>NC_081857.1:29513641-35366141 GCF_963259705.1 Myotis daubentonii | reverse complement strand
CCCCACGCAGCTCTGCAGAGCAGGCAGCTCGGGGCTATGATCCCATTTCACAGGTGGGGAAACTGAGGTGTAAAGAGATCAAGAGACTACCCAGGGTTACATAACTTGTCAGGGCCAAAGTCAGAGTTTAAACCCCAGTCTTCTAAAGCCAGTGTCTGGGCTCTGTCCGCCATAACATGCTATAATTCTAGACCCTTTGATTTCTTAATTATGAAACTTCAAATTTCCCTCTTGAACCAAGAAGGAAATGGAGGCCCCAGGAGGCTTGGGGACTCGCCATGGTGTGTGCCAATGGGCTGCACCCTTTGCTTCACTAACAACAACTTGATGTTTTTCGTTGTCGGTGTGTAAGTGTGTCCCTGAAGGTTTCTCAGCCTGTGAGGGCACAGGCATCACACACCCTCCCTAGGTCTCAGTGTGCTCTTCTGTAAAATGGAGACCATAATAGTATCTGCCGCATAAGGATTGATGAGAAGCATTTATAGTTCAGTATATGACTCATAATAAACACTAAGTCATTATTACCTATTAGAATTACTGATGTCGCTGAAGCTGTTATAACTGATACTATTGTCGTTATAATTGGTGCTCAAGTCAAAATCCAGTATCGCTATGCTTCACTCACGTATTCAACACCTAGTACTGAGTGCCTGACTCTGTGCCAGGAAATGTTCTATGTGTAAGAGGTACAGGAGCGACTCACAGGAGGCTCTAAAAAATCCAAACCAGAGCATGAGATGGAGTGACTTCGGTTTGGGATGGGGAGGGCTGCCTGGGCTGGGGGCTCAGGGAAAGCATGTCCAAGAAGTACATTTGAGCTGAGCCCTGAAGGATGAGAAGGAGTCAGTCAACCAAAGGTGTAGGGAAGGGCAGGCCAGGCAGAGGGAACAGCCAATGCAAGACCCTGAGGCGGGAATGAGCTCAGCATGTGAAATATGCTTCCCTGGTTCCAGAAACTTCCGTACACGGAGTCACAAGAAGGAATATTTATAGCCCTCACAAGTACAGACACGCTGGAGCCAAGACCGCCTGGTTTCAAGTCCAGACTGTGACCTTGGGAAAGTCACCCAACCTCGCCAGGCCGCCGTGTTTTTATTCGCAAAGCGGGGAAAACAAAAGTGAATATCAATTCAGTTGGACGTGAAGACTCTTAGCACAGACCTTGGCCCATGGTAAGCATTCAGTGAGAGAAAGTTGATGATGGTATTAGGAGCCCTTCATTAACACAGGCGCCGCATGTTAACAGTTCCCGGAGATACCAAGCAGTCCGTGGGTGCTGCCTGTTTCTCTGGTGCCTCACACCTACTGGGTTCTCAGTGCTGTTTACCCTGAATGAAGGGTCGCTTTGGGGGTCCTCACGGTACCCTTCTCTCCAGATCAAGTGTAGAGGAAGGATTCGGCAGATCGTTCTAGCATTTCATTCAGAAGTGCATCCGTATCATCTCCATGGTCACGCTGACTGTTTATCAACATGTCTGCCTTACTGAATGAAAGCGATGCTTTAAAAAAGTAAGCCAGAATTACAAAATTCAGGGCCTTCTTTTCGCAACTGGTCGCTTTTTTTTTTTTTTTTTTTTTGCCTCATGATTTAACTACTGTTTCCTCAGTGCTGACATGCAAAGCGTGGTGCTTAATTTCTCTATTTCCTTCGCCGCCTCCTGGAGACGCTCATTCCCGCTAGGAGGTGAGATGCCGGAGGGAGAAGGTCAGTTCCGACTCGGCCGCCGTGGAGCTTGGGCTGGTTTCAACGGCTTCCCATCAGTGCTTTTCCGGCTTCTGTTATTACTACCTATGGGCCGCTGACCCCGGAGAGCCCATAATTCATGGCTGACATGACTTTGTTCCCATGTCATCGGAAAGGGCAAGTTCCCCCCAAAACGGTCAAGAACTGGGTTTTATGAGTCCAAACCAAGAGAGTTCCTGGCAGGCCCACGGCGGTGCCGGCTCCTGGAGCAGGAGTCCCTGGTGCTGATCCTCGGCCGGGGGCACCTTCCCCAGGGGGGAGCCACCAGGCCCAGGCACCCGCCTCCGGGTCCGGTGGCTCGGCCCTTCATAGGGGCAACTGATTTTACAGATTTTCTATTTAGGACATCCAGACAGGTTGCCATGGAAAAATGACATCTTCTAATTAAAACCAGAGAGGTCACAAGTTTCCCAGAACAACTAGGGCACGGATCCTAAAAGGAACGAAATCAAACAGTTGAAAAAAAAAAACAAAAAGGCAAACAAACCTCCAGAGCCACGTCAGCCTGGAACTTTCCGAACCTGAACGCAAAGCCGTGTGTGGGCAGGGCATGCCCAGTGGAGAGGGTACGCTCGCCCCAGCGGGTGTCGCTCGCGGCTGGCAGCGGCTCAGATGGGCAGTCGGGCAGCAGATGGGGGATGCTGAGAGAACCCTGACCTGGGACACTGTCTAGGGCTGAACTTTACACGATGGGCATGTCCACGGGCCCCCTCAGGGCGGGGAGGCACGGGGCCGGGAAGGGCGGAGGAGTCAGGAGGCTGCTCGTTGAGAGGACCCTCCTTCCCCCTGTCAGTTTCCCTTCTCGTCGCGGCCTTTGTTACATGTGCTGCCAACAGCGCCTGTCCCAAGTGTTGCGTTCGTGTTGTCGCCACCCTGGCCTGTAGGCTTCTCCAGGACAGGCGTGATGCCATGTTCATCTCTGCGTTGCCAGGGCCTAACATGCTTGGCGCATAGGACATGCACCATCAATCCCTGTTGAGTGACTATTAATATTAATGATCATCATAGCTGCCAGTTACCGAGTGCACTGAGCAGTGGGATCCTGCTCATCTTTCACAGTAAAGCGCCTGCAGCCCAGGGAGGCCAAGTAACACACCAATCCACGCTTCCAACCTGTCACAGAGCCGGGCTTAACCCCGGCACTGACTCCACCGCGCAGGGCTCTGTGACCCCACAAAGGGCTGACTTCCTCGCTCAGAGGTGAGTGGCCCAGCATGTGGTTTGAAGGGCCCTTTGCCCCGGCTCCTTCCCCTTCTCTGACCGCTGCTGGCGCGCTCCCATCTCCAGGGCTCCTGCGCCAGAGCAAGGGAAGGAATACCCGTCCTGCAGTCCGGCTGCACACGTTGCCCCATGATTACCCTGTGAGGAAGGTAATACTGTTAAGCCCCGTTAGAGATGGTGGAACGAAGGTCTGAGGGGTGAGTCACTGTCTCAGCCCTACTCAACATATTGTCAACAGACAGGAAGCAGCAACACGGATCCGCGCCCGAGTTGTTCTTTGCTAGAAACGGAAATGCTTGGGCCCCGTCTCAGACCTAGTGAATCAGGTGTTTGGGCCCAGGAATCTGAGTGCTCACAGCTCTGCAGGTGGTCCCTGTGCAGGGTCAAGTTCCAGAAGCACCACCCAAGGATACAGAATAGGCAGTGCTCTCTCCCCCTCCCAGAATGCCACGCCCGTGGTACTGGACAAGGCACAAAACAAATGAAACACTTGAGTGCCAATCACGGGGCAGTTTTTATTTGTTTTATGTGGACACCATGGCCATAGAATATTATGTAAACAGCATCCCTATTTACATAAGATTGAGCTATCTGGACTAGGCGTTTCACCTCTGTGAGGTTCAGTCACTTATCCTATAAAATAGGATTCTGTGTACTTTACTTAACTTTCCTGGGCCGTTGTGAAAATCAAATGAATTAACCTATGGTAAAGTACCTTATAAAGTACCTTTGGGTTAAATCCCAAATACTATACTAGTAAACTTGTGTTCACTAGTATTGTAATTCCAGTTATTATTATATAATTACTACATTTTAAACAGAGAAGAGCTAGAAACGAATGGGCAAACAGAGGTTTGAAATATCTACTAATTCCCAGCAGGTTCCCATTACGTAATCCTAGTCTGCAAATACAAAATTATTTCATGGGAAAGAAAACGAAGGCACATTGAGCGAACAATGCCAGCAATCATCGCGATAATTACTTGTGTGTGAGGAGGTGCCGCTCTGTCTCCCCACAGGGACCCGGCTGGACAGAGTGGACAGGGGATGGAGGTCAGACTCGGTGCCTGCGTCTGCATCCAGGCCTGGACGGGTCATTTAATCTCAGATGCGTCGTTCACCTCTAAGAGCGTTGCTCCTGCTGTGTGAACTTCAAATCATAGCCATAACTCCACGGGGATAAGAATGCTTTATCTGATGGAAGGCTCAGATGAGAGGATGCCTCTGAAAATTCTCTGCCAACTGCAGCTCACTGGGCAGATGTGAATTGTTCGGGTTGCGCCATTGTTTATAGGAGGAGAGACTAAATGGCTCCGCGAGGAGCCTGTGAGGCCTGGACGGAGGAAAGCTGGGAAGGGAGAAAGGCGAGGAAGGAAAGGGGCATTCCCAGCTCCCTAGATTCTGGGCAGCAAAGGAGGACCGCTCCTTTGATTATTGGAGAGGCTGTGGAAGCAGGTGCTGTTCCAGAGACACACAGAAGTTCTGGGGGCCACACAGGCAGCCAGGGCCAGAGGACCAGGCCAGCGGAAGTGGGTGTGCCAGGCCTGGGTGTCCAGCTCAGGGCCCACCATAGGCCCGGCCCAGTGGTCCAGAACGCTCATTCACTGCGACTTCCAGTTTAGACTTGCGATGCTATTTCCGCATGAGTAGGTACAGACACAGAGAGGCCGTCGTCATTGCTACATAAATGTGCATCATCCTTAGGCGGGGCCATCTGTGGTGCCGTAGGAATGCCTTTCTCATCAGTCCTTTGGTCATATTGTGGATATCCCAACTATATTTTTAATAAAACTATCGACTGCTTCATTATAAAATGCTTCAAGCACAGCATACTGTTTATGCATCTGTTTGGGCCTGACTTCATTTTTCACTATGTCAGGAGCCTCTGAGAAGTTCCAGCCAAGGTCAGATCTAGAAATCCAGCTCCTATGGGGCCGTAGCTGGAAACTCTGCTATACAGAGATAGATATGCGTGTGTGTTACCCGGATCTTCCTGTAATAACTCCTCGTGTTTCTGTATTACTTTAAAATTTACAGAGTGTTTTCACATACATCCTCTCATTGCTCCACAACAAAAATCTTATAAGCAAAGGAGGTATTTTTAAGGTCATGGTTCTTATTATCTACTAGAGGCCCAGTGCACAAAAATTCATGCACTTGGCGGGGGTGGGGGAGGGGTCCCCTCAGCCTGGCCTGTGCCCTCTCACAGTCTGGGACCCCTTAGGGGATGTCCATCTGCTGGCTTAGGCCTGCTCCCTGAGGCATTGGGCCTAAGCTGGCAGTCAGACAGCCCTCTGGCATCTTGGGAGCCCTTGGGGGATGTCCAACTGATGGCTTAGGGGGAGCGGGCCTAAGCCGTTTGTTAGACATCCTTAGCACTGCCGCAGAGGCGGGAGAGGCTGCTGCCACTGCCGCTACACTGGCCAGCCATGAGCCGGCTTCTGGCTGAGCGGTGTTCCCCCTGTGGAAGTGTACTGACTACCAGGGGGCAGCGCCTGGGCTGAGTGTCTGCCCCCAGTGGTCAGTGTGCATCATAGCCACCAGTTGTTCCTGGTCATTCTGCTATTAGGGTCAATTTGCATATTACCCTTTTATTATATATTATGGCTATGCAACAAACTACTCCAAATCACGTAGATTAAAACAAGAATAAAATTCACTTTTTTTCATGAACATTCCATTGACCTTCACAAGGGACAGCTCCGCTCTGCTCTGCCCTACTCAGCATGGCTATTGTGGCTCAAAGGCTGGGAACTGGAATCACCTGGTGCTTGGTGACTCAGCCATATGGCTGGGGCCCAGGCTGGGACAGCCAGGTCCTCCATCTCTCGATCTCATGTGGTCAGTGACTGATGGTAGGACAAGAAATGGAGCATCTAAGATAGGCTGCTCACACAGTAGGTGTGCAGAAATTAGAAATACTTGTTTTTGATGGATCTCCCTAGAAAAGAAACTGTGCAATGTTGCCATTATATCGTCATGAAAAGTCAAGGAGAAGACTTGTGGTACGGTCAGATATTTGAAGGTCTGAGTGGTATTTGGTTGTAGGGGATGTTACCAAAATAGCTCATTCATTTTCTATTTTTGAATATGGACACTTCTCATGGGTTTAATGCAAAAAATGGATGGGGTCACTGAGCTGCTCACCTCAAATGCCCTATTAAGAACTTCTTGCCCTGCTGGCGTGGCTCAGTGGTTGAGCGTCAATCTGTGAACCAGGAGGTCTTGGTTCGATTCCCAGTCAAGCCTGGGTTACAGGCTCGATCCCAGTGTGGGGTGTGCAGGAGGCAGCCGATGGATGATTCTCTGTCATCATTGATGTTTCTCTCTCTTTTTCTCTCTGCTCCTCTCTGAAATCAATAAAAATATATTTAAAAAGAAAAGAACTTCTAACTCCCCAAACACATCTTTGGAGAAATGGATCCTGCGTAGATGTACAAGCCTATGTCTGTGTGGGTTTTGTTTTCAAATTAGCTTGCTTTCCAACTCGAGCTGGGGCCTTGATCCTCACGGCGGGTCACCCGCCCACATGACCCCAAGATTTAGCCGCTAGGAATGAAGTGGCATAAAGTCAAGGGGCCTGGCAAAGAGCATAAAATGAGAAAGCTGCTCTCAGAACCCTAATCTCCCCCTCTGCTTTCTGAAAAGCCAGACGCGCTTTAATTGGGTTTGTGTATCTCAAAGCCGATGCAGTTGTACCAAACTCTGACAGGAAGCGCTGTAACGTAAAAGTCCACAAAGGACGCTTGTCTGGCTCAGCTTCTTAAGTGCCGTGACTAATCGGGAGCAGGGCTAGATGCATGCGAGGTCGTTGAGAATGCTGAGCTGTACTTTTGCGAATGTGGAAAATGCCATTTATCTTCCCTTCATGAGAAGGGATCCTCTTTGAGGATCCGACACCCCAACTTTCTGACCGGAACACAGTGTTTCTAGGGATCTTTGAGGCTCTCCTGGTGAAAGTGGCTCCGAGAAAGATACATTCAGAGGCTTACTGAATGGTGTGAACGATGCTGCTTTTTTCCGTGTGAGTCTTTCAGATACACGGAGTTTAGGTTCTCAGTCAAGTTTGGCTGGTTCTAGAGGTGTGGTGATAATAGTAAGAGTTCACACGTAACACTGACTGTGTGCCAGGCCCGGTTTTATATATATAACCTCAGTCAATCTTCGGAATGACATTATGCAGTCGGCGCTATTATTATCCCAGTCTTGCAGATGAGCAAATGGAGGCCCCAGGTCACCCAGCTCATACAGTGTGGGGCTACAATGTAAGGCAAGGCAGTTTGGCTACAGAATGCATGTTCCCCAACGACAGCGTCCCGGCAAACCGGTGCATTTAGGGTGTGGACAGAGGGAAAAATGTGTGCAAAGGACAGGCTTCCTGTACCACCAGGTGGAGACACAGTTGGAGGAGGGCCGAGCCAGTGTGATAGACAGATCGTTGGTCCCAGACACAGTGAGCTAGCATCCTAGGCCCAGCGGCCCAGGCTTGCACCTTCTGTGAGGAAGAAAGAAATCTCTGCCTTGCCTAAGCCCCTGCCATCTTGGTCTTTGTTATAAGAATCAACCAGTCTTTTCCCGTTCCTCCCCAACCAAAGTAATTCCTCACCCCAGCGGTGCTACCCGCAGCTAGAGATGTCTTCCTTGGCATTGAGCATTGTTCTTCACTCTGAGGAAGAAAAACCTGACCAAACACAAAACAAAAAAGAAAAGAGAAACGTAATAGATTATCATTTCACATTAAAAGGCGTCCTTTCTTCAATGAAGCTGGATTCGGCGAGGGAACCTAAAGACATCAAGTAAGGGATCGACCCTTTCTTTGGAGAATGAAAGCTAAGCATATAGTAATCTACACTTTCTGAACTTTCATGGGCCCTACGAAGAGGGTCTGGAAGTGCCTGGACCGCCTACTCCTGCCCAGGGTCTGACCTGGTGGGGACAGAGGGACAGTGGCACTCCCAGGCACCAGAGCTACTGGTTACTGAGCTCAGTGTGTGAAGGCTGTGGAGGGGTTGGGGGAGGGGCTGCAAAGAGAGAGGAAAAGGCTGCTCCGAACTGACATTTTTGGATACTGGAAGCAATAGATGTCACAGTATAATTTTTAAACTGGTAAGGAAGCCAAAAAATTCTCTCTTTTTCTCTTCTTTTTTCTTGCTTCAGCTATATTTAGGTGCCAATTATACCGAGAAAAGCCAAACTCGGTTTGTTCATGTCAAGCTATAGATACATGTGATCTGGCAAAGGGCAGTCCCTTTGCAGTTTGGGAACTTGTCATCAGGATTAATGGGCCTGGCGCGAAGTGTAGAGCAATGTGCGGTGCTTCGAAGACCCCGGAGCTCACGTCCAGCAGGGCTGGGAAGCCTCCCAGAGCTGGGCAGGCCCTTTCCCATGATTCCAGGTCCCCTGGCAGGCTTCCCGGCCCGCTGCTCCCTCCTCCCTCCCCAACATGACAGGAAGTTCAGGAAGTGCAGCTTCCTCCCACCGGTCACCTTGCAGGTGCCCAGTCCCGCTGTGCAAGAGGCCGGCCCTGGGACCAGGGACCAGGGAGCAGGGTGTTTCTGGGAATGACTCATAGGTCTTCTCTTTGTGCCCCGAGTCTTGGGCAGGGTGACAACCCCCAGGGCAGCGACTGCCATCTCCTCTGGGTCAGTGCTTGTACCTTCTTTTCTTGGTCCACTTGCTTGCTGGGGGCCTCGGACTGCCCTTGGTGCAGCTGGTGTCTTGGAGACGAAAATAGTTGCCTGGAAGAAAGTGCAGGCTCCCTCGCGACGTGGTGCATACCCTTGTAGCTGTAAGTAGGTTGTCTCCTCCGCTAGAAGGCAGGGGGCTGGGCCGCACTTACTATAACCCTGCTCTGCCAGTGACACCGTGGACTGCAAGCTTCTGAAGAGATGTGTTCTGAAGAGAGTTGTTCAGCGTGGTACCCACCTCCCCTCCGTGCCTAAAGAGCTAACGATGCTCCTCCCTTTTTAGTGACTTTTCCATGACTCTCAAGCTTTGGTGCGTCTCTGAATTATTTGTGGGGTGTTTTAAAGGTAGACTTGCCCATGTGTTACACATAGATGCCCACCATGTAGGCACGCGGTGGGTACTGTGCTGTGAACAACTGTTATTTCTAACCTGCCCAACACCCATGACCAGTCCAGGTGAAATCGCCTCATTTTCCCATCCCCCCCTGCACCACTGCTTGAAGGGGTGTTAGTGAAGGTGCACCCCATGCTTCTAACCAAGGCATGGGCATGGGACCAAGCAAAGCTTCCCAGACCATCACAGGGTCAGAATCCTGGGTCAAGCAAGGCCCCTTCAGTTACTGCCCGTGATGCCCATAAGCTCCTGCGGATAGATTCAAAGTCGGATATATCTTCATGCGCCCTAATATGGTACCTTTCCCCTTCTCTACTGTTGTTCCCCCATATTTGTTAAATGAATGAATGAGTGAATGAATGAGTGAGTGAGTGAATGAGTGATGGTTACTGGTTACTGCACAGGGTGAATCAGGGAGTGCGCAACCACTGATGAGTTCAGAGTGAGGTAAGGGAAGCAGGAAATGTTGACACGGGCTTACACACACATGTGGTCAGGAAGGCGTTTCTTCTCTGGACACTCATCCATTAATGACTGTCCCTGACCCTGGAAGTTCTTCCCTCTGCTCCCTGGTTCAGCACCCAACCTGAGCTGACCTTCCCCAGACATCTTCCTCTCCCTGGTCCAGGTCTAACTACCTCCCTGGTCCAGGTCTCATGAGTTGAAGAGAGGAAGATAGGATGAATTATTCTTCACAAACTTTGTCACCCAAATACAGAATCTAGAGGCTCCGGGGCCATGGGCTGGATGGAATGAAGCTAGCATTCAACCTGACCTCTGCTTTTGCAAGTTGACCCACGTAGAAAAATGTTTCTGGAGCTTCTAGAAAAGTAAATATTCCATACTTTTTGTGATGTTTGAAGCCTCGCAGGTGCACTGGCCAGCTGCGTGTCAGGCTCCAAATATGAGGAGTACATATTCTGTTTGCCTCCTGTCTGTCACTTAAGTGAATGGAAAGAAAATCCAGATATTAGTGCCTGCCCAGAACACGGGTTCAAATTTGAACCCCATCTATCCATCCATCCGTCACAAAGCATTGAGCACCAGCTTTGTCCCAGGCACTGGACTTGCTTTGGGATTAATAAGGCAGAGCTCCAGGCCCTAAGGAGCTCACGGTCGAATAGTGGAGACTGAACCTGCGATCGGGCTATTTCCACATGGAATTGAAATGGCCCGATCAATTGAGATGAGCCCTGGCTGCTTGGAGTGGAGAGGAGGGACCAGGACCTGGCCCCACCACAAGCAAGTCTGCATTGGATAAGCTAGGCCAGGACTTCCCTCGTGCTAAGTAACGCCCTCTACACCTGTGCTTAAAACAACTCCTTGAAAAGCCTTCGCCCCAGCTATCCCCTACGCAAAACACTGCTCACCACAGTGGGTATCAGACTGTAAGTGACCACAGGACAAGGTAGGCCAGATAAAATGCCAGGGGGCCTGTTGTATTAATCAAACACTTACTACATGGCAGTGTACTAAGAAATTCACCAAAGTGTCTCATTAAATCCCACCACAGACAGATTTCATAGAATAGGCATATGGGCCACCATGCTCTCGATGAGTACACGGAGGCTCAGAGAGGTGAAGAAACTTGCCTGGGATCTCACCAGCGTGGAGCCAGGATTCGAGACCAGGTCTCTGAGTCCACAGCACATCCCATCGTGCCACACCTGCTTCCCAAGCTCAGACCCCCGGCACACGCCTCCCTGACGGAGCTTTCACCCCAAGACTGATGTCTCAAATCTGTTACACCGACAAGTGACATTTTAGAGTTTTGTTGTAAAGCTCCACCTGCCCCAACTCAATTCTTTTTTTTTTTTTTTTTAAATTGACAGAGTTCTCCTGTGAAATGGTCTGGCTTAGTTGTTCCTGCTGTTATTTTATATATTTTTTTATTGATTTTTTTACAGAGAGGAAGGGAGAGGGATAGAGAGTTAGAAACATCGATGAGAGAGAAACATCGATCAGCTGCCTCCTGCACACCCCCCACTGGGGATGTGCCCACAACCAAAGTACATGCCCTTGACCGGAATCGAACCCGGGACCCTTGAGTCCATAGGCTGACGCTCTATCCACTGAGCCAAACTGGTTAGGACCCCAACTCAATTCTTAAAGCTAAAAAAAAAAAAAAGTAAAGTTCAATAAAAAAATGTTTTATAATGATTGTTGACAGTAGATTAGGGACAATTTCCAACACACAGGATGGAGCCCACGGGCCTGAACAAGCCTGTGGTGCTGGGGGAAATCTTGTACCTGGTGTGATGAGCCAGCTGACAGCTATGCATGCCAGACCTAGCCCCAAGGCTCCCTCCTCCTAGAAGCCTCCCCAGATCTCCTCCACCTGCATTGCCTGACCTGTGCCTTCTCTCCTGGGACTCTGCCAGCTGTGGGGACCAAGCCACGTTTTTCTTTCCTCCCTTTGTGTTTCCCCTGAAGCCAGATGGGTGCTAGGTTCACAGAAAGTCCCCAAGAAATGCTCTTAGAGGTATTGAGGCGTTTGGTAACAATGGGCCCATTCTCAGCCCAAATAATTGTGTTCTTCATCACTCGCTCCTTCAAACAGTTGCCTGAAGTAAGAAGCCCCCCCTGGAAAGGACCCCTGTGGTTTCACAAAAACACTTGGTAACGCGCCTCTTTCTACATTTTCCTGAGAACAAATGAGTGGCACTCAAAAGGTCTTTTAGTTGTGATTTGAGACACAAATATGATCAAGCACAAACAATGCCATTTAAGAATTAGAAAACTAAGTTGTGGCCACACACACACACACACACACACACACACACACACACATACAACACACATACACTTGATTTCAAAGGGCTTGTTTATTTCCTGAGTCTCACAAAAATGTCAGTAAAACAACCCGAAAAACCACCTGTGGCGAACCCTTGCCAGACTGGGCTGGCAGAAGCACTGCTCCCTCACAAGTCAGGTAGGGGGTCTGTGGGGCAGAATCAAATCTAAGTCGTTCGTTATCACTGCCCAGCAGCCCCCCTTCCAGGCCTTGAGCCTCGGTGCAGTCGTGCCACAGCCAGACCATCTCACCAGCCTCGGCCCTTGCTCACTCTCGCTGCCCCCAGGAGCTCCCTCTGGGGAGGGGGCCCCCCCAAACTGCCCCCAGGAGTCCGCTCTCACTTCCATCGTCCTAACTGTCCCGATGGCTCGGCTGGATTGCAGAGTCCCATAGAGAGACCGAGGACACTTCGGGGGAAGGCTGTGCAGGGCTCACTGGGACACACAACTCGGGGCCTTGAGAATTTTACTGCATTTTCACTGTAAGTCACAGGCAGTTGGTGGGAGGACACCTGGGAGGGAAATGGGAAGCCGTTCTGTCGTGCTCGCTGTGTCATCGGTGATGCTCAAGGACCCTAAGGGCCATGAGGACAAGGGCCACATCTGTCCTGTCTCTGCCATATCCCCGGTGTCTAGACGTGGTGCTGATACATCGCAGGTGCCCACAAGTGTCTGGAAAATGACTAAGTGGCTAGAAAGGGAGTATTTTAATAGCCAGCAATGCCACCACCGGGACAGGTGATGTTTGCTCACCAGGCCGGCCAGGTATGTGACACAAACGTTAGGCTTTGTCATTCAGGGATGACATGGGTCCCGGCACACTCAGGGGACCCCACGCCGAGTTTCTGAGCCACACGTGCAAAAATAGAATTGGTTTGTTTTCTCTTCAGGAACATTCATTCACGAGGACCTCCTGGGCTGGTGACCATGTTCTATTTCAATGGGCCCGGGACGCTGGTGGCACCTCGCTGGGCAGCAGAGAGCCGGGCGTGCTAGACGGACGTGTCACGCTTCCCAGCAGTAGCCGGGCAGGGCCGGTCGGGCCTGTGAGTCACAGGCTCTCAGGTCATCGAGCTGCTCGGGTGGCCTTCCGGTCACGAGGATTCTGGTTCCTCACTGAGCCAGGCCCAGAGCCAGGCCCTGCTCACTTGTCCGGCCGTCTGTGCTGCTTGAGTTGTGTCAGTGCAGCCTCAGGAGGGGCCAGCCATGGGCACGTCCCCCGGTCAGCCCCGGTCTGTCACCCAGGGGTGAGGCTGAGGAATGGGGGGAAGTCTGTGGAACTCTCTGGAATCTGCTTTTCTCAGGTCCCCCCAGGCGACTCTGGTATCACAGTCCTCAGACCACCCGCGGGCAGGGGACTAACTACTCAGTGTCTCTGAAGGGTCACCCCCTCAAGGGCACCGGTCCCTGGGAAGCTGCATCGCCCTCACCACCCCCATGAGCTGTACCTGCCCTGCCTACAGGGCCCTCCTGCGCCCTGCAGAGCCCTCCTCACCCTTCAGGGTTCTGCCACCTGCCACCTCCTCAGAAGCTGTCCCCCAGGTCACCCACGCGCCAGGTGGGTCCAGGCACACGCTAGACGGTGACCCCGCAGGCAGGACGCGGGCTTATCCTCTTGGCTGCGCAGTGCCGAGCATTTGCTGTCCCCTCCCTCCCGTGCGGTTTCTCCAAGTCCACTCCAGCGGGGAGAGGGTGCCTGCAACATCGCGTCCCTCAGACACTAATGCGATTTCCGGCCACAAAGCAAAGGAGATCAGATGAGAGAAGCGGGATCGGCTTAGACGCGGGTGAAGGGCTTTCGATTCCTCACGCAGGGCTCCGTTCCTGCTGAAATCCGCCTTCAGATCACAATCAAAGGCCCGCGGTCGGTCAGGGGCTGGGCGGCCTCCCGGGGAGATTTTCATGAGCTCTGGGCCAGGCCACAGTCCTCTGCCCCACAGTGTGCCCGGGCACCGGGGTCACGGCCACGCCTGCCACCCCAGCACCCACCCTCACAGCAGGCGTCATTCCCACAGTCTCTTGCCACAGTTGGCTGGGGTCATTGTCAACTCAGACTCCCTGACACTGTGTTACTGCTCAGAATGATAGCTGCCTCCTCGGCCTCGTCTGTGGGTGCCTTCCAGGTTGGCCTGCGGAGGGGGGCGGGGGGGGCAGTTCCAGGAGTGGCCAGGTGAGGGTTGGCGACCGGGATCATTTCTGCTCTTAGGGAGCCTGTACATGGCCTCTTGGGAGCTCCAAATCACTGTTCTCAGAACAGAATGGGGTCACAGGAGGGGAGGGCAATGGCCTTGGCTTCACGGTCTTGATCTCTGTTATCACATGCTCTTCGTTAGCTTCCATGTATGTCACAGTGTGGACTGAGGCCCTGCCCTCTGCAGGCCACCGTGCCCACCTGCCCTGGGAGCTCGCAGTCCCGTGGGGAGCCTGACACTGACACCGAAGGACCCGCTGGGCAGAGCCAAGAAGCGCACAGAGCGGGTGTTCGGCCTTGGTCCCTTCATTTCTAAGCTGTGCTCAGTCTGCCCCCTAAAAGGAAGTGGCTTTGATTTAAACATTTTCAATCAAAGCCAAGCTGAAGGAGGGCCGCAGCGGGCTGACCACCCAAGTGAAGATGGTCCTGGGCATGACATTCAGCCCTGAGCACCCTACAGGTCAAGGTCATGCAGCAAAAGGGAAGCATAGGGTGGAGTAAGCGGTTCATAGCTGCCCCCCATCCCTCCGCATCCCTAAGCTCACAACTGCCCTGGCCTCACCTCAGCCTCTCCCCGAGGTCTGTCCAGGGCCAGCAGCCGGGAGGCCCGACCCTCCTGGCACTCTGGGAGCAGAGCCCACAGTGTGTGGAGAGAAAGCCCCTGCCTGGCCCTCTTACAGGGCTTTGCTGTGCCTGTCTTTCCCCAGAACTCCTGGGGCCCCAGCAGCCAGGCCTGTGCAGCCCCCGCCTTAGCCGCCTGGCCTCCTGTATTGGTGCCGGTGGAGATTCCAGGCAATGAACTTAAAAGCAGACACGGGGTCAGAGCATGTGGACTGGGGCTGGGCATGTGGGAAGGTGATTGGAGTTCATGCCCCGAGGCAATAAAGGAAGGCTGCCAACTCATTCATCTGGGATTTGTGGCTAATTTTTACATCCAGCGCTGTTGACGGTCCCCTTCTCTCCTTAATTGGATCTGTAGTTGATTTCAAGATGGCTTTCGTGTTATCAACATCAGTGATTCTCAAACTATATGTGGCAGAGGCACAGTGGCTCCCCTCACATCCATTCCAGATCCAGACTTTTTGAAAAATACAAGAAAAATGAAGCTGTAGCAAACTGAAATTGACAAAATAATAACTACCCTTGGCTGCTTTTTCTCAGTGGTTAGAGCATCAGCCTGCAGACCAAAAGGTCTCAGGTTTGATTCCCAGTCATGGGTGCATACCTGGGTTGCAGGTTCAATCCCTGGCCCCAGTCAGGGTGGAGGCAACCAATCAATGTGTCTCTCTCAGATCGATGTTTCTCTCTCTCTCTCTTTCCCCCTCCCTGCCTCCCTTCCACTGTCTCTAAAAAAATCAATGGGAAAAATATCTTTGGGTGAGGATTAGAAAATAATCATAACAACAGAGAAGCCCCACTTGGATGTTTCAGCAAAGTCAAATTTCTACAAGATTTATGAAGACGTCCCTTTAACTCCTGTGCTTGTCTCACTGCTGAGGAGTCGCAAACATATCACAGAGGCCATAGCCCACACTTGCCTTTTCCTGGGGACCTCAGCAGGCAGGCCCACAGCTTGCTCTAGGACAGCGGTTCTCAACCTGTGGGTCGCGACCCCTTTGGCAGTCGAACGACCCTTTCACAGGGGTCGCCTAAGACCATCTGCATATCAGATATTTACATTACGATTCATAACAGTAGCAGCATTACAGTTATGAAGTAGCAACGAAAATAATTTTATGGTTGGGTCACAACATGAGGAACTGTATTTAAAGGGCCAGAAGGTTGAGAACCACTGCTCTAGGAGGTGATGCCAGCCTTCCTGCACCCCAACCCCAAAGCCGTCCTATCCACCAGGCTGACATATCATCCTACACGCACGTCAGACCTCTTAGAGAGAAAGGGGCAGGTCCAATGTCACACAGCAAGTTCGCGGTGGAACCAGGACTAGAACCCAGGTCCTGATGACCAGCCAGGCTCTTCCCACTGCCCCTCCCAGGCCCCTGGTTCGTGCATGTGCTAACCACGGATCCCTACTTCGTGCTGGGCCAGAGGCAGCTGCACACGTGCAGGGCTAACTGAGGTCAGAGGGCCCGTTTCCACGCCGTGGGCGCTGCCAGCAGAAAGCGGCCAATGCCAGGCTGAGTCAGGGCCGGCTTCAGGGGGTGGGTGGTGATATGTAAAGCGGGCCCTGAGGACTGAGCAGGGTGAAACCAGGTGAGGGATATGAGGCTGGATAAGCAGCACCGCCCTGAGGCTTAGGGGGCTGGTGTGTGCTTGGGGAGTGGCTCCAGGCTGGTTGAAAAGTGACCGGGAAACGGAAGGAGGCCGAGAGAGAGAGAGGGCCCAGCAAGGAGTTAGCCCCGCAAGAGGAAGAGGATGGGCTGGAAGACCCGCTGTCCTGCCTCCTGTCTGCAGAAGCCTCCCTAACCCTCAGGGCTGTCCTTCCCTCCCTCCATTACTAGGTCAACTGAGGATGGACACAGTCCCCTACCCCAGCCCCTTGCTTCCAGAAGGTTCCACCAGGTGCTTCTTCTCCCACCCGGCTATGGCTCACTCCTCCATACACATCTGCGCTAACAGCCTTGGAGGGAGGAGCACCGAGGCCCCTGGGCCTGGCTCCGTCAGGGAAGCAGCCAGGAGGATTCACCCATCTTCCGGGTGAGATGCAGCGGGGAAAACCCAAGGTTCATGCAGAGACTGGAGCCTCAGGGGCATAGGAGGTGGGTGTGGGCTGGGGCGTTGGCAGCCCTGGCCTGGTCCCTGAGAAATGCGGTTCCTCTCCAGGGGCCAGGGCCAGCAGGGCAGGGGCTGCTGGGATAGTGGGAACCTCATTCCCCTCCCACAGCCTCCTTCCCCAGCCCCCTGCTGGTTGCCCTTCAACCCCCTCACCAGGTACCAGGAGCAGGACTCCACCCAGGTAGTAAAGGAGCACCCAGGAGAAATGCCACCTCCCCATGTGGGGTTCCCCCATGCCTAACACCCCCAACTTTCAAATACGTGATGTCAGCCAGTCTTCGCGACCAGCTGAGCAGGGAAGGTCCCATTCAGAGCGCTCCGAGAGCTGCCCCCGTCACACAGACCAGCAGCAGCCCGTATGCTGCGAGTGGCCCAGGTCTCTAATTCCACCTCTCGCAGGTGATGGGAAGGCAGCTGGACAAGAAGCTGAGGAGCTGGGACTGAGGCCCAAACACATCCTTTTAAGGGCTCTGGAGATGCCGGCCTCCGTCCAGGCCAACCCAGCTCAATCCAGTCACTTCTCCCCCTCGCCCCTGACTGGATTCCTGCCCCCAGGTATCCAGGAGCCCAGGCAGGCTGTGGTGGGCGCCTGCTGCCACCTATAGGCCCCACATGGCATTGCCTCCCCATGTCCATTGGGGCCACTCCAGCCTTGGTCTCACAGACCTCATTGCCTGTTTCCTTGTCTGTCTCTAGGCCTGCAGGTGCCCCGAAAGGCAGCGACGATAACAGGGTGGGAAACTAGGTGCTTTTCGGTTCTAGGCTGAGCTTATGTGCAGTTCAGCAAGCCTGGGGAGCTGCTGTCAGCTTTTGAGCAGAGCTGTGATCAGCTCCAAGTTGCTGGGTTTAGGAAGACCCTACGAGCTGGAGAAGAGAGGTCACCTGGGTGACAACTCCGGTGGCAGCAGGGATGGAGAGAAAGGTCAAAGTCCAGAGAAAGTGCAAAGGAGAAGGGTCTCTGGTTTGGTGAGAGAAAGGGGTGCATTGAGAAAAGGCCAGTCAAGGCCATCCTGAGGAACTCCACAGGGAAGGAAGGGGTTATGGGGGGGTGGGGGGGAGCCAGGAGGTGGGGAGAGACCCAGAGAGAAGCAGGGTAAGGAAGGGCGGTGCTTCCCAATGTCAGGGGATGCCTGAGGATGATGGTAGGTAGAGGACGAAGCCAATGGAAAGAGATGGAAAACATGACAAAAACAGAAGACCATCGAGGGTGCAGGAGCTGGAGGCCCTGGGAGGGTTGAGGACCAGCAAACAGGGAGAAGGCGGCCTTGCTGAGGAGGGGGTGTGCCTGGTCCTCTAGCCTGGGGAAGGGGAGAGACCTGAGGCTCAGCGGAGGGCAGGAGGGCGGGACTTGTGGGAACTCATGCACTTACCTGCTGAATTTGCAAACGTGCAATTACAGTTGCACAAAGTACCGTGCACACCTATGTGCATGTACACAGGTGTGCATCCTCCAGAAATGCTGGAAAGCCACATCGCACGCTGGAAACCAGGCCCAGGGTGGCCCCTGAGCCGTGGGTGGCATCTTGCCATGAGGAGGAGAGGAAGGCAAGAGGCATTAGCTTCGAACTCAGCACCGGGAGCCCTGGCTGCAGTCCCCCCCTCACCCCACACCGCTTGCGCCATTTCAGGAAGTGACTTCACCCCCAGTTTCACTCGGTTGCCTGAAGGGCAAACGAGAGTGAATCATACCCACCTGCCGACCGGCGGGCTGGCGAGGCTCAGGAACAAAAGCCTCCTTTCTGGAGCCCTTTCTCTGCAGAATTCCAAGTCAGGAGATGAGCCCACATGGCCCTGACCTGCCAGGCTCCCTGACCACTGACTCAGACACACTCGCCACCCGCCCAGCACTCACCTTAGCAGGCCCAGCCCCGCCCTTCTTCTGCTGGCCTCATGCCCCTGCTCACCCCCACCCACACCTCCCAGGCTCTCCCTTTCTCCCCGGCACCTGCCCAGCCTGAGGCAACCCATCCCAGGTGAGGTGGGTGGGGCCAGTGGCCATTGCTTACATTACAGTCCTCACTGTCCTGGTGCCCCTTCTGTTCTCTGTCCTCGCTGGGGATGCTTTCTGGGCACAGATGGACTGTCCTTGGAGACACCCCAGGGCTGGGCAGGGGCAAGAAAGGTAGAGAAGCTGGCGATCTGCAGCTTCCTCTGCCCCACCCTGCACCCCAGGGTCCAAGTAGACCCTGGCCACCTCCTACTTCTAGAACTGCAGACTCTTGGGACCTGGTTGCTTCAGAAGGGACGTGGGTGCGGGCGGGGCGTCACCCTCTCCCCGTGCTCCAGGTAGCGGCTGGCGCCTCCGGCAGCCCTCTGGTGAGGGTGGGCAGGAGCGGTCCAGCGGCCGCGGTCCGGGGCTTTGGCAATCTGTGAGCCAGGACCACGCCATCCAGGAGCCGTGGCGGCTGAGCGGGCGCTGGGCAGGGCTGGACCCGTGATGCGATGTGGGGTCCTGCATCCTCCCCGGTGTGCGTCCAGGTTCCCCGTGCATGCACCTGCGCTGAGAGGTCTCGCATGTGTGTTTGTTTCTCCATCTCCCTAAGCAGTCAGGCTCACACCTCTCGCCCGTGCACCTGCCCACTGCCAGCATGCTGGCCAGGCGCCCCTCGCTCTGAAATCCGAGGCGACAGGACCCGTCCTCCCAATATGTGCAAATGTGGAGCCCCCACTTCTGCACACACATTGCCGCCTTCCCCATCCGCTGGGCTCAGAGCTGGCCCAGCCAGGTCCACGAAGTCCCTGTGAATTCCTGCTCCCGTGGGCGGGATCCTGATGGGAGCCCTCAGTATAGGGGCAGCCCCTCCCAAGGGCACCCTGCACTCCCCAGCGACCTGCCTTCTAAGAACAGAACCTTCACCTGCCCGCAGCCCCTCGGAGTGCAGCCTGGGAGGAGGTGCAAATTCACTGAGTTTCAAACAGCCAGTGCCTGGGCTGTCTTTCCCAGTGACTGTTACTCAGGCCACAGGCCGGGAGGAGTAAGCTTGGCTGTTGAAGGCCTTGGGGGGGGGGGGGTGCTCTAGAAGGGGGCTGGCAGAGAACTGGGAGGGCCCAGCTGGGCCACTGGGCTTTGATCACAGGGTCCTCATCCAGGCCCTCCCTCTGACTGGTCAATCCTCCAATCACCCGCCCTCCGGGCAACCTTGCCAGCTTTCTCCTCTCCGCCCTGCCCCTTCCTTCTGGCGCAGACTGTGGGCAATGATCATAGGAGAACTGGAGAAGAGGATGCTGGGAACTCCTTCTGGGGAGGTGCTGGCCGCTTGGCGGGGGTGGAGGAGCAGGCAGGGGAGGTGTCCCCTGGCTTCCCTGGTGGGGGGAGTGTCCAGCCCCCAGGTGCGTGCCGGTTGGACACCTGGCCCTCGCGCAGATGGGCCTCTTTGGGGTGGGGAACACGTGCTCCCTCTGCACTGAGACCTGGGGGGTAACTGCTGGAAGGGCCCGGAACTGGGTTTTCTCCAGATTGTACCGTCGTGCCACCCCGAGCAGGAGGGACTGGGGGGCTCGGGACTGGGCCGTGTGACCTGTTTTAGCCAATGGGACAGGGAAATGTGGTATAAACAGCGGCGTAGAAAGCGCTTGTGCATTGCAGCTCGCTCACTTCCTGTCTGGCTCCCTGCGTTGTCATGTGAAAAAGCCCAGGCTAGCCTGCTGGATGCTGGAGCGAGATGAGTCATCCCGGCTGAGACCTCCTAGCCCGCCAGGCTTCCAGCACGGGAGGGAGCCCATCCCAAAGCATCCAGCCCAGTCAACGGCATCCAGACCAGAGCACGTCCCCGCCAAACCGCAACTGTGAGAAAGAAAGAAATGGTGCTTGCAGTGTTCAAGGGAAAAGGAAGGAAGGAAGGAAGGGAAGGAAGAAAGGAAGGAAGGAAGGAAGGAAGGAAGGAAGGAAGGAAGGAAGGAAGGAAGGAAGGAAGGAAGGAAGGAAGGAAGGAAGGAAGGAAAGGAAGGAAGGAAAGGAAGGAAGGAAGGAACATAAGGAGCTTGGAAGTCATCATTCCTGTTCACACAACAAGAAGAAAGAGGATCAAGTGGTAAATCAACAACTTTTCTCAGATCCGAAGGAGAACTGAGGCCACAGGCAAACCCTTTCCCCAGTGACCGGAAATACAGTTTATTGGGACGCAGCCGCGCCGGTTTGTTTACAAGTTGTCCATGGCTGTTTCTCACAGGAGCAGAGTTGAGCAGTAGCCACAGGGCCCATAAAGCCAGAACCATGTGCTCTCTGGCCTTTTCCAGAAAAGGTTTGCGGGTCCCGCTCTAGACGCTCAGCATCTGGAAGGCAGAGGAGACTCTCTTGTTGGCTTTTTGTTATTTTTGTGCCCAGCATGCGTCCCTGTCCTGATTCTGTGCAGAGGGGGCCCTGCCTTCCACTCAGTCCCGTTCTTTGGGAAGGGCCACCTGCGAGTCCCATCCCGACCCCAGTCCCCAGGGCTCAGGGCGGAGCTGGGCCACTTGACTCAGGTGGCCCAGAGCAAACCCTGGGAGTCTCAAGATGTCTCTTACTTCCCCAGGACATGAGCTGCGGAGATGTAGGACTGGATTCGCTGCTATCTTGCCACCCGAGAGAGGCTCATCTAGGAATTGAGCTGTCACAGAGCAAAGGAAGCCAAGCACAGACAGACACCAGGTGCTGCCTATGTTGCTTGCACCTGGAACCCCCTCTCAGGCCCTCCTTGCTCCTTGGCCTTATCTCACCTGAGCATTCATAAGAGGTGAAGGTCCCAGGGGGAGGGCTCCAGACATCTGCACCCTGATGCTTGGGGTGTCCATAGGCTCCCCAGTCTCCAGGATGGTGCCTTTGAAGCCCTGAGGCCCCCCAAATCCAGTGTCTAGGGCAAGGCATGGAGAGGCACCAGCCTTCCAGTGGCCCAGAGCTCAGTTCTTACCAAAGACGTTACTCCTCCGCTTAACCAATCCTCTCCCTGCCCCTCTGCCCCCATCCACTCCCAGGAGGACCCACACTGAGCCCCTTTCACCCAGAACAAATCCCCAGCCCTCCTTCTTCTGATCGTCCACAATCCTGCTGGTTTGGAATCAAAGGAGCTTTCACTCTCAGCTCTTCTCCCCCAGCAATATCTAGATGCAGATGGAGATAAGCTAAATCCCAGTCCTGACAAATGACTCAGACCCCGGGGGACGGGAACACACCCATCACTGGGCTATCCCCTGGCTTTAGGGTTTCCCTCCCAGGAGCACGGGGGCAAGATTCACTCTCCACTAGCAGGCCACCCCCGCCCCGCCTTTGAGCACGCTTCCCTTTCCATGCCTGAGAGCTGGAGGGGCCAGCGTGGGGTGGGAAAAGGAGGCTTAGCTCAGCTTCCCATCCGTGTGCGCATCGATGTTGGCATTGCGATCTTAGCCTCGAGGCCAGGCCACGCCGTTTCTCAGGGTGGTAGGTGCACCTGAAACACGCTGCTGGCACATTCCTCGAGGCCCCAGTGCCTCCCAGCTGAGCCCACTCAGGTGTGCAGGCCTCCGTTTGCTTGTGGCAGGTTCCGAGAGCAGGATGGTCTCATCAGTAGACAGCTCTACCCTTGCCGGCCTCTGGTAGAGTTGAGACAAAGTCATTTCTTGCTCTGAGTCTCTTTCGAGGCATCAATGGAACATGGGACCAGCCTCACTGCAGGCTCTTTATTCATTGGATGATTCCACTTTCAGCTACTACTCCTCTGTCTCTCTATCAATGCCAAACCTTCCCACCTTCTTAAGGGACACCCAGCTCGGCTTGTCTAGACGGCTGGCAGTGATGCTAGTCTAGCAGCTGCCTCCTCCTCAGTCCGCTAGCAAAAGGTCAAGGTTCCCCAAGACCACCCTCACTCCTGACCAGCTAGCTCCAGCCCCTTCCAGGCAGAGTCCCCTCTCCCCTCCCCCACTCCTCGCAGGCTGTCTGAACCCCAAAGGGTGCAGTGGGGTCCTTCATTCCTCCAGGGTCCATCATCCTGGGTGGTGGATGGGGGCTTTGCCTCCTGCAAGCGCAGACTCCTTGTAGGAATTCGCAGAGATGCCTGATGAGTGCTCCCTTAACCCTTGAGGTTATATTTTCCATAGGATGCCCCAAATATCCTTGCTCCATACAAATGGAAAAATGTGAAGCCAACATCTTATTATTCTTGGTTATTTTCAGTTGTACGCTGATGGAAAAATAACTTATTCCTTACATTAGGCCTTAACCTACAGCATCTGATTACATTTCTCAGAAACGTAGATTTGGATTTTTTTTTTTTTTTATGAGCTCATCTCGTGTTTCCTGTATCCTTAGATTAATATGATTGCCATATGCATTTTATGTCTGCACATTGCTTAGAAGAACTGAAACTTTTTCCAGGAAAAAAAACACACAACGGTCTTTATGATTTGGCCCCTGCCTACTTCACGCCGCCCACCCACTCCTCTACTGCCTCCCCCAAGCTCGGAAGCTCGCCAGCAGCCCACCGGGCGATCGGGATCCTGGTTACGAACACGGGCCAAGTCGATGGACTGGGTCTCAGCTCGGGCTCTGCCACGTGTTGGCCAGATGACCTTGGGCAAGTTTCCAAGTTTGTGTCCTCACCTGAAAACACGCAGGTAATGACAGCACCTGCTCGCCACAGTGCGATGCCACTTCACACCCGCTGGGAGGGCAAGTAGCGAAAAAAATAGAAAATTACAAGTGTTTGCAAACATGTGGAGAGATCAGAGCCCGTGGGCGCTGCTGGGGATGTGAAATGCGGGGCCTCTGTGAGACCGTGATGGCCATTCTTCAAAAGTAATGAAAACTCGGGGGCCAGACTCTTCAGGGACCCCAGGCTGGGCAGGCGACCCAGCAGGCACCCTTCTGGGCATGAGCAGAAAGACGCAGGGACTCGCACAGGGACCTGTGCGCCATGCGCATCGCAGCAGCAGTCGGGTAACCAGAAGGTGGAGGACACCCAAGCGCCGTCGCTGGGTGAATGGATAAACAAAACGTGACCTATTCACACGGCGGAACAGCGATCACCTTCCAAAGGAATTAAATCCTGATACACGTACCACATGGATGAACCTGGAAGACATTCTGTAAAGTGAAATGAGCCAGTTAGGAAGAGACAAATAGTGGGTGATTACACTTACCTGAGATCATCAAATTCATAGAGGCCCAAAGTGGTTCCCAGGAGACGAGAGAAGTTATTGTTTTGTGGGTGCAGAGTTTCAGTTTGGGAAGATGAAAACGTTCTGGCAATGGATGGTGGGGATGATTATGCAGCCCTGCGAATGTACCTAATGCCCCTGGACTATACACTCAAAAAGGGTTAAAACTGCTGCCCTGGCCAGTGTGGCTCAGTTGGTTGAGTGGTGCTCTGTGCACCAAAAGGTTGCTGGTTCGATTCCCAGTCAGGGCACGTGCCTGGGTTATGAGCTTGATCCCAGGCAGGGTGCGTGTGAGAGGCAACCGAGTGATGTTTCTCACATTGATGTTTCTCTCTCTCTCTCTCTCTCTCTCTCTCTCTCTCTCTCTCTCTCATCCTTCCTCTCTCTCTAAAATCAATAAAAAACATCTTGTTTAAAGTGATTTTAAAATAGTAAATTTAATGTTATGTATATTTTACTACAATAAAAACTCTGAAAAATTACAGGACGTGTCTCAGAAGGTCGCAGGGAAGACCCGATGTGGCACGGAGCAGGTGCTCACAGAGGGTGAGTCCTCCTCCTGCCAAGCCCTTGCTTGCACGGCTGTGAGAACAACTTCCACTCACACTCAGCCATCCACGCCCCAGAGCCTGATCCAGCTCCTTGTGGGTAGTCCAACCCTGATTTCCTCGTCTGCTTCCCCTCTGAGATCCTTGAGGACTCTGTGCCTTTTTTGTCCTAGTGCCTAGCAGAGTACCTGCTACATGTGTTTATCACATTCAAATAAAGGAATGGTTGAGGAATCATAATTTTAAAATAGAATCTTTACTTTTTAAAGTCCAATAATTTCATGGGCCCACATGGGAACTACTAGTTGAGTCTTTAATATTTGAGGATAAACATTTTATTGTGGTCCTATAAACACAATAGCTTTGAAACTGAACTGAGCCAACACACCAAGTCTGATGTATGGACAGATTTGTCAGTCAGTGGCTGTAACTCTGGCCTCCTGGGGGTCTGGGACACTCCTGTTGGCCACCATACTTCTAAAGGGTGTGGCATTTTCAGAGCAGATTGATGGCTTTTACTGCTTATGATTAAACCCCGAAGATGAGTTGAATTAGATGATAAAGCTTGTCTTGTCTGCCCTAAGTGTGCGCATAAAAAAGGAAGTTTGTGACTATTCTGGAGTCTTGTCAAGGAAGAAGACTTGGTGAAAACAGGCAATCCCAGAGCTGAATATAAGGTTCTGGAAGGCCTGTCAGTCTGGGGGCGGGGGGAAAGCAATGAGCCTTAGACTCTTATGAGCTCTGCACTGAAGTGTCCCCTGGGAATGAAGGTAGCCCCTTGGTTGTGGTTGTTACCTGCAAAGAAAATTTCCTCAGGAACTTTGTGCTTATGTGTATGAGTTTGCTAGAGCTGCTATAACAAAGTACCGCCGATAACTGGCTCTGCAATAGGAATTTAAAGTCACAGTTCTGGAGGCTGGAAGTACAAGATCAAGGTGTCAGCGGGGTTGGGTTCTGCTGAGGGCGGTGAGGGAGAATCTGCTCCGTCCTGTCCCCTGGCTTCTGGTGGTTTCCTGCCACCTTAGGTGTTCCTTCGCTTCTGCTGACTCACCCCACTTCTGCCCTCATCTTCACATGCTGTGTGTCTTTGTCCAATTTCTCATTATTATAAGGACACCAGTCATATTGGATTGGGGTCCACCCTAATGACAGCTTAACTAATTACATCTTCAAAGACTCAATTTTCAAATAAGACCACATTCTGAGGTACTGGGGGTTAAGACTTCAACATATAAATTTAGGAGACACATTTCAACCCATAACAATATGCCACTGCTTTAATGAAAGAATCTTCAAGGGACACTGTGCTAGACTTACTGTCTCTTAGCAGTGCCTGCTAATTTTTTTTTAATGAGATATCACATACCCCTACTTTCCCAAGTCTAATCTGGCAGAGCTTCAAGTATGTACAAAATGAAAATAAATTGATACCATGTGGAGTAGAATCAGGCTTTGCCATCGATAGGAAAAGGTTGGTGGCATTTGAGTGGCTGAGAGCGGTGTGGACTCTACGGTCAAGGCAAACATTTGGCAAATGTTTTCTGAAAAGGGCTGGATAGTAAATATCGTAAGCTGTGCGGGTCCTATGATCTCTGCTACAGCTATTCAACTCTGCTGTTGAAGCATGAAAACAACCAGAAACAATCTGTAAACAAATGAATATTGTTGTGTTCCAATAAAACTTTATTTGCAAAACCAGGCAGCAGGGCCAGATTTGGCCCATGTGCCTTCTTGTTCCCCCTCCTGATGCTATTCCCTTCTTCTGTTCCCCACATCATCTCCACCCCCTCTCGGATCTTCTCCACCAGCCAAGCCCTCAGGGTTGTTCTCCTGCAGGCAACTGATCAGGGAGCATACTGCCCTCCCCACCACTTCCCATTCATCGCAATCTTCTGCTTCTTCCACCCTCCCCTCTGCACTTCAGAACTCCCTTTCTTCTCCACCCCAACTCTGACACTGACTCAAGCTCCCCACCCCCCACCCCCAATGCCCACACATAAGGTAGCTTCAGCACTCGTACAGGGCAAGTCAATACGGAGCTGGGGCCGTGCGGTGTGCGTGTAACCAGATGTATGCAGTGTATGTGGAAAATACTTTCAGGCCATCCATCTTAATTTATGACCCTCCTTGGCAGCCTTTGTTCTGCTCTCACATGAGGCTCTGCCAAGTTTATAAATACTTCCTCTGAATGACAATAAATTTGGTCTCCCCTAATCTTTCACTCCATAGATAAAATCTCATTGACGCTGCAATAGCACCAACACTTACAGGGAACTGTTGGCTTGATTGATCTTAACACTCTGGCCAAAGGTATCCTGAAGGCCTCCTATGCATGGGTCACAGCTGCTTGATTCGGAGAGGTTTGCCTATCCATGTCCCGGAAGTGGGAAACTAACTCACTTGGATGCTCGCCCCTCATGCTGCTCGATTCTGTGAAGTCGGGACCATTGATAAAATCCAGACAGTTCACAGAGGGGCCTAGCGCAGATCATCCTCTGGACACTTGGCTATACCTTCAACAACAGATGAATTTACCAGATGTCACAGAAGCGATTCTTTTTTTTTTTTTTTTGGCATGAAAGACAAGATTGCCCTTTGTTTGGGTGAACTCTAAAGAACTTTTAGGCAAGGAGACGGGTTAACAATACATCATCCCATATTTGCTTTTTCTCTTAATCTTTTTCTCTTATTCTCTTCTGTGACTGGCCTGTTGCTGGGTATGGTCCCAGGTACATAGGAGGCATCTTTAAAAGGCAATGTCTGGGCATGCAACCTGGGCATGTGCCTTGAATGGGAATCAAACCGTGACCTCCAGGTTCATAGATTGACACTCAACCACTGAGCCACGCCAGCCAGGCTGCTTTGTACATTTTTTCCAGGCTATAATTTTCTTAATTTTATATTGTTGCCTGAATTGATAATGGACTGATCAATCGTTTTGTAAAATGCAGCGAAAATGATCATGTAGTTAATATGCAGACAATAGATGTAGGGGGGAATTTCCTTTGAATGCTCTTTCCTTTTCCTGCTCATTTTCAAACGTGTGTGGGGAGGAGGGGCCTGCAGACACAGAGGAGAGGTGGACAGGAGGGGAGGCCAAGGGCTCCGAGCAAAGGAGGGTCAGGCGCCTGCCGGGACCTGTGCGGACTTCCTGCTTTGGGCCTTTTTCCCCCTTTCTCTCTTGTCACTGCTCTGCTTGTTTCCTCTTTAACTCTCCCTCTTTCAATTCTCCCCACTCTCTCCCCATTTAAAATAAATTGAAGAATGGAATCAAATGGCTACGCCTTCTTTTTCAAGGAATATTATTACCACATGAATAACACTGACTAATCATTTTTATCTTAAGCCTGGTGTGGTTTAGTTACTAATTATTTGAGAATGGGATCTATTTCTTGGCCCCTTAACCTGTTGCTTCCATGTGCAGGTGTCACTCTAGATGGAAAATAACTTGGCCAGAACAGAGAAAGCAATGATGATTTAGGTTATTTTTTCTCCCCTTTTTTTTGCCTCTCACCGTCCCTTCTCTGCTCACTCACACTCACCTGCGTCCCCTGGTGTCCAGTGAGCCAGGCACCCACCTGGAGTCCCTCCTGTGGGAAGTGATGACTCACAGCTTCCAGCTCCCTCCCATGGAAGCCAGAACACAGTACAGAGGTCCACAGCCTGGTGGTGCCGAATAAAGGGTATCGAATGACTGAGGGGCAGGTGGCCGGCAGGCTGGCCTAGGTAATGCACAGTGAAGGTGACACCTACCGTGTGTGGAGTCAGAGCTGGCCTGGGGAGTCAAGCACGAGATTGTCCATGGTCCGGGGCAGGGACTTTGCAGTCGCACACATCTGGATTCGAGCCCTGCCTCCAATGTTGAACCTACTGAGTAAGGGCCTTGGGCTTCTTACTTCATATATCGGAGTCTCAGAGTTTTCATCTGTAACACAGAAAACTGCCTCTCATGGGAGCATCCGTGAGCTCATGTACAGAAAGCGCCCAGCAGAGCCCGTAGTGGATGAGAAGCAGCAAAGAGAATGGAGGGAGGGGAGAAGGGGACAGAGGGCAGCATCCAGGAGTTGATTTGAGGGGCGTGCAGGGGGCTCATCTAAACACGCCCCAGATACTCAAAGGCACCAGAGGGGAAGCTGGGTGCTGGGCTCTGAGCAAGGCTGGCTTTCTACACTGGCTGGCCCCACAGCGCCATCTAGGGGCAGAGCATGCTCTGAGCAAATGGTGGTCTTGGCGAGGTCCCCAATTCCTGGGTACCATTTGCCCTTTCCCCCCAGCCCACCTCTCCTGCTTCTCTCCTGCCCCATGTCCTCCCCCTCCACACCCTTATTCCCTCCTCTTCCTCCATCTCCTCTTCCTGGTGCAGTGTTTTCCACAGCGGGTCCTCAGGGCTTTAGACGGAGTGATAACTCTGTGGATGTCAGCTAATGACTGTTCCCAAGCATCTCTCCTCCCTCCTCCCAGCTCCATGGGGCGGACTCCTTGGGATGGCACCAGCAGCTCCTGGGTCGTCACAGCCACGCTGTCCCCGAACTCTGACCAGGGCCCATCGTGGTGCCATGAAGCAGGGGCAGCAGAGCCCTGGCTACCAGGCCTGCAGCCCTAAGGCTAGTGAAGAGAGGGACACTCACATGTCAAGTCCCCCCCCCCTTAGGCCCGCTTTCTCCATCGTGACCTCAGCCTCTCCCTCCTGAGTCAGTTACTTCCCACTCTCAGCGGGAACTCTACCCAAAGAGCTCAAAGTAGCAGCGGAGTTTTCACTTAAGATGAAAAAAAAACAACAACAACCAACAACAATAACAGAAACCCAGGAAACAAAGCAACAACCCTCAAAGAGTGAAGGACACTTGGGGGCAACTCTGCATTTTGTAACACTTGTCCATGTCCACTCCTTAATCCATAAATCATGATTTCAAAACAGTGCTGGAGCCCATACCAGACAGGTATGGCGAACATGCCGAAAATAGGGAGACACCGAATTGATGAAAAGGGCTTTGAAAACAGCTCCATGTCCCCTGAAATGAGGAGCTCTGGGTCCTCATGCTGCCTCGGAACTTCATATTTTAACCTTTTTTTCTTCCCTTCAAATTTAACTCCGCTGCCTTCTGCGCTTGGGATTACCTGAAGGCCAAGTTTGAGACCTTTAATCCAACCATTTCTGAGTTATCTGAGAGCAGAAAAGGTACCTGCCATGAGCACCATGAAGCATTGGACCAGGAAGAAGACCAGAAGAAATATCCTATGGAAATATCCTAAGCCTCTGGGAATTTATATCAATTCAGTCACACTAAGCACCTGCCGTGCAGCAGACCTGCGCTCATACTGACTGTAAGTGAGTGACGAGCAAAATAGACCTCGTCTCCTGCCCTCGTAGAATTTATTTAGACCATCTATATAACACAGAACCACACGTTTTCCAATTCTATTCTGAATAGCAACAGAAAGTAACAGGTGGCACAATGGAAATATATTCTTCGCCTGAATTAAAAAGTAACATGAGATTCTGACACATTAATCATTGCACAGAGGGACGATGGTAGAGTTGTCACACACGTGAAGGACATATACTTTTTTAGAATTAGCTGAAAGAAAAGTTGGCAGGTTTTAGTGTTTTAATAAAGAGAGAAAATATAATGCAAAATCCTCCCTATTAAATGTATTCCAGTTGGTTTAAAAAGACTCAGATGTGAGGAAACTGGAGAATAATTCAAACAATATAGTCAAGTTCTCTTATTACCCAGGCAAGAAAAAAAAAGTAAAACAATGCTGAATTATTTCTTTCCAAATACATTTATAAGACGACTTTGGACTCGGGTCAGCATTCTCTCCACACCTCCTTCAATTACTCTCATTCTTCTCAAGAGCTAAGATTTGCTTTCAAATCCCAACAAGTTGCACTTGAAATAGCCCCAAGTTTGTTCAATGCAAAGTGGTTTTGAAGGCTCAACAGCAAGGCTGTAACCCGAGAGTGAATTTCCTGAGACATCCTTGGAGGGCGTCACTTCCAAAACATACATGTTCCCGTGTTTCCCGGCAAATACTGGAATGCCGATTTAAGTGTGGGGCCGGGAAGAACTATACGGATAAATGAATCGTGTTCCTGTTTCTTTGTCTTTCCCCCAAGCCCAGTGTTAGGAAGTAGACACCTCTGCTCTGGTTGTGGTCATTAGTAAACTGCCATTTGCGTGGGTTTTACAAATGGTCTAAGTTCAGTCAGGGAGTTAGACTTAGCAAATACTTTTAAGTTACGGCAGTTCTGACCAGGGCACAAGTGTTTGTGGAAATGATTACCTCTGTCAACTGGAGACTAAATAGAAATGCAATGCCTACATTTCCTTCTTAGTTTTCCCTTCCTGGTGATCATCTATTACATGTGCAATAAAAGTACTCACCCATAGCACTTCTCTGTCAAGAGCACCCTCTCCCTCTAACATGACTAGAAAACACCACATGGTTCTTCAGATTTCATTCAAGTGCCATCTCCTGGGTAAAACCATTCCTTAACTCTAAACTTAGGCCCTGCTTCTCAGGGTGACCACAGAACTTTACATATGACTCGATTAAGGCAATGGCTTTATTATATTATAATTTGGGGTATTAATGCCAATATTTTTTCCAATTGCAAGTTCAAGGGTCATATGCATTTCTTTGTTCCAGTGTAGTAACAACTACTGTGCAGCAGTCAGTCATCTGAGACCTTTGCATGTATTATCTCATTTAACCTTCATAGTAACTCAAGGAGCAGGGTTTCCCAAACAGGGTTCCATAGAACCCTAGCTCTGTTGCTACAGGTTTTGTAAAACGGTTGACCCTTGCACAACATGCAGGTTAGGAAGTTCACAGAGGGGAGGGTGGCAAGCTGTGACCTCAGCCTCTCCCTCCTGAGTTACTTCCCACTCTTACCCTTCCAGCCACTGGCTTGTCAGAGCAAGGCCCCCTTTGGGTGTGAAAGCAAATCAGAGGGCAATGTCCATTTAAGAAGGAACTTTTATGTGCTCAGTAACCTCCCTGCTGCTTCACTACTGCTGTAAACGTGGAAAACCATGGATTGTGTGGGGCTCCAGAGAACTGTATGGTGAAATGTCTGTACTTCTCACAACTTTCTCATTTTAAGTATTTATTGTTAGGATTTGTTTTACAAATATGGCTGACTGTGCAATTTGACAATATTTGAAGATGAGCTGTGAGAGAAAGAAATATAAGCCACATCCAGCCAGTGTGGGTCAGTGGTTGAGCATCAACCTATGAGCCAGGAGGTCACAGTTTGATTCCCGGTCAGGACACAAGCCCGGGTTGTGGGCTCGATCCCCAGTGTGGGGCGTGCAGGAGGCAGCCGATCAATGATTCTCTCTCATCATTGATGTTTCTCTCTCTCTCTCCCTCTCCCTTCCTCTGAAATCAATAAAAAATAAATATAAGCCAAGAATGCAGTGTCTATGTATAATAACGTTATAAATACACGGTCTATTTTGAGTCTGATCATGTCTGAGGAAGAACATGTTTTTTCGGAATCCAGCATAAAATTGTGTCTTGGGCTATATTTTTATTCACAGCTTCGGTTTATGACTTGAGTAGCTTCACTACTCAACACAGTCAGTAAAATTCCCTGTTGCCAATCGCATACTTGCTTCTTTGGGCCCTGACAGGCGGAGAAGGCCCCATCACGGTCACCCAAAGACAGTGAGAAGCTCTGAGATGTAGATAAAAGAACGTATCTCCTGAGCATGAGTGGACAAGGCCAAGGAAGTCAGAACTCCTTGGAAGGGTTAGAGGAAACTTGGCCTTGAAGCAGGAGGACACAGACCCAGGAAGCCCCAGTTGTCAGTGTGAATTTCGCACTATGACTAACGGGGCTGAAAAATGGGTGATGTGGGAAGGTTGGTAGCACTTCAGACAACCCAGGCTCCCGGTGTCTCACCCAAGTCATGGGTGTTTTGTTTTATTCACAGTGCAGAATGCTGAATCACATCCTGGGACGTGACATGTACGTGTAGATGGCTTTTTTTTTTTTAAACATATTTTATTGATTTTTTACAGAGAGGAAAGGAGAGAGATAGAGAGTTAGAAACATCAATCAGCTGGCTCCTGCACACTCCCCACTGGGGATGTGCCCGCAACCAAGGTACATGCCCTTGACCGGAATCGAACCTGGCACCTTTCAGTCCGCAGGCCCACGCTCTATCCACTGAGCCAAACCGGTCCTGGCACGTGTAGACGGCTTTTATGTTGCTCCTGCATCATATGCACTGATCGATTTTTATGTAATTACGTCTGTTGTGTCTGTAGCACACATTTGAGGACTTGACGTCTCCCCCACCAGCCCCCTCCCCTGCAGGCCGCTCCGTGACCTGGGGACCCTTTTACTGGTTACTGAGCTGCGACACCAGCTCCCTCGCCTGAGCCTTGCTTCTCAGGCTGTGCTCCCTCAGTCCTTGGGTCTGGGCTGGTCTGTCTCCCCTTCTTCTGTCTTGTCTCATTTTCATGTCCTTGCCTCTGCTCTTTTGTTGGAGGAAGCGCATAAGCCCAGAAAGCAATGTTTAAGAGACAAAATTCTAAAAACAACCAAACAAAAATCCAGCTGCTGCAGTTTAAAGCTCATTAATGCTGGAGGGGAAAACTGCTGAGTGTAAAATATATTTCAGTAACATCTCTGGAAGGGAATGGGCGATGTCTACCAACATTTCAACTGTTACACCTTTCGATGGAGTAGTTCCACTTTGGGGAGTTTAGTCCATATGTGAACTTGTACAAATGTGCAAATGTGTGTGCGTGCACATGTGCACATGTGTGTATACATAGACTCATCATTGCACCAACTCACCATTGTACAAAGGCTGTTAACACAGCATTGGAAGAACAGGAAGTTAGTAACAACAAAAATTCCCATCAAAATGAAGGCCCATTCACATACTGGCTTATCACTCAAAATAGCGAGGCAGAGCTATATTGATTTAGAAAGATGTCTAAGCTATATTGTCAAATAAAAAAAATCAAGTTATGGTGGAGTATAGTATGTTTCTTATGATTTTAAACAAAATAGGTGCGTGTGTGTGTGTGTGTGTGTGTGTGTGTGCATACACAAAACATTTTCTGAATGAACCCAAGAAAAATTGATAACGGTCGTTACATGAAGTCCATTGGTGATAGATTAGGGGGGCGGGAGGTGGAAGGACCTCTGGGATTGGATAAGAAGTGAAATGATAGACACATATTTCTTTTACAGAAGTGGGAATACGATATTTAACAGTCAACAATGAACTCAATAACAATGAGGGGATTTGAGGTCTCCGAAGAGCAGGGCGGGGCCTGTGCTTTGAGGGGTCCAGAAAAAGGAAATTACTTTAACATTCCAAAGCTATGTTATTGTAGATGCCAAAAGACCACAGAAAGACTCAGTTAAGGTAAAGATGAACTTTTGTCAGGGAACATACTGGCCCAGGACATGACTACCCACCATAAAACTGCTTTTAGTTTAAAAAGTTTTCATCTCAGACCATCCTTTGTGGTTATTTTCGGTTTGCAAGGCTGCCACACAGGCCTCCGCTGAGCTTGTCAGGTGTAGTGTGTGGCCCCTTTAGTCCACACAAGCCTGTGATGTGTGTACCTCCTCTGCCTGCAGCGGAGACCTGTTTTTAACTTTCGAAAAGAAAAGAGCGAAGGATCCGGAAGGCTGAGTGACTTGGGGGCCTCAGGGTCCTACTTACCGTATCCTATTTAGTTCTCACAAAAGCATGGCTGTTGAGTAGTGTTATTGCTCTTTTACTAGATGAAGACATAGAGACTCCCCAAGGTTGAAGACTTGCCCAGAACTTAATTCACAGTAGAGCTGGGTCCAAACCCTGGGGTGCACTGGCCGCTCACTCTGCGATCCGCGCTCTCCACAGCGGAAGAGCAGCAGAAGGACCCTCGACGGCTAAATCCTCGCGCTCTGCCCAGTCCCCTCTAGAGGAGCCTTGACAGTACTCACTGTCCTCCACCCGAGAGGCTGCAGTTCTCACTTCTCCACGGTTTTCTTTGCCGGCTTATCCTCAGCTTCCCCAGCCCTTCCTCTCGACGTCCCCGACTTCAGGTCTCAGCTCCCTGGCCACAGGCCCTTGGTCAGCTTGTGAATATCAGTTTTCGGGCATGGCGTTCTGAATCACACATCACAATACTCTACATCGGGCCGATGAACGAAAAGTAGAGAACCATCAACCACCGTCCGTGTTATACCAAATAGTCTTTCATTGCGCAGCCCACGATTGAGTTTGCTTTCTTGGTCCTCTCAGTCACAGATACTGGACATCAATCTTGCATGCCAACCAAAATCTTGTGTCCTTTACATCGGCGTTATTTCGCTACTTCCTTTTTTCTCCCGCCGTTTTGGCTAAAATAAAACAGAAATGTAAGACCAGATCTAAGAAATCCATGAGAGGAGGGGAGCGGCTCAGAGCAGTTTCGGTGTTTATTTTAATTTAAAGAAAAAAGAACATCTTCCTTCATCAAGTAGCGAAGCTGAGGCAGCCAGCGCAGAAGTTCCTGGAGGAAAAAAAGATGTAAAACACAGAGATGGAGATTTGACTGTCATCATCCAGGAAATATATTCATGCAGACGAGAGTCATTTGAAAGACTTAAAGTGACTTTCCGAACCATCAAAATAAAATATTGCAATGACACAAGAAACAAAGCTGCCGTTTTTCCAAACAAACAACACTGAGTTTTGAAAATAAGTCATTTGTGTTGGGTTTCGCGAGGCGCTGAATTACATGGAGCGCTGCTTGTGTGAGCAGCTGGCTGCTAATGCGCGCAGCAGGACAATGAGAAACGCAACCCAATCATCTTTTCAGACCGAGAACAGCACTGACCTCACCTGAAATTGCTGAGTCTGGGCATCGAGCTGAGTGAACTAGGCCTCTTCTGACTGTAGACAACAGAGACATATCCGAACTTTCTGGTAGACAGAGGCTTTGGGTGTGGCAGGAAGGGCTCGGGGATGCCCATCAAGCTGTCCCAACTCTGCTCCTCCGCATAGTGGCGGCCATCCCTCCCACTCCTTCCTCACTGTGGCTGTGTGTCAACCACGGGTCACATCTCAACCCCCAGAGATCGGAGACTCTTGCGACCCAGGGAAGGGCTCTCGTTGGCCCATCTTAGACTTGGTTGGTGTCCATCTCTGAACAATCCGTTGTGGCCTGGGAAAGGGGTGATACAATTGGCCTGGCTCAGGTGAGGTTCTGACCTTTGAAACAACCACTATGACCAGTGGGGTGGGAATGAAAAGAAAATGACAAAACCTATTCAAACCACACGGTTGTTCTGGGGAGAAGGAATCACCCGGAAGGTAGGAATGTCCTTTTTGGGGCATTCTGAACTGATTGTCACTTTTATACAGGGACAATGAATGGTGTGCCATTTCAGCTTTTTACTCATTAAGAAATGTTTTTGCACTAGTTAAAGCACTATCTGTTTCAAAGGGTTATTTCATCTGTTCTCTGTGCAAAGTGAAGAGGGGTTCTCCTATCGCCCTTAAGGACCTGCAGGAATAGAAAGGACTCGTTGCTGTTGATGAACCCCTCTCTCCCTTTCACACCTCCAAGAGCTGTTGCTTCTTGACAACTCTCTTTTAAATCATTAAGTTCAAGGTGATGGACTATTATAAACATTAGTCAGACTCTGATAGACTCATTCCCTCCCCACCCCCATCTATTCCTTTGATCGTTGCTTTATTCTTTCACTCAACAACTATTTAATGAGTACCTGGTATGTGCCCGTTGTCTAGATATAAAAAGATACATAGACAGAAATAAAGCCTGGTCCTGCCTCAAGGGCTACATCAAAGAGGGGACATCGGGCAAGTAAACAGATTATTATAATAGGGTATAAGTATTGCATTAGCTTATGCTTTTTTTCACTAGCTTCTATGTCCAATGAACAGCCTGTCCCTTTGCACCTCAAAATACTTATTTATCCTACCTACTGACTTCCATTTACAAATAGAGGTAAGGAATACAGTGCAAATGCCCATCAATTCACAGGGAGGAAACATGTCTACTCTTCGTGTTCTTCCTAGTCAGGAGGATAACCATGTAACATCATTCACGCTGCGCCATTTCTAAGGGTGGAAGGGGTGCTGTCCGAACGAGACACCAGGATAACGGGCAGAAGCGAGGACTATTCTGGGCAGAGTGGGACCAATTGAACATCAATTTGACAGGAGATTGCATACGAATTGGGAGGAAGGAATAGAGAGAGAAGACCATGCAGAGAGGGTCCAAAGGTGCAGTCCCCCTGCTTACATTGTCACCAGTGACCAGCAGTGGAAGTAGGAGGATAATCAGGATGGGGAGTCTGGGGTAACTTGGGTGCATTTCGAAGCCCACCCGTTTGCCATGAATCGCTGAGTAGCTGAGGTGCAGACGGATGGCCAACACTGTGGTGAGCTTGAGAGTTACCATGTCAATAAGTGGTTTAAGCCAGCGGTAGCCAACCTTTCGGACCTCACAGACCACCAGTGGTCCACGGACCACAGATTGGCGACCGCTGGTTTCAGCCATCCTCATAAAATCTGGTGGAGAGCAGCAGGTAACAGGCTGTGAGCCACTCAGGAAAGGTTGGGAACTCAGGCTCTGGGCAGGCCCCACACGCAGGACTAGCTCACGTTTGGTGAATGGAGGCAGGAAACAGAAGGGGACCAGGGGAGAGGCAGGAAAGGGAGACCAAGGCGGGGAGGGGCTCTGCAGACCAACTTGATGTAGTTCCCAATTTCATCTAAAGTGAGAAATCCACGGAAGAAAGAGTGGGGTGTAGGAGCGGGAGGGAGAATTAATTGACAATGAAAGAGCAGGTAAGAGGGGCTTAAGTAGAAGCTTCATGCCCTGAAGAAACATCATGATACTCTGCTCCCTGGAGATTAAGGAATTGAGGCTCCTTCCCGTCTTGCAAGTAAGAACTTGAAGTGTCCCTACAGATTCCGAAAAAGGCAAGGACATTCCTCGGAGGCCATGATTCTGCCAACTCTTTACGGATGGGCCCTTAGTGAACAGCACTGAGCTTTTATTCCTGAAGATAAGTGGCCAGAAACAAGCTCTACTGAATGTCGTGTAACTGCAATAGTATGGGCCTGATTAGCCAACAGGAAATATGCCCTCCAGAGCTTCCAGCCAGTGCAGTATTCTGTGGAGTCTGGACGTGAGCTCTGTGGTTGGCACTTGGCATTTTCGGGGGGACAACTGTTCTGGATAATCCTGCTGTCCTCTGCCATCCGTGCTCTGGGGCCGCCTTTTCTTCCATGCTGCCTGCCGTCTTCTGGAAGCTTGGAGTCCCTGAGAAATTGCTAGTAACCAGGCAGCATTTTAAGGCTGTGAAATACCGTCTGTTTGTCTCTGGGTAATCATAGTCACCGAGCTCTCTTTCGTTGTGGAAACGTGAAGTAGCATATTTCACGCACTTTGCTTTTTATGAGCCCTTTGGCTCTTCTGGGCTTTTCCTCGCTTTTGCTCATCCCACAAACCAGAGTGAGTATCTGTTAATATTTCCCCAGACCGCTTTTCAAGAAAAGGAACCGCTTGCTATTCATCGTGATGGCAGAGCTCCTTGACGCACAGGCTCTGGTTCAGAATTCTTGAGGCTACAGCGCCTGTGGCATAGGCTCGCCCAGCTTTGTTATCCCAGGAAACTCCCAGAGGAGTTCCTCAGCAATGCCAAATCCAAGTCAGATTTCTCCGGAGATTCAGATGGAGTGGGTCTGGGTGGGACCCAGAAATCTGTAGTATTAAGCAACCCACTAGCTCGTTCTGGAGAAGGTGTGCTGAGAAACTAACTTCAAAAAAACCCTGTAATACAGTTTGTTTGCTTTTCTTTATTAGTGAAGTGGTTGGCATGGGGTTCATTCATTCATTCATTCATTCCTATCAAGCATTTACTCTGTGCTTCCTAGCTTGATTTTTCATTTCTGAAGACTTTTAATTTAAAGTCCACTATCACAGTCACTGTTTGTAGGCGGATTGCCAAGGGCGAGACTCATGGAGACAAAGTGAAATTGGCCAAAAGAGCGGTCACTCCAGCTGCAGGCCAGGAGGTGGGAGGGGTGACATCCAGGCCGTTGGAAGCCATCTGGGAGGGAAGCAATCCGATGATGACCCTCACCTAAGGAACTTGGCTGCTTGTCTAAGTCTCCAAAGGGAGTGATCCCTGGCCCCACAGCGGGCTGAAGCAATTTCGATGTTATGAGGGAATGGAGATTTCAACATGTGTGAGGGGGAAGCTGAATAACATCTTTGTCTGGAGAGCTAGTGGGCCTTCTGTTATCTTTGTTATTGTGCTGCTTGATTTGGGGTCGAACTTGAAAATTGTGGTCCATGTGATGTGATGTAGATATTTCACACAGACACAGCCCCCACATCCTCAGCGTGTTTCTGGGGGGTTACGATTCATCAGGGCTGACCCCCAGTCAAGGAGTAAGATGTTGATTCCAAAGAGGCCTTGGCCACCCCTGGGCTGAGGCATGCGAGGGAGGCAATCTTGAGCTTTGGGTTGGTTTTGTTTCCAATGTGTGTGGTTATTTTTTAGGAGGGATGGTAGAATTCCACGAAGATTTAGTGGGGAGCGTAAGGAGGGAGATGTCCCCGGGAGAAGGAACACCGCGCATCCACATGTCTTAGTCCATGTGGGCTGCTGTAACAAAACACCACAGATTGGGGGGCTTATAAAAATAGGCATTTATGTCTCACTGTTCTGGAAGCTGGACGTTCAAGATCAAGGACGCTGGCATATTTGGGTGAGGGTCCTGTTCTGGGTCACAGACTTCTTGTTGTATCTTCACGTGGCAGATGGGGCAAGAGAGTTCTCTTGGCCAACTCTTATAGGCATTCGTTTCAAATGAGGATGTGCTCGGGGTCTTTGCTGACAACCAGATCCAGCTGCTATTTATTCAGTATCTGTTACCTACCAGACACTAGGACTTCTTGCACTTAATCCCCAACACTGTAAGTTATATTATTCTCCCCGTTTCATGGAGGAGGAAACTGATGTTCTGGGTATTTTTCCAAGGTTGACAAAGCTCATATGTGCGTCCAGGATTTTCCCCATTACATTTTATCGTGATCTTTCTCAACAGGTGTTTGTATCTAATATGCCTCCCGCATCAATTTCAGGTTCATACATGTACGTGCTGGTGCAGTGGCACACACAGGTAGATGATAGAAGATTTGATTAATTCCAATGAAATAACACAAATTCTGGTTTTTGAGTTACATCCTCCAAATCATAGTTAGCTACCGAAAGCCAAATATCCATGGGTTTGGGGGCCTGGATTTAAAGTTTGTCTAAGCATGCTCATCGTCACAGAGCACTGGCTGCTGCTGTGTGTTAGCTCTCTAATGCTGTGTAACAAATGACCCCAAAATTCAGCCGTTTCGAACGGCAAGCATTTACCATCTCTCAGCTCCTGTGAGCCGGGTATCTGGGACCATGTGAGCTGGTGGTTCTGGCTCAGGGTCTCTCACAGGGTTTCAGTCAAGCCGTCTGCCAGGCTGCAGTCCCTGAACACAGGACTGGGCTGCGGGATCTGGGATCTGCTACATAGCACCCTCGTGTGGCTGTGTACAGTGGACTTAGTTTCTCACCATGAGCCTCTTCCTGGTGCTTCTATTGGAGAGAAAGAGAGAGAGACAGAGAGGGAGAGGTGGGGGGAGAGACAGAGACAGAGGGTGGGGGAGAGAGACAGAGAGAAATGGAAGCTGGTGTGTCTTTTTAACCTAATCTCAGACGTGGCATCCATCATTTCTGCCATATTCTATTGGCCACGCAGACCATCCTGGCCCAGCATGGGAGGGTCACAGGGGTGAACCCCAGGAGGCAGGGTCCTGCGGGTTGTATGGGGGCCAATTGCTCTAGGGGGCAGCAGTCCTCGGGCTGGATGAACCCAGAAGGCAGGAACTCGGAGCGATGCTTCCCAAAGTGCCATCACGCAGCTGGACACGGGCCCATCGAATGCCGGAAAGTGAAAGTCACACGCCAGAGCCCAGCTGTTCTTGCTGCTCTGGGAGCTGTCCCTGAGGATAGCATGTCGAGGGCCAAAGGGCAAAGGGCTCGAGGCCTGGAATGCGGCCTCTCTGAGTCCACTGCCCCTTACACCCTCCGTGAACTCGGATGACCCACCGTCCCTCACCTCTGCTTCCTTGTTTGTAAAAGGCAGTGCGATCAGACCAGTGTTTGCAATCTGGTTCCAGGGGATCCAAGGGTGAGCTCTGGTTGCATCAGGCCCCGAATAAGGGTTCAACTGGGACAAAAATAAAAGTGTGTCACGGATTAAAGGACAAAGTGAGCCTGAAAGCCGCTGGGCTCTGACGCTCGGGCCGCCCCGTGTCTCCACCTTGCCCTGAGCCCGGAGTCAGCAAAGCCTTCGCACAGGCTCCCTGTCCCTCACGCCGAAGGTGCGGAGAAGGTGCAGCCGGTTCCATCCTGTGGTTGGCTAACCGGAGGGAACGTGCCCTTGTATCAGATGCCACCATCACTGCCATTCAATCATCTCATTTTCTGTTGCTGGAGAGGGACTCATCTTAAAGGAAGGGCGGTGGCAGTGGTGCGACACAGGTCCAGCAAGCATATCTGGATGGAAAAGGAAAGATGCGTCATCCGAACCCGCAGCCCAAACGGAGAGGCACTGACAGGGTCTCTGGGGGGAGCACGCGGGTTTGAGAGGCCTCTGAGCTCTGCTCTCCTCCCCTGTGACCTCACGGGTGACCAAGACCATCAGCTGAAATCGCAGCCCCTTTGGAAAATGTATGGAAAAGGGAGCGCCCTGGCTCCGGGAGGCTGCACCCGCTCTTACCACACGCGGATGCAGGTCCACGATCGCCAGGTCTTCCTGTTTTTCAGGAAAAGCCCGAAATCCAAGTTTTTGTATGAATTCTTAAACTACTGGGCAGGCCAAACAAAACTTGTCCCTGGGCCAGACCTGATCCATTACAAATGAGTGAATTACAAATGAGTGGCCCCATTTTCATCAAAACACTAAACAAATTGGACAAACATTTCCACTCTTCTTCTGAGAATTTGCCCCCCTGGAGGCACATTATGTATTCAATGACCAAGTGCCCGCTGTGTGCCAGGCAGAGAGAGGGTTCTAGAACGTTCTTCTCATCACCTCTCTGACCACAGAGCCTCTTGTCTCCCTTCTCCCATCCACTCGGTTTTCTGTCTATGGGAAAGTGGGGAGAGAGGAAATAGGAGGGGAGAAGAACATAGGCCTAGAAGAAACACATCTCAAATGGAGGGTACATTATGCCCCAAAGCCACCATCTTTGTAGCCTCAGCAACTAGTCCAGAGCTCATTCCTGTTCACTGACTCAATAGTGACAAATAGCACCTATCAATGGGCCTCCCATTGTGTGCCAGCCCCGTGGTGGCACTGCCATATTACTGGGCTTTGCATTTTATTCCTCAGAACATCTCCAAGATGCAGAGGCACCTTTGTATAAGATGAGGAAACCGAAGCCTAGAGAGACTAAGTAACGTGCCGGAGTCCACAGAGCTCTCACGTGGTGGCGCTGGGATTTGAATCCAGATGTACCTGACTTCAGAGCGCACATTTCTAACCTTATACTGAATGGATGAATGCACAAGTGAATTAATGAGTGACTAAGTGAGTGAATGGATGAGTGACTAAGTGAATGGATGAGTGAATGAATGAATAAGTGAATGAGTGGATTAATGAGTGAGTGAACAAGTGACTGAGTGAGTGAATGAAGGAGTGAGTGAGCTGAGGCCTACTCATGTTCTTCCTCATTCCTCACCCTCCAGCCCCATCCTGCCATCCCAACTCACCCAATGGCTCTGAGGCTTAAATACTTGAGTTTCATTTTTGTAGATGTCCGAGAGGAATCTTGGGGCCGTCACCCCCCTTAGCGGCCCAGGGCCTCCCAGGAACTGTCAATGTTTAGACACTGAGCTCTCTTCCTGTCAAACTGTACACTCCCCACCATTCACCTTTTAAACATGTTAGTGAAGGGAAAATATTGGAGAAAGCAGCAGGTTTTCCACTTCCAGGAGGGTTATTATTTACCAGCCTGCTCATTTCTGTTATTTTTTCTGGGCCCTAGTGTACAATCAGAGCTCATAAAAGTGCTACTGTGTGGGAGGTCTCCATTTCCTCTCCATTAAGCGTCCCCAGATGTTCGTGGCTCCTGACCCTTCCTGCCTCCCTCCTCCTTTTGCTCCAGCGAGGAGCTCCGGAGCCGGGCACGGCCTGCCCTGCAGTTGGCTAATCAGTCGGCATTTCCCAAAGCTGCAAGTCGACGTCTGCCTGACGTGTCTCCTCCTTGATGTGGTCTAGCGTCTACTGTCCGCTGATTCAGAAATCCCTCCGTATGAGAACCTGACTCCCAAACGCACATGGACTGATTTCCTTGCTGCTTTCAGAGACGTGCCCGGTGCAATCAGAGAAGGCCCTGCGGTGCGTGTGTGGTGCATGCGGACCCGAAGGCTGGATAGGGGCCCAGCTGGCATTTCTGTCACTGCAGTCCGCAAGCTCGCCATTTCAGAGCTGCCGGGATGAAACAGGAAACACTGCCGTCTTCCATCGGGGTCCCATGGCCGATTCCTGCAGAGGACCTTTCCCAAAGATTCTAGGGAGAAGCCGGAGAGGGGCCTCTGCTTCCCACCCAGATCCCCCAGGACCAGCTCTGCGGGCTCCGTGGCTCTGTCCTGAGGGCTTTGGCCTTTATTTCCTAGGAAAGGGCACTGAGGGTCTTGCAATGACCTCAGACTTGGAATCTGCAGAGGCGAGACCACATTCTCACTCTGCCATGTGCTAGTTCCGGGATCTAGAGAAAACCCCTGAATGGGGGTTGGGGCGGCGGGGGCGCTACACTTTCCCTGCCTATAAAATGGGAATAAGAGCAAAAATGGCCTCACAAAATGATAGTGAGAGTTAAATAAATGAGCACGTGTGCATGTACTTGGGACAGTACTCCGCACCACTTCCTCCCCCAGGACTAGGCCTGTGCAATCAGCAAGTTTAAAAGGTGCTGACCTAATTGTTGTCTCCTAACGCCGTTGCCGGCCACAGTGGCTGTTCTGCCTGCTAGGCTTCTCTCTCTGGAGGTCAGGGCCCACCGTGTGTAAGGCATTCGTCACATGCTAAATGAATTTCTCCAAGAGAGAGTGATGGTGTCTGCTTCCATTTTCCCTTCTCACCAGTAAGGTGAAAGGCAGCATTGCCTCCGTGAGGGGCCTGCACCTGCAGCCGGGACCTCTCTCCCGGCATCATGATGGGTTCGTAATGGGGATCCAGTCCCTCCCAGTCCTAGTTCTTCTCTCCACCTGGTCAAGGAGCCTGCTATCACTTCAAACTCTATTCTTATACTTAAATATGTCTATTATGGAAATGTTAAGCATACAGAAGAGTAAAGAGAAAAGCATAATGAACAACTTACCAGCTAGTTAGCATTCTGCCATATTATATATTATACATATTATATGGGTATATATTTATACATACCATACACACACACACTCACACACACACACTACACACACTCACACACACACATACACACTCACACACACACATACACACTCACACACACACACACACACACACACTCACACACACAGTCCTCACTTAATGTCAGTGATAGGTTCTGCAACTTAAGAACCTATTGGTTAATTATATGTGACCAATTTCACCACAGGCTAATGGATATAAATGAGTGAAGTTTCTGTGGCATCTCATCAATGTTGTAACGAAATGACCCTGAATGAAACATTGTCCGAGGACCTGCTGTATATATTTGCTCAACGGCTGCAGACATAATGATCCTTCATTCCAAAATATTTCAACAGGTAGTTCCAAAAGAAGCCATTCTTTTACATAACTATATTAACCTTATACTCTCACCAAATTAACGATTCCCTAATGTCATCTTATACTTCATTCATGTCAAAATCTCTCTCATTATTTCCAAAATATGTCTTATAAATTTTTATTGAATAGAGACCCAATCAGAGATACATCTGGTTATGTCTCTGAAGTTTTTAAAGATCTAGTACAGACCACTTCCCCACCTCTACCCCACTCCTACCCTGCCTGACCCCCACACACACTTTTTGTCTCCTCTAACACTAAACTCAACCCCAGGGCTAAGACGTAACCAGCCAGACCTCCCTGCTGTTAAGGTCCAGTTCCCCCTTGTGATTAGCGAGTTATCTGGGGTGGGAGGCAGTTGGCTTTCTCCTTTCATTCTCCTGTTCTCTTTGCTCCTCGGTGCTGAGGATAAAGAGTGTTCCTGGTTCTTCAGGAACAACCCTTGGTTCTTGGGCCTCTCAGGGACTCATCAAATTAGAAGTTCAGGGAAGGGAGGAGTTGCTACCACCTGGGAGACGACAGGGGTAAGCCCGGACCAGCTGATGCCTGAGCTGGCTCCTGAGGGCCCGCGTGGGTTGGCAGATGTGGGGAAGGGTGTGAGGGATGCCCGCAAGGGAACAGCATGAGCGGAGAAGCTGGAAAGCCTGGGATGAATACCAGGAACAGTGAGCTGCAAGGGTCTTCACTTGAGGATTCGATATTGAACTGTGACTCTCCTGTCCTCAAAAAGCTTCTGTTGGATGAATGCGTGAAGGAATGAATGAATTAATTAATGGGCAATAATTGAGTAGTATTTTAATGCAGTAATGGAAAGTTTAAGGATGTAGGGATCTAAGGTCAGTCTAGTTCCATTCAAATCCCAGCCCAACTATCATTTACAAGATCTGGGAAACTTTGTAATGCCCTTCAGCTCAGTTTCCTCATGTACACTATTGAGATAAACAAGAGAACAAGTTTCAACATAATGATTAAATGAGAGAATCTATATAAGGCAATTTGCAAAATGCCTAGTAGCTTAATAAATGCTTGATCCATGTTTGCCATGATTGCCATCTTCCATTGAGGAAATTGTTTATGAGGCACTTGGAAATACTTTTTTAAAATGTTGACGGAATACTCTCCCTGAACATGTTTATGTCTTAATTCTAATACGTTTGACTGATTATCATCATTGTTGTTCATTGGCAGGGTTAAAAACTTAGTTAATAGCCAGGGAGAGTTCAGCCCAGCCCCTGACATAATTACCAAAACTTCCCCCCAAAGAGGAGCCGAATTACTGAGACGCTCCTGCCGTGTTGGAGGTCCCAGAGCCGGGGGCGGGGGCGGGGGGGGGGGGATATTACCTTTCATTCCAGGAACCCGGGGAGGAGGTGGGAATGTTGCCACTCGCTTATGCTTTATGCATTTTCCTGAGTCAGAAGCTGGATTGTCAAAACATTCATTCCCGGCACCCCAGAGCCCTGACTTTTCTAGCCCCCCCCCCCCCCCGTCCCCCAGCTCCCGTTTCAGGGATAGGCCTTTGTTTCGTGGCTTAGAAAGGGGATGGCGATGCAAAGACACTTTCATATCAATGGAAACAACACATGGGCGCTTCAGAGCACTTCAATAAAGCTGCGCCAACTCGGAGACTAAACGCGAATCGCTTCTGACCAGGATACCCAGGTGAGGAACCCCACCTCGAGCCCAAGGGAAGCGGACTCCCACATTCTGAAAGCCTGTCTCGGTTGCGGAGAGCTCCTTCCACCAGCCGATCAAACAGTCTCACGAATTCAGTTGACAAACCACCCATCAGCTCCATTTCTTCTGTTGATGCCCTTTCACCTGAACGAACATTTCCATTTGGACCCGCTCCAGCTGCTGCTGCTGCCAGGTGGCTGAGGGTGCGTGCTGAGGCACATCTGCACAGCAACATCTGGAAACCTGAATGCATTCTTCTTCAACATCCCTGGGGGGACGGGGCCTCAGCAAGAGAAAAACCCAAACTCTTCATGGCTATTGGGAAGGATGTGAGGCGTCCACGTGTTTTTTTTTCTGGGTTAATTAAATCTTCCAGAGAACAAAACAGAAAGGCACCTAAAATTCTCATGGAAAGGCATTAACACCGTGGATAAAGGAGTGTCACCTTTTGAATTGTATCATGAAGTCGTCACGTATGAGAGTGTCGTCTTTCATACAAGTGTATGAAAATGCCCAACCCCTCGAAAAGGTCTGTGCTCAAAACCCTTTGTCCAGCAGCGGTGACGAATTCCTCACCTGGATGTCCCGGGTTCGCACTGACCCTCTTCCTGCTAGTTCGCTCTAAGGGTCTGGGGCAAATGACTCCCTAAATTATTTGAGGTTTAATGAGATAATGTGCTCTGTCCAATGAAGAGCACTTTGTTCATTGCGCAGGCTTACATTAACACGGGATCAGCCCCTGTTAAAGACAAACCTTTGGACCAGAACTCATGCTCCAGCCAATAATAAGGGAGGAGAGCAAAGAAAAACGATTGGCCGAGGCAGATACAAAACCACAGCTCAGCCTTGATTTTCAGACCAGCGATCAAACCACCGGAATGAAAAGGTCAGCTTGCATTGCAGACCTGGGGTGGGGAGAGGGAGTTCGGGGTTTTTTTAGAAATCAGAAAATACTCTATACAGAACGATCCTCTAATTTGGGACTTCCTATTCTACTGCAAGTTTCAGACTTTCTGGGGCTGCAGGGTTATTACAAAGGGTTCATGGATCCTTATGCAAAACCAACCCTGAGGGTCGTCTGGACAATATGCATGCACTAGGCCCTGGTAAATATTTATTAAATGAACACATAAATGGATGGATATTCCATCTCCTTCATTTGTACACTAGTATATTTCATATCCTGACAATACCACTGTGTTTTCATTACTTATTGCTGCATAACAAACGAATCCAAAACTTTATGGCTTAAAGCAACGATAAGCCATCGTTTCTCATGATTCTGTTTGTCAGCTGGTGGGTCCTCTTGGTTTTGCCAGGGGTCAGTCATGTGGCTGCATTTTGGTGGCAGACAGCTGGGCCCCTCTCCCCTACTGTCTTTCATCCTCAAGGAGGCGGGGCCGCAAGTGTGACCACCCGCAGCAACGACCTTCCACCTTTTCCATCTCACGGCACACACAAACTCATTACCAAAATTCTGTGGCACACCCGAAATTATATTTTTTATGCCGGTCTGATCAAAAGTAGGTATAATTTTCACTCATTCACACCAGACGGCTACTGTTGCGTTGGCCGTTGTCAGTTTTTTACTGGACAATCTAAGGGAAAAGAAGTCAGTGCCCCTGAGTTCTTGCAGCACTTCGGTTGAAAATCACTGATCCACGGCACTGTGATTCATGAATTGTCCCTTATTCATTCAAAAGAGTTACTGAATCCACAAGCGTTTTGGGTCATAGCGTTTCCTCAATCAGCAGAATGCCCACTAAAGGTCCGGATACTCTCGCGAGGCTCCACTAACTTGGTTGACATTTTAAAAGGATCCTCGTCGTCAGAAGAGACGGGAAACGCTGAAATGGGAAGTGGGACCTTACGTGCTTTGGCGAGCTGGATGTTTCCATGGGTGATCATCTGTGAGTCAGTGCTTCCTGTGGGCATTCATTCAGCTACGTGGGGGACCCAGAAGGAGGAGACCCCGTTCCTTTCCAAGGGCGCCCCCTCCAGGGATGTGACTGAACTGATGAGGGAGATTTTTGTGCTTATTTTGAACACTGTTCTGTCATTTTAATGGCTAATCTTCCGTAGAGAGAGAAAAAGCACTTTTTCTTTCTAAGTGTTCTACAATCCAGATCGACTTAGGAAACTCTACTTTTGTAAAATAAAACACTTAAACATGAGTTATGGTTATTCCTGAACCCCAAATCGGACATTCTGAAACCTGCGTGTCCTTCCCCTCTGTCGTGATGGAGTTATTTGCGTAGGTTCTCACCAGGACAGAACTGGGCAGCTTAGTGGGCAACCAAGACTTTCGCCGGAGCGTTGCGTGTGAGAAGAGTCCTCACTGAATTAGGAAGGACCAGCCATTTGAGGGACAAAGGCTGACACTGCTCACGGAGCCGCGGCCTATAAGGCACTACTGGGAACACGGGTGGGGTTCCTGGCTCTTAGGGTCCCATTGTTGCACGTGGTAAAGAAGGTCGCTTCTTGGAAAGCCAGGGACCTTCGCCAATTGTGGGGACCTTGAGAAGAGAGGGATTCACTTGGGTTTGTCGGTACTGCAGGTGAAGTCCGGTGTATGGCTTTCTCGAGGGCTGTCCCTCCCCCTGAAGCCCCTCTCTCTGCTTCCCCACCTGAATCACCCCACACCGTGCAGCATCCTGCCAGCCCAGCCCAATACCCCCTCCTTGGGGAGCCTTCCTGAACCTTCTCTAGACAGAACTCTCCCTCCAAGCTTCCCAAAGCGCTTGCACGTGTTAATGACTGTGGCAGATGCGGGGCAGGCGCGGCATGGGGACCAAACAGGATGAATGAATGAATGAAGAGATGACTGACAGCTCAGAGACAGTGTCCGGATTGAGATTCAAGAGAGATTAGGTTTTGCAATCAGGACAGGAAGGTAAGGCGTAGGTACGTGATAACGCTCCCTATAAGCCACACTGGCCCCATGTTGGGAGGTCTGCTGCTAGGCCTTGCCTTCCCTCCTCCCTCCTTCTCTCCCTCCCTCCTTCCTCCCTTCCTCCCTCCCTCCCTCCTTCCATCCTCTCCCCACCGTTTCAGGAAGGGGCTCCTGAAACCTGGTGTTAACATCTCTGGAGACAGAGCTGGTCTGGAATCCTCCATCCCTCAGTGGGTGAGCCGGCAGGTGCCTAACCCTCCAAGCCCTCGGCATCCTCATCTATGGAGTGAGAAAGAGTGGCTGGTGTCTGTAAGACATTTAGCGCAGTTCCTGGCAAGAAGTAAATGGCTGTTGTTATATTGTTCTCCTCACCACTTCCTCCCCCAGGACTAGGCCCCTGCAATTAGCAAGTCAAAAAGCTGCTGACCTAATTGTTGTCTCCTTACACGTTAGCCGGCCACAGTGGCTGGCCTGCTCAATGGGCTTCCCTCTCTGGAGGTCAGGGCCCACCGTGTGAAATCTGTGCCCAGCTGGGTGTGTGTTTCTGAGACTGGGGCGCTGGTGCCCAGCTGAGGGCACCAGCCTGGGAGCTGGCACCCAGAGAAGTGTCCGCAGTGTGCCCTCCCCTGTGTGCTCCTCATGTGGGGGTTCTGGCAGCTGCTCCTGAGGCCGGATAAGCTGGGCTGAGAGAGCGGCCCCTCTCGGGTGGTCGCTGTGCATTGGAGAAGCGCTGGCCCACCCACCATGAGGAGGCAGGGACGGCTGCCCAGCCCAGGCCCAGGCCCAGGCCCTACAGGCTCTGCTGCTCAGCCGACCAGCATCCATTTGTGGGTTTCTCCCAATTCCCGCGGGAAGGCGGGGAGGGCGGCAGGTGGGCCTCCCCTCTATCAAGTACCTGCTTCATTTAGATTCTCCCAGTCCCTCTGTGCAGGGCCTTCCCACGGTCTGCGAAAGGCCCCATCGACTTGCGTGCCTGGAAGCTTCTGCTGTATTTTTAAGAAATGGATAGATGCCAAAGTGGGCTCATAAAAAGGACAATTTATAAATTTCACAGGAACACTTTTAACAAAGAAGCACTCACTGAATGGCCACACTTGGAGACAACGTGGGGTCCATTTCAGGCCTGGCCTGCCCCCTCGCTCTCTGCAATCTGGGGTGGTCCTCAGCAGGACAGCGATGGAAGTGGGGGGATGTGTGGTGTGTGTTGGAAGAAGGGGGGATGGACTAGGCCTCGTGGGGGACACAGCTTCCTCCCGACCTGGGTGTGAGGACCAGTGTCCCCAGTCCTTCCTCCAACAGCCCACCAGCCCAGAGCCAGTCCAGTCCCGTCTGCCATCACTGCCAATGGTCAGGGAACCTGGGATCTTTGTGTGACCTGGCATCCCAGCCAGTCCCCTAATTGTGGGAGCAGGGCCCCCAGCCTCCCTCCATGAATAACAAAAAACCCCAATAGTCATCCGTACCCAGGGGTCCAGGAGACTAGGGACCTGGGTGCCAGGCTGCGTCTTGAAACTCTGGACGGTGGTGTTTTATGATCCGACAGCCGGGTACAGACACACGGGAGGGGGTCAAGGAGCGCAGGGCTGGGAGTGCAGACAAACACCATGGGAGTGGCTGGAGGGACAGGCACGAGGGCCTAGCCGCCTGCAAGACCGATGAGCAGGAGACGGGCAGGGAGAGGACTGAGTGCTTGGAGCCAGGACGTTGGAGGCGGCGGGGGCGGCGGCTCTCCTAGGAAAGGCAGAGGAGGTGTTGCTTCTGAAGAAGAGGGTGCAGGGTGCGGGGCAGCCAGGACCCGTGTCTGACCCTGAAACCTGAAGTTTGCTGGGGGCACATGGACACCCTGACTGGGGGGCTGGTGGGAAGGGACCCGAGCCCTGCTCCCCCCGGGGCCACCCCTGGGTCCTAGGAGAGTCCCACCGATACTTCCCAGAACTGCCGGGTGGAACAGTGTGTCCAGATAGTCAATCCTCCCTACTGCTCCCTTCCCATCACAGTAGCCTCGTCCGGGCCCGCCTTCCTTGGGTGACCGATGGCGCCAATGCAGGTCATTTAGACCTTGTCTTCCTTCACTGTGAGGAGGGGCAGGCAGACGTCCTCTTAGGGGATTTCTTTTAAAGAGCCCAGAGGAGTCTTGTCCGCGTCCTTTTCTATCCTGGCTGGGGAATGGGCCAAGTGGGAGATGGCGTGTGTGTTGGCGCCACCTACTGACTCGGGAGCCACCTGTCACCCTGTTGGAAGAAGGGTTTGGCGGCAGGAAAATCCTTGGGATAATTGTTAAAAGTGAGGATTTCTGGGCTCCAGACCCTGAGGTGTCCATTTGGTTCGCCCGGGGTGGGGGAATCCAAGAGTGTTTTCTTCTAACCAGCATCTCAGGTGTTTGTGAGGCGGGCGCTAGAGCAACTGAGAGCAAGCCTCGCAGAGGACTGTCTGCTCGCTTCCTGTGCTCTCGGGTAGTTGTGTGCTGACCGCTCCTAAATCTGTGTCTCCAGCCAGATCTCCCGAGCTTCTGCTGGTAACCTTTACCTGCACATTGGACACGGTCACCTCTGCACCCTAACCTCTGCACCTCCTCCCAGCCTCTGTAGTTTGGGGAAGCGTCGCCTTTTTTGTTCTATTCGGGTCTTCCACTGCTTGGATGAGGCCCACCCACAGTAGGGAGGGTGATCTGCCCAACTCAGTCCACTGATTTAACTGTTAAGTTCATCCAAAGACACCCTCACAGAAACACCTAGAATAACGTTGGATGGACTATCTGGTACCACAAGGTCCAACCAAATTCACACATAAAATTAACCATCACAAGGCTACTCTTTGTCAACTCGGCATCCGTCACGTCACCTTAGACCACACAATCTCCAAATGAAGACAGTAGGATGGTTGTAACTCCACCTAACACCATACAACTGTCCTGTGTACAACTGGATCTGCACTAACCCCTCCCCCAGAAGAGGAGGCAAAGTCCTTGAGTGATATCTACTCTTCTTCTTGATATCCTGCAACTCAAATAGCTGACGTAAAATTAATAATACTTAAGCCCGGCCAGTGTGGCTCAGTGGTTGAGCATCGGCCAATGAACCAGGAGGTCATGGTTTGATTCCTGGTTAGGGCACATGCCCGGGTTGTGGGCTCTATCCCCAGTGTGGGGCATGCAGCTAATCAATGATTCTCTCATTATTGATATTTCTACCCCTCTCCCTTCCTCTCTGAAATCAATACATATATATATATTTTAAAAACTTAAATACTAGGTATAAAGTCAATACATCTTGTGTTTCATGACAAGAGGATAAAAGAGGGAAGGGAAAACATTATATATATCCATATATGTGTATATGTATATATGTATATGTTCTTCCATTACCCATTCCATTTTTCCTTTGCCCTCAGCAAGCACCTCAGCTGGCCATGGCTCTTTACCTGCGGGGGTGACCCTGAGGGTCATTCCCGAGGCCCTGGCCATTAGGAGGCCTGCCTGGATTGGGTTGTTGTAGGTTTCCATGAACACCTCACTAGGGGTGTGGGATCTGAATTCCTGCACGGTGATGATACACTCTGGAATGCAGGGTAATGAGTTTCCGCGGTATGAATCTTGACCAATGGGAAGTGAGATGAAAGGCAGCTGGGAAGACACCTCCTTCTCTCTCCTGCAGACACTAAGGTGGGGTCCCTCCTTGCAGGCTTTCTGGGGAAATCCCATACACGGCGTGCACACAGCTACCAAGCAGCCTTTGGAAGGAGTAAGGGGTGCTGTTAGGCACTGGATCACGTCTCTGTGCCTGCGCCCTGCCTCACTGCTTTCCCTCACCTTCCCTGCCCTGGGCTGTGCCTTCCAAACAGGTTAATATCCTAACTGTGCTTCAGGCTCTGCTTTGCAAAGGGCCTGGGCTCAGACAACTTAAAAGTGAGTAATGATGGAAATGGTACAGATAAAAACGTTTGGAATGCAGCTAACACTATCGAAGAGGATACTTGTGCATTAACTATATATTGGAAAATGAAAAGATTGAAAATTGTGTTAACTATCCAGTTGAGAAGTTAGAGTAGCAATAATAGACTAAAGCCAAAGAAAATTTAAGGAATGAAATAATGAAGGTAAGAGAAGGAGTTAATGGAATGAAAAAGAAAGTTATAGATAGATGCACCCAAAAGTTGTTTTATTGGAAATACAAATACTTTATTTTTTTTTTTTTAGAATATATTTTATTGATTTTTTTTGCAGAGAGGAAGGGAGAGGGCTAGAGAGTTAGGAACATCGATGAGAGAGAAACATTGATCAGCTGCCTCTTGCACACCCCCTACTGGGGATGTGCCCGCAACCAAGGTACATGCCCTTGACCAGAATCGAACCTGGGACCCTTCAGTCCGCAGGCCGACGCTCTATCCACTGAGCCAAACCGGTTAGGGCGAAAATACAAATACTTTTTAAAAATACCTATGATAAAATGATCACAGGGGGAAAATATAGGAAGTCACAAATAACCAAATTAGTATTGGAGAGAAGAGGGGGAAAAAACTATAGCAAAGATTAAAAAAATAAGCAAATATTTTAATTAAATGACCTCCACCAGAGCGCAGCCGAGGGGAGCCCGCCATCGTGAGCGGGGGGGGGGGGGGGGGGGAAATACTGACAGTGAGTTTGAGACCAAGCGGATCAGAGAAAGTGTGAGCCTGAGGGACTTCAGGGCGAGAGGGGCATCTCCCAGGGGCTTGATAAGCAAAGGAAAGAAGGTGGAAACCCCTGAATTTAAGTGGCTCCAGAAGCAGTATCACAAAATCAAACTCAGAAACATCTTCATACCCCCATGACACTACACACACACACACACACACACACACACACACACACACACACACCCCATTCATGAAAGACACGCAGCTTCCTTGTACCAGCAGAAGAGGGCGCTGTTGAATCAGGAAACGCAGTAAGTCGGCGGTTTTATGCAGGTTCCCACCAAGCAATTTGAGATCAGGGTTTGCAGGCAGATAATCTGAGCAGTGATCTCAAGGAAGGAGAGTGGGAGAGCTAGGGAAAGGGTAAAAGGAAGGAGGGAAAATCAAGCCACGGCAGGATGGAGCTGATTATTGCTGTCGGCAACCAGGGCTGAGTCTTGCCGGAGACCCTCTGTGGAGCCTGCAGCATTCAGAGTTGGCTGCCCTAGGGGGAGAACAGGGGAGTGTTAGTCCACTGGCTGGAATGTAGCTTAGTCCCCCTGGTTCATGTGGCAGCCTTGAGGGGTGCTGTTCCCATCTCTCTAGAAAGAATTTGCCTTTTGGCTGCAAGGTGTGCACTTGGCCGAAAGCCTCCGTCTGCAGTGCCCTCGGGATCTGCCCTGACCTGTTACCCCCAAATAAACAGCTGCATTCCCAACGCCACCTCGGCCTCTGCTTCCCGGAGGACGGACGGGATCGCCCCGTGGAGCACTGACTTCCTGCGCATTTCCAGGTTCACACATGCCGGAGAATGGTCGCGTGGGCTTGTGGGGCCACAGCACATGGCAGCGCCCGGAAACCCGAGGGAAGAAGGTCTGAGCCGGGCAACGCAGCGGAGGCAGCTGTCAGTTCACCCCTGTGCCCACGGGTGGCCTCAGCAATGGCCAGCGAGAGACAGGGGACCTGGAGAGACCAGGCGTAAGTGATGCCTGTTACAGCCATGCACCTTTGCACGGCCAGACGCCTGCCTGACTGCGGAGCCCAGCTGCCACAGAGCCTTCAGTGTGAGGTCAGACGGTATGCAGGGCTGGCATCATAAGCCAGCATGGGCATGGCTGCGACAGGTGCCGAAGCCATCACTCCTCTCATCATGTCCTCCTCCACCACACCATCCAGAGCTTCCCTTCCCTCAGCCAGCACATCAGCGGGGCGAGCTGCCTGCCTGGCGCCGTGTTTCAGCCTCATCTCCTTTCTTCACTTGGGGCTCCACTGCCGGAAGGATCCCCAAGACCAGGTGGTAGTGATAGCCTCACTTTCAGAGGAATCCTACCGTGTCCCCTGGTGGAAAGCCTATAACTTTCCCTCTTCCCCTCCAACCTCCCACCCCCACCCCCTCAAGTAAAGAGCTGGCCAGGTGGGAAAATGCCAGTCAATCCTTTTTGCAGGTCAAGGACGTCCCCACTTCTAAGGGGCAGCATTCTTCGGGCTCCTCACATTTGGCTTGAGGGTAAGAGGACCCCCTCCCCAATGTGGGGGAGAGGAGGAGAAACTAGCTTTCTCCCTCCACCATCCCTCTCAGGGTCTCCTTCCTTCCTCGCTGGCTCGCTGCGCTCTCCTCATAGGCCCGAGGTGGGTGGGTGAGAAGCCCCTGGGAGTGTGGCCGCCCCAGCACGGGCCCCGTGCTGCTCTTCGGCACCCGGTCGTGTTCATCAGCCTCCTGTTTCCAGCTTCGAGGCGTCAGCAGAAATTGTGACAGCACCGTAAATGTCCGACCCAAGATGAAAAGATGCTCAGCCTGGCGGTCGTCATAGAAACAGAAATCAAAGCCATAACAAAGCATCATTTTTTACTCGTTAGTTTGGCAGAAAGTAATACGAGCAATAAAAAAGCAAGTCGGACAGGACCTGAGGCGACCAAGCAGAGGTGGATGAGGTGTGGGTTTTTTTTCTCTCTCTCTTCTTTTTTTCATATGGTGAAAGGAGGCTTTTGTACCTGGAAAACACTGATTATAGTTCATTGTGTGCTTTTCAAATGTAACATGCTATGTATTAAAGCTTTACTTTTTAAAGCCTAGTTTATTTTAAATTTGGCTTCGAGTTCAACTTACAAACCAGCTTGTTCTACTGGTTTAACAGCTCAAAATTTACAACCCAAAAGAACTTTAAAATGTGTTTCTCCCTGGCTCTGTGATCAATGTTAAACTAATTAATTTTTACAGGTTAAATCCTTAAACATTTACTCCCCTGATTTTTTGTAATTAACCCTATTTCCTGAGACATTTGAAAGCACAATTACCAATTTAATATATCGGATCCTTCCAAGCAACTCCTGTCGTGGCAGGCTTAACAGGCGACATTATTCTCCGCAATGATACTCCTTTCGTCAATTACTAAATCAATCTTGTAAATGCGGCGTTTCAGGTTCTCTTACCCTGTTCACACAGCGTCAGTGCAGGAAAGCAGCTACAACGCAGCAGGGTGAGTCTGAGGCTGGTTACAAATCCTGCGCATACAACCGCACTGGAAGGAATTCCACAGCTCCTGTTTCATTATTTCAGTACTTACTTGTGCACCTGCCCTCAACCAAGGGGGGGAAGATTACCACCTCAGCTGAGCGATCCCATTAAAGACGCAGGTTGCAAAGTTGACTCATTCTACTACCTGGTTTGGATACCTCTGCGCCCTCTTTCTCCTGGACCCCTTGCTTCCCTGCCTCATCGCCCACTTCTTCTAGAACACTGTGTTGACACGGGGGGGAGGGGGGTGATGGGCCTACTGGGGTGGACCCACAAGCATAGCATGTAGTTCAGCAGGTTGTCCCCTTCCCAGTCCCCCCTCCCACGCCCCCCCTCCATTCACCCGTGAAATCCTCACGCCATTTGGTGGCCAATGGGCGAACTGGACCTCGCCGAGAGCTTCGTTTCCTGGGTGTAGGTGGGAAGCTCACCCCTCCTGGCCACAGAGGAAAATCCGGGGACAAGAGGATGAGGCTTTGTCTGGGGGTGAAGACTGCTGTTCCCACCTGACCATGAGGAAGAGCTGGATAAGCCACCGAGTTCTAACTTGTGTGGGGCCTGGGAGAGAGCTGAGCTCACCAGGCAGCCAAGTCACCAAACTCCAAGGAGAGACCGGCCCACGGAGGCAAGGCAGTCCTCCCTCCTGGGCAGAGCGTGGGAGAGCGGGGTGGCGGCCCGCGGCCAGGCAAGGAGTCGTACACAGAAATGTTAACTGCGTCTCCGAGGCCGAGGGGTCAGCCTGCCACTGGAGTAGCGGGTCCCTGGGCACAAGGAGGGTGCCGAGCTCCTTCGCCAGCCAACAGGGTGATGGGCGTCTTCCCTGTGACTGCGGAAGGAGGGAGGGAGGTGATGGATGGCTGGGGGGTCAGGCACACAGCCCTTTTCTCCTGTGAAGCAACAGCGTTAAGCCATCGAGGGGGAGAGAGTGAACCCTCTAGATCCGTGGCCCTGGGAGAGGAGGGGAAGTGGCGCCCGTCTTCCTTGAGAGAAGATGGGGAAGCCTCTCCCAGGACACAGGAGAAGAAGAGCCAGGGCTCTGTAGAAAGGGAGAAGTGCCACCCTCTGCCCCTAGGGGGCGCGGGAGAGCTCGTGGGTCCAGAATCCCACGCTGGTATCCTGAAGACTGCTGGGCTGGGAAGCGGCGCATCCATGAACACGGGGCAGACACTTTGGAAGACAGGCTGAGGTTTCTTACAAGACTAAACATACTGTTACTATGTGACCCGGCAACCGTGCTCCTTGGTGTTTACCCAAAGGAATTGAAATGCAGAAAATCAAAAGGCATGATTAATGCAACCCTGAGCACCAGGGTGGATGAATGGTGGTATCCTATGCCCAGTCCTGCCCCCTCCCCCCACCTCCCCACCTTCTGCAGAACCCAGGGAACCTGTGACTGGGGGAGGGGGTGGGGGGGGGGATGTATCTTCCTTTTATGCCTGTGTCTGCTCCACATCACAGCCAGGAGGAGTCAGAGCCAGGTCCCCAGTGCCAGAGGCTGGTTCACCCTCAGGACGTAACGCCACCTGGTGTTAGTCCAGGGAATCAGCTTAACGCGGGATGTGGGGTGTTATTCAAGTGTTTCTCATAAATAGGTAATGCATTGCAGATGACGTCTCCATAGATTAAAAACAACATTAAAGAAGCTTCCGGGCCCCAGAAGGTGTGATTAACTAGCCCAGCCCTGCCCGAGATCGGCGTGAGTGTGATCCTTGGCCCCGCCCGGGCAAGTGGGGCCGCCTTGGGAACACCCAGGGGCTCAAGGCCATGTGCACGGCCTGGCGTCTCCAGCAGGCTGTCTGCCCTGGCTCGGATCCTTCTCCCTGATAACCAGGCTGCACAAGTGCAGGGTTGACTGGGCCTGGGAGGATCCTGCTTCTGAGACCTGAGCTCCGCCTGCGTCCCCTCCCAGCCCCCAGGGTAACGATAGCCTGGGCGTGGGCCGGCCTGCCCAGACCTGCCAGCGGCGCGCTCACCGGGCCCGGCCCACCGTGGGGTCAGTGCACGGGGTTATGGCCACGGCTGCTCGCTAAGGGCCTCGGGGGCCTGCGGCTTTCCACAGAGCACATCTGCTCTGGTCCACAGCCTAGACTCCTGAGCCCATCAAAGTCAGTTAATAGAAAATTACACTTCAGCTGCTTTTTCAAGTTTCCACTTGGGCATCCCACCCTCACCTCAAACTCAACGCATTGAAGATAATTCTTAGACACAGAAGAGACTTTAAAATATATGTATTTTTTATTGATTTCAGAGAAGAAGGGAGAGGGAGAGATAGAAACATCAATGATGAGAGAGAATCACTGATCGGCTGCCTCCTGCACACCCCACACTGGGGATCGAGCCTGCAACCCAGACGTGTGTCCTGACTGGGACTTGAACCGTGACCTCCTGGTTCATGGGTCTGCTCTCAACCACTGAGCCATGCTGGCCAGGTAGAAGAGACTTTAGAGAGCACTGTCTGGGGTCTCACAAAGGCCCCCAGGAACTGTGAGACCATCCAAATCGTTTGGGGAGAAAAAACCTGGGAATGTGTGTATTTTTTCCTGTGGTTTCCATCCCACCGACAATCAGCTTGTCAAAGGGCCCCAGGAGGCCACCAGACACACCTCTTCCCTCCTACTTCGTGGAGAATACTAACATGCCCTTGACCTGTTTGCTCTCCTGTCTCCACCTATGCAAGGTTAGTCCTTCCCCCTGTCCCCTTCGTTCTTAAATTCTGAGATTTAAAATTTCTTTTCCCTGGTCCATAAACAGGCTTAAGCCTACGTTGAAACAAAACAACAGTGAGCCTTGTTTCACCCCTGCACGTCCCTATCCTATCTCCTTGCTGCACAGTCTGCATTCTCTACCCACCTCTTGCTCTCCTCCCTGCGGTATCGTCAATGACCTGTCACCTCCCGAAACAATGTTCATTGTCCGTAGCCTATCTCCTCCGCAGTTTAAACCCACACTGCACAGAGCCGAAAGCCTGGCTGAAAGATTAGAGATGGGAATCTATGCGCGGCCAGCCTGGTCAAAGCCTGGCCTCCCCACCCACTAGCAGCTGTGTGATCACCTGTCTGTGCCTGAGTTTCCTGTTGTACAGTAAATGTGATCTATTATGTTTGCCCCTGCACGTCCCAAAGGTACGGACACTTGACAAGCTATAACTGAACTCACCTTTTCCCCTTGAACTTCCTCTTCCTCCTGGTTCCCCACGTGTCACTGAGACTGGCCTGTGGCTGCATCGGCTGCAGTAGCTCAAGCCCATTCGTCAGTTCAGGTTCCTCTGTCTCACTCGTCTTCTATTTGGTCTCCCTGCTTTCACCCTTTGCTCATAAAGCCACTCCCCAGTCCCCATCAGCTCCTCTTATCTTCATAAAGGTTCTTCAGTGCCTCCCCATTGCCTACCGGAAAAAGCCAGACTTCTAAGCCCACCATAGAAGGCTCCCTGAGCACTGGTGTCGGCCCCTCGCTTCCAGGTGGTGCCCACCCTCCCACCCATCCTCCCCCTGCTTCCTCCCTTACGCTGTCCCCATGCCAAACTGCCAGCAGGTGGCCTGAGAAATCCTACTGCTCCAACTGCCTGCCTTCCTGTCCTTCTCCCGTGACGTCAGTGGCATCTCGTGCCTCATGCCTCAGACCTGCAGCACCAGGCAGCCTCCTGTCACCCCACCCCCTCTCCGCAGCTCATCAGCACCGCACACCATCCGATTCGGCTTCCCGCACATGCTCCGTCACACGCCTATACCTCTGCCCGGGATGTTCCTCCCTCTATCTGCCAGATACTCATCCTTCACGCTCTGCTCACAGGTCAGGGCTGGGGGAAGCCAGGCTGCTTCTGCAGGCTGAGGGCCCGCCTCCCTTTGCCCCACCTTCCCAGCAGCCTCTGGTCTGTCACACTCCAGTATCCAATGTCAAGGCTTTGTTTAAACAGTAACAGTCTCACACCAGCCTGAGCTCCTCCAGCAGGGGGAGGGCACCCCCACCTCCTCCCCTGCCCTCAACCCCCGGTCTCCTGCCCTGCCCTGTTTTCTCTTAGCACGTTACCCCTGTGCGTGTTGTCTGTCCATCTCTCCCCACTAGAATATAAACTCCATGAGGGCAGAAACATTGTCTGTTTCGATGGATCCCTAGAGCCTTGAATAGTGACTGGCCTATAGTAAGTGCTCAGTAAATATTTGTTGAATCAATTGTTGGATCACTGATCACTGTTCCGTTGCCTAGCTTTGTATCCCTGGTAGCTAATACATCACCCAACCTGTAATAGTGACTACATATACGCTTCTGAGTGAGTGGATAGATGAATGAATACTTTAGCGTGTTACTAGCCTTTTTTTAAACAGTCCTAACATGCGTGTTGAATTCTAAGGTCCCTACTAATCAGCCACTGGATTGGGAATCCACTGTGTCTCGCATGAGCCCTTACCTGCGTTCACTGCTCCGCCCACTGCCCTTGACTGGATCCCAGACACTGTGCCCTCCACACCCCTGCCCAGACTTCAGACAAATGCCACTTACCCATGTGTTCAGCTCCTACTTATTAAGCACTTGAGATAAGCCACTCCCTGCTCCAGCCACGGTCCTTCCCTGATGCCTTGTCCGCCTCTCTCTTTCCTCAAGGTGAGGACAAGTTGGCTCTGACTTGTGACTCTCTCCTTGGGCACTAACAACCCATATTTTAATACCTCATCACTGGAAGTATCCACCCGTAAGAAGATACTACACATGTGTAGACTTGGCAGGAAATGGCCCTTTAAAGAACCAGCACTTTCTAACATTGCAAAGATTGGGGACGACAATTTTTCTAATATTTTTTCGCCACTTCCCCGTCTTCTTAAATAGAGTGCCGTATACAGACTCTCCATCTGACCTTTACAACTCAGGGTGGCCACTAGGGACACTGTTACTCTGTGATGTCCCAGGGTGCTGAGAGGAGTCACTGGGAAAAGGAATTTGTCCTCAGGATGCCCCCTTGGCAGGGCCTGGGTCTCCGGAACTCCCCCCCCTCCCCCGCTTTTTTTTTTTAATGTGTTTCTAGTCTGGCTTGGGTTTGGGAATCAGATGATGCTTATTAGAAATGTTTGTAAACGAGGTGGAAACGGTATCTAAGTGAGGGCACCAGGTGTTCTTTTATGTGTACAGTCTATCCGCCTCAAAGCATGGATTCCAGAACTATCTGTGTTGTTGATCAGAGCCCTTTCTCCCTTAACTCTTGGTGTGGTTTTTTTTTTTTTTTGGTGTTTTTTTCAGGTGTATTTATTCTGGATTCTTGAGGCTGGGTAGATGGTTTCTTTACAGTGTGCCTTCAGAGCCCTTGCCATTTTACATATTCTCTTTTGTTGTTAACTATTTCTAATGTGCCTATGTCATGACTTTTTGGTTAGATTGTTCCCTGGTTAGATTATTAATTTCCCAAGAGCAAGTGGTATTTTAGTCATTCATTCATTTGCTAAGTACATTTTAAAGCAACTACGCTGTAGAAACAGTGCTATGGGCTTGGGAGAACTGGAGACGGACGGCCTTGGGCGAGAGATGGCATTTGAGTTGGATCTGGGTGGCTCCGGAGAATTTTAGTGGGTAGCATTCTGAGTTTGGGAAAGCCGTGAGAACAGGCATGGGATGAGAGAAATACACCCATGAATTTGTGGAAAGTACAGCCATACTGCCATCTTGAGAACAGCCAATGGGGTGTACCCCACCTCCCTGATGGAGTTTGGGAAAAACAAAAAACAAAAAACAGATGTGAGGCAAATAAATGTTACCTTTCTTCTTGGGTATGGTTAAGCTGGAAAACTTGACTTTGGGCAAGAGCTGAATGAGGCTTACCCACTTTGTCCCGGATAATGGGGTCCAGGCAGGACTACCGGTTACATAGCCCACCGCTCAGTTCCTGGGAAGTTTTCCAACTCTTACTTTCTCAACTCGAATACCTGAGATTGTCAGATATAAACGAACAGTAGGTGGCATTGAAAGGGGAATTTATATCTTAAAATTGAGTTTACTTTACACTACCCCTCTTTCCCACGAAAGCACCCCATGGTGAGGCAGCAAAACTTATGGGAAGTGGGTTAGAATCGCTTCCGTGACAATCCAGTGAGGCCCTTAGATCATGTGGGGCTATTCAGAAGCATAACTGGAATTGGAAATCCCTGCCTCCTGTGACTTTGAAGGGTCTACATTTTAAAGATGAAAGAGACACTTTTTAAATTTTATTTTTATAGAAGAAGGGAGAAGGACAGAGAGAGACACAGCTATCAATGATGAGAGAATCATTGATGGGCTGCCTCCTGCTCGCCCCACCTTGGGGATCAAGCCTGCAACCTGGGCATATGCCCTGACCAGGAATCAAACTGTGACCTCCTGGCTCATAGATTGATGCTCAGCCACTGAGCCATGCCAACTGGGCAAAAGAGACACATTTTTTTAAAAAAAATATTTTTATTGATTTCAAAGAAGAAGGGAGAGGGAGAGAGAAACACCAGTGATGAGGAAGAATCATTGATTGGCTGCCTCCTGCACGCTCTACACTGGGGATTGAGCCTGCAACTTGGGCATATGCCATGACCAGGAATCGAACCTGAACCTCCTAGATTCATAGGTCAACGCTCAACCACTGAGCCAGGGTAGACACATGTTTTTAAAGCTCAGTAGTAAAGCCTGGTGGCAGGCTAGTGAGTGTGTGTTTGGGGGGTTCATCCCTGGGGGGGTGACTATGTGTCTTTGAGATCCAGTGAGGGCAAATGGGCTTGGATTTTGTGCACGGTTGTGAATATGTGAGTGTGTGAACTTGGGGGTGCAAGCATGTTGGGGTGCTGGGAGGGGTCAGTGCCTGGCCATGTGTGAGTATGTGCGGTGGGGGGGATCAGTCTCCGGGTCTGTGTGCGATGCGGGGAGTGTGTCGGATGCGGGGAGTGAGCGGAGGGAGGGGAGCCCCGCGGGCCCCGCCCTCGGCGGCAGGTGGGCCGGGCGGGAGGCCGCGCTCGCTGCTCTTGGCTAGCGGCCGCGCCGGGCTCGCGGGGCTGGGCTCGGCTGCGGGGCGGCGCCGGGACAGGAAGCGGAAAGCGGCGGCGGCGGCGGCTCTGCCTCCACAGGAGCCCAGCGCAGGCCGCAGAGCCGGGCCGCTGCGAGCCGAGACCGCGGCCGCGGAGCCCGCACGCCGGCGCCGAGGTGAGTGTGGCCGGAGGCCGGCGCGGCGGCGGGGCGGCGGGCGCGGGCGCGGAGCTGCGGCGGGGAGCGCCCCCCGCGCGATCCCGCACCCCGGCCGCGGGACGCAGCCCGGCTCGCCGCTCTCCCCCGCCGCCCTCCTGCGGACCGCACCCCGAGTGTGCTTCCCGGGACCGCACTCCTCCCGCCTCCCCGCGGGGTGCGCCCCTCCTGCCGCTGCCTCGCGCTCCCGCCGCACCCCACTTCCTTGGGTCCCGGCATTCCCTCCTCGCGCCTCGGACGCCCCTTCTCCCCTGGCTGCACTTTGGGGTGCCCCTCGGGGTGCGCTTTCCGGCGGCCAGCAGGGAACGGCCGGGCGATCCTGGAGGCACCGGGCGGCCGCATCCGCCGTGCGGGCCGGGAGCCGGGGGCCGGGCGCGCACCCTGGTCCCCACCCCGCCGCGGGCTCGACCCGGTAACCGCCAGCGTCCGGGGGCCGCCCGGCCCGCGGCCAGAAGCCGGCACAGAGCTGGCTTGTGCTCACACCCGCTTCCAAATCTGAGCCGCCCCGGAGGCCGAGGGGGGAGGGGGGGCGAGTCCGAGGCCGGGGGACGAGTCCGGTGGCGCATCGCCGAGCGCAACAGGCAGGTAGGAGTTTACTTTCAAAAACGCCGGGGTGGAGCTGAAGGCGCCGGCAAACCGCTGCCCGGGCACCCGCTTGGAGGAAACCTCCCCGCGCCCGGGCCGCTTCGCCGGGGCCGGACCTCCTTCCCGGCTGCAGCCTTTGAACTGCCCCCAGCAGCGCGCCCAGGGGAGTGTGAAGTTTATGAAAATTTAAACGCGTCGGTGGCGCAGGCAGGAGTGGGGCGGAGCCGCGGCCTGGCGGCCGGCGATGAGCTGGGAGGGAGACTGGGAGCCCAGAAATCTGTGGCTCCGTTTTCACATCTTCCAACCAGGTACCTGCGAGGTGTTGCGAGCTCTTTCATCTGCTCGTTAAGAGACGCCAGGGCGCTTTGTTATGGCGATGGTGTGGCTGGCACTTGGCGTTTTGTGAACCCTTCTCCCCCCCCTCCCCCCCACCCCAGGGCCTGCGGTGGGAAATGAGTGCACTTTTAGACACGTATTCCAAAGGCTAGCCGGCTGTAAAGAAGCTGGCGTGTTCAGCTGCATGTGTGTAAGTTTTACAGGGCTGCTGGAAATATTATAACTTGGGTCGCCCGTCAACAACGCTAATGAGCATTCGCCTTCAGTGGGTCGTTTGATTACACAGCTCCTAGGCCCTCATAGTGAGAGGGCAGCCACTGTCGGCGTGCAGGGAGGTGTCATTAGTCATTTTATGTAGCCGCTAATTAGAGTTCTTAGAGGCAAATTAAATCAATGTGATATCGTTGGGGCTTTGATTTGTGGGAGGAAACTGGTGGAGTCTGGAGTTCAAAGAAATAACACTCTTCCCCTATCCGCGAGCAGGTAGCATTTCCCAAACGCTGGTGTCTAAGTATAATTAGTGTGACATTTTCACTTCGCAGTGTTGGCTGTGTGACTGGGTTGCACCTCACCTTGTGAATAACATGGGATGAGAACTTGGCCAACGGCCTGTTGGCAAGGACGGCTTGCCAGGCAGCCTCTTTTTCCTGTGATGTGTTCGAGTGACCAGCCGGAACCATAAAGGGGGGTTTTCTTACCTGGCCACAGTTCCTGGGGGCCCTGCTCTGCTGAGGAGTAAGCAGGCCCTGCGTGAGGAGGGCATTCTCCCTCACACAGCCACATGCACTGCTGGTTGGCCCAGGCCTCAGCCGCGTTGGGGTTGCATGGCCCTTATCACATTGTATTTTTGTACGCAGTTTTCACCTTTGGGCTGTGAGCTCCTTTCTTTTCTCCTGGACAGCCCCCCTCCCCCCCTAACACCCAGTGCCTGGGATGCTGAACCTGTGAGTAGGAGTTGAAATGGCAGCATTCTTTATGGCTTACGTGTTAAGTGGGGACCGTTTACGATCGTTGCCCACCCTCCGCTGTGTAAGTAAATAGTTCTGGTAATTGCTGCACAGCTATACATTTTTCCATAGCTCAGAGCACAGGTTCTGGAATTCGACTCCACTTGTGTGACCTTGGTATCCTTAACTGTAGTGTGAAATTAACATTTTACCTCCCTTAGAAGGTTTGGTCTGAGAATTAAGTGAGATATTACGTGCAAATGACTTGAAACAGTCCCTCACACATCCTCGATCTGTAAAGGGAACTAGCTGTGGTTATGGGACCAGCTGGGTATGGGCAAGTGATCTGGGCGTCGTGCCAAGCTATTTTCCAGAAGGGGGACAAGACAGGACTAGGTGGACTTGGGGCTGGTCCATGGTTCTCTGAGGGCCTTGGGTCTGTCTGAAGCCTGATGAAAGGGTGCATGTGTGTTCTGCTGTCGGTCTCCATCGCTGTCCTGCATCCCCCTTATTGGAGAGCAGGCATTGGACCCGGCGCCATGGGGTTTTCAGAGAGGTAGTCCTGTGAGATCTATTTTGCGGAATGTCTAGCATTTCCCATTTGGGTTGCATGGCCCTTATCACATTGGACAGAGGGGTCACTTGAGAGCAAATATACACCATCGAGCCCCAGACACGTGAACTATTCGCAACTCCTCAGAAATCTGCCCTGAGCTGCTCGGGTGTTTTAGAGGTCATCAGTGACTCAAGCCAAGCAGTTATTCTGGGAAGGTGAGCTGAAGCCATTGGCAAGACAGGTAAATGGGGTTGACGTTTCTTTCCTTGTGAATGGTGGCCCAGAATCATATATCTATATCTATATCTATATCTATATCTATATCTATATCTATATCTATATCTCTATCTCTATATCTATATCTATATCTATATCTCTATCTCTATATCTATATCTATATCTCTATCTCTATCTCTATATCTCTATCTCTATATCTATATATCTATATCTATATCTATATCTATATCTATATCTATATCTATATCTATATCTATATCTATATCTATATCTATATCTCTATATCTCTATCTATATCTATCTATCTATCTATCTATCTATCTATCTATCTATCTATATCAAAGGCTAATATGCAAAGTGTCCCCTCAGGAGTTTGGGAGACTGGGTGTTCCATCGCTCGCTCTGATGTGTGCTGACCACTAGGGGCTGGTGCAGAACATGGCAGGCAACTGGCGGCGGGGGTTGGGGGGTGGGAGGTGGGGGAGGGGGCGGGGTGCTGGCGAGCTGGCCAGGTGCTGAGGGAGCTAGGGAAGGAGGAGGCAGGGAGGCAGAGAATCTGATTGGCCCTGATTGCCGGCCAGGCGTAGGGACCCTACCTGTGCACAAATTTCGTGCCCCGGGCCTCTAGTTCACATATAAGAAGTTCTGTTGTAACGAAAGGATCATGAGATTTGTCGTAAGTGCCACGTGCCCTCTGACCCCTCCATCAGTGACCTGGATGCTTGACGGTCTACAGACCACACGTTCAGCAAAATGTTTTGCAGACCTTGCCGTAGTTCTCCACACCCGCCCTTACAGCCCCGGGGTCCGCCAAGTAAACCCCGTAAAACACGTCCAGTCTTCTCTGATCTCTGCGATAATTCACTTCCAACCTGGGAGCAGTGAAAGGAGGCCCGCAAGGAACAGGATGGAAATCATTACGTTACTTAGCTACAGTTAATGGTATTCATTAAAGATAGACTATTATAGACCCCCAAAGGTACGTAAGTTCAACGACAGTGATACTCAAGTCCTATGCCAAGCAAAGGGATCGTAACTGAGAGAATTTCACTTTCCTGAGGAAGAAGGAGAAGAATGCTCTAACAGTTGTGGCTGCTTTCCGCACGCCAGGCACCGTTTTAAATTATACGAATCATCTCACTTAATAGCCACCATGAGCCTATAAGGTCAGTAAAATAGAGTCCCCTCGTTACAGGTAGGGAGACAGGCACAGAGAGGTTAAGCAACTTGATCTGAGGTCACACAGCTGCTAAGTGCCGGGACCAGGATGTGAACAGTGACAGTCTAACCCCGGAGCCTGCGCTCACTGCTTCTCTTCTGTAGAAGAAAAGTTGACTCTAAACAAAATGATTTAAATTGTCATTTTCCCCTGGAGGTCCATATCAGTGAGAAGAATGTTAGCTTCTAAACATAGGAAAAGGGGAATGGGAGGAGAGGGCTGGGGGGAGGTGGGCAAAGGGGTGGGGTGGGGGACATCTGTAATAGTGTCAACAATACAAATAAAGTAAAAGAGCGTAGTAAGAGTAACAATGAACCCTTTAGAATGATATATATGATGAAAATTAAGTATTTAAAGTAATGTCCACAGAAACTCTTTCCCTTAGAAATACACCCACTGTAGGAGGGGAGTGAAGGCCGCAGCCCTTTAAGTTCAGTGTGTGTCTCTGTACCCCTTGCAAGGGAACCTTCTACCCTGCAAACCAGTGCCCTTAATTACCTAACAACTCCAGGCAGAGCTGTGGATGTTTCTATAATTTCCTTTCCATGAAGGTCAGCGTCTGTTTACTGCCGCCCTCACCGCAACACGCCATTTCCGTCCGATGGCTCTGCACTCTCCATTTAAGGAGTGGGTATAGTTTTTGTTCATGAACATGACTTTTGGGGACGATTCCCTTCGAGGCCACCAGTCTTCACTTCGCTTTTCTCCGTGCCTCCGTGGACGTGGTGTGCCAGCCCTGCCCTGTCCCGGTGTCTGCCTCCTGCGGTGCCTGCAGCGGGCGGGGGATATGGACAGGCGGGCGGGGCAGGCGGCTGGCCAGGGCGGGTCTGCGTGAGACAGGTGTGTGAGCAGCAGGCAGCGCGGCTCCAGGTGGTTGTCATCACCGCCGAATCGAACCCTGCACCTTTCCCTCCTCCAGAAAATGGGGGTGTAAGGCAGGCGATCGATCTCTACGGTGTCTTGCACAGTCCATGCGTGGCCTTCACCTCCTGAGGACGGCCACTCTTCACTCAGCGCGCACCGCGTGCCTGTTAGGTCCTCGGGGCTGGAGAGGGGGTGACGAAGGTGGCCGCTGCCCTCCTGGAGCTGACCGTCCCTGCAAAAGGTACCCGCTCAGATGGAGAACTGGACGTTGTGATGTAAAGCAAAAGTACAGGCTGCTGCGAAAGGGCCCAGGCTAGACCGGGAGGGGCTTACAGGAAGTGACATCTGCTTGTGATGTGAAAGGTCACGCTGGGCCAGGAGTCGGACAGCTCCAGATTCCAGGATCCCTGTTAGCGCCTTTACGACACCATCCCCGCCGGCCATGCAGCGGCCTGTGGGCTATCACCCCGGGAATCTGGTTCCTTCTCTTTCACTTCATTGCCTTCCTGATAAGGCAGCCCTCTGGCCTTATCTGAGCTCTGCTCATTTCTTGTACATACAAGGAAACTACTAGTATCTTGTAAATATTGTCACTGCGTGATAAGCCTCAGGACACCGTTGTCCCTCCTGACCCACAGTTTCGCTTTCCAGGGTTCCCGTTACCCGCGGTTAACCGCTGTCTGAAAATATTACATGGAACATTCCAGAAATAAACCATTCATAAGTTTTAGATTGCATGCCATTCCGAGTAGGGTGGTGAGATCTCACTCCATCCCGCCTGAGAGGTGAATTGTCCTATTGTCCAGGATCCAGGCCATAGATCAGTGATGGCGAACCTTTTGAGCTCAGCGTGTCAGCATTTTGAAAAGCCCTAACTTAACTTTGGCGCTGTGTCACATACAGAAATTTTTTGATATTTGCAACCATAATAAAACAAAGATTTATATTTTTGATATTTATTTTATACATTTAAATGTCATTTAACAAAGAAAAATCAACCAAAAAAATGAGCTTGCGTGTCACCTCTGACACGTGTGTCATAAGGTTCGCCATCACTGCCATAGATGCTACCCGCCGTTAGCCACTTAGTGGTCGAGTAGGTTATCAGATCCACCACGAGGTAGCTCAGTGCTTTCGTGGCCATTGTTTTACTTAATAGCATCTCATTCACCCACTTCAGCTCATCACCTGGGCATTGTGTCATCTCACGGCCTCACAAGAAGGAGGAGCACGGTGCTCTAAGATACCTTGCGAGAGAGACCACATTCGCATACTTTTATTATAGTATATTGTTGCAATTGTTCCACTTATTATGGTTGTTAGTCTCTTTATTGTGCCTAATTTATAAATTAAACTTTCTCATAGGTATGTGTGTATAGCAAAAAACAAAGAATACACAGGGTTCGGTACTATCCGCGGTTTCAGGCATCCGCCGGGGGTCTTGGAAGGTGTCCCCTGTGGATAAGAGGGGACTGCTGTCTACTGAAGCTCTGACATTGGCTGTTAAGATGAGTTCACTCTGGACTTTTGTCACTGGGCTGCCTGTTGCTGCTTCTTAATCCCCCCTTAGGTCTCGGACAGGAGTTCATAGTGATAATGGGAACAGTCTGATGCAGAAGAAGGGGCCTGGGCTCTAAAGACTGGGTTCAGTGAGGAGACTGCAGGCTCTGTAATAGGTTAGCCCCGGAGGAAGTGGGCGGCTGAGAACGGGAGGGGGGTGGAGGGAAAGGTCCTGGAGGACCAGGGCACTTGGTGAGGGAGGGTGTGAGGGATGAGGCGGGGAGGATGGAAATGGCACGGGGTGGAGTTACAGGAGCCTCCGGGAGGTAGGGTGATTACATCGCCCTGACGGAGGAAAGGGGAAAGGGTCGGCCTGGACAGGGAGCGTGTTGTGAGGGTGATGGATGAGACTCCCGGGTGCGGCAGAGCACCTGCGTGGGAACAGAGCATTGGGGGCGGTACTTGCTGGTACCTCTGTGTTCAGAGTGTCCTGGGGTAAACAGTAGCTCTCGTCTCAAGGATCTCCTGTGAGAGTAAATCCACGGCTGGGGAAGAGTGGGCGAGTTTGCGTCTTGAGGGATAACCTGACGGGGCGAGGGGAGGGCGCACAGAGGAGCAGTGTCAGTGCATCGCACTGATGGCGACGCTGTGCTGTGTGCGTTGGCGTGGCTGTGCCCCGGCCTTGCCAGTGGGTCTCTCCAGATGCTTAATGAATTGGCGGTGGGTGGGTGGATAGATAGGCTAAGATCTAGGGAAAGGAGGACAGGGACGTGACCTTTGGGTTAGGCTCATCGCAGTTGCTGGCCGGCTAAGAGCTCTTCAGAGGAGAGGATGGAGGATCGCGGTGACAGTTGGGGAAGTGGCAGCACCTGCAGACCCCCCTGTGATAGGTGCAGGCAGGAATTGTGGGAGAGAAACTGGACAAGGGCGGCTGGTAAGGTTGGGTACAGCCTTTTCCCAAAGAGAGCAGAAGGGAGAGGGAGAGAGAGAAACACAGGATTTCCTTGGCGGGACGTGCCGGAGTTGCCCTAATGGACGGCCAGGATTTTTAATGAGGATGAAGAATGGCGTTCGCTGGTAGAGCGGGGAGAGGATTGACATGTGCGTTACCAGGTGCCAGAGGCGTCACGTAGGGAGTCCCCGTGGATGCTCACAACCGCCCGCCCGAGGGGAGAAACAAGCCCGGCCAGGTGAGCGTGTGCCCCTGGAGTCATGGCCAGGAAGCCTGGACGGGGCCAGCCGGGTCTGCGGGACCTGGGCCGCCTGAGACCCCCTGGCAGCAGGTGGTAGCTAGAAGTTGGGCTGGGAAGGGCCATCAGGAATTCCGGTTTGGAAGGCAGAGAAAGGGCAGGTGTTGTGGGTGTGAATTCTGGACGGAGAAGCGGCAGTCACGGTTCTGGGCGAAGCGCCGGCGATGGAGCCTGCGGGTCAGTGGAGAGCAGAGCGAAGGGCCTTCGGGGAAGGAGGCTGGTTCAGGGCAGGCCTGGCAGCTTGGCCCACCTCCCGATGCCGGTGGCTGCCAGGTAACACGCAGCAGAGCCCCGAGCAGATAGGAGTGAGAATCTGAGGTGCTGAAAACCGTGGAAGTTGCTCGTGAAAATGGTGGGAGGCAGAGGAGGGAGCATAAATGATGAACAGGCTGGCAAAGTCTTCTAGGAAAAGTGGGGGTAGGTCCGAGAGCAGAACTAACCTTTTTTCAAAATGCCTACAACATTTGTCATCTGTTTTCACATTCACAGTCATCCCGGAAAGTAGGCTGCTGCTCTCTCCTTACTGGACGAGGAGGCCCGAGGCTCCCCAGGGAGCCTGCCCTGCTCAGGTGACAGCTCCTTAGCCACCAGTGGGCTGAGATGCCAGCCCAGGGCCACCTGCCTGCAGGCCAGCCTCCGGGGTGGGAAGACCGCCTGGGCACTGCTCTGCCTGCTCCTTGCCCACAGCTTTCCTTCTCCTGAGAAAGACAGGAGGGCGTCAGGTTCTGGACCTGGGACGGGCATCCTGGGAGTCACGACTTTCATTTGTCCAGTATTTGGAGCCACGGCTGGGAGCGTTCACACGTGTAGCTCTTCCCTCCTCCCAGCAGCCCTGTTACATACCTTTTACGGATGCAGCTTCAGAGAGGGTTAGTACTACGATTGAGGTCACACAGCTAATAAGCCAGTGAGACCTGGATTGGCACCCAGCTCCGGATACTGCATCTGCTTAGGTCTTCAGATCAACCCGGGAAGATGGTGGCTGGTTGGTTGGACAATTGAGGAAACACGCTCGAGGCCAGTGGCCAGTCCCAGGCTGTACTAGGCTGGGGAGACCTCTGCTAGAACCAGGTCTCCCTCTTCTCACCTGGCCCCTTGAGGCGGAGGAGGATGGAAATGACCAGTCACGGCACCCAGGGCCAAGGAGGCGAGGTTTGGGTCACAGACCCTGGAGGGAAGCGCGCCCTTTGAGGGTGGTGGGGTGGTGGTTGCTGGGGCCAGGAGCCTGGCCTGCCCCCTGCCAGGGACAGGGGCATGGCATTTGCAGGTCCTTTGTGTTTCCTGGCCCTTCTCTCACTGGCTGTTTGCAGTGTGAGCTTCCAGGGCCCTGGAAGGAGGAGGCCTGTGGGGTGGAGCCCAGCTCTGGGCTGATGGGTGCAAGGGAGAGGCGCCACTCTCAGATCCCGGGTGTTCTAGAAGTTGGCGTGTGGGACTCAGGAATTTACTTGGAAATGTTTCTCATTTATTTTTATTGCCAAGCGGCATCTAATGCAAATGTGGGGAAAGAGCGAGGCGCCTGCAACTCATCAATCGCCTGCTCCCTTTCTCTGATGTCCCCCCTCATCCGCGTGTCTACCGCGTGGTTTTACGGGGTTGTAACTGCCGTGTGGATTCGGTGGTCGCCACAGCCCGGTAGCCTGCTTTTTACAGTAGCCACACCATCGTAAACATCTCCATTCTTCATCATCATCACGGTAGCCAGCTGCATGGTATTTCTTTGGGTGGATAAACCTATTCCTCTGTGTTGGGGCACTTTGATGGTTTCTAGCTTTTTACTACTACAGAGAATGCAGTAATTATAACTTTCCTTTAAAAACGAAATAAGTTCCCTAAGATAAATTCTCAGGAATTCGGGTTCCTGGGTTAAAGAGACTGAGAACTTTTTTCCCCTTTTAGATTGGCCTTTGGAAACTATGAGCAAATCCCTTTAAAGTGACTTTCCTGGGTATTGTTTTTGTAACCAGCAAACTGGCAGTGGGGGCCGGGTATCGTGTCAGGGCTGTGGGAAGCCTCTACCCACAGCCTGAACCTGTGGGGGCCGGGCTGTATCCGGGAAATGGCCCAGGGCCAGGTCTCACCTGCCTCCGGTTTTCCTGCTGCTGGGGGGTGGGGGTGGGGTGGGGTGGGGCGTGGCTTGATTGTCACCTACCTGTCTCCCTCCCAGATGCCCCGGAAGCTTGTTGCTGCCTGAGCATGGAGACCCCGGAGGAGGAGGAGGCGCTGCTCTCATTACCCTCCGGCCCTAGAGGTTGGCTTTGAAGGCTGACAGCTGTTTTCTCCCCTTTTTCCCAGAATTTGTTCCTGTGGACGAGTGGCTCCTTGACTCCCAGGCCCTTTGAGGTGTCAGGAACCCCGCTGGTGAAACTCTCTACCTCGCCGGAGAAACAACACCTGCTCCTTCATCCAGAGCGAGCTGGCCATTGCTATGGATACCGAGTCCACGTATTCTGGATATTCTTACTATTCCGGTCATTCGAAGAAATCCCACAGGCAGGGGTACGTACGCGGTGGACGGCTCCACTTTTCCTTGGTGGGGAGGGTGGCAGGGTGCAGGGCTGCGGGTGCCCGTGGCTCAGTCCCCGGTGCCTGAGAAGCCGAGCTTACGGAGCATTTAACTGGTGTGGGGCGTAACCACGCCACCAAGTTGCATTTTATTGCTTCCATTACCGCTGATGACCTTAATTTCTCACAATTGATTTTAAACGAGAGTTTCTCTCTGCAGTGGAAATGTTTTCCCATTTCCAAGTCCTTCTCATAGATGACAGTTCTCCACAGCTTTGCCAAGAATGGAAATGAAAATTTGAAAAAAACATGTTAATTTGTTGCTTTGCAGCCAGAGCTGCTGACTCAGGGTCCATTTTGCATTTGACACGAGGCTTGTGCAATGAAGTGGGATTGGCCCGGTGTCCGTTTGGCTTTTGAAATTGCTGTCCTAGGTACTGGGGGCTAACCCCCACTCTGAGCAGACACACAGGCGTGCATGGGTGTTCACCGAGCCTGCTGTACTGCAGACCTACTGAGTGTTTGGCATGTCAGGAAGAGGGGATGAAGTTGGCAAAATTACGGTGCTGCCCCTTCCTCAGGCTCACCTGTGAAATGGGCATAGCAGGACCCTCCTCACAGCGCTGTGGAGAGGGTTCCATGAGGCTAAGCATTGAACACAGCGCACAGTAGGAGGTCGCTGACCAGTGGCTGCATTAATGCGATGAATGGCCTTGGCATTTAAGCCCCAGTCAAAGGCCACAACTGGCCACCGCCCAGAGGCCCCCCTGTGGTCCAGCCTGCGTGGCCTGGGAAGGTGACTGCAGCGGTGCCTCCCTGACTGAGCAGGTCCTCCTACAAGCAGCCGGATGCAGATACACCCGCAGAAAGGTCCGGAAGGACACTCTTCCGGCAGCCAGGAGTGTCCGCCACAGGGAAGGGGCGGGACACAGACGGTGACTGACAGAAGACTCATGTCTCCGTTATCTTTCTGTACTCATTCAGTCTTTGCCTAATGTGTCTTTTGCCATTAAAAATATGAATGGAACAAAAGAGTAAAAGGACGGTTAGCAAAGATTGTTTAAAGACATGAAAACATGTTCGTGAGGCCATGTTGTAAAAAACAAGATTCACAACTTTGTATGTTATCGTAGCTCTATGTTCTTGTGATAAGATGAATGTTAGCGTACTGACCGTGTCCATCTGTGGGGTTATTAGGGATCTGAATCCGTCTCTGGGATTATTAGGATCGTGGGGATATTTTTTCTTAAACTTTCATAATTCTCTGAGTTTTCATGTATGGCTGTTATAAACCTAAACATTTGGGGGGAAAGTTGCATTGGAGCTCAGTAAGCCTCCCTTGATAACAGTGTCATCACAGACTTCACCCAGTGGGTAAACATATCAAATTAGTTTAAAAAAATATCTACTAGAAACAGCTCTTTCAAAATAGCGCATCTTTGGACGTGTCTGGAAAAAGCAATTCCTCATCTCTGGGCCAAGCTTCCCTTCCCCACACCACAGTGATGGAGCTGGACTTGGGGTCCCGTGGTGTTCAGAGCTGAATAAGGGGGACACCTTGCAGCCTTCTGAGGCGGGACCGTCCAGTGTCCTTTATCTACACGCATGTCCTGACTGTCATGCATCAGGGCCCCTGCTCTGCTGTGTCCTGAGGCCTCTTGGGGCCCCAGAAATTGATCCAGGACCGCCGTGCCCGTGCGAAAAATTAAAAGACTGTAACTTCGCATGGAAAGAGCACGTAGGACCCTGAGTACCTCTAGGACTCATGTGGAAAGTACTTCGCAAACGAAGATACAAGCTGACGCGTTTAATGAATTAATCAGGGGATGTTACCGAGCGCCTGCTCGGGGAAAGCTGCGGGGAAGGGTTGGCCATTAAAGATTTATGGGTCACTCTGGCTCTTTATTTAGAATGAGCATCGCCCACCTGTGGTGACTCTCTGCTTGAGGGCCCGTGGGGCGCGTCACTGTGGAGCAGGTGACAGCCGGTGAGGCCATAACAGCACCCTCCACGGCCGTGCCAGTCGGCCCCGGGGCCAGCCGAGAGACCGCCACCCAGCAGTGTCCCTGTGCAGGCCGCCCTGCTCAGGACTCCAGGGGAATGGGATGGAAGCGGAGGAGAGGGGCAGGCCTTGCTCTCAGGGTAATTTCACTAGACCTTCCACCGGAGAGGAATAGTCAGTGTGCCAAACTTGGGGTGCACGGGGACACCGTGGTCATCTGGGGAGGGCACCTGGGTTCCAAGCAGACGACAGGTGACTCTTTTCTAGCAAAGAGGTCAGTGCGCTGGTTTTGCGATGTCTGCCCTCTCCAGAGGGTGTCAGTTAACTTGCTGGGAAAAGGGTGGGCCGACCTCGCCAAACCTTTGGGTTCGGAGCCCCAGTTCCCCGAGTTCAGTACAGCAGCGGCCGGCCTTGTTCAGGACCACTTGCAGAGTGCCCTCTAGGACATCGGTCCTCACCCCGCATCCTCACAGCCCTCCCAGCCCTCCCAGCATCGTGGGCAGTGGCACCCCCATTCCCCAGGTGGTAAGACTGAGGCCCAGAGGCACCACGATTTGTCTGCGGTTCCAAGGCTAGTGGGTGCTGTAGGCAGGTTCAGGCCCACTGGTTGGCCCTTTGGAAGCCCGCCCTCTCCCCTGGGCTGTGCAGGAGTAACTGGCAGGGAAAAAAGAAAAGGAAATGAAGGGTAACTCATGTGACTGATTCGCTAAAACGCGTTGTCCAGAGGAGGGCTGTGGAGGGCGGGGGACGGTGGCTTTGTTCCCAGGCCTCAGAGTCAGTGGGAGAGGAAGCAGCCGGGCCCCAGCCGGCAGCGGACAGAAAGGGCAGCTAGTGGGTGGTGGTGGAGAAGGAAAGGGAGGGGTACCCGGTGGGGCCGGCTTTCCCCAAATAGAAAGACAAACAGCAGACACCGCGCCAAATCCTCTTCCCAGGAAATGCCGACTGAGTGGGACCCGGGGCGGGGGGACTCGCCAGGGACTCCGGCTGGGGGGCCAGGGGTTTGCAGCCGCCACCAAGGGCTCAGCTCCAGGAGCGCCTCAGTAGGTGCGTTTCCACACGCGCAGGCACAGGCACATGCCGGGCCGCTGCGTGCCCTTGCCTGCTCCGCCCGCCCCTCGCGCGCACACGTGCACAGATGCGCTTATCTTGACTCACACAGGCAGCTGTCGCATGGAAACAGACTCGGCGATAAAGACACCAGATTCCTGTGTGACACCCCTGCTCGGCAAAGGCAGGCACACAGGTGACCCGGCCCGCTCCGGCGGAGCTGCCAACACCCCAGGGTGCACGTGTTTCTCTCAGGGGTTTGGTCGCCTTACTCCCCGTCTCCTGTTTGCATCCCCTGATGGTCCTCCCTGGGAGCCCTGCCCAGGGCGCACTGGGCACTTTCCTGGAGTTGGGGCATTGGGCGCTGTTGGGATGGGCGTCCGGGGTCTGGGCGTTGAGGCAGCCGCACTGTGGCTTGCAGCTCTGTAAGGGAAGCGCTGGCCGGTGTTGGACTTTGCTCTTCAGCACCGGCTCAGAGACCCTCCCGGAGCAGGCTTTCAGGACCCTGCTTTCCCTAAAAGCCGTAGGGCAGTTCTTGCTCCCTTAATACAAGGACGGCACAACTCGGCCCTTGCTGAGCTGCTAGGACGATCTTCACACTCACTTGACTGTGCAGAGGAAGCTCTCGCCCTGTGTCCCTCTGTCCCATGCCCCCTGTCCTGGGTCCCTCTGTCCCACGCCCGCTGTCCTGGGTCCCTCTGCCCCATGCCCGCTGTCCTGGGTCCCTCTGCCCCATGCCTGCTGTCCTGGGTCCTTCTGCCCCATGCCCGCTGTCCTGGGTCCCTCTGCCCCATGCCCGCTGTCCTGGGTCCCTCTGCCCCATGCCCGCTGTCCTGGGTCCCTGTGCCCCATGCCCGCTGTCCTGGGTCCCTCTGTCCCATGCGCGCTGCCCTGCGTCCCTCTGTCCCATGCGCGCTGCCCTGCGTCCCTCTGTCCCACACACGCTGCCCTGAGCCCTCCTCCCAGCCGCCTCCACCCAGCGCTGGTTTAATAAAGCAGCCGCTGGACACTGGGACATCGGACAGCTGAGTGTCACACCCATGAGTGAGCCCCTGCTGTATACAGGACACTTCCCCGACAGGCCGACTTCCAAGCAGCTAGTCCAACAGCCCCTTCCCCGGGGGCAGGTGGTGGGAGAGCCTTGGGGACCGGTTCCTGGGTCACCTGGGGCGCTGGTGGAAAATGCCGTTCCTGTTGTCTCCCTTCCAGAGGAATCCTCTGAGGGTGGCGCCAGCGAGTCTGCACCCACACCCGCACCCCGCGGCTTCTCTGCACTGGGTTCTGAGAAGCGCTGGTCTGGGGTTTCTGCTCTGGGAATGAGAAACCCTCCTGGGCGATCAGATGGCTCTTCTCTGGCTTACCCCGATGGGACCAGAGGAGCTGAGGCCGCCGCGTCTCTCTGGGTGCTGTGGGCCTTCACAAGTCAGGCTGGGTGGGTGCGGTTGGAGTGATGGCGGGTCCCTGGGAGGGTGTTGCCACCCTGCTGGTTCCCCACCTGCTGTCTGCCTGGGGCAGCTGCACTCGGTGGAAGACTGTTGCTTCCGCTGGAATCTGTACCGTCGCAGGACTTGACCCATGGGACCGGCGACGAGGTGGATGGGTGAGGCTGGCATGTGACGTGGCTGATGGCAGAGAGAGCGACAGAGATGAGAGCGGGTGGGGAAAGGGAACAAGAGTGAAATCGGACAGGAGGCTCCTGGTCTGGCCTGGAGGCGGGGGACCCTGGGAGCAGCGGTTCCAGACTTCGCTCGAGCAGTTAACTCTGGCAGGTGCGGATCTCCCCAGTTGTTTGTGGTTCTCACAGTGAGTCCTTTGCAAGTGATTGTTTTGGGCAGAGTGTTGGCCACCCACTCTGCGTTGTGCTGTCCTCGGCCACAGCCCAGTCCTGACTCCTAGCAGTAGCTTCAGAGGCCTGTTCACAGCTGTGCTAGTTCCTCGGGGATAGGGTGAGGGGATGGGCAGTAGGAATGCTCATGCTGCAAAATCTCCTAAAGGCTTCTCAGATCAGTGCAGCATAGTGGGTATCAGTGGAGGCAGGGAACAGGCCTGGGTTCCGACCCTCCTCTGCCACGGACTGTGACTTGGGGAAGTCACTTCAACTCTTTGAGCCTCAGTTTCCTCGTCTGTAAAATGGGGATAGTAATACTGGCCTCAAGGTTATTGTTGGGGTAGAACGACATTAATACCATCGCACACTCAGTAAAGTGCTCTAAGAAGTGGGGTGGGCGTGGAGCGGAGTGACTGGCAGCGACGCTCCGATCTCTGGGCTGTTTCCCCGGTTGCCTGGCTGACGTGAGCCGAGTTGACCAGACACATCTATTGCTGGACTCTGATTTACAATAGATGTAAGTTACTTAGAGATTAAAGTCGCTATCACGAAACAGTCAGAAGCCTCCCAGCTCTTTGAAGGGCTTAGCCCATGCTGATCCTCGGGCCGTCCTGATAAGGTAGGAGTTTCAACAGGACGCCTGCATGTGGTGTTGTTAGCTAAGTAGTAGGTTAATGGAAGGTGTGCTGGGGGGCAGGAAGGGGTGTGAGGGTGTGTTGATGGCTCATTTTACATCTCTTTGTGCCAAGGTACACACTTTGCCCTCGGCTAAAAGTGCTAGCCATAATGATAGTAGCTACACCTACCGCCACACCCCTGTCCTCAGCTCTGCCTGCACGACCTCTGTGGTAGTGTCATTATCCCCATCTCACAGAGGAGGAAACGGAGGCCTTCGGAGATTGAATAACTTGTGCAAGACCCCAAGGGGGTACCGAAGGGTCCCCAGGGTCAGCGGTGCCATGCTTCCGTCCCGCCTGGAGGCTTGGGAGTGAGGACAGTGGTTGGAGGGAGGAGGGCTGATGTCACAGCGGCCTGTGGACAGGAGGTTGAGGGAACTCACTCTTGGCTCCTTGGGTTGCATTCACTGTTCCCAGTCGGGGTGGTTGACGTCCAGGCTGTGACCTCTGAGGTTTGCACAGTGATTGATTCTTTCTGCAGTTTCAAGACTGACCCACAGCACGTGCTCAGAGTCACCCGGGGAGACCACCCAGGATGAATATCACCCAGCAGCCTGTTGTCCTTTGGACACCTGAACACACACACACACACACACACACACACACACACACACACACACACACCTTGGCATCATCTGTCCCAGCTTTTGTTTGTTTCTGTGGCTGTCTTTCAGTTCAGTTGGACCCTGTGGGAATGACTTTTAGTTTGAAGTCGTAGGAATGAGGAGTAAATGATTCTCTGTGCTGGTTTAGAATTTCCTTTCTTCTTGTCCAAAAGGTGTAGGGTGACAGTGTGTCCCAGATTTTTTTGGACAGACCAAAGCTTGACGATTTTGCAGTGTTGTCCCAATCAAAATCAAAATCAGGGCAGAGGCGGGGCCTAGAAAACAAGTTCAGTCAAATTGTAACCAAAGCGAGGCCGTCATTTTACCATAACAATGTGCCTTAGCTCCACAGATTCTGAAATTCCCAGTTCGGCTTTGAAAAAATATGATCACTGTTGATGGAGGTGTAACGGTCTTTGTTTGGGGTCCTGGAATAGCAGGAAGAAAATGCTAAAATCAACCTCCTCCTTGTGGGGGAGGAGGAGTGGCGGTAGGTGGGTATTGCCAGTGTGTGTGTGTGTGTAATTTTCCTAAATTCAAAGCGAAATTTACAATATATTTGGAAGAGATGAGAGTTAATTAACATGGGATAAATGTGCTAGCTGATGATGTTCTTTTTTTTTGTTTTTTGTTTTTTGTTTTTCAGGGAGCGAAATAGAGAGAGGCACAAATCACCCCGGAGCAAAGATGGCCGAGGATCCGAAAAGGCTGTCACCATCCAGGCGCCCACCGGGGAGCCCCTGCTGGGGAATGACTCCACGCGGACGGAGGAAGCTCAGGTGAGGGTCCCGGGTGGTCTGTAAGCACACGGCCCCTCCATCTTTTCGGCAGATGTTTTCCTAAGTCTTGTAGCGGTAGGTTCTCTTGGGTTTTTACCTTTATTTTTCTAGCATGTTAACTAGTTTATCTGTGTCCTGTGGTTTCTTGTTGGTCTTACGGGCAGCCTGTGCTGCCACTGGCCAGCTTGCGGGTGCTTCTGAAGTGTGGCCGGTGGGCCTGCTATGAGTCGTGTTGGAAAGAAGCCAGCTCGGCTGACACCAGGGCAGAGGAGGGAGAAGTGTGGGCTCAGTGTCCGGAGACTCACTGCAAGTGGAACAGGATACAAGAGGAAAGGACCCTCCTTTCGGAAACCCCGAGTCATGTGGGGAGAAGAGCGGGCGGTTAGGGCAGCCCTGAGTGAGCATCACTCCTGGACATGAAATCGATTGGGGGCCGCGTGCTTAGATGCCGGGTAGGAAAGCACAGGTGGACGAAACAGGCCCTGGGACACACAAAAGGCCAAAGTGTGTCAGGCAGGATGGGGATGGGCAGCAGTCTGTGGATCAGGAGCGCCAGGGCCGTGCAGCGGGGAGGGGTCTGGGACACACGAGGATGCATTTGCTCCGTCGGGAGCAGCAGCTCCTGCACCCAGACGCTTCTCACGGCTCAGGAGCGCAGGGGTTCTGCCTGTGGGCCTGGGTCCTGCCATATTTAGGAAAGGCTGGAGATCAGGATTTTATGTGAACTCACTCAGTGTTTTAAGTACAGTGGCTTTTGAACTGTCGCGGGTCCACTTATACGTGGATCTTTTTCATTAAGTCCTGGGAATGTGTTTTCTCATCCTTATGATTTTTTGAGTAATATTTTCTCTAATTTCCTTTATTATTAGAAAACAGTATATGATACATATAACATACAAAATGTGTCTTAATTCTTTGGGTTATTGGTAAGGCATCTGGTCAACAGTAGGCATTAGTAGTTTAGTTTGGGGGGAGTCAAAGTTATGTGCAGATTTCGACGGAGCCAGGGGGTCAGTGTCCCTGACCCCCACATTGTTCAAGAGTCAACTGTTTTGGTAATTTATGAATTTTTATAAAACATTATGTGGGGTCTTCTCTCTGGGCCTCCACTCTCCGGCAGCCCATCTGACTTAAATAAACATCTGAGCTACACTCAGAAACATGTTTGCATACCCTCCCCAGCTCGGGAAATAGATGCATGTCCAGCCTGGGCCCCAAATAACCTGGTGTGTGCATACAGCTGTGTGGAGAAGTCTCTGTGTGCACGTGGAGTTACACAGATGTGCATTTCTGAGCAGATACCTGGGCTCCTCAGAGCAGACAGGGTGCCCTCGGGACCCAGAGCTGCAGCTGCGGGACGAGGGTGGAGTGTGTCCAGGATGAGTAACGTCTGTAGTCCTCACTCTCTCACTGCCCGCCGTCGCTCTGGGAGGGCCGGGGGCTAGAGGGTCAGAGGGATGGTTGGATGGATGGGGCCACTCCTGAGTGGACCACCCTCCGTGCCACAGGGGGTCCGTTCCCTTCTGGATGTGGATCCAGAGGTGCTGATGGCCCGTGCGAAGGCACTTCTTCTTTGCAGCTTCTCTGCGCCTTGTAGCTCCGTTGGGAAGCTATTGGTGTTGACACCAGGATGACGCGATAGGAAATGCATTGGGAGGCTGTACTCAGCAGCTGTGTGACCTTGGTAGTCACCTTGGTGGGCCTCAGCTTCTTCACTGAAACTCTAGGAACATGGATTTGAGGGTCTTCGATCCTTTCTGTTCCAAGAACCTCAAACTTGAACCAGACAGCCCTTTAGCCATCTGCATTTTTTTAGGCTCAGATGTGCACGCATTCTTAACATGGACAGGGATTTAGTTAGCGATGCTTTGGCAGGAAAAAAAAAAGGTGAGGAGCTAAATCAGAGAGTGTGGTGGCCAACGAAAGGACTGCAAGACGCTGGTCATGGTTTCAGCATTGAGTGTCAACCGAGGACTAGGCCCCGTACACCGCGTGGAGTGGAGTCCCGCGGCGCCCTCACTAAGAGCATAGCCGGTCAGTTATTTTAGGGAGCCCGTGAACTCACTGGTGCGAAAGCAAGGTGCCATCTTTGAATTTCCCCCCTGCTTGTGATTTTGTTCTTTTTTATTTATTTATTTATTTTTTAAAAATATATATTTTATTGATTTTTTACAGAGAGGAAGGGGGAGAGAGATAGAGAGTTAGAAACATTGATGAGAGAGAAACATCGATCAGCTGCCTCCTGCACATCTCCCACTGGGGATGTGCCCGCAACCCAGGTACATGCCCTTGACCGGAATCGAACCTGGGACCTTTCAGTCCGCAGGCCGACGCTCTATCCACTGAGCCAAACCAGTTTCGGCTCTTTTTAAAAAACTGAAATGAATTTACACACAGAGACATGAACAGACTAAAGTGTACAGTTTGGTAAACTTTAAGAGCTGAATAAAACCCATATAACCCATACTCCTATCGATAAATATATTTCCATTGCTCTAGAACAGTGATGGCGAACCTTTTGAGCTCAGCGTGTCAGCATTTTGAAAAACCCTAACTTAACTCTGGTGCCGTGTCACATACAGAAATTTTTTGATATCTGCAATCATAGTAAAACAAAGACTTAATATTTTTGATATTTATTTTATATATTTAAATGCCATTTAACAAAGAAAAATCAACCAAAAAAATGAGTTCGCGTGTCACCTCTGACACGCGTGTCATAGGTTCGCCATCACTGCTCTAGAAAGTTCTCTGATGTTCTTCCCTGTCTCCCCCATCCCCCTCTCCAAGCCCGGCTTTGATTTCTGTCCCTGTCGATTTGTCTTGCCTGTTTTAGAATTTCACGTAATTGGAATCACAGTCTTTTGATTTGGACTTTTTTTCACGCAGCATCATGATTGGAGATTTCTCCGTGCTGCGGTGTGTTTCCGGGTTCCCCCTTCGGGATTTTTGCGGAGTCGTGTCCCAGGGCACAAATGTCTCACAATTTGTTATGCGTTCTCCTGACCGACAGGCATTTGGGTTGCACCATTTTTGGGCTCCGAAGAGTAAAACTGTGAAGGACATTCCCGTACAAGTCTTTTGTGGACATATGTTTTCCTTTTATTTTGATAAAAACCTGGAAGTGGAGCTGCTGGGCCATCCAGTGCAGCATATACTTAAATGTATATGGAAGCGCCAGGCTGGTTTTCAAGAGCGATTGTGCGCCTTATGCTTCCTCCAGCGATGTCTGGGAGTCCTGGGTGCTTCCTCGTCTTAAAAGGTCCCTTCCCTCATGGTGTGGGCTCCAGCCGCTTTCCAAACTGAGGAACTGTCTCTTCACAGGCCGGGCCCTTCGCCCCGACCCCGCTCCTCGCCGTGGCCTGTGCACTTTGTGAATCCAATTTCTTATCCTTACTAGGTTAGAGGTTATTGTTCAGTCGTGAGAGCTCTATCTTGCTGATTCAGCTGTGAAACTAGATTTTTTTTAAAGTTGGTGTCTTACACATTAATTTCCCGCCGTCTGACCTTTTCCCAGTTAAATCCCACACACGGATCCCCGAGGCCCACCCCCTGGACTCCATGTGGCTTTTCATTGCCTCCTCCTCTGTTGTTGCTTCTGGGGTGGAGTCAGAGTTGCCAGCGAAATAGCAAAATTGCTTAAAATCCTGACAACTGGGTCTTGTTCAATGAAGACTCTTGGCTGTAACTAGAAACCACCTCAGAGTTAAAAAGAGAGAAAGGAAGAGGCAGACACGCCGTGGAGATCCTGGTACCCCCGGGCCCTGAGGTTCAGCTTGCCAGGGGCACGTGTGTCGTGGGAGGAGGTCTAGCTGCCCTGGCCAGAGTCGCTTGGATTTGCTTAGCTTGTTCCTTGAGAAGCGTTGCCAGGGAGTGCTCGACACTGGTATTTATTAAATGGGCCTTGGAAACGTCATGGAGCTCCAAAAACAGCGTGTCCTCGCTGCAGGTAAGCCTTGATCCGAGCAAGGAAAGTTCCCTTCCATGCCTTCCGCTGGGTGAGCTACCGGAGGGCTCTTCCAGAAGGTGGGCTTGTAGCCTTCGTGACCCAGGCATGAGTGGAGAACGGGAGGAGGGTGTTCTCCTTGTGCCACAGGTGGGCCCGCCTGTGTTAGTCTAACAAGCAACAGGATTGGTCAGTGCAGAACAGGTAGCCCCAGGCCCCTCCAAGCCTCTCAGGGGACTCCAACAGGGAGGGGGTGATAATCATGTCATAATGGGTCACCCAAACAAGCCAACAAAAAGGTCACATTACACTCTCTCTGTTTGTAAATAGATACAGTGCATTCTATCTGTTTGTAAACAGATACAGTGGTGATTGTTAAAGTTTAAAAAGTCCTGTATTGAACGCGTTAAGCTTCAATGTTCTGGGAAGCCCGGGCGGGCAGGTGGGTTCTGCGGGTGGGACCTCCCGCCCACCCACCGTGTCCGCAGGGGGCCTTTGTGAATGACCCGCTGCGCGCGGCTCTGCATCCTGGCTGTTTTCTCCCGTCAGGATGACAACTGGGGGGAGACCACCACGGCCATCACCGGCACCTCGGAGCACAGCATCTCGCAGGAGGACATCGCCAGGATCAGCAAGGACTTGGAGGACAGCGTGGGGCTGGACTGCAAGCGCCACCTGGGCCTCACCGCGGCCGCGGCGCTCGGACTCCTGGTCTTCCTCACCCCCGTCGCCTTCATCCTGCTGCCCCCCATCCTGTGGCGGGACCAGCTGGAGCCTTGCGGCACCATCTGCGAGGGACTCTTCATCTCCGTGGCCTTCAAACTCCTCATCCTGCTCGTCGGGACCTGGGCCCTCTTCTTCCGCAAGCAGAGAGCCGACCTGCCCCGGGTGTTCGTGTTCCGGGCCCTCCTGTTGGTCCTCATCTTCCTCTTTGTGGTTTCCTATTGGCTCTTCTACGGGGTCCGCATTTTGGACTCCCGGGACCGGAATTACCAGGGCATCGTGCAATACGCGGTCTCGCTGGTGGATGCGCTGCTCTTCATCCATTACCTGGCCATCGTCCTGCTGGAGCTCAGGCAGCTGCAGCCCGTGTTCTCACTGCAGGTGGTCCGCTCCACCGACGGCGAGTCCCGCTTCTACAGCGCGGGGCACCTCAGGTAAGGGGGGCGTCCAGGAGTCTTCAGCTACCAAGGGGCGATGACAGGTGCCAGGGCCCGGGCTGACTCTAACTCAGGTTTTGAGAAGAGCTCTGTGTGTGTGTGTGTGTGTGTGTGTGTGTGCGCGCGTGCGCTTGGGGTTGGTGGACATGGACTGTCCTAACTTAGGGATTTGGGGGTGCAGTTGCTGGCTGTTATCCAGGTCGGAGTTTAGTTGGGCCTGGTCTCGATGTTGGTGGCACCTCCCAAAACTTTTGGCAAAAGGGAAAAAGGATGCCCTGCCCAGTGAGGGCTGCTGACTTTGCCCCTGAACTTGGTCTGTGCATGATGGACTGTGATCAGCAGTTCCTCTTGCTCAGAGTGGTACACCTGGTTTACCCTGTCATCCCAGTGGGATTACCAATCGTTTCTGTTCTGCCCACTCTCAGAGGTGCCCTGGTTTGGGCAATAAATTACAAGGTCACCCCGGCGACCCTCCAGTCACGAATCAGTGCAGCGAAGGGACCTCAGGGTTGGGTGTTTCGAAGGTGCATTCCTGAGAACAGATTAGAAATACAGGGAGATGTCATGCTCTAAATCTGTGCATTCTACCTAATTATCGTGCGGTTAACGAAAAGAGCAATAACCATCATTCATTTACTTAATTTTATTTTTATTCATCCCAAGGTAAGCGTTTTATGTAAATTGCCCTGGTTAGTCTTCACTTTAAGTATTATTAATCTCTGTTACCGATGAGGAGAGGAGCATTTAGGGAATTTAAGTAATTTGTACAAAATAATATGGCTGTGGTTGTGGATTCGCCCACACGTCCTGACGCAGGGCCCGGTTAATGTCCGCAGGATGAGCATAAGAGCGATTGTGCGCAGGGGTAGACCTGGGTGGGAGGGGCTGGACTGGTTGAGCCCCCTCTGTGTTTACTGGCCTATTTTTCCGTCTGTTTCCTTCCACAAACCATGACTCCCCGGGCTGGGGGCTGTGTCTCGCTGCATCCTCGGCGCCTGGCCTGGAGCACGGCACGCTGCTGGCAGTCACATGGTTACACGCTGGAGGAATCCCGCGGGCTGTCTGGCTTTGCCGATGCGTGTAACCTGCTTGGCACCTGGTCATCACGTTAATTGTAGCCGTCAGTGCTGCGGTGCCGTAGCTGCCAAAAGGCACCTCAGTGGGTGTCAGACCAAGGGGCTTGGTTGTGTTTCTGGCCGGGGCTCAAGTACGTCACCCTGGAGTCGGGTCACCCTGCCCACCCCCCTCAGTGCTGGCACGCACCCGCTCGCACTCCTCGGGCCCAGCCTGCACATCCTGGACCGGGTGGCTTAGGGTTCAAGGCCGCAGCCACCCTGACCCGTCGCAGGGAATCAGTTCCCACCCACGTGTCTGTGCAGTAAACCTGCATTTCGAGTCCTCTCGGGTGCCTGGGGGCTCTGAAGGGAAGTAAGACCTGCAGTGTGTTCACCGCAGACACCTCACTGTCCCCGTGTTTCACGTTGGGCGTGAGCAGACTTGTTTACACCCCTGTGCTGGGCAGAGCCCAGGTCCGGGGCCCCAAGACCCAGGACGCTGCCCTCAGAACGCTGTTCCGGAACTGCTGGGCTCCCTTCCCCCGGGAGCGGTGGACAGTTGCTGGCTCAGGCCTGGGCCGGGTGATGGGAGCACAGGGCGGGAGAGGGCATTCCAGGCGGGGGCAGCAGCCAAGCCGCGGGGGGCAGTCTGCCTCAGGACGGGACAGGCTTGGAGGCAGCTGAGGGGCGAGAGGGTCCCGGGCTGGTCCCAGTAGGGGTGAGTGATTGGGGATTTTGTAAATACAAGCGGCCGAGACGCTGGTAGGGAGGCACGCTGGGGTTTTGTGTTTTGGCCCCAGCCCTGCCTCGTTGGTGTGAATCCCACCTGCGGAGGGAGAAAGGGAAGGGAGGCTTCTCACCTTAGGAAGTTGGGTGGTGGGGTACCTCCCCTCGAGGGCTCCCCATCACTCCTCCTAAGGCTGCATGGTGTCAGGGAGGGGACCAGCAGAACAGCCCAGGGCAGTGTGCCTGTGAGTGTTCGGAAGTCGGCAGTAGTCCTGGTACCGCGCCCAGAGCCCTGCAGCTGGGGTAGACCTGGGTGGGAGGGGCTGGACTGATTGCGCCGTGGGGCCCGCAGGCTGGCCGCCAACCTCCCCCGGTGTCCTCGCCGTGACCAGCAACCTCCCGTCTGTACTGCTGACCCTGAAGCATTAACCCCAGGCAGACGCGGGAGCTCAGGTTCCCAGCAGCCCCGGGAAGCCAGGGCCAGGTGGTCCCAGGATCTCCTCAAGGCTCCTCTCCAGGGCCCTTCGTTTCCCTCTCCCTCCCTCCTGTGGAGACCCTGGTTATCACTCACCTCTACTGGGACCAGCCCGGGACCCTCTTGGCCCTCAGCTGCCTCCAAGCCCGTCCCCCAGAACGAGGGCTAGAGGAGGGGAGACCCTTTATCACAAGTAGAGCCTCGGGCCGAGCCCACAGCCCTGGGGCCAGTCAGGAGCTGGGGCAGCCTGGCATCTCCCTGCAGGCACTGCGTGGGCTCGGTCACCCGCCGATCCTCAGGCTAAATCTGGCCCAACCCAGCGGTGGCTGGAAGAGTCGCTTGTGCCAGAAATACAACTTCTAAGCCTTTTGTAAAGCTGGGGAGGGAGTCAGAACAGACAAGAGGGAGTCCTGGGGTCCCAGCAGCCCGTCCTCCGTCCCCGCGGGCATCACAGGCCTGCACACGCCTTTGTGCCCGTCTGTCTTCCACAGCAGCAACCCGTGGGCCAGGGTGCAGGCAGCGGTCGGGTCTTTTTTGTTTTGTTTCCAAAGAGGATTCTATTCAATGGACTGAGCTATTTTGGAGAGTTGTCTGAGGAGCGCTGATTCTTCAGTTTCTTAGAGAAAATCTGCTTCTTGTTAGCGCTTGTGAAAGGTCCTTGCAGGGGCCCTGCTGGCTGGCAGGAACGGAGTCCTAGCTGATTTGAAATGTTCGGAAATGGAAAAGGTCATTGCACAAAGTGAGATACTGTAAGGAGAGAGAGACTTCCTGACCTCTGCCCAGCGCCTTAGGGATGTTCCATCTCATTTACTCCTCCTGCCCCCAGGGGTGGAGCTGGTGGTGGGTGCGGCTGGCCGGGGGGCGGGGGGCGGGGGGGGGGGACCGGGTAATGGGAACCCTATACAGGGGAGGGTCCCCAAGCCGAAGGCTAAGGCCTGGATGACACCCCTGCCCCTTGCTCTCCTCAGCACCCCGGCGTCTCAGCCTCAGCGTGTTTGCTTTGTAATTGTGCACACACGTCAGTTGTCACTTTTCTTGGTTCCCTTCTCACAATGAGTTGCTAACTCTTCTAAGACTTCACCAAAGACTATTGAGTTTGGATCTGACTCTTTTGGGGAGAAATCTAGAAGAAAAGAGAAAAGAGACTAAAAATGGCATTTAATTATCCTGATTGATAATTTCTCCGTTTTGAAATCTTTAAAGGTTAATGCTGTGACTACTGGAGCGTAGAAGCTAAGAGTAACAGACTGAACCCGAGATGCAGGGCAACCCTAACCGTTACCTAGTCCTTACCACCTGCCGGGCACCTTCTAACCTCTTAATGTTAACTCAGTTAATCCTAAGACCCCTGTGGGGCCCGCGCTGTTAGCCTCATTCTGAGGCACCGAAGAGTTGAGTAGGTTGTCGGTGGCCATACAGTTCGTGGATGTCGGAGCCAGGATTGGAACCCAGACTGCTTGGTTCCAGAGCAATCTTAACTTTTTCACCACAGTGCCCCCGAATGGGTATGTCCCTGATCCCATCACCGCTCTAAGAGTGCATGAAGAGCCCTAACCAGTTTGGCTCAGTGGATAGAGCGTCGGCCTGTGGACTGAAGGGTCCCGGGTTTGATTCCGGTCAAGGGCATGTACCTTGGTTGCGGGCACATCCCCAGTGGGGAGTGTGCAGGAGGCAGCTGATCGATGTTTCTCTCCCATTGATGTTTCTAACTCTCTATTCCTCTCCCTTCCTCTCTGTAAAAAATCAATAAAATATATTTAAAAAAAAAAAAAAGAGTGCACGCAGGGCCCTGGCGGGGAGCTCAGTTGGTGAGTGTCGTCCCGATAGGCCAAGGTTGGGGGTTCGATCCCGGTCAGGCACATACGAGAATCAACCAATGAATGCACACTAAGTGGAACACCAGATCCATGTTTCTCTCCCCTCTCTCCCCCGCCCCCCTTTTCTCTCTCTCTCTCAAATCAATTTTTAAACCGTGCACGGAGGAACTCATAAGCATTTTTGAGTGCTTCCCAAGCGTCAGGCTGGATGCTACCTTTTACACATTATTCTGTTTCGTTTAACTCGTCGCTTTGGGGCTGGGGCGGAGAGAACGGGATTGTCAGAGACGCGGCCTTGCGCTCCGCATCGGCACTAGCCCACTGGTTCTTTTATCCAGTCGGTGCTCGAACAGGCCCGGGCCTGACAACCACGGCAGTAAGGTTGAGCCTTTGTCTGGCCCAAGCTCTTCAGCTTTCTATATGTCCCTTGTCCCAAAGAAGACCTCTTTTTACCTATTGCTGTAGAAAACCACCCAGAACCTAGTCGTGGAGAGCAGCCTTTCATGATCTTAGGATTTCTCCCCGTTCCGTGGGCTGGGCTCGGGGCGAGGGCCTTCACTTGGCCCGGCCAGTGGTCCCCGTGAGCTTGCGGGCCTGGGGCGGCGGCCGGGCTGGGCTTCTCTCCCTTCCCAGAGGCACCCCTTTGGGGAGTAGTTCCTGTGAGGGCATCTGGACTGCTCGGGGCTCCCAGGAGCACAAAGCAGGCGCTCCCGGCCTTTTAGGGCTCAGCCCTGGACCTGGCCCAGCACGACTTGCCCTGAATTCTCTTGTCAAAGCAAGTCCGAGCCCCAGCCAGATGTAAGGAGAGGACTGTGCGAGGTGGGGAGTCCTGGGAGGGCTGGTTCCTTGGGGTCCACAGCCGCCTCGGGCCCTCATTCTCAGAGTTTGTGTGTTTCTTTTCTTAAAATACGTTTTTATTTATTTCGGTGAGAGGAAGGGACAGGGAGAGAGCGATAGAAACATCGTTGGTGGGAGAGAATCATTGATCAGCTGCCGCCTGCACGCCCCACGCTGGGGATCGAGCCTGCAGACCGGGCACGTGCGCTGACCGAGAATTGAACCGTGACCTCCTGGTTCAGGGGTCGGCGCTCAACCTCTGAGCCACACTGGCCGGCGGGTCTGTGTGTTCTCACTCTGCGTGTGGTGCTAACGGATTTACTTACTGACTTCTCTACCTCAAAAAGTCTAGAAGCAGCGTCTCTCAAGTGGGGGAAGGGCTCTGTGAGGAGGTACATGAACTCATTGAAAAGTGACGGCTGACCGTCCTCAGCAACGAGAGCCTGAAACCGCAGAGCAGGGGGAGCCCTCGTCCCCGCCCTCTGGGCGGCCTGTGCACCCACAGGGACCCGTTCCGTCGGATATTCACGTCGCTAAGGCTCATGGCGTCTTCACTGGCTTCTGAGCACGCTCCATTCCTTGAGACAAGAGTGTCTGACAAGTTGGCATTGACCCTGGACCTTTTCCTCAAGGGCTGGTTACTGACCACAGACCCACCGCGCTGTAGACGAAGTGATTCCTGGCTTGCTTTTCAAGCCGCAGGCGTTCACGATCATGCGTGACTGTAGCTCGGCTGTGTTGGAGAGAAACTGGTATGGACTGACCGTGTCTCCCCCAGCCCCCCAAAGTCCACAGGTGAGATCCAGAGGAGGGAGCCGTTACTGGGTCGTGAACGGGCCGTCCTTGTGGGGAAGTGGCCGAGAGCTCGGCTGCTCTGTGCTGCCCGGCGTTCTGTGGCAGGTAGCGCTGAGGGACGGAATTGGGGACTTAGCTGAGGAGGTTTGCAAGCAGAAGATGGGCGGTGCGGCTCGGGCTCTTCTTATTCCTTCTAGTAAAACGCAAGGAGATTTTAAAACTCGCCGTTTACCCAGCAGAGACGCGTGTAAAGCATGGTGTATAGCACGGCGCTGGGACCGTCATGTAGCACTTTACGAAGTGTGCCCCCTGATATTTCCATATCCGCCTGGCACCGTCCATATTTATTCTAATCTTAGTGACGCTCTGCCCTGCTCTGTACTTTAGATCCCCGTGATTATTTTACATCCCCGTGACTGTTCTGTGACTACCAGTCTGCACCTCTCGATCCCGTCACCTTTTTCACCCAGTCCCCCTCCCCCCTCCCCTCTGGCCACAGTCTGTTGTCTGTATCTGTGAGTGTGGACCTGTTTTGTTGGTTCGTTTATATTTTTCTTTAGATTCCACATATAAGTGAAACCCTACAGTATTTGTCTCAGCCTACCCAGATTGAAAATAATAATAATAACGATGATGATGATGATGATGAAAGGTGTCCTAAAGGGAGCACCCAGGGTGTGGCTGGCCAACCGTTGATAAGGAGATTACATGGGTGCGAACCAGGGATGGAATCACCCCTTCAGCAGAAGCCAGGAACAAAGATGAGCTTATCCCGGTAGCAGCAGGGCCAGCTGGGACCAAGGACGCAGGAGGCGGGTGGGATGAAGGGAGGCTGCTAACAGGCATTATCGGGAAAATGGACCTCCCTCCCTGTGGGCCCGAGGGCAGAGCATTGAACCAAACAGGGTTATTCTCAAGACTTAATACCGATATAACATCTATGTAGGAGTTAATATCTAATAGCTGCTGGGCTGTGAACTTGCGTGGGACCCACCACCCCTTTCTCCTTTCCACTTCCTCCCTGTGGGAACGGGAATGTCTGGCCTGTGCCTGGCCCACCTGGGTATTCTGGAAACATACAACTTGCCTGGTTTCCCAGGTTCGCAGTTGGAGAGGAATTTCGGCTCCTATGCACTGCGCCTCGAGTCTGTGATTCTGGGTCAAATGACATCCAGGACGGGGATCACTGGGCTGTGGGATTCGCCCCCTCCTCCCACCACCATCACCACCACCAACCACCACCACCACCCATGTTCAGAACCAGTATCCATGGTCTAGGAGGACCCAGCACCGTGGGAGGTGAAGTTGGGGAGCGTTTTTAAAAGGCCATGTTGTTTACAGTCATGGATTCATAGACAGTTTCCTCTTTAGAAACGTGCGTTCTGTTTCATTGCTTTTTAGTGGAGATGCTGCCTGTCCACACCCCCAGTCCCTAAAAACGCAGAGGACAAACATGACTTCGACGCACGGAGCCGCGCCTGCAGGCCTCTGCTCAGATTGCTTTGCCGTGGGAGGATTTTGAAGGCGGGCAGAGCTGCCGCGTGTGCGCTGGCCCCGTGGTGCCTGTTCACGGTGGCTAATGAAGGCGCTGGGCACTGCAGCCTGTTTGCACAGCTGCCTGCTGGCAGCGGCTGCAGCTGGGGCAGCTTCCCTCGCACTGCGTCTGCCCCCAAGCTTCACCCTGCGGCCCAGGGGAGTCACCCCGCAGAGCGAGGCCACGGAGGGGGAGGAGCCGCTGGCGTGGGGGGGGGCCTTCCTGCAAGGCCACGGGCGGGGCAGTGGATCCTGCACCCCAAGTGGCGTGCTGTTCATTTTCTGGAGGACTCATGCTGCGAGCAGGGCCTGGCGCTCTGCACACTCGCCCCCGGCTTGATGGGCGTGACATCGTGCGTGTGAGAGGCTGACACTCCAGAGGGCACAGGGACAGGGCCTGCTCTCCCTCCCTCCAGACTTCTCGCTGTGCGCCCCTCTCGTTCTTCCCGGGCGGGAGGTTCGGGTGTGAGCAGGCCCCTGGAGCATCCTGGGAGGGGCTGGGGGGGCTTAGCTCCCATCTCCGTCTCCTGCTCAGAGAGCCCTGAGCAGGTGGCTGCCTTTGATGTTTATCGGGTTGGTTCCACACAGGAATGCGAAGTGTTGCGAAGGCTGGATTTCCATCCCAGGGCAGTGCAGGCCGGGGCAGGCTGTCGGGGAGGTGGCAGTGTGGTGCGGTCCGCCCCCCGGCCTGGAAGTGGGGCTGCCATCGCCAGACCTGCTCCGCGTGTCCCCCGGTTGTGAGAGGTCTGCCCGCATCTCTCTGCTGTGGGAAAGGCAGCCCGGCGGCCGGCCAGCCGTGACGGGATCGACGCCGAAGGAGGCTGTGTCATCAGTGTTGTCCCCGCACTCAGAACCGCCCACGGCCAAGAAGGACATGGATGACAGCTCTGTGTGGCTCAGGTCCCGAGACCAGCAGGGCCAGGTGGCTGCACATGGCTGTGGGACGCAGAGGTCTCCTCTGGGCGCGCCCAGTGTGGGTTGCTTATATTCTTAGGGCATTTTCCAGGGTTACACTTGGTCACCAGACACCTAGACGGGGACAGTACTGGGCACAGAGAGGGCCCGGGTGCTTCCCAGACTGCACTGTGGGGGCCACTCTGGTGACCAGGCCCTGTTGCTTCCGCCTCCTCCTCGCTGTCCGTGTAGATGCTTCTGGCTTCAGCGGGGACACCTGCAGGGCTTGTCCACAGAGCCCACATTCAAGGCCCAGGCCTGGGACACGGTCCAGCTTGTGAGTGTTGATGCAAAGAACTCGGTCCCTGTAGTGTCCACGGAGCTGAGGAGCCAGCAGGAGGCACCGAGGGCCCGGACAGCAGGACAGGACCACCGATCTGGGACCCGCAGGACGATCTGCCTCACGCCTCAAGGTCTCAGGCAGATGTGTGTGCGCCTCCTGCTTTCTCGAGACAAAGTCCCAGAGAAACCCAGCCCTCCCTCCAGCTCGTCCTGCCGTCTAATCCGATCTGTCGATAAACACGGGCAGATTCCAGTTTTTCTCCTCCCCGCTCTCACGTTCCAAGGGGGCCATTACCTGTTATCTGTGTGGGATGTGTTCCCACCTCCCCGCCTGCAGCTGTAGGCGAACACTTTAATTAAAGGGCAGGAGGGCCAGGAGATAGCGGCCTCCTGTGCCCGGGTCTCAGCGGGGGCGGCAGCGTTCAGGGGCGAATGATGTCGCGTCCCGGGGTTCACAGGAGCATCGCTGCAAACCGTCCTGGCGCTTCGTCAGGCCAGCGCTTATCTCCACGTCCAGGGCGGAGGCGGGCCTCACACCCAGCTGGATGGAGTCTTGGTGACTCTCTGGCGGGAAGCCAATCAGACAAAACCCAGGGCACCGTCCCGCTCCCTCGGGTGGGAGTTTTCTCAGAAAGCTGAGTCAGCTTTCCCCTGGGGTCCTGCAGGGTAGAGTTTTCTCAGAGACCCTGGGTTCAGGCCTAAAAGGCAGCTATGTGCCTTGGTTGGTTGCTCAGTGGTTAGAGCGCTGGCCCCCAGATCGAAGGGTCTCGGGTTCAGTTCCCGGGCAAGGGCACATGCCTCGGTTGCAGGTTTGATCCCCAGCCCCAGGTTAAATCCCGGTCAGGGTGCATGTGGGAGGCAACCAATCGATGTGTCTCTCTCACACAGATATTTCTCTCTCTCCCTGCCCCCTTCCTCCTTCCCTTCCACTGTGTCTCAAAATCAATGGGAAAAATATCCTTGGGTGAGGATTAAAATAATAATAACAATAATAATGATGATAAAATGCAGCCACGGAGCAGATACACCTCTCAGAATAGAGACAGGGCGGCCCCGAGACCTGAGTGGCCTTATTTATTGTTGGGGTCCTTTGGGTGTTCACAGCGGGCTCCCTTTCTCCTGCCTACACGCTCCCTCTCGTCCCACCCCGTCCTCACCCCTCGCCTTAGCCCGGCCTTGCCCCTTACCTGCCTTTCGCCTCTGAGATCTTGTTCACATCCGTGTGCCAGTCATTGGCACTCGGTGGGCGCTCATAATCCACACTTGCCCGTGAATGGAGGTGGAGGCTGGTTACCGGGTTTTCACGATGTCGGCGTCCGTAGGAGGCTTGCGGGATGGTGAGCACTTAGCCTGCCGGGAGGCCTTCGCAGAGTTGGCTCTGTGATGAGGACACTCTTCAGTGCTTTCCTGGCAGCCCGACCTTGGCATCAGAACGGGTGGCTGGCATTGACGTGGGCGTAGCATTTAAATGGCTAAAACCTGAATGAGCCCCCCCACCTCCCACACACACCTGCAGGGACGGCCTTTCTCCCCGCTCTGGAAGAAGTTAATGACATTTACGGGCCTGGATGAGCTCTGAAGCTCCATATTTCTGATTTTAATAGCCTGTATTCATTTAATGGCAGAAGCCACAATCAAATCCAGGGAAGAGTGAATGAACAGGAAATCGATAAGGGTGTGTGTGTGTGTGTGTGTGTGTGTGTGCTGCAAGCGCACATGCTTTTCCAGGCCTCAGGGCCTCATATGCAAAATAAGATTTACACGGGAGGACACCTGTTTCCTTCAGGGATCAGATGGGCTGTCGAGGGAAGGAAGCGGTGGGTGGGCCTTAGACAAAGGTCACTTCAGGGAGAGTGCATTTTCCCTTCAGGCAGAGCGGAGAGAGTTGGACTAGGTGGCCTGTGATTTCTGCGATTCTGTGACTCTGCTCGGGTGAACACGGAGATTCCCGTCACTGCATGTGGAATACAATTTTGTGATTCCGTGGGAGCGGAGAGTGGATCCTGCTTTTCTGCCCTGAGGCGGCATGAACATTCTAGCTGACAGCCAGCCCCACCCCTTGCTGCAAAGCCCTCATCCTCGGGCACGTGACGTTCAGATGTGCAGTCCTTTCTGGATGACCGATGCCTTCACTGGCATCAGCCCATGTGCTCCTCTCAGCGGCCGTGCGGATTGGTTGGTGTTGTCTCCGCATCACAGGCCCGGGGAGGGGAAACGGCTGAAGCCGGGTCCGGCCTGGAAGGCAGCCCTCGGAGCTGTTTCTACTGTGCACCACGGATGCCTCCTCTTAGCGAGGCTTGGTTTTCAGGAGGCTGAGCGTTGGCAGGAAACACTGCATGAAAAACAGAGAGTAGCATAGCTTTCCGGTCTAAGTCCCTAAGGAAAGCTATGCCGCGGCCCGTCCTGGCCCACTTCCTGTGATGGTACCTTCGTGTGGGTCCTTGGTGGGGAGGGCGGGGCAGCCACACACAAGGGACGCACGGCTTGGCCTCCCTGACATACTTGGACGTGGAAGCTCGCGGTGCTGCCAGTACTGAGTGTGGGCGCCCTCCCGCTCCACCTCGTAGTTACCTGTTGGCAGTTCCTCTTCTCTGCTCCTGCCCTGTCCTCCCAGGGCCAAGCAGGTGATTGGTTATAGGTTGCAGGACACCGGGGCGAACTAGCCGGCCTGGGGTAGACGGGTGGGTGGAAGGAAGAGGAGAAATCAGCGCTAACTCACGTCTGCAGCAGCTTCTCCACGTGCGCGCTGCCCTGCCCCGTGCGGGTGTCGCCCTGACCTGCGGAGTAGGAGAGCCCAGCGTCCCTCACACGGGGCCAGTGGTTCTCAACCTTCCTAATGCCGCGACCCTTCAATGCAGTTCCTCATGTTGCGGTGACCCCCAACCATAACATTATTTTTGTTGCTACTTCATAACTGTAATTTTGCTAGTTATGAATCATCATGTAAATATCTGACATGCAGGATGTATTTGCATTGTTACAAATTGAACATAATTAAAGGATAGTGATGAATCACAAAAACAGTATGTAATTATATATGTGTTTTCCGATGGTCTTAGGCGACCCCTGTGAAAGGGTCGTTCGACCCCCAAAGGGGTTGTGACCCACAGGGTAAGAACCGCTGCACAGGACCATGAGGCCCGGGGACACTGCCCTCGGACCCGGGGAACCTGAAGCCATACCGTGCTCTTCCTCCCCTTAGCTCTGCGGCCATCGGTAAATGTCTAGACCATTTTGAGGTCCCCAGTTTCCTCTTCCGTAAACTGGGGAAAATAGGAAAGTTCTGTGTGGCCGAAACAAATCCCGGTTATAACTTACTCCTTTCTCAGCTACGGGCTGGATGGGTTATGGCTAATGTCACAGCCCGGGCGGGGCACGACCATAGGAATTGGTTTCCTCTCGCATCCTGGAGACAAAGGTGTGGTTATCCCTGGGCACTGTGGTTTACCTGCTTCAGAAGAGGACCTGCTCATTCAACAAAGACGCTTTGCACTAATCTTGCCCCCCCTTTTTTTCAGCATCCAGCGAGCAGCACTGGTGGTTCTGGAAAACTACTATAAGGATTTCACCATCTATAACCCCAACCTCCTAACAGCCTCCAAATTCCGAGCAGCCAAGCACATGGCGGGGCTGAAAGTCTACAACGTGGATGGTACGTGCCTGGAACGGTGGCTCTGGGGGTGTCGGGGGGCAGTTGGGGCAACTTCCTGGCCCATCTGGTTCAACCTCCTCTCTGTGTTTGCCTTTGTGGTCCATTCTCATTTCAGAACAACTCTCTCTCTCTCTCCCTCTCTCTCCCCCCCCCCTCCCGCCCCCCACTCCCTCAAACATTTTCTGAGGAATGTTGCTTTATGGTCTACATCTGTGGGAAGTTCATTCATTTTGGGATTTTTATGATTGAAAACAATGGTGATGTGTGTGTTTCCTGTCTCTTGCTGGGAACACCTTCCATTAAATAAAGCTATTAGGAAAGGACTGCTTTTCAAAATGTGGATAAAGCACCCAAAGCAAAGACTCAGCCACCCAAACCCGTGAAGACTCTATAACTGTCAGTAGTTCAGGCCTCTGGCGAGACACTTACAAGCATTCCTCAGCCCTGGCCAGAAGCCGGAGTGAGCGGGTGGCGGGAGGCCAGAGGCCAGGCTGGGACGCCAGAGCGAGCTCCCCCGGGCTATCAGATGCTTCGGCGCAAGAAACAGGACACGGTGTCATGTCTTGCTGGGCTGCTCGGGTCAGGGCGAGAGCTTTGCAAACCCTCCAAGAGGATCATGTTGTTAGCAAGTCAAGTGATTTATAGGTGGTGTCAGTTTCGGTGGTGATGTAACATCCTCCGCCTTTTTAAATGGTGCTTGATTATTATTTTTGGCTAATGAGATGTGCACGCTCTCACGAATCCTGAAGAATTGGTCCCTTCCACCTGTGACCTGAAAGCAGCGAAAATTCCCACTAGCAAAACTGGTCGTCGACCGCGTAGGTGAAACACGAGAAAGCGTGAGGTGCCTTATCTTCCTGACAAGTCGAGGCGGCCAGCGGTCAGAGGAGAAAGACCAGGACTTCTGAGTCCGGTGGAACACGGGGGCCGTTTTGCAAATCCTTAAGCACCATGGGCTTTTCTGTGAAGGCTGTGCTGCCGTGAGGCCCCAGCAGTGAGGTCCCAGCAGGGCCGTGTTCCTGTGTGTGGTCGGTGTCGCCTGTCCTGGACTTCACTCTCCCTGTGTCCTGTCCTCCCCTCCCTCTCTCTCCCTCGTTGTCCTGTTGGCTGAACTGTGACGTCACGGCCGCCCTCGCGGCCAAGCGGGCCGTCCTGTAACAGATGGTACGTACCATCTTCGCGCTCTGTGTTACTGTTGGCCATCGTCTTAATGGCCGCGCATTCTTCATCTCCTTCCAAGTTCCTTTTCCCTTTGCACCGCACAGATTGGGCCTCGGGGAGGTTCCTTCCCCTCGTGAGCAGAGTGAAGAGAAGCGGGGGGACCGTTCCCCCTCGTGGGGAGTCGCCTTGGGGATCTGTGTCTGTGCTTCACGGGGGATGGTGGGCAGTCCCGACAGACTGTGGTACCAGCGTTCGGCTCCGTTTTGCAGTCCCGTGGCATTAAAACTGCGTTTCCTGCACCATCTTTCCCCCAAAGGCCCCAGTAACAACGCCACTGGCCAGTCCCGGGCCATGATCGCCGCGGCCGCTCGGCGCAGGGACTCGAGCCACAACGAGCTGTATTACGAGGAGGCGGAGCACGAGCGGCGGGTGAAGAAGCGGAGAGCGAGGTACCGCGTCCCCCGGAGCGAAACCTCACTCTGAACATGGCCTGCGTGAGCCTCGGGAGTGATCGTGCCGGGGTGTTTCTCAAACTTCTCGTGCATAAGCGTCACGCGGGGGCTCATAGCACAGGCCTCGGGGCCCCACCCACGTAGGTCACTTACTATTCAGCAGCTCTGGGCCCAAGAACCGGCATTTCTTACCAGTTCCCGGCCGATGCTGGCCCACGGCCTGCACTTCGAGTGGCCCCATCCCGCACCCCAGGCCCCCGCTGTTACTCTAGACCTGATCCTATGAACTGAGAGGGACAGAGGTGGTCCCACTGTGTGTGCGGGGCCTCTTCCTCCCTTCCCTGGGGCTGCTGTGTGGCGGCGGGATCAACGGGGATCAGCCGGCTCTTTGTACGCGGCTTCGGCTCCACCAGCCCCGCTCAGAGGCGGAGGGGCCTCAGCATGTGTTTCCCTCCGCTGTCCAGATGGAGCGAGTCTCCCCAGCAAGGCAGTGGCGGGATTGAGAACAGAGGTCCCCTCCGGGTCCCAGGCTCCTTCCTCCTCGCCCACCACAGCCCCAGTTTCTCCCTCCCACCTCCTATCCCTCCCTTCCTCCCTCCCCTACCTACTGTCTCGACAACCAAGGGCCTGGGGGATCTGGGGGGAGCTGGGCAGGGCAGGAGGGCAGGAGTCCTCCAGGTCGGAGGACGGCTCTCCAGCCCCGCCCTGATGCCGGTTCCGTTGTCCCCAGGCTGGTGGTGGCGGTGGAGGAGGCCTTCATCCACATCCAGCGGCTCCAGGCGGAGGAGCAGCAGAAGGCCCCGGGGGAGGTGATGGACCCCAGGGAGGCCGCCCAGGCCATCTTCCCGTCCATGGCCCGGGCCCTGCAGAAGTACCTGCGCACCACGCGGCAGCAGCACTACCACAGCATGGAGAGCATCCTGCAGCACCTGGCCTTCTGCATCGCCCACAGCATGACCCCGAAGGTGCGCCTCGCCCAGCCCCGGCCCGCACTCGGGTGTGACCGGGAGGGACCAAATCAGAGGCTCCTTCGAAGCACCACTGATGGGGATGAGTGAGGCCCACCCGTTTTCTGGTCTTTGGGTGCAGCTGGTTTCTAGGTGTGCCTCTGAAGGCCTCTAGAGTCGAGCAGAGAAACGATTCCACGTAGAGACAGTGCAGGTAGCGGTGAGGGGTCCTCAGTGGGTTCCGGAGCCAGGAGCCCATTCTCACCTGCTCCTCCACCAACGGCTGCAACCCCCTGAGCCAGCCGCTGAACGGCTCTGTGCCTCAGTTTCCTGTTCTGAAAATTGGGGATAATCCTGACATCCCTTTCATTGGGTGGTTGTGAGACATAAAGGAGTTCATTCGTGTGGCGCTCAGAACAGTGCCTGTTGTGTGGTAAGAACGCAGTAAATGGCTATTATTATCAGAGGCAGATGAGGCCAGCCCTTTGTTAGGCCTTTCGGATGTTGTGGAGTTCGTGTTACCGAATGGCCTTTGAGATCATGATGTGAGCACACTTTTAGGAAACAGTCGTGTAGCTCGTGGAGGGAGGTGGCCAGGGAGACAAGATGGAGTCAGGGTTTGGCAAACGACCTCTCTCCAGACAGACGTGGGTCAAGTCCAGGTCCCACCGCTCATTGGTTTATGACTTCACGTAAGTGACTCTACACTCGTTTCCTCTTTTATGAACTGGGGGTGGTAACAGTACCCACCTGATAGGATTGTTGTGTGAGGATTATATTAAATGTGGCAGCGTGACACAGGGTAAATGATCCTGGCCTAGACACACATGGGACCCTCGGGAGCTGTTGGTATCGGCGTGAGGACCTGTGTTCCCACACCGTCCTGTACACACACGAACTGCTGGTTACATTCTCAGTAACTAGTGACAACCTCAGGGAAGCAGATGTTCTAGGAAAGGACCATAGGTTTGCAGATTCTTTGACTCACCCAGAAAACGTAGTCAGCACAATCACATGTATCCATGAATATACTAGTACATGCAGGTGATTTGCAAAGCAATCTGTCCTAACTCCAAACAAAGTGACTTAAAAGTAGAACAGCACTTAGAGATTGTGGCATCTCCAACCCCTGGTGGACGTGGGCGACTCTGTTAGAATATTAGGCCCCAGAAGGGGGAATGCAGAGCAGTGTGGGGGGCGTGTCTCCGCGTGCACAGTGCGGCTGGGCCCCACGGAAGCAGGCCTTTCACTTCCTGTAGGATTTTGTAGTTTCCCACTTGCTTTCTTTTTCATTTCAAAAGTGTCTACTTTTATGAATTAGTAATAATAATCTTTGTATAAAAGTCCAAACATTAAAGAATGGAATAATGTACCAAGTGGAGTTTCATTCCCCTAGAGCAGTGGTTGGCAAACTCATTAGTCAACAGAGCCAAATATCAACAGTACAACGATTGAAATTTCTTTTAAGAGCCAAATTTTTTAAACTTAAACTATATAGGTAGATACATTGTTATTAACTTAATTAGGGTACTCCTAAGGCTTAGGAAGAGCCACACTCAAGGGGCCAAAGAGCCGCATGTGGCTCGCGAGTTTGCTGACCACTGCCCTAGTGCGAACAGTTCTTCCTGATAGAGTGGGGGTGTGAATGTGTTTAAAGCAGAAATGGGGGGTGGGGGACAAATGGTATCCTATATACATACAGTCTGGAAACTTGCTTTCTTCCTTAAAGCTCTCGGGCTGTCTTTCGATGTCAGGGCTTCCCGATCTCTGTCCTACACATGGAACTCACTCCCTCTAACAGCTGCACTGCCTTCCATTGAATCCTGTGATTCGCTTAACTGATTGCCTGTTGGTGCACTCTCAGATGGAGCTCTTTTGTGAGTCTGAACCGGGGCTGGGCCCTTTCCGTTCCTCGGTATGATCGGAACGCAGCCACGCCCCCTTATTACATATCTTCGGTGGCTGCTTTCTCTCCACGAGGCTGAGCTGAGTGGTGGTGACAGAGTGGGGCTTGCAAAGCCGAGAACATGTACATTCAGAGAACAGCGTGCCAGCCCCTGGCCTGTACAGTGCTGACGTGACTGTCCCCTTTGCACGGGTTTCCGTGCTTGCGTGCTGGTGTTCCTGAAGGACGCGTTTCTCGCGGAGGAGCCGCTGGGTCACAGGCCGTCCTTCCGAGGCGTGAGGCAGTGTTACACTCGCCTCTGGGATCCTCGGATGGGGGTGGGGGGCACTGCTTCTTCCCCCCACACTCAGCAGCGTTTGGGTCACCGTTCTTTTTACTCCCTGCCCACCTAAGAGAAGGAAAAATATTTCTTACTATTTGAATTCATATTTGTAAAAATTCTTCATGTGACAGGACGTCTTTCATAGGTCAATGTTCTGTTTATTCTCCTATAAGTTGTCTTACTGACTTCATTTCTCTGATTGTTGAATTGTTTCTTTTTCGTGTGGTTCCTAAGAGCTCTTGTCATATCAGACGTGTATTTGTACCAGAGGCTCAGCTCTGCTTAGAACAGGTGCTTGCAGCGCTGAGATCAGGACCTGAGGCAGCAGCGAGGCGGGTTCTGGGGACCCCTTACCGCCTGTGTCCCGACCAGAGTGACACATCCCAGCATTTTCTATGTCTCGCCGGCTCATCCGTTCTCGCAGCCGAGTCAGGGTATTGAGGGATGTGATACACGTGCTGTGAGCTCGGATGTATGCTGGGTACAATGGGAAACCAGTGCCTGCCCCCCAGGAGAGGGGAGTCCCATGTGGGGCCGAGATCCCAAGTCAGCAATTAATTGTCCCAAAAGGGAAAGCTGCCCGGGCATCCAGCAGTGATCCCAAGTGTTCAGGGCGTGCCCATCTGTCCTGGAGGCCCAGGAGGTGGTTGGAGAAGACTTAAAGGGCCAGGCGGGATTTAAAGATGACATTCAGCAGATGGAGTGATACTGTGAAGGGGGGGGGGGGGGGGCGGGCAGAGAATCCAAGGAGCTGGCGCCAGGAGGTGTGAGGGAAGGTGGGGCCTGGCCAGCCCTCAGACTTGCTGTGCACCCCCCCCACCCCCATCGCTGGCGTTGATTGGCAACATTGATCGTAGTCACCTCCTGCCATGAGATGGTTAGTTGTCCTCACAGCAGGCCTGTGAGTTAGGTGCTGTCATCCCCACTTTCAGAGCTTAGTCCCACAGCCCCAGTCCACAGCCAGCCGGCGGGAGAGCAGGTATCTGTGTGCTCAGGTCGATCCCTGCAGGTGTGCAGCTCATGTTCTGGAGTGTTCTCTGTGCCCCGCCCTGCTGAGCTCCCAGTGTGTGAGGAGGCAGACCTGCAGGCAGGGCCTGTGTGGTGGGGCTGTGCCCGGACGGCGGTGTCCGGCCAGGGCTGCCCTCGGACCAGGTGGCTCTCCCTAACGGCCTCCTCCTCTGTTCCAGGCCTTCCTAGAGCGTTACCTCCGCGCCGGCCCCACGCTGCAGTACGACAAGGAGCGCTGGCTGTCCACGCAGTGGAGACTGGTCAGTGACGAGGCCGTGACGAACGGGCTGCGGGACGGACTCGTCTTCGTCCTGAAGTGCCTGGACTTCGGCCTGGTGGTCACTGTGAAGAAGATCCCCTTCATCGCGCTCTCGGAGGAGTTCGTAGACCCCAAGTCGCACAAGTTTGTCCTCCGCCTGCAATCGGAGACGTCGGTGTAAAAGTCCTGCGTTTGCGGCTTTATCCCAGGAAAAGAACCGGGAGGGAGATCCGCGTGCACGGAGGGCCACCTGGTGTGTGTGACGTTCATTGCCGAGTCTGGCCGGCGCTGGACCAGCGGCCTGACCTGCACTTTATTTGGAAGGAAGACGAGGTGTCGCCCTGGAAATCCGTGCGGGGGACACCGGACTGGCGGATGGGACTTCTCAAGAGGCCGTCCCCCGGCGTTCCTGTGGCAGCTGTAACCAAAGCCAAGCGGGCGGCTCTGGGAGCCTCGCCTTACAGCTTCGTCCGCGCCGTCTCGGGCGCCACACCCTCCACAGCTCCCAGGGGACGCGTCTTTATCCTGGTTCCGGAAGCCAGACGTGTGTGTGTGTGTGTGTGTGTGTGTGTGTAAAGGTCCAGTTCCACTCCCCCCGCAGCCAGGGGCTGTTCCGTGTTGCCTTAGGTTCTACCGAGAGAGATCACAACAGAAAATGTGCACTAATGATTCGATTGGATCTTTCTTTTCCCAAAGAGAAAACCAGGCCGCTCTGTTTCTGATCCTGTTTCCCTATGGGCCAGAGCAGGTAGCCTTTGCTCATTCTGTGATGAGCACCTGTCTTCACCCATCCGCCCTCGTGCACACGCACACACACACACACACACACACACCACCCACCCCGGCTGGCAGGTCCAGCCCAAGAAGCCCAACCTTCAGAGCTGCCGGGGACCTGGCCCTGCCCGTGTGCCTCAGGCGCTCCCATGGGTTGTTGGCGTAGGGAAGCGTGGATTGCCGCCCCCCCACTCCCCCAGGTAGATCGCCAGGAGGGCAAGCCAGCTGGAATGTCCCTTAGAACCCCTCCCTGGCTCCCCACCCACCAGGGAGGACTGACACTGTGACGGACTGGCAGCTTCAGCGTGGAGCCTCTAACGTCCAGGGAGTGCCTGCCAGGGGAGACCAGGCTATGCCACCGCGGTGACAGCTGACAGGTGCTGCCCAGCCCCTGATTTCTGACCACCGTCACTGTGCATCCCACTCCAGCCCTCTGCTGCTCACTCCCGGGAAGGGCTGGTCGGCCCCTGGTGTTGACCTGGCTTATAGAGTTTGGTCGTGAGAGAAGGAAAGGTGCCCTGGCTAGTGTGGCTCAGTTGGTTGAGCATCGTCCCATGCACCAAGGGGTCTCTGGTTTCATTCCTGATCGAGGGCGGGGGGGGAGGGAAAGGGGGAGGATGGGCCACAGAGTGTAGGGAAAGGGGAGTGGGGGCCAGTCTTAGGGTCCGTGATCAGCTTCTTAAATGCAGCTGGTTTCAGGGGCTTTCCCGGCAGAGGCCTGTGCAGGGGCTCGGGGGGAGCCACACGGGTTCTCCGTGCCTCCCTCTGCCTCCTGTATCCACAGCACACCTTTACCAAGTGCTCCCTCGTGCTTTCCCGGGCACGTAGGGCCCCGTCCGCTCCCTTCAGTGTGTTCCCACCCCCCGCCCCAGTGTATGCGTCCACAGGTGGCACAGGATTCATGTGTCATTCTTTAAATCAGAGTTGGCTTTGGATATTTGTACCTGAAAAAGGAAACGGTGTTCTTGAACGAACAGTCTTCAGGTCGAAAGGAAGACGTGCTGGGAAAGAAGGAAGGGAAGGCAGTCGGCCTGGCGTGGGGCTGAGGTGCGCTGTGTCACCGCACGGTTCCGCTGCTGGAACCCACCCCCGTAACCATGGTGCTTCCGTCCTCTTAGTGTTTGCCCGTAGGTCCCTTCAAGCCAGACACTCCTTGGGGTGATGTCTTTCTCAGGAATATGTTTCGGGAGATGGTGAATGTCTATGACTTTGGCTGCGTGAAGGTTACAACGTCCGAGACTGCTGCGAAGGGAGCACAGCGGTGGGCACGCCCTCCATGTCCCTGCACGGGGTTCACGGTGACGCTGCCCGCCAGCGTCCCCAGGGCCCAGGCTTCCAGCCGGGTCTGCAGTTGCCAGCCCCGCAGGGGTCACGTCGGATTGGCTGCTTCGGCGCCTGCCCCCCCGCAGGTGAAGAAAGGTTAATATATTTCCTCTCTACCCGTTTCTCTCTCCCTCAGCCTTGTCAGACCTTCTGAAATTACTGTTTCTGTTTTAAGTTGAATACTGATTTTTTTTTTTACACTGACTTTGTACGAACCTGTTTTTGAAAGAATACCAAATAAAATGCAGGGTCTCTGGACACAGACTTTGCACATTCAAACCCTTAATAGCGGGGACAGTGTCCATGGCGTTAACACACTGAAGAGCCACACCCCGCCCTGGACCACAGTGCGTCTTTATTTCAGCTCCTAGACCCAATCGGCTCTTATTAAAAGGGGGTGTTCTGTGCCCTGGGGCTGGTCGCCTATAGATACATCCACGTGAGAGGAGACAGATTTCCTTTGCCTTAACTGTTTATAGATTTTTCTATAACTTTCAACCGAAGGTATTACAGTGTGGACGTTAATTGCTAAAGCGCAGGAGGTAATGAGCGCCTGCCCGAGACCGCTGTCTCCCTGGCGGTGTCTCAGCCAGTAGATAACTTTTGTCCTGAAGTGTGTCCTTTCGAAGGTAATGGCCATGTTTAATCGCCCGTGACCTGAATGTTGAAGTCTGCGTGCTCGGAGGTGGAAGGGATGGTAAGGTGTGGCCATTCATCCGTCCTTTGCATTAGCAGTTAAGTCGAAGCACAGAATGCTTTCACTCAGGTTCATCAAGCAAGCCCTCGAGAAAGTGCTTGGCCAGCGAGCTGCCCGGCCATTACCATCTCCCTTCCTCCCTCTCTCCTCTTCAAATCTACAGACAGGACAGGTCCCACACAGCGGGTGGTAAGAGGCAGATGGCCCCTGTGGGTGTGTGCACATGTGTGTTTTGTGTGTATGTGCCTGTGTGTGTTGTGTGTATGTGTGTGTCTGTGTATGTTGTGTGTGTGTGCACGTGCCTGTGTGTGTTGTGTGTGTGTCGTGTGTAGCTTGTTACCCGAGCTTGGACCTCCTTTTCCATCGGGAGAATGTGGCTGTGCTGCCGAGTGTAGGAGAGGGATGAGGTGCCCGTCGAGTACTCTCTGTCTTGCATCTCAGCTTCCCCTCTGAGTGCACGTGTTTAGATGTGGATATGGCTCAGTGGGGAGCCATGTGCCTTTCGGGTTGGCAGAACGCGGTCACCCCGCCCCTCCCCATGCCTGCCCCTGGGAGAGAGTGTCCCAGCCACTCAGTGAGACCAGCAAATCAGGCCTGTGGTTGGCTCTTCCCCCCCGGGCCCTGCTGTGTCAGGCCCTCTCAGCAGTGACGCATGTCCTGTGTGGCTGGGTGTTTCCATGTACATGAGCCTTTCTCAGCGTGTGTGTTAGCACGTAGATGGCATGTTTGCATGTTAGGCACCTGCACATCTGTATTGTCTGTGGCAATGGTATGTCTCTTCGTAGGTAACTTGTTTGTGTGTTTCTATGGATGAGCATGTGAGGTGCATGTGCTTCTACACGGGCCATGTGTTCGAGAGCTTTCCTAATTGCACCCATGGTTGGGAGGGTGCTGCATAGCCAGGGACCCCTCCCTCCCTCCTGTGCCCCTTCCCCTCGGTCACACCGGCTCCTCCCAGGAGTGAGCGGCGTTGGCACTGAGCTGTCTCCTGCAGGGCCCGCCCACCTGCAGGCCAGTCCATGGGACCTTGTTCAGGCCCATCTGACCTGACAGCAGAGAGAAAGGTCACGTTCTGTGGCAATTACTCTTCCACCTCCATGACCCTGGAAGCCTTACTGTGTGTTTCCCACTAGAGCTGAAAAACTGAGCGTCATCCAAAAAGGAGCTGGGACCCTGCGGGTAGCACAGAACGTTGGCACGATATTGAAACAGTCCTGCCGCAGCGACCCTGCGATTGTAATGTGACCCTGTATTTCTGGGTAGCGCCTATGCCTCCTGCATCTTGTCACAAAAAATAAATCACTGCTGTGAACGTACTGCCCTGTAACCTTGCGGTCATGTTCCATCCCACGTAAATGCGAGTTGTTCTTGAGCCCAGAGCACGGCCCATGCCCGGGATTGAGTGCTAGTGAGTGGAGCTATCAGACCCACAGCGAGAACCATACTCACTGAGCTTTAACCCAGAGGATGCTCAGAGCCTTTAGACTTCAGACCGCGTCTTGGACAAGACACTACGGTCAAAGAAGGGAGAGAAGGTCCTGACATATTCACCAGGCACGCATGTCAGGGCCTTGTTACCTCACAGCCTCTGAAGGTGGGTTCTCTCAGTGGTGCAGGTGAGGAAAAGGGTGTCGGAGAGGGGGACACTGGCCAGGGTCTCGGTTAGTGAGAGGAAGTTCGCATCCAGTGTGCGGTTCCATCCCTTGGTCACTGTACCTTGAGGTCTGATCTCACTGAGCTGGCGTTTCGGATGCAGAGCAGGGACCTGCGGACCTTTCACCTTGAACCAGAACCTGGGTTTGTCGGAGGTGGAACTGCTTTTGCTCCTTCGCTTTGGGTTTTCGCAGAGATGTGGCCCCGCCGGAAGCAGATGCCATTGGATTTTCAATGAAAAGAACTTGAGAATCCTCCCGCCCCCAGAAAAACCAGTCCTGCCCGTGTCGCCCCTGGGGCAAGACCCGGTGCTGGTCCCCGTGCTGTGTCAACATCCTGTCACTGGCTGGGGGGGTGAGGGACCACCCGCAGGCCTCGCCAGGAGCTGTGCAGCCCTGTTTTCCCTGTTCCCGTGGCTTTAAGTCTGGGCTCCATTGTGCCTAAACTACCCTCTTCTCTCCTGCTGTTTGCATTCAGTAAAGGACAGGGAAGTGGAGACACTGCTCACACCCTTGGCATTGTGCTCGTCAGGAATGGGGACAGGTGTCAAAGGGCAGATAAGAAATCTAGAACTACTGAGTACAATGCGATGTCAGGACTGTGAGTCCCTTTACCGGGCCTTGTCCCGCCTCTCCTTAGATAACCCCGCTTGTTTTGTTTCACCTGTAAAATAAGTCTCTATCAGGAGTGTCCCCAGCACAACAACAGATTCCTAACTCCTGAAGGGTCACTCCCCATTGGCACTGAGTCTGCAATGTATGCGTCTCGGCTGGAAATCTCGGCTCGAAAACATCGGTGTTTTCTTCTTGTCTCAGTGGGATAAAAACACGCTTACCTGAAGCCTCAGGACAAGTGTGACCACCCCCTGGGCTTTTAACATGAATGTCTGGTATTTCTTGTGGCACGGAAGTACTATTTGGATAAAATAAATAAACAAGAAAATCCAAACTGTATTAATTCCTTGTCTTTATAATGTAGGCTTTCATTAACTAGCAATCCCTTCTGGACCCCTAAATTATGACCCAATTGGATTTCCCAGCCATCACTTGCGAGTACAAATGTGTGGCGTGTCCAGCCGTTGGGTGCGGCTCACTGCGGGGTGTGCGTAGACAGCCTGGCGATGGCCCTGTCTCAACACGGATGCCAGGCCAGAGGGGCCGGGGCCAGGTCTCATTCAGAGAAGTTTCTTTGATGATCACTTTTGTGTTGAAAGAACTGTGCGTTTCTAGATTCAGAATCCAGCATCAACCCCAAACGTTGAGTGACAGACTGTCTCGCTCTATCTTAACCGATTGTGCAAGGATGTGGCCGGGGTCTTTCGTGTTCTCCCGGATTAGCTGACGCTGCACTTTGTAGCCAGGAGGGCCAGTTTTGCTGACCAGCCTGAACTCCTGAGCACCGCGTGTGTATGGCGAGTCTGGTGTGACTCCCTGCACCCTCAGGGCGGCGGGCTCTCGGAGTCATTCCGAACACGTGAATGAATGAATGGACGGCCAGCAGTCGTCTGCGGGAGCACGTGTGCCTGCATTCACAGGTTATGCTGTGTGACCTCCTCTCCTTGTGGCATCAGTAATGGTGTCAGTGTCTCTGAGGGATAGGGTGTGCCTGGCATCCCGGTCATTTTGAATCTCCCATCCCAGTGAACTAATTACATGTTACATTTTTTATTCTGTAAAACTTGGAAAATAAGCAGAAATCCTAGGTGGGATTTTGTTTCTCTTTCTCATCTAAAGAGTTTTAGGGGACATTTTCACTCTTGCATGATTTAGATACCTTATTAGAGCTAACCTGTCAAGTTTCTGTGAAAACTAAGTCAATTAGGGTAGATTGAATGGGAAAGTAGAATCGCCATTGCATTTAAAACACACACACACACACACACACACACACACACACACACACACACACCTGGTTGCAATCATTTTATGGCCAAGAGAATATTCTAAATGAATAGACTACTGGAAATTAAAATCTTAGGCTCTAAAACCTGGAGATGAAACAGGCCTTTCTGAGTAAATCCATAAATGGAAAAAAGATTTTTGAGTCAAGAGTGAGAAAAGTGTCATACGCTGGATTTGGGATAGCGGTGGTGGTGAATATTGGATTGTTTTTGCGAGTGGCTTGGTATTTCAGTTTAAATTGGTGATTTATTTTAGCTAGCTCTATTTAAAGGGAGGTTGATTATTTGACAAATGGATTTTCACTCCGGTATCTCCTTAACCTGTGCGGAGCGCCGACAGCTCACACATTCTTATCTGTTGCATGGACAGGAGTGAGAGAAAGCAATTGGTGTGAACATGTTCATGGTATAGATCATTGATAAGCTGTTTCTCTGGGCCGTCAGCCAAGATGTGCACCATTTATATCCTCATGAACAAACGCTACTGGAGAAAAGATGAAAGCTGTGTGCGGACATAAACCAGAGATTCCGTTCTTTTCCATCCACTCCCCATGGTGCAGCCGTAGAATGTTGCAGAGTTTTGAGAGTCTCAGTGAGAAACTACCAGGTGATGGACGTGGAGTGACGGGCATCAGGATGGCATCAGGCAGAGCCAGTGCCAGGGGCAGGCCAGAGGCAGGGGCGTGGGAACAGCAGTGTCTCTGCTTGAGGGGAAACTCAGTAATTCCCTGCTGGTGTCAAAGTGTCACGCAGGCATCTTCTCATCACACGGGCTGATGTTGACATCAGACAAGCAAAGCTATGTTGGACTTTTGGGTATGTTGTCTGTATCTATATCTGATCTTATTACTGTGGTTCTGAGAATTCATATTCCAGACAAAATGATGATGCATTTGTGGAAATGACACGAGGTGCTTTGAACGTTTTTTCTGTTCCAGCTTCTTGCTCATGAAAATGATTGTGCGTTCTTGATAACACAAGTGAGTTATTTTTTCCTAATAGGATGACCTTGCCGTTCTAATGATCTGACATCCCCCATACTGTTTAAATGGATCATCGCCTCCGAAATGAATGGAGAAGGGGTCTCTTGGCGTAATCAGTGAAAAGGATTGTGGGACATGCTCTTGAGTCCATCTTCGGACACTTTCTGAGAAAAAGAAATGGGATCCTTTGATTCCTTAATTTTAGGAATTTCGTTTAAATCCTTGCTTTAAGTGTAAACATGGGATTATAGTGACACTCTTTTAAAGTGTTTGTGTGACCCCAGGAAAATGACACAAGCCCCCCGTGTCCCTCTCAGATTCCTCGTCTGTAAACTGGGGAGAATAACCAGACCCATCTCCTGAGCGCCTTGTGAAGATGAAGTGAGATAATGCGCGTTAAAGCAATGGCATCGCGCTCCAGGCCAAACATTCCGTAACTATCAGCTCTAAACGTTTCAGACCAGTGACCCAGCCGCTGCTTCCAGACAGTGACCCCCAGAGCCTCTGACACAGGAGCTCAGGGAGGGATTTAAACCGCCTGCGCATTGCTCACCGTCTCCCGGGGTGAACAAGGGGATCTCCCCGGGCTGGGGAACAGACCGCTTTTATGACGGACCACATTCCTTGGCTGTTTGAAAGATTAGCTTCAAAGATGGCTGTGAAAACGTACCTCCCCGAGAGGTTACTGGAGGTAAGCCTGGGCCTGGCTGGTTGGCAGCGTAGCACAGCCTGGGATGCGCCTGCCTCGGGTTTTGGGGGGTGGGGGAGGGGGAAATAACAGGACGGAGGCCCTGCATGCAGTGTTTTACCCAGCAGTCCTGGGGATTACGCATTGTTACCCAGCAGTCCTGGGGTGTTACGGGTATTCTGATGAATTAGTTATTCGCTCATCAATTCAATAACAGACTATCTACTTGGTGCTGGGGATGCAAAGATAAATTCCTTGCCCACAATTTACTGAAAGGGCAAATATGAAATATGTGTTGCAGTTTAAATAAGTGTGGTGAGCATGGCTGGCATGACTTCAGTGGTTGAGCATCAACCTCTGAGCCAGGAGGTCACAGTTTGATTCCTGGGTTGCAGGCTAGATCCCCAGTAGGGGGCGTGCAGGAGGCAGCCAATCCATGATTTTCTCTCATCATTGATGTTTCTATCTCTCTCCCCTCCTCTCTTAAATCAATTAAAAAATATATACTAATAAATAAATAAGTGCCGCGAATTGGGGTACATACAGAATGCCATGGATGTAGAAGGGAAGGGGCCAGGTCACCTAGGCCAGTGGTCGGCAAACTGCGGCTCGTGAGCCACATGCGGCTCTTTGGCCCCTTGAGTGTGGCCACGAAGTTTCAATTGTACTGTACGTGCGCACCCGCACGTGGTATTTTGTGGAAGAGCCACTCTCAAGGGGCCGCAGTTTGCCGACCACTGACCTAGGCCACTGGATAGATGGTGACATCACTCATCCAAACTGGGGCTCCACTAAGAGGAGGAAGGGAACCCTAGGGGTGAAGGTAATGGCCTTGGGTGTTGGTACATTGAAGTGTTTATGCAACATCCAAACCAAGATGTCCAAGAGCAGTTGAATAGATGGGTCTAAGTCAAGGTTAGCGACCCAGACATGGAAGTCATTAGCTCATAGGTGGTGGCTGATGGGCATGGATGATCCTACCCTAGAAACATGTCAGAAAGAGTTGAGATACTGGGAAACACTAATATTTAAAGGGTGGGCAGAGGAAGGAAGACCAGGAAGGAAAACTGAAGAGAGAGAGAGAAAGAGAGAGAGAGAGAGAGAGAGAGAGAGAGCAGGATCAGAAAATCAGAGAGGATTTCCAAGATAGTCTTAATATTTGGAGCTTTTGGGTCTTACTCCTTGGCATTGGCCATTAGTTTGGCTCAAATGAACTCATAAAAATTCTCCAAAAAAAAAAAAAAAGAAGAGACAGTTTTAATTTTTTCAAAATATGACTTTAATGACAGTTAGCTAGTATTCCATAAAAGGATTGCCCTATTTTTGAAGTATTTTCAGTGTCTTACACATGTCAAAAGATTGAGAAAATAAATTAGAACATTATTATTCAAACTTAACGCTAAAACTACCGAGCACGATGTAACTTTTAGAGAGTTCTGAAGGCACTTGGGCATGTTTATTTTAGTGCCTCGGGGCATCACTATGAACTCTGTTTACTGTCCTGGTCAACTGTGGGAGTGCTGATGAAAGCAGAGTTAACTGACCTCTGGATAAACCAACCCTTTCTCCAAATGGGAAGGGGTGTCCAGACCCGAGCTCAGGCTAGGAAGCCACCTGACCCATCAGAAAAAATAAAATCCTTTCATTCTCTCAGCGTCTCCCCCTCCCCTATGTGAGACTTGTCCCTAAGGCAGTGGTTCTCAACCTTCTGGCCCTTTAAATACAGTTCCTCATGTTGTGACCCAACCATAAAATTATTTTCGTTGCTACTTCATAACTGTAATGTTGCTACTATTATGAATCGTAATGTAAATATCTGATATGCAGGATGGTCTTAGGTGACCCCTGTGAAAGGGTCTTCGACCGCCAAAGGGATGGCGACCCACAGGTTGAGAACCATTGCAAGGGAAGTTCAGAGAGCACGTTAACCTCCCTCCTAGTGCCCCACATACTGGAAGTGATGGTGACGTCCATCCACATGCGCTTGTACAAGGCCTCTCGATAGCCATCCAAAGGCTCGGATCTGCGCTCATAATGGTCTGACCTTCACTTGAAGAATAAGCTTAATAGAGCCAAGAGAAGCTGCCTCATAAGCCTGTCTCCAAGGCTGAGCCTCCCCTACGAGGGTCTCACCGATGTGCCAGGCACGGGGCTACAGGATTAATTGTGTGTCTTCCCTAGGCTCTGATGATGATACGGCCACTGCGTGTTGGCAAATTAGCAAGCTGTCCATTCTGTCCCTGACGGAGTCAGAGGAGACAAATAAACTTGAGTAGTGGTGTCAGGGGAGGGCTCTCCCCGGACCACCAAGAGTCCAGCGCTGTCATGGCCACGGATGGCCGGACAGAGAGCAGAGCTTTCCCGTGACGGCCAGGACCATCCACAGGGGAACGGTTCCCCCCGTCCTTGCCGAGCGGGGCGACTGGGTTTAGAAAGGCATGTGCATGTGCTGAATGGTACAGCTCCTGATGGGAAGGGGGTGGAAGAGATGCTGGGAGAGGGAGAGGAGCGGCTGGGCGTGGCCAGGGCTGCTGGCTGCCACCTGGTGCTGTCCGTGTGGAAGCGGGGAGCCGGGATTCCGTTTTCATCAAAACCAGGTGGAGCCGGAGCTAGTCATCATCATCGTCACTGTCATCATTCTCCTCCTCATCAGAATTATCACTGTCCCCATCATCATCATCGTCATCGTCGTCGTCATCATCATCATCATCTTCCTTGTCATCTTCCTCGGTGTTTATCTTTCCAGAAAGCACGTCCTCAATCCAGTCCTCCAGGTCCCCGGCCGTGGGCAGGTCGTCATCATCCGGAATCTCCATCCAGACGCTGTCGGCCTGCGGGGAGGGGCAGGATGGGGCAGTGAGCGAGGCACGCAGCCGCGTCAGAGCCGAGGGCCCCACGCGGCTGTTATATAGATCCCTACCTAACAGCATCTATATCCCATTCTTAATTTTAATCGATTAATGCAATCCGGTGCTGCTCATGAGTTGATACTACTGGTAACATGTGGCTCTTAGTCTTTGTTACTGTCTTAACAGTCCTCCGTGTTGGGGCCAGGTGTGCAGTGTAGTGGGTAGTTGATCGTGCACTTGACAAAGTGGTCCCCCGGTATTTCCAATCCCCACCTGGCACCATACATGGTTATCACAATATTAGCGACTGTATTCCCTGTGCTGTACTTTACATTCCTGCGACTGTTTTGTAACGACCAGTTTCTACTTCTTACTTACATATTCTATTTTATATAGAACTAGAGGCCTGATGCACGAAATTCGTGCAAGGGACTCGGCCCTCGCAGCCCTGGCCTCATCCAGACAGTGGTTCTGCTATTCGGTCTAATTAGCATATTAGCTCTTTATTATCTAGGATTACACTTCTGGTAGGACAGCCACGAAACTACCACCCACGTTCCCTCAGGGATCGGACTAGGATGGGTCGGCTGTGCAGACTGTTTTTGCTTTTCACCTTATATCCTACTGTTGTTTGAAGTGTTTCAACTTGAGCAAATTGTGGACATTATTATTAATATAAAAACTAGTTTACAAAATACGTCAATGTAGAATTCCCCAGCTGATTGAACCCTGCCGACAGGGCGAGAGGAATGGCTAACGGGCCCCCTTCACACGCGTCGGCTCCGGTTAGCGGTGGCTCTGATGGGCCCTCTGTGACCATCCCTTTCCGCCCGTTACCCGTCTGCCTGGTGTGTCTGTTCCCTGTGTGCTGTTGTGTGGAGCTGCATCAGATGCCTGGACTGAGGTCTGCCATTTCTCAGGCTCGGCCAGTCCTCCTCATAGCCTCTCCCGCCTCGGGCCAGTGGGGCCTGGATGGTGAGGAAAAGCCCTGCCATCTCCATGGCTTCCTCCCGATTCCTGTGACCGCGTCTCCGGTCTGCGACCTGGTGCCAGGGGACGGGCCACCATCCCCCTGCAATGGCAGCTCCAAGTGCGGGGTCCGTTGTGTGAAGAGACCTTGTTTGGGGCATTGGAAGAAAGTACAGGGGGGCTTACTCCCAAATAGGCCGTGACCCAGGTCAGGCTGGCCCCATGAGCAAGGACATGCACCGTGGAAGGGAACCCGGGAACCATAGGTTGGGACTGGCTCCGAGGCGAGGCAAGGGCCACACTGAGCTTGGGCAGGACCCAGGGTCCTGCTCCTTTATGAGGGACTGGACTCCCTGCGGACCTCACTGTCAAGGCTGCTTGGCAGAACCCGGGGCCGGCCGCGGGGGCCTGGGCAAGCTTCCACGGGGCGTACTCACATCTGTCACGTTCACCACCCCAATCTGCGGCTTGAATAGGTCGATCTTGAAAGTCTTTTCCCAATAGGCAATGAGCTGTGGCAGCAGAAGGTAAAATTAGACGGCGGGGACAGGGCATTCCCTTAAAATCACTTTCTGTGGTGCCCCCACCTGCCATCCCATCATAGTAACTAGGTCACCGCTGGGTAAAGGGCTCCCAACAGCTGCGGGCACTTAGGAAATTGAAGACTTGCCCAGCCCTCGGCCCTTTAAATCAGCACGGGAAGAAAGGATGTCATAACAAACCATGAAATGTGTCATGTGGACGCGTGTGCAGCTGCAGGGGGGAGCGTTGCAGAGGTGGTCTAAAGTCGATCCCCAAATTACTTGGGGCTCTTTATAGTTTATGTGGTGGGAGAGATTTCCCTCCGCCTCTTTCAACGCCCCATTTAAAAACCCCTTACGCTGCGCCACCCTGTCCGTGAGGTCGCCGAAAAGCAGTGAAGCGCCGTCAGTTGGCATAAAAGTAAGAAGCAGCCTCTTCATTCAGCCAGGCATGTGGGCTGATCTCCGATGGGGCGGGACTAACGGATGGGGGGCCATGGGCTAAAAACGGAGGCATCCCGTGGTGGAAAGTCTCCCAAGCCAATATATAGCCCGATGGGCCCTCGAAATCAGAATAGTCTGAGATTTTTCCTTTGCAAAAAGCAAGGCAAACGTATAGAGCAGGTCAGAGCTGCAGACCGTCCACAAGCTTGCATAACCAAACAGGCCCGATAAATTAGAAACGCATTCGGGCCGTGGCCAAAGTCACAGCATGCAGCGCCTCACAGGGCCGTGATTTTGTTATAATCGCCCGAAATGATGGCATTGACCTCAGGTGTCACGGAAGTCTCTGCCTTGGTTGCGATCACTAAAACCCCTCGGTGTTGTCTGTTTAACCGTAGCACGGCCAGTCCTGGCCTATGCACTGAACGGTAACTCCTGGAAGAAGCTAGACTTGCCATCTATAACCTATGAAACGTGTTCTGATGACCAGCAGTTAGCGCAACCTGAGGTCTGTTGATTGACTGGCGAAGCTTGGGCATCACGTCGACCTGGGTTGGAACATCACACCGACCAGTCACTGTTTTGACCAACCAAGGCTTGCTGCTCATTGACCAGCAAGAGTTCGGACTTTAAGGCTCTGACACACGCTAATCCTGGGCTGGACACTAGGCCAGGACCTGGGACAACCCAACGGAGACAGGGTCCCTGCCCTGGAGAGGTTGCTCCTCCTCCCCGTGCAGCTCTGGGCTCTATGCAAAGAGTTCACGTCTGGTTCTCATCACTTAGGACCTGGGTCGCCTCGGAACCACGGTCCCCACCCAGAAAAATGAGAGAGGCTACAGCAGTGGGTGGTGATGGGCTGCAGGCAGCTAGGGGGCTGCTGGCAGAAGCATTTCACCAGCTCAGCTGAGACTTCTGGTCTCCAGGGAGTGAGAACACATATATCTAACCACGTCAGGGTCAGCACCAGGCCCCAAGGTCAATGTTACCCTAGTGGTCAAGATCTCCCCCGCTGGATGGGGGCGGCCATTGAGTTTGTGCATGTGCCCCTCCTGTTTCACATCCGCCTTCACGTGAGAGGCCCTCACACCACACCCAAGCCTGAGACTGTGATGGCGACCACGGCCGGGCCTGGGTCTGAGCCACTCACCAGAGGGAAGTCGTCCGGGTCGATCCAGATGATGCTCAGGTCCGGGTTGTCGGTGTTGTCCCGGGCCACCTGTTTCAGGGTCTCCAGGAACTCGTAGCCATCTGCAGCCGGATCAAGAAGGTGAGTAACCCCCGTGCCTACATGGCTCTCAGCACGGACGGCAGAGGCTGCGGTTTTTCCATGAGGGTTTCTTAAGCCATTGGCTGCGTACCCTCAAATTATAGGATTATTCTATAAAATGAGTCAGAGGAGAACCCTGCCACAAAGCAGCTTACTCAAAGGAAACAATAAAGTTTTTGAGTAAAGAAATGAAAAGTTCACAGGGAAGTGGCTGGCTCGTAACTCAAAGCCACGCTCCGATCGGATCGCTAACCTGCAGGTGAAGATGGAACCACCCCGGCCTGGTCCTCACTCAGCCCTCAGGGCAGTTCCGGAAACCAGCAACTTGCCGTCCCTCAGTTTCCCCACAATTGTGCTCTGGGACCCGGACATGGAGCCTGGACCCTGGGTTTTCTGTGGCCTGGGATCCCTTAAACCTTCCGACGAAGGCGGCTCCTGACCTAAAGCTGGTTTCATAGTTTGAGAAGCAAATGGGGTGCCCCTCCCTCCCCATTTCCGTGTGGGCTGTGCTTCCCCTCAGTCAGTCCGCAGCACTCATTGCCCCCGGGGGAGGGATGATTCATAGGAAAAGCAGACCCTGTCTTGTGAGTTTCAAGAACACAGATTTCTTTCTTTTCTTTTTTTGCTTTAAAAGCTTAAATCTTGCAGGACTGCACACAACAAAATTTATACCATAAACAAGCGTGTTGGAAGAATGTTTAGTAAGAGAAAGCCTCAGCAGCCCCACCCCACTCCCAACTGGAAACAGAGTTTAGACTCTGGAAAGTCCCTGAGAATAAGCCTGTGTGTGTGTGCGTGTGTCTGCGCACGCGAGCGTGTACAAGTCCGTACGCACGAACGCAGGCCCATGTGAGCATTGCTGTTCGCATACAGAAATGCCATAATTTTAGGGAATCCTAGAATATCAGGCATCCATGCTCTGATCTGGAATAAAACTCAGGGAAAGTGGAAGACCCAGAATCTCTGGGAGAACTCCGCCCTCCCCCCGCCTCCCCCCAGCCCCTACCCCCTATCCCCACAGGAGCACCAGGGAAGGAAAGTCAGGGCCCTCCCTCTTCTCTGTGGTTCTGGGGATCATGGGCGAAGCTGAGAGGGGAGACAGATCCAGCTGCTGGACGGAGGAGACGCTGGTGACCTTGGGACAAAGCTGGAGGCCAGACCGAATGGCAGATGCCACAGTGACGGGCAACGATGACGATGACTTCGCCTGTCCATGCCTGGAAGCCAGGAGGACAGTGGCCCCGGGCTTGGTGGGCAGGGGTGGGGGACCCCTCACTGACAGGCCCAGGTTCCATCATCCAGGGGTCAAGTGTAGGTTCAGGTCTAGACTCTGAGGTTACGGTTCTCGCATGGCTGACTCTGTGGCCTGAAATGTGGACCTTCTGTACAGCCACTCACCAGCTGCGTAGGAATTCAGTATGGCAACCGCCTTTCTTTGTAAAGGTTTCCTCTTTGGCGGCGGCCCCCAACCACTCAGGCCCCTCTCTCTGGCCTCTGTTTAACAAACCTCTCCCTTCTCGGGCACCCCAGCCTGGGGCCTCTGGGTAAAGGTTTTTCTCAACACTTCCTCATTTTCTCACATTCCAGGCAACATGCACTCTATTCTTAGCAGCTCTGCCCTGCGTGGGTGTAGTCACTTTCAATGTTGTTAGTTCATAAGATTGAGACGGTCCCTCGGGCCTCATCACCTGGAAAGCAGGGCTCCTGTCAGCAGAGAGGAGGGTCTCTACGGCCCGCAGCTCCCCACCTCCCCCCAGCAGCAGAGAGGAGGGCGGCCTGGGTGAGACCACAGGGCCATGTGCCTGAGAGTTCCTTATCCACCGCTCGGGGCTTGGGGGTGGAGGTGGGATGGGGGTTCTTCCTCCTGCAGCCCGAGGTGTGGCCCAGAGGGTCAAGCTCCCAGAGGGCCCCTGGCTGCCGCCATCTGGGCACCACGGATCCTTCTCTTCCGGGCACGTTGCTGTGTCATAGGCCGGGGAACTTGGTGCCCCTGGGTTCCCTGTGGATTTATGGAGCAGACTACATAGACCATAAGGGGGAATTCCTCCCAAACACCTCCAGTGCCTGCTTTCAGCAGTGGAGAACAAGGGGGGTGATATAGCAAGTGATGCTGCCAGTAGTTGGGAGAGGAGAACCAATTTTAAGAGACCTTGACAAATCAGAAATGCACAGAGAAGATGACATTCAACGACACAGACCCAAATCCAAGTGGAAAGTACACCCGCGGTGCAAAAGACCAACTCCCATAGAGGGGAGGGAGGGGCTGTGTAGGCACAGGTGTGGTGGCGGATAAGGTCACGAGTGGAACTGAGGCTGAACACACGCAGGACAGCGCTGCTGTTTTCTGGTGGGAAAAACCCATAATGGTGGGATTACTTTTTTTTTTTTTATGCTACATACATACAAGAACCTTTCCTATTCTGCATTCTAGAGCAGGTTTGGAGATTTCAAAAAAGATCAAAGGGATAAAAATTGGTTTCTGCAAGCCCAGCCAGCATGGCCCAGTGGTTGAGTGTCGACCCGGAGATCACAGTTTGATTCCTGGTCAGGGCACATGCCCAGTTTGCTGGCTCGATCCTCAGAGTGAGGCGTGCAGGAGACAGGCGATCGATGATTTTCTCTCATCATTGATGTTTCTCTCTCTCTCTCCTCTCCTTCTCCCTTACTCTCTGAAATCAATAAAAATATAATTAAAAAATTTGGTTTCTGCAAGAAAAATCAAGTGGATTGGAGTTGTTACATAAACAGGAGAAGTCAAAATTGGGGCTTACTGCCTATGTTTAAGAATGCCTAAGGTTTGGGGGTCTACAGAGGTGCAAGGAAAGCTCAAAAAGCATGCACAGAGTTTATTGATAAATGAAGTTGACGTCAGAGGCGGAGAAGTTACATCCAGAACCAAGGGCAGCCTCTGACTTCCAGGACGATGAGTTCTATGTGGGCACAATCCCTCTGCACCCCAGAAACGTTCCAGGACAGACGGGGGCAGCCCAGCCTGAGGCTGAAACACAGGGGCGCTTGGGGTAAATGACCTTGGTCCGAATACTGGCTCTGCCATTTAGCGTGTGACTTAGGGAATGTTAGTTCATGTCTTTGTCCCTCATCTGTATAAAGGGGGTGATGATAATAATGGCACCAATGTCACAGGATGGTTGTGACTTAAATGAGCTAGTATCTGTGAGGCCCTGAGACAACCTGGTGCACAGTAAGCTTTTGCCACTTTTGTTTGTTTGTTAATCCTCACCTGAGGATACCTTTTCCATTGATTTTTAGGAAGAGTGGAAGGGAGGGGCAGAGACAGAGAGAAACACGGATGTGAGAGAGACACTTCGATTGGTTGCCTCCCGCACGCACCAGGAACAGGCGGGGAATCGAGCCTGCAACCGAGGCACGTGCCCTGGGCCGGAATCTATTCATGGAGCCACCCCGCCAGGGCCGGCCATTATTTTCAAATGATCCGAGTTCTTCCACCTGAAAGCAAGGAACCTGCCATCCACCGGTTCATTCAATGTTTACATTCCGGGCACAGGGGCGGCTTACAGACGGCCTAGGCCCGCACAGGGGAGAAGTCCCGCGCACCGGAAGTTACGTCATGACGCAGGGCACGTGGGCGGTCCCTTCCCGTCTCTGCTCCGGACTTGGGGACTAAGGCGCCTGGGGCGCCTGTGAGAGCCTCGCTCAGGTGGGTCAGGCGGCCGATTCCTGTCTCTTAAAGACCCACTCCCCCTTCCGTGATGTTCTGAGTATTTACTGAGCGCTTTCTGGGTTCCGAGTACTTTTGCATTTAATCTTTGCATTGAGTCTGATGGAGGGTCGGAGGTTTTTATTGTCTCCATCTTAAAGGGGATGGAGTTGTGACAACAGGGAGGGTGCTGACCTGCCCAGTGTCACGGGCCAGCACGTGGCGGAGCCGGGATGCTGAGCTGCAGGTGTTGGGTCTGCGCAGCTGCAGCCCGTTCCGCCGGGGCCTGGGCGCTCCCGCCTCGGGCTGGTGCGGTAGGTGCCGGGTGCGAGCGGCAGTGTGAGGGTCAAAGGGCTCAGGCCGAGGAGACAGCCAGGGGTGCGGGTGCGGCTCTGGGGGCGCTGCTCCCCCCCTCCCAGGCCATCGGACTGCCCTGCCCCTCTGACCTGTGGCCGAGCCCAGCCTCCCGCAGCCACGTCCCTGCGCGAGCCCGGAGCCTCGGAGACGGGGACGGAGCTAAATAAAGAGGCCGGCGCTGTGGGAACGAGCCGGCTCCCGGCCCCACGGCGCGGACCTGCGCTCCCATGACCCGGCCCAGGGCTCCCGCGCAGCCAGGTTCCAGGTTTCCCACGGCGGCGGGGCGGGCGGAGGCCTCTGGGAGCCCCGTCCCTGTGGGAAGGACCCGGTGACCACGCGCTCCCCCCTCCCAGGTGGCCGGGGCTGGTGGGAAAGAGACGGCCCGGGCCCCGGGGACCGGTCCAGGCAGGTCACAGCCAGGTCAGCAGCCAGGGCTCCGTTAGTCAGAGGCACGTGCCTGTGAGACCAGGGGGAGCCACCAACAAACCCAGGCCCGTGTGACCGTGAGTGCGCCGTGGACCTCTGGGTCTCTCTACTGTTGCTGGTGGAGGGGGTGGCTGTCACCTGGATGGCATCGGGGTGGTCACCCCGAGGGGTGGCAGGTCTGCAGCAGGGCCTCGCGGTTCAGGGCGTGGCTGGGGAGCCCCCCAGCCCTCGGCTGAACCCGGGCTCCGCCGGTTCCCCGCCGCCCGCCTCTCCGGCCTCAGGTTCCTCTGGCGTAAAATGGGGAAAAACTCGCCCCTCCCGCGCACGAGGTTGTCCTGTCACATGCACACAGGAGGTGGCCACATCCTCGTCTTCTTCCTAATGGTGCAGAGGTCACGGATGGCTTCAGGGACCAAACGGGATCGTCTCCATAAACCCCCCGGCACCTTCCTCCAGACTGGCAGCTCTCTAAGGAGCTGGGGTCTAATGCCCCCGAAGGTGTAACCTTTCCTGCAGAGTGGGCAGGGCTTCGGTTGGGGCCATAGGCCACGTGGCCCTTTTTAGCAAGAGCTAAGGTAGAGGAGGACCCGCTGTCCAGGCAGGAATACAGTTCCTAGTCCACAGCCAGGCCTCTCCACCAGGCTCACGCCTCAGTGATCCCCGGGCAATGACCGACTAGCCGGAGGCAGAGACTTTCCCGGAAAACCCTTTCCCTTTCTCGGGCTGAGCCTCCCTCCTTGAAAAAAGATGCTTTGAGCTCCTCCACCCCCACCCGGCGCATTGCTCCCAGCTTCCCAGGAACAAGCCCTGGCTTGGGAAAGCCGGCCTCGGGCCCAGGGATGTTTGTGCAGGGAGGAGGTGGAGAGTTTCAGGAGCTTGATTCATCAGCAGCAATCTCGGTCAAACAGGTTCCTGCAGCTTCTTGAGGCTCTTTGTTCCATTGTTCCCAAGAGCCAGACGGGCCTCCCCACAGCCTGGAAGGGGGTGGGGGTGGGAGGAGGGCCCTGGAGTCGGGCCAGCAGGCTGCTGCCCATGGATGGCATCTCTGTTCACGGCACCAGGGAGCCGATTCTGTTTCACTGAAGCTTGTCCACCTCGGCCACTTGGCCTCCTTTGCTGGTGTCTCCTCCCGGCGCGGAGGGGTGGCCAGAAGCTGTAGACAGAAGCTGGAACCACACTGGCTTGCTTTTTTTTTTTTTTCAAGGGTTAGATATTTTTGAAGAGTTTTTCCAACTCTGGAAGTCAGTGATGGGGAAACTGGGACATCGTGGACATTCAAACATTCTAATAAAACGAGGGGGTGGGGGGGCACGCTGTCAGATAATTTGGAGCGTAGATTTGGTTGTGATACAATGGAATATTATTTGGCCCTGAAAAGGAACAAAGTCTGGATACACACCACACAAAGGAGGAACCTTGAACCGTTATGATAGTGAAAGATGCCAGACCGCCAAAAGGGCCACATATTACATGATTCCATGTAAATGCGCAGACCAGTCGAATCCGTAGCAACAGAAATTAGATTAGTGGCTGCCAGGAGCTGGGGGAGAGGCCAGGGGGTGACTGCTGACGTGTATGGAATGTCTTTCTGAAGTGATGAAATGTTCTGGAGTTAGACAGTGTATTGGCACAACTTTGTGTATGTGCTAAAACCACCGGCTTGCACACTTTAAGAAGGTGAACAGTGTGGCATGTGGATTGTATCTCATCGTTTAAAATTATATGGTAAGACGGGGTTTTGTCTGTAGGCGACTATGGCGGTGGGTCAGTCATCTGCCTGGCGGTATTTACTGAGCACCTACTGTGTGTCAAGGCCCGTGCGAGGCAGTCTGTTCCTCCTTCAGGAAGTCCTGCTAACCCTCGGTGCCCCCTGGGGCAGTTTCTCTTCTCTGAGGCTGTTTCCTCATCTGTCCCTGTGCACGTCCAAGAGGCTCGGACCCTGTGAGCACCACAGAGCTCTTCATCCCCCGGAGCAGTGGCTCCCAAACCCGGCGGAGCCTCAGAAGGTGCCTCAGAGCTCCGTGACATCGCAGGTCCCCGAGGCTCCGTTCCCGTCCGCGAGTGGCCGTGGTGCCCGTGGTTCTCTGCCCTGTCAGGTTTCGGAACCCCTGCCCAGGCCTCAGAGCCCAAAGCCTGGGCGCTTCGCCCTCAGAAATGAAGCCCCTGCCTTCTCCGGCCGCATTCTGGATCATTCCACGTCTCTCAAAACACCCCTCAGAATCTGCACGTACACGTTCCCTCCCGGGCCTTCTGTCCACAGACATTGCCCAGGGACTAGCCTTTTACCCCCTGCCCACTGGTTTTCCTGCACTTCGCTCTCACTGACATGGCGAAGAGTAAAGCCAGGAAAGAGCTGTCCAAGTTCTCATCCATTTATAGGCTCATTTTACACTTTGGAAATCGGCTGCTTCTTTGGCCCAGTTCTCATTATTTGGGGCAATATTTTCCATTAACTTTCCTAAGCACAGGCCATATTTGACAGAGCAAAGGGTATATTTATTGTTATTTATATAGGCTAGGTACATCAGCTTTTTTTTTTTTTTTTTAAGATGACTAGATTCTCTGGAGGATGAAAAAGGGGACTTCTCCCAGCTTACCCTATCCATAAGTTATTACTGTTCAATTTCTACTAAAGCTTGTGTTATAATAAGCTACCTTTAGGTAAATGCTCTTGCCTAGAAGAGGATTGCAATTCTGTTAATATTAGAGCCAGGAGGGGGAAATTGACATTAAAAATCTAGGTCAAGAATCTATAGGATGGGGGGGGAAAGTATAGGATAGATCTCATTAAAATACTGAGTTGTACAGGGACTTAGGAACAAAGTTAAGAGCAGAAAAAGATCTTTTGACTAAAGCAGGAAAGACAGTATAAAAATATTTACAAAAAAGGGTTCAGAATAAAGGAAGGCTAGGTACATCAGCTTTTAATGTCAACAGAAGTTTACACAGACACACACGCACACACACACTTGCCTGTAGGCAGCGGTTCTCAACCTGTGGGTCGCGACCATCGGAAAACACATATAGCATATCAGATATTTACATTACGATTCATAACAGTAGCAAAATTACAGTTATGAAGTAGCAACGAAAATAATTTTATGGTTGGGGGTCACCACAACATGAGGAACTGTATTAAAGGGTCGCGCATTAGGAAGGTTGAGAACCACTGCTGTAGAGCGAGGCTATGTTTATGTTCCCCCACGCTCAGCCCCAGTTTGGGCAGCTAAGCAGCAGGAGGCTCTGATCTCCCCACACTCTGAGCTGTGCACGATTGAAATGGGTCTGTGCCTCGCAGGCGACCACCAGGGGGTGCCCGGTGTCTGTCGGTTGCATTGCAGGCGGGAAGTGAGGGAGAGGAAAGGTGAGGGCTGACCAAGGTGAGAAGCCAGTTCTTGCTTACAGGGTCAGAGAGCAGACGGAAGGGGGAGGGGTCCTACCTGGGTCGCTCCTCTCTGCAAAGGCCACTATGTGGATCCCGTTCAAGTCATCTTCCTGTGGGAGAAAGGAGTGAAAGGTTACACTCCCAGGTGAGAGATGCGAGGAGGCAGCGCGGGAATTGAAATGGAGGCGGGGGAGGGAGCTGAGGGGAGTGGACACAGAGGCACAGGGGACAGAGGCTCAGGGACACAGGCACAGGAGGACACAGGCGGACACAGGCACAGGGGGACAGAGACACGGGGGACATAGAGGCACAAGGTGACAGAGCAGCATGCATCTTACGGAAGGGAATACTGATGAGCAACTGGGAGGAAGGTGTGGCATTTACGGGCTTTTGAGACAGGAAAGCACCAACTACACACAAGACATTAGCACCGAATGGGCCTCACTCCCGTGGTCTGGTGGGTCCGGGAGCACAGCAGGAAGAGGCAGAGGAGGAAGAATGTGAGTCTGGCTCATCCGCCCTCTGAAGGGAGCTCAGTGAATGTCAGTCTGAGTTTCAGGAAGTCACCACGAGCAAATAAAGCAGTAATAGACCCCATATGGAAGCTTCTGGATGCTGCTGGTGGGTGCTGCAGCTGTTCCCAAATGGGCAACAGACAGGAATCTTGAGGCAAATTAGGATGTGGGTCTGTTCCATTCACACATGTGTTCTGCTTCTCTGAGACCCCGCTTATTGAAGAACCTGCGTGGTCAGTAGGGGGCGCTTTGCTGCCTGCCACTCCTAGGGCGTTTCCTTGGGCTCCTTTTGGCTCCATTTCAATTCCCGCCTGTCTGTCCCCTGCCAGAGCTTGCCGGAGCCGTCCAGGCCTCTAACTCGGTCTCAGTGTGGGAGGCCACAGGAGGGGCTGGAGATGGGGCTGGGCAAGGGTTAGGGTTAGGGTTAGGGTTAGGGTGTGATGGTGAAAAGTGAGAATATTTCAAATCTGTGGGACAAGCAGGTGGCATTCCATGTTTCTATGTCCTGAACAGAAAGGACCACATGCCTCGTGTCTCCTTTGCATCGGTCATTCCTGCAGAAGAACCAGCAAGAGCTTGGAGGCGCCTCCTTTATAAGAAATGTGACCCTCGCCGAAACTGGTTTGGCTCAGTGGATAGAGCATCGGCCTGTGGACTGAAGGGTCCCAGGTTCGATTCCGGTCAAGGGCATGTACCTGGGTTGCGGGCACATCCCCAGTAGGAGATGTGCAGGAGGCGGCTGATCGATGTTTCTCTCTCATCGATGTTTCTAACTCTCATCTCTCTCCCTTCCTCTCTGTAAAAAATCAATAAAATATATTTAAAAAAAAAAAGAAAAAAAAGAAATGTGACCCTCATGAGGCTTGGAGGGGAAGATGCTCGAGCAAGAGGAACGGGGACAGATCTGAGTGGACACTGACTGTCACTGTCCCAGGGAGAGGGCATCCCGGGCACCCGAGTGTCCTATCAGAACCGTCCTCAGGAAACAATACTCCAGGCGTCTCAGCCCTCCCTGGTCCCCGTTTCTATCTCAATGGATTGTAATGCTGGTGCAATCCTATCTAAATGCTAATTTTTTCCCTTTGAGTTGGAAATGGACAAAACCTCCAAAAATTCTGAGCGAGATTAAATGGAAAATATTATTATTAGAAACAAGAGAGTCAGGCACTGCCTTGGTCAGGTTCTCCGGGGAATTGAATTTGATAGATCTGTGGTGTGTGTGTGTGTGTGTGTGTGTGTGTGTGTGTGTGTGCGCGCGTGTGTGTGTGCAGGTTTATTACACAAATCTGACAGCAGCCAGAAGGGGAGTCTGAGGTTTCATGTTTGCTATTATCGCCAGGCAGGATGCCCTGGTCGGTTCTCAGTAGGCTGCCCTGTCCCTGCCCCTGCCATCCGTGGGGAGGCGGCCGTGTTAACTCTGCCTGCCCTTCCGGAACGCATTTGGAAATTGGTTTCGGAATTAAGAATCCATATCTGTTTGCTAAGAGATTGCTCATGACATGGCCGCCACCTCCCAGGCCTCAGGTGTTCCCCGGATGGAGACTATAACCCAGGGAAAGAGCCTCTGTCTTGGCAAAGAAGCAGGCGTGTGCTCTGTGCCGGTGTTTTCAGTAATAGCTCCCAGAGCAGACCCACAGCAAGCCTGAAGGTCAGGGTTCTTCAGTGCGTATCTCACACACACAGGCGAGGAAGAGCTGCAGGACCGGCCGGCCAGGGGCTTTCTCTGAACCCCACATCCTTGGCCGCCCAGATCACCCCTTTGGTCTTTAGATCGCATTGTCTCGGAAATGATCTTTTTACTTGAATGGCAAGCTCTCTGAGGGAAGGGATTACACCTTGAACTATCAAGGGTGATTAAAGTGATGATATGAATATCTGCCATTTGTGTCAGTGCTTTGTAAGTGCATTACTTCTAAGTCTTAGATGCAAGTCTTATTCCTGTTTAATGCTTAAGGAATTGAACCGACTTCCCTAAAGCCACGGAGCTCGTACATGACGTACCTGGGGTTCAGGCCAGCTCTGCCTGGTCCCAAAGCCCATGCTCTTTCTCTCTCACTGACGTAGGCCAGGAAAAGCCACGGGCATACAAATTATTCAGAGCCGAAGGCATGTGAATTCCTGAAATCCCTTATTTGCCTAGATGCAAAGCCTCTTAAAAGAACTCAATTGTCATAAATCCTTTCCCAAATGCAACTCTACTCTTCTCAAACAGACAATCCTGTCTCCCATTTCTTCTCCCAAGCATCCATTTATCTTTCCAAAAAGTCTTTGTTCTCTCCGCAAGGGCCCCCTGCCCCTCCCCATCCTCTATTTAGAATCTAAACTTTAGATGACATATAAGCCTCTCTTTTTTTAAGCCCCTCCTTGAGTCGCATTTTTTGTGAACTTCCATACAGAAGTAGGTAATTAAATCTATTTGGTTTTTTTCTCATACTAATCTGTTCTTTGTCACTTTAATTTGCAGGCCTCCAGTACTGAACCTAAGAGGGTGGAGGAACAAGTTTCTGCTCCTTGACGTCACCAACAGCACAGAATGAGCTCAGGAATCTGCTGTCCTCTCTACAGGGTTTGCAGAAGATGCTGCAAACTCAGGTCAGTGGCTCTTACTTAAGTTGAAAAAGTCTGAGAAGGGGGCTTTATATAATGTGACCCAACACCAGACCCCCCAAAACTGGAGCTTGGGAGTTACTTAGGTGAATACCTTACTCTCGACTCCCCAGCACTGTATATGACCTCTGTCACAGCAGGGAGCATCCTGGTCTGGGGTCACGTGATTGGAGACTGTTTCATCGACTCAGGCCTGAACTCCTAAGGCCCGGACAGCAATGTTCATTTATAGTCTCTGTGCTTAGCACAAGGTAATGGGTTCTTATTAATGCCTATTGGATTTTAAAAAAGAGTATGGTGATAAAAATCTTTCATACTGCTTGAAGAAAATTAGCAACTATTCGAGATTCCAAGAAGAAAGTAGCATCAATTACCCACCAACCAGGTAGATTACCACTGTTCAGATTTGGCTGTTTCCTTCCAGCCTCTGTTAAATGTTTGTTCTCATGTTGAATAAAGAGATGCAAAGAAGGAAAATGCAGTTAAAAGTAGCAGACTCCCTGGTGCAAAGGGGTGTCTCAGAGGCTCATCTGGAGGTTTCTGACTCCCTCTTGGAATTACTTAGTTATTGCAACACAGGGAGGATTCTTCTAGAAGGAATTGCTGACTCCCATCCCTAACCCTAACCCTAACCCTTGCACTACTTTTTATAAGGCGGAAGTTATATTAAGTAAAAAGTAAAAATATTTTAAAAGGAATACTATTTTTAAAGCACTGTTACAGTATTTAAATCTAATAACAAAACATTTTAAAGGTTGAATTTTTGAAAGTTTGGAATGTTAGGGAAATATGTTTCTATGTGCTGTGTTGTTGCCAAGCAGTCCACGCCTGTACACTGAGTTATTTCCCTTCAGCATCTTATGAAATGTTTGTTCCCTGTTCAAATGTCCAAATGAGTGACATGCTATTAAACAGAGTGTCAAGTTACTCCATGGCTCTCTTCACACGTCACTTTTAACTCTGAATTAAAGATTAAAAACATAAGTAAATGCATACGTGTTCCCAGGTTAGTCCCTTTCCCCTCCCGCCCACACCCCCACTGCCAAAATGGTGCCTTGTGGGGCCACGGTCCATTCTAGCGGGGTATAATGGCGAGAACGTGAGATTTGGCTCTAGATGATTTAAATTTAAGTCCCAAGATCTAGTGCTTATTAGTTATGTATTTGTGAGTAATCAACCTCATCCATATGGTCAGTTTCTCCATGTAAACTGGGGCTAAAATAATACTTGTTCTTCAGCACTTTCTAGAACCACTCAAAGACCTGAGTGAAAGGATCCATGAAATGCTTTGGAAAATGTGCCACAGACTTCGGTTGTTGTCGTTTATGAATTTTGTCTAAATCTGAGGTGGGTGGGAGGTTGTATCTCCATGACCATCTTTCTGATGCTATTTGACCCGCCTGACGCATTGTGTGTGACTTAGACCCGGGGGATACTCTGACCCAATGCTTCCCAGTGCCCTGAGCTGATAGTTACAAAAACAGCTGCCGTTCCTTTATCGAGCACCTACCATGCTCTGGGCTCTTCACACTGTCCATCCTTACGAAAAGCCCTAAGTTCAGATGCAGGAACTAAAGCTCAGAAAGATCACATGACTTGACGTAGGATGCAAAGCTACGAGGTGTCCAATTCTAGGCTTGAACCCAAGTATCTGACTCCACAGCTCCTCCTCTGTGTCCCCCCCAGGCCTCTGGCCAGTGCACAGAGGCCAGTGGTCCCAGGGGGAGTGGACTCAGAGACAGAGTAACGTTGCCCAGCGGCAGCACCAGAGAGGCATAAACTAGAACCTAGAACACTGGGTTCTCTGAGCTCGATGTTGTCCACATTTCAAATACTCTACCATCTAGATATCTGCTCCAGTCAAGTAAAAATTTGAGTTTTGGAACTCAAAGGGGTATTCCTCTTTGGGAATACACCTGTCTCTACAAGGCAGAAGGAGTTTGCCACTATCTTACCCATGTTTCAAACATATCTTCTGGGCGCAGGCGGCGGAGGGTGGGTCTGGAAATAAAGAAGATGAGCTTCCTTGAGTAGGTATTCTCGGGACACCACAGCTACCCCGTACCCTGCCCTGTCGCACAGAGAGCTGGGCCTAATGCTCTCAGCCTTTTCACAGACCCATTTGGCCCAGGGATTAAAAGTCTATTACAAACAATGCCAGAGGGCGCAGGGTAGTCATTCCCAGGGCAAGAAGTCATCTCCCTCCTCCCAGACAGGCGCCACCACTGAGAGCCCAGAGAAGGCCCCGAATGAGGCCACCTGGGAGGGAAGAGGGGAAGTCTTGATTTTGTCTTATCTTCAGGGTCATCCATCCAAAACCCCTTCAGGATGTTTGGAAGAGCAGGTGGGATCTATATCTACTCATGGTTTCATTTCTTTCTGCATGTTGGCTAATAGTGCTAGAATGTGGCTATTTGCTTCTCCGAGTACCGCCTCCCTGTAGGGACCAGGACTGGCTGGTTGATGGAATCGTAGTGCTCCAGGTCCAATGAGCATGCGTGAGCACATGTCCAGTGTGTGTGGGCGGGGAGGGGGGTTGATGGTGAGCCCACCACCATGTTCCATGTTCAGTAGTGCCCTTCCCTCAGGAGCAGGGCTCAGCAAATTGCAGCTGGAGAGCCAAATCCAGCCGGTGCCTCCTCTTTTATAAATAAACGTTTTGGGACACAGCCACACCCCGTTGTTTAGATATTGGCTGCGGCTGCTTTCCCACACAAACAGCAGAGCTGAGTGTTGCAACAGAGACCATCTGGCTGCGGACTAAACTATTTACCCCCCGGCCTTTTACAGGAAAGGGTCGCCGGTCCACGCTTGAGCTACTCTAAGTGGTGTCAAATATTCCTCTCCCAGCAGTTCTGCATACAGAATGTTCATCTTGGCTAAGTTATTTAACTACGCGGAGCCCAATTCCTTGATCTGTAAATTGAGATAATAATAATTACCCCCTTATGTTGAATACAGGGTTTGGCAAACATAGGTTTACAGTTGTAATACAAATAAACAATACAGTAACTAATAAATAATAATACAAGAATAAACTTTCTCATGCTCACAACTGTAAACCTACTTTTGCCCACCCTGCGCACCCCTGTACTAGATAAAATAGCTCTCATAGCACCTACCATGGTATTGGCATATAGGAGGCTGTCCCTAAATCACTCTTGCTGTTATTGACATTTTTTATTTATATCTGACTCTGACTTTGAGGGGATTTGCTGACTGAGGGGAGCTGGTCTAAACCTGTTTACAAGTGTAGACAGACCCATATCCAGAAACTGTAGCAACATCCCTGCCCCTGATGGATGACCAACAAAGCCATTCTACTGAGTTCATTCTTTGGGGGGGCTGACTCCAGGTAGTTGCTCTTAGGGGTGCGAGATGTCAGGACCGAGAGGCTCCTCTCCATTTCGCAGGCCCCAGGCCCCTCACCCCCTGCATGCCACCTGGGGTACCTCTGGTGCTCCTTTATAAACTCCACGAGCTCTTCTTCTGTGTAAGGTTTGTCAGGGATGGCGATGGGCTCGTCCATAAATGGCTCGTAGAAGTCAACCTCATTCATCTTCAAGGACAATTTCTTCGCAACCTGTGGCAATTAGAAATATGACAAGAGCTTCCTTGAACGCTAGTCTAGAGAGGCAGTGATGGTCCATCTATAAGGTGTGCATATTCTCTGGCAAAGACTTTAGAGGGTATGTACAGTTTTAACGCAGATGTTGTAGTGATAGGAACCCCTCACCTAAGGCCTGGCTGGACCGATCCAAGAAGGACAGATAGGGAGGAGAAAACCTCTCTGGCCAATGAGGTCCAAGCAGGGGCAGGAAGCAGGTGGAATGAAAAGTGGGAAATCTAATTCTACAGTCACCATCACTCTACTGTGTTTGCCAGGCTGGAGGAGGACGCAGAGGTCAGCAGAGATGCTCAGTGTCCTTGCATGTATGGATTGAATCGAATCAACTTGGATAGAACAGGCAATTGATGGGAACCATTTAAAGCATATACTCAAAATCAGAGGCCTGCCCATTCATCCTCCATCAGGGCATAAACCTACTGTTACTCAGACTGAAGCATGGCCCTACAGTTAGTTGTCTCTCGGTACAGGGCTTGTGTGATGGTTTCTCAGGCTCTGGGAACTGTCCCCTTGGTTACCAATCAGAAGGTGAACAGCCACCCTGGCTTGTCCAGAGTGGAGGGGTTCCCTGGATTTAGACTCGGGGTGCTAAAACTGGATGGTACCCTAGTACCCAGCAAGTTAGCTGGGGTTGTTCTCCCCTGTACCAGAGAGGGCACTCGGAGCGAGACGTAGCCTGGAAGGCATTGCCTCTCTGATTAAGGGGCCCCACCGCCTTGTCAGGGCAGAATGGCTGCTGTGTTCCCTGCAGACCTGCTGGACTCAGGCCTCTTTTTGTGAAATGACTCGAGAAGCCTGGAATGTGCCATGCTTGGAGAAAACCAAATGCCATTCTTTTCCAGGTCAGAGCTGTGGGCCAAGAGAGCACAGAGATGAACAGTGGTTCCCTTGAACTAAACAGGAATTGCCGAGAGCTGCCGCCTGGCCCGATAACCCACAGCCCAGTGGCCCGGGGCCGCCAGGACCAAGTGGGAGGAGGGGAACTGGTATCACATAAGCTCTTACACAAGGAGGTCCATTCTGAGGAAACATGGGTCTGCCTATGGTTTTTGTCCTCGACTGCTGTTAATTCCAGGTCACGATAGTCCGAAGGACATTTCTTACAGTACTTAACAAAGAAACTGGCGTTCGACTCAGAGCTAAAGGAAACAGGCCATGTTAAGAGCCAGTCAGTCAAAGGAGATTTTGCGGTCATGTTCATTTTGTTTTAAGGGACATGGAGGTATGGGTTGTTGTTTTTTTCTTCTTACTCTTTTCCTCTTCCACGGGGCAAAGGGTGCTATGGATGGATGGATGATGGGCAAGGAACAAGGGGGCAGGGCAAGTAGCAACTCTACACCCAGTGTCTGCGTTTGCACACCATTCTTCACAGAGCTGGGCTTGAAAATGGCATTCAGTTGTGGTTCTCGGAGTTCACTTACTACTTATTTTAAGAACCAGGAAGAAAAAAGTAATAATAGTAACCACATAGAGTGCTTGCCATGTGCCAGGCACTGTTGCAACGCGTTTTTGGCTGATTCCTTTATGAATCCCCCCTTTGATTGTATCAGGTAAAAGCCGGTATTATACTTATTTTACAAACGATGAGCCCGAGGTGCAGTCTGAGTATGCAATTTGTCAGGATTATCTACCCGAGGGGATAGAGCCAGAATTCAAGCCCCATTGGCCAGTACACCAGCCCTCCCTAGAAAATCACCTTCTCCTTGACCCTGTGAAGAAAGCTGTCTGGCCCCATAGATAATCCACTGCTGCTGCATGTGTTTAGTCAGATGTTCCCTGTTGCCCTTGGACATGCTCTCATCAATTCACCCCATCTCAGGCGGCTGGAATACGGGCTTCCCAAAGGCAGGAAGGCGCTCATCGGAAGCTCTGGTGCACCCACGTGTGTGAGTGTGCATGTGTGTGTGTGTGTGTGTGTGTGTGTGTGTGTCGGGGGAGAGGTTCTCTGGTTCTTGGTTGCCAGTGTCCAGGTCTGCAGTGTGGAGACCATGGGTGTGAGGTTGGATTGTGATGTTCTTGAGTTTAATTCTGGGGATCGCTGAGCATAATTTTCTCCTGTTTGCTATATCCCCACCAGCATGCACCATGGAGGGCCCTCGCCTTGTATCTCAGAGAATCCCTTTTTTTTTAATTCTTTTATTTGTATTTTGGGTGGTAAGGACTTAAGGAGATTTGACTGACTGAGGCATTGATTCATTCATTGATTCAGTAAATATTTAATGGGGCTGACTGTCTCCGAGGCACTGTTCTGGGACCAGGCCTGGTTCATGGGCAGGAAAAACGATACGAGAATGGATTTTACTCCTGAATGCTTAGGAGGTCCATATAGTGAGTTCTTTTATGCCTTTTTTTTTTTTTCTGTTCATCAGATTATTTATTCACTTGATTCTTAGATTCACTTGTTGATAGATGCATATTTGTTGTTCATAATTAGTATCTTTACCTTTTTCTTCTTCCTCTTCTTAAAGGATACCTTTCAGCATTTCATATAATACTGGTTTGGTGGTGATGAACTCCTTTAGCTTTTCCTTATCTGTGAAGCTCTTTATCTGACCTTCAATTCTGAATGATAGCTTTGCTGGATAAAGTAATCTTGGTTGTAGGTTCTTGGCATTCATCACTTTGAATATTCCTTGCCACTCCCTTCTGGCCTGCAAAGTTTCTGTTGAGAAATCAGCTGACAGTCATATGGGTATTCCCTTGTAGGTAACTGAGTTTCTTTCTCTTGCTGCTTTTAAGATTCTCTCTTTGTCTTTTGCTCTTGGCATTTTAACTATGATGTGTCTTGGTGTGGTCCTCTTTGGATTCCTTTTGTTTGGGGTTCTCTGCGCTTCCTGGACTTGTAAGTCTATTTCTTTCACCAGGTGGGGGAAGTTTTCTGTCATTATTTCTTCAAATAGGTTTTCAATATCTTGCTCTCTCTCATCTTCTGGCACCCCTATAATTCTGATGTTGGTACGCTTGAAGCTGTCCCAGAGGCTCCTTACACTATCTTCGTACTTTCGGATTCTTTTTTCATTTTGCTTTTCTGGTTGGGTGTTTTTTGCTTCTTCGCATTTCAAATCTTTGCCTTGATTCTTGCGCTCCTCTGGTCTGCTGTTGGGAGTCTGTATAATATTCGTTATTTCAGTCCATGTATGCTTAATTTTTAGTTGGTTCTTTATCATAACATCGAGGGTCTCATTAGATTTCTTGAGGATCTCAGTAACTTTATCGTCGGCTTCTAGACAGTTCTTGAGAGCCCTTAAAAGTGTGGTTCTGAACTCAATGTCCTCCATTGACAGTTTTGTCCTGTTTCTTTGTCTCCACATTTTTTATGCTTTCTTGGTGCACCCCTAGTGGTCTTTGTGCACAGTCTTGTTGTAGTTAAGCCTTGATTGTTGTAGTTAATACTAGGGGGATTTGACCTCCAGGCCAACTGGCTGTTCTTTTATGCCTTTAAAAAACTAGTTGGAATAGATTTTGCCAAAGATAAGAAAACTACAAAGCAGAATGGCCATTTTTTTGACATTGGCAAGTGTATGGATTTTGATACAGATGTTTTTCTACACATTAGCAAGCCATTCATTGCTGCAAATGAAACCAGTTTAATGAATTTAGGCCTTTTCAATGTCTGTCTTCTCCATCAACTTTGTTTAGATAACCACTGCTTCTTTTGGTCCCCATGTGGTTCAAAAAATGATTCTGCTTCTCACTGTCCAAGAAAGGAACAGGTCGCTGGGAGGTCACAGGGGGATAGTTAGAACTACATATTTTAGGCTATAAGGTGCAGTAGAGTGGACACCATCCTTAGCCCTCTGACCCTCTCTTGCCCCCTTGTGGGGTTGATTGAGGATCAGGAGCCATAGATTATTTCTGGTCCCAAAATGATGTACCAGATAAAATGTACTGGGAGCTTTTTAAAAATGCATATTCCTGGGTCCTGTTAAAATACTTTTAAAAAATTCAGTTTTCCAGGGCTGGTGCCCAGAAACCCATAGTTTTAAAAGCTTCCTGAGGGATTACAATATGGACAGTGTTTGGAAACTACTAACTCCCAAGTCTATATCAGCAGCCCTGACATCTCACCCCTCTTTACATTTCTCCAGCTCATAGATAGCAGTCCCACCTTATCCTCAGTTTCAGTTACCTGCAGTCAACCATGATCCGAAAACATTAAAAGGAAAACTCCAGCAATAATTCATAAGTTTAAATTGTGTGCTATCCTGAGTGACATGATGGGTGCAACCATGGCTGCTGGACCCCACCATCACCAGTGGGCACTGTCACCCACACCCCTAATTGCTGGGTACAAGCTCTTAAGTCCCAAATGGCATTGAGTCCTCTCCGTGACAGCTCTTCCCTCTGGTTCCCCACAGAGGTAGGGAGCATTTAGCTTTCTCTTTCTGAATGTTATGAAATCCCGCCAGGCTACGTGAGCAGTGGCACTTAATGACTCAGTGTCTTCTAGAGCTTTTAGTGAAGAGCCTTCTGAGTTTTTAATTATAGCCTGACCTCACCTTCTTCATGGGCCTCAGACATGAAGCCATGCGGCTGGGCTAGGAGGCACATCTGCAAACCAACCCCACCCTGAACTCTACCTTGAAACTCCCTTCCAAGGACTGAGGCTCTGTTGCTTGGCCAGGCTTGTCTGCCTGACTCTCTTCCCTCGGATGGATTCTTACTATGGAGTCATAGTCACTGCTGACCAATCCTAACTGGATGCCAGTGATGGACTCAGTTAAAGCTTCTCTGTACCCCCCCTTCTCCACTAATATCCTCTCCCCACCTCTACCTTCCTGTCTTTATTATCAACAGTCCTGCCCAGCTGGCGTAGCTCAGTGATTGAGCATCAACCTATGAGCCAGGAGGTCATGGTTGGATTCCCAGTCAGGGCACATGCCCAGGTTGTGGGTTCGATCCCCAGTGTGGGGCATGCAGGAGGCAGCTGATCAATGATTCTCTCTCATCATTGATGTTTCTATCTCTCTCTTCCTCTTCCTTCCTCTCTGAAATCAATAAAAATATACTTAAGAACAACAACAACAACAGACAGCCGTCACAGCTAGCTAACGTTCACTGAAGGCTTACATGTATAGATGCGTGTGTACATGTGCCATGTCTTTCTCTAGAGTAGAGTAGTACGGAGCACTGACGCTGAAGTCAGGCTGACCTGAGGTTACATCCAGCTTCACTACTCATTATGTGACATGAGCAAATCTCTTAATCCCTCGGTACCTCAGTTTCATCCTCTGAAGACTGAGAAGACTAATCCCTCTCTTACCGGGTGTTGAGAAGGTGAAATGAGAAAACCTATATAAGCTCTTAGCACAAAGCCTGGTACATGAAAAGCACTTAATGAATGATAATTATTATTCTTTTTGCTGTCCTTGCTCAATATCTCTCTCCACTGTAATCCAACCAATTAGGGTACATTTTCTTCAAGTTCAGATGATGTAGACTATGGACCTCTCTTCTGGATTATAGGCTTGTAAACTTGGGCCATAGTCATAGAAGTGGGTCAATATATGTATGAATTGAGTGCAATCTCTTTTTATCATACTTTTCCCCTGCTTCAGCATCTACAGACTTCCTCATTTTTCATAGAATACTTAGAATGTTCTTAGTGGGTGTGCACTGGGAGTGTGATACATGCGTGTGTGTGTGTGTAGGTGTGTTAGGTTTATGTGTTATGTAGTGCATATGTTGTCTGTGTATGTGTGTTACATGTGTGTTGGGTATGTTTTAAGTATGTTTTGAATGTGGGTTGTGTGATTTGTGTGGGTTATGTGGGTGTGGATGTGTGAGTGTGCAGCTTGAATCTCAAGGGTAGGAACAGAGCCTTCTAGTTAATGATGTGGGACAGAGGAAAGGGCATGGACTTTGAACACAGATTGTCCTAAATTGGGATCTTAGCACTGCCACTAATTCACTGGAGACCTTGGATATTACTTAACCTTTCTAAATGTTTTCTCATCTGGAAGTTGTGTAGAGGACTAGAGATTGTACTAGTGCAATATATCCACTTGAGCCCAACATGCAGAGAGCACTGGATTAGTAGCCATTTTAGTGGTACCCGGAGCCAGGGTAGAGCACTCCAAGCAGAGTAGACCCCAAATAAAGTACCCATTGGTTTGAGGTCCCTCTATCTCTGCTGCTCTTAGGCTGCTAGAGGCACTTTCCACACCCACGAAACAACAAGCATTTGAATTATAGACAGGTAGATCCGTGGCATCTCCTGAAGATGTGGGTAACTATCAGAAGCACTGGGGCTTCCAAGGTCAATGCCCCTCCCACCCAGAAGAGGGAAGGCATGCAGCCCCAGGGAGAGAGAGAGGATGCTCTAAAAAAAGGAAGCAATGATTAGTGTCCCGCACAGTCCAGGCTCACACTCTCTCCATTCTTAGTGCTGACAGTGATATGAGTGGTTGGTTCATCACTTTTCATTGGGATGTTTTCAGAAATACTCTGACATCATCTGAGTAAAACACCTTTGTATTCATATCTCATGCAGTAGCGATGTGCTGCTACATTTCTAATTCTGAAGAAAGTGCTCATGAGGGGAGGGTGCTTAACGTTTCAAAAGAAAAGAAAAAGGGGTGGCAAGTTCAATTGTCAATACTTCGTGCCTACGAAAGCCTTCAAATTGAGGTGTCATCGGTCCTTACCCCTTTGTCGAAGGTCGCGAAAAACTTGATGTAAGGCTGGAAGTGCTCAGCTGCCTCTTCAAAAGCCTTGTAATCTAAGAGGGAAAAGTAGACAGGAGAGACATTTGCAAGATGCACACTGCAGACATTTCTTTGTTTAAATAATGGAGAAAGTGGGAAGCCAATTAGTCCTAATTGGATAATTATTGAGTACATATTATTTAGATAGATAATTATGTAGTACCATTTAAACCCACAGCTTCCCCAAGGAGTTGGAACTGATTGGCATTCAATCACCCAAAAGAACTCTTTGCCACACTGTCGTATGTTTTACAAAGCTGGGAGATGGAAAGGAGAAAACCCAGAGAGAACAAGGGAAAGAAAAGGGGTGGTCAAACCCCAAACCCAAAGGAAAAGCTCTTTCGCTCGCAGTCACTGCTACTTATTCATGTGCCCCCTAGAGAGTTGCAGCCTGTGTGTGAGGGAACACAGTGTGCGGAGAAATGCACCTCAATCAAAAAGACAGCACAGAAGTATTTTAAACTCTTAGCAGGAGGACTCTTTTTGGTAAATTCTTTCCCTCTTTTTAATTTTTCCTTTTTTCATTCTGATTCCTTGAAAGGATCACTTAAAACTGATCAAGACCATGCTTGACTCTGGTCCCAAACTTGAGTACAAACTGGGGAAGAAAGGCATGAGGCCGCACGGGTATGGTCATGTTGTGTCTTACCACACCCAGACAATTACTAGGTAAAGGCATCCTGGTTCAAGCCTTAGATGTGAGGGTGATGATAATGGTAATAGTAGTAGTATTTCTACAAAAATTCCATAATCCTGAGAGCCAATGATCCAACAAGATTAACTTTTTCCATTTCCTGGAATTCATACCCCTTCATCATCAGAGGCACAAGCTTTTGCTAGAATTTTAAGAGCATGAAGAATTTTCTAACTTTCAATGGAAAACATTTCAAGAATAATGCTGGCTCAGGGGACACCAAAATGAGGAAGACATGGACAACAGTCAAAGGCTCACAGCCCAGGGTGGGTCATGGACCCTTGAAGAATCAGTGTGGTGTGGTAGTTGCTAGAACAGAGGTACGCACAATAGGCACAGATGAGAGAGGGGTAGAAAGTATACAACAAACCTCTACCTACCGATCCACATTCACACAAACTCATCCTCATAAAAGTGATTGGGTTGTCCCAAAATATGTCATATAGGCCGATAGTTGGGGTGGAGGATTGAGTGGAGGGGAAGAAGATGGGTGAGAGATTTGGAGAATGAATAGAGGGAGGTGGGAGAGTATAGAAAGGGAAATGGTTAAAGCCATAGCTAAGTCACATGTCTATTTAAAGCAGCAGTGGGCTCCTTAAGAATTCTCTGTTCCCTGCTTCCCTGTCCTCCTTGTCGCTGATGAACCTCTCTCCACCTTCCTGAACTCCTTTCCTGATGGAAAGCATGGCATAGACCAGTGATGGTGAACCTTTTGAGCTCTGCGTGTCAGCATTTTGAAAAACCCTAACTTAACTCTGGTGCCGTGTCACATATAGAAATTTTTTGATATTTGCAACCATAGTAAAACAGAGACTTATATTTTTGATATTTATTTTATATATTTAAATGCCATTTAACAAAGAAAAATCAACCAAAAAAATGAGTTCGCGTGTCACCTCTGACATGCGTGTCATAGGTTCGCCATCACTGGCATAGACCTTTGACAAGAGAACTCCCCTCTTCTCTTGGGGAGCCAGTCTGTATCCCTAAGATGGAAAAGGGTGGGGCAAGGCAAATCCCAGGCTGGGGCTTCAAGTTAGGGTCGAACCCGTAACCTCTTGCAAACAGTAGTTGTCTTCAGGAAACCAGGTCTAGTCTTCTACTCTGATCTCCCCAGAGTAGTCAGTATCTATATAGAAATGTGAACATTGAAATGAAGTCACCCAAAGAACCAGGGCAAAACTCCCCACTTAGCCACCTTCCCCTAACACACTGTTAAGGAGGGTGAATAGAGACGTTTACGTAGCAAATGAGGAGACAGTTCAGCTAGGCCAGGGGGAGAGAAAACTGGTGGGTGGTTGAGATGACTAAGGATGCCAGTTGGCAGATGGGGTAGAGACACAGCTTCACAAATAATTTCAAAATATTTTGGAGTTTCCAGAAATAGCCAGAAGCATCCCTTATTTGCACTTCTCTCCTGGACTAATGCTACCAGGTCCTCTTTCATAGCTAAGCCCACTCCCTCTCTCCAAGGCTGAGACACCAGAAAAAGGCTTCACTCTGGGCTCATGCTGCCAAAGCACTTTAAGAAAAGGTACTCAGGTTGTTAGCCTTGCTGGTTCCTCCCCTTCCTGATTCCTCCTGACTTCAACCCCTGTAGGGTTGTGCTGATGCTGTGATATGTAACTGTGCCCACCCAAACCCCAGCCACAAAACTTTCAAAGGGAATACACCCAAGGGTGTGGTGTGCGACTGCAGGCTGCCTTGGTGGTCAGCTGGGTTGGCCAGCAATTTTCCACATTGTGCTGCAGCTGCTAAGCCCAGCCCTACCCCAACTTTCCTCTAATGCTGTCCAAGTGACTGAGAAGCTCTCCAACTGGTGACCATGGAAGCTGCCGTGTCAGGAAGACAGCACACTATTTGCCCCCTTTTAAGGGAGAATCCAACTGGTGAGTGAGCCGGTGGAAAAGTGGAGGAAGGGCTTTCTCTCTTCTGTAAAACATTCACCCCCTTCAAGGCCAGAGAACATGGTCCAGCCTCAGCCTTCCTTCAGCTCCCCTGCCGGCTTTGTACAATCAATACAGGTGTCCCTTTGCTCAGGGCGCAAGGAAGATTCTCCCTCCTACCCGCATGGGACATGCCCATCGTCTTTATGGATAACATGACATACCTTGCTGGGAATGAAGCCTTTAGACCAGGGGTCCTCAAACTACGGCCCGCGGGCCACATGCAAATACAAATATTGTCTTTGTTCCCGTTTTGTTTTTTTACTTCAAAATAAGATATGTGCAGTGTGCATAGGGATTTGTTCATAGTTTTTTTTTTTAAACTATAGTCCGGCCCTCCAACGGTCTGAGGGACAGTGAACTGGCCCCCTGTTTAAAAAGTTTGAGGACCCCTGCTTTAGACCAACAGGCTGGAGTTGACAGACAACTCACATTCTGAGTCTTCGCTCTTGAAAAAACCAATGAGTTTGATGTGGTCCTCGATGCGTTCAAAGGCTTGGACTTCCAGTTTGCTGCCGATGACCTCCACTGGATCTTCAATTAGCTGAAATGCCACACAAATGCACAAAATCGGCTCCTTCCCCCGGAATCGGGCACATATGCAGAGGGCTTTGGAGGGAAGTTGTGGGACTTCGCTTGGTGCCTCAGCATCCATCCCACCCTCCCCCAATGAGTACAGCAACGGCACCTTTTGAGGACTTGACCTTGACCCAGGGGGGTAGGCTGGTTGGTGTGGGCAGTTCTCTCTCTCTTGTCATTTATTGCTTCAGAAATGGCATGAGACCCAGATCTGGTCAGTGACTCTCCACGGAAGATTTGCTGAAACCTTTAGGAAAGTTCTGCTTTCTCTTAAAGGCAACGATAGGAAGCCCTATTTTCCCCTCCCTCTTATTGAATATTAATGAGGAAATGTGATGTATCCGCTCCTGCTGCTGGCTTATCTTAGAATCAACTTGGGAACAGTCAGCTTAGGGACAAAGCCAACCCAGAGAAAACAGCATTATCCATGATTCACAGAGAAAAATGGTGCGAGAGCCTTGTTTTGATCGACTCTAAAATCTGCCCTCACTCTGGATTTCTATTTGTGTGGGTGACCACGTAGCCTGTTGTTTACGGTAGCTAGAGTCTGGCGTCTGTTGCGAGCTTCTAAAAGCCTTGGCCTCGCTGGTAGGGCGGGGCAGTGCCATGTTGGCTGAGCCGTTCAGCTGCTGCCCTCAACTTTTTGAGGGTTTGCAGTTATGGGTCAATGACGGGCCAACGAGAACCTATGGGCACTTTTTCATAGGAGGTGACCTAACTCACTTAGACTCCTCTCTGGGTTTTTGAGGCTGTGGAGAGAAGTGAGAGACCACTGTGGACGAGCTGGTAGATAAGAATCGTCAATGTGGATGTGCATTTTCTGTACAGGAATCTGTATTCAAAAGTAGCTTGAACTGGACTTTACAGCTGCTACTGAGAGTGTGGGTTTGTCTGTGGATAGAATATTTGTATGGTGTTTGAGCATATGGATTCGCATATGGATCTGAGGGTAGTGGACCTCCATGGCTGAGAAGGATGATATTGGGGCTCATTTAGTCCTGCCCCTTTTTATTCTGCTCTGAGGGTAACTCGGCTGATCATTCCTCCTCTCCCTACTGGTCTTCAGGTGACTAGCCACCACTTCCTCACAATTCCCAACTCCTGTTCAGAAGCCGTGGAACAAGCCAGGGGGATTCCAGGGGGTGTCGGTATATGACAGCTAAGAGAAATAACATGTTACTACTACACAGTTCTGAGCGGTGACCCTCTGATCACAAGGAAACAGTTTCTCAGGTGACCTAAGGGCCCGCTCCCTGAAATAAGTAAATAGCACTGGGATGTACGCTGTCCTTGACTTTTTGTGAAGCCTGGGAAATCTGTCTTAGATCAAGTCCAGTTACCCCGCTTCTGTGCTCTTATTTTAAAGTTTTACTTCCCCCCTATATGGAACTCAAGCAACTCCATGCAGGGCACTGTGCATAAATGCTCACGTCCAAGAGAAACTCCACCAGGACATCAGCTGCAAACTCGCCATCAAACTCAATTGTGCGATCGCCCTTAAGAATGTACAGGCTTCCTTCTTCATGGAAACCTGGAAGAAAGGAAGAGTTCCCATGACAAGATCATCCTGATGCAGGAAAAGCCATCCTGTTGGCCGGGTCAGGATGAGTGGAGCCCGCCTTACTCCTAGGATGGTTCCCTTGAAACCACACCTCTGAGCTGCTCCTAGTGGAAATTTAGATCAGATTTCTGGGCACCCCACAAACAGCTTGCTTTTCTAGAGGAGCTGAATTCTGCACATCCTCTCTTCCCTGTCCATTGAGAATGCTGCCAGGGCCGGGTCTGCGTCGTTTCCTACCCTCCATTGCTCTTGGAAATTTAAATCAAACTTAAATAAAATAGTCAAGAACCAACAATCCCAACTGGATTTTAACTTAAAAAGAAAAATCTATTCTCCACCCCGTCACTGCTTCAATTTTCCAAAACTCCTGTGACCCCCTTCTCCTTATCACAAAGTTGTAATGCCCTCTGCCCACCTGACTCCTTAGCCTGCCATTCAGGTCCTTCCACAACATCATGCCAACCCCACCCTTCACATTCTCCCTTGGGTAGACCAGTGCTCCTTTGAGAACTGCTCTCTTACTCCCTTTAACTCCCTTTGCTTCTTGCCCACAAGCTGATATAAAAGGGTTTATATAGGAAAGGTCACAGAGCATGATTCTCTACATGTATGTTCTCCTATTCTTCGAGTCTGGGGTGACCCTCACCCTCCGCCATCTTGGTCAGCTACTTCGGGTCTCAGCTTAGGACCCATTTTCCCCAGGAAGGCCACTCTGGTGTCCCCTGCCATGACTGGTCTTCTCTGGGCTCCATGTACATGTATGTACTCACGGTAGCAGTAAGCTCTCTGAAGGTAGGACCATTGTTATCTTTGTATCTTAGGGTGTCACTCGGAGCCTGGAAACACTGGGCACCCCATAAATGTTTGTGGCCAGAGCGAACAGCTTGCTTGTCTAGAGGAGCTGAGTTCTGCACATTCTCTCTTCCCAGTTAGCTGAGAATGCTGCCAGGCAGGGTCTGCACCGTCTTCCCACCCTCCGTCGCTCTTGGCACAATGCCGTGACCTGAACAAATACTTGCTGCAAGACTGCATTTTCCCCGGGAAGGCTAACGTTTAGTCCAGCTGCCGGCATCCTTAATTCCTTAGATTCCTTGTTTTCAAACTCTCTGTTGCTGGAGAATGCTTTCTCCAAATGAACTCTTCCGCGAACCTTAGGGAAAAGGAGACTGGCCGCTCCTACTGTGGCCCAGGGCACGTCTGAAGATCCCTGGGCACAGCCTGGAGCACCATTTCGTAACCTAAAGGAGCAATGCGTCACGCACCCTTGAACCTGGCAGTGGCTGATCACAAGGGTACCGCAGGAATAGCAGCCAGTGTCCTGCTGTTGGATTTTGCTCCGAGTGAAATCAGTTAGGAGGCTGTTGTGCTGGTTCAGGAACAGCCCTATGGCGACCCAACTCGGGCAAGTGGAGGTGAGGATGGAGATGAAGAAGAAGGTTCACAAAACACCACTGTCCTGGAAACCGAGGATCAGGTAGTCGAGAAGGAACCTGCTCCGGTAATTCCCCCAGGCTGAGCTTGGGGAAAGGCCCATTGAGACTTTCCAGGCCCATCACATCCTGACTGGGAGCATGTTCACTGGGCCATATGAATGCTTTCCCAGCTTTTCTTCCCTAAATTTCTAGATCACTGGAACACTAGTTTTTTCCTCAAACTAAATTTACTAGAAATCCAACTTCTCTTTAAAACAATGGGATTGAGCAACTAAGTTAGATGCCCTTGACCGGGAATCGAACCCTCGACCCTTCGGTCCACAGGGTGATGTTCTAACCACCGAGCCAAACTGGCCAGGGCTACCTAGAGGTATTGATAGAACCACCACTAACCCCCACCCCCATGCTTACTATTCCACATCCAGTTAACCTTTCTTCAAAGGTCCTGTTTTATAACCTCCTGCCATGGCCACTGTTCACCAATCATGTGGAAAAAAGCTAAGTGGGCAGTTCACGTGTGGGATGTTTGAAAACCAGGGAAGTTGTTTGTGTTCTTTCTCCTTGGGATTAGCACTGTAAGGATCTTAAAGTTCGCTTGCACTTAGGCAGGACATATTGACCCAGAGATTACAGCCTGAGCTCGGTAGTCACGCATACCTCATCTAAGTCCTCCCTCTCATCCTTGGTGATAATGCCCAGCTGGGGTTTAGCCTTTAATTTAGAAACCACTGGGACATCAGAGTCACTACCACTGATTTTGTGTGTTGGCTGTTTTAGCCGAGAGGTAAGGAAATAATAGATGATGGAAGGAGAGACCACCATGGTAGTGAGATAGAGAAGCAGGCCTTTTAACTCTAGGATCTAAAAATAAAGGCTTAAATATTTAGTGTCAATTTCTCCAGGAAGAAGCCTTCTTCATTAGATGATCAATGTAAAACCATTCAAGTTAAGCTGGTATTTACTTTTCTGAAACTCTTCTGCAACCAAGACTAGGGTATGCAAGATCATAGCAATGAACATACATACATATAAAGCCCAGTTATCATGCAAGAATAAATGAAACTATACTTTTTTTTTTTTTTTTTGCAAGACGCTTTGTTTCTTCCTGATGTACCTAACAAAAATCACACTTACCCAGTTTCTTGGCAAGCTTGGCTTCTTTCTTGGCATCGACCATCACAAAGCCTATATCTTTATGTTCCAGGACTTGGGCCACAAGCTGAAGGGAAAGACAAGGAGAATACGTGAGCCCAAGGCAGAAAGACAGAGACTATGTCACAGGAAAATATTTTGAGATGTTCAGGGGGCTTTCCTTCATACTCCCCATTATTACTGTGACCAACGGGGGCAAAAGGACTCTACGCTTGTCCCCTCAGGAAGATGGGTACCCACCCACAAGTGGTATGGCATAAAGTTTCCCACACTTAGCCCTGTGGGCCCCCTACCTTAGGCATAGAGGAGAAATACGAATGTGATCGAGAATATAAGAAGTTAACTCTGAAAATTCAGCACAGAATTTAACTCTGATGTCTCCTAGGCACACACCACCACGCTTTGTTGGTTTTAGGTGGATGCAGATGTGTGCTCTCCCAGGCATGTCAGTCACGGTCTCCTAGTCCCCACGTTGATTAGATGTGACTTTGGAAGACAGACAAGTGGACGGGGAAGGTGCTGTCTCAGACAAACTCAGTTCTGCTCCCCTGGCTTCCTGTTTAACTGAGCAGGGCCCCTCACCGTCCTAGGTGTGGAAGCACAGACAGAAGCGGCTCTCACCGATGGGCCAAGACCACACTAGCCGAGACCTGCTCACCTCCTCCTTGGCACACTGACGCACAGTCCCCGCAGTGCCCCGTCACTCTCGCCTCCCGCTGTGATGAGGCCCGAAGCCTGCCCACTTGAGCTCTGTCATCACTTCCGTCAGCCCTAGCGAGCCCCTCTCATGAGCCTAAGCCAAGGGTGACCCAAGGCTGACTGGCTGCAACCCAAGAGAGAGCAGTGAGACTGAGGGTGTGGGGGGGCGGGGGCGGGGGCTGGAGAATGGCTGTGGTGAAAGGCCTTCTGACCTGACTCCTGACCCGATCCCTTCCCCCCAAGACCAGGAACCCCGGCTGACTGGGGGAGCAAGCCGGACATTGTCTGCATCTCCCACTTGGCTGGATGGCACCTCCGCCTTTGCTCTGGCCCTGATCTCCAGCTCAGATGTTCCTTTCTGCCCTCGGCTACAGCCCAGTCCCAGTGCTCGCTCACGTTGCTGCCAGTCTTGGCCACCCTTGGCTGCAAAGCTCAGCTCCAGGGTCATATTTCACCCCAGCCTCCTTTCTGTGAATTCCAGTAGCTCATCGCAGAGACAAGGCGCCGATGCTTATTTCACAGTCATGAGAGTTGTGTACGTCTCTTCTGTACTGTGCATCTTCCTCCCTAAGAGAAGGACCCATTTTGTGCCTCTTTTGTGTCTCATGTAGTTCCTTAGAGACATCAAACTGTGTATGAAATGATGGGCTAGCCCAAATACTTCACAAATTCAAGGACATTTGAGCCAATTGCAGGGATGGAGTTACAAATAGGAGGAGAAAGGAGAGAGTCACTGTTTACTAAATTCCAGAAAACTGGAATCCTGCTGACTTAGTCTTTCCTCTGCTGGTTTTTTTTGTTTGATTGATTGGTAACTTCTCAGACGGTTTCACCTATTGTCCACCCTAGAGACCTATTGCCCACCCTACAGAACAGGGTTGTCTCTTACTGGTTGGTACATGTAGCCCCTGGACGTTGGCACACATCCATTCTTTCCGGAAGCATTAGGATTTACTTTGGCCATTGCTGATTCTTTTTTGTTTTGTTTTTTGTTTTTTAAATCCTCAGCTGATATGTTTTCATTGACTTTTAGAGAGAGGAAGAGGGAGGTAGAGGGAGAGAAACATTAATGTGAGAGAGAAACATTGATCATTTGCTTCCTGTACACACTCTGACCAGGGATTGAACCCTCAACTTAGGTATGTGCCCTGACTGAGAATTGAACCTGTAACCCAGTGGTCCTCAACCTGTGGGTCGCGACCGTCGGAAAACACATATAGCATATCAGATATTTACATTATGATTCATAACAGTAGCAAAATTACAGTTATGAAGTAGCAACGAAAATAATCTTATGGTTGGGGGTCACCACAACATGAGGAACTGTATGAAAGGGTCGCAGCATTAGGAAGGTTGAGAACCACTGCAACCTTTTGGTGTACATGATGACACTCCAACCAACTGGGCAGCCATTGCTGATTCTAAGTACAAAATAATTTTATGGAAAAAGTTCTATTAAATAATATGTAAAGTCAATAATAAAGTAGACATTCGTAGTGTTCTCTCTCTCTCTCTCTCTCTCTCTATATATATATATATATATATATACATATTTCTCTCTCTCTCTAGCCTTTATTTTCTGGTCCTTTAGCACCTACCTAATTTTTTATTAGCTTCCTCCCTAATGAAATCACAAGATCCTTGATGCTAAAATATGTCTCACTCACTTTTGTTTAGCACAGACCATGGTCATAGTAGGTCCTCAGCAGCAGTTACTGTTCTCTTTTCATTTCACTACATCAGGCTTTGGTATTTTTGAATCGGTCCTAGGTCCAGAACCCCATCCAGCTGTCATGGTATTAAGAAGAAAATCCAACACTGATTAAGCACTTACTGCATGCCAAGAACCGGGCCAGCACGTTACATGCTTTATCTCATAGAATCTCCACAACAGCCTCACGATAGATATTGTTATTGTCCATTTTTTATGGCCATCCCAGCCCTTGCGACCAAGTCAGAAATCCAGGTCTCTGATTCCAAGCCCTGTGTTCTTAAGCACTGGGATTTACTCTTCTTGGTCACTTATTCCCTTGAAGATGAAGTCTAGTTCGATGCCAATCATCACAGAGGCATCAGGCTGACTTCCTTAAGCAGAGGGCTTCTTTGGGGACACTGAAGGGAGTAGTGTGTTCCAGGCACATGAGAAAGTGTGAGGGACTCTGAATATTAGGACTGGTCGTTCTGACTTGGGAGCTGTTTGAATAGAAGAGCAGTGTGGCTAATCTGGGTTTGAGGAGGGTGATCTGAGGTCATAGACCCGACAGATGGAAAGGAGAGTGGAAAGGAAAGGCGATCAGTTGGGAGGCTGATGCCATAGTTAAGTGGGAGGTGACTGGTCTCAGATGGAGGCAGTGGCAGTGGATGGAGAAGGTGTAACTTGTGGGGTGAGGTTACAAATGGAGAGTCAGGCGGACCTGGTAACTGCCATGCATGGTTTTGGAGAGAGAAGGGAGGGAAACCAAAGGAGAGGAGGAGACAAGATGATTCCAGGGTCTCCGGCCAGGGAACAGAGTGGAGGACAAAGCAGTGACGTCAGGAGGGCATGCCAGAGCCAGGGCAAGGAGCTCCGCCTGGATTCAGATGCAGTGAGTTCATGGCGATGGAAGTCCAGCCAGGAGCTGGAGGTGCCAACCTGGAGCTCAGGGGAGAGGCTCCGAGTGGAGCTCCAGAGGTGAGAGGTGGGTGGCATCTTCAGGGACTGGCCACCTCATAGGAGGCAAGAGCAGGAGGAGGCAGAGTGGAGTCTAAGAGAAGCAGGAGGAGGGCAAGGAACACTGTGTCATGACTCCAAAGTCACGGGAAGAGAGAGCATTGAGAAGGAGTGGGTGGTCGGATCGAATGCTGCAGGGAGTCCTGGGGGCAGGGGGACCCCGTGAAGTCTCTCCTTTCAGGACGGGTAAGCCACCAATGACCTTTTAGAGAGGAGCGGGGACAGAAGCCAGAGGGAGTTGAGTGGGTGGCAAGGACATGCTAGAACAGGTGTGGATCATTTGTTCAAGAAGTTTGCCCATGAAAGGAGGGGGAAGGTAATACAGAAGCACCAGGGGACACACTCTCTGGGCTGTGTGACTGGGCGATGGGCCTCAGAGGACAGCACCTGCAATATGCCAGGCGCCAGGCTCAAGAGTCTGGAAAAAAAAATCTGAGGATGGAGGAGCCTGGGGGAAATGCCACAGATCTTTGCTCAAAGTGAATGTCCCTAAAGCCACTCATTAAAAATACCCTGGCTCCCATCCTGCTTGGTCCCTGGAAGCTAAGAGCCCAGTGGCTGTTCTCACCCACTGTCCCTGATACCATCTGGCGACAAGTCAAGCGATTCAACAACTGTGTGCCCTGCCCTGAAACCGGAGAGCTGATGCTTACCTCCCGGTAATCTCCTGTCACTTTCCACCGCCCTCAAATGAGGCCTGATCTATGTATAGCTGGGGGCTGGCACGTGATGTGCCCGCAGGAGGCAGGGGAGGGGATGGCACAGCTACATCCTGAGTCTCAGGTGAATGCTGGGGCCTCTGGGGCTGGATTGGTGGCCCCTGAAAAAGCCTTGGGGGCGAGGGAGACTACCCATTGTTCTATTTGGGGCTCTCACCTTGGCCGATGCCAAACACCATAACAACAACAAGGATATTGGGTGTTTACTACCTGCTGGATCCTGCTCCCACACCTAATATAAACTACCTTATGGAACCTTCCCCAAACCCGCATGAAGTAGAAGTTTGCAGATGAGGAAATGGAGGCACAGAGAGGCTAACCAACTTGCCCAGGCCCACACAGCATTAAAGTGACATAGCTGGAATCCCAACCCCGACATCCTGGTTGCAAAGCCCACGCTCTCACCCATTATATCAGCTCCCAGCACCTGGGCCTCACGGGGACCTGGGCCCATGACTGCTACTCATCAGACTCATCAGCTGTGAGACTGAGCAGCTCACAACTCCCTGATTTCCATTTTCTAATTTAAAAAATGAGAGGGAATTCTTGCAGGAGAAGCATGGGTGCATGTGCTTAGTGTGTTCCCTAGAAATTCACCTCAAGTCACCCCATGACCCCAAGCTTCAGTTCTGGAACCTGGAGGGAAGCCCGCCCCAGAGTTTCTGGCTCGCAGGCCCAGGTGGGACCCACGAAGCTGCATTTCTGACAAGGTCCCAGGTGGCCCCGATGCCGGCCCCGGCCCACACACTGAGAGGCCAGCTCTCCAGCCGTCTCCAGCACACAGGCACGGTCTCACACTGACTGACTGAGCGGGCTATTTCTGGAGGCCAGGTTTTTTTCTTTTTATCCCAGTGGATTTTTTCCTCCAAACGCTTTCCTACATATTTCCCATGTTTTAAACGTGAATTAATGTGTTTTCAAGCTCTTTCCTACACATTTCGTCCCAGTGGATTTTAAAAAAAATGGATTTGACTGACGTCGGGCTAGGCCATGCCCTTTCCCAGTTTTGCTCAGCAGAGTTCTGTGCCCGAGAGTCTGTGAAAATGCAGTCCGCCGCCCAAACCCCAGCCTCCCTCAGAGTCCCACAAGGTAGGCACTGCCGCCAGGGACAGATCACCCCTTTCATGACTAAACCTTCCCTGGGTTGATACTCCTCATAAAACAATAACTGAGAAATAAAATTTAAACCTGGTGCAGACAGGGCTCTGCTGCTGGAGAGACTTCCTCAATGTGAAACAGTGGCTGGCCCTGGCCGGTTGCTCAGTGGTGAGAGCATTGGCCCATAGACTGAAGGGTCTTGGGTTCGGTTCCTGGTCAAGGGCATGTACCTCGGTTACAGGTTCAATCCCCAGCCCCACTCGGGGGGAGAGCAGGAGGCAACCAATGTTTCTCTCTCTCTCTCCCCTTCCACTCTATCTAAAAATCAGTGGGGAAAATAGCCTCACTCCTCAGGTGAGGAAGAAAACAAAAGCAGTGGCTGGAAGCCGAGGGCTCTGATCGCCTCCCCGTAGTGCACACGGAGGCGCATTGCTGCTTGGCGACTTCAGGAGACGTCCGCTAGTGTTTATTCTGACAACATCTGCTGATGACGGCAAACGCTGTGGAGAACCAAGCAGAGGGCCGGGTGGTCACGGACACAACGACTCACCAGAGCCCTTTGCTGAGCACCAGCGCGTGCTGGCCATCTTTCTCATCCCCTCCTCTCTCCTCAGACCTGTGACGGGGGGAGTGGCTTCTGTTCCACACAGGAAGCGCTCAGCCCTGACAAGTGTCACGGCCTGTGGTCAGATGTACAGTTCGAGGCCTTGACCGTGCAAGGACTCAGACCCAGGTGCCCTCGCATCAAAGCCGGTGGTTTTGGCCCTGCAGGGAGGTGCGGCTGCTGTAGTCCCTTTTCCTTTGAGTCCTGGGGATGCTGCATTTCCTTCATAAATAACTCGGGGACACTCTGGCTCCAGAGCCCACGCTCTCATCCATTACCTCCAGCTCCCTCCACCCGGGCCTTGCGGGGACCTGGGCCCCCCGTCCTGGCTCTGCTTCTCATCGGCTGTGGGGCTCTGAGCAGTCACATTCGCTGGGTGTCCTGAGTCAGGGTGGCTGTGTGTCCCTCTAAGATGGAGGCAGGTGAGTGTGTGTGTGGGGTACCTGTTGGCCCACCTCCCTGCCCACACAGGCGGATGGTGAGGAGAGGCCTGCCTGGCGTGGGCACCAGGCAGCAGGGTGGGCGCTGCTGGGACAGGCGCCGGGCACTGAGGAGCGCTCTGGCCTGGCCAGCCGGGCTGCAAGACGGCATGCTAGCCCCTCTCCTGGTGGCTGTCCCAACAGAAACCACTCCTCGGGGGTAAAACCACATCCAGTTTACAGACAGGGGGCCTCCGAGGCTCCGTCCTAGGGGTCGGTACTGGCGGGCCGGGGCCGGCTTTCTTGGTGGAACCAGTCATTTAGGTGCGAAGGCCGAGCTGTGTATTATACAGACTCCCTCCACACCGACCCGCAGCGCTCACTGGAAGGGCAGGGCTGCTGCTTGAGACAGGCCTGGTGACTCACACAGATTCTGTTCTTTTCATCTTACTGCTTGACATTGGACTGGTCCTTACAATAGTTCCGTAGTGGTGACTTCCGTGGTATCTCGTCTCAGTTGGAAGATTTATAACGTGGTGATGGTGGCCAGAGGGGAGGGGCTTTGGGGACTCGGTGGGAAAGGTGAGGGATAGAGAAGTGCTGGTCGGTGGTCACAGAATGGTCCCAGGACGCGAAGCACAGCACAGGGAAGCTCGTCAATAACATTGTAATAACTAGGATGGTGCCAGGTGGGCACTGGGAAGATCGGGGGAACACTTTGTCAAGTATGGGATTGTCTAACCATCATGTCACACACCTGAAACTAACACAGTAATATTGAATGTAAACTATAATTGAAAAACAAACTTAAAAATGTATAACTTTAAGAGGAGGTCTCCCTCGGGGATACAGTGACCAGGCTTCCTAAATTTGGGCTTGAGTATTGAGGGTTTTTTGGGTCTAAAACAGGGGTGGGGAATGTCCACTCCACAGGCTGTATAAGGCCTGTGAAATCATTTGGTCTGGCCCTGCCAAGGCATTAGGGGTGAGCTAATTAAATGTTTGACCAAATATAGCAGGCTAATTTTTAAGTTGATAATTTTGTATGGCCCACAAATGATGTTATAAATATCCAGCAGGCCCTGGGCAAGAAAAGGTTCCCCATCCCTGGTCTAAAACCTCCTGAATCGACAGTGTGTTGGCCACGTTGTAAGATCCGTCTCCCTATTAATCCTGTTTGCGGAAGGAAGAATTTACCTATGACCAATACAGTCCATGCTCTGGCAGTAGCACCTCTTGTCTCTTTGCCATCTCACCCAGGCACGGGCTTTATCACAGACCCCCACAGCAAACTCTCGTCCCGTGGTCGAGGCACTTGGGCTCTAAGGGCAGTGTGAGACTGAGCATGCACACACGTCCTCCGAGAGAGCGCCGGCTCCCTGTGAGGACTCGCCCCAAAGCCCAGCCTGACCTCACGGATCTTTCCGGGCGCGGCAGGTGCGCGTGTGGAGCGGCGTCTTTGGGCACGAACAGCTGGAAGACATGCCGAGCCCGCGGGCGCCGCTATTCTCTGCCCAGTGTTCCCACGTCGCCCCAGCTGCAGATTTACTTGACTCCGGCCACTTCATGGCCTCCCTCTCTTGGGGGTAGAAATAAAACCTCTGGGACACTTGCCAGAGCTAAAGGGGTTTGAGGGCTGGGCCAGCCTTGCCGTGCCTGAGGTTCCTGCGCAGGCTGTGCCTATATTGGACTGAGAGTCCCATGGCTAAAAGTGCAGTTTTAACCACATGTCAGTGGGATTAAGCAAGGAAGACCAGCAGGTCCTTGAATCTGACAGACTTAATCTAATTTTTTTTTTACTATGTTCAGTTCTTTTTAAAACATTAATCTAATTTAAAAAGAAATAAAGGAGCCCAGCTGGCATGGCTCAGTGGTTGAGCATCGACCTATGAACCAGGAGGTCACGGTTCGATTCCTAGGCAGGGCACATGCCCAGGTTGTGGGCGTGCAGGAGGCAGCCAATCAATGATTCTCTCTCTCCAATATGCAGTGGGACAGCAAAGCACCATGGGACAAACAGAGAGAGGCAGAGGGGAGAAAGGGGGTGCTCGGGGACCTCCCACCCTAGCTGAGTCCTGTCGAAATCAGCAGGAGCTGTGGGTCACCCTGGCATGCAGGCACCTGGATGGTGTGGCTATTTCTGTGCCATGACCCCGGCTTGCCTGCCAATGCAAGGGACCTAGTTCACCCCAAACAAATGAACCAGTTTGTACTGTTCACAGTGTGGAAAGCATTGCTCTTTCGTCATCCGTTCATCGGCTCTTTAGTTCATTTATTAATGCAAAGATTACTAAGAGTGCTCAGATCAGTGGATATTTGATGAATTAATATTTCTAGTCAGGGGTTCACAATACTTAGTTTCATATTCTAAAACACTCACTAACCTGCCTGAGAAGATCCTCCATAGTTTCTCCTAATCCAACAAATGTATAGAGTAGTCCCCCCTTATCCAAGGGGGATACGTTCCGAGATGCCCAATGGATGCCTAAAACCGAGGATAGTACCAAACCCTATACATACTATGTTTTTTCCTATACATGCTATCTATGATAAAGTTTAACTTATTAAGTAGGCACAGTAAGTTATTAATAACAATAACTAATACTAAAATAGAACAATTGTAACAACATACTATGATAAGGTATGTGAATGGCCTCACAGACACTGCCAGAGGTCCCCCCCAGCATCACAGCTCCTCTCAGAACGAAGTGCTAGAGAGGTGGGGTGTGCCACCCCGGCTTCCCAGTCAGATTTACTTTGTGCACGTTTGGGAGCAATGGCGGTGGGGGGCAGGGGGAGGGGTGGTCAGGGGACAAAATAGGCTGGCAAGTGTGGCTCAGTGGTTGACCATTGACCTATGAACCAGGAGGTCACCATTCAATTCCCGTCAGGGCACATGCCCAGGTTTAGCGCTTAATCCCCAGTAGGGGGCAGGCAGGAGGCTGCTGATGAATGATTCTCTCTCATCATTGATGTTTCTACCTCTCTCTCCCTCTTACCTCCTCTCTGAAATCAATAAAACATATATTTTTTTAAAAAGAGGACCAAATAGTTGTTTTGACCATGAAGAATAGTTAGAAGCTCACATCTACCCTCCCTTCCCACCCACGGATTTTCTGGAGGCGTTTTTTGGTCCTGGGTTCTGAGAAACAGCCTACACCCGACAGGTATCTCAACAAAAGCCGCCCCCGCCCTGCCCTCTGGAGGGATGCCCAGCCTCCTCTGCGGTTTGGGCATTTGCCTCAGGAGTACCTCCAGGTTGTGAGCTGCTCAGCCCTGCTGGGGAGCAGCTGGCATCATCAGACCCGGGCTCCAGGCTGAGCCTCACACCTGACTCATGACCCCAGCAGCAGTGCCGTGTAGGGACAAGACTGCCTTCACCTGCACTAGTTGAGTGATCTTGGGCAACTTGGCCTCTCCGTGCCTCGGTTTCCCCATATGTGAAATGGGGATAGTAACGGCACCTACGTCATAGAAATGTTGTAAGGACCAAAGCAGCCCACGTGTACAAAGTGCTTACAGCAGCCCTTGTACACAGTAAGCATTCAACAAATGTTCATTTTCATCTAATGATCTCGTAAGCACGTATAATTATTATCCTGTAAATGTGATGATCTCCTGACTCCACTGTCTGTATTCTCCTCCCTCTACTGACATCCACTCCAGCTTGGGGTGCCTCTGGGGCTCCGACTTCCTGCGCGAACCTCCCCCTTGTCCGTCCCTGCCGGGTGCTCTTGGATCAGAGGTGTCTGCGGGGATATGAGCCCGGAGGCAAGACCCTTCTCGGGATTTTGTATTGGTCTTTGAGGGAGATGTACTCCTGGGGAAGTGTGTGTGTGTGTGTGTGTGTGTGTGTGTGTGTGTGTGTGTGTGTGTGTTTTAGTTTGACATGCAGTCAGAAATGGGGGTCACTGCACTGGCATTTTTTAATTTTTTGAATTCTAAGCTAACGGGACAGTGAGGAGCATATACATAAATTCATTATGCCTTCACTTAAACTTTTCATAAAAATACCTCTCAGTAATTGAGTAGGGCAGTTTGAGATGGAGACGCTGATGGGAGTGAGGATTTTACGGGCCAAGCAGCCCTGGTTTTACCCACCTGCAGTGTTCCCATGTGCACACTACCAAGACGTAAGAGCTGTCCCTGCTTCTCTTCACTTGCCGCCCACAGAGGGCACCCAACGTCCGCCTCCAGCCCGCAGAGGGAGCTGAGGACAATCTAACGGCCGTGGTGGTGTTTTAAAAACACTTCTCTGTCTGTCTACTACAGCTCTCCTGCTGACCACACGCCATGCATGAAGCCTCCGAAATAGGTGCTTGTGTGGCCACCAGGAGACCTTAGGATGCTGAAGTGCTTCTGAAATCAGCAAAGATATTTGGATGTGCTTGGGGGTGGCGTTCCTGGCTTTTATTAGTCAATTAATTTTTTTATTTTTTTTTTTAGCATTCAAGTCCACAAGGGTTTATATGGTAATTCTGTTCATCAAAGTATTTGATGAAGGCGAGCTTTCTGATGGTTAATAAATGGCTATTTTTCTCAAATAGTCCTTTTCACAGTTTTGTGCCTGGGCTGGGCAGGGCTGGGCAGGGCTGGGCATGGGGACTGACAAGGGACCTGGTGACTCCTGGGATTCTTGGCACTCAGGGTGCTCCTGGGTGTGAGTGACCTTAGACTGCCCAGGGGAGTTCTAGGGCGCGCTCCCCGCATTCAAGAATGGCCCCAGCGCCAGGTTTACTAACGGGCCACGTAATGCAGATAAACTAAGAACTGACTTCATTGTCGGCCCTGAACTCACACCAAGAACTTTCTGAGGAAAAGAGATCCCGTTACTGAGTCTTCTCACACACACACACACACACACACACACACACACACACACACACACTGTGTGATGTTGACCAAATCCAACCACAGGGAAGGAGCATCACCTGGTGACTTTCCCCACTGACCCACCAAGAGACGCAAGGTCAAGGCCTCCCCTGTCTCCGGGATCTTGGGGAGGGTGCAAAGAGTGGGCCGTCAGCACCCCGAGTGGGCCATAAGCAGCCCTAGTGGGCCATCAGCACCCCGAGTGGGCCATCAGCAGCCCTAGTGGGCCATCAGCACCCTAAGTGGGCCATCAGCAGCCCTAGTGGGCCATCAGCACACCCAGTGGGCCATCAGCACCCTAAGTGGGCCATCAGCACCCTGAGTAGGCCATCAGCAGCCCTAGTGGGCCATCAGCACACCCAGTGGGCCATCAGCACCCTGAGTGGGCCATCAGCACCCCGAGTGGGCCATCAGCAGCCCTAGTGGGCCATCAGCACACCCAGTGGACCATCAGCATACCCAGTGGGCCATCAGCACCCTGAGTGGGCCATCAGCACCCTGAGTGGGCCATCAGCACCCCGAGTGGGCCATCAGCACACCCAGTGAACCATCAGCACCCCGAGTGGGCCATCAGCAGCCCTAGTGGGCCATCAGCACACCCAGTGGACCATCAGCACCCCGAGTGGGCCATCAGCAGCCCGAGTGGGCCATCAGCACCCCGAGTGGGCCATCAGCACACACAGTGGACCATCAGCACACCCAGTGGACCATCAGCACCCTGAGTGGGCCATCAGCACTCCAAGTGAAACCCACCACCAACCCCGGAATCCCATGTCAGCCAGGCCTTTTAACAATAGTTTTGACATTTCGAAAAACAGTGGCTGGGGCTAATGCCCTTGAAAAATCGAGAGGACCAGCCTGGGACAGCCACAGTCCATGGTCCTCATTGTCGGCGTCTGGGCCCACGCTTGTTCCCTCATCCCAACTGTGCAACAAGAGTACCTCCCATTCACCTGAGACGGGGGTGCAGGGAGAGTTCAGGACGGGGACCCTCCCCTCCTGCCTCCAGCCCCGCCGGCCAGCCCCAGCTCCCGGGATGGCATCAGCACCCCGCTCACCTCCAGCACGATCTCCTTCAGCTGGAACTGCTTCTGAGCGACCTTGTCGGAAGACACGGGCTCGTGGTAGTAGAGGCACAGCAGGTCGTACCTCTTCAGGACCTGCTTGAGGTTCTTGTCTGTGAGGCTCACCACACGGTCCTTGCCGTCGTACGTGGGGAAGTTCAGCCCCTCCTCCGCCCGGCAGGAGGACAGCAGGCAGACCCCCACCACAAACAGGTGCGTCCGCTTCATCGGGGAGAAGTGGGGTGTCCTGCCCAGCAACGCTGAGTGCAGGACAAAAGAGGAAAAATTCTTAGGGGCTTGTTGAGAGAGGCGGGGGGCGGGGAGGCTGGTCTGTCCCTCCTGCCCTTGCTGGGCCCTGGAACTGAGTCTTCACCTCCTCGGGTCCGGCTGCTGCAGTTGTGAGCTCAGGAAGGAGGGAGCCGAGGCTCTCACACACACAGATACACATACATGCACACACACACGTGTGGACTGAGCCAGGCTGGGTGGCCAAGCCCAGATACCGCGCATAGCTCTGCCCAGCCCCGGCCCATCAGGAACTCCATTTTTAGGATGCACTTGTCTCAGGCTAAAAATAAATCCTGTGACGAATAAAAAAAGTTCTCCGTGCCACTGTTGAGGGATTCGCTGATACGGTCTGTCAGAGGGTGGAGAGGGAGGAGGCAGGAGGGAAAGCCGAGGACACCAGGAATTGAGGCCAGGAAGGTCAAAGACGAGAGGTGAACTTGGAGGGAGGGAGGGAGGGGGAGAAGATGAGAGGCGAGAGAGGGACTGTGGCACCAGGGAGCAAATGGAGACGTTAGGACGTGCGCAGCACCTCGGCCATCATCGAATCTCCTATTATCCAGGGAGGTAACCAGCCTGTCCCTCCCTGGGGACCGCGCGCCCGTCCCCTGTCTGCTCACTGCTGATGTGGCAACGAGAGGGAGTCCCGAAGTGGACTTCACCTTCTGCTGTCCTGTCTCCTGTCCTCCCTTCTTAGAAGCCCAGCCCTGGCTGACCACTCGTCATGCCCACATGGCTCCACCAGCCCCTGGGCAAGGGTACAGGGACACCCTTTCCTGGCCTGCCCAGGACCACCGTTCCCTCCTACCACCCTGCCCACTGCCGAACTCTGCTGACGCCTTGACAACTGTCTCCATTTTTAAATTAAATACAAGCTCAGCAGCCTTCCTCAGAAACCGGAGGTTTTCGGCTATCATCCCCATCCTATTTTTCTTTTCTTGTGAACCCCGAATGTATCACTTTTACCCTTTGCCTCTTTATTAGACACAGGGAGTGACAGGTGTGAGTTCAAATCCCCACTCTGCCTTTTAACAGCTGAATGGGCTTTGGGGGGTCACTGGCCCTCCCTGGGTCTCAGCTGCCCCCCATGTCAAATGCAGATACTTGTAACTATATTGTTAGGTCTGGAATGTATAGATGGAAAAGCATGACACAGAGCCGGTGCCTACATGGTAGCTACTATACCTACGTCATTCTCACTGGGGATGCTGGGTCATAGGTTATTACAATAATGTCTTGTTAGTTAGTAGTAATGGCTTGTGAACCCTTTCTGTTCCATTTTCTTCTTGATTCCAGCAGGCGATCAGGGCAGACGTGATCAGGGCTCATTTCTCAGGGGAGCTGAGAGTCAGAGAAATTAGCAACTTGTCAGCAATTGTTTCTAACTGCCACCCAGAGGACTCAGCTCCGCTGGGGAGCCTGGTGCCCCTGGTGGCTCAAACCTGATGCAGGACAACGCCCCTACATACACCCATCTTCTCAGTGGCCCTTGGCCATGTCTTCTGGTCACACAACAGTCTGGCCACGTCTTTCCACTTTATTTATTAAAAGTATATTTTTATTGATTTCAGAGAGGAAGGGAGAGGGAGAGAGAGATAGAAACATCAATGATGAGAGCGAATCATTGATCGGCTGCCTCCTGCACACCCCACACTGGGGATCAAGCTGTGATCCAGGCATGTGCCCTGACCGGGAATCGAACCCTGACCTCCTGGTTCATAGGTTGACACTCAATCACTGAGCCACACCAGACAGGCATGTCTTTCCATTTTAGAGGGGTCTCTGGCTCTTAGGACTCAGGCCCAGTTTTTGTCTTCCTTCAGTAAGAGACCAGCTTTGGACACAGCGAGGACCTTGTGGCTCACAGGGTTTGCAGGGGGTGGAAGGAAAAGGGAAGTTCAGGGGCCTGCGGCCGAGCCTCTGTGTGGCCAGAGGGCCTCCTGCTGAGAGTCCGGCTGACAAGGAGGCATCACTTTTCGTGTCCAGGAAGCCGGGACCTTGGAGATCTTACCATTAGAACCCATCACAGCATCTAGCTCCTTCCCATCGTGACTAGTCTGCTGTTAAAGATGGGGCCATGGACAGCCACTCGAAGCATGAGCGATCTCTGCTTTCTTTAGAAATTGCAGGGGAAAAGATTTCTGACTGAAACAACCTTGTGTCTGTCTTTTCTGAGGTCAGCTTCCCAAAGTGTTCCCAGTTGTCTCAATCTCATTGGCCTATCTTTATTTAGAATTTGCTCTACTTTTCTTTTTTTTTTTTTAATTAAATCTTTATTGTTCAGATTATTACATTTGTTCCTCTTTTTTCCCCCCCCCATAACTCCCCTCCTCCCAGTTCCCGCCCCACCCTCCGCCCTCACTCCCCACCCACTGTCCTCATCCATAGGTGCACGATTTTTGTCCAGTCTCTTCCCACATCTCCCACACCCCTTTCCCCCCCAAGAATAGTCAGTCCATTCCCTTTCTATGTCCCTGATTCTATTATAATTAACAGTTCATTCTGTTCATCAGATTATTTATTCACTTGATTCTTAGATTCACTTGTTGATAGATGCATATTTGTTGTTCATAATGTGTATCTTTACCTTTTTCTTCCTCTTCCTCTTCTTAAAGGATACCTTTCAGCATTTCATATAATCCTGGTTTGGTGGTGATGAACTCCTTTAGCTTTTCCTTATCTGTGAAGCTCTTTATCTGACCTTCAATTCTGAATGATAGCTTTGCTGGATAAAGTAATCTTGGTTGTAGGTTCTTGGTATTCATCACTTTGAATATTTCTTGCCACTCCCTTCTGGCCTGCGAAGTTTCTGTTGAGAAATCAGCTGACAGTCGTATGGGTATTCCCTTGTAGGTAACTGAGTTTCTTTCTCTTGCTGTTTTTAAGATTCTCTCTTTATCTTTTGCTCTTGGCATTTTAATGATGATGTGTCTTGGTGTGGTCCTCTTTGGATTCCTTTTGTTTGGGGTTCTCCGCGCTTCTTGGACCTGTAAGTCCATTTCTTTCACCAGGTGGGGGAAGTTTTCTGTCATTATTTCTTCAAATAGGTTTTCAATATCTTGCTCTCTCTCATCTTCTGGCACCCCTATAATTCTGATGTTGGTACGCTTGAAGCTGTCCCAGAGGCTCCTTACACTATCCTCGCATTTTTGGATTCTTTTTTCATTTTGCTTTTCCGGTTGGATGTTTTTTGCTTCCTCGCATTTCAAATCTTTGACTTGATTCTTGCGCTCCTCTGGTCTGCTGTCGGGCGTCTGTATAATATTCGTTATTTCAGTCCGTGTATGCTTAATTTCTCGTTGGTTCCCCAATATAAGATCGAGGGTCTTATTAGTTTTCGTGTAGATCTCATTAAGTTTATCGACAGCTTCTAAACAGTTCTTGAGGGACCTTAAAAGTGTGGTTCTGAACTCTATATCTTCCATTGACAATTTTGTCCTGTTTCTTTGTCTCCGCATTTTGTTATGCTTCCTTGGTGTACCCCCTAGTGGTCTTTGTTCAAAGTCTTATAGTTAAATCTTGATTGTTGTAGCTAATTCCAGGGAGGGTTTGACCTCCAGGCCAAGTGGCTATGAGGATCAGCTGTGTCAGCAGTCTGCTCTACTTTTCTTATATGTTTTTTATATATTATTGAAAAAACAAACACTGGGAGCTATTTAAAGTCAGAAACTTTGAATTTCCTATTGACTTGCAGGAGATGAAAAGTACCAGGGCAACGGGATAATTTTTAAAAAATTGATTTTAGAGAAAGGGAGAGGGAGAGAGAGAAACATCGATGTGTGTGAGAGGAACATTGATCGGCTGCCTCCTACATGCCCCAACAGGGATCAAGCCTGCAACCTGGGCACCAGCCCACACCGGGAATGGAACCAGTGACCTCTTGGTCAACACTCAATCCACTGAGCCACACCGGCTGGGCGCAAAGGGATGATTTTTAAATTTTCAGTTTGGCGCTCAGTCTGGCTTATGACCAGCTGAGTATTAACAGAAAGACGCCCCAGTATATAAAGTCCCTGCCCCCAGATCCCAGACTCTCTTTGGGCCTCGCAGCCCAGCCCTGACGGCAGCACTGCCACCGACATGTGCTGTGACGATCAGGTTTCCCACTGTCCGTCCACGTGGACACGAGGACCTAAATTTGCTCCCCACTCTTTCTGATGATGCTTCTTCATGATCTGCTTTTTATGTACCAGCCTTTTCTCCAGCTGCCGTTTAGCTGCCTAATTCTGTTTTCCTTCGCCTTGTTGCTCACCCACTTGCATTTATTCTGTAAACAGCAAGTGCTTCTGACATTTCTGAGTCAACTCTGCATGCAGCAGACCAGCCGCAGCCCAAGGCAACACCTCACACTCTCCCGGCTCTGTGGCCGCGCTGGACTGAGCCGTGTGTATCTTGCTGTGCCGATAGCAGGTATTTTTGTTTTGTTTTGGAACAAGAAGGAGTATAACAAAATAAACAAATTCATGCAAATACATGTCACTTACTGTCACAGGATATGAGACAGGCCGCTTGCTTTAGCTAACAGTTTTCAGTCCATCCCTCTGTGCATGGGCACCCCTTGCGTTTATTTATTCTCGACAGGCAGCCAGGTCATTTTATATACTATTTAATTTGATCTGCACCATAATCCATTGTATAGATACATGAGGGTTTGAAGCCGTGGTCTTTCATTAAGGTGTTAATTACATACATTTGTGTACCAGACACTCTTCTGGTTACTGGGGGTAGATATGCTGTAACCCTGAATTCACAGAGCTTACATCCTACAGGGAGACAGACAGTAATCAAAGAAACATAGTGTGTGTGTGTGTGTGTGTGTGTGTGTGTCTGCGTGTGCGCACGCGGGCCCAGGGAGAGCCTGTGACAGTGGGTAGAGGGTGGCCCTCTTGGACGGGAGGTCCAGGAAGCATCTTTGAGGCCGGAACAGGGGGCAGAAGGGAGGAGAGGGGCTGAGACAGAAAGCAGGTTGCTGGGAAGGCCAGTCCCAGGGAGGAGGGGGAGGCCTCCACGCTGGAGACCCGAGCGGAGTCCACCACTAGAGGGAGCTGTACCCACCTCTTCCTCCTCTCAGCATCAGTTTTCTCAGGCTTTTTCATCTGTTCATAAAATATGTAGGTTCATACCTACAGTGGACGGTCTATAGGGCAAGGAAACCCATCTGAGTGACTCAGACACAGTTCCGAGTGACAGAGCTGCGACCAGGAACTCAGGAGGCCTGGGTTCTGGCTGGTCTGACACAGCGAGCCTGGCTGTGCGGCCTTGGTCAAGGCTCCCCCCTCTTGGCCCTCACATTTCCAGTGGGGAAAACGGGTCTCCTATGGCCACTTTCTGGCTCAGAGATTTTAAAATCTGTTCCGCCCATAGAGGATTTCCTTTGACCAGGATAGGCCTTGGCACAGCCCACAGGTTTGAGGACTTTGATGAATGTTACCTGTGGAGGGGGGTTTTGATGGGCCTGATTCTTCACAAGTTCAATCTCACATCTATCTTCTCCAAAGCAGACATCCTACAGCGGTTCTCAACCTGTGGGTCGCGACCCCTTTGGCAGTCGAATGACCCTTTCACAGGGGTTGCCTAAGACCATCCTGCACATCAGATATTTACATTACGATTCATAACAGTAGCAACATTGCAGTTATGAAGTAGCCACAAAAATAATTTTATGGTTGGGGGTCACCACAACATGAGGAACTGTATTTAGAGGGCCAGAAGGTTGAGAACCACTATTAGGATGTCAATATGTATGTACTAAGGCCCCTTCTTTGGCTAAAATGCTCCCCCAAGTGGACAACGTGGGGAATGACACCTTTCTTTGTTTGATCCTGTTTCCCCCTCGTCAGGCTAGGCCCCTGGCCAGGGAGATACAGCTGGTTCCCCTGGTAGCGAGAGTCCCAGAAATGCTGTGTATACAGCCCTGCGTTCCCTGGCCCCAGGCTTCCTCTGCTAAGCTCAGAACAGGTCTGTTCCAACCCCAAGACCTCCTCTCCTTTTTATTCTGAATATCGGGCAGCCCAAGCTCCCTGCACCAGGAGCTGCCTAACAGAACCAGGCAAAATAACAAGTCAGTGCCCCATGGAAAAACAGCCCCACGGCTCTCCCAGTTACAATCCCAGCTTCCCACAAACGTCACTTCCTCAGGGAGGCCCTGGGTGTGGCCCAGAGGCTGGCGTTCAGGCCCCTTGCACACCATAATCTTCCTCGGAAACGCTCTCCCGCTGGGCAGCCCTTTCCCCAGTAGGCCAAGGCTGATCGGAGTGAGACAAGTTCTGCCTGCAGTAGTTCCCATCAACTATTTACTAAAGAAACCTGAAGTGCTTACTTTGCACTCCCCAGGTCTTATTTTAAGCACTATACGAATTTAACTCATTTATTCTTAGCAACCCTACAAGGCTGGCAGTTTTAGCAACCCCATTTAACAGATGGGTAAACCGAGGCAGAGAGGGGTTAACTAACTTGCCTGGGGTCACATGGCTAGTAACCTCGGAGCTGGGATTTGAACCTGCTTGTGTCTGTTTTCTACCATTTGTAATCACCCGCTAGATGCCTCTCACAGGGGGCTGATGAAGTCACTGAGGCAATGTGAGACTGCTCCTCTGGGAATAGGCCCTGGATCTTGCCCTTTAGAATCACCTCCCAGCCGTGTAGTGTGCAGGCGTTTTCAGTCTCACTGTGAGCCAATCACTGAGCTCATCCGTTCTATACGTCATCTCTCTGTGTCATCTCATTTAAAGCTGGGTATTATTCCTTTCAGGTCACGAAGATGAAACTGAGGTTTAGCAGGGTCCAGCCGTCTGCATGTCACCCGCTGGTAAGTCACAGAGATGGGGTTTGGCCCGGGGTCAGTCGGCTTGTCATGACCCCAGGCTGCTCTGGGCAAGGAGGGGAGGCGTCTGTTTCCTTCAGGGAAAAACAAAAACGTGAAAACTTAGATTACCCAGAATTCACAGGATTAGAACCAGGTGTTTCTACAGGAACGTGCAGGAGGAACAGTTGGAAGGAAAACAAGAAAGTGAGGCATTTAGTTCAGAAGGAAATGTACAGAGGGATGGATAAATGGAAAGTTTGTCCTGGAATTAGAGAAAAAAATATAGACTTTTTAGGAAAAGCAGTAAAAGAACAGAAAAATCTGGACCTAGAGTTTATATCAAATGTCCAAACAGAGGATGTGGTAGGTAGAATGGTGTTCCCACTCCCCAAAGATGCCCAGTCCAGTCCCCAATCCCGTGAATGTGTTACCTCATGCAGCAAAAGGGACTGCGCAGAGATGATTAAATTGCGGACTAAGGACCTTAAGTTGGGGAGGTTAGCCTCAGTTATCCTGATGGGCTCAGTGTAATCACAGGGTCCTTAAAAAGAGAAGCAGGAGGGTCTGAAAGAGGAGAGGTGACGGTGAGAGCGAGGTTTGAATGGTGCAGGGCCACCAGCCAAGAAGGGGCAGCCTCTGACAGGTGGACAGGGCGAGGAGACACCCCTCAAACTCCCCCCCCCCCCCCCGCTGAACTTCCAGAAGGAAAGCAGCCCTGCCAAACCATTGGAGACTTCAACCTTCATAACTGCAGGAGGATCAATTTGTATTGTTTTGACCACTGAGCCTGTGATGATTTGTTACAGCAGCAATCGGGAACTAATTCAGAGGGAAACCAGTGGAAGCTGCCTCCTACAGTGGAGAAAAGCTGCCTGTCCCCGGAACCAGCTGATTTCTCTGTATGGATAACCTGCATCTCCTCCCAGCCCTGTCCCCTTCAGTGAATCGATGACCGAACAGGTGAGCACAGTACCGGTGATCACTCTTCTCCATCCATGGCTCCTTTGACCCCACCCCAAGGAGGAGCTGGGACATGGGTCTCTGTGGGCAGTCACTTCACCTGTCTAGACCTCTAAAATAAGAGAAATAAACTGAATCGGCATCCCTCCATTTTTTTTTTTTTTTACTTTTCTTTACACAGTAATAGACAATCTCTCAATATCTCTCTTTAGGGATTTTTTAAAACTCATTATTCTTGCATAATGATTTTAAAAAGAATGATTTTCAAACACTTCTAGATCTATACATTATTGTAGACTCTAAAGTTTGTTTTAATATCATTTCTAATCCTTACATAAAGAAAAAAGTAAGTTGTAATTTGTCAATTCATAAATGATTCATCCTGTTTAGTTTAATGAAAATAATTATTCAGGAGAAGATTGATTTGTTAACAAATGTTTCAGTGGCATACTGGTTTGGGAAACATACAGGATGGGGCAAAAGTAGGGTTACAGTTCATATGGAAAATAATACAATAACTAATAAATAATAGCACAACAATAAACTCTGTTTTGTGTACTCACAACTGGAAACCTACTTTTGCCCACCCTGTATATAAGAAAATGAAAATGAAATGTTTTCTTTTGTAAATGGAGGTGCAATTGACATAATAAGTTGCACATATTTAAAGTGCACACTTTTATTCTGACATGTGCACACACCCATGAAACAATCAAAGTGAGCACTGCCCTGCCGAGTTCCCTGTATCCTTTGTAATCCCTTCCTCCTCCCCATCCCTGACATCCCTCCCCAGTCACACCCACCCCTGGGCAACCACTGGCCTCTTTTCTGTCACTATGGGTTCGTTTTCATTTTCTAGAATTCCTGGTAAATGGAATCATGTATTATCTTCTTTTTTGGGGGGGGGGGGGGCGGGGCTGGCTTCTTTCACTCAGTATAATAATTTTTTGAGATTCAATCATGTTGCATATAGTAATATTGAGTTCATTCCTTTTGACTGCTATGTGGAATTACATTGTATCAATATACACAATTTGTTCATCCATTTCCACTGGTGGACAGTTGGGTTGTTTTCACACATAAGCTGCCATGAACATTACATTTAGGTCTGTGATTCATGTGAGTTAATCTTTTAATATGGTGTGAAGTATGGATGAAATTTTGTTTTGTGTTGTGTTGCATACGGATATCCAATTGGTTTTGCACCATTTCTGGAAAAGACTGTCCTCTGAATTGCCTTTGTACCTTTCTCAAAAATTAGTTACCATACGTATGTAAGCCTGCGTTCGGTTCCCTCTAGTCTGATCTCTTGGGGTTGTTCTTTTGCCCAGTCTCCTGTGTGGTTCCTGACATGTATGTGCTCACCAGTATTCTGCTCAATGTGGGGCGTCCTCGGAGGTCTTCCAGGGTGTCTCTGAGTGGTTCTCTGTCTGTGCTGGGCCCTGTGAACCGTAGTTGCCTTCGTCTCCCTGGGCCCTCCGCTCCTCCGCACCACAGACACTGCTCCGAGCCCACCCCTCCCGGTGCCACGCCCAGCGGCTCTGCAGGCAGCTTGTGGGGCAGCTGTGGAAACCCAGCCATTTGTCTCCTACCTCTCACGGGTCACGCTCTTTCGTTGCCTGGTGTGCGGTGTCCTAAAAACTGCTGTTTCCAGTGTTTCTTTGGATGTTTTGGTTGTTTCGGATGAGAGAGTAAAATCGGTCCATTACTTGATTTTGCCTCCAAGCAGAAGTCTTGGAAAATTGAAATTTAGGTATGGATGATACAAGCAAAAATGAACAAATTCTACTTGGATGATATGATGTTGGTCATTCCTGTAGGTTGCACTTATCTCAACAAATGAAGTTTATATAATTTTTTTTAGTTTATTTCTAAATAATTAGGAAGCTGAAGGTACAGCCGTGAGATTATGGCCGTAACCAATAACACAGCCCAACGCCAGCCAGCTCAGCATGTGCTGCTGGAGGTGGGCGGGCTGCAGGGTGGGGATGATTCACCTGCTCAACAGCCAGGGGCTTCTCTGTTTTCACCTCTCTGCTCTGCCTTCTCTTGTCTTAAGCCCTCATCATGTTGTTGGCCGTGCCTGGCTATTGGTAGATGATGGCAAACAGTTCCTGGACTCCATGCTCTCTCTTCTACCTCCAGGAGGAAAGTGTATATGTTTCCCCCATAGAACACCAGCAACTATCTTCTCCCATCCGTCAGGTGAAATTAGATCACTAGGTGCCCAGCCCTGAACTCTGGAAGGGTCTGCTTCCCCCAAAGCCCCCATTAAACTACCCCTACCAGGAAGGGGTGGGATACCCAAAGGGCACTCGGGTCATTGTCAAGGTCAGAGGAACGTGGGAAAGCAGGCACAGTGTCCACCTGGGTGGGCAGCAGGCTATTTGTAAGCACTTTGGGACAAATAACCCAAGATGGCTGTGAGCGGTCTCTTTATTCTTATAAATGAAAAGCCAAAATCACTATAATTATAATGGTATTTTTTGGATTCTGACAAGATATTTCTGGATCTGTAAGTTAAGATTTGGGTTGATAAATTAACCTTAGGAAGGTATTGCATTGGCAGAACTAATTAACCTTTATATGCTACCTTCTAACTTGGCGTTTCAGCACCCATGTGCCTTGGATTTCTTGTCTTTGTACAATAGCGTGCTATAGGCCCAAACGAGAAAACATGGTGATCAAGAATTAAGATAATCGAGAGCTCCGCCAAAGCCCAAACCACGGTGGCAGCTGAGTGATGACCTGAGTGTCTGCGTCAGGAGCGGGCCTGTCCCGACTCATGGAGGTCCATGTGTAGGAATGTGTAATCGGAAGATCTGAGTTTCATTTTAAGTGGCAAGATATTTGAGTTAATATTTTAGGTACTTGTAGAAACAAAATTGAAAAAGAAGCCCTGGCCGGTGAGGCTCAGATGATTGAGCGTCATCCTATGCACCGAAGAGTCTCAGTTTTGATTCCTGGTCAGGGCACAGACCCAGGTTGCAGGTTCAGTCCTGGGCAGGGTGCATATGGGAGGCAACCGATTGATGTTTCTCAATCTCTCTCTCTCTCTCTCTCTCTCTCTCTCTCTCTCTCTCTCTCTCTCTCTTTCTCCTCTTCTCCTTCTCCCTCTCCCTCTCCCTCTCCCTCTCCCTCTCCCTCTCCCTCTCCCTCTCCCTCTCCCTCTCCCTCTCCCTCGCCCTCGCCCTCGCCCTCTCCCTCTCCCTCTCCCTCTCCCTCACCCTCTCCCTCTCCCTCGCCCTCTCCCTCTCCCTCTCCCTCTCCCTCTCCCTCTCCCTCTCCCTTCCTCTTTCTCTAAAAACCTTTTTTAAAAATTTGAAAAAGAAGGCTTAGTGTCGTTGTGCCATGAACAGGTGGACCCTGGTCCATGCTGCCCCAGCTGAGTAGTGCTGCAGCAGATCATCTCTGGGCTAAGCACTGGACATGCAAAGTGACTGCACTGTACATCCTCAGATGTCTGTGAGGCCGTCCCGGTGATTAGCCACAGTTTACACATAGAGACTGAGGTGCAAAGAGATGAAATCCCCTTGCCCAGTGTCGCAATAATAACAATACATGGGGAGCTGCATCCGAGAGCTGGGTTCTTGCCTTGGGGAATGTGTCATTCACCACCACGCCGTACACCCCTGTTCAGTGCTTGGGGCAATGTTTTATGTACATAATGGCTTTTAGCTTCCCAGCCAAAATAAATAACACAAGTGCTGGGTTTTTAGCAGAGGAACCCGGATTGCACAGCAAGCTCTGATCTCAGGAAATAGGGTTGTAAGCGCTCAGTCCTTCTGAAGCTTAAGACCAGAGGCTAGATCAGTGGTTCTCAGCCCAGGCCATTTGGGAGCCCAGGAGACACCTGGCCATGCCTGAGAACATTTTTGATTGGCACAGCTCGTGCGGAGGGCTTTGGGGTGTTACTGGCACCTAGTGGATAGAAGCTGCTGATGCACTAAACTTTCTAGAAGGCTCCCAACAGCTCCCACCACGAGGAACTGCCGGATCCCAAAGTGTCACTCGTGCTGAGGTTGAAAAGTCCTGGGCGAGAGTGGAACAGCTCACCGTGTACTGGTTGAGACTCACTCTGTGGACATTGCCCAGCGTTTGGTCTTTGTGACCGATAGCAGTCCTCTTACCTGGCTCACAGAGCCTGAAGGTTAGGTGACACAGTTCCTTGTCCATGAGGGCTGCAGGGTGAGTTTAGACGGGGGAGGACACCCATCTGTCACTGCTCCAGGACCAGTATTCGCAGCTGGCCTGGTTCTTTGGCTTCCCTGGGGCTATGCTTCCACATGGTCCTTTGATTGCTCTCCCTGCTCTCCTGCGTGCTGGGTCCTGTGGTGGTAGCTCCCCGTTCTTTGAAGCTCCCTGATAATCTGTCTTCAGCAGGTGACCAGCCTGGTGGATCTCAGGTGCTCAGTCTTCTGTGAGATTGTGGCCAAATTTCAAGCCCTACAGAGGGCAAGAGCATGACCCACTGCCAACAGGTCTCAGGTGCCACTGCCCTGGCCCTGGAGCCTGGGACAGACGCTTCTGGGTCAGGGCAGTGGCACCTGAGACCCGCGGGCAGTGGGTCATCATCTCAGCAATGCCCGGGAATAGCCACTATGTCGTGCAAAGCATGGCCTGGCTTTGCAACACCCAGAAACATTTCTTTGCCCCTCCTTCCGAGAGTGAAGGCACTGCTGATCCTCCCTCTGCAGCGTCAGCATCCCCTGGGAGCGCATCAGAAATGCAGCCTCTCAGGACCACCGAGTCCGCATCTGCATTTTATCCAGACCCCCAAGCGATTCCAGCCCATTCAAGTCGGAGGAGGACCCTTGCTCATGGGAACTACTGGCCATGAGTGAGAACGGGGAGAGGGTCTGGGTAACCTGTGACATGGAGACTGACAGGCTTTTGATTTTTAGTGGCAGAGCCCGATCCCCTTCAGCGTTCTCTCTCAGAGCCCCGTGGGAATGTGTGTAACTTTCCAAAGCGTTGGTCTCTAAAATCAGAGCGCTGGTGATGTTTGCTCGCCTTGGTGGGACAAGAAGACGTGCCTGGAGCCGGGCGGGGGAGCCCGGCCTCGCTGGCCAGAGCTACTGCCAACGCGTGTGGTGTCTTGTCTTGCTGATGGCGAGTCCACTGGAGGCATCTTGGCTGAGGATGGATAGCACAGTGTCTGCTCGGCTGCGGTCTGACATATCCTGCAACCGCAGGGAAACTGCTTTCTTATGAGATCAAGCCCAGAACCCTCCAAGGAGTGAGCAGAGGAGAGTTCTGAAAGGAGAATCTACGCCGGGGGAGGGGCTGCCGAACATGGACTCTTAGAAACCGTGCCCCTGAGTCTCATCTCCCACTTGGGATTCTCACCCCAGGGAACATCAGTTTCCATTTAAAACTCAGGCTCCAGGGGGAACAAGACTGCTTCCCTTTGGTTCTGCACAGCACAGCTGAGGCCATCTGACATTTTCAAAAAGAATTTAACTACTAAGGGAGAACAGAAAGGAAATAGTAGCAGGCAATATAAATAGTGGCCTTCCAGAACACCGGTCTCTGACCCTAAGATAACCACACACTGGTCTTAAGGATGCTGTAAGAGTTGGATTGTTGTTCCGCATACATTCACTCCCTGCCCTTCCCCACTGTGGGTGGAAGACATCCCTGCCTTATTGATGTTGGCTTTGGCCATGGGACTTTCTTTGGCCATTTGAATGTTAATGAACATGACACGAACACAGGCCATAAATGGGCTCGCAAGGCCTGCCTTTTGCATCCAGTGATCTCTCCTGAGAACATGCCTTGGGTAGCCCCCTTCTTCAGCCTGGACCCCAGCATGATGCCTGGAGCCATCCTGAACCCCCCTGAAGCCAGGAGCCCTGCCCAGCGGACCCACAGCCCGAAGCAGAGCCTCCCAAGTAACCTGTTCTCCATCAGCTGAACTGCAGAAAAACCACAGACCGTGAGCATGAGCGCAAAGGCTGGAAAGAGAAACTATCGAGTGCTGGGCCAGCATCATTGTGACGATAGCTGACTGATACAGAGGATGCAATGCACAGGCCCTATCTAAAATCCCTTCTTTGGAGCAATCCTGCCCATCTTACCATTTGCTACCCAAGAGCTGTATCAGGGATCTTGACCTTGTTCCTATTAGCCAGACAGCCGAGTGAAACACAGGGCCTGCCTCCAGCCCCTGCAGGAGGAGATCCACCATCCTACTCAGGAAGAGCCCCTGCCTCATCCCCTGCCTCCATAGAAGAATGCAACCTTGCTTGCCACCGTTTTCCCGCGAGATAAAGACCTGCAGCATGGAGTGTCTGGACCAGACAGCACTGGGGCAGTGAATAATGAGCCTGCCACTTCCTGCAACTGCAGAAGCCTTCGCCCATGCTGTTCCAGCAGCTTGGAGTGCTCCTCCTTCCCTCCTCCTGGGGTCACCCCACATGTCCTGCAGCTCTCAGCTCAGTGGGCACTTGCCCAGTGACTTGTCCCCCACTAACCGCTCCCACAATTCTTTGCTCCTTCTCAGCACTTAGAGGTACAGTTTTACATGGACACGTGGGAAGATTGGTTGAATGTCTATTTGCCCCCCCAGACTGTAGGCTTCCCGGAGCAAGGGCAAGCTTCCGGTGTGCCTGCTCACCCCTGCATCCTAGTGCCCAGCGTGTGCCTGGCACACAGAGCCCTCAGCAAACGTCGATGAAACAGAGCAGGCTCTTGTCTCTGTCCAACCCTCAGAGGTGCCCCTCTCCTGGGTAACTATTTCATTTCCTGGGATTCGTTTCCTTTCTGAGGCACGTTTTACCCCGCAACTCATGAGCTTACATGGTTCTGACCATAACGGCAAGGTCCCTTTGGGTCCCCAAGGTCACGCCAGGGACAGAAGTGGAATCTTCTCTCACAAAAAGGTCTGATCGTCCGCAGCTTAGATATGAGGGTGCATCCCTGCCAATCAATAAAGAGGGAAACTGAGGCACCTTGTCCCACCCGTTTACTCAGCCTGCCGTTGGCAGGTGCTAGAGTTGACAGGAAATTGGTTCTGCCTGTCCTTTGTCGCCATCTCACACATAGTTTTCCTCCTCTAATGATGACTTTGGCACCAGATACCTCCGGTCTGAGACGCGGGACCCTCATTAGGCAGCGAGGCTTTGGAGGGTCCGCGGTGACGGCGGATGGATTGGGAGCCGTGCCCTGGCCAGGTGTTTGGAGCAGCTGCCACTTTCCTTTGTTTGTTCCACCGTCGCTGGTGTTAACCCTCGTGGAGAAGGCCACGCTGCCGGGGACGGGGCGGTAATGCAGTCGTGCGTCCGTGTGGCAGCGCCCGGACTGCCAGCTGAGCCTGATTACACAGTCTGCGCCCGGCCCGGGCTGGAGGCCGCAGCGGCGCCGGCTGGGAAATTGCATTTTGGAGTCTCACTCCCTGCACTTCTGTGTGGCTGACCCAAACCCAGTTCCCCTGGGCAGAGGGCCCCGGTTCCACAGTCAATTAAAGCTGCTGGTGTCCACTTTCTCTCTCCAGCGGCAGCGGGTGGGGGGTTTCCTAGTGCACAGACCAGCTCTCAGCTCTCCAGACCCAGATCTGCCCCTTCCCCGGGGCCATCCTTGGATTCCGGTGTCTTCTTTCCTCTCTCTGGAAAGAACAACTTCCGTTCATGAAATTAGCAAGTTCAATTACAACACTTGAGAAACACTTAGGGAGGGTGTCTGTGCCTAGAACTTGAGATGTAGGTGGACCCAGACACAGTTCTGTCCCCAGGAACTCTCGCAATAGAGATGGAGATCGATAGCAGGGTGCTGGGAGGTATAATACTGGGACCTCAGAAAAAGAGACCCACTTTCTCAGAGAAGGGGAGGAGCAGGGTAGTTCTGGGAGGACTTCCCAGAGGAGGCGCCATCTTGTGTGGGCCTTAAAGAGAATAACTGACTGTGTGTGTGTGTTTCCTGGAGAGGAAGTGATAGAAAGAGGGAACAGCCTGGGAACCCAAGATGTCTGAGGTGCCGGGACAGCCTGGGTCACCGCGTCCACGGTGGATCGGACAGAGGCGAGGGGTCAGATGTGCGTGGAAGGCAGGAGGCCATGTGTTCGGAGCAGCACCTGGGGAGGAGGCCTGGGGAGAAGGGGGTGCGTGAAAGACGAGGCTGGAAGTTGGCTAAGATCAGAGGCTGAAGGATGTCACATGACAAGCCAGTCTGCTGTGAGGCAGGTGGTGACACACACCAGCACCAGAGCAGGTCGTCAAGCCTCTACGTGAAAATATCACTTTTACGTGAAATATTCACAGAGGTTAAATATTTTCCTGGAAATATCCATTGCTGGAAGATAAAACACATACCACGAATAAAACAAGGAAGATTGCTTTGAAAAGACCCTTTGATAAAGTGGCATTAGGGCTAGACTGGGAATAATTTTGACGAATGAAAAGCCCTTATAGAACGCCAGGCGCGCTGAAAGCACTTTGTATGTTCTTACGTCATGTAGCCCTTAGAGCAACACGATGGGGCCCCAGTCGGCCGTTGGAAGTGCCTAAAAAGATGGGCATTTGGTGAGTCACACAATGTGAAGGCTGACTCCTGGGATTGAGCAGCATCCTATCCTCTCTTTGGGAGACAGCTCCTAGGCTCAGGAATGTCAGGTGAGGCAATGGGGAGGCGGGGGTTCGGAGCAGAGGGGAGATCTCATCACTGGCGATGGCTCATCTGTGGAGCAGATAAGGAAGGCTGAACACATACGTGTGGGCTGCACTGGAGACAGTGAGTGGGCCCCTGGGAAGGGGAGGCCAGGCCAGTGGGCTTTGTGCTAACGGTGCTGAGGAGCCGGCTGCGCAGAGGGACAGGCTGAGGACGGGCTGCCTGGGACATAAAAGATGGCGTGGACCTGGCTGCTCACTGGTCTTTTCAGCCCTCCATGTGCCCTAATTTGCCCTCAGGGCGAGCACCAGCGGTCATAAAGGCAGAGATCCCAGCTTACACTCCCTCCACTTCTCATGACTAAACCCAGCACCCGAAGACAGGCACACAGACCTTTACCTTGTGCTCCAAACCCCTGCAGGGATGTAGGTGTCCCCAACAAGCAGGGGTGACACTTGCTCGTATTAACAACCACTGTGGGGTGCTCCCAGAACTCCTGCCCCCAGATGCCTTCCTCCCACAGCACCCAGTCAGCGACCTGGATCCCCCCACTCCCTGCCTCCCAGCCTCCTTTGTCCTTTTCTGGCTGCCTTTCCAAATGCACTTCTGAATATCATTCCTGCTCCTCCTGGGCCTGCAAATCCTCCTCCGTAATGAGTAGCCATCTGCAGGTTTCATGTTTATGCGGTTCCCCTCCCCCTTCAGATTGGTTAATAAAAATACTAAGCAGGACTGAACCCAGGGCTGACCCCTGCTGGGCAATCCCCTGGGGATCCGCTGCCTTTCTATCACCAGCCTTTTAGACTGTCCTGTGTTGTTGGGTGTGTTTTTTTTTGGGGGGGGGGGGGGGGGGCGGGGAGGGCAATTTACAGTCATCTCCCTCTGTCCTTGTCAATCTGGACCGGATTTTGAAAATAAAAAGGTTGAAAATTATCCCAAGATTTTCTAGTTAAAGTTCAAATCTATGCTTTGAGAATTGTTTTTCTATTTAGCAGGAAACAATTACAACATACAACAGAGTCCATTTTTTTGTTTTTGTTTTTCCTAATAGGATGCTAAATATCAGTATATTTTTATGTGATCTGGAGAGTTGAAGAAATATGTTTTAATATACTTTTTTATTGATCTCAGAGAGGAAGGGAACGGAAGAGAGAGATAAACACCAATGATGAGAGAGAATCAATTGGCTGCTTCCTGCATGCCCCACACGGGGGATCCAGCCCATAACCAGGGCATATGGCCTGACTGGGAATCGAACTGTGACCTCCTGGTTCGTAGGTCGATGCTCAACCACTGAGCCATGCCAGCCGGCCAAATATTTTATTTTCAACAGGTTCTTTTGAATATGGTGCATAAATTAACACTTGTTAATAAAGAGTAAGAGTTCGCCTCCATTTCTCTTTTTGATCACAACTCAGCTTGGAGCATGTTGTGCTTAAGTTTCTTTGGGTATAAAAAATTAAGCCGGATAATGTATGTTTATAACAAACTGCAAGGAACTATTAGACAGAACTACGAAGGACTGTTTATCGCCTAGAAATGCTTTTGCCTTTTGACATAATATTCCTGGGTGTTTGGGGTTCCCACCAAGAGACATGCCACAAGATCCACTTCATTTTATTTTAAGTAGGTTTTTCTTCTTTTATTTTTGTTTTAAATAGACTTTATTTTTTAGAGCAGTATGACGATCCTAACAAAATTGAGGGGAAAGTGCAGAGATTTCCCATCACGCCCTCTGCCCTCTCACACATGCAGCCTCGCTCTATCCACATCCCCACCCCAGTGGTACACTGGCTAATTGGATGAGCCTACACTGACACATGGCTGTCACCCAACATCCATACTTTACATTAGGGCTTACTCTCGGTGGTTTCCATTCCATGGGTTTTGACAAATGCAGAATAGAATGTATCCACCATTACGGTAGCACAGAGAATGTTTCACTCCCTAAAAAGCCTCTGTACTCTCCCGGCCAGCGTGGCTCAGCGGTTGAGCGTCGACCTATGAACCAGGAGGTCACGGTTCGATTTCCGGTCAGGGCACATGCCCAGGCTGTGAGCTCAATCCCCAGTGTGGGGCTTGCAGGAGGCAGCCGATCAGTGATTCTCTCTCATCATTGATGTTTCGAGCTCTCTCTCCCTCTCCCTTCCTCTCTGAAATCAATAAAAATAAACAAACAAAATAAATAAAACTCCTCTGTGCTCTCCCATTCATCCCTCTGTCCCCTAAAAGACCCCTGGTAACCTGATTTTTTTTACTGTCTCCATAGTTTTATCCATTTTGTGTTTATGCTGCATACTCCACCCGTGTAAGCCTCCTGGAAGAATAAAAGCCGTATCTGCCTCCTTGGGGACTTGTTTGAAGGGGCGGATGGGCTATGAAATATCGACGCATCTGGTCCCGGGCAGTTTTTTTATTCCCTCGCCCTCCTGAGACTGGGGCCCCTGGAGTCAAAAGCTCGGTGATAGCATCTGGGCCCCGAAAAGACATCTTGTCGGGCTCGGTTTCCCTCTGCCTCCGCGCCCTCATCATCATCATGAGGATGAAGGAGATGAAAAAGCAAACACGGCCCTAGCCAGTTTAGCTCAGTGGATAGAGTGTGGGCCTGAGGACTGAAGGGTCCTGGGTTTGATTCTGGTCAAAGGCACAGGCCCGGGTTGCAGGCCTTATCTCCAGTAGGGGGCGTGCAGGAGGCAGCTGATCAATGACTCCCTCATCACTGATGTTTCTATCTCTCTCTCTCCCTCTCCGTTCCTCTCTGAAACCAATAAAAATATATTTTAAAATTAAAAATTAAAAAAGGAAAGCAAACGCAATCTAACAAATAGGCCAGACCACTTCCCATTCCAGCTTCTAGAACAAAAGATCGCACTTCCCAGAATTGGCTCACCAGGGGGGTCGCACACCCACATCTGGTTCTACAAAGCCTTTGACTTTCTCTCAAAATATATACATTTAAAAGCCTTACAGTTTTATAAGAACCCCGAAAGAGAAAGTCTTTAATTTGACCATAGCTTTCCAGTTTTGTGACCTTTCGCTTGGTCAGGAGTGGCTTCACACACAAGGCCATCCAAGCTGGAAACCTTATTAATAATCGTTACGTGACAGCTGAACAAAAGAGCATGAACTGACAGGAACCCCACCCTTCTCAGTATATTTCAACTCTGTTGTATAGAGAGAAGACGTGAGAAATGGGGACAGACTCTTACAGTTCACAGATCACCTTTACCTTTCATCACAAATATATTGTGTGTACTCTTAGCTATCACTATGCAATGGAAAAGATTTCTGAATTCTATGTAGTATACATAGAGTGATTTATCCTGTGCACCTACGATTTGCCTCTGTTGCGGATCATATAGGCACACAATTTTGTGAACGTATTTATGAAAACATGTATAAGCGTCATTTCGCTGGCTGGCAGTCTCATTGCCGTGGGACGTGGCTGCCTTTGTATCTCAGAACATCAGGTCCCGATGGCAGCGGCAAGGGAGCGTCCCTGCCCCAGTCCCCAAGTCCCCAAAGCCCAGGTTTGTGTTTGTGTGTGGGGAGAGTTAATGAGAACAGAATGGCTTTCTTCCCTGGCTTCCCCAATCCCATCTGTTCAAACAAAAGGCTGAAAGGGAAAGAGAGATGAGACCCTGCTGGTCAAGGGGGGAGGAATAATAGCCCATATCCTTGGGCAGCGTCGGCGCACATGCAACCCCTGCACACTGTGCTGAGCTTGTACTCAGACAAAGGGAAGGCAGGCCAACATCGGTTCCGTTCTTAAAAACTCATTATTTAAAAAAATGCATTAGGCCCAAAGACTAGTTTGTTCTTCCTTCAATGGCTGCATTTGTAAGTCTAGATTTTAAAATGGGGAATACGTAAGGGGGAGAGAAAGCCATTTGGTTGTAGTGAAATGGGCTGAGGGAGCCACCTGTGTGGGCAGTTGTAGAAGACTCACTTGTACTTACTCTGCATGAAGTTCAAGGACCGAGAAGGCGTTTCCTCTCTTCCTAAGGAGAGCCGTGAAAACCCTGTAATTTCCAGGGGCGGAGAGGAAAACAGGTGGCCCTGCCCCTGGGGTCAGTGGGTCATCGCAGAAAGCAGACAGGCAGCTCTCCGAAGGTCAGAGAACTTTCCCAGAGCAGTTCGCTGAGGTTGACGGGGCCCTTAGAGATGCTCCGGAAACACGCGGGCGACACCCTCGAGGGGTTAAGGTACAAGGTTTCTGCGGCTCGGGTACCTGGTGCTGCTCACCTGGTGGGAGAGAAAAGACTTTCTGGATGTGACTCCGCTAAGTTCAGGCCCGAGCTATTGGACGCTCTTACCATAAAGGCGAGAGTGAGTTTGCCTCCACAATTAACTTCTTTTCTCTGTATAACAACTCATATGTGTGAATACATCTGTTCTGTGGCCCTAGCTGGTGTGGCTCAGTGGATAGAGTGTCAGCCTGCAGACTGAAGGGTCGCGGGTTCAATTCTGGTCAAGGGCATGTACCTAGATTAAAGGCTTGAGGCAGGAGGCAACCAATCAATGTGTGTGTCTCTCTCACTGTCTCTCCCCCTCCATTTCACTCTCTCTAAAAATATCCTCTGGTGAGGATTAACCAAAATAAATAAATAAAATCCATCATCCTTTACGGACAGCCTTCTCATTATTTCGAAGGTGTAGAGAATGAATCCCATCTTCCCTTGAGTTAACGCTGACCCTCTCACTCCTGTGACAAGGAACAGCAGAGATGCAGGGCACAAGCATAGGTTGCCCAGGAGTCGAGATGCTGAAGTCACTCTGTGTTTGGGAAAAGATCACATCTTCTGAATATTTTCCCAAGGATGAAAGGAGAAAGCAAAAGCAAATGTGAATGTCAAGAAATGTCATTTCGGGATCTCCTGGGAGTTGTGAATGTCCTCGAAAATGCTAGGGTGCGGAGAGCTAGCTCAGCCCTACAAGGCCCCTCGGCCCTGTGAATGGAGGTCCAGGCCTACCATCTGAGGAGGCACAGGCTGTGGGAACTGAGGAAAGGCGCTGAGAGGGGAGGGGCTCCTTGCAGGTTAGAACAGCACCAGTTTGGCACATCCTGGTCATTTCACAGCAGTATTTTCTCCTCGGTGTTCATCATGCAGTCAACATTCAATTATGCATGCAAATGAAGGGCGAGCAGGAGAGAGACCGCCCGAAGTGGGGGGTGATCAAAATCCTATTATCTGGCCGCTGCACCATATGAGTCTTTTTTACAATGCATTTTCTTATGTATTTTTGCTTGGGCTAATTTTAAAATGAGTTTTTATTCCCCAGATACTTCGGTCAGTGCTGGCCCAGAATGGAAAGCACACCCCTCCTCGTCCACAGAGAACGTAATCCATCCGCAACGTTAATAACTGGTGAGTTGAATGCTTTTGCCAACTCCATTCCTCTCCTCGATCCCCTGCAGGGAAAGAGGGATATAAATATACCTACTTTGGAGAATAGATGAGTTCTTAAAGGCTTGGCCACAAAGGAAATTTGGGGCTAACAGAATTCTCTTTTGTGGAGGAGGTCCCCCTGAAAGCTACACTGTGCAAGAGATGAAAAATCTTGCTCTGGGGGATCATGGGAACCGTACTTGACAGATAATAAAGCCTTGAAGAGGGTACATTTAAAGGAAAAGTGAACAAGGCTAATTGTTGGTGCTGTCATTTTACTGTCCACACCGAGTCACCAGAGACAAATTGACCACGGCTGGTATACACTCCTTGGTCAGGACCAGGGCTGCCCTGCCTCCGCCCTCAACCCTACAGTGTCAGGCACCTTTAGGGAGTGTTCTCTTAGTTTTTGCCATCGTTCTATATAAGAGGGTTGTCGTCATACAAGTAAATGGGACCCTTTCTCTCGGCCGTCATTGACGAGGTATGTAGACTTTTGAAAGAGCTGCTGTCTTGCACAGATTCAGATGTATCGACTTGTTCCATCATCGTTCATTGTGAGAGGCTGAACGGAGGCTGCAGGTGATCGGAAGGCTGGTGCCCAAGTGCAGGTGAGGGAATGGAGGATGCGGTCCCAGGTATGGGGCTTGGATACTTATCGCGAGGGTGATGATGAGGCTCTGAGCAGAGAGGATGTGAGCGGGACACTGCCGAATAGTGGTTACAGTCTGTATCTGATTTAGCTAAGTCTTCCTCACTAAGTGGATGAGTGGCATTCAGAGTTCCTGGCAAGCCCAGCCAACACGGCTCAGGCTGGGTCAGTGTTTGAGCATCAGCCTGAGGACGGAAGGGTCCAAGGTTCGATTCCGGTCAAGGACACGTACCTCTGTTGCAAGCTCCTCCCCAGCCCGGGCCCTGGTTGGGGCTTGTGCAGGTGGCAACCCATCGATGTGTTTCTCTCACATCGATATTTCTCTCTGTCTTTCACTCTCTCTTCCACACTCTCTAAGAACCAATGGGAAAATATCCTCAGGTCAGGATTAAAAATTAACAAAAATAATAAAGTTGCAGGGTTGATGCTGACTGCCAGCTCCTCCCTCGAGGGCCATCTGCGCTTAAGTGTCAGCTCAGGGCCCAGGACACATGTCCCAAGAGGAAAAGAGCCAAGCAGAGCAGTGTCTCCTTCCATGGCCTCCTCTAGCTGGGCTCTGTCCAGGTTCAAGACGAAGGAACGCAGCCGTCACCTGCAGCCCAGGAGGGCCCGTGTCACACGGCAAACACAGTTGGTAGGAACAGATTGTTGATAGGGTCATCTTTGGAAAGTGCGATCATCCAAATATGTCATTCTTATTAGCTTACTATGCCTTAGGTATTTTATTCATAACGAAATCCGAATATACTTATGAGATTGTGAATATGTTTGATAAATTAGAATGCACTATCAAAATGGCTTATAAACCTCTAATTTCGGGGATTGAAAGTAAATGAAACATTGTGTATTTGCAGAGCATGGCAGGCAATCAACATGTTTTAGCTTCGTGGTCCTCCTTGGCCTTTAGACTGAATTGGCACCGTCTACCTGGCCTGTGGTTTAATGAAAACCATTGAAAATACAGATGATTCCCCAATGCCCAGCGTAGTACCTGGCCCAGCATGAGTGCTCAGAATATTTGGTTAGTGTGATAGTATAAAGAATACAGCTGGCCTTTGTCCCTGGTTCCTGGCACAGAGTTTCAAAAATCCTTGGAATTTCCTGAGCAACAATAGTGTCTTTTATTATCATAAGAGTCCCTTCTGACTGTACCTGGGTTTATGCTAAAGAGGTGACTCTCACTGGGCCCTTAAATAGTTTCAAGGCAGAGAGAGGCTGGCCAAGGCAGGAAAACCAAGTTCCTGATTGGGATTCGAGGGTTGGAACTTTAACCCCAGCCCCTGACCTCTGGGGAGCAGAGGGGGCTGGAAATTGAGTTCATTTAACCCAACGTATCAATGTAATGAACCCCAGGTCAACAGTGAATGCCAGTGCTCAGGAGAGCTTCCTGGTGGGGAGGCTGGCATGCTGAGAGGGTGGCACGCCCAGAGGGGGCAAGGAGGCTCTTGCATCCCCTGAGAACTTGCCAATGCATCTCTTTCATTGAGTGGTTCCCAGGTTGTAGCCTTTAGTAATTCTAGCAAATTAACAAACCTAGAGGGGGCTCATGGAAATCCCTGAATTTGTAGCCAACTCCGACCGGAGCGCAGGTGTCCTGGGATGTCACTTGTAACTGGCATCTGAAGTAGGGGCGGGCTTGGGGACTTTGCCCTTTATCTTGTGGGATATGACACTAACTACCGAAAGTCCTACTGAAGGACTTCACCTTGAAGTCATGGGGACTGTGCCACACTGGGTAGCTAGTGTCAGAATTGAATTGCAGGGGACCCAGTGGGTGTCGGAGAATGAGTTTTGGAATGCAAGTATTTGCATAGGTAATAATAAATAACATTAATGAGCACTTAACTCCGTTCCAGGCTCTATTCTGAGCGCTTTGCATGTAGTACCGCATCTAATCCTCACAACAAGACTATGAGGTAGAAGTCACTATCATACCCCTTTTTCATGGAGGAAACCGAGGCATAGAGGGGGTAAGTCATGTCCATGTCACACAGCTGGGGGGCAGCAGGCTTGGAATTCAAACTCAAGCAATTGGCCTCAGAGCCCACATCCTAGTCCACCGCCCCACACACAGCCCTGCTGCTCAGCTCCGCCTCTGTGACCTCCCAGGCAGTTGAGGCAAAACAAAGAGAGTCAGATCTGAGGTGCTGAGCATGTCTCATGGCCAATACGCAGAACGATGGGAAGAATCTCTTCTGAGACACTTCACGAAAGAGGCTGTGATATGGTGGCCACATGCCTCATCTCAACTCAGAGATTAAGTGTGAAATTCCTCAGGCCCTATTAATCAAAGCGATCACCAGAATGAATATCCCTAAACAGCCAGGTGCCTGAACAAACATCAGTCACTGAGTAGACATAGAGGCTGGGTCTGCCCAACAGCAGAGATCCCACTGATGGAGAAGACAGTCCCCCTCATCTGAGTGGATTTGACGCACTCCCCAGCTGCCCCGTGCCCTCCTCATATCCCTTCATATGTAAAGTATTTTCTATTTGGAGGACACAGCAAGACTAGATTAATAGCAGGGCTGGTGACCCCTATCTGTAAAGGGCCGTGGCCTCTCATAAAAATACTTAATAGAGTTCTTTCCCTTTAATTGCATGCCACAATCTTTGGGGGCCCATTCATCTCGACGGATGCTCCAGGCACTGGCCTCCCTTTGTAATATGGTTCTGGCCGAGTGTGGAATCAGCTGATGAGGCCAGGGGTCCCAAGGCAGCACACCATCTGGTCAAGGTCATGGGTGGCAGATTACCAATTAGGAAGCATGGCAGGGAGGATGTTGTGTGGCTGGGGGCCAGGAATAAATGGTGGATCAGCCATTAGTAAGGCAACCGGTGTAGGTGTTGCAACAGATTAATACACAAATCCGTGCTCTTGGGGGATTCTGCATGAAATCTTGGATTCGGTCACTCGGAGCTTTCAGAGATGGGTAATGAAGCAACTTTATCAAAAGACGAGCTGCACTTAGGGCAGTGGGTCTGAAACTTTCACAGGCGCATGAATCACCTGGCGATGTTGTTAAAATGCAGTTTCTAGTTCAGTGGGTCTGAGGTGGGCCTGAGATGTTGCCATTTATAATGACACAGGAGATGCCAATGGGCCATGGACCACTCTTTGAGCAGCAAGGTCTTCCAGCACATCCTCCCGGGTTCTCTGCTTCCCTCAGCATCTTCCCTGCAGTAACCTCCATCATTGACACCTGGTTCCATAGACATGTCTCTGCCCCACCCCTCCGATTAAATAAGGCCTCTCTTGCATGTTAAAGGTGAATAAGAAAAAGCTGTTCCCTACACTTTAGTTTTTCTTTTTCAAGCTGTGCAAGTAATGCGTGTAACATATGAACATATCTGGGATATTTTAGCCAGCCCAAGCATCCTAGCATTTGACCTATGAACTCTTCCTTATCTATCTCTAATGTAAGGACTCAATTCTTTCAACACTAATATAACCACAATGCCATTGTCATTCTCCACGAAGTTAATAATAATTCTTTAATGTCACCTAATATCTAGTTCATGTTCAGTTCAGATAATTGTCCCCCAAATGTAATTTTATGGGTGATTTGTTTGAATCAAGATCTACAAATTGCATTCTTTGGTTTGTGTCGTAAGTTTTTATAAATCTTAATCAGCTCCTCCTATTATTTTTTTGCTATTTCTTTCAATTTATTTGTCAAAGAAACTAAGTTTATTTCTCCTGTAAGAATTTCCCTCATTCTGAATTGGTCTGATTACATCCCTTTGATGTCATTTAACATGTTCCTTTAACCCCGGTGTTTCCTGTGAATGGGCGTTAAATCAGAGACATACTAGTATAGATTCAGTGCCATTTTTTCTTGCAGTAAAACTCCATGAGTGGTGCTACGTGCTTTCTGCTCCATCACATTGGGAGGGCCATAGTGACTACTGCTTCACTTTTAGAAATGTTAGAGTTGATCCTGTGTTCAGATGATGTTAACTTGAACATCTATTATGAAGTCCTCCACCAACCTTTTGTTTCCAGTTTTAAGCATCGTTGACAATCCTTGTTTGCACTCTTAAAAGTGTTCCTGTAGCATCCTGTGCTTCCCCAGCATGCCACTTTATTCGTCAGCTTTCTCTGCTTGATGGCGAATTCCCTCCAGGCAAGATCATCTGTGTGTGTGTGTGTGTGTGTGTGTGTGTGTGTGTGTGTCTTCGACACCCAACCTTGTGGTTGGTATGTAGTTGACACCCAATAATAGTTATCGAATGAGTGACTTCTGCCCCTGACGCCTCCTGAGAACAGTGGACACCTGCCAGAGATTGGTTCTCAGGTTACATTCTTCCAAGAGGTGTTTGAGACTTTCAACAGCTTGGTAACATTGAAGGTATTTCTTCTAGTAATTGTGTCCCTGTCAGGCGTGGTGTCACCTCAGAGACAAGGCATTTCAGCCATGGCTGGCGTTCCCAGGCGCCATGGTGCCAGAGAGGAGGCAGGAAGAGTGCCTTTCTCCACCTCTGGGCCAAGCAAACAGATCTCAGGTGAGACACACAATCACAGGCAGAGATCTCCGGAGGGGCCCAGAGAGGGGCCTGCTGTGGGAGGGAGGCAGGAATGTTCAGGCAACAATCTCTCAACTGACTCTTCGCTCATCTGAACACTCCCTGATGCTTGCACTGAATGTTTTCCTTCTTCCGGGAAGTGTTTGAGTGTAACAACCCTCACCTGGAACCGTTCCTCCAATGCTGTTGCTGGAATATCCCAGCTCAAGGGGCAAGATCTTCGCTTTGGGAGGCTGAAGGGTTCATGGCAGCGTGTCCAGTAGGAGGAGCCCTATCCGTGGAGATGCCCCTGGTGTTTTCGAATGAAGAGGAAATGCTAAAGGAGGAATTTACTGGGGCTGGGATTAGGGTGCAGTACATTGCCTGACAAGCCCCATCCTCGCCTCTTCGTGTGCTTCCTGTACTGCGGGTTCTGGAAAGTTCATTTGCCACGCTTTCCCTGCCACTGGGGTGTTGCGTGCAATTTAGGTTCTGCCATTTACTTGCACGAGCGGGATTTGAACTGTGGAAGTGAGGCAGCGGCAGTCTTCTTGCCCCGTTGGCTATTATGACTGGTGAGCAAGGTCCAGGGCGCAGGGCGTGTCCTCAGCAGGTCAGTCTTGAGCTTCCTGGTGTCTCGAGGCAGCTGTGGTACAGGTAGCAGAGGGCAGGCCTTGGTTAGCAGGCATGGCAGGGCGGCCTTGAACTCCACAGTTCCCCTGCTGGCCTTCTGGAGCCCGGCCTAGGAGCCATTCCCGCAGCCCTCCCGATAACTTAGTACTTCGTATCTCCTGTAGTAAATTATTTTTTGCTTAAAATACCCAGATTTCCATTTCCCGCATTGAACCCTGCCTCCTGTAAGGTCATGAGCAAGCGCCTGTAAGGAAGCGCCTGTCTTGCTTGCCACTGGCCCAGGTGCCGAGCTGAGGCCCCAGTGTAGCAGAGCCAGAGTGTAGCAGGGCCTGGTGACACGGGAGAGCAGCTTTACAAATACTGAAAGGATGTGCTCTGAAAAGTCATTCGTTTCACTGAAATATCATCACAAGTCCTGGTGCCTTGGCTTGGAGTTGAGAACAAGGATGAGCGCGGGCTGCAGGGAGAGCAGAAAGACCTGTCAATCGAAGTCCTTTTCCAGATAGATGTGAAGAGGAGGTGGGTGCCGCTCATGAATTAGAGCTCATGTTATGCGTACAAACCTGCAGCGGTAAAAATAAAGAGCGAGCACAAGAAGCTTGTACTTACATCCAGGCAAGCCTCAGGTTTCCTGGCTGTGGACCATGCCCGTTGCTGGGAAGCTTAATTTCCCTGCTGTATCCCAGCGTGCCGTGGAAATAACCCATAAATGTACACACTGCGCTGTATTGCATTTCTGGGGCACACGTGGGCTCTCACATCTGTTGTGCAGGGTAAATTCTAGAACGTGCCTGCATTAGGGGTCCAATTTTGACACAACTACCCGGCAAAAGAAATGAGCAACAACAGGCGAGGGAGGGCATTAGAATTTTTGAAAAAGCTGAAAAGGAGAAGGTGACGTGCTCTGTTGGCTCCCAGAGGTCAGCATCAGAGGTCCTTCCTGGAGGCCCTGGGGAGAGCCCACGTGACCTGGAATTCTGGGTAATATCCTCCCCGTGTCCGGGGCACAGTGTCCCACTAAAGGTGTTTGCACGTGGCCTCGCTCAGTCATCTGCTCTGGGTGCAATACCACTCTGGGGCTGGGTACTTTTCCAGCTGTCTCGTCTGCTGTCGCCCGGGGTGGAGTGTGTCCCAGGTCACTAAGACCACCCTCAGGCTCAGTGATTCATTAGAGGAACGCACAGGACCCAGGAAAGCTGTTCCACTCATGGTTTGAGTTTATTCAAATGAAAGGATACAGATGAAAATGAGCAAAGGGAAAAGGCGTGTGGGATAAAGTCCAGGAGAAACTGAGTACGAGCATCCAGGTGTCCCTCCCAGCAGAACTGGCGGGTGTGCGTAATGCTCCGGGGAGCAGAGTGTGAGAACACGTGCAAAATGCTGCCAACCGAGGAGGTTCTCCTGGGCCGTGGTGTCCAGGGTTTTGCTGGGGGGTCTGTCCTGTGGGCATGCGGTGCTGGGTGGCTGACCTCAGCTACTCAGACTCCAGCCCCCACAGCAAGCCAGGTGCTCACCACAAAGCATAAACTACTAGTATCTGATCGGACGTGGCCCAAGGCCTGAGGCAGACAGACACTCTTACCAGGCAGAATATTCCAGGCTCAGAGATCATCTCCCAGGAGCTGCCAAGAACCATTCCTGAAGTCAGGCCTTTCTCAGGAGCATGCAGGGTTTGAGAAACCCAGGCTTCCTGAGCTAACCCTTTCCTGTACTGGGAGAGGACACACCCTTCCTGGTCGGTGGCCCCAGGACAGAGGCCTGGCTCCGTAGAGAGTCAACACCCCACAGAGGCAGCGACGTGGTGACCACAGGCCTCCAGTCCTGCTGTCTGTACCGGGCAGAGGATGGATCCGGTGCCAAACTCCCTGTGGGGAACTCTGAGAGGCGACAGCCTGCAGGAGGAGGCGGGGGTGACATGAGTCGTCCTCAAGGGTCACTCTCTAGGTGCCGCCCATTTAACCTCAAACATCTCTCACATCTCCCTGCTCTTCTGCATCTCTGTCGTCCTCGCTTGTACCGTGGCAGCCTCCGCCTGCCCCTCCCGGCTCCTGCCTCTCCCCCCTGCAGCCTGCCTGAGCTTTCGTGGGTGTGTCTGGCCTTCGTGGCTCCCCGGGGCCTGCAGGATGAAACCCAAGCACCATGAACCAAGTTGCCTATGGTTCTCAGTGTAGAGCTTATCGTCTCTCGGTCAGAGAAATGAACAACAGGCTTGGCACCCTGGTGATTCTCACTGGAATCTCACCACCTGCTCTGGGAAGAGAACAGAACTCCAGGCAGCACTGTCCCATCTGCAGTCCAGATCGGCAGACTCTGCCTCTGCATCTTCTTGAAACTGATCTTTAACCTGCCATTGCCTGTGACTCTTTCCCAGTGTGGATCCCAGGATGTGGTTTCCTTCTTGCTGCTGTTGTCGATACTGTGGTCTGGGCCAGGCTGCATTTCTCCTCGATGGCTGAGAATATGTTACCTGTGGTGATGCAGTGGATACCAGTATTAATGGCCAAGGTGTCTGTATTAGCACTAGTATTGCAGAAGGAGCAGGGGAGGGGGGAGGCCCATGAAAAACAAGCAACAAGTTGCTGCAGCTGCTGTATGTGCGGAAGCAAGGCAGCATGGGGTGGTGCAAGAGTTGGAAAAGAAGAGTTTCCAATCAACAGCTTGTTACATACACCATCTTGAGATTATTTCCTCTTTTATAGCCATAATTATGATGGGAGTGTTTTGCATATTGATTTTGCTTTGCCTCTGCGGAGCTGGAGACTGACTCCCTCTGCAAACCCCACGGTTTTTGATTCACAGAGGCCGCCTCTGAGTGCCACCATCTCTTTGAGGGGCAGACCTCGAAGAGATGCAGACTGTCCAACAGAAGAGAAAACCTGATCAGAATTCCCTTGTTCTTTGTACCAGAAAATAATTTTCGCATCACACTCTGTCCATCTGGACATCATTAATATTGTCAGCCACTCCCTTCAGTAGCCTTTAATGTCTAAATAATTACTCCCTGTGGCCATAATCTGACATGATGTCACTCCCCTCCTGATTTGCATTTCGTAGATAACAGACATCTTGGGAATTGCAGACGGCTTTGTGAGCTGTCCTGAAAGCCTAATGCTTACTCCCACCATCACCTCAATCACATCATGTTCCCTCCTCTAAATCTGTCACCAAGCTGCGCCACCTTCCCCCACTCAATTACCCCTTTCCTTCTGGTACACCATCTCCGGTTCTGTCTCTACCACGCTCATCATCCTGATTGATAACTGGGAACAAAGTTGACTAATCGGCGCATTGCAATGCTTTGCGTAGCGTGGACTTCCTTGTCTGGAATGTCGACGTTTCATTCCTGTGTGTGATAACCACGTCCCCGCTGTATTAATCACGTTTCCACATTCCAGTCTCACTTCTTTGCAGACACACAGCCACCCGCCCTGGGTAAGCATGATGTCCGGGCCCAGATTGCTTCCCGGGTCTCCTCAGGGTGTCTTCCAGGTCACTGCTCGTACCTTTTCCCTGTCACACAGCCGCGGACAAGGTGAAATACTTTCCATGGAGCCAGGATGAGAGCAAGGCCAAGAGCAGAAAGTTCATCTCTTTTGTTTTTTTTCTGCGTTTTTTTTTTTTTAAATATATTGTTATTGATTTCAGAGAGGAAGGGAGGAGAGATGGAAACATCAATGATGAGAGAGAATCATTGATTGGCTGCCTTCTGCACGCCCCCTACTGGGAATCAAGCCCACAACCCAGGCATGTGCCCTTGACTGGAATAGAACCCAGGACCCTTCAGTCCGCAGACCAACGCTCTATCCACTGAGCCAACCAGTTAGGGCCATCCTTCTCTTTTGGAACCCTGACTTGCTTTTATGGTTTCTGCCTTTTTGCTTTAATTCCTCCTTTTCTTCCCCAATTACCACTCAGTCCCCCCTCTGAAGCTCTCGGCTCCCCACTTCTCAGTTTCTTTTCCTCTCCGTGTCTAGATCTGGCCTTTGTCCACACAATACAGAGCATCTGGATATATGGTAAAAACATGCTGTCAAATACCCAGATGTTTGGAAACATCTGGGCCTTTTGGCACCCAGCAGCAACAGCAGCTGGATAATGGAATTAATTTTTCACTTTTCAGTCATCACTTGACATCGGATGGACAGAGCCCTACCAGCCACAGTGGCAGCCCAGCCCATTGTCTGCTAGCGATTCTTCCTTCCTCTCACAGGGGGATTATCTCTGTCAATCATTTTACTGGTATTGTCGCAGAGAAGGGGACGAAATTTGTTTGTCTCTTCTCAGCCCCACCGCACATCATCACTCCATGCCTCAGTTCTTTTCTTATTGAAAGAGCTAGTGGGAACTGACAATTTCCTTACCCTCCCCTGCCCCGGGGTAAGAGAAAGAATACGTGTGTGAAACTGCTTTCCCCACACTAGTCTGGGAGGACCCGCCAAGGACTGGTTTCTTATTGGAACCGCTCTATCTGGTTGGAGATCTGTTCCCTTCTCATTCTCTCCTGTAGTCTTTGCACCACTCTATTGACAACAAAAGGCACAGTGATGGCAATTTATGATTGCTGTCCCCGCGGTCCACAGAGGGCCGGTCATCTGTTTGTATTTTTCTCAGGCAGCTTAGAATAACACTCCTGGGCCCCACTGGAGCGCTGGGCAGAAGGGCCATCTCCAGGGGCCGCCCACGACGGCAGCGTGTTCATCGTTATCTCTGATTATATCCGGCAGCTCGAAGTAACTTCCCGTGTTAATGAAGCTGCAGGACATCGCCGGGTGGCCTCCGCCATCAGCCGGTCGCTCTCTCCCCGAAGGACAAATCCAGGCAGAAGTGCGGTGGCTACAGTCACGGAGGGGCATCTGTGTCTGCACTCACAAATTGGTGTGGCTTAATTAAAGTGTGTGTGTGTGTGTGTGTGTGTGTGTGTGTGTGTGTGTGTGTGTTCATGCGCCCAAGCTGTTAGCCCAAAAGATGAAGGGAATGGATACGTTGGATGTTTCTGCCTTCGGTAGATTTCACAGAATAGAGACACAGCCCCAAGTCAGTGCAGTCAGAAAATATATCCGTCAATTTAGTGAAAACCAATTCCAGCATGAGTGTCTGCTGGCGCCGCATAGACGCGGCCTAAGTGGCTGTGGGTCAAGGCGGGTCAGTGAGGAGCCTGAGGTCGAAGGCCACGCGGGGTCCCCACCTCCCACCCCTGGGAGCTGTGTCACCCCCGATCCTCCTCGCTCCTCCTCCTGCATGGAGGCTGCTGGGCTGTTGTCTCACACTGGCAGCCCCCTTCAGAGGCTGGCTCTCCCTTCTCCTGGCCCAGTGGCCTCTCCCCTCCCCCCTTCTTTCTCTGTCCCCCTCCCGCCCCCCTCCCTCCCTGCCTCCCTCCCTCCCTCCACCTTCTCCCAGAGGAGGTGACAGACGGTCCTGTAATTTGGTTCCATTCGCTCGACTGGAGCAACACCTGCCCCCCTCCCCGGGGACCGAGGGTCTCATCCCTAACCATACAAGGAGCCAGAGACAAATCCGGGCCCTATGCAAATAGGAAAGCGACAGGGAGAGGGCCAGGCCTGCCACACAGCACGCCTGCGCTCGCTCCACACAAACCGGGGCAGGCAAATGCCTCTTGAAGACCCAGCTGCTAAAATCACCACAACTTTCATTAGGTTTCCAGAGTTTCTTTAAAAAAATTAATAATTAGCTGTCGTCGTAATATCTCCTCCCACGCACAGCACGTGGCAGTAGAAAGAAGTGTCTGGCATTAAGCGGTATCGATAAGAAGGTTCCGAAACAGAGCAAGGTGTAAGGACCAGGGGACATGAGCTGTGCAGGTGTGTGTGACAGGTGTCGCCGTGGCACCTGCCCCACGATGTCACAATGGGCGCGGGCCTCCGGGGTGGGCGCGTTTTCTCTGTGTAAGGCGTCCACGCCCACACAGTCTCTCCCATAAGCAGACTTGTTTCTTTTCTCATTTATTTAGACTTGTGCAGGGCACTCACCACTTAGCTTTTCAGAGCAATCCCCAAAGTCTAAGTGTGGCCAGGGCCGTCCTGCCAGGGGGACCCATTCTGGAGCAGTGGCTCATGACGTCAGCATAGAACCGGCTAAAGCCAGATGCAGGCCCACACCCCACATTCGTGCCTCGGTCACCGGTGCTGCTCCGGCGTGTTACTTAACTTCTCTGTGTCTTGGCGTCTTCGTCTGTAACTTGGAGCTTCTGCCTCATTGGGTTGGGGCAGGACTAAGTGTGTTAATAATGGGAAGTGCCCGCGATGGGTAAGTGCTATGTCTGGGCAGTTGTTTTGCTGATATTGTTACTAGTCACTAGGCTACAATGCAGGGCAGACAGCGTGGGGTCAACCTGTGGATTTGGTGTCGCAGGCTGACAGGGTGTGAGACTGTGGGCGAGCCACATAACCACTCAGAGTGCAAGGTTGTACCCCGAACTGGGGGCCTGAGGGGCTCGCAGAAATAGCGTAAGTGACAGAGTTGTGACTGAAAGGACCGAATCTACCTCATTTTTTGTTTTTAAATCTTTGAAATCTGCGTACTTTGGTCTTGGGCAGTGTGTCCACTCTATCGTGTCCTGCCAGCCCGTCGCCCTTCTCCTTTACCCTGGGCTGTGGTCAGCCAGTCGGCCACTACTAGTACCCTGGGGCACACAGGGCAGCTCTGGACTGGGGACTGGCCTTTTGAACTGAAATGGCCAGTTCTCAGGCATGCCCAGCCGTGACAGTGCGGAGGGGGGTGGCGACAAGAACACTCACGTCCAACATGTGTGTAAGAGAAAGCACCAGCCTTAAGCACAACGGGGAAAGGGGAGGGTGAGTTCTTAAAGTAGAAGGAAGACAACCAGAGGTGACCCGCCTGGCAGGAGGAAAAGGCCGCGGGGGCTGCGGGGGGGGGGCGGGGGGTGGTGCTGGTTAGGCCAGCTGTGAAATTCCCTCCAAACGTAGGTGCTCTCACTGTTATGATGGTGCTTCGGTTATCTTACAGAAGGAGAAAGGGTTCTTTATCTTTTAGAGACTTGCTCATATATTTATGGATGAAATGATGCTATGTTTGGGATTTCTTCAAATAGCCCAGAGGGGTAGTGGGAAAGCAAGGAGCGTGTAAATGAAATGTCAGGCTATTAGAACCCTTAGCTTTTGTGGATGTTCCTAAAGTTTCTATAACAGTATTTTTTTTTTTTTTTAGTAGTTGTTCAACCCTATCCAGAATGCTCAGTTGGTTGGAGCATTGTCTTGTATATCAAAAGGTTGCGGGTTCGAATCCCGGTCAGGGCACGTATGGGAGGCAATTCATGCTGATAGATTTTCCCTCACCAGTCCCAATGATGGACTCACACCTGAACGAAGGTAGCCAAACCCCCGGCCCCCCACTCTGGTGGCAGACTCCGCCCCAGCGCAGCTCCCCTGCCACTATCAGGACCAATCCAGCCCTCACTACTGTCAGTGCGCCAGGTGCCCTCCACGCAGTCAGCTCTGGGGGATGGATGTTCCTTTCATCTCCTGACCCCACTATCCTCTTCCTCCTTGTTATCCATCCTGGTCCCAGGGGATCCCCAGGGAGGACCTCCCCTCCGCCTGCATTCACTAATCTAATCACCTTTCCCGTCATTCAAGAAACTCCTGAAATCTCCCCTTTTCCTGATATTTTTCTGGAATGATCAGCAGACATGTGCAGTTTCCTCCTCACCTGGTAATAAGTAGCAAAATTGAATGGAAAGTTCCAACAAGTTCTCCCTTCACTATCTCAAAAATCACTTAGCTGTTTAACTTTGGAAAAGGTTGCCTGGCACCAGACATGCTCCAAGTGCTTCATGTGAATCAGTTCATCTTCCTAACAATGCTACAGGCGAGGTCGTCTTATCCCCCCATTCTACAGGTAACAAAACTGAGGCACAGAATGAAATGATTTGTTCACGGCCATAGCTGGTTAGCAGGAGACCTGGGGGTTGAGCACAGGCAGGCTTTGTAGTCCGTGCTCCTGACTACCCTGCAGTCGTGCCTGTCCCGGCCTCAGTGCTCTGGGAAAACCAAGGTAAAGAAGGAGCAGGTAGAGGCCAGGCCTCCCACGTGGAGTGGAGAGGGGCTTTCTGACTTTAGATGTGTGCTTATGGCTTATTCCACAGATTACTACTTACCTACCTATAAAGTGTTCTGTCTTATAGGACAAAGACTATTTGTTTGACTTTCTGTAGAGCTAATAATGTGTCACATGCTAATGAATACCATTGGCGGAGACCACGAATCATTAATATGTCAATGAATTATCGCTGCATTATTATTTGTGGCTCCTCCTATGCATACAATAAATGCGAAGGTAATAATAATAATAGTTCATATTTATTGAGCACTTGTTATATTCTTTCTATTCTGGCCAGCACTCTACATCAGCGGTCACCAACCTTTCAGACTTCACGGGCCACCAGTGGTCCATGGACCACCAGTTGGCAACCACTGCTCTACATTATCCCATGGGAACCTCAGAGCAAGCACTTGAGATAGGTACCTATATGGTCCCCTCCCACTCATTTGAAAACGGAGGCTGAAGTAACTTGTTCAGCATCACACATTTAGAATAGGTTGGAGCCACAGTGTGAAGCTGGCCCCAGACTCCTGGGTCTCAAACACAGGGATGGGAGAAGCAGATCAATGCTGGCCACATGATGTTTGTATGGGACTTGGAGCAGAGCAGCTAACACCACCCAAAGAAATTGAGGGAAACTTTGCAAAGCAGTTACATTTGTGTTGGGTGACAATGGAATAATTGAAATTTTCAGGGCAGAATGTCGGGCTGGAGGACAGCATACTAGGCAGAGGGACAGCAAGTGCGAAGGCACAGGTTATAAAGGGGCAGGCATCACCCCGGCTGGGTGGCTCAGTTGGTCGGAGTGTCTTCCCATACACTGAAAGTTTGCAGGTTTGATTCCCAGTTAGGGCACATACTGAGGTTGTGTGTTCCATCCCTGGTCGTGGCATGTATGGGAGGGAACCTATAAATGTTTTTTCTCTCTCTCCCTTCCTCTCTCTCTCTAAAAATCAATAAACATATCCTCAGATGAGGATTTTAAAAATAATTTAAAAAAATAATAAAGGAGCAGGCATCTGCAGGGAAGTGAGGAAATCGGAATTTGTCAGGAACTCAGGGAGAGAGACTGAAATGATGCTGGAGGGTGTCTAGAACAAGATTCTGAAAGATTTCTGTGCCCAGAGAAAGAACTGGAGTGTGTGTGTATGTGTGTGTGTATGTGTGTGTGTGTGTGTGTGTGTGTGTGTGTGTGTTTATAGACAGTGAGGAGTCGGGAATGTTTTCAGGCGGGGTGACATGCTAACTTTCAAAGTTGGCTCTTGGGGCAGCCTGAGGACCGACCTCCATGTGCCAAGGGGTGTGGGTGGGGGACCATGGAGCCAGACCCACCCGTGTGCTGGTGAACAGTCATGCTGTGGACAGTGGCGGGCTAGTCCCGTGCCCCTCAGGAGGGACTACAGTGTCTTCCGTGCACTTGACCTGGCGAGCAGAGAGCAGGCGCAGTCCCCGCCTGCATGTGTCCCCAGTTGGGTGGCCGGCGCTGAAGCTTCTGTAAGCACCTGGGTGGAGAGATGGGGTGCCGGGGCCAAGGGTAGGGTTGTGCATGGCACAGCTGCCTCTGGAGCCAATGAAAACGGTAGAGTGTAAGGACAGGCACTTTGATAAATCCACAAACGTGGCTTCGTGACCCTGGGCAAGTTATAAATCTCTCTGAGCCTTAAGTTCCCTGTATGTTAAATGGCGACAAAAGTACCTACCTCATTGGGTTGTGCGAACTCAATGAGATAATGCATGGAAAGCATGTAACTCAGTAAGCATATAGTACACACTCATACATGTTTGCTGTCAGTATTCCCACTACTACCAACAATAAAGGAGATCGCCCTTCTGGGAAAGGGTATTAGCTATGTATGCACTCAAGTCGGTGCCCCCTCCTCCTTGGCTCCTGCCTACCCAAACCTCAGCGGGTGGGAGGCCAGGTCCAGAGGTGGACAGCAGGGGTGGGGACTGGATAAGTCTCAGTATCACAGAGGTCACCTCTGTACTTGCCAGATCAGAGCGGTCTGGGGACACCTGTTTATGGGGCAGGGCCACTGGAGGAAGCCCCACGCACAGGGTTCACGTGGGAACAAGTGTTTCCCGCCCAGCAGTCCACCTCTCTGCAGCCTCATTTCTTTCAGACCCACTTGCCCTGTCTTCAGCCTGCTCTGCCTTTCCGGACCCATCCCGCCACCCACACTCTCTCTCAGCTGCTGCCCCTCCCCTCCCTCTCCCTGCAAGGGAAGGGGTTCTTGCTAAGGACTTTTGCCCCTTTTCTCTGGATGTTTCCAGCAGTGGCAGAAGTCAGGTGGGCCTCTGGGCATGGAGATTTCTAGCTCAGGTGGCCTTGTCAGCTGGGCCAGGTGGGGCTAGAGTTTTCTGGGGAGCAGTAATGCCCTGGCCAGCTGAGCAGCTGGGGCAGAGAGGAGAAGGTGAGAGCAGCAGCAGAAGGAACTGAAGCCCTGGGTCTGCCTAGGGAGAGAGCAAGCTGGGGGGAGGGACCAGGGTGTTGCCAGTGGGGGATGGAGAGTGATTGGCACAGGGTGTTTTGGTGGCATAAGCACAGCACAGGTTAACAGGTGGCAGCGACTGTGGGCTGCTGGGTAGGCAGATCTATCTAAAATGAACCCCTACCAGCACCCCAGCTGTCATCTTCACAGCATTTAGTAAAACCTGAAATTAAGTTTATCTCTTCATTGTCAGTAGGCTTTATCTCATCTGGGGCTCTATTTTTAGCATCTCAAACAATGCCCAGCACACAGTAGGTCCTCAGTAAATATTTGCTGAATGGAAGACTGAAAGATCACCATCATCATTGTTCAAAGAAGCATCATTATTCCTTTAGTATGGCTGAGTAGCCACGGAGCCCATGCTACGTGCGGGGATCAGTCAGTCACCCTCTGGTCTACCAGAGTGTCACAGTGCTGCCTGTCTCTTTGGAGGTGCTCAACAGCCTTGGGTTTGAAATCCTGGGATCACATGGGCTGTGTGGCTGGGAGGGGTTTTGATCTTTGTCAATGTCTGTGCCCTATGTCCAACTCCAAGGGCAAGGGTCTTCGTCTAGGGCGGTGAGTGAATAGGTGCCTCCTAGAGTCAGTGGCAGAACTGTGTCGGTCGGTTGGAAGTTGAGCTCATTACCAGGAAAAGGAGGCCCTCATTTCCTTGGCATTAGAGAAAGACTGCATTTCCTGTCCTGGAATAGAGAAGTTCCATGAAGACTGGGAGTAGCATCTCTCCCAGGCCTATAGGGGCAAGACCTGCAAGCCCTCAGCCTCCAGCTAGCAGGTGTCTGCAGGCTGACGTCACCAGCCGCAGCAGCCGTGACCAGGGCTCTGTCCAGTCACAAGGCCAAAGAAGGCACCATCCTGTTTCATGTCCCTGGTGCATCCCTACTGAGCACCTGCGCATGAGGAGTGTGAAGCCTCACTTACTAGGTTTCTGTGAACCTAACTACAAGATACCTGGGTGAACGTCAAAAACGCTCAATCACATTCCCATATGTTATAGGCACAAAACCAAGCATCCACCTAATTGCATTTTCACTCCGCAACCAGAGATTGTGTGTGATATAGTCCATATTTCATAGAACTCTCTATATGTGTGCATGTAGTTTTTAAGTTATTCGTGTCTCCTGCTGGTAGACAGAATATTTCACATTGTTAGACTATTAGCTTTTATAGATGACATTCTTCATATCTCAGGGTTGGCCCAGGGCTAAATTTTTTTCTCTTGTTTGCAGGTGTCATGTCCTGGTTAGATGTTTGACACCTTGTTCTTAGTAAGTGCCATGAGGCTGGGAGTCGTCATCATCGTATCAGGGCCTTTTTCTCACATAGCCATGTGACGGCGCAGGGTTCCCGGCTCTAATTTGAAGAGGTTGGGTTAGTTACTGAGTTTCCTTTCAGAGCAAAAGAATCTCTGATTCAAGTAATATTTTCACGTGAACCCTATAATCTTTCCTCATGGAGGGAAACATGATCTGTGCCACCATCCTAGCTAGAGACTGATGAGTGCTCAAGTTTAGGAGAGCATCAAATATCCCCGTGATAAATATGTTAAGGCTTGGTTGTGTTTTCTTTCATAGTTCCTTCCTGAGGAATTGAGTCTGTTAAGCTAGTTCATGCTCAGCCAGCATGCTCATCTTTTTTTTTTGACAGTATGCTTAAAAATAAAGGCGAGGGCTTTACTTGATACCTTTATTTGTATGCAAAACAGCGCACCAGTCATGAGATATGAAAAACTCGTTAGATAGAAACCAGATTATATCTATTTTCACTACAAAATATTGCATTATATAAAGCAACAGAGACACACAAAAACCCTGAAAAAGACTAAAATCTTTGGATAGCAGGTGTGGTTTTTTTCCCCCCCCTTATCTCTAAAATACACTCCTTGTTTTAAGAGTTTCACAGCTGAGAACATGAAACATTTTCAGGTTATAGACTTTTCTTTTTGGTTGTCACAGAGGAAAGTAGTTTCTGAATTCTTTTTTTTTTTTTTTTTTTTAGGAAAATAACTTAATTTCCTAAAGTCATCCCAGGCACAAACATCACACACACACACACACACACACACACACACACACACACACACAGAAGCTACTTCCTTATAAACAGTTTGTAAAGTACTTTTCAGACATAACTACAGATAAGAATAACAACACTTACTTTTTTAAAAAACTATAATAGTGGAGTGTTAGTGTTGCTGATCTCACCACAAACAAACATCTTAATATATAAAATATGTTTAGAAACAGGGAGAAGTGGGAAATTTGTTATGCAAGTGCAATATAATTAGAGCCAAAAGAAAGACCACAGTATAATCTCAACAAACACGTAAAAAGTATTATTCCACAGGAAAAAGTGTAAACACGTGACTATAAATTAATTGGCACAGAGTATCCAAAGTAAAGTTATCACCACTCTGAAAAATAAATGTCTTGGAAAAAATACTCTACTCCTTCTAACATAAATAAAAATAGGTAGTCTTTTTCTAACTGCACCTATGGGTCCACGCGTTTAAGGTCACGAATAGATGTTTTTGGATATATAAAGGGGCACTTTGCCTGAAAACGCAGTCAGATATTAAGTTTTCCATTTAAATATGGATTTTCCTGTCTACATTAGAGTCATACTTCAGGGTTCAGTTCCCTCCAAGCTCAGATCGTCCCACACTGTCTGTCTGTTCTCACTGTATCTTTTTGAGCTTACCAAGTATGCAATAGGGCTTGTCTGTTGTACTTGGATTCTAATCTAATCTTTCTTTTCGCATCTGAATAGAAAATTTCCTGTTCCACCTTCAGGTGCCTAAAATCTCTACCCTGGAAGACATTCCCTCCCTCCCCTCCCGCTGTTTGGTGATTCGTCAGTTAGAAAAATCCAGAACAGCTAAAGTTATGAGCCTATGCTCAGAGCTTCTGCCCTCATTTTTTCAAAACTTGGAAGATTCGTGGGAGATAAACTAAGGAGAACTCCAAGTCTCCAGTGAGCTAAAGGAAACACCCTTAAAGGGATCCTAACGCAGGGAGGGGAGGCCTGGGGGCGGCCCATCTCCAGTGCCCCCGGAGGTCCGCCGGCCTGGGAAGTACCCCCTGCAAGCCCCACAGCTTGCCAGACAACCCCACCTTCCAGAGTGGGAAACCTTCCCTCGTCCCCCTGCTGATCCGAGAGAACACAACACGCTGATAACTTCTTCCACGGGCCAAGTCTCCGGGGTGGGTCTCGGTCCCCCGACATCCAGACCCGCAGCCTCCGGCAGCGCGCCCGCCCCTACACGTCCAGGACGTGGTTGAGATACGAGATGTAGCAGATGGCCAGGCGCAGGATCTCGATCTTGGAGAGCTTCTTGTCCGGGGGCAGCGTGGGCAGCAGTTTGCGGAGCTCGGCGAAGGCCAGGTTGAAGGCCTCCACGCGGATGCGCTCGCGGGTGGCGTGAGCCGACCTGTACTTGGCCGTGGCACGCCGGCGGCGGCGCTTCTCCTCGCGGCTCAGCTGCTGCGGGTGCGGGTAGAGCGCGGCCCGGCCGCTGCCCTTGCCGTCGCCCTCGGCCTCCTCCACCGGCTCCAGGTCCGACACGTTGCCCAGCACCTTGGCGTCCGCGCCGCCCAACGACTCCGGATCCGAGTGCGCCGAGCTAGGGTGGTCCGAGTCGGCGGCTTGGTCCGGACTCAGCATCATTTTGGAGGCTGAGGGGGAGTCAGAAAATCAATCAATAAAAGGAATCAGGGTCTTCGATAGGTGCGGGAGCGGGGGACGGCCTCCCCCAGAGCCTCCGCGTCCGGCCTCCTTCCCACCCCAGGCCCGCGCGCTCGGGGGAGCTGGCCCGGCGGGGAGGGAGCCGTCTCTCCTAGGCAGGGCCGCATCCTGGACCTGAGACCTCGGCCTGCAGGAGGCCCAGCCCGGGGTGACCGCAAGCCTGTGACGCCTGGGTTTTGTGCGCCTCGGGCCATAGACCAACTCCATCATTCTGCCTCCCTCACTTCATTTCCTTCGTTGACAAATGACGAAGGATGAACACATCTGGCTTTCGCGGGGGAGGGAAGGGAGAAGGGGAAGGAATCCGGCTCCCGGGCCTCGCGCTGTTCTGGGGCACAGGCTGGGGCGCCCAGGGCTGGAGAGGGGTCCGGTCCCGCGGGCAGATGGGGAGCAGGCCCAGAGCTCGAAGGCGTCCTGGTCCCCCCTCCCCCCCAGTGCTTCTCCGAAATCATAAAGAAACGACTACACAAACGGAGGCTCCTTTCAGCACAACAGAGACGCTCGTGCCCTCGCAGGCTCCCGAAGCACCATCTGTCACGCAGGCAGCCACACACATCAGGGACCCAGGGACGCGGAGACTTGACCTGCGATAAGACAATGCGCCCGGCAACCTGCCGACCACTCCCGGGAAAACGCAGGCGGCCGGGGCGCTGCAGGAGGAGAGGCTGGGGAGGAAGGGAAAGGCAGGGCGCGGGACCGGAGGAGGTGGGCAGGCCTGGCCCCAGCTACACCTCTGCCCGCAAAGTTTGGGTGCTGGGGGGCCAAAGCCCAGAGCCCGCCGCCCTCTCGGACGGCCTGGCCAAGGCCCGGCAGGTCTGTCCCCAGCTTTTTCCTCTGACGCTGGCTTCCTGGAAAGGTCCCCTTGTCCGGCTCCTCCAGCGTCTAGAGTTCGCCCCTCCTGCGCGCCTTTGGGAAGGGAGCGGCCCAGGATCGCTGGGCTCCAGGGGAATTTGGCGTCTAGAAAGGGGCCGGCTCGAGGGGCCAGCAGCTGCGGGTACCGAGCGCAACCACTGCGGGCGCCCCGGGCGCAAGGACCAGGCTGGGAGCCTAGTGACCTGGCCGGGGAGAAACCCGCATGGGCGCCAGGGTTTGCTTCCAGAAACAAAAGCGGGGACGCGCGCTCTGCTCCCAGCACCGCACTGGCTTAGCAGAGAATTTGGCTTCAAGACGGCTTTCATTTCCCTGCGAGGAAAACATGTCCTCTAAGGCAAAATAAAAACAACCCTCCAAGTGAACTACCTGTGATTCCCTGCGGCTTTTAACGGATACATTTATAAGTAGAGCAACTTGCGCCTACACACTGGCTTGAAAGGGTATAAATAAATAAGTCTGAAAATCAGAATAAGCCACTACAGTTGTAGCTCAGGCAAAAAGTTCCTGGATTGCCCTCAAAGCATGATACATTCTCCTCCAGATATCTTTTTTTAAATATTCATAAAAAGCACATCGTGTGTGTATTTTATTTCTTTAACATTTGCCTGAAATGCATCTGTCAATGCAATATGAACAAACTAACTTAGTTCCACGCTGGAAAAAAAATTATTTAAAGGAGCCTTACCTTGTAAAAGCCTTTTCGATAATCTTTTCTCCAATCTTTTAGAGTTAAAATTCCAGGGAATACAGGGGAGGGACTCCGAAATATATTAAAAGCAGAAAATATTTATTACATTCAAATATGAAAAAGCAGCTGTCATCTCGCCGGTGTCCACACTGAGGGACGATAATATCTCAGGATGTGGACCGTATCAGTGATTGTTTACTTAGCTGATAGATCAAAACGCCTTTGCCTTTTAATTGTTCGCAAACATTTCGGGAAATTCGTTGTTGGTTTTCTTCCCCCCAAAAAACCACAGGAGGTGTTGAAAAGTCTCCTGCCTTTTCTCCTCTTCTAGGTCTCTATAAATAACAAAAGAGATGCAGAGATAAACACAGTCACATCAGAGGGCTGATTCCTCCACTTTCTAATAGCAGAAGAATCAATAAGAAAGATGGTTAAGATAAGATACGGCTCCTGTAGGATTCCTTTTCCTCCCCTTAAGAGGGCTGAGCAGAAACTGGGAAGTATGAGGCAGAGATGCGATCTGGCTCAGAAGTGATTTTTTTTTTTTTTTTGAGATAAGGCTTTGTTCAGCTGATGTCTCCCCAGTTCCCAGGAACACAATACTATAACTCGGGGCTAAGCGTGTCTCTTCCTCTTCCCACATCTACTTGTATGTTGTATAAACAGACACCTATTTCCAGTTTCAAAGTCTTTCCAGGCTTGGTTACATCTCCCACCCCCAACCCCCTCCTTCCTTTACCTTGTAGCAAAACAGACATAGTCAGTGGCTTGGAGCTGCTTGGAGAAAGGGTGGTGGAAAGTGAACGTCTCCAGCAGGAACAGTGGCAGGGACGCTGAGCAAGACGGGAGAGGGTGGCAGAGCCCAGCAAAGAGGCAGAGATGCGCGCGGCTTCTTAGCTCTCCTGGTACCAATTGATTCAGCCTGGAGATGGTGGAAGAGATAAAGGCTTAAGAAGGGGGATGGAATTTTTTCCCCCCTAAATTGATATTTAATGGGAAATCCTATTGGACAGCAACCTGGACATGAGTCACTTAATTGGACTTGACATCTGTCACCGTGTTGGAGTTTTCACAGCCCAAATATTTTAGCAGATTGGATTCCCACTGAATCTGTGCCATAAAATATAACATTGCAAGCAGTCCATGAAAGGAACTTTAGCCTCTAAGCAGAATATGTAGCCATAATCAGACTATTTCTCTTTTTCTGACGATGGATGCACGTAAACAACATATTGACTATGAAAAAATTATCCTGGCAAATTACAAAGCCAGCATCTTCCTGTAATGCGCAGGAAAATATTTGTGTCCCGAACATGGAAATATATACTGTATGTGGTACTGCAATAAATGTATTCAGATATGCACTAGCCACCCTTTTTAGTAATCATTTCCACTTTAAAGAACACTTCAACAGGCTTGATTAAGCTTATTCCTATTTTTCAGAGATATCTTCCCACTGGACTAATTTTCCAATATATGATAAAAACAACAACAACAACCCTTTCAATAGATTGTCATAGGTGGAGCTGGGAACAGAATCCAGGCATTATAATGGCAGGGATCACTAGACGAGACCATTGGACTTTCTGAATATATTTGTTTTCCTCTTCACCCTCTCATTCATTCAGCTTAAACTGTGGCATCCCCCAGGTGTTGATTATGCAGCTCATTCTTGCTTGTTTTCATCTATGACTATTTCGCCGTGTGGCAGTGCATTGGGCCAGGATGTAAACACATACAAATCACCAGTGTATTCCAACACGTAATGCCTTTGCCTTACACGACCCCATGTCTCTGAATTTATATGCCTTATAACAAAAGGGAAAATCTAGTTCAATTATTTTGCCACTGTGAGCCACCATCAATTACAAATTATTTGCAATTATTTTAGCTTTTTTTTTTTTTTGATAGTGCAAGGATGAAAGAAATAGAGTATTATAGCTCACCGCCACCCTCCCTCCCCAGTCCCTGGGGGGACTTTGGTGGAGAGAGGAGCCCTCACTTGCCCTCGGAGATCAGTTTTGCCCGAAACACAGGCTTTGTCATCAGGGAGGGGGTTGGTCAGGCCGCCCCTGGGAGTGACCCTCTGGGTTCCTCATGGCTGCCACCAGTCCTGTGTGCCTTTGCACACGTATTTCATTCTATGGGAGATTCCTGGACCAGCAAGGGGTGGGTGAGAACAAGGGGTGCCTCCACCCAAAACGGGCACCAGCACTTTCCAGCTGCACCTCCGCCCCGCCCCAGCGCAGAGGGACATTTAAGTGGAGGCAGGAGCCGGCCACATTCAGGTGGCCATGGGAACAGGTGAGTGGGTGAACTAACTCCTCCAGGTGGTGCAGAGGAAGGGAGAGGGAGGTCTCCCCAGCCTGGCTGGGAGCAGCCAGCACTCTGCATTCACCCACACAGAACCCGGAGTGAGCACACAGCTGTGCCCCCAGGGGTACCTGTGTTCCACACCTCCCACCCCTCACACAGGCCCGCGGGCTGCTACACCACTACACGACTGGCAGGTCGAAAAGCCTGGTGGACCTAACCACCACAGTCCACACGGCAGCTGCTGTAGTGGAAAGTGACTGGTATCTGTGTTCACCCTGGGGAGGAGGGACAATGAGGGGGACATCCCAAGACAGGGTGGAGTCTCCTATGGTGTGTGTGCATCTAGACACGTTCTCTCTTCCATTCAGGCTTTCTGATTCCACACTTACAACCTGCGGGTGAATAAATTCATACACAAGGAAGCCTATGTAAACAGGTACACACTCAGACCCACATGTAGTCACGCCTAGACACACTGTCATGGTCACAGGCATGGACTCACACTCACACACATGCATTCTCTCTTCCAGGAAGGCCTCCCTGTGCCCTGCTGCCACCTCTCAGACCTCCTGGCACAAATGGCCCCTCCTTCTGTGCCCCATAGACCCCCTTTTCATATCTCCCCACGACACATTGTGTACCATGATTCTTGGTTTCCATACTTGTGTCTCCCACTGGGCTGTGATGCTTCCGGGGAAGGTCTATAGCTATACCCCAGCCCTGGTGTCTGAGTGTGACATATACGTACTCAGTATTTTTATGTCAACCGGCTTCCTGTGCACAGAGGCACCCAGGATGTTTGTAAACAGAAACACTTCCACCTAAAGACACCCATAGTTTCAGCTGTACCACTTTTGTCTCCTTGTGAGGATAGCAACCCTGCCCTACTCACTCCACCAACTGGTTATCTGAAAGTGTTTTATAAAATACCAAGCACCATACAAGCAAAGCTATTGTGGAATATTAGGAGGTAACTAGTGATTTTAAAAGCCTGACTTTCTGGCTCTATCATATGCTACCTGTGTGAATTTGAGTTACTTAGCCTTTCTGGACCTCAGTTTTCTATCTGCAAAATGGGGATATAAAAAGTATGTTATGTTATAGCCTATGTTTTTTTCTAAAGATTAACAAGATAATCTGTGTACTAGTAAAGTGCTTAAATTAATGCCAGAACTCATGCTCCATAGTGTTGGCTATTAATATTGTTAATAACATTGTTTTTACTCAATATAAATACATACTGAGAGCCAGAAATATATATGAAATTACATGACATAGGAATATGTCTAGTATATTCACTCAGTGTGTGTGTGTGTGTGTGTGTGTGTGTGTGAGTGAGTGTGTGTTGCCTGGACATGGTTGTGGTCACAAACATGGGTTTGCACTCATACATATGCATTTTCTCATACTTCACACAGATTCACTCATTTTATCTTTACCACAGGCTATGAGGTAGGTGCTGCTGTTGTCCTAATTTTGTATATAAGGAAACTGAGACATGAAGAAGATGGTAATCTACTCAAGTTCATATAGCTAATAAATGATGGGGCCCAAGAGTTAGGCACAGGTGTTCTAAATTTAGAAACTGCAACCACAATGTCTTCGCTTCTATGGTCATGGTTTCCTACACAAATACACTCATGCAGAAGAATTACTCAGCAAGCGACGTGCATGCTCTGAGGGAGAAATAGACAATCATTGAGACTGAAGCTATATCCCACCTGTTCATGTTTTTCCTCAGGGGAAAAATGTTCCTCTAATATTTCCTGGTAATTCTGAAGGTAGGAGCATATTTCTTGGACTCAACAGATAGTGGGAAGAGGTGCCTTGAATGTTGGTGAGATACTGAGAGAGCATTTTGCACTGGAAAATGGAAAATCCAAGCCTCCATGAGGACTCAATCTGATTTCTTATGATGGAGTTCTAGCAGGACCTTCCAGTGGGTCACAATGAAAGCATAGCACCGTCCCTGGGATTCACCAGGCTGCTGCCCCTTCGTTTATCACATCTGCTTACATTTTCAGGTGCCAGAATGTGATGAGGACCTATTTACTCATAAGACTGTGGCCATGGTGCCTAAGAGCTTTAATCAGTTCTTGAGGTGGGTCCATGTCTCACCACTGAAAAGCAAATATTGTCCTGTTTCCCTTTGCATACAGTCTCAGGGCGATGCTCGATAGGTTAGAGCACTCTCCTCTCATAAAAACTCTTGCTTGTTAGGTCGGTAGGATTAGGGGTGATTTTTTTTTATCCTTTCAAAAATATTCTTTAATGTTGACAGGAAATTCTTAGACAAATAAGCATTTTTTAAAAGGTTACAAAAAGGTCATTTCCAGGAGGAAAAACAAAATATTGTGGAGAGTTCCCTGCATGGGGACATGGGAACAACAAACAAATAGATCAAGAAATGCCAGCTTGACAACCTAAACCTGTAAGAAGATGGCCGGATAGCTAACTTCGGTGGATAATCAAGCAGACAAAAGTTGTTATGTAGATAAAAACTTATGCATCATTAATTAAATACAGCATTATTTTTTTCATTCAAGTGTTCTTGTGTGCAGCAGATAAGGCCTTAAAATAGAAATGGCTCAAGGGGCATTTCAAAGTCATGGTTCAACGTAATGATGTACCTAAAAAAATATTAATGTCCCATGTTGGCCATCAGACTTGACCTTGTTTGTGTCTCATTTCTGCAGGGCTGTGAGTTACTAGGGTTAATTTAATAAACTGATCTCTAGTAAGGTAACTGTGGCTGGTAATGCCTCATTACTCTTCCCAGATATCTTGGGGTGCTATTTTTTTCATGATGTTTTCATGTTTGAATCTAAAGGAGTTTGTGAATTTCAGGTCTGTAGAAATCTTAAGTGGAGGCGCCTAAGGAGCTATTTGTACTTCATAGGCTAGGCAGCCCCTGCCTCCACTTCCCTCAGCTCAAGGATTTTTGTGCACAATTAATGATGGAGACCTTAGTCCCAAGCATGTCAAACTCATGGCTCGTGGGCTGCATGCCTCGTTTATTTGGCCCTTGTTAGCCTTTGAGTTTGACATGCTTGCCTTTGTCCATGGGGTCTTTGACAGGTTTGGTGTCTGTGGTAGGCTGAAAAATAGCTCCCTCCCGAAAAGGTATTCTCATCAAATCCCTGGAACCTGTGCCTGCTACTTTAAATGGCAGAAGATGTGATTAAGTATCTTGATTAAGTTAAGGGTCATATACTGGTACTAGAGGCCCAGTGCATGAAAATTCATGCACTGGAGGGAGGGGGTCCCTCAGCCCGGCCTGCCTCCTCTCACAGTCCAGGAGCCCTCAGGGGCGGGAGATGACCCAGTGATCAGGGGAAGGCGACACCCCAATCACACCTCTGCTGCTGCCACTGCCGGCAGCGCAAGCCTCTGCTGGCACTGGTTATCTGAGCCTTGGGCTGGCCCTGGGTGGCTGGGCAGCCCATCCAAGGCTTGCCTGAGCCTCAGTCAGTGGGGGGTGCAGGAGGCCCCGAGGCCCCGGTGGGGCTGAGGGGACTGGGCACCACCATCTTGTGGCTGTGGGTGCCGCCATCTTTATGAGGGTGTGGTAGTCAATTAGCATATTCCCTCTTTATTATATAGGATGTCCAGATGGGCCTTACAGGTAATCACATGTATCCTTATAAGAGCAAGGCAGAGGGAACTTTGAGAGAGACACACACAGAAAAGGTGATGCAAAGATGAAGCAGAGAGGAGATGAGGCCACAAGCCAAAGAATGTTGACATGACAGACACCAAAAGCTGAAAAGGACAAGAAATAAACTCTCCCCTAGGGACTCCAGAAGGAATGTGGCCTGTGGATACCTTATTTCAAACTTCTGGCCTCCAGAACTGTGAGAGAACGAATTTCTATTGTTTAAGCCACAAGAAACCAATACCATCTATTACAGCGGTTCTCAACCTGTGGGTCAGCCTACCACAGACACCAACCTGGCGGTCGAATGACCCTTTCACAGGGCTCGCCTAAGACCATCCTGCATATCAGATATTTACATTACGCTTCATAACAGTAGCAACATTACAGTTATGAAGTAGCAACGAAAATAATTTTATGGTTGGGGTCACAACATGAGGAACTGTATTTAAAGGGCCAGAAGGTTGAGAACCACTGATCTATTATCTTGGGTTCAAATCCTGACTCCAAGTGTTAACTCTGTGTAATCATAGACACAGCTTGTTCTAAACCTCTGTCTCCTCATATAAAATATGATAGCATATATGGAAGGAATCTAGTACATAATGTTTGGCACCCAGTAATATTTCATGAAATGTTGGTGTTTGTGGAAAAAAATAGTTCAGTGGTTAAAGCTTACATCAATATGTCCACAAACACAAGGAGGTTCTGAGCATACAGAGGCATTCTCTATGCATGTATGGAAACATGCATGTGCTGGTGGGTGTGAGTGTGAGGAAATGGCACATAACTGGGAGATGGGCTGGTTAGAAGGGAGGGAGTTGACAGTCAGGGGGTAAGAAATTGTGTTCAAGGTGTTGACCCCTGAGAAGGAATATATCTCCCAAGAAAGACTTCCTGTGGTTAGTGTGGCTCAAATTTCTTTTTAAGTTTATTTATTGATTGTTTTTAGAGAGAGAAAGGAAGGGGAAGGAGAGAGAAACAGAAACATTGATTTGTTGTTCTACTTATTTATGCATTCATTGATTGATTCTTATATGTGCCCTGACTGGGGATGGAACCCACAACCTTGGCATACCTGGAGGATGCTCTAACCCAAGGGTGGGCAAACTTTTTGACTCGAGGGCCACAATGGGTTCTTAAACTGGACCGGAGGGCCGGAACAAAAGCATGGATGGAGTGTTTGTGTGAACTAATGTAAATTCAAAGTAAACATCATTACATAAAAGGGTACGGTCTTTTTTTTTTTTTTTTAGTTTTATTCATTTTAAATGGGCCGGATCCGGCCAGCGGGCCGTAGTTTGCCCACGGCTGCTCTAACCAATTGAACTACCTGGCCAGGGCGGAGCTCAGATGTACAACCAGAGTCTAGCAGCCATTGCTGACAGAGACCTGTCACACATAAACACTGCACATCAGGTAAGAACCATAGACCAAGCTGCCAGCCTCCTGCACTGAGTTCCTGCCACCTGAGTCAACACTTATAAGAGTTTCTGGAATAGTATTTCAGCCAATGAGGTGAGACCTGCCCCTCCCATCAGAGCTGCACAGCTATATCCTCATTTGCATCTTTATTAACCAATCAGAATAACGTAACAATCAGGATGTGAGATTCCAACCATTCAGGACAGTGCTATTTGGACCAATCAAACTGTGTGAATTTGGATTCCTCCTTTGCATAAAAAAGGACCAGTCAGGGACCAGAGTGGGCACTTTCTCTATATAATCTGACTTCCCCTTTGTCCTAGGAGAGTGTATTTTCAGTTTCTTCTGGAGGCTGGATATCTCTAGTTTGCAAACTGAGTAAAGTCTCCCTTTTTCTGCACCCGAGATTGGGGAGCTCTGTTGGCTTGGATTGCTGGCAGCGAGCTTTTGTGGACAGGTCAGTGAAGGCTGCCACAGGATTCTTGTATGATTATAAAGCAGATGGAAAGGGTCCTTAGAATGTAATGGGGAAATTCCCTGGTTTCATCTTGAAGGGCTTAGGTCTTAAAGTCCACATCCATATTTTAAATCTCATAACAGAAATCTAAATATGCTCTTCATTTGTAGTTTGTCAGCTGAGGGAAAATTACAGAATGGGGCACAGCAATGGGAAGATTATGGGTTGCTTCTGATAAATGGCTATTTACACGTACTGAGCCGGCTCTGGGGTATTCTCAGGGCATAATTTCATAGCAGAGTTAACATCATTGCATGAAATATGACAACAGGTTTTGCACTGCCAATCTGAAACGAAATCGCAGCCTTCTCTAATGAGCAAGTAAGGCCCAGAGGCAGAATGGATTGAGCTGTACCAATACCTGTCGCCTCCAGCCTTAGGCCCTTTGAGTGCAGAGGGGAGGGATGGCAGAGGTGACAGGACACTCCTGATTCTCTCATGGCACCTGCTACCCACCTTGGGAGGAACAGGTTCTCACCTCCACGTTATAGACGCCACCGCCTTCAGCCCAGAGGCACGTTTTCTAAAGCTTGGGTATAAATCAGTCACATCTCCTGTTGACTCCGAGCATCATGTCATGGGTGACACACCTTCACTCCTATCGATCTTCCATTGGCGAGGACTCAGCTCTCCGTCACTGCATCCCTCAGCTCCGTTAATGATTCATGAAGGACATCTAAGGGCCCTGGAGGTGGTCCACACTGGAAGGAACTACCCGAGTTAATATTTTAAGGGCCCTTTTTGAAATGAAAATACTCGCAGCAGTGTTAATCTCTTTGGTCACCTGGGATTTTGTATCCTCTAATTGTGGGAGGGAGGGGGCTCTTTGTGTGAGCACACCTGTATGTTCCAAGTTAATTTTTCTTGGAGTTGGTCTCACTCCAAGGGAAAGCAAAATATATTCTGTTCTCAGCCCGGACCTGCCTGAATTTCTATGTAGTGAACCCCATTGATTCCAGGAATCTGAACAGTGTTGAGAAATAGAAGTGTGGACTAGGGTATTATACTTGCTAATGAAGTCATGTACTCGGTTCTTCTTGTCTTACTCTCTTATAGCTGGCTGGTCAGTACCACCCACTTTCCCTCTGTTGGTCATTTTAGACATAAAGAACCTTCATCATACCTACTTAACATATTTGAATATACATTTGATTTACATGATTCCTCATCCCCTCCCCCAAATAAAAGGCCAGCTGGCACTGCACACAGGGAGGGTTCAGGAGCCACAGGGTTGCTGAAACTCTGCCCCTATTGCTCTGGGCAAGATGGTGCTGGGGCCCGGCTGTTCCCAGTCACAGCATCTGCTCTGTGGTTTCAAATTACTTGTTAGTGGCAACCAGGAGTGAAAAGAGAAATGCTGACGTTTTCTAATCAAACTTCATGTCTCTGAGTCCTCACTTACCTTTTTCTTCCATTAACATCACAAAGTAGACCCTGCCTTCCCCTTGCCCACTACAGGCCAGCAGGTAAAGTCTTAGGATAGATTACATTGATTAGGATGTGAGGCAATTTTGGAAGGAAAGCTAGGCTGAAAGTTACATTTTCACAGAGAGCATTTTCATCCCCTTTCAAAAGATTGAACATCCTTTTTTAGTTAGACCCTCTCCCCACGCAGAACCCCGTGGAAACCACTGATCTGGTCTCTTTCCACACTTTTGTCTTTTCTAGAGGGTCGTGTAAATGGGATCATATAGGATGAGACCTTTGGATACTGAGATCTTTCATAATGCATTTGACTTCACCCATGTTATTGCGGTATTCATAGTTCATTCATTTTTATTGCTGGATAGTGTTGCGTTGTATGGATGGATCATGGTTTGTTTATCCATTCATCCATTGAAGCTATTTAGGTTGTTTCTGGATTTTTTTGGAATAATACTGCTAATAAACATTTACGTACAGATTTTGTGTGAGTGTAAGCCTTCATTTTTCAAGGGTAAAAACCTAGAAGTGGGATTGCTGGGTCACATGGTAAATGTATATTTAACTTTATAAAAAACTTCCAAACAGTTTTTCAAAGCATCTGTACCATCTTACATTCTTACCAGCAATGCATGAGGGTTCCAGTTGATTTACATTTCAACAACAAGTAAAATTGTCATTTCATTTGCATTTCAGTAATAAATTATATTTAAGCAACTTTTCATCATGTTATTAATCTCATTAATCATAAGCATCTTACTTGCTATCAATATATCTTCTCTGGTAAGGTGTCTGTTGAAATTTTTTTTACCATTTTTAAATAGGTTGTTTCTAATCATTGAATCTTGAGTTCTTTATGTATTCTAGATGCAAGTCCTCTTTTTTAATATGTGATTGCAAATATTTTCTCCCAGCTTATGACCTAACTTTTTATAAGATTTTAACAATATTCTTTGCAGAGTCAAGTCAAATTTAACTGTTTTCTTTTATAAATTATCCTTATTTTCCTGTTTCTAAGAACTCTTTGCCTAACTCAAAGACACACAGTTTTTTCCTATGCTTTCTTCCACGAGTTTTAGAATTAATTTTACATCTAGTTCTAAATTAGCCAATTAGTTCAGAATTTTAGCTAATTTTACTTTTGGTTCCATGATCCGTTTTTATTTCAGCTTTGTTTTGTTGTGAGGCACAGTTCAAGTTCATCTCCATTCTGCTATGGAGCCTCTCTGGTGAATTTTTCCGTTCTAAAATTTCCATTTTGTTCTTTTATAGTTTTTCTTTTGTTGCTGAAAACCTCTATCTTCCCATTTATTTAAAAATATTTACCTTTACTTCTTACAGCATGATTACAATAACTACAGTAAAGTCTGTCCGACAAGCCCAGTGCTTGTCATCTCAATGTTGCTTCTGGTGATTGTTCTCTGAGAGTTTTTTGGGTTTCCTGGTCTTTGGTATGTTGAGTAATTTTAGGTCATATCTTGGACATTCCAAACGGTAGGTCATGAAACTCTGAGTCCTGTTTAAATCTTCTAGAAAGTATTAAGCTTTTTGTTTCTATATTGTCCTTTACCTACTTTTTTTTATTATGGTCATATAATTCCTCTTTACTTCTTTAGTTATTAAGGATAGAAGACCTTTTTCTGAAATACTTGAACCAAATAAATGCTCTATGCCAACAATGCTTTGTTATAAGGTTTTTAAATATTGTAGAGTCTTTTCATGGACTTCTGTTGTGTATTCTCATTAAGGATTCTATTGCTCTTTTCTGACTCCCTCTGTTCCCACTCAGAGCTCTGACAAGTTTTCATCTCAACATTTTCAAATTTGGTTTCATTTTAAATTTTCTATTTTACCCATCTGGATTTATTTTGATATATTGTGTGTGAAACAGTACTATTTTTCCTTGTTTGCAAATAGCCATATTTTTCAACAGATTTGGATGGACTGAATCTTGTTATAAAATTGGACCAAAAAGGAGGTGGTCATGGGTGGGTGGTGAATGAAAGGATTTGGTGATGAGAGCAGAACCAAGTGCGGACAAGACCAAGCCAGAAACCAGAGGCGATAGTGGGCCAGCATTCCTTAACCTGGGCCGTGTGCCAGGCACCGCATGTGGTACTTTTAAAGTTGTGACACCACATGATCTTCACAGCCACTCGGAAGTAATTACTGCTTTTTATCCCTTACAGGTTGGTGCGAGGCTGCATGTATAGTATGTGGTGGAATTTGTTAGACTTAGAATGCCAGGATCCTAACCATTGTTTTTACCAATGGTGGTGCAATGAAATGGTATGGATCAGGATCTGACATGGAGATGGAGTTGGGGGACAGTCAGGACCCCAGTGACTGGGAAAGTAAGGGTCCCCTCAGTAAGCCACTGTCATTGCAAGCTGGCTGGTGGCGACCCATCTAGCTCTCTGGGCCTGCTCCCAGGGCTTCTAAGAGGCACCCAGACTTTTTAAAAAATATATTTTTTTATTGATTTCAGAGAGGAAGGGAGAGGGAGAGAGAGTCAGACACATGAATGATGAGAGAGAGAGTCATCGATCAGCTGCCTCCTACAAGCACCCCACTAGGGATCGAACCTGTAACCCAGGCATGTTCCCTGATGGGGGATTGAACCGTGACCTCCTGGCTCATGGGTCCACACTCAACCACTGACTCATGCCGGCTGGGTGGCACCTAGACCTTTAATACAAAGAAAACAAAAAGCATTTTTATATTTGGCATTTTTATACTTGGCAGAGGACAAAACCTGTGTCCATTGCTTGAGATCAGTATTGCCACTGGTGTACTATAAGCCAGCGATTGCCAACCGGTGGTCCTTGGACCACTGGTGGTCTGTGAGGTCCGAAAGGTTGGCGACCACTGCTATAAACAGATGACAGAAAGAAAATAAATCCTTTCAGCATTTATTAGCTCCTTCCTTAGTCCCCACCCAGGAAAGTGACTTCAAGGTGGAAGAGGTAGGGGTCCCACAGGTACTGGTGATGGAAAATGAAGACCAAGGCAAAAGAGCAGGCTCTAAAGCAGCGGTTCTCAACCTGTGGGTCGCGACCCCTTTGGGGGTCGAACGACCCTTTCACAGGGTCACCCAAGACCATCGGAAAACACAATTGTTGATCTTTTAAATAAAGGGCTGGGAGTTTGGATGATCTCCTGTCTAGTGAGCTGGACACTTTCCGGTGAGAGGTGAGGAGTCCTTGCATAGGCGTATGCACATCTTTCTGATGGAGCTGCTGGACTGGTTTTCTGGTTGTTGTGTAAACAGAATGCCTTGGACTTGAAACAGTGCACCTGAAGATGAAGTTTGTGCTTAAAGTGAGATGCACCTCTGGGCAAGGGCTGATGGTGGCCAGGTCAGGTAGGCGCGTAACTGACTGGATGCAGAGAACTAATTAATGGGCTGATGTGGATCTAGAGAAGGGCTCTCTCACACCACAGGTTTCTGGCCTCCGTCTTTCCTTGTTAAGTATTTTTATGAATGACTTGGACGGAGACATTGGTGGCCTGCTGATAAAAGGTGTGGGTGACCCAAAGCTGGGAGAGCAGCGGGATTGCAATGTAAGAAAGATGCGGCAGGCTGAAACAGTGGACCGGACCTGCTAAGATTGTGTTTAATGGGGGTAAATGTAAAATCCTACACTTGGCCCTACACGAGCAAATAAAATGGAATGAGCAGCAGAGAGAGATGTTTGGCAGCGGCCTATGTTGACGTGCTGGAGGTGTTTCCATTGATGGAAGGCTCAGAATGGGTCACTGGTGCACTGTGAGCGTTGGTTGCAGTGGGAGTGTGGGGAGAATACAAGGGAGGCGACATCCTTCCTCCCTCCAAGATGATGGCCCCGGTTTGCGGAGTGCTTCCCGTATGGCAAACATCTTGTGTGGATTCTCTCCCTTGTTCTCACTACTGGCCTTTGGGGGCTATTATTACCCCATTTTACAGATCAAGAAACGGAAGCTCAAAGAGATTAAGTCACTCATCCAAAGTCACATACTAGAGCTAGAGCCAGGCTATGGACACAGGTGTTCTGACCGAACAGTAGGCTAGACCACCTCTCCAGGCTGCCTGCAGGCCCTTAGCTCAGACCTAGAGAACTCTGTGAGGTTTTGGTACATCGGTTCACCTTATAAAGTGAGCATTGATAAGCTGAAGGACTTGAGGACTTGAAATCATGTCACGTATGGAATTGGGAAAGCTTTGGGGCTGGGCCATCAGAGGGATGTGGGGGAGGGGTTACTGGTGTTATGACCCCTGACCTTGTATGTGTCACAGGCTTTGGTTGTTTCTCTCTGGGGTCCTGGAGTGAAAGCCAAAGGGGTGAAGATACAAATTGGCATATTTAGGTTCAAATGAGCAGGAATTTTCTAACGATTCGAGCACTCGGCCAGTGCCTGGCACCTCGCGAGGGAGGCTCACTAAATGGCTTCGAGCACAGGCCGTTAACCACTCGTCGGGAAGCAACCTGGGACCAGGTGACTTTTGAGTTCCTATCCCACTGAGAGGTCTGTGCTTCTGGACCGTTCCTGACATCTGGATGTAGAGTCTGGGCATTTGGGGGAACGGGGGAAATTCCTGGGGTTTTCCATTTGTTGCATTTCAACAGTGAACGTGGGTAACTGGCTCGCCTCCAGGGAGTTGCTTTATTTATTTATTTTTTTACTTTTATTCCTCGGGGATTTTTGAAATATGTGCTACTCTTTACCTATATAGCAAAAGCCCCTAGACAGCTGCCTCAGATCTACTGTGAAAGGATGTAAGAACAAATAAGGAAACAAACAAACACATGCACTTTTCCCGCTTCATTGTAGTCTCTGTGTCTTCTCACTTAGTGTCACTTCTCAGATGCCACTCTGATGCCGTCAGGATTTGATATAAATCTAACAGCCTTTGACTTCATCCTCCCTAACCCAGAGGTGTCCTTTCTAAACTATTTCCTCCATTCTGTCATGGTCTGATGGAAGAGAACTATGACATTAATCGTTAGAATTATAAGGAGAAGATGAGGAAATAGGTTCGGAGAAAGGAACTGAAGACATACAATCAATAAATTATAGATCTATCATACATGAACTTCAGTCCATCCATTGATGGCTCAGGGACCTCCCTCTCCCCACTCTGCCAAAATTCTAGGGTATTTTTTAACCTTTGTTCTGGAGAAGTAGGATTTGTGGACTCATGAGCCCACATATAAAATCTTTTAAAAATGTGGCCCCCCATATTAAAAGCAGAAGCAATGGCCTAACAGGGAGGCCTACATTCCATATGCACCCAGCCAGCTAACCCATCGGAACTGCTCCTGTCACTCGCCCAGTGCTGGAGAAAGCAGCGGCTGCCCGGACAATGGGATGCCAGGCATCTAGGTAAATTGTAGGTAAACACGCGTGGGCCTGCACTCGACAGTCTCAGGTGCAGCCGCATTTTCCTAGGAAGCCCCCACCATCGCAGTCGTGTTGCCAGGAAAGAAATTCTCTTCCCTCTTTTTTCCCCCAGAACCTATTTCCCCTGTACCCGTTAAGCACATTAAATCACTGTTAGCACGTGGAGTGGGCATCGTGTTAGCATAAGATCTAATCAGAGCGAATCTGCTGGTCTCCAAAGGCTTCATTCTTTTTGTCTCTTTCCTCTGTTTTCTTGTTAGACTGAAGAGCCTTTTTTGACATCCTCATTTGTTCTGCTGTGTAATAGCATGAGAGCTTTCCGAGCTGTCGACATCTGCTCCGCTCTGGAGAGCTGCAGGGCCGAGCCAGCGAAGCAATCATCATTATGCCCGCCTGGGCTGCAAAGGATGCGAGAGATGAGGAGGAAGACAAGGAAAAATACGTCCGGTGCAATGGTGCTCTAACCTGTGAGTGTGTGTGTGTGTGTGTGTGTGTGTGTGTGTGTGTTGTGCGCGCGCGCGCAGCCTGTGCATATGCATATACATGCACGGAGGCCATACACATATGTGTGCATCATGGGCACAAATCATGGACGGGGAACCAGTCAGGCTCAGAGTTCTCCGAAGTCCCCAGGCTTTGTTCCTTCCCCCGGAGCCCACAGTTATGTGGGTGCTGCTTTCCGCATGTGCAGTGGTGTTTGCAGATGCTGGGGAGAAGGACCCTTTTGCTGTCCCCCGCCCTTGTACACAGCTGGGCCGGGCAGGCTGCGGGCGTGACTTCTTCCCCGGATACCACTCTCTGGGATAAATTAGTCTCGCTGGGAAGATGCTGTAAGTCTTCCTGATTGTCAAGATACTGGCTATTAAATAACTGGTCTGCTGGCCTCCGACTAATATTAAACAGTGGTGGCATCTGCTGACTGCTTAGTGCCTGCTTGGCACTGTGTGAGCCCTTTGTGTGCAGCGTTATTCCCTCTTTTTTATTTTATTGATTTGAGAGAGAGGCAGAGAGAGAGAGAAACATCGATTTGTTCCACTTTTTTAATGCATTCATTGGTTGCTTCTTGTATGTGCCCTGACCCGAGATCAAACACACAACCTTGGTGTATTGGGGCATCACTCTAACCAACTGGGCTACCTGGCCAGGAAATGCTACAAGGTAGGTGTTGCTCTGATCCCATTTTCAGACGAAAAGATTAGGACATGGAATAGTCCCGCAGCAACACAAGCTGGCTTCTGGAATTGACCCCAGGCCTCTGCGGCCCCAGCACCTGCATTCTCAGCTACTAGGCCATACTCCCGGAGGCCTTGCTTGTTCACTAACAGAGGCTGATGTTCTAAGGCTGTGCTTACACAGGAACAAGAGAACAGACCGTGTCATTCATTGGTGAATCTCCAGCTAAGCAGCCGGACTGCTCAGTGACACACTTGGTCAATTCTAAGAACAACCTATCAGTATAACGAAGAGACCTGAAATAAAATAAGCCCCCCAACCAGAGATACCAGCGCTTTTTAAAATTGGGTTAACATTATTTTGCAGAATCCAGGAATCCTGCTGAGGCCAAATGTCTTGAAGTCAACCAGGACCCGGGGTGAGCCAGCCCTGCATCCCAGGTGAATCCCAGGGCCCTGCTTGGTCCTGAAGACAATGCACTGCGGATGGACTAGCCGTCAGCAAGGTGGGAGGCAGGTAAGGCCGTCCAGAGAGCATCCCTTTCCTGCCCAGGCCATCCACCTCCCCAGCCTGTTCCCACCGGGACCCACTCCTAAACTTGCGCCATAACATTCTCCCAACATCCTCTACCGCTCAGGCCCTGTCCTCAGAGGCTGGTGGCAGGATGAGCTAAAGACAAGGATGCAGAACTTAGCACAGCCAGGCTCAAGAGCAGGAGTCCTGAGCTTTGCCGGTTCAGCCCTTCCCCAAGTTAACATTATAAACTGAGAGATGCAATACTTCATGCTGTTCCAGGGAGAAGGGGTGGGGGGGGGGGATGTTTGACCAAAACAAAAGCTTGGGCAGAAAAAAGGCAGCAGGGATTACTCTTGGGAGGGAGAAAAATCCCAGGGCTAGCCGAGGAGACAGAAGAAAAATCATGTGCGACACACCGTCTGTAGGCAGCTGTGGGCTGAAAAGTCACCCAACGGGAAGAGTGGGCAGCCAGCGAGATGGAAAGAGCCAGCATAATAAGCACGGAGGAGAGCAGGGCTGCGTGGCCAGGATGAAACTGGAGCACAGCTGGGACCCAGAAACATAGTCCCTCGTGCACATGCCCCACGTCGGCGCAGACTGTCAGGCCCAGAGTCAGCTGTAATAGCCCCACTGTAGTTATGACCACGCCCCATTTACACAGGTAGCTCCCAGGATCCCCAGCAGTCATGGTGTGGAATGCACTCGGCCATGGGGGTGTGTATGCGGTGAAACTCCTTCCACCTATGTAGAGAGTTGTAAGCCATACATGAGCTCTAGTGACCATTTGGGAATTCAGAGGGTCTCTGGAAACTTCTATATGGCCTTCTGAGTCTCCGGCTCTGTCACCTGGATCTGTAGTTGATCTCCTGGGTGAGTTGGAATAATGTGCCCATAGCCTGCCAGCTCTGAGATCCCTGAGGGGCCAGTGGGAAACAGGCCGTGGTCCTCACTGGGAGACGCACAGAGAGCTCCCCGTGAGAGCAGCCCTTGCTGCCAAGGGCCACTGTCTGGCTCAAGTCCATCCTGTCCGCAAATCCTCACACTGCAGTTCTGGGAACTGCTGCTCTTGATTTAATTAATTCTCTGAAGAAGGGACTGTTAGCACATCGAACGGATGTTAAAAGTTTCCTTGGGCCCTAGCTGGTTTGTCTCAGTGGATAGAGCGTTGAACTGTAGACTGAAGGGTCCCAGGTTCATTCCAGTGAAGGGCACATGCCAGGGTTGTAGACTCGATCCCCAGTAGGGGGCGTGCAGGAGGCAGCCAATCAATGGTTCTCTCTCATCATTGATGTTTCTCTCTCTCTCTCTCTCCCTCTCCCTTCCTCTCTGAAATCAGTGTGTGTGTGTGTGTGTGTGTGTGTGTGTGTGTATTTTTTTTTAAGTATCCTTGGTAATAATAGAGTAAAGACAAACCTCGTTTATCACTTTTCAGTTTCAAGAAATACCACTCAGATGCGCTAACCTTGCCCAGCGAGGCGCCAGGTGGGAAAAGTGAAGCCAGGCCCACTCTGTGAACTAGTTGATGGTGAAAGCCGAAATAATTTCTAGAACGTAGCTACTTTGTTAAAATTGCCTCAAATCTGAAAACTGCCAGAGGCGTGTACGCGACTTTCCTTGCCCCCTCCTCCCACCTAAAAGCTTCGGTGGGGAACCTGCTGGGCTGATAGCACTCGGCCTGCCTCTCCCCTCCCGGGAGCACTTGGTAAATGTTTTCAGAACACTCATGTTTATGACGCCCCCGGGAAAGAAGGTGGGCTTTCACCTCAAGTCAAGGATGTCTGTGCAGCCGTCTCTGTCCCACCTCCCCAAGAGGAGAGAGGGAGAGCAGCAAAGCTGGAGAGGTTAGGAGCCGCCTGAGGTTTGATTCAAGAAAGAAAGCGCCCCTGAAGGCGGGAGACAGAACCAGAGGGTAGGACCACGCCCCTCGGTGGCTCGGGACACCCCAAAGCGCAGGTGAAACCAAGCAGCCGCCCCGTTATGCGCACCCCCGGGAGGACCTGGGAGAGGTTCTTTCTGTGTGGCAAGCACAGGGGTGGGCAACAGTAGTTTCCGTTGTGCGTACGCAAAACACAGAGTGTATCCTTGCATGATTATTTATGTATTTATTTATTGTATGATTTATTTGTGTCGCAACGATAAACCAACTTTTGCCCACCCCTGTGTTCTCCGTAAAATCTAGCCGGTCTTTTTATGGAAACTGTGACAGTTAAGACCTGTGGAGCACTTTCACAAACTAAAATTTCATTCCTTTAGCTAAAAAAAAAAGTATGTTAGTCTTGTACGTAACACATGCAGCCTCATTTTCTGAGGAAAAAGATCCTGGACATCATTTGAGCGTCTTCTTTATGGTCATCAGCTGGCACGAAGGAGCCGGGTCTTATCTGGAAACTGGAGAACTAAGTTCAGAAATGAACAAAGTATCACGGGACAACTAGAATGACTCCTGTAGAGGAGGGATGGTGCCCATTGTTCCCCTCCCCCCGCCCCCCATGCCTGCTCCTGTCTCCTCCTGCCTCTGAGAACCCCAGCGCCTCCGGCATGGCCCCCTCATCAGGAAGCCCCTGTGCCTCAGGGGATGCTGGTCCAACCCAGCTCCTGCCTCCACTCGCTCCAGAAAGGGCTAGATCTGACCAGGAGTCACTTCACGCCCTTCCCTGAGGCTGGTTCAGGCCAACAGGCACAAGGGAAGTTTCCTGGAGCTTCTGGGGGAAATCCTTGTTCAGAGACCGCCCTGGGAGGGGCCTCTCTGGACAAGGCTGGTCCAGAGTGTGAGGCCACAGCTGTCTTGCTACCAGGCTGAGGATGAGGCTCCAGTGAGCAGAGGGAAATGGAGCCATAAAACCATCCACCCCTAAGCCTCAGTATGTCTGGACTTGGGTTTTGTGAGCTCTTTTATATTATTTTACAAGCCAGCTTGCGTTTTCTGTTGTTTGCAAATTAAGGAATCTGAACTAATACAAATTGTCAAAAACTAAAACCTTCTACATAGCACTAACGACAAAGCATTTTGCTTACATAAGGAAAGAGTGTGATGTTGACTAATGGATAAAAAGAAGGGAAACTGCGTTGTAGCATAACCAAGACGGCATCCTCTGCAGAGCGAATGACTAAGTTATGAATAATTCAGCACCAAACCTGAACACTGTCATCACTCAAGAGAGTGTGATTCTGACTAAATGATCAGAAGTTTTAAAAACAGGTGTCTACCATGGCCCTCCTCCACCTTAGCTAGGACCTGTTGGAGAGCATGAAGTAGCTGTAATCTAGTGTGCTGTCTAAATGAGAATCAAGCCCTGGCCAGTGTGGCTCAGTTGGTTGAACATCTTCCCTTACAGCAAAGTGTCGCCAGTTGTCCGGGCACATTCCCCGGGTTGCGGGTTCTGTCCCCAGTGCAGGTGCGCGTAGGAGGAAACTGATCAATGTTTCTCTCTCACATCAATGTTTCTCTCTTTCTCTCCTCCCCCTCTCCTTCCTCTCTCTCTAAAAATCAATAAAAAATATGCGCCCATTGCAACCTAGGGCAGAAGGTAGATTGCTCTCTTGTCCAGGGGCCATAGAAAAAGGAGAGAGAATCAAGATGCCCTAGTCAAGAGTCAGAGACTGTTCTAAAGGCTCTGACAGTAACAATGCAGTTCCCCGTGGACGTGCATGGCTGGAGGAGGGTCAATCAAATTTGTGGAAGCCATGGCGAGCTTTGTGCATAAGTAAAAATAGAAGGCTTCAAGGAAATGGGGGAAAAAGAAGGCTTTTGTGAGAATGAAAATTCACAGGTTTATCCAACAGTTAAGTAAAAATATTGTGGAATGTTTTGGATTTTGTGATGCTTGCAGCATTTAAATATTTTTTAAATGTAAACTTTATAGCAACTTTTTCATTCTAAATACTCACTCTTGCCCTTAATTTTGTATTAGTAATCTTCTTTTTCTTTTTAAAAAAAATCTCTTAAATGATATACGCTTCAAATCCCAAAAGCAATAATTTATTAGAGGAGATCTTGGATCCACCTCTGCTTTTATTCATTCCAATTCTGGGGGATTAAACCATTACTCAGATTTTAAAATACACCACACACACAGAAGAAAAATTTATAAAATGGGTGAAATGAACTAAAATGGATTTTTCCATATTATCGATTTTTCCTCAATAGCACAGAGACCCTGACACTCCTTTGGATGTGGGTGGGAGGGTGGCAGGTATGTGTGCAGGGGACAGAAGGACATTAACAGGGCTCTGAATTCAGAGGCCCCCATAGGAAGGCGAGGGTCGCTGCCCTAGGCAATGGTGTCTAGAGAACAGAGAAAAAATTACTTTGGACTTGAAATGTCTTGGGCTTAAATCCCCGTCCCTCTACGTACGTAGTCCTGTGACTGTGAGCCATGGGAGCCTTGATTTTCGTATTTGTGAAAATAGGCAGAATATGAAGTGTCTTTGAGAGCTTTTGTGGGAATTACAGGCTACTATTGAAATTAAATGAAGCTATAAGAATTAAATGAATAGGACTGTTCAGAGGAGGAAGTGCCCTCCGTAATAGGTGTTCTGTAAATGTTAGCTTCCTTCTGAAGGACACGCAGCAAGGTGTCCACTTAGGCAAAGAATGGACATTTGTTCTGGTCATGAATGTCAGTGCATTTTCTGACAATGCCAGTGCATTCGTACAGACTCTGTGGATTATGTTTCACCCTTTTCCCTTATCCTGAAGCTAATACTACCAAATAGGGTCATGGTGTGTATGGGGCAATTTACGAAGAAGAAATAAGAATGTCTGGCAACGTAGCAAGAATTGTTTAATGTACCTGGTCATCACACACAACTGAACAATCAGAACATTTCATCCCTTCTGTTGGCAAAGAGTAAGGAGAATGAGAATGTCCGCCCACCGGTGCTAAAGGTATGAAGAGAGGAGCGCTCTCATAACATTAGGTGGTTGGAGTTCCAGTTGGTACAACTGTTCATAGGCCAATTTAAAAGTAGACACTTCCACCTACCAAAAAAACAACTTTAAAAAATATTTACCCTGCATTTAAAGCTAAACAGACGACTACTTTATGACCTGGTAATTCCACTTCTAATTGACATTTAAAAATGCATGCATATATCCTCCAAATGACACATACAAGAATATTTATAGCAACTTTATTTGTAATAGCCTAATGTCTATCACAGTAAAACGAATCATAAATTATAGTGTTTTCAAAAAATAGAATACTACATAGCAAAAAAACCAGAACAAATCACTGCTATATACTACAGCATGGATGGGTCTCACAGACATGTTCATTGAAAGAAGCCAAAAAAAAAAAGTTACATACACTATCATCCCATTTATATGAAGTTTAAGAGCATGGAGTAGGCATTGACTAGAAAGAATTATTGAAAGAGAATTCTGGGAATTGCATATATCTAATACATTAATCTGTTAGTGGTTATACACTTGCATATATATATTGAAAATTCAGCTAGCTGCACACTTAAGATTTATTCACTTGATGTATATATGCTGTACCTCAATTTAAAGGTGTTAAGAAAACATACCCTTTGACTTAGCAATGATGTTTTCATCCTAAAGGAAAAAATCAGAGGCTGACAAAAAAAGGTTTATATCCAAGAACCATCATCGTAGGTTGTTTATAGTAGCAAAAACCTGGAAATAATTCAATGCACTCATCAGGAAGTGGTTAAATAAATTAGACCTCCAAATAGTAGAAAGCTGTGCAGGCATTAAATAAGATGAATAGAAGAATAATTTAAAACATAGGAAGTTATTCCTAATGCATTGTATAAAAGGCAGGTTAACCAAATGGTATTTAAAGTTTAACCCTCTAGGTGTCAGAAAATTATTAGCCGTGCCGTGACTCTTAAGACACGGGCTAAGGCTCTTAAGTTACCAGACTAACTTAACTGTTCTCCTTGGGCATCTGCTGACCTGTTAGCCCTTGCTCTTTAAGGGGTAACAGAACACTGCTGAGATGGGGGAGGGAGGGCGCAGACTTATCAGTCATCTGAAAGGCCACGGGGACAGCCCTGTCTGATTGGGACTTTTGTTCTGAGCCAGGTCTCAGGATTCTTTTGCAGATGCATCAAATTCCTGCTGAAAGCCAGAGCCCCGAGCACATCCTGAGTGTCCCCGGGGTGGGGGTGGGGGGTAGGGGGGAAGGGGGGGGGGCCAGGCTGCGCTGCACTCCCAGACCTGAAAGCACACTGGAAAGTTAGGGCCGGGCTGAGTGGCTGTCTCCGGCAGGTTTTCTTCCCCCCTCACCAGGCAGGTGGAGGTACCGCGCACAGAGGGTTGTAGTTTCACTGTCACCGCGCTTCCTCTTTCCCTTCTTCCTGCTTTCCTGGCGTCTTCCCTCTCTTTTCTAAAATGTCCATTTCCAGGGCCGCTTCTGTGCTTCCCTGTCCCCGCGCCAACCCGCCCCACCTCGCCTCCTTCCTCCCCTTCGCTCTCTTCCTTTGCGTCTCTCTTGAGACAGGTCTAGTGGCCTGGTTGCCATCTGCTGCCTTTTTTTTTTATGAGGTTGAGATCAGATGGCATCTAATCGATCGTCATGGTCTCCATGGTTACCAGGGTGACAGAGCACTTGGGAGAGACACGTTCTCCAGCCTGGGGCTGTCAGACCGTCCCTGAGAGGGGGGAGAGAAAACAAAACCTCTTCCATCATAGACACACATGGACATCTTTCTCAAATGCAGGAACACACCTGTTTATGTCTCACACAGCTACCTAGTGGCTTGAGGCCAGGGATGCAGACTTTTTTCTATCAAAAAAAAAAAAAAAAAAAGGACAAAAGTAAAGATTTTATAAACCTCAGAATCGCTCTCCCGACCCCCAACCCCATACACATAGACCATCATCGTTTTTTCCTTCCCCCTTTGACTGTCTGGGCATTCATTTAGTAATGCTCACGAGTTGTTATCCTCCCGATAAACCACAGAGCAGTTCTGAAGCTGACAACGGATACCTATGTGCTTCAGAAAAGAAACAGCCCCTCATGGAACTAGCAGCACTTCCCCCTAACGTTAGTCACGACTTGATTCTTAGGCCAAGAATTCTTTGTGGTACAGGATCATTTTTCCCAGGAACACTAGTCTGATATGATGAAATGTAAACAGAAACTCCCATGATGCAAACAAGTCCCGGACAGGACTGGTCTGTAATGCCTTAACGCCCAGGGCTGGCCAATCCGGGCCTTATTGTAGCAGAACAGGATGGCAGTGACAGCCCAGGTCTGGCTGAAAGAGACACAAGAAAGACCTTGGTCATAAGGATGTGTAACTGAGGGAGCAAAGGCTAGATTTCTGGAGAAACTCAGACAAAAGGAAACAACCCATCACCGTATCGTGGAATGACGTTGAATAACGTGAGAACTGCAAATGGAAATCCGTCCTTGACTTATTCGCACACCTTCAGTGTTAGGGACAGATGACTTGGAGCTACAGGGCTGTTCTCCTTCTTCACCTGGTAGTATGTTATGCTTCGTGATGCTTTCTAGAATCCTGTTCTTTACCTTCATCAGAAAAAAACAAACCTAAAGTGATGGCAGGGGGACAAGGCCTGGAGCTAATTAGTTTTCACTTAAAGATATGTCACCCCACCCAGGGGGGGGGAGGGGGGGGCAGAGCTTGCTTTCCTCCTTGCTTCTCGCATGTCACCCCACCCAGGGGGGGGGAGGGGGGGCAGAGCTTGCTTTCCTCCTTGCTTCTCGCATCCAGGGGGCCCTCAGACCTCCATCTCCTGTGCCGTGTTTTAGTGAGACGCCGATGTATTCATTGGCAGTGCCTTTGGCTGCTAAGCAAATAGCACGGTGATATTTGAAATAGAAATGATGCCATCAATTGGAGGAGAGACTTTCGTAGAAAGGGAAAATAATTTCTCATGCACAGGAACCCTCTTATTCACCTCGGACCTCTGCATCTGTGCTAATGCCTGCCTCTCCTCCCCCCTCTGCACGTTTTGTCCCCTCAACTCTGCTCTTAACTGGTGATCTTCATAAGATGGCCGGGGAAGGGCTTTTACTAAGTCCCACCTCTTCAGAGAAGCACTCCACTCCCCCCGGCCACCAGGCCTCATCGCACACAGACCTGAACTCCTAGTGTTCTTTTGGTCTACACTTCCCATTCACCACTCAGGACTTAGCCTTGCACTGCCTTACGCCCCTGCTGATCTATGCGCTACGTATCTCTGTTGTTATCATTTCCATAGTAAGTGTCAGCGGGGAGACCGTGTCCCCTACTTTGTAAAGCCTTAGCCGTCCTTGACCTGCAGTGGTTTTACTCTGTGTGGGCCAGGAAGCTTGCCTTCCCTCCTGGTCTCTCCACTCGTGTGTGTGCTAGTGTGCTTCTCAGAGAAGGTGGGTCCCCCCTGGAATGAAATGAGTCGTTTGCTCCCATCAGGACAACTGCCACAGCAGGTGTCAGCTCACTCCCGCCTCTGGTAAATTGAGTTTGTCAGTGCTCAGCCACACAGCTGAGTGAAGCGTTGTGTGATGCGGGCTGTCTCCGGGGAGAGAGAAACTGGCATAAACCACATCCTAATGGGATCCAGAAACAAAGAAGCGTGAATGAAGTGTTAATTGCATTCATAAAGACATTAACAAAGGAATTAAAATGGCAGAAGCTTCCGTCCCCACCCCCCACCCCCCACTGGAGATTCAAAGGAAAATGTTACCCCAAAGAATGTTTTAACAATAATCGTCACAGTTTATTATTTGCCCACTCTCGATAAATATTAACTTTTCAAAGTACAAACATTTTTGTCCGTTATCTTGAGTATGTGAACTGGCAGACTGTTTAGCCTCTCCCTTCGCTGCCTTTGTACGATGCAAGTTTCTAGAGAATCAAGAGACATTTTCAGCGCTGCTTCATTAACCACAAGGATGTCTGTTAACGGTCTGAACCTAATCAATCCTACAGTTCTTATTAGAGCAGAATACTTATTATCTGGACGTTATTTTGCTTTTTGAAGTAAAATTACAAGCCTGGGGATGGTTCATTTTCCAGTCCTTGAAGATTCCTGAGATGATCTGCAATGTGGGCTACCCCGGGGCCTCCCTCCTGAGCCGGCTAAAGGTCAGAGGCTGCATTTGACTGAAGACGGATCACATGGATGAATGTTGCACCTGCTTAATGAAGTCAAGCCACGGATTTGGGGCCTTTTATGGTTCTTCCCCATTCACTCAATTTCACCTTCACTGACCACACCACTAATCCAGCCAATGATTTTGCATATACATGCAACTGGTGACTGGGAGACCAGATAAAAGGAAATGAACCTCATTAGAAAACAGTGGCGGGAAATGGCTGTCTATAATGACATCGGAAGTAGAAAGTGTGTTCGCATAGAATGTCTCCTGTAATGCCTGCAGCAACTCCTTGAGCTCTATGGAGCGGATATTCCTACCTTCATTCTGCAGGTAAGAAAACAGAAGCTCATAGAAATTAAAGTCCCAGGATTAAAAAAGAAGGAATTCTTACCATTTGCAACAGCATGGATGGAACTGGAGACCATTATGCTAAGCAAAATAAGCCAGTCAGAGAAAGATGAATATCACATGATCTCACTCATTTATGGAATATAATGAACAACATAAACTGATGAATAAAAACAGATCCAGAGACAGAGAAGCATCCATCAGACCGTCAAACCTCAGAGGGAAGGTAGGGGAGTGGGGGATAAGGGGGAGAGATCAACCAAAGGACTAGTATGCATGCATATAAGCCTAACCAATGGACTTGGACAACAGGGGGGTGAGGGCATGAGTGGGGGTGGGGTGTGTGTGGGGGGGGTAATGGGGGGATAAGGACACATAAGTAATACCTTAATCAATAAAGAAGTTTTTTAAAAAAATAAAGTCCCAGGATTAGAATTCAGGTAATTTTTACCATTGGACTGCTCTTTCCACCGCAGGAACCTAACTCTCTGGGGATCTCATTTGATTCTCACAAGAACCCTGGGAAGGGAGGCAGACTGTGTAAACAAGCGGGTCGATTTGCTGGGAGCCATATTCATGGGACCGGAGGAGCAGGTGTCTTCAAGCCCACACCTAGAATGTGGCTGAACTCCCTGTTTACCTAAACAACTACCTTTTTCAGTCTCATCAGCATCAACCATATTCATGAAGGTGGCATCAGCCCAATGGGTGGCAGATTGAAACGTGACCCAGCGCTGGTTTGTTGTATGTGTCCGGCTGATCCGGGTCGGTCAGAGGAAGGGGCTCAGAAGTGCCGCCTGTGCCTTGGGGAGCTCCCTTTCCAGCCACCAGAATTAGACCCACTGACTCTCTGGTCACTTCCAATCCTCTCACAGGTATTGGGGATATTTCCTCCCAAACATGACCTGTGCACTGAATTTTAGAATATCACTAAGCCTAATATAAAAATGGGGGGATTACACACTGCTTTGCATTATTGTGCTAGTCTCATATATATATATAGGGTGGGGCAAAAGTAGGTTTACAGCGGTTCGTGTGGAAAATAAGACATTAATTAATAAGCAATAATACAAGAGTAAACTGTGTTTTGTGTACTCCCAACTGTAAGCCTACTTTTGCCCCACCCAGTATATCACCACCCACACAAGAGCTGATTGTCTCTTTTTCTCATTAGAACAAGCCATCAACAGTACTGGACTCCTTAATTTTCAAGTGATGGCAAACTTCGCTCCATTCTAGGCCAGTCGCCGACTTATTCAGGAGTCTGATCCAAACAGCACGTTGTATTAATTACATAGAGTTTATTAATATTATTATTTGCATTTACTTCATATTTACATAATTTTTTGTTCTGGTTAGTGGGTCCTATTATACCTTATTTTGCTCCTAAGATGGAAGCCTAGTGCATTGCAACCTTACTTGTCTATGGCTAAGAGTGGGATGCAAAGATGTACAAGAAATGGGGGCGGTGGGGAGGAAGCAAAGTGAGTGGTTGGTTAGTTACACTTTCAATCTAGACCAGCGGTTCTCATCCTTCTGGCCCTTTAAATACAGCTCCTCATGTTGTGACCCAACCATAAAATTATTTTCGTTGCTACTTCATAATTGTAATGTTACTACTACTACTGTTATGAATCATAATGTAAATATCTGATATGCAGGATGGTCTTAGGCGACCCCTGTGAAAGGGTCGTTCGACCGCCAAAGGGGTCACCACCCACAGGTTGAGAACCGCTGGTCTAGACAATTGAGGTTAAAGCCTTTTTCATCAATAGCAAAAGGGATGAATATTTTTCCTGGGAATTTCCTGGGTCCAAATGCATCACTTTCAATTGGCTATAAATGTTGGCTGAGAACATGACGTTTTAAGCACCTAGTTAATGATCTAATTTTTTTTTAAACCTATTATTTGGGTATTGAGAACACACGGACAGAAATGCCACTTGGAAACTGGGGAAGGTGGGGGCAGTTTCAGATATGTATGCTTCCTATTTATGTCAAAATCAAGAGAATTAGTTCATGCTCCTAAGTCAAAATTGTGCCATTATCACAGGGTGATCATTTATTAATTTCCGTTCATGGAAATCCAGACAACATCATTTTACAGGGTAGCATGCTCCATTATGGTAGCTACTAGCCAAATGTAGCTATTTAAATACAAAATAATGAACATTTAAAATTCAGTTCCACATTCTAAGTGCTCAACAGCTACCTGGGGTTAGTGGCTACTGTACTGGACAGTGCAGGTTCATAGAACATTTTTGTCACCACAGAACGTTCTACTGGACAGAGCTGTTCTAGAGCCAAAGGCTGGTGTTCCCAGAGGCCACAGAAAGGCACCCTCTATCTAGTCGCATAGTCACCTGTCAGATACTCCATACAGTTTCAGTCGTAGTGACTTGTGGGACAGGCTGCTGGGCCTGGGCAACAAGGAGCGGGTGGCCTGCAGCCTTCCTCCTCAGACCGTGAGCTGGCCCCACAGTCTGTGCGTCACGGGAGAGGATGAGCCAAGTCTCTGGAGAAAGGGCAGGTGCGAATGAGCCATTTCCATTTTCCACTCCTGCAACTCCCCGAGCCTCAAGTCAGACCTGCCGCCAAGTTGCGCTCACACAGAAGCCCAAATCAGAGCGCGTTTTGGATTAATTTTCTGGCCGGTATTTTTTATTCTTTTCTTTTCCAAAATCGACCTTGTGCCTGTGATTAAAGACTTTCTTTTTGCCATGAATTTAGATGAATTTGAACCTACCAGTGTTTTCCACCAGCCATGATATTTGGCATAAGCACCGACCAAAAGAAATAAGGCTTTGGACAAATAAAGATTATAACAGAAGACTAAACAATACAGGCCACACAGCTCCTAGACTGGACATCTTTAAGTGAATGCCATTCATTGGCTCATCATCATTGCTAGTCAGCAAGTAAACATATCCACAGACTGGTGAAAGGTCTTCTTCTAGGATGAAAAAGGTGGGGACAGTCTCCAGTGTTTGCTGCATCAGCCACTTCAAACTTATAAAAACATAAAAATAGCCCAGCCAGAGTGGCTCAGTGGTTGAGCATTGACCTGTGAGCCAGGAGGTCACGGTTTGATTCCCAGTCAGAGGACATGCCTGGGTTGTAAGCTCAATCCCCAGTGGGCAGCCGATCAATGATTTTTATCATTGATGTGTCTATCTCTCTCTCTCCCTCTCCCTTCCTCTCTGAAATAAATAATAAATAAAAATTTGTTAAAAGCATCTTGTTTTTTTTTAAAAAAAAACATGTAAAAATAAGAAATCACCAATCATATTCTTTTCATCTGTGTATCTCGCTAGGACTGTCTCTGCTATATTAGGAAGGAGATTGAGGCAGAACGTTTGCATAAGATTGTTTAGTCAATTACAGCAAGCACATGCGATATACAACTCATTATTTTATCACATGATTCTTCAAAGCAGGCTTTACTGGGAACATGTTTTGTTTTCTTAGGAGACTCTAAGTCCCCTGAAACTGCTAATAATACACATTTGCATCCCACAAGTATTTGATACAGTAGGGAGTGCTCAGCACCTTGGTTCAGCCCCATCAGCAAACACTTATCAAGCAGATGAATGAATGAATAAGGAGATCACCAGTGATGTTACCGATGCCAGGATTCTTGGGTTCCTCAAGATAGAAATGGAGAGAAAACCCCAGAGAAATTTCCAGACAGATTTTATTAAGCTTATGCTCAAGCACACGGGAGTCACACAGAGGGAAGAAAAGCAGAGGCTCTGCTTGGCTGCTTTTACAAACGGGACAAAGCTGCCTTGTGGCAAAAAGGCAGGCCTTTTTAAAAAGGTGGGCTTGCAGAATTTTCCAGTTCAGGATTGTGTGATTTCCTTTTCCAGCTTCATTGCCTGGTGACTATGTCCATGCCTGCATTGGGGAGGGCAAGATGGTGGACACTCATTAATGCCACCCTCGCAAGGTCATATAGCAGTCAAATCTTAACCAACTGCACATGCCGGTCAGTAGTTTCAAGGAAGCAGACAGAAGGGAGACAAAACCAGTGGCCTCTGTGTTTTTGAGTAGGGAGTGGAGAGGTGGCAACATTCTTTCAGTCAGTTTATCTGGCAGTCCTTCTGGTCACCTGGTCTTAATGTGGCTTCCTGGTCACCTGGTATTTTTCCATTCTAGGCCCAAGTCTCAATGAGGAAGGGTAGTAAGAAACCAGAAAAATTCCTTAGCTAGTGGAATGGGAAAATGGAGACAAATAGCCCATTCAAACTGACCTCTTCCAGCACCCTGACTCACCTGCCTTCCCCTCCTTGCACACCCACTCCCTTAAGCATTAAGCCCTCAGGACAATGATCAGCATCAAATAATCTGAGGACTAAAGCCTCAGGTCTGTTGACCACAGAGACAGGGTTTTGGTCAAACTGGAGACAACATCTAGGCCTCAGTTATATTTCAGCTCCAGGCCCAGAAAAGCAGCAAATCCAGACAAAGCAACACCATGGCTGACATCAGGACCAGATGCAATGACCAGTGACTCCCTACCCTAGTACCAACCAATCATTAGAGACCACACCCCTGACCCTATATGCTCATTTGATGAATCAGCATATTAAAGGCACACCTGGAAAGTTGGTGAATATTCTATTGAGATGCTCCTCTGAGAGCTCCCCTAAAAGTCCTGCCTTTAGAAAACAGATAAAAACCCTTAAGACAGAGGACCCAGTGCGTTCTTATTCTCTCTCTCTCTCTCTCTCTCTCTCTCTCTCTCTCTCTCTCCCCCCCCCCCCCCCCACACACACACACACACACACACACACACACACACACCTTCTTTCCTCAGGCATGTATCATTGCTTTCTTTCTCCTAAGCTCTAAGGCAGCAGTTCTCAACCTGCGGATCACGACCCCTTTGGGGGTTGAATGACCCTTTCACAGGGGTCGCCTAAGACCATCGGAAAACACATATATAATTACATACTGTTTTTGTGATTAATCACTATGCTTTAATTATGTTCAATTTGTAACAATGAAATTGGGGGTCACCACAACATGAGGAACTGTATTAAAGGGTCGCGGCATTAGGAAGGTTGAGAACCACTGCTCTAAGGGTTACCATGAGACTTGCAACCAGGGGAGCAGTGGGCAGTGTCAGCTTGTCCTGGACTAACTCCCTGAGCCTGTCTCTAAGGGCCCTTCTTTTGCCTCTGTAACTTGCTTCCTGAGTCCATGCAGCCCAACTGGTTCACTTCTTCTGCCTCTGACTTTTTTTCTAAAAGGCCAAGGCAGCTCTCTGAGCAGCCCGCTCAAATCATCTCTTCCAGCAGACTTTCATTCTGTGTGCTAAACAAACTTCCTCTTGCACTAGAGGTCTTGGCTCTGAATTCTTTCTTTGCTGAATTCAAGAACCGAGAGCCAACATCACTACTGATATCTACACTGTCCCAGTCACTAATCTGTCTAGCCTGGTAAAGTTGAGCTGATAGCTGTAAAAAAGGGGGGAGGGCATAAGAGGTGCAGAAATTTGAGAGGAAACACAGATTTGAGCTGAATGAAAGTATGTCACTTCAAAGCTTCCTTTGAATTTCCATAGGGATATGATCGGAGAGAAAACATTTTTTAAAGGGCAAGTACGTGTCGATTGGACACGCATCCACTCTGTTGTCTCCTTAACAGAATGTCCTTTCTGACATGCTTCCTGGAAGTAGGGAACCTACAGGTACTGGCTATTTTGTATTGTATTGTTTTGTACTTTGGGCTGAATGGCACAATAAGAAAGTTAGCTGACACTGAAAGTGATTTACGCAATCGAGCCCAAGCTCCCATACACTTCTCTTTTCAAAAAAGATCCTTATTGCCGAAACCGGTTTGGCTCAGTGGATAGAGCGTCGGCCTGCGGACTGAAAGGTCCTGGGTTCGATTCCGGTCAAGGGCATGTACCTGGGTTGCGGGCACAGCCCCGGTGGGGGATGTGCAGGAGGCGGCTGATCGATGTTTCTCTCTCATCGATGTTTCTGACTCTCTCTCTCTCCCTTCCTCTCTGTAAAAAATCAATAAAATATATTTTAAAAAAAGATCCTTATTATTGAAAGTATTACATAGGTCTCCCTCTTCCCCCATCCCCTACACTTCTTTACAAACAAAATGGAAATGAATCCTGAAAGTAAAGCGACCACAGGAAAACCTTGCAATCCATCTCCATGCTTCCAGTCATCTCTGATAAATCAGGCTCCAACCCAGTCATCAGCATGCCCAACCTACAAATATGATAAAGGCCATAAAATAGTTTCTAAAATGTGGGTAAGCTCTTGGGGGTTTTAACGATGCCAATCACCACCTTAAATGTTGCGATGCAGCTTTCTAGTCCACGCACCTTTAAACCACCGTGACTCTTGTTTGTCTCTTGTTCCCACTGTTTCCTGGTGCCTCTCTCACTGAAATGATTTCAATTAGAGCCTGGAAGGCTTGCCTCCCAACTCTTGCGCGGCGCTTGCCAACACGGGAATTGGTTTTAAACGCTGCTGTTTTTCATCCAAAAAAAAGTCCCCCCTCCCTGCCCTTGCGTTAGAAGGGATTATTCTCAGACAGGCATTTAGCTGATTTTTAATGTCAAAGAAACTTAATTTGCAAACTCGTTAGAAACTCTTTAGTAAAAGCTGCCTAGTAAAACAGATGATTAATATTGGTAAGCTCCTCATTTGCATGTTAATTAGTCTCTATACTCAACTAATTAAAACGGCACTGCCGGTTTTAGGACTTCCTTCGACTGTTGGTCTTGTTTCTATGAACAGCGATGCCCTACTTACCGACAGGTGTATGTTCTGAGAAATGCGTACGTAAGCCATTTCATCATTGTGCGAGCATCACCGTGCCCTTACACACCCAGATGGTACAGCCTCCGACACGCCCAGGCTCTATGGTCTCACCTATTGCTCCAGGCTACTATCCTGTGCAGCATGTTACTGTACTGAATACTGTAGGCAACTGGGACACAATGGTAAGTATTTGTGTATCTAAATATATCAAACCATAGAAAAGGGACATAAAAAATTCAGCACAAAAGGTCAATGATGGTGCGCCTGTGTAGAGCCCTGCCCTGAATGGAGCTGGCAGGTCTGGAGGCTGCTCTGGGTGAGTGAGTGTGAGTGCCTGGGAAGGCCCAGGACATGACTGTGCACTGATAGGGACTTTATAAACACCGTACACTGAGGCTACACTACATTATAAAACAACACGAGATTAAATCAAGCACAAGAGAGAATCATGCAAACAAGAGACTTGGTAGCCCTAACCGGTTTGGCTCAGTGGATAGAGCGTCAGCCTGCGGATTCAAGGGTCCCAGGTTCGATTCTGGTCAAGGGCATGTACCTTGGTTGCGGGCACATCTCCAGTAGGGGGTGTGAAGGAGGCAGCTAATCGATGTTTCTCTCTCATTGATGTTTCTAACTCTCTATCCCTCTCCCTTCCTCTCTGTAAAAAATCAATAATATATATATATATATATAAAAAGAGACTTGGTAAACACGAGATGTATGAGGCTGCTGCCCGATGTAATATGGCACACTATTTTATAGCAAACTTTTTTAACAAGTAGAAAGAATATACTCTAAAAGGATGATTAAGTGGACAGCATAGTAAATACATGCACCAGCAACACAGTCGTTTATCACCATTTTCGAGTACTTGTACTGTATGTAGTCGTATGTGCTATATTTTTGCAGTTGACGGTGCAGTAGGGTTATTCACACCAGCAGCACCACCCACACGTTAGTAATGGGTTGCACTGTGACCTTCCTACGGCTACGGTGTTACTAGGTGATAGGGATTTTTCAGCTCCATTAGCTTATGGAACCACTATTGTATATGTGGTCTGTCCTTGAGCAAAATGTTATGTGGCACATGACTGTGCAAGCATGTATTTTAACTAAATTAAGGCTTACTGGGACAGCTGGGGTCTAGAATTCTCTCTCCACAGCCTTTTACCCTCCCATAGGCTCCTTGGGCCCCCTGTCATGGTGGTAGCTTCGCTCCAAGGCATCCAGTCTATTATGCCTCCTTTCTGACATTCTCCCTGGGAGTAGGGAACCTAAAGGTGTTGAATTATTTTGTATTGTACTTGTTGTACCCTCCTCCTAATACGAATTTCTGTCCTACAGAGGCTTAAAAAATGAAAGACTACTATATGTTTATCGGACTCCTTACAATTAAGGTTCTTAATGTGACTTAGCTTCATCCAATCAGATGTGCACATTGAGGAATGACTTTGAAACTATATCAAGTAGGAAAATAGGCAACAGCTTAAAGGGCATTAAAGGGCCTTGACTTTGGCTGGTGTGACTCTGGTAGCCGTAGCACACTTCTGGGAGGTTGGAGTCACGTCCCAGATGCATGGCTCTGATGCAAGGCTCTCAGAGGCTGCAGGAGGTGTGGAATCTTCTGAGCTCCTGGCATTCCAAGGCAGCAGAGGGAGCAGTTCCCGTGGCCGGTCTATGGTGGCATCTGGGGAGCCACTATTCATGGAGGTAAAGCTTGTTCCTTTAGTTCTTTCAGGACTTTAGAAAGGACCAAGTTCCCTTTGTGTTTAAAGTAGCCAGAGCAGTTACTGTTTTCTGCACCAAACCCTGATGGGTAGATTTCCTCCCAGGGTACTTACGTAGTTTACATGAGACACTTGATGTAAAAGTGACTGACACTTAGAGTGAGTACTTAGTAAATCTTAATTTCCCTCCTCTTACAATGTGTATATACAAAATGACCCAAATGTTTTGAAAAATTCTGATAACTTCTCTCATAGTTTTCAGTTGACATGTAAACACCATCTGGTTTTTTTAAAAAAGATTTTCAGTGGATTTTTAGAGAGAGAGGAGACAGAGAGAAACATCAATGTGAGAGCAGCATTGATTGGCTGCCTCACTCACGCCCCCTATCGGGGATGGAGCCCACAACCCAGGCATGTGCCCCGACTGGGAATCAAACTGCCAACCTTTCAGTGCTCAGGACAACACCCAACTAACTGAGCCACATGGGCTAGGGCTGTTAAAGCAGTCTTTAATCAAAAACCTAGACTCACACTAATACATAAACATAGAAATAAATAACAAATCGGAATCATTCTTACAAGTGAACTGGATGCCTGCTGAATTAATGAGGAGAAAAATTGTGAATCTAAGCAATTAATTATTAAACACCTAACGGCCAAATATAGTACCTGTGGGCAGAGGGGGCCTCTCCTTTGAGGAGGTAAAAATTAATTGCAAAGGCAGAGCTGCAGGGAAGTCACACTGGGAAGCATGGGGTGCGCAAAGCAGTTGTCCTTTTCCGTTTGCTGTGTCACATTAAAAGAAAGGTGGGGATCCAAGAAAAAAAGGTATTTAAAAACTCTTGGGAAATTTGTTCAGCAAGTACGCATGAAAAAGAATAGGTGATCATGGAAGCCAGTGAGAAAGCAGGTGAGGGGATGTTTACACTGGGTTGCAGGGAGCTCTGTGAGTCCTGAAAGAGCACAGGTGTGGCACACAGTGGATGCTCCAAAATAATGAGGATAATCATCTAGGCCTTGGCCGGGTAGCTCAGTTGGTTAGAGAATTATTCCAATTTGCCAAGGTAGCTAGCAGGTTTGATCCCATAGGGCAGATACAATAATTAATGAATGCACAAATGGGTGGGACAACAAATCGAGGTTTCTCTCTCTCTCAAATCTATAAAAATCGTTTTAAAAAGAAAATAACCACTTAATCAATGGATAGACGTTTTCCCTCCAACTTTGAGAAAAAAAGAAAATGTTATATTCATAAATATTACTGAAAATAGTACCTATTACAGACTGAATGTTTATGTCCTTCAAGAATTTATATGTTGAAGCCCCAACCGCTGAGTGTGATGGGATTTGGAGAATGGCTTTTTGGAGGTCATTATGGTTAGACGAGGTTATGTGGGTGGGGCCCTGGTCTGATGGGATTAGTGCCTTATAAAAAGAGACACCATAGAATGTACAGCACCAAGAGTGAACCATAATCCAAACTACGGGCTTCGGGGAATAATGATGCATCAGTGTAGGCTCATCATGTAACAATTGTACCTACCACCCTGTGGGGGATGTTGATAGTGGGGGGGGGGCTATACATGTGTGAGGGCAGCAGGTAATTGGAGAATCTCTTTATCTTCTCAATTTTTCTGTAAACCTAAAACCACTAAAAAAAAAAAAAGGCTTAAAAAAGAAGAAGCAGGGGCAATGGAGAATGGATTTCTGCAGCAGCCCCAGCGGTTCCCAGGCCAGCAATGCTGGGGGTAGGACAGCCTGGACGCCACTATTCGCAGCGCAGCAATGGGTTTCCCACAGGCAGTTCCAGGGGTGCAATTGATCGTGGTGGTGGCTCTCACTGCCTCACCCATTTGTTCCTGGTCATTTCTGTCCGGATTCTCCAGCTCTCCCAGTGAGTCAGCGAGCAGCCCAACATCTGTTCTGTATCATTTTCCTGCCTGTAGCTGCAAGAACTGATTTTTGTTGTTCATACCTAAGCCGTCTGACTGAAAATGTGGTTGTTTAATTGATTCGTTGAGGATGAGTTTTTCTCTTTTTCCATTGTTCTTGTTGGGGTTGAGGGTATCAAAAGATGGCCAGAGATTAAATAGTTAGTAGAATGCAGACCATACTTACCAAGTCTCTATTTTAATGGCCTCCTCTCCGTAAAATGTATACGCCCTAAGGATAGATATCCTGGGAAAAGGGATCTAGCTGCTCACAAATCCCATTGATGGAGTGCTTCACATGAGCCAGGTGCTAGAGAAGCGCTGCAGTGCGGACCGAGTTCTCACGTCTTCCTTTGAGGAAGAGATTGCTCTGTGATCTGTGTCTCTGGGTGAGGAAGCCGGTCTGAAGACCGGTCACACGTGGTGAGGTGGCCATTTACTTACACCATCAGAAATGAAAGTGGCAGGTTTTCCCTACAACATCTCCACCAGCCTGCTCAGCCGGAGTTGAAGCTAAGATCAGAAGCATCTACCTTGGAGTCCATCCAAAGGACTGTGTTCTGGACGGACCATAAGGACACTGATTGCTTTTTAATGTGCAGTGAGGTCAGTGACACACACTCGGAAGTTGCTCTTAAAGTGTGGCTCCAGGCAGTGAGCTTCCCCCGCCTGGCACTGGGCTCCTTGTGGAGCTTGTCCACCCACGTGCCTTCTAAGAGGAAGTCCCGCCTCCACCCAGACCCTGGAGCTGAGGCACACATTTTCTATACTGATTGGACAGCTGACGCGTGACGGACAGCTTGCCCAAAGGCCACCAGTGTATAGACCAGCCTGTGGCTTGTGCAGCCTGTGTTGTAAAGATGGGCCGTTCGGGTAGATCTTCGAGGAACTAGGAATTGGGAACCTGAGAGTGTGGGCGGGTTAGCAGTGCAGCTGAAGGTAAGGGAGGCTCTGATGTCAGCCTGATTCAAAATCACACAAAAGCTAATGCTCCGAGGAGGTGAAGTTTAAGCTCCATAAGACAGAGGACAAGGAAGTGATTGGTAGAGCGAAGAGGTGCAGCGAGACACAGAGACACGGAGAGAGCGAAAAAGGAAGGGGAGGGCTGAGGGGAGAGAGGAGAGCAGCAGAGATGCCAAGAGAGAGACCCAGCCCTGGGGCTTCTGGGGTTTTCGGGATTTTCCAGGGAACTGGTGGATTTCTGTTCCTTACAACCACGTGATCCTGTCTGAAACTCTCTTTCTCATCAACCTTTGAAAAGAAAACATGTGAACTAATCTGTCACCATCTCTTTAGCTTTACCCCCATTCTTTCTCTTGCAACTAACTAATCCTAAGGCTGGAACCAAGAGAAAGTGGAAATGGAGGGAAGAACTGGAGTAGACTGTGCTGAGCCTGGGGCCTTTGTAACCCTCTGCTCCCCTCTGTGGACAAAAGTAGAATTGAGGTTATTTTTCATCCTCTGAACTCTAAACGCAGAAGCAAAATGCATTTCTCTTTTTCTCTTTCCATTTCATAACTTCAAATGTGACACATCAATCCACTTCTTTATGAAATATTTTTTCCCTGATTTAGCAACCTGCTCCAGTTAGGTGTAAGGCAGCGGTTCTCAACCTGTGGGTTGCGACCCTTTTGGGGGTGGAACGACCCTTTCACAGGGGTCACCTAAGACCATCGGAAAACACATATATAATTACATATTGTTTTGTGATTAATCACTGTGCTTTCATTATGTTCAATTTGTAACAATGAAAATACATCCTGCATATCAGATATTTACATGACGATTCATAACAGTAGCAAAATTACAGTTATGAAGTAGCAATGAAAATAATTTTATGGTTGGGGGTCACCACAACATGAGGAACTGTATTAAAGGGTCGCGGCATTAGGAAGGTTGAGAACCTCTGATGTAAGGTGTTCCAAACACATACCGCTGGATCCTTTCTGCTGCCAGAGACGGGTCTCCTGGCCCCTCCCTGTTCCTATTCCCTCTTCTGTGCTATGGTTTTGCTTTGATCGGCACAGCACAGAACACGAGTTAGCAAAGAAGGAACAGTGGTGTAGTGCTTATACCCCTGGACTCGACACGCTTCTAGGGCTCAAATCTTGCTTGTGCCACTTACAAATCTCAGCCTCCTCGTCTGGAATATGTAGGGAACATAATCAGTCTACTGCGGGACCGAGGGAGCTATTGTTTGTAAAGGGTCCAGTAAGTGCCTGCTAAATCAGGCAGCAGCTCCTCCTCCCCTGACAGCACTGCCAGACTGTAGAAATTTGTTTGAAACGAACTGAGTTGTAATTGTTTGTTATAAAGTGATGTTTTTTTTCCTGGCAAAAAATGTCCATTTGCTAATTAATCTCTACTAGGCCCCTGAATATGCTAAGGTCAGAAAGAGTTTCCAGTGATAAGTAACTTGTTTTTAGAAAAAAAGGAAATCAAGTACCATTTAAGCAGAGGTTAATTAACTGGCAATTTAGAGCCCACAATTCAGCAACAACAAAAGGAATGGAGGACTTGGCGGAAGTTGTGCCAAAAGGCCTGGGCTTGATCCCAACTCTGCATCCTTTTCATTGTTTGACCTTTGGCAGGGCCCTCACTGGCCCTGAGTTGTGTTTGTATAATGGGGACACTTTGGCCCACTCGCAGGGTGGTCCTGGGCATGAGGTAAGAAACACAGCACAGTGCCGGCCAGTGTGGCACTTAATGACTCAACAAACGTTTGAATTTAAATTTGAAAATAGTTTGCACGGTGCTCGTGCAATCCTTCAGTGCTTGGCTCAGGACCTGCTAACTTCTTCAGGCACAGTTAGTTCTACCAAGACGGGCCATCGGATCTGTGGCAGGCAGTCGAGAACCCTGCAAAGGGGGACACGTGCTGACCAGGTTTAGAGAGACAAACCTGAAAGAGACAAGAGACATACAGGGTGTCCCCCAAAAATGTGTGCACACTTCAATAGCTGGTAGCTCAGTTTTGAAAATGAAATGTATTTTAATAAACACTGCCTTTATAATTATTCAAAGCGTGTGTATACATTTTTTGGGACACCCTATATAAATTAGAAGATAGAAACTTTTATAAAAATAAGAAAAACAACTCCAGAGTTTAGTTGTCTGGGATCTTAGTGCAGGTCAGACCTGAGTCCTCAGCCCAGGGCAATGACCAACACTCACGTGCTCTAAAGCCGGCTGACGGACAGACATGCACCACGCGTCTCTGAAAGGTCCTGTCAGGACTGGACCCACAGAAGGGACCCACCAGACAGTCTCGGATTATTTGAAAATGAACCTCAAGAGACTAGGGAAGGGGCTGCTTGAGGCCCCGGGTCCTCACAGCAGGGTCCTGAAGGCCAGGGAGGCCGGGAGGACACCCTCTCACTGTAAGAGAAGAATCATTCAGAGCCCAGGTAATGTGTGTTTCCATCCATTAGACACGAAGCTGTCTCCCCTCGAAGAGGAAAAGAAGGCCCATAGCAGAAGGGACTGGCTGGGAAGGTGGGAATGGTCAGACCAACGGCAGGTCTCAGGAAGAGACACAGTACAGACGGCAGGCAGCCCCGTGCCATAGGCGGTTCAGTGCTTGGCTGCTGCAGCCAGATGCCTGGGTTCAAATCCAGCCCTGCCTCCTCACTGTCCGCACAACCTCTGCCTTAATCTGAATCTCTTCTGCATGAGATGAATACCATGTAGCATTGCTGTGAGGGCAGTTGTGTTAATACACACCAGGTACTGAGAAGACATCCTGGCACCCTGCAATCATTTGACCAAGGTTAGCATCCCTCACATTTTACTGGCCTGTAGTTCCAGTAATAGATGATTGCGTTGCCTCAACTCCACTTGCCAAGAACAATACTGTGCCCTGACTGGTGTGGCTCAGTGGTTGAGTGTTGTTCTGTGCACTGTAAGGTCGCCTGTTCAATTCCTGGTCAGGGCACATGCTCGGATTGTGGGTTCAATCCCTGGTCAGGGTGTGTGCGGGAAGCAACCAATCGATGTATGTTTCTCTCTCCCTCTCCCTTCCTCTCTGGAATCAATGAAGAAAATGTCCTCTGGTGAGGAAGGAAAAAAAAAAGCATGTAAAATCTCTCAATTATTTATTTACTCATGTTGAAATATTTTGGGTATATGGGATTAAATAAACTAACATTAAAATGAATTTCACTGTTCTTTCTGCTGTTTTTAATGTGGCTACTAAAAAATTTAAGTTATGTATTTATTTTTATTACTATTTAAAAAAATTTTTTTATTCTAAGTTATGTATTTAAGGATAATGTTCGGACAGCACTGAGCTGAAAGTTGCCATGCCTATGGCAACTGAGCTGAGAAGGCTGGGTTCTTTCCAGAACCTACGGTCTCCTTCAAAGAGCAGCTCCCGGCTCTGGAATCAGGCTCCAAATTATGTGCCTTCAGGGAGTGGTCACGAAAGTTCTTTCCTTAAGAGGAAGTACTTTCCCCGGGGATAGGTAACTTCCCAGGTTTTCCGGTAGATAAAGGCCTAAAGGCAAGCGGACCATCAAGCACCAGTTCTGTTGAGTCAAAGCAGAAAAGCAGAAGCGCCCTGCAGTGAATTTCTTCTTCGCCTGGGCGCGCAGGTCTGGATCTGTTTAGATCAGACACATATTAAAACTTGTCGCTCGGCACTTGGCCAAACAGAGATCTCTCCACGTTTTGTTTTCGACATCTCCAGAAAAACTGGAATCAGATAAATATTTATTTGAGTCTCACAGGAGGGGCTTTCAAAAGAGAGGCTAGATGTGAAACAATACTAAAGTTGTTTTGTTGTTTTACAACATACTTTTTCTTGTAAAAACAAAGCTTGGGTCTGTAGGCATGAGAGGCACTACACTTAGAGTTGAGGTTTGATTTGCATTGGAAATTGTGAGAGCTCTTAAGAAAACAAAAACAAAAACCTTCTAGGGTGCCAAAAATAAACCAAACCAAAACCAAACAAACTTTTTTTTTTAAAAAAAGAGGCAGTTTGATAGACGTTCAAATTTGAAATGGACCCAGGATAGGCTAAGTAATGGCCCTCAGGGGAATCCACACCCTAGGCCAGTGATGGCGAACCTTTTGAGCTCGGCATGTCAGCATTTTGAAAAACCCTAACTTAACTCTGGTGCCGTGTCACATATAGAAATTTTTTGATATTTGCAACCATAGTAAAACAAAGGCTTATATTTTTGATATTTATTTCATATATTTAAATGCCATTTAACAAAGAAAAATCAACCAAGAAAATGAGTTCGCGTGTCACCTCTGACACGCGTGTCATAGGTTCGCCATCACTGGCCTAGTCCCTGCAACCCGTGAATGCTACCTTATATCAAAAAGGGACTTCGGAGATGTGATTGAGTGAAGGATCCTAATACAGAAAGATTAGCCTCCATGCAGGCAGATTACCCTGTGCTGCCCAGGCCGGCCCTAAATGCAATGCCAGAGGGAGACCTGACTACAGAGGAGGAAAAGGCAATGGAGAGATGGGACACAAGCCAAGGGATGTCAGCAGCCACCGGAAACCAGAAAGGCAGGGAACGGACTCCCCCGGAGCCTCCAGAAGGACCCAGCCCTGCTGACGCCTGGAGGTCAGCCTCCTGGGACTCCTTTCAGACCCGTGCCCTCTAGAGCTGTCACAGGGTAAATTTCTCTGTGAAGTTGTTTTCAGCCACTGCATTTGTGGCAATTTATTATGGCAGCAAAAGAAAACCAAGACAGGATCCCAATGACATGCCAAATTTAACCTAGAGGCTGCATTTCCCCCTTCAATCACATTAGTTTTTACAGGTTTAAGGCAGGGAAAATAGAAATCTCTAAGACAAAGGTCTTAAGAGAACACAAATCAAAGGGTTAGGTGCTCCCTCACCTTTCCTCTCCTTACCTTTTATCCCACTCTCTAGTCTTGGATTCTCCACCCCCTTGTCCTTCCCTGACCTCCCAATATCCCCCCACCTCTAGTTTAGCACTCCATCCAGATGTGACTTCAGATTTATTTTAAGTCTGGCTCACCAAGCCCCCATAATGTTAACCAGAGCATTCCAGTTTTCCTTGTCAAGCTATGTATGATACGATAGTTAAGAACTATAATGATCAGTTCATGGCCTATTATAAACATTAATTCATTTACTCAACAAATATTTGTTGAGTACCAACCATGCCCTAGGCACTGTGCTGGATCTGGTGGAACACATTGAACAAGACAGCTGCCTTCATTTATAGGTTATTAGCAAAGGGGATAAACTAAAACCAGTAAATAAGTTAATTGCCACATGTGACTAAGTGCTATGACGAGACAGAGCGTGCAGTGACAGCGAATAGCGGAGCTGGCCTCTCTTGGGAAGTGGCATTTGTGCTGCAAAGGAGCTCACCTTGTAAAGAGCCAGGTGTCGGGGAAGGGAGCATCCCACAGAGAAGGACAGCACTCAAAGGACCCAGGTGGGCAAGAGGTTGAGCACAGTGGGAGGGGAGGAGAGATGAAACAGGATGGAGTCAGAGAGACAGGCAGGGGGCAGATGACCTAGGGATTCTCTATTCCCTTTTCTCCAGGTGACCAGCCTGAGGTGTCAGGAGCTGGAAAGCTTCCGGCTAAGAAATATGCCAGTCATTGGAGCTTTACCAACTTTATCTGGACATCCTCCACCCTCCAGGGAGCACTTTAGACCATGATCATGGAATACTTCGGTGGGAATGAGTTTTCTGGAGTCGTTTTCTTCACCCAACATTTACTGCATGCCCTCTCTATGCCAGGCAGCCCCATGGGGGCGGGGCGGGGGGCTTTGTCCTGGGTATGGAGGCCAGGAGAGACCCTGGCCATGCCCTTGTAGAACACAGTGGTGGTGAAGTGCTGTGACATGGGGCAAATGAGAGTGGCTCCCAAGAGGACTCAGACCGAAATGGACAAGGGAAGGTGATTTCAAAGAGGAAGTGGCAATTTGAGCAAGGAAGTGAAGGATGACTAGGAGTTGGCCAGGTTGGTGTGTGTGTGGAGAGGGACTGAAGGGTGTGATCCAGGCAGAAGGAGTCCTGTGGAATTAGCTGGAGGTGAAAGAAGTCCTGGGCATGAGAGCAAAATGAGAATGAAGAAGAGAGGACTGGAGGGGAACTAGCCAGGGAGCACAGGGCCCTGGAGGGCCTGGTAAATGAATTTGAACTCTACAGCCAAAGAGAACTGTTAATGGATTATAAACAGAGGTGTGATAGGATAAAATTTGCATTTCAAAAAGATCACTCATGTTTTGGTGTGGAGTGGTTATTGGAGGTACATGTGAGAATACTTAGGGGGTGATTCAGGCAAGAGATGATTGTGGCTTGGGTGAGGTTGGTGGTAATAGAGATTCCCTCATTGCAGAACCTACTTAACCTACATTTGCCCTTGTTCACAATTTAGGTTAAATATCGTCTTTATCAATGATGTAGTTCATATATTGGGTATGATTTTTGTTCCTCTACAAAGAAACAGAACATTCTCTTTTTTTATATAAGCAAATTTGTGTTTCAAGCCTCCATTCTTCTGAAACACAATGACTGTGATTTCAGTCATTTTGGGGGGTCTCTTCCAAAAGTGTACGCTGAGATCTTGTACAAGGCACTATAGTGTGTTTAATCTGGACTTGATCTACCCCGGAATCTACTGATGCATTCTGGGTCCATCTGACCTATGGTTAGAGGTTCACCCAGGTTTCTGCTGCACCCTGTATCCTACCTTGAGACCTCCCCAGGTTCCCTGATTCCTACCTAAACTGTTCTCCGAGGATATAGAAAATGTTCTGCTTCTTCCAAAGCATTCTGGCTGCGGGCCACACTCGGCAGCATGTCCCGGCCTCTCTTCCTCTCTAGACCCATGCTTGGTGTGCAGGACCAACCAGGATCTTGGAGACACAAACAAGTGACACTTAGAAGGAAAAATAATTGTATGGGATGGTTCAGATTCATTGGGAGTGAGCCTTCAAGAATGACTTCTAGATTTTTTTTACATGAGAAACTGGATTGTGCCTTTCAATGAGACAGGAACCTTGGGAGAGGAGCAGGTGTGGGGCAGAGGGCTGGATTCATGAGGTCTCTTTAGACCCTGATGTGTTCAAAGTATCCAAGAAGAGACATTGAAGAGGTGGTTGGTAATGGAGGAGTCTGAGCTCGGAAGAGGTCTGAGATTGAGTGGTACATGCACACACGTGGTTTCTTCAGTGTAAATCGATGGTAGTGGAAGCAATGGGACAGCATGAGATCCCCTGGAGAAAGAGAGACTATAGAGTAAAGTTAGAAGATGGCTGGGAAAAAAAAGAAAGCTCAAGGAATATTCAAAGGGTGGAAGGAGAACCAGCAAAATAGCTACGAAAGGAAGAGGACAATAAGGAGAATGTCAAGAGACAGACATCTCAGAAGTGTTTCAAGAAGGTGGGGTGGTTAACAATGTTAAATGCCACCACCAACAACAGATCAAGGAAGATGAACATTGAAAAGTATCCTTTGGATGCTAAGTCATTGGTGATCTCAGAAAGCAATTCCAGGATACAGAAAAGGCAAATGGGACGAGTCTACCGTGAACACCTGGAGCAGGCTCAAGGCCCTTGGAGCCATGCCTGTGCAGAAGACTCAATTACTCCTCAGGTAAAGACTACTCCAAACCCACCTCAACCAAGCTTAAGAACAAGCTTCGAAGGTCAAGTGGATGCACAAGTAACTTAACCGACCGCTAGAACAAAGTCTACCACTCTTCCATTAAGACAACAAAATCTGGTGCTCAATAATAAAAACTCACCATTTCTAGCATTCGATAAGAAATTATCATATACTAGAGGCCCGATGCACGAAATTCGTGCAAAAGTAGGCCTTCCGTCCCCCAGCTGCTGGCACCAGCTTTCCTCCGGCACCCGAGACCTGGGCTTCCCTCGCAGCCCTGGCTTCCTCTGGAGGGTTGTCTGGTCTAATTAGCATATTATGCTTTTATTATTATAGATTATTATAGTTGAGAAGCAGGAATTTGGTACCTATAACCAAGAAAAAAATCAGTCAACAGAAATAACCCAGAAATGAAGAGATACCAGAATTAGCAGATTAGCAGACAAGGACTTCAGAAGTTATTATAAATATGCTCATGTATTTAAAGGAAAAAATGACTTTGATGAGAAGTGGAAGATATAAAAAAGGAAATAAGCAATCATAGTAAAAGTTCTTCCCCCCCCCCCCCCCGCCACAAACCCCCAAAAAACTATAACCAGTCCTATAGCCTCTTTTCTATAAAAGATTGTCTCATGAAACTTGTACGTTTGTTTCCCTGTGTGGAAGTATTTTAGAATTGTCCTGGGAACATTATACATTATGTATAATCCTGAAGTGACCTTGACAGGTGCTGGGGGTAGCAGGAGGAAGGGATGATTGTGACGGAATTCCAGATGCCTTTCTGCCCCACACTGACATTGTTGGTAGGAAGCACAGGACTTCTAGGTCGCTGAGGACAGAGCAGCAGGCTAAGGCTGACGGATGACCAGGTTGAGAACAGGTTGGTATGTCAGGTCCACCTGCCTGTTGGCCCATCTGACTCTAAAGTCTAATGGGCTGAGCCTTATTGTGGCAGACCTCTCATAATTGCTGGCCATAATATCTTCCCCCCTCTCCTTTTCACCATCCTTTAAGGGAACTTTTTTAAAAAATATATTTTTATTTATTTTTTTGAGAGGAAGGGAGAGGGCTAGAGAGTTAGAAACATCAATGAGAGACATCGATCAGCTGCCTCCTGCACACCCCGCACTGGGGATGTGCCCACAACCAAGGTACATGTCCTTGACCGGAATCGAACCTGGGACTCTTCAGTCCGCAGGCCGATGCTCTATCCACTGAGCCAAACCAGTTAGGGCAAAGGGAACTTTTTAAGGAACACGTAAAACGATAAAAGCAATGTTAATTAAAAGCATTAAAGTTCAGGCATGATATGAAATATTTGTGAAAGTCTCTATCATAGCTATGTTGAGTCTCAGTCAAAGCAAGCAATGTAGGATCTAAGGAGAAGGCCTGGGTCTTCTCACCTAGCTCCGCATCCCCCTCAAGGAGGTACAGGTCTCCCTTATGTTCAACATACTTACACTGACTGGTCTCAAAGCTGAATTTTCAAATTTGAAATCTCCCATATGATGAGCTTTTTAAGTTTGTTCATGTGGTGAAGAACTCATGGGGCTCACAAAATTTTAGTCCATACATTACCTTAGTTCCTGAAACACTACTACCAACTTTAAATGTCAAAATGATAGATGATTGGAACTATTTTTATTTAGGATCGTTAACTGAAAACTCGTTTATTTCTGCACTGCCCCATGCCAGTAAGAGAATTGGAGATCGTGTTTTTAGCTATTCCCTGGATGAAGGAAAATAGAAACGTGGGTCTCAGTTGAGTGCCCCAAGCTGTCATGCTTATATTTGGTGCCAGCTGGTCACCTGTTGGCAGGGACAGCAGAGAGCTCCATCCAGCTTCAAAGAGAACATCTGGGTCAGAACATCTACGCCCTGTGCAAGCCACTCACCAAATAGAAAACTTCTCTGCTCAAGTGCTGTCTGTTACCAGCCGTATTTTAATACCCAACAAATTAAAAAATAAATTAATGAAAAATCTTTCCATTATATGTTGTTTCAAGAGACACCCATCTCCTTGCAAGAGAGCACATTTTTAGCTCACAAAACCACACAGAGTTGGGAATAAACAGGGTATGTTTTAAAAATAAAAACATAAACACAGAACAACTCAAATATCTTTATTCTCACCTGTACGAATGCATGTTTTGCCTTGGACATTTTGCTCTGAAAATCTCTTCTTTCACTTGCCTTAGTGCTTCATTTTGTCCTCTATAAACATGTCTCCTCTGGGAGGGAGAGGAAAGAAAAGGAAAGCTGGTCACGAGGACACGGTGATGACAATGACACATCAGGAACACGGTCATTGAACACACCAGGCTGAGAATCCATTAGCAGCCCACACAGATCATCCTCTCCATCATCTGAAATTAAAAGGGACCTCCAAAAAAAACAAAAACAAAAAAAAACACCCCCCCCAAAAAAACCATTTACTGCTCTGTCTACAAAAAGTGCTAGAACAGTAAACCAAAGAGACAAAACAGCCGTTAGTGGATCCTTAGAGCACTTCAGAAGGTGTAAATGGTAATTAGCCATATGCTACCCTCTCACAGACCAACAAGAAATATGCCTGACGGGGCAGGAGCTCCGTGGCCGTTTTTCAGGTCAAAGGCAGAATGGCTGTTGAGTAAGGAACAGTCCACAAAGGAAAGCTACACTAGTCCATTCTTTGGCCTCACACACAACAGATGGGAACTCTCTCTTCATGGGTCTGTGCTTGTAGCCACGTTGCCGAGTTATTACATATCCCAACTAGCGTCCTGGCTTGGGAGACAGGAAGTGCCTCTTCAGCGACAGCCCCACCCTAAAACTGACCTATTTACTCTGTTTACAAAGGAATCAGAGCACAAATGTGTCACAAAGATACTGTTGTTTTATATTAGTATTTCCAGATAAAAAAGGTTCAGAGGCAGGGCCTATACCTGAGAGTGGTTTCAGATTGTAAGACCAACCAACCAACTGACCAACCAAACAAAAAGCCCACACACTTCTGAGAACTTGGTTTTATGTGTTGCTCTGCCAACGGTGTGACTTTCAGTAAATATATTATCTAACCTCCTATAGCCTTAATCTGTCATTTTTATAATGTGGGAGTTGGACTCAGCGATTTTTAAAAAATGACATTAACAGTGTCTGTGGGTATGAGGGCACCCTCTCCAGCATCTCATTTTCCTGAGATAAACCATTAGCTTTCCTTAGATTGGCAGAAGGTCCTGTGACTAACAAAGGTTAAAGGAAGAACCTCAGCCTGGTGGGAGAGGAAAATGAAACAGAATATTCGCAATCTTGTGCTGGAACAGAAAATTGACAGGAGGATTTGATTTGCTAATTTGGCTGAGAATAAGACACTTTTCTCATGCAAATGAAGACTGAGGAAGAAGATGAGTTTATATGGTTTAAAATGTAATACGATCCTTTGGCTCAAATAGCTGTATGCCAGCACCTTAGGGATTCATTTGGTTCTGAAAATCATGCCAATTCTCTTTGTGAATTTGTGCATTCATGTAACTTTCTACTCAGTGGCTTTCACTATTGGGAGACAAGATTTGGCTACATTCTTCTTACAGCCGATAAACACAGGGACAAGAGCCCTTCGAAGACTTAATAGATGATAAAGACTCCTTTATAATCCAATCCACTTGGTTCAGGCTGTTATGTGTTGACTTGGGGTTGATTTCATAATCAGATAACAGAGCAGCAAGTGTGTAATTTACATAGCCAACAACTCCTCCTCCTTCTCCTGGCTCTCGCCCCACCCATCCCATCCAGTATTATGGCCAAGAAGAAAGTCTTGTCTGGAATGTAAGCACCGCCAGAGACTGGTAGAGGCCTTGCCAGTTTAATGTTGTAAAACAATGCCCAGTAGAGCTAACTGCTCAGCAAGCCTTTGTTGAATGAATTGTAATACTTAGGAGTTTCAGAATGGTTTAGGATTGGCAACCCCTCTTTCTGAGACTGAGTAGGTCAAGTGTAGCAGACTTGATTCTCTGAAATCGACTTTGGCTTCCTATTTTCTGAAAGCAGTGTGGATTGCTGGTTTTAATTTATACAGTCCATTTGGAGCTACGACTCTTGATACCCAGGTTACCATCCTCTTTGTGCAATACTTTAACCAACTAAAGAGGTTCAGACTGTTCCAGAAGCATCCAGATTTTAATTATAGGGAGCATTGAGGCATTTCTCCTTCTATAGGGCACATTTTCATCCACCCCATCAAATCACAGCCTCAATGTATTGATCCCTGAGTATAGTAAATTCACCATTTTGGCCTGTATTACATAGTTGTACAACTCTCCCATGTAAGAAACACCAGCAATAACAGCAACAACAACAACACTGACATTTTCATTAAAGTTGGGCACTCAGTAATGAATTTGTTGAATTAAATGAATGTCCTATTATCTAAGCTCAGTGCCTCTTGAAAAACATGTAAATTTGGACTCTTAGCAAACAAAACACTCTAGTATCTAAACTCAAACATAATTTCCCCCATATTTCATATCTCTCTACTGTAACTCCTGAATTTTAGACCTACCTCTATTCCTACTCTTTCGTTTTATTGCTAAGGTTTGAGACATAGAAATGGCCTATTTCTCCACATTAAACTTTGATCTGTTTTAATATATATATATATATTTCACCGATTTAGGGATGGCTTTTGAATGATTGTTGTTAGTTTGAGCGGCAAGATGGTGGAGACATGTCCATCTCACTGCTAAGTCCATTTTCTTTTTGCTTCTTCACCCTTTGTCTTCTTGCTCCTTCCTCCCAGAAATCTACCCACAGAATCTGACTTCCTTGTGATCTGATTATTCCCTTGTATTTGCTGTGTTTATATCAATTTAAGGTTGGCAGTTATCTGCACTCTGACTACCTTCATTAAGGCATCTTACTGTGACATACTAACAATCTAGGGTCATCTCAGCATGAAGGTTCCTGCAGAAGGAACAACATTCTTCAGATTTCTTAAAAAGACAATAACTCCAGGTACATTTAGGCTGGTGTACAACACTGATTCCCAAAGGATCTGATACAACGCTTAACATACATGAAGTCTGTTATCTCGCACAGCAAGTTTCAGTTGACTTCTGGGACACCACTTTAGCTGTGAAGCAAAAGACAGGACACAGTGGTTAGGTGTGCAGGTTTTATGATAAAACTATAATGATTGAGTATAATTGCTTCAAAGCTTTATGTAGTTCACTAAGTTCAGCTAACCTGTTTTCCTCTCATAGCCCCCAAGCTGTGTATTGGATAGATACCCTATTCTAAACATTGTCTTATAATTTTTTTACTATTTAAAAAACCCCAGATGTTCATTACTCTTGAGTTATAAAAGAAAGAGACAGGTACTGTAAAATTATGGTCGAAAAGACTTGAGAAAAAATGAGAAAAGAATGCTTAGATGGGGAAACTGTGCTCTCAAAATGGAGCTCTTTGCCGAGAGCCACAGATGCAATACCTTGAGCCCCAGGAGAGCACTGGTTAGTCCAGCTCTGCCTTCAGCGCATGCTCAGAAGCTCTGGCAATGACAGTAAATTGGGGCACGGAAATCCAGCTGGGCCTGGGTGGGTTAAGAGGAAAGGGCAGGATCTTAAAGGGGTAGTGACCATTTAAAAAAGCAACACTTCGCCCTGCCAGTTTGTCTCAGTGGATAGAGGATCAGACTGCGGACTGAAGGGTCCCGGGTTCTGTTCCAGTCAAGGGCACATGCCCGGGTTGTGGGCTGGATCCCCAGTAGGGGGCGTGCAGGAGGCAGCCGATAGGTGATTCTCCCTCATCATTGATGTTTCTCTCTCGCTCTCCCTCTCCCTTCCTCTCTGAAATCAATAAAAATATATTTAAAAAATAAAAATAAAGCAACTCCTCAAAAAAATTTTTTTTAAATAAAAGAGGAATACCTCTCAGTCCCATTATTCCAGACATAGGCCCTCCAACCTATCACCACCAACTTATCCCACTTTCTATGTTCCCTGTCTCAGTTAAAAGTACTTCCATTTTCCCAGTTATTGAAGCCAGAAACCTAGGAGTCATTCTTCATTACTCTTTTGCCTCTGCAAAATGCAATCACTATCAATTTTTACCTTAAATTTGACTTTATTTCTCCATCCCCAGTATCACTGTTCTGGTCTAAGCCCTCACGCCCTCACTGGGTCTGAGGCCTGCCTGGGCCTTTACAACAGTATTGCAACTGGTGCTGTATGTATTTCCTACTGTGGTCAAATCATCTTTAAAAATCACACTCCTCCAGCTTATGGCACATCAGTGGTTCCCATCTCCTGTAGGAAAAAGTTCAAACTCCTCAGCACTGCACACCTAGCCTCTAGCAACCATCAGACCTCATCCCGACACCATCCGGGTTGTACTTTCTGCTCTCGCAATAACCAACTCCTTTATGCTTGGGCCCACTTAAAATATGTACACTTTTAGGGTAAGATGAAATAATCCAATGTTTACTTAATTTATTAATTTATCTGTAGGTCCTATATTAACTTCTAATTTTTTTCTCTCCTACACATCACGATGTCAAAGAAAAAGTTTCAAAAGTTAAAAATGTGCCTCTAACCAATAAAGAATGAACACATGTCAGAGATTTTATTTTAATTAATGAAAGCATTAGTAGGATGGTAAAGCTGATTCTAAGATCATTTGAGGAACTGGTTATTTCAAGGACAAACAAAAAACAAAAACCCAGAATGTTAAAATAAGATTGCTAGATCAGATACAAAACGAGTTAATGTTTTACTGGGCAATGAAATAATAGATGATCTTTTCTACTCAGTATAATCATTTATATCTCTACCGAACAAAAATCTACAAATTTACACATAACTGCACAGTACCTGGGCTCTAACTCATAGCAAATAGCAAAGTCAAACACAGGGAAATTCCCTACAGAATTAAATAATCCCGGCTTCCTTACTGCATTGAAGGACATACAGGCCTCTTCCAAGTGCCCGATAATTTTTCTTAACAATAGACATTTTTTATTAAAACACTTCACACAAATCGCTTCCACCGGTGTTTTCACACTACAACAATCACTTCTTGAGCCACCTATCCAAGTTTTCCAGAACGGCATTTTCATGTCCCCCTAAGTTTTCTCAGGTAAAGCACTCCTGGATCTTGTGTAAGTTCTTATGAGTTTGAAAAGAGAATAGCTATGTTAGATGACTGCGAACATTGAAACAGTGTATAGTTATGTGGATGTTAAAAGTGTAGGAGTAATGCCCTGGCTGGGTGGCTCAGTTGGTTGGAGTGTTGTACACCAAGACTTCAGGTTCAATTCCCCGTCAGGGCGCATACCTAGGTTGTGGGTTTGATCCCTCCTCAGGGCTAGTTGGGAGGCAACTGATCAATGTTTCTCTCTCTCTCCCTCTCCCTTCTTCTCTCTCTAAAAGAAAAAAAAACAACCAAAAAACTAAAGACATGGAAGTACTACACAATAAAACTGAGAGACACAGAAAAGTAGTACCCAGAAAGAAATGCATATAGCCTTAAGAATAATTATTCTTAAAAGAAGAAAATTGAAAGCAAGTAAGCTAAGCCTTCAAGTCATATAACTAGGAAGAAAATGACAGAGTAACAAAAGAAGGAGAAAAAGAAAAGAATTGATAGAATCCATAAAATAGAAAATAAAAAAAATAGATAGGAAAATCACAAAACTGGTTCTTTAAAAAATAATACCTGGTAAGACTGATAAGAACAGAACAATAAAAATGAACAATATTAAGATTGGAAAAATGGGTCATAAACACAAATAGAGCATGATTTTTAAAAATCCTAAGAGAAAAAGATGAACAAACGTTTCTAGAAAAAAAATAATAAAGTAATTTAAGAGCACAAAGCCCCAAAGCTATGCGATATCTACCTAGCTACCTACCTATCTCTGTCATAAAGAGGCTCACTCTGAAAAGCAAGAGGAGTCCAGATGGTTTCAAGGAGAGTTTTACCAAACACTTCCAACTCGTTTTACTAAACTACCATAATCCTACAGCCAAATCCAGACCGGGTCAGCAGGCAGAAAGGATGTAAAATCGAGGCTAGAACATTAGCGGGTCGCCCCCTCCTCCCAATATTGTATTGGGGGCCATGGCCTGGACGCTGGAACACTCTGCAGCTGTCAAAACCAGCCTTAGGAGGTGGGGGAATGAGGGGCCGGCCGGCGGCCCTGCCTCATCTTCTTCACCTTCCCTCCCACCCACACACCTGGGCAGCCAGAGCCGCTGTCCCGCAGGTGAATCCTTCCTCCCCGCGCTCCCTCTGCACCTCGGGCACGTCTGCATAAGGCACGTTTGCATAAGCGAAGCTATCAGTGGTGCAAGGCCGGTAGGACGGGGAAGAAACGCCGAACAGCCCTCTTCCGCGAAGGATCTAGAACGCCCCCTCCCCCCTCCTCACATTAAACTGCTTCACACAAAAGGACAAATACTGCCGAGCCGCCACCAGGTCGCCAGCCTTCCTCCCGCCTCCGCGCCCCCAAGCGGGGGCCGGGGGTGGCCCCGGCTGCGGTTCCCGGCTCCCGGTTTCTCCAGAGAGGATGCCGCTCCGGGAGCCACTTCCTCTTCCTCCCCGAGCCGCTGGCACCAGCTGTTTCTGTTTCTGTCTCGGATACAACCCGTAACAGGAAGCGCCGGGCCGGCCGGGTACCCGGCTTCCCGCCCATCGCACGCCCCGCGCCCCGTCCCGGGGTTCCGCGCCGCCCCGCCCCGCGCGCTCCCCAGCGGCGCCCGCGAGTCCCAGCCGGTGCGGGTGCGGGTGCGGGTGCTGGGAGGGGGGGCGCGGCCCGCCATGGAGGTGGAGCAGGCCTTCCAGGTGGTGGGGGAGATGGGCATCTACCAGATGTACTTGTGCTTCCTGCTGGCCGTGCTGCTGCAGGTGAGTCCCCGCCGCCCCGACTGTGCCCCTTGTCCCCGGCCCGGGGCGGCCCCCTCTCCCCCCCAACGCCGGGCCCGGACGCGGAGGCTCTGCGGACCCCCTCCCCAGGCGCGGGGAGCCTCCGGGCGTCACCCCGCGCCGGGGCGGGGCTGGCTCCCCCAGCAGGCCAAGGTCGCCGCCGGCCTGACGCCCCAGACCCTGCAACTTTGGCGGTTCCCCAGGCCCACCCAGCCCTCCCCTCGAGTGTGTTTGTGTGGGGAGGGTGGGGCAGGGGGGGTGGAGAGTTGGGAGGTAGGGGTGGGGCTACTTCATCAGACCAGCCTGCTACTAAGGCATGAAAATGCTGTTGTTGCCTGTGAGCCACTGTGAATGCGAAAGCGAATTGTTGCTCTAACCTGCGGGCTGTCACCTGGGAGTGGAGACAGCTGAGCGCCCTGGCCGCCGGGGTCAGGTCAGCTCCGCGCCGGAGCGACCTCCTTCTGCTCTGGGCATCTGCATGCTGCCTTTCGCTGGATTCCAGGGGCTTCCTGTTCCTGAGGTTGTCAATGCATAGGTTTTTGTTGTTTTTTTTAAGTTCTTCTGGGCCATTCTACCTAGAGGCCAGTGTCGGTTGAGACTAAGTCGTATAGTGTCATCTCAGTGTGTGATTATAAAATGGAACCACTTCTTCACTGTACAGAATTCCCAGAAACACTTGCACATCCCAACTAAAAGCCTGGGTTCCCCGTGCTCAAGGTCACTGCAAGTACACTTTTCCAGGCAAGAGTTACTCCTTTGCCAGCTTAAAGGGTCCGTTTGACATCATTTACCTCTCCCAATATTCTTAAAGGCATTTTATTCACAAATCCTTTTATTAGTATTTACTATGAGTCAACCATTCTACTTCTTCATTCAACACATATGTGAGTGCCTACTGTGTGCTTAGCAGGGGCTACAATGGTGGACAAATCAAAGCCCCCGTCCTGTGAAGCTTGTATTCTAGTGGGGTGGGGTGAGGCCGGCAGACAGGTAAATAATTACAGTTAATATGTAATGCTAGAGATTCTGAGAGAAGTACAGTTCATCAGTTGCTTAAACCTTGCATAAGGCAACTGCTCAATCGGAAGATGGGGTGGGGAGAGGTAAGGGTGGACTTACTGGTTCTGTTTTCCTTTGAAATGTTTGAAAGTTCAGTTGATTTCATCACCAGCTAGGAGAGCTGTTCAAATGGACTGACAGATGACGTCAGTTCTTTCTCTAGCAAAGCAAGTTCTCAGTTGATAAATATGCAGTATTTTGTTAAGTTTGTTTTAGCTTTAAGTGTACTTTTCCTACGAGGAAAAAAAAGTGTTTGTGCTAAATTACAAAAGTGTGTTTAAAACCGAGAGAATAGAATAGTCACCATGATGCCTGATTTCATATGTTATACTTTCTCCTTGAGAAAATTATTCTCCCGTTCTAACCAAGAATCGCAGGAACATAATCCCTGGCCGAGAAATCCCGCCTCCCGCTTCCCCATCCCTGCACTCCGCCTTTGGTGCCATTAGCTTCTCACCTGCCCGGCCAGGTCCCCAGCAACCTGGGATACGTTTGTATTGAGTGGAGTGCGGCACTAAAAAGGCCACTGCTCAGGGCTCAGGACCCGTTAAGTTCCCCTCACTTTTCTTTACGGTTGACTCAGTCGGTTAGAGTTTGGTACCAATGTTACAGAAAAACCGGACAAGAACCAAAACAGCGCTCTGAGAGTTTGGAGTTACACTTTATTCTCCGCGGCAGGCTCAGGGAAATGAATCCAAATTCTAAGCAAAGCTACAAGCAGAACTTCCCTTTTTATGGAAGAGCCAGCCCTTTGTGCGCTTGCTGGCGGTGGCCTTGGCAACGACACAGTTCTATCAACTAAAAAATGCACCTGGCATGGCATTGGGTGTATCTAGTCTCTGGCCTACAAGGTCAGACAGCTGAGTTTATCTCCCCCATTATTCAAGCAGGCTAGAAAGCAAAGTTACTTTTTCAGAATTAGATAGAGGCCGTCCAAAGAATAGCAGAGAATTCCAAACAGCAGTTTTACAGAATAGGGGTTTTCCTTTATACCAAGGAGGTCTAAGCACCTGACCGTGACTGTTCATTGATCTCTAGGCCCAACAGGTGGTCAGTATTTGCCGTAGAAAAACCAGGTCTTGAGTGTTGGGAACGAAGTGACTGTTTATTTTGTAGGTGTGGGCTGGGAGGTGCCTTTAGCTGAGCCAGTGTCAATGGAGGAGAGGCCCCAGGACAGGCAAAGGGGAGTTAGCTCTTCACAGCTGTCACACGTGGATGAGGACCCAACCGCCCCTTTAAGATAGTGAGCAAGTGGTCCTAGGATCGCCCCAAGTTTTCCTGGATATGGGTGTGGAGGTCCGCAAAGACCTCTCCATCATGTCTGTTGTTGGAGAGGTTTGGCCTGCAGGTGCCAGTGCTGGGTGTGCCGTACACAGTCGTGGCTCGAGGCTGTCATCATTCTGGAGGGGGTTGCTTCCTCCAACAGAGGGAAAAGCCAGGAGACCTTTTCAGAGTTACAAGGAAGGAGGTTGATGTCTAGTTTTAAAACCAAAGCACTTGTCTGCTGTTGCCCAAGGAAGGTACAGAGCAACTGCTATCAGCACTGGCCGGAGGGGGGGGGGGGTGCCAGAGAGCCCTGCACATGGCGGATGGGACCATGCCAGAGGGAGGGAGCTCTGTGGCAGCAGAAGCCGTCTCTGCACCTGAGATTTGGTGACGACCAGCCACAGCTGAGAAACACAGAACCGGGGGTGGGGGTTGGGGGGGGGGCAGAGACGCAAACTGCACGGGTCCTGTGGTGTGTGATTCCTTCTGGGACTGTAATTGTTTCTTAAATGGTTTGAACTCCCTGTACTTCAGACACATCCAAGTTCAAATAAGAGGACAAAACCCCTTTACAAAGCCTGCTCTAAAGGTCTTTTGGTTAACTGTGTTCTTGGTACTGATATGGTCATCTAGCTCCTCAAGAAGTGACCTCAGTACGCAGTTACCTTTGGCTGGGGGACAGTCCTTCACACTCCTGCAGACACACACGATCTGTGGCATCTCCATAGTGGCCGGCTTTCAGATACATAAAGAATATGTGTAGACTTTATAGATTTCCCTTGCATGTGATAAGATGCAAATGCCCTGTGATAGTGATATGTGGTTTTAAAGTCTTTAAAAAATTTTTTTAGAGAGAGAGGAAAGGAGAGAGAGAAACATTGATGTGAGAGAGGAACATCAACTGGCTGCCTCCTGCACACCCCCTACTGGGGATCGAGCCCACAGCCCAGGCATGACGGGTGAGGGTGTGGCTCAGTTGGGTGAGTAAGTTTCATTCCATGCACCAAAACGTTGCCAGTTCAATTGTCTTAAGAACAAGCAGTAGGCTTTACAATTTTACAGTTAGAAAAATTCTTACCCCCCAAATATACATGCCCTCCCTGGGGTTATTTGTGGTATTGAAATATGAATAATTCTGTTTATTACTGTTTCTGTTTTCTGATGGTGACTCAGAGTTGATGTCATCACCACTATTTGTGTGTGTGTTTGCCAGGCTGTCTGGAGGAGGAAGGCTGGAGTACAATTCTTTGTTTTTTGATCTCTTTAGACGTAAATGAAAATGGATGCTACTTCTTTGTTTTAAGCCAGAGACTCTAGCGCCTCCCTTTTCCTCACGATCATGAATCATAGGTTGTAGTATAATTTGCACAGGATTTAAAACATCCCTTAACCAACAGGAACATGTAACCTGTAACAAGCATTCGTTTCACCAGCAAAATTGTGACGCTGCGGCGAGCCTCCGCTTGAGGTGTGGTTCTCGTGTTCCCGAATGCATTATTCTTATGTCAGCTGTTAATAACCCCAGCACTCCCAGTCCATTCACACCCTCCACGCAGGAAGTGCCTTTTCACGGTGTTTTAGAAAGTGGAAGGACTGAACAGGTATTTTGCAGAAGATAAAACTGTAACAGTCATTTAAAGATGTTTACCTTCAGCGGTCATATGGGGCAGGCATATTAAAATGACTATGAAATATCATTTCACACTTATTAGATTAGCAAACATTGAATAGTCTCACAGTACAAGTGTGATGAAAACGAGCAGTAGAAACTACTGCCATTTAGAGAACGATTTGGTCCTGCTAATAAAATCCAAACCCAGTGTGGGACTCCTAGGTATACGCCCTGTACAGTGGGGCCTTGACTTACGAGTTTAATTCGTTCCGAGACCGAGCTCGTTAAGGAGCCCGTTAACTCAAATTACTCTATCAACTCAATGCAAAAAATCGGCTGAGAGCTGGTATCTCAAAAAACTCGTTAGTCGGGACACTCGTAATTCAAGGCCCCACTGTACTATCTCTTAAACAGGTGCATAAGGAGATTGGTAGCAGATGCTTATGCAGCATGGTTTGCAATAATAAAAATTAGAAGCCCCCTAAATTAATCTCAAAAAGGGACTGGATGATTAAAGTGTGGTATAAATTTGTTAGAACATAACAGTTAAAATGAACGAACCAGATCTGTATACAGATACGTGGATGAATCTCTAAAACACCAAGTTAAATTACCAAAAAAACCCACAACAAACCCTAAATGTGACACATACTCATTATAGATTTTAAAAACAGGTGGGACAGGACTATTTGGTGTGTGAATGTGTATGAACAACATGGAAATATGAGAACTTGGAGTAGAAGAGCCACGCCCAGTTCATGAGATTGGCTATCTCTTGGGAAGGAGGGGGAGGGAGTGGCCCCAGGAAGGGCAGGGGAGGGGAGTGGTGCGAGGAGATTTCCTCTCTATCCCTAATATTACGTTTTAAAAACCTGAAGCAAGTGTGATACAGTGTTAATTGTGGCTCTGGTTTCATGATCCGTATGTTGTTCATTTTGTTTTGTGTTATTTTTTTAAAATTAAAAGATGGTAAAGCAAAGGTCTGCATCCCTAGGAGAGAATGCTGCAGTTCTCTGTATGAGAAGGGGCCCCTCTTTGATTGATATCCCTTTAGCCAGTGATGGCTGTGAACTGTGGTCATTTAACACTTGGGAGGGTGAGGCAGAGCGAGCTGCGCTCAGGGTGCTTTATTAAACTTCGTAGAGAATGCTGTCACAAGTAGTATCGCCCACCTGCTTGCATTTGTGGCCATGCCCCGCTCTCCCCAGAAATTCACAGGCAGACAGCCTTTTGATGAGGCGTCACTGAGGTGGATAGCCGATGGTTCCAACCTGGCAACCAGGAGCAGGTGACGAAGTTCGTGCCATACACATAAGCGAAGGCCTTTATGTATTGCAGTCATGGAGACCAGCGCTCATGCCCAGGAGGTTCTCACCACCACCAGGGGCTCAGCCATGATGAGAAGCTTCAGTAAGTTTCGCTACAATGACTGCAACATGTGACCATGTACCAGGGTTCTCTGCTAGTCTGAGCAAGTTTTATGCGGCCGCTACCCGCTAATTTAGTTCTGTCTGCCCCTAGGCAGTGGCTCGGAGCTTGGACTATAATCTGGGGATCGTGTGCTGGGCGTGCCTTTCATTAGTTTAGGTTGAGTGGGGCACCATAGGTCAAAGACACCTCGCTGCCCTTGCTCTTAGTATGTCTTCAGGAAGCTGTTGTCTGTACACAGACACTGCCCCCTGGCCTAAAGCGGGTGAAGCTGCGAATGTATGAGACACTCAGATTTCCATGGGGGTGGGGAGTGGGGGTGGATGGAGGTACCGGAGGCCTCTGGAGGTGTAGGGAGCTCCCTTGAGCCTGGAGCATTTCAAGAACTGGATGTGTCTTGGAAAGCAACTCGCCCAACACCTCTACAGCACCTCTACAAGCGTGTCAACCAGGGCCACCCACAGCTGCTTGACATGTGCCTGACAGAGAAAGTATTATCTCCCAAGGCAGCCCCAGAAAGTCACGAAAAATACGACGACAGGAAGTGTGACTGTGGCAGAAGAAGCACTAGGCTCCAATGCTGTGACAGTCGGCTGCAAGGTGGCCGAGTGAACTTCACAGACGACCCCTTGTCCTCACCGCGTCTTGGGAGTGGCTGGATCATAAAAGTTTAATTCATTTGTTTGCAAGCTCAATTTCTTAAAGGTGCCCAGTGCCCAGCAGTGGGCATTGTGTCAGTGTTGAGCTTGCGGTTTTCAGAATACCAGCTTGCTTCTTCACCACAGTTAGACGCTGCCTTCCAAGAAAGAGCCATCGATCAAAGACACACACAGGTCAGGAATCTTCTCTCTGGCTTCCTTGACCTAACCCTCAAACAGAAGCTAACATCTGCATTCGTGGGGGCCATATGCTACTCAACAGATAGCGTAGACTATAGGAAAAAGGGAAAAAATGGGGGGGGGTGCAAAAATGACCAGAACACTACCGCTGCAAACTAAAACAGGCTCACCTTTTGATGTATGACCTGCCAGACATTTTTATTACACAACTGTGTACATTTATCTTTTTTTTTGCAAAATGTATATTTTATCCTGATTTTGTTCATCTCAACAATATTGTGAATGCCTTGCTGAGCTCCTAAATGAGCAAATATGTCTTTTTAATGGCTGTAGCATAGTGTTCCAGTGTCTGGCTGTCCTGTCATTTGCTTATTCAGTCCTCTTATGTTGCAAATACAGGTTGGTGGTCGCCTCTTTTCACAGTTCTCAAACCCACACAGCCCATGCTTTGGGGTCATTCTTTGGCTCCGGCCTTCACTTCTCCCAGTTGAATGTTTACCACTCTTCTCAAGCCCAAATTTCTCTTCGCACCACTCCTCTCATTCTCCCCGGATGTTCTGTGTTCCAACTTTAGGAGTGAAATAGAGGCTACTAGGTGTAAAGCTCCTAAACACCCGTTTACTGCAAAATTCGTGTTTTTACCCTCACCTGTCATTATGTTTCGACACTGTTAAATAATGATACGAAATAATATTCCCCCAGGAAACCGTGCAGGCATTGCATGTTTGGGAATGAAGAAAGGAAACATCAGCGTAGTCTAGAGTGATTCATTGACTCAGAGGGCTGGCTGAGCTTGAGCTGAACTTTGAGGCTTGGGTTTAGGGAGAAATGGGTAGGTCATTTCAGGTGGAAAAGCATGCGGTTGGAAAAAGAGTGGAAGAGGGAATAACCTGTACTCTTGCTACACATGGTGTGGCCCAAACCTGCAGCCTGGACCCCGGGAGAGCTTGTTAGAAATGCAGAGTCTCAGGTCCCTCCCCGGCCTCGGGGATCACACTGCACGTTAGCGTTTGGGAGACGCTGATACGCGCCGTTTGTGTGGCGCTGCTCCGTGGACTGCGGCTGAAGAAGCATCGCATCACGCTTGACCCTCAGAATAGATTGGCTGGGTCTGAATGAGTTAGATAAAGGTGTACTACTATGTGTCCATTCTTTCTAGAAGAATCCATGAAGTTTACTGAGCTTTCGATTTGCTGAAAGTTTACTAGAGCCGAGCTCCAGACTCAGGTTTACAGATTCCACGTTCTTTGCCACCCACCGCGCAGGGAGAATTGAATAGGCCGGCGGAAAGCCTGGGCGTGGGCGAGGCAGCAGCTGGGCCACGTGGTGGATCTGGAATGCTGGGCCTTTTGTTATTCGTCCATTAATACGTTTTGACCAGAAGAGTTCATGGGTGTCTCAGGGAGACTGGTCTGGGGGAGGGATGAGAGTCCGGAGGACACAAGACTTAAGAGAAACCAGTTATTCAGGACACAAGGACTAAATTATTTTATTAAAATATGTTTTTATTGATTTGAGAGAGAGAGAGAGGAAGGGAGAGGGAGAGTGAAACATCGATATGAGAAAGAAACATCAGTTGGTTGCCTCCCATATGCACCTCGAAAGGGACTGTACCTGCAACCTGGGGGTATGCCCTGACCCGGAATCGATGACACTCCACCAGCTGGGCCACACCAGCCAGGGCTAAATTCTTTTAAATTCCAAAGCTACGTAGTATTAGTAAGTCACCCCAAAATATTTGTGGGATACTCACTTTGTTCTGGGTAAGGGGCATTTGGTCTTGCCTTCGTGATACGGTCTCACCCATATAATGCTCTTGGTTGAGTCACTTCGATAACAGGACCAAGTGCCCGGAAGACTGACAATAATGTCAAGAATAAATCGCCTTTGGTTTTTTTCTGTTTCTTTTATTCTCGGAGAAAAGCTCTGGCCCCAATGTTTGGTTTTGCTATTAGTGTTGTCAGTAACCTTGAATGAGTCACTAATCGCTGTGTCGCTAATCGTTCCTGCCACAACGTAAACATCCTACTCACCATGACTTCATAGACGAGATATTGTAATGAGATCATTATGGGAGACAGTTTTGGTTTCCTGAGTATTAGGAAAGCTTGTAATGCCATTAAGTATAAAGTTACTTTTAAAACCTCCACTTTTTGAAACTTTTAACATTTCAGTCCCCTAGTGCGTTTTAGTCACTTTTCTCGGTATAATTACACGGGGAGGGAAAGAGCCCCAGCCATCTGTGGCTCCTGCTCGCCTTCCCTGGAGGTAGCACTTGAGAAGATAATGATTTATTTGAGGTGTTGTTAGTCCCACTCCGAAGGAGAATGGATGGTGGTTTCTCATTGTGCCTCGAAGGCCCATCTGCTGATGGGTGCGATTCATTAGACAGGAATACGTGGGCATGCGTGTGCCTGGTCGGCGTAGAGAAACAGCAGAGAAGAGTGAGGGAGGATTTGTACTGGGGGCGGGGGGTGGTGAGCTCTGCGACACCATCACAGTGGAGGAAGGGAAAACCACCCCTGCATTCCACGTGCAGGTGGAGCATCCCCGTGACCAGATGAGGGCTACACGTTTGACTTCCGATGACCGCATGACCCGTGTAGGTGGCTCTGGGGCAGAGGACCTAACAGTGATCTCTACGCAGTTTACGCATCACCTTTCACCTGTTCCTCACGCGGCCCCTATCACACAGTGTCAGGGCTGCCTGCCGCCTGACTCCCGGACCTGTAGCAAAACCCAGCATGGCCCCCCGTGTCCGAGAAGACAGGCTGGCGCCGTTGTATGGAGGCTGCACGGCATAGAAGAGTGCGCGTCACCGATCCTCCTGGCGGCATGAAGCCATGGCCCTGTGTGCTCAGTTGGGGTGCGTGTGTGCGCACACGTGTGCATGGGATGGGCAGCGGAAACCTTGGGAAGGGTGGTGGAGGGTAGACAACTATGTGCAGGTTAAACAGTGGTTAAGTCCAGTCGAAGGTTATAAAGGACTATCCCTGGAATTTTGAACTTCTTTAAATTGTATTGTAAGTTTTTATACTATATTTTAAAATATAACTTAGTCAGGTACATATCATGCTTACCTGCTTTAACAAAGCACTCTTGCTTGTGGGGTGTGTGTGTGTGTGTGTGTGTGTGTATGCTGTTTTCGGAGACATTGAACTATGCCGCAAAAAGTCCTCATGTTTAGATCGTGAATTCAAGGCCAGGAGACTCCTGGCCGCTGGTGACTGCTGTCTGAACTGAGGCTACAGTGCAGAGGGGGAGAGTGGGCACGTTAGTCTTTAGATCAGCAGGTGGTGTTTCCCCTCCTCCCACGGTGTGAGCCAGCGAGGTGCAGCGTCCTCAGCGTGCAGGCGGAAACCCGTGGAAAAGCGGCGGGTGCTTGACAAGTGGGGCTGCTGATGGCTGGTCAGTAGCCCGTCTCGAAGCTCCCTCTGAACGCCTTTCTCCTTCGTTTCTCCTGTGTCTCGTTTCTGTGCCTCGTAAACCCACAAAAGCCGGAAACAGACGTCTCCAGCTCTGTGAGCTTATGGAGGGCGTTCCCCGCATCGATGGTTTTGTGTGTTTGCCTCCCCAGCTCTACGTGGCCACGGAGGCCATCCTCATCGCGCTCGTGGGGGCCACGCCCTCCTACCGCTGGGACCTGGCCGAGCTCCTGCCGAACCAGAGCCACGGCAGCCAGTGGGCTGGTGAGGACCTGGCGCTGGGGGACTGGCTCCTGAAGGCCAACGGCAGCGAGGTGCGCAAGCACGTGCACTTCAGCGGCAGCTTCACCTCCATCGCCTCCGAGGTGAGCCCGGGGCGGGAGCCGCGGGACAGAACCCGGCCACGGGGATCGCTAAGCCAAGGCGTCTCCTTGTCCAAACGGAACCGCTGTTTTGTCTTGTTGATTTAAATTTCAGCCACATCTGCAGCGAACTGTCTAGTGAATTTGAGGGTTAAAGGAGGATGTTCTATGAAAGCATTTTCTTTTTCCTTCCTTCTACAAACGGGAGAAGCACGAGTCTTACCAAGTTAGTAAGCTATCAACCCCAAAAGAGCTGCACTTCCATGCTAGTGCCCTTTGGAAAGGTGAAGGAAAACGTCCATGTTTCTTTATTACAGACACGGAGATTAACAAAGTAGCGAGAAATGGAATGACCATCGGCAGCGTCCATGGTTCATGCTGAAGTCCAGTCCCGTGTGTAGGCCTTGGGGGGCACCTTGACTGTACAACCTCAAGTACAAACGTGCCACCTCGTGTGGGCAGGAAGCCTTACGTTCAAGTGGGGCTTTGCTGGCTAAGGTGGTTCTTATAAGGACAGTACCTCCTGAGCCAGCCAGAGGGAAATACGCTGAGGCTGGACAGCTTGGTGGAGAGAAACCCTGGGATGAGACGGGCCGGCTCCTGCTCAGCTGGAAAGCACCCGTACTGGTTGTTAAAATGCTAAAATATCGTGTCCTTTGCCTGCTTCCCACAGCTATCCATTTGCTCACTGCCATCCTAGAAGTCCCTCCCCCCATTCAATTTTTTTTTTTTTTTAGTTTTTATCATTGTGTATTTAATTCTGTCCTATACATCAATTCACCATTTTCTGCATTAATTAGAATGATCGTGTGATTTTTCATCCTTAACTTCTAACATGGTGGATTATACTAATTAATTTTCAAATATAAAACCAGCCTTGTATCTCTGGATGGCATATGATTATTTTCATATATTGCTGAATTCTATTTGTTAATATTTTGCTAAGGATTTTGGCTTCTATATTCATGATGGATATTGGCCTATAGTTTTCTTGTACTATCTTTGTCTGGTTTTTGTATCAGGGTAATACTAGCTTCATAAAATGCATTAAGAAGGGTTTCTATTTTCTGGAAGAGACTGTGTACAATTGGTGTCAGTTTTTTAAACATTTGGTAGAATTCTTCATTGAAATAATTTTGGCCTGTAGATTTCTTCTTGTGGAGTTTTAAAATTATGAATTCAATTCTCTTAATAACTATAGGGCTATTTAAATGCTCTGTTTTGTATTGTGAGTTATAGCAGTTGGGCTTGTCAAGGAATTGTCCATTTCATCTAAGTTGTCAAATTTATATGTGTAGAGTTGTTCATACACACACACATATACACGCAAAGGAATACTGCTTAGCCATAAAAATAATGAAATCTTGCCATTTGTGGCAACATAGATGGACCTAAAGAGTATTATGCTAAGTGAAATAAGTCAGACAAAGACAGATACCGTGTGATTTCACTTACACTTGGAATGCAAAGAACAAAACAAACGGACAAACAAAACAGAAACAGACTCACAGATACAGAGAACAGACTGATGGTTACCAGAGAGGCGGGGGCTGGGAGGATGGGTCAAGAGGGGAAGGGACTTAAGAGGTACCAGCTTCCCGTTCTGAAGTAGTCACGGGGATGCCATGTGCAGCGTAGGGAATGCAGTCAGTAATTCCGCAGTAACCGTGCAGGGAGAGGCGCTCACTAGACTTACGGTGATGATCACGTCGTGAGGCGTATAAACGTCGGATCACTGTGTTGTCCACCTGGACTAACATAATATTTTATGCCAGCTATCCTGTAATGAAAGAAAAAAACAGTAAAAGTACAACTTAGGAAAAAAATTTGTCAAGCCCAAATAAACATACAGGTTTCCTGCAATAGCAAAAAATAACAAAGGAGAGTGAAATAAAATGACCGCTGACTCTGTGCTGCTCAGGGGCCGCCTGGGTGTTCAGACCCCAGCAGCTGCTGCCCATGTCTCCACTCGGAGTGTATTCAGGCAGATCCAAGGAGAGCTCGTCTGCTTTGTGTTTCAGTGCAGAATCTCATGTTCCCCCCAAGTCATTTATTTTATTTCCATGTACAGGTGAGGTGCCCCCCCCTTCCATGCGCATCCCCACTCCCAGTGTGTGAGTGACACGTGTGTCCACACTTTCTATCTCTGCCTTGGACGCCGGAGCCCTAATTGGGTGGCCTTGCAAGTCCCGGAGTGGTTCCAAGAGGTGGGATGGGTGGCTCCCGAGTTTCCTGCTGCCGTCACCAGAAATGCCGGAGCTGGCAGAGAAACGGTGGCAGAGGGAAGAGTAGCGAGAACGGTGATCCCTAGCAGCAGGGCCAGCAGGGCCAGGCCGTGGCCACAGAGCTGCTCCGTCCAGTTCACCTTTACTGCAGTGCAATCCCAAACCCAGCCCCCGGCCCGCTTTCTTAGCGCTCACTCCATTCTGATGACCTCTCTGGTGCTTCAGTTGCTCAAAATCCCCAGAGCGGCCCTATGGAAGCTGGTACCCAACTTGTCATTACGTTGGTAAATATCCTTAATGCACAGTCTGTGGCACATAGATAATCTATGCTGCTTCCTGAACTTATTTGCTATAAAATTAGAGTTAAAAAAGCAAGTATAAAGTCTTGTAGGCACTTTTAAAAGTAATTATCCAGATAGAGCCTGCAGAACTCTATAGTTTGAGATGGCGTTAAGAGTACTCATTTTATATTTATTATTTATTTATTTTATTTTTTATTGTTGACACTATTACGGATATTCTTCATCCCTCCCCTCCTTTGCCCACTTCTACCCAGCCCCCACCCTCCGCCCTCCCCTGGCCCTCACCACACTGTCATCTGTGTCCGTGGGCTGGGCTGTGCATGTATGTTCTTTGGCTGCTGTCTTCACCTTCTTTCATCCAATCCCCCACTCCCTCCTCTCTGACATCTGTCAGTCTGTTTCATGGATCCCTGCCTCTGGTTCTATTTTGTTTGTCAGCTTATTTAAAACTCTCACCTGCCCCTGATTACATTCAGGTCAGGCCTTGCAGGAGTTATTCATGGAGGGTTTGGGGGAGGGTGAATAAAAGGTTATGTAGATATGATTAACTTGGTATTAATGCAAAAAAACCCCAAACCCTCTAATTTAGGAGTCTTGACTATTTTAAAACGAGCTAATAGCCATTGGGGTGAATTGATGTAGCAAATTGCTGTCTGCCGTATTCACATTACTCCCCGAGCTCTGACTCATTGAGAAAGGACCAAATATCACGGAGACATGCAATTATCGTGCTTAATTAATGTTTGCAACCAAAAAGAGTCAGGCTGGAGTCTTCAATATCATGGTAGATGTAACAACCGAAATTGACTGATTATTATCTTGAGATTAATGTATTTTCCCAAGTCATACCCTGGGGTCAAAAGACAGAATAGTAAAACTATTGAAAAATTGGCCGCAATAATTGCTTGAGGGGCTAATTTTTTAAATGTCTTGCTTCCCTACGCCTGTGCTTCTGACTGTTCTAGACTGCACACTTCACCCAGAAAGTGGTAATTCTGAGTGACAACTGCACCGAGATGAAGCAAGTTCGTTAATCGCCATGAAATTGTTCCTGAAACACCCTGTCCGAGTTCTTCCTAATCACAGGAGGCCTCTGAGCCCCCGATTTTCTCCCGAAGTGAGATTTTTCCTGCCCCAAACTGGGAATATTTTGGGGGGTAATTCAGGACAGTGGGGGAACGGAGTGGCGTTGGAATTGTTATCAGGATTCTTCCGAATATTTCCCAGAACAGCCCCCAGCTCCCCAGCGGTGCTGAGCGCCCGGGGTCCTGCAGCCGGGCGCGGGGAAGCTGCTGTGTTCGAGCCCCGCAGCCTCGATATACTGACAAGCAGGCAGTGGCTGTGGCACTCACAAGGTGGCTCACCGTGGCTAACGCAGTAGAGAAGTTCGGGTGTACAAGCTTCGTTGTACGTTTGTTTTTTTCGTAGCTGACTCAGTCCACCCATCTTTTCGGTGACCTAACTGTCTCTCTTGTTCTTCCTTCCTGCAGTGGTTTCTGATCGCCAACAGGTCGTACAAGGTCAGCGCGGCCAGCTCCTTCTTCTTCGGCGGCGTGTTTGTGGGCGTGATCTCTTTCGGGCAGCTCTCCGATCGCTTCGGGAGGAAGAAGGTCTACCTCACAGGTAACCCACCGGAGTGTTCGCGAACCGAATGAGGACACGTTTCCCCGAGGTTCTGGGAATGGCCATGTGGGCGAGGAACTGTTTTTCATTACACTGGCAAGAGGCCGAGCGGCAGCCAGCGTGGATTCCGGCCGAGGTTTTCAAGTGGCCAGCAGAGATGGCAAAGGCCAGATATTTGCGTTGGAAGCTTTTCAGAGATGGTGGTGCTTTCTGCCACCCCCAAATTCTAATTTATGCCGTTCCTAAAGAGAGCAACGATTGAGACAGTCTTCTAGGCCCATTTCCTTCTATCTTGTGTTGTTGATTCATTTTGAATGGGCTCTACAGGACTCAGCATAGCTCTCTTGACAAGCTGAGTATGAGCTAGGGTTAGCTTTATCTAGCTATCTAGCTATCTATATACACATACATATACATACATATATATATATTTCAGAGAGGAAGAGAGAGAGGGAGAGAGAGATGGAAACATGAACGATGAGAGAGAATCATAGAGAATCACTGATTGGCTGCCTCCTGCACACCCGCTACTGGGGATCAAGCCTGTAACCTGGGCATATGCCCTTGACTGGAATCGAACCTGGGACCCTTCAGTCCACAGGCCAACGCTCTAGCCACTGAGCCAAACCAACTAGGGCTGAAACAGAATATAAAAAAAATTACCAGCATTTTTGATAGACAGAAATCAACCTGTGACAAAGAAAGAAAATCTCAGTTTTTGTTTATGGTTTATAAGAGAAACCTTTTTTAAAACAAACCGTCAGAAAATTTCAGCGTGCACAGATTTACGTTTGCAAACTAACGAATAGGATTGTTTCCTCCCACCAGGTGCTGTTTCGCTGGTGGGTCACTGAATGCTGTTCCTCTCTCTCTAGGTCTTGCGCTTGACATCTTATTTGCTATTGCGAATGGGTTTTCGCCCTCATACGAGTTCTTCGTGGTGACCCGCTTCCTGGTGGGCCTGATGAATGGAGGGATGTCCCTGGTGGCCTTTGTCCTGCTGAACGAATGTGTGGGCGCCGCCTACTGGGCGCTCGCAGGTACTGCTGGGTCCGCGCAGATGGGGAGGTGGTGAGCGGCTTCCGAAAACTCTGCAGGGAACCAGTGTAACCCTGGAGTCTAAGGATGCACTTGGACTGGAAGTGCTCTGTCCAACCGTTGGATTTGCAGTCCTGACCGTGAAGGAGTCACTTGAATTCCACGGTAGAAAGTCTGCCTCACAGGCGGCGGGCGCGCTCGGCCCACCCTCACAGAATGCCCCCAGATTGTTGGGAAAGGGTCGGTTTCCCTGAAGGGCATTCACTGCCCCCTCGCTGCCAGACCATTCCGATTATTCCTGTTCCGTTGCAACAGTGGAACCAGAGCGTTGCCAAATTCACGGTAGAATTAGAGCAGTAGAATTAGAACGAGTGTGAGAGAGTTCCCGGAAAGCCCGCCCACTGACCCGCACCCAGGGCACCTGGAGCTCTTTTGAGATCCGGGCCGTCCCCAGGGTTCTGTCCTTGGCCCTCAGGTCGCAGCTGGTTTCTCTCCAGCAGTCGTGCACGCCGCTGCGGCTGCAGATAGGCTGTTGAACGGCAAGAGGGTGGGGAAAACCTGAGTGCTCAGCAGCAGGGGATGGATTGGAAGTGGCCTCATTGTTCACAGTAAAAAAATTATTGGAAAATTACGCTTGATTACAAAATACTGTTTGCAGTATGTCCAAAATGCTAAGTAAAGTAGTTACAAGAAAGTGTAAGCATAAACCTAAAACATCCTTTTTGTTGTTGTTAATCCTCCTCCAAGGATATTTTTCCATTGATTTTAGAGAGAGTAGAAGGGAGAGGGAGAGACAGAGAGAGAGAAACATCGATGTGAGAGGGACACGTTGATCGGTGAACCCTCATGCGCCCTGACCAGGGCCAGGGGTCAAGTCTGCAACCAAGGTACATGCCCTTGACCGGAATTGAACCTGGGACCCTTCAATCCACAGGCTGGCGCTCTATCCACTGAGCTAAACCAGCTAGGGCTGGAGCTTATGTTTTCATCAGGAGGGGCAGAATAGATTTGAGGTCATTTCAGAAATCATAAGTACAGTGAAGAAAAGGTCTCATCCTGTGGCCACCTCTGTCTGCCGACACTGTTGTCAGTGGATGTTGGCACTCGGAACCGATCCGAGTGACAGAGGCCTCATTCTTGGGAACCAGGTGCTCTCAGATGCGCCGTAATGAACCTGTAATAGCTATCGATTATCTTGCGTTTCCAGGGAAATCACACTCGCCCATTCCCCTGCTTATCGGGCCACATGTTCTGAACACTGAGCATCGCTCTCCCTTTGGCTCCCCTTTGCTCACCAGGGCCCACAGTATACATGTCGTTATTTTTAGTTACAGCTTGATAATCTACGAACAGAATAAAACATTTGTTTTACAGGATTTTTGTAGAGATTTTTTGTAACAGGTTCAACAAAGCCCATTGCTTTGAGATGCCCACAGAAGCTCACCTTTCCTTAGAAGGGCAATAGGAGAGAGGAACGTAGGCAATGCAGTCTCACCAGTCAGACTGACCAGGTCTGGGTCCCGGCTCTGCCACCCGCAGCACCTGACCATCTGAGCTCTGTCCTCACTCCATAGACGGCTAATGATGGTCCCTGCGTTCTAGGGCAGTATATGCAAAAGGCTTACTGCTCAATAAATCGTGGCTATTATATAAATAGTAGCTACTTCTGGTACTGTCAGCGATAGCAGGTATGGAAAGCGTGACAGAGGAATAGACTTTGCAAGTATATTGGACAAGCCAGTGGGTTTAATACCCAACTCAGCATTTATTTTAAAAAATACGGTTTTCTTAATAATCCCGTGGTTGGTTTTTTTCCCTATTAGTGTGCTGACAATAATCCATGCTTCATGGCGCTTATATTCTACTTGGGAGAGATAGACAAGAAAATAAATATGAAGTGTCATATCTGATGGTGATAAATTAAGTTGGGGAGGGCAAAAGGGAGAATTGGGAGGTAGGTTGTGATTTAAGATAAGGACCCCAGGGGCAGCGTCTGTGACGAAATGAAGTCGCAGTATTGCACTAATCTCATGACCTAACCACCTCCCGGTCATATAGCAAACAATGTTTCCAAGCCTCGGCCACGGATCAGGCGCGTGCCTCGGCCAGTCCAACAGGCACAGCCTTCAAATCCGCCTGGACCGCGTGGGGTGTGTATTTTTCACCTGTCCTTCCCCCCTTTTCACTCGGTTGCTGGCCTCCCTTCCAGTTTATCGTCTGAGGCTCGATATTTGTGTAGGTTTCTCTTTCCCGCTGACATCTCACGAGGAAGGAGCTGGCTCGGTGTCTCGGGTTGGGAATGGTCTGCAGACGGAGCCTCCCCACTCACAGGTCTCTCTTCCCTGAACCAGGGTCGATCGGCGGCCTCTTCTTCGCAGTCGGCATCGCCCAGTGCGCCCTGCTGGGGTACTTCATCCGCTCCTGGAGGAGCCTGGCCGTGCTGGTGAACCTGCAGGGGACAGCGGTCTTTCTCTTATCTCTGTGAGTAGTTCCCTCTCGCGGAGTGCAGGCTCAGTAAGCAGAAGGAATGCCTTCAGAGGATGCGGGTCAGTGAGCGGCGTTATTCCCTTGCAGGAATTCGCCTGCACTGACTCGGGTGAAGAACTGAATTCCGCAAGCGCTCCCATGCTTGGCAGCTTCTGGGAAGAGAGATGCTTAAATTAGTTCAGAATGCAGGTATCCCTTGTTTAAAGTAACCTCTCCAAAAACTGCATTTAGCCTTCAAATGGTGGCATCGGGGCCCAATTTCTTTTTAACCTGATGCCTCAAACTTAAAGATCTTCCGGCTGGATCACAGCGTGGGCTGGGTGTGCGACAGAGGATTTTTACAAAAACAATTTTTTATATAAAAGACCTATTCATAGTAATATATACTGTCAACTGTTCACCTAACAGATGAGCCTCATTTCAGGGCCTTTGCGTGTGGATGCGGGAAAATTCTCAGCTACGGGAGGAATCCTTAGCTAAGGTGCATGGGCTCAGCAGAGTAAACGGACGAGCCCTGGTCAGGGCAGGGTTTACAGACGACTCACCCACAGTGTTACCTTGGTGCTCTCGGCCGTAGAGGCCAGCCGCCAGCCTCAGCTGCTTCCCCAGAAGTGTTCAGGGGCTTCTGAAAGGAAAGGGTTTCTCTGGAGGAGCCAGACTCTCAATTTAATCATCAAAACCGTTGGGCTAAATGCGATGTTCCGGCCATGGTCCCAGCTCTCTTCCGTGGCAGGCAGTGAGGGAGAGCTGTGGTAGAATTTTCACTCACCTAGATCTTTAACCTAGCAGCTCTTTATTCAGGTTCCAAAGCAAGTACGGAAATGAATAGAGTAGAAATAGTTGACCTCTGTTTAAAGTGGCCCATTTACTAAAGACTTAATCAGGCAGTGTACATAGCACCTCACCTGTGCCCAGGGCAGCTGATCCGACGGATGATCAGCACACGTAACGCCCAACAGAACAATATTTTACTTGATCATTTACTTGTGTGTAAGTAATAATAACCAAGTGGTAATGCGGACGGAGGTAGAGGGATTTTTCAGGATCTTGTAGAAGGCCCCAGGTCCCGCTTTTGTTGACAATTTAACGTTGTACATGAATATTCCCTCCCCAGTAGCAGAGCTCCTGGGAAAGACCCTGCCTTCTGTTTCCATAGTCTTTCCTCTCTGCACCTGCCACCCTGGGGGTCAGAATGAGATGGCTCCATAGATGGCCATTGACGGACTGGCTGTCCAGGAAGCTCCGAATTCTGTGGCGTTTGTTGCCAATTCACTCCCCTTGCTGACAGGCACCTTCAGTAGCCAATGTGATTTACACACGTTTCATTTTAGGCCAATCAGGTCACATTAGATCCAGAGGTACTTGATGTTGTGTTTAGTAAACAAGGCTTTGTGCTCCTGCCACCGTTTTGTCTTTGAAAAGTCCTCTAGGGGTGCGTGCAGAACTGGGAGGAGAAGACATACGTGCCCGGCCGGCGTGGCTCGGTGGTTGAGGGTTGACCTATGAACCGGGAGGTCATGGTTCGATTCCCCATCAGGGCACATGTTGAGGTTGCGGGTCCCAGTGTGGGGCGTGCCGGAGGCAGCCAGTCAATGATTCTCTCTCATCATTGATGTATCTCTCTCTCCCTTCCTCTCTGAAATTACATATACATACGGGTCTTAAAACTGTTGGGAGATGTCAGTGGCGATATCAATGCCCAGTACGCTGTGCTGTAGTAGAAAGGAACTGCTGTTTTGTAACTGGAAGTTAATAAAGAAGCCACTTTTGTTTCATAAGATCTTGGGGGTGGGGATTCAGGAAATGCCCTCAGATGCTTTGAATATTTTGAAGCAGTAAATGCTCAAAAGTAACTGAATAGTGATAAACCCTGTTTAACTTTTATGTGTGGCCTCAAATAATCTCTGCCTTCATGGTCACATATCACTACCTTTAAAACACTTTGTACGAATTTATTTTCTCTGATGAGATAATAAAGATTTTTATCTTCTTTATGGGGCTTTTCGAGAACTGAAAACGCCTGCTACCTCCACAGTGTTATTCCAGCAACACCTGGCTGTGATTTAGGGCCGTAACTCTGACCTGTGCGTCAGGAGGCATTGGCAGTATTTAGTGCGATAGCCTGACCTTGCATTCATATTAAATGGTCTTAAACGTGACCGCACACCGCTTACCGGCGTCGCTGCTATTTGGGAAGCGGGTCTAAGTTCCCATTCAGAGCGTAGATCACCGCTTAGCCTGGGCAGCTGTTGAGTCGCCCGCCCTGTCTTCCCTGCGTCTTTGGGAGCGTTGGCTTTAGGCCTGCGGTGGAGTCAGCGGTGGTGAGGGAATCGAGCGCAGCCTGGGTGAGCTGCCCCCGCCTGGTCACGTGTGCCTGTGTGAATATACAGCCTTTCATGACGTCTCTTTCAGATTCATTCCTGAATCACCTCGTTGGTTATACTCCCAGGGTCGACTGAGCGAGGCGGAGGGGGCTCTGTACCTCATCGCCAGGAGGAACCGCAAGCTCAAGTGCATGTTCTCACTCACTCACCCGGCCAACAGGAGCTGCCAGGCGTCGGGGAGTTTCCTGGACCTGTTCCGGCACCGGGTCCTCCTGGGGCACACGCTGACCCTGATGTTCATCTGGTAACTATAGCCGTGTGTGTGCGTGTGTGTGTGTGTGTGTGCGCGCGCGCACGCACGCACGTGTGTCTGTGTGTGTGTGTGTTGTGGGGGGGGTTGATCTCCAGCTCCCGCTGCGAAGGGTCTGTTGGGAATCTGGTCCTACAGGGTGACATACGTTTTACCTCTTTTGCCAGCACAGAGTTATTTTCACAGACACAAGGCCCCCTCCCCAAATGCCTGGCTTTGGCCTCTGTGTCACACCCTCCCCCTCAAGGAGGAAAGGATGGTGCCTGAAGGCAGGTTTACCGACTTTGATGGCAGAAGCACATCTCTGCTCCTGAGACATTTGACGCCAATATTGGTCGCCTGCCAAAAAACGAACAAAACAAAACACTGGGCCCGCTCAGTGTGGCTCCGTTGGTTGGAGCACCATCCTATACGCCAAAAGGTGGCGGTTTGACCCCCAGTCAGGGCACATACCTTGGCTGCAGGTCCGACCCCCAGTCAGGGCCCGTGCGGGAGGCAGCCAGCCAACGTTTCTCTCTCTTCTCTCCCTTCCTCTCTCTGAAATCAATTTTTTAAAGAAGGAAAGCAAGCAAGCATAGCAGAAACGGAAGTGTTTCTAAATAGGCTTTGGTTTTGGCATGGAGCGGTGGGAGGGCACATTGTGGTTGGGCTGCAGCCCGTGTGGCATCGCCACTTGCTCACGGGTGGCCTGTCCCTATCCGCTGGACAAGTGGGCCCCTGGGAGTGTGGAGTGCGGGACTCAGCACCCCCGTGCAGGTCAGTGAATGAAGGGGTCGGCCTCTCTGAAGCTGATCTTCAAGTTTGGTTTATTCCAGCCCACCTCTCAGCGTGCTCTCGGCATCAGTGTACATGGCAGTGAAGGTTCAGGGCGAGGGGAGGAGCGGATGGGCAGTGCGTGCGGCGTGTGGCGTGTGTGATGGTGTGCATACTGCTGGTGCCATAGATGTTATCTGGTCCAGCGCTGGGTGTCAGCATCAGGTTTACAGGCCCGGAGGACTGTGTGCTCTGGTCTGTACGTGCTGACCATGAAGGCTGCAATCATGGGGATAAAGAAGAATCATTTTATAGGAATGCCATCGTGGGTCCAAAGCTAAAGGGGGCGGGAGGATCGGGAATAAGAAGCCGTGGCGATGTTTTTCTACATCAGGATTCTCTTTACTGGCTCACCTAGCACTGGCCGCCGCCTGTGTGGTCAGGGCCGGTCACACCGCCCGCCCCTCCCTCCCTCCCGGTGCCGGTGGCGTGGCACAGATGCTGGGCACGTTGCACGAAGGACACGGGCGCGGAGGCGTGGAGATGAAGGGAACCGTCAACAGCGCAGCCTGACATCGCAGCTGCTAGTCTGAGATGCTCCCTGTTGTAGATACTCACAAAGCACGGGCAGGTGCCTTGGGCTTCACACACTCTCCCTGTGTGTGTCCCATGGACAGGCCAGCCCTCCGCCTCGAAGGAGCCCCTACTTCTTGGGGAGTACTTACGTCTTGTTTTCAATGTGTGTGTTTTTTGGAGGCATATTAACTTTGGGGTTCTGGCCTTCAGGGGATAAAGCATAAACAGGTGAAAACCAACAGACTGGACTTAGAGCCCGGGGAGCACGTCCCTGCTTATATCACGTCTCACACAACCAAAGGGACTGTTCGCAAATGAAATTCTCTCCCCCGGGCTCAGAACTGTAAAATCCACAATAACAGAGACGTGTCCTGGCACACACTGGTTCTCCCGGAAGGAGCTAGAAAGCTCTGGATCCTTCCTGTGGACCCCGCCATTAAAAACCGCGCCCTGTGATTACTCCCTGTGTTAGCATCTGTTTCTGGGCTTACCTCCCTCAGTGGTGCCTTTTTGAGTGGTTGCTTGGCGCCCTGAATATACTGCTGAAGGTTGTGCAAGCATTCTAAATTTTGTTCGGGGCCCATAACGAGGATTGCAGTGATTTTAAACACTGTCGTCACTCATCCCAGTGACCGGCTCTGCCATCAAGGAAACAAGCGAGCGAGTCCACCTTGGGGCCAGAGCCTTCCTTGCCCACGTCCTCCCCTCTGTCACCCCCAGCTGGTGACTAAATTCCTCCGGTGTCCTGAGCCGCCTCTGCTCACTCGCGCCCTGGTTGCTACCGTCGCAGCTTGGTTTAGATGGGCATGTGCTTCCCTGGCTGGGAGTCCTTCCCGGGATTTCTGATTTCCATGCAGAGCAGACACGCAGGAGCACCGACAGCACGTTAGGAGCAGCCTCATGGAAGGGCAGGTAGAAAGGATTTTAAAATATTTCAGAAAACTGCATGGGTCCAAATTGACTTGAGAGCAGGTAGGACTTGGATTTAGCAGCTCCTGTGCTGTGCGGTCAGGTTTGGCTTTGAAAGCTTCCCTTCATGTCCACATCTCCCAGCTCGTGTCCTCTGTTCGGGCAAAGTGCGAGGGGACAAGGGAGACAGACAACGTGGTGGCACCTTGCGTCCTTACCTGTGATGTCCTGGCCACCACACTGCTCGTGGCCCTTAGTACACGCGTGGCAGCTCTGCCCAGTAAGAAGTCACGGCAGTAGCTGCTGCCCAGGCTCACTGGCCAGAGAGGCATGAGCACCAGGCAGCCCAGCTGCAGCCCCTCCCTCCCCTCCCTACCTCCCCCTCCTCCCGCCTTCTCGCCTTCTCCTTGTTACTCTCACCGTCTTTGTCGCCCTGGGCCTTGGGCCGCTCCGCGTGTTGGCAGGGATGGGAAGGAAGCTTTCCCTTTCTCTTTGATCTCATCAGAACCGCAGCTCATTAGATTTGTCTGAGGGAAACCAGAGGAAGCCCGTGAGAACTTCCCCGTCATAAACACTTGTCAGAGCGAATGGCGACGTCCTGACACCTGGCGACCTTCCACAGCCCGGTGTGTCACTGCGTGTGGAGGATGCACGGTTTACAGAACGTGTGCATGTGTCCTGCAGCCTCGTTTCAGGGGGTGTTATGCGTGTTCTGCTCTGTTTTGCTTGAAGAATGCAGTTTCCTAGACACAAACGTTGCCGTGATTCCCTTCCCTGTGGCTGAGGAAGCCCCGACCTGCAGCTCCAGGGTGGGGCCTTGGCGTAGCGCCTGGCCCCGTGGTTCCTGGGAAGGGGAGGTGGGCTCAGGACCGGGGACAGCGCCTGCCACCTCAGAGGTGTTTCAGCAAAACAACTTTAAAATATATACATATTTCAGAGGAAGGGAGAGGGGGAGAGAGATAGAAATATCAGTGATAATTGAGAGAATCATTGATCGGCTGCCTCCTGCACCCCCCACACTGGGGATCGAGCCTGCCACCCGGGCATGTGCCCTTGACCGGAATCAAACCTGGGACCCTTCAGTCCACAGGCTGACGCTCTATCCACTGCGCCAAATCGGCCAGGGCAGCCAGACACCTTTTCAAAGGGCTGTTCCCTAGAGGGTCATCTGCCTCCACCATCCCCTGGCCGTTTCTCTCCTGTTCCGTGTCTGCAGCACGTGCACCTGCTGAGTGCCGGGTGGGGCTGAGGGCCTGGCGGGGGTTGCAGTGCAGTCATTTCTGGCCCCCAGATGACACTGGCGACCCAGTCACTTCTCAGCCCACATCCTCAATGCCACTCTCTGTCGGCTTTCCCCTGGGACTTCTTTTCTAGAGTCATTTTGATAATCTCACAGCAATTGCCTAAGGCCAGTGTTCTATAACTTGAGTTAAATAAAGTAAAACTGGAGTCCCTGTCTGCTATTCGGTGCAGAAATGCTGGTGACGGCACAAACCAGGTCTTTTCTCTCTCAGCAGGCCGCGCCTTTGCTTCGATCAGCATCTAGACAAGTGGTTTCCAAGGCCCTTTATTCTTCATCTTCTGCTCGTTCAGAAATTTAGATCAGAATGGCAATGTTAGCGGGGGAGTCGGACCCATTGCTTGAGGCAGATCGCAGTCTTCCGAACCGGCACTGGGATCCCCGGCAGATTGTCATGGGCGTTCCCTCTGTCCCTTCCCTCCTCCTGCAGGTTCGTGTGCAGCCTGGTCTACTACGGCCTGACTCTGAGTGCCGGGGACCTGGGCGGGAACCTCTACGCCAACCTGGCCCTGTCTGGCCTCATAGAGATCCCCTCCTACCCTCTCTGCATCTACTTGATTAACCACAAGTGGTGAGTATGGATGAAGATTGAAGTGTCCCCCCCCCACACACAAACACACACTCACACTCACATGTGTAAGTCCCTAAATATGACTGTCTTTGCCAACATACAGTATCTGTTAATTATACCACAGTGATTAGAATTCTTTTCTTTTCATGTTTTGTACAGTATCTCTAGGCTTTCGTGTTTCTGAGTGTTTATGTGGGCTTGCAATCCAGGGTTGAAAGGCATCATATCCTGACGGCTTTGGACTCACCTCTGCGTGACTTGGTCGTTCGAGCAGTGGGACTGGTGGCTCCCTGCAGATGGAACTAGAACCCCACCAGCCCCATCGCTGTCATTTAGTTCAGGACAAAGAGCTGGAGGGACTGAAAGGTGTTTCCTACATCTAAGACTCGCGTGACTTGGTCGAGGGGAAGAATATAGCCTGTTTTGCTGCTCCTTGTTAGTGGACACAGTTTAAAGTTCTTCTGTAGAGCACCCTTTCCTCTCTTTTTCTCGGATCCCTCCTGTCATGGAGCCCCTGGCCAGGGCAGCTAGCAGTCCCGCTAGTGTGAGCTAGGAATCCGCTGGATGGTGCCACTTCTCATTCTCCAGAAACCCAGCCCCCCTCCCACCCCCCGTTCCCAAGCAGCACTCTTCTCGCCTTGCACTTGGCGCTGGTGCAGGGAGAGTGGGCGCAGCACATTGGGAATGGGGCAGAGGCGGGGAGGGGCGGGGGGGCCTGGGTGCGGCTCAGTTGAAGGCTTTTCTCCGCTGCCCACTCTGTTTGTGAAGAAGCTTATGCTCATCGTGGTCTGAGAGCGGGTTAGGCAGCGTATTCAGAGAGAGAGATCTGTCCCAGCGTCCCCAGGTGCCAGCACCCTCCTTTGTGCTGCTCTGGCCTCCAGTGTGTGCCTCTGGCGGCCGCTTAAAGTGTCCTCAGGACGCTGCCCACAAGGGCATCCTAGGTGTCTTTGCATCCCCAGTGCCTGCCTAGCGTGGGACCTGTTGCTTGAAAGGCGTTTGATGCTGACTGTTAAATTACGCAAGGTGCCCGGAGACTCACAGCCTTCCCGGCCTCCCAGCTCCTACCACCAGGGTCAGGATTGAAGTCGGGGACAGACGGAAGGGCTGCTGCTTTGGGGTCAGGCAGGCCAGAGGTGAAATCCAGGCTCAGCCGTGTGTCAGTCCTATGACCTTGACAGGTCACCTCCCTGAGCCCCCATGTCCTCATCCTTCAAGGAGGGATTATAACATCCCCCTGGTGAAGGTGTCATGAAAATTCCAGGTAACATTGCATTTCCTGACAGAGAACCTCACAAGCTGCAGCCCCTAGAAAAGGGGGCTTACTGATCTGAACACCTTTCTCCAAGTCTAGAGCTCTTACTTGAAAATTGCTTCTCCCAATAAATGAGCAATAAATGTCACTTAATTCTGGCCCACCAACAAGAAAACATTTTGTATTTTTAAGAGGGAGCAAGGACAGTGTTTAAAATGTTAACTGCTTAAGATTCAAGTACCCAGAAATTGAAATGAGCTACAGGACTCCTATGAGCTACAGTGAGCAGCTAAATAGGCTATATTTTCCCTGTTTTAGCTCCATTCTCTGAGCGATGGGGAGTGGAACAAACAGTACATGCCTTGCGGTTTATTAGGAGGATTAAGTGAGGTCATAGGTAGCAAGCCTTTAAAACAGTTCCTGGAACAGAGCACACACACAAATAGACAGAATGGTTTTTTCCCCTTACACGTTATTCAGCCCTGCCGCCCAGATACTTTCCCTTTGTCTTAGGATGGTTCCTTATTTTTTCCCTGGGCAGTCACATTTGCCGCCCAGTCCTTAAGAAAAGATGAGCATGTACCGTGAAACAGGACGTTTAACAGGAAGGCTGGGGAAGAAGCAGACGAATGGGTCAGGACCTCAAGAGAAACTGGTCATCGCTTTCTGTTATCCAGGTTTGGTCGGAGGCGGACGTTAGCAGCATTTCTGTGCCTGGGAGGACTGGCTTGTCTCGTCGTAATGTTTCTTCCAGAAAAGAAAGGTAGGCCTTCCGGATTCCCACTGAAGGGCTCTGAACAGCACGCTTCTTACAATGAATCTCCATCTAGCCGGGAGATTACCATATGCCAGGCTTCATGCCTGTGATTGCATGTGACTGAGCAATTGTGTGGGGTAGAATGGGCCAGATTCGTCCCTCGCCTGAACTGCTCTCTGGGTGAATGATGTGCTTCGAGGTGCACTATTAATTCTTTCAGGCGATTAAGCTACCATCTGGGGTGTCTGGGCCGCAGCACTGTGCTGTTAGGGTTGCAGATTTGAGGAGGAGGGGGGCCGCTTAGTTCCGTAGAGAAAGGAGCTCCGTCCAGGGCTACATCTTAGTCATTCCAGCCCATCACGAGCGGGGACCTCAGAGTCACCAGTGTGGTCAGAGGTGGTGGCTTTGGCACCTCTCAGTATCTCCATCAATACTCCCAATAATAGTAATAGCGACAAAAAGCAGAATATGCACTGTTAGTGACAATGGGCATTGTCTGAGTCTCATATAAAGTATAAGCGGAGAAAAGCCTTCAACTGAGCCGCACCCAGGCCCCCCGCCCCTCCCCGCCTCTGCCCCATTCCCAATGTGCTGCGCCCACTCTCCCTGCACCAGCGCCAAGTGCAAGGCAAGGCATTTTCGGGAAACTTTGGTACTTGTATATACTGAGAGCTTTGCTGTGCAAACACAGCTTCAGAAAGGTCCCTTGAGGCATCTTCATCTCGCCTTACCTGAGCCTGTGTAGAAATTGTGTAGACAGTGCTGTTCTCACCTGTATTCTGGACCGGCACACCTGAGGCATGCTCCCTACGTTCAGGAAAAAGCAAGGTGTCCATTCTACCACTTTTATGGAGCATCGTGCTGAAACTACCAGCAGATACAGTAAGTGATACAGAGAAATGAGAAGGGATCCAAATTGGAAAGAAAGAGTAAAACTCTTAATTCACAATTGTCTCCATTGAAAATCTTAAGAATACACCCCCCAAAATCTAGAATTTCTTAGTATAGCAAAGTCATGTGACACACAATGTTATTTCTAGATATTAGCAGCAATCAATTTAAAATGGAAACCAAACAATGCCATTTATAATAAAATATACAATATTTAGGGAGACATTTTACAAAATATGTGTAAGACCTATGAAAAACTATAAAATGTAAAACATTGAAAAGATATAAAGACTAAATAAATGAATTGGTGGTAATAATAATAAAATAAATGAAGAGATTACCCTGATCAAGAATCAGAAAATATCGTTTACGATAACCATTCTCTCCTGGCCAACGTGGCTCAGTGGTTGAGTGTCAACCTACGAACCAGGAGGTCACGGTTCAATTCCCAGTCAGGGCACATGCCCAGGTTGCGGGCTCGATCCCTGGTGTGGGACGTGCAGGAGGCAACCAATCAATGATTCTCTCTCATCTGCCTTTCTCTCCCTCTCCCTTCCTCTCTGAAATCAATAACAATATATTAAAAAAAAAAGATATCCATTCTCCCCCAATCAATCCATTTTCAGCACAATCCCAATAAAATTTCCAGCAGGCTTCTTTTTGTTGATTGATAATGACAAGTGGGCACCTAAAATTTTATGGAAATCCAAAGGATCTAGAATCCCCAAGGTTAAGTTAGAGGACTTACCCTGCCTGATAAAAAAATGACTATTAGTTACATGAATCAAGGCTGTATGATACTGGCATAGGATTGGTTGTATAGATAATGGAACAGCGTTGAGTATGAAATAGATCCACATATATGGCCAGTTGATTTTTTTTTTTTTTGAGAACGAGGTTGAGATTTTATTCACCTTTAGAAAATGTTTTATCTAGTTATACATAGAGAAAATACACATGGTTAAGTGATTTTTAACACAGATAAGTCAACTCAATGAGAAAAAGGTCATCTTTCCATCAAATGGTGGCAGGCTGAGGGGCATGCTCTGGGGGCCTGTGGCTGAGCCAGGCTCCCCAGACGGGCCACAGCTGGAAGTGTCCGGAGCCTCACGGGGGAGGAGGCCCTCGTCCAGCCTTGGATCTCGTGGGTGTAGATGATGAGCTGTCTGTGATGTCCGTTTCCAGTGTGGCCACCCCTGGCCTGTTGGGAAAGGGTAGTGTGTCTCCATGCAGCTCTGCACGATGCCTTCTGGTGTGGGTTGAAAACAGACCGAGCCATTGGCAATCAGGCACATGTGCACATTCCTGTTGGCTTCAGCGCCGCCCAATACCCGTTCCTGACTCACTCCGTTTTCTGGAGAATAATTGAAGGATTTCATCTGCCCGCACAACTGGTTTAATTGAAGTTGTTAGCTCACAAGAGTCCAGATACAGATCTCGGGGTAGGTGCAGAGGCAGGGATCTTTTTCCAGGAGCCCCTCAGGGATTAACATAATATATCCAGTACTTCACATCCCAGACAGCTCCTTCCAGAGAGCCTGGCGGGAGGAGGAGCAGCCCAGATGGCGGCTGGCAGTGCTGGGCCGCGGTGTGCAGGCGCCATCTTTAAAGCAAATGAAGATTTATTTCCTTGTCAAGCAGCGGAGCTGAAACATATTGCAGAACGGAGTGTATGGCAGGCCTCCGCACACAGGTTCTTTTCACTGAATTAGTCCCTCTCATGAGGATTCAATAGTGCATGGCGAGTAATATTTTTAAAACTGCACTCAATTGTCAGCAAATGCTGGTTGAACAATATATTCAAAATACCTCTTAAAATTAAAAAAATATATAAATTATGGAGCATGCGAGATTTTCTATGCAGTAGGATATGCTTTTTCTTTCATGTGCTAGGTAAAAGTATTTGCAGCCCTGGCCAGTTTGGCTCAGTGGATAGAGCATCAGCCCCTGGACTGAAGGGTCCCGGGTTCGATTCCAGTCAAGGGCACGTACCTCAGGTGCAGGCTCCATCCCTCGCCCATACAGGAGGCAACCAATCGATGTGTATCTCTCTGTCTCTCCGCCTCCCTCCCACTCTCTCTAAAAGTCAATGGAAAAATAGACCTTCGCGTGAGGGTTAACAACAACAACAAAATAAGTATTTGCTACATTCTGTTAAATCCTGAAATGCAGAAGGAACTGCCTTGTAAGGGTCACTCCAGGAAAAGTTTATAAGAGAAGAAATAACCTCTACAGGATAACATTTCTTTTACCAAAATAAAACTTTATAAAAACAATAATCCCTGTCATGGTCCTGCCACTGATTTGTTCAACAAATATTGAGCGAGCATCACTGAGCATCTTACTATGGGAGATGCTGCAAGCAAACTAGACCCGCCTTCGCCTGCGCTAACTCGAAATACATTGTGGGCAGACCAGGTGGAAGAGCAAGCACCTGCAAGGGAGCCTGGCGCATGCCGGTTGAGTGGATTGGTAAATAGGGGCAGTGAAGGTCCAAGGAAGGAGAGGGCATTGCGTATTTGAGTCATTTAAGGGAACAGTGGTCTGTGTGAGCCATGCACGCAGTCCCAGGGAAGGGGCCGGGCGTGTTCTCTTGGGCAGAAATGTCAAGGAGGATGCGAGGCAATTACCTTGGTGATCAGGACATCGCTCTTGACCGTCACAAGCAGGCATTTCAGGGGAGGATGGCCTCGGGAGCCACATGGTGGTGAGTGACGGGCAGCTGCCTCTGAGGAAGTGGAGGGTGGTCACTCGCTGGAGATGTTTGATAGTGAAGCGGGGGAAAGTACAACAGAGACGATGAGCATCTTTTCTTCTCTCGGGAGAAATTTGTTATTTTGGAGGTAGAAGCTGGTGAGTGAGTGAAGAGGGGAGGTTAACGATGTTTGAAAGGGAACAGTCCTGCATTTTTAATACTGCACTCAATTGTCAGCAAATGCTAGTGGAACAATATATACAAAATATCTCTTAAAATTAAAAAATAAATGTAAATTATGTAGCATGAGAGATTTTCTATGCAATAGGATATATTTTATATAATAAAGAGCTAATATGCTAATTAGACTGGATGATGGAATGACCTTCCAGAACAACCAGGGGGCGAGGCCGCGGGGCCTCAAGGCAGCCAGGGCACGACGGCCGAGCCTCTTGCACGAATTTCCTGCATCAGGCCTCTAGTTAAATTACAAAGTCCCAGAGGGGATATTGTTAATAGAGGAAAGACCCACAGGAAAACTGATTGTATTTTTTTTATTTTTAAATATATTTTTATTGATTTCAGAGAGGAAGGAAGAGGGAGAGAGAGATAGAAACATCAATGATGAGAGAGAATCATTGATTGGCTGCCTCCTGCACGCCCCCCACAGGGGATCGAGCCTGCAACTTAGGCATGTGCCCCTGACCAGAATCGAACCTGGGACCCTTCAGTCCGCAGGCTGATGCTCTATCCACCAAGCCAAACCGGCTAGGGCTGACTGTATTTTCAAAAGAGAAGTGAACTGGCATAAAATGTATTTCTTCATGTTATGTGAAAACGGGACATTAAGAAACTCAAATATCATTGATTAGTAACTCAAGTAAGTTGGGGAGGAGGAAGGATCGAAAGTGGTTCTATATTTAATTCTCTTTTTTTTCCACGAACATTGATGTTTCATTTCTCTGGTAGTGATTTAATGGGATTATTCCTAATTTTTGCAATGGGACACCAAGGATGGCCAATGGAAGAGGCGCTTTCCTGGCCCTCAGCCCTCGCCCCTGCTCATCTTCTCTGTCAGCCTGAACGCCCACTGCCAGCGCTGGCTGTGCTGACCACTGTTTTATTTATTTTTTATTTTTTAAATATATTTTTATTGATTTCAGAGAGGAAGGGAGAAGGGAGAGTGAGACAGAGATACATCAATGATGAGAGAGAATCATTGATTGGCTGCCTCCTGCACACACCACACTGGGGATCAAGCCTACAACCTGGGCGTGTGCCCTGACCAGGAATCAAATCATGACCTCCTGGTTCATAGGTCGATGCTCAACCACTGAGCCACGCCGGCCAGGCCCGACCATTTACAGCATTGATTGTTGAACAAGGTTGGGAAGAAAGGAGACGCAGTTACCGTCTGTGGTCCATGAAGCGGACAGTTTCCCGGCGGCTCACGCTCCTCCAGTGGGGATGTTTTCAGGGAGCCCTGTCCTTCGGGAGGGAGTGCGGGTTGGTCACAGAGCACCTCACCATGTGAGACTCCGTGGAACAGCAGCACAGCGGGACGTACCTGCATGTGTGTGGGGGAGCGCTACACCTCTGAACACGGATTCACTGACATTCCCTCCTGGCTGTTCCAGATCCGCATGAATGCCCCTCCCTCCTTCAAAACGAGATGTGTCGTTTCTAAAAGCCTAGTTCCAGCAACGACCTCACGGGTGTCACCCTTTGCTCCTCAGACACGGGCGTGTTCGCCGTGGTGAACAGCCGGTCCTTGTCTCTGCTGGGGAAGCTGACCATCAGCGCCGCCTTCAATGTTGTGTACATCTACACCTCTGAGCTCTACCCTACAGTCATCAGGTACGCGTCCCACAGCCTCCCTCCCACACACACAGCCTCCCTCCCACACACACAGCCTCCGTCCCACACACACAGCCTCCCTCCCACACACACAGCCTCCGTCCCACACACACAGCCTCCCTCCCCCACACACAGCCTCCGTCCCACACACACAGCCTCCGTCCCACACACACAGCCTCCGTCCCACACACACAGCCTCCGTCCCACAAACACAGCCTCCCTCCCACACACACAGCCTCCCTCCCCCACACACAGCCTCCGTCCCACACACACAGCCTCCCTCCCCCACACACAGCCTCCGTCCCACACACACAGCCTCCCTCCCACACACACAGCCTCCTTCCCACACACACAGCCTCCCTCCCACACACACAGCCTCCGTCCCACACACACAGCCTCCCTCCCACACACACAGCCTCCGTCCCACACACACAGCCTCCCTCCCACACACACAGCCTCCTTCCCACACACACAGCCTCCCTCCCACACACACAGCCTCCGTCCCACACACACAGCCTCCCTCCCACACACACAGCCTCCCTCCCACACACACAGCCTCCCTCCCACACACACAGCCTCCCTCCCACACACAGCCTGCCTTGTGGCCTACGTGCTTGCATCCCAGTGCGGCCAGCAGCAGGTCAGCAAGCAGGCGGAGCTCAGAAACTCTGTGTGGGTGGCTCTCGGCTCCCTGGTGAAGAAATTGTAGCTTCACTTGAGCTGAATTCTCTCATGGAAATCGTGAGATGAGGACTGTGTTCTGAACATGTCCTGTCGCCCAAATAGTGCTCGAATGTCATCTCATTTTGGTGACTTCATTTCTTAATAAAGTCACCCATCCCATGTCAAGGCACATGACAGGCAAGGGGACAAAGTCTCTGTTCTCACAGAGCCTACATTTTAGTGCAAAATATACACATTTTAAAAATTAAATTTATTAGGGCCACATTGGCTAATAACATTCTAAGATATACACATTTTAAAGAGGACAATTCCATAGAGGCATAAGTAAATGTCAGGTATACATAGTAGGTGGATTTAATGAGTAGGACAGGCTTATATTAAAAAGAACCTATTCCATCCCAAGTTTCCCCACATAAAATGGGCCTGAAAACAAAAACCAACAAATGTGAAGGCCCGGGATGCACCTCAGTCCTCACGGAACTGCCCCTGTGAGCTGGGCCGGATTCCCTCAGTCGCACTTGCCAGGGGTGCGTGTGGGAGGCAACCAATGGATGTGTCTCTCTCACATCAATGTTTCCCTCCCCTCCATTCTCTTTAAAAAAAAAAAAAAAATCAATGGAAAAATATCCTCAGGTGAGGATGGAAAAAAAAAGGTACCAATGCAGGTCCTCATCCTTCGTCCCACGTGGAGCAGAGGCTCCGTGGCTGCGTCCAGTGGCTTCCACGCTGGGCGGTCAGTCACAGACACCGGCAGCACCGCAGGGCTCGTGGGCGGCACTGCTCTCTGGGACCCCGAGTGTTTCCTGCAGGATGTTGTTCTAGGCCCACCCCCCCCCCCACACACACGCACACACCCCAGGGTCTTCAGATTGCCCCCCCCAGAACTTACTGAATTTTGCCACTTTGTTCTGCCTTTCAGGAACGTTGGGCTTGGCGCCTGCTCCATGTTCTCCCGCGTCGGTGGGATCATTGCTCCCTTCGTCCCCTCTCTGGTTGGTTTGTTCCTCCTCGCCTTGTTTTTCTCGATTCTCTGCTTTGGGGATGCCTGTGGGTTTGCGTAGAAAGAGGTCATGGGCCGCTGCCATTTAAGATCAGCCCGACGTACCCGGGACCGTGTGCCGCTCATCCGTGCTCTCCGGACCCTCAGCTGAAGCCAGCTGGTCCCTTGTCCCCATTCACAAGCTAGTCCATTAGGGAGCGCTTATGAGGCATCTGCCGTGTGCGGGCTCCGTGCTCAGCTCCCTCCCTATGTCGCCTCCTGCAGTCACAGCCACACAGAGGCGGGCGGTGTGCAACCCTGATTAGAGGTGAGAATGCAGCAGGAAGAGGTGACATACCTCCCCGCGCACACCACTTGGAAAAGAAACTCAGAGGAGAAACACGCCTAGCAGTGTGTCCATGAATGCTTCCTGCCATTTTCTAAATGTAACAGTCAGAGCGAAGAGTTAGACTTAAATGACAGCCCGAATCCTTCCCGCCAGGAAGGGCTCAGGCTCAGCTCGGGGCCCGCGGAGACCGGGCCATCTCTGCCGGGTCTGACCTAGGACTCCCCACCTAGACTCGCGGGGACAGGTTTGGGTGGTGCTTCTGGATGTTCTGGGGACAACTGTTCACCACCCACCGCCTCCTCGCCTCGGACATCTCGGAAACGCACCGTAGCTGTTCCTTGTTTTGGGTTTCGATGCACTTCCTTTTTCTGAGTATCTCTCCCCGTGTCTCGTGCTTCATTTGAGGTTACAAGACCCTTCTTTCGAAGGACTCATATGAGTTCCCTCTAAAGCATGCCTGACATTAGGGTTCGTGGTTAAAGACCCACCTTCGGCTGCCACCCTGGAGCATGGAGACCCAGCTCTGGGTCTCTGTTGGCTCCCGCCAAGCAGAGAAGAGGCGAGAGCGTGTGTTCACTTTGATTGAGCAACACGCCCATGTGCTGGACCTGTGTTTGCCCAGAGGCGGCCAGAGGTCAGAGATCCTGTTGCTCCCCGTCCTGTACCCTCCTCTCCCTCCCCCTCCCCCTCCTCCTTTTCCATCATCTCTTCACTTTTGAAAAATCAGCAAAACTGCCAGCAGCAAATATCGGGGCGTGTCCTAAGTGAAGAGCATGTGCTGCAAGCTGCGCCCCTGGAACGGAAGCTGAGCCCCAGGTTCCCTGCGAACTCTGGCCGTGGGGGCTGGCCGCCCCGCCCCCAGGGGGTGCCCCATGCAGAGCACAGCCTGCCCTGACCTCCAGGGCTGTTACTCTCTCACTCCCCTCCTGTGCCTGAGGGATCGCCATCCCCAGGGCCATTCTCTCTGGGGAGAGACTGGTTTGTAGTGTATCCGGTGGAAGGCATGGGCGGGGCAGTAAGCAGGACGGATCATCTCCAGGGAAACTAATGCTGAGTTTCTGTTTGTTTCCATTCCACTCCCTGCCCCACAGAAATATGTGCAGTGGTCTTTACCTTTCATTGTCTTTGGAGCCACGGGCCTGGCCGCGGGCCTGCTGAGTCTGTTATTGCCTGAAACCCTGAACACCCCGTTGCTGGAGACCGTTTCTGACCTCCAGGTGTACTCCTACCGGAGTCTGGGGGACGAAGCTCTGTCTTTGCAGACCCTGGACGTCCCACAGGTATGGCCGTGTCCTACACATTCAGAATCACCACTCAGAGGACAATAGTTCTTTTTAAACATGTATTTTTATTGATTTCAGAGAGGAAGGGGAAGGGATAGAGTCAGAAACATCCATGATGAGAGAGAATCATAGATCGGCTGCCTCCTGCACGCCCCTCACTGGGGATTGAGCCCACCACCCGGGCCTGTGCCCTGACCAGGAATCCAACCGTGACCTCCTGGTTCCTAGGTTGACGCTCAACCACTGAGCCACACAGGCTGGGCAATGATGGTCATTTTTCTTTGGGCGGGGGAGGGGGAAGTGTGTCTGGTTAGAGGAAACAGATCTGAGCAAAACTCATGGAAAAAAAGGTGGGGTGTCATAGCAACTGCTTTTCAGAGAAATAAAGATGATTGATGGTTCACTAGCTTTCTTAGGACACCTTGGGCTAATTCCTAGGAGAATAGATGTCACAGAGAGACGTGTCAGTTAGACGCTCGATAGTAATTCTCATTTTGGAAACGTCAGGACATCCTTTCACGCCGCTGTCCTCTCCTGTTGCAGTCTGCGGACAAGGGCGGCGCTCCAGGGAGCGAGAGCGAAGAGGAAGAGTTTTATGATGCGGACGAAGGGACTCACATGATCAAGTGAGAGGCCCCAGGTTCCGCCTCCGGGGCAGGGGGCCATCTTCCGTGCCTCCGGCAAAGGCAGGTTCTGCCGGGACCTGGAGAGAGCTGGGCTCAGACACCGGTCAAAGGTGCCCCGCTTCAGGACTGACTGTTTCCAGGCACAGATCGAGCTGGAGAAGAGAGTTCCTGAGCGAGGCCATCACTGCATTGAGGCCATAGATGTTACTGTGTCCAGCATCCGGGTTTAGCTGAGAATCACGACCTCTGGCCTGACGCTCAAATCCACAGCCAGAGCGGCAAACCCACCTGTTTCTAGAAGTGCGATCGGGCTGCTGTTCCTTCATCAGGACCTGAAGGCAGATATGTGAAAAGTTTTTCTCACCGTTTCAGTAACAGAAGATAAACACCCTTAAGGTTTCATTGCTAGGTCCTTAACGATTCATCTTTATATCCTATTTGACGTCTCCCCTCACCGGTTGCTCCTCACCAGGAATCTGTGAGGCACGCTGGCCTGCGCAGAGGAAAACCCAGCCTCTGTGTGGCCCGGGGCCCCCCTCCCGAAATCTGCGGCCTCGCCTTGGTTTGCAGCCTCCTGGTGGGCTTGAGCTCCGTGTGTCTTCAGTCCCACAGAGAATCCTCTAGGAAAAGCCAACTGTACCAACACGTTCTCGGTCAGAGGTTGCCTGCGACTCCCTGTGAGCCCCCGTCAACGCTCCGATTGTGGAATTTCTTCAGTTCCCACTGTGTGCCCCTCTGGGAAAATTCCATTGCAGATTCTAGTGCCAGCAGTGGCTTCAAAATCACGCCCAGTGCCTGACGGAGTTTTATCAGGGTGGAGGGCACTTACCAAAAATGACATGCTGAGCACGTGGACGTTGGAGGTGAGGGGGGAAGGTGCCATTTTTAATAAGGAAGAAGAGAAAATGACCTTCCACAAGTTTTAAATGTGCTTTGTTTTCAGTGTCATGCAGTGAGGGACTTGGGCAACGTTTAAGAACTTGAACCCTTCTAGTCCGAGGCCCGCCCCTCCCCGTGTAGTCAAGTGGAAGGCACAGTAATTTCATAGGAAAACTTGGTTTTTCACTAAGTACTACCAACTTTCAAGAAAATCAAAATCATACTGAGTTTCCTAAAATCTTGCACTAAGAAGATCTGTTTCCCCATGAAACTTGACTGTTACCTCACATCAGAATATTCACCCCGAGTCAGTGGGTTGGGGAGCAGTGCTTTAAGTCACTTTCCCACCCAGGAAAATGTGTGTTTTCAGAATTGCCATTTCTACTGATCTCTTAGAGAGAGAGATTGCATTAGAGGAAAAGAGATGACATCACTGTGATTGCTTCTGGGAACTGGGAGGCGTCACCCCATCAGCTGCAGCACTCTCCTGTTCTTCCGCATCGGCCTCTTGGTTCGCACTGTATCCGTCTGTCCTCTGTATTTGCTGAAGGGTTTTCATGTTCCTTACGCCCTGACGATGTGCTGCGCTCTTCATAAGCAGGGCATCTCAACCACGTTTTACATCTCTCTGCTACGCCCAGAACGTGGGCCTGGATGCCGTAGGGACTAGTAAGGGGCACTGTTTCGCCTTCAGGGAGGTTATGGAACTCCTCCCAGTGTTGTAAAGCCCGGGCAGATGCGACCCAAACCCCCAGATTGGGGAGTCCTGCTTCTGCGTCTCTGGAAGCAAGACCCTGTCCACCACCTGCGAGGAAGAACTTGCAAGGACACTTAGCTCTCTCCGATGGTCGGGGCATTCAAAATAAAACAATAAACTAAGACACTTGTGGTTTGGGGTCGTTTGGAGCTCTTTCTTTGCATTGTAAGAGTAATGCATCCCATTATAGAAAAGTTGGAAACCAGAATTTAAAGAATGTCTTACTCATCGGCTCAATACCCAGCGACAGCCAGTGTTGACTTGGTTCTATTTGAAGACCAGTTAGGACTCTGTCTCTGGGTTGGCACTGAGGTTCCCTCTGCCCCTGGCTGAATAGAACAGAGCTAGCAAGTCAGTTATTGATGTGGTAACGATTGGGTTTCTATATCAAATAATATAAAATTAGGTTCTCACCATAATAAATGCCAAATGAGTTGAAGGCCTAAATTAAAAGAACACAAAACTTTAAAACTATTTTAAAGAGATATCAGAGAATAACAGACCTTGAGGGATAGATGGATTTCTCAGGCAACAAGTAAAAAAATCAGCCCCAGCCAGTTTGGCTCCGTGGAAAGAGCATCAACCTGTGGACTGAAGAGTCCTGGGTTCGATTCCAGTCAAGGGCATGTACCTCGCTTGCAGGCTGCATCCCCGGCCCTGGTCAGGGCATGTGGAAAGGCAATCAATCAATGTATCTCGCTCACATTGATGTTTCCCTCTCTCTCTCTCTCCCTCCCCCCTTCCACTCTCTCTAAAAATCAATGGAAAAATATCCTCAGATGAGGATTAATAAATATATATACATATTTTAAAAAGAAACAAAAAAATCACAAATTATTTTTAAAAAAGAAAAGAGTGATAGATTGACGACATCTAACTTTAAATTTTCTATCTATATGACTAACCACACCTCAAAGTTAACAGAAAAGCAATAGATTTGGGGAAAGTATTTGCAACTTCTTTAAGAGACAAGGATTAATATCCAGAATATATTAAAAATTAGTGAAATCAGAAAGAAAAGCTCACAAAAAAATCCTTTAGGCAATTCCTCAGCCTCCCTGGAGAATCAGAGAAATGCAAGTTGGAACAAAAATATTTAAAATCCATAAGATTCGGGGAGGGGGGGGTCATAAAATCAAAACGTGAAGATATAGAGAAAAGAATGTACTTACATCCTGATGGAAGCATAAATGTATTCAACAACATACCAATAGCAGCCAGTTGAAAATGTGCATATTCTATGATATAGAAATTCTGCTCTATGTCCATGTTGTGGATCTTTTTTCAGATATTTTGATTGTAACCCATCATAAGAAAAGTGTTTTACACTATGACACGTACAATACACAAACCTACATACATGTCCGTGTGTGTGTGTGTATCTCCAAAATTTTATAGAATAATACTTAGCCTGTATTCTGTATTGTCTTTTCTCTGCCGTTTTACTTTAAAATGAAAAGAATTCTGGTGAAAACACACAAGTGATTTCACAGTTCACAAGCAGACCAGAACATGCAGGTGGAAAAAATGAAACATCACACCGTCAGCATTTTCCTTATTACTTACCTAGTGCACAAGTGCAAGGAGGTGTGTACAAAGATGTCCACTGTAGTTGCAGTGAAAAGTGACATTAAATACCTTCCCTAAGCAAATGTATAGATACTATTTTATATTCATAGAATGGAATGAGTAACATAGGAGTTCTGTGTATTGAGGTGGATGGATCCCAACAACATGGACCCAAATGCGGCAAATTTTTGCTAGATCAAGGTCATTTCAAGGTTAAATTATTTAGTGAATGACTGGAGTCCTTGCTCATTAAAGAGATTCAAATGCTTTTTATGTCATACTTCACAATCAAGACTGTTGATATTGTCTTGTAGAAATACAGAAGTATCACAGTTATTCTCACCGTGAAGAGGAGCTATTCCTCTTCCCTGTGGGCCTGAATTTCTTTGGAACAAGCGTTTTGCATCATGGAAACATTTGGAAAACTTTTCAGCTGAGACCCTAGAGCTCTGTAGGATAAAGCTTAGGAGACATTACTTATCTATTGAAAAATCTCAAGGGCAGACGAAGCCAGATAGTCATACAGTAACCAGTCTAAGCCCCTCAGAACAATTGATTTCAAATAGAATAGATTCCAGTGGAATCGCTTCGCTTCAAAATACAACTTCAAGAAGTTGAATGAAATGAATGTGTAAGATGGCAAAAAAAAAAATGTACACCCAACTTGGAGGGAAGCTTAATAAATGAATGCCAATAGGTGGACAGAGCTTCCAGAAACCACTATAGAGGCAGTATGCAGAGGAAGCCCATTGCTGTAGTACAGAGAGCAAAAGCCTTAATATTAGAACATCGGTTGATGTTATACATTAGAATAACAGACTTTTAAATTTAATTTTTAAATTAAATGTATTGGGGTGACATTGGTTATATTAGGGTTTTTTAATCCTTGCAGCTCAACTATTCTTGCTGGTGATAATACAGCAGGTCCCTATTTTCCTAGAGCCACTTTAATTATGAATGCATTTCACCACAGATAGGAATTCGCTCTCCTGTTTGCTGTTGCAGGTGGCACACCTCCATTTAATCGTGTAGCAGGATCAAGCGGTACGTGTCTGAATGTCAAAGAAGAGGGTGCAGAACACGTGGCCCGCTGCCCACAGCTGGCGTGTGATCTGACCAGCAGCTTTCCTTTTCCATGCTAGTCCTTTTTTTAATTTTTCTGACAATTTTATTAAATGTATTAGGGTAACATTGGTTAATTAATAAGATTATGTAGGTTTCAAGCGTATACTCCTGTTATACGTCATCTGTAGATTGTATTGTGTGTTCATCACCCAAAGTCAAGTCACCATATATTTGACCCCCTTTTCCTCCCTCGACCCCCCCTTTCCCTCTGGTCACTACCATACTGTTGTCTGTGTCTGTGAGTTTTTTGTTTGTCTTGTTTGTTCGTTTGTTGCTAGGAGTCAAAACACATGGCTCTCAACTTTTTCCATCGGACTTATTTTCTTAGCATGAGATTCTCAAGGTCAGTAGTACTGAAGAAATACTAACAACATCTCACCCATGATCCTTTCTTGAGGAAACAGATGGACTGTCATCAGCAAATACGTTAAAGTCTCACATCTATTTGCTTGATAATACAAAACAGGAAAACAATGACCTGCAATGAAGTATGCCTGTCATACGCTTGCTTCTAGTGCAACATAGATTGGAAAACTTAATTCTAAAGTTTATAGAGAAGAACAGCAGAGAGCAGTTCATTTTGAGTAATATTCTTCCCATTTCTTATGGTAATTAATTTTTCCATTATAGTTTCCTCTGATTGGATACTATAACCGAGGGAGAAGAGGAGGATGAAGATCATCCGCTTTTACAGGAAGAAGGGCAGCAGAAAACAGGTTAGGAAGCGACAATCACGCTGACTTTTCCATAAAGACTCCCAAGGACCTTCTTAGTAATTGAGGGTTGTATTAGTTTCCTACTGATGCTGTAACAAATGACCACACACCTAGTGGCTTCAGACCACACAAACTTACTCCATTATGGTCCCGGAGGTCAGACAACAAATGAATCTTACGGGGGTAAAACAATTATGTCAGCAGAGCCGGTTTCTTCTGATTCTCCAGAAGAATCCATTCCTTGTCTCTTGCAGCTCCTGGAGGCTACAGCATTGCTTGGTCCTGGCCTCATCCCTCCAGTCTCTGCTTCTGTGGTCGCTTAGCCTTCATCTCACTCTGGTCTCCTGCCTCCCCCTGTAAGGAAGGGCCCACCGAGATAACTCAGGCCTCTCTCTCCACTTGAAGATCCGTACCTTTTGCCATAAAAGGTAACATTCAGGGGTTATGGGGAGTAGAATGGAGATCTCTTTGGGGGCCGTTATTTAGCCTATCCCAGGTGTCTTTTTTGAAAATTAGATTTATTGGGGTGACATATAGGTTTCAGGTGTGGATTTCTATGTTACAAGATCTGTATATTGCACTGTGTGCCCACCACCCAAAGTCAATCATCCTCCATCACCATATATTGGGCCCTTCCACCCCCGCCCCACCCACCCCCTTCCCTCTGGCCACCACCACCCTGCTGTTTGATACCACAGGTGTGTTATGTGTATCAGCAAGTGATCCTAACTAGAGGGAACCTGTTGGAGTCTTCAGTGTATAATTTTAAGTTTTATAAAATAACCTAGTCATCGTCAGGAGAAGCCAGCCCCAGGCCCTGGTAACAGCCTCAAATCTGCATCTATTAGTATTATTGATCTTATTGACTCCCACTTACTGTTTGAAAGGATGAATTTTAACCCCACTAAGCCTTCATTTCTGAGTTTATTTTTGCTGCATCTTAACAATTTCCAGCAGGTTTTTTAAAAATGAAAACCAGTGCTGTTATTACCTCTGCTTTGCTGTGTGCTCTTAAGCATCCCCAAGTTTCCATTATAGCGCTTATGGTGATTTAATACATCATGGTGCCTCCCCTGGTAGGTCATAAGCTCTGTGAAAACTGGGTACATGTCTTCTTTCGTTCCTAGTGCATGGACCCAGTGTGTCCTAGGCATTCAAATGTTTCTGAAAGAACGCATAAATCTTTCACCATTTTTCCATATGAGCGCTGTTGCTACCTCACATTGAAAAGCAAACAAAGGCTGTATCCTATTCATCTTAGTAACTCTAAGAACTAGCACAATATCTAGAACACTGTAGGCATTTATTAACTTTTTAAAAGTTATATGCATGCCCAGGCATAAGGCAGTCAGGATTGACTTAACTGGTCCATCAGGTAATGTACTCAAAAGGGACACTTCACCAAAGTCCATCTGAGGGGGAGGCCTATGGATTACTTAGCTTCAGGAAAGCCCCTTATAGATAACCAGAAGAACCTTCATTCCAGCGCACCCTTCTTATTCCTTAATCTCACCATTCTGTGCAAAGTTAGAGTTAAGATTAGAATACATTTAAGAGAGAAACGATCCCTTTTAGCAGGGTCTCAGGTTTCTACCTTGAAAATGGAAGTAAGCAAAGAAGGATTGATTATTAAATAAATTGTCCATGTACTTCTAGACATTACTAAAGTACCATTCACCCTACTGGTTGTAGAATAAATGAATTTGATGATTTTTAAAACGGAGACCTCTCCCTGCCCCCACTGAGAGGCAGTCTACCCATGAAGGTGTTCTTGAGAGGAAATTTTGGCATAACCATCGATGTTATACATTCAGTTCTCTTAAAATAATTCATCAGGGAAACACACATAACAAGTCTGGAAATACTGTCCATTTGATTCCAGGCACGTAAGGGATCAGCACATTAAGAAAAAAAAAATCAGCCCTAGCTGGTTTGGCTCAGTGTATAGAGCGTCGGCCTGCAGACTGAAGGGTCCAGGTTTGATTCCAGTCAAGGGCATGTACCTCGGTTGCAGGCTCAATACTTGTCCCTGGTTGGGGTGTGTGTGGGAGGCAACCTATCGATGTGTCTTCCTTACATCGATGTTTCTCTCTTTCTGTCTCACCCCTCGGGTGAGGATTAACAAAAAAGAAGAAAAAATCATTAGGTATTGGATCAATGTCTCGATTTTTCTGTTTGCTTGGTAGCTGAAAAACTGACTCTCCTATGTTGACTAAAATGTAGGTCACCTTTGATTTATCAGAGAAATGCTTTGTCGGAGGAGTGACTGAAAGTGACGCCTACGGGGAAAGTTGGACAGTTGTGGTAGTTGAATTTATTTCCCCCTCCTGACACATCTCAGAAGAAGCCCTTTACTCACTGAGTAGGTTCCCAAACATCTTCAAGCAGAAACGTGACAAAGCAGCATCGTTCTCTCAGTGAAAGAATTTATGATCTTCCCAACCCGGTCCGTCAGGGGAGGGGATAAGGCTGGGAAAGGGCCCAGCTGACCAGGAACAGTGACTGTGTCACAGGTGAAGACCTGGGGCAGTAGCAGAGAATTTGGGGGTGGAGGGAGGCGGGGATTATTTGTGAAAGAGCGAAGACCATGCTGTTTTTCTCTTGTGCAACTAAGTATTTGAGTTAAGGAATAGAATCATTAGCAAGTTTAGCTGCCAAAAGCGTCATAGAGTGACATCCCAGGAGAAGTGGAGTGGCCACCTTGGCTTTGTCCGACTGTCACTTTCCTTTCAGGAATTTCAAACCACCCCAAGGAGCTTCAAGTTTATTGTAGGGAGATGTGCACAACACATCAAAAGGTTTCCTTAAGCGTTTCTCATAGTCAAGAGAGTGTTTCAGGGGAGGAAAGATCACATTTATTTATTCATCAAATATTTTGAGTGCCTGCTATTGCTGCGTCCTACTCGAGGTGCTGGGTTAAAGGAGAGAACATGTACTGAGCATTGCTCTAAGCAGTTTATACTCCTTGGCACATCCAATCCTCAGAAGAAAACTGAAATGTTTTACTGTCGGTTCCATTTTATGGATGAGAAAACTGAGGCCCGAATTAAGTAACTTGCCCCAGCCAGGTAACTAATCACTGGCAAAGCCTCGATTGTCTGACTTCAGATGTCACTTCTTAAGTGACTGTGTTGTACTGCTATCATTCTTGAAGGATTCTCGCATTTCATTCAGCCAGGCCTGCTTTTTCTATGGGTTGTTTTGATGATAATGATGTTGATGGCGATGGTACCTGCCATGCATTGAGTGTCTTGCACCGTGTCGCCATGTTAGATACATTTATTCTATGGCTATGTCAGACAGTTCTCACAAGTCTATTCGATTAATAATCTCTACTCCGTTGATGAAAACAGTGAAGCTCTTGAGCATTAAATAACTTACTCAAGGTCACGGCTAGTAAGCGGCGATGCGAGGCCTAGATCCCATCTTGTCCTGTGCCACGGCCCAGGCACCTCATTCTCCCTCTGACCTGCCTCCTGTGAAAAAGGGTTTGTTCGAGAGAAGAGGGGACATTCTCTTCCACAGGCGGTTAGAAATGGCCCCAACTTCGCCCTGGCTTTCAGGACCAGGACAGGGAGCTGAGAGGAGGGGACACTGGTGAAACCCTGAAGCCAAGCTCAGATGTTTGAATGAGGCTCCCCCTGGGGACAGAGCGTTGTAAGGAGGATTGTAAAGCAAGGATCCTCTGTTTTACAACCACTGAGGGTTTTTTCCTTCACAATTAAATCAATCGAAATTTAATTTTTGTCAGTAACTAATATGGGTGGAGAAGCTTGTCAAAACTCCTCGTTTGGGGGCCAAATCCAGTTATACAATCTCATAGAGAAGATGGGAACAAAATCTCTGGGATGCCCTTTGGGCCCCCGCCCCCCCCCCTTTTTTTTTTAGTATGTTTGTATTGATTTTAAAGAAAGAGGAAGGGGAGAGGAATAGAGAGATAGAAACATTAATGAGAAACTTCATCAATCAGCTACCTCCTGCACACCCCCTGCTGGGGGTCGAGCTGGCAACCTGGGCATGTGCCCTGACTGGGAATTGAAACCCACGACCTCTTGGTTTCTGGGTTGACAGTCAACCACTGAGCCACACCGGCTGGGCAGATTAGCTGCATTTTTTAAGCCCAGAGCAACTGCCACCAAGTCTCTCATGGGCACACGTGCACGCCCCCCCTCAACACCCCCCCCCAAACACACACCTCATTAAACTCTTTATTTGATGCTTAATAACTTTTAGCTCTGGAGTAGTTTAGAAGACATTTTAAATATCCTCTGAAGTCTTCACACTATCTCATCAATATAGTTTTAGACTCAGGGAGACTTATTTCTCATTCTCATTTTTCTCTTTAACATGAAATGTTAACCTCATTTTTATTATAATTCTAAGTCTGTTGTGCTGATTTCCAAGTAATATATATGTAAAAGTCCAGCTGCCATGGGGGACAGCTTCAGTAAGTCATACCAATTAGGAACTACCAAAGATTTTAGGACAAGGATTTAATCCACCCATTTAAAAAAAAATTTTTAAGTGAATTCTCATGGTGCCATGTTTTTCGAAAACTGAAATGGATATGACATGTTTCAAGAAAACATATTTCCACCTGATCCACATCATTTGCTAACTAATGAAGAAGTAACTGGAGAAATATGACTTTCATGAGACCACTTTTCTCTTTATTGTCCTTGAAGATTTGCCATTTCCCATGGAAAAATGCCTGAGAGCTGACTTCCCCTTTCCCCTCCCCCTTTTCTGAGGTCCTGGGGTGGGGGAGGGGGCAGTCGCCGCTGGTGGGAGGAGTGGCAGGATTATACAAAAGCTCTTCCTCTAAGCCTGGGCAGCAGTTTCCTCTCCTTGGAACCAGAGTGGAGTGGTAAGTGCAGGCCCGAGGGAGTTTCCAGGTAGAGCTCTGCAGGGAAGTGGGGAGAGGGAGCTAGGAGCCGTCTGCACCATTCCCTGGGCCTTGGGGAGAGAAGGTGGTTCCTGAGGCTTCCTTCTGGCTGCAGTTGTGACAGAGGGACCCGACCAGAGTGTCTTCTGTGTTTCAGTCGTGGAATCCAAGGGAGCCTTAGGTGAGTGAGCAGGGAGCAAACTCAGTTACACGGCGTCTGCACCACCCTGATGATGGTGGACGGCTCATTGCTCTGAGCACACAAACGTATTACCAGACTCACTGATATGTAGTTGGTCACCTGGGTTCTATCCTTGGCCCTTGGCCTTTTATACTTGCTCCCTGCGCAACCCAACATCCTCTGCTCTGACTATGGAGTGGTATTATTTGCATATTATCTCTTTTTTCTGATTATGAAAATAGAAGTATGTTAACTGTAAAAAAAAAAGATAATAATAAAAAGCTAACATAGAAAATAAAAATTAGATGTAATCCCACCACCCAGAGAAAACCATTCCTAAACTTTTCTCCATGTGTGGGTAATGTTTTAGTTTTCTATCAGATGGATGTATCATTAGCTAGTGTCCAATTGTTAACTATTTACTTTAGGTCCAATTCTTCCTATTGTAAAGGAGGCATATAGAGTTGGCATACCTCATGTTTCCTTTCAATAAATTTTAAGATTTTAAATTTTTTGATGAGCCTTGCCCTGTCAATTTACTCAGCCATTGTTAATATACAAGGTCCAGATTCCCTCATAAGCACCAATACCTTTTTCTGACTTTTGCCAGATTATCACATTGGTGTGTGTCCGGGGTTAGGGCTTAATTTGCATGTTTCTGGTATAACTAGAGATGTAAGAGTTTTTATGCTTATTAACTCTGTGTATTTCTGCTTTTGTGCATGGATTGCCTGCTTGGGCTCTCTACTTATTCTATATTATGGAATCACGTTTTCTAATTTTGAAGTTTTGAATTTTTATTTAAAGTTTGCAGGACCTTCAGCATATGTTCCTCATACACACAAGTGTAGGTAAATGTTCCTCTCCCTTTTCTTCTGGTTGCTTTATGATTTGTTTTTATATTAACTCCTTAATTTACTTGGAATTCGTGTCAGTGTTTGGAGCGACCCGGGACCTGGTTTCCTTGTTTTCTGAACAGCTGTGCACTTCAAGTCTTTCTTCCATTTGCTCAGTCGTTCACCTTGGCCCACTGATTCAAGTTCTGATTTGAATTCATTTTCAATTCTTGTTGTATTTCTCACACTCCTTTAACTCAGCCTGATCCCTCTTTGTCTGTTGCGTGAGAGTGTCGTCATTGACCTTTTAATGAATCAATCCCTGTTTTCTTGAATTTGATCGACACCATGCAAACAGAAACTACCTGTCTTCTTTGTTATAGTAAGTCCGTTCGTAAATATCCCCAAGCCTCATGTCCTGGGATTCTTTTCCTCCAGGTTTCTAGGTTATGTAATATTTTCATGATTCCATGTTAGTAATTCACGGATCTGTAACAAAAGGACAAATCCAATTCTGACTTTTGCCAGCAAATTTGAGGGGTTCTAATTGGAGCCCCTAAAATGAGAATTTTACTCCTGGGATTTGAACTTTGGGAGATGGTTGGTAAACGTTTGCCTAACTGGTTTAACATTCCAGGACCCGAAAGGCAGGGGGACAGGGCTGGGGCTGCCGGCCGCTCCAGCGGGGAACTCGGTCTTGTCCGGGTTGGCAAAGCCTCTACAAGGTCTGCTTTGCTGAGTTTAACTGTCTATTTGATTTGGTATAGAGTTTCCTCAAAAAATTAAAAATGGAATTCCCATTTGACCCAGTAATCCCACTTCTAGGAATATATCCCAAGAAATCAGAAGCACCAATCAGAAAAAGGATGTCTGTTGATTTGACTCCAGGCCAGATGGCCCATGTGACCGTATCTGAGTTCTTCCTGGTCCGCGCTCCCAGGTCTGTCTGGCAGGGTCACTGGCTTCCTTTCCAGAGGCTCCCAATGCAGCAGCTGATGGCAGTGGCGCCGCATGGGGACCGGGGAGGCAGAAACAGCTCTTGTCTGGATCTTTCCACATTGGGGACCCTTAATGGGTTTTGGAAGAACCCCGGTCTACTAGAATGTATAACACTTAGGGAGTTGGCGCTCAGGGTCTTCCGATTTGTATCGATCCGCAGTTGGTGACATATTCCTGGTATCACCCCTTAGTTTCCATATGAATTTGAAGAACCACATATCTTTTTATTTGTCATTTTGTTGCTTGGGGTTAAGAGGGGATGTCCGGTCTTATTTTGCCATTTGATTGGAAGTCTGCTGTTCAGTGGTCCTCTAACTGAGCATTTCTAGTCAGCTGCTATCTTTCTGCCATCTGAGAAATACATTTATTTTTTCTTCACCCATCCATTTATTCATTCTTTCATTCAACATTTATTGAGTGCTTCTCTACGCACTTGGGATAAGGTGAACAAAATAGACCAAAATCTCTGCTGTGCGGTAGCTTAGGTTTTATCCGATATTAAGGCAACCGATTCCATCATTATTTTCTTTTCAGCACTTACCACTCACTGAAAATGTCTTGTTTATTGACTAGTTAACTTATTTATTTTCTCCTCCCTCTCCTCCCTCTCCAAAAATGAGCTGGAAACCTTTTTTATCGTCTTATTGTATCCTTAGGGCTTCAGAATGCCTGGCACAGGAGGCTTTTAATGTGTATTTGCTAGGAAGTGAATAAGATATTGTGGAATTAAATTTCAGGAAGAAAAAACATATGTAATGATAGACCTTCCAGAACAATGTTGAATAGAAGTGGTAGGAGTGAACATGGTGTCTTGTTCCTAATCTTAGGGACAGAGCGTTCAGTCTTGCACCATCAAGGATGATGTTAGCTGCGGGTGTTTTATAGAGGGCCTTATTAAACTATTTATAATTTGTTGATCATTTTTTATCATGAAAATGTGTTGGACTTTTTGTCAAATACTTGTTTTTACACCTGCTGAGATTATGTGGCTTTGCTTTTTATACTACTACTAAGTTGTGTTACATTGTTTGATTTCCATGTGTTGAAACCACCTTGTTGGGATAAATCTGATTTGGTCATGTGTATGGTCTTTCTTATATGTTGCTGGATTTGGTTTGCTAGTATTTTGAAGACTTTTGAATCTATATTCGTAGGGAGAATGGTGTATAGTTTTCTTTGCTTGCGATGTCTTTGTCTAGTTTTAGTATTAAGTTAATACTGAACTCATAAAATAAGCTGGGAAATGTTTCTTTTTCTTCTTTTTTGGGGGGAAGAGTTTGTGAGTGACTGAGGTTCTTTTTAAATTGTTTTATAAAATTCACCTGTGAAGCCACCTGACCCTGAGCTCCTTTTTTTAAAAAAAATTTTTTCCTGGAAAGTTTTTAAAAAATATATTTTTATTGATTTCAGAGAGGAAGGGAGAGGGAGAGAGAGAAACATCACGCCCCCTACTGGGGATTGACCCCGTAACCTGGGCATGTGCCCTGACCAGGAATCAAACCGTGACCTCCTGATTCATAGGTTGACGCTCAACCACTGAGCCACACCAGCCAGGCTGGAAAGTTACTTCTTGGTTGCTAGTGTTCTGGCTGCTTGTGACTGGTTGTCATGGTGATGGGAGAGAATGAATTGGGAGGTGGCTGTGATAGGCATTGCACTGTGGACTTAATTTACATATCCTTTGTTAATAGGACTTTGTCGTAGCCTTCCTCTGACCTGGACTTGAAATATCCTGTTGTCATTCATGATGCTAGAGTGCAAAGGAAGACAGTAAAAGTATGCTACCATCCTGCAAATCAGACTTGTTTCTGTCCTCACTCCATGACCCTGTGGAGATTTAGATCCTGAGGCAAAGACTTGGCAGCAAGAAAAAGGTGAGTGTTTACATGATAAATTGAGGAATGAAAGCCAAATGTTAAAGAGTTGTCGCAATTGGTCCCGTCATTTGGCGCTTTGTTCCACCAGGTGGTTGTGTTTGGTTTTTTGTTTTTTCTTATGAAATGTTTAATACGGAAAAGACTCGTTGATGTTGAAGTACCAAGCTTCACTTACGTCTTTTCTATTCGTTCTTATTGTTGTTGTTTGTCTGGCTGTTTTGACCTTGATCACTTTTATTGGAGCTCCTGCCCACAAGGTCAAACTGTATTTTCTCAGCCTGATTGTCGACTACAAACTGCCGTAACCTGTGGGGAAAGCCACGTGTTCCTTGGCAGTTGGTTTCCCGAATCGTGTTTCAGGAACAAATATTGTGGCTCCTGAGTAGTGAGACTGAGAGGTGGGGCCGAGCGTCCCGGGGGCCCCTCCCGCGTGCCTTTGAGAGGGTTTCCCTTTCTCGGGGAAGGCCAGGGGTTGTCCCAGGCAGCCTTCCTGGCTTCCTTGGTTTCCTGGGGTCCTGAGGGAACGCTCAGAGACCTTCCTGTAGTCATCCCTGATTTGGATGCCTAAGCCAAGAACTCTCGTTCCCAAGACTGCCATCAGGGGCTCATGTGAAGAGCTCCGGCTAGGCCTCCTGGAGAAAAACAGTGAAGGGGGACCGGGATGCCAGTATCGGGGAGCTTTCTATGGTTCTGGCATTGAAACTCTCGAGTAAAAGAGAATGAGAAAGCTGGCCCGACTTCTGGGGCGGGTGGGAAGAGAAGCAGAAATGTGGCCCAGAAAAGCAGGAAAACCAGCCTTCAGAAGAGGCCCTGAGAGCGTTGCCCCTTCCTGGGGCAGTTGGTTGTGCAACAGAGGGTGGTGCCCCTGAGCTGTCTGTCTGTCTAGATGCCTCTCCGTCCAGCCCTGGGAAGCCCCGGTGAGTTCTTCAACAGAAGTGTCTTAAGCATTGCACTGTGATAAATGCCACGGCCGTGACTAAATACCACGCACTGGGTGGCTGAAACAACGACAGTTATTTTTGCACAGTTCTGGAGGTTAGACATTCAAGGTCAAGGTGTCATCAAGCTTGGCGTCCCCTTGGCTGGCAGGTGGCCCCTTTTCTCGCTGTGCCCTCACGTGGCCTTTCCTCTGTGCCGTCCAAGCGTGGTGTCTCTTCCTCTTCTTACAAGGACACCGGTTGGATGGGATTAGGACTCAAATGGCATGCTTTTCACTTCATCGCCTCTTTCAAGATCCTGGCTCCAAACACAGTCACACGCTGAAGTACTAGGTCTAGGAATTTAACAGATGAATCGGGGTGGTGGTGGGTGGCATAGTTTAGTTTATAACGAGAGAGGCCAATAAACTCCACCGCTGAGGGACGGAGGAGCGGGAAGGCCCCATGAAACGGCCTGCAGCTTACCCGGGATCCTGTCAGGATAGTCAAAAAGAGCTGAAGGGTGGTCAAAGAACGGAAACGTTTGGGACAATTGAGACCTTGATCCCAGTTTATCTTTCTCCCGGAGCAGCAGGAGAAGGTGACAGCAGCCGTGGGAATGAAACCGCTAATGCTCCTGGGGAAACCCAGGGTTATCTGTGAACACACCAAGCCAGCCGGGACCTACTGAGCACTGAGAGGCGCAAGACACACTCCCAGACGTTGGCGAGCAGAGTCTCATCCAGGCCCAAGTTAGGAACATGTGGGAAGTTCCTAAGCACAGGGAAATGACCCAAGGAGTCTTGGAGGCCTCCATGTGTCCAGCACTGGGCCTGGAACTGGGGATTCGTCGGAGAGCCAAGGAGACCTGACCCCTGACCTCTGGCGGCTCCTGCACTAGAGGGGTGGACAGATCTTGGTCTCAGAGCCACACAAAGAATTTCAAACTGTGATAAGTGCTCTAAACACAAAGGACAGTGGGACGGGATCGAGTGCGACAGAGAACAAACCCACCTCAGAGGAATTCTCAGCAACTGGCATGTGAGTTGAGACCTGAAAGATAAGAAAAGGTTAACCCGGCCAAGAATCAAAAGGACATTGGTGCAGCAGCTCTGCTATTATTCTGTGTGCCTAAGCCACTAGAGGCCTGTTCACATAGCTTAAAAATAGATCATACAATTTTTTTTTCTGATTATGTAAATGAGTCATACTTATAAAAAATGTTTTTTTACACAGGAAAGTATTAAAAAAATTACCAGTGGGGGGTAAGAGATCAACTGAAGGACTTGTATGCATGCATATAAGCGTAACCAATGGACACAGACAGTAGGGGTGACGGCCTGTGCTCGGGGGTGGGAGTGGGCGGGGAGAGGTCAATGGGGCAAAAAGAAGACATATGTGATACTTTCAACAATAAAGAATTTAAATAAACAAAAAGAAAATAAGGTAAATAAAAACCTACCAGAAGTCTTACTTCCTTGAGGTAACTACTTTGAGAACATATGGTGTTTTACATGGTGAACAGTAGCTTGAAGTCTTTTTGTTTTTTCGTTTCTTCCCATTTTCCCTCTGCCTAGTTCAGTGATGGCGAACCTTTTGAGCTCGGCGTGTCAGCATTTTGAAAAACCCTAACTTAACTCTGGTGCCATGTCACATATAGAAATTTTTTGATCTTTGCAACCATAGTAAAACAAAGACATATTTTTGATATTTATTTTATATATTTAAATGCCATTTAACAAAGAAAAATCAACCAAAAAAATGAGTTTGCGTGTCACCTCTGACACGCGTGTCATAGGTTCGCCATCACTGGCCTAGTTCCTCTCTGTCCCCTACTCATGAGGCATTTGTACCCCGTTTCTTTTTTTTAATTTTTAAAAATATATATATTTTATTGATTTCAGAGAGGAAGGGAGAGGGAGCGAGAGATAGAAACATCAGTAATGAGAAAGAATCATTGATTGGCTGCCTCCTGCACGCCTCCCATTGGGGATTGAACTGTGACCTCCTGGGTCATAGGTCAACGCTCACCCACTGAGCCACGCCAGTAGGGCTCCCAGTGTACTTTCAAATATTTCTGTTAAATGCTTGCCCTTGAAGTTGTGTAGCTACCTTGAAAATATAGACGTATACTGCGACATGATTTATGAATGTTCTCTTACTGCCGCTGACCTACATATATTTTAGTTTCTTTTTCTGCTTGTATCTTTCCTGTCTCAGCATGATACATCTTAATAAAGAAAACTAACACAGATATATTACTTCACAGTTGGGCTAATAATAATTTCCAACTTTCAAACGTTTATGTTATAAGACTGACTCTCTTCTTCTTATGCAGAATCATGTTGGCAAAACTAGTTAACCAGAGCCCCACTTGCTGGGGTATCATCAGAGCCCAGCTGACCTGGAGGAAGGGGAATACCCAACTCTCATACGGTCTAGCCTTCCGCGGGGGAGAGGACAGCAGCCGGCTGCAGCCCCTCCGGCCACGCCGTCCCACTTCAGGAGGGAGGGAAAGGAAAACCGAGCAACACGAGTGAGGTCCACAGACCAGAAACGCACTAAAAGACTGAGACCTCATCAGGGGACTAGAGCACGCTTCCCCTCCTCTATAGCGCACCCCCCATCACCACAGGCCTGTTTACAGCAATCCTTGCACCCGTGCATTATGTCCAACTATTGGAGAAAACTGCAAGCATATGACAGGCAGTAAACCATAATTCGTATCAGACGTGGCAGGATGTTGGGGTTATCAGATATGGAATTTGAAACCACAGTATGATTAAATGCTAAGAGCCCTAGCGGATGAAGTAGACACGTGCAAGAACAGATGGGTAACATAAGCAGGGAGATGGAAGTCCTAAGAGATCCAAAACAAAACGCTGGAGGTAGAAGGAGACGTGAGGGATGCCTGGGCTTCTTCGTAGACTAGCTGAGAAAAGACTCTGGGCCAGGGGCCATCTCCGCAGACACCTCCAGAACTGAAAAGCAAAGAGAACCAAGATCGTAAAACACAGAACAAAATAGCTAAGGATTATGGGACAACTACAAAAGGTGTCACACATGTAATGAGAAGACCAGAGGGAGATAAAACAGAGAAAGAAACAGAAGAGGTATTTGCAACAATAACGACTGAGAGTTTCCTCGAAATGTGTGATCCCCCCCTTATCCACGGTTTCCGTTACCTGCCGTCAACCTCTCTCTGAAAATATTACATGGAAACTTCCAGAGATGAATAATGGATAAGCTTTAAGTTGAGCGCTGTTCTCAGGAGCGTGATGAAATCTGGCGCCATCCCGCTCTGTGCCGCCTGGGAAACCCGTTCCTCATCCCTTTTCCAGCGTCCGTGCTGTATACGTGACCACCTGTCAGTCACTTTGCAGCTGTCTTGCTTATCAGATCGACTGTCAGGGTATCTCAGTGCTTGTGGTCAGGTAACCCTTATTTTACATAATGATGGCCCCAGAGCAAAAGAGTGCTGATGCTAGCAATTCGAATATGCCAAAGAGAGCGTCCTTTCAAAGAAGACATGAAAAGGTTCCCAATTTTATTTATTTGTTTGTTTGTTTGTTTAAAGTTTATGGTTTATTAAGCCTCTCATGAAAAATCTGCACAACCATCACAGATAAAGTCACTGAAGAATCTTGACTCCTTCTGTAGTTCAATCTCCAGCTCACTCTTTGCCAGCACCAACAATGGCCTGTGCAGTCCCCCTGACTTTCTTCATTCTGTCCTTGCGTTCCTTTCTCTGTTTTCTTGAGGTCTTCTTCTTCTCACATAGGCCATGTCTTGCAAGTCTGTGTTTGGGTTCGTTTTTCTTTACGTAATCCAAGGAATCATCAATCATGCCAAAGCCAGTGCTCTTGCCACCACCCAAGTGGGTTCTGAATCCAAACACAAAGATGACATCAGGTGTGGTCTTATACATTTGGGCTAGTTTTTCCCGAATTTCTGTCTTGGGTACTGTTGCCTTCCCAGGGTGAAGGACATCAAGGACCATTTGCTTCCGCTGAAGTAGTCTGTTGGTCATGAACTTCCTGGTCTGGATAGTTGCTGTGTCATTCATGATCTTCAAGCAGCCAGGGAGGAAAAATGGGGGTTCCCAACTTTATAAAGTGATTCCATACAGCTCAAAATATTTCATCTATAAAAATGTCACGTCAATGTGTAATGCAATCAGATACTCACCGCTATTAACTGAGGGTCAGTTACGTGTTAGGTGCTCAGCTACTCTGAGGGCACGGAGCACACAGGGTCCCTGTCTTGTTCAGGGCTGGGGGCTCCCTCCAGCCTGGGTCCTCATCTCTGTCTGGACCTCTGAACTGTTACAGTTGAGTCACCCCAGGATTGAAGGAAAACTTTGAGAGAATAAGGCAGAGTTTGTCGCCTTGGTGCACTTTGCCAAACGTGTGCATTTAAGAGCGATTTGGATCCAGACAACCCTTCACCGTCTTGGAATAAATATCTGGGCCACCAGGTCAGTCGGTAACAGACGCCCCTGCTGGTGGGCCAGGGCGCATGCCTGCCCGGGACTGCGCCTCTGGACGGGTCGGGGTTGTGAGCACCTTGTTAAACTGCCTTGAAAACGTAACTTCTCGGTCCTCAGAGCAGAAGCTGAGTCGAGCTGGTTGACCTGTGCCTACTTGCGTTGGTGTGAGTCATGAGAAATGAGGAGCCGTGTATCCCGAGGAAGGAGAGGAATCTGAGTCAACGTTGAATCCCTCCCAGTGGCCCAGCGTAGTGCCTTAGGCAGCCTGTTGCTCAATGCATAGTTGTTGACCCAATATCCAATTAACCAGAGATCGGTATCTACGAAGAAAGTGTCTTTTCCACTCGTCAGAGGCCCCGTGTGTGTGTGTGTGTGTGTGTGTGTGTGTGTGTGTGTGTGTGTGTGCGTGAGAGAGAGAGAGAGAGAGAGAGAGAGAGAGAGAGAGAGAGAGAGAGAGAGACTGCCTGATGTTTGGAACCTTTGCCTGTAAGGAACTGTGTCATGGAGTGAGGAATGGGTTGTGTTTATACAACACCCCTATTTTCCGGGTCTGACATCCAGGCCTGACGGCAGTAAGCCACCTGAGCACCTGCCTCTTTCTTCTTCTCCAGGCTCCTCCGCTGGCCCTGCTGGTGGTTTTCCCTGCTCACACCTGGCAAGTGCCACTGGCCCCGGCGCCAGAGAAGATCCCCTGTGACCAGCTGCAGTCCGGAGCAATCTCGGTAGGACAGCCACAGGCACACAGTAACGAAGTGTGCACATCTGGGGATGCGTGTCAGGGGCGACCGCAGAACGAGAAGAAAGGCCCCGCCAGGGGAAAGGGAGTTCCAGTTAACGACCAGGACGAAGCAGGAATGAGGACGAAAACAAGAGCACCCGGGAGAAACAGGAGGGCTTGGGTCCAGTTACCACTAGGGTGGGGCAGGATTCTGAGCTGCGCGAATCCCCGAGTGAGAGGCTCTGGTCCACCTGCTGTTGGGAGCACCTGGCCAGTGGTCAGAGAAGTTGAGATACCCAGAGCTGATGCAGGAGGAGCAGAGTGACAAATGGGAGGACCTGGAAACTTGAGGCAGTGCTGAGGGTGGCTTTCCCCGTGCCTGTCAGAGGCGGGTCGCAGAGGGACCTGTGGGAAGCAGCTGGGCTGCACCCTGGGATGAGGGAGTGGGTGGAGCACAGAGTGGCCAGGGGCTCTGTGGTGGCTTTCTTGCCCCAGGGCAGGGCAGGGCAGGGCAGGGCAGGGCGTGAGATATGCAAACTCTGAGGCTCCGGAAGGCGGAGTTGCTGGGCAGCCAGCCTTGCTGAGCCCTGGGAGGCGCACTCGGTGGGTTTGGACACCCGCGGGCTAAGCGGGGCTCCAGGCCGCTGTTTCCTTAGCAGACGTCATGTTTACGCTCCGCTCCGGGGAGAGCAGACCAGACCATTGCGGGGTTTGTTTCTGTCAGGCGGGGGACTTACCGCCTGAGCTGCGTCCCAGCGGCCTTGCTGGCCAAGCCAGGCGTGATTGCTTCCTCCCCTCTCCAGGGGCCTGTTTACACTGACTTCACCGTTACTGCCAGCTCTCAAGTGGGAAGAGGGAGGTTATAGTGAAAGGTCAGCAGGTGAGCAGAGGGTCCCTGTCCTGCCATTGGTGGGTATGCATACGTGTACCTGTGTGTGTGTGCCTGTGTGTGTGCACTTTTCTATGTGCAAATCGTGCCCTGATCTGGTTGACAAGACCTAATCGCTTGTTTGTGGGCACAATTATGGGTGCCAGGCTGGTTGGTGGGCAGTTTCCTGCTTTGTTTATTGTAAAGAAGGAAAATCAGTCCGCGGGCTTTCTGGGTGGAGGGCACGAGATATTTACTGTCAACAGGAGAAGGACGAGGGGCTGTGAGGTACTGAGCCCCGGGGGGCACCTGGTGTAGGACAGGAGCGTGAGGGGTGGAGACGCCAGCTGAGGGCGTTCTGCCCGACGTCGTATTGGACGGAAGGACAACTTGGAACGCTGCACTTCGGCCAAAGCACAGCGCGGAGTGGAATTAAATTAGGTTGGGCTCGCATTCTATTTCATCAACTGTCCTTTTTAAATGATTTTTTAAATCCTCCCAAAGATAACAGATGGATGCTCCCTGTTTGGAAATAGGAGCTTAAGTGAAGAATCGAGAAGGCCAGTCTCTGGTCCACGCGCACGTCCCCAGAGAATCTAGCAGAGAGGCTGACGCTGTTGGGAGGAGCCGCTCACAGCGCTGTCCTCCCCTCAAGCCACAGGATGGAGCCTCCACTCGGGACTCAGCAGGGAGCCATGCAACCCCTGGTCGCCGACAACTTCGAAGCCTGCCTGCTGGATAAGGTGAGGACGGGTACCCGTCTCTCCCACACACCCCTCCTCACCCCTCCTCACCTTCTACCGCCTTCCCACCCCTCCTCACCCCTCCTCACCTTCTACCCCCTTCCCACCCCTCCTCAACCCCTCCTCACCTTCTACCCCCTTCCCACTCCTTCTTACCCCTCTTTACTCTTTCTCACCCCTCTACCTTCTCCTCACACCTCCTCACCTCTCTACCCACTCCTCACTCCTCTACTCCTCCTCACCCTTCCTCACCCCTCCTCATCCTGCAGGGGGCTGTCTGCCACTCCTGTCCCACCAGAACTTTTCTGAGAAGGTCTCAAGCCCCAGCTTCCCCCCACGCCCCACCAGGGGAGAAAGCCTCTCTGCTCCCCACTTTTCTGCTCCATAGACACCCATCAAACTCAGCTGAGTCCACTTTCTCAACACAATGTCCCGGGCACCGCAGCACAAACCGTGTTTGCCTTCCTGTGGACTCCTCTCGTATTATTAGTGAACACATTTATCTGACAATCAATTGTACATGGACTCCTGAGGCCGTTCTTGTTATTATCTTGGGGTGGTAACGTCAATGTTATATTGTTTTATTGTTGCTCAGTTTCTGGGGCGAAGAAGAGAGTCTTGGATATTTTTATTCCCCTTGAAATTCACACGGTATCTTTGCACATATGTGACCCGAATTATGTTCATTGAAGACAACGCAGGAATAGTGTGAAAGGTGCTGGCAGCTTGAGGCTCGTACAGTGTCTCACTTAATCTAACCAACAGCTTTGGGGTGCATGCCCATCGCCCCCGTGTTTACAGAGGAGGGAACGGAGGCTTGTGCGGGTTAAGTAACTGGTCCGAAGTCACACAGCTGGGCAGAGAGTGCTGAGGTTTCAGTCTACTCTTTTTCTACCCCGAAGCCGTATTTCTTCTGCTAAACCCCTCTGTACGCATCTCCATAAACACAGTGGGCACTGCTTTGTGCAGAATACTGTGCCCAAAACACAGGTCTGGGGTGGGTCTGCTACAAGAAAGAGACTCTGTGCTCTGGGTCGAGCCCACAACCTGGGCATGTGCCCTCACGAGGAATCGAACCATGACCTCCTGGTTCCTGGGTCGACGCTCAACCACTGAGCCACACCGGCCGGCATTTAGAAACAAACTGGTTCTTGGTTTTAAATGCAATTCCAGAATTAAAAGTCTGACTTCCTGTTGTCGGGAAGGAAGTCCTCAGCGTTTTCCCCAGCGGCACTGATCATGGGTGGCATCTGCACGGGCCACATGCTCGGGGGTGTGACCACGCCTGTGTGACATTTCGTTCCTGGCACACTATTTAGTGCCATCTCCGTGCCTCTCTCTCAAGGAAGCATTTGCAATGCAAGTGGGTCAGCATGTTATTATAGGGAACAATCTTGACGTCCAAATAATTTATATTTGAAACAGTAAAAGTTATCCACAAACTTGAGCTATTGATAGTAGCAAGTGATGCGTGGGACAGCAGTGGGCCTGACACTGGTTCCGGGAGACGGACGTAGCCCGGGATGGGGACGCGTACATAGAGCTGCCTGGAGAGAGGGAGGCCAACCATGGATGGCGCCCTTAAGGGATGGATGGGTGCTCTCATGGCTGCTTGTGCATAAACTGTGCTTAGTAAGAGTGACTGAATTTGCATGCTGACCAGTGTAGCGTAACTCACCCACTGGGAGGGCTGGCTCAGCCTCAGTCCTCACAACACTCTGAGAACTTTACTGTGAGATGCAGCTCCCAACCACTCTGACCGCAACATTCTATCGTCAGATCTTGTGTTACTTTTCCCTGCTGTTCCTGGTCAGACTTCTGGTCACCCAATTCCCCTCACCTACTAACCCAGCTTTGTCCATTCTCTGCCCAGAGTGCGAAGCATGGCCCGCCGCCGAAACCCTCCCGTGCTCTCCTAACCACCTGCAGATCTTGCCCAGCAAACCCCAGGCTTAGCCCCTCAACTGTTACCTTTGTGCTGAGAGCATCTTACAGTGGGGCCCACTGGTATCCCACAGCCACGTGGGCCCACCCACAGACTCATGGGCCCACCCACAGACTCATGGGCCCACCCACAGACTCATGGGCCCACCCACCACTGTCTTGGTCACTGCCTGGCAGCCTCACATGTGCCCAGGCAGCCCCTCATTCCTTAGAGAAGCTATTCCCAAGTCTGTCACCCGCAGTCCCTCCCTCCCACCTCTGTCCTCCCTCTCAGCCCATTGCCTGGACTCCTGCTCATAAAGAAAACAGTCATCAGACAGGAAGTCTCGGATTCCCGCATTCCCTGCCCTTTCCTCTGTGTTTGCACCCACCTTTCCTTCCTCCTGGCACCGGTGGATTCCTCACCAGGTTTCTGCATTTGCCCAGCTCTTCCTGGTTGGGAAACCCTTACTCAGTGGCTCTCCCCTCCCCACCCCCGCTCCTCCACCGGCTCTCCTCAGTCAGCACTTAAACGTGCTTGAACCTGCGTGTCATTTTGAAAATACCTGTCGGTGTCCTTGTTTGTTTTCCCTTCCCTAGCCAACTTCCTGGAGGAGTTGCTTACCTCTGTCTTCACTTGCTTGTCTCCCATTCCCTTAAAAAAAAAAAATTATTGATCTCAGAGAGTAAGGGAGAGGAAGAGAGAGATGGAAAATCAATATGAGAGAAAATCATCGATCGGCTCACCCCCTACTGGGAAGAGAGCCCTCGACCTGGGCCCGTGCCCTTGACTGGGAATCGAACCGTGACCTCCTGGTTCATGGGTCGACACTCAACCACGGAGCCATGCCTCGGTTTCAGAAAAAAACTTACAGACTTCCCATCCAAAAATTATTTGGATTTTTCTGTCTCTCCTGGAGTTGACTAAAAATTCCATTGTGTTTCCCACAAACATCTATTTCCCTAAACCTTACATATCTCTAAAGGCATGTATTTTCGGTGTTCAGTTTTCTGGGGGTATTTCCCAATTTTTGGAGACTTGCTGTACGGAGTCAGCAGGTCCAGGAGGGGTGAGTTCCGAGGAGGAGGGAGCCGTGGTTTATGGGCATAGCGGGACGCAGTCGCTGGACGTTACACTGTTGAATCTCCACACGTGCGAACCCGTTTCATAGTCAGCAACCTGGACAGCAGGCGTCACCGCCCCCTTACGTCATCGTCTCCCCACAGTTCACAGCCCCTGCGTGACGGTCTGGCCCTGCCATTTCCCAGCCGCCAGCCCCAGGGGCACCCTTGCTGGTCCCCCAGCTTTGCCAGGCGTGCTCCTGCTTTGGGGGCCAGGAATGTGCTTTCCCCGGCTGTCAGCAGGGCCCACGCAAACGTCACCTCCTTAGAGATGACTTCCCTGGCCACCTGATTCCAAAATAGTAGCCTTTTTATTCTCTAATCCCTCATCCCATGTGACTTTTCTTCATGGGACTTACCCTACCTGATATCACATTGTACACACACACACACACACACACATACACGAAGTGTGTGTACACACATACAGGGGGGCATGAGTAGTTTTACAGTTGTGAGCATGCGAAACAGTTTATCCTTGTATTATTATTTATTATTATTTTTCCACATGAACAGCTGTACACCTACTTTTGCCCCACCCTGTATGTATATGTACACGTGTGTATATGTGTGTACATATATACCTAGGTCCTGTATTTTCAACTGGAGGGCAAGTATCCCTGTCTTGTTCGCTGTTGTCTTGTTCACTGTGCACCAGACTGTGAAAATGGGCACCGACCACATGGCAGGGGACGTCTGTGACCTCCCAAGTCTGTGAACTCACACTTGAACGCGTGCTTCTATTTTATTTTTTTAAGATTTTTTAAAAAATTGATTTCAGAGAGGAAAGAAGAGGGAGAGAGAGATAGAAACATCAATGATGAGAGAGAATCATTGACCAGCTGCCTCCTGCAAACCCCACACTGGGGATGGAGCCCGCAACCTGGGCATGTGCCCTGATCAGGAATCGAACTGTGACCTCCTGGTTCACAGGTTGACGCTCAACCATTGAGCCATGCCAGCCGGACGAATGGATGCTTCTATTTTAGAAGTGAACTCTGAGGCACTGAGGCACCATCAGACCTGAAGTCACCTCTCCCGGACCCCTGCTCCTGTGGTCACCCCACTGTGTCCTGTCCCGTCACTTCCTTATGCCAGTGCCCCGGGGCAGCCCCAGAAATAACCCCTGTGCTGCTTCCCGCCCCCCAGGTGGATCAGCGGCGCCAGCGGGTGTCCCAGATGGTGGAGGAGGTGCAGAAGGTCGTCTACCACCTGACCACAGAAATCAGCAACCAGGACATCCGCTTCCAGGCCATCCCGTACTCCCTGATGTACAACGGGAACATCACGGTGAGCAGTCTCCCTCGCCTCTGGGCGCCCACCCGGGGCTCCCGGGAACCGCACGTGACAGGCGCTGACACCACTGAGAATACTAGCAGTACGGCCTGTTTCCTCGGGGACTGGGTTTTTACCACTTACACACTCATGTGAGCGCCCACATTCCAACTTCCAGCTGACGGACTGAGACGGGGAAGTCACAGGGCGAGGTCAGTCCTATGGGGCGAGGAAGCCAGAAGGCACCCTGGGGCCCTGAGCCAGGCCTGTGCCACTCTCACAGTAACCATAGATTGGGGGCTGGGCAGAGGGAATTCTCGAGACAATGGCTGAAAGTATTTTGTGGGTTGCAGGTGGGGAGGGAAGGCAGTGGGAGAGGTGGCCTTTAGAAACAGGGGTTCCAAGCCGCCTCGGAACCCCTGTCCCTGCCGAGGAGCCCCCAGAGCTGTAGGCCGCCAGGGGACCAGCCCGCGCACGTTCATGCACCACCGTGGAGTGGGCGAAGCCGTCCTCACAGAACGATCTCACCTGCAGACAATCTCTCGGAGCAGACACGAGGGTTCTGTCCCTTTCAGGGACAGGCGAAGCGAGGCTCTGGATTATTCTGGATCCCCGTGCCCCTTGATCTCGATTTTCCTTACGGCACACAAGAACCCCTTTCATTTGTGTTAAAGTTATCTGTATTCACGTCCCTCTCTCCCACCAGACTAGGTCCCTCGTTTGTAGGGATCATGTGTGTTGATGGCTCCGTTCCCAGCCCCCAGCAGGGTGCAGCCTGCGGTAGACACTCAACTTCTGTTGAATGAATGAATGAGCAAAAGAATTAGTATGTGAGCACACGATGTACTGGTGCGTACACTTCGAGGTCGGTGGGCGTAGGGACCACCCGTAAGATTCTAGGACTTGTTGCATTTTGAAACACCAAGATCTTGGGAAATTCACCCCCGGATGCAAATGATAAAACTAGATTAGATCCTGGAATGTCAGCACATCTCCGCCCCCCTCTCCCACCCACTTCCACTGCCTCCTAAATTAGACAAAAGTAGACCCGTGACTAGGAATAGAAGCACAACATTACTTTTCCTAGAACGACATCCTGGGAAATGTCTTTCTGGGAGAAGAGTTCTCCCCGTAAACATGAGGTGCCCTGCAAAGCCCAGGTTTCCTTCATGCCTCTTCCTTGCGGACTCACGAAGCCAAGGGCTCGGTGACTTCATGTGCTACTCGAGGCATCACGGGGTCAGTGGCTGGACAGGAAGGGCCCTCGCCATAGGCCGTGCAGTTCATTGCTGAGGGCGGAGTGGTTAACGGAGCTGCCTGGCTCAGCAGGTGGCTCCAGGGCACGCCTGTGACCTCCCAAGCCTGTGAACTCACACTCGCTCTCTCTCCTCTCGGACCTCAGGTGTTGTCCCCCAGCCAGTTCCTCGTCACAGTCCCAGTGAGAGGCCTGTCCGGGTACCGGGAGGCCAGGGAGCAGCGCTGGCGGTACTACACGCTGCAGGGCGCCAGGCTCACCTGCCCCCAGCGGAGCCCCGAGGGCCTGCAGCAGTGGCTGGAGGTGCAGCAGTTCACGAAGAACCTGTGGCAGTGGCACAAGGCAGACGTGAGCATCGAGGGGGACATTGTGCCCGCCAAGGTGCTCCAGGTGTTCCGCAAACTGGTGGAAAACGCCATCGAAACCTGTCACCTGTCAGGTGAGAGGACCGAGAAAAGCGGGGTCTACTTTTTAAAGGGTAACTTGTGACCTGCCTACTTGGCAATTCAGTAATTCCAGTTCTAGAGAGAGATTCCTACAGATACACACGGACATATGTACGAGGGTCCCCACGGTCACAGGCTGTGTGGTCGTGGGGAGCTAGGAAGGGTCCGAAACAGGAACACTGACCGAGTAAATCCCGCTGCCTCGCCTCGGGGACTGTGCAGCCTTCAGAAAGGGGAGGTAAAATAAAAATAAAAATAAAAATAAAAATAAAAATAAAAAAGAAAGGGGAGGTGCCTGTGCTCGCACACAGGGGTGAGAACAAGTCAGTGGAGAACCAGAGAGCTGAGCAACACCTGTTCCATCTGCACAGGAAGGAATGGGGGGGGGGGGGTCCGTGCACATTTCCTTGTCTAGACAGAAGGATTCTGGAAGGTTCCATGATGGAAACAGCCCGTGTTTAATGGACTGTGACCATGGGGAGAATGCTCCCATGGATTATTTAATTTAATATGCATAGCACCCCTAGAGAGTAAGAATTATTTTTCTACCTGTTTACAGATAAAAAATGAGATGTAGAGAGATTAAGTGCCATGTGGGTGAGTGGAGCCGGGCGCGGGCCAGGCAGGCGGGTCCGGCTGTCACCTGCTCGCTTTGCCACGCTGTCCGCAGGCAAAGTGGGTATGAGAGAGTCACACCCAGCCGGTTGAGGAGAAGCCGGCAGTAAATCATGCTGAAGTGGCGGGTGCCCTCGTGTTCCTGTCTGGGCGGCTCTGAGAGGAGACAATAGGCTCCTCCTGCCACCCCAGCAAGGAAAGAATGTTCCCTGTGGAGCAGCCCGCACAGGCAGCGAGGGAGCTTCTGTTCCCTCCCCGGCAAAGAGCAAAGTCCCAGCTCCCCACCGAGGGGCTCGGCCTTCTCTCATGAAGCCGGACAAAAGCCTGCATCCAGCCGGCCTGGCTCAGGGGTTGAGTGGCAACCTATGGACCAGGAGGTCAGGGTTCGATTCCCGGGCAGGGCACATGCCCGGGTTGTGGGCTGGATCCCAGTGTGGAGTGTGCAGAGGCAGCCGGTCAGTGGTTCTCTGTCATCACTGATGTTTCTGTTTCTCTCTCTCCCTCTCCCTTCCGCTCTGAAATCAATAAAAATATATAAAAAACACCAACCACCTGCATCCTTTGAAAGAAGGGGGACAGATCAGAAGTGGATTCTAGCCTCTGAGTGGGAAACTTGACCACGTGCGTTTCTCTCGCTCCCTCTCTCCGCCTGGTTGGAAGCGATGGTGTGTGGGCTTCCTCTGCTCATGGGACTCTCTTCTTTTAAAAAATATATTTTTATTGATTTCAGAGAGAAAAAAAGAAACATCAGTGATGAGAGAGAATCATTGATCGGCTATCTCCTGCACTTCCGCCCACACTGGGGATCGAGCCGGCACCCCGAGCATGTGCCCTGACTGGGAATCGAACCATGACCTCCAGGTTCAGAGGTTGATGCTCAACCCCTGAGCCATATCCACTGGGCAGCTCACTGGACTCTTGAAGCCAGTGACTGGGCAGCAGGTTATGATTTTGAGGGCTTAGGATGGTAATGCAGACAGGGGCGGGGCTGGCGTGATGCTGGTGAGAACAGATACCCCCAGGAGCCTGTGACTTGGACAAGAGACGGTTAAACCGAACGCCACCACAGGCCGAGGAATTAGCAAGGGGCGAGGCTGTCTCAGATGAGGTCGGCATCTGCGTGGAATGAGGGGGATGTGGAAGAATGGTCGGATTTCATCTTACAGCAGCAAATACTCTACCTTTTGTTTGTATTCAGCGTCTCTTTCAGTTGAGCCTCCTGAAAAGAATCCATTAATTTCAAAGAGAAGGTACCATAACAGCCTTGGGGGAGGGAGGAGAAAGATACAAGAAAAACCCACCAGCCATGCGATTTTCCTAGCAAGGCTTCTGTCGATATTTACTCGGCTCATTGTCTAGTTTTGCTATAAACCGCGCCCCCCTGGGTGCGCCATTGACACCGTGGAAATGGCCCGGCCGGCTGCGGGCGCTGGTCAGAGTCGCTGCTCCCAGACTCCCTCTTTGAATGCTTTTACTGAGCCCGTCCGTCATCTCCCACCAGGAAAGGTCAGCGTGCTCACCACCGGCATCACAGTCCATGTTGCCATGGAAACATCCAAAGGGCAGGTGGAGATCGAGCTGGCCCCCGAAGTGGAGATCCCCACCGCCTGGTCCAAGAAAGCCCCGTGGCCTCGGTGTCTGTCACGCTGGCCCTCCTCCGACAGGGCGAAGTGCGTCAAGGTACGGGTGAGCGGGCCCCCTGGCCGCGCACAGCCCTCACAGCCGCCAGCTTCCCAAAGAAAACAGGTTTCCCCAGACCCGCGGTTCTCCAGTGGGGGCCCCACACTGGGGAGCGGGGAGCGGGGAGCGGCACCTGAGGACCTGTTAGACATGCAGGTTCTCGCGCCCCCTCTGATCTCCGGAAACGAGGCTGGGTGGGCAGGCCCCGCCTCCGGGTTTTAACAAGCCGCCAGGTGATTCTGGTGCAGGTTCCCATCAGAGAACCCCTCCCAGAGGAAGTGAGCGCAGCTTCTGCCATTAACTGCCCACGTGCGAGGGGCGGGCCCGGAGGCTCCCACTGTGTCCACAAGGGGTGCTCGCCTACCCTGGGGCTGGCCCCCAGACCAGTGGGTGCTGCAGAGATGGCTTTCTCCTCCTTTCTCCTCCGGCCAGCGTCCTTCTCACGTTCCCGCGTTCTCCTCTTCCTCCAGTCGTTTGGGTTCTCCCTGTTGGCCCGTTGGCATTATCACTGGCAGCTGAGCTTCCTGCAGGCCGAGCGGGTGCTGCTGGAGCACCTGGACGAGGACGGGGGCTGCCGCCGGCGCTGCTTCCAGGCCCTGCGGCAGATGAAGGAGGACGTCTGGTGTCCAGGGCGGAGGCCTGTGATCACGTCCCACCACCTGCAGGTGAGCGTGCGGCCGGGGCGACCGGGGTGGGTCCCCTCTGCGTCTGGTAGGGCCTGGCCTGGCCACGTGGACTGGGCCTGTGTGTGTGTATGTGTGTGAGTGATGCATGTGATGCATTCGGATGGGCGTCCAGTGCCCCCACTTGCCATACCACAAAGGGTCACTCATGGAGAGAGAGAAACCAGCTGTAAGTGTGCCCACAACTCCCCTGGCCAGGGTACCATTTCCTCCGCCTCTCCCTCCCTTCCCCCCCCCCTCCTTCCCTTTTCTTTCTTTGTGCCTTTCCTCTTTTCCCTCTGTCTCTTTCTATCTCTCTCTCCTCCTTTTATTTCACTCAACAAACCACCACAAGTGCCCACTGTGCGCCAGAAACCCCGCTGAGCGTTAGGACTGAATTGCAACACGTGGCCGCTGCACGCGAGAGGTCTTCTGTCTGGGGAAATCGTGCGAGCTGCTCAAACCTCAGATAAAGTCCCGTTTTCCTCGTGTCCTGACTTAGTCCCCACTCAGACCAGGTGCAGCCACTCACGCACACACACACGCTCCGTGCAGAGGAGGAAACCAGGGTGTGATCAGGTGAGACCAGGACCCGAACTTCCGGGTTCCAGCATCGGGCATGGTTTCCCGTCACTCTGCCAGCACCTGCCTCCCCTCCCCCCAAACCCAACATTGCACCTTCACGCCCACCTTCACTCACTCACTCAGCAAATGTGTGCTGAGATGACTACAAGCCAGACACCTGCCCCGCACCTGGAGGTACCTGGGGAGCAAACACAGACATGCGCTGCTCTCGGCTCCCGGGCTAGCAGCGGGGAAGGGTGTTGATCAGGCAGCTCTGCAGCTGGAATCACGTGATGCAGGGAGCCCCAGGGAGAGGAAGAATGCTGCTCCGGGAACCAGGGCGCCCCTCCTGGAGAGTGGCCTTTGATTACCCTCTTCCGCTCCTCTTTCCCAAATTTCCGACCGCACACGGTGAACTGGACGCTCAGGTCGCACCGTGTGCAGCTCACTCGGGGCGGGAGGTGTGTGACTCTGACGGGCAGCACAGCCCCAGCCCCGCTAGTTCCGCTGGGAGCCCAGGCTTCTCCCTGAGCCCTACCCGGGAGCACAGGTCTATGTGGTGTCCTCCCTGCACGCTCCTACCTGTGCCTCCTCTCCCTCAATGGACAACGATACCATGTTGGTCTTACTCACTCCTGAGCCCCTGTCTCGCCCAGCGCTGTGCACCCAGTAGTTGCTTGGTAGACATTGGTTGGCAGAGTGCATGAGTGATGCCACATCTTGTTCAGCTTCCCCACAGCCCCTCCCAAAACCACTGGCCTTTGCTCCGCCTTCTTATCTTCTCTGGTGATCTGTCCTCCTCGGTCTGGCTGAGAGTCTCTTCATGTCTGGGACCTTTCCCTCTAGTGTCTACATTCTTAACATGTTCTCGGGCACATGCCCCTGAAAGCACACACCTGTGCTGGGGGAGGGGCGCGTGCTGCCTGTGGCCTGACCTTCTCTCTTGCTTGTCTTTCTCCACTGGGAAGAGGTAGAGCTGAGACGCAAACTCCAGTCTGTCTCAGAGCAAAACCTCATCATCTTGATCCCAATGGCATTGCTCCACAATTAAGATGGATAGAGACACTTGAAGTGGCATGAATATTTAAGGCAAGATTGACGAGGGTGCCGTGACTGCTCTCAAAACTGCATCCCACCCACGGACTACTTTCATCCCAGTAGCTTCTAAGCATCTAGAGCAGCGGTTCTCAACCTGTGGGTCGCGACCCCTTTGGGGATCAAACGACCCTTTCACAGGGGTCGCCTAAGACCATCTGAAAACACATATGTAATTACATATTGTTTTTGTGATTAATCACTATGGTTCTCAACCCTCCTAATGCCACGACCCTGGAATACAGTTCCTCATGTTGTGGTGACCCCCAACCATAAAATTATTTTCGTTGCTACTTCATAACTGTAATTTTGCTACTGTTATGAATCGTCATGTAAATATCTGATATGCAGGATGTATTTTCATTGTTACAAGTTGAACATAATTAAAGCATAGTGATTAATCACAAAAACAACATGTAATTATATATGTGTTTTCTGATGGTCTTAGGCGACCCCTGTGAAAGGGTCGTTCGACCCCCAGGTTGGCGACCCCCAGGTTGAGAACCGCTGATCTAGAGTCTTAGAGCAACTCCTTCAAGGGTTTCTGCTTCCGCCCTCCCTTCCCACCCACAGAGCACAGCAACACTGCGCGCACTCAGGAAGGGGCGTTAAAAGGGAGTCAGGTGTTGGAAGGGTGGGATGAGAGGAGCAGCTGCCTTGTCCCCCAGCCTGCCCCCTTGGTCAGCGGGCAATGCGATGGCCACGGCTGGCGGCGGTGTGGGTTGTCCCCGAGGAGGGCTCGAGCGTGCAGGACCATTGCAGGGTGTCCGGCTGGGAAACGTGGAAGAGATCGTGCAGAAGAGCCCGTCATGCTCACCTCACCTGAAGCCTGGCCCTCCCCCCAACAGGCTCTCCCCCGAAGCGGGAAGCCAGAGCTCACCTTCCACTGGCTTGTTTATTCCTAAGACCCACTCAGAGGCACGGGGCCTGGACTATCATGGGCTCCCTCGCCTCGGTTTGCCTGGGGAGGTGAAAGGTCAACGACAGGAGAGGAATGCGCCCTGTCTTTCGTACCCCGGTTATCTTGACCAGCATGAGATGACCTCCAACTCGTTTGCGCCAAACAATTTAATCTAAGTCGAAACGTAGTCAGTATCTTGCCGTGACCCTAAAACTGTTCTTTTACTTTTTAGTCTAGACTGAATTGACACAACAGTGACTAAAAGCAGGTATAGTCCTCTGTCCCAGGGAGGTCACAGCCCAGTAGGGACCCCATGGCACGTAGGAACATGAGGGCTACTGGGCTCATTGCTGCTTATGAGAAATAAGTGACAAAGAGGGCGTCTAATGGGTGTCAAAGGGCAATTGGATGTGATGAATGAGTTTCCTGGGAAACGGGAGGGCAGGTAGGTGTGCTCCAAGCTGAAGTAGAAAGTAGGGTGTGAAAAGCCCTGAGGGAGAAGAGCGCATGAAATGAGGCCAGTGTTGCCCAATGGTGTGGCTCAGTGGTTGCGCGTCCACCTAGGAACCAGGAGGTCAGGGTTCGATTCCCAGTGGGGAGTGTGCAGGAGACAGCCAATCAATGATTCTCCCTCATCATCAATGTTTCTCTCTCTCTCCCTCTCCTCCCCTCTCTGAAATCAATACAAATATATTTTAAAAAAAGAACCGAGGGCAGTGTGGCTAGAAGGAGAAGCTCAGGAGCATGCAGGGCCAGACGAGGCTGGAAAGGCAGGTTGGACCAAACCTTGTGAGCCAGACTATGTAAAGGTTTATATTTTTAGCTGAAGCAATGGGAAGACTTGGAGGCCCTTATATTTCAAAAAGACCACGTTGGCTTCCGTGTGCCTGGCGACAGGTGGGAAGGCTGTTGCGCAGGTCTGGGCGCGATGTGGCGAAGAGGACGGCCGCAGATGAGATACGTGGGTGGACTTGAGACCTGCGTCGGCAGCAGGATCGGCAGGACTTGCCTGGGGTTGGCGAGGGCGGGGGTGACCCCAGGTCAGTGACTTGCATGACTGGCTGGATGAGCAGCTCTGGAGGCAGACCAGGTAGGGGGGAAGGCCGTGAGCTCAGCTGGGACATGTTGAAAGATGACTTTCAGATTTGCAAGAAATACCAGGTAAAGAAGTCAGTGGAGCAGTCTGGGCTTTAGAGAGAATTGGGAGTCACCTGTGTCTCGTGGAAATGAAAGCCACTGTGGTGGAAGGACGATAGAGAGGAGGGCCTGGCGCTGGGGAACGCCATGCTTAAGGAGGAGAAGCCTGCCGAGGAGTAGCTGCGGTGCTGGGAGAAACCCGAGGGTGTGGTGGCCTGGAAGCCACGTGAGGAATAACCCCAGGGGAGGGTGTGGCGGAGAGGATCTGCCGGCTGGTCGGGTGAAGCGAGGGCTGGAAGAGGCCTGCGAGGTTCAGCCGTGTGCAGGTCACTGGGCCTGGAGGAGAGCAGCTTGTGGGGACTGATGGTGGGAGAGTCCAGCCGGAGGGACTGAGGCAGGGAATGGTGCAGAGAAAATGAAGACAGAGACGGGACGATCGGAGAAACCTGATCTGCAGGGGAGAGTTAGGGCAGGAGGAGAGGTGGGATCGGCGGGAGCAGGAGATCCTTTTAAAAGCCAGCAAGGAAGCGGGAGATCCGTCACATACAGTTTCCGGAAGGAGAGGGATTCGGCCGGCTGGGAGGAGCGGAGGGGCAGAGAGGAGGATGCCGAAGTCTGGGCCCGAGGGTTTCTGCTCTCCCTGCAGGGCAGAGGCAGAGGGGCGGGGAGAGCTGTGATCCCTGGATGTGTTCGTGGGGAGCGAAGGCCTGAACGGAGAGGCAGGCATAGGAGACGGGCAAGGCTGGGAACCCGCTGAGGGTGGGGATCCGGAATTCGGGGCAGAAGCAGCTGGCCCCAGGGTCACGTGAGCTCGGGGTCCCCGAGGACGCCCTCCTCAGGGGCCCACGCGTCTGACGCCCCCCCTCCCTCCGCAGACAGTGCTCTTCTGGACTTGCGAGAAGTACCCCCACGCCCAGGACTGGCGGGCCTTCAGCAAAGGGCTCCTGCGCCTGGCGAGGAAGCTGCACAAGTGCGTGCGCCAGCGTTTCCTGAAGCACTTTTTCGTGCGCAGCGGCAACCTCCTGCAGCACGCCGCCGCCGCCGAGCTGGACGCCGTGGCCCAGAGGCTGGCCCTCTTCCTGCAGGACCCCGGGCCCTCCTGCGGGCTCCTGGCCTTCCGCTGCGGCTCCAGCTCCAGCTCTGTGGATGGGTGCAGGCAGGTGCCAGGTTCCTGCCCAGGAGAACAGCACCGGGTGGCGAAGGGAGTCCTGCCGACCAGTTGCACCTCAGAGGCCTGACCAGGCCCCCCTGGGCCACGCAAGCCCTGGCCCTCGCCATTGCCAGCTACCTCTCTCGGGGACAGCTCTCATCCAGCTGCCCCGAGCAAACTGATGACAGTTCTGAGCCTGTTTCCCTTGCTCAGATGCGGATGGTCCGACGGGGAGGATGGAGACAGAGCCCCTGGAAGCCAGGCATCAGCCTGCTGCCCAGCCCTGGTCCCCAGCCCGCCAGCCACGGGTGCGTTGTTTCCATCTGTGAAATGGGACTGTGACTGTGCTCCCTGAGGGCGGGGCCGAGAGCCCGCGGACTGGGCGGTGCCCTTCGAGGAGAAGGCATCGGATCAGCACTCCGTGCTGCTGTTGGTGTATGGCCGGCGTTCGCATCCCGGATGAGTACCTGACCGCTGATTAAATGATTGCGTCTGTTGCGTTGGCCTGCGCGTGTTTCCCGCCAGCTCTCCTGTGGTTCCGTCTGTCTCGCTGGTGGTCACCCGGCAGAGAAAGAGAGGTTTCGATGACAGGTGTCAGTCAGAGGTGAAAGGGCAGATCTGGCTGCCTCCTGGATCCCAGCCACTGGCCTCTCCTTGTGTTCCACGCCGTGGGTCAGGGATGGGACTGCCTTGTATTGATGAAGGAACCTGGTACGGCGATCTGCATGGAATGGCTCGGGTGCTACTCACCTCTCAGCACCTTCCTTTGCTCTCGTCATTCACTCCCTCATTCATTGATACATATGTGCTCCTTAGGCGTTGGGGAATGCGGCAAAGGGCAAGATGGACCAGGCTCACCCGATGGGTGATGCCTAGTGGTGGAGACAGGACATGAACAGTGAGATCAATAATCAAATTATTATAAATTAGAGCGAGTGCCATGGAGGAAATAAACAGGAAACTGAAATAGAGCCACAGAGAGAGCCAGAAGGATAAAGATGCAGACACTGGCGGGGAAGGAGAGGGAGCCGAGTGCAGGCGTGGAGGGATCGCAGGGTCAGATCCCCTGGCCTTGGGACGCCGGTAAGGAATTTGTATTTTGTTGTAAAGTCGAAGGCGAGGCATTTGGCCTCTCCTGGCATCGTGATGCGATTTGCCTTTTAAGTTCCTTTTCTAGCATCTGCATAGAGAGGGTGCGGGGCTCGCCCTGGCGTCGGGCACGGAGGGCTCTCCAGCCCCACATTTTGAATCTCACTGAGATCCCGAGGCCACCCACCCTGTGCAGCATGTTGGCCGGGAGTTCTAGTTCTTGGTGAGGCCAGTGGTTTCTCCTGGCATTTATGTGCTGCTTCTCATGTCAAGGGAACCCTTTATCACTTAGAACATTTTCCCCAAATATATAACAGTGACATTCCTGTAAGCATGAACTGCTGCCTTTTTAAAAAGGAAAGTCACATTTGAAAAGGAAAACAATTATTTTTACAAAAATACTGTAACCAAATGGTGGGGTCCCTGGGCCATCACATGGGAAACGGTGGTTTCAGAATGATGGAGGGAGATCTTTCTAAGCATAAGTTAATAATTTTGACAACACGAACCGACCAGTGTTTTGCTAAATCATCCAGACTTGCTTTCAAATTCTCCTATTCTTAGATCTTGGGAAACATGTTTGAGAAGGTAGCAGACAGATATAGCAAGTTTTTAAAATGTTAATGATGAAAACAGCTGAAGCAAGTTTCGAAACAGCTCTGCAGCCTCACAGAATGCAAAAGGTGTAAGTCGCCTGTACCACTGATTCCAGTGTGTTTGGAGAGGGTGGGCCTGGCACACTGCGCCGGCTACTTCTGGTAGATTCTTCCCACCTTTCCCTGCGGATCTGGTTTCTGGAGGAAGGAGGGCTGTCGGCAGATTCCGGAGAGTTCCTACTGCTGGCCAGCAGAGGGCAGGCGGGGACCACACCTGAAGGAGCCGGGTTCCCACCGAGCCCCTTTTCAGCCAGCAGGCGTCACCCTCCTCGGCCCTGGTTCTCCAGAAAGGGAGCCAGGGATGGAGGATTCAGCTGATGCAAAATTGTTTACCTTTCCGGCCATTTTGGCTAAAATTTACAGCCTTTCTGCTTAAAGCTCAGCTTTACAAAGGGAGCCTGTGCAAGTATAGTCCATTGTGGGGATTCTGGGATATTCTGCTCATAGTTCTGAAAAGTTTGATAATATTACTCCTTTATTCTGGTCAGCCTGCTGTTTGTTTTGTTTTCAATTCTCCAAAAGACCTTTTCTGTGCATCTCCGGTCTGGGAACAGGGCTATTTCATGGCGAAATGCTTGGGGTTCAGCCGCAGGAACTGACCTGCTCGATTCCGCATCCAGCTCTGACTCTGTAACTGCCTGTCCTGGGCAAGTCGTCCAGCTTCCTAAACCTGGATTTCTCTGTGGACTTTGTAATGGCTTGAATGGTGTCCCCCAGAATTCATATGTTGAAGCTCTAACCCCCAACACCCCAGAATGTGACTGTATTTGGAGACAGGCTCTTTAAAGAGTTGATTGAGTGGAAAGGAGGCCTGGAGGGTGGCGCCCTAACCCGATAGGACTGGTGTCCCTAGAAGTTCAGGAAGAGAGATCCTGGGCAGGTGTGCAAGACACCAGGCCATCTGCCAGCCCATGGAGAGAGGCCTCAGGGGCAACCGTCCCTGCTGGCACCTTGACCCTGGCTTCCAGCCTCCAGAGCCAGGAGGAAATCACGTGTGTTGTTTAGGCCGTGCAGTCTGTGTGCTCTGTTCTGGTGAAACTAACGCAGGCCTCGGGGGAGAAGCCACACCTCCTCACTGGTGAGGAGAACCCATGGAATAATGGTGCTTAGTCGAATCAATGTTTGGTATTGTGGACACCTATCCCCCACGCTGTCCGTCATCGCTGCCAGTCCTGGTACCTACCCCCGCCCCATGTATAAAACCGCCACCAGGAAAGCAGGCACAGCATTCCAGTACGAACCCCGTGCGCCCATCTTTCCCTTGTCCCTCTTGCTGATGTGGGGAGGCATCCCTCCTCGTGCGGAGTTCTCCACCTGCGCTGGGCCAACGCCGCTGGCGAGCTTCGCAGGCCACCTCCCTTTACTTCCTGGCATCGCCGTGTCCTCCTGCAGCCCCCTGCCCCTCTCTTCTCTCCGTGATCCAGTTTCCCGAGTTACTGTACGTGTCTCCACTTCCTCCGCTCTTCATACTTTTGTTTACTAAGAGAGTCTGAGCTGTTTAAAGAATCACAGGGACACCATGCTCACTGTCCGGGTGGGAAAAATGGCCCATTACCAGCCAGAACTTTAGAATTCTCCCAGGTGCGCCTCCTTCCCTAGCCCCCTCCCTCCCTGACATAGGTGAGCCTGGTCCCCTATTTGATGTATGACTCTGGCTTCCATTTTTTGCTGCCTGCTAGTCAATCATGAGACTGTTGTTTCTTTGTAGGGTGTCTGCTTTTCTCTCTGACTGCTTTTAATTCTCTTCCGCCTCCTTTTCTCTCCCCCCACCCCCCCCTCTTTCCCTTTGTAGTCTTCCTTTGTCACTCTGACACATGGACAGAGTCCCCTGGCATCCGTTTGAGACCAGCTCTGCCACTCACGGATTTGTGATCTTGCGCACAACTCTTAGTTTCTCAAAAGGCTTTCCCTCGTCTGAAGATCAGTCCGCATTGCGAATGTTGGTTGCCTTGTCTAGAGTCAGACAGCCCTGGGTTGGAACTCAGCTCTGCCACGTACTAGCCCATAGCCTTGGCTGTTACTCAACTTGGCGAGACCTCAAGTTCTTTGTCTGCAGACTGGGTAGAGATTATGCCTTTTATCCCCGCATCCCCAGTAGTCACCACCCTACATGGCTGAGCAGATGAAGCTTCCAGCGGGGACGGTGCGGGCTTCTCACCAAGGCCAACGACTGTGGTTTAAGCATTTGCTGGAACAAATAGAACTGATAGCTTTAGAGCTTCAGGCATCTCAACACGGTATCTGGTATCCCAGGGACTCCCTTGTCTCTGTGGACCACTCAGTATCCGGGGCCTCTTTCAGTTGTTCGGGTCGTGTAGCCCTCTGCTCACAATCCTCCAACCATTGCCCATCCCGCTCATGCTAAAGCCAGAGCCCTAAATGACCCCCAGCCCCACCTCTGAACCAGTATCCCGTCCCTCACACTCATCCTCACCCATACTGCTTCCTCGCTCTTCCTAGAACATGCCAGGCATGACTCGGGACGTCTGTGCTTATGGCTCCCTGTGTCTGGAGGCCTTCCCTAATGGCTTGATGTAAAATAGGACATTTTATATACCTCAACCTGGTCTTGACATGAGCTACCCTCTTTCTCCGCTCGATTTCTCTCCATAGCACCCTCTGGACAGTATCTAGCTGTCTGTCTGTCTGTCTTGCACCCACCAGAGTGAACGCACTCTGAAGAAGAGACTGTGTCTGTGTTTTCAGGATTGTCTATTTACAACCCCAGGCACATTGTAAGTGTCCAGTACATCGGACCGTGAATGAAAATGTTTGCCAAACTCCTTCAGAAACGATCCATTCAGGTCTCAAGCTCCTTGGACTTTTCCATGTATTTGGTTTGTTTTTTCCCTTAAAAGCAGCAGAATCGCGGAGTTTCTAGCTTGCAGAGGAGGTGGAGGTCTTTGTCTGTAGCTGGGAGGAGAGTGGGGTCCCGGCAGGGTGAATGACTGGCCTCGAGGCCCAGGCTCCGAGGTGGTTTGCAAGGGAAACGCTCAGATGTTTTTCCTTTCAGAAGCCCTTGACCTTCTACAGTGCAAGCCTGAGCCCTGGAGGAAATGCAATCTCACAATCTAACTCGAACTTTGGCTCTTCTTCCTCATCGGTGCCCGGGGCTGGGACTTCGCCCCTCGCCCTCCACCCTGCTTCCTCTTTCCTGGTTGTCAGGATGGCGGTGTGGGCGGGACCCCTGTGGGAGGTGGGGACTTGCTGCTCTCTCCCTCCCCCTTCTCTCTCTCTCCTGAAAAGAAAACTTAAAAGAGTCCCGCCACTTATTTTCTCTGAATTCGAACTATATTGGTGGGTTTGAAAGACATGGGAACATGGGGAAATCACCCTAATCACCACCAAGAGGTTCTGCTGACAAGTGGGCAGCCCCACGCTTCACAGACGAGAAGGCAGAGGCCAAAAGAGAGGAGAAGTAATTTGCTCGAATGTATCCTGTCCCAAACGGAACTTCTTTTAAAAAATATATATATTTACTGATTTCAGAGAGGAAGGAAGAGGAAGAGAGAGAGAGAAACATCATTGATGAGAGAGAATCATCAATTGGCTGCCTCCTGCACGCCCCCTACTGGGGATCTAGTCCGCAACCAGGGCATGTGCCCTGATGGGGAATGGAACCATGACCTCCTGGTTCATGGGTCGATGCTCAACCACTGAGCTATACACAGGCCCAAACAGAACTCTTGATTTCTCCTCTCCAGTGTGCCCCTCGCCTCAGTAACTGGAGTCATTATTCCTCCACTCGCTTCAGCCAGAACCCAGGCGTTACCCTTGAGCCCTCTCTTTTCATCACCCAACACCTTCAATCCGCCAGCAAATCCTTTTGGCTCTGCTTTCTATATATAGTGCAAGTCTGACTCGCAGCCCTCAGCCCTCGGCTGCCTCCACCCCCAGGCCACACCTTCCTCCTGTCCCTTCTGGACTGCCACAGCGGCTTCCTAACTGGCTCCTCACACCCACCCTCACCCCACCCACCCCCACCCTCACCCCACCCCCCCCACCCAAGTGTCCCCCACACAGGAGCCAGAGTGCTCTTTTCAACATGCACACTGAACCATGGTGTTCAAATCCTTCCAATAGTTCCCATCCCTCTTAGAAAACAAGGCCCCCGGGATCGGCCCCCTGCTCCTCTCTCTGCCCTTGCCTACCACCACGCTCCTTCACTTCATTCCCGCACAGCCGCCATGCCCATTCCTGCCCAGGGCCTTTGTGCCTGTCTGCCACATGCCAAAGCCCGCTCCTCCCTGGCAGCCTAACGCAGACAGCGCCCCATCGCCGGTCCCTTCCCCGGGTGGGTAGCCCAGTCCCCTGTTGGAATGTAAGCTCCCTGTGGGCAGGGAGGTGTCTTGTCCGCTGCTGTGTCTCCTGCACCTAGAACAATGCTGGGTGCATAGCAAGCGCCCAGTATTTGTTGAAGGGATGAGTGGAGGAAGGAATGATTTGGCTTCGTGGCAGGCATCTACTTCGTGGCACGGTCTGGACTTGAACCCAGGTCTTCTGACTCAGGCCAGGCTCTTTCCCCTATAATGTGCTGCCTTGAAGGTTGAAGAGTCACATCTTTAGCTGCAGAGAAAGAAAAATTACCGTGGCTCTGGCAGCCTTTGCTCCAGGCAGGGCCTGGCTCCCTGGACGCAGGATGCACACTCGTGCTGCACGGGCCCAGCATCCCGGCCTCCGCCACCACCAGCAGGGACGCAAGCACACGTGCTGTGGCCGGTGTTGCTGGACACCGCCAGCCCAGCCAGACCCGACTCCAGCGCTCTGTGCACTGTTTGAGCAACACACACACACACACACACACACACACACACACACACACTTTGCATGTAAACAAAGCACGCCAGAAAGGACTTCGGGCCCGGCCCCTCCCTTCCTGCCAAGCGTGGGGACAAATGGTGGTGGTCTTGGCAGAAGGTCTCTGTTGCCTTCTCTTTGTCTCCGAGTCTGGACCATTCATTTCCTCCCATTCAACCCGCTTTATTTTTGGCCGTGTGACTCTCCTTTGTGACTTAAATATTCGGTTCTCAGACTTTGTAACCTGTGCACCTCCCGCCAGGGCCTAACTCCTGAACACTGAGTACCAACGACCAAGTGAGCGCACAGGTCGTCGTAAAGGAGCAGAACGCCTTAACATCTAATGCAGGCTCTTGGTGATCATGTAAAAAGTCCCCGGCCCCCCCCCCCCCGCCGGGCGTGGCTCAGTGGTTGAGCATTGACCTATGAACCAGGTTCAATTCCCAGTCAGGGCACGTGTCCAGGTTGTGGGCTCGATCCCCAGTGGGGGACGCACAGGAGGCAACTGATTGATGATTCTCTCTCAGCATAGATATTTCTCTCTCTCTCTCTCCCTCTTCCTTCTTCTCTGAAATCAATACAAACAATTTTTTAAAAAGTCACCGCCCTCTTAGGGCACAGAGGGATATGAGGGTATTTGGTGGAGCACCGGACACCTGGCACGTTCACGAGTGAGTGCCCACTGTGGGGTTTCGGACCTGAGACCGGGGAGCAAGCCAGGCTGCCCTGCGGTGGTGGAAAGCATGGCTTGGGACACTTCGTGGTCGTGGTAGTCGGGGGAGGGGACCAGGGAGCTGAGCTCTGGGCTCCTGAGCTGCTCTCCATCATCACAGCCCCCGGATGGGGCCCCCCTCTCCTCTCCCGCCTCCTCCCAGGGCGCTCTTTGTCCTGTGAGGCATCCAGAAAGCTCTCTGCCCTTGACTCTGTCCAGGGGCTACCATGACTGACTTGTGCCCTTGGTGACCAGGACACGGGCCCTTGAAAGGATGAGGAGGAGCAAGAGAGAGGGTGGGGAATGGGTGCCCGCCCCACTGCGCAGGGCGGTCCGGGTCACGTCCTCAGCCAGCCTGGCTGGGTTGGAAAGGGACGGCTCTGGGGAGCGCTGCGCATTTGCGGAAGCAGGGGGCGCCCGCGGCTCCTCCTGCTCCAGCCGGGAGTGCGCAGAGCTCCCGCCGCAAGGAAAATTCCGCCGCCGAGAGCAGGCAGGGACACTGCGGACCCGCCCGCCGCTCTGCAGAGTCGCCCGTCCCTGCGCGCTCGCTCGTGGGTTCTCGCCAGGCGGCCTCCGCCCACGCTGGCCCTTGAGGGAGCAGGCGGCACCCGCCCGCAGCGGCCCCCACCCGAGTCCGCACCTGTGGGGTGACCCTGCCTCCCCCTGGGCGTCAGGGCTGACCGGGCCCCTCATTTCAGTGTGTGTGTGTGGGGGGGGGGGGGGAGTGTTTATTGCACGAGGGGATCAAGGCCACGTCCGCACAGACACGGGCTCCTGCGCACACATCTGCGCCACCGCAGCGAGCTCAGCCGCCTCCCCTGCAGGACTAAGGGAACCGGGCAAGGGCAGGAAGCTGCGCTGGCGGGCTTAGGTGATGTCAGCAGGAAGAGGAGAGGGAAGAGTAGCAACCCCCGTGTCCTGGTGGTGGGGGGTGAGAAGGGAATTGGGGGGCAGGGGTGAGGGGCGGCGGCTCCAGGAAAGGAAAGGTGGTCAATGCGCTGGTGTGTCCTATGTGCCAGGCACGTTTTGGGAGTGCTTGATGCTTGATCTCATTTTTAAAAATATATTTGTATTGATTTCAGAGAGGAAGAGAGAGAGCGAGAAACATCACTGATGAGAGAGAGTCATTGATTGGCTGCCTTCTGCACACCCCACACCACACTGGGGATCGAGCCCGCAATCCCGGCAGGTGTCCTGATGGGGAATCGCCCCGTGACCTCCTGGTTCGTAGGTCAACACTCAACCACTGAGCCAGGCCAACCAGGCTGTGCTTTATCTCATTTAACCCCCTCAGCAACCCCTCGAGGTCAGTGGGCATCAGAAACCCACTTTGCTGAGCATGCGGAGCCACCTGTACGGTCACCTGGCCGCAGGTGAGCAGAGCCAGGTTTGGGGCATCTGTCCTAGGAATTTCTCACAGAGCAGGTGACCAGGCCCCAGGCTCTGGAAGCCGCAGCCTCCCTGCCGGCTTCGCAGCCAAATGAGCTGGCAGGAACCCAGGCAGCGGGAGCTGCCCGGGAGGGGCCTCTGCTCTTGACATAGGACACGCCTCACATGGACCTGGGTCACGGTCCTCAGGGGAGCGCGTGGGGTGAGGGGTGGGAGAGGGAGCCGCTCTTAGAATTTGCCCTGGGCGAATGTTTCCTAGCTGCACCTTTGACCGCTGTAAAAAAACAAAATCCTCAAAACTCACTTTCACGGGAGTTAATTATTTACTCTCTCCACGGGCCAGTTGACCTTTGCCATGTGCTTGGGGTTTTGTTTGCTTTTCTTAAAAGTCCTGGGGTTTGCAGTTGGACCGATGACCTTTAGGTGAGGAGGAGAGGGACTCGGGGTGCGGGACGAGGCTGGGTTTTCTTGCCGCCCTCTGTCTCCCAGGAGCCTGCAGACATTTTCTGAGAGAGGTTATGAGATGAATGCAGGCCTCAGCTGCAGCCTCTGGGGGCGCTGTGTGCCCGAGACCCTGGAAGACAAAGGCAAACCCAAAGCAATGTCCCGGCCGCGCCCACCCTCCCCGATGCCTTTGAGCCTTGCTCTCTTCTGGGTGGCAGCAGCGTTTGCCAAGAGAGATCCTTCTGTCTTTTTTTTTTTAATTCATTGGGGTGACATTGGTTAATAAAATGAGATAGGTTTCAGGTGTACAGTGCGATAACACATCACCTGTATGTTGTTTTGTGTGTCCACCCCCCCAAGTCAAGTCTCCTTCCATCACCATTTATCCCCCCTATACCCTCCTCTACCTCCCCCACCCCCTTTCCCTCTGGCAGTCACCCTACTGTTGTCGGTGGCTGTGGGTTTGTTTGCTTCCTGCTTTGTTTTGCTTAATCCCTTCACCTTGTTCATCCAGCCCTGCACCCCCTCCCCTCTGACGGCTGTCCGTCCAGAGAGCGTTCTCTTTATTTCATGACCGCCGTCCCCGAATCAGCTTTGCACACAGAGAGGTGCACGTTGGGAGATGCTCAGTTTTAATATTCCATTCGCCGGGACGTTAATTCTGAAAAGCAGGGAGGGCACATTGGCTGTGCGACCTTAGGCCAGTCACCCCACCTCCCTAGACCTCCCAGTCCCCTTCTGTGCAGAGGAGGCGTGAGCTCCGAGGTCCCTTCCCCCCGGTGCTGCTCGGGCTGCTATCAAAGGCCAGCCCCACTCCATGACTATTCCTGGCTCAGTGATTAGCGAGCTCAGGCCACACCCAGATCTCTGCATGCTGACAGCTGGCTGGCCGTTTTCACCAGGCATCCCACCGGGCGCTCCGACTTAAGATGCTCCAACCAAACACACCGTCCATCGCTTCCTCCCCTCCCTTAGCCAACTCCTCTGATTACCCCTCTTCCTTCTTGGCTCTGAGCTGGGAACCTCAGTATCCGCTTTGCAGTCTTGCTGTTCTTCAGCCTCCACGTTCACGTGGTTCCCGAGACCTAACATTCTGGTGGTGACGTGCTCTCAGCGTCTGCCAGCTCAGGCCCTTGTCACCTCACGTGTGGGCGCTCGCTGCTGCCCTGAACACCCCCGACGCCAGCCCTGCTATCATTCTCCACGCTGACCCACACCAAGTATCACCACCAGATCAGCGCGTAACCCTCCGCTCTGGCCCGCCTCTCCCCTGCTGTGGCCAACTGAACAGTCAGCTGCCATCCGGGGCCTCCGTGATGGGGGCCCAGCCTGGCTCCCCTCCCACACGTACCCTACACTCCAGCCGAGCTGATGGCCTCGCTCACAGCCCAGCTGTTTTGTCTGTCCTCACATTCCCCTGCTGCACACCCACCTGCCTGTGAGCTACCCCTTCCTCAAGGCCCCTGCAAATGCTGCTATTTCCTCAAAATGTTCCCGGGGGCTCCCAGTGAGGGTCGATTTCTTATTTACTCAGCAGTTCACAGATATTTGTGGAGCGCCAGCTCCGTGGCTGGCACTGGGAATCCCGTGGTGAGTAGGATGGATGTGTCCCTGCTCACAGGGAGCTTGTGTTGGTGGGTTCCCTGGCCTTCATGATGGTCTACTGGTAAGACGCCTGTTCGTGAGCAAATACTACCGTGAGCCCTCGAGGGAAGGATCTGAGTCTCACTGATTCCTGTAACTCCCACGGGCCGAACATCAGCTCATCGTAGCGGTCCCTCTGTGCGTGTTTGTGGAAGGAAGCGAGGGAGGAGGACGCGGACTTGGGAAACATTTAAACAAATACCTCCGGCCGGCAGTGAGGCCCCTATTCATACCTTGTTAAACGCAGAATTACAACAAAAGGACATTCTCATCTTGCATTTGTCAACTTCGCCATCCCTAGGGATGGCCCTGCAGTGTGAGAACCGCCCTCCAGAAAGGAGAGGTGACATAGGGCAGGGGCCGGACACGGGCCTGAATTTGGTCTCTGCTCCACCTCGTCATTGTTGCGAGGGGGGAGCAAGTTCCTTAATCTCTCTGAGCCTCCACTTCCTCCCCTGTAGAATGGGCATCACAGAACCTGCCCCAGGGAGCTGGGAAACCAGATGAGACAGCGTTTGAGAAATTGCTGCTTAAGCTAAACTAAAGCACCTCGCCATCATGAGCTTCATTCGGCGTTATCCCGGGACCTTGCACTGGCTTCGTCCGGGGAACACTAGGCCAGGCTGTCTGTCCCCAGAAGAAGCAGCCTTCTGGATATAGGGATATTTTAAAAAATTATTTCAAAATCTACCCTCTGGATCCTCAAGGAAGAAGGGACCCGGGCTCCCAGGATCAGCTCAGGCTGCCGGACAAGCACCTGGCTCCCTCGTACTCTTCCCTGAAGTATGTCCTGGGATTGCACCTCTTTCAACCCTTAGGGTGTGTTGCTTCCGGCACAGGAGCCCACAGTTGCTTCCCTGAAAAGCATGCCCAATGCCTCACGCTCCCGGTAAGAATAGAAGGGATCATCTCTTGCCTTTTGCCATGGTTTTCGAGTGTCAGTACACGATACGTGGCCTGCCTGTACTCCGCCGCCACACACAGCTTGTGGAGGCCCCTCCGACGTAGTCTCGCACTCAGTTTTACATCTCCTGTGCCTTCCAAAACTCACTCATCCCCCACGCCAGACGTCTTCCCGTGGGGCTGGGATGGTGGGGAATGACTCAGCCTCGGACGTCACAGCCAGAATCAAGCCCACGGAAGCCAACAAGGAGGGACTGCAGTCGGGTACCGACTGCGCTGGTGACCCCTGGGAAGCGCACTGGCCCCTCGCTTGTCCACAGTTTCCCGATGGCTTCCAGGGTTTTGGCCAAAGTTCCTGCCGTGTCTTGAGCTGTTACTCCATTTTAAAACGAAGTGCCCTAAAAATGGCCCTTGGCCATCGAGACCCACTTCTCTGATGAAGAGGGGATACAAAGAATTGCTTGGACCATACCCCTCCAGATGTATGATAAATAGTAATTGACCTGAAAGACGGGAAGAGAGATACAAATATCTAACAGTTTTCATTAGCACAGTTCTCAGTAGCGTGTTCCTGGCACATCACCCACTCTTCCTGGCCACTTCCATTAGCCAGGACCCCAGGGGGCTGTGGCTTGGCTCTGCTCACTAATATGTGTGAGGACATTCCACCTCTTTAAGACTCAGTTTTCCCACCTGTAAAAAAACAGCAATAATCCATACCCAGCATGATTTTGTGGAGAAAGCTCTGGGAAATGTATTTGAAAGGACTTTGTATTGAAAGGATAGTACAAATGCTAGTGACCATTATCACAGAGCTAACACACACACACACACACACACACACACACACACACACACAAAACGCAGCTTTTTAAACTTTATTTTAGGAATTAACTTAGAGTAAAATTGACTGGGGGGTGTGTGTGTGTGCACGCGCGTGTGCATATGCAGTTCTATGACTTGTGTAGATTTGTGTAACCCTCACCACAGTGAGGATATGGAAAAGTGACATTGCTCCATTTACTCATTGAAGGATGTTAGTCCCGGTGTAGTTTTATTTGACTATGTCACTTGATTTAATTCGCTAATATTTTGCTGAGGATTTTGCATGTAGGTTTATGAGGGCTATATATACTCCAACCAACTGAGCCACACCAGCCAGGTCTCTGAGGGATATTGATTTGGATTTTTCTGGATTTTTCTTCTGCCTTTGTGTGGTTTTGGTATCAGGGTAACACTGGCCTCATGAAATAAGTTAGGGAGAATTTCTCTTGTGTGTTTTTTAATTTTTTGTTTACAGTTGACATATCTATATATATAAAAGCCTAATATGCTGATTGTCCCTCCAACCGACCTTTTGACCAGTTGCTATGATGCACACTGACCACTAGGGAGCAGACGCTCCAACCAGTAGGTTAGCTTGCTGCTGGGGTACAGCCGATCAGGACTGGGTGAGATGGGCCAGACACACCCTGGAGCCCTCCAGGGTCCCTCCCTGGCCCCAGTCATGCACTAGTGGGGTCCCTTGGCCTAGCCTGTGCCCTCAGTGGATGCCAGAGAGCCAGTTTCAGCCCAATCCCCACAGGTCGGGCTGAGGGAACCTACCGGTGCACGAATCAGTGCACCGGGCCTCTAGTAACACTATAATAGTTTTAGATGTACAACATAGTGACTAGACGATTATATACCTTACAAAGTGATCACCTTGCTAAGTCCATTGTGTTCCTCTTCTATTTGCTCTTATTTCCTCTTGAAATGTCTGCTAGAATTCACCAGTGAGACCATGTGGGCCTGGAGATTTATTTTTTACAGGGCTTTTAACTATGAACTCAGTGTCTTTACTTAGTATAGGACTATTCAGATCTTCTATTTCATCATCACTGAACTGGTAGTTTGTGGTTTTCAAGGAATCGGTCCATTTCATCTAAATTGGCAGATGTGTGTGTGTGTAGATTACAATAATTCCCTTATTATCTCATTGATTAATGTCTGCTGCACCTGGAGTGATATCCTTCTTTCATTCCTGATATTGGTACTGGGTATCTTCTTTCCTTTTTATTAGATGTTTATCAATTTTATAGATCTTTCCGAAGAACCATCTTTTGGGTTCCTTGCTTTCCCTATTGTCCTTCTGTTTTTAATTTCATTGATATCTGCTCTTATTTGGTTGCTGCCTTCCTTCTGCTTGCTTTAGATTAATTGTGTTCTTCCTGTTCTAGCTCCTTAAGGTGTAAGCTTATTTGATACCTTTCTTCTTTTCTAGCATAAGCATTTAATCCTATAAGATTCCCTCTTAGCCCTGCTGTAGGTACAACCCATACACTTTGAAATGTTATGTTTTCATTTTCATTCAGTTCAAAATATTTTCTCATTTTCCTTAAGACTTCCCCTCTAAATAATGGATTTTTAAGTGTTTTGTTTAATTTCCAAGTATTTGGAGATTTCCAGACAGATGCTTTTAAAGCCATTAAACCTAGGGAAATAGAAGATATCTAAAATAGCCATTATTTACAAAACTGAATTAGTTATTGAACACTTTTTGTGTGCCGAATACTAGGGTAGGTGCTGTTGGGAGACCACGGCTGCATGAGATTTAGCTCCAACCTTCAGGGACCTGACTGTCCAGGAGGGAAACCAGGATGCTCATGCAAACAAGTGGGACGCATGCTGGTCGCTAATACATGCATCTTTGTAGGGCAGATCAACGCGGCAACTGAGGCGGTCACGGTCAAGAGTGTGAGGCGGGCTTTGAGAATGGGTAGGATTTCTATATTGTGAAGGTCTTAGGGGATGGCCATTTCTAGTTAGAGGGAACCTTGCCTGGCAATGGACACCTCTCCTCTCAGAGCGCAGCTGAGCCTGCTCAATTCACACTCCTCTGGGGCAGGAACTAATCGGACTTTCTACACTAAGGCTCTTCCAAGAGCTGAAGGCCTCTCCGAAAGCCTTTGGAGCAATGGGTATGGTCAGTGTTTTCTGGGCCCGCAGAGGCGAAGGTGAGGTGACAACAACAAAGAAAGAGTGTTCTGCTTCCCTCCCAGATGTAGCCCGATCTTCCATTTTGTCCGAAATTAAGCTAAGAAACTGGAGTCGAGGAGTCCAGACCGTAAAGCTGCTCCTCGGCAGGTCCTGGGGCCGGCCGCCCTGTTGTGAACGCGCGTGGAATTAACGTTGGGACTTTGGCCGCTCTGGCTGACAGGAGCCAGGCAGGCGAAAAGGGAGTGGGCATGGCAGGGGGTGGGAGAGAAACATGTGCTTCAGGCCCGAGGGCCCTTGCTCGTGCGTGAGGTAGAAACAGCTTCCATGCCTTAGAGACCCAGGAGAGATCCACCAACCTGAAAAGAGTGAGAATTAACAGGTCACAGTCCTATAACCCAGTCTTGTTCATTCTCCCCGAAGTGTTCAGACATAGTTCACTTTCTTTCCTATTTTGCTTCAAAAACTGATTTGCAGACCAACTGCAATGTTTCTGAATTTTGGAATTTGCATTTTCCCATTAATTTATTTTGCACTTCATATTTTGTTGTGTGTGTGTGTGTGTGTTTTTTTTTTTTTTTTTTTTTTTTTACTGAAGAATGATTGTGCCTATGTTGGTGATTTAACAAGAAGAAAACACTTGTTTTACATCTTCTAGCCAAGATGAAATAACTAAACTTCATTTCATAGATAATGGTTGTGTCTCTATGTGTGAGAGTGTGTGTGTTAATTGCTTGTTGAATTTCCTTGGACAAGTTAAACTCTCCAAGTCTCCGTTTCCTTATCTGTACCAGGGAGATCATACCTCCCTCACAGGGTTGCTATGGTACAGGGAACGTAAGCTGGCGATCTGAAGAGCACCTCGCACTGCGGGCCACATGCCGAAGCTTTGAGGTGGAAATGGACGACATGAAGACATCAGTGACAGAGTCAACCATCCCAGCGCTTTATGAACGTCGGTCCTGGAACTCCCAAATAGTGCTAAGAAATTGGAACTCATCTTGGTGCCTTATTTTCCGGCCCCAAAATAAGGTCACTGTGACCTGAGTTCTCGTGCAAATAACAAGTTTGTTTCAAAGAGGAATAATTCCAGGCAGAAAGAGTTTTCAGGAAGAACCAGATTGACTCATTTCAAAATGAAGACCTCCTAAGGGATTTTTTATATTTTTACTAGAGGCCCGGTGCATGAATTCGTGGATGGGTGAGGTCTGGCCAGCTGGAGGGAGGGAACATGGGAGGTTGGCTGTCCGGCCCCGAACCCCTGGTCGAACTCCTGGTTGAAGGGACAATTTGCATATTAGCCTTTTATTATATAGGATGGTACTCTATAGTTCGTAAAAGCTGTTTAGTGGGCCTCATCTCTCTTGGGTTACCAAAATCACACCCGGGAAAGAAGGCTGGAAAGTGAAGCTACTACGCAAGTGAAGAACTCACCCATTGCTAAGAAGGGCTGGAGGTAGCCTTGAACCCTGTCTTCTGTGTCCAGGTCTAATGGATCCCTATGGCCTAGGGCAGCGTTCGCCAACCTTTTAGACCTCATGGACCACCAGTGGCCCACGGACCACCGGTTGGCTACCGCTGGCCTAGGGGACACTAATTAAAGCTATTCGAAAGGCGATTGAACCCTCTGGGACTTGGCACATTTTTCTAAAGTGCCTGCAAGCACTTGAGGAATGGCTTACACTAATATTTGATGCGTTTTCATGGTGATGGTATGTGAGAGTTTGCCCTAGTTCCTTCAGTCGTGACGTGTGCATGGAGTCCAGATGTGGAGTGGGATGGAGTGAGGTAGACAGAGGGACAAGCCGGCTCTCCGCAGGTGCTCTGGGCTCACTGGGCTGCCCGCTCACCACGCCTCTCCGCTGCGTGGCTCGCTCCTGCATTTCCCAGGAAGCCTGCCAGCATGCAGCTCAGCGCCTCCGAAACAGTGGCCAGGCCTCCCAGATGGGCTTGGCCTGTGGGGGCCCAGGAGCCTGCTGCCCCCCCCCCCCAGCCTCCTCGGGTGACATCAGCGCTTCAGGGCCCACCTGCTCTGGGCACTCAGAAGACAGAGCTGCAGCAGGTCTTGGTGCATTGCAGCCGGCACCAGGGAACCCACCGTCAGGACACTTCAGGCCTGGGTTTCTGCAGTTCTAGGCCTCACGTGGAGGCCGTAAGACAAGTGCAGCCACTGTATGCCCAGTGCTTAGTTGATGCGTGGCGCCCTCTGCCACGCCTCAGAGCACGTGGGCGACATTCACAGACATGGAGGCCACGTGTGCTGGTACCACGTGGGGGTCCCATGGAGAACCACGAGGGGCCTTGCCTCGAGGCGCGTGTTCTCACCTCTCCTTTCCTGCCTCCCGGAATAATGGGATCTGAGAGGGACCTGCTTCTCTAATGTCTTTCCTTTCGGTGAATTCCCCAGGCGGTGTCATTGCTGCGGGGAGGCGGAGGGAAGCGGCAATGGGTAGCCATGCTCCTCGGTGAGTCGCTGCCGCCGTTCTGCAGGGCTGCCCGGAGCACGGGCATCCTGGGGGCAGGCACCACGTGTGGCTGACCCTCCCCCCGCCCCGATCCTGTGACAACCACGAATGTCTGCCCACCCTCTACCCCATTTTTGAGATGCCTGTATGGCCCTCACAAGAAAATCACGACATTGGTGTGGCTGGTCATTCTTGCTGGGAAATGCCTTACCCAGTGGCAGTGGAGCTGGCAGACTATGAACCACGGGCACAGTTTGGCCCAAGGCCTGATTTTGTGTGATCCTGGTGCTAAGGATGGTTTTCATGTTTTCAAAGGGTCGGGGGGGGGGGAGGAGTAGAGGAAGTGGTAGGCTCTGCACGGGGTCTGCAAAGTCTGTGTTTACCCTCTGGCCCTTTAAAGGTCAAGTTCACAACTCAACAAGCAAGTACCCACCATCCTGCCAGGTGCTGGTGAGGCCGTGATGGGTAAGAGGTAAGAGGTCATGGTCGTCCTGAGGAAGCGATAGCTGTGGGATGGAAAATAGCTGCACCCTAATAGCAAGTGCAGCGTGTGCCATGCTGGGGTCATACATGTGTGCATGTGTGTATGAGGCACCACAGAGGGGCGCCCCACTCGGCCTTGGGGACGGAGGGCGTTCAGATCAGGGGAGCCTTCCAGAAGGAGGTGGCCGGAGTCTGGGGAGGGAATTAAGTATTCGCCGGGAGAAGAGAGAGAAACAGACAGGAGCTGCAGCTGGAGAGGGGACTGAGTGGCACACAGCGAAATGCCTGGACTTCACTCGACCGCTGTGTGGCCTTAAGCACACAGCTTAACCTCTCTGTGCCTCAACTTCCTCATCTGCCTGCCTCCCAGGGTTGCGGAGAACATTAAATGAGATCATACACTCAGCGTGCAGAACCGTGCCAGTCCATAATCAGCCGATGCTGGGGGCTGCTGTTGCTGTCAGGGTCTTGGCTCTGATTATGCTATCGGTGATGGGAAGGCCTCAAAAAGCCATGCGCACCTACTACGTGCCTGGCTCTCATTAAGCACCAGGAATACAGTGGTTGTACTTGTCTTATGACATCCGTGTGAGACCTGAATCTTGCGGAAATCCACAAGTGTTATGACGGTGTCCCCCGGTGCCAGATACAACGTTCAGGAAATGGTAGTGGCCCATCCATCCTTCACTGAAGGCGCTTGGGGGCCAGCTCCCAGCATGAGTGTTTGCATCTGAGAGCCCAGGAGGGCAAGGAGGGAGGCACCTGCTTCTCTCTCTCCTGCAAGGAAAGTATCAACTGTGGCTTCATAGTGAAGGAAAGTATCCAGTCCTCACTGCATCAGACTCGCACTGCATCCTGGACAGCTTTTCTTTGTGCAAGCCGGGCCCTGACTGCGCCATCTCTAACCCAGGCCTGTGCAAGCTGGGCTCTGACTGCACCATCTCTAACCCAGGCCTGTGCAAGCTGGGCTCTGACTGCGCCATCTCTAACCCAGGCCTGTGCAAGCTGGGCTCTGACTGCGCCATCTCTAACCCAGACCCTGACTGCGTCATCTCTAACCTGGGCCCTGACTGTGCCATCTCTAACCCAGGCCTGTGCAAGCCGGGCCCTGACTGTGCCATCTCTAACCCGGGCCTGTGCAAGCCAGGCTCTGACTGTGCCATCTCTAACCTGGGCCCTGATTGTGCCATCTCTAACCCGAGCCTGTGCAAGCCGGGCCCTGACTGTGCCATCTCTAACCCAGGCCCTGACTGCGCCATCTCTAACCCGGGCCCTGACTGTGCCGTCTCTAACCTGGGCCCTGACTGTGCCATCTCTAACCCAGGCCCTGACTGCGCCATCTCTAACCCAGGCCCTGACTGCGCCATCTCTAACCTGGGCCCTGACTGTGCCATCTCTAACCCAGGCCCGGACTGCGCCATCTCTAACCCAGGCCCTGACTGCGCCATCTCTAACCTGGGCCCTGACTGTGCCATCTCTAACCCAGGCCCTGACTGCGCCATCTCTAACCCAGGCCCTGACTGCGCCATCTCTAACCCAGGCCCTGACTGTGCCATCTCTAACCTGGGCCCTGACTGTGCCATCTCTAACCCGGGCCCTGACTGTGCCATCTCTAACCTGGGCCCTGACTGCGCCATCTCTAACCCAGGCCCTGACTGTGCCATCTCTAACCCGGGCCCTGACTGTGCCATCTCTAACCTGGGCCCTGACTGCGCCATCTCTAACCTGGGCCCTGACTGCGCCATCTCTAACCCGGGCCCTGACTGCGCCATCTCTAACCCGGGCCCTGACTGTGCCATCTCTAACCCGGGCCCTGACTGCGCCATCTCTAACCTGGGCCCTGACTGTGCCATCTCTAACCTGGGCCCTGACTGTGCCATCTCTAACCTGGGCCCTGACTGCGCCATCTCTAACCCGGGCCCTGACTGTGCCATCTCTAACCCGGGCCCTGACTGCGCCATCTCTAACCCGGGCCCTGACTGTGCCATCTCTAACCTGGGCCCTGACTGCGCCATCTCTAACCTGGGCCCTGACTGTGCCATCTCTAACCTGGGCCCTGACTGTGCCATCTCTAACCTGGGCCCTGACTGCGCCATCTCTAACCTGGGCCCTGACTGTGCCATCTCTAACCCGGGCCCTGACTGCGCCATCTCTAACCCGGCCTGTGCAAGCCGGGCCCTGACTGTGCCATCTCTAACCCAGGCCCTGACTGCGCCATCTCTAAGTGCTCTGGGCTGCTCTGAGGAGGACATCATCTTCTGTATTATTATATAATAACGAGAAAATGTCCCTGTGTTCCGAGCACACCGTGTTCCATGCTCTTATTTATTTTCTCTCCAGAATATCCGAGTTGACAGCACAGAGACACAGGTCTGCAGTCATTGCCAGACCATTTATCTCTCCCCACCCCGCCCTCCTCTCCTCATCGGCCACCTGTCGCCTGCCCCCGGGCCTCGGGCCTCTCGCCAGTGCCCTGCCCTCCTTGGAGGGCCCCGTGTGCGCCGCTGCAGCCTTTGGCAGACGGACTCGGTCAGCTCTGACAAGAGCCCAGGAGGTGGTTGTACCATTGTTCTCATTTCACAGTTGAGGAAACTGAAGCCGAGAGAGGTTAAGTAACTTGCTCAGGGTCACACAGCTGGCGAGTGGCATCATCAGATGTGTGTCTCATGAAGGTGCACTTCACTGGGTTGTGGTGTGTGTGTGTGTGTGTGTGCGTGCGCGCGCGCGCATCAGGGCTTATGTACCAATATGAGCATAAAGTGTGTCAAAGAGTGTGAGTGAGGGCCGGGCCGGAGGTACACAGCTGTGTAGATGTGGGTGTGCATGGGCACACGGTCCGCGTGTCTGTCGGCGATGGTGTCTGATCCCACCCCGGCGTTCACCTTTGCTCCTCAGAGGCCCCCAGCAGTGCCCCCGGCGACCCTGGCCCCTGTAGAGGGAGGCAGCTGGTTCTTGGTGAGCCGGGAAGTCCTGCAGGGAAGGGCCCTCCAGCTTTCCCTGGGCCTCGCACTGGTTCCTGCTCTCCTCTCCTGCTCTGCCCCCGCCGTGCGGACCGACCCCTGGCCACATCGGAAGTGAGTGGGCAAATATTTGCTTCAGACACAGTGCTGAGCCACAGAAAGGACAGTGGCCAGGAGTCGCCAGAGCCGTGGCAGGACCTGCCCATGACGCTCTGCACGCCCCCCCCCCTTACCCCCAACATCCTCTGACCAGGCCTCTCCCACCCCAGGCAGGCACACGTCATGGTGGGGGCCTCCCCGCTCTAGTCTTCCTGCCTCCCTCAGAGCCACTGCTAGGCTCTGGGCTGGGTCTCAGGGTTTCACTCACAGCCTCCCCACTGCCCTGCACAGCTGGTGAACTGGGTCTGTGGGGGCTGCTGGGACCGGTGACTCTGGAGTCTGACGGACAGGGAGATGCCAGGCGGCTGGTGGCTCTCAGGAGAGGAGTTGGCAGTCCAAGAGGCAGGGAGATGGGTCCGCAGCCTGGCAGGAGAGGCAGCTGCTGGCACGGCTCCAAGCTGAAGATGCACAGTCACTGCCTCTGCAGCAGCCCTGCTGCGGCCTCCGCCTCCTCCATCCTCCTCCCTCTCCCCTCCTCCCCACACCTGCTTCCTCTCCCCCTGTCCTCAGTATGGGCCCAGGTCTCCACCAGGACTGCCCCACAGTGCTGTTTAGCCAGGAGGACTCAGTGGGGTGCCTCCAGGCAGGGGGCGGGGCCCTCTTATGAGGAGGAAAACCATCAGAAAGCTCTGGACCGACTGACTTTGGACAAACTGCTTAAGCCCTCTGTGTCTCCATTTTTAATCTGTGAAATGGGGATGGGAACGGGGTTGTGGTGAGAATTAAGCGAGTCACTGCAGAACACGGGGACAGCGCCTGCGTGTAGGAAGCCCTGTGATGGCGGGTCACTCCGAGACCATCCCAGAGTCCAGTCTGGCCTTTCCCAGGGCCCACTGGGCATGGTGGGGGGCAAGGGGAGGGGGAAGAACAGGAGGCAGGGTTTCTAGGCTCGGAATTGGGGAGGGGCAGTGCCTTCTCGCCTGGAAAGGAGCCCCTCTGTCCTGGCACTGTGGGTGCACCCAGGAAGCCGGGGGGGGGGGGGTGTCCCAGCCCGGGGCTGCCTCCCTGTCTGGGCAGGTGAGCTGGCAGCACGCACAGCAAGACCTGTTCCCCCGGGAGGCTGTTCTCAAAGGTCAGAGAGCAGAGACCCCTCCAGAATTGGTCTCTGGTGATAAGGCCAGCAGACGCAGGCTCTAAAAATAAACCTTAACAAGATTGTAAGGCAGCGCTTTCCGCCACAGTTCTGAGCGCGATGATTGTCTCTCCCGGAGCAACGTGCCCTGCAGCGCAGCCCACCCCGCAGAGGAAGCGTCAGACTCGGGTGCGGGATTGAGTCTGGATAAGGCTCCGCTCCGCTCTGGGCTGGCCTGGGCCCAGGATCTGCAGCCTTAGTGTGAGGGGCCCCCTCCCAGCCCCGGGTACCCACACTCCAGCCCCCACTGTGGGCTGAGCGAGCAGCCTGAGCCCTGCTGGAGTGTGTGCCCCCCAGAGGCACGGGAGACAGGGGAAGGCATCTTGGCTTTGGGACCTTTCTCCTCCCCAGCCTGGGGCTCTGGGGTTGGTGTCTGGTGTACTGAGGCTGGGCGCCAGCCTGATCTGAGCACACAGGGCAGTGCCGGCTGTGGAACCCCAGGAGCCGGCCTGAGGGGGGTGGGGGCGCAGGCCTCCTGGGCCATGGCCGCCAGGGCTGGCCATGAGCTGTCTTTCCTGCTGCCTCTCACTGCAGAGTGAGAAAACATCAGCGGGAGCTGGGACTGCAGGCGGTGACACCAGCCTTCTGGGGCGGTCCGGGCTGCGGGAGACTGCAGAGGAAGGAGAGGGGAGGGGGAAGGAGAGGGGAGGGGGGAAAAGGAGGAGGAGGGGGAAAAGGACGGGGAAAGGGAAGGAAAAAAGGAGGAGCCAGGGGAGGGGGTGGGGAGAGGACAACAAAGACAGTGCCACTCTGGTGCCCTACCCCTCGCTCCCTGACCCCCACCTCACTGCAGTCCATGGGGATCTCTGTCCCCCACCCCCCTTAGGCACCTGGAGAGGGGCCGCTGGAGCCGAGGGCGGGGCAGGGAGGGAGAACAAGGAAGGCACCGAGGAGAACAACAGCACAGGGAGCTCATAGCTGGTACCCAGAGGCTGGGCTGGGGATGGGGTGGGGTCCCACCTGTGCCCTGAGAACAGGGCTTGCACCCAGCCAGTGTGGCTCAGTGGTTGAGCATCGACCTATGAACCAGGAGGGGGTTGATTCCAGGTCAGGGCACATTGTCCCAGTTGCAGGCTCCATCCCCAGGAGGGGGTGCGCAGGAGACAGCGATCCATGATTCTCTCTCATCATTGGTTTCTATCTCTCTCTCTTCCTCTCTGAAATCAATAAAAAAATACATTTTTAAAAAGGGATTGGGGCTGGCTCGGTCACGCCTCCTGCCACAGCCCTGGCCACCCTGCCAGGCCGGCCCCAGCCCCGCCTGCGCCTGTGCGACCTGCCTCCCACCTGCTGGTACCTCCAGCTCTCGGTGGGATGGGGGGATGTTGTCTCCATCCCCTTCCTGGGCGGGGCGAGGCTGGCTGTGGCTCGCTAGAATGATAAATGATTATTGTTCTCGCTCCTAACTCGGTTTGGGATTTGAGGAGGGAGAGGCTGCTTTCTCTCATCATTAATTTAGATGGCGGCCGCTGTGGTCACCGCAGGCCCCAGGCAAGGAGCAGAGCCTGAGAAATTGAGGTGAGGAAGGGAAGCAAGAACCACAGCCTAGATGGGACTTAACCAGTGGGGGGGGCAGTCAGCACCGCAGGGCCCTCACCCAGCACCCACCGGCCTGCAGGGCAGCACTGAACATGGTCTACGCACCGTGTTCCCAAGCATATCATTCATTCATTCAGTCGTTCCTCTTTATTATTTTTGCTGTGTGTCCCCAATCGGGAATTGACTGAACAAGTCAGGACAGTGAGGTGTTGCATGGTAGTCCGATAGTCACACTGTGGGTGGGCCCCCAGCCCTGAATACCTGCCAGTTCCGCCTGAGGGCAGGAGTGGGGGTGCGGAAGGGAGTCAGGAAGAAACAGAAAACCTTTTGAAAGAGACTCTGGAGCAGGCCATTCCCCCTCCTCTCCCCCCGCCCTGCTCCCCCTCAGGCCCCAGAAGCTCTGTGGCCTGGGGCAGGGGCACTGAGCCTCAGAGGGGCCTCTTTATTTATTTATTTTTAAATATATTTTTATTGATTTCAGAGAGGAAGGGAGTGGGAGAGAGAGAGAGAAACATCAATGACGAGAGAGAATCATTAATCAGCTGCCTCCTGCACGCCCCACAGAGGGGATGGACCCACAATCGGGCATGTGCCCTGATCGGGAATCGAACCGTGGCCTCCTGGTTCATGGGTCAATGCTCAACCCCTGAGCCACGCTGGCCGGGCAGAAAGGACCTCTTTAAATGCCCCTCACGCCCCTGCTCTGGGCCGCCCGACTGAACTGCGGCACTCTGAAGATTATGAGATCGTTCTGAAGTGTCTTGTGTGTCTAAATGGACCGAAATCATCATTTTCTTTTCTTTTTTTTTTTATTTCCCATTTCAACAGAGGATGGTTTTTAAAATGTGCTTAACTTATTCTCCAAACTATTTATGCTCATGCATATTTAGCATTCTTTATTATTTAAGGTACTTGGGAATAGATAAATTGTGTCTAGCTTCTTAATTAAATTATAAATTCCTAACAAAATAAATAAATAAAATATGCTTAACGTAGAGAATAAGGATTAAAAAAACCCACAACGTTGGAGCCTGGGGTGAAAATGGGAAACAGATGAAACACAAAGCGCTCTCAAGGTGTCTTTCCCTGCGCTTGCACTCGGCAGGTTGTAAAGGCAGAATTAAGGTGGAAAGCAGAGGGCGGCTTCTCTCCCGCGGCCTTTACATAAGAAGCACATTCAGAAAAAGAGGCTGCGCTTCCGCACGGGCCCTCATTCTGCTGCCTGAAAAGCTCCCTGGGGATCCGAGACGGTGGAAATGAGTTGGGGAGAGGAGGAAACCAACCCCCCCTTTTCACACAGCAAATCTCTCCCCAACTGAACATTTCACCCCGGGAAATGGCCGCACTGTGTCCGGGAGCAGACAAAGCCCTCTTTGTGTGAGGGCTGCACCTCCGAGCGCCGTCATTACCATTCCCAGCTCTCCCGCGTCCTTAGCAAGCCCGACCTTGCCCTTGGTGCTGGGTCACCGGCCGTGGGCGCCACCGTCCAGGAGGCACCGTGTTTAGTGGTTGTGCATGTGGCTGTCGAAACGTATCCACGGGCCATTTAATCGACTCGAGAAATCAGATTCAGTGGAAGTAGCACCAAATGTCACGCACGTCCACAAGCCCATGTGATGAACGTGCATATTTGTATATATTTTCTCTGTCATGCGTCAAATATCCGCATGTGAAGTGGCACAGAATTTCACGTACAAGAAGGATGCTGTGTACACAATGTTCTGGTTATCTGTGGCTGTGTAACAGACTTCCCTAAGCTCGGTGACTTAAACAGCAATCGTCTTGCTGTGTCTTGTACACCAGGGATCAGGCCAGGGCTCAGCAGGGCGGCTCTCCCGTTCTAGGTGACATTGACTGGGATCACACGACGGTATTCAGCTAGTGGTGAGGCTGGGTTGGAGCGTCCAAAACAATAATACTCACGCAGCTGGCTCCTTGGTAGGGATGGCTGTTGGGCTAGACTCCATGGGCACCTCCTTCTGCATGCAGACTCCAGGCCTCTCCACACAGCCTCTCCAGCGAGGTGGCCAGACCTCTTAAATGACCGGCAGGGCTCTAACACCAAGTGTTCCAGGCAGAAAGCCACCTGCCAGACCCTAGGGAAGGTCTTTCTTTGGAGTCCCAACATTTCCAATTTCTTCCTCACCTTCTACTTCACCCTGACCCTGCCTCAGACACCCATTTCCTGTGCCCACAACCAGCACGGTGTCACTTCTGCTGCAGTCGAAGCAAGCCACCGTGCAGCCTGGAGTCAGGGCGAGGGGAGAGTCCACGTCCCTTTGGGAGGATCAGAGAATTCGTGGCCATCTGTCACCCAGTGGCCACCTGGTATCAGTGGGGTTTATGCTTACGTTGGTGGCAAAAATGGCACCAATTGTTACCGGTGATAGGGCCTCAGTTCAGCAACCTGGGTACTTGAGTTCTGGCTAAGAGAAGAATTCAGAGCCAAGACTCGAACTAGAAGAGAGGATTTATTTAGACAGTCACAGAGGTAGGAGAAGTGAGCTGGAGAAGAGATAGGCTCAGGAAACAAGTTACAGCAAGAGAAGGGCCCTTGGAGCTTAGGAGAAAGAAAGGGACAGAGGAAACGCGCAACTAAATTTACAACGATTTTTGTTTGGTTGGTTGTTGTTTTTGCCTCTTGCAGTTTACGAAGCACTTTGAGCTCAGGCTAGTCCTCCATCTGTTAAAACACAGTCCAGCACAAGTCAAGGAAAACCAGCCCTAATAGCCTAACCATCAGGGGCACCTGCTGCTTCTCTCTCCTTCACGCCTCCCACTCGGTGGCCCCAGGCCATTCTCACGGCCTTTGGCCCAGTTCCAGGCAGGGTGAACCTGCTATTTGGCATTCCGGTGTCGATTACTTCTTTCACACGGCTCAGCTACCTGCTCAAAACGAAATGTCCCCAACGGGCTCTTAGTTTCTTGCCGCAAGGGGTAGAGAATTAATGATCCGTTCAGCAAAGATTTCCCCCAGTGAAAGGAATTCGCCTTATTTTCAGGTGACTCGCTCCCACCCAGGGTCACCTGTGCATTACCACTGGCAAGATAATAAAAGCCTCGCCAACCCCTCTCAGCATCCCAGACCCCTTGCCTTCGCTTCCAACCCAGTTACTCAGTTGAATCCCTCTCGGTGGCGGCGGGCCACCACCCTGCCTCATTTCCGGTCGGTCGGGTGCCTCTGTCACGTCCTGCCAATCTCATGATCTGTTGGCTTGTTCCCAAACCTGAAATGCAGTCTTTCACAGAAGAGGAGAAAGGTCACCTGCGAGGCCACTCCAGGTCGCGCAGGCATGTGTCAAATGCCACCCTGGCCAGGCTCCAGGCAAGACCATTCCTCGTGGAAGTTTGAAATTCCTTCCTATTCTTACCCCAAGAACACATTGCCTGGGGATGAGGAAAACATTGGCTCACATCAAAGAAGAAAGTCACAGCCATGGCAGTCAAAGAGGGAGGCCCGCCGATCGAGCAACCATTTGCTTGTCAGGGTGCACATGGTTTGCCTGCAACTGGACACCGTCGTCGGAATGGTCCTAGTCTGGCTTCTCAGGTTGTTGTAACCGAGTGCGGGTTACCTTGCGGCAGGAAAGGAGGGGGTGCAGTATGCTCGGCATGTTTCTTTGTGGGTGCATACCTGTGTAGCCACCTTGGAGAAAAACAATGCACACGAATGGATGATTGTGAACTCGATCCATCAGGGAGCAATGACCTGGGTCGCAAAAAGAATTGGCCACCAGTGTCTTTAAATATTAGGGACCCGGGCCTTGGGGAATCCGAGACAAGATGAGGGGGGCTGGCTGGCCGGGCTTCTAGGCATGACAGCACCTACAGGGGGAGAACATAATCCAGAGTCTGTTTCTTGGCCTTGACGATCAGAAGCTCAGTCTGGAAATATAGGACTGACTCCCACTAGTCTAACTCATAAGAGCCCAAAGTATAACTCAGTTGCCAATTAGTTGGTTTACTATGGGAGCTCCTTTTCCCATTACAAATCCCATTACTGAGTCCTGAAATGGGAGCAGATCCCCTGTCCTCATGCCGCGTACCTTCTGGGAGGAGAGACACATGCTAAGCAGATATGTCTATAACACGTCAGGTGGTAATATGCGCTACAGGAAGATGAAGGTGGAATCGGGAAGAGGAAGTGCTGGGGTGCACGTGAAGATAGGGGTTTGCTCTGTTTCATTTAGGGGTGTCAGGAGTGTCTGTCTTTTTCAGGAGACATTGGAGCAGAAATGGAAGGAGCAGGGCCCAGGGATTTCTGCAGGAGGGGTACCCGGTGGGGCCACAGCAAGTAGAAAGGTGAACTTGCATTTGCTGTGTGTGGAGAACTGCAAGGAGGCAGTGTGGCTGCAGAGAAGCGAGGGGGTGATGTCAGAGACGTATTCAGGGCCAGCGCTCTTGCAGGAGGATCTTGGCTTTTGCTCTGGGTACAATTTCAAGCTGAAGAGTGAGCCCTGGCCGGTTTGGCTCAGTGGATAGACCACTGGCCTATGGACTGAAGGGTCCCAGGTTCGATTCTGGTCAAGGCTTCATGCTTGGGTTGTGGGCTCAATCCCCAGTAGGGGGTATGCAGGAGGCAGCTGATCAATGATTCTTTCTCATCATTGATGTTTCTCTCTCTCTCCCTTCCTCTCTGAAATCATTTATATATATAATTGTTATATATATAACATAGGCTGGCTGGCTGTGTTGAAAATGGATGATGGATGGGGAGAGGGAGGCAAGGGAAGAGGCAGGGAGATGAGTGGAGGCAGGAGGCGAGAGTGGCTTGGACCAGAGTCGGGGCACCAGAAGCTGTGACCTGGGGTCAGATTGTAGATACAGTTTGAAGGTAGACGTGATGGTATTTGCTGATGGTTTGGATGTGGTGGGAGAGAAGAGGCGGGTCAAGGATGACCTGGAGCTTCTGGTGCGAGGTCCGAGAAGAGGAAGTCTCCCTTTGCTGTGAGTAGGAGGAAGAACTTGGTATCCATGTGTGCGTGTTTCTGGGGGGCAGCAGGGGCCCAGTTTGGAGGTGCTGACGTTGACATGCCCATTATGTATCTGCAGGTGGAAGGTAGGCCCTGGGATACACGAGTCTGCACTTTAGTGGAGAGATCTAGGCTGGAGGTGTAAACCAGGTAGTCTGACACGTAGGTGGCATTTAAAGTCCCGACAGTAGATGAAGCTACACAGAGTGAGGGTGCAGATGGACTCCCCAGCCTTCAGCGGTCAGTGCTATAAAGAGAACCCAGCGGGAAAGGGCTGAGAAGGAGCATCCAGAGAGAACAGTGGTCAGCACCATGGAGACTGTCCCAGGAGAGAAGTGACAGGCGTGTCGGATGCTGCCAGTGGGCTGAGTAAGATGGGAACTGAGACTTCACCACTGGAATTAAGCGCCAGGAAGTCATCGCTAACCTTGACAAGAGCAATAAAAGAGCGAGGCCTGCTGTTCCAGAGAGAATGGAGAGGAGGAAGTGAGGAGAGCAGGCACAGAGATCTCCAGAGTTTTGTTGTAAAGGGAAACAGAATTGAGGTCATGGTCGAGAAGGGCTTGGGGTCAAGGGAGTTATGTTTTGCTTTTTGTTGTTTTGTTGTTGCTGTTTTGGGGTGGAAAATAGCAGCGCATGTTTGCTGGTGAGGGCAGTAGTTTTTGGAGAGATGGCCTTGGACAGGTGAGAGCTGATGAGGCCGAGTGCGCAGATGTAGGGATTGGCCTTAAAAAGGAGCAGGGCAGTACATGCCTAGTAACTGAAAGGAAACCCACAGGTACAAGCCCAGGGTGAGGAGGTTGTCTGCTGTTCTCCATGAAATGGGCAGCAAGGTATCCGTTGAGATTGGGGGGCAGAGAGAAACATCGATGTGAGGAAGAAGCATGGATTGGCTGCCTCCTGCATGTACCCCAACCGGGGACCGAACCCACACCTGGGGCATGCGGCCTGACCGGGAATTTAACCGGCAGCCCTTCGGAGCACGGGACAGCGCCCAACCACCTGAGCCACACCAGCCAGGGCCGGACTTTCTTTTACTTATTAGTTATCTTTAAGGCTCACTTCAGTACCCAAGTTAGCCCCGCCCATGACCTTTGAGCTCAGCTCGTCAACCCCTTTAGCGCAGCAGCGTGGGGGCGGTGGACATCGAAAGAAGCCGAACCCCTGGGCCTGTGTCACTCTAAGTTTAGGCTTCCTCCCTCGCGCTGAGCCAGAGGGCCCTCTGCTTCTGCACCAAACAGGGGGACACCCCGGCCACTGGCAGTTGAACGTTCTTTTGTCGTTCAGTCCTTTGTTGTTACCGCCTCGTGCTCGGTGCTGCATGTTGCCAGCTCTGCCCCTGCCCCCTAGGAGAAGCCTCTGACCAAAGGTGACATCAGGAGAGACGCGGTGAGTCCAGCCAGGGAAGGAGACATTACCGGCCCCGGGGCTGGGAGAGGAGTAAGAGGGAGAGACCAGATTGCTTGCAGTGCACACAGTAAAGCAAGAATATTGCAACAATAAAACAATCCACCAAAGGAACAGGGGACACAGCTATACACAGAGGCCAGGTGCCCCATGGACTGTTGGAGACTCGGCCTAAGGGACTTCAACCTATCGTGCTCGGATCTCCCCACACCTGTTTGCAAAGAGCCACTCGGAACAGGCTGGTGCAGGTGGCAGCTGGATGTGAGAGCCAGCTCGTACCCAGCCCCAGGGCAGCCCTGCACATGCCTCAGTGGGCAGGTGCACCCCTCAGTGTGGTGCCCTCAGTGGGAGCAGGAATGACTAGGACCCTCTGCAGGGGCCACATGGCCTCGAACTGGGATCCCTACACAAAGCGGGGGTCCCAGGATGGATGGGGCATCTCTGGGAAGGCAGAGCCCGACCTGCCCAGCCTGTGTGCTCTTTAACTAGCCCGTGGGCCTCACAAGGACAGAGGCAGCGCATCTCTCCTCAGGTTGCCCAGGGGCGAGCCCGGAGCCTGGCACGGGCCGTCTCATTGTCGAACCAAAGGCCTAGACCAGCGGTGGGCAGACTTTTTTAGTGAAGGGCCCGAGAGGAAACAGTTTGGGCTCCGTGGGCCCTGCCGTCTCCATCGCAGCCCCCGTCTCACTGTGAGGGCAGCTGCAGGTAGGAACACAGGGTGGGCGATGTTCCGATAAAACTTTATTTCGTGGACATTGACAGTTGAGTCTCATGTAACTCGGACACGGCATGAAAGAGTCGCCTTTTGATTTTCAGCCACTTGGAAACGTAGCAGCCATTCTTAATTCTTAGCCTGTGGGCTGTGCAAAAAGAGCACAGGTCGCAGTTGACTGACCTCTGGTGGAACGCACCCAAAGGGGCCCACTTCCTGTTTCCGGCGGGAGTGCACGTAGATCTTCTCGTCTGCTAATAGCCATCGGGGTGCAGGCGCCGGACAGTGGGGTTACCCCCATTCCTCCCTGCCGAGCGCGCACACACTTTCCCACGCGTGGCCGTTCTGGATTCCAGGGGTGAGGTGGGCGGTCTCCGGTCGGCATGATCGTTGCAGACACACTTTTTTTTTTTTTTTAATATTTTTTTTTCTCCTTTTTTTTTTTTTTTATTGCTTAAAGTATTACAAAGGGTATTACATATGTATCCATTTTATCCCCCCGCCCTAGACAGTCCCCTAGCCTCCCCTATCCCCCAGTGTCTTATGTCCATTGGTTATGCTTATATGCATGCATACAAGTCCTTTAGTTGATCTCTTACCCCCCTACCTCCTGCCCCCCAACCCTCCCCGGCCTTCCCGCTGCAGTTTGACAATCTGTTTGAGGCAGCTCTGCCTCTGTATCTATTATTGTTCAAAAGTTTATAATGGTCTCTATTGTCCATGAATGAGTGAGATCATGTGGTATTTTTCCTTTATTGACTGGCTTATTTCACTTAGCATAATGCTCTCCAGTTCCATCCATGACGTTGCAAATGGTAAGAGTTCCTTCCTTTTTAGAGCAGCATAGTATTCCATCGTGTAGATGTACCACAGTTTTCTAATCCATTCATCAACTGATGGGCACTTAGGCTGTTTCCAGATCTTAGCTATGGTGAATTGTAAGACGGTTGCTGCTTCCAAGTAGGAGAGATACATGTGGACTGTCGGCGACTTGAGGCTGATTGGCCCGTCTGCCTCCCCCCCGCCGCCATCACTCCAGTGCAGATGCAGTTCACTGTAGGGAGCCCTTCTGTCTTCCCTGATGCAGGTCTGCCCGTGGCCCTGGCCAGGCCTGGAGGGGCGTGTGGGGTCCTGGGTCACGTGGGACCAGATGGTGTCCCTGGGTGCCGGCAGGAACCAACCTGTTCCACAGCAGGAGGTGCCCAGACAGGCTTCCTTCCCGCAGTCCGTGTTTGAAGTAACTCCCTGCGGAGGAATACAAATGGAAATTCACATTAAATGACTTTAAATGTCACAGAATTCAGTTTCCCGTGTATTTTGTTGACAAGTGATATTTGGGGGACACTCCCTGACCTTTATTTAAGCCGTCAGCGTGTCCTTTTTAGTCTCGCTGTCCTCCCCCACACCTTTCGCTTGGAATCCATCAGGGTAAGTTCCATCCCTGTGACAGCAACCTTTTGGCTCTCTGGGTCCTGCCCCTCTGCTGTCCCCGGCCCCAGCAAGGCTCCGCCCACCGCCACCTGGCTGGCTCCGCTTTCTCCGCCTCCATCTGCGGGGGGAGGGGGGGGATGGGGGACACACACGCCCCGCTGCTCTGGGAGGGGGCTGCTGCCTCTTGTCTATGGCGTCTGACCTCAGTCGGATGTCCTTCTTGGGTTTTAATAGCTGACTCCTTCAGACAGGCTTTGGCATGATTTGTTTTGCATCTGACGATGCTGCCTTCTGATCTAAAATATTAAACCCCTCTCTGTTTGGGGATTTACAGCCTGGCTGCTCTAGGTTCATAAAGCTTTTCCATTAAAGATCTCTCCTCTGCCAATATTTATTTCTAGAGTCACTGTTTGCCCAGAAGCTACTGGCTGCTGCATCTTCTGGGAAATGAAATTTATGTCTCCTGGCATCCACGGGGGTGACATCACCGAAGCACTGTTTACATCGCCCAGCGGCATCAGCCCTGAGCCCGTCTCCAGTGGGTGGCAAAGGCAGGGGCGGAGGGCACGGAGCGAGCAGAGTGGGTTTGCACGAACACGCCTACCTCCTCCCCCTCCTTCCCTGCACCATCCCACCTACCACTTATATTGACAGGGTCGTTATGTAATGAATGGAATCCCTTCAAATGGACGCCCCTCTTACAGTCAGTATTGAGGGGTTGGGGTCAGTAGTGGTGGAGGGATGGGCAGGAGAGGGTCGGCTTGAAGGACAAGGACCATGCCTTCCCTGTGTAGCGCGTCACCCCCATAACCTGTGTGATGGAAGTTGTGCTGCCCTCCGTGGACAGCTTTGGGTCCAGGGCTGACTTTGTGGGCATGGGACGAACGCAGTGGTACGGGGCCCCGCATGCAGAGGGCCCCACGCTCGGCCCCGTGCTCCCCTGTTGCCGTCTTGAAATTCTCAATACGTTTTGAACAGGAGATTCTAAATTCTCATTTCCCACTAGGCCCCACAAATTACTCAGCTGGTCCTGTAACTTCTGAGAAAAGGAAATTATGTTTTGGCCACTGATGGTGCCACATGAAACTCATCATCCTTTTCTGGTCTGGAGCGGCTGCCTCTAAAAGTGCCATCTCACTGTGCTTTGTATCCGTTCGTGCTGGAGAAAGCTCGAATGGTTTATGTACAAAACTGGTCTTAAATTTATATTATTTTGAAACTTGGCTTCTCTGGGGTTGGGGTGCACTGGCCACCCCCTCTGGCTGTGAGATCTCACTGAAGTCTGGCTGGCAGTGTGCTCATCTTTACAAGTTTCTTTCCCTAGCAAATACCCGCTCATTGGTGAGGTTTCTGTGAGGTCTGTTAGGTGTGCACTCTGCAGCTTTTTGGCTTAAAATGTACTCTTCTCTGGTGTGGTCTCTTGGGGGCTGATGGGGAGAAAGAGAAACCAACAGTGCAACTGTTTTGATACTGAAAATTGACAAGAGTCTTTTTAAAAAAATATTTGTATTGATTTCAGAGAGGAAGGGAGAGGGATAGACAGATAGAAACATCAATGATGAGAGAGAACCATTGATCGGTTGCCTCTTGCATACGCCTCACTGGGGATCAAGCCAGCAACCCAGGCATGTGCACTTGGCTGGAATCGAACCTGGGACCCTTCAGTCTGTAGGCTGATGCTCTATCCACTGAGGCAAACTGGCTAGGGCGACAAGAGTCTTTTTAAAATAAAGAGCCAGCCCTCCCCCACCTCCTCCCCCAAAGTAACTTCTGTAGCAGACACCATTGTCTACCCAACACGCATTGTGCCTTATTCCCTCCAATGGAATCCCCCCCCTTTTTTTTTTTTTCAGTCACCATTGTCTCAGGGACAGGCCCTTCCTCAGCCACAGAGAATGAATCTGATAGATTAAAACAGTGATGGGATCTTCAGACTTGTGTTCAGAAGTTGATCTAAAGGTGACCATATGACCTAGATCTCATCAAAGAGCAGGAAGTAAAAGCTTGTTCTGGGATAGCTTTGGTGTTCCTGAGAAAAAACAGACACATGTGGCTGGCCTGCTCCTTACTATTTTGTCCACCCACCCCCCCCAGGCCCCCCACCCCCAACCCTTCTTCTGCTCTGGATGTGGACACAATACCTGGGGATGCAGCAGTCATCTTGTAACAGAAGAAAAAAACAACACATTGCAAAAGGCAGAGAGAGAACAAGGAGCTGGGCCTCTGATGGCATTGTTGAGCCACTGCCCTGTCTTAGACTACCTCCCTCGGAACTTCCTATGATGCACCAGACAAACAACAACATCAAGCCTTTCTTTTCAGTCATTGCTATGACCTTTTCCTTTTTTACTTCCAGTGAACTCTTTTGTCACTCGTACGACTTCTCAGCAGCAGTTAACACAATGTTGTCTATCCCCTCCACTTAAACCATTCTTTCTTAGGCATTCACGACACCATATCACTGGACTTTCTGATTACTTCTCATATTCCTCTCCTTAGCTCAGTCCTCGATGGTGGGATTCAGTGGTTCATTCCTTTACTCATCACCAGACATTTACTGAGTGTTCCTGTGTGTTGGGCTTTATACCAAGTGCTTCAGATGCAGCCATGAAGACAGACGAGGCCCCTGCTCTCACGGTGCTTACCCTGTAGTCCTAGTCCACTCCCTACCACTGGCCACACTCCTCCTGGACAGTCACATGAACTGCCACAGCTTCACCACATACAGACTGTTAATCAACAGTCTGCTGATTCTCCTAGAAGAGAAAGAGAGGCGATTGAACTGCCCTTGGCGAGTCAGTCATGAAATAACCTTCACTCCACATCCCTAGCCAGGATCTGACGAGAAGGCATAAGAGAGCTGGCTACCTGTCCTCAGACCCATGCTCTGACTTTATTTTTTGGCAGCACTCGAGCTGCCGGGGGATTCTACAGCAGGAAATCCCCTCGACATAACCTGCTGTATGTGAGGACTTTCTGTTATTTCCCATAAAATGCACTGAAAATTTCCATCAGGTTTAATGGTTATTGTACTGTCGGTACCGCCAGCCTGTCTCTCACGCACAAACTGCGAGAGAAACAATGAGAGGCACCAGGAAGTGAGAATGTGTCAGACTCCCCCAAACCAGCAGTGAAGAAGGACTGCTATTCAAATCGCTTTGTCAAAAAATCGTGTTTCATTGGGAAACAGGGTTGAAAATGAAAAAGCTTAATATGGCAACCCACTGACTCTGTTTATGAGAATGTTAAGGTTTCTGACCTCAGGATAGAATCCAAATGACAGAAAAGCATTGATCTATCGATATGCTTATTATTTATTCATGATAAAAAATTGGGAAAATGTTGACTTACTGCTATGCATGTAATTCACTACTACTTCGATTAAAGGAGAAACACTATACGATCATTTTAATAGATGCTTAAATAGCACTCGTTAAACTTCAGTGACCACTTCTAATAAATATTTTAGCAAGCCAGGGATAAAAGGAAAGCCCTTAATTTACAGCGGATATATGCAAACCCACAACAAACATTATTCTGAACAAGAAAACTGAAGAAGTCTTCCCTTCAGAGTTTGGTAAAACCCTTCCAGATACTTTAGCGCTGGGACCACAGTGAGGCGAGTGATGAGCTTACCGGAGGTACAGAACTTAACAGCAAGTCAATAAACTCCGGAATCTGTAAAATACATGACATTATGATGCAATATTTTTAAAAAATCAAGATTAATGAAAAAGCTCCTTGAAGAACAGACTACAAATTTTAAATATGGACAGGACCAGGATTTCCCCTGATTTTTTTCCTTTTGCCTTGAGCTGTAATATGGCTCTAGCATTCATTAAAATATTCTTTATCTTGATGAAGCTCCCCAAATTTCGGGCCCAGGACAAGTGCCTCCCCTCACCCTGGAGTTGACTGAGATGTAAATGACCTTCACTTTAGGCCTTTCCCGGTGGTTTGTGCAGGACAATAACCCATCAGGAGAGTCTTGGTCCAGCCTGCCCTTTTCTCTCCACGCCCCCCCACCCCCCAATCCTTCAGTCCAACATCTGAAATGGGCCTAGAGTAGGGGTTTTCAGCAGATACTTAGTAGGCACTTGTCCTACCACTCAAAGTTGCCTTTCTGTTTCCCATGGCAACTTCCCATTCCTCCACCACCCACTCCCTCTCGGCCCGACACCTGCATCAGGCAGGACCGACCCCCATCTCCTCTGTTCCTCAGTATCCCCCCTGCGTTAGGTCCTCAGTTCTGACAACTTGTCTCAGTGAATTTCAACTTTTACTCAAAGTCTCGATCTTTCCCAGTAGACATAGCATCCTAAGGAAAGGACCCGATATTTTGTGTGTATGTCCCAAGGACCTGCAGCAGTGCTTGGAACATAATAGATGCTCATTAAAGATTTATTGAGCATATGCAGGACTGTGTCTACATACGGTCGCTCAAAGTGAGCACCTGGGGTTGTCTGAAGAGCATCTAACTTCAGAAACAGGGACCCCATTTGTCCCTGAAAGGGGAATCTGACCAGTGACAGAATCTTAGAAGGACAAAAGTCCCATGTTTACGAATCGCTTATTAATGTTAGCGTCAAGTTCTAAATTCTTATTTCTACTTATGTTGATTTTTCCCTTTCTTTTCCAAGCTCCTAGCTTCTGTGCTTGCTTCAGAAGCTTGTAGTGCTGCTTCTCATTAAAAGATATTTCCCAGGCAACATTCTGGTTCTCCCATCACATCAAATTAACGTAATGACTGCTTAAGCTGCCAGGGAAACAGGGGTCATTGCATGCTGCTGACAGTAACACTGACAGTGACATTGAAGCAGGACAGAGGCCGTCTTCGTAAATAATTACGTATACACAATCAGAGCACTCTAGAGTTTGAAGTGCACTTAGAGAGCCAGTCCTTTTGTTTATACAAAAGTGGAGACTGAGAATTTCCCATGATTCCCGAGTGCTGTGAAAAGTTGGTTAGAGAGCTCATCTCTTCCTTCTTCAGGTGGGAGGAGCCTCTTCAACCAAAACTCCGAGACTTCCTAGAGCCCGGCACAGTGTTAGATGCATAATGATCAACTAGCCAAATGTCAGCTCGATTCCAAATGGCTTAAACCAGGAGGGCATTTGCCATCTCAATAACATGGAGGTTAAAAGGAGGGCAGTTCTTTGGTTGGTTAATTCAGTATTTCATCAACCTCATCAAGGACCTAGGCCTTTTCTGTATTTTCTGCTCAGCCCTCCTCACCATGTTGGCCATTTTTCCTCATGGCCACAATATGACTGCCGTAGCTCCAGCCCTCATACCTGTGCACAACCATGTTCAGAGGTTGATGATAATTTTTTTTAAAATATATTTTATTGATTTTTTACAGAGAGGAAGGGAGAGAGATAGAGAGTTAGAAACATCGATGAGAGAGAAACATCGATGAGCCGCCTCCTGCACATCTCCTACTGGGGTTGTGCCCGCAACCCAGGTACATGCCCTTGACCGGAATCGAACCTGGGACCTTTCAGTCTGCAGGCCGACGCTCTATCCACTGAGCCAAACCGGTTTCGGCGAGGTTGATGATAATTTATGTAATTTTAAAACTCTGACCAATGGACCCCTATAGTTATGCAGAAATGCTTTAGAACCCTACAAATACTTGATTCAAATTCATTCAGAATTTTGTTTCATCATTTAAAAAAAATTACAGTTAAATGTTTCACACGCCAAACATTCATATCCTAGAAACAACCAACATATTAAATTGTTCTTTCATTTTTACAGGCTTCTGTGTCTAGAGTTCCTGCCATAAATATTTTGCCCGTGTTCACTGGTGCAGCGTGTTGTAGCCCAGCGCTGGTCCTCACGATATTATTATCCTTTCTTATGCAGGCCTTCCCGTCTCTGTTCACATAAGATGGTACACACGAGTATCAGCTGCAGCTTTGCGAGGGCCTTCTGGAATGAAACGCCAGGTAAGAGGTACTTTTGCTCAGCACCATGTGTGATCATGGCGCAATCCTTGGTCTTACAGCAACACTTGGCCAATAATTGTGTCACATTGGACATCGGTTCAGCACCTGTTGTAAGATCTGAAATCTTTTCTCTTCCTCTTAAAGGCTAAGCTCCTTTGCAAGGGAAAGGCTCAGGGTTCATGCTAGATCACTGGTCAGAACCTGAACTCTAACTCACTCACTTCGTCGCATCTGAACAACAAAGACGCACTTGGTTGAAACAACTGGTCCCTGACTGCCTTCCCCAAGACTGGACGCTTGCCAGTTAAGGAATGACAGCAGGTCTGACGCGCCGCTACTGACTCCTCTCTGAAGGAGATTGTCTTTCCATCCCCCTGTTATATTTCGTGACCTGAAATCGTAGGGCGAACAAACTCGTATATTTGCAACCACTCATTGGAGTGACTAGAATTCTCTCCATACTGTGCGGCTAAAACAAAATTTAAAAAGTGGATTGAATGGGAGGCTAAGACTGCACCTGTCCTTGCGTTTCCTTGTTGCTGGGTTTTCTGTAGTCACTGAAACAACCTTCTTTAACATGGTGACATTTCATGTCACAAAACTAAACAGAAGGTACGTTTATGGGTGCGTCTGTCATATTTGCTAGAATTCAGGCCGGTCCTTCCTGGTTTGGGCAATGACCTTAAGCGGTTTCTGCAACCAGTAGAGAGCAAATATTAGCATTTAAGTGAGGAAGAGAAGTCGGTGGCTTGAACAAAGAAGGCTTGTTTCTCTCTCGTAACAAGAAGTCAGGAGGTAGATGGTGCTGGCGATGGTTTGGCAGCTCAACCACATCAGGGCCAACATCTCTGCGATGTCTTGGCCTTTCTCCTCCGGGCACCGACGACTAAGATCCAGGTCCAGCCAACACAGTCGCCCTCCAGCAGGACAAGGGCAAGCATGGTCCTGCCTCTTTTGTCCCTTCTATCAGGAAAGCGAAACATACACAGAAAACTCCTGCAGGCTCCTGCTTATGTCCCACTGGCCAGCCGACACCTCGCGTGCAGCGCAGGGAGGCGGGGAAAGGAGAAACGAGGTTAGGAATGGATGCTGAGTCCACATCAATATGCACTATGTGCCTCGAAGAGAAACAGATTTCCAGGTTACCTTGCAAACGCCCCTTTCGGGACCCAAACAACACTGGCTTTGAGGAATTTAATAAGTAGGACATCCACGCAGCCGTGCAAAAACCATTCCATAGTCATAATAACCGCTTTTTGTTACGTTTCCCCCAATTTTTTAAATTTATTGGGCTGCCATTGGTTAGTAAAAGTAGATAGGTTTCAGGTGTGCTATAGCCCATCTGTCTGTACATTGTATTGTGTGTTCACCACCCAGAGTTCAGTCTCCTTCCATCACCGTTTATTTGTTGTCTTTGTAAACAGGGTTTGGGGCACAGTTTGCTCAGGCCCAATCCAAAGGTTATTTTGCTCTGTTTTAACGTTGCGAGGGTCGAGGTATAGGACATGCGAGTTGGCTTCTCGGGCGTGACATCTCCTGCTCCATTCCAAAGGGGCTCCGTTTGGCATTGTTTGCAAATTGATCTGAGTGTTTTCCGTAGCCTGATGCCAGATAATTGAACGGATTAGGAAAAGCTGCTTTTGGAGATTATCTTGTGCTCACCGTGAATTTTGCTTTGTTGTGCACTGCTGTGTGTAGAGGGCAGGCACTGGTTGCAAAAGGCATGTTCAGCAAAGAGCCCTGCCTTTCATACTGTGTTGTTCAACGCTCTGGGCATCGAGGACCCTCATGAATCTGCTCCAGCTGTGGACCCACTCCCCAGAGAGAGAGCCCATCTGCGCTCGCATGCAAATCCTGCAAACAGTGTTAGGAGATTCACAGTTTCCTTCCACTCACTCCAGGCACCAGGGTAGAGCCTTGTGGTTTACTTGGTTGGTGCAGTGGCAGAAGATTTGCTGTGTGAGGAAAGAAGCAAAACAAAAGAGCAACATCAGGACGTCTGATGGGCATCCATTAGCTGTGTGGCTTCTCTGAATCTTCGTTAAGATCTCGCTTTTACCTCCAGAAAATGGAGCCAGTAGAATTTTCTCAAGGACCAAGTGGGTCATGTGTAAGATGGTTGTGAGCTACACAGCACTTTACAAATGTTGGGTTAAAAACTTAATTGCCCATACATTCAGAGAGCACGCTGGCTCTTACTTCCCAACTGAACTGACTGAATTCAAAATAGAGCCCCATGAGGACGTGCCTCAGAGAGTGTCTTGAGGTTTCAAGGAGCGGAAGGTTCCTTCTCTTTGAGCAAATGTTGTTCTCAAACTCATGCATTGAGCCCCGCACCCCTTTTCAGCAGCGCGTTTGAAAAGGGGCACCAACCGAAACACCCCGTGCCCACTGCCAAGCACCACTCACAGTGGGTGGAGTCAGGACACGCCAACGTGGCTGCGAGACCAGGGACAGGGAGAGGATGGAAGGGTCTTCTAGAAGCTCCTCCCCTGCCCGTCCCAGACCAGTGCCCACCCCTGGGACTCCCATTACGCTCATGTGGGCATCCTCTAGTCCAGTGGTTCTCAATCTTCCTAATGCCGCGACCCTTGAATACAGTTCCTCATGTTGTGGTGACCCCCAACCATAAAATTATTTTCGTTGCTACTTCATAACTATAATTTTGCTACTGTTATGAATCGTCATGTAAATATCTGATATGCAGGATGCATTTTCATTGTTACAAATTGAACATAATTAAAGCATAGTGATTAATCACAAAAACAATCTGTAATTATATATGTGTTTTCCGATGGTCTTAGGCGACCCCTGTGAAAGGGTCAGTCGACCCCCAAAGGGGTCGCGACCCACAGGTTGAGAACCGCTGCTCTAGTCTTTGCTTGGTCCCCTCTATGGATGCTCTCCAAGTCCCCTGTGCCCTTCCAGGCAGGAATGCCAACTCCAGGTCCCTGACCACACGGCCTCTCTCTTCATCCCATACTCCTTCCCATCCTCCCTTCCTCTCTTGTTTCTCAGATGTTCACAATATTCTTTCCTTCCCACGCCCACCTGCCTTGGCAGCCACCCCTTCGCCACTGAACCAGGGAGCCACCAGCAGAGTCACTGGGGTGGCAGCCGGTGGGAGGCCCAGGGTCCGAGCCCCACAGACCTGGCTGCTGCCTCCACAGGGTGTGAGGTCGGTGGTGGGTCAGGACTCTCCCAGCCCCAGCAGACAGCTGACCTGCGTGCGGAACTAGGAGATTCTGTTGGGTGACACAGAGCATCATGACGGTACCCACACACCGATAATAAGACAACGCAGAGTCATTATCAGTGAGGCAAAAAGGAGAGAGAGTCTCAGATATGCCAGAGCCACATGATGCTGTTGGGAGTGCAGGATCCCCTGGGGCTGGTAGCCCGTGTCCTCTGATGTGGGCTGGCCCCACGCTCCCTGCTGCTTCGGTCCCACCCATCACAGGGTGGCTGACATCTGGGAGGTTCTGGGGAAATGCAGGCACAGGGAGCAGGGCGCGGAGGGTGGGCTCACTCCTGGCTCCAGGGTCCCCTCAGAAAGCTCTTTCGGACACGAATGGCTCATCCCCTCGGCAGGTCTACACTGGGCTTCCTTCATGGCGCCTCGAGAGGGAGGGAGAGGAAGGATCTGCCGAAAACAGGCATCCTTTCGCTCCTCATCGATTGCTTCCAGACTTAATGACCATTTCCCCGGGTGTAAGGTCACACGGATACAGAGGTTATCGTCTTAACAACCGGGTTCATCTTCCGAATCATTTCACTGCACTGTGCAGGCCCGCAGGCCACCCGGTGGCCCTCTGCTCACCTCCCTCTGGGTCTGCTTTTGCCCGAGACCTGGAATAAGCTGGCGGGTTGACTCACTAGGCTCTTCTCCTGGCTTGAGCTTCCAAGGAGCTCCTGATCATTGGTTTGTTTGTCCATCTCTGTAGGTAACTGCAGGTTCTTTCCTTCCTTCCTTCCTTCCTTCCTTCCTTCCTTCCTTCCTTCCTTCCTTCCTTCCTTCCTTCCTTCCTTCCTCCCTCCCTCCCTCCCTCCCTCCCTCCCTCCCTCCCTCCCTCCCTTCCTTCCTTCCTTCCTTCCTTCCTTCCTTCCTTGTCCTTTTGGGGTTGTATGGAGCCTCCTCTCTTCCATCTCTTCTTCATCTGCTTCATTTGGGCGTGTTTTGATGTAATGTGTCGCAATAGCAAAAGCATGGCTGTAACTTTCACTTTATGATGCCCCTATTCAGGTTTCTAGTTTTTTATTCCCCCCCCCCGAATGATGAGGTTGTTTTGGGGTTCCTTGCAGAGGTTCTCAACCTTCCTAATGCAGCGACCCTGTAATACAGTTCCTCATGTTGTGGTGACCCCCAAGCATAAAATTATTTTCGTTGCTACTTCATAACTATAATTTTGCTACTGTTATGAATCGTCATGTAAATATCTGATATGCTGTATGTGTTTTCCGATGGTCGCGACCCACAGGTTGAGAACCGCTGCTTTAGTGACTGTAGGAGACAGGGCACTGGCTGGGAAGTCACTACGCCCGCGTGAGCTCGGTCCGCCACTGCCAATTGCTAGTTAACGTCCCCTCGGATGGGCAGTAGGAATAAAAGACTCTCTCCGTTCTCTCTGAGAAGGATGTCTTGAGGATAAAGTGAGGCTATGGAAGAGAGAGATCCCTAAAACACAGTATAAAAATCATATTACTGTCCATGCGGTGAGTGGTACTGCGTCCTGGGCACCAGGCTAAGCTCTCTGTGCACGCTTTCGTTGCATCCTCATGATGATGCACAAGGGGTAGTATCACCCCCCCACTGGTGAGGAGCTAACGCCCAGAGAGGGCCCCAGGTCACACGGCACGTAGAAAGGGAAGACCCAGGATTTGAACCACCTCTGACTGGCTCCAGACTGTGGGCTCTTAACCACTGCACCATCCTGACGCCCTCTGTAGCCAGCGTCCCATCATTCAGCTGGATGCTGGTGACGTCTATACAACTCCACGCCAAGAAATCGAGTGCTTGGGAGACCACGAAATCCCCAGTGTACTTGGCGAGGGGTTATTCAATGCCATGGTGGGCTGAAGAGAAATCCCTTTCCAACATTTTACTTGAGTTTCCAGAATCAAAACTCACGCGGTTGACCAGGGCAGGCAGCACAGGGTCCAGGTAATGAGCGTCCTTATCTGAAATTAAAGACACAAACTCTGACTTCGGGCCAGTCTGTCTCTTGGGCTTTCTGTCTCTTGCTTAGACAAGAAAACCGTGAAGGTCTCTGTAAGTCACCGTAATGGCGACAGCTAACATTTCTGACATGCGTACTCAGTGCCAGGGCTTTTTCTGAGTATTTTATGTCCCATTTTATCTGCCTCTCACTACAAGAGCTGGGTGCTACTGTTCTTTTCCCCTTTTCGTAGGTGAAGAAACTGAGGCACAAGGAAGTCTGCCCAAAGTCACACAGAGGTGGGGGGGAAAGCTGGGCTGCACACACTTAGTCATTCAGCTCCTTTCCTTTCTAACTTACAGCGATGATATTATTTGTCGCCTTGGATGGATGGGTAGCCACAATTGGTCACTTCCGTATAGACTGCCCCGGTTTTTTCCTGCTCTAAATAAACAAAAATACAGTCTATGTGTTTAAATACCCCATCACACTGTTTAGGACATAGTGGTGCTCAGTAAATATTTGCTTACCTGGTTTTCTCATTATTAAAAACATTGTGTGAAAAGGACATGGAAACAAACAAGAATAAATCAAGAAATAGAAAATAATGAGGCTGCAGAACTGGGAGAAATGATCTGACTCAGGCCTCCTAATACGAACTATCTCATCAGAGAATAACCCAAAGATAAAGCACACTGTGAACCCCTACAGTGCTTATCTCGATGAAACAACAGCCAAGGAAAAAGAAATCGAATCATCCCGGTGGCAGAGACTTGATTATTGACTTTGGCAATGCTTTCTCCACCTCCTTGTGCCAATGAAGTTATTAGAATCGAATTGAGAGAGGCAGACGCACAAGAAGAGCTGAGACAAGATGCTGAGCAGTTGAAATCAATGACTCTTGGAGTTGATCCCCTGCCAAAGGCTATACCAGCTCCCATTCTGACCAGCAGCCCAGCGCTGCAAGCCAGGTTTCTGGAGGGGACACCCAGGTGGCTGGGGACTGACAGCTGTGGGAAGGAGGCAAAGGGCGCCCTTCCCATTACCAAGGGCCAGAGAGGCCAGCACCCACCAGGGTGGAGAAGAGTGAGACGTCGTTAGTCTCACCATCCTCCCCAGACTGTGGAAGGGGAAGAGGAGGCAGAGACGGAGGATGGGAGAGAACACAGTGTTTTTCACAATCTGTTTGTGACAGGAAGAAAGAGTGGCTTAATAACCCAGAGCCAGATTAATGGAATATTCCTCTCTCCCCTGGCAGAGATGGTTCTTTGGTGCCATTGCTCATAAAATGGATGGCCAACGGAGGAGCCATGGAGCTGATTAACAGATCTGCCCCCAAGTTGCCAAACAAAACCCATTCCACCAGAACTGGAGAGCTGGAAAGTGTTTAGACACCAGTTTAACGAGGAAACCACTAGCATTCTCTGGAAGCCACCAACCACTTAATCTCTTCTAGCTACTTCCTCCCTCTCAGTCAACTATCTTCCCACCCTCTTCTATGTGGGCCCCAAGCATCTTCCTTCCATTCATTTTCTCCATCATCCACCCTCCAACCATCAAGCATCAAAGCCACCATTTAAAGCTTGTGCCCAATTCTCTGAGAATGAGTGCGCTTTTGTAAATCTTTATGAAGAGCCTAGCAATGGTATGTGCTTCTGATTAGTTGAGATGTGTGTATGTTTGCTTCTCTGTGTACAAGTTTTCTAAAATGATGATAATAATAATAGGTAACAAGTGGCAGGCGTTCTTTTGAGCACTTAGAGTTCTTAGTGAATCTGTGTAGGTCAAGAGAGACATAGGAACACTGGGAATACTGACATAGGCGGTTCTCCAAAAATCCTACATTGCAGCACAAAGTCCACAGCTCCACCAACTTGCCCAGAGTTTTGAATCAGCTTAAGAATTTCCAATCAGATTAATTGTCCCACACTCTTATTCATGACCAGATATCCCAGTACTAGCAAGCATATGAGAAGAGCTGATAATGTGGATAATTAACACCAAACAAATAAACAAACAAAATAATAGTAGTGTGGGGGGACTGAGAACATGCAAAGAGAGATTTAAAGTGTATGGATATTTTAATGGAGATAAGAAAACATACTACATCATTCTCAGAGAATTGGGCACAAACTTTAAATGGTGGTTGGAGGGTGCTTGATGGTTGGAGGGTGGATGATGGAGAAAATGAATGGAAGGAAGATGCTTGGGGCCCACATAGAAGAGGGTGGGAAGATAGTTGACTGAGAGGGAGGAAGTAGCTAGAAGAGATCAAGTGGTTGGTGGCTTCCAGAGAATGCCAGTGGTTTCCTCGTTAAACAAAAAAGGAACATTCAGAGGCCAAAATAGAATTCTTCTTGCAAATTAGAAATAGCAGAAATGAAAAACTCAATAGTAAATTTCCCAGAAAGTACAGCAAAACATCAAAGAGATAGAGAAATTAGAGAGACAAGAAAGAAAAATTAGAAAACTAGTCTAAGAATTTTAATATCTAAATAATAGAAGTTCCAGAGAGAAAACATAAAAGAGAATCACAAATGAAATTTGTCCCCCAAATTTCCCAGAAATAAAAGATAAAAGTTGCCAACTTTAAAGAATACATCAACTACCCAACATAATGAATAAAAATAGATCCAAATTAAGGCACCTCACTGAAATTTTTCAAAGAGTGGGGGAAATAGTCTACAAGATTTCCAGAGAAAGAAAAAGTTATATACAAAGAATCAAAAATAAGAATGGCTTTGTACTTCTCAGTAGCATCCCTGGAAACAAAAAAGAAAATGGGGCAATGTATTCAAAATTCTGAATGGAAATGATCTCCAACCTAGAGTTCTATACCCAGCCCAATTATCAAACAAGTGCAAAGGTAGAATAAAGACATTTTCAGATGTGCAAAGTCTCAAAGACAGATTTCCCATGCAACCTTTCCCAAGACATGGAAATACAGCACAAAAGTTTCAACATAGGAGACAAGTAAAGGGTATTTCCAAGGTGAAGAAAGATCCCAGACACTATGGATGAAGGACAGCAGCCCAGGTTGGTACAGCACCAGTCAAGAGGTAGTCATGTTGGACATGCCCAGAGAAAGTCTACTGACTCCTCAACCCATGGGCAGAATGCTCAGGTAAGCTTGCCCCCCCCCCCCAAAAAAAAAAACACCTCATCATGTGCTATTCTCCACTCTTTGCCTGCTGTTTGGATCAGCTTCCTTTCACTCCCACAAAAGCACTCTGCTGTGACCTAGTCCTAAGAGTGAAGTAGACAAATGAAGTGGTTCATTCTAAGATGAATTTAGAAGCAGAATATCCAAAGCAGCTCACTTCCACTTTCCCTGATGATTTTCCTGGCGGAAGGCCACAGAAACCGGCGTGCTCAAGAGCAGTAAAGGGATCTGGATGGAAAATGGGATGGAAACGCTGCTACAAGAACCAGCAATATCTGCTAAGCCTACAGTTGGCACGGAATTCTTCAGCAGCTGGAAGTGTGAATAGGAATTCAGCTGTTCAGTGTTCACATCCCAGTCCCTCCTGAGTTTTGTTTAGTTAAGGATGCTCTGTGCTTGGATTCTAGGGTCACACTCCCATGCTCAGCCAAAGCGGGTCCTTTGTGCTGGTGTGGTGGGTGCAGAGCGAGGCTCTGTCCTCGGTTGCTCACTGTGCCAGACTCAGCAGTCCCTTCTGGGCCTCGCACGGGATTCGATGCGTTTCTCCTGGGGGTCTTTGCGTCCTTTCCTACCAACCAACATCATTCAGAATCCTCAGGAATCAGAAAGCTTATAAACATGCAGGGTCCAGGACTCCTAGGTTCTGAGAGGCTCCTTGACTGAAAGCAGTTTGGCCCAATTTCTCCCTAGAGGCATTTGAAAGAGTAGACTCCATCAAACCCAGAAAAGTTCCCATCACTACCCCCGCCCGCCCCTAGTGAATGGGTGCCTATGAGGCTTACATTGAGGGAATACTCAAGGGATTTGAGAACAGAGATCCGCCCTCCTGTGTGACCTGCTGCCTCCACCCAGAGAAAGCAACTGAAGTATCCAATCGCAGTTTCTTTTGCTAAAGTTCCACCGAAGTTGGTACCTGCTCGGCCCTAGTACGAGTCCTTTCAGTGAAGCCTGAGACTTGTTAACGTTCCACGCTGCGTTATACTTCTCTGTAGCCATGTCTACCTCTAGACTATAGGAGAGAACCTGTCGCCAATGGTTCTTTACGGCCCCTCCTCCCCGCTCCCGTAGGCTAAGTGGGGACCCGACACAGAGTAGCTGCTCAATATTTGCTTACAGAGTGAACAAATGAATACATAATTGAATCAATGCCGACTCCTGAGACATCTAAGCTGCACCCGTTCTGTTAGGGTCAGGAGTTCTGCCAGCTCCCAGAAAAAAAAAATCAAATCCATAATTGACTATTAAAGTAAAATCTCATGAATCTGAATGTAAGGTGAGAATTAGTGATGATATACGTCATGAAATTATTTATAAAGACATTTACTTATTTTATATCCAAGCACTTAGACTTGAACGAGGCGGAGGAGGGGTTCCGTAAATGCCAAGTCAGCAGCCCACAGAGGCTGGTGTGTCGTTAAGGTCGTGATTAATGTTAACCTATCAGCAGATACCTCTGAAGTGTGGCAGGTTCTCGAGGGCAGCTGTTCTTTTCAGCGTTTTCATTGTTCCTCATAGAATTGCCTTGTATTTAAAATTCCTGTAGAGCCGGAGCTCTCAGACGCTGTGTGGGAATCCAAACAGGCGCCATTGAGGGCTTGTTGGCTCGTCTTCTTCCCACTCACCCGCTATCCCTTTGTCTCAGGCAGCCTGCACTCCACCCACGGGGAGTCCTGGCATTTCTCCGAACGCCCCACACCCTCCTGCCCCTGTGAGTCCCTCTCTTTCCCTTCTCACCTCCATCAGAGAGCTCCCCACACATCCTGGCTCCTGCCGATGGAGAGGGCCCCCTTGTCCTCCCTGCTCCCAAAGCACCCAGTGTTGGAGCTGTCTGCCCGTTTTCCCCGCGGGCTAACCTCTCAGGAGGCAGCTCCTTTGTCTTACTTATCCTTGTATCCCAAGCACATGGCTCAATGGTGCTTGGAAATGTATCGCATAAATAACGAAACGTCCAGTCCTCGGGTGCAGACACGCTTCTGCCTGAGAGCTGCGTAGCTCGGCGAGTGCAAGTGCGTTTCTAGCACCGTCACTGTTTCTATTTCGGCATCTAATTGCTATTGCACCAAATGGTCAGAGCAGAAACTGCAGCAAGAGACACGGTCTAGAGACTCCCTCCCATGCAAATGCTCCCAGCTCTGGGGAAATGGCTGCAGTCATAAAAGCGTGGAGGCCTGTGGAATTTTAGGCAGAAAAAAAAAAAATTGCTCATAGAATTGCAATTTTTGTTCAGGTTGCTGCCTGGGAGATTCTTACCCCACCACTGAAAAGCCCCTTCTCCACAGTCGCTTCCTCCCCTCTCCCCGATTCAGGTGAAAGATAATGAAAAATCACAGAGCTGAGAAAGCCGGGCCAAACCCTGGGCATGTGCATTGCTGCCTGGGCCAGAACCCAAGGCCCAAAGGTACAGAGTCCCCCTCCCTTCGTCCCTGCAAAGTGCTGAACGCCCTTCCTGGTGGCAAGTCCTCAGGGTCACGGGACGCCCCACCCAGCGACCGGCCAGCCGTGAATGGACCTGAACCTTTTTCTGACCTGCCTGTCACACCCACACTCAGCTCCCTCCTGGATAATGAGTTCTGGGAGGTTATTACTTGCTGGAAACAAAATAGCACTTCCTTTCATTCCACCTGCAAGTCCTCTTGCTCCAATGTCACCCATCCTTCCTACAGCTGCGGGCTGGCTCTGTGTGGACAAGGGCTTCTCTGTGTCCCTTGGGAGCGGACGGAGCTCTCCCGAGGCCCCTCTCAGTCTTGGGCTTCCCAGACCGAGGTAAATAGATGATGTCTGCAAGAAGGCCCCAAGCATCATCAATACTGTTGATAATGACGGAGCTGAGTGATGATGGCTGCTGTTACAGGGGTTCAGGTTCTGGCAACGAATCAGATGTGAGCGCTTCCTAATAAGTCCTTGCCACGCGCAGTGTTGAGATGAAACCATGAGGGTGCCTGGGTGCCCCTTGGGACAGGGCATGGGTTCGCGTGTCCCCAGGTCACCTCGTGGTTCCTCATGCCAAGCAAGGAACGTTCCCTTTGTGTGTGAGGGGAGCCTGCCCTTGTGAGATGGCTGGAACCCCTGTGGGCAGCATCCTGGCCGAGGGGCTACTGCTCTCACGTGAGGAGGAGGAGGAGGAAGAGAGGGGAGATGTGAGAGGGAAGGAGGAAACCCAGCCGGCCTTGACGCTAATCCCACGAAGGGCTGGGATCCCGGTTGGGCAGATGGGGAAGCCGAGGCTCCCAGAGGCAGGAGGCATGCCCAGGATGCTAGAAGCGATGGGTCTGGACTGAAAAGCCAGACCTGTTGAGGCCCAAAGCCCAGGTCCCCTCCCCAGGGGACTGTGCGGCCCCTTGGGACCTCCCACCCCCACAGCAGCGTGGTTCTTGCCCCTGTCCGGGGCAGAAGGCCCGGCCCCTTCCTGCCTTCCCCATCCCCCTTGGAGGCTTAGGCCAGAGCCCACCCAGGCCCCAGGTGCCACGGGAGCACCGGCTGCCCCTCCCTTCCATTTCCTCGCCTTATCCTGCAGGAAGCACAGGGACAAGATGGCAGGTGACTCATCACTAGAAGAATGAAACCTTGAGTGGGGCAGCTGAGAGGCGTGGCTAGGTGCCCTGACAATGGAGAATGTCCCCCCCCCCCCCCCCCCAGCCTTCAGAGGGCCTCCCTGCACTGGCTGTAAAACAAAGGCCGAGAAAGGACCCCAGCGGGCGGGGCTGGAGGGCAGACAGGAGGCCGAGAGGCAGCCACAGCGCTTGCCACGGTGAAAGGGAAGACCAAGGGGACTGGAGATTTCCCGGTGGCTATAATTTGAGCTATTTGCGACGTTAGGCAAATCCGCGTCCTTTATGCATCTCTCTCTCTCTTTTTTTAAATTACAGTTTACCCTCAGTTTTATTTTGTATTGGTTTCAGGTGTACAGCATAGTGGTTACACAGTCATATTTTACAAAGCGCTCCCCCCAACTTCCAGTACCCACCTGGCGCCACACGTAGTTATTACCGTATCACTGACTATATTCCGTCCGCGTACTTTTCATCCCTAAGGCTATTCTGTAACTGCCAATTTGTACTTCTTAATCGCTTCACCTTTCCCGCCCGGCCCCCCGGCCCCCTCCCCCCTGGCAGCCACCTGTCCACTCTGTGTCTCTGTGAGTCGGCTTCTAGTCTGTTTGTTCGTTTACTTTGCTCTTTAGCTCCCACGTAAGCATTCCTGTTCGTACGGCGCCGATGACTCTGACCTTCGCATCTGACGAACTTTCTCCGCATTGTGGGCCCGGCCTGCTGCGGCCCCAGGTTTCCGTAGTTTCACCCATGAGATGTATGAGGGCGCCTGCCCCAGTGCAGACTCTGCAAGGTCCTCGCGTCTGCGAAGCACCTATGAGATCTGTTGCTCTCGGCTCCCCTACCCGCTCCCCAGGCTCAGCGGGGCCTGACCGATGGCTTAGAGGGCGCAGGGACAAGGGGAAGCGGGCGAGGGGCTGGTGGGCTCACCAAAGGCTGCTGTGCAGCCGGCTCTGCCGCCTGTGTCCCTGCCCCTCTGGGTGGCGGCAGAAGCCCAGCGGGTTCCGGACGGACGAGGGAAGGAGCCCGAGGGGTGGGGAGGCCAGAGGATGTGACCTCATTGAACCTCAACTACCTCCCTCGAGGCCCTGTCTCCAAACACAGTCACATATGCGTTTGTGGGGTTCGGCCCATAGCAGTGGCCAAACAGCGAGACACTCAGAGAAGAGGGTGCCCCCTGAGCTGTTTGCTGTCCTCCCAGACAAAGCCCCGGCCTCATCCTCTGGCCTCCTCCTCCCTCTGGCTCCTCCCCTCACCCTGAAGCATCCCACAAGGACTCCAGCATTGGGACATGAAGTCCTGGGGACAAGGCAGCTTTACCCAGGCCTTAAGGAGCTCGATGCACCAAAAAGCTGGCTTTGCAAGCCGGGTATGATTTCCCCAAAGGCGCCGCAGCTACCCTTTAACCGGGCCTTCCTTCTTCCCCATCAAAAATTCAAGGCTTTAAAAAAATCGTATCTTTACCTGAATTCCTCAAACACATTTGTATTCTGGGAAATAAAGGTACGTGTGGATTTAGATCAAGTTTTGGGGTTTCATGAGAACAAGTCTGCCTTGGGCCTCAGAAATGGCGAGGCAGGCCCACTGCAACTCCCTGCAGCGAGAAGGAGGGAGAGGGTGGGACCCACAGGGAAGCCCATGTTCAGTTTCCTGTTGCTGGTGGGGTGACCCCGCAGTGACCCTTGGATGTCATCTGAGCCCACCGCGTCCAGTTCCAGCGCCGACCACACTCGGACCGCAGGTGGCTTGTGCAAGAGCCGCTCCATTGGCCCAGGCCCCCCTGCCTCTGCTTTTGGCCACCGATGAACTCAAAAGAGACCGAGTCTACGCTCAGCCCCTGGCCCGGAGGCACCAAGCGGCCCACAAGGACGCGTTCTGCTCCCCTCTGGGCAGGAGCACAGCTGCAGAGCCGCTCCCTGCTCCGCGGCGCTGCTGTGAACCGGCGCTGGCTGGGGAACCCTCCCCTCCCTGCTTTCTCCTCGGATCCCAGACACAGGGAAGCATCAGGCTGGCTCACATGCCTAGGACGTTTCTGAGCTCCGGCGCCCACAAGATTTCCTAGGACTGAGGGCGAGAGTCTGTCATTATGGTATTTGCAGAACCAGAGACTGTATTTAAGGCTTCAACATGATGCCTATTATAACCCTTTCCTGGGCTGGCATGCCAGAAACACAGCATGAATAGTCTTTTCCAAGGCATTTGCCAGGGCAGGCGATTGCCTCGGATCACATAGGAACTGCCTGGGCTGGCTGCAAGCTGGAGAGTGTGGGGAAGGAGCATCCGTGCAGGGCTGTGTGCATTGTACAGCTCGGGGTGGGGTGGGGGGGCTGTGACGGTACCCCCTGGGGGTGAGCACTGGGGCAGCTCTAATGCCACCCAGAGGAAGTGGGCAACTAGGGAAGTTGGTGAATTCTGAATTACAGATGAATTCTGGGGGAAACTGGTGCGTCCGGGGATAGACAAGGATTCTGAGTTCTTCTTGGGGAGAAAGCAGATACTCAAGCCCAGCACATCAGGCTCCCGAGGGAGTCCCGTGGGGGTGGGAGGGGCACAGGTACTTCCGCCCCAGGAAAGGACGCGTTTCCTGAAAACACCGTCACCTGGCTGGCAGCTCAGTTGGTTAGAGCAGCGGCCGCCAACCGGTGGTCCATGGACCATTGGTGGTCCGTGAGGTCCAAAAGGTTGGCGACCGCTGGGTTAATGCGTCATCCTGGGATGCTGAGGTTGCAGGTTCGATCCCCGGTCAGGGCACGTACAAGAATCAACCAATGAGTGGAGCAATAAATTGATGTCTCGCTCTCTCTCTCCTCTTCCCCCCTCTCTAAAAATCAATCAATCAATAAAAATAGAAATGAATAAAAACACCATCAAGACCCATTTCCATGACTCACTGTCCAAAAGCCATCCCACCATTCTGAATTTCTCCTTTTTATAGAACTCGCAGTGCAATTAGAGAGATTGCATCTCACATCATTAATATCACCGTGACTAAGAGGTTGTCTCTTCTCTTTTATCTGCTATTACTCTGCTCACGGGGAGGAGAGGAAGCGACAGGCACAAAGTCACGTTCTAGGACGATTGATCGGCGGCATAGAGATTGCTGGGGGGAAGCAGGGAGAGGGCTCCCTTCGTCCTTCACTCCGCAGACACCGATTGGCCACTTGCTACCTGTCCGGCCTATAAAGGTGGTTTCCGCCCCTGTGTCAGTTTAGGTCCTCCAAGAAGCCGCACTAAGGCAGGGTTTGATGTGCAGGAAATGCCCTGGGGGAAGCGCCTATGGAAGGTAAAGTGGGGAGGAGCAGGAGTAGGCAGGGAGAGTGCTCAGCCCCTGAGGGTGCTGGTCTGAGAGGCTTAGCCTGGCTGGGAGAGAGCCTCCCATGCCAAGGGTGATCATTGGCGGAATCCCATTCACAGTAGGAACAACTGTCTCTAGTTCCCCCGTTGTGCTCATTGGCTGAGGGGAGCTGTGAACACCATGGGGGGTCAGTCAGCGGCATTTCCCGCAGCGGGCTCTTGGGAAGGAGATCTGCATGGAGCCCTTCCGAAGCCACGCAGCCTTCGGGAGCGCTCAGGTTAGACGCACGAACCTACACATCACAGGTATATTCCACGTCTGTCCCACGTTCAGCCAGCCACAGCCTGGGCGTGGGCGGTGTCCACCGTACCGGGCGTGGCTGCTTAGGTGGGGAGGCCTGTGATGTTGGGTAGGTGCCACCCCCAGGCCTAGTACCGCGAGGAGATGGCCGATACTATACAGTTATGTACAAGACTCAGAGGCCAGGAGGAAGGAATGAACTAGCTGCTGGCGGAGAGGGCAGGAGGGTCAGGGGAAGGGGTGTGGCCATGGGTGGAAATATGACTGGCATTGGTCCCCTGCACAGGAGGAGATGTCGGCCCCACGGGGAACCTGGCCTCGAGCCCGGGCTGTCACTTACCCACCGTGCCCTACGTCAGCCTCTGAACCTCCTCAAGCCCAGTTTCTTCGTGTGTGAGTGGAGATCATGACGTAGCTATGTTACGGAATGGTGATGACGCTCATAAACCCGCTGGCAAGGGCCTGGCCTACACGCTCCGTAAGCGGTCACAGCTAGTATTCCTGCGCTTGACATTTCTGACCTCCCAGTGGGAACAGCCTGTCCAGAGGTCTGATAGGGTGGAGGCCCGCCGGTCGGGGTCGGGCAGATGTTCTCCGCAGCTGGATCACTCGGGACCAGGGAAGGGGTGGCCGAGGGCGGGCCGGGGAGACAGGCCCGTCAGATGCAGAGCCTCCTGTGCTGTGTGAGGCATTTCAGACTTCACGCTGGGTTATGGGAAGCTATTAAAGGACATTGTGTAGGGAGGGAGAGCATCCGATTTGCATTTTAAATTTTTCTCTCAGGGCAGCAGGGCATTTAGCAGATCAGAGGGAGAAAGGAGCGGACAGGGGCGATGGGTTTGGAAGCTTTTGCACTAATCCAAGCCGGAGCTCCAAGGAGCCGAGAGAGGGGGAGGGGAGCAGTTTGGAAGGTTTCCGGGGGAAGCACTGACACGTGATGGCCACCAGTTGGCATGCGGGCGAGGCAGGTGTCTTGGGAGAGCGCTGTGCATGGTCAGTGGCGGGAATGGCTGGTGATACAGGTACAGGGGCAGGACAGCAATGAAGGTGGGCGGCGGGCACAGAGGTGGAGCTGGGTGGTGTTGAATCGGAGGGGCCTGCTGGACACCCCCAGCCTCTCTGGCAGACAGTCGGGTGAATGGATCTGGGCCCAGAGGAGAGGCCGGAGGCGCTTGGAGAGTGTGGCCCAGGCCAGGCTGGGGCCCGAGGAAGAAAGGCCAGAGGAGGAGTAAAAGGAAGGTCAGTGCGGGGACCAGCCTGGGGCCTGTGTGGACGGCTGGGCATCTTGTCAGGCACTCGGTAAACATGATGAATATGGGGAAGATGTGCAGTGCCACTTGTGCCTCCTAAAGCCCCTCGAACCCACAAAGATACTGACCAGCTAAACAGCCACCTGGGAGCGAAGGAGTGAAGATCAGCTCAGACTGAAAAAGCAAAACTGAGCCCGACAGTTGATCAGGCTGAGAGGATCTGGATAAAAGCGCCGCAAGGGGAACAGGAGACCTTGTTTCTCCCAAGGTCGTACAGTGGCTGTAAAATGAGTGACAGCCGCGTTCTCACCAATGGCGTCCCAGGATGGCTTGGCGAACCCCACCCAGTACTGAGGGTGTCCAATGGCTCGGCCGCCCTGCCTCCTGCCCACGCTGCCTTCCTCTGCTGCCCCTGGCCCCGCCCCTGAAAGCAGCCAATCTCTGCTCCCCACAGCTCTCACAGCCTCCGTGCTGGACCACACATCTCAGGAAGACATCCCTCCTCCCTCTTGGCCCCTGATGCCCCAGATGTCCCCCCTCCCTGCGGCCAGCCGGGAAATCTGGCCGTGTCAGACCACCGTGGTCCCTCGCGGTCGTTGGCTGATTCAGTCTGAACAATAGGCACATCCTAAAGACAGAAGCAGGGTCTGGGGACCCTGGGACGCAGCTGGAATAGAGCAGGAGAGGAAGAACTGAATCCGAAACCTGGACGGGAGCAGGCCCGGCCACACGAGGCTGGGAACGCGGGGGCCCCACCCAGAGCCACTGCTTCCCTCTGGGGCCGCGCCTTAGGAGGGACACGGGGAATGAGACAGTGCCAAGATCACGCAGAATAAGGCCCACGAGGAATGTGTGTAAAAACTGGAGGCTGCTTGGTTCTTGAAGGGAAGACACAAAGGAAAAAATCTGTCACCCAAGAAGGCATATATTGAAAAGGGATTGAACTTGCCCAGGAAGGTCTGGAAGGACAGAACAGGACCCGGGAATGAAGCGACAGGAGTCAGACTCAAGCTCGCCTGGACACTTTCGCCACAGGCGGGCGGAGCACACTAGGCTGGAGACCTGGGCGCCTTGTCACAGGGGATTTAAAAAAGAGGCTGAAGCCGGGCCGGCATGGCTCAGGGGTTGAGCATCGACCTATGAACCAAGAGGTCACGGTTCGATTCCCGGTCAGGGCGTATACCCAGGTTGTGGGCTCGATCCCTGGTGTGGGACATGCAGGAGTCAGCCAATCAATGATTCTCTCTCATCATTGATGTTACTCTCTCTCTCCCCCTCTCTGAAATCAATAAAAACATATTTTAAAAAATAAAAAAGAGGCTGAGAATGTGGTGCGAGGAACCTCAGCCCCACGGGCCCTGTAGACCAGATGACTTTTAAGGCCCTCCTGCCCAGAGTCTCAGTCCTGAGTGGGCAGAACAGGCCTCCTGCCGCCATCAGTGCCTGCAACCCCTCCGCCAGGACGTACATTATTAAAAATGCAGGAAGTGAGGCCACCGAATAGGGTCCCACGAAACAGAGTGCGTGGGTGGCCTGTAAGGAGGGTCATGATCGAAGCTCGCCCTTTATATCCGGGAGACCAGGTCTGAGCACCAGCTCCACCACATCGGGGAGGCCACAGGCCCGTTTCTTCAACTCTCGGAGCCTCAGTTTCTCAGCTGTGGGAGCAAGAACTTAGTCTAGGCTGCCAGAGAGCGAGTGCCGAATAAACACCGGCTGCAATCACTGTGCTTCGTCATGAGCTGATAGATTCAGGGAGATCTTAAATGCCACCACGCGTTTGAGTTTTGAGTTCTCAGGGCTTGGCCGAAGGTGCTTCGAGAGGACGGGGCCCGAGGTGAGAAACCAAGAGGGCACGCCCTTACCTCAGCCAGAACATCTCGGCCCCCGTCTGCCCCACTGAGCTCGGATGGAAAATTTAGGGGACAGAAAAGGAAGGGTTTTCGCTGCCAGGATGAATCCGGACCGGTGCCAGAATCGCTTCTTTGGCACCCGGGCCAGATGCTTGTCTCGTCTTCCCTTAAACACTGCCATTCTCTGTGGGGCCCCAAACTCATTTGCTTAGCAATTGTTTTACTCTTTCCGATATTCAGAAGTTCAAACAAACGGCTGGCAACGTTTTATTGCCTTGTAGAAATCCCGCCAGACCCACTTTCATCAAAAGGGCATTGTTCGGGATTCATTGAAGTGCAATACTCCGGCGAGAAGGCCACAGTTGTGGCCGCTCCGGCGGCCTCTGTAGGTTAGAAGTGTCTCCCGGCGACCCGGGCTGCAGCGTCCATTTGCTTAGCAAATCCCTCCGTGGCGGTGCTCACGCCAAGATCATTTGCAGCCTGGACACTGCAAACGACTACAAATCCTGAATCGATGGAGTTTGACGTAATGAGGTTTCAGTGCTGCTTTAATGATGTTTCCCATCCTGCAGCCCTGCTGAACTCTCAGAGCATTTTCATAGCCCGTGTCCAACCTTAGCCGGCCCCTCAGATGCTCGTCAACTAGAATCCGATAGGTCAGCACGCTCTGCAGACGGCAGAGGCTGAGAGTGTTTGCGATGAATAAGTTATCGCACTCGGGTCTCCTGACTCTGACTCACAGCCTTCCGGGTCTCCTAAGGCCTCGCAGCCTCTCTCTCTCCAAAGGGACGGAAGGTGACTTGAGTGAGGGCTGCCTGGCCACGGTTAGAAGAACATCCTGGGCACCCGCGTGGCTTTGTGTCTCCAAGACCAAGGAGGACACTGGCATTTGTAGGCGCGGGTGGGCACAGAAACGGCTAACGGGCGAGCGTGTGCCCACAGGAAGAGGTCCCCAACCCACATGAAGGCCTGCCCTTTGGTTTGCAGGTGTAACTGCCCCCTTCTCTGCTCGCTTTCCTCACCCCATTTTCAAGTTCCTATCCTTCCGTCCAGCCCAGGCCGACCAGCTCAAAGGCTGCCTCCTTCAGGAGCCTATTCTAATCATCTCAAGTTCAAGTCATCCCTCCTTCTCCTTTTTTTTATGTTCCTTGCTCCACTCCACCAACCCTTCTTCTGGATTGCCTTGCGCTGCTGCAAGGGAACAAGGCGTTTCTTTCCCACTAGTTGACAAGCCAGGGCCATGCCGTGTTCATCGTACCCAGACACTGCCTTATATAGAGCAGATTGTGGCAGGCACTGCTGCTGTCCCAACCCCCCATCCTCCCCTTCTCACCCAACTCCAGGGGGGCGCCGCTTGGGGTGTTCTGTTAAAAAACAAGACGCGATAGCTGCAGGTGGTTTCATTTACCTGCAGCAAGGAAAGGGGACAGGAGATTCAAATCCAAAGCTCTGCCTCCCAGAAGGAAGGCTGAGCCATTGCTTATGCGCCCTGTTTGGTCAATCACATGTTGATTTCTTCACATTTTTAAAATATATTTTTATTGATTTCAGAGAGGAAGGGAGAGGGAGAGAGACACAGAAACATCAATGATCAGAATCATTAATCAGCTGCCTCCTGCACGTCCACTCCTGGAGATTGAGCCCACCATCTGGGCATGCGCCCTGACCTGGAACCGAAGAGTGACCTTCTGGTTCATAGGTCAATGCTCAGCCACTGAGCCACGTGGGCCAGGCCATGCTGATTTCTTCTTTGCAGTTGGCTGGACTTATCAGGTTGGGTTCCTGTCGAACTTAGCTTACTTACAGCTGGTCTGCAAAATACTGTGCTTCATTTTAACAGTTAGCAAGAATAACATTCAGTAAGAATGGCCCAGACCTTGAGACCCTTGTCCCATCTAACACTTCCGTTTAGTAAGTCTTGGCTGAGCACACGGATGCCTGGCTAGAGCTACATTTCCCAGACTCCCTTGCAGCTAGGCATGGCCCTATGAGGCTCCCAAATGGGTAAGAGCAGAAGTGAGGCGAACTTCACCTTCCTGACAGCGGGTGGCTTATCCCCTTGTGCTTCCTTCCTCGCTGGGCTGGGCCGCAGATGTGGCAGAAAAGAACCGTACCCCGGGGAAGGCAGGGCAGCAAGATGGAAGGAACGGAGTCCCTAGCGAAGCTCCCCACCCTCTGGACTGCTCCCCCCAGACACTTAGGTGAGAGACAGCTACTATTTTTCTTAAGCTCTCCTATTTGGGGATCTCTTTATTAAAATTGCTTTGCCTAATTACTAATCAGTGTACAGGTGCCCGGTATAATTTTTTACGTGTGAATGAATGTAAGCATGGATAAACAAAAGAATCAGTAACGTGGACGCATGAATAAGTAAGTCATCTGTTGCCAACTGCAGTTATGCTTGCAGTAACACCTGCCTGTGTGTGATTCTGGCTGCTAGTCGCAGTCCCCTCTCCTGGATCGAACCAGTGAGGAAGTGCCCAGGTCTGGTCCATTTTTCGGCCCCAGGGATTTGTCCAAGGGGTGAGCACATGACCCAGGCTGAGCCAATCAGCGCTCTTCCCTCGGCAGGGGGCCCTCTTAGTGCCCCCTGGGCTCCACGTGGGATGAGGTCAGCCCAGAGCTCTCTGCAGCCCTGGGTTCTGCACGGAGGAAGCAGGGTTTGGAGACGGAGAGGGAGGCTCTGACTGCCTGTCTGAGACCAGCCCCACCCCTGTCCTCCAGGATCACATGAACAGATTATGTTCCCTCTTTTCCTTAAGCTGATTTGAGTTGGGTATCTTTCACCGGCTAATGAAATACTGCAGGTAACCTTAGCAAGAGACTCAAAGGCACCTTGAGAGCTTGCTCATTTACTTTTTCTTTTAACATCTTTATTGTTGAAAGTATTTCTTATGCCCCTTTCCCCCCCATCGACCCCCTCCAGCCCACCCCCAAGTGCTCACTTATTTAGAGACTCTAACCAGGGACAATGCCCCTTGAGACCCTTTAACCAAGAATGGCCGTCCTTGATCTGGAAAAGTCATCCTTTTTGACCAGCTATGTGGCTCTAAGGGGGCACACACAGTGGTGCCAGGAGAAGAGGAGCCCAGCCAGCCAGGACGTCTGGCTAGCCCACCCCGGTGGCCACTGGGATGATGGTTCAGCTTGAATATATCCAAGGATGGGACTGTCACCTTCTCATAGGGCACACACACCACCCTCGTGCTCACACCTCTGGTTCTTAGAGATAAAACCAAGTCAGGTCCCTTTGTCTTTGTGGTTCTCAACCTTCTGGCCCTTTAAATACAGTTCCTCATGTTGTGACCCAACCATAAAATTATTTTCATTGCTACTTCATAACTGTAATGTTGGCTACTGTGATGAATCGTAATGTAGCTATCTGATAGGCAGGATGGTCTTAGGCAACCGCTGTGAAAGGGTCGTTCGACCGCCAAAGGGGTCACAACCCACAGGTTGAGAACCGCTGCTCTAGAGATACACAGGATTCCGCCCTGCACACCCCCCCGCCCCCCCCTCCTGCCGAACCCTTCTAAGCCTTCAGATCTGTGAATAGGTAACACGTGTCCCTGTGTCTCTTCTTCTCTGGTCTAAAAAGCAACTTTGCTCAGGTGACAAAGCTGTCAAACCCTTCAAAAACCCGGCCTACTGCGCTGGGCACTCATTCACCAATGTCTCCCTCCAGTCTCGCCCCCAGAACCACCGACAACCCATCCCTGTTCCCCAGGGAGGGGCCCACCGAGGGCTCACGCCTTGATCTGGGCTGTGCATCTGGACATGCAAACCCAAGTGTGTCTTTGTAAAGTCTCCTCCGACTGTTGACTCACACGGCGCTGAAAATAAACTAAAACCGCTCATTCTTCTCCCTCGTGGAGTGCTATTATCCTACCTTTTACTTTTGTGGCTGACTTTTTGAAACCGAGTGACAGAAGTTCCACTGATTCTGATTTATTCATTGTGGTCCATCCTTTCAGATTTTTTATTTTTTAAATACCGGTATGTGAGCAAGCATGTTTTCTGTATTGCTCAGAATTGGGTCATTCCAAATGAGCTAGGCTTGCCTCTTTCACTTGATTCAAATCCGTGATTCAAATACTGGCTGGGATTGGGCCGTAGGCGAGGACCCTCCCTTCAGAAGGCGGGAACGTTTCCTGGGTAAGGGCCTTCGCCAACAGGGCGTGGCCCGCAGGTACACTGCCCAGCCACCTTTCCTTTCTCCGCCTGGTTTCCATCATGAGAAGTGTCAGATTCCTGGGCTGACCTAATTAGTGCATTAATGATCATTGTCCCTTAGCATTGGAGGAGGGACTAGACCAGTGATGGCGAACCTTTTGAGCTCGGCGTGTCAGCATTTTGAAAAACCCTAACTTAACTCTGGTGCCATGTCACATATAGAAATTTTTTGATATTTGCAACCATAGTAAAACAAAGACTTATATTTTTGATATTTATTTTATATATTTAAATGCCATTTAACAAAGAAAAATCAACTGAAAAAATGAGTTCGTGTGTCACCTCTGACACGTGTGCCATAGGTTCACCATCGCTGGACTAGACCAACACACCTGGGGCAGGGTCATTCTGGGGAGGGGGGCGAGGAGCAGTGGACGGGGCCCTGGAGGGAGAGCGGGGCAAGGCAGGGGCCCTGGTGCTCAGGGATGGGCGCTCCTGAAGATGTGGCGGGAGCTGGAACGCAGCTGTGCCCCACTCCCCTCTGCCCGGCAGGTCTGGCGGGGATGGGTGCTGGAGTCAGGCACTGAGCGTGCAGCTCTCTGGTGCTTGCCCGTGAGGAGATGCTGGATACAAGCCTGGTGCCTCAGAGGCAGCCCTCTGCCCCCAGAACCAGCTCAACATACCCTCACGATGAGGATTCCAGGTGCATTTAAAGACCTTCCTAGGTGACCTCTCACCCTCCTAGGTGACCTCTAACCTCGTGCCCATCGGGGCCCCCTTGGCCGCTGCACCCCGAGGCTGCCTGGGCTCCCTCTTCCACATCCAGGGGTTTCTCAGCTCTGTCATTTGACAGATGATGCCAGTGATGGAAATGGGTCAAACGGCAAGTTTCCAATCCCCTGCTGAGCTTTGGGGAGACAGAGCTTTAGTGGAAAATGAATACAGAGGCTATTTGATGGCCTCGCTGGCCGGAGGACAGACTGCTTTCCGTTTGCAAACATCTACCCAGCCCTTGCGTCTTGGAGGCCGGGAGCGAGGCTGGTGGGAGGCACCGTGGCGCAGCCTCCCCAGCGCCCTGGCACAGAGAGCGAGGGGTGGGAGCCCTCGGAGCCCCGGGTCCGCGTGAGACGCCGGGCAGTGACCAGCTCGCCGAGCGTGGTGTTGTGTGAAATGGAGATAAAAATATCTGCGCGAGGGTCTCGTGAGGATCCGATGGGCTACAGTACGCAGACCTGCCTGCTGGAGTTTAACGCTTTGATGTTAACTCTCCGAAGGCTCACAGCACAGCTGGGGAGGGAACGTCAGACACGCATCGCCTTGAGGGGAAATATACTCAGCAGCCCCGCCCTTCCGGACACTTGCAAAAACGCCGCACACTCTGGGGAGGTGGTAAGAGGACGGGTCACAGGTGAAAAGGTGGGGCACAGGTGAGGGGACAAGAGTGCAGGTGAGACATCAAGGACACGGGAGGGGGATGGTGCCGATGAGAGGGTGGGGGTACAAGTCAGAAGAGACAGGCACAGGTGAGAGGCAGGGACACAGGTGATGGGACAGGGGCACAGGTCAGAGGGTAGGGGCACAGGTCAGAGGGCAGGGGCACAGGTCGGAGGGCAGGAATACAGGGAGAGGCCAGGGCTACAGGTGGGAGGACAGAGGGACACGTGGGAGGGCCAGGTGCTGGTAGGTGTGCAGGGCCACAAGTCCACAGCCAGGTGGGTCGGGTCAACACCTACAGGCTCAAGGGCAGAAGAGGCGGGTCGTGATGGGTGCCCAGGAGGCTGCCTTCCTTCCTGGGAGGCTCCTTGCCTTCCTTGTGCTCTTTGAACTCATGCCGACTTACGAAGCAATGCATACAAATTCAAACAATGAGAAATGTCATAAGTTATTACAAAACGTACGGATTCTCACTCAGCCCCTGCCAGCACAAGGCAGCGTTAACAGTGTGGCTGCCCGTGCCCAGCGGAACGTATTTTATATAAACTGTTTGGATTTTAAGACAATGGCTCACTCTAAGAATTTGTTCTGCAACTTGCTTTTCATTGTGTTTTTTTACTCAAAGTCTTTTACAACCTACTCTCCGCATCAGTCACCACGACTCTACCTTGTTTGAAAGACCTGCGTGATATGACATAGCACGATAGACCATCGTTTATTTCACTTGCGCCCGATAAATTGTCTCCAACCTTTCGGTGCCATTTGTCCATTAAGTCAACAAATACAGACGGAACAGCTCCGGTGCACCAGGCCCAGGCTGTGCAAAAGTGAGTAGGAGAGGTGACAGTCCCTGTGCCAGTGGCTTGCAGGCCGGGGGTGGGGTGGCCAGCAGGTGCCAGGGCAATGATGGCACACGTCAGTGTGAAATTGTACCTGCAGTCGAGGCACATAAAACTCTCAGAGGGTGACTCAGGAGGTGAGGCGGGGCTTCCATGGGGTGACGTGAGGCCACAGCAGTCGGCAGGGGAAGGAGAGTCACAGTTCTGTGCAGAGGACAGTTCCCGAAAGGCACCGTGAATGGAGCAGGAGCGTGGGGACGAGGTACAGCTTTCACAAATGCGTGGGATCGTTTCTATGCAAGGTTCCCTCGAGGATTTGATGGGCTAAGGCAGTGGTTGGCAAACTGCGGCTCCCGAGCCACATGCGGCTCTTTGGCCCCTTAAGTGTGGCTCTTCCACAAAATACGGACTTCTGCGCATGGGCCATGAGGTTTCAATCGCATTGTATGTGCATGCCCGCACGTGGTATTTTGTGGAAGAGCCACACTCAAGGGGCCAAAGAGCCGCATGTGGCTCGCGAGCCGCAGTTTGCTGACCACTGTCATCCCGCTGGAGTTTATTTCTTTAATATGTTGGTTCCTCTCCCTCTCTTTGCTCCGTCCTTTCAATTATTACTCCCTTGTTCCTCAAAGTGTGGTCCACGGGCCAGCAGCATCAGCACCATCTGGTAGCCGGTTCGGACGCAGGGTCTCAAGCCCTCCCAAATGGCAGTCATGTCAGGGTGCAGAGCTCTAAGGGATTGTTTTCATTTCCTGTCCTGGTCGTCAGGAAGGATCCAAATGAAATATACTCTCCTGTCCCTTTTGTGGAGACTTGAACATCAGCCTGTTCAGCTTTTCCCACTGGAAATGGAAAGCAGGCGGGAGGCCGGGCTGAGAGGAGCCACTGCCGGGCTGCCAGGCTCACTCTCTGGGAGGTTGTCCCCTCCTCCCAGGCCTGGGAAGTCCTGCCTGAGCACCCAGAAGGAGGGCCAGCAACACGCCCCGCAGGGCGCCGGGACAGGACAGCATCTACCTGGGCTCAGTGTGCTCGGGGCCAGAGGGGCAACTCCTCTGATCGCTGTCCCGGAAGGCACGTCCATCTGCAAGACAGAATGTTCCGGCCCTGCTGCACCCAGGATATAAAACAGCCGAGCTGTTTGGGAGAAGCGGCAATCGAGGGAGGGAAAGTAAATAATTCTGCACTCCCTCGCTTGGCTGGAAGTCGAGAAGGAAGTGAGGATGCCCCCACCCCCGCAGCCTTCCGTGGAATGGTGGGTCCCAGCCTCGCCCCTCACCTTCCAGCCCGTGGTGGGGGCCCCTCTGAGCTCCCGAGGGCACCCGCCCAGGTGGTGACCAGGGACTTGAGTGGCGAGGCCTGGGGAAGAAGGCTTCCCCTCTGCCCTGCCCCACCCCTCACACCTGTGTGTGTTGACCAAATAGAAAATGAAGGTCCAAGAAAGTCAAGTGGAGGCGTCCTTACCATCCTCCACCTTCTACCTCGCACCCTCGGGCAGCACCACACTCCTCCCAGCAGCACCCAGCACCTCACTTCTCTCCACTGGCCTGGGGGGTCCCCTTAGCCGCAGCGTTCTTCTGACTCCATTGTGAACGCTGGAATCGAGCTTTTCCTTTACACGAGACACTTCCCACTGCACCACAGACATTACTGTCTGTCCCCTCCACCTCCTGGGGCCTGCGTGAGGCAAGGACTAGTCTTGCACATGTGTGTATTCTGGTACCAGTGTGCGCCTGCACACAGTAGGCCCTCACAAACACACGGAGGAACTGGACATGGGAAGGAGGGAGCTGACTCAAGCTGCCAGGGTCCCCCAGCATCCTAGCCATCCCCACCTGGCTCTCCTGCAGGCCTGGGGCCCGCCAGGCAGACCAGCCCCAAACCTGGGCCAGGTTCAGGGGACACAGAGAAATGAGCCCTTACCACCTGCCTCTTGGATGTACCAGGCCTGTCCCTCCCATTTACAAGGCCTCACCTACTATAGATAAGGCCCTGGACTAAGGGCTGAGGTTGCCCAGATGGGTAAGATGTGAGGATTTATTGGGGGGACTTGGGGGACAGTGGAAGGCTTGGCACTGGTATTGAAAGAAAGCTGACCCAGGACAGCAGTGCCCTTGCCCACACCGCCATCAACAATGGCTTAACCAGCAGGTTAAATCTAGGACAAAGGTGTTGGCTGAGGGGGCCCCTGTGGAGACAAAAGGTCCTACCACCCCCTATAGGGACCACCTCATGTTGCCTCTGCTGCCCCCGGCTCATTGCGAATTCCCATCCAATTCCATATCCGTAGGCTCTTTGTGAGTTTCTTTCACCAGATGTTTACTTGTACATCCTCTTCATGCTTTCCCCCCAAAACTGGATTAATTCTATTATAAGCTGCATGCAGTCTCCCAATGCATATTCCTGGGTTTCTGTCTGCTCAGAGCTATTGCGCTGGGACACACACACACACACACACACACACACACACACACACTGGGAATCTCTGGGCATAGTTCCAAACAGCTCTCCCCATGCTCAAAAACTTTTTGAAGTTTTGTGTTATATTTTTAAAGCTTATGGAATATTGTATTCTTCCCCATAACATACTTATTTTTGATAGAATATGAATATACTTTAAACCACACACTGGCAACTATAACTGACAACCCAGGGCAATACCCCATGTCGGCCTGTGGCTCCTTGTGCCCTGGGCACTGCTGAGCTCCCCTGGGGTAGTGCACGCTGCTTGAGGAATACAGATCTAGAAACCGCTGCTTTCTTCTGTCTTCCTCCCAAGCCCCCAATTCACCATCAACAATATAGGCGATGCGTTCCTGTTGGATTTGGGTGTTTTTAATTGCACTAGATGGATAGCATGGTGGCAGTTGTGGCGATAGCAAAGCACGGTGGGTCCATCTGGAGCGCAGAGAGGGAAAGCGACTGGCCTAAGGCCCCGGAGCATGTTGGTAGTAGAGCTAGGACCTGTTCGTTCTGCCATATCATCCACTCTGCCATATCTTTCTTTGATGTTTTTGAAGATCCCCTCTAGTTCTCAAATTATGGGATTCTTAGTGGGGTATAGAAGTTAACCCCCGTGCGCTCTTCAAGATACTGTCTCTTGTAGAATCCATTGTTCTTTGTCCAAGAAGCGTTAGGTCCCTCTTTAAGATTTCACTGAGGTGCTAGACTCATTGAATTCATTATTATCTTCTGAATAAATGGCATCAATTCTTATAAGTGATTATTTCTTGGTGATTGGATATACTGGTACACTGTTAACGCAAATACCATTTTCAGTGAGATACACCCTTCCTCCCAAACCTACAGGCCCCTCATCACCCAGGGCATCGAAATCGTCCCCCTCCTGCACCTGCCGCTCCTGGGTCCCGGGGTCCAGGCTGGGCTGGCCGTGTGTTCCCGCAGGAGGTCGGTCATCCCCACTTTGGCCTTTGTCACGTGATTTGAAGACTAAACAGAGTGTTGGTTTGAGTCTCACTGCAGAGAAAATGACATTTCTATCACCCTTATCTATGGGTGAGACAATAAAGACCCAGAGAGCCAAGCTAGGTCCTAAGCTAAGATCCAGCAAAAAACTGGCGAAGTGGGACTTGCACCTGCCTCTGTACCCAAAGGCCACAATTCTTTCCTTAAACCCACATTCTTTTCCTGACGTGACTCCGCCTCTCATTCTTTTTTTTTTTTAAATATACTTTATTGATTTTTCACAGAGAGGAATAGAGAGTTAGAAACATCGATGAGAGAGAAACATCGATCAGCTGCCTCCTGCACACCCCCTACTGGGAATGTGCCCACAACCAAGGTACATGCCCTTGACCGGAACCGAACCTGGGACCCTTGAGTCCTCAGGCTGACACTCTATCCTCTGAGCCAAACCGGTCAGGGCTCTGCCTCTCATTCTTATACCGGGCAGGCACAGGGCCCGCCCTCACTTCGAAAGCATGTCGCCCACGATGTTAAATGGAACGGCTCCCTCCCGAACAGCAGCTCACGAGCTGTTGTTTCTGATCATGTATCTGTCATCTGTGCCTTTTTAAAAAAAACTTGTATTTATTTATTAGAACCTCTGGAACCTCTGGAGGAAGTGAGCTCTTGGGGTGCTACCCTGTCATCTTTGATTTCTCTTGAACAGGCCTCTTCCAAGTTGCAGTCAAATGTTCTCTCCTAACCTTTCGGGCTGGCTGAAGGAATCACTCTGGTTGTGCGCGTGACGGTTTGATTCCCATGCTCGGCTCCGTCCGTGTTCGGTTTATTTCATCTCATCACGGTTCCCATGGACTCCAGCGGTGCCCCCAGAGCCCACGCCCACGCTGGGGAAGGGAACACTGCCTGAGGTTTGCAGAGCAGAATAAAACGACGTTTCCCTTTAACTAAGGATTTGACTTTCTCAGAGGAGAAGGGGTGTGAACTGCGACAACTGCCTTATCCTCCACAGCCTGCCTCCTGTCGCATCTCATTTCTCCTGCGTTCCCTGTTTTCCAACTCGCCTCGCCCCCACGTAACCCTGTCCCTTTTACCCTCCTGCGGGCTGGGGCGCCCCCGCCAGCACCCCCAAGAGCTGGGGCTTTCGGTCTGCCAATTACCTGCCCCGTGGCAGCCAGGCGGAGACCGGCCCCAGCTGGAGCCCAGCTGCGGAGAGATGAAGAATTAAGACATTTTCCTTTCTTCCGAGTCCTCGCTAATTCTTCCTGGTGGTGATTAGCCAGTTATTTTTAGCTCGATTGAAGCTCCCTGGTTAGTATTCAGGGCTGGCTCCGGCAGCACCGAGGCGCTCCGCTCCGCATGTTCCTGCTCTGGTTCCGTCGGTTCCCATTGAAGGGCATGCAAAGAGCTTGCAGGGGGCCCCTCCCCCGCCTCCCAGGTGCACCTCCTCCTGCTGCTCCCCGAAGTGCTGGCTGCTGCCCAGAGGGCCCGCAGCTCCGGGGCCCGGGACAAAGTCTTCCAGGAAGGATCTGGAAAATGAGCAATTTGGAGCCATATGAGGAGACAGAAATAACTGCACGGGGGCCGGGCACGCTGGTTTCATTCTGGACTTTGTCACCAGCTCGCTGTGGAGCGCTGAGCGGGTTACCTGCCTTTTCCAAGCCATCCGTCAAGCAGTGTGGCTGGACCAGCCACCCCCCCTCGCCCCCCACCCCGCCCCCCAAGCTCCTTCCAGGACTAAGATACTGTGGAGTCATCAAGTCTAAAACAGGAACTGAATGTAAAGCCACCCACGCCTGTGGGGACAGCTTGAAAGCGAAATGCAGATCTTTTTCCTTCTCACTCCACGTCCCTGCCTCAGCCTTCTGCCTCTCCACACCGATCCCTGGTGGGCGGGCCTCCCGTAGGCCTCCCAGGGGCGCTGGGCATACGCGGAGGCAAAAAAAGCGTGTCTGGGGAGATCTGGGAACCTGGGTACAGTTCTGCTAATGAGATGGAGGAAGCCATGGGCCCCAGAGAACAATCCCATTCCATTCTGTTTAACCAGCCTAGGAGTGATGAAGCCGAAACTCTGGATCTCGCTATACTTCCTCAAGCCAGTGTAGCCTTTACGCCCGCTCAGAGGGATGTGTGCGAGGCCGCTTTTCCCAGCAGTTCCCCTGGCTCTGGGCAGGTGGCCGGGCCAGCCCTCCCCAGGGATGCTGAGTCCTCCCTCCCCTTGTTTGTCACATGTGGCGAATGGTCATAGGGTTAAACATCATGAAGTCCCATCTATCGTTTGGCCCACTGCCTTGCACACAGTAGGAACCACCGCTTTTTCATTGGTTCTGGCCTGAAAGTCATTCATATTAGCCGGCTTTTACTGCGTGCGCATGCTGGGCCCAGGAGTGTGCACGCCGAGTGTGACCAGCGCTTTATAATGAGGACCACGGTCCAGGCTAAAAATTGAGAAATGCAGGGGGAAGCCACTTGTGTCAGCCTGCACTGTAAGGGTGAAGCTGCACCTGAACCCACACTCTCTAGGCAAGAAGAGTCTGAGCTTTCAACCAGATATGCATACGTGTATGGATAAAGAGGGTGTGGTGCATACAAGCGAGGGGATACTACTCAGCACTAAAAAGGCATGGAACCTTGCCATTTGTGACAATAGATGGACCTAGAGGGCATTATGCGAGGTGAAATAAATCGCACACACATATCTCAATATAAAGATGATTTTTAAAATGTGTACATCTTCCAGGGTTGCACTCACTTTTAAAATTCCTATATGATGTTTTATGACACTTCTATCTCAATGAAAAAATTCCCAGAAGCCCTGCACAAAGTAGTGTTTGATATTTTGTTGACAAATTGAAGCGACAGCCAATCCCTTCCTCACACCTTTCATTCTGGCGTTTCTCTTGTACAGAAGCTCACAACGAACTCCTCTACATCCCCAACCCAGGTCTGCATCTCCCCACCTCATTTGCAAGCTCATGGGTGTGATATCTGCACAGTTTCTGTCCAAGCCAAGTCAGCTGTGGACCCTGCTGTTAAAGGTCCCTTCCCCACCAGGAGGTCTCCTGGGCTTCGTCCCAGTCAGAACCCGGGTCTTTCCTTCACTGTTGCCACCCACACCCCCTGGCCCCTCTCCCAGGCTTCTTTGAGGACACAGCTCTCACTGGGCTGACCTCTGTTCCCTCCATGACCAGGCTACAATATGATGATCATTTCTCTCTCTCTCTCTCTCTCTCTCTCTCTCTCTCTCTCTCTTATAGTCATTGTGTGTTTATAAAATTAGTTGCCATTTCACTGTATTTTTTCCATCCATCTCCCGAGCCCCTCCCCTTGGTAACCGTCAGTGTGTGCTCTGGATCTATGGGTCTGCTTCTATTTTGTTTTCTTTATTCACTTGTTTTGTTTTCTTTTAGATTCCACATTTAAGTGAGGTCATATGGTGTTTGTCTTTCTCTGACTTATCTCACTTAGCGTAATGCCCTCTAGGCCCATCTATGCTGTCACAAATGACAGGATTTCATTCTTTTTTATTGCTGAGTATATAGCACATCTTTATTCATCCATCTATCTATCGCTGGGCACCTAGGTTGCTTCCATAGCTTGGCTGTAGTAGACAATGCTGTGATGAATATGGGGGTGTAGATATCTTTTCGAATGAGTGTTTTTGTTTTCTTCTATCAATACCCCGAGTGGCACTGTGGGTTTCTGGGCCTAGGGCAGCTCTGTTTTTTACTTTGGGGGCAATGACAGTCACTTCTGACATAAGCAAGAGCCTAACAGGCATGGGGACGCCAAGCATCGCTAACCCTCGGCGGTGAGTTCACCTTTAAAAGGCTCCTGCTGCTTCTACTGGGGTTGTACTCGATTGACCTGTTATCCCTCAGGGCAGTTAAGGACCCATGTCTGGGACAAAGGCTCCCAGTACAGCAGGCTGGCTGACTCTGCAGGCCTGGGGCGGGCAGGACCAGGTCTCTCCGGCTGGGATCCCTGGCAGCCTTACCCCGCCTTACCTCCCCCTCTCCCTCTGTTCAGAACATGACCCCACCTGCCTCTGCTGGGAGAGTTCATGAAGCCTGCTGTTTGCACAAAGGCCGGGGAGAGGCCAGCCGAGGGCATCTTTCCCTAACAGCCCTTCTGCCAGCAGGTCCCGGAAGGGCCCCCAGCTGGCTCACTCTAGCCCCCATTCGTCCTGAGTTTTGGAAGCAAAGGAAACTCTTGTTAATCCTTTAATGCTTGGGACTACACATGTTGTTGCAATCATAAACAGTGCTCAATGCCACAACAGGTGCACCTGGGCACTTGGCTAAATAATATATACAGTCGGCGTTGTTTCCTATTCATTCACCCAGCAGGCCCCTGAGCAGCTGGGGGGCGGGGGGGGGGAGGAGCAGTGAGGCAGAATCCCCAGGTCAGCGAGGGAGGGGCCTCACCTTGGACGCCGGGAGCACAGGGTGGATGTAGACAGGTATGTGCACTGCAATCCTAGGTGGTACAGGGCCCAGTTCCAACACCAGTTTCCGGCTGTGTGCCCTTGGGCGGGCCGCTTCGCTGTTCTGAGTCTGTTTTCTCACCTGCTAGGAAAGCACTAATATTTGGGTAATTCTGATGAGCGAGTGAATCAAGGCCCGGGTCTAGGGCCTGTGCTTCTTCTGTCAATACTCGGCCTACCGCGCCGGGGTGCTGTTTGGAAAACCTGTCTCCGAAGCTTGTCCTTGGTCAGAGCCCCTTGCTTGGGCCAGAGTTAGAAGAGTTACGATGTTGGAGTGATTGCTTTGTAAGGTGTCTAAGTGTCTCATCGCTGCAGTGCACACCTGAAACTAATGTGATATTGTATGTCAAGTGTTAATTGGAAAATACATTATTTTTTTTTTAAACAAGAGTTATGAGCCACCTCGCACCTATTGAGAGGGCCACTGTAACAAAAACAAAACAGACAATGGCAGGTGTTGACAAAAAGTGGAGGTGCTCAGTAGGTATTTACCGAAATGGAACAGCAAAACACCTGGAAGTTCCTCGCATCTTTATAAACGATTGTTGCTATTGGCCATTACCCTAATGGCGACTCAGACCCTTACCTGGAGGAGCACACAGCAACAGCCTTTATGTTGGGAAGATGGAGGTTAAGACACAGTGGGCGAGAAATCCAAGGATGCGTTCCATGAGGACGTTCATGCTATGGGAGGTCAGGAGTGGACTCTCTGGGCTCAAGATCAAAGAAAGTGTCATAGAAAACATGACTGGGTCTGGAGAGACTTGTCATTTTAAAAGGCCGTAAAGAGAGGGAACATTCCTGAGAAGGCAAGAATGAGCTTGGCATGAGCGTGGAAGAGGGCAAAGATTCTGGCTGGCAGGAGGAGGTCGACCAGGTGGCTGCCTGTGTGCTCTGCTCCCGGCTCTGCCCCTAGCTAGCCGTGCCTTCATTTCCTCTCCTATCGATGGGGTGGTCACGGTGACTGTAATAACAAGTACCTTAAAACTAATAAGCATCGCAATAATCTACTTCATAGGGTCGCTGTAAGGTTGAGGTGACTTAGTATATGGGCGTACCTAAAAGTATAGATAGTGTCTGTTATCATCCAACCCCATTCCTTGAGCTTCTGCTGTGTGGCAGGCATCAGCATGGTGGGAATGAAAGGTAAGCTGCTTCCTCTCAGAGGTCTCCCGGGAAGGAGAGGGAAAGAGCCAGGTCAGTCAGACACAGCACAATGGCAGGTGCTAAGTACACAACCGAGGGCACTAAGAGACTCCAGGGCAGGTTATCTCTGAGCCCGCCTAAAGGCATTCCTAGAAGACTTCTCAGAGGAGGTGACAGCTGTGGAATCCACAGTGAGACGTTTCTCAGATAAAGAAAGGAGAAAAAGGGCGATGGGGGTGGAGGAACCACCACGCACTAGAAATGTCAAAGGCGGTGGACAGGAGGCGGAAGGAGTGTGGGGCATGAGGAGAATGGAGATTGGAGAGTTAGGTCAGGGGAGGGTCTAGAAGACCTTGCAGGCTGTGGGGAGTAATTAAGGGCCTTAAGAAAGGGAGTGAGCGGGTTGGTGGAGGTGGGATCTTCACATGAAGGAAGGATGAGAGCTAATCTCCATCCTCTCTCTGAGAAAGGATGAGTCCCCTCCCCCATCCTCCACCTGCCTGCCATGCTCCTATATCCATACCAGCCCCAGCGCTGCAGGGAGGGGCATGTTAATAGACATACCTGAAACCTTAAATCATTTATTCCACAGGCCCTGGTGACACGGAGAGCTCAGATCCCAAGGCTCAGCCCAGACTGCTCAAAATGGGACAGAGAGGGCCTACGAAGCCCAGGCTCCTCTCCTGCAGCTCAGGCAGACAGCACTGGTCCCTCCCCGGCAGAACAAAAGCCACTTGTGCACAAGGGCAAGTGCCCTAGGTGGAGTGGGGTGGGGCTTGAGGTGAGGCACTGTCTTGGGCCCTCCCTGCCTCCTGTAGAATCTGTCTCCCCAGTCAGTCTAGTCTTCTCCTTGAGAGAGATGGTCACGAGTTGCATGGGAGCAGCCGGGGATCGGAGGCTGCGAGCAGAGACCTGGCAGGACATAGCAGAGGGGCTCAGAGAAGTCAAGGCAGCTGTCTGTTGCCCGTGGAAAATGGGAAGGAGATGAGCAGGGATATAGGACCTTCTGCCCAAACTACTTCTCTACTGTGATGCTAACAGGCCCTACCGTTGACTGGCCCTAGGGCCTCCGCCTTTCCTCTGGTGGGTGTGTTCATGAGGAGAGCCAAGGGCAGCTGGCAAAGAGAGGGGACAGGTGGGGGGAGAAGGAAGAGGATGTGCACATTGGCCATTAGTCTATGAATAATTGAGCGTTGACTCTATTAGAAAATTGACTTTGAAAATGATTTGGCCAAGCTGGGGCCCAGGAGGCTCCATTCTAGCCTCGTCATGGAACCATGGGGCCAAAAGCCAGGTCTGCAAAGTGCTTTTCTAAATGGCAAAGGCTATGCCCAAAGGAAGGTGTTCCTGGGGGACAGTCGCCCCTGGGCAGTCCTTCAGCCACATTGGCATGGGGCGGGGGGAGGCTCTGGGACCAGGGCGCACGCAGCCCCCACGAATGTGGTCTATCAGTTCGGTTGGTCTGCCAGCTTAAGGGCCTTTGGCTGAAAGGCCCTGGATTTGGGAGCCTGGGGTGGGGGGGATGGGAGGAAGGCTTGGCCTCTTCCTTCGGTTTTTCTTTCAGTCCTATTTTCAGCTTTCATGGGAATTAGATCAGGGTAGGGGTGATATTTGCTGCAGGTAGAGACTCGCCGTCTCTTCGCCGTGTTGGCACAAAGCCCCTATTGTGAGTGAACCAGAAGCCTGGGCCTCACTCCTTCAGCATCCTCGGGCGTGGCAAGTTGGGTCTAACTGAACACTCAATCCGCCAACTCACTGACTGAGGAGCTGGTTACATCTTTTTTCCCCCTCACCTGAGGATGTTTTCCATTAATTTTAGAGAGAGAGCAGAAGGGAGGGAGGATGGGGGGGGGGAGGGGAGAGTGAGAAACAGTGATGTGAGAGAGACAGCACATCAATTGGCTGCCTCCCGTACTTGCCCAGACTGGGGCCAGGGATGGAGCCTGCCACTGAGGTATGTGCCCTTCACCGGGAATTGAACCTGTGACCCTTCAGTCTGAGGGACGATGCTCTAACCACTGAGGAAACCCAGCCAGGGCTGGTTAATTCTTTCGTCTGTGATAGCACCTCCTTCGCCCACAAAGAGGCGGTCGGGTTTGCAGGAGACCGACCGGGCTCTCTGTCAGCCCTGTCGCTCTGGAAAACCGCTGACTGCCTCCGAGCTCCCGTTCCCTCTTCTACGAAAAGAAAGGGACAGAAACGTTCCCGCCCGGAATGGTTGGGAGGAACATACGAAATCAGAATTCTTAGCGTGTCCGCGGCGCAGTGCCTGACGCCAGCGACACCAGCCTCTGTCTCTTGGCAAAGGGACTGTCCCCTCCGGGGTGGACGTTCCCGGTGGAGCTGCTCTTGGCAAAGGACGTCTGTTGGAGGACGTTGTTCTTTGTTGTCACCCAACGGACGCTGAGGGGCCTGAGCAGACTCAGGTGTGCGAGGTGCGGTCCTTCAGCCTGAGCCCCCAGGAGGAGATGCTGAGGAGAGATGGTGGGGCGGGGTTGGCAGTGAGCAAGCCTTCCATCGTGCTGGTTTACCTGAATTGTTGTTTAATTCTCCCAGTCATTTGGCTTTGATAGCTGGGGAGCCCAGCCAAAACGAGGCAGAGCAAACGGAGCGGGGCGTGGCTGAGAAACAGGCAGAAGTCCCCGTCCCCCGGGTCGCCAGCCACATCAGGGGCTGCCTTGGCTGGAAGACAGTGCCGACGGGAGACTCGGGGCTCCTCAGACTTTATCCCGTGCCCTCCGGCTCCCCGAGGTCCTGGTGGGGAGGCAGCCCTCCTCCGGGTCGCTCCCCTGGGCCGGGCTTCTCTCTCCTTCGGGGCAGCCAAGGAGATGAGCTCATTTCCAGAACCCCAGAGATGGCTCTGACCTCATCTTGCCAGTTACTGCTGGAGGGAGGCCTTGCAAGCCAGGCAGGCCCCATGCAGGCACCAGGCCAGCCTCGCATCAGGCAGCTCTGCTGACTCATCTCCCTCTTCCTCTAAGCAAGCCCTGGGGTTGGCATGCGGGAAGCAGTCCCCGGAGTCCGATGCCTGAGGGCTCAGGCCACCTGCGGAGACCATGGGGGAGCTGGAGGGGGCGGGGAAGCTGGAGACAGCAGCAGGTTGCTGCAGGAGCCATCACCCACCTGCCACTGACTGCTGGGGAACAAAAAGAGGTGCTCACCCAAGGATTTCAGGGCTCCTCGTACAAGTAGAAGCAAGCCTGTCACAGGAGGGACTGTTGCAACAGGAGAAATCCGCCTTGCATGAGAAAAATGGACAGCTTGGCTAGCCTTCAGAAATGGTGCTTGGTGCATGGTAAAGCTTAGTGGTTTCTTTAAAACAAAAAACAAACAGAAAGAAAGAAAAAGCCACACATTAGGGTTTGAAACATAAGCACAGAGATATTTAAAGAATAAAACAGCCGAAACCGGTTTGGCTCAGTGGATAGAGCGTCGGCCTGCGGACTGAAGGGTCCCAGGTTCGATTCCGGTCAAGGGCATGTACCTGGGTTGCGGGCACATCCCCAGTAGGAGATGTGCAGGAGGCAGCTGATCCATGTTTCTCTCTCATCGATGTTTCTAACTCTCTATCTCTCTCCCTTCCTCTCTGTAAAAAATCAATAAAATATATTTTAAAAAAAAGAATAAAACAATAATTCCTTTCTCCCGTCCCTAGATGTCTATAGGTGGTTAACAAATAAAAGTACTTGCGTACACAAAATATATGTACAAAATGGTGCAGTTCCCACCCCTTTCCTTATTCCTCTTCCAAAGACGCTGCTTTTCAGAAGTTTCTGTCCCGGGGGAAACAAGTGATGTGTGTGCCTACATATCTGTTTGTGCTGAAATATTTGTAACACGCCGGAATGGCGTCAGGCTTGCGCAACTCCGTGGGATACCAGCCCCGCTGTGCATGCTGGCGCCTCGGGCAGGGGCGGCATTCCCAGGACGTGCAACGGGAACGGTGCCCGATCAGAGTTACGAGATGCGGCAGGAATATTGTTTCCTCTTCGTAATCTCTCCCGGAGCTCTTTCCAGATCAGCACATTGATCTCTCTCGTTTATGTTTTAAATCAAACTTCAGAGATCCCATTGTTCCGCTGGACCATAATTTACCCCACCAGTCCCAGTGGGTGGACAGTTCGTTTCCTTCCCCCAGTTGCAAAAATACTCCGATTAATAACCTCCCGCTGATATCTCAGCCCACCTCCCAGAGTGTCCACAGAATAGACGCTTAGCAGTGGGACTCCTCTCTCCAGGGGCACCTATGTTTTAATTGAGAGGTGATGTCTACGCAGTAACTTCATGATAAGTAACAGCTACCCCCAAGGAATAGAAGAGCTTCCCTGGCTGACTTCTCCCCCGGAGTCAGGTGGCAACGGCCCTGAGCCTGGGCCGGGATCCCTTATTGCTCCGCAGTATTGAGTGTGTGCGCACGCAGACGGGGTGAATGGGAGGGAGGTGAACTGGATGAGAAAAAGGATAAAGGCAGTTCTTTGAACTTTGAAAAGGGCTGTCACCCTAACCCTCAGTGAGGAGAAAGGAGAACAAAGGGGCATAAAGCCTGCATTTGTAGAGTCCTTGAACCTCAGCTGGAGCCGCGGAGGAGCTCAGACACCGTGTGGGAGCTGGCCCCGGGCAGGTTTTACAGTGCTCGCCGGGGTCTTCTCAGGGGCTCCATTACTCAGTGTGCGTTGCAGTCACCGACTGCCGCTTCCCGTGACAACGGTCTATTCCCTCTCATGGTTCTGTGGGGTGACTGGGCTCAGACGGGTGGTCCGCACTTGGGATCTTTCATGTAGTTACAGTCATATGCGGGCTGTCGTTTTGACTGGAATTGCCCAAAGGAAATTGTTACTCCCTCCCCTCCCCCCAGCTTCCTGTAGATTACTGTCCTACAGAGATGGAGACCTGGATAAACTCTTTAAATAACTGTAGACAGCGATCACATACCCCAAGGCTCCAGCCTTCTCAGGCGAGCATCTGTAGCACCTTCTTTCGTTCTGTACTGTAACGTGGTTTGCAGAAATTTCACTAAGTGCCCTTCTCTCTCCCGGGCATGCTCAGTGTCCCCACTGAAAATATGCTTAAAACTCAACCTGCTCCAAACGGGCTCTAACCAGCGTGAACTCCCATGAGACCCCCCGCTCCCCTGCCAGCACAGCCTCAGACCACAGCTAGGTCTGGAGGAGCCGTAGTCCACTGACAACTCAGGTTTCACTCGGATCCTCTTCCATGCTGAGGTCTTCTTTCTCTAAGCAGCTGCCAGTCCGGCTCCATTATAACCGGGCTTTACCTTAATCCTCTTAAACCCCACCCAGTTCCTTCAGTTCAGTGTCCCAGCCATCGCTGGGAATTCTCAGGGCTGTGCTCTCTCTCCACCCGGCACCCAGTTCCTTTCTCATCTCAGAGCCAGCAGCCCCAGAGGCCGCCCGGACACCCCCGGTATTTTCCCCAGGGCACTGCCTCCTGCTGGTGTTGCAGTATCTGCTTGCTGTTCAGCTCCCCCTAGAACAGTGATGGCGAACCTTTTGAGCTCGGTGTGTCAGCATTTTGAAAAACCCTAACTTAACTCTGGTGCCGTGTCACATACAGAAATTTTTTGATATTTGCAACCATAGTAAAACAAAGACTTATATTTTTGATATTTATTTTATATATTTAAATGCCATTTAACAAAGAAAAATCAACCAAAACAATGAGTTCGCGTATCACCTCTGACACATCATTGTCCATGGGAGGAAGCAGGAAGCCCTCCGAGATTCTAAGTGACTTCTCAGCTTCGACATTAGAACTGGACTTGCAGTTTTCAAGAGCTTTCAAGGCTCGCTCTCCCCTCCTGCCTTCCTCCATCCTCTGGGGGATGTTCTGGTGGTGAGCACGGAGGGTGAGAGAGCCTGGAGGGCAGGCTCACACAGCCAGAACTTGAACTCAGAACAGCTGCCTTCACCCATTGGGTTGGGGATGATAAATGCACTTCATTTCAAGAGCCAAGTGCAATGGACTGGGGCACCATTGTGAGAAGGAGTCTGAGGCTACATTCAGGTTTAGTAGCAAGAGTATGTGATTGATTAGTAATGTCTGCCACAGGCCCGGGATGGGGCACGACAGCGTTATGCCATCCTGGGGACTGGACAATATTGCAATGCTAGGCTGCTTATGCAGGAATCCTTCTCGCTCACCACTCCACTGCGAAAGCCAATTCCTACATTCCTGCCTCAACAGTAAGAAGCCTTAGGGGAAGGCTGCCAGGCGCTGCCGAGTTGGAGGGGAGCAAAATGTTGTTAGAAAGGGACTAGATGCATTTTTTTAAAAAATATGTTTTTATTGATTTCAGAGAGAGGAAGGGAGAGGGAGAGAAAGATCAATGATGAGAGAGAATCATTGATCGGCTGCCTCTTGCACACCCCTCACTGAGGATTGAGCCCCCAACCCGGCCATGTGCCCTGACTGGGAATTGAACCATGACCTCCTAGCTCGTGGGTCAACCACTGAGTCATACCGGCCGGGCAGGAACTAAATGCATAGTGGTTATTCCAAAATCTTTGTCCCTCACACAGGGCTTAGTACCCCCTCCCTTAGGAAGGGCACAAGTGGGTTTATGAGAGGAGGTCAGATCCGGGTACATGCCCAACTCAGTTACATATTTTTTTGAGGGATTACGTGACCTCTGGACAGACTTCCTTGGTTGTGTTCTCCTCTGAGTCCGCTGAGCGCAGGAACCAGCCCTGGAACGTGCTGTGTGACGCGGGGACTGGAGGGGGATGTGCTGCCCAGAGCTCACCGGCACGGAATACGCAGGCTGGGCCACCGCGGCCGGGCCTCCCGGAGTTAAATGAATGAACCCGCAGAGGCTCCATGAGTCACGAGCTACGGCCTGTAAAATCATTTGCATCGCAGGCCTCACGCGGGCACAGTGACAGGCATCTCCATGCGCTCCCATCTGCCTGGACGTGCCCTGCACGGAGCTAAATAATCTGGGGCTTAGGCGTGCTTCTGGGTTCAAGGAAATGAGGCCCCGGCGAGGGAGACAGACTAGCCACCCCTGACCCCGGCGGCACCCCTGCCCCCATGCCTCTGCACTTGTCTCCCTTCCCAAGAACCGGCCTGGTTTGTGCCAAACGATTTTCGTGCAGTTCCCTGGTGCTTTGCGTCATTCCACGCCTCCGTGCCTTTGCTAACCCTCCCAGGCTACCTGGCAAACAGCTCTCTGTGGTTCGAATCCCGTCTGTGCCCCTGAGCGGCCGTGAGGCCCTGGGCACGTGATGGAACGGCTGTTTCCTCATCTTACAGGGAGATAATAATAGCTTTGCCTCCTGCGATTGTTGTAGAATGAAATGGGTTCATACGGATCATGTGCACTTAAGAAGCACCAGACAAGAGTCACTGAGGATTATTGTTTCTCATCCTTCAAGACTCCACCAGAACATTATTTCCACCAAGAAGCACTGCAAAAAATGCCCTCTAATCGAAAGACAAAAGGTTACCTGGAAAGGACATTTGCAACACATGACAGGGGGCTGATTTCCTTCATTTATAAGGAGCAAGTACCTGCGGACCTGCCTCTCCACTTTCTTGAGCTACTTCCCATCCTACCCCAGCTCCCTCCCATCTCTGTCCTGACCCTGACCTCTAAAGCATGAAGGTCACTGTGGCTTTGGCACCAACAGCCTGAATGATTCCAATAACTTAACCCAAGAGCTCAAGGGAGGCGGAGTGTAACGAGTGTAATGCAACCGTGAAAACACGTGCAGAGAGGCTTCGTGTGGGGTGGTACGTGATCCCCGCTCTGCTGTAACCCCCTGCGTGACAGGTAACCGCTGGCCCTGGGGGTAACCGGGTACACGGCGTCTGAGATTCCTTCTGCAGGGACAGGAGAATTTCAGGTGCTAAATTTCACGTGTTGTCTTAGCCTCTGCACTTCTAAAAGCACTAGAGCCCGGCCGGCGTGGCTCAGTGGTTGAGCATCGACCTATGAACCAAGAGGTCATGGTTCGATTCCTGGTCAGGGCATATACCCAGGTTGTGGGCTCGATCCCCAAAGTGGGGTATGCAGGAGGCAACCGATCAATGATTCTCTCTCATCATTGATGTTTCTCTCTTCCTTCCTCTTCTTCCTCTCTGAAATCGATAAAAATATACTTAAATAAAATAAAAAATGAAAGCACTAGAAGTTACTCAGAGAAGAAAAAAGACTTGCTGAGTGGAGGAAATTCAGCAAACAATCTTGCATCTCTCACCAGGGATTTTGTTAGCGGTAACTGGACCATCGCGCCCACGGTTTCTAGTTTAATCACATGACATTTATGGGAAGGCTTGTTACGTGTTAAGCAGTGGGTTAGTATCTTGGAACCGCCGCGGTAAATAATATTCACAGGAACGTGTTGGATGCTATCCTGCAGGTTACACCTCCTAGCCCTCAGTTCTGGGGAGGTGGGTGTTACCCTATTTCTGTGGGGAAAACGGAGGCTCTGAGAGTCAGGAACCTGGCCCAGGGCACGCCGAGAGTGAACGGCAGGGCCAGGGTAAACACCCGTGCTGGTCGGAGTCCAGCACCCAAGGACTTTACTGAGATTTACTGGCTTTTAAGGAAATAGTGACAGGTGGCTTATAACGACTAAATAATTGTTGCACCAACTGCCTTAACAAGTGGGCTGCTGGCCTCAGCAGTGTTTTCTCTCCCATGTCCAGGTTTATTTCCAACCCACCTAGACCTTCCCCGCCTCCCTCCCACCCCCCGCAGCCCTAACCCAGCTGCTTACCTGATTCCTGCGCCCCCACCTCATGCCGATGGCTGCCGGCTGAGCCATCTAGCAGGCCTGCTCCCCAGCCCCTCACCCCAGAGTCCTTCTCGCTATGGTGATTGTCACAGGAAGGGAAATGGACCCGCTTGGCCATATTGCCCGGAATTTAGACACCGCATCCCCCTGGGCTCCAGAAATCTCACTAAGAACCCTCAGTGTTATTTGTTTTGTGGTTGTTATTTAAACTCAAGGGCGGCCGAGCTGCCTGAAGAGACGGAGGGACAGATGACAATGTAACTTGGAGGAAGGCCAGGTGCCCGGAACCAGGAAGCTGTGGCTCTGGGGCTGAACCCTGGGTCCCAGGACACGAGGAGAGTCTGAGCTCCCTCGGGTGGCCCCGGGGGCCTCCTGGTCCCTGCAGATGTCCTGGAAGCCGGTAGAGGTAGCTGCCTGTCGCGGGCCAAGTGGCAGGGATAAAAGGAGCGAGGCTCGGCCTGGCCTTGTGGGCTTATAAGCTGCTGCTCTGAGGTCCTCAAACAATATTTTGCTCACAGATGTGGAGCAAAGGAAAGGAGCTTAACTGACATAAGCCCAAGGTGGTCACGGCTAACACATCCGGCTCCGTGAACGCAAAGCAAGTCTTGATGGAAAAGGAATAGGATTGAATAGGGAGGAGGCATGAGGGGCAGCTCTCGCCGCGGCTGGGAGAAAAGAAGGGTCTGGGGAAGTGGCCCCAGGATGTCCCCAGGAGTGAAGCGGTGGGAATGTCCACTGCTATTCCCCTCCCTGTGAGAGAATTCTAGAATCACCACTGCTCAGAGGACCTCAGTCAGCTTCTGCGATGCAGACCGAGAAAGCAGAGACCCAGGGAAGGGAAACGACTTGCTCAAGGTCACACAGTGAGGTGAGGCTGCAACCCACCGTCCTAACCGTGGCCCCATTGCCCTTGTCCTCTGCCTCCCGGGCGCAGCACGGGACCGGTTCTCTCCCCTCGGCCTCAAGAAATGGTGCCACTCTCATTGTTCGTGGTTAGCGGCCGCGACCACCTTAGCGGTGATGCAGCTGGAGTGGTGGTGAGGGCTCGTCCCCTGTAAGTTCCTTCTCCACATGGAGTGGGGAAAGGGCCAGCGGAGTTTCGCCTGGAGAAGACTTCAGGGTTACGTGATACTGATAACAGTCATCTGAAAGGTTGTGTAAGAGGAGTTGTTACATTCTTTGGGCATTGCCAGAGAGTTCTGTTCTCAAGGTGTGGCCCAGGGGCCAGCAGCATCAGCATAACCTAGGAACGTGTAGAAATGAAAAATCTTGGGTCTTGTCCAGACCTACTGAACCAGTGGGGCCGCACTCCAGAGAAGCAGGGGTCAGATTGATAAGGGGGCTTGTACAACAGGGATGGGCCTCTGGAAGGGGTAGGGGTGGCAGGGTGAGCTCCCCAGACACTGGGCCCACCCACACAGACGAGGCCCACCAGCAGGAGAGGTGTAGGGGGGCTGCCTGGAGAGGAGAGAACTGGACTAGATCACCCCGAAGGTGTCAGCAACTCAGGTTTTACATGATCAACAGACCAAGAAATGCAGTTGCTTTCCCTTTCTAGAATGTAAGCTCCACAGTGGCAGGCATTTTTTGTGGGTTTCTGTTTTTGCTAGTATAACCCCCGCGCCTGGAGCAAAGGCAGAGCTCATGGGCCAAACCCGGCCCACAGCCTGCTTTTGTAAATAAAGTTTTATTGGAACGCAGCTATGCCCATTCATTCACGCCTTTTCTGCATCTGCTTTCACAGTACAACCACAGAGTTGAATCAGCATAACTGACCATACAGCCCACGAAGCCTAAAATACTGTCTGGCCTTTTCTAGAAAAAGTTTGACCATCCCTGATCTAGAATATTGCCTGGATCATCAAGGTGTGCCATACACATTGGATGAATGGGTGAGCCATTCTCTCGGTTGGTATCACAGAGGTACAAAGACCCCAGCTTAGAATACAGGGGACACGGGCATGGAATTCAGAGCTGGTGTGAACTTGGGCAACTTACGTGGCTTCTCTGTGTTTCTTATGCCTCATTCGTACAAGGACAATCACATTAGCCATTTCAGATGAAAAGCCCAATCAGACACTGCACAGAAAGCACAGAAATGGCTCGCAGACCTAGTTCCTCATCGCACCGAGGAGTCTCTGGTACAAGGGTTCGGGCGTGACTGATCCGATGCCATGGAACAGGGTGTCAGAATGCGGAGCTTTCTTCCTGGTCCTTCCAGGAAGGAGGGGAAAGGGCGAGTTCAGAGGTGATGGTTAGGCAACCCAGCGTTTAAACTTGGAGAAAGCTGCTAGTCAGCCCATTTACATATGATGACATTTAAGATAGTGAACGAATCGGCAAGGTTTAATAGGCTATAGGTTTTCAGGTGTTTTTCCAACAGTGAAAAAGAATGAGCCATTCCAATTCTCTGACATAGTTCTCTGAGGACCCGTTGCATACGGCTGGCTGGGGTCAGGGTGGAGCAGCCGGGGTCATGGGAACCATGGGAGTTACCTGGTGGGAGAGGGCGCGACCTTGGCCCTGTTTGCCAGCGGGCAGGCCAGCTCTCAGAGGGACGTGTTTTCCCATGCGGGGCAAGTGCGGCCCCTTTGTGCTGTGGGCGGTGTTATTGCGCACACATTTTTTTTTTTTTTCTGGCAGGAACTCTTCATGTGCCCAAGGTGTTCTGGCAAAGTCCCCAAGTCCTCCAGTTCCCCAGGTTAAGTCAGAAACAAAATCATCACGGGCAAGTGCACATCCACACGAGCATGAGGCTGAGTCAGAGACATGTTGTAACTCAGGACGGAAAACGGCCCCGTGGAGAGCTTCCCTGATCCAGAGGGTTTTGCAGATCAGCCCACATGCCTGCCTCCAACATGTCCATCGGTGTTCCTCCCTGTGTTGTGAGAAGCATGGCAGTTTCCAGAACCCTCTGGGACTCCGCTGGCAAGTGCATGTTCCTGTGTGAGACGCGCACCTGGAGGCTCGCCGTCTCCCCCGATCACATGCATCGAGCCCGGGCCCTTAGCCCTCAAATCCCAGCTCTCACTGAAAACTGCTCAGCGCCCTGGCTGGTTCTGTTCAGTGGTTAGAGTGTAGGTCCTCGGGCCGATAGGGGTCGCAGGTTTGATTGCTAGTCAGGGGTACATGCCTTGGTTACAGGCTCCCCAGCCCCAGTGGGGGTGCGTGCGGGAGGCAACCAATCGATGTGTCTCCCTCATGTCCATGTTTCTCTCTCTCTTCCCCCTCCTCCTTCCCTTCCACTCTCTCTAGAAATCAATGGAAAAAATATCCTCAGGTGAGGATTGAAAAAAAAACAACTACCCGTCCCCACCATGTAGAATTTGGCTATGAGGATCTTTAGGGCCTGGGAACCTGCTGTGCTTAGTCGGAGGAATACGGGCTGAATAAGAAGGGAAAATGAAAACGTAGAATCCAGATTTTTATTCTTCATGTTTTTATCTTATATATCAGGATCCAGGACACGGTGATCCCCCCTCCCGAGAGGCAGTGGCCACCTCTCTGCAGAGAGAAACACAGTTTCCTATCTCCAAAGTGGCTCCTGGGCCCCTGTCCTCTGACCTTGAGCCATAACCATCCACTCTCAGCCGGTAACTACACTGCCACCTGCCACCTGCCACCAAGCACGTTCCAAAATAGCCCCAAACCCTGTGTGTCCCGCTGGCAACTCCGATGTTTCTACATCCTTCCAGGAGGCACAGCCCAGGCCCCAGAGGGTCCTGTAAACACCCATAGGCCGATTCCAAGTCAGATGAGGAAGAATCATCCGCGAGGAGAGCGTGGCGGGTGGTGGGAGAGTGGCCGGAGCTTGGCGGGAGTGTCTGGCCAAGCTCGTGCAGGAGCTCACGATCCACCTCATCTCCCTTCTGGGTCTTTCCATCCTCACGTGGGCCACACTCCTCTCTCTTGAGCAATTAAACACTGAGGTAGCTTATCCTCAATGTGACAGTGATCGCACCCAAACCATAGGCGACCCTCAATCCAGAAATCCCTGGTTGGTAATTTAAAAATAAGCAAATCCTCGATCTCCCTGCAATGCAGGAAGCAGATGGGATTTGTCCAGGGAAAGAGAGTCGAGAGAAAGGGCCGGCTCCTGCCCCTGAGTCTACTCACTCTGAGTCGCCCCTGAAATGGTCTCGGTGTTGACCAGGGCCAACGCCATCCGCAGTGTCACTTCCACGAGAATGTCACTTTCCTTCAGGCAACAGGAGGCCCCTACCCAAGTCGAGAGGCTTGGTTAGCAATAGTGTATGGAACTGCAGGGTTGTCGGAAATCTCCTGTGATATTCGGTACAGAAGCCTCAAGAGGTCAGCAGGGCTTTCCCGGAGGTGACAGGAGGCCTAGGAGTTCGGGGCTGGTCCCTTCCGCTGCCAGGATCACACTCATGAACCTCCAGGCTCGCTCTGCTCGACTTGACCCAAACCTGACCGCCCCACCCTTCTCTGCCTCAGGCCGGGCACTGGCCTCATTTATCGTAGCCTGAAGCTCTTCTTCTCCCGGACACCCAGGCCCCTCCCTGTCCTTGTTGGTGTCCTGCCCTAAGGTCACAGTGTGGACACCAAGCCTCGATTCTCCCTAGAGTCTCCTCTGCTCCTGGGCTCTCGCCCTTCCTCCCGCATTCGGCCCTTCCTGCCCCCCTGTCGCCTCCAGCGTTGGAGAGGTTTGAAGGGTTGAAGCAGAGTGATGACATGAGCAGATGGACGGTTCAGAAAGATCTCCAGGGCCGTGGGTGAACCAGGCCCGGGAAGCCAGCCAGAGGCGAGCAGACTTGTCAGGGGTTGTTGTGGGCATCCAGGTGAGGGATGACACAGGAGGTTGCTTCTTCATTGTTACCACGCACCGGAATTCTAAGCAGCATCCCAAGTCACAGGCCAATTTGCTGCTCCCTGCCCGGGGCCCAGTGTCTGTCTTCCATGCCTCAGGTGCCTCCAGAAACACTTCCCTGCGCAGGTGGGAGCGGGGGCGTGTGCTTTTCCTGCTCTGCCCCAGCTGATCCCCGAGACTCCATGCCCAGGAGGGAGCCAACCACTGTGGAAGGATGCGTTGTGGCCATGGGCCGGGGAAGAGAGGACAGGATGCGAGGCAGGGAAAGGGGGCACCTTCTCCCCGCCATCTCCCACCAGGCAAAGCTGTAGCAGGGGCTGGGCACAAAGTCTCAGGAAAGCTGGGGAGGGCAGGCAGCAGGTGTTTAAGTGTGCGGGGTACCCCTAGATGTGTAAGTATGCAGGGTACTCCTAGCTGGAACCCCCACACCTATCACGTACCTTTATTTGCCTAGCAGGTTATGGAGAGCAGGTTTGCCTTTTGCCTGATTCCTGTTCCACTTAACCACAACCTCCCATTTCCCCATTTCCTTATTTCTTTCTCCCTACGTTTAGCTCACACTGCTGTATTTTTTTTATTACCCAAATCAACCACTGGGGTTGTTTCTGGAAACAAGACGGGTCTTAATCACATCTCCACACGTATCTCTCTATTATGTCCCCCTCCATGTACATAAACACAAATGCCGCCGCCTCCCCCCCCCCCCATGGCTTAGCCCCCATGCAGACAGGGACCCGAATGAGTGACACACACGGAGCAAGGTGTGTGCCCACAAGAGCCTGAAGTGTTCCTTCAGGGGAGCCCCAAGATAAGCATGTTGACATGCCCAGGAGCACTGGGTGAGAGGGCCCTGGCGTGTGCTGCCCAGGAGCCAGGGTGCCGAGAGCCCAGGTGAGGGCCGAGCAGGAAGGGCGGGGAGCAGGTGGGCCAGAGGCATCTCGTGGGCATGAGAAAAGCTGAGTGGTCCATGCAGCGATCCCAGGATTATTACGGTTTCGAGGTGTCTTGTCCCGATCAGTTTGTCTGTCTGAGGCTGTGAAGCGGGAGGACAGGAGTGGGCCCACATCCGGGGCTGCCTGGGCTCCGTCCGCACAAAGGGAGCAACTGGTAACGCCATTACCAACAGGAGTAAAACTTCATTCCCGGATGCTGGCAGTGATGAGGGCGGGCAAGTCTGTGCTCCTGGGCTGATACTTGTTCATAGGTATGTATGGATCGGGGGAAACAGTACAGACAGGGCATGGTATGATCCGTGGTTTCAGGCACCCACTGGGGTCATAGCATGTATCCTCCGTGGATAAGGGGGGACTACTGTACATCTCAAGGGCCTTCCATATCCGCTGTAACACTTGCCATCTGTCTTTTTATAGCCAACCTATGAGTGAGTGACATGTCAGTGGGGTTTTGCTTCCGTTTCCTTGGTGACTAATGACGCTTCATGGACCTCACTGACGATTTGTGTATTTTGGAGAAGTGACTATTCAGATCCCTTGGCCATTTTTTTAAATCGAGTTGTTCGTCCTCTGTATTGACTTGTAAGAGTTCTCGATGTATGCGAGATACAAGTCCCTTATCAGATACATGACTTACAAATGTTTATATAAACATAGAAAAATCGGGGGAACAAATACTCGGGCTCTTAATTCAGTGCCAGCATAGTGGGCCCTCACGGAGGAGAGGAAGCAGTGAGGCCAGGAGCAGGCTCTGAGGTGCGCCTTGAAGCGTGGAGGCTGAGACGGACAAGGAAGGGAACGCCTGGCTGTAGCATGGATCCTTCATCACTCCCATTAGTTCCACAGCTATTCCTTGAGGGCCTACCCAACGCCAAGCCTTCTTCTAGGAAACAGAGAAATAAACTGTCCCTTCCTCGTCAGGTATTGACAGTCCAGGGGAACACAGTCCGGAGAAAGACACATAAACAGATATTACTGTTTGCAAGTGGACGTACTAAGTACAGTTACAAGTGTTACAGAAGTTCAGGGAAAAGAAGGGAAGTCAGTCTTGGTCACCTTGCAGTGGTTCTCAACCTTCCTAATGCCGCGACCCTTTAATACAGTTCCTCATGTTGTGGTGACCCCCAATTTCATTGTTCCAAATTGAACATAATGAAAGCATAGTGATTAATCACAAAAACAATATGTAATTATATATGTGTTTTCCGATGGTCTTAGGCGACCCCTGGGAAAGGGTCGTTCGACCCCAAAAGGGGTCGCGACCCACAGGTTGAGAACTGCTGCCTTAGAGTTTCAGATGGTCCATTAAATCAGGGAGTCTTCATCCGGGGTCTTTGGATAGAATTCAGGCGATTGCTCATTGGGATGAGAATGAATTATATCTTTATTTTTAAGACCTGAAGTTGAAATGCAGTGTTCCCTTCATGTATGTGTGAAAGGGACAAACCACAGTACATAAAAATCACAGATGTGTACACATTTAATTAAAGTTGTTGTGGAATTTGAGGTGTTATTTCTGCTCATCACTACTTCAGCAATCATGGTAGTTATTACACCCAACACTAGATCTTATTATTTATTGTACTAATAAATAAGCAATATATTATTATAGCCAGATTTGGTTTATTCAAGTTCTGATTGCCATATTTCAATATAGTTAGTTTCCTTTGTAATCCTATGTATTTTCTTTTGTGTACTTATAAACTGAGGCGGGGTTCCTGAGCTTACTCAACTGCCAAAGGTTAACTGGCACAAAAATGTTAAGCAGCCCTGCCTTAAAAGTCCTTTTATCCTTTTAAGAGAGAGAAAGAAATATTGATCTGTTGTTCCATTTATTGATGCATTCATTGGTTGCCTTTTGTATGTGCCCTAACTGGGGATCGAACCAGCAACCTTGGTTTCAGGACAACACTCCAACCAACTGAGCTACCCGGCCAGGGCTAAGTAGCTTTTCATTTAGTCTGGAGGTTCTACTGATCCTGGAACACAGGCAAATAAGCAGATAGTGTCAAAATATATAACAGAGGTCTGACTAAGGTACACAGAACAAAGGAGAGAAGAACCACTTCTTTCTAGAGCAACCAGAGAGGCTACAGGTGACATTCGAACTGACTCTTGAAGGTGAATAGTTTGGAGAGAGTTTGGTTCATGGGGTCCAGCCTTGCATCCGGTCCTCGAGTCACTTCTACAGCTAATTCCATCACCTGGGCCCCAGCCTCTGCCCGAGACGCTTGTACCTGGAGGCACACTCGTCGGCTGGAGTGGAGGTGAAGGGAAGGGAAGGGGGGAACGTGACAGTTAGAGTCACTCAGCACAAGGCAGGCCTGTGTTTACGGATCCAACAGGAGACAAGACGGAAGGAAGGCGTAAGACCACCAGGGGCCGTGAAGTTGGGCTACACGGAATAAAAGAAAACCCTGGACTTGGGAATCAGTCACATGTGGACTCCACACTCAGATGGACCCTAGTGACCTGCGCGAGCGTAGGCCCGTTGTTTCTTCTCTTTGAGCCTCCGTTTGGTCACATGCAAATATGAGTTGGGCTTGTACAGCGTATGGAAAAGTACTTGGCACAGGGTAGGCAATCAATCACTGCCCGTGCCTCTTCCTTTCGGTTTGCCCAAAGCCAGCCTGGCTACCCCATCGGTAAGAATTTGACCTTGATTATTCATTGTCTAGGCCCAGCAATAATGACTAGATTTATTAACTGCCGACTGTGTGCTTGACCTTGTGCTAAGCACTGTTTCTTTTCCTCCTCCCAACAACCTATGAAGTTGGAAATCTCTGTTGTTCGGATGAAAACACCGAGGCTCAGAGACGTTAAGAAATGTAATTTGCCCGAGGTCTCCCAGCCGGGAAGTGGCAGAACTGGAACTTAGACCCAGATAGAGCTGACAGTGAAAATCTGTGCGGTGCATCCTGCTGCTCCCGGAAAGATAGCTGGAGATTGCTCTGCTGGGTAAATCTTTAATCCGTGCCTATCAACATTGGACTAAAGCTCAGGCATGCCTTGCTTTATGCCTATAAACTCTAAAATAAACAAAAAAAAGAAGCAAAGTGAAAATCCTCAAAGGAAGATCATCTAAATAAACACTTATAAGGGATTAAGCAAAAAATAAATAACTCGTAGCCTGGCTGGTATGGCTCAGAGGTTGAGCGTTGACTTATGAACCAGGAGATCACGGTTCAGTTCCCAGTCAGGACACATGCCCAGGTTACGGGCACAATCCCCCTTGGGGGCGTGTGGGAGGCAGCTGATGGAGGATTCTCTCTCATCATTGATGTTTCTAGCTCTCTCTCCCTCTTCCTTCCTCTCTGAAATCAATAAAAATATATTCATAAATAAATAACTCATAGACACAGACAACAACATGGTGATTACCAGAAGGGAAAGGGGCTGGGAGGAGGTCAACAACAACAAAACATAAAATAACAGTAATATTTGGGGCACTGGACACCATCACCATTGCTCCCAGACAGCTGAAGGCAACAGCTATAAGATGAAGGTCAGCAGTTCTTCCTCAGGGCTTTGTGACTGGAGTCGCCTGGGGTGGGGATAGCTCCCCTCACAGTCCGTACACCCTGACATTAAGCCAAGGAGATCCCAGTCCCAAAGACGGATCTTTGTGTACTGCTCACAGTTTAGTAAACATTCCCATTTACAGGGCATCTGCTGACCCTTTCAACCCTGGGGGATGTATAGGGCCAGGTTATTTGTAATCTCAGAATAGGAGCCTGAGTTTCAGAGAAGCAAGGTGACTTGCATAAGGTCAATGAGCCAGGAAAAGGCAGAATCACCATCTAAACTCCAGCTTCTGCCCCCTTTCCAGGGCTATGTCCACCTCTCCTGGCACCTCCATCCCGTCCAAATTAGATAGAGGGGTGAGGCAAACGTCTAGACTCCTGGGAACTGTGTGTAGATTTTTGCCAATAAGGCTGGAGCCTGGGTTGAAAGGAGATAGTATTTGTTATAAAAGAAAAAAAAAACTAGCATTTCTTGAAATAATAGCTTTCTCGGGACATAATTAGAAATTTGCCCTTCTAAAGAGTATAATTCCGTGGTTCTGAGTATTTCACAAAATTTTGCAACCATCACCACTAAATTCCTCACATGGAAAGAGCCCAGAGCTATTGCAGTCGCTGCCCATTCCAGGTACCTTCCCCTCTGGAAACCACTCTCTACTCTGTTTTTATGAATTTACTGGCCATTTCATATAAATAGAACCATTCAGTATGTGGCCTATTGTGTCTTTTTTCACTTATAATGTTTCCAAGTTTCATTCCCATTGTAGTATGTATCAGTCCTTCATTTTTTTTATGACCAAATAATAATCCACTACACAGATATGCCACGTTTTATTTATCCATATATCAGTTAATGGACATTTGCACTGTTTCCACCTCTTGGCTATTATGAATAACACTGCTATCAACATTCATGTGCGAGCTTTGTGTGGGCATGTTTTCATTTCCCATAGGTATGTACCTAGGAGCAAAATGGCTGAGTTATATGGTAGCTCTGTGTTTAGCTTTTTGAGGCTTTGTCAGAATAAGTCAGTTCTTTTCTGACTTACACACACACACACAGATACACACACTCACACTAGAGGCCCGGTGCATGCATTTGTGCACATTGAAAGGAAATTAATTAGAAGAAACATTTTAGAGGCCGGGGAGGGACCTTGGGGGATTGGCTCCAGGGCATGTCCAGCCCGTCTCACCCAAACCCAATCGGCCAGACCCCAGCAGCAAGCTAACCTACCGGTCGGAGCGTCTGCCCCCTGGTGGTCAGTGCATGTCATAGTGACTGGTTGAGCAGTTGACCGATCAGTCAGACACTTAGCACATTAGGATTTTATATATAGAGACTAGGGGCCCGGTGCACGAAATTCGTGCACTGGGTGTGGGGGGGGGGGCGGGGGGGAGTGTCCCTCAGCCCAGCCTGCCCCCTCTCACATACTGGGAAGCCCTCAGGCGTTGACCCCCATCACCCTCCAATCGCAGGATTGGCCCCTTGCCCAGGCCTGACGCCTCTGGCCTAGGCGTCCGGCCCGAGCAGCGGGGACCTGCAGTGGCAGCGGGGGCTGCCGCGATCGCGCGGGCTCTGCCCCTGCCCCTGCAAGAAGCCTCTGGCTGAGGCGTCTGGCCCGGGCAGCGGGTACCCACAGCTGCAGCAGCCCCGCGATCGTGGGCTCCGCTTTAGGCCCAGGCAAGGGACCCCTAGCTCCCGGGACTGCCAGCTTCGACCGTGCCCAGCTCCCATCGCTGGCTCCACCCCTACTTCCTGCTATCACTGGCCAGGGCGGAAAAGGCACCTGATTATCTGATCATGGCTGGGGGGCAGGGCAAAGGCGGCCCCAGGGCCGCCTTTGCCCTGCCCCCCAGCTCTTAGCTCCCCCCTGGGTTTCCGATCACTGTCGGTGGTAGGGGGCTTCTTCCTGCTTTCCCTTTCGCCTCCCTGCATTGTGCCTACATATGCAAATTAACCGCCATCTTGTTGGCAGTTAACTGCCAATCTTAGTTGGCAGTTAATTTGCATATAGCCCTGATTAGCCAATGAAAAGGGTATCGTCGTACGCCAATTACCATTTTTCTCTTTTATTAGTATAGATATTTTATTGATTTTAGAGAGTCAGAGAGATAGAAACATCAACGATGAGAGAAAATCATTGATCAGCTGCCTCCTGCATGACCCCCACTGGATATGGAGCCCGCAACCTGGGCATGTGCCCTGACTGGGAATGGAACAATGACTGGTTCATAGGTCAATACTCAACCACTGAGCCACACCAGCCAGTTCTTTATTTATTCCTTCATGCTATACATTCTATTCATACTATTTTCAAAGTGGCTGCACCTTTTACATTCCCATCCGTATATCAGGGTCCACATCCTCCCAGCACTTGCTATTATCTGTTTTATGTATTATTATTATTATTACTAGAGACCTGATGCACAAAATTCATGCAAGGGGCTCGGCCCTCGCAGCTGTGGCAGCTTGCCTCGGCCCTCACAGCCCCAGCTTCATCTGCAAGGTCATCCGGAAGGACGCCCAGAAGGTTGTTCAGCTGTCCGGTCTAATTAGCATATTACACTTTTATTATTGATTACCATTCTAGTGAGTATGAAGTGGTATCTCATTGTGGTTTTGATATGCATTTTCCTAGTAATTAAAATGTTTTTCTTAGTTTTGTGAGCGGCTGTAGCAAACTAGTAGGACCTGAATAGGAGGTCATGGGAACCTGTAATCCAATAGCCCATTGGTCAGAAACACTGATAACAACCTGGACTTGCAATTGAATCTGAAGTTGAGAGTGTAGAGGGTGGGAGACAGCCTCGTCTTAAAGTCTGTTTTGTCTGATATTAGTATTGCAACTCCAGCTCTATTTTGAGTACTATTGGCATGATATAGCTTTTTCCATCTAAATTTTACTTTAAGCCTATTCATATCTTTGAATGTGAAGTGTGTCTCTTATAGAGAGCATATAGTTAGAAGGAGGTCTCTTTATCCGTTGTTTTGAATCTCTGCTTTTTTATTAGAGTTCTATGCCATTTACATTTAAGTAATTACTGATAAAGGTAGGATTTGATTTTTCCATTTGCTTTTTTTTTCTGTATGCCTTATGGATTTCTTGTTCTTCTCTGACTTTATTTCAGCCTTCTTTTGTGTTAAATAGATATTTTCTAGCATAAGCCATTCCCTTGCTGTTTCTATATAGCTATATCTATATAGCTATATATGTATATACATATTTATATACATACATACATATACATGTGTGTATACATATAATATTTTTCCTTTGTGGTTGGCCTGAGGGTAAATAAGATTTTAACGTAAAACCACCTAGTTTGCATTAACGGCCTGCATTTGTACAGCACATTCCCATTTTTTTTTAGTTCTCAGGGAGGAGAAAGTAAGAAATCTGGGCTGGAAACCCTTTCTGTGTCTTGGCCCGAGAACCCGTCTGGAGTAATGTTACCCGTGCATAGTGCTACTCCAGGCACCAATTATGGCCACATGAGAGGGGTCCCTTTTTGATTCCCAGGGTATAGATTTTCAGAGTGATCATAGCAACTGTGTATGAACTTCTCAGCTTCCAAAGAGAATTCAAATATATCAGTGATTCTCCAAGTGTGGTCTGGGGAGCCTTAAGTGTTCCCAAGACCCTTTCAGGGGGTCCTCAAGGACAGAACTATTTTCATAACAATACCAAGATGTTATTTGCCCTTTTTAGCTCTCATTTTCCCAGGCAAGTACAGGTTGGATGCAGAAGCTGAGATGAGAATTTACTGTCTCATTAAAGAGATTTGCAAAACTGTAAAACAACGCCACTCTTCTCTCTAAGTCGTTTTTGAGAACATACTGATATATCAAAAAATAGATTGTTTGTACTAACATATAATGGTTTCCTATTATTCATTTTAAACAAGTTAAATATTTTTTAACTTCTCAGTTTTAATTTATAATATGGTAATATTGATAAGTATTGCGCATTTAAACAAAAGCTTATTTAGGATCTCGATAAAATTTAAGAGTATAAAGGGGTCCTGAAACCAAAAGTTTTGAGAGCTGCTGACATATTATTATCTCACTCAACCCTCACAACCTGTGCAAAGCAGGACAGGTTCAGTCACTTGCTGCTGTGGCCCCGTGGATACAGAAACTGAGGCTAGAAGCCTGGGACTGTACCTGGAAGGACTGGGTTGGACGGGAAGGCAGTCAATGATTCTGAGGCCAGAGCCAACCCAGTTCACTGGAGTGACTGGAGAGACACTTCCTGGGAGGTACCATCTCTTGGTGGCTGTTGACCCATTGGCCTCTCCCAAGTTCTAGATATTCTCTCCACCTTGGCCTCCATGATACCATGTTTCTAGTTCTGCAAGTGGCTCCTCTTCTTCTCTCTTCCCCTTAAGTATTGCTGTGACCCAGCATCCTATCCCCAGGCCTCTTTGGCCTCACCCTGTGGTTTCCCTGGGTATGCTCGTCCACAATTACATATGATGGCTCCCAGATGTGCCTCTCCAGCTCAGATCTCGCTCTTGAACGTCAAAGCTAAGTCCTGGATGTTTCTACCTAAGGACTTCCGATGTTTTAAACCCACATGCTCTAAACTGTGTCATCACTAGGCACTCAGCACAGTGTACAGACAGGTAATGTGCCGTGAACAAGACATCATCTCTGTCCTCAAGGAAACAACCGTCTAGTGGAGATCAGTCCAAAACCAACTTCTGTGTGTTGGGGCCTGGTTATTGTTATCACCATCAGCCCAATTACCCAACACTCCTCCTCCTTCCCCATCTACTGCACCCAGTGAGTCACCAAGTCCTATGCATTCTATTTTTTCATTTCTCTCCATCACCACTGCAACACCCTCAGATCACATTTCCTCATTTCTCCTGCGAACTCTTGCAATAAACCCCTAGTCACTCTCCTGGCCTCCTGTCTCATCCCTGTCGAATTCATGCCTCATGCTGCCGCCTGAGTGACCATTTCCTAACCTCAAGTCTGCTTTCCTTACTACCAGTCGTTACTCCCTCTTCTCTGTAAAATAAATCCAGACTCCTTAGCCTGCTCCATGGTCTTATTCGGGAGTTGACCTCTGCTTCATTTCCTGTCACTCTCCTGAATGTATCCAAGACATTTCAAAGGCTGTTTTTGACAGTAAGAATGCCCTCCCTGATCACCTGGTCATTATTCATGACCCTCCTCAAGGGTCTTTTTCTCTGTGAAATTCTTATGACCTCCAAGAAGTCTGGATTAGTTCCCTTCTGTCTTGCACAGGTCTCTTTTCATTGTGGTACTTATCACACTGTATTATAATTTATTTCCATAGTGATCTCCTCCCTAGATAGAACACCTTTATGGCAGGAATTGTCTTTTATTCACTTCGGTATCGCCAGTCCTAGCCCAGTGTCTGGCATAGAGTAGGGCCTCAGTAAATACTTAGTAACTTCGGGTTGAAGATCTGTAAAATATGGATCCTTTAACCTTCTTCTCATTTTTTCAATTTACAATTTCCATCCCATTTTCCACTCAATCACTCAAGCCAAAACCATGGGTAACTCCGTTAACCGATGGCACGCTCTTCCTTAGCCAATGAGTCACCAAGTCCAACTCCTTCTCTTTCTGTCGTCGCTCTCCAATGTCAGCTGCCCTCCAATCACCACCTTCAGAGAAGGTCTCTGTTCCTCATGAACTCGGCAGCCACATTTCCAACCTCAAAAACTGGAACATGGAGTTTTTTGTGTCCCCTCCAGATATAAGGGATTCTGGGAAACAGATATCTTTTCTAAAAGGTTGGAATTGTTCGAATGTTTCTGTAATTGCCAGGGACCACAGTAGAGAATATTTGAAATCAAAAAGCCACTAAGAATTCAGGTTGAGTGGTCATCTGACCTTGACAAAAGTTTTTGGCCTCTGTTTTAAGAGTCTCAGGATTTAAGCTCTTTATCATCTGCGTGACAACAGACAAAGTCACAGGCAGGAGTAACTCAGAATGCAATATTGTAAGTACCTAATACATGAGGAAGCAATTAAGAAGAGAGATACAGAGGAGGTATGACCTGAACTGAGCTTTCAGGGCATTGTAGCAGAGAGCTGCCCTATGGGAACACCCCAACTCCGGTCCCCACTGATGGAACTGGACCCTTGTCCACCAGCCATGGTTGACTGGCCAGACAAACCTGGTCCAAGGGCATCCTCCTGGGCAGTCTGAGATCTAGGACTTGGACCAGCATGAAAAGATGAGCCTTGGCAATCAGATTCCCTCCTGGAATCTCAAATAGGAAAATCAAAATGGTAGCTCTGGGAGCACAAGCAGATGCTGAAAGACGTGCCTTGAGGCAAAGGTGGGGCTGGAGATCTAGGACAAGCCAAAGCCTTTGCGATCCCAATTCACAAGGACACAGAAAGCATGTCAGCAGAGGAGCCCACACTCAGTATAAGTGACAGGGGGGTTAGAAAAAGAGAGACCATGCGGCTGAAACGAGGGGTGGAGCAGCCAGTCCCTGAGCCCACGCTGGAACTTGATGTCTTGCCAGCTCCGGTCCCAATCTATGTGCAGCCTTACAGCCACTCCTTAACCTTCTTTTCCTGGTGATTGAATGCCGTTCCTTGCAGCCTGAAAGCTGAACTGAAACAGAGTCAACCAGGCGGAGCAGATGGGGGGAGAATTTGAGGAGCCCAGCGTAGCACAGATCGCAGTAGAAAGATCAAATTTCTCATGGACAACTCAGGGAAAGGTAGAAAGGGATTTTTTTTTTTTTTCAGGAGGAGGTAAATGAAGGGATGCCTTAATTTTTTAAATAAGCCACATTGGTATTGGGGAGTGAGTGAGTGGATGAATGAATGTAGGTGAAGGCCAGAATGTACTCAACTTTGAATGACAGGATCAACACTGAGACTTGACCCCATAGGCGACAGGAAACCACAGCAGGTTTGGAAAAGGAGGGCGACACCGTCCATATGGGATTCAAAAAACCATGACAGTCTTGGAGGACATCCTGCTTCCCAGCGTTGAAGCCTGCTGGTCCCAGTCCCCCACTGACGGCCTGCGCACATGGGGAGCATCTGGCTGAGAACGTGAAAGCCGCCTGTGGTTGGAAGCAGAACTACCCGTTAGGATGCTCGGAGGGAGGAGGCTCCACTCAGACCGCCTAGAAGCTAGAAAGGACAGCCAAACGCTACGAGGTCAGCGAATGTCACCTCCGTGTGCAACCCCAGGCGTGATCCGCTCTAAGGGGGCCCCTATAACGGCGGGGCCCCCTGTGCACGTCCATGGAGAACCCAGCTGTCAGCCAGTTCCCTCCTCCCAGCCAGGCACTGGCAGCAGCTGTCTGCTTCCCACCATGTCAGCATGGGCCCAGCTCTCAGCAGCTCTTTAAATGTCCCCAAATCCACTCACGTGACATGATAATGAGCAGCGGAGAACCTCCAGACAGTTGCGGGAGGGGGTTTGCATTGCGCAACCCACAGCAAACAATGTTAAAAAGCCACCAGACTGTCTGCTGCGGAAAGCCCTCGGCCTGCCGGACAGCCACCAGGGGTTTCTTTCTCATCCCAGCCCCCTGTCTAGCCACCTGGGTCCTCCTCCTCCTCCTCCCAGATTCCTCCTGCTCCATTTTGCAAAGTCATTCCGCTCTGCCCTCAAATGTGTCTACCCAAACCCCAAACACAGCTTAGGTGAATAAGCCGGGCCCCCACCCTCCCGGAGATAGCCATCGGGTTATAAATAAAGCATTGTGTTGTTGTTGCAACAAAGCCGTCAGCATACAGATTAGCATCTCCCAACCCCGGGCACCAGCTGCGTTTCCTTGGCCCCATCACTTTGCTCTCTGGGCTGCTGTTTCTCATTCTTGGACATGAGAGGCACAGGTGGGTCAGTCGGGGTGAATCCCTCGACCACTCAGCTCCCTGTGACTTAAGAGTCAAGTGGAAGGACAGCTGGGGACAGAGAAGCCAGTTATGTAAACCCAGGCCTTGGGGTGGTGGGGGAGATAGGGGTGGGAGGGGGGTTTAGGGGGAGGGAGGATAGGGGCTGGGGGGATCCCGATGGCCAGGAGGAGCCAGGAGGAGGAGGAGGAGGAGGAGGAGGAGGAGGAGGAGGAGGAGGAGGAGGAGGAGAGGGGGGTGTGGGTCCCCCATGGCTGTGGCTGCAGCCCAATGCAGAGCTCCTGGAGAAATGGCTTTGTCCCCGCCGCCCACGCTCTGACTGCTTTAAGGCTCACGCTGGGCCCGCGATGACTTTTTGATGGAGTGGATGCGGCTCCCTGCAGGGGCCGGCAGTCTGGAGAAGAGAAGGGCCTGGCAGAAAACACACCCAGCTTCCCAGGACGGCCATGTCTCTTCTGCTTTCTCCTCAGAGTCGATTTTCAGGCCGTGGCTCTCCTCCTCAGCCATCTGTAGCTCCCCTCAGTGCGCGGGGAGGGGGGAGGCAGCAGCCCAGCGCCGCTCTGTGTGGGAGCACCTATGGATGTCTGCTGGAACGGCAGGAGCAGAACAAAGTGGCCTTTATGTCCAGCTTTCCAAAAGCCTTTGTGTGCTCTAGAAGCCGGTTATTACTGAGTTATTAAGGCCCAGTGCGCGGGGCCAGGGATGGACACGCTCGAGCAGTCCCAGGCAGCTTCGGCTGGTTCAGGCCCCTCGTCCCGTGACCTAACCTGACTCCCGCTGGCCATCTTTCCTTGGACGGGGGAGCAGGAGGGCGAGGCCAGGGCCTTATAGAAGGTGCTCGGGGCTGCTCACCAGACTGGTCCGTTCAGTTCCCAGGAATCATTTGCTGCATAATCCATTCTGGCAATATTGTGTTTCTTAAAGCACCAGCAATGCAGCGTGGGGGCGGGGCTGTTGCCTAAGGACGTAACTGAGACCAGGTCTTCCCAGGTTTCAGCAGGCAGGTTGCTCAGGGAGGTGGGGAGGCCCGAGTGTTCCGGTTGATGTGTGTCGCTGGGGCCAAGGACGAGAGGGTGGGGTGGGCGCCGTGGCATGGGGTGAGGACAGTCCAGGCTAGTTTGCTGAGCACAGGTCTGTTCCAGATTGTCACGGATCCCTAGTCACAACACCTGGGAGCTCTGTCATCTGCCCCAACAGCCCCTGCTTTCTCAGAGAAAGAGAGGAAACCCACAGGGCCAGGTGACCTGCCCAAGGTCACTCCGGTCATCGGCGTCCCACTGAGATACCCGGTGTGGCCGTCATCCTCCGGGTCTGCAGGCACAGTGCCCTTTAAACGGCAGTGCCAGTTCAGTGCTGGTGTGGGGACAGATGAGTCCCGGAGGGCACAGACCATATTCTTCATTGCCCTTCATGGGGCACGCAGCAGGCTCCGGCACAACCTCTGAAAACACAACAAGATCAGCGTCACATCCTCCAGCCAGCTCTGCTGCGCTTCCCGTCACAGAAATATGGAGAGCCGTCTTGCTGCATTTGTAGCAATGCTGGTGTCACCCCGTATTGTCAGTCGCTGCCAGCCTGTCTCTACCACATGCTGTGATGCTGTGTGCGCCCTGAGCACAGAGACTGCGCCCCACAATCACAGCACGTGGTCAGAGGCAGATGCAGAAGAAATGTTAACGAGTGGAGGTAAAGGAAGTACTTTAGTTAAATACGTAGGGAGAGGATTTTTAACATTTTAATCTTGCCCACTCAGTGTGTAAGCGTTGAGCCAGGAAGTTACGGTTCGATTCCTAGTCAGGGCACATACTCGATCGATCCCCAGTGTGGGGCATGCGGGAGGCAGCCGATCAATGATTCTCTCTCATCATTGATATCTCTCTCTCTCTCTCTCTCTCTCTCTCTCTCCCTCTCCCTCTCCCTCTCCCTCTCCCTTCCTCTCTGAAATCAATAAAAATACATATTTAAAATTGTAATCCTCTTTAATTCTATGGGGACTATAGACGCGACGTGGACACCTTACAGGTGGAGTAAGGGTGGGGTAGCTGCGACAGCCTGGAGGGGCTGTGTCCCCTGGGCCACCAAGCAGTCGGTCGGCAAGAAGAGGGACAGACTTCTCTGGGAGTCAGTGATTGGGAAAAACCACTCTGGGCCGTGCAGGCAAGCACAGGACAAAGGGCCAGGCTGCGGAGACGGACGTTCACGGTGCCGTTAGCCTGCCCGCTTAGGCGCCGGTCAATGTGCTGTTGATTTCAACTTTTAAAAGTCTTTATGAATATATTTTTCTGAATATAGAGACAAAACTGGCTCCTTGTAAAAACAAACACATTTAAGGGCCCCACACCTTACAATTACATAGAAGTGTAAAGTGAAAAGTCAAAGGCCGCTGTGACCCCACCCCAGACTGGAACCCAATAACCACTGGTAATAGTTGGCGTTCTTCCTTCTAGGCGGTTCCATCATGCAGATGCTTCCTTCGCTTTTGATTTTTGGGGTTGTTGGTTGTTGTTTTTTTTTACATACGTGAAATTATATTCTAAATAGCACTCCACGACGTTTTAAACGTACAGGTATATCGTCCACAATTTCCAGGTCAGCATATGCCGATCTAGCCCATTGATTTTTCGCTGTAGCAAAGTGTTCCCCTTATATTTAAATAAACCCTAATCACTGGACACGAGCAAGTAGGCCCAAACGCTCTTGCGCAAAGGCTGCTGCCAACATCAGACGTGTCTTTGCAACGTCCATGTCTCCACAGGAGCAAAAGCAGCTCCGCTGATGTCCTACTGAAGACGATGCAACTAATCAGAATAGGACCACCCATGTTTTTTAAAACCAGAGTGGGGTGGGTGTGCAGACGGGGGATAGTGAATATCACCGTGGGTGTCTGGGCTCGGTCTGAGGATTTGTGTAACCATGAAAGAACGGTCCATTCTTGAGAGCAAGAATCTCAACTCCCAACTCCCAAATTCTAAAGCTGTTACTTTTACATTTAATCTAAATTAGGTTTCATCGAACAGCCCAACTTAGGGTCAGCCTGTGTGAAGTTCAAGAGCGTCACTTGACCCACATCCCAGGAAGACCTGCCACTGGACACAGCCTTGGGCTGGCATTCCCTGGATCAGTTCCCACTTTTGCCAATGAATGGGCTTCTGGGTTCTTTAGTTACACAGGTGATTGTGGTTTGAAATTCAAAACAACAGTATGACTTTAATAATTCTCCTGAGAAAGAAAAATCCCTGCAGTAAGCAGTGCCGTGAGGGGCTTAGTGACTCGTCTGCTTCGCCTTCTACTAACTGTGCAGACAAGTCACTAACCTCTCCTTGCCTGTGAGCAGGCAGGTGCCGCCGACTCTGGAGCATTATTGTCAAGATCACGGGTAATATACGTAAAACACAAAAAACGAGGTTCAGGTTCGGCAAAGAATGGCAGTAGAATGATTTGCAACGGAAACTACTAGGAATAAATACCAAGCAAAAGAGGTAACGGTAACGGGCAGGAAGGAGAAAAGAAAACCCAAGGAATATCGGTCCTCAGTTGGGACATTTTTATCACAGGGCCTGTGATGCCTGTTTCCCATGGTGCGCTATCTGCCAAGTTCAGTAGGAGGAGTTGCACATACATCGTCCTGCTTAATTCTACAGCAAACGTGTGAGGCAAGCCGTCTTCTCCCATTTTATAGACGGGAACACTGAGACCTGTTTTATGTTTAATGGCTCTCTCAGATTTATCCATCCTAGACAAACTGGTGTGAAAACTCAGATCAGTTTGTCCCAAACCTACACTTATCCAGGTAGCAGGCTGCAGCCCAGCACATAGGCTGCCTCGGTTTCTTGTCTGCTTCACTCCTTTCTTTCCCTGTCCCCCCACCCTGCCCGCCCCCCACCCCCCATCTCTGTGACAGGCTAAGGACCTCCTTTTTGCCTGTATCAGCCAGGATTCTCTGGGAGTGATGTACAAACTGCTGCAGCACATCAGGGGGAAACTGGCTCGTGCACATGAACAGTCTAAAGGTGGACTCGGACTTCAGGCACGGCTGCATCCAGGGCCTTGGTTAGTGCTGTCAGGTTCTGTCTGTCTCCCCTGTCCCTCTGGGTTCCAGGACTGGCTTTACTCTCCAGAGGGTCTCTCCTCTGGGCTGAAACCTCACAGCCCATAACCCCAGGGAGGAAAAGAGAGGGAGCGCCCTTTCTCTGTCCCAGGGTCTATCTCATCCATAAATCAAATCTTAGCAAGAGTCACATGCCCATTTCTCAACCAACCACTGTGCTTGAGGTGGGATGAGTCCTGCTGGCCAGGCCTCCGGCTCAGGCCCACCACTGTGGCCGGCGCCTTTGGGGCCAGCCTTATGTGAGTCACAGGAACGGGTCCCCATAGGACGTAGACTCCCACAGTGACAGGAAGAGCAGGAAGCTCTGCACAGACCAAAGCCACGGAGGGCCTCTGCAGAATCCTCGTTCTTCGCTCGCAGCAGCTCACACACCCCGTCCTTTGCCTGAGAAAAACTCCTACTTTAGCCACGTGGGATTCCATAACGGTGTCTTTTTCGCGTGCTTCTCTGAGGTGATTACGCACAGTCTGTACTCGCTGCCTGCAAATCCCCCCTGACACCGTGTGTCCTGCCCCCGCTTCCCACCTGATCGACGTAACAGCACCGTCGTTTGTTGTTGTTTTTTTCCTGCTCTGGCTGCAATTTACAGAAAGCTGTGTAATTAAATGGCTTAGGCCGGGAGGAAAACGGTGTTTTCCCACACAAGAGGAAGTCCCAGGCAGGGCAGCGCCAGGTCGGCCAAGTCCGTGGCTCGGGCTCTCTCCATGTCCCCTCGCCATCCTCTGTGTCAGCTCGTCCTCAGGGTGCTCCCCTCGGGGCTGCAGGACGGCCGCACGGTCGGGCGCCACACCAGATGGACAGCAGCCTGCAGAAGGCACGACTCCGGCTGCCCCGTTACTTCTTTTGCCGGAACCGAGTCACCGGCGTTACCTGCCCCGCGCCGTCCAATCGGGTGGCCCTTGGTATTGACATTTTAATTGATTAGATTCAATAAAAGCAAGTGTCCCAGTCATGCTGGCCACGTTTCCATTATTACAGCACCTCCATGGGACACCCCCTCCGCCCGTCGCCGGCAAGAAGAATACAATGACTCTGATCGTAAAACATCAGTCATGGAGCCCATCGGCGATCATTATGGAACTCCGATTTTGTGCCTTGACTTTGCGGCAGCTGAGAATGCAAAGCCAGACCGGTCGGTACAGCTCCAGGCACGTATCCTCTGGCAACAGATGGATGTGTAGACAGCCACAAAGAAAGGCGCCTTTCGTAAAGTCCGAGGACCCAAGGGCTTCTCCGTGCAAGGGCGGGCGCCTCTGGCGGAGACCTGGAAGGCCAGCTGCAGAGCGCGTCCACGGCCACAGCGTCCCGGGTGGCGTGGAGACCTCGGTGAAGCGGCCGTGGCAATCGCCCAGACAAGCGAAAATGAAGGTTAAGAAAGAACAGAAACCAGGAGACAGAGGTGGGCATTGCCTTCCGCGTCTGAGTCCATTGAAAGTTAAGAACTAGACTGTCTTTGTAAAAAAAAAAAAAAGAAAAAAAAAAATCAGGATTTCAGAGCATAGGTTGGGGCAAAGTAGGTTTACAGTTGTTCTTATGGAAAATAATACAATAATTAATAAATAATAATACAAGAATAAACTCTGTTTCGCTGACTCAAAACCGTACACCTAGTTTTGTCCCACCCTGCATTTAAAAGAATGTTTTTTTTTTGTTTTCTCCAGGTTCAGATTGTAAAACAGTCCATTAGGAGAAATGGTGAGAGGACCCCAGGGCCACAGCCGTTTGCGTGGAATCTGGACCCTCCGTGAGAATTTTACCGTTGACAAGACTCTCCCGTTAGTCCCCAGCTGCCCCTGTATGAATGCCTGTAGGACATACTAGTACATATTTGTTATGACTCAGGCATCTAAATTGAGATTCAAATGTTCCTTTAAATTGTAACAGGGTGATTGGGGTTTAGCGGTGTCTTTTCAAGGGATGGCTGGGTTGCGTTTTCAGGGGTGGTTTGGTCCATGAAATGGGCCGTGTGGGTTACACCCCGTCAGCACCACTGCTCCTCTCTCCAGAGCAGCCCGGGTAGCAGGGCAGACTCAGCGTGTGCTCCTGCGGCCCCCTCGCGGGGACCAGGTGAGGAGCCCTGGGCCTGCGCTTGACAGCCATGGAGTGTGGACTCCTCGCTTCTCAGTTTGTCCGACAACACCCCCTCCATCCTTGTGAGCAGGTGCCCCACGCTGTGCTGAGTGCTGAGGCTGTAATTTCTCTCTGGTGAATCACAGATTTCCCTTCACCATGAAGTCCGGGAAGCTTAACCTTCGGGCCCTCATTTGCATCGGCCCTTCTCCAAGGTCCTGGGGCGGGGCGGGGCGGGGCGGGGGGGGGGGGGGGGAGCTTGCCAATGGGTTCGCATGATCATAGGTTTTTGTGAAATTTGCAAAAGGGGGACATTTTTATTGCAGTTGGTTAAGAATGCTGCTTCTTTTGCTCAGAGTCCCACTCCACCACGTTTCTCTTCTGGTGGGATGACGTTGGAGGGGCCCCAGGCATTCTGGGAATCAGTTAAGGGGAAAATTAGTGAAAGGATAAGTCTAGTTTGGGTTTCTGAGGATGTATTTGTGAGGGGTCACAGTCACTTCCACGCATGCTTTTGTAGGGCTGGCTTTCTGGAACATTCTATCACTATCATGGTCCTTAGATTCAGGGCCTGGGGCCATATGGAAGTATAAGCAATGACCAGATAGATTTGAGGAGTGAAGGAGAAATAAAGTTTGAAGTGTACTGAGCCAGAGACAATATCTGGAAAATCTGTCCAAACAGCAGATGTGGAAAGTTGTTAAGTGGGTGATTCAGTTTTCACAACACCCAACAGGCTGGAAGTCCTCTCTTATCGGGGAGACGCCCGATAGTGTGGCATATGCAATTACCAAAAAATCCACCTCCTTTTGTTGTTAGTTTTCAAGGGAATTATGAGAAATAGGATTTATGAGAATTTCCATATTTATGCGGCATATGCTCTGAGCAGAACAACAAAAGCAAGTATGCTTGTAACCATATTTGGTAAAAATGGGAGTAGTTTTCTTAAATTTGAATAGAATCATAAACATTTACATGACATTGCCCATAACAAGTTAGGAGGCTAAACTACACTTTTCAAAAAGTATTAATAATAATAATAATAATAATAAAAGTTCATCAGCCATTCTAGAGACTTTGGGAAGAAAGGCAATATTACATTAAAATGACCTTTTTCCCTTTAGGCTATGATATTGAAAAACTGCTATCAAGTGAAGAGATAATGAAAGAGTTTGCAGCCAAAAGATGTTTTCTCAAAGAAAAAGACTTCAAAGATATGCAGGAGATAAAAGGCACTAATAAGATTAGTAATAAGGCCGTTATTAAAAGTATTTTGTTATTTTTCTGGATTTGTGTCTCTGTCAACTTAAGTTTTTTATTTATCATCATTCCCTCGATTCAAGTAAATATTCATAATAATTTTCAAGTCATACTTTTCATTCTCCTAAAGCTAAAAAGGTTCAGGCCCGTCGCCAAACCGGGATTAACAACGAATCAAGGGAGAAAGTGGGGCGATATTAAAGTAGCTTTGGTGTTACTCCTCGCTGGTGAGTCTGTGTTTCTGTGCCGGGTTCCACTCCAAGAAAACAGTATTTCGTCTTCTTTGGTGGCCTCGTCTTCAACCAGGCCAGCAAAGAAGGCAGCACGAGCGACAGGCCCTGGATGCGGTTGGATTTGGGGACACTGTAAAAGGAGAATCCTGTCACGTGTGGATGAGGCCGTCGGGGTAGATGAGCGACGTTTCTGATGCTCACAGCTCTGTGTCGCCAAGCCCGCTGTTCCGGGACTCGCTGTGGAGAGCACAGAAGAATGCCTCATGCATTTTTAATTTGCAATTAACGGCTGCGGCGTTTGTGCAACCCGATCATTCCCATAAGTCGGCGAAACCGATCCCTCACATCGTCTTTGCGTTTTTCAATTATTTAACACATCCTTTTTCATAACAGGGCCAAAGTAAACTTTTTACGGCCCCCGCTCTAGACAGGAATCGCAAAGTCTGCAGGAGCGGACTCCGAAGCAATGGCGCTTCACTGTGAAAGCTGCCCCCCCCCCCCCCCGCCCCCGCGTTCATTTCTATAACTTCCCAGTTTTTAAGCTGTCCTTGTAGGTATGATTCTGTTCTATCTGCGCCAAATTCTCAGAGGGTGCACCGAGCAGGGATAAGGATCTCCGTTTAAACGATTTGGGGGGGAAAAATGGAAAAAGGCTAAATAACTTTTCTAGAGACAGAAACTACTAGAATACAGGTCCTCCGATGCCCATCCCCCCAGTGAAGGCCAATATATGGAACTAAATGTCCGGGACAGAGGAGTGGACATGCTGCTTATCACCAGTTACTGGCGTCTATTAGCCAAAAGCCCGAGGATTTTATGAAAATGGGAACATTCCTCTCTGCTGGCCCTACCCCTCCCCTTTCCTTCCACCTCCTTCCTAAGGGTCTCACTATGTTTTTAATTTATGTTTTTCAGGTTAATGTTAAAGCTATAAGCACCAAGTCATCGCCGAGCCGGGCCTGCACTGCACCGTTTGAAGCCACTGAGCCCATCTTCCAGCTGCCTGTCCCACCTCCAGACATGGCCTTCCCACGATGCCTCTGGCTGCCTCTGCGCAGGTGCCACTGTCTCCAGGAAGTCTTCCCTGACCACCACCTTCTCCCCCACACATCCCACCGGAGAGCCAGGTCGGCCGTGGAACGAGGGTGGCAGAGTAACACCCAGGCAACGCAAGGACAATAGTTATCCGTTGTCGGAGACAGACCTGAAATTCGTGTCGACCGTTAGAGGAAAGGCGACTGAGAGCAGCCAGTCCCTGAAGGTAAGCGAAACACTGTCCGATCCCCCGCCCGCCCCAGCGGGCAGCGAAGGGTGCCGGCCGAGCGCCCAGTCGCCATCAGATAGCGCGGAGCCTGCAGAACAAGACGGCACGTGTGGGCTGGCTGGCTCGGCTCCCTCTCGCCGACCTGCTCTCCAGCCCGGGCTTGTGATTAGGCAGTTTATCCGGGTGCAGGGCGACAGCCACCGGAAGGGAACGCAGGCACTTTCTGCAACAGGGCACCTCAGGGTGTGTGCACGGACCTGCTCGGGGCCTCTGTTCAAATATCGATGACCAACAGCTTGGTCACGGCCGGTGCCTCTCGCCCCACCTTCGCCGTGAAGCGGGGCTGGCTCCTCTGAGGGCTGGAGGCAGGCCGCTCAGTGAGCAGTTTCCAGTGCCGCTCGAGGGCTCGTGGAGGGGGACAGCTCACAATGTGTGTGTCACGTGTAGGCGAGATGGACATAGCGCTGGGCCCAAGCCCGTTAGTCTGAGGCCTCCTGTGGTCAGGACCCTGTGGGTGGGGTCGGTCCACCTGATCATCCAATCCCTGTCCTCCAGGACTCCCTCAGGCCACTGGAGACATTCAAAGCCACCCAGGCCGTCAACGTTTCAGCCCCATGAACACAAATCAAATCCAAACGCAACGTGCAAATCGCAATATCCAACATCCAACCCTGGCTCCTTAGAGTTTTTAAAGGGAAAGCACGCATCTTGGTTTCTCAATCTACCCAAGTGCTGCCTGGTAAGGCCCTTCCTACCGAACACTTCATCTCTCTGGTGAAATGTCGGTTTTCAGAGTTCACCGTACCCTGTGCCATGTCCTGGTCTTTGTCAGAGATCGTTTGCAGCTCTCAGAAAGGAACACATGGATGGAGCAGGAAAAGGTAACTCCCGCCTAAAGAGCGCCGTCAGCAGGCCAAGGTCTGGGCCATGAACATGTCTCGTGCCTCCCTGCAAACTTCAAAGGTCGGTATCAGGACCCCCGTTTTGCAGATGAGTAAACTGAGGCTCCTGAAGGTTATGCAATTCTCTTAAGGTCACACGGGGAGTGGATTCTGGCCTGCTCACCCCCTAGAACCCAGCGCCAGGGCTCCGGTCTGTGAGCCACGCCCGTGACCACTAACAGCTTGTCACCTCCAGGGTCTCCTTGGCCCTCGGCAAACGCAGTCCGTCTGCCCCTGCCAGTCACTTAAATGTTGGCCAGCCTGACATTCCCCCGCAGGAAGGCAGACGCATAAAACATTGTATGCAGTGAAACTGCTGACACGGGCGAATCTTCAGACAGGAGCCGAAGAACAGGCAGTTCATTCTCTTCCTCCCTGCCCCTTCGTCATGCTCAGTGCCCCAGGGGCGGCGTGAAGAACCCGGGGCTGTAAACCCAGCGCTCGCTCTTCTCCTTGATGGCCAGGGCGCCTTCGCTTTGTCATTCAGCGTGGCCGTGTCCGACCTTCCTCACCTGTAACGTGAGCACCGAAGGCGTCACAAGACGAAAGCTCTTTTGGAAACGACTAGTCAGGTGTCTCGGCTTCCGTCTAAGAAATATAACCAAGACGGGAGCTAGACGCCCAACTGAATCATCGCAGCTGGTGCCGGTTGACCATGTGGTAAGTGCCTCAAGCCATCGTTTCATTTCATCCTCCCAGCACGGTGAGCTGAGCACTTAGTGTCCTCATTTTACAGAGGGGAGACCGCGGCCCAGCAAAGTTAGAAACCTTCCAGGTTACACAGGCAGGAAGCGGTGGAGTTGGGGGGAGTTGCAAACCAGATCGCTTCCCCCTAGAGCCCATGCTACTAACCACTGTGCAGCACTGCCGCCCGTGCATCGGCATCATCATGCATCACTCGAGGTGTTAAAGGGGAACTGTCCACATTTGACCTCACGCTCCTGCCAGAAGATTCCACTCCAAACACACACCTGGCTGCGCTGGCCCCAGGAAGGGAGCCTTGCTGTCCCCGGCACCCCCACGATGTCAGCTCTACTGTCTCCCCGGCTGGTCCTCAGGAGTTTATAGTTTCTACTCACGCTCTCCCTCCTGCCCGACCCTCCCGAGAAGCCTTCCCCACCCCAAGGCCAGGCTGCCTGTCTGCCTTCCCTTGGCCCTCGCACTTCCTGAGCTTCCCTGTGTCCTGGGAGGACTCCCCGAGTGACACCCTTTCCCTCCGTGTCCCCCGCCCCGTCCTGTCTGCACGCACGGCGGCTGCTTCGTAGCTTCAGCACGTCCGACGGCCCCTCACGTTTGTCCACAGCGAGTCGATAAACATTGCTAGGCAGTGGTGCCTGGATGGATCCTGGAGCAGGTGACGGACAGTATGATGGAAAAACAGGTGAGCCCGAGAGAAGCCTGTAGAAGGTGAATACTGCGGTGCCGGCTTCGATTTTCTAGTTTTGATCAGTGTAGCCTGGTTCTGGCTCTGGTTCTGGCTCTGGTTCTGGTTCTGTAAGGTGTTAGCATTAGAGGAGCGGTGGGGCCCCTCCAGACCATCTTTGCGACTCTTCCAGAAATCTAACATTCTTTCAGAATAAAAAGTTCAAAAGCCAATCATTAGATGGCTTTGCAGCAGTGCTTAAGGCCACCCTTTTGGAGTCAGACCCACCTAACTTATAATCCTACCGACCAGACCACTTACTACCTATACTGTATGATCATGGGCAAATCGACAGCCTGTAGTCTCTCTGAAGTTCATTGTTAAATGGCCGGCACCGTGGAAGCACCCAATGAATGGTAGTTGGTTTTGTTGCAGTCCACACGATTCAAAGCAAAGTTATTACTGTATTCCATTCATAGCAAAGCGTTATTACCGCCATAGGTTAAGACTATGGCCTGAACTTTCCTTTTCACTATTTTCCAATGCTCTCCTCCGAGCACCCTGACAAGCCCTGTCCCTTAAGCCACATCCACACATCGACTCAGCCAATACCTCTGAGTGTTCTAGCCGCCGTCCCGCCACCGGTGATACAGCAGTGCACGAAGCAGGCAAACATGGCTGCTGTAAACAGCTCACATGCTGGTGGGGACAGACAGGCAATAAGCAGGTAAAATGTTCAGTGGACTGGTTCTCAGAGTGAGGCCCCCCGTCCGGCAGCGGCAGCAGCGCCTGGCAGCTTGTGAGAAATGCACATTCCCGGGCCCCTCCAGACCCGCAGACTCAGAGGCCTGGGGGTGGGCCCGGCAGACAGGTTAACAAGCCTCCCAGGCGAGTCCTCTTCCAGGTGACTCTGGTAAGTGCTCGGGTTTAAGAACCACTTGATACGATGTCAGTGATCATCAGTGTATTGAACTGAAGCAGGAAATGGGGCGGGGGCCCGGGTGAGGAGGGGGTTGCAATTTTATTTTATTTTACTTTTTATATTTTTATTGATTTCACAGAGGAAGGGAGAGGGAGAGAGAGATAGAAACATCAGTGATGAGAGAGAACCACTGATCGGCTGCCTCCTGCACGCCCCCCACTGGGGATCGAGCCCGAAACCCTGGGCATGTGCCCTGAGCGGAAATCGAACCGTGACCTCCTGGTTCATAGGTCGACGCTCTATCACTGAGCTACACCGGCCAGGCGGGGGTTGCAGTTTTGAATAGATAGGGTGGTCAGAAAAGCCTAACTTCGATGGTGACATCTGCTCAAAGATACAAAGATGTGGGAGTGGGCATCAGGGGAAGACTTTTAGGCAGGAGGATGGCAAATGCAAAGGTACTGAGGCAGGAGCAGCCTGGGGTGTTTGAAGAACAGCACGGAGACCAGTGCAGTCGGACTGGGGTGAGCAAACGAGAGAGAGAGAGAGAGAGAGAGTGCGCGGGAAGAGAGGTGGAAGGTCACGGGGCTCCAGGCTGCGCAGGGACTTGTAAGCCATTGCAACATGTTTGACATTCCCATATTGGAACATAGTTTGTCCACAGACATTCTGCGTCTTCCTATGTAGGTTAGAGCCCTCCCTCACCCCAGCCCACCTGCCTGGCCTGGTCAGTGGCCCTAGGCAATCCCTCTCTTCCTTAGATGCCCCACCCCATGCTGTCGGAAGAGGCTCTCCCATCCCTGACGCCACAGGCGCCTTCGTTTACCCCCAGCCACATGCATAGGCTTGGCCTGTATTTTGCCCTGTTGGGTTGTATCCACCTGAAAGAGAAACGTAGTCCTTCCCCCCTGTCCTCCCACTGCCCCTCACAATGTCCGTGCATTGCAGTGTTACAGAAATATTTACCGAATTTCCCTTAATGCGTCGGGAGAGAAACCAACGCATTACTGGCACTGGCTAAGTATTACAAATGTTGCCAGTGATTTTGCAAATTCCCTCAGAGGTAATAAGAAAAGAAATTTATAGATTTATTCCCCAACCACAGAAGCATTTTGGATGCAGTTGTAGGACTCTGCCCAGAGTTTGACTGAAACCTGCAGAGTCACGCCCTGTCCCCAGCCCCTCTCCCTGTGCCTGGTGCCTGCTGGGCCCTGTGCTGGGAGTATCCTGGATTTACTGCTAGCCTGGGCCAACAGGCACCTGGGCCAACAGGGACCGGGTGGGAGGTGGGTTTGAATTCCTGCTCCACCCACAGGGGGTTCTCCCCTTTTTCTTTTTCTTTTTATTATCATGAATCCCGTGAGCATCTGGGGAAGCCTGGGGGCTGTTTCAGGACTGGAAGGTTTTAAAATAAAACATAAGATTAAAGAGGAAACACATTTTACTGACATAGAATTAAAATTATGTTAAAAGTTATCAGAAGGCCCTCCCCTCCTTCCCCTCCCCTCCCTCCCCCTCCCCTCCCCTCCCATTCCTTCCCCTCCCCTCCCCACAAAAAAAAAGTTATCAGAAGATTAAAAAAATAAATTTGTTAGAGTAATATTTTTGCCTCCTCGTTCAGTAACAAGATCTAGAGGCAAGTCTAATCAGGGCCAAGCCCCTGACATCACACTGAGCATAAGAGAGGTGCGGAGCCACTCCCAACGACCGGCACATGACAGGGAACGAGCTGCACTTCCTGCTGCTGACATGGACCCAGTACTGCCATTGCTGCAGTGGTTTGTGGGTTACACTCACGATGGAAGGAAATGCCAGATTTTCAGTTTGTCTCTGACTGTGAGCGGTGAGTAGGGGGAATAATATTGCTCCATCCTATTTCATTCTGTATGCTATGCACAGACCCTTTAGCCCCAGAATAGAAGTGGGGACAAATTCCCTCTCTCGATTTCAGTATTCATATCTGTAAAATGATGCCTAATAAATGCCTAATAAATTTCTAGCAGGAGCGGTAGGAATTAAAGACTCCCTGTAAATAGTCTAGAATATGCTCTGGTTCACTTCTTCGTTCTAATCTAACCAGTGTCAGATCTATGAGCTGACCCTCCGGCACTCATCTTTTCCAGATGAGAACTCCTACTCCTCAAGTGTCCCCGCCCACCTTGGGGAGGACAGCCTGGCCGCGGGAAGGGACACCCAGCAAAGAGTACATACTCCTGGTGCAGTCACCCCACCTGCAGCCCGAAGTTACGGAGGGGCACTAGCGAGTCCAGGAAGAAATGTGGGGGCTACAGAAAAGGGGACAGTACTTGGGACAATCTACCCTAACTCACACCTCTTCCACACGGCCCGCTGGAAGACTCGATAGTTTGCCAAACAAGGTCCTCTTTATGTCTAAGGCAGTGGTTCTCAACCTTCTGGCCCTTTAACTACAGTTCCTCATGTTGTGACCCAACCATAAAATTATTTTCGTGGCTACTTCATAACTGTAATGTTGCTACTGTTGTGAATCGTCATGTAAATATCTGATATGCAGGATGGTCTTAGGCGACCCCTATGAAAGGGTTGTTCGACCGCCAAAGGGGTCGCGACCCACAGGTTGAGAACCGCTGGCCTATAGTCATGGTCTCAGCGAGGATTTTCTCAAAGCCCACCAGTACAGTCCGTGATACCTTGCCTGTGCCCACCGGGCCCAGGTCTTCTAACTCGTTCTCCACGTAAGTTCCACCTTAAATAGTGTCTTCACTCTCCCTGAGTGACATGACGTTGGGCTTCCATGCACTGGAAAGGGATTTCCTCTTGGCTGAGCCCTCGGAATTGTTCTCTTCATGGACCATGCGATTTCTTCAAGCTCCACAGTGCGCAGCTCCTCAGACCGGTTTGCATCCGAGTCACCCAGGAACCCCGGCGAATCCAGGCGGCTGGGTCCACCCCCAGCGACTCTGATTCTCTAGGCTGGGGGGCAGGGGGCGGGGCGCTGATTCTCTAGGCTGGGGGGCAGGGGGGCGGGGCTCTGATGCTCTAGGCTGGGGGGCAGGGGGCGGGGCGCTGAGAATCTGCATTTCCAACACACTCCCAGGTTTCTTTACCGCTGGGAGCCCGTTTCTTTATCATTAAAACAGGGCTGTCAAGGAGATGAGAAAAAGGTGAGATATGTAAATATATTCAAAGCACTAAGCCCCTAACAGAAATTTAATAACTACTCCTTCCTTCCCTCGTTCCCTGGAAGGCTGAGTCTTGAAGCGGCAGCAGAAATTAGCCGGGGAGGAAGGGAGTGAAGAAACAACAGTGCTGGGTGCTGGGTGCATGGGAAACAGACCATTTAGAAGCTGCCAGCAGCTACACTGGGCTGAAGCAGGCTCATGGGTCACAGGTACATATGCAGGGACTTGATCATAAGGGCCTTTGTGCTGTTACACACACACACACACCAGGCCAAAATGGAGTCACTTTTGCTAACCGGGTCGCCAAATCAAAACTCCATAACCAACAGCATTGCAGCGTCAGCCTCTCCCAGGGGTGGAACTTGAAACCAATCTGTCTGACATTTCCTACTCAATCCTCAGGTGAAAGTCAGATCCACAGGAACAGATGAAATAGCCCTGAGGGCTGAATGCCGGGAACAGCAACGTTTATGAGTAATCCCTAATGGAGCTCAAGTCAAGGTTAATGACACCGGGTGGGGCTCATAATATCGGAGAACAAGTAAACTCTGGTTTAAGCGGACATCAAGGTCTGCCTTTATCAGGGGCACCCACAGCACCCAGTGCAGCACTCGGGGGAGAAGCAATGCAAGAAAACGTCCCCCAGAGGCGACAGGGCCCGGCCGACGTGGCTCAGTGGTTGAGCGTCAACCTGTGAACCAGGAGGTCACAGTCCGATTCCCGGTCAGAGCACATGCCCGGGTTGTGGGCTTCATCCCCAGTGGGGGCCATGCAGGAGTCAGCCAATCAATGGTTCTCTCTCATCATTGCTGTTTCTGTCTCTCTCTCCCTTCCTCTCTGAAATCAATAAAAATACATTTAATAATAATTTTAAAAAAAATAGGCCGTAGGGACCATGCCGGGAGCTAGAGGGAAGACAGCTGATCATCATTAGGAGGTGGAGGCGATCCTCATATGCAGGTGAGCAGCGGCCCTTGTCCATCGCCCTCTACAGATGGGTCTCTTCTCTGAAATCTGTTGTGTGAGTGAGACCCCCCTGAGGTGCCAAAGCCTAGAAATCATCTGGGAGAAAGACACTGTGAGCCACGAGTCGTCACAGAAATAAATAACATTCCCTTTCCAGTCAAGACACCCACATGGGTCCGATTTCCTCCGGCCTCAGCTTTCCTGCCGGGCTCGGCCGCACCACCATGGGCCAGCAGGGACCGTGCAACCCAGGCCTGAGCGCTCGCCTTTCCTGCCACGGGTTCCTGGCCGGGCTGACCCGAGGAGGACAAATGAGCCGCCAGCCAGGTAAGGGGAGCGAGGAAACTAGCACGGGGTCCGCGCTCCTCCTGTGCGGGACAGACCCAGAGAGGAGGCCCCGCGCCCGGCGTAGGAGGCCCAAGATTGGGCCAGTGGAGGGGATTCCTGTAACCCTGTCTCCACGCAGGGAAATCCGGTGCTTACAGAAACACACGCTATCAGGTAAACGGCGACAATTTCAAATGTGCTCCCCCCTTGAAGAGTGATGCAAGTAGCCGTTTATTCTCTCTCGTCTTAGGGAATACATTCTGCAGACAATCAGGCACCTGCCGGGGCCTGGACCTCCCCCCATAATGAACCGGCCTTTGTTATCCTCCAAGACGTTTTCTAAGAAGAAAACCTGTGGCCCGACTCTTGGAAAAATGGGCCCCCTGTCCTGATTTCAAAGAGCTCAGGCCTGGGTGTGGCCGCTCGGAAGGGGACGGGGCTCTGGTGGGACTGTCACAGGCAGAGAAAGGTTTCATCGGAAGGAACGGGAACACCTGTACTGGTGGAAATCCCGTCTCCGTAGACCTGTCCCTATTATCGCTGGAGGGGGCGGGTGGGGAGAAGCAATTCTGAGCCGGTCAAGCCATTGAAACAGCCCAGCGTGGGGGCGAAAGGCCTCCTCAGGGGACACCAGTAGCACCTGTGCCTCCAGGAGTGCCTGGGGCTGGAACGAACTCTTCTCACAGGCGGCACCTGCACCTGCGAGCCTTCTGGAAAGATTGGTTCCTGCCTGCCATGACTCCTGGGAATGCTAAGGCTCAAAGCTGGGCGTCTAAAGAGACCATCTCCGAAGGCAGTGCCCCAGGGAGGGAAGGCCTAAGAGGCCTGGTTCCCCGGAGGAGGGGGGCTCGGTGGGTGCTCCCTCGGCCCCACGGTCATGTCTGCAGTTCCCGCTGAGCTCCCCCAGGTGGGCCTGGCCCCGCAGCTGCCCATCAGGGCCCAAGCCCAACAGGAATGAGACGGCTTCTCTCCCGCGCGGTTTCACAGTAGATGGCGTCTTCACAGGAAGGAACTGCTCGCACCAGTCCCCCGACCACCTGCCGGAGACGGAAAAGCTGTCCTCCGGCTCAGACGCCGATTCAGTCCTGCTGGTGGGATGAGGTAAGAATTCGCTTGGGCGGCGCCGGAGCAATTGTTCTGCTTGTTTATTTGTTGGCTATGGGACATTTCCCCAAAGAAAACCCACAGGAGCACACTGCGTGAAGGCCCCGCTGTCCGGTGACGCCGGGAGTCGGTTCTCTCCGGCTCCCTTCCCCCCTGGGCTCCCCTGCCCCTCCGAGGCCTCCTTCAGGTCACCCCGGACCCCCAGGGTTCCTCCATGAATATCGCTAAGTGTCCGCTCCCGGGCTGGATTCCTGCACGATTAGGCTCCATGAGCAGAGGCCCCTTTCCAGCAGAGCCCGGCTCACTTCATCTGGTCTGTCCTGTGCTGCTGCTGCCCGGTGCCCCTGGGAGACCCCGGTACGAAGCCGAGACAACCCGGCAGCTCCCACCCAGGACTGGGGCTGTGGGTGGGTCTCTTGGTATTCCATTCATCCAGGCCCCGATCCAGTAAGAGCCTCATGGCTTCCTCCTCTGACTCCCCCTAATAATCGTCGTCAGCAGCTATGAATAACACCCACGTTCCAGAGCTACCCCAACGGACTGAATTGATCATCTCAGAATGAATGTGTCCGTAATACGTGCACCAAAAGCTAACCGGCACGTTCTGGTGGGGGAGGAGGAGAGAAGGGTTACCTTATTTCCAAGCATCTCGTGGCCACAACACACTTGAGGTGCTGTCGTTGCTGCTCCTGAATAATTCAGAGGCAGGGTCACACGTGTCACGGAGGGAGCCTATAATTAACATCGGAGCACACGCATTAGACTCTGAATTGACTCCGCTTGTTCTTAAAAGGGTGGGGGGGGGGGGGGAGAGGGAGCTTGGCCTCGATTTTTATTCAGGGAAACAGCCTTTTGTGGTTTCATAATTTTTGTGAGGAGCCAAGAACACATTTAAGGTACAGTCGCTGCTTAAATGACACAGCCATCAGCTGCCACAAGGTTCCGAGACGGTAGCAATGCCATGAACCACGGGGTAGCCAATGGGATGCCAGATGTTATCAAACCCTACACCATTCTCCCCCCACCACCTCATGTCCTGAGAGCAAGGCAATTAGTAACCATCTCTCAGAATTGCTGCCTTGCTCACAGTGCAATTTGCATGGTATTCACCCGACATGTTTATATGCAGCTGATAAGGAAAGCCGGCCCACATCTGTGACAAAAAGAACCATTCTTGTATGCCACCTTCTTTTGTTGGGCCTCCGTGGACAAGCTGGTGGGATTGGGGTATTTCTGAAAAGCTAAAGAGAGTGGGAGAAAGGCCAGAACGGGGGGGGGGGGGGGGGCGGGGAGGGGGGGGCCGGGGAAAGGAGGGAGGGGGGAGGGAGAGAGAGGAGGTGTCTGGGGTGGCTTCGTGGTTGTGATCCCCAGAGGCGCTGGAATCAGAGATTTTTTTGAAGTACCAATGTTGGGCTCCACCTCCCGAGGTTGTGACTTGACTGGGGGTGGGACCCAGCCACTGGCATTTTCCACGCGTCCTTGGGGGTTCCAGTAGGCAGATGGGGTTGAGAACCACTGGAGAGCAAGGTCTGGGTGTCAGACAGAGCTGGGCTGAAAGTCCCAACCCCGACAGGCAGTTCTACTCTTCCTGCGTTTCCCTCACATATTAAAGGAAAAGAAAGCCCGGCCGGCGTGGCTCAGTGGTTGAGCGTTGACCTATGAACCAGGAGTCACGGTTCAATTCCTAGTCAGGGCACACGCCGGGGTCGCAGGCTCAATCCCCAGTGTGGGGCGTGCAGGAGGCAGCAGATCAGTGACTCTCTCTCGTCACTGATGTTTCTATCCCTCTCTCCCTCTCTGAAATCAATAAAAACATATTTTTTTAAAAAAAGAAAAAACCTATGCCATCGGGTGGCTATAAGCATTAAGTTAGTATATAGAGCATATAGTTGTTTCTCAATAAAGTCCACTCTTCTTCCCTTTAAAGAGGTACCCTGCAGTCATCCAGGGAGAGAGAACGGAAGTGAGGATGCCAGAGGGGCCAGGCATGGCGAAGGTCCTCGGTACAGGATCGGTGTGTCTGAATTCTTTGCTACCTTCTGCTCGCCCCTTTTTTTCTGGAAAAAATACCCATGTCCATCAATGGCTGCTCCTCAGGATGTGGTCCTACCCACTCGGTGATTTGCTGGACTTTGTCCGGGCTGGGCAGCTTCTCGGATAGGTTCTCTGCCTGTGGATGTTAAGCTACCAGGAAAACCTTTTCGTGGGAATAGGATGGAGGCAGGAGGAGACTGACCCGGGCCAGAGACACAACTCTTCCGTGTCACACACGCCTTCTGCTGCACGCACTGATTTTCTGCCAGCCCAGCCCTTCTAAGACGCCTCCGTGAGATAGCAGGGCATTCAGAGCCCTTTCCATTCTCATCCCCGAACGCACAGCCTATGGGAATTCTGGAGGCAGCGCATGGAGCTGGAATGAGTAGATAGCAACCATGGATGCCTTTGGCGTGGAGCCACCCTGGCCACAAAGGCTAACGTTGTACCCCAGGCTCGATTGTTCTTTATTCCCCTTGCACTTCACAAGCTGAAGGAAATGGGGCGGGGGATACACTTGATCCTCTGCCGGCACCCCTGCCCCCGCCACTGTTTGGCATCAGCCTGTGTCCAGCGGTGACACAATAGGGTCCCCTCCAGCCGAGGGGGCTGCCTCTGCTCCGTCGTGGGGCGTGGGGCCTTTTATTCTTATGCCTGCCTTTGCGCAGAGCTCCTGCCCGGCCCTGGGCCAGCTCCCTGGGCTCGGGGTCTTTCCCAGTCCACACCCGGGGCTGGTTTCCTAGTGTTCCCGCTGCAGAATCTCCCCCAGGCAGGGGGCTTCTGCCCGGACATCACAGTCCCGCTCAGGTGGGCGAGACGGGCAGGAGAGCGGGGGGTGACGGTGGTCCTTGCTGCAGCCCCTTGTTCAAGGAACTGCCAGCCCACCAGCCGTCCAGCTGCCACTGTGGTTGGCCGCTCTCTGCCATTGGTGTCTAAATATTCAAATGGGCATGATGGCTGCTCCCATGGGCAGGAAGGGACCCTTGGATTCAGGGTCCTCCCTTCTCCCTTCCTTCGCCCAGACGCCCCAGCCCTGTTCCCTGCAGTCACCAAGCACGGGAGCCGTGCAAGGGTGCAGCTATTTTTACTAGAGTGCGAAGGTCCTGAGGGTACACACTATATTTAGCAGAGGTTAAAGTTCACATTGCACCATCAGAGGGGCACAGGGTGAAATCATTAAACAGCCTGTGGACTTTTGCCGCCCTCATCTCTCGTTCGGTTCCTCCTGCAAACACCTCTAGCCCTTCCTTTTCTCAGGAGAGCAAGTCCTTTGCTTTTTATTCATTTATTTATTGATATTGATTTCAGAGAGGAAGGGAGAGGGAAAGAGAGAGAGAGAGACATCCATGATTAGAGAGAATCATTGATCGGCTGCCTCCTGCACGCCCCATACAGGGCACGTGCCCTGACCAGGAATCGCACCATGACCTCCTGGTGCATAGGTCGAAGCTCAACCACTGAGCCACACCTGCCGGGCAGCCCTTTGCCTTTTAGGCCTCGTGTCCCTCCCTCTGCCTCAGATGAGATCTTCCTATAGCCACCAGAACCCTCGAGTTAGCAGGAATCTCTGTGGAAATGTTAAATGGGACCCTTTCCAATGTGGAAAAGTGTAGCCTAGCGCAGTGGTCGGCAAACTCATTAGTCAACAGAGCCAAATGTCAACAGTACAACAATTGAAATTTCTTTTGAGAGCCAAATTTTTTAAACTTAAACTAAACTGATGAACAAGGACTGATCCAGAAACGGAGAGGCATTGATTGGACTGTCGGGCTTTGGAGGGAGGGGAGGGGAGGGTGGGGGTAAGGGGGAAAGATCAACCAAAGGACTTACATGCAGGCATATAGGCCTAACCAATGGACACGGACAACGAGGGGGGGGCGGGGGCGGTGAGGGCATGAGGGGGGGGGTAGAGGGTAACGTGGGGACAAGGACACATATGTAATATCTTAATCAATAAAAAATATATTAATAAAAAAAAAACTATATAGGTAGGTACACTGTTATTAACTTAATTAGGCTACTCCTAAGGCTTAGGAAGAGCCACACTCAAGGGGCCAAAGAGCCGCATGTGGCTCGCGAGCTGCAGCTTGCCGACCACTGGCCTAGAGAGTCTTAGGAATGCAAGATGCCCACGTGCAGGCTGGACAACTCTAAAGCAGCCGCCCTGCCTCCCAGCCCCCAGGGGGCTCAGGGCCCTGCTGGACCGCCTCCAGCCCCGCCCAGTTTCTGCTCTGCTCTGGCACCGGTGGGGATCCAATGGGATCCAAGGGCACTTCTTCAGACAGGGAGTCCTCACCAACGCACATCGACAGGTTCTCGACCCTGCAGCGAAACTGCGTCTAATGAAGCCTGTTTTGCCGAAGGTCAGTTGCTCTAAGCAAGGGCTAAGTCCCTGTGGCATCTCTTCAGTGTTATAAGGAAATGGTATCTGAGGACCTGCTGCATCCCTGGCATCAGCTCCCTCTGAGTCTGCGCGCCAGGGAGCCCTGCCTGACGCCAGGCCCAGGAAACCTTAGTGACCGTCCTTCAACGGCCCGACATTCTGTGGCTGCTTTTGGGGGGTAAGGGGACAAGTTCCCACTGTTCCCGAAGCCAGTTCCTCCGTGAGCGAACCCAGGTTCTGCTGGAGCGGCCATCCTGTAGGTCACATGCGCAGATGCTCAGTTTTCCTGCAGGGTCTCGTTGCAGGGAAGGTTCGTTCATTCACAACAGGTCCTCCTGTGGCTTATAAAACACCGCAGGCAACGTCCTCTCTGGGTCTCTAGACTGGCCGTGACCTCTCTGCGTCTCTTCCCGTGAAAGTCCTAGAACGCAGGGTAGGGAGCGAGGAGTGCGCTCGTTGGGGGATGGACTGTCTGGCTGGGGCTGTTCCCCTGGAAGGGCAGCAAGGCAGAGGCAGCTGGGCCCGCAGCTCAGCCAGCCCTGCGAGGGCAGCACCCCGAGGAGAGCGGAAGGGTCCCCACATGTCGGGGGGGGGCAGGCAGATCCGGGTGAAATGGCGCGAATGTGGCCCACCCTGTCCCTCCCACGGAATGGGACTGGAGCAGGGGCGGCTGCAGGGCTCTGACAAGGAAGTGGTGGTGGGTGGACTGGGGACGACACCAGAGCTCAAGGTGCCACTGACCAGCCATGACTTTCCCACACGTCCTCTGTGTCCCCAGCCTGGGTTTGGGGCAGCCCCAGGGTTTGAAAAGGAGCACGAGGTAGGGATGAAAAGGGCTCCCTCTCATTCTGGTGCAACTAACACTCAGCAAGTGGGTGAGGGAAGGGAGGAGGACCCAACAGGTGTGAAAGGCAATTAGGTAGCAACTCTCAAACACTGAAATCTGCCTGCCTCTCAACCCCCAGTCCCACTTCTGGAAACTTAACCCACTAAAACACTTGTAATGTGCTCAAGGGGGTTTACTGTGGTCTTAGGTGTGATGGCAAATGAATATAATAATTAATAATTCATAAAGCATGATAAATGACTATAGATGAACTTATACTTCAGTATACAGAAAACATAAAGTATGGAATATCACACTGCGGGTATAATGACCATTTTAGAACAGTTATATTAGAGCCGGGTCTACTGGCATGGGAAGAAGCTGTGATATATTGTTAAATGAGAAAGACGTTTGTTAAATAGTGTACACATACACCCACAATCCAGGTTTTATAATTGTGTGTGTGTGTGTGTGTGTGTGTGTGTGTGTGAGAGAGAGAGAGAGAGAGAGAGAGAGAGAGAGAGAGAGGATAATTGACTAGAAAAGGAGCCAGAAAGATAAAAAGCAAACTGATATTAGCAGTTGTTTCTGAGGAGTAAGATAAGAAAGATAGAAAAGGTACTTGCACTTTTTTACCGTGTGTGTGTGTGTGTGTGTGTGTTAACAAAGAATAAGTATTTTTTAAAAATAAGTTTTGATTTTGGAGAGAGAGAAAGGGAGGGGGAGAGAGAGACAGAAACATCGATGTGAGAGAGAAACATCGATAGGCTGCCTCCTGCAGTTCCCCGATGGGGAATTGAACCCGAAACCCTGGCACGTGCCCTGACTAGGATAGAACCCGGGACCTTCTGGTGCCCAGGATGATGAGCAGCCAGCGGAGCCACACTGGCCAGGGCAAGAACAAGCATTACTGTTGACATTTTTCTAAAAATGGAAAAAGACCTACTTAGGCAAGTTTGCTAACAGTATCCACCAGTGTTCTCATTTAGAAACTCACTGGCTAGCCTTTCACTGTTTCTGAGAATTTAGCACTTTATTCATTTTCCTTCAGAAAGGTCTATTATCTCATTTAGCATCTCCCAGCGCAGCGATTTTCAACCTTTTTCATCTCCTGGCACACAAACAAATTACTAAAATTCTGCGGCACAAGGCAGGACAGTTGTCGATCTGACAAAAAAAAAAAAAAAAATTAGATGTAATTTTGCTTCGTTCCCACCGGATGGCTATTGTTGTGTTGGCCGCTGTCATTTTGTTATGTGACAATCGAAAGGAAAAGGGGTCTGTGCCCTTGACTAAACAGGTATTTCATGTTGTGAAAACCCTCGCGGCACGCCGGTTAAAACATCGCTGTCCTAGTGTGTAAGTGTCCTATTGCTGCATAACAAATTACCTCTGAATTTACCAGCTCAGAACAACTAACATTATTTTTATTAATTTTTTTTATTGATTAGTTTATTTGAGAGAGAGAGAGAGAAGCATCAATTTGTAAAACAACCAAAATCTCATATAGTCGCTGCGGACCAGGCAGCCAGGGGTGTCTTGGCTGGGAGCGTCCAGTCGGGGTCTTTCTGGAGGTTCAGTCAAGTTGTGGGCCGGGGCTGCGGTCCTCTGAAGGTCTGGCCATGCCTGGAGGGTCCCCTCGCACGTCCCTCACACAGCTGCTGGCTAGAGAGCTGGGCTCCTCGCTGGCTGGGGCCAGAGGCCTCCGTTCCTCATCACACAGGACTCATCCAGGGCTGCTCACAGCGTGGCAGCTGGCTTCCCCTCCAGGGAGGAGTGAGGGAGACAGAGCGACCAAGGTGGAAGCTGGGATGGCTCTCAGTGTCATCTCAGGAGTGGCGTACTATCCTCCTGCTATAGCCCAGGGTCACACAGACCGACCTTGGTCCAGCATGGGAGGGGGATACACCAGACCACGAAGACCAGAAGGCAGACACCACTGAGGGCTGTCTTGAAGACTGGCTACCACAGCTGCATCGTTCCCTGCTCACTTTCTCTTCTCCCAAAGTTCATAGACCTTCTACTAGTAAGAAAGTGCAGCTCTATCCCTACGGCATCACTGGTCCATATATATTTTTAAAATATATTTTATTGATTTTTTACAGAGAGGAAGGGAGAGGAATAAAGAGTTAGAAGCATTGATGAGAGAGAAACATCGATCAGCTGCCTCCTGCACACTCCCTACTCAGGATATGCCTGCAACCAAGGTACATGCCCTTGACCAAAATCGAACCTGGGACCTTTCAGTCCGCAGGCTGATGCTCCATCCACTGAGCCAAACCGGCCAGGGCTCATTGGTCCATTTAGGGGCCCTGGAACATCCATTCCTTCACCAAAGAAAAGGCTACGCACTAATAGAAAAACTCTAGTTTTCAGGAAGCCCCAGCCTTTTCCTGTGAACAAAGGAATTTTGATTTCCCTAAAGTGTGATGATTAAGGAGAATCGGGTGAAAGTGGGAATGTAAAGAATTGACCCAGAAAGAAAACACGGGGAATAACCAGGCACCTCAATGGGAATCCGTTCAACAAGGGGTTGTGTCATACGCTCCTACTTTGCAGCCCAGTCTTTAATCCTTACAAGCCACGACAGTCGCCTCTGTTCTCAAGTGGGAATTCCCATAAACCATGGAGATGAGGAAGTGGGAAGCTGGCCAGCTTGTAGATCAGCAGCAAAGGCTACTAGAATCATCTGCTACTGAGAAAATATTAGATGGCAATCAATGAAACCTGTGGGTTAAAGGACCCCTATGGCTAGGCCCAAGAACAACATGCCGTACTCCAAGGCGTGGCATATCTGAGAATTTAGAAGAGAATTTCTTGACATGTGCATACACCTGATTGCAAAAGATGCATATTTGTTCCTAGGAATAGGATTGAATGGTGTTATTCTGTATGGCACAGGTTCTGCCAAAGCATTTAAGTCTTTCATAATATGCTTGTAGATACGATAGAGAAAGGAAAGTAAGAGTTGATTCATCCTACGTTGAGCAATCCTAATGCAAAGAGTGCTGATTAAATCATTGTTGTCAACTTGAAAGAAGGACCAGGCCTCGGGATTTTGAATTTGGCCTTGCCTCATTTACCATAAACTATCTGAACAAAGAAAATGTGCTGATTACATTTTCAAGTGCTATCGACTTGGACAAGAGAGCCAAGAAGTTGGATAATAAAATCTGAATTCCCAAAGGTCTCCCACAGGCTGAAATGATAGGACAGAACCCATGGCCTGACAGTGAGCAGGAAGAAGCGGCATAAAACCCTGCCCAAGTACAAAATGGGAGAGACCTGGCACCAGACCAGCTACTGCAGGAAGGCTTGAAGGGAACTGCAAATTTAATATGAGTCAGCAGCTTGCCAGCTCTGCCAAGAAGGCAATGCAAGAAATTAGTCTGCATTGTCAAGGCCACGGGGCTGGGAATCAGGGAGCTCTTGATCTGATGAAATGCGGATCTCATCTGTGAAAATGTGCATTTCTGGAATGATTGACAGAGTCCTCTGTGACCGTATGTACCTCCTAACACCAAGGTTATACCGTTCTCGGTTTATAACACTTCCCTGAGTGACCAGTCTAGTAATTTTTTTTTTAAAAAGGAAATACATTGATTTCATTCTTTTTTATTTGTTCAAATGATATCTATTGAGAAAAACATATTTTCCAGGTATTCTGCTAAAAGCCAGGAACACAGAGATACATCTTATTCCAGTGATTCATTCAAACACCAGTATAGGTACTGTTTTGAAGAGACTTGGCCAATGTAATTAAGGTTCCAGTTAATTAACCTTAAGAGGAGAAATTGTCTGGATGGGTCTGCCCTAAGCACATGGGCACTTTAAAAGTAGAGTTTTCACTGGTGGCAGAAGGATAAGTCAGAGGTTCAAAGCATGAGAAGGACTTCAGGCACCATTGTTAGCTGGACAATAGAGGGGACCACATGGTAAGGAATACTGCTGGCCTCTGGGAGCTGGGAGTTGCCCCCAACTGACAAGCCAGCAAGGACCTCAGTCCTACAACCACAAGGAGTTGAATTCAACCACAGAATGAGCTTGGAAGAGGCACCTGAGCCCCAGAGGAGAAGGGCAGCCCTTGCCAACACCTTGATGTCAGCCCAGTGAGACCCTGAGCACAGCATTGAGCCACAGACACTATGCCCAGACTTGTAACCCACAGACACTATGAGGTAACAAGTCGGTGTTGTTTACAACACTGAGTTTATGGCAGTTCATTATACAACAATAGAAAACTAACACGGAATCGACAAACAATGAAGTAAGTGCTCTGATGGAGCGAAGTTGCAGCCTACCTGGTTGGTTGGTCCATCCAAATCCATCTTCCCCTTCTCTCCCCTAAATGCATGTCAGTTTTGTTCAGGTAGCCACTCCTCGCCCATGCATTCATGATCTGATTAACTGTACTCCTAGCTCCAAGTGAGGGGCTGGTTGGTCTAAAACAGGGTTGCTCAACTTTAGCACTGTTGACAGTTTGGCCTGGATAATTTGGGGGGGGGGCGGGGAGGCGTAGGGGTCCTATCATTGTAGGGTGTTTAGAAGCATCCCTGGCCTCTACCAAATGTGCACCAGTGGCATATGCTTTCCCTGTCCCCCACGGTGACAATCAAATGTGTCTCTAGATATTGCCAAGTGTCTTTGGGGAGAGGGTTAGGGAGCAAAATCACCCCAGTTGAGAACCACTGATCTGAAGGTAAGTTCACCCACCTTGCTGATGATTGGCTAGAATAGGCATGTGACCACACTGGGGAAATGAGGTGCAAAAGAGAGTTTGGGGAGCGGTTCTGAGAAGTGGTCCTCCCCTTTCCAGGAGGGTTTCTGGAAGTAACTCTTTTTCTCTTTCTCTAGATGTGGTTCCGGGAGCGGCCGCAGCCATCTCGAACCCAGCGTGGCGATGAAGCCAGTCCTGAAATCTGCCCTCCCTCTAGACTGCTGGTTATGGTGAGCCAGTTAATTTCCTTATTGTTCCAGGCAGTTAAAGATTATTCAAGAGAGCTCGAGGGGTAGCTGGTTTTTGCAGCTAAAGTTGCCTAACTTGTGCCAGTGTCCAGGGTGCCAGCGAAGTCCAGAGAAAGATGCATCTCAGAAGCTGAGTCAAGACAGACAGAGAAGAGAGGGGGGGCCCAGGAGAGTATGGTCCTTAGAGTGCCTCATGCCACACATTTTTTAAGAAGATCTACTCTCTTAGCAGCTGTCAAATATGCAGTCCGGGGCTATGAGCCGTGGTCGCCATGCTGTGCGTTACATCCCCATAAATTTTACAACTTTGTACCTTTTGACCCCTTTTGCCTATTTCCCCCACCCTCCACTCCTGCCTCTGGCAACCACCAAGCTGTTATCTGTATCTGTGAGCTTGGTTTGGGGTTGGTTTGTTTTCCTTTGTACATTCCGCAGACCAGTGAGATCATCCAGCATTTGTCTTTGTCTGTCTGACTGACTGCTCTTAGCATAATGCCCTCAGTCTGCATCCATGTTGTCACAGATGGCAAGATTTCCTTCTATTTATGGTTGAATGATATTCCAGTGTGTGTGTGTGTGTGTGTACATACGTGCGTGTGTGTGTCATTTTCTTTATCCATTCATCTATCGATGGACACTTAGATTGCTTCCATATCTTGGTTATTATAAATAATGTTGCAATGAACATAGGAGTGCATATATCTTTTCGAATTCATGTTTTTGTTTTCCTTGGATAAATACCCAGAAGTGGGATTGCTGAATCAAAGGGTAGATCTATTTTTTTTAATATATTTTTATTGGTTTCAGAGAGGAAGGGAGATGGAGAGAGAGATAGAAATGTCAGTGATGAAAGACAATCACTGATCGGCTGCCTCCTGCAGGCCCACTACTGAGATTCAAGCCCCCGAACCGGGCATGTGCCCTGACCAGGAATCTAACTGTGACCTCCTAGTTCATAAGTTGAAGCTCAACCACTGAGCCACTATTTTTTGATCTGTGGGCTATTTTTTAATCTTTTGAAGAAGCTCTATATTGTTTTTCATAGTGGCTGCACCAATTTATAATCGCACCAACAGTGTACAAGGATTCCCTTTTCTCTACATCCTCGGCAACACTTGTTATTTCTAGTCTGTTTGATAATAGTCATTCTAGCAGGTGTAAGTTGATATCTCACAGTGGTTTTCATTTGCATTTCCTTGATGATTAGTGATGTTGAGCATCTTTTCATTATCTGTTGGCCATATGTATGTCTTTGGAAAAACATCTATTCAGATCTTCTGTCCATTTTTTTAATCAAATTGTTTGTTTGCTATTGAGTTGTATGAGTTCTCTATATATTTTGTATATTAACCCCTGATCAGATATATGATTAGCAAATATTTTCTCCCGTTCAGTAGATTGCTTTTTCATTTTGTTGGTTGTTTCCGTTGCTGTGACGAAGCTTTTTAGTTTGATGTAGTCCCACTTGTTTATTTTTGCTTTTGGTACTAGATCACATCACATCTTTGATCCTAACACCACCCCCGGAAGAATATACTATTATCCTCAACTTACATCTCAGGAAAGTCAATGGCTTATTCATTGTTACAAGGCAATGATGAGTCCAGATCCAAACGCAGATCTTCTCCTGCCAGATATACCTTTCCCCATATTCCTTTAAACCATGACTTCCTTCTCATCATCCTCCTGCTCAAAAAGATTCAACCCATTCCACTGTCTCTAGAAAAAAGCTCAAACTAAGGAGCTAAGGAGTCAGCGTGTTCCATAAACTTGCCTCTACTGCTCACTCCACAATCTGTGGGTCCTCTCCAGGTGGGCCTTCCCTTGGGCTGCCCCCTCTGCAGAAATAGATGATTGTTTCTTCTCCACTCGTTTCAGTCCATTACTTCATAAAGTCCAAGTTTATTCCTGAAATTGTGCAAAATAGCCCTAGTTGTCAACGAGGTCTCTGCCTCTTACCTCTTAGAGCATTTCCTAAGCTCACGTCACCCGATGTCCTCAGGCTGCAGCCCATGGGGTCCTAATAGTAGCGTCCTAAAAGCACTCACCAGTCTAGTCCCCACCTGCGTATGGAGACCCCATCACCATGTACCTTCTCCTTCCCGTTCATCCTCACTGAGGCCTTCCTCTTGGGGAGCTTCACCCCATTTCTGCGCGCCCCTCACTGTGAGAACTCCAGCGTCTGCCTTCTGATGCCCTGCCTCTCAGCCCTCCCATTCCCAGAGGGGCCGGGCGTGGTGACCCACACCCAAAAAGGAAGGTCACTCCTGCTCACCTAAAGGCCAAAGCAGCTTTGCTGGTGCCTTCGCTCATCCATCTCACACCCCAAGGACAGAGTCCCAGAAAAACAAAAACAAACCAACGTCTTCGGCCTCCTCCTGCCGCCCTTTCCCTGGTGGGACTCCGTTGGGATGAACACGGACCCCATGCCGCCCCCTCTCTTCTTTGTGTTTCTCGAAATGACATTCGCCCTTAGGTTGTGGCTGGTTACTCTGGGCCAGGCAGCGTGCTAAGCACCTGACAACGTACCTCGTTTAATGAGCACTTGGTAGGGTAGGTATCCTTACGTATTCATTTTTCAAAGTAGCCTCTCATAGCTCCAGGAGCTTAAGAAACTCGCCCAGGGTCACACAGTTCCTCAGAGTCCGGCCTCTCATAAAGTCCTTGCTTAACCAACAATATGCTGCCCGAGCTACCCACGGCACAGCCTCCCCTGCCCCCGCCAGGCAAAATCAAAAGCCCTTTCAAATGAACTCATGCAAAGCTGCTCCTCAGGCACCTGCTCGCAGACGCGCTCGGACGTGCTGCATCCGCTGTTCTAAATCAGTGCTGACGCGCCCTGCGTGCTGACTATGTGCCCGGCACTATTCTAAACATTCTGCATTATTAATGCATTGAAGCCTCGTGACCACCCTGTAGGGTAAGTATTATTATGATCCCCCATTTCACGGATGAAAGCAAAACAGCAGCACTTGAAAGGACACAGCTCCTAAGTGGCAGAGCTGGGACGAGGACGCAGGCCGCCTAGTGCCTGTGCCCACCCTCTCACCACCCTGCCACTGATCACTGAGCACCTACTATGCTCCAGGCACTGGACCGGGTCCTCTCTTACATTTTCTCTAATCTTCCCCACATTCCTGCAAAAAGGTTACATCCTTAGTTTTACAACCAAGGAGCCTGAAAGTCAGAGAGATTACATAAACCTGCCGAAGATCTTGGTTAGTAACGGTAAACATCCAGATATCACCAGCTCGAGAGGCCGTCTTGTCAAATCATTTGCCTTTTCAGACACATGATTTTTCTAGAGCCCCAACCCGATTCTCCCCTCCCTCCTCCCAGGGTCTCTCTGAGAGCTCTCGCTGGGTCTGTGTTCTGGGCACAGATAGGAGGAGGAGAAAGATAAAAGAAGGTGGTGGCTGCCAGCTGCAGCTTCAAACAAAATAGAGCCACATTTACAAAGGCGCCAGGGCTGGTTGCCTAGCAACAACTGTCTGCCTCCCCAACCTGCTCCGTTCCATCCTTACCCACCACGCATGACACACACCCCTTGGCCTGCAGTGCCCTCTGCGACATCTCCCTTCGAGGCCGCCTTTGTTCATTTTAACCTGATTTTCTGAGCAAATGCTTGCAGCTGGCAACTTGCAGGGAGTCCAGGAAATAAATGTGTCGCGCAGATGGCCCTGGGGCAGGCGGAACAGAGCTGTCCGCCCCGCGCGGCCCATACCTTGGCACTCACAGGTTAGCCAGTGCTGTGGGAAGGGGAAGGCCTCATTTCAGGCTCTTTGTCATCTCCCTAAAGGTTTTTCGTCTTTTTCTTTTTTAATTTAAAGAGTTTTGTGTTTCGCATATGTCAGGTCCTTTAAATAGTTCCTTGAAATAAAAGTTTAACTGGAATAGAACTAAAGTAGACTGTCTGGACTTCTTTTTTCATCTTATCGCCCATGTTTGCAGTTAAGAGGCTCTTAAATTTAAACTTATCTTCAATTCAGCCAGCCCAGAAGGCCTTGGGGCTATTTTTGTCCTAGAGTCTTCAAGGGAGGTCGGACAAGGCAGAATAGACATTCTCTGAGCTCTTCCTTCAAGCCCCAAGGCCAAGGGGGCAGTGGCTGTGCAGCCGCGGCCAAGCCCAGCCGTCGTCTCTGACTTCGCAGCCAGCAGGTGATGCTGACCGGGAGCCAGGGCTGCACCGTCCCTCCCAAGGGCCCCTTTGTCCATAGCAGGAAAGAAAAAACATCAACAGTTACATTTGACAACTGAGCTGGTATGAAGACAAATACAATCCAGGCTGGGTTCACTAGCAGATGCCTTTATTATTTGTAGCGTTCTATGTTTATTCTTTTCTGATGTTAAACGACACTGAAAGGATTGCGGGTCCAGGCCACTGGGCCGAGCGTGCCTAATGGATAAGATGGCCCTGCTGCCAGAGGTCCAGCCCTGTGCTCAGGGCCCTGAGGCTGGGGAAATGGGAGGTGTGGCCTGTATTCAGGCAGCTCCCAGCCAGGCTGGGGAGGAAAACAAAGGCGATGACCGAAATCACAGGCACTCAGCTTGGCAGCCACCAAAAAGTCATCTAAGCCCCTTTCTTGAGCAGTTGCCTCTCACTTAAAGAAATAACGCACTTTGAAAACACAGAAGATTGATAAGAGTCCGGAGAGGTGGGAGGTGGCTCTGGCAAGCACGGGGGTAGATTGGATGTTGGGGTTAGAGAAAGTCAAGGGGGATTTCTGGGTTGGGGGCTTAGGTGACCATCTACATAGACAGCACATAGAGAAAGAAGAGGCTTGGAGGACGAGGCAGTGAGTCTAGTGTCAGGCAGGTTACGTTTGAGATGCCTTTGGAGGGTGACAGGCAGAGACCAGGGCTGCCTGACTCCCCACCAGTCCCATTTCCCCACAAGTGGATACGGATGGAGAAATCCAAGTGTCTCGTTGCCTTCATGGGCGCGATGCCCAATTGGACACAGGGACGAGAGCTAGAGTCTGGGGTGCTGTGGCAGATCATGGCCTCGGACATCCACTCTCCCCCTGAAGGCAGCTTCCATGAGCACATGCAACTCCCTGCCTTGTTCTGGCCTCAGGAATAGTTTTGAGAGAGTTAATGCCCTAGAAGCAGCCCTGACCAGTCAGGGACAGGAAGTTGGTAGATCCATAACCCAGCTTCTTCGTCCTTCAGTTGGGATAACTCTAAGGCACGTATTACACAGTCTCCCAGAATTCCCCAGTGAGACTGGGGTCCTAGAGTCCTGGGTGAGGCTGGAACCATCCTGGCCCCACCTTTCTCAGATGAGATGGTTCTTTGGGTGAAGGGCTGTGTGGCCAGAATCAGTACCAGGTGCCATCTGCAAAGGAAGGGTTGGCATTCTTTTTCGTTTTATTTTTTTTTAATATATTTTTATTGGTTTCAGAGAGGAAGTGAGAAGGAGAGAGAGAGAGAGAGAGAGAGAGAGAGAGGCATCAATGATGAGAGAGAATCATTGGCTGCCCTCTGCACATCCCCCCTGGGGATCGAGCCCACAACCCAGGCATGTGCCCTTGACCAGAATCGAACCTGGGACCCTTCAGTCCTCGGGCCGATGCTCTGTCCACTGTACCAAACCAGCTAGGGCGACATTCTTGTTTTGGGGGGGTTTTTTTGTGTGTTTTTTTTTTGACATTCTTAAGCTCACTCATTTCAAGTGTGTATTTCAATGCATTTTTGTGTATTGATAGAACTGTACAATCATCTAATTCCCATCACCCTAAAGAGGAAACTAGAGCCCATTAATCGTCACTCCCACTTCCACCTCCGTCCCTAGGCAAACACTAATCTACTTTCTGTCTTTATATTTTCCTATTTTGGACTTTTTGTATGAATGAAATTATATAATATGTGGTATTTTGTGTCTGGCTTCTTTCACTGAACATGTTTTGAGGTTCATCTATGTTGTAGCATATACTGGTACTTTGGTCTTTCTTATTCCAAATAGTATTTAATTGTATGGATAATGCTATACTATTTATTCATTCATAAGTTTTTTAAAATTAATTTTCAGCTTTACTGAGGTATAATTGACAAAAAAACATAGTACATGTATAAAGTGCACACGACGAATTGACATATGCATACTTTGTGAAATGATGACCACAACCAGATTAATTAACACATCCACCACCTCACATAGTTATCTTCTTTAAAAAATAATCCATTCATCAATTGACAGAGAATGAGAAGTTTCTGTTTTTTTGAGTATTGCAAATAATATTGCTACTATGTGTATCTGTAAACACGTTTTTTTGTGCTAACATATATTTTTATTTCTCTTGGATAGATACGTAGGAATGAAATTGCTGAGTTGTGTTAGACTTTTTTTTCCTGTTGATTTTTAGATATAGAGGGAGGAAGAGGGAGAGAGGGAGAAACATCGATGTGAGAAACATCAATCAGCTGCCTCCTGCACACCCCAAATCAGGAATCAAGCCCAGAAGCTGAGTATGTGCCCTGACCGGGAATCAAACTAGCAACCTTTCAGTACGTGGGACAACACCCAACCAACTGAACCACACTGGCCAGGGCTATTTGACTTTTTAAGAAACTGTCAAAATGTTTTTCCAATGTAGCTTCACCATTTTACATTTTTACCAACAATTTATGAAGGCTTCAATTTCTCTACATTCTCAATAACAGGTATTGTCATCTATCTTTTTTATTATAGCTATTCTAGTAGGTGTGAAGTAGTATTTCACTATTCTAATGACTAATAGTATTAAGTCTTTTCTCATATGCTTTTATTGGTCATTTGTATATATTTTTTCAACGTGTCATCTTTACAACAGACAAAACTATTTTAAAAAATAATTTGTCAGTTAGCATTGGACATGATCATCTAGATCACATCTGATCAGCATGGTATGTAAGAAATCTGGTTGCCTGTGACCCATAACCTGCACTTCTACAAATGCAGGCAAAAAGTTGGGCTGACTTTTTTAGCAGCCACATTACACCATAGCCTCAAATTAAGCCTGTGGTCAACCAGATATCCCAGATCCTGTTCTCATCGATTACTGTGGACTGGGTTTCTCCCGTGTTCTATTTGGGCAGTTGATTTTATTGAGCTTCATTGTGGGAGCTAACATTTATCCCTGTTGAATTTTATCTTGTCAGTGTAGACCCAATATTGTCACCTGTGAAAATAGTTTTTTTACGTAAATCTGTCATCTTCCTTTACCTACCTGGAAACACCATTTCTGATGCCAGGGTATTCAAGAAGTGAGGTTATTTTAGGCATTACGTTTTTTTGTCTTTTCAGAATCAAAATGAATTCTTACTTTTCCATAAGCAATCCAAAGACTCAGTTATAACACATGAAATTTTTTTTTTTTAAAGAAAAACACACCTCAAAAATAAAAGACCTACAAAACACTGTTTTTTATTGTTCACAATCAATACAGGAACATGTCTCTAGAAAGCTGCTAAAAGCAAGCGCTGCCATTACACTTGGCTGCATGGTAATGGCCAGTTGTAATGAATTTATGTTTTAAAAATGAGATTGATGCCCTGATTGGTTTGGCTCAATGGATAGAGCGTCGGCCTGCGGACTGAAGGGTCCCAGGTTCAATTCTGGTCAAGGGCATGTACCTTGGTTGCGGGCACATCCCCAGTAGGGGGTGTGCAGGAGGCAGCTGATTGATGTTTCTCTCTCATCAATGTTTATAACTCTCTATCCCTCTCCCTTCTTCTCTGTAAAAAATCAATAAAATATATATTTTTTTTAAAATGAGATTGATGAGAAGAGAAAGCATATGCAATGTCATTGAAATGCAAACATTTCATATGTAGGGTATCCTGTTACATTTAGAGTCTTTCTAATTTTACTCTCAGTGGGAATTTTTCTGGAAATACTGGAAGTGACTTACTGTCCCTTTAAGCACGAATTATTTTACCCATAACCCACTCACATCCCACCTCTTCCTTGAAGAGTCTTCGGGTCTCCCCAAACCACTCTGAACTTCTCCCAGTCCCAAAGCGGAATGGAACCATTCATTCTCCTCAGTTCACAGCGTGTCTTTCTTGGTTTGCACGGGGCCTGCCTTTGTCTTATTTTCTCCTGTTCACTCTCCATCCCCAAGCCCCCTTCCCTCCCTTCAGTTCAACTTGTTGTTTAGATAAATGTGCATTTATATGAACGTGTTTCTATGTCCATGTTTTCGAGTTACATGAATACTGTTGTGCTATGCATCTTATCTTGTTTCTTACTTTCGTCTTCCGACATGATGCTTCTGGGAGGTGGCACGTGCTCCCTCGGGCTGCTTGCTGCTCCAGCAAATGCCCAGGCCAAGTGTACCTTCCCCTTCCGTGCTCTTCCGCATGGACCCTCGGGCTGCCTCCCAAACACTCCCTGGACATCCATGGAAATTTCCTGGACCCACACTGTTCTTTATGCTGCTCAGAGAAGCCGCCCATAGAGAGAAGTGTCCTTTCTCCTTACGGACAGTGTCTCTGAGGTCTGTCCCCAGGAGGCAGACTGCTGAGTCATAGGACCATGCATACACAACTGCACTAAAAACTGCCAGGCTGTTCCCTGGAAGAGCTGCCGGGTGAGCCTGTCCACGCCAGGAATGCAGATGTTCTGTGTGGACTCATTCTCGCCAGCCATTGGTATCGTCCGATTTAGGCTGCTGCCAGTGTGAGGAGGTGAAGTACGTTCTCGGTGGTGCCTCACTGGGCTCGTCTCTGATTGCTGGTCAGATTGAAATCCCATCTCCTCATGTGATTAGCCACTGAGGATTCCTGTTCTGTGAAATGCCTGTGCACATCCATTGTTTGTTTGTTTTCTCATTGATTTCAGAGAGGAAGGGAGAGGGAGAGACAGAGATAGAAACATCAGTGATGGAGAGAGAATCATTGATTGGCTGCCTCCTGCACGCCCCTCGCCCCCCTGGGGTTTGAGCCTGCAACCTGGGCATGTGCCCTGACCAGGATTCGAACCGTGACCTCCTGGTTCCTAGGTCAACACTCAGCCACTGAGCCATGCTGGCGGGGCTCCATTGTCCTTTTTTTTCCATCATTTGTTTCCATCTTTTTATTGGTGTCTCCAGATAACCAACTGTTTTCATCAGGGTTGTTGTTGTTGTTTTAAGTTGTGAGAGTAGAGACTCCCATGAAGACCACCCCTAGCCCTGGACATCCTAACGGAGCCCAGGAAACACGTACTCTGAGAATCTGAACTTTGCTGGTACAGGAGGAAGCTGCTGTGGCTGGTGAGATATTCTTCTTGTGCAAAGAGATAATTTGACAAGAATCCCGAATAGTGCCTAGAGCTATCCGTAGTCAAATGCAAACATTGCACATTTCAAAGTCTAATTGAAACAAATTGGAATCTTCTTGCGTTGTTATTGTTCATCTTTCCCACTAAGCTATAAGTCACATAGGAACAGGGACCTGGTCTATGTCTCTTGTTCACGTGCCTACGTGGGTCCCATGCACAGGGTGGATCCTCAATGCGTGTCCTTTGAATGGATGAAGGGAGCCTACACCTATCAGAAAAGAAGCAATAGCTCCTTGTTTCTTCATATCACACATGGGCATCAGCTGACCTTTGTGGCCAGTGATGGAGCTACTGGATGGAAGATGCTATAAAACGCTTTGATGGGGCAAACACTGCTCAGTTAAGTGGCTTCTCAATGAGCACTTTGAATTGATTTGCCCGGAATTAAGCAATAAACAGAATAAACACACATTGTTCCGGACCTGACTTCACCCCTGGTCTCAGTGAATCCACACATGCCTGAGTTTATCTTTCTGATAAATAGTAATCTGAGAGATAGAGCCCGTGGAAATGGTCTCGAAATGAATGAGTAATGCAACCGGTTACAAAGTTCTCAAAGAAAGCTTGAGGATATCTCATTCTCTTGGGCTTTTCTGGCCTCTGTTCACCAGTTGGTAGGATTGGAGGGCAGGATATATATAAAGTAATAACTGGTTGTTCTGTTTTTTTCTTTGCTTCTACCCCTCTCACTTTATTTTTTTGAGGGAGAGAATGAAGAAGATAGGACTGGAAAGGTTGCAGATGTCTAATGAAAGCATAATTCTTTTTTTTTCTCTCATAATAACACTAAAACTATGAGGCAAACCAGTAGGGGGTGTTAAAGATAAAATTACCACTCAGGAATCAATGGAAATGTAGTTATAAGCAATTATTGCATGTTCTCTGTGTCCCCGGTAAACGGATTGACCTTTAAAGATAAAATTGCTCTTGATTGTTTTTTAAACCTCACTTTCTGTGCTTCTGAGATTGTTTCCAACTGTTATCTGTATATTTTTTTAAAGCTCCAAATGGACCCAAATAATAGTAACCCAAACTTCTTGTATTATGAACTTTCCCTTATGTTTTAAAAATATTCATACCTTACCATGAATAAACAAACCATGGTATTGCTATACAATGGAATAGTTTGCAGCCATTAAATCGTATTTTAAAGGATATTTTGAGATATGGATATGCTCATTAACCTTATATTAAAAAGCCAGGACACAAAACCACATATAGAGAACATTCTTTGTGTTTGGTGATGCTTAAAATGATGATTGCAGGATTATGAGTGTGATTATGGGTGAGTTTTATTTTCTTCCTTATACTATGTACCTATTTCTCTGTAATTTCCAAATTCTCTTCAATAAATGTCACTCTTATAATCAGAAAAATATTATTTAAATGCTCATATATCTTTTCAATAGAATTTAATTTGTCTTTAAGGCATCTCTTGAGGTAGGTAGGAAACAGACACTTTTTTTTCTCATTTTAAAGTGGATATATACCGAGGCATCATAAAGTGTCCTGCCTCAAGTCACATCATTTATCACATAGAATTGGAGTCTGAAAGAGGAACCCTTACATAAACCCTGGAGAGACATGCACAGGGCTGGTCCCTTCTCAGAGCCTCTTGGTGGCTGGCTCTCAGGACGGCCTCCGTGTCTGCACTGATTGCCCCTGGAGGAGACCCAGAGAGGGAGTCGTGGCTCCCCTTCCCTGGCTTAGCTCTCTCCAGCCTGTTGTCAGAAAGGAAGAATCCTGAAATGTATCTTTGGATGATCATGATTGTTAAATAACCTGCTCGATCTGTGAGGTCATTTCAGATTACCAATGCTGTTGTTTGCTAGATTCCTGGAAGCCTAACTTCAGAATCATAGGACTCTTCTCTCCTTGAACATTTCTGAAGAATAGGGACTGTGTCTATTCCTTTCCAAAGAGTCCCTGCCAAATTCCCAATACAGAGTTATTCCCCTTGTCATGGAGTCGTTCTAAATACTCATTAACTCACTGTAACCATCAGCCTTGGGACCTTGTACCCTGAGGGCACCATGCAACATCTTATTAGCACGTGAGCTGACTCATTCCTCAGTGTGGGATCTCTAACTTTCCATTTGGACAATGAATAAATCTTGTGATTTACTTTTTTATTTTTTATTTTAAATAATTTTTTGTTTTTCAGTTACAGTTAACATATAATGTTAGATTAGTTTCAGGTGTATACCCTAGTGATTAGACATTATATAACTTACTAAGTGATCATCCTGGTGATTCTAGTACCCATCAGACACCACACATAGTTATCACAATATTAGTGACTGTATTTCCTGTGCTGTGCTATACATCCCCATGACTATTCTGTAACTACCAATTTGTACTTCTTAATCTCTTTACTCTTTTTACCCATCCCCTTAACCCCCCTCTCATCTGTCAGCCATGAAAGTGTTCTCTGTAGCTATAAATCTGTTTTTGTTCTGCTTGTTCATTTATTTTGTTTTTTAGATTCAATTGTTCATAGATATGTATTTATTGTCATTTTATCATTCATATTTTTTTTAATCTTTTTTCTTCTTAAAGAATGCCCTTTAACACTTCATGTAATACTGGTTTGGTGGTGATGATCTCCTTTGTCTTTTTCTTGTCTGGGAAGTTCTTTATATGCCCTTCAATTCTAAAGGATAGCTTTGTTGGGTAGAGTAATCTTGGTTGTTAGTGCTTGCTTTCTATCACTTGAGTATTTCTTGTCAATGTCTGCTAGCCTGCAAAGTTTTTGTTGCGAAATCAGCTGACAGCCTTATGGGAGCTCCTTTGTAGATAACCAACTGCTTTTCTCTTGCTGCTTTTAAGATTCTTTGCCTTTAACCTTTGGCATTTTAATTATGATGTGTTTTGGTGTGGGCCTCTTTGAGTTTATCTTGTTGGAACTCTCTGTGCTTCCTTCACTAGGTTAGGGAAGTTTTTCATCATATTTCAGGTGGTTCTGAATGATGGTTGTTCTGTAGTTTAGTTGTAATTTTGATGTGATTGCGGGAGGAAGTGGTTGTGAAAGCAGTGCATTTACCTACCCCACCATCTTGACCGAAAGCCTCTGTGATTTACTTTCAAGAGGCTCTTTTAATGTTTGGATGTGTCAAATGACAACTCTTTCTTTTTTTTAGTCATGGCTCTTGATAAACAAACAAACCAACGAACAACAACAACAAAAAACTACCTGGGCTCATCTGTAGAAATTTGACTTTAACTGGCCCCCAGGGGGGCCCAGGCATCGGTGTGAGTTTTTTAAATCTCCTTTGATAATTCTAATGCTCCACCAGGCTTGAGAACTACTAAGTTAAAGTTTGAATTTTTGCCCTCTGACATATTTAGTATCTGTGATTATTTGATACCTAGTTTTTGGTCAAGAATGCAGCAGCCATTTATAACACAGATCCCATGGGGAAGATCAGGTTTAGGATTTTCCATGTGCGTTCCAGAAATGTACTGCAGTGACAATCAAGTATTGTTGGACATTTTATATTTATCCAATACCCTCAAAAGAAGCACTTAGAAGAGACCTGTTTCTGAAATCGATGCCGTAGTTCAGGAAGGATGACTTCCTTGCAATATTGAGGCTTCTAATCCATGACTGTTGTTTATCCCTGCATTTATTTAGGTCTTGTATCAGTCAGGATCCAGTGAAGAGACAGAAACCAGACCTGTGATTTCAACAGGGAGAATTTAATATAAAAACTTGTGGACTGATACAACTTAGTAAAAAGGTGGATACCTACTTAAAAGGGTAGATGATTCTAAGGTTACAGAAGGGGCAACTGCCAAAATCGGCTGCTACCTCTGGAGCAGAGGGATGGTGAATATGTGAAGACACTCGGAAACTTAGAAGGGCTCCTTCTCCACTGCCAAGGCTGAGATGCAGACCTCTTTGGAGAAGGTGTGGCTGCCATGGAATCATGGGGAACCACCAGTGATGGAAAACAGCAGGGTGTGGGTCTCCACCGACTACAGGAGTGGCCCACCACTGGGTAAAGGAGAATGTTGCTGGAGGACTTGGCTGACCAGCTGGTCCTAGGACCTCTGTTGTGGATAGAAAAGGTGATAAGGGGTATCAGTTGCTCATTCCAAACCTCAAAGAGAAAATTGTCGGTATTTCCCCAGACTTGTTTTCTTTATGTTTTTAGAGGCTATGGACTGTTGGAGTCCAGCCACAGCAGGTCCAGGGGTTCCCAAAGGTGTGGAAGGAGTCGGTGAAGAAGGAATGACAGGGACACAGCAATTCAGTTGATCAGCAGCCTAGCCAGGTTCTCTAGCCAGGATCTCTAGCCAGGTTCTGTCTTTTATTGTCTTGTTACATCTGTATTTATACCAGTTGATTTTAATCCTGTCAATTTCTATTCCAAAGGTTAGGGCGTTTCTTATCTCCATTCTAGGGAGTAAAGATTATGTAGCTTAAGGGTGATTGTTCATAGTTAAAGTGATTAACTACCCACCTGGCATTTAATTAAGGGGTTTTATTCCCTCCCTAACTTCAGGGAAAAATGTTTCCCCTACCTGGGGAAACAACCTTTCTCGGAGAGGTGACCTTGGTTAAAACACATAGCACCAAGAAGATGAGCAAACATATTAAGAACAGTATGCCATATATGCCAGGTCCCTTGAAACATATGCTGTGCAGATGTTTCTTCCCTGCAGTGACTGTGTCAAGCAGCAAGGATGGACTGGCTTCCAGCAATGGACAACACGGGGGGGGGGGGGGGGACGATCCCAGTACCATTCTACAAAACCCAACTTTGATTAGCAGTGGGAGGCGACTTATTATAAGAAAGGCAGCCTTAAAAAGGAAAAGAAGGGCCCTAGCCAGGTTGGCTCAGTGGACAGAATGTCCGTCTGTGGACCGAAGGGTCCTGAGTTCGATTCCGGTCAAAGGCATGTAATCTCGGTTGCCGGCTCCTCCCCAGCCTCGGCCCTGGTCGGGGTGTGTGCAGGAGGCAGTCAATCAACGTGTTCTTCTCACATTGACAGTTCTCTCTGTCTTTCTCTCTCTCTTCCACTCTTTCTGAAAATCGATGGAGAAATATCCTGGGGTGAGGATTAAGTAAGTAAATAAGGAAAAGGAGGTTACCTGTGTTGAAAGAGGGGCAGTTTTGCTGCTCAGCCAGCAGTCCTGGCCCCTAGGACACTGGGGCTCACTGGTCCCTCCAGCCTTCCTCCTGCTGGAACTGGAATCAGTACCCCGACCCCCTCCCCATCACTCTGTTCCAAAGCATGGGGTCTGGTTTCCTGCCCAGTAAGCGTGGACCCAGATGTTTGAGAGCAGAGTCTGTTCTGATTGGCGATTTCAGAGGAGCCAAGAGGAGAGGCTGTTCTCTGCAAAGGCAGCGATGCGCGTGCTGTGACAGCAGAGAGGGAAACAGGAGTGGGCGAGGGAACACGGAGATGGGAGACACTGTCCATTTGGCAAGGAAGAGGGGAGTCGGCGGCAATAACGCTTCAGAGGCTGTAAGAGATGAGTGACTCGAGATCAATATCAAAAGGAACCTATTAGGCAGCAGCTAGCTTTGAAGCGGAATTGGTGGGTGAAGTTAACTGCTTCTGGACAGAAGACTGTACATTAAATAATCTTGTGGCACCTTTTCAAATGTAGGCGAGTGCCTTTTGTTGGCTAAGAAAGAGCTCTAAGTGAACCTGCTGGGTTTGGAACAGGCTCCGGAGGTGCTTTGGCGACCTGGGACCCCCAGGCCCTGGCCCCCAAGCCTCTGGCCTCCACATCCTCTCCAGAACGTCCCTTCTCCATCAGCTGGCAGGGGGAGGAGAAATGTCTGAGGAGGGTGGAGCCAAGATGCCATGGTGAGGAGCTGAGCAGTGTCACTCTGGAGTCTGAGCAGACCCCACACAGTGATGGGGCCCAGGGGACCTGCACTGAAGAGGGAAGAGGCTTCCCAGGAAAGAAACGGGGGGTGGGACGCTCTCCCTGAGCCTGCAAGAGATTTTAATTTAATTTGACCTTGACACCATTTTGAGAAAGGAAAGCGTCCTTGAATTCTCTCAAATTCAGAACAGTAGAGAGAGTATGTGTGTGTGTGTCTGTGTGTGTTCAAATACTGCTCCCTTGAGAAAAGTGTGAATAGGGGGACTTTAAAGATGAATCTATGTGAGTACCCAGGGCATCATGGAAAATTCTATTTTAAAAGAGCTGCCGCGCCTTTAAACGACATGTTTTGGATAACCCTCATGTTTTTTGTTTGGAAGCAAAACATTTCTGTTCTTAGCTTTGATTCTTCTCTAGTGATCCCAAAGCGAAGGAAACCACACGATGGCCTAGAAAGAGAGAGGGCTTGGGGCTTCCTTGGCAATTAAGCAGGGGCTCCGTGACTCGGGAAGAGCTCGGCACCTCCCAGCCTCGGTGCAGTCTGCAGAAGAGGCGGCCAGACCCGCGATTTGCGGTGCAGAGTTCTCATGCCATAAGCTCAGTCCTTGGGAAACCCACCCTGCCTGTGCTCCGCTCCCCTCCCAGCCGAGAATCAAACGCTGCTTGCGCCAGGCTCCTGATCCCATTCAGTTCCGCGGCAGACAGACGTGTCAGAGGCGTGGGAAATGGACTCAATGGAAAGTTCCAGGACTTGCCTACGACCACCCCAGCTCCCAGCAGTTCTGTTCCTTCCAGATCTCCACCTTGCCACCCCCCCCCCCCCCCCCCGCCCAGGTCGCCAGCTCTGTCTGTGCATGTAAATGGAAACACACTGGTCAGCCAGCCCTGCCTAGCCATTGCGTGCACAGCCCCTGGCTCGTCTCGGTTCCTTTGCTCTTGGTCTGGGGGGCCTCTGAGGTTGGGAACAAGGACCACAACGTGATGGTGTCTCCCTACGGGGGGCAGGAGTGGATGCCCCCCCCCCCCCAGGAAGCTTCAGAGAAGGGGGAGGCGTGGCATCCAGCCGGGAGATGGATGGACCTGTGCTCTTCCTCCCAGGCTGCCCACCCTGAATCCTGTCGGAGAGCAAGGTGACTTCAGTCACACATATTCCATGACATGGGTGTCCAAACAGGAAACCGAAGGGACCTGGCTTTTTACTTCTGGTTTTGTTAACATGCGGCTGAGAACGGACAAGACCGACATGACTGCTGAAATCCTAAACGCTCTGCACCCCAAGAAATGGACCTGCATGGAGCGAGCCTGATACGAGCGAGACAGCTTTCGCTACTTGGAAGTCAAGGCTTCTGCAGGCGCGGGAGCTGCGAGCCTGGGTTTAGAAGTCAAGGCCGACCTTAGCTGACACTTCCCTACCTGCCAGGAGCCAGCGACTCGAACCAGGTGGCCAGCTCCAAGCAGAATGCAATTACCCGGATGTTTCTTAATTTAAAACTTTAGCTTCACCCCTTTTTTTTTTCTTTCCCTTATGAAAAATGAGAGGGGGAGCAAATGCACTGAGTCCGAGTGCCGCTGGGCTATGAGATGAGCGGCCTGCAGCGCGGTGCCTGGCCTCCTGGGCTGCTCCCAGGAACAGGAGGTCCTGGCACCCCCCCCCACCGCCCCCCCCCCACCCCGCCCAGCTCTGTTCTTAGGAAGCCATAGAATGGCTCCTCTCTAATTAGCCATTGCTTTAGCAGATGGTCTTTCTTTCTTTCTTCCGTTTTTTTTTTTTTTTTGAAACATGGATATTCAGACTTCTTATTCTGAAGGTGAAAATCTCTGGGCTGGGCTGGCACTGTCATTTTTAGTGGCTTTATTTCCCTGGCCCTCAGCTGTGGTTTGGCCATAACCAGATCAGTGTAGACAGGTGGAGGTTTGACCGACGACCTCTGCCCACTCCACTCCTGCCCTCTGGTTACTGCTCACGCTCACACTCACGCTGGCTGTGATCCGGAGACACGCCCACGATGGGCGAGGAGGTGGGCGGGGGAAGGAGAGCCAGCCCGAGGCAGACTCTGCTCTGCCCCCTTCTCTACACCTGTCTCCATGGCTGCCTTCAGCCTTCCCTGGGCCTTGTTTCTTGCAGGCTGAGCAGGTACTTGAAATCGAGACAAACCCTTGTACTTTGGGAACAGTTACTATGTGGCAGATAATTGTTAAGTTCTTCAGTGTATCAAGTCTGTTGGTCCCCATAGCAGCCGAGGGGTATCATTCCTGATAAAATAGATTCCAAAGCCCAGCCATGGTGGGTGACTCAGTGGTTGAGCGTCAACGCATGAACCAGGAGGTCACGGTTCAATTCCTGGTCAGGGCACATGCCTGGGTTGCAGGCTCGATCCCCAGTGTGGGTGTGCAGGAGGCAGCCGATCAATGATCCTCTCTCATCATTGATGTTTCTATCTCTCTCTCTCCCTCTTCCTTCCTCTCTGAAATCAATGAAATATATAATTATCTTTAAAAAATTAGAACCAGCCAGAGAAACCTTTCCAGGTGTGCAGGCAGAGCTGACCACGTCTTCTTTCATACCCTTATGATGTGCTTCATAGATGTAGCATCTCTTGCTGGGTTACTCTTTGCATGTCTCTCTCTCTCTCTCTCAAAATATATTTTTATTGATTTCAGAGAGGAAGGGAGAGGGAGAGAGAGATAGAAACATCAATGATGAGAGAGAACCATTGATTGGCTGCCTCCTGAACACCCCACACTGGGGATCGAGCCTGCAACTCGGGCACATGCCCTTGACCGAGTCGAACCTGGGACCCTTCAGTCCGCAGGCCACCACTCTACTGAGCCAAACCAGCTAGGGCTGCATGTCTCTTTTAAGCCAGATGCTGAACTATTTAAGGGAAAAGAGTGTGTCTTGGTCATCTTTATATGCCAGCATCAAGCGTGGTGCTAGGCTCAGAGGAGATGCCCGATAGTGGCTGTTCTGGATGTTTGCCTGAACTTGCTCTGACAGTGTGGGGTACCAGAGGCGGGGGGTAGTGGGTTCTTGCTGAGAGGGGAAGAAGGAGAAGGAACCTTTCTTATGCGCTTTTCTGGAAGGGTCCGCATGCAGAACCAAAAGGGCAGCCTCCAGGGTAAAACCTAAGCTGTTAGCGATGAGCTGTGCTGGGAACTGCTTCTGTGCCTGGCCTTCTTTTCGGTTACTTTCTACTGCTGTTCCAAAAACTCCCCAACTTTTATGAACCAAACCACTTTTTGATGGTTTCATATCCTCTTCTCTCTCTTTTTAAAAAAACGTATTTTTATTGATTTCAGAGAGGAAGAGAGAGATATAGAAACATCAATGATGAGAGAGAATCATTGATCCGCTGCCTCCTGCCCGCCCCACATGAGGGGATCGAGCCTGCAACCAGGCATGTGCCCTGACCCAGAATCAAACCGTGACCTCCCGGACCTCAACCACTGAGCCACACCGGCCAGGCTGTATCCTCCCCTCCTCACGTGGCTTTTCACCTGCTGACAGGACAATGGGCCAGTCCCTGAAGCCCAGGGTCCCTGCAGAGGCCGCTGTGGACGAGGACTGTGCTCAATAGGACCAGCTCCCACAGCACTTGCTCAGTGGTTTTGCAGGGAAGGTTTAACAGCAAGAATAGCAAATCCATCCCCTCCAATGGTAGCACTCATTTCCTTAGTGCGCACGGCTGTGTCCCCTGGGACCAAGACCAACAGGTCTGATGAGGGACCTCCTGCCCCGTCCTCTGCGTCAGGCTCGTCGCTGGGTCGTGAGTCCACCTGAAGCCACGTCTCTGCTGTTCAGATTTTCAGTCTAGATTCCTTCTCTGTTGCCATGTGAGTTTTGTTTGCAATGTCCCCATGGTTGTTGACTTGAAGAAAACACACGGTGAGTTTTGACATGCCAGGATGCTGTGACATGTAAGAGTGTGTAGGATTGGGGTTGGGGGCTAGAAGAAGTGTATGAGGGGAGAGTGCGAGAAGACCCAATCCTGGCTCTTAATTTCAGCACCTGATGTCAAACACATGTGAAACAACTATCATTGTTGTGTTGACTAAGGCTGCTAGCAATAAAGGCAAATGGTGGAGGTAGCTGTTGGGTTAAGGGAGGCGGAGGAAAAGGCTGAGGACTTGGCTGTGTGGTGGGTAACAGCCCCCGGGACAGGCTCTAGGCCAGTGATGGTGAACCTATGACACGCGTGTCAGAGGTGACACACGAACTCGTTTTTTCGGTTGATTTTTCTTTGTTAAGTGGCATTTAAATATATAAAATAAATGTCAAAAATATAAATCTTTGTTTACTATGGTTGCAAATATCAAAAAATTTCTATATGTGACACGGCACCAGAGTTAAGTTAGGGTTTTTCAAAATGCCGACACGCCGAGCTCAAAAGGTTCGCCATCACGGCTCTAGGTCAAGCATGTGAAACGCGCTCCTTTAGGTCAACGAGGCATGCGGCCTCGAGTTTGCCATGCTTGCTCTAGGTCAGTGGTTCTCAACCTTGGCTGCACATTAGAATCACCTGGGGATCAAATCCTGATTTCTGGGCCTCATCCTCCAGGAATTCTGTTTCTTTGTTATGGGGTGAGGCCACAACATTAGTAACAAACAGAATTTCCGGAGGATGAGGCCCAGAAATCAGGATTTTAAAAAGATCCCCAGGTGATTCTAATGTGCAGCCAAGGTTGAGAACCACCGCTCTAGGAGGTGAAGGCTGACTTCTCTAACATTTCCGGAGGCAACACTTGAGGGCCTCAAGTCATTAACAGACAAAGTACAATTAAAAGAGAACTGGTGAGTCTTAAAGGGGGATTAAGAGGTGAGTAGCATATGGAGTCTGAGGGAAATGTTACAGGAGTCAGAATTACTCAGCTGGCAGGTGTCTGATGGTCGGCGGTGTGCCTGGACCTGTGCCCTTGTCTGCTGCTGGGCAGGAGGACACAGATGGGCAGTGGTGGGATGGACAGTGGCAGGGAGAACTCAGGTGAGCAGCACTGGCTTTAATTCAGCGAGAATGGCGGCTGAGTGGCTTTCTGAGGTAGCTAGGAATCGTAGAAGATAAAGATGCGTGCTTAAGTGCGGCCGGTGTGGCTCAGTGGTTGAGTATCAACTCATGAATCAAGAAGTCACTGGTTCGATTTCTGGTCAGGGCACGTGCCCGGGTTTGGGGCTCGATCCCTAGTAGGGGCGGACAGGAAGCAGCTGATCAATGTTTCTCTCTCATAGGTATTTCTATCTCTATCCTTCTCTCTTCCTTTCTCTCTAAAAAATCAGATTGTTTCCATGCTAGCTCTGGGCCAGAGACTTCCAGCCTTCCACATTCCTAGCTCATTGATCTCCCAAAGTTTTGCCTCCCACGGAACATGCTACCTGGGTGTAGACACCAACTCTTATTTTCAAGCCCTTAATTGCAGTGGTGTGTTTATTCAATTCAGCAAGTACTTATTCAAAGTGCTAGCATTCTTGGCTCAAAACACTGACTTGCATCATATTTTTCATACAACTGCTGACTCTCTTCACAATGACTGGGTCAACCCTCCATGGTTGTGTCACACCTTCCTTGAAGCCATCCGCACTTGGCGGCCTTGGGGTCTCCAGATGCTGCTAAAGGTCTCTAGGCCAATCCCTTCATGGTGCCCCAAGTTCGGAGCTTCAGGAGAGCTGATAGGAGGCAGATAGAATAGAGAGGCCGGACTTGCCCCGCCCCCTCTCCTAGAAGCTCTGTTTGTCCCTGGCACTGCTTCTGGGAGGCCGAGAAGGTGCCCCAAAGCTCTGCCACTCTCCTGGTTTTCTCCCGTGCCTGTCACTCCCTGAACTGCAGTTTCTTCATTAAGAAAAAGAGGGGCCTGTTTGATCTTGAAGGTTCCATCCAGAAGCCTCCCCCAAGAGGGGGGAAGAAATCTTTTCCAAGGACTTTTGCCCCTTTGGTCTTTCATATTTCATAGTAGCTCTCTTGCCTCTGAGACCTCTGCACCTCAGTCCTGTATTGTCTTTTAAAGCTATATTTGTTTTATTGATTTCAGAGAGGAAGGGAGAGGGAGAGAGAGAAATATCAATGATAAGAGAGAACCATTGATCGGATGCCCCCCACTGGGGAACCAAGCCCACCACCCCAGCATGTGTCCTGACTGGGAATTGAACCTCGACCTCCTGGTTCATAGGTCGACGCTCAACCACTGAGCCACGCCGGCTGGGCACGAACCCATGTGTCTTAATTCCATAGGCCTGTCCAAAGCTCCTCATCACAACCAGGCGGAGCTTCTCTCCATCACTCATTTCCATAAAAAAGTTGGCAACTCCTGATTCTTTATTTTTTCCCTTCACCTCTTAAAATTAGCCCTCAACTCCTACCAATAGCCCTCACTCCTGAAAACACCTCTGAAGACTGCCCAGAAGTACCTAGACCAGCTGTTGGCAAACTCCGGCTCGAGAGCCACATGCAGCTCTTTGGCCCCTTGAGTGTGGCTCTTCCACAGAATACCACGTGCAGGCGTGCACGTACAGTGCGATTGAAACTTCGTGGCCTGTGCGCAGAAGTCGGTATTTTGTGGAGGAGCCACACTCAAGGGGCCAAAGAGCTGCATGTGGCTCGCGAGCCGCAGTTTGCCAACCACTGGCCTAGACCATAACACGTAGGGGTAGTGTTTAGAGAACACTTCAACTTCCAGGGGGCCATAGCGAGGCCCTGACTGCTGTGCTGAAATGTCTTCGTTGAATATGTTTCTTTCCGTAGAACTGCTGTGGGAAACGGAAAACTTATCCAAGACCCCAACAGCGGACCGGGATGCTCCCCTGGAGGGAGGATCAGTTGTGGCGGGAATGTCTGTTGACCTGCGAAGGGCGTTTCGATGAAATGCTGAGTAGACAGATGGACGGAAGTGGGAAGAAAGGGCTCTAGCCGAGGTCGTCTTGGTCGGAGGAGAAAGGCGTGTGGGAAGCTTCTGCATTTGTGAGGACAGCCGTGTGGAAAGCAACCCCTCTCCCCCGCACCCAAACTTCACTGGTGCTCCGCTCAGAGACCACTTTCAGAAGTAGGAAGCTGGCTTCCATTCTGCAATGGGGAGGCCAGGCTTTCCCCATCACTCGCTGAGTGGTCTTGTGAGAAGAAAGTCCGCGATCAGAAAAAAAAAAATAGAGCTAAAGCCCTTTACCTTCCAGACGTATGAGAATCCCAGGGGACTTTACATGTAACAGTATCACGCGGCGGCAGAGGTAAAAACTCAGATTTCCGTGACCATTTCTTCACTTCTCCCCACTGTGAAACACAGAGGGTCCTGGGAGGACCTTCAGTGGTCGTCAGCTGCCAGGTAATCAGCTCTAGAGACAAGGGCAGTGGATGCCTTGATCTACCAGGGTTGTATTGTCGAATGAAGAGGGATCATTTTACTTATGGAGAAAACAGAGATCAGCTGGCCGGAGAAATCTACGTTGTTCGCTTTTGCTTTCAACTTCTGGTGGTGGTTCTTGTTGCACTTTGTCCATTCAGACCAGGGCCCAAGGCTGACTCACCTTAAACAGGCTAAGAGAGCTTTAGCAAGCAGAAACCTCCAGGTCAGCAGTCGTGGGGACTGTTCGGACGTGTAAAGAAAGCATTTTCTAATCTAGACCAGTGGTTCTCAACCTTGGCTGCACATTAGAATCACCTGGGGATCTTTTTAAAATCCTGATTTCTGGGCCTCATCCTCCGGAAATTCTGTTTCTTTGTTACTAATGTTGTGGCCCCACCCCATAACAAAGAAACAGAATTTCCTGAGGATGAGGCCCAGAAATCAGGATTTTTAAAAAAGATCCCCAGGTGATTCTAATGTGCAGCCAAGGTTGAGAACCACTGTTCTAGATCCTTGGAGGTAGAGCCCTGCTAACACCCTGTGGATGCCTTCTGTGGACTCCGCAGTCCTGGGAACTCTCTGTTCTGGGAGGCTCTTTGCCCTGAACTCATGCATTTGAGTTCAGGTTACAGTTCCTTTGCTCTTCGTATAACCAAGCCTGAGGATCTCTGGGGGAGGCACCAGCCCTGGACAGAGCATTCTTGGCCACAAGGAAGAAACAGCTTCTTCTGAAAAGGAATAAGAATTACCCCGTCGTTCTAACCGATCCCAGGATTGCTAGTTCTTCCTCCCCTTCCTCCCCCCTCCCTCCCTCTCCTCCTCCCTCATTTCTTTCAAGCTTCACATCTTTATTTGTTCATGTTACATGAATCCTTAGAGCTGATAAGGCCAGCTCTTACTTGCTTAGGAAGTTAATATTTTCCTTGTATCTTGTAGTATTTCCCAGAGAGGTGGAGCCACTTTCTCCTGGAGCCGTGTGCTTTCCCAGAGTAGAGCTGACTTCCTGAAAGCATTGTTCACCATCATCACAATACGTTGCTTTCTAAATCTTGGAGACCTTCCGCGTGGCAGCCGCTGCTAAGAAGCAGAAGCTATAATGGGAGGAAGTCCCACCACACAGCTGGACCAGGGCTCTGGGGGGGGGGGGGGGGGGGCGGCCTGGGGTTCATCATCACACTCCAGGCCCAGGGCCCCTCAGAGCACCCAAGGCTGCCGGGAGAGGCGCTGCTGTGCCGGGTGGGAGGCATGGAGAGGCGCCAGACGAGTCTTCAAACCTGGAGTCGGCCCCTTCGCTAAGGATACTCATTCCTGAAGGGTTCAGGTGTTCCTCCCCAACAGGCAAGCGGGTTTCATTCACCCCGTAGCCTGAATGAACTCACTGGGTGCCCTTTGGGTTGTCATTAGGGGAGAGCGCTTGAGGCCTCTGGCTAGGCCAGCTCAGACCCCTTCCTCCTGGCAGAGCGGGAGGTGGATACCGGGGACCCCAGACCAGAGGAGGCTTTGGGGAGGGCACCGAGAGGCTAGGGAGGCCATCTGCAGGGGGGCGCGGGGCAGAACTCCGCAGGGAGGCGGCGTCCTTCAGGCGGGCGCTGGATCAGCCACACCCGACCCCCGACCCCACCTCGGCGCACCCCTTAGTCCCAGAGGCGCTCCCGGATGCCCTGGAAAAGGCCTCTCCGCACGAGGTTTCTGTCCCGGTTCCCCGGAGACGCGGGGAGCCCGGTTCCGACCATCCACCCGCACCCACTGCGGATCTTCCGTGCCCTGCAAAGCAGGCCGGTCACGCAGGGCGGCGGGAGGAGGGGCGCGGAGCTCCATGGCCGCGGAGCCCCCGCTGGCCAGCCAGTCGGCGCGCCCCGCAGTGGCGCAGCCAGGCCTCCCGGGTTGTGGGCACGCGCGCCCCGGGCCCGGCGCCCTCCTGCCGGGAGCCCCGACTGGCTGCAGCCAGTGCGGCCCGGGCCTGGGGGCGGGGCCCGGGAGGGGCGGGGCCGGCCGGCGGCGGGTGTCGGGTTGCTCCGGTAACGGTGACGTGCCCGGCGTGGGCGGGGCCAGCACGCAGGTTGCATATTTTAGGAAGTGAGGAGGAGGCGCGGGCCGGAGCTGCGGCGGGGTCTGGGGCGCGGAGCAGTGGCGGGAGGAGCAGACACGTGGCAGCAGCAGCGGTAGCAGCCCCGGCGGCGGCGGCATTGGCCCGACCGCCGGCCGACCTCCCTCCGTCCCGCCCCGCGGCAGCCCGAGCTCCCTCCTCGCCTCTCCCCCGGTCGCGCCTGCTCGGCCGGGAGCTGCTCGCCTCTTCCCTCTGATTCTCCAGCGGCAGGACCCGGTGCCGGGCACCGACCACCGCCACCATGGGGAAGGGGGTGAGTACCGGGCGCGGGGCGCCGGGGGGCTGGGCGGGAGGAGCAGGGGGGAGTCGGGAGGGCGCCCGCAGGCGGCCGGCGGGGGGCGACGAGGAGGAAGCGGCGCGGGCTGGCGAGCGGCGAGGCTGAAAAGACGACGCACTTGGGAAATGGAGGGAGCGCAGCAGTGGGACGCGGGCGGGGGAGGGAGCGCCGCGGGGCCGGAGGAGCGGGGCGCACGGGCGCGGGGCCGCCGGGAAGGAGCCGGCCGCCGGCGGCATCGCGCGCTGCTCCTCCCCGCGCCGCCCTCACCTCGCGTCTCTCGCCTTCCTCTTTCCCTCGGCCCGGCTCGCCCGGCGCCAGGCGCTCCTCCCCTTCCCCCCCGGCGCTCCGCCCGCCCCTCCCGGCCGCCGTTCCCGCCGCGGTGGGCCGCCCGGGGCTTCCGACGCGGGGGCGGCCGGGGTCCGCGGCTCCCTCCCCGGGAGGCGCTGAGGCTGCGCCCGCTCCCCGCCGCGGCGGCCCGCCTCCCCCGGCGGCGGAAGACGCTGCCTTCCTCTTGCTGCGGGGCCTGCCGTGCGGGCCGGTGCCAGCAAGAGCAAGGGTGTGTCTGCACCGCCCTAAGATGGCCTTTAAGGTACACTTTTGAGAGCTCGCCTGGAGACTTTCCACAAACACAGGATGCGCCCCACGCACCCACATCGGGGAGGGGTGTGTAGGGTTTTTTTATTTTTATTTTTTTGAGTATTGAACCTGGAAGGAAGACAGGCTGGCCCACCAGGGCCTCTGGGTGCAATAAACCCGAAAAAGGCTGGAGGCGGCGGGCGGCGTGCAGAGCCGCGGAAGAGCTGTTCCCAAAGGAAGGAGGGCGCACGGGGCGGGGCCGGGGGTGGGGGGCATGTCTGGTTCCTACCTTTCTGTCATTGGGGCAATGATAAGACCGGGTCCCCGACCCCCGACCCCAGCGGCGCCAAAGCCTGGTTGAGAGAGTTTATACAAAATAACCCCCCATAGTATCCATTCATGGGGTAAAATGACTAGGTCATGGCGATACCTCTGGGAGAGAACCTGCCCCCGCATCTCGGGGCTTGCGCTGTGTCTGCGTTTAGTAGGTCTGTGAAGGTCCTTCGGGCTCCTCCGTGTGCAGTGAGTGGGGGGGGGGGGGGGGGGGAGGGAGGTGGCACCCTGTCTCCATGGGTTATGAAGGAGGTGATGGGAACAGCTTGGCTGACCTGGTAGGGAGAAGTGGGAACGCACAACTTGTATCTTTTAAAAGCACAAAAGGTGGAGGGCTGGCCCAGGGCAAGCAGCTGCAGGCCAAGAGCCTGTTTTTCCTCACGGTGGAAACTGGGTTAGTGGCCTGTGTTTGTACCAACCCTAAGTCGTTCTTGAGAGCTCATTCCGCTATCTCTAAACGGCTCAAATTTAAAAAAAAAAAAAAAAGGTTAATTTCCTGAGCCAGATATAACTGATTTGTGAGGGTTAGAGGTCATAGATATGTACCCGAGGCCTAGGAAGGTGAAATGACTTGCTCAAGGTCAAATGGTTCATTAGTGGCACAACAGATGTCCCTAATTCGAGAACAGCCCGCGGCCTTCCCAGCCTGAACACACACTCGCTTCTTAACACTGCCTCATATGCAGAACCCTGCAGTCATTCTTCAAACGAAACCGGGGTGTTTGTGATATTGAATGGACCAGAGAAGATGTGTGATATATCTGTGCCTCTTTCGTATCCACACGCATGCACAGTAGTGGTAGAGACGGCAATACACCTGGATTGTAGAAGGTTGATCGGGATGCCTTATGGATCCTAATAAAATGTCTAGTGGCTAGCAAACACGAAATTGAATTACAACTGGTTAACACAAGATGATCTGCTTATTTTCTGGGCCGTATTTAGTATTTTAGATAGTCTCATCATTTGAACATTAAAGGGTGTGTGTGTGTGTGTGTGTTGGTTCCGATTTTCCTTGGATAAAATTACCCTTTGTTGTCCCCAGTGACTGACTGACTGATAGTCCAAATGTTCAGAAGGATATTTTATGCTGAAATGTTAGGATTTTTCCACATGAGGATTAAAATGTGGGTGGAGTGGTGACTAAAGCCCTGCTGATAATTGGTTAACCAGGAAGCCCGATGCTGGCAGCTAATTTTTAAGGTCATTGTTAATGTCTTCCCCTCCTCTTCCCACCACCGGTGGGAGCCTAGGTTTTGATGGCATTTCAGGTGCTTTTATTTCTCCTAAAAAATCAAATTCCTAAGCTTTTGATAGGAAAGCCAAAGAACAGCTGAATCATTCCTGGGTGAAATAGGATTGTGTCCTTTTTTTCATAGTGGGTGTTTTTGCCAGTGACTTGGCTTAAATCTGCAGCTCGGCCTGCCACCCACAACTGTTTAGCCAAAAGGTACACAGAAACTCTCTTCTCAAGTTTACGAAAGGTTGGTTTGGGGGGGGGGGGCGGCGGGGTACGCCACCAGGCCCTTGGTGGCCCTTCACGGCAGCCCTCCGTTGTTTGAATATTAACTTGTTTACCTAGAAAAGGAATCCTACCCTGGGAGCAGTGATTTAAAGGGGAAAAGGTTCAGGTGAAGGTTGCCCAGGGGATACCCATGTCAGCAGAAATCCTGGTCCTACGGTAGCATTATCAGCTGCCCTTTTGGAGCTCAACTGGAAAGTGTGACTAAATCTCCTCTGGCTGCTATCAAGCTAGTACTTTAGACCGAAAACCGTCAGACAAAGCCCTCGGCGTGCACAGGTGCCCAGGCCTGGCCAGCCACAAGTGCCGCCCTTGGACACTTCTCTAGCGCTGGGGGCAGAGAAGGGGTCGGGTTGCATCACACCCTTTGCCTGTGAAGTGTTCGGGTGTGTGTGACAGCTCCCTGCTCTGTGCTCTTTCTGTACCCTGTTCTGAGGGTGTATCCTCTTTGGGCAACTTAATGTTTAATTTGTAGTGTTCTCTGCCAGTAAGTTTGTAACAGGCCAGTGACTCACCTTGGGGTGGGAGGGTAGAAAGGGGGAGGTCTGCCTCCTAAATCTGAGAATCTGATTGAGAGTAGGCTAAACCTGACAATCAAAAAAAGGGGTGGGGGGGGGGTAAAAAAAAAAATCCAGTAAGCTGTGTATCCAGATGAGGGCTAAAAATTAACATGCAGACCCCTGGAAGTGTTATTCCTAAATTGTCTTTAAAAATAAAAAGGGGGTTCAGCATTGTAAAAAGCACAGTAGACTTGGTACGTATCCATGCTCCGTCCCAGAACCCCCTTCCAAGTCCCTGTTTCTGATGATGGTTAGCAACACATGGACAGGTAAGTGAGGTTCTGCTCCAATCCGGCTGTGGTGTTCAGTATGTCCCAACTTAAGAAAGAAAGAAAAGAAAAAGAGGCTTTGAAATTTTCGAAGGATTGTTGTATGGAAAAGTGAGTAAAATTAGTTTCATTCCTTTAAAAACAAAGGGTTTAAGGAAGAAGCCTTTACTTAGATGGGACCCTCACCCTGAGCCCCAAGAGAAGCCAGCTCTGCTCTGTTCAGCTGAGTGCAGGCAAGTGGGGCTGCGGCTGCTGTTGGGGCTGACAGTGGGCACCGAGATCAGCTCGTTATAAACTGGGTTTTCGTGTTAGTCTTCAGCTCTTTCAAAACTAGAGGGCAGCTTTGCTTTCACCCGAAAAACCTATGAACGACAAGAATGGGGAGCACCATTCCTCCCCAAGGGAGAGCTCCGTGGAGGTGTCATTCGACATGGCTGGCCTCCTAGGTAATAGCATCTTAGCGTTGTCACCTACTTTCACTTTAAAGGATTTGACGTTTTTAAAAGTCTTTGTAAAAAGTCTTGCAAAATAAAATGGGCTTCTCAGCACCACCCCCCTCCTCCTCCCCCCTTGCCGCCCCCCCCCTCCCTGCCTGTGATGAGAGCGAGGGAGCGGGAGCGAGAACAAGGTGCTGCGGTGCCTCCATCTCGCTGCCCAGGGCTCTGTGCCAGCCAACAGGCCCAGGAGAAACGCGAGTGTCAGATCAGATGGGCGCACAGTAATCAGAGTGGCTGCGTCTGGGCAGCAAAGCACTGGGCAGAATGTGCCCTTGTCCCTGCCAGAGCTGTCCAGGCCTGGGTTATGCTGAGAAGACACATAATGTGAAGGCAAAGAGAATTTTAAAACCCACTGGCTGTTTTGTTTTTTTTTAACTGTCCTTCCTTTCTACATTTTTTGGAAAAGGAGAGTAACCAGGCCAGGTTTGAACTTTCTCACGTTGCCATGAATTGAGTGGATGAGAGGAAATGTGTTCTTTGGCTGGAGTCAGAGAGAGACTGTTCTTTGCATATGACTCACCTCATTAGTTGTGCTGAAATCTGTTGTGCGGAATCCACAAGACGTTCCTCACATTTATGTGGCTGGTGTTGTTGGGAAGAGCAAATTCTGTCAGAGCAGAGCTGCCTGCGCCGCCCCCCCCCCCCCCCCCCCGTTTTTCTCTGGTTTTTCTCTGGTTTCATTTGGATCCTGAGCCAAGGGAATTCTGGCCAATAGACCTCATTCCTTAGTTCCTTTGTGACTTGACAATGAATTATATCTGAACGTTCATTATCTCTGTGTCTGATTTTATTCAAACCACGTTTAGTGACAGGTATTAGATGCTATCTGTTGGGGATCTGAAACGTTGGCCCTTGATTGCTATGCTTTGTCTTTGGGACTTGTATAGGGGGCCCAGCTCATCAGAATGCCAGGATCGGGCCTGTGGGTCTTGGCATTGGATGTATCTGTCCAGCCTGTGATCTTGGTGAGGGCAGGGGGTTCCATTGTGTTTTTCTTTTATCCCCTGATGCGTCCATGGCACCATACTTGTTTCATTGTTTCAGCTCACATGACATGTCCCCAGGGCCTTGCTGCCTTTTCTCTTCTTGAGCCTGGCAGCTAATTCACTTCCTGCCCCGCCTGCAGGGCACCAGTGAGGAGTGGTCAGGGCTTCTTGGGAGTGGATTCGGGCCACTTGGAGCACTGGTGCCAGCTCTCTCTCAAACCCACACTCCCGTTGAGTAGCCCTGGCCCAGGAGTGGTCTGGCAGAGTGAAAAGGGGTGCGGAGGGCAGCGGAGGGAGGGGGAGCAGGCAGCAGGTTTGAACTGCAGCCCAGGTGCCTAAGGTAGAGGTAGAATGCCCCACGGAAAAGAAGGGGTTTGCTTTTTTAAATGGAAACAAAAAACAGAAAGGGAGTAAATCTAAAGTATATTGATACTTCAGCAATTTTAGATTCTTTTTGGTCCTGGGTGACGTGCTATGGCAGGCTGGCTTAGGAAATGTACATGCAGGCAGAGTGGGGAGGCAGGCAAAGCGTCTTGGATTTGGGGCTGAGGGAACCCGCAGGCCAGGGCCAGAGCTGTTTCCTTTGTCTGCTGTTGGCTGGTGGGCTGCAGCCCAGGGTTGGGGTACTGGGCTGGGCTCACCGGGGACGCACGCACTGTGTGGCCTCTGTGACCTGCTCCAGCGGTGAGAGAGGGGCTGTGGAGGCAGGGTGTCCCTCGGGTCTCTTCTGCAGAGAGCAGCGTCCCTTCAGTGCAGTGTGTGGCAGTGCGGGTCCTCCCCCACCCGGGCAGTCCTCGGGTACCTGGCTAGAAAATTCCTTATACATAAGCTAACTGCGGATTTAGTCATTTGGTGGGGAGCAATTGGAGGTCTAACGAACAGGGAGTGATCATTTCTCATATGTTCTGTAAGTTCTTTTCTTCTCTTGAATTTATTGGGGTGACATTGGCTAATACAATTATAGGTTTAAGGTATACAGTTCTATAATACATCATCTGTATATTGTATTGTGTGTTCACCACCCCAAGTCATGTCTCTTTCTATCACCATGTATCCCCCACACCTTTTTCTGTAAGTTTTAATTGATGAGATGAAATAAGAAAATACTCAATGAGGTGGTTGTTTTTTTTTTTTAAGATTTAAAAGGAATTTTCATAGTAAGTGAGGAATAGCAGTAATTTGTTAATTAAAACCAAGTTATAATAATTTTTTGTAGCTCTTTGCAGAGTACGCGCACATAGACAGTTGTGTTTGATGATTAATTAATATCAGATCCCAGGACGATTGGAACCCCCAACCACCACCTGTTACATAAAGGAGGGCTGTAGCCCACACCACTGCCTCTAGGCGCCAGCAGGGCCAAACACCATCCCCCAGCTTCCCTGCTAAAGCGGAATTTGCCAAATTGGACTCAGAGGTGCCGATTCTGTGACCCTCCTGGTCAGCTTTGGAGGGGCTGCGTTTGGGGCCGTTACTCCTCCCGCCCTCTGGCTCATCCGGAATATTTGTGGGTTTTGGAAGCTGCAGTTCCCAGGCGTTTTGTTTCAGATTTGAGGGCAGCCCCTTGATTAACCAGCCTTATCGGGACGCCTTCTCTGGGCTCCTTAGTGGTTACACCAGGCGTTGCTCCCATTCTAGGGATGAGGAAACTGAGGCTGGCGGTTCCAGGCCCGGTAGCTGGCGTAGGCAGAGTCGGAATGACTTGGGGCTGCCTTATAAGCCATTATCAAAGGGCGTAGACAGCTCAACTTCCAAGAACCCTTGAGACTTTCTCAGCTGGTGTTTCGAAAGGCTGAACTCTGAGCTCCCTGCTGCCCCTGGGCACTGTGCTGACAGGTGGGGGCGGAGGCCAGAGCCTCTGTGATGCACGCAGTTGAGAGCCCCAGACGCCTTGCCCGGGTGGAGTGAGTGAACCTTCTTACAACCTGTCTCTTACAACCTGTCTTAACCTTGGCTCCTCTGGCCAAGAATCTCCGCTTCCCATCTCCTGGGCACCCCTTCCCTCCGCCCCGATCAAACGGTAGCAACCTCAGGGTGGTGACTCGCGGAGGAGATGGAATCCCTGGGCAGGAAGCGCAGGACGAAGTAATGACACATTTTAAGCTGTGTCACAGTGGGCCAGCCCCTGCCCTTGTCATGACCTCCCACTTCCTAAATTAGAACGGGGGTGGGGGGTGGGGGGGGAGAACAGAACAGAACCAACCCCATTTCACACGTGGCCTTTCGAGAGGGTGTGACATTGACCTTCCACCCCGCCCTCCGGGATGGCCGGGCCCAGGGAGGCCACGGGGCTGGCGGAGGTGCCGCGTTCCCAGTGGAAAAGTAGGAGCTCTGCCCAGAGGGGTGGAAGGCCATTGCCATCATCGGGAAGCCCTATTATCCATTCCCCTTGCCATGACCTTCGTTCTTCAAAATGCTTTTAAAGGAGATAATGTTATCTTACCCTTACCCGTTTGTAAGCACTGTTCCCCAGACCCACCATGTACCCACCCTTCCACCCTGCCCCCCCCCCCCCCACATACACACACACACACAGAATTTTTTCTGCTTTGTAACTGTAATGATGGAGACTGATAGGGACTTAAGTCATGTGCTTCCCATCAAGATAAGCAATTAACCTATTGTTTTACTTGTTGGGAAGAACCGAATTGTATAAATTGTATACACTGCCTGGTCTTCTGGACACACGTTTCCTAGCGGGGAAAATTAACATCTTCAAGGGGAGGGGGGAACCTCACATGTTAATACTTCCTGCGTCTCTCACCACTGTCCTGAGTTAAAAGGATGCCTGGAAGAGCAGGACCGATGAGGGGGTAGGCTACTAGGGGATCTCCGTTCTCAGCTGACTTGGCCATTGATACCTGAGGCTGCAGGCAAGATTTCTATTTTGTAAAAAAAAAAAAAAAATGGGGATAAAACTTTGGACCATGTCCAAGGCCCAGCTGCTCCAGCATTCTCTCCCCCCTCTTTCAGGGTGGAAAATATTGAAAGTCTGCAAAGAACCCAAGCCTCCCTCGTGAGGAGAGCGATTTTAACTCATTTTCATACATTTAAATTAAACGTGTTTCAACGGCACCCCGCTTGCTTAAAGAGGCTCTAATGAGCCGTGTTTTAAAGATCGATACAGACTGGCCACACGAGTCCCCGGGCTCTCTGGTCAGTGGCTGTCAGGTGCCTTTTCAGGCTTGTGCTTTCCCATTAGGTCCAGGGAGGAGATGCCGCTGTAGGCGGGCGGGCCCTCCGATGGGGAGCCCTGTCCTTTGTGTCTGTCTGTCAGTCTGTCTGTCTGCTTTCAGCTGGCACCGGGGGCTGTGTGCACAGAGGACTAGCCTGTGTGGCTGCTCCACAGGCGGGAATGTGCGGAATGCTGGCTATCTTTAGACCTGCTTCATGCTCAACCGATAAGGCGGAAACTATAGAGCTGCGCCCTGCTGGAAGGAGCTGTGGGTCGAGGGGCACTGCGGTGCATGTCCCCGCATGTGGGCACGCCCGGCTCATTGGGGGCGGGGCTCCCCTGTAGAGAATGAAGGGGGTACTCCCTTCAGGCGAGGATTGTATTTACTTGTGACCATGTCAGCCATGACTGAAACGTACCTGTTCGCTGGCGTTCTTTTGTTTTTGTTCTTTATTTTCAGCACGATAAAATTTTAATCTGGACTCGGGTTCCTCCGCCTTGTTTTAGTAGCTGGGCATGTGCCTCTGAACATTCGAAATAATAGTACTGGCACCAGAGAGTGTCCACTTTAAGAACATCGCTGATGCCTCCTTTCTTTGCCCGTCTTAGGTGGGAGGTCGTGGGGGAGGGGGCCTGCCTAGAGCGAGGGGCTGTGGTCCAGGCTGTGTGGAGATCAGCGCAAGCGTTTCATGCAGGGGGGGGGGGGGGGGGGAGTGTGCAACAAGCTAAATTTAAACTAGGGGAATCGGCATTTTCTCTAGAAATTGTTCCACTTTTCAAGAGGCGTGGGTGGACCCTGTGAGTTCCCTGATAAAGCACATGCTTTCCCCACATCCTGCTCACGTCAAAACATCTCCAGCAACTTTCGTCGGGGGGTTTCTCCCCAGGCTGCAGGTTGGGGTGGGGACCCCTTGATTTTGCGCTTTCGTTTGACGCGTTTTAAGGACTCCGAGGCTGACTATTGCCCCGTGAAGATGGGAAGGGCAGCATTCTTAGGGGGGCCCCCAAATTATTTAAATTTGATACTTAATGACTTTTTCACGAAGCCAGGAGTTTAACTGAAAGTAACTAAGTGCCCAGATGTATTCTATCATTTAGTCCTCTCCAAAACACTAAATGAGGGAAGCACTATTGTTATCTCCATGCTACAGAAGAAAAACACTGCGATGTAAGCGGTAGCGACCGGCCCAAGGATACCCAGCTGGCCAGTGGTAGCTCACGCCTCACCTGGAAGTGACTGCAGGGCCACCCTGAGGCCTGCCGCGACCTCCCCGGGGGTCCTCGCGCCCTGAGCTTGTGAGGCGTCGTTAGTAATAGATTGCTTTGCTGAGTGTGCGGCATAAGCGCACCGGTTTCCCTGAGGATCAGCCCAGTGACTATTCAAAATGATGGCTCTCTAAAAACGGCTCCAATCTTCATAACTAACCACATCTTCCCGCCTTCTCCTGTAGGTTGGACGTGACAAATATGAGCCTGCGGCCGTTTCCGAGCATGGCAACAAGAAAAAGGCCAAGAAAGAGAGGGATATGGATGAGCTGAAGAAAGAAGTGTCTATGGTAAATGCCAGGAGGGACATGGCTTTGTTCTCCTAAAGCAGTGATGGCAAACCTTTTGAGCTCGGCGTGTCAGCATTTTGAAAAACCCTAACTTAACTCTGGTGCCGTGTCACATACAGAAATTTTTTGATATTTGCAACCATAGTAAACAAAGATTTATATTTTTGACATTTATTTTATATATTTAAATGCCATTTAACAAAGAAAAATCAACCGAAAAAACGAGTTCGCGTGTCACTTCTGACACGCGTGTCATAGGTTCGCCATCACTGTCCTAAAGAGTAGTTGTATCTTTTGAGTGTATGATTCCCCCCACCTCCAACACACACACACACACACACACACACACACACACACAAACACACATACTTGCTTTATTTTATTTTTTTAAATATATTTTTTATTGATTTCAGAGAAGGAGGGAGAGGGAGAGAGAGAGAGAAACATCAATGATGAGAGAGAATCACCAGTCGGCTGCCTCCTGCAGGCCCCACACTGGGGAATCAAGCCCACAACCCGGGTATGTGCCCTGACCTCCTGGTTCGTAGGTCGACCGCTGAGCCACGCCAGCCAGGCGAGAGTTGCTTTATTTTAAAAGCAACGCGGTCATTGCACTTGTGCAGATTTTATCGAATTAGAGGGCAGTAAGAAAACTTTCCATTTTCAAAGCTGTTAGAGGGTCGGAGACGTTATCCCGTCCCTGGGGCAGAGCCAAGGGGCTGTGCTTTTCTGCACTTTGATTACTGGGAACTCCCGGCCTCTGGGGGCTGTGGGGCTTCCATGATGCAGTCTGTCCAGAGCCTGCCTGTCCTCGGAAGGCAGGGCGGTTCTCCCCGCTCCGGGCGAAGGGGCTCCCCGGAGGTGTGTGGCGGCTGAGCTTCGGCCCTCCTGCAGGGGGGACTCCGTGGGAAGTGGGGGGCTGCGGGGCCGTGCGGCCGTGGGGACGCAGACCAGCGTCTTCCCTGAAGAGCGCCTTGCTTTCAGAGCCTAATGACAGGGTGATGCTCTTTGCCAGCCTTTCTCATGGCGCCGTGTTTAATGGTGCTTTTCGTTTCTGCTTTTCCTTAGGATGACCATAAACTGAGCCTGGACGAGCTTCATCGCAAATACGGAACAGACTTGAGCCGCGTATGTTCTCGTTTGAAACTTTTTGTGCAAAAATCCTAATTTCCTGTCACGTTTCCCCCCAGGTCACGGGCCTGACCTTGGGGACTCTAGGGGGAACATGCCAGCCACCGTCTGAGTATTGAGTATCTACTTCGTGACCTGCACAGAGCTTGGTTTTCTTCACGTGCTTTTTAAAAAGTCTTCTTCCCCCTGAAACTTCGAAAGCGCACATTATCATTTTCCCACTTCACAGTGGGTGAGACCCAATGAAAGGGAGCACCAGGATTTGAAACTGAAGAGCTCCAAAGCCGTGTCACTCCCGGCCTTTTGACTACAAATCTTCCCCTTACTCTTCTACATTTGTTAACTTGAGTCAACTCTTCCAACAATTCCGATTTTTGCACTTTACCCACTAGCTCACTGCAGTATGCCAGAACCTTGGTCATTTATTTGAAACCTTTTTTTAAAAAACAAACAAACACAAAACACAGTTCAGAGGTGTTCGACTACTAGAAATTCTGGGCAATAACTTGCATCCCAGCTGTTACGTAGCCACTGTCTCAGTAAATTATCCAGATGTTCTCAACAGCGTGCTGGCCCCGGTGCCCTGGCCTTGGCCCTGAGGCCCAGCTGTCCGTCCCCGTCGGGCAAGCCCTGAGCACATCACCTGGGTCATAAAACTAAACTTTATTAGGTTCCTAAGAAATCTGTTCTCTGTGACCCTAAGTCATTTTAGTCAAACACTGTGGATCTGTTTCTTGTAAAACAGGATTAATAACACCAAACACAGTGATCATGGGAACCACACGAGTTCATGCATTCGGAGCGCCAGGTGCAAGGCGTGGCGTGCACCGTGCTCAGAGGTCGGCTGGTGGCTCTGCGCTGCCCCGATCATCACACCATGAACTCGAGGCCGAGGAGGGAAGGTCCTAAATAAGAAGGGGAACTTTCCATTTCCCCTCACTGTTTGACTTTCCTTTCCCCACACTCCCGGGTTAACTCAGATAGTAAAAGTAACATGAACCCAAACTGCGCAATCGCATAGACTTTGGGCACCGAGATGTCTTTTCTCTGGCCTGCTATTTGGATAGTGAGGAAGTCACCGCGTTCTCCCCCCGAGTTGGAGCCTTGTCACTACTGTCTGCTTGTCGGGGATCTTGGCTTTAAGGCCCATGTAGGGAATAGAGTGGCTCCTCCATTGAATCCTTCCCAGCTCATAGGTGGGAAGGGTGGGAGTGTAGCTAAAACATGCCTGTGTGTGGGCCCTTCCCTGTCAGAGGATGGTTTTAATATCCAGAGAATAGAGTTCTATACTTAAAACAGGGCTGTTGACCTAATAATAGGTGGGATTCCTACAGATTTTTTTTTCTCCTTCGATGTTTATAGAGGGTTTTTTTTCCTCCCTGACAAATTCGATATACAGAAAATTCAAAGCTCTTAATTTGCAAAACTGAATCAGTTCCTTAAATATATTTTTGGTAAAAAAAAGAAAAAAAATGCAGGTTAGCATGAATCCCTTATCTACAACTTAGAAGAAAGCATATTGGACTTGGATTTGTCCATGGGTCAATTTTAAAAACAATTTCCGTCTGGATGTCGTGGGTTCCTCAGGGATCCTCACCAGAACTTGCCGGGGTTTGCCTTGGCGTGGGGAATGTTTCCTTCCAGATCCTTCATTGCAGCTTTCCAGCTCCCGGTGGGTGTAGTGCCTCATCAGGGGCTGGAGCCGTGTGTCTCACTTCCGTTCCTCTACTTCTCAGGGCTTAAGCACTGCTCGAGCTGCCGAGATCCTGGCCCGCGACGGTCCCAACGCCCTCACTCCCCCTCCCACCACCCCCGAGTGGGTCAAGTTCTGCCGGCAGCTGTTCGGGGGGTTCTCCATGCTGCTGTGGATTGGAGCCATTCTTTGTTTCTTGGCTTATGGCATCCAAGCTGCCACGGAAGAGGAGCCTCAGAATGACAATGTGAGTTCCGCACTCCTGCGCGTGGGGTGCACATAAGGCAGCCTCTAGGTCAGGGGCGGGCAACCTTTCTGTGAGTGCGTGCCAAAACCAGCAAAATCGCTGACTCAAAATTCTTCTGCGTGCCAACCCTAATTTTTTGAGAACATGTTACGCCTACTTGGTATCTCTTAAGGTGTACGTATGTGAAGAACCTTGAAGAAATAATAAAATTCATTCAAGCGACAAAAACACAGTATATGATGGTGGGAAATACATTTATTTTTTAATATATACATGTACACTGGTAGTCTGACAGAAAACTTTATGACTCCGTTTGATATTATCAGTGGGACTTTTGCTGCTGCATCACTGATGACAGAGATTTTACATCAGGTTTTTATTTTGTGACCCTCAGAGATATGCACGAGCTACTACTTTCATCCATCAGGCTACTCCTATTACGAGACTTAACAAAATTCATCACTGAGAACAAAGATTCACAATTGTAAATGGAAGATTATAAGAGAGGGTTTCGCGTGCCAGCAAAAGTTACTGGCATGCCATATTTGGCACGCGTGCCAGGGGTTGCCCACCCCTGCTCTAGGTCTTCATTGACCATTCATGTTCAGCTGCCGCTAGGTTCTGGATGGCTTTTAACGCCAGGGAAAAGGAGTGTCAGCTACGGCTGCCTTCAAGGCCCATCCATCGCTCCTGCGATTGAGGCTTCTCTTTCCGTCTCCAGTCCTGTGGAGGCTCTTGCTAGCTGCACGCTGCCCTGCGTGGTGCTGCTGCTATGACAGGCGGCCTGTGCGGGTCCCGGCCTGGGTCTGGCAGCCATTCACTAGATGACAGACCACACTTTGAACCTTGATTGGCACATTACACGTGTCCTGAAAGGTTGTTAGCTATTTTTCTAAAGTCAGAAGTTCCAAGAATATCCGTAGTTTGATAAATCAGGAGGAACTGTATCCGAATATTATTTCCAAAAGTCTATCCAGTTAGTGACCCAGTGTCTGTGTGACTCCATTAGGGACTCCCCTGGACATGGTCTTTAGAAATATAAATGTGAAGACCCGAGTTCTCGATTTCTGAAGCCTCGATCCCTTTTAAAAATCGGGGTTTTAGTCCATCAAAAATTGGCTGACTATTCCCAGTCTTTGACCCGGAGCCGTGCGGCACTAACATGCTTGTCCCTTCCCAGCTGTACCTGGGTGTGGTGCTGTCTGCTGTCGTCATCATCACCGGCTGTTTCTCCTACTACCAAGAAGCTAAGAGCTCAAAGATCATGGAATCCTTCAAAAACATGGTTCCGCAGGTACCGGCTGCTTCGTCCTGTCCCCTGGGGTGACTTAGCCCAGGAATGTGAGCTCGTGTGAAGGTCAGGTTTTCCTAAGAATTCAGTGACTGTGGGAGAGGGGGGTGCTTCACCTCCCACTCCGGACAGGCCTGTCTTCTCTCTGAGTGGACGGAGGGGGAGCAGGTACCATGGGAAGGAGAGGACCAGCTCTTAGCTGGTGAGCGAGCTTTTGTCACTTGGACAAATAAAAAGATTGATGTCTTTGTTAGTGTGAATAAAAATGATACCTGTTCTGCATTTGGATGGTTAGAATTACAGATCATTGGGTAGCTTGATTTCTTTCATTTTTTTTTTTTTTGACACTACCTTCCTGTTGGTATCGTTTGTCTGATTTAATGGTGTAAACTTTTCCCCTCCCAAAGCAAGCCCTGGTGATCCGCAACGGTGAGAAGATGAGCATCAACGCGGAGGAGGTGGTGGTTGGGGACCTGGTCGAAGTGAAAGGCGGGGATCGGATCCCTGCTGACCTCAGGATCATTTCTGCCAACGGCTGCAAGGTAGGCTGGCACAGGCCCCTGCTGTGTGGGCATCGGGAGCGGGACAGCCCGCGGCCGGCCTGCGCCCTCACGGCACTGACTCCCGTCCTCGCCGACAGGTGGATAACTCCTCGCTGACCGGGGAGTCGGAGCCCCAGACCAGGTCTCCCGACTTCACACACGAAAACCCCCTGGAGACGAGGAACATCGCCTTCTTTTCCACCAACTGCGTTGAAGGTAGACCCTGGGAGGCCCCGTTGGCACAGCGTGGCACTTGTCTCAGTCGTTAGCAACAAAAACCACAAGAAAAAAATCCCGGACACGGTTTTCTGTTTTCACATTATTGGCTCCGTTTCTGGCCACTTCGGTCAAGCGCAGCCGAAGGGGCTCGCCCACTGGTAGGGAGCCCGCGCCCTCCTCCCCTTCCTGCGCCTCCTGCTCGGCGTTCGGAGCCGCTCGCTGCCCAGGGACGGAGACCCCTTTGCCAAAGTCTCTGTGTTTTCAGACAGACAGCGGACAGCACCAAAGACAAGAGCCGGCCCTTAAAGATGTGTTTCTTCTTTTAAGTTTTTTTTAAAAAGTGATTTCAGAGAGGAAAGGAGAGAGAGAGAGAGAGGGAGAAAGGAATATGGGATCGAGCCCGCAACCCGGGCATATGCCCTGACCAGGAATCGAACCCTGACCTCCCGGTTCATAGGTTGACGTTCAACCACTGAGCCACACCGGCTGGGCAAAGTGTGTGTTTCTGTCTTTAACCATGCCAGGTACCTGCAAATGCTGTGGCTTCTTTGAGAACCTCTGATGCAATCCCCCACCCCACCCCCTTCCAGGCACTGCCCGCGGCATCGTCGTGTACACCGGGGACCGCACCGTCATGGGGAGAATCGCCACGCTGGCCTCGGGGCTGGAAGGCGGCCAGACGCCCATCGCTGCAGAAATCGAACATTTCATCCAGCTCATCACGGGGGTGGCCGTGTTCCTGGGGGTGTCCTTCTTCATTCTCTCCCTGATCCTCGAATACACCTGGCTCGAGGCCGTCATCTTCCTCATCGGAATCATTGTCGCCAATGTGCCCGAAGGTCTGCTGGCCACCGTCACGGTACGAGGCTGTCGGCAGGGTCGGGTCGGGTCGGCTCAGGTCAGCCCCCATGAGTGTGAGGCTCAGCCACCCCCCTCCTGGGGTCACCCGCTTAGGTTTTACTGCACACGTTGGTATAGGGATTTTCTCCAGAGCCACATGGTGGGCTTAGGCAGTGGGGGGACCTCGGGGTGTTTTCATGTGGATGATAGTCATTCAGAAGCATGAATTTTGTTCTTGTATTGTCACATGTTCCAGAACAGCCTAGCGGAGAAAGGAGAACCTGGGGTTGAGTGGGGGAACCCAATGTGCTAAGTCCTGGCTATTTTCGCTTTTCTTAATATCTTGCTTATTTGCGGGGGGAGGGAAAGCCTCCTATACATGGCCCAATTATTATCATTATTATTTTAAATATATTTTTATGATTTCAGAGAGAAAGGGAGAGGGAGAGAGAGACAGAAACATCAATGAGGAGAAAGAATCATTGATTGGCTGCCTCCTGCACGCCCCACACTGGGGATCAAGCCTGCAACTTGGGCATGTGCCCTTAACCGGAATCCAACCTGGGACCCTTCAGTCCACAGGCTGACGCTCTGTCCACTGAGCCAAACCGGCTAGGGCTGGGACAAGTATAATTTGTTCCAACTTCAGAGGAAGGTTGGAGAGCTAATCTTAGACTCAGTTCTGCGTTAGGGTGCAGCCACTGTTTTGGAATTCGGTGTTTTAGAATTTAGAATTGAGGCTGAAGTAATTGGGTTCCTAACGCTCTGCAGGTGTGTCTGACCCTGACTGCCAAGCGCATGGCCCGGAAAAACTGCTTGGTGAAGAACCTGGAAGCCGTGGAGACGCTGGGGTCCACGTCCACCATCTGCTCCGACAAGACCGGGACCCTGACGCAGAACCGCATGACAGTGGCCCACATGTGGTTTGACAATCAGATCCACGAAGCCGACACGACGGAGAATCAGAGCGGTGAGTCCCGCCCCACGCAGCAGCCTCAGTGGTCCACGCTGCTTTTTTTTTTTTTTTTTTTTTTGCATGTCAATAGAAAAACTGAATTTGTTGTACGAATATGGTTGGAGAATTCCTAAAACCCGATTTATCCCACTCTTATGGGACTTAACACGACGTTAACACATCGCTTGCTTGTCTCGGTCCCGTCAGGTGTCTCCTTCGACAAGTCCTCAGCCACCTGGCTCGCCCTGTCGAGAATCGCAGGCCTGTGTAACAGGGCCGTGTTTCAGGCCAACCAGGAAAACCTGCCCATCCTGAAGGTACGCCCCGGAGTGCCCTAGCCCTCAGGCTGGGGGTGGGGGGTTGTTCTACACAAGGACCACCTGTGAGTGCGCTTCTCAGGTAGCACGTGGCCTCCGTGGCCCGTAAGCACCTGCTCTTGTGGACAGGGATGGTCCAGGCCATGCTTTGCCGTGTGGCACCTTTGCCGCCTGTAGATCCTGAAGCACTTACCGTGCCCGAAGCCCATTGGGGGAAAAGCGGATCTGCACTAAAAACTGACGGGAGGAGGGTGGGCGAGGGGAGAGGCCGTCTCCGTGCAAACCTCGGTGATAAAATCCAGTTGTATTATCCTGGTTTCTTAGGCCGTCGCCTCACCTGGTGGGTGACGGGGCTGCCCGGGAGGCTCCATAATCGTGTTTGCATGCTAGGGTGCAGGAGGTTCCAGTAAATCCCTTAAGCCGTTTATTTTCTTAAAATAGCCCTGCTGTGTCTCTTATCTTCTTTGTCCTTAGCTTGCTCACTAATCGTGAGGTGTTGCTGGGATGTCCGGTGAAGACAGTATCAGGAAGGCAGGAGCTGCACAGGGTCCCCGGGGACATGGTGGCCCGGGCTGGCTCATCCTGGCCACGCCGCCTGCGGCAGCTCTGGGTAGAGACCCAGTGGTCAGAGAGGTGGCGGCCCAGATGGGACGGAGGTGGCTTCTGCTGGGCCGATAAGGCTCTTCCATTTCTTAAAGGAGGTTGTCTTCTCTGATGGGAGCAGGGATAAAACTTCACACATTGTCCCCTCCTGCTTCAGAGGAGAAATTCTCTGGGCTTCAAGCACAGGGACTCCCCAGCACCAAATCTTTCCTGGTTTAAAAGCCCCAGAAGGGCAGCTGGAGATGTATTTCCCAGCATTTCAGGGGTCAGGGCCATGCCAGTGGTGGTGTCGGCGTGTTACCTGAGGTGTGGGTCTCAGCTGGAACCTGGCTGATGGTATTACTGTTGGGGCTGGTAGTGCCTCTCAGCTCGCGTCCGTCAGGCCCGGATATCTGCCCGCAGCCGTTGGGAATACACAGTCCTCCGCTTCACCCGCCGGGACCCAAGGCGTGTGCTTGCAAACGGGCGGGCAGTGGGAGCGCTGAGCGTGTGCTTTCTCACTGGGTCTCTTCAGGCTCGTAACCAGAAATACGAGTCTGGGGACGGTGGTGGCTTTGAGACTTCAGCAGGGGAAGATGAATAGGCTCAAGGAGGCCGGGAAGGGTGTGTTTTGCTTCTCCCGAGGGCAGGTGGCACCTTCAGACAACATGTGGGTGTGGGTGTGGGTGTGGGTGTGGGCGTCTGACGGGCCTGGCGACCGGCGTCTGAGCTGCTGCTCCTTCCCCGCCCTCCCCTCCTCCCACCGAGACGGGGACACCTTCCTGGTCATTTTCCCTCGTCCGAGGTGGGGCCTCGGTGCAGCGTTTTCGGGGGACCTGACAGGTGCCGTCTGTGTCCACAGCGGGCAGTGGCGGGCGACGCCTCCGAGTCGGCGCTCTTGAAGTGCATCGAGCTGTGCTGCGGGTCCGTGAAGGAGATGAGAGAGCGGTACCCCAAGATCGTTGAGATACCCTTCAACTCCACCAACAAGTACCAGGTGTGCAGCTGGGGGAGGGGGGATCGAGCGGTGGACGGGGAGGGGGGGGCCGGAGAGGGGACCAAAGAGCCTGTGGAGGAACTCGTCTCCCTCTGGGCGTGTGACGAGCATCAGTGCCTCCTGAGGGAATCGCTCACACCATTTCTGAAAGCCTTCACTGTGTACCTTACTGTTGGCTACACATAGAAAACCCTAATTTATTTGACTTCCGTAGGATGAGGGACACATTTCCTTCAGGGGAATGTCTGTCAACACGTGTCGTCGATGTGTGACTGTCACTGTGCTGGCCTTTTCTGTAGCATTCAGAGCATGTTACAGGGTGTGAGGCAGGGTCAGACGTAAGGGGTCTCCGTTTTTTGCCATAACAAATACTAACTGGTAAGGGAGCTCCGTTCTCCTCCGGGAGCACCTCAACCTTTCATCTGAACAACCCTTCCTTTCCAGTTGTCCATTCACAAGAACCCCAACACGGCCGAGCCCCGGCACCTGCTGGTGATGAAGGGGGCCCCCGAGAGGATCCTGGACCGCTGCAGCTCCATCCTGCTCCAGGGCAAGGAGCAGCCGCTGGACGAGGAGATGAAGGACGCCTTCCAGAACGCCTACCTGGAGCTGGGCGGCCTGGGCGAGCGCGTGCTGGGTACGTGCGGCACCTGGGGACAAAGCGAGGCACCACCCTGCCCCCCCCCCCCCCGCCCCGTTGTGGAGACGGGGAGAGCCAGGGGAACGCCTGAGGTATTGGGCCTGGGCAGCAAAATCCCGCTGGTTTGCTTCCGACTCGAACTTGGACCCTTGGTCCTGTGCCGGCCGGTTCTGTCTGGTGAGACCCTGTCTGACCTTGGCTGCTATGTCCATGGCCTGTGAGCTCAGTGGCATTAAAATGGACTCCCAGGGCCTTTAGATGAGCCAGTTTCTGACTGCCCAGGGGAACGTGAGCATCAGCTCAAAACTTGGGCGAACAGCGAGCTGCTGGCCGTCCCTCTGCTCCGTCGGCCACTGCAGATTAAGATTAAAAGGGCTTTTGCCCACAGTGGAGTCTTAACTGCAAAAGTGGCATCTGTAAGACGTAGGTTGGCAGAAATTATGATGTCATCTCCCTGTTCTCGTAGCTTAGGGCCTGTAGACCCGATGGCCTGGCCCACACCTGCTCCCTCTCCAGCGGGAGGCCTCCCTGTGTCTCTGACCAAGCAGAAGGTCACTCTCCACCCCCCACCTCCACCCCGAAGTAGGAGCAGTGTCTCCTGTGAGCCCACATGGCACCTCAGACCCCTTTCAAGTCCACTGTCACCCTCAGACATGGAAGGAAGGGGACATTGTGACTCTGGTGTGTGAGTGACGCTGGATAGTCAACCCCTTGGGCAGCCCATCTGCGCTGCGTTACCCCCAGCAGCCAGCAGGGCGGCCCGCTCCGCGCTCGGTGTCTGGTTGGTGTAAAGGAATGGTGAGCAGAGATGTGGCCTCTCTCCAGCGAGGGAAGCCGAGACATCAGTCCACCATGTGCCAGGTCTGAGGCAGAGTGGGCAGGTCGGAAACCCTGAACCCCGCGCTCAGCCCGCGCCATCAGCGCCCTCTCCACGCTAAACAGTGCCTCTTCCTCGGAGGCCTGGTTTTCCTTTCATTCATGTACGTTCCACGAACCCTTCGTGCTGTTCTAAAACGACTTCCACACAGAGTCCCAGCTGGACATGCAGGGAAAGGTGGACGTGTGAGCATCGCTGCTGCTGCTGCTCCGTCCCCAGCCCTCACAGCTCCCTGCCCCTCCCTGCAGGTTTCTGCCACCTCCTCCTGCCGGACGAACAGTTCCCCGAAGGGTTCCAGTTCGACACGGATGAGCTGAATTTCCCTGTGGAAAACCTCTGCTTTGTGGGGCTCATCTCCATGATCGACCCTCCCCGGGCCGCCGTCCCCGACGCCGTGGGCAAGTGCCGGAGCGCTGGGATCAAGGTAGGCGGCCCGCCTCCGGGCACCCCTCACCCCCGGCGCCTGGGACACCCTCCAGGGACGTGGCCCCTGGGAGCCACATGGCCAGCTGGTTTCCTCACCTCAGCTATTCCTCCTCCAAAACTTCCCTTCCCGTCAGAAGAAAACAAATCATTGGTGTAAACAGATGAGGGTGTTTTTTTTTTTTTTAGAAAATCTTTTTGGGGAAAGACAATGTAAGCAAATTAAAAAGAGCAGAAGACTTGGTGAGGTTTTAAGCTTTTTAGTATTTGATTCTAAACATGCCTCGTACAGAAAACGGCATGTCTTCTGTGCTTTTCGCCAGCGGGGGAGGGGGGTTTTAATGAACGTGGTGGAGTCTGTACCTCTTTCTCCGCAGCCAGGGGTCACTGTGCCGGAGTCCTAATGCTGGGGAAGCTTTTTCATTCTCGCGAGTCGTGAACACGGCCCTGAACGACTCTGAAGAGGGTTCCCCTGGCGCTGATCAGCCTCCTCGGTGCACTCCTCTAAGCACAGCCCTTGGGTCCGAGAGAGTAGTAACAACTTGACATTTTCGTCACAGGTCATCATGGTCACCGGAGACCATCCCATCACAGCCAAAGCCATTGCCAAAGGTGTGGGCATCATCTCCGAGGGCAACGAGACCGTGGAGGACATTGCCGCCCGCCTCAACATCCCCGTGAGCCAGGTGAACCCCAGGTGAGCAGGAAGCACAAAGCGGAGCTGGCCTTGAGCGTGCAGACGGTGGGGTGAAAGCTCCCGCCGGGGCCGGCGTTTCCTTCCAGGTCGGCCGAGTAGGGAAATCCCCCCCCCGGGCCCAAAAGTGACCTGAGCCGGTCGTCACGGCCAGCTCGGGTGGTGCTCACTGTCCTGAGCACGTGATCGTGTAACATGGTCAGGTGGGTGCTAGCCCCACCGGGCAGGGCAGGGACACGGGGCTTAGTCATGCGGTGCACCCGGCATCTGCAGTCTGTCACCCCGCTAACCACTGGGCAGTACTACCTAGCACCTCGCCAATTCCAGTTCCACAAAGAGGGAAGACACAGTTGCCCAGGTAGTTCAGGGCCAAGAGGGAAATTTTGGCAAAAGGTAAAATAGATTTGTTTTTCGTGTGTTAAGGTTTAGGGCCCCTTCGCCCATCTTTGGGGCTGAGGGGAAGGTTTCATCTTTCCTCGGCTCCTGTCTAAAACTCAGTCCTACGATTTGATTTGACCGTGTATTTCACGGGGAGAGGGAGGTGCCGGGCAGGCCTGCCCCGAGCGAAGTAATAGAATGAAAGCGCTCTGTAACCTACGAGATACAGTGCGGAGAGCAGCTTCCGCAGGACGGGACCGTTCCCCGCTTGGCACCGCTCGCCGAGTGTCCTGCCACCTCTGGGCTGAGCAGATGCGGGGGAGTGACGGGTGACCCTTCCCCCGGTTCTGATCCCAGGGACGCCAAGGCCTGCGTGGTGCACGGGACTGACCTGAAGGACATGACCTCCGAGCAGCTGGACGACATCCTCAAGTACCACACGGAGATCGTGTTCGCCAGGACCTCCCCGCAGCAGAAGCTCATCATCGTGGAGGGCTGCCAGCGGCAGGTCAGTGCGCGGGGGGCCAGGACAGACAGAAGGCAGAGCGGCCGTCGGAGAGACGCAGCCCGGCTCTCCTCAGACTCAGTGCACGCGTGCCAGGGAGAGGCACGGAGGAAAGGGCAGCTTGATAGCGGTTTCGTAGAGACACGCGCTTCACTGGGGGGCAGCCAGGCTCCTGTCCACACCGGCTGGAGGGGCCAGGAGGAATGACCTTGAAAAGGCGCGGGGGGAGGGGGGTTTAAGAAGAGGGCTTCCCCGAGTGCCACTCACCGAGTCCTGGCCGGTAGCCCTTGTTAAAGGGGGTGATGGGTGTGCTGTCACTCCTCGCCTCGGTGGCTTGGGAGCAGCTGTGGGCCTGAGACTGCGTGTCTGTGGGGAAGGAGCCATGTCTGACCGGGAAAGGCAGGTGGAGGCGGGCACCTCCCTCGTGCCCGTCGACACGGCTGTGACCCGCGCCCCTCCTCCTCCTGGTAGGGCGCCATCGTGGCTGTGACTGGCGACGGTGTCAACGACTCTCCAGCTTTGAAGAAGGCGGATATTGGGGTTGCCATGGGGATCGCCGGCTCGGACGTGTCTAAGCAAGCTGCTGACATGATTCTCCTGGACGACAACTTTGCCTCAATTGTGACTGGAGTCGAGGAAGGTGAGGGCTCCGTGTAAACTGTCGGCCACACGCCCGTCCCGGCACTGCCGGTCAGGATCCATGGCCGCGCACGGTCTACGCTGTCAGTGAGACGGTAAAAACCTTGCCTTCCTAGGTCGTCTGATCTTTGACAACTTGAAGAAATCCATTGCCTACACCCTGACCAGTAACATTCCAGAGATCACCCCCTTCCTGATATTTATTATTGCGAACATTCCGCTGCCGCTGGGCACCGTCACCATCCTCTGCATCGACCTGGGCACGGACATGGTGAGTGAGCGTCCGCGTCCACACAGCCCGGTGTTAGGGGCCACGTCGGTGCTCCCCGGGCCCACCTGACCACCATTAGCAATTCCCAGCATCAGAGACTCAATGTTATGCTTCAGGGCAACTGTCACCACCTATTTATCAGACAGGAGTCTTGTGTATAATCCTGCTGTTTTATTTCTACGGGGGTGGGGGGGGGGGGTAGACTGTAATATCTCATGGTCTGAAAAGCAGGGGCAGGGATTTTATTACAAAGGTGGTTGATGACTGGCATCCCTTCCTCCCCAGGTTCCTGCCATCTCCCTGGCCTACGAGCAGGCTGAGAGCGACATCATGAAGAGACAGCCCCGAAACCCCAAGACGGACAAGCTGGTGAACGAGCGGCTGATCAGCATGGCCTACGGGCAGATTGGTGAGCAGCCCAGCGAGCAGGAAGTGGGCGAAGGGACAGAGGCTGGGGTAGCGCCGCCTCAGAGCCAGGATCGCCATGCCCCGGGCGGGGCTGGGGTTTTAAAGTCCTCCACGGAGGGACTCCTAACCAGCTGCCCAGTGCCGCCTGTGACTGAGGCTGCCCCTTCTGGTGTTGGACGCGGGGCCCAGCACTGCCTGGGATACACGGCGCCCAGCACTAATCTGGCTAGAGAGGAAGGCTTTGACGAAATGGCCTGGGTTTAAAGGCTGGCTGGTCGGCCGCCACCCAGTGGTGACCCTGGGCTTGGTTTCTGTTCCGCCTGCGGAGCGTGGCCAGTTAACAGGGGCCCCGGGGGGTGGGCAGTGAAAATGCCTTTGATCTAAACACTCCGAGCCCCCTGTTCTGGTTCGGGGGCTTTAAGTTCTAAACAGGTGATTCAGAGTAGAGAGGGCGCTGGGTGTGTGCCCCCATCCTGGTCCTCGCTGGGGAGGAAGCAGGCAGCACTCCTGAGCCTCATCAACCAGAGCCGCCCCGCCCGGTGCCCCCAGGCCTGCTGCCCCGTCAGGTGAAGGGGGGCGACGCCCCGGCCCCGGCTCTGGCTGAAGGCGTCTCCCCTCCTCTCAGGTATGATCCAGGCCCTGGGGGGCTTCTTCACTTACTTTGTGATTCTGGCCGAGAACGGCTTCCTCCCCATCAACCTGCTGGGCATCCGCGTGGACTGGGACGACCGCTGGATCAACGACGTGGAGGACAGCTACGGGCAGCAGTGGGTGAGTGCGGCTCGGACCCGCGCCTCGAGCCGCAGGCCGGCGGCCACAGCCGCGCTGAGCCGTCCGCCTGTGCCTTGCAGACCTACGAGCAGAGGAAGATTGTGGAGTTCACCTGCCACACGGCCTTCTTCGTCAGCATCGTGGTGGTGCAGTGGGCCGACCTGGTCATCTGCAAGACCCGGAGGAACTCCGTCTTCCAGCAGGGGATGAAGTGAGTGCGGCCCCGGTCGCTTCCAGACCCTGTCGGCCCCTGGCCGAGTCCCTGGGATCTGGCCTGGGGGGCAGAGGGGGTTTCCTGCGTTTTTATCCGTGGACCTCGAGTTCCTAAATGCGACTAATGCTGAAGGGCTGATCTGCCTTTTAACGCTTCACAGGAAATGAACGTGTGTTTGCCTCGCTAAGCGTTTACCCCCCTTGATTTCAGGAACAAGATCCTGATATTTGGCCTCTTCGAGGAGACGGCCCTCGCTGCTTTCCTTTCCTACTGCCCCGGGATGGGAGTCGCCCTGAGGATGTATCCCCTCAAGTAAGTCCTCCTCTTCCGCCGCTAGCGCGTGGGAAGCAGTGCGAGTGGCTGTCCCCGGGACAGGCAGCAGTCGCCCTTCCTCTGAGTCCGGTGGGTGGTGCGCACAAGGGTTCCTCTGGGAGGAGAATTGGGAAAGGCTGGCTCATCAGCAAACCCAGAGACTCGCCTGGTCTCCCGGGTCAGGAGGGACCCACGCTAGGGAGGCGGGCTCTAGTCCCTGCTCCCGGCATCGGGCACCCAGCCGGGCCCCTCTCCTCCCAGCCTCAGTGCAGTCAGTAGGGGCTAGCCAGGGGCGTCCTGGTGTTTGGGGACCCAGATTCAGTGACTTGCTTACCTCGTCACTGTGTGTCCCATTGTGAGCCCCACCTTTGTGGGTCCCTGAACCCCCACCTCTCAGGAGAGAGGCTGGAGCTGCAGGGCGGAGGCCCCTTGCTTTAACGCGAGAGTGGATAGCGGTGAGCAGAGGAGCCGAAAGCCTGGCCCTAAACCTGAACCTTCACCTGCGGGGCTGACCACACCCTCCAGTCGCTCTGTGAAACGTTGAGTGTTTGGTGCCTGCAAACTGGTTGAGCTAAAGCAGCTGCACCTCGTTCAGTACACTGAGCCACAGCATGGAGGACACTACAATACAAACGTGACTGCAGGCATCAGCCACCCCGTGCCAGCCCCTCCTCGGGGACGCCCTGGTGGGTGTGTGCCGGCTCACGAGTCGTGAACAGCAGGGCAGCCAGGGTCTATCTAGCTCATTATGGGCCCAGCCTGTCTTCCTCCGCAGCCGGGCTGATGGGTAAATCCACACTCTCTTCCTCCGCCCGTGGCTCCTGCTGGTCCCTCCAGGCTGGTTCCCTTCGTGCTCGCCCTCCTGCGTGTGCCCGTGCACCTCGTCTGTGGCCTCACTTACTCGTCACTTCTGCTCAGCTAGATTCTCACCTTAAGGCCTGGGGCAGGCATGTCCCATGGGTTCTAGCATCCGGGGCTACTGTTTATCAAGAGGAGGCTACAGTGATGGCGAACCTTTGACACGTGTGTCAGAGATGACACGCGAACTCATTTTTTTGGTTGATTTTTCTTTGTTAAATGGCACTTAAATATATAAAATAAATATCAAAAATAGTCTTTGTTTTACTCTGGTTGCAAATATCAAAAAATTTCTATATGTGACACGGCACCAGAGTTAAGTTAGGGTTTTTCCAAATGCTGGCACGCCGAGCTCAAAAGGTTCGCCATCACTGGGCGAGGAGATGGAGCCCTACAGGCTGGAAGTCCCACTAAAGGGGGGTAGGGCCTCGGGACCCCTTGCTGTGACTAGGGATTTGTTCTTGACACTCTACCCAGTTTGGAAGGTGAATTAGTTACACTGGTGCCTGAGTCCAGTGAGGACCCCTGTCACTGGGCAGGACACAGAGGGGAGACTGGTAGGGAGACAGCGTAGCCTCCGCGGGAGACCGCTCAGGGCACCCGTCTCCGGCCCCTGACCTGTTAGGGCTCAGCTTGTTCCTTCCCCAGGCCCGGCCCTCGGAACACCCAGCTGAGTGTCCCCAGGTTCACTGTCCAACCAAATTCAGGGGCAAATGAGCTGGTTGTGACCCTCACTGGCAGTTCTTTGTCTTCAGGGGGCATCGCACAAATGACTGAGCTCCTTAAACTCTTTACAAAGGGAGGAGAATGTCCTGCCGACAAAATAATCCAAACTCGCCTTGTCGCCCGATCCTTGTGAAAGCCACGCCAAGGCTGGCTGGCTGGCTAGGGGCTCCTGCCTCCCCTAGGCCCGGGCGCAGAGCGGCAGTCTCGTGTTCAAGGCCTCGGTGTGTGTGCTGTGTAAATGGCATCTGACTCTCTTTCAGACCTACCTGGTGGTTCTGTGCCTTCCCGTACTCTCTCCTCATCTTCGTGTACGACGAAGTCCGAAAACTCATCATCAGGCGAAGCCCTGGAGGTAAATGAGAGGCATCGTTAGTTTGGGGGGCGGGGGGGGGCTGTAGTCTGCGGGCTTTTGTTATGTTTCCTGTGAAGCGTCTGGGCTCGGCCTGATTGGCTGAGGCCCTCGGACCAACTGAAAACCGGCTACAGTGACAGTCCCATCCTCAGAAGCGTGCCTCAAGGTGTTAAGCCAGACAGGTCGCAGGGGAAACGCCATCCGAAACCTAAACCTAAACCTAAACCCTTTCCCTTTCTCGCCACAGGCTGGGTGGAGAAGGAGAGCTACTACTAGCGCCCGTCCTGCACGCCGTGAGCATCGTGCCACTCTGCACCCTCACCCACCCCTTTGTGTACTTCAGTCTCGGAACTCAGAACTCCACCCTGGTAGGAAGCACCGAAGCATGGGGAAAGCGAGCCGTCCTGGAATGAAGCATGTAGCTATATGGGGGGAGGGGGGGGGGCTGCCTGTCAAACATCCGTCTGGGAACGACAGCGGGGAAGGTTTTTACGTGCCTTTTTGTTTTTGTAAAAAGGAAATCATGGAGAGACCGAAAGAATACATTTTATATCTGGATTTTTACAAATAAAGATGGCTATTATAACGGAACTTGTCTCGTGCCCTCCTCCCTTCTGCGGACCGGACGTGTGTGTGCGGTCGGGCTGGTGCTGGGGGCCCGGGCCGGCAGCTGCATCAGCATCGCCCTGGGACTTAGCGCAGCAAACGGCTCTGTGGGTGACTGTCACCGACCGAGGAAACGTTTCGGCTAGAGTGCCTGAGCGCCCCCACGCCGCCTTGCTGTGGGCTCCCTCGGGTACGGCTGGAACTCCCCCTGCTGCCCTCACAGCCATGCACGACCCAGGAAGGGTTTCTAGGCGTCCGGTGTGATGAACAGCAGGGGAGGCCCTCTCCCCCCACCTGCCGTCTCACTCGGGGCCCCACCAGTGTCTCTGGACCAACGTTAGTCGGAGGGGCAGAAACCTGTCTCCAGCCCCCCTGCTCGTCACACAGCCCGCCCCTTCCACACGGCTGTTCCTGACTTAGCATCGCCGCCCGGAAGGTGGCTGAGCGCCAGATGGCGCTTACGAAGAAGGTGAGGGCGATATGTTTGCTTCAGGACCGAGGTGAGAACACCTGCTTTCAAAGAGCGAGTGTGACCGGCCCCTCGGCCTCACCGCTCAGCACGCCGTCCCGGGTGCTGTGGGTGCCCACGCCTCCGGGCGGCCCTGGCTCCTAGCAGGTCCACGTCCTTCCCTCGCACCAGGCCACGGCCCTGATCTGCCAGGTGATCCGAGATGCTTCAGGTTTTTGTTTTTGTGGGGGTTTTTTTGCTGAAAAGCTTGATCCCTCAAGAGCCATGAGCAAGGAATTACCTGGCAGATCTAGAGTGCTGGTCGCTTCCTGGCTGAGCAGAGGGGCGGGGCACAGCAGTTCCCACATGCTGGCGGGCCACCGTCCCCCAGCCTGCCCCGCGGGTCCACGGCTCCCTAGCCCCACCCACTTGTTCTCCCTCTTTCCTTGAGCACCTGATTCCAGGATGATCTCTACACGTGTAGGCAAATCCTCCTTAAAAATGGCCACTTTGTTCAGCCCAACGTGAGGAAACTAGGATGAGGCTGAGGCACCATCTGAGACCTCAGGGTCAGAGGCCGGGAAACGAGGCGTCACGGGTCCTCCCTGGGACGCCATGCAGCTCACGGGCTCGTGGATGACGGGGTGAGGCCACCTCTGTGCTCAGACTGCGGGGCCTTGTCAGGTTTCTGCGCGTGTCCCCGCGCCACCACCGCCCACGCCTGCTTCTGGCGCCCTGTGAGTTGACCAGTGAGCTCGTGCTACTGGGATGAAGGTCCCAGTATTTCCTCGCTTAAGAGCGTGAAGCAGCCTGAGACCGTGGGCTCTGGAGATGGCCCAGCCGGCTCCCCAGGCACCCCTCCGCGGCCCCAGACTTCCAGGAATACCCGGCGGGGGGCAGAGCAGGTCAGAGAAAGGCTCGGAGCTCCCACAAGACGATTCTGCCTTTTTCTGCTTGACAGTCCCTTGAATAAAAGCTCTACGGCCAAACATTCCACCTAGAGAGAGCAGATAAGCCTCGGGTAAAACTGGCACCGAAACCAGGCCTCCCCATGGGCCGATCTCCCAAGCTTTCTAAAGGCTGCGAGAGCGAGCGCCCTCAGGACCAGCTCCTGAGGACTGGCCCAGCCACTGTCCAGCCTGTAGAGGTGCTGCTGAAGCCGCGGACCGCCCTCCTGACGCTGGCCACACGCCCCTCTGCCCGCCTCCATCGCCGAGCTCGCGACGCTTTTCTCAAGGTCTCACTGGCCCGGGGCTTGTCCAGCTCCCTGCTCTCACAGACAAGCTCCTGAGAAGCGCCACCATGGCTTCCCCTGCTTGCTCACCTCCTCCGGGTACCCCCGGCCTCCGACGCGTCCTGGGCGAGGACACGCTGACCTGGTGGTAACGCCAGTGGCACTGCCAGCCCTCGCGGGGCCTGTGTGCCTCCTCCGCACGCTTCCTGAAACCAGGCGCCTTATCTCTGTCATCACCCTGCCCCCTCCTCCGCCTTCACCTCCTCCTGCTCCCCAGCTGAGCTGCTAGGTCCCTCAGGGAGGCCCCCACCCCCTTCCTCTGCCCGCTTCCTCGTCTCCCTGGGGCTTCCAAGGCGTTCCCACCTCCAACCCGGTCGCCTGAGCCCCAGGCCGTACATCCAGTCTGCTGGAGGCCGGGATTTGTACGGAAAGAGCACAGCACCCAGAGGGTTAGCGTCTCAACCCGATGACACACCTGAGCTCGACGTCCCTAGAATGAACCAGCTCTAGGCCGGGGGTGGGGAACCCTTCTGCCAAGGGCCATTTGGGTATTTATAACATCATGCGTGATCAGCTTACAGAGCAGCCTGCTATGTTCGGTCAAACATTTAACTCACCCCCAAGGCCTTGGCAGGGCCAGACCACATGATTCCCTGGGCCGTCTACGGCCTGAGGACTGGATGTTCCCCACCCCTACTCGAGGCAATGACGCCCGTCACCCTGTCAGAAACCTGGAGGTCAGGTGAGGCTTCTCGCCCCTGCCTGGCTGGGGCCCCTCCGCTCGGTTGCTGTTGATTCCAATGTGGTAGCCGAGAACACGGCCTGTGGTTCTCAACCTTCCTAATGCCGCGACCCTTTAATACAGTTCCTCATGTTGTGACCCAACCATAATATTATTTTCGTTGCTACTTCATAACTGTAATGTTGCTACTGTTATGAATCATCATGTAAATATCTGATATGCAGGATGGTCTTAGGCGACCCCTGTGAAAGGGTCGTTTGACCGCCAAAGGGGTCGCGACCCACAGGTTGAGAACCGCTGGTCTAGACAGACGTGCCCTGTCAGCCATGGACAGTGGACACAGAGTGGAGCCTCTACTTCGTTTTCTCTGGAATAAGATGACGGTCAGAGTTGTTAAAGGATTAGGTGAGATCCATGTGAAGGGATGCACAGTGGCTGGTGCTCAGTGAATCCTGTGCGGCCACCGCTGCCCTGCACATCTGCATGTGGCCAACTGGACCACTTCCTTCCGGCCCTCTCTAATCCAGTGGCTCTCAACGCACTTGCTCAAGACCAGCATCGCCCGGGAGCCTGTTAGAAAGGCACATTCTAACTCCGACCGAATCAGAAAGGGGTGGGACCCCGCAGCCTGCTGGTAAGGCTTCCAGGTGATTGGCGCGTGTCAAATCTGGGCACCGCTGTTCTCCCCCCGATCTTCCAAGCTCCACGTGGCCACCGCTTCACCCTCCATGCCTGCACCCCGGACGCAGCCCATCGGCTCAGCATTCACACAGCTGGGAGTCCTACTGTGCTGGACACGCTTCCCCAGGCGTCAATCGCCCTTCCTGCCCAGCACCGTGCCCCAGCGGCTTTCTCCCAACGCCCACGGGCCCTCCGGACACCGTGCAGGCTGGCCCTGGGGAAGGGCTCAGGGGGCCTTGCTTTCGCACGCCTGATGGTGGCCCTTGGGCCTCTTGATGGGTGTGTCCCCTGGATTCCTGAGCACACGGACCAGGCCATCCCCTCCCCAACAGCTGGCACAACCAGTGCTTCTGAGTCAGTAAAAGCTTATTACCGACTTCGCTGTTACCCAAGCAGCCATAGGATAACATTTTGCCCTCACCTGTGTCTGTTTTCTAAATCAAGGAAATCTATGCCCAGGCTGCTAACAGTCTATAAGTGACAGCCTCTCTCTCTCTCTCTCTCTCTCTCTCTCTCTCTCTCTCTCTCTCTCTCTCTCTCTCGGCTTTCAAGTTGGAAATGAGCGTGTATTGAGAAGGGCTCATTCATGGCATTAGCATGGCAAGTGATGGGTGTTGGGACTATTAGCTATTAGTGCTCTTCTTCCTCGCAGCTCCCAATTCCATTTATTACTCAGTGATGTCATTAATGTAACCCCCACTGTGCCTCTAACCTAAGCTCCCTGAGGTCCGGCCGCCTGTCTGTCCTTTGCCATTTTATCCCTGGCGCTCAGCTCACTACTTTAAAGAGGGAAGCCAGCAGTCAGCGGCCACCACTTCCTATTTAAAGAGAAGGGTGGCCGTTCCGGTTAAAGATGGTGACAGGGGAGGATCTGAACTCACAGCCTCCCACGGACCCTGAATCTACAGCTACGTATGGAACAGTTTCCTCTGGGGAAAACCTAAAAGCTAGCTGAGCAACTCCTATACACCTGGCAAATGGGAAAAAAAACAGAACAAAAAATCCTACATCGAAGCGGGTAGGAAAGGCCAAGACGCAGTCTTGTCATAAACCCACCAGGCGTGGCGACCGCATCTCTGAGCTCCCTAAGAAGCGAAGGGTTTGACCCCCACATCGGTACCCCAACTTTAGACCTGCTCCAGAGAGACGAGCCCCCAAAACCTCTAGGTTTGAAAACCAACGGGGCTCGGGCCCAGGGGACTAGAGAAAACCGAGCACCTGCTCCCTGGGCCCTGAGCTCAGGCGAGCAGCCGAGAGCAGCAGAAGAGGCACAGGCTCATTTGCTCATCTTAGGGCCTCGGCCTGAGCACCTGGGTTCAGGAGACGGCGGACACTGTCCTTGCGGGACTGTCCCCTCCGCCTCCTGCTGGCGGCATCACCTCTGCACCTGCCCTCCTTGTGACCCCAGGTCGCCAGTACCTCCCGGACTCATCTTCCTCTTAGCCCAGTGCCCTCTAGATCACCTGGCTCTGGTGGCCATGGAGCTAGTGCTCCGAGTCCCACAGACCAGGAAGCCAGGGAGAAAGTTCTCAAATGGGCTGCTACCCCAGGCACAGCGAGAGGCCACAGTGGAGGAGCCCAGTCCTTCTGTAAAAGAGGCCTGTTTCTTAGCTTCTCTGCACGGCTAGGGCTGGGGCCGGGGCGGGCTTCTAATTGAACGCGTCGAAGGGCCTCGAATGCGGGACGATCCTCGCACCCTCCCTCTGCCAGGCCCCCGAGCACCAGGATCTCCCGAGGGGAACTAGCACACACACCTGTGCCCTGGCTTTTGTCTGGGGCCCCGGGCACACCCCTTGGTCAAGTGCACATGGGACATTCTCCAGAACGGATCACATGTTAGTCCACAAAGCAGGGCTTAATAAATTTAAGAAGAGCTGATATCCTATCAAGTATCTTTTTTGACCACAGTGATAGGAAAGTGGAAATCAATCACAAGAAGAAAACTGGGAAATTCACATACGTGCGGATTAAACAACATGCTACTGAACAACCCATGGGGCAAAGCAAAAACCAAAAGAGAAATTTTAAAAATACCTTGAGACAGATGAAAATGGAAATACACATACCAAAACTTACGGATGCAGCAAAAGCAGTTCTAAAAGGGAAGTTAACAGCCATCACTCCATCCAGAAACAAGAAAAATCTCAAATAAACAATATATTAACTTCACATGTTAAGGAACTAGAAAAGGAATAAATGAAGCCCAAAGTTAGCAGAAGGAAGGGAATAACAAAGATTAGAGCAGAAATAAATAGAGACTAAAAAGAAATAGAAAAGATCAATGACACTAAGAGCTGGCCCTTTGAAAAGATAAACAAAATTGGCAAAAGTTTAGCGAGAGTCAAGAAAAACAGAGGCCTCAAATAAAAGCAGAAACGAAAGGGGAAGCATTACAACTAATACAAGAGGAATGCAAGGGATCATAAGAGATTAGTATGAACAATTACACACCAACAAATTGGACAACTGAGGAGAAATGGGTACATTTCTAAAAACACACCATCTACCAAGACTGAGTCCTGAAGAAATAGAAAATCTGAACAAACCCGATTACCAGAAAAGATACTGAATGCGTAATTCAAAATCTCCCAGCAAAGTCCAGGGCCAGCCGCGTCGCCGGCGAATTCTACCAAACATTTAAAGAAGACTTAATACCAATCCTTCTCAAATTCTTTTAAAAAAAAAAAAAAACGAAGAGGAGGGAGCACTTCCAAACTCATTTTATGAGGCCAGGATTCTCAAGATGCCAAAACCAAACAAGGTCAGCACAAGAAAATGAAATTACAGGTCAGTATCCCGGATGAATATAAATGTGAAAATCCTCAACAAAATATTAGCAAACCAAATTCAACAACACATTTAAAATATCATTGACCACGACCAAATGGGATTTATTTCGGGGAGGGGGGGCGAGGATGGTTCGACTTCGGCAAATCAATCAACGTGATACACGTTAACCAAATGAGGGATTACAATCACATGATAACCTCCGTAGATGCAGAAAAGGCATCTGGCAAAACTTAACATCCATCTGTGATTAAAAACTCCCAACAAAGTGGGGATGGAGTGACCATCTCTCTACATAGTAATGGCCATCGGTGACAAACCCACAGATACATCGTACTCAATGGTGAGAAACGAAGAGCTTTCCTCCAAGATCAAGAACAAGACAAGAATGTCCACTCTTCACACTTTTATTCAACACAGTATTGGGAGTTCTAACCAGAGCAAGCGGGGAAGAAAAAAGAAATAAAAGGCACCCAACCTGAAAAGGAAGAAGCAAACTTTCACGATGACATGGTATTACATACAGGAAAAACCCTAGTGACTCCATCAAAAAAACCGTTGGAACTAATACACGAATTCAGTAAAGTCATAAGATACAGAATCAATATGCAAAAAAAATCTGTGGTTTCCATAGACTCATAACAAACTATTAGCAAGAGAAATAAAGAAACAAGCCATTTGCAATTGTATCAAGAATAAAATGCCTAGAAATGAATGTAACCACGGAGGTGGAAGGCCTGTCCCTGAAAACTGTAAGACCCTGATGAAAGAAATGGAAGAAGACAAATAATGGAAAGATAGTCCATGCTCATGGATTGGAAAAATTAATATTGTTGAAATACGACAGATTCAAGACCCCTATCCAAATTCCAATAGCATTTTCCACAAAACTAGAACAAAAAACAAACAAAAAAAGATTTGTTTGGGGCACAAACAATCTTGGAATGTCAAAGCATTCTTTTTTTTTAAATATTTTATTGATTTTTTACAGAGAGGAAAGGAAAGGGATAGAGAGTCAGAAACATTGATGAGAGAGAAACATCAATCAGCTGCCTCCTGCACGTCCCCTACTGGGGATGTGCCTGCGACCAAGGTACATGCCCTTGACTGGAATCAAACCTGGAACCCTTCAGTCCGCAGGCCGGCACTCTATCCACTGAGCCAAACCAGTCAGGGCTCAAAGCATTCTTGAGAGAGAAAAACAAAGCTGGAGGCATCAAGTGTCCTGATTTCAAACTATATGACAGAGCTACAGTCATCAATATGGCATGTATGGGATTGGCATAAACACAGACACAGAGATCCATGCAACACCATAGAGAGCCCAGGAATACGGCCGCACACACGTGGTCCATGACAGAGGAACCGAGAATATACAATGGGGAAGGACAGTCTCTTCAATGAGTGGTGCTGGGGAGACTGGACAGCCACATGCAAAACAATGAAGCCGGATCCCTATTATACTATCCGTAAAGTTAACTCAGAACGGATGAGAGACTGGAACATGGGGCCGGGTCCGTCCAACTCCCAGAAGAAAACATAGGTGACGGTAGGGTGTCTTGGTGATCATTTTTTTGGTTTTGGCACCAAAAGCAAAGGCAACAAAAGTAAACAGAAACAACTGGAATGACATGAAACGGAAACGCTTTTTGCACGGCACACAAAACAGGCTCAGAGAAGTGGAGTCACTTGCCTGAAGTCACACAGCTAATAAGAGACAGAAGCAGGCGAGTCTGCCTCAAACCCAGACAGCTGAGCTCAGAATCCAGGCTCCTGCAACTCCGAGCCTGGCACTCCGACGCAAGCCCGGGGGAGATGCCGGCGTGGTGGCAGAAGCGGGTGCTGGGGCCAAGAACTGGGGGAGTGCGGTATTTTCACACACACACACACACACACACACACACACACACACACACGGCACGAAGGGTGGGCGTTGGTGTTAAAACATAAGATCAAGGCAAGTTTCTTGGAAATTAAGCACATGCTGCTGAACCGTTACTCAAATGGGTTTGCCCCCAGGAGCTGCTGGGGACTGAGCTCAACTGTGTGGGAAGCACACAGGCTCTGCTCAACAAGGCCCGCCCGCCTGCCCCGGGGAAGGCCAGGTCCCTGCCGCCGCAGCTGCTTTCACCAGGAAGCCTGCACTGTGTGAAGAGCTGCTCACCAACACGCGTTCTGTGGCGTGAATAACCGCTCCATTTAAAACCGGCTGCGAGGTTTGCAATGTTGCCTAGAATGACTGCCATCTGAGGACATGATTGCCCACCCCTGAGTTTCATCCGCTACTGCCTACCTAGTCTCTCATGTGGGGTTCTCTCCCAGACAACAGAGGGCAAAACTCTCCGAGCCAGCTCTCCCCGACGTGTGAGCCAGGAGAGGAGCCGCGGTCTCTCAGGCCACCCCCCTCCCCTTACTTCTGGTGTCACAGGGCACACTGTCTAAGGGAAGGGCCTCGCCCTCACTGAGCATGGACCACGTGCCTACAGCACTGCCTTCAGGGCTCACGCTCCTTTCATTGAGTCCTAAGAAGCGGACAGAGATGGGCACCATCCCTCCTTCACGGCTGGGGAGCTGAGGCTCCAGTGAAGGGACTCGCAAAAGGTGGCTGAGGAAGGGAGCCCTGACCCGTTAGCGTCTTCCCACCACATTGAGCTGCCGCCCTCTAGGGACCTAAAAGCACCCCCCGTTGCCATGGGTGGCTTCGGCCCCACACGCACGCTCACCTCCGTCCCCGATTCTTGTGGGTGCACACGCACGGGCGTCCGTCCGGTGTACTGTCCCAAAGGAGCAGGGAGTGGAGGCCGGGCAGCAGCTGAGCACCCGGGGGACCACACTTCCCAAGCTCCCCCTCGAGGTGCGGCCACGCAGCGGGAATGTGCGAGGACCCCATGATCCACCATTGCTTCCAGGCCTGGCTCGTCAACCCTGCCCCACACGGGTCTCCCTCTGCACCCCCAGCTGGACGGGGGAAGAGGCAGCAAGGGCCAAAGCCGGGTCCTTGGCTGCACAGCCCAGTCACCTGGGGAGCTTCCACTCTCCACGCCCAGGCCGCCTCCCAGACCAACGGCAGCGGGGTCTCTGGAAGGGGGCCCAGCCGGGGGGGAGGGGAGGGCGGTGTTGGAGTTCCGGGTGCCCCCTGTCCCGCAGCAGCAACATCACCCGGGAACTCTCCGGAGACACAGAAGAGGCGGCCTCTGCTCCCCACGGGTGTCCCTGGGGTGTGGCACGGAGCTGCTGCAGCCACCTTGCCACCTGCCTGGGGATCAAACCTCCGTGAAGGCCCGGCATCCTGGGTGGCATGGAGCCTGTATCTGCGACCTGGGGGGGCTGCCCCACCTCTGGACTTCAGGTGAGATGATCAGTGTCTCTCTGGTCTCAGTCAGATTGGGCAGGGTTTCTGCTGCTTGGAGGGAGAAGGCTTGGAGGGAGAGGTGTTTTGTTTTGTTTTGCTTTCATTAAGAATTAATTTCGTACTCCCCACTGAAACAGCATGGACCTTTGTGATGTCTCATGTACGTGCATATTCTATTCTATTTATTTTTTTTTAATAGCTGGCGTGACCCACTAAATTGATTACACAAGCTACCGTTTAAAAAAAAAACGCTGCTCTGGGTCTCAGCTCTCTGAACTGAGGCCTGAAAGAATAACAAGCTGAGGTCACGTAAGATAGGGGGCAGGGAGAGTGTTTTTCTGCAAGGCCCTCCACGGGAAGGGACCAATCAGAGATCTCCTTCCCCCAAGGATGACCAGAGCGAGCCCCGATAAGCCGATAAGCCATGGTGATTGGCTGTGTCCCTGCCCACAGCTCTCCTTCCCCCGGCAGCCTGGTTCTGTGCATAGATGAGGCTGGAGCTCTTATCTCACCTCTGCCTGGCCCTGCAGACGCTGCGGGCCCTGCCGCATGCTAATTAGAGATGGCTGGGAGGATTACCGGGCCCTGCCTGGCAGCTGTGCCCAGCTCTCTATTCGATCCCCAGTGCCCCACGGCGTCAGGGCTCACCTTGATAAGCCCCCATGACAAGGCAGGGAGACAGACAGGGCTTGTTCTCAACAGGGCACTCACCCTCTGAATACAGTTTTTGTTTAAGCCTCGAGGCTGAGAACATTCCGGGCCCGGTGAACTCCCTGTCTCCTCAAGGTCAGTCCTTCCTCAGCATTCCTCCCTGGGAACATCTCCCACGGCTGGGCCTGCTCCTGCCCTCTGGCTGTCGGGGCGGTTATGTAACTCGCGGGAAGCCCTAGAAAGGCAAGCATACGGTGTCCTCGATTCCTGGCAGACGGCGGCTTCGCATTTGTAGCTGGTGCCGAGAGACCGACTTCACACACAGCCGAGCGCACACGGACACATCCCTGACTCATAACCACATTTCTGCTGATTTTTTTTTTTAATCCAACATCTGGAGCCACAGGAAGGTGAAAGCATAGGGCATTTTGTCCCAACAACTTGTGGGGAAGAGGAAGTACAGGCATTAGAACAGGTGGGTGGGAAGGACCCCAAGGCAGGGCACTGCAGAAACCCCAAAGCTTCCTCCTGAGGGTCTGGCTGGGCAGCAGGTGACCAGCAGCCGAAGGCCCTAACCCAGTGGTCGGCGAACTGCAGCTCGTGAGCCACATGTGGCTCTTTGGCCCCTTGAGTGTGGCTCTTCCACAAAATACCAACTTCTGCGCATGGGCCACGAAGTTTCAATCGCCCTGTACGTGCGCGCCTGCACGTAGTATTTTGTGGAAGAGCCACACTCAAGGGGCCAAAGAGCCGCATGTGGCTCGCAAGCCGCAGGTGGCTCGCAAGCCGCAGGTTGCCGATCACTGCCCTAACCAAAGCCTGCCGCGGGTGGTGCTGAGCACACAGGTCCAGCATGCATTCATGGCAGACTCGCCATGAGTAAAAGGGTCGTGAAGGAAGCCTGGTTCTGGGAGTGGAGAACCCAGAAAATGTGTTCTGCAAAATGCTTTAGTGGAGGCCCCGAAAATTAAGCGACAGAAAGCATTGGATTGACAGCAGGAAAAAAAGTGGGCGCATACTCAGGGTAGCGTAGTTGTTTAGATCAAACCGTGTTGGCGACACCAGCCCGGGTGCACATTCCGGCTCTCTGCTTTCTAGCTGTGCACGTCAACAAGCCTCCCCGTCTCAGAGTCTTAGGGTCCCAACGTGGGAAGTGGCCAGAACGCTGAGGGGTGGTGAAGATTACAGACTGGAGAGCACTTCGTGCAATGACTGTGAAGGGAAAGCGCTCTGCAAACGTCGCTGGGACCGCAGTTCGCTGTAAAGTCAAGCACAGCACCTGTCATTTGGACAATGGAATGCGGACATGCCATTCTTTCCTCTACGACTCTGCAAAGTCAGACTGGCCAGCGAGAGGCGGAGGGGCTGACTAGGCAAGCCCGTCAGTTGGCTGTCTCTAAGAAGCTACGTTGGAGAGCCTCACTCCCCTGAGAGTCCAGGACCTTCGCCTGCTGGCCTCCAGGGATCCTGCTTATCCTGTGCTGCCCTTGGTCTGCTCAGTCAGAACAAGCTGTACCTGTGCTCCCTGCTTCTGAGCCCGAGTGTGAGAACTGATGGGTGCAGCACCCGCAAACCCCACGCAGGGCAGATGCATGAGCAAGGGCTGGTGCCGTCCTGCAGGGCCCTGCTGGCTGCCTGGGCACGGCCAGCTCCCCTCGGGCCCTGGACTCACAGCATCTGCCTCCTCTCTGCCGCCTGCACCCAGGTGCTGAGGGTGTGCGCTTCCCATCGCGCAGCCCCTAGAGCCCGCCCTAGTGAAGCAGAACTGCCACCATTTCCCCGTCCCAATTAAATGCATGTTCTCTGTGCAGGTCTCGCTCACTTCTCACCACGCACCTACCGACTCCAGCTCACGAGTGCGGACACCCACCAGGCGGCTGCGGCCCGGTGTCCCCTCGTCAAGGGCGGTGGCGGCTGAGAAATGGGCTGATTTTCACATCGGCCTCGGTGCCAACCCTTTAGACATCACCTCACGCCATCCTCTCAACCACCCAGAGGCGCCATCCTTATGCAAAGGGCTGGCGGAGCCCCCAGGGTGCCCTGCCCGGGAGCCGGGTGCAGATGGGGGTGCCTGCCGGGCTCATCTGGACACGCCCCTCTGGCCGCAGCCCACCTCGGGCGGCGCTGGGAGCAGATCCTCGGGGACTGCGCGTGCGTCACCTCCGGGGCATGCTCAGCGCCAGTCCCCACGCGGCCCGCGAGGCAGGAGCCCATGTTACAGGTGAGGAAGCGCGGTCCCCGGGCTCGGAGGACGCTTGAGTAGCTCGGGTGGGTTCCCATGCGCAGTCGCACGGTGTCGGGGACCGCGGGTTCGGCTCCGCGCTACGGCGGCCGCCGAGGGTCCTGCCGCAGAGCCCGGCGCTTCGCCGCGGGTCCAAGGGCTGTGGCTGCAGAAAACCGAGCTCAGCCTCCAAGCGCACCCGTGCCTCGGCCGCAGGGAGAGCAGAGGAGCTGCAGCGAGAGCGCTGTCCCCGCCCCGCGTGCGCCGGCAGCCGCAGCCGCCCCCTGACCGTGGTCGCAGCTCCCGGAGAACCTCCCAGGGCGCCCGGAAACCGGCGGGGCCAAAGAGTCTGTGCACTTCCCTGCAGCGTGTTGAACCCCAGGGCATCCCAGAAGCATGACAGGCCCATCACACTTTTAAAATGACATATATATTTCAGAGAGGGAGAGAGAGGGGGAGAGAGAGAGAAACATCAGTGATGAGAATCACCGATGGGCTGCCTCCTGCGCGCCCCCTACTGGGGATGGAGCCTGCAACCTGGGCATGTGCCCCTGACCGGAATGGAACCCGGGACCCTTCAGTCCGCAGGCCAATGCTCAATCCACTGAGCCAAACCGGCTGGGGCCCATTCACACATTCTGAAGATACTGAGGACAATAACCCGATTCTAAGAGCTCCTCGAATTCTCCCGCCAGGCAATCCACAGTTGCCACGCGCGTATTGTATGTAGTTCATGGCGATGGCTTTCTTCTCACCTGGCCATGAAGCGCGCACACGCCCACGTGAAGCAGGGCTGTTCTCGCTTTCATAGCGCCAGTATTTGTGCCAGGTTATTACAGACGCTTCCCAACTGTCATATTTAATGACGGGATTTTTTCTTTAATTGGGTGGATAAGCTCCTATTTGCCAGTGCATTTTCCAAATGTTTCACATTCAAGTGGTTTCCAAAGTTACTCCATCACAGATGATTCCCTGATAAACATCCTTGTGTACAAAGTCCTCTCGCGATTAGACCAATTGTCTGTCTTCCGTTCTGTGCACAGGAGTAGGATTGCCCGGGTCAACGTTTGCCAGGGCTCCTGGGGTTCGTGCCAAATGGCTCCCCGGGAAGCCTCAGGCAGGGTTTTCAGACTCGGAACATTACTTCTTATATCCCAGGACTTCCTTTCCGGAAAAACGTCTAAAATGTCCTTTCACGGAGATGTAGTCCCCCTTTCTGAGAGGGTCTACGCTTAAATCGGGGCCAGAGCTTGAAAAGGAAAGATCCGAGGCCTCAGGGTGGGCCTCGGGCATCAGGAGAGAACCTGAGGGAGATCCGTTTGGATGAGGAGGGGTTTCCGGGGACTCTGAGTGGGCGGCCTGCTGTCCTGCTGAAGATTCATCTCGACTCCCAGGCCCCGTGGAGCGTTCTGGGAGAAACCAAGGTCACAGGGCAGGTGAGGGGGACGAGAAATAATGCAGGAATCACAAATGATCAATAGTCATGTGACAGATGACGAGGTAATCAACAGTAATGCCGTGTGATCATGGGATCATGTCCTCCCAGCAGCCACCGTGTGCACTAGCCCTCAAGGCACCCAGACATCCCTGAGAGAACTGCTGTCAGTGTGTGGGTCTCCGGGGTGAGAGAGGAAGCCGACGGCCTGTGTCCTAGCGGCCTTTCTGTCTTGGTGCTACCACCTCAGGAGACATAGTCTCGACAACCTGCCCTTTTGGAGTGAAATAATAAATCCGAGACTTTACCTGTAGAACACAGGATAGGGTTCGTCTCTATCAATGGTTTGCAAGCTTTCTTTTTTTGCCTAGGAAGTCGCAGACAGCCAATGTCCAAGACAGAGGTCAAGGGGAGCCGTTGTGGTCGACACCCAAGGCCCCTCGCCACTCCCCTCACCCGAGAGGCTCTAGCACTGAGGACAAAGACTGGACATCACAGCCCCAGGTCCATGGGCCCTGCGGCTGGAATTCAGCAAAACAGAAGCTAGAACTCCTATCTCCAGCCTCTACCCAGAAGCCTCAGCAGACAGGGACTGCAGGGTCTTCCCCGAACACTCCACATGGGCCGGCTTCGTCTGCCGCCCCCGGTCAGTGGGATGTAAGCACGGTTACGGGACGCTGGGCATTTCCCACACACAGATCTACTCCTGCCTTTGTGTTTATGCTTTATTTTGCTGTTACGTGTGGGGTCTTTCCACCCACAGCCAGTCTGCAGAAGAAACAGGCGCCTCATCACAGACAGGATGTGATGTGTGTGGCAACAAAACACCACCTGACTGCAACCTCTCCCCCCGCCGCCTGCCGAGACGCCTGCCACCCCACCACTGGCCTTGCTCCAGAAGGCTGCCTTCAAAACTCAGCATTCACACAGCCTCATCTTTAAACACCTTTCCAAGCAGGACATCACTTTAAGTCTCTGGGTTTTTGCAATTATTATTGTTTTTTCTTACCAGCACACAAACTAAGGGAGCATCTTGCGATCGATGACACCCTAGATTTGAAGCAATGTGGTATGTGACTTGGGAGGATGAGAAATAAGTTAATCCATTAGCACTCGAGGCAGAGATCAGAGTCTACTGAGAATGGAAAACCGCAGAGAGGAACTTAGTTGAGAGACAAGAGGGAAAGGATTTGTGAGTACATAGGTGTATGTGTGTGTGTGTGTGTGTGTGTGTGCGCGCGCGCGCAAGGTAGAGGTTCCACAGGATGAGGGGTCTGAGTGACTGAGAGCAAGGGGTTGGGGACACGAGAGAGTTATATCTTGACAAGGAATTAAGTAAATTAAAGTCCTTGTTCTTAGAAGCAAATGAGATTCCAAATGGTTCATAGAGTTTACGTTACAATGACATTTCTCATTTCAGAGTCTGAAAGCAAGCAAGTATAAAATATAGTTTCAAGCATAAATGTAACTCCTAATCCAACAAAATGGACATACTTATTTCTGTGTACTGGCTAAAGATTAGATGACAGCTAATGTCAACAATAAAGAATCACAATTAGTCAACCAGGTTTCTATTGGCTCTTCCAGCTCATTCGGTTAAATAAACTGTTAATTAATTAATCAAGGTCCAGCTCCTGCCCTGGCCAGGTGGCTCCGTTGATTGACACGGCGTCCTGTACACCAAAAGGTTGTGGGTTAACCCCTAGTCATGGCCCTTTCCAACTGATGTTTCTCTCTCACATCAATGTCTCTCTCTCTCTCTTTCTCTCTCTCTCTCTCATTTCCTCTCTCTCTAAAATCAATAAACCTATCCCTGGATGAGTATTTTTTTTTTAAAAAAAGGTAGTGGCCCCAAAGCATTTGCCAATCCCTGAATGACATTTAAGATCTAAAAAACACGAAATATATTCTTTAAATACAGACATGCTTTCACCAACTAATAATTGTGATGAAGACAGGAGTTTGGAATTTAAGCAATTTTGTTTTGGAACAGAAGGGGAAACCAAAATTGCAAGCCAGGGACTTGTCATCCCATCTCCCTTGCTGCAAGGAATTAGCTCTCCCCTGGGTGGCCGGCCTTGGCCGCCAGTCCCCCTTCGCACGCCTTTCATGTTCAATCTGGAGATGTGCTCCTCCGGAAAACAAACCGGCACCAACACAACATAAAATTCTGGGCCAAAGGACAACAGACCTTTAAGAATCACCCAGGAGAAAAACAACCGCTTTCTGCTAAAAGATTCATCGTGTTACTCTCCGCGGTTCGCCCCTGTGAGTGCGAGTGGTTGGAGTCATTTTTTTCTGTTTGGCAGAAAAGCGTAAAGGTCTAAAGAAGAAATATCACCCAGGGCTTAACTGAACAGAACAGCATGAACTGAAAATCTCTCAGCACTGGCAACACCCCCTCCCGTCCTCACCGCTCTCGGTGGTGCGCAAACCCCGTTCCCAGGGAGCTCTGCCGAAGCTGCTGGCGCGTACAAGGAGCCGGCTGATCTGAGGGAGGAACCGAGAGACAGGGGTGCAGAAGTGACCACAGAACGCAGCCCTCGGTGAGCAAATGCGCCCAGGCGGCTGAAGATTCTGCAGCCGGGCCCACTGTGACACCAGCTTCCTGCACGCAGCTCGCCTGGTTAGAAAAAGGCCGGGCCATCGTTCAGCGGACGTTTCTCGAGGACATTCTAAGTACAAGGCATTGCATCGGGCACCGGGGAGGGTACACATTGGCATCATAGAAAAGCCCTGCCCTCAAGGAGATACCCATCCAGAAATGCCCACCATAGGCGTTTGGGTGGTGCTGTCACCCAGCCACAGAGGCCCAGGGGCGGAGTCACAGGGGAGGGGAGGGGGAGGGAGAGCTGCCTTCTGGCCTTGGACAGAGGAAGGAAAGCACATGACGTAGGAACGCATGGGGAGGGGAGGGGGGTGAGGGTGCATTTGGTCCAGATCTTGGAGGAGGAGCGGGATTTTAACAGAGGAAACTGTGAACAAAGGGATGAAGGCCAGGGGCCCAGGGATGTTTGAAGAAAGGGGAGCTGCTTGGGATGATGGTGCTAAACACAGAAAGGCCAGGGGTCCTCCTGCAGGAGTAGCCGTGGAGCAGAGGGCTGTCCTGCCAGGTCACACCGCCTGCCTTTGCCGCCGGCCCCACACTTGCAGGCCCTGCAGAGGGAGGAGCAGATGCCTGCCGGAGCCTGGTTTTTGGCGATGACAGGAATCATCGCATGGGGTCTGACCTCACGCGTTAGTGCTCCAGGCAGAGACCAGGCTGTGTTGTCGTCTCGCGGCCACGGCTACCAGCTTAGAGCCTGGCCACACCCGGGGCCACGGAGGAGAACTGTGGGCAGCCAACAAGATCAGGTGTGGCACCTACTTTGCAGACAGGCAAGGGCCGGCCTCATGGCTGAGACCGGACACTCGAAGGAAGAAGCGACGTTGTACTGAGTGGAAGGCATACCTTCCCTGCAGGTGCCAGAGCGACAGAAGGCGGCTGCGTCCCTCCTGCCCCCACAGCTTCCCAGGACACGGGAGCCCCGCCCCTGTCCGCTCTTTCCACATGGAGGGCGCCGCCTAAGGCTCATGTCCGTGGCGACAGGAAGAGAAGGGAAGGCCTTTTCCCGTGTCAGGTCCAGCCCGCGAGGTTTTGCTGTAGACGTGGCCAACTCGAGGCTTTTCCTGGTCCTTCCCGTCCTGGGATTTCACTGCTCCACATTCGCCGGAAGCTTAATTGGCTCTGTTGCCAGAGGACTCGCGCCTGCCGCCTCCCTCTGCATCTGTGGCAGGCCTCGGAGGAGAGGCTGCAGATAATAATGTCCCGAGGTGAAGCGAGGGGACGGGCTGGAGGCAGCGAGGAAGAGCGTGGAGTGCAGAGCGGAGCGGGGAGGTTTCAGACTTCAGCCTCACCACGCAGGTTGAGTGAACAACGGAAGGGAGAAGTCGGCGTGAATGAATGGATGGATGGGTGGGCCTGTATTGGGGGCCATCTCTAGGCCAAGAACTCTGGGAGGCACTGTCACCGAAACCTCCATCAGCTTCCCCACAACGACTCGAAGTTGGAATGACCACTCTTATTCAAGGGGTGGAAACGGAGGCAGTTTGCCAAGGAACCAACCCAGTACTCACATCATGCTTTGGAGTTGATAGAGGGCTGATAAAAATGCAACTTGTGGCTTCATATAGGAGGAGTTTATGAGTAACTACAGGCCCGGTGCATGACATTCGTGCACTGGGGGGGGGGGGCGTCCCTCAGCCTGGCCTGCGCCCTCTCGCAGTCTGGGACCCCTGAGGGTCCTTAGCTCTGCCGGAGGTGGGAGAGGCTCCCACCATCCCCGCTGCACTCGCCAGCCATGAGCCCGGCTTCTGACTGAGTGGTGCGCCCCCTGTGGGAGTGCAGTGACCACCAGGGGGTAGCTCCTGCGTTGAGCATCTGTCCCCTGGTGGTCAGTGTGCATCATAGCAACCTGTCGTTCCACAGTTTGGTCGATTTGCATATTAGGGTTTTATTATATAGGACTTTAAGGTGGTAGTGGATGACTGTTGGCAGGATTTCCCTAACCTGGGGACAGGCCCTGCTTGGCCCTGAGTGACCCAGCATCTGGGATGAAGACGGCGTGTGTGGTGAGATGCGTAGTAGAAGACATACTTGAGAGCTACCGTCCTAAATGAATGAAACCAGGACGCAGAAGATCCTGAAGCTTAAATGAGTTCCATCTAAAATGATGTAGCCCTCCCCCAACTTACTCCATTAAAAAATTAAGCCGATTCATTTAAAGTCCTATCGGACTCATAACCGCAACTTGACAAGAGGGAGGGAGAGAGCTTGCTTGGTGGTGATTCATATAATTGAGAGGCCAGGCTGTGGCACTTACCCTCTCATACTCTAACCACTGGGGGACGGGGGGGGGGTGTGAGGGGGCAGGAAATGGTCACAGTCCCAGTGAAGGGGGTGAACCTCGCTGCAGGGCAGCCCCCAGGCCCGCAGCCCGCACTACGGGGCTTTCCTCCCCCTTACTAGGTGCCTGCAGGAGGTCGCCTGCGTTACATGGGGGTCATGACGGTCCTCACCAGGGATCAGCTGCTTCTAGCGTATAGAACATGGGGAGGATTCGATAAAAAACAACGTGAAGAATTGAATGGTGCCGAGCACATAATGAGCACTTAATGCACATTAGCCATTGCTCTTATTCCCAGTTCTTCCACGTAAAAAATGTCTGCGATGTACATTTTCATTCATAGGGAGTGTTTTCCTATCCGGGCTTATGTTCTTTAGTTATAGTCCCAAACGTGAGATTCCCAAATCGACGGATGTAAACACACTTAGATCTCTTGATACTTCACACATATCGCCACATTACCTTCCTAAGGAAATCTAGGAATATCTACGGTGACCAGCCACAAGGAGACCAGATTTCCCAATGCCACTACTAGCCCTGGGGGGTTATTGGTTTTTATGTAGAGTGATTTTTAGAGTTGATCCTTCCACAAATATCCATCTAGAGAAAGAGCGAGCTGGGTTTAGCTGGGGACAGGGCAGGGCCGAGCTGGACAGAACCCCAAGGCGGCAAAAGGCTCTAAGGTCAGAGGGCAGAGATAAGGGCACCAACAGAGGCCGGGACGCTGCCAGGTGCATGGGGGGAGGAGCGGGCTGCAGGGTGCCCGCTGGCCTGCCAGGCTCGCTGCAGGGAGGACAGATCCCTGCGGCCTGCAGGGCAGGTGCTGGGAGGCCCAGCTCGAGGAGCCCGGCGACCACTGGGTGGAAGAGCGATAAAGGAAGGTCCCCTAAGCACCCCTTCCCGGAGGGATCAGGAGAAGAAACCCTTATCGCCGCCTAGCACACGGCACACTCTCCTCGCGTATCCCAGCATCTCCGGAGGGACCCGAGGCACCCAGCCCCACATTCAAGAGAGAAATAACCCCTGGGAGACTGGGCATCCCTTTAAATGTGATCACATCACGTCCCGCCTTCTTAGTCCAAGCCCCTCCGATGGCCCCATGTCACTCAAAGAAAAAGCTCAAGGGGCCGGAGGCTGTTATGGGTTTAGTGGTGTCCCTCAGCCCAGCCGGTGTGGCCCGTGGTTGAGCGTCCACTCATGGACCAAGAGGTCTCAGTTTGATTTCAGGTCAGGGCTCGATCCCTAGTAGAGGGCGTGCAAGAGGTGGCCAGTGTTTCTCTCTCTCTCCCCCTCTCCCTTCCTTTCTCTGAATTAAAAAAAAAGACCCTCAAGAAGTCGCATTCTACCAGGGCCCACGGAGAGCTCACGACAACCCCACGCGGTAAGAACCATGATCCTCGTTTTCCATAAACAAGGAAAGTAAGGCGCAGAGGTTAGCTAAGAGCCTTGACTATCGCGAGCAGAACGCCAAGGTCCATCTTCACAGCCCAGGCTTCCTGGCTCCGAGGCCACGCCGGCTGCCTGCTGGGCACTGGCAGGGACTCCATCCGGGAGAGAACGTCCTCCCGGTTTCCTGGGGATCCGCGCGGTGGGCCAGGGCAGCCGCCCGAGGGCAGCGCTTCTGGAGTGACCCTGCGCCACGCCGGCCGCCGCCCAGCTGCTCATCGCTCAGGCCTCCGGGCTTGGCTCCCAGGCGATCAGCTGGGGCCAGATCACCCTGGATCTGCCACTGACACGCGTGCGGGGCGGGTGAGAGAAAGGGAAGATGAGAGAGGGCAGCAAATGAGGGCAGGGAGAAGCAGGCTATTGAAACCCGAGATTCTCCGGGAGCCAAGTGGGCCGGGAGGCTGGCATTGCTGCTGTGCTCAGCAGGCACCCAGCGGGCACCGATCCCATTGCTCAGCGCTCCCGGGGCGGGGGCACAAGGGCAGCCTGTGAGTCTGTAGTTGTATTGTGATGGCGAAGGAGGAAACAAGAGCAGCTGATCCGGCCGGGACGGGGGTGCCCACGTGCGCACAGACGGGCCTTTGTGCCCGGGGCCCAGACAACAGGCCGCATTCTTCCCCCACCGCCGTGATGTCCTTCACGGACACGTCCCCAGAGCGCACTTCCGAAGGGGTAATTAGCTACGGGTCAGATGACACGGCATTCCCTCCGCACCCCTCTCTGCCCGGGCTGTGCCTTCTCTTTGTTGTCTTGGGCACAGAGCTGGTGGCTGACCCCCACGCTGCCCTTGGTCCCCACACAGGCGCCGGCCTCCTGATGTCCAGTGTAGGGCTCTCAGAACGTAAGAGCTGGACGGGCCCAGGACTAAGTCCAGCCTCCATGTGTCCCTGAAGGGGCAAAGGAGCCTGGCCGGTGTGGCCCAGTGGCCGCGTGAGCATCGACCTATGAACCAGGAGGTCAGGGTTCGATTCCTGGTCAGGGCACATGCCGGGGTTGTGGGCTCGGTCCCCCGTAGGGGGCGTGCCGGAGGCAGCCGATCAATGCTTCTTTCTCATCGTTGATGTTTCTCTCTCTCTCTCCCTTCCTCTCTGAAATCAATGAAAACATATTATTTAAAAAGAAATGAAAAAAAGTTGCCCAGGTGACGCTGATGGCCAGCCAGATCTGGGGATCGCAGGTTTCTAGGCTAAAGGCCCAACTCCTCTGCATGTAGAAGCTTCTCCGTGACCTCCCTCCCCTGCCTTCCTCTCCAAACCATTCCACGCCTTCCCCCGTGAACTGATGCACACACATGATGTTGTCTGTCTCTCTGCCCTGAGCACACCACCCCTTTTCCCCTCAATGCCCCTCTCTACCCCCCCCCCCGCCCCCCATGAGCTCCTAGTTACCCTTGCAGCTTCATCCCAGCCACCGAGGAGTGTATGGAGAATGCTCCCATGTGCACAAAGGTCAGAACACATAACACTAACCTTTGCTTTAGGGGAGTGGTTCTCCCTTGGGGACCAGGGTGGGCGGTGTCTAGCAACTGGGTGGGGACAGGAGTGGGGCTTCTGGGTGCTGGGGACACGGACTTATTCCAACTTGTGAAAACTCACCGAGCTGACCGCGGACGCCTTGGGCAGCTGCCTGGATGCTGCACCAGCCCCGCTCACACGATGCTTCCTCCAGGCAGCCTGGGGGCACCCTCCCTTAGAGTCAACACCCCACCTTCCCTGTCGACACTGCCTAGTTCCGCCTGCGCTCTGGGTGCTTAACACTGATGAGGACCCTTGACTGCCATCTCTGTCTCCCACCTTGACTGTGAGCAGCTTGAGGACAAGATCCCCGACCCCCTGGCCCCGGCCCCATGGTCCCCCCGGGGCTCACAGACGGCTCTGGACCGAGTGAATGAACATGAAAACACTGCGCCAGCGCCTGGCGGGCACTCCCCTCACCTTTCTTCCCGCTGAGAACACACAACGCTCTGCTCTTAATCTGCTTTTGACCAACCAGGGCAAGAAATGGAAACGCTCTCCCTCTCGCCAACCTCCACCAGGCCTCTCGCGTCTGAGGACGGACTGCGTCCCCGCCACGTCCCCGCCACGTCCCCGCCACGGGCTCCGGTGTCCGCAGGCCCTGGGACACTGCCCGCAGGCTCAGCGCCGCCCGCCTGGAGCCGCCCTGGTCGCATCCTGTGTAAACACCAAGCCAGGGTTCCCGTGGGGTCGCCCCGCAGGCCTCCGCTCGCTGACTCCCGTATTGCTCAGCGGGAGAAAACGGGAGAAAACATTCGGCTGCGCCAGGCCAGTCATAAAACAACAACAATTTGTTAGTCTTTTGGATCAGGATGGGCTCCAGTGGCCACTTCTGAGCCAAAAGCAGACTCACCCCTTCACAGGGGCATCAAGCTGGCAGACTCCCTTTAGGATGCCCCTGCCCTTCCTGCACCCCCTCTGCCTTCACCCGTCCCCTGCCTTTCCCCCAGGAGAGCTGCAGGGGCCCAGACTCTGAGGCTGTCACCCTCTCTCCTGGCCAGACGAGCTAGAATGACGGCCACGTAGAGCTCAGAGCACACACATGGGTACAGCAGAGAGAGCTCTGGACTTGCAGCTATAAACCCGGACAGAGCCTCCGTTCTATCTCCATCACTTACTGTCCCTGGACAGGTCACCCTGTCTTGACTTCAGCCCCCTTATATGTAAACGGGGCATGCGCAGGGCACCGCCCACCGACGGCCGGGAGAGGTCACGATGAGATACTGTACGCCAGTGACTCGTGCAAAAGCTCCGTACACATGTGAGCAGCAGTCACAGGGGTGTGCGCGGCCAGCCTCCCTTTCACGAGGCAGCCGGCCCTGAAGCCGTACACAGGAGAGGGAAAGTGGCGATGAGGTACCACCAGCCCACTCTCCCGCCTGCAGCCCTCCCAGTGGTGCCCTGTGACCGAGAGGAGGCTGGCCCACGCGACATGCGTGCCAGCGGCTGGCAGGTAACATCTCACCAGATGCTAGTTCGTTTAAAATGCTGCTTCGGGACTCGTTTCCTAGCAAACCGTCCTTTAGGTAAAGACCCGGACGCTGGTGAAACGCCAGCCTGGCTAACGTTCACTCTGGCCCTCCCAGGATCCATCGGGAAGGAGCGGGAGGAGACGCAGGGAAAAGGTGAAAGAAGGGATAGGGCTGCCGATCCCGCCATCGGGTGAGGTTCCCGCTGAGGCGATAAGTGTGTACGTGGGTCCGTTCTGAGAGCCTGTGATCTCTTCCAAGAAAACCAGGACCTTCCCAGGGGGGAGGGGCGGGGGAGGGACTGAACTTCCAAGGATGACTCCAACCTGGGCAGCCAGACCAGGCCGAGAGGTGTCTGCAGCTCCAGCCGCCCCAACCAACAGGCACACTGGCCGCCTCTCCTGGAGCCAGCGGGGGGCACCTTGAGTCTTAATGACAATGGCCAGTCATGCAGGGACTGTGCCAACGACGCCTCAGGCTTCCAAACACATTTGGCTAAATTAGGCTCCTGTATTCTAACCACAACATAGGCCCCTGACACCCTCCCCCCCAGTGAAGTCATCATCACTTTACATTGGTCAGTTTCCTAGGATGTTTACAAATTTCAACCACTTTTGGGGGACAGTCGGGTAACAAAGAAAGACAGTCAGTCCCTTGATTAGGTGGACTCTGCTAAGGAGCTCCCGGCCCAGAAAAGGGATTATCCTGACAAAACCCATTATAGGACATAGTCCATAAAGAATTACCAAACACGTGCCTTGTTCATTGGTTTATTAATTCATCCATTCAGCAAATGCATACCGGGCACTTATTTCTGCCAGGCTCAAAGGCCAGAGGTGCTTACGACACAGTCCCTCCGCTCAGGAAGCTTAAAACCCAGTGAGAGGCTATAAAAGAGCCCCTAGAATCCCAGGAAGAACGGAACAGGTGCTCTGGGTGAGGGGTCTGGGAGCACACAGGCAGTGGCTGGCCAGCACAGGGGAGCGTCTTGTCATCACTGTTGCATGGAGCCTAAGGGAGCGGGTGACGTGCTGGGCCCCACACACACCCTGCAAAGCGACCTCCCCTTGACCCACTCCACGTCTGCCCCTCCGCGCCCACCGCCGACCCTCACCCGAGGCTCTGCCTCAGCCAGGCCGGGCCCACGGACCAGAGGCGGCCCGCACCCTCAGCTCTGCCTCTCTCCACTGAACGCGGGCCGAGCGCTGATTTCCCTGCCCCGCCACCGGGTCACACCACTCCGCGAAGTCGGCATAACGCAAGCTCAGCTGTTAACCCGAGGATCTCGGGCAGGAGCCTCGGCCTACAAGAAAATGGGTTCCCTTCTGTGCCCGAATCGCTCCACTGACGAGGTGTTAGAGGGAGATCTTATCCACTTGGAAGTGTCTTTCGCGCTGCCTATGAGAGAATAGAGAGGCCAGAGGGCAAAAGATGAAGGCGTGGAGCACACGGGGCGTGGGGCATTCTGGACGAGACGGCGAAGTGCCCGCGGTACGCAGTCCGATGACTGACGTCACTGAACTCCCAGGGGACTAGGATGTTTTCCATAATCATAAGATAATCCTAACGTCTGGGACTTGTCACTTTCGAGGCTCCCAAAGTGTTCGTCTGCCGGCAACGCAGAGCCCACGTGGAGCCTTTGGAAGAGGCGATCGCAGGGGCCTGGGGCTGCCTGGGTCAGGGGAGCAGGGAGCGGCCCGGGGGACAGGGAGTGGAGGGCCCGGTGGCACTGTCAGTGACAGAGGGAGCACCGGGGTTGCAGCAAAGACCTGGACGTGGTCCCGGCCCTACACCGCCTTAGATAGGTCACTTCACCTGGTGAGCCTCGGCTTTCTCATCTATCAAATGGGCGATGATTACATGTCAAAATCAGTATCTGCTCTGACAAATGGGCCAGGCCTCAGCATCGTGGCAGACTTTCCCGGCCGGAAAACAGAAGTCAGTGCGAGGAGGGTTTGGACCCAGTGGGTTCGTAGGCTGGAGAGGCTAGAATAGGGCGCGCACACGCCGAGAAACCTGCGTTCCCATCAGCAGATGAGCGGACTAGAGAACTGTGGTGCATCTACACAAGGGCACACTGCGCTGCTGTAGAAAAGGAGCTCCTACCATTGGCAACAGCATGGATGGACCTGGAGGGCATTATGCTAAGCGCAATAAGCCAGTCGGAGAAAGATAAATATCACATGGTCACATTCACTTGTGGAGTATAATGAACAACATAAACTGATGAACAAAAATAGAACCAGAGTCATAGAAGCATCGAACAGACTGTCCAACCTATGAGGGAAGGCGGGGGAGGAGGGGAGAGGGGGTAAGAGATCAACCAAAGGACTTGTATGCATGCATATGAGCAAAACCAATGGACACAGACAGTGGGGGGCAGGGGGTGAGGGCATGTGCTGGGGGCGGCCGGGGAGAGGTCAATGGGGGAAAAAGGAGACTCATGTAATACTTTCCACAATAAAGAATTTTAAATGGAAGAAGAAACCTGCTTTCCTTTTCTCTCTCCTTCGTTTGAGAGTTGAATATTTCTCATCTCTGCAGACTTCTAGCTCCTACATGAGAATTCAGTCTAATTACAATGAGCCCTTATGCATCACTACTCGGAGCCAGCCTAGCTCCGTGCTAACCTTTCCGTGCGTCATCTCACGTCACCCTCACAGCCTCCCGGTGAGACAGGGATTTTACGGCTGATGAGGGAGAGCGGCCGAGAGGGAAGCCATGGCCCCATCACACGGGGCAGGGGTGGGATCCGGGCCCGGGGCTTACTCTTCCTCGGGGCCAGTGTTGGTTCTGCAAACCAGGGCAGGAGGACGGCCGTACGGACAGGACCCCAAAGTCTCTCCCTTCCTCCCTCTCTTCCCGGGACCCTGGTCAAGGGGGCGGCGGAGAAAAACCTCAATGGGCCACAGCCCCCACACAGGCAGCAGCAAGAGGGGGACCCATCACGGCAGCAGCCACGTTCATGGAGCAGTGAGTCCCTGCCTCAGCACTTCACCCTCATCTCCTACGTCCCGTTTGTCCTGCGGTAGACGTCCCCCCCCCCCCCCCCCGGGGATGGAAATTCACACTCCAAGGCTCACACCGCAGTAGCTGCTGCCTTCGAGGGAGACATGAGCCCATGAATTATGTAGATGTGGCCTGCGCGGCACCGGCACCAAGGCTAGCAAGCTGGGAAGGGAGCTATTTCTGGAAACTCACCAAGGGCAGGCTGCAGAGCGCCTGGGACCTGCATTTGTCTTCTCAAATGGTTTTGAGATGCGCTGAAAGCAGATCCCTGCCCTGGTGTGATTATGGGGGTGGGAGATGGGCAGTGGGTGGTGGGTGATGGGCAGTGGGGTGTGCAGGAGGCAGGCCATTGATGTTTCTCTCTCATCCATATTTCTCTCTCTCTCTCCCTTTCCCTTCCTCTCTCTGAAATCAATAAAAACATATTTTAAAAAAAAAAAAAAAAGAAGAAGAAGCGGTGAGGAAGGGAAGGGCACCAGGCAGCAAAAACAGAAGCCAAATGGAGCCATCTAGTGCGCCTGCCCACACAGGCCCGAGCCCAGGCCCCTGGCACGTGTCTCTGGGGCCCAGGCTGGACGGGAGGATGGGTAGGCCTGGCTCGGCGATGGAAACCAGAAGCCATTCCACAGGGCGAGCCTCTCGTGTCGGGAATGAAACCGGCAGATGCCCAGAGCTGGCTTGTGAGGCTGCCCCCAGCCCGGCCTGATCCAAAGGGACCCCGGAGCCACGCTGATGTGGCCACTCGCCACAGCCACGTAATATTCAAGATCTAGTGCTTTATCGCAGGCCCACACTGAACCGAACAGAAGAGACGGGAAAACGAGCAAAAACAGAGACCGGGAGCAGCAGAGGTGGGTTATTTTAGTCAAAACAAACAATCCTTGTTTACAGCTCCCACGGCACAGCCTGGTCTTGAGCGGGACGGCAAAGGTCTCCGGCCTCGTTCCCTCCCGCCCAGGCTCAACACAGACACGCCCTGGGCGGCCCGCACGCTCTACCTTCCCGCAGGCGAGCGCCCAAAACCAACAGGCTGCTCTGGCTGCCCAAGGCGCCTCCGCCCGACACAGTCCCCCGTGCTCCAGGCTTTCCAACCCCCTCCCCACTGCCGCCAGAATTACCCCCTGTCCCCCTCCCACCCCCACTGCACACCGTCCTACAGCCAAACTGCGAGTCCTTCCGAAGGGAAGAAAGAGTGACTAACTGAGCAACTACTGCATTCCAGCCATTACAGTAAGCACTGCACAAGTGTTCGATCATCCACCCTTACAACAACCCTTTGGGGTAGTCACCCCCATTTTTGTCAATAAAAACCTGAAGCTCAGAGAGGTTAAATAACGTGCCCAAGATCACACAGCAGAAAGTGCCAATAGCTCAACGCATTCTTTCTCTTTGGCTGCTTCCATGTTTAGCAGCGGTGGCCAACCTTTCAGACCTCACGGACCACCGGTTGGCGACCGCTGGTTTAACGGGTTTCTGAAGAATCCACTCAGTTGCTAGTACACGGGGCCAGGCTCTCCTCGCTTTTGTATGGCCAAGAGCGGGCCTAGTGCCTGGCGAGTAACAGGTGCCGCATGCGTGGTGTTGAATCCATGAGTAGATGGAGAAATGGGTAAGAGGAGAAATGAGCATCCATTAAAGGGCTAGTCTTTTAAGATAACATCCTTATGTAGTTGCTGGGAAAAGACATCTTTTAGGCAACATGACGTCAGTATGGCTTTCAGCAACACAAGGGATCCCGGCTGGGGTCCCGCTCAGCAAGGAAGAACCCACCCGTTGGGAGGGCAGCCGCGATGAGGACTGAAGGCAAAAGCGGGGTCTCCGGGGAGACGGAGAAGCAAGTGTCAGGCCAACCACGGCCAGAGGGGAGATCGAGACACAGAGCCGACACCGTCCATAGGAGACGCACATGCCCATCAATCGTATCTGAGATACTTCTCCCTCCACTCACTTGGTTCATTGTCTAAAATGTCAAAATGAAAAATAAAGAAGGAAGGAAGGAAGGAAGGAAGGAAGGAAGGAAGGAAGGAAGGAAGGAAGGAAGGAAATTAATTTAATTTAATGTCAAAATGCAGAGACAGAGGCTCAGACACGGGGAAGTGTCTTCCGCGTGTGCTCTCCCCGTTGACTTTCCCTTCAGCTTCTTCCATTTTTTTTTATTGATCAAAATACCCCAGCACCGGGGGATTGCTCCCCAGTTCCAGCCAATCCTGTGTGGTAATCGGGACCAGGCAGACGGAGGAGAACCTCCACCCCTTACAATAAGTTCCTTGGAAGATACCTGGCTGACGCGGCTCGGTCCTGAGCCGTACCCTTTCCATCCTCTCTCTCTCTCCCCTTCGCTTTCACCGTGGCAGCCAAAGCCGTCTGTACTGGAGCAACCTGACCCTGACACTGATGGCACGTTCCCTGTCCAAGCCCTGGCAGAGCCAGTTCCACGCCCGCCTGCCCAGTGCACTCCCGTCTTCGTACCGCCCGTCACGGGCCCACGCCAAGGTCACTGGCCGCCCTGGAGCCCTCTCCGCGCCTCAGGCACAAGTGCAGGCCCTGCCCCTCTCCTGCCCTCGAATCTGAAGCCTGGTCCTGCGGATGCTGCTTGTGCCTGAAGCCAGCGGGGAGCTGTTTACGGGCTGCAGGCCCAGCGGGGCCTATTTGCACAGAGCTCTTACCTCAGCAGAGCGGCTCCACGCCCCGGGGGGCCCCGGACGGCTCCCTGGGCCTCCCACGAGGCGCAGGGAGGGAGCTGTGGAGCTCCACTGTTGTCCAAGCCAGTTTTCAGCCTCCAAAAACAAGCCCTCGGACGCCAAGCCTTCCCGTGTTTATGTCAGCAGGTTCCGAGTCTGAGATCTCCTGGTGGGGCTGCGCCTTCACTGCAGAACCGCATCCATCACGTGTTAATGCTCGAGGCCCTGAGACCACGGCTCTGAGTTCCCACTCGGGGCCACGTGTGAAGAGAGGCCATGATGCTGGGGGCTTACCGGACGCTGCTTTCTCTTAACCCGTTGATGCCGGAAGAGAGCCAACCTCCCTTTGTATCTGTTTTAGATCTGGTTTCATTGTAAAGGGATTCTGACATATTAACAGCTGGGTAGGTGGGTGAGAACCCATTGTCCTTTTGCAAGGACAATACCTGTACTCAATACCTGTTTGCAAAGGCAGGAATTCTGGCTGTTTTTGTTTTTATATTGAGGTCATTGGTCTACTTCATGCTCCCAAAGTGTGGCTGGTATAAAAGGTAGAACCATCTAGCATGGAACATGGCTTTGGGATCTTTGGGTTAAGGGTGTTGGTGGATAATGTTCATGAATATTAAATTCATAATATTAAATTTTTCTTATAAATAAGTGATGCTGGAGGTGGTGATAGAGATGGTGGTGATGGCGATGGTGAGAGTTGGTGGTGGTGGTGATAGAGATGGTGGTGGTGGGTGTGGTGATAGAGGTGGTGGTGGTGGTAATGAGAGTGGTACTGGTGACGGTGATGTTAGCTGAGGTTGGTGGTGGCGGAAGATGAGGAGGAGAGGAAAAAGAGGAGCGAGGGGTAGAGGGAAGGACAATTTCCGTCATCATTGCTCTGGTTCTGAGACCTCCCCTGGCTTGAAATATTGCCCAGATGGCACCCCTTCCACCCACCGCCCCGTTAACGCTGAGCTTACTAGCATCCACAGCAGCGAGTCTGTGTGGACAACGGCAGGATCTGAAATGAGACAGCACAGCCACTGCTCCCCGAGCCCCCAGGGTCAAGGCAGCTCAGAGGCAGCTCCCCGTCCGCACCTGCATTACGCGTCAGCTCCCCTTCGCATCTTTAGGCACAAAGAGAAGCGCCAGTGAGGACCACAGAGCTCTGTGCTCCAGGCCTGTCTGAGGAGGAAAAGCGCAGACTCTGGAGTCCGATGAGAGCTCGAGTTCCAGGCTCCTCATTTCCTTGGAGTTTATAGTCTTTAAGCCTGACTTTCCCCACCCACGACCTGGAATCACACCTCCCGACAGGCTGTGCCGAGTGAGACGGGACCCGGCACAGGGCCAGTTCTAGTGAACGTCACTTTCTTCGGTGCGGACACCATTTCGAGGGCGGGGCCCAAGGCCACAGAACGATGCTCGAAGCCGTCTCAGGCTGACTCTGCTTCTCGCATCTTAGCTCTCGGCCAGAGCAGTAGTTCCGTCCTGCCCCCAACGTCTGTCCTGAGCCCCATTTCATTCACTGAGAATCTTGATTCCTGTGACTTCGGATAACAAAGCTTCCGACAGCAGAACGACGGTTTAAGAGAGAGAAATGTTCACCACGCGATCGGTTTGTTTTTTCAAATGCTGCCCAACTGTTTTGTTTCCCACGGAACGGACTGACATCCTGTTGACCGAACGATGTGAAATGACTCTGTGACTCTCTTTCTTCACGCTGTCAGGATGTTTGGCTTGATGTCTGGCCCGCGTTCTCTCTGTTCATGTCATTCCGTTACCCGCTTACGCCGGCGGCTTGCTACCTGAATAAAACATCTAGAGGCCACCACTTAAACGTGCTCCTAATATATTTACAAACCATAGTCCTGACTTCATTTAGCCCGTCTTATACATTGTTCATTTTCCTTTAGAAACAAGTCCTATGCTCCCTAAATCAGCTATTTCCCCTTCTGAACCAGGAGGTCACGGTTCAATTCCCAATCAGGGCACATGCCTGGGTTGCGGGCTCGATGCCCAGTGCGGGGCGTGCAGGAGGCAGCTGATCAATGATTCTCTCTCATCATTGATGTTTCCACCTCTCTCCTTCTCCCTTCCTCTCTGAAATCAATAAAAATTATATTTAAAAAAACACACACACAAAAAGATAAGGAGATGCCCCTAAGGGACTAGTATCAAACCGACTCTGCACCGTAGCTGTTCTGGAACCCGGGCTAAGTCTTTGACATGCAGATTCCCTGAGATCGTCACCAGAGACGCTGACTCACAGTTCTGGGCTGAGCCCCAGAACGTGCGTTTAACCACCCACTCGCCCACACACCGTGCCCAGGTGACTTCAATGTGGGCTCCCTGGAGACCACGGGAAGCAGCGCCACATCACGGCTGGGAGGGCCGAGTGCAACACCAGCCACGGGGGTCCCGCCTGCTCCCTGCAGCCACGGGCAGGCCTGTCTCCCCGGGATCACAGCAGGGTCACCTTGATGGAGACGGAGGGCTCTCAGGCCCTCGGTCACGCCCTCGTCGTCGTCTTGCTCTCTGACTGCAGGTGACTAAGCGCATCCCTTAGAGACAGACTTTGCCAGCTGCATTTCTAGAAGGCTCTCCCACTTCCCTGCTCTGTGGGTTCTGGTGTAGGGGCAGGGGGTTGCCGAGGGCTGATTCCCCTACCAGCCCCATGTTCCTAGAAATGTAGCAATGTTGCATCCTCTAAGAATATTATTCAGATTTATTTTTAATAAAAATCTAATAATAATAATTCTTTATATTTCTGCAGCACATTGTGATTCACAAAATACCTTCACTTCCATGACTTCATTCCATCTGCACAGCAGCGCTGGTGTGGTGAGCAAGCCAGGCGTCCTGTTTCCATTGGACAGATGGGGAAATACTCGGGGAGAATAAGAAACTTGTCCAAGGATGTAGACAAAGTAAACAGGGGACCCAGCCCTCAGAATGATGGATTCTGTCATCATCTCTAGCTGAAGGTCACACTTTTCCAGACTGTGGTATTATCCAATCTCTAGTCTTTGAACATTGTCCATTAATAAATAATGTGTTTGCTCCATGAAGGGATCTGTTCATCACTATAGCTATTTGAAATACTCAGGGGATGTTTAAGTAGCGTATTAAGAAAACATTATATATATAGGCTGCACTTGCATAGTGGGCCCTCTCTTCTTGCACGGACAGTGGGGTTGTTTGGAGTGGCCTGCAGGGAGTGTGCCGAGGGCATGGGCCTCAGACCCCTTGGCACACTGAGGACCGGAAGGAGTCATTGCTTCACACTTGTAGTTCCCTCTGCTGAAATATTTTTCTCCCCTCTCCCTCCCCCATTAGCTTAATTCTGGGACTCAGCACTAGCCAGTTTGGCTCAATGGATAGAGTGTCGGCCCACGGACTGAAGGGTCCCGGGTTCGATTCTGGTCGAGGGCATGTACCTTGGTTGCAGGTTCCCCGGCCCTGGTTGGGGTGAGTGCAGGAGGCACTCAACCGATGTCTCTCTCACATCCACGTTTCTCTCTGTGTGTCTCCCCCCTTCCCTTCTACTCTCTCTAAAAATCAGTGGAAAAATACCCTCGGGTGGGGATTAGCAAAAAAAATAATAATAATAATTCTAGCACTCACACGTCCCAACCCTGCAGGTACTGGAAGCACGTCATATGGTCCACCTCTGCGCACCGCGGCATCCTGGGCAAATCCCCCAGCCCAGTCCTCACCGCCTCATCGTCCCTCACGCGTCTCCCCATTAGGCCGTTAGCACTTCTAGGTCAGGGCCCATGCTCTCCCCTCTGTGTTCCTTGCACCGAGGGAAGCCTGCCACACAACAGGAGCTTGAGAAACAATAGGAGTTTAAATGCACAAATGAAGGAATGGCTCTAACTTACAGTATCTGGTGGACAGTAGGTGGGAAATCGAACATATAAACAAAGAAATCCTTTGCAAACAATTAGGCACAAAGTATAAAATCACGCAGCGCCCCCTCCCCAGTCCATGCACCGCGCCCCTCCTTTCCCCAGCACACACAGTCCTGAGGGTGCAGACTGCCCCCAGCAGGCCTGAAAGGCGGGATTGGCTGGGTACGGTTACCTCCCCCAACCAGAAAAGGATCAAAAGGATCGGAGAGTTACTTGGAATCGCTAATGGCGTTACCCACCCCAGTAAAGAGCAAATCCTTTGGGAACGCCCAGGGCGGAGTCTGTTAGAACGGCGGAGGGAGTCTGGGTAGGGAAGTTCCCGTCCAAAAGCTGCTCATTTGCAAGCGGCGGGCAGGCAGAGGGCAGATTCTATCTTTAGTGACATTTTTGTTAGTTTGTGTGCAGGGTCAGAGTCTATCTTTAGTGACATTTTTGTTAGTTGGGGGTGGGGGGGCGGTTAATTTTAATTTTTAAAAATATTGTATCAATGCAGCAACTGCTCTCCTTGGTATTCCCCAAAGGGGTTGAAAACATGTCACACAAACACCTGGGCACAGAGTAGGTTTATTCAGAACTGGCAAAAGCTCCAGGTCTCTTTCCTGCCCCCCCACCCCAAGGTGTCCGAGAAGATGGGCTGTCTGCCCTGCCGATCGCAGGGGCCGTCCTGTCGCACAACCTCTGGTGACTTCCCCAGGTCCCCGTGCTGCCCTCGCGTGACGGGAGACAAGGCCCTGGCAGATGAAGCCACATGTCAATCACATCACCGATCAGGGACAGAACAGAGATTTACACCGAAGTTTCCTGGTTCTCAGCCCTGGGTTCATTCCACTGTTTCATGAACTCTCACCTCTACTGCCTCCAACCCCCTCGCCGCCCCCGCAAAATCACCTGATCTCTTGATCAGTGAGCAGCGGCCAATACTGACGCTTCTAAGTAGTAAACTTTAAAAAAAAAATTTTTTTTTCCATTGATTCAGAGAGGAAGGGACAGGGAGAGAGAGATAGAAACATCAGTGATGAAAGAGAATCATCGATCGGCTGCCTCCTGCACGCCCCCCACTGGGGATCGAGCCTGCAACCAGGCACATGCCCTTGACAGGAATCGAACCCGGGACCCTGAGGTCCGCAGGCCGACGCTTTATCCACTGAGCCAAACCGACCAGGGTGCAAACATTTTTTTAGGCTTAAAAGAATCCACGATGCTCTTTAGGCCCCACAGACAAGGCGACCGCTGACAGAAACCCTCTCCCCCACCACCCCTCTGGTCTGAACTTTTTCAGCCACTTTCTCCAGCTCCTCTGCAGAGCCTGGAACACTCCCTCGGGCAGCTCTGCTCAAGGACGCACCATCCATCCGAGCGGCCTCTCAGACGCACTGCTGAGCGCTTTAAAAGCACAGACCCTGCCTTTGTGGGCGTGTGTCATCTTTCTCAGTGGAGCCTCCTCGGAAGCCAGTGTTCCTTTCCCACCCCTGCCTGCAGGCGCTGTGGTCCCCGGGCCGCAGGAGCACAAAGGCCTGTGGGAGGCCGCTGTTTTCTGTCTCTGTTGATGGCATGAGATCGGCTACAAGATGATGGCAGATCTCAAGACCACGCGAGAGAACAGCTGGGGGCTCAGCAATGGGAGGCAGCGCGTCGCAGACGGTACTTGTGGCCTCGCCCCCAGACGCCGGGCCTGTTGTGGGGAGTCGAAGCTCTCCAGGCTTGAGCCAGGGGTCCTCAAACTGCGGCCCGCGGGCCACATGCAAATACAAATATTGTATTTGTTCCCGTTTTGTTTCTTTACTTCAAAATAAGATGTGCAGTGTGCATAGGAATTTGTTCATAGTTTTTTTTTTTTAAACTATAGTCCGGCCCTCCAATGGTCTGAGGGACAGTGAGCTGGCCCCCTGTTTAAAAAGTTTGAGGACCCCTGGGAGCGCTTAATGGGTTTCAAGGGCCCGTAAGTGTGTGCGTTGGGTGCCAGGAGCGGACAAGTCACCGTGATCACAAGCCACCTCGATCCCTATCTGCGATGCCCCCTGGAGAGCCTCCCTGGCTTCCAGCCCTGAAGCTCAGACGAGGGAGCCCAGGGAGTACGCACCTCGGTGCTCGCCAGGGCACATCCATGACAGCACAACCTACTGACCGACGCTGATATGGGTCATCTCAGAGGACCCCCCACAGCACTGGGGGCAGGTGTTCTCCCACCCCCACTTTAAAGAAGGAGAAAGTGGGGCTCAGGCATGCAGGAGGAGGCGGGGCTAAATCCAAACTCAGTCTCGTGTGGCTCCAACGCACATGCTCTTACCTACCCCGCGGTGTTGGCATCGAGCTCTTGGCCATCCTTAGCTTAGAAGTCACCTTTCCTTCACTCACCCGGCACCGCGCAGCATGTAGTGAGCGCCCGTCCGCCTGGGGCCAGGCCTCCGGCTAGGCACCGAGGCTTCACTGTGCTAGGCACGGACCAGGCGCCCATCTATGGGCGCGCGCCAGGGTCTCCCCTTAAGGTCGGGCAGGGTGGGCCTTGCACAAGGCTCCTGGCCAAGGGGGTGCCAGACCCAGCTGCATTCCGCGAAGTGCCCACGGAACGAGCTGGCGGGAAATGCCCACTCCCCTCCGTGTGTCAAGCCAGTGTCCTCAGAACGACCCCCATGACGACCTGTGGTGCCCGGGGAATGCCATCTGCACCAGGGCAGACAGGTCAACAGCCAATCCAAGAAAGGGCAGCTGGCCCTCCAGCCGGGGAGGCCCACATCCGTCCGGGGAATCCAGGCCAATCATGCCTGATTCCAAGTCATCCTCCCAGAAAAGCAGGTGAATAAACCCTCCAGCGATTCCCACAGAAAGGACCCCCGTCTCTGCAGGCGGCCGAGCCTGTGCGTGGCGCTGGGCCCACAGGCCGTCTGCCTGCAGCTGCCGGACCCCAGGGACATGGAAGGGAGGCTTGTAGAGCTAGAACTTACTGCAGAGAACAGGCGAGAAGAAACATCAAGGTGACAAGCCCAGAGCCCCGGAAATCGGGGGAGAGGGTCCCGTGAACAGAAAGCAGCTGACGGAGGAGGTCTTGGGAGGAGGGGTCAGTTCTGTGTGTGCCAACTTGTGACGTAGAGTGGCTTATATTCCTGGAGACTGTATGTATGATGGCACGGGGTGTCATTCTTGCGAAAGCCCAAAATACAGATGAGGAAACAGATACCCAAAGAAACCAAACAACCCGGCCAAGCTCGCATCACACAGCCAGGAAGTGGCAGAGTTGGAAGGCCGCGAAGGCAGGTCCGCGTGACTCAAAGGCATGATGACAGAGATGTCAATGACAGCATTGGGGGGTGGGTGTGGGGGGTTGACAGCTGTGAGGGTGGCAGGTGGGTGCTTGGAGCCGTAGGGCCACTCCGGAAAGTACACGACTGTCTCACCACGTGCGGTCCATCTGAAACGGAGGCCGAAGAATACTGAATGCCCACTGCAATCGAAAACACTTAAAAAGACGTGATTGATTTGTGCTCTCGCTTCAAAGGAGTCCTCAGAGCTAACATAAAGGAAGTGAGATAAGGGAAGGGAGGCGGAGCCAAGGCAGCCAAGCCCGGGCCCTAATAGCTCCTCGAGGTGATAAACGCAGGCCCTACAACTGGCTGTGAGTGGAGTTTATTGGTCTCGCATCTCGAGCAAAACGTGTTCAAGTGGGAAAGGATCTCTGTGCTCTCGGCCAGTCCCATATACATATATACAATAAATATATATAGACATTTATTGATTTCAGAGAGGAAGGGAGGGAGAGCGATAGAAACATCAATGATGAGAGAGAATCATTGATCTGTGCCTCTTGCACGCCCCCCACTGGGAATCAAGCCCACAACCTGGGCATGTGCCCTGACCGGGAATCGAACCATGACCTCCTCATTCATAGGTTGATGCTCAACCACCGAGGCATGCCAGCCCCCCTTTTTACAGGAAACCGAAGCCCGAGACACCTACTGCCTCCCCCAGGTCCCCAGGCTGCTCTGCAGGCAGAGCCAGGACCGGCCCAGGCCCGGCCCTCAGGCCTAGTCGTTCCCACACGCTGCCTCGCTGAGGTCAGCATCGCCACTGCCCACGGCGCTGGAAACAGCTGTGGTCACGCCCGTCCAGGAGTTCAGCACACCCCACCCCGCTAACCATCTCCGTGGTGTGGCTGGGAGAAAACACTGGTCACGCGGGCTCCGGAGGAGTGGAAAATTCCAGGCCCGTGCACAACACCCCAGGTGTCCGTGGTCAGCCCTGCCCTCCGAGCTCCCGGGCCCTCCCGTCCCACCAGCGGTTAATGTTTCACTTGGGTGAGACTTCAGGGAGCAAAGAACACGAAGCTGGCCTTGAGGGGCCAAAGGCAGGCGGCCGTGGCGCGGGCACAGCTCGTAAAAGAACAAGTGCACTTTGGGTAAGCACCCAGCGGCCTCCACGGAACCACCGGCAGGCTATTCATAGAAAAGCGTGCTATTTGGGTCTGCCCGGCTTCGGAATCCGGTTCACTGGCGGCCGCTGCCCGCCCCGCACGTGTGTGTCGCGCTCCGTTCACGAGCCAGGAGTGGCCGGGGCAAAGGCGACTGCTGCCCGGGGCCAGCGGAGGGCACCCGGGGCCAGGAGGGCCACTCCCACGGGTGTGTCCTGCCCCTGGCACGCGGGCTGAGGACCATGAGAGCTCATTTGTAAGGTCAGCCTCATTCCTGGTCCCGCGGTACGAGTGGTCCCTTACGTCCCGGCTCCTGGGCAGACACGGGAGACACCATCCCTCCCCGCCCCCAGGAACTGGTAGCTGGATGCCAAGGCCCCACTGTGGCCCAGGCTGCCCTCTGACGCTCTGCATCTCCCAGCTGAGAAAGCCCATCAGGGCACAGGGGAGGGCAGCTCCCTGATGTCGCCTGGTGCCCACGCTCACCGCTCCCTGGCCACCGGTTTCCAAGCGTAGGTGCTGTGACTGAAGGGCCAGGGCTGTGTGAGAGCTGAGGGGTGCCGGTGGCTCTGCCCCCCACACCCACCCCCGGGGAGATGCCACCCCCCATTCCTCCTTCCTGCTGTGCAGTTAGGCAAGGTTCTGGCCTGGTCCTGAGGTGAGCATACGCCGGGTGCAGGGTCTGTTCTGATCCAAAGTAGCACCAGGAGGTCCAGGCCTGGGCCCCCCCTCACCAAGGAGTCCTGAAGGGGGCCCCCGGGCCCCGCTGGAAAGCCAGCGCCCCCTGCAGTGGCCCTGAGAGCTCACAGCCACCCTCACTCGGGACAGGGGCCGAATCAATGGTGTCGACGTGACATGTCCAATTGGAGGACCGCGTTTTGTATATGAATCAACACGGTGACACGATGGACGTAGGCATGACCATCTGATGCACTGGAAATTCACACTCATGGACATACGGCGGCAGATGTGAGGGATACACAGGCCGCTGCAAATTCCACCTTCGAGAAGCTGGTGCCCTGATTGGAAATGGTGCTCCGTGCGCAATGATGATGCCTGGGCAGAGGAGGTGGCACCCGAGCCTCCTGCTGAGTCAGTGCTCATTCAGCATGTATGGCACCTACTGTGTGCCGGCTGAGTCCTCACAGAGCACAGGGCACAGATGCGCCCTGCGTGGCGGGCTCCGTGTCGCGGGGCACAGGCACGTTCACAGGGACCTCGTCCCCCGGGGTGGGTCCTGCTTCAGAAGGACCCTGAGCTCCGTGGGGAGGAAGCGGATGGGCCCACCTGAGGCCAGGAAGGGAGGACGAGGCAGGGAAGGCCTCCCCGAGAGGGGCGTTCGCAGGAGGGACAGACCCAGGTGGACAACAGAGTGTTCCAGGCCAGAGGACACTGACAAAGGCACCGAAGCCACAGCGCTTAGGGAATGGAGCCTTCTCCCCAGTGCCGGCCGGGGCAGGCCAGGTCGGTGCCGCCTTCGGCTGGGGCCGGGGCATTGGCTTCTCTCTAACAAGCCCGCTGGCCTCCGGGCTCTTCCTGTCTGCACATCGCTGCCCGGGTTCATTCCCCGTCGGCCCCAGTCCCGGCCTGGGTGAGCAGGGGACCAGGTGCGCCAGCAGAGGGGCCATAAAACTGGACCCACAGCACGGCCAGGGACACCTTGGGAGCCTGGCAAGAGGCCAGGCCTGACCAGACCCTGAGGACTGACCAGCGAAGTTTGGACAGACCCTCCTCTAGTTCCTCCCCGTGTCATGTGACCGTGAACCTTATCATAATAAAAGCTGTAGAAATACCGAACGTTAACCTTATTAAAGTCACACGATTCTGGTCTTGGCAACCCTAATAGGACCTTCTTTATAACCAGTCTCTAGGGCGGGAGTCCTTGAACAGCCCAAGGTCTGTCAGGGTGCGCGAGGGTGAGTAATGCCTTCAGGGACCGGAGCCAGCCCCCCCACGGCTCCCCACCACGCCCCTCCCTCCCAGCCCCCCCCATGTCCCTCCCCACCAGCCCACACCCTTCCCCCCACCCAGCCCGCCCCCGCCCCCAGCCCCCCACCGGCTCTCCTTCCATAAGGGCCTCCTGTTTCCTTACGAATGGAAACAGAAATTTCCACTCTCCTGGACCCCGGGAGGAACATACGCGTGTCCCCTACAGCACTCGCCCGCTGACATGGTATTTTCCTCTGGATTAATGAAGCGTGGTGGAATTTTTAGCTGTTGTTATAATGATTAAATGTCAAATCAATATCGCAGGAGAGGCCAGCAGGAAAATGATATGCGAGCCGCATAGGAGGGGGGAGAGAGGAGGCGAGGAAGGGGAGAGAGGACACCAGCCAGACAAGGAGATGGGAAGGAAAAGAAGAGAAGGAAACAGAGGAAGCGGGGGCAGCTCGGTGGAGCGCGTCCCCAAGGAGCGGCTCCCAGCATCGGTTCTGCGAAGGTCACGCACGGACCCTGGCAGACGAGGGAAGGTGTGGGCTTCCCCCCAGAAAAATACGCCGAGAGAGAGATGTTGTTTCCAGTGTCTGCACATCCACAAAGCCCCTGGCCCTTCATCAAAACAGACAAGCAAGCAAGCAGACCCTGTTTCAGCAGCCAGGACAGGGTCGCCTCGGTCAGCACCCTCCACCGTGCGAGGCCTCCCAGACACAGGGGTGGGGAGGCGACGGTGGCGTCAGCATCCTCTTTGCTGAGCCCCCACCTTGTCTACGAGAGTGGGGCCCTCTGCTCGCACCCCGGTTCTCCTCTGTAACACCGTGCAGGCAGCACCTCGGAGACCCTGGGGGTTCGGATCAGAGCACCGCAATAAAGGAGCGGAGGGTCCTGCCTTCCAGTTGCACGAAGGGCAGCGTCTGTGATAAACGAGGTAAAACGAGGCAGGCCTGCACTTCCAGGTCGTTCTAAAGCCAAAGGAAGTCGCAAAACATATACACAAAGATCACAATAGCCAAAAGGTGGGAACCAAGATGTCCAGGGCCGGATGAAGAGCTAAACAACGCGTGTTACACACGCAAACTAGAAGGACATTCGGCCTTGAAGAGGAAGGGACTCGGATGCGAGCTACCACATGGCTGAGCTGAGCGAAAAGCCAGACACAGGAGAAGAAATGTTATGTGACTCCGCCTACAAGAGGGACCCGGAGCAGGCGAACCCACAGAAAGGTGCTAGAAGGGGGGTGCCAGGGGGACGGGGAGTTGTTTAAGGGACACGGGGCCTTGCCTGGAAAGATGAGAATGCTCTGGAGGTAAGAGGGGGTGATGGTGGACAACAATGTGAACGTGCTTCACACCACCAGACGACGGAATTATGTAAACTATGTAAAATAGATTAAATTATACATTCTGTTAGGACATATTTTACCACCCCACCCCCCAAAATGTGCAAGGGAGTCCCATGCACCCTTTACCCAGCCATCCCCATGGTAACACCCTGCATAGCTATTAAACCCTGTCAAAACCAGGAGATTGCAACGCAGTGCTAAGTCAGACCTCACTGGTTTTACAAGCAATCGTGTGTGTGTGTGTGGGGGGGGGGGGTCATGTGCAGTTTTATCTCCTGCGTAGCCACCAGCACTTTCCAGACGGGTAACTGTGTCATCCCACCTGCTCCCCACCAGCTCCTAAGCCCTGGCAACCCTTCATCTATTCATCTCCATGATTTTGTCACTTCTAGAACGTTCCATCAGTGAAATCATCCTGTCTACGACCTTTGGAGACTGGTTTCGCTCGGCATAATTGCCTAGAGGCCATCATAGTTGGTGCGTGTATCAATAGCTTATTCCTTTTTATTGAATAGTTTTCCATTAACACAGATGCAAATTCCTGCTTACGTTTGCACACCTAAATTTAACTAATTGGCTATTCAATTCTTTGTCCACTTTAAGACCATTGGCGGGTGGACTTGATTGCCGTGGTCACTACGGGAGTGGCCATCCGGGGCTCACGGCGCACCCCGGGCCCAGCCACCCTCCCGGGGCTGTAGTCTGGGCCACAGCCTGCCTCCTTAGGGACAGAGCTCCGTGGGGTGAGCTGTCTGGCCTGCTGACCTTCTCCTGTGGGGACCCTGTGACTGACAGGCGGGATGCTGCTGCGGGAACACCCTCCCCCTGGTGGCTGTGCGGACGCGGGCAGCCGGGGCTGCTTTAAGCAGGAAGGTGACCCCCAGGAACCGGTGTTGAAAAATGCGATGCTGCTCCCATTCTCGGGAGGGAGCTTTTACACGGCGCCACCGGCTGCAGCCTTTTAACTGTTCCCGCCTGTCCAGCCCGACCTGGCACCTGGCCCCGCACAGACCGGCTCCGAAGGACCAAGGACAAGGGCCGGCAGTGAACCTCGCAGCGGCTGGCGGCGTGATGGAGGCCGAGGGGCCGCGTCAGGGGGGTTGCAAAGGTCACCGAGTGTGGGAGCAAGATGCCATTTCATGGAAAAGCCCTGCTTCCTTGTCTGTGACAGCAGGTGGGAGCCAGTCCCTGAGGGAGAAGCAGTAAACACCTCACTCCCAGCTCTGCCCGCTCCCCTCCCCGCACCACGGGGCTGGGGACAGAACTCCGTGTCCGTTCCGGAGGGCAGGGTGGCGGGCAGGTGAAAGGGCGCTGGGGTGTGGGGCGGGGGGGGGGGGGGCAGTCCAGGGGACTCTGAGCACAGACAGGATTGAAGCTGCCCAGAAATCAAATCCAAAGAGGTACCTTGGGCCTTTCCTCATGTCCCCTTCCCACACCCAGGCCTCTCCACTCCTCGCCATGGCAGCCTGGGAGGTCTGCGTGTCCGACAATCAACAATCGATGGAGGCAGAGACCAGCCAGGCCCCAACATCCCTGAAGCTGCCTGGAGGCCCCAGGCCCTGGGACTGTCCCCAGCAGCTGGCCTCCTCCTCGGAGAAGGGCAGGGGGGCCGTGGCTGGAGCCGGCCTGGGAAGAACGCTGTCCTACACACAGGCTCTTAGAAAAGAACAAAGGTTCGGCCCCAGGACCCAGTGGGGACTGCTCCAAACAGGGGCGAGGCGCGCCCGTCCCGTTTCCGTGGGAATCATTTCGTGATGGGCTGCAGGTCGGCGAGGAGCCGGCCCCCCATCCTGTGTCCTGCCTCCAGGTGCCTCCCCGGAGTCACACTGTGTCTCCTGCTGTGCGAGAGTTCAGACCCTTCTTTCACATCAGCACAGGCCGAGATCTGGAGAGACGGGGCCTTAGTCACCGGGGTTGCCGTGCATCCCACGGGGACCTGGTTGGCCCGGCACACTCCGTGCCGCTAACGCATAAACTCCATCTTCTCGGACCTTTATCTGGCAGTGGCCGGAACTAGCCCACACGCCCGGCCCGAGTTCTCTCAGGTGGATGATGGCGCCTACGGGTGGAAATCACCGAGTGCCAAGAGCCTACGGAGACCCGGGTTAGGGCAGCGCCAGCAAACGCACGGGCTGGCCGCGAGGCAGGAGTCGGCAGGATCTGGCCGGCAGGGTCAGGTTCATGGGGAGCAGGGCTGTGCCTGCATTAACTGGTCCCCAGCAGAGTGTAAATAGGGACCCACTGAGCAGGATTGATTTTGACGTGAGGAGGGATGGGTTAAACCTGAAACATGAAACTCCTGAGAAGTCTTCGTTTCCAAGCACCAATAACGCCTCCTAACCGGAGGGCGGGAGAGCTGGTGCCTGTCCCCCATCCAGACTGTCCCCCAGCACGGTGCTGCGACCCCTCCTCACCCTTCAAGCCCGAGCTCCCATTTCCCCTGGACAACGCCATCGAAGCCGGGTCCCGCCTGCTATTCCCACCCGGGCAGAGGGACGGCCGAGGGCAGGTCCCCCAGCAGGAAAGACTGTGGCCCTTCTAGGGCCTGGGAGAAGGCAGGTGACCGCCACCGTGAGCGCTGGGGAAAGCGGGAATGTTTGGGGCATCCACAAGCACCAGTCCGTGCGGAACTGGGGGGCCACGCGAGAGGTTTGCCCTTTACCCCAGCGTCCAGGGAAGAAGTTGTACGCTCCTTCCACTGGTTCAAGCAACGCTATCTGCTCAGATTCAAGTCAGAGCGCGGGCTGTGTTCGCGGAGCCTGGCTTCCCGAGCTGGTAGGTACTGGGAGTGGAAGAGAAGCAGTGACCTGGCAGATGAACCCAGGAGAGGAACACACCTGTCCCTGCGTGGAGCTGGGGGGCAGCTGAGGGCTCCCGGGAACCTCGAGCTCCTCTGTGTCAAGGTGGCCGCAGCGCCCCTGCCCTGCCCCACCCCCTCTGGCCTGCCCTCTTCCCGCCCCACCCTTCCCTGGAACACAGAGTTCCCGGCCAAGGACTCCGGGAAGCCCAGCCCAGGTGCAGGATGCCTGGTGGCAGGTGTGGGAGGGAGGGAGGGAGGGAGGGAGGCAGGGAGGGAGGCGGGAGGACAAAGACGGAAAGTGAGAGGCAAGAAGAAAGGGCGACCTGTGGAGTTTCCCCCTCACACATTCTGCCCTCAACTCTGATCAAAAGCAAAGATGAGCAGGTTTTACAAAGGAAAGGAAATGAGACTCCGTCTGTGGGATTCGCTCAGCCCTTGCCATCCTGCCTTACTCCTCTCCGGCAGGACCCCCCCCCACCCCACCTGCGGCAGCACGCACCCTGGAAAGTGCCCACTGTGCGTCAGACACTCTGCAAGGCCTGGGACCAGGAGTCGAGGTGGTCAGCTGTCCTCGTGGCCGGGACAGGGGTTCCCCAGGATGTGGCACTCCCAGGGCTCAGACCAGGGCTGTCCCAGGCAAACAGTTGGTCACTTTCGTCGGGGTTGACCGTCCAGTAGAGTCAACGGTCAAGGGCATTCGCACACTGTGGCCTGTGGGGGGTGGCCAATAGGAACAGAGCGAACCCTTGGAGCTGGAGGCACCCTTCTTGGCACTTAGCTCCCTTTCTGAAAGGACCCTGGTATGTCCCCCGATGCCATGCCCCGGCCCTGAGGATGGGCAGGGAGGGTGTGGGGACCGTGGCATCGCCAGCTTGGCTGAGGTTGCGCTCATCTATCGCGCTGCGGGAGCCTGTCCGCGGGCCCATCGGCCAAGGTCAGCTAAGGACAGGCTGATTAGCTGGCCCCTTGGGCCTTGCTCTTCGTGACACCGCCTCTGGCGCTGAACAAAGGCTCCTCGTTGAGGGCTGAGCGTGAGGGTGCTGCCACCTGCTGGCCGCAGGGGCTGTTTCAGGAGGGGAGCCCAAGCCTCAGGCCGCAGCACAGCCTGGCGCAGGCCCTGGGTCAGACTCTGGGAGAAGCGCCCGGGGTGCCCTCAAAGGCGCACCTGGACGCACACTGGGGGCTCCCAGCGCTTTCCCACGCTCATGCCCGCCACGGGCTCCCAGAATTCCCAGCCCGCACGGCACTCTCTTAGCTGCCACCCTCTGGGCCCCGGCCGTGTGGTGCAGCTGGCAGTATCAGAGTTGATGATGAAATATTCAGGAATATTTCTACAAGCTGCCATGGCAACTGGAAATCGGCCATGGTGGGAGCATTTACACCAACGGCATGGGCAACCGCTCAAATTCGAGCTCTCCCTGTGCCCATCCTGCTCCCGCGGATCTGTCAGTGCCCTGCAAAGCCCCTGTCAGACTTCAGATACCATCACCACCGGGAGAGGGACCCCGCCCGGGAGCCGGGTTTCCTCAGGTCACCGGTAAGTATGGAAGTGATGTCATCAAGACGAGGTACAGTCTGCTGAGGGGGAGTTTGTGGGGAAGAAAAAGTTTAAACTCCCCAAGAACAGCTGGCGAAGCGTTAAGGGCCCGGCATCAGAAACAGCTGAGCTGAGTGACAGCTCTGGCCCTGCTGTGACTGAGCAAGTGCCCCCCCCCCACCCCCGCCGATGGAGCGCCCACTTTCCCTGCCTGTGGGGCTGGGGGGCCTGGCAGCCCCCGCAGCGACATGGTCGTGAAGTGATGTGTTTGAATGCTGAGAACAGCGCCAGGCACCGAGCAAGCAAGCACTCAACGCACGCTCAATAGTATTGGCTATTGATTAGAGCCGCAATGTCGGCAGGCACGGACCTGATCTCGCCATCTCCCCGCTCAACCGGCTTCACCTCCAGGCGTCTTCACGGGGCTGGAGGCGAGGATGGCCTCCCCGCTCCTCCCAGCAGCCACCTCTGCCATCAGCAGCCTCTCTGCAGGCTGTTCTGTGCCCAGAGCCAAGTATCTCCTCGAATAGAGCCACAGAGGGAAAAGGCGGCACCCTGAATATAAAATGCGAGGATGTGGGCAGCAGGCTCCTGCAGACGTGGCCCCAAAGGTTTCCTGGCCAGCCACGATGTCCCACATGTCAGCTCTGGACAGGACCCCCTCTGAGTGCAGCTACAAGACCTGCATCCTCTCCACCCGATTGCCTTCTAACCAGCAGGAAAACTCTGTTTTCCAAAAGTCTGATACTTCTGATCACAGACCCACTGGCCAGATGTGGCCATGTGACCAAGGCTGATGTAAGAAATGCAGAAAGTGTCTTTGCTCAGAGTGGGGGCAGGAGGCGTGTGTCTAGATACGAATCAGGCTCTATTTTTAAGAAAGGAAAGCGGGTTTGGGGGAGAGAACACACAGTGGTCAGTTTCCCTGAGCCGTCTCACATCCTGACTTCAGGGCGCTTCCGGGCGACACCCCAACCCCGGCCTGGGATGGGCTGCTCTGTGAGTCCGGGCGGGGGGCGGGGCGGGGTCCTGGATTCCTCTCCGTGCGGCTTCAGCCCGCACATCCCACCGAGCTCGGAGCCCCCTCCCTGGCCCCCGCAGCACCTCTCCAGTGTCCCTCCTCCCCAGGCCTGGTCTCCCCTGACAGCCAGCCCTGCATGGCCACCGTCTGGTCACTGTCAGAATCCCCTCATTGTCCCATCTGCGCCCTCTTCTCTCCCACACCCCTGCTCCGGGATGCCGGGATGCCGGGATGCCCGTGGTTTCTAGTTCCTCCCCCCAAGTCCAAATGCCTTAGAATTCTGCTGGGACCAGGCCTTCGCCGCGCTGCTGGGCTCAGCTCCCTCGCAGCCCGAGGCTCCAGCGGGGAAGGCTGCGTGCCCTGCGGTGGGGCCTGTGCTCCTGCCTCTGTGCTGTGTCCCTGTGCCCCTGCTGGCCTGCTGTTCCCGCCTCAGCCCAGCTCCATTCCACCCACTTCCAGGCTAGAACGGCTTCCGTTAGGCTCAGACTGCAAGGAGCTCTGCATTCCCTCCGAGACTATGAGCTTCCACGGGGCTGGGGCCACACTCGCTTGCTCATCTTTTTCTTTTTTATTATATTTTTATTGATTTCAGAGAAAAAGGGAGAGGGAGAGAGAGAGAGAGAAACATCAGTGATGAGAGAGAATCATTGACCGGCTGCCTCCTGCACACCCCACACAGGGGATCGAGCAACCCAGGCATGTGCCCTGACGGGAATCGAACCGTGACCTCCTGGTTGGTTCATAGGTCAGCGCTCAACCACGGAGCCAGGCCAGCTTGGCCTCCCCTCTTCTGTTTTAAAGCCGGGTGGGGTGGGGGCATTGAAAGGAAACTTTAAATCATGTAGACATACCATTCATTTTTCACTGAGGACCCTCAGTCCCAGAGAGGTCACCTGGCCCGAGTGCACGGCGGCACCCAGGCTGTCCCACCTCCCAGCTGCCTACTTAGACACCCTCGAGTCCCAAGGTCACATGAGAGGTCGTGGAAGTCATGCCTGGTCTCTGTGTGTGTTCTGATGCCTGCCTTCACGGCGTTATTTCACACGGACGCGATCAAGAAGGGACACCTGCCCTCCAGTGTCGAAGGTTGGATCCCATACGTCTTTCCCTCCGTTACTTGGTCCCCTTCTCTGTGCATTGTGACCTTTTGTCCCTGGGAACGTGGCTTTTCCAGCTTCCTGTGGGGTCCAGAAACCCCTGGGTTGCCCGGGGCCCCCTCCGGCTGCCACTGGCTAGTTGATTTCGCAGATAAGACTGGGCCACCCCCTCCTAAAGGCCCTTTTTTTGTAGCTGGCAAGGGGGTCACTGGGTTTACAGCATTCATTGCGCCCCTGCCCCCCGAGTCGAGAGGTGAAGGCCTGGGGCGAATGCTGACGGACGGGAACATTGAGCACCGAGCTGCCCATGCCACCCACCTTCACCTCCCTTCGCGGGTGAAGGTTATGACCGCAGCCCAGGCCTCTGGTGACTCACTCCAGGACCAGGACATGTGACGAGAACCTGGCTGGCCTGGGACGGCTGGCCGGTGGGGCCGAGACAGGGGTGCCATTGTTCGGGGAGATGCAGGAAGTCACACATCCGGAGGCCACTGAGCGTGGTCCGGGCTGGAAGGGAACACAGCTCCCCCGCGGACCAGCCTGTGTGTGCGCGTCGCCAAGGGCACTTGGAGGATTTCTGGAATATTTCTTTCCTCCTGGTGTCCCGGGGCGGGAGGGGCAGGGACCCCTGTCCCTGGAGGCTCCCCAAATGCCGGATGCATCACCTGTGGCCGCGTCTAGTCCCACCCTCCCCACAGCCCTTTGAGATCAACATTATGGCCACATCCTCCTACAGAGGAGGAAAGCAAGGCCCACGGAAGCCCTGCAGCTACGCCATGTCAGGCCCGAGGTGAAGTTCCAGTGTCGGAAGGTCCTCCTCCCCATGCTGGTGCCCAGGTTTCCTCCAAGACAGCGCTCGCGGCTACGCACCGGAAGCTTCTGGAAGCTTTCTCTCACTGCCTGCAGGGCCGCCTCGGTTCTGACCTATCTCCATTGAGGTCCCTTCTGAGACCTGAGCCAATGCCACTATCCCCAGGGAGAGCCGACCCCTCTCTGCCCCTCTGTCCTCGGCTTTGCTGCTGGCGAGGCCGGCACCCAGAGCCGGCTCAGCCCACGGGAACCGGCACCCGTGTTGGCAGGTGGCAATGTGGCGCTGTCCTCTGAGCTCTGCAAGGGCAGGGCGAGGCCTCCGCCTCGGCTGAGCCCTGAGAACGCTTAGCACAACACCCCCCCGCCCCTAGCAGCGCCTGGGAACCTGTCCGGGACGGAGCAGGAGAGGCCGTGGGAGCCTGTGGTTCCTTTAAGAGGAGGCGCAGAACCCAGACAGGTGTTCGCTGTCTGTCTCCTGGCCCAGCTTCACCTGTGCGCCGCAGGCTACGACCCTCCCCCCACTTTCTGGGGGTTCAGAGGGACTGTCACGACCCTTCACTAGGTCCCTGCCTCCGCCATCTGCAGTCTCCCCTTTCCCCAGTCCTTGCCCAGTCTGAGCGCTCACTCCAGCTCTGCCCACAGCGGCCACCAGCACCCTCCGAGCCTCCTCCAACCGCTCAGGTGCCGCACAAAGCCCAGCGCTTCCTCCTTCCCGGGGCTCTGCCTGCTTCCTCCCCCTTCTCCCCGACGCTGCTCACCTCCAGCTCCTGCAGACCCAGAGGACGTCACACCAGGGCTGGCGCGGCCTGTCTGTCCTCCCTCCCTGCCCCCCCCCCCAAGGTCCCTGCGTCCTCTGGGGCCTCCTCAGCACCCCTCCACGGCGTCCTCCAGCCACGTCCTGGGTGCTGCAGCCTCAGCCACAGTCGCCTTCCCCAGGCCCTCAGCCCACGCGGGCACCCACCCCAGCTGTGAGGGCCCTGGTGCCACCACGTCCTACCTGATGCCGATGCCTGGCCCCGCGATGCTCACGCACTCGCTGTCGGTCAGCGTTCACTGAGGACAGAAATGAGTGGCAGTGAGTGGATGGTCTCGGTCCTGCTCTCTGAACACACCCCCTGCAGCTCCTCCGTCTCCAGGCACAGCGGTCACTCATCGTGGCCACTCACAGCGGGCTCTGCCCCGGCCAGGACAGCTCAGGTGCAGACATGGCCCCGAGTGAGCGAGCCCCTCAGCCGCCTCCACACCATGAGTTCCAGGGCGGGTGGGTGACCCGGCCAAGGTCACCCCTGTGAGCGGCGGACACAGACTGGGCCAGACGCAGACCCTCTGACCAAGTCACCGCCTCAGTCAGGCCTGCGGAGCCACGATGCTCTTGGCTCTGAAAACACCTCGCCCTCCAGCTGCTCCCAGTCACCTCCCATCAGTGAGGCCGCCCTGGGCCTAGCGCCTCGCTCCCGCTGACGAGTCCTCGAGAACACACGAACACACACACACACACACACACACACACACACACACACACACGGGAGCAGGTGAGCAGGATCCCGAGGGGTCCTGCATGAGGAGTGCGTGCAAGATGAGGGCCACATGGAGGGCGTTCCCCAACCTGGCGTCGGGCACCCATTCCCTGCCCCCCACCGCCTCGGCCTGCAGACCGCCTGCCGTGGGCCGTCCCTGCCAGGTCGCCCTTGTTGAACCCGTGAGGTTGTTATGTTCCCGGCACAGCTGATGCCGCGGGCAGTGGAGCTGGTGCGCGGCCCTGGCCGTGTCTCCCTGCTTTTCATTCTCTCTCCTGTCTCAGCAGAGGCCCCTGCCGGGGAGCCAAGTCCCTGTCACTTAGCCGTTTCACGTGTCCCTTCTGTGCGCAGCCCACCTGGTCAGAATCCTGGCTCTGCCACGGTGTGTTGGTTGCTATGGGAACAGGAATGCTGCACAACAGCACAGCAGGGTGCGGGGTGGGAAGATGGTGCCGCAGAACCCTGCACGTGACCTTTCAGACTAGCGACTGGGCTGCTCTAGGCCAGCTCGGCCCCTCTGCCCCCCCACCCCCGCCTCTCAGAACTGGGTGCCTGTGACTTCATTCATCTGCACCCCACAGCCACCACTGCCAACCACCCCCCAATATGGAAACCTTCCCCTACCTTCTCTCTTGGCCTCCAATTCCAGCAGAGAGCCGCCTCCTCTGTCTGGAGTTGCTAACCCCTTATCTAGTCGAAACCCACCAATCCCAGGGCCGCAGCCCCTAATGCGCTCGAGTGGAATCACGTGCTGTTTCTCCTCGCACGCGGGCCAGGTGGCGGCACTGTCCGCGGGGCCGGGCCGGGGCTGACCACGGGCCCTTGGTGAGTGCTGCTCCCCCGACTCTCAGAGCACGACTCGGGCCCCAGCCGTCCAGCTAAACCCCCGGTCTGACTTCCGAGGACAATAAGCCTGGAGCAACGCCAGGCCCGGCCGCGCTGCTCTCCATGGCAAGGGCGGCAATTGGCAGCCCAAAGAAAAGGATAAACTCAGGGGAGGGAAGGAAGGGAAAGCGCTTTGTTATTCAGAAGGGTTTATTGAGGTGGACATTCACTCATTTTTTAAAAAATATATACTTTTTTATTGATTTCAGAGAGGAAGGGAGACGGAGAGAGAAACATCAATAACAGAGACTCTTGCACGCCCCCTACTGGGGATTGAGCCTGCAACCCAGGCATATGCCCTTGACCAGAATCGAACCCAGGACCCTTCAGTCTGCAGGCCGACACGCTATCCACTGAGCCAAACCAGCCAGGGCTCGCTCATTTTTTATGTTTCAAGTTTTCTTTTGCCTCGTTGGCGTGTCACCTGGTGAAAAACCAGGGAGCTGTGTACCTCCAGGGCCCGCGACCCCCTTCCTCACCGCGGCCAGAGACCCTTCTGCCCGGTCACGTGACCGCCAACCTCATGGCCGCTGCCTCAGTCTGGGAGAACCTGGGTCTCTTCCAGAATGTTCTTTAGGACAAGGTTAAGCCGGGAACACCCTGTTTTCCGTGTGTGGTTGACGGCCGGCAGCTGGGCTGGACCACACGGAGGCGGCGGCTTTGGTCTGGGTGCCCCAACCTCTTTTTTCTGGAATCTGCCTCCAGCCCCCTGGGGTGGGGGTCAATGGAGAGAGGTCCCCTACCCAGGTGAGGAAGGAGCGGAAGGCAGCGTGTCTCCAGGTGGGATGCCACCTGGGAGCTGGACCCGCACCCCGACAGTCTGGAGGACGTCTCCGGGGTGCGGGCTGGAGCTGTTCAGAGAGCACCCCCGCTCAGCCCAGAGCCCTGGCCTCCTGGAGAAATGGGTGCTGTGCCGGGAAGCAGAGACACAGCTCTGGAGTGGGGTGGGGTGGGGGCCGTGTGTGCAGGTGCCCAGCTGAGAGAGGCTGGGGGAGACCTGCTCCCCCCTAGGGCTGTCCCACTGAAGGGGGTCCCTGAGCCTGAGGAGGTGCTGGTGGGGGAAACCCCAAAGCAAACACCAAACCCAGAGCCCCCCAGGCGGGCAGGCCACGGACAAGCTGGCTCGGAAGCCACGGGCCTGGGAGAAGGGCCCCTGTCTGGGCCAGAGCTTAGGAGCTGCCCCCAGCCCTGCGCCAGCTCCCAGCGCCTGCCCAGAGCCTGTGGGGACGCTGCCTCTGACCGGAAGACCACGCCTCCTGCTCCCTGGAAATGAGGGTTTGGATAGTGAATGCTAAGGGTTTTTCTCGCTTTGCCCTGTTCCCGAGGCATCTCATGGGACAAAAGGCCTCCCTGCAGCCGGCTGCCTGCCTCTGGGCAGCAGTTGCCCCCAGAGCCAGGCCCTCCCAGACCCACCACTGCTGGCAAGGGCAGAACTTGAACTCGGGCCCACGTGCTGCGCCCCAGGAGGGCACCTCTGAGTTGGCCATTTTGGAGGCAGACCCCCCGGCCCTCACCCCTCAAGGGCACAGCGAGACCCCAAGCAGGCAGCCAGGCAGCTTCCCGGCGGGATACTGTGTCATTTCCTAAGACACCATTTCCGTGAGCGCTTCCCAGGAGCGCGGGAAAGCCACGCTCAGACACGGGAGCCACAGAAACAGCCGAGGCTGGTCAGCCTGAGGGGCGGGAGCTATGGCCTCCCGCGGCCGCCTCGGCTGGGATAACAGGGAGACGCTGCAGGCTGTCGGCAGAATGAGCCCCTCGGCTGGGCCCAGCCCAGATCCGGGGTCAGACGGCACCACAGGCAGGCGGCCCCTCTCAGCACGTTGAGGAAGCACAAGGGGCAGGTCGTGGAGGAGGAGGAGGGGGCCGTGCCACCCGAGAGGGAAAGGACCGGCCTTCGGGCTCCCGGGGCAGGTCTGGCTGCATCATGGGAAAGATCGAAGGGTAGGAAGAAGCCTGCGATAGGGACGGAGCCCAGGTGGGGAGGTCAAGGGCTCACTGTGAGATGAATGCTGCCGGATCAACCCCGCAGCTTCCAGGAAAGACCTGTGACTCAGAAATGTTCTCAGCCCGGCTGGTGTGGCTCAGTGGTTGGGCATCAACCTATGAACCGAGAGGTCAGGGTTCAATTCCCGCTCAGGACACATGCCCAGGTTGTGGGCTCGACCCCCCAGTGTGAGGCATGCAGGAGGCGGCCGATCAATGATTCTCTCTCATCACTGATGTTTCTCTCTCTCTCCCTCTCCCTTCCTCTCTGACATCAATAGAAATTATTTTTTAAAAATCTTTTCAGTTGCTGGCTTTTGGTCTGGTTTGTTGAGATGTTTTTCTTCCCAGGTATGGAGAGGAAATCACCACCCACCTCTTCTCTTTCTGTTGGGGCATGTCTGCTTGTCTTCGGCTCCTGGCATGAAGCCTGGGCCCCCCATTCTGCATGCTTCACCCACACTCGCTCCCGCCATTACGGGACCTTCCTCAGTGAAGTTTGTGGTGCCCCATAAAGATATCTGCTCAGCCCAGCTGGCGTGGCTCAGAGGCTGGGTATCAGCATGGTTCGATTCCTGGTCAGGGCACATGCCCGGGTTGTGGGCTCGGTCCCCACTGGGTGTGCAGGAGGCAGCCGATCAATGATTTGCTCTCGTCATTGATGTTTCTCTCTCTCTCTCTCTCTCTCTCTCTCTCTCTCTCTCTCTCTGAAATCAATAAAAATATATTTTTAAAAATATCTGCACGGCTGTGGGTTATGTTCTGGGGATATTTCAGGCCACTCTGTGGTTTCACAGATCAACAGCTCCACCCAGGAGAGATTCTGAGACAATGAGGTCACCGAAGGGCCGGGTGAGGCGGGTCGTGTGGCTGAGGCGCCTGGGGAGGGGGTTCCCTGGCAGCTGGTCAGTTTCCCCCAGAAGATTCCCAGGCCCCACCTGGGCCAACGGAACCGGAATCTCCGAAGGGGCCACCTGGGAGTCTGCACCATCCAAGTTCCCCAGTGACCTCATGACCTGCGGATTTGGGAGCAAGGCAAGGCGAGGGCCCACCGACCCTCCACGGGCTCTCCGGTGGCTGGGAGCCTTCCAGCTCCCACCCCAGCCGGTGAGTTTCTTGGGGTGGATACTTGGTTTCTCTCCTCTTTGTCATCCCCGCACAGGGCTGGCCTCATTCTCTACCTGGGGGTTGGATTGGTTTTCAAAATCTCTCCCCTTCCTGGACCCTGAGTTGAGGTTATCCAAGGCCCGGATGACGGAGACTGTCTCCCAGGGGTCGAACCAGGCCCCTGCTGAGCGCCTTGGAGGCACCAGTGGTTCCTGAGGGCGGACGGGACCTCATTGGGCCAGGCAGCCCCTTCCCTCCCCCCTTTCCTGGCAGTCCCTGCCATCACGCCCCCTGCCCCAGCCCCCGACCCCGCCTCCCCCAAGACGCTCACAAACAATCCTTCCAGGGAGGAGGCTTTGGCCTCCCGCACAGCAGGCGCTGTGGCCGCTGTGGCCACGGTTCCACAGGCACAACCGGCTTTCCTGCTCTCTGTTCTTGGAGGGGCTGGTACCTGCTGCCTCTGCTCATGTGTGTGACTGAACCTGGAACAAAGCAGCCGCTGGCTCAGGGGCAGGTCCCCGGCCTGCAGAACCCTCTCACTCCACCAGGGGGCGCCAGTCCCGGGCTGTCCTGTGACTGGAAGCATGTCAAACTCTCGCTTGAAGTCACTCCTCCCTCCAGACACAATTCGAGAAACGAAAGCCCTTTCACTGGATTGTGGGTTCATTTTCTGCTGGAATCTTCCCTGATCCTCTTTCATGAGGCCCATCCAACACAGACACCTGAAGAGAGCACTGGGAGGCCCAGAAAGGCTGAGGCTGGCCCAGGGCCACACAGCTAGGAAGCGCCAGAACCAGAGCCCGAGCCCAGATCTTTGACCTCCAAGCGAGAACGTTGGAGCTGATGAAGCCGCTCCCGAGAGGGGATCCCTGAAGCCCGGGATGTCCTCTGGTGCGGCCCATCGGGGACGGTGGCAGAGCCTGGGGGACACTAAGGTTCGTGGGATCCTGGCGCGCAGAGTATCTCCAAGGGCCTTCGGTGCCCAGGAAAGACGACCGGCTGGCTGTCTGGCAGGAGAGCTGCCCTTCAGATCCAGGTCTGGTTTCTATGCACATTTAACAGGGAGTCGGGTCCCTGGGAAGAGCATTTGAGCTGCGGCAATCCCCCCAGGGAGGCCTGGCCTGGCCTTGCATCCCACTGGGTCCCAGACCTGCCTTTCTGGCAGAATTAGGGACTGCGGGCCATCATTTATATGAGAGCGACACCCAGTGGACATTGGTGGTATCGCCGTCCCTAAGAAGAGCTCCAGAACCACCGTGTCCCAGCCCTCAAGGGGTCCCGGCCTCTGGTCCTGGCGTCCTGGCTGGGAGGGCACAGGCCGCCAGGACATGCAACTGAGTGTTGTCCTCCTCAGATCCCTCTGAGGGAGGCTGGTCTATGCAGGTTCCAGCCCGGCTGCCGTTCCCTAGACCTGGTGGGAGGGCTCCCTCTGCACCTGCCTTTACTTCTGGGGTCTTCCCTGTGGGGCAGCGGGCCCTCGCTGAGGCTCTGTGTTAGCACCTGCTCCTGAGGGAAGACGCAGGGGGCGGGGGGTGGGGGGGGGGACAGCACCTCTCGGGAGGCGGGGCTCCGGCGCTAACCGGGTGACCAGCAGCAGATGTTCTGGAATTCGGTTTCCTCCCCTCCAGCGGCTGGACGGGTGGCCTCGGAGGTCCCTAACTCTCTGGTTTTAGGCTCCAACTAGGTCTGGGGTGGGTGCAGGCAGAGTGAGATAAGGAAAAGGGCAGTGGTGATAAGAGTCATCCAAGAGGCCCTGGCCAGGTAGCTCAGTTGGTTGGGGCATCGTCCCCATACACCCAGGTTCCGGGTTCCATCCCTGGATGGGGCACATCCGAGAAGCAACCAATGAATCCACAAATAGGTGGAACGAGAAGTCGACGCCTCTCTCTCTCCCCTTCCTTGCTCTTTACAAATCAATCAATACATTTTCTTTTAAAGAAGAGGTGATTTTACAGGAGTCCCTGACAAACACGAGGCTGTGTTTGACCCTGTGTCATTGGCACGTATTTGGTACCTTGAGGTTCTTCTCACTCTGCCAGTGAGAATAATGGCCGATCTGAACGGCAGGGGGTGTGGGTTATGTGAGGGCCCAGGTCTAAGCGGGGACCCTGGGGAGCAGCTGGCCCTCTCTGAGCCCCAGGGCCTCTTCGTAAAGGAAGGGCGACCACACTCACTTCCCGGGCAGCAGGCAGGGTCGGACGCGCCCCCATCCGGAGGCACACGCACAGCGCCTGGCGGGATTCCTGAACGTCCCGTCACCTCCCACTCGCCCTTCCCTGCCCCACTGGGCGAGGAACCACCACAGCGGAGAAAGGCCTTCAGCGGGGAGTCAGCTTCACGCGGTATTTCTCCACAGCGGCCGCGGGAGGGGTCAGTCCTCTGGTCGCCTGTAGAGGAAGAAACGGAGGCCAGGCTTGGCTTCAGCTCCCACAGGGAAGAGCTGAGGTTTGAACCCCCGTCTGCTGGACGGTCTTCACAGGTTCCCAGAGGCAGCGCAGGGGCAGACGCTCAGGCGGAGAAGTCCGTGGGGAGGAGGGGCCGGGGCTGCACGGGAAGCCCAGCTGCTCCACAGGTTTATAGTTAACACCCTGCATTCCCAGGAGGGGGGCCCAGGGCAAGGCCCTCTGGCCCTTGATTCTGGCTGGACTCACCCCCCCCCCCCACACACACACACATAGGGGATCTCCCACCGGCCTCTCCGGGGAGTCCAGGCGTTTCAGTTGCAGCCACTCTGGCTCCGGCACACACTGCGCTTCTGTAGCGCCTCCCGGTTTCACCGACAGCACCCCCCTGGGGCGGGGGCAGCGTTATTCCCCTTCCTCTGCAGGTGGGAGCAGGCTCAGGGAGCTTCCTGGCTTTCATGGCCTTCCCCTGGAGGTCACACAGTGGGGCCCACGTGGGCAGCTCCTGGAAGCTGCTGATGGGCAACCGTCCTCAGCACCCGCGGCCTGACTGGCGAGGCTCCTCCAGGCCGCAGTCTCCGTCCCCAACAGTCTTGTCTCCCAGAGGCCGAGGCGAGGGCCCCGCAGCAGTAAAATGGTTGCTCATTCGTGCTCATGCCCTCCAGGGCTGAGCCAGCAGCTCCTTGAAGGTGCACTTCCTGCAACTTGCTGCTGCGTGCTCACCACCTGTGATGCAATCGCCAGGGCCGGCCAGCGGGCGATGAGTCACTCCTTCCAGGGTGTGTTCAGCTGTGCCCATCAGCCCCCCAGCCTCCCGGCCCCAGCTCAGGGCCCCCAGCAGTTACAGGGCTGAGACCTCACCCGGAAGGCCCCTGTGACCACACCAGTTCCTCAGAAATCCCCCAACCCAGCCTTGATCTAGCTCGACGGCTCCCCACTTGCTGCGTAAGCCTTTCCCAGGCCCAGCTGGGGGGCCCGGTGGGGGCCCGATGCCGGTTCTACACTGAGCCGCAAAGCCATCTCCACCACGTCACTGCTCTTCCATGTGCTTTGCTTTTCCTCCTGTACAACGGGAATCCTGTAATGGGAGCGAAAGCCCCACCGGCCTGCTGTGAGGGCTGAGAGGCAGCTCAGCACCGTGACCGGCACATGGTGGATGTTGAATGAATGACGTGGGTGCGGGTGCGGGTGGGTGTGTGCGCACACGTGTGACTCTCCATCTCTCCCGAGCACTTGACTTCTCTTCACCGTGTTTTCTGGCTACACCAACTCGAGCACCACGGGGCTACCCCGTTTCTCTCTTTGCGAGAATCCTGGTTTCTTAGTTCGTCCTTCCTTTTGCTTTTCTGACCTCTTCCTCTACGCCTGGTGTTCCTGCTGCCCACGTTCAGGGTCCTCTGCAGCTTTCATTCCCAGTGGCGTGTGGTGGCAACATAGGTCAACGCTCAACCACTGCAATATGTGTGTTTGCTTTTTAATGTGTGACAACGAGCACAGCACACTACGTGGGTAACAGATCTTCATGGCGCGAACCTCACTGCCCCACCAGGTCCCACGCCCGCATTTGGGTGGTGGGGACGTGGCCTTTGCAAGAGAAACATGACCCCTGTGACCCACAGCCACGGAGCCCACCAGCGAAAGGGCTTTGTCCATCTCCTCCTTCACTCGACTACTGATCCTGCAATAAGTTATTTTTCCTCTAAAGCAGCGGTTCTCAACCTGTGGGTCACGACCCCTTTGGCGGTAGAACGACCCTTTCACAGGGGTCGCCTAAGACCATCCTGCATATCAGATATTTACATTACGATTCATAACAGTACAGTTATGAAGTAGCAACGAAAATAATTTTATGGTTGGGCCACCACATGAGGAACTTTATTTAAAGGACCAGAAGGTTGAGAACCACTGCTCTAAAGCAACAGAGAAGGGGAGTGCAGGTGTCAGTAAAAAGCCGTGGCCTCCCATGGTACATGGCCCCTTTATTTTTTTAACTTAGGAGAAAAAGAGCCAAGCCACCTAGTTGTTTTTGTACATAATTACATTTATTTACAAAAGTAGCCACAGCACCAGGGACAGTAAGATGACTAGCTGTCACACAGTACTGGGAGGGGTAATCTCCTTGGTTTGTTTTTTTCTTAAAAACAAAACAAAACCAAACCCACACCAAAACACTCTGATGAAGTTACCAGTGAAGGTAACTGGAAGGTTTTGGAAGATTATCTAATACTGCAGAGGTATTTTAAGTTGTTTTCAGTTAGTGACTGAGGATTTGATTTCATCATCTGGAGCTGAAAGAAAAAAAAAGTCTCATGTCAGTAACCGGTAAAATGCAGTCAACCTGCGTGGCAGCCCGAGAGTCATGATTACCCTCCTATTCGTGCCCTTTTGTAATAAATCCAACAACAGCCAGGCGCCGGCGGGGGGGTGTGGGGGGGGGGCAGAGACGTAGGGACCGTCTCCAGGCCAACGGCAGCGGGAGTTCCGCAGAAGCTACCTTCGGTGCACAGCCCAAAGGCCAGGCCCCGGCCCCTCGGACCGACCCCTCTCGGCGGGCAGTGGAAATGTCCCACGTGTCAGCTGTCACCCTCCCAGCATTTATTTCCTTCTCTGCCACGTGACTCTGCTGGTGACAGCTTCCTTCCCACCTCAACTTCCCTCTTGGTCACCTCCCTGGTGCTGACACAATCCGGGGTTAACACAGAGGAAGCGGCTAAAACCTGGGGGCACCGCCTCCCCGAGCAAGTCCCTCACCAACAGCCCGCTCCCTGGCTTCCGTCTTCTCCACAGTCTGGATCTCAGAGACCAGAGCGTGTCAGCCGGGATCAGGCCAGATCAGCCCAGCCCAGCCCAGAGTTCCCAAAATACCTGTGCTCCACCCCCAGCCTTCCTGCCACTCCTGCTGTGGGAAATAACGTGGTGCTTTCCCCCTACCCAAACCTGGAAGTGGGCGCTGTGGGTTCGTGAGGGGCAGAGGCCGCCCTTCTCCCCCGAGTCCTGGCCAGCACAGGACTCCGGAGAGCAGCGCCTGCTGGGCATGTCGCCCTCGGCCCCAGCTCCCCGCCACCCACAGCCTGATCCATCCGCTCGGGGAACCAGACGGCACCTCCAGCGCCCGCAGGCGGCGATGCACCTGCAAACCTTTCCCCCAGGGAGAGGGGTTCTGCTGCCTTTTGAACTTGGCGGACGTTGGGATGTTTCCAGGCCTTGACAGCACTCCCCGAAACTGCCCAAAGGAACTGTCCCTTCGCCCGCCGGCAGACACCTGACACCGACATGGCTGTGCTCAGCTGGTTCTCGCTGCCCTTAGGCCTTCCTGACACTGTCCTCAGGAGATGTGACAATTCTGCATTTGCTGCCCTCGCCAGCTCTCCCCCTAATTCCCACCCCTCCGTCATACACGTGACTCTTTAATAACGGAGCCTAGGGAACTCCCCCTCCAGCCACGATGGGCTCTTTGCATTTAAAAATAATCCTATCTAATAAAAGAGAAACATGGTAATTGGCGTACGACCGATACCCTTTTCATTGGCTAATCAGCGAGATATGCAAATTAACTGTCAGCCAAGATGGCGGCCGGCAGCCAGGCAGCTTGAAACTAACATGAGGCTTGGTTGCCTCAGTGATGGAGGACGCCAACGTTCCCCGCCTGCGGCTGCCTCTGAGCGGGCAGTTTAAGAAACTCTGTAACAAATACGCCCAACTTCAGCCAGCAGATTGGCAACATTGTAAGCAAAGGCCAGAAACCTACTTTCAGCCGGAGGCCTAAGAGCTGGAGCCAAGCCTCAAGCTAAAGCTGGCCCAGAATTAAAAAAAAAAAAAGGAAAAAAGGAGCGTTTGGGAGTTCAGTCACCCCCAGCCTGAAAACAGCCCTCAGCCCCTCACCCAGGCTGGCCAGGCACCCCAGTGGGGACCCCCACCCTGATCCAGGACACCCTTTAGGGCAAACCAGCCGGCCCCACCCATGCACCAGGCCTCTACCCTATATAGTAAAAGGGTAATATGCCTCCCGGCACCGGGATCAGCGGAGCCGTGAGGCCTCCCGGCACTGGAATCAGCATGACAGGGGGCAGCACCCAAACCCCCTGATCGCCCTGCGGCTCTGTGTGTGACAGGGGGCGGGGCCACAACCTCCCTATCCACCCTGCTCTGTGCCTGATAGGGGGGAGCTCCCCCCCCCCACGGGCCCTGCTCTGTGTGTGACGGGGTAGAGCCATAACCTCCCCATCGGCCCTGCCCTGAGGGTGAGAGTGGTGGCGCCCCAACCCCCTGATCCGCCCTGCTCTGTGGGTGATAGAGGGCAGCACCCCAACCCCCTGATGGGCCCTGCTCTGTGCATGACAGGGTACAGAGCCCCAACCCCCCTGATGGGCCCTGCTCTGTGTGTGACAGGGGGTTGCTCCACAACCTCCCCATCGACCCTGCCTTGAGTGTGACAGGGGGCGGCGCCCCAACTCCCCAATCAGCCCTGCTCTGAGCCCGACCAGGGGCTGCACCTAGGGATTGGGCCTGCCCTCTGCCACCCGGGAGCAGGCCTAAGCCAGCAGGTCGTTATCTCCCGAGGGGTCCCAGACTGCGAGAGGGCACAGGCCAGGCTGAGGGACCCCCCCTCCCCCCCCGAGTGCACAAATTTTTGTGCACCCGGCCTCTAGTTATCAAATAAGCAGCAAACACACGGAGTGCGAAGTGTGAGAGTGAACAGAAGCATACGGAGAAAAGGGAAGCTCTCTCCCACACCCAGCCCGGAGCGAGCCAGTTCCTCCCTGGGGTGTCCCCCTAAATGTCAGGTTTGCCTCCTGGACCCGACCCCAGAGCAGCGTGTGCACCCAGAGCTCTCCTGCTCAGGAAGCTCCCGGCTCCCGGCCCATGTCAGTCATTTAGCCTCCGACTTCCAAAGATCTCCCTGCCAATACGGACTCTCTTGCCGCTTCTTCAGCTTGGTGCGGAGCGGGCCGTGCCCTTTATCAGACACCCAGTTCCGTTCCCCCCACATCTCTGCCTCCATATTCACGTCTGCGTGACCCCCGATCCGGGCCCTCTCTGCTTGGCCGGCCGGGTTATTCCATTTACCCTCTCACCCGCGGCCCCATTCCCAGCACCTGTCTATTAACCCTTTGCTAGTAGAGGATCTTTCTAACGCAAAGCTCCGCTCAAACATCCTCAGTGCTTCCCCTGAAGACAAGCCCGGGCCTCTTAGCCACTCTCAGTGTCTTGGTCGGGCCCAACCTGCCGGTCCACTTCCTGTCCTGCCCGCTACAGCCTGGGCCTCTCTGCCCCTCACCCCGCAAAGCCCGGCTCCCGGGCCCCAGCCTCCTCCCACCAGCGGGATCTGTCACGCGGGGCCTTCGGAGCCTCCTTATGGCATTTACTACGGACACCGCCCCTGGTGACCATGCCCGGGTCCTATCCTTTGCGCACACCCGGGCCCAGCCCTGACCCTGGCTCCTGAGGCGAATCCTCGGTCTGATCTTCCTGGGGGGAGGCGGGGGAGCAGGGACATGTGCTGGCGGAGAGTACAACCCTCGGAGCCTGAGGACCTCGATGTGCGTCTCCGCTCTCCCACTTGCTGCCGCGGGACTGGACTCCTGAGTCTCACCTTCAGGGTCTCTGGCACGTGGTACTGACCCCGTGCAAGGCTAGTGGAGAGGGTCCAATGGGAGGAGATATGGAGAGTGGCCAGGGCAGTGCCGGGCACGCGGCTGGTGCTTAACGAACTGTGGTTCGTAGCTCTCTCTGCTGTCAGTGGGTACGGTCCCAGGCACTGGCAGATACACAGAAGCTGGCTCCCCAAGCGACGGGCACCCGACAGCGAGGCTGTCCTGGTCTAGGCCACGACACAGTTCCCCCAGAGCACGGTCCACAGGGCACTTACGTGGTTCATTCCGTCCGTGTGGCAGAGTTCCAAAAACCTACGAATGAAGACATTTTCATCTCAATTAAAGAACTGGAAATGGAAGCTGAAACCTGCAGGTACTAACTGCCTTGTAGAGACGTGGATGTGGAAAACTCAAAACCAGAGCCCTGTCGGCTGACATGCCTCACTGTCCCAAACACTTCCATGAAACTGGGGACTGAGTTGGTCCAAAGAGTTGCTCAAAAATGAGTCATCAGATGACAGAGAAGCAGAAACTGCTGACAAAGCGGTACGTCTACTGCAGAGTGGGCACAGGGCTGACCAGGAAGGCAAGGCTAGAATGGTGTGGACGAGTGCTGCCCAAAAGGAGTATAATGTGAGCCACACAAGTATTTAAAAAATGTCTGTAGCCACGTACAGAATAGACAGAAAGAAATCGGTGAAATTACTTCTCGTAGTCTGTCTTATTAGCCCAACACATAAAAATATTCTCATTTCAACATGTAGTCAATAGAAACATTATGAATGACCCATTTCACATTCCTTCCTCTAATACGGTCTTATAAACCTAGTGTGTAGTTTATACTCACAGCCCAGTGAGTGCTGGACAGCCACACGTGGTTCGTGGTTACTGTCTCAGGCAGCGCAGGCTTGGGCGTGAAGGTACCGTTCCCACGGGTACACATCTGTTTCCTTCCCACAAGGCACCAGCCTCAGCCTCGAGCCACACTCCTGGGCCAGCCGCCTGGCCCACAGGCTGCCTGAGCACGTGTAGGTGTCTGCCACTACGACGAGGTGCTGGAGCTGTTCACCTTCGACTCACTCCCTTTCCCAAAGCTCCATGCCCAGCACCTCACCATTTCCCAACTCGTGGCTTTAGAGCAGAGACGTGTGCCAGATTAGTTTTTTAGAACAATTGTTTTTAGGTTACGTGGTGCTACCAATACTGACACTGGAGTAATTTCTTCTCTACTGAATGCCCTTTAGCTTCCTCGTTAGCACTCCCCGTGGGAGTCACAAATGAGCCTTGCAAATACCCTTTTGGTGAAGGTGGATATGGAAACGGCTGGGCCTTCAAGAACATCTGTTCCCATCTGGTCAATGTCCTTTGGGATGTGAGGAAGGGCTGCGTGTTAGGTCACCCGTTGTCCAGGGCATACAGGTTGCTTTCTAGGTTGGCCCGAGATCTCTGGGGGGACCAAGGAAGTCTCAGGCAACACAGGCAACACCAGATCTTTATTACGCACTAGAGGCCCGATGCACGAAATTCGTGTACTTTGGGGGGGGAGCGGGGAGGTCCCTCAGCCCGGATTGCAAGAGGGCTCAGGCCAGGCTGAGGGACCCCACTGGTGCATGACTGGGGCCAGGGAGGGACTCGGGAAGTTGGCCAGCCGGGGAGGGACCGCAGGAGGGCTCCAGGGAGTGTCGGGCCCGTCTCACTCAGTTCTGATCAGCCAGACCCCAGCAGCAAGCTAACGTACCAGTCAGAGCATCTGCCCCCTGATGGTCAGTGCACATCATAGCGAGTGGTTGAACAGCCTTAGCATATCATTAGCATATTACGCTTTGATTGGTTGAATGGCCGGCCGGATGACCAGACACTTAGCATATTAGACTTTTATTATATAGGACTCCATGTCACCCAACTCCACAAAAGTTCCTTCCTACCTGGGACCTCCTCCTAGGCCAGTGATGGCGAACCTATGACACGCGTGTCAGAGGTGACACGCGAACTCATTTTTTTGGTTGATTTTTCTTTGTTAAACAGCATTTAAATATATAAAATAAATATCAAAAATATAAATCTTTGTTTTACTATGGTTGCAAATATCAAAAATTTTCTATATGTGACACAGCACCAGAGCTAAGTTAGGATTTTTCAAAATGCTGACACGCCGAGCTCAAAAGGTTTGCCATCACTGTCTTAGGCTGTAAGACATGGGCACTGTGACCACAACAGCCAAGAGTAAGGGGTCTTTTGCAAAATCTGGCTTGGAGACCGGAAGTATAACTCTATGCTGAAGTGGGCCCAGGACAGGAGGAGGCTGAGGACTAGATCCCAGGACTATCTGGCTGTGCCCCGAGGACTCATCCCACCTTAGAATCGTGCAGAATCTTCGGAGGGACCTGGCACACTCGGCAACCAGACAAACACAAAACACAAAAGTTTCTGCTTCTTTCGAAATGCCTATGAATTCAAACTGTGTTGTTATCTCCAAATTCACTGTCCAGCCTTTGAAAAACCAACTCACGTTTGGAAACTTATATTTTTAAGAGGAGTATACATACCTACTGCACAGGCTGCTGCTACGAATGGTACCGCTATGAGTACATATCTATGCCTTGAATTACCTGTTAAAGAAAAGAAAGAAAGAAAGGAAAGAAAGAAGAGAAATGCAATTAGCTGACCTGGTCAAAATAAAGATACAGATGATCGTCCTTACTTGCAGCTCCCGTGTTTGCAATTTACCTACTTGCTAAACTTTGTTTTCCTCAAATCCATCCCCATAGCGCCTTCACGGTCACTCGTGGGCACGCGTGGCCGACGGTGAAAAGTGTGAGTCGCCCGACGCACGTGTCCCCGCCGAGTCTGAGCGAGGCCACACGCTGCCTTCCTGCCCCGCTCTCATTCTATCAGCAGGCGTTCTACTCGTGGTCTCCTCAGGGCCAGTTCCCCACATTGTTTAATGTCTGTTGGTCTCTGCTGGTGATTTCACGGTCTAAAACGGCCTCCCAGGCACAGTGCGGACATGTGGTCCAGCATCCCTAAGCACAAAAAGGCTGCCATGTGCCTCACAAAGAAAACGTGCATGTTGGAGAAGCTTCCTTTAGGCCTGAGTTCGACAGCACTATTGGCCGTGAGTCCCATGTGAATGAATCAACCATATGTATTAAACAAGTTGTCGCTAAAAATAAAACAAGGTTATTTGTGTATTGATATTTTGCCCAAAATGTTGCGACCAGAGGCCGGCAGGCGCCTCCCATTTCCTGGTATGACAATGAATTTGGCCACAGCAACGGAACTTGAAGGCCTACATTTTAATCCCGTCTCCTTTACTTAAGTGACGTTGGCACAGTCACCCCACCTGTTGAACCAGTCTCCTCACTCTTAAAGAGTAAATAACTACTCCTGTCCAGCCAGTCTACAATGGTGGTGGCGAGGAAACAGCTTTTGGAAGGGTTTGCTAACGAGTGGCAGGCTAGTCGATGTGAGTCACTATGATTCACTTGCTAAAGCATTAGAAAGTCTACACAAGAAATTAACACTTGAACAAGTAAGAGTCAATATTTAAATGTTGTATCTTCATGGATTTGTATCTGTTATGGTGCATGCAACTCCAGAAAAGTATTTAAAATCATCGGGGGGGGGGGTGGCGGGGAGGGGGGACGCGGGGGGAGGAGGGGAGAGGAAGGGAGGAGGGACAGAGACCCTGGGTTTTTATTGTAAAAGAATCATTTAGATCAGTGGTTCTCAACCTTCTGGCCCTTTAAATACAGTTCCTCATGTTGTGGCCCAACCATAAAATTAATTTCGTTGCTACTTCATAACGGCAATGTTGCTACTGTTATGAATCATAATGTAAATATCTGATATGCAGGATGGTCATAGGCGACCCCTGTGAAAGGGTCGTTCGACTGCCAAAGGGGTCGTGACCCACAGGTTGAGAACCGCTGATTTAGATCATTAAGCTCAGGCCCAGATTTTCAGAGAAGAAAACATTTGGTTACTGGAGACCGAACACAGGTCCCAGACATATATGTATCTCATGTCAACACTACTCTGGGATTTAAAAGGCCAAAGAACTATCTGGCAATGTCTCTCAAACTTTCAAAATCTACAATGTAATGTGAACCGTCAATGGGGGAGGGGAGATTTTTAAGAAGATGAATCACAACTATTTAATAAAAAAGGGTTTGTTTTCAAAATCACAACTCGTATTTCACGTCGGTGAGAGGGATGTTATGGTGACGATCTTTCTCTTCAAGGTGTCTGCGAGGTGTAACATTCAATCCCAACGGCAAGTGTTCAATGAAAACCGGGCAAGGACAGGATGCTTGCAAACCTCCTGCTACATTCACATAATTCTACAGAGGAGCTTGTCCAGGAATTCTGTCCTTCAAGAATGCTGCCTCGTGGAACACGGAGCTTTTCCAGATTTCTACTTGCTGACTCAGGCTGTACCAGGTCAGCCACTTTCTCCTGGTTGGCTATGCGCATGGCACGCTGGTGTGGCTTTCTGCCACTCCCACTGGAAAGCAGCTATCTGCTCGCACATGGATGGTATTTCCACAGTCTGCCTTGGGTAGTATGCAACACCCAACAGGTGGAATTCATAAATTTGCTCCAAGCATAACAACTGTCACTAACTTTGCAGTGGGTTTTTAAAATGTTTTTATTGCCCTAACCGGTTTGGCTCAGTGGATAGAGCGTCAGCCTGTGGACTCAAGGGTCCCAGGTTCGATTCCGGTCAAGGGCATGTACCTTGGTTGTGGGCACATCCCCAGTAAGGAGTGTGCAGGAGGCAGCTGATCGATGTTTCTCTCTCACCGATGTTTCTAACTCTCTATCTCTCTTTCTTCCTCTCTGTAAAAAAAATCAATAAAACATGTTTAAAAATAAAAATCATCATTTTCCCCTTTAAAAAAAATAAATAAATAAAACGTTTTTATTGAACTCAGAGAGGAAGGGAGAGGGAGAGAGAGAGATAGAAACATCAATGATGAGGAGAGAAATCATTGATTGGCTGCCTCCTGCCCGTCCCCTAATGGGGATCGAGTCCCAGGCATGTGCTCTTGACCGGAATAGAACCCGGGACCCTTCAGTCTGCAGGCCGACGCTCTATCCACTGAGCCAAACCGGTTAGGGCTGCAGTGGGTTTTTAAATCTTCATGGCAGTTGTGAGGCTGGTGCAAATGGTGCCTCGATGAGTGACACCTCCGTGGGTTTGGTCTTTTCTCTGTCTTTAGGGACCAAATCCATCAGCTGCAAATTGGAACCCATTGTGCACTTTTCCTGCAAGTGTTTGTTTTACCCGAGAAGTCACACTGCTTTGTCTGAAAATGAAACCGTAACTTTAATGGCTTCATGTCATTATCTGAAGTTTCAAAAGGTACGATACACTGGAGACGTAAGGAGAATGGCTCACTCATCAAATAAAATTCAAGGTTTTTATATTCATTATGTTTGCTAATTGTCCTTTTCTGTTTCAGTGGCTTGTTAAAAAAAAAAAAAAATTAATTCACAGAATCACCCTATCTCAGCCCAAAGAAACGCATATTCTCTATTTACCCTGGAAATCCTGTTCACGATATATAATTATGACGTTATTCTGAATTATAATTAATACTATAATTCATCTGTTCTCTTATGTTTTAATGAACCACTTTCAAATCACTGATCCTTTTGTTTGTAAACTGAAGATACAATGTAAAAATTAGATAATAAAAATGGCCACTTACAAATGTACTTAAGACTTAACATAAAAAAGGCCATCAGTGAGACAGCTCGGCATGAGATTGACTGGGTGTTAGACCAACGATTTTCAACCTTTTTCATCTCATGTGGTGCGAAGCCCGCAAACCACAACTGTCCCATGTTTTTATTTGACAATCTAAGGAAATGAGGTCAGTGCCCCTGACTAAGTGGTCAGGTACTGCATGTTTTAAAAATCACTGCGGCACACCGGTTGAAAATCGCTAAACTAGACAAACGTATGAGACGCAGTCTTGTAGCACATGTGAGAACATAAAGGTAATGAAGAACGTTACGAAGCAGCCTGGTGGGTGTGGCTCAGTGGTTGAGTGTCGGCCCAGGAACCAAGAGGTCACCAGTTCAATTCCTGGTCAGGGCATGTGCCCAGGTTGTGGGGTCAATCCCCAGTGGGGGTGTGCAGGAGGCAGCCGATCAATGATTCTCTCTCATCGAGGTTTCTCTCTCTCTTCGTCTCCCCCTTCCTCTCTCTCTAAAAAGCAATAAAAACATATTTTAAAAAAAGAAAAAAGAAACAGAATTATAAATAGTTAAGAGCAAGGGCTCTGGACCCAAGATGACCTGATTCCAAATCCAGGCTTTTCTACTTACTAGCTGTTGGCCTGGGGCAGGCAACTTAAACTCCCTGCGTCTTGGTTTCTGCCCATAAAAAGGAATAATTACTATAGCACCCAACTCATTGGGTCGTGTGCGAATTCATTAACACACGTATTGGAGTGGTGTTTGACAGAGGAAGTGCTAAAAATGTTCGCTTATATCTCTAATGGGTGTCCATGAACATTGTAGCTCACTTTACATTTTGAATTTGTGAAATGGACGTTAGCCACTGTCCCTGGAGTTTGAAACCCACAAACCACCACTGGTCCGCGAACACCGTTACTATGTAGCTGTGTACTCACCACCTGGGACGCAGGTTGACAAAACCACTGAGGACGTCCTGTTGGATTCTGGATTTTCAACCAAACAATGTATTTCCTGTGAGAGATCGTCCTCCTTCGTAAAATTTAGCACAGGGGCCTCGAGCTCCCAGCTCCCCTTACACTGTGGGGACGGGCAACGCCACATGTAGCGTAACAGCTCCCGATGCCGGCCGTAACTTTGAGGCACCTCGCAACTGACGTAGATGACCTCATTCACCAGTGTACAGTTTAGTGTCGGAGACGGAAGAGGGTCTGGGAAAAAAGGTAACGTTTAGTCCGAGAATAATAATATGCAGACTCATCATCTGTGAACTTACGAAAACCTCCCAACTTCCTTGTGAGTTTAAGAGATGGGCAGGCCACTTCCCTGGGCACCAATAGGAGAGCATTCTTCCCCTCCCCCCCCACCCGCCCCCCACCCCCCGGCCGGAGTCCCATCTGCCTGCTCCAATTCAGGACACCTGGGGGCCCCTGCTCTCATCCTCGACTCTGAAAGCCCCAGGATCGCAGACTGGATGGTGGCAAACTCACTCAGCGGCAGATCCTCACCTGAATGACATGAGGATTTCTAGTTTTTATTTTTCTCACTTATTACAAGTATTCGTTACCGCGTTTACTAAAAACAGTCACGTGCTTGAGTGTGGGGTGCTCCCCATAACTACGTGGGGTGCTTTTTTTGTGCATTTTTTTTGTAGAGAATTGCATTTTAAAAAATATTTTTTTTTTTATTGATTTCAGAGGAGAAGGGAGAGGGAGAGATAGAAACATCAGTAATGAGAGAGAATCATTGATCGGCTGCCTCCTGCACGCCCCCTACTGAGGATCAAGCCCGAAACCCGGGCATGTGCCCTTGACCGGAATTGAACCTGGGACCCTTCTGTCCGCAGGCCAACACTCTATCCCCTGAGCCAAGCCGGCTAGAGCAGTGGGGTGCTTTTTAATCTACAGAGAGGAAAGAGTTTATACTACTTTTTGAAAATCTGAAATGTTTCAAAGTGACTCAAAGGGTTTGTGAAAGGTACGGTGGGCTGGTTCCGTGGGCTGGCCCCGCTGACAGGTAGAAGAAGGCGTGGCACCTGTCAGGGACCTGCCAGCCCCGAGGCCTCCCTCTCAGACTTCCCCCAGGAAGCGCCTCCTACCGGCTAAGGCAGCCTGGGCCTGCACACCGCAGGCGAAGACACTCACAGGTCCCACTGCACCATCTCACCCGCTCACATCGTAATGCTCATTTGTGTCTCACACGTCCTGTATTTCATTCAGATGCCTTCCTGCATCTCTACTCCCACCCCCTAACTAATTATAAGAGATCTGATAAAACGTAAATATACAGGAAATATATACCAAAAAAGTCCTGGTAGCATTTGGATAATAAAATTTCAATACATTATAAACATGTACTAAAAAGCAAATTATAGAAAAGTTGCATCAAGGCTGGTAAAGTGAAGCTCCCGTGAGGGCGTGGGGCACTGGCAGGGGCCACTGGCCAGGAGCTGGGAGGTGTGAGCATTGGCCCCGGCAGGCTGTGCGGCCTTGGACCACAGCTCCTGTCCTATAAAAGGAGAAACCCATTGCTAAGTCTGTCTCGTTTTCCTCTGTAAGAGAGAACAGAACACGGTCAAGGCCAGGTGGGACAGGAAAATGTTGTGAGGGGAGACCCGTGGAAGAACTAGTATCATGTTCTATGCCAGTGATGGCGAACCTATGACACGCATGTCACCTCATTTTTTTGGTTGATTTTTCTTCGTTAAATGGCATTTAAATGTATGAAATAAATATCAAAAATATAAATCTTTGTTTTACTATAGTTGCAAATATCAAAAAATTTCTATATGTGACACGGCACCAGAGTTGTTAGGGTTTTTCAAAATGCTGACACGCCGAGCTCAAAAGGTTCGCCATCACTGTTCTATGCTGTCAGAGCCCACTTAGCGACACAGAAGCTCTTCCAGGCGCTCTCGTTGCTCCACCATTGTCACATCCCGGCCTGGGAGAGCCGAGCCACCTGCTCACCAACAGGTATGCAGACCTTTCTGTGGCAGCTGGGTGAACTTCTGCACTCAGATCTTCCCATCGATAGCCTTTCCTCGCCTCTCGCTGCCCGGGGCCTTACCACAGCGACTTCTAACAGATTAGCCAACCTGCACCTTAAACAGATTCAACAGGCCAGGAATGTGCCTCCTTCATCCCCCACAATAACTGAGTTAGTCGCTGTGTAATTAATTAATTCAGCCCACCACCCTGTCAGAGAGGAGGATTTCCTCTACAGACCAGCTGGCATCTGCATCTTTCCATTGACTTCTGTAAAAAATTACACACTGGTCTGGACCGGTTCAGGGAAGGGCAGTGACTTCGACTTACATGGACGTTCCAATGCAACGAAGGCTGTGAAGGGGCTGAGAAAGAGCTCATGGACACCTTTAGCGGAGATTCGCAGGGGGCTTTGTGGGAGAAGGGAAAGCAGATAGCAACTCCTATGCAGAAGCAAGAGGTGCCAGGAAACCCCCTTCTACCCGGAAAACTCCCTTTCTGAAAGCCTTCCGTTAGGTCTGGTGTCTCCGGAAGAGTAAATACCAACGCACTTAAATAGAACTAAACACACCCTCCCCCAGAAGTCTGACTTCCCCATTTTAAGACAACGAGGACGATGAATTATTTAGTCAACTGGTGTAAAGCCATGAGTCATCCTATGTCTTTTTATGACAAGTTCTAAATAGGGTTGAGTCTTCCTTGGCTTATCTTCGGATCCTCTCCTTTTCCAACATCTCCTACGGACACCTCTGTCTACCTGAGCGACCACAGTGGCTTCTACCCCGGCGCCTCTTCTCCCCGATCCACCGTAAATACCTACCACCCGGTTCATCTTCCAAAACTAGATTTCACTGAGTCTATTGTGGGAGACAGAGGCTCCTCACAGCCACAGGCTACGGCCCAGGTCCCCCAAGCAGGACCTGAAGTGCCCCAGTCGATACTGCGTTTATCACGGAGGGAAACGCGCCTCCCTGTGTTTGGCTCCTCTGCAGGCCTTCGCCAGGCTTCCTCAGGCTATCAGTCAGCACAGCCGAGGACCTGAGCTAAAAGGAGAAGGGGCAGGACATGTGCTACTGAGAGATGAAGGGATCAGAACGACTGGAAATGACAAGTTCTAGGTTATACCATGGCGAGCGAGGACAGCAAGGCCTGAGAAACTGGGACATTAAAAAGAACCTTTATTTCAATATCACAACCCCTGAGAACTATGACCCTGGCAGGAACATCAGAAACAGTGAAAATGAACCAGGCACTAAAACGATCCAGAAAAACTGGGGGTGATGTTCACGGCAGCATTATGTACAGTAGCCGAGACACAGAAACAACCTACGTGTCCATCGTAGCATGAATAGATATAAAAGCTGTGGTATATGTACATACAACAGAATATTAGTCAGCCATAAAAATACATTTTTATTGATTTCAGAGGGGAAGGGAGAGGGAGAGAGAGGTAGAAACATCAATGATGAAAGAGAACCATCGATCGGCTGCCTCCTGCACGCCCCACACTGGTGATTGAGCCCGCAATGTGGACATGTGCCCTGACCACGGATCGAACTGTGACCGCCCTGGTCAACACTCAACCACTGAGCCATGCCAGCCAGGTGAAATGTGCCATTGTAAACAGACCAAGTTATGAAATACTCACCGAGGACTGTAAGATGAAATTTAGAGCTATGTGTAAGATCCACGGATTTCATTTCATATTCATCTTCATCCGATGATGTTAAATTGAAGATGGTGAGGTTACCTGACTTAGGGTCTAAATGAACCCTCCCTCCAAATTGGGAGTAAGTTTTGACCTCCAGGTTTGTACTCCATTCTGTCACCTTATCCTTTCCTTTTTTCCATATGATCTCTGTAAAGTTTACAGTGCTTGATGGCGACAAAGTGATATTCCCACCGATACTTCCATAACGCAGTAAGCTCTGGCAGCTGATGAAACCTACGAGAGAGAGGAAAAAAAAGGTTAGGAAAAAAATATGATTGTTGAAAACAGAGAACCATCTTCCAAGACGCTCTATGGAGAAAGGAGTTGAATTTCGTGGTAAAAATTATTCATCAGCTACTTTGTGTGCTAAGCTGATAAACCGCCGACAGAAAGTATAGGAAGTAGATGCCTGACCAGGTAGAAACCACTCTTTTTCTTTTTTTAATCCTCACCTGAGGATATTTTTCCATTGATTTTTAGAGAGGAAGGGAGGGGTGACAGTGAGAGAAACATCGATGTGAGAGAGACACATGGATTGGCTGCCTCCCGCACACGCCCCAACCCGGGCTGGGGATTGAGCCTGCAACCGAGGCACGTGCCCTTGACCGGAATTGAACCCTGGACCCTTCAGTCCGTGGGCTGATGCTCTATCTACTGAGCCAAACCAGCTAGGGCTAGAATCCACTCTTTAACTGGGGCCCTCAAACACCCAGGAAGTGGAGCTAACATTGGTGGAGCACACCCCCTACATGCCAGGCACGTGGGCAATGCTGGGAATATGGCAGCAAACAAGATGGGCGTCGCTCCAGGGCCTCGAGGAGTCTCACTGGGTGGAGGGGACACAGAGGAGGCGAGGACAGCCACCTGGGCGGGGCCTTCCCCAGGAAGCCATGCTGAAGGAGGAGGGGAGTCGCCCAGCTGAGGGCTGGCTAAGGAGGGAGGAGAGTGGGTGGAAGATAGAGGAAGCAGCGCTCCAAGGCCTGTCCCGAATCAAGGAGTGTGGTCTGTTTGAGGAAATAAAAGCAGTTCCCAATGTCTGGAACAGAGAGCCAGGGGGTGGGGAGCAGGAAGGAGGCTGCGGAGGTGGGCGGGGCCCTCTCCGAGTGTGTGAGCAGGGGCTGGAGGGGTCAGGGAAGGATGCTACGGGCTTGGGACGTATCCTGATGGCAAAGGAGAGCTACAGAAAGGGTGTAAACAGAAGATGAGCAGGACGCAATGTAAGTTTCCGCCGGCTGACCGTCTGCAGAGCGGCCAGCGGTTGAGTGGCGGCAGAGAAAGCAGGACAGAGGCGGCGCAAGGAGTGGCAGACGGACAGACCAGGCCGGGACGCCCCCGCGAGTGGACGGACTGGAGAGGTTATCACAGGAGTTGGTGACTGGATGTGGGGACGAGGGGTAGGGAGGCCGTACCGGTGGCTGTCGGGCAGTCCGCTTTCTTGGCTGACAGGGGAGCTACTGAGATCAAACCCAATGACAGTGAGCACGCCAGAGGGACGGTGAGGATTACGGGACCGTGTGGCTGGAGCTGATTCAAACCTGTCACAAGCCCGTGGTTAACCTCTCTGATGGAAGGATATCAATGAGGGCCCCCCCCCCACCCCAGTCATTAAACATTTATCACCACCACTAAGACCGGGGTATTCCTGATGCCCCCCAAATGCGTTTAGATGCATCTTGCTCCAGGCTTAACTTTCTTGTTAAAGAGAGAAAAACGGCTGTTAAAGGAAAAGACATTAAACTGAAATTTGAAGTTTTTGCCGAGCAGCAACCAGGGTAACTGCAAGAGTGCAAGAAAAATCAAGACATTCAATAACCAACTGTAGGCAACGGTGCCCAGTAATTTCAAGTGAAAAGCAAATATCCCCACCTGTCTATTTGCAAGGACATTTAGAACCATCACCCTTAATTCAGGGAGACTGCCCTCAAAAAGACTGCAGCACCCCCCGGCTGATTGCTGATTACGCACCATCTCCCGTATTCAACCACAGTACGTGGGACGCAGGTGAAAGCAGCCGGATCCCAAGCGGAGAGTCTCCCACACACTTAGTGGGGCCCGAAACGCCTCTGAATGAATGAATAAATGAATGAATGAATGAGCGCGTAGGGTGGAGGTGGGAGAAAAGCGATGTTCCCTGAACTGTGAAATAGGAAAAAAACAAGCCAGGAACAGTGTGGAGAGAAGCGAGGAGGGAGGGAAGGGAGACTTCTGTTCAGAAAGAATCGCAGTAATTCTGAGCTGGAAGCAACTCTAAAGTGTATACAAATTACTTCCATTTCACAGGCGACGGGACAGAGCACCAAGGAAAGTGACTGAAGGCCTCCACTCTTCCAGGTGTGTTCACGTCCTCCCGAGTCCCTCTCGAACCCTCTGCACGCCCAGGTGCAGTGGGGATGCTACGTCCGTTTTACGGATGGGCAAATAGGCCCGGGGGGCACACCAACTGCTCCGCGTCTCAGCAAGTTTAGGGCAGCAGAGGGACAGGACACAGGTTTTCTGATTCCTTGCCCAGCTCCCCTTTCAACACAGCCTGGTCCATCATTCATTCATTCATTCATTCATTCATTGATTCCGAAATACTCACTGGGCATCTATTTTGTGTGGGAGAACCAGACAGGTAGGGTCCCTGCCCTCTTGGAGTTTATGTCCTGGTAGACACCAGACTTCATACAAATAATTAGACAAACATCCAATTGCAGCTGTGAGAGGGGCCAAGATCTGGAAACAGCCCAAGTGCCCATCGATGAGTGGATTAAAAAGGCTGTGGTACGTTTACACCATGAAGTACTACTCGGCCATAAAAACGAAGGGAATCTGACCCTTTGGGACGGCATGGAGGGACCTGGAGAGGGCTATGCTAAGTGAAATAACCAGTCAGAGAGAGACAAGTACCATATGATGTCACTCATATGTGGGATCTAATGAACAAAAGAAACTAATAGACAAAACAGAAACAGACCCATGGATAGAGAGCAGACTGACAGCTGTCAGGGGTTGGGGGCTGGGTGATAAAGGCGAAGGGATTAAGCAAAGAAAAAACCACCATCGGTGCAGACACAGTATGGTGACTGCCACAGGGAATGGGGGGGGCAGGCGAGGGTAAAGGGGGATAAATGACAATGAAAGGGGACTTGATGTGGGGTGGTAAACACGCACCACAGTATACAGATGAACTGTTATAGAACTGTACACCTGAAACCTATATACTTTTATTAACCAATGTCACCCAATAAATTTTCTAAGGTAAATAAACATGTGAGATGTAAAAAAGTGAGGGAGGGGAAAGGGAACAAGAGAGACTTAAGTGCAGGAAGGAAGAAAAGCCAGAGCAAATCCATCCATCCATCCGTTCGTCCATCCATTGATCCGTCCGTCCATCCATCCATCCATCCGTCCGTCCATCCACCCGTCTGTCCGTCCATCCATTCGTCCATCCATCCATCCGTCCGTCCGTCCATCCATCCATCCGTCCGTCCATCTGTCCATCCGTCCATCCACCCGTCCGTCCGTCCGTCCATCCATCCATGCAAGGAGCAATCAAAGAAGTCATAGGGAAACTCAATAAACAGTTAAGCGAATTAACTAAACTGATATAGAATACAACTTACATGCAGTCCAAGAGGCAGCAAAACTGCGGTCACCCCAAACCCTGAGTGCCATGGGACCTGGCTGAAGAACCATGACGCGGCAAGGACAGGCACAGACCTTTAACTGGAGCTGAAGAGTAGGTGGCCTGGGACCACTCAAGACACAGTCGAAACAGCCCCCTTCCTTTCCCCTGCCTGCCTCGGGCACCAGAGCCAGACAGAGGGTCTGCTGGCTCCCCGCTTCCCATCCTATCCTACCAGCCTATCCCCTGCTGTTCCTTCTGACATGTTCCCTTTGTCTACTGCTTCCCCTTCAAGGCCAAGGGGGCGGCCCCCGCTAAGGTTGTAAACCTGTACCCTGTACCCACGCAGGGACACCAGCCCCAGTGCAAGTCCAAGCCTGTCTGAGGCCTGGGAGAGAAGGCCTGTCACTGGTGCCGTTTCTCAGAGATGTGCCCACCGCTCTTCGGGACTTAGGGAAAGGGCTTTCCTTAGAAATGCCTATTTAAAGACTTCTTTCTCTCTCTAAAGCACCATCCGGATCAGGTGGCCTGCAGACGGCAGCAGTTAAGGTAAAAATTTATTTGAGGCAAAACAATAAAATCCCCTAATAGTTTCAGTACCCGAATGCATGCAGCGTGGCATTTCCCCTTGTGTATGACACTACGCCGGGGGCTGGCTGAGGTCTCCGCCCAGCCTGAAGATGGCAGGGACCGGGGGCAGCCCTGGTTGCTTTGACACAACCTTGACCCTCTCACTTCTCTGAAACCATGTCTCACTTTCAGCCCTTGGAGGACCTGCTCACAGTCCGGGCAACGAAGTCTCTGTTCAGACATTTACATACAGGGGGGGTGGGGGGCCATCCGCCCAGAATGACTGAGGGGGTGCTGGTACAAGTCATGTTTCATTAAGTTCATGAATATCCTCAGCTTAGTCAGACACATGTTCCAGTTTTGGGGTGGAAACAGGCTCAGCAAGCATGGATATGATAAAGAAGGACACGGGGGGATGGGGGGGTAAGAGATCAACCGAAAGACTTGTGTGCATGCATATAAGCATAACCAATGGACACAAGACACTGGGGGGGTAGGGGAACCTGGGGAAGGTCAAGGGAAAAAAAAAAAAAGGAGACATATGTAATACTTTAAGCAATAAAACAAAATTTTAAAAAAAGAAAAAAATGTGCCGAAACCGGTTTGGCTCAGTGGATAGAGCGTCGGCCTGCGGACTGAAGGGTCCCGGGTTCGATTCCAGTCAGGGGCATGTACCTGGGTTGCGGGCATATCCCCAGTAGGACATGTGCGGGAGGCAGCTGATCAATGTTTCTCTCTCATCGATGTTTCTAACTCTCTATCTCTCTCCCTTCCTCTCTGTAAAAAATCAATACAATATATAAAAAAAAGAAAAAAATGTTATATACAAATGAAATCGTATCTTAAAAAAAATAAAGGACACGGTGTTTTACTCAAGGGAGTTTGCTGCAGCTCAATTCTTTTTTTTTTTCTTCTTGCAGCTCAATTCTTTAACTTAGTTCTTAGTGAACCCAATCAAATGAGCTCTAGGCCAGCTCAACCTCGACAACATTTAACAACACAGCAGCACAAACACTCATTACATTTGGGGCTGACTGTGTGCCAAGCATCTTCTAAAAAGCTAAATCTAGCCTGGCCGGTGTTGCTTGCTGGTTAGAGCACTATCCTGCGCACCAAAGGGTCACGGGTTCGATTCCCGGTCAAGGGCACGTACCTGGGTTGCAGGTTCCATCCTAGGCCGTTGAGGGCGTGAGCAGGAGGCAACCAATCAATGTGTCTCTCTCACATCATTTGATGTTAGTCTCTCTCTCTTCTCTCTCTCTCTTTTCTCTCTCCCTCCCACTCTCTAAAAATCAATGGAAAATATACCCTCCAGTGAAGATTAACCCTCAAAAAAGCTAGATCTGGCCGGTTTGGCTCAGTGGATAGAGGGTCGGCCTGCGGACTGAAGGGTCCCAGGTTCGGTTCCGGTCAAGGGCATGTACCTTGGTTGCGGCCCAGTAGGTACATGCTTCCTTCTCTCCCCTCCAAGCTGCTGCCTCTCCTCCCTGTACAGTCCATGTCAGTAGCCACTAACCACATGTGGCCTGTGAGCACATCAGATGTGGTCGGTCAGTCCAAAATGAGACGTAGTTGTGTGCGTGTAAAATACTAACCAGACGCTGAAGGTTTGGTATGAAAAGGGGGACGTAAAAACCTCAAATTTAACCAGGCCAGTGTGGCTCAGTGGTTGAGTGTCAACCTATGAACCAGGAGGTCACGGTTCGATTCCCAATCAGGGTACATGCCAGGGTTGCAGGCTCGACACCCAGTGCAGGGCTTGCAGGAGGCAGCCAATCAATGATTCTCTCTCATCACTGATATTTCTGCTCTCTCTCTCTCTCTCCCTCTTCCTTCTTCTCTGAAATCAATAAAAAAATATTTTAAAAAATCTCTTATTTATACCAACAACATGTTGAAACAAAAATACTGTGCCTGTATCAGGTTAAATAAATATATCACTAAAGCGGGGTTCACCGGTCCGCGTTCTATTCCTCTCTGACAGCACTACTTACCAGTAGTCTGTGCTTTCAAGGTAACCACATGCTATTATGCTCAAAAGCCACATTCACCTTGACAGTTCTCAGAATATATTGAGGCCTACAGCCTGCTTCGGGGAAAAAGGTTCTTACTACAGCAATGTAAGGCGCTGTCCGTCTTCCTACATCCATTCTCCGAAGTCTGATTCACGGTATTCCCACAGACTATTGATCATTTCGTTACAAAACAGAAACTCCATCACAACTAATTTATGACATCACCTTACTCATCTGACTCTCTTATAATCTGCTGAACGTGTATATTAACCTTGATTCCTCGCCCCAGGTCTTAACTGGTCTAAGGGGGGATGGGGGAAATGTTCAGGAAGCTACCAGTGAGCCCTGGCTGGTGTTGCTCAGTGGGTTGGGCATCAGCCTGGGCACCAAAAGGTCACCTGTTCAATTCTGGGTCAGGGGACATGTCCAGGTTTTGGGTTCAATCCCTGATTGGGGTACATATAGGAGGCAGCTAGTCCATGTTTCTCTCACATTGATGGCTCTCCGTCTCTCCCCCTCCTCTCTTTTTAAAAAAAAACATTGATAAAAAAACCAAAAACATATGAAGTATACAATTCAATGTTTAGAAAGAAAAGAAGGAACTACCAGTGAGCCAGATGGAGGTTGAGGCACTAGTCTCAGACATTTGGGGAGTGTTACGGGAAGGGGTGAAGGTCACGAGGAACCAGAAGGGTTCATTTCTGGGGAATAAGCTATCGAAATAAGCTGGCTTCCTCAGACGGAGACGCGGCCGATAGGACAGATCAAGCTATCGAAATAAGCTGGCTTCCTCAGACAGAGACGCGGCCGATAGGACAGATCAAGGTCACAAACGGAGACCTCGGATCAGCAGCTCCCGACGGGGCAGAGAGCTCCCAGGGTTCTGGGCAGCGGTTCCCTTCACTTCCACTGGTTCCCAGGGAGCCTCCCTCACAGGCCTCCAGGCTCCGCGGCAGCAGCGAAGGCGAGGGTCCGGCCTATCACGTAACTGACAGGCATTTTCCTCGGAGACCGAAAGTCGCCCCCAAAGAGGAACTGCTGGAATGGTGTCCTGCCCTCTCCTGGGATGGCTGGGGCTTGCTGCCACACCCTCCACTGTCTGAGGACAGGGAACGGGAGGACAGGGAACGGGAGGACAGGGAACAGGAGGGGCCCTGGCTGGGCATTCAATCCCGAGAGCGTCTGAGGTGTGACTGCGGAATCTCAGGGGCTGTGCCCGCAAGGGGAGCTGCAAAGAGTTTTCTGCAGCCAAGGAGAGAGGACAGGAGAAGAAAGCAAAAGGCAGAACAGCCGGGCCGTCGGAGCTGATGTGTGCGGCAAACTCTGCTCCACAACAGAGAGACCGCCTTCCCTTCCCCACAAAGCCTGTGCTTCCTGAGACGCTGGCGTGACCGAGGCGACAGCACAGGTCCCAGACTGTCTCGTTCTTAGAGTGGCTCTGAGTCTCTTCCACATTTCTAAAAGGTAGCTGTCAAGATGAAGCCAGACACAGCAACAAACGCAACGGGCAGAATTTGACAAGATCCTGGTTTTTTTTAAAAAAAAGGCATTCTTGTGACCAGTGAGGAAATTTGAATAAGGGCAGAAGTCAGGTGATATTAGGAGATTACTGTTATTTTCGTAAATATGATGATGGAATTATGCAAAAGTATCTGGGAGTGCAGAGCGAGTATAAATATGGCAAAATGTCAATAAATGAGTATGTGACTAACTAGCCTTCTGAATTCTATGGAGCCAAGGCGTCCCCTCCCGCGACTGCAGGTTATGACGGGCACACAATCTGATGGGCGTGGGAACTGGCTGCCCTACGTCATCTCACTCGCCTTTGCCCAATCGCCCTGGAAGTGTGCACATGGGAGAAAAGGAGACACCCGTGGCTTCGCCAACCTTCAGGCGGTTGCTCGTCTGATCTCGGGCTGGAGCGCATGGGCTGTGTCGGCAGATCTGGGTGCTAGCACACTCTGCCCCTTGTCTGCTGTGTGAACTTGGACAAGGTACTTAACCAACCCTTCGTTCTCCTCTTTAACGGTCCCAGCCTTAAAAAAAAAAAAAAAAGGTGGGACAATGAAATGAAAACAAAAACAAAATCTAAACTACTAACCACAGTGCCCAGGGGCTGTGAGATTTACAGCCAGGATAAGACAGGCCTGGTTTCCGGCAGGAGTGCAGCACACTATACCCCTGGACTTGGATTCTCTCCTAAGTGAAAGCACAGATTAGGAACAGCCGTGGGCAAACTACGGCCCGCGGGCGGATCTGGCCCGTTTGAAATGAATAAAACTAAAAAAAAAAAAAAGACCGTATCCTTTTATGTAATGATGTTTACTTTGAATTTATATTAGTTCACACAAACACTCCATCCATGCTTTTGTTCCGGCCCTCCTGTCCAGTTTAAGAACCCATTGTGGCCCTCGAGTCAAAAAGTTTGCCCACCCCTGAACTAGAATCTAGTTGGGGAGACAGCTGGCAAGGAAACGGTCCATAAAACCTCAACAGCATCAGAACAGGGCAGGCTCTGCTGAGAAGATCGAATACATCACTTCCTGGTGCTGAGCTTGCTCCCTGCCCTGAGCACATTTCAACAGCCCACTGCTGCCACCAGCCCCCAAGCCTGCCGGCTTTACCTTCAAACCACACCCCAGTCGCTCCCATTTAGTCCTTCCTTCCTCATCTTGATCCTTATCTGCGTGATCCGCTGCCTCAACCCTCCCTCTCCAAGCTGCTCCTTTGCTCCTGCCCTCTCCAGGCTGCTCTCCACCCAGCACCCAGAATGATTCCTCATAACTTCATTCCTGTTCAAAACCCTCCAGAGCTTTCCATTTCATTGGGAGTAAAAAAATGTCACCGTCGTTAAAGGGCCCACAGAACTTGATCTCTGGGATCCAGCCCTGACTACTTTTACAACTTCCTGTCCCACTCTTTTCCAACAAAATGATCTCCTTGAGCCCTGGCTGGTTTGGCTCAGTGGAGAGAGCGTTGGCCTGCAGACTGAAGAGTCCCAGGTTCGATTCTGGTCAAGGGCACATGCATGGGTTGTGGGCTCGATCCCCAGTGTGGGGCGTGCAGGAGGCAGCTAATCAATGATTCTCTCTCATCTTTGATATGTCTAGCTCTCTCTCCCTCTCCCTTCCTCTCTGAAATCAATAAAAACATATTTAAAAAAATAAATAGCCATAACCGGTTTGGCTCAATGGATAGAGTGTTGGCCTGCAGACTGAAAGTTCCCAGGTTTGATTCCGGTCAAGGGCATGTACCTTGGTTGCGGGCACATCCCCAGTAGGAGGTGTGCAGGAGGCAGCTGATCGATCTTTCTCTCTCATCGATGTTTCTAACTCTCTATCTCTCTCCCTTCCTCTCTGTAAAAAATCAATAAAATATATTTAAAAATAAATAAATAAAAATAAATAATAAAAATAAAAAGATCTCCTTGAAGTCCCTTAAATGCTTGAAACCTATCGAAGGGCTTTGCTTCCACCCCCCATCAGTCACCTGGCCTGCTCCCTCACTTGCTTAAGTCTACATATCACCCTTTTAAAGAGACCCTCCCTGGACCACACTATATAAAATACTAACCACCAAAGAGTGGCCAAATGCAATGCCACACCTCTACCCCATGGAGCACTACGCAGCTGTACAAAAGGAATGAGGATGTGTCTCCGGAATGATGTTCCAGACATGGTTAATTGACAAAAACAAGGTATCAAAGAGTACATGGTATGAGTTATCTGCTGTTTAGAAAGGGAGTTAGAAATAACCATATGTATCTGTTTATAACAGCAAATAGAAAGAAGAAAGATAAAACAGAAACAAATTATATGCTATGGGGTGGGGGGAGGCAGTAGGATTTCTCTGAGCGTATCTTTATATAGTTGTGACCTGAACCATGTTAATATATTACATATTTAAAAATTAAAGCAAGGGGGAAACCCTTTAAAACTGAATAGAAACAGAAACAAATTAATGCAACTATATACAAATCAGTAACATAACCACACAGAAGAAAAAAAGATTCAAGTAACTTTAAAATCTAGTATTCTGTACATATCCAGTGGGACACGCAGAAAAATAAAAAGTGGCAAAGAGTCCTGGCTAGCATCAGCCCGTGCCCTGAAGGGTCAAGGGTTTGGTTTCCAGTCAAGGGCACATACCTGGCTTGCAGGTTCCATCCCGGCCTGATCAGAGTGCAGAGGCAACCAATCGAGTGTTTCTCTCACATTGATGTTTTTTTTTTTTTTCTCTCTCTCTCCCCCTTGACGTCCCTCCCACTCTCTCTAAAATAAAATCAATGGAAAAATTTCCTTGAGTAAAGATTAAAAACAACAACAAAAAAAGAAGGGCAAAGAAATCTTGAACTACATTTAATAATTGTCTGTGCTTAGTAGTGGTATTGGTATAGCAATTCTCAAACAATTCTGTGTTTAATATAGATTAGGAAAATATACTGATGCTACTAAGAATAGAGTTCTCACTGTGGAGAAGCAAGAGGCAAAGATGGGCCCTGACCGGTTTGGCTCAATGGATAGAGCGTCGGCCTGCGGACTCAAGGGTCCCAGGTTCGATTCCAGTCAAGGGCATGTACCTTGGTTGCAGGCACATCCCCAGTAGGGAGTGTGCAGGAGGCAGCTGATCAATGTTTCTCTCTCATAGATGTTTCTAACTCTCTATCCCTCTCCCTTCCTCTCTGTAAAAAATCAATAAAATATATTTAAAAAAAAAAAAAAAAGAGGCAAAGATGGAAGGGAGGAAGGGGAAGAATAATCTAATTATTGGATTAGCCTTAGCTTTAACACAACAAACCCACCACTTGGTGAAAACTCTTATTTCCTGGCTCTGACATCAGGCAGGGCAGGGAAGCCAGGAGTCCGGTGCCTTGAGCGCACCCGGCACTCAGAGCATGATTTCTAAATACCTGCCCCAGCAGAATGGTACAAGGCTGAGGCAGGAAAGGAGTCCAGAATCTCTTTCTGTGCCAGAAAGGAAGTGCTCAAAAACTCATGGAAACCTGGCAAAAGGGCACTGAAGCTTGAGGGGTTCTCACTTGCAAATCTGAGGTCGCTGAGCATCAAAATGCACAATGACGGGAATGCCATGTGGCAAGCATCCATGAAATGAAAAAGGGAGGTGCAGAAGGTCATCGCTGAAGAATGTCAATCATGTATAAAGAAACACAGGCACTGGGATTTGCCATCTACAAAGAATCGCCGCTGGATGCTGAAACAGTGCGGGAAAGATTGTTGGGGAACAGGATAATCACACAACCTCAAAATGTCACTTAGTAAGTCATGTACTACGTACAAAGGGGAGAGGGCGCCTCCACCCTGGAGAAGTCTGGTGAACCTCACCTTAACCAAATAACCGAAGTTAACATCTCCCATAATGAGGCAACTGGACTGTACTTGCCGCTGACACGCCACACCTACAAAAATTCCCAGGGCCCGCCCCCCAACACATAAAAATCTCTGCCCGACAAAGTATCTGATTACGAGGACACAGACGATCCAAACCGAGGGACATTTTATAAAATAACTGCTCTGGACCCTTCAAAAATGGTGATGTCATAAAGAATAAGAAACAAAACGAAGAAGTTAGCAACAGTTCTAGGTTAAAGGGGATGAAAGAGGCATGCCTTCCAAATGCAGGGTGAGTCATCTTTAGTTTCTGGGCTCTTGGACAAAACAGGGAAGCAGTATTTCCTGTGACAGTGGTTCTGTGTCTTACAGAAGACATGGGGTTCTTAGAAGACACACATGGAGCCCTGACCGGTTTGGCTCAGTGGATAGAGTGTCGGCCTGCGGACTGAAGGGTCCCGGGTTCAATTCCGGTCAAGGGCATGTACCTTGGTTGTGGGCACATCCCCAGTAGGGGGTGTGCAAGAGGCAGCTCATCGATGTTTCTCTCTCATCCATGTTTCTAAGTCTCTATCCTTCTCCCTTCATCTCTGTAAAAAAAATCAATAAAATATATTTAAAAAAAAGAAGACACACATGGAAATATTTAGGAGTAAGGTGTCATAAGAACTGCAACTCTCAAATGGCTCAGAGTAAAAATAAATTTTAGTACATGCATGTGTGTATAAAGAGAGAGAGAGAGCAGTAAATCAAATGTGACAAAATGTCACTAACTGGTGATTCCAGGAGAAAAGTGTACCCGTGTTCACAGGGTACTATTGTGGCAACTATTCTAAAGACTTTAAATGCCCCTAACGATTAATAACTTAAGAAGAAATGCTGACCACTTCCCCTCCCCTTTCCTCAGCACTACAGACTTGTAAATGTCTACTTTTCCACCACCCCGTGTCTATGTATTTACTTTGTTCCTTATTTACTGTCCCCCCACTGCAATGTGCACCTCTCAAAGCCAGGTTAAGTCTTACTTGCTGCGTCCACATCCCTGGCCCTTGTACAGTGCCTGACACAATGCTGACACTCAGTTAAGCATTTATTATTGAGTGTTCGCAATTATTCTATGAAGCTGATGCTGTCAGTGTCCTTTTAATGCCAGGAGCCTATTCCAGCATGCTCAGCAGGGCTGGATCATCTGGAGTGGCATTTCCCCACACCTGAAAAGGTGCATTAAAATGACTGTTTGCTGCCAGACAGCTCAGGGCATCTTAATCTACATGTTATTGCCTCCTACTGACCAAACACCTGAACAGCCCCTTCTGACAATGGACTCTGTATAGGAAACCCTGACCCTTTGAAGTGTATATCTCTGCCTCGACTCAGGACAACTTGTGTTAATAAAAAGCATGGGGTCCTGAAACGAGGGGAACTTAGTTTCGTTCGCTAGGCTCCTCTGACCCCCAATATGCCTTTCAAAATTATATTTCGTCTCTGGACTCTTTAAGTTACACACAGCCCCTTCTCCAGATTGCTGAACCCTTCTAGATGCTGGAACAAGAACCCTGGCATTTTAAGGGCAAAGATACTGACGCACAAAAAAAAAAAAAAAAAAAAAAGATACTGACGCACAGGAAAGGTAGGTAACTCACAGACGTTATGACTCAGGTGAGGGGTGCATTCTGGGACCAGGGAGAGATCAGCTCATCTTGAGAAATCACTCCAACCATTTAAGTTCTGTCTGTGTCTCCTCCTTCTGCCACAGCCACTGGCCTCTGGTGCCCTCCCAGCTCTTTTCGCCCTGGCCTCCCTGCCTCCAATTCCTCTCCCCCGCAGTCCTTCCTCTTTGCTGCGGCCAGCTTACTCCTCCTAAGTGCATGGTTCTGCGCCTGACAGGCCAGGACAGAGTTCTCCTTTGTCTGCAGAAGAGAATCCAAACTCCCAAGGGGACCCCCACTCAGGGCTCCCCAGGGGGCCTGGAGCCCGAGTGGGCACTCACTCTGCGGGGACACGGCATGCCCCGTCTCACCTGCACACTCCACTCCACTCCGCGGCCCTGCCTTTCTCACCTGCTCGCCCAATCACAGCACATCCACAAGCCAGCGGTCCCCAGAGGCCAAGTTCAAATACCATCCCTCCCGCAAAGTCCTTCTTTCACAAAAGACAACTGATTTCTCAATAGGTACCCAGACACTTCCCTCCGCACCCCACGGGCACTCGGTAAATGCGGTAAATGCCGAGTGCGGACGGAGAGGGAAGGTTCTCTGGTAGGCGTGCAAACGGCCGCCGCGGGAAGCCCTGGGCTCGGAGAAAGGCTGGTGAAGCACATCGCCGCGCTCCAGGGGGTTGGCAGTGAGTGTCACGAGGGGCCTGTGCGCAGAGGGGTCTCCGGGGCTGGCGCGGTAACAATGGAGACAAAGATATGGATGCGATGGGGCTGCTGTGACAATTGATTTTAGACGAAGAAGAAGAACAGGGTTCAATGAAGGCAGCTCCTGTGAGTCTTTTATGCTTTGAAGGGAGAGGAGAGGCCCTACTTAGGAATCGTTAAGTGAGGCCAACGCTACGGACACCTCTCCCCCCTGCCCCCCGCAGGGCCATTCAGAGTCGCCGCCTCGGGAGTGTGGGGCTTCGGAGGCGGCCCGCCAACGCCGGTGAGGCCAGGTCGCCAGGTACCCGAGAGCGAGAAAGTCGGTTCAAGTTCCGGGAGGCTCCCGTCCGCAGGCTCACAAGTAACTTGCACTGGAGTCAGGGCAACAGCCGCTCCCTTCGGAAGGGGCGCGCCCGGGCGGGCTCAGGAGGAGCTCCGGAGCGGGAAGGAGCAGGGCGCAGCCCGGGCGCGCGAGGTCGGGGGTAGGGGGTGCGCCGGGGTCCCGTCCCTCTCCTCCCCGAAGCGATTCAGGTGCCACCGCCCCGCCTCTCCGGGCCCAGCCCAGGGAGCCGTGGCGTGCGCCCCGCACGGCCCCTCCCGGGTAAGGTTCGCCGCGTTCCTCCGCACCCGCACCCCGAGCCCCACCCGGGAGGCCACTCGCAGTGGCCTCGCGCCCCAGCCTTCGACCGGGCCGCCAAGTCCTGGAGCCCAGGGCACCCTGGCGCTGCCCGGGCCCGCGGGGCTCGCGGAGGCCGCACTCACCGAGCAGGAGCACCAAGCTGGACAGGCGAAGGGCTCCCGCGGCCATGGCGCATCTGCCTGACTCGCCGGGCGGGCGGCGGGCTCCTCCGCCTTTCAGGCACCGTCCACCCGGCTGTACCCTCCCAGGCCTCACCCTCTGACTCCGGAAAAGGCACTGCCCAGCCAACACGCGGGCCGCGGGCTACTCCTTCCTCCTGCGCGCACCCACGGCCCCGCCCTCCGCCCGCCCGCCCCTCGCGCGCCGGCGGCCCCGCCCTCCGCCCCTCCTCCCCTCGCGCGCCGGCGCGGTCCCGCCTCCCCGCTCCCCCGTCCCAACCGCCCCCCCCCCCGCGCTCCCGCACCCGGTTTCCTGGGCATTTGCAGCGTGATGGAGGCATCACCGTGGCGGGGTGTTCGTTCCCCCACAGCTGCGCCCCACTCAGCTGGCCCCTGAGTGGCAGGACTCCGCCCAAGGACGGAGGACTTGCTTTTCCTGCCAAGTTACTGGGCTAAGGGGACCCGGACCAGACAGGTTAAACAGGGAACCGGGAGCTGTCAGGCACCTGCTAGCCTGCGTGGGGTTCCTGGTGCCGCCCCTTCACCGCCGGTCTCCTCATCGGAGCGCAGGCCACCTTCTCCTAAAGCCTGACCCCAACCCCAGCACTCCCTCTCCCGGGGCTGGGACGTCCAGCCTGTGGTTTCTCCCTCCTCAGTTTCCCTCTTAGCTCTTCTTTTCCTCCATCTCAACTGTGAACCTTCCCGAGGCCGAAGCGGTGGGTCTGCTTACTGTTTGGCCAACCCAAATCTCTCCCAGGACCAGCTCCTCCCACCAGCGCCCCTCTCAGCTCCCTTTCTTTGGGAGAGAAGCTCCCAGTCCGCCCGCCCCTGGGAGTTAAGGGAGCTCTTTCAGGGACAGGGCCTGTCCGAATACAGTAAACACCGACATGCTGCCAGGTGTGGGAGAGTGGGAGTGTGTGAGGAAGGATTCGTTAGGCCTGCCTTGGTTGGACACCCCTGACCAGCGAGCAGTGCCATAGGAGAGATGCTGTGTTGCCCTGGCGGGTGTGCTCCTTGGCTAGAGTGTTGCCCCCGCACCAAAGAGTCAATGGTTTGATTCCCAGTCAAGGACACTACCTGGGTTACGGGTTCGATCCCCTCCCTGGGGTGCATGCACCAATCCATGTGTCTCTCTGACAGCATGTTTGTTTTTCATCTCTCCCCCTCCCTTTCACTCTCTCTGAAATAAATATCCTCTGGTGAGGGTTAACAAGAGAGAGAGAGAGAGAGAGAGAGAGAGAGAGAGAGAGAGAGATGGCTGTGCTCCCATCAAACCTTTCTAGGCCCAGCTGGCATGTCTCGGTGGTTGAGCATCGACCTATGAACGAGAAGGTCACGGTTCGATTCCCAGTCAGGGCACATGCCAGGGTTGCAGGCTTGACCCCCAGTGTATGGTGTGCGGGAGGCAGCCGATAAATGATTCTCATCATTGATGTTTCTACCTCTCCCTCTCCCTTCCTCTCTGAAATCAATAAAAATAAATATTTTTTAAAAAACTTTCTAGAAGCACTGAAATGTCTGGTCCGGCTGACCTCATGAATCAGAAGTGGCTCAGAAAGGCCGGACCTGAAATGCCTCAGGCAGACGGCCAAACAGGCCCTGCCTTGCCGCCGAAGGAGGGCTGGGTGTAGGTTTCCTCCTGGACCAGTGACCGGAGGCCTACTTGTACCAGCTGTCACTGTAGACGATCATGGACTAGACGGTAAGAAAGGAGCTCATTCGCCTGCTCTGGTAGCATGGGGTGGGTGCTGCTCTCTGGTTTCCTGGCTCTAGTTCTTGCCAGCCTTGGAACTTCTCCCAGGAAGCCTACAAACCCTAGAACAGAGAGAGGAAATCACTGCTCCTGGACCTACAGACCTGAGAGTCCTTTTGCCTCCTGCAGGACTGTCTATTCACTTCACTTAGATAAACACGGGGTGGATTTGCACTTAACGCCCAACCTGAAAACCAGGTCCCAGCGTGCCCTCCTTCCAAGGAGCATGCCCGTGCCGTTCCCTTCCCCTTCTCCTTCCCCCCTAAACTCCAAGGGACCCCATGAGATTGCCACCAGGGTAGCTCGTCCTGAGCTAACACCCTGACCTGTCTCTCTCAGGCCTCCTTTTCTCTGACTTCCAAGTGAGCCACAGCAGCCCAGCCTAACCTCATTTTCCCACCATATCCCCCTCCTGTTACCCTAGGCCTGTGGTCGGCAAACCGCGGCTCTTTGGCCCCTTGAGTGTAGCTCTTCCACAAAATACCACATGTGGGCGCGCACATACAATGCGATTGAAACTTCGTGGCCCATGCGCAGAAGTCAGTATTTTGTGGAAGAGCCGGTATTTTGTGGAAGAGCCACACTCATGGGGCCAAAGAGCCGCATGTGGCTCACGAGCCACAGTTTGCCGACCACTGCCCTAGGCCCTTCCTTGTTTCACTGTTCTGGGCTTTAATAAACACCCTCTAAAATTCATCTGGACTGTGAGCTGATTTCACAACAGAAACTTTGCAGGCTAGAAGGGAGTGGCAAGAAATAGTCAAAGTGATGAAAAACAAGTACCTACAACCAAGATTACTCTGCAAAGCTATCATTTAAAATTGAAACACAGCCCTCGTCGGTTTGGCTTAGTGGATAGAGTGTCGGCCTGCGGACCGAGGGGTCCCGGGTTCAATTCTGGTCAAGGGCACATACCTCAGTTGAGGCTCCTCCCTGGTTCGGGCCCTGGTCGGGATGCATGCAGGAGGCAAAAAAATTGATGTATTTTTCTCACATCAATATTTCTCTTTCCCTCTCTCTTCCATTCTCTCTAAAAAATCAACAGAAATATATCCTCAGGTAAGGATTTTAAGAAAATAAAAATAAAATTGAAACACACACAAAGAGCTTCCCAGACAAGAAAAAGCTAAAGTAGTTCATCACCATCAAAACAGTATTACATGAAATGTTAAAGGGTCTTCTTTAAGAAGATCAAAAATATAAATAATATAAATAACAAATACATATCTATCAATAATTGAGCCTAAAAAACAAAATAAAGGAACAAACAGAAAAGAAACAGGTTCATAGATACAGAGGATATTTTGACTGTTGCCAGGTGAGAGGAGGGTTGGGAAATGGGTGAAAAAGATGAAGGGATTAAAAAGTCATGGGGATGTAAAGTACAGCATAGGGAATATAGTCAACAATATTCTAATAACTCTGAATGAAGTCAGATGGATACGAGATTTATCAGGATAATCGCTTAGTAAGTAATATGATGTCTAATCATTGGGGAGCATACCTGAAATTAATATAATGTTGTATGTCAAGTGTAATCCTACATAATAAAGAGCTAATATGCTAATTATACCTGACTGCAGAACGACCTTCCGGAATGACCAGTGGGCGGCTGTGAGGCAGCCAGGGCTGCGAGGCCTGAGGCAGCCGGGGCTATGAGTGGTGAGCCCCTTGCACGAATTTCATGCATTGGGCCTCTAGTTGAAAAATAATGATTTAAAAAACCGAGGCAGTGGGGGTGGGGTGGGATGGGGAGAGCATTTGGGGAAAAAATATCAGGCAAAATAATAAGACTTAACACAGAACTATTCTGGATACCCAAGGGATAAAGTCACATTTCAACTGCTGGCCAAGCCCACGGCTGCAGGAAGTAGATAAGAAGCTGAGAAAAGCACAGTTAAAGCCCCTAGAAGGGCTTGGGTTATAAAAGGAAGAAAAAGGAAAAACACCTCTCTCTGCTTCTTACCCTCTATCTAGGTCAGTGGTTCTCAACCTTGGCTGCACATTAGAATCACCTAGGAATCTTTTTAAAATCCCGATTTCTGGGCCTCATCCTCCAGAAATTTTGTTTGTTACTAATGTTGTGGCCCCACCCCATAACAAAGAAACAGAATTTCCAGAGGATGAGGCCCAGAAATCAGGATTTAAAAAAGATTCCCAGGTGATTCTAATGTGCAGCCAAGGTTGAGAACCACTGATCTAGGTCCTTTTGCATATTTCTGGGTGGGTTTTAAACAGTTACAGCTGGGTTCTGACTAGTCACGCACCACCGCTATGGCTTGCGTCATTCTGCCCTTCTCCTCCCTTTGCAGACAACACCCCAGCATTCAAGTTGTGTGGGGACCCGGGACTGCTGTGCTGCGTGCTTTCACCGAACAGGAACGCACAGCTCCTGCCGCTCCTCCAGCCGGGAAAATGCTTGCTGGGTATCTCACCGTCAGGGCAACGCTCCACAGTTTGAGAAAGATGGTGTGGTCTTGCTGCAGAGGCCCTCGATGGCCAAGAAGATTGTCGCATGCTTCTGCTCTTCTCCATCCGTCTCCTCTTACCCCATCCTGCCCATCACCCCTCAAAAGAAAGCTAGAGCCATAGCTCTATATTCTGAACCTGCCTTGCGGGCCACCAGGTGTGTTGTGTGCTGCACAGCACAGCCCTGACAGTCAGCGCAGAGCTATATATTTATGCTGATAAATCTTCAGCTGGTGGCAGTCAAGCGTTTTGAGAAAGAGGTGTTTTTGGTATCGTGTGCACAAGGGCACCACTTACGATGGGGGCAGTACAAGACAATAGAGGCCGAGATTCGTGAACCTTGAGCCTAGCAGGCCAATGTGGGGGCAGAGCTCAGTGTTCCCCCAGGTCTGCAGGTTCATGGAGGAGGTGACTGATTAAGTGCGGAGACGGGACAGTGCACTCCAGGAAAGGTAAACAGCCATATTTTCAACATAATTTATTACAGGTGTCTGAAGTGTATATAAAACGTTTTAGTGCAACATCTTACAAATAGTTTTCCTTTAAAAAAAACAAACAAAATCAACAGCTCTCTACATCATGCATGGGTAGTTTTCTTACCCTACCTCTTTTTTTTCTTCTTCTTCTTCAACTATTAACGCAGAGAAACCATTGTTTGAAAAGAATATGAAAACTTGCTACAGAAACACCCTGGTCAAAGAGGGTGTGGTCATATCCATGTCCTGGGAGGGGCCTAGCACAGTGAGGGTTCATGAATGCAACATTGTAGGTGGAGAGAAGTCAAGAGGCAGTCTCTCCCGGTCTCAAAGCTCCCGTCAGTGCAATGAGGTCTCCCAGCCACTGGAGGGCACCGTTACCATTCATCTGACACCACATTTCCATAGAAATGGCCAAAAAGGGAAGGTCCTGGGGATTTTCATAGAAAGCTGGAAAAGCTCCCCCTTTGATGGTATCCCCAAGCCCATAGAAAAGACACAGGAAAGAAAAACAATTATTAAAATACTGGCTTCGGTTTCTTTTCTTTCAAATTTCCCGCGACGACTTCACCTATGTAATGACGTGGCAGCAGCTACCTTTCTGCAGCTGTCAATTCAAACTCAAGTCTCAGGTGCACATCCCGGTCCCAGACAGCCCTCTGGCATCTTTCCATTCAGACAGAGGACCAGTAAGTCTTCTTCCCTCATTGACTCAGTCTGTAAGTTAAAGCTCAGCAATTTCCCACTGAAAGCCCACAGCCCTGAAATGATGAAATGGGGCAAATACTGCCTTCTTCCCTCACCACTGAGCCGAATATGCACCCTACAGCATTCGTGCAGCACAGTAAGTGGGAACGGCATGTGAGCCTGCGCTCTCACAGGAGAGAGCGCACTGGTGCACCTGCAAGGAGTAGAAGGCAGGTGTGTGTGAGCCTGTCAGGAAGTGCTTCCCTTCAGCTGTGATGCAGCAAAGCACCTGCTGAGCACCCCAGACCCAGAGCAGGGTCAGCACCCACATGGCCTGGGGAGCCCCCCGCCTCCCTGGAGGCTGTTCAGTCTCAGAACAGGGTTTCCCAGCGAGCTCTCTGGTTCGACCTAGCGCCCAAATCCGTGCTGGCCTTTTCCAAACCGGGAACTCCCTTGCGATCCGAGATGCGTGCTCGCTGAGGAAGGGTGATGGCACCGCTGGCCCACAAAACACGGGGAAGTCGGGGCATGAAACATCTTCGTGGAGGGGTGAGCACCTGCAGCCGCTGCCGCTCCCTTGGGGCCACGCTTCTGGCTTGTAAAGCAGCTGGGTGACACTGGCCTTTGTTGGGACTCTCAGGGCATTTAAATAAAATGCCGCCATCAAAACGAACCACCAAATCATCTAAGCCGCAGACACGATCCGAGGAAGGGAAGGTAAAACCCCTGCGGACAAAAGCATGTGGGGCTTCCTGTGGAGACCGGAGACCGGACCGCCAGCGGAGGGTTACAAAGGACTGAGGGGGCCTCCCTGGGCGCGGCAGCAAGAAGCAGGGAGGGATCAGTGGTGAGGAAGGAAGACATCCGTATCTTTGAGGAAAACCTAATGGAAAGGAAGGAGAAACGCAGCCTTCACACCTCCAGGGAGGCAGTCATTCCTGTCTGCACCCCGAAATCAGCTCCCACCGCGGGCTGCTCCCCTGTGCAAGGGGCTGAGCTGTGCAGGCCCCAGGGCCCTCTGCCAGGGGAGTGGGGCTGCTAGGGCTGTGTGTTCAGCTCAGCTGTCCCCTTCCCCGGCTCACTGGCCACTTTCTCTTAAGAGTTTGGCAAAGCACCTTAGCACGGAAGCCCACCTGCTCAGCTCCCAGCTGGAGACTGCCCTCAGTGACCCCATCAAGCCAACAACTAGCCATTCTTCCTCTCTCCACTAACCACGGGCTCTGACCGACCTGCAAGTCAGTCGCTGCCGAAAGCTCCCCCTGCCCACGCTGCGAAGCGAGAGCTGTCTGGGGTTTTGACTTGTTCTCCAACCAAGGTTTCGAATTTTTTGGCAAGGCTGGGAGGACGCCGATTTCTGCCTCCCTGGCGAATAGGCTGGCCGGCTACCATCTCCTTTCTCCTAATGGGCTTATGCAGGATTTCTCTGGCACAGACACAGTTCTTTAAGCAAAACAAAAACACTCCAGCTGAGGGAAAAGATACGATACAAACTGGGCCCACACTTCCCATCGTTTTCAAGTCTCAAGAAGGAAGTAAAAAACGTTCGGGTGTCTTTTGTTCCACCGGTGGTGGCATTTTCAAGTGTGCAAAAACCAAAGGTCTTGGAAGGAATTCCTTCACACTATAAAGTCCGTCTCTCCTTTTCTCATCCGTTGTACGCAAGAGAAATGCGTCCACAACATTACGAAATCCAAGAAGAATAAACCACAGGTTTTTAAAGAGTCCAATAGAGAGAGTGAGACCCCTGCGACGTCTACCTATTACTACCTGTGAGTAGGCGTGGCACCAGCGCCGCTCACTACATTACCAAGAACGAAAACAAGAGACCTAATCGCGGGATGACCACACCTGCCCGGAAATCGCTCACCCACCAGGGCCGCCACCCACAGGCAGCAGGCTGCCTCTGCGGCTGGCCGGGGACTGTGAACACATCTCACATCGGACAGTTTTCTGGGAGGGCTGTCCGGAGTCTGGGTGCTGTCTGCTGTCCCATCACAGAGCGAGAGGCAGCGTGGGGGCCCTCGGCCCCTGGTGGCCGGCGTCCCCGGGGGGCCCTCAGTCTATGGCTCCTGGGTGGATGCTGAGGACAGGCGGCTCCAGGCAAGTGGGGGAGTAGTTGAGGTGCGGCTCCTTGATCCACAGCAGGGGCACCCCGTTCTTCCCGTCCGAGTTCTTGCTGGAGCTCCGGCTCTTGAAGCGCACCAGCAGGATGGAGATGATCAGGATGCCGAAGATGGGGAACGGGTAGAAGAAGACGAAGTAGAAGAGCGCATCATTGGAGCAGATGGCGGACTGCAGGGTGGAACCTGAAAGGACCGGGAAGGAGACAAGACAATGAGGGCTGAGGACCTGGGCTGTCAGCTTTTGCTCCTGAAAACCTGCTCAGCTACCAGCTGGAGACTGCCCAACCCTGACCCCAATGAAGCCACTTGTCCTTCCCCTACCGCCACTAAGAATGGCGACCACCTTTATATTCTTTTTAAAATATGTATATTTTTTATTGATTTCAGAGAGGAAGGGAGAAGGAGAGAGAAACATCAATGATGAGAGAGAATCACTGATGGGCTGCCTCCTGCACGTCCCCTACTGGAGACTGAGGCTGTCAGAGAATAGAACCGGAGACCTCTCAGTGCATGGGATGACGCTCAACCAACTGAACCCACCAGCCAGGGCTCAATCCCTATTTTGGGCATAAGGAATCAGGTCAATTCCACGAACTGGTATGCAGATCCTAAATGCTCAGGACAGGCGAGAATGCAGCTCATGAACCCATAATCCAGCTATGATCTTTATCTTCCAGGCAGTTGTAATCAACTGCCCCCCCCCCCCCCCCCCCCCCGCGAATCAGGAAAACTCACTTGTGTCCAGCACTCGGATGCTGATGGGGGCCGACTCCTCCTCCGTCAGCCGGTACCATTCCTTCTGGGGGCTGGGCAGCCACTCCTCCACGCGGCAGGAGTAGTTGCCTGTGTCTCGGGGGCTTGCCTGCAGCACCGTGAGCCTGTAGAGCAGGGGGGACAGCCTCTGGAAGCGAAGCCTGCCCTCCCAGGGGCCGCCCTCGGGGCCGAACACCGCATCGGGGCCCACGCTCAACAGGGTCATCCGCTCTGTTGGGTCCTCTTCCTCCTCCTCCTCCTCCTCCTCGTCCTCGTCCTCGTCCTTGTCCTCGTCTTCCCGTTCTTCCAGGCCAGGGCTGCCCGCGTTCCCCCCGGCTTTAGTTCTCAGGGAATACCAGGCCACCGCAAAGCGGGAGTCCTGGCTGGAGCGTGACACGATGCTACAGTCCAGCTGGAAAGCTGCCTTCTCGGTCACCGTGGCGTTGGGGACCACCGTGTCCACCTGCAGGGCGGCCTCTGGGGGGACAGGGGACACAGGAGGGAGAAGAGCCTGTTTTAATTTCTTTGCTCGAGACAACCTCAATGTCCATCACTAAACGCACTGTAGTACATCAGACAACAGCATGCTGCACACCTGCTGGGAGGGATGAGGCGGCGCTATGTGCAGAGACGGGAAAGGAGAGTCAAGGAAAAGCGCTAGAGAGCAGCACGCTGTGTTCCCTACGCGGCACGGTAAGCAGAAGAGCACGTCTTATTCTGACGTGCATGTCTATGTTTGCGTGGGGTGCCCGTGGAAGAACTCACAGACCTGGTGCTGTGGCTGCGTATGGGAATGGGGGGGGGCAGTTATTTTTATTGCAAACCCTTGCAGTGGTTGAACAGTGTGTCTTCCGCCCACCCTCACAAATTCACGTCCCCCTGGAACCCCAGCATGGGGCCTCGATCGGAAACAGGTTCCGTGCCGATGTACTTAAGTTACGATGAGCCCTAAATCCAGCGACTGGTGTCCTTTTAAGAAGGGGAGGGGCCCTGGCAAGTGTGACACAAAAGTTCGCTGGTTCAATTCCCAGACAGGGCACACGTCCAGGCTATGGGCTCAATCCCCAGTAGGGGGCGTGCAGGCAGCAGTCAATCAATGTTTCTCACATCAATGTTTCCCTCTCTCTCCCTTTAAAATCAATAAAAACATATTTAAAAAGAAAAGAAGCAGAGAGGACACACAGAGAAGACAGGTGAGGTAGAGGCAGGGGCTGGCGTGACACGGCTGCGGGCCAAGGAGCTGGGGAGAGAGGCCAGGACGGACTCCTCCCGAGAAAATCCGGGAGCGCGGCCCTGAGGACACGCTGAGCTCGGACCTCCAGCCTCCAGAGCTGAGAGAGAATACATTTCGGTGTTTTAAGCCATCAGGTGCAGGCTCCTTTGTTCCGGCGGCCCTGGGAGACGAATTCACCCTCGGCAGCCTTTGCATCTGCACTGTGTGCATGTAGATTGCTGCCTACGCTACCGTGACCCCAGGAGGTGAACATTCTCCAAGGACAGAAGCCAAACAGGAGACACCAGACCGGAAAGGGGACTCACACTGAGCAGGGGCCCCCACCCTCGGAGGATGACACAGGCAGTGTCTCCCCGACAGAGAAACCGCAGCCTCGGGAGGCGCCCCACCAGGTGAGTCACGGCTCACAGACGCTGTCAGCCCGAATCTGTTGTATTTTGCGGCTGTTTTAACGGCTCACGTGGGTAGGTTCTACACAAACCATTCTCTCCCCAGCTCCTAAAAGGCTCTGTTTATGAAACGCGTGTGAAAGATGCCAACGCAGCATTAACAAAAGCAGAGAGACCACGTCGGAGTCTCCTTGGATGAAGACCAAATCGGAGCATTTCCCAAGGACTGTCCTGGGCTTTCAATGAATTGGCTGAATGTCGCTCACAGGCGAACACAAGGCTGGGGTTCCCACCGCTTTTGTGGGGCTCCGCCAAGCCCCTGGGCACCCCCCTCGGCCTACCTGGAATCTCGGTGTGCACGGCTGGCACACGGGGTCTTCAGAACCACAACAGGGCACAGAATGCCATCCCAGCCCTTCGGGGGGGAGGGGGAGGGATGTGCTGGGGACAGATAGCGGCAGAACGGGGGAATATGAAATCCGTCCACAGGCTGATGCGGTCACTGGCTGATTCCTCCAGAGAACATGGCTAACGCGTGACCCCAAAGCCATGGAGAGAATCGCTGCAGAGCAGGGCGGTCTAGGGTGCTTTTCCCTGAGTCTAACACTGAGTCCTAACACCCCCAGCGACGGGCCACTGTGTTGGGGGAGGGGCCCGGGGAAGGTGGCCATGGGCCCGCCGTAGCAGGAGGTCGGGCCCCAGAGTGCTCTTCCCCGTCCCCTCTCCCTTTGTCTCTTCTTGTCTAACTGCTCAGACCTTCTTCGGGCCCCTTTAAGTGCCTTGTCTGCAGCAGTGACTCAATACAAGGTTTTCAAATAAAATTAATTTCCACCCTCATTCAACCCCACCTCCCCTTAACACGCCTCTACCAATTCGGTTCCCCATGTCTGACTCCCAGAATAGACCAACATGCCCCGTCAGAGGTTAGCACGCCTTCCTTTCCTCCTCCAGGTGGGAGCCCTGAGGAAGTCCATCCCCGCCCTCCCCAACGTGCTGACGGCTCCAAGGCAGGGTCCTTGACCCCCGACTCCCGGGCGGTCTGACAAAGGTGGCTCTTTCTTCTTTACCTGTATGAGCCGAACACAACTGCCAATCTGCTTGGCTAGTACCACCTCACTGAGGGCAGGAGCCCTTACCCTCATGAATTTCCTACTATGGTCGACCTTAAGCAATGCTAGGTGACTGAACTCCTGGAGTTTCATTATTCCAAGTCTTCTATTCGTCTACCAGGGGTCCTCAAACTTTTTAAACAGGGGGCCAGTTCACTGTCCCTCAGACCGTTGGAGGGCCAGACTATAGTTTAAAAAAAAACTATGAACGAATTCCTATGCACACTGCACATATCTTATTTTGAAGTAAAAAAAAAACAAAACGGGAACAAATACAATATTTGTATTTGCATGTGGCCCGCGTGCCGTAGTTTGAGGACCCCTGGAACCTATGCCTCAGGAAGAACACCTCGAAGAACAGCCCTACAACTAAAGTTATGCAACCAGTGAAAATGTGGCTATGAAATGCTAGTGAGATTATACATAATTTTCTTTTTCAAAACTATACTTTTCTGTTTTCCGAATGTTCTGTAACTGGCACGATCAACTAACATACAGTCACGCCACATCATCGAGCTTCGGTCAACGCTGGGCCACATACAGGACGGGGTCCTACAGGCTGAAACAGTCCCATCACCAGGGACATAGCTGCCACCGGAAGGCTGTACTGCACGGCCTTCCTTGCGTGCTCGTGGTGACGCTGGTGTGAACACACCTACTGTGCTGCCGGCCGTATAAAGCACAGTGCCTACAGCACGTACAGCACGTGGTGCGATGACAATCAACGACTGTTACTGGTTTATGTATTTGCTACACGATACGTTTTATCGTTATGTTAAAGTGGACTCTCTCTACTTACAATAAAACACGTTTGCTTATAAACCAGTGTGGCCTGTACACCTCATACATCTCGTTTACTGGGTCTCCTGGTTGCATCACTTTCTCTTGTGCTGGATTTAGTTTTGTGGTTTTGTACAGAGCACGCCATGCAGGCGTGAAGCCTGGAGCGATAGGCTGGGCCATGCAGCCTGGTGTGCAGGAGGCTGCACCATGAGGTGTGTGAAGTGCACTCTGTGATGTTTGCACGACAACAGAATCTCCTGGCGACACGTTGCTCAGGACGATCCCGTGGGTAAGCGGCATGTGACTGTGCTCAGACGGGAAGGAAGGCGGGCTGGGGAGTCCAGGCTACTCATCTGGCTCAAGTCCCTTTCATTGCGTGTTTAAACGTGTCACCATAACTAGCCCTAGTATGTTAGAAACAAGAAAGACAAGAGAAGCACAGGGCCACATGGACATTCACACCAATAACGCTGCTCGGAAGCGAGAGTGCAGGCTGCATGGACTTCATCTTTTTCTACTTGAAGCACGTGAATCAATTTCTTCCCCACTGAAAATCCGTAAGCTTCCTTCCTGAACCACATGGCTCCTGTTTCAAGATTCCTGCACATCTACCACGTGTCCAAGTCTGAATGTATTCTTTAAAAGGAAGACACTCCATGACCTGGAATCATTAATCATCGAATGATAGTCTAGTGAACAAACAGAATCCCCTGAGGCCGAAGCCAGACGTGCACGTTGCCATTCACGAAGGGGAAAAAACGGAGGCCATGCTGGACGCAAATGGTGAACGCGCACAGATGTGACGGCAGACAACGGATGAACTGACGAACTCACGTTGGGCCGCGCATGCGGTATCATACGCCCGGGGGAGTGGGAACGGGTGTGGAGGCCCGGGGACAGGAGCCCTCACCTGGTCGCGTGACTGTGACAGCGGTCTGCCCGGCAGTGTCCTCTGCCCGTTTGTACCACGGGCCGCCGGGGCTGGGCAGCCACTCCTCCACGTGGCAGCTGTAGGTGCCGCTGTCCTGCACCGCCGCGTTCTGGAGGAAGAGCCGGAACACGCCCGGGGAAGGGCTCTCCAGGTGCAGCCGCCCCTTCAGGTTGTTCTTGGCCGCCTGCTCCCCGTAGTGGAAGGTGGCCTCGCGGCTCAGGCGGGCCACGGCCTCCCGCTCCGGGTGGTTGGGCTTCCACACGAACCACTCCACCACGAGCTGGGAGGCCGGGCTGGTGCGGTTCAGGACCACGCACTCCAGCTGCACCTGCCGCGTCTCCAGGACCGACAGGTTCCCCTGCACCTGGCTGAGCTTCAGGCGGCTGTCTGCGAAGGCGAGGGGGAGAGGTCAGCACCAGAAAGCAGCAAGCCGCCGGCACCCCCCTCCAAGCACCGGTGATGGGCGCCTTCCACACAGAAGACAGCACCCTCAGCTCGAGGATGCATGTCTCAGGCACAGCCCCCGCGTGTCTGAGTTCTCGATCATGTGCCCGAGTGTCCGAGTTTCACAGAGTTCAATGTGACCATGACAGCTGTCCCCCATTTATAACCCACATCAGCTCCAGGGCTGAGCAGAGGACAAGCACATCCTCTCGTCTGAGACGACGCGTGCAGATGACTGCGCATCCCCAGTGACAGTGGACCGCGTGGCGCACGGCTGAGGGCAGGTGGCTGGGAAAGGACAAGGAAAGGGCATGGTGAGACCCCTCCCCAGGCAAGAGACTTTTATTTTACTTAAAAAATATATATATATTTTTACTGATTTCAGAGAGAAAGGGAGAGGGAGAGAGAGGGAGAGAGAGGGAGAGAGATCAACATGGCTGCCCCCTGCACACCTCCTACTAGAGATTGAGCCCACAACCCGGGCCTGTACCCTGACTGGGAATCAAACTTCGACCCTCTGGTTCACAGGTCGACGCTCAACCACTGAGCCACACCAGCCTGGCTAAGCAAGAGATTTTCAACACTGGCCCCAGGGAGGGACCATGCTGGGCTGTGAACCATGCAAGAGCTGCAGAGGAAACACAGCTTATAGGGTCTCGGGGTGGCCTTGAGCATCACAGTTCTTACTCAAAAACCCCACACGGTTTCCTCTCAAGGTGGGAACACAACTGATCTGACAGCAGCAAAGAAAAAAACTGACACCGAGGGACCAGGGGTTTGAAGAGTCAGCCCACCGGAAGGGTCACTAGACGCACAGCCTAACGGCCCCCGCGTCACCTCATCACAGGCCCCCAGGAGCCCGTGTGGACCGGAGGCATCACAAAGCTGTGACGCTGCGCATGCACCCAGGCCCCAGGGGGAGTCCCGTCCTGAGGGACACAGAGGGAGGGGAGGGCGTGCGACTTCACCTTTTACTTTTTACGCTTCAGAACTATCAGGATACTTCACAACACACACGATTACTTTTGTAATTAAAAGGTCAAAAAATTAGCCCTGACCAGTTTGGCTCAGTGGCTAGAGCATCGGCCTGTGGACTGAAGAGTCCCAGGTTCGATTCTGGTCAAGGGCATGTACCTGGGTTGTGTTCTCCAGTAGGGTGTGCAGGAGGCAGCTGATGGATGTTTCTCTCTCATGGATGTTTCTAACTCTCTATCCCTCTCCCTTCCTCTCTGTAAAAAATCAATAAAATATATATATTTTTTAAAAAGGTCAAAAAAAAACAGAAAAATTATTTTAAATAAGCAGTCTCCCCAAAACACTCACTCACTCTCTCTCTGGTGTCTCTGGGTTGAAAGATTGTTTTCTTCTTTGTGCTTTTGTATTTTCCAAAAGCTCTACAGTGTATTCTTTCTCAACAGAAAATAAAAAAAGTTGGGGGGGGGGGGGGGAGAAGAAGCAGGAAAAAAAGACAAAAAGAAAAACATCCAAACCAAAAAAATCTCAACGGAAAAGGGGGAATGACATGCGCTGTCTTCATCAGCGTCCTGTGAGCTCTCTGTTCACAGTGTTAATATTCCCCGTACACTCGATTTCACTGTGTTTTGACAAGAATCCGTACAGCCCTTCGCACTGCCCCGGTTCACCTGCTCTGTTTCGGCCTCAGGTGGGGAACTCCCTGGATAAATTTAGGGTCTGGGAGTTCCCCACCTGAGGCCGAGACTCAGAGCAGGCGAACTGAGGCAGTGCGAAGGGCTGTACGGATTCTTGTCAAAACCCAGGATAAATTTAGGATCTGGCCCTGGCCGATTTGGCTCAGTGGATGGAGTGTGGGCCTGCGGACTGAAGGGTCCCGGGTTCGATTCCAGTCAAGGGCACATGCCTGGGTTGCGGGCTTAATCCCTGCAGATGGCAGCCAATCAATGATTCTCTCTTATTACTGATGTTTCTATCTCTCTCCCTCTCCCTCCTCTCTGAAATCAATAAAAATGTGTTCTAAAAAAATTTAGGATCTGCAGGGAAAGTCTTGGTTTCGGAACAAAGAGAAAAGGGAAAGGGCGGATGGTGACTAAGAACCCTTGCAGGGTGTGCCGAGTGCTCTCAGCAGGGAGCCGGGTCAGAAAGGAAGAGAGACAGGAAGAACAGAAACCTGCAAGAGCCTCTGTGGGCCCAAGGACCATTTCCAACTTCTGTTTCCAAAAGCCCCTGGGACTGGCCCGGGAGGCAGGACACAGGTCACGGGAAGTACCAGCCGGAGGCACTTGGCCCAGAGCTTCCTTCCTAGCGCAGCAGCAGGAGGGTTAGCATAGCATGTCCCTTGGGAGGAGGACGGCCGTTCTAGAAACACAACAGCCCGAGGAACAGGAGGGCCAGCCACGTCTGGACTGGGAACCCGGCTCCCTGTGCCTTCTGAACAGCAGGTGCGAGCCTCAGCCGCCTGGGAGACAGGCCGTGGGAAGAGTGGTGCAGAGAACCAAGGACCCGTGCTCACGCAGGGAGCGTCCGGCCCAGAGGAGACACGAGTATGTAAATAACGAGTATGTGATGCGTAATAACTGACTATCCATGAATTTCCCTAAATGTGAATAGGCTTACGTGCTCATCACTACCTGTCTATACACAGGTAAGTGAACACCGACGGGAAAGGGGACACAGGGTGCCTAGAATGCTGTTTCAGTTAAAAAGAGCTAACCTCTCTGAGGAAGAATGAGATAAATGGACGCCTACGGTCAACGTGTTCCAGGCTAAGAGGACAATCAACCTCGGGGGATTCAAGGAAAGTGACCATTCATTCCTGTTCAAACAATATTCACTAAGGGGGCCATGCCAGTGACCGAAGACACAAAGATACAGCCCTGACCTCAAAGTGCTTACCGTACAGTGGGGGGGGAATGCAAGCACACACTTGTTATGCTACGTGTTTTGTAAGAAACCCCTGGTGATGGGGGAGATATCAGGGAAGGCTTCCTGGAGGTGGTGCTGAGTGACATGTTGGGAATGGGGTGATGACAGGGGAGAACAGGACAGGGGCATGCCAGGGGAGATGGCAGCAGAAGAAAAGGCAGGGAGATGGGACTCCGGCTGCCCACACAGCACCCCACCGCCCTTCCAGAAGGACAGTGACAACCAATTGTAGGGCTCGCAGGGAGGAGGGTTGGAGAGGGAGCTCAGGGCCGCCTTATATGAGAAGTTCTAGAGCAAGCATGTCAAACTCAGGGCCCATGGACCGCATGCAGCCCACAATGAATATTTTTGCGGCCCAGCCAATATAACGGTATGTAAGAAACGTTTTAATAAAAATTTTGTAACTTAATTTTTACAATATCCTGTTATACGTAATTATTAATAACGAACTACAACATTTGCTAATGACTGATTACTATGATCGTGTTGCATTCATTTCCCTTACCCGCCTTACACGCAGGCACACCATTTCTCTCCACTAATACTAGCAGCGAATATTTTAACAGCCGACTGCCACGTCATTAGTCTTGGACTGACTTGTCTGGTGTGTGCAACAGGAAATATTTCGCTTTCGGAGAACAAGAAAAGTAGGTTTATTTGTGCTACGCTTATTAATTTGTGCAGTATTCAGTGGTAAGTTAATGTTCAAGAAAAAAATATTAATTTTTATTAAAATGTTCTATTATCTTATGTTAACGATGACTCGTTTATTTCAGCCCTTTGTATTCAGCATGTCTCTATCGCAATAAACCTACGTTTCTATGAAAACTGAAGCTTTTGTGTTTTTGCGGCCCACAGAAACTTAAACCTTGTTTATTTGGCCTGTGTTGGCCTTTGAGTTTGACATGCTTGTTCTGGAGCTTCTTTAATCAGAAGGGGAGACTGACGGGCACACTAGCTCCCTCCTCACACAGTCATGAGCCACTGAATGACGTGGATACACTCTGAGAAAGTGTCCTCAGGTGATCTTGTCAGTGTGCGAACATCAGAGCGCACTCACACACACCTAGACAGTACAGCCTCCTACACACCTAGGCTCTAAGGTAGTGATGGCGAACCTATGACATGTGTGTCAGAGGTGACACGCGAACTCATTTTTTTGGTTGATTTTTCTTTGTTAAATGGCATTTAAATACATAAAATAAATATCAAAAATAGAAGTCTTTGTTTTACTATGGTTGCAAATATCAAAAAATTTCTATATGTGACACGGCACCAGAGTTAAGTTAGGGTTTTTCAAAGTGCTGACACACCGAGTTCAAAAGGTTCGCCATCACTGGCCTAGGGTCTAGCCCAGGCTCCAGGCCTGCACAGCATGTTCCTGTACTCAATACTGTAGGCAGCTGTGAGGCAATGGTAAGTATCTGTGCATCTAAACACAGAAAAGGTGCAGTAAAAATAAAAGACGAGCAAGGGTGCCCCTGTATGGGGTGTGTGCCATGAATGGAGCCTGCGGGACCGGAAGCTGCTCTGGGTGCGTCAGTGAGGAGTGAGTGGGGCGGGACTGTGAAGGCCGCAGACGTACACACTGTCCCACGAGCCCTCCTCCTGCTTCCTTCCCACAGGGTCAGAAAGAGAACCTCACGGCCGTCAGTGCTGCTCCCGGAGCGGGATGTGGGCGGGAGAGGCTGGGATATCGGGGAGAAACCGGCTGGGTAAGGCGTGGGTCACCCTAATAGAGACTGTCAGGAGGTAGTGCAGGTGGTGTGAGCACAGCGGGAATAAGAAATCAGAAGCACTGAGCTGACAGGCTCCTCTGTCTGGGCTGGGATGTCAGCTGTGCACTCAGAATTGAGGTGCTGTGAGCAAGAGGGAATCTATTGCCTACTGCTCCCGTCAGAGAAATCCTTCCACTTCTCACAGGAATTCAGCTCCCTTATAATCTTGTGGGACCACCGTCATAAGAGCGGTCCACTGTTGGCTCACGTGTCGTTATGCGGTGCATGACTGTAATGGAAAGGGATGACCCAGACCTCTCTAGGTTGTTCTAGAGCAGGGGTGGGGAGCCTTCTTTCTGACAAGGGCCATTCGGGTATTTATAACATCATTCGTGGGCCATACACAATTATCAACTTAAAAACTAGCCTGCTGTATTTGGCCAAACATTTAATGAACTCACTCTTAATGCCTTGGCAGGGCCAGACCCAATGATTACGAGAGTCTTCCATGGCCCTGCTCTAGGGGCAGATCTGAAACCTGAGAGGGAGATGTCGGGACGGGACATTCAACAAGGAGGGTGCCCTAAAGTGGAGCTGAGGCCTGGCGGGTGGTGAGCGCTCCCTCCCTGGAGGCATTCGCAGAGGTCAGAGGCCACTGGTCAGGCTGCCCCACAGGTTTGGAGACAGGAAGCGCTCCCCCTGGGCTGGGACAGGAGGTAAAGCAGCAGGTGAGCGAGCCAGGAAAATGCCTCCTAGGCAGGATCCCTGGGGTGCGAGCTGGCCCAGCCCACGATCCCGGGTGCGAGCTGCAAACCTTGAAAGAGAGCTGGGAGCTGCCAGAATCCTGCCTGGCCACCTCCTGCCAACCACAGCTGCCCGTCGGGCCTCTCCCTGGTGAGGATGCGTCCACACAGCACAGTCAAGGATGCTGTTTGCCATCGGCACCGGGACCCCTTGCAGGCAAAGTGGGCGGCCTGCCTTGTGCCAGGACGATGGCCTGCATGCCTGCACCCACCGCCAGTGTGGGCCCAAGGCCCTGTGCAGGCCTCTCCACACTAAACCCACTGGCCTGGGTGGCTGCACCCCCTGTGCTCACCTGGCTGCTTCACAGTGACCTCTGTGCGCCCTGAAACCTCCTCCGCCAGCTTGTACCAAGCGAAGTTGGGGCTCAGCAGCCACTCCTCCACGTGGCAGTAGTAGCTGCCGCTGTCGCTGACCTCGGCTCTCTGGACGGTGAGGCTGAACAGGCCCCCGGACGCGTGCCTCTCGAACTGCAGCCTGGGCCGCAGGCCCTCCTCCTCGGCGTAGGTGCCGTACTCGAAGGCGGAGGTGTGCGTGGTCTTGAGGATGAGCTTGCCGTCGGCGTCCGAGGGCTTGTGGACGTACCAGAGCACCGCGAAGTGGGAGTTCTGGCTGGTCTGGGACTTGACGGAGCAGTTCAGCTGGATGGGCCTGTTCTCCACCAGCGTCAGGGTCCTCTTGGATTTGCTCACCTGCAGCTTGGTCACTGCAGAGCAAAGCGGGGAGGTCAGCAGAGCTGCCACACGCCCCTGGACACGGCGGTCCAAGCCCCACCTCCAGGCTCCTCCTCCAAAGCACGGCTCTGTGAGAGGGACCCGAGAGGGGCTGACTTCACCCCGCATCCCTCCCTCTGCCTCCTCCCTGCTGGGCCCCCACTCAGGCCCCCACCACCTCTCCCCGTCTCCTGCCTGCTCCCCCGCCTCACATGGCTTCCAGGGGGATCCAGCTAAAACACAAATCTGCCCACATCCTCTCCCTGCTTGAAAAGTTTAATGGTTCCCTTGCTTTTAGGTGACAGAGAAAAAACCGTTCCTTTTCACGGTACAAAGTTCCTCCAGGAGGTGTCTTCACTCATCTCCCGGACTCGCCCTGGAGCCTCCACACCCCATGCAGCTTCCCCCTGAGTCCTGGGCTCTGCTCAGCTGCCACCTCCCTGCCTGCTCCTCTGACCCTTCTCCACTCAGCCTGCAGCCCCCTCTCCCTCATGCCCTCCTGCAAATGTCCAGCATGTGCCCACCCTGCCCCCATGCGATGCTAAGGGCTGGGGGCGCCCTGGAGAAGAAGGAATAAGACAGGCCCGCCCAGAGGACGCTCTCATTGCCACACCCCCCGAGCCGGGCACAGTGCCTGGGCTCCAGAAAGTGCGTGGTCAGTGTTCGCTGAGAGGTGTGAGTGAGTGGGGGGGGGGGGGGGATGCAAGCACACCAGAGACCCACGGTCAGCGGGTGGCCAGGGACACTGGGGTGATCTTCCTTGGGGGGAGGAGGGGCACGCGGCGGGGAAGACTGAGGAGAAAACGACAGGCAGTGGGACAGATCAGAGCCGATGGCAGCCGCCCCTGCCCTCGCTATCCCGCTCCACATCCAGGAGGGAGGGCAGACTCGGGAGTGAATCCACCCGCTAACCAAGGTGTTCACAAGCCGCCGTCTAATGAGACATATCTCAGGAAGGGAGTCTGAGATCCCACCCACTCCACTTGGCTCTGCTCCCCCCTCTACACCATCCCCCCACCACGGAAAAACACAATTCCCAGTTCCTCTCAGGAAGCGAATAGTAAAGCCATCATCCCACCTCCACCCCTCTTCACACTTTGCCTGTCGAGACCAAACCCCTCACCAGCTGAGAAAGAAACCCAGGGCCAGGCATAGACCCCGGCAGGGAGGGGAGGCCAGGCCAGGTCTGCCTAGGCTGTTCCCAGCACCCCTGCCGGTCAGTGCCTTGCTCCAGACCAAGGCCTGCGCCCACAGGTCATCCCGGGCCTCCCTGGGCAGTGCTGGCCGCACAGGCTGGGAGTGCACAGGCAGCATCAAGGCCCGAGTCCCACGTGCCAAGGCACCTGCAACCTTCGAAGGCCGCAGGCTGTCACTGGGCAGCCTGGCCACACACCGACAACCCTTCTGAATGGCCAAGAGGATTCCGCAAGCTGAGGTGCCCGGCGCCGTGCCCACAAGAGCAGCTCGAAGGGCACATCTCAGTGGAGGACACACCTGGTAAATCAGGCGACACTCTGCACAAAGGGCTGCTGAACTCACACGCCTGCAGGCCTGCTGGAGCCATCAGGGGCACCCCTCGCAGGGACACGAAAGAAATCCCACGCCCCACCCTTTCGCTTCCTCTTTTCTATGATCAAGCCCAGTCTCCTGCCTGATCCCTTCTTCAAACACAATCACCTCCGGGGCACACTGGGCCTAGGGCGGGGCTTACCAGTAAGCTCCCCCGCTCTGAAACTCATTCATATTAGCTTGCCAGGCGACTTTCCAGGTCGGGTTCCTACAATACTTGAAACAACTAGCCCTTTCCATTGCTTTCCAACCCAGCTCACCCAATTGCATGCAAATGTATCTATGTCGGTGCACACGACACGCCCTGCATCATCTGGTCTTTGGCCAAAAACACTGGGCTGCTCAGTGTAGGGCAGAAGGCGCTTTAAAATGTATTATTAATTGGGGCCAGATTATTTTTGCAACGGTTAGTTTCTAAGGAAACCTCAATTGCTATAGTAACTGCATATGTTAAACCGGAACCCTATGACTAAACTTCAATTCGGTCACATGGTCCCTGAGGACAAGAATCCCAGGAACTGTTTCAAAGCATTTCCGTTTTTATTTTCCTTCTCGTGTCAAAATATTGTGAAGTGCCCTAACTGGTTTGGCTCAGTGGGTAGAGCGTCAGCCTGCGGACTGAAGGGTCTCGGGTTTGATTCCGGTCAAGGGCACATGCCTGGGTTGCGGGCTTAATCCCCGTTAGGGGACATGCAGGAGGCAGCCAATCAATGACTCTCTCTCATTGATGTTTCTATCTCTCTCTCCCTCTCCCTTCCTCCCTGAAATCAATAAAGATACATATATTAAAAAAAAACATTATAAAAAAAAATATTGTGACGTGCCGAAAAGCTTGAAAGAGAGGCGTTTTGGAGGCGTGGTGCCTGCCTGGCAGGTGGGCAAGGTGTCAGCTCCTCCTTCAGGCTCTGAAGTTCCGCCCACACCCCAAGGTCAGAAAGGACCTCTCCAGAAGCACAGAGGAGCCTGCAGCCTCCATGACTAATGAGGCAGCTCTCGCGCGTCCTGCTGGCGCTGCCCTGGCCCTGTGCGGCCGGTCTGTGTCACCTGCCTCCAGAGTTAGGGGAGCCCAGCTCCCGAGGTCTGCAGGTATTTCTTCTGCAAGATCAGAACCAGCCTAGTACCTACCTCATGTCTTAGGAGTGTGTGCAGATTAATCAGCAATGGTTTCTAGAAAGAGATGAGCACAGAGCCTGGTATGGAACACACACCATCCATTTCTCTGTGCCCGTTTCTTGTTGGTCGCTGGGCTCAGTCCCATGTTCAAAGCACAGCGTTCGATTGAGAACTGTCAATCGTAAGTGACACACATCCTACGAAAACTGCTGCCCATGGACCAGCAGCATCGGCGCCACCAGGCAGCTGGTTAGAAACGCAGACTGGCAGGCCCCCGAAGACCCCCAGGTGGCTCACACTTTAAAGCCCGAGGACCCGAGGACATGGCAGTGTGAGTGGCCTCAGGGAGGCTGAGGACTGAGGCTTGGTTAGCCCCACGGTGAACCAGCAGGACAGGTAGAGGGAGGCCAGAGAGGGTCAGCGAGGCCCCTCCTGCGGGCACACACTCAGCTCATCACTTAGCAGAATGCCCTCGAGGTCCATCCATGCTGTCGCCAATGGCAAGATCTCGTTCTTTTTTATGGCTGAGTCGTCTTCCATTATGTACAGGTACATCTTCTCTCATCCATTCATCTATCAATGACACATAGGCTGCTTTCATATCTTGGCTATGCTATATATAAAGAGGTAATATGCAAATTGACCCTCACTCCATCACGCCATCACAAGATGGCTGCACCCACAGTGGAGGTAGGGTTCCCATAACGAGCTGTAATGAGTGATCAACAGGGACCTGAGGCTGCGTGGCATTGGGCCAGGGCGGAGGACCTGAGGCTGTGCCCCTGCACCCAGCAGGGCTTGACGGGGGACCTCAGGTCGCACCCCCTGCCCCAGCGGGGCTTGAAGGGGGACCTCAGGCTGCGCCCCCTCCCCAGCGCCGGGCTGGGGGACCTCAGGCCATGTCCTCAGCCTGGCGGGGCTTGACATGGGTGGGGCCAGCCGGGTCTGCATCTCGCCCAGTGAGGGTGGGGCCAGCCGGGTCTGGGTCTCGTGTGATTTCGAGGTGCGGGTGAGCAGGGATTTAACTCTGGGTCCCGTGGCATGCCCCAGACTCTGACAGGAGGAAGATTTTCATATACATTTTACTAATTTTCTTTCATCTCCAACACTTCTATTATAGAGAAAGGGCAAATAGCAATATTAAAATATTTCCTCTAATTAATTCTCTTTTAATGTGCATGAATTTCGTGCACCAGGCTACTAGTTGTAAATAATGGTCCAATGAACACGGGTAGAAATCAGTGTTTTTGTTTTCTTTGGATACATACCCAGAAATGAAATTGCTGGATTGAATGGCAGCTCTATTTTTAATTTCTTTTGTGGAATCTCCACAGCTTTCCATGGTGGCTGCGCTAATTTACAATCCCACCGACAGTGTGCGAGGGATCCCCTTTCTCTGCAGCCTCCCCAACACTTGTTATTTATTAACATAGTTAATTTCTGAAGGCCTTCTCGTTCTTACTAAATTATAAGCATCTGAAGGGCAAAGACTATGACCCAATCATCTGCTACTCAATTTAATAAACGGATGACTGAATAAATATGTACGTAATCTTTTCTTGGAGGTATGGGAACGTAAAGGAAAGGGACAAGAGGGAGAGGCTGTGACAGGAGGGAGAGACCTTTTCAAAAAGCATGTGACGTCGGAGCTGGGCCCTGAAAAACAAGTGAGTAGGTCCCCGGGCAGAGGAGGATTGTGCCAGGGCATCCCCGAGAGAGCGGACGGTGAGCCAAGGTGAGACCTCTGTGCACCGTGGTCAGGGCACAGCACGTGGCCATGTGCAGAGGACTGGCTGCGAGCACAGAAGCACCCACGCCACAGGCAGGGCCTTGGACCCGCGCTGTCACCAGACCTCTGTGTGGTTCCGACGCACACTAAGTTTGAGAACCAGGGTGTGATGGTGAGGTGGCCGAGAGGAACTCTGGACACGGCAGTGTCCATACAGCGGTGGGAGCAGGAGCCGGAGGCAGTGGGGGAGAGGAGGTGGGCAGTGAGGGATTGAGGGAGAGAAGGAAGACCGTTCTGTGTTTGTTACAGGTCTGTAACGTCGCCAGTGATGTTAGGGATGGAGGGGACCGGTGGGTGGCTGGACAGCAAGTCCGCCAAGCGCTGGGAGACAATGAAGGGAGAGTTACTGGGGGAGCGGGTGTGTGCCCCACCCACTCGGGGAAGGAGGTGGCAAAGGCCCCTGCCAGTCGAGCAGGTCCCACACCTGGAGTCCACATCCTGACGCTGCCCTCAGCCCCTTCTCTTCTTTCTCCCGGCGGTCATGCCCTGTTTAAGGCCCCAATCACCTCTTTTTCACACCTTACACTTGCCCTGCATACGTGTCCCTGCCTCCAGCCCAGCCTCCGAGGGGAGAGCGTCTGAAGCTGCCAACCGCCAACTGCCAACCGCCAACTGCCAACCGCCAACCACCAACCACCAACGGGGGCCTGTCCCTTCCAGCTGAGCCGCCTGCCGCTCGCCGCCAGGGTCATCACGGACAGCTGCGGGCCGCCTTCGGCCGGCAGGGATGCAATGGACTGGAGCCGGCGTAGATGTTAACCCGTATCTGGATGACCCCATGCCACTTGTCTCGTCTTCCTGTCCTGCGTGACTGTCAAATGACATTCATGTGGGTGAAACCGGTCTCTGAGCCTGGGACCCACTTTCACTTGACCATCCACACCTGGTTTTGCGTAGTTTTAGTGTCTGTCAGTGGATGAAGGGAGGTTCCTCTCTGCTCTGTTGAGCACTGTAGCTGCGCAGGATTTCGGACCCCCGTCCGTGACGTGGGGACAGGCTAGCAGCGCCTCTGCCCCGCTGCTGCCCCCTGACCCCCCCTATCCCCCCGAGTGCTGCGCCTCCTCACGCGGCCGCCCCTTAAAAGGACAGGTTAAAGCCATTATTTTAACATTAACTGCTTTTTAAAAGACCCCTCCTTTATCCACAATTAGGGCATTGTAACAACTTTTAAAGGTTATGTGAGTAGAAATGTTACACCATGAATTTCATTGTAGAGTAGTAAAGGGACTATTACACACTGTTAGTCAGAGAATACAATCTGAGTATGATGTAAAGTCCTAATTGCTCAGTTTGGAACATTCGTATTTAACAAACTTATATAATTCTATGTGAGCTGTATTGTAAGTACTTTCTAAATATTAACGATTTGGTTTGCACCAGTCCTATGAAGTAAATATCGTTATCCCCAGTTTTATAAAAACACTTGCTCACGGCCACACCACCGATAAGTGGTCGAGGGGGATTCAAGCCCAGGATGGTCTGTCCTGGCTTTTAACCATCACATATAGTGACCGTCTGGGCTTCCCAGTACAAAAGGGGCTCCCTGGCCCTTGTCAACTGCCTGGGATGAGCCCTCCCCCACCCCATGCTTCAGTCATATCAAAACACGCATGCTGCTTGTTCTTTATCCACACTCTGTGCGCCCACCCCCAGGGAAGCCCCTTCCCTCCTCAGGCCTAATGCCCATGCCCCAGGCAGCTCCGAGACCACCCCTGAAACTCCTCCTTTCCCAGGAGAGCACACAAGGCAGGAACTGGGACACACACATCTCTGCAGCCCCAGCACCCAGCAGGGAGATTGGCATAGTAGGTGCTCAAACCTGCTTGCAGAAGGCACTGAGAGGGAGGAGCAAGGAGGACATAACAAGCCTAACATAACAATGTGGCTCAGGGATTGAATGTTGACCTATGAACCGGGAGATCACAGTTCAATGTTGCGGGCTCAATCCCCAGTAGGGGGCGTGCAGGCGGCAGCTGATCAATGATTCTCTCTCATCAATGATGTTTCTATCTCTTTCTCTCCCTTTACCTTCCTCTCTGAAATCAATAAAAATATATATATATATTATTTTTTAAAGGAGAAAGTAATGAAAGTCTGGAAGTGGAAACAGCTAATTAGCAGTAACCCAGACATGCCCTGTCTGCAGACAGAACAGGACCCACCTCAGTGACTCCAAACAGATGCACCTGGAGTCGCCATGACAATGAGGCTTGGGGCACCTCCAGGGCTCTCGCCCTCATGCTCACTCCACCTCTGAGCACCCAGCGGGCAGCAGCCACATGCACACGGGGTAGGAGAACCGCAGGTTCTCCCAAAAGAAAGCAGGGGCTAATCCCTCTGAGGGATGAGGCAGCCTGCCACCCACCAACTGTGTGACAAGGAGAGCCACTGTCACGTGCCCTGGACTCACAGACGTCGAAGAAAAAGCCCCCAGCATTCCCAGTCTGCTAGGTCAGCAGTAAGAAATGCAGAAAACAGACTTGGCAGCATCCCGAACGTATTAAATATTCATCCTGACCGCCCATCAGTAAAATCCCAGCAGAATACACCCTGACAAGTGGGCCTTCCAGACCGGAGGCTGTACTCCGGGAGGCTTGGTTATTGCTTTGTCGATTTTAATGTGCAGTATTTAATAGCCAGACCCAGGCATGGTCGTAAACATTTGGAAAATGAATGCTGACATTTCCTTTATTGCTTCTGTATTTAGGAATGTGCAATTGGGGGGGGGGGGGCTGATGCTAAAGAAAATCAGAAGAAAGCAAAGCAATGCTTCAAAATTAAAAGAGAACAGGATTGACTAAGAACTAAGAATCGAGTATGTTGAACCGGCTTCAAGTTCTGCCTTAAGTGCCCCTTGGGGGTCACACACTGCTGTCCATGGGAGTGAGGCTGAGCACAACCCACAACAGAATGGGAGCCAGGCATTCCTGGAAGATGTCCCGGGGGATGTGCGTTCCGAATCAGAAGCACGCCTGCAGAATGGTCAATAACAGACCCACAACAAATGGATGGGGGTGCCATCCAGCCAGAGATTGTGATGGATCAGGTCCCTGTGATGCAGCCAGCTCAGCAGGTGGCTCTGGCCAGGGCTGGCCTGGGCACAGACCACAGGGAGCCTTCGTGGGAGCTGATGGCGTCGGCAGTGGAAGGCGGATAAAGGGACCACTGGGCCAACGGTCCCTTTTGGAATGAGAATATGCAACAAAATATTCTGAAAAGAGGGGGGTGGGCAGGCAGCGGGGGACCTTCCTATGGAAGACACCAGACTAGGGAGAGCAGAAAGAAGGGAAGCCAGCACTGGCTCTGAGCTCTGGTGTGCCCAAGTCTTAGAGCCATCTTGTGGCAGAAATTAGAAGAAACAGAGGGAGGCACAAATTAAACTCCTACACCGACACCATTGGCAAGCTGCGCCTCAAGGAACCTCTATGGGTACCCTGTGACCCCCAACTTAAAAAAACAAATTTAAATGTTTGTGAAAGGAGATCAGGAAATTAGGGTAAACCAGACAAAATAGAAATTGAAGAAAAGTACATGGTACCCAAAAAGGTTCTTGAGAAGATTAAAAAAAAAATGTCTACTCTAGAAAATACCTTAATACTGTATAATAAAATTAAGAGCTTGGACCTAGCCGGTTTTGCTCAGTGGATAGAGCATTGGCCCCCGGACTGAAGGGTCCTAGGTCTGATATTCCGGTCAAGGGCACATACCTTAGTTGCAGGCTCCATCCCCTACCCTGGTTGGGGCGCATACGGGAGGCAACCAATTGATGCTTCTCTCCCTCTGTCTCTCCCCATCCCTTCCACTCTCTCTAAAACATCAATGGAAAAAATATCCACGGGTGAAGATTAACAACAACAAAAAATAAGAGCCTGGACTCTGGAGCCAGACTGCCAGTCTGGATGTGAATCTTGCCTCTGACTGCGGATCACTGGGTAACTTAATCAACCCCTGTGTCAGTGTCCGCATCTACAAAGTGGGGGAAACAGCACCCCTCATAGCACTGCATGGGTAAGGGAGGTTTTACAGGTAAGGACTTCGGGACGGCGATGGCACCTAAGAAATGCAGAGGACGTGTGAGCTGCTGTTGTTGCACCAGGCCTAGGACTCCGCACGTCAGGCATCTACAGAGAGTGCCTTCTGTAAACGAGACTGCTACAGGACGCAGAAGAGTAATTTCTGATGACACAGCCTTAAAAAGGTCAAAGTCCCCTTTTATACCAACTGCTTTTTACTCAGGTACACCTGTGCGTCAGTCCCACCTTCCTACTCACTATTTCTTGGACTTCAGCAAGCCTCCCTGAGCCTCAGTTACTCCCTTATAAATGGGAAAGCGACAGCCCTGGCTGGGGTGGCTCGGTGGTTGAACGTCAACCTATGAAACAGGAGGTCACAGTTCGATTCCTGGTCAGGGCACATGTCTGGGTTGCAGGCTCCATTCCCGGTAGGGGGCATGCAGGAGGCAGCTGATCAATGATTCTCTCTCTCCCCCCCGTGTTCCTCTCTGAAATCAATAAAAAATATATTAAAATATAAATAAATGGAAAATCAGCGCCTTCCTCCCGCGGTGCAGTGAAGATGGAGGAGGTTATCGTCACCACGTGTCTACATGGTCTCGGCGCAGTCAGCCTCTGTACTTTTCCACTTCTGTGTCCCCCAGATAAAAGCTCCAGGGCCAACCAGAGTGTGTGGGGGTGGGGAGGAGCAAACACAAACACGAGGCTCCCTGGAACATATTAAGTGCTAAGTGCATCAATATTTCATAAAGGGGAGACAGTAACACTTAGGGGATGTGCTCTCCTGGTGCCTCAGCCACTCCCGCGAGTGTGCGGACTGGGCGCCGACTCGCTCTCCGGGGCCTCCCCAGGGCCCCGAGAGGCTTAACTGGGCACCTCTGGGCACGGGCCTCACCACACACAGCCCAGCACGATGACACTGCACACTTTATAGCGAGAACACAAATGACTCAACCTAAGCCACACCCGACACAGACAGTCCTCCGAGCAGATCCTCAGCCTCCAGCCCCTTCCCAGGAGGCACTGAAACGGTACCATGGAAAGTGGAGGTATCTGGGCATCAGAGACCTGGGCTCCAAGCTCAGTTCCAACGCCAGGCTCCCATGTACCAGCCTGGCCTGCCCCCCTCGAGGCTCCTCACACCGGGCGCCTCGGTTTCTCCTGGGGAAACAAACATCTCCACGCTTCCACTGGTGGATGGAATGAAAAGAAAACAGAAGTTCTGAGCACACAGCCTGGCGCCCATTTTTGTCCCTTATCTCCTTTAGCAGCGCCATCAATTGATCAGAATCGAAATAACTTGAACCTCCAATAAATTAATTCCTTATTCTTCCCTTATGAGCTCCAGCCTCAGATTCCCAGGAGCAACAGAAAGAAGCAAATATTAGGGATTTGTGCAAAAAGGCAGCGTCAGGCAAGGTCTGGGGTCAGCGATTCCCTGCCTTTGAGGGCGGCAGAACCATGTGCCTGTGCTGCAGCTCACACGCCCGCCCCAGGGCCAGGAGACCATACGAGAGGCAATTACTATCTCGAAGTCACTCAGTAAGGCAGGCGAGTGTGTCCCTGAGCACTTCCCACACAAGGGCTCACAGGAAATGGGTCTCTGCTTCGCCCTCCATTAACCTGAAAACCCACTTAAGCAGAACAGCCTCTTCCCCGAGCATCTTGTCATCCAGGTTTAGGCTCTAATTGGCCAAGGATCGGCCCTTTGTTTATATGACTCATTTGTTCCAAACTCGGGGACACAACAGACTCTTTATGGGTTAGGAGAGGTGAAGGGTAAACTCAGACATTACCCTCTGTAACCCCGCACTGCTGCAAACAACACTGACCATCTGAAATGGCCCAGCAGACCCGGCTGGACACTGACCATGGCCGTGAGCGGGAAGAAAAATCCTTTTTGCAAGATGTTCAACCCTTCTTTGCAAAGTGGGTGGATCAGAACGTCAGAATAAAGTCTTTGCAAAGTCACCTGCCACCCACCCCCACCATCCACAGCATGGGTGGGTGCCCGCGCTCAACTGTTCAGGGTCCAGCTCAGAGGGAAACAGGACCATGGCCTGGGCTCCACCCTCATCCAGCTTCCAACATAGTGACAGACCAGACAGACTCCGAGGAAACCATGGGAGTGGCATGCACTTAACCGCTCCCATGTTAGGGGAAGGGCTTGATGAAGGTGACAGTATTCACAGGACCCCCCATCCCCCACCCCCGACTAGGCTCCCCAAATTCGCGCGTCCTCACCACCTACCGAGAGAGACTCAGCCCCATGGAAGAATGAAGCTCAAATTCAGCACAAGCAGACAGGCCTGGGGTCAGGAAACCAGCAGGAGAAGGGCAAGCAAGGGTGCAAATCCTGGCTCCGCCCCTCACCAGCTATGCGGCCCTGTGCTGGGCAACCCTTCCTGGGGCGGCCCGGATATCTGGTAAAATAACCAGCCTAAGCGTCTAGCACAGAGCAGATGCTCAGCAGGGTCCCCCTTCCTTCCCCACTCGGGGTCTCTGCTCTGCAAACAGGGGTGGGTACCGTGTTCACACCGCTGTGGCAAGGATACAGGAGATGACATGAGACAGAGCTTCTGGCAAAACAGTCGGCCTGGACACTTTCACCAACGCCAGTGTCTCAACACACGGGTGTCCGGCCGGGACGCAGCTCTGGAGTAAAGGGATGTAAAGACGTGACAACTAAAAGGGATGCGTGGTCCCGGCTGGATCTGGTTAGGAGTTGGGAAAGTATCAGTGACGTCCTGTAACCGTGTGTCCTTGTTCTTAAGAGGTTCACGCTCAAGTATTTAGGAGGAAGCGCCCTGATGGCACCAACTTACCCTCAAGTGGTTCAACAACAGAATACCCACCGAGGGAGACCACCAACATGGTAAGACTGTAACAACTGGCCAAGAGAAGGGGATTCTTCTTTCAACTTCCTACGGATTCGAAATTTCTCAACATCAAAGGCTGGTAAGTCAAAGCGGTCACACAGGGGGCTCAATGCACACGTTTTGTCCCCTCCCGCGTCTCACCCCACGCGAGCTCGGCCGTGCCCCTACCTGGCTGCAGCACCCTGATCTCCAGCAGGTTGGAGGTCCGCTCGGCCAGCCGCGCCCAGGAGCTGTTGTAGTTCTGCCGCCACAGCGCCGCCACGCACTGGTACTTGCCCGCCTCCGTGTCGCTGGCTCGGCTGATGCTCAGGCGGACGTTGTTGCTGGACTCCACCTTCTCAATGGCCGTTCGGGTGCGGAAGCTGGAGGACCTGTCCCCCCACTGGACCCCCCCGTCCCGGGTGAAGGTCACCAGGTCGTGGAACTCGACGGTGCCCACCGGCTGGAACCGCCAGGTGACTGACACAGGGACCCGGGCCCGGTAATGGGGTTTGATGATGCACTGCAGGTCGAAGGAGTCGCTGTAGGTCACCCCCGGCGTGCGGGAGATGGCTGTGACCGCGAAGCCCGTTTCTGGAGAGAGAACAGACAGGCGCGAGTCAGGAGTCACTTGGTTCTCTCGGGGGGTGATGTGGCAATGGGGGTCCTGGCAAAAGCTAGGAGGGCAGAGCAAAGGCTCTCGGGTCTGTTTTGATGCAAGCCCAGGATTACGTTAGCTATCATGTGGAGGCACAGACTCACAGCTCATAAGACCCCACAGAGAGAGACCGGGCAGCCCCCTTGAGCAGTATTACCGATCCTTGCTGACGAAGCCCTCACGATGGCCTCTCAATGGCCATTCACGCTCGGAAGCTGGAGGACCTACCTGGATTTGCAGTCCATCAGCCCCCACTGCAGGGCCGTTCCTAACAATCTTGGGATTCCATGCTAACGCAGGAGAAAAAAGCCCCAAAGCTATTCATGTGCTGTGGTTTACTTAAGGCTGAAAAGGTGACCTTACTCCAGGGAACCCTCCTGTTTTCTTCTGTGCCACACCTTTGGGCCACTATGATTATGGCTTTAGGCAGAAGTGCCCCAGATGTGGCGAAGAGGTGAACAGAGCCAGGCTCCTGAGGTCCCCGGTTAGAACCTCTTGGTGACTCCCGGCTGTGGGAACCACCAGACACATGTTAATCTTTGCATGAACCCATTTTACAGATAGGGAAGTAGAGGCAGAGAGAAGTTAAGTAACTTGCTCAATGCCACACAGCTAGGAAGTGTTAGAATCGGGGACAGCCTGGAACCGTAAAATTACTTCTAGAGGAACAACCCTGACTAACCAGCCCTACTCCTTGATACTCCTAACCTCACAGGACAGGAAAAGCTACCACTGTTGGACACCGGAGCTTTTCTCACAGGTTCCATGTCCACAGGTGCCCACGGTGCTGAGCGTAGGCACGGGACTGAGCTCATCAGAAAACTCAACCTCTGGATGAAGCTTCTAGAGACAGAAATCAGAGCTGTATGGGGACTGCAGAAAGCAGGCCAATCTCTGGGATAAAGCTTTTAGAAAGTAAATGGCATTCTAACCTGGGGATTAGAATGGGGGGGGGGGGGCATGGAATGGAGGACTCTGTGGGGAGCAAACCCTCTCAGGGCTGTGTCTTTACCGAGGTGTGTTCAGGAGCACCAGCAGCCCCGCCCGGGGGAAGGGGCAACACGGCCTCAGGGAGAGGGACCAAATCTCCAGGACAAGTGACGGGCAGAGTCTCCTGATGACAGCAGACCGGCGGGAGGAGCTACCTTCCCAGCAAAGCAGCAGACGCCTGCCTCTTACAATGCTCCACACGGATCCGATTAGGCACATACGTGCTGACGGAAGCCTCTTTAAGGACCCCATGAGGAGCCCATCTAATCTCCTTTGGTTTTAGTAAACCTCAAGGTATCTTTTAATTTCATGCTAATGAGGAAATCGCTTTCTTAAGGAGGGGCCTCAGAGCACAGGCTTTGGAAAAAATTAAGATAGATGGCTGGTTTCCTAGGTTCAGGCTGTGGGTCTGGCATTTAAAAGCTACAGCCCTGAGCAAATCAGTTAACCTGCCTCACTCAGTCTCCTTGTAAAATGAAAGTGTCTACCTCCCAGCCAGTTGCTCAGACTTAGCCCGGAGCACAGTACAGCCCGGAAGAGACGTAAGCCACAGGCTCACCATCCTGTCTGTCCACACTCAGAATCAAGGTGATTCCCTGCCCTTGTCCGCCCTGCTCTGAACCTTTCAGGAGGGCTGGGCACTGGACAGCACACCAGGGGCGGAGGAGAGCCTGGGGGCAGAAGAGCAGCTTCGTGGGTATGCGCCTGCTCTTCAGCCAGTGTTGAAGGTGGCATATCCTCTACCCGGGGCCACCATGTCCTGCTGAGTGGCCTCGGTCCTCTGGCCAGAATTCTTACAGCTTCACTCCCGCCACCCAGACCCACGAGTGGTTAAAGTCACCGGCCCCAGGGCCCGCCATGCATCACTGGTCCCTTCAGCCATGCCCACGCTTCCATAGCGGGTTCCTTCCATTAAACCCTTTGAAGGTGCCCTCTGTTTCCCGGCAGGACTGACCGATACAGGTCAGGGGAGGGCTCCTGACCCGGGGCAGTCTCCCCAGCGACCCTGCAGAAGGACTCCCAGACATTCACTTACCGAGAGCCGTGATGGAGACGGGGGTGCTGGCCCAACGCTCCCCCACGACCTGCCACTCTCCGTCCACGGCCCGCACCCACTCGGTCACGTGGCACTCGTACTGGCCCTCGTCCTCCTTCCTGCTGTGGAAGATGCCCAGGCTGAAGGAGTTGGGCTGCACCTGCTCCATCTGCACGCCCCCGAAGCTGCTGCGCTCCCAGTAGGACGCGCCCGGCTGCACGGTGCCGTCCCGGTCCAGCCACATGATGTTGCTGCGGCGGTTCAGCCTGTCCACGAGCTGCCAGATGACGGAGAAGCGGCCCTGCGACCTGCCCGCCGTGCGGACGCTGCAGGAGAAGCGCAGGTGCTCGCCCTCGAGGACCACGCTGGCATTGCTGGCCACCTCCACGGAGATGCTGCTCTCTGGGGACAGAGAGAGAGCACAGCTGGGGCCTCGGGTCTCCACCGCGCCCTCCCCGCAGACGAGAAAGGAGGATGGGTGCAGTGTCACCCGCTGCAGGCACGGTGGGCCTTGGAGGCTGAGAGCCCTGGCCCTGGCTGGTTCTGGGCATTGATCCCGGGATTTGGGTCTGATCACCTAAGAGCCTGTGCCGTGTGCAGAGGACCAGAGTAATGAGGGTCTAAGTCTTAGACCTGGGGCTGGATCAGAAGCTAAGAAATATAACCGCCCGGCCGGTGTGCTCAGTGGTTGAGTGTCGATCCAGGAAACAAGAGGTTGCTGGTTTGATTCCCGGCCAGGACACATGCCCAGGTTGTGGGCCCGATCCCCAGTAGGGGTGTGTGTAGGAAGCAGCCAATGGTGTTGGCTGATGGTGTTTCTCTCTCACCAATGTTTCTGTCTTTCTACCCCTCTCTTTTCCCCTCTCTCTAAAAATCAATTAAAAACAAAAACAACCAATGCCATTAAGCTTAGGGCATAAACCAATGTACTGGGTTCTTTGTTCAGCTGGGGTTCCAGGCTCTTCCATTTGGATTTCTATTAGGTTGAATGCTTTGGAAATTCCACTCCCACCCTTTGGTGCTGTGGCTGACATCAGATCAATGAATCTCTCTCATCATTGATATTTCTATCTCCCTTCCTCTCTGAAAACAATAAAAATACATTTTTTTAAAAAAGTTTGGGATAAGGAGTCCACTCCCTTCACTGTTTTGCTAACTCACTTAACTATATGAACTCATTCAAACTATTTGAACTCTACTATAGACAGGGAGAGTGTTATCTCATACAGTTTTTTAAAGATTAAAAAGTAAATGAGACCATGTATATAAATCACTTAAAACATACTAAGTTTTCAAAAGCTGGTCACTGTGATCAGGATTGATTTTACTATCCCCATAACTCTTGGTTTTTGTAAATATCATGGATATGCCAATCTGCTTTAATCATGAGTATATTATTTTGTACAGTCATCTATACTGAGTTCAAAAAGCCATAATAAGTATAAAAGAACACAAAATACTGTAACTAATTTGGTTCCAATTTTCTGGGCACCCCTCCCCAACATTTTTGAATCAATCATCAATTTTCAATCACTCAATACAATCAAGTCCCAGATTAAGAGGCACACCCAGTGGGAAACACACCCGTACCCAGGACCATGCATTTGAATCAACCCTTGCTCCCTGGATTCCCCCACAGGCAGAAACAGGTGCAGGTGAGCACAGAACCCCTGCATGGACTCTGGTTAAGGTGAGTAGAACTGCTCCTCAGTCTGGGTCGGCTTGTTTTATGTGAAAAAAATAAAACAAAAACAGGTCTGCACAAGGGGACTAGGAATGCTCCCAGGAGGGCAACCTCCCCAGGAGCCATCCCAACAGACTCAGGGCGATGATAAGACTCCCGATGAGCCCGCATCCACAGCACTGCTGGCTAAAAGCAAGGGTGTGGAGGCAGGACGCCTGGGCCCAATTCGGCAACCTTGGGTCCTTACCTAACCCCACCCAAGCTTCGAAATCTCATGTGCGAAATGGAGACACTAACAGTTCCTGCTTCTCAGGGTCATGACACTGAGTGTTAGATGAGGTCGTCGTTTTTCATCTCATCATTAATAGCAACAAGATTCCTCTTTGGATTAAAGACTCATCCCCAGTGTTATTGATTCCGAGTGAGGACAACTTTAGCATCCAGGGGGAAAAATCCCTTTTCGGGCCTTCATCAGAAGAACGACATTGCAGGGTGTCACCCTCGTGCCCTATTGTCACCCCAATGGACTCTCGTGTAAGCCCAGCTTGTATTGTGAGGGCTGCTGGGGGTGCGTTGTTATTCTAGCAAGCCTGGAAAACTGCACAATTAGAACTTGGGGCTGTGAGAAACCACACCATTCCAGCAGCCCAGGCAAAGACAAATACAGACACTGCCCAGTTAGACTATTCACCGGTGTTGTTGGGCCTGAGAAAAGACAGCCGACAATTTAAAACACTCTGGACAAGACTCATGAGAATCCGAGGGCATGTCACAAATGAACTTTCAAACCAAGAGGTTGGTGGTATGACACAGGCTAAGCGCAGAGCAGTGGACATGGGTTAGAAGCAGAGATTTCTACTGCAGCGCAAGCTCAACCTCTGACGGAACTGGCTCAGCCACGGCTCTGGGCGGTGCTCTGGCTTCTTCCGTCACAGGACGGATACAATATTGGCCTCTAAGGGGACTTGAGGGGGGGAAGCGGGGAAGATGATAGATGCAGAAGCACTTTGATGCTCTTGGGAGGAAAAGCGCCATTAAAGTCCAAGGTATTACCATCATTACCGACGTGATCGTTTGCTTTGGTAGACTTACCCAAGTGGCCTTGGGGCAGGATCTGGTGGTTCTGGGGGACTTTAACTACCCAGTCATCTGCTGGAAAAGCAATACAGCAGGCCACAGATCATCAAACACGTTCTTGGAAGGGGATGGGGGGAAATCTCTTAGCACAAAAGATATAGGAAGCAAACAGCGTGGCTGCCCTTCACTGGATCCTTACAACACAACAAGGAATTAGTTGCAGATTTAAAAGCAGAGAGTCCGTGCATGGTTAAGGCAAACACTGACCAACAGGAAAATAGTAGAGAAAGTAGTCATTCGATTCCACAGCTTCAATCCTACAAATAGTCTGCAAGCACCTACCCTATGCAAAGCACCATGCTAGGCATTGCGGGGGGGGGGGGGGGGGGGGAGTCTAGTAACAGAAGAATTTCAAGATAATTAGGTGTGTGCGTGTGGCTTTTTAAAAATAAGCATGAAAAGAAAGTAATCCTGTTGGTGAGAAAAGGAGAAAGAGTGGGAGGACGCTTGTGTGGTCTTTTTCCTTCAGACTTGAAGATCAAGAGCTATATTACAAATGCAGTAAAAATGAAAGGGAGCAAGGGTAAGGGTGAGAGAAAGAACAGTTTGAACAGCTGAGAAAGGGTTAACGGTTAGTTTAAAAACTTCCCCATCTTGTTTAAACTCTGAGCATTCTAAGTTTTTTCATTCTCTTTTTACTAAAAATAGAACCATGGGAGAAATGCGATATTAATGAGAACATCCTGAGACTATGGATGACTAAACACAGGTAGGCAGTCAGTCCCCAGCCACGCCCCAGACAACGCCCAGTGCCCAGGGGGGCAGGGAGCCCACCTGAGCATCAGATTTAAAAGTCTATGCCCCGGGAAAATGTGAGAGATCCCAGCCACTGACTTTTAAAAAACACAATTTCCACAGGAAAGAGAAAATGAGGGAAATGCCAACCCCTCCACTCCCCAAAACCCAGAGGGCAAATCCTTCTTAACAATGAGCTTTATGATTTTAAATCCTCCCTCTGAAGGTAGATGTCAAGATAGGCATCTCCCCACTCCTCCTGGGACTGATTTCCCACTTGGGAGCAAATAGCTGTCCTGCTCGTCTACCTGGGGGGTTGCCAAGTGGGCAGGGGAGCTAGAGCAGGGGAGCAGTGAGCTGGCCTTCCCTGTCAGCTTGAACCCTAGAGTCCCACCTTCCCTCCCTCCCCTCCAGCACCGTCTTCTCTCCCCTGACCTCTCAGTGATGCAGCTATTGGACCAGACCAGTGGGGGAAGGGGAAGGAAGCAGGCGCCTCTCCACTTACTGATGGGGAGGACTATGATGGGGATGTTTTTGGGGCGCTTGCTGTCCTTGTCGATGAACTCCCCGGTGACGGTTTTCTCGCGCTCGGTCACACGGCAGTTGTATTTCCCGCTGTCGTCCTGGCGGAGGTGGAAGATCTTCAGCACGAAGACACCGTCGCTCTCTTTGGCCACTTTGAGCTGTCCCCGGGCTTCCCGGTGGGCGAACTCGCTGTTGAGGACGGGCACGGCGTTCGGCCCCATGCTGGCGATGAGCGAGCTGTTGAAGGCCCAGGAGACGGCGAAGTAGCGGTCAGGAATGTTCTGCGCCTCCAGGATGCAGCGGAACTCGGCCGGCTCCCCCGTGGTGTACAGGCGCTTCTCGGTTTCCAGCCGCACCATGAACTCTTTGTCTGAGGAAACAAACCGCAACACGGCACAACTGGGTGAGTGAGGGCCCCGGCCACCCAGACGCATGGCACAGTCCCACCACCCATGCCCGCTTCCCAGGCTCACTCCAGGGAAGCCACCACCGCACCCAGGGAACGAGAAAGTGCTAGAAGGTCACAGAGGACACTCGAGGTTGCCAGACCCAGACGGTGTGAAGGCCTGTTATCCCAGTCGAGACCGCTGGGCTCTGTCTACAGCTTATACCGCCCTGGATTTGACCCCCGAAAGTCAGTAAGGAATTCCGAATTATCACCCACCTGGCAGAGCGCCAAGGTCCAGCCTTGACCTCTACCCCGGAACTCCACTAGCCACATGACTACACACATTTTCAGCAGATGTAGTGGGACTTACCCCACGGGGGTTTGTGAGACAGTTATATAGTGGCCTAGGTTCTGAATCCCCAACCCCAATAACTCAAATATTAATATACTGAAATACAGTCTTCAACCCCATGTGAATACTGGAAATAAGTCACAAAACTGCACAGGAACAAAGAAAACTAATGGCTTTTCACTAGTCACCACCTGTCAAATCTTTAGAAAGGTGTCGCCAAAAGTACCTATTTACATCGAAAGCCGGAACACCTCTGAAACAGCCAACGAACCCAAGCCCCCTTCTCAGAGCCGGATGTCTGATCCGGCATGGGGGTCACGTGATCCACGAAGAGCCTGTCACCACTAGCGTGTCCCAGCACCCGTGCAATGGTGCGTGGTGACTATCACTTCCATGGGACAGTTCTCCTCTCTCATAGGCACCCATGGCCGGGGTGGGGTAAGACAAAGGAGTCAAGTGCTGGAGAAAACATTCTGTTCTAGAAAACAGGACCAAAGAGCCTGGGGTAGGGGAGGCTATCGCTGTAACCAGCATCCAGTCCCTCCTCCTCCAGCACGTGGGGCTTCAGGCTACTTCCCCGCTTTCCTTTCATCACTTGTCACTGTATCTGGAACTCAACATCTACCGATACTCAACTGCTCTCTGTTTGCCCACATGCCAAACAATCGCAGGCTTCTCTCCCTGCTCTCCTGCCAAGACTCAAGGCTCAGCTCAAGTCACCAGACTTGTTGGTGGCCCTGGATGTGCCTTAACAACTGCCCCCTTCAGGGAAACAGTGTAGACACACTTCACGTTCACCGTGTCCCCGGAGCGCTCTCTGCCCGATCGCAGCACTTAGCACCCTGCTCTCAGCCGCTGGCTGTCCCACCGGCCGGCCCCCTGCGTGCAGGGACCCAGTGTGAATCATCTTTGAATCCCCGGCGCTACCACCACACCTTCAGTGCTGCAGGGACTCACTGGGTGTTGACCGAAATGAACTACGAGGAGGCCATGCTGGGGCGGCAACCACTGAGCCTGAACAGCACAGGGGCCCAGAGCGAAGCCATCAACATTCATGTCATCGAGTGTTCCCTGGGCTGGCGTAGTCTGGAGATATTTGCTGGGCAAATTTTAAAAACTCCTAATTCCAAATTGGTACGATTAAAAATAAAGTAGATTAGCTGGTGCAACCCAATTTAAAAGCATTAAGACTCCAAATTTGGTCCAGACTTTTGAAGCTGATAGTAAAACCATCCTGGAAGGGAACGATAAATAGGAAATAAGGCGCCGTCTGGAGATTTCTTGGTACTGGAAGATGCAGAAGCTGCCAAATGCTCTGGGTCATACAGACAAGGTGCCACCTCTACAGGAGCCCAGCCCTTCGCATAAAAGCCCTCACATCCACCCGCTGCCAGAGGATCCCTTCTGCCCTACGACCTGCAGAGCTGCGCTTGACAAAACCCAGACCATGGAACCTTAGCAGGTTTGGCTCGGGATAGAGTGTCGGCCCGCAGGCCGAAAGGTCAGGGGTTTGATTCTGGTCAAGGGCACGGGCACGTGTGGGAGGCAACCAATTGGTGTGTCTCTCTCTCACATCGATGTTTCTCTCTGTATGTGTGTCTCTCCCCATCCCTTCCACTCTCTCTGAAAATCAATGGAAAAATATCCTCAGGTGAGGATTAGAAAAACACAAACAAGCTGTAGGAACAGAACATGGAAAAATCACCCGGGAAGGATGCTGGAAACCCAGCTCCCCAGGCCCCACCCTGGAGCTGGCTCAGGAATCTGCACTGTCAGATGAGTCGGAAGCCCTCTCTAGAATGACAGAAGATTATGGAAAGACCAAGACCACTGACCCGCAGCAAATGGGACAGGGAGGTCAGGGGACAGGTGTTGACAAGGGGACCCCACACGCACCAGACTCCCACAGACCCCTCCTCCACTCCCCGGGACAGCTGTAGCCTCGCCCCCGAGGTCAGCAGAACACAAGGAAAGGCTCCTGGGCCATCACCACACCTCCTTAACCACACAGTGACCGCCCTCAACCAAAGCCAGGGGGCCCAAGGCCCACGGAGAGCCTACCCCAGCCCAGCCTAGGCAGCGGCAACAACAGGCTGGATGCGGGGGCCAGACACGGGGGCTGGGGGTACAGTCTGACCCTGTGGGAGGATAACGTGAGGAGCAGGAGGGTCTCGGCTCATGGAGCTGCCATCACCTTGACCCAGCTCTTAACTCGTCACTCAGCCTCCTCCAGCAATCCCCTTCCGAAATCTTCCCCCTGAGACAGCATTTATGGGGATCCCAGTGTCCCGGGAGCTGCCTCAACAACACACCAGGACTCCTCCTGGGGCCCACCAGCAAGCCACCAGCACACGCATCTTTCCTACTTACCTCCCAGAACAGTGAAAGAATGGTGACAGTGCATCTTGAAAATCATCAAACACCACAAAAGAAGTAATATAAAAAATAACCACATTGCCCAGCTGTCTACCTATGAACCAGGAGGTCACAGTTCCATTCCCAGTAAGGGCACATGCCTGGGTTGCGGGCTCCATCCCCAGTAGGGGGTATGCAGGAAGCAACCAAACAATGACTCTCTTATCATTGATGTTCCTCTCTCTCTCTCTCTCTCTCTCTCTCTCTCTCTCTCTCTCTCTCCCTTCCCCTCTCTGAAATCAATAAATATATCCTATATAATAAAAGACTAATATGCAAATTGAATGAATGGCAGAAGGAACGGTCGCTATGACATGCACTGACCACCAGGGGGCAGACGCTCAACGCAGGAGCTGCCCCCTGGTGGTCAGTGCACTCCCACAGGGGGAGCGCTGCTCAGCCAGAAGCCCTGAGCCAGGCTCACAGCTGGTGAGTGCAGTGCAGGGCGGGAGCCTCTCCCGCCTCCGCAGCAGCACTAAGGATTCCGACTGACGGCTTGGGCCCGCTCCCCGTCTTGGCCTAAGCTGTCAGACATCCCCTGAGGGCTCCCAGACTGCGAGAGGGCACAGGCCAGGCTGAGGGACACCCGAGTTCACAAATTTCGTGCACCGGGCCTCTAGTATGTAAATAACCACTGATGCCAAAATTTTTCTAGCCCAGGATTTCGTATCTATGATGGAAGGGTCCCAATCTCAAATGGCCTCTAGAAAGAAACGGGATTGGTACCCAAAGCAGGCAATGTCACCAAGGGGCCAGGCGCGTGGCTAATGGAACCCAGTCCTGGGCCCCATACATCCCTCAGCTTCCTCTGGCCCAAGGCGGGACCATCTCTAACTTCACGTGAAAACCTCATGCACTTTCCGGTGTCACTGAAGAAGGGGTCTGCGCACCATCTCCATGTCTGACAACCCTCCCCACCGGGTGGACAACGGGGACGAGAGAGACTGACCTGTGGGCTGGACGGTGACCACAGTGCCCTCGGAGCGCTTTCGGGTCATGGCGTACCACGAGCCGTCGGGATCCTGGATCCACTCGGCGGCCTCGCAGTAGAACTCGCCCTGGTCAGACGGCTGCAGGTGGAAGACGGTGAGGCGGAAGGTGCTGCTCCCCAGCTTGTCCAGCCGCACCTCCCCCAGGCTCTGCCGCTGGGCGTACTCGCTGCTGGAGTGGAGCACGAAGTCTCGGCTCAGGGCGATGACCTCCACGGGCCTCTCGCTGCCTCTCTGCCGGAGCCAGGCCACAGACACGTGGCTGTGCTGGACCGTCTCGGTGGCCACCTCGCACGTGAGCTCCAGGGGGTCCTGCTCCACCTTGTGCAGCGTCTGGGGCACGGCTGTGGTCTGCAGGGAGTCTGGGATCACTGTAACACAGAGCATCGCAGTGCACGGTCACAATGAAGCTGCAGAACGTACGTTCACAGGAACAGAACTGAAGCTGTCCTGCTTTGGGCACATCCTGAGAAACAGGGTTCCTTGCAAAAGACAATCATGCTGGGAAAGCCCTAGCCCGTTTGGCTCAGTGGATAGAGCGTCGGCCTGCGGACTGAAGGGTCCCGTTTCAATTTCGGCCAAGGACACATGCTCAGGTTTCAGGTTCGATCCCTAGTAGGGGGCATGCAAGAGGCAGCCAATCAATAATTCTCTCTCATCATTGACGTTTCTATCTCTCCCTCTCCCTTCCTCTCTGAAGTCAATAAAAATATATTTAAAAATAATAATAATGCTGGGGAAAATGGAAGTCAGCAGAAAAAGAGGAAGACTGAAGCCACAGGCATGAGTCCACAGGAGCTGAGCAGGGCTGTTGAGGACAGGACAGGACATGTGGACATCACTCAGTCAGAGGGTCCCCAGGGGTTGGAGCAGACTCAACGACAGCTAACAGCAAAGCTCCTACCCCATGCAGCCTCCACCCATCACTGCGAGGCCACAGATGACCCAAGATAGCACAAAATGGAAGTTTTCTGTTTGGATCTGGACTGCAAGTTTCTGGCAATTACTCTTACCTGTTTGGTGATTTTCATAACACTCAGACAAAAGATGGGTTGTATTTGATTTTAGAAGGACTCCCTAAAAATACTGTGTACAAAGCATGTTCTTTTAGGGGAAATTAGATTTTATTGTTCATTCTGGTACTTGCTTCAAAATACGTGAAATTGGCTTCTGACTGATCTTCAAACGGAAATTGTTCCTGGAACTCGGGGAGTTTTTATCTCTATACAACTTCCTCAATTCCTCCCTTCCAGCCACCGCCCCACATCCCCCCAGCTGATCTCAACAAGGCATTGCGCTAGGAAGGCTATTATTTAAAAAAAAATTTTTTTTTGATAGAAAAAAGCATCATTCTCCTTGATTTTAACAGGTTCAATTTTCATGTAATTGAGGTGCCAAGTGCTCCACACTGGCAGGCAGCCACCGTAGGGGGATGACGCAGGCACGTGAAGTGGCCCTGTGGTCCCTTGGTCAGAATTCTTCCCTGGGGACTAAACACTCCCCCCCCCCCCCGACTGATGAAAACACCCGTGTGTGTGATTTCTCAGGGTTGGGTTACAGGCCTCCTGCTGGGGTGCAGACTTGTCAGAAAGGAAAAGTCACCGAAGGAAGCTGGAGGTGGAGGGAGTGGGCAGAAGGCAGTGTGTGCCAAGAGGAAGGATCAATAATTCCAGTTTTTATTATCACAAGTAAGCCTGGAAATTATGACTTGGCATGGGAAGGCAAGAGCTAGCTCACGTAGGGTCTTGCAGAACCAAGTGAAGAGCAGAATTTATTCTAAATGTGGCTGACGCCACTAGAGAATTTTAAGCATGGAAAGGACATGATTTGATTAATGTCTTAAAAATCATTCCGTTACTGTTAGAGAAGAGACTATGACGGCAAAAGAAAAAAAGAAAAGAAATTATGACTTGGGCAGAAAAACCGAACAGCCTGGATAGTGCTAACCCTCCCCCCGAGATCCCTCCATCGCTGGGGACTCGCCCACCAACGGGTGCCCATGCCCCACTCGTGGAGCCAGGTCACTGAACACCCAGGGCGGAGCAAGGACCTGCAGCTGCACTCACTTCCTGGCTCCGTGTCGCCCCCGCATCCCAGAGCCCAACTCTGAGGTTTCACCTCTCTTCCCGCTGACGTCATAGGCTTCATCACCCTCGTCATGTCTTCAGGCGAGCAACCACAGACATCCTTGCCTCATATTTTCATATCCCCTTTCACCAGCTAGAGGGCTAGTCAACCTTCTCAGAAATACTTAACATCTGCTTTAGATCTTTGTTAAGTTTCAGCCTTATCAAGGAACACAAGCTTTATTCTTTTACGTGACTGGTTGACCTCTAAAATATCTGGGGAGGTGTTTTTTTTTAAAGTCAAATAAAGCTGTACTCTGAAAGAATTAACTCCCCCCCCCCTTCCTTTCTCTAAGCACGTCCTCGGTGAGGATTTTAAGAGAGGGAGAGGGAGACGGAGAGAGAGGGGGAGAGGAAGAGGAGGAGGAGGAGGAAGGGAAGGATCAGTCCGAGAGAAGTGAGTCAATGTGATGGACTTTGAATAGGATTAGTGCCCCTATAAAGGGACCTCAGCGTGCTCCCTCGCTCCCTCCACCATGTGAGGACACAATGAGAAGTCAGTCCGCAACCTGGAAGAGGGCTCCCACCAGAACCCATGAGGCTGGCACCCAGTTTCCCCAACTGTGAGAAATAAATGCTTGTTGTTTAAGCTGCTCAGTCTGCAATACTTTGTTACAGCAGCCAGAACTGACCACGACACGCAGGCAGGCAGGACACTGGCCACATACCAACAGCTCTCTCCTTACCCACTAGGTTCATCTTGGCACTGTAGCTCCCGAAGTATCGCTCATCGGTGTTGGGCGTGAAGCATTCGTACTCGCCGGCATCGCGGGCCTGGAGGTCGGTGATGTGCAGCAGGGCCGAGTTCCCCTGGATTCTCTCCACGTAGATCTTCCCGCTGCGCACACGCTGGGTGTAGATGGCGTAAGGGAAGGAGGAGTCCACGGTGCTGACGATCTGGACCTCGCGCTCTGGGGCCGAGGGCAGGTAGATGGACCACTGGAAATTCTGCTCGGAAGATCCCTGGTAGCCGCTCACGTTGCACCAGATGGTGATGTGGGAGCCCTCCGTGCGGTACAAGGGGCCTTCCTGGACGGCGACTTGCCGCTGTGCTGTCACTGCACCTACAGGGGACACACACACAACAGGCTCACTTACGACTCAGACCAAAAGCAAAGGAGGCAGCAATCCTCAAAGGGTTTGCTGTTTGTGTGGCAGGACAGTACCATCAGCAGCTAGCTGGCACTTTCGGAGGCGCTCTGTGATGTAGAGATAGTCATTAAAACCCTCCGTGGGAAAGCACGGTCCCTAACTGGCATGTGCGGGGATCTGACCGCACGAGGACGTGTGCTGCTACTTATTCAGCAGCTGACCCTTGGGGATGTCATTTAGTCCCTCTGTTTGTCATTTACGTGGCATTTTAGAACTATTCACATTAAGGCTGCTTATAAGGTTTTTGACAGAATGAGCAGGAAAAGTTGAATGAATCCTTGGCACAATTCAGATGGAAAGGAGTAGAAACAACCTTGTGATCTGGCTGAAATGAAATGCCCCTTTCTCGCTTAGAGGGCTGGCGGGGGGCGGGGGGGGGGGCGGCCCCTTCTTTTGGCTGCACCCTTTATTCTCAAAAGTCGATCCTCCGGGACACCCTGTGGAGGAGCACGCAGTCCTTACTCCCTCTGCCCGCCAGGAACGGGACAGCGCTGAGCCCCCGGGGGCGGCAGCTCTGAGCCGAGCGCACGTGAACTTGATTGATGCCCACACACTGACTAGAGGGAGCTGAGCGCAGACGGGTGACACGCGAGTAAGGCTGCCCTTGAGGTCACGGCTCTGATTCGCCCACCCGCCCTCGTCTTCTGGCGGGAAATGCTCCCCGACGGTGGGCCCTGCCTGCCTTCCCCGTGTTCTCATCATGGTCTCCCTTGCACACTCGGGAACGGGGCGATAGGGTGGGTTTAACTTCTCCTTCCACGCCAGCACAACACTGATTCTGCTCCAGTCACTGAGAAAGTGGGAGTGGACAACCCTTGGACCGCCCCGTGGGCAGAAAGAGCAGGCGAGGGGTCGGCGCAGCTTTGCCGGGAACTGGAATGGGCTGTCACCCTGGACAAGCTGCTCTGCCCTCGGGAGCTGGGTCTCCTCATCTGTACCGTGGTTTCTACGAAGGCTTTGGAGCAGACTAGCATGTGTGCTAAAGGCTGACTTTGTCACTTCCTAGCTGTGACCTTGGGCGCGTCACTTCACCTCTCGGAGCCTTAGTTTCCTCATCTATCAGATGGGGATGATGATGTGTGCCTCGCAGGGCCTAGCCCATGACTAGTCCTCGGAAAAGAGCTGCTGGCCCAGGCCCCTCTGGCTGGATCATTCTGTGCCTCTGGATCCAGAGGACAGGCCAGTGGTAACGCAAGGACATCCCAGTGGCCTCTTGTCAGTGACACCATCTCTGGGCCACCCACCACCACGCACGGCTGCAGCCCACTCCCTCCCACGCAGAACCACAGCTGCCCCAGGGTAAACCTATCTGCCGTGGATGCAGCTGGTGAGCAGCTGGGACAGCTCACGTCCTAGTGGGCTCAGCTCGAAGCCCCGCCCGGGGTGTCTGTGCTCCAGCCGCTGACCTAACATGCAAAATGACCGACTTTCAAACAGACCTTACAAGGAAAGGCTGTGGCTCGTAAACTCTTACTTGCAAAGAATCTCTTTTCCCCAAACAAAACCTTCCACACAACCCTGTCTCAGCTTCTGCAGGGAAACTAAAAAAGTGTGTGTGTGTGTGGGGGGGGGGGGGGGGTTGTTACAAATCAACAGATCCAAGTGGCATGTGAATTTACTCTATACATCCCGGTCGACAGCATTCCTTTCTACACTGAAAAGTCGTGGAGAAGACAGCTGGTTAGTTATTTACCGTTAGTATGTTAACGTTCGCTGCATCACGTTGTGACCACGTACCCTTTAGGACACTTTGAAACATTGAGCTGGTGACATTTGAACAAATGTCTGCAGCACTTCAGAATCGCAGAGACTTTGAAAACAATGTAAGCACATTTATACCGCTTAAGGCTCCTTGATCTCAGTGCTCTGTGACTGGGCAGCTGTGACCACTCCCCACCTGGTCACTCTCACCGCTGCTGAGAAGGCTGGAGGCGGGCCAGGACCGGCCAGCATCTTACTTGAAGGGACTACCTCTCAACCATGGGCCCTCCCTGGACTCTCCTGGGGAGCTTGAATAAATAACCCTGCCTGGACCCGACCAGGGTCAAGGCCGCTGCCTTAAGGTGTCTGCTTGCCCAGTGCCAGCCAGGTGCCCAAATGAAAGAAGCTCTGCTAATTCAAGGCTCTCAATCACTTTAAGCTCCTCCCTTCAGAAAGACTCCACGTTGGTGTGGATGAAGAAAGTGTCTTTCCCCTGTAGGGAGAGGGCAGAAGCAAGTAGCACCTGCCATCAGATACAACTGTGATGCAATACAGAGCTCACCCCGAGTGGATTCTATTGACAGGCCTTACAAAAGCACTCGATCCTCGGATCCTGCTCATTGCTCTCCCGAAAGTTAAACAGTGTTAAGTGGCCTGAATGAGCCTGGGGCATCAGGGTCAAAACCACTTGTCCGAGCCGGAAGCAGGTTATAAACGCCCTGACAAATAAATAAATACTGGACTGTACTTTAACCAAACACATTCAGCTGCACCTGCTTCCGCTTATGAAATATCTCCTTCAGTCGCTGAAAATAATGCTGTTCTTAGGAAGTGGACCTTAACATAGAAATAAAAATTAACCTTTTCTTCTCAGCAGCTTATTCCCCTTCCACACCCTGCCCCGCCCATTTCCTTCCCCTGGCACTGGCCCTGCTGGGCAGAGTTCCTTCTCGTACACACGGCTGCCTTCAAACAGGCCCGGTCCCCAGCCCTGGCCAAGGCCTCCCTGGCCCAACCCCTTCCCCACCTTCCCTCTCAGCCTAGCATCTTCCCTCTCAGCCTAGCACAGAGGCTCCTCTGAGCAGGGCTCGCCTTTTCCTTTTAGATAACCATTTTTACTTTTGACATTCCTGCACTCCTTGAATTACTTAGCAGCACACAAATATCACTTCTGTAATTCAAAAAGAAAAGATCAAAGTATTATATATAACTGTACAAAGAGAGCTAGACACAAAAGGCAGAAGAGAAGTGGAAGATAAAAATAGGAACAAAACAAACAAACAAACAAGGGCAACAAGAATAGTAATGGATATGGTAGATATCAGTCCAACTATATCGATAATCACTTTGTCAATAGTCTAAATGTAGCAATTAAAAGACAGATTGTCAGCCTGGCCGGCATGGCTCAGTGGTTGAGCACTGACCTATGAACCATCAGGTCATAGCTCGATTCCCGGTCAGGGCCCATGCCCAGGTTGTGGCTTCAATCCCCAGAGTGGGGCATGCAGGAGGCAACCCATCAATGATTCTCTCTCATCACTGATGTTTCTATCTTTCTCTCCCTCTCCCTTCCTCAATGAAATATATATATATATATATATATATATATATATATATATATATATATTTAAAAAACAATAGAAAAATATCCTAGAGTGAAGATTAAAAAAAAGAGGGGGGGTCGGGGGGCAAAGTCCTTAACAGACACCTCACCAAAGAAGATATACAGATGGCAAGTAAGCCCATGACATCAGATGTCATCAGGGAAATTCAAACAAACAACGATGAGATACCCTATTACTATTACTATTACTATTACTATTACTATTACTATTACTATTAGAATGGCCAAAATACAGAACACTGACACCACCAAATGCTGGTGAGGATGTGGAGCAGAAGGAACTCTCATGCATTGCTGGTGGGGATGAAAATGGTGCAGACACTGTGGGAGGGAGTTTCACAGTATCTTACAAGACTAAATATATTCCTCCCATACAATTCAGCAACAGCGCTCCTTGGTATTTACCCAAAGAAATGGAGATCTTGTCTACACAAACCTGCACATGGATATTAATAGCAGCTCTATTCATATTTGCCAAAACGTGGAAGCATCAAGATGTCCTTCAGAAGGTGAATAGATAGATAAACTGTGGCACACCCAGACAAGGCAATCATCAGTCAACACTAAAAAGAAAGGAGCTGTTAAACCATGAAAACACACAGAAGAAACGCAAATGCATGTTCCTAAGAGCAAGAAGCCCATCAGAAAAGGCTCCCCTGCATGCGTCCCAAGTTGATGACATTCTGGAAAAGGCAAAACTATGGAGACAGTAAAAGGATCAGTGTTTGCAGCGGCCGAGGAGAGGAACAGGAAAAGCACAGAGGGTTTGCAGGGCAGTAAAAATACTCTCGATGGTATAATGATGGGTACATGTCATTATACATGCATTTGTCCAAACCCATAGAATGTACAACATCCAGAGTGAACCCTAAGGTAAACTATGAACTCTGGGTGATTGTAATGGTGTCAATGTAAGTTCATCGTTTGTAATAAAGAAAATGCCCCTCTGGTGAGTGATGCTAACGGGGGAGGCTATGCCTGTGTAGGGGCTGGAGGGCATGTGGAAAATCTCTGTATCTTCCTCCCAATTTAGCAGAGCACAGTTCCTCCCATTGAGATTTATTTAAAGTCTTTTTTAAAGAGCAGTTTTAGATTTACAATAAAATTGAAAAGGATTTACTGTTCTTTCAAGCCTTAAGTTTGAGGAAATGTGTCTTATACTGATATATGACTAATATAGATACCTGTGGGTCCCGAGCTTAAATTTAAAATTGTGTCACATGTACATGTGTGTGCTTTTCTAGATTTCAAAAAGTTCTCAAAGAGATTCAAGGCCAAGAAAAAAGATTAAGAATTATTTGCTTTAGACAATAAATGGTCAGTGGGAAAGACCATGTCCTTATAGTTGTTTTTTTTAAATCCTCGCCTGAGGATTTATTGATTTTAGAGAGAGGAAGGCGGGGAGGAGGGGCATTAATGTGAGAAAGAAACATCCATCCGTTGCCTCCAGTATGCATCCCAACAGGGGATCGAACCCACAACTCAGGTATGTGTCCTGACCAGGAATCGAACCCGCAACCCTTTTGGTGTACGGAAACACCCCGCTGGGGCTCAGATTTGGTTTTGACAGTCCTCATTCACAAACTCATGATATCACTCAACAAGCTCTACAAGGTATAGCTTGTCCAAGCGTGCTTCCACTTTTCCTTGGTGCTGAGTCCTAGATGAACCTGGCCAGGGGTGGCAGTGAGGAGAGAGAGGTCGCTGCGCCTGCCAGCCAGCTTCTCATGCATGTTTCAGCACATGCCTGGGCTCGGGGACCCACAGCTCTAGGCACGGAATCCAATTTCTATGATCAAGGTGCGTGACTGAGCACGTCACCACGTCAGAAGGAGCCACCGCACCATCCCACATCTCCTCTTCCAGTGGGGCCCTGACGTCCCCAAAGCTCCACTGGCACCCAGTTGTTACAAATCCTGTGAGGCACTCGGCTGCACTAGAGTATGTTTCCATCTGTAAAGTGGGAATAATGCAGTGTACCCTACACAGTCTCACAGGTAACCCTGGAGATCAAATAATACTGTGAAAGTCATCAAATGAATACACTTAAATGTCATCTTATTTCTGCCAGTGAGAGACAGCAATCCCCAAATAGGAAAAATCTTTGTCAGTACAAAAGCATTTAAAAAAACACTAATATTGAAATTGAATCAGTAGTAAAGTTATGTTAATATACTGTACCTAGCCCTAGCCAGTTTGGCTCAGTGGATAGAGTGTTGGCCTGTGAACTGAAAGGTCCCAGGTTCAATTCCAGTCAAAGGCACATGCCCAGGTTGCGGGCTCGATCCCCAGTGTGGGGCGTGCAGGAGGCAGCCAATCAATGATTCTCTCTTCTCATTGATGTTTCTATTTCTCTCTCCCTCTCCCTTCCTCTCTGAAATCAATAAATACATTTAAAAACAAAACAAAACAAAACAAACCTTCACTTTCAAAAAAAAAAAAATACCGTACCTAGAAAATAACCAAACAAAACACTAATGAAATCGGCATGAATCTTCGAGTGTTGAGAATATGGGTGATTCCCTCCCTTTTCCTCTCCTCTATTTTCCCATTTTTTAAAAATAAGCAGGCATGTGCTGTTTTAAAATGAAGATAAATGATGATGATGATGATGATGATGATGATGATGACGACGACGACGATTAGCACGTCAGTGTGCCCAGCACTGTCCTAACTGCTCTGGGTCCGTCATCTCATTTAATCCTCATGACTAAATTGGGCGATTTCATTACAGCCACATTTACCAGACCAGGAAATGATCTTCAAGGTTAGGTCCCTTTCTCCATGACAAAAAACATGACTAATGGTCTTTTCAGGCTGTGGCACATACTGACTTGCGGTCGGGTCGGGGAATGGCAGTGATAAGTGATGTTAAACCACCGGCTGGGTTTTGTGCCCACCTGGCCCTGAAGACGATGATGGGGAGTCTGCAGGGCCCCGAGCGAAAACTGCCCAACACACCAGGCAACCAAGTGCTTCACAGACATAGAGGCTCCCGAGAGAGCGGTCGGGAGGGCCACGCCAGTGACGGCCACGCCAGCGACAAGGTCTGGGAAGTCCCACTCGGTAGCCTTCAGTTAAGGGAGGACAAGGAGTAGCAGGAGCTGAAAGAACCTTTCTGGACCAGGGGACAGACAGACACAAAGGTCGAGCCTGACCAACAATGACAGCCAGCCCCTGCCGGGCCCTGGTCAGGCCCGGGGCCCTGTTCTGAGGGCTTTACGTGTACTTTTGTTGCTGTTATTCCTCACCGGAGAATAGTTCTTCCACTGCTTTTCCGAGAAAGTGGAAGGGATGGGGAGGGAGAGAGAGAGAGGAACATCAACGTGAGAGAGACACATTGACTGGTTGCCTCCTGCACGCCCCCAACGGGCATGTACCCAACCTAGGTACATGCCTTTGACCGAGAATCGAACCTGTGACACTTCAGTGCATGGGTTGACACACTAACCACCGAGCACACCAGCCAGGGCACGTGTATTAATTTCATGCTCACAGCAAACCGTAAGGGCTGTCCTCCTAGTGACTTCACGTTACAGCTGCTGACCCTGAGGCCAGGAGCGGGGTTGTCACGAAGTCGGGCTGGAGACACGGTCACTGTGGGAAGCTCCTTAACAAGAAGGCCCCACGAGGTTAATGTCACCGCCCTCAGGGGCGGCCTGACCAAGGTCTACACACACCGGGGCCCCAGAGCCAGGGCGGCTCGCAGCTCAGCTTCCCGGGACCACGGGCACAAGAGCATGCCTCTGCGGCCTTACTTCCCTCAAAAACATCCCTTGAAACAGCCAGCGACTCCCATGCGATAAGTGCGATGCCACCACCCAGCGGCAGACCCAGGGACGGAAGTAATTCTGCATTCTTCCCCCTCCTGACCTCTGGCCACACAGGCTGTCGCTGTGAGGCCACGGCTGGTTACTTAACCTCTCCGGGCCTCGGCTTCCTCATCTGTAAAGTGATCTCATGGCCACAGTGCTGATGGGGGAGGAAACGAGTTGCTACATTGAACGCCCGGCCCATAAGTGCTCAGTGCGCAGTAAGCCACCAACCCTACTAATAACAGCAGTCGTGCTGACATTAGCTCTAGATGTGAACTGAGGTCTCCCACACGCCGGGCAGGCTGTGTTTTCCAAACACGGCAGCAGCGATGGCTCCTGTTCCACACGCTCTTCTGCAATGTGACCAGACCATCAGGAGGTGGCGTTTATTCCCCTCCCTTGGAATCTGGGCAGGCCTGTGACACTGTGTGACTTTCACGGCAAGGTCATAGAGAGTGATGCAGCTTCCACTCTGCCACTCTGCCACCTGCTGCCCTGTGCCTTCGAGTCCTGAGGCTGCCATGCTGTCAGGGAGCCCAAGGCTCGTGGAGAGGCCCCGTGGAGACTGGGGAGCTCGAGATCCACGGGCAGCACCAGCTGCCAGCCATGCGCGTGAACGGCCTTCACACATTCCCAGACCTCAGCTGCGAGCCGCCTCCCAGGTTGGAATGAATGATCCGACCTGAGGCCCAGATGCGGTGGAGCAGAGAGGAGCCATCCCTGCTGTGCCCACATGAACTCTGACCCACAGAACCATGAGCATAATAAAATGGCTGTTTTAAGCCACTGAGTTTTGGAGTAATTTGTTACACGGCAAAGATAACTGAGATATACACTATACTTTCAACTGACGTATTTTCAGTACGTATTACATGAAGGGACCAGGGCAGAAACTGTGAGGGAAAAATAAATAAAACCTAGTTTTATCCTAAGCTGACAATCCCAAAGGAAATACACAACTATCATTATATTCCAGCATGTGATGGCAGTGAGGTGCGAAGTTCAGGCCACTCAGGAGAAAGCAGGTCTAAAAAGGCTTCACAGAAGCAGTGGCATTTGAATGGGGTCTTGAAGGATGCGAGGGGAAGTGCATGCCACACGAAAACTTTTCAACACGTTCCAGGATTAGCAAGATGTTTGCCGAGGTCTTTTGTCACGTGAGTGGAGGGCACAGCAGAGCCAGGCGGGAGAGAGCAGGAAAGGTCAATCCCCCCACCCCTGGCACGGGAAGTGAGGAAGAGGCTCACTAGGAGAGCGAGGACTCAGATCAGGTTTGCACTTTTGAATCATCCCTGGGGCAGGTGGAGGACAGAGCAGAGGGCAAGACCAAATTCACAGTCAGGTGAGACAAGGAGGGCCTGCCCTGGTTTCAAGTTCAAGGACAAAAATAACACCCATTCATTCCTTCACTCACATCCCCAGTGCTTCTTAAAATAGAGCTGGTCTGAGGTTGATGATTGATAAATGTTACATTATTGATGCCATTTCTAAAAAGGTGTGACTACCAGCTACAGAGCCAGCCAAGAGGACTGCAAACTCTGATTCACTTCTTCCCCAAACCGACCTGCCTCACTGCCCTGTCAGGAGTAGCTCCCAAGCCCCCGGGTGGCACCCCTTGCCTCTGAGCTGGTGCCTAGTTCACTTATTACTAAACGCTGAAGCTGCCACCTACTAAACTGTGACTTTAAAGATATTGTAAACATCCAACATTTAATAAATTGGAATATTCATCATAAAAATTTTAATTAAAATATTACAAGCCTTCGATCTCTTCTGATTATCAACCCTAATCCTACTCCCCCCAGCATTTCCTCAGAGATTGGCACTGCTATAATTTAGGGATATACTGCTCCAGATTTTTTAAAAAAACACATTTACATATCACACACACATATGTATATATAATTAGTGAAAATATACAACATTGTTCAGCATATTTTTACATAAACATTATCATTCCAAAGATGTTCCTTGGTTTTCCCCTTTAATATTTTTGAGAAGAAATATAATTCTAGTTCTTTCCTTCAATATACCTGTATAGTATTCCATCATAGGATTACACCACATTTTCATTAGTCCCAAAATGTGGATAGTTGGGTTATTTCTAATTTGTTTGCTATAACCAAGAAGCCCTTCTCTTCTCGCATTCCTCCTGCCTCGGTCCTTTCCTTGCGCAAATGTGTACAATCCTCCAGCTGCTCCTACACTGACCATTAAACCACAGGGTAGTGGGGACACCAACAGAGACTCGGCCACATAAGTCACAGCACTTCCCCAGCAGTGAAATATTACACAGCTGTTAAAAAGGCCTGGCTGGCGTGGCTCAGTGGTTGAGCTTCGACCTATGAACCAGAAGGTCACGGTTTGATTCCTAGTCAGGGCATATGCCCGGGTTGTGGGCTCAATCCCCAGTATAGGGCCTGCAGAAGGCAGCCGATCAATGACTCTCTCTCATCATTGATATTTCTCTCTCTCTCTCTCTCTCTCTCTCTCTCTGAAATCAATTAAAAACTATTTTTTTAAAAAAGAAAATAATACCTAAAAATGTTGAAAGCACATTACTAGGCTAAAGAAGAAAAGAGCTCTAAGAGGCTTGAAACTGTTTTTGTAGAGAAAACCACCCCGACACCCTGTAGATGTGGGAAGAACTGGGCTAGCAGATAGGAAAATGCTGGAGAGGCAGGTGGTACGTGGCTGTCTTTGTTTGCACTTTGTGTCTTCCAAGCTCTCTGCCCTCCGCATGGATTCTCTCGTATGAGGGCAGATGGTCAAAAGTCACTTCTCAGACCACCCTCCCCTTCACCCCCCAAGAAAGAAGTCAGAGGGAATGAATATTTTTGTGCAGATGAATCGGAGGTTATGTCAGTGGGGGAAGGTGGGGTGGCCAAGGGGTCTGCGGTGGGTGGGGAGGGAGTTAATGGAATAGGGAGGAGCTGAAAGAGAAAACGACGGCATAATCTGCTGGGGCCAGGCTGGCCAGGTGTCCTGGCAGGCGTGTGCGTGTCACGTGGTTAATCGGCGGCCCTCTATCTGAGCTGGCTACTGTGCGAGGGCCTGGTGGAACAGGTTTGGCCTCATCTCCATTTTTTTTTTAAGCTGTTTACTCGCTTTTCTAAAATCCTCATTTCTGAGTTATTAAACTATCAAATCCACGCAGACCCCTTCGGAGCCCTGTACTGCATCTCTTCTCTTGCTTCTCTCAACCGATGCCTCTGCATGGGCAGACGTGTGAGCCCTGATGAAAACCATCCTCCCAGGGCACAAAGAAGGCACCTGAACGGCAGATGGCTGCAGGGATCCTGAGAAAGCAGCTTAGACATTAGCATGCAGGCTGTCTCTGACTTACTCAGGGCCAAGGTCGTGACACACCGCACAGGGCTGGGCCTAAGTTCCTGCTGAGAGCGAGGGCGGGCTGCAGCACCCCAGGCCCTGCAGCAACCTTGAGGGACAGAGCTTTCAGGATCTGGGCTCTAAACATGTGCTAAACGCCCCCCCAAAGCAGGAAGATTCAAAGCCTCTGCCCCCTGGTGGCCACCTTGCCCCTGTGCGGTGGGCGCTTCCAAGCGCACCCTCCTAATGGGAGTCCAGGTGAGAAGCCCTCAGCAAGGGGACAAAAAATAGATGCAAGGTACTGAGGTGCTGCTCTCGAAACTGAGGCTGTCTCCAATTGTCACCTGAAAAGGGAAATAAAGACTGAGGACCTGGCCTGCTGAATTCCAGGCACTTAGCCAACCCTGCACACCACACAGCATTTCCCCAAGTGTCTTCTCATTCCTTTTTTTTTAAAAAAATATATTTTTTGCCCTAACCAGTTTGGCTCAGTGGATAGAGCGTCGGCCTGCGGACTGAAAGGTCCATGGTTCGATTCCGGTCAAGGGCATGTACCTTGGTTGCGGGCACATCCCCAGTAGGGAATGTGCAGGAGGCAGCTGATTGATGTTTCTCTCTCATCGATGTTTCTAACTCTCTATCCCTCTCCCTTCCTCTCTGTAAAAATCAACAAAATATATTTAAAAAAATATATATATATATATTTATTGATTTTAGAGAGAAAGGGAGAGGGAGAAAGATATAGAGAAAATCATTGATTGGTTGCCTCCTGCACACCCACTACTGGGGATGGAGCCCGCAACCCGGGCATGTGCCCTTGACCTGAATTGAACCTCAGACCCTTCAGTCCACAGGCCGACGCTCTATCCACTGAGCCAAACCGGCTAGAGCCCAAGTGTCTTCTTATTCTAACTTCACAACCACCTTGTGAGGGAAGGATACGTCCCCATTTTACAGATTACGTGAGCAAACTTGTAGCAGTGGCTGCAGAGCCAGCACCACAGCCCACAACCTGACTCCAAGCTCCTTTTTCACTCATTCTACAAGTACTGAGGGTGCCTCTTCCTTGCCAGGCACTGTGCTAGGCTGATGAGCTGCAAGACCCAAATCCTCACAGTCAAGGAGACAGATGTATACACAGAGGCTGCCGAGTGCTCCTGTGCTGTGAAGGACACTGGAGGACACAGGGCAAGGGGTCCCTTCTAGTCACAAGGAGTCAGGAGGGGCTTCAGAGAAGAGAGCTTCTTCATACCAGGTTTTAATTAGGACAAGCGGGCATTCCTGCTTGGTGAGGGCAGAGGGCACAACCAGGACCTCAGCAGAGAGCAGACCGAGTGTACGCAGAGCTACATGAGAGAGCCGGAGGGTCCAGAGAGCTGCAGCCGTTTCCCATTGCTAGATGTGGGGTAACCAGGGGCAAAGGGAGACGGGGTGAAGCAACAAAAAGGGACGGGTCAAGGTGGGCTCAGTGCCACGTGCAGGAGGCTTTACCCATGGGTAACAGGGAGCCACTGAGGGGCATAAATAAAGGAATATATATTCTGTCTGGGGAGGATGGTTCTGGCAGGAATGAAGAGAAAGGGGCCCTGGCAGACGATGCCTGCAGTGATCCCCATGAGAGCTACCGAGGCCCCAACTAGAGCAGATCGCCGGGGTGGAGGCAGGGGGTCTGGCAGAAGAGATGCTGGGAAATGCAATCAGGAGTCGAGAGCCAGTGGGGCTGTCCAGGGAGCTTGTCCAGAACAACTCCCAGACCTGGGCGTCTGGGTGGGTGTGAGAACGGAGATAGCGCAGGGGTAGGTGCCGGGGGAGTGGATGAGGTCATCATTGGACTGGGAATCTATTCCTTGAGCCCATCCAACACTCTGGAAATCCTCTCCTCCAGCCAGGCCTCAACAGGACACAGGGAACAGACAGGAGTCAAACAGCGGATGGATGCAAGCGTTCAGGTGGCAAGTGCCTCACAGGCCATGACAACCCACTGACCAATTTGGGCCCGTTAGTTCAGGGCTGCTCCCAAACCCTGGTATTCAGTCCTCCTCGGTCTGCACCAGCTGCAGCCCACAGCCCCCAAATGGATGTCACCTCGGCAAAAGGTCAAGACACAGCGAAGTCACCAAGGGCAGAGCCCGCTCCTGGAAAGCCCTCAGGGACTCCAGGCTTTCACAACTCAATCGACAAAGGCTTGGCAACCAAGATGTTGCAAACGGGAAATGACCCCGTTAATGAGGGCTCTGCCCATACAGGTGTGAAGGTTATCGCTTTCCCAGAGCTGCACATCTGACATATTCTCTCTCCGTGTCACCGAAACCCGAGCGCGCTGACCATCCCCACAGGCCTCCGGCCCCTGGTGCTGATACGCGGAGCTCTCAGCAGTCGCCTGTGTGTGCAGGTGCGGGTCTGTGCGGGTGGCAGACGGTCATCGAATAGTGACACATCCTCCAGGACTTAAAAGCAGCTCAGGAGCCGCTTGCAAGATAACCACGGAATAAGCAACCACATGACACTCTGAACGAGGAGCACTGGGAGATGGGAGAGGAAGCAAACCCAGAGGCAGCCAATGGGCACGCGGCCGCTGAGGGATTAGTTTTTAATCCTGCCGGGCAATTCGTTCTGCAGCCATATATCGCTGTCTCCCCAAACCTGGGAAGCACTCTAAAGGAAATCCATGCTCTCAGGGGCAAAAGAGAGGTAGCCCTCATTAACTCAGAGCTGCCCATCTGACGGGATTAGCTCGCTGTGTCTGGGCAGCCAGCAGAACGGACCCCAGCGCACCGGGGACTTTCTGGGGCAAAGGAGCGGCCGTTTGAATTCTTTTTTCAGGGACCAACCCACTCCAGAAAAAGACAGGGCTGCAGTGAGGAGCAGGTGAGGCATCAGGGGCTTTGAAAAGGTTATAAAAACCCAGGAGCAGGGATGGCGACCAGTGTTTACAGAGCATTTGATTGACTTTAAGGCAAAATTCCAAAAGTCTGAGGCCCAGGGACGCGAGGGGAGAGTTCTGCGTCGTAGCATCCCTGGCAGGCTCACGGTAGAGTGATGAATTTTGTGGACACTCGCAGATTTAAAAAATAAAAAAAGCTTCAGAAGCTATGGATCGATGGTGCGCAGTGCAGACACCGCCCTGGCTTTCTGCGAGCTGCCCTGGGTACTGCGCAGAGCTCGGCTGCATCTGTCCCCAGGAAGGCCAGCTAAGGAGACCTGGGCCCAGGCCTGGCACAGTGCCAATGCCCCACCGCCAGCCATTCGCAGTAGCCTGGGTTCCAGCACTGGGCCCACAGCTGGATCAGCTTCCCCGCCTGCTCCAGCGAACAGGGGTCTCAGGTCACCATCCACCCTGGAAGCACAGCAGAGTTGGTTTGGGGGTTTGTGGGGGCGGGGGGGGGGGAGGATGTTGTGGGGGGGAGAAGGGGGAAGTGGGGGAATCTTTTAGTCTCTTCTCTAGGTCTGAATTCCCTGCATGCAAAACAAAAAAAAAATTTTTTTAAATCAAACCAAACAAACAAAGGGAAAACACCTTGACAATCCTTAAAGTCCGTTTTTAGCTCCAAGATGATGTGATTCTGTGACACCAAAATTCAGAGCCCCTGGCCTCCCCTAACTGCACACATTTCCCTCTGCTGGGAAGTGTACAGGGAAACGACAGGACAAACACCATCAGGATCAGGATCAGGGAGAGAAAGAACGCTTAGAAACCACACAAAGGAGAAATGCCCCACCGGCAGGGAATGGACCTGACTTGAATTAGAAGCAACGTGTAAAAGCACAGGTTTAGGAAAGCCTGGGCAGGATCCTGGGCCGAGGCAGCAACACAGAACATTTTCTGAAGGATGCACGTGAGCCCCTAATGCGGGGAGGTGGGGGTGGGGGCGCATGGGGGGATGGGGCGAGAAACAGACTTAATTTTCAGTCTCTACATCCTTGCGTACCCTTTCTAATTAAGCACGTGCTTGCATTTCCTCTTCGGAAATAAAGGAATAAAAACATGTGCCATGCCAAAGTAAAACGGAGACAAAAACAAAGCTAATTTAAAATTTTCCTAATGAAATGTCACTTAGAAATCTAAGGGGAAACTAGGAGGGAGGGCTCAAGCTAGTAAAAAAAACAATGAAAAAAAACAAGAGCCACGTGGTCCTGGCCAAATCCCTCCCCCCACCCCCCCGGGCCACACACACACACACACACACACACACACACACACACACACACACACTCGTGCCCACAGGTCTGCCTCCAGCTCCCACAGCAAGCCTGGCTGCGTGCCCAGCACACCTCCTGGTCTCCTGGTTCTCCTTCTCCAGCCCTGCCACACCTCCTTGGTCACTGGCTGCCTCCTCCCCGGCCTCTCGTCCAGTCACTCAGGTGCCCACAAACCTCAGGTGGCGCCCTCCTCTCTCCTCTACCTGTAATCACAGTTCATCCGTTCATGCGAGTTCCCATTGAGCCAAAGGGTGTTTCCCGAAGGTCTCCCATCCCACAGGCTCTGCTCTGTGGGACCCTGTTCCCATTGAGAGATGGGCTCTGTGTTTCCTCCCCTCGAATCTGGGTGGGCTCAGAGCTATGGCAGAAGTGACACTCTGACTTCAAGGTCATCCAAGACTTCTACCTGGCTCCCTGGGACAGCCACGTGGAGCTCTGGGCTGCCGTGTGGGCAGCCGACAGACTATGAGGAAGCCCACGCCAGCCCACAGGAATGACCAGCACCGCTGGGGTGAGATGCGGGCCCTGGGCCCCAGCCCTGGCTGACTGCGACCCAATGAAAGCTGCTGCGAGCTGGGACTACCAGGCAAGACCCCCACCACCCCACCTCAAAGTCCTGGCCTACAGAATTCTTGAAAAAGAAGAAACTGATTCTTGCTCTGAACCATTAAGATTTGGGATGATCGGTTACACAGACTAGATAACTGATAACCTCATTCTAAATAGGAGAACCCCAAAGGTCAGGGCCCCACCTCAAAACTCACTTCAGGGGGAAACTTGGCTGATTTTAAGTCACTGAGCTTGACCAAGCCCTTGAGTTGCCAATTCCAGAAATCTACTTAAATAGATGCACTGCCCATCCTACCTGTTCCTCCAAAGCAGTTCCCACTGTTGTCTGCCCTCAGTTCTCTTCCTGGCACAGAGGAGTCCAAGCTCCCTTCTCTCTTCTCTTCAACCCCCCCTCTTCTCAGGGAAGTGCCCCTAAATTCTGCTCATTCACAGTGACTCTGAGCCCCATTCCCTCCTCTCCTTCCCGCAGTCCCACCTCCGTCACCTCCCAGGCCTCTGCACTGGGCTGCATCCTCCGCCTCCAGCTCCTCATCCTTTCCAGAACTTTCCAACCCAGAGCAGAAAGGACGTGCTTCTGTTTTACACACACAGTGTTCCAGAAAAGGCTTGAGGCCGCTTAAGCACAAAGTCTCATCCTCAAACACTGAGATGACCATCCTCTTTTGGGGCGCAGTAAAGTGTATCCCCCATTGTTTCAAGAATCAAATGAACAACATCTGGTTAAGGGGCTGGCCTCCACCCACAATAAGAAAGAATTCAAAGTCCTTCACCTGGAATGGACTTTCTCTGCCCTGCCCCTGGCAAACGCCTAGTCACCTAGTCACACATAAGGCCCAGCTCATTTGTCACCTCTGCCAGGAGGAGAATATTTTGTGCTTAAGCCTGCCCCTCCCCCTCCCCCTCAGCAGCCAGTCACTCCGCCCGTGTGTGCCCGCTGCACTACACTGAAATGTACCTCTACCCTCACCCACCTCATTAGGCTTAGGGCACCTGAAGCCAGAGCCTTATCTTACCTCATCTGCATGTGACCTTCAGCACTTTAGATGGCAGGTACCCAGTAAATATTTGTGGGATGAATACACCTGTGGTTCCATGTTATTCTCCTAGAACGCCCTTTCCCAGGGCACCTTCGCTCCACAGACAGTTCTCCTCCTCACAGGGGCCTCACATCACCTCCTCCCCGCTCTGAGGCCTCCCCCAATCTCTCCTGCAGCAAAGCAGGCCCGCTTGTCCCTGAGAGCCCCACTCCACAGTCACCTCCCCGGGGAAGAGCTCCCACACCCAGTTGGCGATTCCTCCATACTCAAAGGTGCTTTGAGAAGCATCTGTTCAGCTATTCATCTTCACAGCTTGATGCTCATGCACTTCTGCGTGGCCCCCGGCTCCCTTTCGGCCTGGAACACACCAGGAGGAAGGCTGGTGACGCCTTCTCCCGAGCTCAGCAGTTTTCATGCACGTGGCTCTGATGCCCCGAAGAAATGCTGCTCCCGGTGATACCAATGAAATGGGTGACGATGTCCTGAGCATCCTAGGTTCCAAAACTAAAATGGTGCCTGACACATAACAGGAGCTCAGAAATATTAGCTGAATGAATGAATGAATGAATGAATGAGTGAATGAATGAGTGAATGGAAGGTCACCGGCCTGGCCCTGACTTGGTGAAGCTGTGGTCTGCCAGGTCTTGCTACCCCAGGCACCGAGGCCAAGAGGTGGCATGACCGAGGTCACCAGCAAGCCAGTGAGGGAAACTGGAACCCCGCCTCTTGCCTCCAGCACACGGCCCTCCTGCTGCCCAACCCCACTTTCTCACCACCCACCCCTTCCACGTCCTAAGCTGGCGTCTCCGTGGGAAGTCTGGGCAGCAGCCAGGAGGATTCTTCTTCCTGGCTTTAAGACAAACTGTGACAAATGGCTCCACAGATCTGCTGGGCCATGAAGGCTGAGCAGATGGGACTGCCATTCACACTATTAACTTAAATTCTACTCGATGCTATTTCAAATTAGGGCATTTTACCTAGAAATTATAAAAAGCATGCTTGGGGTGGGGGTGCACTTGTAAGTTAGTTTGCCAGATTTTACTTACCAAACTACTTGCTCCTGGCCACCCTGAGTGATCACAGATTTTACCCCGCCCCTACGCTTATCCACGGAATGTCCTGAATCATGTAAAGTAGGATCGATGCTTGGGGCCATCTGGTCTACCCACCCACTGCACCTGTGGACATTTCTCCCACAGAGGTACATTCCACTGATGGCAGCCCAGGTGGGAACCTCCATGAGCCAATTCTTTACTTTGAACTGAAACTGGGCTCAGGGATCCAGGACACAGGATAAGCCCAGTCTCTTAGATATCCATTCAACGGGCAATACCTGAGCACATTGTGGGCACCGTGCTCTGAAGCTACAGAGAGATGCACAGGCTCTGAAGCTACAGAGAGATGCACAGGCTGTTAGTTCACCATCTGACGTTCCGAAGCTTCCCCTCTCCAGGCAGAACAGCCTGAGACCTTTCGTGGCTGCGTGCGTGACATGGGTTCAGTGTCTGTCCCCATTTCTTACAAAGGGCTGCAGTTTGCCTCTGGCTCGCCAGGTGGGTTGCCCAGAACTGCGTGCAGGTCCCCACGTGTGGTCTGACCAGCACGGACCATGCAGGCCGTCACCCCTCGGTTCTAGACATGACATTTCTTTCCGTGCAGACAAGACAGCTTTGTTTGGTGGCCACATCGCATGGGTCCACTAAAACCGGCCCTCCTTCCACAGCCTCTCCTCCTCCGGGCAGCTGGACTCAGTCTTGTATTTATCCCTGTTCCATCTGCCTGCCTTGCTTTTTTATCTTCCATATCATCCAACATGCCTGCTGTCCCTCCTCTCTCTCTCTCTCTCTCCCTCTCTCTCTGTCTCTCTCTGTCTCTCTCTGTCTCTCTCTCTCTCTCTCTCTCTCTCTCGATATATATGTGTGTGTGTGTGCACATGTGTGTGTGTGTATATATATATATATATATATATATATATATATATATATATATATTTCAGAGAGGAAGGGAGAGGGAGAGGAACATTAATGATGAGAGAGAATCATTGATTGGCTGCCTCCTACATGCCCTACACTGGGTATCGAGCCCGCAACCCAGGCATGTGCCCTTGACCAGAATGGAACCCGGGACCCTTCAGTCTGCAGGTTGATGCTCTATCTACTGAGCCAAACCAGCTAGGGCTGGCTGTCACTTCTTGATTCAAAGTCATGTCGATGATTTTAAAGGATCTGGATGAGTATAACCTCAAGTTTCATTAAAACTCACTAGGAAAATACAGAAAGGTCAAGGACAGAATCCAGGCAGAGCACTCTGAAGACAGCAGGTGGGCATGGTCTCCCTGCTCTTGTCTTGCCTGCAAGTGCTTCGGACCACAGTGCCTCTTGCTGGCATCCACAGTGGGTATTCCCAAAACACACACCAATGGGTGCCAAAGACCCAGCCATGCCACTTGTATTAAAAATCATCATTTTTAAATGAGTGCTCTCTTCAGTCTTTTTGTGACTTCCTGCAGTCCAACTGGCTGGAAATCTTAGGGCCAAACCTTGAAGCTCCCCCTCCAGCACCCCTTTAACTAGCCCGGGAATCCTGCTCCTTCCTCACCAGAACCTCCTCTGTCCCTTTGTCACCGTCACCAGCCCAACCCAGGCATCCTGCTCTTCAATATTAAAGGACTCCAGCCTATTTTAAAACTGGTGTCCTTACTCCACCCTGGCTGATCTGCCCAGTAAATCACTGCCAGGCACGGCTCCCACCATCCGCCAGGCCCTTCCCACCATCTGAACACAGCCCAGGGACTGCACCTCGCCCATCCCCCAAGTCCAAAGTCCTCTTCTTGGTATTCAAGGCTTCCAAATTCTGGCTCCATTCCCCATCTATCTAATCTAACTCCCATTAGTCCTTCCAAAATTTGCCTCCCCTTCCACACCCCGCCGCCATTAGTCATTCACACCTGTAGGTCTTGCTTACAATGTTTTCCATCTTCCCGTGTTGCTGAGCTAAAAACAAGAAGGAGAATGGAAGAGGAAGAAGGGAAGGGAGAAGACAAGAACAGGAAGGAGGAAGGGAAGAACCAGGAAAATAACAGTAGCATCAGCACACCCTCAGGGCACTGAATCTTGCCAGGCCCCCTCTAAATGCCTCCCACATCCCATGTAACCCTCACAGCAACCTGGGGCAGGTGCCATTCTCATCCCCACTGGCAGATGAGCGTGGCCCCCAGAGGTTAAGTAGCCTGTCCAGGGCTACATGTGGAGTCTGCACCCTGAACCATTCCACCTGTATCGCTGCCCACAAAAAAGTCATAGGTGGGGAGAGGAGCATGGAATCAAGTACCGATCAGACAAAGAGCTGTGGGTACAGATGCAATGGGGTCAGCCCGGGGAGTCAGGGAGGGCATCACAGGAAGATCCCCTTGACCTGAGTCTTGGGAAGTAAGCAGGAGTCGGGCAGGCAGCCAGGAATGGGTATGGAGAGGCAGGCATTCCACTTAAGAGGACAGGCGTGTGCAAAACCAGGGACAATGGGTGAGTTCACAGAGTGGGCCGGTGTAGGCTCTGGCTGGAAGGGTCATCGGAGGTGGGTAGTGAGCAGAGGTGAAGATGGACAGGCAGGGACCTTGGGAAAGATGGGCCCTTAATTCCAAGACACATCTTGTCAACCACTCCTCATTATCTAAACCCTAGCTCCTCCGAGGCTCTTCTGCCCTACGGCACTGCAAAGCTCAGGTGTGGAGACAGGTGTTAATGAACAGAGGGAATCCCCTTCTAGCACCATCCACACACAGGGAAGGAAGGATCACCCTCCGCCTCCCACCACCACACTCCACTTACCTTCCCCAAAGCAAAAGAAAACCCAATGTAACTGCTTCTGTAACATGGAGTGAACCGTTACTTGGCTTTTTCTATCCCTGTGAGTGCCTGGAAACAAGGAATCATGGGCCTCTAGGAATCCATTACATTTAGGGGGCTCCATGACCTACTGTATTAGATGACTAAGAAAATATGCATTTCCTCAGGATTGGACACGTTTCTTAGCTTCAGTGTAGACGCTAACATCATGTGACAACCATGGCCATCTGAAGCTCATCAGACGATGAAGAACAATGACCCGGGTCTTAAATCAGTCTTTGAACGAGGAAGTATTTAAGGCATACAGGAAAGTATTCCTGTGCTCATCCAGGGTTGTCGAATCCTGATATTTTGCCACATTCTATTTAGATTTCTTTTTTCTCAAGAAAGCAAGCATTGGGGACACTGCTCAAGTCCCTATTTCTCTCCCTTCCCAATCCCGTCACCCCCATAAATAGCATGCTAAACTTGGTATTTATCACTCTCATGCATTTTTGTGCATTGCTATATTATATGAATAAAAAAATAGCTTTTGCATGCTTTAAAACTATTTAAAATGCATGATCTCACTCATTCGTGGACAATAGAGACCATTATAAACTTTTGAACAATAATAGATACAGAGGCAGAGCTGCCTCAAACAGATTGTCGAGCTGCAGCGGGAAGGCCGGGGAGGGTTGGGGGGCAGGAGGTAGGGGGGTAAGAGATCAACTAAAGGACTTGTATGCATGCATATAAGCATAACCAATGGACATAAGACACTGGGTGATAGGGGAGGCTAGGGGACTGTCTAGGGCGGGGGGATAAAATGGATACATATGTAATACCCTTTGTAATACTTTAAGCAATAAAAAAAAAAAAAAACTATTTAAAATGCCATCACGCTCTATGTACTCTTTTGCCTCATTCCTTTTTTATCTGACAAAACCTGTTTGAGCGTAATCCATATTGACACACATCACTCCAACGTAATCACTTCAACTGCTCTAGATCATAGCCATTGTAAGAAAGTCACTTTCCTGTTGACGAATTTCACTTTTAAGTGGTTTCCCACTTTCACTGCAATACACGTTCTTGTAAATCAGGGGTGGGGAACCTTTTTTCTGCTAAGGGCCATTTGAATATTTACAATGTCATTCTCAGGTCATAAAAAATTATCAACTTAAAAATTACCCTGCCATATTTGCTCAAACATTTAATTAACTCACCCCTAATGCCTTGGCAGGGCCAGACCTAATGACTTCTTGGGCCTTATATGGCTTGTGGGCCTGGTGTTCCTCACCCTTGTAATGTAAACGTTCACCTAGGAATACCTTCCATCACACAAGGCACTGCCCAAACTGGCCAGCAATATCCCTGCACCAACTTATACTCTCAGGGTCAGTGTTTAAGTGTTCCTTTTGTTCCACGTCTTTGTCGGCTCCTGGTATTGTGCGACTAACGTTTTCACCGATCCGACGGGAACAAAATGTTACCTTCCCTGTTGTCCTGAAAATAAATTTTAAGTGGGAAAATAAAATACTAACACATGCAGCTTAAGAGACAAGAGCTTCCTTCCCACAACAGGAAGGGTGGGGAAAGGAGGGTACAGGAAAAAATCGAGATTAACCACGAGCTGATATTTGTTGGAACTGGAGAGGGGTGCATCAGGTTTATTATCCTATTCTCTCCACTTTACATTTGAAATTGTCCATAATAAGAAAAAGCAGCATCCAGAGCAAAAAAAAAAGAGCCCGGATCCCAGCAGAAGCAGCCTCTGGGGACAGGTGGGAGAGAGGGAGGGAGGGAGGGTGGGAGGTGGGAGAGAAGGCAGGCGTGGAGGACAAAAGGAAGGAGGATAAGAGCTTTCCACTTGTGTTATGATTTAAGTCAGAGAGTTGGGAACATTCGTTATCAACTTAGCATTTCTGATAACCCTGTACAACAGGGCAGCAGCGAATAAGACATTATCAGGTTTTTAAAGCATGACTGATCTGATGATCACCATTAAAAATCACTCAAGCTTTTGTTCCATAAAGTTTTACTCTGAAACACAGATGTCATTTGTTCTCACATTCCCAGATTTGTTTTTTGTAATATGCACAAGAATGACCTACTACCAAAAAAATTTAGGGAAAAAAACTGGTCCTTGTGCTTTTTTAAAAAAGACCTAGGATGACGTCAATAAGGATAGAGGCCATACTGCATACTTCTGAGTGAAACTGTAATCAATCATGATGAATGATATCAGAATTCTGGGCGACTCCGAGCAGCTAGAGCAGGGGGGACCTGGGACCTGAGTCCCAAGTTTGAGGGACAGGAATCCACAGGCTGGATTCCTGGGAAGTGAAATCCAGGACTCCTGGGATGTGGAAGATTAACCTCAGAGAAACAAACAGAGTGGGATTTGGGACAGACCATAACTTGCCCTGGGAGGGGCTATAAACTCCTGCCACACCCACGCCAGTGGAAGAAGCAGGTTTGCTCAAAGGGGTAAGAACACGTGGAAAAGTGAAAACCAATGCTTTAGAGCTGGGACCTCGGGCGCTGTCAGCTGAGGAGTCCTGAACCGAAGGGTGTGACAGGGGCAGAGCTGCCTCGGAAGAGGAGGGTCATCCATCACCGACCCATGTGGGGCCTTGGGAACTCGGTGGCAGACATCAGCAGGGGGCCACCAGGGCCACCTCCCAGGGAGCCCCAGCAAAAACTGCTTCTCAAAGTCGTTTTCAGGTTCTTCTGCATTTTGTTGGTTGCAATGACCTCACCTCGGTGAAATGTGTGTCCCACCCACCTTCACTTGCAGCCTTCACTACCCCACCTCTGCCCCGGAGCCATTATTCATTAACCACCCGGATTTACCATCGGTGACAGAGAGGCTGCAAACCCTGCTGCCTGCACGTCCAGGTCCGAGAAGCACACCGTGAGCTGTGAGAGGCGCTGGGTTGTGGTGCCTGCTGCTCTGCGGAGCCTCGTTCAGCAAATGCAACGTGAAAGCCACCAAGGGCTCTGGAGTCGATCACCAGTCCTGTCCTCTCATTTACAGAAACAGAAACGAAGGTCAACGTGTCCAAGGTCACAGACTAGTTCCTAAGTGACTCAAAGAACCCAGGTCGCCAGCTTCCCAGGTCGGAGCTCTGGTCCCGCCCACACATGGTCCCTGGTCTAAAGACCCAGCCTCCTCAGCGTGGAATCCAGCCTTTCCTCTCCACGCCCCTGGATCAGTGAGAAAAGCCCATTTGGACAGGCACTCTTCAGGTGACCTTCAGGGGCCTGACTCACTTCCCTGACAGTCAGTCCTCTGAGTCCTGCCTCCTGGCCGCTCAGGCCTCTTTTGTGCATTCATTACTGTCAGTCTGGGGGCGCCAGCAGGAAGTTTCCAAGCTGGGTTCATTCTCAGCTGACATTGCCCGGGGCCAGCCTGTCAGAGTGACACCCAATCACACAGGCTACTCCGGCAGGTGCTGGCACAGGGATCCAGAGGGGAGGACAGGAGGTGGGTGGCTTCCTGGTGTGAGCCTGAACTCTCACAGCTCACTGGGGGGGCCAGCCAAGGCCTCACTGGCCCTGGCCACTAGCCACATGTAAGAAGGGACTTCCGGTCCACAGGGGCCTTCCAATGCACAGTGCAGCTGACCAGCCAACCCCCTGCTTGAATTGTTCCTACTCCACGGTGAGGATGCTGAGGTCCAAAGAGGAGTGACTCGTCCAGGCCATAAGGTTAGCAGGAGTCAGGGAAAGGGCAGGAGTCTTTTCAGCCGAGCAGGTGGGTCCACCAGCTGGTCTCCGCCCTCCCCAACCCCTGAGCTGCAGAATGTCTGTGCTCAGCACTCTCACTCTGGGACATCAATCCTTTAGAAAGGAGCACCTGAGCTTCCTTCATCTGGACCCTATCAAAGAGCACCTCGTTACCAGCCGCCCCACTGGGGAAAACGCCGCCACAAAGAAAGAAAACAGTAAAACCCAACCACGTGCTCTTCAAACTCCTCTCCACTTCCCCACATGCCACCCCAGGACAGCACTCTGTCTGGTGTGGGCTCTGTCAAAGCCCCAGGGACCTAACTGGAAAGCAATGCGGCAGCTAGTCGTTAAGGACTGCCCTGAGCAGGGAGGTCCAGACCCGAGATGTCCCAGGAAGCAGCCGCCAGCCCCTCCCTCGGGCCTGCAAACTCCCCTGAAGCATGAGGAGGCCCAGGCCGTGTCCCCAGGGCTCCCGGTGGCTCCTGCACTCGGCTCCCTTAGGGGGAGCGCGTCTAACTCCGGCTCTGGCCAGGAGCCAGCAGCACCGGGCCGGAGCAGCACAGGTGTGGGAAGTCCCAGGGTCCACAGGCTGCATGTGGATCCAGCTACAGCCGCAGGAATTCCACCGGGAGCTCAAGTGATGGCAGAGAGGACAGCAGCAGGGAGGTGTCCCCATGGTGGCAGCCGTCAGGGGAGAAGAGGAAGCTGCCCCCGGGACTCAGGGCCTCCTGGAGGAATCCTCTCCAGAACCAACTGGCTCCGAACATTAAACTTCTCCAGAAACCCCCTGTGAAAAGGGCAAACTCGGAACACACTAGCGGGGTAATCAGCCACTAACCACACCTCAGCAGCCACACATTAGGGCATGACTGCAAAGGCCCCAGATTATAAGTCAAATGGATTAGGCCCCCTTCATACTCTGCTGGTGGGACCGTGGGATGGCAGTCACTTCGAAAAACAACCTGGCAGCTTCTTATAAAGTTAAACATGTATTTGCCACACGACCCGGCAATCCCACCACTGCTGGTACTCACCCGAGAGAAAGGAAAGCCTATGCCCAATAAGACTGATACACAGAACAGCAGCTGCATTCGTAATAGCCCCAAACTGGAAATAGCCCAAGTGCCTGTCAGCGGGGGAGCGGATAAACAAACGTGTAGATCCGTGCAAGGGAACACTGCTGCTCCGCAATCGAAAGGAATGAACTAGGCACAAGCAACCCCGTGGACGAATCCCAAAAGCCCTGCGCTGAGGGCCAGAAGCCAGACCCAAGGGCGTCGGACTGTCGGATCCTGCCTGGACCTCATTATGGGCAGGGCAACACTGCGGTAACAGAAATCAGATCGCAGGTTGCAGGGCCTGGAAGTGAGAAGAGGGAACTTGTGGGGGTGACAGGAGTGTCCCATATTTAACTGTGATGGTGGCTGACACAACTGTTTACACCAGTCACCACTCAGAGACCTACACACTTAGAATGGATGAATTTTGTGCCATGTCCACTGTACCACAATAAAGCAGATTAAAACAGAACCGGGTTCGTTTTCCCTAACCAGACCTCCAAGAAATGGTCTGCGCTGGCTGGGACTTGCAGAAGTCACACAGCCTTGACGTGTCTCCACTGCCCCATCCATACTGGGGGCCGCGTGACAGTCCCTGACTGGACACCATAACGATGGATGACATCAGAGGGTGTGAGTGAACCACAGAGCCCAGGGCAACATGGGGATCAGCAAATGTCGGCCTCTGGGGTTCCATGTCCATCCACAAACCTTCCCACGAGCCCAGGCCGGGGTGAGCCGGGGGACCAGGCAAGTACTGAGCCACTGGGAGAATGAGGGACAAAGGCTGTGGCCAGGGTGGGGTGGAGGGGGTGGGGGAGGGAGCCCATGGATGTGGCTGCTGGGGGTGGTTGTGGAACAGCCCCAAGGGGTGGAGGGGGTGGTGAGGGCTGGGCTGGGCCGCTGATGGCTGCTGACTGCTGACGTGCCCACTGCTCCAGGCCAGCCCGGCTGTGGCTCCAGGCCTGTCATTTCCTGTACCTTAACGAGGGGTCATGTAAGTGCCTTCCCATAACTGCACACACACACCCACCTCCCCCCCCTCCCGCGCACAGAGTGGCTGAAACAGTGCTGAGCAAGCAGGACAGGGGCTCCTTTATGCACCCAGTGATCTGTTCCCCCCCTCGGGCCCTGTGACATGTAACACAAGTTCCCGCAGTCCGGTCACTCCCCACAGGCGCCAGGACCGAGTCCCTCCGCCTGGCCTCTGGTGACCGCCACTGTCAGTACCTCAGGGGGCTGCTGGCGACTTGGGGGCGGGGGAGATCCAAAGAAAGATGGGCCCGAAAGACTTCTAGGAACTTTAAAAGGCCTGGAGGTGAATGGTGCCAGTTCTTTATTGTGTCCAATTTTACTTCAAAAGGTCCTCTTAGCACAATACACCCACCAGCCAAGACCAGGTTGGTTTTTGGCTCAGAAACAGGGAAGGTGAGACTTTCCTCACCTCGCTGGCTGGCGGAGAGGTGAATGGGGCAGGAAGTGTCTGCTGACAGCCTTCCAGGAAACTGACCTTGCCAGAGGCATGGTCCAGTACGTGACCAAGAATGCAGACAGCTAAGCTGGGACAACAAAGGAAGCAGGGAACACACTGCGGGGCCCTCAGGCCATGGGCCACTGCCACCCGCGGGGAAGCCTGGTAGCCGACCAGGGTGCCCTGCCTCTCCGACGCCTCTGTTTCAGGGGATCCTGACTCAGGGACCGCAGCTCTCTCCCATAGCCCCTGGTGCGCCATCACTGACAAATCTCTCCCTTTCCCCGGGACACTCCGACTAGATCAGTGATGGTGAACCTTTTTTGCTCGGCGTGTCAGTATTTTGAAAAACCCTAACTTAACTCTGGTGCCGTGTCACATATAGAAATTTTTTGATATTTGCAACCGTAGTAAAACAAAGACTTGTATTTTTGATATTTATTTTACATAGTTAAATGCCATTTAACAAAGAAAAATCAACCAAAAAAATGAGTTCGCGTATCACCTCTGACACATGTGTCATAGGTTCGCCATCACTGGACTAGATCCCCGGCCATGCCTGTGCCCTTGAATGGCCCATGCAGGCTCACTCTGAGAAACTCAGCGTGGTACATGAGATGACGTCAACATGGAGGAGATGCTAAAGAACAGGCAAGACTGTCACAGCAGCACACACAGAGCAGGAGCTTACGCAGATGAGAAGGCTAGAAGTGAAACTGGCTTACACTGGTGGGACGTGGAGAGGCAGAGGTATGGCAGGAGGCAAAAAGGTAAAGGTGAAGGGCAGGTGAGACAGGGCAGCAATGCCCAAACAATGGGGTGAGGAGCCCCCTTGGGCCTCCGATGCTCTCAACATCAGACGACCCGGGCTGGTGAACACTCAGTGGCCGTGTGCACTGTCACTGGCTCTGAGAATCTGGAGCCCAGCTACCATGGCCTGGCCAGGACTGACACACGAACAGCGAGCTACCCCGAGGGAAGTGACAATACAGTCCAAAGGCCATGCCTTTATGGCCCAGCAACTATGTACTATGGCCTAAATCCAACCTCCAAATGGCCACTCGTGTCTAAGGCAACCTGTGGCCAGTCAGCTGAGCAGGGTGGCACCCCTGGCCCTGAGCAACAAGAGTGAGCATGTGCCATGCCAGGCACGATGCAAAGCACTCTGCTCAGAGGGCCCGCCTCAGGCTCACTGTAATGCCAGTGAGTAGCTCCTATTTTACATGAGAAAAATGGGCGGTTGGAGTAGTTAAGTAGCTTGCCCCAGAGCCCTCTGCTGACTCAATCATAAAGATGTAGCGAATGCTGGTTGGGTGGACAGATGGATGGATGACTGGAAGGACAGATGGACAAAGGAAAGGCCAGCTTGACAGATGACTCCAGTTTCATCCTCCTCCTAGGACTGAACTGGGCCTTCCGCCTGATGAAGAAGCAGGGAGCGCAGCGGTAAAATCAGGGTGGCTACCTACGAACAGAAGGGCATCTACAAACATTTACAACCCGCTATGTTGTTGAAAGTGGAGGGAAAAGCCCAGCCGGCGTGGCTCAGTGGTTGAGCGTTGACCTATGAACCAGGAGGTCACAGTTCAATTCCTGGTCAGGGCACATGCCTGGGTTGCAGGCTCGAGCCCCAGTGTGGGGCGCACAAGAGGCAGCCGATCAATGATTCTCTCTCTTCATTGATGTTTTCTGTCTCTCTCCCTCTCCCTCTCTGAAATCAATAAAAACATTTTTTAAATATTAAAAACAAAAGAAAGCGGAGGAAAAATAAGAATACCAACTTTCCATTAGACAAAGAAAGGGTCCCTCTCTGTCTTCACATTTTCAAACTCATAAAAATAAACAGTCCCAGAGAGGCCGATGCCGGCTGCCTCCCAGGTCTGAAGGGGTGTCTCCTGGGTGTTTATGGGGCCAAGTTTTCAGGGAGAGGAGAAACAGGACCCACGGGGCTCACACCCGGAGCGGGACAGGCACCGCATAAAGGCCCTTTCCTCGCATCTGGCTCTGCTTTGTTTAAAGCAAGAGGGGATTCGACGTCTGCACTTTCCTCGCTGCCTGACAAAACCCAGATGCCCAGAGCCTCCCAGCACCATGTAGGGGCCTCTGCCCTTAGGAAAATAATGTGAGTCAGCCAGGCAAAATGAGCTCGGCGCTGCAACAAAGAGAGAGCCCTGCACTCCCAGCGCCAGGCACCGCGCCCAGCCTTCGGGAAAAGGCACATTTTGAATCTCTTGAGAGTGGGAAAGATGACAAAGTTGGGCTTTGCACCTCATTCTTAGTCTAGCCTGGAGGTCTGGAACGCCTCCCTGAAGCTCTACTTTTAGGCAGATGACTGAGGCGCTCCAGCTGGTCACCAGCAGATACCAGCCACCAAAGCACGCCTCTCTGCAAGCCACTTGACATTCTGGTGACCTGGGAGAGCAGCCACCTCACTAGCACAGCTCCTGCGCAGGGATCCCTTCCCTGGAAAGCTAAAGGCCTTAACATCACTGCGAGCCTCAGGGGTGGAATGAAAGCCAGCCAGCTCCAGCCCATGCATGGCAGTCCCATGAGCACATCCCCCGCCCCGTTCCCGCTGCTTTCTACTAAATCTCACCTACAAATGAATTACTCCAGGAGCTTACTCTGGTCACTCGGCTTTCCCTTTCTTCCCTCCCAATCGACCTGGTATTCGTTTCCCAAATCCTCTCTCCCCAGGTCCCTTGTCTTAGTGTCTCCCCTGCTCGAGGCCCACAATACCTCCCCATGCATAACCAGGGGTCGCAGTGCTGCAGACGATGCCTGTGGGATTCGTCGGGACACGATCCCACGGTTCTCTGACAAGGCCACGTCCACTCCTGTCTCCAGAGGTCGGCTCATGCCATCGCTCCTCGGATGCCTTCTGCTCCTCCTGTACAAATCCTCATCCTACCTCAGGATCCAGGATCCACTCCAAATACAGGCTCCTCACTCGGTCCCTCGTGCCAACGTCCTTACCCCTCTCCTGTCTTACCACAAGGCTAAGCACGGGCTCTCTGATGATGATCTGAATTGCATTGTTTAATAAAAAGAAATCCTATTTCTTGCTCCTTGGACGCAGTGTCTAACGTAGGTTGCCTCAACTGGCGAAAACAGTGAGCACAGAGAGTGTGGTGGTCGGCCTGCTGTATCGGCACTGGCTGTCATCAGGGATCCTGGTTCCTCCCATCTGGTCCCCGCTGACTTGCTTTCCTCATGATGACAAGACAGCTGCCTGATTGCCAAGAACCTAGAGGGAGGAACTGTCTGTCTTTTCTTCTATGTTTCGTTTCTTTTTTCGTTTCTTTCTTTTTATTTTTATTTTTATTTTTATTGCTTTTAGAGAGAGAGAGGAAGGAGGAGAGGGAGACAGAGAAAGAACAAGAGCCCTGACCGGGGATCAAACACACAACCTTGGCATATCAAGACAACGCTCTGACCAACCTAGCTGCTACCTGGTCAGGGTTCTTGTGTGTTTCTTTTGAATCGGGAAGAGGTCTTTCCCAGAATCCTCTCCGGTAGACTTCTCCTTATAGCTCACTGGCCAAAACTGTGTCAGACGCCCATGTCTAAACCATAGACTCCATGACTGGCTCAGATCAATCAGCTTTTACCCTGGGGCTGGAAGTGGGGTCACCTTTCCGTGAGTGGGAAGGAGAGGGCGAGTGTGGTGTTGAAAGCAAATAAGGGCCCTGCCATGAAGAAGAGAGAAGGCTGGCTACTGTGCAGGCAACCAACAGGGTCTGCCACGGGCAGGAACCGATGTCATATATTTGCGTTTTCCCTAACTTGCCACCCCCATCCTGTGCTGGCACATGAGATAAACGACTCAACAAATAGCTGCGGAATTGAGCTGAACCGGAAATTATCCTGCAGGTGTGAGAAAATTGCGAGCATTATCACAGAGTGGCACAATTGGACACGTGTGCACAGCAACTGGACAGAGGGCCAAGAAATCCAAATAGATGCAAAAAAAAGCACTTAGCAGAAGAGGTTTGGGAAGCTCCGGTCCAAGCCCTAGGCTGGCCCAACTCCCAGTTCTCGGAGAGGGAGCAGGACCAGGCCAGAGGGCTGGGCTGCTCCCCAGCTGGGCCTTCTCCTCAGCTCACCCCAACCTCCGATGGCCAGTGGTCCACAGCCACCCATCTGTCCAGGCTCAACGGAGGCTTGCAGGCAGGCGGGCAGTGCTTGGCAGGTAACTGAGCATGTCGTGGGCACAAACAGATCTACTGAGTATGAAAACACCCGAGGTCTGGGCCCTTCTTGGGCTGTGCTGATAGGTGATAGGTCTCCCTCCTTTTTCCTGCTCATCTGTGCCTGCCACCTCAGCTTTGCAGCACAGTCCCCCAATTCTTTAGGCTACTGACAGCACTACAGACCCGAAGATACACATGCCTCCACCTTGGCTGGACAGGTAGCCAGGCTGCACAGAGCCATGCTGAACACAAGGCCCTAGAGTCCCATCGGTACCCGGTGTCTGCATCACAGGTCCGGGGTTTTGTTGTTTCAAGTTCTAGATTTCCTTTTCCTTACTTTCTTTTTTTTTTTAATGCATTTAATACCACATTAATTATACACTTTAAAAGATTTAAAATGATAAATTGTACGTTACATATATTATACATTAAAAAAAAGAAAAAAGAAACTTGACCCAGGTCACATAGCTCTAAGTGGCAGCACCAGCATTAGAATTTAAATTGGATTTCCTTTTCTAAAACTGTAGCTGGCATTTCCTTGGCTACAGAAAGCTGTGTTAAATGCAGCCTGCTATGAAAAGCTCATTGATTACGACATGCATTCAACACTCGATACAACACATTGACTGAGCAACTAGCAGGTTGAACCATATGGCGTTGCTGTTTTTGACCTACAAACATGGCGATGTCTTCCATTTCAGCTAATATCTATGCCTACAGCAGGATAAGGAGGGGCTGGGGACACCAGGACCAACAGCACAGCCCCTGTCCTGATGGAACTTGCAGTCTAGTACATGAAACCAAGAATTAAAAAGCAACCTCAATCTTGAAGAAAGTAAGTCTAGCTTCACTACTGTGGTTAATTGGGTGTATGTATTTGTGACTGCTTGACTTCTTTGCTAACCTATAAACTACACAAGAATGATGGCTGTGTCTCCTTGTAGCACATGGCCCGGCACGTAGCAGAGCACGTTAGATACTGGTTAACTTATTAGTTCCTGTTACAAGAGACAAGCGAGGGTGCCGAGAGGCTTTTGGCAGAGAGAGCTAACTAATCTTGGGCGGTGAGGACCAGGCACTTCCCTAGCTTGGAATTTCTGACACTGCAGATATGGTTGACTTAGGTCTTTACAAAACTTAGGTCCTCACAGGGCATATTAAGCTACCAGCAGCGCAGGTAGGTGGGGCTTCACAGGGACCACTTAAAATAGTTGAGAATAAACTGTTTTCCAACACAATCAAGCATTTGAGAAACACCATTTACATAAACAATTGGCACGCTAATTGCAAATCATTCTGTTGGTCTCCTAAAGCAGGGTCCCCAAGGACCTGTATTAGGCGCTCTATTTGCCTCGGTTACCTTAGAATATCCACTTAAAAGTAGTAACAATGAAATTCTCGGAAAATATTTGCTAATTCAGACATTTTACTAATTGAAACTCATCTTCCTCATCAGTCTATGTGTTAGGACTTCTACCTATTAAGAGAAAGTAGCAAAGACGGCCCTTAGAGTAATTCACCAAATTCTTCCGCAGGACCCTTCTGGTGGCAAGAACCTGAGCGAACATCAGGGAGTGGGTGGAACTAGAAACGAAAGAAATGACAACTTGAAGAGCAACTATAACCCAATTTAGTCTAATAAATGATATATGTGATGTCACATCAAATTATAAGGAAAATGTGAACATTTCAGAGCCTGCACCCCTGCTTTTTTTTTTTTAATTTTTACTAGAGGGTATTTTTTTCATTATTTCTAGAGAAAGTGGAAGGGAGGGAGGAGGAGGAGAGAGAGACACAGATCGATTGGCTGCCTCCCTCACATGCCCCCACCAGCGCTGGGGAACCTGCAACCGAGGTACGTGCCTTTGATAGGGAATTGAACCCCCAACCCTTCCATCTGCAGCCGACACTCTAACCACTGGGCTAAGTCGGGCAGAGCTGCACCCCTAGTTTTTTTACTAACCCGATATTATTTAACAAAAGTGCCAGTGGACACCACTGACCAGCAGGCCTGTTATCTACGTTGCAGCATCTCCTGGGGAGCCAGCCCTGGACACGCTACACAGATACAGAAGCGCCTGTCACCGTTCTCTGTGCCAGCACACTGGTTGCAGTCATGGTGTGTCCCGGACTCTCTTGACATGGCCAATGGTCAGCAGGCCCCGTCCCCATGCCGAAGGCAAACAAAAACCTGTCACCATCTCCAAAGGATGCCCAGGTCCCCATCCAGCCTCATTGCAGAAACTCGCGCATCTCTGGATGCAGGCGGGACGATCAGGACCCGCGAGATTATGCTCTGGATGTCTTAAGAGATTAGTTACTTAAAACCCTCCACGTGACTTCAGTCATCCCCCTACTGATGACAGAGGAAGAGCCTCCTTGATTACAGTGAATGCCTCTGCATTTACAAAAGGGAAGATGTGCAGAAGAAAACCAGAGTCAGATTTCTGATGGGCACCGCACCAGCGCCAGGACACGGGCTGCTGAATAAATTATGACGAGGAGGCAAACACAGTAATCATAAATCCCCCATAACTACCACAGTCCTCAGGGCTCACATTTACTTATTTCCCACCAAAGCATAGATTGAATCTGGCCTTGTGCTCAAATGAGGCCTGGCTCTCCCCAAATTCCAACTATGGGAAATGACAGCTCTGTGGTGGGGTTACCAGTGGGAAAGCAAATGTTTGGATTGTGTAATGCTTTAATTAAAACAAAGACGACGTATACCAGTCTCCTCGTCTGTTAAGGGGGTTTCCAGCCCTCCATCCATTCTCCCCGCTCCCAGGCCAACACAGTCTTGTCCTCACCCCCAGAACAGTTCCCCTTTAAAATAAGAGGATTACACCTGAGATCCAGAAAGATTCTTCCAAAACAAATTCAAGTCTGGAGGCAAGTTCTCGATCTCCTCTCTCCTTTTTAGACACCCACTGCCCATGGGAGCTACTCGGAAGAGCTGGGTTTGTGACAGGCATGTGAAGGGAGAAGGGACGGCATTGCTTGCAGCCATGACGTGCCTGAGCACCCAGCCATTACCCGAAATGACAGAGGGAAGGAAAAGAGCGGGCAGGGTGCTGGGAATGCGGGCTTGATCTTTTGTAACAAAACGCCAGAAGGCAGATTGCAAAACTGTTCGGCAACATCAGGAGACATTAAGAAATGGTTCAGCAAATCATCTCTAAACGGTGTCATAAAGGGCTGTCTGTTGCAGGGTGAGCCTAAGAACGAATCTATCTACACAATCGCTCCTCTCAGGAACTAACAGACGTGTCCATCTGTGAAGCAGAATTTCCAACAGGCCATCCATCCCCAAACCAACAGAAAACCATCCATCTCCAAACCAACAGAGAACCACTGTGGAGCAAAACCAACAAGGAAAACCAGAAGGGCCTGGCAGAGCACTGCCTGTGGATGGTGGATGGCCCTGCAGGCAGGCTCCTAGGAGCAGCCCCCACCTGCTTGGGGGCTAAAGCCATCTCCACTGGGCCCGGTGCACAGCATGCCTGGGACCTGCAGACTCAGGGATGCGTGGAGAAGAGGTGACACTCAAGACAAGTGCAAAGCGGTGTCGTCTCAGGGTTGAAGCAAAGGGGGAGGCTACCTGGCACGGTGCCTACCTGGAAGAGCCTGCACCCTACTGAGCAGACTCCCACAGCAGCTTCTGGGAAACAAAGCCTCCCACTGGCCAGGGTCCCGAGCCATCCCTCAGCCTCCCCTCCCATGGCTTCCTGAGAAGAGTCACTCTGGAAGGACTCAGAGCGGCCGAGTACAGAGCAGGAGAGATGGACCACACCACCACCACCACCACCACCACCACACCCCAGCATAAGGGTCCTCCAGACAGCCTGCGACACATGCTCTCTCCTACCTGCGGGGGAAGTATGGGACTGTTCTATTTCCCATTTGTTCTGGCTTCCTAGAAACTCAGGGCTTCCATATATGAAATTCCCGACTCCCATAGATGAGACAACATCCCCAGCAGTTAATAAGGGCATTCCACATATTCAGGACTCAATATACTCGCATCTTTTCAAAAGGAAGAATTTGCCCTTATGGACCCTCCTCCCTCATCTCCTCCATCACTGCTATTCAGGGCTGCTTGTGGTATTCTTAATTCATGGTTGCCAAAGAAGAGAACAAAACAGGAAGAAAGGATTCTAAGTAATAATAAAAAAAAAAAGGCTTACCTTAGGGATAGAAAAGAGTTCCCTAATGCCAGTGTTCTTAATTAATCTATTTGTTAAAGATTAAAATACATATCAGGTGACTATTTAATCATGTTCACCATGATTTTACCTTCAAATTCTTGCTATGTGAGATAACAGAACAATGAGCGATTGAAGCAGGCACTCAGATATTGGGTAAATAAACAGATGAAAGTCTTCTCAGGAAAGTATTATAAGAAGATTCTAACAGAACTGTGGTCTCTGGACGGGTGTAGCAGGTCAACGGATGTTTAAGAAGGGTTGCCTATGGTATGTGAATCCAGCAACCGTCCCTCCAAACAGCGACTATTTAATAAATTGGGTATAAAGGTGAACCTCCAGTGACTCCCGAGGTTTTAAAGAAAGCCATAGCCGTGAACCTGAGAAGTAACCCACACTTTGAAATAATATTTTGCCTGGCCAGTGTGGCTCCGTGGTTGAGCGTCGATCCAAGAGGTCACGGTTCAGTTCCCAGTCAGGGCACATGCCCGGGTTGTGGGCTCCCGTGTGGGGCGTGCAGGAGGCAGCTGATCAATGATTCTCTGTCATCACTGATGTTTCTATCTCTCTCTCCCTCTCCCTTCATCTCTGAAATCAGTAAAAAAACATTTTTTTTAAAAAAAATAATATTTTTGCAGCAACAGCTGCTTCTGCAGGACTAGAGAGAAAAGTTCTCTTTCTGTGGGTTAAGGTCTTGACTGTCTGGGAGTCAGCAACCTTGAAGGTGCCCCTGGTCCAGTTCATTCTAAATGGAAGAATCATTTGGGAACTGAAAAGTCAGGAAAACTCTCACTTTTGTTCTAGTATGTGAACAAACAAGGACACTTGATTGAATCAGACACAAAACCCAGCATTAAAGCTTAACAAGCTTTAAATAGGCTTCATTTTAATTCAACATAGCTTCAAAATTAGAACTAAAATAGTCAATAAAATATGTGCATGCTTAACTTGTTAAATTTGTGTTTTGGGAGAAAATATTCAGAATAAACAAGTCAATTCTTTTCATAAAATACATTCAAATTTAAGGGTAGTGTTTTTATTATGACTCTTGCCCTTGATGAAGACAAAATTATTCCATTATATAGCTACTGAATGAGGCTCACGACTCCCCAATAATTTCACAAATTACAGTTGCAACTAGCTATAAAATAACCAAATCAATTCTGATTTGGCCATAAAACCTAAAAAATAGGGAAGAAAATCACCCCTTTATAATCAAGTTGTTGAACAATATATTCTGTATGTTTCCATTTATGTCGGAAAAAATACATGCGCATATCAAAATGTAAGGAATATATATCAGACTCAGTATGGGGCATGGGGCAGACAGGGGAACTTTCATATTTTACTTTTTGTCTGTACCATTTGATTTTTTAACAATAGAATTATAGTCAACTGTTATCGCTGTTGAAAAATTCAAATTCAAAAAACTAAAGCTTATAAGTATAGGCTGCCTTGTGAAATTGAAACCAATCTTTCATTGCTTTATTTTTGTATACGCTTACCCTAAAGCACTTTATCTGCTGTTTTAAATTATTACTTAATTCAAATCAAAATTAAGGTTTCCTGATGGACGTGTTACACTTAAGAGGTTGTGAAATGTCATTCTCTGGACGTCTTTAAAAACGAAAACCATGCCGAAACCGGTTTGGCTCAGTGGATAGAGTGTCGGCCTGCGGACTGAAAAGTCCCAGGTTCGATTCCGGTCAAGGGCATGTACCTGGGTTGCGGGCACATCCCCTGTAGGAGGTGTGCAGGAGGCAGTTGATCGATGTTTCTAACTCTCTATCTCTCTCTCTTCCTCTCTGTAAAAAATCAATAAAATATATTTTTTTTAAAAACACACAAACAAACATGGAGTAGGTTGTACCTGGCCAGGACAAGATATGGTTTGATGTGAAGCAATGAATTACTCAACTCCAGGTCTCCTGTTCCCCTTCCTACTGAAAGTCAATCAAGGTCACCAATGCAACCAATTCATGGGCAAACACACTGTGCAGACACGAATGGACCTGGATAGCACCTTCATGCATGTTAGGCCTGTCACTGTCCTCTGTACCAGCACACTGGTCACATTCATGAGGCATCTTGAACTTTCCTGACTTGGCCAATGATTAGCAGGCCCTCTCCCATGCCCAAAGCAAACAAAAACCTAGTTGCCTAAGCTCTCAGAATAACACTTCGAGTCCATAAGCTGGCCACCTTAAGAGATTTCAAAAACACCTAAAATGACACCACCTCCCCCTAACTGCTAAGATACAGGGGCTAAGGTACCGAACAGGTCAGGCTTACATGTCCTTTGGTCATCAGCAGCCCAGGTCACCAGCCTGATTTTGCTTTAGAGCTCGGTTATATCAAGTGTGAGATCACACTGATGGTTGCATAGGAAAAGCAGATTGATACCACATTTAATAAATGCTGTCTGTCTGGGAGATGGAAGATTTCAAGTTTATGAGGCTCCTGGGGGAAGGGGAGTGAGTAACAGGGGTCCTTGAGAAGAAGGTTGGCAGCCCCGTCAGGACAAGTCTCTGTCACCGACACACCACCGGCGGGACCCAGTGCCCTGTGGAGGGCAGACAGTGTACTTAGAAGTCTCCACAAAAAGGAGGAGCAGACTGCACTCCTGGGAAAATGGGTGTTATAAACAAAAACAGAATTAACACACAAAAGTAACACCGACTTAAGGCAATCCTGACCTTACTCCACTAATCAAAGAATCGTAATGGGGCCCTGGAGCGTTGTCCCATACACCAAAAGGTGTGGGTTCGGTTCCCAGTCGAGGCACATACCTAGGTTTTGGGTTCAATCCCCCGTCAGTACAAGAGGCAGCTGGTGTGTGTGTGTGTGTGTGTGTGTGTGTGTGTGTGTCCCTCCCCCGCTTCCTCTCTTTCTGAAAATCAAAGAAAACATATCCTCGGGTGAGGATTAAAAAAAAAAAGAATCATAACGGGGAAAAAGCACCCCACTGGCATCAGCTTCCTTCCCCCTGTTTTAATAAAGGGAAGGCCTAGGGACCTGAGAGTTGGGGCGAAGAGGCCACCACTAGAAGATTGGCCAACAATCTCTTGAGCTCACAGTTTTGTTACAGCTTCTTTGCCCAGATGCTGTTTTGATGGACACACGAAAGAAAGCTCACCCTTTGGTGCAAGAACAGGTCCCATCACTTCCACTCTGGACCTGCCCCTCCAGGATGGCCTCTTGCCTTCCCTAGCCACTCCTCCAGAGGTCCTCCAGGATTCCCACTTACAGCTCTCTGGCATCTTCCATCTGTCTCTGGCCCAAATACCCAGGCCCCATGCCAAACACCTTCTCCAATTCTTACTAAGCCACACCTTGAGGGTTCGGGCCCACCGACACTGGGGCTGCTCCACCCGTGTGCCCAGGTGTCTTCCACCCCCCAATTTTGCCAGAACCTCATCCTTCTATGTCTGAAGGCATGCCTGACACTCCAGCTCCTCCAGAGCCTTTTCAGAATGACCACTCCTGACCTCGTCCAGCCTCACCGCTCCCGGCCAGAGAACCCCCTCACTCCTCCCGCTGAAAACAAGCACACACGTGCCTTGCCTCCCTCCACAATGAACGCCCATCCTCGGATACCACACACTATCAATGTCTTCCTGGCCACTTGGCCTTAGAGCAGCGGTTCTCAACCTGTGGGTCGCGACCCCTATGGGGGGTCGAACGACCCTTTCACAGGGGTCGCCTAAAACCATCAGAAAACACATATATAATTACATATTGTTTTTGTGATTAATCACTATGCTTTATGTTCAACTTGTAACAATGAAAATACATCCTGCATATCAGATATTTACATTACGATTCATAACAGTAGCAAAATTACAGTTATGAAGTAGCAACGAAAATAGTTTTATGGTTGGGTCACAACATGAGGAACTGTATTAAAGGGCCGCGGCGTTAGGAAGGTTGAGAACCACTGCCTTAGATGATCATCTCCTAGGGGTCAGGGACAGGGTTGTGTCCAGCAACGCCTGGGTCACGGGGATGGTGGGGGATGGGGCATTCAAATGAATTTAATTAGAGTTAAAAGAGGGCTAGGCTGAAACTTTGTTTCAACTCTCGTTATTATAAAGCTTTTTAAAGTCCATGTGACATCTGACCACATGCGCTTCCAGCCTGGGTAGAGTGAATATAATTTAATCTTTGGTTTAGGATCTTGCCGGGCCCTGAGGCTCATTATGCGCTTCTGCTACTGTAATTACAGATGCGGAAGATGCAGAGCCTGGGCTGCCAGTGGCCTGGAAGCTAGCTTCTAGAAGAAACCCTTGCTACCACACCTTGTGATTTGTGCCTTTATGAAAGCAGAGATCCAAAAATAAAAACGAAGTCCTACTTAACTGAGGATGCGTTATGGAAAGTCCATTGCTATGGCTTTTGTTAAGTGCCTGCCACTGTGGCCCCCGCACTAAAGGGTTCTTGATGAGAGAACTCGGCAATGTGATTTTCTGCAACTATAAGCTTGATTTTGATGCAACCATTTATTCCTCTGGAAATCAGGGTGAATTCACACACAGGTGTCCTAAATTTCCTTAAAGTAAAAAAAACTCTTCATGAGGAATAGTTGTGCTCCCTTTGAAACAGCAAAGAAACAGGTGTCCAATTGCGGCGAATGAGGAGCTCCCAAAGGAACCTAAAAATATGACTTAAGGAGCCATAACTCAGGATGCGCAAGGCTGGGACCACGGAAGGCCAACACCTGGAGCCACTTCATGCAGGGCCCAGGCCTGGGCTCCAGGGACCCAGACTAAGCCCAGATTCCAAACTCAACACATCCAAGTCAATCCTCCCTGTCCACATTGTCCCACCAAACTGGTACCTAAAACCACTGACAGTCATTTCTCTAGTCTCCAAAGGGCAAATCTACCACGGTTATGAGTCTGACTCTGAATTATCAGGACTCTGCTGGGAAGAGAATGTCCTCCCGCTCCGAACCCTGCCATCTGAAAGCACAGCCCCAATCCTCTCCCCAACAACCACCACCGACAGTGAACTTCACAGTCTGTGGATGGAATTCAGAGCGTATGTGAACTTGAATGGGGGAAAAATGAACATACAAAACCCCCGACATCTTTATCTGCACTAACCTCTCAGTGCATGTTAACAGTGCTTTTGTTGTGAATGTAGCCCATGACTGTGTCACAACAGATACATGCAGAGACCGCAAAATAGCATGTTCATTTTCATTATGCCCAAATTATGGTAACTGTTGGACCTTGTTCTGTAATGTTATTAAATGCTACATCATAACCTTGGCTCTTGATATTTTGATAACTTAAGTTTCAATACCATTTATTTTCTTTGTTATCCTATGCATTTGTATCTATGCCCTTTAAAGTGTGTCCTGAGAAGGGGTCTGAGGCTTCACCAGATTGCCAAGAGGATCCATGGCATAAAAATGGTTAGAGAACCCCTGCCTGGTGAAGTAAAGGCATGAGCACTATAGCCAAAAAACATGGATTCCAATCCAGGCTCTGCCAATTTCTAGTTCTGTTCCTTTGAGCAAAAGGATTTAAACTCTCTGAGCCTTGAATTTCCCCATCTTGACTGAAGGAGCCAACACAGAAACAATACCTACCTCGTTCATCAACAACTTAACTGAACACGTGGTTACTCTGCGCCAGGCACAAGGCTGAGTTCTGGGGCTACAGCAATGAACATGACAGAGAGGGAGGGCCCTTCGGTACTTTCTACAGAAGGTCATGCCATGTACACTGTTTAGCAGTGACTGGCACATAAGCATTCTATAAACACTACAGTCCTACTGCTAAACCCACAACGTTTAGTGTTTAATTATGTGCTGATAACGTTGCCTCCCATGTAACAATTGTTAATGCATCTAGCTCATCGGTTCTCAACCTGTGGGTTGCAACTCCTTTGGGGGTCGAACGACCCTTTCACAGGGGTCAGAAAACACATATATAATTACATATTGTTTTGTGATTAATCACTATGCTTTAATTATGTTCAATTTGTAACAATGAAATTGGGGTCACCACAACATGAGGAACTGTACTAAAGGGTTGCAGCATTAGGAAGGTTGAGAACCACTGATCTAGCTCGTGCCCTCCCAACAAAGCTTCCCGGAGGCTAGGGGCTGGGGGTCACGCTCACGGAGGGCACAGCTTGTTGGATGGAAGAACACAGGATTTGGAGCCAAATGGCCCCGGCCTCGAAACCACTCTGCCACTGGCTAGCTCTGTGACTACACCAGAGACCAGCAGCTGTCCCCCAAAATCTGTCCTCTACTTCCTCTACTGTAATAGAATTCCTAGATTTGGGCTGTGCACATGGACACTCAGAATCAAGGATAATATTTCCCAGCCTCCTCACAGCAGAGTATGGTCATGTGATCAAATTCTACCCAATGGGGATATAAGCAGAAGTGATGTGTATAACTTCCTAGAAGCGTCCTTAAATTAAGAGGGCCTGCCCTTTACCTATCCTTTTCCCTCCCAGCACGGCCATCAGGGACATGAGATGCCCTTGGGAATGGAGGCGTGCACTTGGAGCAAGACAGAAGGGGCCTGGGTCCTACCATTGTGGGGCACATTTCTAGCTGGTACAGTGATCTACCTTTGGCAAGTTCCTCCACCTCCCTGGGCCTCCATATCCCCATCTACAAAAAGGTGATCAGACAAGGTCTCTACCCAGCAAGGCTGTGTTGAGGACTTAATGAGATGGGGCTTGCTCCACAGTAAGGACTTGCGTTGGGAGACGTGATATTACCACTGTTCTTATCTCGCTGCAAAGAAAAATGTTGGAAATGGAGACATCTTAACACTGACCTGGGAGAGAGGTGGCTCAACAATCACACACTTGAAAGGCACCCCAGCCACTCCAGTCCTCCAGACAAGAATTCCCTTCTCTGGCACCCTTGTCAAAGGCCCCCAGGGAAGAGAGGCGCACTCCCTCTAGGACTACTGTTGGTAGAGGGATGTTTGTTCACCCATATATCACTATTCTCATCTATCCCTTCGGAATCCTTGAATCCTTCCTCTGAGGGCCCTGACCCATCTCGCTCCTCTCCTCTGCCTCCTTATCTCTGCCTTTAATGACCCCAGCCCTGCCTCTGGTCGCACTCCCACAGGACATCAAACTTCCCTTCTATCTCTTTTGGAAGCACCCTCTGGTCTCTGCCCAAAGAAGCTCCCTAACTAACTGGGAAGTAAGTGATCGCATCCTGAGCCCATCCTTTTCAAATAGAGGCTTCCCACGCTATCCAAACGAAATTCTCTCCCATCGGAGAAGACTACAGGACCATCAGCCGCCGACAGGCTCTCCTGCATGGATCCAGAGAGGTCCCAACCGCCTCCATTGGGAGTGTTCTGTTGCTAACACTTTTAAAGCGATTTCATCTTGTTTGCAGCATCAGCGCTGAGCTGGGAGGCATAACTCTTCCTGGCAATGCAAAAACGAAATGTGCTTTATGCGCCTAAAGCTCATATTCATCTTTCCTGATAGTTCCCTCCCTGTTCCTCAGACACAAATCCTAATCTGTCTCTCCCAGAGTTGTCATCCTGTGTCACTGTCACCCACAAAGGCTGCTCCCAGGCACAGCCACAATCAGCTCGCTCTCTCTCCTTCTGCCCCTCTGGCTCCGCCCATTCTCAGTAATGGAACTTCACTCTCCTCATGGTTTAACAGGTCCAGGCTTTAGAATTGGAACAAGGGTGCCTGTGGCAGCCAATGGCTCCCCAGAGGGGTGGGAACCCAGAGCTGCAACAAGAAGAAACAAGACAGTGGTCAAGAGGGCAGGAATCAGCGCCCAGCCAAGCAGAAAAGGAGGAATCTGACCCAGACATGGCAAAGGACCGGGAGCAGAAAGCACAGGCCTAATGATGTCAGAGGAGCCACAAGCATCTCGGAGATCCGCCCTTTATCCCCCAGGGTTTCCCAACTCGCATTGCCTTTCTGGAGGCTGGCTCAGCCTCACTTTGCAGAGCACTCAGCCTTCTCCTACTTTTCACACACACACAATTTTCCTCCAGGGGTGTGGCTCACATGGGCATAAAACCTGGGGATTCTTTGCTGTTTCATAGTCACATTACACATTAATTTGCATGACACAGCAAGAACGCTGCCCCATGAATCACTCCACAACCGACTACAAGCAGGAAACGAGACCCCCAACGTGGGTTATATCCCCGCTCCAAATACCTTCTGCTCTCCAAGGTCCCCTCCACCGTGCTCAGAGCCACTGAGGAAGGAGAAAAGAGGGGACTTCTCCAGTGGGGCCCAAAAGACCAGGTAGAGATGGATGTGTGTCCACAGTTCCAAACCTCCCCACTCCCACCACGTCCGTCTCCTGCCACCATTCCCCTTCAAGGCCACCTGGAGGCTCCCTGTCCTCCACGGCACCTGCTTATACGCCAGGCTGGGAGTGAAGGGAAGACAGCAGTGCAAGTGCCAGGGCCCAAGCTTCCACTCCACAGAGCGGCCAGGCACAGGGACCAGCCGGGACTTACAGTCCTTGAGCAGCCGGAGGAAACAAAAGGCACAAATGTCACATCTCCTTGTTTTCCCATCAGCACTTCCCTCTGCCCTGGGCCCCACCCGACCACTCTGTCTCTTTCCCGCCTTCGCCTTCGCCACACAACCTGCCCCACATCTGAACCTCCCAGAGGGCTTTCCTTGTTGGTCCTCCTGAATCCACATGAATCACTAACTACTGACTTACACCCAGACACTAAGCGGATGACAAATACAGAATCACAAATGGCAATCGGATCGTTAGGACTGGTGAACAGAGAGCTTCCTGCCTTCTGCGTCCACCTGAGCACACGGGAGACACTATCCTAACCCACACCTGGGCGGAGGCTCTGCTGACTACACTGCCGCCAGGCTAGGTGTGTGTGCATGCGTCAGGGCAGGGAGGGCTGGCACTAATGAACTTACACGCTGCTTCCTTCACGTGCTACGCACCGGAATTACCTAGGACGGCTGAAAGTCGGACGCCTGGGTCACCCTCCCAGAGAATCTAGTTGAATTGGTCTGGGGTTGCCTCCTGGACTTGTATTTTTAATAAATTTTTTAATTGATTTCAGAGAGGAAGGGAGAGAGAAACATCAATGATGAGAGAGAATCATTGATTGGTTGCCTCCTGCATGCCCCACACTGGGAACCGAGCCCACAACCCAGACATGTGCCCTGACCAGGAATCGAACCCTGACCTCCTGGTTCACAGGTCGATGCTCAACCATTGAGCCATGATGGCTGGGCCCGCCTGGACTTTTAAAAGCTCCCTCAGTGATTCCAACCTGCACCCAAGTTTGCAAACCACTGACTGCACACATTTATGATGTGTTCAGAGCACTCACAGCCTTTCACTGTCAAGATAGCTCTTGGAGGCCTCATCCCATCTTCCTGGGGCTCAGACGTCAATCCCGGTAAGGCCGAGACTGGAACTCGGGTTCTCTAACCCCAGGCTCCGTTCTGTCCACCCACCTGGGAACTCTCGCCAGGGTGTAGACAAGGCATGAAAGCAATCACCACTGCCAGCAGCTCATGGACAAACCCATTAATACAAGAAGCCTGGACTTGGAGGTGCAGAGACCCAGGCATCGGAGAGGGGGGAGGTGTGCTCACATGTGAGGCCTGGGGCAATGCAGAGAGACAGACAGATCCCGGCCAGGGAGCTTATCTGAGACCCAATGTGTCCTAACATAGGTCACTGAAGACGGAGCTCAAAGGCAGGGAAGTAGTTTTGAATTTGAGGATGGACAAGCGTTAGGCACTGGGAAGAGAATCTTGAGAGAGGCGTCCAAGGTTTGCCTCTCAGTGCCAGTTTCTTCGTCCAGCTCTAAGCATTCTGACCGTCTGTGGGGGCACAAAAACCAATCCTAATACATCCCCAAACCAGGCAGCTGCAATCCCTCCAGCCTCTCTTCCTGCCAGAGCAACAATCCAATCCGAGCTTCCTTGGTGAGGGGACATATGACAGTGCCTTCAAACATGTGTTTGTATCCAGACTACTTAGGTAGCGCAAAGCATCCCTTCAACCCCTTTCCAACCACACCTACCTCCCCATCAGCATCACCACACCAACCTCCCCGACACAGTAGGAATAATGTTGCCACGTCGGGTTAAGAATTTACATGGACCGGCACAGAGGTGAAGCCACTCAAGCACGTGTGTAATGCTGCAAAGAACCAGCCCACAACCCACACAGAGTCCCCCAACCACTGACGGGCAGATGGGGGACCTCATCCCTGCAAAGCCCGGGACAGACACTTTAAGGGCAGCAAATGTTCCTTCTTACAGACCACACACGTTGTTCCACTATTCCTCCCGGGCCAGAAATGGGCCTCTCAGTTCACCAGTCCAACCTGTGCCACTCAACCTGTGCCACACAACCTGTGCCACATACCGGCCGCCTCCTGGTGTCTCAACACCTCCTGGTGTTGATGGGAAAGAACCACACGGAATTACAGGAACCAACAGCAGGTTAAACTTTCCCATTGATCGATCGCGCTGATAGCAATGCCACTTACCCAGCACAGCCAGACAGCTCAGCACCGGGAGAAAGCACTTCATGTCGGCAGCAGAGAGAAGTCACAACACGGGCGCTTCCTCCTCTCCCGGACTTAATCTCTCATTGCTGGCTATCCACTCACAGCTCCGGGGACAGTTTTGGAAACAGAACTTCACTCAGAAAATAAGGTTAAAGAGAAGAGATCAGCAGGAGGCAGTCGGGAGGACCACGGGTGGGTGGCGCATGTTAAACTCCCCGATGCAAAGAAAGGGTCCAGCACACTCCTGCAGGCGCTCTGGGCTCCTGCCACATCGTGTGCCTTGCGGTTTCCACTGGAATTATAGATTGCGGTGGGTTAATCCTCCAGGAAAAGGGGAAAAGAGTCTGAGAAAATCCTTTCATCCGCTGATTATACAGAAATGTCCTTGGCTTCCCAGTGAAGGTGTCTGCGCTCTCCTTCATTCGGATTCCCCACAGGGGCCTGGGCAGGTTTTGTCAAAACCTTTAACAGCCAAATCGGCCCTGGCTAACAGCGACTGCTTGGGTTTCTTCGTGGAAAAGTGCACTCCATCCATGATGGGAGGTCAAGGAGCTGCCACCAGCCCCAGACCTGCCTGGCACACACGAAGCCAGTTGGCGTTTCCGAGCCCTGAGGCGGTCCCCAATGCCAGCAGATTTCTAAAACAAACACAACAAAGATTTATCAAAGCCCAACACGCCGGCCACAAAACCCAGAGAGGGGCAGAGCCCGCGAACACCTGGGTCCCTTCCCCGGACCAGGACAGACGCTTTACATTCTGACCTTGGTCAGGTCGCTACGTCTGCCTCTGCCTCAGTTTCCCCGCCCAGAGCAGGGCAATTGTGGGCAGCCGGATGGTGCCTGCCATACTTTTGCCAAATGCTTCACTCCTGGGAATTCCCGGCGCGAGGCGACGAGCCCGGCGCCACGGGCAGCCCCACCCTCCGCGGGCGCAATTCGGTCTGGGGCTCCGAGGTGGGGCCGCCACTCCCGGTTCCACCCCGGCCCCCGCCCCCTACGTGGGAGCCCGGCGCGCCGCGTCCCTGGTGGCCCCGCTATTGTTTTACCTTCCCGGGTGTGTATTTTCCGCTGAGTGGGAAGAAAAGAGACGGAGGGAGAAGGGCGCCGAGGCTGCGCTTTCCGCTGCCGGGACACGCTCGCTGGGCGCCCGACCGGCCGGGGGAGGGTCTGGGGCCGACCCCCGAGCGCAGCCGGCGCCCGGCCCGCCGCCCCTCCTCGCGCCCTCCCGGGGCCCCGCTCCGCCCGCTGCCGCCCGGGCACGCGTCGCCCTCGCTCCCCTATGCTCACCTCTCTGCGGCCCTCTCCCTCTACGCGCCGGTCAGTCTGCCGGTCGGTCGGCCCGGGCGCACGCCTCTGGGGACGCGCCGCCTCCTCCCCGTCCTCCGGCTACGGCACCAGCCGCGCGCGGCCCCGCCCAGTCCCCGCCCCCTCCAGCCCGGGCCGCTGCACCGGCAGGCAGAGCGCGGGGCGCGGGTGCCGCCTGGGCCAGAGGCACCGCCCCCGGGCCCGCCCCTTCCCGCAGACCCGGGACGCGCGTCGGGGCTGGGGGGCCTGGCAGGGACCTGGCTTGCAGGGGGCGGGGAGCAGGGGGGACGCCGAGGCCGCACTTGCCGGTGGGGAGGGCCACCCAAGGCCCTGGATACATCTGGCGTGCGGGCCAGCAGCCCCGAAAGTTAACCAGGGGTTCACAGGCAGCCTCCCGGGTCGCAGGCGAGCCGCACAGGCCCTTCCCAAAGCCCAGAGAAGGCCCCAGGGCCCCCAGGAGGGCAGCACAAAAACAAAGTCTTCGCAGAGGATGTGGGCCTCCTCATATAGTGCAACCCATATTGCGCTTAGCTCTAGTACCGAATTTCCTAGAAGTTGAGACCGAATTGGACTCTGAAATAGCCTGGGTTCTAACCCTGGTTCCTCCACTTCCTCAAGACAAACCGTGGTCGGGGATTCTGTACCTCAGTTTCCCCATCTGTCATGGTTATGTGAGATGCCCGTGATACACGTGCAAAACAGAATGGTGCCTACCACATCTTCTGCACTCAGTAAATGTCAGCTGTAATTGTTTTATGAGGAGGTCCTATCCAAGCAAGTGCACTTTCATTCATTTGATACTTATCCAACCCACCTGGGTGCTGGGTAGGCACCCTCACAAGGTGACCATGGTAGACCAGGACAGCCCTGTCCTCCTGGAGCTTGCAGTCCCATGAGGAGACAATAAAACAGGGATGGCAAGAAAAAAAAAGTGTTGAAAAAGCATAGGTCCTATGTTGGGGGTCGGGGCATGAGGAGGAGGAGGAGTTGGTCACCCAGGAAGGCTTCTAGGAAGAATCAAAGAGCAGAAGAGGCAGCAGAGGAAGAGGGGGGGGGGGGGGGAGTGAGGAGTCACAGGCCTTGGACTCAGCATCCTGGCAGACCCAGAAGGGAGAGAGAGAGTGGCCCACTTAGAGGACCAGAAATCTCTGATGGGCCCAAACTAGGCTGTAAGAAAGTGCAAGAAATGAGCAGAGAAGAAACCCAGTGCCTGAACCAGGAGCGCTCTGGACACTGTGTTAAGGAGTTTGGGCGTTAGCCCAGGGCCTTTGCGAAGCGAGGTTTTGTCCACTGTAGGAAGACTACTCTGGCCTAGGTGCAGAGGATGGATGGAATGGGAGTTCTATAAGCGGCTGGGGGTGTTGCTGGAAATCCAGACAAAAGGTGATGGTGACCGAACCACAGAAGTGGCAACAGGGAAGGAGAGGAGTGAGCAGGTCCCTTGATGTGGGGAGGTAGGCTCCTGGGGTTGAGGGTGAGGATGGGCCAGAAAAACCAGTTCAGCCTCAAAGGCTGAGATCAGGATAGTAGGATAGGGCTGAATGGAGTGAGTTTGAGTTGCCTGAGGGCATGCAAGTGAAGATGTCCAAAAAGCAACTGGGTATGCCAGCAAAGGCCTGAGAGATGGGGATTAGGGGGTTGGGTGGCGTTCAGAACTCAAAAAGGGACTATGGGTTTGTAAGATGTTTTTTTCACCCTACTGAACAGTATGATAGTGAAAAGATTTAATGAAGGAATAGACTGATAATTCATTTATGCAAAAGAGAGAAAGAGAAAGAGAGAGAGAGAGAGAGGGGGGGGGGGGGGAAGACCTGCAGCACACAGGGCAATGAAGAACATGCTATGAGGGATTAAAAAATAATTAAGGGGTCTTATTTGCCCACCCCGCTCCCTTGCCGGCATGATCCGCCCTTAAATAATCATTTATTGCAAACAACTCTTGGCATTGTGGCCTGCGTATAGTAATTGCACTATAAATACTTGAATTGAATTGAACTGGATTAAATATTTATCACATATGCCAAGTATTGTACTGAAATCTCCTCTTGTGCGTTAAATATTACCTCTTCCTCCCAAGACAACCCTGACTCTAGCATCTCTCACTGCTACGGCTCTGCTAGACTCCTTCATTTGTTTACTGAGCACCTGCTATGTGCCAGGAAAAGTCTCTGCTCTCATGGCGCTTACATTCTAGAGGAAAACACAGATAAATATATAACATAGCATGACGTGTGTTCTGAGGAAAAGGGGATAAGGGAATTGTGTGTGCATGCGTGGGGGGTATGGAGGAGGATTCTGTTCCCAGGTGGTGGTCAGGGAAAGCCTTGCAGAGGGTGTGCCCTTTGATCAGAGACCTGATTAGAGGGAGGAAGGGAGAGAGGGAGGGAGCCTTGGGGATTTCTGCAGGAAGAACATTCCAAGGTTAAGGAACACCAAGTGCAAAGCCCATTAAGATGCTCAGAATCTAAAAGGTGTGCTTGAAAAGGCCTGAGAGAGAAGGGGAGTGGGGGTTGTTTTCAAAGAAGTCCCAGAGCCCAAAGCCCGTAGGACCTCACCTGCCGGGGGCAGTTTGGGTGGCTCTGGCTGCAGTGAAAGGATGGAGCTTTGGAGGGTAGGAGTGGAGGAAGGCACTAAAAAGAAGGCTCTTATGGTCACGATGGTGAGCGATGACCACGGCTAGGGCTGGGGTGGTAAAGATACAGGTTAGGAGAAATGTGTGGAGTCTGGAAGCATTTTGAAAATAGACTCAATGGCATATGGAGGGGAGAGTCAAGGGATCTTCCAAAAGTCCCACCTAAGTCTTATTTGGAGTTCTCTGACCTCACCAAGCTGCCCAACCCCGTTTCCAAGCCTGTACCTCCCAAGCACTTACTCCCTGGGCCTCTGCCGGGGCCACTTCCTCGGTCCTTGGACCTGCACTCAATTATTCCTTCTCAGTTGTTTCTTCTCAACCTACCTCACCTCCTATCCTGTTGACCTGTTGCATCCTGGTTCCCAGCACAGCATCTTCCTAATTTCCACAGTGATGAGCCACCTGAGATATTCAAAGAGCTGTGCTAACTGTAGGGCAGGGAGAGTAAATTAAACCAAAAGAAAGCCTCTGCCCTCCACACACGGAAACAAAGGAAGTAAGGGCTGAACAGGGGCATGATGGTGGCCCTTCACCTGCAGGCAGAGAAGCCATGACAAGGGAAGGAGAAGCGTCTGGTCTGAACGCTCGTAGCCTGCATCACATGTGTGTGTGTCACATCTTACACTGGAATGTTGAGGCCCCTCCTGGGTCGGCCTGGAATGGGTTGCACAGTGGGATGTTTTGGGAGATTCCCTCCTGAACCTTCTCCCCCCCAGGGCGGCGGTACACTCAGAAGCCTGCAGGAGCCAGGCTGACTCACAGCGTCAGCAAAGCGTCACAGTTGGGAACAAAGGTCTAGTGTTGCCTTATTTTCCTACTTTTCAAGAAAAACAGGAAATCCAGATTTTCATCGAATGCTTCCTAATTTTTTTTCATTGGAAGCTAGTGTTTCAAAATAAATGAAACCCTGTGGGAACACAACACAAAACTTGTTTGAGGTTAAGATATGGCCAGTGATTCTATCAGTTGGAGGTCTCCAGACCTATTGTAGCTGTAATCAAAGGCTAATCTAACACCAGAAGGGAGTGGTGGGGAGGGGGGCGAATTTGGGGGCAAGGGGGAGAGGGGGAACATCTGTAATACTTTCAACAATAAAGATAAATTTTTTAAAAAGACCATAAGTGATATAAAGATGCAAATGGGGGGGGGGGAGAAAGGGGATGGTTAGCCAAGTTGTCTTGTTGAGGGCGAGGCACTTTGTGTAAAGACAGCCTGACACTCAGCGCTCACAGCACGGATGTTAATTGCTCTATTGCGCTTTGAAATGCCAAGTGGGAAGAGCAAAGCTCCCCACCTCACAAGCAGCCGCTCAACAATTCTCCTGATAGCTCGCTCTCTTCCTGGTGATTACCCTCCCACACAGGCGAGGGTCCCCAAGCTGAGGACTAGGAATAGCTCACACAGGATGCCATCTGCCTTTAAAAAAAAATCGACTGTTGTATTTTGAGATCAGGGTGGCGAGGGGGTAAGAGGGTCCCCAAGGCGTTCCCCCCCCCCCCCAGGTGGATGCTGAGAACCTCAGGCGCATCACCTAGTGTTGGAGAAGGGGCTGGACTGCCCCCATGAACTCTGAAGTCTGGTTTCTCCCAGCGGGAGGAATAAGACTGGTCCTCCCTCCACAAAACCCCAGAGCTGTGCTCGCTTGCTCTCCGGCTGACAGAGCACAGCGGGTCTGAAGAAGAAAGCCGGGGTTTGTGCCTCAGACCTGCCTTTACTGTCTCCTAACTCTAGTCATGTTACTTCCTCTCGCTCGCCCTCCGCTCCTGCTTCCTAGAAGGGGGTATAACAGCCCCTGCCCTCACATCGAGACTGTAAGGATTAAATGAGTTCATATAAAGAAAGAATTTAGCAAAATACCTGGCCCGCCCTAACAGGTTTGGCTCAGTGGATGGAGCGTTGGCCTGCGGACTCAAGGGTCCCAGGTTCGATTCTGGTCAGGGGCGTGTGCCTTGGTTGCGGGCACATCCTCAGTGTGGGGTGTGCAGGAGGCAGCTGATCGATGTTTCTCTCTCATCGATGTTTCTGGCTCTCTGTCCCTCTCCCTTCCTCTCTGTAGAGGATCAATGGAATATATTAAAAAAAAAAAAATACTTGGCCCTTGGTAGTCAGTCCTCATTAGCTATTCTCGTCACTAGTTAAGAATCTCACACAGCCCAGGCGCAGGGAGCCAGGAGCCGGAACGTCTGGCCTTAGTCTAGGTTCCACTACCTGTGCTGTCTTTTGACCTCGCTGGACCCAACTTTCTTCTTCTGGAAAATGAAGTTGGTTGGACTAGGCAGAAGGTCCCACACTGGCTGTGCATGAACTATTCCACAGAATTGAAAATACAGATTCTCAGCCCTGGCCAGTGGTTAGTACTGGCCCTCACACTGACGGGTCTCGGGTTCAATTCCCGGTCAAGGGTGTGATCCTGGGTTGCAGGTTCTAGCCCCAGCCCTGGCAGGGGCAAGTATAAGAGGCAACCAATCAGTATGTCTCTCTTACATCAATGTTTCTCCTCCCCCTCTGATCCACTCTCTCTAAAAATTAATGAGAAAATATCCTCGGATGAGGATTCACAAAAATAAAATAAAAGTACAGATTCCCAGGCCCCATCTGAACATCAGTGTGTGAGACTAAACTAGATGGGCTCTTCCAGCTCAAAATTTTATGACAGCTTTTCTCCAATTCATGATCCCATCTCCTCTGTCCAAGCCCATTTCTGATTTTGATTGATGGGTCCCTCAGCTACACAGCTTGTCACCTAGATCAAGAGTTAGAAGCGTTCACCTTTTCATCAGTATTCCATTCAAGAAGCTCCCCCTCCTGCCTATCCCAACCTTGAGGGTTTCATGGCTCTCCATTCCTCTTTTCCTAAGTCTCAGCAAATCCTGATTTTTTTTTTTTAACCCAACAGCAGCCTTAGATCTCTTTCCCCTCATGCCCAGCTCTGGCGCACGGCCTACGTCCTACCCTCCTGGACTCCCTCCCTTTGTGAAAGCAGGCACGTGACCCTGAGCCTGTGTGTAAGCAAGGATTTTGGCTCAGGCTGAATGCCGCCACACTTGTCATGTTGGCATGGCTTCTCTGAGCTCGATTGGCCGACCCCCACTCTCTCCTTCCCTCTCACAGCCCCAAGGCGCTGGGCTGGCTGCCAGCATGGCTGCCACAGTCAACCAGGCGGTTGTCCAGGTGGAGGACTCTTAGGAATTTTGCTTGGCCCCTCTGGTGGGGGGCAAAAAAAAAGCATGAGTTTGATCACAAAGTTTCTGTCCTCGCACGGGGAAGGTGTGCCACCACCGATCTACTGTTCTAAGAATCCAAACGACCGAGCCGGACCGTGAGCATCCGGGGCACAGAGCTTCCGGATGCGGGGCCCTCTTGCAGACATCTGCTCCCCACCAGTCGCCAGGGCTGCCGGGCCGATCTGGCTGGCACCTTGCCTGTTTCTGGAAAGGAGTGCAAAGACGCTGGCACATCTCACCCAAATGTATAGGAGCCTGGCTGACAGTTTCCGAAAGTTCACTTGGAAGTTAATCATTTGGAACCCCGAACATATTTCCCCGTAACAGTCATATAACATAGGTGATTCTATTTCCAAGCTGACACACAAGCCCGTTTAACCCTTACTATGCTTAAGAGGAAAAAAAAAAAGCAGTAAGCCAACATACAGTTGAAACACAAGTGACTGAATATTACTGAAAAATAACATTAGAACAGGAATTTTTTCTTTTAAAAAATATCAACAGATATTTAACAAAAATGTAACATAAAGCGCTGTTCTACACCCTGGGGTGCTAAAGAACATGGGCAAGCGTCCCATCCTCACGGAGTTTAATTCTGCATTTATTTTCCTGTTTATTGTCTGTGTTCCCCCTGAGCATGTAGGTTCCCCGGGGGCCAGAATCTGGTCTCTGTTCTCTAATGTGTGCTTATGCCTAGGACAGGGGCTAGCACGTAGGATGTATGTGCTCAAAAAATACTTGTTAAATAAATGAGTAAATCAATCAGAGTTGGGGAGACAGACAATAAGCAAGTAGGCAAATAAATGTGCCACAAATGCCATGAAGAAAAATAAAGCAGATCACACAGGGAGGGAGGTGGCTATTTTTGACGGCACAGCCAGGCTTCTCTGAGGAAGTGACATTTGCACAGAAATCAGATGAGGGATGAGGAATTGAGTCATGGGAGGAACAGGGGAAGAAGGATACTGCTTTTGGTATTATCAGACCAGGAAATTTGGACCTATTTTCCCAGTAACAACTGAAATGCCTGGACAAAATTTAAGTAATGTTAAAAAAATAGTTAGTGAAGAGCCCAGCAGGCTTGGCTCAGTAGTTGAGCATCGACCTATGAACTAGAAGGTCATGGTTCAATTCCCAGTCAGGGCACATGCCCGGGTTGCAGGCTCGATCCGCAGTGTGGAGCATGCAGGAGGCAGCTGATCAATGATTCTCTCTCATCATTGATGTTTCTATCTCTTGTGCACTCTCCCCTTCTCTCTGAAATCAATAAAAAATACATATATTTTTTAAAAGTTAGTAAAGTGTTGAGGAATTACCAGGTAAAAGCTAGGAGAAGAGGAGGACAATGACACAGAGCCCTGCTGCCCTGAGGGCCTCTATGGAAATGCAGTGAGTAGCTGCAGCACTCAGCTGAGCTTTGGGTGGCCTCAGAAGGCGAGGGGACATTTAACCCTTGAACTGGGGTTAAGCTGGTTCCAGACTGGAAGCAGCACCGGGACCTTCCAGGAGCCAATGGAAATCCTTTCAGGAAGAAGGGCCTATCGCCCTGGGCCTCCCATGACGCCAAAATGGAATTCCCAGCACACAGTCAAATATAATCAGGAAATAAGACAAGATGAGTGAGCACCAGCAGAGACAACAGGAAACTGAAACAGGCCCACAAAACCTTGAGCTATTGGAGTTACCAGAAATAGCCCAAAGAGCAACTATGCTTACCATGTTGAAGCAAAAAAATTCACACGGGAAGACTTTGTTAGAGAAACTGAAACCGCGGGAAGGTCTGCGGAAAATAAGTGCAAAGGCCCTGAGGCAGGAACAAGCTTGGCCGGTTGGAGAGACAAAGGCAGTGTGGCCAGAGCAGAGAGAGCGGGGGAGGGGTTGGTGGAGGGTCAGTCAGAAAGGAAGGCAAAGACCAGGCTTTTGGGTCTTATGGGAATGAGGGTCTTATTCCATGAGTCAAAGGAGATGAGGTTTTGTTTTTATTTGTACACAAAAGCCTTCATTACTGATCACCCTCTTTCATGCCATCTACAGAATCCCTTGGCGAGGGACATCAGTCCTCCGCCACCACTGCTCATCTCCCTGGGATGCCCAGACGCAGGGCCCCTGGGGCTGAATCAGGGACAGCATCTCCCCGGAGGCTTTACAGGAAGCTGACTTTGATCCCCAGGCTTGACCTTGGCCAAAGGCAGAGAAGTGCTAAGCTGGAGCCCCTGCGTGTGCCTGGAGTTCACAACTCAAATGATCACACGTGAACATAAACTAGATTCTTTCATAAGCGCTTATCATGTCTATGACCCGCTCATGTCTATGACCCGCCCCCATCTTTCTTTTCCTTACTTACAACTTTCCATTTATGGACAAGGGCAGGGGAGCAGAAAGGGAAAAAAAAGAAGTGGAAAAAGACTGAACTAAAAAAGAAAAATTGGTGCCCCAGTCAGTTTGGCTCAGTGGATAGAGCATCGGCCCACAGACTGAACGGTCCTGGGTTTGATTCCAGTCAAGGGCACATACCTTAGTTGCAGATTCCCCAGCCCATGCAGGAGGCAACCAATCAATGTGTCTCTCTCACATCAATATTTCTCTGTGTCTCTCCCTCTCTTTTCCACTCTCTCTAAAAATCAATGGGAAAATATCCTCGGGTGAGGAATAACAAAAAGAGAGAGAAAGAGAGAGAGAGAGAGAAGAAAAATTGGGAAGAGGAAGGAAGGAAAAGAAGGGAAAGAAAAGAAAGAAGGGAGAGAGAAGAGGGCAAAGAGAGAGAAAGAACAAGCAAGAGAGAAAGAGGGAAGGAGGGAGGGGAGGGGAGGGAGACAGATGGAAGGCAGGAAGGAAGGAGAGAAGGAAGGAGAGAAAGAAAGAGAAATCCTTAAGTAACCACACATGTGGCTATGAAATATATCTGAAGTATCTCCACTTAAACAGCAGGGGCCTCATGGCAGATTTTAAATATTTAATTGACTAAAGAAACCAACGTAGAACAAAGCCCCCTTTCTTTGTGAGCTGTCATATGATAACCCAAACACAGCAGTTGCTATTTTTCTCCAGACTCTATCAACCACAGCCGTTTGTCTTGGTCCTGCACTGTTAAAAAAAAAAAAAAAAAATTAAAAAGAATGTGTGTGTGTCTCAGCCACAAGACCAAAGCAGCCGTTGCAGCAATGGCCGACCTATGGAATTCTGCAGCGCCCCGGCCCCTCCTGGCTGCCAGATGTCAGACAGTGGTTCCCTTTCATCCGCACCCACCGCAGGGCCCTGTCACCCTGTGCAGTGGTGGGAATTCACAACCGTTTTCGAATCCCACCCCAGATCTGAGGAGGCCTAATCTTGCCCAAGGGGAATGAGCTGCCTGGGAGTGCAGATGGGGTGGGGTTCGATTTGTTCCCCAAGTTCTGCTGCATATTAAAAGGCTTGTTTTTAGCCGGGGAAGTCAGTCATCACCACGAGGGGAACACAGGACAGACCTAACACCAGGGTTTGAAAGGAGTACCGTGAGCCGGAGGGAACACACGAGTCCTCCCATGGGTGTGTTAACCTAAAAATAAAAGCCAAAGCGAGAGGCAATAGCATGTATTTGAGATCCAAAAGAATAGCTGGTCGGGAAGCACTGATTCCGGCAGAAACACAAATAGTGTTCCAATTAGGAGACAAAAGCAAGGGGTACTTATGAGAAAGGGAAGGGGACCGATTACATCAGTGGAAGGAAGGCATTTCCACAGGTGCAGACCAGCTAATTAGTGATGCTAATTCTAAACAGTGTTTTTTACTTTCAGTCTAGTAGTCAAATGATCTGCTTTCCTGTTATCTTTGCAAACAGTAGTTGAGGATACAATGTGGCTTTAGGCCCAGCCCTAAGGTTTCTATGCTGCTTTAACATTCCTAAGGCTTGAGGACATGCAAGGCAGTGCCTCTGGGACTGCAGCTCCAAGTCCATTTTAAAGCAGCTCCCTTTCTATTATTTTTAGGTGCTTTCCTGGAGATTCTGTACTCATTCTACTGTAGATTCAGGAGGCAGCTGGATGACTCCTGGACCTCCATCTCTTTCTGTCCCACACTCCTCTTCTGTCTCCTCTCCCTTCCCCTCGCCCTTCTCCTTTTCTTTCATAACTGTGGATTGGATCAGCACTGCAACTCCAGCAAGGCAGTGGGCAGGCACACCATGAAGATGCTGACCAGAGGGCCCCAAGCTGCCAGCCCCCTGTAAGGCATGAGAGAACACAGGGAAGGTGAATGACAGTGTAGCTTCCTAGTTAAGAGCTTGAATCCCATACTTCCTCTTCCACTGGCTCTGTGACCTCTGATAATGTATGGAACCAACCAGCCTCAGTTTCCTCATCTGTAACTTGGGTGCTTTATATGAGGAGATATTATAGTGCATTTTTTAAAAATAGGGTTAGCTTGGGGAATACAGTAGAAATACACTGGGTGAAATACTTAGTGCACAGTAAATGGTCAATGAATTCAGTCATTTAACAAATATGATTGAACATCTACTACCAGTAAATGCCAGGCCCTATGTCAGGTACTTGGTAGACAAAACAGATAACAAGGAGCTCCTGCTCTCACGGAGTGAACCTGTGTGTCAATGATGAAAGCGCCACTGTTGGCACCGGCAAAATGGCACCAGGTGTTAGACCGGACCTCAGTTCAGCAACCTGGGTACTTGAGTTCTGGCTAAGAAACAATTCAGAGCCAAGACTCAAACTATAAGAGGAAGTTTATTGAGAAAGTCACAGAGGTAGGAGAAGTGAGCTGGAGAAGAAATAGGCTCAGAAAACAAGTTACAGCAAGAGAAGGGCCCTTGGAGCTTAGGAGAAAGAGAGAGGAAAACACGCCTGGGGGGAAGGTGGGGACAGGCGCTGGGTGCTCCACAAGAAAGCCCAGCTGGTTCCTCCCTCCTGGGGATTTTAACCTGGGAATTTTAGGGGCGCTCCCTGGGGGAGGGCTGGGAGGATCTTGATAGAATATTCATCAGTTTTCCAGGTATGTCCTTTCAGGGCGGTGGTCTCCACTGACTGGTCAGCACCAGGGCAGGGGGTCATTAGTCCTTGCAGCTGGCCTGAGGTCAGCCGTGCATGCCTTGTCTGGTGTTGCTGCTTTTCTGGGCCTGGAGCTGAAACACAACTGAGGCCTAGATGTTATCTCCAGGGGCTAATGCTTCAGGGAGTGTTTGTGCAAGGGTCGAGTGGAGTCCAAGGAGGCCGCTCTTCAGCCCCTGGTTTCTCCTCCAAGGGGGTCTACTGCTGGGCTAGCGACTTGCCAGGGAGGAAAGGTCACAGGAGGGTCCGAACTGTATGACCAGCTTTATGAAAGGCCAGGGGGTCTAACCCCATGACCAGTGATATGCTGGGGGAGGAAAGGTCACCCTGGGGGCACGGTCCTTTTTCCCCAGTTTTCCCTGTTGCTAGGCACCCAGGGGCTTTCCATCCTGGTGACCTTCTGTACCTGGCCCATCGTCCTTGCTGTGCTCATGTCTGTCTAACTGCCTGCCACACGGTGAGAAAACTAAGCCCAGGAATGGGATAACAGCCTGCTGGAAGAGGAGCCACTGCACCTTTAAATGGTGCAATCAGAAACTCCCTGGGAAAGTGTCATTTGAATCAAGACCAGAGGAGGTGAAGGAGCCCGGCGGGCAGACGTCTAAGGGAAGAACATTCTGGGCCGCTGGGAGAGCAAGGAGTGCACCAGGTGCCGCTGAGAACCGTCTAGGGCAGTGGTCGGCAAACTGCGGCCCCTTGAGTGTGGCTCTTCCACAAAATACCACGTGTGGGCGCACACATACAGTGCGATTGAAACTTCGTGGCCACACTCAAGGGGCCAAAGAGCCGCATGTGGCTTGTGAGCCGCAGTTTGTCGACCACTGGTCTAGGAGGCCGGTGTGGCTGGAGCTATAAGTCAGGGAAGGAGAGTAGATGGAAATGAGGTCAGAGGGGTAAAGGCGTGTGCGTGGGAGGGGAAGGAGGCGCCAGGGAGTGCGATCATGTAGGTACCTGTTGGCACTGTAAAAACTTTGGAGAGTTATAAGGAGAGGGGTGATACAATCTGATCAATGTTTTCACAGGACTGCTCAGGCAGATGTGTTGAAAATAGACTGTGGGTGTCAAGAGTGGCCGCAGGGAAACCAGTTCAAGGCCAGATCCATAAGCCAGGCCAGAGATGGTGGTAGCTGCCAGAGGGTGGAAGAAAAGGAGGTGGTGAGAAGTGGTGGGATTCAGGGTATGTGTTTGAGGAAGAGCTTGCAGAAGTTGATGATGGATGTGAGGAGGAGTGTGAGAACAAGAGAAGAGTTCTAGAACGCCTCTAGGGGTTTTGGCCTGAGCAACCAAAGGATGGGAAGGCCATTGACTGAGATGGGAAAGACTGTAGGTGGAGCAGATTGGGGTGGGGGGCAGGGGTAGGAGAGGCTATGGATGCTGTTTGACATTGTGAGAGATGATTGCCTTAATACCCCAGTGAGTCATGCAATGGGGCTTGCCTTTTTAGAATGCTGCCTCAGCCTTATAAGGAACCCAGGCTAACCTAACCTGCTGGGGAGTCATACGGAGGACAGCCAATGTGTCCTGGTCAATTGCTCCAGCTAATGGCCAGGCGCATAAGCGTAGGCATCTTTTTTTTTTTTTTTTTCATTTAAAAAAAAATCTTTATTGTTGAAAGTAAGGCATAGGCATCTTAAACCATCCAGTCCCAGAAGACTCCAGAAGACTTCATTGCATGAGTGACCCCAGGCAAGGCCAGCGAGTGGATTATCCAGCTGAGACCAGCCCGGATTGCCACTAAGCTTCAGGGTCTGCTGTGTAGCAACAGATAACAAATCATGTTAAATGTGAGATGCTTTAAGGACATTCAAATTAGGGTGTCCAGGAGGTAGTTGAACATCTGAGTCTAGAATCCAGAGGAGATGTCCAGGCTGAAACACATCAAGAGAGCCGTCAGCATACAGGAGATAGTTGAAGCCACGAGACTGATAAAATACCAGGGAAGTGAGCATAGGCAGGACAAGAAAAGGCCGAGGACCGAGCCCTGGGACACATAACACTGAGAAAGGGAGAAGAATGGCAAATATGACAGAGAAGGATCAGCCAGTGCAATGGGAGAAAAACCAGGCGTGTGTGGTGTCCTGAAAACCATGAAACAGAGTGTGTTTCCGGGAGAAAGCAGGGCTCGATTGTGCCTAATTGTAATTATAACTGATCCAGTAAGAAAAGACTGAGAACTGATCACTGGATTTAGCCAATGAAGATCTTTGGTTGCCTTGAGAGGAATAGTTTTAATGGAGTAATAAACGTGGAAGTCCGCTTGGAAGGAGTTTAAGAGAGAATGGGAAGAGAGGAGTTGGAGCTGTGGCTGTAGATAACCCTTCTGAGGAATTCTTTTTTTAAAAAAAAAAGAAAATATTTTTATTGATTTTTTACAGAGAGGAAGGGAGAGGGATAGAGAGCTAGAAACATCGATGAGAGAGAAACATCGACCAGCTGCCTCCTACACACCCCCTACTGGGCATGTGCCCGCAACCAAGGTACATGCCCTTGACCGGAATCGAACCTAGGACCCTTGAGTCCGCAGGCCGAAGCTCTATCCACTGAGCCAAACCGGTTAGGGCTGAGGAACTCTGATATAGAGGAAAATAGAAATAGATGGACAGGGGTAAGAAGATGGGCAGTCAAGAGAGGTGTCTTAAGGTTGGGACCATTCATTTATGAATGGGAAGGATCTGGTAGAGAGAGGAAAATCAAGTGATGCGGGAGACAGGAAGATTTGCTGGGTGATATGTCTGAGTACATGAGTGGGGATGGGACCTAGGGTACAAGTGGAGGCACTGGCCCAAGCTGGGAGCAAGATGGATCCCACATAATGTGGGAGGAAAAGCAGAAAATGTGGGCAAATGTGATGTAAGTGGGTAGATAGATGTAGGTAGAAGATTTTGGAACTTACTGGCTTATGTTTTCTCAGCAGGGTCATTGACTGAGCTTGAGGATAGGGGAGGAGGTGGAGGAGGAGGAGATAGAAATGAATGATCGCCATTGTTACTATCTCCCTGCAGGAGGTGCGGGCTCCATCCTGCCCACTACTACCCAAGAGTTCAGGATTGGTGTTCTGGTAGGCCAGGCTTGATACAGCCTATGGTGCAGAGTGACTCTGGCTGGCACGACTGCTACTTCCTCCTTGACACGGGACTCAGTTTGGTTCAGATATGTGGTGGCCGTGTGCTCAGGAGTGTCTGAGCCTTTTCCCTGACCAAGGCTGTGAGCCTTGCTTAGCCTGAGCCAATCATTCTGTTCCCAGGATATTCTCCTCACAGGTTAGTTATTTATCACAAAGGGGAAAATCGTAACTTTACAGTAGAGAACCCTGGAGGGCATGTCCAGGACTTGGTGATCACAGTTAACATCACCAATAGGAATAGGTCACAACCACCTGCCACCTATGCATAACCTGAGTCTAATGAAGTATCAGACAAACCCAACTCAAGGGATGTCCCACAAAATAACTGGCCCCATCTCTTCAAAATGTCACAGTAGAGAGGACGGAGAAAGACCAAGACTGACCTAGAGGAAGGAAGGCTAGAGAGGCCTGACAACTGAAAAGCAACAGGTGAACCTGGATGGACCCTGGACCTGAAATATCCTTTCTGCAGAGGACCAGTGAACAGTGGGTGAAACCTGGATAAGGCCAGTGGGTTGGGGGAAAAAAGATAATTCTGTTCCCATTGCCAGCAAGTGTTTCAGGCATGGACGTGCGTCCCAGTTCTGATTAAGAACATGAGCGGAGATCTGCCGGCTGACTCTTAGGAAAGATGTTTCCTTGTGATAAATAAAGGATCACAGAGGAAGGATTTCATCCCTTTTGCTCCCCAGTGTTCTGTGTGTGTGTGTGTGTGTGTGTGTGTGTGTGTGTGTGTGTGTGGCAGGGGAGACCAGGGACATTTCTTTTTTACCCAATAATAACTGTTTCAGTTACTTGCTATGCCCTCAATATCCACCGACACTAGTACAGATTCACCTAACGCCTCAGCAAGAACAAACAAGAGACAATTAACTCAGACCCCAGCAATGAGAGGGGAAACAGGGACAGGTCATTGGCCTTGGCCTGTACGTACCTCGCCAACCCTTCCTCCTGTATCCCACCTCCCTCTTTTAAGCTCCTATCACCACAGAGAGCCCCCATTCCGTTTACAATCTGCCCCCGGAGCCCAGCGTTGCACCAGCACAGCGGTTCTCTGGGTTCTGGTCCTAACATGTTTATACAGCAGAGTTCCTGTCAGTCGTGGTCCCCTTTGCAGAGCACCATGAAAAACTGATAAATTTAGGATCAAAACACAGCCTACAACTTAGCATGAAATTATATATTTAGCAACTGTGTGCTTAAGTTGTTTAGAAATGTTCAATGTAATCAAATTTACAGACACTGACACACAATATAAAACCACAACCATCAGTCCAAACACCTGTCCATAGAAAAAAACAAGCTGTCCAACGTAGCACGACGTCGGGGCCCATTAATATTCATTTGCTAGTTGCTAATTCTTGCTGTCATCTGCTAGCACTGGCTAGCACAAGCAGTAACAGGTGCCAAGGATTTAATAAAAATGTAGAGAGAAGAAGGCTAAACACTGGAGAAATTCTACCCATTAACTTAATTTTTCTGGGAATCGTGTACTTCTTCATTCAGTCAACAAAGACTGATGGAGCAGGTACCTTGTGGCAGGCCGCGCGCCAAGCGGAGGAGACATGAAGCGGTGAGGGTCGGGCCGCCTTCCCGAAGAAGGCTGCTCGGGGAGACGAAGCGGGACATGCTAACAGCACCAGAGGAAGCGAGTCCTCTCATAAGTAGGGCAGGGACCTATGGAGCCCGGAGCCCGGGCCAGAGACGGCTTCAGGAAGGATGAGCTACGAGAGCACCTTGGAAATAAACTCAAATGGTCTAAGCCAGTGCTCATTAGAGTGTAGGGTGTTCTAAAGCAGTACAATGACCACAGAACTGGGGGAGGGACAGGACCCCCTTTTCCATGTTGTGGTCATTCATTATTTCATCAAACATCACCTGCTGCCCTGGCCGGTGTGGCTCAGTGGTTGAGCGTCGACCTGTGAACCAGGAGTTCATGGTTCGATTCCTGGTCAGGGCACATGCTTGGGTTATGGGCTCAATCCCCAGTGTGCAAAAGGCAGCCAATCAATGATTCTCTCTCATTGTTGATGTTTCTCTCTCTCTCTCTCTCTCTCTCTCTCTTTCTCTCTCTCTCTCTTTCTCTCTCTCTCTCTCTTTCTCTCTCTCTCTCCCTTCCTCTCTCTGAAATCAATAAAAATATTAAATATATATATATATGTATCACCTGCCATTATCATAATGTTATAGACAAAAGGACATTTTAGTACCAAAAAAAGGGAAAAGAAGTAAGTATATGATTTCAGTAAAAACAACAACAACAACAACACACACACATACACACACACACACACACAAAACCCTGTCTTTTCATTGGTGTAAATTAAATTGTGAAGAACTCATCCCATTGTCCTTTATCTCGTTTTGCTACAGATTCATGAAAACATGAGCCCTGAGCTGCCGTGGGGAGAGGAGCTGAGAAGGCATCACCACAGAGAAACGGGACAGGGTGGAGGTCCTGGGACACTGGGTTTGGGGGCAGGGAGCAGAGCCAACCAGACCTCAGGGCTGGGTCATGACCTTCCCGGAGCCAGGTTTTCCTTGGAGGGTGGGGGGTAGGGCTTCCTCTGTAAAAATATTCCCAATTACATGTTATGAGTGCTGGTATAATAAAGAATCGAATCTTTGACCCTAAGAGTTCATTATTTTTTCTTCTGAGGTTACAAGGAGTTAACACATTTCTCTGGGCCCCTGCGGATCTTTGCCCACTGTGCCTAGTGGATGTCAGGTCTGACTGTCATAGCATCCAGTGAGGCGGGTCCCGCAGGCTCCCTTGTCATCAGAATCCCCTCACTGGTTCTGCCCGTGGAAGAGTCTGCCCCTGTTTGGGAGCAAGCAGTGGGCTCAGGAAAGCTGGGGAATGATGCCACAAGAAGGCCAAATCCCACAGAGGGGCATGGCTCTTGTACGTGAGCACAGTCAGGCCTAGAGACTCCAGAGGGCAAAGGGCCACTTGCCAATGGCTGGTGGGAGGGGCTGGCCTCTCCAGCTTAGGGGACAAGAAGCAGCAGGGACCTGTCCTTTCTAGAAACTTGGCCAGAGGGCCTAGCATCCTGTGCTCGGCCTGATCTGCGTTTCAGTAGCCAGGGCCAGACGGAGCCTTTCACAGTTCAGAGCCCCTCCTCCACCAAAACCCTGTCCAAACACCACTCTATTGAGGGCCTGATAAACCAAAGCTAAATTTTAGTCCTTTCTCCCCAGTGGGAGGTGGGCGTTGGAAGTCTTATCTAGGACATTCAGGGCTGGAGGGCAGGGACCAAGGTCATTTAAGTGCCTGGGGCACTTGAGATCTCTTGTGGGGACAGCGGAGAGAAAGGGAGAGAGAGGGGCCCTGCAGGAATAGCAGCAGGAGCCCAGTTCCTGTTTTTGGGAGAATGGCGCATCTGTACAAATGCGTGCACTCCAACAGGCTCACCCTGAGTTTTCTAACGTAGCCCAGGTGAAAGAAGACCCAAGACAAATGCAGTCATTGGGGGAATCCAAATGTAAGCGTCTAACAGGAACAATGTCTAAATGAGCAACAGAATTAACACTTTATCTGTTGTCTTCCCCTAACAGTTCATAGTGAAAAAATTCCAAGCGACGGAAAGCTTGAGAGAACAGTGCACTGAATATTTCCGCACCCTCCCCTCCCCCGGATCCACTAGTTGGTATTTTGCCACATTTTTCTCTGTGTGTGTTTCGTAGTGGTGTGTGTTGTATGTGTTACATCAGTGTATTTGTGTGAGTGTAATTTTTTTTTTGCTAAACCATTTCAAAGTAAGTTTCAGACATAATGACACTCCGCTATATAACTCCTAAGAATAAAGCACTCTCCTAAAATGTCATTACCACCCTGAAGAAATTTAACATTAATGCAATAGTGTAATCAATATGTAGCCCAACGCCGAAACCGGTTTGGCTCAGTGGATAGAGCGTCAGCCTGCGGACTGAAGGGTCCCAGGTTCGATTCCGGTCAAGGGCATGTACCTGGGTTGCGGGCACATCCCCAGTGGGAGATGTACAGGAGGCAGCTGATCGATGTTTCTCTCTCATCTATGTTTCTAACTTTCTATCTCTCTCCCTTCCTCCCTGTGAAAAATCAATAAAATATATTATTAAAAAAATATGTAGCCCAACTATCTAAAACATGTATTTCACAGCATTTTTATAATCCAGGACCCAATGAATTTCACTCGGTGCAATCTGGTTGTTATATATCCTTAGTCTGTTAATCTGGAAGAGTCCCCAGCCTTGGACTTCGTCTTGCACTGACAGTATTAGTTCAGCTGGTGGCCCTGTTGAATGTCCGATGGTCTGGGTTTTGCTGATCGTCTCCTCAGGATGACAGTCAGCCTGAGTGTTTGAGGCAAGAATACTACACAGATGATAATGTGTGCCTCCCCCTGCACACAGCTAGAGGCCAAGGTCAGTGGCCCTCACTGCGATGCCAAGTGTATTTGGCTAAGGGAATGACCTTCAGTTCTCTTTATTGTAAAGGCACTCTTTGACCTCCGTAATTAATTACACTGTGGGTGTCAACGTCTTTCTTTGTGATATATATATTTTAATTATTACAATAATTAAGGTCCATTAAGTTTACATTAAGATTCCCTCTTTGTACTGTCCATTCTATGGCTTTGACAAGTGTTTAATGTCGTGTAACCACCATTCCAGTTTCATACAGAATAGCTTCATGCCCTAAATCTCCCCTGTGCTCCACCTTCTCTGAGCTCCAGTTAACCCTACAGTTGGAAAGAAAATGGGATGAGGACTGAGGTTTGGATTTTAGACGGACTTGGACTTTTCATGTTTCAAAATGACCAGAAAAACCTATGGAAACCACGTGAGATTTCATCTGGGGGCCAATGGCCTAACAGGGTGCGTATGGAAAGGCAGTGCAGGAAAGAAAATAAAGTCGTGTGTGTGTGTGTGTGTGTGTGTGTGTGTGTGTGTGTGTGTGTTTCCTTCGGCTGCTATAACACAGACATGCAAAATCAAGGTGTCAGCCGGGCCATGCTCCCTCCAAAGCCTCCAGAGGAGGGTCCCTCCCAGCCTCTTCCAGCTTCTGGTGGTCCAGGTGCTCCTTGGTTTGTGGGAGCGCAACTTCATTCTCTCCATCTCACACGGAGTCTCCCCTCTGCGTCTCTTAAGTTCCTGTGTCTCCCCATGGTGCTCTCCCTCTGTCAGGTCTATCTTCCTTCAGGGGACAAAAGTCACCTACTTTTCCTGGGAAACCGCCTTTCTTCCATTGTCCCATCAAAAGCCCCCTGCTGTATGGTGAGCTGCGGAGCTCACACCAGCATCCCAGGAGCCGTTCTGTAGCAGGAAGCTTCATGAGTGCAATAATTAATCACTGTAACATTCCCTAATGTTTTCGAGGCGTCTCACAGTTTACAGAGCATTTTTCACACATATTCCAGCTTTTTCTTTCCCCCCAATTCCCCTTTCCTTCTATAAGAGGTGGCACCGCTTAGAATCACTCATTCATTCATCCACCCATCCATTCATCCTGGCTACATAGTGCCAGGCCCTGAGCTGGAGGCAGGGCTTTCAGAGATGAGTGACAGGTCTCGGTGAGGAGACAAACACACAAACTGCAATACAGTGGGACAGCCCTGCAGTAGAGAGACAGGCTCTCTGGTGTAGAGAACCTGGGAAGAAAGGAACCCACCCAGGAGAGAATCACAGGAAGGGAAGCTGAGCCTCCAGCCTGTCCTACCCATTGTCCTGTGAGAAAACAGGCCCCCCCTCCTCAAAGTTGGACTTCCTGTTCCTGCAGACTAAAGCATGCTCACTAAGACATGTCCTCACTCACGGGCAAGGAAATTAAGTCCCCAGAAGCAAAACGATTTTGCCAAATGATGCCCAGTTAATAAGTGCCTGAGATGGTTCTTGATCCTGAGTGCCTGATGCCAGTCCCACACTCATCTCTGTACCCTGTGTGTGTCTTCCAGGGGCAGAGACAAGGATGCCCCATTAGCCTGAGTGGAGGTACACTGCTTGGCATCCATCTTCCATATACACAGCAGAGATGGCTGGGCAGGAAAAAAAAGGCGCCCAGCCTGCTGGTGTGGTTCAGTGGTTGAACATCAACCCATGAACCAGGAGGTCACGGTTTGATTCCCAGTCAGGGCACATGCCCAGGTTGTGGGCTTGATCCCCAGTGGGGGGCATACAGGAGGCAACTGATCAATGATTCTCTCTCATCCTTGATGTTTCTATCTTTCCCTCTCCTTTCCTCTCTGAAATCAATAAAAATGTTGTTGTTTTTTAAAGAGAGAAAAGGTGCCCAGCGACACTCATGAGCCCGGGTCACTTCCTCCCAGGCGGCTGAGAGATGGGCATTTTACAGTACGGAGCCATTTCACTAAGTTCAGCAGTGTTCACACAGACGGATAGGGCGTGTGCACAGTTAATCAGCCCTAACAGGTGAGCACACTGTCGGAAGGCCTCGAAGTGCCTCATGAATAATTCCCTGTAAATATGGATCCATTGTCCAAGTCTCAGGGAGACGGATGGAGGGGATAAAAGACTGAATGGCTCAGGGAACAGGAGCTAATGGATGGGCGGAATCCATGGGAGCAGAGGCCAGGGAATAGGCTCAGCGCAGCCAGGCTCACCAGCCCACTGGGAGTTTGAAGTATGAGGGCAATTAGGCATGAGCTATTTGCAGACGGCAGGAGAGAAAAGGTGAGCTGCACGCCCAGTTCCATGTGCAAGCCTGATGCTGCGGACTGTCACCCTCAGAGGAGGCTGTAAAACGATGCAGAGGGTCATCCTTACAGAGGGCGGGGCCCAGAGTCGCAAACACTTAAGTCCACCTCCTGAGCTTTCAGGCAGCCCTTATCATAAACATAAGCACGAAGGTCAAGAATTCTAAACCCTTAGCTGCTAATTGTCTCATTTCACCTTAAGTAATTTTGCTAGAGAATGCTGATGCAGCCTCTGTGTGTGTGTGTGTGTGTGTGTGTGTGCAGGGAAGATAGTGTAGGGGGAAGGGATGTAGCATTTTTTTGCCAGCATTTGCCTTATTTTTATTTTTGATCTTTCCCTCCCTGCTTTTCTCCACCCTTCCAATAAGCTGAGGCAGTGTAAGTTACAATTTATTAGCTGGTTGCTATGGGTTACCCCAGCGCGCCACAGATATTCCCTTCAGAAATAGTAACACTTAATGTAATGTAAAACAGAACTACTGTATCACCACTTGGTTGGCTTCTGCTGGCTTGCAATATTCCATCCTTCCCTGCTGAGCCTGAAGCCTCGGGAAATTAGCTGGTGCCATTATTCTGTGATGATGATGGGTGGCTGCCATAGCCCTTGTTTCATGGAAAAGAGAGCTTGCCAACCACGGGTGTCTGCAGGACCTGGGGGCCAGCTCGCAGTGCCCCACAGTGCCTGGAGACCGAATGTTTATTTCATCTTCCTGGTCATTATTTCAGGCCGCCTTCTCAAAGCCCAGTCCCTGCGGGCCCGAGGCCAGTTACTGTAACTGGGAGGCTAGTCGTAACTACCGATGGGTTTTCTTTCTTTTGCCATCTGTGTAATGTTAGTAGCAGGCTGATTAACAAAAATGTGTGGGCTGGTACATTTTTAGGATAATATTTAGCTGTCAGGATTTAAAAGGAAATGGTGAGGTGACAATGCTGAATACAGTCGTTCAACTTAAATAAACACAGTATGAGAGAGATTGATATTTTTAGGTCACCTACATTCTCTTTTCTGCCCACTCTCGCCATCAACCATGCACCTCAGCCCCGGGGAGGACAGGGACCCCCCAGGAGAGAATGCCAGCTCACTCCCTTTTCTCTTCTGCTCACAGAGCTGCAGCTCGCAGTGCTGTGGGCCACTGGGTGGGTGGGTGCTGCCCAAGCAGGGGCCGCTTCTGAGGACTGCTGGGACGGGAGAAGGAATCTGGGTTCTGGAGCCCAGTGGTCTGTGTACAAAGCCTGGCTCTGCCCCTTTCTGGCGGCATGACCTCGGCAGGTCACCCCTCCTGGGACCTCGGGTTCCATGTAGATCGGGATGACAGTATTTACCTTGCACACAACCCAAAGACGAGAGAGGCAAACTGAATGTTACGTCACGGAGCACAATGCCTGGCGCGCTGCAGGTGCTTCAACAGTGGCCCAGCTTGCCTTCTAGTTCTCGGGAACACGGGATGCTGCTCCCTCTGCCTGACGGACGCTTGGCCGGCTCGTCCACCTGGACGACTCTTGCCTTTTGTCCAAGGCTCAGTTCGGATAGAACCTTTGTGAAACCTGCTCGGTCGCCTTCCCAGTTCCCTGCTCTCAGCTGCCTGTCCCTCCTGCTCTCAGCTCTGCTGTGGCCTCAGGGACCCTCTGTTGTCTCGGATGCACTGATGGGCAGTCTCTGTTTACGGCTCTTCCTCCCGCGGGCATGGGCTCTGGCCCCTTTGGGGCAGGGACCTTGCCTTGTCAGTATCGCGCACACAGTGGCTGGCACACAGGGTTCAGTGAGGTTTGCTGGGCGTATGGACGAAGGAAGGAACGAACTAGTTCATCAGGTCCTGTCTACCTGACGCCATACCCTGGGATGAAAGCCGGTGCTCCAGTCTACAGGCCAGTGGCAGTCACTAGGACAAAGGGACAGTATATGCCGCAGTCTCTAGGGTTCAAATGGCTCTGGCTGCAGGTAACAGAGATGCAACTCACAGGGCTTAATACTGAGAACCTGATCACGCCCCACAGCAAGTCTTGTTTTCAGTAACGTCATCGAGGAGGCGGGGTCTTCAGCTGGCCTAGGCATCGTCTGGGATCAAAAGTCAGAGTCTGCTTCCTTTTCTATGAGGGATAAACCTCTTCTAGAACCTCCCAGATGGACCCAGCAGACTGGCACTCACAGTTCTGCCAGAGGATGTCACGTATCCTTTCGGAAACCAGTCACTAACACGGGGCAACCACGCTGGTTCAGTGGAACGCACGGTCCTGAGCAGGGCAGGTTGCCAAACACAATGGGGGGTCTGTGAGGAAGGGGAGCATGGAGTGAGGGTATTTTGGATGAGCCAGCATCGGCTTGTGGCAGCAGCGTTCACTCCATTTATTCCTTCAGTGGGTATTTATCAGCACCTATCAGGCACCAGGCATTGTCGAGATGCATGGACAGCGGTGAACAAGACCCCTCCCCTAAAGGAGCCAAGGAGCTAACATTCGGGCGGGAGAGAATGAGCATGTGAAGAGATAAACAAGGGCATCGTAGCTGCCGGAAGTGTCGGAAGGAATAAACAGGCCAGTATGGCAGAGAGGGAGCAGGCTGCACTGCCCGGGGAGGTCGGGGACAGCTTCTCTAAGAAGGCGCACTGGATGGAGGAGGGAGTGCAAGTCAAGTAAAGACCAGGGCATTCCAGACAGAGCAGCAGCAGTACAAAGGCCCTGAGGCAGGAACGAGGTGACTGCCTGGCTGGGGCAAAGTCTGTGCTTAACCACTGACCCGAAGCTGCTCCTGGCACCCAGCCCGGCTCCTGCCTCAGGCTGGGGACAGATCACCGCCACGGCTCCTGCTTCCCCAGGTCTCCTGCTCAGACTTGCAGCCCCACCCAGGTCAGGTCAGAGGCACAGCTGCCAAGGCCAGGGGACAAGGGGCTTGGCTGTGGGCTCAGCCCAGTGAAGACAGGAAAAGCCAACAGGCTTTGACAAAGAACCCCTGGGGGTCAAAGGCCTCTTTGGGCACTGCCTAATTTGTGTAGCAGAGATGTCCTCGGTCACATCTACTGGGGGAATAAAAAGACAGGGGCGCCCAGCTGGTGTGGCTCAGTGGTTGAGCGTCAACCTATGAACCAGGAGGTCAATGTTAGATTCCTGGTCAGGACACATGCCCGGGTTGTGGGCTTGATCCCCAGTAGGGGGCATGCGGGAAGCAGCCAATCAATGAATGTCTCTCATCATTGATGTTTCTTTCTTTCTTTTTTAAAGTATTTTTATTGATTTCAGAGAGGAAGGGGGAGGGAAAGAAAGAAAGAAACATCAATGATGAGAGAGAACCATTGATCGGCTGCCTCCTGCATGCCCCATACCGGGGATCGAGCCTGTAAGCCGGGCATGTGCCCTTGACCGGAATCAAAGCTGGACCCTTCAGTCTGCAGGCTGACGCTCTATCCACTGAGGTCCTTTTAGATTGGGGCACCCCGTCCCTCAGTGTCCCCACCAACCCTGTCTGGCCCCTGCTAAGGTACCAAGGCCAAGAGTGGCATTCCTGGTTTGTCTTGAGGATAAAGACCACTTTTGGCGCCCCCTCTTCTAACACAGAAAATCGGCACAGCACATACTTACTGAATTCGAGTGGGCCACCATTTCCCGTTTTCTACTTATTCTGTGGTGTGTTAATAAGAGTACTGTGAAAATAAAAGTGCACATTTCCTGCTCCAACAATTAAGTTAAACAAACTTAGGTTGTTGTTTTTACTGCAGGACATAGAGCTTATAATGAGCTAAAACGCGTTGTGACTATGGCCACCTCACATGAACCTATAGTACCTCCTAAGAGTACTCTCTGTACCACATGGAAAATCCGGGCTCCCCTGGACCCCGCCCCCAGGGCTGTGGGGTCCCCTGGGATAGGGAAAGCTCCAACTGTCTCAGGGAGAGGAGTGCTCCTAGTCCCTGCTGAAGCTGCCCCTCCGAATCCTCAGGGCTGCCAGGGGCGGGGCTCAGGTCACCCCATTAGCACAGGTGGGGCTCCTGGGGTGGCTGAGACACTTCCCACCCCCTCCCCTCTCCCTGGAGTAGAGTTTAGGAAGCCAGCCAGCTTCAGGCCCAGGAGACCAGCCATGAAACGAAACCTGTCTTCTGACGGGCTTTTCCTTCAAGTGGATTTTGTCTGCAGAATTGGGTTTAAACATTGCATTTCAATTTTACACACACACACACACACACACACACACACACACACACCAAGATGCCCTGGGGCAAGGGGGCCATTTGAAATGAAAACCAGACCAAGTCCTCTACCTGCCAAGTGTTCGATTAAGCTGCTTAGGTCTGTTTCCACCATCCTGTCTTTCAAATATTTATGTGGCAGATTATAGGCAAGCTTCAAAGGCAAGGAAATGCAAATCTGCTCTATAAATCATAGAATAGCACAGCTGCTGTCCTCCGCACAGTGACAGTTCACGAATGCCAGCATTTCTGTCTGCAGGGGTGGGGGGTGGAGGGGTGGGCTTCTTGCTCTCAGCCAGGCCTGGTATGTGTGTGTGTGTGTGTGTGTGTGTGTGTGTGTGTGTGTGTGTGCATGTGTGTGTGCTGAGATGAGGTAGAGGGGGGAGGTCTAACATTGCTTGCCTTTTTGCAGAACTGCAGATTTTATTTTTTGTGTGTGTAGTTTCCCCACAGTTAAGGAGTTAGCATTCTGCTAATCCTAACAAACTGAAGGGGTAGAACCTCTCCAGGCCGGTGAGGCATCCAGGGAGTAGAGACAGACATGAGTGGCTTTCAGCTCGGGAGGGAATATACCTAGAACTTGAAGTAAAGTGGGAAGAAGTCAATAAGCAATAACTTTGAGAATCCCGAAATGAATTTAATTTAGTCTAAATGAGTAAAAAGGAAACTGTGCATTGCAAATAGCTGTGCACATTAAGCTCTGCCCCCAGGGTCCTGACAATCTGGCAGCAGAGGCCCCTGCTCTGAGGATGAGACTTCTGTGGGCTCTTTCAGCTGTTGCCATGAACACATGGCTCTGGTACACTGGCGCTCAGCAACACGTGAGCATCCGCCAGGACCGGCGCTGGGGTTTATGGTCCTTGGCTGGCAGCTGGTTCCGGCCTGGTGTCACCCTACGGGCGTACCTGGGGAAGGTGCAGAGGCCGAGGGGTGTATCAGAGGAAATGGGGGAAGGGGTTGGCTGGGTATTAGTCAGGATTCCGCTGCAAGTGACTCAAGCTCACTTAGGCAACAGGGGAATTTTCTGGGTCACGGAACAGAGCATTGAATAACCAAATCGTGGGAAAGGAGGGGGTGCAGTTGGGCTTGGGGACAGCTGGATGTAGGGGAGCACTGCCCAGACTCCCTTCCATCACTCGTCTTTCATCTTTCTCTGTGTTGGTTTCTAACATGGTTGGCAACAACTAGCAGATTCTATACTCACACCTTTACCATTGTAGAGACTCTTTGGTACTTAATGAATTTTGCACTATCAAGTCCTCTTTTGAATAATTCCAGGGATGAAATATGATTGGCCCAGCTGAGATTAGGTGTCTATGCCTGGGCCAATCAACAGTAAGGAGTGGGCGGGGGGGGGGCACTCTTCTGTTTGTCATGTGGATAAGGAGAGGTCTCTCTAGAAAAGGGGGTGGGAATGCTTTGGACAGAGGATCCAAAAAAAATCTACCACAGCCAAGAGAGGGCTGATTCCTCCTCCCAGCCCGTCTGAAAGTAAAACGCCAGCATTATGGTAGCGCTCCCCTCACTTGATTCTTTTCTCTCAGGAATCACAGTCCTGAAATGCCTGCTGTTCACTATCTGAAAATAACTATTTCATATAATGTTGTGTAGTTTTCTAGTTGTTTTCACTTGATGGGCTAGTTGGGTACCAGTTACGCCATTATGTCCAGAAACAATCTTATTAGAATTTAATTTTATGCTTTCACAAACACTCTGTCCTAACCAACGTGAGGCTGTTTCCTATAAACAAGCTGATGTTTTTCAGTGTACAGTATTAAGACCCCCCATGTCTTCCTAGAATGCGTCATCCCCTTTTTTGTGTGTGTCTCACCTCTAAACAAAAGTTATCTCAAAACTTACCCTTTCCAGAGAGCCTCCTGTGATTAATCCCTCCACCCTTCCGTATGCCCCATTCCTTTGTTGTAGTTTCTAGTAATTTCTACTACCTTACATTGCATTGATGGCCATGGAGGTTTGCAAAAAAAATAAATAAATAAATTGGCAGTTATATGTGACTTGTCCTGATGATTATAAGCAGGAACTTATAAAAGTCTTCTACTTACTCCCTCAGGTGCAAACCCACCAAAGCCCATTGGGCTGTTCCCAGTTAGGTAAACATCAGTGGCCCCAAAAGTCTGGTGCAGAGGCAACGGACCACGAAACAGATCTAAATATAAGCGCTCTCGTGAGATGGGCCTCCTCCAAGGCCCCAAGGCCCTAGCAATCTGTTGTTTTTATAAATTTTGCAAAAGACAGATATGTGAACCACAATCCATTAAGCCACTCCCCCTTTCTTTTAAGAATCCCTATGGCCAATTTCCCCTCTAGTCAGGTGGCACTGAGTGACGATAGGCATTTGGGGGATCCAGCTAAGGAAAGGTGAGTTGGTAGTGCATTTAGGTGGGGTTTGGTGGGGTGTATTTGTGTGGTTTGCAGATATGTCATATACAGTTAACTTATTTCTATCTGCCCTTTGCAGGAATACTCTTAGCACCCACTGGGCAAACTTACCCATTGACGTGATGGGAGGTTCAGGGCCAGAGAGCCGGCTTGACATGAGCGTGTTCTACAGCATTCCACACTGGGTGGCTGTAAGGAGAGGAAGAGAAATGAGGTTTTAATTGTGCAAAACGAGAAGCTAATCTGTAGAGTTATTTTTAGTGTTGATTCTTTTCAATAAGATCATGGTTTAAAATAGCGGGTTTCCTGACCACAACATAGAAACAAATGATAAAAATCTGTTATCTCATTCACCTTCAGCTCCTTTCTTTCCATTAGCTCTACACCCTGTGTGGAAAATTCTTCTGATCATGGTACATAACATTGTAATTGGAGAAGCATTCAGTGCTCATCAATTCTTAGCAAAGGAACCTGTCAGGAATATATTCTATCTACAGTGTATGCATTTATAAATAGTCCATGTTTTTTTGTTTCTTTTTTAAAGAAACTATGCAAAATCAAATTGATCAGAAGTCCTCTATTTATAGGTTACAAATCCTTTGGAAGAACTACAGTGAACATGTCCACTGAAGTTGCATATTTTATGAATTTAAAAAGTTAATAACACAAAAAAATTTTTGAACAACCAAGTTAGAACAAGGACTGAATTATTTTATTATCTCTATAGAAAATATTACAGAATAGTTGTCCCATGAAGAGGCCATCAAAGAGTATGTAGCCAAAAACGTAGGAATATCCATTATAGAACTATACCAGTTATTAATTAAAATATCACATTGTTCTCTAGATCCTCATGGCATGTATTACCTTTTTAAAATTCAAAATGTGTTTTCATTTCTTTTCTCATTGTGTATCAATATTTACTTTTGTTCCTAATTTTGTATTTGTAATTTGTAATGCTTCTTCTCAAAGAAGGCCCTTGAAATGTGTATATCCCAGGCCCCACAAAAGTTGGATCCAACCTTAGAGAGGTGACGACATTTGTTCTTCCCCTTCATAAACTTGCTAGCAGACTACAACAAAGTCAAGTGTCAGATTCAGTTCTGCTTCAAATAACAAATGTGTATTATCAAGCAGGCGGAGGAACCATCCCCAAACCTGTCCTATAGTCGCAACGACAATCCAGTTCTGTGTCCTTTGAGGTTCTCCAACAGGACATTTCGTGCAAGGTGTTTGTGAAGCAGACAACACTACTCTAAAGGGAATCCTGCTGACCCTCTAGTATGTGTGTGTGTGGGGGGAGGTGGGGGGCGGGACCAGGCGCACAGGAATCCTCTGATTCCGCACCTTCATCCGGGATTGTTCATGAACTGAGCCAGGTGGGAGCTAAGCACCTTCTGGATTCCTGTATCCTGTTCTCACAAGATGAGGAGCCTCTCTATTTAATCATTTTCTCTGGACCATGACTTATGTCCCCAATATAATGCATTTTTACCATCCATTATGCTAATTAGCAAGGCTTGTTGATTACTAGAGATGATAACTGAAGAACTCAGAGTTCTTGGCGTGCATTTCCAATGAGAGAAGTGACCACCTGGGGTGCAGATTAAATCTACATCACACACAACGTACAAGTCACACTGTCAATGCTGAGGCATTTCAAAGGCGGTTCCGGGGAACAAGGATGTTTCTTCGGTTACATTTGCTTGTTCACTGGGTCCTGAGGCACCCGGGGCTCCCGTGGAGGGCGTCACAAGGAAAGGGTCCTCGACAGCAGCTGGGCACATGTCTGTTCTACATACTGGGGTTCTGCATGCCATTTCCTTTGTGATAATTAAAGGGGGTTCTGCTGCACTGGGAACTGTGAAAACCATTGCTCTAGCAATAAGCACCTCCTCTGTCCAGTGCTGTGTGTTGCTATGATCAAGGCCAAAGTTGTGTAGGGGCTGGTTTATGCCAGTGAACGTGTTGCTGGAGACTTGGTTCAGGTCCGCTGAGCTGATGTAAAAACTATAGCCTGGCCAGTGTGGTTCAATGGTTGAGAGAATTACTGATTGGCTGCCTCCTGCATGCCACATACTGGGGATCACAGCCTGCAACCCAGACATGTGCCTGACCGGGAATCGAATCGTGACTCCTGGTTCATAGGTTGACACTCAACAATCAAGCCATCCCAGCCGGGCTTGCCAAGGGTTTTTGAACTGAGAAGCAAGCCCTGCTCTGTCCGATGGGGAATATGTGGACCAGGAGCTGCTGGCGTCCATGCATCGAGCCCAGAGAGAAGCCCCCCGGGGAGCACAATGCTGCTTGCAACAGGTGGGTGGGTGGGCAAGAGGGTGGAGGAGAGTCCCAGAGCCTCCAGGGTCCAGTTCTGTCATCACTGATGCCCATCCCTGTTCCCGCCCCTTAAGTTTGGGTGACATGAGTCCACAAATTCTCTCTATAGCTTGAGCTGGTTAGAGTTGAATTTCTGTCATTTTTAAAAACTAAAATGCTTTAAAGGAAGCACGAGCTAAAGCAGCACAATTACAGAGCCTGATAAAAGAAAAGAAGTGAAAACAACAGGAAACATGGAGGATGTCTGATAATCCCCAGGAACAAACAACTGAAGAGATGCTAAGGTGTGTAGTCCTGGAAGTCCACGGGCACAGAGCGCAGGCACTGATGTGAGTGATCTTGGGATTTTGAGCTCAGGGAGACAAGTGTGACTGTGCGGGCTCCTTAGCTTTGGGGGATGGGGTGGGGGGCAGCCATGGAAGTGTCCTTCCTCACAAGGCCAGCTGGCTGGAAGGGGAGCCGATGAGATGAGGTGCCTGCATGGCAATCCACCAACCACGAGGGTAGGGAGAGTCATGGAGAAGCTGAGAGAGAAAGGGAGTGAGACTGGTATGTGCTCTGGGTTGTGCAACCAGATAGAAGGATGGCACACCCCTGAGAAGCGTCACTGTGGCTGAGGGGCATGTGGAGCTACTGGGAGCAAGATTGAGGCTTAAAAAGCACACGGCAAGGCCAGGGAGCAGCCAAAACTGGCCGGGCAGCAGGCAAAGGCCACCCGCACGGGCACATTGGGAGCAGGAGCTACACGCGATGCAAAACCAATCCATTCAAGAGCAGACAGGGATGGGCTCAAGGTCAATCTAAGGGCAGAAGCTGGGTGACAGGAGTGAGTCAGATCTATGAAGAGAGTTTATGAGAGTCAGACACAGGTAGAGGCAGGAACCCAGCAACAGAGGCTAGAAACCAGAAGTGGCTCAGCTGGGGGCTGGACAAGGTGAGAAACGGGGAGTGTGGAGACACAGGGCTCACGGAGAATTCCACCAGACGGCCATCTGCTGATGAGCTAGCTGTCCCTTTTATGCTTGTCCACATGCATAGGCGGGTGGCTCTGCCTTCAGGGCTCAAAGGCACCCACCAGCCTTCTGACGGCCCATAGGGTGGTGCTGGACGGCAGCCAGATAGAGTGGGGACAGCAGGAGTCTCATTCCACTTGACACAGGCATCCAATAAATTCTCCTCATGCCTCTGACAGTTTCATCTTTCAGAATTTAAAGAAAGAAATGCCCCCACACCCCACCCTGAACCTCACGCTGGGCATCCCGCTCGGCAGAGTGGAAGTCACAGGGACCCCGAAAGGGGCTCCCAAACCTGGTGGCATCCACGACCCAGCCAGAGGAGGGCCCTAAACCCATTGGGAAAGCAGGTTTTAGAAACAACCAGAGAAGGGTTAGGTGGGTCTCTCTCTGCAAGACTCGTGAGCAGGCAGCGCAGGAGGAAACAGAGGCTAATTGGGGCTAATTGTTACTTTGCTAGCAGAGGACAGCAAGAAAGCAGAACTCTTCAAATTGTACTCCACTTCCAAACTCTCCATCAATAAGACTGATGCTCAGAATGGAAAGGCAGGATGAATGCTGTGGAGGGAATGAAGCCACATGGAATTGCTTTGAGCAGATGTCCTGGACCCATTAAATACCTAACGGCCCCCACAGGATTCCACCCCCTCAAAGGACTCCTCAGACACGTCTGAGATGCCCAGGACACCAGGCTCTCAATGTGTGGCCACCACCCCAAGTCAGGCCCTGCTGCCAACGACACCCTGCAGGCTACAGCAGGCAGGTTCCCTTGCTGCTGCTACCAGGCAAGCCTCGGGGTGAGCAGGGCCCGAGCCCTCTGCCTTTCCCCCCTAGCACAGGACACAGCATTCTCTAGGTACCCCAGAGCACAACTGAGACCAGTCAACCCTCCGTCTGGAACCTAAGGTCAGGGAGTCGTGTCTGTCCCCTTTACCCCCTCTCTCCACCCCCCAAAGCAATCCAAGGTCTAGAACAGTTCCTGGCCGGAGCTCTATGAATCTGTAGCTCTTCTAAACAGTCCAAAATAAAAGAAAAACGAGGCAGTGGATAATGAGCAGTCACTGCTAATTTAGGGGGGAGGGAAGGTTCAGGCCCAGATTTAGGAAAGCCTTTGTACAAATTACAAGTGGCCCATTGAGCCCTAGCCAGTGTGGCTCTGTGAATAGAGTTATCAGCCTGAAAACTGAGGGGTCCTGGGTTGGATTCCATCAAGGGCACGTGCCTAGGTTGCAGGCTCTATCCCTGGACCTGGTCAGGGCACCTGAAGGGGGCAACCAATAGATGTATCTCTCTCACATCGATATTTTTCTCTCTTTACCTCTCCCCCTCTCTTCCACTCTCTTTAAAAATCAATGGAAAAAATATCCTCAGGTGAGGATTAACAACAACAACAACAACAAAAACACACACACAAGCAAAACAAACAAACAAACAAACAAACCAAAAAGTACTCCACTGAGCAGGCCCTGGTTTTATCTTTAGGACCGACCACCCGGTGAATGTCCTGAATGTAAGAAATGGGAGGAGGTAGTCGGCAAATCACAGAATGGCGAGCGACCTAGATTCTGGGGAATGTCTATGAATGAATTGCTTAAAGGGAACGTCTGAGCACCTGTGAAAGGGAGGTAGCGCTTACTCAGAGACAGTGTGGACTCACCCCTAACGCCAAGGCACAGTAACTAGTTCTCTCCTTTGGAGAGGATTAGCTCGGGACTGAGGCCATGTCTGTGCGGCAGGCAGAGAGCAAGACCGCACCCTCCATCTGTGACCCTGGAAATCAGAGGCTGCAGATTGGAGTCTCATGTCTCCCTCTGTTTTGTTTGGCTCTGCCCAGCATTTATGATGCTTTTGATTCCGTTGCCAACATTTAAGAAGAGCGAGTGTGGCAGGTCGTCTTCTTGCCTTAATGATGCTCTGTCCTCCCACGGTGGCCCTGTGAGAGGCAGTGTGTTCCTGGGGAGGTGGGGGGGGGGAAGGCGTTTATCCTCTCCTCGCCCAGGCTTGGCCAGGGCACACACGGGCTGATGGGGCGTGAGTGAGCAGAAGTGACCCTGGCCACCTGGCATGGCGTCTGCTCTCGGCCTGGATCCGGAATGTGAAGACACAGAGCGCAGCCATTGCCATGGATATGGAGCAGGAACAGCCATGAACCTTTACTGTATGTCACTGACATTTGGGGGCTGTTTGTTACCACAGCCTAACCCAGAAAAACTGACTGAGGGAGGAGAGATCCCATAGGAATCGGGGTCTCTTCAAGGCCAGGAGATCTGATGACACTGTCCCCCAGGTCTCCAACCAATGGCTGGAGATGAGGGGTGGCTCCCCCTTTGGATGGAGACCAGTCTCCACCTGCCCACGCTGCCCATCTGCATGGCCTGCTAGCCTTCTAAGCCTCTAATTCAGAGCCCCATGTCACCCATGTATAAGGGGAGCCTCAGAGAGCCGTGAAAGCCCGTCATGGGCAGGAATCTCCCACGTGGCTTACTCACTCCCAGCCTCAGCTCCCCGTCCCCCTCCCCCCGCTGCCTGTCCTCCTCACTTCGCCTGGCAACTTCCCTAAGCTCCCCGCATGCAGGAGGTTCACCCACAGCACAAACCCTCTGAGAGACACGGCCTGTCTTGACCTTCTCCTGGCCCAGCCTTCATGCTGCATGGCTGGAACAGGACCTCTAGAGGGCACCCACCGCCCAGCTCCTCTGCACCCCCCTCCCACCCTGGAATCCTCAAAAGTGCCCCACGGCTGGTGAGGGAGGGAGAGGGTTGAAGTGAAGTACCAAGAACTCTGCTGTGTGGATGCTGTCACATGGAAGCTACCACGTCTGGTGCAAACCAAGAGTCTCAGATGATCTCCTGTTGACATTTGGGTGGCACAGCTGCCCCTTGCTGACAGCTCCATATCTGCCTGGGCCTCTCCCCACGGAGAATGGCAACCCCACTCCTCTGAAACGCAGCTGCATTTCAGGTGCCAAGGCCCTAAACACTTAGGCGAAAACAGGACAGACCTGAGAGCCTGGACCCTTCAAATACCCTCCCTTCAGCTGGACGCCACGGCCCTTGGCATATTCCCAGGCACCAGTTTGTGGCTATGATGTGTCAGGGTCGCTGAAGGGTCGCTGGGATATGAGGGAAGGTCGAAGGCAGAGCTCAATCAGGAATCAGGAATCAGAGGAGCCACTGCCTGAAACCACTGCCCCCTCCTGGAGCCACGGTTTTATGAAACTAAATCCAGATGGCACCTGCCCACTCGCCTGGCACAGGGAGGAAGTGGAAACAGCTTCCCAGGCTCCCATTGGCTAGAGCCAGGCCATGGGGTCCATGCTGCCCTTCGGCAGTTGGGCACTGGGATCCTGGACCGGCCCCAGGTCATCTCCATACGGCGGCCTCTCCTGGCCTCTGATCCCAGGCCCATGCCAACCCCAAGTGCAGGCTGTGGTCACAGGAGCCTCCTAAATGCACCTCTGGTTACGCCATTCTCTGCTCAGCCCTCTCTCCCTGGTTCCCATCGCTTCCAGGACACAGTGCAAGCTTCTTACATAACAAGCAAGTCTGTTCATGCTCTAGCTCCACAGGCCCTTCTGCCCCCCTCCCCCCCCAATCCACTCCCACCTGCCCCAAGTTCACCCGTATCAACTGCCCCGGGTTCCTCAAACCCACCAGGTCGGGGCTTGTCTCCTGGTCTCCCCCATCGGGAACATGGCTTCTGGCGGCTTCTCCCAGCCGATTCCTCCCAGGAGTTGCCTCCGTTGGCAAGCTTCCCCCGAGCCCTCGGGCCACTCCTGGTGCCCGTCCCCTGAGCTTCTGAGGCCCCCGCGCCCCCTGTGGCAGAGAGCAGGACTCCACATGCCTGGCGCATGTACTGTCTCTGGCATCAAATAATACTTTACTAAACATTAAAAATTACAACCGGGCAGGATTGAGACCTGTCTCCTCCAGCTCCTGCCCTCTAAGCCGGGGACTGGGAAAGGGTCAGAGGGCGGTGCCTGCTTCCCGGGGCACATCGTGTCTGCAGCAACGACTCAACTCTGCCCCTGGAGCTTCAAAGCAGCCACAACAATGTATGTGTAAACAAATGAGCGTGACTGTGTGCCAATAAAGTTTTATTTACAAAAACAGGCAGTCAGCCTGTAAAGTCCACTGACCCACACCGGTCACGCGTGGTCTTCTCCTGTCACACGCTTCTAGCAGAGGCGTGGGCGCAGAACCCGGCTGAGGACGCTGTCGCTGCTCCAAGTGTGTGCGACAGCCACTCCCAGGACCCGAGTTTCTGAATTTCTCGTAGTCACGCTGGTGGTAAGAATGAATCACGGCTTCCCGGCTTCTCCGCTGCCTTTGAGCAAGTCCTCTCTTGACAAAGGAAATGGCTCTTGGCAAGACCTTTTTGTTACAGTTCAGGCTCATCAGCTATTCATCTATAACGAGATACCTTTATTATGTGTAATTAAGGCAGCAGCTGAGAAAAGATGCAAATGTGTTCTTCAAACCCTGACTTCCCAGCAACTGGGAGCCTCGCAACCTTTTCAAAGAGCAGGTTTAAAACCACTCAGATTTGGCAGGTGCCACGATGGGAAAGGAGAGAAGCAAAGGGAAAGGAGGAAAGAAAAGAGGCTGCCACTTAGTGTTCAGGAATTCCTGCCCATGTAGGGGTTCCCCTGAGCGCCAAGGTGACTGCATACCCCAGGACATCCTGGACCCAGACCGACGCTGACACCGCTCTGCCCCCAGGGGCTCCCCTGCCCCAAAGTTACATGCAGCAGCAGAAATATCACCTGCAACCCGAGTGTGTGCCCCAACCGGGGATCGAACCCACCACCCTTCAGTGTACGGGACAACACTCCAACCAACTGAGCCACACCAGCCAGGCTGAGAACTGGATTATTTTTTTTTTTTTAGAAATACTTTTATTGATTTCAGAAAGAAATGGAGAGGGGGAGAGAGATAGAAACATCAATGATGAGAGAGAATCATTGATCGGCTGCCTCCTGCATGCCCCCCACAGGGGATCAAGCCCGCAACCCGGGCATGTGCCCTGACCAGGAATCGAATCGTGACCTTCTGGTTCATAGGTTGACGCTCAACTGCTGAGCCATGCTGGCTGGGCAGAGAACTAGATTTTTAAACGCAATTCCATTTTAACTGATTTTAATCAAAATGCTCGTAGCTCCCGTGGCCAGTGACCACCATCCAAGACAGCGCAACTGCAGGGTGTTTATCAAGGACTCAGGCTCGGGAGTCACAGACCCAGGTTTCCAGCCTGGCTTCCCACTGACTGTGATGGGGCCAGATAACTTCTTGCCCCTAATGCTCCGTGAAGTGATGTCATCTGTGGGCTGAGAGAATGAGGTGAGAGTGGAGATGATGCACTTCGCACAGTGTTCGGCAGGAGGTAAACACTCACAAAAGCTCACTGTTTGTGTTATTCTCCAGGAAGGACCCACGATCACCTTCTAGGCCTTCCAGGCCCTGGGTCCCAGGCACTGGCCTCTCCCACCGAGCTTCCTTGGTCATCAGTGAAACCACATAAAGTCGGCTGAAGAAACAGAGCCAATGGCCACCCTCCCAGACCCCTGGCCACCTCTGATCACCTTTGAGACTTCTTCGGGAGGCGAAGACTGGACCCTGTCTCTGGCGTGAGTGACCCAGAGCAGCAGCCCTGGTCTGGAATTCGTCCCACGAGGCAGCAGCATCCTACTGGTACATCCTCGCATGGTGGTTCCCGTGGGCCAGTGTCTGGGGTCCAGCGGCACCCCAACCTGGTGGCCCCTGTGGGTGGCCCTGCCCAGCGCCTGCCTCATCGCGCAGTTTGCCATGGATTTCCGTTCCCAGAGCCCGGTCCCCGGCTTCTCTGCTTGTCCGGGAGCTGGTCGACATCTCTCCAGGGCATTTATTTTTTCCTGACGCTCATCAGACTCGGTTTCTGTCTGCCACGGAGAATCCTGCCTGCTGCACGTGCTGAGCAGCACGGTCTTACCTGTGACATCTCACATTATGGGCATCCTGACGGCCAGATCAAGAGACAAGGTTTACATTCGCCAGTGCAGCGTTGCCTGGGTAAAAGCTCATTCTCTCCGGTTTTTAAAAATTCAGAATAGTTTTCTCCATTTCTCCCACTGTGGATCCCGAAGCACGGGGAACTCCAGCCTGGAGACCATGGATGTGGTCGTATTTGCTCATTTTACAGATAACAGTGAACTCCCAGAGGGCTGAAGGGACTTGTTCTGTGCGTCAGGCTGTGGAAACAACTTCCCAGTGAGGGCTGCTCTGTGCCTGACCTGTGGACATAGCCTCTCCGGAAACTCAAGGTCAAGTAGGGGAGATGGATGCTTCCAGTGAATGCAAATCTCCCCCTTCTGGAGAAGAGCTTTGAGGAAGCAAAAGACCCAAATAACATGAAGAAGGGCAGGTCAAGTTACTCAGAAGGAGACAATGACAGTGAGAGCAGAGGGAGTGGACTTCGCGCGGGGACGGCAAGGCAGCAGATGTCGCCCTCTGTCTGGACCAGATGAGAAGGTCTGCCCAGAACAGAGGGCAGAGCCCGAGAAGGCGTTTGGGAGAAAGCTTGCAAAATCAGAGAGTGCAATCAATAGATGCTGGGTCCCGCTGTGAGAGTGTGTGATTGGAAATGTCTGAACCTGAAAAATAGATTTTTGACATCACTCGCTTTAAAAAATGGTCCTCCACTTTCACAAGAGGAAGGCACACCCATCTCCCAGGATGCGGAAATGCTGCTTTGCTCATTTATCTTCTACAACATCTTGAGGCGGTGTTAGTATCCCCACTTCCCTTAAAAAGCAGGGCTCACGGATTAAGTAACCAGTCAAGGCTGTAAGAGAAAGAGCCAGATCTGGGCGGTGTCCTTGTCTGATTCCAAAGGCCCCGAGTTTCCCAGCCTTTCCCATTCTCTGGGGCCGCCTCCCACGGAGGGCCTTTAAATAATGACACTCGAAATGCATTCGGAAGGCACTTCTAATTGAAGAGACTCAATTCACGATTGGATTTGCGCGCGGTTTTGAGAACACATTCATCACGCAGAGCATGATGTAACAATGTAAGGATAAATACGGATCCCATACAAAGGAGAGGGAAATAATAGAGGAAGTGTGGTTAATGCAGGCAGCAGGAACTGGAGCACTTGGAGCAGAAGGGCACTCCCGGAATATGATACAATAAGCGGCTTCATTAGAAAGACAATGCATGTGGTAAGCGAGATAATGGCAAGAGAGAGGAAAATGCAGAAACAAATCAGCCTACCAGAAAACACTGATTTGAAAATACGCTATCATGATTGATGGGTAAGAAACCTCTGCGCCACAGACATCCATGGAACCCTTGCTTTCAGAGATCTTAAAAACTAGGTCAGCGTCGCTGGGTTGGACATATTTAGGTGTGATTTTCCTTTTCGGGGAAAAGGCACCAGCTGGGTATTTTCGAAAGTTCTGTTTAGTTTATGTCTCTAAGGTTCTGCCGATGGGCGCTTTCCATGACTGTCATTTTTTAAAGCCGGTTAACTCAGGGGCTTTATTTTTTCCTCCTCTAAATCCCCCACAGGGCTTTCGCTAAGTCAGACCACATTTGGCGTCTGTGTCCCTTTCTGGGTACCACGTTCAAAGAGGACATTGACCTGCTCTGCCTCCAGCGAATGGAACCAAGACAAATGGGTGAAGTCGCGCAGAGATAAAGCCCGACTCAATACCAGAAAGCCGTTTCCTGCCATCAGAGCCCTCACAATGGAACCGCTGCTCTCTGAGCCGGTCTGCTCTGGGGTTGGAAACCCCGAAGCAGGGGGTTTCCACAGCCGTCCAAGCTGCTCTGGGAGAGACATTTTTCCCCCCAGTAAGTTCTCTTTCAATTCCAACACTATGATTGCCTGATCATCTCACTCTTCAGTGTGTTTTCCAGTGGGTAGCTCCTCTTCCGTTTTTTTGTCTTATTAGCCTCTTCTCCCCACCCACCCCCCCTGCACCCCACATACAATGTTGGCAAAAACAATACAGAATGACAATAACAGTTACAACACCAAGGTCTTGTTGTTGTCCGACTGTGCCAGGTACCCTCCATTGGGTTTGTTGTTAATTATCAAAATATAGGTCAAGAGGACAATCCGGGCCATCGATGGTAACAGTGTTGGCATGAACAGGGTGGGCCGAGGCTGAGGGGACCATGTGTCCTCTCCTAGAGTCCCCATCTTGGTTAATGGAGCCTCTCTCCATCCAGATGTGTGAGTTCTTCCTCTCCGTACCCCACCCACATCACAGTTCAGTCCCCCTGCATAACACAAGCCCCACCCCCACCTGTCATCTGATCCTGCACCCATGTCATGTGGGTTCACTCCCATTATTTTACACAGATTGAAGCACCCCTACTTATACTTCTCATTGGTTTCCCAGTGCTGTTGGGACTGGTGGGAATATAGACTGGTGCAGCTGCTATGGAAAACAGTATGGAGTTTCCTCAAAAAAGTAAAAATGGAACTGCCATTTGACCCAGCGATCCCACTTCTAGGAATATATCCTAGGAATCCTGAAACACCAATCAGAAAAAATACATGCACCCCTATGTGCATAGCAGCATTATTTACAATAGCCAGGATCTGGAAGCAGCCCAAGTGCCCCTCAGTAGACAAGTGGATAAAAAGGCTGTGGTACATTTACATCATGGAATACTATGCAGCAGTAAAAAGGCAGGATCTCTTACCCTTTGAGACAGCATGGAGAGAGCCAGAGAGTATTACGCTAAGTGAAATAAGACAGTCAGAGAAAGACAAGTATCACATGATCTCACTCATATGTGGAATCTAATGAACAAAATAAACTGATGAACAAAATAGGTCCAGAGGCATGAAAGCTTGGAACAGAGTGGCAAATTTCAGAGAGAAGGAGGAGGGGGAGAACGGGGAGAGATTAACCAAAGATCTTATATGCACATATGCATAACTCATGGGCACAGACAATAGTGTGGTGAAGGCCTGGGGTGGGACAGGCGCCTATGGAGGGGGCAATGAAGGACATCGGTAATACTCTCAACAATAAAGAGACAATTTAAGAAAAAGAAAGAGAATCTTGGCCTCACCCTGCCTGCTCTGGGCCTGTGCACATCTCCAGCTCTGTCTCACTTCATGCCCCGTCCCAGCCACAGGACCTTCTTTCTCCCACATCTTCTCCCACAGTGAGGGGTAGGGAGGGGGGTGAGGGGGGGATGGACTGCTGCCCCTGCTCTTGGGAATGCCGGAGGAATGCCCCTCCCCCACCCCTCCTGGCTGAGGAAAGGCTTACCCGTCCGTCCTTCCCAGCCCGGTCAGTGGTGCTTCCTCAGGGCTGCCTCCCCGGACCTTCCTGCCAGACCATGTCCCCCCAGAGTCCCAGGTCCCAGTACCCATGCTCTCCCTCCCTACACTTCTCCTGTTTGCAGTTATAGCTTCATTTCTGTGGTGATTTAGTCTCTGGGAGGTCAGGGACCTTGCCCGGTGTGCCCCTGAATGAATGAATGAATGAATGAATGAATGAATGAATGAATGAATGAATGAATAAATGAATGAATAAATGAATGAAGAGAGGAAGCTGTTGGAGGTGCTCTGGGCTTCCAATGGCCTCCAAAGGCCTAAGCCATCTAGACATAGGAGGTGGCCATTGACAGGCCCTCAGTCCCCTGCCTCCTCTCCCCGCCGCCTCCCCCTCCCCCCCGCCTCCCCCTGCAATCTCTGTAACCTCCAAGCCAGAAAGTCTACTGCTTGGTTAAGCACTGTCCTCACATTTCAGTCTTCTGTGCAAAGCCGTTAAGGGAGGTGAGGCTGTCCCTAACACTTGAGTTCAGCCAGCAGCTGAGTCTATTCCTAGAATTCTCTCTAGTGAGGAATATTTGAGTTAGAAGGGAATATTGGCAGCCGGGGGTGGAGAGAGTGGAACGACTTAGAAAGGAACAGGAACGACCTGTGTGGGGATGCCACGCGCTCTAGGGGCCCTCGGCCCTCACACAGGGACTCCTGCTGCCTGGAAAGTGCCCCGTCAGGATCCTAGCCACCCGTCAGGAGCAGGTGACTCGACCTTCGGCAGCCTTCGCTGGCCCGCCCGCTCTGAGCCTCCAGGGCACCTCGCATTACTGCGCTGACCACACCGCCGGCAGATGTTTGCAGGGTGTCTCCCGTGCCTGTGGTGAGCTCTCTGAGAGCAGCACCCTTGTCCCCTTGTCGTCACGCTTCCGTAACCAGCGCCTGTCACCGTGCCTGGCTGTGTTAGTCAGGACTCTGGCTGCAAGTTGGTGAAATCAGCTTGATCTCCTCACTGAAGCAAACAAGGATAAGCCACTCCTGTCCTCTCAGCACACCCCAGGCTCACTGAGCTTCCCTCCCTTTCTCAAAAGCAGAGCAGTCTCCTGCGAGGGCTCTCTGCGGGGGAGAGGGAGGGAGCCCGAGACAGAGGGCAGGAATGCTGCTGAGGGCCAGCCGACCTTCTTTGCTGTTTAGTTTGGGGACCTGGCTGGTGTGGCTCAGTGGTTGAGTGTCATCCTATAAACCAGGAGGTCACGGTTTGATTTCCCCCATCAGGGCACATACCCGGGTTGCGGGCTCAGTCCCCAGTGGGGGGCGTGCAGGAGGCAGCTGGTCAATGATTCTCTCTCATCACTGAAGCTTTTCTCTCTCCCTCTCCCTTTCTCTCTGAAATCAATTATATATATACACATACTTACATATATATTCCCCAACTCACCTCTGAGTAGGAGTGCCTGGTCTGGCCTCTCCTTCTAGTTTCCCCTCCTCACTCGCCTCTTCATTCCCAGCTCTGTCAGCTCATTAAACTCAGGAGACAGAGCACAGCGCCCACCAGCCCGGTGCGCACACGGGGCTTGGGCTGTTACCTGGGCCGTGTCGGGTCCCAGACGTGCCAGCAGAGATGGAGGACCATGGGGTAGACACTTCCTCCTTGTCAGCATCCAATTTTCTCACGTTGCCCTTCCTTTCTAAGCACTCAATTTCTTTTCTTTGTTTTTCTAGTTAAAGGCTAACAAAGAACGAATTGGGTATTTCAGCCATTAGCGGTCATCATTAATTTCATGGTCCTCTGCATTTATTAAGTCTTATTTCCTCCCCATAATCTCCTTTCCCCTGATATTTGTAAAAGCGCATCTTATTTTCCCCTTAATTGCTTCGGCTGGTGTGATCTCATTCGGATTTTCTGCCACTTTTATCTTTTCCCAGGAAGCTTTAACTGATGCAGCCTATTCCCGCTTAATTCTCTCCCCTTCCTTCTGCAGATGGGCATGTATTTCTTTCTCTGTAGCTCCCAGTCTTGGGGGAAGCTGCCCGGGTTGCATTTGGCTTCTCCTTTACGAGAAGGGCTGGGCTGGGCTTTAATTATGGGTGGTACCCCCCCACCACCATCCCCTCTCTCCCCTCCTCCACATGCTTCTCCCCTGAACGCCATCCAGGTTTCTCCATCTGCAGCCAAACCAAGTGCTCTCTGCCCCTCAGTTGCAGGCTATCTTCCCTGGCTGTGCCTGGGAGGGACAGCAGGCTGTGCCAGGGGCAGGAAGGAAGAGAAAACTGTGCGGTCAGATGGGGTTACCATTAGCAGCTTGGGCACACACACGGGTGGGGGGGGGCGGACAGCTGGAAAGGACGCTCCCTGCCCAGTGGGTCAGCGCATGGATCATGCAGAGCTCATTATCAATGACAGAGGAACTCCTCACCTGGCCTGCTGACAGCCAGATCCAAACGTCTGCCTGACCTGCAGGCACCACAATGATCGCCTCCCCTGGGTATTTTGCTTATTCCCCTCCTTTAACATCGATTTCTTTCTGCCTTGACTTGTGGTTAGTCATGCACGTGTTTCTCTCACATGTGGGTCCAAAACCCATGTCATCATCTCACCCATTTGCAACCTAAATGTATTTTGGATCCCATGGTCCCCATCTCTATGCGCATCCTTGCCTAAGCTGTTCCAGAAATTTCTCTAGGCTCCCTTGCCCCTCAGCCTCCACGCATAATAGTTCACCAATGTGCATCATTTTTTTAAAAAAATGTTTTTATTGATTTTAGAGAGAGGAAGGGAGAAGGAGAGAGATATAGAAACATCAGTGATGAGAGAGAATCACCAGTTGGCTGCCTCCTGCACAACCCCTACTGGGGATCGACCCACAACCCGGGCATGTGCCCTGATTGGAATCGAACCGGTTCGTGGGTTGACACTCAACCTCTGAGCCACACCAGCCAGGCCAATGTGCATCTTTGATGTGTACTCCCTCCATTTCCACTGGATGCCCTTGATAAGCTTTCCCTGATAGATGTGTGCATTGTCGTGGCCAACCCACATCCATCCCTCTCCCCATCACCACAATGGGTTTTGTTTCTGTTATCTGCATCTTCCCACACGCTGAGGGGACCTGAGGCCTCCCAGCCCCCGGGAATGGAGCTTGTGGCTCAGGCCTAACCCTGGCAATGTCATTCATGGCCTGGCTCTTCTCATTGGCTCAGGGCTGAGCACTTGGCCCTGCTCAAGCCGATGAGATTAGAGAGGACAGTTGTTGAAGTCTCTGGAAGAAAAGCTTCCTTGCTCTCCTGAGAGCGCCTCCTGAAGTGGGTCATGAGTCGCTGGTGGCCATGTTTCCCACCACGTGGAAGGCCCACCTGGGAACGAAGCCGATGCAGAAGAAAGCGGAGCCGAGAGACACAGAGAGACGGGGCCCCGATTTTATGGTTCGAGCTCACGGATCCAGCGGGGCCCGAACCCCTCCTAGACCCATGTTATACCCCTGCAGCCTACATCCAACCCACAGGCAGATCCCACTCAGACCCCGGCAACAGCCTTCACACTGGTCTCCCTGCCTCCACTCTTGTCCCGACGCACCTTCTCCACCGAGAACAACCGAGAGACCCTTTAAACCCTAAGTCAGTTCACACCACTGTTCTGCTCAAAACGCTCTAAAATCTCTCCGCTCAGCTCCAAGGTCCTCACCGTGACCCAGGCCCTTCGTGACCTCTGCTCCCCTCTGACCTCACCTCTCACCACTCAGCCCACTCCATCCCCCCGGCCTTTTAACTCCCACAGCAGGCCTTTGCACTCGCTGTTCCCTCTCAGGAATGCCCTTCCAGCAGACAGCTGCATGGTTTGCTCCCCCTTTCCTTTGGGGTCCTATTCAACTGCCACCTTTCCAGCAAGGCTATCCCGGATCATTCCTCCCTAACGTGGCCCTTCCCCGTCACCCTGTATCCCCTTTACAGCATGTATAGCTTTCTACGGCTATTCTTATCTGGATCTCCCTTTAGAACACACATCCTATAAAAACCTGGACTGTCGTTTGCTGCTACAGATCCAGTTCTTAGGACAGCAACTGGCACATAGCAGGTACTCGATAACGTGTTGTCAGCTTACTGATTGAATGAATGAATGAATGAATGAATGAGCTAATCACTTCCCCATTTTGAGTCAGGCATTTTCAGTTGGCTTAATGCCACTTTCAGACAGTGTTCTAATACAGCATTCAATTAATATGTGCCTGACAAGTGGGCAAATGAACACCTTAGCTCTGGTCAGACTGTAAGTTACAGCCTCATGTAGTGCCCAAAACTGACCTGTGACTCCCTGGTTTGAGTCCCGAAGCCACGTCACACACAATGCTCCCTTCGATGCTCACGCTGCTTTCGCCAGATAAACAGGCAAATCACGCCCCCCCGCCCCCCCCCCCCTCCCGGTGTTATGAGAAAGTGTGGTTCGGAGGAGCTACGCGCAGAGCGGGCGCAGAGCCCACATTTCCTGGTTCCTACCCGTGGCTCTCCCACCACTCGGTTTGCATTTCTGCCCACTGGTCTTTCACAGCCCATCCACAGCCCAGGGAACTGCTGTGAAGCTCTGGTCCACATGGTCTCTATTTATCTACCATTGCCAATTCCCCAGGCTCCGAAAGCCAATAAAACTCTGAGTTTTCCCCACATGAGATTGTGGGCTCTTTGGGGAAAAAGAAAAGCAGGCATATGGCTCTCAGGAAATCAAATCTGCCTTGTGAGAAAAACTCCCCTTCCAAGTCAGCACACAATAACATTCCTCGCAGCCGCTTTTTACATGTTGGGGGCGCGCTCAACAGACGTGGGGTCCTGCCTTGAGCGGCCGCAATACACAGAATACACGGTGCAAAAGCGTTCTGCAGGCTCTCCGCCTCCCCCATTCCAGAGTGGCTTCCTTCCCCGGCGACTCCCCACGGACCACATTAGCTCCCTTTCGAATTCCCTTCCCCTCGCTGCACACTCGATGTTCCTCACCAACCCCCAGCGGACGTGTGGAGACTGACTGGGTTTCACATGGAAGAGATAAAACAGCAGGGGCTTCTAATCAGAGACATTTTCCAGGCTGCAAAAGGCTGCAGAAAACCCACCACAAAGCAGCCAATATGGTTCCAAGCTTATTAATACACACTTGGAACAAGCGGGGCACCCGACACCTCCCTGGCCCCCAACACCGCCCTGGCCCCTGTGGGGAGGAGAAGAGATTAGTTACATGTTTACAGATGAAGCCCACAGCGGTGGCGGGGGGAGGGGGGGGGTCTGGAGGCAAGCTCCTTCCCAGGGACCTTCCAGGGAACTCATTTAGTTTTTATTTTTTTAAATATATTTTATTGACTTTTTACAGAGAGGAAGGGAGAGGGATAGAGAGTTAGAAACATCAATGAGAGAGAAACATCGATCAGCTGCCTCCTGCACACCTCCTACTGGGGATGTGCCTGCAACCAAGGTACATGCCCTTGACCGGAATCAAACCTGGGACCCTTCAGTCCGCAGGCTGATGCTCTATCCACTGAGCCAAACCAGTTAGGGCTCGTATGGTTTTTAAAATCAGCATGATTAATGTACAAGTGATAGACAAAGAACTGCACATAATAATGTAGACAATTTGATGAGTTTGGACACATGCACAGACCCATCACACCATCACCACAACCCAGGTCATAGACATATCCAGCACCTTCTAAAGTTTCCTTGTGTCCCTTTGTCTGTTTTGTCATAAGAACACTTAACATGATGGTACAATCTTTATAGAAACACTATGGAGGTTCCTAAAAACTTAAAAACAGAGCTGAGCTGCCATACACTCCAGCAATCCCACTTCTGAGACTATATCTGAAGGAAGTGAAGTCGCTGTCTCACAGCTATGTATGCTCCCTCATGTTCAGTGAAGCGTTCTTTACAACAGACAAGGCATGGGAACAACCTCAGTGTTCCACTGTGTGAATGCTGGAATATATGATGGAGTATTATTCAGCCATGAAAAGGAGAGACCCTGCCATGGGCAGCAACATGGATGAACCTAGAGAAATGTAGGATCAGCAAAATGAGCCAAAGACAAATGCTATATGATCTCATTTATATATGGAATCTAAAAAAGCCAAATCTAGAAGTCAGACTATAGAAAAGGCTCCTTTTCCATTTCTTTAAACTCTGCAGAAAGAACCAGACTTCACAGTAGTCAGTACTGAGGCTCCGAACAAAGCCTCCTAGGACTTCCTCCTTGGCCTCCTGCCCCCACTCTGCCTCTCTGAGCTCCCTTCATCCTCCCTGCCCCGCCCTGCCTCCCCCCCCCCTCCCCGCGTGCTCCCCATTCACTCCTCTCTTCTCTCTGTCCTCAGACCCAGCAGGAGGATCTCACCTCAGGGCCTTTGCTCAGCCATTCCCCTGCCCCGAGGGCTCCTCCCCCACATATTTACCGGGCTCTGTCCCTCAGTTCCTGTGGGTCTCTGCTCAGAGCCACCCGCTCCGGGGGCCCTCAGTACCTACACTCTCCACAAGTGCAAATCCCTTGCCTACTTTGCCTGTCTCCCCTCTCCTACCTATTTCTCTTGTGAATTTTCACTAGCTGAACACTTATATGTTATTTATTTATGTTATTATCTGTGTCTCCATTGAATGAACACCACGTAACGAAAGTTTTGGTTTTGCTATTATCCTGAGACACAAACAGACTAAGTGCCTGTGACAATACACATCTGTTAAATGATTATATGGAAGACATGAAACATAAAAGAGACTATTAAATCCCCACCATCACCACTAACACCACAGCATTGACGCTTCCCCAAGGCTGAGCCTCACTGCTGTCGGGCCCTCGGCCCACGATGTCCTTCATCAACCTCTTTATAAATGTGCACCTTGTTGGTCTTTTAAGGTCCAACTCCAGCACCACCTGCCCCTCCACCTGAACCCATTGGACTTGTCAAGGGTCCTGTGGCCCCTGGAGCCAGGCGCACCTCCCGCATGGGTCTGAGATCCCTGGGAGGACAGGGGCCCTGCCTGCCTTGCTCATCCTTGTGGTGTCCCCTTACCCTTGGGCAGCCCCGGGTGCAGAGGGGTGTGGGGAGTTTGGGGCTGTGTGGCTGGTGGGAGGTAGGAGAGGAGGTCCGGAGAGCACCATGCTGATTCTGGGAACTAGCCTAGTAACCTTAGCACTAACTGACACGCCCCTAGTGATCACAGCAAGAAACACCAATCTTGGAATCAGAGAATTGGGGCTCATTTCCTGGCCAAGTCTCCACAGAAATCCACTTAACTTCTCCAAGCATTGATTTCTTCATTTCACAAAAATGCTTATGCTGCCCTGGCTGGTTTGGCTCAGTGGATGGAGCGCTGGCCTGCGGACTGAAGGTTCTCAGGTTCGGGTCCAGTTGGGAGCACATGCCCAGATTGTGGGCTCGATCCCCAGTGCAGGAGGCAGCCAATCAATGATTCTCTCTCATCATTGATGTTTCTCTCTCTCCCTCTCCCTTCCTCTCTGAAATCAATTTTAAAAATGCTTATGCTGTAAGGACACTGTGTGGGTGAACCTGTATTATTTTTGAGGGGGAAAAGGGTAAACTGAAAAAACTGTAAATACATATAGTTTGTGTACAAAGTTAGGTTTTCTAACCACCTGCAGTGAAATTAGCAAGGGTGCACTTCAGGTTGTGGCCAGAGGGTGGCAGCAGCAGGCAGGGGCTCTGCTCTAAGGTCCTTTGAAATACAGCAAAGGTTTGGAAAGGGATAGATTTACAGGGTTGCTAATAGTGTTCATTGTGATGGTTCTCTCTGCCCAGCTCACCTGACCCTGAAGAGCGTGCCCTCTCTCCTGGTGTTGGGATCTGGCCGTGGTTGACCGTATTCCCAGAAACCTCCCCTTGGTGCTTTCCCCATGCGTTTTTCATGCCCACGGTGCCGGGGTTTCCGAGTGCAGGGCCAGTCTGTCGTCACTGACCTTATCTAGCCCTCACCACAACTCCGTGAGCTAAACTGAGAAAGAGGAATGATTGTCCCCCTCCCCCACCTCACCGTTTCAGACAGGATGAAGCCGAGGCTCCAGGACAGACCTGAAGATCACACAGCCAGCAAGTAGGACAAGTTAGAACTCACGCTTCAAACCTGGGCCTTCTAGCCTGAACTCCACCTCTCACCACGTCTCTCACCGCGTCTCTCAACTGTTCATGCACCCAGCATTTATTGGACTCGTGCTGTTTGTTGGGGGGCTGCGTGGACTTCCACGTAAGCCACGTGGGCCCCTCCCCCGGCTGGGCCAGCTCTGTGCCTCATAGGCCCTCAGTCTGTTTCCCTCCAGCAGGGCAGCTGGTACTATCTCCTCGAGTTCCCGGCTCTCGTTCCCAAGCCCGGCAGCTGAGAAATCCTGTTTCTCTGTGTCCCCGTGTCACTCCTTACCATCACAAACTCCCAGGTCCTGCAGGCCTCCTGAGGAGTCTTCTTACACAGAAAGAAAAAGCCGAGAAAAGTAATACACGCCTAAGAAATCTTATGAAGGGTCGGAGGATATTCTTTCCATTGGTTTTTAGAGAGAATGGAATAGAGGGAGAGAGACAAAGAGGGGGCTGTCATTGGTTGCCTAGCTCACATGACCTGACCAAGGCCAAACCTGCAACCGAGGTTCGTGCCCTTGACTGGAATCAAACCCGGGACCCTGCAGTCCTTGCACGGACGCTCTATCCACTGGGCGAAACCGTCTAGGGCAAAGTGTCCTAGTTCTCATTGGTCTAAAGTCCCCGACTGTCTTGCTGAATAGTATTCGGGGCCCTAAGAGCCTCCAGCGTCACTGCTTCTCAATCTGCCCCTCCCTAAGTACTCTTTCTTCTAAAGGGAAGAGTCCGCTGTGGAACAGTGGGCCCTTTTCGCCAGCAGCAGCCTCACACATCTGGTGTTTACCTCGTCTCTTGACTGCATCATTCTCTCTTGTGCTTGACTTAATCTCGTGTTGTTTTATAAATGTAGTGTAGCCTCAGTGTACAGTGTTTATAAAGTTCGCACTCACACTCACTCACCCAGAGCAGCTTCCAGCCCTGCCAGCTCCATTCAGGGCAGGGGCCCTACACAGGTGAAACCTTTTTTATCTTTCATTTTACTGTACCTTTCTGTTTCGATAGGTTTAAGTACACAAATACCATTGTGCTAGTTGCCTACAGTATTCAGTACAGTAACATGCTGTATGCGCATGCAGCCCAGGGCAATAGGTTAGGCCTGTGGTCGGCAAACTGCGGCTCGCAAGCCACATGCGGCTCTTTGGCCCCGTGAGTGTGGCTCTTCCTAAGCCTTAGGAGTACCCTAATTAAGTTAATAACAAGGTACCTACCTATATAGATTAAGTTTAAAAAATTTGGCTCTCAAAAGAAATTTCAATCGTTGCACTGCTGATATTTGGCTCTGTTGACTAATGCGTTTGCCGACCACTGGGCTAGGCCATAGAGCCCGGGTGTGTAGGAGGCTGTACCCTCTCGGTGTGCAAGTGCACTCCGATGTTCGCACAACAACCCGACCACCAACGCATTTCTCAGAACATATCCCCACCATGAAGCCACACCTGGCAGCAGTGGTAAGCTAAGTGCTGAGGCTCTCCACGGGGCCAGGCACTGCCCAGGACACTGGTCTCCTCTCCATAGTTCAATTGAGGGTCCTGAGCCTGCCCCCCCCCCCCACATTCAAGTCAGCAGCCTAATCCCCAGCCCCTGGGACCTGTGCTCCAAACTCGGGGGCACTGTCTGCCTCTTACTGAGATCGCAGTCTTCCTGCCTCCCACACCTCCTGGGGCATCACCAAGTCCAGCTCCCCTGCCTGCACAGCATTCGTCTCCTCTCTGTGGGGCCTCGTTAGACCTCCCCACAAGCTCAGGTGAGACATGTGGAAAAGGAGGGAAAACGGAGCACACCGCGGCTTCCGTGGTGATTGGCGAGGCCACGACGTGGGTCTGTCTGCAGCCTGGTCTGCCTGGTTGTGTCTGGGTGGTCACATCAGCATCAACTCCAAATCACAGCCATTTTCACTGCCAGGCAAGGGACGGCTGCACCCTCAAAGCGGCCTCATGCAGTCAGCCACCGAGGCACATCCGTGGGGGAGACCTGGGTCTGAGAGCCCACGCCTTGGCAAACACTGAGCTTTCTTTCCTTTTTGTGTTCCACCCACACAGCAGGGAAGAGAGAACCAACCCACGGAAACCGCTCCTGTGTGAAGTCTGGGTTCCTGACGCAAGAGTCGCCCAGCCTGGAAGTCCCTGCGCGGATTAATGTCTCTGTGAGAAGCAGATGCCCATCTGTCACCAGCTGTATAATCACGTGATTATGGAGAAGACAGCTCTGGGCCCAATGGGCCAGCCCCACCGTACGCTGCATTCCTGGATAGTCGTATGCAGTTTTTGAGTTTCAGTTTCCGCATTTCTAAGAGGACAAAGACTTCATTTTTAAGCTTCTTGTGAGAAGCTGTGGGAGCACCCTGACCACCAGGGGGCAGCTCTGGCATTGAGCATCTGCCCCCTGGTGGTCAATGCGTGTCATAGTGACTGGTCGACCAGTCGTCATTCAGTCGTTCAGGCTTTTATTTATATACTAGGGGCCCGTTTCGTGCACTGGGTGTGTGTGTGGGGGGAGTGTCCCTCAGCCCAGCCTGCCCCCTCTCACATACTGGGAGCCCTCAGGCGTTGACCCCCATCACCCTCCAATCGCAGGATTGGCCCCTTGCCCAGGCCTGATGCCTCCGCCAGAGGTGTCAGGCTTGGACAGGGGACCCCCATCTCCCCCCGATCACTGGCTCTGACTCCCGCCCAGGCCTGAGGCCTCTGGCCCAGGAATCATGCCTGGGCAAGGGACCCCCATCTCCCTCTGATCGCTTGCTCCACCCCTCGCCCAAGCCTGACGCCTCTGACCCAGGCTTCAGGCCTGGGCAAGGGGACCATCATATCCCCCCAATCCCCAGCTCAGCCCCCCGCCCAGGCCTGATGCCTCGGCCAGAGGAGTTGACCCTCATCACCCTCTGATCACCAATCACCGGATCGGCCCCTTGACCAGGCCTGAGTCCTCCGGCAGAGGTGTCAGGCCTGGGCAGGGGACCCCCAGCTCCCCGCGATTGCAGGCTCCACCCCTGCCCAGGCCTAACACCTCTGGCCTAGGCGTCCGGCCTGGGCAGCAGGGACCCGCAGCTGCAGCAGCCCCGCGATCGTGGGCTTCGCTTTAGGCCCAGGCAAGGGACCCCTAGCTCCCAGAACTGCCAGCTTCGACCGTGCCCAGCTCCCATCGCTGGCTCCACCCCTACTTCCTGCTATCACTGGCCAGGGCGGAAAAGGCACCTGATTCTCCAATCATGGCTGGGGGGCAGGGCAAAGGCGGCCCCAGGGCCGCCTTTGCCCTGCCCCCCAGCTCTTAGCTCCCCCCTGGGTTTCCGATCACTGTCAGTGGCAAGGGGCTTCTTCCTGCTTTCCCTTTCGCCTCCCTGCATTGTGCCTACGTATGCAAATTAACCGCCATCTTGTTGGCAGTTAACTGCCAATCTTAGTTGGCAGTTAATTTGTATATAGCCCTGATTAGCCATTGAAAAGGGTAGCTCGTACGCCAATTACCATTTTTCTCTTTTATTAGTGTTGATATCTTATCGTATCAATTATATCATATAATCTTACTCTTAAGTCTGACTGTTATACAATATTTCATAATATGAATATACTGTTAGTTGTTTTCAATATTTGTTACAAAACATGCTACAACAAACATCCCCAAACAGAATTTTTACATATTTATGCAACTATTTGGGTATGATAAATTTATCAAGTCAAAATTTTATATATATAAATCTATCTATCTATATATGTATGTTAAAATTTGGTGGAAATTGTCAAATTTTACCCTGGCCAGGATGTATGGATTTAAAACTCCTCCAATATTGTATAAAGGTCCCTCTTCTTTTCTACATTCCTGTTTTTTATAATTTTGACAATTTAATGCTGAAAATGATATTTTATGGTGATTTTAGATGTCTTCTCATATGTTTATTGATATTTCCCCTATAAAGTATTTCTCCCATAAGCTGCTCATTAATATACTCTACCCATTTCAAAAAAGGGAGTTTTCTTTTTCTTATTGATAGGAATAACATATTTCTTGGATATTAATAATTTTTCAAATATATTTAAACTATTTCCTGCTATCTGTTTTTTGTGGATGATGTGAGTTAGGGATTTGTCACACAATCATGAGCCCAACATTCTATTCAGGCTTCCTATGACACAGTGGCTGAGATCCACTGCTTGGCTTAATTTCATTTCCTGGGCCACATTCTGGAGATAATATCTATATTTGCACGTAAAGTTGAAACAGAAAACAAGCCCAATGTTTAAGATTGTTACTCCCTCTCGCCTACAGATCATAAAACTGGAAACTTACTTTGGGGAGATGCCTTTGGTGTCCCCTTTTCTGGGACTAGACCTCTCTGTGCACCCATCACTGTGCCCATCACTGTACTTCTCTGCCTGTGTCACCAGTTTCCTTTTCCTTTCTCCTTCCAAGTTTGCCCTCCCTTCTCTTTCTCTCCTCAACTGTTCCTTTCTCTAACCATCAATAGTGTTACCCATCTTAAATGTTTTTTTAATGATTTGTCCTGGTTGCTTAATAGTATTTCATAGTCTCTATGCATTTTTGTTTGTTTTGGAACACATTTTTATTTACCTAACTGCGAATTTTTAATAGAGTTACACAAATGTATGCTAAACATAAGATTCGGGTATTTCAAACATTTAGAGCTGAGACTCAATTTATATTTGTTCCTTTTCATCATAATATAATTTTTGAACTTCAAGAACACCTTTTAAGAAAGAGAAGAAATCCACTTTTATAATTATCTCATACATATTCATTTCCTAGTATTAATAACCATAGGATAAATAGTTGTATGCTGCTATTCACTTTTGAACATCTACCTGTATTTCCATGTGGTCTTGTCAGAGACATTATAGCAACATGATTGGAAGGTGGGCTACATGGTAGAATTGGGGTCCTTGTTAACTAAGGGGTGATGCTGAGTGATTCACTTAGCCTCTCAGATTCTGTCTCTTCAATGGGGGATAATACCGCCCCCCACCCCAGCCCCCTGCCCAAGGTGCTGGTGAGAATTAAAATGTGAGAAGAAAACACACACTCCGAAGTATGCCTACTTTGGCAAAGGAGCACATCAGCAGGGTTAATTTGCTCTGTGTGAGTGTGAGTGTGTGTGTGTGTGTGTGTGTGTGTGTACACGTACTCTCTCTGCTACTGTAAAAGCAGCAAAAAAGAGAGGCACGTGGTTAAGCTCACAGGGGTGGGTTGTTCCAGGCTTACTTTACTTCCTTGTGCTAAAGCTCAGAATCACAATAAGGAAACTAACCCCCAAGATGAACTTCGCATGTACGATCCTAGCCAGCTGCCTCCTGATTTTCATCCCTTCTACCAAAGGTGAGCTGGGTGTGGGTCTCCAGTGTCACCATGCGAAGCTTCTTTGGAGGCTCTGAAGTGAGTGCAGAGTCTGGGAGGTCACAGCCAGCTGTGCCTGGCGGTGAGTCTCAAGGCCTCAGAGACTGTCTTGCTTTTTATAGGTGTAGCTCCAACTATTAAGGTCCGGGGTATCCTGAACGATGACATCAACATGACCATTCCTGATCCTCCTTTGCATAATATTTATGATATACTATGGGAAAAAAATGGAAAGAGGATTATACGATGTATAAACGGCAAGATTATCCCCCAGCAACAGGAAAAATACCAAGTATTCGAAAATGGAACTCTGAAAATTAAACATCTGCAAAGAAATGATAGTGATATCTATGAGGTAAACCTATATAATTCGGACGGACACAACACATTGACGCAAAGATTTGATCTGAAGATTCTAGGTAAGTCTGTTCCCTAAATTCCTCCACCTCAATGTGGGTGCTATGTAGCAAGTTGGGGAATAGCATTTATCAAATGTCCCCAGCCCCTGCCTCGGCCTTGGAGGAGCCCGAGGGAAAACGGAGGCATCCCTCCTGCCTCAGGGGAGGCTCCGAGCTGTGGCAGATGGAATCCACATGTGGAAATACACAGCTGATACACAGTCTGCCTGCCTGGAACTGGCTGTCTCTTCAGTGGTTATGAGAATGTGCGGCTGAGCAAAGAGCCCGGATTAAGGTGGCATTAATCGGGGAGGGAGCAGGCAGTGGTGAAAGAAAAGGTAGGCATTTCAGGTGGATGATGAAGGGCAAGCTAAGGGGAGGGCAGGGAAGGTGAGGCTCACTGGAGAGCTGTAGGCCTTCCAACAAAGAGACAATTTTCAGCCAGGATGTCCCGAAGGAGTAGTTCTATGGCAGGAAAGGGCTGGGAAGGATGCATTTAAGGATGAAGGGCCCTGGTTTCTGAGCCACTCACTCCACATCAGCGTGGTCCAAGTGGGTTCTGCCGGCCTCTGCAGAGAACGCACAGGTGTGGCTGTGTGTGTCTGTGCATGGCCGGGAGGGCAGAGCGCATACTGAAGATGGGGGCAAGAAGACTGGCTAGGAGGCTGCTGCTGTATCCCAGTGAAGGGGAGAGGGGCTGGGTTATGATTCTTAGCCCTGCCTGCGCGTTAGAATCAACCCAGAGGCCACTAAAAGTTGCCAGTGCCCAGGTTCCATCCTGACAATTAGGTCAGAATATTTTAGCGTGGGACTGGGCATCAGCAGGGTCTAAAGGTTGGCAGGTGATTGTAATCTGCAGTAAAGGCTGACACCCTCTGGCCTGGACGTGAGGATGCCTGTCAAATGAGGAGGGTGAGCATATGGAGAGTCATGTGGAGAAAGCCTAGGACAGCATGGGTGTGGGGCAGAGGGAAGAGAAAGTGGAATTGAAATGACATGCAGTTGAACGTCCAGGAGCCGCATGAAAGGGGGGATAAGCAGTGAGAAGAGGGTCCTAGCCGGTTTAGCTCAGTGGATAGAGCGTCGGTCAGTGGACCCAAGGGTCTCAGGTTTGATTCCAGTCAAAGAGCATGTATTTCAGTTGCAGGTTTGCTCCCCAGCCCTGGTCAGGGCTTATGTGGGAGGCAACCAATGGATGTTTCTCTCTCTGGTCCTCTCCCCTCCCTTCCACTGTCTCTAAAATCAATGGGAGGGGGATTTTTGGAGGGGGGAAGAATACAAATCAATGGAAAAATATCCTCAGGTGAGGATTTTAAAAAAAGCACACAAAACATCAAAGTGAGAAGAGGAAGCCGCACTTGGCCTTGAGAGGAAGACAGGAACCTCAGCATGAGCACAAGGCAGCCACTCTGAGAAAATAACACTTCTGGCTTCACACAGGAAATGTCACCGGGGCAGAGCCCCTCCTCCTACCCAGGGCCACCTTCCTGTCCTGTCCTCAGTATGTGGACCTGGCAGCCACCCCTCTCCAACAATCCCAGACATTGTCAGCTCCCTGCACATGACGGCTTCCCACACCCTGGTCCTCAAACCTGAATGGAGAGTACATTCCAGAACTGGGATGGGACATAGAATGGAGCCAGAAGGGGCCTCTGCGTATGGATCTGGGAGCCCCAGATCTCAAGACTCTTGCCAGCATGGGCTCGGGGTCCTGCTTCGAACACGAGCCTCCCACTCCTGTCTTCTTTAGTACGGTAGCCATCACAGTGCCTGTCTGCTGGGTGTCGAGCGCTTTGCTTCCATGACCTTATTAGAGGGTCCTAGCACTCCTGAGAGGTCGCTGTTACTACCCCCTTCTTTTCTATAAGGAAACAGAAGCAACTTGCCCCAAATCTCACAGTGTGACTGCTACAAAGTCAGCACCAAACCCAGGGCTTCTTTTCAGCAAAGATGGTGACATTTTTTTTCTTTCCAAAAGTTTTATTGAGACACAATTCACATACCATAAAATTCACCCATGTAAAGTGTATAATTCAGCGGTGGTTAGTATGCTCAGGGATGTACAACCAACAACAAAATCAATTTTAGAACATCCGTGGTCCCCCCCAAAATAAACCCTGCACTCCTTGGCCAAAAGACAGAGATCTTTCCATGACACAACAGCCACCTGTGTGTGTGTGTGTGTGTGTGTGTGTGTGTGTGAGAGAGAGAGAGAGAGAGAGAGAGAGAGAGAGAGAGAGAGATAGCATCACCATTCCTTGCCACACAGCCTTGAGTAAATTCTCTATCTGCTCTCAGTGTGGCTTTTATAATAATAATTGCCTGGGGTATTCAGTGAGACATGGCTTCAATGACTAAGCACAGGTGCCCTGCGGGGCCCGGGACACAGTGCCTGTTTGCCAGGTGCCCTCCCCCTTCTCATTGCTTCTTCATGCTTCTCCTGGCTACAGTCTTGGCACCCAAATCCCCTTAATGAGGGGGCTGCTGCCGCTGACGGAAGAGGCAGTGGAAAGCCTTTTAAAAGCAGATGTTAGTGGAGAAGGGGTTAAACCTAGAATTAAGGAGTTCCCACCTATGGGATGAGCCCCCTTTGATCTGGCCATTCCTTTGCTAGGAAGCCCTCTGACAGGGAGGATATGTACAAAGATAGGACTTGGAGAAACTGCTCATCATAATGTAGTTTATATAAGTGAAATACTGGGAAGGGTTTTAAAGTCCCCAGCAGTTAGAAAATTATTCATTAAATGAAGAATACATCCATTTAAAAACAACGGTGGTGACATACTTAAGGGAATTTCATAAAAGACCAGTGAAGGAACAAAGGCAGACTACAAAATCACAGGATACAGTTTTCATTTTTAAAACATTATTTATATGTGTATAGAATGCATAGAAAACATCTGCTAAAGATATACATCAAAGCATTAATAATTATTGGCTCTGAGTAGTGGAATTGCAAGTGATTTTTAGTCTTGAAACTTTTAAAATCAATTTTTACCATGATCGGGTGTCACTCTTATAAATAGAACAAAGAATATTTCCATTCTGAAAAGACAAGTAAATGCCTGACTCAACCCCAGATTACGTACTGACCCTGTCTTGCTGTTTGATGGCGTTTCTGCATCTTCCTCTTTCTTGCTTGCATAGAATGCAAGGACAGGGGAAAAAGCTTAATTTCTGCATGCCCATATATTGAGACAGAAATGCAATTTGGTGGGAAAGTTCATTAATGAGATATTGTTGTGTGGGAGTCAGGCAGGGATGGGATCCTGGGAAAATAAGCTGTCCATCAGCATAACGAATGGAGAGACCCCGGGCAAGAAAGGTGGTGAGTCTGAGGCCAGAAGGAAGTAGGAGAGAAAGAGCAGAAGAGGAGAAATCGGAGGAGGTCTCACAGATACAAGGTCTCAACTGGTGTGGTAGGATCTGCACCTGGCCTGTGTGACGCCAAAGCCAGGCTCTTTGAAGATTCTCATGTCAGAAAAGCAAGGAATTCATGATTATGAAGGGATCAACTACCACCAATAACGTCGGTGCCTAACACTTGACCCAGGGGTTTGTCACATGCTGCCCCTGTCACATCAGGTGGGGCCTGTCTTTCTTACCTTTCTCCTAGAGATGAGGTCCAATGGGGCACAATGCGTGGCCAGGCCGCTCTGGGCAAGAACCCACCCAATTTAACCTCTCAGAGCCTTGGGCATTTCATCTGCCAATAGGAAGGAAAACATCAACCTCTCTGTTTGCTAGGATCAAATGACATCCTGTATGTGAAAACCGTTTAAGGTATAAAACAGCACTTAAACATTTGACATGATACATTTTTACTGGTTTAATGTATGTATGAACTTTATCATAAATACATTTTCTTCTGAATGTGCTGTAGATAAAATAAAAACGATTTTTGAAAATAGTGGGGGTCTTTGAAATCGCTCCCTGGTCTCAAACTGACTCTATCTTCCCCCCCTCTATAATAAGGTATGTCTATTAATCATATCATAATCAGAAAGTTGACTCATATGAATGGGATTTTTCTTTTCTTTTCAGAGAAGGTCTCAAAACCTGTGATCAACTGGAATTGTGCCAACGCAACCATCACCTGTGAGGTAACACAAGGAACTGACCCTAAAATAACACTGTATCGACATAGGAAAATAATCAAAGAAGGCCAGAAGATCATCAGGTACAAGGGGACCATCAAATCAATTGCACCATTCAATTGCACAGCAACTAACGGCGTCAGTGAGGAAACCAGCATGGTGAACATTGACTGTTCAGGTATGTGTCAGACATCCCAAGTTCACTTCTCAAGTACAGTCTGCCAGGCCCATGAGGGAGGCCCAATCCAGGGCCTTGGTGCCCGGGCTGGGAGGCAGCTCTGACTCAGGGTGAGAACTGAAAGCACATCCCTTCCCCCTAAAAACCTTCAAGGCAAGACTTAGAGGAAAGAGGAGGTGGTGTGCTATGGTTACCCACCTGGCACCTTCCCACAGAGCACCATGTAATCTCAGGCAATTAAAAAGATCTTTTGGGAGAAAGAATTGCCAAACCGAAGACACAGAAGGAGCTGTAGAGGCCATTTTATGCAAACCTCCACTTCCCAGAGAGACGAACTTACTTGCCCATGGTCCCTCGACTAGTCAGTAATCACAGTGGTGACTCCCATTGTAATGATGGAGAAGAGAGCAGGCAAGATTCTTTGGGGGGGAGAGGAGGGGGTGAGGACGCGGTGGGGAGGGCCAGCACCTCCTATCAGAGGCTGCCAAAAAAACATGGAGTTAGGGGCTGGGAGAAGAAGAGCTCGAGGCCAGGGAGGACCATAGGTGCAGTGAGAAAAGGCTCCTCCTGCCATAGAACAGACAGCCTGGCTATGGCACCAGCACCAGGAAGTCCTGAAACTCTAAGCATCTAAGCTCTTTCCTGGCAGCCCAGCCTGACATTGCCCCCAGAAGTAAATTTGGGGAGGCAGTCAGCTGAGTGCTCAGCTCTGGAAGCCAGAGGTCTGTCCAAACGTAGTGGGATGACTTGACGGAGTTCCTTTCCTCTGGGCCACAGCCTCCTGGTCCGCAAAGAAAAAGAGCCCCTGATTCCCAAGAGTCTACTCATCTGAGACTCTGAGATTATCTTCCCAATGCTGTCTGGTGGACCCCCAGAAAGGAAACTGAACACAAAAGTAGTTATTTGGTCAGAAGTCCTGAGTTTCTGCAGTGACTATGGCTGGTCAGTGACCCTAGGATGCAGCCCTGAGCAGGTGCGAAGGCAGAAGTAACACTTTTTCATATATATTCTTTGAATTAGTTATATTTTTTGCTGCATAACAAATTATCCCACATTTTGTGGCTCAACACAACAAGCAGTTACTATCTCACAGGTTCTGTGAATCATGAATCTGGGAGTGACTTGATGGTCCTGGCTCAGCATCCTTCATGAAGCTACAATCCAGATACTGGCAGTATGTCCTGTCAATCATGTCCAGGCTCTATGGAGGGGGGTCTATGTCCAAGATCACTCATGTGGGCCATTGGCCTGCCTCACAGTATGGCTGCCAACTTCCCTCTGAGCAATCTAAGCAAGAGCAAGAACAAGGTCTCAAGACAAAAGTCATGAACATTATATAATAATCTCAGGAGTGAGAGGTATCCCAGCACTTTCACTGTATTCTAGCCATTAGAAGCAACCAGTAAGTCCAGGCCACATTCAATTGGAAGGGATGACACAAAGACGGGAATCCCAGGGGGCAGGATCTTTGGGCCATCTAAGAGTCTACCCACACATGTAGACCAGCATCACTTCTCCCCACATGTCTGCCCATCACCACAGCACAGTGAATCCAGCGGCCTCTCCTTGACTTTACGATCCCTTTTCCCTTTCAGGAGGCTTTTGCTTAGAGTTGCCAGATTTAGCAAATAAAAAGATAGCATAAAAAAAAAAGAAAAAGACAGCATAAATATGTTCCAAATGTTGCATGGGGCATAGCTAAACTAAAAATTATTCATTGTTTAATTAAACTTTCACTGGGCATCCTGTACTTTATCTGACAACCCTACTTCATGTCTTTTTAAACTAGATCCCACCAGGATAAAAATGCATGTGCATTAGGGATGGAGAGAGGGCCTCGGGAAAAGCCTAGGGTCAAAGACTGGAAACTTCATGCTCCTTACTCTATGGTGCAGAGCAGGAGCCGGACTGGGAAGAGCCACAGAAGAGATGGGAGGAATATCGGGGCGAGGGAAAGGAAAGGGGAGACCGGGAAGGTGGGTGCTTCTCTTGAAGACCCTAAAAAGGAGCAGGGTGTTTCCTCCTGAAAGGCCAAGGCAGAGGGGAGTGGAGGTAACAGTAACCACGGGGCTCAGAACAGTGCTTGTGTGCTTAAAACCAGAACACAGGAGGCAGGACCCACCACATAAACTTCTGGGCACGCTCTCTTCAAGGAGGGCAGGAAGGAGGGTGGAGGGTGGCTGGCTTTAGACACGGTGAGCTCCCAGTTTTGAATGCCTCTGAGACAAGCTGGGATGTCTCCCACGGAGAGTACTCCCAGGTGCCCAGAGGGCCATGCTGGGCAAGCCTGAGGACTGACTTTGTAATGTCCCCAGGATAAGGGTGTGGCCACCCGTGTGAGGACTGAGAGAAGACGAGCTGGTGGCTGCCTGGCTGAGCCCTGGCCTGTACTGGCCCACCCACGTCAGAACCTGGGAAGGTCTCTGCTCAGCCTGAGGGAGACTCCAGCAGCCCCAGCCCTGCCTCCCGGCCAGCAGATCCCAAAGAACCCCAGATCCGTTCTTGGACCCATTTCACAGCAGTTCAGGATCATGCCTGCTTTTCTAAAGGAAGCCCCTTCATCCGCAGACCAGAGGGGTTGTGCAACTGGCAGGCAAAGAGTCGGTCGGAGAGACTTGAGCAAAGCAAGCGAGGACTAGCACCACTGCCGTCTGTTGGTTAGGTTTCTGGGCCTCGGGCTTGCTCCTGGGGCCCCACCTGGGCTCCGTGTGTAAGAGGATCTTCCTAGGAATGTTTGGCTGGAGAAGGGTTTCTTTGTGATGCTGGGCTGAGCTCCAGTTTGTTCTCCAGATGTCTGAGTCCCCTGACCCCTGGCCCCTGCTGCTGCCTCTCTAGCTGCCACTGACTCACCAAGGGCAGATGGCCCAGCAGCCCTCCCGGGAACAGCTCCCAGGACACAGAGCTCAACTAAGAGCAGGACCTCGCCTCTGTGTGCTGCTTTACAGTTTACAAAGCACTTTCACATCCATTATCTGATTGACTTTCAGCAGCCTCCCTGTGATGTCAGTTTCATCATCTCCATTTTACAAAGAAAGGCACAGGCTCAGAGAGGTGGAGTCACTTGCCAAAGGTCACACAGCGCTTGCCTAGAGGAGCCTGGAACTCAAACCCTTTTCCCTAAACACTGAGTCATTGTTTTCCTCACTGCTTTACGGCAACTGAAGAAGGGCAAGGAAGATCAAGCCCCCTGCTGCTGCTGCTAACTCACTGTGTGTGCCAGGGTTTCTCTCACAGGCCAGGGAAATCTGGGAGTGTTGCTGGCTGTGCAGTCAGGGGGCTGGGCTGGACAAGGGACACATTTACCCTTAGTCTTTGGTCACTGCCTGGTCAAGAGGGTGAGGGGAAACAAGTGGTATAGGAGGGTGGCCAGAGGTGAAGCTGGGTAAATAGTACAGAAACTCTGAGATAAGCAACTGCTTAAAGGAACCACTCAGGAAGATACTGTGTGGCCTTGGGCAACTCACCCTACCTCTCTGGGCCTTGTCTGTAAACCCAAAGGTGATACCGCATTGTCTCTAACTGCTTCTCAGATCTAAACTTCTGCTGTAGTCTCTTTCCTGGGGCCCTGGCGGTGCCCTGGCCAGGAAGGATCAGGTGTGCTAGCCCAGGAGGGCACTTCCTCAAGATGCCTTTGGGGACAGACACCTTCCAGTACCCTCCATGAGCTTGGCCTTTGTGAGGTTGAGGAGTTGTGTTGATTAAGCTCTAGCATCTGCTTAACTCGGGAGGCAGGAATCCGTGGCCTGAGCAGTGATGGTCCCTCTGCTAACACTGCCACCATCCCCCGTCTTTCCTCTTGCAGAGAAGGGGCTGGATATCCCCCTCATCGTTGGCATTTGTGGTGGAGGCATTTTCTTCTTACTCTTTGTGGCGCTCCTCATTCTCTTCATCAGCAAGAGGAAAAAACAGCACAGAAGGGAAAATGGTGAGTCCCCTCTTCCGCTCCCCTCCCCGTCCCTGCAGGCCTGAGCAAAATCCCCGTGGAAACGACTCGTGGGGAGGACACTTGTGTCTGGATTCGGCAGTTTCAGTATGTCGGGGCTGTAACCGGCGGTTACAGTTTGTTCCATTTTGTGGTTAGCTTGATTTCTGACAAACAAATTCTCAGTGGCAACCATGTAGGAGCTTTAAGAAGCTGAATCCAGGTTGGCCCCCTTGGCGTCCACCACCTGAGCCGACTCTGCGTAAGGCGGTGTGGATGTTATTTATGTATTTATTTGTTTACTTATGTATTTATTTGTTTACTTATGTATTTATTTGTTTACTTATGTATTTATGTATGCACGTACGTATTTTTCCCATCACCTTTTATCCCCTCTATGCCCTCTTCCACCTCCACCCTTCCCCCTCTGGCCCCTGCAATCACCACCCTGCTGACCATGTGTGTGGTTATACTTTGAATAAGCCACACAGCTCTACGTGGGTAGGAGCATTAGCTTCAAAACACATTTCTGTGGACACACATCTTGCCCAATCCTGCAGGGGTGGCAGTTCCTAGGAACAGGGGTAAAATTTCAGGGCCTCGGGGACCCGCAGGGACACCCTTGTTTTAAAACCAGGTGTTCATGCCTCCTTTTCCAATCCGCTGTTCAGAGAGATGTGCTCGGGCTCTGAGTGTTTGTCCCTCAAATCAGGCCTGACAACCCACCGAGATTAAAAAGATTATGCTCAGAAGTGGGGAGCTGGCTCAAAGAGCATGCAGGCCACCAGAGGCAGTGTGTCCGGATACAGTTGCCCCCCCCCCCCTTCCATCCCCACCCCTTATCTGCAGACGACAGGCAAGAGAGAATGCAGGAATGCGTTCCAAGATGCCCAGTGGCTGCCTGGCACCACAGATAGTACATACTATGTTTTTCCTACAAATGCATACTTATAATGGAGTTCATTTATAACTTTAGGCACAGTAAGAGATGAACAATAATGACTAATAATCAAATGGATTATAACAATACCTTGTAATAAAAGTTATGTGAATGGCTTTGTGGCCATTATTAAATAGAATAATGGTGACTTGAACACACGCACTGCGATGCCTCGACAGTCGATCTGATAACTAAATGGCTGCTACGTGACCAATGGAGCATGTGCGGCGTAGATACATATATGGAGTAGATACACTGGGCAAAGAGATAATTCATACACAGACAGGACAGAGCAAGATTTCATCGCTATTCAGAACAGCATGTAATTTAAAATTTATGAATTGTTTATTTCTGGAAGTTTCCATTTAATTTTTTTGCACTGCAGTTGACCATGGGTAAGTGAAACCGTGGATAAGAGGGGACTACTCTAATGGCACACCAGGTGTCTCCACAGGTGCTGGGGAGGACGGGGCTTGCTTCTGAATTCCTAAGAACCTATCCTCCAGCCCTCACCAGAATGTGGGTTGCATTAGAGCCGAAGTGAGTAAAAGGCAGATCTAACAGAGAAACCCGTGGGAATGAAGGTCATTACTGATGTGTCCTCCGCCCACTCAGGGCCTATGCAAGGGCTCTAACCACCAGATGCTCAGTGAGTCACCTCTAGGACGACACAGAGGCCAGGCTGAGGGGTCCGAGTGCCCTCTCTGCTTCCAGGAGACCCAGGCACAAAGGCCCCCACCTGTCTCCTCGCCTCTGGCTTCCCAAGTTCTCAAAGCCCCAGGCTCTCATTCTGTCTTGCTGGTGGGCATATCTGTCTGCCCTACAAGACTGGGAACCCTTAGAGCAGGGGTGGGGAACATCAGCCCGGGGGCCTTATATGGTCTGGCCCTGCCAAGGCATTAGAAATGAGTTAATGAAATGTTTGACCAAATACAGCAGGCTAATTTTTAAAAAAATATATATTTTTCTTGCTGATGGTATTACAGATATCTCCCATTTCTTCCTTTTCTCCCCCCTCCTCCCAGCCCCCCTCCCCCCTCCCGAGGTCTTCACTACCTTACTGCCTGTGTCCATGGGCTATGCATATAAGTATATAAGTTCTTTGGCTTATCTCTTCTCATCCCCCCAACCCCACATTAAGATATGTCAATCTGTTCCATGATTCCATGCTTTGGGTCTTACTTTTGTTGGCCAATTCATTTTGTTCATTAGATTCCACGAATAAGTGAGATCATGTGATATTTGTCTTTCTCTGTTTGGCTTATGTCACTTAGCATCATATTTTCCAGGTCTGTCCAAAGCAGGCTAATTTTTACGTTGATAATTTTGTATGGCCCACGAACAGTGCCATAAATATCCAAATGGCCCTTGGCAGAGAAAAGGTTCCCCACCCCTGCCTTAGCGGGTAGGGGCAGCTTCTGCCTCATCGCCTCCCTGAGAGCAGCTAGCAGACCCCTTGTGCAGAGGAGGGCCACTCGGTAAAGAGCCGCATCCATCACACCTTGCCAAGATGAGCTCTGACGTTTAGAAGTTTTGTTGTTGCAGGTGGAAAGCTGGAACTCAGAGCACACAGAACCACCTCTGAGGAAAGGAGCCGGAGGCCCTGCCAAATTCCAGCCTCAGCTCCTCCCAATGCAGCCGCGTCCCAAGCCCCTCCTCCACCTGGTCATCATCCCCAGGCACATGGTCCTCGCCCCCCGCCTCCTGGCCACCGTGCCCAGCACCAGCAGCAGAGGCGGCCCCTTCCTTGCCCTGGCGCCCCCGTCCACCAGCAGAAAGGACCTCCTCTCCCCACGCCTCGGGTTCAACCGAAACCTCCCCGTGGGGCCAGAGAAAACGCAAAACAGTCTTCTGGCAGAGCTGTCCCCGTCCTTTGATTCAAAGAGGTAGAAACTGTCCCTTCCCGGAAAGGCACCGTGGAGCTCCTGCACTCGGTGCGGACGCCTGCACTTCTACCAGCTGCATCCGACAAGCAGGGTGTCATCACCTCCCGGGCTCCTGGCCCACAGCCGCACCTGCACACCCCTCTCAGCCACACGGTCTCACATCTGGAATTTCTGGCCTCCTCCTCAAGTGCCACCACACCAAGAAGGGAGAGACAATAAAAGTGCAATCGTTAGGATGATGGGTGACCGAGCACGAAACCCTGGAGCACTCCTTGGCACCCTGAGCGACATCCAGCAGCCGCTGTGCCCGTGTCTCATTTACCAGCCACCTGTTTACCTCAGCCTGTTGCAGAGACTCTTGGGTTTCAGATGTGCCTGGTGGACACTTGCCTACCATCTTGTGAGTAGATGTGAAATATAAGGTTTGACTTGACCCCAGTGCCTACTCATTATAGAAAGCAACCCAGCAGCGCCGGCCAGTGTGGCTCAGTTGGTACTGTCGTCCTATGCACCAGGAGGTCGCGGTCTGATTCCCCGGTCAGGGCACATGCCCAGGCTGCAGGCTCGATCCCCAGTAAGGGGCGAGCAGGAAGCAGCTGATCGATGTTTCTCTATCATCAATGGATGTTTCTTATCTCTCTCTGACTCTTCCTTCTTTTCTAAAATCAATAAAAACTTAAAAAATACAATAAAATAAAAGAACCCAGCATCAAGCTGCAGCATCAAAAAGAGGCTTGTTGGTGTGGCAGCAGGACCACATTTGGTTCCCCCAATTCACCTGGGTCCCCTCCCCCACCAGAGCGTGCTCCCCAGGGCTCAGATGCAAAGCTGGTCTGACAACCGACTTGGAGATTCACTTAATGAATTGAAACCTCTCTGCACAAACTTCACCAAGAGGCACCAGAAAACATGATTCTTTGGGTACCACTTCCATTACTGCTCAGACATGGTCACGACGATCTATAATGGTGGTTCCCAGTGTGGGGCACATGCCCCACAGAGGGGCAATTTGATTTTTAAGGGGGGCAATTTGAGAATGAGTTATTAACAGTGAATTTTTTTTTGCATTTCTTATGGTTCTAGGGGCCTCATATAAGTATATAAATATATTTTGTGACATATTTATGCATCTCAATTCTCTATTATATGTTTTGAAACGTTATTTGCTATTTTTTCATATCACTTCATATTATTATGTTTTTTATCAGTTTCTTAGTGATTTCTTCCTCAGTACTTCAACTGTCCTTTCATTCTTTTATTTTTTTCTTTCATGGATGCCATGTTCTTTGGAAGCTTGTTTAGACCAAGTTAATAGCCTTTTAGGCTTCCTCCATGTGACTAAAAGTTCACTTTTTGAATAAGAATTACATGTTACAGGGGGGCATCAGGATTTTAGAGATGCTTGGGTGGGGCATGGCCAAGAAAAGGTTGGGAACCACTGATCTATAGAGTCATCCTAGAAAACCCATGGATACTGGAGGTGCCGCAAGCCGATCAGATGACATACAAAAGGGCAGGCTCAGCGACAACTCAGCTGAATCAAATCCCAAGTGTCTTCAACGACCATTGCTCAAAGGTCAGACTCCATCCCCAGCTAGAGTCATGCTAGCTGTACTTTGGGAGAAGTGGGAAGAACAAAACAGCTTTTTGTTAAGGTTCTTCAACACTAAGCGGTGAGAAGCCACCCAATTTGAAATGTGGGTGCCATGGTTGTGGTCCCGTACGCCGCCTTCGCCTGGCCCCTCTAACACTTGGTAAATCTTATCAGGCTCTGACAGGAAGCTCTGAGGTCTAAACCACAAGGTCTGTGTGCCCATACAGGGCTTCCTGTAACAGCTTCCTGAGGGCTGAACTGCTTATTCCTTAGCACCCAGAGTCAATTATGAAGGATAATGATGAACGAAACGCCACAGCCTCCTGAAATTCACACAGGAAATCCAGCCAAGCAACGGTCATGGCAGGATCTACCTTCAGTAGGAGAGATGGAGGTCTGAGCACTGCCCCTTTCTCATTCCTCATTTCAGTCCTGAGCCATTCCATCAGGCATCCTGCCAGAATGGCCTCCATCCCATCCCTTCAAGGAGCCATCCCCGGCCTTTCCAGCTCCGTGCTGGGCCTTTCTTTTGAAATCCTCTAGCGTTATACGTGATGCAGATCATATGCTGCCTGTAAGTATTCGATCTTTTGTTATTCATTCATTCAACAAACATTTACTGAACTTCCACTGCATCCCAGGCTCTGTACTAGGTACCAGGGAACACAGGGGTGTACAACCAACTGTATCTTTGCTTTCAAGGACCACACAACCTAGTTGGGGGGGGGGGGACAACTTCCAGGATATGATAAGTATAGGTCAGAGGCAAGTACGGGAGCCCAGAGGGAAGATTTGGACTACAGATTAGGTGGTGGGGCTGGGGTGACACAGAAGGCTTCCTGAAGGAGGCGGCATTTGAATTAAGTTGTAATAGATAACATTCATAAAACAGAGGTGCAGAATTACCCATGTGGAGGGAACAGCATGAGCAAAACTCATGTCAGCTACCTGTTCATACATGTAAGTTTTTCCTTAACTACTGTGTTTCATCAATTTGAAGATACCGTTGATTTTAAGTGGCATCATTATTCTACATACCATAAAAAGAAAACTTCTCAACTGCCTTATAACAAAGCTAAGATACACTCTTCTTTTAGGCAAACCCCATTTCTGAGATGTTAAAATGTGAAAAGATACATTTTTATTTCATTTATTTATTTTAATTTTATTATTTTATTTTTATTTTTAATCCTTACCCAAGGATATTTTTTTCCATTGACTTCTAGAGAGACTGGAGGGAGGGAGGAGGGGAGACACACACACACACACACACACACACACAATTGATTTGTTGCCTCCCGCCCCTCCTGGGGCTGAGGAACTTGCAACTGAGGTACATGCCCTTGACCAGAACCTGAGACCCCTTGATCTGCAGGCCAATGCACTAACCACTGAGAAAACCAGCCAGCGCTTTTTTTTTTAATCCTCACCCAAGGACATGCTTATTTATTTTAGATAGAGAGGAAGGGGGAGAGGGAGACAGAGAAACATCATTGTGAGAGAGAAGCAGGTCAGTTGCCTTCCTGATGGAGATCGAACCCACAACCTAGGTAAGTGCCCTGACCAGGAATCAAACCTGCGACCTGTCAGTGTGCAGGTCGACGTTCCAACCAACTAAGCCACATGGGCAAGGGCAAGACGTGCATTTCAGAATTGATGAAATGCATAGTTAATAAGCCTCAAGAACAAAAACCATAGCACTTTATAGAAATATCACTAGCTAATTGATTCAATGGGTGCGCACAGCCTTTATGAAAGAAAGGGAAAGAAACACATGTGGCATTTACATATTTAAGACACACTCCCTGCACCGCTGGGATCTCCACCATGAGGCAGAAAACGTGGGCCTTGCTCAGCCTTGTGTGACCTACCACTGACCCTGTCCCCAGAGCATGGACTTCCTGAGAAGCGGTCAGACCAGTTGCATCAGAACAGTGTGTGGAGCTTAGAAAAAAAAAAAAAAGCAAGAATTTAGTAGGTGAGTTTGGGCCTCGAGCCGCTGCACTTTTAATAACCTGTCTAGGTGATTCTGACTGGTGATTCTCACAGGCCAACTGGTCTTCAAATGGTTAACCATCAGTAACAGGTGAAATCTGAAGACGTTCTAGATAATACGGAATTGCAAGAAAAACAGTGATAACACAGTTAACAAATCTTCTGCTGGAAACTACGAACACGAGGGAGTCAGCTGGGTTGGGTAACAGTATCCAGGTAATTGGAGGGACTGGAACATCCTAGGGGGTCATGTGAAGGCAGGAAATTCAGGGTTTTTGACAGCCTCCCTGCCCTCCATAAAGAGCCATCTGAGCCTAGCAACTGGGTCAGCCCAGCTCCAAGGGGGCCTGGGCTGTTGACTGGCAATTTCATCTCAGTCCTCCTTGATGAGGTCTCTAACAGGGCTCCTCGAGGCTCCCCGACACTTGCCGGACTGCAGCCACATGGTTCCACGGGGCCACGGCCCACGGTGTCCCCCTCCCAAAGCCACTGCCCACACTTCCCACTTGTCCACACTCTTCTTTCAGGACTCAGGGGCCTTGCTGACTCCTGAGTTCTGCTGTGGCGGGAGCCTTATGAAGCCACCTTGCTCTGTCTCACCGTGGTCATCTTGTCCAGAGCAGGAGGTGGCCTATAGGCACTATAGCCAGAAGGTTCTACTCTCTCTCACAGGTTTTGCAAGCTCAAGACACTTACTCAGCCTCTTTGAACAACTGGTTTCCACATGTGCAAAATGGAGATAACACCTCATAGGGTTAAAGTGCGGATTAACTAGAAATATTGTATGAAAATGTAAGTAGTGTATCTTGGTGGACAGGAGACATCTGTTAACTGTGAGCTTTCCTTCTGGCTTGATACCTGAGAAAGAACACCCTGGATAGCAGACATAAATGACCCAGTTATTGGAAAGAGGCACAGCCATTATAAATTCGCAAGTACTCTGTAAGGGGAATAGTGTGCTATGAGTTTGATTCACCTTAGTTTTCTAACATCGGCCTCAGTGGACAGACTGACAAAACCCTATATACCAGATGTATTAAAAGCTAAACAACAGGCCCTTGAGACCACCACACAGAGCTTGGATTGAGCCACCGGCCTGCTGTCCCCATAAAGGAGGGCCACTCTGACAACACGTCTGGTCACCATTCTACACCTGGTGATTCATTCACAGCAATAGGGAACATTCTGGTCTTTCTGAAATCCTACCAGTCTGCATGAGACCTGCCGACCGGTCAGGGCTGGCATAGGGGAGGTGCTTACAGTGAATGTTTGGAGGACAATCAACTTTCCTGGTTTCAAGCAAACCATCAAGCAGTCCTGGAGGCCCCGAATGAACTGGTGCAGCCAAAGGCAGCCACACAGACCGGAGGCAATGCCTAGACTGCGGGAGCTGTGGTCCGGGAGGGGGCAGGGCGGGGTACCCGTAAGGCCGGGGAATTTCTAGTTGAGGATAACAGCTTAACTCATGTGTTAGCTTTTACCCCTTCTTCCCCCACCCAACCCCCCAAAAAACAGCAACATTAACTTGAACAAAAATAAAAGACACAAACCACAGACAGGGACAAAGAGAATAGGAAAAAACCCCACACAACAGTAGCACATGTGGGAGCTTAAAAAAGCAGAGTGAAGGGTGGTAACTGACTAAGTGAACTTCAAAGGTGGAATCAATCTGAAGGCAGCAGAGGAGAAAGCCATGGTGCAAACTGATTTACTGTATTACACTCTCAAAAGGCGAAGGTATCTCCAGAAGTAGGGTGCTGATGGTGCTGAAACAGGAAGATGCTGAAAGATCTGCAGAAGGAGCAATTAGATCCTGTCCCCAGCACCATGCAGGTCGGTTACTGGTCAGGTGAGGCCAGTAATTCTCTGCAGAGGGTAAAACAGAGGGTTTCTGAACTGGGGATGCCCTACACAGTTGATAGAACGAGACTACATTAAAAATAGAGAAATTAAATAAAAATTTCAACTGAATGTTGGGACTGATCTCCTACTCCACCCAGCTTGCAGAAAGCAGAGAGAATATTCATGATATGTTTCGGGCAGGATATTAGAAAACACTTACTAGTTTGAAAAAACCTTAGGCAGGATATTAGAAAACACTTACTAGTTTGAAAAAACCTTACCTGCTCAAGGAAAAAGTCCTAATCACACTGACATTCAGAGTTTCCCAGTGAAACCACCAAGCTAGCACTATATCTAGAGAGAAGACTACAGTCAATAACCCGCTCCTACCCACACACAGATTTCAGTCTTTACTGTTTCCCTCTAGAATATGAACAAACAAGTATCTCCATAGAAACGAGGAAAGCCTTTAACATGAAGGAAAGGGGTTCAAACAAGTAAACAGAAACATTACAGGCAAGAGAGAAAAACTTAAAGACACATTACCCTTAATGTGCTCAAGGGATGAGAAAATATTGCATCCATGAAAGAAGAACACAGCACTATGAAAAAGGCATATTCAAGAACAAAGAGTGTTTTTGGAAAATACAAATATAAAGGCAAAAATGGAAAACTCAACAGAAGGGCTAGAAGATGATGCTGGGAATTTTTCTCAGGTTGTAGAGAAGGAGAGGAAGGAAAATGGTAATAAAAAATTTTTAAAATTAGAGAACAGGTCTAGTAGGTCCAAAATCTAAATAATGGGTATTCCAGAAAGAAAATGGTGGCGCAGACTCCGTCCACACCTTTGGGAACCCCTGGACCTGCTGAGGCTGGACCCCAACAGTGTTTTATACCTTGGAGAATAAATCTTTGTTATGTGAAAAAAAAAAAAGAAAGAAAGAAAATGGTGGAAGCACAGGGAGTTCGTTGTCCATGAAACCATTCCAGAACAGTTCCCAAATGGAAGAACGCAAGTTTCCATATTAAAAGGGTTCATTAAGGACGTATCACGTATCACGATGAAAGAAAATGTATCCACAAAAAGATATATCACTGTAAAACTTCAGAGCACTGGGACAAAAAGAAAAAGAAAAAAAGCTGGTGAGAAATAAAGAGAGAGAACATTAAGTATCAAGAATTAGAAAGGATTAGAATGACACTGGATTTCTCCACTGTACAGGAAGCTAGAAGATAACTGAGCAATGCCTTTGAGTCCTGAGGATAATTTCCAGCCTCATATTCTCAGGCAACTATCAACTGGGTGTGGGGGTAGAATAAAGTCATTTTCAGACACGTGTGCAGCTTTAAAAAGATTTACTTCTAATTTATTACTGTTTTTAGGAAGCTACTACAGGACTGTGCTTGGCCAAATAAAGGTATAAACCAAGAGCGAACATTAAAACATTGACAGCAGTGTTAAGGTTAAATGAGGTCATAGGGGTGGGGCCTTACTCCCAACTGGAACAGGAAAAGGGACCCAAAGAGAATTCTTCAAGAAGATGAAATTGATCAATCTGCTGTGTTTAAGCATGTTAAGGAAAGATTTATGTATAAGAGGGAGAGTTTGGAAATGAATTACTTATAAGTACAGAGACCATTACTCAACAAACAAAAGACAATAATTAACTGTAGGAAAAATAATAACTTGTACAGAAAAGCAAATCATTGTACATCATGCCACTTAGCAGTTACATGCCCATTAATAATATAAACACTGTGTATTGATCTATCCAAAATTTAGGATTATTTATTGGGAGGATTAGGAGTGGAGAATCTATACATAATGCCCAAAATGGAAAAAAAAAATCAATAACTATATAACCATGTAATTTAGATACAGAGATGTAAATACCAAACTAATCAGTTTAAAAATTTGAGTGTGGTTCTCTCTGGAGAATGGGAAATGTTGGGGAGGGGAGATCAGAAGGCAACTAATGATATTATTATTATTTTTGTAACAAGCCTTGCGGAAGTACTTGATTCTTTAAACCAGCGGTCCCCAACTGGTGGTCTGTGGACCGAAAGGTTAGTGACCTTTAAACTATACGCATATTAAATCTTGATAAAAATAAAAATTAAATCTACCAAAGAAAAGAAGGGGAAAAAAGGATAAGGCTGATTTTTTTTTTTAAGCATAGAAAGATGGTAGAATAGGTAAACTGGAACCCAAGAGGCCCTCAAGCTGGGGAAGTTGGACTCTATGAGAACAGAGACAGGATTGAGTGGGCCTTTATCTATGACCGACTCAAGAAGTGACACAGGATCCCAGAAGTCAACCCCAGGATACCACACCCTGAATCAGTAGTGTCACGAGCAAGGTGTCACAAGAGTACAAGGTGAGAGAACTATGGTTGGCAAGAGGATATGGTTTTCAGATAAGCCAAACGAAGGTGATGAAACCTGGTTCCCTTTCATCTACTTGATTCCTCCTTTGGGCTTTCTGCTGGCGATTTCATAATTTAAAATGGTCCCCAAGCTTAGTGTTGGTATTATTAGTCCATTCAAGCTGCCGCAACAAGATACCTAGACTGGGTGGCTTAAACCACGGGTTCTGGAAATCCAAGATCTAGGTACCAGTCAGGCTGAGTTCTGGTTAGAGCTCTTTCTTCCTGGGTTGCAGGTGAGTGCCTCCTCATTATGTCCTCACCTGGCCTTTTCTCTGGGGGTCTGCACTCCTGGTATCTCTTCTTCTTCTTAGAAGGGCCCCAGTCCTATTAAATTAAAGCCCCACCCTTATGACCTCATTTACTCTCAATTGCCTCTTGAAAGGCCCAGTCTTCAAGACATTCACACTGGTGACTAGAGCTTCAACATACAAATTTTGGGTGGACACGACTATGGTCCATAACGGTATTAAAGCGCCATCCAGTATTTCCAAGGGGATGAAGTTCTGATGTGCCATATGCAGAAAACACACGTGTTGGATGAGCTTCACTGAGGCATGAGTTATAGTGCTGTTGGCCATCAACTCAATGTTAATGCTTTAGCAATATGTCTTTAAACAGCAACACACACAAATCAATGTTGAAAACAAAGGATAATACTCAGAAAGATGGGAAAATAATAAGCAAAGAAAGAGAAAAACATAATAACATAGGTAGAAGAGAAATCAATAAAATAGAAAGTAACAAAAGAAGATTAATAAAACCATAAACTAGTTTTAGAAAGATTAATAAATAAACCTGTGACAAGACTACTTCAGATAAAAAAAGAGAGCTAGAAGATGCCAATAAGAAAATAATGCAGAATGCAAAAGAGGAAATAACTACAGATACCTCAGAGGTTTAGAAATCAATAAAAGAGTATTATGAACAACTAACTATACACTAGTACATTTTTAAGACTAAGGAAATTTGATATATTTCTTGAAAAATGAAAAAGGCATAATTGGCAGCAGAAGAAATACAAAACTAAAGTAAATTATCAGATGTTAAAGAAATTGATATGATTATCGGAGAGCTCCCTTAAAAAAATCTTCAAGGCATTTTTTATAGGTGACTTATATGAAAAGTCTATGAAGCAGTTAATTTTTATCTTACACATGTAATTTCAGAAAACAGAAGACTGAAAACTACCAGCTCAATTTATGAAGTTAATATAGTTCCAAAACTGAATAAGAATAAATAAGAAGAGTATAAGTCTATTTTACTTATGAATGTAGAGGAAGAAAATCTTCAATGGAATATTAACAAAGTTTTAAAAACGCATCATGATCAAGTAGAGCTTATCCAAGAAATGCAGGAAAACATCAACATAAAAGTAATCCTATACAGTAAGTCCTTGGGTTACATCGGAGATCCGTTCCTACGGCGCAACATAACGTGATTTTCGCCGTAAGTTGGAACCCACCTACATAAGCACCTACGTCACTCACATGGAGCACATACACAGCAGTAATGAAGTGAAACAGTAAAATAATTTTAAAAGAAAGATAACAATTCCTGACCCTTACTTGTGGTAAATAAATAATAAAAGACATAAAGCACATTTGTACATATGTCAAAATGGCGGAACTTTTTTTTTTATAAATAAATGGGAGATGGCGAGGTAACCATGAAACGACGTACATCGAGTCAAGTCCGAAGTAACCCAAGGATTGTCTATATAATAAAAGGCTAATATGCAAATTGACCAAACGGCAGAACAACTGGTCACTATGATGCGCAATGACCACCAGAGGGTAGACGCTCAATGCAGGAGCTGCCCCCTGGTGGTCAGTGCGCTCCCACAAGGGGAACAGTGCTCAGCCAGAAGGCAGGCTCGTGGCTGGCGAGTGCAGTGGTGGTGGCAAAAGCCTCTCCTGCCTCCACAGCAGCACTACGGATGTCTGACTGTTAGTCAGACATCCCTCGAGGGCTTCTGGACTGCGAGAGGGTGTAGGTCAGGCTGAGGGACCCCCTTGAGTGCACGAATTTTGTGCACCAGGCTCTAGTCTATCAATAAAATTACAGAATGGCCAAAGGGAGAAACATGTTGATGTTACTGTGTATGGAAAAAAAGCACATGATTAAGAGCCTTAGCATGGCAGGACTAGAAGTTCTGGCCATGGTCCCCTTCTAATGATAAAGTCACCCAGAAAGACGGTTGCCAAACTATGTATCCCACCCACTCTTGCTACTAGAAGTGGCCAATATTTAGGCTCCGGTCAAGGGGATGTGTTTTGTGACATCTGGCGGTGTTGAGTCAAATCAAGAACTCATACGGTATTTGACTTAACAAATTGCCCCTGGGCATACACATCTTAGAGACATTTCTGCACAGACCATTATGCCTGCTCTTACAAAGAATTATAGGTAATCTAGGTGGTGACCAGGAGGATGGATAAACAAAGTATGGCACTCAACATAGAATTTTATGCAGCAATTAGAAACAACAAATTAAGTGAGTGCTCAGCAACAAAGAGACATCTTAAAAATAATACGACAGTCCCCCCTTATCCACAGGGGATACGTTCCAAGACCCCCAGTGGATGCCTGATTACACAGATTGTACTGAGCCCTATATACACTATGGTTTTTTCCCCCTATATATACATACTTATGATAAAGCTTAATTTATAAATTAGGCTCAGTAAGAGATTAACAACAATAACCAATAAAATAGAAAAATTATAATATACTGTAATAAAAGTTATGCAAATGTAACATTATTACATTTAAAAAGGGTCACTTGAACATAAGCATTAAAATACTAAGATAGTCAATGATACTAAACGACTAACGGGCAGGTGACATGTACCGTGTGGATACGCTGGGTAAAGGGATGATTCATGTCCTTGGGAGGATGGGGTGGGACGATGTGAGATTTCATCTCAAAATGGCATGCGATTTAATAATTATGAATTGTTTACTTCTGAAATTTTCCATTTAATATTTGTGGACCGCAGGTCACTGAAACCTTGGAAAGCAAAACCATGGATGTGTGTGTGGGGGGAGGAGGGGCGCGGGTATTGTACTGCTAGCTAATTAGTGTTTGCCAGAGGACAGAATAGCTCAGTATCTTCATCGTGGTGGTTATGGAAAGCTATACATGGGACCAAACTTCACAGGACACACACACACACACACACACACACACACACACACACACACACACACAGAGTTCATGTGAAACCAAATAAAATCTGTGATTTAGTTAACAGTAGTGTCCCAATATATATTTCCTGGTTTTGATATTGTAATACTGCTATATAAGATGTCACCATTGGAGAAAGCTAGGTTTACTGAACTCTAGGTACAATTTTTGCAACTTCCCAGGGATCTGCAATTTAAAAAACCACACAAAAAACTGGAAGAAAAATTGGGTGGGTAAGTCTACTGACTGTTCCAGAACAATGAGACATTTTTGCAGACAATTAGAAGTCTAAAGGAGAAACCAGTCAGGCAACAGAAACTGCCCATATAAATTCTGCACCATCAGAATCTGGGAACAAGTGCATAACTAGGGGCCAAGAGGTCAGTCCTTAGATCTCAAGTCTCCTGTTGCAATCCCACTTCCTTTTTTTAAAAAATATATTTTTATTGATTTCAGAAAGGAAGGGAGAGGGAGATGGGAGAGGAAGATAGAAACATCAATGATGAGAGAGAATCATTGACCAGCTGCCTCCTGTATGCCCCACACTGGGGATCAAGCCTGCAACCCAGGCATGCGCTCTGACTGGGAATTGAACTAGTGACCTCCTGGTTCATAGGTCGACACTCAACCACTGGGCCATGTTGGCCCGGCAAGACCATTCTTGTTGGGCTCTATCACCTTCCACAAGAAGGGATTGGTGCCCAGATCACAGACATACACACAAATAGTAAGTAGAACTCACAAAGCGCTTTTTGAGTTTAGAGAAGGGGGATGCTAATTAACTCCTTCTGCTGCGATAAAAGGAAGGTCTGATGGAGAGTGCAGCAGGAAAAGGAAGCTTCAAAGGACAGCTCTACTCTAGGTCTGTGGAGACAGAAGGGGGGGGGGACATTTCAAGCAGAAAGAGCAGAGGTGAAATGAAAATGGAAATGAGATGTGTAGTCTTTATTTATCAGGGGTGTCGTGGGATATCATGTGGAAAATCATTGTGATTATTTATCTCTATGATGCTGACCTCTTTGCATCTTTGTCATAATAACCTTGGCAGGAACTTACATCAAATCCCAACTGGAACCAAATACTCATTTCTTATTTTTAACTAAGGCACAGATCAAACCAAACTTGAAAAACACACACACACACACACACACACACACACACCTGTATAGTTTAAAAGCCACTGAACCAAAATTGCTGATAAAAAAGGTATATTTTTAAATTCTAAATTATTTTTTCTCTTCTAAATATATCAAACTTATTCTGATAATCTGAGTTTATAAACCTCTTTATTAGCACACAGAATTCAATGAGGCGGGACTATGCGTAATGATATTGATTCCTGCGTGTAGCTTGCAGGATTAGTCTTCATAATTAAACCTCCGTACACTGCTATATCCACAGGCTGTCAGTGGGGGTCCTTAATTGAAAACACCGTCACCCGCGTAGCTAGTTAAAGCAGAAAGGGAATTTATTACAGGCTGACAGGTACCACACACTGTCTGAGAGGGCCAGAGGGTGGGTTGGGCTCGGAAGCTACATAGCCACGCATCTGACTCGTTACAGGACTGAACTGGAAAGACCACTCAGGCCAGCACTACTGTGACCACCGGTGATGCCAGGAGCTATACATCGGAGGCCCTGCCACTGCTCCCCCCAAAAGCAGACATTCTGTTGTTTTCCTCATCAAAAGAGACCCCATGTGCCCCTGCTCTTCACATTGCTGTCTTCCAAATCTAATCCTTACATGGGGGCATCAGCTAGGCAACCTAGATAGCACACCTGCTCCCTACACCTGCATGGGAAGATGGGGAAATAAGTTCTGGCTTCCACCTTAGGAAGCACACGTCCAAAATATGGGGAGCTCTCTGAACATAGGAAGCTCTTCAAATAACCTGGGGTGGTCAAAAAAGCATGGCAGAAGTCCCCTGCACTCGGATGTGTTACCATGTGCCACAGGTCCATAGCAATCAACTGTGTTCAATTTGCTTAGCATCCTGGAGATTTCTGTTTCTGTCAATCTTGTGAACAACATAGCCTGAGAAAACATCCCACCACAAGACATCTAGAAATTCTAGATAAAATAGAAAGGCATCACCGATTTTAATAAAAAAAAATAAAAAATAAAGTAGTGAAATATGTACCAAAATGAAGCTGAAACTGGAAAACTTGGTGATGAGCTGCCTCTGAAGCTGTAGGTACCCTTTGGAGATTTGCTGATTTGGAGTTTCCTGACTACTGAGCTTAATGGTTGTGTAAGAACTGAAGCTAAAGCCTTGGCCCTTCTCAAGGTGCAAGTTGGAACAGAGACCCCCATATGATGTTGACCAAAGAGCCTCAGGGAAAAGGTGTCCACAGAAAAGCTGCTCAGAAGCAAAGGGAATCACGGAGGGAAGTTTTCAGCCTGTGCAGAAGCTGGGAAGGGAAAAAGGTTTCTCCTACAGCTTTGGGTTTGGGGCTTGATTCCGCATGACTGGTGTAGCCCAAGAAGACACAGCTGAGAAATTCAGTGAAGGGTCTCCAGGTGTGCACAGCACACATGGTGACGGGTAGCAGCGAACACTAATTGTCCCTAGAAGACATAGTCTCATTTTAGGTCTCTTCCCCAAAATACAGTTAGTTCAGTCAAACACAAGACTGCATGGTGAAATCATAGAAGATGTAAGGAAACAAGCCACCACAAGCAAGAGCCACTGAAAATAACAGTCAAATTAGATCACCTAGGATTTCAGATATTCAAACACACTAAGAGAAAGAGAGAAAAGGAAACATGAACGAGGAAAGGTGTCATAGAAAAAGAATGGGTCACACAAGTGATTATACACAACGGAAGAGAGATTGTGTGAATTAAAAGAAATTACTCAGAAGGAAAAAAGAGCAAGAGGGAAAGGTGAGACATAGAGGGAAGTTAAGAGACATGGGAAATCAAATGGGGTCTAACATATAATTAAGTAGAATTCCAGAATAACAGAAGAGAAGGACTCAGGGATATTAGGGTTTAAGAGGAAGGCCAATAAATGACACTCCATTCTCCACTGTGTTTGGAACCAATTGAGAAATATACATTGGATTCAAACAGCTGCAGATAAAAAACACTAGATTTATTGCTGATTGAACTGATGTATAAATAAGCATTAATAATAGCCTTCTTAATACTGCATTTCAAAATTAAGCAAACCCATCCCATCATAGGCAGTGCTGGACAGTTAAAGCCCTTTCTCCCATCCTCCACATTTTCTGCCCTGAAAACTGTAGCACAAAGGAACAGAAAGGAAGTTTACTCCCAGCAGTCTGCTCCCAAAGAAAACTTCACAATAAGCTTACTGTAGCCCAACCTCAGCCTTTGGATAAGTCATCTTTCTGCAAAGGGGAAGAGAAACAGAGAAGAGAGAAACCAGCAATGTTACTTTCATATAATCTCCTACCTAAAAATCTTTCAATACTGATGAATCCTTAGCTCAGGGAAACACAATAAATGCTGAGCAAGATAAATAAAAAATAATCTACATTTAGACACACTGGGGTGAGATGGCAGAACACCAAAGACAAAGGGAATTTAAAAGCAATTAGAGGATAAAGACAGATGACTTACTAAGGCCTGTTGGAAAACATCACAGCAAGAAGTAAACCAGAGACAGAACAACAAGGTCTTCAGATTGCTAAGAGAAAATAACTGTCGAATTAGAAATGTGCTCAGCCAAATTACTTTTCAAGAGCAAGGGTAAAATAAAGATCTTTTCAGACCCTGCCTTCCCCCCCTAAAAAAGAAAAAAACAACAACAAGCGTCTTACTAAATTTCTCAAATGTATTTAATTTCGGAAGAAACAAAAAATATACCAGATGGGAAGTCAGAGATGCAAGATGATCGGAGCACAGGAACCTCTTCGTTCACCGTTCACCCTGTGAAGGTTCCCTGGCTTCAGTGGAGAATTTGTTGTCTGGACTTTGGGGTGAGATCCATGACTCATCACCAGCCCACCTTCTCTTTAGAGTCTGAACAAGGAATCCAAGTGCTGCCACCTTTTCAGAGGGCGCAAGTCCATGATGTTCCCAAAAGGGAAACAAGGCACGGAAAAATGTGAAGACCTGTGATGTAATGCATTACCAAGGAGCCACGAGAAAACAGACTGCTCAGGTGGAATTTCCTCTGGAGATACTGCAAGAAAAATCCATGCCTCGGTGTGTTGTACCAGTTGAGGGACACTTTTATCTGCTTGGCGCTTGCCATCTCCTGCTTCCCACTGGCCAGGTTTACCTGGGGCAGAAGTCACTCCCCTGCACTTTTGGGTGACAGCCCTTAGCTGCTCAGAAAGCCATATCCCGTGCTTCATGTATCAATTCATTCAAGTCCCAGACATAGAAATGTGATGATGCCAATCAAGCTTGGTGAATGAGATGTAAGAATCATGCTGGTCTTAACCTAGTCTCCAGACAGCTCAGGAATCTTGGCCGAGTAGCAGCAGAATGGTGATGGACACCTGGGCAGGCAAGCAATGCCTTTGGAAATAAGGAGGCAATCCGAGGATTGCAGAAGGCATAAAAGGTTAAGGTCTCACAGACTCCTAAAGCAGTCGTTCTCTCCAAGAAGTTAACTGACTCGGATGGAGATTAAATCTGTATCTTTGGTCTTATAAGAACTATTCTCTAATCAATGAACTAGCTAAGCCAGATTCAAATATTTTTTAACTAAAAATTAAAGGAAAAATCCAACACTGTATCAATCGGGATAGGATATACCAGTGATGGCGAACCTTTTGAGCTCGGCATGTCAGCATTTTAAGTCTATTTCTTTCACCAGGTAGGGGAAGTTTTCTGTCATTATTTCTTCAAATAGGTTTTCAATATCTTGCTCTCTCTCTTCTTCTGGCACCCCTATAATTCGGATGTTGGTGCGCTTGAAGCTGTCCCAGAGGCTCCTTACACTATCTTCGTATTTTTGGATTCTTTTTTCATTTTGCTTTTCTGGTTGGGTGTTTTTTGCTTCTTCGTATTTCAAATCGTTGACTTGATTCTTGCAATCCTCTGGTCTGCTGTTGGGAGTCTATATAATATTCTTTATTTCAGTCAGTGTATGCTTAATTTCTAGTTGGTTCTTTATCACAACATTGAGGGTCTCATTAGATTTCTTGTAGATCTCATTAAGTTTATCGGCAGTTTCTAGAAAATTATTGAAAAACCTTAAAAGTGTGGTTTTGAACTCTATATCCAGTAGTTTGCTTTCCTCCATTTCTGTCATTTGTGTCCTTTTTCTTTGTCTCTGCATTTTTTATGCTTCCCTGTGTTGATACAGTGGTTTTCTGTGCTAAGTGTCCTCTAGGGCCCAGTGGTTCAGCCTCCCCAATTACCTGAGGAGAACACTCCTGGTGCACCCCCTTGTGGTCTTTGTGCACAGTCTTGTTGTAGTTAAGCCTTGATTGTTGTAGGTATCACTGGGAGGAATTGGCCTCCAGGCCAACTGGCTGTGAGAATCAGCTGTGTCTGCAGTGGGAGAACTTCTGTGCTGGAGACACCCCTCTGGGGCAAGACTTGCTTCAATGGGGCTTTGGTGCTCACTGAGTCTGCCCCCTGGTGTCAGCATTTTGAAAAACCCTAACTTAACTCTGGTGCCGTGTCACATATAGAAATTTTTTGATATTTGCAACCATAGTAAAACAAAGATTTATATTTTTGATAATTATTTTATATATTTAAATGCCATTTAACAAAGAAAAATCAACCCAAAAAAATGAGTTCGCGTGTCACCTCTGACACGCGTGTCAGAGGTTCGCCATCACTGGGATATACCATGCTGGAATAACAAGCATCCCCAAATCTCATGGTGTAACACAGCCAAGGTTTATTTCTCATTCATGCAACACCCCTTCAGGTCCCAGGTGACTCTTCAGGGCAATCATCCTTTGTGAGATGCCTCAGGGATCCAGGCTGACAGAGGCTCCGCCATACTTTACTACTCCCTCTGAGCCTGTGACCTCCTGGTGAGTGTGGCGGGAGAAAAGGAGCATGGGGGATCACGCACCTGCTCTTCAAAGCTCCCTCCCACAGGTGATTCACATCACGTTGGCTGACAGCACTGATCCAAGTAAGGCACATTGCTCTGCCTAACTTCATGGAAATGGGAACGTACAATCTTCCGTGTGTCGGAAGGGGAGGAGACCCCTTGGAGTACACAAGTGATATCTAACCACAAACATTTTTTAAAACTAGGATTTATGTTGAGAGGATTAATCACTAAAATATCATCTCCCTCATTATTCTTATTCTCCCTCATATTCTTATTCTGGACACCTAACTGTATTCAGTTTAAGTATAAATTTTAGGAAGATTTAAATGTATTCTCTTTAATAATCCCATCATTTCTAGAACTATCCTAACTAGGAGTTCTATATTTGATTTTTCTTAAGGAAAGTTTTGATAGTCAGTAGAATTGAGGTTGGCTTAGAAAAAATAGATTCAGAACTGAAAATGACTTTGGAATTCCACACACAGGAAAATGTGTTTCGGGGAGGATCGGCAGGACTCACTATCAAAATAGGAGTTTGATATTAATGTCCATCAATACTCCCTCTGGCACTTCTGCAGTATCATCACTCTGTCCTTTTCCACTGTCTTACCCGTAATGTGGATTCACCGTCTCTCCCTGTCCCAGTTAATTGCATCTTGGCGGTTCCCTCGCCTCCCCCAGTCCCCATCCAAGACATGTCCCATGCAGAGGCTATAATCAGTTATGACTTTAAATATTACTCATTGTCTCTAGGCTTTCTCAATTTTTCCTACGTGTGCTTTGCCTCTCTCTCAATACTGAAAGCTCCTGCTGATTAGAACCGTTTCGGATATTGTTGCGTTTTCTCCCATCCTTGTTTCCTGCCTTTTCCAGCACCTGGCCCAGAACACTGTGTGTTCTCAGTGCACTCAATACACACGCGTTGAATTGAATTCTCTAAACCACACTCATTATTCATTCAGCTCAAGTCCCTGCGTCGATGGAGAATGATGGATTTCCAGACACCAGGACTGAGGGTCAATTCAAAGCTCTTGGGAGCCTGTGGGTTTACGGTCCACGGCACCTTCCCCTGCTCCACTGGCAAAGGGAGCCACTGGGTGACCGTCCAGGATTTCTAGGCAGCTGCCCTGCGCTCGATGCCTCCCCTAAATTAGTCCTGGTGGCAGCCATGAAAATAGACCCACTTTTCCCCCCCTATGTTCTGTCTACAAAAGGGCTAAAGAATGTCAAATGAATGACTCATCGAAGTCCATGCATCCTGTTTCTCTGACTTCTTGGAGAAGTAAACCCCGAGATTTCTGAGAACACGCTTAGCAATTTCTCCACGAAGCACTCCTTTCAGATGTTCGCAAGAGTGGCAATGTCTCCGTTATTGTAAGTCGAAGACTCTGCAAGACCAGTGTGATGTTTAAGCACGGTCATAGTCTGTTTCTAGTGGAGCGGACCGGAGGAATGCCGTGGGTCTCACCTTTTTGCCTGTCCTTATGTAGTGCAATCATGCAGGTACAAACAAGAAAGATTTGTTACACAACAGAAGACACTTCTGATCATTGGGATCAATTTTATCACTCTATCAATAAATTGGCAAAACGGCAGTGCCATACGTACCGAGAGCAGAAAAGTTACAGGAAAGCAGCATGAGTCATAACATAATAAATGCCGCCCCTGAGATGTGTTCCGTGAAACACTACATGCCGCAGCGACACGCAGGAACCTCTAAAAGGATGCCAGAATCGTCCCAGGGCTGGGTCATTCCACACAAATGGTCTGACCTGATTAAGGTTTGTTCTTTAAACTGTGGACTTCCCAGCATGCTTTGTAGTGTTGTGAGCACCACATTTTAGTTTTCCATAGTGAAGTTTGAGACAGGATATTTGTACAAATAATTCAAATGAGACAAGAAACTACTTTGGGAGAAGCTGACAAAGTGGTCGCATTCGCAATTTCTCTGCAATATAACATGGTTGTACAAGCCTGTATATCTTACAATATTTTAAATAAATTCAATAAAAGCACCATGGTGGTGTACAGAAGCTGCAAAGAGTGCCGAGGTGAAACTGAAACACAGGTGACGTTAGTATGAAGAAATGAGACTTACTGTTTTGAAGCAGAGACAAGAACTGAGTTATATAAAACTCTGTAAAAGGTCATAGATTAAAATATCCTAATATAAAAGTTATCATACAATTAAAGTGTATTTTCTCACTAATGGAGACATAGTATCTGAGGAATCCATTTATTCTGCTCTCTGCATAGGATAATTACCAATTAAAGAATAACAGCACTTGGTAGAGATTGTTAATGATTCAACTTTGAAACAGTCATGAGACACTACTATTCCCTTTTCAGGCCCTTCTAGAACAGTTAATTACAGAGCATTCTTAGATTTAAGGCAAGCCATTGTTAAATAACCTATGTTTTATGATTTTTTTATTCTGTGTAATTGGGATTTTCCCCAATGTTATGCCTTTAAAACAAAACAGAATTAATTGGCTAACATGAGATTGGAATTGGTATCTATAACCTCTGATTTAAGTTAATGCATTGGTGATTATGGGGGCAGGGGAATTGGGGAGGTAGAAGAGGATATGGAGGGATAAATGATAATGGGAAAAAATAAAATAAAGAAAAACAAACGTAAGAGAAGAATTTAAATAAATTAAAAAATAAAGTTAATGAGTTCTTCAAAACAGCCTCATTTTTGACTGATTGATTTAATAGTAAATATCTATAATAATAAAAGCATAATATGCTAATTAGACCTGACAGCCAAATGACCTTCTGGACGTCCTTCCAGACAAAGGCAGGGCTACGAGGGCCGAGGCAAGCCCTTGGGGCTGTGAGGGTGGAGCCCCTTACACGAATTCGTGCACTGGGCCTCTAGTATGGCATAAATTCAAAGTTAAAAAAACTTAAACTGATAAAATATTAGGAATTTTGACCAAGAACTTGTTTGATTTTTTAAAAAGTATTTCAAATAAAAATATTATTAAAACTGTGGAATAAACTTTAGTTATAAAGTCTTGGAGGGTTCCAGAACCCTAACAATATTATAATGGGATACTTTATGTATAAATAAAAATCATTAAGTATTAGGTTGATCTGCACAACTCTAAAATTGCACGATAAAATTACACTCATGATTCACATAACATTTTACATTTGCTAAGACACTTTATATTCATTATCTCATGTCAATCCTGTGATACAGAAACTAGCCCTCTCAGTGGGCAACGTGCCACAGGACCAAGGATTTGTGCTGAGCTACTTCAGAGCTGATGGTCAGGGATCTGTGGACTTGGGGAGGCAAGGCAGGGACAAATGGAGGTGGACAATGGTTACTGAGTCAGTGGGCTCCCTGACTTTTGTACAGAATCATTCCTTGAGGGCTGCAATGCGGACATAGCAAGGAAAAAAATGAAACTAAGGGAGTGGTTTAGCCCTGGAGGGAGTCTATGAATGAAAGAAAACCCGTGACTCATGGAGGGAGGCCGCTGGAGTTGCCCACTGGGGATCCCACTCAACACGGGTTACACTGATGTGGTTTCTCTTGGTAAAGGGACCCATCAAAGAATTTTACCTAGAGCAGGAATTTCTAGTAGCTAAGACAAACTGTGAAAGAAATATTTAAAAAAACCTTGAAGTAGGACAGAAAAAAACGGATAAAGTCTACATGGGAGAAAAACTCAGTAGGCAAATATCACAAAATTTTAAACAATCAACATTTCTGAGTACATGTTTTTGTGTATTATACCTATTATACCCTTCAAACTTTCCATCAGCCCCATGGAAAAAGTAAATCAAGCAGTCTCAGTTTCTCTCCCAATATCACAGGATCATTAAAGTGGCCTATGCGAGTTTTGAGCTTCGACTGATGACTAACTGCAAGTCTAGGCGGGGGTCTTTCCAATTCCCTCAGCACTTTTCAGGTACATGATAAGAATACTGGTAAAGACTTTTAATATCTGTGCAGAAAAGAGTTAACATAGCAGCCTAAGACTGGGGTCCTTGCTAAGGCCAGCTGGAATCTGAATGATAAACAGTCCCCTAGACTGACATAAATGGAAAGAGTGGCTCGCTGCGCCTAACCTGTTGGGGTAAACAGTGTGGCTTGTGCTGAACACCTGCTTTCCTCCTGGGAATCTGGAATTTTGCTGTGTGCTAGGCAGAGGGGGTCTATATGACCAGGCTCCAATAAAATCCTTGAACACAGCCTCTAAGGAACTTTCCTGCTAGAAAACATTTCACTCGTGTTGTCAAAGTCATTGCCGGGAGAAGTAAATGTGCTTTTTTGTATGTGACTCCACAGGGTGAGGACTCTCAGAAGCTTGTGTCTGGTTTCCACCGGCCAGAGATGACCTGTAGAGGTGGCTGCTGCTGCAGAGCATGTGAATGGGCAGAATGGTCATCCGGTGGGGAGAGTTCCCGGGCTTTGCAGGAGCTGCCACGGAAGACAGAACAGAGCACAGACCGGATGTGGCCAGAGCTGGTCTGTGAGGGTCACTGCCCTGAGCACCACCAGGCCCCTCCCACATCAATCCATTGGTTCCCTCACTGGATAAAATGGTAGGAGAAACAGAACCAGCGGGGAAGCAAGTGCTCCCCTGCTGCTTTGCAGATTTATGGCTTTTACTACTTTGAGTGTCACTCTAGTACCTTCCATTGACAAAGCCTAATATCAAGCCAGCCAGCAAAGCAGAAATGCTCTCAGGGTCCAGCTCCAGGATTTCAAATCAGGGCAAAGAAGTTGGATTTAGAAATGAGAGGCAATAAACTGATAATAGGCACACTCGCCCTTCAGGGGCCAGGTTATTTCTGAGTTTAGAGTCTCTTGGTCAATTTCGAGAGCACAAACCTTCTTTCTATTTGTGGGGGAGGGGAAGTCACCTATGCTCTGACTGCTGCTTATCTATAATAATAAAAGCGTAACATGCTAATTAGACCGCATGTCCTTCGGACGACCTTCTGGATGAAGCCAGGGCTGCGAGGGAAGCCTGGGTCCTGGGTGCCAGAGGGAAGCTGGTGCCAGTAGCCAGAGAAGAAAGGCCTACTCTTGCATGAATTTCATGCATCGGGCCTCTAGTATAGAATATACATGAAGGCCCCACTTCCATCCGCTCCTCATTCCTAAGTTCAGAGGTTTCTCCAAGCCTCTATGAGGCTGACATGAGCAAGCTGGCTTCCCATTCTCACTTCCTCCATTGCACATGGGCATTTCTGCTTGCTCTACACATCATGAACTACTTGTCTACCCACTGTGTGACTCCCAAGATTTTGCTGACATCTCTCTTCTAGTGCTATTTTTTTTCTCCTGTTTTTCTTTTTATTTATTTATTTATTTATTTATTTATTTTATTTTTTTCTTTTATTTTATTGCTTACAGTCTTACAAAGGGTATTACATATGTGTCCCTTTTTTCCCCCTGCCCTTGACAATCCCCTGGCCTCCCCTTCTCCTGTTTTTCTTGATTCTTGTGGATTTATGGCTTTTACAAAAGTCCACTTATTGTCTTTTTATTGGAATTTCAGGTGTTTACCCACCCATCTTTTAGGGAAAGTTTAAATATTTACTTATACATGAAAGAAAACGAGTTAGATTAAGCAGGGATTAATGACAACTAATTTTTAGTTTGGAAGGTACTGACTTTACATCCATGCATATGTACTTTTCACATCTTACTCTAGGACTGTCAAAGATTTGGTCCCAGAAACACAAGCATCGACATCAGCTTATAGTATTTGTTGAAAATGCACATTCTTGAGCACCCTAGAATTTATGGATCAGACTCAGAGGGTTGGGCCAACTAGTCTGCATTTTAAACACATTTCTCAGATGATTAACAACTCTCAAGTTTGAGAACGACTGTTCTGTCTTGTATTATTTATGAGTGACAGAGTATTTGATTTGGCATTTTGGTGAAAAGCTGCATTTTATTAGGAAAAAGACCATAAAAATGACTCATATGAGTCATGTCTTGTTTGCTTGCTTTCTAGCCAAACCTGGTTAAGCCTCGCTGACTGGCCTAAACAACCATAAATGAAAGTACCCTCGTTCGCCTGCTGTTTACTACCTGGAATTGGAAAAGCGCCTAAGAACCCAGGGCTCCCTATGGACCAGCTCTGCAGATGCAGTCACAGGGAAGCAACAACAAATGTCATTGCCTCCATTCAACTGTGGATAAAAATGAATGTGCGTCCCAAGGCCTTGATGAGCTCAACTAATTATGCAAAGTGAAACTCTACATTAGTCTTTTGTTCCATCCCTAATCTCTAGCTGACTGTAAAGTGGGAAGTCAACCTTTAGCGATTCTGATTCCGGGAAGGCCTGAGCAGGTAACAACCAAGAGCAACCAGCAACCGCCACCCTTTCTCCTCCAGGCCCTCGGAGCACAGTGGTAGGTTTTCCAGCCAAGATTACTTCCTTTTCTTTTAAAATAATAACATGAATGTCCTTGCTGCTTATGCAAGTAATATATCCTAATGAAAGAGAAATTAGAACACTGAGGAAAACTGAGAAGAAAATATAACCCCATAACCCCAGAGATAACCAGTGTTAATATGCTTGTATATTTCTTTCAAGCCTTTTTCTGCACTTAGGCATTTTGCCTGGTTCAGATAAGGCCTTTGAGCTGGTGGGGTACCCTGCTTTTCCTCACTTAACATTGTAAGCATATCTCCACATAATTAAAGTTCTTTGCAGGAGAAACTAAGATGGCGGCATAGATAAACACCGGGAAATTGCTGCCTCCCACAACAACTTCAAAAAAACAACATAAAGACAAAACGGACATCATCCAGAACTACAGGAAAGCTGGCTGAGTGGAAATTCTACAACTAGAAGGAAAGAAAAGCACACTGAGAGCCAGAGGAGCTGCGGAAGTAAAGTGCAGAGGTATGGAGGCTCGCACGCGCACAGAAAGGGGCTGGCACCTGAGGACTCGGCTGTCTTTTGAATCGGGAGGGAGTCACAAGCTCCCGACCACTCTGAACTCTGGTTCCGGGAAGTCTCGGGGGACCCAGGACTCATACGGGGAGAAACTGGACTGTCTGGCAGCGGGCAGAACTCGGAACTTGAGGTCGGCTTTCCCTCAGAGGTGCTTGCAGCAATTACCGGGACACTGAGACGCGCGGCCCCTTAGGGCAGGGCTGAGAATCCGCCATAGCTGCTTGCTCCGCCCTTTGATTCCCTGAGACCCTGCCCCACCAAGGTTGCGGCAGAGGCTTTTGCATATGAATGCCCCGGCCCTTTGCAACCTGAAAATTACCTAACTGCAGCTGGGTCAGACAGACCCAGAACTTCCAAGAGAAGGCCCAAGGCCCCACAGCAGCTTGCATTGCTTCACAGCTGGGCCTCATCAGGGTACCTCCAAACTCCAAAAAAGGAAGAGGAATCTGCAGTTCTCTTCATAGTTCCTGCTGTGTAACCTCAGGCAGAGGCTAAATTAGCACTTCCTTAGATCCAAGAGCCAGTGTACCCAGTGGTCAGAAGGGGACCATCCAGATTACGACTCCTCAGATCCATAAGGGGCACACTCAGGGTGCAGACTCAGTGAGCACCAAAACCCCACTGAAGCAAGTCTTGCCCCAGAAGGGTGTCTTCAGCACAGAAGTTCTGCCACTGCAGACACAGCTGATTCTCACTGCCAATTGGCCTGGAGGTCAATTCCTCCCAGTGATCCTACAACAATCAAGGCATAACTACAATAAGACTGCGCAAAAAGCCCACAAGGGGGTACACCAAGAGTGTCCACCTCAGGTAACTGGGGAGGCTGAGCCACTGGGCCCTACAGGACACCTAGCACACAAAACCACTCTACCAACACAGGGAAGCATAAAAAATGCGGAGACAAAGAAACAGGTCACAAATGACAGAAATGGAGGAAAGCAAATGACTGGATATAGAGTTCAAGGCCACGTTTATAAGGTTTTTCAAGAATTTTATGGAAACCGCCGATAAATTTAGTGAGACCCTCGATAAATCTAGTGAGACTCTCGAGGATATGAAAAAGGACCAACTAGAAATTAAGCATACACTGACTGAAATAAAGAATAATATACAGAGATCCAACAGCAGACAAGAGGATCCCAAGAATCAAGCCAAATGATTTGAAATACGAAGAAACAAAAAAGACCCAACCGAAAAAGAAAAAAGAAAAAAGATTCCAAAAATATGAAGATAGTGTAAGGAGTCTCTGGGACAACTTCAAGCGTACCAACATCAGAATTATAGGGGTACCAGAAGAAGAGAGAGGGCAAGATATTGAAAACCTATTTGAAGAAATAATGACAGAAAACTTCCCCTACCTGGTCAAAGAAATAGACTTACAAGTCCAGGAAGCTCAGAGAACCCCAAACAAAAGGAACCCAAAGAGGACCACACCAAGACACATCATAATTAAAATGCCAAGAGCAAAAGACAAAGAGAGAATCTTAAAAGCAGCAAGAGAAAGACAGTCAGTTACCTACAAGGGTGTACCCATACGACTGTCAGCTGATTTCTCAACAGAAACCATGCAAGCCAGAAGAGAGTGGCAAGAAATATTCAAAGTGATGAATGCCAAGAACCTACAACCAAGATTACTTTATCCAGCAAAGTTATCATTCAGAATAGAAGGTCAGATAAAGAGCTTCACAGATAAGAAAACGCTAAAGGAGTTCATCACCACCAAACCAGCATTATATGAAATGCTGGAAGGTATTCTTTAAGAAGAGGAAGAAGAAAAAGGAACTCTTACCATTTGTCACAGCATGGATGGAAATGGAGAGCGGATAAATACCACATGATCTCACTCATTTATGGAATATAATGAACAACATAAACTGATGAACAAGGATTGATCCAGAGACAGAGAGGCATTGATTGGACTGTCGGGCCTTGGAGGGAAGGTAGGAGAGGGTGGGGGTAAGGGGGAAAGATCAACCAAAGGACTTATATGCAAGCATATGGGCCTAACCAATGGACACCGACAAGGGGGGGGTGGTGAGGGCATGAGTGGGGGGAGGGGGGTAGAGGGTAACGTGGGGATAAGGACACATATGTAATATCTTAATCAATAAAAAATATATTAAAAAAAAAGTTCTTTGCAAACACTTTTAAAGCGTGGATGACTTTAATGGCAGTCACTCTCCAAATGTGGTTTCCAACTTCCTGCTGTTATGAGTAACATGATATGAGGTTTTCTGTATCAATTTTGGGCCACTTTTCTCACTGATTCCTAAGGATACATTCCTAGAGGTTGTAGATATTTTAAAGCCCTTGATAGCTGTCAACCTATTTCCCCCAAAAGTCTCAATATACCCTTCCATCAGCAAAGAATGAGAGTGCTTTAACAGGTCTGGCTATCAGAAATATTTTTATTTTATTTATTTACTTAGACATATCTTTATTGATTTCAGAGAGGAAGGGAGAAATAGAAACATCAATGATGAGAGAGAATCATTGATCAGCTGCCTCCTGCACGCCCCCTCCTAGGGACTGAGCCTGCAATCTGGGCATGTGCCCTGACTGGGAATCAAACCATGACCTCCTGGTTCATAGATCAATGCTCAACCACTGAGCCATGCGGGCTGAGCATCATTATAAGTATTTTTAATCAAAATAATATATGCATATTGTATAAAACAAATATTATCAAAAGACATAATAAAATAGGTCTGCTGACCCACGTGTGCTGTCCTCCTGTCCACAGCTCAGAGGCAACCCACTCTTAACTTTTTTAGCTACTGTTTTAGGTGCTTACTGCTAATAATATATTTATTCTATGATTTCAAATTTTTAGATCTTATCTATTTATTTACTGCCACAGCAGGTTAGGAGTTAGCTCATTTATAGCAACTCCCTCCTTTCCCACTCTTTATTCCCATATCCTCTCAATAAACTTATATGGCTGTGCTTAGTTTAGCCAATAGTAAATCAACAATTAATTATTAAGTACTATAACAATATCTCATTGTGATTATCATTAATACATTTATTCATAATTGTTATGATTTACATAGTAATAAATTACTATAACTGCATAAGTACTATTCAACACAGACCCATACTGTGTATTAATATTACATCTATGTTCCTGTCCCTTTGTGTTTGGGCTGGCATTTCTAATTGTCCTTTTCTTTTTGCATTGTCTCTTTTTGTCACCTTTCACATTAAAAAAAAAATAAAAAACAGCCCTAGCTGGTTTGGCTCAGTGGATAGAGAGTCAGCCTGCGGACTGAAGGGTCCTAGGTTCAATTCCGGTCAAGGGCACATGCTCATCATTGATGTTTCTCTCTCTCTTTCTCTCTCTCTCTCTCCCTTCCTCTCTGAAATTAATAAAAATATATTTAAAATAAATAAGTAAATACACCATTATATTACATATTCTACTGAGTTCTCCACTTTCCTAAAGATCTCCCTGCCAAAGTTCTTCATGTTTCACAAGTTAAGACTGGATCGGGAATCAAACTGTTCTTTTAAAATACTTCTAATTAATCCTCTGATTTTTAATTCTCCACATCTCTTCTAACCTTTTTGGCGCTTGGAGTTTCTAAGCCAAGAGGTGCTACAGGGCCAGCCAGTGTTCATCTGTTCTGCATCCTGTGGTGGCTCTGTGGGCACACCAGGCACTGGCTTCCTCCAGCCCGCTCCACCCAAAACCATCTTCAAGAGTTCTGCTGAGATTCCTCACCCTAAGTGCTCTGGCCCCACCAACCCTCACCCCCCTGGGGTTCTCAGTGATCCCAGCAGGGAACAACTGGCAACATCTGCTGATAGTCTGGTTGCCACAACCTAGGGGGTGGGGGGTTGCCACTGGCATCTAGTAGGTAGAGACCAGGGATGCTGCTGAACATCCTACCTGCAATACACTGGACAGTGTCCACAGCAAAGAATGATTATCATTTTAGTGGTTTCTCAGGAGGGAAAGGATATCAATTTATATCCATTCAAATCAACATCTTCACATCACTTGATCTCTTAGAGATTGTTTCTTCATTCATAAAATGAGACTGATACTTGAGATTATTTTAGGAATATTAGATTAGGAATATTAAATGAGATGATGTGTGAACAGGGTCCAAAGCATAAAAAGCCTTTAAAACTAGTCAGAAGTTATAATTTTTTTAAAAAATTTGTTGATAGTTTGACAGATTTACAAATGCTATAAATGCTATCTCATTTACATTTTTATTTCTTTGTCCTGGGGAGGCTGACATATTTTCATAAGCTAATTTTGCAATTGGCATTTATTCTGCTGTGATTGGTTTCTTCAAACCTTTTATGAAAACATATTATATAATTCAAGTGCTCTGGCCCCACCAGCTTGTGACTGTAAAATTAAGTCCCATTTACTTTCTAAAACTTACTTTTATTATTGACACTATTACAGATGTCCCCCACTTACAACTCCCCACCTCCCCCCACCTCCTGCATTCACCATTCTGTTGTCTGTGACCTGTGACCATAGGATATGCATATACGTTCTTTGGCTAATCTCTCCATCTTCTTTTATCCAGTCCCTCCCACCCCCAGCCCCTTTGACATACCTCATTTACTTTAATACCCAAATTATCACTCTGAATCACTACATCCAAATTAATAAGAAATTCACTCTTTTTTGGGGTTGCTCTTCCCACGTATTACTGAGTACCCTGGGTTATTGAAATGCCTGTCCTCATCACTTGCTGCCCCCTGCTGGGAGAGCAGGGACTTGCATTGGCCCCACAGGAGAGGGGCTGCTCTGTGTGGTTGTTGGTAGCTGTCCCCTCTGCACACCCTTCTGAAGGCCCCACCTGCTGGTCTCCATGCCACCATGCTCCCCTGGTGGTCTCCATGCCTCCCATGCCACCATCCTCCCCTGGTAGTGGTCACTGGTGGGCCGGACAATATGATGAAGCCCTGCAGGTCTTGCAAAGGTGGAGCCCAGCTGGGCATCTCCCTCTACCTCTCCTAGGACCCTCTTGTTTTACTGCCTCTAGGGCAGTTGGCCAACCCTCCCCGCAGGTGGAGATGGGTCGCAGATAAGATGAAGACCTTAATATTCCAGTCAATGAGGAGTGTTACCACAATGAAACTGCCAAAAGTCCAAGTGACTTAGCTCTTTGGTGATATATGTATAGTCAGTGGTTTTTATATATAACATTCTCTGAACACTCATTATGTAGCAGATATGATGCTCCATACTTCCCATGAGTCATTTCATACTTATTCTTCACAATAATTTAGGAGTTAGGCACTTTATTATTATAATTCCCATTACTAACTGGCCAAAAGACAGAACCACGAATCAAACTTGGAACCGTTAGTCCTCAATGCCTACATTCTGCGTGGCTAAGGTATTTCTTTCTTCAATCTGCACATACTGTGGTCAATTCCTCCCAGGCAGATGTGGGTAGAGTAGGTAGCATAGGTTCAGATCCTTTCCTCCCTGACGGTATGTTTACTCTCAGGAGCCACCAGTTAATTCCTTCACTCTGGCCTCAATCAGAGCCACTCAAGTCCATCAACATATGTCGATATTTTGCAACTTCACGGTGGGGTGGGGTGGGGTGTTGTGGGGTGGGGTAGAGGGCAGGATCAAGGTCTTAATCTTCTTCTCCCGAAAGAAGACTCTCCCACACACACTTCATGGATCCCATACCTAAAGAACGAGATCCTTCTGCCTCTGCCTTTCCCAGCTCTGCATGGCTGGGTGCATCCATGCTGCCACCCACCGGCCCTTTCTGCCCTGAGCCAGCTCCTGACTGAGATTCCTGTGTGTCAGAGACCTCAGCGCTCACTGTCTACCTCCTGAGGAAGCCGTCACCGTCTCAGACTTTACCTCAGAAGCGGGTAGTGGCTCCTGTGTTCTCCCCCACCTTCTCCCAGCATTACATCCAGGTCTTCTTGATGGCATGTCAGCAGCCTAGGGTCCAGCTCCCCCCTGCTCCACTCTGAGACCAGGCCTGAGCGCTCACAGCACTGAGGAGGAAGTTTCTCCCCACACCTGCCCACGTCCCCACATCCCCACCCGATGGAATCTCAAGGAACAGGACCGGCCTATACAGTCCTGAAACCTGGATCTAAGATCTGACTCATTAAGCCTCCTGGTGCCCTGATCCCTGTCCAAAGCAAAGCACAGGCTGGGGATCCTCAGTGCCCAATTTTACTGCTGCCACCAGGGCCTGGACCCTTGTCCTATTGCCCATACATACTCAGATCTCTGGATGTCACCTGCCCATCTCCCTGACCCCGAGGATTGACAACTGTGGCATCTCAGGTCAGCTGCCCATTCTTCCTGATGGAAATCCTGAGTCTAACTATTTCCTGGTCAAGCCTGAACTCACCTGGTCCTTCAGGCATTGTGACCTCCCTATTTTCTGCCTTATACCCTGTGACCAGGCCATTTCCCTGCCCTGCTACCAGGTCCTGGCCTCTTCCCTGCTCTGGCCCATCCTCCTCCTGTTGCCCTTTCTGACTGAGCCTCAGTTCTGGTGGGGACAATAGTTCAGTTAAGGGGACTCCGAGGGGCTGGAATAATCAGGCCCCAAAGAGAATGTCCCACCAGGTTAACGTGAACCTTCCAACTTGTGACTGAAAGGACCAGGTCTTCTTCATCTTTGTAACCTGAGTTTTTGTACATCTACTGGGTAAATTAACATTTATCTGATGAGTGGACATAAAAACAAGTGAACAAGCAGAGCGGAGGGAGCTCCCCATAAAAGTCCACTGGACTCTCTCTCCTTGGCCCTGTCCAGTTCACTGTTTCCATCAGTGGCTGCATTTGGTGAACGCCCAATAAATGGCGCTATGGAGGATATGATTACAAATTGTACATGACAGAATGTGACAGTTTATTAATACCATCGTTCACTAACTCTAAAATGCACATTTTAACATGTCTACAATCAGATGCATCACACAATCAATTGCATGTTGTAATTTCATTGACAGCATTTCTTTCTCTTCATGGTAATTTTGTTTGGTAATTTTTTTAATGGTGCATCTAACAATTAAAAGAGTCTTGCATTTGAAGAAATACGGTATGGGTTGATGTAATCCAAAGTAGACTATCAACAGGATGGAACAAATGGGAGTGAGTCTAACAAGATGGAATCTTGTAGTGATAAACAATATAGTCCTGCACTTAAGTTCAAAAAATCAATTGCACAAGTAAAAGATGAAGATAACTTGGCTTAACTGCAGTCCCTGTCACAGCGGCAGGAATAGGTTTGAGTAGATGGCTAAAGAAGAGTCAATAGCCAACTCTCTGCTCAGAGAGCTGATGCAATTACAGGCTGCATTAACAGAAATACAGTGTCCCAAACAGGCAGAAATATCTCATCATTTTCTCTGGTCAGACTGAGTTTGAAATATTTTATTGCTGTATTTTATTGCTGTGTTTTAAGAGGCACATTAACAAACTGGAGTGTATGCTTTTACTGAAATGGTGCTTTGGAACGAAGACTGAGCTCTGCGTTGAGAGATGACTTTATAAGAAACAGCTTGGGACGTGTGCTATTGAATTTATCATAAGAAAAGTATTGGGTGCAGTCTTCTTTAGGAGGACTCAGAAATTTTTCTCTCCTTTCCAGATCCAATTTCCTGTCTGCTCTTCTGGACCCTATGCTGTATAACTGCCCATGTCTCCCTTTTTGGCCTTGGGTTGCCAGGAAGTTCAAAAGGCACATTTAGGGCCTACCTCTAGGCAAGGTCGGAGAATGTATGGCATCATGCTGTGTATTCCGTTTACCTTGGGCTACGTCTTCCTGCATTTCTTTTCCCTTCACTAACATTCCCTCCATTGCTTTTATAAACCTGCCATATCGTTATGCTTTGTGAGCTCCTTCATGTCTCTTTTGGAATAATTCAGGACTGTGAATGAATAAACGCAAAGATAACTATGTGAAAAATGGATGCATATTCAGAGGAGAGCTACGGGGAAGACCGTGATGAGAAAATTGTTCCCGGGTGCTAGCAGAGAAGGAACCGAAACTGTTTGGAAAGCAGAAGACTTATTGAGAAATAAGAGCAATCCTAAACATGTTACGGGTCTATCATATTGAAAAGGGATCGAGTTTATTCTGTATGACCTGAAGGTAGTAACATCAGTGGAAGCGAAAGGGAGATGGATTGTCCTTTTCTCGATATAAAAGAAAAACCTGCTGAAAACTCAAGCTGCCCCAAATGAGAATGGCTGCCTCGTGGGGTGATGTGCTTGCTCCCTGTCTGTGGAAACGCTCACATTCAGGCTGCATGGCCACCTGTCCAGGATGTGAAGGGCAGGATTCCCCTGGGCTCTCTCCCGGAAGCCCATCTGCCAGTGAGTCAGCGTTTTGTGTCATGGAAGCCGAGGTGAGGAAGAGAAAGCCACCTGTGCTTGGGGGACGGGATTAGGGGGGCAAGGGCCTGTAGGGAGAGAGGCCACTTCCCAGGGAGGCTGTCTGCTGGCCCCATGGGGACCTTCTTCCGAGCACACTGAAAACTGCACGGAGGAAAATCCGGAACAAGAATATTAAACCAAGCAGCGCTCTCCACCGACCTCTCCTCGCACGGAGTGGCAAGGGGCACTGGGATGCGGCCCTCTTTGATTCCCCAGGGATCTGTTCTGCTCCTTCTCCCCAGTTCAAGTTCCATCCTTCACTCTGATTGGCCGACAATTACCTCATTGTTCCCTCACTTGTTGGAAAATCACATCTGCCCTCTGGGCCCCTCCCTCCTCTCCCCATCCCTCTTGCTCCCAAATGACAGAGAGCCTTTCCCTGGCTGTGCATCCCTGGCCTCAAGTTCACAGCTCCCCATTGTCCTCCACCTGTGGTCCCAGGGCTCTCAGCGGGCTCTGTCCTGACTTCATTAGTCATGCAGATTTATGCGGCTCTCCTCTCACCCCACACCCGGCTTTGCTGCTATGCTAATAGTCAATGTTCCCCTTCTCTCAATTCTGCTTCTAGCAGATCTTATTCCAAAGGACCTCAGACCCTCTCTCCCAGCTGGGAGGGGGCAGCCGCATGGGGTAACACAGGACAGTGCTCAGCCCAGGGGACAGGAAAGCCCCCCACCCAACCCGGGGCCAGCTGCTGAGGTGTTAAGCTGAGAGTAGGAGGGGGAAGAATGAGACCGCCCTGCCATCAGGGGCTAAAAACAGGCCTGGCCACCTCCGAAGGTTCCAGAGATTAAGCCCCTCTTCCGCCCTTCTCCATTCCCCCCATCACTCCCAAACAGCTGAGCTGCAGATCACACGGCCTGTGCGGCTCCTTTTCCCGGCAAGGCCACTGGGGATGTTCATTTTCATTTCCTTTTGACAGGCACAAAGCATAGGGGGAGGAGGGAGCCCACGGTGGGATGTGGCCTCCCTCTGCCCACCTCCAAGGGCGGCCTGGGCCTGGCCAGCAGGACCTACAGCTTCGAGATAATTTATAGCCTGAGACCTCAGAAGGCTGGAACCACGCCGAGGCCATAAACTTTGTTCAAAGTGTCGTTTGATAGTTTATGGTGAAGGGCAGACTCCACTTCCTGGCCCTGGGCCTGGCCCTTCATTACAGAGCAACCCTGTCTGCTGCATTCTCCTAAGATTCACAGGCTGTGTGGTGTGGAACCACAAATACTAAACAGACATGGTTCCCATGTCCTGGGTCCTCGCACACCCGGTTCTGCCACACCCAGGTCCTTAAACACCTAAGTTTATGCACACCGAGGTCCCCCCACACCAGGGTTCTTACATGCTAGGCTGTTAGACACAAACACACTGGGCCGAGTCACAGCGTAGGCACCCACAGCCGTATCAGGTGGGCCATCAGGAAAGGGTGTGGGGCCTCCCCGGACCCCCCATTTTATCTACTGGGAAATGGTGTGCAAATGAACTTCAAGAGCAGCCTTGTGGGGAAAAGACCACAGGATTAGAAGGGTGAGGAGGGAGGGGCAGGTGTTTGTGGTGGTGGATGGATTAATTGTATGCCAGGGTAACAAAAATGCAAGTGCTTTGCCAGCAGTTATCTAAATAAAATGTCACATTTCTACTTAAAAACAAGTTAGTGGACCTGTCCTCACTCCATTTGATCACAGAAAACTTGTTTTCCTCCCACCTGCCCGCCCCCCCCCCCCAGGAACCCCCCAGTATTCCTTCCCTGCTTTGCCTCCAGCCAGGCTGTCCGCACTGAATGTCCCTCAACTACCCCCAGGGGCTGCTTTCACCAGCCCCTATCCCTCACGCTGGGATCGGGCCCGTCCCTCAATTCCCCACCAGGACAGGCAAGAGCAGACTGTCACACTTAATAAGATTCTTACCTAAAGCTGAGGCTAAAGGCATCAGAGCCCACCCAAAACTAACAACCCCCCACGATGGATGTAGGGTGTCCTCACTGGATGTCACTCTGCCTGAGTCACTCAAGAAGAAACGAACCTTTCTCTCCCCACATCTGAAGTCCCTTACAGCCCACCTCAAGCCTGTCACCCCACCACCTTCACAAAGCCTTGAGTGTGACCCCAACTCCATGACAGTCTGGAAAAGGCACGACTATAGATAGTAATGAGATAAGGGGTTGTCAGGGTAAAGAGAATTAAGTGGCACAAACTTCCAATTATAAAATAAGTAAGTTATGGGGATATAATGTACAGTGTAGGGGATATAGATGATAATATTGTAATAACTATTTTTTATTTTTTTTAAATATATTTTGATTGATTTCAGAGAGAGGGGGAAAGAGATAGAAACATCAATGATGAGAAAGAATCATTGATTGGCTGCCTCCTGCACGCCCCCTACTGGGGATCGAGCCCAAAATCTGGGCATGTACCCTGACAGGTCATCAACCCTGGACCTCCTGGTTCATAGATCAACATTCAACCACTGAGCCACGCCGGCTGGGCTATTGTGATAACTTTAAATGGTGACAGATGGTAACTAGACTTATTGTGATGATCATTTTGTAATTTGTATAAATATCAAATCACTATGTTCACTAAAATATTTTTAATATTTAATATTTAATTGAAAAAGGAAATGCTTATTAAAACCACAGCAAAGTACCACTTCATACCTAACAGAATAGCTAAAGTAAAAATATTGCCAAAACTAAGCGTTGACAAGGGTATGAAAACACAGGGACTCTCATACAGGGCAAATGGGCATGATCACTTTGTAAAACAGATGGACTTTATTGAGCTAACTTGAATATGAGCCCAGCAATTTCACTCCAAGATTCATACCCTAGAGTTCTCAACCTTCTGGCCCTATAAATACAGTTCCTCATGTTGTGACCCAACCATAAAATTATTTTTGTTGCTACTCCATAACTGTAATGTTGCTACTGTTATGAATCATAGTGTAAAAATCTGATATTCAGGATGGTCTTAGGCGACCCCTGTGAAAGGGTCGTTTGACCACCAAAGGGGTCGCGACCCACAGGTTGAGAACCGCTGCCCTAGAGCCTGGTTCTCGAACTTTACTCTGCCATTAGCACACCTGGGAGAGGGGGATCTTGTCCAACCAGATTGCTGGACCCTTCCCCCAGGGTTTCTGATTCAGTGGATCTAGAGGTGGAGTTGAGATTCTGCAATTCTCACAGGTTCCCAGCTGATCTGATACTGAGAACACATTTTGAGAACCACCACCCTAGAAAAATTCTTGCACGTGTGCACCAGGAAACATGTACAATAAAGTCCATAGCAACTGTGTCTTAATAAAAAAAATTAGAAGTAACCCAAATGCCCATCAACTGAAAATTGGGCAAGTAAATTATGGTGTATGAAATTATTAATCAGCACCAGAAAAGTATAAAACTCAGACACAGACATCATGGATGTATCATGAGTAAAAACTGCCGATCAAAGAAGGACACATAGCATACGATTCAATTTAATTAAAGTTCAAAAAAAAGTAAAACTAAGAAAATGGTCTTTAGGGACACAAATGTTAAAACTATAAGGACAGGCAATGGATCTATAGTCACAAAATCATGGTGGTGGTTCTGTCTGGGGAGTGAAGGGGGAGCTATGACGGGAAGACACACAGGGCACTTGATCTTGAAATCAGTGTCCTATTCTGACTGCTGATTGATAACACAGATGTTTGTTTTATAATTATTCTTTAAAATGAATAAATCTATCCTTGGACCAGGCTCTGAGGAACACTACCATAGAGCTTCTAAATGGATCCATCAAAAGCTAAAAATTCGGAGGAGAACCAAGATGGCGGCATAGGTTAACGCCGGAGTTTGCTGCTTTGAACAACTACTTCAAAAGTGAAACCAAAAAACAGAAGGGACATCACCCAGAACCACAGGAATGCTGGCTGAGTGGAAGTCCTACAACTAGGAGGAAAGAGAAACGCACACGGACACTCAGAGGAGGCGCAGTGCTGAAGTCAAATTCTGAGGTGCGGAGTACGCGGAGCGGGCTGGTGGCGGAGGGCGTGGTTGTTGTTTTCAATCGGGAGGGAGTCGCAGACTCTGAGCTCCAGATCCGGGCGAGTCTTTAGGGACCCAGACTCAAACGGGAGAAGCGGGACTGTCTGGCTTCGGTCAGAGCGAGTGCAGCTTTCTCTCCCAGCTTTGCAGCGGGTGCTGGGACTCAGAGAGGCAGAGCCCCTGGGGACAGGACTGAGAGCCGCCATAACTGCTCTCTCTGGCCCACCCTGTTGATCCTGTGCGACCCGCCCCGCCCAAGCCCTGCACAGAGGCATTTGCCGGATAGCCTCAGGCAAAGGCTAGATTAGCACCTCCCTAGAGGACAGAAGTTCTCTCACTGCTGACACAGCTGATTCTCATAGCCACTTGGCCTGGAGGTCAAACCCTCCCTGGAATTAGCTACAACAATCAAGATTTATCTATAAGACTGTGAACAAAGACCACTAGGGGGTGCACCAAGGAAGCATAACAAAATGCGGAGACAAAGAAACAGGACAAAATTGTCAATGGAAGATATAGAGTTCAGAACCACACTTTTAAGGTCTCTCAAGAACTGTTTAGAAGCTGCCGATAAACTTAATGAGATCTACACGAAAACTAATAAGACCCTCGATCTTATATTGGGGAACCAACTAGAAATTAAGCATACACGGACTGAAATAACGAATATTATACAAACGCCCGACAGCAGACCAGAGGAGCGCAAGAATCAAGTCAATGATTTGAAATGCGAGGAAGCAAAAAACATCCAACCGGAAAAGCAAAATGAAAAAAGAATCCAAAAATGCGAGGATAGTGTAAGGAGCCTCTGGGACAGCTTCAAGCGTACCAACATCAGAATTATAGGGGTGCCAGAAGATGAGAGAGAGCAAGATATTGAAAACCTATTTGAAGAAATAATGACAGAAAACTTCCCCCACCTGGTGAAAGAAATGGACTTACAGGTCCAAGAAGCGCGGAGAGCCCCAAACAAAAGGAATCCAAAGAGGACCACACCAAGACACATCATAATTAAAATGCCAAGAGCAAAAGATAAAGAGAGAATCTTAAAAACAGCAAGAGAAAGAAACTCAGTTACCTACAAGGGAATACCCATACGACTGTCAGCTGATTTCTCAACAGAAACTTTGCAGGCCAGAAGGGAGTGGCAAGAAATATTCAAAGTGATGAATACCAAAAACCTACAACCAAGATTACTTTATCCAGCAAAGCTATCATTCAGAATTGAAGGTCAGATAAAGAGCTTCACAGATAAGGAAAAGCTAAAGGAGTTCATCACCACCAAACCAGGATTATATGAAATGCTGAAAGGTATCCTTTAAGAAGAGGAAGAGGAAGAAAAAGGTAAAGATACAAATTATGAACAACAAATATGCATCTATCAACAAGTGAATCTAAGAATCAAGTGAATAAATAATCTGATGAACAGAATGAACTGTTGATTATAATAGAATCAGAGACATAGAAAGGGAATGGACTGACTATTCTTGGGGGGGAAAGGGGTGTGGGAGATGTGGGAAGAGACTGGACAAAAATCGTGCACCTATGGATGAGGACAGTGGGTGGGGAGTGAGGGCGGAGGGTGGGGCGGGAACTGGGAGGAGGGGAGTTATGGGGGGGAAAAAAAGAGGAACAAATGTAATAATCTGAACAATAAAGATTTAATTAAAAAAAAAAAAAAAAAGCTAAAAATTCGACACCAGTACTTTGCCCATGTCTGCTTCCCCCAAACCCGAGAAGTGAGTGGAACATAAATGATTCCCAGGCAACCCCGTCCCAGCTCAGGGTGAAGGCGTGCTGGCCAACCTGTCATTCTAGAAAAGGGTCCTTGCTCCACATTTGCATAATCAAAGGTTCTTCGGGGTATTGTTTTTCCCCAGAACAATGAAGCAGTCTGCTGCAAAATTAAACAAGGCAGAAAACTGCTTCCAACTTTCCAAAGAAACCAGAGTATGTTGTTACTTCTGTATAGAAGCCTCTGTCTTCTCCTTTCTTCTCTCCCTTCCTTTTCTTTCTTTAAGTCAGCAGTGTCTTCTTTCTTAACACCAGAGGCATCTGCATTTGTGGATGCTCTTGCTCTATCAGAAAATTCTTTCTTGATTGAAATATTTCTCACCCAGAGCTTTCATCCAGTTGGCTCTGTTTTTGCCCGTTGGGGCCAGGGAATAAATCCAATATCTCTTCACCATGACAGCCTTTCAAACAGATTAAGACAGTTACATCGTCCCTTAATTTTTTTGCTCTTGGTTCCTGGGTCATCTCCCATATGGCAGTTTTGAACCACTTCTTTTCTTGATGTGTTTTTAGGCTCTACTTTGTCTCTCCCCAACATAAGGAGGGGAACCCAGATCAGAAGGCAGATTCCAGTCATAAGAAAGGAGAAATTATTTTCCCTACACCTGTTTTATAGGCATGGGCAGAGGCTCTGCAAAGTAGACAAGAAAAACAGCCCTGGCCAGTGTGGCTCCGTTGCTTGCGCATCATCCTCAATTCAATTCCCGGTCAGGGCTCATGCCCAGGTTGTGGGTTCGATCCCTGGTTGGCGTTTGTGCAGCAGACAAGTAATTGATGTTTCTTTCTCTCTCTTTCTTTCTCTCTCTCCCCCCGCCCCCGGTCTCCCTCTTCCCCTCCCTCTCTCCCTCTTTCCCTTTCTCTCTATTTAAAATCAATAAAAACAGACAAACCACATTAAGAGAAAAGCAAACAACAGTTTGTTAACATGTGCTTTGTGCCTACTCATGGGAGTGCTCAGTGAAGAGTAAATCAGAGGAGTGGTTAGAACTCAGCCTCTTAACAACAGAACAATGAAGTTTTAGAGAAGTGACAAGACAAAGGAAAAGAACGTTGAGTGCCTAATGTGGCAAATTGTGGGAAGGCAAATATATGGGAAAACTAATGGTACCTAAGGGCTAATTTCTGCAAAGTTATTTAGATTCCTTTGGTGCTGGTCTCTGGGTTGATAGGGGTCTCGAGCTGTCTCTATGACTAACTTCTGTCTTCCCAGGTAGAGAGGGGAGGAGGGGCACCTTTATAGATTCCTGTCCTGCTTTTAGGCAAACAGGAGGAGGAGAGAGCTTTTCTTATATCTGCTTCTTCTCAATTGCTTCAGCTCAAAAGAATCCTTGTGCCAAACTGGCATATTCTGCTGCCCTTCAAGGTTCCATATGACCAGTCTAGATGGCAGCAGGACATCAACCCCTATTGCACGTCTATTAATGCCACACTTTTAAGGGTGATAATGTGCATGCTATCAGAAGTAATTTTTGATGGGTGCCAACTTAGTAGGTACTGGAGGAGAAAAAGAGTAGGAGATTAGTTTGTCTTTGTAAAAGCAGCAGCTATTACAGCAACGTTTGTGAAATGTTTCTTATTGATGGCGCGTTGTCATGCAGCACAATACCAGCTGATGTCAGAACCTGAAGGGCTGCCAAACAAATAAGAGATTTGTCAGATTACATTTGCCATGCATTGAATTTGACGACAGCAGTTACCTCTAGATAAGTGGCCTCAGTCTTCACAGTGCAGCGCTCTTTGTAGAAGTAACAGATAAACTCTGAAAGCTCAGTGATTTCACACAATAAAAGTATATTTCTTGTCTCGTTATATCCAATGCAGGGCTCTTGTATGGGTGGTTCTTTCCTAACCAGAGATTCAGGGGTCCAGCCTCCTTCTCTGCCGTTGTCAACAGGCTGTTCCTGAGACTGCCCTGTGGAGGGGAGGCTGGGAGAAGGGGAGCCGATTTCATTCCAACCAGCCAGAGGGAGAAAGAGCATGGACGGCCACCCCTGGTCACCCTGGGGGCCAGGTGTGAGAGCAAAGGGCATTACTTCTGCCTACAACCTATTGGCTAGAACTCAGTCACAGGGCCAACCTAACCACAGGGAGGCCGGTAAATGTAGCTAGACAGGTACCTAGGAAGAATTTACTTCTTGTCTCTTAGCAACCCAATGTGGGGGTTCCTATATGGATGATAAATAACATATTTTTTGTTTGTTTTTGTTCTTGTTAATCCTCGCCAGAGGATTATTTTTTTCCATTGATTTTTAGAGGGAGTGGAAGAGACAGAGAGAAACATCGATGTGAGAGAGACACATCAATTGGTAGTCTCCCACATGCACCCTGACCAGGGCCGGAGATTGAGCCTGCAACCGAAGTATGTGCCCTTGACCTGAATCAAACCTGGGACCCTTCGGTCCACAGACCAACGCTCTATCCACTGAGCCAAACTGGCCAGGGCCACATTTTTATTTGTGTGAAAATTGCTTTGACTTCAAAGGTCCCTGAAAGGGTCTCAGGGACCTGCAAGATCTCTGGGCCACACGGGGAGATGGCTGCCCTGAACACAGATGACCCTTCAGTGGGCTGATTTCACAACTCGGCAGTAGGACATTCAAAGGGCACACAGTAATCTTTTACCTCCCTGAACATTTTATATGCAGGGTTAGAGTGCCATTGTTCAGTTTCTGCCTTCTCTGCGCTCAATTGTAAGTCACTCAGCTAAGTGCCTCCCCCCCTTCATGTTAGGGGCCCCTGCAACTGGTGGTAACTTCTCAGCCCTTGCTTTTCTCAGTGCCCTGTCATGTCTATGACCTGTGACCTCTTCCCACTCAGCTCAGACAATGCATGACCTTCCTGGGACAGACCTCAGCATCTGTTTCCACCTCTCCTTCTTGAAAGTGACTAACAGAGGCAGTCACCCTGGTTTCTAACTCTCAACAGAAAGTCCACCCTCTACCCCTTGGACCTGCGTCCCTTCTCCTGGGCTGTCCTGACAGGCGCTGCCCTCCCACTCAGCCCAAACAAACTGGGCTGGACCCTCCCTCCCCACTCAGTGCCCCGGAGTGCCCAGCCCCAGCAGTCCCTGCAGCCCCCTCCCCTCCTCATGCCCATGTGGCACGGGCACACCTGGGCAGACAGGAGGCTCCCCGGGCGCCGAGGCATTTTTATTTTAGATCCTGTCCCTCCAGCTCCTTCAGGTGGGGGAGTGGGAGGGGCAGACCCTGTGGCTCCTGCACTGTTGCTGGAACTGCCAGAACGCTCTCCCTTTCTCGAGGCCTGTGTCTGGGGCGAGGCAGGCTCTGGGGGCAGAACCTGTTCTGCTGTTTGCTTCATTTCAAGTCTCCCAGTCTCGCTAGAGACGGTGCCTTGTGAACCCCGAAGTCAGCAATTGGTGCCCCTTTCATAGATCTAAGCCTTGCCTGACAACTACCCCCAACCTGGGGCAAATGGCAGCCTCGGATCTCAATGTTCTGGGCGCGAAAACCGAAGCACTATGGTCATGTTTCCAGGTATCAGTCTGCTGGGTACTATCAGGAGTATAAATGGGGGAAGTGGTTTGAAGGCAACAATTAGGGTTAAAGTCACGTGCTCTTTTTTTTCTTTTTAAAATTATTTTAGAGAGAGAGAAGGAGCGAGAGAAACCTCAACCAACTGTGCCCACTGGAGGACACAGCACTGCCCTTCCCGCCCCTGGGCCAGGAGGAACAGGGCCACCGGAGAGAAACCCAACCCTGTGGGGAGGCTGGGAGGACACAGAGGGACCAGGGGAAGGATTAAGTCCAAACAGGTGCAGAGTTGGACATGACTTGCTATGCGGCCCACACAGAAGGGAACTTACAAGACCAGAACTGGGGTTTTGACCAGGATGCCACACATGCTGGAGTATCACACCGCCTTCACACATGTGCCCCAGATGCAGATTCGTGTATAACATGTGGTTCCAACACAACCGAGGGTGTGTTCTGTAGGAGCAGCTGCACATCGATGGGAAGGAATGCTGAGCGGAGCAGGCAGGGGGATGTGGAGTTGGGTTGAGTACAATTTGCTGCAGAAGGAGGTAGAGGGCTACGTGGTAGAGATAGGTTTCCTTCCGACCAGAACAATAGAGAGTGTTACCTCCCGAGGAGAGGGGGGTCCAGCCAGCAAAACAAACAGTGGCCCACGGTACAGGACATCAAAGGACCAGGGGAGTGCAGTACATACAACTGAATGTCTTCATCTGGACCATTACAAATCCTCGTAGTTACCAGTGTGCCAGGATGCTGACGTGGGCAGCACAGACATGAAAACAATGGGATGATACAGAGATTATCATGGGCCGTACACTCAATGACGTGCACCTTCATGAAACACTCTATATTTGGGGGTAGTTTTCTATATGATTGAAGAAGTTCTAATATATACATAATATTTCTCAGTTTTTCCAAAGCAACCAACAGAGTGGTTAAAAAAAGAAAGACTAGAAGTTAATCAAGATGTTAATGATGGTAACCCCAAGTTGTGAGACTATAAATGATTGGACTTCTTGTGTTTGGACTTTCTACATTTTTAAACTTTAGAAAAATAAAATGAAAAGGCATAAAAATAATTTTTAAAAGCTAAACACACACACGCACGCGCACACACACACAAAACAAAGGTTGCAGCCCTTTGTTTAAGATTTTGATAGTTGCAATCCTACTTGATCCCTCCAACATCTCTTGGGGACACATTACTTTTTCCATTTTCAGCTGGGAAAACAGGCTAGTGCTGCTAATCATGTCCTCAGGATCGCACAGCTGTACGTGAATGAATCCAGACTCAAACCCAGGTCTTTTGACTCCAGATGCCATGTTCCATTCAAGGCCTTAACTCCACTTACTACTGTTGAGTTACAAATGACTCCTAAACTTAGCCTCCTAAAACAAACTTATTGTTTCATTCATGGTTTTGTGGGCCAAAAATTCAGGAAAGGCATGGCTGGGCAGTTCTCACTAGGGGTTTCTCTTGTGGCTACCGTCAGATGTTGAGAGCTCAATTGGTCTGAACATCCAAAGTAGCTCATGTACATGATTGGTAGTTGATGTTGGCTGCACCAGCTGTCGGATGGAGAACCCACGCATGGCCTCTCCAGTGTAAATAGAGCCAACTCAGGATAGGTGGAGGTCATTCCTGGTGTCTAGCTTCCCCCAGAACAAGCTGCACACAGAACCAGGCAGTGGCTGCAGGGTCTTTTCTGATCTGGCCTCGGGAGTTATGCAGGACCACTCCCATGCATTCTCCTGGTGACAAGTGAACCCTTAGATCAGTAGTTCTCAACCTGTGGGTCGCGACCCCTTTGGCGGTCAAACGACCCTTTCACAGGAGTCGCCTAAGGCCATCCTGCATATCAGATATTTACATTACAATTCATAACAGTAGCAACATTACAGTTATGAAGTAGCAAGGAAAATAATTTTATGGTTGGGTCACAACATGAGGAACTGTATTTAAAGGGCCAGAAGGTTGAGAACCACTGCCTTAGATAGACTAGATTCAGCTGGGGAAGTAGGCTCCAACCCTTGATGGAAGCGTGGCAAAATCACATGATAAAGGAGTGAGAGAGACTGTTTCAGCCAACTCTGGAAAATAAAATATCTGCCTCAGTCATTTAATCTGACCCTTCCCAACCTTTGTCACTGCGTAGCACACACAGAAAGCATTAACGTGTGTGTGGCTCACGGCACACCAACTGGGAAGCTCTGATAGGCTAGCCCTCTGTGATGAACGAAGCCTCCTTTCTTTACTGTATGGCTAGTGTGCATTCAAGGGCAAGATTCCCCAGGGCTTCCCGGTACACGTGGGCCAACAGAGAAGAAACCCCCAGCTCGGATTCCTCTCTGCTACAGGTATCTCTGCTATGAAGATTTTGTGTCCATAAGCTTTGAGGTAGTTTTTCATCTTCTCTCTCATAAACATTAGAGGAAACATAGAATCTGAATGCACTGCATCAGTTTAAAATATATGCTGGCAATCACAAAGATTGAGCACTTCAAGTACGTTAAAATTCATGAGTTCATACTGATTTCAAAACAACGGTGACAACAATAGAAATCATTATGGCAATCTTCAGAGGTTCCCAGGGTACTAACTCATTCAGAAAACAAAAATAAATGGAAAAGACAAGCATTTGTCCTGCCTTTCCTGTAGGAACTATTTTCATGGCATGTGAGACATCAACGTATTGCCTCTCAGCTCCCAGTCCACATGTCTTTGTTCTGCACTGTGATACTGGTACTGGGTCCTGTAAACATTTCTCCTGTTGCCACCTGGAGTAGTGTGGACAGAGGATGCTGGAAGGACGCTGCCGGAGGAAGGAGTTTCTCTCTGGTTCCAGGGTGCTTATCTGCCTGTTCCTGTGGTACACCGTGCTCAAGAGTACGGAGGACACCCCAGTGAGTGTTAGCTGCACCCCCACCCTCCACATACAGCTTTCTATCGAGCTTTGTCCGCACCCTCATTTCCTGCTTGCCAGCCCTTCAGCAGTGACCTTCCCCACTGTCCAATGGGCACAGCCATAGTCTCTCCATCCTTGGGGGTGGGGAGACTTTCTTATAGTTTGTCACGCCCTTGGGTGCTCTGACTCGGCTCAGAGGTAAGGCTATTCTCTGTATCTGCTATCCTTATATGCTTTAGCGTTTCTTAACCCCTATTGGCTAACCCAGGGGTGGGCAAACTTTTTGACTCGAAGGCCACAATGGGTTCTTAAACTGGACCAGAGGGCCGGAACAAAAGCATGGATGGAGTGTTTGTGTGAATTAATATAAATTCAAAGTAAACATCATTACATAAAAGGGTACGGTCTTTTTTTTTTTTTTTTAGTTTTATTCATTTCAAACGGCCCAGATCCGGCCCACGGGCCGTAGTTTGCCCACGGCTGGCGCTAACCCCATATTACTATTTCATTTCTTTGATTAAAATTTTTCTGTTCAAATCGTTGTATGCTTTCTGTCTCTTGTTTGGACCCTGATTGACATTCAAAGAGTTGACAAAAGAACATTCTCTAGTCAAGAAAGGTCTATGCATCTAATGAATGTGCAAGGAATGATACAATTGGAATATTTTGTAGTGAAAAAACTCAATCTAGGCAATGATCCTCCATGGATGCTACAGCCATTTGGTGACAGGCTGATGGGGATCTGAATACTGGAAGGGTCAGGCTGATTACAGCTGGATCGCGGGGCTAACACAGGGTAAGCCTCGGCACCCCTCACTCACATGGTCCTCTACTAAGACCTAGAACCTCATTTTGTAATTTTTATTTCTTTCTTCTAAAGAAAGCTCTTCAAATTGAAAACCTCATTGTCCACCGTTGTGAACCCAATGATCAACCTTAAGGTCACAAACACAGAAATAACCACACACACCTCCTGATGTGATGGACTAGGAAATAGCACCATCCATGACATGCCTCTGCCAGAGGCTTAACCTCACACTTATCAAGCCTCCAGACAGAGCCCCTAATTTATACAAATACTTGGGATAGAAGAATACGTTAAAGACACCATCAGAATACAATAACCCAGTCCAAAATATGGGACGTTTTATCTGATAAATCACCCAGTTTTTTCAACAAATAAATAACAAGTGAAAAAGAAAAGTTAAGGCAGGGAGGGAGAATTATAGATTTTAAAATACTTTTGGAGAAATATCACCAAAAGCAATGTGTACCTTTTTTAGATCCTGATTCAGGTTAAATAACCACTTATGAGACCATCCAAAGTTCTATGCTCTCTGGATCTTCAATGGAATTAAGGAATTACTGTCAATTTCTTTTAGATGTGGTAATGGTATTGTGGACATATATTTTTCACAGAGTCCTTGTCTTTTAGAGATATGTGTTTAAGTATTTTTGAATGAAGTGGTATAAAGTCTGGGATTGTTTTAAAAAATAATCTAACAAAAGGTCGGAGAGTAGAGGTTCTAGATAAAGTGTAATTGATCTTATATTGATAAATGGTGAAGCAAGGTGATTGGTACATGGAGGGTCATTATAAACATATTAATTATATTTGAACACACTTTACTGTCTGTTTAAAAATGTCCTATAAAAAGCTTAATAAAATAAAATGTAAGCTGCCACAGATGGCATATTATATGCACATTAATAATAACCAAATTAATAGTGGATATTGCCATTTACAGAGTACTTTTCATACATAATTTAATGTCATCCTAACCTCCGGTCTACAAGATAGGCTGTATTGTCTTCCTTTCACAGGGAACAGTTGAAGAGTGGTTAATTCAGGGGCTCAGAGGCCTGCGGCTCGGAGGAGGCAGAAGGGGATTCAGGTCTGAGTCCTGATGTCTACCTCCTACACCACACCTGGCGAGGTACAAGGGAGGCTGCATGGCCCAGGTTACATCACTTAACTTCTCAGCCTTGGAAAGATGGGAACAATATGACTTAGCCCACTTTCTTTTTAGTTGCTGGGAAATTCGAGTCTGATGATTTCTAGAAAAAGGCTTTGTAAATTCTAAAGTGCCCTATAAATTTAGATAATCATATATTGACTAGTTTTCTCCACAAAAATGAAAGCAGAGATTTCTGGGGGCTGATCTCAGGTGATGCAAAGTGTGTTCTTGGCAACTTCTCTATGCTATTTCTGTAGACCTCACATCCCCAAATCCATCCCTTACATCAGTATTAACTGACTAGAGAGGCCCAATGCATGAAATTCATGCATGAGTAGGGTCCCTAGGTCTGACTGGCGATCAGGGCCGATCTGTGGGGCAACTGGGGGGGGAAAGGGCCCGGGGAGGGGGAGTCCCTGCTGACACCCCTCTTGGCTGGCCTGGGGCCTGCAGGCTGGAGGCAGCTCATGTGTTGAGCATCTGCCCCCTGGTGGTCAGTGGGCATCATAGCAACCAGTTGTTCCACTGGTCGTTCCACCGTTCGGTTGATTTGCATATTAGGCTTTTATTATACAGGAGGATAGTGGCTTGGATGTTTTTCCTTGTGGCTCATTTGAATGCTTGCCATTGTCCCTAGGATACTGTCTATGTCACTTGTGGGAACAGAGACTCCACAACAACTGTTGATAACTGGATGTTTTCTGGCTTGTTTTTAGGCTGTTAAAATGAGTATGAACTGCACGATATTTTCTGCTTTTGTCCAGAATTCTCTGCTAAGAACAGGTAACTACACTTGATCTTAGCCAAAAGGGCCAGAAGCAACTGTCCAGAATTCTCTATCAGATTATTTACATGGAGTCATCGGTACCCAGGAAGTTCCATCAAGCAACAATGGGAAACCAGTGAGTCACTTTCAGTTCCTTAGTGGGCAGAATAATCAAGTGGTACAATTAAAACGGCTGACATTAAATGACAAAAACAAAAAACAAAACTTCTCTGGGGTAGAAACATGAAACAGCCATGTCAAATGGCAGTTTCCAAACAACCATTTTAAAACATCTTGTGCTGAAACACACATTTAGCGATGGCAACGCAATTCAGCTGGTGAATTATTTTTTTTTAATTAAATCTTTATTGTTCAGATTATTACATTTGTTCCTTTTTTTTTCCCCCCCCATAACTCCCCTACTCCCAGTTCCCGCCCCACCCTCCGCCCTCACTCCCCACCCACTGTCCTCATCCATAGGTGCACGATTTTTGTCCAGTCTCTTCCCACATCTCCCACACCCCTTTCCCCCCCAAGAATAGTCAGTCCATTCCCTTTCTATGTCCCTGATTCTATTATAATCAACAGTTCATTCTGTTCATCAGATTATTTATTCACTTGATTCTTAGATTCACTTGTTGATAGATGCATATTTGTTGTTCATAATTTGTATCTTTACCTTTTTCTTCCTCTTCCTCTTCTTAAAGGGTACCTTTCAGCATTTCATATAATCCTGGTTTGGTGGTGATGAACTCCTTTAGCTTTTCCTTATCTGTGAAGCTCTTTATCTGACCTTCAATTCTGAATGATAGCTTTGCTGGATAAAGTAATCTTGGTTGTAGGTTCTTGGTATTCATCACTTTGAATATTTCTTGCCACTCCCTTCTGGCCTGCAAAGTTTCTGTTGAGAAATCAGCTGACAGTCGTATGGGTATTCCCTTGTAGGTAACTGAGTTTCTTTCTCTTGCTGTTTTTAAGATTCTCTCTTTATCTTTTGCTCTTGGCATTTTAATTATGATGTGTCTTGGTGTGGTCCTCTTTGGATTCCTTTTGTTTGGGGCTCTCCGCGCTTCTTGGACCTGTAAGTCCATTTCTTTCACCAGGTGGGGGAAGTTTTCTGTCATTATTTCTTCAAATAGGTTTTCAATATCTTGCTCTCTCTCATCTTCTGGCACCCCTATAATTCTGATGTTGGTACGCTTGAAGCTGTCCCAGAGGCTCCTTACACTATCCTCGCATTTTTGGATTCTTTTTTCATTTTGCTTTTCCGGTTGGATGTTTTTTGCTTCCTCGCATTTCAAATCATTGACTTGATTCTTGCGCTCCTCTGGTCTGCTGTCGGGCGTCTGTATAATATTCGTTATTTCAGTCCGTGTATGCTTAATTTCTAGTTGGTTCCCCAACATAACATCGAGGGTCTTATTAGTTTTCTTGTAGATCTCATTAAGTTTATCGGCAGCTTCTAAACAGTTCTTGAGAGACCTTAAAAGTGTGGTTCTGAACTCTATATCTTCCATTGACAATTTTGTCCTGTTTCTTTGTCTCCGCATTTTGTTATGCTTCCTTGGTGCACCCCCTAGTGGTCTTTGTTTGCAGTCTTATAGTTAAATCTTGATTGTTGTAGCTAATTCCAGGGAGGGTTTGACCTCCAAGCCAAGTGGCTATGAGAATCAGCTGTGTCAGCAGTGAGAGAACTTCTGTCCTCTAGGGAGGTGCTAATCTAGCCTTTGCCTGAGGCTATCCGGCAAAGGCCTCTGTGCAGGGCTTGGGCGGGGCGGGTCGCACAGGATCAACAGGGTGGGCCGGAGAGAGCAGTTATGGCGGCTCTCAGTCCTGTCCCCAGGGGCTCTGCCTCTCTGAGTCCCAGCACCCGCTGCAAAGCTGGGAGAGAAAGCTGCACTCGCTTTGACCGAAGCCAGACAGTCCCGCTTCTCCTGTTTGAGTCTGGGTCCCTAAAGACTCGCCCGGATCTGGAGCTCAGAGTCTGCGACTCCCTCCCGATTGAAAACGCCAACCGCGCCCTCAGCCGCCAGCCCGCTCCGCGCACTCCGCACCTCAGAACTTGACCTCAGCACCGTGCCTCCTCTGAGTGTCCGTGTGCGTTTCTCTTTCCTCCTAGTTGTAGGACTTCCACTCAGCCAGCATTCCTGTGGTTCTGGGTGATGTCCCTTCCGTTTTTTGGTTTCACTTTTGAAGTAGTTGTTCAAAGCAGCAAACTCCGGCGTTAACCTATGCCGCCATCTTGGTTCTCCCCCAGCTGGTGAATTATTTAAATACGAACAAGGGTACTTATATATAACAATTTCATCGTAGATAAGCTATTTCATTCGTAAATTATTTCTTTTACAGTAATAGTTTTAGCCATAAATAATTTGGGAAGTCCTGTTACCTCGCTGGGTCTCCATTTCCTTAGCTGTAAGTTAGGAAGAATAGTAACATTTATCTCATAGGTTAAAATTAAAGGAGATCAGATGTATAAAGGTACCCTAGCCTTGCTCGGGGCCTGGCACAAAGCAGGTGCTAAATGTTAGTGTCTCTTTGAGTGTAGGTACTCATTAAAGTGTGCGTCCTAGCCTATAATTGCTCAGGGGAAGAGAGGTTTGTGGACACCGCGGCACCAGCGTGTGGTTGCTGGGCACCAGATACTGAAAACAGGGGCCTGGCCATGTGACAAAACAGTGTAGGCTGTCACTTTCAGAATCTTGGTGCTGAGCATAGTTCGCTAAACATTTTCTCCACTTTTTTAAAAGTTTGAAAATTGTTACGATAACATGTTGGGAGATAAAGTTAAAAATAAACTCTGGGGACCCCTCTGAGCTGTCATGGCCATGAGCGGCCTTAGCAGAGTAAACAGAAATGAACTGTCCAGGTCTGTGAGCCCTGGACAGGCACCAGGGAGGGAGAAGCACAGGCAGGGGTGCACTGGGGGAGGCTGCGCAGGCAGCTCTTTCCTGCTGGGTGGGCATGCTGCTGGAACTCCGGCTCACAGAGGGTCTTGCTTGCGCAGCCAGGAAAGTTTGCATCACTGGGAACATCTGGGCAGGACTTCTCCCACCAGACAAGCCATGATCATTTTCAGCTCTGCTTCCAGCCAGCCGAGTTCAAGATGGAAAATTTCAGTCCCAGGGTTTCAACAGGAACTTCTGGAGCTTAGGAAAGGTACCTCACTACTTGAGAGCTGAATTAAATGCTAAAATTTCAGAACTGCTGTAAAAGTCTGTACCAACTGCCCTGAAAATAACATGTGTGGGTGATTCATTGGACTTGAATGCCTTGTTTTGGTTGCATGGATCGCACAGGACATCGGCTAGGAAACTATGATGCAATATTTACGCCAAACACCATGGAGGATTGCTATCTCCAGTTCACAATTCACTGAGTCACACGGTTCCCTTAAAATTTAATCAAATAAGAATATATGTGTATATCTTAACTCTGGACAAAGGTTTAAATATTATTGAAGCCAATGCACATCTGTCGAGCACCTACCATGTAATTATTATGAAGTACAGAAAATACTTCTTTTCTAGAATATGCAAATTATGTAATTCCAGGAATGTGTCACAATCAAGCCTTTTGTAAGCACAATCTCTTCACCTGTTCTTCTCTGTGAGAGTCACTGTAAGCTTTATAGTCATGCAAGAATCACATTGGAGCAGAATGGAGACCCTCTATTCAGCTACTCAGGAGTCACCATTATTTTTTTAACTGTGTTTAAATGTTAAATGCCAGTGGTTTAGAAGGCTATAAACTGAAAAATAAAGTTCACCTCCACACAACACTCCCAGTCTCATGCCCCAGAAGGATAAGATTTTTGCATCCACTTCCAGAAAACTTTACACATATGCAAATATATATGTGGCCCAGATGTGGGCTGTCCACCTCATCTGCATGGCTGACTCTCTCTTGGTGCCATGCCATGCTTGACACAAGACTCAGCCTGTTGACCAGCGTTTACAAGAAATCTAATAATACCAAACACATTCCGATGTTTATAAAGTATTACTGAAGATTGGTGGGGCTGGGGGGAAGGTTCACGGTGTCCAGCACCTCTCTCTTAAACAAAACTACGTTCAAGACTATGGAATAGACTAGGTGTCTCTCCCATGGTCTTGCCAGCCCACACTCGGCACTCTCCTCTTTGGCCCCCTGTGCACTGCATCCAGCCAACACATGGCACTGCACTGCAAGTACTTGTTTACCTGCCTATTTCAGCAACAAGGCTGAGAACAAGGCCTGGGTCTTATCCATCTTTATGTCCTCTCTGTGCGACACACAGAAAGTGCTTTAAAAATGTGTGGGAAGCCCTAGCCGGTTTAGCTGAGTGGATAGTGCCGGCCTGTGGACCAAAGGGTCCCCGATTCGGTTCTGGTCAAGGGATGTGCCTCAGTTGCAGGCTCCTCACCAGCCCCGGGCCCTGGTCTGGGCTCGTGCAGGAGGCAACCAATTGATATGTTTCTCTCACATCAATATTTTTCTCTGTCTTTTCCTTTTTCTTCCACTCTCTCTAAAAATCAATGGAAAAATATCCTCGGGTGAGGATTTAAAAAAAAGTGTGTGTGAAATTGACATGTCCCATTGTGTTAAGAAGCACCCAGCACACCCTCCCCTCTTCTGGAGCTGGAGTTATGGGTAAGGCAGCATCCTGAAGGCGTGCTGCCGGCCCAGGTCCAGCCTCTCTGTCCCTGCCCTGAGGCACGAAGTTAGCTGAGTCACACAAACTCTCTGAAACCTCCCGTTTAGACCCGTGCAGTCTCCCGACCAATTAAAAAAGGCCAAGGACATCACATGAAGAAGGCAGGGTGCACCAAGGTGCCAGTCAATGTTAGAATTAGTAGCCAGAGCCCGGGGAGGAAGAGTCATGTTAGGAAGTGGAATGACACTGGAAGGAACAGGTCAGATCAACTTAAAGTCACTGGGTTATCTTGTGGACACAAGTGAACCCTGAAATAGCATCGACTTATATCACAAGGAAGGGCCAGCTGTACTTACAGTCCACGTTCACCAGGTCCACCACCAGGGCAGGCTCCTGCTCTTCTCAGCCCCGGGAACCATACTGATGGGGTGTGGCAGGTCGGGGTCCCCACAAAGAAGACTCTGAAAAGAAATTAACATGCAGGGGGTGTAAGGCATTGCTCTTATCAACAACCGTGAAAAAGATCAGGAGGAACAGGATGTGCAGAGGGAGGAGAGGAGCTACAGGGCAGGCCCAGCAACAACCTTGGCCTAGCCCCCGGGTCTCTGTAGCGTCGGTGGCCCTTCAGAGCGGTCCCAACTTGGGCCAAGATGGCTGGGTCCTTAAATCCCTGTGTCAGTCAAGTGGATCATGCCAGGTGGCTCTGAGCAGCGGAGGCAGTCCCTTCAGGGACTGACCACTGAAGGCCCTCTGCGGAGGACAGCCTCCTCGGCCCCCAGGGCAACAAGACCTTCGCGGAAGGGGACATGAACAACCCGTGGCAGAGCCCGCCAAGCAGAGGGCTAGGGTAGCTGCCCCCTCGGAACACATGCCAAGGTATCTCAACTTGGATCCTCTCCAGAGGCCAACCCTCAGCCCGGGTGTGAGTGCAGGCAGCTCACTGGGGAATATGGAAGTGAGACAGGGAACATAGAACGCTCTTACGAACAGGACGCTGCTGGGCTCTGCCAGACAGAACAGAACAGACCACCAGTCGTCCCACCCGGGAGCAGCAAAGGGGTGGTACTTATCCACCAAGTCCTGTCTGTCACTCAAGGCCACTCCTGGAGGCAGTCACCCTGGCAGTTTCAACCTGCCCAGCCCACTTGAGCAAAGAGTCACAGGTAACTGCAGGAAGGAGCCACGGGAGTGGTGAGCACCAGGGGAATGCCTGGGAGGAGAGAGCCCGCACAGCCTCTCAGGAATGTTACATTGCTCAGCCCAGACATGACACACACACACCCAGGAGCAGAGCGAGTTGCATGGCCCACCCTTGATGGGGCTGGGCCAGGAGTCTGCCTGGCCCAAGGGAGGGAAGCAGAAGTAGACATTGCTAAGCCCTGAGGAGGTCCACATCCCAACTCACCACCTACCGGCGGTGTGTGACTGAGTAGTTGCTTTACTTTCTGAGCCTCAATCTACTCATCTGTGAAGTGGGGAGAATAACACCTATGTCATGGAGTGTAAGAAATGAAACCAATGCACATGACGAATCCATGTGATAGGTTCAAATTATTATACTTTATAACATTTTATGTTACCTATATTCTTTTTATGTATCAAATATAACATTAACATAATAAAGGATACTTGCTTGATATTATGTATTGTGAAATTCTAAGACTATTTCAAATATATAGACATCTTTATACATTTGTATATTTCTAAATAGCCTACCACAGTTTCTAGGACCTATTTGGCAATTCATAAATGGTAACTATTATTACTTGGGAACGCCTGGCAATCAATCTCATTAATCATAAGCTAACAATGGGTTTGGAATGTGAGTTACCCAGATAAATAATCAGTTCAAGGGTCTTCTACTTGGAGAGGAGAGATGACCTACGCCTGTTGACTCACCATGTAAACACAAGTCATGGCAATTTACTAACAGCAAGATCGATTTCCTGCTGAGTCCTTCCAACCCTGCTCCCATCGGGAGCCAGACACGGGGGAGGAGGTCCGATGTGCTCACATGGAACCCGCTTCCCTTTCCACTGACTTCTGAACGATTAGACACCTGCTTGTTGCAATGTCATCAAAATGAGACGCAGAAATTCCTCACCTGCCATAAGCTAGACAGAGCTTTTGAGATGCAAACCATATACATTCTCAGAGGAGAGGACCGAAGTGGAAGGGAAAGTCACTTTCACAGATTCATCCCCCAGTCTTCCCCCTCCATACACATGCTAAGCACACAGAGCTTTTGCAATCTGCTATGAAAACAGAATTTTAAAATAAACCCTCGTCTCCTCTCTCAGATCAGAATTTAGAGGAAAATGGATTTCTGCAAGGTGGATTTGTTCTCCCAAATTAGCTTCATTCAGACACAGACACACACACACACACACACACACACACACACACACACACACACATGTCCACAAAAAGCAGCCTTCATTAATAGGCCAAATATAGAAAAAACAAGTTCACCCTCAGCAGGAGGGAGACATTCAATAAATATGAGGACAGGCTTGAAGCTGCATAAAAATAAAACTCACAGAAGCCAGCAGATGGCACTTAATCATAATTTTTCCTATAATTTCTATTAATTGTTAAATATTCTTCATTCTGTCTTCCCAATAAGATGAATGCTGTGGAAATATGGCATAGTAAGTAATGTTTTCCCTTTGAGATATTAAATAGGCTTGCTACATAAAATTTCCCCACCTACAAAACTAGCCCGAGACCCATTTTTCTCTCGCGTGTATTTATCATAGCACAGCATGCATATGCATGCCCATGTATCTGTGTGCTTCCAAGCACGCAGCACATTTGATAAATGTATGAAGTACCAGCTAACACCTTCAGTTATCTCCAGAGGGAAATCCAAATTAAGAAATTGTTGTTCCGCCCTAACCGATTTGGCTCAGTGGATAGAGCGTTGGCCTGCGGACTGAAAGGTCCCAGGTTGATTTCGGTCAAGGGCATGTACCTTGGTTGCGGGCACATCCCCAGTAGGGAGTGTGCAGGAGGCAGCTGGTTGATGTTTCTCTTTCATCGATGTTTCTAACTCTCTATCCCTCTCCTTTCCTCTCTGTAAAAAAATCAATAAAATATATTTTTTTAAAAAAGAAATTGTTGTTCCTGAAACAGTCACATAAAACCACTTAAAACCACATTGTCTGCCACAAATAGAAATGTAGGAATACCTCAGGGAGGCCACTTTGGCAATTTCCTTCAAGGCTTCTATTACAAGCATTAACAAGGCCAGTGACCCCTTCTAGGCTATTCTGTCTCACCTGCCTATTCACCCCCACCCCGACTCCTCCCTCCACTATGATGTCCTCTCCTTCCTTCTCCTCACACTCCCACGATGCTTCCCCCCATGCCTGCTGCCTAATTCCCTTCCCTTTTCTGCTTCTGCTGTTTTTTTTCTTTTCATCTCTCCTCCTCTCCCTTAGGCACTGGAGTCGGTTTCCTAAGCCTTAGAGGGACAGATGCTGTACCAGTCAGGGTTCTTGGTTTCTGACACCAGAAATTGACTCTGTTAAGCAGAAGAAAAAAAAATTATTGGAAAGCCATCAAGCAGTTCACAGACTCGACAGGAAGCCTGGAGAATCTGGCTCGGCCAACAGACAAGAACCAAAGGAGACTGGCACTGGAGAGGACAGCCAAGGTCACACCACTGAAAACCGCTCGGCTGGGACAGTGCCACCGGCACCGCGGCCTCCAGCCACCACTGCCACTTGACTGTGCAGAAAAAGTGAGCACTCGTTCCCAGGATTTGTTTCAGTCCCTCCAGATCCCCAGTCCAGACACATGACCTGCTCTCCAAGAGCACAGCCGTAGGTCTAGTTCAGACCAAAAGGAGGGGGGAGGGGGTGCGGAGCCAGAGCCAAAGCTGAGCAGCCTATCTAGAAAGCAGATCTCAAGAAACACTTGAGATTAGGAAATCCCATGTGTCACAGACACCACTCGCTTTAAACCCACCTTATTCCTGGCCAGTGGGAATAACTTGGGGAAAAGGAAAGCTAAGGGGCAGTATACAAATCAATTCTGCCAGCTCTGGAGAGACAAAGTATAATGTGAAATGTAGCTGATGCTATAGCTCTGACAGTTGACTCGGTTATTTCCTACGTCCTTGGTCCTGGACAAAGCCAGGGGCTGCAGTTGCTAATGTGAACACCCTTTGTTTGCAGGTTCTGTTTAGCCAGTTGAAATTCCGGCTCCTAAACAGTATTCCTTTGACCTCCTACACCTTAACCCTTAATGGAACAAGAGCAGCTACTTTCTAGGGATGAGATTTGTAACATGATGCCTGGCTTGGTGCAGGGGCCTCTGTCCTCATCCTGCCAGCTGGTCCCAATTATGCGCTGGTTTGGGTAATTTGAGATCGCGGAGGGTATCTGCAGTAGGACTGTTTTCTAAGCACTGAACTTCCCTTAGGATCCCCGGCCCAACTAGAACCAAGGGGTCCTTTAATATTCTCAATGATGAGGTGATTTTCTCTGTTTTTCAAAAAGAAGAGGGGGGGAGGAAATAAACTATATAAATAGAATCACTTGGTGGTGTGCCTGATACCACTGCCAAGGCAGGGTGAAAAATGAAGGCAGCTGTCTATGTCATTCGGGCAGCGCTCCAGCTCTGCCTACATATATCTTGGGCGACTGCCTCAATTTTCCTGTGGGTTAACAGAGCGGGTCTGTGTTGCTGCAAGTTTTCTTTGTGATAGGTGTCACCCCGGCCAATCTTTGGGGGGAGCTCCAGCCCGATGTTAAAGGACCACACACTTATCTGAGTCCAAGTTAATGTGTTTACAGCTTAATGTTCATTAAGCATCTGTTATACCAAAGCACTGAAAATTCTAAAGTCTAACTGGGGAAGGCTCACTATCTAGTGAGATGGATCTCATCCAGCCAGTGGCATCCCGAGGTGGTGGAGGGTAGGAGAGTCCGCCATCGGCTGGGAAGACCGTTGTGTCATTGACATTGTTTAGAACTGCCACAGTGCACGGTGATAATACAAACCAGATGGCTTTTAGTTGGTTTTATAATTATTTTTAAACCCTCTCCAGAGTAAGACACCCTATTGCCTGCACTTGGCCCCCTCGCCATACTCCTCTGTTCCCCACCACCACACCCAGCTCAGGCCATCGTGGGCTCTGAGCAGGTGCAGGAGAAGGAGACTACAGCGGAAGATATAAATGTCGCCGGAAGACAAGTGCCTGTAGCTGAGTGGGCCTGAGTTCCACTAGTTAGACTGATCTTTGGGGGGGGGGGCCTGTCCCCTCACCCCCATGCCTTGAATCACATTATTGGCATTTATAAGTCAGCTCCTTTTCCTCACTATCAGACGTATTCAGTTGTATCTATGGGTTAGACCAGTGGTCGGCAAGCTGCGGCTCGCGAGCCACATGTGGCTCTTTGGCCCTTGAGTGTGGCTCTTCCATAAAATACCACGTGCGGGTGCGCATGTACAGTGCGATTGAAACTTCGTGGCCCATGCGCAGAAGTTGGTGTTCTGTGGAAGAGCCACACTCAAGGGGCCAAAGAGCCGCATGTGGCTCGCGAGCCGCAGTTTGCCGACCATCCTACTATCGGGTTCTTTGTACCATAAGAACCTAGGCTTCTCACCACTTATTTCACCTTTCCAGCACCGTCACAGCATGCCAAATGCATGAAATAGATGTTTACAGCAAATTGGCACAGCAGCCAGGCTGGTATGGCTCAGTGGTTGAGCCACCCCCAGGTCCACACCACCATTATCTCTGTTCTACGTGGTCTCACAAAAGCCCATTTCTGCCTCAACTAAGTGACCCTGTTAAGTCATCAGCCAAATAACATCATTCTTCAGCTCAAAGTCTTCTAGTGGCTCCCATCTCATCCAGAATGGATGCCACAGTCCTTCCTCTGCCCGCCGGGGCCCTGCTGGGCGGCACCCCCATCCTCTTTAACATCCTCTCTAGCTGCTTCCTTCTCATTCCCTCTATCCCAGCCACACCTGACTCTCCCAGACACGCTCCCACCTCAGGGCCCATGGAGTCACTGTGGGTTCCCCCGACACCCTTCCCCAGGGAGCCACATGGCTAACTCTCCACTGTGCTCAGTTCTTCACTCGCAAAGTAGCCTCTCAGTGCGCCTTCCCTGCCAGCCTAACCCTACCTACCCATCCTCCTGACTTCACACTCCCCTTTTCTACTTTATTTTCTATGTTTGGCTTCTATTACTGTGTGTGTGTTTTTTAACAGAGTCTCATCCATTAGCCTGTGGGTTCACGAGGGCACAGACTGTTATTTTGTTCACTTTTCAGATTCTAAAACAGTGCTTTGTGGGTGGAAGGAAAGCAGGAGGGGAGAGGAGGTGGTGCGAGAAAAGGAACTGGAAATTTAAAAAAGAAGGAAATGAGAAAAGCAAGGAGAGAGGCGAAAAGGAAGAAGAAAGGGGGAAATGGAACGTAGCTTCCATTTCTGAGTATGATGGTGGCAGGGTAGCCCTCGAATAAAAGCCATCCTTCCCTTGCCTGACTCCCCTTTCCCACCTCCCTCAGGTGGCACAATGATCAGGCTTAAGCAGAAGTTCATCGAACAGTGCATGTCAGACCTGGACTACCCTTGCCAGCATCTACACTTTATACCCCAAGTTCAAATTTGAGCCAAGGCATATTTCCAAGAGAAAAATAACACAGCACTTTATCTTGATGTAGCTCTTTCCCCTTGCTAATTTCAAAGCAGGTTTATAAACAAGCACTATCATTGTACAAGAGAGGAAGCGGAAGGGAACTAGTAATATTTAGGTGACCAAAGGCCAAATCAGTGAATGAATGCTATATTGAGTTATAACAGGTGATTAAGTGATATTGTAGAGTCACAGGCAGGCTTCAGTGGCCTCAATAGCATATAATTTGGAAGAAATAGAATATAAAAATGTCCACATAAAAACAGAAGTCCAAGGCGATATAAGGAGTGAGGAAGTAAAAATAGATTTATATCCAACTAGATAGAAAACAGCATTTAAACAGTTGTTAGGATATGAAGAATGGGTTTACTTTTTAGAATCTGGAAGAGTTTTCTCATTTTCCAGAGCCGCAGGTATTCTGTGCCAGGAGGCAATGTTTCCTAACCCAACCTGACAGGCAGTTGTCGAATAAGGGGACTTTGCAGACTGGCTTTCCAGCTAAAACCCAGAGAAGGACATGACTTTGGGTTTCTGAGGCCCCAGTGCTTCAATACAAAGGGATAGGTATCTGTGTTTCCCGGAGATACTAACGATGCCATACACTGTGGTGTAACAGAATGTGACTTCCCTGAGCATGGGGTTCTCCTGATGCTTAGGTACCACAGGACAAGGTAGCATCATGTTTACTTCAATCCCTGTCCTCTCTGACCTACTTTCAGCCTCCTTTATACGCCCATTTTAGGAAAATTGGGATAACTCAAGAAAGTAGCTTCTTATGTGTTTGTTAGGATTAGGTTTGGTAGTAGAAGACTTAATTCTCCTTACCCCTCTCCCCTGCCAGGAAAACAAAAACACAACAAAACAAAACAATAGCTCAAACAACAGAGACGTTTACTTCTCTTTCATATAAACACGGACAAATAGTTTACAGATTGTAAAGTGCTCCACAGTATCAGGGACTCAGATTCCTTTACCTTAATTTTTTTTGCCTCACATAATCGTCAGTCCCTAAATCATCTCATAGTCCAAAATGGCTGCTTTAGCTCCAGCCCTCACAGTGCCATTCCAGTCAGGTGAAAGAAGAAAGAGACAAAGAGGAAGGAACACCTCCTTCCCTTTAAGAACACTTGCTGGAAGTTGCTCACACTATTACTTATACCCAATTGACCAGGCTTTAATCACATGACCTTATCTTACTAAAAAGGGGCCAAAGAGACTGGGAAGTGGAGTCTTTCCAGCAGCATATGCCTGGCTAAATAGTATGGGAACCAAAACTATGGAAAAGTGGGGAAACAAATGTTTTGAGACAATTAAGGAGTCTCTGCCACAATGTATTCCTTTGACCTCTCAAAAATAAATGTGTACCCTTCTTCCTCCAAAAAGGACACACTCCTTCCCCAAAGGAAGAAACCTCAAAATCTTATCAAGGGACTGCCTCCAGTTCAAAATCAAGATCTCTGGGTGACGAGTCATCTTCCTGTTTGAGTCCAGGTTGAGTCCACGATCTTGCGAATCCCAACTAAAAGACTAATGATCTACCCCATACCAAGCTACACATACAGCGATGGGGTAAGAACAGGAAAACCACAATTAAAACTACCATTCCGAAAATGGGAAACCCCCAGGAGTCACAGTCCACAGCAATGGTCAAATCCCGCTGAGCAGGTAAGCCAGTCAGAGAAAGACTAGTATCACATGATATCACTCATATGTGGACTCTAATGAACCAAATAAACTGATGATCAAAAACAGACCCAGAGTCATAGAAGCAGGAACAGACTGTTGAGTCTCAGAGGGAAGGCAGGGGAAGGTGGGTGAGAAGAGATCAACCAGTGAACTTGTATGTGTACTAGTATATGCATAACCCATGGACACAGACAATGGGGTGGAGAGGGCCTGGAGGGGGGAGGGGGACGGGAGCAGGCTGGAAGAGGTTAATGGGAAAAGCAGGACCTACGTAATACTTTCAACAATAAACATTTCTTAAATAAATCCTGCTGAGCAGGAATAGAGGAGAATGTCCTCCGGAGGTTCTTCTGTGTCCATTACCCTGCATGGCCAGCCGTAGCTGAGACAGGAAGCGGCCAGGATGCCCTTTGGGTGGACCACAGCAGTCACAGCCTGTTTCCTGCTGATGCATATTTGGTGGCACAAAGGTTGCTTGAGACATTGAAGAGTCTCCGGCTTTTGCAATGCAATTCCCCAGAAACTCAGTGAGCATCTCTCCCATTTGCCTTCTCTCAGCTCCATCACAAGGAACAACCACCAAAGATCTTGTCTAAAAGTAACTCTTAAACTTGAAGACTTGGGTGTTTCACTTATAGACCTTTGTCCTCTGCCTACCCCTTCCTCTAAGTTAAAGGCAGTTAGTTGAGGCCATCTAAAACAGTAAGTTCTGGAGGGGAAATAACATCTTTAATTGGATAACAGCTAAGTTGGCATCACTGTCCGGCAGAGAGCTTTTAATGGCACTTTCCCAATGAAACACACTGCAGCTTTAGAGCCACTGCCCAGGAATGTACCTTTTGAGGGGTGAGGGGGTCAGGACATTGATCTTTTCCACATTTCAGCTCCCAAACCACTGCTCTGCTAGTCTATTTAGACGGCAGGCCTGAGGCAGAAACACCCCTTAGTACTTTCCCGAACATCTTAAAAATTGGGTAGCTTAGCTCTTCCTGTTGCTCAAGGATTTTAGGATTCTGTGATGGCACTTCCCCACCCCCACCCCCAATCCTGGTACTAATTTATGTTTTGGCTAAGATGGCAGAATTGCTACCAAAGATAGATCTAAGAATGGAATCACGCTCAAACAAAAGAAATGTGTTTTCCTTTGCCGGGGCTGTCCAGGACAGGGGCTCCAGAGGCCCCGGGGCCCAGACCACGGGGGCTATGTCTTCGTAAACAAAGCAGCCATCCTAGTGAAGGGGCTCCAGTCCTAGACTCTTGCCTGCGAAGGGGCGCTGATGGCGCCTCCCTGCAGTCCACACAGCAGGAAAAGGAATTCTGCTAGGTGCCCAGTGCTCGGCATTTCCAATTGAGAGAGATTTGTGCGGGTGGCAATAGGGCATCTCTAATACAGATGTCCATCCTTTAATTGAGAGATTGGCTTCCCTCCCCCTCCCCCCACCTCCTCCCCCCGCAATCTGAACCCACAGGCCCAGGGAGCTACTGTGGGCTTTGCACAAACCTGAATTCAAATATCCCCCACTCCCATTATGTACTACCTACGTGACTTTGGGCAAATTACTTAATCTTTCAGAACCTCAGTTTGCTTAACGGTAGACTGCAGATTAAGAAACAAAATTACCTGTATTGTGTAGAGATAATTTTATTTATATATGTTTGCTACATAGTGAATTTAATATATTATTTACATATATAAATATTTTAAAATTATATCATGTTTGTATATAGTTTTAGTAAGTATTTAATAAATGGTAGCTCTGCTTATCTGAGGTGTATGCAGTTAGGATGATAGAACTTGGATTTGAATTTTGGATGGATCTGGGTTGGATCCTCATTCCCCACACTGCTAGTTTTGTGACTCTAGGCCAGTGGTTCTCAACCTTCCTAATGCCGCGACCCTTTAATACAGTTCCTCATGTTGTGGTCACCCCCAATTTCATTGTTACAAATTGAACATAATTAAAGCATAGTGATTAATCACAAAAACAATATGTAATTATATATGTGTTTTCTGATGATCTTAGGCGACCCCTGTGAAAGGGTCATTCGACCCCCAAAGGGGACGCGACCCACAGGTTGAAAACTGCTGCTCTAGGCAAATTCTCCTTATCTAGTTTCCTCACTAGTTAAATGGGGATCATAACACCCATCTCAGAGTGTGGTGTGAGGATTACACACGAAAGAGCAATTGGCACATAGCATGGCAATTAGTACATAACAGTCATTCAACATGAGGTTATTGTTTTTAAATTTTTTTATTGCTTCCTGATTAAGGAGATTCAACTAAGTTTGGAAAATACAAAAAGTTAGGAAGGAGAAAATAAAAATGGACTGAACTACCACTACCCAGATGACACTGTCAGTATTGTATGTCAGTGACTTCATTACAGTCTTCCTTTGTCTATCAGACTATTATTTGTAAGGTTGTGGACTACAGGGGACCCTTTGATTCTATATACACAGGCAGTTCCCCCACTCTGTGTTATGCAAGGGAAGCCAGAAGTCTCTACCAGTCTGAAAATATAAACAAAAGAGCCCACTTAATACATACCGAGTTTCAGAGGAAGAGAGGGTAGCTGTCCCTAAATTAGTCTAGATTTGCTGCCAGCTTAGGAAGGCCTGAGCCCCAGGGGACAGGAGGCACTGGCACGATCCAGGGGTGGGTGAGTCTAATTCACTATCTCGCCTCCGGCTAGTTCTTCCGGAACGTCCAGTGCTCATTCCAGTCAATGGAGTATTCTAGTCACAGAGGGGCTGTGAGATTCGGCAAAGGGCACAAGGCAAGAAATGCAGACAGAAACACTTAAAACTTGCAACGTGGCACAGGGCAGAAATAGAACCACAATCTCCGGATTCACATCTTCTGACATACCCAGTCGAACTGGAACAAAGATCAAAAATTTAAATTGGGCAGCTACCATCAGGACTTATTTCTTCCCCAATGGGCTGTGTAGAATTGGCACTCAAGGACTATTTTTTTTATAATAATCTGTGATAACCTGATAACAGAATAACAGACCACTTTGTCATTTTTAATTTCTAAACCTCCCCTTCCTATTATCACCACCTAGACATTTTGCATTGGTCTTTAAAATGTAAATTTACCTGCAGCTATTCATTCTGTCTATTCTAATGCCTGTCAAATAGAGATGAAAGAAAGCTACACCAAGGCAAGTCTGAGACCCGCGTCTCAATCAGTAAAATCTTCCGTGGAACCTTGCACTACTCAAGCAAGACAGATCTGAGCGCTTGATACGGTTAGAAAATGTGACCTACTTTAAAACCCAGCAGTGTGTGTGTGATGAAATGAAAGTGAATTGTTTTGCTGAAATCTGACACTAAAAATAGGGCACCGGATCCTTCCCCTGCTGGAGGAGGGGGAAAAAAAGGCATTAAAATGAGTGTGTGTCTGTATGTCTGGGAATATGTCTCCATGGCAACCATTGTCCCACCTCTCCTATCAACAGCATTACCCCTCTCTACAGAAAGAGGTCATCTGAACGCCTTTCCCAGCACCCCTCCCAATCCCTTACTCCATGAAATCTAATTAAAGAGTGGAATGAATTTCAGTGATGGTTCTAGAGGCTGGGAGAAGTCCAAGGTGGGGGGACGGGGGTGTTGAGGGGGGCAACGGGGAGACCTGACCTTCCACACTGGAGCAGCCCCAGGCAACTCTGCTCTCATGTTTGAAAAGAGCCACAGCCCCCACACTGAGGGGCTGCGAGGGAGCGATAAACTTGCCGCACAACAATGCTATTACTTTAATGGACGCAGGACTGGTGGAGCACTTTATTTCCACCAGGGCTTTTTACGGGGCACCTTCTTCCCTTTACACAACATCCCGTTTTCCTCAGACACCCTCCCCTTTATTAAGGAACCTTGTCCCCGTTTCTAATCCTACTGGGGGCAGCGGGGAAGCAAGCATTATTTAAGATAATAGGTCTGTCTCCAGCATGAGGTGTGCGAGACAAGCACACTCGTGAACAACCCCACCCCCAACCTCCGACACCCTCTTCTGTACGGATTAGAACCTGGAAACGACAGGGGGGATGGGACGGCAGGGGCTGGGGAAGACACTCTGGGGAGGCTGAAGCTGATTTGTGCCAAAGAGCCTCAGGTTTTTTTTAGCATCTGCTGGGAACCTCCCCTCCGCCTTTGCAGCAGCTGCGCCCCCTCCTTCCTGCTCCCCGCTTAGTGTCCAGTCAGCAGCGGCCTCAGGCACTCCCTCTCCCTCCACGCTGGCCACCCCTGCCCCGGGCTGTCGGGCATCTGCTCTGAACTCCTGCATCCGAATGTGCTCTCCAGGCTGGATGTCAGTCGGCTTTGAGCTGCACAGGGCCCCGCGGGAGCAGAACTGTCTTCAGAGGAGGCCACAGTCAGGTCTGGGCTCGCCCACTGGCAGGAGGAGCCGGGTGGCAGGAAGGCCTGGGGGGCCTCCTGGGAGAGAGGGGAGAGTCTGCCACACACAGTGCTCAGCCTGTGCCCTGCCTCAGCGGTGGAAGGGGGGGCGGGCAGTGTGAAGAGCGGCCCACTGTCACCCAGACCTGTCTCCGTCCTAAGGGGCTGGGTGTGAGTGGGCTGCTCACTTGGGAAAGGTGAAAACCGGGCTTCACCAGGACAGGGTGGCAGGGCAAGGGGTAGACTGGCAAGAGTCAGGCAACGTGTCACTGGGCATCTGGAGATGGCACCAGCTGTGGCACCTGCCGTAGCCGCCATCTCGCCTGCCGGCCCTGCAGCTTCAATTGAAGGCCGCTTCCCTGTACAGGGAGGGACAACCAACCTCTCCCCATGGGCAGTGGGTCTCCAGCTAGGGTGGCAGGGGCTTCCCTCTTGCCAGCCAGAGAGGGCAGGGAGGACCCCTTGTTTGCCAAATACCCCCAAAGCCTCTCGGAGAAACTCAGGGAAGATCTACATGAATGAGTCACGCTCAAGCCAGAGAAATCCCTGTGACTAGTTTCTTGCTCAGCATGTGGCTCAGAGCACATGGCTTACCCATAATATCACGGGAACTAACACTGACGGAGTGCTCACTCTGGGGCAGGAATTTTTCCAAGCCCGCCATATCCTGACTCACTTAGACTTACAATCGCCTGTGAAACAGGCATCGTTCTTATCTGCATTGGGCAGGTGAGATAAGAATATGCTGAAGGTCCTATAGCTAGAAAGTGGCTAAGTCAGGGGTAGAGGTCAGAGGCCACGCTCCCGCCTCTCAGGGGGGGATCTGTACGTTCACTGCACCACACGGGTCCCCAGTCTCCATCAGATCATCTTCCTTTGTTCAACATGCTTTGGATTTTTTTACACCAATATCATTCTATAAATAGTATCATTAAAAGCATATTTAAATGAGAAAAAAAGAAGTCACTGCTAAACCCACCACCCCAAAGCAACCAGTTTAACCAAGGCCTGCTCCTTCAGTGTGCGCATCACACTCACACTCACATAGGGAACATGTGATTCTGTATTCTGGTGTTTTTTTCAGTACAACATTATATTATAAAGGTAGTTCCATAGGGTTATTTTATTTATCTTAATTGCCATATAGCTTTCCTTGAAGTTGATGTACCATCGTTGACTTAGCCAGTCACCCATTTTGGACAGTTAGATTGTTTGCAGCTTGTCACCATTTTAAAAGGAAAAAGAAAACAATCTTTGCCTCCATTTTTTTCTTTCATTGAGTATTTTGACTGTGTCCAGTACAATTGGAGCTGTTTTGATAACCTTTGCCCTACATAAGGTTTGCTCACAGGTTGGAAGTGTGGGAGCTGGGAGAGTTTCATTACTGAAGGACGTGGGAGGGATGAGAGGGCGGGTGGACCTCACTGGAAATACTTCTGCGGACTGAGGGGCAAACTTGCAGAAACGGTGTTGTTAACGTGGCAGCAGAGAGCCCACTGGTCACAGCTCAAAAGGCCAGGGCTCCTTCACCCACAGGGCACGGGCGTGTGACTCAAGCTCTCCGCCGCACAGGAGCTGGCTCGACTCACTTACCAAGGGCAGGATGACACATGTGAATATGCAAGAGACATGAATTATTTCCTCCCTGAACCTCTGCGAGTAAACATTCCTAGTCTCCAACAGAGACTTGTAAAACTCTGAATCACCACCGACTGCATCTCCAGCTCCATCTGGGCTCAGCCCCTCTGGACTAACGGGGGAAATCTCAGAATCTGGCTGATGCTTAGACCAGACGATTCTGCTGAAACCCTAGTAAAAATGAGCCATCTCCCCCAGATCTTGAAAGCTCAATGCTGAACTCGGCCAGTGTGGCTCAGTGACTGAGTGTGAACCTATGAACCAGGAGGTCACAGTTCAATTCCCAGTCAGGTCACATGCCAGGGTTTCGGGCTCAATCCCCAGTGGGAGGCATTCAGGAGGCAGCCCATCAAGGATTCTCTCTTATCATTGGCATTGCCAGCCCCTCTCCCTCTCCCTTCCTCTCTCTGAGGTCAATAAAAACATATTTTTTTAAAAAAAGCAAAGCTCAATGCTGGGCATTAAATCAGTCCAGAGAGAAAAGGGTACCCCATAGCGAGGTAAATATAAGGAGGCACCCCTCTCAGGTGCTGGCGCTGCCCTTGCACAAATCAGAGATTGCTGCCCCTTAAGCATGGTGTCATGGGCACCTCACACGCCTCCACCTAGGCCTGGTTCTACCCTAAAGTCATGGCAATGCTCTGGCTTGAACATTGCTGCCCTTCTCAAGCCCACCTCCCCCATTAGACTCTGAAAAACTAGCTAAATCTGGGCTCCCAACTTTGGCATGTAAAAAAAAAGGCCGCGTGCACTAAAAGGTGGCAGTGACGAAAGTAGACTGACAGTCTTTCTGTGACCAGCTTGAGAGCGTACTCACGGACTCCAACCAGCTGCCACCCGGGCGTATTGACAAACAAGAGGGCCAGACAACCCAAACCATGACGTCAGGAGGGACTGGCACTTGTGTTTTTAAGAATTCACATTCAACAGCTGCGCGTATTCACACTGCTGAAGGCGTGTGTATTACACAATATTATCAGACATTCTCCTACGCCGAGCAGTGGTCCTGGCCCACAGGGTGATGCGTGAGGTTCCAGCACCAGAGAAAGGGAGCTATCAAGATGCTGGTGATGAGTGAAATGGTAGCACATGGTCACAGAGGAAGACAGAGCAATAGCTTTTCAGGCTGGATCAAGAAAAGGCTCTGACAGAATGAGCATGATTTCCCTTTATTTGAAGTGTTGCAGGTCTACAGCTCTCAGTGCAATGTCGCCTGCGCATGGAACAATGCACCAGGGATTCCGCCCTGAACAGCTGGGAGAGGAGAGATGTGAGAAACGAGAAGGGAGTCAGGTGAGTTCACACTTGAATAATAGATTCTCTTGGTAACAAAACCACAGAGAGGGCTAGGGCCGGCCCAGGTCGAGAGGTGAGAAGGGCCTCTTCCCTGGGTCTCCACCGGCTTTTCTTGTATGCCACCTTGACCTCCTGGTTCCCAGGAGCAAGGCCCTTCAGAGCTTCCCCATTGTCTGAGCCAGTGGCCTCCAACCTGGGATGTGTGTGCACTGATGTTCTGGGGTACAGAAAAAATAGTAGAATCCTCTTTCATCATCATTTGGCCTCTGCCTTAACTCTATTCTTGAAAAGGTATTATAACGTATATCATATAGTAATACAGCATTGATGAGTACTCATTTCAAAAACAGTGCTCAACAAACATACTAATGGGTTGCATGATCAAAAATGATTGGAAGCCAGTGAGTGGTCTAAGAAAGAAGATAAAACCCCTTAGCCTATAATTTACCTATTCAACCCCTTCTCTCATGATTTCACTTTTCAGACCATCTACTGCAATAAAATGGAACCGGTCATCTAGAGGTTCCTGAGGTGGGTTGGTTGTTTGACACTTTCTTGCTTCTGTATCTTGGCTCATGGAATACCAGCAAATGAGGTTGCGTTTCCCAGTTACATGGAGACTCCAACCACTTTCATAGCAGAAATGTCAGTCCGTTCCAGGATACCCTTCCTGATTAAGCTCTCTAAGGGTAACTGCCACGTCGGTATTTCCCTATGAAACACAGCCTACTACTCGCTGCTGGGAAGAAATGGTGACTCAGATGTAATCAAAGCTCAGACAAACACTACAATTACTGCCTCCCATACTCACCGCTTCCCCCTCCGCTTGGTAGACTAGAGGCCATCCACGTGATGGGAATGACTGCTAGCTGTGTACCCAGCCACCCCAGCCTTGGGGATAAGACTTTGGCATTATGGAGTAAAAGGGACTCCAGGAGGCTCCATATGGGGACCCAGAAAACACTTCCTCCCTCGCTCAGTCAAGGGTCTCCCAAAGCACAGTTGCTGGAGGGGATGCTGCGTGTTTCTGCAGCGCGTGCACTGCACACTGGTGCCCAGGCAGACAGTGGATCAAGCCTTCAATCTACTACGTTTCCCTCCCCACAGACTGCATTTTCCATACACAGCAGCCAGAACATCTGTCTATCATGCGACACTGACGCTCCTCCCGTTCAGTGGAGAGGTCAAAGTCCTCTCGTGACTGCTTCCATCAATCGAATATGGCCGAAGCAATGGCGTGTGACCTCTAGGGCTTGGGTCCTAAAAATGCCACTCACTTCTATAAAAATCTCCCTAAATCCTTCTCTATTATCTGTGGCACCTTCCACACCAGATGGGCTGTGTAACTGTGGGCAAGCTGCCTAAGGTCTTGGACCCTCACTATCCTCATCCATAGAACAGGGATAATATGAATGCCTACTTCATGAGGATTCAATAAGTTAACCTGTGCAAGTGTTTAGTGTAATGCCTGGCACATAGTAAGCACTCATGGTTAGCAATTATTATCAACACGTGGATAGGGTGGGTGGCCAGTTTACATGTGTTCACTGATTAATCAAATCGTACCATGCACAGACTGAAAAGATGAAGATCCAGTTCTTATCCGAGGCATAGAGGGCTCTCCGTGTCCTGGCTCTGTCAATGTCTGCAGCCCTCTTTGCACCGGCTGCCTTGGGCACAGCAGCACATCTCACACACACACACACACACACACACACACACACACACACACACATACACACACACACACACATCCCTCACACCACTGTGCCCCCTGCCCAGTCTTCTATTTTTTTCCTCAAACTCCATATAAGCCTCTGGCATTTCCTTTTGCAGTTCCCTCTTCCTGAAGGATCCCTTTCAACTTCTCATTCCCCCTTTCAACTAATTTTTACAGATACTTCAGTCCTCAGCGTCCAGGGCATCCCTTAGGGAAGCCTTCCCTGACCTCAAAATTAAATAAAGTCCCCCTCCCTGCTCACCCTATCATGGCAGTAACTCATCCTATGGCAACTGCCTGCTAATTTCTCTGTCTGCCCCATCCCCCAAAAGCTGCTGGAAGGTAGGATCTATGTACTGTTTACCATTGCATTCCCAGTGGTGAGGAGAGTCTAACCAATAATAGTTACTTAATAAACACCTGTTGAACAAATGGTTGCAAATGAATAGCAACTCTAAAACATTAAAGAAAGGCTACATAGTGTCTGGCACCACCACTTTAAGAAAACAGAGAGCTGTGTAATACATTTTGAAAAGATTTCCATCAAAACAGTTTCAAATAAAAATCTTGGCACTTAATGGAGTAACCTTCAGTTATCTGGAAATACAATTTGCTTGCAATGCTTTAACAGAAGGTGGTAACTAAATGAAAATGTTATTCTTTAGGTGTGTTTGTCTTTTACTGGCTTCTCAAATAGATAAGCTCTTGGGAGGATGGGGGGTGGGAGGAAGAGGCCACATAACTTCCACAGTGCCAGGGATGGAGCCTTGAAAAACTATTAGCACAATGAATATTTGATGACAGACTGCAGAAGTTTCAAGCTGAAAGGGACCTTGATGACTGACTGGAGGCTGAACTAAAAACTGAACTGTGTGTGACGCTGGGGAGAGGCCCAGAGAGCAGCGGTCACTGGCCAGGAGCAGGGAATACCTCTGTTGCTCCAAGGACCTGGCCCCGGTGCCTGTACGGAATGGCTTTCCAGGAACCCCAGCTGGCCGTGCCAAGATTGCATTTTCTGGTTTACTACGTAGGCTTTTTGTATGGAACAAGAAAATACCTGCTGTATTTTTTGTGCAAATGTGATTAGCACAGCATTCTGCGTTAAATTCCTTCCCAAGGAAAGCATACCCTGCTTAAGCTGGGAAAACACCCAAAATGTCCCTTGTGACAGGATCCACCAGGGTGATGAGGCTGATTTCTAACAGAATCGAGGCCACTTTAATTTCCCACGGGAGGATTCTGATCACTCGAGGCTCCACCTTGTTGTGTGTGGCCAGAACCTGTTGGAGTGCTGCATGCCACAGCCTGCGCTTTCCTGTATGTTGCCTGTCTATTGTCAAAAAATGCAAGACTCTGACATAATGGCACTAATCTTCAGGATGCTGAATGAGTCTCCTCCCTGCCTTGGAAAGCCCTCTTCTAGACAGGACATGGCATGCTGGTTTGGGAAGCCTCGGGTTAATTTTTTTCTGACACCACCCAGGATAATATGGAGATAGGTATGTCCACTCACAGACTATGCCACTGTTTCTAAATCTTCCCCCACAAAAGGAACCCCTACACACAGTCCTGTCCAATGGAGTCTAGAACAGGGGATTCAAACACACACTTTTTAGCACAACATGAAGAAATATGGGGGTCCAGAGAACCTGAGCTGCTGTGTTGCACAACTCCAGGGAGCGCTGTCCACACACAGCTACTCTGCCAACAACCTGGACTTGCCTGACTCACATAGTTTCTTAGTCCTCTGAGCGCAAAGGGACAACCTCTAACGTTGGGTTCCTAGGTGCCTCTCATCTTCGTCTACAGCTTCTTCTCCTAGGCTGCGACCTCGGCAGTTGACATTTCTTCTGGTTAATAATAGTACCTACTTTCATTGATAGTTAACACTTACTATCACATGAAATGCAATATTCTGGTGAAGGAGTTAGGTAGTTATTGCCCTGTTTTACAAATGAGGTCACTGACTTGCCAACAGACACCCGAAGTAGCCTCATTTCCTTCCTAGATCTGGTCAAGAAAATTCATAGATAGAAATCCTCTCTCTCTCTCTCTCTCTCTCTCTCTCTCTCTCTCTCTCTCTCTCTCTCCCCCCTGTTCTTCCTTTCTTTCTCCCTTTCTCTTTCTTTCTCTCTTCCTTTCTTTCTTTTCTCTTGGTCCCCTCTACTCAGTCCCTTTCTCCCCTGTGCTTCCACATGTCTATATGCACCTTGATTAATACTTCTAACATTATAATGTAATCACTGGCTTATGTATTCATCTCCTCTTTTAGACTCTGATCTCCCCGATTCACTCCTATTCCTGGACCCTAATACCACAAATGTTATTTCGTGTGTCAGATGGAGAATGTGGGGAAGAGCCTTGCTACAAAGTGTGGTCTGAGGACCAGCACATCAGCATGACTTGAAAGCTTACTGACCATACAAACTCAGACTCCACCCCAAATCTATTTAACCTTATTCTGCATTTTGATAGGATCCCCGGGGATCTGTATGCACATTTCAAGTTGAAAAGCCCTAGGTTAGAGGCTAATACATGCAGATGGTGAGCATGTGTTTGTGTGGGTGTTCACATATTTTTTATGGGTCTGACTACCCCCAAAGGAGGCCCTAATTGGTAGCTTCTGGAAGCATCCCCTCTGATCACTCAATCTGGCTCTAGTCTCACCCACAACCCTCCTCCAAAACTGTGGCTGAACTGGGCTTGTGCAAGAAGTAGAGGAAAATGAGCCTGCCCATGGGGCTCCATTCAGAGCAATGGAACAGTTGCTACTTCCTCAGATCAAATCTTGTTACCACAGCAGAACTGGCCTGGCAAGATCCCTAGCACAGGAAAGGTTTCTGTATTCCAGCTGGCTGACTACCTCTTTCGAGGAAGACTTATATCAGTTAGTTCATCTGTTTGTTGCTGAAGACCAGGCTTGGGGCATTGGATGAAAATTACCGATAGGGAAAATCCTGAAAGTTTTCTATAAGGAAAATCCTGAAAGTTTTCTAGGATTACAACTGGGAGACCAACCCACTGAGCTACTATGTAATCAGGCTTCACCAGGCAATTCCTAGGGCTTTCCCAAAGCTTGCTCACAAAAGTCTGGCAAACCTGTTCATGGCTATTATAATCAACTTCAGATTGTTTTCAAAGAAAATTCTGGTCTTCCTTCTGATGTTGATTCCACTTGAGCAGCTTTTAACTCGATGTCTATTAACGGATGGAACCGAGACCTTTCTCTTTTTGTTAAAAGGATCGGGATGGAATGGGAGACCACATCCACGCTAGATTTGGACAATTTGGCAACTCACCTTGCTCACACCTGAAAGAATAAACACTAAAATTATTAATTTTTGACTCTGGCAAGTGAAGATCCATAGACAAAACCAAAACACCGTCATTTCTGCTGTTATGGCAATGAGCCAGGACACTGGAAAAGAGATTTTCACAAACTGAAGTCCTCAGGCACCTTCAGCCTTCTAGCCAATCCTTCCGGTGTCATCCTGAGCCCCAGGGTTGGCTATAGGGGCTCTTCCTCATCCTCTTAATCTGCCTGTATAGACCACTCTTCAGGTTGAGAATGAATCACTCTGTCCTTATTGACCCTGGAGCTTAACCCCTCTGTCTAAAGCAGCCCCAGTGACTAAATCATTTCAGACAGTGGGGGTCTCCAATAAAGCCAGCAGGTTCCTGTCTCTGAACCCATTCCCTTTTGTTCAGGCCCTTTGAGAGACACTAACCCTTTTCTCCTTTCCTCCCTCTGCCCTTAGTCATTGACTAGGCTGAGACTTCTTAGAGAAGAATCATGCCGGAATTTCTTTCTCCCAAAAGGGGGAAACAATTCTAAAATTTACCATAACCATCAAAATAGCTAATCAGATAAATTAAATGACCTTTTGATGTCTTTTATTTGCTCCACAGCCGAATCTGGGAGCACTAATCACTCGTCCATATTGGATCAGCTATCATCCTCTTTATGGGCAAAATCTTCCATTGACGTGGGCAGAATCCACAGTGTGCCTTCTACCAAGATTCAATGAGATCCCTCAAAACCCCTTCCCAGAATCAGTCAATTACCCCATAAGCAAAGAAGCCATTCAAGGCATAAAGTCTATAGAGGAGATTATAAAACTCAGGGGTTTCATCGTCCCTTGCACTAGTTCCTGTAACACTCCCATTTTACCTGCGAAGAAACCCATGGGCCTAGGGTGAGGTTTGCCCAGGACCTCCCAGCAATCGCCCATTGTCACCCCTTGGCACCCTGTTGCTCCTAACCCTCACACAAGACTGACATCCGTCCCAACTGAACTGAACTCTCTGCTGCAACTGATGTGTGCCGTGCAAATTCTTTAGCATTCCAGCTGATGAGGTTCATCAATGCGGTTTTGCCTTCACTTGGGAAGGAAAACAACTCACCTAGACAGTAATGCCTCAGGGTTTACTGAGAACCCTTCTTACTTTATGCAATTCCCCAGGGTGATCTGGATGACATGAGGTTCCCTAGGGGTTCTGCTTTGCTGCAATAATATGCGGAAGACTCGCTTCTTTGCTGTTCCTCCCCAGTCTCCTCATAGGACGAGAGCATCCGCTTGCTAAGGCTTTTAGTCTTCAGGGGACATAAAGTCACCAAGGAAAAATTACAGTTTGCCCAAACCCAAAGTTAGTATTTTGGGCAACTGATGTCAGAACAAGGTCTGCATCTAGATTCAGACAGGATTTATAGTGTCCTAAGTTTCCCCAAACCCAAAACTAACTATCAACTGTGAGGTTTTTCTGGGGCTAATTAGTTACTAACAAAATTGGATTTCAAATCTCTCCCTTACTGCCAAATCTCTGTATGATTTACTAAAGAACAACCCTGACCCAATTTTATGGGATGAACCAGACAACATTGCCTTTTAAAGCCTTAAAGGAGAGTTTAATTAAACCCACCTGTCCTTGGGTATCTCGATTATCAGCTTCTCTTATTCCTCTTTGTACATGAAAAGGAAGGGAATCCCTTTGGGTATTGAACCAGGAACTTGGGGACCACCATCAATCCTTAGGGTATTATAGCCATCAATAGGACTGTGGTATGGGGCTATCCCCCTGGCCTTAGAGCCATTACTGCCATCACCCTTTTGGTTAAGGCCACCGAGGAAATCGTTGTGGATCCCCTATAACCTTCTTTGTACCCCATACAGTAGGCACCCTCCTGAACTCTCATCACACTGAACATTTTCGGTCAGCTGCCTCACATCTATGAAATCCTTTTGTGACTGCTCCTCATGTAACTCTTTCCCGTTGTAATAACCTTAACCCTGCCTTCTTCTCCCCTCTGTTACTGACAACGCCCCTTATGACTGTTAAACACTGACAGGTCACCTCCTGACCCCTCCTGATGATCTGCCAGAAACTCCTTTGAGTGACAACACTTCTCAGGGTTTGCTGATGGTTCTTATTTAAAGGGTGACAATGGCAAATATTGTGCTGAATATGCAAAGTCAACACCCTTTGATGTAATTGAAGTGGCACCTTGCCTTTGGGCCTGCACCTTAGCCAAGGGCAAAATTGCTAACAGTTAGACTGACAGGAGATTTCTCTTGGAGTAGCTCATGATTTCAGAAGGTTGTGAGAGCAACCGTGGCTTCTTTTATCTCCAGCGGAAATAAGTCTAAATGGCCAGAATGTTCAGGAATTAGTGGATACCATACTTTTACCAGCTTTGACTCCCTGGAGGCCAAGGGAGGTCACCTTCCCAAAACTCTGCAAGGAATGCTACCCTTAAAGGAGCCCAATTGGCCTCAGAAAAGGAAAAAAAAAAAAAAAGGTTGGCAATCCAACAACTATTAGTTTGATTTAAAGAGAAAGCTCTGGTTCTAGCCAAATAACAACCCAGTCCTACCAAAGACTCTAAAGGCGTATATGTTAACTACAGTACACCATTGAACCACTGGTCCATGCACCAAATGATAGAATTCATGAATCAATATTGGTGGGGAACTGTTAGAAGGCTGCCAAAAGCGCCTACCCCCTGTCCCACTCGTTCAAAGTGCAACCCTGGGAAGCCTACTCACACTGCACCCAGATACTTTAAACTGCCCAGTGGACCAGTTGAGTGTTGGCAACTGGTTTTCATAGTTTCCCCCATCTCGTGGATATAAATGTGTTTTAGTCATGCCTGAATGTGTTCTCAGCTGGACTAAAGCTTTCCCTTGAAGACAGGCTACTGCCTCTTCTATGGCTAAAGTCTTTTTGGAAAAGATTATTCCTACCTGGAGAACCTCTCTCAAACTCAAAGTGATTAGGAAACCATTTTGCCGGTCAGGTACTTCGACAAGTCTATGTGTAAGTCCATTGGCTTACCACCATTAACCCTCAAGCTTAGTCAGATGTACCAATGGCATTATTAAGACTCAAACTAGAAAACTGTGTAGAAACCCAACAAATACCTTGGCCAAAAGCATTAACATGGGTCCTTCTAAATCTCAGATCCACCCCATTTGGAACTCACAAACTCTCACCACTTCAGATAGCACCCAATGTACCTGGCCCTCTTATTACTCAAATGTGACCACAATTGGTTTCCAATCTGTGCACTTTTGCTTCGATGTGGGACACAACACCCAGAAAAAGTCCTTCCTGGTTTCGAGGGACAAAAGGTCACTGAATCTGGAAAAACCTGACTCTTGATCAGTGATGCTTTTACAGAAAGATCTTGATCAAAAGGGGGAAATGTGAAAATTAATAAGCAGAAACCTCATTTAAAACAGTTGAGAGGCTAGAAGGGAAAATGCTCACGCACACGTCACTCAACACACACCACTGTCATACCTTGTATCTGGACAGGAAGTGATACTACTTAGTAACAGCCCAGCCAATGGGAGACTCCCACAACTCAGCCAATGAGAAGTCACTGTACTTCAAACTCTGAGTTTCTTCCAACTCTTGGTTTACAACAACCCCTCCCAAGTCCATAAGAGAGCAATCCTCTCTGTTTCTAGGACTTGTGAATGTTTTTGGCATTAGATGACATGTCCCAAATTGCAATTTTTTGTTCTTCCTGAATAAATCTACTTTGCTTGAGAAATATCTTGCTATTTGTCTAAGGTCAACACATTTTGTTTAATTTTAAATTTCAAAAATTTGACTAAGTAGCATAGGAGATAAGCCATTTAAACATCTAGGTTCCCCTTGCTGGGAAAGGGGGAGTGGCCTTCAAATCTGGACTTATAAACTGGGTTCGCCTGGCTACACCTCCTACCATGACCGTGCAGCTGCAAGGTGGGCTGTCAGTCATATCCTTTCACCCAGGCTGGATGGACCACTTGCCAGGGAGACTGTCAGGCCTCTGCATTTCTTGACCCACCAGCCCAGGTCTTTCAGGAAGTCTCTCTGCCCACCATGAAGCTTCAGAGAAGAGAGACGGCTCCAGTCAGTGCAGCCCGGCTTCCTCCCACAGAAGAGTCCAGGGAAGGCGGAGCCAGCAAAGCTCCTCTGCCAAAGGCAGGATGGTTTCCACACCGGGTGACACTGGCAGTAACATTTTCCAAGAAGCTGGTCTAACTGAGAGAAAGCCAAACCGTGGGGAGCACAGGCTGCCCAAGAGCAGCGCACTCCGAGGGCGTGGCTAAGGCTAAGGCCTGGGAGGTACTAGTCCAGCAGCTGGAGGCTATTAAAATGTGGCACAGGCCTCCTTCTTTGTTCTCAGATCAATTTAAAGTGCTACTAGCCCCTCCGGCCTGGAGTTACATTCCAGGAACAGGGACTATTCAGAAGAATCCCGATTCTCAAACACAGGATGCCATTTTTATAAAGTTATTTATTGGAGTAACAGACTTCTTAAAAACCATCCACAATTCCAACCTCCCTGCCCCGAGCACATTCACTGTTTTCATTTTTCCATGTTCTCCTCCATAGCTAATACAATTTGTACTGCTCTTTTTACTCCATCAGTCATGCCTAGATGTCTCTTGTCTCCTCCCCACTTCTGAAGGCAGTTCTACCCAAACTACTGTCATTTCAGTTTACTGGGATTAGTAGAAGGGTTTCCTTCATTCTCTGTGTCTCTTGGCTCACCCTGCCCCGCCCCCCAACACACACACACACACACACACACACACACACACACACACACACTGCATCCCTTCCTCCAGGTGCCCACCTTTCTGTTGATGTGTTTCACTAACTTATTCTCTAGGTCAGTGGTTGGCAAACCGCGGCTCGCGAGCCACATGCGGCTCTTTGGCCCCTTGAGTGTGGCTCTTCCACAAAATACCACATGTGGGCGCGCACATACAGTGCGATTGAAACTTTGTGGCCCGTGCGCAGAAGTTGGTTTTCGGCCTGGGCGAGTCTGTTTTGAAGAAGAGGCGTTAGAAGAAGTGGGGGTACGTTCTCTGAGGTCAACCCCTCACATTGAGGACGTTTTTAGCAAAGGCCAGCTTAGGAGTACCCTAATTAAGTTAATAACAATGTACCTACCTATATAGTTTAAGTTTAAAAAATTTGGCTCTCAAAAGGAATTTCAATCGTTGTACTGTTGATATTTGGCTCTGTTGACTAATGAGTTTGCCGACCACTGCTCTAGGTTATCTATCGCCCAACTCTGATGGGAAAGGCACTTGTGAGGAACAGAAATGTGCTTTTTCAGCCTCATGCCCGTTTTCATCTAGAATCTGCCTGTAGAGTTATTCATTGCAGGATGTATAATGGTATTGAGCTCCTGGAGCCCAGCCCAGTGGTCAGTTTCGCCCCCTCTTCTTCCTTTCCCTACTGAGTTTTCTATCTATCTCTATCTCTATCTCTATCTCTATCTCTATCTCCCTTTCTTTCCCTCCCTCCTTCCCTCCTTCCCTTTTTTCCTTCCTCTCCATCTCCCTTTCCCTTTCCACTGATAACAGCTCTCAGAAATGTCACTTACATTAAGGGACTAATGGAAGAGGTTCCTAAAGGATTTTTAGTGCATGTACACCACCACTATAATGCATTCCCATTTTTTTTTTTTTACAACTCTCAAAGTCTAAAAGTATGACTTTAGCATTCCTAGCAGGGACAGGGTAAGATTTAGGCACTGTAGCTCTTTCCTACACCTTTAAACTAGCACCATTCGGGTTCCTGGCCATGGCAGGACCCTGACACAGGACTTGGGAGCCTTTCCCAGGGAAGCAACTTCTGTTTCCTCAGCCCAGGTGGCCCTCAGGATGCTCTGGCGGCTTGGTTCAACCTAGCTGCACATCTGGATCTCTTGCTTCTGGGGACCTAATTCTCATTTCCAGGTACTCGCTTGCTTAGGTTTTCTGTTCAGGCATTCCTTCTTATGGTTAGGCTAGCTGTCATGACTCAGCAGAAAATACGCAAACCTTTTCTCTCAGAAATGGGCAGGCAGGGGAAGTTAGGGTGCAGGACTCAGATTAGAACTTAATCTCCATCCACTAAATCTGGGCTAATGTTCCGGTGCCTGGGTCTCTGTCCTGAAAGGCACTTTTATTTCATTGACCAGTTTCCTCCTTTTTGTGAAAAAGAGTTCAGCACTTGACAACCAATATCAGGAAGATGAAATAATAGTGTATCTTTTTTTTAATCTTTCTTGTTTAATGTATTACATATGTCCCCCTTTGTCCCCCTTAACCTCTTCTAGCCCGCCCCAATAGTGTATCTTGAAGTCAGAGAGGAACCTGACAGTGCCACATATTAAACTTTATAAACTTTATGAAAGGTGCTGCTCTCTCAGCCTTCAAGTTCTGCATCTGTAAAAAGGGGTTAATCTATCTCCTAGTTTTGTAATGACATTAAATGAGATAAGATATATAAAACTCTTAGCACACTATCTAGGTTGCACACAATGCTCTAAATTTTATTTTAAAAATTACTAACAATTACTGAGGATTTACTAATTTATTACTATACTAAGTTGTATTAATTAGTATAAATTAGTATACATTTGATGTCAAGTAACAAAACAAAACAAAAAAAAAACACCCTAACTGCCTTATAAATGAAAAACAAATTTTTGGACATAGCAATTAGTCTCCAAGGTGGGGGGCTCCAGGCTGGTAAGCTCAGTGGAGCATCAATGTGACCAAGGCATTGTCATCTTTGCTCCCTACTATTCTTGTCACATTGGCTTTGTCTGCAGGCAGCTCTCTTCATATCTGCAACTTGGCTTACACACAACCCTCACCGCAACCAAGTACAACAGCAGCCAAGAAAGAAGACACCATGTGTGTACGTGGATTACGGTTTGTTGCGTTTTTTGTTTTTTGTGTTGTTGGTTTTTTTTTAAGATAAAAGAGACTTTTCCATTTCTGGCCATGAAACTGTAACTTATATAGGAATTGCTTTCCTGCCATAAAGAACTACAGAACTGAACAAAATATACGGAAAAAAATCCCACCTGTTTTCCACTATGTACACAGGCAGGGTAGAGAAGAGGGGAGGGAGATAAGCTCTACAATTGCGCTGGCTTTCTTCCTGGAGACATTTCTGGATCACAGAGCAGGAGGGGGACCAAAGCAAAGCAGGGGTGCCTCTCTGAGTTTGGAAGACAGACACCAGAGTTTGGGGATGTGGAATTGGGGGCAAGCGGGGTGCGAGTACTGGAGAGATGAAAGCTTTACAAAGAACCTCCAGCTATCTGCTTAAGGGGAACCTTTGAGTCTTTGGTTAAATATTAAGCTGCATAAACTCAGAGTAAAACTGCACAAGGCAGGGCGATGAAGCAGCTCTAATGCTGCACAATTCCCAGTGTTGGCACAGGAGGGACAGCTGTGGCACTGGAGCCAGCTGGGTGGAGTCTTCTCTGGTAACCTGGGCACTGAGCAGAGGCTCCAGGGAGTAGTAAGACTAAACTAACCCTGGAGTGAAGGCTACCACCTTAACAAATGTTTTTAAAAATCCTCAAAAGTATCAAGCTGTTTTTATTTTTCATATAAGTATGTCTCATGCAATAAGTATGTCTCATGGCTCACTGTTTGAGGGTCAAGATTAACTAGATGTTCTATGTTTTTATTTGCTAAATAGGGCGACTCTAGATAAAGGTACTATGGTTGTGGAAGATGTGAATATGAAGGGAAGCCGAGTGAAGGATATACAGAAACTTGGTGCTACCTTCGCAGCTCTTCTGTAAATCTAAAATTACTTCAAACTAAGCTTTAAAATGTAGTTTATAAAAGATTTTTAGCCAAAACCGTTTTGGCTCAGTGGATAGAGCGTCGGCCTGCGGACTGAGGGGTCCCGGGTTCAATTCCAGTCAAGGGCATGTACCTGGGTTGCAGGCACATCCCCAGTAGGAGATGTGCAGGAGGCAGCTGATCCATGTTTCTCTCTCATCGATGTTTCTAACTCTCTTTCTCTCTCCTTTCCTCTCTGTAAAAAATCAATAAAAAAATATTTTAAAAAAAGATTTTTAAAGATATAAGAAAATATTGTGTGTGGGGGGGGGCAGGGGTTGTGAGCAGAAAACAGAGCTGTATATTCATTATGATACCATCTGTGTGTTTTTGGTTTTTTTTAATGAAATGCATCCTGAAAGTGTAAAAAACACTGAAAGGAAATATATATTGGTAAATGATTACCTTCTTTGTTGTTTTATTTTCTTTTTTATACTTTTCAGATTTCTAACTTTTATATAATAAGCACACTGCTTTTAATAATAAACTTTTTAAAAATAGTTTTTAAAAAAATCAAGCTGACGTGCAGGTAAATTAACTGCCTGACCATATACAGCTTATCACTTTCAATAAAAAATAAAGGAAGATAACAAAATCCAGATACTCAGCAATGCCTAGCAATCAGTAGTTCCCAAATATACAAAGAAGCAAAGAAATGTGACTCTTATCCAGAAAAAATACCACTTCATGGTGAAATTTTTAAAAAAGGAATTTAAACAGCTATTATAAATATGTCCAAGAATTTAAAGTAAAACATAAGATAACGAAGACATAAATAAAAACTATAAAAATAATGAAATGGAATTTCTAGAGCTGAAAAATACAATATCTGAAATGAAAAATTCACTGACTGGGTTTACCAGCACAATCCACACTGCAGAAGAAAAGATCAATAAACTTGAAGACATAGCGATAAAGGCTATCCAAATTGAAGCACAAACAGACAAAAAGTCTTTCAAATAACCTATGGGGTCATATCAAGTGACTAACATAAATATAATGGGAATTCAGAAAGACAAAAAGGGGAGTGGGACAAAAATATATGTATATTTGAAGAAATAGTAGCCCAATTTTTTTGAAATTCAATAAAAATTAAAAACAATAGATCTTAAAAATTTAATAAATCCCAGACAAGAGAGACACACACAAAAATCACAGCAAAACACATCATAATAAAATTGCTGAAACCAGTGATAAAGATGATATCTGAAAAGTAGTCAGAGAAGGAGATGCATTGTATACAAGAGAACAAAGAAAAGAGTAATGATTGACTTCATGTCAAAAAACACTGCAAGCCGGAGACAATGAAATGACATCTTTAAAGTACTGAAAAAAAAAGAAACGTTACACCCTAGAATTCTATACAAGGAAAACAGTATCCTTCAAAAATAAAGACAAAACATATTTTTTAGGCAAACAAAAGCAGAAGTATACTGTGAGAAATGTTAAGTAAGCTTTTTAGTGGAAGGAAAGTAATACCAGATGGAAATTGGGAACCACACATGAAAATGAAAAGCTCTCAAAATGTAAGCATATGGATTAATGAGACATTTTTTTCTTATTTTAAAATTTATTTAAAGGATAATTGCTTAACAAAAATATAAAAATGTATTCTGAGATTTACAGCATATATAGAAGAAAATTAATGAAAACAATAGTACAAGGAAAGAGAAGGGGAAATAGAAGTAGAGTGTCGTCAGGCTCTGATATTTACACGAGGTAACCATGACAAGTTAGAGACACAGATTGTAAACATAAAAACATTAAAAAGAATAGCAAACAGGTATATCTGAAAGTCAAAAGAAGAAGTAAAATTGAATACTAAAAACAAAAAAGAAGAAACAATCCAAATAAAGGTAGACAAAGAAAAGAACAGATGAGACAAACAAAACAAATAGGATCATAGACAAACTCAAACATATTAAAATTGCATTCAATCTAAATGTTGTAAGCATTTTAATTATAAGGCAGAGATTGTCAGAACAGATAAGAAAGCTAAACCCAACTATATACTGTCTACTAACATTACACTTTAAATATATAGTCATAGATAAAGGTAAAAAAAAAAAGAAAGAAAAGATATACCATGCAAACAAATATGGAAAAAATATCTGCAAAACATATCTGATAAAGGACTTGTATTCAAAAACTATAATGAACTCTTATAATTCATTAACAAAAAAGAAAAACAACTCAAAACGAGCAAAATACAGTTAACCCTTAAACAACACAGGTTTAAACTGCACGAGTCCACTCTACACACAGATTCTTCTTTTCTTTTTTAATATATTTTTATTGATTTTAGAGAGAAAGGAGAGGGAGAGATAGAAACATCGATGATGAGAGGAATCATTGATAGAGTACCTCCTGCATGCCCCCCACTGAAGAGGAAGCCCTCAAACCAGGCATGTGCCCCTAATCAGTATCGAACCCGGGACTCTTCAGTCCGCAGGCCAACGCTCTATCCACTGAGCCAAACCAGTTAGGGCCATAGGTTCTTTTCTTATACCAAACACAAGAATGAACTCAAAATGGATTAAAGACGTAAATGTTAGATTCAAAACCATGAAAACCCTAGAAGATAACATAGGCAGTAAAATCTTGGACATTTCTCGTAGTAATATTTTTTCCTGATATATTGCCTCTGGCAAGGCAAAAAAATAAACAAATGGGACTACATCAAACTAAAACGTTTTTGCACAGCAAAGAAAACCATCAACAAAATGAAGACAACCCCCTGATTGGGAGAACATATTCACCAAAAATACATATGATAAGAGGTTAATATGCAAAATTTATAAAGAACTTATACCAAAAACTTCACACCAAAAATCCCACAAACAACCCAATTAAAAAATGGGCTAAGCACCTGCATAGACACTTCTCCAAAGAGGGCATACAGATGGCCAGTAGACGTATGAAAAGATGTTCAATGTCACTAATCATCAGAGAGATGTAAATTAAAACGACAATGAGATATCACTTCACACCTGTCAGAATGGCGATCATAAATTAATAGACAAACAACAAGTGTTGGTGAGGTTGTGGAGAACACAGAACCCTCATGCACTGTTGGTGGGAATGCATATTGGTGCAGCCACTGTGGGAATCAGTATGCGGTTATCTCAAAAAATTAAAAATGGAACTGCCTTATGACCCAGCAATTCACTACTGGGAATAAATTCAAAAAACCCCAAAACGCTAATCTGAAAGAATATATGCATCCCCATGCTCATGGCAGCATTATTTACAATAGCCAAGATCTGGAAGCAGCCCAAGTGTCTATCAGTAGATGAGTGGATAAAAAAGCTGTGGGACATTTACACCTGGAATACTACTGGGTTATAAAAAAAAGAAGGAAATAACCTGGCCAGCATGGCTCAGTAGTTGAGTGTCGGCCTATGAACCAGGAGGTCACAGCTTGATTCCAGGTCAGAAAGTATGCCTGGGTTGCAGGCTCAATCCCCACTGTGGGGTGTGCAGAAGGCACCCAATCAATGATTCTCTCTCATCTACTGATGTTTCTATCTCTCTCTCCCTCTCCCTTCTTCTCTGAAATCAATAAAAACATTTTTTTTAAAAAAAAGAAATATTACCCTTTGTGACAGCATGGATGGACCTAGAGAGCATTATGCTGAGTGAAATAAGCCAGTCAGAGAAAGACAAGTACCATATGATTGATTTCACTCATATTCGGAATCTAAAGAACGAAATGGACTAACAAACAAAATGGAAACCGACACATAGATAAAGAACAAGGGAGGGGGTTGTGGGACAGGGTGAATAAAAGTGAAGGGATTAAGCAAAGAAACTCATACACACAGACAACAGAATGGTGATTACCAGAGGGAAAGGGGGGTGGGAGGAGGCAGAAGAGTGTAACGAGATATGTGGTGATGGAAGGAAATTTGACCTGGGGTGGTGAACACACAATACAATATACAGATGACATATTGTAGAATTATACACCTGAAACCTGTATAATTTTATTAACCAATGTCATCCCAATAAATTCAATTAAAAAAGCAACAACTCAAAAATGAGCAAAATACAGTTTACCCTTGAACAACACAGGTTTGAATTGCATGGATTCACCTATGAGATTTTTTTCAATAAATACAGTAAATGTGTTTTAAGTTCCTTACGATTTTCTTAATAACATTTTCTTTTCTCTATTGTAAGAACATAGTATATAATAATACATAAAATATACAAAATAGGTGTTAACTGATTGTTTAAGTAATCAGCAAGGTTTCCAGTCAACAGCAGTCTATTATTAGTTAAGTTTATGAGGAATCAAAAGTTAATTGTGGATTTTTTTTTAATCCTCACCCAAGGATATTTTTCCATTTATTTTTAGAATGAGTGGAAGGGACGGAGGGAGGGAGAAGGGGAGGGAGAGAAAGAGATAGGTTTGACAGTGTCTTATAAATTTAAACATAAACCCAACATATGATCCAATAATACAACTTTGAGGTATTTTCCCAAGAGAAATAAAAACATACATCCACACAAACACTTTCTTGAAAATGTTCATAGTACCTTTATTCATAATAGACAAACAATGGAACGGACCTAAATGTGCATCACCTGGGGAATGGGTAAATTGTGTTCTATCTATATAATGGAATACCGATCAACAATGAAAAGGAACGAACTGCTGATATATACAGCTATGTGGATAAATCTCAAAGCACTGTACTGTGTGAAAGAAGACAAACATAGGAAACTGTATCTGTGTGAATCAATTTATATGAAACTTTAGAAAAGGCCAAAACTATAGTGGTAGAAAGTGCAGGTCAGCAGTTGCCAGGGACTGGGTGTGGAGGGAGGGGATTGACTACAAAAAAGCATGGGAAGCTTTTGGTGAAATAGAAATATTCTTTATCATGATTGTGGTGGTTATATGACTACCAAATTTATAAAAACTAGCCCAGCCAGTGTGGCTCAATGGTTGAGCATCGACCCATGAACCAGGAGGTCACAGTTCAATTTCCTGTCAGGGCACATGCCCAGGTTGTGAGCTTGATCCCCGGTGTAGGGCATGCAGGAGGCAGCTGATCAATGATTCTCTCATTATTGAAGTTTTTCTCTCACCCTCTCCTGTCCTCTCTCTTAAAAGATTTATAAAAATCTAACTGTATACTTAACTTGGTGAATTTTATATGTAAACTGGAGGCCTGGTGCATGAATTCGTGCACAGGTGAGGTCCGGCCGCCCGCCGCAATGAGGGCTGATCAGGCTGGGCAGGCCGGGGGGAGGGGCCACAAGTGGTTGGCCGGCTGGCCCTGCCCCCAATCGGGGTGAGGGGGGTTGAGCGGGGTGACCGGCTGGGGGGAGGGTCCGCAGGAGGTTGGGGTGGCCAATCGGGTCCCTGATTGGGCTGGTTGGCCACCTCAGTGTGCATCATATATATACAGATGATACCTCAGGAAAGCTTAAAGATAATCACTTAAAAAAAAGAAATAATACAGTAATCATAGGAAAGCTGGAATGGCTAAATATATTTTTTTCTACTCTAGTTTTTCTACTCTGATTTCAGAGTGGAAGGGAGCGGGGAGAGAGATAGAAACATCAATGATGAGAGAGAATCAGTGATTGGCTGCCACCTGCACGCCCTATAGGGTATGGAGCCTGCAACCCAGGCATGTGCCCTGGCTGGGAATTGAACCGTGACTTCCTGGTTCATAGGCTGGCGCTCAGGCAGGCTGGAGTGGCTACATTAATACAGTAAAAAGAAGACCTTACCAAGAGAGCTCACCCTGCAGAGCAGTCAGGTATTACTCATGGGAACTGGGGATGGAGCCAACACCCCAGGGAGGCAAATGGCTCAACAGAAATGGGTGGATTCCTCGGCAAAGTGAGGTTCTATTGTGAGGATAGCTGTAGCAGCTGGAAAAGTAAGGCCCCGCCTTTCAGTGACTTAACCACCCTCAAAGCTTATTTCTCCCTAGCACATTGGAGGCAGTTTTCCTCTATGGAGAGATTTAGGGACTATTGCTTCTTCCTCATCTTGTGGCTCTGTCGTCTTAGGCACCTGCTTCCAACTAGCAGGCGGGGGACGAGAGTGTGAAGAAGCCACACAACTGCTTTTGAACCTGCTCCCCTCAAAATTATTCATGAATGCCTGCTTTCACTCACTGGCAAGACCGCGTCATGGAGCCACATCTAGATGGAGAGAGAGCTGGAAATACAGTCCCCACAGGAGAGCTGATTGCCAGCGATAATTCCACCCTGTGGAGTGGGACACATTTTGATAGGCAGCTGGTTGTCTGCCTTGATGGAGGTGGGGACACTCACTGTTGAGTACAAACCAACTGCTTCTACCCCAGAAATGCGTCCTTTACCCTTTGCCAAGTATTCCCCAAATAATGTTTTGCCATCAATATTATTATTGTCCCCATTGTAAAAACATGGACATTAGATAGCATGTGCCAGGTCAGAGAGCTTTTGTAAATGACAGAGCCCGAATGTGTCTACCCCGAGTGACACTAATACAAGTTTCCTAACCTTTATTCTAAGTTGCCTGAAGAAAACTGCCACCACTTCTTTATTCATTTGACTTTTGGAGCTTCTGGCAAAGGTGAGAGTCAGAAGGAAAATGTCTGAAAATGGGCCACCTAGACGAGGAGCAGGTGTCGGCCCTACATTCACCCCGTTCTCCTCAGTCATGGTATCAGGGACCATGGAAACCCTACACCCACCCTCTTTTCTAGAGTAATGTTGACCCACGTCTGGGCAAACAAGGAAAGTTCAGTATGACTATGTCTGTTCAAATAAATCCTAACTCTCTCATTTTGTAGGAATGATTAATTCCAATGACTTAGGTGACACCCTCCCCCCAAAATAAATTGTTTCACTGGGTGTTTCATATATATATATATTTTACCATGCATTGAAGAGTGCCAAACTTTCCTTTTTCTTGGTTTCATCATAATCTTTGACCATCCCTGGCATTCTGTATAGCACACATGTGCCCAAGATTGCAGTGGAAGGATGGGCTAGAGATAGGAAGGGCTCAGAGCACAAGGGGAGGATTTTTTCTAATTTATTAAGATAATAGTACCACTCACACTTCATTTTTTATTAAAAACAAAAACCCCACTTTCCTGTAGCTGACACTGGCCGATGAACAGGTTGGAGAAAAGGATGCTAAATAAGTTCATTCTGATTCAAGGGCCTTGCTACATTGAAAATGTGTTTATAGGGGCTGAATTTCTTCTCCTAGAAGAGAGAGTCTCATTCAAGCCATTCACCTCTTTAATCAGAGCTCAGGAACTTTCCAAGTTAATTTTTCAAAGCAATTTTCTGCTGGAAACCCAGCACAGAGGTGGTCAAACCCTCCACTGGAAGTGCTAATAATTCACATTATAACTCAGTCAGCTCCCTGGTCTGCACTTTGCATACTTTGTGAAATCATTTTAATATTCCCATAATCACTTTAATATACTGTGTAATCTTGGACAAGTTACTCAGGCTTTCTGGGCCTCTCATGCCTCATCTGTAAAATGAAGGGGTTGGACTAGGTAAGTGATTTTAAATTCCTTTTTTCCCCCAAATACAATTTTACATGGCATTCCAATAGCTAAGAGACAGAAAACTACACCTATTTGTACAGACCTATTTGTCACGCGCCGTGCTGGATGCTGGGCTACAGAGTGGAGTGGACCACAGCCTCTACTATCATTCTAGTGGGGACAGTCACATAAACACAGGATGGCTGTGTAACTGTAATACACATGCATTGAATGCAGTGCTAGAGATACACCAGGACATTTGGGGGGCACCAGCCTGAGGACACAGGGTGGGCTCTCAGAAGAGTGACGAGTAGCTGTAGCAGACGCCCTCTCTTCATGTGTTTCCAGGAAGCCTTGGCGGACAGTCCCATGCAGGCTGCCAGTGGCCTGCCTCAGGCACACCCACCTGCCTGCATCAGGACTCTAGACTAGGACAGGTGCACTCCATGCTGGCTGATCTCAGATGAGCAGCAGAATTAGAGTAAGTGCCTGGGCCTCCCCTCTGTCCCCTGGGGGACAGGACTGAGGCACCCTCTGTATACCATTACCCCCTCGGGATCACATGCTTTTTCAACTTGCTCCTCTTTCCTGACTGTTCCCCCTGCTCCCTCACCACTGATCTCTGAGATCACATCCCAAATCCAAGTCAGTGTGTTGGGTTTGTTTTCAAGGCAACCTAACCCAAAGGAGTGGCCACGTGAAGAAGCATGGAAGGCATGTCAGATGGAGGGGGGCAGCAGTAAATGCTCAAAAGTGAGAAAATGCAGAGACTAGGGATCACTGGGCGGTTCAGCACCGGCTGGACCATCGCATGTGAGCTGTCGACTACATAGCTTCTGGTGTCCATGATCACCCATCTGCCCGTGATGCCCTCGGACCATGGCCACCTTCCACCATCGTGTGCTCAGAGAAAGCAAGCTGATTCTACTATTTGCTAACCGGTGCAGACAGGCGAACAGGGCCCTGGGATTGGGTGAGGAGAGGCCACTGCCGGCTGCTCTTGGAAACAATGTCCTTTCTCAGAAGCTCCCGGAACTGACAGGTCCCAGTGCCCTCTCTCATCGCACCGGGGCCTGGAGTTCAAGGGCATCTAACACAGCCTGATCACATGCCAGCCTTTCCCTGGAAGCAGAATTCATTGTGATTATTACCTCATTGTATTTAATCTGCAAATGAGGAGTTAGCCTTGAAAATGTCTCTTGAAGGGCAGGAGGTATGGACTAGAATTCTACAGTAGGGCGGATAGGAAACCGGTTCCTACATTGTACAACCGCATGAACATAATAAAAGAAATGGAGATGAAAAGAGTAAAATGAGCGAAAGCGAAATGAATAGCACCGCGGCGAGGTAAGGAGAAGCTGGAGGTGACATCCCTGCTTTAAGTCCTATTCCTTTGCTAGAGGGGGCGTCGCAGAGTTGGCTGTAGCTCTCTAATCACCGTCATTTAAAAGAAAGATCCTGGCGGTTATAAAATTCCCAGAGTCCACAGGTAGAGAGAAACCAGGCGCGAAGGAAAAGCGCAGCTATTCATTTGCAGTGCGGAGACCAGAGTCACATTCCTCGGTGGGTCCTGAGTCCAGAGGCTGCCGCAGGATGCAATGAGGCGGTTGCAAACCTCCCAGGAAACACGGCGACAGAGTGCGCAGAGGGACTGATGTCTCAGGACATCCCTCCATATAGACGGGCGGCAAGAGGACAAAAGCAGCGTTATGAGGTGCCGATATGACAGAGCCAGACAGCAAGCTTACGGATGGTCCCCTTAATTCATAATTCAGGGGCATCTAGAAGAATGTACAGGCTGCACTTACTTCCGGGGATCTTCCACAACCACTGCTTCTCTGAGCTGAGCTTGTAAACATGTTGAGGAGCAGGACATCTGAACTCACCCCCCGGATGGGGTCGGTTCCACAAAACCACCTGCTCTACCCGCCCCGTCCACCAGCCCACCTGGGGCGGAGCTGACCTCCTCCTGGGAACTCCCCACACCTGGACCTGCACAGACCCAAGCTGCTCGGAAGGGGGCCTCCCGCGGGTCCAGGGCAGGGAGCCCAGGATTCTTCCAGGAAGTCACTTCGCACTCGTCCTAACTCAGAGGCAAATGGGTGACCAAGACCCCACAAGTTTCATGTCAGAAAGCATGGATACGACCGTTTCAGTCCGGAAAAGAAGGACTAAACCCCGTGTTACAAACCTGCTTCCGCCAAGAGGGAAGAAAAGCCGTTCAGTAAAGTACAGCACCCCCCCCACCACCACCACCACACACACACCACACACACACACACACACACAGACACACTCACACACTCCCCGCCCCATATCCGCAGGGACACGGCCCAGGACTCCCCTCCCCCACCGTGGATGCCAGAAAACGCCGCTAGTACCGAACCCTCGATATACTATGTTTTTTCCTTTACATACATACCGATGAGAAAGTTTAATTTATAAATGAGGCACAGTAAGGCATTAACAACAATAACTGGTAACATGGAACCATTATGACAACATACTGTGGTTAAAGTTATGCGCATGCGGTCTCTCAAAACACCTCCTGGAACTGTACTCACCCTTCCTGGGATGCTGTGGGGTGACGCTGTGTTGACGCGATGAGCCAGGGCGGTGAGTGACGTGGGCATCGTGAGGCGGCCTTAGGCTGTTCACCGTCAAGGCTGCTCCCACGCGCTCCCTCGTCCAATACCCAAGACGGCCAACAAGTAACTAACGCGAGACGCGCGTCTTCGGTGTGAAGACGCCCCACGTCTCGCGGGATGGAGCGGACATCGCGAGACTTCGTCCTGCTACTCATAAGGGCGCACCATGTAAGCTTTATGAATTGTTTCTTGTCTTAAAATATGTTTTGATTGATTTCCAAAGAGGAAGAGAAAGGGAGAGAGACATAGAAATATATCAATGATGAGAATCATGGATCGGCTGCCTCCTGCGCGCCCCACACTGGGGATCCAGCCGCAACCTGGGCATGTGCCCCGACGGGGATGGAACCGTGACCTCCTGGTTCAGAGGTTGATATTCAATCACTGAGCCATGCTGGCCAGGCCGTGAATTCTTTCTTCCTGGAATTCTCCGTTAATATGTTCGGGCTGTGGTTGATTGTGGGTAACTGAGCTCTTGGAATGTAAAGCCCTGGATAAGGGCGGCTACTGTGCCCATGAAATGCCACTCCCTGGCACCTTCCAGGTTTGACCAAGTTTCGCAATGTATCCCTCTGCTAAATGACTTGCCCAGGGAGGTTATGAGTACTAAGTGGATGAAAAGGGAGAGATGTCTACCGAAAATGACGGCTCAGTTGTAGAATAATTAATCTATGAGTCTCCAGTAGAGAGTAGGTAGGTAGCAGGGGTAATAGTCCTGGATTTTCAGAATAATTCCCTGGCCATGGGAGCTTGCTCTGTTCTCTAACACTGCAAGCAACACATGCAGCTGAACCCGAGGGGGTGGGAATTCAAGAAGAGGGAGGAGCAGCAGAAACAGCTGGACTTTAGATAAATCACACCATCTTGAGGTTGGAAAGGACGTCCTTCAGGTCAGCTTGTCTAGGGCCCATCTAATGCAGAATTCCCCTATGGCTGCTTGTAACTGTAGGTATTTAATCTCTGGCTGAATCCCCTTTAGACAGGAGATACCACCATCAAAGAGCTACCTCTGGTCATGACACACTAGGCCAATTCTGTCTCCTGGCAATTTTTACCCAGTGACTCAAAACAACACCCTGAAGCAAGTCCATTCATCCTTTGAAATGCAAAAATTCAAAATATTCTGAAGATAACTACTCAGAGTTCCCTGTTATCTTCTCCAAATCTTCCAGAAGAACCTATTTTCACACAAGGTACCTCCTCTCCGAATAATCAGATAGATTTAGCAATTAAAAATATGGGATGCCCAGGTGAAGTTGAGTTTCAGATAAACAAAGAAGCCTTTGTTGGTATAAGTATGCTCCATGTAATATTTGGGACATACTTATACTCACAAAAGATTCCTTGTTTATCTGAAATTCAAATGTAACGGGGCATCCTGTATTTTAGCTAACAATGCTCCTCTCTGGGTGCATTTTAGCTTGCAAATGTTTTTAAAATGTAGTGCCTGGCCCGGCCCATGTGGCTAAGTCGGTTGAGTGTTGTCCCATGCACCAAGAGGTTGCTGATCCAATTCCCAGCCAGCGCACATGCTGGGAATGTGGTCTCCATCCCCAGCAGGGAGTGTGCACGAGGCCCCCATCCATGTTTCTATCTCTCTCTCCCTCTCTCTAAAAAATCAAATAAAACATATTTAAAAATGTAGTGCCTAGAACTTAATATTCCAGTTGAACCCAGAAATAGAGCTCAAGTGTGTGAGAGGAATGGAGGAGGACATGCTTCTGTGTGATGACTACGGTAAAGTGCCTTCCTGGGGGGCATAGAGCCCTCTCCCCCAGCTCAGTGTCCAGGCAGGGCACCTCTGGGTACCACCGAGGTTGTCCACCCTGATCTTAGGTAAAGGGTCTCTTCCAACATCTCGAAGCCCCCTCTAGCTATTTCTAACTTGCTGTGGCAATTCTTCTTTTTCATAATTGGCTCTGCAGTTTCTATTCATTAGGGGTTATTTTGAGCCCAGTTTGATAGCATATTTTAAAACACTATACACACAGTGGCTTGCCCTCTCCTATCTACTCACCTCCCTTTGAATTTTCTTCCCTCTTCTGGCATTGATCCTTGGAATGCCTTTGTAGCATTCCAGCTCTTTTGCTACATTAAGCTAGAATATATAAGCTTCTCTCGGGCAAGGGCCAGGTGCACTGTTACTATGATGATAGTAACACCTCACTTTTGCAGTGAGCTTTTATTGCCATAGCCTTGTCCTGTTCCACTTGCTTCCTTTCTCCTCTCACACTTCCACACCAGTGTCCCTGCAGGAGTAAACGCTGGAGGTGGGTGCTCAGGGACACTTCTGGCCTGGCGAAAGTGGAACCAAGGACAGCTGTCGTCATCTAAGAACACTTTCTCCCCTCTTTGCCCATTTCAGCCTTTTAAGGCCAGAGGTCCCAGAGGGCAGCCCAAGCGTAACCCATTGCAAACAAATGAGACCCCCTTGCTGTTTCGGAAGCTTGTCAGATGAGCATTCCACAACTTCCCCCAAGGCCTCCCCAGCATTGAATGACTCTCACTCAGCGGGAAATGAAGGCTTCCCCTCCCTTTTTAACTCTTAATTCCATTCTCGGATTCTATGATTAAATTTTAAATTTCTGAATAGTAATCCCCTGTTTAACTTCAATAGGGGAAATAGACTCCTGGAAACCAAACAAGAACTGTTTTAATGAAAATAAGTGGTGGGATGAAATATTGCTATGGAACACACTCCTTCCCCTGCCACTCTGCCGCAAAGGGTCAGGGTCACCTGGAGATTGTGTGTGTGGGGGGGGGGGGGGAGGATGGTAAAGGGGAGAATAGAGGGGGGAGGGGAGACTGGTGGGGGTGGCACAGCTAACACGCCAAGTCTGGGTGAATCCTAGCAGCAAATTCATTTAGTGGGACCTTTAACATTTCCATTCTCAACTTTAAATAATAAGGCGATTTTACTGATTTCAGCAGAAAAACCCATTAGGAGTGTGGAGGTAAAGACCCTTATGAGCTTTTCAGTGGCAATGCCTACAGACACAGGCGTGTAATCAAGAGACAATAAGGGCTGGCCGCTGTGACCAGAGCCCCTGAGGGTCCCTGTGAGGTGGCTAAGGAAACCCATGGCGGACTCACCTCTTTGGGGAGGGGTGTGTGTCAAAATTGCTGAAGAGTGAGCCTTCCCTGCCCGTACACTAAGCAAACTGAGAACAATTGACTGGGGCAAGCGCCTTACCTGTATAGGAGGTTACTCATTCTGGCATATAAATATCTTTCACCATAAAAGCGTCATCAGATTCCAGAGTCATGAATTGACACATTGTGCTGGTCTGCTGCAGGTGCTTCGCTTCTTTACTGAGAAACCTATTTTATCCTTTGGGACCCAGGGCTCTCCAAGGGTGTGGTGGTTATGACCAACTGTCTGGAGCCATTCATGTATGCTCATTTTCTGCTACAAAAATGGCTATCTTGGGCTGACTCTCATGACACAGGTGACTGCCCACCGCCGACAGGCTATCCACGTTAGTTAGTCCCCATTCCGCTTGCCCTGCCTGAACAGTCTCATTTATTCTTTCTATTTCAACTATTAACCACTGTTATTTCCAGGACTGTAAGATGCACCATTAATTTAATAACACCTAGCAGTGGGAAGGGGAAGGGAGAATCCCTGTCATATTAAATAGACAACACCTATTGTCAGCTCATCCCTACACCTCACAGCTAAAGACCTATGATCCTTCAGGACTCATGTCAGTCATCTCCTCTGAGAAGCTCTTTGTTGGTTTTTTTTTCTTGTTAATCCTCACCCGAGGATATTTTTTCTATTGATTTTTAGAGAGAGAGACACATCAATCAGTTGCCTTCCTGCATGTGCCCTGACCAGGGCTGGGGATTGCACCTGCAACCCAGGTACTACATGCCCAGGACCTGGAATCAAACCCGCAACCCTTCGGTGTGTGGGATGACGCTCTAACCTCTGAGCAACACTGGCCAGGGCTCTGAGAAGCTCTTTTGCCAACCTTTCCTAGGACTGACCGCTCTCTGGTATCACACCTGCACCTTGCACATGCTGGCATAGTCAGGGTCTAGCCCAGTGCTTGGCATGAATTCACTCTATAGATATTGATTGAAGACCTACCATGTGCCAGGCACACTCCTGACTTGGCACCTGTTTGTTAAACAAAAGAGTTTTTAGCAAATGCTGACTCGGCAGTGATACAAAATGAGGATGTGACTGTTTCTCTGTCCATTCCATTATTAGGCAGAAGTGGGAGCAGTAGGTATGTTATGCTGCCTCAGTCAGCCCAGGCTGCTGTAACAAATATCACTGACTGGATAGCTTAGGCAAAAACATTTCGTTCTCACTGTTCTGGAGGCTGGGAAGTGCAAGGTCAAGGTGCCCAAAGATTCTGTTCCTGGTGAACAGAATTGTAATCTTCCATGCTGTGTCCTTTCATGGCAGGGCAGAGATCATCTCTCTGATGTCTTCTTATAAGGACATCAGTCCCATTCCTGAGGGCTCCATCCTCAGGACCTAATTATCGCCCCCTCTCCTGCCCAAGGCAGGATTGTAAGAAGCTAGGAAAATTCCTGGGCAAGTGGAATGGGGAAACTGAGACAGACAGCTGAACAAACTGGCCGGGCAATTTACAGCCAGATACAGAAGGTCAGCAGGGTGGAAAGCCCTGGGTGCCCAGCAACAGGCAAAACTGGCACTGGACCTCGCTCCCAGGGTGGCCTGTACTCCCCTGGCATTTCTCTGGTCATGCAGTTTACACCCCCCGACCTTCCATATCACTGGTCATGCAATTTAGATCCCACTGACCTGTTCCTCCCTGGAGATAACGTCTAGGCCTCAGTTGTATTTCAGTTCCAGGCCCAGAAAAGCAGCAAAGCCAGGCAGGTGATGACAGGATCCTCTGCAATGACTAATCAGTGGAGACCAAAATCCTGAAAGGACACACCTGGAAAAGCTGATGAATATTCTATTGAGATCCTCCACTAAGACCTCCCCTTTGAAACACTCAAAAAAAACACGAAGAACCCAATGAGTGTTCCCTTTCCTGGAAGCATGCCTGCATATTTCCCTCCGCCCCACCCCCCTTCTTCCCCCACAGGCCTGCATCTTCTAAACTCTAAGGACCCCAAAATACTTGCAACCAGGGGAGCAAAGGGCAGCAGCAGCTCGTCCTGGGCTAAACCCCGAATCTGTCTCCTTCTGGGACTCTCCCGGGCGCTGGCAGCAGCTCCGCCTCGGCTCGCTTCTCTCCCATGGATTCTAGGGAGCCTGGGCAGCCACGCCCCGTCTCTTTCCTGTCGCTTCTTCTCTCCCAAGCCCTTTGTCTCACTGCCCCCAGCTTTAGTACACGTACTCTCCAAATCACCTGGACTCGTGTTGTGAAATCTTTCCTGCACGAAGCGAAGAACCCACACATGGCAGGCCAGCCAGAGGCAGACCTGCTCAGGGCCCTGTCCCCTTTCCCATAACATTCCCAGAGAAATTCTAGAGGATTCCATGGGATGGGAAGTGGGAAAAGAATGGCAGGATGAGTGAACAGCATGAAGAAAGGCTTGGTGGCAAGAATGAATTAAAAAATTTTTAAATTGATGTTAGAACATAGATAACATATCATTTTAACCATTTTTAGGTGTACAGTCCGGTGGCGTTTAGTACATTCTCATTGCTGTGAGTTTTTAATTGTTGGATTTGTAAGGGTCTCTTTCAGAAGGGTTGACACCTGGCTGGTCACACATTTGTTAGTGGAAATAATGATGCATCAGAGGAAAAGCAGTTTTCCCCACGAACATATGTGATTTGTTTTGCATATATTAATGAGAGGCTGTGGTTTGGGGGGACAGGGGGCACCAGGGCTGCTTCCAATATGGTTTGAATCATCTTTGTGAAGTTTTAAACAATGGACACTAAACCCCCCCCCCCCCATACTGGGCCTTTTGTATTCAAATCAAAAGCACAAAACCCTATTGTGGGGGGAAAAAAGAGTCTTTATTGGCAACCAGTCCCTTCTACTTAAAGCACTAAATGTAATCTCACGAGTACATTCCCTACAAGCACTGTAGCTATTAATCACATGGGTGTTTTCTTTTTTGGTTTGGTTTTGTAATAGGTGTATTCGTGGCAAGTGTTCTAATCAGCACTATGGGCACTGCGAGATCGAAGAGGGTGGGCTAGGGAAGGCGAGGCCCACCCAGCCACAGGGCAGGAGCAGCGGCCTGAGATCTGGGGTCCGGCCTTGCCACTTCGCTGCGAATCCCTGGGCAAGTCACCTGAACACGTAAGGCCTGGGTCCCATGCAGAGGTCGGATCCAGGGCCTTTCAAGTCCTCCCATCTCCGTGGTCCTCCCTGAATAATTTTTAGCAGGGGCCCATCTGCTCATCGGTGGGGCACTCAGCTTGGGCCCGGCGGGTGAACGTGCGCGCAGTTAGCCGAAGGGACAGCAGACAAGCGTCCACGGTGGCGGGACGCAGGGCGTCCCGGAAAGGAGCTCAAGTGATGGGATTTCCAGACCAGACTTTGCCCCGCCAACTTTTAAAGGTCGGAGGAAAGTTTGTCGTGGGCGGGGGCCCGAGAGGAGGGCTGGGTGGGCTCCGCCGCCTCCCCTTTAAGCGGGCGGCCCGCGCTCCCTCCGTTACCTGGCGCGGGGAGGGGCTTGGGAAAGTTTGTGTTTGTTGCTGGCAAAGCGCCCGATGGGAGGCGCGGGCGGGCGCTGCGGTTCTTCCCTTTTGCTTTCGGGAAGCCGCCAGGGCAGCAGGCTCGGCGCGGCGGGGCGGCCAGGCGCCCGACTCCCGGCTCCCGGTGCCCGCGGGCCGCAGGAGGCGGAGGAAGGTGGGCGGGGGGCGGGCGCGAGGGGCGCACGCACGCCCGGCGCTGGGAGTGCGCGGCTGGCGCGGGGAGCGGAGCAGGCGCGCGGCCCAGGCGGAGGAGCGCTGACTCTGGAGCAGCCGGAGCTGGAGGAGGAGGAGAGGCGGCGGGGAAGGAGGCGGCGGCGGAGAGACGCTCCCGCCGGGCGAGCATGGGGCGCCCGGCGCCCAGGCCGCTGCTGCTGGCGCTCCTGTGGCTGGGTGAGTGCGCGCGGGGCTTGGCTCGGCGGGGCGCGGGGGGACCTGCGGGCCCCAGGGCGGGGGTGGGGAGGGGGGCTCCGGGGCGCGGCTGGGGCGCGCGGCCTGGGGCCCCGAGGGTGCCGGAGCGGCTCTCGGGAGACCCGACGGGATAGGCGGGCGGCGCTGCCCGGCGGGGAAGCGCGCGGGGCCCCCGGAGCCAGGCGCGAATCCGCCCCGGCCACGCGCGGGATGTCAATCCCCGCTCCGCTAGGCCGAGCCTCGCCCCCCACACGTGCGCGGGGAGTGGCCCGTGACCGGCTGCCCGCGGCCCTCCCTACCTGTTGGCCGCCGGGAGCCCGACTCACCTTGAACTCCCGGGCCGGAAGGTGCCTGCGGTCCCCGGCCGGGATCCCCAGCTCCGGAGCGGAAATATGCGCCTTTGATCTGCCCCGCCATCTCCGAGCCCGGCTCACCCGCTCCTCACATGCAAACCCAGGTTGAGTTGCCTTTCTAGGGAAGCGGGAGAACCCACCAACTTCCTTCTACGAAGGTCACTGGGTGGCCCAGGGCGCTGCCGTGAAAATGGGTGTGCGAGCCCTTCCGTCCTGTTCTCCGTGGGTAGAGCGTCTGCCTCAGGCTTTTCTTTTATTCTGGAAGCTGCCTACCTCCATATTCACACACAAAGACCTAGCAGCCGTGGCTTGGCCAACTTTTCCTACCTGTTACTTTTGCTCCCTTCACTGCCTCCTGCCTTCCACCCTCCCGAACCTTGGCGCCTCTTGATAATTTGGCCAGCACCCTCACCCCACCCAAGGAATTTTGGGTGGGTGTTTTTTTTCCTCTCTGTTTTCCTTTTATTCTGTGCACACAGACACCATCTTCACGTAGATACGCCTGGTTATCCGAAATGGTTACGTTGCCATAACCATGTGGTTATCCACCACGGAGGTACATCTGCTTATTACGTGCTCACCATGGTACCCAGGGCTGACCCTGAAATGCCGGGATATTCTTGGATCCTTTGGGTCTGTGTCAACCAGAACGGAATGAATCCGGAGACCTGACCACGGGTTTCCTTCCAAGCCCCTTGAGAAGGCAGAGTGGTCAGAATCTTGCAAAGCGCTGCCTGTGGTGTCTGTCCCAGCCGGGCCCCAGCTGTGCACGCGCTAAATGACTGCTCTGCACTTATGGTCGGAGGGTCCCAGTGGAGGCCTTGCACAGCCACTCCCGGCCTGCTGGCCTCAGGGCTCACATGGCCCCACACCCGTGACTCCCGCTGCTGGGGGGGGCCAGCCTTTCTAGCTGCCATGTTTTCCTTCGCCTTGGAGAGGGTCTTCTGGAACTCACTCCCAAAAAGAGCTGACCCAGCAGCCCCCTCGCGTTGGCTGCCACTGTGTATAGAAAGCTTCCAGATCTCTCACTTATTTTGTGGCATGTCTTTTATGGTCTGGGATCCTAGAGTTTCTATTCTTCCACTTTCACTCTCTGACCCATGTAAGGTATACGGGTGTGGTAGCCAATGGTTGCACAGACTGTGCACTGCTCAACTCTAGGAGTTGCGTGCACTTTATAGTCTGTGTGAGAATGACTCCCCCTAGAGTTGTACAGGTCACACCACAGCCTGTATACCAATGAAGGTGTTGGGGTCTGGTAGGAGCTTGAAAAAAAATGCCCTTGAGTAACTGAAAAGAAGTCGGGCCAAAGAGAGACTAGAAGTGGGGAGAGCACAGCTTGGGGAAGTCTTGGTTGTATACCAGTGTCTCCTGCCCTGCCTGGGCATCTCTCATTAACTACACACAGGGAATGTGGTGTCACCAGCCAGTGCCTTCTCTCCTAAAACTTCCCCGAACTTGAACCTGATATCTCTGCCCCCCACACTCTCTCTCGGTTGGCTTCCGGCTGACCTCTGGGATGCCCTCCCTGTTGTACCACTCGAGCAAAATGTCCTGATTCCTGAAACTTAATATGTTGATAAGCAAGATCATCTTTCCTCTTGTATTGCAACCCGGGCATAACCTTGCTGTCACTTTCTTTGACCTCCACGTTCTCACCGACCCTCAGTTCTGTGGCTTTGCCCACATCGCGCACCCCAGCTCCGTCCTGTCCCCCCTGCTTGTACAGCTACTCTGGTAGCCCAGGTCCTGACGCTTCTCCACACCATTGCCTCAGTTGGCTTTTCCCTCCAGCTTCCCTTCTAAGTTCATTATTTTCCTAAAGGATGAGTTTTGGGAGGCCCATCCTTTGCATGTAGGTTCTTTCTGACTTTCTTACAAGGATTTGCTTCCCTTTGTGTTCACCCCCCCTCTGGTCTTCTCTCTGATTCGCACACTTCATCCTAAGGAACCTGTTTGCTATCCTTGACGTGGTCTATCCGTGAGCCTTCTGGCTCTATCGTTTCCCTTGGCCATGGAATGCCCCTCCTGCTTCTCCACTCTGGTCTGTGTTTTTTCCTTTTCCTCCTAAAACTCAGCTTCCTCCATGAAGCTTCCCTAACGAACTTAACCATCACATCAGCATCCACACAGCTTCGTGGAGCAAGTTTTCCCTCCTGGTGCCTGTGTCTGACCCATCTTGTTTATCCATTCAATACAGCATTTCTCGAAGTCCATTAGAGTCCGTAAGTGTCCGGACAGATGCCTCATTGAGTGATCGGGGGGGGGGGGGGGGGGATGGGTACTAAAACAGCCAGCTACAGGACAGAAGGAAATACCTACATAGAAACCAAGTGCTGGTCGGAAGCAAGGAAGAGATAATTCCTTTGACGTGGGATTGGAGTTGATTTTGCTAAAGAGGTGGTGTTGGAGCTGAGCCTTGAGGACAATAAGAATTTTGAAAGAAAGGATGGAAGAGCATTCCAGGCTCTGGGGAAAGGCATACCATGTGTGGACGAGTGAAGGTGCGTGGCTCTTCAGAGATGGCTGGAAGGAAGGTCCGTGTAACTGGAGGGGGAGGAGGGGATATAATGGGAGAGCAAGCTGGAAAGCTGGGATGGGGTGGGTGCTGAGGGCTTCTTGTGCTGTGCTGAGAAGTCTGGACCATGAGGGGTGGGTTTGTTGGCCCTGTGGGTGCTGCCATCTTCCCGCCTATTTAGCTCACTGTACACAGTTCTCTGTGCCTGGCTGCAACCCCCACTCTGATTATACCCCCTGTGGGCAGGGACCATGCTGGTCGTACTCACTATTGTATCCCTGTTACTAATAGGGCGCCTGGCACATAGTAGGTATTTGATATACCGTGGCTCTGGGTACATGTATATATCCTTTTATCTGTGGGTAATGGGTAGCCATTGAAAGTTCACAGGACATGGCAATCTGATTGAGGAGGGTAAGTCTTCTCTAGTATGCAGCATGAATTAGAGCAGGGAAGGTATGGAGGTTGTGGAGGGAAGGTAATATGTTTTTAATTTGTCTTTTAAAAAATATTTGCAAATCCACTGAAGTAGTTTTTAAATGACAAAAGCATTGCATCTACATTTTAAAATTCACATAACATAGAAGGGCATTAACTAGGCAGGCCAGGTTGCTCTCACAAGTAGACTCAAAGCACAGAACTTCAGACAGTAGAAGTGTCTTTCTTAGCAGGCCCGAGGGGATGTTTCAGATAAAAAGGTTGGGTTGGGCTGAAACCGGTTTGGCTCAGTGAATAGAGTGTCGGCTTGCGGACTGAAGGGTCCGGGTTCGATTCCGGTCAAGGGCGTGTGCCTGGGTTGCGGGCACATCCCCGGTGGGAGATGTGCAGGGGGCAGCTGATCGATGTTTCTCTCTCGTCGATGTTACTAACTCTCTATCTCTCTCCCTTCCTCTCTGTAAAAAATCAATAAAATATATTAAAAAAAAAAAAAAAAAAAAAGGTTGGGTTGGATCCCTTCTCCACACAGCCATTCTGGCTACCAGGCTGATGGCAGTTCATGGTCTTCAACCCATAGTTTCTTTTTTCTTTCTTTTTTTTAAGAATATTTTTATTGATTTCAGAGAGGAAAGGAGAGGGATAGAGAGATAGGAACATCAATGATGAGAGAGAATCATTGATTGGCTGCCTCCTGCATGTGCCCTACTGGGGATTGAGCCCTCAATTCGGGCATGTGCCCTTGGCCGGAATCAGCCTGGGACCCTTTAGTCCGCAGGCTGATGCTCTATCCACTGAGCCAAACCAGTTAGGGCAACGGTAGTTTCTAAGGTTCCTTTGTTTGTCATCACCGTCTTTCCAGCCCCTTAAAGGGGAAAAGGGCATGGAGGCCTCACGGCCAAGCTTGGAAGTGTGGCACCCATCATTTCTGCACACATTCCGTTCCATAGAATTCAGTAGCTGCAAGGGAAGCTGGCACATGCAGAGTCGCCTGGCAGCCATGTGCCAGCTGCTATGGAAGACAAGAAGAACAGATTTGGGAGAACAGCGAGCAGTCTCTGTGTCAGTTATAAACGCTATAAGATAAAAAAAGCACCCACCCTCCCACTGCGCAGGCGTAGCACTCCTGTGTACGGTACCTGTGTCCGTGTAGTCAATATTCTGCTTGTTCTTTCTCAGAGCTTCTGTACAGGGCTCTGCACCTATACAGGCACAGAGTGAAAATAGCAGCTACTGACCTAGTGCATGCAGACAAGCATCAGGCTCTTACATATTATTTTCTTATTTAATCCTCGCAACAACACTTGGACGGAGGTACCGTTATTTCCTCCGTATTCCAGGTGAGGAAACTGGTGCCCAGAGAAGCGAGGGCACTTGTCCGGAGTCATCCCGGAACTCCATTCTGACTCTGCTAAGGAGAAGCTGGCTTATGGGCCCCGTCACCTGACGCTGTATACTTCTTGAGGTTAGTTTAGAGGAAAAGGGGTGATAGTGGTGTCTGAAAGCAAACGTGTGGTTAAAAATAACAGGGTCTGGGGTGAGCGCAGCCCAGATACAATTCCTGCAACCCCATGGCAGGTCCCCACGCCTTCTCCGCGGACAGGGACCGAAATGCAGCTTTCTCCAGAAAGCGCCGAACCAGGAAGCCTGGCAGGAGGAGCTCCCATGTATTCATCCCGCCTGGCGGTCTTTGAAGTGCTGTGGCCTTCAGAGATTCCTTGGCACTCATTTCAGCCTTGTTAACAGAATTCCTGTATCTGCCAAGCTGATGAATGCCTGCCCTGGCTGTAATTATTCTTATTAGCCTGCTGAATAGGAACTCCGGGTGTCAGTGTTCATTCCTTACACGGCAGTCGGGCTGGTCCGCGTGTATATGGCTATTCTGTTGTAGTGACGGAGTGCTGAGCGGATTTTAACCCCGGAGATCGAACGTAGGTTTTCATATCGGCGCCGAGTCTGGCAGTGAAATAAGGTGTGCGCTCGTCTGTCAGTGTGTGACTGCATCTCACTTTATCAAGCAAAGTTGGGGTGGGGGGAGCTGTCAGGGCATTTTATGGCTCTGCTGTTTAATTGCATTGGTTTCTTAAAGGCAGGATCGCGAGGCCATTTGACGCTCTGCTTTGGGAAAATAACTTGAACTGGCAAAAATCCTCTGTAATTTATCTTCTGGAAAAGGCCAAGTGCTGCATTTGGCACAGCGGTGGTTTTTTAAGATCTTGGAAGATTTCCCCCCACACCAACCGTAGTCTTTGGGAAGCCACGGGATTCGACCCAGTCGCCCTGGACCGGTGCGTAGACGAGAGATAATGACACTGTGTACACGTCTGCGTTCTTCGAATGCTGATTTCGCCACAATGCTCCCCAAGTGTTGGTGCGAGATTCTGGAGTCCCTAAGCAGCATGATTCAAGTTTAAATACGATGCGCTGGGACCTTAATTGTGTCCTGCCTCGCACCTTTCTAAGCAGCTGGAATGTGAAAGTGTTTGCATCACTCATATAATTCAGGGGGTGGAGTACCATCCCCTCTGCGGGTCTAGGAGGAGTCTGGCTTAGCACCATGCTTAAGGGTTCAGGGCACATTTCGGAATGGGTGCTACCTTTGAATCCTAATAAAATAGAGGCAGTGTGCATTGAGACGGGTTACTTCCCAGGTGCTACAAGGGACACCAAGCCAAGAACATCCTGATCATGGCTCTTCCTCGTTTTTAGTCAGAGCTGGATTGGGCCAGGACTTCCCGGCCTTTGTGCGGTGGTTAGGACCTGCAAGGGTTTCAGGTGGGTTGTATTTGTGTCACGCTACCGGTGCCCTGAGCCCCCAGAGCTGACAGGTCAGAGCTGCCCCTAAACCGGACACTGTGGTTACCCCAAGAGCCATACAGATGTGATCACTTCCTGTGTGTGCTGTGATCTGATGGAGGCTGGCAGTTACATCTTTTACCTGGTGAATCACAGCCCTTAGCCCCAACCTGGCCTTGAGATATGAGCTGTTTGAGGATGGATGTTGAGAAGCTCGGTGACCTGGAGAGCGGCCATTTATTCACTCCGTTAATACTGAGAGTGTTCACTAACCCTCGCCAGGCGTTGTCCCGAGTGCCAGGGATTCTGCTGTGGACAGAGCTGACTCAGATCTGCCCTCTAAGGTGGGGCAGGATGCACCAGACCTGTGGTCGATGTTGTTGCCAGAATGTGCAGCACCACCTGGATGACGGAGGTGAGGGTCAAGGTCAAGTTCTTGGGAATGCCTGCTGGGGAACAGGAAATGGAAGAGCTCTGGAAGGAGTGGCCAGAGGATGGCAGAAGAACCAGGAGTGCATTCGGTAGAGGCCAAGCAGGGATGAGTGTGAGTAGACTTGTTAAAGAAGGGTTGGTCACATGCCGCTATAAAATCAGAGAAAGGCAAAGAGTAGCCTTGGATTTGGCGACTGAAGAGGAGGGAAGTGAGAGATTGTAAGCAGATCCCCTGGGGGATTCAACTGATTGCTAACGTTTGAGGTGCCCTGGTCTGGATGAGTGCTTGGCACACAAGAGTATTTGGTGGCCTGGTCTTCCTGGGCGAAGTGTGAGGCCAAGGCCATGCTCAGAGTCAGAGCGAGAGGAGCGTGGGTGGGCTCCGTGGGAAGGTGGAGCCATTCAGTTAGCCATGAGGATGGGTCGGCTTAGGTCTGTAGTGGAGGCAGCCAGCCTGGTTCCCTGTCTTGATCCCACCAAGTTTGGCAGCCCGGGATCACATGGTGTGGTCTCTCCATGCCAGGAGGGTGGGAGGATGAAGGATGCAGGAATCTGTAGGGAGCTGCCTCATGGAGACTCATCTCCAAGGAGTTCAGGTGGGAGAGGCAGGTGAGTGAGGCTGGAAGGGCTGATACATGGCAGACGGTTTGAGGGGCCAGGGGGCATTGATGAGGGTGAAAAAGCATATTCAAGGGCACAAGGGAGTGGGTGGGCCAGGAAGGTAGGCGGTGAGGACCAGAAGAAGTAACTTCTGCATCCAGGGTCTTGGGAGAGGAGACGGTGGTGTGACTTTTTAGAAGCATCAGTCCCAGGTATTTGTAGGGAAAAGGTGTGGCTAAGATGGGGGGGGGGGTTGGGGGACAGGTGTGCTGAGGAGGAACCAACCTCCCTAAGAAATTCCTTCCTACCTTTTACATAGCACTTCTGTTACACCATGCACTGCATTCTCCATATATTAACTCACTTAGTAGGTTTCAAAACCCCACAAGGTACTATTACCCCATTTGCTAGATGAGGAAACTGAGTCACAGAGAGGTGAAGGAATCGGCTCAAGGTCACACAGTCAGTGGCAGAGCTGCTGGGATTTAAACCCAGTTGGCGGGCTCCAGATCTGAGCTCATAACCGCAGCACCCTGCTCCACCTCTTCATTAGTCTAGCTATTCAGAGTCAAACATATGTTTGCAAACCTAGAAAGGAATTGATACAATTAGCCACAATGTGAGAACATTTGTTTCCTCGTATTCTGGAACAGGAGGCTTGGATTCTGGCCCTGGATCTTCCACTCACTAGTTTTGTGACCTTGGACGCATTGAAAAATAGATCTTAGCCTCTGGAACGTCAGGGGCTGGACCAGCAGCCGACCCCGAAGGTCCCCTTCCGTCCCCGGAACTCTTTGAGTCCACGCTGACCCCTGCTGTGGGGCCATATGGGCTGCTGGGTCCAGCCCTGGCTCCTGGCCCATCTTCCCCAGCCTCTCTCCCGTCTGCAGCCTGTGCTCCTTATCTCTCACCTGCCTGGCACCTCTCTACCACCGGGCGGCGGGGCCCTCAGAGGGCTCTGGGAACTGTTGGTCATTCTGTCACGATCAGCAGCTGCTTCCTCCTTCCAGCCCTGTCCCTGTGCTGGGAGATGGCAGCTCCCCCCACCCCCAGGGTTCTCTAGGCTACGGAGGCGTCCCCACCACCAGGCGGACTGCGCTTGCAGGCGGACTTCTGGGAAAGGTCAAGGAAACGATAGAACCAGCAAGGCGTTTCTAGGAGACGGACTGTTTCTTATTACTGACTTTGGGGCAAGTTTCGTTGAGGACATCAGCCGTGAGTCAGCTGGGGGTGAGTAACCGAGCCCAGCCTTAGGAGCGGGACTGCGTTTTCTTCCGCACGTGGCCCTGGCGTCCAGGGAAGAGCCTGGCAGACCTTGATGCCCGGCAGGCTCTCCTTTTTTTTGTTGTTAATCCTCACCCGAGGAAATTTGTCATCATAGATTTTTAAAGAGCGTGGAAGAGACACAGAGAGAGAAACATTGATGTGAGAGAGACACATCGATGGGTTGCCTCCCACATGCACCCTGACTGGGGCAGGGGATCGAGCCTGCAACCGAGGTACGTGCCCTTGACTGGAATCAAACCCTCGACCCTTGAGTCTGTGGGTTGATGCTCTAACCGCTGAGAAAACTGGCCAGAGTGGCTCTCCTTTTCCGAATACCCCCCAGACGAGGGCGAGAAGACAGATAGCCTCGGTGTGTCCAAATGCCTCCTCAAGGGCAGGGGAGTTGGAAGCAGACGTCTCCCACCAATAGTCTTAATCGGCTATGTGCTCCCGGTGTTTGGGGCCTTTCTTCCTTTTTATCCCTGAGTCTGAACGGGGAAGGTTCACAGTGGTGTCGGAGGCAATGACAACTAAAAGGATCCCACCTGGAAGGCCTCCATTCTGCTGTGCTTGCAAACCCAGTCGCCTACTTCGAGGTGCAGCCAGTCTCCTGACCCAGTGCCGTTCTCTCGCCCGTGGCGGATGCAGATATTCTCGCAGCTTCTTAGGAACCCTCTCCGAGAGAGTCCCCGGCTGTGTTTGGCGTGGCTCGCTGCCTTTGGCCATTCTGGGGGTGCAGGGGTGGCCGGTGCTTTCTAAGGGCTCTGCCCCTCCAGCATGTCCGGGGCACCAGAGACTAGCTGGTTTGGTGTCTGTCCAGGTGCCGCTGCTTTGCTTATGCTGCAGAGAGGAGTTAAAAACCAAACGGCTTTTGGCATGGCTATTCATTTTTCCATTTTCCGAAGCCTGGCACGTCCAGCGTTTTCTTATTTATTAGAAGGCATTATAGTCCATCATCTTTGACGGACAAATCCATACAGCCAGTTCCAAGTGAAGACCAAGCACAGCGCCTGGCCCAGGCCGGGCGCTGAGTCATGTTGCTCAAAGGCACAAACGGATGCCCCGCTGTTACCCGAGGCCGCCCCCCATTCCTCCTTTTCCTGGTGGTCTTAGTTTTGGTACTTGAGCAGCATTTAGGGAGCCTTTGCCACGTTCCCGACACCGTGGGAGACGGCAAAGGATTTAGGAAATGGAGGCCAACGTGGAAGCCGAACCAGTTACACCGAACAACAGGATGGGCGGCTGGTGCTTGTTTCGCATCCGAGCGGATGCGTTTTTAGGGGGGCTGTGCCTGTGGGGCTGTCGGAATTATGGGGATGAAACGGAGGCCTGGGCTGACAGGAAGGAAGGCCTTCATGGAGCAGGTGGGACTGGGAAGTGGTTTGAGCCGGGAGCAGGAAAAGCATTTCGGGTACGAAAATGACCGGTGGTAGGTAGGAGTAGATCAGTGTCCCATTTGGGGATTAGCTGGAACAGCGAGAGAGACTCCGGGGACGCATTGAACTCCGAGGACGGAGGCTGGCGGAGAGGAAGAAGGTGAGCAGTCACCCTGCAAGGGGTCGTCAGCGCCCCCAGAGCAGCTAAGAGCCCACGCACACTGGCGAGGCTGCTGAGGTCTGCCGGGGCTCACAGGAAGCTCGCCTGCTAAATTCAGGTGATGCGTCAGGCCATAATCCTATTTTTGGTTGTTTCTTACAAGGAAAATGGCTCATAAAACAATTACTGATATTCCCCTTAGGTAGTTTATCAGAGCATTTCTTCTAAGGACTATCACCTGGTAAGAGGCACGGGTAAGTTTTAGAGGAAGAATGGGGGATTTTAGATGGGTTTTCTATGGAAACAAGCTCTATACAATCATGTGGCATATTCCTCAGAGTCCTACATTAATAACAATTTATCCCACAAACAAGTTTCATGTGAAACAACAGGATGAGTCCCGAAAGCTTCGTGTCTTTCCTGGCTTGAGAGTAACCAGGGAGGGTACCCCTGCGTCCGCATTTCAAGGTGGTATATTACTTACTGCCCAGTTGTCCCCTCAGGGACCCAAGGCCTAAGGGAGTTAACCTCGAAGCAGGATGGGAGCTTCGTCCTAAGAAAACAGCATGATGCGGCAAGCTTGCTTTCTGCCCAGTGTGGTCACTGAAGGCATTTGGACCTCAAAACAAAGAGGTGTGGAGCCCGGCTGGCATAGCTCAGTGGTTGAGCATTGACCTATGAACCAGGAGGTCACAGTTCAATTCCCAGTCAGGCCACATGCCTGGGATGCGGACTCTATCCCCAGGATGGGGTGTGCAGGAGGCAGCCGATCAGTGATTCTCTCTCATCATTGCTGCTTCTCTCTCTCTCTCTCTCTCTCTCTCTCTCTCTCTCTCTCTCTCTTTCTCTCTGAAATCAATGCAAATATATTTAGAAAACAACACACAAGTGTGGAAACTGAGCACACAGTCAAATTTTGACGACTCCTTGAAGTTTTCCCAAGTGTCCCCCATTCCGTGTCCTAGGAAATGACTGGATAATCTATGCCCGAGTTGCCCCTCTTTTGTTTTTGATTCATCTTGGAACGATTTCCATTGGGAACTCAAGCTTCCCTTCCAGGAGACAGGGGGACCCGTTCTGAGCCGGTGCCGCTGCCCGTGGCACGGGCCAGCCTGTGCCAGTTCCTTTGCCGTGGGCTCACTGAGCCGCGTGCCTTCAGCGCACAGCCGTGGACTAGAATGCTCTGACTGTTAGGATGAGTGCTGGTCTTCCTAGCCCCGGGGGTAAGCACCCTGACAGCTGGACCATGTCTGCTTTTATCTCGATGCCTAGGAATTCAAGTCTTGGAATGAGATTCATTTCTATGTTAATTTGTCTCGTGTACTTCTACGTCTGGAATATACTAGTATACAATATGTGACATATATGAAGTCTGTATATAGAATCGCGGACCTTAAGCCATAAAGGGGGCAGAGGTTAGGATGTGTCCTTACTCTCTTCGGAAGGTGTGCTTACGGTTTTGTTATTAGCATTTCCGAAAGGATTGCTGGTGACTTCCTCTCTAAGGCGTGTATTTGTGGGGTCGGGTAGGAGAGAATGAAGTCTGCCGTTCTTCCTCGGCAGCTCCTGGGAAAGAAAACGACTCGTGGCTTCTCCTCATTGTCTCTCCTCCCCCTCCACCCCTGCCTCGCTTTGTGCGGGTGACACAACCTCTCCCATCCCCGCGGCACCGCTCCCTCTGGGCCTCACTCGGTTGTTCATGGGGAGGAGGAGCAGACGTCTTCCGGTCCAGCACGTGCGCCCAGGGCCTCGTGGCTCAGGTCGTCAGGACTGCAGCCCTCCTGCTGGTCCTCACCTTTGTAGCAGCAGCCGGCTCTGGCCACATCGAGGGAAGGGGCAGTGGTGCTGCAGCCGGCACATGGGCCGCCGGCTGCCTCATTCATAACCACTGGTTATTCTCAGCGCCGTGTCGGACGTTATCCCAGAGCTCTGGGCCCAACGAGGACAGCCCCTCGACTCCTGTAGATGCCGGACTAGATGTGGAGTGTGACTTACACAGGAAGAGCAGTGGCATCACAGAAGTGTCCAGGGATTGTTAGGGGGGAAAGTGCTGAAAGCTTAGAGAATAGGCAGGAGAACATTCTGGACTAGTGTCGACAGAGGTGCTCTTGCAGACAAGGTAGGATGACTGACATAACCCTCTGTACCAGCGGTTCTCAACCTGTGGGTCACAACCCTTTTGGGGGTCGAATGACCCTTTCACAGCGGTCGCCTAAGGCCATCGGAAAACACATATATACTTACATATTGTTTTTGTGATTAATCACTATGCTTTAATTATGTTCCATTTGTAACAATGAAATTGAGGGTCACCACACATGAGGAACTGTATTAAAGGGTCGCGGCATTAGGAAGGTTGAGAACCGCTGCTCTGTACCTATTTGTATCACTACCCGTGTCTCCTCTCTACCTGTACGTCCATTCTTGGGCTTTAGTGGCCTGTCTGGATTGGGTCCACAGCACCCCGCTCACTGGCTTCTCAAGCCCCAGAGAAGAGTGAAATAAAACTGACGGGGTGAAATTTGGGGTTTGGGACACTGAGGTTGCATCACTTTTGGGGTACTGAGACCTGCTCTCTGGGCGGATGTGTGTTTCTCTTACCACACGCTCTTCACTTTCTGTGGTGAGCTTAGCAAAGAGCTTTGAAAATTCATTGACGAGGAACCATTTCTGATATAAATGAGACTAATGACTCCAGTTGTAACCCACCTAGGTGATGGTCCAGAGATCAATTCTGGCTCTAAAATCCCAGTTTGCAGAAGCTCGTGCAGTCATGACGTCACCAGGCACTTTGCTGGGCTGGGAACCTGATGATGAGCAGGGAACCAGCCCTCTGCCCCTTCAAGGGGCTCACAGTCCAGCAAGGGAGCCAGACATGCCCGGGTGACCCTGGCAGCCGTGCCCATTGACCCTCAGCGGGCACATTCTGAACTCCACCTGCGCTGGGACTGAGCCTGGGGGAGGATCAGGAATGGCTTCTGCAAGGTGGATGTGAGTGAGCGCATTAAGTCTGGACTAAGTAGAAAGCTTAGAGAACAGAACATTCTGGACTAGTTTTTTTGCTGGGCAGAGACGGGCTGGGTTATTTGTTTCAGCCAAGGGAAGAACACGGGCAAGAAATACAGGCTGTCCAACCTCCTCTCCCCGCCCCCACCAGCCAAAGGCCCAATTCAAATGCTGACAGTGCATGCAGCTTTTCACTAACCTTTTTGGGTGGACACACCCTCACTTTGAATTCCATGCCACTGGCTCTTGTCTCTCTTTGGTGACTTATATCCTTCCTTATATCACAGTTTCTAAGTGCACCTCTGACCCTCAGCACATCACACATGAGTCCCTCAAAAGAAGATGCAGGGGCCGACTTGCCTCTCTCGGGCGTCATCTGGCACGGGGGCCGCTTGCTCAATATTGTTTGTTGAATGAGTAACATTATATTTGTCCAGTGTATGTCCGGGAGGTCTTAGCTGAACCTTAAAAAAAACAACACATCATAAGACCTGCTCTAGTAGAACCTATTTGCGTTCAGATGGGATTTTGAAGTCCTGCCATATGTGACTTCATTGCGCATTCTCTGCTGGCTGTGACTTGTTTGGTGCACACACTACTGCATGTTCATCACTTAGGGACTGTCTAGATGAAGCTGGCACAGTCCCTCCCTGCAGGGCCTCTCGGTGGCAGACGGGAAGAGACAAAGGTTTTTTCATTAGTTGAGTCAGATACGCCAAGAAAGGCTCCATAAAGCTTTACAAGTTTGGCCTCTCTGTTCACTTCTAGCTCGCAGCGGACTGGGAGCTTGACCTCTGTGTTCAGTTCTAGCTCGCAGAGGACTGGGAGCTCCCTGTGGAAACCCATAGGCTCCGGTCTCTCTTAAAGTCCCAGTAAGGTTTCAGGCAAGGGGACTCAGGTGTCCTTTTATAAGGCAAACCGAAATACCATAAGCTCTTTCGTGTCAGTATTTCAGCTCTGCCTGGACCCCTGGATTCAAAATTGCCAATATTTCCAAATGGCTCAGATTGGAAAGTCAGGCTGTTTGCTTCTAGGCAGCTCAGCGAGACGGTAAAATTTGAGCCGTTGCAAAAATCCTTGGCCTGGACGCTGCAGGTCTTGATTTAGAATCATGTGGGTGATAACCCAAGAAATAAAATTGATTTCCCATGGATATCATGAGGGGGTGGGAGAGGGTAGATAAATTCAGTTGAGCCTTTATTAGCTCGTCTCTCTTAATGATGCCTCACGGTTGCCCATCCGCTTATTGAATGAAAGGTTGCAGGAATAGGTTACCTTGAAAAACGTGCCTGGCTTTTCTGGCCTGCCCCCATCCATTCTCCGTGGCTGGAGAAAGTCAGAGGCATTTCATTATCTTCCCGAGCACTTCAAAGGTAGGCAGATGTTCATCTGGAAACAGTGGCCTCTTGATTATCAATTATCGGTACCGCCGGAAAGTCAGAGCCCTGAGCTGCCAGGAGCCCTTCTACACGGCTTTGGAAGAAAGTTCCCCTTTACCTTTTTTGAGTATGAAAGTGTGAGATGTTAGAGTTCGTCTCGCTTAAAATAATGAAGGTAATATCTCAGGGAGAAAAAAAAATTAACCTGGAAGGTATTTTTTTAAAAATATATTTTATTGATTTTTTACAGCGAGGAAGGGAGAGGGATAGAGAGTTAGAAACATCGATGAGAGAGAAACATCGATCAGCTGCCTCCTGCACACCCCCACTGGGGATATGCCTGCAACCCAGGTACATGCCCTTGACTGGAATCGAACCTGGGACCCTTCAGTCCGCAGGCCGACACTCTGTCCACTGAGCCAAACCAGTCAGGGCGGAAGGTATTTTTAACAGTCCCATTTCTCTGTTTCTTTCATCTACCTACTTCATCTTGAGAATACTTACGTCTTCTCTTAGTAACTCATTTCTGTTACTCTGCTGCCGATTTGGTTCCATTGCCCTTGGAGAATTTGAAACATTTTATAGGGAATTTCAAGCTTTCGCCTTCCTCCTCAGAGCAAAGGCGCAATCAGCAGGCGGGGCTACTGTCAGCAGCACAGTTGAAAGCCTTGACCGTGCAGTGTGTAGACAGGCCAGATAAGCCCGGTGTAGGCTCCCCACTTAATAGCTGTTATGACCTTCAGCAAGTTGATTAACTTCCCCGAGTCTCCGTTTCAACCCTCCGTTTCCTCGGTTCTATGATAGAGGTGGCATCCTAGGACCAACCTTATGGTCCCGTTCTGTGGATTTATCACAATGAATTATGAATAGTTGCTACCTCAGTACATGGCATATAAGGGAGATGCAGTATGTTATTATTCCAGTCTTATTGTTGAGAGATATTTGATGATGTGTCAAAGTGAACACATGACAAAATAAGTACTTAAGAAATGCTTAAATGATTTTTAGCTGAAATGGATTCTTTGATTAACCAAGTTTTTTTTTTTTTTTTAATCAGCCCCCTCTGCCCTCTGTTAGTTTGTTATCCATTCTTTCATTTTCATGGTTATTCTAGGGATTAGAACATGCTTTGTGGACTTACTAGTGTCTACTGGTGGCCCTATGTATTCCACTCTTTCCCTCACTTTTCGTGCTGTTGATGTCACATATTTTAATTGCGCATATATTTTACGTTTCAGAAGACATTACTGGTGTTGTAGCATAGCATCAGTAATCAGTAGACTTACCCACATACTCATCCTTTCTTCTGCTCTTTATGCCTGTCTACTCTACTACCTTTCTTTCTATTAGAAGAACCACCTTTAGTATTTCTTTTTGTTATTTTTTTAGTATTTCTTTTTATTAATTCTCTTCCCCGTGTTGAAAGTTGGTGGAAAGCATATTTATATTACTTTTTTTTTTTTTTAAGGAATGTTTTCTGTGTAGAACTTGAGGTTGGCTGTTTTCTTTCATCACTTTAAAGATGTCATTCCATGGTCTTAGGAGCATCTTTTCTGTTGAAAGTCAACTGTCAGTGTGCTGTTGCTCCCTTCTCTGCCTGTCAGCAGTTTACCATGATGTGCTAGGTGTGGTTTTCTTTGTGTCTATTCTGCTTTTGATACATAGCACTTTTTTTAAAAATTGACATTTATATATATATATATATATATATATATATATATATATATAGAGAGAGAGAGAGAGAGAGAGAGAGAGAGAGAGAGAGAAGAAAACATCATTGGTTGCCTCCTGCACGCACCACAACCAGCGATGGAATCCGCCACCTTTTGGTGTAAGGTACAATGCTCCAACCAACTGAGCCACAGCAGCCAGGGAGGTGCATCGCACTTCTTGAATCTGTGGTATGCTGTCTATTACTGGTTTAAGAAACTTCTTAACCATTATGTCTTCAAAAATGAACTCTGCCTAATCCCAGCGCATTCTTTCTCCTCCTGGGACTCTATCACACATGTCTGAGCTTTTTTTACTGTCTCCCATGTGTCTCTTGGATTCTTTTCTGTATTTTCATCCTTTTTTTTACACCCTGGGCTTCAGTTTGGGTAAGTTATACTGTCTTCTTTCCTACCTCACCTACCCTGCTAGCAAATCCATTTATCGAGCTCTTAATTTCAGATATTACATCTATGTTTTTAGTTCTAGAATTTCAATAGATTTTAGTTAAGAGGTGAAATCCTCTTGTCTTTTTCTTTAGCAAACTAATTGGAGTTGAAGTCTATGTCTGAGAACACCAGTGTCTGGATTTCTGGGTCTGTTTCTATCATCTGTTTTCTTCTCTTTTGTTTCCTGTCATCTGGTCCTGTTGTTTGGAATGTCTGGCACGTTATGGTTGAATCCTGAAAAATGATAGAGGCTCTGTATATTATCTTCTTCCCAAGATTTACTTTTTTTTGTTTGTTTTCCTGCTAGGCTTATGGGGTAAAAGAAGTAAGTGAGACCATAATCCAATGAGGAATTGACATGCTTTGAGACTGGATTTCAGTCGGATGAGAGCTAGTTGTTTTTTGAGCTTTACTCTTACTCCAAGGACATAGCCCTTCCAGGGTTGTCATTGAAAATCTGGGGTAATTACTTTGCTTAACCTTTTAGCCTCTTAGCATTGACTTTGTGCTTAGCTTCTCAGCCCCTCACCCCCCACTGCCCACCCCAGGCAGCTTTCATAATGTTCGTCTCCTAGAGGGGAAAAGTGATGTCAGCTCATTTCCCTGCGGGGGCCTCTTCCCCTCGGACCTGGACCCCTCACATTGTGGCTTTCTTCGCGGGCCTGCACTTCAGTTGTCTTCTTGGCCCCATGAGGTGCTGACAGCTCTGAGCTACTAACTTGACTTAGTCTCTGACCTAAACCTCTCACAATTGGTGAATCTCCAGCGAAAAAGCAGTGGACATTGTCCGGTCGGTGATGTTGCCCCCTTGATCCTGGCTTGCTCACCGGTGCATTCAGTTATCGGTTTTTTTGTAATGTATCCATGTTTTGTAGTTGTTCTCAGGGAAGGAGTTGGTCTGACATAAGCTACTGTGTCATAGCAGATAGAGAAAATCTCCTGGAAGTGGAAATCCCAATAATTGGTCTTTTGAAATTTATGTCATTCTTACTCCATCCCCCCAAAAAAGTAATTGAGACAATTTGTAGTAAAATACATATGTACATGCCATAGAATACTTAAAAGAAGAGTAAAAATATCAAAAGTACAGGACAGCAGGGAAGGCAGAGGGAGGTAATTATGAGAAATTTAAGCTATGGGTGGTTTCCATTGTTGACCATCATATTTAGACAGGCCTTCCTTGAAGCAAAGGTACAAAAGGACACATAACTTTAATATGTTTTGGGGAACACAGGACTTGGAAGAGAAAAGAGAGATGATATTAGTAGTAACAATTGTATTGGGGTTTGTTCTTTTGTCTTTTTTGGTTTGTTTTATTTTTTGGCTATTTTGGTTTTATTTTTGTAGACTTAGAAATGTTTAAAACAGAAGTTTGGAGGCAATGGAGGGTTCTGAAACTTATCAAAGAGAGTCTGACCCAATCAGGGCATTGCATGTGCTGGGCCACTTCGTCATTGAGATTGCTAATGGTTTGGCATCGAAGCCTCAGTTCCACTGGGTGTGGCTCAGTTGTTTGGAGCGTCATCCCTACACGGAATGGCTGTGGGCTCAATTCCCGGTCAGGGTATATGCCTAGGTTGTGGAGGGCATGAGGCGGAGGCGTCCAATCGATGTTTCTCTCTCACATTGGTATTTCACTCTCTCTTTCTCTCTCTCTCTCTCTCTCTCTCTCTCTCTCTCTCTCTCTCTCCCTCCCCTCCCTCCACCCTTAACCTTCTCTCTAAAATCAATAGAGAAAACATATCCTCAGGTGAAGATTACCAAAAAAAGAAAAAAAAAACTTATTTTGTCTTGAGTATCAAAGGTACTCAACTGGTTAGTCTTATCCTCTGGGGAAAGAATGTATAATGGTCCATCAACAGGTATTTTTTTCTTGTACTTAATTCTAAGGGAATTTTATTATACAGATTTTTATGTCATTGAACAACACAATAATATCCCCAATGTTACTTTAAAGGGTGATAAAGAAATGCTTTAAATCATCACTTAGTAAAGACATTTTGTGAAGAACTAGACTAATAATAGTTCAAATAGCAATGTGTTTGGGACTCTCAATTTGAAATGTTGGTAGAATTTAGAAAACCAGGGGAAAGTTTTATTCTTTTCCCCTCAGTTATCAACTGTTAAAAGGGATTTTGACAAAAATTGGCAATGTGTAGTTATGCAGATACTTTTTTTTCGATCGGAAAAAAGCCATATGCTTTATTTTTTACCATTTATATTTATTTAAAAATATTATTAGCTGTTATTTAACACTATTAAAAGAAATCTGCTGAATACCAGATTGCTTGTAGTAAGTTGAAATTCTGTTACCAGAATTTAAAAACTTGATTTGCACGGCTGAGGGGACAGCTGAGTTCTGCATGCAAGACACAGCTCGGGTTTATATGTTTTCAGATTAGAATTTGATCTTTCGAGCATCTGTTCATATCTGCTTCACTGTCCCCAGCGGCACTATCACAGAGCCGGCGTCGGAGGTACTGTCTCAGGTGGAGCTGGAACGTGGAGGCAGGAGGAGTGCCTGCTGATCCCAGGGGAGAGGGGGGCTTCACAGAGGAGATGGCGCTAGAGCTGCTTCTTGCAAGAGGCTGAGAGATTGCTGACACGGGCACCCAGGCAGAGGCCACGGGGCACACGAGAGCATGGCTTTTCCAGAAAATGAAGGGTCATTTGTTTTGCTGGAGTATAAGCATTATGGGGTGGGAGAATGGTTGGAGAAGAAGCTGGAGTGCTAGCTATGGGCCAGACCATGCATGATCTTGTATGCCTTTTATTCAGCCACTCATTTTGCAAATATTTATTGAACAACTGTTATGTACCAGGCCCTGGAGTAGGCACTGGCATTCATTCAGCAGTGAACAAAACAGGCCAAAAAAACAAAACAAAACCACTTGTTCGTATGGAACTTACATTCTTGTGGGAAGAAACAGATTATAATTAATAGTAAAAATATGTAAATGTACATAAAGTGTATTAGTGTGATAAGTGAGAAGACGAAAATTTGGCAGGAGGAAGAATGGGGTGGTGGGGTTTTAGTGTGGTTAGGAAAGGGCTTCCTACAAAGGTGACAATTGGAATAAAGATCTGAAGCTGGCGAAGAAGCCGGGAGCGAGTGAGAGGGCTCTGGACTGAGGAGCCGTGCAAAAGCCCTGAGGTTGCAGCAGATCTGCTTTGTGCAAGAAACCGTAGGAGTGCATGGCTGAGATACAGTGCAGGGAGCCAGAGGGAGAGGAGCAGGAAGTTCGAGAAAAGCCAGATGTTGTGAGGTTTTGTCTGTGTGGCCTCTGGGAGGATTTTGACTTTTATCTGAGTGAAATGGGGAACGATTGGAATGTTTTGAGCAGAGTAATGACGTCATACAACGTCAGCTGTTAACCAGGAGCCCAGCTGGGAGGTGGTTGTCAATGCTTCTGGTGAGGGGGATGGTGGCTTGACGCGGGGTGGTCGCAGCGGGGACATCTGGAAGGTGGATTGTGTCCTGTAGGTGATGAGGAGCCCTGAAGACTTTGGACCAGGGAAGTGGCATGGCAGCCATGTGGAAGCAGGATTGGAGACACAAGGAGCTGGATCAGTCTCCCAAGCTGCACGCACCAAGAATACGGATAGAGACCCTACCAGGAGGTAGTCTCATGCCTGGGGGCAGTCGTCAACCCTGGTCAACTTTTTGTTTTTAATCTTTATTGTTGAAAGTATTACAGTTATTCCACCCCCCCACCCCAATTACCTCTTCTAGCCTGCTCCCACCCCCACTCCAGGCCTTCACCACACTAAGATTCTCTAATAAATATATATATATACACACACACACACACACATACACATACATACATATGTATATGTATATATATATATATATATTTCAAAGAGGAAAGGAGAGAGAGAGAGAGATCAATAATAATGAGAGAGAACCACTGATTGGCTGCCTCCTGCGCGCCCCACACTGGGGATCAAGCCCACAACCCAGGCATGTGCCCTGACTGGGAATCGAACCATGACCTCCTGGTTCCTAAGTTGATGCTCAACCACTGAGCCACACCGGCCAGGCAGCCCTGGTCAACTTTTTGACAAGGGATAGGAACTGAAATGATTTATACATTAGGAGATTCCTTTGCAAACCTTGTCAAGTCAACAAGATCAATGATGTGATCAGGTTTATTCTAGAGGCGGCCTGCCGAGCAGATGATAACCACACACCCTTACTGGGAGGTACTGGGAGGTAGGCCTGGTTGTGAGTGCCGTGTCGCTCAGTCCTGCAGGGTGAGCGTGGTGGCTGTTGTCTTTGTTTCTCAGAGGAAACTTGGGCACAAGGAGGTTAAGATCTTCCCCTTGACACGAACTTCTGAAAGCCTTCCTAGGGAGATTCAGAATTGCCGGGTCCTCTCCAACCTGACATTGAAAAAGAGACCACATGTCCCTTGTGAACTGGTGATGGTGGCTTTGCTGCTGGGTAATCCCCATTCTGTCGCGCTCTGCTCGCACGGTGGGCCCTCAGCTGGCCGTTTCATCTCACGAACTCATGGCGCCCTTCGTGCCCCATTTCACAGCGGGAAGGCCGGGCGGAGAGGTCTCGCAGATGTGAACGTGGGTCTCCTTGACTTCAGAGCCCGTGCTTTCTCCTGTGTGTCTCATTCATAGAGCATCCAGGAGTCACTCGCGTTCGTTTGGTCTGGGTTGCAATGCTAAGCACAGGTGGCCAATGCAGTATGGAATCGTGCCGAATTTCACTGCAATGAAGATGTCTCAAAGGTCACACAGGAGTGCCGGGAACTCTTGGCTTCGTCCACAGGCTTGTCCCGGGCGAGTGGCTGCATTCCTGACAACACCTAGCCTGGAACCAGCCAGACAAGCGTCTCTCTCTCTCTCTCTCTCTCTCACTCTCTCTCTCTCTCTCTCTTCCTCTCTTCCTCCCTCCTTCCCTCCCTGTGTGTTTTCCTATCCTCATTCTGCATTTGGTGAAGAGTAGGGAGAAGGAAATGAGCCAGAAAATAGAAAATTAATACTTGGTAGAGTCGTCATATTTTAAAATTAATTTATAGGCAATGTCAGATAATCAGAGTTAAATCATTTTATCAGCAGGCTGGTGTAGGATTTAAAAATTGACACCCATCAGTGTAAATCAGTCCCAGGAGCCCCAGGGAATAGTCTCCGGGGATGAGGGCTGATACAGGGGTGGGCACAAGTGTAAATACTTGATTAGCCGTGTTCTTTTCTTTCCCACAAAACCTGAGCCATTTCTCCATCCCAGTGAGTGGTAATGATGGTATGTTACATAGTAACGGGAGGGAAGAAGCTGCTATTCAGATCTGTGGCTAGCCTACTTTAAATTCTTGTCTTCCTCCCTGGCAATCCTAGGAAACTTGGGTGAGAGGCACTCATTTCGGGTGCACTCCTGGCTCCTGGCTCCTTCTGTACAGACACACACAGGACCCCATGTCCCCCAGCTGTCCAGGTGTCCCAGCTCTGCCATGCGCCTGCAAACACGAGGGCCCACAGGTGTGCTACACGTATACCAGGGAGGCCTGGCCGGATTCAAGACCCTCCTTTCTCCTCTTGTCCTTGCAGCTCTTTGTCGAGGGCGCGTGGTGAGAGTCCCCGCCGGGAGCCTGGTGCGGGTGGCGGGCACCGAGCTGGTCATCCCCTGCAACGTCAGCGATTACGACGGCCCCAGCGAGCAGAACTTTGACTGGAGCTTCTCGTCTTCGGGGGGCAGCTTCGTGGAGCTCGCCAGCACCTGGGAGGTGGGCTTCGGGGCCCAGCTGTACCGGGAGCGCCTGCAGAGGGGCGAGATCCTTCTGAGGCGCACCGCCAATGACGCCGTGGAGCTCCACATCAAGGACGTCCAGCCCGCGGACCAAGGCCACTACAAGTGTTCCACCCCCAGCACGGACGCCACCGTCCAGGGCAACTATGAGGATACAGTGCAGGTGAAAGGTACATCCTCAAGGGGGCCCCCACGCCAGCGGCCAGACTTCCCCTGCCACTTGGCCGTGGGTCACTTTGTCGAGAAACCTGGGACCCTGCTTCCTCCTTAACAAGTAAGAGCATCTGATCTGATTAAAGGCAGGGGATGGGCCAGGTGGCCCCCGAGGTCCTTTCTCTTCGCTGTGATTCTGGGCCATCCCCTGGCTCAGGGGTCCTCAGACTACGGCCCGCGGGCCACATGCAAATACAAATACTGTATTTGTTCCCGTTTTGTTTTTTTTACTTCAAAATAAGATATGTGCAGTGTGCATAGGAATTTGTTCATAGTTTTTTTTTTTAAAACTATAGTCTAGCCCTCCAACAGTCTGAGGGACAGTGAACTGGCCCCCTGTTTAAAAAGTTTGAGGACCCCTGCCCTGGCTGGTGAGTTGGAGGCAGGAGGGCCAGGCGGTAGGGAGCCCCGCTCTGAGCCAGGTTGCCTGCACCCCATGAGTCACTTACTGGCTCTACCACTTGTCGGCTATGTGGCATGGGCGCGTTGACCAGCTGCCTCCTCTGTCCCAGTGCCTTTCTCAAAGGCGGTGAGGACAGGGAGATGGCACGTGTAAAGCCGCAGTAGGCATTCAGTGAAGGCTGGCGATGAGAAGCTGACGGCCGTGATGATAATGTTTGGCCCGATGGGAAAAACAGATACTTCAAAGCTCATGTCCTCCTGGGTGCCCGGAAGCACCTGTTAGTTCTTGAACTTGTATGGGTCATATGTAGAGAAAGAGTCATGTGGTCACTGCTCTCTTATGATGGGCACGGCGAGCTGATTGGCCTGGCTGTGCAGGTCATCACACCTTGTATATTGGCAATGTTTTTTGTTTTTTTACATGCTTCTTCTTCTTTTTTTCTTTTTTTTTTAATGTTTTTATTGATTTCAGAGAGAGGAAGGGAGAGGGAAAGAGAGATAGAAACATCAATGATGAGAGAGAATCATTAATTGACTGCCTCCTGCAGGCCCCCTACTGGAGATCGAGCCTGCAGCCCAGGAATTGAACCATGTCCTCCTGGTTCGTGGGTCAGTGCTCAATCACTGAGCCTCATTGGCAATGTTTTTGTTTGGGGTTTTTTCCCCCATTTTCCAAATCCTGTTAGATTTACTCACACATTCAGTTCTCTGAATTCAACGAAGAAGGTCGGACAGGACATTGCCTGAATTTACACATGAGGAAATGGGAGAGCAGAGGTGAATCACTTTCTTAAAATCCCACAGCTAATTAGTAAATGAGCAAGAACAAACAATTTTAATTTGGGGCTAGCCAAATAGAAGCATTATCGTTGTTATTTTTATTACTTAATTATGCATTTATTTGTACCCTGCCTTGTTCCAGAAAGAATTAATATCAGGGTAGGAGTGTATTTAACAATCAAAGTGGAAGAGGCTACATGTTGACATAACAAGAGGGCTTGATTCCCGCAGTAACGATTTGTAGAACCCTACCACACCTCAGAAACTGTTCCCCCATTTGACTCACGAGGGGATAAAACAGCCCTGTCCATGATGAAGGTATTAAAACATCAAACCTACCTCTTCCTTTTTCCTGTAGAAAATCCTAAAGATGTCTTTTGGAAAAAATGTCCCGTAAGGCATCCTTGCTTTGCAGCTAACGAATGCGTTGCTTTTGTAGTCAGCACGCACATGCTACACCTCCATTAGGTCAGATGCACCCTTGCTTCCCCTCGCCATTGAAAGCAGAGGGATGGCCCACGACAGAGGCTGGTTGGCTGCCTAGGGGGAGCCCCTGGCACCTGCCATCCGTGGCCCAGAATCGGCCTGGCCGTCAGCCTCGTGGGTTTGAAAGTTGTTCATCTGTGTCAGGGAAAACCGGCCTTGGGGACTGAGTCACGTTAGCTGGAATCACAGACGGCTGTATGTACTAGAAGGTCATTACATTCATTTTGCAGCAGGGATGGGTCTTTCTAAATATGTAAGTTTTATCCTGTTTTCCTGCATAGCCCTTCTCAAAGCCAGCAAGTTAGTTTCTGAGTGTGAAATGATGGGAGAAACCAGAGATGATGAATCGTGGTGTGCGAGCATTCTCTCATCCAGCTCGTAGACAGGCCTCGGGGATTGTCCCTGCCCCTGGGAAGAGGCCCCCCTCTCTGGTTCCCTCCCTCTCACTTGTCTTCCAAAATGGCACTGACTAACCTTCCTTGATCCCCGGCCGTCTTTTCCTAGACTCTGTAGAAGAGCCCGGCCCCTTTCCCGATGGGTTGGCCCAAAGAGCGCACGCAGAGAGTGGAGGTGTCTGTCTGTTTGCCTCGACGGGTTCCCCACCTGTGGAATTCTGCTCGCTCTGCTCACTCGCAGGCAGTGCCCAGGCCCAGGCCCAGGCCCAGGCCCAGGAGCTCATGCCCAGCCTCCCTCTGGGATCATGCTGCTTGGAGTCTCGGGAGATCCTTTGCGCTCCACACTCTAGCCCTGGGTCCTAACAAAGGAGTGTGCGACAGCTGACAGCTGTGGCCAGTGGTTGCACCGTGATTGCCCAGGGCCAGTGCTGTCCAGGGCACTTTCCCTTCAGCTTCCTGAGACAGGTCCACTTGTCATCCCTCTTCAGAGATGAGGAAACTAAGGCACGGAGGGGGTAAAGGGTAGTTTAAGGGAAGCAGTAGCAGGTCTCCAAGGCCCAACTCCCAAAAGGGAATTTTCAACACCACCCCCAGTTCTACCAGGGGGTCTTACTAGGCCCTCTTTTATTTTCATTTTCAAGTGAGGAAGTCAATTAAGATGACAGGTGAATGACAGTGGGAAAGCGTGCCCATCGGGGCATTAGCACGGGGAACGGGAGGAGGAGGTTGTCCTTGGTCAGCCTGGCTGTGGCTCAAGGCCAGAGAGGTGGCTGGTGCTTGCTGGGGTGGGGGCTCGGGTGCTCTGCTGATGGCCTGTCCCTCCCCACTCCAGTGCTGTCCGACGCCCTGCACGTGGCCGCCAGCCCGCTGTCCTCCCCGGGCCCGGGCCGGAGCCTGAGCCTGCACCTGGGCGAGCCCTTCGAGCTGCGCTGTGAGGCCGCCACCACGTCCCCGCTGCACACGCACCTGGCGCTGCGGTGGGAGCTGTGGCACGGCGCCACCCGGCAGCGTGTCCTGGCCCTCACCCGCGAGGGCCGGCTGCACCCGGGCCCCGGCTACGAGCAGCGCTACCATGGCGGAGACGTGCGCCTGGACACCGTGGGGAGCGACGGCTACCGCCTCTCCGTGACCCAGGCCCTGGCCACCGACCAGGGCACCTACAGGTGCGTCGTCAGCGAGTGGATCGAAGAGCAGGGCGCCTGGCAAGAAATCCAAGAAAAAGCCGTGGATGTGGCCACCGTGGTGATCCAGCCAACAGGTGAGCTTCTGGGAATGGAGCGTTTAGACGTGATCTTACTTTCTGGCCAGTGATGGTGTAAGAAGCAGATAACACTACCCTGGGTTGTAGGTTAGTCTCATCATGAGAGGAGATGCTATATTTCAGGTAGGAGAATAGAAATGTTTTCTCATTCACCCATCATGGACTCTGTGGACCCCAGGTTCCAACCCTGCACTGGAGTGCTGCTCTTTCTCTCGTTGTCAGCACCTGCACTGTCCATGTGGCTTCTTCCTGCATTGTTGTGCTAAACAGCTCAAGGCTCCTGGGACAGTGGGCTGTGCCACTTGGGCGACCGTGTTCCCCCGCTGTGTGAACACTCCCCCCTTGGCATTACGAGTCCCTAGAACTGCTTCCTTTTGCTTCAGCCTGAATCCTTCCCGTTTCCCACAGGAAACCCCCTCCCCTAATCCCGAACATGTGGGAACGATGGTTAGCGGTGTGACAAGGTACTAGCCACTTGCAGAGACCTTTACACAGAGAGCTGTACAGTTGAAGAGACATTCCTGCCACTGCCCAACCGAAGACCGTTTCCTCCATGCGGACAGCCCGCAGCTGTGCGGACCACTTCTCCACGCACCCGGCTCCCTTCTGAGCCGTCGTCCACCTCCAGCAGCTGGTGGCCGGCACAGGGCTCAGCAGTATCCCAGGGTCTCTGACCACAGTTGTACGTGGGGCGGTGCAAACCACAGCACAGACTCAGGGCAACAGTTTCCAGACTAACTCCTCTAAAGACTGACTCCTAGTCTGTCCGGTGAGGCTACCAGGAGGTCACCGTTCAATTCCCAGTTAGGGCATATGCCCGGGTTGCGGGCTCCATCCCTAGAGGAGGGTGTGCAGGAGGCAGCCAATCAATGATTCTCTCTCATTATTGATGTTTCTGTCTCTCCCTCTTCCTTCCTCTCTGAAATCAATAAAAACATATTTAAAAATAAAATAAAAAGACATCTTCAAATTACGCTTGGCCCCTATAAAAGGGCCTACCTGGAGAGGAGGAAGACTTTGGAGGGTAGGTGGAGGTGAGAAATGAGACTGAAATTCCTTTTTCTAATTACTATGCCCACCTCATTTTCTGTCTTCATCAAGGTGGGTCTTGAACTTGGCCTGCAACCCTTGTCTGAAATGTTGTCAGGCTTCGGAACTATTCATAGGAAAGCACTTCACTCCAGAGGGCATGCTCTGCGGGGCTGGTCCTGCTGGAACTGGCACCGGCCTCGGTCAGTGAGCCGCCTCTGACAGCAGTTGAAGTTGCGAGGCTCCTGCTGGAGGACCAGGACTGTGCCTGTGCTTCCTGTCCCCCCCACACCGGCCCCCATCCCCTGGGAGCTGTTGGCTATGTATCATCTAAAGCAGCTGTTCCCACAGCATTACCACGAGTTGAATGTTTTTCTACTCTGATTACAGATGTTCGACTTCTTTTCAAAAGCCCCCTAAATACAGTAAAATGTTTCCATGTAAAAAGCTGTGACAGGGGAATGCTGAAACCAGAGCTGCCTCCAGACTGTGGCTCCAAGCCCGGCAGCGCTCCTCCTAAATATAGGCCACTTTTCATCGTCCAGGCCGATGAGAGAGGGCAGCGGCTCGGGTAACCCCAAAATCATTGTTTTAGTTTGAAAATATATGCTTTACGCTTAACTTCAAGGAGGTATGTCTCATGGAGTAAATGACGCGCTGCGTACGTTGCATTTTGAAGACGTGACTCATCCGGCGTATGGTCTGGTTTCACTTTCCCAGTCCTTCTGTTTAGGATTCTCCCCTCTTTCACCAAAAGATAGTTTCACCCTCGCTCCTACCCTCTAGCCCAGGGGTGGGCAAACTTTTTGACTCGAGGGCCACAATGGGTTCTTAAACTGGACCGGAGGGCCGGAACAAAAGCATGGATGGAGTGTTTGTGTGAACTAATATAAATTCAAAGTAAACATCATTACATAAAAGGGTACGGTCTTTTTTTTTTTTTTAGTTTTATTCATTTCAAACGGGCCGGATCCGGCCCGCGGGCCGTAGTTTGCCCATGGCTGCTCTAGCCCCCAGTCCCCAGTGAATAATATGTACCAATCCGAACAGAACCGTCATTTCTCTATATAAAACGCCCAGGTCTTACCATACACATGGAGAAAGTATAATTTTAGTTTTGTGATGCTCAGCAGACTTCTTTTCACACAGTAGTGTATCAGTTAAAAGCAGAGTTCCTGGAGGCAGACAGCCTGGATTTGAATTTCAACTCTGCCACCTATTAGCTGTGTGAACTTGGGCAAGTTCCTTACCTTCTCTGTGCTTCAGTTTCCTTAGCAGTAAAACGGAGATAATAATAGTGCCTACCTCATAGGGCTGCTTTGAAGATTAATACTTATGAAGCACTCAGAACAGTATCTGGCATATAGTAAATGTATATAAATTTTTATGAATTGAAAGGAAATGTGATGTGCTTTATGAGTTTATTTAGGAAAAATTTCTCCAGCATTTACAGCTGTACAAGGCCTTCTCACTTTAATGCCATAAATAAGAACCTAAAAGGAAATGACCTAAAAGAGGGCACGGGGGAGGTGAAAGGGACAAACATCATCCAGATTATCAAGATGTACTTGTTTTTCATTTTCGAGTTCTGCGAGCCGCCGTGGGCAGGAACGTGTCTGTGGCTGAAGGCAAGGAGCTGGACCTGAGCTGCAACATCACAACCGACCGAGCGGATGACGTCCGCCCCGAGGTGACATGGTACTTCAGCAGGACGCCTGACCGCACTGTGCCGGCCCCCCACGTGTTGGCACGGCTGGACCGCGATTCCCTGGTGCACAGCTCTCCTCACGTCGCGTTGAGTCACGTGGATGCTCGCTCCTACCATTTACTGGTTCGAGATGTTAGCAAAGAGAACTCCGGCTACTATTCCTGCCATGTGGCGCTCTGGGTACCGGGGCATAACAGAAGCTCGCACAAGGTGGCAGAAGCCACGTCCGCCCCAGTGGGGGTGGATGTGACCTGGCTCGGTGAGTGGTTTGGAGGGTGGCTCCTACCCTCCCTGGGGTCGTCCCTCCTCGGGGGGTATCAGGAGCTAGAGCGCTGTGCGTTTCATGCTAGTTTGGCGTTCTCGGTACCAGGATGAGCGGCTTGGATAGGTCCCAAGCTGGGGGTGAAAGCAAAACTGGCTGAAATAGAATCTGGCAGGCGAGGGCAATGTTTAGATAATGTGGCCTCAGTTGAGAGGATAGAGTTTCCTTTTGTCGAGATTTGCAGGGTCCAGCCCTGCTCAATGGCCCTTTGAGACGGACCGTTGTGCAGGGGGACCGCCATCATGCTTCCTGTCCTTCCCCGGCGCCTAGGTGCTCCCTTGCCAAGCCCCGTGCAGAGAGAGGGAATTCTGCAGCGAATGGGACACGTGTTTTTTTCACTGAATGCCCTAGAATCACCAAATGATTTCTTTGCAGATATACCCGTTACACAGAAGGGCCCTCCTGCTGCCCCAGCTCTCCTGGTGGGCTCTCACCCAGGCACAATGCATCGTCACCTGTTGACCCCCTTGCCACGCGTGTATACCAACTTGTCATATATGTGACGATCTTTGTCTTGTCCTTTCTTTTTCACCACTTAGTCTTCCCCACCTCTTACTGTCCTCAATGCCGCCTGGCAAGACCCACTTTTCCTGGTTTCTGTTATGGTCTTGTAAGTAATTACAGGTAAACCTAGGCAGGATGGGGTCAAGTGGAGTGTGCCTCGCTGTCCACCTCCATCATCGCAGGGATGGAAGCAGGCCTGCCAGTCAGACCCTTCCCTGTCCCGCGCTCCAGCTCTGCGTCCCACGCCCGCTCAGAGCCCTGTTGGCGGCCTTTGGCATGGCTCTGATTATTAGGAGTGAAACCTCTTCAAAGGCTAGGAAGTCACTTCCTCCTTTGTCTGATGCTAAACACCCCCAGCTCATACTTGGCTCTTCCTTTGCCTTGAAATCTTCTTATGGGTTCGTGGGTCTGTGTCTTCCTAATAAGCCTTTTATTTGGCAAAGATGGGGAGTTGGCAAGTGGGGACCGAGGGGGCAGGGAGAGGACGAGTAATGAGAGTAAGCAGAAGGTACATCCAGTTCGGAGCGCGACCAGGCAGGGCGTGCGTCATCCCTGGTAGCAAAGCGATGCTTTGATATCTGAAAGTGAAAGGAGCAGGGTTGATCTGCAAGCTTTTATCCCTGCCTCCTGCACCCCACGCAGGGGACGCGCTCTGAAGTTCTGAACTGGAACAATGTTGGCCCGGCTAGAACTCTCCTTAGCAACCTTCAAAATAAAACAGATGTTGTCAGCCCAGAGAAGGTTTTTCATCTCTGGAGCTGATCCTCGGAGCATTGTGTGGTGCTGTCAGATCCCGGCGCCCCCTCTGCTCCTCCCTCTCCCCCTCCCCCTCTGACTCAGAATCACAGCCCCAGCGGGTTTTTTTTTTTAGAAAGTGCTGCCTGCTCCCCAACCTGAGGGCCCCTTTGAAGTCCTCCCGCATTGATCCAGGCATACCTGGGGGTGCCGGCAATGGAGGGGGGCTCTGGGAGGGAGCAAGCTCTTTTGACTGGAAGGGATTTGCTGGGGTCTGTTGTCCAAAGTGAGAAGAAATAAAGAGACTGAATTGTGGGAAACGGTTCAGCGATCATCCTGAGGATCCAGTTGTTTTTCTGCAAAGTGCCAGCACCATTGTTGCGAAGTCACCTGTGTGCTTTTCCCTGCCTGGCGCCGAGGTGGACGGACCCCACACCTTGCGCAGCGCCATGCACGTAACGGGCACTCTGTGAGCACTGGCTGGCTGGCTGACTGGCTAGATAAACCAGCGCCAGACACAGGGGCAGTGGTGAAGTATGTGCAAAGAAAGCATTGATGTTCTATTCAGAGTTTTCAGAGCCATGTGCACCCAGGAAGCCTACTGGGAGTGGATGGCAGACGGCATAAGCCGATGGCCTCCTGCTCCTTTCTGCCTCCTGAGTCTCCCCTTCCCTGTGCCTGTGACTCACACCATCACAGCTGCTTGGACACTTGTCAGGAGGCACGTCCGGCTCGAGTACAGCAGCCGACCTTTCTCCAGAACCTCCCAGTTGAATAGCTGCCCAGAAACTCATGGACCCGGCCTGACATGTGATTCTCTCTAGATACACAACCTGCATGTGTATGTATGTGGATACCATACCATGTGCAGCTTGGGGCCTGTAGAGGTCACCGAGAGGCGCCCCAAAAAGACAGGAAGGCATCACCTGCCAAGTCCTCTGTTGGCATGGCTCATCTTATGGTATGACTATGGCATGTTGTCACAAAAGAGTTCTTGAGACAGTTGGTTCGCTCTGCAGGTGTTACACAGAACTCTCAATTTGCTACTTGACATATTAAAAATGATCATCATCATTTATTGAACACTTACTGCCCGCCAGGCACTGGGCTAAAGGCTATACATGCACTAACTCGTTAATCCCCGCCACAACCTGTGAGTGAGTGCTGCCCTACCCGCCTCTGAAAACCATGGGTTTTTATTTTGCTTACGGTTTTGAGGGTCAGGCATTAGGAAGGGCTCAGGGGATTCATCTCTGAGGCACATGGCGACAGCTGGGACGGCCGAGATGGGGATTCCCTTCCAGATGGCTTTCTCATGCACATGTCCTGTGCTCCCAAGGCCTCTCTCTGTCCCCACGTGGCATCTCATCCTCCAAGTCCGTTTCACGTGGCTTGGGCTTGGACACAGCACAGTCTTCTCAGTGCAGTCACACTCCTTATGTGGTGGCTGGCTTCCAAGAGGCAGGAAGTGGAAGTGCCCAGCCGGTTAAAAAGCTATCTCCGGGCCGGCCGGCGTGGTTCAGTGGTTGAGCGTCAACCTATGAACCAAGAGGTCATGGTTCAATTCCTGGTCAGGGCACATGCCTGGGTTGCAGGCTTGATCCCCAGTAGCAGGTATGTAGGAGGCAGCCAATCAGTGATTCTCTCTCATCATTGATGTTTCTTTCCTCCTCCTCTGAAATCAATAAAAAATATATTTACAAAAAGCTATCCTCAGGACCGACCTTGTCACTTGCACTGTTTCCTGGTGGTCAAAGTAAGAGTCCTAAAAGCCGGGCCATTCTTGTCCTTCTCTGTTTGGGGTTGGTGCTCTGAGCAGATGAGGGGCTGAAGCTGATTGGAACTTTCTCTCGTTCTATTGTGTTAACCAGACAGAGATCAGGGCAGTGACATGAATGGGTCTGGCAAGTCCAAGAGCGGTCGTAGCAGCTGGGAGGACCTTGATGTTTGTTTTTTAAGAGGGTAAGAAAAGGCCTCTTTTACTTAGGGTTTGTGTCCTACTTTTGAAGGGGAAAAAAAAAGATTCAAGTTGGCTTGCAAAATGAAAAAATAAAATCAAGATCAGAAGTTAAAAAAAAAAATCAAAGGGTAGATAGCTCAAGGTAGTTGGGCAAATAAGTTGCTGCATTTGAACACTGAACTTGCCTCTGAAGTTTTGAAGAGTTGAGGCACAAAGAAATGTGATTAGGCAGCCCTCCTCGGATAAAGGAAATCAAACGCAGGGAGACAAACTTTTTCTTGGCACTGAATTTGTCATGTGCTTTGTTATTTGAGGGGCATTGGATAACAGAAAGGACAGGGCTTTCCGCTGTTCTTTCACAAAAGGCCCCGAGTGATTGTTTAAATGGATGTTTCTTCTATCCACTTTCTGTAAGAGCTGAGGGCCTAAATCTTAAGTGTGTGAAGGAGTTTCTGTAAGAAGCTGAGTTACTGTGGAGGACAATGTTGCTTTGTGTCCATGCGGTTTGGTGTATAGCTACAACTAGAGAGGGTCTGGAGGAATCGCGGGTTAATCTGCATCTTAAGCCGTCTCTCTCTGCTGTGAGATGTCGGAAATGAGCCTTTGGCACGAGTTGGGCGCTAATGAGTTGGTGGTTGAGCTCCCTGCCCCAAGTACCAGCTTCTGTGGTGTTAATTGGAGAGGCTTCCACCGGCTTCCCGATCGATCGGAGAGCAGGGAAGGCAGAGTTGAGTTCTGCTGCTTGGGGGTAGGAACCTGATTTGCATCCTTCCCCAGGAGAGGGCCGTCCCTCCCCTCTTCCAGCAGTGTGCCAACGAGGAAGGTAATTATTTTTCTTTATAGGAGCTGTTAATCTGCTAAGTACGTGGCAGAGACTTCAGCGTTCTGTGCCATCTACAGGCAATAGGAGTTAGACCTGCAGACTGTTAATAGGCAGCCATGATTAGCTGCCTGACCAGGGCTATCTCTGAAGGCAGAAGAGCCCGTAGGTAAGTGTGGGCATCTTGCTCTGAGACCCTCTGGGTGTGTCATCTTGGGTGTGTCACTTACGGTTTCTAAGCTGTGGTTTTCTGGGTTGCCTTCGCTCCATTTAAAAAGTGTTTAGCATAGTGCCTGGTACTTAAGTGCTCAGTACATGTTCATGCTGGTGGTGATGACTTACTGGTGTTGGGGTTCAGGGTGGGGTGTCAACGTGTAACATACTCTTCCCCACCAAGGTCTTAACCAAGTAGGACATAGGAGTCTGTCTTAGGGCATGGAGGAACCAGGAGTGTGTGTGTCCTGGAAGCACCCCTCCCAAGAAGAGGGGGTTGAGCTGACCACACCCAGTCCCTTCCCTGTCCCCGCCCCCAAATCTGATAACTCTCTCTTCTCTGGGAGGAGTCAAGTGAAGACTGAAAGGAGCAAAACCACATGAGTGTTACGTTGTGTGGGGGACATAGCTGAACCATTCAAACGATATTACCTTTATGGCTCTGACATACCTAAATCCAAATCCAGCTTCAGAATAATGGTTCTACTACGGAGGGGTCAGATGTCCCCTCAAAACAACAGCCCCTTATTTGTAGCCTCGGTGTAAATGTTGGAGAATTTTGTTCTACACAAACGTGATAGTGGCAACTCTTTAGCAATTAGTCAACTTGCTCAGCTGCCTCTGAGATACCTGCCCGAAACCCCATCAACAGAGAGGACACTCCCATGTCCTCTAACTCAGGCAGGCAGCCTGTTCCTCTGATTAGCTGTGCCAAGTTCACTATGCTTCAAAGGGGTATTAGAACATGGCCCTGTGGGCCACGGTCCGGATTAGTGCCTGGGCTGTTAACCATCACTCGCGTCTTCTGGGACGAAGCAGGCTCTGGGAAAGTGTTAATAACTGGGACTTGTAATAAGGTTGTGCAATTTGGTCCTAGTGGGAGGACCATGGAGCCAAAGCACAGCCTGGAATTCTGCTCACACATACTGTGCAAGGCTGGACTCTTCGAACTGAACTCCTCTGGGCTTTGGTATTTTTTGTTTTGTTTTTCTTTTTATTGGATTTATTGGGCGATATACAATTTCAGGTGCATAGTTCTTCAGCCCACCATCTGTACCCTGTGTTTGGAGTGTGTTTTTTGTTTTCCATTTAGGAAATGTACCTGAAAATAGTGTCTGTCTCATAAGGTCGCTGAGAAGAGTAAGCGAGAGTGTGGGGAAAGCGCATGGCATGGTGGGAGCCTGGCCTGTAGGAAGCCCTCGATAAATACGTGTCGTTGTTGTTGTCATTGTCATTGTCATTGTCACTGTCATTGTCACATGGGGATAATGATACCTTCCTTATCGAATTGTGAGAGTGAACGCAGGTAATCTGCGAAAACCTGCAGCCACGCCCCTGCATACAGTAGGCACAAAATATCTGCTTTGATAACTCGGCCAGTGATTCTGAGAGCTCATTGTTTTGAAAGTTGTAACAAAGGAGTTTCATGACCCATATGCAAAGACCGTGGTCTTTGATTTGAGGGGGGCTCCTAGTGATGGAGGCCGTGGCTCCAGGAGGTGGTGTGCTTATGAGCAGACACCGTCCAGGGCACCGGATTAGGGAGCAGACCCTTGCTTGTTGGAATGTTGGTGACGCCACTCCTCGGCCTCTGTGTGCTGAGAGAGGGCTTACTCACATGTGGTGCTATTGGAATAGAATTGGCTGAGAAATGTACACAGAAGTAGAAGGAACCACCAGCTTCAGTGATGATCAATATTTTGCCAATCTCATTTCATCTCTCTTCCCTCCCCCAGACACACACACAGACACACTCACTTTTTTTTTTTCTTCAGGAAGAATTTAAAGCACATGCCAGACAACGTGTCATTTTACCATTAAATACTTCAGTAGGCATCTTTAACTGATACGCATTTTTAAACATAACCACCATGGCATTCTTAGCAGATTTCTTGATGAGATCAAGCAGAATGCCTCGGTAATCAGTGGTGGAATGCTTCTGCCCGAAATGAGCATTTTTTTATGCAAAATATGAAATGCAGTCCAATTCAGCAAGTGTGGCAGTATCTTTTATGAACAAGGCACTGTGTGGGTAGCACAAATGTTTGAATAGGTAGGCGGTGCCTGGCCCTGTGAGGAAGGTCCATGAGACACAACCAGAGTTCAAGGCCGTGTTCAGGTACAGTCCTTAGAGAGCAGGGAGCCTGGTGGGTGGTAGGGTGTCTGTGAACGTTTGTTGAATAAGAAGTGGGGGTGAGCACAAAGGAAGAATTCTCTGTTAGAAGGAGAGGTGAGGTACGTGCACAATGGGCCGTGGGGAACAGGCGCAGTCTCTGCCCACAGAGCAACACAGGACACTTCCATCCATGCACCAAACGAGAGAAATAAGAGCCCATCTCTGACTACTGTTCTGACATAGTGGAGTCATGGCTTCGCTAGGAGTACAAGTCTCATTGACCTACAAGGCTGGTGGATAGTTCAGGTGACCTTGAAACGTCCTTTAATAAAAGCAGCGGTCGCCAACCGGTGGTCCGTGGATCATTGGTGGTCCGTGAGGTCCGAAAGGTTGGCGACCGCTACTGTAAGTCACTAGGACCTTCCCTTTGTAAGTTCACTTGCTTTTGTTAGTCTTTGCATTAGGGTCCTCCTCTTGAGGAGACCACCCGTTCAGTAAAGAGCTTCCCGAGGCCTCTCGATGTTGGCACGGTCCAGGTCGGTCCGGACTGGAGCTAAGAGTGCGTCTGGCCCTGTGCGCAGCCAGTTCCGTCTGTCCTGTCCACGTGAACTGAGCTTGGTACCTTGTCTGCACTCCAGCCGCGTGCCAGAAGCTGCCAGGAGGAGAGGGTCTGAAACCCTGCATGCGGGGTAACGGGAATACCTCGGCTTATGCATGCGATGGTACAAATACATTTCGGCGGTATTTGTTCCGCAGTCCCTTGTCGCTAGGGAGGCGGTGTGGTGTGTCAGTTCCCGCTGCCCGGGAGGCAGGAACCCCCAGCCGTGCGACTTGTCTGAAAGATGAGGCAGGATGACGTCCCAGAAGCCACCTCATGGCAGGGCGTGCTCCCAGGGGCCGGCAGGGCCACGTTGGTTTAACTTGCAACGGCACAGGGTCCAACCTCACTTGCAACCAAGTGCTTGTGGAGATGGAATTAGGATTTTGAGTTCTTCCCATTGCCTGGCCCAGTGAATCGTTCTTGGAGAAGTCTTGATGTTACACATTTCATTAGAAGCGTAAATCAAAAAAGAACAGTTCCTCGACCTCAGCAGTTTATAATCTGAATGAGTCATAAATAAAAACAACGTGAAATAAAACGACACTGTCGGACCGAGGTGAATAAAGGTCGTGCTGGCAAACGAAACTTCTGTTTAGGTAGAGTGATTTTCCCTCCCAGAAGGCAAAGTGCTACGAAAGAAAAATGTAGCCTTTTCTAAACGCCTTACCATGAAAGCAGCAAACATTTACTGAGTGCCAACTGCATACGAGGCTGTGTGTTTGGAGCTTGGGGATGAGACCGAAGCAAGGAGTATAACAGGGTGGGGCTCCTGCTACCCAGGGTCACATGCCCGTCTTATGGGAGCATAGAGAGAAAGTGTCACACTCTGGGGACTCCAAGAAGGGGGTGCAGGGGAGGTGACACTGAGGAATGAGTGGAGGGTTGCAGGGCAGTCAAGAGGAGAAGCCACTGCAAACAGGCCGCCACAGAGGTGTGAGACTGTGGTGACTGGGGGGGACTCTAGATAATGGAGGGTGACATGCGGAGGGTGGGGGTAGAGGGAAGGAGGTGGCAAGGGGGTTCTAATATCCCTTCCTTGGCAAGTGTGGAGGAAGGGCTCGGGGTCGACGTGGAGTTGCAGAAATGGATTAATGTCGTGAACCTCAGAAGGAGAGGTTTTTATAAAATAACAGGACCGTGACAATGGCCGTGGGGACGCTAGGAGAAGGCTGGCTTTCCCCCTCTTCCCTGTCAGATCGGTGCCTGGCAGGGAAGTAGGGCCTCAGCGAGCCAGGCTCTTCAAGGTTGACCTTTATACGGGCGAGTTCCACGTGGCCGGGAGAAGAATGTCAGTTGGGAGTTTGAGGATGGTGTGTTTATTGACCGTGGAACAGATTCAGTGGAGAAAGTCCAGGGACCAGTAAAGTGAGGGTGAGACCACACGGGGGTGGTGGCCTGAGGGCCTTGCATTTGGGGCCCAGCCAAGGATGGCAGGAGCCGCGCCGCGATGGGGTGGGTTGGCCTCAAGTGCTAGAATGTCCTCTGGGATAGGGTTTTCCGGTGCTGCTCCAGTGGGGTCTGTGGGCACTGCTTGGCATTCCAGGGGAAATCTTGGCAGAGTGTGGACACCAGGCTTCTTAGGTCCTTCTCCAAAGAGTCCAGGCTCCTGGGGAAACTGACCGCAGACCCCACCCCTATGGAAAGACCGAGGCTCTGATGGGGACATTGGGCTTCTGGCTTTGGAAGTGCTCCTGGGGACAGAGTTGTACAAGTTTTGCAATAACAGCTCTTCCAGGCTCCTTCCCGTCCAATGCAAGGACTTTCATTTCTGTGTTTGTCGTTGGCAGGATAAGCATTTAATTTAAGGACAAGAGGAGTACTTGTCTCGTGCCTTTTGCTAAGTCTTGGGATGTTGCCGCCTGATTTCTCAGCCCTGTTCCTCTCTCTTTGGTTCAGAGCCAGACTATCAGGTGTACCTGAATGCCTCCAAGGTCCCCGAGTTCTCCGACGACCTCACGGAGCTGGAGTGCCGGGTGGTGGACAAGAGGAGCATGGAGGGGAGCGTCCGTGTCACGGTGTCCTGGTACTACAGGGTGAACCGGCGCAACGACGACGTGGTGACCAGCGAGCTCCTCGCAGCCATGGACGGGGACTGGACGCTCAAGTACGGAGAGAGGAGCAAGCAGCGGGCCCAGGACGGAGACTTTATTTTCTCTAAGGAGCGCGCGGACACGTTCAGTTTCCGAATCCAAAGGACTACAGAGGAAGACAGGGGCAATTACTACTGCGTGGTGTCCGCCTGGACCAGACAGCGGAACAGCAGCTGGGTGAAGAGCAGGGATGTCTTCTCTAAACCTGTCCACATATTTTGGGCCTCAGAAGGTAGGCGCTTTGTCCTTGTTCTCTGTTCTTATTTTGGCTTAAGTCATCCGACTGTATGTTCTCGGATGCACAGTCACCCTGCAGGTTTCCATTTATACGAGGAATCCAGGAAGCGCACGCGCAAATGACTGCTGCTTCTCTCTGCAGCACCCAGCCCTGTAGGGTGGTGAGGCTGGACAAGGGTAAGTCCTCGTGAGAGCACTGGGCAGGGTCGGTGGCAGGGACTCATCTTGGAGGCACTCACAGTGTGCATGGTCAGCCATTGACACTGTTGCTCCACTGGGCGGGTCTTACTAGTAAGCCAGACTTCACATGGGCCTTTGGGAGTGTCTGCACCACGAGTTCCCACTGGGTGCAGGCACATTGAGGTGCCACAGTGTAGATAAGCTTTTCATTCTTGGCCCCTTGTCCTTCTCTCTGGTCATCACGTCCTCTGTCCTATTGTTGTTATTCATGCCCTGCTTACACCCGAACTAGACCACCTCCCTTCTGATAACTGAAAGACCTGCATGCTCCCAATTTCAAATGTCCTATTCTCTATGCACACCGCTGCCTTTCTAGATCACTCTCTCTAGACTCCAACATCAACTCTTCAACCTACCAGGACAGACAGTCCGTTAATCCTACTGCCCTGCACTGTCCTTCACTCCCATTGCCCTCACTTCTGTCTTACGGAGGGTGACCATTTGCCCAGGGTAGTCCAATCTATACCTGTTATCCTGAGTCTTTTGTTGTTGTTGTTAATCCTTACCCTATGATATGTTTATTGATTTTAGAGAAAGAGCGAGAAATATCGATCAGTTGCCTGCCGAACACACACTGACCGGGAAACGAACCCGCAACCCTTTGTTGTGCGGAACGATGCTCCAAACAACTGAGCCTCTTGGCCAGGGTCCTGTGTCATTTTTAATAGCACCCTCTTCATTCTCGGACATGTCCAGGGGTGGGAGGTCGGATAAGTTAGGAGTCACCCTGCTGTTACTTGGGCCAGGTTCCCAGTCAGTCAGTCACTCCCTGCACACCCTTAGCTCCCCGTTTGCACTGCTCTCTGGCTCAGCTACACCCCGGTTCAGAGCCAGCCCTCTGCCGCCTCCCTCTCTGCATCTGCAGAGCTCAATGTGGTTGGAGAAAAACATTTAAAGATGTTGACTGGGCTCCTTTTAGATTAGATCTGCGATCATTCATGTCAAGTGGGCTCTCAGCACTCCCTGGGCATCATCTACGTTTCCTTAATCTGTTTACTTCCCTACTCTTTAAAAATGATGACTGCATATCACTTTATCTGAAAAACTCCTCCCCCAGCTCCCTCTCAGCTCCTGGTCCTGCTTTCTAGGCCCTAAACAAATGGAAACAATCGGGAGAATTGTCACACCCTCCCCAGCGCCGAGCTCACAGTTAGGCGACCTCTCGCTACTCAGGCACATGGCTTCCCTCCTGTGTCTTCAATATCTCTCTCTTTTTGGACCTTTCCCATTGGCTTGTAAACATGCTGTTAGATCTCCTGTTTTAGTGTGTTTTTTAACTTAAATTAATCTTGACCTCCCATCCCTTCTATCTTTCTGTTCCCCACACCTCCTGGCCAACCTGTTATTCTCATTCTTTCCTTGCCCCTGGGCAGTCCAAAAACATTAAAAAGAAACTTCCAGAAATTAGCAATTAATAAATCTTAAGTTCCACATCATGCTGAGTAGCGTGGCGAAATCCCACACCATCCCTCTCTGTCCCTCCTGGGATGTGAGTCATCTCTGTCCAGCATCTCTGCTCTGTACACACTCCTCGCCCGATAGTCACTTAGCAGCCTCTTGGTGATCAGGTCGACAGTTGTGGTGTTGCAGTCAAGTGCTCAAGTCACCCTTATTTTACGTAATAACGGTCCCAACGTGCGAGAGTAGTGATGCTGGCGATTTGGATGTGCCAAAGAGAAGCCATAAGTGCTTTGTTTCAATGAAAAGGCGGGAGTTCCTGAATTAATAAGGAAAGAACAAAAATTGTATGCTGAGGTTGCTAAGATCTATGGTAAGAACAAATCTATCAATAAAATTGCCCAATTTATACTTTCTCTCTCATCATTGGAGTTTCTATCTCTCCCTTCCTCACTGAATCGATACAAATATATTTTAAGAAAAGAAAAAGAACTGGTGATTCTGGAGAGACACCGTAACATACATGTTCTACTCACAGGTTTGGTGGAACAGTTATTCCTAAAAAACCCCAACATAAATATCTCATCGTATTTCCTTAAAGGATGAAAAGACTGTTTAATTCATTTATTCATTCACTCAGCAAATATTTTCAGCACCAAAGTGCCTGACACTGAGCTGTTCTAACATCGGTGATTTCTGATATGTATATGCTTAGAGATTTTTTTTTTAATTATTATTTTTTTGGACAGAGATATGGGGCATAACACACTTAACACCTAAAGTTAGTGTAGACATGGATGCATGCTCAGAGTGTTCAGCAGTGTCTCTGTGGAAATGACTAGATCTGCAGGTGGGTGTGTCCATCACTTCAGTAAATACGGGTATCTGCTCTGTGACGTTACCGCCGCGGGATTGAACGGAGAACACACGTTTCTCCCTTCCCTGCCCTTCCACGAGGCTGGTTAGGCTGAGGGTTCTTCCCTTGCACCCAGCGGGATCTCAGGAGAGGAGAGGCACGTGGTGTCTCTTAGAGCCTGTCTTTCCCCCTTCCCTGAGAGTGAGCAGTCCCTCACATCCTTAGGGGGTGAGGGGCGGGTACCAATGGCTACCCAAATTCTTACTCTTCTTAAGGACTTGAAAAACCTAAAAACTAAATTTCCACAAATCAATTCTGCTTCCCTCACACCCGATAAGTCACTTCAGGCTGCTCCCCTTCCCCCAGCATCATGTGATTTTCTGGGTTTCCACATTGTCTGAAGTGCTGTTGTGTGGCAGTTTGCAAATAAATTGCTATTTCCTTGACATCGTTCTTTCAGATACATATCCATTTGAACTGATCCCATCGGGCATCACCTGTTTCTGCTCCCTCATTCCAGATTCCGTGCTCGTGGTGAAGGCGAGGCAGCCCAAGCCTTTCTTTGCTGCCGGAAATACATTTGAGATGACTTGCAAAGTGTCTTCCCAGAATATCAAGTCGCCGCGCTACTCTGTTCTCATCACGGCGGAGAAGCCTGCGGGCGACCTCTCCAGTCCCAACGAGACCAAGTACATCATCTCCCTGGACCAGGACGCCGTGGTGAGGCTGGAGAACTGGACAGATGCCTCCCGGGTGGACGGCGTCGTGTTGGAGAAAGTGCAGGAAGACGAGTTCCGCTATCGGATGTACCAGACTCAGGTGTCGGATGCAGGGCTGTACCGCTGCGTGGTGACAGCCTGGTCTCCTGTCAGGGGCAGCCTGTGGCGAGAAGCAGCAACCAGCCTCTCCAATCCTATTGAGATAGACTTCCAAACCTCAGGTGAGCGGGGAGCCCTGTGGAATCAGAGGTTGAGCTAGAAGAGACCCGTGGGCTTTATTTAACAGCTTGTTGAGATATGGTTCCTGTGCCACACAGCTTACCCATTTAGAGTGCATACTTGGAACCTTGCTTCTGCTCACGGAGGGATGCAACCTTTTTTCAACCTAGGACAGTGAGACCAGCAACAGCTTCCCCTGGGAACTTGATGGAAATGCAAATGCTGGGCCCACCCAGACCTACTGAGCCACACTCCCCGAGGGTGGGCACACACAGCCTGAGCTTTACCGCCCTCCTGGTGATTGTGGTGCAAGCCAGGGCTCCAGAACCGCCGCTCTGTGGCAGGGTTCTCGGCCTCCATGCTCTGCACGGTTTGGCCTGGATACTTCTTTGTTGTTTATGAGTTCTAGTTTTTTGGTCGATTCCCTGGGATTTTAAGAATAGAGCATCATGCTTTCTGCGAATAAAGACAGTTTTACTTCCTCCTTCCCAAACTGAATACCTTGTGTTTCTTTTTCTTGCCTGATTGCCCTGGCTACAACCTCTAATACGGAGTTGAGTAGTGGTGGCTCCATTGGACATCTTGTTCCTGGTCTCAGCGGGCGGGGATGTTCAGGCTTTCTCCGTGAAGTGTCATGGGAATGTGGGTTTTTCATAGGTGCCCTTAACTGAGTTGAGGGAGTTTCCTTTCATTCCTAGTTTGTTGAGTGTTTTTACCATGAAGAGGTATTGGGTGTTTTCAAATGCTTTCCTGTGTCTATTAAGATTCAGATGATGGTGTTTTTACTATTTGTATGTCTTTTACTGTCTATAGAACTTTATTCCAGCTTGTTTTACATTTCTTATTTGATGTTTCTTTAAAACTGTTATGAGGAAGAGGGGAGACATACAGTCTTTTGTATTTCTGGGTAAGGAATGGGTATTGAATTTATTTCTCAATTCTTTATGTCTCAGAATAACAGAAAAGAATAAAATCACTGTAGCTTCCAGGATGAATACACTGCCTAAGGTTTTTATTTTAATCCCTGGAGTTGTCGTGGCCAGTTCACAGTGTAAGAGAAGCTGCAGTCAAAGCCAGTTTCCAGCACAATGCCATAGCCTGAATAGCGCTTAGCAAATATTGACTTGATACTGAAGAGTCGTCACTTTATTGATTTCAGGGAAGAAGGGAGAGGGAGACAGAGATAGAAACATCAATGATGAGAGAGACTCACTGGTCAGCTGCCCCCTGCACGCCCCACACGGGATCGAGCCCACAACTTTGGCATGTGCCCTGACGAGGAATTGAACCGTGACCTCCTGGTTTATAGGTCGATGCTCAACTGCTAAGTCATGCTGGCCAACCACTTCTTACAATCAGCAGCACACTGTCAGGCACACACAGCAAAGATGTCCTTCCTGGTGTCCACCTTTCTGTCCCCTGGTCTCAGGCCACTTGCCTCCTGGGATGAGGACTGCATTTCTACTGAGCCATGACTTACTGATGGTTTTCTCCTTAATAGAGAATGTCTTAAAACACAGTAAAGTAGAAAGAAGGAAAAGAGATTCACCTATAAACTTAATTTGTAGTCTCTGTCTTCCTAGAATTTTCTCTGGTATGTTGTCTTCATGACGTTGAGAGCAGACTGTATATACAGTTTTATGACCTGCTTTCCCCCTGTTTAACATTACAACATAAACATTTCCCATGTTATAACACGTTCTAGGTAAACACCACCTTTAATGACTCAACCTCCTAGAATTTGGTTAACGGTCACCATGTTGGTGGTCATGCAGCTGGTCTGCAGTTTTGCCTTCCACAAAAACACTGCTGCTAACAGCCTTCTTTTAGGGGATGGAGTTGCAAGATGGTTTGCGTCAGCATTTATTTTTAAAAGCCAAGTGGTCCACGTACTCTCTGCAGACGAGGAATCGGGGGACACCTAGTGACTCTGGTGGTTCACTGGCCTAGTCTGTCATCTTGAAGTTAACCAGACAATCCCCTTACAAAAACAGCATCACCACAGAAACTGACCGTAATAAAAATATTTCTAAGCCGGGGATAATGACCCACATTAACAGCGAGTGGCTGGTTTCATTAGCAGGAAACCCGCTGGGTGAGTCATTCCCAGGGAAGGCCTTCCCGTCCTCACTGGCCTGGGGAGCCAGAGCACAAACGCTCTGCTGTTCCCGCAGCCGCGGCCACGAGGGGCGGTGAGGGCCGGGACTGGTGACCTCAAAGGCGTTTGGGGCTTTCTCTGGTCGTAGAAGGAAAAGAAAGGGAAATTTGTCCAAATTAGGTAAGTCTTTCCTTGCTGGTTCAAATTAAGTAAATTAAATAAAAGCCTAAATCCTCTGTGAGGATCTCTTTTTTTTTTTCCTTTTAAATATATTTTATTGATTTTTACAGAGAGGAAAGGATAGGGATAGAGAGTTAGAAACATCGGTGAGAGAGAAACATCAATTAGCTGCCTCCTGCACATCTCCTACTGGGGATGTGCCTGCAACCAAGGTATATGCCCTTGACCGGAATCGAACCTGGGACCCTTCAGTCCGCAGGCTGACGCCCTATCCACTGAGCCACACCGGTTAGGGTTGTGAGGATCTCTTTAGTTTGTATCGTCTTGCGTTCTCTTAGAAGGGGACTGGACCCTTTAAGGACTGAACACTGTGAAAGGGAATGATGATCATCATTTTCTTCCAGGTCCTATATTTAATGCCTCCGTGTATTCAGACACGCCCTCAGTCATCCGGGGAGATCTGATCAAATTGTTCTGTATCGTCACTGTCGAAGGAGCAGCCCTGGACCCAGGTACTTCTCCCACCCTTTCCCCACGTGGCCTTTTGTAAATATCTCTTGCATCATCCCCACTACGTTGCACAGACGTGGACGTCAAGGATTGGACTGTCCAGTTATCCCCACACTGCTCAGCTCAGGTCTCAGTAGGTGTTTAATAAATATTTGTTGAATGGATGCATCTGTCAGTTGAATTGGAAACACATGATATTTTTAAAATATGTTTTTATTGATTTTTTTGAGAGAGAGAGAGAGAGAGAGAGAGAGAGAGAGAGGAAAGGAGAGGGGTGAGAGAAACATAGATGAGAGAGAACATAGATCATCAATCGGCTGCCTGCTGCACACCCCCTACTAGGGAATCGAGCCCACAACCTGGGCATGTGCCCTGACTGGGAATCAGACCAGCAACCTCTTGGTTCTTGGGTCGACGCTCAACCACTGAGCCACACCAGCTGGGCCCCATGCAGATATTTCGTCTGGGTTGTTCAGGCAATTAGTGGGCCACTTACAGGGCCGATTCAAGCTGGTGTGAAACCCACCGGCAGAGTGAAGCGCCTCACCTTTGTCTTTCGTCCTCCTAATCATGCCGATATTTATTGAGCTCCTTCTGTGTACAGGCGCTGTTCGAGATGCTGGGAGTAGAGGAGTGAACAAAACATTCCAAGTCTGCCCTCAAGGCGCTGCCAATCTAGTTAAGGAGACAGACCGGGAGGAAATCACCATATACCATCAGATAGTGATTGACGCTAGGAAGAAATGCAGAAAAGAGCAAATGCGTAGCAGGTGACCAGGAGGAGCTAGTGCAGATTAAATCCTTAGAGAAGTCGCTGTAAATGTTTTCTTTGAAGGAAATACTAGCATCGCCAACAGGATGCCAAAGAGTTGTGGCCATTCGCCTTACCCCCTTTCTTGGCGGCCCTCTTCGTGATAGTTGGTGTCCTTTTCTCACTTTTTTTTTTTTAATATATTTTATTGATTTTTTACAGAGAGGAAGGGAGAGAGATAGAGAGTTAGAAACATCGATGAGAGAGAAACATCGATCAGCTGCCTCCTGCACATCTCCTACTGGGGATGTGCCCGCAACCCAGGTACATGCCCTTGACCGGAATCGAACCTGGGACCCCTCAGTCCACAAGCCGACGCTCTATCCACTGAGCCAAACCGGTTTCGGCCTTTTCTCACTTTTTAAGAGGACATTAAGTATCAGTGCGCTAGGGCTCATGGGGGACGCTCTCTTCACATCCCGTGAGCATTACCACTGGGGCCGAACTCTTCCTTCTCTGATGCCCATATGAATGCATTTGAGGCTTAATTTTGCAGCACACTTTACAGTTCGGCAGCGTTGCTCTCTGGGACTGTTCAATTGTGTTCAGTTTTCTCAGCTTGACTTTTTTCCTCCGGTTCTGAGTTTAAGCACTTCTTGGGAGGCAGGGAGGGGGAAGGGGGAATCCACAGGGAACCATAACATTGACACTGTTGACGCCTTTAAATTCTTTATGATCCACTGGATGGACCTTTCATTCCTTATGACTCATGTCCTCCCAGTCATGGGTGCTTCTGCCCCGCTTTCTCTGGGAGACGGCGTGTGATGTCACCACGTACCAGCTCTACACCCCGTGTTCTCTGTAGGAGACAGTTTGGGGTCTGACTCTTCCTGCTGTGCCCCTTGGCTGGGTGGTGGCAGCGACAAGGTCGAGCGGGGGACCCTGGGCTGGACTCCTAGAGGGAGGACACACGCGCTGCTGCCTCCTGGCTGGGTGACCTCATGGGGATTTGGTCCCGCCACAGGGTGTGGAGGGTGACAGCACTTCCATCACAGGGTTGGCGTGAGGAGCAGGTAGAGCAGTGCCGGCCCGTCATCAGGTGACCTGCGTGCCAGCCTATTTCCGCCCATGGCACTGACCCCAGGGTTTTGGCTTGTGATCCATAGATGACATGGCCTTCGACGTGTCCTGGTTCGTGGTGCACTCCTTCGGCCTGGACAAGGCTCCCATCCTCCTGTCCTCCCTGGACCGCAAGGGGATTGTGAGCACGGCCCGCAGGGACTGGAAGAGCGACCTCAGCCTGGAGCGCGTGGGCGTGCTGGAGTTCCTGCTGCAGGTGCACGGCTCCGAGGACCAGGACTTCGGCAACTACTATTGCTCCGTGGCTCCCTGGGTGAAGTCGCCGACGGGTTCCTGGCAGAAGGAGGCGGAGATCTACTCCAAGCCCGTCTTTGTAACTGTGAAGATGGACGGTAAGGATGGCGCACAGATCCTGTCTGCTCTCTGCTGGACCGCAACGGGCAGAAGCCGGGCTCCCCCCGTTTGAGGAATGTGCTAGAACACGGCCTGGTGTCCTCCAGGCCTGGCGGGGCCCGTACCAGAAAGAGCAGGCAGCCCTCGGTGTTTGCCCAGCTTCGGTATCGTATGCTGGGGGCAGCGCTGAGAAATGATTTTTAAGACTTACTGGGAAGATTTTCGATGCTTCCTATGAATTCCATGCAAGCTCACTGTGCCCGCAGAGAGCGGAGTCAGGAGAGCCGGTTCAGGTCTCCGGGGAGATGCTGGGAGTGGGCTCCTGCTACTCTTGCCCTCCTTGATGTTGGTTCTTGGGAAAGGGAGGCTCCTCCTGGTGTTACTAGCATGGCGGGGTTCTGCATGGGACCCCAGGATGGGAGGGGGAGTTCCCGGCCTCTTTGGCCAACACTGACCACCAGGGTCAGGTGAACAAGGTGGGCAGAGGGCCCCCTTGCCACCCTGTTCCCCGAGCACCCCAGTGTCGGAGGCAGTTAATGAGAACCATCTCTGCAAAACGTTTCAGGGCGAACATCGATTGAAAAAACTCCTTGGAGAGAGTTCCAGTCCAGGGGCCTCTGAGCATTCGGAGACTCGAGTCTGTTTCCCTGGTGATAGTGTCAGTTCGGGGGAGACTGGAATTGGACCCCCAGCTCCTCCACAGATGATGTAGCCCTTCCGATCTTTATTCCCTCTCTTGTAAAACGGGGTGGCCCCCTTTCCTGGGGCGGTGTGAAAGTGCAGCCCTACGAAATGTCAGGCACCTCCCACATTGCGGGCACCCGCCAAGGCGTGCTGGCACTTCCCAGGGGAGGGGACGTGGGATTCGGGGGGTGGGGGAGGGACCTAAACAGTGTGCATTCCTAACACTTGCACCGTATTTGCATCTTAGAAATTCTTTCCTTGAAGTGGCAAAGAAAAAAAAAAAAAAAAGAAGCCCAGATTACCAAACAAGTGCGGGAGTGACTCTTGACTTTGCTGGATAATTTACTACAGTGTTACTTAAAATAGCTCCCCGAGGGCACTTCGTTTGACGCGTAGAATTGGTTTACGTACTGTTTTTCTACGGAGGCATCTGCTGCGGAGGGTGCGGTGCCCTTATACTGACTTTTAAAAATCCATCTCCTGCCAAACCCTAAAAAGCAAATTGACATTCAAAGGCATCGAATGCAATCGTTTTGCTGTTTTCTTCCCCCCCCCCCCCCCCCCCACCAGCACTGGGTGGGGAGACATTTGCCCACTTTGGGACAGATAGGGCTGAGCTGCTCCTGCCAGCAGTGCTGTGTGCCGGGGCCTGGAGACAAGGTCAAAGGGGGTCTGATGGCTCCAGTGGGGACAGGAGGTGGTGGTGGGCCCTGCGGCCACCGCCCTGGCATCACTAACCGGCTTCCCTCTGCTCTGCCCCTGCCAGTGCTGAACGCCTTCAAGTACCCGCTGCTGATCGGCGTCGGCCTGTCCACCGTCGTGGGGCTCCTGTCCTGCCTCATCGGGTACTGCAGCTCCCACTGGTGCTGCAAGAAGGAGGTGCAGGAGACCCGGCGTGAGCGCCGCCGGCTCATGTCCATGGAGATGGACTAGCGAGGCCGGCGCCCGGCCGGGGCAGCGACACGGGGACAGACGGTCTCGGAGCGATTGGGGCAGGAAGAGGACGGTGATGTTCTGACGTGAAGTGTGTCACACTAAAACCCAGTCCTCGCTCATCTCAGGTGGGACTCGGCGCGCTCTCCTCTGCACGTGGAGATGGAGCGCGGACACGTTTACCAGCACACAGCTTCTCTTCCCACGGCACTTTCTGAGGACGGCCGCGCGTGTCTTTTCCCGACGGCGGCTTTTTCATGGTTAACCTCTGTCTAATTTTTTTCTCCTACTGGTTTATTGATCTCTGGCTTGTGTGTGTTTATAGCTTTTGTCCCGAGGGGTCGCGGTGAGGGCGGGGTGATGGCGTTCGGAGTTCTTTGTCCCGGGTGAGAGCCGGCCGGCTCCGGGGTGGGAGGCAGGTGTTAGGAGGAGGGTGGCCCTCCACGCCGGCCCAGGGACAACACAGACCTGTGCCCAGGGCGAATGTGTGGCCTTGACCCCCCCCCCCGCCCGGCCCCGGTTTTCGGGGGCTTAGACCACATTGGAAATCTGAACTTGCAGTATGTAGCTTCGCATCGAGCCCAGACGCGGATTTTGGTTTTTCGCCTCTCTGCCCCCTTTCCATTTCTTTGCTCTTTGCTTTCTGTGAGCGTGCTGAGAAAGGCAGCCCTGGAATCTAGGATTTGGCTCTCCACCAAGCACCTTATCATGCCACCTTAGCCTTAAGAATGAACATGAAGAAAAATACACAGCCACTCGGACCAGGGCAGGGAGAAGGTCTGCCAGGAAGAGGAGGCTGGGGACAAGGGAAGGAACCGACGCTGCGATCGAGCGGAGGCCACTGGGCCTCGCGGGGGCCCCAGGGAGAGCGGAAGGCGGACCCTGAGAGTTAGGTTTCTGCAGCTCGTGCTGGGAGGGTCAGGGGTGTGTCAGGAGGAAGAAGCCACCTCCAGTCCCCAGTCCTGTCCTTTGCAGGAGGCAAAGGCCTTGGACAACCAGGGACACCCAGGGGGACCCACAGGTGCCCCCCTCCCCTCCTTCCGAGGCTGCTTGGTCTCCTTAACGTGAAGGACTCTTGCTGCTTAGAGACTGGCTGACTTCACGGGATCAGAAATCGCCTGGAAGAACCGAGTGTTTTCTCTGGCCTTGTCCGCCCTTGCAGGTCTGTGAGATCCCCTGCAAGGGCTGGTGAGAGAGCTGGCCTCTGGGATGCTTGCTTTCCTGTTAGGAACATGAAGGAAACCCAGCAACGCATTGCCCTGGGAACAACCTACAAAGGTGATCTGAGAGCAGTCTCTTTGGCCCGACTGCTCGTACCAGCAATAGGACAATGGACCAAAAGAGACCTTCCGCTCCGTTCTGGCCCCGGCACAGGCCCGGCCTTTCGGAAGCCTCCCCGTGGGGCCCTGAGGCTCGGCGGTGACGCCCGCCCTGCATTGCACTCCTCCGTGCTGCTGCGTGGCTCCGAAGGATCTGACACTCCTCTGTCTTCCGAAGGGGGAAAAAGACACGTTGGTTCTGAGCAATAAAGTAATACGAAACGATGGCCATTCATGTACGGCTCTTTGTCACAATGGGCCGGACGAGCCCGACCCCTCCCGGCTCACAGTCTTCCCTCCACTTCCCTCACTCTGCTGCCCACCACCCCTTCTGCACGCATCACCGAGGCAGCCCCAGGAGGCAGGCCCCCACTCGCCGTTTACCCACTGCGGGACCACTCGTGGGGTAGGCACGGGCTCCTGCACTGATGGTGGCAGCACAGATGACTTCTAGGCACAGATGGAACCGGGAAGACGGGCCGCAGAGCATGAGTGACTGGAGGAAGAGGAAGAGGCCTCCATAGCACTAGAGTTGGGTATTTTCTTAAAAATTTTTTTAAGTCTATTTTTATTGCTTTCGGAGAGGAAGGAAGAGGGATAGAGAGATAGAAACATCAATGATGAGAGAGAATCATTGATCAGATGCCTCCTGCATGCCCCGCCACTGGGGTTCGAGCCCACAACCCGGGCATGTGCCCTGATAGGGAATTGAACCGTGACCTCTTGGTTCATAGGTCAACACTCAACCACTGAGCCACACTGACTGGGCCAGAGGCGGGGTATTGTCTACGTGTTGCTTCCTAACTGCTATTTCAGAGGAGGTGGGTCATGGGTGAGCGTACACATGGAGGTTAAAGAGAGAACGCATAAGCAGGTGTTGCGTTGGGAGCAGCCAGTGCCCGGGAGCCTGGCAGCGCTCACACTCACTTGAAGATTCAGGATTGTTGTAGCGGAAGCCCTTCTTGGTAGAGGAAAGGGTATTAGCCTGGGGTGTGACCAGGTGGCCCCAGATGTGTGTGACCCGCAAAAGGGTCACACCAGACACTTGGTAGTAGGAAAGGTGACCTGTGCTCACACTATCCCTTGTCCTTTCAAACTGCTGTTGTAGTTCAAGGCTTTGATCCCAACCCCACCCTCTGTCCAGGGGGCGGGTCCGGAGGGGAAAATCCCAGGGTATTGTAACAGGGACCTCGTTCCTCCAGGGACGTGCGCCTGCCAGCAGCCTGTGTGAGAGACATTCTCACGCGCTCCCTGGCGGGGTTCCTGCCAGAAGCACTGGGCGTGCGGAGGGAGGACCCGGCTACGATGCCCGCGGACGACGTTGCACTTCTGAACAACAACAACAACAAAACTTGAGAAAATGTTTGGGTTTTTCCCCCTAATCATGAAAGTCTCCCCGGAAAGCGCCTACGCTATGTTCAGATAGGAGCCTCAAAATTACGTTCAATTGTTTACTTTGTAATGTTTACATACATTTTACACTTTTTTTAAAGAAAAAAGAAGAGAAAAAAATGCAAACTCTGACTCTTTGACAACTTTTCCGATTTTTCGTGGAACGGTGGAACTCTGACTCACCAACTGGATTTCAGTCTTCATGGAGAAACGTATTTATTTGTGTCTTTTCTCCCCTCCTGTCCACGCGGCTTTCCCCGGGATGCTGGTGGAGGCCCCTTCTACTCAGACTCCTGTCTGCTTCCCTGGTGGCTCTCGCTTGCTTTGCAGACCGCCTGCAGCCACGATTTTGTCACGGGCACCTGTGAGCCAAAGACTGGGCCTTTGTGGCAGGAATAATAAGCAATACTACACAACTTGCTACTTTCGGAAAACTTTCTTTTTAGCTTCACCAATAACCACAGAGGAAGAAGGGAACTGGGATTTGGGTAAGTTCTCTTCCACTGTTTGACCAAATTCTCAGTGATAAATACTGGGTGCAAATCACTAGGAGAAAAAAGTTGACTTTCTTTTGTAGTGTGGCACATGGGATCTGCCAGATTTCACGTAGACCAACGAAGGATCTTGTGTATTTTTGTCCATTTCCAATGTTATATGAACTGATTGTATTGTTTTATACTGTGACCACAACTATTACGCAATGCACCATTTGTTTTTTTATTTCATTAAAGGAAGTTTAATTTAAATTGAAGTTGTGTGAGGAACGTGATGTTGGCCTCAGGTGTCCTTCTATCTCTTCTGCGGGAGGGATTGCAGCTGAATTCCTGTTGCAACTCGAGCACCTTCTGAGCTCTGAACCCTAGGACAGCATCTCAGAGTTTCTCTACGGATATGAGAAGAGCCCGGCCGGTGTGGGTCAGCGGTTGAGCGCCGACCCAGGAACCAAGAGGTCTCCAGTTCAGTTCCTGGTCAGGGCACATGCCCAGGTTGAGGGCTCGATCCCCAGTAGAGGGTTTGCAGGAGGCAGCCAATCGATGGTATTCCTCTCTCATTGGTGTTTCTATCTCTCTATCCCTCTTCCTTCCTCTCTCTAAAAACATCTACAAAAACATTTTTAAAAAATAAACAAAGATAAAAGAAGAAATGGATTTCATAGGATCAATACTGAAATTCCCACTGAGCAGCAAGGTGAGGGCCAGGCCTGGTGCAAGGTCTTTTTGGTTGCTGGGTGAATTCTCATGACCTGATAGGTCTCCTAACAGGAAAGAGAAGTCACTGTTGTTCCTCTCTGCGGCTCAGGAAACCAACACCAAAGTCCTGTGACCATATCGTGACTGGAGCAGAGTGGTTTTTCTGACTCATGACGCAGTCTGGAACCCAACCCGTCCAGGTGCTGGCCCCTGTAATACAAAAACAGTGCGATTCCCCCAGCCGCTGGCTTCTGGGACCTGGACAGGGGGGAGTGCGGGAGCCCCGACTTCCTACTGGGCCTTGGAGCAGCCACAGCCTTGGCTGGCCTCCCCATAGACTTTCCTGTGGGCCCCATGTGTGCTCTGGGTGGGAACCAGCTCGTGTTTTGAGGTCTGTGTCCTCATTACTCACCTTGCCCAGGAATCGGCTCCGTTCTAGGCCTGGGGAAGGTACTGGCAGTTTATAAATGCAGTTAACGCCCTGGAAAGAGCCCCGCAGTGACTTGGGTCCATTCAAGGCCTCAGTTTCTCTCTTGTTCTTTGAGGGAGTTGACGGATCATTTGATCCCTTCCTGTGGCGTCCCTGCTTGGTATTCCATACATGTAGACAAGAGGCTCAGCCCATACCTTTGGCAAGTTCCACGCCTGGATATAGCCATGACTCTGACCTGAATTGTAAGCTCAAGTAGGGAAAGGAGCAAAATCATGACCAGCTTCCTGCGGACACACATTCTGCCTTCTCTGAAAGTCATGAATGACAAGCTGCAAGGTGTAATAGAAAACACTGAATCGAAGTAAGAAGCAGCCTTAGAATGCAGCCATTTCCCAGCTATACGATCCTGGCTAGGTTAGTTGATTCCTCTGCACCTCAGTTTTCTCACCTGCAAAATGGGATTAGCAATAGCTATCACATAGTGATGTGAGTTAGTCTATAAAACTACGTGCCAAGGGTCCCTGTTTAACTATTCCTTGGGCCTGAGTTTTTAGGGTAGGGGAGGGCACAGAAGGTGTAATTTTTATGATTCTTTGGAATTAATATTTGAGTGTATCACATCTAAAAATATATATATCTCTTTTCATTAATCTTCCAGGACCTGGAATAGGATTTTTTTTTCCTTTAATACATTCCTGGGTTGCTTTGTCCAGAACTGCCCGCCCCCCAAGGGCCCCCCCCACCCCCATCTCAAGCAAGAACTACATTTTGCATTCCTTTCATATGATACAATTGCAATGCACCAATTCCCAAGGTAGTAGAATAACTCTGTCTCTCTCTGGCTCTATTTTTTTCTTTCTCCTTTTTTCTTGACAACAGAAAGCTTCTTTTTCCTTCCAGAAAGGAAATGACATCACCCTGTGAATGTTAAATTCTGGCAGAAATGGAGCCACTAAAATGGAAGCAAAAAAAGGGGGTGGGGGCGGGCAACAGCCAGGAATGAGCAGTTGCATAGCTTTTACTTGGTTGTATGTATTTCGGGAATAAAGGGCGCTCTGTATTATTGGCAACGGTTATCTCTGTGGTCAGTGCTGATTTCAAAAATAATTCTCTTCTCCGTGCGCTTGGCAGATTGGCTGCATCGATGACTCCGTTCTGTATCTGTATCGCTCCTTCTGCAGTTCCCTTCACGAAAGAGAGCGAGTTTGTTAACCCGTCTCTTGCCTTTGGATGCAGCCATGTGACTCGCTTTGGTCTGTGAGATGTTGGCAGTCCTGATGCAAGTAGAAGCTTTAAAAAGTACCTATGTATTTCCTCTCATTCTTTGGGACCCCTGACACCATGAAAGCGTGTCCAGGCTACCCTCTTAGAGGGATATGGGGAACGGGAGGGTCCAAGCCAAGGGCATCCTCGACCATTAAGCTCTTGCTACCAGATGCAATGGCTTGTGAGCAAAAATTAATGCTGGCTGTTCTGTGCCCCCAACGTTTGGTGGTGGTTGGTGACACAACAGTAACTAACTGAGACGGTGCATTTGCCTAAAATTTTGGTGCCTGGGGTTGACTCATGACTTCAACTGAAATGGTGAACAGGTTCTTGTACTTCGGGCCACGCTGATGTGACAGTGAGCAAGCAGCCTAGAGAGGTGTCGTTTGAAATCTCCATTCCAGACACACTGCCCTAAATTAAACAACCTGCACACCCCTGCCTCTGTATCTGTAATTTCATTCCTCCCTCCTAGCATGCCCTCCCCTCTCTTCTCTGCCTATTTCAATCATACCAGATCTCTGAGCACCTACTTAAAAGCAGCCTTTTCTGAACGACCTTTGGCTGCCCTCTGCCTGCAGTGGTCTCTCCGGTCTGTTAATTCATGGGGTGTTTCTTGCTAGAGCCATAAATTGGATACCCAACGCAGGCTGCCTGTCATGGCTACTATTTCTTATCTACAGTTGTTTCTTAAACTAGAGTCTAAGTTCCTGGTGGGCAGGGCCCATTTTCCCCTTCTTTTATCCACCAAGCCTCTTCCCTGTTGTCCCAAATTAGATATTCTCTTTCCCTCCTAAAAATGTCCATATCTCTTACGATGTGTTTCTTCTAGGGACCCCACTAATTCCCCTGGTGTGATAGCTGGTCATTGTATTTTCTGCTCGCCTCCACCGTGCTCTACCTCCACCACCATTAAAGTTCCTCAGACACTTGAATTCCGCGTGCACCTGTATGTAGCACCTGGTAGGGTGCTGACCCTATAGCAGGTGCTCAGTGAGTGAGTGGTTACCTCTTCATCCCTCTCTCCTCTGACTTCATGTTCAACGCCCACATTCAGACCCTCATCATTGCTAAACACAACATGGAGTTCAGCTTAACAGGAAAATCTAACTAAACCATGCTCCTGTAAAAGCAAACAAACGCACCGCCAAACCAAAACAAACAGAAAACGCCACCCTCTCAAGAGCTCCCCAAAGCCAAACGCTTGGGCCTGGTGTGCATGGCTCACTAAGATCTGCCCCGCCTACCTCTCTAGACCCTTCTCCCTTCACACCAGCCTTGAACTTCACTCCAACAGGCGGGCACAGCTGGTGCCACATCATTCACGTCAAACCGTTTCTCTCCAGCTGTACCCGGCCCCCTTCCTCCCGAGCTGTTTCATTTGACCCAGCCCAGCCCATCCTGTCCATCCGTCCTGCCCACCAACCTCCCCCATTCCCTTTGGGTGCTGACTTGATCGTTGTGTTCTGATCATCCGATGACGAAGTTTCCTGAGAGCCAAGACGGAATTGCTAACACTCCGTAGGGGCACAGCCTACCACTGCACCCAGAACATAGAAGGACTGAAAAATTGTTGGATGGGTGGATGGAGCCAGGGATCTGCCTGAAGCAGGCCAGCTTGCTATTGGCCTATCTGAATGTCGGCTCGACCCAGGGAACCAATCCTCCGTGAGCTCACCCATGGTTTTCTGGGACTAGAGTGGGATTAAGTTGGCCAGAGTCCAGTGCCAGGTTTTAGGCTCTCCCCCCGGCCTCCTTGGTGCCCAGGCCCACACTGGGCAGAAGAAGATTCACTTAAATGTCGAATGACGGTGGCTGACATTTACTGAGCATTTTCCATGTATGAGATATTGTTCTAAGCGTCTTAAGTAAATTCGTCCATTCAATTCTCACAGCAATCTTGTGGGGTACATACTCTTTTATAGATGAGAGTTAGAAAAGGTTAATTAACTTCTCTAAGATCACACAGCTCTTAAAAATAGGTTCGGTGTGCAAACCCAGGCAGCCGGCCCTGGAGCCTGCCCTCCTCACCATCACCTCTTGCTTCCCCAGGTTCATGTCCTTCAGGGGCCCTTCTGCCATTTCTCAGTCCTTTTCTCTCCCAGGATGGGAGGAGGGGTCAGGGCTAAGAAAAGAACATTTCTGCTTGATTTTTTTTACTTATTCCGTTTCCTTAAATTCCCTGATGACTTCCTGTGGATGCATATTTAGCCAGGATGAGGCCTACCTTTTCTTATTTTTATCTGTATGAACATATACTTACCCAGGAAGATAACTGTCCTGTTCAGTTGTCTGAGCTAATTTTTTTTTTTTCACACCCAAATTGGGGCAATTCGCAAAGCACCACAGTGCAACTAGCGTGGCTTTTGCAAGTCACCTCGCTTCTCAGTGGGCTGGAAATGACACCGCTTCCTCTTTGCCTTTACAGTGAGAACATAGTGTTTGTCACCCGGCATCTGAGCAACCTCAGTGCCGCCACCAGCAGAGCTCTGCACGGGTCCCCATGGCACGCATCCCACGTGTGGCATCCCTCCTTCTCTTTCTCAGTAAGTGTCATCGTTTCACTTGTTTCTCTGGTCCCGGGGGCTGCTGGGTGATGGACCAGGACAATGTGGTTTCTCCAGGAAAAACAGGGCCAGGCTTCTCTGGTGTTGGCAGTGCTTTGTGACTTTTGTCTGCGGTGCCAGATCTGCCAGTTCTGCTGGCTCTGCCTTTACCTTGTCTTCTTGGGCTAGCTCATCCCTGGAGACAGGAAGAGGCTTCGCTCTCCAGCCTGGGAGGTGATTGTAAGGTTTGCCTGATGTCAGAGCCTGACTAGGTAAGTGTGCCTTGGGGATAGAAGGGAAGGTCATGAGAGCACTTAGTAGTTTTAGGCTAAGCTAAAGAAGGTTCTGGACTCTACCTGGGCTGAAGGGGGAAATGACTGCTGAGAGACGGAGAAGGGGCAGGGAGATTCACTTGGCTTGGCTGAGGAGCATACGCAGGGGCCTTAGCTGGCCCGGGGCATTCCTACATCCTGTAACAGGGGAGGAAAAGGGAAGTTTGATGGTGAATTGGGAAGGGAATGACATAGTTCCAGAGTAGGTAGAGCAGCGAGCAGGTACGAATTGTGCAATGGTTTCCTTTAGCATCTGGTAAAGCCGATAGACCCCATCTCAGAATAATGTCTTAAATGCATAAAATAAGATACAAAGGGCCCTAGGGGAAATCAACCAATCATATTGAAATGCAGTTATTAGAATATTTTTAATTAATTTTAGGGAGAGGAAAGGGGAGAGAGAGAGAAACAATGTGAGAGATACATATCGATTGGTTGTTTTCCAAATGTGCCCTGACTGAACCAAACCTGCCACTTTTTTTTTTCTTTTTTGGTGTATGGGACGATGCTCCAACCAACCGAGCCACACCAGCCAGGGCCAAAGTAGTTTTAAATCGATTGTGACGTAGTCACTTATTCATCTCTTTATGCATTACATAACAATCTAGAAGTTAACCACCAAACTTCAACGTTGCAATGAATAGGAACAATATTTCAAGATTTTTGCAACAACTGTAATGTGATAATGAAAATATTTATGGTTTGTTGTCTACATTCATGACTGAAGGAAATACTACATTTCCATGAATATTAATGAAAATTAAAATGTCGGGGTTTTTGTGTGTTTTTTCCCACCCAGGTTTATGGACTCTTTATAATTGCAAATTTTCTCTCTTTAGTGAGCAGGCTGGAAGGTCCGAGGGGAAAGAAAGTAGTAATTCCAGGCTAAGAACTCCTGCTCTACAGAGAGTGGACTGAGTTAGTGAAGGGACTTAAATGACTGGAACCAGAGGGGAACTAGAAGAAATTACACTCAGAGTGACCAGGGCTGTGGCCAAAGCACACAAAGGGAGCAGCATTCAGCCAAGGAGGTGCTTACTGAACATTGGTTTGAGCTGAATTGGCTTGGGCTCACGTCGCAAGGGGCATTGGCTAGTGTGAGGTAAGAACCAGGTCTGGGGCTTGATGGGGTGAGAGGTGGTCTGAAGGAGATTCCTGGGACCCGCTGCTGGGTGGCCAGTGCCCACTGGACTGGTCAGGCAGGTGCTGAGGGCCAGGTGGACTGGTGGGACCCTTTGAGGATTGTTGGCCGGTGTGCTCCTGTTTGTCCTGCTCATTTGTCTGAGCGTGATTCTCGGTGTACTTGCTTTGCGAATTTGGAGTGTGTGTTTGGTTTGCGTGTAGGAGGAAGCTGGGTTTACATTGGGCAAGTCAGACAATTGCAACTTTTCTCTCTTTTGTAAGCAGGCTGGACGGTCCGAGGGGAAAGGAAGTAGTAATCACGATTCAAAAGGGGGCGCTGGAAGCTTTTCCTTAACCCATTTAAACAATGGCCGATACTGGGGTATATATTTTACTTCTAAAGTCTGAGTCATCCTCAGCACTAACTTTGTATAGAACCAGATTTTATGTGAAGAACACATAAATCAGGAAGTAACTTGCAAAAATGTAGGAAGCTTGCTATTAGTCATCACAAATATTGAGGGGGAGTCCTAGCCAGTTTGGTTCAGTGGATAGAGCATCGGCCTGTAGACAAAGGGTCCGAGTTCGATTCCCCATAGGGGGTGTGCAGGAGGCAGCCAATCAATGATTCTCTCTCATCATTGATGTTTCTGTTTCTCCCAGTCCCTTCCTCTCTGAAATCAATAAAAACATATATATACTAGAGGCCCGATGAACGAAATTCATGCAAGAGTAGGCTTTCCTTCCCCCGGCTACCGGCACCAGCTTCCCTCTGGCACCCGGGACCCGGGACCCGGGCTTCTCTCGCAGCCCCGGCTTTGTCTGGAAGGTTGTCCAGAAGGACATCTGGTCTAATTAGCATATTATGCATGCATATATATATCTATTTTGAGGGGGAGATGAAGGACACTAATTAAGTGATGACCAGTTGATCAATTGTACTGTTTAGTCCTAATTTATTTATATTTTTAGTAATCCTGCTTAATCCTATTATAATACGGTGCTAAATGAGGTCAATGTCATGATTAAATGAGCTCTTGGATTTAGCCCTTCGTTCTGCATATTTGATCTGTCATTCCTCACCTCAACTAGACGGCCTCCAAACAAAAGCCATTAATATGGGAGGGTCTTGGGGTGGGGAATTTGCTTGTGTAACTGAAACTATTTCATGAAAAAAATGTCACTAAGTTATGGGTGGAAGCTGTCCCAGCTTCCGTGCAGATAGGTTTTTCCATGTATAAAGAAAGGAGTGGCGTGGTGTGTTCCATGTTCTCCTGGTAGGTTTTCTGTAAGGTGGAATCATTTGGAGTTGCTGTTTTTGTGTATCAAAAATGGTCAAATATGAGTCGTTTTATATGGTTCAATCTAATAGCTTCTGCTCAAATAATACTGAAGTGGCAAATTTGGCAATCCCAGAGATAGTTTTGGGGGGGGGGGGAGCCAATACCATCAAGGAATTCTTCATGTTTCAAAAGCATGACTCCAATGCCATATGTCAGTGCCATGCTGTGTGCCCATCAGTCAACGAGACTTTGAGCTGCTGTGCTAGGGCATCTAACCCTCTGCCCATTCAGAGAGAGGGCAAAGGGACAGTCCTCTGAGGTAGTTTACTCTTTAGGAAGATGAGAGATATATACACCATATCCCACCGAGAATATATTCATGATAAGATGTTTCAGGGTATGATCCCAATGCATAGGCATTTGAATTGAACTCTGTCAGTCAGTCCTTTCCATCTTAAAAATACCTATGAAACTGCTACATTATGGCATTTGCTTTTCTGAGAAACAGTACCATCCCAATCATGTTCTTGACCTCATACTGCTACTAGGACCTTACTCCATTCATCACCCTTTCTCTGGCTTCATCCATCTCTCCCCTCCACTGCTCCTCTCCCATAAGCAGACAATGGCACCTGTGTCCCTCCCGGCCCTCACTGCTGCTCTCTACCTGCTGTCATCTTATTCCTCCCTACTCTTCTGCATGAAACTTCTTGAAGTAGTTTACGCTTCCTGCATTGGTTTCTGACCCTTGAAATCCGCCGCTTCTGCTCTATTGACATCACTTTTACAAAGATCTCCACTGACACCCTCATCATTAAGCCTTTAGAATCCTCAGCCTCTCGGCGGCATTTCGCAGTGCTGACAAGCCCTTTCTTATTGGAATGATTTGCCTCCTTTGGTTTCCAAGCCACTGTGCCTTGGCTGCCCTCTCAACTCCCTAACTCTTCCTTCCATAGGTATTGTTCCTCATCAAAACCCCCTAAATAGAGAGGTTTTCTAGTAATCTCTCTTTAGCACTCTTCTTTATAGTCCCTAACACTTCCCAATACTTACATGTATAACTGACTTATTTTGCATCTACAGCCTAGAACTCTCCCTACTTACAAACAAGCATTTACAGGAAACCATGAGAAACCGTAGAGATAGCCAGAGGTTTGGCATCGGCAAATCTAGGTTCAAGTTTGGCTCTACCATTTACAAGTTTTGGCACTGCCAAATAAGGAACTATGACAGAGTTCTTGAAAGGATTAGAATATACATCTTTTCAAAGGGTTGAAGACTTTAAAGCACAGATACATATATTTAAATATCATTTCCAGTTATTTGCTGTGTATCCTTCCTGTTTATTCCGCGGTATTCAAATTTGGTATTTCCAAAATTAAATGCATTATCTTCTTCCTTGAACACACAACAGAAACTCTCCCTGATCTCCTATTTCTGTTAATAGTTCCATTGTTCTTGCAGTCACCCTCACAAACCTGGGTATCATCTTTGATTTCTTCCTTCCTTCCATCCCTCCACCCACCCCTACTACCTCCAAGCATCCAAGACACTGAAAAACGGTAGATTTTATCACCACAATGGCTTCGAAATTGTAGTCCCTTTCTTTCCACCCCTGTTGCCTTCATCACTTCTCTCCTGGGCTACAATAATTACCTCATGTCTGTTTCTAATTTCCATCATCCTATACAAATTGTCAGGTTAATTTTCCTAAGACCATTCAAACACTTTCAGGCTTAATCAAGCATGGCTTACTCAATCAAGTTCAAACATTTAATCATAAGAGTCAAGTCCTTCATGTTCTGGACCCAAATGTCCTACCTGGTCTTACCTCCTCCTATTAATCTTCATAGAACTCTTCCCCTAATCTAACCGATTACTTCCTATTTCCTTTAACAAGTCTTTTGATTCCTACTCATTCGGTCTCCTCATGAAATCTCCTTATCTAAAAGATCCTGTCTCCCCACTTAAATTGTCGTCATCGTTCCAATTCTCCAAGGTCCATTTCTGGTACTGTCTCTTTCATAAACCTGGCCTATTTCCCTCCTCAAAAAATACAATCTCTCCTTCCTTCAAATTCCTCAAAGCGGTTTTATCACATCTCTCTATGAGGACTATTACCCTACTTGACCAAATTATAAAATACAGAAGTCAGAGCCTCTCTCAAACTCATCTTCCTATCTTGGCTCCTGAAGCATCAGAAATACTAGAAGTGGTTGAATAAATATTTATTGAACTGGCAAATAAAACAGTAGAAAATGAAATGTTAGTTTTCACAATGAAATGCTTCAAATGCGGCACCCATCTCTCTGAAAAGTCCTGGACAATGTTGAAGGAGTGTTGCCTAGCAACCAAAAATAGCATTGTGGAAACATGCCCTGATATAAACAGGTTAGTGGTACCTCAGAAACTGTATTTTTTTAAAGGCATTTTTTTCATTGTGAAATATACCACAAAAGAACAGTTAATAAAACATAAATGTGCCTTTGAACAAACAAGTAAAAAGTAAAAACCATGCAATCACTACCCAGGTCAAAAAAAATAGAACACTGCTAAGACCCAAGAAAGACTCACCCATGCTGCCATGGGCCCCATCCAGATCACAACCCTCCCCCCCCACGCAATCACTTTTCTGGCTTTCATGATAACCACTTCCTAGCTTTTCTTTTCTTTTAATTCTCTTTACCCCTTCTGTTTGCATCACTTAACAACACAGTGCAGTCTCGCCTGTTTTAAAACTTTTTAAAGGGTAGAACCATTCTATTCTCTAGGTAGTCAAACAGATTCAAAGTATTTTGCATCTTTTATTAAACACAGTTATTCATATTATTGCAACTGTTTCATTTTATGGATGTACTGAGCTCATCTGCTCCACGTTGGTGGGCGTATGGGTGGTCTCTAGTTATGGGCGCTAATGGATACTACAGCCACGGATGCTCTCTCATGGTCGCCTGAGACACAGTGCACACCTTCTCTTAGGTGCATGCCTAAGACTGGCTGGCTTTGCTGAAAATGTTTTCCATGGCCTCTGTAGTATAATTTTTTTTTTTTGGTAATAATTTAAAATTTTCTCAGGTGCCCTAACTTCTATTTCTAGGCATAATATAATCATAACATACATATGAAATTGGGATTTATGAATACATGAGTATATTTTAAATGATCACTGGAAATGTGCGTGATTGGTCAGTTGGTTGGTTGGATGTTTGTTGTTCCGTTTTGCACTGAGCATGCACATGTGCAGTTTTTAGTTGACTGTATCGGGTGACAACTTACTCTTTCTGCCCATTTGTTTGTAGCCCCGCTTCTATCAGAATTGTTTTCATTCCAAAATTTCTATTCTCAGCCTTATCATGGTCTCTGTAACGTCATTGTTCCTTTCTCTCACTTTTTTCCCTTCAGTTTCCTTTGTCCTGTAGGGTCACGCGATCTAGCAGATGCTCTGCTTCTCCCGTATCTTCTTATGAACTCCGTTCTGTTAATTCCTTCAGATGAGTACTCCGACTTGTGGTCACTCCATCTCATCCTCCCCTTCCCACTAGCCCTCCGCCCTCCTGAAAGATCTAGCTCACCCTTGTGGCATTGGTCATCTGTTCTTTGTTTTGTTTTTTTTGTTGTTTTTTTTAAAATATATTTTATTGATTTTTTACAGAGAGGAAGGGAGAGAGATAGAGAGTTAGAAACATCGATGAGAGAGAAACATTGATCAGCTGCCTCCTGCACATCTCCTACTGGGGATATGCCCGCAACCCAGGTACATGCCCTTGACCGGAATCGAACCTGGGACCTTTCAGTCCGCAGGCCGACGCTCTATCCACTGAGCCAAACCAGTTTTGGCTGTTCTTTGTTTTTTTCTGGAACACAAACTAGCCTTTAATATTAACATAATAAATAAACACATTGTAATTTCTGCAAAATGCTTGATTTTGAAAATATGTATATCAGAGGAAATGTTACCGTTCAATAATGTTTTCTCCTTTAAATCTAATACATTAGATTTGTCCCAACAGGAAACATTCCACAGTGGTCCCAAATGAAAACCTGGGGTAAGGCAAGAACTAAAATAAATTCTGATTCCAGATCCGGTGGGACTTGACGTTCAACAGTATGAAGCTTTTCAATAAAGCTGTAGTGGCTCTTTAAAAATTTCAAAACAAAACCCCCTCCGCGGTATAAAAAGGAAGTACTGCTATCTCTTCAGGTGCTAATTTCAGCTGATCTTGCATCATATGAGGCCAGGAGCTACAAATAGACCAACCAACCCACAGGAAAAGGCATGGCCCCATGGGCAGTGCTGGAGACTGCCTCTCCAGCAATCATGGCTGTGAGAAATGCCACCCAGGAATTTGAGGCTTAGGAAGTACCTGCTGAATTTCGCCCCCCATCGCCCTCCCCCAAAATGTACAGGTGAATCATCATACATTGTATTTACTTTAAAATAAGTGCACTTCAGATAAGCAGATATGTTTCATGGTAGGGGCCATGTTACATGAATTAAGCTAGAATTGTTGTGGGGTTTTTTTTTTAACTCAATTTAGAGAGGAAGGAAGAGAGAGAGAGAGAGAGAAACATTGATGTGAGAGAGAAACATACAGTAGATCGGCTGCCTCCTGCATGCTCCCTACCCGGAATTGAGACCACAACCTGGGCACGTCCCCTGACTGGGAATCGAACTGGCAACCTTTTCGTGCACAGGATGATGCCCAACCAACTGAGCCCCACTGGCCAGGGCTAGACTTGTTGTTGTTGTTGTTTTTTAATTAACTTCTAGTCTTGTTACAGGTATTTTTATTTAGCTATCTTTTTTAAAATATATTTTTATTGATTTCAGAGAGGGAGGAAAGGAAGAGGGAGAGAGAGATAGAAACATCCATGACGAGAGAGAATCATGGATTGGCTGCCTCCTGCAAGTCCCCCACTGGGGATTGAGCCCACAACCCAGACATGTGCCCTGGACTGGAATCATCGAACCTGGGACCTTTCAGTTCACAGGCTGACTCTCTATCCACTGAACCAAACCAGCTAGGTCTAGACTTGATTTTAAGAGACTAGAGATTATAATGGAAGTTAAAGTTATAGAAGAACAATTCATTCATCAAGCCATTCCACTGCTCCTCAGCCTAAAGAAGATGTTGAACCTTTGAGTTGATTATAGCTAATAACCTGCGATCTCAGTTACAGGGATTGTAATACAGGGAGCTGCAGAAGGCGGCACGCTGGGAACTGGGACACTAATCTATTTTTATTCCCCTTTCTTTCTCCCACTTGCAAGCTAAGCTCAGCATTGGCCAGAGAGAAGTAACAGTTCAGAAAGGACCGCTGTTTAGAGCTGAAGGTTACCCTGTCAGCATTGGCTGCAAGGTAGCTGGCCACCAGGGACCTTCCGAGCAGGATTTCCAGTGGTCTGTTTACCTGCCGACAGCCCCGACCCGAGAAATCCAGATCGTTAGCACCAAGGATGCCGGCTTCACTTACGCAGCGTATGCGCAGCGGGTGCGAAGCAGGGACATCTACGTGGAGAGGCTCCAGGGCAACTCAGTCTTGTTGCACATCTCAAAGCTCCAGGTGAAGGATTCTGGTGAATATGAGTGTCACACACCGAACACTGATGGCAAATACTATGGGAGTTACAGTGCGAAGACTACTCTGATTGGTAAGCCGTGTGCGCTCCTCTGCTAGCCACCCCCAAATATCCATCGCAGTGCCTTGCGGTGTGACATGGCTTTATATTGTGCTGTTTGCTTTGGCAAAATTGCCCATGTACCTCTCTGGATATTTGGGGGATTTATCACAAATAGGTATTTCATGTTTTGGAAGCTGTGATTAATTTTTCCAATCAACTTTGCCTTGAAGATTGAGATAGTGTGTGTCTTCCCAAGGCCTACCCACAGCTACCCATAGGTTGGTAGTAGCCACAGCATCAGTCAAAGCTTAGAGAGCTCTCATCAGGTTATGTCTTCTCTTGGAGGCAGAACATTAACTTGATAAGAGCTGATATTAATGTCATAATGTCAATGCTTATTTTCAAACTACCCTTCTCTAGCATATTTACCAAAACAGAAAGGGTAATAGTTCTTGCAATTACCATTGTGTCCCTTTGCCTAGAATATCTTATCACCCGTTGTTCAGCCTAGCAAACTCCTACATATACTTCAGGACCCAGTTTAGCTATTACCTCTGCTATGAAACCTGCCCTGACTATTGCAGGCAGTATTTCAATGTCTTTCCTCTCAATGCTCTATTCACACCACTATTCTTAGCCCTCACCCATTTATGTGGTAATTGGCTGCTTCTGTGACTCTCTCCTACCTCACTCTGAGCACCAGGAGGAGGGGATGTTTATCTCAGTCCCTTGCACTAAATAGATGCTCAGTAAATAGTCATTGACCGAATCTAAGTGTTGCCTTCACTTAAGCTTAGGCTCTGTCATTTCCTTTGAGGACGGAGAGAATGATGAGGTGTAGGATGGTTATCAGCACTTTCGTACAGGTTGCATGTTGGCTCTGAATAGCAGATAACAGATGGTTTCAGAATGTTGTTTTATAAAGGAGCAGGTTAAGGCCAAGGAAGTGAACTGACTTGCTCCGGTTCGTGTAGTCAGATAGGGACAGATTTTGGATCAGAATCTAGGTCTTCTAGCTCCCAGGGTGTTCCCCTTTAAATACTTCATGTCCAAGTAGCAACCTTGGCTCCAGCCTATGCTAAACATGTAAAGTCAGGATCAGTGCATCAGGGAGCCATTAGCTTTGCTGAGTTCCGTCGACTGTATGTACATAGATGCCAACATTTGCATTGGCCACAGGGAACGCGTATGGCTACCTGAAAAGAAACTCAAGGTATGTGCTTTACAGATGGCGGGTCAGGGCGCCATCTTCATGTAAGTAGGCCGGTCTGACTGGCATTGGGCCAATTATCATTATGTCTTTGCTTCCAGTTATTCCAGACACCCTCTCTGCCACCATGAGTCCCCAGACTCTCAGTAAGGAGGAAGGTGAGCCGTTAGAACTTACCTGTGAGGCAGCCAGAGCCACAGCTCAGCATACCCACCTGTCTGTCGCCTGGTACCTGCTGCAGGATGGAGGAAGTCCAGCCACCAAGGTTATTTCCCTCTCCAAAGATTTTACTTTGCTCCCTGGGCCCTCCTACACAGAGAGGTTTGCACGTGGTGCCGTGCGGCTCGACAAGCTTGGGGCCGCTACCTTCAGGCTGTCCTTAGGGAGCCTGCAGCCCTCGGATCAAGGCCGGCTGTTCTGTGAGGCAACTGAATGGATTCAGGATCCGGATGAAACCTGGACTTTCATTGCAAAAAAGCAGACAGATCAAACAACCTTGAGAATCCAGCCAGCAGGTAATTATCTTCTCAGAAAAATTAATGTGCTGGTGGTGGGTATTTATGGGATAACTTTTTGTTTTCTTCTAATCCTCTGTTGAACCTAAAAATGTTTTTCCTGAAAGCTTGAGTAAATTTTCCTTTCGCCACCCGGGAAGCAGAAATAAAAGAAAGACCGTCCGTTTTTGGCTCTGTCCACAGGAGGGTTTGTATGGGCTAAGGTCTGTTGAATAGTTGGATAGATTCCACAAGCTGTATGTGGAAATAGTGAGTGTTGTTACCATTCTGGCCAGGCTCTGCAAGGACCCTGAGCCTCAGCCCAAGGTCACCCCGCTGCTGAGCGGTGGAGCTGGCCTTGGGAATCAGGTGGTCACCGCAGACACCTGGCCTGAGTCGCTGTAGATTGCATTGGGGGGCATTTTCTTCTTTTTGTTGCGATTGTAAATAAGAGCGTTTTCTTAATTTATTTTTCTAATAGTTCGTTGTTAGTGTCTAAAAATACAACAGATTATTTTTGGATGTTTATTTTTGTAACCTGCACCTTTACTGAAATTGTGTATTAGTTTTAACAGTTTTTGAGTGGAGTCTTTTGGAGTTTCTCCACATGATTTTACTTCTTTCTTTTTTTCTGATTTGGATGCCTTTTATTTATTTATTTTTCTGGCTAATTGCTCTGGTTAGGACTTTTGGTACCATGTGGAATAGAGGTGGTAAGCGTGGGCATTCTTGTCTTACTCCTGATCTTAGAGGAAAAGCTTTCAGTTTTTCATTGTTAAGAATGATATTAGCTGTGAACCTGCCATCGATCACATGTGCTTTTAACGCAGGAAAACTCCACTGGATACTCTCAGCCAAAATATAGAGCAAGGAATCACAATTCCTAGTAATTCAACATAGCATAAAACCTGTCATGTCTTTTATTTTAAAAACACATTGCTCTATACTTTATTCATCTCTGCACACATCCTGCTCAATAGGATTGCATTCAGAGAACAGGGATGCTGTTCTTCCTGTGTGATGTCAGAAACAGGCAAGGGCATTTTCGATGCTAGGCATTTCTTCGGCCTATCTCCTCCTTAGACTTGAACCCCAACATGGCATTCAGCCTTTGTACCGTCCTTACAGGGCTGTCATCTCTCTGCTACTGAAGGGACAGATGCAGTGGCCTCTCTACATACCTGCCTTGCTTTGTTTCCTAGTGAGAGATTTTCAAGTCAACCTTACGGCCGAGAGCACGTTTACTGAAGGGAAACCCTTGGAACTGGTGTGCCAGGTCCTGGGCAGCGGCCGGGACCCACAGCTTCAGGGCGTGTGGTTCTTCAATGGTATGGAAGTGGCCCGCATTGATGCCGGTGGAGTTCTGGGCCTGAAGGAGGGCTACAACGAGAGAGCAAGTCAAGGACAACTCCAGGTTTCAAAGTTGAGCCCCAAGGCTTTCTCTTTCAAGATCTTCGCTGCGGGCCCAGAGGATGAAGGCACCTACAGATGCGCAGTGGCGGAGATGACAAGGGCTCAGATGGGCTCCTGGCAGCTGCTTCAGAGCAAGCAATCCCCAGACAGTCGCGTGCACCTGAGGAAGCCAGCAGGTATGTGAAGTCGGACCAGGCACGGTCGGGCTGCTCTCAGATCCTCTCCTTCATTAGTACAGGCCGCCTCAGGGACACAGCAGAGTCAGGTGTCAATCAGATCACTTTGGGGGGAAGGATAGGAAAGCACCCAAACTAGACGAAGACCTGAGCCCTGTTCTTTCTTCCTTCCTTTTATTTTTTTTTAAATATATTTTTATTGATTTCAGAGAGAAATGGAGAGGGAGGGAGGGAGAGAGAGAGAGAGAGAGAGAGAGAGAGAGAGAGAAACATCAATGATGAGGGAGAATCATTGATCGGCTGCCTCCTGCACGCCCCCTATTGAGGATCGAGCCCGCAACCCGGGTATGTGCCCTGTCCGGGAATCGAACTGTGACCTCCTGGTTCATAGGTCGGTGTCAACCACTGAGCCACGCTGGCTGGGCCTGAGTCCCGTTCTTGCGCTCAATGGGTCATGACCGTGGATGCTCCACTTTATTTCTCTAAATCTCAACTTCCTCAAGTGTAAAATAATGACATACAATTAGATTGTCCTTAAATCCTTTCTTGCTATCCTAGGTTCTTTGATTCTATTTGCTGGCAGCCCTAATTTTCCACAGTGGCTTTTTCTTCAAGCAGAGAACCCCTGTCTGAATGAAGCCCTCTGTCTTCTTTTGTTGTGTGTGTGATGTGAGTAGGTTAAGAGGAAAAAGCTCCACTTTGCTTCTTCCTGGGGAATGAACACCCACATTACACCCCACACTCCTCCTCCATTCAGGTGCCTTTTGTCAATCCTTTATTATCTTCACCAGCCATAGGGACCAGTTCTAAGTCTTTTTTTTTTTTCTAAGCCATAATTCTGCACCAAAGCATGGCTCACCAAAGGAATGAAGAGGGAAATGATAGTACACAGGCGCTATTCCCTGCCTTTTGCTGTGATGTGGTGAGATGTCTGTCCAATGGGTAGCTGTAGGCATGAGACTGGAAAGGCCACTCAGCTCTCACTTAGTTTATGAAGGTTGGGTGACCTTAAACATGTTTGAATAGTCAGTGCTTTTGTGTGGAGAAAAAATGGATAAATATGCAAATAATGCAGTGGTCCCTCAGTGTCCATGGGGATTGGTTCCAGGACCCCTCACAGATACCACAATCCATGGATGCTCAAGTTCCTTATATAACAGCCGTGGGCAAACTACGGCCCGTGGGCCGGATCCGGCCCGTTTGAAATGAATAAAACTAAAAAACAAAAAGACCGTACCCTTTTATGTAATGATGTTTACTTTGAATTTATATTAGTTCACACAAACACTCCATCCATGCTTTTGTTCCGGCCCTCCGGTCCAGTTTAAGAACCCATTGTGGCCCTCGAGTCAAAAAGTTTGCCCACCCCTGTTATATAAAATGACATAGTATTTGCCTATAACCTGTGCACACGCTCCTGTGTACTTTAAATCACCTCCAGATTACTTATAATACTTAATGCAATGTAAATATTATGTAAGTAGTTGCTATTCTGTATTGTTTAGGGAGTAATGACAAGGAAAAAAGTTTGTACAGATGCCACCATCTTAGGCCTAACTACATAGTACACATCAGGTACAATAATAACTTTTTTTTTTTTTTAAATATATTTTATTGATTTTTTACAGAGAGAAAGGGAGAGAGATAGAGAGTTAGAAACATCGATGAGAGAGAAACATCGATCAGCTGCCTCCTGCACATCTCCTACTGGGGATGTGCCCGCAACCCAGGTACATGCCCTTGACCGGAATCGAACCTGGGACCTCTCAGTCTGCAGGCCGACGCTCTATCCACTGAGCCAAACCGGTTTCGGCACAATAATAACTTTTTTGTGTGTATGTAATTTTTTCAACCCACAGTTGGTTGAATTAGCAGATGAGGAACCCATGGTTATAGAGGACTGACTGAATTAGGATTCTCTGGGCTGAGTATTAAATTCAAAGTCTGGAAAGATTAGTTTGCCTGAAAACAAAAACCAAAAGCGAACTAAAAATTAAGATATCCTTATTGTACTTGCTCATTGGAGAGATCTCCCAAGATAGATAAATTCCCCTTTCATGCTTTCCTTCATCTCCCCGATTGCTAGGAATGAAGACAGAAGCTCTGGCCTAGAGTGGCGAGCCAGGAAGTGCGTTGGTGTTAGTTTTCACACCAAACATTTGGTTTAACTTTCTAGGAATCAAGGAAAACAGTGTAGGCGGTTTACATATTTACACAGAACTAAATCTCTGCTTTGTGCATCTCAGTTCCCCCTGGAGCACATCCGTGACCTTTCTTAAACCCAGAATGTGGGAATTTGTGCCAAAGGGACCATAGGTGTATGTCATGGAGTACAGACCCTAAGCTCACCAAGAGGGTGGTCTTCTAAAGCAAACACAGTCCTGTGTGTAGGCTGGAGCCCAAAATGGGCCCAATATGTAGAAACAGAAAAAGTATTTAGCAAATTTATTAAGGATCCTGTTGCACACTCAGTTTTAAAAGTCAAGCCAGCCCTGGCCGGTGTGGCTGGGTTGGATGCAACGTTGTTCCGTTGTTCTGTACACCGAAAGGGGGCAGGCTCGATTCCCGGTCAGGGCACATGCCTAGGTTGTGTGTTCCTATGGGAGGCAACCAGTCGATGTTTCTCACATCTATGTTTCTCTCTCTCTCTCTTTTCTCCCCCTTCCCCTCTCTCTAAAAAAATCAATTAAAAAAAGAAAGAAATGAAAGTCAAACCATTATTTGAAATATGAGCAGGGTTGTGTCCTTCTATGAACATTTTAGACAGAAGGGAGAGACGCACTACTGAAACTGGGAAAGTCAGCATCAGCGCTACCTGTCACTACCAGAATCAATAAGTAGACACAAGGACTGACTCTTTGTGAGCCCTTTATTCAGACGGCGGGTGATCTGAGAAGACGGCAGGCTATGTACCCTAAAAAGTCCACCTTACATCTCATTTCAAGCCACCCTTTTTATAAGGAGAAGAAGGTAAAGGGCTTAGAATTCCGGAGAAAATAGGTAAGAGGTTTGGAATTCAGGAAAGAAGGTTAATCAGATAAAAGCTGCAGCCCAGCGATTTTCTGAGATCCCCTTTATCTGCGTCCTGCGTAGGGGACATTCTCTCCCTGGAGCACAATGGCTCAGATACAGTCTTGTCTTGTCGCTTACAGTCCTCCTGAGACACAAAGCTCGAGTTGCTTGTGGGTCTCCTGAAGTCAGGGCAGGTCCGGTCATACATTCCAGTCCCTGGAACAATAGCTTTCTACATGCATTAATTACCATAATGGTTACATTAGAGCAGTGAGATTATGAGCAATAAAATTCCCTCTGATTTCTAAGCCTCAGTTATGACTCTATTTTTAACTTGACAAAAATGTAAGTATAATCATGCTTCTAATACCCAAAATTTGGGAACAGGTTTGCATGTATATATATATATGTATATGTATATGTATATGTATATGTATATGTATATGTATACACACACACACATATGCATATATATGTATATATATATAATTTGTAGACATTAATCTTCATTCTGCCTTTGTAACTTATATACATCTGTAATAATAAAAGCATAATATGCTAATTAGACTGGATGTCCTTCTTGACGACCTTCTGGACAAAGCTGCCTGGCGGGCAGCAGGGGCCGAGGCAGAGGCCGAGGGCCGAGCCCCTTGTATGAATTTCGTGCATTGGGCCTCTAGTATCTATATAATAAAAGGGTAATATGCAAATTGACCCTAATAGCAGAACGACTGAGAATGACTGGTCACTATGACACACACCACCAGGGAGCAGATGCTCAATGCAGGAGCTGCCCCCTGGTGGTCAGTGCGCTCCCACAGGGGGAGCTCTGCTCAGCCACAAGCCAGGCTGATGGCTGCCACCATAGCAGTGGTGGCAGGAGCCTCTCCTGCCTCCTCAGCAGCACTAAGGATGTCCGACTGCAGCTTAGGCCTGCTCCCTGCTGGCAAGTGGACATCCCCCGAGGGCTGCCGGGCTGTGAGAGGGATGTCTGACTGCCAGCTTGGGCCCGATCACTCAGGGAGCGGGCGTAAGCCAGCAGGTGGACATCCTTCGAGGGGTCCCAGACTGTAAGAGGGCATAGGCCTGGCTAAGGGACCCCCTCGAGTGCACAAATTTTTGTGCACCGGGCCTCTAGTATATATATAAAACAGCAGAAGAGTGAACTACACCACAGCAGGGAAGAACAGTTTGCAAATTCAATTAGATGCCATTCAGATTCCCAGTGCCAGTTCTTTTTCATTTTTCTCCTTTGGCTCTGAACCACCCTATTTTCACGAAGTGTCTATGATAACATACTAATGCTAACAGCTAACCCTTACTGGGCACTTTCCCTTGCCAGCCAGGCTAAGCCCTTTACATGTGCCATTCATTTAGTTCTCTCAACAATATGATAAGGTGAGTGCTATTATTACCCTTATATTTATAGGAAAGAAAATCGAGGCTCGCAGAGGTCAATTATATTGCCCAAGATCATTCTGACTCCAGGGACCTGGGCCTTCAGCCTGAGGCTGGGCTGCCTCCGATGCATGAGCTCCTGAGCTGTCTTTGCTTTGCCTACAAAGCACCCAGGACCAGGGCTTGCCCAGGAACTGGTTGTTGAATGAATGTCTGCATTTCTACACAACTCAAATTTCCCACCTGGGAACCAGATTCACATATATCGGTTTACACTGTAATTTAAAAGAAGGATCTCCCTTCAGCCAACACCACATATATATTGTATGTAATTTGAAAAAGAGAAATATATCTGCACGTATGTATGTCCCCCAAGTAATCGTTTTTAATGAGAGTATTGTGAACAGAAATCCTATTTACAATACTCCTTCCCTGTTCAAAAGACATGCTAATTTAGGGAAAGGTAAGTAGAGAGAGGATGGTCATTTTAAACTGTGCAAGTCTGACTTCCAAAAAACTAAAAATTTAAATAAACACAGCTTCATTACTTTCAGGGTCACACATCCCCCCCTAATTAATTTAACAAAATATTGCCAGATGTTTTCCCAACTAGATGTTCTCAAGGAAGGGCTGATTTAACACACTGCTAAGAAGAAGGGCACATTATAAATTGTTTAAGTGTGAATAGGCTCCCCTGATATTCTTTCTGCTGTCTTGTTTCCACCATTAAAGCATTTGGCAAGTCTTTTTTTCTGAGGTGGTGCAGGAGCAAGCAGCCTGGTCTGATTTGTCACTAACCAGTCACGTCCCAATCAATGAGATCTCACTGTGTTTTAGAAAATTTTTCATTTCCTTGAAATCATATTTTCTTACCCAGCTGGTGTGGCTCAGTGGTTGAGTGTCGACCTATGAACCAGGAGGTCATGATTTGATTCCCCGTCAGGGCACATGCCCAGGTTGCAGGCTTGATCCTCAGTGTGGGGTGTGCAGGACAGTCAATGAATGATTCTCACTCATCACTGATATTTCTATCTCTCTCTCCCTCTCCTGTCCTCTCTGAAATTAATAAAAATATTTTTTAAAAATAATAATAATAATAATGTTTTCTTCTAAAACCTGTAATCCACAGCAAGAAGTGTGGCCGTGTCTACCCTGAACAAGCAGCAAGCTGTGTGGGAAGGAGAGGCACTCACCCTTCTCTGCAAGGCAGATGGAGCTGAGAGTCTCCTGTCCGTGAGCTGGTGGCATGTGCCACAGGGCCAGACACAGCCAGAGTTTGTGGCTGGCATGGAGCAGGATGGCACCGTGCAACTGGGTGCCTCCTATGGGACACCCACTAACCACGGTCATGCCAGGCTGGAGAAAATGGACTGGGCCACCTTCCGGCTGGAGATCACCTCCACCACGGTCACGGACAGTGGCACCTACGAGTGCAGAGTGTCCGAGAGGGTCCGGAGCCAGGCCAGAGGTCTGAGCTGGACGCAGAAGATGTCGGTCACTGTAAAATCTCTGGGTAAGTGTCGAAAAAATCCTTTTCTGAAATCACCAATATCTCTTGCAGTGAGATGGGTGGCAACTGATTGTGTCTCATCCTGAATCCCCTAGTTAAGGTGTGTGTACCCAGAACACAGAGCATAGTCTTTGGCTACCATGTCTGTCAGTTAATCTCCAAAGTTCGCTCATCTTTATAAAAATCATCTCTTTTTAAGTCCTCACCTGAGGATATTTTTCCCATTGGTTTTTAGAGAGAGTGGAAGGGAGAAGGAGAAAAAGAGAGAGAAAAACATCGATCTTACATCGATTGGTTGCCTCCCTTTACGTGTCTGGGATTGAGCTTGCACCGGGCTACATGCCCTTGAGTGGAATTAAATCTGGGACCCTTCAGTCAGGCTGACGCTCTATCCACTGAGCCAAACCGGCCAGGGCTGTAAAGATCATCTTTAAGGTCCAACTTGTAAGCTGTCATTCAAGGCTAAAAAGGAAATCCTAGGAATTGGAGTAGACTTATAGAAGAGGTATGCCAAGTGGAGCTGAGTCCCATACACTCAGCTTTTGGCAGCTGCAGCCCTGGAATGACAGTCTGCCTGGCGTGTGCCAAAGAGTGTACTGCACATGAGTGGGGGTAAGGGAAGGAGGCCAGGCACCGGGCCTGGGGGGCACCCCTCCCCCTCAGTGGCAGCTGTCTAAGGAGCCGACTGGACAAACACTGCCTGTTTGTTGTTGCTGCTGAGGACGCTCTGAGAAGAGGCTCAACTTTGGAAAATTGAGATCAGCATTCAGGACAGACTGTACCGTGAATCAGCATCTACCCCACAAATACTTGGTACTCCCCGGGGATGAATGATGGTTCGGTGTGCAGAGGGGGTGCCTGGGAAGCTGGGCAGGGCTGGACTTTGGTTTGATAAACATACTACAAATTGCGTTTCGCATTTCTGCCCACAGCGTCGAGTTTACAAGTTAGTCTGATGAGCCGTCAACCGCAAGTGAAATTAACCAGCACCGTTGACCTGGCCTGCATAGTGGGGGCCGGCTACTCTGACCTCCAGGTACCACTCACCGTGACATGGCAGTTCCAGCCCGCTGGCTCTCACGTCTCTCACCAGCTCATTCGAGTCACTCATAATGGCACCATTGAGTGGGGGGACTTCCCGTCCCAGTTCCAAAGGAGGACAAAGATTTCACAGTCTTCGTTTCGTTCTCAACTCTTAATCCACGAGGCCACCGAGGAAGAGGCGGGAGTATATCAGTGTAAGGTGGAGGTTTATGACAGAAATTCCCTGCCCATGAATGGCCCAGCGAGGGCTTCTGCCAGCTCTCACCCCCTGAGGATAGTCATCTCTTTACCAGGTAATCACCACTCAAAATTAATCCCTGCTCTTTTTTTTTTTTTTAACCTCAGCTGAGAATATTTTTTTCCTTTAATTTTTTAGAGAGAGTGGAAGGGGATGAGGGGGAGAGATACAGAGAGACAGAGAGACACACACACACATTGATTGGTTGCCTCCCACACATGCCCTGACTGGAGCTGGGGATCAAACCTGCAACCGAGGTATGTGCCTTTGACCGGGAATCAAACCTGGGACCCTTTGGTGCACCAGCAGATGCTCTAACCATTGAACAACATCAGCCAGGGCAATCCCTGCTTTTTAAAAAAAAAAAAAAAATACTACTCCCACTTTGGGTAAGTTACAGAATTCAAACACGAAATGCCTCTCCCTGTGTTTGTACTGCATACATCAGCACCACATATAAGCGATATCTAGGCTAACACTGTGTTAGTATGCACAAAATGACCATGCTGGTTGTTAAAACATTGAAATAGTTCCACACCAACTAATAATAACTGTTCCTCCCTGCCCCTTCTCCATCTTTCCACAAGTCCCCACCAGCCAGCAACCCAAGAGTAGTACCACATGGCACAGCGGGGACCTCTAGGGCTAGCACCAGTGGTGTGGGTCATGTACATTTCATCAGAATGTATTTATCCACTTACTTTAATGGGTTGATGTATATGAGTTAGAGAATTTATGATTATTGGCCAATATAATTTACCTTGTCAGTTGCTAATAGAGCATAGAGGTTAAAAGCAAGACAACCTGGCCAAGTTCTGCTGTGTCGAGTATCTTCTTTCATGACTTTCGTTCTCTCAGGGAAGAGTGTTCGAGAGCCTTTGAGGTCAGTTAGATCTGACAAGCACTGGGTAGCAGCATGGCTTTGGCCGAGTCACTTAACCTGCCCAAGCCTTGGTACCTCTGCTAATGTGCAATTTAAAGGTGGTGGCACGCGTAATGTGCCTAGCACAGTGCCTGACGCACCAAGCGGATGCTCAAACGTGGTGGCTGTCATTGTCCTGTCTGCTGCTCAGCAGTGTTTTTGGTAACAGTAATGGTCTCCATGTTGATGAACTCGTGCCTTAATTTACTTGTCCTTTCTGTGGATTTTGAAATTGTTGGTCCAAACCTTTCTTCTTGAAACTTCTTTTTTTCTTGACCTTGTGATACAAGTTTTTCTTGGTTTCCCTCCTAACGCTCCGACTGCTCCTTCTCATTCTGTTTTGCAGAATTCTCCTCCTCCACTGATCCATCCCTTGGGGTTTCATCCTCAGGTTGCTCTCTTCTCATTCTATACCCTCTCCTGAAGTGGGCTTATACCTACCCCCGGATTCAACCTATATCCTGCCAACTCCCAGACCCATTATCTTGAAAGACTCCTTTTCTGATCTCCAGACATGTCTATGCAGCTGCCTCCAAGACATGTCTACACTCAATATGTCAAAACATAAATGCACCATTGTTATCCCCCCAAAGCTACTTCTCCTCCATTGCCCTTTATGTCCCCACCACCCACCAGTGGCACACATGGGAAGCCCGAGTGATCCACCACTCCTCCGTGCTCACCTCATATCCACACTCCCATAGCACGACCTGCAAGGTCCTTTATGATTTGGTACATTTTATGTCTCTCCAGCATCATCTCCTTCCACTTTCCATCTTGAATTTGAGCCCCAGCCACCCTGAATTACTTGCAGTTCCTCAAATACTCTATGTTCTCTCTCATTTTCAAAGTCTTTGTTCCAGTTGCTTCTTTTGTATAGAATTTCTTAACTCCTTCTCCATCAGTCTAATTCCTATGAACCCTTATGACTTAGCTTAGAGCTATTTCCTCCAGGAAGCGTCCCTCACTCCCACCATTGGGTGAGGTGGTCCTGGAGTGTGCTTCGATGGCCACTCCTGCATACCTTTCCTGCGTGGGTGACACAATCCTATCACCTCTAAGGCTCTGTCCTTGCACTAGTCCTTCCCTCTGGACTGTGAACCCACCGAGGGGAGGGATCCACAGAGCCTGGAATAGTCTAGCACATAACATAGTATGTGCTTAATAAACGCTTATTGAAGGGAGAGCAACACCAATAAGCAGCTACAAAAGTAGAATCAGTGATGTCAACATGAAGTTAGACTAAGACACAGGTTCTCAACCTGTGGGTCGCGACCCCTTTGAGGGTCAAACGACCCTTTCACGGGGGTCACCTAAGACCATTGGAAAACACATATATAATTACATATTGTTTTTGTGATTAATCACTGTGCTTTAATTATGTTCAAATTTGTAACAATGAAAATACATCCTGCATATCAGATATTTACATGACGATTCATAACAGTAGCAAATTACAGTTATGAAGTAGCAACGAAAATAATTTTATGGTTGGGGGTCACCACAACATGAGGAACTGTATTAAAGGGTCGCGGCATTAGGAAGGTTGAGAACCACTGGACTAAGATCTGGAAGCCAGGTTTTATCATTCATCTTTCTGACTAAGCAGAAAAGCTGTTGGGGTTAAAGAATAGTTGATTCCATATGTATATGATATTCCCACAGTTGAGTGGCTGCATAGAGACATATAAATCTTTTTTTTTTTGTCGTCACTCAATGGGTTTCTTTCTTGAGACATACAATTTTAATAGCCCACATACAACTTCCTTTTGTTTACCCATGTTTGAAGGCACATACAACTGGACTGGCAAATTGTGAATCCAAGGGTGTGCTGGCTAGTGAACACACAGACAAAGAACTTCCTCTCCCTTTGCATTATAAAAGGCTACAGAAGAGAAGATGTCTGTGCTTAAACACTGAGGCGCTATCCTGTGGAAGATTGGGCTTTTCTGTATGACTCTTCCTTACTGCCCCGCCCGCCTGTCCCCTCCCCCTGGGCAAGGGTAAAACCAGGACCGTGGATGGAGGCTGTGGAGAGGTAAAACTCACCTTGACATCAGGAAGAATTTTCTAGTGGCAGAGCTGTCTGAAGACGGAATAGGCCGCTTTGTCAGGTAGTGAGTTGTCGGAGGCTGAATGAGCTGTCAGTGGGGCTGCTGGAGAGGGAGTTCACACATCTGAGGGATGGAGGAGGTATTGCTCTAGTTGGCCTCTACTGTGTATCTTCTCCCTTGAAGCTCTGTCTTCTAACAAAGTAAAATATGTCGCTGCTTCCATTCTTTTAATTTAGAGAGCAAGCTACAAGTGAACTCCAGCAGTCAAGCCCAAGAGCTTGCCATCAACTCCAACGCCGCCGTGGAATGTAGCATCTTATCCAAGACGACTGGGCACCTGCAGTTGGCCGTTATTTGGTACTTCTCTCCCATTTCCTCTAACGCATCCTGGCTGAGGATCCTGGAAACGGACCAAACCAATGTTGTAAAATATGGGGATGAATTTCATACCCCTCGGCGAAAACAAAAATTCCACACCGAGAAACTTTCCCAAGACATGTTTCAGCTACACATTCTGAACGTGGAAGACAGCGATCAGGGCAGATACCGCTGCGCAGTGCAGGAGTGGCTCTTGTCTGCAAATGGCACTGGGTACAAGCTTGGAGAGGAGACATCGGGTGTGACGGAACTGAAACTCAGGCCCACAGGTAAACTTGGGAGTGTACTCGCACGTCTTTCTGTAGGGTTGCCATCTTCTCTCAGTCAGCTGTTCTTTGGACTGATCACATGAAGGTAAAAATAGGACCTAGAGTCCTAGGAATCATGTCCTACACAATGACGGTAGGACCCAGAAACCCCCCAGAGGGGGGCGGGGGGTCACCTAAGGTGAATCAATCTGAGGATTCAGGGGCTTGCAGGGGAGTAAGAGTCCTTTGATTGGTTTGCCGAGCAGCCTGGCAGCCTGGTCCAGGCAGCTACCCAGGGTATCATATCTTCAGATCTCTACTAGTATAATAACAAGCTGTGTCATTCCAGTGGGCTCTATTGTAATTTGGCAGAGAAAGAGTAAAAGAAGCATATTTCTCCCACTGTGAACAGAAACTGTACAACTCTACAGGGATGTGTGCAGAAATTGCTTTTCAACATTTGGCTGCCTAAACAGAAGGAGAGGAAGAGTAGTTAACCGTTGGAATGGCTTACTGAGGGGATCGCCTCTGCCTCAGGAGATCTTTAAAAATGTAATAGGAGTTCCACCCATTGCATTGGCCTGAGAGAGCTGCGGTCCCATGTGGGCAGGGTTGAGCAGACCTCTCAGCCTTCCATGGGTCACCTCCAGTGTTGATTAACATTAAATGAATGTCACGGCTAAGGGTTGGGAACTGGACGAGATCCAACAGCACAATGCAGATAAGTTCATCTACTTTGGCACTTAAGGTTCTATTTTTGATGTAACATCAACCGCAAGATTTACTGAGCTTTGCTGTGTGTTAGGCGGTTAGGAATACACAGATATAAGGCACAGCTCTTGCCCGAAGGAGCTCACAGTCTGCTAGGGCCGTAGGGAGCCCCTCTGGCTCCCCTTCTCACTGTTCTTCAGACCCTTCTTCCTCTCCCTGCTAAACGTGGGTGTTCCTCAGGGCTGGATCCTGGGCCCATTCTTCTCCTTCTTCCCTGCTCTCTTCAGAGCTTCATAAACACTGCCTTGATTCCAGCTGCCGACTTCAATGAACTGGCTCTAGGTCTCTATTCTTAGCCTGGCCTCCTGAGCTCCGGGGTTTTTAACCAGCGGCCCGCTGGGCATTGCTACTTGGATGCCTCAGAGTCCCTCACACTCAGTATGTCCTATATTGCATTTAGCCTCTCTGCTGTCCCATCAGCTCGTGCACACTCAGCATTCTCCATCTGCGGGGCTGGCATCCCTTCCTCCCCGTTGTCTAAGCCAAATCTTTTTTTTTTTTTTTAATATATTTTTATTGATTTCAGAGAGGAAGGGAGAGGGAGAGAGAGATAGAAACATCAATGATGAGAGAGAATCATTGATCGGCCGCCTCCTGGACGCCCCCTACTGGGGATCGAGCCTGCAACCTGGGCATGTGCCCTTGACTGGAATCAAACCGAGGACCTATCCACCGAGCCAAGCCAGCTAGGGCTAAGCCAAATCTTGACAATGTGTGCAAGTCCCTTTAAGGAGGCAGCCACTGCTGAGCTCAAGCCAGAGCTTCCCACTCAAGTATGGGGGCTCAGTGTTGTCCAGTCGTTTAGTATAGCAAGAAAGGCCTACAGGTTTTGTGTGTGTGTGTGTGTGTGTGTGACATGGCTCATTTTGAGGCAAATTCAAATCCTTTTAAAATCAGAGAGTGTCAAACAAAACATATTTGGGTGTGGCTGCTGCAGTGGCCAGCTGAGCACCCTGGTGTCAGGAGTGGGTTAAGGAAGAGGCCCAGGGTAAGATCCTGAGAAGGGACATTTGTAAGAGGGACATTTTCTCTGAAATCAGGAGAGGAGAGGAGTTCAAGAAGAAAATGAACTTCGGTGACAAAAACCACAGAGGGCACTGGAGCAGGAAATCAGGCCCTTACTGGGGACCTGGCCGGAGGGTGGTAGTGGCATTGGAGGGCTGGCTGCAATAACGTAGTACTTTGCAGGGAGGAAGCAGGTAAATACTAGTTTATCACATAAGCTAGTATTTCCCATGCTTTGCCATCCAGAGAAGGAAAGAGTAAAGAATGGGAACTGAAAAGGAATCCAGGACCAGGCAGAGTTGTTCTTTTTTGTTTTCTCTTTATTGTTGAAAGTATTATAGATGACCCCCCCCTTCCCCCCATTGTCCCCTTCTAGCCTGCACCTGCCCCCCCCCGCCCCCCCCCCAGGCCCTCACCACACAAAGAGAGATTAATACATTTGTTTGTAGGAGAGTTTAGCATTTAGTACATACTATGCTTTCTTTTTTGTTTGTTTGTTTGTAACTACTCTAGCCTTCATTACAACTCCTTACCTGATGAGAGAGAAAAAAAATTTTTAAGTGAGTGTCAAAATCTGTTTAAAACTTAGTCTAATCCAATAAGGTAAATGGTCTCCTCGAGTAGTATTCTAACACTTGTACAAAAATGGTCAGTCTCTCAGACAACCTCCTCCTTCCCAGATGTGTGGGAGGAGGGTGATTTGCTAAGAGGGAAGGGCAAGGTGGAATAGCTGACTTGAGGGATCGGGGGGTGGGGGGTGAGGGGATGAGGGATGGGGGCGGAGGGCAGTTTTGACTGGTCCCCCTGGGAAGCAGAAGAGACAGGCGACAGGGAGAAGTAAAAGCAGCAGGCAGAGCACCCACCAAAGCTGGGTGTCTTTCAGCGGCAGGTCAGGCAGATAAGAGGTATGGCTAAAGGATGGAAGTGGCTGGTTTGATTCATAGCAGAGAATGTTCTCGCAAACATCGAAGGAGGACAGAGGTCAAAGAAACGTGTTGAAGCGGAAGGACCTGATGTCTAAAGAGTATCAGCTGGACCTCCTCCGGGCGAGTGAGGTGCTTCAGAGGTGCCTGGTCTACAAGTCCGGGTTCTTCTCTAACTCACCGCCATTTTATTTCCTAGGAACTAAGGTCCGTGTCTCCAAGGTGCACTGGACAGAAAATGCTACGGAGCACGGAGAGGCGGCCATGCACTGCGGCCTGGAGAGCGCGGGCGGCTCGGCCTCCCTGTTCTCTGTGACGTGGTACTGGGCCAGAGAACATTCTGGAAGTAAGAAGCTGGTGCACCTGCAGCACGACGGCTTGCTGGAGTATGGCGAAGAGCGGCTCAGGAGGCGCCTGCACTGTTACCGTTCGTCCCCTACAGACTTCGTCCTGAAGCTTCCTCGGGTGGAGATGGAGGATGCTGGGGAGTACTGGTGCCGGGTGGTGGAGTGGCAGCTCCATGGCACCCCAAGCAAGTGGGTCAGCCAGGCGTCGGATGAGTCGCAGCATATGGTGCTCACGGTGCTGCCCTCAGGTAACGAGGGGTCAGCCCGGCTTGGCTCATGGGCCGGAGGCCCTCTGTCTCCCCCCTTCTCCTTTCCCTCTCAGCTATGGTTGGCTCCTTCTTCAGGCTGAAAACAGTTCCAGACTCCCTAACACAGCGACCTTGCCTTTTCTCTCGGAAGTAACTTATTTGGACAGACAAGGTCTACTTGAGCTTTTAGCATAGACATTGAAATGTCAGGGGACTCCGCGCTTGCTTCCCGTCCCAAACAAAAAAGCCTTCAGCATTACATCCCCAAATAACCGAAGCGTGTGTGCAGCAGACATGCTTACCTCCTGGCTGACCTTAGATGTCAGGATGCTGATGGGGGTGCAGTGGGGGTGGGGAGGAAGGCGAGGGACCTGGCGACTTTACCTCTGATCTGGTTGAACCAATATCAGCTACATCTCTGCTCCCTGAGTCAAAATCAAAACAAAACAAGGAGGAAAAACCTTTCTCGATGACCAAGAGCCAAGCTTCTTATCTCTGTGTGCGCAGCCAACTACCAGGACTTTGATAGTCACGTGACGTGCCTCTCCTATGTGCACCTTGGAAGGCCTCAGAGGAGGAAGTGCACCTGATAGACTTGTTTACAGGCTCCAACAGGGAGGCGAGCTCCTTGAAGACCATTGGCCAAAGGGTGACCCCTCTCTGTGTGGGAAGGTCCTATCCACCTGAGCCCACAGATTCAGGAGGGAGGTGGAACAAGAGACGCTGGGGGAGAAGAAGGCACCCTTCCAGCCAGTGCCGTGCCAAGCATATCATAGCCATTTATTAAGCAGTTGTTAATGAAAGCAAAAATGTCTCCAGCCAGACCAGTAAATCTTCCCTGGCGATCAATGAGCTGGCAGAGGCTGTAGCCAGCTCGTTCTCTGAGCCACTTCTGCCCGGTGGGGTTTAAGGAGAAGGTGAGAGGTGAGCGATGAGCTAAACAAACGATGGAAAAGGGTCATCAGAGAGGCAGCGGTGTGGTCTTGGTTCCCTACCCCAGGAAGGGTACAAAGGATCGATAGAGAACATTCCTAGGACACCCGCTAGCTTTGGTGACACTCCTCAGGCGGGAGAGTGCTGCCGGGAACAAATGGGAGTTTCTCAGGAGTAGGGATAGGTGGCCGCCTCCCAGCTACCCCAGCAGGGCTTCTAGCGTGGAAGTCAAAGCTATCTGATTTGCTCCCTGGGGTTCCATCATCCTCTCCCCTGCCCATTCGTCAGTGAATTTTCCTCCCGAGCCTCCAAGCAGAATTTTTCTCCCTATCAGCTTTTCTTCCATTCCAACAATCATGGAAGTCCCACACCCCTGAGCGCATTCCCTATATGTTTTCCCATAGAAATTCCTAAGCTCTGCCAAATCAGCACTTTTTTTCAGTAGAATAGATAGTAACTGTAAAAAGTATATACTTTAGTACATAACTAAAAATCGCATCTCTTTGTGGCATCTTTATAAAACAAGTGTGAGGTTTTAAACAGATGGTCCCTGGAAAGGAAATGTTAAACATGGAGTGGTCTTTGTATCCTTCACAATTGAAGATGGCAGGAGACGAGGCTAGTGAGATGGGGGCGGTATAGATCTCAAACGTGTCTGAAGTATGAAGCTAAAGAAAGTGAACTTTATCAGAGAAGTTATGGAGTGCCATTGAACAAGTTCAAGCAGGGGAGTGACATCATCAGATGTCTGGGACCAGGTAACAAAACTGGAGCCCGTGGTTCCAGTGAAGGCAGAGATGTTAAGAGGCGTTTCCCTGGGGGAACCAACCTTGCATTTTCTTCTCCAACTTACCTCCTTAGCTGTGACGAAGCAAAGGCAGAGGCTCCAGTCTTTTAACCTCACCCTCCGACACCAGACATAGATGTGTTATTCTAGAGACTTCTCTGTGATTGATTAATGGACAAGCTATAGGGCTTCCCGGGAACTGGGTTATTTGTAGTAGAATGGTATTTGTTACTATTTCCAAGCTTTTATTTGGACAAAGATATACTTAAAAAGTGGGTCTTCACTGGAGATATGTGCGCCTACCACCCTGAAGCTTCTGGAGAGACCGTGTTATGTATCCACGCTACCCCCGTGCCCCCAACAAGGCCTGACACACGGCGCTCACCACGTGTTTGATGAAAGAATGAGCAAACCAGTCTTGTGTTGGCTGTTGTCAGGTGTTCACTTTTTGGGGGATGCACTTGTGTCAGGTTACCTAACCCTACTTTTATTTCTTGGCAGGAGCCGACTCCCCCACACGGCCACACATGGCAGTCAGTTGCCCAAGTTTTCGTGAGGGTGGGGGAAGAGTTGGTAGCCCCCCGATTGTCCCGTACCTTTCCTCCTCCGAATGTTCCCTGTGACGTGTTTGGCTGCGGGTAGAAGCATGTTATAAATTAAACCTCATGATGAAATATTCTCATTACATTTTTGGCTCAGTCTTGCACGCCTTGTACTTTGAGCTTTGGGTACTCACTTGGATTAATTCAAAATGCCAAACCGTAATGGTTTTGAATGTCACTAATTCTAACCCAGATAGGGGTGAGGCAGATGGTGGGGAATGGTGATTGCGGGATCCAGAGCAAACACTGTCCTCCCAGGAGAGGTCCTTAGGAAGCAGTGGAGCTGGCGGTTGCTAGCTGGTGGCCAATCGGTGCTGTGAAGAGCCCCCTTTGCCACCCTTTGATGGCAAACTGCTCTAAGCGGAGCAGCCTCCTCCCCATTAAGATAGTCAAGCCCCCTGACAGTGCCTTCACACTGAAAGTTAGCATCTCAGTGGCAGAAAAAGCAAATACCAGAGCTCTTTTCACCTTCTATGCCAGTGGTTCTCAACCTTCCTAATGCCACGGCCCTTTAATACAGTTCCTCCTGTTGTGGTGACCCCCAACCATAAAATTATTTTCGTTGCTACTTCATCACTGTAATTTTGCTACTGTTATGAATCGTCACGCAAATGTCTGGTATGCAGCATGTATTTTCATTGTTACAAATTGAACATAATTACAGCATAGTGATGAATCACAAAAACAATATGTAATTATATATGTGTCTTCCGATGGTCTTAGGCGACCCCTGTGAAAGGGTCGTTTGACCCCCAAAGGGGTCACGACCCACAGGTTGAGAACCGCTGTTCTATGTGCTGGCCCCATCTCCCCACCGTCACACCACCATCCTAGCAACAGTGAGTGATACGTGGGTACTGTGGACTCCCACCTCCCAATTCTCTACCTCCCATGACTAGAAAAAGAGGCCAGAGTCTCCTAAGTAATCATGTGGCTCTCAGTGAATGTCACCCTGGGGGCTGAGGGCTCAGGGATTCAAGGAAGAGACGTGGCCTGTGGAAGGACAGGACCAAGCCTGTGGCCCCGGAGAGGAATCAGCAGGCTCAGCCTGTTTTCTCTCTGATCTCTCCGAGAAAGTTGCCTGTGATTTTCCTAACTTTCTCAGTAGCATCCTAGCTGATATTTATTCCTTGCTGACTCAACAAATGCACTAGGCACTATGTGAAATGCTTTATTATGCATTATCTCATTGCGACTCTAGAAATTATTATCCTCATTTGATTGATGAGGGAACTAATGATTAGAGTGGATAAATAACGTGTCCAATGCCAGTCATGATGAGTGGAAGAGCCAGGATTTGAAGCCAGCTCTCCAAGACACTATGGTAGGTGCTCAGTCACCACTCTGCACAGGAATAGTATGAAGTACCAAGGCCCTTAACCTTTGGTCTCTTCAGCATCTCTGTCTGGGCCTCCTCCTCCTCTTTTTTTTTTTAAATTTTTAAAATTTTAGGGAGATAGAGAAAGAGATTTGTTTTTCCACTTACTTATACATTCCTTGGATGATTCTTGTATGTGCCCTGACCAGGGGTCAAACCCACAACCTTGGCATATCGGTTCCATGCTCTAAGCAAGAACCACTCGGGCAGGGCTATCTGTCCTTCTTAACCAAATGCCCTCAAATCTATTCAGATAAGATGTGCGAGAATTGCTGTAATCAAGCAGGGCCTTAGAGAGGGGTTAGATAGGATGTGGAGAGGGGGTGATGAAGGATTCAAATCTAGCTTTTCAGAAACCAAAACCAGATTTAAGGTGGAGAATTAAACGAGACCAGAGAAAATGCAGACAATGAAGCCCTGCAGCGCCTTGTCAGCCCTGTTCAGCGATGACCTTCACTCTGTGTAAGAAGAGGGCAGGCACGCCCCTGGGTCCCTGTGTGTGGAATTCACTCTCTTAATTGATTCATCCATCAGTCTCCATTGATGACCTGTGGACAAAGCGCTGCACAGAAAAGATGCATGAGACATAGGCCCTGTCCTCCCGGAGTTGCCAGTGCAGAGGTTGGACAAGTGTCTAGAGATTCTTGACTTCCAACAAAGACACGTACATCAAGGAGCAAAATGCATCAGTCATACCAAAACATGGAATCCTTGTAGTATATGGTTATCAAAATGACCTCGGGATTTGTTGTTTTCATCTCAACGAGTTTACATCCCAAGAATCCTATAGCTTAACCTCTAAAAAAAGAAGTTTCTTATGTTCTTACAAATTTCCCTTGAAAGCACAGCTCCTGTTAGCACCAGATTTTCTGAACAGCCCTGGTTTTGAATATCCTGTCATCAGTAAACGTAGCTGAAGGCTACATTTGGCAGTTGGTGTCTCAGGAAACATGTGTCTCTCTCTGCATCAAGAGACTGTAAGCCTGGTCCTGACCCAGTAACTCAAGGTCCTGTGTCCTGGAGCCTGTGGGGGTGTGGTCCTCCCGTCTGCTTCCCTGGCTGTGTGGCCAGGGCCCGCTGTGGGGCTGCATGTATGTGCTCCCTGTGTCAGGTGCTGCCAGCGCCTCCCCACGGACTGCAGCTACGGATGGGGTGTCTTCAGCAAGCCTTTCTATATAGCATCCTCTGCCCCCGGCAGCCCAATGTAGTTCAGATCGGCAGACGTTATCAAGCACATGTGCTAAGCGCTGTAGGGCCTGTAGAAACAGATGGCACCGTCAGACATACCTGTGATGGGACAAAAGAGATGGTTAGAAGGGGATTGAAAGAGATCTGAACAGGTAGGTCTGAGTGGAAGCGGATAGAAGGGAACTGTCTCTGAGATGACAGGACCTCCTGGGGGAGGAAGAGGGCCCAGAGGGTTCGGGTGCAGAGCGCATGCCAGGGGGAGGCGGCAGTAAGAACAGCACAGGAAAGGAGCTGAATGGAGGGGGCCTGGGGAGTGAGACCAGTTTGGAGGTGCTATTTTATGAGGCCCGTGCATGTGAGAGAGAGAGGGGAGGGGAGGGGAGGGATTAGGAAACAGCAGCAGTGGGAATAACTCAGTGAAAACATCGGGACCGGTGGCAGAGTTGAGAACGAGGGTTGAATTATAGATATCTTTTCTGAGGAAAGAAGATTAAAGGAGAGGTTTTTCTTTTTTGTTTTGCGTTTCCTCCTGGCTGCTAGTTTTAAGTAGGTCTTTGGAGCCTGCGGCGGTTGGAAATTGCTGGGCGAGGGGGTAGGTTGGAAGAGCACCCTCGGAGTTCTGGGCTCCCACACTCCCCGCTTGCTCCTCACATGTGACTCAAGGGGCCGGCTGCTCTCTGGGTGTCATTTTCACGTGTGTTTGCCTGTAACCGTGACTCCCAGAAATGTGTAAGACTGGTTAGTGCAAGTAAGTGGGAGGCTAATGATCCTCTTTGTTTCTCTCTTTTTGTCGCAGAGCCCTCGTTTCCTTCCAGGATCTGCTCGTCGGCACCTTTGATCTATTTTTTATTCATCTGCCCCTTCCTTGTGTTCCTTCTGCTCGTCTCCACCCTCGGCCTCTACTGGAAGGCCGGGAAGTCGTCAGCACTGAGGCTAACCTCCCAGAGAGAAAAGGCCCTCTGGGTGGGCATGAAGGGGGCTGGCGATGGGCCGGCCACCACGGAGAAGGAGGAAGAGGAGGACAGTTGAATCCCAAGAGGCGTGCAGCCTTGTGAAGAGTGTGGACTTTGCAGTGGGACTGATCAGACCAGGGCTGAATCCTGGTTCTGCCCTTCTCTGTATCTGTGGCCTTGGGTAAGTTACCCAGGAATCGGAGGAAACAGGTTATTGAGCGTGTATGTGGTGCCAGGCACTGTTACATGTTTCTTTATGTGTGACCTCATCTACCCTTTGCATCCCCCCAACAGTGAGGAGCTAGATGGCCTCAGTACCCCGTTTTCATTCACCATGCCTCCCAGAGGTTCAGGTTTAATATCTGTGAGCAGAGGAGGCCTGCCCTCACACAGCCTCTGGGAGATGAAGTGAGACCCTACAGCTGTGCCCAGGGGGAGCTGCCCTCAGCTCTCCTAGCTCTTCCATCACTGGATCCCTGGAGACACCAGGAGTGACCTGTCCCACTGGCTCCAGGTAATCCTTAGCCTCCAGGGGAGAGGAGTAGGGAAGGGATGCCAGCGAGGCAAAAGGAATTAGGGATATGCCCTTCATTCCCAGTAAATCTGCCTCCAACAAGAACGTGACTTCCTTCGAGGCAGAAATCTCATCTGTAAATGCCACTCAAGAGCTCTGCATAGCAGGTGCGTCATCAATATTGGTTCTTTGATTAAATGATAAAGCATTTTGTAGCCTGAGTTTCTTTATTTGTTTTTTTCCATTTTCTCTGTAAGACTTATTGAGTCATTGCTAAGGAAAAGCTTTTTTCTTTTTTCAATTTTGCGACAGTGCCTCAGTCAGTCCCCCAAGGCCTCATATCATAGCTTCCGTTTCTCCCCATCCCTAAAGTCTCTCTGGCTCCTGGCTCTCAGCCAGTGCCTGATTTTCTTTAACCCGACAGCACTCTGGGGCTATGGTAGTTATTTGGGGGAGGAGGGGTCCATACTGTCACCATCCCCTCCCACTCCAGCGGGGTCTAGAAGTTCAAGGGGGACAGCCAGTCAAGTCTGGTTCCTCAGGATCCCCTATTCTCAGCCAGGAAAAGTCAAGAGGATAATTGGGGTGGGGGAGGGGGGGAGGAGAAGGGGTGTTCATGGTTTAAGACTTTCAACAACTGTGCCCCAGGAGAGGACAACTGTCCCCACTGGGCCTGAGGTCCCTTCCCTTTGTTTCAAAAGCTGCTCCAGCCAGAACTGAAAATCAATCAGTGTCACCTAACAGACTTGAGAAAACATCTACTTATTATCTAAGTGGCCGACAGCATTGCTGTAACACTCGGTAATTTGCATTTCCAAGGAGAGCAATTTATTTTTAATTATTTTATCAGGCACAGACGTCCTCTCCAAACATAATTAGTTCCTTTGCTGGGGAATTATCAGTGGCTATGAGAACTCCCACTGTAGACCTACTGGTTCCTTAACTTCACCTCCCTTTACGGCCTCGTTTGAAATACTCCAAATGTTTCCCTAAACACGTCAGCACACTGTTCCTTTCTCTCAGGAAAGGGAGCATAGCTTTCAGAGAACAAAGCTCAAGTTAAGACTTCTTAGAAAGTATGATTAATGCCTCCCCCTCCCCATTTTTTCCAGAAACCTCTATTTTCATTGGGATATTGAAGGGAAAGAGAGCAGAACTGAGCCCAGGCAGAGAATCAGTGGTTTCTGGTGCTTCCCCTCCCTCCACTGCCTCTCGCTCCACCTGGATACCGCCTTTCAGCTCTTAGCTCAAGCGCCACTGTTTCATGTTTGGCTACAGCACAGAGGCTGCCAGAGGTGACACTGGAATATCTAACTGCCCCCCACCCAGCGGAGTTGGGGGTGATCATTTCCCAGTGAGCGTCCTGTGTCCGGCCCGGGATGGGTGTGAGGGATCCGGTGGGGACCAAGCGGGCACAGCCCCACTCCCCTTGCTTATCACCTTGTCTGTCCTGGACGCTCTGCTTTCAGTGAAGGGATGTGGAACATGTCGGATTTTCTAAGAAGCCACATTGCACTGTTTGGCTCATGGTGAGGTTTCAGGCAATGAAAACCCCTCAGTCTTCTTCTTTTCCTTTTTGAACTTCTAGAATAAAATTTGTTCTCACCCATTTCCATAGGCATTTTACACGAAATCTCTACTCACCCCGGTTGTGTACTTGTTCATCTTAGTTCTTAAAACTTAACGGAGAACGTCACCTTTTCTCGTTGATTTAAACTTTTCCATTCTGGGCCACCACCTGGTTTTACTTTACTTGCTTGTGTTATAAATTCTCCCTGGCAACAGGACAAACCTCTGCCTCAGGACATGGCTACCTACGCCCCATGGGCAAAATACAGCCCACCCCTGTTTCTTAAAATACAATTTGTTGGAATACAGCCCCTGCCTTTCGTTTGCCCACATACACTCTGTGGCCACTGTCATGACAAAATGGCCGAGTCAAGCAGTTGCTATGGAGACTGTAGGGCCTTCGCAAAGCCTGAGATGTTTGCTGTCTGGCTCTTTATGGAAAATGTTTGACAACCCTGCTCTCTTTAAGTGGCTAGTGTTCCATCTGTCTTCACCATGTGTTATGTTCCTGGGAAACTTGATTTGACTTATTATTTCTGCACCGGTTATAGATCTGATTAATTTAACAAAGAATCTAAGGCTTCCATATTGGTGTCTCGCCCAGCAGTTCTGCAGGTGGGATCCTCTCCACCACACTCCTACTAGCGATGGCAACTCCACACCATCCTGTTGAGCACTTACTCTGTACAGGACGAGATGACACAGAGATGACTAAGGCAGGAATAGGCTCCATTCATTATCTTCAGTCGATTGAGGCATCTATAGGAACAACGGATTTATGGCAGCAGATGAACGCAATGGTAGATTGAAGTCATGTGCCATCACAGTCTCTTACAATGGGACAGGTGTTCATCATCTCAGAGTTTCATGGCCTCCCCGGGTGAAAGGGATTCTTCTTCCCATCCTATAGGCAAGAAACTGAAATTCAGAGGGGTGGGGACTTATCTAGCATCACCCAGCCATCTGCAGAAGAGTAAGAGCTCAAACTGAGGTTGGCTGACTAGTCCAGGGCTCTTTCTGTAATAAGCGTGACAGGTGCTTGTTTTGTCACATGCTCTCGAAGTGCTGGTTTGTTCCAAAAAGGGGGAAAGAATTCAGACTATAAGAGCAGGGGACCGCTTTGCACTCTGCCCTGATCCCCAGATTTCCATTCAACCCAATGCATGTTGATTCAATAGCTCCTCTGTGTTGCCTTATGATGGTGTTCAAATAGACACACAAGAGCATGTTTTTGTTACAGTCTCCCATGACTGAAGGCGGATGCTACAAGTTCTAAAGTCTGTCTTTAGGGAATCTTTGTGTTGCTTAATGGCCTGTCTCCAGCAGCTCTTTGTACCACCCTGCTGGCAGCCGGAAATGGTTTATGGATCTTCTGTTCTCCATAGCCAAGGCATGACCAGCCCCATTAGAGGGCGCTGATGCAAAATGGTCTTTATTCCCTAAGTGTGGGCCAAGTACCTTCTAGCCATTAAAGTGACAAGTTGGGGTGCTGTGTGCAAAAAGGCACCCCTATTGAAGGAAAACATTGAGCAGTGTTTAGGAGTCTGAAGTGGCTGGAGTTAGCATCACTACTGAGTAAGGGTTACTGGCTTTGTCCAACATCAGCTCCCAACACACACATACGCCTAAATTCCTCACCTGAAACATTTTCCCCGATGGAGAGAGAGGTATTCAGTGTAGTATTAAGTATGGGTCATTCAAATGCAGTAAACTGCGAGACTTCCGCTTGGCAACTATGATATTTAGTAATCTTTCCACCCAAAAAGAACTAGTCAACATTTGAGCCCTCCTGAGAAGTAAGCTGCAATGAGATACAATTGAGGCTGCAACTGCTTCCTCTTAAGACAGTGATGGCGAACCTATGACACACGTGTCAGAGGTGACACGCGAACTCATTTTTTTTTGGTTGATTTTTCTTGGTTAAATGGCATTTAAATGTATAAAAGAAATATCAAAAATATGTCTTTGTTTTACTATGATTGCAAATATCAAAAAAATTCTATATGTGACACGGCACCAGAGTTAAGTTAGGGTTTTTCAAAATGCTGAAACGCTGAGCTCAAAAGGTTCGCCATCACTGTCTTAGGATCTTCCACCTTGACTTTTTGCTCCTTTTAAATGATGTGCCCAGTGAGTGCTTCGATAACTCAATAGTCAGGAATGTGAGCTCTGGACTTAGACTCCTAGGTTCAAATCACTCTCCGGTTGTAGTCTTTAGCAGTTAATTTCTATTGGACTCGATTCCCTCCTCCATAAAATGAGAATAATACCCATTACTTCGTAGGATTTGTTATAAGGATTATAGGAGATATTCATGTGAAGGAGAAGTCATAAATGTTAGAGATCATCATCATTATTGACATCAGTGACAAGCTGGCCGTTTGAATCCTTTCTACTCCTGAAAAGGAAACCAGACAGCCGTACTTTACTACCTAATTCTTAATACAACAGTGGAGAGAACAGGGCAAGAGAATGAAATTCAAGCATAGGCTTGGCCACAAAATGGGATCCTCAGCCCAGAAGACTAATTTAGAGAAAGAGAAGTGTAAAGTTTCATAAAAAGTCAGGATATCAAGGCGGTGTGGACAGAGGAATATTTGGATAAAATTGTCTGAGTGCTTTACAGTTAAATGAGGAGTCAAGATAGTTTAATCCAGGAGTTCCAAGTGAATATATGGGAATTAATGGGAAATGAAGTCACTAGAGACTCCTATCCTGAGGCTCTTTATACCTGTATTAATTAGCTAATTCAATTTACATGTAGATTTGGGTGCAAATAATTAGCTTGGGAATTTGCATTCGTCTGCTCAGACTGCCGTGACAAAATGCCATAGACTGGGTGGCTTAAACAGCAGGAACTTATTTTCTCACGGTTCTGGAGGCTGGGAAGTCCCAGATCAAGATGCCAACTGACTGAGGGCCCTCCTCCCAACTTACACACTGCCAACTCCTCAATGCGTCCTCACATGACACAGAGAGAGACCCTCGTGACCTCATCTAAACCTAATTATCTCCCAAAGGCCCCATCTCCAAATACTACCACATTGGCAAGCAAAGCTTCAACATATGAATTTGGAGGAAAAAATTAAGTCAGTCCATGGCACTTGGGGAGGGTACACAAGTTAAAAGGAAAACCATTCGAGTGAGCAGCATTCTTCCCCCCGCTCTCCTCCTACTTAGCCATGCTCCAGCTCTTCCATAAGAAATGGGTGATTACTGAAGTGGCAGGAATGGTGTCATCATGAGAAAAGTTGAAGAAGGAGGAAAAGGGATTGCTTAAACATACATGCGGAGCTCTGGGTGGGAACACAACGAAGCTGGGCCATGTGTCCTCCACAACCACCGCAAAATGCTGTTTTTGTCTCCTCTGGACCAGAGAAGTGTTGAGGGTTGGAGGGAGGTGTTATGGCGAAAGCAGGTGAAAAAGAGGAATTGGGGAAAAGGAATGGACAATTAGCACATACGAGTGAGAAAGCAGAAATACAAGCCAACAAACCACAGAAAGAAGAACCTCACACCCCTTGCCCCACCCAAGCTTTGACCTTGGGCGCAGATGGGTTTTGGATCCGTCGTCCTCTCCCACCCCCTCAGCACCAGGCAACTTCTGAAGGAGGAAGACTGCCTGCCCTCAGGAAGAAGCCCTTCAGACACCAGGAGAGGCAGCGAGCGCCACAGCACTGGGGCAAGGCTTTGCTCTCTGGGACAGTAGGAGAAACACCTTAAGTCTGTCGGTTTCTTTCCTTTTTCTTTTCTTTTTAAATATATTTTTATTGATTTCAGAGAGGAAGAGAGAGATAGAAACATCAATGATGAGAGAGAATCATTGATCGGCTGCCTCCTGCATTTCCCCCACTGGGGATCAAGTCTGCAGCTCAGGCAGGTGCCCTGACCGGGAGTCAAATCGTGATCTCCTGGTTCATTGGTAGACGTTCAACCACTGAGGCACGCCGGCCGGGCTGGTCTGTGTTTCTGCTTTTGAGTAAGGTGGAAGTTCAGTCCAGGAAAGGGAGGGTGAGAAAGTACTAAAGAGGAACTGAAGAGCTAGGAAGAGCTAGACCTTTTGAAGGGGCTGCCCTGAGCTGCCCAGGAAGGCTGCCTCAGATCTCCATCAAAAGAGTTATTAACTCTTCCTCTTCTCATTGTTGGACTGAAGCAAATCCCTCACTTAGCCTTCATTCAAATGCATGCAGACCTTGAGAGAGGACCAAGAGGGAGAGGAAGGAGGCGGCTGGTTAGCGGAGAAGTGAGAAGTGACAGGTGTTGTGAGGCAAATTGACAGGACAGAAGATGATGCAACTGAATGAGTGTAAGGTGACAGCCATTGTCCTGAAGAGCCACATCCCCTTGTGGCTTCTAGTCTGTGTTGTGTCCTGTTTACCAAGAAAAAAATCACCCAGGTTAACCTCACTTCCTTTTCTGCTATACTTTGGAGGCTGGTTAATCAAGAGCTAGCTATATAGAGCATGCAGGATCTGCAGTGAGGTGCTTGGGCCAGAAGGAACAAGTGGCATTTATGGGACTCCGTGCCTGACTAAATGACCGTACCCAAAGCATGACGACTAAGCGTCATGTTTACCTGGAGATCTCTCCGGGTTGTGCTCAAGTGCCTGTTCAGAATTTTTGCTGACAACTTGAAGGCAAAGGGAGCAGCTTGTCAAGTGTTCAGTTGACACAGAGTCAGGAGATGGCACTAATAAGCCAGCTGACAGTAGTGGACAGGTTAGAATGATGGATCAGAACTAATGAGATGAAAGATAGAATCCCTAGTTAAGTTCAGGCAGTTCGATGCACCAGGTAAGGGAGATTTGAGTTCACGTGTGAAAAAAGAAATATGTGATTTTGGTTGATTGCACGCTTGATAAAAATTACTAATTAGGCCGAAACCGGTTTGGCTCAGTGGATGGAGCGTCGGCCTGCAGACTGAAGGGTCCCAGGTTCGGTTCCGGTCAGGGGCATGTACCTGGGTTGCGGGCACATCCCCAGTGGGAGATGTGCAGGGGGCGGCTGATTGATGTTTCTAACTCTCTATCTCTCTCTCCCTTCCTCTCTGTGAAAAATCAATAAAATATATTTTTTTAAAAATTACTAATTAGTATGACATGTTTGCAGCTTTAAATTGCTTATATAGAGTGGTCAGTACATTTTAAAAAATCATGACAGCAATACATGCGTGTTTTAGAAATTAAAACCACACTCAAGAGGAATGAAAACAAATGCCCATATAAAGAAGTGTGTATTAAGGTTCATAACATTATTCCTAATAACCCCAGAGGGAAATCAACCCAAATATCCATCAACTGGTGAACGAATATCATGGAATACTGTTTAGCAATAAAAAGGAGTGAAGTACAGATACATGCTATATAACATGATGAACCTCAAAAGCATTATGCTAAGTGAAAGAATACGAGGCAATAGACTACATATTCTGCGACTTCATTTATATGAAATGCTTAAAAATGTTTAATGGCCAATTTCTGAAGACAGAAAGCAGATAGGTGGTTGCCTTGTCCTGAGACTGTTATTAGGGATACAATTTTAACACCACTGAAATTCATACAAAATATTGGTACGACTAAAGAATGTGTAAAGTCTCCTGTGTTTTCAAATTATAACCAGAGTCGTTCCTACTATAATGGCAACCTGACTGTGCCTGTGTTAAAGGACAAATTGAAAATGGTCGTTTTTTGAAAGGCACACAATGACATGAAATTGAATTAGCATTACATATTGTTAAGCAAAAAGAATAGAGCCTTCAGAAGAGGAGGGCCTTCAGTTTGGTTTTTATGTTAATATGCTGCTACCTAGTGATCATTTAGAAAATGGCAGGACTCGGTTTGTTTTTTTTTTCCTTCTTGGATTTGTTAAGCCATGTCTGTATACCACAAATATCTGAATGCTTGGCTATGGGGTTGGTGAAATATTTGCGTGAATCACTGAATAATTTATGCTTCACAAAAATACTACAGTGGCAAGAACTGGATTGGGAATCTCGAAAAATGACTTCCAGTCCCCATCTGCTGGTGTCAGCTTTGTGACTTTGAGCTGGGAGAAGATTAATTTGATTCCAAAGTCCAAGGAGAGGCTCTTAAGGCAGTGGTTTAGGAGCAGGGCCTTGGGGCAAGCTCTTAAGGACTCTAAACTTTGAAATCTTATGCTTTAAAATGGGGATAAAAGAATGCCCACTTGCAGGGTAGTTATGACAACTAAGAATGCATGTAAAACCACCTAACATACATCTCAGAAAAGGTTAGGCTAGCTCTGGCCAGTGTGGCTCAGTTGGTTGGAGTGTTGTCCTGTACATCTAAAAGTCTCAGGTTCAGTTTCTGGTCAGGGCACATACCTAGGTTGCAGGTTCGATCCCTGGTCGGGGCGCTTACAAGAGGCAACCGATCAATGTTTCTCTCTCACATCCATGTTTTTTCTCTCTCTCCTTTCCTCTTTCTCTCAAATCAATTAAAACATGCTCGAGGGAGAGTTTTAAAAAAGTAGGCTCCAGTGATGTTTCCCTATTAATTTGCGTCATAACTGTGACCCCCTCCCACCCCATCCCAAAACAATGAGCAAAAGCCACAGGGATATACATTCAGAAAACTAAATATATTTTGGTTTACCAATGAATTGGAAAACACAATTGAATAATTTAATTTTAAAATAAGGTTGCATAGAAGTTGGAATTTTACAAATAACTTGAAACCTGGCTTTGCTGATTATTTTTAAACTAGAAGCCCAATGCACAAAATTTGTGCAAGAGTAGGTCTTCCTTCCCCCAGCTGCTGGAACTGGTTTCCCTCTAGCACCCGGAACCCAGGCTTCCCTCCAACCACAGCTTCATCCTGAAGGACATCCGTTCTAATTAGCATATCACCCTTTTATTATTATAGATCATATGGATAGTGCCAGGATGTCAAGGGTTGGCTGTTCTAGCTGAGCCTCTTACCACTGGTATCTTCTAGATGTCTGACATGTTTATATATGCCAGCCAGCACAACACTGACTAGAGAAAATACGTTCCTTCCATTTCCCCACAAACAACAATGAGTGTTTAAACCACTCTGGATTTCATTTCACACATTGGAGAACCAGTCTGCTTAAGGAGCTACATTGTCTGAAACGGAACAGTTTCTACTATTTCACTTCTTCTTATTTCCTTAAGATGTCAAAATAGCTTAGATAATTAACCTTAGCTCTTGTTTTCCATGCTGACGTTCTGACACTGCTTATACATTATATCTTTTGTTTCTTTGTTTTGTACAGCTTCTATTGAGGGATAACTTAGATACCACAGAATTCACCTAAAGTATGCAATTCAGAGTCTTAATAAATTTGTATAGTTGTGCAGCCATTACCACAATCCAGTTCTGGAGCAAACCCATCACATACTTTGTGTTTGACTAGCCCCGGGATGGAAAGAATTTATTGGACCATTAACCGGTGTATTTAAGCCATCTAGCTCTAGGACCTAGCCTAGGCATTCCTTTTGAGGAAATCAATCTCTAAAGAAAAACCAAATCAAGATCTCAATTTGACTCAAGATAGAGGTCTGTAAAGCACATTCTTCAATGGTTTCTCCACAGGTCTGCAAGCTATTTCAGGACATAAGTTAAAAATGCGAGTAAAGAGTCCGAGTTAATGCACATACCCTACTGTACGTGTATATATTGAAAAGTGTATATTGTACAATTCATTATAGTTTATGCTGATATTATGGCCACCCTTCACCCAGTGACAAACTTGTTTTTTCACTCGTATGAATATGATTAGGTAGGATAAACTGTCCAGAGCCTAAACATTTTTTCCTTTATTTTTATTGTTGACATTATTACAGATGTGTAGCATATCACATATTTATGGAAGAAATATTCCCCCTTTCTGTGATCTGGCTGTGCACACTTTCATGGGGTTGGACCTGAGATATTGGCTGGGATACTTACAGAGGAAGAGCTTCTTCCTGAATGGAGTATTTAGAGAGGCCCTGATTTTGTCTTGTTTCAAAAGGATATTATTCAAAAACGAATTAAATTACTATGCCCCTCTTCCTGCAAACCCAGTGTTTATGGTCTGCTTCTCCCAGTACAGAGTCTATTAAATGTATGTACCTAAAAATGTCTCAGTGCAAGAATTATAATCTGGGGATGATGAAAATGCCTCTATTTGTTTGTCTTTGCTTTGTCTTGTCTCTAAATTTATCTATAGGCATTTCAGAGGGGTGGTTATATATAAACTAACTCCACTTAGGTTCCAGGAACATCTTTATCTTGCCCTACAGAGTTTACTGCTAATCCCACTCATCTCCACATTTAAATACTATTTTACATGATTATTTAAGTGTTCAGTCTCTACCAAATATTGAGTAAGGCTTTTCTGTTTAGTTGTTAGAAACTTTGTGTGTATGAATAAGTAAATTCTATTATTTCTGAAGTGCCCAGTCCACACCGGGCACACAAAAAGCTATTTAAGCCGAAACCGGTTTGGCTCAGTGGATAGAGCGTCGGCCTGCAGACTGAAAGGTCCCAGGTTCAATTCCGGTCAAGGGCATGTACCTGGGTTGCGGGCACATCCCCAGTGGGAGATGTGCAGGAGGCAGCTGATCGATGTTTCTCGCTCATCGATGTTTCTAACTATCTCTCTCCCTTCCTCTCTGTAAAAAATCAATAAAAAATATTTTTTTAAAAAAGCTATTTAATATGTACTTGTTTAACTAATAAATGATACCTCAGGTTTGCCTTCCCTCTTCCAGACCCCGGCGACATTTACATTTATCATATAGCCCAGGCTTCCTAGACATTGCAGCTTTTCTGTCCTGCTGTCCCCACTAAGTACAGCAGCACATGCCACACCATATGTCTGGCCATATGGCCCTCAATAGCTGTAATACGAAACCATCTCTACTGCAATAAGTCTGATTTCTATTCCTCCATTTTTAAAATCATTTTTTTTCTTTTTAAAAAATATATTTTTATTGATTTCGGACAGGAAAGGAGAGGAGAGATAGGAATATCGGCGCTGAGAATCATTGATTGCTGCCTCCTGCACCCCCCCTACTGGGGATTGAGCCCACAATCAGGCATGTGCCCTGACCAGGAATCCAACTGAGACCCTTCAGTCTGGAGGCTGATGCTCTTATGCTGAGCCAAACCAGCTAGGGCTCTATTCCTCTCTCTCTCTCTCTCTCTCTCTCTCTCTCTCTCTCTCTCTCTCTCTCTCTCTCTCTCTATATATATATATATATATATATATATATATATATATATATATATATATATATATATTTCAGAGAGGAAAGGAGAGGGAGAGACAGAAACATCAATGATGAGAGAATCATCCACCAGATGCCTCCTGCACGCGGCCTACTAGGATTCAGCCCGCAACCAGAGCATGTGCCCTTGACCGGAATCAAACCCGGAACTCTTTAGTCAGCAGGCTGAGGCTCTATCCACTGAGCCAAACCGGCTAGGCTATTCCTCCCTTTTTAATGGATAACTTGGATTGTGATTTCAAATGCAGTCCCCTTTCCTTTAATTTCAACCTCGATTTTTAATATTATCAGAGCATACTAGTAGAAAAAAGTTTGACAAAGTTCCCCTCCACCCCTACACTACCAGTGTCTAGAGAACATTCTGTACACACACGGGAGGCAAGCTGCACGGTCCGCTGGGCACCTGCCAGTAATTCGCTGCGTCTATGACCTGGGGGAGTCGCTTTAACCCCTCTGAGACTCGGGGGTCCTCCATAAAATGCTGCCCATCTCTCCAGGTTGTGGAGTAGAGAGACATGCGTGCGTAGGCACTCTGTGGGGTCCAAAGCGCTACACAAATTTAAAAGACTGTTGTGGGGTCCGTTATGCCTGTCCTGGGGCAGACCTGTCAGCTCACCACGCAGCTTTAAGGGACGCCCCCATCACCTCTCACCCGCACCCCCTCTTGCCCCCGCCGCTCCAGCACCACAAGTTCTGCGGCTCCTCCTGCGGGGCCCGCTCCTCCAGGCCTGTCCTCCCCAGTGACCCTGACCGAGCACAGCGCCAGAGCGCCCCCGAGCGCCAGGCCCCGGCGCGGGGAGACCCGGGCAGCTCGCGGCGCTCTGGGCCCCCGGGCCGAGCGAGCCTTCTTTGCAGCGCTCCTCCCTGCGGTTTGTAAACCCGTGTTTCCTCTAGGGCCGCCCCCTAGAGCAGTGGTTCTCAACCTTCCTAATGCCGCGACCCTTTAATACAGTTCCTCATGTTGTGGTCACCCCCAACCATAAAATGATGTTCGTTGCTACTTCATAACTAATTTTGCTACTGTTATGAATCGTCATGTAAATATCTGATATGCAGAATATATTTTCATTGTTACAAATTGAACATAATTAAAGCATAGTGATTAATCACAAAAACAATATGTAATTATATATGTGTTTTCCGATGGTCTTAGGCGACCCCTGTGAAAAGGTCATTGGACCCACAAAGGGGTCGGGACCTACAGGTTGAGAACCACTGCCCTAGAGGGTCTTAAGTGGAAACCCGAGTCGCCCCGTCTCAGTCCAGCCCGTAGCTCCCCAAGTTCCTGCCAAGCGAAGCCTCCCTCTCCCCGCCGACCTCCAGTCTGAACCACCCTCCAGCCTTAGCCACGCCCCCAGCCAAACGCCCCGCCCTCACGCCTCAGCCTCAGATTTGATTTCTGCGCGCGCCAAGTCTTAGTGTAGCTATGATTGGTTGGAGGTGAGCGGACCTCCAGGATGATTGGCTGGTAATAGCTAGAGGGTGGGGTTAATGCCACGGCGGTGAATTATGGGGGCATTAAGACTGATGATTGGTTCTGGAGGACCGACTGAAAAGCGGAAGCAGGCGTTGGGGCGGGACTTCGTGGGAGAGGCCCGAAAAAGAACGCGATGGAATTAGTTAGGTGTCCGCAGCATGGTGAGGGGCCAGGGTCCGAGGGCCCCCCGGGGTCGGTCCACCTGTCATGGCGTAATTGTTGTCGGCCTTCTCTCCTCAGGGACTCCCTGCTTTCTGAAGACCGGCGTTCGCGATGGCCCGAATAAAGGAAAGAGCTTCTACGTGTGCCGGGCGGACGCTTGCGACTTCGTGCAGCCCACCGAGTAGGTCCCGAGCTGGGCCTCCCGGGAGGAGCCGCCGGCTCGGCGCCCGGCGTCACAGGGACTAGGAGCGAGCGGTGGGGCCCCTGGTCTGCGGAGCCGGGGCCCTTGAAGTAGTTGGTAATCCCAGGACCGCGGCGGGTGCTGGGGAGACGCTCCGCGCCTGCTTGCTGTGTGACCCGAGCCTGGTTGCTCACCCTCTCTGGGTCCCCAAGAGCCGTATAATGGGGGATGCTTTCCGGCTCTGGGTTTCTATTGATTTGTCGGGCCTAGGCAACCGGGACATTCCCCTCCTCCGCCCCCTCTAACTGAGGACCTGCAGGCATAGTAGGAAATAGTTGGGCCTTGTTTTGAATTAGTTTTAGGCGGAACTGGTTTTTAAGTGTTGGAGGTCAAAACACCCCGATGGCCCCATCTAAAAACAGGATTCTCTGCATTTAAGTGGTGATAATGATAACCCAAAGAAGCAAGTTCCTTTAGGGGTTAATGCCGAAAGAAAATCCGATAGCTGATTTCAGCACTTTATAGTTTTACAAAATGGGCAGCTGAGACCCAGCAATATTATAATTTTTTAAAGTGAGAAAAGTTAATACTGTTCTCAGAGCGTTCGTGTTTTGTAGTGCTAGCTGTCCACAGTCTCTAGAGAACTTGAAAACGATCACATCATTAAACATTTTTTCCTTCTCTCTATGTACTGAACTTGGTAAAGAAAAATAACTCTTCTCTATTCCATGTAAAGAACATAATGGATATCAACTAGAAAATAAAGTATTTTTTCAACGTGTATTGTTAACTTTTCTGAGAAAATATTCTTTTAGCCCTCTACTAAGGTTTTTAATTGAAAGAAATTACTGGGGTCCACTTTAATTAAATACAAAATGATTTTGAGTAAAACTGTCAAATCTTGAGATAGAAGGAACTAACCAAAAATAAGCTATCAACAGCATATTATGTTAGGGTTTGCTATTTATTTCTAGTTTCTATTCTGAGCTTCTTAGGTTCTGTATCTAGCTCAAGTTTCGTGAAACATGAAAGCATGTTCATATTACAGGCAGTCCTCGGGTTACGTTGGACTTGACGTATGTCGTTTCGTGGTTCGTTTCGTGGTTACATCGCCATCTCCCATTTATTTATATATAAAAAAAAAAAGTTCCGTCATTTTGACGTATGTACATATGTGCTTTATGTTTTTTATTATTTATTTACCAAAAGTAAAGGTCAGGGATTGTTATCTTTCTTTTAAAATTTTTTTTACTGTTTCACTTCATTACTGCTGTGTATGTGCTCCGTGTGAGTGACGTAGGTGCTTATGTAGGTGGTTTCCGACTTACCGGGGAAAATCCCCTTTATGTTGCGCTGTAGGAACGGATCTCCAACATAACCTGAGGACCTGCTGTAGTAGGAATTAAGTATCAATGGTAGCATAAGACTGGGTTTTACATTCAAAGGAACATACCCTTATATAGACTGCCATTTGTACAAATGTACTGTTATACAAACTAATCTATAATAATAAAAGTGTAATATGCTAATTAGACCAGACATCCTTCCAGAGGAAGCCAGGGCTGCGAGGGAAGCCTGGGTCCCGGGTGCCTGCTGGCAGCCGGAGGGAAGCCTGGGTCCCTGGTGCTGGCAGCCGGGGGCAGGAAGGCCTACTCTTGCACAGATTTTGTGCATCAGGCCTCTAGTACAATAATATTTGACTTGAAGACAGTAATTTGATAAACTTGACCTATTTGGAATATGTCTGGTATCCAGAATATAAGCAAAATAAAAAGTGTTGCAGGACATAGGAAAGTAAATTTCTTCATTTAAACCAATTTACTCTCAAATGTCAAATTTTCTCATAATAAGAAGTTGGAGGAGGAGTTAAGTTTATGCCAAGCATGAACAAATTAGGGTGTGTTGCTACAGTAGGTACTTCAGGCATTCCTGGAGTCTTATAATGTAAAGGTCACATACCACAGTGTATTTCAAAACCTTTGAGTCATCAGGAAAAAGATATTAATGTCATGAATTATTTGGGGGGTGGGAAAGATGAAAGCTGTGGGCGCTTTCCCCAGGGGAGTGCACGTACACATGAAATGTCTGGGATTTACAAGCTCAGTGGAAGTTATGCATGGACTCTTACAGTTTGGATTTAATTGTAGGATGTTAGCTTCTGTTCTTTGCCTTCTAAAACAAAATTTCAATTTTTCCCCCCTCTAGCCTTCCTGTTTCTCATTGTTTATTGCACGAGGGATTTGTGGTAGAACTTCAGGGCTTACTGCCACCCCAGGGCACGAAAGAATATAGGTAAGTGTCCAAAAGGAACATCTAAGTACATTTGCTTTTCTTTTTTTCTTGCCTGGAAGAGTTAGAGCCAGGTATGTTTTCCTAGGATTCTTTAATGCTCATTATTTAAAAAAACAACAACACAGCAGTATTTTTGCATGTATTGAATATTGTCTGAGCTGTCACTCCCTCACTGCTGAGCAAAATTTCAGGATTAAACTGCTCCAATGGTCATTAACTTGTCAACTTTCTCATTCTATAATAGACTGAAGTAATGTGTAAAAATGTCTAACATATGTTAAATACTCTGTGAATGTTAGTTGCCCTTTTTATGGGAACTCAGAAGGGCAAGAAAGTCTATTTAGATGTCAGATGATATTTCTCATGAGAATTGAAAGATAAGTAGGAATTCACAAGGAGCAAGAAAGGGGTCATATTTAACTGATTAATACTCTACATTAGGGAACAGAGGCATGAAGTAACAGAATTATATGCATTTGGTTCAATAATAGTTTAGCACATGTTTGAGTAGAGACTTCAGAAGATAAGGCTGGCCAGGAAGGCAGGGGCCAGGTGTGATGGTTTTTATATGATACCAGAGGCCTGGTGCACAAGTAGGGTCCCTAGGCCTGGCTGGCTGCAGGCCAGGGCCTTCCTTCGCTCTGTGCCGCCCCCTGGTGGTCAGTGCACATCATAGTGAGCAGTTGAATTCCCAAGGGGACAATTTGCATATTAGCCTTTTATTATATAGGACTAGAGGCCTGGTGCACAAAAATTTGTGCACTCGGTGGGGAGGGGGGTCCCTCAGCCCGGTCTGTGCCCTCTCGCAGTCTGGGACCACTCGGGAGATAACGACCTGCTGGCTTAGGCCTGCTCCCGGGTGGCAGAGGGCAGGCCCAATCCCTAGGTGCAGCCCCTGGTCGGGCTCAGAGCAGGGCCGATTGGGGAGTTGGGGTGCCGCCCCCTGTCATGCACAGAGCAGGGTGATCGGGAGGTTGTGATGCCACCCTCAGTCACGCTCAGGGTAGGGCCGATTGGGGGGTTGGGGCACCGTCCCCTGTCACACTCAAGGCAGGGTCGATGGGGAGGTTGCAGCGCCACCCCCTGTCACACACAGAGCAGGGCCCATAAGGGGGGTTGGGGCTCTGTACCCTGTCACGCACAGAGCAGGGCCAATCAGGGGGTTGGGGCGCTGCCCCCTGTCACGCACAGAGCAGGGCCCATCAGGGGGTTGGGGCGCCACCCTCTATCACCCACAGAGCAGGGCCAATCAGGGGGTTGGGGCGCTGCCACTCTCACACTCAGGGCAGGGCCGATGGGGAGGTTATGGCTCTACCCCGTCACACACAGAGCAGGGCCCGTGGGGGGGCGGGTTGGGGTGCTGCACCCTGTCACACAGAGTAGGGCCGATCAGGGGGTTGGGGCGCCGCACCCTGTCACACACAGAGCCGCAGGGCGATCAGCGGGTTGGGGAGCTCCCCCCTATCAGGCACGGAGCAGGGCTGATCAGGGGGTTGGGGCGCCTTCCCCTGTCACGAACAGAGCAGGGCGGATAGGGAGGTTGTGGCCCCGCCCCCTGTCACAGAGCCGCAGGGCGATGAGGGGGTTTGGGCGCTGCCCCCTGTCACGCTGATCCTGGTGCTGGGAGGCCTCGCGGCTCCGCTGATCCCGGTGGTAGGAGGCATATTACCCTTTTACTATATAGGGTAGAGAGGCCTGGTGCACGGGTGGGTGCCAGCTGGTTTGCCCTGAAGGGTGTCCTGGATCAGGGTGGGGGTCCCCGCTGGGGTGCCTGGCCAGCCTGGGTGAGGGGATGATGGCTGTTTGCAGCTGGTCACACACCCTTCAGGGTGGGGGTCCCCACTGGGGTGCCTGGCTAGTCTGGGTGAGGGGCTGAGGGCTGTTTTCAGGCTGGGGGTGACTGAAGCTCCCAACCGCTCCTTTTTTCTTTTCTTTTTTTTTATTCTGGGCCAGCTTTAGCTTTGAGGCTTGGCTCCAGCTCTTAGGCCTCCGCTGCTGAAAGTAGGTTTCTGGCCTTTGCTTACAATGTTGCAATCCTGCTGGCTGAAGCCCGGGGGACTAAAGCTGGTTTCTGGGGTTTTGTTTAGCTTCTATATTTGTTACATAGTTGCTTAGAGTTGCAGCTCAGAGGCCTGCAGTGGCAGGCCGGGAACGTTGGAGTCCTCCCTCACTGAAGCAAGCAAGTCTCATGTTAGTTTCAAGCTGCCTGGCTGCCGGCCGCCATCTTGGCTGGCAGTTAATTTGCATATTGCCCTGATTAGCCAATGGGAAGGGTAGCGGTTGTACGCCAATTACCATGTTTCTCTTTTATTAGATAGGATTCTGTGCAGTTTGGAATTTACATATTCTAGATTGATTTCCCCCAACCTCCTCCCTGCAAAATAGAGGCATTCAAAGGCCATCTTCACAATTTTTACATACCTGAATACTGCCTGTTTTATTATTTTTCTTAATTGAACTATATATTCAATAAGATGCACAGATCTTAAGTTTTCAACTGGTTGAGTTTTGAGAGACGTATATACCCATCCTTATGACCAAAACCCCAATCAAAATATAGAATATTTCTATTGCCTAATTAAGTGTTCTTGGACCCGCTTCTAGTTAATCTCCTCATCCACCATAGACAACCACTATTTTGATTCATAATATATACATTCTTTTTTTGTTTGACTTTTATGTAATAGTATCTGTGAAATTCTCCATCTGGTTGTGTTTATCAGTAATTCATTGATTATTATTGCCGAGTTGAATTCTGTTTTATGAATTCCACAGCTTGTTTCATGTGCTCATTTGCCATCTGTGTATCTTTGATGAAATATCTGTTTAAATTTTTTGCCCATTTTTTTTAAATTGAAATTTTTATTGAGATAATTGTAGATTCACTTGCAGTTATGACAATACAGAGAGATCCCTGTAGACTTTACCTAATGGTAACATTTTGCAAAATTTAGTATAATATCACAACTAGAATATTGATATTGATAAAATTCATTGATCTTATTTGTAAAGATAGCTTTACTATACTAATTTGCATACTTATGCATTTAGTTCTATACAGTTTTATCATGTGTAGTTTTGTGTATTCACCATGACAGTCAAAATATTGAACAGTTAAATCACCACAGGAGCCTTCCTGTTGCCCTTGTATAATCATATTCCTGCTCCCCCCCTCACTCCTGGCAGCCATGAATCTGATCTCCATTTCAAAAATATTACATAAATGGGATTATTCAATATGACACGGGACCTTTCAGTCCGCAGGCCGATGCTCTATCCACTGAAGCAAACCGGAGATTTTTGTCTTTTAAATATTGTGCTGTCTTTTATTATTGAGTTGGAGTTCTTTATATATTCTCTATACAAGTCCTTTGGCAGATAAACACATTCTGAATATTTTCTTCTGTTTGTGGTTTTCATTTTCTTAACTGTCTTTTGAAAAGCAGAACTTTTTTATTTTTATAAAGTTCAGCTTATTATATTTTAATGGCTTGTGGCTTTTGTCTTCTCTCTAAGAAATCTTTGCCTACCCAAGATCATAAATTTCTCCAGTGGTTTCTTGTAGAAGTTTTATAGTTTTGCTTATGGCTTTGTTTATTTGTTTGTTTAGTCTATGGTTGACCTCAAATTAATTTTGGTTATCTTATGAGATAGGAGTAGAAGTTTATTTATTTTTCCATGTAATATCGAATGAATGCTATGCATTTGTTTCTGCACTGTTTTCTGAAGACATTCTTTTCTCCATGGAAATGCTTATTAAAAAATCAGTTGAGCCCTAGCCGGTTTGGCTCAGTGGATAGAGCATCGGCCTGTTGATTGAAGGGTCCTGGGTTTGATTCCGGTCAGGGGCACATGCTCAGTTGTGGGCTTGATCCCCAGGAGGGGGTGTTCACGAGGCAGCCAATCAGTGATTCTCTCTCATCATTGATGTTTCTATCTCTTTCTCCCTCTCCCTTCCTCTCTGAAATCAATAAAAATATATTTAGAAATATTTTTTTAAAAAATTAGTTGACCATTTGTGGGCTATTTCTGGACTTACAAATCTGTTCCACTGCTGCCTTAGCCTATCCTTACACAATCAGGTAACATAGTGTGTATCTTCCAACTTTATTTTTCAAGACTGGCTATTCTGGGTCCTTTGCATTTTCATATACAATATAGAATCAACTTTTAAAATTTCCTCAGGAAGCACTGTTGGGATTACAACGAATCTATATGGATCATTTGCGGGAGAACTGACAATAATATTGATCTTCCAATCCATGAGCATGGCCTATTTATTTATGACTTTAAAATTTCTTCCTAGTATTGTTGAATAATTTTCATTATGGAGTTCTGTACCCTTTTTGCTAATTTTAGTCCTCAATGTTTATGGTTTTTGATATGGTTTTAAATGGAATTTTTAAAAATTTCACATTTCGATTGTTTTCTCTGATATGGTGGGGCTAGTATGCTTCTAGTTACTAGAATCTAGTACATGAAACCATTTGCAAACTACTGGGGGCTCTATCATGCAGAAACACTGTTCTAGGTGATAGGAAACCACTGAAGAATTTCTTATCAATTTGCATTAAAGAAGAATGAACTATGGAGGATAGATTAGAAAGTGAAGATAGTGGAGGCAAGGGGACAACTGAAATAATTGCTACATAGCATATTTATTATCTCTTATTGTCGTAGATTCTGGTGCGATGAGTTTCAATACCCCTGTTTTACAGACAGATAAGGAGAAATGTAGAGAGGTTAGAATGGAATCTACGTTCCCATGGTTATAAGTTACATTGCTGGTATTCAAACCGAGTGAGAAAAATGGGCTTGGATAGAGGCAGTGGCAGTGGAATTGGATACACTTAAGATTGCAGGAAACTTGCTGAAAGAGAATTGATAAGACGAACTTTCTGGTAGGGCATTGAAGCATGCTTCTTCCCTTCTTTTTCATCAGGAATAGTGATCATGGTAGCCCTGGGCGACTTTCCTGGGTTGTGAGGACTCAGTGGGGCTGTGTGTGATGCATTTAGTCTGGTGTTTAGGTTATTGTCAGTGCTCAATAAATGGTTGCTGAGTTGGGGTTTATGGGTGATGAGTATACCATTAAGCAAGACAGGAAGAAAGGGTTGGGATGTGATCACGTAGAGAGCTTTGGATTAATCATGTCTTGTGTAATGTGAAACCAGCTAAAAGAGTGAGTGTGCAGCTTTGAAGAGAGGTTTAGGCTAAACATAGAATTTTGAGAACTTATCATTAATATTCTTCATACTAGGTAGGTGAAGCTGAGAGGTGATCATTGTTTTAAAATAGGGCAAAAAAAGTATGCTAAATGTAATTCTTTTAGCCCAAATCCAAAGCACTATTAATAGGAGGTATTTACTAGAGCTTTAAAAAGGTTGTTTTAGGATGAAGAAAATAAAGTTCTGCAGCATACAACCACAACAAAAAACATGCATCTAGCTGTGTGGTGCAGGCGGGAAATATAAGCAGAAGTAGACAAGCCCATGGATGATGATGTCCTTTGCAAACAATAATACATTTAGCCAGAACTCCTATAGTATACTCTGGAGAATGACCTCAGGGAATACAGCCCCTCCTTCCCCCAAACTGGCTTTTCTTTTCAAGAACTTAGGTACTTTATTTCCCCAAATTAATACCATTATGAGTAAAGCTTAACCTGAACAGGAGACAGGTGCAGCCAAGTAATGCCCCTTCTATACACCTTGGATGCAGCTGCATTTGTGTGCAGTTCTCCAATTTAAACACCAGATGGTACCACTCACCCGCATTTGACTGGTCCTTCAGCCATGGCCCTCTGTTGGGCAATGAAGGAAGCTATGCTAGTCATTCAGTAGAACCCGTGGGAAGAACTCTTGCCTTGACAGGAGTGTTTACCACATAAAAGCGGCACACCTTGATTTACAAATGTGAGACATTGTCATTGAGCTCCTGAGTTCATGTTCTCTTTTTTTCTCTCCCTGCCCCCAGCCCTCTTACTTTTTATTCTCAAGGATATGGGATCAAAATGGGTGGAAATAATAATACTCTTTTGCCTATAAATAATAATACAAGTTAGTTCTTTAAGAAACTGGTTTTAGTAGGATGCTCAAAATATTTTATTTTTAATAACACTTTAATCTTTGAATGTCTACAAAATTCCTTGGTTACTTTTTGGGTAAAATTGGCATGCAGATTATCTAGCCCAATGAAGATTACCTAGGCTACTGACAAAGAGGCATTAGGGCTTGGGCCAGAAGGACCCCAGGCCCCAACAACCCTTAAAGAACCCACATCAATAAAGCCAGTACCTAGTAGGTGTTTTGGAGTATCGTTCACTGTGTTGTACAATAGGAGTAATCCTTGTATGTAAAGGATATCAGCACTTTGTAATATGTGTAGCAATTACTTTTCCCAGCTTGCTTTTTGTCTTAGAATTTGCTTATAGTATTTTTACTATATGGAAGTTTAAAACTTATGTAGCCGAAATTCCGAATTCTTTGTCTCTCAGCTGTAGGTTCTTATACTAGTAGTCATGCCAAGAAAAGCCTTCACTTTAGGATTACAAAGATATTCATCTGTGGTTTTTTTTTTCCTTAGGATATTTATAGTTTCATTTTTTACATTTCCATTTTTGTTTAACTTGGGTTTTAGTGTAAAAGCAGAGAACCCATGTTCCTAAGTGCCCTATGACAAAACTGGGTAAGAACTAGACATAGGAAGGTCATTGAGCAGTCCTATCTGCACACGTTAGAATGCCAAATTGGATGTGTTCAAATGCCAGGTGCTTCTGTGACTTTAAGACCTACAGTAAGGGATTATTGTTAATCAAGATTACTGAGAAAGTGGAGGAATTCAGACTTGAACTTGGCCTTGAATGACTTAAAATTTGGGTAGAGATAAGGACAAGGGAGTGTTCCAGGCTGTAAGTAGAGGTCTGGATATAGGAATAAGCCCCTGTGGCTGCAGGAGTGGAGTAATGACTGCAGTTATTAAGTTCTTAATATGGGCCAAACTTTGATCTGACTCTGTTATCTTCACAGTGACCAAATGAGGTAGGTACTTATTTATTAGAGGCCTGATGCACGAAATTCTTGCAAGAGTAGGTCTTCACAGCCATGGTGGCTGCCTCGATCCTGAGGCTGCAGCCCCGGCTTCATCTGGAAGGTTGTCCGTAAGGACGTCCAGGCAGCCATTCGGTTGATTTGCATATTATATTTTTATTATTATAGATTATTATTACTTCTTACCATTTTGTAGGAAAGTAAACTGCCACAGGGGCCAGTCAAATGCAGTGCCTTCATTTTCAGAGCTAGTTATGTGGTAGGGCTGAGGTTCCAATCCTCCCAGCCTGCCTGACAGTGTGATGCTGGGTTGGACAGCCAGCCTTTAGTAAGAAGGGAGGATTTGCTTTCTGATGAAAGAGACTGAATTGAAGAGGTCTGTCCTCCTCTAGCTGGTTTCTTCATCCTTGTTGTTTATAACCTGTGTCCTGGAAAATAATTAATATGCTACAGACATTACATTCTTCTTATAGTGGAATCAGTATTTGCTTTCACATGTGTTTTAATGGATTTTCACATCCTTGATTATCTGTGTTTTATACTACATTAGATTGTTATTCCGATGCACTAGAAGTAAGGCTGAGAAGAAACAATGGTGTGGATCTATCCCATGGCAGGTAGGAGTTATTCACCTGTTTTCAGACCTGCTCTGTTCAGACTGTTTAATCTGTGGCATCACCTGAAAAAACTTGGAAGTACAACAGAAACTGGTCGGTCTTCATCATACTGTCTCTGAAAGGCAGTTCTTTTCTTTAAGGAAGATAGACCCTGTTGTGACTTTTAATTCAAAGGACTATTTGGTTATAGTAAAGAATTAATTAACTGTCTTCTATTTTACTTACCTAAATATTTTCAGAGGTCTTAAATGTCGTCAATATTCTCCTACTTAGGGGAAGATTTAGATCAGTGATGACGAACCTTTTGAGCTCGGCGTGTCAGCATTTTGAAAAACCCTAACTTAACTCTGGTGCTGTGTCACATAGAAATTTTTTTATATTTGCAACCATAGTAAAACACTGATTTAGATTTTCTTGACTAACTTCAGCATCTTTTTATAGACTGATACCTCCTTGATATTGGTATAAGCTGATTATAATTCATAAGCTCTTAGAACACGAGAACTAGGAGAGATCCCACAGATATCCAGTAGGTGAGAAACTACACCAGTGATGGCGAACCTATGACACACGTGTCAGAGGTGACACGCGAACTCATTTTTTTGGTTGATTTTTCTTTGTTAAATGGCATTTAAATATATAAAATAAATATCAAAAATATAAGTCTTTGTTTTACTATGGTTGCAGATATCAAAAAATTTCTATATGTGACACGGCACCAGAGTTAAGTTAGGGTTTTTCAAACTGCTGACATGCCGAGCTCAAAAGGTTCGCCGTCACTGAACTAGACCTAGGGAGGTGAGGAGACTTGTTTTGATGGAGGGATAGCTTGAACTTATGATTCTAGACTCCACAGTGAGATCTTCCAAATCAAGTAAGCATAGGACCTTGATTTGGTTTGGGGAAAAGTTCATCTTGAGCAAATAGTTTTTCGTGAAGAGAATCCATGTGGCTGTTGCTTTTAGAAAAGCTCTTTGATTTAGTTAGCACATTTCCTGGAGGCCTGGAAAGCAGTGACCATGGACACAGAAGGAGCCAAGCATTGAAAGTGCTATTAAGAAACAAATACTTGCCGAAACCGGTTTGGCTCAGTGGATAGAGCGTCGGCCTGCGGACTGAAGGGTCCCAGGTTCGATTCTGGTCAAGGGCATGTACCTGGGTTGCGCGCATATCCCCAGTAGGGGATGTGCAGGAGGCAGCTGATCGATGTTTCTCTCTCATCGATGTTTCTAACTATCTCTCTCCCTTCCTCTCTGTAAAAAATCAATAAAATATATTTAAAAAAAAAAAAAAAAAAGAAACAAATACTTCATGAGTTTGACAGGAGTCTTTTCTAGAGGCAAGGATAGTCCCAGGAATATTCAGAAATATTATAGTGCTTTTACTGTTTCCATTTCTTCTGGAAAAAAGCATTCTAGAAATGAAGTTTGCATGAATATCTTATATTAGACTAGAGGCCTGGTGCATGAAATTGGTGCACTCGAGGGGGTCCCTTAGCTTGGCCTGTGCCCTCTCGCAGTCCGGGAGCCCTCGGGGGATGTCCACTGATGGCTTAGGCCTGCTCCAGAGCGTGCCTAAGCTTGCAGTTGGACATCCTTAGTGCTGCCGTGGAGGCGGGAGAGACTCTCACAACCACTGCTGTGCTCACCAGCCATCAGCCGAGCTTCTGGCTGAGCAGCGCTCCCCCTGTGGGAGCACACTGACCATCAGGGGACAGCTCCTGCGTTGAGCGTCTGCCCCCTGGTGGTCAGTGCACATCATAGCGACCGGTCATTCCTCTGTTCGGTCGATTTGCTTATCAGCCTTTTATTATATAGGATCATGTTCTTTTTCCTGTAGGAACCTAATTCCAAAGAGCATTCTGTAACCAGCAAGTCTCAACATGCACCTGAGCCATCTCATTATCCTTCCATCCAGCAGAGAAACCCGTTCAAGGTACTTGACAAGAATCAAGAACCGTCTCTGTGGAAACAGCTCATCAAAGGTGAAGATGTGGAAAAGATGACTGATAAAAAGCAAAGGGAAAAGGAAGACCCACTCTTGGATCAAAAGAAGAAACAGAAGCCTGAATCTAACTGTTGGGTGGAGAAAGATCTCTCATCTGGCCGGGTGGTAAAGGAAAAATCTGTAGGTCAAGAGAAGCCACGAGGGGAGAAAGCAGAGCCTCGGTGTGAAGCAAAGGGAATTGAAGGGACGCACAAAAGAAACCTTCCTGAGATGAAATCCAGGCAGTGCCAGGGTAATGAGCTGAGAAAACCATCTGCGGCTCAGAAGAACCTGAATGGTGAGAGTCATTATGTCCAAAAAGAATCAGAACCTCTGAGAGAAAAGAAGACCAGGCCTTTGCCTCAAACTGTTCGCAGCCAAAACCCAATAAGCAAGCCCCTGGAAGCAGGACACCCTGGCAAGGAGCAGCCCAGGATTCGGGAGGCTAGAGAAACAAAGGCCAAGGACGACCCCAGCACTCAGGCCACCCAGAAGGGGCTGCTCCAGGGGCCTTTCCAGGCGCAGGCAGCGGCCCATCCTGCGCCTGCTCCAAAGGGCCCGGCCACCCAGCCTGCGCCTCCGGCTGCAGGGCCGTCCCTGGGGGAGAGGCGAGAGGCAGACACTAGCAGTGGTGAGGAAGATGATGTTGTTTTCGTTTGCTCTCAGCCAAGGTTCCCCTCATTCTTAGACACGACTTCGGGCTCACAAAAGAAGGAGAACCTTCCATTCCCTGGTCAAACTGTGCAAAGAAAAATTTCCCCTGCCTCCGGTGTTCCCAGGAAGGTAGAACCTTCAGACCCAGCATCCCAACGTGCGCACCTCAAAACACAACTGAAACAAAAGAAGGTAACTACTGCCTTGTGCTTCCTTTTGAAGGTTAGGACTGTGCTTACTCTGGGCAGATAGGGACTCCACCAACGAGTTAAAGATGTTAATGTGAGCAAAGGTCTATAGGTGGGTGTTTACTTCTGCCTTTTCCTATGTTTATATTTTCAGGATTGGTAAATCAGCTGGGCTTAAAAAAAAGTTTTGGTTTTCACAAGTATAGTTAAAAGATCATACTTTCAGAGTTTTAGCATTGTAGGTATTTTAATCTGAAGCTGTCTTTAACAACTGGGAGAGGAGTGATCCGTTTTATGGGACCTGTTTTTCAGAGCACACTGGCGTCAGTGAACATTCAGGTTCTTCCAGACAAAGGTCAGAAGTTGCTCAAGCAAATTCAGGAGTTGGAGGAAACACTCAGTGCTCTTGCCCTCTCCCCAGAGCAAGGTAAATGGGTTGTGCCCCAGAACTCGGGTTTGCATGAACTTTACAAGAGACATTCAAAAAGCCATCTTTTAATATATACATATTGATTTCAGAGAGGGAGAAAGAGATAGAACCATCAATGATGAGAAAGAATCATTGATTGCCTCCTGCACACACACACACACACACACACACACCCCCCACTGGGAATCAAACTGTGACCTCCTGGTTCACAGGTCAGTGCTCAGCCACTGAACAACACTGGCCAGGCACGAGAAGCCATCTTGATAAAGAATGTTGACTCATTCACCTTTCCATTTCATTATCTGCTTCTGAGCTTCCTTCTGAATCACAAGTGTAATTTATAAAAGCTTCCTCCTATTTCCTGTGGACTCACCTCTCTTTCCCATAGTTTTATGCACACACTTTAGGAAGCTTTCCCTAGCTTATTGCAATGGTGCTTGTCCCACTCTCTCTTGCCCTCTCCTCACATATAATTCCTTTACTTTTCGAAACTTTAATCTGTTCTTCCCTTGTTTTTTGAACAGGCACAGATGAGAAGAGTAGCACTCAAGTACCACAACAGAGTAGCTCCGCCAAAACTACCACTGCCCCTCCCCACTTGGTGCCACCCAAACCCCTACAGCTGCAGAGTCAGGCTCTCCAGCCTCTGGGTTCTCTGGGACTGAAGGCTGCCAGCCAGGCAGCTGCTGGACAGTCCAGTCAGCGCTATGGAGGTAAGATCAAGGGCCTGGCCCTGTTGTGAATAGCTACCCCTAGGAGGTAAAATTCTGCCTGGTGGATGTCTTTCTGCGCACATGAAGGCGAAGCCATTCCTGAGTTGTTAGTTGCCTGTGTGAAAAAGATTGTGATGCTCAGCTGAGCTCTGCACAGTGTGTTTAGATCTCTGTGAGGGCAGACACTGTGTCTGCCTGGTTCACTGACCTTGATCAGTCAGCCAGGGGCCGGCACGTAAGAGTCAGTAGTAAATGTGAATGGAAACTTGAACTCACAGCCTGGTGAAGTAGGTAGACCAGCAGATACGTTTGTCTTCCCTCTGTGTCTGGTAAGCAGAGCAGAGGAATGACATGACTGAAGACCGATAGCAATAGACCCACCAAGAGCAGTAACACTGGTGTAACTCAACATTTTCATCCTGAACTTTCCAGAAAATGATGAATTTAGAAGTAACTGCAGAATGAAGATCTCAGGGAGAGCCTCGGATATGTAATAGGATTGGTTGGCGTGTTGATCACGAGCCAGGAGCTCAGGTTGGCTGGCAGTGACCAGTTTCCCCCCAGTGAGAGCTGCTAGAGGAAAAGGGAAGGGGGAGAAGGAAGCAGACGGGGAGAGAAGGGAGACGGGAGAAAGCTGAAGAGCATAGTTCACCAGGGGCTCTATACTCTGCCTGAGGAAGCTAGGGTCCGTCTAGAAGGGCACAGAGAAGGCGTACTTGTTAAAGTAGCAGAGTAGTCGGGGGTACAGGAATGTTTTGAAAACGTTACTGTGTTACAGCATCATCCCTACTCATAATGGTGACTGAGTCACCTAGAGGAAAATTAGATTATTATTTTGGAAATAATCCCATTAAAATAGTTTTCCTTTTGAAAGCATTTTAACATCTAAGTGGTTAATGTTTATTGATCTAAAAAGCTTTTATTTGAATACTTCATCCCTAAAATTGCAGTCAGCTGAGGTGCCTGCATTTGTTAACTAGCTTCACTAGAATTGTCTAGAAGGCTGGGCTACCAGCATGAAGTATTTCTCGGTGCAGGGCATTCGGCTGTGGCGTGCGCTACAGGGCGGTCTCTGCCTGCCTCAGCCTCGCCCGGCTTGGCCTTCTCTGTTGCTAACTCCTTGCACTCGGCCCCAAGGATCTCTTCTTTCCAAAATACTGATGGTGTTAAATTTCCTCTGCCACCTCTTCAAAGCTGGAAAAAACGTATGATGGGTTATCTTATTTTTTCATTTTACTTTATATTACTTTGTCCTTTATTATGTGATTTTAAAACACACACACACACACACACACACACACACACACACACACACACAGAGAATGGGATAGAGGAGCCTGTGGGCTAGGAGAATCTGCAGGCAGGGAGTTTTAGTCCAATATCGTATGTCAGCTATAATTAAAAATAAAGAAAAAGAATTTTTAGTCCATACAAATCCATCATTTGGCAAATAACGAATTTCCTTTTGCAGCCATAACCAGGACATGCTACTGGCTATGTCACCTTTAGGTAACACCTCTCTGTACACAGGCCCTACAAACCAAGACCGCCTTCACTCTGTGTGGAAAATCACAAGTGAAGCCATTGATGAGCTGCATCGATCACTTGAGTCCTGTCCTGGTGAGACAGCTGTGGCAGAGGACCCAGCCGGGTTGAAGGTGAGCCGGGAGTGTCCTGTGGCGGTGTCCCCGTGCCCATGGAGAGGTGACCGCTGTGCGACGGCTCAGCAGAGTGCCGCTCGGATGTGTTTCCCACAGATAATGCTTCAGTGGCTTCCCTTGCATTATGTTGTCCTTTTCTGTTTAGCAGTGAGAAATAAGCATTTTTTTCCTTAAAGTCATAAAGTTATACAGTTGACCTTGCACAATACTGTTTGAACTGCATGGATCCACTTATACTTAAAATCCGCATATAATTGGACCTGCACAATTCAGATCCACTTTGTTCAGGGGTCAGCTCTCCACTCTATAGCAGAAGCAGATCTACTTAACAACCTTTGGTGGATGCCACAGGATACAGAGGAACTGCTGCTCTTAAAGAACTCGTTAGGGTGACAGTGCCTGCACAACATACACAACAATAGAAAGTGACTTGAAGGTAGGATGAAATGTGCATTGTAAGGCACTATAGATTGTCTACAAAAATACAAAAGAGATTCAAAATAAAGGAAAAGTCACACTAGGTCAGTAATTACTAGTCTGCCCACTTTGTGCCTTGAAGCTGCAGGCCTAAAGATAGCTGGGAGGATGGAACCCAGACACCCCAGTTAGAGGGAGGGGTGGCAAGAGGGAAGATACAGAGAGTGGTATTAATAACTGGTGACAGGGTGACATCAGGACCTGAGCCGGGAGCAGCAGGTGATGTTACTGAGTGGGAGGACTCGCGTGCTGTGGAGCCTGGCCTTGGCGAAGGGGCTTAGATCACACTAGCTCAAGAGATATTATGGAATCACTGTAGAATTTTAAGCAAGGGTGTTTTATGAAGATTATTTTTGTCACTGAGTACAAGATAAACAGGAGTAAGAAAAGACTAGAGAGAGGGGTGCCAGTTAAAGAGCTGCTGAAAATTGTGGTTAACAATGCAAACTGGGATGTTGGCTACAGAGAGGAGAGTGAAATCTATAATAATAAAAGCGTAATATGCAAATCGACCAAACAGCCAAATAGTGGAATGACCATCCATCCGGACGTCCTTTTGGACAACCTTCCAGACGAAGTCGGGGCTGCGAGGGCCGAGACAGCTGGGGCTGCGAAGGCCTACTCTTGCACGAATTTCATGCATAGGGCCTCTAGTTGAAGAGATAATAAGGAAAAGCCAACAGAATGGCTGGTAAAAGCAGGGTGACCCATCAGAGGCGTTGGTTGCAAGCAATAGAAACTGACTTTGGCTGATTAGGCAGAGAAACCAGGACTCTCACTTGCGGGTGAGAGAAGGGCGCTTGATAGACATGCTGGACAACAGGCATAAAGCACACTGTCCCGGGCAGTGCAGGATGTACGGGTGCCCAAGGGGACACGGTGGAGTCAAGGACCTCAAGGTTATATGACATCTAGACTGTTGGGGGGATCACTTAGAGGAAATAAAAGAGTAGAATGTGGCGTCGCTGTGGGCGGGATCCAGGATAGCCTCTCGTGAGGAATTTGAACTTGACTTTCGGTGATTACTTTTGTCAGGTCCCTTTGCTGCTGCACCAGAAGCAGGCATTAGCCTGGTTACTGTGGCGGGAAAGTCAGAAGCCACAAGGAGGAATTCTGGGTAAGTCTGGTATTATGGAAAGAGCCAACGAAGATATTGTTGTAGTATTTCATATGATCCTCTCCACGCCTCTGGGGTTGTTGCCCTCTGTTACAGTTGAGAAACGGTTCAGAATGGCTAAGCAGCATGCTCAGGACCCTCAGCAGGATCAGCCAGGTCCTGGTTGCCAGCAGTAGAAGCTGACTCTGGCTGGTTAAGCAGAGACGGTTTATTCTGTGGTGGGAGGTGTGGAGAGCCAGGCGGGAGCCAGACTTCTAGGAGCAATGGTCAGAGCCAAGTAATAAGCTAGTGTCTTGTGGAAACTGTCATGGCTGCTTCGCTCTATCAGGCACTGCTACCCCCAAATCAGATACTTCTGTGCCCAGCCCTTCTAGCCTCTTTTCTCGGGTCACTTATATCTGAATCTAGGTCTTAGGTGAGTACTGGTGGTCTGTGGAGCAGGTCATGTTGGCACTGCCTTCGCTGCAGGAAGCCGAGGAAGCAGGTTTTTCAGGCTCTGCTTCGGGCACTGGTCAGACTACATTTTCCAAGGTGCTCAGCTTCTAGAAAAACATGACAGATGTCCACTGTGGCTAGTAAGTGGCTATGTTGGTCCCCAAGACCACTTCCAAATCCAGTGATTTGCTAGGAGGACGTAGAGCATATAGTCACACTCATGGCTGGCTATATTGTATTACAGAGTAAAAATAGTAACAACATTTATTTGATACAAATCAGACTCATCAAAAGGAAAAGGCACATGGGATAAAGTCCAGGGGAAGTCTAGACACCAGCTTCTGAATCCTTTCCCATGGGAGTCACACAGGGCAAATGTAATTCTCCCAGCAGTGAGATGTGAGAACACGTGCAGTGCTGCCAACCAGGGAGGTTTGTTAGAGATCCAGTGCCCAAGGTATTTCCTGGGGCTGGTCGCATAGGCAGCTTCAGCCTGGGATGTATGTAAGTTCCATGCTTCCAGAGGGAAAGCAGGCATTCAGCATAAACCGTGTTGTTTGTACAAATAGGGTAAGCATAGTGAGCCAATCTTTTTAAAAATATATATATATATTTTTATTGATTTCAGAGAGAGAGAGAGAAACATCTATGATTAGAATCATTGATCAACTGCCTCCTGCATGCCTCCTGGGGATCAAGCCCGAAACCTGGGCATGCGCCATTGATCAGACCCAAGACCCTTCAGTCCACAGGCCAATGCTCTATCCACTGAGCCAAACCAGCTAGGACCAGTGAGCCACTCTTGTCAGTTCAGGGAATGGTGAGTTCCCAGATGCCAGCCACAGGTCAGTCTTCCCTGGAAGCAGGGATTCCAGTGGATAGCTGTGTTTCCTCTTTTTCTGCACAGCAGCAGAGCCAGGATTTGAACCGGAATTCATGACATCACACTTTACTTCTGCTTATGTCAGAGTGATTATTTAAATGGTTGAAATGAGGATACTATTTTGCAGGGTATAAATAGTAAACTAGATTAGTTCAGTTACTGACACATTGACAGTTCTCAAGGAATGCTAATTCATGCCTCTCTCTGATGAATAAGTGAAGGGGATGGAGGACTGTTTTGAGTTAACTGTAACTCCAGAAATGTAAAGCACCAAGAAAGTAGGCATAAGATATATTTATTTTCTGGAAGCTGAGTTGATTCTTTGCCCTAAGTAATTAACTCTCCTGTCTTTATTTTTATTTTCCAGCGGATGATATGGGATTAGGAAAAACCCTGACAATGATTTCACTCATTCTGACCCAGAAGGATCAAGAGAAAAACAAAGAGAAGGACAAAAACACGACCTTGACTTGGCTTTCCAAAGATGGTATTCCAGTGCCTTCGTGGCCTGTCATTTCCTACATCAATCATTTGAAAACTTTTAAGCCACAAAAGTACACCTGTGGTCATATTTAATTAATTTATTGGAAATCTAGTGTTAGACTACTTTCCTACAGTATCATTTCTGATGCTCAATATGCTAATTTAAATGATCTTTTTTCTCTTTTAATATAAACTTAGCTTGACCTGTGAACTAGAAAAATTTTGTGGAGAGAGCTAAGGCTCTAGGAGACAGTCTATACATAATGATTACTTTTATTAATATTGAGGATATAACCACAGGATAAGTCCAGATTAGTTAATGTATTATTTTTTGAAGCAGGATCTGTCACAAACTCAGATTTGAGCCACCGTAGCAAAAGCTGTTTTCCATGTTTCTGAAGTTCTGGAAGTTTCCAGATTCTAGACAATTCGTATCTTGTTTCATCCTGTTTTTAATCTGTAATGGCTATAAGTCCTTTAAGTCCTGTGTATTGTTTATAGACACCACCACAGTAAGTTGCCATGGACACAGTATATTTCTCAAGTGGTTAGATAGTTAAAAAAATCAGTGACCGTCTGCTCTCAAGCCTCTGATGACCACTGTTGCAGCTGGATCCTATGTCTCTGTGTGGAGTAGCAGCTTAGGTGTGCACACACTTACACTTATGCACACATGTACGCCTGTATACAAACACATACACACGGAATGAGGGGCAGTGGTACAAATACTACAATACTACCTGGTTCCAAAGTAGTGTTTGCCCATTTTAGGGGTTTTTGTACTTACATTTTAATGTAGATATATTAAGTTAATGCTTTTCAGAAAAATAATAATACTCCCCCATAAAGCCAAGGATGAGTTAGGATATGATCCAGCTTCTACCTTCTGGCCACTGAGAGTACACTGGTTTGTTTGGTTTTTAGATTGAAGTTGTGTACCACTTGCTTTCCTCTCCTTTTTTAGCCTCTCTGTCTGACACATATGTAAGGGTAAATAAGAAGTAATTAAGTATTTTGAGTTAAAAGGCCATCGCTTCCCTTTCCTATTCTGCTTACCTATGTGTAGAAATAAGAGCAGCAGTTGTTAAAAATATTGATTGAAGGAATGAAGCCAGTCGAGAGAAAGGTAATGTCTCTCAGAAGCTAAAAGCTGTTTAATGGGTGTAACTAGGTGTTGATTTTTTCCTCCCGAGACTCCACGGAGTTTAATTCCCATGGAACACTTATCATCTGTCCTGCTTCCCTGATCCACCATTGGAAAAAGGAGGTGGAGAAACGTGTGAGCCACAACAAACTGAGAGTCTATCTCTATCATGGCCCAAACCGGGATCAACGTGCAAAAGTGTAAGTGCAGAAATGTTGAAGTCACTGGGCTTCAGAGGCCTCATTGCCTGCTTCCCCGAGGTTTCATTTAATGAGAACTAATGATATTGTCAAGGCGAAAGGTACTCTTATCCCCAAACAGCCTTCACCTATATTAAGAGATAACTCTTGAGAGAAACGGTGTTCTTGTGGCACTCTGCAAAAAGAGCTGCCATGTGAGTGGGCCAAACACGCCTGAGTTGTCAGCCAGGCAGCAGCTGCATTCCCTGGTAGAAGAGGCTCTGTCACAGGAATTTCATGATGGTGAATTTCTGATTCCAAATTCACATTCTTTTCTGTTACTGTGAATAGAACTAGCCCAGTCTTAAAGAGCAAATTGATACAACTATTAATGATTAGTTGATGTAGGCTGATTATATTTTTACTAGAGGCCCAGTGCATGAAAGTAGTGCACGGGTAGGCCCTAGGCCTGGCCAGTGATCAGGACTGATCGGGGCCTTCCGGCTGCCGACTGGGGCCTCCCTTCCCTGGCTGCTGGCTGCCAGCTGGGCCTTCCTTTATTCCGTGCTACCCCCCTGGTGGTCAGTGCACATCATAGCGAGCAATCGAACTCCCAGTCGAACTCCCGAGGGGACACTTGGAATATTAGCCTTTTATATATATAGATGACTGTATTTTTCATATGTGAATGGTCTAAGAAGTTTTAGATGCAAAAGTTTAGGATTAGACCTAACTGAATTCCTGAGGAGGAATGATCAGGAGGGGGAATATTTCCTCAGATGTTAAATTGAGCCCTAGTCTTTGTCTTTTGGCTTTAAATAATTTGGGTTTTTTGTTCCTAACTGATACAAGGGTCTGGGTTGAATACTTGCTGATCTAATTAAGAATGGATTTGTTGCCCTAACTGGTTTGGCTCAGTGGATAGAGTGTCAGCCTGTGGACTGAAGGGTCCCAAGTTCAATTCCGGTCAAGGGCATGTACCTTGGTTGCGGGCACATCCCCAGTAGGGAGTGTGCAAGAGGCAGTTGATTGATGTTTCTCTCTCATCGATGTGTCTAACTCTCTCCCCTCTTCCTTTCCTCTCTGTAAAAAATCAATAAAACATATTTAACAAACAAACAAACAAAGAATGGATTTGTTTCCACTTTTCTCCCCCACCTCTGATAGTGAATCTTTTATCCCCTAAAGAATAGGGCAGTGGTCTTTCAGGGGTAAATTGCCAGATTGGTGACCCCTATATAATGCACCAATTCTTGTGACTGAGAGTCCCTTCAGCCGACAGGGCATTGGGGCAGCAGCGGCAGGCCTGCATGCTTCTCCGGCAGAGAGTGCTGTGAGTGGCCTGCCTGTATTTAGAAATAAATTGCATCTCATTGGTTAGCACTTTGGTCATACCTGGTTTGGTATTCAGAGTGTACTAGTGGACTGATTGGAATCATTCTCACTTATACTCTATATGATGCTAAGGCCACCTGGAGTCCTTGCTGCCTCTCTGAATTACGCATATCATTTTTATCAAAGGTATGTATGGACGTTCTCTCAGGTTCACATTATTAAGCTTCTTTGGGAAAAGGTTTGTGCCTTTCATTAAGAATCTTTATATGTAAAGAGTGTAGGCAAGGTAAACTGAAAGTTACAGCATGATTATACCCACATGTCAAAGCTAGATCAATGGGTTTTTGAAGTCCATTGTAGAACAAAGAGGAGAAAGCATCCTTGATGAAAGGCAAACTGCTTTGAGAGTCTCTACTTCCCTGGGATTGTAGCATCATCTGTGTCAAGTCATTACTAAATGTTAGTTCCCAACATTCTGTACAGGCCAGATATGAAGGTTAATATGAGCCCAGCTGGTTCTCCTTTATGACTCATTGGATGGGAAGAGGGAGGCTGTTCTTGTTACAGTGAGTAGACTGTAGAAATGATCAGAGGGAAGAGGGAAGGAAGCCAGATGAGTCAAGTTTACCTCTCCAGAGTCACGTGTGTTGATGAAGGCATAAAGGAATGAATTCTGCCGTCTGTCCATCCAGCCATAGGCATTTTTATGGAGAGATCAGCTCTGCTTCTCATTGTCAGACACGGGATCGTTTACCATTTGCTTCGTGTTATATCTACACAGCCTCTCTACGTATGACATCGTCATCACCACCTATAGCCTTGTGGCCAAGGAGATCCCCACGAAGAAGCAAGAGGGACTGGTCCCGGGCACAAACCTCAGTGAGGAGGTGAGGCTGGGGGCTGCCAGGGAAGGAGAGGGGGAGCCCCATCTCCTTTCGCTCAGTCTTGTCACAGCATCAGAGAGAGCAGAGGTACCCTCCTGTGAGGTCAGGAGTGTCCTAGCCGGTCCACCTGTGGGAACAAAGCGCTCTCTGTCCCCTCTTTTATCCTAGATCACCTCCTCAGCGATAAAGGGTGAGGCGTGGCACAGTTTTAGCTGTGTGTGTGTGTTTTTTAAGAAAGAATGATAACTACATCACAGTTGTGGTGGTCATCACATGATGATAGGAAAACCTCACTTGTTGCAATTTTTACTTTAGAATCTGTGAGATATCCTCTCAGGGTATGTTTTATATTTGGTGTGAAGACTGGTATTTTAGGACTAATATTTTGGTATTAGGCTATCATTCCCTGCCTCTCTCCCACTCTCAGGAAAAGGGGTTGAAATAATAAGGCCACACATGGGCCAGAGGCTAAATGATAATCAGTGAAAACCCTGATGTCTGCTCTGCACTCAGGGGAGTCGCAGTTGTCTAGGGTGGAGGCTTTATTGCTTCAGTGACTAAGGGGCTTTTTTTGCCCTGAAAATACAGTGTTGTTCCAGGAACTCCTCTTTAACATATGTCTTTACAATAGAATAGTCACAGATTCTGTATTTGGGGAGACCTCTGGAATGGAGACATCTGATGACCAACTCTGCCTTTTTGCAGATTCCTTGGTGGTTCCTCATTGCTTTTAGGATAAAACCTTACTTTTTTTTACATGATATTTTAGGCTTTTATGACCTTGCCCTGCTTGCATGTCCCTTTTCACCTACACCCCAACCCTCCTGTGGCTCCCCCTTGCTCAGCCATAACAAGGCACATGTGCTGCTCCGCCAGCTCTGCCACCCTCTTGTGCCTTTGTTCACTCTAAGTGGAATGCTTTGCCTCCTGTTTGGTTAAATGTGTCTCTTATGCTTATGTGACAGCGCTCCATTTATCCAGCAAATACTGAGCTGCTGTCTCGGGTATTATGGGTACAGAGTGAACAAGACTGGGTCCCTACTGTCATGTGCTGAAGGTTGCAGGGGGGCTTATTATACACTCACTGTGTTGTATGTAGTTATCTTTGTGCTTGCTTTTCTCTGGATTTTGAGCTTTCTGAGGGTAGGAACTGTCCATTTGTATGGCTTAGTATCTCACATATGAAAGTAGACTTTTAGTAAGTTTTCAGTGACTTTTTTGTAAATTTAGTAAATATTTTATCGAATGAGTGAATACCTAGTGAAGTCCTGACCCATAGCCATTGCTCAAAAGTGGATTGAAAGAATAAAGGAAAACTCATATTACAAAACATTTTATTCTTGAGCTCAAGGACTGGGGCACTCAAGTGACTTGTCTATTTGGACCCATTGAGAGTTTCCACTCTCGGTTTCTTAAGCTTAATGCTTATTTCAGTGTACCTCAAACTTGAAGGTCAGATGGGTCTTCAGTGGAGGACCCACTTGTTGTTGTCTCCCCTTATCTTCTTGAAGACATACGTTTTCCCATACCGTTGTTGGGTTTCACTGGTGTTTCTTCCAGGCTATCGCAACACCTTTGCTTCGCATAGTCTGGGCCCGAATCGTCCTGGATGAGGCTCACAATGTTAAGAACCCCCGCGTGCAGACTTCCATAGCCGTGTGTAAGCTGCAGGCTCGTGCCCGTTGGGCCGTCACTGGAACCCCCATTCAGAACAACCTGTTGGACATGTATTCACTGCTGAAGTGAGTAAACTCTTTGGAATTCTGTAAACGTGAACCCTGTCAGTAACCTTCCTAATTATTTCGTATCTCATGGTAAAGCTCTGGTGTGTGCCTGGTTATCTCATGCAGCAGAGGGCAAGCCTCTCAACCTTTAAAGGGCAAAAGAGTTCGTATTTATGAGAAAAATAACCAGTTGATTGACTGGCTGATATGGGACTTTGATTACAGTTAGCCAATATATATGGAAAAATATAAAACAGATTAAATTAAAGGAAACAAAATCACCTTTCTTCAGTCCAGTGAATGTTTTGGGCTATTTCTGCTTTAAAGCATATGACCTGGGGTCAGGACTATAATTTATTTGAAGCAAACAGAAAAGAATGCTGATTTTAAAATACTTGCTTTTATTAAAGTCAGCCTGTAAGAGGATATGGATCTTCTTTGCTAGCCTTTTAAGCTTTAGGAATAAATTCTAGCTATTGGTTATATGTCCTGTTGTGACGATACAGACAGTGTGTTAATGGGAACGTTCACAGTGTTATAATGTGGTTTTCGTTGTTGACCTAGGTCCTTTTGATCTGTCTAGCAGAGCTTTACTATGACATTCACTTTTAAAATGATGGGATGGCAGATGTAACAAAATCTGATTTGTTTTTCATCTGTCTTTCTTTGAACCTTTATTCTATCCTCCCATACTTTTCCTTCTTTCTATGTCCTTCTTCCCAACAAAAAAGATTTCTCCGTTGTTCTCCATTTGATGAGTTCAATCTGTGGAGGAGCCAGGTTGACAATGGTACAAAGAAAGGAGGTGAACGGTTAAGTATTTTAACCAGGAGCCTTTTGCTACGGAGAACAAAAGACCAGCTGGACTCCACCGGCAAGCCCTTGGTAATCTCATTTATGTGTGTCCGAGGGGGAGGCCCGGGGAGGATGGGGACCATGTCCTTGTCTTGGGTTGAACAGCCATCTGCTTTGCTTCAGGAGCCTCTGAATTCCACTTTCCAGGGCAGAGCCCTGGGCTGCTGTCCTGCACCTGTGTCCCAGCAGCCCTGCCATCTGTGTGTTAGCAGCCCTACTTTTAGGGAAGGGTGGAGGCTGCTGTCCAGCCTTGACTAGACTTCCAGTGTCAACTCTGGGAATGTACTCTAATATTCAGTTAATTTCTGTAACTTCATCCCAGCTGCCTTTTCCCTTTACTTTCCCAGGTGGTGCTGCCCCAGCGTACATTTCAGTTGCACCGTTTAAAGCTTTCTGAAGAGGAAGAGACTGTTTATAGTGTCCTTTTTGCAAGATCAAGGTGTGTGCCAGGAAGAAGCACCTTCTCACATGTACTGTTGCTTTTCTGTCCTTGGCTTGGCAGTGAGTCGATTGTCAAGTCTTCTCAAACTGTATTTAGGGTGTTATTGATAAGGCAGATACCTGTTCCTTTTTTATAATCTCCGTCTTGCTCCTTACCCCCTCCCAGCTCACCTTTGTGTCACTGACATTGAAGGCTTTTGAAGCTGCTCTTCATTGGCCTCCTTGCACAGAAGTGCTAGGGTATGGTCACTGCACCAGGTCATCTGGTCCTTGTGGGGCCATGTTGGAGAAATTATCTCTTTGACCTTTGACCTGTTACCCAGCATCTCATTGGAACTTAAAAACAAAAAACTGCTCCATAATCCTTGTCATCTGGTCTTTGCACTTTCTGTAAAGCCCTTCTCCTTCCCTGACTCCACATTTACTCTCCCACTACCTCTCACTTCCAGCATAAATGTGTTTTTTCTCTTTGTATACCTCATATTTATTAATATTCATCAATAAATAATATTAACAAAACATTATACTAATTAATAATATCAACATGTCAGTGTATTACATATTAATATTTAATATTCTGACATTTTGCATTGATATTTATTAATTATTTAAAAATGATTTTGGGGAGGGCGGAGGTGGGGAGGACGGGGAAAAAAAATGATTTTGGAGGTTTTCAATGGTTAGTTTTCGTTGCCTTTGGGCCAGTGCTTGCTATGAGCCTGACATCACTTAACAAGTCCACCTTTATAGTTTTTCAAGGTGCTACTGCAAGCACAGTTAAGCAGTGGCCATTGAAAACCTATTTAGTTGTAGCGAACATTATATGTGTATTTTCTTTTTTGATCTGAGGCAGATCAGCTCTCCAATCCTATCTAAAAAGACAGGAAAGTGGGGATAAGCAATCTGGACGAAGCCCTGATAATCCATTCAGTAGAGGTAAGCAGTGGGGCACTCATACATAACTAATGAGAGTGTGCAGTCAGATTCATAAAATTACAGCAGGGAGGTTTTGGATTCTTGGTATCAGAGATTTGACCTTAGCTGGGAACCTCAAACCATAGTGTATATACTGATCTGTAAGCATCAGTCCTGGTGATCTAAGCTTCTTTTTAATTATTTTCAAACTCTGATCTATTAAATATAAGTAGGTCAATAAAGAAAACCAGCATTTCATTTGGCTTATTTAGTATAGAAGTGTTACAACTAATATCATTGAGCCTCAGATCAAAGAAATTTAAAATAGCATCATTTAGTTCTTGATTTGTCCTCATACCTCTGTTTTAAGCCCTCACTGTTTCCTATGGTTTGTTTTCCCTCCTGAAGTGGCACAGGAGTTTGGGTCTAGTGGGCCTGGACGCTCTGTGGCCACAGACTCACAGCGATCCAGCACCGTCCACATATTGTCACAGTTGTTGAGACTCCGCCAGTGTTGCTGTCATCTCTCTTTGCTAAAGTCGGTAAGAAAAGCCTTTAGCTTCGTGCCCAGAAGGGCTGCCAGGCAATTCCTGTCTTTCTGCATCTGGGACCTAGTCTGCTGGACCAAGGAAAATGGGGTTTGGGTGTGTCTTTGGTTTTTGGTGGGGCAGAAAAGAGGGTGCTGGTTTATTTTACTTTGTTTTACATTAATTTTTATTGATCTTGATAATTCTCATGGTGTTGAGAACAGTTTTTATTGTTTGTTTTGTTTTAAATAAGCTTTTTACAAAGAATGGAAAATAGCATTTTGTTAAGAAGGAAACCATTTATGAATACTTTGGTATTTTAGGATGTCATAAAGCTAATTTAGTTACTTTTTTTTCTGCCTTCAGGCAGTAGGACTTTTAGGTCCAGTTATGAAAACTCAAGTATTCATACAATTGGAAAAGTTGCCTTTATGTTTGAGAGAGGTACATCCATAATTAAGAGGAGTGTTTTATTCTTTTGAGGAGTAGTTGTAATGTATCTTGATTAACAGTACCTTAATTTACTGTACTATCCCAGCTGGGGAAAAAAGAATGATCATGTGATCTATCTGGCAAGTCACTAAAAAGTTTCATTATTTGATTTATCTTCAATCTGGTGAAAAAACTTGCAAAATTACATTTTTAATCGTGGTGTCTCTGAGGAGCTACTGATGATCAATGAGAAGACATTTTGCTGTGTGGAATGTTAACAGTCAGCACTTCATTGGCAAGTCCTGTGGCTTGCCGCCTCCGTGCCCACCTGCTCCCGTCCCGTCTGTCTCCTGCTCAGGCCCTGGATCCGACAGAACTGAAGAGCGAAGGCCTGCTCCTTTCCCTGGAGGATCAGCTCAGCGCTCTGACCTTGTCCGAACTCCAGAACTCAGAGCCGTCTGCCACTGTTTCCCTGAATGGCGAGTGCTTCAAGGTGGAGCTATTTGAAGACACGAGAGAGAGCACCAAGGTACTTCGTCGCCTCTATTCTGGCGGACAGAGTTGGCCTCCTCCCACATTTGTCCAAGCGGGTACAGTCCTTTGATGGCAGAGCTAGAACTGTTTGATTTTAGCTGGTCAAATTCTCCCTCCAGTCTTATATTCTAATTTTATTTCATAAATAAAACTAAAGTTAGATAGTGGGCCAGCCCAGGCATGAAGGCAGCTTTTCGGTCATGGATTACTGGGAAAGGAGCCAATCAGGTTTACGCTGGGACAGGGCCACAGTGAGCGAGCAATTTGTTTTGGGAAAGCTTTAAAGGGAAACAACAAAGGCTAGACTCTAGAGGCTGTAATACATCTGAGTGCCAATGGCTCTTTCCCACACGGCCTCCTATCTCCATCAGTCATTCTGTTCTGCTCATTAGAGCTCTTTAAGGAGGAGAGCCCTGTTAGAGGACGGCTGAGAGGCGCTGCAACTTGAGCCCTGCCTTTCATCTCACGCCCACTGCTAGCCTCAACCTCTTTGTTCAAAGGCTTCTTTAAAAAGTAACTAGAAAGGCGGTCACTGCCAAGGAAATGGTGTTACTTAAGAATACTTTTAATTAAAATTTTAAAATATTTACCTGGGTCTTTACCACTAATAACTGAGAGAGACATAAGAAGAGTGCCATATGTGGCCAGACTTCCTGTCCTGGCACCTTCAGAGTTTGTGACTGGGTTAAAACTTACATTCCTAATAATTCGTGTTCCTTGTCTAAACTCGGGTAATGTTTATTCACAAGGCTTCTTAGCATAAGCCCATTAGCGATAGCTCACACCGCTGAGGTTGCTCTGTGAAGGGAAGGGAGTTTTCTCTGGTTACATAAACCTGAGCTCAGGCAGAATGTCACTGGGATTTGACCCCAGCACATGGACCATGAATCCTGCTCTCAGCAGTTTTCTCAAAATACTTGTGGCCATTCTTTTCACATGGCAATCAGAGCACTTTCTAGAACCTCGAGTTGCCAAGATACCACACACTTCACGTACCTGCTTTTTTCTTCCTACTGATTCAAAATGGTACGGTCCTGTGACTCCCTTCCTGCCCGGCATCAGCACGTGTGGGGGCCTCTACAGGTCACTGCTATAGCCATGGCGTAGGGGCTGAGGGACCTCAGAATTCATCTGGCTCAGCCCAGTTTTTTACTGATGTAGAATCTGAACTCGTAACGGGGAGTTCCAAAGTGATACAGTCATGTGGCGGCAGAGTAAGGATTTTCTTCATCTCCTGGTTCCTGGTCTAATTTTCTTCCTCCTCCACCATTCTGGGGATGACCTCTGGGGCCCTTCGGAGGCTTTTGCAAGGTCATTCACATTAGCAGTCAGGAGGAATGCACTGAGCTGTTGTCCAAAGTCCTGCTCATGTGTTCTTATTGACTGGTCCCCTGTGAACTCAAATTTGACAAATAACCAGAGAGCTTGTTTGGACGCTTTAGCAAGTGTTCCTCAGTCCGGACATATCCTCTCCTTCAACAACATTTGGAGCAGGCCTTCAACTGGGGAAAGCCTTTTTACCCTCTTCCCCAAATGTTAGGATGGTACCTTCCCTGGTCTAGTCGTGTGCTAGGGGTACAGAAGTGAACCAGACATATGCTGGCCCTGCCTCCTTGGAGCATCTCAAGTTATGGAAGCAAGAGGTGATTAAGTGAGCAATAATATATAGCATGAAGACGATCTTGGTGATTGAAACAAAATGTGCTGTGGTAGCACGTAGGCAGTGGGCTCCTGACCCATACTTTGGGGGCTAGGGAGGACCTTCAAGAAGAAGTGACATTAAGCTGACGGGGAACAGAACGGACAGAGGTGAGACAAAGCATGGCTTGGTGAAGGAAGAATTTTCGTATGACTAGACTGTCGCTTGGGGAGGGCAGAGTGAGAGATGAAGCTGGAGCTGGAAGCAGAGGCCAGAGCAGCCAGGATCAGTGTACAGAGCGCGGGCTTTATCCTCAGCGGGGAGCCACTCAAGGGGCTTGAGCCCGGGAGGGAAGTGACACTGACATTTTAGAAATAGCTGTCTGGCTGCAGAGACGAGAGTGGGGTAGAGAGGGTCAGACCAAGCAGAGAGGCCAACCAGGTGCCGCTCAGTAATTCCGGAGAGGGACAATGAGAAGAGTTCTTAAGCTGCATATGTTAATGTAACCTTTTCCAGATTTCATCTCTGTTGGCAGAATTGGAGGCAATCCGAAGAAATTCAGGGACTCAAAAGAGGTAAATGTGTTATCTCATTATCCAGGTATTACTTGTAATTAGGCAGGAAAGTTTGGTATTGCTGACAATTGCAAATCTTAGTTTTTTATGTTAAGGACCTTGAGTCATGTTCAGCAGAAAGCACTGACGTTATGGCCCAACTTCCCTCTGATTTCTCATTAAAGTATTTGTGGCACTGATTAGAAAGGAAGTCCCTGAGGACCGGAGAAAGCTAAGCCTCTGAGAAGTGTTTAAAAGTAGAGCAGTATCTAAAGAGAATCAAGGGGAACAGATGCAGAAGGGAGGGAGAACTGCGTGAGCAGGCCGGGAGTCCATTTGCTGTTTGTTTCAACTTACGTGTATGTTATAAACCTGCATTTGTATATGTGAAATATTTTTATCTAAAAACTTTAAACTCTAATTAACACAGGATGGAGGGGTTGGGTGAGGGGAGTAGAGAAGTCCTAGCAGCTTGTTGTTATGACTGGCGACGAGTCCCTCTCTGCAGGCCACAGAGCTCCTCTGGGTGAGCACTCCACCCCCCAATAGTAGGAGGCTGCAGTGCTTACCGGAGTCTAGTCACCACTGTATCCTCACTTCATTCAGTGCCGGATAGATCGTAGGCTGGATCTGGAAGCAACTTGGAGCATTATAATCTTTTTTACCATGTCACAATTTATCTGTTTATCCACATATAATCTTAAAATGTGACTTAAGCATGTGCCTTTACCCTGTAGGTAACAGAAGGCCTTTCCTCTTCCACATGACAACTGAATCTTAAGACTCACAGGGGCATGACAGGCTGCAGATGAGTTTAATCTGTTTGGGGGGTTGTTTTGTCCTTCCTTCCAGTGTCATTGTCTCTCAGTGGACCAGCATGCTGAAGGTTGTAGCCTTGCACCTGAGGAGGCACAAACTGACCTACGCCACCATCGATGGCTCTGTCAGCCCCAAACAGAGAATGGACTTGGTAGAGGCATTTAACAACTCCAGGGGCCCCCAGGTACGAGCTGGTCATATCAGAGTTATAGAATTAAGAGCAATTTTTTCTCAGTTATACAGAGAATTCTAATGTAGCAGCTCAATTTAAATATATTCATAGCTCTGATCCCTCCAGGTCTTTTAAATTTATTAGACATTTATGGGGTACATATCAAAGTATGCAGATACTCTAAAGAGAATAAAATATGAGGGCTAAAAGGAGAGGGAGAGCAGAACTGGGTGGGTTCAAGAGAATCTTTGTGGAGGAGGCAAGTCTTAAAAAATGGGTAGGATTTAGAGATGAAATATGGGAGGAAGTGGAAGAACGAGGTATCTGATGATGGATAGTAGGACTTTGGAAAGCATTCGTGAGTGACAGGAGGATCATAGAGGTGCTGAGGGTGGGGGTGCAGAGACTGATGGGATAGACAGAATCTGGTTAAAGGGAAGTGTATTGAGCTAGCCACTACAGTCCTCTAGAGTGTAGTACTTGTATATTTTGGCAGGCACACAGTGTTTTGAGATTCACTCACCAAAAAACTGAAATGAGAATTTTCTTAAAGGTGGGACATTTCACAGTTTCAAAATAGTGCATTTACGGCAGCAGAAGAAAATTTGATAGGAACTCAGTGCTGCTCTGTACTGATGCTGGCCTTGAACCTGGGACAGGGGAGAGTGTATTACATGGAGTTACTGATGTGCTTTCTTTTGTAGGTCATGCTCATCTCTCTCTTGGCTGGAGGTGTTGGTCTAAACTTGATTGGTGGAAACCACCTTTTTCTTCTGGATATGCACTGGTAACAACAGTTCTGGATTTTTCTTGAGTTTCACAGCAGAGCAGGGGACCAGCAGGCTGGAGGGGCAGCAGGGCCTGTCTTTGTTGACTCGGCTCTATCAGTGTTAGGGAGATGCCGCTGCACACGTGTGTGGAGATGCAGGGCTAGTGGACAGCCCTGAATTCCTGACCAGCAAGGCTTCAAATGCTACTGAAAATAGTCCATTCACTTTATTGTTATTCTAACGTCTGTTTCCATGGAAACTGGGAGCAAGGCTTTTTATATGACTGAGACCTAAAACCTGCATCCCTCAGTTCTGACTCTTCAAAATACCATATTTCAGACATATGTGTTGACCTCCAGGGAACTCTCAACCCTAGAAAAGAGGGAGCAGCATTACTCTGTCTAAAAGGAAAAGGGGGAGGGACTTTCTAATTATGTTAGGACGACACTTAACATGTCGCCCTTGGCCGCTCACATAGTGTCAACACCAGGAGCATAATAGCAAGCACCTTTCCTGGAAATAAGATAAATGAATATGTGTTGTCAGGACAAAGTGTCATAATTAGTCCCAGCTTTTGGTTTTCCGTTTATGCCAGCCAGGGATTGCTGCACGTGGGTCTAATTCTCTGGCAGTTGAATCGCAGAATATGAAAGCTAAGGAAGGTATTCAGCTCTCACGTTTCCAGGTGGCAGCCAGGAATGTAGAGGGTTGAGGCTAGATGACTTGCCCAGGTCCCCCCGCTAGTTAGTGACCGAATTTGAATGTTGGTTCCACCTCTGTTACTTACTGTTTGAACTGATGATAATGCTGAGTCACTATTAGCAGTGGCCCCAGTTTCTCATTAGAGAGCAGGAAATATCTGACACCACACTGTCTGCGGCCAGGATAGGCAGGACAGGGATCTGCAAGCTTTTTCTGTGTATAGTTTAGGCCAGATCGTCATTATTTTAGGATTTGAAGGCTGCATAGGTCTCTGTTGCATATTCTTCACTGTGGGATTTTGCTTGTTTTTACAACCCTTTAAAGCTGTAACAACCATTTTTAGCTAAAGAGCCATACCAAAGTCAGGCTGTGGCTGGATTTGCCTATGGAGTTGGCTGCCCTGGCCTAGGAGGTCTGTGCCTTTGAGCTTTCCCTCTTTTCTACCAGGAACCCCTCACTTGAAGATCAAGCTTGTGACCGCATTTATCGAGTAGGACAGCAGAAAGATGTTGTCATACACAGGTAAGTACGGGCCTCCCAGGACCTAGGACCCTCCCCAAGTCCTGCTTTCGTGCCAGTCCTTCTTGGGTAGATTTTAATAGAAGGTAAAGTATTTGCTGATCGTTTTACTAATGATGCTACTGAGGCACATCCCCCCTTGGACTCGCAGTCAGGAAGGGAACACAGGCAATTGGAGGATGACCTTGGAATTGGCCTCTGCAAAGAAGAGCAAGTTGTCTAGAGTAGTGAGCCTTAGCTCAGTCAGGGCAGCCCATGAAACGACCCTCTCCCTCTCTTGCTTATAACTTTTATTTTGACGTAATTTCAGACATATAAAAAATGTAAGAAGTCTTACAAGAAAAATACCAAAAATATCCTGCGTGCGTGTGTGTGCATGTACATGCAAACTTTTTTCTTCACCATTTGAGAGTAAGTTGCAGGCATGTTGCTTATTTATCCCTAACTACTTTACTGTGAATTTTCTAGAAATAAGGACATTTTCTTACATAACCACAATAAAATGGCCAAAATTGAGCTGTTAACAATGTACTCCTGATATAATACCTGACCTATGGACTTTATTCTGTTTTGCCACTTGTTTCAATGACGTCTTCTCTGCAAAAGAAAATCCTAGATCCTGCGAAGCATTCTGTTGTCATGACTCTTCTCTCCTTTGATGTGGAACAATCTCAGTCTTTTTTGTGTTTATGTTTGAAGAACACAAGCCAGTAATTTTGTAGAACAGTCCTCTGCTCGGGACCCCTTCTCTTTAAAGACAATGAAACCTGCCTTGATGCCACAGTCCTCTAGCTATGGACCTCTTTTTCTCCTTCCATTCCAGGGCCACCTTTCCTGGAGAACTAGAAATCACTGACTGTCTTTACTTGCTTACCTCCCATTCATTCCTCAGACTTTACCAACTGACTTTCACCCTGTTGTTCCACTGAAATTACTCTTGCTAAGGACACCAGTGAATTCCAAAATTTGCCAACTACAGCGATTATGTTAGCTTTCCTGCCTTGAGCTCTCTTCTCACTCTGGATGCACCTCCCCTAAAAATCCTGTCGACTCCAGTAACTCCCACATCTGTATCTTCCGTTCCAAGATCTCCTCAACTCCAGACCCGATCAGTATCTGAATTGACTGCCCAGATTCTCACCCATTACTCATTGAGAGTTAACTCTCGGTGGAGCCTCCCTCGGTACTCCAGACAGATGTACTTGCTCCTTTTGCACACTGGACATGCTTCCATCATAGCACTTTCTGGCTAGTATTTTTATTGTTTATTTTAATCTCTATCTTTTGGGTTCTCTTTGAGAGCAAGACCTATGTTAATCTCTCTGTACCTACACTTAGTGTAGTACATGGCATATAGTGAATGCTTAATCAGAAGAGATTGCGCGATTGAATGACAACAGTGGCATTTCCTCAGTTTGTAAAACCTGTGACAGTGTGAATTAGCCCCCAAATCAGATACTCTGTTTAAACCAGCACACATGCCTGGCAGAAACTTCCCTTCCATCTTATCAAGGCGGAGCTGTTTGTGTGAAAGCTGGCTTTCTGTGCTTTCATGGACAGGGATATCTTTTGCTCGTGTTGGCATTTCTCAGTTACCTGCTGCAGAAAGAAATAAAAAAGTCAGTCTGAGTCACATCATTTTAAATGGACATATATTTAGTCAGGGTTGTCTGGGATGCCTAAACTTAAGAGTTCTTAACCAAACCTAAGCTTACATAAAGGAAGACACCTCAATTAAAAACTAAAGCATAAATAGAAGTTCGAACATGTTATTAGATACGCTGCCTTGGATTTCTAATTGTTTGCTTGTCTGTGTTTCAGATTTGTTTGTGAGGAAACAGTGGAAGAGAAGATCTTGCAGCTCCAAGAGAAAAAGAAAGATTTGGCCAAACAGGTTCTATCAGGATCTGGAGAATCTGTCACCAAGCTGACCTTGGCTGACCTCAAAGTCCTTTTTGGCATCTAACTGCCTGTTTGTAGAGCTCAGAAGGGTGCCGCTGTTGGTGTGTGTTAGGATCTGGGAGCACGGCCTAACCATGGTCCCTTGGGCTCTCCTTGCGTTCCATGTCACCATCACGCCTTCTGCCCTCCTCAAGGGAGGCATACGCTTACCCCCAGGACTGAGTGAGTAGTGACGCAAACCAATACATGACTTCAGATGAAAGAAAGTGTCTTCGCGCTGGATAACTTTGGAAAAAACTCTGGGAGGGTTGTGCAGAAGCTTCAGTAAGAGCTCTGTTGCCTTTCTCTCGTCAGCTGCTGGGGGCCTAGTGTTACTGCCTTTCTGACATCTCTCTCTCTCCTGCCCATGAGGCTGCTCCTGAAACCGTCTCTTTATGGCCAAGCAGAGAGTGGGCCCACGCCCATTCCTCTGCAGTGGTCTCACTTCCAGGCCCTTCTCCCTCAGGGTAAGATCAGAGAGGTGCCCTGTACATCATTGTGTATTGCTGTCATATCATGTACTATTTGTGGCATAATTTAGCATTTTTATCATTTTTATATTATTTGTATTTTTACAAATCTACAGTACTCATAGCATTTAGTATTGTTGTGGTCTTTAGTCTTTGTACCATTGTATCATTTAGCATTGGTACAATCTAATGTGTTTGACAGTGTAACAGAGTTAATGCTGTGTTCATTAAACCACATTTTCTCTCCTCCTGGGTACCCAGAGAGCCAGTCTTTACTGCAGTGACATGGGTCATATTACTGTGTTCTCACCCCGGGAATGAGGACAGAAGTGATGTAAGTCATTTTTTTATCTTTCCTCTAAAACTTTGCAAGAGATTCTTCAGGCTGTTTCTTCCCTTACCAGCCCACTGGATGCAGAGGACCCGATGAAAGACTACAAGGCCCCAGAGAATTGCAAAGCCTCTAGATTAGAGATTCGTACCCTGGTTTTTGCCATGGACTCTTTTGGTTCCTGAATGACAGGGACAAAAGTCTTCCCCATATGTGCCTCCCTTCTCACCCCAGCTCACCCACATTGGACTGTGACGGTTTTTTAAGGCACAGAGATTTTAGGGTTGTTTATGTAAGAATTAGTACCCTAATACAAACCCTTTAGAATTTTATACTTTGGGAAACGAGTCAGATTTCCTTCTTCCCATTAGCAACCTTTTCCAGAACACTTACTGTGCTAATTGTGCTGGAAAGAATTGTAGTTTTTCCTAGGTAGACCACTACCCTCCTTTGAGTTGGGAATAGGAAACGAAATCCTCTGTTAAGCCAGTCATGGTCTGGACATAGGGGCATTGGAACCTGTTTAAGCAAAAATGCTTTTCTAGGACAGGGCCTAAGGCAGTGATGGCGAACCTATGACACGCGTGTCAGAGGTGACATGTGAACTCATTTTTTTGGTTGATTTTTCTTTGTTAAATGGCATTTAAATATATAAAATAAATATCCAAAATATAAGTCTTTGTTTTACTATGGTTGCAAATATAAAAAAATTTCTATATGTGACACGGCACCAGAGTTAAGTTAGGGTTTTTCAAAATGCTGACACGCCGAGCTCAAAAGGTTCGCCATCACTGGCCTAAGGCCTACAAAGGGAAAGATAGTATGGCCTGGTAGGAAGGGTTCGGTTTAGAACTTAGACTTAACTCCAGTTCCAGGTTCACCTTGGCTGGGGGTGTAACCTTGAAGAAAATCCTTCACTTCTCTACACTTTGGTTTCCATATTTGTAAGGCAGGTATTGTTTTCAGAACTCAACAGCTTCAGTGCGGTCGCTGATAAAATCAGGAAATGAGAGACGTAAGATCACCCTCCCGGAGGTATGCTATAAGGTCAGCACGCCCGGGCAGAGATAAGTGTCACCTGAGCAGCAGTGGCTCCCAGGCCAGCAAGAACGTACGAACCCTGCCTCTGCCCCTTGCTGATTGTCTGATAATAGGCTGGTTACAGATTCCCTGCGCATCTCCATTCTGTTACCTATAAGATACCTAGATTAGCATATAGCTCAGTGTGCTCCACTGGGAATTCACTAACCGACACACCTGCTCTGACCCGTTTGACTAGATGGACAGTGGGTCGCCATCAGAAAGCACGCTAGATGAACATAGTCGGTGTTCGTTCCAAGCACTGGTTAGGACAGAGGAGATGATAACTTGGAAGTCCAAGTATTCTTGCTCTTGGTCCAGAGAGGGATGAAGGGATTATAACATACAGTATTCGGAGTCCGTGGACAAATGTAATCTGCTGTAAGATTCCTTCTGGCATCATAAACAGCTTCTCTAGTGTTCCTTGTTCTGATGCTGAGCTAGCAAAGCCACCTAACTATGTCGTGGGTAGGTGTTCCTGTAACAGTGAGATGCTGTTGATTAGATGTGTGTGCAGTAAAAGTTGGAACCACTGTCCTGGTGGCGTGAAATATACTAAACATGCACCCTTAAATTCTAGCCCCAGGGTGAAAATTTCTCATGGATTAATTAATATAAGTGGCATGCTGGTGACTGTCTCAGGCTCACGTTCATTTTAGTTACCGTGAGTCAGTGTTTTAAGCATAACCAGGTGGGTCTTTGCCCCCTCCAGCAGTGGGCCACCTCCCAGGGGGTAGTGGTCTCATCGAGGTACTGCCCTCTGAGTCCTGGCAGTGCCCGGCAGCCTCCCTCTCTGACACCACAGCTGCCAGGTCTTGTTCCACCTGCCTGCCCACCTCACCAGACTTGGGCAAGGATGAAATAAGATGATAAGAGTTTTGTAAACCGTGGCATGCCATACAAACACGGGACCAGGCCTGGCAATATGAGAATCCGGCTGCAGCATGGGTGTGGGTGAATGAGCCAGATGGTGAACATCTGTCACCAAAGCGCAACACTGCTGAGCACCAGTTTACGGGGTATACCCCATGGGACGGAATTGCCTCATGGAAGGTTTATAGTTTGACTTCTCTAGCAGAGTTGATCAAAAAAGGGCATTCATTGTGCCTGCCATAGCTGGATGGAACCCTGGCCCTTTAATAACCGCCAAGGTTTTTAAACCTTGCATGCAGTCATCATGAACACCAGTGGGTGGAATGACATTTGTGGGACGCCACCCATTTCTCTAGCAGTGTGATGTAGCAGGACTCTTAGGAGCACTGGGTGGTTTCCTCTCTGATGGTCTGTTGCCCAGTGAAGTGGCTGTCAGCGGGCCTCAGGTGAAGCCAGATTCGCCTGCGCTAATGGGAGGACCATGGACACCAGTGCTCGGTGTGGCCTTTCGGGTTGTCTGAAGTCTTGCTGTCTACCATAATGTCTGGAGAGAATTGGGTTTACAAAGTGGGATATTGTACTACGCTATGTAGCATCTGGCCCTAGGAGAAGACAGAATTAAGAAGCATAACTGCAGTCACAAAGTGAGGTATGGTAGGAATTTAGAATTCCTAGGCATATAGCTTAGATTAAAATGTTTTCATAGATAAAAATGAAGTGAGGGTCAGTTCCAGTACCAAGTACCCCAGGACTCAGGCTAGGGGACAAAGCCTAGCCCCTAGGGAAGGGACGGGGACACACACATGTAGCTACACGGGGTCTTTACTAGCTTGAGTCCCTTTTTCCAGAATCGACAGCTGACTCTGAATGTAGGTAGAGTTTATATGTGAAAGAAAAGGTCGGGAGAATGCTCTTACTGCTTAATTATTTATACATTAATTAAAATGTGTATATTAAATGTGTCAGGCACTGCTGGGCATTGAAAAGGTAAAACCAAAACCAATCCCCATCCTCCTGCTGCTGCAGTCTAGGAGGGAGACAGGCGTTACTCAGATCCTCGTGGATGACTGTGACGTGCAATGGTGAGATCCGCATGGAGAGGTCCATGTAGCTGGGGGGGGGGCTAAAAACTAGGATTTGACCTGCTTAGGGAAGACTTCTCTGAGGAAGTGATGAGGGAATTGGACTCAGTATGTAGAAAGTAACAAGGCCAAGAGAGAAATGCCTCTTCCCTATTCTGCTTAGTTCACATTCACTTCACCCAACCGCCTCTTCACTGAGACAGACCTAACACCCCGGTGTACAGCCTCTGGAGTGAAGCTGAGCGACTATTGCACTTCAGAGCTTAGAGAGTGGGTGGGCTGGCAGGTGTATGTGTGTGCTTGTTACCCAAGACAACCTCGGTGTTTATCCTGTACAGTACCCCAGGGACGAAGACTGTAATTATGGCTCTTTTTTCTGACCTGTTAGCACCAGAGGTATAACTTACATCATAATATTGCATCGTGTGATGCTTCAGTGCTCACAACTCAAAGGTGATTTCTGAAGCACTTTGCTACACTTGGGGACGATTCCTAAATGCTCAGACTTCTTTTTCTCCTTACCTTGGAGTCTTGGGCTCTGCAGCTCATTCATACTTTGTCAGGTTTTTCAGCTGGCAGGGCAGCTCAATTAAATTGAGTGTAGATTATACTGTAGCGTAGGCCAAGGAACACCCCTACCCCCACCTGCACAACTTTCTTAATATTTGTAATGGAACTGTTGCCATTAATATTGCTTAAGGGCTAGGGCATTTGCCAAAACCTAGGTATCTTACAGAAGTTTTCTGTTGCTCATCTACATTAGTGTTACCCAATAATTGAAATCTTTTCCAACTGAAATAAGCTTTTTATCCTCATTTCTGAAATCTGATTCATTAAAAGACCGTGGAGGGGTGGGGGATGATGTAAATACAATAAGCTTCTTCGTGGCAAGCAATTCCCTAAATGTCTGAGGTCATTAGAAAATTCAAGGCTGGTCCCTGTGGTGCATTGAATTTATCCAACATGTTTGAGAGAGACCGAGATTTTTTTTTCTAAGTGGTATTTGGTTAAATGGCAAATAATCAGATTTTTATTCATTCAACAAAATATTGATTAAGCTCTACTGTGTGCCAGGAACAATGTAAGATACACAGGGACAATATCGTAGTTAATAAATGCCAAATCTCTGCCTTCATAGAGCTTACAGTCTAGTATAAGAGGACAGACAATAAACAAATAGAGTATATATGGTAGATGGTGATTAAGCCGAGTAAAGGTAACATGGAGTCCTGGTGAGGGGAGGACTGCTCTTTTATACAGTGTACTTAGGGACCTCTCCAGGAAGATACTTGACAAAGCAGAAACCTGGGGGGTTAGGAGGGCGGGTGATAAGGCTGCAAGACAAGAGTACTTGGAGGGTTTGAGAGCACCAGGCAGGCCAGCGTGGCTGCAATAGAGTGATGGGCGGTGGGGCGGGCGGGTAGGGAATGAGAGAAGAGCAGGTCATCTGCATGCTTTGTTCTGAGTGCCATGGGAACCCATTGGAAGGTGTTGAGCAGAAGCTGATCGCCTGGCAGGAACAGGACTGCAGTAAAGGTATGAGGTTCTATTTCAACACCACTTCCCTTTATCTACTTCCTACTTGTGTGCCCTTACCAAGTAGTCATCTTCTAGGCTCTGGGGGTACGAGATGAACGTGGTACGGGGGAGGGGGGAAGGGGACTTCCATCTAAACAGCAAGCTCACATTACAATCCATTGAAATTGTGCTAGTGAAAGTGGATACGGTAAAAGGAGGTGTTTATTCTGTGGAAAATATCTATATAGAATGTACCTCAGGGAGAAATAAAAAAAGGTTAATTACCAAAAAGTAAGGAACCAAACTGTTATCAGTGGGGTGTCCTCCATGTCCCCACTGGTTGCCAATGGAAATGGGCTTCTTGCAAGAAAGGAATTTTTTAAGACTCGCATGGGAGAATGAGTGATACTAACTAGCGTAGAATCAAACCCCTGAGTTTCCAAGGTCCCATCTCCCTCTATCCCGCCATTAAAAAAGTCCATTTTGTCTTCAGCAGAGCAAGGATTAAAGCCAGTGGCCAGGATTCCACTTCATATCTGCACAGACCAATCCAGCATCAGGCTGCTTAGCTGTATTCCCAGTGGCAGTCCACTGCATGTGGGTCTGCATGGCTAGGGCCACATGGCAATGGGGGGAACACGGGAAAGTGCAGGGAAGCAGGAGCGAAGCAAAAGAAACAAGAGGAATAAGAGAATTCCTTTTGGGAATTTAACCTTAATATTTTGTGCACTTAGTGATTTCACCCTCTAGTCAATGATCCTGCTCCTAGGTTTGACTGACAGGCAAGCATCTTTCCTACATCACCCCGACTTTATTGTGTATGTGTCCATCTTCCCCTCTGCCCAGTGATCTGCAGTGAATGGAACGGTGGTCCCCTGGAGAGTGTGAAATTGCAGCTTCCTGGCGAAGCGCCCAGATGGCCATGCTTATAATGTCTGGCCTCCCTTTTGCTCTTTGCCTCTTATTAACTAGCTAGTGACAAGAGTAACAACACTGTCCCCGTGATCTCGAAGTTTAAGGGCATAGGTACCTTCATACCCATACAGACAGAAGACAGCCTCCTTTGACATATAGTGGTGGCGTCTTGTGCTCAACCGTCCACACATACAATCAGTGAATAACTCACAAAAAGTATTTGAGCTCGAGCACCTAGACAAGGCACTTTGTGTTTAATTCTATGCGTTTCTTCAGAATTAATCGAGGCCCGGCGTCTTCTGGTGATCTGAAGCTGTGCCGGCTGCAGCGTTAGCGGGTTGACCTAGGAAATGGTCAGAGTGCCACCGTCCTGAGTAGACTCCTCGTGCTCTGCCCACCTGTCCACGTGCATTCTGACTTCTCAGTAAACTTCCCACAGCATGACCAGTGGGGACGACCTGGGTGGCCTTTGTGTCCATGGCCACAGCCCAGGTACCCACCTGCGTCATACAAAGAGGAGAGGGAAAACCACCATCAGAGTGAAGTCCAGCGGTTACCATGGAAATTAAAACTGGCAACATTCCAACTCCTGGATGTGACAACATCTAATAAAAGCCTGGTGAGGGGAGAACCAAGATGGCGGCATAGGTTAACGCCGGAGTTTGCTGCTTTGAACAACTACTTCAAAAGTGAAACCAAAAAACGGAAGGGACATCACCCAGAACCACAGGGGCGCTGGCTGAGTGGAAGTCCTACAACTAGGAGGAAAGAGAAACGCATAAGGACACTCAGAGGAGGCGCAGTACTGAAGTCAAATTCTGAGGTGCGGAGTGCGCGGAGCGGGCTGGCGGTGGAGGGCGCGGTTGTTGTTTTCAATCGGGAGGGAGTCGCAGACTCTGAGCACCAGATCCGGGCGAGTCTTTAGGGACCCAGACTCAGGCAGGAGAAGCGGGACTGTCTGGCTTCGGTCAGAGCCAGTGCAGCTTTCTCTCCGAGCTTTGCAGCGGGTGCTGGGACTCAGAGAGGCAGAGCCCCTTGGGACAGGACTGAGAGCCGCCATAACTGCTCTCTCCGGCCCACCCTGTTGATCCTGTTCGACCCACCCTGCCCAAGCCCTGCACAGAGGCATTTGCCGGATAGCCTCAGGCAAAGGCTAGATTAGCACCTCCCTAGAGGACAGAAGTTCTCTCACTGCTGACACAGCTGAATCTCATAGCCACTTGGCCTGGAGGTCAAACCCTCCCTGGAATTAGCTACAACAAAGATTTATCTATAAGACTGCGAACAAAGACCACTAGGGGGTGCACCAAGGAAGCATAACAAAATGCGGAGACAAAGAAACAGGACAAAATTGTCAATGGAAGAAATAGAGTTCAGAACCACACTTTTAAGGTCTCTCAAGAACTGTTTAGAAGCTGCCGATAAACTTAATGAGATCTACACGAAAACTAATAAGACCCTCGATCTTATATTGGGGAACCAACTAGAAATTAAGCACACACGGACTGAAATAACGAATATTATACAGACGCCCGACAGCAGACCAGAGGAGCGCAAGAATCAAGTCAATGATTTGAAATGCGAGGAAGCAAAAAACATCCAACCGGAAAAGCAAAATGAAAAAAGAATCCAAAAATGCGAGGATAGTGTAAGGAGCCTCTGGGACAGCTTCAAGCGTACCAACATCAGAATTATAGGGGTGCCAGAAGATGAGAGAGAGCAAGATATTGAAAACCTATTTGAAGAAATAATGACAGAAAACTTCCCCCACCTGGTGAAAGAAATGGACTTACAGGTCCAAGAAGCGCGGAGAACCCCAAACAAAAGGAATCCAAAGAGGACCACACCAAGACACATCATAATTAAAATGCCAAGAGCAAAAGATAAAGAGAGAATCTTAAAAACAGCAAGAGAAAGAAACTCAGTTACCTACAAGGGAATACCCATACGACTGTCAGCTGATTTCTCCACAGAAACTTTGCAGGCCAGAAGGGAGTGGCAAGAAATATTCAAAGTGATGAATACCAAGAACCTACAACCAAGATTACTTTATCCAGCAAAGCTATCATTCAGAATTGAAGGTCAGATAAAGAGCTTCACAGATAAGGAAAAGCTAAAGGAGTTCATCACCACCAAACCAGGATTATATGAAATGCTGAAAGGTATCCTTTAAGAAGAGGAAGAGGAAGAAAAAGGTAAAGATACAAATTATGAACAACAAATATGCATCTATCAACAAGTGAATCTAAGAATCAAGTGAATAAATAATCTGATGAACAGAATGAACTGTTGATTATAATAGAATCAGGGACATAGAAAGGGAATGGACTGACTATTCTTGGGGGGGAAAGGGGTGTGGGAGATGTGGGAAGAGACTGGACAAAAATCGTGCACCTATGGATGAGGACAGTGGGTGGGGAGTGAGGGCGGAGGGTAGGGCGGGAACTGGGAGGAGGGGAGTTATGGGGGGAAAAAAAAAGGAACAAATGTAATAATCTGAACAATAAAGATTTAATTAAAAAAAAAATAAAAATAAAAAAAAAAAAAAAAAAAAAAAAAAGCCTGGTGAGGGGAACAAACTATCAGATGCCCCTGTAGCCAGGAGGACTCCCAGGACTGATGACAGCAAATCAAGTAAGGCTAGCTGAAGTTCTGAGAAGAGTGTTATTTTAACATTGTGCTAACTCAAGGAGATGAACTGGTTTGGATTTTAACTCTGAAATAATACAAATAAAAGAGAAGGCTAGAGTAGTGGAAATAAAAAGGAAGATAGATCCTAAAACATTTATAGCAAAGGGTGCAAAAGCCGCACTTAAGGCCCACCATTGGAGTAACGACACAATAGAATGCTTTTAAAAACAGATCTCTTGCCTGAGCTGACCCCTGACCCCTGAGAAAAGAGTCAGACCTGGTTCAATTGGTTTAACCACGCCCCATCCCTGCCTCGTTTGGAACTTCTTTAACCTTGTACTAGTAAAAGGACCAGGATGGGTTAACATTTGTTATCCTGCCAGGCTGCTGGAAAGGGCAGAACGGGAAACCAAGCATCCAGGGAGAAGCAGGGCTCATGGGATTGGTGAACTGTATCAAAATGAAAAGAGCTCAGAACTTGTAAGCTTGCTGTTTCAGTGTTCAGAACAAAGAAGCTTTAAATGAAAGTTCCAGAACTGTGGTACTTGTATCCACAGACTGTATTCTTTCTTTCTTTTTGTTTTGTTAATCCTCACACAGGGATATTCCTCCATTGATTCTCAAAGAGAGTGGAAAAGAGGGAAAGACAGAGAGAAACATCGATGTGAGAGAGACATCGATTGGCTGCCTCCCACATGCCCCCGACCAGGGCCCGGGCCAGGGAGGAGCCCGCAACCAAGGTACGTGCCCTTGACTGGAATTGAACCTGGGACCCTTTGGTCCACAGGCCAACGCTCCATCCACTGAGCCAAACCAGCCAGGGCCACAAACTGTATTTCTTAGAAACAAATCCTAAGGCAGAATATCCCAAACTCAGTGTCCGTGCTAATTCCCATTGCTGGGAGATGGTCCCAGAGGGGAAAGACTCTCAAGTGCAACTGGCCCTCCTTACCTGGCATGGTGCCCCCACAGGCACAGCGAGCAGTTTTCTGGCCTCCACTGGAGCAGAACGTGCAGCAGTGAAACACGCCCGGGTGTGAATGGTGCCTTTTCCTCACGGTCACAGTGAATGGCGAGCCCTTCGGTGTTCAGACCAAGAGCAAAGAACAGCACCTTATGTATGAGTCAACAGGGATGTGCTGAGCATCCATGTCTAAATGGAGTGCAAGTCACAGGGCCTGCCCTTAGAGGGAAACACTTGGGGACAAGAGCTAGCTGGGTGCTCAGCTGAGTGGGCCAGATACAAAGGCAGTGACAGCCAGGAGTCTGCCCTGTCCTCCTAACACCTAGACCACGTGACACACTGGTAAACCCTGCCTGTGCTTCCATGTCACTGCCTCGGCCTCTGGCTTCTCCATTCTCAAGGAATCTCGGGGAATTAGTGGGGCGCCACAACCACAGGCCCGGACACCCTGTGGTTCTTTCTCCAGTTTCTCAGCCTCACACGTCCTCCCTCACAGACTGAGCTACCTCCTTCCCTTCCACCCCTCCATCCTGGACATACTCATGTACCCACCCATTTATTCTGGGACAGTGGAGATTTGCAAGGGAGAAAGGTTAAGAGCGTGGTTAATGAATTCTCAAGTTAGAAACTCCTACCTGCCCCCCTTCCTTCAAGGATAACTTCCACTCTCCAGTTTCTAGCCCATGTTAAGCAATAAATATTCAGTAAGTATGGCTATGTGCCTACCCCTATGTGAACCACGCAGTCGGAAAGTACCAAGTCGAGAGTCTGGCACCTTAAAGCCTTTCAGATGTTAAGTCTCTCTGCCTTTAAAGAATTTACAATCTATTTTAAAAATAACTTGGAATTTTAAAAAATGGGGTCAAATTCTGATTTTGCTATGCAAGTACGGTATGCTTTGACACATTTGGTGTCTCAGTCTAATCCAGCGGTTCTCAACCTGTGGGTCGCGACCCCTTTGGGGGTCGAACAACCCTTTCACAGGAGTCGCCATCGGAAAACACATATATAATTACATATTGTTTTTGTGATTAATCACTATGCTTTAGTTATGTTCAATTTGTAACCATGAAATTGGGGGTCACTACAAAATGAGGAACTGTATTAAAGGGTCGTGGCATTAGGAAGGTTGAGAACCATTGGTCTAATCAGATGATGATCTGCATACCTAAAAACGGTTTGGAGGAAAAATGAAATAAATGTATGCAAAAACACCTAACCCACTCTGGCACACTAGTTAGGCAAGCAACGTGTGGCTAGGGAACAATGAATCTTCTGGTGCGAAGACCACAGGCCTGACATGTCATGACTCTATGGTATTTGTGTCCCTATCAGTGTTGATTTCTGATTGGGGGGGAACCTCTGATTACTCAAATGTCAGCAGAGAGATTCTGCTGGACATGTTGAGTATGGCCCAAGTTTTTAAAAATTCATCATCTCTAACCAGAAACTGTTACATTTGTCTGTGGAGGTGGTATGGTAACCATGGTAACAGTTAAGCATATATGTCAACAGAGAACCACATGGGCAGCAGACAGATGACTAGGCAGTTGAAAGGAGAGGGTGTATGTCTCCCAATCGTATTCCAGTAAGTCCACCATCTGGCCATCGTCCGAACAAAGCTGGAAAATCCTGAGCCAGATTATATTTCTTGAGTGTGTATTCTTGTCTGCTAGTAGATTGCCCCCTGTGATTAAGGCATCTTTCCCAAATTCAGAGTTCCAACAAGCCAACTGGGAGAATGATGAAATACAAGCATCACTGCCCAGAGGTAAAACGGGGCTCGAGAATTCTTAGTCACCAGCATCCTCTGGTAGGAATGAGTCACAAAATCTGGGGCACTTCTAAAGGGAAGGGCAGTAAGAAAGAAGAGAATCCTATTCAGTCCCTCTATACTGCTGATGCTATGAGAAAGGTCTCCATATCCGAAGGCGACAGAACCCACGAGGGCCAGGGGGAAAGGAGCTCAGGGAAGCGTACGCACCGGTCTCACTCACCTGCACGTGCTGCTCTTTGACGCAGACCAACACCTTGTAGATGCCAGGCTCCTTGGGGGTGTAGGAAACGCCGTACGTCCCGTCCTTGTTGTCTTGCACCATTGTTCTGACTGGACTGGACGGAGATAAGAGTTCCAAAAAGCCACTCACTCTCACAGCCTGCTTCAGTGCCCACTACTGTAGGATGGAAACTACACCATTAAATTCAACCAAATTTTAAATGTCCCCCAAACAGGGTGCTGCTTCCCCCTGTCTCAGAAATTAATTTCACAACAGAAGGAAGCAAAATAGATGCTAAAGTAATCTGCTGTGTGGATGAATTCCTGAAGACCTTACAGCTCTGCTGTGCCCTCCTATACTCTGTCCTTCCCTTCCCTCACCGGAGCCACGTAGCTCGGCTCCCAATACCATTTAGTCGCCAAGAGGGGCTGAATTTTGAGAAGGGCACCATTTGGCCAAATATAGACTATTCTTCACTCTATTCAAAGCTTGGGATGAAGACAGTCGGGCAGATCAGACCTTTGGGAGAGAATTGCATATAGGCATAAAGCCCACACAAGAAAACGCATCTGGTCCAACTGATCATATCATTTTTAATAGCACCACAGGGAGGCAGACGGTAACCACTGCCGTTACCACTCCACTATTACTTCAGACCTCAAGCTTCCAGTGTCGTCACCCAGGACACGTGACTGTGTGGTACAGACCTGTCTTTCTTATCTTTAGGGACAACTGCGACTTGAATGTTGTCTCCTCCCCTGCCCATGCTTTCTCCTGCTGCATCCTTGCAAAGCAGGGTGAAAGAGGCGGGCTGTTTCTCCCGGGCTCTGTGGAGATCTGCAAGAGAAACAATGCGGTGACTACCTCCCCGGCTCAGACACCGTCTTGCTTTTTCTCTTAGAACAAAAGGTTGTGCTTCCTGTGCATGGTGGTCACCCTGTTCCCTTCTCTCTTCCCTTTCTGTCTGCCAGCGCCTGCCTCCTGGGAGTCTCTCCTAGTTCGTTCTCACAGCAGCTGCTTTTGGGTCACAGGATCCTGGACCTTAACGTCAGCCCCAAGGAAGCTTTGAAAATATTTAGGATTGGCCTACGTCAGTGGTCGGCAAACTGCGGCCCCTTGAGTGTGGCTCTTCCACAAAATACCACGTGCGGGCGCGCACGTACAGTGCGATTGAAACTTCGTGGCCACACTCAAGGGGCCAAAGAGCCGCATGTGGCTTGCGAGCCGCAGTTTGCCGACCACTGGCCTAAGTATTCAGAGAAGAAAACCTTCAGACCCTGTGAGGGAGGCTGGTATCCCCAACACTACCCTCTCTCAGTGCAGATACTGCTAGAATAGGCTTGGACTCCATGCTAAGAGCCTCCACAATGCGGGAGTTCATGCCAAGGTGCTGGGATATTCAACAGCAAGGACACAATAGAATACTTTAAAAAAAACAATTGGACCTCTTGCCTGAGTGGATCCCCTCCCCCCAAGAAAAGCGCCAGACCTGTTTCTGTTAGTTTAATCATCCACCCCACCCCCGCCCCCATCCCTGCAGCCCCTAGTCCAGCAGTCAGATGAATGGGTCCAGGATCTACTGTGAGGTCTATGGAGGGTCTAAGAACCTCCTCAAATTGCCCGAGGTAGTGGGTGTTTCTGGGGAAAGAGCGTTCTCAAAGGGACCTGTGACCTCCAAGCAGTTCCCAGTTCCTGTGCCGAGTCAGGAGGACTCCAGGATACAGCCTTCCTGTCAGGGCTGATCTATACGTGTGAACACCATGCTTCTTCTAGAACAGAACACTGTGGTCAATGATTGTCTTCCCCTACTGACTGAAATGCCTAGTGTCTTCTTTTAAATGCCAATGGGAACCATAAAGGATCTAGAAAGTAAACCATAATCACTCCCTCCCTCCTCTGAAACTCTTCAGAACTGGATCCAAGCAATCTGGGGCCTGCCTGCTCCCTTCCGAGCACTCAGGATTCTGGCCTGCCCTGAAGTCTACGCTGTAATCTCCGAGGGGTACCATCTCGGCTTTGTCTTCTAATAGAAAGAACATGATCCTTGAGGTCCTGGGTGACGACTACATTTCTCAACTGGAAAAGGACCAAGCCTCACGCCTGCAAAGGACGGTAACTGTACCCTGACCAGAACAGATCGAAAGATAAGGGCAAGGCAGGGGGTCCTTGTCCTTTAGTAAACTGGCCAGTGGGGAGCTCCTCCTAGCTGAACAGAGGCCTCGCTGAAAAGCTACACATCTTTAAACACCAAGTCCCTGCCCACTGCCCCCTCGGTGCCAACGGGCAGCGCGTCCCTACCTTTCCCTTGAAGGACACATTTGGTTGGATCGACCTCTTTGGTATTGATGGCGCCGTACACTTCATAGCCGCGGCACCGGCCCGCTTTCTCCTGAGGAGAGAAGCATATCTTATCGTTGACTCTGGGACGGGCGCTGTACTCGACTTGGTTCAGCTTCGTGAGCCGCTCCACCACCACCCCCTTGGTGATGAGAATCTCCAGGTCACTGCCACTGGTCAGCAAGTGCTCGGTGAACTCCACGCCGGTGCGCATGTCTGCCAGCAGCTGCTCCAGCTGTGCCTTCTGCAGCTGCAGGGAGTTCTCCTGCTGGGCCCGAATGTCTTCCAGCTGCTTCAGCAGCTTGTCCCGGTGCTCTTCGATGGCCTTGAGGTAGCCCTCGGAGAACGTTCGGATGTCGGCGGCCACGGCCTCCACCCGCTGCTGGAGGGCGCCGTTTGTCTCTTTGACCTGGGCCAGGGCTTTCTCCAGGGCCTCCACGCGGGGCTGCGTGTTTTTGAGGAGTTCCCGCACGGAGTCCCCATGCTTGTGGATAACGTTGCTGGTGAAGTCACAGGGGTGCTCCCGGTGCGCCCCCACCACGCAGTCTCGGCACACGGGCTGGTCACACAGCTCGCAGAACAGCCTCAGCTCCTCCGCGGGGTGAGCAGGACACAGAATAGCTTTCCCGATCCGGCTGTAGCCCTTCAAGTCCTTTAGGTCCACCACGGTGTGGTAGGTGGTCTTCTTCTGCCTCCTGGGGGCAAGCAGAGTGCAGAGTCAGGAACCGGAAATGAGGGGACCGTTCTAGTTGGGAAACAGCCCAGCAGTTGTAAGAGCATGGTCTCTGAAGTCAAACCAACCTGAGATCAGTTCCTTGCTCCAACCTCTGACTAACTACATGATCCTCTCTGATCCCAGTCCCCCTTCTGTGCAGTGGGGATAGTGCGTACCTGAGAGGGCTGTTGTACGGGATACAGAGTAAACTAGGGCTCTCTGGCTCAGGGCACGGCGTTGCAAAAGGTTGCAGCACTAAGTCTACATCTTAGAACTTTCCCCAAAGAGTTAAACTGGCAAGTTTAGACAAGAGCCACAGCCCCCTCCTCCAGCAAGCTAGAGGTGAGAGCACGGTGAAAACCCAGCCCAAGAAACACCTGGGCCAGATGGCACAGCAGTAAACCCCAGGCCACTGAAAAGCAGCCAGCTGGCCCCAGAAGTCTCCTTTTATCTAAGGTGTGGTAGAGCATTTCCTTTGACCAGTGCCTATATCACTCAACGCAGCAAGCTAGAATTTTCCTCAAGAGTCATCAACATTAGAAAGAGTGAAATCAATGATCAGAATCAAAGCTCTTTGAATTCCTCTTCTCTGTAGCTCTCCAGAGATTCAGGGGAACCCCTGGGAACCATGGTGCCTGTTGGGGCAGAGGAATGGTTGCAGAGAAAACAGGGTCAGCTGTTTAGCTGGCAGCAAGACAGTCAGAGTTACAAGTTAAAAATAGACCGACGACTACTAACTTGTTCTGTGGGTGAGGCCAGAGAATAAATGGAAGGCAGAACTTAAAGAACTGCTTGACGCTAACCCTAAAACCCTGGTTATTTTCCATTCCGATGTGTTGGAATGAGCCCCAGGGTGCTCCCTGTGACTTCACCTTACACTGGGAAGGCAGCATGGACTAGCAGAAAGCAGATCTGGATTTCAAAGTCAGTTGTTACATGTTACTTACCAACTGTGGTGCTGTGGCAAGTCACATATTGCGAAGCTAGTTCCTTCAATAAATAGGGGTGGAAGCAGTGCCTACTTTTTTAATAAGAGGTGCAAGGATCAAATGAGATTGAGGCAGGAGCCATGCTATTCTATTCATTCTCTTTCCCCAGCACCCAGTGCAATGACCCAGCATGCAAATGGCTGATGAGCCAAGGACACCGTGAGCGTGCTTTGCAAACTGAGAAGGACTATGCAAGCCTTTGATGCTGTCATTACCACAGGTATTATCTAAGGCTGCAGGAATATACTACCATTCTATAGTATTTGCTCTGACTGTAGGTTGCTCTCTGACCTTCCATGGCATTTGAGAAAACTTTCCATTTGCTCACCAAGGAGGGATGTCTGTCTCAACACCTCTTTCTCCTCTGCTCATAAGCCACACGAGGTAGGGGTATCCCATCTTTACCTATGGGCCTGGCAGCAGAAATGGCAGAGATTGGCTTTGCAGGTCTGACACCTCTTCTCCACGTCCCTGTCGCTGCAGAGGTCACACACCAGGCCCTGGCCTTCCCCACACAGACTCTCCAGCATCACATCGTTCATGGCCAGGTGGTCTATGGTTAAAGCTTTCACTCCACCCACGGGCAGGTCCACCTGCGCATCACACACTGGGCAGAGGATGCCGGTCTGTGGCTGCAGGCCGGGTGGCTTGAGTTCCTGGAATAGTGACCCCTCAGAGCTTGTGTCAGAGTCTCCCCCTCGGATGTCCACTACTGAGAAGGGTTCCAGCTGCTCCAAACAGGTGGTGCAAACTGTGTGCAAACAAGGCAGGAGCCTGGGGGCTTGGAAAAGCCCCATGCACGAAGGGCAGTGCGTCTTGCCGGAGTTCCCAAGGGCAGCCCCACTGGGGAGTTTGCCCATGAAGCCCAGCAGCGGCTTCCTCTTTTCTGACATATTCCCCACGTTTATGCCCAGTATCAGAAAAGGCCCCGGGCAGCTCTGCAAGGAAGTAGTTGATTAAGCCCACCCAAAGCGAAAGCTCCCGGAACGTGAACAGAGACCATGGGGAACCGCTCTCCAGCAAGTCAAAGGGCAAACGGGGGGAGGATTCCTCCGAGGGAGGACCCGCAGCTCTGCCCAGGAGTGCCCCCTCCTCTCCACGGCATCCCATGCCAGACACGCCCACGCCCACCTCTGCCCCCCAAATCCTCCCCGGAAGCGCTTCCAGGTCCAGGTCTGGCACTAGTCTCGCTGCTTCCTCCTGAACCCCTCCCTGCACCTCTCTTACACCCTCCCCCCCTCCCGCCCCACTGGCCCCGCGCCCGACACGCGACAAGAGCCCCCCCTCGCCCCCCGTGATGAGGTAGGGGGCCTCCCGCTCCTTCCCCCGACCCGGTCCTGGGGGGAGGGCACACAGCGGGCCGGGACGTGGCGAGTCCGCACCAGCTCCTCGGCGGCCACAGCCTCCCCAGGTTTGGACCCCAGGTGCTGAAAGGCTTCGGCCCCTCCTCGCACCAATCCCAGCCCTCCACTCAGGAGCGTCCAATCACCGTTCGAGAGGGGCGGCCCGAGGCCCCCACCGCCCTCTAGATTGACACCACCAGCACCCAATAAGCTTTGGAAATCCCACATCGCCTGTCCACTCAGGCGGGGAGGGGAGAACCAAACTGAGGGGCGGGGCGGGGCGGTGGGAGGGCTCGGGCCTCTCTGGGGAGAAAAAAGCAAAGCGGGGAGTGAGCGGCATAGTAGAGCCAGCGTCACCATTTTACGGGGATTGTCCTCTTTATCTCTGTGGTGACAGAGAGGCCAGAGGACCACTTGATAGGCCTCGGGGATGGCCTCCTTGACGCCCTCAGATTGGGCCCACAAACCCAGGCTGGGCCCTCCCATTGGTGGGTGGAGCTGTCAGTCAGCCCAGGGCATGCTGGGAGTTGTAGGACGAGATGTTTTCCTGTTTCCGGCTGCGGCGACGGAAGTTTCCCCTCAGGCCTAGTGTGCCCGCTGCGGCTCGCCGGCGCCGGCATTTTCTGGGACCAAGGGCCCCTCAGTCCCTGGTTCCGGGACCCGATCCCCTGGGGCTGGAGAAGCCGCTGTTGCACCCAATACGGCCAGGGGTGAAAATGACCTGTTTGTCGCCCAGAACGGAGCAGGTTTGTCCCGCTGGTTTATCAGCCCCTCCAGGAGGGCCCGCGACTGCTCACAGTGGGAGAGTGGAGGATGTCAAGGAGGGTAGAAATCAGCCCTGGGTGGGCGCACAAGCTAATTGGGCCGATGGGCTCACGGAACCCCCTTTATAATTTGTCTCCTTTAGTCGTGTCCTTACCGGCCGCCTCCTGGTTCGGCCATGTGGGCCTTTGCTGTTCCTGGGATCCGGCGCCGCTCTCCCCAGACTCCGCAAGTGGCAGCCCTAGCTCCTCACCTCCGCCTTCTGTCTCCAGCCGCGTACCCCTGGCGAGTGGGTTCCGTCGTCTTTGCTCTGTGCACGGCCTTTCCTACCGGGTTTGCGCCCAGTGAACCGCTGTTGCGTTGATGTCTTCCTCATCCATATCTGCTCGAGGCACAGTGCCTAGAGCACAAGCGTTGAAAAATAAGGAAATCTGGAAATCAACCACAAGAAACTTGTCGACTCCAAAATATGAAGGGGAAAAAAAAGTAACTATTTACAAAACTTAGAAATGTTTAGCCATTTCCAAAATAGATACAACATGTCATGGCCGTGAGTCCAATGCCACTTCTACAGGGGGAGGCAAACGGAGGTTTGCGGTTTGTATGGAAAAGTAATACGATAATGAATAAGTCATAATACCAAAGGGAGCTGTTTCCTATACTCAGCTGTAAACCCACGTTTGCCCCCGCCTCGTATATCAAAATGACACGCGATTTCCAAAGTCAGTAAGCATGCCTGCAGAGGTCTTATAATGGTCCTTACCTAGATTTCTTCACCTGCCCTGGCTCAGAGTCTGCAGCCTCCATCCCCGTGGGCTGGAGTTAGGTCACACACGCCTGCAGACTTGGGTTTGCTATATATCCCCGCCTGAACTTCACCTTCACCTGATGCTTGGTGCTGCTTCATCTCTTATTCATGCCCTTTGCCAGCTCCCAGGGGGCTGTTTGAGCTTCTCTTGTTGAAGAAGTACTTTATCATTTACATCAGCATCATCTTGTTCAATCCTTTAACGATTCTTTGAGGGAAATCTCAGAGAAGGCTGGTGGTCAGCCCAAGGTAATACATCTGAAGACTTGAACGCAGCCTTGTAATGCCTTTTCAAAGATTTTTACCCGAACCGCCTCTTTCTTTCCTTTCCCAGGTTCTTAAGCATCTCAGCAGATTCTTAAAAATTTAAATGTTGTAAAGATAAAGTATTTAGCCTTTAATTGAGAAAAGGAAAGCTATTTGGAGAACTCCCTTACCTTCTACTTAAAAACCTGATATATACCTCCTCTCATACCCCTCCTGCCTGCCTTTCTTCTGTTGCAAGGGTAACCCCTCAAGACCTTTGCTCTTTAAACCCAGCCTCTCCTGCCTCCTCAAAAAACTTGCTGCTTCTACATTTTCAATCTCTTCTTTAAAAAGAAATTTTTTTTTCAATTGCAGTTTATACTCAGCATTATTTCGCGTTAGTTTCGAATGTACAGCATGGTGGTTAGACAATCGTATGCTTTACAAAATGTCCCCCCTGATATTTCCCGCGCCCAACTGGCACCATAAATATTAATTACAATATTATTGACTAGATTTCCTAGACTGTGCTTCAGAGCCCCATGATTCAGCGCGTTCTCTACTAGCGTGTTCTTCTGCCAATAATTACAACCAAGTGTTAAAGGGGGAAACAAATCCCCCATTGACTCCGCTGCCTTTCAGCTCAGCTTTTGTAGTCGCACTCTCTGCTCTCATCATCGCCTTCGATTATCATCATCACCACCCGTAGTTCCCTGCCGCGGATGAACTCACTGTTGACCCGCTTTCCTACTGAAGCTTTCCTCTTGTGGATCACAGGTGATGTGCTCCCTGGCTTCTTAGCACACAGCCTGTTAGTAGTCAGCATTGCTGTGTGCTTCCTCATCCTTACAACGTGCTTCTTCTTGACGTCTCAACTCCTCTCTGGCCTTCTAACCTCTTGGGCTGCTTCTCACACTCTCCCTCCTCCTTCCCCTACGTTACCCCCTGCCTTTCCTCTCTGCATTTTTCTCCCATGCAGGTGACTCCCAGGTCCACACTCTCAGTACTGACCTCTCCCCTGAGCTTTGGTCACAGCCATCTATTAGAACTCTGCCCCCAGATGTGTCCCCTTCCCCTGAAGCCCCACATATTTTAAATCTCATTGAATGTTTCTGCTCACTAAACTGTGCTCTCTGAATTTTATTGTCTCAAGGATATCATCATTCTCCCTCCCCTCCAGCTTGAAACCTTATAATGCTCTTGGCCTCCTTTATCTTTTTCCATATCCAGGCAGGCACCAATTTCTTTCCATCCTCACTGCCAACACCTTACTATGTAGACTTTTAGGACCCGATCATCCTGACCTCAAGTATCACCATAGTCTTCGAATTATCCCTCCCCTCTTTTTTTTTTCCATGCAATCCTACACAGCTTTTCCAAGTTAATTGTAAACACATGGTACATGGTCAGCCTTTGTTCTAAAAGCGTCAGGAGCTCCTCATCTCCATAGGATAAAATCTGGATTCTAAATAGATCCATAAAACTGGCCTGTTAGTGATTCCCTGAACATTGCTAAGCACACTTCTTGGTCTTTGCCAATTTTTTTTTTTTTGCAAAATTTGTTCATCTTTATTTAAACCTACCCTTCTGTGTCAAGCCTGTTTGAAACTTTCCCTATTACTTCAAGGCCTCAGATTTGAGCTCCAATAGCTCTTTACCTATACGTTTCTCTTTCAAGTTTGTGCTACATTATAGTAGCAAGTGTTTTTATTTATTATATATAATTTATGCATGTGCATCTGTATTCTCTCTCTCTCTCTTTCTCTCTCTCTCTCTCTCTCTCTCACACACACACACACACACACACTCCTTATCTCTCTATTAATATGAAATGCCCTTGGCAACCAGCCCCGTGCCTTCACAGGAGGCCTCTAGTAAAGACCTGTTATTGAAGAGCAGGGCACAATGACCTCACATAAAGGTGAACAGACAGGACTGCCCTCAGCCAAAGGTTTTGTGGGTTGTGTAGCCCGACGTGATTTGGAGTGAGATCATGGGAGAGGTTAAAGGATGAAGGATTCTGCTTTCTCCGAACAAAGGTCAGGGTTTTCGTCGACTCTCACATACTGCTTCATCTTTCTGGGGACCCCAGGCAGCAGACAGTGGCAGGGAAGTACGAAAGCCGTGGAATTGGAGGAACAGGGTCGATGAAAACGGCCAGGTCCATCAAGGTGTCTGCAGGACTTCAGCCCACCCTGGCAGCCCCAGACAGGGAACGTCCCCATGGCAAGAAGGCCAGGAAGGGAGACGAGCCGTCAGGAAGTCAGGCAGGTCTGGACTGGACGTTTTGCTTGATCAGTACCACCGGAGACTGTGAATACAGAGAGAGCGATGTCACATTTACCTTTGGCCTCTTAATGAGAACAGTCTCCACTTGCTTCTCTAACTCCCCTCACATTTTGCCCCCAAACACAGTACAATCTGGCCTCTGCTCTCACCATTCCTCTGAAATGGCTTTTGCCAAAGTCCTGGATAACTTCCTCCTTGCTAACTCCAGAGGATACTTTTCAGTTATTATTTAATATAATTTTCTGTAGCTGTGACACGGACAAGTTTCTTCTCCTTGAAACCTTGTCCTCCCTTGATTGCCATAGCGCTATTTAACCTCGCCTTTTCTTTTTCCCACACTTCCTTCCACCTGGCTCTTAAACCAGCGGTTCTCAACCTGTGTGTCACGACCCCTTTCACAGGGGTGGCCTAAGACCATTGGAAAACACATATATAATTACATATTGTTTTTGTGATTAATCACTATGCTTTAATTATTATGTTCAATTTGTAACAATGAAATTGGGGGTCACCACAACATGAGGAACTGTATTAAAGGGTCGTGGCCTTAGGAAGGTTGAGAACCACTGCTCTTAAACGTTGCTGTTTCCCAAGTTTCTTAGCTCTCTCTCTCTCTCTCGCTCTCTCTCTCTCTCTTTTAATAATAATTTTTAAAAACACCCCAAACCCCCTCATCCCCCCCTTGACTGTTGTGGGATTTGGAGGTGATGTATACAAAGCACCAGCCCCTTCTATAAGGGGGGCTCTTTTATTATATTATTGCCCACGTCCATTCTCTGAATTTACTCCACTTTCTTCCACACTATTTCTGCTTTAGCTCAGGTTTGTTGTTTTTGTTTTTTTAGCTCAGGTTTTTATACTTTGTTTGGATTACTAATTAGGGCCCCATTTCCATGCAATACTCTCTAATCCTCTGAGATATATATTTCTGAAATTTCAATTTGATTAGGATCTTCAGTGGCTACTCAGCACCTTCATTTATTCATCAAATATCCTTTAAGCACCTGGAATCTGTTTCCCCCAGATGTTTTCATGGCTTGCTCCCCACTAGAATAGTAAGTTCCCCGAGGACAGGGCCTTGTGCCTATGTGCCAGGATCTGTCATTGTGCAGAACAAGCAAAGACCCCTGCTCGCATGGAAATTGTCTCCCAGGAGGGGCTTCTCTTGACCCTGCCTCTGCCAGCCCAGCCAGCCTCATTTCCTACACCGCCCCTCCCTGACCCCAGCATGCACCCTGAGCTTCAGCCTCTTTGCTCATTGTCCCAGCCACTGGCTTTGCTTTGGGCTTCCTGCCTGCTCTCCTTTGCCTCCTTAACCTCCACCCATTCTTCAGAGCTCAGTTCCGAGACATCATTTTCTCTGGGAGTCCTCCGGCGACCAAGTCTGTATTAGGTGCCCCCTATGTGGTACTGATGGTGCTCTGAGATAACCTCTACTAAGTCCTTAACATTCTACATTTCTTTTTGTAAAAAATACAGTTTTACTGATTTCAGAGAGGAAGGGAGAGGGAGAGAGGGATAGAAACATCAATGATGAGAGATAATCATTGATCAGCTGCTTCCTGCACGCCCCCTACTGGGGATGGAGCCTGCAACCCAGGCATGTGCCTGACCCAGAATCTAACTGTGACTTCCCGGTTCTTAGGTAGATGCTCAACCACTGAGCCAGACTGGCTGGGCAACATTCTATATTTCAATTTTTTTTCAAGTTGGTCAATAAATATTTGTTGAATGAATAGGTCATTGCTGTGTTTCCTTCCTGTATTTTTTTTTTTTAAATAACACTAAAGTAAAAACCTGGCATCTGTTCATTTTAAAGAATTCAGTAAAACATGCTGAAATCCCAAAGATGGAAGTGAAAAAACAACCCCAATCCCACCAGCCATAATAACCAATCACATTCGGTGAACATCATTTTGGGCAACTTAATATGCAAATACAAGAAGAGAAGCATGGGTAATGAAAAGATGGGTAGAGATAATTTTTTAAAAACCAGAACAATCATATTTCAGATATAATTTTAAATTTAATTTTACTTGAATTTCACAAAAGAAAAAGAGAAGTTGATGGACTTGCTGAATTCATATAAATATTTCCTCTAACCCTAGCTGGTTTGGCTCAGTGGATAGAGTGTCGGCCTGTGGACTGAAAGGTCTTGGGTTCCATTCCAGTTAAGGGCACATCCCTGGGTTGCAGGCTCGATTCCTAGTAGGGGGCATGCAGGAGGCAGCTGATCAATGATTCTCTCTCATCATTAATGTATCTCTCCCTCTCCTTCTCTGAAATCAATATAAAAAATATTTAAATATTTCCTCTAGACAAGAGATAGTTCCTCTAAAATATCCCTTCAAGATTAAAAAAAGAAACTGAGAACATTAAAGCTTGAAGTCATTATGATTTTTTCCAAGGACATATTTTCTTTTTTGTGTGTACAGACTGACTTCTTGCTGTGAAGAGGAGTTCCTTGGCCCAGCCACACAGGCATGAACACGCAGTTCTGAAAATACGGAAGCCCTTCTGTACCACTTAGTAAATGTCAGTCACTGGACTCTCCCCAGGGCTCTCCCACTCTCCTGGCTGCCCTGTCCCACTGCCAGGACCAACCCCAACCCCATCTCCCCAGAACCCAGAGCTACAGGAAAGGGGACTCTGGTCCCATCTTCCAGTGCCTTCAACACCCACCAGTTTGCCCCAAGAGCTAAGTTTCCATCTGTTTTACATAACAGCCATCAGGTAAGGCTTTGTGTGCAGAAAGTATTCAGTGTGAAAACCCTTTGAAAACCCCTGCTCAAGGTCAGCCCTCAGGCCCTTGCAGGTTTGCCCAGTCCGGGGGAATTTTGAGAATGGAGGCCTTTCTCCCACACACACTAGCTCCTTATGAAGTCAAGTGCACATCTGCATCCTGGTGTGATTCCAAATGGACAACAGACACAGACCTGCGGGTACAGAGACGACCCCTGAGCCGGCCCCAAATCAGATGAGGCAGAAGGTGCTGGAGCCCAGGCTCAAGTGGAGGCTTTGCTCCTTGCCCAGCCCTGCATCATCCTGCAGCGGGGGCTGGGCAAGGCGGCGGGGAATCCCTGAGCCACGGGGCCTGCCCTTCCCCCCAAGCAGCCTGCCTGGTGTGCCCGCTGCACTGTCACTGCGGAGGAGCCCCAGGGAGCAGGAGTCAGGGCCCAGGCACAGACACAGGGATGATCTCCCTGTGAGCCCTGCAGTGAGAAGTCTGGGGTGGGGGGGTCTCCCCTGCCACGGAGCACAGGGCTCAGCTGTTACAGAACCCCGTCAAAGCCCCAAAGGAGCCCCAGCTGGTTTGGTTTGGTGGATAGAGCTTCGGCCTGCGGACTAAAGGGTCCCAGGTTCAATTCCGGTCACGGGTTGCAGGCTCGATGCCCAGTGGGGGGCTTGCAGGAGACAGCCAAATCAATGGTTCTCTCTCATCATTGATGTTTCTATTTCTCTCTGCCTCTGCCTTCCTCTCTGAAATCAATTAAAAAAAAAAAAGCCCTAACTGGTTTGGCTCAGTGGATAGAGCATCGGCCTGCAGACTGAAAGGTCCCAGGTTCGATTCTGGTCAAGGGCATGCACCTTGGTTGCAGGCACATCCCCAGTAGGAGGTGTGCAGGAGGCAGCTGATCGATGTTTCTCTCTCATCGATGCTTCTAACTCTCTCTCTCTCTCCCTTCCTCTCTGTAAAAAATCAATAAAATATATTTTAAAAATAAATTAATTAAATAAAAGCCCCCAAAGGAGGGGTCTATATCCGGAGGCTGCTGCTCCGATGACTACAGACTGGCCTAAACCAACAGGAACAAGTGCTCTCCCCATCTGGGCGTCCAGGGCTGTGCTCCCTCCGAGGGCTCCAGGGCAGGGCCCTTCCTGCCTGGTCAGCTTCTGGGGGCTCCTGGGGCTCCTTTGCTCCTGGCCCCATCCCTTCAATCTGCCCTCTTCTTCACGTGGCCTCTCCTCCTTCCTAACCTAAGGCCACACTGTGTTCATGTGCGCACTCCCCGCCGATCACGTGGCCAGGACCCCTGTTCACATGCGCACTTCAGGCTGTCCACGTGGCCACGCCCCCTGTCCACGTGCTCACATCTGGCCAATCACGTTTCCACGCCCCCTTGTTCACGTGCCCATCCTACAGGTGAAGCTACTGCGGCACAGAGAGGGCGAGTGACTTCTTCCTTGGAGGGTGCACAGCAGTAAAAGGACGGAGCAGGACATGAACCTCCGCCGCCCAGAGCCTCTGTCTCCTTGACCTGTGACCTCTTGGTAAGCGGCCATTTGCTCTGATGGGCTTCACCCTTCCCCTCACGACCCCCCCCACCCCCCCACCCAATCTACCCCCAGCAGACAGGGGTCCGGAAACGGGGGACACGGGGGATCACGGCACCAGTGCCTCCGGGCGGCTGCTCTCTTTGTCCCAAGGTCCCTCCCAGCCGGTAACCTTGGCGGAGTCCCGCTGCACTGGGGCGAGGGCCCTGCGTGGGGAACACCCCGCCTCCCCTCGCCGTCTGTGGCTTAGATTACAAAGTGCCATGATTTCCCCGTCTGGCTTAGGCCGCCTGCCTCTCCTGGCCGATATTGTTTTACCTCGAAATGAAATTGATTCGGGGTCTGCAAACCAGCAGGCTTCCTGCATTTGCTCTGTGAGACTTGGCTCTGCCCCGGCGCCTCCTGGTCCAAGTCCCCGATGCCACCCCACCTCCGTGGCAGCACCTCTCACCCCCTGGGCCCCCATTCAGCACAGGCACCCTCAGCGCTCCCCTGCAGCCCCAGGGACCTGCTGAGCCCGAGCCCGGCCGGTCACCAGTTCCTCAGGTCCTGCCTGCAGCCCCAGGTCCTCAAACCAGTCTGGGAGGCGCCCGGGGTGGACCCCCTTAGGCAGAGGGGTGCAGACACCAGGTGGGCACTGCGCCCCCACACCGGCCTCCCCTCTCCCCGGAGGAAATGCCGAGACCACCCAGTCTGTGCTGACGCCCTGCACCTGGAGGGCTCAGCCTGCGCAGTGCGGCCACCAGAGGGGACCCGTCTGCAGGGTGGTGGGCAGAACAGGCCTCCCAGGGCAGCTGGGTGCCCACCTGGCCCCAAAGCCATCCTTCAGCCTCCCCCTTGGCCCTGCTCAAGGGGAACCAGGTGTGGTTTCCGCCCAACCCAGCTGCCTGCCTTGGGCGGCGGCAGAGGCTGTCGCCCTCAGCTGGCCAGTTCCTGTTACTGCAGGAAGTAAAGCCACCCTGCCACCCAGCCCGTGCCCACTGGGAGCCAGCCCAGCGCATCATTCCCATCCACAGCTCAGAGCCAGGCCTCGGCGCTTCCCCCCTTGGATGGAGCGGAGCTGGATTGGGAATCAGGACGGTCTCTGCAGCTGATGTGTGGTCCCCATTTTCACAAGCCCAGGAGGCTCCAGGCCCTCTGTGGATTTGTAACTGTGGCTGTATTACCAGAGACCCCTTCAGGGCACAAGCTGGGATATGGCGGCCAGGTCTCGGATTAGAGCCCTCTGCTGTTGCCTCCTGCTGTGAGGACATCCTGCCAGGTGGCTCCGCTCATAAAGAAGAGGGTCCCTTGCCTCCAAATGGGCAACCGACTCAGGCCCGCGGGTATAGAGAGGACCCTGAGCCGCTCCCAATGGGACGAGGCAGCAGGTGCTGCAGCCCGGGCTCAAGTGGAGGCGGCAGGAAGGGAGTGGGCTCTGCTCCTGCATCTCCCTGGGACCCGGAGCTGCAGGGGGACAGGGAACTCTGGTCCCCTCTCCCAGGCGCCCTCAACACCCACCACTTTGCCCCGAAGCAGCTTCGTTTCCATCTGTTTCATGTCATGGCCATCAGGTAAGGCCTTGTTTGTGGAAAGTACTCAGTGTGAAAACCCTTTGAAGTCCCCTGCTCAAGGTCAGCCCTCAGGCCCTTGCAAGCTTGCCTGGTCCTGGATTTTGGAGAATGGAGGCCTTTCTCCCAGTTCTCCCAAACACAGGGAGCTCCTTGTGAAGTCAAGTGCTCGTCTGCATCCTGGTGTGATGACCTTGCCTCCAAAGCAGCGGTCCTTCACCTTCTGGCCCTTTAAATACAGTTCCTCATGTTGTGACCCAACCATAAAATTATTTTCGTTGCTACTTCATAACTGTAATGTTGCTACTGTTATGAATCGTAATGTAAATGTCTGATATGCAGGATGGTCTTAGGTGACCCCTGTGAAAGGGTCATTCGACCGCCAAAGGGGTCGCGACCCACAGGTTGAGAACCGCTGCTCCAAAGGGACAACAGACACAGGCCTGTGGGTATAGAGAGGACCCCTGAGCCGGCTCCAAATGGGGTGAGGCAGAAGGTGCTGGAGCCCAGGCTCAAGTGGAGGTGGCAGGAAGGCAGTGGGCTTTGCTCCGTGCCCAGGCCTGTGCCAGGTGCTCATGGTCCAGATCCTGTCCAATCCTACGAGAGGTGTTTCTTTGCTCCCTCCCTCCCTCCTTCCCTTCCTCCTGGCTTTACTGAAAACCTGTCTGTGCCAGGGGCTGGGGTACAAAGGTAAAGCTAGCATCCCCAAGACCTCATCACCCCTAAGAGCATCATCCAGAAAATGACTGTGACCGTGGTGGGTGCAGGATGCAGGGGGAGCCCCAAGGGATTCAGGGAAGATTCTCCAGGGGAGTTAAAGCCGGCTGGGACCTGAAGGCTGAGGAAGGGCATTCCAGGTGGAGGGAACTGCATGTGCGAAGGCAGGGAGGCAGGAAAGAGCCCGCCTGGTCTGGGAACTGTGGGCGGGCAATGGAGCCCGGGTCCAGGAAATCTGCTGGGTGAGGTTGGGGTCCCAGAGCCCACTCCTTGGAGCGTCTGCCTCCTTGACCTCCTTTGCTCCGGGTTAGGAAGAGGCCCCGGGCCAGCTGCACGAATGGATGGCTTTGACATTGGAGAGGGAGTGAGCAAGGAGGGGCCGGCTGATGTGTATTTTTGGATTGCTTCTCAGAAATCTCCTCCTCCTCCCTATATTTCAATTTTATACTTGCTTATCTGATTCTGCCCTTGGCCCTCACAGTACCCCCACCCCCTTCCCACTGGGACCTCGTTAAGCACAAGGAACCGTGTTTTATTTCTGCATCCCTAACATTGGGCACAGTGTCTGAAACATAGTAGGGTTAATAAATAAGTGAATAAAGTGAGATTCATGTTAATTTCTAAGAAACTGGTCATCATGGCAGAGGACCGGGGAAATTTATTCTTTATTTCAAGATAGATAATTTTTGCCTTTTGATTTTGAGTCTGATTCCTGAAACACTGAGTCTTTAGTGCCACCTAGTGGCAGTAGCTGCAATAAAAGGCTTGTGTAACTAAGAAAAGCTTGGACCTTGCATACTTCTGTTTTGTTTATTTTGAACTGAGACAGGAGGGAGAACTTGCATTGCATTATGGTACTTTGATTTTTTATCTATGAATTCTCTGGACCATGAGATAATTCTGATTGTGAGATCTAAGAAGCGTAAATAGTCCCTTATAACGGATATTTTATGAAAAACGGGCAACTTCAATTTTGAGAAGGTGCAGGATGGAATGGGTAGAATGATCCGAACTTTGGAGCTCTGCTTGTGTAGCTCTTCTGGGTCAGAGTGGGACTAAATGAGACATAAGTTCCCTTATTATTAACCTTTTGGAAAAGATTCTTCACTTTTTAAAAAATATAATTCTTTATTGATTTCAGAGAGGAAGAGAAAAGGAGAGAAAGAAACATCAATATTGAGAATCACTGATCTGCTGCCTCCTGCATGCCCCCTACTGGGGATGGAGCCTGCAACCCAGGTATGTGCCCGTGGCCGGAATTGAACCTGGGACCCCTTAGTCCACAGGCTGATACTCTATCCACTGAGCCAAGCCAGCTAGGGTGATTCTTCAGTGTCTTATCCAGGGTCGTCTAACACCTGCTTTGTCTCTTCACTTGACTCCAAGTTGCAAGACCAAACCCCTGCCATGACCCCAGACTTTCTGCAGTTGATGCAGTCAGGAAGATGCCCCCAGTCTTAACTGGTTTGGCATAAAGATATTCTTAGACTATTTACACTTTATTGTACACTCGATTCATCTCTTTCTGTGAATCCTCTTTTTCCTATGTTTGTCAAGTAATAAAGTTCATTATTAACCTTTTTGAAATAAATATTTTAGGAAGCAACTGATACATTATATTAATGTGTTTGTTTAAAAAATTATTTTGGATGAGTGCTTTGTGATTACATGATCTTTTATATAAATTTATCTTCCATATAAAATATATACTGCTAAATGGGTAATAATATAAAGAAAATGGCACATTTATAGGCTGGATTTTGTGGTGCAGATGGCAATAATTCTCGTGATTAAAATTAGCAGCAGTGTGGAGTGCTCCTACTGTTGTATTAAAGAATGGATCATAAAAGGCATGCTTTGCACTCTTTACAATATTGCATTCTAATGTAACATACCCGCTTTCTCCTTTTTCCTTTTAGGATTCTTCCATTCTTATACTTAATGACCATGTCATCTTGCAAGATTCATCCTGAAAATGTTGACTTAGAAAAGACCCTTTGTCTGGACTACGTTGGCCTCTGCTGTCTTCATGGCTCGCTCCTAATCAGGATGGTAAGTCTATTGAATTCTCTGTGTATCATAGTATCTAGATCAGTGGTTCTCAACCTTCCTAATGCCGCGACCCTTTAATATAGTTCCTCATGTTGTGGTGACCTCCAATTTCACTGTTACAAATTGAACATAATTAAAGCATAGTGATTAATCACAAAAACAATATGTAATTATATATGTGTTTTCCAATGGTCTTAGGCGACCCCTGTGAAAGGGTCGTTTGACCCCCAAAGTAGACCTCAGAATGTGACTGTATTTGGAGCTAGGGCTTTTAAAGAGGTAATGAAGGTTAAGAGAAGTTGTATGGGTGGACCCTAATCTAACATGACTGGTGTCCTTATAAGGAGAGGGCTACCAGGGATGCAGGTGCACAAGGAAAAGGCCACGCGAGGACACAATAAGCAGGTGGCCACTTGCAAGCCAAGAAGAGAGGCCTCGGGAGAAACCAAACCTACTGACACTTGGGTCTTGGATTGCCAGTCCCAGAACATGGGGAAGGAAATTTCAGTTGTTTGAGCCACCCAACCTGTGGTATTTCGTTATGGCCGTCCTAGCAGACTGTTACAGCCAGGCAGTGTAATAACTGCTTTTTATGAAGTCTCTCTTTAATAGTCATAGTTACCAACTTGAGGCAGGTACTGTTGTGACAGGGCCTGCAATAAAACTTTTGCCCACGGCAAGAACCCTCTTCAGTATGCTCAGACCTGACCCTGAACGTAGGTCAGTACAATACTCTGGCTCCTACGTAGATGAGGTGGGGAGAGAATGAAATGGAGCCACGCATTTTTTGACATGTGTATCTCTATCCTGGTTGTGCTTGTGTTACTCTCCGTTCATTTTGTTAAGAGAGAATAGTAATTCCCGAATTTACATCAGTGTCCGCTCTTACCAGGCTCTACTGTCTGAACTGATAAGCCCCTTCTGATCATTCACTGTTCTTTTCTAATTTTGTCCTTTATTTTGGTCTCCCTTGCCGAGAGTCACTGGTCTATACTCTGGTACCCCAAGTATCTCTCACTGGTTTGATGTTTTTATGTGATATTTTCACTTGTAGCTTCATTTCAGTGAAATAAAGGTTTGCCTCCATGGGAGGGCCATACATTAAGCTATTGAAAAAGGTAGTTAATAAATTACCTTCTCATGTGTAGCTAGATGCTAGTTCTTATTGGGAGGAGGACAGAGTTTGTTGGAAAGAGTGCTAGAAACACTGAGAGTACTCAGGGCCTAGAGGAGGGTGGATTGGGCCACATAGGAGAAGAGGGGTAAAAGGAAAACTGAGAGGAATTGATGACAGTAGTCATTTAGCAGGCTGTGACTTGGCTTCTGCTGGGAGCACCTACTGCCTCTCAATAGCAACTGCTGTCTGTGTTGTCACCCTGTCACACTTCCATCCTCCCCTACCGAGGTATGATGGGACCTGGACCTGCCACTGGAGTCATGTGTGGCTACTTGAGCCATCTCGTCAAAGTCATATTAAGTACATACGGTCCTAGAATTTTATCTGTAAAACCTAAATAGTTCTCCCTAAAATAACACGTGACTGGCTACAAATAAAATTTGAAAACTGCAAATATGGGAGACAAAGAGAAAGCCTCAAGTCTGCTATTGCTCACAGGCTAGATTAACTGAGCACCACTTTAGTCTTGTTCTAAAGAAGGGATATACGACCAAGGTACCCATAAAGTTCTTATTGAAAGTATTATTTAGAGTTTTGGGTTAGGGACCTTATAATTGAAAATGCTAAAAATACTTCTTAGGCCAGGCAATTCGATTTGGACTGAAGAGATAAGATCATGCTGAAGGTCAAGTTTTGACTTTGAGAAGACACAGGTATATCATTATCTGGGGGAGCCAGGCTTTTCCGTCGACACAGGGCCTCCTGTAGTGATAACTACAGACCCCCTCTTCTAGGCTGTGACTTAACTGCTTTGGCCCCGCGGACACCATCAGTAAACAAGGCTTCCTGGGAATATCTGCTTCGCCCTCTTTTAAGAGCAAATTTCCAAGGACTGCCTGAGCTCCCATACCTATTTTGCCATCATCTTCAAAGGAGTCCAAGTATACAGCAATGAGGAACAGTCAACAAGACAGTGTGTGATTTTGTGCTAAATTGCATGTACAGATGAAGCACCGCCCAGAGACAGCTTCATGGGGGGAAGAAGAATTTTTGCTTGAGGGTAGATGGGAAAGAGAGCACAGCTGAGGTTCTGTTTTTGAGACTGTCAATTTTCTCCCCTGGCTGCCGTGCTGAAACTCCTGGAGATGATTGATGTGAAACAGGACGTAAGACAAGGTTAAAAGGAGCAAGGAGCGCAGGCACGTAGTAAGACAGTCTGAATTAGAGCTGCCAGCGGATGTGTGGAGACTTCACCAGCTGGAGGGAGGTTGGGAATTTTGTGTTTCATCAATGGAATGAAAGCACACCACTGTGCGATCGGGCAGACGCCTCAGTGTGCAGTAATATCCCCTGCATACCCCTCCCCAGTTAACAGTGCGCGCAGCAAAGTCACTGCGCTGGCGAAACAAATCTCATACAACCTGAAAAGTATAGCTGGTAGCTGATACTTCACCTTGAAGTTAGAATGGTTTGTTCAAGTGTGTTAATACTTCTGCAATGTTTTAGCCTTTGGCGTCTCGATTTGAGCTTCCCCAGATGTTTGTGGTGTAAGTGATATCCTGGTCCTTGCACTTCGGCTGATCTGACACATCTGTTGCCTAATGCATCGCTGTGTGCTCATGGACAAGGCCAAGGGATTAACCTGGGCTGGGTTGAGCATGTCATGCTTTCACAGTTTGCTTTCTTGATTTGGTTTCATAATGTTTACTTTGTGCAAAAGGCCTGTGGGCATTTGAAAATGAGATTTCCTATAGATTTTACTCCTCCACCAGCTACCAGTGTGGTTTTGGGCAAGCTGTAGAACCTGAAGATAGCCAGGTACCCACACTTCCCCTCTGGGTCTGCATCTGAAAGGTGAACAGCCTGGGAATGATGATTTTGAGGTTTTTCTTCTGAGATTGAGATTTTGAAATTCCTGAGTAGTCAAAGTCAGATTTTTTTTTTTTTTTTTTTTTGGCACTAGAGCACTGGGTTTGCCCACCAACGTGTACTCTTCCACACTTACGTGCGTCAAGCCCACTGTCCTCTATTTTCCTAGACGGAGACATGCCAGGTCGGTGAGCCTCGTGGAGTGTCTTTAAGAAACTAGACCCGGCCGCCTGGCCCACGCTCACAGGCTCCTCTCATGTCTTCCATTCACTTATCCATTCACGCAACAGACACTTACTGAACGCCAATCATAAGCTTTAGAACCCGATCTATGCCTTTTTATTCATCTTCCCTTACACTCACTTTCTTTGACAAACCAGGCAGACACCAGTATAGGAAATGCATATTTAATCATTCTCATGAGTGATCAGAACTATACAATCAAGCTTTCTATAACAAAATGCAATACAGTCGTGGTGGGTCCAAAGTGCCCGGGAGGCCGTAGTCAACACGTGAAAGGTGTGGGTAGGGGGCTGGAAACAAAATATTCTTTCCTATCAGAGCCTCGTTCCTCAGGGCCTCCTTTCAAAGGTTTATTGTCCCTGCTTTCAGATTTCTCTGTGGGCTTCAGGGAAGGTACATGTTTTTATTGTCTCAGTTTGAATGTGACGAGGCAGGGTTCTGAGATCTAAATTCAGAGAGGGAGAACTTGAGATGGAACTCAAGCAGCTCCCTCACAGAAATTTATTTGTAGAGAAAAACTAAGGGAAAGGAACTCAGAAGCTCAAAAGCTGCAGATAATCCGTCAGAAGTTCCTGGTTGCCCCAAACTGACTTCTGGCTCTCTGGTCTGAGACCGCAGCCTCCGCGACAGAGGCTAATGCCTATTTTTAGGATCCTTTCCTATTCCGCATCAGGGTTTCTTAACCTCAGCGTGATTGACATACTGGGCTGGATAATTCTTTGTTGTGGGTGGATGTCCTGCGCATTGTAGGGTGCAGAGTTCTATTCACTAGATGCCAGTAGCACCCCTCCCCCCAAATCATGACAGCTAAAGTCTCCAAACATTTCTAAATGTCCGTGGGGGTTTGCAGAATGAGCCCGGTTGAGTGAGTCTCACTGCTCTAGATGCTGTTGATACCTGAGGTCCTCTCAGGCCACGCGGCCTGGAAAGCACAAGCCTGCCACCTTGTGGTGACTTAACGCCCATGTGGCCAAGATGGGAGGCCTTTCCCAGCCCACTCACGGCTAAACGTCACCTGAGAAATAAAATGGCATTTGTTTTTGAAAAGGAGGTCCTCAGATCATTTAGAAAATGTCACCCAACTACGATTTTTACGTTGAAATTCCAGTCACGCCCCACGCTTCCTCAGCGTTTGTCAGGTGGGAAGAGATGCCGAGGCACGTTTGCAAGCATCATAGTGACAAGCGGATCATCAGGCCACCACTGAGATGCAGCCACCTTGGTTGTGAAGTGGCAGCTGACTAGCAGCTTCTTGCTGTTTCCACAGAAGTTTAAGCGCGGACATACTGCAATTGAAACTTTCTGGGAGCGACATTACAGCAGGATAACAAGATCCAGAGACAGGGAGCTGCAATAGCCCACCCTCTCACTCCCCAACTGGGGATGGGTAGGGGGAGGTCCCTGAGTTATGGGGGGGGTACCCTTGTCCCCACATGCGTTTTACTTCGCAGTCTTAACACACTTCTCTAGTTCGGATGAATTATTTCCCCAACTTCTAATACATGTCTTTGAAGATAGATTTATCTTGTTCATATTGGAGTCTTCAGTGGGTTGCTTTTTGCTTCTTTTTGCTTCTTGATCTTGTATGTTCACTCCAGGCTTTTAGGCATGAATTCATTTCCCCCCAAGAAATAGAAAACTAGGTCATATCTTGTGGTGAAATCGTTCTGCAGATTCCTGGGATTCTGAAAATAACAGCAATAAGATACCATTACAACCATTCAGCAAACATTTATTGAGAACAGAACCTCTCCCTGCCACTGGATGAGTGTATTCTCATTCAGGAACGGCCTTGTTTTCTGTGTTTTGATGATGTTCTATCAAGGCCACATGGCACCCTAGGTTGCTGAGGGGAAGGAGATGGCTTGAGTCTCTCCTTCAGGGAGGGATCATCCTCAGAGCTGATGCTGGAGCTGCTTGATCATGTTAGGAACACAGGCACACACACAATGGACCCCCCACACCATTCAGGGTTCATCTCACCTGCCGTACTAATGACGTTGCACGTTTCTGTGTGGCCAAGGCACGTTATTTTAGGACCAGGGAAGAGGAGAGAGGTAGGAGTACCCAGCCGATGGCAAAGAAAGAAGAGACACACAGGGAGGCCTTTGAGTCCAGCAGCTCTAGGTGACTCCGCCTTCTAATCTCAGAGTCTGTAAAGGGAGAGAACAAGTTCAGGGTCATAGAGGGGAAGCTGCAGATCTTCTCCACGTGGCTGGTTAGCAAGGAAAAGTACCTGGAAAACAGCAAGTTGTTCCTAATACAACTTGTACCCAATTGGGGGGCAACTTTGTACCCCATTATCCACTTTCCCTTTCTTCAAAGGAAGCTCTGTTCCATGGTCCACTCCAGTAAGCACGCAGCCAAATGAAAAATGATACCAATAAAGAGATAATAATTGGTTACCAAGGAAAGAATGGGCTGAACAATGGCCATGGCCAGTCCTTGGTTTCAGACACATTTTTCCCCCTCTCGGCCGTGACCGTTACAGGTTATGTGTTACTCGCTTTCTTGACATCATTGCAAAGTGATGAGAAAGTATTGTTCTCATTTTGAAGTAGGGAAGAGAAGTGAAGAAATTAAATTGCTCTACTCTGTTTTTTCCCTCGACAGTCCAATCTCATTTAGTTCGTTTTGGCTCTGACACTTACTAGCTGTGTGACTTTAGTTCATCTATATGTGTTTCCATTTCTTCATCTATAAAATAGGACTAAAATAATAATAATCTACTTGTTAGGAGGATTAATGAGTTAATACATTAAAGTGCTTGGAACGTACCTGGCACATAAGTAAGCAATCAATAAGTATTAGCTGTGAAAACAACAAGAGTAACCCTGCTCAAGCCTAATTAATGAGTATGACTTCCATTAAGTTGATCATTTCCAAATCCATCTCCTTATTCTGAACTTTGTCATGAGTTTCACATCTGGATTTACAGTTGCTACTGGGTCAGTTAAAAACATAATTATTGAGTAAATGTTTGAGCACCTACTGTTGGGGTTCAAAGGAGCCCAATAAAGAACACCCCTTTTTACAGCTGAGTTCTGAATCCGTTAAAGAGTAGGACAAAACGAGTGAGGCAATTGGAAGACCAAAATATCACTCGCATTACTAATAAATCTGATACAGGATGAAGCTTTGTGCTCGGAAGTGAGCTGTCGCCCAGGCATCTCCCCGGACAGGCAGCACCAGCCTGGGCAGGCTTCCTCCTGCCAAGCGGATTACGCCTCTGAAACATTGATGGCTGGGAAGAGCAGAGTAGAAATTATACTTCCTGAGGGTAGCTAGAGAGACAGGAAAAAAGAAGGAGCCGGCCTCTTCTAATAAACTCACCCATCAGATACATTAGTCACTCCTGCTTCTCTGATGAGGCATGAAAGAGGGGTGAACAGAGAGGCTGGAAGGGTTAGGTTGGTGGGGTATCTTCTCATGGAAGGAAGTATGTGGAATACGGATGGAGTGTTCTCCCAAAACCCCTCGTACGCTGGGTCATGTGCTAACCATGGGACCTTTCTGCCTAGTAAACAATGGGCACTTTCAACTCAGCATCTCTAAAATCCCCGTCTTTTTTCCTAAACTGTTGCTTCTGTATTTTAATTGTTTGTTGGCAGTGTTATTAACCTCCTAAGCAAACGGGGTAGAAACATCACACCCATTTGACTTGCTCTTTCTCTTCTCCTTCACGTTTGTGTCCCTAAGGCCTGTAGATTATTTTCTTCATTAACTTTTGATTCTTCCCCTTTCTTTCCCATTGCTACTGCCTCCATTAAGACCCTCATAATTTCTCCCTTGGACATTGACATAGGCTCCTGACTTCATGGCTTCCTATTCTATCAAAACCATTCTTCTGTCCTGGCCGGTGTGGCTCAGTTGGTTGAGCATTGTCCCATGCACTGAAAGGTGACCGTTCAATTCCCAGTCAGGGCACATGCCCAGGTTGCAGGTTCAATTCCCAGTCGGGTGCGTATAGGAGGCCTCCTATCGATGTTACTCTCCCTCTCCCTTCCTCTCTCTCTCTCAAAAATCAATAAAAACATTGTAAAGTAAATAAATAAAGTATACATATGAAAACCTATGGAATGAGATAAAATATTTGCAAATCGTATGTCTGATACATGTTTCCTATCCAGGATGCAAAAGAATTTCGACAACTCATTCAAATTGAATTCATTTTAGCCCCAAGAGGGATGGTTTTAAAAGTTATAATTCAGTCTCTGCATTTCTTTGGTGCCAGCTCAACCCTAGGTTTTCATGCACTAAAGCATTGCAGGGAGACCCGCGTGCTGGGCTCCCTGGATCCTGGTCTTTGCTCCCTGGGAGGCCAGTGCAAACTAGAGCTGTCGGGTAATCCTGGGCCATGTTAGTGGGAGCATGGGCTGACTAAGACTAAGGCAGATTCTAAGACCTTCCGTCTTCAGATTGAAAGCCTTCTCAAAGGCAGACTAGAACCAAACCAGTGTTGGGGGACTTGGCATATAGATCATGAGCTGAATATATCAGAGATGTCAAGTAATCATCATATCCACTGCTTCACCAAAGCAGCCCTGCTGAGTTAGGGCCTCAGGACCCTGCACACCGCTCTCCAGCAGTCAGAAGCTGTATGAGACAAAGCTTAGTTGCCATCTTTGACCTATAAGGCCATAAATATTGTTTTGTATTAGTCTTCTTCTTATGTAGTGTAACCCCAACTGGAATTGTGGTCTAGGTGTCTGTGAAGAGAACTCTAGAGCTCTCTGTGCCCTCGTACATAATATATCAGTTACAGAAATTATATTTTAATTTAGATTTCATTCTCACCCCAATACACCCATACAAAAAGCATGAAGGGACCGACCTGTCACTTTGATATCCCCCGTGGCTTTGGCAATGTTGTTCTCAATCATACAGGAGTATGTGTTGTTGATTGTGACATTGTAGAGTACAGATACAACCTTCATGGTCACATTCTCAGAATTCAGCTCAAAGCTGGTATTGGAGACTTCTGAGAAGTTGGTTCTTTGGTCAACTTGGGATGTCCAGACCACTGTAGGCTGGGGGAACCATCGGGGAGCCTCACATCGAAAGCTCTCTGAGCTGGCATTGTAGTCCACATCCATCTTTGGGATGCTGAAGGCTGCAGGGTGGAAGGTCAGAAAGGGCTGATGTCAAGGTCAGAAAGAGAAGACAATATGGCCTTTGAAGAACTAGGTCTTAAATACACCGTGATTTCTATCATTGAGGTGACTCAGAACTTCACTTCCCCAGTGGGCTCTCTGTGTATGGCCCATTGTACTGTAGATGCAAATAATGATCTGCTCATGATATTGTTGTACATCACAATTCTGGCCAATGTCACGAACTCCAGAGACATAAGTTCTAGGTTCAATTGTTACAACAGGTAAATTCTCCAAGTAAGAGGAGTTCCAGTGATTACAAAAAAAGTTTATCCATTAGGGAAATTGGGTGTTTCCCCAGGGATCTGTGAAGTCTTCTGAACTTTACACTGAGTGGCCAGATTATTATGACCACCTCATCAGTACTTCATTGACACTTCCAAAAATACTGAATATTGAAAACGTCCTAAGCAAATATTCTCAAGGTTTTATTATTATTATTATTATTATTATTATTTGCATAACTAATTCACTTCACTGTACGGATGGGGTGGTCACAATAATCTGGCCACTCAGTATATATCTTTTTGCTACCTGGAGAAAATAGGGGAGGGAAAGAGAGAAGGAAGAAACGGTATTCACCTGTCACTACAATATATTATTTAAATAATACATGTGAAAATTCAGAAGAAGCTAGAGTTCAGAACAAAAGATTTTAAGACCATGTATGATGGGCCCCTTTTGGAGTTGGTGTGGGTCTTGGACTGGACAGCAAGGATGGCTGCTAACAGACTTTGAGGGTCTTGTTTGATATTAATCACTCATGAGTGTAAAAGCATGATATTTCATCAGCTAACTGCTCTTTAGCCTCAAATAGCTTTTGGCCCTTTCTTTCCCTCTGCCTAAAAATAACTTACCTCCAGTTTTATACTCCAGGTTAGCATTCCCCTTGCCTTTGGAAGTGATGATGTAACATTTATAGGTGCCAGCATCTGCGAGTTGCACATTTTTCAGCCTCAGAGAAGCATTGCCAACTCTCACTTGATCAGCAAACACGGCTGTCCGGCCTCTGAACATCTCATTCTGGTCTGACAAGTCATCTTTGCCTTCTTTGAACTCATGGACGAAGCCCATAACACCTTCCTTTAGCCACTGTATCACGATATCAGAAAGTTTGATGTCAGGTTCAAAAGTGCAGCTCAGGATTCCGTCCTCCCCGATGTTACCAGCCGAGGTGAGAGTCGTGACTGAGATGGAGTGTGTGCCTGCAATTTAGGAAGTAAGGGTCAATGCCAAGGAAAACTTTGGAACTTCTATCACCAAACCCGTCATTACTAAAAGCCAAACAGAGACTTCTGTAACAAATTAGGAAGACAGAAGGACAGGAGAGGCATAGGAAAGAAGACGTAAGAAGGATAGAAAGAGCAGGAAGACAATAGTTTGTTTTTTTATAGCTACAGCGATCTAAAATAAACAATAGCTTTTGGGGACCAAGTAACCCAATCCTGGGGAGACGATGAGAGGAGACCATGTTGGATTTGGGGTTTAAAGATGAGAACTCAAGTCCTGGCATTGTCATTTTGTATGTGTGTGAGCTTGAATAAGTCATGTAACCTCTCTGGATCTCAGAAAAATGGAGGTAATGCTATCTATCTTGCCTATCTTAAAGGATTCCTGTAAGGATCAAATCAAATGATTATGAACTTGACTTAAAAATTGTAATTGCACATATAAGATATTGTTATTCATAGTTAACCAGAAATGGTGTAGAAGTGAAACCTCATGTTAACCAAATGTGACTAGGAGTTCTGAAGAATGTCAGATTCTAAAGTGCTGTTACTTTTATCTTTATTTGAATGATGAAGAAGCTAAGCGAAGAGAAGATAAGTGACTTGGTCAAGGTTATAGTGCCAGCTATGGCATGATGAAGAATGATACTTAACTAAATTATTTTTTTTTGGCCCAAGATAGAAGATATCCCCTCCTCTCCAAGTACATCACCCAACAGAATATGAATCATGCAGCTAGCTGTGTCCACTGCCTTTTCCGCACTTGCCCAGCCGATAGCCCACTCAGTCTATGGGCTGCTGACTGGAGACGCCTGTAGGACTGATTCAATGAACTGAATCTTCTTGAGAGGCTCCTTCTGGGGTATGGATGTGAAGCCGAGATGAGGATGAGTCTTTGAGCCCAAGATGACCGTGGGCCATACACAAAAAGTAGGGGGCTGGTGGGAAGACCATGAAAGAAAGATGAAGAAGGTGCCCCCATCCCCAGAGCTGTCATAGATCCTGAGGATTTTCAGGTCGAGTTCCATCCCAATCTCTGAGTATCCTTTAATACCTTATATTAAAATGGTCTTCACTAACCTCTTCTCCTTAAAGCCAGAAAAATGGGTGCTGAGCGCCTCCCAGCTTCCTTATTGCTATTCCTTCCTCTTATCTTTGCCTCCATCCAATATAGTTTACATGCATTAGTCTTATAGGTAGAGCTTAAAGAACAATATGAACATGTTAGTTTTCTAATCACTAGTCTTTCATGACTCCCAAGGACTGTGGAGTCAAGTTCAGACTACCCAGCATGGCCTTCAGACCTAAATACTGCATGGCACATAGGAAATGCTCATTAATTGTTACCTTTCCACCCTCATTTCCCACTGCTTTCTTTCAGTCTATATTGTCTATTCATATCAAGTGATTTATTGATTTTCTGCTTTCATTGGAAAAATACACAAGCATACTTGGTATTTTCAAATGTCAGAGGTAACATTATGAACATAAGGATATTCTCTCTTGCCCACAAGGGGTTAGAATTGTCTAGTTGGGCCGTAGGCCTTTATAAAGTAGATGAAGGTAATGGATGAGGGACAGACCTGAAGAAGCTAAGCTAGATGGGTTTATATTAGAAAGAGAGCCGAAACCGGTTTGGCTCAGTGGATAGAGCGTTGGCCTGCGGACTGAAAGGTCCCAGGTTCGATTCCGGTCAAGGGCATGTACCTGGGTTGCGGGCACATCCCCAGTAGGGGGTGTGCAGGAGGCGGCTGATCGATGTTTCTCTCTCATCGATGTTTCTAACTCTCTATCTCTCTCCCTTCCTCTCTGTAAAAAATCAATAAAATATATTTAAAAAAAAAAAGAAAGAGAGATACTGATGGAAGAAAAGTTATAAGTAAAAAAAAGGCAGAGGAAACACAGGTGCACAGGCTGGATTGGGGGGATGTTTGGAGGCTTAGAGTGCAGGGAATAGAGACAGGAGCAGCTGCCATGCATGGCCACGCAGGTGGGAGGTTTGGGAGAGAAGTCATGAGAGAGGATGATGCGAAGCTTTACTGTGTGATATGAATGCGAAACACCCCTTTCCCCGCCTTGGCTAATCCTGGTTATACCAGTTATACTATTATTTTCACACCCCTGTTCATCCTGCACCTCCAATTTATAGTTTCCTCCTCTCCTATCACCAGCTATCCGAGTTCTGCTTATATTCAAGGCTGTTCAGATGGCAGCCTCTCACGAAACCCTCCTTTGATCTACCAAGACAAAATGAATAGACTCTGTCTTTACTGTCCCTGAACACTTTCCTGTGCCTTTATTATAGCAGCTGTCTCCCCTCTACCTTGTCTCCGGTCTCTATCTGGCACTAATCTGTAGGCTTTTCAAGGGCAGAAACTGTTTGAATCATATCTGTAATTCCTATACTGCTGTGATGATTAATTTCGTGTGTCACCTTTACTGGGCCACAGAGCGCTCAGACATTTTGTCAGCTGCTCTGGGTGTGGCTGTGAGGATGTTTCTGGGTGAGGTTAAGATTTGAATGAGTAAACGGAGCACAGCAGATCACCCTTCCTCTGATGGAAGCCTTAGAGGTGGGCCACCTGGGGCCTGAGGGGACTTCCCCGCCTCCAGACCTGTGAGAAAATAAACGTCTGCCATGTAAACACCAGGTCTATGGTATTTTGTTACGGCAGCTTGAGCGAAAAATATGTATTTGTTCAGTGAATGAATAAATGAATGGAAGTCAGTAGAAATCAAGGGACTGTTTAATAGTTCTACCCAAAATGATTATGGGAGTGAGGAACATGTGACAGGATTACCACATTTAAATTTGGGGGAGATGTGAGCCAGTGAAAAAGAAGGCAGTGAGCCTGGCCAGTGCGACTCTGTGGTTGAGCATTGACCTATGAACCAGGAGATCATGGTTCGATTCCTGGTCAGGCACATGCCCAGGTTGTGGGCTTGATTCCCAATGTGGGGTATGCAGAAGGCAGCCAATCAATGATTCGCTCTCATCATTGATGTTTCTCTCTCTCTCTCTCTCCCTCTCCCTTCCTCTCTGAAACCAATAAAAAATATATATTTTAAGAAAGCAATGAAAATACACAGAGATTCTCAATAAAACCATGGGGCAAATGTAATTATATTAGAGCAAGGGGAAATTTGACTGTAGATTATAAAGTGCCATTAAAGTTGATTTGAAAAATTACTTTTCAGAAAAAATACATAATTAGCACAGTTTATGGAGAGAATGAAATGGTAATAACATATCTTAGTTCGATAATTGTGTTACCGAATTAATTGTAAGGCGTTGGCCTTGAGCCCACAAGTGGAGGATTTGTTGGATGCTCTCTTAGAGAACTTAATGCGTAAAAGTAGCAGCCGTGGGAGCCTGAGGGACCAGTGTGGGCTCAAGACCATTTAAGGTTGCATTACAGATGTGGCAGGTGGAATGCGTGTAATGTTGATTAAATCCCACCCTCCCCATAGCAAATCAAGAGGAGGAATAAAGGCCTGTGATATCTTGAAAAACCATGAGGACCAAGCCATTGCTTTGTACCCAGAAAACAGTCAATAAACACTTACTTGCCCTAACCGGTTTGGCTCAGTAGATAGAGCGTCAGCCTGTGGACCGAAAGGTCCCAGGTTCGATTCCAGTCAAGGGCATGTACCTTGGTTGCGGGCACATCCCCAGTGGGGGGTGTGCAGGAGGCAGCTGATCGATGTTTCTCTCTCATCGATGTTTCTAACTCTCTATCCCTCTCTCTTCCTCTCTGTAAAAAATCAATAAAATATATTTTAAAAAAATAAACACTTACTTGTTAGGTGAATAAATGATGATAAAAAGGGATAAAATAAAATTTAATATGCAAGCAACAGGAAATAAATATTGCTTCTCACAAAAAAGAAATCTATATACAAACTTGCAAACAAATACTGTCTCAAGGAGCTGTGTTCTAGGGAACACAGACTGGTCTGATAGGACTCTCCAGGCCTCATAGCCACCAGCAGCTCTTGTGTGATTTGGTGAGCCACAGGGCTGTAGGAGATGAGTTTAAAGCAGCTATTTTTAAAAAATGTTTTTATTGATTTTCAGAGAGAGGAAGAGAAAGATAGAAACATCAGTGACGAGAGAACCATTGATTGGCTGCCTCCTGTATGCCCCCTACTGGGGATCGAGCCCTCAACCCCGAAAAATGAACTGCCCTTTGAAAGGACTCAGTAAGACAGGTTCTGCAGCGTCCAGTAGCATAGAGGGCATACTGGAAGCCTTCAGCAGACGGTCACTCAGCATCTGCTGGAACGCAGCTGTCCAGATGGGCACCACAGCACATGGCTTAAAGGTGGAAACACATAGGTTTACGCCTGTGCCAGAGGAGCCTGGGGTGGAACTTGTGAGTCCCACTCTTGCCAGAGAAGAGAGCAGGGTTGGTGGTAGCAATTGCTTCTGTGAGAAGAAACTAGAAAGGATGCTGGGCCGGACTAGATAAAGGTACACGGTAGGGAAGTGGCAGCAGAGCATAGTGCTTGAGAACAAGGCGCAGGTATCAGGCTGTCTGGGTTCAAATCCCAGCTCTGCCACTTACTTGCGCAAGTTTTCTAACTTCTTTATCCCATAGCTTTTCATCTATAAAATGGGATGTTTAATAACAGTAGTTCCCTCAATGGTCTAAATGATACCACGCAGGTAAAGAGCTTCGTGTAGTAGCCAATTTGCCACATGTTAAACCTTCAGTCAGTGGTATTGATAACTATTATTAACTAGAATCATTTGGAAAGATTGCAGATTAGAGTACCAGGAGGAAAGAAACAGTTTACTAAGTACTTTACTTATAGTCACTCATTGTAAGCCTGATAAAACCCTGGGAGATAAGAACGATCATTTTATGAATGAGGATAAGGAGGCTCTGTGGGATTAAATGACTTCCTAAAGCCCTTTAAGTAGCGAGTAGTAGAGCTAGTATCAAGCTCCATCTTATCTGGTGCTAAGCCTGTGCTCTTTCTCCCAGGTTCTGCTGCTATCCAGGGCCAGACTGAGATATGTAGAGAGCCTACTCACTGAAACAGTGAGCCCACTCACCTCTTATAAACATAGAAAAATTTCAAACTATAAAACAAGTGTAAGAAAAGCCAATAGCTATTCATTTTCTCAGATGAGTACAATTTTTTAAAATATCAATTTTGCTCCAAACAATTTGTTCAATGCTCCTGTTTTGGTGCCATAGGCACATGCCTGACTGGCTTACTGAGTAGCCTGTAACTTTTACCCAGTGTCCAAAGATGGAGAATTTGTGTCCTGTAGCTTCCTGCCCTGGCCTCCCTAACTTCAGAGGGGGCCTGCCTTGGTGTGGCCAGGAAATTGTGCAAGCGTCAGGAGGTGGTATACGAATGCATCAGTAACAGCAAACTCTGAATAGCACTGATGGTGTCACCATAAATAATAATGGCAGCCACCTATTACACGCGTCAGGCACCGTACAAATCTTTGTCATTTAGTCCCCATAACTACTCTGACTGCCTTACCAGCGAGGAAACTGTCTGGAAAGTTAAGTTATATCCAAATGGACATAGACCATTGGTATCAGACCAGAGACTAGAGCAGTGTTGGCGAACCTTTTGAGCTCGGCGTGTCAGCATTTTGAAAAACCCTAACTTAACTCTGGTGCCGTGTCACATAGAAATTTTTGATTTTTGCAGCCATAGTAAAACAAAGACTTATATTTTTCATATTTATTTTATATATTTAAATGCCATTTAACAAAGAAAAATCAACCAAAAAAATGAGTTGGCGTGTCACCTCTGACACGGGTGTCATAGGTTCGCCATCACTGGACTAGAGCGTCTGTCTGATTCCTAAGCTCTCCCACCACACAGAGCTGCTCAAAGTCACCCAGTGAGTGAGTGAGTGACAGCACAGGGACCAAGTAGGGTCAGGGGCCTTTCCGCTGCCTCTCCCTCCTTACACGTCACCTGGGATGGCAGCACGCCCTCAGTGGAGGAGAGTGACAGAGTAAAGGCAGCTGAAACTTTAAAGTCCTGAAGTGACAGCTCTGGCCACAGACTGAGTTCAAATACACGTGTTGGCCTGAGTCAGACAGCTGAAGGGAAATGGAGCCAAGCACTTGCCTCAGCGCAGACAGCTGCCGACCAGCTCACCCAGTGTCTTAATTAATGTGGCTTAAATAATAGATGCTTTTGAGACACAGAAGAGGAGGGAAACGACCGTTCCTCGCAGCTGCCATCAGATAGCTGCCTTCCGAAGCGCACCATCCATGTTTCCTACATGGAACCACATGAAACGACAGCCACAGCCTGTCTTCTCTTTCCCTGAGCCCCCTGTGTGCAAAGACTTGCTATTCTTTAACAGGTCAGCTGAGGCTTCATTGCAAAAGAACCATCCGCCCAGGCCAGCCATTGCTAGAACGGCTCAGCCCTGCAGCACTTCACCTCTGACCCCAGAACACCTTGAGCGCTGTCTGGTAGATAGAGCCCTGTGATAAGCGTTCCATTTGGTTCTCTCAACCGCCTGGTGATGCAGACATTGCCTGCTCCACTCCCTAAACGCGGAAACTGAGGCCCACAGAGATGAGTGACTAATGCGAGGAGAATGCAGTCAGCAAGGAGGAGGCCCAGTGCTCTACTCCCAGGCTTTCTGGGTCCACGAGCCGCGCTCTTGCCCTTCTGCCACACTGAGTGGTTGGGGGCTCAGTGGTGAGGGGTGAACGGCTTGTGGTGATGCAGGAAATCACATACCTGAAATACCAAAACCGATGATAAGGGCAATGGCTCCAGCCAACACAATGATGATGCTAATAATGCTGTGGAGAGAGAGAGAAACAGGAAATTACTTCATTCCGTGCGACATGCTGATTTGCAACCTGGGCTCATCTCTGTCATAAGAGGTGCTACCGAAAGCCCCTCAACTTTCTCTTCAACATATTCCTAGAAATAGGCACCTTAGGAAGGAATCTCCGCAATTCTGCCCCGTCCCCCCCGGGAGCACGAGATAGGTTAAAGGAGTGGCCCTTTTGTTTGACTGTTGTATCATCTTTCTTTCCTGTGTCCAGACCAGGGAAGACCATGCACAAAGACTGTTGGGACAAGACTGACGATACCTCTGTAGTGCAGGTGCCACTTGGGGAGCCCTGGTCACACACCCAGCCCACCCTGAGCATTGCTGCCCGTCCCTCTTGGAGCATTCACCTACCTGTTCTGTCTCCTCCCAGAGACCTCAGACTTTGACCATGGTCACGTTCACTTTGTACTCACTATTCCCTAGTCCACTGCGTCCCACAGATCCTCAGCGGGACCTTATTTTCTCTTATTAACAATAATACATATTAATTACCGAAAGGTTAGAAAATACAAATAAGCAAATATTCCATCAGCCAGACATAACCACTGTTAACTTCTTACTATGTCGCCTGCCAATTTTCAGTGACCAGATTAACAAATGGCATTTGGGAAACAAACAAGGAAGTATTGCTTACACTTACTGAGGCTAGAATTATGTGGCAGACGTGTTCCAGGCACCATCTGGGGGTTATATCATTTATCCATACGCTAACCTTGTGAGGTAAACAAAGTTATCGGCTCCATTTCACCCATGAGGCAGTGACAGGGTTAAGCACCTTCCCTAAATTCACACGGATGGAAAGTGGCAGAGCTTGGATTGGACTCTCTCTCTGGAATCTGCACTTGCCTACTTCCCACACTGTCTCCCAAGGGTGGGGGCTCACAAATGGGGTGTGTCGCTCCTCTCTGTTCAGGGGAACCCAGGGGCCACCAGCTTTAGCCGGGGAGAGTGGCAGGCAGAGCAGGAGGTGTGCGTCAGAGCTGGTGTGTTGCAGAGCAGTTCCTGGGAAACTTGCCCATCGCTGCCCACCCTGGTGCATAGGTCCTCAGGCCGGTGTCCCCAGCCACACCCTCTCGCTGCTGGCAGCTCACACTGCCCACAACCACACGGATGTTACTCAACAGGCAGGACAAAAGAAAGGCACAGGGAGGCGAAGAATGATGCTACAGAGAGAGGGGAAGCACGGGCATTTCACTTCCTGCCCTGAATAGGCTCGTTGTACCCAGCTCCCATTGGCTCAGGGCTGGGCCTACAAGGAACAGTTTGGGCAAACAGTTCCCCTGGAGGTCAGGCCCCCGTGAAGGCCAGCCGGAGGGGCAGCACTTGAAGAAGCAGAATGGAGCTTTTAATACTAGGGCATCTGCCATTGATTCCAAGAGGAGACCGCATGTGACCGCTTCTCCTCTGTTTACGCAGCTCACTGCAGCCTCAGTTCTTACTGGCCCGCGTGTGAGAACAGCTAGACAAACTCACAGCAAGAGGCCCTGTCTGGCTCTCTCAACCACGGAGTCAGGCAGCAGACTTGCATTTGTGGCCCTGGGATTGACCTGCCTTCAACTCTCTCAGACTCAGTTTCTTTATTTTTAAAATGGGAATAAGAATAATTCCTGCTTTACCTGCTATAAAGGTGTTATGGGTTGAAGTCTGTCCCCCCCCATCCCAAATTCTTACTTTGAAGTCCTAACCCCAGTGCTCAGAAAGTGACTTTATTTGGAAATAGGTTTGTAGCCAATGTAATGAGTTAAGATGAGGTCATGCTGGAGTAGAGTGGACCCCTGATCCAATATGACTCATGGGCGTTCTTATAAAAAGGGGAGAGTTGGACACAGATATGCACACACAGGTAACACACCACGCGAAGAGGAAAGCAGAGATTTGTAAGTCAAGGGACATCAAAGATGACTGGGAGGTCACCAGAAGCCAGGGGACAGGCATGGAACAGATGCCCCCTCAGGAGCCAACCCAGGCGACACCTGGACTGCTCGCCTCCAGAGCTGCGGGACAGTAAATTTCTGTTGTCTAAGCCGTCTAGTTCGCGGTACCTTCTGACAGCAGTGCCAGCAAACTAATACAAGGGGGTTGCTTTAAGATCAAACGATGTAGTTGACAATGAATGTTGCATGATCCATAAAGGGCTACTCATATATTACTTTTTATTATTAAAAAAGCTGAGTTGGCCCTGGCCAGGTAGCTCAGTTGGTTAGAGTGTCATTCCCATATGGGAGGTTGCAGGGCGTGTGCGGGAGGCAACCAGCCGATGTGTTTCTCTCACATTGATCCCCTGTCAGGGCACATACAGGAATCAAGGAATGAATGCATAAATAAGAGTAACAACAAATTGATGCCTCTCTAGCTCTCTCTCAAATCAATTTAAAAATTTTAAAAGAGCTTAATTGCACCTGCCTGATTAAATTTATTAGGAAAAGCTAATGACTTAAACCTGGAGAATAATCCCTCTGATAATAATAAAAATATCATAGTATTTTGATACATCAGAGTAGCAGGCCCCAGCCTTGGTGCTCAGGGTTCCGTGTGCATTTTCACATGTGTTTGAATCATCCAGCCCTGTTCTCTCCTTCCTTTCTCTTTTGTCCCTTCCCTGCGCCTGCTCACCCCCATGCCTCCCAGCATTAGTGCAGCTCCCCTGTCAGGTAGCCCGGCGCGCAGTCTGTCCACATTGCCAGGGGCAGCAGTGACTTCAGAATTTCTCGATGACAGCAGCTTAGGGGCGACAGCCTAGTTGAAAGTGGGAAATGGGGTGATCACTGAGGCTTCCGGACCCAGCCTGCACAGTGCCAGTCCCAGCACCACCACTTACTGATTGTGGGACCTCAACTTCGGGTCTTGCGAAGATTGAGTTAACCCATTTTACAAAATCCCTTAGAAAAGTGCCCGGCACATAGGCAGCGTCTATAAGTATTAGCTATTCTCTATGGTTTCTATAAGGATTAGCTATTCTCATTCTTGCCTTTCTGCCACGGTTACCTAACAAGCACGTGCTTCTAACTTAGTGCATGTCGCCTTGGTGGTGCTGATGGGTATTGTTGTGGGGCCTGCCCTGTGGGTCAGCTACTGAGCTGTTGGCAAGAATGATGGCAACACGGATGATCACGGTAGTCCTGGTGATAGTCTGAAAACTCCCAGTGCCCTCCTGTTTCCCTCAGGATAAGATTCCACTCTGTGATGTAGCCCACAGGGTCTTTCAAAGGGGTTCTCGTCCTCTCTCTCCAGACTGTCTCTCCCCACACTTCCCCCGGGTCCCTCCCCGGCCTCCTGCACTCCAGCCCTGCTAATCACCATAGACCCATCCCCACCACAGATATGCTGTCCCCCACCCTCTCCGTGGGGGGCTGGACAGCAAGGACACGGAGCAGATACCTGTACGCTCACCAGTAGGAATGGGACAGGGGAGGCTGGGAGCTCATCTCCCTCCCCGAGACCCACGCTTCCCCTGCTGTGGAGGCAGAACCCATCTGTCAGCAGGTTCCCTGCCTAAGCAGGATCACCTTGAGCTTTGTTCTGAACTGCTGTTCCCTCGGGGAACCGCTCCACTTGCAGAACCTTGGAAAGCGAAGCAGCAACTATCAGAGCAGCCAAATTAAATAATTCCTGCTGCTTATTAATTTTTTAAAACGATGAATAAAATATTTCACATAAGGTGTTCTTACACTGCCTTTTGGTTTTCACTTCCCCAGCATAATTTCCAGTAACTATGCTACAGGAAATTTTAATGCAAAACTAGGTCTTCTAACCACTGCATTGGCATTCACAGGGCACAGTGGTTACTCTGCACAGAAGGGCCCAGACGCGAGTCAGTGCTTCTGGAGGGTTTGTGCACGCAGCGAGTATTTATTAGTGCTAACCATGCGAAAGACACTGTGCCGGGCAAAGGGGAGGAGACACAGGGAGGAAGTCAACAAGGGCCTGCCCTCAGGAATCACAGTGCAATTCAGGTAAAACACACACACACGCACACGCACACGCACACGCACATGCACACGCATGCCGCTGTAATAGCACAAGACAGAATGCGGTCGGGGCTTCAGTAAAGAGAGGAGCATGTTCTCACAGGAATTCAAAGTGCATTTCCATGAACTAGTTTCAAAGAAAGTAAAGAGGCTTTATTCAGGGATATATTTAGCAATTCGTGCTGCTACCTCCTCTCTCTCCAAAGCAGACACACAGAGAACAGGGTTATTCTGCTGCCCTGGACGGGTCAGGACCAAGCACCACACGGTAGTGCTCTGGGCTGGGAAGAGGTGCTTTTCAGGGACACAGAACTCAGAGCCACCAGGGAGGGACCAGCCTTGCACCCCGGACTCTGCCATACGAGTGGCCCTTCTCGCCTCCTTTTTGTGTCTTTCTGCAGCACTTGAAAGAAATTAGGTTTTTCAGTTAAGAAATGGTATATTGTGCTCCTGAAAAACCTCACATTCTATAAAATTGCACTATAAAGGTAACAGGGCTGACGGGAAAACATAAGGTTAAGGTAAGGGCAGATCACTGAAAACCCGTGTGACTGTAATGGGTCTCTAACGGAAACGGTAACTGGTACCTCGGGCTAACTTCCACGGCCAAAGTAGGCAGTGCAGCAGGGCCAGAAGCTGCTCAGGGATGTCACACATGCACAGAGCTCTGGCCGGGCGGCTCAGTTGGTTGAGCGCCGTCCTGTTCACCAAAAAGTTGTGGGTTTGATCCCTGGTCGGGTGTGTACGGGAGGCAACTGATCAATGTTTCTCTCTCACATCAATATTTCTCTCTCTCTCTCCCTCAAGTTAATAAAAACATATCCTCAGGTAAGGGTTAAAAAATGCACAGAAACAACTGAGCAGAAACTCTGACTTAGGGTGCTGTGAACCAGTGAAGTTGGGGTACAGAGGGAAGGACACCCCGGGACGTGCGAGGCCAGGATGTGCTTCTCGGGGGGGAGTGCTCCAGAAGCAGGTGCTCATGTAAAATGGAAAGAAACAAAGACCTGAAAGCCACACGGAGCCCTTCCCAGTGAAGCTGTCATTCTTCTCTGCTGTTTCAGCCCCCTTGCCTCGGGGAAGATGCATGTGAATCAGCGCAACTTCCATGATATAACTGTCCTCATTCCCCTGTGTCCCAACCATGTATGAGCTAATTGGTGCTATAGAAACACACACCGCAGCAGACAGGCTGTTACTGGATTTCCAAGAAATAAACTGGGATAGAGATACCTATCTTTTAAGGACAAACTCTCGCTCTCCCTGAGGTCCTTGAGGATGATAAAACCAAAACGCCAATGCTGATCGGGCATGGTGTGTGTGCCAGTGCTACATATACCTACAGTGTCTCATTCATCCTTCATTCAGCAATGCTATGCGTTAGTATCACTATCATTGCCTTTTTACATGTGGGGAAACTGAGGCTTAGCCTAAATAACCGACCAAACTCTCACAGCTAGGAAGTGGGAGAGCCAGGTCTCAAACCCAGGAGTCTAATGGACGAGCCTGTGCTCCTAAGAACCATACTTCTAGAAAAAGCCCCATGTGGCAGGCAGGAGGCCAGCAGTTCAGAAGGCCTCCCTCATCCGCATCCCTGCATAGCTCCCATAGCTCCATTTCAGAAAACAAGGCCTTCTGGGTCTGCTTCAGTGCGGCGCGCACTCATTCTGGAAGACGTAAGGCCTCTTTGTTCCATTCAAGCATGAATGGTTTCTACGGTCTCTGGTTCCTGCCTGTCTCAAATGCGGACAGAACTGAGAGGTACACATTCCTCTAGATCACCCGCCTTCTTCCACTGTGTCTCCCACGAAGGATCAACCCTCGGAAAACTAGATGACGTGAGCAAACGTGTGATTAATCGGAACAAGTTCTACTTTAAAATTAAATAGACCAAGCAGAATATTTGAGTAAATCAAGTAAATGTTTGAAAAAAAATCAGACATATTACTTTATTCGTAAACTGAAAAAGCGACTAGGTCTATAAAGGAATGCTGAGAGTGAAGACATTGATTTCAGCCTGTCCAAAAAGTTTCTCTGTTTTTCCCCATAAAAGGAGAAAAGGCGTTATTTTTAAACACTGTGTGAAACAGAGCATGTGTTCTGTAACCATTTTTTTTTTAATATTGATTAGTATGGGTTCTAGGTTTCTGAGACACTTAGATTATTGTCTATTCAGTATTTTTCCCCTGAAGAATCTTATTTTCTGTAGAGAATGTTTCCTCATCTCTGGATGCCTCTCCTTTTTCTCTTTGTGTTGGCGAATCAAGGCCAGCTTTGATCCAGGGGCAGGAGAACATGAGCATGAAGAGTAGTAACTGGAGGGTCAGGAAGAGATTGACAAGGAGATGCCATCTGGGCCTATTCTCCATCACTCTGCAAGGAATGAAGCCAGTAGGCGAAAGTTCTAGGAGGTTAGATTGAGCTTTAAGTACAGAGAAACTTCCCAACAGAGCTCTCTGGTACTTGCCTGAGACCGAAGAGTTACGTCATTAGACGTGTGTGTACAAACAAAGGCTGAGAAACCACTTAGGGAGAGATGTGGGCAGGGGAGAGTTTCTGGCACCAGGTAAGGGTGGGACCATTTTGAAAGTCCCTTTCTGATGCAGATAGTTGTATGATTCTGTACTGATCTTCCCTGAGGTTTCCTCTGGCCTTGCCCTCGTCATAGTTAGGTGTTCTGATATGGTGCCTAAAACCTTGGTTAATAACATAACAGTGATAGCTGATATTAACTGAGTACATGACCTCACTTATCTCATTCAATCCCTACAACAACCCTATGAGATAGGTACTTCTATCTTTGCCTTATGGATGGGGAAACTGAGGTTTAATATGAAGTAACTTATCCAAGGGCTCACCCCCAGAGAAATTCGAGCAGGATTGGCCTTGGGTCTGAGACTCCCTCGTCCATGGCTTTCATTATGATGCCGTATTTTATGTGAACCCAAAGCTTTGCAAAGCCCAGGATTCAGATCAGTTTCCAGGCTCATGTTCTGTGCTGCTGCCCCTGTGGAAGGACAACTCGCCCCATTATTCATTGACTGAAGAAGTCCATCTCTGTACGGAGGGATCTTTTGTCTGAGACTCTGGAAGGAAAACTAGAAGGAACGTCTCAGCTGGAAAAACACAGAATATTAATAAACAGACACCTTTCCCTGAACAGTATTTGAGTTTGCAGCAGAGCCGTTCCATTATTTTCTTAAGCCTGCGCCGTCTATAACTGCTCCCCTGATGTCCATGCAGCACACACCGGCATTTCATCAGCCTCGTTCACTGTTTCCCAGAGGCACAAGCAAAGCAAGACAGAAGTCCATGCAAGGTGATTACTAGTCCTTTCCCTAATCATACCTGCATTTCCCCTTCCTCCTTATTCTCACTGCAGAGAAGAAAACATTTCCAGAAGATTCTTGCAGTGTAACATCCTGTTGTGTTTAATAACACACACACTTCAAACCCTTTCTGAACCTCCCAGATGTGCCCGTGCTGTTAGAAGAGCCGGGTATCCCCTAAGCAGCCTGTGTGGTCTGGACTGAAACAGCCTAATTGTAAGTCTCCGAACTGGAGTTTAGAAGAGATTTCCAGGGGTGCTCACAGCACCTGCAGTGTGGTTTGGCTGCTAATTAGCACTTCCTTTTCAAATTGGCTGCTGTTACACACAGCCCCCTCCTACCTGTCTCACCTTGTCCCCTCAGCCCTCCCCACCCGCTCCTCAGGCCCATCGGGGCACTGCTCAGTGACAGCCTGGTCATTTCTGGGATGGACGAAACAAAGAGAAGGCACTGCTATTTACCCCCCTTCCCTCGCCCTCATCAACTCCCCTGAGAGCCTGGAGTTCGATGGGAGCAGGGGGTTTGCACACCTGAGCAGCGCTGCAATTCGCCCCATACCTGTGTCCAGATTAAACAGCTCCACAGGACTGTTGTAAGGGTCTAAAGAAACAAACTACTAATGTATAAATATTAGATATTATTTTGAATTGTCAATATTGATTCTTATTTTTACCCCTTCTCCCTACCTCAAATTTAAATGACTTCTTACTGCTTACAGATTCAAGTTCAAACTAAGCCTAGAAGTTAAGACTCTCCCCAGATACCGCAAGCTGTTTGTCCAACATCTTCCACCTCCTCTCTGGCCACCCAAAGCAGGCCCCATTCAAAGCCTGGCTTGGCTCCAACTTGCCTCTGACCTCACTCCTGAACCCAGCCTGGAGCATGCTTCTTCTCTTTCCTTCGTGGATAAAAGGGGTGGGGGGGTTGGAGGTGAATCTCAGAAGGCTGGGCTCCAGGAGAGAGGAGAGCCAGGCACTGGGGTTTGGGATGGAGCTGGGAGGCGGGAGCTGGAACTGAGAAGCTCTGATGAGAAAGGACAGGACAGGCTGTCTCTGGGGAGAGCACATCCCCATCGGTCACCGTGATCTGGGCGGCAGGCAGATGGATGGCCTGTAGAGTTCCAGTGATCTGCAATCTAGATGACTCAGCAGCACCCGAACGCACAGTGACTGCTGGACTTGTCACCCTTTGGTGCCTATAGGAGGCCCGTGCTGTCACTGACCACGTTCAAAGACGTGCTTGGGCTGTCTCCTCCCAGGAAGCCTAGCCCTGGGCCAGTTCTGTGTGTTCGTCAGTAAAGCTGGGAACAAGCACATGTCGCCCTCAGCGCTCTTCCCTACCAAAGCACCTCTCCCTGCCTTAGCGTCTGATGCCTGTGTTCCCAAATGGGAGACAGGGCCCTATTTGAGGCCCCAGGCTTCTGTCACTCACTCTCTCCACTTCAGTGACACCAAAAAATCTCCCCACCAAAGAGCAGACCAGCGAATCTCGGCAACCACAGGAATATGTCTGTAGTCTCCCGAGGTCCTACCTGGAGTCCATGGCAAACCCTCACCTGCTGGGACACACGTTCTCATCTTTTAGACGTGGGCACATACAGTGTTACTAAGAGCAACGAGCACATTTGTGACTTTTGAGTAGCCATTTATGGGAGAAATTCTCATTTATCTTCCTCCTTAAAGGAAAATAATATTTTATAAAACTGTGGTGTGTGAAATCTTGCTGACACTATGAATTATTACAAAATGCCTTGGAGAGTTGGACATAGAAGACCTGGTTGGCTGGGGTCAAGAAGGAAACCTGGAGAAGGAATTAATTGATAACAGCTGTGTTTGAGTCCTTGCTAAACTTCAGCCATTTCAGTCATTGCTATCTACAAATGACTTTCACAATAGAGATATCCTAAAAGAAAAAAGGAACTTTGCAGGGAATGAAAATTAAAATTTTTAGCAATAGTGCATAGAAATATCCTTAAAAGAAGTAATAATCTTACTAAAAATGTTTAAAATGCTGAATAAAATAAAACCACACACATTTTTGAACACTTGGTTTTGCTGGTAGGAAAAACAAGGAGATTTGCAGAGGCTAAAAGTGAAGCAAAAAAACATGACTCTAGACCAGCCGTGGGCAAACTATGGCCCGCGGGCCGGATCCGGCCCGTTTGAAATGAACAAAACTATTGAAAAAAAAGACCGTACCCTTTTATGTAATGATGTTTACTTTGAATTTATATTAGTTCACACAAACACTCCATCCATGCTTTTGTTCCGGCCCTCCGGTCCAGTTTAAGAACCCATTGTGGCCCTCGAGTCAAAAAGTTTGCCCACCCCTGCTCTAGACAGAGAAGAGGGAACTGAACACAGTGGCTGTCTACAAATTCCAGTGACAAAAGAGCCATCAGAATATCAGAGACGCAGCCAAGGGGCCACCCAAGCTGGAGAATCTAATTGGAGAATCACATAAGCTGGAACCCTCCACTCCCCTAAAGGCACCAGCCAAGTCCAGTCTTGGCTTACATTTAACCTCATTTGGTCTTAGTTCTGGGTGAGGAGAAGAACGCTCCCTGAGATTTGAGGTCTGAATTTACATGCCTCAGTCCTGAAGAACCCCAAACCAAAAATTAAGTCTAAAGGGTTCCTAGTTGGTAAAGTTCCAATGCTTAACAGAAGCAAAAGCAAAGAATCTCTGAAGAAATGCGTTCTCCACCCAGGCCTCAAAGGATTCAGCAAAGAAACTTCCCCAAATACAAGCTTATAATAAAAAACCCCTAAGGGTACAAGAAAAAGGCACCATGAACAGAATAAATGAAAAGGCTTCAGATATTGAAGCCATTAGATACAGAATATAAAATAAGCCTTCTTAATGTTAAAATAAATGAAGAAAGGAATGGAAAGCTTGAATAAGGAACAAAAGATGAAAAAAACTGACCAGATAAAGATTTGAAAAAGAGCCAAACAGAACATCTAAGAAATGAAAAATAAAGAATTGAAATTTAAAACTCAACCGGACACATTAACTAGTAGATTGGATACAACTGAAAGAGAGAATTGCTTAAGCAAAAGAGTTGAAATATTAAATATTAAAGAGAGGGTAAAGACACACGAAGACCAAAATGAGAAATTTTTAATATTTATATCTAATCAGAGGTCCAGAAAGACAGAATACAGAGTTAGAGAGAGGCAATAAATGAAGAGAAAAAGACTGAGTATTTTTTAGTATTTATGAAATATCCCAATCTTCAGATTCAGGAAGCTCAATGAATCATAAGTAGGTAAATAAAAAGAAAACTACAAGACACTTCATAGTGCAACTGAAGAAGAACAAAGCAAAAAATCTTAAAAGCAGTGAGAGAGAGAAGACAGATTGCCTAGAAAAGAATGACAAGTAGACTAATAGCTTACTTTTCAAAGTAACAAGGGAAGCCAGAAAAATTATGGAATTATGTCTTCAAAGAAAAGGAAATGCGAGACATAGAGTATATCTATAGCCCCCAGCAGGTATTATAGACTTGGATGTGACATGGAGAGAATAGCCCCACCATTAAGGCTTCATGCCCAATAGACTACTAGGTGATGCTATAAAAACTGAAGAGTAAACGTATAATTTCACCCTGGGGTAGAGTCAGCCTTCATGGCCATCCAAAGGATTTGTTTCAGGCATATTAACAACTTGGAGAAATAAGTCATGGACAAAGCTGTGCGGTCCAGAGCTCTAAGCTATCAGGAACTTCAAGAGATAGACCAAAGAAAGCCTTGCTGACCAGCATAGTGTATCAGGCAGCACTGGGCTATCGACCCACTAGGCCATCTCAGCTTGCCCCACGGCATTAGAAAAGCAGGGATGGCAACCTGCCATTCCCACACCTGACCAACAGACTCAGAAACAAGGGGCCAGAGATAAAAGTTAAGGTTGAATGAACTCATCTAGAAATGTATAATCAGGAAACTAGAAAGAAGTGTTTTCTATTTTTGACTTGTATATACTTTTTTTTAATTGGCTTTGTATTCTTTATACTTTGAATTACATGCTAGCTGGTAGGGACATTGGTGGGTACCACTACCATTTTTTTTTAAATGCTTAAGGCATTATTTCTGAATTTGAAGTCAGAAATATTTGAGGGTCAGCGAGGGAGCTACCTTCTTTACTTGGTGCCTTTTTTTTTTATGATGTGCACAATTTCTCTTCCACAGTGCTGGCAAAAGCACTAAAAATGTTAGTGTCCTCTCCTGCTACCAAGAGGCTGAGGCCCCATCCAGAACCAGGGTGATTGTGGATACAAAGTGTGATTTATTTCAAGGTCAGAGGGATGAAGGGTAGGGTTAGGGGAAGAAGGTCTCCCTCAGAGACACTTAGAGGCAGGTTGTGTTACAGACCGAGACCCCTGCTCAGCCTGAGAGCAGTGCCTCCCCACTTCTCCATTGTTCCAGAAACCGGTTAGCTGTGCCTCTCATAACATACCGGGAAGAACAAGGCAAAAATCTTAAAGGCCATAAGAGAGAAAAGAATGGAGATGAGAAAAGAACCAAGGCTGGTGCCCGTGAAGCTGCACCAGCCACGTCAAATCTTGGCTTAGGTTTAAGAAGTTAGGGTAAGAAGCTTTGTTAGTTTAATATTCACAATGTTTCTTAGTTTCCTCCTCCTTTATGGGTATATTTAATCCAAAAGCAAGGACAGAAACAACTTTCCACCTCTCAGTCAAATATAGTAGTTCTGGCAGCTACCGGAGCTGAGAAAGCCAGGGAAGGCCAGGAAATTGTGGCATACAGACAGGTGCCCTGAGAAAAGGGGGGAGAATGAACCCTGGGCAGTGCCACTGTGGCATTTCCTGCAGGAAAGACTGCTTTGTTGCTCTGGAGCGGTCTCTGGTTATAGGAGCGCTCTTTCAAACACAGGAAATGTGGTTTGACAAAGGCCACTCATGTTACTTCAGGGGTGAGCGGTCTGAAGGGCATATTCTGGGTTCCTGACTACTTGAGTTTCCGGGATATGTCAATGGCTTGCTGGGACAATAGGGAAAATGACTGAAATTACACAGTCCTGTGGACTTGGAGGCACGCAGCCAGGGGACGGTTCTCTCCGTGTGGACTGTACCTGCAGGGACATCTCTAGGGGGCTGAGGCCCAGCTGCAGAAACTGGAGTCAGAGTCCTAACTGGCCACAGCTCCTGTCTTCTCTGCCTTAGCAGCATTAGAGGAGCAAGCTCTTTGTTAGAGTTTTCCAGTATGTTCCTTGCAATTTTATAATGCCCTGTTTCATTGGGGGCCGGGAGAGTGCGATGAATATAGTATGTTAAAAAAAAAAAAAAGCACTGGATAGGAGCTGGGATACAGAGAATGAGAAGCAAGGTGTAGTGGATGGGCCTTACCCTCCATCTCCACTGCTCATGCCTGGGGCGGTGTCTGTCCAGATGTCAAGAGCACAGTGGTGAGACTCAGCGTGGTCCAGGCCCCAGAGCTGCCCTGTCTCTGCCCTGCCTCCAGGGCATTTGGCTGTCTCTTTGCTGACCCCTGTATATTTACGATGACTTGACTCTTACGGACAGACGGCAGATGAGATGTGAGGATCTGAAAGGTGGCATGGCTTGTTCAGGGGGGATCAGTGTTTGCTCTTCCCTGAGCCTGACTCGGAGGCTTCGTTTCCGCTTACATCATGAGAAACCTAAAAGGCTCGCTCTCACCCTTCCAGGCCATTGCACGGTGCAGCAGTGTGTCTGCGGGGACGGGAGTGTCTTTTGTAGGCATGCTCACTCGAGGCAGTGCTTCCCATTGCAGGGCACAAAGCCACCAGCGTCCCATTTCATGTCATTTAAATTCCACCCCGTTACAGCGGCCAGCTAATTAAATGAACTCTGTGCTCTCACGGGAAGCTGCACTCTACCTTTCACCTCCTCTCTTCCACTCCCCCGGAGTATTACCTAATTCCTACCCACACCTCACACCTGCTAGACCAGCCGTGGGCAAACTACGGCCCGTGGGCAAACTACGGCCCGCGGGCCGGATCCGGCCCGTTTGAAATGAATAAAACTAAAAAAGAAAAAAGACCGTACCCTTTTATGTAATGATGTTTACTTTGAATTTATATTAGTTCACACAGACACTCCATCCATGCTTTTGTTCCGGCCCTCCGGTCCAGTTTAAGAACCCATTGTGGCCCTCGAGTCAAAAAGTTTGCCCACCCCTGCTCTATGAGATAATGTTATCTTCATCTTACAGATAAGGAAACCGAGGCACCACAATTAATTACATAAGTTACCCGAGCTATATAAAAGTTTGCCCACCCCTGTGCTAGAGGATGGGAGGTGCTGCATGATGTCCAAATGCCTAGTCACTCCCCAGAGAATCAGTTACACTGACCGCCATTAAGTAGCATGGGAGTGACAGGCAGCCCTGTTCAAGGCTTTGTCATGGGAAGGATTCCAGAGAGAGGGGTGGGGTGGGGTGGGGTGGAAGCACCGAGGATTTAGTCGTGGCCCAGCCACTGCCCCACTGTACTCCCCCTGGACCTAACCTGTCCAACAGTTCCAGTCTCTGTCTCAGACATTTGGCTCTGGTGCCGGGAGAACAAATTCAAATTGGACTGTGTGTGTAGGTTCCTTACAAAGTGTGTGAGACGCTCCCCGAGGCACCTGCAGCCTCACCTCAGGGTGAGTCTCCTCCCTGCTCCAGACTCGCTTAGCTCGCCTCCAAGTTGTAAGCAAATTAGATGAACACCTATGAACTAGGAAGATAATAATACCCTGAAAGGATGAACTGATTAATAATTATAATAATGAGAGGGCAGTCATAATAATACACTGTTTATTTAGTATCTGTCACTTGAGGAATATGGGGTGAGCCACTGATGTCACCTCATGAACCCTCCCTTTGTGTTTATAAGAGAAAAAGGGCAGAGACTCGTTACAAAAAAAAGCCTATTTGGAGGAAGGTTAATCAGGAAGAATTCTGTAGAGGGGGAAGCTCTGAAAACTGTGATGACTTTGAGCAGCAGAGATGAGCAGGCATCCTGGGAAGGAGACGGCCAGCCTGCTCTTCTCTCCTGGGCTCAGCCCTCCGTACTGCCCGGGGCCCCCTCATTACTGTGCTTTCTTTTTGTTCATGCCCTCTGTTTTTTTGTAATTACTCCAGCCCTTGATGTATATAAATAAGTATTATGTTTAAAAGGATTACATTTTCATAACATTGGGTCAACCACAATCAAATAGATTTCCTTAACTTTAGGACTTTAATATGCTCATTGCATAGTGAATGTCCCAGGGGAGTATATACTAGGTTGAGCCGTTTGAAATAATCATTTCTGTAGGTCAAAATCAGTCAAATGTTGGCAATTTCATATGGTCCAACCAATTACTATTCGGGTCTTCCAGCCTCGCTTGACTACAGGACTCGGAGAAAATTCTGTTGCAGAGTTGGTGTCCCTGAACTCACCTTGGGAAAGGAAACAGTCTTAGATGCTTAAATACAGACTGTCAGGTGCTTGGGCCCATGATGTTCAGGTGCAACAGGATAATGGACTGAGCACAATGGGAGGCAGCAGATGGAGGGGTCCTGCCAGGCCCAGGGCCGAGATCCCAGGACTTTCCCCCCATTGGAAGCATGGAGATGCACATCACCCTGTAGAGTTACACCTGTTGCAGTAGTAAGGCGCAAGGATGTTTTTAGCTATAAAATTGCTTTAAAATATTTAGTTTAGTACACCTAGGTTCCACAGAAAAAGCAGATTATGAGAGGATATAAAATGATTTGCAGTTGGGTTTGAAAAGGGCAGAACCAAAAAATAGTCATTTCCTCTTTTTAAATTCTCTTAAATGTTATTATATTGCTTCACAGTGAAAAAAATCATATCAGTTGCTCCTTAAGCGTTGAGTTCATACCAGAATATGTCTGGGAAAATCCCAAAGTACCCCCTCCTCTTCTTTGCAGCTGGGAGAATAGCATCAAGGAGCCGATGACCTCCCAGCCAGGACTTTGGTAAATTATGTTCCTCTGGCCACCTCACTGAGCTGGCTGGGGTCAGTTACCTAAGAGATGGGTACCTCTACCTGCCCATCCAGACGAAAGGCCGGCCCACCCACTTATTCCCCAAATCTACAGGCCTTTCCAGTCCCCAGTGGTTGCTTTGTAAAGTCTGCATTTAAGTTGGTTATGTGAAGTTTTGAACAGGATCCTGTAGCAACAATATTTATAAATGATGATTGGATTTTCAGCAAGGCTTCAAAAACCTGTTCAATCCTAATGTTTCAGAAATATATTTATAATGGGAAAGGAAAATAGCAGAAAACATTGCTGTCATAACTACACAATGACAGCTGAGTGTGGAGGGCATGGGCTTGTGTGGGCCTCTGGCTCTCATTTACGAAGCTGCGTCCATGGGAAAGTGTCTTCCTTGTCTTGCTGAGGATGTTGCCCTGAGAGCGCCTCAGCAGCTAGAGGTAGAGGGTGAGGTTGTCATTTCCAGGGAACCCCGCTGCCCAGGCTCAGGTAGAAGCTGCCCTGCGGGAGAGGCTCCCAGGCCGGCTGCCTCTGCTCCCCCAGGCCTAGGGGAACCCCCTGGAGTCCTGCTTCCTCTTCCCCAAGGACAGGGGAGGGGAAATCAGGAGAGTGTGTCCTGTCATGGAAACCAAGAGAAGAACGTGTTTTAAGAAGGAGGGGGTGGGACATCTGTGTTGAATGCTGCTGTGAAAACAAGAACAGCGCCGTCAACATTAGATTTGACATTGACAGGAGCAATATCTCGGTATCGTGGGGACAAAATCCAACTAAAGTTGAGAGAGAATCATCGTAGAAGAATGCATGGTTTACAGCGAGTGTCTGCTAAGTGCTTTATAGGTATTAACACCCCTAATTCTTATACTGTTCTGATGTGCATTCTAAGAGCATTCCTACTGTACAGATGAGGAACATAGAGGGTAAATAACCTACGCAAGGCCGCCTGGCTAGAAAGTGGCAGAGCTGAGATTGCACCCAGGCAGCCTGGCCTCAGTCTGTGCTGGGAACCTCAGCACCTCCCTCTACCGTGCCCAGGAAGATCAGAACTCAGACAGCTCTTTCAACAAGCAAGTGTGCTGAGAAGGAAGAGATGGGGAGGGAGCTGGAGAGGTTGGGGGTTGGGGAGGGTTATTTTAAGATAGAAAACACTGACATATGGGTTGCATGTTGACGGGGATAATAGAGTAGCGAAAGAGAGATTGATGACGCTGGCCAGAGGAGGTGAGGTGGGGTGGACCGGGACACAGAGGGGTCACCCTTTGATAGGAGCGAGGTTTGTCCTCTGGTGGCGGGAAGGGAGGAAGGGAAAAGGGGCCCAGATGAGGGCAGCAGGCAGCTTTGGAAGTGAACAGATGAAGGAGCACCTGTCTGCAGGCTCCTGCTTTCTCAGGATAAAGCAAGATGGTCACTTGAGACTGCGGTAGGGGAGGAAGAGAAGAGAGCTGTGAAATGGCCATGTGGGGGGTGGTGGTGGAGAAGAGTGCATGAGCAGCTCATTGGAAGCTAAAAGAGACAATTTACGACCCTTGAATTTTATGGATGCTGTCTGTGTTTCTGAAATCTTTCATGGTTTTTATTCTCTGAAGATTTTTATTCAAAATCTGCAGAGAAAGAAAGAGGGAGAGTGCCTGTCTTCCCGGTAGGAAGGGATGTGCTAGTCAATCTGGAACATTCCAGGCGGATGGTTTGGGACTGTGGAGCGCTGCTACAGAGAGATACAACCTGCATTTCGTACCTGCGGGAACTTCATGCTTCTTCCTTTGTGTTCCTCAAGGCCCATCTGTTCCCTCCTTAGGACATTTCTTCAGGGGAAATGTGGACTGAGGAATGATCCCTGGTGGGATTTATCTCTCTATGGATTACATCCTGTGCTTCCCCTGAGGAGTCAGGGAGCCCAGAGAGAATGCTAATGCAGTTGACCCCCAACCCTTCGCCGTGCCCCTCAGTTTCTGATTCAGTGGGTCAGGAGGGCGGGCCTGAGAATGTGCATTTCTAACAGGCTCAGGTGATGCTCTGCTGCCGGCCAGGAGACTGCACTTTGAGTTTTTTGTGTTTTTTTTAAAATATATTTTATTGATTTTTTACAGAGAGGAAGGGAGAGAGATAGAGAGTTAGAAACATCGATGAGAGAGAAACATTGATCAGCTGCCTCCTGCACATCTCCTACTGGGGATATGCCATCATGCCCTTGACCGGAATCGAACCTGGGACCTTTCAGTCCGCAGGCTGACGCTCTAGCCACTGAGCCAAACCGGTTTCGGCGCACTTTGAGTTTTGAGTGAGTTGCCACCTCAGTCAGCCAAAGATTTCCCCTTCTGTCACAGAACAAGGACTAGAAAGTCCTCTGAAATCCCTGAATTTGGACACACAGGTCCCTTAAACCCAGCCGCTCCTGTTGGACTTGTCATCCTCTCCCTCCCACCAAGTCACTTTGTTATTCTGTAAAAACAGTGGAAGGGAATAACCGAATAAGCAGAACTAACACATAAAGGCCAACTAGGTACAAGATGCTGCTCTGAACTCTTTAGGTGTATGAACTAATTTAGTTTCCACAGCAACTGGAGGAGGGAGGTCCGATTAACCACATTGTACTGTGGAGGAAATGACGACGCAGGTTAAGTAACTTACTTGAGGTCAGCCAGCTGGGACGTGGAGAGCTGGGATAGGAACACAGGTCAGACTAACTCCATATCCACGTTATCCCCACTTCTTCATATGTCACAGGTAAATGTGGATGGAGCTTTGGTCTCTCAGATTTAGGGAGCCTTGGTGTTTGGGTAAATCGTGGTCAGCTGGGGCCCAGCACAGTTTTGAGCTAGGTCACCGGGCAGTATGCGTAAGATCATTGACAGAGCTCTGTTCTGCCCACTTGTAACTACATGACCCTTGAGCAAGTTGCACAATTTATTTTAATTATCCCAGCCACAAGGTGAGTGGGTGTACTGACTTTCTGAAGTTTTAAGCTCTGAAAGTGTGTGAGTGTAAGTCTTAAATGTTTCTGGAATGGATTGCCCCCCTCTGGGTCCCTGCTGCCGTTCTCAACGTCAGGTCCTTATCATTCCTTGTATTTCTGACTGCAGTTGTTTTCCTGCTGCTCTCCTTGCCTCCTGGCTCACGGTCCTCGTAGCCATCCTCCACACTGCCTCTGAGGGACCCACCAAAGGTGAAAACCACCAGGATTCCCTTGCTTGAGAGCCTTCGGTGGTCCCTTATCACCCATATGTCTTGTAAACAAAGTCTAGCATGACCTGGCTTGGCTTCTTCAGCCTCATCTTGGCACTCCCTGCCTGGAACTTCATGTTCTCATGATGACATGGAGGACTTGTAGCTTTCTAACTTCCCATGGTAGCTCATGAGTTTTATTCTGTTATCCTATCCTATCCTATCCTATCCTATCCTATCCTATCCTATCCTATCCTATCCCACTCCTTGGCCTAGAGTGTCCTTCCCGCCCTTCTTATCTGGATCCCGCCAACACATCTTTCAAACTTAGCCCAGCCCTCACCTGGCTCAGGAAACCTCGAAAGCCTCAAGTTGGGGAAGTTGCATCCTTCCCTGATTGTCTCATGATTTATGAGCCACACTATGGAATTATCTGCTTAGTAGCCTTTCTCCCCGTTAGCTTATAATCTTATCAATGTCTTAATCATCTTTGCTCTCGTATCTAGTGCAATGCCCAGCACATAGTAGGTGCTCAGTTAATGTTGTTTACTAGAATGTAACCTCTTCAGATGCAGAGATCATGACTCTTGCACCCTGGGACTCCTAGCAGCTACCCAACAAGTGTTCCCTGGGAGAGTGCTGTGCCCTCTGACAGCCATGAGGGAAAGGGGAGTAGAGTGTTGACCTCTCAGCTCATAAATGTGCCACAAAGGTCAGGCACAGCGGAAACTGCCCTCCAGCATTCCACCCCTGAGCTGCATGCAGGTGAGCATGAGATCTGGAGGTAGTGAGCTCTCTAGTGATTATTTAAGAGAACGATCCACTGGGTCTGCAGAGCACGCAGGCCCTCTCATGAGCTCTCCTCCACCACCAGTGGTCACCATCACCTCGACAACAAGTATTGCTCTGGATTAAGGAAATTATGGCAAAGACTGAGGGTTTGTTAGGGCCAAGAGTGGATACCAGGTTCCCTCAGGGGGGCTCCACCTGCTTCCCTGGGACGAGCTTTCTTGACCCTGCTTCCCACCAAGCCTGTCCATGGACCCTCTTCCTGGGGGCCTCTTTGCACAAGGGACCTGCTGCCTTCCAACTATAGAGCCTGAGTAGCTGACCTAGGGCCCAGAGGATGAGCCGCTGTCCATTCCAGTGGTCTCCTAATCGTCCTGCAAAACCAGCCCGGCTGGTTGCAGTATTATTAGAAAGCCCACGTATCTGTCCCTGGAACAACAGCCGCTTGTTGAAGGGGCGTGTTTCACATCTATGAGACTGTGGTTTAGTGTAGAGGGAAGGCGCTGGGATGGGCAGGGAGGGGGCGAGCAGGGCACCCGGGAGAGAGCTTGGGTTTCAGAGTTCAGTAGAGTGGATTTCAAAGCTGCCCTGCCTCTTACAGGCTGTGTGGCCTTGAGCACATGACTTAACGTCTCTGAGTGATAATTAACCCTCACAGGCTGTGGTGAGGGTTGAAGGAGGCTACTGTAAGGCATCTAGCCCAGGGCATAGAAGTACTGGCACAACACTGGCTCCTCTGACGTGGGTGCTTTTGGGGACATTCTTGCAGGTAAGAGAGTCCAAATGACCCCCCGCCCCACACACACACCTGCTGCTTCTCCAGTGAGCGGCATCCTTGCAGGGCACAGAGAGGGGAGTGCTGCCCCCCAGCCCTGCCTGCCACACGGCCCCCCAGCACCTGCTGCAGGACTGGCCACTTCCGGTGGACACAGTGAGGGAGCTGACCTTTTGTTTTAAGAGAGAATTTTCTAGGCTGCCGCTGGGAAACAGTGTTCTCTCAGCCTCTCCACAGACTTTTCTGTGAATCTGAGGTTTTCTCTCCTCTCTCCCCTTTTCTTCCTTTCACTGGAAAAAACACAAATGACCTCTAGAACCAACGAGCACCAGCCTTCCTACACCCTGGCAGGAGTTGGGACAACATGGACTCACCACCGTTCCAGGAAAGCCTTTCCTTCACTTTCCTTCTCTTTCCTCCCAGAAAGGGGAACAGGGGCAACTAGAGGTGCTGGGGCCTGGGAGCCACAGACAAGGCATGGGGCTTCCTTCATCCTTCCCCTCCGGGGAGCTAGGCGGGGCCCATGAATCCTCCTCCTCCGGTCCACGTGGGCTCTCCCCCCTCAGCTCTGCAGCTCTGCCCGCTCAGCAGCGTTGTACACGCCCACCCCTCCTCTCCTGCTGCTTTCTCGTCACCCCTAACCGCGTCCCAGCCCCAGGGTGGGCTGGCTCTGGCCTCTTACAAAGGCCTTTTTCTCAGCAGCAGCAGCAGCAGGGTCCCCTCTCCAAGGAGCCCCCAGGGAGACCCCATCCTGGAGCGGGGAGTGGAGGAGGGCTGGTGTGACTTCCTCAGCCGTGCAGGGAGATCACACCCAGAGAAGCGGCAAAGCATATGCAGCCCCGTCCTTCATCCTGCTGCCTACACCTCACCCATCATCGGCCACCGATTCCCTTCCTTCCCACCAAGCATCCCTGCCATCCCGCTTGATGCCCCCTCAAGAGCCTCAGTGCTCCCAGAAGGGCCAGTCGGGCACACACACTCCTCGGTCTAGAGCTGTCCCAGCAGGTGTCAGCCCTTCATGGCAGAAAACCAACCCATTCCTGAACGGGTGCCCCAGGTGTCTGGGGTGTAATGTTAAGTTCAGTTAGGTTCTTGTCCGGCAGGCTCCTGTCAGATAAGGATACACACAGATGGGGGACCTATGGGGCAGCCCGGCCGTCTCAGCACCCCCAGAGCCCCACCCCTGCCCCCTTCACCTGTAGAGACAGAGAAGTGTGCACTACCTCCAGAAGATGATCTGCCCCAGGGACGCCATGGCGAGGGGAGGGTGCCTTCCCCCGTGCTGGTGCTGGGAGAGTGCCGCTGCCTCTGCCCGTCTGGTGTGTGACTGACAGCCAGCGGGGCGCTGGTCTTAAATAATGAGCTCAGGCCGGGAGTGTGCGTGCAGCGGTGGAGCTCAGGTATGAGGAAGCAGCGCTGCTGTGCAGACGTCCCTGCAGGCACGGAGGCTGCTGCTCCCAGCCGCCAGGGAGGCCAGGCCTGCGGAGCTGCCTTTCCAGGCCTTGACCTGTGACAGCAAAGCTTCCCAGACCCCCTGCTTCAGGGCTGGTATTCCTACCCTCTGGGCGGGGGAGCGCCAGGGATGGAGATTTAATCTCCAAGTGAGAAGGGACTGGGACCACTCAAGGAGTCAGGGCCGTGCCGAGAAGCTGGAGGCTGGCGTCCCCAGGCCGGCTGGGTCCCCACGCGGGGCCTCTCGTGGAGGAGGGTCATGCTGAGGGACCTCAGGAAGGCTGGGGGTCAGCAACGATGAATGCTGAGTTTGTCCCCCAAGACTGAGCTCGCCTCAGGCACAGAGACTGCCCAGCTGGTTTTATTCAGTGGAAGGGTGGTGGGGCCTGCCCTGCTCACCTCACAGCTATCTTGAGACTCCAGAAAGACACCGGATGTGCGCTGCACAGGAGCCGTTGCTGTCGGGTTAGGTTAGAACGGCTCGTCTGTGACATCCCCAGCACCCAGACTTCCAGCGGGGACATTCTTGAAGCATAAAGCTGGCTCCCTTCGTATTGTTCCTCCCCCCGCCTTCCCCGCATCCCCTGGAGGAAGCGGACCCGGGTAGTAAACCTCCACCGACTGGGTAACCTGCTTGGAAAACGGCTGCCTCACATGCCACGGTGCCCCGGTCCCAAACCTGAACGCCGTCACCTCTACTGTCTCTTCCCCTCGCCCCGACATCCTCATGCTCCCCAAGTCTCCCGATTCTTCCTCCTCGTATTAGTTTGCTCTGGCTCCCATGACAGAGTCCGGCAGACTGGGTACCTTAAACAACAGAAAGTTATTTCCTCACGGTTCTGGAGGCTGGAATCCAAGATGACAGTGTCGGCAGGATCATTTTCTCCTGAGGCCTCTCTTCTTGGCCGGTAGACGGCCGCCTTTCCTGTGTTGTCACGTGGTCTTCCTCCCGTATGTCTCTGTGTTCAAATCTTATAAGCAGAGCAGCCATATAGCATCAGAGCACACCCTAATGATCTTCAACTTAATCACCTCCTTAAAGACTGTCTCCAGGACAGCCACAGTCTGAGATACTGGCGGTGAGGACTTCAACGTGAGAATTTTTTCAGAGGAGGACGCAGTTCTGCCCATAACACTCCTTTATGCCTCCCAAAGCCACCCCCTTCTCTCTGTCCCCACTAGTACCACCTAAATTCAATCTCTCATCATGTCCCATTTGAAGTGAATTATTAACGAGTCTCCTATTTCATTGTCCTGCTCCCAGTCTGCCCCTACATGTGTCAATCTACCCACTTCTGCTGGAACGATCTTTCTAAAATGCAAATCTGATCAGTCGGACCACTTCCCAGGTTAAAGTGAGCGGTGGTTCTCCAGCGCCTGTGGCCTGGCCTCTGCCTACCTCTCCTGATTTCACTCTCCCCCTTCTCCCCCTATATCCCAGGCATGCTGAGCTGCTGTGGGTTTCTCCCAAACGTCACTCTCAGCCAAGCCAGTCTGCCTTTGTTCACGTTGTTCTGTCTGCCTCAGATCCATCGCTCACCCATTTCTGGTTTTATGTAAATTCTACGGGAAACCTTTCGCCACCACTTCCACCTGACAGGTGCTGCACTCTGGGCTCCCATGCGAACCGCGTGCCTACTTCTGTGTTCCTACATGGTGCTTGTTGACTTGTCCAACCCCTTCACTAGACACTCTTTAGCAATAGAAAGGCGTCTTATTCGTTTTTGTATTTCACACCATAAGGCATGCACGGAGTAAGGGATCGTTAACATGTTTATTGAATAAATGCACATTTTTCTTTCATAGCACACCATAATAGTCCTATTTCCTGTTGATGCATCTATCTCATCACTAGGCTGTGAGCTCCTAGAGGATAAAAACTATACCTCATTCATCTTCGTGTCACCAAGTCCTAGCACCATGCCAGATACACAAAAATGACTTGGTAATGTTTGATGGATGGGCGAGCAGGGATCAACTTGGAGTGTAATCCATCACACCCTTGTAAGCGGAGACGTCTTGGAAACTGGATTGAGGCTATTAGATGTAGGAGAGAACAAGTTGCATATGAGATAGAGAAACAATTTAGGGCTAGAACAAAAAGTAAAGCAGATGTGTGAAACATACAGAATCTGTTTTCTCTTTGTCTTGGGGGAAGGAGCGGGGGGTGGGGTGGGGAGAGGAGAGAGAGAGTGAGAGAGAGAAAGGAAGGAAGGCAGGATGGATGAAGGAGAGGGAGAGACGAAGTTAATGTTATCTGGAACCAAAAGGTCTTCTCATGAATTTTTTAAAAATGATGTAAACAGCCCACTCACCTGGAGCTCTATGTTCTCCTTGAATGTCTGTGCATTCCCCCCGTGCACCAGCCTGAAGTTCCCCCCGTAGGCTATCCTGGCTGATGGAAGAGCATCTGTTTACATGTGGAGCTTTGCACTTTTCACAAAAGGCTAGGGAGCTCATGTGATCCTTTCCGTAACCCTATGGGTTGTGTTTTACAAATGGGAAACTGAGTCTCAGAGGTGAAGGGATTAGTTCAAGGTCAATGATTTTAGTTTCCCCAGACCTACTTGCCTGTGTGTACAGACAGGAGCATAGTAATGAAAATGACAAAGACCTCACCAGCTCTTGAACCTACCTCCTAAGGTAGAACCTACAGCTGTCGGCAGTTTTGCCTTTGAGGGTCTCAGGACAGTTTACAAAGGTTCTCAGAAGAGCAAACTGGAAGATTCCTTACACTGAAGGCTCTCAAGGAATCATGCCTTTGTGTCTGTACTAAGCCTTTGTGCAGTCCCCTCCCACACTGACTCTGGGCTTGACCTTGGGACATGAGCAAGTGTGATGTAAACAGAGGCCTGAAAAGGACATGTGCACATGGGCTTGCCCTCTCTGGCTGCTGAGGACTCTTCCACCACCTTGTGATAAAGCGTGTGGAGCAGAGATGAGTGTCCTGACTGAGTGTCCCCTCCATAACCAGGCCCTTGGCCACCTGACAGCTAACTGCAGCCACGTGAATGACCTTGGATGAATGGAAGAACCACCCAGCTGAGCCCAGCCCAAATTACTGACCAGCATAATCATGGGCAAGTAAACTGATTGTTGCTTTGAGCCACTATTTTGGGGTGTTGGTTACATAAACAATAGTTACACTGTCCTTTCATTTTACTCTGCTCCAAGTTTCTCTCTGAGGGTCACTGCCTCTGAAATCACTTCAGATGACATCTCACATTACTACCATTGCTGGGAGCCTCTCCGTGAACCCTAGTACCTGTAGCAAAAGTGTTCTTTTGCTTCCAGATTGGAATGGTGTTCCATGGAGCTCCTAGCATGCTAAAACATTTACACACACACACACACACACACACACACACACACACACACACACACACACACTAATGCCTCAGAGTTTAAATTTAAAAAAAGGAAGGTTTATTGTTGAATCTGCCTGCAGGAAGGAAATAAAGAGAGCCCTCACCTCTGGGCCTTTTCATCAATATTTCTCTAGTGCACTCTGAAACCTGCTCGGAGAAATACCTTGTAGTTAGCGAGGCTTTGGAACCTTATGATGCTCTGCTAGAGCCGAAGAAATGTCATAATACTCAGCCCAGCTGGGAAGAGCACACCTTGTGGTCTTAATACAGCACATTCCAAAAAGGCTAATTGAAAGGGAAGTTGACATCTTGTAAAATATTCAGGAGCTGTCATTTTGTTTGAGACTTTGACTTTCTTTGGCCAGTTGCTAGAACTCTATTATTGGGGAGGGACTGATTGCTTCATCAGCAGACAGGCCGGGGACCAATATCCAGGCAGGTGCCATCCTTGCTCTCCATTCCCCTCCCTCATCCTTCAGCGAAACCCTCAGGTATGGACTCCTGGCAGCCCTGCCCATCCATTCACCTGTTCATAAGTTTGTGGGACCCCTGGTGCCATCACAGGGTCACAGTGTGCTGGAGCCTGCATGATCTGGTCAGCGGACTCTAGATTTAATACTGTCCCAACTTCACATTCATGGGAGACCTTACCAGTTGACCATGGCTCTCTATCCTGCTAGTCTAGTGTTGCTCTAGAAACCCTTCAAAATAGCATCCAGACAGCCCCTAGTAAGCAACTGGAGATGTTCCCGGTATTAGTTTGCTAAGGGCTGCTGTAAAAAGTACCACCAACTGGGTGGCTTAAGAAGCAGGCATTGTCTCACAGGACTGGAAGCTGGAAGTCTGAAATCACAGGGTTAGTTTCTTTTGAGGGCTGTGAGGGAGGGATCTGTCCCAGGCCTCCTTCCTTGGCTTATAGATGGCTGTTTTCCCCGGTGTCTTCTTAGCGTCTTCCCTCTGAATGAGTCTGTGTCCAAATTTTCCCTTTTTGTAAGGATACCAATCATACTGGATCAGGACCCATCCTAATGACCTCTTTGTAACTTGATTACCTCTGTAAAGACCCTGTCTCCAAATTAGATAACATTCTGAGGTACTAGGGGATTAGGGCTATAATATATTTTTTGGGGGGAGACACAATTCAACCCATAACAGTCTGTAGGTGAAGCCTGTTCCCCCTCCCTTTCTATACTCTGCTTCTCCAAACTATATATTCTGCTCTGAGCAGAGTAGGAGACCTGGGGGAGAAAGGTTGGGGGTGGGGCTGTTTTGGCTCTGACATGCGTAACCCCAGGCCAGTGATGATATTCCGGACCCAGCTGGTGAGATGAGGTCCCCAGCCTACTTCAGGCTCCATGTGTGTGGCCTTTCCCAAAGCTGCACATTAACAGAAAGGACAATGATGGAAGATTGAAGTGTTGGTCCCAAATATTTATCGTTCCTCCTCAGAGGAGGATTGTACTTCTCTATCCCATTGGCATCAGGATTGGTTGTGTGACTCACTTTAGCCAGTGAGTGTGACTGAAAGGGACACGTGTTACTTTTGAAGGCAGCTGTAGGAGGCACGGTGTGCGTGGTCATGGTCTCTCTCCTGCGTGGGAAAGGCAGTGTTCTAGATGGACGGGGGCTCGTCAGCCTGGGCCCCAGAGTAAAGCTGACGTGGAGCAGAGCTTGTGCTGAACCACGATGGACATGTGGCATGAGCTTGAAAGAAACCTTCCTTGCTAAAGCCACTAAGATTTAGGAGCTGTTTGTTATTGGATATAACTTTGCCTCTCCTGTCTGATATAACAACCTTCCCAATAGAAGAGGGCTGTATGTTAGTTAGAAATGTAAGTTTGAAGTAAACACAAGGATACATTCCAAATGGGTCAGCGTTTAAGTGTAATTAATGAGGCACGAACGTACTAGAAGAACAATAGGACTTATTTCCTTTCAACATTTTTTAAAAAAAATCTTTATTGTTGAAAGTATTGTACATGTCCCCTTTTTTCCCCATTGACCCCTTCTAGCCTGCCCTCCCACCCCCACCCCCCGCCCCAGGCCTTCAACCACCCTATTGTCTATGTCCATGGGTTATGCTTTAAAATTTTTTAAAATTAATTTTTTGAGAGAGAGAGGCATCGATTTGTTGTTCTACGTATTTATGCATTCATTGGTTGATTCTTGTATGTGCCCTGACCAGGAATTGAACCTGCTGTGACCAGTGTTGGCACCCAGTTCTCATCTTTGTCCCTGGTGTGGTCACAAGATATCCCACACATTCCAACATAAAGTCTGAGATTGCCGTTGAACAAAAGGATCTAGTTACTTAAGAAATAGTGGATCTACTTCTAGTATAAGGACGGGGAGACAAGACTGTTTTAGAAGCATATGAGGAAGTTGCTATTCAGCTTGATTAGGTTATGCAAACAGAAATTGGCTAGCTGTCAGGAAAACACAAGGCCAAGCAGGAATCTCAAGCTGGAACTGTGGTTTCAAGTGACTCCTTTTTTGCTGTCAGAAATCACAACCTTATTTTCTTTTTTCCATCAGAGCCAAGTCTGGTGACTTCTGCCAGGGCCTTATAAATCATCTCTTATCCAACAATAAAACCCCTAGTTGTTTATTTCTCAGCTGGCCATTCATGAACCACAGGTAAACAGACTCCTAGCTAACTCAGCTAATGTCATTCTCTTGCTGGTGGAAGTGAGGTCCTTTTATGGGATCGTAAGGATAGAATTCCGAGAGACCCACATATGGGAGGTGTGGCGTGGTGAGATTTATTTGAGTGGAAATACAGGCTGCCCCCAGGTTCCTGATATCTCATCTCCTTCCATCCGCAATGGAAAAAGTCCAGCCTTGTCTTCATCAAGCCCAGAACAAAGACCAGTGTGCAGAGATTGTGCCTTATTAAAGCTTAGTCCTTTGGCGCCTGCGCAGTCTGCCGTGGGCCCCAGGTGGCTGCTAGACCTACATGTGTACAAAAAACATACAAGCAAACAGGGTGAGCATGAGAGAGAGAGAGAGAGAGAGAGAGAGAGAGAGAGAGAGAGAGAGACCTTCTTTGTTAACCTGATTATGTTATTTTGGGCTTGGAAATAAGGGGGAAACAGGCATCCTTTGAGGAGCCCTGGCCAAAGATCTAAGGGGTCATTTAAGAGGCCTGGGGGCTGTGTGTTCATTGTTGGGTTTTACCTCTGACACTGATCTGATGTGTGACCTTGAGGAAGGGCTTTCACCTTTCTGTGCTCAGTTTCCTCATCTGTAAGGTTACACTAGTGAAGATCTTTACACCTATTTGATTCTAAGCTTTTAAACCAGGGACTCAGCTACCTGCTCCACTGATTTCTCTTGAGAAAGGTGTGTTTTTTTCTTTATATATTACACTCTGTTTCCCAAATACAATGGACAGTGTAATAGCTTGGATGATTGGATTTACTGGCTCATTACAGTTTTAGAAATAGAACAGGTCACTTAGAACTCTTACTAATCGCCCCCTTGAGGCTGATAGAATCAGTGGGTAAAGCGGCAACACTTTCCTCTTTTAAGATTTAACTTGAAACTCACACGTTGTGTGACATTGGAGGGATTAATGTGCAATGAAGATGCCAACTCTAAGTACCAGAGGAGAGGAGAGAGGATTGTTGACCCCACGGCCCAGGATTTCTTACATCTGAGCCCTTGACCTACTACGACCTCTTAGCCAGCCAGACGCCTTTCCTCCCGCTTGGCTCTGCCAAACCTTTTCCCTCTTTCAAGGCTTCAGAAGCTTCTCCCGTGTGGCCTTCAACCTTTCTCCTCACCCCCTAGCTGGAAGGTCCCCCCTTTCTTTCCCTCTATAAGCACTACTTTGCGTAACAGGCTGCTCTGTTACGTGGGTGTTTGTGTCTAGGCTCCATTCTGGAGGGCAGGGGTCACATGGTCTGCAACATTATCTCCCATAGAGCACACACACCAGGCAGGCACCTGGAGGACACGGAGCATGAGGATTCACTCGCCCGTTCTCAGTTCCTCCCTCTGTTGCATGTCCTGAACCCTTACCCCATCTGTTCTGTTTTTGAATCTCAATAAGTTCACCTTTTCAACCACTTTCTTAAGTGCTACTGAGGGGGTTAGACACAGGGGCCTGTATACCACTTTAACAAAGAGTGATAAGTCATGGAATAGTGACTAGACAATAGAACACACTGTGATGTGCCTCTCAGATCTCCCTTCAGAAATGAAGGAATTTCCACCTCAGAGCCTCCTCCCCAAGGAACCGAACCTGCAGCAGTGCCTACTATGTACCAGAAACTATTCTAGGTTGTGGCCTGAGAGTGGTGAATAAGACCGGGTTCTTGCTCCAGTGGAACGTTCATTCTGTTGGGAGGAGATAGACAATAACCAAATGCAGACAAAAATCAAGGCGGGTAATGGACAGAATATGGGGGTTGGAAAGTGACTCAGGAAGTGAAGGATGAATATTACTCTTTTTGCATAATGTCAGCCCGTGTGTGCTTTATTGAAGTCGTCATGCTCAGGCCTTGAACATACACTTCTGCAGTAGTTACTGTCACTCCATTTGCCGCTGCTTCTTGGTCTTCAGGTTCTTTTCGTGCTTGTTGAGCCAGCGGCACATGGGACCCCTTTTCTTGGGCCCTACATCCAGGGGCTTGCATTTCTTCCCCTTATAGAACTTCCTGAGCAGGAGCAAAGTCTCAAGAAGGCAGGAGGGGATGGGATGCAGTGTACAGTTGGGGGAGTCAGCTGCAGTTTGGAGCCAGGGGAAGCTGTCCTTTGTGATAAACGGGAAGAAGCAAATATGAGAAAGCTTGCAAGGGGGGTGGTTGCCTTTGTTGTGGGAGTACGTGGTTCTCCTCAGATTAATTCTGTTTCCTCAGTAAAATAAGTAGCAAGGTCAACAGCTGAATCTAAATTGCAATGAAAATGTTTGAGGTCTTTGAAAAGAGAAGAAAGTGTGAAATGCTTGTCCATAACATTCACTATACATGCTATGTGCCAGGCACCATTCTCGGCTCTTGAAATAGACCGGTGAACAGAACAGAAATCCTTGACCACGGAGAGCTCACATTCCAGTGAATTTATTAGAGATTGCCCATCAGCACTTAGGATCCACTTGAGATTTGGAATCAAGACTGTAATTGAAAGTGGTCACCTGATGGAGTATTGGTCAGTTGCTTGAAGGCATTGTTGAATGGTCAGTGTAGGGGAGGAAAAACTTTTCCTCTATCCTCTTCGGTTTAGTTACCCCGAGACTGCTAATTAAACTGACAAAAGACAGGTTAACAGAAGGTTTCATTTTGCATGAAAGAGGGGGTTCGACACAGGGGCCTGTATGCCACTTTAACACAGTGATGAATCATGGAGTGGTGACTAGACAATGGAAAGGTGGGGGTAGTTTGGGCTTCTAGGGACAGTAAATTGTGGGAAGGTGACTAGGAAATGTATGGGAGATAAAGGTTGCTCAATAAGGTTTGTTATGCAAACTCAAGGTACTGCTTGCTGTCTTCAGTTAAACCAGTCATCTCCAGTCATAGAAAGTGTTCTCTTCGTGGTGCTGGGAAAGGAGACACCTTTACAAAGGGAAACGTATGCCCTGCTTTTAGGCAGTAAGGGGGAGGCAGACGGTTTTTCCTATGTCTATTTCTTAATTGTCCTCAGCTCAAGATAACCCTTAAACCAAAGTGGCATGTTGTGGAGTAGGAGGTCCTGATTTCCAATAGAGAAGTGTCTAGAACATATGAAATAGAAATAGATATATTAAACAGGAAAACCAACGCTTTATAGTGCTTCTCTAAAACTAATGAAAACCCAGTTTTATCCCTCCACCTCCTACTGCCTCCTTCTCATATCCCCATTGCCACTGTTCTAGTTCACGTTCTCAGTTCTCAGCTGGGCTACCCCATTCGTCTCCTAACTTATTTCTCTTTTCCATTATTTTCTCCCTGTAAGCCGGTCTATAAACCTTGTTAGATTACTTATCTGTAGCTCTACCTGTCAACGTGTCACTTTCCAACTCAGAAGCTGAGTTTCTCAATTCCTATAAGATAAGGTCTAAACTAATTTTTCTTTTCAATGTTTTTTTAAAATCTGGTTCCCAAGTTACCTGTGCCATTCTTGTATCCCCCTCTTCCCTTACTGAATATCGTGTTCCATTTAGACTAATTTACTCGATGGTCCTTAGCCATTGCTTTTTTTTGATACGCATCATGCTCTTCACTTGGAGAGCTACAGCCTCTCTGCCTGTCTCAGCTACCTCTTGTGCTGCTCAAGTAGCATGGACTGCGCAAGTAGCGTCTCTCCCTACTCCCCCACCCCATACCGCCTAATGCCACCAATTGTTTCTATTACTCCTTTACCTCTTACAGGCTCCTAAATTGATAATTATCTTTTATGTGTCTATTTCTTACCTCCTCAGCTAGATTATAAACTCTCAGCAAGCAGAAGCCATGCCTCATACTTCTCTGTCCGACTCTCAGCAGTTTTGCACTTGGAAAGGCAACCCCTTTTCAGCATTTAATTTTGTCTGCTGACTTAGAGGCAAAAATCATTCCACCAGGGAGCCGTCACGTGACGCCTCTGATTGGTGGTTCCAATTACAGGACGCTCACATGAGAAGCCCCCTCCTCCCATTTGTTTTCACTCCATTAGGAAATTCTTTGTCCTATGACCCATTAAGTAAAGCAACTTTGAAAGCAATTTAATTAAAACACTGTGATTTTTGCAAGATTGCCAAAATTTCTCGAACTATCTCCAGGCAAAACTATGGCGTATAAAATACAGCATTTTCCGATATCACCGTAGCAGCGGAGGAGCCCAGCAGCTCAGACTTGTTGGAAGATGAAGTTCTGAGAATTTCCTCCCACATTGTTGAGGTCACTTGGCTGCTAGATAGATTTTGCAAATGAATCTTAAGGTCCAAAAGCTGTAGCATAAAAATATAATAGCAACCTGGGTGTGCTGATACAGCCCCAGCAATTAAAGTTAAAACCAGCAATTACCACTTTATAGCATCAAAAGTAATTCGTTCCCCTCATGAAAAGTCACCCTCTTTGGAGCTAAGTCTTTTCTGCACTGAGAACTGTCATTTTCACAGCAAAGATTTATTGAGAGCTTACAATTCACCAAATTGCAGTCAACAAACAATACAAAGAAAAATAATGCCTGGGTTCTTTACTCAAGGAGTTAGTCTACTAACAGGGGGCAGGTAATATAAGGTTATTCAACTCAAGTTCAGGTGCTAGGGGAGATGTGTACATTGGAAAGACTGGTAATACATACGAGGAGGGCTCTCTTGGGTGGAAGGGGGAAGAACAGGTCAAGAAAGACTTCAAAGAGGATGTCTTAAAAGATGCACAGTTGGCCCTGGCAGGGTGGCTTAGTTGGTAGGCCATACATCAAAATAGTGCAGGTTCAATTCCTGGTCAGGGCACGTACCTAGGTTGCAGGTTTGATCCCTGGTCAGGTTGCGTATGAGAGGTGGCCGATTGATGTTTCTCTCTCCCTCCCTCCCTCTCTAAAAATCAATAAACATATCCTAGGGAGAACATTAAAAAAAAGATGCTCAGTTGGTTGGTAGCACCTCAATAAGCTAAACATAAAATAAACATATGATTTAGTAAGTCCACTCCAACCACCCCAAATTGAAGCAGGTGCAAACATAAACTTAGTACACAAATATTCATAGCAGCACTATTCACAATAGCCAAAAGGTTAAAACAACCCAAATGTTCACCAATGGATGAATGAATAAGCAAAATAAAATATATTCATACAATGGAATATTATTGCCAAACCGGTTTGGCTCAGTGGATAAAGCATCGGCCTGCAGACTCAGGAATATTATTGTCCATAATATGAAATGATGTGCTGATATGCTACAACATGGATGAACCTTGAAACCATTATGTTAAGTGAATGAAACTAGACACAAAGGCCACAAATTGCATGATTCTATCTATTTAAAATATCTAGAATAAGCAAATCCATAAGACAGAAAGCAGATTAGTGGTTGCCAGAAGATTTGGGGGGAATTGGGAAGTAACTGCTTAATGGTTTCAGGAAATGAAGTTTCCTTTTGGGTGATGACAATGTTCTGGAACTAGGTACTGATAATGGTTGTGCAATTAGTGAATGTACTAAGTACCACTGAATTGTACCCTATTTAAAATAGTTAAAATGCTACATTTTATATTATGTAAATAATAATAATAATAATAATAATAATAATAACCGACACAGGGGGACAGAACATTATAGGAAGAGGCAACAAATGCATGTAGACCTGAAACCGCCTGGTGGATGACTTTAAGAGATTTGATGTGACTGGTGCCAATTGCATCTCCTAGTCATTGTGATAACCAGAGTGTCTCCACACATTTTTATAGTCAAGAACGGCTGACTTAGACCTTGGGAACTTTCTAAATTAAATGTAAATACCCCCTCTTGATTGCCAGGATATTTAAATTAGAACTTATTTCCAAGGGAGGATCTTAGCCAGTTGATTTGAGGTCATTAAAAACAGGCGAGGCACTACTCTGGCATGGTATTAGCTGCGCTACTATTAAGTCTGCATAGAGTAGGCAGCTTGATTAATTAAAAGTCATTACTCTATTAGATATGGCATGTACTGAAATTCAGGAAATTTTATTAGTCTATGAGCAGGAAGATAGTTTTTATGTCAAGACATAAAGTCTATGATATTTTATTTAAAGGTAATTTTATAGCAACAGAGATTTGGAAGGTAGCCTTGTTTTATGAGATACTTTAATGTCGTGGGCCACTCTGAAAAAGATTAAATGTTACACTTTTGAACTACTTTTTTAGGTTTCTATCCACTAAGTGATAATGGATGCTGATGATTGGGTTGGGGAAAGCCTTCTGAGATCATATTTTCTGATCGAATTAGTTCAAAGAGAGCCCAGGTGGAAGGGAAATCAAAGTTTGCTTTTGCTTAGAAACACACTCCCAGGAAGGGCAGGCACCTTCCTGCCGGTGGGATTGGATTCTTTCATGGATTATCAAGGAAAGCTTCCAGGAGACCCACGCATGGGAGGAGTGGCGTGGTAAGATTTATTTGGGTGGAAATAGAAGGCTGCCCCCAGTTCCCCGTGTCTCATCTTCGTTTGTTGTGCCATGGAAAAAGTTCAGCCTCGTCTTCACCAGGCCCAGAAATAGGCCTGTGTCCAGACACTTTGCGCCATTGGTTCAGTCCATGTCTCTGTCCCATCGGCTTGCTTAGTCTGTTTCCCGGCCGTGCTCCAGCCTGGTCCACCCGGCTGCCAGGGCACAGGCGGCTGCTAGGAGAAAGAACGTGTGAATAAACGGGGCTAGTTGTGTGTGTGTGTGTGTGTGTGTGTGTGTGTGTGTGTGTGTGTGTGTGTGTGTGAGAGAGAGAGAGAGAGAGAGAGAGAGAGAGAGAGAGAGAGAGAGAGAGAGCGCGCGCTTTGTTTTGTTAAGCTTGGATTATATTACCTTGGGCTTGGCAAGGGCCAGCTGCTTCTTCAAAGTAACTGATCAATTTCCCAGTCTTTCCCATAACCAATCCATTTCCTAGATCCTCCAGGGTTCTGTGTTCCTTATCCAATCCGATCCTTTTCCCAGACTAGACACTCCCCCTTATGGTCACTATCTTAGTTCCTACTGTGCATGCCTCAAAGTGGAAGTGCCTCCCTCCGTGCCATTTTGGCTTCTAGTGGGTATGCACCCAGCAGAGGAACTTCCCCATTATTGTTCTCTCCCCACCCCCAGTAATGACCAGTTAATGGTCCTTGCTGCCCACATCAGGGACCGAGAGGTCCCCTGGGGAGTGACTGAAGTTGCAGCCTCCTAGCGAAGCAGGCTTATGCTTCCTAGTTGATTATGCTTCTTAATGTCCCTTTCTCTTTGCTCCCTTCCTTTATTAATATCTAGCTATATACACTAACACACTGACGTATCAGTGGGAAAGTGGGTTCGGGCTCCTTTGAAACACTTTACATCACCAATTCAGCTTGAAAATAGCACCCACTCCCGTTCATCCCTGGGCCTTGTTAAGGTATGGCTTTGTCAAGTTGCTGTACTCCCTTTTTGACTCTTAGGATATCTAAATTAGAACCTTTTGAAAATGGGTGGCAAAGAATGGGAGAAAGGAGGGAAGGAGAGAAGAAGGAAGAGAGGGAGAAAGTTGGTCAAGCAACCACAATTACTAGTACAAATATTTATATCCTCGTAGATAAAAACACTATTTCCTTTTAACAAACACTACCCTCATGGATCCAAACCCCCACAAACGTGTAAGCACAAACACATCTATGCATACATACTCACACAGACGGCCCTATAAGAGATTGGAAAAGAATCATTTAGCACATAATTGAAGGTTAGCATGGGTGATGCACACAGGCAGGCGAAAGAGCCATCTCAGATGGTGATTTAAGAAAAAAATTAATTCATTAAAAAAGAGGTGGGTGGAGGATGGGATACCCAAAGGGAAGGGCTGCATAGCATGGAGCCAAGGGGATATTGGGTCGATGATGGCAGCACCCATGAGCTGGAGTTTCATCCTTACATGTAGTCACTTGCGGGAAGCTTTTGTCATCAGTGGGTTTGGGGGCTGAGGTGGCGGCCTGGGAATGGGGATGGAGGCAGGTGTGCAATCAGGAGTCTTTAGGACAGTTTCAATTCCTTATGTGGTCTGACTCCTGGTGTTCAGCGAGATTTTCCTGGTCTTTTGTTCTCCTGTGGCAGGCAGCTTACAAATGGACATTAAGAGTTGTATTACCGTATACTCCTAATAATAATTATGTTGCTTCTTTTAGGTATCAGCCATTATTCACTTGTCCTAGTACCACCCTGGACACAAGCTCCTCCTCTCTGTCGTCTGTATCAGCTCAGCCACGCCAAAGTCCACTCTCCACTGCTGACTTTCCTAATTGCCACTGCACACTTTTATCTTCTGGCTCCAAGCACAAGTTCCTCCATGCCCCTGGCCTGGTTAATAACCCCACCCTCCACCTCATCACCCAGCAACCTCTTAATTATACCACCTAATGGCTTTTCCCACGCCTCAACCTCTCAGTTCTTTTGCAGCCCTGAATCTTTCAATCATCTCCCAAGAAATATTTGTTATGAGCTTACGATGTTCCTTACGAGGCGTTAGGAACCAAGACAAGTAAGACCCTGAAGCCCCCTTTTCCTTCGTTTCCAATGTGGGGGAGGGAAAAGTTGCCCCTCTCAGATCTTCTGGATCATCTCAGAATTAAATTGACATGAGACGGATTAACAGGAGAAAATAACCAACTCACTACATATGTACACAGTAGGGATTCTGCAAGAACATGGGACCCGGAGGACAGACGAGGTGGTTGAGGCTTCTATGCCATCTTGAGTGGAGGAGAAATGGGGCTGGTGGTTTGGACTTCCAAGCGGAGGAAGGCAACTCACAGGAAGATGAGAAAGAGCAAACATGTGGTAAACAAATTCTTGTTAGGCCACCCAGAAACAATGGGACACAGAGAGGAGTCTGACAAACAGGCTCTGCCAGATTTTTCCCTGTCTGCCACACGTAGTTCATATATGCCAAGGTGAATATGCTAAAGTGAGTTGCTAAAATGAATAGCTACTAGTACAGTGAAGGCTCCTTTCCTTAAGGCAGGTTTTTGCATCTGAATTCCTTTAGGTAGGTAAGGGGGAAGGTCAAAGGTTCTGAGTCTTTGTTTCTTAAAAATAACCAGTTTAAAATAATCAGTATCCCAAAAGGCATATTTGGGGGGGGGGGGTAGCAAACTTTGGCCCCCCTCACTGTTCACACCAGTCTCATATGGTTCAAGCATCTCCATTTCATTAGAATCACTACAGTCGTTATTGAGCTAGTATCTGACTGCTTTCTAAATCACTCAGCTTATCCCTGTCACTTCCTCTTTCTAAAATGACGTGAGGCTGGATGCACGAAATTCGTGCAAGGGGCTCGGCTCTTGCAGCCTTGGCTTCATCCGGAAGGCTGACTGGAAGGACGTCCGGAAGGTCATTTGGCTGTCCGGTCTAATTAGCATACTGCACTTTTATTATTATAGATTGTTACCAGACTAAAGGCGTTTGTTTCAAAGCCCAGTCAAATTCGAGCAGGAGTTTGCAGCCAAGAGAGTAAGGGTTTATTGTTTGAGGAAATGATGCTAGGCCGGGCGTCACAGGTAAGCTAGTGCTTAAAGACCTGGCTCCCTGATGGCTTCTAGGGGATGGGTTATATAGGGGACAAGAATGTTAGGGTCGCCCTAACCGGTTTGGCTCAATGGATAGAGCGTCAGCCTGTGGACTCAAGGGTCCCAGGTTCAATTCCAGTCAAGGGCATGTACCTTGGTTGCGGGCACATACCCAGTAGGGAGTGTGCAGGAGGCAGCTGATTGATGTTTCTATCTCTCTATCCCTCTCCCTTCCTCTCTGTAGAAAAATCAATAAAATATATTTTAAAAAAAAAAGAATGTTAGGGTCGTGATTTCTATTGATTGGTCAGCGCTAGAGTAGGGGTAGTTGATCGTTGCAGCAGCCATGGCGTCACTTCATCTGGTTTCTCAAGGATGTGGTCAGTGGGGTCGTTTTGGAGCCAAAACACAGCTGAGGCCTAGATGCCATCTCTACTTCGGCTGAAACCCTGTCTCTGTGGTCAACAGGCTCAAGGCTTTGTTCTTAAGATTATTTGATGCTGACCAGAACCTTGTTGTCCTGAGGGCTTAATGATTGACAGAGTGGACGTGCAAGGAAGGGGGAGGCAGTAAGTCAGGGTGCTCTTTGGCAGGACAAGGCCAGTTTGAATCAAAAGGAAAGGAGGAAAGGTCACATTAAAGAAATGAAGTTTCTGCTCCGTTACACCATCCCTCAGTGGTTTTCCATTCACTCGCATCACTTAGGTCCTGCCTCTAACAGGGGTCAGTTTATGCACCCATTTCTCTAGGGAATGTCTCTTGTCTCAGCTGGATGCCCCCTCCCCTTCCTTTGTTGCCCAAAGAACTCTGTCATTTCTTTCAGTACTTATTCATTTTACCTTTCTCAGTTATTTATTTATATGTCTTCTTTCCTGTAATTCATGACTTCCATGAGTGCAGGAAGTGTGATTTATTGTGTGCTCCATGGGACTCAGCCCAGTAGTTGGTACTCAATAAATGTTTGTTGAATGAATGATTGAGCTCGAGTTTGGTTCAAAATATACTTTATCATTCTGTTTTTTTGTTTCTCCTCCATTAGTTAAAAAAGAAACCCACAATACATTTGTTTAAAAAATTTGGATCATTTATTTCTGCTGAGAGAAGAACACTGATAGTCAAGTACTGACATTATTTGTGATAATGATCAATTTAGATATTATATTGAAATTTGAAAACAAATTTATCATAATCAAGGAACATAAAACCACTTACTAATTATAACAAAGAGCAAAATAACCTTTGAGTCCTCAATCATGGTCATAAAACAGGATTCTAAATTAATGCAAAGATAAGCAATCCTTCGTGAATATTTGATTTATAGAATAATTTAAGCAAGAAGGGGGAGTTGACATTCAGAATTCCACCCTTTAAGGTAACTTTTTCTTGTTCCCCAGTTGGGAACAATGTTGTCTTCTCTTAGGCAGATATAAAGCTTGCATGAATTGGGTAGCTGAGACCATCTGCCCACAATTGTCCCCAACACTGCAGGTCTGTGTCTACCTCCAGGCCGAGGGAGATATATTCACAGCATTCTAGCAGGAAACACGAAATGGGTATTTTTCCCCCAAAAAATGAGGCTATAAATGAGGCTAAATAGATCAAAGTAAAGTTCTTAATGGCTCTCTTATATTATATTTTGGGTTAAATGGCTCTTGGAATCAAGCCTGGTAACCTAACCATAAAATCTTAATGGTCTGGGCAATTGCATTTTGAAACTCCCTCTTTCTGTACATTTTTAGCAGCTGGGAAAAGTCCTTTCCTGTTCTTACTCAGTCCTACTGACCTTGCACCATGGCTGTCTGTCCTGTAGTCTCTGTCCTGGGGGAGTCCCTAGGGGGTCTGGAAGAGTTCACAAGTAGACACACCATTTGCTGAATCGCACTTAAAACCCATGCCAGTGGCATTTGTTAGAAAGTAAGAAAAATAATAAAAAAAAATGAAACTGTACATGAAAGGAGACATTGAAGATGATTCTTGAAATGTTTTTTCCCCCTGAGATTTATTGCCATTAGATTATATTCATTTGTTCAAAGTACAATTTATTTCTTACACAATTCACCCAAAACCTACTCCGCGTCCTCATCTGCCCGGAAATCATAAACACACAAGGTTGGAGGGGCCCTGGCGATCCTCTGGTCCAGTGCCCTCATTTATCCTACAAACACAGTGAAATTGCTTCCGTTTTATCTTTATCGTAAATTCTGTATGCCACACATGGTGTGAGTACTCCCTCCGGGTCCCCAGTGTAGCCAGCTGGGTTTTATATTGAACCACCTTTGTTTATAAAACTGCAGGGAGAATTAATACAAGACAGAAGAAAGTAATATCAGTTCTATAAAGTGAATCTCTGGAAATGAAGGAACACAGCCTCAAAGTTTTAAATTAAGACCCTGCACGCAGGAAGAATAAATGAAAGAAGCACCAACAGCAATGGCTTAGCTCCCCGACTCCTCCATGCTTTGGAGATAAACTTGTTCTTTCCCGTACCTTTTTGGAAACTGGCTTGGTAATTTGAGCAAATAGCCAGAGGCCCCTGTATAAGGACTGTCTTAGTGATTAGGAATGTCTTTGTCCAACCCCGCCCCCCAATTGGGAATTCCTTATGACACAGGAAAACTGGGAGCAAGGATGCCTGGGGAAACAGGGGAGTTGTCTTTTTGGGTCTCTTGTGACCCAGGAGGGTTATGGGTACTTCTAGAGTGGGTGAGTGGAGAAGGGTGTGGAGCAGATGAAGAGGAAATGGAGGAAGTGGCATAAACGCTAACCTCTTAAACATGGTGCAGATAGGAAGAAAAACTATGGAAAAACCAGGATGATAAAACAGCCTCCGGATCAAACCCATTTACTCTTCAACCAGATCGTTCCGCCTTTATCTGACTTATATATTGAGATTCCTTGTAACATTTTCTTTTTAAAAAGAGTTGTATTAAAGGGTGTTCAAAAAGACTCAAAAACCATCGATCTATTTTGATTCCCCTCCATTTAAATCAATGAAAAGACATTAATTAAGCACCTGCTACATTTTGTGAATTATTGGTGGTTCTGGGTTTGTAAAGATGAATTAAGACACACTTCCTGCTATTCAGAAGTTTATCATTTTATGGGAAGGACAGACTCATCTATCACCACAACAGAGATGATAAGAGCTATGGGAACACAGATGAAGGAGCAATTAATTCAGCCTGAGACGGCCAAATAAAGCTATTAAAAGGTAACATTGGAGTTAGACTTAAATATGTTAGAAGTTTGTCAGGTGGACAGATAGGATAGTTTTACTCAAGGGCAAGTATGCCTGGTGTGGTTGGAGTTAGATGCCTGGGGGGCAGTAGGGAGTGCTGGGGATGCTCTGGGGAGGGACGCTGGGAGGTGCATTTTGTTCAGTTCTGAAATGGAACCATCACCACAATCAGGATAGTGAACATCTATCACACCCAGATTTTCCCTGTGCCTGCTCATAATTCCTCTCTCCCACACCCCCTTACCTCTCCTGATCCTTCTCTTTGTGGCATTATCGATCTGCTTTCTGTCACAGTAGATTAGTTTGCATTTTCAAGAGTTCTGTATAAATGGAATCACATAGGAAGTACTTACTTTTGTCTAGATTTTTTCACTCAGACTGATTCACGCTGTTGTGTGTATCTATGGTTCATTCCTTTTTCATTGCTGAGTAGTATTCCGTCGCTGCCTTTTTCTCTGAGTTGGTTTCACTCTTTCATTGGTGCCTGGCTATCTTGTGTGGGAGGGAGCCTGGCCCATGGATGTTCCAAGATTCACCTTTATGGCTGCCTCCACCGAGAACTGATTTTCATTCTGATCCCAAGTTCTGAAATTCCTGAGAAGGGATCTGATTGACCTGTTGTGGATCAGATACTCACTCCTGAACCAAAGGACTGTGGCTGGGTGGGCAGTGACACATGAAGAGCATGGCAAAGCTGTGAGAATTTTCTCAGTGTGTTTGACTCCAGCCATCAGCCCACGTGGGAACATCCTTCTGACCTGGCCACACTCTTCAGATTCACACTGAATATGTGAAGTGCATTATTTTAGGCTCCATTCCCAATGCATCAAATATTTAATGTAAAGAAATAAACCCTAAAAGGAAACTTTCTTTATAAATTCACTGTAGAGAAGACATTTCTAACAATGATACAAAATCTTGAAGTCATAAAGTAAAATATTTAAAATAAATTCCAAAAATATCAAAATATTTGCTTGGCAAAAATACTCCTTTAGCAAAGTAATAAGACAAATTCCAAATTGGGAGCAAATTGTTGGTAACTCATTTCACACACAAAGCTTAATGTCCTTAATGTTTTAGGAGCCCTGGCGGTCAGTAAGAAAAAGTTACCCAGAAGAAAATTGGGCATAAAAATGTAAAGAGACAGTTGACAGAAAAAGGAAATGCAAACAGCTCTTAAATACATGTATAGTCAACCTACAGTGAGATACCATTTTCCTCTCAAATTAGTAAAAACCTAAGTGTATGAATGCAGTGTTGGTCAAGGATAGAGAAGAAAGTGGGCACTCTCCTATACTGCTGTTGCAAGTGTCAGTTGGTGCCACCCTTAGGAGAAAAGGTTAGTGATAACCATGAGAATTGGTTATTCATCACAGTATTGTATGCGATGGTAAGACATTGGCAGTAACTCAAATGCCCATCAATAGAGAGTTGGTTAAATACATTCTGGTACATCCATTCAGCAGAATACTGTGACGCTGTAAAAAGAGAATGAGGGCATTTCATATGCGTTGCTGTTGAAAGATTTCCAAGATGGATTATGAAATGGAAAAAAAAGTAAGATGCAGAATGATATGCATAGCATGCTCTCGTTTGTGTATAAAAAAGAGATTGCATTTTAAATTTGTATTTGCTAGCATGTGTATTTAAAGTCTGTGCAAGGATTCATAGGAAATATTAACATGGCTGCCGGTGTGGGAGGGTGAAGTGGAAGTGAACACATGGGGACAGACAAGGGAAACAGACATTTATGTGTGTGTATGTGTATGTGTGTGTGTGTGTGTGTGTGTATACATATATATATATTTAATTTTGAGTCATGTAAATGTATCTACCTACAAATTGAATGACTTAGAAATGTGTATTGCTTGTCTTAAGTCAGTGATTTTCAGCCTTTTCCATCTCATGGCACACAGATGATGAGGATACACATGGGATGAAACCTACTTCCTCTCCTTCAGGAACTCATGTCTGCGCTGTAGTCTTTTCCCTGAGAGGAGAGTCCCCTCAATCTCTTAAGGAATAGAGATGCTTCTAGAGCACAGACTTCTTTCCTCCGTCCCCCGACGTAAGCACAAGTTGCAAAACCACGCAGCTGGGAAGGGAAAAACCAGCCCGTCACGCTTGTGCCCACAAAGCCCTTGTTATTGTTCCGGGTGGAAGGCAGCAGAGAGGGGAGCAGAGAAATGGCAGATGAAGCCTTTTAATTTGCTGGCAATTAATTCTTTCACTTACTTCAAATTAAAATATTCAGCCCTTTCCCAGTCACTCATCAACAACTGTTAGCATCAGGGTCTTTTCAGCATGTGGAAGGCTCTGCGTGCAAACAGCCCATTACCTTGCAACGAAAGATAAATTGTAGAACCTTGATTAAGCAGAATCCTCTGGGAATGAGCTTTACTGGTTCATTGATTCTTTTACTTGCTGGAGATTTAGCCAGAAAACTCTTTTTAAACTTTAGCATTTGTTCATTCCATCAGTCAATCCACACGGCACGGGATAGTGGTGAAGAGCAGCCTCTGGAGCCAGGCGGCCTGGGTGCAGTCTCAGCTCCATCACGTCGTCGCCTTGGGCAGCTGGCTTACCTCTCTGCACTTCTGTCTCCTCCTCTGTAAATGGAGATGGTGGTAGTTCTTATTTCATAGAATATGTATGAAAAATGAGATAGATGAACACATATGACGTCCAAAGGACAGTGCCCAGCACATGGTAGGTACTCCATGACTGACTGTTGTTATTGATCCCTCTATGGTCTATCCATGAAAGGACAATGAGCAGGATAGGCATGATCCCTGCCTCCCAGTGAATTCCTACTATTATAAAAACATCCAGACCGTTTAGAATCATATGGAGTAAAATAGGAAATCACACTCCATCTCCCCTAATTCTGCTCCTCAGAGGTAGCCATTATTAATGACTTTATGACTATCCTTCCAAGCTATTTTTCTACTTTGGAAGGATAGACACAAAGAACCACCAACTGAGCAGCTTGAAATAACAAAATGCATTGACGTACAGTTCTGGAGGCCAGAAGTTCAAAATGAAGGTGTTGGCAGGGCCTTGCTCCCTAGGTATATGAAAATATATACACAAATATCAGTTGTTGATTTTTATAAGAAGTATAATCATTTTTCTAAAAATACATCGTGTACATTTTTGCAGGTCAGTCCACACAGCCCTATCTCCTTTGCCTTATATAATAGGATAAACCATACTTTTAAATTTAATATTCTTCCTTTTGATACATATTAGGTTGTTTCAAATGTTTAAATAATGCCAACAATGCCAAAATGAACATCCTTGTACAGTTAGCTATGTACATTTGTAGAATATTTTTGGCATAATATTCTTAAAATGGACATTGTTTTTTAAAATGAACAGTCCATAGCATTTTAGAATTTTTGTTTAACTGGACATTCCATATTATGAACACTTTAACAAAGCAGGAGTAAAACAGGATTGAAAAGAACCTCACAGCCATTATGACAAATCCCCAGCCCCTCATACCAGGCTGTGGAGAGTAGTCATTGGAGTTGAAACAGATTATTTGGTTGCAGTTTCCTTCCTTCTAAAGATGTGGTAGAAACATTCTCATTAAGAGCTGTGATTAACCAAGTTCCAGGTGATTAAGGCTTTCATCTTCATCTCAGAATCTCATCCACATTCCCTTTCTCTGCTAGTTCATTCTCCCCATTGTGACCTGGCAAAAATCACCCATGGCTCCATGACTTCTGTTCTCCAAATATTAAAAAAAATTTTTTTAAGTATTTTTTAATTGACTTCAGAGAGGAAGGGAGAGGGAGAGGGAGAGGGAGAGGGAGAGGGAGAGATAGATAGAGAGAGAGAAACACCCATGATGAGAGAGAATCATGGATCGGCTGCCTACTGCACGCCCCCTACTGGGGATTGAGCCTGCAACCCAGGCATGTGCCCTGACTGGGAATTGAACCATGACCTCCTGGTTCATAGGTCGATGCTCAACCACTGAGCCACGCTGGCCGGGCTGTTCTCCAAATATTTAGAGCACCTGACCAATGAAAGAAGGAGCAAGTGAGCAGAGAAAGAGGGAGAAAGAGTTAAAAGAAATGACAGCCAGATCGGAAGCATGATATATTTATGCTGGAAAAATCACTTAAGAGATTTCTCATGCTGTAACTACGTGCAGATTATGACAAATTGGGTAAATGCCTTTGTGGTCTTGAGCTAAGCCAAAGACAGGCCAAAAGATGGGCCCTGGATACGAGTTAGGTAGGGGCTTAACTGTTCTCAAAGAGACCAAAAGATATAGTGGCTCAAGACAGAAGTTTCATTGTCCCTCTTGGAAGGGTAGGCTGGAGGCTGGAGGTCCAGAGTGGACATGCAGGCTGCTCCCTGAGGTCACCCGAGAGATAGGGACTGGGGCAGCTCTTCCATCCTCATGGTGGCTCCCACCTTTGGTCTCAGGTGGCTGCTGCATTGCTGCCATTTCCCACACAGTAGGAAACAGAAAATGGAGCACAAGCCCTTTCCTCTATAAGTGATATGGTACCGATGTTGCTCACATCACTTCTGCTCACATTCCAATAGCGGGAATTCAGTCCCGTGTCCCTCCTAGTTGCCATAACAAAGTACCACAAACTGAGCAGCTTAACATAACAAAAATGTATTGACTCACAGTTCTGGAGGTCAGAAGTTCAAAATCAAGGTGTTGGCAGCACCTTGCTCCCTGTAAGCCATGCAGAAGATAATCCTGCTCTGCCCCTTGTAACTTCTGGGTTTTTTTCTGGCCATCTTAGGCATTCCTTGGCTTATAGATGCATCACTCCAATCTCCGCCACCACCATCACATGCCATCTTCTCCCTGTGTATCTCTGTCTTCACATGGTCATCATCTTTTTATATATATATATATCCTATATAACAACAGGCTAATATGCAAATTGACCGAATGGCAGAATGACCAGTCGCTATGATGTGCACTGACCATCAGGGGGCAGACGCTCAATACAGGAGCTGTCTCCTGGTGGTCAGTGTGCTCCCACAGGGGGAGCACTGCTCAACCAGAAGCCGGGCTCATGGCTGGCGAGTGCAGCAGTGTTGGCGGGAGCTTCTCCCACCTCCGTGGCAGGCGGACATCCCCCTAGGGGTCCAAGACTGCCAGAGGGTGCAGGCTGGGCTGAGGGAACCGCCCCTCCCCCCCCCCCCCCGGCCCAGTGCACAAATGTCCTGCACCATCCTCTAGTATATATATATTGATTTCAGAGAGGAAGGGAGAGGGAGAGAGAGAGATAGAAACATCAATGATGAGTCATTGACCGGCTGCCTTCTGCACGCCCCCTACTGGGGATGGAGCCTGAAACCCAGGCATGTGCCCTTGACTGGAATCGAACCTTGGACCCTTTAGTCCACAGGCCAATGTTCCATCCACTGAGCCCTGAGCCAAACCAGCTAGGGCATGGTCGTCATCTTATAAGGATATTTGTCATGTTGGACTAAGGCCCACCCTAATGACTTCATCTTAACATGATTAAATCCACAGAGACTATTTCCAAATAAGGTCACATTCACAGGTATTGGAGGGTAGGACGTCAACATATCTTTTTGGGAGGGACACAATTCAATCCATACAATGATGTATGTCAACAGAGGTTTTCAAACTCTACCATGTACCAGAATCACCTAGAGGATTTATTAGAATGTAGACTGCTGGGCCACATATCTGTATCTGATTCAGTAGGTCTGGGTGGGGCCTACAATTTGCATTTCTAATAAGTTCCCAGGTGATGCTGTAGCTGCTGGTATTGGTGGAAAACCACTAGTCTAGGACCTTGCAACTCAAAATGCAGTCCATGGACCAGCAGCAGCAAAATCGCCAGACCCTGGAGAAATGCACTCTCTCTCTCTCTTTTTTTTTACTTTTCTATTTTATTTTATTTTATTTTTAATTTCTTTACTGCTTAAGTTATTACATATGTGTCCTTATCCCCACATTACCCTCCATCCCCCCACTCATGCCCTCACCCCCGTGTTGTCTGTGTCCATTGGTTAGGCCTATATGCATGCATATAGTCTTTTGGTTGATCTCTCCCCCCTTATCCCCACCCTCCCCTACCTTCCCTCTGAGGTTTGACAGTCTGATCGATGCTTCTCTGTCTCTGGATCTGTTTTTGTTCATCAGTTTATGTTGTTCATTATATTCCATAAATGAGTGAGATCATGTGATATTAATCTTTCTCTGACTGGCTTATTTCACTCAGCATAATGCTCTCCAGTTCCATCCATGCTGTTGCAAATGGTAAGAACTACTTTTTTACCGCAGCCTAGTATTCCATTGTGTAGATGTACCACAGTTTTTTAATCCACTCATCTGCTGATGGGCACTTAGGCTGTTTCCAAATCTTAGCTATGGCAAATTGTGCTGCTATGAACATAGGGGTGCATATATCCTTTCTAATTGGTGTTTCTAGTTTCTTGGGATATATTCCTAGAACTGGGATCACTGGGTCAAATGGGAGCTCCATTTTTAGTTTTTTGAGGAAATGCAGACTCTTCTTTTGGCCCATAACCCAGACCTACTGAATCCAAATATTCATTTAACAGGTGATGTATATGTATATTTAAGTCTGAGAAGCCTGCTCTAGGAGACCCACTGTTCCAGTACAAGCTGGACAGTCCTCTAGCTCCGGATACAGAGGCAAGTTCTATGGGATGAAGCCGGTAGGCTCAGTCCAGGTACAGTTGGCCTCCTCACAGAGGCCTCTAAGAGCCTCAGTTGGTGTCTGGCTCTCAGAAAGAGCCACATCTCTCCTATAGGTTCCCACACCCACCCTCATACCTGCCAAGCTTGGGGGACACTGGGAAGTCCAACCCGAGATCAAGTTTTCAGACAAGTAAGTGAACTTCAGGTTGCAACCACCACCTTTGCCAAAGAGAAAATAGGGCTTACTCTAAGAAGCCAATGAAACTCACACTCAGATGGTGCGAGGCCAGAGGGAACTGGGAGACCCACAGATGTATGAAGGAGCATATAAGGAAAATGTATTATGAGGGGTTTTTCGCCGACCTGTGCCTGATCTCTTGACTTATCTTGATTTCTTTTAGTGCAGTCTTTTGGATAACTATTTTCTTGGCTACTCTAATATGAGAAACAAGTTCACTTTGTTGTGATAAGGTTTGTGCTTTAAAGAAGAGTGGAAAACAATACAGTTCCTATGAGTTCCTCTGAATGCACTGAGAAGTTGTGAAATTCCCTCTAATATAGTTCCCAGTGATATTGTTTGGGGTGAGATATTTGCTCTGGCAAGAAATGTTTTTAGTTCCAAATAAAGAACCCAGCCCGACCTGAGCCTGAACTCATGTAAAGGAAAGCATTGGCATCTGAAACCGCTTCATTGACTCAGGCCACACCTCTCCTGCCGGGCTGGGCCTGTGGTCCTCCGCTGCTCGGAATTGAGCCAGCCAAGGTGCTTGCTTCTTACCTGCGCATGTACTCACTGAAAGCAATTTGCCCCCCTCCAGAAAATATGCTCCCAAAGGCAGTCCCTCTCACGTGAAAATCTGACTTATAGGCAGTAGCATGGAGGAGTTTTAGAGCTGACACCCGCCTCAATCTCTTCATCAACTTCAATCTCTCCCTTTTATAGAGAGGAAGTGACTCAACCTGGCCCACACAACCAGCCTGCGGCAGAACCTGGAGTCAATTCCAGGTCCACAGTCCCTTCCCAGCACTTGGCATGTCACCCCTTCATCCTGCCATTACCCTTGGAGATGAACTGACTTTGGAATCAACCATAAACTGCCATGTTGCTCCAAACCATCACCAGCTTACACTTGTGTTCTCTATTCCTAACCAACCAGACCCATGAGTGTTAGCCCCAAATTCCATGTCCAGGGCAATACAGGTCAGGGATGTACCCACCAGCCAAAATCATGGAACAGGGTCTGTAGAGTAGGACTGGGCAACTCAAGAGCACATGGGAGTCAGGCAGGAATGTGATCAGGACCATCCTGCTGGACTGGGCTCTGTGGAAACGGGGGAGCACAGGCCCCATCTAACGGGGCGGCTAATACTCACCTCGAGCAGATAAAAGTCCTTGGGATCAGAGACCCAGTGATGGCAGACATACGCATTTTTTAAGAGATACTAGAATTTTTATATGTTTATAAGTGAAATACCTTGCATTTTTAATATTGGCTCAGATTTTTAAATGTCTCTTAACACACCGGCAGGCTGAACACAGTCCAGCCCGTGGGCTGCCAGTACCGCCTCTGCAGCACGGCACTGGGTCGAGAGTGGACGCTAAAGCCAGACAGACCAGTGGGAATCCTGGCTCAGCCCCTCTCTGTGACCTTGTGCAAGGCAGCTCTCTCACCTTCACTTTCTTCATCCATAAAATGAAGATAATATTGGTCCTATCTCATAACATTTATGGGAAGATTAAGTGACATAATGTAGGTGAAGCATTTAGAATGCTGCCAGGCACATAATCAATATTCAATAAAAGGCAGCACTGCCATTATTATAACTCCGAATTCTGGAGGCCCAAGGGTCCTTCAGCTCCGCCCAGAAAGCCCTCCAAAGCAGAGCCAGTTTCTGGAACAGTGTCCTCCATGGTCCCCGGCCCCTGCTGAGCATTCTCTGTGAGCCTATAGCACACGCCGTGACCTGTCTCTGCGGGCTGGACAGATGGGAAGAGCAAACATGGTGGGCTGCTCAAACCACTGGAGAGTCTAGCAGGGTGCCAGGGCATGGCCAGGGGCCATGAGCATGCGCAGAGGCAGGCATGGGGTAAATTCCAGGCCCACAGTCACGTCCCAGCACTTTCCATGTCACCCCTTCATCCTGCCATCCACCCCCCTTGCAGATGAACTGACTTTCAGTCGCGAGCCTGGGGTGTTTCTAGGTGATGAACACCCTTCCAGCAACAGCTCAGATGATCCGATGTAAGAATGTGGCCTGTGACCCGGGAGTTTTGTTCTGTTCTTTCTTAGCCAAGCCCGGTGTAGATGAATGATGTGGCTGAGATTGGGATCTGGCCTGCAGTGCCAGACAGCAGGACATGAGTGTGAACATGTGGTTGAAACCTCTTTGGAATGCAGCCCAACCAGTGCTGTGGTGTTATGTCAGTTCCCAGCAAGGATGGACTGGAATTGGGAATGAGAGAGGCTACCCTGACCGTGATGCTTGGGGCCCCGGTCCTAGAGCTCTTGTGGAAAGGCAGGCAAACGCGCTTCTCTTAGCACAGGGTGAGAGGTGGTTTCTTCAGCAGATCGAACAGCTGCCGGAGCGGCAGGGCTTCAGAGGGCAGAGCCACGGTGGGCACGGCTAGCATGGAGCGGGAGGAACGTGTGCAGGGCACGGAAGGGGGGCTGAAACACTGAAAATGGCCTTGATAGAATCCCTCTCCTTTGAAGAGGTTTTTTAAAAAAAGATGCACTGAAAGTTAAAACCAAAGAGGTCATTGAAATTACAAATAGCCCCCCTCCCCACCTTTTGGGCAACAGATAAGGCCTATTTTCTTTGCACCCTACTGTCTGGAATATTTTATAAATTCTAGATGTGTTTTACTATTGAGAAATGTATCTTGTTCTATTTCCACTTCTTTTCATGGACACGGAAGACAATAGACCAAGAGGAAAGGTTTAATATTTATGAAATATCGGGTATCCCTTCTTTTCTAGAAAATATAGCATATCCCCTCACCCCTTTTTTTAGGAAAAGCCAAATCTCTTCTCAGTGCTACAGATGAATCAGTCGTTTGCAGGAATTACAGGGGAAGCGGCTGTAGCCTAGTTTTAAGGGGTGGTATTGTGTTGTTGTTAATGAGCCGGTTTGCTGGAGTCAGATAGAATTGGGTTTCACGTCTTACCCCACCACTTCCTAGATGGGAACTTGGGCAGATGACGTAACCATTTTACCCTAAGTTTCCCACAGCTAGAGAGTGAAATTTAATGAGTATCTACCTCAGAAGACAATTCTGAGGGTCAAATGAGCCAATGGATATAAAGCACGTGTTCCGTGCTAAATGAACGGTAGCTATTGTTAAAATTTCTTTTCCATTTTAACTCTTTAAAAAAATCCACATTTTCACAAATGCTGGTTCCTTTAAGTGAGGTTCATGTATACCAAAATGTGCTTAAGTTTCTGGAGGAAAAACATTGAAGAATGAAACGATCCCTTCTCTTCTAGTAGCTCCTGGTGCAGCCGGGCTCAATTCCTCTGGGAGTTCTGAACCTAATGACCGGCAGGGTTTCCTGAGTTGGAACAGAATGACAAGACCTTTATACCCTCTGCCGATCAGTCCCTGGGTATGGGCCACCCCGAGGCAGGGGCCAGCCTGGCGGGGGAGGCTCCCTGCAGCGCAGGCAGCAGAGGGTCATCTGCCAGACACCCCCAGCAGCTGGGCAGCCAGCCCTTCCCTGAGAGGGAAGGGGCATCTGGTGGCAGGCCACAGTTTTCACTACAGCTCAGTTGTACTATTTTGTCTTTTTTTAAAACTGCGTTTGTCTGCCAAACAGCTCCCAGCACTTCACAGACTAGCGCACCCACTTGCAGGAGGCTCTTAAGAAGTGAGGTGCTCCCCGGCCTCACATGATGAAAAGCGGCCTACGGCAAGTCAGTGACAGCGACGGGGAGTCACACGCCGGTCTCCTGCCATTCAGCCCGGGTTCTGCTGCTACAATATTGCCTGTTATTTTGCGGCCATATCCAGATGGCGTGAAGCCAAGCATGAACGTTGTGTTTGGTTTCATTTCACGGAGAATGATGACTACTCAGGGCTCCATCCCATCACAAGAGCATCACGAACTTTCTCAAGCATCTTCCACGCCCGCACCTGTCCCAGCACTAGGTTAGGTGGGAGTGGACGAGGATGCCCCAAACCACTGCCAACCGGACTAAGCAGGGGAGTCTGGGGGGGCACGGCACTCTGGCCCGGCGTCAGGCTTTCCTGTGCCTTGCCCCTTACCCTGGCTCCCTAGCTATGCTTAGGAAGCCGTCTGGCTGTCTCAAATCATGGTCAACGCCAGGGACATCTTCAAAAAGGGTCAATTAGGTAGTCCAGGGCGAATCCCTACTGCGGCCACTTTGGAGACCATCTTGCGGGGCCCCGTAGGACTTTCCTAAGCTTGTTGACAGGTATGCAATTTCTGGCTCTAGTAAAACTGTAATTTCTGCTCTGCTGAAACATTCACCAACACATCCTTCTTTACTCCCTAGAAGAGAAGCATTCGAAATATGCAGTGTATCGAAGCCCCTTTGATTCACCTGGCCCTCAGGGCAGCATTTTAACCTTTTGTTGTACATCAGGAAAGGGGCTCCTGGACCCATCAGAGCTCCAGGCCACAGGCTCCTAGATTCTGTCTTCTGACAAGCACACAAAAAAGAGCTGGGGGTGGCTTATTTCAGACAAATAGAATTCATGTCAAAAAGGTTAAATGAGTCAAAGAAAAACATTTTATTCTGAACAAAGGCACAATCCACCACAAAGATCTAAGAGCTGGAATCTTTCTGTGACAAAAAGAAGTATGTTAGAAATGTACGAAAAGGAATGCTTGAAATACAATCTTTGTGAGAGACTTAAACACACATCTCAAACTTTGACAGCTAAAATAAACAAAAATGGTCAGAAACATAGAAAATCCTCATAATAGAATTCTTCTTTTACAAAGAGGAAAAATGCCGTCTTTTCCCGCTTCTGTGGAACATTTACAAAAAAGGGATCTTACGATAAGATACAAAGATGAATTCTAAATTTTAAAGCATAAAATTATATGAGCCATTTTATCGTATCACAAAGAGATAAAACTGGGAATTAAACAAACAAAGAAACCATCCACTTGTGGTGAAGGGCAAACTTGGAAATAGTTACTACAACAAAATAAAATTTATTTATTTATTTAAAAAGTATTTTTACTGATTTTAGAGAGGGAGAGAGAGAAACATCAATGATGAGAGAGAATCATTGATTGGCTGCCTCCTGCACGCCCCTACTGGGCATTGAACTGACAACCCAGGCATGTGCCCTGACCAGGAATTGAACCGTGACTTCCTGGTTCATAGGTCAGTGCTCAACCACTGACTGAGCCATGCCGGTCAGGCAACAACAAAATAAAATTTAAATGACAGATATAGGCTATTTAAAAAATAATGACATTGTGAACACTTTCATGTACTCATGTAATAAACACTTATTGATCACAACCAGATACGGGACATTGCTCTAAGAGCAAGATATACAGCACTAAAAAGGTAAAGCCTGTTGTCATGGGCTTATATTCCTACCACTAGATTGGGGGCAGACAGCTCATAAACAAGTACATGAATAAAACAAGAACATATGAGGGAGTGATATTTGCTTTAATAAAAGGAAGACAGAATGATGTAACTGAGAGTGACCGGCGTGGGGGTGGCACTACTGGTTGGAAAGGCCTCTCAGATGGCACTTAAGCTGAGCTCTGAACATTAGGAAGAATGTACCATCGGAAGACTTTGGAAATGCACATTGCAGCAGAGTGATAACCTACACTATGTGTCAAAGTTAGAGAAATTGATGCAGCAAATGCAAAAATAAATAACTCCAAATTTTCTCACTATTGAAGAAAAAATGAAAATAATTGAATTGTTCATTTAATTCAGGAATTTAGAATAAGGATAAAAAGGTTTTTAAAAAGTAGAAAGGAACAATAAAGTAAACAACCAAAATAAAATAATGCAAAAACAAAAACAGAAAGAGAGCAGGATTGATTTGAAAATCCAGCTTTAATTGTTCTGGAGGAGAAGTATAAAAGATAAGCATCTAATCAAAAAATTTTTTTAAACACATGAAAAAATATAGAAGGCAACCCAATTTTTTTTTTAGCAGAACTCAAATCATTTTGATACAAAATCTGACAAAAAAAGAAAGAAAAGCATGTCAGACTTTAAACCAATCTTATTTATGCATCTGGAATCATAAACCTACTGAATTGAACTCACAGTATATTAAATGACTCATGGGTCACAACCAAGAGAGCTTCATTCCAGAAATGCAAGGATAACTTAAAATTCGAGGAAAAAATATAACATGATAGATTTTTTTTCAGTGAATAAGATCTATTTTACAATCACAATGGATGAGTAAAGACTTTTGATAAAATTCAACACTTCTGATTAAGAGTTACTCGGGCAACTTGGAAGAGTCAGCTAACTTGGACCCCTTGCTTCACTCAACACGGGGAAATGTCAGATGTCTATAATACATACAATTTAAACAATAGGTAGGCTCCTAAGAAAGAAAGAAAAAACTAGTTACATAAACAATGAAGGAACTCAGAGCCAGAATTAGGGAATGCGGGTGGGTGAATCAAATCCTAATATTGGCTCTAATGGCCAAAAATCAGCATTTTTTTGGGGGGGGGTGTTCATTAAAGGATGGGATATATGGTTTGGGGCTTCGTAAAGTGGGAGGCTGTGACTAAGATTATTATATACAATTGGCATCTCCAGGTGTGAACTAGGAACAATTTCACTCAGTGAAGTAGGAACAAGAAACACTCCATTACCTGGACCAGAAAAGAGATAAGGAAATTTGAGTGATCTTAGGACTCTGATTAGAGAAAAAACTCTTTTTTTAGAAACCAAAACCTCAAGCTTGTACTTTGCATGAGAGTGGAGTCCAAATGTTCACTACCCAGATGGTGTAGGCCTCCCCGCCGCCGAGTCCCCTTTAATGTAAAACTGGTTCAGGCTAGCAAATCCCAAGGACCCTCACCCATGGCCTGTTTTTGAATAATATGACTTGCATCAAGACTTTTTTATTTTTGCATTTTCAAAGGATGGTAAGAGAAGGAGAAGGAGAGGCGAAGAAGAAGAGATAGAGACTACATGACTGTATGTGACTGCAAAGACTAAAATATTTACTATCTGGCTTTTTTTGAGAAAGAGAAGCTTGTCAACACTGATCAGGAGCACCAACAAAGCCCAAAGAAGGAAAATATGACCCATCAAAGATAACCTTACAAGAAAAATATTACTATGTGATAAAACTCTCCACAAGTTAGAATCCGCAATCTGAAGAAACTATAAAAATAAGTATTTTTAAAATGATTAAGTGCTAAAAGGAGGTAGATGGTAAAAAGATTGAAATTAAAATTCAAAGGAAAAATTAAACAGCAGATTTAAACACAATTTTAAAAAGTAAATCTGAGAGAACTGGAATGTAACACAAAGTGTAATGGGGTAGGAAATATGACAGAGAAATTAAGAGGCAGGAAAGACAGACTGAGGAGGAACAATTAGTTTTAGCTCCAAAAGAAAAGATTAAAGAAAATGACAGGTAAAATATTTGAAAATTATTGATATTTTCAGAATCGATAAAAACATAAATCCTTAGATTCAAGAAGCTCACTAAGTCTTCAGCAAGATAAAAAAAATAAATCAATTAGATAAATTATGGTAAATTATAAAACACACAAAAAAGAGAAAAAAATTAAAAGTAAACAGAGAAAACACAAATTACCACTGTGGCAAAGATTGCTGTATGTCTACCTAAATATATTCTAAATCTTCTGGGGAAACACAGTTGTAACTGGGCATATGGATGCTGCTGATAGACTTCTATAAATAAAGCATGGCTCTAGACTGGACTTCAGAATCATGTAATATTTTACATAATTATGAAACAAAATTAAAAATTTAAAAAGCAACCCCTAAAAGTAAAAAGTAAAAGACCCTAACTTGTAACTACATGGAAAGAAACTAGTCAAAGTGAGTTTAAGACATAGTAATTTGACTGTATATCTCTGGTAGTATATACTGTAAGGACAAAATAAATTACAGAATTAAAAAAACTATAGTAATTATATTATTAGTGAGTAGTGATGGTATTATTGTGTGTGTATTTGGGATAAAGCAAATAAGTAATTACGTACTGCATTGGTTTGCTAGGGCTGCCAGAACAAAATACCACAGACTGGGTGACTTAGCAACAGACATTTATTTTCTCACAGTTTCAACACTAGAAAGACCAAGATCAAGGTGCCATCAGAGTTGGTTTCTGGTGAGGCACCTCTTCCTGGCTGGTAGACGGCCACTGGGCTCTCCATGGCCTTTCCTCTGTGTGTATACACACACACACACCTCGTGTCTCTTACTCATCTTATAAGGACACTAGTACTATCAGATTAGGGTGCCACTCCTATAACCTCATTTAACCTTAATAACCTCTGCAAAGGTCCTATCTCCTAACACAATCACATTTGGTTTAGGGCTTCAGTATATGAATTTGGGGCAGACACATTTGGGGCAAAACCCAGCATTGAGAATTATCAGGTGCAAACTCAGCTATGGAGTCTCATTTGCTGCACAGGACTCCTTGGGAAACTAATGGCAAGAAGGGACACTTGAGAGGGCAGAGCTCAGGTATTCCTGGGTTCCCTGGGAGTCGGGGGAAGGAGAAGAGAGGTAACACCGTCTAGTACAGAACTCCTCTCATTCTTACAGAACCACCAAGAGACAGAAAGCAGAAAGTACAGGAGAACACAGTGTGGGTGCTGACATTTCAACACAGTGACCCTCAAGCTTATTATAAGGGGCTCTGATGGTGAGAATAGAATAGAAAGAAAGAGAGGAGGCGGCAGGTGGGAGGGGAAAGAAGGAAGAGTAAGAAAATGGCTGCCTCTGTGTTCCCCACTTCATTTTCCTGACCTCACCCCCTCCCACACATTAGTTCCCACCTACACATCTAAGGAAGACAGCGATAATAAGGGTGATGAGGATGAGTCAAGTTCAAAGGGATTTTATTGGCCACGTCATTCTCGTGAATGCACATGTCTTGGGAATGTCTCTGTGTGCTAAGCAGGTTTGTAGTCACTGGCTTACATCTCTGCTCCAGGTCTTCAGGAGAAACTGCTTTCTCTGTCCCTTCGCATGCTCGGATTCATCTCTTCTTGCCATCAGAAAGTTAAAATCTAGAAGCCCAAGAAAGAGGTATAAACTTAGGGGGAAAGGTGTCAGGAGGTTACTCAGTCTACGTAGAATGTTGAGTTTTGCCTTTAGAGTAACCCTCCAGTGGTTACTCCCAGCCTCTCAGTGGCTTAGAGTAGGTTTGAGGCCAAAATACCATAACAAAATGATGCATTTGTTTGGCCCTGTCCTCTGAGCATGATGCTCTCTGTGGGCAAAGGCATGGCTCTGGCAGAATGGATTTGATGTTCAGAACCCTGGACCCAAGCCTCATACTACCCCAAAAGAATACCTTGTCACCCAAAACAGCAACAGAGGTGATCATAGGTCTGCCATTTTAAGACCACTGTGGCTAACGCCCTGGCAGGTGACTGCCCTGCTCTGAGCCCTGCTGAGCAGTGGCTTCTCACAGGGGCCAGTGGGAGCAAACACACCACTGTGAGGAGGCCTCAGCTCTTGAGAACTGTTGCTGTGACTTCCAGGTCTGCTCCTCTGCTGGCTGTGCCTCAGGGTTTTCTGCTGCCTCTATCAGTCTCCTCCTGGTGCTCCCCAACTTTAAGGAAAGCTGCTTTCTATGGATGCTCTGGGAAATACACAAGGGTGTGAGATGATGGTGTCCAGCAGTGGGCCTCGCTTTCTGCAGAGGGTATGATTGAAATGTGAATGGCTCGCTCTGAGGGGGAGATGAGTAAGTCAAGGCAGGCTCTGAGAGACAGGGGCCTCAGGTACCATCCCAGATCCTCTGCTTCCCTCTTCTGGTCAACTGGAGAGAATCTTTATGTCCATTGAGAGTTCAGGGAAAGGAGTAATACGATGCTTCCTAGTAATAAAACCAAATCATGATCTCCGAACAATCACTTTTCAATTCACAAAAAAGCTACACCCAGGAAGTGGGACAATGAAAGATAACATCATTACATTTCATGTACACTTAACACTAAGGAGTCATGACATCTACTCTACTGTAGAGACCTAGAGGGGAGGTGTTAAATCAGCAGCTCCCAAAATGGGATATTAATGTGCATTTTTTGCAAAAAGAGAGTTTTGTGACCAAATACGTTCGGAAAATTTTAGGGTAAAGTAGGTTACCCAGGTTTCTTTACAAATATTTCTCATAGCCTTTACATTATGAGTCCCCTTGAGGGATTGGACATATATTTGATCAATAAATCCGTTGTCAATGAGCATTCCAAGGGCTAGTGTCCCATCCTGCAGAACACTGCAGGGGGCAGGAGGATGAGGCACTAGACATGGAAGAGGTGAACTAGGAAAGAGAGAGCTCCACACTATGAAATGACAGGCATGATCTCTTCCAAGCCAGCAACAAGACCAATGAAGCAAACGATAACCAATACCTCTGAGTTAATAGTAGACTCAGTTTCAATGATCAGGCTCAGAGTTGGAAAGGACACCAAAGGTCCTTAAGGTCCCTTGCATTTCTTTAACATATATTTTTATTGATTTCAGAGAGGAAGGGAGAGGGAGAGAAAGATAGAGGCATCAATGATTAGAGAGAATCATTGATCAGCTGCCTCCTGCATGCCCCACACTGGGGATCGAGTCTGCAACCCGGGCAGGTGCCCTCACTGGGAACAGAACTGTGACTTCCTGGTTCATGGGTCGATGCTCCATCACTGAGCCACAGCCAGCTGGGCTTCCTTGCATTTTGTAGACAAGGTGACTGAGACTCAGAGAGCTATAAAGAAAGTAAAGAATAGTCTCCAAAACCCAGTGAAGAAATATAACCATCATCTATTTGTGGGAGTTGAAGACTCATGACCATTTTGCCCAGAAGAGCTATTGCAAAGAGTCCACATTTTGACATACTAGATCAGCAGGTAGAAAACACACACAACTTATTTAGAAGAATATTTAGAAGAGCATATCTCAGGCCACCCCCTTCACTGGAAAGAGTTACAAAGATGTTGCAGCATCTGACAAAACGAGACCAGACTTATTATTCACTTATAAGCACACAGAGGGCACTTTTATAAAGGTCCCCATCTCCATTCATGCACCAAATGGAAAGTCAGGAAGCACAGTTTGTGTTAAACTCCAGAGTGCTTTGATGCTTTAGGCGAACACCCCAGCCTTCTGTATTAGCTAAGATTATTCTGGTTGCCAGTGGCAAGAACCCCAATTGAACTAGCTTAGGCAGAATACAAAGGAGTGGTGGGAGTAATTTATTGGAAAGTTCTCACAACAGAAGGAAGAACTGGAGAGTGAGTGAAAGAGCCACCAGAATTCTCACTCTTTCTGTCTTGTGTGCATTTCTCTGCCAACAGCTTCACTCTCCTACGGCAGATAGGATCTGCCACCCATGGGGTTATGGCTGCCATTGGCTCATAGCCTCACAACATCCCTCACCAGGAAGGAATGGTCTCAAGTTCAAAAATTCCAGAGACGGGCTCTAACTGACCTTGCTTGTTGAGGTGTTTCCTTCTGAGACAAGGGATAGAGGGTCTTAGGAGAGGCAGATAGCATGATGGGTAACAGAGCACTGAGTCCCCTGCCTACTAGCTACGACCTTTGGCAAATTACTTAAGCTCTTTTAATTCAGTTTCCTTGTCTGTAAAATGGGAAGAATAATAATGGTGTCTACTTTATAGGTTTTTATATGATGGTTAAATGTGATAAAACATGTAAAGAATTTTATGTGGTACACGCAACAATAATCATTAGCTACTGTCATTACTGGTTTAGCTTGGAATCTTGAAAACCTTGGAATGTGGTTTCAAGGAATAAGTTATATCTGTCAATCATTTACCATCTTGTCTACCACATAGTAAGTATGCAACAAAAGTTATTATCATTAAGGACGTAGAGGTAGCCTATAAAAAATGATAGCTCCAATTTGAACCATGATATTAGGAGTATTTCATTCATTCATTCATTCAACAAACATTTATTGAGTATCTGTGCTGTGCTAGGCACTGTGCCAAATGTGGAGGAGACAGAGTAATGAACAAGAACAACTTGGCCCTGATCTCATGAAGCAAACATTCGAGTAAGGCTTAAGAGGAGGCTTCTTGTTCTGTTCGGGAAAAACAATAGACATCCACCGCACCTACCAAATGTTAGACCCCTGACATTTCTGTCAATAACCAGTCCTTCAGATTTCCTGTCTCTTGCCTTCTCTTAAAACATCCTCACTCTCACCATCATATCTTCCTATCTCCCTGTAAAATCCCTTTTTCTATCACTTTTCTATTCTTTTTTTTAAAAGTATATTTTTATTGATTTCAGAGGAGAAAGGAGAGGGAGCAAGAGATAAAAACATCAATGATGAGAGAGAATCAATGATTGGCTGCCTCCTGCACACCCCATACTTGGGCTCAAGCTGCAACCCGAGCCTGTGCCCTGACTGGGAATCGAACTGTGACCTCCTGGTTCATAGGTTGATGCTCAACCCCTGAGCCATGCTGGCTGGGCCCTTTTTCTATTCTTGATAGATGGCAATCACTGTTATTTTTGTATGTGTGTGTATTGCATGTATAAATTGTATTATATATGTAAATTCTTTTGGTATTTTAAAGACCTGGTAGATCACTGCATTGTCTAGGTGTTTGATGGACTTGCCACCTTGGTTAACCTCAAATTTAAGGCATGTAGAACCAAAGGTGCAGAAGCTCAACTTCATCAAAAATGGAAGAATCCTTTAAAAATTGATCAATAAACTCTTACAGTGCACTATATACAGAAATCATTCCCAGGTGATCCAATGGGAAAAGCAAGTCAATAAAGCTTCTAGCAGATAATATAGGAGAATATCTTTATGAATTCTGGATCAGGAAAGATTTCTCAAACAAGATACTGGAGCACTTGCCATTAAAAAAACATTTTTAAAAGGTGACTATGTCTAAATTGAGAACATTTTTATTAAAGTTTATCACTAATGAGAGAAAAGACAAGATTCAAAATGGGAACAATGTTTTGCAATGAGTCTAAACAACAAAGGGGTATTTATCCAGACTACATGAAGAAGTCCTACAAACCTGTAAGTCAACAAGAAAACAAAAACAAACAACACAATAAAAGAATGGGCAGAAAATCTGAACAGGCATCCCACAGAAGAGAAACCCAGGTAGACAATAAGCACAGAAAGGTGCTCAGCCTCATTGGTGAGCAGGGAAATGCACACGAAAATCACAGATAAACACCGAGAGCCAGCACCAAGCATTGCAAGGACTTTGAACTCCAAGAGCTCTGATACCCTGCTGGCGGGACTGTAAATCGGCACACTTCCTACAGAAAGCAGGTTGACATTATCTAATAAACGACAAGAAATGCATAATTTATGACCCAGCAATTCCCTTTTAAGGTATAAGTTCCCATAAAACATATGCTTATGTGCACCAGGATCCATATTTAAGACGTTCATAGCAGGATGGAATAATAGCTGCAAACCAGAAACAACCTAAAATGTCTATCAAGAGTGGAGTCAGTAACAAATTATGGTTCAGACCATGAAATGTACTGTGAGAAATAGGAGGGGAAAGTGCAGCTAAATGACACAGAGAAGATGAATCTTAGTCATAATATTGAGCGGAAAGAGCCAAACAGTACAGGGCACATACTGCATGATGTAATGGACACTAAAATTTTTCAAAGGCAAAATTAGACATTTTTTAGGACTTAAATTATAAAGAAAACTAAGGAAGTAAATACTAAAAAAAAAAAAAAAAACCCACAGAAAGTATTTGCCTGTAGGGAAGGGAGGGACTTACAAATCAGACAAGGTTTTTAGGATGTTAGTGAAGTTCCGTCTTGACAGGTAGGTCACACAGGGGTTTGCTTTACTAGTTGTTAAATCACATCTTTATTTTAAAATCCCTTCCGTGTGTTTGTTATGTTGCACACACACACAAATGAATATACTGTGGACATACTAGGTAGAGGTGGAAATTAATACAGTGGGATAAAGAATAGCATTGTTCAAGTTCAAAGTTACAGCCCTCTAAGAGAGAGCTGCAGTTTAAGGATGACCACCAACCTCGAGCAAGCACGGATGCGACTTGCTGCTAAATGGGGCAAGTAGCGCCTTGCCCTGCCACCTGACACATTCTATTAGTACAACTTGTAGGAAGGGATTGTTACAGAGAAAATAGGTAGCAAACATTCAGTCCATAGGCTACAAATAATCAAGGCTGAAAGTCTCCCAGAGCCCCCATCCCAGAGTGAATGCATAGCTCCACAAGTTGACGCTTAGTGGAGGGGAAACTCACGTGATGGAGGGAGAGTGTCAGCTGGCAGAGCCTCTACTGCTGGGACCCCCACTACTCCTAGCTGGTGTCCTCTTTTCTGGTCCCTGAGCAACTGACTTGCTCCCCAGCTGCAATAGATATACCAGCAGGAACCGCAACCATGTCTGCCCTGCACCTTCCACACCCTTGTAATGCGGCTGTTCCCCACAACTCTCTTACTGTGGGGTGTGGGGACTTGTTGGCTGGTTTAGCTCTGGCTAAGAAGAAGAAAATCCCTATTATGAACATGATCCCCACGTCTTCCCCATGATGTCTAGTGTATGGACTCTTCCTCTAGCACATGGCCCGTTACTACACCCTCCCCAGGGTACTTTCTAGGAAGATGGCAGAGTTTGGAGAAGAGAGAATGAAGTATATTAAGCTAGGTGCCAGAGTATTCAGTGGATTTGAGGTAGCCATCAAGATTTTGGTGGGGGTAGCAGTAATGAAGCACGGACCAAAATAGGCATATGGCATGATGTTGAGCAGTACTGGTCTGGAGGCAGTGTGGGCACTGGGGGGTGCTGATCACCCACCTTCTTGGTACATGGGACTAAGGGAAATTCTCAGCCTCTATTCAGGAGGCTAAGAGCCGAAGGGTATGCCAGGGAGAGTGGGTCTTCAGACCAAACTAGGAAGTAGAAGAAACAGTCTATGAAGTGGTTGAGAGAGGTTTTTTTTATCAGAGGTAACTCTGCTTGATACAGAAGACCGGACAACACTTCTCTCAGCACGGATGCCTAGCTTCCCCTCTTCAGTCTGAATGGTGGTCTTGGTGCACAATTATCCTGTGTCCTCTCCTCTCTGTCTGAGAACTTTCCCTCTCCCTGGTTGTCCAATCTTTTTATTATTCTTGTTATTCCCAATCCTTTTCTCAGTCTAAACATTTTCTTTCTTGAGCCTCAAACTTCTGATTCCTCTTGGAAAGACCTCATTTAATTTTGTTGGCGCTACCAAAAAGAGCATGAGAAATGCTTCGCCAGGTCATGGGAATGACTGAGTCCTCTCAGCATCACAGACTGAGATGGCTGATGGAGGTGCCAGTGGAGCTCTGTGGGTGGACACTCTCAAAAGGTTACAAATACGCATTTTCCCCCCAAACACCTCTAACTCCCCTAAAGTATAACCCATTAACACATTATATCCATTAGTCTTATGATCCTTTGGTTTGAGGATTTGGGGCAAGGACTCTGGCCATTGTATTTTCTGCTCAGATACTGGAAAAGGCAAGGCTTCCATCCATAACTGAGAATGGTCAGTGGTACCTTCATGAAGTCCTTACCAAGCAATCCCGGGTAAGGTCCCAGTCAGCACCAGCTTTGTCCAGGTGACAGTATTTCCTGTTGCCCTCTGCTGTTGAGAACAATGTGAGCTCTCCCAGTGACCAGCGTAGTATGCCACCTCCTACTGTAATGGTGCCGGCTGAATTAACCTCTCTGTGATTTAGAAGCTGGTGGGTCTGAAATTCATTTCAGATATGATTTCCATGCTCTTCTCCTCCGCTGCAGCACAGGGACTCACGTGGAGGGGTGTTGTAATTACTATGCAGATTGCTTCCTTATCATTTGATTGAACCTTCAGGAAGAAGGGAGACCATTAATGTAACTTCTCCCTCAATCTCTCAATTTAGGAAATCCGGCAGGAGAGCCAGGCATCATTCAGCCCACAGAGCCACCCTTCACAGAATGTATAAGTTCTGAAATGGGTCAGAACCACAGAGGATTCTCAAAAGTTCCATCTCATGGAAATATGTTCGCCAAGTGGAGTTTGGTCCACAGCTGCTCCTCAAGGTCTGTACTCAGTGCTGCTCTGGCAACTTTACCTGCCTTGGCATCCATCCAGTGGGGTAAAGTAGAGGGAGGGCTTTCTCCGTCCCATGACTGGTGTGAGGGTGGGCACTGCAGGGGTGAGCTCTGTGCCACCTAATGCCTCTCTTTAGAAAAGGACCTGCAGACTGAGGCAGATGCACGAGAAACAAGATATGCATTTCTGAAGCACTGCCCATGCTGTTCTGTCCTCAGAGCCCACCGAGCACTTAGCATCAGGCACTATCTGTAAGTCAAGTTTGAGGAGGGCAAGGGATTTGTCAGGCCGGCTTCCCACCTTGGCTGCTAAGTCACAGCGCCCTGAAGTGGACATAGCACCGTGATTCCATTTCATTCTCCTTACCCAGCAATAGACCAAGAGAGAGATAACAGACATTTGCTGAAGAACCAAAATAGTAAGAGGCCAGGAAGACTCTAAATAGCCAATAACAGCAGACTGGTTAGACAAGAGTACATCTCTGTGACGGGATACCATGTAGCCATAAAAAGAAAGGAGTTGGTTAACATACACTGATGGGAAATTATTTCAAAATACATTAAGTGGAAAAAACAAGGTGCAGAAAGCATGTATAATAGGACACTTTGTGTAAATTCAAAATATGTGATGAGGAAGATTAGACACACATTCATAAATTTCATTACATTCATAATTTTTTCTAGAATGTTTATGAAAGTATCAAAAGTGGTTGCTTTGGGGAGATATATATATATATCCTCACCCAAGGACATTCTTAGAGAGAGAAAGAGAGAGAGAAGAGCATTGTTGTGAGAGAGAAACATTGATCAGTTGCCTTCCATACGTGCCCTGACCAGGACCCAACCAGCAACCTTTCAGTGCACAGGATGGCACTCAACCAGTGAAGCATCTGGCTAGGCTCTTCCTATATGATTTTAATGCTACATATATATTTCTCTTAATTTTATTTTTATAACATTTTCCCACAGTTCCCAAGGCCATCCCTCAGAGGATCTCTCCAGGCTTTTTCTGGCTGCCCCGGTTGTATCCTGAACACAAGCACCCAGCCCAGGGGACACGTGGGGGCCGAGATCCAGCTGAGGTGGGAACCCTGGCACGGGTTGCACACACACATCTTTTTCTAGTTCCCACCGTGCCATGGGGCTGGTGGCAGCTCCGCACGGCTGTTCGTTTTACCTTTCCCTGCAGGCAGCCCTTTATTTCCAGCACAGATCTGGTTCTTGCACCTCACCTTCCCCCATCAATCTACCTCTTCAGACCATCCCTCACATCCTGGCCCCCACCCCGAGTCTAGGACTCAGTCAAACTCCAGACGCATCCACTACTACAGCCAGCCTAGGTCTGAACTCAAGCAACCACCTGACTTACCTGAAGTGAAGTGAGGCAAACGTTCAGGTCTCCCCACCTCTGCATGTGCATGCCAGTACTTATCAGGCGTGATTTGTGGGCAGTCAGCCCTGGGTGAGTCACACACATGGCAGTGATTATGGGCAGATATCATTCGAAGAGCCGATGATCACAAAATGAGGGTGCAGATAGTTGTGCAGAATGTACTTGGTGCTTTTCCACCATAGCTTTGCTTGAATGGAAATAACTTGTGTTCTTCCTCTACTGAACGGGGTAGACGGAAGGAAGGTAGAGCAGCTCCACAGAGACTAAGGTTTGTTCTGGATAATCTGCACGGAGGGGCCGAGTTCACTGTGTTTAAAGCCATACTCAGGTTTGTGCTGTAACATAGCAGCCTTTCTGCAAAACGAAATATTCAAACCAGTGTCAAACTAGCCTTCCTTCTCAATGTTTTATCTTTCATAAAATTAGTTTGTGTGTGTGCAGTATTAGTGAGTTTGATTTTACAAAGCATCCATAATCTTCCCTTATTTTAGTAGTAAGCACTTGAATCTTGAAGTCAGCTTCAGGCCACTTTCTCTGGTCTCATCTTCAGAGGGAAGCATCATTAGCTTATGAATTTCTAGGGTTGGCACTACATGCCATTTACTTTTTATTTTTAAAAACATTTTTGTTGATTTCAGAGAGGAAGGGAGAGGGAGAGAGAGATAGAAACATCAATGATGAGAGAGAATCACTGATTGACTACCTCCTGCACACCCCCTACTGGGATAGATTCTTCAACGTGGGCATGTGCCCTTGAACAGAATCAAACCATGACCTCCTGGTTCATATATCAATACTCAACCACTGAGCTACACCGGCTGGGCCTAAATGCCATTTAGAAAGGCTTGCTGCATGGTCATTACTACAAACATAAATGGAATTTCACATTTTGACAACTGAGTTTTAGGATTAGGGTCCCAGGAGCATGGGGTTTTCCAAGATATTAATTTTGTGCACTAACTCTGTGTGTGTGTGTGTGTGTGTGTGTGTGTGTGTGTGTGTGTTCATCTTTTGTAATGGTTGTGCCTGATCTAGAATATCGGCACATTTTATCAGAGTAACATAGATCCATAGAACAATACTTCTCCTCACATGACAGAATTAAGTCCACATGTTCCTGAACGGGCCTGTCTATATGACCTCCTCCTCTAAAATATAAAGCAAAAAACAAAATAAAATAAAAAACCAAAATAAATAAATAAAATATAAAGCAGGTCATTGTTTCCTACTACTGGAGCAACGAGAAGCAGGAAGTGTTCTCTCTCTTTTTCTTGTCTTCATGGGTCCTCCAGTGCCCTGCACTTGACCATCTGTATTCTACAAGTTGACCCCAGCGATATAGCTGAAGAAGGGACAGGAAGAATCGGCCTAGCTCACCAGATAAGTTTGTCAGGATAGAAATGTCAATTTGAGCAGATGTGTTTTCTGTTTGTATAATACAGTTTGGAAAGACAGAGTGGTTGTCATAGTGTAGGCGTTTTAGTGAGAGCTTTAAATTTAATGGAGAAGGAACCAGGAGGTACATATACACACAGGGAATGAGAAGGACATTTCATAATTTAGCAAGAAACTGATGCTGCCCCCTCATCCTTTGCTGCGAAGATTTTGAGAATCATGGATGATGGCTCCCCATGCTAACAGCGCTGCCATGCAGAGGCCACAGGGCTGTTTTGTGATTCGAGGAGCCTCAAACTTGAGAGCCGGAGGCTGAGGCAGGTTTGCTGGGTTTAGAGCCAGGATCTGCCACCTCCTGACCGGGTGACCTTGGACAAGAGGCCCATTGCCTTGCCTCTAAAATGGGGTTGACAACAGTGCCTGTCGACTAAGGTGAGCAAAGGGGTCACGGTTAATAATACGGGTACAGTGTTTGGCACAGCGCCTAGCACAGAATAAGCACTCAGTAAAAATGTCCTATCATTATGCTCACGTGTCTGAGAACAGCATGTCCTCGTAAGTAGGCTAATAATCCACCTTGGATATTTTCAACAAATGCTTCCTTCATAAAATACATACAAGTAAACTCCAATCCGGGGAAATGATCATAAATTCCAAATTAGTGGCGTCTTAAATCAACGCAGTGTTGCTGTTTCCATCACCTGTGCTAATACTCCCCTCCGCTTGTACAGATGACTGAGAGCTGCATGTAGTCAAAATAAAATGGGAGAGCTATAATGCCCACGTGGAACTTACTTAAGGAGTGATTATGGCTAGAAAATGGTCCATAAAAATAGCTCTCGTCCTTATATCACCCCACTCGTTCCCAGCGGCGCTTTCAAGACTTCCGGCAAACAGGCCTGCCCTCCTGCAGACCTGGGATTCTGCTCTGCCTCGCACGTCCCCAGCACAACTGCCAGCTGAGTTCTAATTGCAGAATCTTCATTACCACGGATGATTGAAACTATAAAAAGAACCCAGCTGAATTTTTCACATCCTGCTGGGTGAGCACAAGGACCGGCGCCTGTGTCTGCCCCTCCCCCCCTAGCAGTTATCCTGGGTACCTGTGTGGTCTGGCCTCTGCAGGAAGCCCTGAGCAGCTGATAGACGCTACCTCCCTTCTCCCCTGAACCTCACTCCTTGGGGGGTGGGCCGATGACCATGATGGACATGCCTGGCCTTCCTTGACCGCTGCGGAGACAGAAACTGCACTTCTTACCCCCCACCCCCTACCTAAGTATCTGCCTACAGTCATTTAGAAATGTGCAACTGAAGAGGGAACGGGCATTAATCCCAGCCCCTTAGGCCAGTGATGGCAAACCTTTTGAGCTCAGCGTGTCAGCATTTTGAAAAACCCTAAATTAACTCTGGTGCTGTGTCACATATAGAAACTTTTTGATATTTGCAACCATAGTAAAACAAAGACTTATATTTTTGATATTTATTTTATATATTTAAATGCCATTTAACAAAGAAAAATCAACCAAAAAATGAGTTCTCGTGTCACCTCTGACACGCGTGTCATAGGTTCGCCATCACTGCCCTAGGCCTTTGTGACAACCTGTTGGTAACTGTATCTGCAATTGGCCTATTTCAGTCGCACCCTTTGTGTGTTAGTCCATCAACAAGCATCTACAATGCACCTGCTAAGTGCCCAGTCCTGATTTCACTGCAGTGGAGGGAGATATCCAGAAGCAAGAGGCCACCAAGGAATTTAAAATCTAATTGGAGGGCAAAGTAGACAGGACTGCTCCTGGTTCTATGGCTAATAACTTTCCGAATCAAGGGAGTGACTTATGCAAATTTTATATAACATTTATGCAAAACCTTTTTACCTTTTTCTGTGTGTGTGAGAGAGAGAGGGAGAGGATGAATGCATTTCTAAAAGGTGAAAGACAGAAATGTCTGGAAGGATGTTCACTAAAAAAGTTAACAGCTGCCATCTCTCAGACCTGTGCAGCAAAATGATTGAGAGCGTAGTCTGAAGACACAAGGTAGGTTTAAATCCCAATTCTGCCACCGCGCGACCTTGTCCTTATTATATTTAGCCTCTAAGTTTCCGTTTTCTTAAAATGAGTAATTGTAGTGGCTCGTAGTGTTCTTGCCAGGATTGACTAGGATAATGTATGTAGAGCATTTTGCAGAGCCTGGTATTTAAATATAAGTGCTCGATAAATGTAACTTCACGGTGATGAGATGTGTAGAGGGGAGAGGACGGGAGGGGCAGGCTGGGAGGGGCGGGCTGGGGAAAGGCAGGCCTTGAACTGGGCCCTGGAGAATGGTGACATGTGGAGAGCTAGAGGGGCAGGCTGGGATGGGCTATGGAAACATTCTGGGCGGAGGCAGAATGTGTGACATGAGAAACAAAGTCGCATAAGAAGGGGCCCCGAAATAGTGGAGGGTCTCTGGGATTTCATTGTTGTCCAACAGGGGAAAGAAAGCTCTGGACTGTATTGGAGCAAGGAACAATCTCATTCATTTAGTATTAGAGAACTGACCTGTAGATAAGATTTTTTTTTTTTAATGGAGCTAGAAGGAGAATAGAGGCAAGATGGTGGCTATGATGGTGTGGTTTTTAATCTCCCAGATGCCCCCCAACAAAAATAGAGACAACAACTAACAGCAAAATGAGCCAACAAGAGGGAAGCTACCAGGCTAGATGCCTACAGAGGAAAGACCGCAGATGACAGTTCTAAGAGCGGAGAATTTAATTGCTAATAAGTATTTGCCCTTAAACGGAGGGAATGTCACAGAGGCGTTGAAGCTGAGACTGTGAGGGGTCTGCTCAGGCCCCAGACAGTGGTGCCTGGGGGCATGTAGCCAGCTCCCCTTCAGAGGGAGAGTCAGAAGTGAAGAAAACCTTTTAAAGATTTAAAAAGAGAAGCTCACTTCTCTTTTCTGGATGGCTCCCTGCCTGCCCCAACGTTACTGAGAGGCAGGGGGATAGAATCCAGGCCAGCAGAGGGTTGGTGTGTAAATGTTATGTGAGTCCAGAAGCCTGTTTTGAGGAGGCTCGAAATGGATAGTCAAAGGTGATGGTGCCTCTTCTTCCTGCACCTGTCCCGGAAGTAACCCACCTATAACACAGTGCGGAGGCCAGAGCTGGGATGACCAGCATCTCTCTCTCTCTCTCTCTCCTGAGGGCCTTCATCCTCAAGAAGGCTGGACTAGGTTTCCGCACATGGTCAGGGAAGTGTGCCCAAGTGCTTAATAAGTCTCTGCTTGCTTCAAATTTACTGATGTTACATTAGTTAGAATGAGTCACATGGTCATATGTGTACCGCCCCCTCCCCACCACCACCAAAGGCACATGAACTTAGCACATCTCTGCTTGCTTCATGTTTATGGACGTTCCATTGGCCAAAGTAAGGCTCGCCATCAAGCTCAGCTTCCATGTGAGAGGGGCCTACCAATGCATTGTGAGAGGTGTGAGTCCCTGGGACCCAAGTGTTACACCCACCACCTCTCCCTCTATTAACCTGTTTTCTTTCCCGCTGGGACTCCTAATATTGGGTGTTAAAATTTCTATTTTTGGCTTTCATTAGTTTTACCTTTTCCAGTTACTCCTCCCGCCCCCCACTTTATTTCTTCCTGATATTTTGTGAGATATTCCTCAACCTAATCTTTTGTTCACTAATTCCAATTTGTATGTATCTCTTCTGTGATCTCGTCAATTGAGTTCCTTAATTAAATGGTTATATTTTTCCTAACTGGTATTTTTACTTGATATTTAAAAAAATTATTATATTTGCCTCATGTTAACAATATCCCACGTGTTCCTCTTTGGTTGTATTATACTTATTTCAAGTTTCTTATCTGTATATGGGTAGTATGGGTAGTTCAATTTATTACCTTTCTTATATTAGCAGTGACTTTCCTCGGCTGTCTGGGTACTTCTATCTCTGATTTTTTTTTTTTTTCATTTTTGCCGGTTTCCGCTGTTTGTCTATTTATGTGCCTCTTTTGGGGCGAAGTCCAAACTCAGCCTCTCATTTGTGTCATTCCTGCTGCTTTAGAGGGAAGAGGGAGAGCACCTCAGGGAAGAGAATCAATGGGTCAGAGTCTGGGTTTGACCATCCCTGATGGCTGCCTTCTCATAAGGTGATCTTGTCCATCAGTCCCCATCTATAATAATAAAAGCATAATATGCTAATTAGACAGGATGTCCTTCCGGACGACCTTCCAGGTGAAACAGCGGCTGGAGGGAAGCCCTGGTCCCCGGTGCCAGAGGGAAGCTGGTGCCGGCAGCCGGGGGAAGGAAGGCCTACTCTTGCACGAATTTTGTGCATCAGGCCTCTAGTAGTCTAAGTAATTAGAAATGTGAGTCTGGAACTTAAGAGAAAGGATAGGGAAGAGGACACAGAACTGAGAATCACCAGAGTTTGGGAAAGGGATCGAAGCCATGGGTATGCCTAAGATTTCACACAAAATGAGCCTGGAAGTAAAATGTCAAGTTCTCCAGGAGTCTGGTCCAAAGGGAGAATCCAGCTCTGCCTCCGAGAGGGGCAGGGAGTGCTGGGGAAAGCGAGAGCCATGCTTCCGTAACTGTCAGATCACATCTGCTTTCTGTGGCATTGATTTCCTCACAGGCTGACAATCAAATGCATAAATACATGTACCACATCCAACAGACATCAAATCCAGTCTGTACAGATCTGCCTAAATATTTAGACATAACCACGCAGGGACAGAAATTGAAATTCCAATCGCTAAAGGTGATCAGTGAAAGAGAACTTTCCAACCTGGCTGTCGTCAGGCGGTGGCTGACTCATCACTTCTGGAATGAGGAAAGGACAGCCCAGCAGCGTGGAGGATTCTCTCTCTGTTCACTGACTGCGTGTGCTGCATCCCTTCTCCTCTGGCGAATCTTCTCATGGCATCCCGCCGTGAGAGGGTAGGCTGCGAAGTGAGCGAAGGCAGGGTTTGCATTTAGTTAGAATATTGTGTCTGGCATCAGAAGATCGAGTTCAAGTCCCAGCTCCACTGGTTCCTACCTGTGTGACGCAGCCTCCCTGAACCTGTTCTTATCTGTAAAGTAAGAATGTCGACCCCTGACCTGTCTACCTCACAGGGCATGTGAGAGTCAAGAGCTAATGTATGTCAGTGGTTCTCAAACTGTGTTCCTGGGGCTCCAGACTTCCATGGCAGTTCCTCAGGAGCCACAGCTTACAGGAGGGAGCGGGGGGGTGGGGGGGGGGAGGTAGGTGTAACCCCGGGGCTCTGTGCACCCTCCTGGCTACACCAGGGCAGCTCCTCTTTTATCTGCTTTATATACTGAGGTTCCAAAGGAAGTTTTGTTTGAAACTATGTATCTGCTACTAAAAACATCCTTGAAACCACTGATGTATATGAAAGGGCCATGTATAGCCATGTTAATACTGAGGTACAATCGACCCATATGACAGTATACCAATTTCAGGCGTACAGCATGATGATTGACGTTTGTATGCACTGTGAAATGGTCACCACATATGTCTAGTTACCCACTGTCATCATACACAGTTAACACAATTTTTGTTCTTGTGATGACAAATACGAATTATTATTATCATTGGAGAGGAAATTCACTGCCCTGGATAAATGCTGGATGGAAAAGAGCATACATCTGAAATGAGCTCTTGGTATTATCTGCGCTCTGCCATTTCTGGTCCTCTCTTGAACTTCGTTATCAGCTAATTAAGAATTCATTGTATGCGAATTTCTATTCTAATAATTATAACTGGGCTCCATGTACTACACTGAATTACAATCTCCTCCTGGAAGACCATAGACTTACTTACCTTGCTTACGTCTCTGGACTGGGTGCTGAGCACCGGTGAGGTGATGTGTCCTACTTCCCGGGTTCAATCACGATTTCCCATCCTTCCTGCTGCCCCGTGAAATTGTTGGGGGAGGGGGGCAGTGTCCCAGGTGGTTCCCGCCGCAGAGACACCAAGAGACACGTTCCCCTTCATCCCAGAGAACTCAGCTTCCTTCCATGTTTCGGCACATTATGTCACACCGTTAGACAAGGCCCTGTCACAGAGGAGGGGGTTGGGGGTGAGAGGCAGAGCCTGGATTTTCTGCAGGCAGATCATTCCCGAGCTCGCTGTGGTCTTAATAGGCTTCCCAGGAGCTCGGGACTTGAGTGGTCTGTAGCGCTAATCTTCCAAGGAAAGGGAAATGGGTTAACAAAGGACAAGTTTCAGACCTGCTCTAGTTTTGAAAAGAGCGGGGTAAGTCCTGATCAGGTGTTGTAACCATGGAAGCTGGAGGTAGTTCATTATTACTCATGTGTAAGAATATCATGTATTAGCCACAAGCCCCTGCTTTTCAGCACTGACACCCAAGAAATGTCAGTCAGAAATAAAGGGGACATTTCATTTAACAAAGCTCCTAAATTCTTAATTAGCGTCTGATGACTGTAGGCCTTTCAGCCGGCATCTCTCCAGGCGCAGCTCTGCCGTCAACTTACTTTCTCCGAAGTCTGCTCCTGCCTTCTCAGGGGTACGTCACACAGCAGCTTGTCTCTCTTCAAATGTTGTTGTGTCTAATGCTGCCTGGCCATCCACCCCGGACACTGGCAGAAAACATTGAAGATTTTGTTTTTTCGTTTCAGCTCAACCAGGGAAAAGGGAGGGTTGGAATAGTGTTTACAAAGTCATGTTTAAGGCCTACGTGACCTCTGTCATGGGAGGAAAACGAGAAAAGTTTTGGGATCTTATGTAGGGGCTAAAGGAAAATTCCAGAATCCTTAATCTGTTCCAAGCAGAAGGAGCATAGAGCCCTGTTGGCTTCCCGGAGAGCCAGGGCATCCTAGTTCCATCAGTTTGTATCAGGGAGGTTGGAGGGAAGACACTGTAAACTAAAGGGTGGGGCCCAGAAACATGGGTCATGCTCTTGGACTTCATCTGGAAACTTCAGGAACTCCCAGCTGCTTCCTCAGAGACTTAAGAACATAGAATTGCCACATGAACCCCACACATGGTCCGCCAGCCGAGAAGCTGCTTTGTCATGAAAACTCTAGAGATGGATTATGGGAGAGCATGCTCCCTCTCTTGGCCCCCCAAACCCAAATGTTCTTAGTGTCCAGCAGAAGTATCTCCAAGAGCAAAGTCTCCATAATTTAGAAGAGCCCTCAGGGTATGGTTGATTTTATTTCTCTGCTGCTTAGAAACCTTCCATGACTCTGACATCTAAAGAATAAAGACCAGAGTCCTTTGTGTGACTTTGAGGCCCTCCATGGCCTGGTTCCTGCGGCTTCTCCAGTCTCTCCTCCGGCCGCATCGATTCTAACATTAAACTCTACCCATGTTACACTCTCTTGCAATTCTCCCACCTGATACGATGTTTCACTTCTCCAACCTGGACTGTGATGCCCTATTTTAGACTGTCTTGGTGAAGGCTTTTTTCCTCCTTTATATCCCAACTTAGAACATTACCTTCTCTGTGAGGCTTGCTCTGATACTCACAGCCTTAGATGGCCCCCCCCCCCCGCCCTCCTCCCCAGTGTGGTACCTTGTAAACAGGTCCTTTAAAGCTTTGGTGACGTCATATCCTAATTGGCTCTTTAAGGCTGTGTCTGTAACCTCACCAGACTCAGCTTTTTGTGGACAGGGATTGTGTGTCTCTTTTTATTCCTTCACCCCCACGCTTAACACTGTGTTGCTCATAGTAGGGACTCAATAAGGACTTGTTGAATAAAATTAATGAATTGAGTGAAATTTATAAAAACTAATTGAATGAAAGAAATGAATAAATGATATTTTTTAAAAGGTATCTGACTCACAAGCTGCACTAATAAAGGAATCTTGAATCATTGCTAGAATGTTAACATTTCTGTTGTAAACATAGAAGGAACAAGAAAAATAATTATAGCATAAACTTGATGTAAAAATTGAATTTAAAATAGATTAGGTAATATTGCTCATTTCAGTTTGCAAAAAAGTACACACAGAACTGAGGTAAATTATATTTACATAATATTTCATAGTTTTCAAAGGATACCTGTATATTTTATTTCATTTCAACTTAATAGCAACCCACTGGGTAAGGTAGACAAGGTATCTATTATCCCCACTTTTCAGATGACTCAACCAAGGATCAGAGAGGTTAAGGTGACACACTCAGAGTCATACAGAGACAGAGGTGAGACAGAACCAAAGAATTCTGAGGGCAAGTGCAGCATTCTTTCCTCTCTACCAGGTGACCTCTGGTAGCAGGCTTTGATCATTCCACTGAAGTGAGAAGGTACTATGATTTTCTAGTTCAACATTGACAGACTTCTTAACTCCCTTTCTGATAGTAGGCAACCACTAACAGCTTTCCATCTCTATGGATTTGCTTATTCTGGACATTTCATATAAACAGAATCATATAATCTACTAGAGGCCCAGTGCATGACATTTGTGCACTGGTGGTGGTGGGGGGGGGTGGGCCCCTCAGCCTGGCCTGCATCCTCTTGTAGTCCGGGACCCCTGCGGGGCCGGGGGGCCGGGTGTCTGCTGGCTGGCTTAGGCCCGCTCACTGTAGGGAAGGAGCCTAAGCCGGCAGTTGGACATCCCCTGAGGGGTCCTTAGTGCTGCTGCAGAGGCGGGAGATGCTCCTGCCACTGCCACTGCACTCACCAGCCGTGAGCCCGGCTGCTGGCTGAGTGGCGCTCCCCCTGCGGGAGCTCATTCACCACCAGGGAGCAGCTTCTACATTGAGCATCTGCCCCCTGGTGGTCAGTGCACATCATAGCAACCGGTCGTTCCACCATTTGGTTGATTTGCATATTAGCCTTTTATTATATAGGATAGGATGGCCTTTTGTGTCTGGCTTCTTTCACTTAGCACAGTGTTTTCAAGGTTTATCCATGTTGTACCATTTATCAGTATGTCTTTCCTCTAAATATACCACATTTTCTTTACCTGTTCATCTGTTGGTGTACATTGGGTTGTTTTCATCATTTAGCTATTGTAAATAGTGTTGCTCTGAACACTGATGTGCAAGTTTTTGTTTCAACACCTGTTTCCAGTTCTTTGGGGGCAAATACCCAGGAGTGGAATTGCTGGATTATATGGCGATTCCAAGTTTAACTTATTGCGGAAATGCCAAACTGTTTTCCCTCATCAGGTTATTTTCAGGATCACATGAGCTGACACATTTGTAAAGCTTTTAGTATAGTGCTTGGCACAAAGGACTTAATAAATCATTTCTAAGAGATGAAATTCAAATTGCTTACAAGGTACTGACAATAGGGGACATCTGTTGTAAAATGTCATATATTGATAGGAACAATTAGTTCCTGCTCTTCATTGTTTTGTGTGAAGGGACCACCCTTAGAGTAACATTTTCAGGCCCTTTCCTTCCTATTCCAGGAAAGAGGAGTGACTTTCTATCTGGAAGACCAAACGGGGTGTGCTCATGTCTGCCCATTTCACTCTTCCCCTAGGATCTGCGTGCCTGCAGGCAGTATGCTCTCTGTCTCCTCTACTCTGCCCATCCTTCCAGTTTTAAGAGTCAGGCCCTTACATCAGCGGTCTGAGGATGGGGGGCAAATGTAATCTGGGCCCGGCTACTAGCAAGCACACTTGCTAACAGATCTAAACCACTTTCTCCAAGCGCCTTCCTCATGAATAATAAAGATTATATTTTTGCTTCACACCTGCCTAACCCCCGTGTGCCTCAGATAATTGGTTCTGTCAGTGGGAAGGACAGGGATATAATATATCCCTTGTGAATGGGGGCATTCTCCCCGCACCCCCTCCCAAGCCTGAACAGATCCAGAAAATGGAACAAGCCTACTTCTAATTCCCAATTTCTCCTACCTCAAATATAAGTAGGTTAAACGACAAACTTTTTGAGATCAAATATCATGAGTGACTATTTGTGGTTTATAGAGAGTTTTTTATTCTTTGATCCTGGAAAAGTTGGAATTAAAATAGAAAGGCTTTGGGCTATTCTGTGGTATTGTAAGAGCAAACCTTGATATAGAAAGTGCTGGGTAAGCAGTTCTCCTTTGTGGAGAGGCTTCACTCCAGAGTCCCCGTATTCTTAAATTACCAACCTTGAGATGGCATTTGTTCTCATTTTTGCACTTAATAGAGCATGACTTCGCATTCATACTTTTCTCTCCTGGGACGAGGACAGAATTGGTAAGCTTTTTCCTTTAATTCAATAAACATTTATTGAGCATTTGTTATGTGCCAGGCACTGTGCCAGGCATTTTGGAGGGGACCAAGACGAGTAACCTTCGGTTTCATATACAAGGAGCTTTTAGTCTAGTGGCAAATGAAGAAAGAGATTACATAAGCAAATACACCACAAAATTTAGCTGATCCGGTTTTAAATGGGTTTCAGCCATTTGGTTTAGATAATTAAAATCTAATACATTTCACCAAAGGAAATTGGATTCAGAATTTTTATTTCATTACTATTCCCGTGTTGGTTATCCTCCCTTCTGTCAGCTAGATTCCTCTCTCCCTTTGGCAAACAACACGTTTCCTATGGTTGCCAACATATCATGGTTTATTCAACAAATAGTTTATTTCATTATTAAGGCACCAATCCTTTAAGTAGCTTCATTGTTTAGCTTGTGTTGTTGTTGTTGTTGCTACTTCTTAAGTAGGTAGCAGGCAACATCAGGCTGATGAATGAACAAACCAACGAATAAATAGAATCCTAGACTGAGACTCGGAAAACCTGAATTTTAATTTAATCTCAGCGCAGAGAATCTTAGACCTTAGAAATTCCTTTCCCCAAAACCACTTCCCAAGGTTCCAGCTCACACTGTCTACATTTACACGACCGGTAGACTCCAAGGAGTAGAAACAGTGACATCTATGTCACGCAAACCTAGGTATAAACGTGCAGCAAGGCCCGTGCGAGAGGTAGCTGTCGCTACGTGATTAAGGATGCGGCTTTGAAGTCAGACTGCTCGGCCTTGGATCTTGACTCTTTCCCCTACTCACTGTGTGACCTTGGGCAAGTAAGGTGACTTGGTTTCCTCATTTGTAAAATGAGGATAATCACAGTGTCTGCCAAATAGGTTTGTTGTGGGGAATAAAAGTGAGCTAAAGTTTGCATGCATGTGGACTGGTACCTGGCATATGGTAAGGACTCCGGCACACAGGTTGAAACACAACTACAAGTGTGGAACTCAGGAGGGATCGAAACAGAGCCCCCAAAGCACAAAAGAGGGTGAATGTGATAGGATGGAGTGACACAAAGGAATGGGCAGAATGAAGGGAAACAGAAGATGGAAGAGAACATGAGGCAAATACCTGGCTCAGGGTGAGGCGATGACCGCATTGCAGAGTGGGAAAGAGGATCGATCTAGGTGACCCTTTGCAAATCACGTGGAAACCCCGTGCACCTCCGACTCCTTCCCTGCATAACAGAGGAAAGGCAGTTGAATGTACTGGTTAAGTACCAGCATCACCATTGACCAGCTATGTGACCTTGGGCAAGTCACTTAACCTCTCTGGGCCTTAGTTTCAAATGTTCCTTAGGGATACTAATAGTTCCTACCTAGTACATACTATGGGGTCGGGGAGGGGGTGTTTAACTTAAGAGGTCTCAGGATATCAGTTTGCATGTTAAAGCATTGTATAAACTTCAAGGAAACCACCCCCATAAATGTTAGGGATTATTCTATGGCTTTCAGATTTATTTAGTGTTTCTCATTTAGAGAGTGATATGGCCTAAACATTTTCTTTTTCTCCCCATTTAACTGATTTTAAAACGAATTGAGAATCTCGGTCAGTGGAGAGATTTCCTATCCTCTCTCTCTCTCCTCTCAGTGGGCTGACTTCCTAGCTCATTCTCCCCCTCTGGATAGCTGTAAAAGCAAGAGCCATTGCCAGGACAGCTCCTATCAAAATATTTTAGCACTTCTGCATCTGGTCCTGGCCATAAAATAGAAGCGAAGAAACACTTATGTAAAGCTTTCAGAGCCGCGAAGGAAAAAGGAGAGCACTTGTTTTATTGGCTCCCGTCATATATCTCCAGGACAGGAAGGAAAAAATAACTTAAAGATTTAAACCAAAAAGACATTCAGTGGAAGAAACGTCAAGATGTGACATGAGTACCAGCAACTAAGATAAACAAGAGCGGAAAAAGGAGTGAATGTTGTGGAGCAAATGATCTTTCCCCTGGGCTCTGTGTAGCTCTGTGCACCAAGTAAACTAATGAGCCGGGCCAGTGGGAGACCGCAATGATCCATATGCTAACACATCAGCTCTCCACGCAGTCCTCCCCACCCTGGCCCCACTGCTGCGCTGGCGGCCCACATCCTCACCAGCCGGTCTCCCCAGCCCCAAGCCTCTTCCTCCCATTTTCTTCTGCAGCCCACTTCTTTCTGTTCCAACCCTTCTGGGGATCAAATCGAAAATGGATCAGAAAGACAACATTCATTTAATATGTATCCGGAATTTTACCATGTTCCAGCGACTAAGCTGGGATCTGGGTGTGAAGATAAATAAGACAAGAACCCCCGCACTGGAGAAGTGATGGGAAAGCTGTGTGCGTGAGCTCACGTGGGGGATGCTCTGAGGCACACCAAGGGGCTGTCACTCTCTCTGAGGGCCGTGGGAAAGACAACAGCTTTAACTTGGCATTTCTTATATCTGCTGTCTCGTCGTCCTCATGATATCCCTTAGGAGGGAGGCATTATTATTTTTTTCACTTTATAGATTAGGAAACCAGGGCTCAATATGATTAAGTAAATGACGCAAGTGCCTGGATCTAATTCTGACTGCAGAGCCTCTGTTTGTCCCAGTTACCTTGCGTTGTTGGCATCAGACAGGAAGTGGCTGGTGGGACAAAGAGGAAAGAAGAAAGGGTGGTCAGTGGGAAACCCTCGGTGGAGCTGTGCATAGTACTTGGCAGAGAGGGAGGGTCCCTGAGAAAAACAGGGCAGAATGAAGAGAGAGAGTCTATGGAGAAAGAGGGGGGAGCAGTGGGGTACTGAAGGCTCCCTTACCCACTCCCAGATTCTGGAATTTTCTAGCTGGTTTTCAGACCATTGGTAGCTCCATCTGCCATGGTGAAAAAATTTAGAGAACAGAAATTGCTAAATGTTACAGCAGCATTCCCACTCCCACCCCCAAAAGCCAGTTTACCGGCACACCCTGGAAGGAAGGCATGGGCGAGTGCAGATGGTCAATGAAGCATCCTATATAATAAAAGGCTAATATGCAAATTGACCAAATGGCAGAATGACCAATCGCTATGATGCACATTGACCACCAGGGGCAGACACTCAATGCAGGAGCTGCCCCCTGGTGGTTAATGCACTCCCACAGGAGGAGTGCTGCTCAGCCAGAATCCAGGCTCATGGCTGGCAAGCGCAGCGGCGGTGGTGGAAGCCTCTCCTGCTTCAACGGCAGTTGGATATCCCCCAAGGGGTCCTGGACTGCAAGAGGGCATAGGCCGAGCTGAGGGACCCCCCTGAGTGCACGAATTTCATGCATCGGGCCTCTAGTTTACACATGATACATTTCTTTGTGGTGGTGGTGGTGGGGAGGGGGAGGTCTGAAGTCTCAGCAACACACATCCCAACACACATCCATTCACATACCTCTGCTTCTAGAGATGAAAGAGAGTTCTGGGTGGAGGCCTGGTGTGTCAACGTGAACTGACTTTTCTTCCCTCTCCTCAACATGCTGTAGTAGCCAGGCTTCTTTGGATTTCAGATTGCGAGTGACAGAAACCAAACTCACACTCCCTTGAGCAAAAAGGAGCCTTTGTTTGATCAGGCACTCTAACCAGGACGTGCAGGAAGGAGTTGGCCTCAGGGATCCCTGAGAGTCAGAAAGTGCTGTCAGTTGCCAGCTCTGGATCCTTTTCTCCCTCTTTATTCTTCAACGTTGTTCTGGGTGTTTGCCTCATTCTTTCCAATTTGCACAGAGGGTTTCTATGCAGAGGAGGTGGGAGTGGCCAAATCTCGAGTGGGAAAGGGAGGAAATGGCCACGGATGTTGTCACGCTGTACCTTCCCATCTTGGCGACTCTGGAGGACACTTCCTTCCAGTGTCCAACTCCATCCTAGGGAACAACTGTGATGGTTCTGGCTTAAGTCATGCTCCCATGTCTTGGCCAATCGCTGTGGTCAGAGGAATGGGAGACTCTGACTGTCTACACCTAGATGATGTGCGTACCCATGAGGCCAGGGAGAGCGAGGTTCTGTTTGGTTGACCCACCTGGTTTGGAGTAGCTTTTACAAAAATAAAGTATAAAGTTCTGCATAAAGGAGGGCAGGGGTTGTCAGTCCTCATTTAAAGAGAGTGAAATAACTGTATTTACACTGTGGCACTGTGCGTCCGATGTCCAGGGTTAGGAGGGAGTGGCAGGGCAAAACATAGAATCAACTTTTAAAATGTCTGTCAGTGAAGTTTAGCTTTGTTTAATCAAAGAAGAGGATTGTTTGTCAATAGTGATTTCCTGATTTTTACACGCAAGCCTCACAATGAGAAAACAACTGAAATTGGAGGTGATGGGATGAATATTTAATAGACAGGAAGAGCTGATATGTTGAAAATGGGATGCTGGTTCATAAATTGAAATACACAATTTAATTTATTAGAGGTAATCAGTAAATCTTTATATCCACTAATGGAATAAAATACAGATTGCATAGTCAGCACAATTCAGAGCATATGAACTCTGAGAATAATGCAAAACAATAAAGAACAACAGCTAAGTTAATTGACCATTTCCATTTTTATTAATTGGAGACCTATATGGTAATTACTTAAATTGGAAAGAACTGTAATTTGTGGATAACACATTTAACCTTACCAGATATTTTCTTGGTAACACTTATTTTTATCCTATTTATATTATATTATTTTTATTATTGTGACTTTTAATATTATAAGCCCAAGCAGTACACACCATCTCTGGGCCTTCATTGTGTCATCTGTACAATAGGGTGCTGGAATGCTGATCCTAATACATCATTCATCGGCAGTGGGGCTACAGGATTTCATGAACATTTTATTCCATTTCATGGAAGCTGATGTTGACCATAAGAGTGTGATTACCATCCATATGGTTGGAGTTCTAATTTTTCTTAATCGAACAGCCTTAATCATCATATTGATAAGTTTTATAGCATGCAAATATTATTCATTTGAACATAAAATAAATGTACTCTGGTGTTTTAAAAATTGTTTTGCCTATTGGGTAGAGCCCCATGAAAGATTTTCTTGGAGGGAATATGGTTTTACTGCTTAAACAGCAACAACAACAAAATATTTGAAAACTGTTTAGCTAGAGGAGCTTCAAGGTTATGCCAGTGCTCAGACTCTGAGCTTATATACAAGCAGCACCCCCAAACTTCTCGTTCCAAGATGTGGCAGATCCAGGCCTTGCCCTAACCTAGCTCATCACCTTGAATTAAGACCCTCAAAAGACCAAGGCCCATTTCGTACACTACTTTTCACTTTTGGAAAATCACTCGAAGCATCTAATGGTCTCTTTGCACGTTTAAAACTGTCAAACAAAGGGAAAACTTCTTACTATAATTAATAAATTTAAGAAACAGGCTACAAAGAAATATGAATACCATTTTATAAAACTATATAGCTGGATCTAAATAGATAAATGCCAGATAGATATAGATAATATTTATTTTTATTGACCTTACTATGCACCATTACTATTTGAAGAATTTTGTGTATATTAACCCACATTTGCCCCAATCACTCTATGACAGCCGTGGGCAAACTACGGCCCGTGGGCAAAACTATTGAAAAAAAAGACCGTACCCTTTTATGTAATGATGTTTACTTTGAATTTATATTAGTTCACACAAACACTCCATCCATGCTTTTGTTCCAGCCCTCCGGTCCAGTTTAAGAACCCATTGTGGCCTTCGAGTCAAAAAGTTTGCCCACCCCTGCTCTATGAGATAATGTTATCTTCATCTTACAGATAAGGAAACCGAGGCACCACAATTAATTACATAAGTTACCCGAGCTATATAAATTCATTGAAGGAAATTTCTAGAAGTATTTGTTCCCAAAGTTCTTGTTCCAAAAGACTACAGGGCGATATTTGTTCTTTTGCCTATGTGTAATCTCTGAAAAAAGAATTTGTATACTTAGGCAACAAAATGAAAGGGGAGGCTATCAGAGTCCCCATGCTCTTTTTTCATGAAAAGGGTCTCATTTGGACTCTGAGGGGTAGAGATGCCAGAATCATAGACCTAGCTCTATTTGGGAATGGGGCAGTGATCTCTTAGGACTCACAGATGATGTTTTTTGTACAAATGTGGGACTGTAGCAATTCAGTTGGAGGGAAGAAATGGGTATGATAAATGTCCTTGGAAGAAACCCTTGCCCTTACAGGCTGTCTCCCTCTCACTAAGGGTGAGTCTTCAACTTGTCCTACCAGGCTGTCAGCACCCAGCCCCAGGATTACAGAAATTAAGTCTCCATTCACTTGGTTCAATGAGAATCAAAGATCTGGCACCAACCCATGCCAGTGTTGTATTGAACTGCTTGTTTTTGATTTGTGTTATTCATCTGTTTTAAGTCTCTGTTTAATTTCCCGGTGAGATTGTAAACTCCTGGATATTAGTGACACTCTGGGAAATACTCTCATTTTTCCCAGAATGCATTAAGTACAGAAAGTGCTTGATAAATGGTAGTTGAATGGAATGGAATCAAATCTGTATGTAATGGTAGATTTGGGCAATTTGGAGTATTTATTTTTCTGCTTTAGACCAATGGGCAGCACATTGATAATTCAATCCATCACATCATGGTAGTGTCCTATTGAAAACAGATCACTTAAATATATGTTCTAAACAACAACAACTTCAAAAAGGCCCGGCTGGACTTCCTGGGTTGTGCCAGGTCATGCTGCAGTGTTATAAGCGACCTTAGAGAACCCACACTGCAAACAACAGAAGGGTCTTCCTTCTCTCTTCCATTCCCTCTCTTCCTCCTTCCTTCTGCTTTCTGAACAATTCAGTCCTAAAGCCATTATATGGGGCAGAGCAAGGTGGACATCTATTCAGATGGGTGGTCTGGTGTGGGGTGTCAGAGCCCAAGCAGGATGAAGATGGCAATGGATCTATTCATGGAAGGGGATAGTGGCAATGATAGGAAACTGGTTACATACAGGGGAGTTGGTTGAATAAATAAATTTATTAAAAGTAATGGGTGCCAAGTTTCTCACTGTTGTATAAGGGAAAAATAAGGAACGGGAGAAAATGAGAATGAACATTATGGCGTTCAATTGATATTGGAGGTATCAGTGTAAGTTTACAGAATTCAATAAATAGATATAGATGTGAAAGAAATTTAGATGTAAATATGTTTATACATAACTATGTCTAATATATGTCTCTCTATATCTATGCATATGTTTGTATATACTTACATACACACATACGCTTTTCCTAAATATTTTCCTGACTTTTTAATATTTTCAGTTTCACATTTACTTCACCAGGCATTTATTGTTGTGTGCAGTATGAAATGGGCACCACTTTTTTTTTAACCAAATAGCCAGTCAATTTCTCCAGCACAATTTATTGAATAATTTATCTCTCCCATTGATCTGAGATACTTCCATTTCCATACGTTATGTTGACTGCACACATCTTAAAAAAGCAACCCTGATTGTCTGATTGTCTCATTAGCGACAGAGAAATGCTGATATCTCTCTGCTGCCTCTCCTCTGACATCTTGCTGGGCACCAATGGCCTATGTCCAACTCAGTGTCCCATAAAGCATCCTTAAGCTCAACTTCCTGTGTGTCCTCATGTATTCCTGACCTCAGGAAACGGCACCCTCAGCCTGACTGCCCAACAGCAGACGCGGCTGACCCTACACTCCCCTCTCCCTATTACGCCTCTTCCCCCTCCCTTTCCTCTGCAGCTCCTTAGTTTAGACTGCCATGACTTTTCCCCTGAGCTATCGCAAAGGCTTTTCCATGTTACTCCTTCTACTCCATGTCTCATACTGATTTCTGAATAATGAATATAAATAATAAATAAATAATATATGATATTAATAATAATCTGAGCCTGCCCCTTTGACTGCAGTTCAAAAACTCAAGTTTGTGCATAGCAGAATCACGGCCACTGTAATTGAACTTCCGGCTGCTCTTTCCCCTACTTGACTCACACTCTTATCCCTTGTACTCAGCTCCAGGCCTGGAATATGCCAAATACTCCACAATTTTATACTTTTTTTTTTTTTTTGCACAGCCTAGCAAATTTATTATTTTTTTATTTTTTTTTAAAGAAAATCAATCCTTTCAAGGTCCAGTTTCAACACAGCCCCTTTCCAGGCAGTGTTTCCCTAATCCTCCAGTTGGAACTCATTGCTTCCCACTTATCTCCAAAGCACTGAGCTTGTCTTATACCATGAGTTTCATTATGCTGCACACCTTAGCTTTCAGATCAGGAGCCTAACCCTGAAGGCAGGACCACATCTTTGTTACGTCTGACCTCTGCCTGTAGCCAACAGTTTAGCCCACTTCCTTAGGCAGCTTGCCAAGTGCTTTAACTCCCTCCCTCCCTCCCTGCATTCCTCCTTCCCTGATAAATGGCAATTGTACCCCAGGCTCTGTTCTAACACTGGGGATATTGTGATTAACAAGACACGGTTCTTGTCCTCATGGAGCTTGAATTGCTTTGGGATTCTTATTTAATCTTATCAAGACTCTAGGACATAGGGGCTATTACTCTCTCCCTTTAAAGTATCTATCTATCTATATATATATATATATATATATATATATATATATATATATATATATATATATATATATAAAAGCCTAATATGCAAAGTGTCCCCTCAGGAGCTCAACCGACCGGGAGTTCGATCACTCACCATGATGTGCGCTGACCACCAGGGGGTGGCACGGAATGAAGGAAGGCTCTGGCCGGCAGCCACTAGGGGCCCTACCCAGGCACGAATTTTGTGCACTGGGCCTCTAGTCCCTCAGGAATGGCCACATATTTGATAAATGGCAGAACTGGAATTCAGATTTGCATGATACTAGTTGTCCCCAACACCATGCCTTGTAGAAACATTTGTGGAACTGAAAAGAAGAGAGGAAAACAATTTTGTGTCCCTATTTAAAAACCATGACCACCACCCCTCACCCCCTCCATTTGCTATCTCTATATACTCAGGAAGTAATTAAAAAAACGAGTCTTACACCCAAGTTGGATCTGTATTCTGAGGGCCCATATTGCTTTATTACAGAAAAGTGAACAGAAAGAAACTCACATTTACTGAAGTAGACATATCTGCATACGTGGCTTTTTAAAATCTTCACAAGAACACTGTTGTCTCCATTTTTATAGGTGAAGAAACAGACTCGGGGAGGGGGGTTAAACAACTATCCACAATCACATAGCTATTTCTCAAGTTATCTTTTAAATAGAATTTTTATCAATGCATATATAGAACTTATATAAATTAAATCATGTTTAAAATGTATACAGGGAAGTTGCTATTTAAAGGTTTTCTATAAAAAGTAGAGTATTCAATAAATGGTAATTGGATTTACCGATTTGCCATCTTGCGGGGGGAAAGACAAGTAAAACTGGATTCGGATCTCACTTCTTATGGCAAAATAAGTTCCAGATGGATCAAAGATTTACGTGTAAAACATGAAATCACAGACATCCTAGAAGAACACATGGATGCATATTTTTATAATCCTAGAATGGGCAAGACTTTAAAAAATATAACACAAAACCCAGAAGTCATAAAGGAAAAGATGATAAAATTGATTACATAAAAATTAGAGTTTTCTATAGCAAATTTCAATCTCAAAAGTAAAAGGTAAAGTGTAGACCTCACCAAAGGACTGCATGATAGGGTGTTGGAACTAAATCCCCATTAGTAATACAGGATTGCGTGTCCCACATGTAGATTTTGCTTGACAACTTCGTTAGTAGTCAGCCAATCAAAACCAGGATCAGGGTCTGTAGTCTATGTCCTGGACTATCTGTTTCCTCCCAGTCTCAAATTACAACTACAGTTGATCGTTGAGCAACATGGGTTTGAACTGCACACGTCAATTGGAAAGAAAACTCTGAATGACACTCAACTGTAATTCACAAATTACCAGTTGGGGACCTAAATGTAGGGAACCTCAGTGGTTGTGTGTGTGTGTGTGTGCTTTTTGAGGCTTTAAAATGGAAGGAATTGATGTGAAACTGAAACATGCGGCCTGTTTGACAGGGCTGATTTGATGGCTCGGTGTGACCAGATCCCCAGAATCCCTGCCCCTCCTTGAAGCTGCGTCTCAGTCATAGAAGAAGAAAGAAAAGCAAGTGTGAAAAGGCAAATGAAATCTATTTGATTCCTGTCGGAAATGGATTTTCTGTGCAAGGTACTACTTTGCTATTTTTAAAAGAAATTCGGTTGAAGGGAAGCCGTGACTGAGTTTATGTGACTTCCCTTAGAAAACTTATGGAATGTATTCATTTAGAAAACATTAGGAACTGGGTTAGAAGTCTGTGGGGGAGTATCTGTGTATTTGTGTTACATTAAAATTTGCAAAGTGCATATCTTCTAGTTAGCTCTTTGTTAGACATGACAACCCTGGGCTTATTGGGGATGAGCAATGGACTTTTTTTTTTTTATAGCCGTGTTTTTATTTTCCATAATCATTTAAGTTATAATGAGACTTTTTGAATAATAATGAAGCTTTACCAGGACAATAGAAGATAGGTGTTTAGGAAGGCCATTAACCTGTCCCAGTGTAGTCATTTTTGCTTTGTAATGGAACCTCAGTTGTGTGTGTGATGAGAGAGAGAGAGAGAGAGAGAGAGAGAGAGAGAGAGAGAGAGAGGAAAGAGCAGCACAATTAAAGAGCGATAGCGCCTCGGGGCCCAGACAGCTTTGTTGTGAGCCTGGAAAGATGGTTGAGGAAACCTCCTTCCTAGTTCAAAAATTATTCCTGAGCTGTCATAGAACCCTGAGAATGAGACATGGCACAGGAGGTGACAGTGACATCAGGGCGAATCATCACACCTGGATCCTGGAGTAGAGGGCAAGGGAGGGAGAGTCCCAAGCACACATGATTGAGGTGGACAGTTTCTGAGGGCCAGCTTCATTGGCCAGCTGGAGGGGATGTGTACACACGTTCTCAGGAATTCATGGGAACAGTTAACGAGTGGGGCCCAGGAAAGACTGGACTTCATGGCACATGAGCCAGCAGAGAGTGAGGGCAGGAAGTGTGCTCACAGCCATTGCAATGTGGGTGCAAATGCCCGTGAGGCCCCACAGGTTGAATTCTGAATATTGTTGCACTTTAGGGTTCCATCTAGGGTTTTTGTGAGCCCTAGTAATACATATGCAGCAAGGACTGTTCTTCCCTCTAAGAGCTATAATTGGTTGGTACTTGGAAACGGCAGTGATATCATAGGAGCCTAAGACACGGAAATGCGTGTGGGTCCTCGGTTCGGTTGTGAGTGCCAATGAAGAGGGAGGAACCTGAACTTAAAAACACCCGACAGGCTTCTTTAAGGCCCTGGGAAGGGCTAAAGTGCTTGGCAAGTTTTTCAGAAAGGGAGAAAGAGCAAATGCACCCTCACTAGAACTTAATTACTGTGCATCCCCTGGCGAGATAAGTGCCTGGAGAGTGGTTTTTTGTGTGTTTTTTTTTTTTTAACCCTGCCTTCCCTACCTTAGATACTGAGTTTCTGTAGAGACTGAACCTCTTCCTAGATCAAGACAGGCAATGAATGTCAGACATGACCAGCGTCCTTGGGTCAACGATCCCCTAATGGGTCTAAACCTATGCAAGCCACCTGCTGCTTGCACATAGCTCATGTTCTGGGACGGAAGGGTGGAAACCATGGGGGTCAGAGGCAAAAGCTGGTGTGTTCCTCAAGAGTATTGCCACATGCCCTGGATGGGTAGTTCAGTTGGTTAGAACAATATGCCAGGGTTGAGGGTTTGATCCCCGGTCAGGGCACTTACAGGAATCAACCAATGAATGCGTCAATAAGTGGAACAAACCAATTTCTCTCTCTCTCTCTCTCTCTCTCTCTCTCTCTCTCTTCCTTCCTCCCCCTCTCAAAAATCAGTCAATAAAACTTAAAAAACACATGTAAACTCTGGCTAAGGAAAACCACGTAGACACTGCAAAAACAGCAGGTACAGAGGTAAAATAATAACAGCACGAACACAACCATCCCAGTAGCTCACATTTACTGATTGCTTACTAGGCGTCAGGCACTGTGCAAAGCACTCTACAGGCATCATCTCATTTAGGAAATTGAAGCAGGTGAATGGAGAGCCTTAGAGGCTGGGCATTTGAGGTCACAGATACCTTAAGTCATGTGGTGCTTCAGTGAGAGTGGCTAAACGTTTGAGAACTCTTGAGCAGTTATTTCGGAGTGTTATCAACTGTAGAGCCATACGAGCAACATTGCTAAATCAGTAGTGGGCTGAAAAATAAAACAAGAAGTTTTATAAAAACGGGAGACCCTGTGATAGTAGAGAAGAAAATATAGATCAGGCTCACTGGGAACAGGCAATGATTAGGGCTGCCTTGAGCAGAATATTTCAATTAAAACTCCAGCAGCCAGGCTCCTACTTCCTTCCAGCTCTTCAAACCAGGTTCAGGAAGCCTGGAGTCACTCAGACCCCTGGCACAGCCACGGAACTGCCAGAAGGCCAGGGCCTTACCTCAGATCCAGGGCTTCTGAGAAGACCTGCAGGTGGCCTCTTGCCCAGTCCCAAGGCTGTCTTCCAAGAAACAATGTGGGGAGTGGTGCCCAGAAAACTGTGAAGCCAAACTGCCCTTACATGCGTTATCAAGACTGCATACAGAAAGACTGTGATCAAGAAGAAAACCCATGCGTACTCTTCCCACAGAGAGTCAGACATGGCACAGTGGCCCACGACATGAATTGGCTCTGTGCTTCACCATAGCAGCCACGAGGCGAGGCGTGGAGGAGGGATTTGGTGTGCAAGTGGTGCAGGACAGTGGGTCACGTGCAATATTTACTTCCTGACCACTCCATGGCCTACACCTGACCCACTCCTTCCGCAAGGGTGGATAGGATGATGGGGTTTTAGCATAAGGCTTTCCTCTTGGCACTCGAACTGTGAGCGCAAGGCTTGAGGTTTTCTGAAGCAGCAGTTCTCAACCTGTGGGTCGCGAACAATGAAAATACATCCTGCATATCAGATATTTACATGACGATTCATAACAGTAGCAAAATTACAGTTATGAAGTAGCAACGAAAATAATCTTATGGTTGGGGTCACCACAACATGAGGAACTGTATTAAAGGGTCGCGGCATTCGGAAGCTGAAGGAAAGGAAGAGGTGGGTGTGGACGGAAGTGACTGTGTGCCTGAAATCAAAGGACAGGAACAAAGAGCAGCTGCAAGGGTAAGAACCTGCTCCAGTTTACTCGAAGTGCCTGATTCACTCTGTGGGCCGCAGGCTGGAGCAGAGATCTGGAACCTACCTCCCAGCCTCCACCTGTGCAGCCGGAAGCCCGGAAGACAGGTGTGGGGAGGAGCCAAAGGCTTCTACTCTTGAGGTTGTCTCAACTGAAAAATCTCAGAGAGTTCTACTGCCAGGTGACAAGAGAGGGTTAGGCGAATGCCATTCCCTGGAACCAAATTTCCCCTCAGTGAATGGGACTGAGGGGCCTTCAGGGGAAATAGCATAGAAGGGAGCTGTATGACCCTTTGCCGTTTAGGGGGGAAGTTTGCAAAGACCGAATTGCTTGGGATGAATGAGATCACCTTGAAGAAGGCCTAATTAATAAAACATCAAAGTCTTGAGGTCCCATGACCTATATGCTTCCTCATGGCAGAGGTGGGCAAATGGGGTTAACAAAAGGTGTAGATTTTTGCACTCTGCATAGATTCATTAAACCAGACCACTGTCCACAATACTGGCCCCAGACTGCCTGAGGAGAGGATTGTCAAAATCCTATGATTGAAAGGAACAAAACGAGACCATGAAATAATCTGCATAAAATCTCAATTGGAGAAATGTGGAAGCAGCGTGACTTGTGGTTAGGCCTAGATGTTAACAACTATACTTTGAAAACTAACATATAATTCCATAAAGCAAGACAGTAACAAAGGGACTGGCCTGCACACGGCCCTGGGAACCAATCCCAGCTGGTGCCACTGGGGTCGCCCTCTCTGGAGGGGAGGGGCGCATGGCCTGGCGGACACGCTTGCGCACTGGGTGGCCTTTTCCCAAGTTCACTTGCCCAGAGGCAAGTCTCTCCTTGCAACCTGCAACCGCAGGAGAGCAGAGTGCCAACTGCCACGGAGTCACGGCAGGACCTTTAGATGTTCCTTCCCCTCCTTGACGAGTGTGACTTAAAGGAGTGCTGCGGAAACTGTAACCAAAGGAGGCATTATGCTTCCAGAAAAATCTCCAGGAAAAGTATTACATGCAACAGTAGTAGTTGTGGGATGGGGCTCCAAAGGAAAGGGTGGAGCGACTCAACCAGTTAAAGTACAAATCGGAGATAAAGTTCTATCAGAATATGGAGCCATTAAAGTAGTTCTAGACGACAAGGATTGTGTCTTATTTAGAAATGGTGACATTCTTGGAAAGTGCAGACTGCAATAATCACTTGAAATGGCATCATGTGAAGTCCATTCCACTGAAGCTCTGAACTCTTTCATCATGTAAATAATTTCTGTGTCTCTTTTATAATAAACTAACCATCCCTGTTAGTTGAGAACTCTTGAGACACTGGCACAGCATCCCCTCCCCCCCCTCCCCACTCCCCCCCCCCCAAAAAAAAGGAAGAAGAAGAAAATAACAAAGGTTGATGGCATGAACCTAGGCTGGTATTTCCCTAACTTCAGTTGTTCCCATGCTGCCATCTTCAACATTTTGGGCATTTCTTTGTACTTAATGTTTTTCTTTAAACTTATCATATACTTACACACCCGTTTAAAGAAGAAAACTTTGTGTCATGACTCTAAAAAGAAAACCAGTATCACTTGGCATAAATCGAAGGTAACAATAGTAAGTACTTGTGTAATGAAAACCAAAAGAATGTTATAGAACACTAGCTAGAATAGATACTACATCCCGAAGTCTCAGCCTGGGGCCAGCTCTCTCTTTTCAAAAGGGAGATTAACAAGTGACAGACCACATGGAAAGGTGTCAGCAGGCCCGAGAGAGAACTGGGAGGGAAAACTCTCTCATGTGTGACTCGGTGCTGTTTAATGTCAGTGTCTGGGCACCACTGAGAACCACCATCTCCAGTTCCACTTGTGCTCCAGTCACGGTGGGTTTGCTGTCCATTTTGGGAAACACAGTTTCTGACCATCCTAAGGAGATGCAACCCTCATTCACCCTGATTAGAGTGGAAATCAGATGGGAAAGAAGGCATTAAAAAAAGTCTAAAAAGCAGATTGGAAAAACTATGAAGCCGAAACAAAGCAAGAGCATGAAAGAAGCTGAGAGGATGAGCTTATGTTTGAATTAAACAAAGAACACTAATAAAAGGAAGAAGCAAAGCCCTTTAAAGACCGAAAGTGGCTAGGAAGTGACATCATCTCCAGTCAAACCAGCAGGAGCAGAAATGCAGAAAGTTATCCAATAAGCATGTGGGCAAACTGCAGGCCATAGCAACAGTCACTCATTGAGGGGAAATGGTGGAGGGGGGCGGGGAGGTGGTGGAGGGATGGCGGACAGACACCGCTGACTGCTCACTCTCAGGTCTTCACATGATTGAACCAGCTGGCCGAAGCAGCAGGACCCGTTTGTTGCTGAGTCAGGTATTTCAGCGACTTTAGAACAAACACATTCTTTATCCCTGGGAAAAAAATGGGAATTTGCTCAGCTGAGTTTTACTTCTCAGACAGCTGTTTTGCATATGGACTGTGACTTGCCCATCACTTAATTTGTTTTTCTAAAAGGAAATAAAAGGTGATTTATAACTGGTAGGTTCAGTGGCCAGTGAGAGTGATAAAATTCCAAACCCAAACCCATTGGTGTTCAGTACCTTTAGCTATTCTGCTATCTAATCTAGTTTACAGCAAGGCAAAGATGGGCCACTTGGGGCTCCTATAGTAGCCATTTATACCTCAGAAAATAATTTTTAATGATTAGAGCAGGGTAAATAAATAAAGACCAATAAAGCTCAAGGTAAAAGCTACATGGAGATCACATCAGAAGCTACACATATGCTAACTAACATAAAGCCGTGTTGTGTTGCTTTTAAAATTCCACCATCTGGGTTATAACAGTGACTCAACATAATAAACATAAACATGTAATACTGTACTTCATATATATATATATATATATATATATATATATATATATATATATATATATAATATATGTAAATATATATTTTAAGCTTCAAAATAGTGTTTCTCAAGTACTGTTCCAAATGTGATTTTCTGAATTTTCAAAGTCCCTTCCAATTTTGGTTTGTTTTCACATTGACAGAATGAAGCAGAATTGTTAGGGGCAGAAATAGAATATTGGAGACCAGATACAATAATAAGAAATTTTAATTATGCTTAGAAAGCACATGCTAACCTCGCCAAGAGTTATACGCCCTGGGACATGGGAGCTAACATCGGAATGCAGTCCATCCTCCTGTCCGGAGAACTGCCTATACTTATGGAAAGATTTACAACCTCGTGGCTGAAACGATCTAGTCCCAGAGATACCTGCTCTTTAGAACCCCAACCTCTATCACCTGTAATCTGGTGCCGGGGCGCCAGGAGGCACCTGCCCTCTGAGAATCCCCTCCAGCCCGCATGACTTGTAACCTGTAATGATCATCCCATGCCCACTTCCCCATGCCTGTAATTCCTACTTTCCCACGTAATCTTCGTCCTTCTACCCAACATGAGCAGCTGGCCTATGAGGGGCTGCAGAGCAGATTTGTGTGGATGACCTGCTGCTCCCCCACACTGACGGCATTACTGGAATAAACGCTCATATATGATTCAACCCCGTTTCTGCTTAATTGGCTCAAGTAGTGACAGGCAGCCCAGACCCGTTGGTTGTCCGTTACGAAAGCACTTACAGGGACCGGCACTAAGCTCAGTGGTCTCTCTGTAGGTGCCCTTGTTTTTAATACTTATAACAATCTTGTGATTCATAAAATATGATTCTATTTATTTTATAAATGATTAAAAGGAGGCTCAGTAAGCATCTTGTCTGAGCTGGTCTTAGGGTACCTTTGTTATAGAAATCCCAAAGATTCAGCTTAAAGGTTTTTTGACACAAAGAGTAACTTTTTTTTATTTTTAAATCCTAGCCCCGGGCCCACGGGACCCTCATGAGCAGAAAAACATCTGTGTGATCGCATTTCTGGGTGCTGCCTCCTGAGATGGTTTTCTCACACTCAAGCCAGAAGTAGCCTGCTCTGAACTACAGCAGAAAAAGAAGGGGAGAGAACTGCTCCCAAAGCAGGTCGGGCATCCAAGCTCGAAAGGGAAGGAGCGGATCTGCCTGTGGATAAACCCCTGGGAAGGGCCAGACTGACTCCCTTTGAGTCTCACCCCTTGACTGGCAGCATCAGGGAGTGTATTTAGTCGAGCGCTTCCTACACAGCGGAAGACACTGCAGTGAGCCTCTGAAATGCAGCCCTCGCTGGAGGTGCCCTTTCCTGGAGGGCAGGCCCGCCAGACAAGAAGCGATTCAGGGCTTGGATTTTAAGTTTTCAAAAAACGTCTTGAAATTCTTTTTTCAAGAGGGACATAAATACCCTATTACTGGCATATAATTTGATGAGCAGTAACAGGGACCCTAATCCCCTCTCCTTTTGTAACTTTATAGCTTCCACATTATTTTTTAGAGGTTTCAATATATCATCTCTTTAGGACCCCGTAGATTTTAATTATCAAAGCCGCTACGTCAGTTTTTGCCCAAAGCAGAGTGACCTTATTTTATAACTGAAACAAAGCCCGGAGCTTGGTCCCAGCGGCGGGCAGTTAATAGGTCATTCCATAAAGATTTATATATACTTTGTGGACAGAGAAGAATTTCAAAGAGGGTGAGTCAAACTATGAACTCACTTATCTTTAATCGCTTCGGGCAATTTAGGATTTGCTTCAATTAGAGGCTGCATCCGGGCTAAATGGGGTTTGTTTTTGCGAAGGTTCCAAAAAACACTGTCATTAAACAATTTAGAAAATAGTAAATTCAGCACCTCATTTTAATCTACCTGCAGGGGAACAAAAACAAAAACCTGGTTTCTTTTGTTTGGGCATGAAGGTAGCTTCCCTGTGGGCCTGGAGAATCAGGCAGTGTTTCATAATTGCATTTGTACACCTGACATAGGAAATATTACTCCAAAGTGAAAGCAAAGCCTTGGACAGAAATAGCTGGGTGTTGGAAAGAGGGGGATGTGTGTAGGAGAGGGTGTGCGGCCCTCCATCTCTTAGATTCACTGACAGCAGTATCAACCCAGCTTCCAGCCCACTGTGCCGCTGTGAAATTCTTGAGAAAATAAAATCTGCAATTAAAATTCTCAAGCTCTCCATCCTTGGTCCCACACCCACTATCCTCTTCCCTCAAAAAAATCTGTTGCCAGTGCTTTCGCTATGATCCTCTCTCGTGGGGGTTTTCTCTTTGGAACAGCAGCGAAATCAGGAAAATGTCTTGACCACAGCTCACTGCTCCGGTGACCACCTTGAGGCTGGCCAGGGGCCCCCCAGAGGCAGTCGCGTTGAAAGGCAGCTTCCCATGTCACCATTAACCTCCTGCAGAAAGACGAAAATGGGAAACGCAGTGATATTTTATTCAGTTTTCTGCTCCTTGTTCTAGAAAATAGAACCAAGGCAACATATGATTGGAATAAAACAAGGTTATTCTTAGCAAATAAACAGTCCACATGCAGAATCAGTACAAAATTTGGTTTCGAGAGTATTCTGAAAAGACATGCAGTGGCCACTCTTCACCTTCCTATCAGTGAGGCCCGGGATGGGGTGAGCAGAGAGGAGGGTCATAAATGACTGACATTTAGAGAATAGGCCTCATTATTCTCGTTTTGAAAGTAGCCTGGGGATGAATATAAGCTTTACAAATAAGTTTGTCATTACAGAGTGAAGTATCCTTTAAGCATATTTTGGATGAGCTATGAGGAAATGTGGTTGTTACGGTGTTTTGAGATAATTAGATTAAAACCACTAGCATTTTCTGCAAGATAGGATATCCTTTGTCCACGATATAAAGCCCTGAGCACCTTTGCTCTTAGGGAGGGAGATCAGGAGGGGCTGGGTCTCAACGTGAGACACACACCAGGCACAGTGGAATGGAACTGACAGCCTGCCACCAAATAGAATAGTCTCTTGCACCTGCCTGAATGGCTGTGTCCCCTCGGTGGGGCAGTGTGCTGGGGCCAGCGTGCCTACAGGAGCAGACAGAGGAGTCCCCCAGTATGATCCTGCCATGATGCTACATTGCTCCCTTCACTATGGGATGGTCCAGGGCCAGGCCCCCTACAATTCAGGCATCATGTGAATCAACAGTGTCACCCAGCCTCAGCACACTTCGAGGTGCTGCTTAGCTCAGGGGCTAGAAAAGCTCAGCTTCAGAGGATGAGACTCCAGAATGAGACGGAAGGCAGGATGGGGCTGGACCTGTCTGGCCAGTGGGAGCGAGGCTGGCACCTTAGGTGGCAGTTCAATGCAGTGGTTATGAGTCCAGGCTGTGTGGTTAGACAGTCTGATTCCTAACCAACCAATTAATCACAGGCACATCTCTAAACCTCATCAGTTTCAGTGGCAGCACTCAGTTCCCTTATTTCAAAAATGGAAAAAATATGTTCCGATAATTACAAGAGCTAACATGTACAATTTGTCTGGTATGTAGCAAGCACTCAATAAATGTTAGATATTGTCATCAAAAGCAAACTAGATTCACAATATATGTAAGTCAAACCATTATGCTGTATACCTTACACTTATACAGTGATGTATGTCAATTATATCTCAATAAAACTGGAAACATAGGTCATGGCCCATGTGGCTTAGTTGGCTGAGCATCCTCCTCCCATGCACTGAGAAGTTGCCAGTTCGATTCCGGGTCAGGGCACATGCCCAGGTTGTGCCACCTGGGCTCAATATCCAGTAGGGGGTGTGCAGGAGGCAGCTGATCGATGTTTTTTTCTCCCTCTTTCTTTCTCTCTCAAATCAATAAAAACGTATTTTTAAAAAGTTGGAAACATCGAGTAAAATAAATAAAAAAACAATAACTATACATTAAATTTTTTTTTAAATATATTTTATTGATTTTTCACAGAGAGGAAGGGAGAGAGATAGAGAGAGCTAGAAACATCGATGAGAGAGAAACATCGATCAGCTGCCTCCTGCACATCCCCCACCGGGGATGTGCCCGCAACCCAGGCACATGCCCTTGACCGGAATCGAACCCGGGACCTCTCAGTCCGCAGGCCGACGCTCTATCCACTGAGCCAGACCGGTTTCGGCTACATTAAATTTTTTAAAAGAGTGAACAGACAGAGTTTCCAAATGGCATCTGATGTGTGGCTGATGCCTTTTTGTCCCTGGGCCCAGGTTCTCAGATGGACAAGCAGAGGGGCACGTTTAGCTGGGCTTTCTATTATGGCTTAGCTTCAGTTCTGCAAATGTTGATTTTGTGTTGGATTAATTTCTGTGCAGAGGACGTGGCATGAAAGTAGTCTGAGCTCTCCGTTGGCTATTTTCCCTTTATGCTCTACCTGGTCACTACAAGCTGTCTAATGAATATTAATGAAGCGGCTTTAATAAATGTCTACCTGAGAGAATTGCAGAGTGGTAACCTCTGACCTTTCATCCTGTCTCCCCCGTTTGCTGGGTTTTGAGAGTGACAATTATGGTTGTAACATCAATTTTTATTAATAAGGAAAGAGACGAAATTAGGAAAATGAAAGGCTTGGGTGCAATCGGCTGCGCTGCTTTGTAAAACGTGCATTAACTATTAACATGAACTTTGTTCTGGGCCCCGTGCCAGCTGCTTTCCTCAGGCTCTGCCCTTTAGTTGAAGTTATTTGAGCTCTGCTGTCCTGAGGACCAGAAAAGTCGAGTAACCTACTCCAAGTCACACAGCTGCAAGTGGAAGGTTCCTACTCCATTATTAGCCACATCCAACTATCCATCCACTCCTTAAATATTTTTGGAGTGCCTACTAGGTGTGATTCACTGTTCTAGGTGCTGGGGACATAATGTGGAGTCAGAGAGACCCAATCCTGGTCCTCAAGGAGCTCCCAGCCTTCTGAGGACGGGCTGACAGACAGGCAGTTGTGATTTGTTGCAACAGAGAGAGTGGGGTGGTATAGGCATTCCAGGCAGGCAAACCCCGCCTCTGCTCAGGCCCAGGGGCAAAGGTGAACAAGGCACTTTGGGGAACTGCAAGGCATTCACTGAGGTGTTAAATGTTATATGATAAATAAAGACCCAGGAAGGGCCTGTGGGTGCTCAGGGAAGGGGATCACATCTCTGCTCAGGCTGACTTTGAGTTTACTTGACAGATTGTGCTGTCTGACTCTGGTGTTATCCAAAGCAGTAATAATAGGCTCTGAGGATGATGATGTGTGTTCTCTGATTATAATTGTCCAAGACACAACAGGACTGAAGGTCTCTCCAGGGTTGCTCTGTGTTGCTCTGTGTTCCTGTGCCACAGCAGAAGACAGGGGCAGCCCTGCCTGGGCCACAGCACATCAGCCTTACCGGACAAGTGACGGAAACAAGACACAGCATGCGTACGCAGGCCCAGGGCGAGGTCCCGATGTCCTGGACGGGCAAAACATGTCTCCCAACCACATCGCCTGACCTGCCCCCTAACACTGTGTGCCAGGCTGTGCTCCTGAGCTGCACAGGTTCCGACTCCCCGAGTCTTCACAATAACCTTACAAGGTGGAGCAATCACCCCTGATGCTTCATTTGAGGAAAATGAGGCACAGAGAGCTTAAGTAAGACGCCCATGCTTTCACACTAGTAGGAGCCAGAACCAGAATTTAAACGCCCTGGTAGCATGGCCCTAGAGTCTATGCTCTTATTCATGGTCCTGTATCCTCTTCTCCAACTGTCGGAAGTATATTCAAATTGCTGAGAGTTCATGCAGTCATCTATGTGAAGTATGGAGGATGAGCCATAGTCCCATCCCCTAGCAGTACATGAATTAAAGCCGTTTATGGGCAACCTCGTGGGCAAAGCTGCCACCACCCACACTCGCCCCCAGTACTTTTGACTCATCGCTTCTACACCTTCACCAAACAACCGGATGTTGTAAAGCTTGTTACTTTCAGTGGAGCAGGAAGCAAAGGCTTCACGCTGAACCCTGGCTCCACGGAAGTGGAGCCACTGCCTGTAAGTGGGTGCTTTTTTCACTCAAGCCTGAGCCCTGGCTCCTCCTCCGATGGCTCCAGAAAGGCTCAGCCTCGGGTGGTGGTGGGGACACTGCGGCAGCCTCTTGTTCCCAGGGAAGCACCTTAGGGCTCATGACAGGATCGCGTCCCCCTCCAGGAGACTCTGATTAAGTGGCTCAGGGAAGGGCTGGGGTATGCAGATTCAAAAAAACCCCACCCCAACTCAGATAAACGGAACTGGTCACCAGATGGGGCTCATTAATATGCTGGTCAACAGAGAAAGGTGAAGGATGCCTGTCACCAGTGATGATGATGGTGGTGATGATAAATTAAACAAATGAATGAAATAATACTTCCATGAAGCCTTGGGATTTAGATGCTTCTAGACCAGGGGCGGGCAACCCCTGGCACGCGTGCCAAACATGGCACGCCAGTAACTTTTGCTGGCACGCGAAACCCTCTCTTACAATCTTCCATTTACAATTTTTTCCTTAATATCAACTTTTTTATTTTTCAGATAAATTCAGTGTAGGTGCATCTTAGATAAATAAATAATTTTACATAACATGTATACATTAAAAAATAAATGTATTTTCCATCATCATATACTGTGTTTTTGTCGCTCGAATGCATTTTATTATTTCTTCAAGGTTCTTCACATACGTACAACTTAAGAGATACCAAGTAGGCGTAACATGTTCTCAAAAAATTAGGGTTGGCACGCAGAAGAATTTTGAGTCAGAGATTTTGCTGGTTTTGGCACGCACTCACAAAAAGGTTGCCCACCCCTGTCCTAGACTATTATGTTAGTTCATTAGAAATAAACAGAGCTCCCGCCTTTGCTGTGCCACAGTCTTGTCAAGAGACCCATCTCTGCTATGGAAAGTTATAACCTGGGACCTCTGTGTCCCTTTCCCATAATCAACGTGCCGCTCTGTGCCTCTGGGTCCCTCTTCCCTCAGGTTTTATTCAGATTGCTCCCCAGTATTCTTTTCTTCCTATATTTACGCACTAGTTCGTTCGCTTGTGTACCTTGAGGTTAGTGGTTCCTCCCCAGCTCTGCTTTTATCTGCATAGGAATTTCTGCTTCTCTTGTTACATTAGCCTAAGTGAACCTGAGGTCTGAGAGATCATTTTCCTCTCTGCCTATCAGAATCGCTGGTAGAGAAGGAAAGGAGGTCTGTTCAGATGCAGAGAACAACTCTGTATGAAATAGCAAGACAGACATATGAGGGGTATTTTCCCCGAAATTCATAAAAACAAGGTCGTCAACGTCTTGTGGGGACACTGTGGATGCTTTGCTGAAAAATAAAAGACAGCACTAAAGACCTTTCCGGTTCCTTGTTATCACGTTATTATAATGAGTAACATTGCTACTGTGGAAATGACACAATTAACTATTTTCCTGACGGGTGCTGATTCTATCTTCAAATCTTGACTCTCTGTAGTGTATAAATCTTGAGCATTCTTCACATCTGCTGGTTTATCGGTTCCTTCCTCTTTCCCTCACTTTCCCCTCCCCCCCCTCCCTCCCTCCCTCCCTCCCTCCCTCCCTCCTTCCTTCCCTCATGCATATATATTTTCAGAAAGTACAAAAATCTGAAGAAAAAAATTACCACCAAACACACACACAAAGAACCCCTTAACTTTAATACATATGTGGTTCAACTGGAAATATAAAGAACTATAATTTTATTGCCATGGCCTAATTTTGTCCATGCTGTTTAAAACGAACAAGTTACGATTTTGGAAAATATCAGAAAAGCAAAGTGCAGCAGCTCTATTATCTCACGTTATAGGGAAGAGACACCCCGCATCTTGATAGCAGGCCCTCTGTGATTTTAGCGTTTCTCCACTACCGGAGAGATGTCTGCATAGCACGGGGCACCAAATCATTCTTTAGGTTGAGCGTCAGAGCCACTGGCCCGGAAGGAGAAGCCCACTCACTGTTTTGCTTGCACTGCCCCTGCCTGAATGCAGAGGGCTGCAGAAGCAATGTGGTCTGAGGCGAAATTGTACAATAATGGCTTGCAATACACAACTGACTCCATGTGTGAAATTTAATGCAATATTAGCCCTCAAAAAAGGTTTCGTCTTCTCAAGAACGCGTCCTTGCCATCACTTAAGAGGCAATACTAGGGTAGCATATCTCATTATGGTTCTTTTACTTTCAGGAAACTTCCAGTCTGCAGACTCCCAGTCAGATTCCTTCTACGATTCCAAAGGTTTCTGGGCCCTTGGAGCAGCCCTGTTCTGGATTCCAGGCTCAAGCTTTACTAGATGTGGTAAATGTCGGGCTGAAATTGCACAGCACGTCTGGAACTTTAAAACTAAATCGTATTTGCATTTTGGAATGGCATTAAAATAAATACAGTACAAAATCTTAACATTCATAATAGGAAATCTGTAAGTCCTTCCCACCTTTTTCATGCTTGAAGCGACTAGGTGAAGTGCCTTTGTAAAAACAGCTCCTTAATTTTCAGTACTTCTTAAGTGACCTCAGTTTGGCTGTATAATAGGTACATGGCTCCCAACTTCAGTCAATGCCAGAATCATTGTTTCTGGAAGGATAAACACATATCATAAACTCACACAATAGTTTAAGGTAATTAATAACAAGCAGAAAAAAAGAAAAGGAGCTATGTGCTACGAAATCTATGGCTCTCTAAGAATTCACAGGTCATCAGATTGGATATATTGTCCTTAATTCAAGCTGTGCCCTAAGGAAAGTCATGACTAGCTTATTTCTTCAGTCAGTAGGCATATTAGTGTGTTTGAATATTCATTATGTATAGAAAAGTATGACAATATGGAATAAAATAATCTTAAAGGACTATTACTATTATGTGGAAGTGATTATTTAGAATAGACACATTTTGGGGGGATATTGTTAAAGTATAATTTTCCCCAGATTATTGAAACATCCCCTAAGCACCAAAAGTTTAAAATAGAATTTTTGATTGTTCATTTTGTTGAACTTTTTGATAGACATCTTTTAAAATTGATTTACATTGTATTTTGAATATAATTTAAGTCTTTTAAAATTTTGATTTTAGAGAGAGGAAGGGGGAGAGAGAGACAGACATCGATTTGTTGTTCCACTTATTTATGCATTCACTGGTTGATTCTTGTATATACTCTGACCAGGAATTCACCCTGCAACCTTGGCATATTGGGGCGAAGCTCTAACCAAATGAACTACCCAACCAGGGATAATTTAACTTTTTTAATGAGCCAGTTTGAATGTCATAATTGAGAGGCTGAGAGTTAAGTGGTATAATCAGAAACAAGGGATCAGTACCGCTTTCCTCCCCGAAGCCCTGCTCTTCCTCCTCATTGTCATGCATCAAATTTTCTAGGGCAGGAATATGGATACTACCCTTGATCCCCTCCCCTGCCATCCAATCAACTATGCTATCTGAAAGCCTCTTGAAATGCTTACTCTTCTTCTTCACCAGTGGTACTACTGTAGTTCAGGCCATTCATGTCTCTTCGTTAGATGGCAGAGTTTTTTAAACTGGTGTCCCTGCCTCTATGTAGTAGTCTGACCACCCTGAAGTCCATTATCCATTTTATAGGCAAAGTGGTCCTTCTAAAAATGCATGTCTGATCTAAGCATTCCTCTGCCTAAAACCCTTTAATGGCTTCCTATTGCTCTCAGAATAAAACCCAACTCCTTAATGTGGCCTCTTTAGAGGCCCTTCATGATTCTATCTCTATTAGCTCTGTTTTTGTCTGTTTGATCTAGCTGTGTCTGATAGATTGTTAAAGTTTCCCACTCAGATGGTGGGCTTGTCGATTTCTCTTTGTAATTTTGGTGGTTTTGTTTTCTGTAATTGAAAGCAATGTTATTAGGAACATTTAACTTCTCAGTAATGACCCTCTTTGTTTCTATTAATACATTTGGTTTAAAAGACATTTTGAAATCTAATATTAATAATGTTTCATAGGTTTTCTTTTTTTATCCCTTTATGTCCAGTATATCAGGAGTTTAGTTTTGTGTGTCTTTTGCTAGCATTATATGCCTGAATATTATTTTATACCAATCAGATAATGTCTTTTATTAAGAAATTTAAATCTCTTCAGTTTTGTGTTTGCTGTTATATTGGTACTTAATTCTACTATTGTCTTTTGTGTGTCCTGTTTGACATGCCTCTCTTTTCGTCGTTTTTTTCTTTTCTGTCTTCTATATAGAATGATCAGTTTTCTGTATCAAATTTCCTTAACCCTTGGCCACATTCTTCTCGCTGTGGTTTTAGAAGTTCTGTATCAGCTTTTTGTTAATATAAAGTTTCTTATAAAGTATTCAGACAAAGTCATTATTTTTATACCTCTCCCAAACATGACAAAGGCCTTAGCATGCTTTAACTACCCATTGTGTATTTCCATTCTTCTGATTTTTTTAAACAGTAGAGTAGTGAACCGAGTCCAGCTCGGCCAGGGGTGAACCTGAGGAGGGGCGGTGAAGAATTAAAGAAGACAGACAAGAGAATATAGTTGGGGCCAGGTGGGATCACTGTGCCTGGATGAGGAAACTGGCACAGCCTGTAAATTGAAGCTTTATAGTCAGATCACACAAAGCAAAACAAGGGGAAGATATTTACAGTGTTCTTGCGACTTTCAAATCTGCTTCTTTCCTGTTGTTGCCATTCTCTGAACTCGTTCAAGCCTTGTTTTGGCAGCACTTGCTGCACACCCTGCAGCCCACATCCCTTAGCTACCTGAGGCTCGGACTATAAGGTCAAGCTTACAGCCATAGCCCTTTGGCTATAATTGTGCTGGGAGGGCTTTGTCCTCCAAGCTGGGACTCGTATGTGGCTTTGCCACAAGTCAGTCCAAGGCTTGAGCCTGTCCAAACGTGGTAGCCGGTCTCCACAGAGTAGTTATTTTAATTCTACCATCACATTTTATTTATTTCTTCCCTCACCAGTACTTCTTGTATGCTTTCTCTCTGGGCTTATTTTTCTTACTGGGAGAAGTACATTCTTCAGTAGTCCTTTGGGTGTAGGTCTGTGAGTGTTAGACTCTTTTCGCCTTTTATGATTGAAATGTTTTTGTTGTGCTTTCTCCCTTAAATGACAGTTTATCTGGAAATCAAATTCTTGGTTGAGAGTGTTCCATTCAATATTTCTAAGATACTCAGTTGTCTTTTCTGTTGTTGCTTTTTAGCACTCTAAGTGTAGTCCTTTTGTAGTTAATCAATGTTTTCCCTTCGGTAGCTTGAGATTTTATCTTTTTTACCATATTGCTCTGTGGTTTCACTATGTGATAAAAGTGTTACTTCACTCTTATTTGTCTTGCTCATTACATGTGTTCTGATGTTTTGATTAGAAAACTTTCGTCATTTTTTCCTTTTTTTTTTTTTTTTTTTTTAAGTATAGCTTCTCTCCTCTTCTCTTCAGTTTTCAGTTTTTCCTTCTGGAACTCCTGTGAGACATATGTTGGCACCACTCAACAGAATCCTGATGAATCTTAACTTTTATTCACATTTTAAAAATATCTTTATTATTCTCTACTGTGTTCTGGGTGAATTCTTCAGAGCATCCCTTTAATTCATTACTTTTCCTCTTAAACTTTGGCAAGTTCCCCAGTTAACTCAATCTGTTGACTTTTTTTCATCTCAGTGATCATATATTTTTTTTTAAGTTTTCTATTAGTTATTTTTCATATTTATCTGTTCTCAAATCAGCTTGCATTTGTTCCCTCATTTCTTCGTTGCTTTGAGAATGCAGAAATATTAAAAAAATCGTTGCCAGGCAGTTCCATGTAGTAAATTCATGTTCTGATTGTTCATTCTGTTGGCCTTTCTTAGTTTTGGATATTTGTATGTGTTTGGAACTTGGTGGTTATACTCACGCTGAATGGGAAGTTTTTATATGCTTTTATCTGTTTTCCTCTTGCTGCCTCTATGCTTGCCTCTCCATGTCCAGCGATTTTTGCCCCCACCTGACCCCTTGGACCTCCATTCTAGAATCAGGTCTAATGTTGGCATTTTGATGCCCCTACCCCACAGGGATGTTGGGGATTTTGCAGAACCAATCACATGGCCAGGTGCTTGGCTTGGTTCCTGACTCCAAGGCCGTATCTTTGTCCTCTGCTTCCCCAGGCAGCGGGTTGGCTACTGTTTGCTTCCAGCCTCCGTTCACAAGCACGGCGTCAGGAACTAGCACGGCTCCAGTCCTGCACCTTGTGGGGAGCATCTAGTTCCTATCCCTCTGCAGGAGACGGACAGCTTGGCTTTTGCAACAGGCCCACTGGGGTCCTGTGGCTTCAGACTTGCTGTTCTACTTCTGATCTATGAAAAGGTTGGTTTTTGAGCCTGGTTATGTCTTTTTGGTTTTCTCTTTGTATATTTTAGCTATCATTGTTATTTGTGTGCAGTAAAGGGAGTGGATCAAAACATAATCTTGCGCCGAAACCGGTTTGGCTCAGTGGATAGAGCATCGGCCTGCGGACTGAAAGGTCCCAGGTTCGATTCCGGTCAAGGGCATGTACCTGGGTTGCGGGCACATCCCCAGTGGGGGGTGTGCAGGAGGCAGCTGATCGATGTTTCTCTCTCATCGATGTTTCTAACTCTCTATCTCTCTCCCTTCCTCTCTGTAAAAAATCAATAAAATATATTAAAAAAAGAAAAAAGACTTCCCTATTAAAAAAAACAACACAACAACATAATCTTGCTGTACCAATTTGAGCAGAAATCTCTCTGTATTTTCCTCTTCAGCGTTCTCTCTCACCATCCTTTCCTCTACAATCTATGTTCTAGCCATAGTTAATTTCTTTAGAGGATCAATTAATTGAATGTCCTGCCCCCATCACTCTGCATAAAGTTTGGATGAAATAAGCCAAAGAGGATAGGCAAGTGTAGATTTTTTAAATGTCAGCTTTATTGCAGGTAAGTTAATAAAGAACAAAGTTCTAGATTTGTAACCCAAAGGAGCTTGCTAATATTTTTCAACTCTCAACCATCACAGATTTTAGGCTGAGAACAGCCCACTAAAGGGGAAGGTTGGGTTTGCAGGGCAGACACATTTATCCAAGATCATTGTCAGCACTGGTGTTCTGGGGCAGAGAACAAGAGAAAGAATCCTCAGTAATTAGGGGTCTTTTTAAAAAAATATATATTTTATTGATTTTTTACAGAGAGGAAGGGAGAGAGATAGAGAGTTAGAAACATCGATGAGAGAGAAAGATCGATCAGCTGCCTCCTGCACACCTCCTACTGGGGATGTGCCTGCAACCAAGGTACATGCCCTTGACCAGAATCGAACCTGGGACCTTTCAGTCCACAGGCCGACACTCTATCCACTGAGCCAAACCAGTCAGGGCAATTAGGGGTCTTTTTACTAGATTAACTCCATCCAGTCAAAAACTATGAGCCAATGAATGTAACAGTACTCATCAGTCAAGTAACTCCCTTCTGAATGTGAAGGTTAGTGGTGTAGGAGCCAAAAGTTATAGTCTAATGAATAATCTTCCAACACCTTCCTCTGCCCCTGTGGGAAATGGGGCTAGCGGAAAGGAGGTTCCCCTAACACATGCCATCCGCTTCCTCCTTCATCCAAGTCTTTTCACAGGTTCTCCCCACCTCTTTTTCTGCCAACTCCTTACTCATTCTGATGCCTAGAATAAAAATAGTAGTTACTATTTATTGAATCCCAACTATGGGAAGCACTATCACATACATTACCTCATTTAATCCTCATAACAACTCTGTAAGGTATGGATTTTTATTTTAATTTTAGGGACAAAGAAATTAAGCATAAGGAAGGTTTTCAAGATCACATAGGTAAATGGTGGAGGTAGGATTAGATCCAGGGTTCTCTAGTTTCAGAACTTATCTTCTTTTCATTATATCCAGCTGCTTCCCATATTTTATTCATCTTTGGACATGCTCAATACCATTTAATGAATGAATATGTAAATCAGTGAAACATTTGCAGGCTAACTGCCTTGAGTGGATTAGAAACAACTGTAATATGAGGATTTATAAAGAATGCTTCACCTCCTTTGGCATCAGATTGCTCTCTATAAAGGTGACATGAACATCTGATTTCGAAGAGCTGTGTAGGGGCTGCAAGGTTTGACATATCTCTGCTGTCACCTCTGTCCAGCCCTTTCAATTTTAGATCTTCCCCTGGCTGCCCAAGAAGTCAATTGCTCTCTCTACAGGGGATGAGCTTGCAATCCCTCCCTGCATGGGGCCACGCCCAATCTACCGGGCTGCACTGGCCAGGGCTGTTGTCATTATTGTATTTGAAAATCTAAAGGAAAAGAGGTCAGTGCCCCTGACTAAACAGTCGGACATTGCTTGTTTTAAAAATTCTTGCAGCACAAGGGTTGAAAATCGCTGCATGGAAGAATACAGAAAGAGCAAGGCTAAAGTCTGGTCACTTTTTCCCCATATATTTTTTACATTTCCTACATTTCTCTACACATGGTCATGTCTGGTAGTTTCTTCTCTAACATCTTCCTTGGATATATTGGGAACTAGTTGAAAGTAAGAAGAACAGGTTATATAAGTAAATCAAAAGACTCTTTTTTCAACTGTATCTTTTCCCCTCTAGCCTATGAATCTAGTTTAATTAACACAGAGCTAGAAGAAATGTGTGTACTGGGTGTTAAAATTGTTTCAACAATGGAAAAGTAAACATATGACTGAACAATACAAGTAATTTTTATATTGCAATACATAAGTGAATTTCAGGAATGATCCTATAAAACTGAAATATGTAGGGGGTAAATGTTGCTTGGCTGGAATTTAATGCTTTTAATTTCCTAAAATGCTATTTAATTTATATAGATTTGTAAAAGGGAAATCACCGCTTTGTGACCACTTTGGAATGTTGTCTATGCCTTTGATCAGAGCATAACCACTCTTGGAAGATAACAGTTTAGACCCTCTAGAATGAGATCTGTCCCTGTTGCATATATATTTATTGATTTATTTCACGTACTCTCTGCTTTCTGTTGCTTACCCTCTGATGGACTCATTCATGCGTTCACCTTGATAAAACGGAGTCCACCTATTTGAAATCTGATCTTAACTTTTCCAAGTACCAGTTTCATTAAAATTATTTATTTATTTAATTATAAAAGCAACACAAACAGCACCCATGGGGGGAAATCATAGGCAATACCAACATCTTAACATAACAGCTATGGTATTTTTCAAGTATTCCCTTTTGATTTTTTATATGCATATTTTTATATACTCATGTCCTATTAGCAACTTCTTTTAAAACACACACACAAAACAGTACTGATTATTTTAAAACTCATTTCAGACAGACCTAGTCTCTAGAAGATAATATATACACACGTACACACACCTTTTGATGCCAGTGTAGGATTGTAATAAAGTAATTGATACCATCATCAACGGCTTTAGAATTGCCGACTGCTTGCAGTAACCCCCAACTTAAATAAGCAAAACAGGCAAAGGCAAGAAAATGGAAGGGGCACAAATAAGCCTTCTTCTCGGGCTAACAGGTTGAAGCTGCTTAAGTCACAGCTGTCGGCTAGGTGATGGCAGGTTTCAGTTATCTCCCTGGTTAATGATTTGGTGTCAACCTAGATAGTATTTACTTTCCCAGACTCACGTAACTTGCTATTTTATCCAGAGGTCAATATTTATTTTCCCTCTTCTTTTTTGTGGAAAATAATGACCTCGAAGGTAGGAAACCAATGTGTTTTCAGAGAGGCTGGGCATTGGAAGCCTACTCATACCATTGACACGTTTTACTATTTAAAGGCGCACTGGGAAGGCAGAAGTTCCTTACAGTCGCTTCCCAAGTGCCAGCAGCCATCTCACTCAGGACTGGGCGCCCTTCCTGCCAGCCTGCCGGGCGAACATGGGCGCTGGCCCTTCCCGCGTGTCTGTCTTTGGTTTGGCGAAGCAGGGCCCGTGACCATGACTTCTTTTGTCCTATGGTGGGTAGGCAGACACGCCGAGCTTCTGGGTAGTGCAGCCTGGAATGGGCTTCGAACTGTGCCAATGAGCGTGAGGCTATTTTGCTTGTTTTTCAACCCACGGCCGACGGTTCCCCTCGCAGCCATTTAAGGGCCTCCTCTCTAATTCCCAGCCATCAGTGAGGGTGTGTGGAGAGGATGGCAGTTAAATGTCAGAATAAAACACAACCTGGAAGCAAGAATACACACACACACACACACACACACACACACACACTGAGTGGCCAGATTATTATGACCACCCCATCAGTACTTCATTGACACTTCCAAATATACTGAATATTGAAAACTTCCTAAGCAAATACTCTCAAGGTTTTATTATTATTATTTGCATAACTAATTCACTTCATTGTACTGATGGGGCGGTCATAATAATCTCACCTCTCTCTCTCTCTCTCTCTCTCTCTCTCAACACTAATAAAAGAGAAAAATGGTAATTGGCGTACGACGATACCCTTTTCATTGGCTAATCAGGGCTATATGCAAATTAACTGCCAACTAAGATTGGCAGTTAACTGTCAGCAAGATGGCGGTTAATTTGCATATGTAGGCACAATGCAGGGAGGCGAAAGGGAAAGCAGGAAGAAGCCCCCTGCCACTGACAGTGATCAGAAACCCAGGGGGGAGCTAAGAGCTGGGGGGCAGGGCAAAGGCGGCCCTGGGGCCGCCTTTGCCCTGCCCCCCAGCCATGATTGGAGAATCAGGCGCCTTTTCCGCCCTGGCCAGTGATAGCAGGAAGTAGGGGTGGAGCCAGCGATGGGAGCTGGGCACGGTCAAAGCTGGCAGTCCCAGGAGCTCGGGGTCCCTCGCCTGGGCCTAAAGCGGAGCCCACGATCATGGGGCCGCTGCAGCTGTGGGTCCCCGCTGCCCGGGCCGGACGCCTAGGCCAGAGGCATCCTGCAGGGGCAGGGGCAGAGCCCGTGCAATCGTGGCGCCCCCCGCTGCCACTGCAGGTCCCCGCTGCCCGGGCCGACGCCTAGGCCAGAGGCGTCAGGCCTGGGCAAGGGGCCGATCCTGCGATTGGAGGATGATGGGGGTCAACGCCTGAGGGCTCCCAGTATGTGAGAGGGGGCAGGCTGGGCTGAGGGACACTCCCCCCCCACACACACCCCCAGTGCACGAATTTCGTGCACCGGGCCCCTAGTATATATATAATTTTTTTTACTTAATACTATGGACAGCAGAATCCACTCAGACAGCGTTGAGCCTGATGTGAACGCACTGTGGTCTTGGGGCTCCCGCACCCCCTCATTGACACTTCTATCTCTTACATGGGGGGGGGGCGGGGCGGTGGTGAGGGCTCTGGACCGGGACAAGGCTCTGTCCTAGATCCCTCGGAAAGGAAGCCCAATGGGAAGGGCAAGGTGGCCGTTCTATTTTTAACACAGAGCCTGGCACAAAGGGCTGGCGCTCAATATTGCCGCCTCGGGTGCCCCGCCACGTGCACATGGGCCGCGTGGAGAAAGTTGAGACCTCGTCGTGGGCCCTAGGAACCCCTGGTTCTGGTCGGTAACCGGGAACCTCGGCCGCCAGAACCCTTGGAGCCGTGACACTCAACGGCGGCGAACCCCCCACGACCCAGCCTCGCTCGCCCGAACGCCGGGGCGTCCCCCACCCCATGGCGGCGCGCTCGGCACCGGCGGGGTTACCGGAGAAGCGCCGGTGGCGGCCGGCTTCCCTCGCGGGTCCACACGGCGGCGGCAGGGAGCTTCCGGGGGCGCGGGCGCCGCAGCGGCGCGAGGCCGGAGCGCGGCCGGCGGGCGGGGGCGGGGCCGGCGGGCGGAGCGTGCGCGCGCACCTCGCACTCGCCGCCGGGGACGCCCACTCGCGAGTCGGGGCAGTGAGGCCAGTGCGTGCCCGCCGCCCCCGCCCGGCCCCTCTCCCGCGTGTGCCCAACGGGTGTGGGCCCCGGCCGTGCGGCGCTCCCCGGCCCGAGGCGGCGGGGACCAGGACCCGCTCGCAGCCCCGCACCGCGTGGACGCACCGCCCCTCCCGCAGCCGCCTCCGAGCGAGCCGCTGCGAGGACCGGAGGAGGCCCTCCCGGCGGCCGGGCCGACCTCCCCGCCCGAGGCGCCGCTGCTCCCGCGCGCTCGGGGCCGCCGCCGCCTCCCCGGAGCCGAGCGAGGAATGAGCAGGCGCCGGGCCCGCGCTCTCGGAACAAGGGGCCGCGGCTCGGCTTCTCCTCCCGCCGCGGAGCCGCGGGGGCTCGGTCAGCGCGTCCGGGCGCGGCGGGGGCAGCGGCGGCCTCGCTCGGGGGGCAGGCGCCCGGGTTAACTCCACCGGCCGCCGGGAGGAGGAGGAGGAGAAGGAGGAGGAGCCGGCGGGGCGGCCCGCGCTCCCTCCCCGCGCGACGCCCGGGCTCCTCAGTGGCCGCCGGAGGAGGAAGTTCCGCTCCTGACAGAGCCGCGCGGTAGCGACAGCGGCGACGCGGCGGCGGCCGGGAGGGCGCTGGGGCTCGGGACGCGGATGCCCTGCGCGCCAGCCGTCCGGTGGGCAGTGTCGAGCCCTCCCCGGAGCCGGGGCCGTGTCGGGCGGCGCGGGCGTCCGAGACCTGCTGCCGGTCCGCCCGGCGCGGTGGGAGACCGCCCTCCCTGTCGGCCGACTTCCGAGGAGACCCTGGTTTTTCCCGCCGCCGAGGGTGAGAGACCGCGGGACCCGAGCCTCCGAGGCGGCGAAGGGAACCTTCCCTGACTGACTCCGCGGATCGGGCCGGGCGGCCTTCGGGGGCGCGAGACCCCCTCGGAGCACCCCGGGGCGCCGGCATGGAAGAAGCCGCCGGGCGTCCCCGCTGCGGCGCTGCCCGCCTGGCCCAGCCCCGGGCATGAGGAGGAGGCTGGCGAGAGCCCCGCACCCCCCGGCGAAGGCGCTGTCAGCGGGCGTGAGCCGCCAGTCGCGGGGCCACACGTGTGTCAGTGTCCCGGGCCCGCGCGGGGAGGCGCCCTGTGGAGGGAGCGCCGCCGTCCTGGCCGAGGAGAGCAGCTGCGTTCCCCCGTCGCTGCCCGGGCGTGGAAGGGGGTCCCATGTGTCGCGCATTGGCCGGGAGAGGAGGACTGGATAACGCGTTTCGTGCGAGAGCGTGAAGGATGACCGCCCCCGCGCTGCTGCCCCTGTCCGGACGGAGGATCCCGCCCCTGAACCTGGGGCCGCCCTCCTTCCCGCACCACCGGGCCACCTTGAGACTTTCCGAGAAGTTTATCCTCCTGCTCATCCTCAGTGCCTTCATCACCCTGTGTTTTGGGGCATTCTTCTTCCTTCCAGACTCTTCGAAACACAAACGCTTTGATCTGGGTTTGGAAGATGTGCTGATTCCGCACGTCGATGCCCACAAAGGGGCGAAGAACCCCGGAGGCTTCCTGATTCACGGGCCCGATGAGCACCGACACAGGTTGGTTCATTTCACAAGTGGTGGTGGTGACATTGGGCAGAGCAAGGTATGATTTATTGCATCAGATCTGTCGTTTGTGTGGTGTGTGATTTTTTTTTCTGCTCCGCCTTCTTTTTTCAGTAAAATGTAATTTTCCCCGAGTTGTGAGACTTGTTATTTCAAAACTGGTTTAGTAGCACCATGGCCTGAAAGGGCTCCTGGAGCCCCATTGAGTGTCCAGCGCCTTCGTGTTGTACAGGAGAAGCATTTGTGTCCAGGGGTCACCTGGAGAAATAGTGACCTAGGTTGTGCCTTCATTTATTAAGAATGTGTTGCATTCGGTCATTGTGCCACCCGGTGAAATAGGTGTATTGATTGAATCCTGACAGCTTCTACGGGTTTGTCCTCTCCTAAAGGGCTCTCGTTCTCTGACTTTGTAATTAAACGTGGTAGTGAATCTTAGCTTTTTAGGAAGACAAAGACGGGCTGAATATACCTGTCATTTTATATATTTATATATATTGATTTGAAAGAAGGGAGAGGGAGAGAGAAACATCCATGATGAGAGAGAATCATTGATCGAGTTGCCTCCTCCTGAGGTTCGAGCCTGCAACCCCAGCATGTGCCCTGACGGGAAATCGGACTGTGATCTCCGGGTTCATAGGTCCACACTCCACTACCGGGCCACGTTGGCCCGGCCTCATTTCTTAACATGCAGAAATGCCCTGGTTGTTGTTATTTTCAGGGGATGCCTTTGGGGGCTCTATGTGGAATCAGTTAAGATGCCATTGAATCCTGTCGTTTCACTTTGAGAGTCATGTAGACAAGATCTAGTTTATGTTTTAAAATTTAATTTTACCCTTATATATATATATATTTAGTTGAGAGGTGGAATGTGTCAAGTAACTATTAGAAGGTGATCGATTAAAGGGTTCAAGTTCTTTCAAATAACCAAATCTGAAGTGACCTCCTGGGAGAGTTTGGCCAAATTGGGATAAAATGGGAGCTTTAGTTACAATCTCTTTAAATCATTTATGTAATTTGCATAAAAAAAAAGAGTTTGAGAAAGTATTTACTTTTCTCAAACCTACATTTTCCCCCTTCTTTTCTTACAATAATTTTTCAGTGTGTGATGAGAATCATATGCTTGAGTTGTTTTCGGCTGATGTTATTTTAACTTTTTATGAAGCATAAAGTTTTTGAGAAAGCGTAGGTTCACATGTGAGCCTGAGTTAAATACTTGGGAAAATGCACTGTTGTAATGAGAGCTGGTTTTTCCTTTTCTCAATCTTGTTAATTTATTATTTGTTTGCTGGTTCTTTGACTTTTGGCTGAACCTTATGGAGTAGTTACTTCTAAAATTGTTTCATGCCATTATTTTGTAATTAAATTAATTTGGAACTTTTGCCATCATTTTCAACTTCTGTGCTCTTTTGTATTTATTTTATTTTGCCTTTGCTCTATGTGAATTTGAAAAAAATTAAGATTTAAAAAATCATTTTATAAATGGCTAGAATTTATTTATTTATTTATTACAGTAGTCATCTACCCCCTCCCCCCACCCCTCCACCCCTCCATGGTTCTGCTTTTTGTGGTTTCAGTTACCTGAAGTCACCCATGGTCAGAAAATATTAAATGGGAAATTTCAGAAATAAATAATTCATAAGTTTTAAATTGTGTGTCTTCTGAGTAGCATGATGAAATCCCATTCCATCCTGCTCTGTCCCTCCTGGAAAGTGAATCATCCCTTTGTCCAGTGAGTCCACACTGTATACACTACCTGTAGTCACTTAGTAGCCCTCTCAGTTATCAGATCCGCTGTCCTGGTATTGCAATGTTTGTGTTCAAGTCACTCTTGTTTTACATAATAATGGCCCCAAAGCCAAAGAGTAGTGATACTGACAATTTGGTTGTGGCAAAGAAAAGCCATAACATGCTTTCTTTAAGTGAAAAAGTATGTGTGTATAGGGGAAAACAATGTATATAGGATTTGGCACTATTCATGGTTTTAGGCACCGACTGGGGGTCTTGGAATGTATCTCCTGTGGATAAGGGGAGAATACTGTATATGATTATTTATATAATGAAATCTGTACCAGTTTAAAAAGTAAATGAATGAAATGGTATGCACATTCTAGTTTTTCATGAGTTTAAAAGTAAACTTTATTGAACATTTTATATACTAGCCTGAAGGTAATAGGTATATTTACAGAAGTATTTCCAGGTGTCACTTTTGAGCCTGGTTAACAATTACATCTCTTAATTTATCTAAGATTATAGGATAGTAGGATATAGATTTTGTGAAAAACAAGAGTCCTTTAGTAATTCAGGCCTCAGACCTTGTGAAATTTTCTTTGATTTAAGACTGTAATTTCCTAGCGTTAATATTGAGAGATGTCTTTGACAGTGTTCTCCTTTGTTCTTCATATCTTAACAAGAACTTTAGAGACAAGCTATATAGTTGTTTTTTTTTAAAAGGATATGAAGTAATCTAGAGACTACAAAGAATAGTGTGTGTGCTGTTTTCTTTTTATATTTTTTGACATTTACCTGTTTATAAAATCAACCTCTTTTACTTAGGCAGATCTCTTGATGTCTCCTTAGTGATATTGCTGTTTTCATTTAAAAATATTGGTCATATTTATTCAGCAAATGTTTGGAGTAGTTATTATGTACTAAGCATTATACTAAGTATCGGGGATTATTGGAGAATAATGAAGATGATTAATTTTGACTCAGACATGACTGAAAAATTTAAATCTTAGATTCAAATCTCAACATCATTCTTAAAGCATATATTATCATCTTTGGAGTCAGATTCTAGGGGTTCTTTTCACTTAATGAGGCTCTGGTCATTGGGATTTTTCAAAAGTTCAGATAAATTATTGTTTTATCTTTCCTCCTCCCCCCCCCCCCAATAAGCATTTATGCCATTAACTTACATATTTCTGGCATGTGGACTAGGCTATCTGGATATAAGGGGCAATGCTCCTGCAGCTTTTTTTCCATAAAGAACTAGACCCTGGCATCTGAAAAAAATGTGCTAATCATTGTGCTAAATTGAGATCTGGCACAATTCTATGTATTTATGTATCTAAAACTATGTGCACATGCCATAGTTTTTCTGTATAGCTATATGGTTATGTTTGTTAAGTTTATTTATAAAGTACAGTAGGTCTCTGGGTTACGTCGGAGATCCGTTCCTATGGCGCGACATAACGTGATTTTTGCCATAAGTCAGAACCCACCTACATAAGCACCTATGTCACTCACATGGAGCACATACACAGCAGTAATGAAGTGAAACAGTAAAAAAAAAAAAAGAAAGATAACAATTCCTGACCTTTACTTGTGGTAAATAAATAATAAAAAACATAAAGCACATATGTACATACGTTGAAATGACGTAACTTGAGGACTGCCTGTAATATGTGCATGCATTACCCCTTCAATACTTGGCAGTAAGATGGTATCTGATATGAAGTTTATATCTGTTTGGTGTATATCTGTTATGTATATAACAGTAAATGTGAATTGTTTTTCCGTTAGTTTGTGATGCCATTATAAAACATTTTGTTTTTCATGATCTAGATTTTTCCCCTGTACTTAGAAAGATTGGTAATACCTAGGGTGTGGTGAGCAGCGAACAGCTGGTTCATCCTGTGCTTAGACTGTTGGTGTAAGTCTAAATTAATAGAATTTTTTTTGTAATATTAGCTCATTTAAAGTACATATTCTTTGATCCAGCAGTTCTTCTAAGAACTTATTCTTGGTAAATCTTCACATCAGTGCACAAAGTAATGTACAAGAATGTTCCCTGAAGCCAAAACATGACATATTGTAAATGATCCAAATGTCTGTCAACAGGGGATTAGTTAACTAAATGATAATATATCACTATATGTGCAGAGTTCTTTTCTTTTTTAACTCCCCCTATGGATTTTTCTGGTTATTCCTAAAAGCACCATGCTATTTTAATTTCATAATTTTATAATAGTATGTTCTGATATCTAGTATATATTTTCTATACCATTCTTGTTTTTTAAAAAGTTATAGGCATACATAAAAGTCTTAACAGATAATATTACTGTCATTGTACCCACTACTTCAAATCTGAAAATTTCAGCAGAAGATTACCTTTCTTGAGATAAGCCTCTGAGTTTGACATTACATGGTTTTATGCTTCTACAGCATATATATTGATATAAGTTATATATCAATATATATATTGTTTTGTATGTTCTTAAACATATATATCATTCTGCAATTTTTTTTCTTTTTGCTCAACATTTTTTAAGGATTTATGTATGTTGATATATTGGGCTGTGATTCAGTTATCTACTTTAGGTATACATGATTAAACTTCAAATTATTTCTACATTCCCCTGTTGATAAATGTTTAGGTCAAGTCCATATTTTTGCTACAAAAACATTCTTGTACATGTATTCTTGTGCCCCCCTGAGTTTTTCCTCCAGGGTAAAAGTTTAATAATACAACTATTAAGTTGTAAAGTATGTGCATTATTGACTCAAATTTTGTTACTCAATTAGTCTGCACAGTAGTTGTACCAATTTGTACTCATCTTTGCAAACCAAGGTATTGTGTATTTAAAAAATCTTCACCAATCTGATGCCAATTTTAGTTTTTATTACTCTCATTACTGAGTGAAGTGGGATATTTTTTAAAACATTGATTTCTTATTTGGGTTTCCTAGCCTTTGAGTTGTTTACTAACATTTTTTTGGCCTGTTTTTTCTTATGGCTTATTCTCCCTTTTCAAATTCATTTGTAGGAATTATTTATACATCCTGATGAATTCTTAGGTAGATGCATTACATGTATCTTCTTGCAATGGGTGTCTTATTTTTATACTTTGTTTATGATATCTTTAGTTTTACAGAAGTGTCACATTTTAATAAAATTGAAAGAGTCAATATTTTCCTTTATGGTATTGCTTTTTGGATTTTGCTTAGGGAATGTTTTTCTACCCTGAAGTTATAGTCTCCTTATTTTCACTTTTGGTAATTTTAAAGTTTGTTTTTCACAGCTTGGTGTTGATTTTTGTGTATGATGAGGTTAGGACTGAATTTATATTTTTCTATGCTGGTGTCCACTTGTTCCCGTGCTCCTTATTGAAGAGTCTGTCCTTTCCCATGGATTTGTAATGCCATTTCCGCTGTATAACATTTTTTCATATGCTCATAGGTTTGATTTTGGGTTGAACTAATAGGAAACCAGCTGACAAAGAAAGAGGCAGAGGTAATTTGCAGAGTCTAAGCCCCAGCATCATGGAGTAGAGTATGGAAGAGCGGATTTGGAGTTGAGAATTTTGGTTTACTCACTGGTGCTGTATGGCTCTCTTGTTTTTAGTGCATTGACTTGAAGGAGAGGAATGTTGGATACAAATAGAAGAAACCAGCTGTAGTGCATGTAAAATAGGTATTGGAAGGATATTGGTTGGCTTTCAGAATTGACATAAGATCTGGAGAACTAGGTTTAGCAGATATTCAGGCATTAAAGGAAGGCAGGTATGCAGAACCATAGTGAAGGTTAAGGAACAGTTAATGTACCATTGTTGGTGCTGCAGGTCACTGAGTGCTGGTTATAGCTTTGCTGCCTCTGGACACTAGATTCCTCTGCTTTCTGAGTGACTTCTAAAATTGAATTATTGTTCCTTTATGCCACTTATTCCAGATCTGTAGTTTCAGCCTGAGCATCTGATTTCAAAAGTGTAGATCACAGGGCCTTCCTTGCCTTGCTGTTAGACAATAGAAAGATAAAGTACCCAGAACCATTTGACTTCTGTAGGAAGAGAAGGGATTCTACTACCAATATACTGGTGAATTTCTGTTAGATAGGAGATTACATATTAACATCTTAAGAAATGTAAACTGCAAAGAACCTAAGTTGTATTACAGTGATGAAGTTCTGACTTGTGCTGTGCTATTTAGAAATGTAGATAATAGTCTTCCTAGATCAGGGGTGGGCAACCCCTGGCACGCATGCCAAATATGGTAGGCCAGTAACTTTTGCTGGCACGCGAAACCCTCTCTTATAATCTTCCATTTACAATTTTTTTCTTAATATCGACTTTTTTATTTTTCAGATAAATTCAGTGTAGGTGCATCTTAGATAAATAATTTTACATAACATGTATACATTAAAAAATAAATGTATTTTCCATCATCATATACTGTGTTTTTGTCGCTCGAATGAATTTTATTATTTCTTCAAGGTTCTTCACATACGTACAACTTAAGAGATATCAAGTAGGCGTAACATGTTCTCAAAAAATTAGGGTTGCGCCGAAACCGGTTTGCTCAGTGGATAGAGCGTCGGCCTGCGGACTGAAAGGTCCCAGGTTCGATTCCGGTCAAGGGCATGTACCTTGGTTGCGGGCACATCCCTCGTGGGAGATGTGCAGGAGGCAGCTGATCGATGTTTCTCTCTCATCGATGTTTCTAACTCTCTATCTCTCTTCCTTCCCCTCTGTAAAAAATCAATAAAATATCTTAAAAAAAAAAAATTAGGGTTGGCACGCAGAAGAATTTTGAGTCAGAGATTTTGCTGGTTTTGGCACGCACTCACAAAAAGGTTGCCCACCCCTGTCCTAGACTGTACATTTTAGCACTTTCTGTGCGGTGGTTTAAAGTGGGCCAGTTACTGCTCTCCTTAATAATATTAATTCATGGGTGTCACACGGACCTGCTGAATTGGAATCTGTATTTTTAACAAGGGCTCAAGAGACTTTTAAGTAGTCATGCCCACATTAGTTGGGAACCGTTGTGCTGTAAGCTCTATGTTATTTCCAAAATTCAAAAGTTGTAGAAGAATATGATGTACTATATAACAAAATGAAAGAATTTCCATCCTCTTATTTTTCTGCTTATCTCTTTCCTTGACCCTGTTTATATTTTTGTTCATCTTGATACTGAGTTCTTAATTCTATTTTTAATTTTCTCTCTCTCCGCAAGTTTTTCACTGGTATGTCTCTTGTCCTTTCTCCCTCTTCCCCTCCCTCCTTTTTTTCTTTTTTTTTCATGTGTCTACTTATAAGTTACTGATTGCTGTTTCCTCTGTTTTCATTGGCCCTGAAATTGTAACTTTCTTTCTAGGTTCCCTCTTCCTCCATTGTGTAAAGTGTTAGCTCTTTGGCATCCAGAGCTCATACCAAGTTATATTTATCCTGTTCTTTGGGCAGATAAATATGAGTCTCTCACAGATCATTGCTGTCTTTCAATGGTAGGAGTAGGAATCAACTATCTGGGTTTGGTGGAGGAAACTTTAAGTTTCATGTTTAAAGCTTGGAGGTTTTAAGGGTCATTCTAACCAGTCTTTTTTTCTCCTTACAGGGAAGAAGAGGAACGTTTGAGGAATAAAATTCGAGCCGATCATGAGAAGGCCCTGGAAGAAGCAAAAGAAAAATTAAAAAAGTCGAGAGAGGAAATACGAGCAGAAATTCAGACAGAGAAAAATAAGGTAGTCCAAGAAATGAAGATTAAAGAGAAAAAGCCACTACCACCAGTCCCTATACCAAACCTTTCAGGAATAAATGGTGGAGATCCAGAAGATGATGACATAAGAAAGAAAAGGGAAAAAATTAAAGAGGTAATAATCTGAGATTTATGATATGAAGTGGTTATAGATATACTAGGGGCCCGGTGCATGAAATTCGTGCACTGGGTGTGGGGGGGGGGGGGGGGAGTGTCCCTCAGCCCAGCCTGCCCCCTCTCACATACTGGGAGTCCTCAGGCGTTGACCCCCATCACCCTCCAATCGCAGGATCGGCCCCTTGCCCAGGCCTGATGCCTCGGCCAGAGGCGTAGACCCACATCACCCTCCGATCGCCTGATGGGCCCCTTGCCCAGGCCTGACGCCTCCGCCAGAGGTGTCAGGCTTGGACAGGGGACCCCCATCTCCCCCTGATCACTGGCTCTGACCCCCGCCCAGGCCTGAGGCCTCTGGCCCAGGAATCATGCCTGGGCAGGGGACCCCCATCTCCCTCTGATCACTTGCTCCACCCCTCTCCCAAGCCTGACGCCTCTGACCCAGGCTTCAGGCCTGGGCAAGGGGACCATCATATCCCCCCAATTCCCGGCTCCGCCCCCGACCCAGGCCTGATGCCTCTGGCCCAGGCATCAGGCCTGGGCAGGGGGGACCCCCCAGCCCCCCGCCCAGGCCTGATGCCTTGGCCAGAGGAGTTGCCCCTCATCACCCTCCGATCACCAATCACCAGATTGGCCCCTTGACCAGGCCTGAGGCCTCCGGCAGAGGTGTCAGGCCTGGGCAGGGGACCCCCAGCTCCCCGCGGTTACAGGCTCTGCCCCTGCCCAGGCCTAACGCCTCTGGCCGAGGCGTCCGGCCCGGGCAGTGGGGACCCGCAGCGGCAGCAGCGCCGCGATCTCTCGCTCTGCCCCTGCCCAGGCCTAACGCCTCTGGCCGAAGCATTAGGCCTGGGCAGGGGACCCCAGCTCCCCGCGGTTGCAGGCTCCGCCCCTGCCCAGGCCTAACGCCTCTGGCCTAGGCGTCCGGCCCGGGCAGCGGGGACCCGCAGTGGCAGCGGGGGGCGCTGCGATCGCGTGGGCTCCGCCCCTGCTGGACGCCTCTGGCTGAGGCGTCTGGCCCGGGCAGCGGGGACCCGCAGCTGCAGCGGCCCCGCGATCGTGGGCTCCACTTTAGGCCAAGGCAAGGGACCCCTAGCTCCCAGGACTGCCAGCTTCGACCGTGCCCAGCTCCCATCGCTGGCTCCACCCCTACTTCCTGCTATCACTGGCCAGGGCGGCAAAGGTGCCTGATTCTCCGATCATGGCCCTGGGGCCGCCTTTGTCCTGCCCCCCAGCTCTTAGCTCCCCCCTGGGTTTCCGATCACTTTCAGTGGCAGGGGGCTTCTTCCTGCTTTCCCTTTCGCCTCCCTGCATTGTGCCTACATATGCAAATTAGCCGCCATCTTTGTTGGCAATTAACTGCCATCTTAGTTGGCAGTTAATTTGCATTTAGCCCTGATTAGCCAATGAAAAGGGTAGCATGGTACGCCAATTACCATTTTTCTCTTTTATTAGTGTAGATATTTGACTGGCGACACACACACACACATATATGCACACCATTTATGCTGTTTTACTTTGGTCTTGTTTGTTTTTGGGTCATAGTTGTAGTTCATTTTCCAAGTTAACAGTAAGGGCTAGAACTCTCTTAATATGTGTTATACGTATTGGTCACTTAAAATTTTGCTATAATGTTGTTTGGATGTTACATCATTCTCCCTGTGTTCAGAGATCTTTTGATAGTCAGCATTTTATAAATAATGTAGAATAGATTTATAAATAAGTTATTGAATAAGAAATTTCTTTAGTGTTAAGTTATAAGGGACTCTGCTGGATACTATGCATATCTCCTCATAAACATGCTTCTCAAGAGTTAGCTTTATAACTGTCATCTTTTTTAAAATTACATTTTTATTGATTTCAGAGAGGAAGGGAGAGGGAGAAAGAGATAGAAACATCAGTGATGAGAGAGAATCATTGATTGGCTGCCTCCTGCACGCCCCACACCAGTGATTTAAGTGGCAACCCAAGCATGTACCCCGACTAGAATTGATCGGTGACCTCCTGGTTCAGGTTGACGCTCAGCCACTGAGCCATGCCCACTGTGCATATCTGTCATCTTTTAGGGAATGTGCTATGAAACCCTGTAACTATACAGCAGATTAAGAACACATTCCTTCCAAAGAGTCTCAATGGACTGAAGAATGGGGAGGGATTGATCTCAGAATTCTTTATATTTATTTAGTCACAGAAGTCTTTCAGTTTGTTATTTTAGGAATGACTTGGAGATAAAGAGAATGCCATAGTGTGTGTGTGGGGGTGTAATTTAGTGAATATTTCAGTTGAACTTTGTAAATTAAAACTCCAGCTAATTTCAGATGGAGTTTGCAATTGTATTGCCTATGTAGATTTTGTCTGGGTGTAATTGCACAACAATATTCCAAAGATATTGTTTATCATAAAATAAGGTAGTAAGTTTAATTCAAATATTCAAATATCTATATGGATATATTCTAGTAATGAATATGAATGATTTAGCAGGTACTTTAAGCTTGACCTTATGAATTATTATAAGACAACCTCGATGGAATCAAAATAGAACTTTACTCTGATTTTACCTCACCTTTGATGTTTTGTTTTATGCCCAGACTGTTAAGGCACTTTCTTTGGACAGTGTTGGGGAGACATTGATAGGTAGTTATTGTTTTTGTAAGATGGGTGACCTGCTTTTTTTAGATGTCATTAGATTTTATTGAAATACTTTCTCATGTACATAATAATTCAGATAGATAGCTGTATGTTAAGACCACCCAAAGGCTCATTGATTTGCTAGAAGTACACACAGGATTCAGCAAAGCTGTTGTATTTATTGTTTCAGTTTATTACAATAAAACTAAAGTTAGTAATAGAAAAGGCACATAGGACAGAGTCCAGGAGAGACCCGCTGGAGTGATGTAGACAGTGCCTGGTTCTCCCAGCAGTGATGTGTGGCAGTGTGCGTGAAGTGTTGCCAACCAGGGAAGTTCATCTGAGCCTTGGTGTCCAGGGCTTTTATTGGAGGTTTGTTATGTAGGCTTGCCTGAGCTTAGTTCTCCAACTCCTCCAGAGGTCAGGCTAATACCATGTGGCCCAAGGCCCCTACCATAAATCACATTGTTAACATAAACTCTGACACAGCCCAAGGCTTCAGGTAAGCAGTTACTCTTAACAGGCAGGGTAATAAAGGGTTAGAGGTTATTTTCTAGGAGCCTACCACTGGCCAAACCTTTCTTTGAGGTGTGCTGGGTTTGGACCACCCAGACCTGCTGAATTAACCCTTTTCAGTGGTCCTCAACTTTCCTAATGCCGCGACCCTTTAATACAGTTCCTCATGTGGTGACCCCCAACCATGAAATTATTTTTGTTGCTACTTCATAACTGTAATTTTGCTACTGTTATGAATCATAATGTAAATATCTGATATGCTATATGTGTTTTCCAATGGTCGCGACCCACAGGTTGAGAACCAATGCTTTAGATTAAGAATACCATATTATCCAGTGTTCTTGTATATCAGCATAAAACATATTAACCCCTGTGTAGGTTTCTGTTAAACATTATGGTTACTGACTTAACAAGCAGAGAAAGTTGAAACACAAGCTTGCAGGGGAAGGAGCTAAATAAGCAAGGTGATGTGAATAGCAGAATACCTTAAAGTGTCAAGAATGAGAGAACATTTCAAGAATTAGACACTATTTACCTTTGAAGGCAGGAGTTAAAAATAGAGCTGGGAAAGGATTATTTGAAAGTTTTAAAAGGAGCACTTAACCTCTAGATCCGTAATTCCCTAGACTATGCATTCTAGCTACTGTTCTTTTCCCAACAGAAGACCAAAGTTAACCTTATGAAGGGATTAATTGGAGAAGATCTGGATTTGGGGAATACCAGGTATGGCTGTGTGAAAGCATAGAGGTCATTCTGAAAAATGAAGAGAGTGGTGGGGGTAGAGGGAATTAAGTGAAAAATGAATCTGAATATTGAGATCACTTTCTCCTGCTCAGTTCTCAGAATTCTGGAAGCCAGGTTTATATTCAGTAAGCTGGAGAATGGAGGATTTCTCTCTGGGGAGACTGGCCCAAGAGAAAAGACCTACTCTGTTCCTCCAACACCCCTGGGCTTCACCTGATCTCTCTAAGATGAGGAGGCTCAGGCAACTAGTGTTACTCATTCACTGATAGTCTTTGTCTTGCAAGTGCTTCACTCTTACTTGGAGAGCAAATCAAAGATCACTGGATATTTACCAAAATTTTCTTACATGAGAAACAGATGGAAGAAAAATTCAGAGGATACAGAAACAATACAAGGAACAGAAAAAAATATATTAAAAAATAACACCATTGGGGTGACAAAATTTAATTCATGAAATAAGAACAGTAAGTTATAAAAAGGAACATTTTATATAAAGTAAGAAAATGGTCTTAGAAATTAAAAATATGATAGAATTTAAAAATTCAATAGAAGAGTTGGAAGTTAAAATTGAACAAATCTCAGTAAGACAAGAAAATTGAATAAAAAAGATCAATTTGGAACATCTGACAAGTGATTAGATAGGTATGGTAGGAAGAGAATAGGAATAATGGGAAGAAGTTAGAGAAACAATTCAAGAAAATTAGCCAAATCTAAAGGAAGTGGGTTGCCAGATTGAAAGGACCTGCCAGGTATCCATCCCCATGAGAAAAAAAAAAATGTCCTGAAATTTTAGAAAAATAGTCATAAAAAAAGATCCTAAAAGTTTACAGAGGAAAAAAAAGGTTCCACTCACAAGATTGGGATTGTACAATAATGGCACATCAGATTCCTCAACAATAATATTGGGAACTAGGAAGAATTTTATGTTCAATCAAATTAAGAATCAAATCTGAGGATAAAGATATATTTAGGCATTCTCTCAGATTGCTATAAAATGTACTTAAGCTCAAAAATAGGAAGAGAAGGGTTTTGAATACAGGGTACCTATCACTAGAGAGAATAAAGAAGCATTCCTAGGAATGAGTAAGGGAATCAGCAGTATGATGGCTGCACTTCAGGTGGAGAGAACATAAGTCCAGATTAGAGTAGGAGGATAGAGCTTCAGGAAGGATATGTCACAGAATAAAGTGGAACTGACAGTTTATCTGATGTGTTTAATTGTATTGAGACAAGTTGTAAACCTCACAAACTTTAGAGGTAAATCATAATTATTGCATTAAAAACTAATCAAACAAAAAACCACCAAACCCTCAGACCAGTAGCTAACAGCAGGGAAAACAAAAGTTGAACAAAGTAATGTAACAATCCTATGTAATAAAAAGCTAATATGGAAATTGCCCCTCGGGAGTTCGACCGGGAGACCGGGAGTTCAATCGCTCGCTATGACGTGTGCTGACCATCAGGGGTCAGAGCAGAACATGGTGGGTGACCAGCAGTGGTGGCGGGGCGCTGAGGGAGTGAGGGAAGGAGGAGGCGGGGAGGCCGGGAAGCGGGGAACAGTGCAGTGGCGGTGTGTGGGTGGCAAAGGAAGGGGGAGGTGGGGAACCTGATCGGCCCTGATTGCTGGCCAGGCCTAGGGACCCTACCCATGCATGAATTTTGTACACCGGGCCTCTAGTTGTAAGATAAACATGTTAACTTATTGGGAAAATGTAGGTCAGGGAACTATATGGGGGACAAGTATATGTGGAGATGAGTTGATAGAGGCATAAGAGAGCTAAATTATTTTAACTATAGGAGAAGATACTAAATATCTAAAACAAAAAAAATCAAGAAATAGCACTATCCTATATCCTATATAATAAAAGGCTAATATGAAAATCGACTGAATGGTGGAATGACCAGTTGCTATGATGCATACTGACCACCAGGGGGCGTACGCTCAATGCAGGAGCTGCCCCCTGGTGGTCAGTGCACTCCCACAGGGGAGCGCCACTCAGCCAGAAGCCCGGCTGACAGCTGGGGAGCGCAGCAGCGGTGGCGGGAGAGGCAGCGCTAAGCCATCAGTTGGACATCTCCCAAGGGCTCCTGGACTGGAGGAGGGCGCAGGCCAGGCTGAGGGACCCCTCTCCGCGCCCCAAGTGCACAAATTTTGTGCACTGGGCCTCTAGTAACCTATATTTAACAATATAGAGGTAAATAGAAAAAGAGGTGAAAGTTTGAGTAATTGTCTCAGGAGAGTGGTAATTATGTGTGGAGCAGCTTATTAGATTTTCTAAAAAATTGAACTTTATGGAATCAATTTGTATACAACAAAATACACGTATTTTAAGAGTATATAGTTTGATAGGTTTTGACAGGTGGATACATCTGTGTAACAGTAATTACAATCAAGATGTGACTATGTCCGTAATCTCAAAACAGTTTTCTTTTGTCCTCTCAGGTCAGTCCACCTGATTCCTTTGTCCCTGGCAACTATTGATCTGCTTTTATTATAGATTAGATTTGCCTTTTCTAGAGTTTCAGTCAAATGTAATAATAAAATCTGTGATGTTTTGTTGCTGGGCTTTTGCTCAGCATAATGTTTTTGAGATTTATCTGTGCAGATGCACTAAAGGTAATTTTTTCTTAGTGGTATTCCTTTTTATGGGTATACCATGGTTCTATTCATTCACCTGTTGAACATTTGCTCAACATTTGTTTCATTTTTTGGCTGTTATGAATAAAGTTGCTATGAACATTTGTGTGCAAGTCTTGTGTGGGCACATGCTTTAGTTTTAGTTTTCACATTTCAATGTGTTGTTATACTGTGAGTTAATTTTTTTATTATGAGAAGTAAAGGTCTTGCATTATTTTTTTCACATAGGGCTTTCTAGTTGTTCCAGTTGTTGGAAGGATATCCTTTTCTGATTGAATTATCTTGATGCTTTTGTTCAAAATCAGTTGACAAAATCAGTAGGTGTTGAGTCTCTTTCTGGACTCATATCTATTTCATTAATCTACATATTTATTCTTAATGCCAATATGACACTGTGTTGATTGATTTATAGTAAGTTTTTAAATCAGATAAGTCCTCCAATTTTATTCTTTATATAAATTGTTTTGGCCATTCTGGGTCCTTTGCCTTTCTATAATTAACTTTTCTGTGAAAATAAAAGGTTGCTGGATTTTGATTGGGATTTTATTGATCTATTAATGAACTTGGAAAAATTGTCATCTTAACTATAGTCTTCCATATCTTTCCACTTTTTTAGGTTTTCTTTAATTTTTCTCAGCAGTATTTTGTAGTTCTTATTATATAGTTATTGCACATATTCTGTTATATTTATTTCTAAGTATGTCAGGTTTTTTGATGCTATTATAAATGGAATTGTTTTAAAATTTCTATTTCTGTTGTTTATTACTAGCATATAGGAATATATTTTATTTTAGTTTGCTAAACTTTTATCCTGTTATTTTCCTGAAGTCATTTATTAATTCTAGTGGCTTTTTAAAAGATTGCTTAGAATTTTTCTTGTACAGAGTCATGTCCTTTGTGACTAGAGAAACTTACCTTTTTATGTCCTTAATTCTTTTTCTTCTCTTACTGCACTCTCTAGGACTGCTAGTACATTTTTGAAAAGAAGTAGTGAGAGTGGACATACTTGATTTTTTTCTCAATTTTAGGGGTTAAGTATTTGGTCTTTTACCATTAAATATGTTGTTAGAAATAGCTTTTTTGACAATGCCTTTTATTACATTGAGGATATTTCCTTGTAGTTATAGCTCATTGACAGTCTTTATCATGAGTGGGTGTTTAATTATGTCAGATGCTTTGTCTACGTCTATAAAGATTATTGGAGGATGGTTTTCTTTTTTATTCTGTTAACATAGTGAATTATATTGATTGGTGTCTGAATGTTAAATTAGTCTTATATTTTTGAGTTAAACTGCATTTGGTCATTATGTGCTCATATATTGCTAATTTTTAGTTCAGTAGTTTTGCATTTGTGTTTTATATTGGTTTTCAGTTCCCTTGTAATGTCCTTGTCTACTTTTGGTGAAGAGTAAGGCTGGCTGCAAAAAGCAAGTTGAGAAATGTTTTCATAAATAGTGTACTTTAAATGAACAGATTTTTGATACACTACCATCTATTAAATAATTTAGTTGATATATAAATACTTTGCTATTGTATTGCTTAGACTTCTGAGTTGTAAGAAACTCACTTCAACCTTCTTGATATAAAAATATTTATTAGCTTAATGGCTCTGAGGGCTTCAAGCTTTGCTGAATCCAAGTCTGTAGATGTTACTGTCAATAATATGTATCTGTCTCTTTCTCTCATTATTTAGTTTCTCCATTTTGGGAGAGAGTTAGCCTCCATCAGCTTTAGGGTTACATATTGCTTGGAGTTTGAGATTGCAAAATGAGATAGGCCTTCTGTCTCCTATCATCTATAATAATATGTATAAAAGGATTTGAATATCCCTACTTGAATCACATATATACAGTCACTTTGTCTAGGTCAGAAGTAGGTAAACCACAACCTGTGGGCCAAATTCTGCCTTTATTTTTTAAAAGTAAAGTTTAATTGGAACAGTCATGCTCATTGTTTATATATTTTCAAGCGCTGCTTTTGTGCTACAACAGCAAATTAAGTAGTTGGTATAGAAACTGTATGGACTGCAAAGCCTAAAATACTTACTTTAAAGAAAGAGTGCTGATCTTTGGTCTAGTCAGGCTGTGTTAATTGGTTGTGGAATCAGAGCCTCTTGATTGACAGCTCTATCATAATCACAGTGGGGGAAGAGAGCAATTCCCAAAAGGATTGGCAGTTCCTAAAAGCAAAGGATATGAAACAGACACCTTCCTTCTAAATATAAAAGGACTTGTCTGTTACACTCAATTTTTCCTTGTGTTGCATAGACCCTGAGATTAAACATTATAATGTGTACTTCACACTGATACAAATGTTAATAGAATAACATTATGAGTAAGGCTGATTAATGTAGGAGATATAGGAGAATATGTAAGGATATAGAAATGGAACCCTTAAATTACAAAGATAGCAGTGTGAATAATGTAAATTGATGGTTTATAATTTTTCTTTTCTCAGATGATGAAACATGCCTGGGATAATTATAGGATATATGGATGGGGACATAATGAACTCAGACCTATTGCAAAGAAAGGACACTCTACTAATATATTTGGTAAGTTTACTTTTTCTGGTTACTATTTCCATTTTCTATGTCCATTTTTAAAACAAGACTTAACTTTTTAAATTCTTTCTAAACCCTGAGTATTTCTATGGAATGGATTATAATTTGAAGCAACATGTATTTTTTCTCAAGTTTCAGTCAAGATTGGTTATGGTTGCCTTGGAATACACAGATACGTGGTTTGATCTGTCGACTACTAAATCTTTCTTTATATCAGCAGTAAGGCTGTTTTCCTTTTTAAATATTTGTATATTCCCTGGAGTAGCACTTTTTATCTCCTTCAAGAACTTTTTATTTTCATTCACAGCTTGGCTGACCTGGTGCAAGAGGTCTAGCTTTCAGCCTACCTTGGCTTTCAACATGCCTTCCTCTGTAAGCTTCATCATTTCTAGCTTTTAATTTAAATTGAGACATACGACTCTTCCTTTTATTTGAATAGTTAGAGGCCATTGTAGGTTTATTAATTAGTATAATTTTAAATTGTTGTGTCTCAGGGAATAGGGAGACCCGAGGGAGAGGGAGAGAGACGGGGGACAGCTGGTTGGTGGAACAGTCAGAACATATACAGCATTTATTAAGTTTTGCATCTTATATGGGCACCACAAAATAATTATAAGAGTAACATTAAAAACCACTGATCACCATCACAATAATGAAAAAGTTAGAAATATTGTGAGAATAATAAAAATGTGAAGTGAGCAAATGCTGTTGGAAAAATTGGGGCTGATAGACTTGCTCGGCAGAGGGTTGCCACAAACCTTCAATTTGTAAAGAACACACAGTATCTGTGAAGCACAGTAATACAAAGAGCAATAAAATGAGGGATGCCTACACATAAAAAAATTAACATGCCCAAGGCGATCTACTTGGTAAATTGAGTGGGTTATTTTATACATTCACAATTACAAAGGAAAAATTGACAATGTGAATGTGGATGGAAGTCTGGGGAAGAGCTGTGTTGACTCTAATGTTCTGCCTTTCTTGAGTTCAGCCCACTTGTTAAACTTCTCAGTTCAAAGTTAACTTACTTAACTAACTTAACATCTTTTACTTAGTCCAATGATAAGTTTGAGAATTATAAAAACTGTTTTTAGAATCTTCACTTCTTCCCACTATTTTAAATCTTTTTTGTTGTGAGGGATATCTTTTAAATAAAAATAGGTGAAAGTACTATTGGGGTAACAAGGCACATAAACTAGTCATATACAATGTAGTTGTCTCTGCTAGTTGTAACAAATCACTACAGTACTTCAAATAGCAGCATATTTCTTTGTAAAACTATGTAAAAGAATTTTTCTAATGCTATAATTCTCTTACAATTTGTTTATTTTGCTTGGATGCTTTCTGTAAAAAAAGAAAATGACTAGAAAGTTAATTTTCCCTGGGTTTGAAAGATGTTGGGATGGAGGAATAATGGAAAAATTTTAAAAAATATTTATAGTATTATTTAAAATTTAAAATTATAACGAAATGTCAGAGATCTCATTATATGACATTTAATTTAGAGATCACTTAATGAAATAAGTATATTTCCTCAGCAGAGGTTACAGATGGAAAAGTTCCCATTGCTTTCTGGATGCCACAATGTGAGACATTAGTGCAGGAAAATCCATTATATTTAATGGTTAATTAAAATTAGATCCGCTAGGAGCGTGTCCCTGAGGGCTGGCATGCGCCACCTGGTACCGGAACTCCAAGTGGGCGGGACCCACTCCTGGCTGACTGCTCATGTCTCTGCAGAGCCGAGTCCCTGGCCCCCTGGCACAGCTGTGTTTGGCGGGACAGCTGCTTAGTGCCCCACGCCCCTGGCCAGGCACCTCAGCCTGTGCCAAGTGGACCCGCAGCAGTGCATGCGGTCCTCCGGCGTCCCCTGATGCCAACGGGCCCCGCACGCGGACCCCAGTGGGAGTTGGGGCTTGGGAGGCGCTGGCGGTGGGGCGGCGAGCTGGGGTGTGCACCTGGGCCCCCCTGGCCTTGGCGGCGAAAGTGGACCCGAACACCTGCACCAACTGGAAGGAGGCAAAATCCTTTCTGAAGGGCCTGAGTGACAAGCAGCGGGAGGAACATTACTTCTCCCAGGACTTCATCAGGCTGAAGAAGATCCCGACCTGGAAGGAGACGGCGAAAGGGTTGACCCCGAAGGTGGAGGAGCCCAAGTACAAAAAGGACAAACATCTCAATGAGAAGATCTCCCTGTTCCGAGGTGATATCACCAGGCTGGAGGTGGACGCCATTATCAACGCCGCCAACAACTCCCTGCTCGGAGGCGGCGGTGTGGACGGCTGCATTCACCGGGCCGCCGGGCCCCTCCTCACCGCGGAGTGCCGGACCCTGCAGCACTGCGAGACTGGGAAGGCCAAGATCACCAGCGGCTATAGGCTGCCGGCTAAGTATGTCATCCACACGGTGGGGCCCATCGTCCGCGGAGCTCCCAGCGCCAGCCAGGCTGCCAAGCTCCGCAGCTGCTACCTGAGCAGCCTCGCCTTGCTGCTGGAGCACCAGCTCCGCTCCGCCGCCTTCCCCTGCATCTCCACCGGAGTGTTTGGCTTCCCCAACGAGGCAGCTGCAGAGGTGGTGCTGGTCACGCTGCGCGAGTGGCTGGAGCAGCACAAGGACAAGGTGGACCGGCTGATCATCTGTGTGTTTCTGGAGAAGGACGAAAACATCTACCTGCAGCGGCTCCCCCACTACTTCCCAGTGGCCTGACCAGGTCTGAGTTGCTGCACATCCTGACCGGGGGAGTCGCCTGGGCCTGTTGGACTTTGCTCCCAGCTCTAAGAGGTCGCTGAAGCCGGCAGCTGGGCCTGGCCACCCCATCCTGTCCCTCAGCCCCTTGCCCCTCAGCAGCCTCCTAATAAAGATCACCCTTGTTGCAATAAGTAAATATCCCGTTAAATTAAACTCAGTGGTAAAGGGTGAGCCCTTTTAAAGGGTTGGAGTATAAAAGCGTACTGAAAACAAGAGTTGGATATTAATTTTCTAAATTAAAATTTTAGAGAGGAAGGGGGAAAGAAAGAGAAACCGATTTGTTGTTCCACTTATTTATGCATTCAATGGTTGATTCTTGTATGTGTCTTGACTGGAATCAAACCGGAAACCTTGGTGTATCAGGATGATGCTCTAATGGTTAGAGCATGGAAGCATCCATGCTGGGGTGTGCACCTGGTTGAGCTACTCAACCAGGGCCTCTGCTTGTTGCTTTTTTCTTTTCTTTCCTTTTCTTTTTCTTTTTCTTTTTCCTTCCCTTTCCCTTTCCCTTTCCCTTTCCCTTTCCCTTCCTTTTCTTTTTCTTTTTCTTTCTCTTTCCTCTCCCTCTCCTCTCCTCTCCTCTCCTCTCCTCTCCTCTCCTCTCCTCTCCTCTCCTCTCCTCTCCTCTCCTCTCCTCCCCATCCCCCCTCCCCCTCCCCCCTCCCCCCTCCCCCCTCCCCCTCCCCCTCTCCATTGATTTCAGAAAGGAAGGGAGAGGGAGAGAGAGATAAAAACAATCAGTAATGAGAGAGAATCATCGATTGGCTGCCTCCTGCACGCCCCACACTGGGGACTGAGGCTGCAACCCCGGCTTGTGCCCTTGACTAGAATCGAACCCGGGACCCTTCAGTCCACAGGCTGACACTCTATCCACTGAGCCAAACTGGGTAGGGCCTCTGCTTGTTTTTTTTAAAACCTTCTTTCTCAGAACATTTAATGTATTAACATTTATCAAATAGATACTGGTTCTAGGCAAGGTAGTAGGTAAGTCACACATTATTTCATATAATCATTGCAATAATTATGTAAGGAAAGATTGCTGAATTTAAATTCAGAAGATAAATGAGCTTTCATGTAACTTTAAAAATTTCATTCCTTAGAAGTCAGTACAGATCTTTTAAGTGAGCAGAAGGGATGTTTCTTAACTGAATGTAATTTTGTTAAATCCTAGTGGAGAAGTTTTGACTTAATGTTTTTTTAAAAAATAATAGGATCTTTAAAAAATGAAAAGCAGTTTTAAGTTTTGGTAATTTGGTCAGACTTCTTTAAATGTAAACTTGTAGATCACTGTTTGGTTAGGTTGGTAAGTGATGATGGGTCCTGGCAGGTTCAGATTATTGTTAGGAGAGTTCTTGCTAGCTGGCCATTAGGAGCACTTAAATTGGTTTACTGGACACACTGAGTTATTTGTGAGATCATAAAAGTTAAAGGAAGTTACAGTGTTGGAAAGGGAGGTTTTACAAAAGAAGCCCTTTCCTTCTGGATTAACTGGGTATAGAAGCAGGATTTTCCCAGTGGTCCTCCATTTCAGAGGGATCATTCTTATAATGAATAGTAATTAAGTATACGTTCCAATAAAATGTTTTACCTTCTTCTACCAATCTGACATGAGGTCAGTAATGTGCTTTAGATTCTGAAATTTGGTTTGTTGAATAAGACTCTATTTTTCTTCAGAGCAATAGTTATATACACATTAATAGTAAAACATCTATAGTATTTATATAGTTTATTCTGCTGTAGACTGAATTGTGTCTGTCACAGATTTACATGTTGAAGCTCTAACACCCAATATATATTTGGAGATAGAGCCTAATTGGGAGTTAAGCCTAATTAAGGCTAAATGAGGTGGTAAGTGTGGAACCCTAATCTCAATAAGATTAAATTACATAAGTGTGGGGCCTCTTACAAGAAGAGAAAAAAACACCAGATCGCACTCTTCTCATGTACACACACCAGGGAAAGACCATGTGAGGACATGGTGAGAAGGTGGATGTCTACAAGCCAGGAAGAAAGCCTTCACCAAAACCTGGAGCCTTAATCTTAGATTTCTAGTCTCCAGAACTATGAGAAAATAAATTTCTGTTGTTTAAGCCTCCTAGTCTATGATATTCTGTTGCGGCAGCCTGAACAGTCTAATAAACATACTGTATGCCACAGACTTATTTCAGAGATTGATGTGAATTGGACTAACAGCAACCTTATGAGACAGGGACTGTTATTATTGTTCCTATTTTACAGATGAGAAAGTCAAAGCACATTTAGGGTCAACTACTTTTCTTAGGTCACACAATTAGGAAATAATGGGGCCAGGATTTGAATCCAAACATTCTAGTGCTAAGATCCATGCTTATAACCACTATTCTATACTGCTTCAGGAATCCTTCAAGAAAGGAAAAGGTAGTATCAGCACACGGGAGAAGAAAATGATAGTGAAATGGTAGACAAAGTGGAAAATGTAATCTGCAGAAGTTTTACTAGTCAAAATTAGCTGCGTGTATCTTTTAATAATTTTGCCTGTCTGTGCCTTGGGGTTTTTATCCAATAGCACAAACCTAAAACTACCTATAAACTTTGAAATAAGAACGAAAACTGGTACTCTTAAGGATTTAAAATAAGCATGATAAATATTTTGGACAAAATACTAAAGAGATAAATAAGTGATTATGGAAGAGATTGGGATATATGGGTGATTAAATCGCTTAATAAAGCTTTTGTTATCTTAATAAAATCTGAGGAACAAGAAAAGTGAAAGTATGTCTGTAATAACCCAGAACATTCTAGTTAATATCAACATGGAGTTGGGAGAAGACTAAGGAATTTACCAGAGTGTGGTGTGCTTGTCTTGTTATCAAGATACTAGAGGCCTGATGCACGAAATTTGTGCACTTGGGGGTGGGGGTGGGGGATCCCTCAGCCTGGCCTGTGCCCTCTCACGGTCTGGGAACCCACGGGGAGCGGGCCTAAGCTGTCTGTCAGACATCCTTATTGTTGCTGTGGAGGCAGAAGAGGCTCCCGCCACCACCGCTCTGCTCACCAGCTGTGAGCCCAGCTTCTGGCTGAGCAGCGCTCCCAAGGGAGCGCTCTGACCACAGGGGGCAGCTCCTGCATTGACCGTCTGCCCCCTGGTAGTCAGAGCACATCATAGCAACTGGTTGTTCTGCCGTTCGGTTGATTTGCATATTAGCCTTTTATTATATAGGATACTTGATAAGTTGAAGAAAGTATTAGGAGTACATGAATAAGAAAATGTGATGTAAGTGAAGAAGGATAACCATTATAAGAACAAATTTGTATAGTTTTATTTATTTTACTAAATCAAAGCATTACTTTTTTTGAGAATCAGCTGTGTCAGCAGTGAGAGAACTTCTGTCCTCTAGGGAGGTGCTAATCTAGCCTTTGCCTGAGGCTATCCGGCAAATGCCTCTGTGCAGGGCTTGGGTGGGGCGGGTCGCACAGGATCAACAGGGTGGGCCGGAGAGAGCAGTTATGGCGGCTCTCAGTCCTGTCCCCAGGGGCTCTGCCTCTCTGAGTCCCAGCACCCGCTGCAAAGCTGGGAGAGAAAGCTGCACTCGCTCTGACCGAAGCCAGACAGTCCCGCTTCTCCCGTTTGAGTCTGGGTCCCTAAAGACTCGCCTGTATCTGGAGCTCAGAGTCTGCGAGTCCCTCCCGATTGAAAACACCAACCGCGCACTCCGCACCTCAGAATTTGACTTCAGCACTGCGCCTCCTCTGAGTGTCCGTGTGCGTTTCTCTTTCCTCCTAGTTGTAGGACTTCCACTCAGCCAGCGTTCCTGTGGTTCTGGGTGATGTCCCTTCCGTTTTTTGGTTTCATTTTTGAAGTAGTTGTTCAAAGCAGCAAACTCCGGCGTTAACCTATGCCGACATCTTGGTTCTCCTCCTAATTATTCTCAAAGCATTAATTTTTTTCAAACGCAAGCCTGTCACTTTTTTGTTGTTGCGATTTTCAGATATACTTTAATTAATTTACTAAAAATTTTTTTTCTATTACGGTTGTATGGCTATAAACTTTCAGAAGAAAACACTATTTACCCAGTAGAGAAAGGGTCAGAAGGAAAAAGTAAAAGAAAGACTAGTAAATTAAGTAATGTCAAATGCTGATTCCTAAAATATCACGAGATAACTTGTTAAGACAAAACTTTATCTTTGTTTAATGCTTACTTTGTAAAGTAGATCACTACCTCAGCAGAGCCTTAGTAGCCTGTCAGATGGGGAAGGAAAAAGTTGAGATGTTTATTGAGATTTAAAATCTGGTTTTTTTTTAGATGGGCCTTTTAATTGGAGGAGGCTTGTTTATGATGATCAGATAAGAATCATGATATAATAATTTAGGATTGGTAAGCAGGAAATTTGGAGGCAAAGAGTTCAGAGCTTTGGCATGTAATCCATCTTGTGATACTTTCTGTTGAAGAGTTGATGGGTCTCTCAGGAAGTTCCTGGAGTGAACAATAAAATTAACTTTCATCATTCTGAGCAAGAGACTCCTGCAACAGTAAACACTTGATGAAGACAGTATAATAATAAAGTCATGTTAATGTAGATAGTAAGCTGTGTGGATGTTTTCATTCTCAGAAGGTAGAAATAATAATTGCATTCCTGGGGTTGAGGAGGACCCATTTGCTCCCTTTTATTTTTTTTTTCTGTGCTACTATGTTTGTTTGCTAATATTTTATTCAGGAATCTTGCAATTCATTAGTAAGATTGGCTTGATTCTTGTCATGTGTTTTTAGTATCTAGTTTTGGTATCAGCTAGCTTTTTAAAAAAATATATTTTTATTGATTTTGGAGAGGAAGAGAGAGAGGGAGAGCGAGAGATAGAAACATCAATGATGAAAGGGAATCATTGATTGGCTGCCTCCTGCATGTCCCCTCCTGGGGATCAGGCCTGTAAACTGGACATGTGCTCTGACTGGGAATCCAACCATGAACTGGTCCATGGGTCGATGCTCAACCACTGAGGCATGCCAGCCAGGCTCAGCTAGCTTTTTTGAATTAGTTCCTTAACTTGTGTAAACATTTCCTTTAAGATTAGGATTATCTCTTTCTTGTAGATGGGTAAATCTTATTATTTTGATTTTCTCTACTCACATTTGATTTATGGCTTCCTTTTTCAGTATGATCAACCTGCTTTTTGATTGTTAAGGATTATTGCAATTTCTGTTCCATGATGATCTAGCCTTGTTGTACTTGTATTATTATTTTTAAATAGATATTTTGCCTTTTCTATGAATTTGTACCAGAAGAGCACGGTTGTCTTGAAACCGGACAACAAATAGGTTTGGACTGCCTGTCACTACTTAAGCCAATTAAGCAGAGACAGGGTTGAATCGTATATGAGCATTTTTATTTTCTAATGTTTATTTTCTAATATTGCTGGCAGCCTGGGAGACCAGCAGGTCATCCACAAAAATCTGCTCTGCCCCTCCGCCCCCATAAGCCTGCTACTTATATTGGGAAGAAGGACAAAGATTATGTGTGGAATTAGGCAAATGGAATAAAAATGGGTAAAATAGTTACAGATTACAGGCAGTGGGGGGGAATGCCTCCAGGATTCCATTGTTTCCCAAGAAGGTTGCTAATCTTTTCAAGATGATAGGCAGTTCTTGGATAAGGAGAATAGACCCCATTTCAAGGTTAACTCCCAGGTCTGGGGGCCTACAACTCCAGACAGGTCAGAATGTGCTTTCTTTAATCATGGTTAACAGAGCATGATTAATATTTCTTAGAACTATAGCAAGTCCCCACTATTTGATTTCTCTCTCCCATCCCTAACAGTCTTATGACTTAACTTGTTATCTTGAGTCAGCCTCCCCATTTCTTTAATTAATCCTTTTTTATTTAACCTAATTTAGTTAAATATATAGCTCTCATATTATGACCAAGAAGAAAAGTAAGGATAATTATAATTTTGGTTTTTTAAAAATCTTATTAGTTGTCAATGTACCATCTTTAGGAAGATATATTAAACAATGTATATTATCTATTCTTACAGAAAAGTGAACCACGTTGGTTATTCTTTTGGGTCCTAATATTCCTACTTTTATTGTCTTTTTATATCTGTAATAATAAAAGGGTAATATGCTAATTAGACCGGACATCTTCCAGACATCATTCTGGATGTCCTTCCTGATGAAGCCGGGGCTGGAGGGAAGCCAGCCCAGGTCCCGGGTACCTGCAGGTGGCCCATGGGAAGCCAGCCTGGGTCCTGGGTTGCCTGTGGGCTGCCAGAAGGAAGCAGCCCGGGTCCCAGGTACCTGCTGGCGGCCGGAGAAGGGAAGCCTGGGTCCCGGGTGCTGGAGGGAAGCCGGGGGAAGGAAGGCCTATTCTTGCATGAATTTTCGTGCATTGGGCCTCTAGTATAAAATATTACAATAGGCCTTATGGGAAGGCCATCTTTTTAATGACAGTTTTTCCTCTTCAAATATAGGAAGTTCACAAATGGGTGCTACCATAGTAGATGCTTTGGATACCCTTTATATCATGGGACTCCATGATGAATTCCGAGATGGTCAAAAATGGATTGAAGACAGTCTTGATTTTAGTGTGGTGAGTATACAGTTGATAATTTCTTCGATTGACTGAAAAGACACAGTGTCAAACCCTAATAGTTTTGAGCACTTTACTAGTAGTTTAAGGAAATTCCAAGTCCCCTTTTTTTCTTTTGGGATTATCAGTTGTTATTTAATTTTTGCATAAAATACACATTCTCACTATCTTCCTTGTACTTTTCTTGCCTTTATCATTTGAAGCACTGTGTTAAGGCAATAAATAGGGGGAAAACATATTGAGCTAGAACTATGAGGAAAGCATAAGCTGTAAATAATAACTGTTTTATTATTTTTTAAAAGATTGAACTATTTGGGCTCTGGCCAGTGTGGCTCAGCTGGTTGCGCTTTGTCTCATACACCAAAGGGTTGTCAGTTTGGTTCCCAGTCAGGGCACATGCCTGGTAGGGGTGGCTCAGTTGTTAAATGGTACTGCTTAGGTTTGAAGCCTAGCACAGCTACATTCTAGCTGTGTGTCTTAGGAAAATTTCTTATTCTTTCTGAACCATCATAAAATACTATCCCATTGCAATATTGTGAGGATTATTTGATATAATCTGGTACATATAAAGTGCTCAGTAAATGTTAGCATTTCTTCCATTACCATTCTTCATCTCAAAGAAGTGTGGACTTTTTTGTTGTCTTCATTATCATCTTTCATGTATTTGTGCCTGCTGTTTCTCTGACTGTAGTCAGAAGTCATTCTTTCTCTGTGTTTTTCTCTTTGGCAGACCCTGCATTATTCCAGTTGTGATTTAAATCCAAAAAAAAATTTTTTTTTCTGATGCCTTTCCTGATACTAACCTAGAAAAGCTGATTACTTTCTTTTATATTATTCTAGCATTTCAGGCGTATTTTATTTAGAACAATTTTTGTTATCAGGTTTGGCTATGATGGCAGAAAACCTAATATAAAATAGCTTCAACATGATAAATGTTCATTTCATTCAAATTAAGTACAGAGATGAGCTCTTCAGGGCAGATTTGGGTAGCTCCTTGAGCATCAAAATCCTGGGGCTCTTTGTCTTGTTGCTCTGTCAACTTCAGTATATAGCTTCAAACTCAGGGTATAATGTGGCTCCTCAAGATAAGGTAGATAAACCTTCCAGTTACAGAAAAGAGGAAGGGATAGAGAAAGATATGCAACTGTTCTTCAAGAACACTTCTGGGGAGTTGATTACCCTATTTTTGCTTGAATACCATTGAGTAGCTCTTACTCATATGACCCAACCCTAGTAAAGAGAGGCTGAGAAATAATAGTCTTTTTCCCCCCCTCTCTTTTGGCTATGTAGCCCTTATAGATTGTACTTCCTGTATCTTGTTTAAGAAAGCACTTCTCCAGGGTCATGAAGATATATCACTATGTTTAATTCTAAATATTTAATGTTTGCTTTTGCATTTAGGTCTTTAAATTCATATGGAATTGATTTTTTTATGCAGGGTGAGATAAGCTACCGTCAGCTGATCCTTGTACCATTTACTTCCCCACTGTTTATACATGCCACTTAGTTATATTGGTCTTTTGTTTTCTATTGGCTTTTTTCTTTATCCCATTATTAAACTGTCTTAATTACAATATTTTTGAAAGACGCTTGATATCTATATGTGAATCTTAATATCTGATCTTCTTCTAGGAAATTACCTTAATTCTCAGCTGTCTGTTCTTTTCAGCTCTGGAATACTGTTGAAATTTTGGTGATGATTGCATTCAATTTATAGATTAATTTGGGGAGAATTGACATTGGTGCAATCTCAGATACTCCTCTTCATTAATGTGACAGCTTTATTATGCCAAATAATTAGCTAGCATATCGTTTTTATCATTTGGCTCTATCAGGAACCAGACTATGCTATTTATTTTAGTTAGAGAATTTACTGCTTAGTATTATTAACCAAATTATGGGGAACTGAAAAGGCAAAAAGAGGACATTGTGGCATCACAAGAAGTATTACCTACAGTAAACAGCTGCTACCCCTGGGGCTTGGAGAACAATGTGAAGAGATTAGGATAATTAAAATTTAGTATTTAAGGACTCTTGTTTCTGGGACCTTAGGAGCGCTTAGGAGGACTTTCTTAGAGCTAGGTTTCAGACTTCTGAGGAGCGGGTACCTAGCTAGTGTTTGGTATTGCTAAGGGCTGTAATGAAGCTGATTTGGAGATTGTGTATGTATGGCAGGGGAACTGTAACCTGGAACTAATGGCCACTGCCTGGGTGACGACACTGTCAGAAACTAGAGATGGAATAAGTCCCTTCTCCTTTCTCTAGCCTTGTGTCATCTTAGTAAACCTCTTATTGGCATAGCCTATAAGGCAGCCAGCTGGCAAATGAGGAGAGGAGGAAGACCAGGGGAAAGGCTCAGGTGCGCTTCTGAGAGGGAGAGCGAGCTGGATGCTCTGTCCTAAGGGTCTTAAAGGTAGAGATTTTAGAGGGGGTCCCAGGGGAATGTCAGTAAAATATTCATCAGCTTTCCAGGTGTGTGATTTCAAGGGTCAGGGTCTCCACTAATTGATTGGTCGGTGCCAGGGGCAGGGAATCATTCAACGCAGCCAGTCCTGAGATCAGCTGTGGCATCGTTTGTCTGGTTTTGCTGCTTTTCTGGGCCTGGAGCTGAAACACAACTGAGGCCTAGATATGACCTCTAGGGACAAAAGGTTAGGGGATCCAAACTGCATGACCAGTGATATGCTAGGGGAGGAAAGGTCACCCTGGGGACAAGGTCCCAGGCTATACTTGTCCTTTGCTAGGCACCTGGGGAATTCTACCTTGGAGACCTGTACATAGCCCATCATCCTTGCTCTGCTCATCTGTATAACTGCCTACCACACTTCCTCTGTAAAAGACACTGTTCTAGATTTCATGAAAAAATTAATGAACAAAACATAGTCTTATCTCTGTCTTGAGTTTATATTCTAGTTTTGGGAGAAAACAGTTGTTAACCTAAAAATAGAAAGCTAAAGTGAGAGGCAACAAGTGTTTACTTGAGATAAGAAAGAATTCAGGCAGAAACCCAAGTTATGTTCCAATTAGGAGGGATGGCAAGGGATTTTATGAGAAAGGAAAGGAAAATAATTATATGATTGGAAGGAAGGAATTTACAAGTACTAGTATGTTGGTGCTAAAAAGCTGAGTTATTTTCTAGCTATATACACACGGTAGTGTTAATTTTAAAAATTGTCCTTAATTTTCAATCCTTGAAGTCAGGATTTCTGCTTTTCTGTTAGCTTTACAAATAGCTGTTTGGAATATAATGTTGGTTTCACCCAGTTTAGTGGTTATTTTTGTCCAGTTAAAATATTCCAAAGGTTTGAGGGGTAAGACATGCCAGGTAGTTCCTCTGGGATGGCAACTCTGACTCCATTTTGAAATGACTCCATTTATAACATGTTTCACACAATAACAAAAATATTCCAAGTTATACATAGTATATTCATTGGTGATAAGTGCTGTGGAAAGCAATAAAGAGTAAGTAGGATTAGAGTAAGTAGAGCTATTTTACATGGGGTGGTTATTGAAGGACTGTTACGGTGACATTTCTGAGAGGAGACCCAACAGAAACCGTGTGAACATAAGTAAGGCTCTCTCCTAATAGATATTATAGCTGAGTATAGAATTAGAGGTTGATGATTATTTCCTTTTCATTTTCTAAAGATATAGTTCCATTGTCTTTCAGTTTCTGTTATGTTGTTAAAAAGTATCTAATTTTTCAAAGATAATGTCTTTTTACTCCTTGTTTTAATATTTTACTTTTTGCTTTGTTGTAGTGTAATTCCCATTACCATGTGTCTTTTATTCTTTAAAGGACTCATAGTGTTTTATCAGCCTGAGGATTTATGTTTTCATCAATTTTGGAAGATACTCAGTCATTACTTCTTTGAATAATGCCTATTTCCCATTCTCTCCCTATTCTCTAGAACAGGGGTCCTCAAACTACGACCCGGGCGCCACATGCAAATACAAATATTGTATTTGTTCTCGTTTTGTTTTTTTTACTTCAAAATAAGATATGTGCAGTGTGCATAGGAATTTGTTCATAGTTTTTTTTTAAACTATAGTCCAGCCCTCCAACAGTCTGAGGGACAGTGAACTGGCCCCCTGTTTAAAAAGTTTGAGGACCCCTGCTCTAGAACTTCTCTTCTGTCTCTCTTGTGAGGGAAGATATAAATTTTACAAGTAACTAATTATATAGTAATCAGATGGTAACATGGTAAAGATATTAGTGGTAAGGGATTATTTCACTATTTTATATTGTGTTGTCAGAAAGACCTTCAGGTAAAGTACAGTATAAAGATTGACATAGGAGTTTGGCAATTCTGGAACAGTAAGTATACCCATTTGGTAATAAAAAAAAGTGAGTCCAAGGAATATTGGAAGGAGATGATGTCAGAGAAATGGGGATCTGATTATGTTGGATCTTATTAGTCATTGTACTCTGAATGTAGCCAGAAGTCATTGTAAGAATTTTCCACGGAATAGTAGCCTAAACTGACTTAGGATTTAAAAGGTTCACTCAGCTATAGGATGCTGTATAGAGTGTAAGCTGAAGGGTAAGGATGAAATCAGGGAAACTGGCTAGAAGATTACTAAGGTGATAGAGGCCTGCCCTCCCTCTTTCCCTTCCTCTATATATTTGTGAATTTCTATTGCAGTGTGCTATGTATTGGGAATATATGATATGGAGTAATACAAAGCACTTTGCTTTTGAGGATGGGTATGATGATAGTTATGTTATTAAAAATAACATTGTATTGTGAAAATTCTATATTGGAGAAACATACTTGTATCAAATGCTGTATGTATTCTGTCTATTAATAGTTGGAGGACTTTAAGGTAATAAGTATTTCCTTTTAATTTTTATTAAAACATAAATGTTATCTTTATATTGGTCAATTGTGTATATTCTGTGAATTCTTTGGTCATGCTTCTGCCAGTTTTCTTTCCATATGTTAGAATTTTTCTCAGCAGTACCTATATTCATAGCAAACATAGACTCAATGCAATAAGGTTATTAATATTTGCTATATTTGTACAAAATTTCCTCCTTATTAATTTTGTTCATATTTTTTTTCTCATTAGTAATTTGCATCTTGGGGAAATTTAAGTCTTTCTGTTATTTATTATCAATACTATTGATTTAATGCTTACAAAGTACCTTCTTTTTCAAGGATGTCTACATATAGTCACATTTTCTTCTACTTTTTTTGTTGTGATATTTTTGTATGTTTGTGAAATGGTTATCCACATTGATTTCTTACCTAAGAGCCATTTTCTCAATATTATTAATTGAATAATCCATCATCCTACCATTTTTGTGTGTGTGTGCCTCTTTTAACATTTATTAAGTTATATACTAGGAAAAATATTTAAAATTCATGAGGAGAGATAGAAGTGAAAATGAGTATTATTCTATAGTGATTAGAACAAGGAAAAGGACCAGTGGAGAGTGCTAATTCCAGAAGTAGCTAATTACAGGAAGTAGAAGCTTTCAAGGAGAGAATAGTCAACAGTATCAGAAACTTAGATAATTTCACAATGATATGTAAGATATATGAAAATGGCCCATTGTTCTAGGCCAGTGGTTGGCAAACTCATTAGTCAACAGAGCCAAATATCAACAATACAACGATTGAAATTTCTTTTGAGAGCCAAATTTTTTAAACTTAAACTATATAGGTAGGTAGGTACATTGTTTTTAACTTAATTAGGGTACTCCTAAGGCTTAGGAAGAGCCACACTCAAGAGGCCAAAGAGCCGCATGTGGCTCGTGAGCCACAGTTTGCTGACCACGGTTCTAGGCAATTAGGAAGTAGCATGGGCAGTAGTGGAGGAGTTGCAATAACATTACCAAATGGGAGGGGAGAGATGAAGATGTAGAAAGTGGAAAAGCATTCTCCACAGGATGTTTGCAAGAAACTTACGAAGTATTGAAAACTATAAAGTTTTACGTATATGTGAATATTTTCTATATATTTTCACAGAATTCAGAGGTGTCTGTGTTTGAAGTCAACATTCGATTTATTGGAGGCCTACTCGCAGCATATTACCTTTCAGGAGAGGAGGTGAGCAAAATCAAGTAATACATTTGGTTTGGGGAAGGAGCTGTGAATGGAACTTAATAAAATGAAAGATTTCAGCAGCATAACATTTTCTTAATTGTCAAATATGAAACTAAGGTTTGCTGAAAGAACTGGAGGGTACAAGTAGGACTGTTCCTTGGGAATAGTGAGTTTTTCATTTTGAGAACATAAATTCATCACAGATTTTAACTTTACATACACCACGTCTCCTTTGCAGGAGCGATCCTTCTTCAGGTGGTTGCTGCTACAATTAATTACATGGTCGAAACAAAGGGAGGGGTGAATGAATAAGATCATAATGAAGGATGAATCATAAAGATTGAATATAGATCCTCCCAAGACCAAAAATTAATTATTAAAACTGTCTGGAAATTGACTACAGTTTTTTGCTCTAAACTTAAAAAACAAAATACAACAACTCTGAGTTCTCCTTCTGGAAGTCTTGGTGTAATACACACAGGCACAGTGGAGTCTTACAGTGATGGAGAAGTGGATGTGGGAAATTCCACTACTCAGATGGGAGAAAGAATGGAATTGGATAGTGGGAGAGAGAGAAACTAAGGGAAGGAAGCTGTAAGTAATTTCTATTTCGTTTTCTGAGAAACTACTTCACCCATATATTCCATTAGTTTGTGAGAACTCTTTGTAAATTTAAGAAAATTCATCTTTTGTTATGTGTGTTGAAAACATGGATTTCTGTGCTGTCTTTAGTTTTTTGTGATAAACTTATAAAATCATAATTTTTAGGATTTTTTGAACCTTTATGGCTTCAAGATGTTATTAGAAAGCCTTCCCCATGCTTGTGTTATTACAAAACAAAAATTCCCATTTTCCTTCCGGATTTTTATGATTTCATATGCTTGTATTTAAATATTTCATCTGTGTTGCATGCTTGTATAAAGAGTGAGCTATTCCTGTTCTACAATTCTTTTAGAAGCAATATGTTTGAAGATGTCGGTGTTTAATAGAAATGTTAGATAAATAATATTGATTTAATTTGTAATTTTACTGTCAGACTTTATTATGTAACTTTGTTATACCTCCAACTTATCTTTCTATAGCCACTTCTTCAGTTCACATTTATTCTTTTTTTTTAAATCCTTACCTGAGGATATTTTTAGAGAGAGGGAGGGAGGGAGAGAGAGAAACATCCTTTTATTTCCCTATTGGCTGAGTCTTGCTGTATGAAACACTTTCCTGATCTCGCCGGGCTGTTGCCTTGTTGAGTACATCTTCTTCACATGGACTGATCTGGGACTTGACTCCCTTTGCTAGGTTGGCCTTACTTTCCTCATGTTGGTTCCAACTGCTCTGGGACATTCCTGCCCACTCCAGTCATATCTCTGGGCTCAGACTCTTGACTTCGGGAGCTTCTGGGGTGACATTAAACAATAAAGGGAGGAAGAAAATGAACTATTTTGGTGCCTTCAATTTCAGATTTTTTTATTTCAATTCTCTTGAGAAAGGAGCACATTTTTCTTTTTACCTTTATGCTTATCTGATTATGTAGAAGTATTAAATCATTTGTGTAATTGGCATACTTGATTAATTTTCCTACCAAAAGGCATATGATTCAAAATTAATTATGAACAGCACATGAAAGAGAAATATCAGCCTTCGCTGTTCACACTGGGCTCCCCACCTGAAAGTCGAAGCAGAATGTTGAAATTTTAGTTGCTGTTATTGGAGAACACTAACATGGTGAAAGGCATATGATGTTACCATTATTTCTATTTTTGCTATTTTGTGGAGCAAAGTACATATGATTTGGAGTTAGAGGTTGAATTCCTACTCTGCCTCTCTTTCGTAATGATATTTGGTAAGGCATTTACCTTCTATAATTGAAGTTTCTTAATCTATGACAGTGTGAGAGTTCCCTTGAGAGTTGTGAGGTTAAGTTACATGACAATGCCCAGCATAGTACCTGACTCAGTAGATATTAATTTGCTTTTCTTCTCCTTCGACTTTTTCCTGTGTGGTAAGCATTCTGTGTTACTAATGGGTGGGGAATCCTTTTATTTATTTTAAAATGGATATATATTAATTTTTTAGGATATAGTCTACTCAAAGTAAAGAGAACATGTTTTACTTGTGTGACTTTCTCATACATTAGAATATTACTTACCATTGTACTTTTCTCCTTGATCATTTTACATGGAAAGCTTTAATCCATATGTTTTAGGAAACCAACAATGAGTCCCTGAGGTCGGCTAAAAAGAAATAAAACATAGAAAAATAATTCAGATATGACAGTATTCTAATACCAGATAGACAACAAATCCTTATGTCTCATATAAGCCAGAAAATTACCTGTAACTTATAAGATGGCAAAATGCCTCTTTTATAGAACGTTTTACATGCATTCTGTGTTTTGGTATAAGAACCAAATGAGGGTCATATGTCAAACTGATAAAGCGTTCCTCTCCTGTTGATTTATTAATCTCATAAATATGAAACTTTATCATTTTATTTTCTTAGAACAAGGCTATTTATATTAAATATTCACAAGTTTAAAAATCTTGATGATTTATTATGTTTACTTCTATCCTCAAATATATGGCGTACCTTTTACAGGATTGTCTCTTCTCATTTTTTATTGGTTATCAAAGTGGCATCCCTTCCTGAATAAGATAATAACATAATTTATGTGGATAACTGCATCTGAAATCTGTCAGAATGGGTAGAGAAGTGGTTATGTGGAGTTTAATACATATTTCACAGATAATAAAAACAAAATAAAAGAAACACCGCCACCAAAACCTTTCCTTACCAAAACACAAACAGTACTGTATTGTCTGTGGGTAAGGTCAATAGAATATCCTTTTATTAAACTAAAGTCCTTTAAGAAAAGTTCTGAGTTAAAGAAAAAAGAGATGTAGAGTATTATTTTTTCCTGTTTTAAATATTAGTCATTATTGTCCTACTGCACTGATTCTCATTTTATTCTTTGAAAACCTAATTTTGCTCCAAAAATTGCTGCTATTTTCATTGAAAATTTCACGCCTTCACTTTCTACCGATGCTGGTACTTGAACAAACATTCCACTATGCTTTGCTGACCCAGATAACATTTTAAAATATACTCTCCAACGTTTTCCTCTTAACTATAAGACTTCATCTACACTTTTGTACTCATTCTACATCTTTAAAGTCACAGAGCTAATACCAATTCATAGTTGATGGTTATGGTTATGATTACTGGTTTGACAGATCAGAAGGGTTTCGAGTCACCTGCCACAAGAGCTAGAAATTTAGGGGTGAAATCCAGGAAAGAGTGAGCAAGAAAAGAGAAGCCCCCAGTTCTGTATACATGACACTATATTTAGACCACATTGTTTTATTTCCCTGTATTTTTATAGAGCTATGCCATAATTTTCTGCCTAAAGTAAACGCTTATCCTTCCACTTCCGCCTTGTAAAGAACTTCAAGGCCCAGATTACTTATCTTAAGCATCTCTGTTGACGTCAATATACATACAATTAAATGCACCCACTTTAAATGTAAAGAAGCTGTTGGAGGGAATACACATGATACAATTTTTGAAAAATAATTTTGCAATGTCAAGTAAACATTTAAAACTTAAAGTTCTCTCCCTAGCTGATTTGGCTCAGTGGATGGAGCAATTGTCCTGCCAGACTGAAGGGTCCTGGGTTCTATTCTGGGTCAAGGGCACATACCTTGGTTGCAGGCTCCTCCCCAGCCTGAGCCCTGGTTGGGGCTTGTGCAAGAGATGTGTTTCTCTCACATCAATATTTCTGTCCTTCCCTCTCTCTACAAATCAATGGGAAAATATCCTTGGGTGAGGATTAAAACAAAGATTTTAAATTCTCTTTGAGCCAGTTATCTATTTAGAAATATATTTTCTAAAAGTAACAATGTGGATACATAAGGTATACTCAGAAGGATATTTCATTGCAGTAGTGTGTTTGTAGTAGCCAGTATTTGAAAAGCCCATGAAGTGGGGATGGTTGAATAAATTAACACATCTCTTACTATAGAATGCTGTACAACTATAAATGTAAGTTTGATATATTTTAACTAGGAAAAATGTGCTTGCTGTGTGTGTGTGTGTGTGTGTATGTGTGTGTGTTTCATACATCCAGTCAGGTAGAGTGCTGTAAATAACCCATCAATTTGAAATCAATTTGAAAGGATAGACTTGAGGCATATAGAAGAACGTGCCACTTTTCCTAATGAGGCATTATGATCCAATCTCAGTTTGGAGCCTGTAAGTCAATAGTTCCATAGTAGTGTACACAGACCTATCTATTTTGACATGCTAAGGATATTTGAAGTCTTACCATGTATATTTTTGTAATAGTACACGATTTTAAAAGTTTAGAAACACTGATATTTAGGTAATTGATTGTTTCAGGTACCAAAAATAGCAGCAATTGGGACCAAGGGGTGAATCATTTATAAATATCAAATGAAACTTGGAGTGTGAACTCAAATATTTTCTTTTACTTTAATAAATTGATTAAACTTTGATGGAAAATGTTGAGGCATAAATGTACTTAAAGTACTTCAAGGGTATTTATCCAAATAGGGTTGTGTCTTTTTCTTTTGTTTTGATGTTTATACTAAGCTTGTTTACCATGGATGAACATCTCATAGCCTAATGTTTTTTCTTAGATCTTTGCCAGCTGAAAATACAGATACTATCAAAACCATATCCTCATCTTTCAATTAATTGTAATTTCAGCCCATTGCACATTGGGTAGCTTTCCTCAGTATCCAATGTACATTTTCCCTGATTGCGAAATATGCTACATAGTACCTCAGAGATGTCATTTTCACCCTGTACTTGCATGTATCCAGTACATTTCAGTATGCATTGTATGAGAGACCAGCATATGGTGATGGCTGCAATTCATGAATTGATTACTATAATTTATGAATATTCATGTTTTTATCTCAGATATTCAAGATTAAAGCAGTCCAATTGGCTGAGAAGCTCCTTCCTGCCTTTAACACACCGACTGGGATTCCCTGGGCAATGGTGAATCTGAAAAGGTAAGTTCTATTTGTATCTATTGGGGTTTTTATTTAATTTATGCATTTGCTGTTTCTTTGATGGGAATTATCTTCTACCAGATCTAGTCATCATTTGCTCCTTCTCACATCATTCAGTTCTCAGTCAAATTGTGTCTTTTCAGAAGCACTTTCTCTGAATATTATACATAAAGAGCCTGCCTGCTAACTCACCTTCACTAGTACCCACTATTCTGTTTTTCTATTTAATTTTCTTCATAACAAATACCACTATTTAAAATGGTCTTATTGCCTAGCCAGTTTGGCTCAGTAGATAGAGCATTGGCCTGCGGACCAGAGGGTCCTGGGTTCGATTCAAGTCAAGGGCGCATACCTTGTTTGCAGGCTCCTCCCTGGCTTGGGCCCTGATGGGGCACTTGCAAGAGGCAACCAATTGATGTGTTTCTCTCATGTCGATGTTTCTCTCTGTCCCTCTCCCTTTCATTCTCCCTAAAAATCAATGGAAAAATATCCTCAGGTGAGGATTAACAACAATAACAACAACAACCCCCCCCCCCCAAATAAATAAATAAATAAATAAATAAATAAATAAATAAATGGTCTTATTTTTATGGGAGCAGGAATGTTATATGTCAGATTCACTATTACATCTCCTGGAGAATAGTAGGCACTTACTATTTAGGAATGAATGGCTGTCCTATGTAGTTACTAATATTTATCATTATTTCTTCCTTGATTCTCACTTCTAGCACACAAAAACCCGTTACTGGTACCATATTATTTTCAAAGATAGTGTAAAAACTACACCAGCTAATTAAAGAATGTTAAATGAGATAGTGATCATGTATTGGTAACTTTTTTTTTTTCAAGAGAGAGAGGAAAATGAATAGAGAGATAGAACATCCATGAGAGAGAAATATCATTGATTGGCTGCCTTCTGCATGCCCCCTCCTGGGGATCAGGCCCACAACCTGGGCATGTGCCCTGACAAGAAATCAAACTGGTGACCTCTTGGGCTTGAGAACTATTTTAATGTTTCCCCACACAGATGAGTAAAATATAGCATATTGAATTGTCACTATACAAATGGGTATAACATGAGAGAAAGACTTACATTTTTACTTCGTCCCCAAAGTAGAAAAGACCCTGGAGAATGGTTTAGAGATCTAGTAAGAATAACTCTGCTACTTGAATAATTAATCTAGACTTCCAGTTCCAACCATGGAATAACTTATATCAGACTAACCCTACCACTAAAAACAATCATAAACGCTTAACCAAATGGTTTGGGGTCATTATAGAGCAACTAACTCAGGTGGGATTTCCTAAGATCATCTCCGTATAAACATTGGCTTTTCCCCCCCGAGGGCATTTTCCAAGTCATGTTACAGAGCAAGAGGTCAAGCCTAACATGGGGCAGAGGAGGCCTGATGATCAGGTACTGGAGCTGCCAAAATGAATGAGACTTGGGGCACAAAGTCTCAAGACAGGAAGGAATTGCAGAGGAAAAGCGCAAAAACTTATGTACAGATTGTCCTCAAGTTGTTGGCTGATTCTGTGATTGCACATGCATGAGGCAAGACTCAAGGAAATCCAGCAAGAAAACAGCATCTGGAGGCTAGTGGGCAAAGGAGAAAATTTAAGTGACATGGTACTGGGAAGACAGAGGTTAGTGTTTGAGGGTGCAAGGTGGAGATCTCTTGATAAACACCCCAGGCTTTCAGCTGAGTCTCAGAGGGCCACTCCTTAGGAGTAGAAGTAAAACCGAAATAGACTACCCTTAACAAAGCCTAAAACCAAGGTAATTTGCCTCTACTCAACCTCTGTTTCACAAGAAACTTAACCTTCTTAGAAGACAATGCCTAATGCCTTGACATTTTTTCATTTATATTGTCTGGCTTCCAATAAAAATTATAAGGCAGGCTAAAAAAAAGACAAGAAGATATCCTAGCAATACTTCTGCACAAAAGAAATCTACACAAGATTATTCACTGTAAAAGTTTTCATAATAGCAAAATATTAGAAATATTATTTCTAATATTAGAAATATGCTGACAGACCACCAGTAGGGTATGGATTAAATTATATCTGTTTGCATAGTATAGTAGCTTTCACACTGGCACTGTTAAGATTTGGGACTGGACAGTTCTTTATTGTGTGATACTGTCCTGGCCATTACAGATGTTGCATCTTTGGCCCCAGCACAATAAATGCAAGTTTCACCTTCAGGGTTTGAGACAACTCAGAATGAATGCTCTCACACATGTTCATAGGCCTCTGGGGTGGGGCATTCTAGTTGCAAGTCATTACTATCATGGAATTTTGTGCATCTTTAAAAAGAAAGTTGTTAATGAACTAAGATGTAAAAACCACTGAGGTACATCTTAAGAGTTAAAATACAAGGTACAGAGCAGTAAATATACTTCGCTATGTTTTGTTTAAAAAAGGAAGGAAATAAGAACATATATTTGGATTGCTTATATATGCATTAAAAATTCTGTACCATCATATAAGTTAATGAAAGTGATATCTATGGGACTTGGTGGTGTGAAGAGAGATGAGATTTCTGGGGTGAAATATGTTTACTATATGCTTTTCTATGTTTTAATTTTTAAAATGTGGATGTATTTCCTATTCAAAAAAATTTTTAATAATAAAGTAAAATTTTAGTTATAAATAAGCTATTGTGTTAGATATAATATTTTAAATTTTATTTTTCAATTATAGTTTACATTCAATATTATAGCTATAATAATTTCTGAGATATTTAAAGTGTATGTATTCATTTAAAAAATATTTTGGTCTTTTTCCAATTCTTCTCCTTTTCTCTTTGCTTTCATTTAGTGGAGTCGGACGGAACTGGGGCTGGGCATCTGCAGGTAGCAGCATTCTTGCTGAATTTGGAACACTGCATATGGAGTTTGTCCACCTTAGCTACTTGACAGGGGATCCGGTTTACTACAAAAAGGTTAGCTCTCTTTCGTTATAAAAGAGTTGCTTTGGCAGCACATATACTAACATTGGAATGACACAGAGAAGATTAGCATGGCCCCTGCACAAGGATGACACACAAATTCGTGAAGAGGTCTATATTTTTTTTTAAAAATGTCCTTCAACATTCACAAAAAGATTTGACAACATTCACAAAAACATTCTCTAAGATTTGATGCTTAGAGAATGATTGCCTTTCTAGAAATATGTTTATTAGAGTTCTGGCCTTTTTCTTTTTAAATTACCTAAAGAGATGTCCTTTCTTTTAAGAACATATTTAAAATACTTACTGTTATTTGAGAAGTTTTAATGACTTGTAGGCTTTTTAAAAATCTCATTGTCATCTCTTCAGCATTGTGCTGAAATTCCTAGCTAGCATGGTTAGGCAAGAAAAACAAAACGAACAAAAAGTTCATGAATGGAATTGACTTGAAAAGGAAGGAAAAAAACAGTAATTAATCACAAAGTACATGGTTATCTACCTAAAATATTAAGACAGCCTACATTTAAATTATTAGAGATAAGAGCTTAATATATTTTTGAATATAGATATTAAAAGTACGCAGCATTTCTTGGCATCAGCTACAAGAGGCAAGAAAGTGTCATTTTACAAAAACATACATTACTAGAGGCCTGGTGCACGAATTCGTGCATGGGTGAGGTCCCTCAGCCTGGTCAGCAATTGGGGCCTATCGGGGCTGGCTGGTAGGGGGAGGGACTGTGGGAGGTTGGCCGGCCGCAGGAGGTTGGCTGTGGGAGTTCACTGACCACTAGGGGGAAGCTCCTGTGTTGAGCGTCTGCCCCCTGGTGGTCAATGCATCATCATAGCTACCAGTCGACTGGTTGTAACGGTCGCTTAGGCTTTTATATATATACTAGAGGCCCGGTGCACAAAAATTTGTGCACTCGGGGGGGAGGGGGCGTCCCTCAGCCCGGCCTGTGCCCTCTCGCAGTCTGGGACCCCTCGGGAGATAACGACCTGCTGGCTTAGGCCTGCTCCCGGGTGGCAGAGGGCAGGCCCAATCCCTAGGTGCAGCCCCTGGTCGGGCTCAGAGCAGGGCCGATTGGGGAGTTGGGGCGCCGCCCCTGTCATGCACAGAGCAGGGCGGATTGGGAGGTTGCGATGCCACCCTCAGTCACGCTCAGGGTAGGGCCGATTGGGGGGTTGGGGCACCGCCCCCTGTCACACTCAAGGCAGGGTCGATGAGGAGGTTGCGGTGCCACCCCCTGTCACGCACAGAGCAGGGCCCATCAGGGGGGTTGGGGCTCCGTACCGTGTCACGCACAGAGCAGGGCCGATCAGGGGGTTGGGGAGCTCCCCCCTGTCACTCACAGAGTAGGGCCTATAGGGGAGTTGGGGCACCCCCCCTGTCACACATAGAGCAGGGCGGATCAAGGGGTTGGGGTGCCGCCCTCTATCACCCACAGAGTAGGGCCTATAGGGGATTTGGGGCACTGCCCCCTGTCACACACAGAGCAGGGCGGATCAGGGGGTTGGGGCGCCGCCACTGTCACACCCAGAGCAAGGCCGATGGGGAGGTTATGGCTCCACCCCGTCACAGAGCAGGGCCCGTGGGGGGGGGGGGGCGGTTGGGGCGCCGCACCCTGTCACACACAGAACCACAGGGCAATCAGGGGGTTGGGGAGTTCCCCCTATCAGGCACAGAGCAGGGCTGATCAGGGGGTTGGGGCACCTTCCCCTCTCAGGAACAGAGCAGGGCCGATAGAGAGGTTGTGGCCCTGCCCCCTGTCACACACAGAGCCGCAGGGCGATCAGGGGGTTTGGGCACTGCCCCCTGTCACGCTGATCCCGGTGCTGGGAGGCCTCGCGGCTCCGCTGATCCCGGTGCTGGGAGGCATATTACCCTTTTACTATATAGAATAGAGGCCTGGTGCATGGGTGGGGGCTGGCTGGTTTGCCCTGAAGGGTGTCCTGGATCAGGTTGGGGATCCCCACTGGGGTGCCTGGCCAGCCTGGGTGAGGGGCTGAGGGCTGTTTTCAGGCTGGGACTGAAGCTCCCAACTGCTCCTTTTTTTCTTTTTTCTTTTTTAATTCTGGGCCAGCTTTAGCTCTGGCTCCAGCTCTGAGGTCTCAGCTGCTGAAAGTAGGTATCTGGTTTGTTTAGGTTCTATAATCAAAACTCTGTATCAACTCCAGCTCTGAGATCCCAGCCAGCTGAAAGCTGGTTTCTGGGGTTTTGTTTAGCTTCTATATTTGTTACAATGTTTCTTAAACTGCAGGCTCAGAGGCCAGCAAGTCAGGCGGGGAACGTTGGTTTCCTCCGTCACTGAAGCAAGCAAGCCTCATGTTAGTTTCAAGCTGCCTGACTGCCGGCTGCCATCTTGGCTGGCAGTTAATTTGCATATCACCCTGATTAGCCAATGGGAAGGGTAGCGGTCGTATGCCAATTACCATGTTTCTCTTTTATTAGATAGGATAGATGTGATAGGGACAAAAATGTAAGTTTTCTGCAGATAAATCTACCAAAAGATAAAGTTCAAAATTACTGAGTACTATTAAAGAGGACCTTAATAGAGAGAGATAGGTCCTGCTCATGTATAGTTAAACAGTATCAGAAGAATTTTAGTTATCTCCAACTGTACCATCAATTCAATGCCATCAAAACTCCAGTGGCTTTTTGCTTTGTATTTTTATTGTTGCTTGATTTTATATAATGATCATATGTCTTTAGAAAAATGAGGCACTTTAAAAATAGTAGCTTTACTTGACCACCACACACACACACACACACACACACAAAGGCAGGGGAGGTGGTGAAGGTTCTGAGTGAGGAAAAAACACAAAGCTTAGGTAAGTATAAAGCCATGATGACATTTATTTTTGTTAATTGCATTCTTTAGGTCATGCACATTCGGAGGCTACTTCAGAAAATGGATCGTCCAAATGGTCTTTATCCAAATTATTTGAACCCAAGAACAGGTCGCTGGGGTCAGTGTAAGTATTTCTAGTACAGCTGATGCTTTGTTAAAAGATGATTTGTGTGGAAACTTTTGCTTGATGTAGTGGTAAGTACACTACATGTAGAACGAGAAGCCCCCAGTTAGTGTCTAAGCCTGATATTTACTAGTGCTGTTATCTTTGGCAAGTTTCTAATCTCTTGTAGCTTCAGTTTTTCTACTTGTGAAATGGTTAAAATATCCACTTTCTTGTTATATTTATTTCATCACAATAAAGAATTGCAATAAAAATAATCCTTTCATCCCCCCCAAATAAATTGAAATTGCTTCTTCAGAATACATTGACTTTCAGCAGTATTAATTTTGAGGATGTTATAGAAAGCTATTCAATGGTTATTGGCAAGGAGTCTTTAAAATCCTAGGGGAGTTGCTCTTATATCCTTTAGCAGCTGCAGCCCTTACTAAATTGTCCAATTTGTTCCTTTTAATGTTTCATATATTTTATATCAGCTTCTGAAAAGTACATCAAATTCCATTATTATCTTTGAGCAGTATACATCTGTCATATCTATAAATAGTCTGCAAAACAGTGAATTGAACTGAAATTTAACAATTCAGCTTTGGCTAACTATATTGTAATTAGAATAATGATAATGTTTGTGACATGCACATAGCAATCACAGAGAATAATTACTGGTAATTACCTTCAGGAAAAGTTCTTGGCAACAAATTTATAAAAGAGTATGGTAAGAAACCTAGATTTAAAGCCACATCATTAGTATTTTTTCTGGTTTTAATTTATTTATTTTTTACTCGTTTTCTAAGTACAATGCTTAGCCTATGCCATTTAATGATTGATGTGAAGAAAATATAGGAAATTGGTCATTACTAATTTATTAAATTTTACACTAATAAATAAAAAACTGGGAAGAACAAGAATGGGTAAAATATTTGAAGTTAGAAGACTAATTCTGGATTTCCCACTTAATAATTTAGATGTTATTTAACTTTTCTGTGCCTTTGTTTTTTCATCTGTTCTAATTGTACTTATTTAATAAGATGACCATTTGGATCATATTTTAAGATAATATATTTGAAAATGCTTCATAAACTTTAAACATATGATATGAATATTAGTTTTTAATCTAGAATTATCTATAAAACACTTCAGTAAATCATGACATGCTGACACAGATTATGTGAATCATTGATATTTAGTAGTGTTTTGTAATGTGTTATCAATTTCTGAGTATCAAAAGGAGCTCAGAGAGTCACGTTTCATTGAATTCAACACCTAGCAGGCATGTCTCAGTGGTTTAAGTAAGAAGTCAGACTACTGGGTGATAAATTCCATAGTTATCGTGGATCTCAGGCTTCTGCTGTGTGTTCATTTATTAAGCATACTAGAGGCCCAGTGTATGAAATTCGTGCATGGGTAGGGTCCCTAGGCCTGGCGCTGCTTGTTCACTGGCCCTGCTCTTTGCCACTGCTGCTGGCTGCCTCCCTCTGAGGGGTGACCGGCGGGGTGATTGGGGGCCCCCCCACTGGCACCCACCTTGGCTGGCCTGGGGCCTGTGGGCTGGGGGCAGCTCCTGCGCCCTCCCCCTGGTGGTCAGTGCACATCATATCCACTGGTCGTTCCACCGGTCATTCCGCTGTTTGGTCAATTTGCATATTAGGCTTTTATTATATAGGATAATCTTCCACTGGAGCAATAGGTTAGAAGAGTTGGAGAGAACCTCTGAGCAGGACTGTGACTACATACTGTAACCTGAGTAACATACAGCTAAACCATAAACTCTGGCTATAATTCATGGATCCAAAAAACATTTCTCCTAAGCCATGATTTTGCTTTTCCCTGTTTTCCCTCACTAGTTCACCTCCTTTAATTCTGTTCTACTTTTAATCTTGTTTACTTTCCTGCTCATTTGTTCTTTCCAGAGATCTACAATATAGCCAGAGCTTCTTTTACAAAACCCTGTATGTTATTTTGATGACTCTTCTCTAAATATTATGCTCCAGAGTACCATTTATCTCCTCTAATCATTCCATTCTCTCTGGGTAAACTCCCATGGCTCAAATCCATTTTATGTATTGATGACTCCCCAATGTATACCCCTAATGTAGTGCTCTCTCTGGATTTCTGCATATCTGATTGCCTGTTTATCATATTCATTTATATATCCAACTGGCACCTCAAACTCAACATGCCCCAAATTCAAACTCCTTTGAGGATCTGGCCTTCATTTCTTCTTCCCTTCAGTTAATTAGGCCTTCAGTTCTCTCCCACAGTTAATATCATCCCTGATCAATGCATCCTCCACAGTGGCTTCTTATTGATGGCTGCTATCAGGTGGTGGTTGCTGAAAGTTGGGATGCCTGTGGCAATTTCTTAAGATAACAATGAAGTTTGCTGTATCAATTGAATCCCCCTTTCATGAACGATTTCTCTGTACCATGCGGTGCTGTGTAATAGCGTTTTATCCACAGTAGAGCTTCTTTCAAAATCAGAGTCAGTTAAAAGATCATCTTGATAAGGTTAATTAATAAAACTATTACAATTTTTAAAAGATATTTTATGTACCACCTAAGATTATCTTGAATAACACTGGTTACAATTAAAAGTCCAACACTAGCAAGAAGTATTAGAGTAAACTAAGATTCCCTAGGCTCCCACATGCTTTGGTTATTATTCATGATTGAGCAGTGGGAACAAATTAGGAGGCAAGGGAATGAGAAATTCAATATATTTAACATTAGCTAATTGCAGAGATATCCAAAAGGACATAAACTTACGAAAGGTTTATTAGGACTTCTGCTTCATGGTAGAAGATTGAGCTATAACTCTACCACTGTGGCCAACCATCCTTCCTGAGACTGCAATGAAATGAAAGTACAGAAATGTAAAAAGGAATCTATAATAATAAAAGTGGCCGAAACCGGTTTGGCTCAGTGGATAGAGCGTCGGCCTGCGGACTGAAAGGTCCCAGGTTCGATTCCGGTCAAGGGCATGTACCTTGGTTGCGGGCACATCCCCATTGGGGGGTGTGCAGGAGGCAGCTGGTCGATGTTTCTCTCTCATCGATGTTTCTAACTATCTCTCTCCTTTCCTCTCTGTAAAAACTCAATAAAATATATTAAAACATAATAATAATAATAATAAAAGTGTAATATGCTAATTAGACTGGACAGCCGAATGACCTTCCGGACATCATTCCGGATGAAGACGCAGTGGCAGGGGCCAAGGCAGAGGTGGTTAGGGGTGATCAGGCAAGCAGGCAGGGGTGATCAGGCAGGCAGGCAAGTGGTTAGGGGCAATCAGGCAGGCAGGCAGGCAGAGTGGTTAGGGGTGATCAGGCAGGCAGGTGAGCGATTAGGAGCCAGCAGTCCCGGATTGCGAGATGGTGTAGGCCGGGCTGAGGGGATTCCCTCCCACACACACATGAATTTCATGCACCGGGCCTCTAGTAATCAAATAAGAGTAAAGAGATTTGGAGGCAAGTTGAGAGATCATAACGAACAATATATTTCAACAAGCTTGTAGAACACATTTTGGCTGGGAGTGGGTGAATAGATCTAAGAACAGCATAATCTAGAATATACTCCAAGAATTGTAGAAAAGGAAACTGTTGTAACTCCAGAGGTTTATAAACAGTAGGTACAAGTATTTGAATTACATGAGTGAAAAGTAGAGCTAAAAGCAGATATTTGTTCAAAGTCATTATAGGGAACATGGGCTTGTTTAAGGTACAAGTGAATTATTAGAGTACAGGCAGACATATTGCCTGAAGTGAATGAGGGCACTTTCCCCCCATTTATTACTTTCTATAACAAGATGACTTAATTACATAAGATACATGTATTTTGATAAAATGTAAGCATATAAAGTAAAAATTGAAGGGCTCCTTTTTTTAGATGTAATCATTGTTGACAGTTGTCTTTTCAAACCTTTTCTATGTGTACAATAGCATTCTTTAAACACGCAATTCTTTAGTAGTATCAAACCATGTTGTTCTGAAACTTGCTTTTTTGCCCCCTACTCAACAACATATAATAAATATCCTCCAATATCAGGTTACAGATTTGCCTGATTCTCTTCAATGATTTCATGGTCTGCTAGAGTATGTATGTATATATGTATGTATGTTTATACGTAATTTATTTAGTCACTTTTTTAGACATATGACGTATCTTACTATTTTACTAACGGAACTAGTGCTGTGACGCATTTAGATCAGTGTTGTGTATTTGTGCAAGTGTTAGTGTAGGGTAATTCCAGAACTAGGAAACCTAGGTTACATTTTGATAGCTACTATAAAATTGCCTTTTAAGTTCCAGCAACTCTGAGCCATACCTTATCAACATCGTTATTAATCTTTTAAAATGTTTGCCCATTAAATAGACAAAAATGGAATCTCATTGTTTCAATTTGCTTTTCTCTGATCATTAGTGGAGTTGAGCTTCCTTTCTTAGGTTAATTATCAATTTGCATTTTGTTGTTGTTAATTGTATGTGCCCTATGTTGGTTTTCCTTCTGTTATACTTAAGTTTTGTTTACTTTTAAATCATTAATCCACCACAAATTAATTTTTGTGCGCTAAAGATATAAATATTAATATGCATTTTCTCCCAGATAGACAGTTGTTTCCATAAACCTGAATAGTTCGTCCTTTCTTCTCTAATTTGAAAAACTAATATATGAATGTAATATGTGATATTTTTCTTTTCATGCAGAGAAGATGTGAGTTTTGAAACAAAGCTTGAGTCAGGAATAAAAGAGTATGGTTGCCTTGGGAATTATATTGTTAAATCGGATAAGATTAAAAGTATGGATGATATTTCGTCTATAAAAATAAGAATATACCTAGGACGAACAAATATATACTAATTGCTATATAAGTAGTAATCAAGGATATTGATTCAACAACTTAATATTGTGCAAGGTGACATTACAAAGAAATTCTTGGGCTTTTTTTTCTTTGTAGATTTATTTTAATTTACTGCCTACTGCACAGAATTCACCATTCACTATCTATAGAAAAATGAGCTCTTTTCGGTTAACATCAGATTTTAGTATGTCTCTTACATTTAATCTTATAGCTTATATAGTTAAAACCATTAATACACGAAAGATAATTATTTTCAGTAATGGAAATGTTTGGATGTGTGACACTATGCAAACTATGTGACTGAAGAAAAAGAAGACTACTAAGTATGTGAAATACACCCAGCAGAAGAAGATTTTTCTAGAAAATTGGGTATACGTAGAGGAGAGTGATTATAGTATGCTCTTACTGGACTAAATTTGAAGTATGTTGGAAATAGAGCTGTCAACATAATTTTTAAATAGTCATTTTAACTGAAAAACATTATGTAATTGTCTTCTGTCTTCTCTTTTCTCCACCTCCATCCTTCTCTTTTCTCTTTGTTACAGATCATACATCAGTTGGTGGGCTGGGAGACAGTTTTTATGAATACTTACTGAAAGCATGGTTGATGTCAGATAAAACAGACCTTGAGGCTAGAAACATGTATGATGATGCTATTGAGGTAATTATGCTCAGAACACTTACCTGTTTAACATATGGCATATACATTGTATTTGATAGTGACAGATGGACATCTTATATGCATTTTATTATGTGCATTCATTGTAGAGTTTAAGTTTTTTAATATAAAAGTCTTATATTAAGTGTTCCTTTATTGTGGCATTTTAAAGAAATTATAGAAGAAAGAATTTACTGTAACATATTTATGTATGCACAATTATTTTAATTATTTTTAGTTATTGTCTGTAGAGACTAGAAAAATTTCTGACTTTACATGCATTTCCATGAACATTTCTTCTTTCAAATGACCCATTTAACGTGTATATTGAGAGCCTCTGGGTAAATAATAAGGGCAAAACAGTATATAGTACTTCCCACGTGCCAGGCACTGTTCTAACCCTTTTACATATGTGAAGTAACTTAATACTTACTACACTTCACACACGAGGACTTCAAGGCACTGAGAGTTGAAGTAACTTTATGAAGGAAGCACCAGTAAGTGATGGAGCCTGGAACTAAACAGCCTGGCTCCAGAGCCTGTGCTCTTAACCACAGTTCTATATTTATATAACCTCATACCACAGTGTTGTGGCAGTTTACATTTGGAACAAGTTTCATTCTTGGCAACACTTGTATGTGATATTTCCAAGCAAAAACTGTGAAATAGAATAGTGTGTTAACCACTTAGTATGTTACTTGGTTTCTGATCTAGTGTAAACATATCCCTTTAATGATTTTAATCACTTTTTAAAAATTGTATATTTTGTATATACTGCAAAGTATATACAATTCTGACTCTAGCCGTTGATCAGTACTTAGAGTTTTAGTTTGTTTTTAAATTAAGCAAAAGTTATTATTTCCTAATTTATATCTTTACCTTTTAGGGAATCAATTTTCTATAGTTGTTTACAAAAATACACAGGAGTTGAACTAGTATGTGGCACGTATTGCTTTGCTCATATGCAACTTGATTACTCCAAAACTCATTGTAAATTAAGCCTTCTAATTTGGGAAAGTTACTGCTTTATGGAGTCTTATATTAACAAGGTTTTATAGTCAGAAGGATGCAGTAAGTTTGAACACTGATATTTTGCTTCTGAAATTTTGAATATCTACTCTTTCTTGTAGGCTATAGAAAAACATCTTATTAAGAAATCCCGTGGAGGCCTTACCTTTATTGGAGAATGGAAGAATGGGCACCTGGAAAAGAAGATGGGACATTTGGCCTGCTTTGCTGGGGGAATGTTTGCACTTGGAGCAGATGGTTCCAGGAACAAAGCTGGTCATTATTTAGAGCTAGGGGCAGAAATTGCACGTACATGCCACGAGTCATATGATAGAACTGGTAAGAATATTAATAATGCTAATTAATTAGTCCAAAATAACTTGCAAGTTAAAAATATGTCCACAAATAAGAAGGAAAATATATAGGCATTTTTATTTCAAAATAGTTATTCTAATACAGGAAATTATTTTCTTAAGAACTTGAATTTTTAATTCTGGAAATGTGTTCCTGCATCACTTTCTTTTTATTTCTGAGTTCTGCTACTGTTTTTGTTAATAGAGGTTTTTAAGAAGTTGTTTTAAAGACAAAAGGTAGGGCATTTTGGGGATGTATGGGATAACATTATTTATTTTCCTATAGTAAGAATCCATTTAGCCATTTTTTTCAACTTCTATGAAAAGTTACATAAAAGGACACAAAATAGACCAATTTAGGTTACATGCCTTGCCTGTCCTCTTGTGAAAATAAAAAGATAATTGTAGTTGTATTGAATATATAATTGGTGTCTAGGTAACCAGTAGTTTCTTAGTCAGTTTTCTAACAATTTTTGAGTTGTTTGTTCCTTTAACTAAAAGATCCTCTGGCATTGCTTTAGGCAAATATGCAATATTTCTGGGCTTCAATGTCCTTACCTGGAAAATGTGATGTTTCTCAGTGGTGACAATAATTGGGAATGAAAAATATATTTTTTATGTATAAAGCATAGATAGATACACATATAGTTATAGATAGGTAAACAGTATGTATTATTAAAATTTCATGAAAAGAGAAGGCAAATCGGTTTTTAAAAATCCTGAAAACGCGGTTGAGAAAAACTGGATTAGACCTTCCAAGGTTTTCTGTGGCTTAAAAATGCATGTTTTTATATGAAATAATGGATGATGAGTTCCCTGAAAGACTAAAAACCAGTGATATTATCCATGACACAAATACGATTGGCATAAAATTTATTATGGTTCAAAATCTGCCAAGTTACTTTGATATAATAAGGAATTGAACTTATGGTGAAATTGAGCCTGCAGTTTCCTCACTAACTAAATCAAGGATTTCGTTTCTTAACAAAATATAACTAAGTCAAAAGAACATTGAAACAAATCTTACTTTAGGGAGTTTAAGTGTTAATATATAATACATGTATAATCAGTGATCTAAGATACAAATAGAAGCTAAATTATATTATGTTGATGATATAGAATATATACATAAAATAGAGCTCAGATCAGTAAGACATTGAGGACCAGAAAGAACAGTAAGTGTTTATTTATGTTAAGACCCATAATAAGGCTTGTTACACAGATTTGGACCATAAATCAAATAATAGATGAAAAATAGTAAGATTTCATAATACAGCAGACATAGTAAAACTATGATATACCATCTACACTAGTAAAAGATAAAGATGCAAATTGACCATACCTTTGTGACACCCACCAGCTAATCAGGAGTGAGTATGCAAAGGTGTGTCGGGTTAATTAGCATACACAGGCACTGAGTGGCCGGGGGTGGGGCGGGACACAGACATTCCCCACCATCCCAGCTGCTCTGGGCCTCTGGGCAGTGTGGGAAGGCAGAAAGATGGCTCCAGGCAGAGCAAAGGCAGTGCCGGCAGCCAGGAAGAGGAAGGCTCATTCTTGTACGATTCTTCCTGCATTCTAGTAGTTATTATAATTAATCATTCACTCCTTTAAACATGGAGCACTTATTATATGCCAAGCATTATGCTGGATGCTTAATAGGTAAAAGTATTAACAAGATGTATTTCCTGCTTTTGAGAAATTTATAGAATATCAGAGTTATGAAAGAATTCTCTATATTTCTGATTTTCACATTTCATAATGACATTGCTGATGTTGATATGAAACACTGCGATTATGGAAAGAACATGTGAACTAGGATTCAAAATTCCCTTGTTTTACTATATATTATCTGTGAGCCTTAGGCAAACCTTCCTAAGACTCAGTTGTTCCATCTGCAAAAAATTGGGATATTAGTACCTACCCTATCTTCTTCATAATGTTGTTGTGAATATAAATTAATTTTAAAAAATTCAGTCAATGAACCTGTGTCCCTCTTTGCCATGGTATCCCGCAAAAGATTACTGTTTGATTTGTGTCCTATATTTTCAAGACTTCCACTGTTCTTTACTTAATCTTTAGTCTCAATTTAGATACATTAATTAAAAAGTACGATCCTAGTTCTGCTCATTTCCTACCAGGTCATTACATCTTTTGCTGTGTTTTCTTGCATCTATGCTATAATTTTTTGGCCACTGTGTTTAAGAATATCCATTCACTTCTTAGCAGTTATTCTAGCTAAATTCATATGACAATTATTGCCTTGGAATTTCACTTTCATTTGTTAACATTAGTTCAAAATTTGGCAATCTTCATGGCCTGCTGTTTACCTTTCAGCTGGGTTTGTAGGAAGCATTGCTGATTCTATTTATGAAACAGCAGTAACTTAGTGGTTTTTTCAAACTATTATAGCTGCATGGGAAGCTAGATTGGTACGTTGTTTTAGTTTATGCTGAGGTATAATGCAAAACTGGTATCAAGACTTCCAAAATATAGTACATTTTTTTTCTGAGATTTTAGATTTTAAAAAAAAAATTCTGAGCATCATTAAAAGTGACTATTATATAATTTAATTATTTCATGCTGAAACTGGATAAAGTCTATCACAATTGGGGTTGGGAGAATTTAATCTGTTTAGGTGCATGTAACATCCAATGGACAAAAGACCCATTGAACATAGAGTACTGAATGTATTTGAAGAGTTTCCACAACTATTTTTTCCTTAGAGGAAAGGATACAGGAAAATAGTTTAAGTTCTTCCCTTATTATTAGCCCATTCAAACTATAGTCAAATTGCCTGTCCTAGAATATTCTTTGTGCTTTTATCTTTGGTTGAATTTCTTTTGGTTGACTTGAATGTGCTTATTTTTCTATTTGTATGAGTCCTACCTGTCTTGGAGTATTCATATGAGTTGCATTTCCCCATAACTTCACCAACTAATATGTGTCTTCTTTAAACTTATCTTTTATTGTCTTACTACTCACTTTTATCACATTTGATATTTTACTTAATTTTTTTTATTTGTTCATGTCTCTTTACCTACATTATATAATTTTTGCATCCTCTGGAGTTCTTCTTGTCTAGGCACTAAATTGTTTATGGTTTTGATTCAATTTTTAAGTGTTGGATTAGTTATTTTCTTTTTAGAAATGAAATATCAAATGTAAGTGGGAAGTTTAAGATAGGGAATAGAGAGTAAATGAAATTGTTTTTTACAACATCCTATATAATAAAAGCATAATATGCAAATCGACCAAATGGTGGAACTACTGGTTGCTATGATGCGCACTGACCACCAGGTTGCAGACACTCAACACAGGAGCTGCCCCCTGGAGGTCAGTGCACTCCCATAAGAGGGAGCACTGCTCAGCCAGAAGCTGGGCTCATGGCTGGCGAGCGCAGCGGGAGCCTCTCTGGCCTCCTCTGCAGGCAGGCGGTAAGGAGCAAGGTGTCCCAGACTGTTAGAGCCCTGGGGATTGGGCCTAAGCCGGCAGGCGGACATCCCCTGAGGGGTCCCGGACTGCAAGAGGGCGCAGGCCAAGCTGAGGGACCCCCTCTCCCCCCAGTGCATGAATCTTGTGCACCAGGCCTCTAGTTTCTTAAATAAAAGAACACCTATGAAATAGTGCCTTCAGAAACATGAAATTGATGATTTGGCCAAAATATGGATGTAATAGCTTATACACTTTTACTCACCAACTCCTCACAGGACAATTATGTTATCTTTCTGGTATGTTTTATGTGAGAAATTATGAATGACCAGTAAATGAAATACAATTTTTAGTGAGTTTAAAATACTAGTTCCATGCAGCCAATTTCTCCTTCAGTTCAGACAATATTATCATTGTAATTACAGAAGTTATTTAAAGTTAGCCTTAAGATTGACATTTGAAAACTCCAGTTGATTACTTCTTAGCACTCATAGTTTTTGAGAAAGGAAAAACGTAAGAAATCCGGACAAAATAACTTACCTTACTTTGTTATTGGATTTACCATCATATCAGTACTTATAATGTTTGACTTTTATCATCATTTGAAAAGCATTTATTAAATGACAAATAAGAGTTGATTGTATATCAGACTTTTCAATAGCTAGATAGAGGTTTCTTACAAAATACTGATAATTTGTTGGTTACTCCTAACTTCAGATCCCATTGAGGAGCTGGTCTGTGCTTTTTGTACACCCATAAAGTTTTGCCGACAATTTCAGAGGCTTGTGGACACAAATCTGTCTCCCTCTTCCAAAGCCTCCCATAGAGTTCGTGAACTTGAGGTTAAAACCCCTGCTTGAGTTCTGCATTAACTCTCCAAGACTGAGCCGTATAGAAACTGTGGTTAACTCTTCTGGATCACGTGTTTTGCTTTTACTAGAACTATCCACCATCACAACAGTGTTTTTAGTTTTGTATTTTTTAGGGGGATGGGCATAGAAAGAAAGGCTTTATTTTCGCCTCCTTTGAATTGTCATTATTTGGAGCTTATGGTGTCACCCTTGTAATCCTGAAATTGGGCGACAGCAACACATTATGCCAACATCGATGCCATGGCTTTGTTTATGGTCCACCAGCATTATAGTTTTTGTGCTGCCTTTTCTAAGGAAATAAAAAAATGTGCAGCATTATCATGAAAGAGGTGAGAAACCTTGAAACTATTTGCCACCAGTGTAGCCTTGTGAAAAGAAAGGTGGCCGCTAAGAGTGGTAATTGTGTGCGACTTCACCATCCCAGTGAAAGATGACTTTATATTGTCCAGGTTTAGGGTGCTAGTGTTATTAGAAAGAAGTTCTTAAGAAGCTTTTCAAGTAGTGCTATATTCCAGCCTGAATGGAAATCATATCATCCAAGAAATAGTATGTAATGCTGAAATATATGTGTAAATGGACATGTTTTATTCAAACTGGACAGAAGTTTTCTTACAAAGTAATTGATAATTTGTTGGTTATTCCTCACTTTAGGACTAAATGGGCAAATTACTGGGGAAATTCTTGATGATTGGCAATTTCAACCTTTTCCTTGCTGCGTGTTTTGATACTATAGGACAGTGATGGCAAACCTTTTGAGCTCGGCGTGTCAGCATTTTGAAAAACCCTACCTTAACTCTGGTGCTGTGTCACATATAGAAATTTTTTGATATTTGCAACCATAGTAAAACAAAGATTTATATTTTTGATATTTATTTTATATATTTAAATGCCATTTAACAAAGAAAAATCAACCAAAAAAATGAGTTTGCGTGTCACCTCTGACACGCGTGTCATAGGTTCACCATCACTGCTATAGGAGAAGAAAGTTTATTTTAAAAACTGATTTAAGTTTTAAAATATATTATTTTTATATACTGTATTTTATAAATTTTAGCATATATAGCATGCTTTAAAAATTATGTACTCTACAACTAAATCTAATTCAAAGTCTGAGCTTTAAAATGTCACTGAAAAATAAAAGGTCTAAAATGTTTTCTTACGTGTGTGTTATATTAAAAGGACTTTAAAATTGTCTTGACTATTTAAAAAATAATTCTGCACAGTACAGTTTTCTGTCTCATTTTATTTTGGGCCAAAGCAGAATATGTAATGTGCTTCTGCCTACCTTTGCATTTGTTTCCAAAGGATGACTGAACTCTTATTGGATTAGATAGATTTAGCAGTATGTTGGTGTACATTATTTATGAGAGAGACTACTTCATGTCAGAATAATAGGAATATTTATAAGTCTATTGTAAGAAAGCCAAATGTGGATCTTTAAAGTCACTGATTTTGCAAAAACAGCAGCAGTAAAAATAAAACAAATAGCAAAAAATAACTTTACTTCATCCCCCATTCCTTCAGGGGAGAAAAAGCTCTGGCATGCAAACACATATGGCTTATTGTGCTCATTATTCCTTTGGTCATGCTGCAGCATTAAAGCTAGGCCCTGAATCCTTCAAGTTCGATGGTGCAGTAGAGGCGGTGGCAGTTCGGCAGGCTGAGAAGTATTACATCCTCCGTCCAGAAGTCATCGAAACCTACTGGTACCTGTGGCGATTCACTCACGATCCAAGATACAGGCAATGGGGCTGGGAAGCAGCTCTGGTAGGTAAACTAATTTTTCATTTGATGTGCAAGAGTGTTACCAAGTCCTTCTCTAGTGTCATGATCCTCCTCCATGTTGCCTCGTGTTCAGTAACTGAGGGACTAACTCTGTTTATCTGATGAAAAACTCTATTAGTCAATTTATGTTTCTTAAATAGCAGAAGTAAACCTTAGAATCCAGTTTAGTTTTCTATTAGAGGTATTTTCCTATTGGTGTTCACTCATTATTCTTATTGAGTAACTACAGAGTCATTTATAAGGCAAGTTTTCACTATGATTATAAAATTTCTGTGCTTCCCTATTAGAGGTCAAACTCCAAAAAAAGGGAAAATATTGTAAAGCTGCCCAGATTCACAGCCTGGGTGGATTACCCCCTCTTCATTTTAGCTTGTATTCTAAATAATTCCTTAGTGGATCACCATAAGAAGGAGCAATGAATTGTTACAAATTTTTTAGATTGATGGACAAATACATATATTTGAAATGGGGAGTTTTTAATGGTTATTAAGTAAAGAAAGCAAGTGGTTTACTCTTACAGCACTCACCTTTAAGAGAACCTCCTGGCTCTCAGTACCTAGGGAGGAAGAAAATCACTAGTCTTTTTGTGGAAGTATTGCTTATTCCTGGGAATGAGGAGTGTTTTATTCTCTAAGATATACTAATTATGATAAATAGTACTATCTATGATGAATGTTTATATTTAAATTGTTTGGCTTAAATCTGTAGTGTAGATAGAATGAGAGAATTCTAGGTGAGATAAGTAATGTCAGTAAATTGCTCAGACAAGAATATGCAAGATATATTCTAGAGCAGAACATAGACCAATTTATGTAAAAAGGTTTCACAGTGGCAATGAGAGAGGAGTTTAAAGCCATTGTATGGATGGCCTTATGTGCCAATAAAGGGATATGTACTTTACTCAGTGACTCTGGAAGAAAACACGCGCACGTACACCACCACCACCCCCCCCCCCCCACACACACACACACACACATCTCTCAGTTACGAGATAGGTGTTTCTCACATGGGGATAGAAAGTCCTTTGCCTATCTAAAAAGATGATCATATGTTCTTTTTCTTCACCATCTCCTACCCACCAAAATTCCCTAACTTTAAGAATCGATTATAAGACTACTAAAGATTTTTCAAATGGAGAGGAACTACTGAAGGCTTTTTAGTTGGAATTAACAAAACACAAGGATCTGATTATAATCTGCAGATTGGTGGGGATGGGAGACCACTGCAGTAGTCTGGGAATAATGCGATAAAGACTTGAACTAAGGTGAAGACACTCACGTGTCATTGGTCATCCAGACCTGGATAGTCCTTAGGAAGTTTAGCAGAGAATAGTAATGGAAGGTAGGTATATAGAACAGGAGCAGAGGCAGCATTTGTTGGTGCTGCCTTTCCACCTGGGTCCAGAGTTGGGAACGGAGCTGCTAGTGAAACTGTGCTGCAGTTGAGAAGATAGCCAGGCTGTTGCTACAGTGTCTCAGGAACGGGGCACATACTTGTGTCAGTAGCAGTGGCTTACTAAAGCTTATGTAAATCAAACAGTATTTTCCATAGGGGCAATGGACAGGTAAAGTGATCCTGCAATGTGTCTGACTTGAATGTTCCCTAATATTTAAGGGTTCTTATTTAGAGGAATAAGGAAGATAGATCTGAATTAGGGGTGAAGGGTTTGGGTAGAAGTATCCTCTCATTGAGAAACACTAGGATAATTTGTCCTGTTTCTAAGGTCCTTTTTCCCTGCACAGCTTCTTAACATATGGCCCTACTCTTATCCATTAAAAAGAGGTTTGACAAACTCAAACTTTAACCCATATCTGTCCAAATTTGAATTAACAGGAGTTAGAATTTTGCTTTTAATAGCCCATATAGACAGACACACAAACAGTAAATATTATCTCATTGCTATTATTATGTAGAGCTTCTAAGTAATGCTTTTTTTTTTTAGCATTTTTGGATTATTGTTTATCCTTGGAAGATATAAAATTGCATTTAAAAATTTTAATTCAAATTGGCCTCCCTCTCGATTTGTCAGAATTAGTGAGACTTTGTTGTGTCATACAGGTCTCAAATCCAGTGTGAATGACTTAAATTTGGCTCCTAAGTTAGGAATGTATAAGATGTCTTAAAAAGATTAAAGAGTTTTGAATAGGGAGAAATTCCACAGGAAACAGGATATCTCAGTCAGTTTTTCCAGAAGAAACTATTTTCATTTGATAATAAATTGTATTCTTAAACTGTCAAATTCTCATATAGAGCTCTGTGAACTTTTGACAGGGTCCCTTAACTTGACCTTCCAAACTTGAAATTTGTGTCCTTGATTCTTTTGTCTGATCTCTTTCACAGGCTATTGAGAAGTATTGCCGAGTCAGCGGTGGGTTCTCTGGGGTGAAGGATGTTTATTCCTCGACTCCTGCCCATGACGATGTGCAGCAGAGCTTCTTTCTCGCTGAAACGTTAAAGTAAGTGGAGGCCTTTTAAAAAGTTTTACATCTTTAATATTTAGCTGCATCTCTAGAAGAATGGCAGAGGTAGATATTTGAGGCAGATATTTAGTCAAATGAGAGTTTAGTACCTTTATTTTCTCCTTGTTCTTTAGTGTGCATTAGAATCACCTGGAAGACTTCTTAAAACACAGGTAACTGGGTCATCCTCGCAGTTTCTGACTCAGTAGGCCTAGGGTGGAACCTAAGAATTTGCATTTCTGACAAGCTCCTAGGCGATGTGGATGATGCTGTTCTGGAAACCACACCTGCACTACTAGTAAAATCTGTTAGTATTCACGGTGTTTTGGAGAGTGCATGACCCTAGTCACCCATCCTTTCATTGGAGATTCCCATAAACATATACATAAAGAGAACAATGAAAAAGGAAAAAAAGACAAGTTTATTATTTGGGCTTATACTCAAAACCTCAGGCAGGAAGAGGTGGAGACCTTAAATATGTCCACTTCCCTAAAGACTACAGAATAAATAGCTCTTGATACTTTCTCTTTGCTTCATATTTCTATTTCCTGTCTATCTGTACCTGAATGCCCCATAAAGTGTCACTTTGTTTAAAAAAAATGTTTATTTTTCAGATATTGTTCAGGTTACTTGAGGATAAATCAGTAGACAAAAAGGACAAAAATTTCTACCCTCCTAAAGTTTACATGCTAGTATATTTCTAGCTTAAATTTTGGTATATTATTAAAATTTCTATGTGTCAAACAAGGTGTCTCATCCTAATGGCCATCTTATTTCAATTATTTTTATTATTCCTACTGCTCTGATTTTTCCCATCTTTTCAGTTTGTGCATTATAGAGTTATTTCTTTTTTCCTTCTAATATATCACTAAGTCTTTATGATTCCTGTTACGTTGCTTTTTTATTTTGCTTCTCCTTTCCATATCTGCAGTTGACGCTAAGCCACACCCTTATTACTGCTGAGGTAGTTTAGAACATCTGCTTGGTAGTCAGTTCCCTACTTCTAACAGTCATTTCGGTTTTTGATTTATCCTGTGTGATTGGGCCTGAGACTCTGAGCTAGCTGAAAGAACTCTGGACTGGCAAATAAAACCGCAGGAGCTTTAGTTATATACTTGCTACGACCTAGCTGAGTGAACATGTGAAAATAAAATTTCTTTGCTTTCAGTTATCACATCTGTAAACTGTTGAATTTGACCCAAATTATTTAAGAGTTCTTCTTTTATTTTTTTAAGACCAGAAAAATTGTAAGAATAAAATACAATGAGTATTTGTGTATCACCTAGATTTACCTATTGTTAACATTACCACACCCCTGTATATATGTGTACACACACACACACACACACACACACACACACACACAGTTTTACTATTTATTTTTTAAAAATGTTTGCTGTATAATTTGAGTTACCAGATTTCTGATACTTACACAAGTGTTTTAAGGAAAGGGCATAACCCTATGTAATCACAGTATAGTTATCACAATGGGGAAAATTTAACATTCATATAATACTGTTGTTTAATATGTAGTCCATTTTCAAATTTCTCAATTGTTCTAATGTACTTTAAACTAATTTTTTAACCCCCAGAGGATCATTTGTTGCCATGTCTCCTTAGTCTTCTTTAACCTAGAACAAAGTTTCCTTGCTTTTCATCTTTTGTGACATTGATGAAAGTATTTAGACTAATGGCGTTGAAGAATGTCCCTCAGATATATATATCCGTGTCTCCTTATGATCGGGTTTAGTTTAGAGATTTTTGACACAAGTATTATATATATGTATTTAAGTTCTTTCTTAATTCTGCCGAAGTTGATTTATAGATTCATTGCATTTACACTCAAAATCACAGGAAGCATGATGGACCTGGAGAGGATTATGCTAAGTGAAATAAGTCAGAGAAGACAAGTACCATATGATTTCACTCATATGGGAAATCTAATGAACAAAATGGACTAACAAAATAGAAACAGACTAATGGATAGAGAACAGACTGACGGCTGTCAGAAGGGGTGCGGATTGTGGGGCTGGGTGATAAAAGGTGAAGGGGTTAAGCAAAGAAAACCCTCGTAGACACAGACAACACTAGGGTGATTACCAGAGGGAAAGGCGGTGGGGGAGGTAGAAGAGAGTATAGGGGGATAAATGGTGATGGATGGAGGCTTGACTTGGGTGGTGAACACACAATACAATATACAGATAATGTTTATAGAATTGTACACCTGAAACTTACATAATTTTATTAACCAGCATTATCCCAATGATTCACTAGAAAAAAAGACAACTCAAAAAAATCATGGGAGACTTTTTTGTAAAAATTAATAACTGTTTCTAAATTTCATATGGAAATGCAAAGAACCTGGAATTACCAAAACAAGTTTAAAAAGAACGAAGTTGAAAGCCTAACACTACCTGATTTTAAGACTTATTATAAAGCTATAGTGATTGAAGCACTCTGATATAGATATAGATATCATTATACAAATATCAGACTGCTTCAAAAAAAGAATAGAAAATCCTGGGTGGGAAGAACTCAATACATTTATGGACAACTGATTTTTAACAAAGGTACAAAGACAGTGACGTGAGAAAAGATAGGCTTTTCAGGAAAAGGTGCTGAAGTAATTTCATTTCTATATGTATATACAAAAAGTCAGCTCAAAATGGATCATAGATCAAAATTGAAAACCTAAAAAAATACAACTTTTAGTAGAAAACATAGGAGAAAGTTTTTGTGACCTTATGGTGGGCAAAAGTTTAAGACACTGCATCAAAAGCATAAACCATAAAAAAAGGAATTGATCAATTGATCTAAAAATGAAAAACATCTGCTCTTTGAAAGATGTTTGAAAAAGAATGAAAGAAAATTAAATGAAACAATGAAAAGTGTCTAGACTATATGTCGATAATAAGATAACATGCAACCCAATTTAAAACGGAGAAAAAGAGTTGAAGTGTCTACTTCACTAAAGAAGATTATAAAGATGACAAATGAGCTCATGAAAAAAGAAGTGCTCAATGTCATTCGTGCAATTAGAACTACAGTGAGACACCACTACACTCCTATTAGAATGTCAAAGTAGACCCACACCTGAAGAGACGTCTGCCTTTACTTTCTGACTTTGGACTTTTTGTGTGGAGATGTAAGGCATGGAGCATCTTACAATTCTGAGGAAAACGTCAAGAATATTACTAAGATCCTGATTACTGGGGAAAAAATTAAAGAACATAATCTGCCAACTCAGAAAGTCCTTTCCACAAATGTAGCAGAGAAAGAAAACGTTTTTACTGTGAATAAGCATGAATCCAGACTGCCATTTGCGTCACAGGCCCAATGCAAAGACAGGAAGAAATCTGGCCTTTCCACATAGCCAGGTTAGGTACAATCCATTAGGCACCTGTGTTGAAGACAGGTGATAAGAACGCTTTCTCCACAGCACCATTCGCTGTACACAGTTTATTCTAAATTCACATGGTAACTGGGGTGGTCATCCGTGTTAGTTAATTGCCTTTATCCAAAGGAAATATAATACTTCCATCTTAATTACAGCTTTGAAAAAGGCACCTACACTACCCTCCCATAGTGACTAAGAGATTGGGGTGCTATTTTCCTTAATGTTTACATTTCAAAGACAGCACCCTGGCCTTTGAGGAAAATGTTTCTGGATTGTAAAACTGGCAAGAGGTTTATTTTGCTTGTAAAAAGATTTACATACATATCAAAGGGATAATTACAAGTTTTCCCAGATAAGGTCTTTTGGCACCAGGAAACTTTGGATGTCATTAACCTTTACAAAACTGGGAGCTCTGATGTTCTACTGCTGACTTAACCAGCCTTTGTTACCACCTGCCTCTGGACTGTTTGTTTGGCAGATAAACCCAATTGTTTGTGTGGTTTAGAATCCTGTCTTTTAAAGGCAAAATCATCCTAATTTATTTGACCCCTAAAGGCAGAGGGGCATGAATTCCCTTTAGCTCCCTGACATCTCAGGACAAGCTAATCCATCCCAGCATACCAGAAATGTGTGCCTTCTTCAGTTAATCTTTAAACACTGCATGCGTATTTTGCACTGGAATCTATAATATGCCCATCCTTCTTTCCTTCTTTTTTCTTCCTCACCCCTTCCCCCCAGAAAACAACTTTAAGATGTGACAGAAGATGTGGGGAAAGTCAGAGAGGGGCTGATATTTTGAGGAGATTAATGATTATATGTTTTAATGCATCATCTTTTAGAATATAATTTCCACTGATTATCTTCAATTTAATTTGATTTCTAGCCAGTCAGTTCCAAAAACATTATTTAAATAGTAGAAGTATAAATGAAGTTTTAAGTAAGTTATTTTTCAAACAGTATTTTTCTTATGCATTCTTTGTAGTCCTTAATGCAAGCCTTTTTAGAGTTGTAACATCTATGCATAATATGCCCGACATTGCCATTGTAGTTGTGAAAAGAATAAACGAGTCCTCAGGCTTGTTTGATAAATAAACAGAGGACTAAGTAAGAGTACATTAACTTGGTGGTGGGTTCTTTCAGCCTTACCATTTCTCTATAGACACTTAAATGCTTCTCCTCAGACTTGGTTGACCTCTTTCTGAAAACGTTTCTTGTTCAGTTACCACTAACACTGTGTTGATGACTTCTGGCAACACCTCCCTTGAGTGTCTCATCTTTTTTTTTCTTTTTTTAATATATATTTTTATTGATTCAGAGAGGAAGAGAGATTGAAACATCAATGATAATGGGAGAATCATTGATCGGCTGCCTCCTGCATGCCTCCTACTGGGGATTGAGCCCACAACCCGGGCATGTGCCCTGACTTGGAATCGAACCTGGGACCCCTTAGTCCGCAGGCCAATGCTCTATCCCTGAGCTAAACCAGCTAGGGCGAGTGTCTCGTCTTTACGTAAGAGAAAGCTAAAAGAGATGTAAGTGAACAGCATTTAAAAATAGCTCTAAAGGTAACCAAAACACCCAGTGAAACTGAAGTACTTAATAGCACCTTTTTATATACCTACAGGCTCCAGTCAGTGTCATTGGTAATGTGTTATCTCTTACCTTGAAGTACAGTTTCAAAAAAATCTTTATTAGAAGAAAAGAGTATCTAGTAGTCTGGTAGCTGAATTAGATTGTAGACTTTTCTCAATTTTCACAGCAAAGATCATGCTTCTCCAGTTGTTCTATTTTTAAACTCTGGGTTAAAAATCTTAAATTTAAATCAGTAATAGTATACCATGTCCTTGATCATCCTCTTCTGAATTTATAATCCGAAGTTAAAAAGAGTTGTTTAGCTGTATTACTTTAAATACTGACTTTGGTACAAATTTTTAAGTGTGCACTGATATGTTATTTAAGTCTTGCGTCAGCTCCTGCTCTCCATGCATTGTTTGACTCTGCCTGAAGGGGTCAGTCTTGTTCCAAACCCTGGACCAGGCAGCAGTGCTGCAGTCTTTGTCTCTGTCTTCCCTGTGTGTCTCTGGCTCCAAATCTCGCCCTCCTTTCCCTTGTAAAGGTGTAAGTCCCTGGAATTAGGGCCCTCCTAAGTCCAGAGTGATTTCATTTCCAGATCCTTGAGGCCCTATTTCCAAATAAGATCACATTTTGGGGCTTTAGTTGGAAATAAATTGGGGTGGGGGGTGCACTATTCAACCCACTATGGTAATATTAAGGTCCTTTTTAAAAAATAATAGCATCTTGCCCTGGCCGGTGTGGCCATAGCATCCCAGACATGTGTGTACACGAACCCCAAGAGCGTGTGCTTCTGTTCTCCACACAGTGAGCAGACCCAGCAGAGGCTCTTCTGTGGCTGTCTTTCAGTTCTGATGTCTCTGCCTGCAGCTGGTGAACAAATCAGTCAAGCAGGTCTCGGGTCACGGAATGGGTTTGAAGCCTGTGACTCCCTGTTCCAGCTTTACCAGTTATAAGTTGATACGCAGTCTCTTGTCATCCAGAACCGTAACAGTAATCAGAAAAAATATTAAAGTCCCGGTTTTTAAAATAAATTTTAGCTAAAATACTGTAAAGGAATTCTTTACTGCAGCCTTGTAAGGCCAGCTAGTTGCTACTAAGGTCAGGAGTGAGAACCCAGATTGCCTGACTCGATACAGTTAGATTTTTGTGCTCACTTTCATGAACCCCTAGTAGAATTCGGATTGGAATTTGCCCAGCATAATAGGTAAGAATCATTGTGTGTGTGTTAAATCTGTCATTTTTTATTTCTAAGTGGTCACTGTGGCTTGCATTTCTTGTGGAGAGGTCAGGAATCCTTGCCTTCCTAGAAACAATGCCATTACCCATGGAAAGAGGTTAATAATTTTTAAGCCTCCTCCTATACATCCATGTTTCTGAAACTTCTATTAAATAGTTGGCAGAACCTGAAAAAACTATTAATATATTAGTGTATAAAAGTTCTTGCTGTGTCCTAATAATGTACTTACTTCGGTATTTATTTACCAATGTCAGTTAATGGACTTCTAGTTATGCTATGTAAGCTGCCAAAACATGTGACTGATGTAATGTTTAAAAAAATGTCTGAAAATTATGAAGTGATTTGTCTTATGCCATTTTACAGCATTGTTTTATGTGCTTCAAACAGGTATGTGAACCTGTTCCTTAACCTCTTATTTCAGAGCTCTCGTTGTGCAGCTCATGGGTTTTCCTATGCGCTATTCTGGAGCACAGGGTTTTTGCTTTAGATCGTTTGAGTGGCTGGGGTTTGTCCTCTGATGTGTTTGAGCAACTAAAGCTACTCAGAGTAGTTCCTGGTGTCCTCTCATTCTAACTGCACCAGGGGATCTTCTCGTTGAATTCTAATGGGAGCTCCTTTTCTTTTCAGGTATTTGTATCTGCTGTTCTCCGGGGATGACCTTTTACCTTTAGACCACTGGGTGTTCAACACAGAGGCGCACCCTCTGCCCGTGTTGCATTTAGCCAACACCACACTTTCAGGAAATCCTGCTGTTCGATGAAAGCAGCTCCAGAAAGACCATTCTCACCTGTGTTTTGTTTACATGGACCCTACAGAGGAGTCTGGAGAGGGGACTTCCGAAAACCTGAACCTCTACGTCAACATGGCAGGGTGAAACATGACTCGTTCCCACAGACTTTCAACTTGTAGATATCTCAACTTTGAAATAATTCCGTTTTATACCTGACCAAAACATACTCCGGTGTGTGTAGGATGGAAACCTGGTCTGCTCTCATTCTTAATGAGATGGTCACATGAGAAATGAGGCCAGTTACTCTCCGATACTGTTTTTAGAGTCCAGGAACCTGGAGGCTTGACTTCCCAAGAATAAGCCAGCGCGTGGAGCGTCTTCAGGAGTCCGAGATGGCCTTGGCACCAGTTTCCATTTGCCTCCTCCACAAGTGCAGCAGCTTTCAAATCAAATATTTACACATCGTTTAGCCCCATTTCTCCATTTTTAATAATGGAATGAACTAAAATCAACAAGAACCAAAAAACTGTAACTGGATCAGCAGCAAGAAGACTCGGAAAAGAAACAGAAATACTTACCCCTGTCTGAATTTTCAAGTTCCCCGTTGGATGACCAGACTGGCAACCATTTCAAGTCCCAATCCATTCCATTGAAATTTCTTGGTTAAATTTAATTTTCTCTGGGGGTGTGATCTTACAAAGAATATTCTTCAAGTCTTTGTCTCCATATGGAATCATTGAAGCTGTTTGTCATGACCACTGCTTGTGAGCCTGGGCTGGGGATTTGGTGCATGTTGTTCAGTCTAGTGTTGGTAGCATGACAAAAAGTGGAGGAAGTGCCAGTTTGTTGCCTTGAAACCTGTTCTAAGAGAAAGCGTTGGTTATTTTTGGTAGGAGGCTATTTTTCCAAACCAGCAAATCTACCAAGTACATTTTAACCTCATTGTAAACTTAGTAGAATCCCTCAACTTGCAACTTTATTTATGTGACTGGGCAAAATGCATTATACTGTTATGCAGCTCTGAATTTCCTTGATGAGCTAAATTACTTTCACAGCTTATTAAATCAAAAACAAAATACATACAGTAAAATGTCCTTAAGTAGTCTATCTGAAATGAGGACACGGGATCCTTTATTATCTCATCAGATGACTGAGCTTTTCAAAAATATTCTTATGTAAAAATAAATTTAACTTTTATTTTCTCCAAGGATATTTAAAGGAACCCAAAGAGTGAACCAAAATAGCTGCAAAGTAATTTTTAGTGATAAAAGTAAAATGTAATTTATCATATTACATTGAATTTGGGATAGAGCTAAAGGATTTTCTCATACCATCAATGGATTTTGCAAAGATAATTCTTTTTAAATAAATTATTTCTTTATATTTGGGGGAAGAACTTAAATTTTATCAAGAACTATATTGTAAGATAAATGTCTAATGCTTATGAATTTTCTGTCCCTTGAATTTATGTCATAGTGCAAGACACTTTTTCTTCTTTATATTTAATACAAATAGCTCCCATTGATAATAAAAGTTGAGAGTAGTATAATTAGTCTAATATCTAGTCTGAATTTGAAGATTTCATGAAACAATGTGCAAGAAGCCCACCTTGAAATTCTGAAGGCTTATTCCCTTATTTTGATACTTCTTTTTAACCTTTCATGGGCATGTAGATTTAAATTGGGAAAAGATTTACAAATTCATATAATTAAATATTTTCTAAGGGTAATCATCTTATCCCACAAGTAATCAGTCAGTCTTCACATTTCAGCAAATGATCGATAATGATAACCACTCCAAGTTTTTCAGTATACATAGAAAATAAGGATGTGGAGCCAGGTATATTATTTAAGTCTTTAAGAGAGTTTGGTTTTAGCTCATATTTTGAAATTGTAATATCTTTTACTACTTGAAAATTAAGATTTTAAATGAGAAGGGTAGATGCCTGTCACTTCAGAAGAGAAAGGGAAAGAAAGTATTTGGTTCTAAAAAATTAAAAACTTGAGTTGACAACGACCCAGAACAGCTGTGTAGATGGCAAGGAACCCTTCCTTGTTTAGTTCAGAAGAATTCAGAGTAAGAGGCCCTTCTGAGTTCCCCAGGAAGTTCTCAAAGAATAAGACACAACCCTCACACCCGAAGGGCTCTGTTGACTGAGCGTAAAGAAGTGTACAAGCAAAGAATCTGGGAGGGACAGTGGGAGGGTCTTCACCACTCCCCTGCCTTCCTTGTGAGCTTATAGCGATGCATCCAGCTTTTCCTTCTGGATACCAAAGGCGATTAAATTAAAGTCGGCTGCAAATGACTTGCCAGTGTCATGTTTGATTTTTTTTATGGATTTTTAAAATCATTTCCTCTGAGATCAATCCTTATGCCATATTCTGCTTAGTTTCCTAGAGTATTCTTTATTTCCTTCTGTCCTTGATAGTCCTTTGCATTTTGCAGGCCTATTTCTGAGGTTAAATAACTCATTACATGTATAAAACCTTCTGCAAAGAGCCTAGAAATCTCTTTACCAGGTGTCTCCTCAAAGAGTAGGCACCAAGGAAAAAAACAGATGTTGGAATACCCCTCTACGTTCTACCTTTATTTCTTTTACAGTTTTAGAATCACACCTTTTGTTCAAACCAAGGTAAAGTTGTTAAGGCCAAGAGAATGTGGCCCTAACCAGTGGTCGGCAAACTGCGACTCGCGAGCCACATGCGGCTCTTTGGCCCCTTGAGTGTGGCTCTTCCACAAAATACCACGTGCGGGCGCACACGTACAGTGCGATTGAAACTTCGTGGCCCATGCGCAGAAGTCGGTATTTTGTGGAAGAGCCCCACTCAAGGGGCCAAAGAGCCGCGTGTGGCTCGCGAGCCACGGTTTGCCGACCACTGCCCTAACCAAAAAGAAGACTCAGTGCAGAAAAGTCAGTCCCCAGGTAGAGGCTTCTTCCTTCCCGTGGGCATATGCTGTTTGGTGTCTCTGACACCAGCTCATTCCTGTCTCTGAGCAGATGTTGATTTATAACTGGGTACTGAGGGAATGTGTTCCTTTTGTGGAATGTTGACCCTTATTTTCTGTGGTGTCAGCTAGGGCAATCCAGGCCTTCGTTGGGTAGATTTTAACCTATCAGTTTGAAATTTTGATCATCTCGTCGTTACTCTCCGTTGCCAAAGTCTTTGTCAAAACTACAAGTATGCCAGTAAATGACTGTGCTTGCCATTCTTACGAGGCAGTGTCTGCTTAAGCCTGGATTTCTCTGAGTGAATGCATGAGTGAGAGAGAGAATGATGTGTGCCAGCAGCATGCGAGGCGCTTTCCAGCATTAGAACACTTGTGGTTCCAGTGGCATTCTCTGTATGAGGAGTTCATACCATTTCAGATGTTTCCCAGTATGAATCACGTTTCAAAATGCTGCATTTTATATTTCATTGAAATTAAGAGTAAAAGAAGTTGTTTATATTTTAAACAATGTGTTACTATATAATCCCAATAGCTATAATTGTAGTTAATAACTAACATCTCTTGGAAAATGTCAAAGAAATATTTGATTTCTGATGCAACTTGGACTAAAATATTTGGAAATAAGTGCAAACATTCTTATTTTGCTAAATCACTTTAATTAGATAATTAAAAATTAATGTTTTCTAGAAATGCTGGTTATTTTCTATTCAGAAATCTTGGCACATAATTCATGGGTAAAACTTGCGGTTGTGTATTGTTTTTGCTCTGCTGTGTGTCCTACTAGTGGTTGTTCCATGCTGTTAAATATAAAGAAAAATATACTAACCTAATTCTAAGTTCCAAATAATAGTTCCCAGTAATAGTATTTTGAGTTCTTATTTTTCCTTAGGTTTCTTTCCCCTCAAATTGGCTAGCTCATATCTTATCCACTTTTTACATAAATTTATACAAAAATACATTTATACAGAGAGATTTTTAATACTGTGTATTAACTAATAAACACAATTGTTCATTGGGTTTGGCTGCACAACTAAGCAGAATATTGGAATAACCCAGAATGCTCTGGAGATATTTTAATGCACTTATTCTGGTTCAAGAACATTGGTGGTGGTGATTTCCTGTTCCTTTGGCTCATTTAGATCATGATGGGGATGTTCCTTTTGGCTATGGCTCAGCAAGCTTTTCTGTAAAGGTCTAGACAAATATTTATTTGTGAGCCATCCAGTCTCTGTCTGTGCTACTCAATTCTGCTGCTGAAACAGGAAAGCAGATATAGGCAGTATGTAAATGAAGGGGCATAGCAGTATTCCAATAAAACTTTATTTACAGAAATGTGGAGGGCTATGATTTTGCCCACGGGTCACAGTTGTTAATGTTGATCCCAAAGTTTAATTTGTGTAAGACCCTGCAATATTTGATTGCATCTTTTCTTTGTATTTGAGTTCTGTAATTCATTTTTAAAGCGAAAAGATGGGTGTGTGTAAGATTGCATGTATTTGTGTCACCTAAAGCTATATATTTTGTTGTCTTGAAAATAGATACGCTCCACTGGAGTCTGTTCAGGTTTCAGGATGCAGCTATCATGAGGGAGGCACATTTTTTGTCCCTGGGGTGTGCTGTCAGCCACCTACTGGCCTTGCCTTGTCATTTAATGCCACACTTACGGAGTCCCAGGTAAAACGAAGTGTTTCTGTGGTGTCGAGATAGTAATCCTCGCTAAATTCTGCCTGCTCATTGACCTTGGGCCCAAGACTCCGGATTACTGGGGCTGCAGAAACCCCTCCGCTTGAGTGCTTCTAGTCCTCCAACTGTACGATTGAATCGCTGACCTTTGTGCTGCAGAATCCGATCTCGAAAATTTTTCAGCAGCAGAAAATGGGTTATGTGCCGTTGGGCAGCCACTATTGCCCTTTTAGACTGCAGAAGGGTCCTGCCCTGCTCGCTCTAGACCTGCCCACATCTGAGAAGAAGTAGCCAAAGGTCAGCTCCCTTCCTCCTCCTCGGCGTAACTCTCCTGAAGCCCTTCACTAGTCCTTAGCATTATTTCAGAATGTTGATATGCATCAGATTCAAATTCAGGTACCTCTCAATCTCAACATTACACTTCATGTTGAACATTTTAAACTTTGCTTGAGCCCAGCAGAACTCATGAGATGACAGCACCATATTCCCCGTAGATACATTGCAATGCACTGATCATCCTGAGCTAATAGATCTCTCACTAAGAAGTTTATCAAACATTTCACGATTTTTGGAAATTCTAGAGGAGGGGCAGCCTGTAGTCAGAGGGACAGGGAGCACACATTGTAAATGAGCTCCCTCTCTAGGTCCAACACACTATGCAGGTCACTGCAGCTCAGTGTGAAAGTGAGTGAGATGACAAACACAGAAACCCACACACGGAGGATTCTAAGCCACTGCAAATGTCTTGCAGCTATTGGCGTACTGCAGAATTGGACTGCAGATTGCATACCAGATACTTCCATGGAGACAAGCTCAGCTCGGGGAAAATTATTTTTTAGGAAATTTAGAAGTTAGCTTTTGTTGGGTTAATTAAAGTATCCCCAGTTTTAATTGCTGGATTTGGAAGTTGAAATGCCATTGCTCAATCCTGCTGGTCTCAAATTCACTGATAGAATTTTTCTTAAACTATTTAACTGGGGTAAGTGTAACCTCTTGAATCAGTACCCACTGACCGCTCCTGAACTGATTTCCAGTCATGTCCTCTGTATGTGATTTTTATAAATTAAAGGTAATATTGTATATTAAAGATAAAATAAAGATGTTCTTTAAGTGAAGAGTCTTTGTTTACCCTTCATTTGTACCCAGTGATGACAACACAGTTCAATCTTCCTGTTACAGAACAAATTTGCCTCTTAAAATAACTGACAGTCTTCCGTCTCCCACATCCAGAGAATGTTTCCTTTGGTTCGGCTGATCGTGTAACGTTCCTTGATGTTATAGAAAGGTGAAGACCGGGCTTAAAGGTAATTTTTAGTTCATCTTGCTCAAAGAAAACTATAGTATTACTGTGCCTGTTACCTCTAAGACCTGGCCTAGTCCAACCTCTGAGATCATCAAGCTTAACAATACCCAAATCACTGGATCTCATTCACATTAAAACCTGACCTGACTATGCTTAAGGAATAGAATCAGCTAGACTGTATATAGTGGTTTATAATCTAGCGATACTGTAAATGCAGATGATATTTAAAACCCTGTACTCAGGGAGCATCAAGGAAAGTAGTGGTAAGACCTGAAATACCAGCCCATTTATATCCTCCAGGTCTAATTCTTCCTGGCACAGTGGATTTCAACCTAATCAAAATTTTAAACTAGGAACTTGACGTTGTGAATGTAATTAATTGTGGGCTTCCCTTTTCAGAAGCAACTAAAGCAGGACCAGATAAAAGAATAAGGATCCCTGAGTGACTGTGATTTGATAAAATCTGGGCCTTTCTCTGTCTACCAGTAGCTGAAATTTTCATTATTTCACTGAGTTACAAAAGACTGTCAACAACATGCAAATAGCATTCAAATTAAGAGTATGGGTTCCTCACTGAGAGTAGATTCTTCAAGTAACTGACAGGTGAACTGAATTTTAAGAGGAAGTAGAGTTTGGAGATAAGGGAGAAAGGAGCTATTTGACAAGGCACAGATACCTGAAGAAGCAGTGGGAATGAGGTCCAAAGCAAGGTAGGAAGACTAGCCTTGAACCCGAGAAGGGACATCCACTTCACTGAGACCTGTAACACAGTCTCTCACGGTCCTTTTCAGGCCCTGAGACCACAGTGCCCATGGCCCAGGGGCACCTGCCCAGCCCCGCACTGGCTCTCCCTTCCGAAGTCTGGGTTCTGTATCTACCAAATAGCCCATAAGTTACAAGAAGAAAAAGGGGAGGATGTCATTTTGGAAGAGGTTATGGGACTTCCCTGAAAATATCGTGCAAAAATACTTATCAAAACTTTAGATGACTCCCCAAAATAATGAGCATGGGTAGTGTTTTGAAACAGTTCAGCCGTAAGAAATGTTTGCCACCAGAGGGCGCTAATCAATCAATCTTGTTTTCTCTCCCTCCCTTTCCCTCTCTCTCCCTCTCAGTGAAACCTCTGAGAGAGGTTGCTGCACCCTGACATTGACTAACAGAGGGACGCCACAGCTCGGCTGCCAGGTAAGCCTGTGACTAAGGACCTGCTAGGACCCACAGTAACCTCAGCACAGGATTCCGCCACCCCGGGCTCAGGCCCCATTGAAACCAAGTCAGTGATGAAATGTTTGTCAGACAGAAGACAAATATTGCCTTAAAAAGACTTCCATTTCTTTCCAAATATGACCTCCCCTTAGAAAGGACTTTGAACTAATAGGTAAAAGTTATTAGAAGATGAAAAATATATCAGAAGCCAGACCTAGAACAAGTCTGATTTTAATCCTACAAATAATTTTAGCTGATATGCTATGGCATAGTATACTTAGTGGAATTTAAAAATCAAATTATAATTACAGTACTTTTTTATTTTTATTGGGTTTATTGCTGTGACTTTGGTTAATATTTTATAGGTTTCAGGTATACAATTCTGTAACATATCATCTGTATATTGTGTTGTGTGACACCTCCCCAAGTCAAGTCTCCTTCCAGCACCACTCACAGCTATTCTTGTTTATATGACGCTGCTTGAGTCCTTTTGGAATTTTTTTTTTCTTGAAACTTTCATCGAACATGTATGTGGCAAGACTCATGTGAGGCACAGGAGATACAGAGCCAACTATGATACTTGTGTGTCCTCTGGGCTAGACAAGGGTCAATGGGCGAGCCAGAAATTATGTTCCCTAGTCAAGGTGTGTACCGGGAACTACTGAAGCTCGGAGAAGAACCTGCTGGGGTGGGGCAGGAGGGTGTGGTGGAAAGAGAGCAAAAGAATCCAAACCATCCTGACTCCTGACTCCCGCATCTGGAGAAGAAGCATTTGACTAAAATTCAAGGAATGACAAGTTTGTCAGATGTGATAGGAATTGGCTGTAACAAACAAGGCAAAGACATTATAGGAACAGGAAACATCCCGTTTAAGATTTAGGAGGGTCGCTATTGGGACCCTGTCCTTCAGCATATTAATTTTGCGATTCCTATCAGACATCAGTGGGGCTTGAGCGTAAGCTGTTGGTCGCATGAACCTGGAGTTTAGGAGTCTGGGCTGCAGATAGGAATCTGGCTGATCAGCAGGTAGCAGTTGGGACTTGTTGAGATCACCTAGGGACTTGGGTCACTTAGGAGAGAGAGGGGAGCGAACCCGTCCCAGCGTCTACAGGTCTGTGCGATGAGAGGCTGGGGAGGTAGGGAGAACTATCCCAGGACTGAAGTTACCTGCAGACTTTCCATGCACCTTCGCGTGGAGGACAGTTTAAAAAGCCAAATGAGATTTTAAAAACAAAAGAAAAATTATTTTTTTAAGGCATTTAAGAACTGCAAGCTATTGAGGGGTTGGTCAGACCAAAATCGAGGAGGAGTGACCCCAAAGGGAGAAGCGACCCAGCTGCCTTTGACCCAAGGACGTGGTGACAAGGAAGCCTGACGGGGAGGGACACCGAGCTCCTCGGCTGTGCCCAGGGGAGCATTAGGCCCGTCCCCGCCCGGATTCCCCGGCTGTGTCCAGGCATTAGTGGGACCCTGTGTGGCACCCTGTGAGGCACCGTCAGAAAGGACCAGGGCAGGGCCTCTGTCCCACAATCCAGGGGCTCGGGACAGCACAGGTGACCTGGAGGGGGGTCCCTCCTTCCTCTCTCTGCCTCAGGAGCCCACAGCTGTGTGGGGCCCGGGGAGGGCCCGGAGGGGGCACCGAGGAGCACCTCAGGGTCTGGTATGCCACAGTGCACCTCGGAGGCTCTGTCCCAGCCGGGCCACCAGCACAGCACACAGGAGTGGCCCACGTGGCTTTGAACCAGGCTCCAGGCAGGGAATAGGGACCAGCTGGAGACTTAAGCAAAGGGGACTCATGAGAAGGACACGGGGGCTCAGTCCCTGCAGAGAGCTGGAGGCACAGGCTTGCGGAATGGGCAGGAACTAGGGGTTCAGGACACAAGGCCCCAGAAACCCCCAGGCAGGAGGCTGCTGCCAGGCACAGCCTCACCGTGGGACCATCACAGACCTGTTCTTAGCGGGCCTGGCTTTGCAGGTGTGAAGTTTGGGTTTTGGGGTGAGCAGTGAGGAGGGGTTCGAGTGCTCACTCTGGCTAGCAGGGTGAGGGCGCTCTCCGCTCACCGAGACTCTGGTAGGCGTGGGTTCTCCAACACTCAGAAGTCAGTCTAGGGCAGCCGTGGGCAAACTACGGCCTGCGGGCCGTCGGCTGTTCTATCCGGCCCCCAGAGCCGAAAGAGCGGAGGGTTCTCTTGCTCTCCCCTCCGCTCCTTCACCAGCAGCAGTGTTAACATGGCAATGTCAGGAAACACGGCCGCAGCTCCTTCTTCTGAGTCCAGTTTAAGAACCCATTGTGGCCCTCGAGTCAAAAAGTTTGCCCACCCCTGGTCTAGGGGCTGGCAGCAGTGGCACGAGGAAGGCAGGAATCCCGTGAAGTCCAACACTCCGTGCAAGTCCCAGGCCTGGTGCGTATTCACCGTGTGAGCGTGAGCCACGAGTCTAACATGTCTGAGCCTCGATTTTCTCACTGGAAACTGGGGTGATAGCGCACCTCTAACAGGTGGCTGTCCCCACATGCATCCTGACGGCAGACCAGCTGAGGCTCAGACGTCCTCGCTTCCTTCCCCAAGCTGTGGATTGGAGCCCAGCTGAGGGTCAGGCTTTGCTCACAGACCGGCCACTCAACCGCAGTCTTGCTCAACCCCCCGGCCACTGCGGCTCCTGCACGTGGAAGGTGCTGCTGAACATCGTGCGGAGATTATAAATCCTCGGCAACTCAGGTTCCTGGCTTTCAGCTTAACAATAATCACCTGTACTCCAAGCCTTCTAAAATGCCAGGCACCAGGCTCATCCCATCACAAACACCCTCCTGCCATCCTCAGAACAGCGGGAGGTAGGTACTGTGATTTCTCCCATTTTCAGATGAGCAGACAGCCTCAGAGAGGCTAAGCTGCTTCCCCCTGGTCCTGTGAAATGAGTGCACCCCTAACCACTGGGGAACACCACTTCTGACAGCGGCTGACTGAGCCCGCCCACAAGCCCGGCCCTGGCCATGCAGCTCACAGCAGGAAGCCAGCCTTCCCTGAGAAGTTACGAGGATCCTGCATTTCCTGCAGAGCTGAGGGGCTGTTCTTCCACATTCGAGTCCAAGCGTGTGCCAGGGCTGGAGCTCTGGGCGGCCCTCATGGGTCTGTCCCTAACAAGATCTCAGGAGAACCCCAGCCCTCACTGGGGAGAGGCCCACATGGGCCTGAGGGTCATCTGTGCTGGGGCTACCACTTACAGGAGCCGTGCTGTCCACGGGGGACCCCGAAGCGCTCAAGAATGAGAAGGCTAGACCTCTGGAAGCCTCCAGGCTGGGCGAGGACATCCTCTTGAAGAGGCACCAGTGTGACACGATAGTGGACAGTTCCCTCTGGTCACTCAGGACCCAGCATCCCGCAGACCAGATCCTGAAGTGGCAGCCCTGTGTGTGGAGGGCAGAGGGAAGCAGCCCACACCTGCTCGGGCAGGAGCAGCACGGTTCATCTTACCCCTTTGAGGAACTGCTTCCAAGAAACACAAAAAGAAGCATTCTGAGGACTGGGTATTTTTCCACTTGGCAAATGTCTGTGATTTGTAGGACACATGGTACTCTGTCCCGACTCCGGTCCTTTCCTCCTTCCTCCACCCACAATCCTGTCCGCCTGGCTCAGGCCGAGGGCCCAGGTCAGCTGCACACTCAGCTCCGGGCCTGTGTCCCTCAGTGGGAGGACCACGGAGAGCGCAAGGAGAGGGGCCGCCCAGCTGCCACCAGAGCCAGCAAAGTTTCTCGAAAAGCAAACGTCCACCTTGGTTTCTCCGGAGCCAGTAGGTGTCAAACAGACCTGAGTGGGCATGTTTCCTGGTTTTGCAGCGTGTCCGCAGAGTAGGGGATGCACAGGGCAAAGCCGCCCGCCACCCTGGCCACAGAATGAAGTTTCTGTGGCTCTCACCAGCTGGGGCCCAACAGCCACCAGCATCCTCCTAAAAGAAGCTAGAATTTTTTAAAAAATCTAGTTTGAAGGGGTCCTTGAGACTGTCCTCAGAGACAATTTGCAAATTAGGAAACACAAAAGAAAAAAGAAAAGAAAAAGAGAGCGGGAAGAGGTTATTTAAAAAATGTGTTCAAGCAGCATTTGTTTATTTACAAAGTACATGCTATAATCATTACTGCTGGGTCACTAGAAGGTTTACAAGGATTAGTTATATTTAGTCCTTACCCTCAGGGACCTATCAGGAGAATCGCCCCCGAAAGGGCTTCATCCCATCTAGTGTTTCTGTCCATAATCTGTAGGTCTGGTTTGCTTTGGCAGAAGTGACTCAGCTAACAATTGGGCTGAAGACATTTGAAATTAGAGTTAGTGTAGCCAATCTGAGTTCAGCCCAACGCAACGGCGCCGAGTGAGCATCTGCTATATGTGGGTACTGGGCCCGGCACCAGGGGTGCAAAGGTGAATGACACATAGTCCCTGTTCTCAAGGTTATAGTCGAAATGTATCCGGACTTCAAGTGGAATAAATGCCATGAAGAGGCATGACATGCCTGGGCAGAGAGAGAAGGACCACATGGCTGGAAATCCAGATGCTTTCTGAAGAAGGTGGCAATAAAGAGTTAAAACAGCCCTCCCCAACCTCTGTCTGTCCTATCCTCTTTGCTCTCCCCAGCCAAGTCAGTTTATTCATGCATTTAGTCATTCATTCAGACATTCACTAAATATTTATTAAGCTCCAAGGCGTCCTCAGTACTGTTCGAGATATGGGGATACAGGATGAGTAACACAGATAAAGTCCCAACAATCTGCATACATTCCAGTAGGGTGGGGATGGATGACCGAGACCAACAAACGAACAAAATAAATAAGAGGTCAGCGATGCTGTAAATAGAACAGGGCGAAGGAGACAACTAGTGAGTGTGGATGGGGAAGGCATGTGCGATTCCACACGAGGTCTTTGAGAAGGCTTCTCCGAGGTGGAGACATCTGCGCAAGGACCCGAGTGAAGAGGCAGAGTGAGCCTGAGCCCTTTGGGGAAGGGGGCGGGGCGGGGGGGAGAATTCCCGGTAGAGGGGACGGCAAATACAAAGGCCTGAGGCAGAATCACATTTGATGGCCAGATGGCAGGAGCATCCTGAATGAGTGAATGAGCAGAACAGCGAGAGACTTTGGATGGAGAGGCAGACAGGGCCCTGACTAGAGGGGCCATGTGAGGAGTTTAGATTGTATCCACGGGTGATGGAAGCCCCTGGAGGGCTTCATGATCTGATATGGGTTTTACCAGATGATTGTGGCTGTGGGGTTGAGAAAAAGCTTGAAAAGTTCAAGACAGGAAGCAAGGACAACTTGTAAAATATTTTCAATTTGAGAAAAAATAGAGTTGACCTTTCTGATGAAGGGAAATAACAGGACGAGTCAAGCTGGGGGTGGGGGACTTCAGGGCTCAAGTTTGGACCTCGGTTTAACATGCACTTTAGATGGCTGAGTGGAGACACTGAGCAGGCAGTTGGGATAGTTGAGTGAACTTCAGGGAGGAGTCAAAAAATACCCACCGCCACCCAGAAGGCGAGAGAGGTGGGACGCCTGACAGAGTGCCTTAAGATTTGGCTGCAGGGCATTTTACGACTTCCTTTCTTAGAGAAGCCTCAATAGAATGTTGAGGGTAAAAGCCAGATTGTGGGTGTGAAGACAATGAGTAGAGATTATTCTCTCAAAAGAGCCAAACATTTGGCTCTGTTCACTCTCTATTTCTTTGTTTTCTATTTCATTAATTTCCACTCTTTATTATCTCCTTCTTTCTACTATCTTTGGGTTTTCTGTTCTTTTTTTAAACTCCTAGTGTAGAGTCTTAACTAATTTTCAGCTTTCCTTCTTTTCTGATGGAATGTTTCAGGATATAAAAGTTTCCAAACATCACATATGCTGCATTCCACAGGTTTTGATATGTGGTGATTTCACCCTCATTTCGTTCTGAGTATTTAACATTTTCATCCATAATTGTTCTTTGACCCTGCCTTCTGTCTCATTCCGACAAGGATGCCATTACAGAGATCAGTGTACTGCAGAACATCAGCAAAAGTGACCGACAGATTTGAATAAAACACAAATGGACATTCTGGCAATGAAAAAGGTAAGCACTGAAATGAAAATCACATCTGATGGATAAAACAGAAGATGAGACACACCAAGAGAGAATTTATTTAGAATGCAGCAAAGAAATATAAAAACACGTACAAAATGAAAGAGTTCTACATCAAAGAAAGAATGAAAAGGCCTCATATATCTGATTGGAGTTCTGAAATTGGGACTATAGAGAGAATGGAAGCGAGGCGTAAGGATATCCTAGAAATGATGAGAAATGCAGATGAACCCAGATCCAGGAAGTATAAACTATCCTGAGGAGGATAAATTAAAAACAAATCCATGCCTAGACACATTGTAGTAAAATGGCAAAATGGCAAAGACAGAAGACCTTGAAAGCAGCCAGAAAGAAAAGACAGACGACTGAAAAAGGACAGTTAGAATGACAGTTGACTTCTCCACAGAACAATGGAAACCAGAAAACGAGCCCTGAAGTACTGAGTGGAAATAGCTGTCAACCTGGACTTGTGTACTCAGCAGAAGTATCATTCATGAATAAGAGCAACATACTGACAGGAACTATTCTAAAGAGTAAACTTCAAGGGCCCTGGCTGGGGGGTTCAGGTGGTTGGGGCATTGTCCCGTGCACCAAGAGGTGGGAGGTTCAATTCCCAGTCAGGGCATATACCTAGGTTGCAGGTTTGATTCCCAGCCTTGGTTAGGGTGCGTGTAGGAGCAGCCAATGGATGTTTCTCTCTCACATTCTCTCTCTCTCTCTCTCTCTCTCTCTCTCTCTCTCTCTCTCTCTCTCTCTCTCTCTCTGTCAAAAATCAATGAGTGTATTCTCTGTAGAGAGCGGCTACAGCATTTGGACAGGTTCAAGCCTTGGACTAATGAGAGAGCACGGTCCTCTCGTGGCAAAGCCACGTGCAAGTCCCAGCTTGGAGGGCAAAGCCCTCCCAGCACAATTATAGCCAACGGCTATAGCTGTAAGCTTGACCTTATGGTCCGAACCTGTAGTCCCGGGTGGCTGAGTGATATAGGCTGCGGGAGGTGCAGCAAGTGCTGCCAAAACAAAGCCTAGGGTTCAGGTGCATGTAATTGAATAGATTCAAAACCCGAGAGAACATTGTAAACATCTTGACCACGCCCTTACTTTGCCCCGTGGAATCTGGCTATAAATAAAGACTCAGCTTGCAGGCTGTGGCACTGTCTCTCCATCCGAGAGCAGCATCCCACCTAGCCCCAGCTTTATTCTCTTGGCTGTCTTCTTTAATTCTTCACCACCGCTCCTCAGGTTCACCCCTCTCCTTGCCGAGTGCAGCACAGTTCTCAGGTGAGGATAAAATAAAAATAAGCTTCAAGGAAGAAAATGATGCCAACAGTATGGTGTCATTTGCAAGAAATGATGGTAAGCAAATAAATGGTAACTATAGCAGTAAACTCAAAATGTCTTTTGCTGAGTTAAAAAAAATATTCCTAAACAGCACTCTGAGTTCAGAGGGAAAGAAATGGAGCTAAATTCTAGGAGAGGATGGAAATTATAGTTCAACTTTAAGAGTTTAGGTTAACAATGGACACAGACACCAGGGGGGTGAGGGCATAAGTGACGGGGGGCAATGGGGTGTAAGGACACATATGTAATCAATAAAGAAAGAAAAAAAGGATTTTAGATTAAATATGTGTGACAAACTTTGAAGGCAACCACTAAAAGAATAAAAATAGCTTGCAAGCATTTCAACTGTGTAGAGAGGGGAAAAATGAAATACAGGAAAGTATTTGATCAATTGTTTTAACAGGCAAGGATGAGGGATGACAGAAATCGCCAGGTGAAAATAAAACCGCTTTGCTCTTTATGCAAGGCAAGACTGAATGACAAGGCACGGAAAAGTCTCCTGCCCCATCACGGAGTTTAACACGAGAGTGACTGGTCAGACGTGTGCTGGTGGTGACACTGCCCGTCCATGGAGTGTGGACTGTGAGGGGCCAGGCGGGAGGCTGAGTGATAGTTAGGAAGCGTCACCACCGTCTAGGCCAGACATGACCAGCACCCAGGCCGAGGCTGTGTCAGTGACAGCAGGGGCAGGCAGAGAGGGCTGGGAGGTGAGAAAGACATCCTTGTTATCCTGAGATAAAGCCCCCAGTGGGTAAGCTCTTCAAGTCAAAATGACAGCCACCACCTGGCCGGTGGTGTGGCTCAGTCAGGAGGTCACGGTTCAATTCCTGGTCAGGGCATATGCCCGGGTTGCAGGCTTGATCCCCAGTGTGGGCCATGCAGGAGGCAGCCAATCAATGATTCACTCTCATCATTGATGTTTCTATCTCTTTCTCCTCTCCCTCTCCCTTCCTCTCTGAAATAAAAACATAATTTTTTTTTTTTAATCGACAGCCACAGGCCTCTGATCTCACACTGGGAAACGGAAGCACTCGTCCCATAGCCAGGTCTGGATTCTGGGCTCCACATCAAGGCATCAGGAACTGGGAGAGGCGGACCCGTCTTCCCTCACAGGTGACGTCATCCATGCTCTAGGCAGTCTGCCCTTGTGGGAGGTGCCTGTCCCATGGTCGCCTTGAAAACCTGTCTCTGCAATTGTCATTTGAAGCTCTCCTCCCTCGCAACTAGACAAACACTGGGTGGAGGAGAGAGAAACACGGGCACTACCTTAAAACTACAAGCCTGATGTCCCTGCCACAAAAATTCCTTCCACTTGAAGGAAGCGTGGCTGGCTCCGCCTCCTGCCCTTCATTCCTCACACCTCAGGACAGGAGGGAGGAGATCCTATTGTTTGGTTAGGTCAGGCGCGCAGTACTTTTCACATTTCCATTTACAGATGAGGGACAGCGGCCCAGATGTGGATGTGGCCTGCCCACAGTCGCTCAGCAGCCAGCGGCCACACTGAGAAGGGAAACCAGTTGTCTGGGGCGGGGTCAGTGTGTCTCTGCTGTCAGGTGTGAATCTGTTTTTGTTTTAAGAGGCAGGCAGCGGAAGAGAAACTGGCCGACCCAAGCCTGTATTTCCATCCACCCACTGGTCTTCCTCCTCCTTTATGTAAAGAGGTTTGATTTTGTTCCAACAAATAAGGAAGATTCTGAGATGACTATAGAACCTTGCATTTTGATTTTAACAGATTTCTCAAGCTCAAGTGTCACAAGGCAGTTCTTAAGAAAAAGACCAGCATCCTCACGACAGTCAGTGAAAGAGAAAATAGAAGAGGAAAGCATTGAAATATTTCTTATTTCAGAGAGTTTCCCCCAACTAATGAACACCAGTTTATATGTTGGAAGGACTATCTGAGTGTCCATCACAGAAGATGACAGGCTACGTTATCTGGAACGGTGATGTTTCTAAAACATTGTGGATAAAGAGCACAGTCCGAAAAGCTTCTAAAAAGAGGCGGGCGGGCGGGGCGCTCAAGGTCAGATACAGAGGAGCAGGCGTCAGGAGGACTTGGGTTTCTCAATAGTAACCCTGGAAGCTAGAACATACGGACCCTTGCTTTCAATATTCTGTGCTAAAAGCATTTTCAACCTAGAATTTTACATTTGGTCAAACTCTCAAGCAAGTACATTTTCTGACAAGCCAGGTCTTAAATATTTGCCACCTCCTGAGAGATGCTGAGAATGGCCAGCTAACCTCCATATTTGGCTGAAGCCCAAAGCCACCATCATCCAATGAGCTTTTGAGACACGTGACTACATCAGAAATTTTATTTTTAAAGAAGACTACTTATTATGTTTTCAATATTCCAAGTTTCAGAGGTTGGTCTTTAAAGTTTGGAGTTAGAACCAGTAGCCATCATTTGTCAGCACTGGAAGCGGCTCGCTGACGCCTGTGGTCATTGTGTTTGTCACACACAGATGCCCACTTCCCGCTCCGGTTTGGGGGCAGGGTGGGGGGGAGAGAGGTATTTTTAGTGTCTCCTTGCCAGTACTGCGGAGTTATTCTTTTCTTTTCTCCACATAACTAAGGTAATGTTTATTTCGTTTTCAACTCCTACTTAGAGATTTGGTTGCTGATGAAGATGCTACTTAACTGAAGTTCTGTACTGTTGGAATATCTTCATAACGAAACTTTAGATTTTTGTTCTGACACCAATTTGTACTTTTTGAAACCTTGGATAAACAGGTGTGGAAATAAAGTAACAAGACTAGCTTTCAGAATAACAATTTATAAATTTCCATCTGCGTCGGAGATTTTATTGCCCGCATGCCAAATTCAGCATTTTCCCTAGAGAAGAAAGAAAGGGGGGGTCTTTTTTTTAACCGGCCTAACTTAAGGGGGCACTGTCAAGGTTCCTTATTCCGGTTACTTCTACAGCAGATTCTAGCAAATGAATTAGTTTCTCTGCAAATCAGCTTGTGGGTGTTAGCAAATCCCACTCAGCTGGTATTACTATATAGTAAGTCATTTTTTAAAAATAATCAAGTCTGCTTTTTCATCTTGTTTGACGATCTCACATAAATAAATGGCAAAACAATTCCAGAGTCACATACTTTCTCTTTGGCTAAAGAAGAAGAATGATGAAAATGGCCCACTATTTTGTTTCGGCCTGTAATTCTGGTCAAATATGCAGTTATAATTTAATTCTTAATATACAGTTTAAGGATGCATACAAAATTTTTTGCTTGTGATTCCTAAATCACTTCCTTCGCTATGATTTTTCTATTGGCAACCTAAAGATTGGTTTTCTATCCTATGAATATGTTTTCTACCAGTTTCATCGTTCTCTTGCTGAGACTGTCCCAGCTAGAACACCGTAACTAAACACCAAGAGAGAAAACATACAGCATCAACATTCTCACAGGTAATCCTGGTTTTGAAGTTATCAGACATTATTCTAAAAAATAATTGATTGGTATTTTTAAGAACAGATGACAAGACGGAAATTTCACCAGAGAATTGAAACCTATAAAAAGAGTCACATGGAAATGATAGGACTGAAAAAAATAACTGAAATGAAGCATTCCATGGTTAGCTGAACTTCTTACACAGCAGAAGAGAGAATTCATGGCGAGGAAGACGGGTTAATAGAAAACACCGAAGTGAGGAGAGAGAGAAAAAAGATGGAAAACAGACAAAGAGTGGGAGATGCATGTGAAACAAAGAAAGGGTCCAGTACAAATGTTATTAATGTCTCAGAAGGAGAGAGAAAAGAGAAAGGGACAGAGCACACTTTAAGAACCACTACCTCGTTTTGTCCTAAAAACTTTCTTTTTTACACATTACTTATATATTTATTATTATGTCTGGGTTGAAGATGATTCACCATGGATGATGTTTGAACTTTTTTCCTCCTTATGAAATGTTGAAGGGACAAAGTACCTCCTCACAGGTCATGGCAAAATTTCTTGAAATAGCCATGGCCTAAATAGAATTAAATAACAAAAAGCGAAACATAGTTTTTAAAGTTTATTTTGTTAGTGTTGTGAATGCTGGTACATCAAACCATTCTGTGATGATTCAAATTATGTTGTAATGTAACCTCTATTATCCTTTTTGTGGAGCTTAACTTTTTTTTTAACATTTTTAGTTCAAAAATTTCTTCAAATAGTTATCTGACTAGCCACTCTATCTTACCCTTCATATCAACCGATAATCTGTTTCCTATGTATTCAACTATTCAAATGTTTTTTCATAATAGTTTTTAAATAGAATAACTCATTAACTATGGCAGCATTTCAATGCTGAAGAATTAGACATACATTTATATTCAACTTATTTATAGAATTAAAACATATCCTATATACAAGGAGATACTCCAAAATACGTCTAAAATGATGACTTATACTTGAAAGTAAATATTCTAATATTGTGCTAATTATTACTGACATTTTGGTGCTAATTAGATATGACAGTGACTCTCAAGGTCACACATTATTGGCTGTCACAAACTCATGGATGCCAGGAGTTATGTTGAAGCATGCCTGTGGCTCTCTGGCCTTCTCAAGTCTGAGGCTCAATACCAAGGCCAAAACTAGTTCCCAGCCCATGCATACTATCCCCCATTTCTCAGGGGGTCTTCTACCAAAATGAATGTGTGAGCCAAGAAAGAAGAAAGCGTGAGAGTCAGGCAACACGAGGTCCAGCTTAACGGAGGGAGGAAGCAAATCTCTAGTTGATGGTGAAAGGAGGCTTTGGGTCCACAGCTGTGAAACAGGTGTAGCTGGCAACCAGTCCAGAGGATCCAGAGATAGAGCTCCAGGAAGTTGAACTTGATGGAATATCTGATGTGTCTGAAGGACAGGGGAAGTGGGGAAGGGTTTAGATGGAGAGGTGAGAGCTGAGGTTAGGGTTCGGGTTCGGGTTCGGGTTCGGGTTAGGGTTAAGGTTAGTGATAGCTATGGAAACTTGTATCAGACACGCAGTCTAGGATCCCCTTCTAGCTGTTGCTGCAGTGGGCAACCAGCAGTCCCCAGAGTTTGTGTTCTCCCATCACGGCCAGTGTTGGATGAGACCCTTTGCCACGGGGTGTGGGACCTGGGGAGCCCAAGAAGAGACCAGATAATGCAACCTGGACGTGCCTGGAAATACATTCACAGTGAGAAAACATTACCGAAGTGAGAGACCAGAGACAGGAAGGAGGCGACCGATGAATTTTCTTTCCTTCTTCTCTTCCATGGCGGATTGCAAAGATGTGGATTCACCTTGCAGCTCGCTCAGTTGGAGAAATCGCAAATGAACATACCTGGCCACGCCACCGGCTGCAGCTCTTCGTGGCTCTCGTGTCACCACGGTGGTGACACACCACTTTGCATTGTTGCCCGTCTTCAAAAGATACATTTAAAAACGCATTTCCAGTGCTAGTTATGACAAAGGGCAAGACTGTGGTTGTGTTGCTGTTCACTCTAAGGCGGAGTTAGGGTAAGTGTCTGTTTCACTGCTAAGGGAACTTGCAGTTTTCTGGAGTAATTGTGCCTTTTTCTGTTTCCTCTAGCTCAGGTGATCTGCCTGTGATGCTCCTCAAAGGAGTGGCCGTCTCGTCAGAACTTCCTGCAGTCGGCAGTGGGCCCGCATCACCTGCAGTGATGGTGAGGAGCCCCCGGCTGGTGCTGCGTGAGTCAGACCCAGCCTGCACCCTCACTCCGAGGCCACTGAGCATCAGACACGGGGCTTCCCCCTGCCCGGGTGGACTCTGCCCTGCCCTGGCAGGAGTCCAGCTGCTGGCAGCTCTGGCAACTGCTGCAAATCAGAAACCAGGGCTGTGGACAGAGCTGCTTGAAAGCACCCTCTCGGGCGGGAGCTTCTGTTGTGCCGGAGAAGAAGCCTCGTGGCTTCCCAGGACGGCGCTGTCCAGGCTGGTGGCTGGAGTTGTCCAGGGTGCAGACCCATCGAGGGAGGGATTGCGTCAGCCTGGGAGGAGGCACCCACTAAGCGCCAGATGCCCCGCTCGGTCCTTTGTGAGCACGGTCGCTAACCCCACAACAACTCGGCAGGTTTGTAAGTCTTGTTCTGTCCTGGAGATGAGAACCTGGCGTTCAGAGAGGTCAAGTAACTGGCCAAAGGCACAGAGCACTAACTGGGGGATCGAAGATCCATCCATCCATCCAGTGCCCCGTGTTTCCCGCTAACATCCCACTGGCCCCCTTCCAGGAGCAGGCCAGGCAGTGGTGCTGGATGCTGAGGACAAGCAGTTGGTGCAGAGGTTCCCGGGGAGAAGGGTCCCAGCATCTGTCTGCTCCCAGATCACTGCCACAGCCGGGGCTAGGGGACAGCTCGAGCCAACGGCAGCACCTGTGAGGCTCCGGCAAAGGGCTTCATCATTGTCATCGTCACGGCTGTCATTGTGGTTTGGCTGCACGCTCCACAGCCGATGAAAGCCTTGCACATCCCTCCTTTTATTTGAACTATAACACCTTGCCAAGTAGATGTTAACGATTCTCAGAATGAAACTCAGAAACGTCCTTCCTCCCACAATCTTCCTTCCCCGTGAGTGGTCCGGGTAGCCCCTCTGGGGGGGCGGGAGGGAGGAGCCAGCTCCCCACCTGGGCAGTGAGGGGCCCGGCCAGGTATCTGTGGACGGACAGACGGACGGACGGACGTTGAGTCCTCACCCAGGTGAGGGCGGAAGATGCCAGGCCCCGGGGATCAGCTAGCATTTGAATTCAGCCGCAGAACAGCAAATATTGATTCAAGAAGCTGCCCAAAGGAGCTGACATTTTTATAGTCAACAAATCAAACCCAGCCCCTCCCAGCGCCCCCGGGCACAGGCCCTTCCTCTCCAGGCTGCCAGGGCCCAGCTCTGCCACCGCCCTGGGAAGAGGAGGAAGAGCAGGTGGGAAAGGTCCACAGGGCCTGGCTGGCGTGGCCACTTCACCTTTCGAGGGGAGGAGGAGCCCCCCCTGCAGGGGTGGGACCTGGGGAACCAGCCAGCCAGCCTGACAGGTGTCAGAATCCCCTGGGACAGAGCAGGACCTGGGCTGAACCCCAAGGACAATGGACACACACCCCACACAGCTTCCTCCTGGGGTGGCTCTCTGCTCTGTAGCACGGGCTGGGGCCCCTCATTCATGGACGAGGAACCTGAGGCCCAAAGAGAACAGTGCCTCTGTAAGGTAAACAGCAGGTGGACAGCGAGACCCCCTCACCTTCTGTTCAGGCAGAAGGAGGGTCCAGGCAGCCGCAGTAAGCAGGCAGACGCTGCCCCTGCCCTCTGGCTCTGCCCACATGACTTGAAGCTGCACTCACGTGCCTGCCTGCATCCTTTGCTCCAGCAGGTCTCTTACCTGGAGTCGCTCCCTTCCATAACCTCCTTGGAATGCTGCTCACCACTCCCACCCGGCCCTCGCTGAGTGCTCCGAAGCACAGGCTGGTCCCGTCGCTGGCACTTAGGCGGCTGCGCCTGGGGTGCATCATCCTGGCCTTGTCTCAGTCCTTCCAGACCAAGAGCCCCAGTGAGAGCAGCGGCTGCGCGGGATCCATTCCTGTTGCCTCAAAGAGCCTAGAAAAGTGCCTGGTGTTGAGCAGACCTTCAGTGTCTGTGGAATTGAATTAGAACAACCCAAGGCACTCGATGCAGAAACCCAGGAGCAAATTCGGCTGCATGTGAACCAGGGAGGAGGCCGAGGAGCCCGGGCGGCCCACGGCAGGAAGGAGGCGTGTTCCTTCTCTGCTTGCTCAGGCTCAGCCTGCTCCTCACTCATCCACCCATCGCTGAGGGGTTGAGCCTCTGGGTGGGTCAGCCCTGGCTGGGTGCCGTGAAGGCAAAGGCGGGGAGCTCACGCTCTGCATTCTGTGTGGATCTTCTGGAGCACGTGGGCATCCTGGCCAGGGACCCAGAGGCACTGGAGGGTGCATTTTCCCAGCCCAGTGATGAGGTGTTTGCATGGAGCTAGCTCAGGGCAGAGGTGGTACAAACCCCTCTGAGCTGGGCACACAGTGCAGATTTCATCACCTACATGAGACCCTCTAGGACTCTCTCTTGTCCTGAGCAGGCAGTTCTGTGGCCTAAGGCCATAGGGCCACCCAGGGATCAGTAGTGGGGGGGCTCCCTAGTCTCCACAGGAGGCCTCCATATATGGTAAGGGTGTGTCCAAGGCGACTGTCCCCTCTGTCACCAATTCTCAGACATCAGGAAGGGAAGAAAGGGCGTGCAGACCAGCAGTTGATCTTTAGGAAGTTGACCCAGGAGCATCTGGTTTTTGATCATATCTGGTCTGCCTAAACTTTGTCATGTGGCCATACCTACCACAAAGGCCTCTGGGAAATGTAGTATCTTGTGGGGCAGCCACACACCCAGCTTAAACTCGGCAAGGTTTATTGTTTAAATGAAAAAGAGAGTATGGATACTGGGGACAGTTGGTGGTCTCGGACTTACTCCCACCCACCCTGAACAGTGCCTGGTTCTCCTCATGGGCCTTCCATGCCTCCCCCGCCCCCCGCCCCCAGCTGGATCGCCAGCCACCAGCCAGCTCTGAATGACCTTGGGCGTCCTTTTCCTCATCTGTAAAAGAAGAGTTTCAGACCACGGATCACTGAGGTTCCTTCCAGCACTGCCACTTGACGTCCGTGGTTACAGGCGAGTTATTCAACCTCTCTGGGTATCAATTTCCTCATCTAGAAAAGAGAGATTAAAATAGTTCTTACCTCAGAGGCTTGTTGTGAAATCATCCCGGGTTATGCCTGACATATAAGAAATAATCAATAAGTGCTTGCTATAATCAAAATAATCTGAGTTCCGTCTGTCATTTCCTTAGGAAGAATCTGATGTACTGGCTCATACCGAGGCCTCACACAGGGTCAGTAAGTACTTGGCACAATCCCTGCTCTAATCCTCCCTCTGTAACAGGAACAGACGTCGTTAATCCATCAAGACGTTCTCCGTGTGAGCCAGGAGCCAGCCTCACAGGCCTCCACGCAGCCCCGCCAATCAACCCAAGATGGCACCCCCTCCTCCAGGAAGCCTCCTTGCTGCAGCCCCAGGTATGCTCCCCGCCGCCTGCACATGCTCCTCTCGTGCTTGTGTTATGCTCGCCTGTGATTTCCTTTTTGCCTGCCTGTGCTCCAGCTAGACTGAGGGCTGCTTTGGTCTCTCCAAGGTCCAGCCCAGTGCCTGGAACGCTGTATATATAGAAACAATGGATGCTAGACCCTGGGGCTGGCAAGTGGGGAGATGTTTAGGGGCGGGCAGTGGCTACGGGACCACCTCACAGAAAACCATGTTCCCTGCCTCCGGAAGCTGCCACGGGAGCTGTGGGGCGGGTCTCCCAGCCCAATGGCCCCTGCAGGGCGAGCTGGACACTCCCGAGGGATCTGGGGCAGCCAGCACAGGTGGGGACCGAACCAGGCCAGCGAACATGGTGGCCCCATGATTTCTCTGAGGGACCTGCCTCCCCAGGGCCTGTGTTGTCGGCCTGCACCTCAGGCTCCAGGCTGCAGGGCAACTCCCCAGTGAGCCAGGCACCTGCTTTCTACTCCAACAGACTGACACTCAGTATCACCTTGGCGACATAGAGAATGAGGGGGAGGGGAGCGGGGGACCTGCCGCCACCTGCCCGGTTACCCCAGAGAGGTGCTCGCTGCCTGGGGCTCAGGCCGGTGGGGTAGGGGCTGTGGGCACACTGTCCCTGAGCTGCGTGGGGTGCCCACTCCTCTATGGAAGACAGGACTTTTTCTCACTGATCTCTTAATAAGCCTTTACGAGGTTCAGAAGGTTAACGTTGAAGGGAATAGCCGTGTTTATCTTTCGTTTTCTGTCCGATTTCTTCAGTGGCCTTTATGTGTAGGAAGTTCTTTACCATGCAAACCGGCCCATGCTTCTCTGGTTTCCTGTGACAGCTTCACCTCTAACTCGGTGTTGGCCCAGCCCGCCCCGGGTTGGCAGGTGGCTGAATGCTCCTGGCTTCTGTTTCCCCAGAGCAAGGGGGTTGGGCTAAAACAGACCTTCCCAACGCATCCGACATGCTTCGTGGAAAATGCAGGTTGCATCAAAAGTTCTGAGAAATCATACAATAAAACAGCGATTTTCAACCGGTGTGCCGCAAGAATTTTGACAACACGCAATACCTGCCTGTTTGGTCAGGGGCACGACCTCTTTTCCGGCTCAGGGGATGCCTCGTTACCTGTGGTCACCCCCTTCCACAGAGGAGCAAAGGGAGGCTCTCCCGCCAGCTGTTTTAAGCCTGATTTTGTCCCCATTGAACTTTAACCCCTGTTCAATGGTGTCTGAAGAGATGGTCAGAGGCCATAATATTGCCATGGGCTTGCTCCTCCTTCAGCTGTTCCCCTAGTAGTTGACATTTGTTCCTGTTTTACCTTAAAATTCGAACAACGCAATGATGGACAAACTTGCCCGTTTTGCATGTTTTATTTCCCGGAGGTAGATTTCTGGAAGTGGCATCACCGGGTGAGAGGATGTAAACTCGTTACTGTTTGTCCTGTGTGTCGTCAAGCAGGTTTCCAGAAAAGAATGGCCGCGCCCCCCACACCCCCGAGCAGTGTGGGCCGCGCCAGCCGAGGTGGACCAGTGACCTGCTAGGGCCTCCGTCCTGTTCTCATCCACTGGGACGACCCCTGAAACGGACCTGACCCAGCCTCGCGCTCATGAAAACAGGTTAACCAGTAACTGGAAGCAATCAGTCCCATAGGCCCGTGGAAATCCCCTGGCCCCTTCCCACAGAACCTAATTGTCGTAGATAATAAATCCAGAGGGAGTGGCGAGTCCTGCCAGCACTCTCACGTCAGCACCTCTGTGCTTCGGTCTCAGGTGTCATCTGCTGGGACAACGCCAGTCCTGGTGAGAAATATGGGGCTTGGAGTCTGTCATCATCAAGCCAGGCAATCATCATCATCCCCAACATGGACTGAGTATTTACTCAGGACATTGTGCGGATTAACTAGTCCAATTCTGATAATAATCCTAGGAGGGAGGCTTTCTCACTATGCCCATTGTGGCAGTGGGATGAAGAAACGAAGGCACAGAAAGGTTGAGTAACTTGTCTGAGGTCACGCAGCAAGTAGGTTGTGAAGACCCAGGGGATGGGGCTGAGACAGGGGAAGCAGTGGGCCTGTGCTCTGCAGCTGAGGAGTGAGCAGGCAAGCTCCTAAACTCCCAGAAACTCCGAAACTGTCTGTAAAACCAGGACCCTGACAGTTTCCAGTGAGGTAGGGTGGTGCCTGCTGTCCTGGCCTGTCCCTGAGCCTCCCCTGCTGCCTTTCCTCCCGCAGCCGCCTCTGCTTCCTTGGCTCTCTATGCGGACGGCTGCCCGAGCCTGGACCCAGCTTCCCCAGCGCCTGCCTTTTGCATAGGACGCAGCTCTGTCACCTTTGGGCCTCTGAGGGTCATGTCCCCCTTCTGTAGGGGTCCCCCTCCCCAGCCCAACCTCCCCGTGGCCTGTGGCTTTATCTACTCCACTCTTTTAAAAATATATATATTTTATTGATTTTTTACAGAGAGGAAGGGAGAGGGATAGAGAGTTAGAAACATTGATGAGAGAGAAACATCGACCAGCTGCCTCCTGCACACTCCCTACTGGGGATGTGCCCGCAACCAAGGTACATGCCCTTGGCCGGAATCGAACCTGGGACCCTTAAGACCGCAGGCCGACGCTCTATCCACTGAGCCAAACCGGTTAGGGCTGTCTACTCCACTCTTGACCAGCACCCCCCATCCAGACCTTTCCTCCCGCCCACAAAGGGGGCAGCAGAGCAGGGTGAGGCTCAGGAATGTGCTGGTCCTGGTGGGAAATGCATGTCTCCTGTGGATCCAGCTGCAAAGTACATATGAAGCAATTATTTACCAAAGGAAAAGGCAGGAAAGGAGCTCAACAAATATTTGCTGAATGGGGACCACAAACACCACTTTCCGTGATGCACACTCAGAAGCGTCTCTCATGGGAAAGCACTTTGACTCTGAGGGCCCTGCACATGTGCATGGGAGCCCTGAGCCCTGACCCGCAGGTGTGCATGGGAGCCCTGAGCCCTGACCCGCAGGTGTGCATGGGAGCCCTGAGCCCTGACCCGCAGTGAGACACAGGAGCCTCTGGGGAGGAAGTACCTGGTGCAGTGACTTCCAGTGAGTCCATGGCAACTGGTGTCGAGGCTGATATGCTAAGTACCCCAAAGGGACTCGGGAGGCACTGGAGTGAGTAAATGCCCACAGTCCCTGTGCTAGAGAGGCTTCTCTGAGCATCAGGCCTTGAGGACCATGTCCCCGAGCTCACTGCCCTGGGACACAACTGCTGGATACCTGGCTGGGAACCTCAAGGAGGGGGGGGTGGGGAGCAGGAAGGAAGGCAGCTTTTATCCAATCATAGAGCCCCTCTCAGACCAGAGGCACCAGCATTTGTGCCCAGGAGGGGGAGGGCTTCCCTCCCTCCCAGGCTTCCACCAGCAATGCCAGAGAAGGTCGCCCCTCCTGACTCCCAAAGGGATGCTGGGGTCTCGGGGGTAACTGCTGAGAATCGCAAATAGCCTGGTGACCTGAGGTCAGAGATTCACTCACACAGACACACACACACACACACACACACACACACACACACACACGTGTACGCACATGCACGTATGCACACGGGTTTTGTGGGTGGCACATCCTGCAGCTCCAGGCCACTGGAGACAAAGTCCTGCTCATCCCTGCAGGCTCATGAGCCCAGGGAAGACTTGTGGGGAGATGGACAAAGGATAGGCGAGCATTTGGAGGGGCATCTCCGGCACAGGCTGGAAGAGCAACGCCCCGGAGACTGGACCCAAGGACGCTAGCTTGGAGGCAGTGGTGGCCGAGACTGAGCTGGGGCAGTGGGTCCAAGAGAGAGGACTCGGTGAGGGCAGCACGGGGTGGTGGAGCACGTGGGTGGTCGGTTGTGCTGGGGTCTGGGAGGCCAGGGCGGCAGGCAGTGCCCGGGCAGATTGGAGCCATTGCCCACCTGCTGGCTCTGCTCGTGGCAGGTGGGGACAGATGGAGTCAGGCCTGGGGCTGGGGGCCCTGGTGAGAGCAACATTACTGGGCTGTTCTTCAGCCGGGAGACCCAGGGGATCGGGGTCATGCCTGGCTCCGTTTCCCCTCCTGGGCCACTTCTCCCGCTGCCTGGGCCACACTCTGTTGTTGTTGTTGTTTTTTAAAATATATATATTGATTTTTTACAGAGAGGAAGGGAGAGAGATAGAGAGTTAGAAACTTCGATGAGAGAGAAACATCGATCAGCTGCCTCCTGCACATCTCCTACTGGGGATATGTCATCAACCCAGGTACATGCCCTTGACCGGAATCGAACCTGGGACCTTTCAGTCCGCAAGCCTACGCTCTATCCACTGAGCCAAACCGGTTTCGGCAACACACTCTGTTTTTTAATTCTTCATGTTGCTGGCGCTTCAGACCTCCATCTGTTGTGACCTCTTTCTCACGCAGGAACCAGCAGGTGACTTCCCAGTTCCTCTGGACGTTTCCTACTGATTCACCCTTCCTGAGGCTGTGTGACCTTGGGACCTTGACTTGATGTTTACCTTAGATGTTTATCTGAGTCCATATCGGGCTCGGGCTGGGGGTTTAGATTTGCTTTGCTGGGAGGCGGGGAGGGGGCCTGAAGGGTTAGTCAAAATATACTGTTGGTCTCCATTTCAGCGCCTTTCAGCTGAGCCTATACTCAGTGCCACGCTGTGTGACAGGAGCTGGGTACGTGGAGATGGGTAGGACATGCGCCTTCCCCGAGCAGAATAAGGGAAGATGACACAGGAGCCAATAAACCACCAGGCGGAGAGATACATAGAGGCAGAGCTCACTGCGGGACATTGAGACACCACCCAAGAGTGAGCTTGACAGTAGGAAGGAGTGTTCATGGAATACCTTCTGGGGGAGGTGACATTTGAGCTGGGTTTTGAAGGATGCATAGGAGTTCACTCCTGGTCCATAGTAGGGAAGGTTGGCAGGCCTTCCAGCAGGAGGAATCGCATCTGCAGGGCCTGGAGGACTGAATGGGCATGATGAGTACAGACGATGGTTATTAGTAAAGCCCTGCTGGGGGGCTGGGTGACTGAGAGTGACCCTGGGGAGAAGGCGTTCACCTTGGAGAACAGTGCAGGCAGCTCTTCGCTGAGTGCTCTGTAGCCTCAAGCTGCATGTGATGGGCGTGTCCTGGCATTCTGCATCATGCCATTTTTTGCCCAGGACCGTCTCTTGTCTTGCCCTCAACCTCCCCTGCCCCTGAGTTTGGCCCTTCCATGACAGTCCAGCTCTGGGCACCTTTCCCAGCCACACTGCAGGGGCTGGAGCTGCTTCAGTGGCGCGTGGAGGGCAGGGGCCCCAGGAGGACTCAGCCAGGGGGCTGGTGGAGAGCTGTCCGTGGATGGCAAGACCCAGCGCTGAGGCTGAGGCATAGAGAAAGAAGGGCAACCTCCCCCGCCCTGACCACTGATCGCCAAGTGGGCGCCACCTCAGAGGGCACCTGGGTACCAGCAGGGCGGCTGGTCAGAACCAGGCATAAGAACCAGGGCAGAGATGGAGCCACACCCAGGGGTGGGGCAAAGGCACCAGTGAGGGCTGCCTGCCCTGGGCAGCAGTGTGGGGCCTGCGGCCCCGTGGCAGGCCGAGCCTATGGCTACACCGTCTCCCTCTGATGTAGCCGGCGGAGGCTTTTGGAAAGCTGGGACTGCCAGGGAGAGGGTTGCGGGGCGGGGGGGGGGGGGGGGGACACCCAGCTCCATCCGCCGGGGTAGGGGTGCTCACCCCTTGGACTGTTTGCCTCCTCACGGGGTAAAGGCTGGCACGTGTTGCCGGCCTGCTTCACACTGACAGCTGATATTTACGGTACTTGGGGCTTTCCCTCTGATGGGCACTGTGCTATGTGTTTTGAAAACGTTGCCTCCTTTAATCTTCATATCCGCTCTGCATGGGAGGTGCTGTCCGCATCCCTACTTAGAGACGAGAAACCACGCACAGGGCAGTTGCACACCGAGCCAAGGCCATGGCAGCGATGAGCCGTGCCCGGGACCAGCGCACGGTGCTCCCTCAGCCCTGAGCTGTGCCCGCACTGCCTGCCTGCCCGTCTGCGGCCCGGCCCCCATGTTCACCGCAGCAATGGCTGATGGGGAGTGGGTGGCACTGGGTCCCTGTGGTGGTGGGGGAACCTCTGAGCTAAGCCATCCTGCCCCGCCCTCTCCCTTCACCCAGAGGCGGGGCAGCTATGACCTGGGCCGCCCTTCTGGGCTGAGAAGCCACCGGGGGCTGAGTTCCGGAGATGCCCTTGGGACCAGGGACCCTCAGAGGCGAGGCACTGGCTCTTGCAGCCAGGCACTAATCCAAGAGGAATACTTGGTATTTCCAATCATTCCGGCTGGAATTAAACTTAAATCAGGCCCCAAAGCACAGCCAGGAGAATGTGAGCAACTTGCCAAAGAAACCAGGCCTGCGCAGAGGCTGGTCTGCTCCACAGGAAGTGTGTGCCGGAAAGCAGGAGGAGGAGCCGCGCACCCCTGCACTCCCAGGCACCCCCCCATCCTCAGCCCCGCTATCTGGGCGCGTCCCTGGTAAACCACCCAGTGGTCGGGTAACAGGCACCTCAGCCAGGGAGGCAGCCGGGGGTCAGAGCTCTGGGTCTCACCAGGACTCTGCTGCTGTCGCAAGTCCCTTTGCCCAGGGTCCCCTGGTTATAGTTGGTGGCATAGAAGCAGCCCAGTTTCATGGCTGGGAACATGGGCAATGGAGCCAGTGTGCCCAAACCTGACTCCATCATCCAGTGTGTGACCACTACTAGCCCATGACCCTCTGGGCCTCAGTTTCCTGGATTGGAAACCTGAGATAATTGGGTATTTGTGAGCATGAGGTCGGTAAATACACGTGAGGAGCTGTGCCTGGCTTATGCAAGCACTGTGTGTGAGCTATTGTCATTCTCCTGGCCTCAGTTTCCTCACTAGCAAGATGAGGTTGGTGTGGTACTTGACCCCCAAGGCCCTTCTCCAGGCGACGTTCTCTAGCCATGGACCAGGCCCTGCCCCCAGAAGAGCACTTCCTTCCCGGGGGAGGTGGGGAGAGACTGGCTGGGCAGAGAGCATGGCGTTCTCCCCGAGCCGCAGCTCATCCAGTGGCTGTGCGTGCAGGGAGAGTGTGCGTGTACGTGTGTGTGTGTCCAGGTGGAGTGCAGACAGCCAGCGTTCGGTTCTCTGTGGAAGTGCAGATGGGAACACACCTGGGCAGGAGCCTGTCTGATGGGCAGGGGAGTAACCCAAACCTGCAGGGAGGGCTGAGGGGTAAGGTAGAGGGTGAAGATGTCCAGCAGAACCTAGAGGAGGAGCTGGAGAGTGGAGGCCGGGCCAGGTCCTCAGTGGGGGACACTGGCCCCAACTCTCTGAGGCTTTTATGTCGCCACAAGGCAGGTGAGGCTCAGAGGAGCCCCCCGAAGTCGTCAGTGGTCCCGTTTGGACTCGAGAACTCCTGTCCGACCCCCAGGCCCGGGCTTTGGTGTTGTTCCAGGCTACCCCTTGGGGGAAGGCAGACAGACCAGGAGAGGCTGCCACCGGCCCTCGCTCTGCACGGCTCAGGTACGGGAGGCTCGCTGCCCAGGCAGCGGGCGGTGTTGGGTGGGCACCCGGCTCCGGGGGGCAGTGGTCGCAGCTCCAAGTGCTGAATGGCAGTGCCCCAGGTCTGGGGGAGGGAGGCTCTGCTGAGGGCCCGGACTCACGAAGCCAGGGCAGCCAGAGGCTCCAGCAGGGCAGCGAGGTGGGCAGAGAGCGGCCTCTGCCTTCACCCGGGGTATTTACATTTTAGTTCTGTTTACAATGTGACTCCCTGGGCCACTCAGGTCCCTTTCTGAGCCTCCGTTTGCACATGGGTCCTGTGGGGCCCTGACCCAACCCTGGCCTCGCGGGAAGAAGCATGTGGCGTCGGGGTTAAGGGCACAGCCTTGGCACCTCAGCCTTGACCCTTAGCAGCTGTGTGGCTCTGGGCCCGTCACAGCCTCCCAGCCTCAGTCTTCTTCTGCGTGAAATGGGATTACCGTGGTCTCTGCCTCAAGGGCCGCTGTATTAACTCAAGTCATCCCCATGAAACACTGAGAACAGCACTTGGCACAAAGAAAGGGCTCGTAAGTCCTCGTTACTGTTGCAGTTGCTCGGTTTCATAAGGCCGTCCCTCTGGAGAGCTCGCACAGAGGCAGTGCTGAGCTGCAGGGAGGTCTGCGGGAGGGAGCGGGTCTATAATTGTTTGCCCTCATTCATGTCCTCCTTCCCTTTGAGATAACACGTTTCATCTCATTGACTTTGGACTTGACCGTGAGACAGGGACTGTGAAGATGCGATGATGTTCTCCAGGCCTCAGCAGAGGTCAAAACAAAGCGAGAGGGTTTTCACATCGCACTTGCTTGTTTCCTCTGTCACGGAAGGGGTTGCCCCCGAGGGGCCGCTCCTCCAGCCTGGGCCCCGGAATGAGAAGTCGTGGGCAGAGCCACAAGGGCCACAGTTGACCGCCAGCCGCATGGGATGTGAGCGAGAAAGCCAGGTTGGTTGTTGTGAGCCCCTGAGCGTTGGGGCTGCTCGTTACCTCAGCCACACGGACCCATACTGACAGGATTAAGCGGGAGGGCCTCCGAGGAGGGGTCCCACGACCTACTGGGGCGGAGGAGACAGAGCTTGGAAGCTGACGTGAAAGAAGCGATGGGAGCAGACAAAAACCCGGCACACACAGGCTGGCACGCATGTGCACACACGTGAAACACAAGGGAACTCCCCACACCATCTGCCCTTCTTTCCCACCAGATGGACGGCAGCAGGTCGCTGGAGGGAGCTCGCTTTCCTGCAGGGTCCCCTAACCCACCCCCACTGGCTTGGAGCTAGCAGGCTCTCCCCGCGCCCCCACCCCAGCCCGGGCGCCTCCCTTGCTCCTGGCCCTGATTCCTGGGTCGCTCTCCCTGAGCAAGTCCAAGAAGCCCTTTGCATTGGCCTCTGTTTTGTTTGCTTTCGCTTGTGCCATCCTGCTGTGGGCAGGGAGGAGGCGAGCCAACATCAGCCGCTGCCACAGACCAAGGGCAGCATTTCCTGGCCTCCGGTTGGGATGTGGTTCCCTCCCCGTGGGTCGTCCGCCCAGAGCCAGGTCTGTAAATGGTTGGCTGCTGCGCTCTCTCCGGCCCTGCGGAGGTTTGTCTCCGAGTGGGCCCTGCGGTCTCTGCTGCGTGGCCTGCCCTCCGGCCCCCGCAGGCCTCCCGGTGGGCACCGCGGCCGGGCAGGCTCTGCCATCTTGATTTGGGAAGAGGGGCTGTGTGTGAAGCCTGACCTCACTGGCCTGGGAAAGGTTTCCATTCGGAGCACTTTCCACCCAGGAGGCAAGGCAAACATCTGGCCGCACAGTTCCCTTGGCCCCTGCCAGCCACCCCACTCGGGGATTCCAGGCAAATTCCATCATTTCTCCATTTCCTTTCCTCCCTGTCTAGCAGAGCCTGGGCCGCTCTGTCTTCCCTCCCGTCGGGGAGCCATTCACAGCCTCTCCCTGTGTCTGCCCTGGCCCTGACGGGAGTTTTCCTGTGGCTTCTGTGGCCGCCACCCTGTCATTCACCACCCAGTGCTGCAGGCTCCCCGGCACTGAGGACTCTCCCAGCCAATCTCGGCCCAGTGTGGTCGCTCCAGGCAACTATCACCAAGGCCTTGGAGAAGCCGCGTCCTTGGCCCAGCAGCTCCCAGCCCCCACCCTGTTCCTGGCAGCTCGGTCCTTGCGTTGGGTGCTTTGGGTGCAAGGACCAGGCACTCAGCGGCCTCAGGCGTTGCCTGCAGGACGGAGGCTGGGGCGGCCCAGCAGGGCTGTGGGGGCCTCCATTCAGGCCCACAGTCGGGGCCCCTTCGCTGGTGCGGCATCCTGTCTGCATCCTCCCTTTCTCATCCTTTTCTCGGCCGCTGCTCCTGTGGCTGCTCCTGTAACTGCTCCTGTGGCTGCTACTGTGGCTGCTCCCCGGGCTCTCTCCTCTCTTCTCCATCGCACGTGCTTCCTCGTGGGGGTCTCGTCTGCCTGCTCGTGGGGTCTCGTGCTCTGTGGCCTCTGCCGACAGGAGCCGTCTCTGTGCGGCTGCTCTGGAGACCCCCTGAGAGGACGCGCTTGGGGCATCCCTGGCACCTAGTCCCGCTGGACAGAGGCCTGAGCCAGGCCACCTGGCAGGTCTCTGATGTCCCCATGACCAGCCCATCGACGGTTCTCTTGGAGTCGGGTGCCGAGCCCTAGACCAGCTGGTTCTGTATGGCCAGCTGTGTGCTGGCCTGAGCCACAGCATGGTGGCCAGCAGCTCAGGAACTGCCTGTGGTGCTCCGTTCCGAATGTGGGGTGGGGGGCACTCGCCGACTCCCGCCATCGGATGGCACCAAGAGCGCCTTTAGCTGTCCCGCTTAAGACGCCCATCTGTCTCCTGCTGCTCAACACACACTTCCAATAGGGCAGCTCCTCACGTGTGCCCGGCTCCCCCGGTCCAGAGACAGGGTGGGAGCCTTTGGAAATAGCCTGGGGCTGGCTGCGGAGGCTGTGGACTGGGCGGGCCCTGAGAATGGATGGGTGGGGAGGTGCAGGGTGGCGGGGCGCGGGAGGCTGGACGGGCTGGCAGAGTGGAGACAGGACCGTGTCTGGGAAGATGGGGGCTCTCCATGGGTGATTTCAGGAGGGCAGAGGAACGGCAGGCCTGGAGCAGGGGGCAGATGGTCAGCCCAAGAGCACCGGGTGGTCGGTGGTCGTGAGAGCCTGGCGCCGTGGCCGTGCAGTGTGAGCTTGGCCTCAAGTCCCACAGCCCAGCTTCACTTCCCAACTTTGCCACCTGCTAGCTCGCTGACCTTGGCCAGTCGCTTAATCTCTGCGCCCAATCTCCTGATCTGTCCCAGGGGAATAATAAGGCCCCGCTGTGACCCCCTAAGGCGATGCAGGCAGAGGGCACCACACTACGTCCAGCGGCAGCCAGGCCTGGGCTAGTAGGGACGACGCTTTTGTAACTAACGTTACAGATAAAGTAATAATAATGCCAATCAGCCCTAGCCGGTTTGCTCAGTGGATAGAGCGTCGGCCTGTGGACTGAAGGGTCCCAGTTTCAATTCTGGTCAAGGGCACATGCCCGGATTGTGGGCTCAATCCCCAGTGTGGGGTGTGCAGGAGGCAGCCAATCAATGTTTTTCTCTCATCTCCCTTCTCTCTCTCCCTTCCTCTCTAAAATCAACAAAAATATATTTTTTAAAAAAATAATGCCATTCACAGGGACCAGGAGCCTGGAATGGATGGGTTTTGCGCTTGGCGGTTTAGGCACCGGAGCTCAGCTGGAGATGGGGTTCCCAGAGCTGGGAGCCGGGCCTTGGGGACCCTGGCCTGCGTCTGGGGTCTCAGGAAGGTCTCGAGGCCTGGGTGGGGGCCGGGGCAGCTCTCAGGCCAGCCTGGCTGAAGGACTGGCATGGACGAACCTGCTGGCACTGAATTTGACTCAGCCATGAGGAGCCCAGGCAGAGGTGACAGAGGTGACAGGGAAGGGACCTGCTGCCGGCCCCTGTCCCATGCAGGGCCCCGAGGCTCAGTAACCCTCTGACAAGCCTGGGGAAGAGGCAGCAGTTGGAGCCACACCCACAGCAGGGCTCAGGCTTGGCTGAAGGTTCTAGTGACCTTGGGGCTCCCCGTCCCCCTAGAGACCGAGGTGGCAGTTTCTACCAGTGGAGACGTTTCTTCAGCCTCTCCTCTGCGTGGAACCGCTCTCACGCTCCGCAGAGCGTCTCGGCCCCACCCTGGTTTCTGGAACTCTCCAGCCTGGGCACCGAGCTGCACCCGCATGACGCCAGCGCCTGGACGGGGGCTCAGCGCTGACTCAGCAGAGCCCGGGGCCTGGGCCTGCGGCTGCGAGGCCAGGGTCCTGGGGCTCCTGAGCTTCTGTGCACCTCCTCTGCCCCCTGGACCTCAGAGCTGATGCTGGTCACGGGCTGAGCGTGGAGGCTGGGAATGCAGTGGTTATTCAACTTCCTGAGATGCTGTCACTACGTGATCGCCATGTGCCCTCGCGATTACGCTGTGGCACGGATGAGGCAGGTGTCGTCACCCACATTTTACAGGGGAAACTGAGGCTCCGGAGCTTCTATTGCGGCTGCCTGGCCCCTGAGCCCAGGTCTTCCCGCCTCAAAGCTGGTGCTCTGTGCCAGGGGTTCCCCAAGATTCTAATTTAGAAGGTGGGTTCAAGGAGTGATCTTTTCAATCTCCCCAGACGGCAGGCAGAGGTGCATGTAGGAGGCTGGGACCAGGAGGGCAGAGGCTGCGGGAGAAAAGGAGCAAATCAGGGTGCCCCTGTGCAGATAGCGGGAACTTGTCACAGGAGGTCAGCTCCTCTCCAGGCCACGGCTCTAAGGACGGGGGTGGAGGCAGGGTGCTCAGGGCTGCCCAGGGGGTGTCTGGAGGACACCCTGCCCTCAAAAATTCCAGAAAGACTTTGCTCATCAAGAGTGGCCGATGGAGCTAGATGGTCCGATTCAGGTCTCTCTCTCCGGCTCACCAGGCCCGTGGCTTTGCCGAGTCCTCCAGCCTCTCTGCCTCAGTCTTCCTGCAGTGAATGAACCATCCTTCCTCCAGGAAACGGCCCTTGGTGTACAGTGAGCCCTTAATCACTGTGAGCAACCCGGGGACCAGGGCTGCCTCTACCCCGGCAGCCTCTCCCGTTTCCAGCCTCCTCTGCAGCTCCCGGCCAGGCCCAACGGGAGGAGACAGGCTCTAGGACGAGGGGGGAGATGAGACAAACCCAACCCAGGTCAGGTCAGCTCTGCCCCAACGCTCTGCCTTCCCCTCAGAGCCTCCCCGCGCACCAGTGTGACCGTGGCCTTGCACAATTCCAGAGAAGGGGGACCCTGTCGGCGTGGTGACAAAGGCGCGGGCCAGGCCAAGCAAGCGGGTGCCCGGAGGCGCTGTCCACACTGCCTCTCACTGTCCTGGCGTCAGGAAGACTCGGCTCATGTTCTCGGCACTGGAAACTATGCCCTCATCTTGGGCTTTCTCCATCACCACCAGCTCCGCTCGCTTGGACAGCCGCCCCGGGGAATTCGCTCAGCAAAACAAATAGACATGTATTTTGTATCGGATCACTGGCAGCGAGGATGGGTTCTGGCCCGTGAACTGGAGCCGAGGCCAAGCACCGTTCTCCAGAAGCATGAGGCCTCCCCCCGCATGCAGACCCCAGGTGGAAGGGCGCAGGACCGCGGGGCAGCGGCTCCACGTGTGCATGGGCCCCCCCTGAAGCTCCAGAGCGACTGTCCAAGGTCACACGGCAAGTTTGGGGGAGCCGCCCCGGGAAGCCAGGCCCCCAGCCCTCCCCGCCCAGGTGCCCCCCGGGCTGGCTTGTGCAGGATGGACATCATCCTTGGGTGTTTGCCAGCGCTTGGAGCTTAATGAGGTAGACGCTGATTTAATTAGTAGAAAGGCCAGTTTGGGGATTCTCAGATACAATGATGATCATCATTCCTAAGAAGGACAACAGAGCTTTACAAGATTTTAAAGTAATTTTCTGATCCTCGCAGATCAAATGATGTTTAAGGGAGTGTGGGAGCTAGCAGGTGCTCTGTCTAAAGTAGCCGTCCTCCTCTGGAACACTATCAACAATAAAAATATATAAAGCAGCCGTCCTCCAATATCAGTGTACATAAAACCAGCCAATCACTGATGGGCCACCTCCCAGTGGGCCTGGATATGTAATTGACTGCACAGAATATTCTAGCTCTCCAGTGGCTGGACACCCGTTCTTGGAATCCTACTTGAAAAACCAGACAGGTAAGGCTGGAGCGCTCACAGTGCGTGCGGGAGGCCTCTGCCCAGCTGTGCTGTCGCTGCTGCTGTGTCCTGTGTGGGGGTGGGGGTGGGGGTGGGGAGAAGGCCTGTGGGGCACAGGGGCTTCCAGGAGAGGGCTGGTCCACTCGATGGAGAAAGGAGGAGGTGTGTGCTGGGGCGAGCGTGCTGGGGTGGACCTGTTTATTGATGCCGGTTCCGAATGGAACAGCCTTAGCTGGCTTCCTCAGGACGCTAGGGCTAATGCTCTGTTCCTGCAAAAAGGGCCCCTGGACGGGTCCCGGTCTGCGAGGGGTGGTCAGTCACACTGCCACCTGTGCATGGAGAGCAGCACCTCCGATCACGTATTCTTCCTAGAGGCCCGATGAGGCCGATACTATTGTTCCCATTTCTCAGAAGAGGAAACTGGGGCCCAGAGAGTAAAGAGCTCGCCCGAGGCCACACAGCCTCCAGGCTGCGAATGCCGGCCAACCTGGCACCGAAACCTTCCCCTTAGACCGGGTGTCGTAGGGGTGGTCCTTGCTCATCCCGGCGGGAAGGACCGGGAGTGCCATCCCAAGCCATGGAAGGGGAGCCTCGGTTGGAGCATGGGAAGGTGCCTTTCAGCAAGAACCCAGGTGGCTCCACCGTCTTCAAGTTTGCAGAACAGTATCCTAAACGAAGGCACAAACTCACTGCCCCCGATGGGAAGCCCTCTCGTGGTGCTTCAGGTCAGGACTCCGGGGAAGGCCTTCCTCCCCAGGAGCCCAGCTGACTCTGGTCTGAGAAACACACCTCTTCCCCCGGGACCGACACCAGGACAGATGGGACCCTCCCTCCTTCCAGGGGCAGTCTTGTCCCCAGCATGGATCCTGCGTGCTGACTCGGTACAATCAGAACATCGCTGGCAAGCAGTTCCTGTGGGTCACCCCCTTACTGCTGGGACTTGCAGTCATCCATGGTCCCAGCCCCTACTCCCCCCCCACACACACACCCAGCAAGAGCAGGGGACCCCCCCACACACACCCAGCAAGAGCAGGGGAGAGGTGCCACCTCACCCAGGTGGGTGGTGAGAACCCCAGTGTGGTTACAAAACCTCTGTACCACCTGCAAGCACCAGGCCTGGGATCATTTTAGGATTTCTCACACTGAAACAAGCCCTTGGGGAGAGAGGCTCTCTAACAGCACAGTCCTGGCTCGTGCTTTGGGAGGGACGGCACCAGCTCGATGGGAAGGGATCCTCGGGCGGGCGGGGAGGGATCCCTGGCTATGGCCCTGGGAGGCCTCAGGCTCTTGGCCCCCCTCTGCTGTCCCTTGAGCGCCTGTGCTCTGTGGTCCCAACCTAGAAGCCACCCGAGGGCAAGCACATGCCCACACAGAGTCGCTGGTGCCAAGCCCCCTCCGGGAGTTTGAATTTTAGATGGCAAAGGAGTTGCAAATTCGTGGTGGGAGGAGACGCTGGAAGGGACAGTGGCCAAATCTCATGAATGGTTAGGAATCACTAATATGGTGCCGAGAGGACATTGAGAAAAATGAGCGCTTGGATCACCGCGGTCATCAGGTCCCGGGCGCCGTGAGGTCAGCTCCCCGCCTGGGGTCTCGGTTCCCAGCCACTCCCAGAGAAGCCTTCACCCCCACATGCACAGGTGAGGACTGGAGGGGCCCCGCCACTGAGTGGGTGCGACCCGCCTCCTTTGGACTCTCATCGCTAAGACTCAGTGAGCAGAGGAGGGAGAAGGGGGAGGCGAGGAGAGCTGGTGGCTGAGAGGGGCATCAGGATGGGCCCAAACCAAGATGGTCATCACCAGGAGGAAAGCCACAGCGGGACTTGGGCTCCGCCTGCGCGATTAGTGCTCCGGAAACCGCGGGGACCCGCTGGAGGCCTTGACTGATGCCGTGTTCTTTTCCATTTCTTCTCTGATTACATTGATCCCGTACTTTTGCTGAGGTTGTGACAGTCTAATTATAGACCTCTCGGCTGCTGAGCAAACAGTCGGCCCCACTCAGTATATCCGCCTGTTACACAAGCTCAGCTCTGGGACACTGTCATTACAGGCAGCCAACCCCAGGATGCATGGAGATGCACAGCCACGCACCCGTCCTCTCCTTCCCGTCCCTGCCGGAGCCATAGGTGCTGGGGGTGAGCCAGGCCAGGTCCTTAAAAAAAAAAGATGGGAAACTGAGGCTCAGAGCAGCGGCTAATATAACACAGTTTGAAGTGAAACCTAGACTTGGGGTTGGGGGAGTGGTGACGTTATCCAAGGCCTCTTCCTTTCTTGTTTTCTTTTTCTTTCTTCCACCAAACGTCCACTCTGTGTCTGTCCTAAGAAACGTGGAGGAAAAGTGTCACCTGGCCAAGAGCAGGGAGTGTTGGCCGAGCAGGGCCAACTGGGTAGCCTCCATCCTCGACGCTTCTCAAGAACCCATTTCCTGCCCTGACCGGTTTGGCTCAGTGGATAGAGCGTCGGCCTGCGGACTGAAAGGTCCCAGGTTCGATTCCGGTCAAGGGCATGTACCTGGGTTGCGGGCACATCCCCAGTCGGGGGTGTGCAGGAGGCAGCTGGTCGATGTTTCTCATTGATGTTTCTAACTCTCTATCCCTCTCCCTTCCTCTCTGTAAAAAATAAAATATATTTAAAAAAAAAAAAAAGAATCCATTTCCTGGTCCTCCAACGTGTAGGCCTCAGAAACATGCCTACGTCTGTGACCCCGAGGTGGATGCATCAAAGATCCTGATTGGCTGAAGCAGTGCTCGCAGGGATGGGTGCAGAGGCTGGAAGGAAGAGGCGTGTGTTCAGACCTCCATCTAAACTTGCTTTGCTGGGCTAGAGCCCCTTCCTGGAGTTAAAGCTGAAAGCGCCAGGGAACCTGTTCCTGAACCTTCTTTGCAAGAGGGGCTTGGGCTCTGCCGAGAGACGGTCCCCATCCAGATTTTGAATCAGAAGTTAGCGATGGGAATAAGCAGGGACACAAAGACTCAGTGGTCAACAGGTGGTGGCTGTGGTGGTGGCGCCCCTGTTCTCCAGCCGTCCTGCTGGTTCTCTGGGCTCCCCAGTAGCTTTTAAAGAAATCCCGTTTTGTGTAAATCTTCCAGAGTCGTTTTTGATGAACTGCAACTAAATATCCAGGCTGAGCTGAGGACTGGAAGATAAAGTTTGAGCATTGAGAAGCACACCTGGCAGGTGAGTGCGCTGTTCCTAGGCGGGAGGGGGGGGGGCATGCTAGCCCTCTGGCCAGCTGGGAGGGCGGAGGGGGTGGGCAGCAGGTCTCTTCTCCAGCAGACATGGACGTCAGGGGGCGGGGGCAGTTTCGGGCATTTTGGCAGCTGGGGAGAGACATCCGGGGCCTCAATGTAAGGCAGGTTCAGAGTGGCCTCAGGGTTGGTCACAGATATGAAGTGATCCGTTAACAATTTACACATCCACGGAACCTCTTTTCCCTGAAGGGAGATTTGAAAGCATTAATCCTCAGATAAGAAACCTGGGGCCTCAGCAGTGACAGTCGCCACAGCCAGGTGTGGGGCATTCACCCTCCCCTCCTCTCCGCCCACCTGCTTGCCAAGCTGTCCTGACAGTAACATGAGAAAGGGCCCCATTTGGCGAAGGGAGCTACTGTGTGCACGGGGCCAGGGCCTGCGCAGGGGTCACTACCTCGTGTGACCAGCACACACCTCCGTGGAGCAGGGAGGCTAATGACCGTTCCCGTTTGGGATGAGGAAGCCGAGACTCAGATCGGGAAGCCATTTGACAGGGATGCAAGCCATCTGACCCAACCTCCCCCTTCCTCCAGGGACACCCTTAGGGAGGTGGGCAGGAAGCGGGTCCAGAGACATCCCTCAGCATCTTCAGCACCCACCCTCTTTCCTCCGGCAGTGCCACCATCGCCTTCTCCCCTTTCTGAGCCCTGATCTTCCTCCCTTCCTGATGCCCTGGTGCCCCAGTGTCTCTACTGTCAGAACCGCCCCAAAGATCGAGCCCACTTCCCCCTCCCTGCCCATCAGGTCTGACCAGTCCTTGGTTCATTCCTTCTGTGCTTTGCTCCAAATAAAACTTACACCTTTCCCCTGGCCGGCGTGGCTCAGTGGTTGAGCATCGACCTGTGAACCAGGAGGTCATGGTTCGATTCCTGGTCCAGGCATATGCCTGGGTTGCAGGCTCGATCCCCAGCAGGGGGCGTACAGGAGGCAGCCGATCAATGATTCTTATCATTGATGCTTCTCTCTCCTCCTCTCCCTTCCTCTCTGAAATCAATAAAAAGATATTTTTTAAAACTTACACCTTTTTACTCCCAAACGAGTGTTCTTTCTGTACCACCCAAGAAGAACAGTGGCCGGAAGAAGCCCGAGAAGAGACCAGGATTCACTGCTGGGTGTTCCAGATGAAGCAGAAAGCAGGCCCCTTGCCCACCGGAGCCTGGCTAAGGGGACAGTGCCACGTGGAGGCCCCAGGCAGGGCCGCGCGGGCTGCGCTGCTGCCTTGTTTCTCAGTCCGAGAGCTCGGGACACGGGTTCGTTCGGTTTGTGGAAATCGTTGAGCTGTGCTCTTATGATCTGGATGCCATGCTCTATATGGCAATGTAGAGCAATAAAAAACTTTGCTTAAAAATCATTTTTAGAAAGATCTTTTAACCAGGGCATTTTAGTAAACACTTAGCATGGTGATCCACCTAGAGATAAAGTAATACAAAAACTCCAGTCTTAAACTGGTAAATGAGGATAGCTGGGCACTAAACAAGAGGTTTTTCTCGCCTTACAAAAAGGATTAATAATAGAAACTTTTTTTTTGCTTCCCCATGGAGTTAAATAAGATTCTATTGAAACATAACATTTTTTTCAGGGTCGTGGCCACAAGTGAGGCACAACCTGCATTTTGAAGACTTTCCTGCCTTTGCTTTTCTTTCCTCGGCAGTCCTAGGTGCAATCAAAGAAGCACTCAGAATGCGAAGGTCTTGAAACCATTTTGATTGGATGTGCTCCAGCTGAGGCCAGAATGGGGCAAGAAGGAGGCTTCGATAACCTCAGAAGGACAGTTTCAATACGTGGTTCCACGGCCAGTGGGCAGTACCTGGCGACTTCCTGAAACTCCCTGCACAGGGTGCCACAGTTTTATGAGGTAGAAAGAACACTGTGTATTTTAAAAAACAACACACACACACACAAATAGAAACAAAATTCTAGAAAAGTCGTCATGCCCCAGAAATAAAAAAGGGCCCAAAGATAAATGTATACACACATATGAATAATGAATTTCTTTTGTGGCTCGTGGCTCTCCCTTCTTACCTACCACAAAATTGCCTAATGGTCAGGAAGCTGGACAAAATTTTATCCAAACAAAGGTAGAACCAACCAACCCCTGCTAGATCAAATTCTAGGTAAGAATTTCTGACCTGTGTTCTCCCCTGAGGCTACCTGTGCTAATGGCATCCATGAGGTACTGAAAAAGTAGAAATGGTCCAAAGGCCAACGGAATATAATAATCTGCATTCATTTTAAGGTGGTTGTGTATGCTGGATTTTTTGGACAATCTGCATTTTAAGTAACCAGTCACTCCTAACTGCATTTTTTAGCAATTCACTCATTCATTCATTATTCATTCATTCATTCATTCATTCATTCAACAAAACTACATGCTGTTGGTGCTGAACTAAACTGTATATCCATGAGGGAAAAATAAATTTTTACCCCAAGCTGCACAAAAAATTAATCTGAGAGGAATCATAGACCTAAATGTGAAGGCTAAAACAATCAAGTTCCTAGGACAAAGATTTTTTTTTAAACAGGACATAAAAAGCACTACTCATAAAAATAAGATTAATTAGATTTTTTTAAAATTAAGAAATTCTGTACATCAAAAGATAACATTAAGAGAATTAAAAGGAAGCCACAGATGGGGAGAAGATATCTGTAATACTTGTATTGGACAAAGGACACATAGATCAGTATGACAGACAACCCCCCAAAAATGGCAAAAGACCTAAACAGACACTTCACTGAAAGGATATCAAAATGGCCACTAAGCATCTGAATATTATTAATTATTATCAATAATGATCTCAATATTATTAGAGAAATATAAATTTAAATCCCAATGGAATCCACACCCCCTTTTTTAAAGTAAACAAACTAACCATACCAGGCAAAGTTGTGGAGCAACCGTAAATCTCATATCACTGGCTGGAATATAAATTGTTATACCTCTTTGGGAAACTGTTTAGCAGTCTATTTAAAGCTTAATATGTGTATACTCTATAATTCTACAATTCAATCCTGGGTATAAATATAGGATGAATAGTTGTGGGGATCTAATATATAGCATAGTGATTATAGCTAATAACATTGTATTATCTACTTGAAATTTGCTAAGAGAGTTGGTCTTAAGCATTCTACACACACACACACACACACACACACACACACACGGTAACTATGTGAGATGATGGATGTGTTAATAGCTTGATTGCGGTGATCAATTCACACTATCAAAACATCATGTAGTGCACTTTAAATATATACAGTTTTTATTTGTCAAGTATACCTCAAACTGGAAAAGAGATTATTTGTAAGCAGCTTCATTCGTGATAGGCAAAACCACACATCCACCAGTAGAATGAGTACATGAGTTATTGAATATTTATGTAATGGAATAATACACTGCATTGGAAAAGAATGAGCCACTGCTCCCTGCAACAACATGGACGCATTTCATAGACACACTAATGAGTGTAAGAAGCCAGACCTAAAAGTACACACACTGTGTAAGTCACCCATATCAATTTCAAATATTGGTAAAACTAAGATAGGGCGATAGAGGTCAGAACAGTGGTTACCCTCGTGGGACACTGGATGGGAAGGGGCACGAGGAAGCTGGAGAGTGCCAATGTCCTGATCTGGGTGGCAGTTACATGGGTGCACACATATGTAGAAATGCATCATTCTGTACACATAAGCTTTGTGCACTTTACTGAATTTGTACCTCAAAAACTGAAAGTAAAACAAAACAAAACACCCACATAGACCATATCACCTGCGGACATGTCCTACAATAGTCGCTCGCTTTTTCTACAGCCACTCCTACTGGTCTCCTCTCTCCTTAACGTTTCTGGAGCCGCCCCTCCCAGGGAAGGCATGTATGTGAGAACCCTGTTTGTCCTTGCAGACACTGAGCGCATATTCATTTCAGGCGGCAGTGGGAGGGGCCGGCACGGAAATACCGCCTCCGAGAAGTAATCTTTTCTCCCATCAGTACAAGCTCCATAAATGCTTATGGATCAACAACAGTTACTATTTTATATCAATAACACGGACCACACACCTGATATGGGGCATGCGCGACCAGCTTCCCCTTTTCTTATTTAAGACTTCGGTAACCCTACCACGCGGTTCCCGTGTCAGTCCCACGTCCAGGCGAGGAGATGGAGACGGAGGGCGGGTGGGTTAAGTTAGTTGCTCCAGGCCTTGCAGATAGTCAGGTGATGAATGGACATCCCTTCCCAGGTTCTCTGAATGTACAACCTGGACTCCAAACCGCTCGCTGCGGACTGAGTGGGTGGCGTCCAAACCCCGCCCGCGTGTTACCTAACACGCGCGAGTCCGGAGGCAGCCCGTGGGGCTGGGGCTGCCGCGCCGGCCGGGCTTGGCGAGGGATTCCTCGATCGAGGCCCTGAGCCCCGCTCACTGCGCACAGGTGGTTAACCAACTGCGCCGCCTCCTTCCCCAGCGACCTGCAGCCAATTTGCCTGGGGAACCAGGAAGCCTCCCTCCGCTCAGAAACCATACAATTTTTTTTTTCCGACTTCAAAACACACCCCGGAGGTAGGCGTGGGGGTTCCACTCCCCACTCCTGCAAAGAGAGAACCAACTCGAAACTTCCAGAGAAGCAGGAGGAAAACGGGCGGGCGAGGGAGCGGGACGGAGGTGCGGGAAGCTGGGGGGTGGGGGGGGCGGGGAGTTGGGTGATAGGAACGGCCGAGAAGAGCGCAGTGGAAAGTAGAGACAGAAGGCGTCCCAGCAACTCCGAAGTTAAGAGGTGTCAGCGCAGCCCCTTTCTATTGCGCCTGCGCAGTGCCCTTCTCGGGCACCCTCACCCCGTCCCACCGCCGAAGATTTACTCGTCTCCAGGCAACCATTCACCCGAGAAGCCAATCAGAGGGCGCCTCTGGCCCGGCCCTCGCCGTCAGCGTCCAGGCGGAAGGATCCGGTGGGCGCTGGCTCCGCCCTGCCCTGCCCCGCGCTCCCCGGGGAGGCAGGCTTAGGGGCGGGGGCGGCAGGCTTAGGGGCGGGGGCGGGGGCAGGGGCGGGGGCGGCGGGCGGAGGCGTGGTCAGGCCGTATAAGAACGAAGGGGGCGGCGGCCGGGAGGCTCACTTGGTGCCGCTGCCTGGGGCCCCTGGTGACCTCGCCGCTCCTGTTGGGGGGCTGCCCGCGCCAAGGACCTGCGTCTGTCGTCTCCTCTTCCGCCGCTCAGGTGAGTCCAGGGCACCTCTCCTCCAAGGGGGCGAGGATACAGCGGCTCCCGAGAGCCGCGCGCTCTGCCCTCGGGGGTCTGTCCCGGCCGAGCGGAGCTCAGGTCCCGGCCAGCCCCTGGGGGCCGCGGGCAGGGGGGTTGGGGGGGGGGTGCGGACAGGTGCCGGGACCCGGTGCCTCCTTCCCCCGCTGTTCCCTCCTTGGCTACTGCCCTCCACCCCCCGTCCCCGTGGGCCCGGCGAGCCGCTCCGAGACGGAGCTGCAACTTTCCAGAGACTTCGGCCCGGGCTTGGCAAACTTGGCGAGTTCCTGCTCCGCGCGCGTCCCGCGGGCTGCGCGCTGGCCGGGCGCCGCGCGGAGGCCGAAGCGTACGTGATGGGGGCCTTGGGCTCCCGCCCGGAGCCCGCCGGCGCCCCGGCCCCCACTCCCCTCCCCTCCCCTCCTCGCTTGCAGCCTCTCGGGCTCGCACCTGCGCTCCCACCGGCGCGTCCGCCCGCTCCGGCCCACGCAGCGCGAATGCGAATGCGAGTGCGGCGTGTTGGGGAGGCGCCGCGGCCGGGGCTGGTATCAGGCTGGGGTGGGAGGGAGGGTGGGGGGCGCCCCCCAGGCCCGGTGCCAGGGCCCTGGCGGAAACCGTAACACTTTTCTTGGACTCACACCAGCCTGTGGACACCGTGGGCAGCAGAGTGACCCAGGCGAGTGACTTGGGCGCTGCGCTTCTCTCGGCAACTTCTCGGGAAGACGCTGTCCGCGACCTGGTTCCGCCCCTGGTGGAAATGAAACTTGCTTACTGCGTAGACGAAAAGCCATGGCAGTCAGCGGACTCGCCTAGCGGTGCCGCGGGTGGCCCCTAGGCGCTGCTGCCCTGGGAGGTGTCGCAGTTGGGATCGCGAAGGTGGGAGGGGAGTCGGCGGAGGGGGGCGAAGCTGAGCACAGGTTGGTAGCCCGCAGCCGTAGGCGCCTCGGCGGGGCGACCTCACAGCGGGGGGGGGGGGCTTCACCCATCCTCGCTGGAACCTCCGGTTAGGGCTGGACCCCGCGGGAGGGTCGGCTCAGCCCCCCCCCCCCCCCGCCCCTTTCCTTTTGGTGCGGAGTAGGAGGAAGGCTTCCGCGGGGTTGCTCAAGTCCTTGGTTAGGGACCTGCTGCTTTTTAACTTGATTTTTATGGAGTTCTAACGTGCACACAGGGCAGCGCTTGAAGTATCGATGAGGCGTTCAGGAGGGCTGTGTAGTCGTTTGTCTCGTGACCATTGGCGTTCGGGATATTTGGGAGGTGGGTTAGGAACCTGAACCTCCCCAGGAAGTGAAGTGAAGACGATTCAAGTCTCCTGAAGGGAGACTCTGGGCTCGGCCCAGCTGCCCTCCGCCGGGGATGAGAGTGGCCATTGTTGGCTACACTAACCTTTCAACATGTGTAACTTGGCAAGGACTTGGCTGGGAAGGGAGCAAGGCAGCCAGGCCAGGGTGGTAGGAGCGCTTCCGAGGAGAGTCGTGCTGAGGCTCAAGGCCCCGGAGACCACGGGGGCGGGGGCGGGGGGAGGGGAAGGGGGGAGCCGAGACCCGCACAGACTGCTCGCTGAAGCGGGTGGGGTGGGGACGAGAGAATGCTGACCTTTCTCTTCGCTTTCAGGGGAGCGGTCTGAGCTGCACCAGCAGGAATTCTGTCCTTTGCCATTGTTGTTTGTGAAGATGGAAAACTTAATATCTCGGGAGCCAAGCTTTTCCTTGAGATAACTGAAACTTATGCCTTAAGGTATACCCTATCTGTAGCGTGCACTCGTCCTCCACAAGGCGTGTTTAGAGAGCAGCTAGAGTATGCTGTATAGAATTGTTCAGGTAGCTGTGGGGAGAGTCCCAGGGAAAGATGAAAACAAAAACATATCAGTTTCTCTGCCACGAGGCTTCTAAATTGTTACCCCAAACAACGGTCCCTAATTTCACAAGGAACATCAGGGTGTGCATGTGGAGTTAAACAGCGACACTGTGTGTGGACTTGTTTCCGCAACACCTTCCTCATATCTAGAGATTAAGTTGGAGTAACTCTGAAGGGAAGGACTTGGCCCTGGGCCTGTTTGTCAGAATGAACGTGAGGTGAGTTAGCCTAGCACCAGCCCCCCCCCCCCCCCTTTCCTCTGCTCTAGTCTGAGCTCCAGAAGCTCCAGGAAATCCCACCCTGAGTTGCAGAAGCTCCCACCACAGCCCCTCTCCCAGCAGCGCCCCCCTAAGCCTCCATGCCCAGAGGTCAAGGCCAGAGCAGACTGGACATTTTGCACCATCCACCAGAGGACAGAGCAGTCCTCGTCCTTCCTGACGTCCAGGGAACTGGCGGCAATAAAGATAACTTAGGGTGGACCGTAATGCCCCTGCTCTGCCAGTGCCAGTGACCAACGCTTTTGATACCGAATTAGAAAATGACTTTTTTTTTTTTTTAACTGCTCAAGTAAGTAGTACCTTGTCTTCATCTTTGAAATGTTGTGTGCACAGGGTCAATCACTAAAGAGTGAGGAGCCGTGAGCTCTGAGTGGGTGTGCCAAACCTTGCTCACGCTACCAAGAGAAGGTGTGGAAGCTCCAGACTAGTTTTGGGAGTTAAACTAAACTTGTGCTTGGGTTTCTCGGTCTCACACCAGACTGGGCTGTATCTGTTATTGTGAGTGTGTGTGTGTGTGTGTGTGTGTGTGTGAGAGAGAGAGAGAGAGTGTGTGTGGGGGGGGGAGGGGAAGCAATGCCGAGTCTGAGGTGTTACTTGGAATAAAATATTATCAGGTTAGATAAGGTTCGTTGCTTTATTGTGTGGTCACTGAAGTAAACAGGCAGTAAACATGTTCTGCCACGTGGTGCCTTGACTGTAGCGTGTTAAGCTGGCATGCGCTATTATCATGAAGCAGACATCTGTGGGTAAAGGCAGGCTGGTGTGTTTACAGCCACTTGGCTACAGCGGTGCTGGTGACCTGTGCTGCTTCGGGGGTGCCTGGTCTCAGGCTTTTTTATTCTTTCACTAGAGCGTTATAAGGAAGTTCACATTTGTAGTTGAAATGGTTTAGAGGAAGCACCTTGGCACCGACTGTGTCAGGAGTCGCCCTGTGAATTGATGAGAGTGAATGGATTTTGGACAGCTGTCCCCGGTAGCTGCTCTAGAACTGTTTCGGGACTTCTTGGAACAACAGGAAAAAACGAATACGAAGAAACAATTGCTGGTGTTCAGCAGCTCTCCCCGTAGGATGTTTTCAGTCTCCGAGCCTTTTGGGGTCCTGGCCACTGACCCGCTGCCAGTGTTCATTTCTTGGATGGCAGGATTGAGTCAGTAAGTGGCCAAGTGCTCCCGAGGCCTGGTTTGTGCCAGGTGCTGAGGAGGCTGAGGGAACGGTATGCGGAGAGGCCTGGGACTGCCCGGGATGCAGGAGGAGCTGGGCAGCTCAGTGTCCTCGGGCAGGATGTGTGCTCACTGTGGGCGCCCAGAGCAGGGCCTGGCACACAGAGGCTCAGTGGGCGCAGTGCTTGCTGGCACAGGCGGCCCTTCCTCTCAGAGGGGAGGCCGGCTTCCCGTAGGTGTGGTCCAGGTGGGCCAAGGTGCTGGAGATGTGGGGATCCGAAGCTCCTAGACCACTGGTTCTCAACCTTGGCTGCACGTTAGAATCACCTGGGAATCTTTTGAAAATCCTGATTTCTGGGCCTCATCCTCCGGAAGTTATTTCTTTGTTATTGATGTTGTGGCCTCACCCCATAACAAAGAAACAGAATTTCCAAAGGATGAGGCCCAGAAATCAGGATTTTCAAAAGATTCCCAGGTGATTCTAACGTGCAGCCAAGGTTGAGAACCACTGTCCTAGACTGAATGCTGAGTGGTTCCTGGGCCTTTTTCTAAATGGAGGCCTCAGGGGTGTAGGTTTGGAGCTGGGAGGCTGTGACCACTAATTGGCCCACAGCTGAAACCCCTCAAGCTGTTAATTTGGTCCCTTCAGCATCTCCCATCCACCCCACACCGGCCCCCGGCACGGCACCCGCAGCTTTTCTCTGCCCACGTGCCCTCGGCGGTCAGTTCTGCTGAATCTTCGTCTTTGACGTGTTTGTTTTCCACTGCCTTCACTGACCTAGTTCAGGGCCCCGCAGCGGCAGTCAGCTCCTCTCCCCACCAGCCCAGTTCTCCATCCCAAGCTCTTGGGTTGCTACCTTCATAACCCGCAGGCTGAGCTGAGCGTCTTGTCAGGACCTGAACCTTCTTGACCTTCTGTTTATTCTCGACCTTTTGCCTCGGAGTCTTCCCAGCTGCCCTGCCTTGCCTCCCAGGACACATACTCAGAGGTTTGATCAAGCTAATGCTGCTCCTCCCTCACCATCCTCCAATCCATCTTCGGACCCTTCTCAGAGGCTTCTGAGCTATCCCCATCTGAGGGTCCCCTCAATCCCTGCCTCCTCTTAAATACTCCTGACAGTTCTGCTTTGTGCCTTGCTTTCTACTCTCTTCAATCTCATCTTCAATTGGACACACACAAAGTCCCATATCTGCCACCGTATTACCTCCCTGGAAGCACCTGTGAGGAGAACGTCATCCATGAATCCTGAGCCGCTCCCACCCCTTGTGCTGACATAGCTGCTGTCGCCTTGCTTAGCCCTCAGGAGGGTGGGAGAAGGGGCAGTCTTCCACCTGGCCTGGCTGGCTACCCCTCACCCCAAACACACCATGTCTGTTTGTCCCTGACCTGTGCTTGCAATAGTGGAGAGGTGGGCGTGAGGACCCCCGTGGCCAGCTGACTGGGCGGTCCTGGAGTAGCGAGGAGGTAGCTGCGTAGGAGGCCCACCGATCCAGAGCAGAGATGAGGGGGACACCGCTGAGCACCTGCGCGTGTCCGGGTGCTGGCCTGGGTCTCCCGTGCCCAGACCCGTGTGGTCTTGATCCTGACCTCCTCCCCGCTCTGAGGCTGCCGTAGTTGTGTCGACACCTGAGTTCTGGCCCTGGCAGCGCCTGTACCTCTCAGGCTTCAGTTTCTTCATCGTAATAAGGACCATAGACCAGCTCTGTCCAGTAGAAATGCGAGAGCCTCAGTGAAGTTTCTAGTCGTCACATTAAAAAGTAAACATAAAAAATAAAACCAGGTGAAAATAATTTTGTTTAACCCATTATGACCAATATCATTTCAATTTAAAATGATACAAAAATATTGATGAGCTGTTTTACTTTTTTTTGTCTCGTCCTGAATGTTTGAGATCCCCGTGTGTGTTTTACATTCACAGAACATCTGAATTTGGACTTGCCCATTTCTAATGCTCAGCAGCCCCATGAGGCTGTGGGTACAAGATTGGGCAGTGCCAGTCTCCACCATCTGCAAACATGCTTGACTCTCAAATTCTGGTTCTACTTGTGTGGGAGGCAAGAGTTAACACATTTATGGAAGGAGAGTGTCAGCTAGGACATAAGCTCTACAAGGGCAGAGGTCTTTGTCTCATAAGCTTCTAGAACAGCACTGGGAACACAGCAGGCACTCACATATTTGGAAAGAATGAACGGAAATTCAGTCATGGTGGCCACCTCATTGGTAGTCATTCAACTGTGAATGAGACCTGACCCTAGAGCACAGGATGTTTGATTCCTGGCCCAGCATGCCCTGTTGTGTTTTTCTACAGGTGAAAATGCTCATAAGGTAATCAAAGAATTGCAGATCAAATCTGAGGGGGGCAGGGGACCAGGACTCCACAATTTATCAACAATTAAAATTTGGAACTGCAGTGGGAAATAACTTTCCAGTGAAAGCTTCTATGAGATGCCCAGTGACAGTAGCGCCTGACTTGGTAAATGCTGATGTAATGGTAATCATCCTAGTGAGTTACAGTCATGGCTTGTGTGACTCCACACGTTGGCGCACTAAAGGCAAAGTGAAGTGGCTTGGCTGCCGGAAGTGCATTTGTTGCAAAAATAGGTACCACCCCACAGTTTAGCCCTTTACTTTAATCCACCCCTTCACCCCCGATTTTGTACACTTACCCACATCTCTGTTCTTAGCAGCATTTATAATGTTGTCTGAAGGATCACTGGGCCTGCTGCCGTGCTCAGACCTGGAGGTCAGGTAGCTGCTACGTGAATGTTAACTCCAGGGAAGGATCTGTGCGAGCTAAAACCTGGATGGAACCTTGTACATAGCTGGCGTCCGCACTGAAGTGGAGGCCAGCCCGGGCGTAGACATATGTGAGAGGGGTGCATATGTGTCTCACGTATGTGAAGTGCATTTGAGCATCAGAGAACGGCTCGTGCCTTTCCTGAGAAGGCCCAGGGCTGCTGGTGGTGACTAGGCTGCTAGAGGACCGAGGACCTGCTGGGCACAGCTGACCGCTGACCAGAGCTCTAAGGTGGAGAGTTGGATGGTAAAGTTGCCTGTGGGAGCAACCCTTGGTCAAACCTGGAGGCCCTTGAGCACTGTGGATGCAGGTGACCTTGGTCATCCTTACAGTAACGGTCTCTTGCTAGAGGTGGCCCCAGTTTCCCGGTCTAGTCGGTCTCGAAAACAGGATGGCCAGCTCTGGGCATCTCTCCAATGAGTTCAGACCAGTAGCATCTCTGACTTAGAAAGAGGCCTTTGGTAGGAGAGCGTGGGCCACCCAGCAGCAACAAGGCTTATTTCCATTTCAAGTTGCGTAGCTAGCACTTAATAATGCTGACACCTTGGGAAAATCAAAGCTTCTCAGCTTAGCTTCCATCGAAAGGTGTCTATGTTCCGACCTTGTTAATACCTGCATTGGCACCCATTTCCGCAGATCCCTGTACGCCCTCGGAGGTCTGCGTGCCCGTTATACGTGGGCCAGTGTTTTGATTCTGTTTGTGCTGTTGTGGAGCCTGGTGTTATCTCCCAGCCACACTTGCTGAAGCACCCTATTTTGACTGACGGGATGAGCTTTCTGTTTCGAGTCTTCTCAGGGCGGGGTCTGTGGACAGAGCCCCGCCTTGATAACCACGAAGACTGCGTGTTGGCATCCGAGGGGAGGAGGAACTTGGGAGGGAAGGATGTGGTGCAAAGCAGGGCGCCGGCCCAGGGCCGTCTCTTTCTTCAGCGCAGGCAGCGTCCGGGCGCTGTGGGAATCTGCCCCAGCTTCTCAGCCCCGGGAAACTAACTAGTGTCAAGTGGCGAGGAGGATGCTGATGACCCTGAGAAAATAGATTGAGACCTGACTGTGACCAGGGGCCCAGAGTGAGAAAAGCCCATCTGCGGGTTTGTTGTGTCGCTGACTTAGAAATGTTTTCTCTGGCCACAGCTCGGTGGCCCGGGGCAGCCACTGGAACCGAGGGGGAATGTGTTTGTGGGTGTTTGCATGGGCAGCTGTAAACATAACTTTGTGGGAAAAGGAAACAATAAATTTCATTGCCCTTTTCACAAACAAGGCATTATTTTATCTGGTCCTGTTGCCTTGGGCTGTCTATTAATGTGAATGTTTAGTCCCTGTGCGTTAGACACAGGTGTGCCTCAGTTATCTGGAACTTTCTAATGTGCTTGGGGGCAGTGGCGAAGGCTCCAGAATCCCCTCTCCTCCCTGCGGTGGGGCCCAGGCCCTGGTGAGGGGCTGCAGCCAGCAGACAAAGGGCTCGCTCAGGCTTCCCCGGGTCCCAGATAACTTCTGGCCTTCACCCGTCGAGGAATTCGAGGAGTCAGGGAGGTTTGCTCTTCAGAAGGCCACCTCCACCTTGGCCCCGGCTCCGCTCCCTTCCGCCCGCTTATCTGCCGCTGCACATGGTTGTCCGAAGTGCCTGCCATTTTCCTCAGGACGAAGGACTCTCAAGGGTCAGACTAGATGCCGGTGGGAAAGTGGCAGGTGTCCAGTCCCAGGTGCGCTGCGCACACGGGGCGCTCTGTGCCAGCTGCTTCCGCTTCCTCCCTCCTGTGCTGCCTGGGTCCTGCTCACTCTTGCAGAGGGGCCTGCCTTGTCCTTGCAGCTCCGGTCGGGTTACCTGTTTCCTTGTCTGCGGGAGTGTCCTGTCCAGTAGGTGGGCCCTCCCGGTCTCCCCGCCACCGGACCGAGCCCTGGCGGCCCCTTTATGCTGTGAGCAGAGCAAGTGCCTTAGGTGCCCAGGTCCGGAAGGGTCAGCCCCTCCTGTGCCATTACTTCCTCTTCCTGATGCTTGTCCAGCAAGCGGACTCCCAGCTCCTTCCCCTCCTGGCTCCTCCCTTCTGCTTCGTCTGAAATCACTGTCTTGCCCCCCAACCAGCATCCTGGCGCTGCCTCAGGAGGGGACCCAGGCCTTCATCTCCAGCCACTGTCCCTTTAACACAGCATTAGCATAACTGTCAGAGTTTCTATGTGGAATTACACTCAGTTCTGGTGGCTGGCCAGACCGCACCACCCCCCCGCCCCCAATCCAGGATGGGTCTGAGGGGTGCAGTTCTGTACTGACGGCTGTTAGTTCAGTTCTAAATGCGCTGTCTTGCTTTCAGCACCTGCCATCTGACCTCCCCAGGGGGCTCAGCACACCTTTCCCTTGTCTGGTAGAAAACCCTCCCACCTCCCTCCCCTCTCCCGCCTCCTTCCCCTTTCCTCCCTCTTGCTGTCCTCTACTTTCCTACAACTACCTGAGCAAAGAGCTTGTCTTCAAAGCCCTCCCCCCACCCAGCGCATACACCCACGTACCACCTTCAGGGAGCCTCTTACACCCCATTTCTGCTGCTTCCCCCTGGGGCTTCCCTGGGCAGTTGCTTTGCGGATCCTCTTTGTGCCCAGTTTTCTGTCCGTAAAGGGGACAGATACCGTAGTATCTCCCGCACCAGGGGTGTTGAAGGGGCGATGGGGTGGCCCGCACAGAGCCTGCAGCAGTGTCTCCCGCACCTGAGATGTTGTCAAATAGAGTTTGATGGCTCAGACTAGGACACCTGGACAGACATCTAGTCACCTTGGTGTCCTCTGGCCATGGCTGTGGCCACACAGAGAGCCCCCGGAGGGCCCCGCATCTGTCATGCCTGCTGGAGTCTGAGCAAGTGGTGAAATGACCCATGGAAAGGACGTGGGCTGGGTTAGTAAGATGCTCGGTGACGCAACAGCTGATGCGCATCCCACTGAGGGTGGGAGTTCCCACACCGCACGGTGGACAATGCGTCACCACGGTGCCTCTGCCCTCGGGCCACCGGGGGGTCCTGAAGATGACCACAGCCTCTGCTCAGTGCGTCTACTCTGCACAGGCCCTGCTGGGTGCCGACTCAGCTGTTGCTGCCTCAGTGCGTGTGGTGGGGCCAGGGGCCAGCGGAGGCAGGTGCCGCAGTTACATGGGGAACAGGAGGCTGCTTTCTCCTTCTATGGGCAGGACCAACACAATCTCTGTTTTAGAAAAGATCACTTTATTAGCAGTGAGAACTGGGGGACGTTGTCACCAACTCCAAGACTCAGGACAGAGGCTCCCGAGCTGGGGAGCTGGGGACAGGCCTCCTAGTCATCCCTGGTCCTCATTCCTGGGTCGTGGGAAAGGGGCGGTGTAGCTTCCTCGGAGAGCACGTGAGAGTGAAGTGGGGATTGACTGAGTGGCTCAGACCAAGTGCTCTTACACGTGCCTCTCCACACCTTCCTTTTTCAGGAAACAAACAGGCCCAGACTGGGCTCTCCCTCTCAGCCAGCTGCGGGAGGAGGCGGGAGGTTTAATAGGCATCTTGCCATCCCTGCCACTTCTGCTTAAGTTCTCCAGGCTTTTATGTGCAAGTGTCCTCTGTGGTAGACAGAGGAGAGTTTGTGGAAGGTGCCAGCTACACTGCACGGGTCCCCTCAGCCGGGGCCCAGGGACAGCAGGTGTCCGCTCTGCACACACACCTCCAGGGTCCGCCACCAGGCCCGGTCCACTGCCCATGGCCGGGCTCTCACCTGAGCTGGACTGTGTTACCAGGAAGGTCCAGGCTTTTGAGGAAGCAACCAGCAACACTGAGAGGGAAGTTCGCCACGAAAGGAACGCTGAAATGTGTTCGGGCTTCTTTTGTATTTTAAACTTACAGCAGGGGCAGGTGGGGGTGTGGCCCAGTGGGCGGGCTGGACGAGGGGCTGAAGAGAGCTGCAGTATTTCCATGGCAGCTGCATAGGAGTCTCTAGGGCTTTCCCACTAAATATCACGGCCCGGGACTTGCATATGCACCGTCCTTCCCTGGGGAGGCGCGTCTCCACATACACAGCGAATGCTGGACAGTGTCTGTCTCATGCCAGTTACAAGTAGGAGTGAGTGTCGATTTGACCTACGTCTTTGACCTTGAGACCCGGAAGTGCTATTCATGTCTAGGTGCTCTCACCTCCAGCTGTTCCCCTGCCTGTCCTGCTTGCCTGCCTGGAGTACCCTCAGGCTTGCTGGGATCTAGATTAGCTATGGAGCAGGATAGACATTGCTTTTTCCCCTTCCTTTAATGGGCTCAAACACGGGTTTTCAGGTCATCCTGCAAGGAGTGGCTCCGTCCCAGGCAGCGGGGAAGCAAACCTGAGTTAGACATGGCCTCTCCTCAGGGCGCTTGGCTTCCCCTCCTGGCCTCCCTCCCATTTCTGTTGCTACTTCTGTAAACCTGTGTTCTTTTCACGCGTCACAGCCAGAGGAGGGAAGAAAGGGGTTCGAGGGCACCCAAGAGAGTCAGACACGAAAAGATTAAAGAGCTTGGTCATCCTCACCCGTGAAAAGGTGCCTGAATTTTCAAATCAATGAGAACTCGCGGCCCCTGCCAGTGACTGCTTCCCAGGCAGTAAAAGGGAAATCAAAACACAGGACTTTGCCAGGCTTCTAATTAATTTCTTTTTACTGTTTTGTGGATTTTTGAACTAGAATTTGCCTTGAACCAGGGTCTTTCGTGAGCTGGGCATGTGTGTTTCATGTGATCCTTTCACATGGGGATTATACCAATGTTGATTCGTGTGGTTAATTAAAATGAAAACTGTTCCACTAAGCCCCGGTGTGTTCTCTAAGCATTAAGGGCCCGTGACTTGGATTTATTAGTAATACCAATGTTTGTCTAAGCAACTGGAAAATGTGCTTCTGATGTTTGAAATTGCTTGGATCGGTGAGGGAAAACAAAGGATTCCTTGCTAGCAGGATCAATACCTCATCCCGGGTTCTCCTATCAGCTAAGCACCGAATCGGAGCCCAGCCTAAGTCTGCGCCTTCAGCAGCGTGAGCTCCTCTCTGAGTCATGGTAAACGGGGAGAGGGAGAAACTGCACCACGGACTTGGTGTTTGCCGTGTGCCACACTGTGCTCATATACAGACTACTAGAAGCTAACTCCATTCTTCATGAGTGTGTCAGAAGACATTGGCATGGGAGAAGCCAACCACAGGCATGGGACAGTCTTGAAAATGTTATTGCCTTTATTAAGGCCCTTGCCGCTGTAGCTAATAATCAACATAACAGTGTCATGTGAGGGTGGCTATCATGTGTCTGAAATGAGAAACAGCAATTCTTACACAATTACAAGGAACATTTTTGGATAACAAACATAGAAGGAAGCTAGATGAGATGGCTTATCCAGTGTGGTTCTTTTGTTTTGGTAAACAGTGGACATCTTCTTTTACACAGAACATAAGTAGAAACGTGGCTGGAAGCCACCCTTGAGGAGAAATGGTCTCCCCTCCCCTGCCCACCCCCTGGAGATAAGCATTGAAGGCTTGGAGGGGAAGCTTCTACGTGTGTTTGACTTTGGCACATGGATATGGGGGGGGGGGGGCGGGGAGGGGACAGGAAAGGCACTGAAGGAATTCAGTAAGGTAGCAGATGAGTAGAGGCTGATGGGGGAAGATTTTAGAACACCGATAATAAGACTAGCTTTTTTCAGCTAACATATGTATAGGTTCTAAATTCAAAAGGGATACATTTTTCTTCGTCTTCTGTCTGCCAGCTTGTGGTGGTATTTGGTGTGGGCTGAACTACTGTGTGTCCTTCCAGATGTTTCAGATCGCATAAGCACCAAAATTTATACTTTTGCGCACAGTTTTGCACTTGCTTTTCTGTTAATAAATCTTGATGAGCACTTCATGTTCATTCAGATAGAGCTGTCACTCTTCTTTCGGACAACCACATGCGTTGGTATGTGTAGCTTTATACATAATTCTCCAGGTTTTGTGCAAAATTGCAAGCATGTCCATGGGATAACACCCCAAGTAGACTTCCTGGAAATAGAACCGCGGTGTCCAAGGATATGGCCCCTGAAAACCGAGAGTGCCGCATTGTTCTCTAGAGAGAGGCCCGGGCATGTACCCAAGGTGACTGCTGCTGGGTCTTCGCCAATCTGATAGGTCAGAAGGATACACTGAAGTCTTCATCTGCCCGTCCCTTTAAGGGAAGGTTGGATGTTGTGCATCTGAGCCACTGTCCATGCCCTTTGACCCTTCCTCTATTAGGTTTGGAGAATTTCTGATCGGTAGAAGCTTGTTATTCATTAAGGAATATTTGCCTAATGTTACAAATATTTTTCTTTGTCTTCTGACTTCTTCATGGTGTTTTTACCATGTAGAACTTCAATTTTTATATAGGCAAATGTATCAATTTTTGTGTGACTTTGGGGTTTTATATGTTGTAGAAAGGACTATGTAAGTATATAGGTACCGTGTTTTTTCCTAGTACTCTTAGGGTTTCATATTTTATACTTAAGGTTTTGGGTTTTTTTAGTGAACACTATTACAGATGTCCCCATTTCCCCCCCTTTGCCCACCTCTACGCATGCCCCGCCCTCCCCTCCTGGCCCTCACCACACTGTTGTCTCTGTCATGGGCTATGCATACATGTTCTTGGCTAATCTCTTCACCTTCTTCCATCCAGTCATTGCCCTGTGACACTTGACGTCTGTCTCAGTATCCATGCCTCTGGCTCTGTTTCATTTGTCAGTCTATTTTGTTCATTAGTTTCCACATGGACATGTGATCATATGGTATTTGTCTTCCTCTTTCCCTGCCTGGCTTATTTTGCTTAGCACAATCCTCTCCAGGTCCATCATTGCTATCTCAAAAGGTAAGAGTTTCCTCCTTTTTACAGCCACGTAGTATTCCAGTGTATGGATGTACCACATTTTTTAAATCCATTCACCTACTGATGGGCACTTGGGCTGTTTCCAGATCTCAGCTGTTGTAAATAACCCTGCTGTGAAATGGGGGTGCTTATATTGTTTCTGATTGGCTTGAGGAGAGGTGCATAAAGGCCAGATGGACGTGGCCAGGCCTTGGCTGCGTGCTGCCTCTGCCCCTCGATTCCAGCCTCAAGCTCATGTTGCCTTTCAGTCATCTTGTGTCCCATCCCTATAAGTGGTCTTCCTGTTCACCCCAATCAAAGGACACTTCTCTCTCCTACCCTCCTAGTACATTTTCTGTCTGTCACACCCACCTTCTTAATGACCAGCTCCTGGAAAGCTCGGCTCGCTCTGTCCAATGGCACCCCAACCCTGACAACCACCCCATTGATGTGAGCGCCCTAGGTAAGGCAAGGACCCCTGACCCCAGAGCAAGACTAACAATCCAAGCTGACACCCAGGACCGCGCATGCTGGCTGTGCATCCGAAGCAGCAGCTCCCATGCAGTGCACCTGCAGAGGGCCGTGGGGCGGTTCTGTGTGTCCAGCGGGTCAGGAAGGTGAAGGGTGGGAAAGCTGCCCACGTGAAGTCTGAGGGCAGCACCTTGACCTTTTGTTTTAGCTCCTCCGTCCCTGTGGTCCACCGGCACCTGGACTCCGATATATCAGTATTTTTTAATAGGTTAGGATTTCCAAGAATTGACTGGTTTTCATTTTCAGCAAAGTGTAACTTAGTTGAAAATTGCTTTGGTGACTTTGGGCTCTCGTAGTGATGTTTCTCTCCTGGTGCTGAGCGCAAGCTTCCTCCTCCTGGGATAGTTCCAAGGCGCTAGTGTTCAAACCACAGCTGGAAGGTGACACTCCCCTGAGGAAGCTCCCCGCAGGCTGAGCGGGCCTCCTGGCGGGCAGAGCTGTTCCCCACACAGCTGGCCTAGCCCTTTGCAGTCCAGGACTTTAGTCACCTCCTCGGGCAGACCCCTCCCACAAGCACAAGGACATGGGGTTGTTGCCAACAGGACCGCAGTGCACTTGCCCCTGATGGGACTGACCCATTCCCTCTTCTTGGGCAGTTACAGCCCCGACTTGAGAATTCATCTGTTCACGGGGTGAAGGAAGGCTTTTCTGTGGCTCCTGTGTGCTGTGTGTGGCCTTGGTAGCAACCAGTTAAGATGCAGTTAGGGAGCAGGAGAGGTCATGTCCACAGAAAACAAGGACATGTAGCAAAACCTGTGGGCCCTCTAGCGACTAATGATGTGCTCAGGCTGCTTGGGGTAACGAGTTTGTCTCCTCATCACACAAACCAATGCAGTCCACCCCCACCCCCACCCCCACCCCCGCCCCCACCCCTCCCTCAGACCAAACAAGCAAACAACAAGCGCGGAGACAAAGCTGTGAAGCCATCCAGTGTGGTACAGGGTCCACGTGTGAGCTTTGTCCTTACTTCCTGGAGACACTGTCCTTGATGCACTTAACTCCCTTCATCCTCACAGCAGCACCCGCAGTAGGGGCCGCGCTTCCCTGTTTACAGGAAAACGTTCAGAGAAAAATCACCCCGAGTCCCTGGAGCTGCTTTGCCACGTAGAAGTGAACCCTAACTCTGTTTCTCGCCCCCCACTTTCAGTTTCCCTGGCAAGACCGTCCCCCACGATGGCGGAGGAGAGCAGCCGTCGCGGGGACTGCGCGTCCTGCAGCGTGCTCAGCTGGGACCAGGTGAGCCGGCTGCACGAGGTGCTGAACGAGGTTGTGCCGGTCCACGGGCGGGGCAACTTCCCGACCTTGGAGCTCACCCTGAAGGACATCGTGCAGACCGTGCGCAGCCGCCTGGAGGAGGCAGGCGTCCCGGTGCAGGACGTCCGTCTGAACGGCTCTGCCGCCGGCCACGTCTTGGTCAAAGACAACGGCTTGGGCTGCAAGGACCTGGACCTCATCTTTCACGTGGCTCTTCCCACCGAGGTAGAATTCCACCTGGTCCGGGACGTGGTCCTGTGCTCCCTCCTGAACTTCCTGCCGGAGGGCGTGAACAAGCTCAAAATCAGCCCGGTGACCCTGAAGGAGGCCTACGTGCAGAAGCTGGTGAAGGTGTGCACGGACACGGACCGCTGGAGCCTCATCTCCCTCTCCAACAAGAACGGGAGGAACGTGGAGCTGAAGTTCGTCGACTCCATCCGGCGCCAGTTCGAGTTCAGCGTGGACTCCTTCCAGATCATCCTGGACTCCCTGCTCGTCTTCTACGACTGCTCCAGCCAGCCCATCTCCGAGCTCCTGCACCCCACGGTGATCGGGGAGAGCATGTACGGGGACTTCGAGGAAGCCTTGGACCACCTGCAGAACAGGCTCATCGCCACCAAGAACCCCGAGGAGATCCGGGGCGGCGGGCTGCTCAAGTACAGCAACCTCCTCGTGCGGGACTTCCGGCCCGCCGACCAGGAGGAGATCAAGACGCTGGAGCGCTACATGTGCTCCCGGTTCTTCATCGACTTCCCGGACATCCTGGAGCAGCAGAGGAAGCTGGAGACCTACCTGCAGAACCACTTCGCCGAGGAGGAGAGGAGCAAGTACGACTACCTCATGATCCTGCGCCGGGTCGTGAACGAGAGCACCGTGTGCCTCATGGGGCACGAGCGCAGGCAGACCCTGAACCTCATCTCCCTCCTGGCCTTGCGCGTGCTGGCCGAGCAGAACATCATCCCCAGCGCCACCAACGTCACCTGTTACTACCAGCCGGCTCCGTACGTCAGCGACGGCAACTTCAGCAACTACTACGTGGCCCAGCCCCCAGTGACCTACAGCCAGCCCTACCCCACCTGGCTGCCCTGTAACTAACCTTGAGACCTGAGGGTTTTCTCAGTGGGGAACCCCCAGAGGGCAGGGCTCTCAGGTAGGGGAGCCTCCTTCTAGATGTAGGTGTTTGGCTTTTAAAGGGGAACTCAGCTCTGATTCTGCTTTTTTTTTCTTTGTGGACCCATTGCAGTGGGTCTACAGTCTATCGTGAGCCAACCCTGAAGGGACCGGTATTGCAGTGCCACTTTGGAAAATGCTGTAGGAAGTATGGCCTCTCCACTTCTTTCCCAGACAGACGCTCACACGTCACGTCCCGAACGACAGCGCAGGGGCCTGAGCTCTGTGCGGTCGCTGAGATTGGGGGACGCGTGGGCAGCCGACGAGGGGGGCTAAGCTGCTCGTCTCCCTGGAGCCTGGAGCAGGCTGTGCTGGCCCTCGCTCGCCCGGGATTCTCAGTGACATGAAAGTTGTGCTGATAGTCTATTTTCTCGTTCAGCTTTAGCTAGGCATGCCGTTGTAAACACGAGGGTGCTCCTTTCTGTTCAAAGGACTGCGTGGTTTATGTTTATTCCCTGTCAGCAGAGCTGAGGATTGCTTTCATCAATAAACCAAAGCCAATTGCTGGAGAATCGAGGTCTGGTTGGAAGTGGTATATGGTTTAGATGTGTGCTATCCTGAGGAATTGTGTGAGACATTGCTGAGGAAAAAAAAAAAAGGAAAAAAAAAGGTCTTTTCTTGAACTGTAACTTGAAAACAAAATAAAATGTGGAACCTAATGTTAAAATAGAATTATGGTGGTGGGGGGTGATTGTAAATAGGAAACAAGAATGTTCAATTTTTTTCTTCTTTAAGGAATTCTTCTGGAATGACACTTCTCGTTTCCTCATCAGCTCATCACTTTTGTTTTTCTCCTCCGGAGACGAAGGGTTGTGTGCCCAGGGTCCTTGAGACTGACGTGTGGTGACTGACGCTTTAACTGGAAACCCACTCTGATCACATTCCAAGTATGACAAGCTGTTTTTTCTGGAGTACTTGTGCTGACTATTTTTGTTGTTGTTGTTTTTCAAAAGTAGAGATTTTCTCCTCCAGGTTTTGTTTGACAGCAAATGAATTCAGGAATTTCTGTGACCTGTGGAAGGACCTGCCCTTGTGGGCGGAGTTCTTTGGCTCTCAGTCGCTTTAGGATGGAACTGCTGTCCCCACGCTGTGCTGTGCGAGGGGTGGGGGGTGGAATGGAGCATCAGGTGGGGGCTGAGCATCCAGCCAGGCCTGGTATGCCCCAGCCGTGCGGAGGCCCCTGGCAAGGATCGATTCTGGTGTGCCTGGGGAAGAATTGAGTGAATGAAGAAGAATCTTCCTTATTCCGGTAGATTTGACCAGACCTGTTTGTATTCTGCACTTTAGAAGGAAAACAGTATTAACCTCTAGTCTAAAGCAAGCTTAGTAAATAGAGAGTTCTAGGCTGTCGCTTTCCCAGTAGATTAAAGAAGGGATTCTGTGTGTTGAAACTTCATGTACCATCTCTTAGCAAGCATCACTTCAGGGTATCAAGGACAAAGAAATTCAATATTGCCAGCCAGCCTGGTTTCTAAGGTGATTTAATCTAGCCCGTGGCCCTGATGTTCAGTTTCCTCCGTGGCCAGAAAACCCAAGCCCAGAGTGATTGCGTTCTCCTTGCTTTAATAAGCAATGATGTTACCTTGATGCAAAAATGCTTCATAGAAAAGGAGTGGTTTACTTTTTTCTGAAGATTATATTTTCAGGTGGGTTGTGGGTTTTTTTGTTTTGTTTTTTCTAGAATGTGATGTTTTGGTCGCTTAAAAGCAGATGGGGCAGGACTGAACCCCAAGGCGTACCTGGTCTCCAGGTTGTGCTGTATTAGGTGGACAGAGGCCACTTCTTAGTGTAACCAGCTCCTGTTTTCCTGGGAGCCAGTCACATGTAAATTCACTGGCTGCGAGTCAAGGCCCATCAACATTGGAGGGGCGGGGCGGGGCGGGCGCTTCAGTGTGAAGAGGGAATCCCGACTTGAAAAACAAGGTGGTCATCCATGACCTTAAACGACTGCCGTTGTGGTCAGATGGCAGCATGTTTGCCCCCCAAGGGCAGATCTGTTTAACCACATGTTAACCCTGATGAAGCTGCCAGCACCAGGCCCTTGCAAACAGGTCAGTACTGCATCCGCCCAGGAGGCTTGGGGAGGGGGCGTAAGGCTCCCGGGGAAGGTAGGGCCAGAACCCCACCAAGGAATTAAATTTCAGTGTGGCCTTGATGTTCTTTCTGCTCATTGTTTTTCCTAGCTGGTACTAGTCCTTTTAGGGGAGGCACAGAAGATGCTAGAAATTCCCAGCCCCCCAGTTCTTGGCCATCCCTGCAGGACGGCCAGCTTGGTACAGTCTTTTCACCTGAAGTCTCAGGCAGCCCCTCTGCTTGGAGTTTGAGAGGAGACGTGTTGGGGAGCCATCAGGGTGGAAGCTGCAGGGACCGGGCTGGCCGTCTCCACCCGCGCTGGGCGCGTTTGCCTGCCTCAGATCAGCCCGGTAACCTTGGGCTCCAGGTGTCTGGAAATCCCAGCTGCAGCCTGACTTTCATGCTGCTCACGAGCACGGGGCACTCTGAACCCGCTCCGGGCCCAGCAGTTCTTCTTTTCTGCGTGTTGAGTAACATGAAACGCGGCAGTGGCCAAGGGCACTAACGTTCAAGTGCAAGTTCTCGCGTGCATGCAGCAGCCGCCATGGCTGCTCGGGCGGCTTTCCGAGGCCTCCTGCAGGTGTGCAGCTGGCCTCCCGCCTGCCGCTGGGAACCAGGGAAGCAGGACCTCTCCCCTGGTGCTGGCAGAAGGGCACACACACTGAGTTCCTGGCCCTGCGCTTGTCTCCCCCTCAGACCTCACCTTGGCAGGGAGACGCTGTTCCTCACTCAATAACTCCAACTCGGAAACTAAACTCCAAATCACCACCACCTTAAATCAGGGTTCCTGCCCACAGCCTGTGGGATGTGGCCTGAGCCACAGCCGGAGGCCTGGCAGTTGGGGCAGTCGGTAGGAGCAAAGCTGGGTTCCTGATAGATGGCAGCGAATGTGGTTTGGCATTTCAGTTTTCTTCCGCCCAGTTTGAGTTTTCCCCTGGAGATTTGAGTTAACGGTGAGCTGCGCGTGAACCTGTGGGCTTTCTGTGTGGGTTTGTCTCTGTGTGGTTTGGTTTTGTGACGATGCATTAATAAACAAATGGCGAGCGCCTCTCCACCGGCGCTGGCCCCTTCCCTTCCCGGTAGGAGGATTTGAACTAGTACTGCTTTCTTCACTGGGGGGAGTGGTGCCACTCAAAAGCAACTTGCTGACTCTCGGAATCCCTCCTCTCTAGTGAGCCTCCTGGGACTGGTGCCTTGTTTTAGGGTGCAGCTATTCTAAGCTTCACTGTCCTCTCTCAGAAAATAAATGGCAGTTATCCAGTTGTGAGGAGAGACCCCGAAGCTCACCTGTGCTGTTACTTCTGGGGTGTCAGATTGTGGCTCCACACTAGGGCGAACCCTTCGGGGGGGCGCTGTCTGTGAGGTGACAGAACTTTGAGTTGCCAAGGTTGCATTTGTGCCCTTAACCTGGCAGAGACCAGAATGTCACAGCTGACTTTGGAACATACTCCAAACCAGCCAGTGACATTCAGAGGACCAGGGGAAGTGTGTGTGTGTGTGTGTGTGTGTGTGTGTGTGTGTGTGTGTGTGTGTGTGTTTTGGGGGTGGGGGGCGTATATTTAAAAAGACCTGGCAACTTTTCAGGATTATTTGTGGAGACTGCCAAGGTGAGGATCAGAAACGAAAATGCTTTTTTTGTGAGTTCAAGTTCTAAATTTTGTTGACCTATCACTTACAAAAAAATAGGTTAAGTGTCAGCAAAAGAAATGTTTGGATTTTTGCCTGGGCTGGTGAGAGTTGGTGCAAATTTTCGTGTTTGCATAGGAGGCGAGGAGACCATCCACCAAAGAGGAAGTCGTTAAATAATATGGATCTGTGGGTGTTTTAAAACTCCAGGCCATCTGGATGTTTTGCTTTTTTTTTTTTTTTTTTTATGGATTAAAAAAAACTGCTTTAGGAAAATTGAGAGTTTATATCCCTTAACTTCCAAATTCATGTAGGTAAAAGTAAGACACTCATTAGACTAAATTGAAAGTTTTTGTTCCTCTAGAAATGTTAATTTCTAAATTAACCTTCGAAATGTTAATTTGCTAGTGGTACCTAGGATGCATGAGGTTTCCTCTCTGGTGTAATGGTCACTGACCTTCCTACGTGAAGCAGGTAAAGTCACTTGTCAATGCAAAATGTATTAGAACTTGATGAAATAGCGCTTTGAGTTTGAGAAATAAACGTATATTTAAAAAAAAATACCTGTCCGTTATGCGACCTGACTGTGCTCAGTTCTTTGTGTGTCTTCAGCGGGGAACTTATTTTGGGTTTCCGGGAAGATGCTGCGTGGGGGTGGGTGGTTGTCGAAAGCAACCCTGGTGCTGCTCTGAAGGATGGCGCTTTCTCCAGGGGGCACACGGTTACCTCGGGGCGCACCACTCCCATCCCAGCTGGACTCTTCTCCAAGGCGCCCGACTGATGAAACCGAGCCTGATTGTGGACCACGGCCCTCAGCGATGCCCACGCCGCTGGTGCAGTCCTGAAATCTCCCTTCACGAAACCTCGCTGGATTTCATGCTAAAAGCTGGGTGGTTCTGAGCTTGACCTTGGCCCCATACCCCTCTCAATAAGAGAGACAAAATAACTGCTGTATACAACAGCTACCGTGGTCTCATCACATTTTAAAGGAAGCACAGGTGTGAACGAGTGGCAGGTGGTATTGATGGTGTCTGGAGGGTACAGAGAGAGACTAGATCGCACACGGCGACCAGCTTGCTTCCTGACCCTCTGCCCCCAGCCCTGCCCCTGCCATGGCCTCTCTTCCTTGCTGTTCTTTCTTGAACTCCTACAGTTTTCCTGTAACTGCCATTTAAAAAAAAAAAATGTATGGCTTGCCCTGTTATGGCTCAGTGGATGGAGCATCGGCCTGTGGACCAAAGGTTCCCTGGTTCGATTCCGGTCAAGGGCACGTATCTTGGTTGCAGGCTCCCCCCTGGCCTGGGCCCTGGTTGGGGCGCGTGCAGGAAGCAACCAATAAATGTGTTTCTCTCACGTCGATGTTTCTCTCTCTGTTTTTCCCTCTCTCTTCCACTCTCCCTAAAAAATCAATGGAAAAACATCCTCAGGTGAGGAACAACAACAGAAACCAAAAGCAAAAATGCACGTCTTTGTGTAAAAATGCTTCACACCCTGTCTTCAGCCTGCCTGTTCTCAAACCTTTCCGTCTGAGACGAGCCTCCTCGAGGGCAGCAGGCGTGGAGTCCGCCTCCAGGTCGCTTCTTGGGGGTGTCCATTCGATGACCCTTCCCCTGGGAAGCCAGCCCGCACCATCCCTGCTGTCTGCAGCCCTAGCGTTGACTTCCTCTGTCGTCCTCGCCTCGCAGTGGCTGGACTTTGGATCCAGAACTGCTCAGGAAGGTTGGGGTGACTCTCCTCCCTCCATGATCACAGAATTGGGCCCAAATCAAAGAGCAGTTTTACGATCCTGTTATGTTTGCCCGTGAGCCAGCTCCCAGCGCCTCTCCTCCCCTGGACTGCCTGTTCCCTCGCCGTGTTCCTCCACTCTGCCCCTGTGGTGTTGCCTGCAGCACTTGCGTGGGCTCCTTCATGAGTCTTGTCACTTTGCCTGTTATTTTTCTTGACTCATCCGTGGGCTCTTTCTAAAACAGATGCGGTCCTAGCCGGCCTGGCTCAGCGGATCGAGTGTCGGCCTGCGGACTGAAGGGTCCCAGGTTTGATTCCCGGTCAGGGCACATGCCTACGTGGTGGGCTCGATTCCCAGCGTGGGGGCATGCAGGAGGCAGCCGATCAATGATTCTCTCTCATCATTGATGTTTCTATCTCTCTCTCCCTCCCTTCCTCTCAGAAATCAATAAAAAAATGTTTTTAAAAATAAATAAAACTGGTGTCCCTGTGCCCGCCCATACCATAAAACCTGCGGAGACCTGACTGTGCAAGGGCAGGTGTCAGACCTAAAAATCTGAAGCGTCTGGCACAGCTCGCTCCAGGCCACCTTCCCAGCCCTTTACCGACTCCCCTAAGCAGGTCTCCAGCGCCCACAGGTCCTTCCATGCCCCCACCGTGCGGAGAAGCCCCAGGGCACCCCGTGGCGATGTCACTCGTTCGCTGCCTTCCCACCCGCCGTCTCCTGCTGTTTCTGGGGGGGGGGGGCGGGGGGGGCGGCACTTCCTGGGTCGCATCAGCTCTTCCCCCCCATGGAGGCCCCTCCCCGGCCTCCCACACAACCGGCAGAGCTTTGCTGCTTCAAATGTTGAGCTCGGCGCTTCGTCCCTGGAGGACTTGGACGGGGACCGCTGTTCCCCGGGAGGCTGAGTGCTGGCTGTTTACCTGGGTGTGTTGTAAAGCTCCCTGCGGTGCCAGGAAACATTCCGGTCCAGGCATCGCCCAGGCCAATATTGACACGCGGTCAACATGCGTGGGAAGTGGTGGTGCTCAGTTCTCCGGAACGGGAGTCACCTCCAGGACAGTGACACTGCGGGTCACCAGCTCTTGACCTCCTGAACGAGGCCCAGACTTGTGGCTGCAGCCCTCACACTCCCGGGCCACCTTCTGAACCCCCACCCACCCAGTACCTGCAATGCCTTTCCCTCCGGGTGTTCTAGAACAGCTTCTCCCACGTCACCTCCAGGGTTAGCGCCTCAGCACCGGAGCAGTGCAGCCGTGAGCACCAGGATCTCCAGGGTCCAGTGTATTTGCAATTAGGGGGCAGTTTCTGCTCCTTCACCGTGTGCATGGTGACCGGGCTGGGGTAGCAACCTACTTTGGTTGTCATCTGGGATCATCATCTGCTGGAAGATGCCAAGAGCATCCCCAGGACCTAGAGGGCTTTCCAAACAAGGGAGGTCAAGGAGAGGCACGTCAGGGTGGAGCCCCGTCTGAGAAATGGTGAGACGTGGGCTGGCACCGTGGTCAGCACCTGGTCTACTTGCCACCCCTACTCACAGGCTGAGGGGGACGCTGGTGAGGTCAAGTGACCGCTGTCCCAAGTGCACAGCAGAGCTGGGCCCATGTGCTGGCTTCTTGCCGCCCGCTCCCAGGCGTCCTGTACGGGGCTGTGTCCCTCTTCCGGGGGAGGAGGTGGACACGCGCCGTCCTGGCAGGGCACCCCTCTCCAGAGCAGGTTTCTGTGAGTGCTGTCCTGTCTGAAAGCGGGGGCCGTGGGCCGTGGTGGGAGGCTCCGTTTCAGGCTCCCAGCAATCGCTGACCCATGCCAGCCACGACCACGGCGCAGGTCTGTCCACACCAGGCCTCTCATCAAAGCAAGTCACCACGCGGGCTGCCTTTCACGGTGGGATGTTCCTTAAAAGTGGTCCTGGGAGAGTCACCCGCCTTCTTTCAGATGCTCACCTGGAGGGAGGGTTCCAGAGCGGTAGTGTGTGTGTGTGTGTGTGTGTGTGTGTGTGTGTGTAAGAGAGGGAGGGAGGGGGAGAGGAAGTGAGAGAGGGAGAGAGGGCACAACCGTGACTCTGGCTGGATTTTTCTAAACAGTCGTAGTGCATTCAATATGGGTTGGGTCCGAGCTTTTGCTCAGGGCTCTGCTGGAAGCTCCAGCCGTGAGAGAATGGAAGGACCGTCGCTCACAGTTGACTGCGGCGTTGGGGATGACCCACCACACGGTGCGCGTGGAGCTTGCAGGCCTCGGAAACCTGGGCGGTGAGGAGCAGTGTTCCCGCAGACAAGGGAACTCCCAGGGGCTCGGAGCACTCCGGAGTCTCCCGAGCTATGTGTCTGGTGAGAGGTCAGCTTGTGCACCACGACCGGACCCTCCCCACCGCCATAGCCGCGCAGATAAAAGCTCATTGTTATGCCAGCCCCTCTCAGGCCAGGGAGGTGTTGAGTTGCCTGGTAATAGATCCGCTTCCCCTCCTGCAGGAAGGAATTCCTTGGACAGGCCAGCGGCCCCTCATACAGCCCTCCCTTTGGGCCACGGGGGCCGGGGCAGGGACCTGCTGCAGGCTTGCTCCCGTGTTTGGGGACTATCACAGGCGCCAGGCCCTGTGCTCGGCACCAGCATCTAATCCCCAGCACCGCGGAGGTGGGACCATTGCGTGTCCAGGGGAAGCCAACGTGTCATAGGGTGGCAGAGCCAGGACCGGGCCGAGGGGTGTCAAATGTCGGGGCTCAAGCTCTTGGCCCTTCCGTGATGTGCTGTTTTGCTCCCACATGTATTTTACAGGGCAGCACGTGGATGAGACACAAAAGAGCAAACATCCACCTTCCGACAGAGACTAATCGTCAATGGTTAGGAAACAGTATTATGACAGAGGCCAAAGGGACTGGTTCACCTGATTAGTCAAGAACAGCTATGCCCTAGCCGGTTTGGCTCGGTAGATAGAGCATCAGCCTGTGGACTGAAGGGTCGTGGGTTCGATTCCGGCCAAGGGCACATGTCCAGGTTGTGGGCTCCATCCCCAGTAGACCCTGTGCAGGAGGCAGCCAATCAATGATTCTCTGTCATCATTGGTGTTTCTCTCTCTCCCTCTCCCTTCCTCTCTAAAATCAATAAAACTATATATATATTTTAAAAAAAAACTGAGCTAGCATAGGGGGCCTACACTGCATGGACGTTGGCATAAAGTTTTAAGTGAGGATGGAAATGAAACAGCACCCCCTTTTCCCTAAGAGGGATGGTACATGATGGAGGGGTGTCGACACCTCTTGCAGCCGAGAGGGTTGCAGGCCGTGCTTGCCCAGGTGCAAAGAAACCAAGAGGGGAGGGGGACACAAAACTGAGAGCAAACCCAGGCAGTTCCTAGAATCAAACACCTGTGGGTTTTCATGCGCTAAATATAGTAGGAGTTGGGTTGTCTTATCCCTAAGTCAACACCACAGGGGAGGCAAAGGCGTTGGTTTTTTAAAGCATCTTTACATTGGCCCCGGGGAGCCGGAGGCTGGGAGGAGCGCCTTGGGCCGCTAGGAGTGCCTCCTGGCAGCGTGGGCTTCTCTGCCACCCCTGCTGTTTCGGATCCATGCAGACGTGTGCCCTGTGGGTCTTCCCTCCTCGCAGGCCCACGCCGTGCACCGGTAGCCCGGCGCCCTCTGTCCCTTCCCCACGTGAGGGCTCCGTGCCCCTGGCCCTCCCAGGATCCCCCGGGGCAGGACAGCGCCCCTCTCTCAGCCCCGGCAGCAGAGGCAGCTTTCCCAGCTCGTTCCATCCTCCTTTAGATTCTACTACAAGGAAAACGAGTCTGTCTTTGGGCGCAGCCCCTGTTTCGGCAAATGTCAAACCAGGGGCTGGATAGCGCGGTTCCGGGCTCCGGGGGTGCCCCCCCCCCCACCCCCGGAGTTACACTTCCAGCCTCTTGCCTGAGCGCCAGCTGTGTGCCCAGCAGGGCATGAGGATCGGAGGGAGGAGGCCTCCAGAGGGGCAGAGCGCCTGCCTGAGACAGGACAGCGGGCACTTTGGAGCCAGAGGTCCCAGCGCAACTCCCTTGACTCCCTGCGTGCTCTCGCCCATCAGCTGGGTTGCCGGGGATTCAAGGACAAGGTATTCGATATAAAGCCCCGAGCCCACTCCCAGGTGCTCACAGGCGGGTCTAACCTCGCTCTCCTCTGCCCTTGGGAGTGGCGGGGGCGGTGGTGGGAGGGCGGTGGGGGTGGGGGTGGACAGCCTGGTCAGAGAGCTAAGAGCAGCTCTGTGGCCTTAAAGGCACTGACACATGTGCACGGGTTCGTCAGCCCCTTTAGACAGCACACCGTGACACTAGCTACACTTTGTTGAGCCTTCAGGCCAGGGAAGGGTGTCTCACTATGCTAGGGCCAAGGCTCAGGCCAGCTCTGCCAGGTCGGTGGTAGCAGTTTCTCCCCCCACCCCACCTCCTGCTTAACAGACAGGGAGCCAAGGCTCAGAGATGGCAAGCCACATGCTGCCCCCACACAGCCTGGGCTGAGCAGCGTCCTGCCTGGAGCCAGATGGTGTGGACCATGCCCAGCAGCTGGGCTGCGAGCCTGGGGCTCCGGCCAGGGCTGTGTCCTGGCAGCCCGTTGCCCTAGGGCTGCAATATCATCCTAATTCCCACTAACAACCAATTAGCCTCACTCCCGAGGTGTTGCCAACTCACACAGTTCCCCAGAACCTCAGCCCGGTGTCCCCACCCCTGTGCTGGGGGTGAGCCCAGAGAGAGAGAGACCGTCCTGGGCACTGGCTATACAGTGAAGTGACCTCCTTCTTTCACTGGACAATTCCCAGGAATTAGGGCCTGCGGGCTGATGAGGCCCCAGCCCCTCCCCCCCACCCCCCAGCCTCGTTGGTGAATGTGTGACCTGCGGGTTTTGCTGGGATGTGCACATTTCTCATAATGGTGTTGATAAACAAAGAGGACTTTGCAGGGAAGGGCGTTTCTCTCTCCAAAGCTGCTGTTTCAGACATTCCTCCCCAGCCCGAGCCCCCGGGGCCAGTCCCCAAGCCCCGAGCGGGACAGACCTTTGCCTGCCTGAGGTAGGACACGTTCGCACTCCGCCAGACAAGGGCCTCCCCCCACCCCCGCCCCCACCCCCGCCCCCACCCCCACCCCAGGAGCAGGCAGGGCCTCCAGCGGTGAAGGCAGCAGGACCTATGAGGACCGCAGGTAGACGCTGCAGCTCAGACGAGCTTCTCATCCAGCCATCATGGGAACCGATTCGATACATGACTGCCTGGGGACGGATGTTTTCAGGGTTCTTCTAGCTCCAGGGGCCGGAATCTTAAGGGGCAAGCTTTGCGTCTGTACAGTCTCCTTCGCAGGCTGGGACTCCGCTGTCATGAACACAGCACGAAAACACATAAACTGGAATGACTGTTCCAATAACATCTTATGATTTTATTTGTTTTTGTTAATCCTCACCGGAGGATATTTTTTTCACTGATGTTTTGAGAGAGAGTGGAAAGGAGGGGGGGAGGAGGGAGGGGAGGAATGAGAAAGAGAAAAAGACATACACACACACATCGATGTGAGAGAGACACAATGATTGGTTGCCTCCCGCACGCGCCCCAACCAGGGCCCTGGACCCTTTGGTGTGTGGGCCGACACTATACCATTGAGCGCACCAGCCAGAGCCAATAGGATTTTACTGAGGGATGCTAAAATTGGAAGTTTATGTCATGTCCATGTATCATAAAATATTCTTTTGATTTTCCCAACCACTGAAAGGGTAAAAGCCATTCTCGCCGACTGCATGTGAACACAGGCTAGTTCTTGTCCAGAAGATGGACCAATTCAGAGCAAAACTCTTCCTCTTCTTTGCCTGCCCCTCCCCCAGCATGTCCCTCAGGCTGGTGGAGCTGACAGCTGACGGCCTGCCCTGGTCCCCGTGTGCCACCGGCCTCCCGCTGGCCCCCCCCTCCCCGAGCCTCAGGGTCCAGGTGCGGCAGCCGGCTGCACCTGCTGGCATGAGTTGCTGTCACCATGACCCTGAAACGGGGACTGCAGGTTCCAGCCACGTGGCATCCCTGCCCTCTGGCCCGGACGGCCCTCCTGGCCCCGGTTCCGCCATTCCTCTGCCCAGCTTGGGAACTTGGGAAGCTCCTCTTCCCAGCGAGATTTCTTGTATGTTCCCAGGAAGGTGGACTCCCCTCTCGGGTCTTTATAGAGCCCCCAAATAGTGCACCTTCTCCCAGGCAGGCTGCTCTGTGCTTCAAACTCCTCCCACAGAACTTGGGGCACTTTGCTTGGGGCTTTTGACGCGTACCCCTCAGCGATGAGCCAAATGTTCTCTTCCTGCTCACATGCCCGGGCTGACTTCCACACTCCAGGCCTTCACCCCTTCTCGTAGGCATCCTGGGGCTGTTTGAAAGTCAGGCTCTGACTGTCCCCCCAGGCTGGGCATGTCCAGCAGGGTCTGTCCCCCCGGGCTCTCCCCTCCTACCCCGGGAACCCAGTGTCTGTTCTGCAGCGGGCACCCAGGTTGCCAGAGGTTTGGAGAAACAATACCAGATGCTCAGGAAGGATGGGGGTTCCAGGTGTGGAAACAATGGAGGTTCTCCCTAAGGAGGGGGGTGGAGGGTGGCTCTACAAGCCACTCAAGGGACAGGGTGATGGAGGGACCACAGCGAGAGAGGCTCGATCTTGGCAAAGATCTGTCCAGAAGGCTCAAGCCAGGAGGAAAGTGTCTGGCCCAGCCAGAGTGGCTCCATGGTTGATCGTAGACCTGTGAACCAGGAGGTCACGGGTTCGACTCCCAGTCAAGACACATGCTCAGGTTGTGGGCTTGATCCTCAGTGCAGAAGGCAGCCAATCAATGATTCTCTCTCATCACTGGTGTTTCTATCTCTCTCTCCCTCTCTCTTCCTCTCTGAAATAAAAATAAAAAATGTCTCTGAAGGACACTAAGCGTCCTCCGGAGGAGACAGGTGGCGAGATGAGATGTGGGAGAGGGCTGAGGAGTCAGGCGGACTCTGCACTGCCGTTTCCCAACACTGTGACCTTCGGTACGGTATTTGACCTCTGTTTCCTTGGCTGTAAAAATGAGGATGCTTCCCTGGTATGGTTGGTGTAAGGATTAAAAGAGATAACGTTAGTAAAGACCCGAGTACTAACTAGATGGTTAATAAATGATAGCTTCTGTGTGTGTATGTGTGTGTGTGTGTGTGTGTGTGTGTGTGTGTGTGTGTGTAAACACGCCAGGAAAGAAGTGGGCTTCATCGTGGCCCTTTTGCCTGATTGAAATCACCTGCAGTGCTGGTTAAACATTCGGGGTCACAGGATGTCACCCAAATGTTGTGATTCACTAGGTCAGGGATAGGGCCAGGGACTCATTCCCAAATGAACCTCTAGACTTTGGACAGCACGGCCGTAAGGGTTGAGGAGATGGCCCATGGGAGCAGGGACCGTCAGGGGGCCTTCAGGAGCTGGGAAACGGGGGCCTGTCTCAGAAGGTGACACCCTGAAAATACTTGAAGGTGGGATCACGTGTCACAGTTTTCAACAAGAAAACAGGGTGAGCAGAAGCATCAGACCAGTAAGCCCGATGCCTACGCCTGGCATTGGCTTGGATTGCTAAGGGATTGCTCACGCGGATTCAGTGAGAAACCAGTCTGCCTGCCAGTCCCTCAGACCAGCGGTCGCCAACCTTTCAGACCTCGCAGACCACCGGTGGATGACCGCTAGAGCAGAGTACAGAACGGTGGTTTTGTTTTTGTGGTTTGACTTGACTATTGTTAAACCATTGCATTTTTACTTCACATTTTAAAGGGAGAAATCATTGTGCCTGGGGAGGAACTGTGTACTGAGTGGTATTAAAATCAAGGAAATGTGTGATTTGTAGAACAAAACAACCCAAAAATCAAAGTCCGCTCAGAGGGTATTGGTGAGGTTTTCACTTCCTGTAATAAAGTCCCCAGTCTTGAGGTTTTCATTGTGAAAGGAGAATCTTCCAGTGGGAAGAGCACATGACCCAGCAGCTCTCCCTGCCCTTCTGGGGCCTTCACTCTCATGGCCCTGCTACTCCACTGGCCTGGGGGCTGCTCCTCCTCACCCCTTCCCCCCCGCTCCCCAGCAGGGCCACCAGTAAGCACCCTTCCCAGCGTGTGTGACCAGGTGGCTTTAGGCAAGGCACTGGCCCTCGCTAGGCCTCGGCTTCCTCGTCTGCAAATGCTAGACTGGGCTAGCCCGTCTGTGGGGTCTCAGCCCCCAGCTCCATGCCCAGCCAGGCCTTTGTGCCTCAGAGCAGCTGGGAAGGACGTGGGTGCCCAGAGGAGGCTGACATGATGCAGGACCCTGGCTCGGGCTGGTGACAGACACCTTCATTCTACCCTCAGAGGCGGCTGAATGTAGCTGGACACACACCTCTGGCCTGGGAGTCATCGCGTTTTAAAATGTCGAGGCATCTTTCATTGTTCTTTGGCGTCAAGTATTGCTGGTGAGAAGTCTGAAGCCACACTAGCCCCTATACTTTGCATGTGACCTGTGCCCATCCCCTGCCCTTTTAGGGTCCCCTCTTTATTTCTGGGTTCCTGAAATTCCATGACGAAGTGCCTTGGGGTGTGTGTGTGTGTGTGTGTGTGTGTGTGTGTGTGCACATCCCCTGTGCTGGGCACTGCACAGGCCATTTTCATCTGAAAGTCATGTCCTTCGATTCTTCCTTTATTGTTTCTTTTAAAATGCTTTCCTCCTTTTCTCTTTTTGGATTTTGATTATTCAGAGATTGGACCTTCTGAGCTAATTGCTGAATGTTATTGTTTCTCTCTGCTTTTCAATCAAAATCAGTCACTCTCCCACCCCCTCTTCACTCCCTCCTTCACCTCTGTCTCCTTTTCTAGAACTTTCCAAGTGGTAGCCTGGACACACTTTCTACACTTCCCATGGGGTTTTTAATATTTACTATCAAGTTTTTGACTTTTTTAAAAGTTCTCTTCTGCTGCCCCTTCTGTAGCTTCCTTTTCCCACCTGCCACTTTCTACCCCTCTCCCTCTGCAGTCACTCTGAGAGTAGCACCCGGAAGCCTTGCTGATGTGTTCTCATGTTCCCTGAGCTCTCTTTCTCCAACTTCCTTCCCTCTGTGTATGTGTCTCACCCCATCTCTTATCCTGGAGGTGAGGGGGTACGCGGCTTCAGAAGGTGCCCCACTCTTGGCCGTCACTCTTACTTTGGATGGGGTCGCTTTACTATCCATGAGACGCGCTCGTCCGGGCCAGGCGTCGGGCATCCGGCCTCCCCTTCGGGGGATTAGGCCGATGCTCAGCGATGCTTTGGTGGCAGCCGCCTGCCCACGTGGATATCTGTAGGTATTTTCTCTTGCGCTGTGAGTTTTCTCAAAAGGAACCTTTCAGCTGGACGCGTGTCTGGAGGTACCAGCCTGGATCACGGTGAAGTGTGTGGATTTTCACTTAATCTCACTTTCAGAAGGGAGGCTCAGGCGTGCCTGTAGCTGGGTTTGATATCCCCAAATCCAGAGCCTTGTCAGTTCACCTCCCAGCGTGGCAGGGGCCGTTGCCAGGCCACGGGGGCTTGGGAAGGAGTTATGGGATGTAGAGGCTCTTTAAGAAGACTTTTTACAGATCCCCCTGGCTTTCGGTCCGGCCCACGTCTGACTCCCACAGGCATCTGGTGCCTCTACTCCCTCGGCCTTTCTGGGCTCTGAGGCTCCTGTCTACCTGCTTCTGGTGCGTCTCTCCCGTCCTGAGTCTGATGTCAGCTTCCTCGAATCTGCTCACCTGACCCTTCCCGGCTGCCAAACCTGTGCGGGTCACTCCCACCAGCTGTCATTGTTCCCACCCTCACTGTCATCATGCAGTTGCTGTTTTACTCCTTTTCTGTCATTGTTGTTGGGGTTGAAGTGAAGGCAGAGACACATGTCCTGTTTCGTCTGCCTTGTGTGACTACCCAGTGTTTGTTCTCTTACCCCCTTCCCGTAGGGTCCCCGGAAGATTTGTTTTGAAGAGATTTAGATCATAAGAAACAAAGGCAACTTATTTAGCCATGTACTTATCATTTCAGGTGCACTTCATTCCATTGCAGACTTTCAGATTTTTGTAGTATCGTTACATGTATGGAAGATCTCTTTTGAATTGAACCAATTATTAATAAAAGCAAATCTTTATTCACGCCATGGTCAGAATAGGTAGGACCTACAGCACCTGTGGTCGTGAGATAAAATGTACCAGCACAACTCTGCAGGCTGTGGTTGGGTTGAGTTTGGTGGAGCCGCCCAGGAGGTCCATGCCATCCACCCACTCCCTCTCCAGGACGGGGCCTGTGAGGACGGAGCCGGTGACTTGGCAATGGCGGCTGTGTCTGATGTCACCGAAGGCCAGAGGCCAGGTTCTGTCTTCGGAAAAAGTAGCAGAAGACTGGGGGTGAGGAGCAATGAAATTATTGGAGAAAGATTATGATATCAATGCTGTGTTTCTAGTTTAAAAAGCTTCATTGGTTTGTTGCTCAATCTCTTGAAGACCTAGAAAGAGGAGTATTGCTAACAAGGGAATCTGTTTTGGCAATTCGAGAAAGATCAGGCTAACGGAATGACTCCCCGCTCTTTATCTCTTGTCTCTGGGGGCCTCCTGGTGCTGCACCCAGGGTTATCCTGCAGCTCAGGCACCTGAGTGGCGCTGGGCCAGCCTGGTTCTCACAGACCAGATGAGCCCTTGAATGCCAGTACTTCCAAAAGTTTACCTTCTTGATAGAATTACTTCTAAAATTCATTGCATACTTTCCTGCCTTGGTAAGAGAAATACAATGAAAATATCAAAAATAACATACTCAGTGGTTGAGCGTCAGCCCATGAACCAAGAGGTCACCAGTTTGATTCCTGGTCAAGGCATGTGCCCAGGTTGTAGGCTTGATCCCCAGTAGGTGCCATGCAGGAGGCAGCCAATCAATGTTGATGCTCATCAATGTTTCTCCCTCCCCCTCCCCCTCCCCCTCCCCCTCTCCCTCTCCTTTTCTCTCCTACACCTATTGTTAAAAAAATGACAGGCAGGGAGAGGGAGTATTTGTCCAAGGCACACATAATTTTATCTGTCCTTGATAACTCAGAGATATCACTAGGACCATCAAATATTGGACTGTAGCCACGAATATAGACACACGTATAGAAGGTCCTTGAAGTATGAGAACTATCCTGGGGTCCCCCAAGTTAGAACTGCCCTTGGGGACTCATTGAGGACCCTTGTGTTGTAGCATTTGCTCTTCATGAGAGTCTGCAGGCATAAGCCAGGCAGGTGCCCCTAGGACAGCCGTGGGCAAACTACGGCCCGTTTGAAATGAATAAAACTAAAAAAAAAAAAGACCGTACCCTTTTATGTAATGATGTTTACTTGGAATTTATATTAGTTCACACAAACACTCCATCCATGCTTTAGTTCCGGCCCTCCGGTCCAGTTTAAGAACCCATTGTGGTCCTCGAGTCAAAAAGTTTGCCCACCCCTGTGCTAGGAAATGAAGGTGGGGAGATTGATGGGGAGCATGGGGATCTGGAAGCATGGGGAGCGGGGTGGGCTGTGGGGACGTTGAGGCGCACAGGTGGCCGTCACGTGGGCTTGCCCTGGGCAGGGAGCAGCGTGATTGCTCTTGGAATTCAGTGGATGGGATGCGGCCATTCAGACCTAGTTCACCTGTATTGACCCAGTAGTCCTGACGGCTATCAAACCTCTCTCTGTATTAGTTTCCTCATCAATAAAATGGGGAATATCCTTACAATTTAGGTAAGTTTGGCCCAGGTATTTACAGAAAGCACTTAGCAGAATGTCTGTTATGTAGCAATAACTCCGGAAATGTCTTTGCTGTTTTTAATAATGAAGTTCTGGACTGCGGCCGAGAGGAACAGTTGCCTTTGGTCACATGATCCATGCTGTCCACGACTTTGAACTCAGTCTGAGTCACAGTGGGCACCTTTCTCTGGAGGGAGTTCGTTCTCTGCAGGATGAGCGGCTGGGCTGGGGCTACAGACCAGCAAGCTTCCCACTCACGGTCTCACGCTCCCGTCTGGGCAGCCCTGAGCTCGCCCCTCCACCCTGCCGGCCTGGCCTGGGCTTGCTGATGCCTGGCTCCCGGCCGTCACATGACTGCTGCCCGCTGTGCCCAGCTTGCCCCCGCAGGGACCAGGCAGCCTGCACAGCGAAGGGCTCCTGTGTCAGCAGCTCTGGGGCCAGCAGGTCAGACAGGAGGCCAGAGGTCAGAGTGCCCGGCGCCCAGCAGACATGTCCAGAGCAGAGACGTCAGATCAGGCAGCACACGTCTTAGCCCCGTGGGACCCAGGCTGCAGTGGCTGCAGGGGGTCCCACTCCTTTACCCTGAGGCCCAGCTGTGCCCCCTGCCCGGTAGGACTCCGCCTCTGGAAGCCTTCCCTGCAGAAGAACATGTGAGCCGGCGTCGCTGGAACTGGCTTGTGTTCACCGAGGAAGCAGCCTTTTCCTCAGCACAGAAGGGGGGGAGGGTCAGAAGGGGGGCGGGGAGCAAAACTGAGGCTCTCAGGGCCCAGTGTGCAGAGGGAGGCCTGAAGCAAGTTGTCTGAATGAATAGTCGGGAATAGAGATGAAAGAAAAAGAAAGCAATTCTAGTATTTCTAAATACGATGTCTGTTACTTAGTATTGGGGAGGATTGATACCGTGGGGATTTCCTACCCGTTCCTTTTAGCATCAGAGCGGTTGTTGAAATGAATCGCTGTGGGTGCCCGATCTGTGACGCAGCTGGAAGCCGAGCAGCTGTGCAACCAGATGTGGGGCCAGAGGGCCCGCTCAGTTGCTCGCTGCTCCCTCAGGCAGCCCTCCACCCCTCCACAGAGCCCAGGGACCAGGCTCTGAAATCCCTACAAATAAGAGAAAGCTAAACTGAGGCAGCCCCCGAAGGAGCCCGGAACAGCCCAGCCCCTCTGCCCGCTGTGGGCAGAAGCGCCTCCCAGGCCACAGCCTAGATTCAATTCTCAGAAAAGTCACCTGCTCCGTCTCCGAGTGCCGCTGGCAGCATTCCGTCGTGCAGTATGGCTTTACTGAGCGTCTACTATATGCCAGGATTTTGGGTGGTAATGAGCAAAAGGACCTTGTCCCAGTTTCCATGCCCATGTGACAGTCTGTGCTGCTCATTTTATAAATCGGTGACATTCAAATGAATTGGACCACAACCTTGCAACCTAGTGTGCACACGTGCATGTGGGTAGACTCCCAACACAAGTCTCCGGGAAAGATCTTTACCGAGATGATATGCACAGCGCAGGGATACTTTCAGTGCTGGTGGACACTTCCTCTGTTTATGACCCACCCACAGTTTGAAAACCCTGCCCCCAGCCCGTGCTCCCAGGCCCTGATGTTCCACCGACAATGTCATGCTGCCTACGCTCCCCCGAGCGCCCTCACCCCAGCGCATGACTCCACCCTGCTCACGGCTACCGCTCCTCCCAGACTCACAGACCACATTCTGAGCTCCAGCAGCCTCCGGGCACACTGGCCTGTCTCCGTCTCCGTTTGACCTCTCACTCACTGGGTCCGAGTCTGATTATGTCCCTTTTCCCCACACCCTGCCTCTTCTCCTGTGGGCACTAGGTAAGTGAGTTCCTGGGTCATCCACACATGTACCCCCGGGAGAAACCTAGAAGGCTCCTGATGCACCCACCTGTCCTCACTCTGAGTCACGTTGTGTCTCGGAGAGAACTTGCCCCTCCATCTCATGGTCATCGCTTCAGCTCAGCCCTTCTACCGTCGATAATCTCTCTCGGGCATCTTCTAAGTCATCTCTGTCCAACAGCACTTAGAGCAACAATAGAAACTTCTGTATCTGCACTGTCCAATATGGTAGCCATGGCCGCATAGTGGCTCTTGAGCACATGTGGCTAGTGTGACTTAGAAACTAGCTTTTGGTTTCACTTTAAGGGGCTACTGACTAATGTATTGGGTAGCTCAGGTCCAAGAGATCTCCCTGTCACAGTGTCCCCCCTCCCAGTCCCCAGACCAAAGAGACAACCAGCAAACCCCTGTTGACTAAGCTAATTGATGACATATAAAATATGAAAGCCATAGAAAGAAATTAGCAGCACCTTCCATTAGTAAATAATATAACAAATCAATGCTATTTCTCAGATAAAATGTTTTCATAGAGAAGAAAAGAAGAGAGCGCCATGCTAGGCACTCTGCATTCATTGATTAAAGTCATTAAGTAGGAATTGGCTGTCACCATTGTAGTAGACATTAGTGACATAAACATGAATAAGACGCAACCCCCAAGATTCCAATCAAGAAAGACAATAAGCAGAGAGTTGTAACTCAATACAGGAAGGGCTGAGATGGAGGTTCACACAACTGCCTACAAAGCCCGGAGAAACGGGGGTTCCCTGGGGCCGGCCACCACAGAAGGTGATGCGGAGGGAGTGGCATTTACCTGGTGATTGGAAGAATGAGGAAACGCCTGGCAGGTAGAGAGGGGGCTATTTAAGTTCCGGGAGGGGCAGGAGTGCATTAGTTATCTATTGCTGAGGCACAAAGCATTTCTTATCTCACACCATCTGTGGGGCAGGAACTCAGAAGTGTCCTAGCTGGAGGGACCTGGCACAGTGCCCCACCCCCCTTCTCCTCACCCTTGAGATTGCCATCGAGATGCTATCTGGGCCTGCAGTCACCTGAGGCCTTGCTGAGGTTGGAGAATTGCTTCCCCACATGCACAGTGGGCAGTGGGATCGGCCTTCATACCCACATGGCTGCTCCTCCCCCATGGCCTCTCCGTCAGCTTCTTGACTGTTTCTGTGACATTGCAAGTGGCTTTGACAGGGAGTGATGAGAGAGGCAGCACAAGCAGGAAGCCACCGTGCATTTGAGGACCTGGTCTCTGAGGTCACCTGTTGTCATGTCTACATTATTCCATTTTTCAGAAGGGAGTCCCAATCCAGCACACACTCAGGAGAGAGGATTAAACAAGTATATTCAGTGTCACTTCCTAAAGTCTCCTCGGACACCCCTTCCCACCCGCTTCCTGCCCTGGCTATCCAGCTCCAGGCACGTAATAGAGACTCAGTGAATGTTTGTCCGTGAATAAGTGAGGAAGAAATATCACCAGCTGGCTCTGGGGCCTGGGACTGGCCACTGGACCTCTCTGGGTGTCAGAGTTTTCCCGTCTGCAGAATGGAAGGTGGACTATGTAGCTCTAAGACAGCGGTTCTCAACCTGTGGGTCGTGACCCCTTTGGGGGTCGAACGACCCTTTCACAGGGGTCGCCTAAGACCATCAGAAAACATATAATTACATATTGTTTTGTGATTAATCACTATGCTTTAATTATGTTCAATTTGTAAAAATGAAATTGGGGGTCACCACAACATGAGGAACTGTATTAAAGGGTCGCGGCATTAGGAAGGTTGAGAACCACTACTCTAAGAGCTCTCTCAGCTCCGGCAACCGGTCACTCTTTAACTCCAGCGTCTGTCCAGGTTGAGACAAGGATTCGCTGGACAGTGCATGTGGGAGGACTTGAGGCGGTGAGGGGGCCCGGGAGGAGGCTGCAGGCCATGGCGGAGGAGGGGAGCATCCACGAGGAGGCCCACTCACCCCTGAGGCCCTTAGTTCCTGCTTGTGACCTGATGGGCAGGAGCTGGGAGGGGACAGTCAGAATCAAAACCCAATAAGTAGTGATTCTAACACCGTTGTTAGGCCAGTAGTAAGTCTGCTTCTGGAGAATGAGTACTTTACAGAGAGATTTTTTAACCTGTGTGCCACCGAAGCTCGAAAACATGCAATTCCTGACTATTTAGTCAGGGGCACTGATCTATTTTCCCTCAGATTGTCAAATTAAAAATGACAACAGCCAACACAACAATAGCTGTTTGGTGTGAATGAATCAAAATTATACCTTTTGTGCGTGTTTTTGTCAGATTGGCAAAAAATATATTCTTTGGTGTGCTGTAGATTTTAGTAATGAGTTTATGTGTGCCGTGGATGAGAAAGGTTGAAAGTCGCTGCTCTACAGGCCACGTGAACACACACACAGTGTGTACACCACCCCAACACACACACACACACACCCCAAACGCAGCTGTAGAAATGCAGGTACAAAGACAAACACACATGTGCACAGACATCTACCAGCACACAGTCCACGGCCGGGAGTGTTCCCCCCCTCTCCCTGTTCCCGGACCATCACCCTCTGGGTTTCCCCGCACCCCCCCCCCTGACCCCCAGGCTGTGCCCTGGGGCCCTGGGGATTTATGCTGCTCTCCGAGGTCAAAGACAGGGCTTGGGAAGTGAGAACAATTTGCATCTGCGCAGTCCGAGGGGCTAAGAAAAACCAGGTCTGGTCACTTAGAAACTTGGTGGTTGGCAGGTGCAGCTTTCAGGAGACCTGGAAATAGGACTGGGAAGATGGCTCAGGGCAGGGGGCGGGGCAGGGCAGTTTGTCACAAAACCAACCCTCACCACAGCCCTGTGCGGAGGTGTTCACAGATGGGGAAGCAGATGGGGACATGTAAAGTGACTTCCTCCCAGGCGTGCAATTGTCAGGGACAGATGTGGGCTCAGACCCAGGCTTTCTGATGCCCAAGCCACATTCTCCTCACTGCCCCCAGCAGCTCTGCCTCTTGCCTCTGGCACCTGGCCCCTGCCGGGGGTGGGGGATGGGGGGTGGTGGGTGGAGAGAGCAGTTCAGGCTGTTCACACTCATGTCCCTCAAACTCAGCCTTTTGGAGCCCTGCCTGTGTGGAGAGGGGCTGGAAGGGGAGTGTTCTAGAAACTCATAAAAGTGCATCTTTCAAGAATGACTGAGAGGGACGCACCCCAGTTGCAGGCCCTGGGCCACTGCTCTGCTCAGAAGGGACAGAGGTCTCAGGAGGAAAGCAAACGTGAGTCAGAGACACAGACAAACAGGTGACGTCTGCACGCTGGCTGCCTGGGCATCAGGGTGATCATGCGATGACTCATTCTCAACAGCTGACAGCCTACTATGTGTTTGAAGTGTAAGGGCCAGGTGACAGTTTCATGAGCCCCGAAGACATGCCCTCTCCGTCTCTCTCTCTCTCTCTCTCTCTCTCTCTCTCTCTCTCACACACACACACACACACACACACACACACACACACACTTGGCATGGTTGTGGACCAACGTGTGCAGGACTTGCGCAGTCTAAAGAACCTGAGAGCTCTCAGAGCCCGGGATTTTCCAAAGCACTTGGACATCAAGAATGACCTGAGGGCCGGCCGGTGTGGCTCAGTGGTTGAGCGTCGACCTATGAACCAGGAGGTCACAGTTTGACTCCTGGTCAGGACACATGCTCGAGTTGTGGGCTCAAGCTCCAGTGTGGGGCGTGCAGGAGGCAGACAATCAATGATTCTCTCTCATCATTGATGTTTCTATCCCTCTCTCCCTCTCCCTTCCTCTCCGAAATCAGTCAATATACCTTTTGTGTGTTTCTTTGTCAGATCAAAAAATACATTTTTTGGTGTGCCACAGATTTTAGGAATGAGTTTATGTGTGCCGTGAGTTGAAAAAGGTTGAAAATCACTGCTCTACAGGCCAACCCAATATATATTTTTTGTTTGCTTGTTTTTTTTGTTTTTTAAAGAATGACCTGAGGTACTTATTTAAATGATAGACTCCCACCCAGGCCCCATTCCAGGCCTCTAGGGTCAGAATCTCCGAAGTGGAGGTTGGGAGGCCAGCATATTTTGAAGTTCCCGAGAGACTTTCTCACTGGGAGTTTGAAAACACACCCCTTCGTTGGATAAGCCAGTTTTAGTCCCTGGAATTGCCCAGCGTCACGTGCAGTGTGTGGGAGCTTGATAAATGTTTGTTGAGTGAAATTCAATCTACCTAGAACTTCAATTTTTGCTGTTTTTTTTGTTGTTGTTGTTAATCTTCACCTGAGAATATTTACCCATTGATTATTAGAGAGAGTGGAAGGGAGGGAGAGAGACAGTGAGAGAGAAACATCAGTGTGAGAGAGACACCTTGATTGGTTGCCTCCTGTATGCATCCCGACCAGGGCTAGGGATTAAGCCTGTAACCAAAGTATGTGCCCTTGACCAGAATTGAACCTGGGACCCTTCAGTCTGTGGGCAGACGCTCTATCCACTGAGCCAAACTGGCCAGGGCTACAACGTCTCTCCTTTTGACTGTCCAGTAGAACCCACACTTTGTCTGATGGCCTGGCACATCAAAAGGGACAATTGCCTTTTGAGTTTTCCCAGGAAATCTTGCTGTAGGGTGAGCAGGAAGTAGGGGTAGAGATGCCCTCATTCATTCAACAGCTGTTTGTTGGGTTTCCAACAGCTGGGGCTGGGGGGCAGAAGGGAGGCCCCCTCTCTGCTGAGGTTGAGGGCCACTAAGGTGAGCCAGAGAAGTCTGCTGGAGGTCGCCAGCACGCTTCCGGGGTTGCAGAGGGGTTGGGTGAGGAAATCCTAGGCCAGGTCCATCTTGCTCAGCCCTTTGCAGAAATCTTTACCCCAGGCTATCTGCCCTGACAGATGGCCCTTCTCCCCTCTGTACTCAGTTCTCTTGGCTCCCCCAGGGGATGCTGGCAGCTTTGATAGGCAGTACCCTCTTCTCTTCACCCCTGTGTACCCTGGTGAGGATTGAAGCACTTTCTAAAAATAGGCCGCACCCTAGCTGGTTTGGCTCAGTGGATAGAGCGTCGCGGGTTCGATTCCGGTCAAGGGCACATGCCTGGGTTGCGGGCTCAATCCCCAGTGTGGGGTGTGCAGGAGGCAGCCAATCAATGATTCTCTCTCTTCATTGGTGTTTCTATCTCTCTCTCCCTTTCCCTTCCTCTCTGACATCAATAAAAAATATATATTAAAAAATAAAAATATGCTGGTTGCCCCCTTGGTCTTGCTAAGTTCTGGCAGTTCTAGAAGGAGCAAATAAAGAAGGCAGAAGGTCCTCAGGCTTGAAATCTACCCCCTTGTTGCCTTCCCCTCTCCCAGCCCCACCCTAAGCCCACTGGGCAGGTCTGTTTTCCCTGGCCCCAGCATGTGCAATCCCTAGATAAGAATTTCCAGAGAACCTGACTAGCAAGAGTTGCTACTCATTTGGGTAAGTCACGATGTATGTTTCCTTGTGCTTGGTTCTTAAAACTCAAAGTTTGCCACTGCATGCACTTTAAACAGTTAAATAAATGGTTTGGAATCCCAGAAAAAGTTAACATTGCCAGTCACATAGATCTTTGAAGACTGTCTTGTAACTAAAAGTAGAAGTTTTTTGTGCTTTGAAAAATGAAATAAGTAAATGGTTTACCTGTGGAAGTCTGCTTGCCCAGTCTGTTCATACACATGCACACCTTGTGTGTGGAGAGACCATCATCACACAGGCTGATGCACATGCCCATACCTGAGCGGACACACACACACACACACACACACACACACACAACCACGCACATACACCCTCGGCTTCTACCCTGGTGTCTGGCCATCTGCCATGGTTGATTTGTAAAGATTTGAATATCCCACTTGTGGGTTGGAGATATTCAAGTAGCCACTACTTCTCATTAGCATATTTTTGTCTCCCCAGACTTCCTTCCGTTACGTATGCGCCAGGTACACGGCATGAATACACTCAGTTACAAATTTAGGAGAACGAGGCGCTTCCCCAGGGACCGTCCCCCCGTGCTGTGCTGTGGCAGCTGGGCCACCGCCTTTGAAGTCAAAGGCGTCTGGACTTGAGCTGCATGACCTTGGGCCAAGACTTGATCTCTGTGTTGTCAGTGGAAATGGGATTCTTCCACGGAGTCACAAGAAAAGCTTTTGGGGACCCACACATAGGAGGATGTGAGCAATTGTACAGGTTTATCGGAGGCAAAACGAAGGACTGTCCCCGGTGCCCGGTCACATCCAGGACCAGGTGGCTCAGCTGTCTGGCTGCACACGTGTCCTCGCCACGCCCAGGGGGACCAGGACCCAGAGGTGCGGAATTCTCTGGGTCTCTTTCCCCGTCTGCGTCGCTGCAGGGCTCCACGGTGCTGGGACCAGGAGAGGCATTGCCCTCCAGCCCACCCGCTGCCTGTGGGGCAGAGGAGCACGAACGGATGAACCTCAGGCCTTTGTTACACTTTCCCTGTATTTCCTTGGGTTGGGGAGAGAGCAGGCTTTCTTTTAAACTAACCAGTCTTCCTATTCTTCCTGGGCTTGTGCTAGGCCCTCCCCCAATCCAATCCCTTTCCTGGCTCTTCGGGGGGTTCCTAATCTTACCCTATCCAATCCTTTCCCCGGGTTAGACTCCTCCCCTTTACGGCGCCATCTTGGTGTCTACTGCGCATGCCTCAGCAGAGGAATCTCACCTTTATTGGATCTCCCTCCCCCTGGTAATCTGGGGGAGCATGGGTTGGCTCCCTGCTAGATTGGAAAACTGGTTCTGCCCGGCCAGCGTGGCTCAGTGGTTGAGCGTTGACCCATGAATCTATATATATTTCCTCTCTGAAATCAATATATGTATGAAGAACGACGGTTTTTCCTGCCTGCTTGGGGGTTGGGGATGCTGCTGCCCCTGGGGTGTCTGGGAGCTATAGCTTAGTCAGCTCTCTCTCTTCTCTTTTGTTAATACCTAACTAGCTGCCCATGCTAACATCTGGAGCCTCCTGATTAGAAAACACAGGGGACGTGAGGATGCCTGCATCACGGGGCGAGGTTAGGATTAAATAAAATGACGTGTATAAAACCAACTCTCCTTCCCTAGCCCACGGTGGCTGCTTAGTAAAGGCGAGCTTCTTTCCCTCTGTAACCAATCGGAGAATTCCTTTCATTGTACAGGAGGGAGGAGCCTCAGAAGTCATGGCCTACCCCCACCGGGGTCACTCGGTCCTCTTAGCATGTGTTCATGCTCCTCTCCCCCATTAGCACCTGCTCGCGCACCAACACCAAGTCCCAGCCAGCAGCGGCCTCAGGGAAGGGTTGTAAGACCCCATTGGATGGAGCCCTCTGGTCATTCAGCCCTCAAGACCCCAGGCTTGAGCAGCTCTAAGGCCTAGGAAGGAACTTACGTCTCCAGGAGGGAGCCCATTTTGTTGTCAGGCATGTCAAGTTCTTGGAAAGTACTTCCTGAGAGATTGGACCAGGGCTTTCAGGGATGGGCTGGGGGTGAGGTGGAGGCTATCTTGGGAGGGAAGACCTGCAGAACCACTGCTGGTGCCTTGTGTTGGCTCCAGGACCAGGAAGAGGACACAGTCTGTCCACTGTGGTCCTTCACTTGGTGCTGTGTGTTGCCAACCACCTCATTCACAAGTGCTGGCTGAGGTCATGGATGTATCTTCCTTTTCCTCCGGATGGTATTAACTGGGCACGACCGTGGATCAAAGCCCCAGTCGCAGGCTCCTCATGTTGCTCCTGGGCAAGAACTAAGCAGTCTCAAGTGAATGTCAAACACATCTCGAGAAATCCCGCCTCAGAAGCCTCATGTAAGTGGGCATTCAGTGCCTGGTTTGTGATGACTACTTGCCGCTACCTGACAGCTTCCTGGAAACCTCCTCACTCTACGTGGGAGAAAGAAGAAATGACGGTGCCATCTTAGAAACCGTGGTTGGGATTTCCCCCTGTAAGAACGCGCAGAGTTAGTCATATCGGTTACCTGGTTTTAGCACAAGGCAGTCATAGGGACGCCCTGTGATACAGGAAAGCTATGAGGTGTGGGCTCTGACCCCGGTTCATCTTGGAAATGTCTTTGGGACCTTAGGAAATTTACCGACCCTCCCCGAGTCCTCGTGCCGTCCTCTGTAAGGAGATGCTCTCTAAGATGTTTCAGCTCTGACATTTTGTGACCTTCGTGCAGCCACAAATCTCACAGATCTGCGGAATCTTGGTCTCTATCTTCCTCGTCTTCCTTTGGAGCCACGAGGAGATCCTGCTAACAGGATACGCCATCTCTTCCAAGGCCAGTCCTTTGTCAGGGTCCTCGGGTCTCTGGCTACCTGCGCGATCCTTCTAAGACGGACAACTGATGCCGTTTTGCCCATTTAAAATTTTCCAGTGGGAACCCCTGGCCTCCAGGTCGCACTGCTCTGCTTCTTCACGTGTCTAGTAATCCTCTGTTGTGCACTGGACTGTGTGAATGACCCTGTAGGGAGCCAGGATGTCCCTGTCTCCCTTTAAAGGGTGGTGAGTTTTGTCCTCCAAACAAGGGAGACAGACTTGTATGCGGGTTTGGCAGCGTGTCTCTCTGAGTCCCGCCTCTTATGTGTTCTCCCTCTCCCACCTGTCTCTCCGTATGTTTCACAAATTCACTCAGTTTTCTCTAAAAAACAAACAACAACAAAAATCAAAGACCATCTAAGAAACAGAAATACTCAGTCGTTGACTCCATTTATATTCCCAGTAGAAAAAATCAAAACAGAATAAAAGCGAGCATGGCAAGAATCATACTTGGTAAAATTGTTTTTTAACCAAAAAAAAAAAAAAAAACCCAAAAAACAAAATAATAAGATCTCCTAGACCACATTAGCTTATATACAATTTGACCCAGGAGTGTCAAAGCTGGCAGGAATAAGGGCCCACACTTCCTAATGGCAAAGCTTTCATCAGTACGGTTGGATGTGAAGGAAATAAACAGACCTGTGAGCGAAACCTCTGCTGTGTGCTGCATAATAAAAGGAAGAATAGATGCAAAGATAATTCTGGTCACACAAAAGCAAGGCAAACTAGGAAATAGTGCAACTGCATCGTATAGCAAGCTTGACGAACAGAATACATTGGCTCGACAGAGTTCATGCTGGAAAATACCTGCTCCACAAGCACTCCTGAATGCTTATGGAACTCCAACGTAAAGTGTTTCTATTTACAAGCCCCCTGGGATGAAAACGATGGGTTCGACATGCCTCTGTACCACAGGCCTCTTCTTCTCCATGTCCTGGTCTAAGGCTGTCCTTTTTCCAGAAACTACCCTTCTGAGCTAGCCACCTGACCGCCTCACCCTTGGCCCTGGGCCCAGCCCAAGTGTCAGCGCCTCAGGGAGGCCACCCCGGAGCCTGACACACAGCTGGCTCCCACCAATGACAGAGTGGGGGCGCTATTGGGTGAAGACCATGGTCCCCCGACACCAGGATAGCAGATCTCAATACAGACTGGAGGGCACAGGCTTGGTGCTTCCCAGGCCCGCCCTGGCTCCAAGGAGCTGTGCAGCTCTGGCCAGTTCCCCTCCCCGCCTCCCCATCCTGGGCGTTGGTGTCCCCATCTGTGACGTAAGGGGGTGACTGGATGATGGGGACCCGCCCAGCTTAGGGTACATCCAGCCCCGTGTGGACTCAGCAGCCTCCAGACACTTCCCCTCGCTCTGCCCCGCCCCTGCGTCCAGTTCCTCTCCCCACACTTTCTCTTTCCTTCTCTGTCTGGACACCGGGCGGCTGGCTGTTTGGTTCCCAGTCTCCTGCCTGGAGCGCACCGATACCCAGGGTGCCCGGCTGCCTCTCAGGCCTGGGCCACGGTCGCCAGAGGGCCACGAACAACAGGGTGAAGGGGGACCTGCCAGGCAGAAGGGAAGTCCAGGGCTGGCCCCGGCCCCAGGGGCACAGGATTGTGATCTTCTCCATAGCTGTCCTCCTCCATTGCCCCTGGGCGACAGGAGAAAGCCCGGGACGTTGCTGCCTCCAGAAATAAGATGCACTTTCCCACATCAGAGAACTGGGTTGCATACAGCAAGGCAGAGGCAGAAGTTGGTTAAAAAGCCTTTGCCTCCTGAGAACCGTCCTCAGGATCCCTGAGAGCAGGTGAACCCTGACTCTGCTCTGTGACTCTGGCCCAGCCATTCATCTGAGCCTCATGAGTTCATTTGTCCTACAGACAGAGTGACAGCTCGTCTCACACAAGGACACCGGGATGTGCAAGGCAGTTTGTGAACAGTGTGACCTCCGTTATAAAGGAGGCTTGTCTGGGGGGCGTGGGCGAGATGCAGTGAATGTTGGAAAGAGATGGGACTTCTGAGCTAGAAGATCCGATTTCAGAGTCAATGTGCCTCCTATGAGCTGTGTGACCTGGAGCCAGTCTCCAACAGCCTTGAGACGAGCCGTAAACCTAGGATCACAATGGCCCCTGGACCTCACCCTAGAGTTGTAAGAAACCAGGGGAGGTGAAGCCCTGATTATTCAGGCGGTCTGGGCAGATGGGTTCGGTCAACGCCGTGGCCAAGGCTGGGCTTCCCGTGCAACAGCTGCAGTCTGTCCTCCAAGGGGACAGAGGCCTTGCGAGTTTCCATCCATAAGATCCCGCCAAGCCCGGCTGGCGTGGCTCAGTGGTTAAGCATTGACCTATGAACCAGGAGGTCATGGTTCAATTCCCAGTCAGAGCACATGCCCGGGTTGCGGGCTCGATCCCAGTGTGGGGCCTGCAGGAGGCAGCCGATCAATGATTCTCCCTCATCACTGATGTTTCTATCTCTCTCTCCCACTTCCTTCCTCTCTGAAATCAATGACAATATATTTAAAAAAAAGATCCGGCCAAGGCCAGAATAGGAAGCTAACAGTTCCTCCCAGCCTTTACCTCCTCCTGAGCGCCCTCCGCAGGCCCACGTGACCCTGGCTGGCCTGCACACTCTAATCCACCCCTTGCCGCTGGAGCAGCACCCACCACTCTTTTCGTCTCCTGTTCACCATCTCTGGGAAATGCAGGGTCTGTTGGCCGGATCTGGCACCCAGCACAGCTCCTCTGGCCGGGGTCCAGTTCCCTGGTTTGGGGTTCCACCTGCCATAGGGGCTCAGCTCAGTGGGAGTCACTTGGAAGGCCCTGGTGGGAAGGCCAGCCCCGGCTGCTCTGGGAGGAGCCAAGAGCCCAGCGAGCGAGTCGCCCAGGTGTGCTCCGTGCCGCCCGCCGGGCTCTCCAACCTTCAGGACTGATTTGCCAGTTAGAAAACCGCCAGCTCCCTCCAGGTGGCCAGCGAGGGTGGGGCAGCGTCCCAGATAAGGAAAGCCGGGATAAGAGGCAATGTTTGCCCCTCCGAAACGAGCTGGCGGTAGTCCTCCGATAACTCCGATTAGGCTGCTCCAAAGCCACGGTTTCACCCGTCAGCGCTCTCCTCCGACAGTCCTGGAGCAATCAAAGGCCCTGGGGGTGGGAGGGGGCACCTTCCCTTTGAAGTCCTGTGTCTATTCGCTTATCTGGTTCAGGCCGGTGGAGAACCACACGACTGCTTTTCCTGTGAAATGTGCCTCCTGTGAGCCACCCAGATCCATAAGGAACAAATGTCTGTGGCACAAAAAAGTACGCAATGGATATTGACTAACTGGGAAGTAGGCACACGTTCAAACTGGAAGGCAAGACACACAAGCCGCGTCGGTAATCACTGACCACACACCAGCTGTCCGCGTGCCCCGCGGTGGTAAAGGCTGGGTGGATGCCGACCGCTCCTGGAAATGCCAGCATCACTTTATTGAGAGGAGTGGCGTTTTGCATGTGGTGGGCCTTTCTTAAAAATATTTCGCCCTTTGTCACGGCCCCTCGCACCTGGTGTTGAAATGACCTGAAAGCTCATCGCGGGGCCTGGGTGCCTGCTACTCATCACTGTCTTCCTCCAGCCCAGCTGGCAAGTGATCTGGCCAGGTGATTCGCAATGCAAGCGGTGCTCACCTGCGCCGCGAGGAGCCTCAGAAGGAGGGGGTGGCTTGGGGGACTGTGGTGCTACTCCAGGCCTCCCCACACTTCCTTGTTAATAAGAGAATCTCTGCTTGTTCTTGCTTAAGTATTGGGTTTCCAAGCGAGATTTCACTTTATTTTTTATATGTTTTTATTGGTTTTATTTATTTTTAAGAAAATATATTTTATTGATTTTTTTACAGAGAGGAAGGGAGAGGGATAGAGAGTTAGAAACATCGATCAGCTGCCTCCTGCACACCCCCTACTGGGGATGTGCCCACAGCCAAGGTACATGCCCTTGACCAGAATCGAACCTGGGACCTTTCTTTCAGTCCACAGGCCGACGCTCTATCCACTGAGCCAAACCAGTTAGGGCAGTTTTATTTATTTTTGTTTGTTTTTATTTATTTGAGAGAGAGAGAAACATCAGTTGGTTGCCTCCCCTATGCACCCTGACCAGGGATCAAGCCACAGCCCAGGCATGTGCCCTGACTGGGAATCGAATGGCGACCTTTTGGTGCACGGGACGACACCCCACCAGCTGAGCCACACCGGCCAGGCCATATTTCACTTGGAAAGGAAGTTCCGCTGTTTTAAAACAAAACATTTGAGAATCAGCAGTGTGTCCCGTCCCCGGATTGCATGCATTTCACATACTCAAGGCGGCTGTGAAGGAGGTAAAGTTTACCAGGTCACCTGCTTCCTTCCTGCGTCTCTAGTCCCTGTTGTCTCATGCCTAGCGCTCCTACCCAGCCCCTCCCTCTGGGAAGGGCTGGATGCCTGCCGTGGAATGAACACGTGTGCCCTCTTCAAGGAACGTCACAGTGACGAGCAAGAAGAGGAACAGAAACTAAGGCTGGAACTCTCCAACTTCATCCTGTTCAGTCAAAACCAGACCAAGGAACATTCATGAGTCAGAGCTCTGGGTGACTCTGAGACATGTCCTGGTACCTGTGGCTACATTGGGAAGTTAATACCCGAACGTCTGAGGTTGTAAGTGTCCCGAGGCGGCGCCAGCTGCAAAATTGCCCTGCGCACGTGCAAACAGCACGTGGGGGGAGTGGGGGGGACGTGCAAGGGCTTCGGGTCCAGATGTCTGGATTCGGGTCTCGAGTGTCCCCTTTATACCCATGTTTTCAGACGTATTATTTTCTGAGTCATGGGTTCTTTCTCTCAGAGTTCTTTATACTGATGATCAAATAAAAAGATGTGAACCTTTTTTATAAACTGCAACCTGGGCATGTGCCCTGCCCGGGAATTGAACCGTGCGTGACCTCCTGGCTCATAGGTCGATGCTCAACCACTGAGCCACGCCAGCTGGATGCAGTTACATTTCATAATGTCACTTAAATAAGTACACAAATTTAATACGTATAAACTGCTAGATCACACATCCCGAAATCTAAAGTAAATGTACAGGTTAAATATCATCAAAGAAACACAACGAAGTCCAAAGTGGCTAATGGACTGGAGTAGAGGAGGTGGTTTGGCTGCGAGTCGGTCGCCTCTCATCAAACAGCAGCCATAGCTCAGGGTCTTTTGCACCTGGCTTGCTGGATGCTGCCCCCCGGGGAGTCGGGGGGAGGGGGGGTACCCTGGAAGAACTGCGAAGCCTCGGGGAGAAGATATCACCGGCCTCCACGCAGAGCAATCACATCATTCCCATATTCCATGTTCCTCTGCTCTTCACTAGTTCGTTTAGGGCCCAGTGGTTCTCAACCTTCCTAATGCCGCGACCCTTTAATACCGTTCCTCATGTTGTGGTGACCCCCAATTTCACTGTTACAAATTGAACATAACTAAAGCATAGTGATTAATCACAAAAACAGTATGTAATTATATATGTGTTTTCCGATGGTCTTAGGCGACCCCTGTGAAAGGGTCGTTCAACCCCCAAAGGGGTCGCGACCCACAGGTTGAGAACCACTGGTTTAGGCCAGTTAACGTACTGCTACTTGCTGCCAAATGTCAAGGTCGGCGTTGACAAGCTCAGTCCTCAGTAACAAGGTATTGTGGGTAATTCAGAATGTGCATATACTTTAACTTATGGAAATTAACACAATGAGTGTAAAGATTCTCCAAGCAAAGCCCGAGGAATATGTCCAAGGGTGGCCCTTTGGTCCTGGGACTTGGAGGAAGTGAAAAAACACTCTTGGCGAGATGGCGGATGGGGTCTTTGCTCCACACTGCCCCCTCGTGGTAGTCTCCTCACCACACCCTGCGACCACCTTACTGTAGCTCTAGAGAGGCGGGCCTCTGCCGGGAGGGGGAGGGAGCAGAGGACAGCAGCAGGGGAGGTTGAGGGTCTTGGGCAGCAGGTTAGGAATGGGGCTGGGGTAACCTAGGATGTGGTTACGGCTGAGCTCTTTCTCTCACCTGGCCCTTTTTGTGTTCCAAAGCCACGCCTGAGGGTACCCTGAAACGTAGCGCCGTGTCCCTCCTTGAGGAAGAGTCGCAGACCCTGGAACAGTCTCAGATGTGGCACCTCCTGGAGTAGGTGATGGGGACAGAAAAGAAGGGATCCAAAGGCAGAAGCAACAAGTGGTATGCGCTCTACAGGGGGTTGGGCAGCCTCCTGGCTTCCTCTTATCTCCTTCTCGATTCCCCCCTGTCCCGCCCCCCCCCCCCCCCCCCCCGGGCCTGCCCATCCCACCTCTCAAGGATGCAAGAGAGGGGTGCCTGCCAGGAACAGGGTCTGGACCAGAAGGCACGGGAGAACTCAGGTTTTCCAGCTGTCCTGTCCGCGTTGCAGCACTGGTGCGGGCGATGGTGGTGCGGGCGATGGTGGTGCGGGTGATGGTGGTGTGGGTGGTGGTGCTGTCCACCATCACAGAGACAGTTCTGAACCACCTGAGGGCTGGAGCAGTGCCCCCTCCCTACCCTGGCCCCAGTCAGAGGCCGGATCCTTCCCATTGGCCCAGTCCCCGCTAAAATGCTCTTTGGAATCACACAGACCAGCATTCAAATCCCAGTTCCATGACTTATTGAGCCAAATTCTTACCATCCATGAGCCTCAGCTCTCTCACCTGTGCAATGGGAACCATGGTGTCTTTTGCTCAGACGTGTGGCGACAACTCAGTAGGATAACGTCTGTGAGGTGCAGGCCCAGCGCCGGCACGCGTGGTTCTGTGGTGGAAGGCCCCTGCCGGGCCGGTCACATCTGATGAGGGGATACTTCTCAAAGCCTCCGGGCCTCCGGGAAGCTCCCGCCTCAGGGCTCCCCAGGGCTCAGCAGCCACAGCTAAGGCCTCACTGCTGGCTCCACGACCTCGCCACGCTGCTCACCATCCACTGGCTGGACCGTTGGAGCCACTGAAGACGCTGTCGCTCTTCCCTGAACAAGGACAAGCCTGGGTTTTTGTATCACAATTTTCATTTTTCTTCCCCAAGGACTTTCCCACGCCGTGGGCTGCCTAGTTGGCCCTCCTGTGCCCCAGCCTGGAATTGTGGTGGAGCCGAAAGCTATTCTGAGATCCTCTTCAGCCTCACGGCTATTTCAGGCTCTGGCGTAGACGTGTGGAGAGAACCCAGTGCTCTCTGCCCGTGTCTCAGCCCCAGTGTCCAAGACTGGTTCTTTCATGCTCCTGACACCCTCCGATCCTGGACGTGGTGGCTGGGATGGAGCAGGAAGGGGCACGCACGTGCCACCCAGCCCGCAGCTGAGCTAGAGAGGATCCTGAAGGGTTAGGTCTAGGGGTTGAGACTGAGCCCCAGAGAGGCAGGCAGGGGTGCACCCCCACCCCATGAGCTGGCCGACTGGCAGGGGGTTGGGGGGCTGCCCCCTGTGGACCTGTAGCTTCCAGTCCTGACCACATAAAGGAACTCACCTCTGCCTGCTGAGTTCTCAACTGGTGTACCTCCTTCTGGGCCAGCATTCATCCACTTTTGCCACAAGTGTTACTGGGTGCCTGCTGAATGCCAGGCACTGTCCTAGGCTCCGGAGGCACAACTGTGGACAAAACAGACAAAACCCCCTGCTCTCGTGGAGCTTTCATTTAACAGATATCCCGACGAACTTGCACTGGCCTTCACAGTTTGCAAGGCATTTTCTGAAGAGATAACCCTTTTGGATTCTCTCCGTTAACACAATATATGTTATTCTATAATTGCCTGTTCCCATCTCATTCTCCCAGTAATCTTCCAAGTTAGACGCCATGTCATCCTGCTGACAAGGAGACGGAGTCTCCAGAAGAGTCACTAAACTGTGTGCGGCCCACACAGCCAGGAAGTGGCAGAGCGAGGTGCATCTGACTTTAGGGCCTACGCCAGATCGTGGGCACGGAGAAGCTAGGGGCATCCACTCACGGAGAAGCTGGCAGCATCCACTCACAGATGTTCAGGCTCCGTGAGATGCTCAGACTTGGTGAGACGCAGAGGCCGGAGGTAAGTGCCGGCCTGGGGGATAACGTGGAGTCCACGGTGGAGGCGACTTGCGTTTGCCCCAGCAGGGCTCCCTCCACCCCAGCCCAAGTGAATGGAGAACGGGGCTCTGCCCAAGTGCGTGTGGGCTCCTGGGCACCGTAGGGCACCCCACCCCAGGGCTGGGCACTGACAGTCCCATCGCCCTTCCTGTCTGCGAGGAATCCTCCTCATAACTTGCCCACCTGAATCCCACCTGGGAGTCTTTCCCTCCAACACAACCCCACCCAATGTGGCTCTGGTTTGCTTTTTTGTCCCCCTAAAACCAACATATCCCAGACGGGGGTAGTCTTTTGCCTGCACATCTGATGCATTGCTTAGACCTGTCTCGTGCCTGTCTATACCATTGTCTAGCACATTACTGCCCCGGGAGGGGCTCGGCCAGTGGTCACGGAGCGCGTGTTGAAGGAATTGGTGACTTCTAGCCCATCCTAGTTGCATGGACAGGCTGGGCTGGTTATTATGTGGCCAGAGCTGCCTCACAAAAGAGAAAGGTTTCTCTTCATTTTCCTCCGGTCCAGGTCACGACGTCAGTGTGGCCTCTGGTGTCCAACAAATATTTGTGGCCTCCAAGCATTATTGCTTGAAGGCGTTTCTGGAGGCTTTGGGGCCCTGGCCCCCCTGAGCTGGACGCCGAGTGTGAGATGGCTGGGGGTCTGCGCAAGCTGAGGCGTCTTGGTGTCTTAGCCACGCTGCCCACCTGCTAACGAAACTGATGATTTGGGGATGCCCAGGAGGACACAGAGGAAGGTGCCTCGGGGCCATGGAAGATGCCAAGATAATGCACGTGTGTATGGCTCGAGGCTTGGTCCTCTGTGAGGCTGCTCCGTCCCAGGAGACCACCTGCGACAATCAGCAGCGCGCCTGTCATTGGGGTGGCCCCTGGGGTTGGCTCTCCTAGGGGGGGGTCCACCGGGCTGCAAGGAGATTGCTGCTCAAACAGCTCCCCCTGAGCGCCCCTTGCACAGACCCCACTCGGAGGGCAAACAGCCAAGGAAAACACACCTGTGGACTCTCCAACACCATGGTTTGGTTGGCTAATCTCTTTACCATAAACCTCTGGTCCCTCCCCTCCCAATAAAAGTCTGTTTTTGTCTACAATTCTACTTTAGGGCCATCCTCATCTAACTGAGGGCTAACTAAGGTCAATGGGTTATTTTATTTTTTTGGTCCAGAACACGATTTTTTAAAAATGAAATGCTTTCAGGCAGAATAAGCCTTTTCCAGTTGTCCCAGTTCCCACTGGCCCCTCCCATGTTGCACAGAGTGTGTTAGGAGCAGGCAAGTGGCGGGGAGCACGGCCACACCACCTGTGTCTGAGTCCTGGGTCCACCCCTCACCTCTCTGTTCTCCTGCTTTTTCACCTGCAAAGTGGAAATAATAACAACTATCTCATAGGTGAGTTGTGAGGATTACTGCCTTAATACATCTAAGTGTTTGGTACAGTGCCTGGCCTTGGGTTATACAGTGAGTATTGACTGGGCATGTACTATGGCCAATAGTACGGGGGATACATCAGGGAACAAAACAGACAAATCTTTGCCCTTATAGCACCCATATGGGGGCAGAGTGGGGGACAGAAAATAAAAAAGTAGATTATTGCCCTGGCCAAGTGGCTCCGTTGGTTGGAGCATTGTTCTGTGCACCAAAAGTTTTCGGGTTCAAGTCCCCATTGGGGCACATATCCAGGTTGCAGGTTCAATCCCCACAGAGGAGGCAACCGATCCATGTTTCTCTCTCACACTGATGATTCATTCTCTCTCTCTCTCTCTCTCTCTCTCTCTCTCTCTCTCTCTCTCTCTTTCTCAAAACCAGGGGGAACATATCCTCAGATGAGGATTTTTTAAGTGGATTATATAATAAACATCATGGCAAATGCTATGGAGGAAGATACATCAGGGAATGGGGTGGAGAACGCTGGGGGTGCAATTCGAAAAGGCTCGTCAGGGAGACCCCACTGAGAAGAGGCCTCCACAAGACTCCAGGGAGGTGAAGCGAGAGCCAAGTGGAGCTCGGGGTCGGCTATTTTTATTACGACCTGTCTGGTCCCCTGAGGCCTTTGAGTTTGTGACATTGCTATTCACGTCTGTGGACAGAGACTGTGGAAACCGGTCAGTGGTTCTGATCTTGACTGGAAAAAGGCAAGGGCGGTGGGCTGTGGATAGGAGCATCGACAGCGCAAAAGAAATAGCCCAGAGTTGTGTCTATCTCCTCTTCTTGAGGGAGGGCCGGGCACCATGCCCCTGGCCTGGGCTTGACCGGTGCCATCTAATGAGGGCCCGTGTGCAGGCGGAAGAGCAGTAGTCCTGGACTGCGGGCTGGAAAAGAGTGAGAAAGAGTGATGGAGAGGGCAGGGTGGACACAGCCAAAGGCCCCGGGTTTCTGGTTGAGCGGATGATCCTGGGCCAAAGGCTGGGAGCCGTGAAGGGAGCTCTGTTTCCAGCTCATTAGAAACATCAGTGGTTTGACTGCAAGGCCAGCTCCTGATGGGATGCACATCTAAGCAGATGGAGACTTTTCTGCCCGAGTTGCTATTTTAACAGGCAACAATTTGTGTGCCCACCAGGAAACCAGGTTTGGTATGAAAATAGAGCCTTTCCCTGGCGTCTTGTATTCGGGGACCAGCAGTAGCTGGCTTCCTGTCCGTGCTGTTCTGGTGCAGAAAACAAGGCCCAGAGGAGGGTGTGGGGGGAGGGGGAAGGACCTACGACTGCCAAGGCTGCTGCTTTTTTTTTCAGACACAAAAGAAGCAGAAGGAATAAGCGGGCTGACCGTCCCTGCCTCGTGCGGTGACTGTCAGAATTACAGGAGCTGTCTCACAGAAAGGTTCCCTTCTCCTCCCCTCGGACCCCACACACAGCAGAGGAACCCCTTCTCTGGGAGAGGCAAGCCTCGAGGGGGTGAGGGAGGCTGAGGGATAGAGAGAGGCAACCTATACTTACCTGGCAGGGCAGATACCATGATCACGAGAGAGGCAACCCAGCCTGGAGCTGCAGGGCGGTCTGTGGGATCCTCTGACAGGGCCGGGGGGCCGGAACCCCACTCTGAGGATGAGACCTATAACTGGGAGCAGAGTGAGCAGGGAAAAGGGGGCGGGGAGGGGGAGGATGTTTCACATCCTGGCTGGCAGCGGCTTTCCCATCTTTCCTTTCCTCCTCTGCCTCTGGCCCTGCCTTGTGTAAAAATGTCACTGGGCTACTATCCAAAAGATCCCATTGTTTCTCAATGCCTACCTGCGTCAGGACCTGTGCTTGCTTACAGGAACTGCAAAGGGTTCCCCACTGCGAACCAAGAGGGCGGGGCGCACAGCCCCAGGTGCGGAGCGCACAGCCCAAGGTGGCAATGGGGCAATGGGGCCTCGTGTGCAGAAGGGCCCCAAAGAATGTGATCGCTCCAGTCCCGGCCGGAGAAGGTGCCCCTAGTGCACGAGCTCCCCTGTCTCCACTCCTGGGCCGGCGCCTCCCTTCTGCTCTGCTTTAGCGAATTGTCTCGTTCTGTTGGTGCCGAGGGCCCTGGTTTGGGTCCCCAGCCCGAAGGGTCAGTAATGAAGACAGTTGTCCCAGGTGTAGACGCTGAGCCTGCCTCTAAGGCGCACGGGAGGTTTACTGGAATGATTCCGGGTCTCTCACAGGGTCCAGGGAAGCTGTGGGAAGGGCAGAGCAGGGCAGCTCTTGAACTCCGGAACAGTTCATGCACTTGGACTCTGCTGTGGTTCATAACCCAGCTCAGCGTCCATGTCTCTAACCCCCATGTCCCTCAGCCCGCAGGTCACATTGCAGGATGACTGGTCCCGGTCGGGTCAGGTATGTGCCTCAGATCAACCGGTCAGTGACTTACCGGCATAGTAGACACCTGGAGGAGATCTTTTTATTTATTTTTGTTACTCCTCACCTGTGGTTATTTTTTCCATTCATTTTTAGAGAGAATGGAAGGGAGTGGGGGGGGGGGGGGAGAGAGAGAGAGAGAGAGAGAGAGAGAGAGAGAGAGAAACATCAATGTGAGAGAGAGACATGAATTGGTTGCCTCCCACAGATACCCAAATGGGGAGGGGGAGCTGGGGGGGACTGACCCTGCAACCCAGTTCTGTGCCCTTGACAGGAAATTGAACCCGTACCCATGACCCTTCTGTGTGAGGGCCAACACTCTACCCACTGAGCACACCAGGCCAGGGTGGAGTGGATCATTTTTAACATCCTTCTCAACAAAGATATTTTCAGTAATAATCATGAAATACAGCTAGTAATAGTAATAGCATAGAAGAAGCACAGTGAAAAAGATTTATTATTGAGCTTTGTACGTGTATTCATGCTAATAAAATGTAATTTTAAAAGCAAGATGCAAACTAAAATACCTACTGCAGTATAATAAAAGAAAAAAGGTAATGAAATAGTACTCTTTATTACATTACTGTGCTTTTTGGAAAAAAGGAAAATAAATTAGTACTTGCATATAGGTCTGTCACCAGTGATGAGTAATAAATTTCAGTATTTGTTTTCAGTTGTAACTTTCGTAAACTTGTAAGTAATTTTGTCAAAAATTAATATTTGCATATTCATGTTCAACAGGCAGTATAAGATAGGTCCATCTATCTTTGCTCGTGGTTGACCAAACAACAGTTTTTACTAATTTTAATTTAAAATTTTTATTTCATATGAAGTAATATGTAAAATAAAGATAAATTGAGCAAAGATTCCCAAAACTCCCATTTCACAATAAATTCAAACAATTGCAATACTATCCATGTCTGTGTCTTAGGTATTAATTCCAGGAGCTTTCCAACTTGACACAGTTGAAAATTCTCTAGTAAAATAGAAATGTCATCAAACATCTTAATCATTTTTCGTTAAATCTCCCAAAGTTCTTGTTTTACAGAAATCAGAGGAAATGTCTGAATAATAGCAAACATTAACGCTATTTGACCCATTCATTGCTTTATATCAGGCATCCTGTTCTTGGTGGTCAGGATCAAGCCATTCAAACACGGACCTTTGGATTTCTCGTGTCTCATAAGCCCAACATCTTTCCTCTTGGCGTTCACGACAGGACAACATTAAAGCAATTCAAGTTCTGTTTCTTCGTGTTGGTAATCACTGTGCTATCATTGCTTCTTTCGAGTCTAGGTAAGGAGTTGGTAGCACTACAGAGCTGGGCACACAACGTGGGCGTGAATGGTTCCCAACTGTTGAGGACGTCCTGGAAGTGAGCTGCGTGGCTGAGTCTGCATACTGCGTGCCTGAGCGAGCGGGAGTTCTGCAATTAGCTTTCATGTAGAATGCGAGCTCTAACGGTAAGTAATAAAAATGTGCTAACTGGAAGCTAGATACATATGATTAAAACACAGCAGCAGTGTGGCAGTTGTTTAGAGCTTAGGCCAACAAAAGATTTTTTTTTCAGGAAGGGCCTCTTTATCGTGCACGTTGTTTAGCATTGCCAGCACATGGTGGTAATAAAAAGCACATTGACTTCTGGTTAGTTATATTATTGCTTTTAAATTCCGTACCGACTTCCTCATTGCTGGCACCCAGGAAGGTTTCTCTCCCGTGCCCAGCCTTTGGCACACCACCGCATGCAGCTACTGGTGCTGGTGGAGTGTGTTGGTGGGTGATAGAGACAAAGACGTCATGGCCCACCCTGAGTTTTAGGGGCGGTACTCAGAGAAGGGGGCGCTGTTATGACTTAGGCAACTGCTCCACGTGGTGTCTATTACATTCTCCCCCTTAGTTGCTTAGCACAGAACACACACACAGAGTTCACTTCAACCCATATGTCCTGCTGCCCAGCATGATCTGACACGCCCACATACAACCACAAATGCTAAGGGCTCTGAGCAAAGTTACGTTAGCTACTGCGTCCAAGGGGATGCCACGGAGCCATGTTCTCCATTCCTCCTCTAGTCAGATTGAGATCCCATCTGATATTCATCAGACTAACAAACAAAGCCAGTAATAACACACCCCATCCTCAAAGTCTATACCAGCACGATTTCTCTCATCTTCACAGTAATCCTCAGCCAGTTCTTGTGTACACTTCTCTCTTCTCTACATTAATCCCACATAACCCCCTCCAGACCACAGGGAGTTCAAACGCTTGCCATCGAGTGGGCCTTGCTAGCGGGGAGCCCAGTAGGGTGGATGGTCGGGTTCCTCCAGTGGGTAGGAGTGGGGTGCAGTGAGGAATGTTCCAGAGAGGCTTGAAGGCTGGGGTACACCAGTCCCTCTACAGTTCCTCCTGTATGTCACAGCTTCCTCTGCCAGGATCCCATTTTTCCCTGATCATGTATGAAACTAGTGAGTTCATAAATGCAATCGCCTGAAGTGTCAGTTTCTGAACATGGTTTTTAGTGATTTCAGACCAATAGCGAGTGGGATCATATTAAGACCTTGGCTTTGGACTTAGGCCTACAGGGAAGACCTCTGGGACGGAGTTTGCTGGTCCCTTACAGTAGGTGTTCTGATGCACTCAGAAGCATCACTGTCTGAGACAAGCAAAACTGGAAGACGAGAATCACATCGCAGGCCCACAGTCAAACAAACAGTCTCTCAGTCCTGTCCCCACCCAACTCCACGTTCTCTCTCCCCGGATTTTTCCCTGAAGCTTGCTCTTCTTAGAGTAGCACAGGCAGATTTAGAGTATCTACAGCAGAGGTCCTCAAACGTTTTAAACAGGGGGCCAGTTCACTGTCCCTCAGACATTCCACACATGCGCACTGCGGGCCCGGGACGAGTGGGCTGCTAAGCAGGACAGGCAGCGGCTACAAAAACACCCGGCGGGCCGGATAAATGTGGCCCGCAGGCCGCAGTTTGAGGACGCCTGATCTACAGTCTGCCTTTGAGTAAAGACAGCCCATTTTCAAGAGGAAGAAAAAGGATTCAGGCTTTGGAGACAATGTTGGGGCTTCAATCTCACATTACTAACTCTTACCTGTGTTCTTTTTCTATGCCTCAGTTTTCCATCTGTAAATGAAGATAATAGTTTCTATCTTTTAGGGTTATTAAAGAGTACTTGGCACATATGAGTACTCAATACACATTAGCTCTCACTTTTATTGGGCATCTAATTATTGGGTACTCACTGTGTGACAGTCACTGTGTGTGTGTGTGTGTGTGTGTGTGTGTGTGTGTACACACAGTGTATATATAGACACCCACACACCATGTAATATTTCTTTGCTCATCAAGGTAGGCACATAGTCTGTTGTATTTACTGCTGGGTCTTGGTATCACAATGCCTTGGCATAGAACGCACCCAAAAACATTATTTGAGTAAATAAATGTTTCGAGAAATCCCTAAACATACACATATATGTGCGCACACACATATGATTACAGAGCATCCAATTTCAGGAAATATTTCGGTATACACACTCTGAGGTTTCAAGAGAAGAGATTAACTCAGCAACTTGGAAGGACTCGAAGAGGGAGTGGGAAGTTGTCTCCAGTGAGGAGATAATGCGGAGGAGGAGGAGAGAGAGGAAGTCCTGGGAATCTGGGCTGTTAGCACCAGGTTGGCTGGCCACCCCTAACGGGCCCCTGACTCGGGCCCCAGGGGAGGCTGCCCGGATTCTCACAGGGCTTTCCCCCGGGTGGGGGTGCAGGTCTCCAGCGCTTCCTCTGGACATGTGTCTAGTGAAGCAGTAGTTGCCTCCCTCGAGACTTCCAGAAGCTGCTTTTCTCTTTAGGCCCGTCCGCTCAGTGTTCCAGAGCCCTGGGGCTTGTTTTAATGACAATTCCCCGGCATTCTGTCATTTGCTGAGTCACTGCTTAAGCACATGCCTGCAAAGGAGTCTGGGACTCCCCTGACTAAAGCAACAGGCTCAAACTCACCGCAGCTGATCTCCAGGGTTATTCCTGCCAGGTGAGCTCCCCACTTCCCATCTGGCGCAGACCTTTGCCCGTGCGCTTTTCCCAGGATTCACAGGCCGCCGTGACCTTCAGCGGGAGCACTCCACCGTCCTGCTCAGCTTCTCCTAGGACCGTGGTCGGCAAACTCATGAGCCACATGCGGTTCTTTGGCCCCTTGAGTGTGGCTTTCAAAATACCACGTGCGGGCGTGCGTACAGTTGAAACTTCGTGGCCCATGCGCAGAAGTCGGTTTTCGGCCTGGGCGAGTCTATTCTGAAGAAGTGCTGTTGATATTTGGCTCTGTTGACTAATGAGTTTGCCGACCACTATCCTAGGACCTTCTGCCCGTCCACTTCTGCCGGGGTTCTTGTTCCAGCATTAAGAAGGGTTCAGCAATCTGGAGAAGGCTGTGCATAGATTAATAAAGAGTCCAGAGACAAAATATAATTTTGAAAGGCATTTGGGGGTCAGAGGAGCTTAGCTTAAAGGAAACTAAGATCTAAGTTTCTAAGGTCTAAGGTCTTGGCTCTAAGATATCCTTGCTTCAGGACCCCATGCTTTTTATTAACACAACTTGTCCTGAGACAAGGCAGAGATATACACTTCAAACGGTATACACAAGCGTTGTCAGAATGGGGGAATTAGCCTAGGGCAGGTGTTTGGCCAGTAGGAGGCTATAACATGTAGATTAAGATGCCCTTTAGCTGTCTGGCAGCCAACAATCATCCCTTTTCAGGTTTGGGGAAATGCCCTCAGCCATTCCCAACAGGTGACTACATATGTGACTCAACCCTGTTGAGTCCCCAAGTTCCATCAACCTTTTGATGAAACTCTTGAAATTATGACATGCTAGAATTGGCTTCCGGCAACTTATCCATCCTAGTTTCTGGAGACAGGCCAAGCCTGAGCACTCGAACCAAAAAATGCGAGGGGCTGGTGGGGATCACTTCTTTCTATCTGCTCTCTAGAGAAACAGCAGGCACCCACATAAAGTGGAGTTTAGCAATCTCACACTAAGCCACAAAGCCTTAATAATGTAGTCCCCCTCATTTGGGAATTTTTAAGGCTTAGAGGTATTCAGGATAATTCTACTAGTTTGGCATATGGTTGATGTAGACAGAAAGCTCTTTATCCATTAATCAGTACACTACTTGAGCAGCAAGCTTTCATCCAACAGCAATAAATAAGCAAATTACAAATGGCTTTATGTAGTTAGAAATGATGGGCCTGCAAAATGAGCTCATTCATTTAAGCATTCGGTCATCAAAAATGTAGTGAGAACTTGCTTGCTATGTGGAAGGCTGCTAGGCAAGTGGGAAATACTGAGACAAATTAGGAGGGAACAAATATTGATTTTGCTGCACATAATCTTGGGTGCTTTGCCAATCTTTGCATTTATACTTTGCAACAACTTTGTAAAGTAATGTGGCAAAAAACCTGGTACTTGTCCCCTCCATATTCATTCTTCCAAAATATTTCTTAATAGGATGATGGAAGAATCAGATACTCAGGCCTGGTAAATATTTCCTAAGCCTCCCTTGCAGCTAGGTGTGGTCATGTGACTAAGTTCTAGTTGACAGGATTGGCACTAAAGTGATATGTGCAATTTTGAGGTGAAGCCCTTACTAAGGGTGCTATTTCCTCTCTCCTCCACCTTTCCGGGAATTGGAAATAGATGTGGCTTAGGGCCGGTGAGTAAGCTTTAGTTCACCTGCACAGCATTAGAGTAATGAGGCAAAAAGAACCTGGGTCTCTGGCTGGCTTCAAAGAACAGTTTCCTACCTGTCCTCAACCATCTGCCCACCAATGGGTCATTACATAAAAGGAGAATAAATTTCTATCTTCTTAGAGTCGTTCTACTTGGAAGGGAAATAAGGAAGTTAAGAAAATTTTCTAAGATCACTGAAGTACAGATCCAGGACTGATGTGTTCTGCTACCTCATGCCACTGGCCCTAACGTAAGCAGAGCGCCTCGGTTGTGAAACCCTTGGGTTTCTCAAGAAAAGCAGTTGTCCTGCCGAGATTTTAGTGGGTCATCTTGGGAAAAGCTCGATGCAAAAGGTGAGGCCAGCACTCCCTGAATGCGTGCTAGTGCCAGACATCCTGGTGTGCCCGCTACATACGCTGTTGAGTGAAGACCCAGATGTCACTCTCAAAATGTGCACAATCTCGGACGACATGTGCTTAAATGACAGAGAGTTCTACACAAGAAAGAGCAAAATAAGTGCTAAGTGGGTGGAGAGCATGGAAACGGTGTGTCTGGCTGCATGGGATCAGGAACAGCTTCAGGAAGGAGGGGGCACTGAGCTTGGGCTTGCAGAACAGGTGGCATTAGGGAGACCGAGCATCGCACGGAGAGAGGAGCGTGAACAATGGACAAGCTGGGCAGCACCAGAAGCTGTCCCTCACTGTGGCCGGAATGGCAGATCCATGAGGGGTAACAATGACCGGTGGGCTGGGTCAGATTAGGGTGGGCTTCAGGGCGCAGGCCAAAGAGCTCAGACTTCATGTGTAGGGTCCAGGGTGCCTGTAGGGTTCCGAATAAGATGGTAGAAAATTCAGAATTTGGGGACTATTTCTTAAGCCCCTCCTGGACCCCAGGCACTGAATAAAGATGAACCTGTCTGCAATGTGGATGGCAACGACGCCGTGGAGGAGGCGAGGCCAGACAGGAGACCAGGAGGCCAGCTAGGAGGCTAAGTGGGGGGGCAGCAGCGGGAGAGAAGAGGGGGGGCGGATGTAAGAGACGTAGGGAGGGCAGCACCCACAACGCTGGGCAGCCCACTGGGAGTGGGAAGCAAAGGGGAGAGAGGAGCCTGTGACAACTAGGAGGTTTGTTTTCACCTAGAACAGTGGTTCTCAACCTTGGCTGCACATTAGAATCACCTGGGGAATCTTTTTAAAATCCTGATTTCTGCCGAAACCGGTTTGGCTCAGTGGATAGAGCGTCGGCCTGCGGACTGAAGGGTCCCGGGTTCGATTCCGGTCAGGGGCATGTACTTGGGTTGCGGGCACATCCCCAGTGGGAGATGTGCGGGAGGCAGCTGATCGATGTTTCTCTCATCATCGATGTTTTTTTTGTTTTGTTTTTGTTTTTGTTTTGTTTTGTTTTTTTTTCATCATCGATGTTTCTAACTCTCTATACCTCTCCCTTCCTCTCTGTAAAAAATCAATAAAATATATATTTAAAAAATAAAATAAAATAAAATCCTGATTTCTGGGCCTCATCCTCCGGAAATTCTGTTTCTTTGTTACTCATGTTGTGGCCCCACCCCATAACAAAGAAACTGAATTTCTGGAGGATGAGGCCCATAAATCAGGATTTAAAAAGATTCCTAGGTGATTCTAATGTGCAGCCAAGGTTGAGAACCACTGATCTAGAAACTGGAAGGAAAGAAAATTACTTAAAGAGAGTCTGACCCGCTTTTTTTTCTTAATTAACACGGTAAATGAGACGTTCTGCGCTGAACTGGAAAGCCCTCCCTTTCCTGGGGAATGGTTTACAAGTAGATAAGGAAAAAGTATGCCGGGCTTGGCGTATTGCACTTCTCTGAAGATGATCGTGGTGGTGGGAAACGGGGATTAACTTCTGAGGAGCAGAATTCCCACTCGGCCTGGGAGCTGTCAGGGCTGAGCCCAGGCGCAGTGTCTCCGAAGCCCTTCTCTCTGGGACTCTGCTTGACTCTCTTTTTAGCTGTCAGATAACTTTTTCATCTGTAAACGGAGTCAAAGCTTGAAAATACCTTGAGGAATCTTAGGAATCCCAGTAATCAGTGAGAGGGCTAGCTATCTGCATGGACAGGCTCCGCAGCGCCCACTCAGCACGCTTCCCGGGGGTCAATGAGAAGGCAGCCATTCTCATACCCGGCTGCCTCTCTCTTTGCCCTTCTCTCTCCTGTCTCCGGTCACCTGGTATCACGGGACACGGACAGGTAGCTGGGCAGGGTTCCACTCTGGCAGCACAGCAAAATCAGAGCTCAAGGTAGATGTCGAACCCATCCTGTTCACACACCAGCTAGTAAATGAAGAGTGTTAGGCTCCGACAGCCAAATATTCTGCATTCCTGAGAAATCTAATCAGTTTCTCATTCTGGCGAACATGTTCACATCGAACATTGCTTCCACAAACCAAGTGGGCATACCTTTTTTTTTAAAAAAAAGTTTTTATTGATTTGAGAGAGAGAGGAAGGGGCAGGGAGAGACAGAAACACCAATGAGAGAGAAATATGGATCAGCTGCCTCCTGCATGCCCCCTAGTGGGGATTGAGCCCAAAACCCAGCATGTGAATGGAACCGGCCACCTCTTGGTGCACGAGACGATGCCACACCAACTGGCCCACACCAGCCGGGCAAGGGAGTACCTTTTTGACTTTTGATTTATCATTAAAAGATTCAAATTTGGAAGCTGAAATATAATAGTTTAAATCTTTGTATTTTTTTAAAAACTCTTCCATGAAAAAGAAGCCAGGCATCAGCTTTCGATATAAGGGAACATTCTCTTGGAGGCTCCATAAAGCCAAGTCCACATGCTTCATTTCTTGTTCTTGTTTCTTTTTTAAAATATATTTTATTGATTTTTTACAGAGAGGAAGGGAGAGGGACAGAGAGCTAGAAACATCGATGAAAGAGAAACATCGATCAGCTGCCTCCTGCACACCCCCCACTGGGGATGCACCCGCAACCAAGGTACATGCCCTTGACCGGAATCGAACCTGGGACTCTTCAGTCCATAGGCCGACGCTCTATCCTCTGAGCCAAACTGGTCAGGGCACACATACTTCATTTCTTGTTCTTTCACAGCATCTGGGGGGCCACCGTTGCCCTGTTCTGGTTCAGGAAGCTTATTCAGGGTATTGCCACATCCTGAAGGCATCTTGTCTTCTTGCAGAGCCTTGTCCATCAAACCCATCTCCGTGTCTCACAGCTCACTCTCCGGCCGTTGTGATCTTGTCAGATTGGCCCCTGACCCGCCACAGCATGCGCTTCCCCTGAGCCTGCTCCAGTTGATGTGTGTCCCCTCTCATGCGTCCTCCACTGTCCAACGTCTAGACTCCTGCATCTCAGCTACGGTCAGACTGGAGCTGGGGCCTCATCTCTGCTGGGTTAGGGCAGCGTGGGCACTGGGGGTGGGAAGCAGTTGGCTCTGTTTCTTGAGCCTTATTAGTCCTTCAGCAACCATTATTGTATACTTCCTGCCACTTTGTTCTTATAGGGATCCTAGTGCTCATGCAATCACTGTCTCTCAGCAAAATCGACTCAGCCCAGGAGACCTGCAGCCAAGAGCTCCATCATTGGACACCATCCCTCTTTCGGAAGCCTCAGCACGTACCGCCACTGTGACAAGAAACTCGTCACTGGACTTGGGGTCCTCCTAACGGGCTTCTCTCCTTCCACTCATGGCAGCCAGAGGAAACTGTTAAAATGCAAATAAGATCTGGAAGCAGCCCAAGCGCCCCTCAGGAGGTGAGTGGATAGAAAAGCGGTGGTGCATGTACACAGTGGAATCCGATGCAGAGGTAAAAAGGAAGGATCTCTGACCCGGCTGCAATAGCGGGATGTGCTCTAGGCAGTTAGGCCGACAGGAGCCGAGCAAAGACGCTGGGCCCGGTACAGCAGGTCACCAGGATGGAACGCCCAGGTGCCTCGCCACGGACAGTCACTTGTACGGTGGGACCTTGGCTCCAGGGTGACTTTTCCTCCCCTAGCCCTTCGCTGCTCATGCAGTTTGGAACCCTTGACCTTTCCTCCCTAGAGATAACATCTATCCCTCGGTTGTATTTCAGCTCCAGGCCCAGGTAAGCAATAAACCCAGCCCTGGCTGACCCCAGGACCAGCTGCATTGCATGATGACCCCCTGCGCTGGTGTCGGCCAATCCATCAGTGGAGACCACAGCCCTGAAAGGACACACCTGGAAAACTGCTGAATATTAAGATCTTTCCCCTCAGGTCTCCCCTAAAATCTCTACCCTGAAAACCCTCAGGATGGAAGACCCAGAGGACCCAGGATCCTGAAGCACCCACAGGTGTTACCTTTAGTTTCCTCACCCCCATGCTCCACGGGCCCTTCCTTTACCTCTATGACTTGTTTTCTAAGCCCATTTCTTCTAGGACAGTGGTTCTCAACCTTGGCTGCACATTAGAATCACCTGGGAATCTTTTTAAAATCCTGATTTCTGGGCCTCATCCTCCGGAAATTCTGTCTCTTTGTGATGGGGTGGGGCCACAACATTAGTAACAAAGAAACAGAATTTCCGGAGGATGAGGCCCAGAAATCAGGATTTTAAAAGGATTCCCAGGTGATTCTAATGTGCAGCCAAGGTTGAGAACCACTGCTCTAAGAAGTACTTCTATCTCTGTAATTTACCCAGTAAGCGTTCTCTTACAGTTTGGGTCTTGCTCTGAAACCTTTCCTAGCCAGAACCCGAGTCCCGAGGTTGCTGAACCCAGGTTTGCTCTGACGGGTCATGATGCCGTTCCTGCTGCCTACAACATGTTGGCGTGTGCTCGCCATTATCACCGCCCATGCAGAAAGCCAGGTGTCAGCTCTGATAGTCCTCCTCCACATCCTGTTCTGTTACCTCCTCCATTCCGCGCCCTCCCTCTTCATGCCCAAAGCCCTGGTCCAAGCCACCATCATCTGTCCCCTGGACGACTACAGCTGTCCATGACTGGCCTCCCTGCTTCCATCCACTCGTCTGTTTTACACTACAGCTAACCTGACCTTTCCAGAACACTCATCGGATCGTGTCACCGCGCCTACCACACCTGCAGGGCGGTCAGCCTCCGCTCACAGCCCATTCCCCTTTGCTCTCTGCTCCACCAACAGGGGCAACATTGACATTTCAAATCAGATCATCCTTTGTCGTAGAGGATTGTCCTGTGCGTGGTAGGGTAGCTGGCACCATCTCCGACTTCTACCTGCTAAAGGTCAGCGGCAACTCTCCCCCCAAGTTGTGACGCACAAATATTTCCAGACGTGGCCAAGTGTTCCCTGGGGGGCAAAGTCTACCGCCCCCACTGAGAACCTTCCCTGTGTAGCTCTGTCTTCTCTCCTGAAACGAGGGAACAGGCTGCTCCCTCTGCCTGCAGCTCTCTCCTGCCCCTGTTCCTAGTTAACCTCTTCTTGGCCTCCAATCTCCATGCCACCAGCACTTCCTCAGGAGAAGCCTCTCTGGTCCCCCGTCCTGAGCTCTCCTCATGTGGGGTACGGCTCATGTCGGTTCTTCGTGCATGGTCATCAAATCAAACGTTCACTGACATAGTTGTAATGTTGCTTTTACTCGTATGGGTATTTGATTAATGCCTGTCTCACCCAACGGACCACAAGCTCCATGAGGGCAGCACTGGACTTGTTTTTGCTGTCACTGTACCCCTGGGATACACTGTATCCCCTCGTTCCTGACCCACAGTGGGCAGCCCCTCAGTGTTTGTGGAATTGATTAATGTATGAAGATGCAGCCCCTGCCCTCCCAGAGGTGTTTTCAGGGAGACGCTAGGCAAATAAGCAAATTCAACACAAAATGTCTGTGATGAAGTCATTATGCACTGGGAGTGGACAGGGTGCCTCCCACCACCTTAGGGAGGCCGGGGGGTGCGCCTGGAGGAGGTGGCGCCACAGATCCTGTCAGGAGACCTGAAGGGACCTGAAGAGGTAAGTGAATGAGGGATGGGAGAGAGCCACGGGGAAGACAGGGGACGCCAGGTAGAAGGTTAGTTGGGCAGAGACAGAAGTGAGACTCCGTGGCTCTCAAGTCCCACCACCTCCTTTCCCACTTGTCCCTCCACGAACCAGACATCTGGTCACCATGCCCAGAGCTTGTCCATGGCTGTCCAAGCCACCCGGAAGGAACAACGGCAGCAGGCAGTTGGACAGACAGGAGCAGAGCAAGGACAACAGGGCAGGCACAGAAGGCCATCGGAGTGGACGATCAATTGTAGGGTGGAACCGTGCCCCCAGGGTGACTTCTCCTCCCCCAGCATTTCCCTGGTCTTGCGGTTTGGACCCTCTGACCTTTCCTCCCTAGAGATAGCATCTATCCCTAGGCTGTATTTCAGGTCCAGGCCCAGATAAACAATAAAACCAGCCACAGCTGCCCTGAGGCCCAACTGCTTGAAATAATCACCCCCTGCCCTGATGCGGGCCAGGCCCATCAATTAGTGGAGACCACGACCCTAAAAGGACACACCTGGGAAGCTGCTGAATCTTCTATTGAGCGCTTTCCCAGGGACCGCCCCTAAACCCTAGCCCTTAAAGCCCTGAGGCCCCAGGGAGGGCCCAGCGAGCTCTCCCTCCAGCAAGAACGCTTTTGCTTTTCCCTTCCTCTCTGTCCCCCCAGGCTCCTTACCATTAGCTTCTCACTCCCAAGCCTCCATGGCCCTTCCCTTTACCTCCATAACTCGTTTCCTAAGCCCATTTCTTCTCGGAATTACTTCTTCTGCCTCCGTAACTTACCCGATCAGTGTTCTTACAGTTCGGGCCTTGCTCTGAATCCTTTCCTAGCTAGAACCCAAGCACTGAGGTTGCTGAACCCAGGTTTGGTCAGACACATGGTCCCGTTCTCGCCGCCTACAACACAATGAGGCATCTGACCACCTTGGAAAGGTCTCTGGACTGAGGCCCAGAAGCCTGGGGTTGAGTCCCGGCTCCATTCCTCACAGACTCCTAATTCCAAGGAAGTCACGGCTCCCTCTCCTCGGGCCCGTGCCTCGCACCTGCTAGAAGGGCTACTGAGAATGTCTATAAAAAAATGCTTCGTAGGCTTTGAAGTGGAAGGAATTTTTATTATCATTCCTTTCTGGATCATTTGGGCCTGGAAGGACTGGAAATCCCTGCTGGTCCTGTCCTGGGCTCAGGGAGGCTGCTCGGGTCAGCGACCTCCCTCCAGGCGGCCGCAGCCAAAGCCCGTGGACGGCCGCCTCCTGGGCTCCTGGGCTCCTGGGCTGGCGGCTCCCCTCCAGCTTGCACCTCCTTTTCCTTTAACAAACACATTTAGAGTTTAGAGCGATGAAACCACTCTATAAAGTGCTCCTCTGGGGGAGAAAAGCTTCCCATTTCTTCTGAGAGCACACATGCCCCAGAGCAGCGCTTCCCTGTGTGGTGCTCCAAGAAAAACAGGGGGGAGACCTGGAGCCAAGATCTCGCACTTGCACTGGGGCGGGCCCTGCTCATAAAAGCAGGAGCCAGCATCCTCTCCTCTCCTCTCTTCCTGGAAAGCCCGGGGCTGTTTGACTCGGGTTCCCCTCCCCAGGGGGTGCTGCACATCCACGCAGCCCACAAGGAGGTGGCGTGTGACCCGGGCCTGCCTCTCGGGCACCAGGCTGGGGAGCAGACCGTGAGCGCCCGGCAGGTCTGCGGCTCCCTTGAGTGCCACGTGGGCTTGGCAGCAGCAGCTCCTAGGCCCAGGGACATCACCGCAAGCTCCAACATCGCACCAGCCACCCTTATCCTAAAATGCCTGTGTTGTCTATCTGCAGTTCAGGTTTAACTGGGCAGCCTGCATTTTTATTTGTAAAATCTGATAGCCCACGTCAGGAGCCGGTTCCTGAGGCCATGTTTTACTTCCTGGTAGGATAGGCCATCCTAGCAATGGACAGTCAATTGTAGGGTGACCTTGCCTCCCCTAGCACATCGCTGGTCATTGGGTTTGGACCCCCTGGCTTTTCCTCCCTAGAATAACATCTAGGCCTCAGCTGTGTTTCAGCACCAGGTCCAGTTAAGCCATAAAACCAGCCACCAGGCCCAGCTGCATGGAATAATGACCCGCTGCCCTGCTGCTGGCCGATCAGTCAGTGGAGACCACACCCTGAACGGACACACCTGGAAAGCTGCTGAAGATTCTATTGAGATCTGCCCGTGGGACCTCCCCTAAAATCTCCACCCGTAGACCCCTAGGAGGACCCAGAGCTCTCCCTCCCGGGAGGACACCTGTGCCTTTCCTTCCCCACCCCCCGACCCCGCTGAGATTTTGGGCCCAGGCTTGTGTTGCCTGGGTCAGCAGACTCCCCGGCAATGCCAGAGGGCTCCAGGGGTAACCTGTTCTGAGCAGATAGGCGAGCTGAATGTGGGCTTGGAGGCCATCACACCTGAGCATCGTGCGAGGTGTTGAAGACACACACAGAATGACTGTGGTTGGGTTCAGTGAGTGAGCTTTCCTGGGAAAGAAGTGTGGCAGGGCCTTTGGCTGGGCAGCAGCCCGCGGCTGAGATGCTGGAGAAGTGAGGGGTAGACATCACCGGGTTGTAACACACCTTTGGCACTGGGTTTTGGCTACTGTCAAATGGAGCCTTGAGTATCCATGACTTTGCAAGGGCCTGGGAGAAAAGGTGTTGGCATTGCAAGCTCTTTTCCTGAACTTTCAAAATAACGAAGGCTCATTTGGTGAACTAGGTAGGCTTGGCAGAGGCCCGGTAGCAGGAAAGGCAATGGTGGTGGGGGGGGTGGGGGGATCCCCACGAAGAAACACTCCGCCAAAGAAGGGGGTGGGAAGAGACGGGGCTAATGAAGGAAAGTGCTGATTCTAGACAGCGTGCAGCTGACCGGGAATCCATCTTGACTCTCACCCAACTGGCGCGTCTTGGAGGGCGGGGGACAAGGCTACGTGTGTGAACTAAAGGAGCTGGCCAGTAAGAGTTGTACACTTAGGGCGCAGGCAGTTTTCCTGTTGAAGTCCTCATGGTGGCTACCTCCTCCCATTCCCCAAGGATACTGAGGCTGGACAAACAGACATAAACTCTACAGGCAGCTGTAGAGACCCAAGCTGGGCTCTGAGGACAGCGGGAGTGGTGACTCAATCAGCGCATATCTGCACCGCTACGTACAACATTGCCAACAAATTGCTGTCAGGGCGTCCTGGTTACCAGAGAGAAGCCACATGCCTAGTTAGCTCAGAGCTTTTGTTTGGTAATCAGCAGCAAGAGGAAAGTCACCCCGTTTTCAAGACTCCTAGTGTCTGCACGGTATCAAGTTCAAGGGAGAAGCACAGCTATTTGCAGAACTAAGATAAAAACGGGGTCGTCTCGAGTCGATCTTGGAAGAGCCACTTATCCAAGGTCTCACAGCTGCTCAGCCAGAATGTCAACCCCAACTATCGGCCCAGAACCCACCATCTCGGGCACGGCCCACACTGCCTCGGCGGCTGGACCAGGTGCTCTTACTGTGTGTGCTGAGTGAATACGTGACCGGCCCGGGGACCTGGGACCGTTCAGCAGGGTCTGGGGCAGCGGGAGGGCGGCTAGATGTGGTGGTGGCCACTCCTAGGGAAGAGTTGTTGATAAACTCGGTGTACATGCCTCAGGGGCTGCCTGTACGAACATTAGCATGAGCACACTCGCAAATGGCGAAGCAAATGAACTTCTAAGGGCGTTTCCTCAGAAAAGAAGCATGAACCGCTAGTGTGTGTCTCTCTTTTCTTCAGAACCTAAGAATGTGCTTGGACTCAACTGGCATGAATGCAATTTCACTTACAGGAGTTCCGTAAAGACTCGACCATATTTATATTCTCTTTCCTCCTCTTCCTCCTCCCACTGCCCAAGACTGAGATGCACAGAAGGCCTGAAATCAGATACTGGGCTGCTCTTCTAGACGCAGAGAGGGAATATTATTATTATAATCATAAAACTAGTTATAAAATTCTTAACAGCAACTGTAAAAAACATTGGAGACATTAACAGCTAAATCCCAGTCCAGCTTACACGTCATTAAATAAAACATCCTTCAAACATGATAATCATTCAAAGAGGCCTGTGCTCAGCAGAGTCGAGCAGACCCAAACCCACAGCAAGCGGAAAGGGAGCAGATGGCCTCAGACCCATAAACACCCAGAGCTTCATAGCCAGGCTGCTACTTTCACCACACGGTGTCCAAAGGCTGGGTCGCACCTCTTTAACCGAGTGCGGGGAACGAAGGCGTACGGAGAGAGACTACGGTCTGGCTACAGTCTGGCCCCATTTCTGGTTCTTTCACACAGAAAGACCCTCTCTGGGGACCTACACAGCCCTGGGATTTAGATCGGGCAGGTAAAATTATCCCAGTTTTTACAGTTCAGAACACAGGATCAGGGAGAGAAAGGAACTTGCCAGAGGTTATAAGTGAGTAGGGACCCTCTTGAGAACAGCCCAACACCCAGAATACAAGCCTGGACCCTCTGCACACCTGTGCTCTGCTCTCTGACCTCTAACCTCCATTGAAGACGTGAATCCCCTCCCGCTAGAAGGTTGGAGAACTATGATGGTGAAAGGGATGCCAGGTGCCACCTGAGCCCAGCTCCACGTCTTTCCATAAACCTGCTTTTGCCTGGCTGGTGTGGCTCAGTGGTTGAGCGTCGACCTATGAACCAGGAGGTCATGGTTTGATCCTGGTCAGGGCACGTGCCCGGTGTTGCAGGCTCGATCCCCAGTGTGTGTGTGTGTGTGAGCGGGGATGCCGATCAATGATTCTCTCTCATCAGCGATGTTTTTATGTCTCTCTTCCTCTCTTTTCCTCTCTGAAATCAACAAAAAACATAACTTTAAACAACAACAAAAAAGACCCGCTTTCCCTGCTGGTGAGGAGGAGAGGTAAGACCCACCTGTGTCTAGCCTTTGCCGTCCACGGTGTGAGGCACCGAGGGCGCGCTCTGTTCTTTTGAGTTTCACCTGGAATGTTTACAAACCTGCCCACATATTAAGTCCTTAAAGAAGCCACCAGAATCAGCATCATTCAGGCTATGTTCTCTAACGTATGAGAGAAAATTAGAAGTGAATTACAAGAGATTTCATTTTTAAACACAGATAGATGTCTGAAAATAAAGAGCATCACGGGTTAAACACTAACTCCTGAAGAAATAGCAAAAGAGCTAGAACTGACAACGAGACACTGGAACTTAAAGGAAGATGTGTTGTTGAAAACATTTATCAGAATGCAAAAATAAAAAAAATAAAAATGAAAAGGAGTGAGCTAAGCCACCAGCTCAAAAAATAGAAAAGCAGCGACAGAGCCAACTTCAAAGAAACAAGATCGTAGGAAATAATGAAAACCAGAGCGAGATCAGTGAAAGAGAGTGACAATTACAACATCAAAAAAGACTAGTAAACTAAAACCTGGTTCTTTCAAAAAAATTCGTAAGATCTGTAAGACAGATCAAGAAAAAAGATAATATATACGAATAAACACAATACAGACAAATAAATAGATATAGCAGGAATTTTTAAGTCTAGTGAGCCCTCCCGCCCCTCTGCCCCCGCAAGATACAGTCCTCCAGGTGATGGTAGTTGGGGGTGGACCCTTTGGGATGTAATTAGGGTTAGATGAGGTCATGAGGGTGGTGCTCCCAGGATGGGATTAGGACCCTTGTAAGAAGAATTACAAACACCTGAGCTAGCTCGTGCTCTTTCTGTCTCTCCTCTCCCTCCCTTCCTTTTTCCTCGCACACACTGAGGAAAGTGAGCACACAGTGAGAAGGTGGCTGTGTACAAGCCAAGAAAAGAGTTCTCACCAAGAACCAAATCCACTGACGCCTTAATCTTGGATTCCCCAGCCTTTGAAACTGTGAGAAAATGTCTAAGTCACCCAGCCTATGCTATTTTGTTATAGCAGCTCACATTAACTAAGACAACTACATTATGAAAACTCCATGCTCATATATTTGAAAATCTAGGCGAAATGAAAACATTTCTAGAAAAATATAAATCTCAAAATCGATAAAGAGAGAAACTGAAATTTGAAAAGATCAGTAAGCACTAAATAAAATGAAATTGTAATCAAAGATCTCTCCCCAGGTTTAGGTGGTTTTCCATATGAATTTTACCAGATAATGTCTATCTTAAATGAGTTTCTGACAATAGAAAAAGAATAAAAACTGTCCTACCATGAGGCTGGTATAATCTTGTTTCCAAAACTGGGTAAGAATAGTTCAGGAAGATAAAAAATATAGGCCTATTTCATCTGGAATATAGATGTGTAATCCCAAATTAAATATTAGTAAAACAAATATAACACTGGATTAGAAAGAAAGGACATCATAAAAAACATACAGTTTATACTAAGGATGTGAGAACAGTTCAATGTTATAAAACTCTATCAGTGTAATTCTCCACTTATGAAACGAGAAAAGAATTTCTTTAACTTGGTGAAGTTGATGTGCCCAAACCTTAATATCATATCTACCAAATATATACTATATAGGCTATTAGTATAAAGTGTTAATATTATACTTAATTGAGTTACTGCAGCTACCTTTTCTTTAAGATCAGGAATAAGACTAGAGGCCCACTGTCATTATTTGATGTAGAACTGAAGGCCCTCACAACCCTTTAAAGAGAGAAAAAGAAAGAACAGGTCAGGATGGACGCGAAGAAATGAAACGACCACTCTGTGTCGATGACTTGATTTCCTACAGAGACAAAAGCAACCGAATCAACAGGTGTGAAACCTGCTAAGAGAACTGAGCAAGGCTGTCAGATACAAGATCGCTTTGTAAAAACCAGTAACACTTTAGCTCACCAGAAGAAGAAAAAAAAAACAGTCTTGTGGTTGAGGAGCAGGGTAGCACCTTGCTCAGAACCACAATTGCAGGGTGACCTGAAATGCAGATGGGATTAACTTCCATCCGGCGACCTGGGGTCAAACCAACATCAAGCAAAAAAAAAAAAAAAAGTGTGATATAAAGGGGGCAGGGAGGTGGGATACTTGCTGGGGAAATGGTGGGGCCCAGAGAGGAATTTAACATGAAAGAGATTCAGGGCATATTATGCTGATAAGAATGATCCAGTAGAGACAGATCAATGATGGGGAAGAAGAGAAGGGTATGACTGAGGGTGCAAGATGAGAGGGAATGGGGCCCATGGCCCAGGTGGTGAGCCTGGTCTCCTATGGCGGAAGGGACACACCTTCCATTCTGATGGGAGGAGGAGGAGGCAGAGAGTGTTGGCCCAACAATATTGAAAACTGGATGGTGGAGAGAGGACAGATTTTGGTCCTCGAGACTTTCATTTGTTCAGTAAAACGTGAAGCGAGGCCATCAGCTCGCAGTGGGGATGAGGAAGGGCTGGGGAGAAGATGGGCAGAAAATGAGGCATGAAGTAGTCCTAAGTGATAAGATTCAAAACCCCAGAGCCCAGTCCTGACAAGTGTTCCATAAGGGCGTATTGAATGACCAATGAAATGGGGATGGACAGTGGGCCCCGGTGTGGAGACCTGGGCTGGGGGGCATGTCCAGGTCTGGAGCTTGGGCCTGACAGTGGAAAATCGGAGAGCACTGGATTTGGGAGTCAGCCACCTGTGCAGAGACCTGGCTCCCTCCCAGCCCTGCTGTGGGTTCCTGTGAACCTTCTGAGACTCGGTTTTCTCATCTGGAAAATGGGAAGAATGGCACCTGCTGCCTTCCCCGCACAGACCTGATGTGAAAATTGTGTGGGTTGCCTAGTCGGCGTGGCTCAGTGGTTGAGCATCAAGCTATGAACCAGGAGATCACAGTTAGACTCCGGGTCAGGGCACATGCCCGGGCTGCGGGCTCCATCCCCAGTAGGGGGCGTGCAGGAGGCAGTCGATCCATGATTCCTGCTCATCATTGATGTTTCTATCTCTCTCTCCCTCTCCCTTCCTCTCTGAAATCAGTAAAAATATATTTTTTTAAAAGTTAGCAAAATACACCAACGAAGTAACCCAGAATGCCGTCATCGTGGAAAGCAGAGACTGGGCATCGGGAGCTCGGCTCTCCCTCGCACTTCCCGCTCCCCCCGCTCCGTGTGGGTTTACCTTGGTGCCTGTTTGTTTCCACAATCGGGTGGCAGGTTCCCCTGAGGACACCTCCAGGGCTCGCTTCCAACAACTTGAACAGAACCTGGCACGTGTGTGTGCTCAAGGAATATTTGCTTTACAAACACAGGTCCTATTATCCCTCCGGACGGCCGCTTTGCTCAGCCTCTCATCATTCACTGTGTCCGAGACCCTGGAAACCGGCGCAGGGAGAGCCACTGTGGGATCCTTTTAAAGCAACGTGCCCAGGGCACATTTTCATCCCCATGTTACCGTTAAGAAAGTGATAACCAGCCCTAACCGGTTTGGCTCAGTGGCTAGAGCCTTGGCCTGCGGACTAAAGGGTCCCAGGTTCGAGTCCAGTCAAGGGCATGTACCTTGGTTGCGGGCACATCCCCAGTGGGGGGTGTGCAGGAGGCAGCTGATCGATGTTTCTAGCTCTCTATTCCTCTCCCTTCCTCCCTGTAAAAAAATCAATAAAATATATTTTAAAAAAGAAAAGAAAGTGATACCAGAAGTGCTATTGGCAATGCCTGGGAGAGACCTCTCCCTTTATGGAAACACACGGTGTTCAGCCTTATCTGTCTCTTTTTCCTCACTCAGTCACCCCTCAATGTGTCCTTAGTGTGTCCTACTATGTGCACAGCTCTGTATCGATGCATAGTTTTGTGACTCTCCCTGTCCCCAAGGAGAGGTTACGCTGCCCTCCAATGTGGAAGGGGAGGCCGCTGCATAAACACAGACTTGACACTGTAGAAACCTTAGAGGGTGTCTGGGTGCCTCTGCCTTGATAAAATTCATGGGTTTGTTGAAAACTTAGCTGGAAATAAAACCTGTTTTGTCAAATAAGTCCCGTTCCCTCGTTGCTCCCTGCTGGTCGCTCAGAGATCTCTTTCCTGCATGTCTGACTTACGCTGATTTGACGACACCTCCTGGGATTCTGGCTCTCAGTTCCTGCCCGCCCCAACCTCTCCCTTGCTTTGCGTAGTTCACCATCTGTGAACAATGGCCTGGTCACTCCTCTAAGAAAGGAACCCTTTGTGCAGGCCAGAGGGCCGTGCACGCACCGTCTGTTTGGTATAAAAGAGGCGCTGGAGGCACCTGGCTGTGGAGCAGGACACCCACAGCCTCCACCCCTGGGAGTGCCTCCGTGCCTGGCCGCCCGACACCCGGACCCTCTGATTCTGAGCTTTGCCCGGCAGCTCTGCGCTGTGTGTACGACCCACCTGTCAGTCACGTGTAGCATCTCCGTTATCAGCTCGACTGTCTCAGTCCCACAGGGTCTGTGTTTCATTGCCCTGATTTTTCTTAATAAGGGCCCCAACGTGCGAGAGCAGTGATGCTGGCAGCCCCGCTGTGCCACAGAGAGGCCATAAGAAGCTTTCTTTAAGTGAAAAGGTGAGCACAGCACAATAAGATATCTTGAGAGGGAGAGAGAGACCGCATTCGCATAACTGTGATTCTAGTGTACCGTTAGAATTGGTCTTTTATTATTGTTGTCAGCCTCCTCCTGTGTCTAGTCTATAAATTGAACTTTATCAGAGGTATGTATGTGTAGGGAAAAAAGCATAGTATATATAGGATTCAAGGCCTCCCGCCGTTTCAGGCACCCACTGGGGGTCTCGGAACATAATCCCCGATGGATAAGGGAGGGCCACTGTACCTCCTATTTCTTCTCCTTATCTCGTTGGGCTGAGCTACCATCCTTTCTTGCCTGACCTACAGCAGGAGTCTTCTAACTGGTGTCCTTAACCTTTTGTGCCTTTACAATCCCTTTGACAAAGTGATATTTAGAAATATAAACAGGATCATGTTCCTTTGTAGTGTCCCTTCTGTGACCTCCCGTTGGCGCTGGGAGAACAATTCAAACCTTGGCATGGCCTGCAAGGATCTGAACGCCGTGCCTTCTCCCCTCTCCAGCGCTGCCTCGCGCTGCGGAGCTCTTCCTTCATGATCCCGCAGGCACTTGGCGCTGGCCGTCCCCTGAGAGGCTCTCTGGCTTAAGATCTTTTCCCTTATAAACGCCAAGAGAACAGGGACTCTATTTTTTCTTTCTATCAGTTCTATTGTGATATTTATTATGACATTTACTATTATAACCCAGGCATATGTAAATAGCCAATAAATATTTGCTACCTAAATGAATGAATGAGCGATGTTTCCTTTATTTAGCAGGTTCCTTCCTCACTTATTACCTGCTTAAATCTTACCTTTTCGGTCTCATATCGCTTTAAATGTTCCCTCCTCAAAAAAGTCTTCTGACGATCACCCTCGCCGCACTTTTTCTTCTTTAGGCAACAGCCCTGCTGTCTAGCTGTAGGGATGGGCACCAAACCTGGCTGGACCAACTTTACAGAATCCCATCTCTCTGGTCAGCAAAGTCCTCTGCTAGGTTTTCCTACCTGGGAAGTGGTAGGGAAGGTTCTCTGGTCCTTGGGTCAGAGAGCTGCTTGGCTATCCTTTTTGTCCTCTGGTGTGCGGACAATGCTTGTCTCGAGTGGGAGAGAATGAGGCCGATCAGAGAGACAGAAGAGGAAGGGAGACAGTTCAGATGGGTGCCAGTCCCTGGACTCGCCCTCCACCCTCGAAGCCTCCTCCAAGCCTGGATTGTCAGCTCTCCCTTGCTTCTCTGAGTTACCCCAACGTCTTTTCAATCCACTCCTCCTTTTGGCTTGAACGACTTCAAATTGCCTTTCTATTATTTATCATTTAAAGACGCCTCAGTACACATTCCTTAGCCTCCCAACCTCAACGTGGTTCTCCTGTGATACTCCTTAAGGCACCCTATGCTTTTCCTTCCTAACACTTACCTATCTCTCCCTGAAATCAATAAAGACATTAAAAGGAAAACAACTTCTCCACATGCGATCTCCTGTAAACGTTAACCTCTGAGGTATATACTATGCTGTTATGTCCATCATACAGAAGGATCAGGGGTTGAGAAGGTAAGACACTGGCCCTGGGTCCAGCCTTTGGGCCAGTCCAGGCCATGATCTCGCATGTCCCAGGCTTCCCTCTGATCTCGGGTCTGTGCCGCTGGCAGAGGGAGCGCAGGTCTGTCACACAGGAGCTGTGGGAACACAAGGTCCAGAGGGCAGCCAGCAGCCTGCACGCTAACCGACGGTCAATTCTTGCCAAACCCACTTTGCAGAGGAGTGACGTCATGACCGGCAGATTCATCTCGCACTGGAATCGCTCCCTTTGGCGCTGCCGGTGGGCCTGGGTGGTAACTTCCAGTGGTCCTGGCTCCAGGGCGGCCCCCTCGGCCTGCCTTCTCTGTAGCACTGCAGGCTTCTCTCTGCCCGGGGCCCTTGCAGCACCTCAAGGCGCCTCCTCCATTTCCCCTGGGAAGTCCTGGCCATGGACACCCAGCACTCGGAGCTGAGCCGCTCTCAGGATCCTTTGGCCCGTCCGGGAGTAGTCATTCACCTGGAGAAGCAAGGTTTCTGGAAACAGAAAAAGCAACAGACCGAAGAAAATCCTCTTAAAAGAAAAAGCAAATTTGGGGGGGGGGGGGGGGGCGGGGCTGGAGGGAATGAGCATGCCTTCAAGTACTTTTTGGATGTCATTGCTGACCTAAAGCCATTTCATTAACTTAGAGCCATAAAACATACTCAAACTGAGTTTAATCTAAAAATCTATCAGCTCTGGTTTAGTTGGAGACAAGCGGGCCTGGGGAAAACATAGAGAAAATACAGGAGAGAACAGGGGATTCCCATATTTCTCCTTGAGTTTTCCAAGAAAACAAAAGTTCTTCTCAGAAGCTAAAAAATCCCCTCAGATGTTGTGACCCCGCTTTTATGGTGATCCAGACTCGATGCTCACAAAAGCACTCCCTGTGGTCAGTACGTGCCATGCGTTTCCACCCGGGAGGGAACATCATGGTATCCACTGATCGTCCGGGGCAGCCACACCCCAGCCAAGGTGTCTTCCAGGAACGAAGAGGGTTCTTATTGCCATTTTATAGATTCGGTTTTCAATAAAGATATTCCAGGTTTCTTCCACGGTAGGAGTCAAACGCAGGGAGGGAGCTATAAAGGTGAACGTGCCACAGTGCTCTCCCTGGAGGAACCTGCTGTAACCCTTGGGAGAAGCCTATAAGCAAACCAGCAATGCTGGGGGGCGGGGGGGCCGGGGGGCGGGGGGGGGGGCGGGAAGCAGGCAGGCAGGGGATGCACCTGCCTGAGAACCTGGGGAGGGATGGGGGACAGTCAGGGGAGACTTCCTGGAGCAGGAGCTGTTTTCTGTCGGACCAAAAACAATTGGCCCAGCAGAATGAGGAGAAGGGCATTTGTGGTAGAGGAAGAAGCCCGTGAAAAAAATAAATAAATAAAAGAGAAAGCATTTGGCCCTTTTCTGGAGCCGTCAATAGATAGTAGGAGTCATCGCGTGAGGGAGGAAGGAGTCAAGAAGAGGCTGGAGAGGAGGCAGAGGGCTAGGATGAAGGGTTTGGGTGTTGGATTTTATCTTATAAATCAGGAGGCAGTAAACGCTTTCTGTGAAGGGACAAAGCATACACAGTTCACATGTTGTGGTTCATACAGCCTCGGTCACAACGCCTCACCTCTGCTGCTGTAGCATGCAGGCAGCCAGAAACAACATGGACACAAATGAGCATGAGGCTGTTCCAAGAGAACTTTATTTACAAAAACAGGCGGCAGGCTGAATTGGCTGGCGGGCTCCCGCGTGCCGACGCCTGCTGTAAACCAGAATCACCCCGAAATAGGCAAACCATCTCACCCGGATGTTCCCAGGTCATCCCCAACGTTAGCACTGAAAATCCCTCTGTGTGGGGAACCCCTCAGTTCCAGGTGAGCCAGGGCTGGCTGATCACCCTGCCTCGAAGGTTGTTTAAAAATACAGACTCCGTCCGGGTGAGCCCTGGTCTCTAGGGGAAGCGGGTCAAAAATCTGGGGTTGGGGGAGCGACAGGTGAGGGGACGCCATCTGTCGGCAAGCCAGTGATCAGATGAGTAAGTTATCAGTGAGGGTGAACCTTTTGAGCTCGGCGTGTCAGCATTTTGAAAAACCCTCACTTAACTCTGGTGCCGTGTCACATATAGAAACGTTTTGATATTTGCAACCATAGTAAAACAAAGACATATTTTTGATATTTATTTTATATATTTAAATGCCATTTACCAAAGAAAAATCAACCAAAAAAATGAGTTCGCATGTCACCTCTGACACGCGTGTCATAGGTTCGCCATCACTGACATACAAACCAAGGCTTGACCAAGCCACGGCAGGGCTGGGGTTGGGGGGGATGGGCCGGGTGGTGTGGGGGCTCACAGTTTATCTGGAGCAGCCACACCCAAGCCAATGGTCCTTCCAGAAGGAAAGAGGGTTGCTAGCCCTGGCCCGGAGTCACATTATGTTTCCAGCTAAGGCACACACACAGATAAAGAAAACAAGCAGGGAGGAAGATAAACTTTTGGGCCCAGATGTCCATTTTTGGAAGCTTTTCACGGCCAGCCCTTATCAGCGATAGCTCCGAAAAGCCAGGTCTGAAATTTTCCTTTCTGAAGCAACAGGTGTTTGACTTCTGTTCAGAAATGGCAACTCTCTGGCTTGGGCAAACAAAGAGTTTTCACTAAAAGAACGAATAGTACTCTCTTTGCTGTGCTTAATCAGTTCCTTTGTACTTTAACTTCACCGCCACGGGGGAATTTTCCACTTAATTACAAATATTGCTTCCTATCTTTTGGACGGCTCGTTTCCAAGACAGGTGTGTCTGCTTCCAAGAAGGTCAATGCGTGAAAACCCGGGCTCCCGGCACCGATAACTGGAATTACGTAAAAACCGTAATGTTTAAAATAGGCGGTTGATGTACACCGGAGAATTTATGAGCCATTAAGCCCTTTAACTGTTTGGCCAGCATTCTTTAGCTATTGCCACATGAAGAGCAATCAAAAATAAAAATAAAATATGGGAATGTAAAGTACAGCATAGGAAATATAGTCAATAATATTGTAATAAATATGTGTGGTGCCAGTTGGGCACTGGAAATACCAGGGGAGACACCTTATAAAGCATATAATTATCTAACCACTATGCTGCTCACTGACAAAGAGCAGGTGAGACAGCCCCGGGAGAGCAGGTGGGGAAAGATGAACAGAAGGTGGAGGACCCGCCAAGAGCAAACCAAGAAGAGAGTAGAGGAGAAGTATCCAGAGAAGGATGGAGCCAACCAGGACCGAGCCATGAAGAAAGGCAGGGGTTCCAAGGAGGAGGCCAGCAGTGTCCAAGTGCTGGACTCAGCGATATTCTGGGGATGTCCATGGGCAGGAGACTGGATACTTCAATGCGAGAAGGGGAGAGGGCTCTCCAGCCACAGCCTTTCTGAGAAATGCATGAGGGTGGGGAGCCCCAGGCAATGGACAGTGGCCCGGGGACAGGGCCAGAGGCCTCTGAAAACGCCTGCCAGCTGCCGAATGTCCAAAAAGACAGCTTTTGATCTTGGCAAGAGTAGTGCCAACAGAGTGGACAGGGCAAGCCAGGCTGCAGTGGGCTGAGGGGTGGAGGCGGGTCAGGAAGGAGAGACAGAACATAGGCTGCTCTCAAGGGGCTTGGCTGTGAAGGAAAGGACAGATGTAAAGAGATACTGAGTAAAGAGAGGATATTTTTAAAAGGATTTTTAAAATATTTAAGTTGAACAAAGAGACATCGAGAGGCCCGAGCACATTTATAGAAAAGGGGAGAAGCTGTCTGAGAGGGAGAAGCTGAAGATAGAGGCTGGATGCAAGGGAACCCTCTCGTGCAGTGGCCGTGCTGCCCTTCGAGGACGTGAGCGCCCTGTCACTATTGGAGCCCACCCCCTGTCCGCGAGGCTGAACCCACTGATACCTGCTAACTTCGCTTCTTCAACGCGACGATGATTTGTTGACCTGTTTGTATGTGTAATGCCGTGCACTGATCCCGGTTGGGGTATTCAAAGAGATTGAAACTACATCGTGGATTCGATCGTCCAGTTCTGCAATGGGGCTACCTGGCCCGGTGGCCACCCCCTTGCCCCCGATTCAGGGTCACAATGAATTAATTCAGGACAGAGGTCATCCGGAGGGCAGCCATCTCCTCACCCACCTTCCCGCGTCTACCTTGGGGAAAAGCCAGGCAGAGCCATTTCTCTCCAACTTCTAAAGCAAGGCTTGGCGTCCAAGTCTGTCATTTTAATTCAACTCAACTCTAGTCAATCTATCAAAAACCCACTGAGTGTGTACTGTTTGCCAAGGTTGTGCGATGATAGGAACAGGCTTCCTGCCCCAAGAAATGCAATCCTGCCCAAGCCATTCATCTTTTCTCTGAACCGAAGATAAATAGAAGATAAATTATTACAACAACCAGGGGCGTGTTTATCAAACTATGTTTACAGAGCCCTCAGAATTTAAGGAAGTATTCCTTAAACCGGGAATGGGCAGAGACAGAAGGTTTGGTTCCAGCTTCAACTCCAGTAGCTCTACTTCCATGTTTTATATATTTGATGGTCAGAGGTTTTCATTTGAATCAAGAGTTCCATTGCTAAGGAAGCTGAAAACCCCACCGAAATAATACTTCTGGATCAAAATTTTAAAAGGCATCACTCTTGCCCTAACCTGTTTGGCTCAGTGGATAGAGCATCGGCCTGCGGACTGAAGGGTCCCAGGTTGATTCTGGTCAAGGGCATGTACCTTGGTTGCGGGCACATCCCCAGTGGGGGGTGTGCAGGAGGCAGCTGATCGATGTTTCTCTCTCATCAATGTTTCTAACTTTCTATCCCTCTCCCTTCCTCTCTGTAATAAGTCAATAAAAAAAAATTTTTTTTTTTTAAAAAGGCATCACTCTTAATACGAAGAGTTAAGGCAGATCCAAAGCACACGATAAAGAGACTGATTTGGCCTTCCCACACTCTACTCATCAGTTAATTCATCCGAAAAACAAGTATGCGGCAGCAGGCCTTGTCCCAGCCCTGGGTTAGGCTTTGGGGAAACAGGTAACGAGAACCCGGTCTCTGTCGTCAAGGACTTCCTACTCCAGTCATGGGGACAGACAGGTGCCACGATCAGGGTGTGGATCAAAGGTGGCGGAGAGGCAGAGGTGATCAGAACACTGAGAAGACTGGGGAGGGTTTGTCAGGAAAAGCTTCGCAGGGACCTGTGGGAGCTGGGTCCTGCGGATGAGGAGGGGTTTGCCCAGCGAGGGAGGAAGAGGAGTGTGTGTCTATTTCTGTGACTGAGCAGGGGGTGCAGGGAGGTGAAGGGGGAGAACATGGCCAAACGCTGGTGCTCTGTGACTGTGTGGGGACCACTGAATGTGTAATCTCGGCAGCTCTCGCTGCAGGCTGCACCTGGGCATCCAGCCCTCCGTGTCCTTCCCAGTACTGCCACCTAGTGGCCATGCCCAGCGCCCACGTCTCCCTGGGGAGTCCTGAATCTGGATGCAGATGAGTCATCTTAGTCTTCTTCCCACTGATGTTAGAGTTGAGGAAGCGGTGGACATAGACCAGTGACAGGCGACTTCCCTGGGAGCACACACTCCGTGAGAGCTGGGGCTCAAATAGAACTTAGCTGTGGAGCCCTCGCCGGTTCGGTCCCGTGGACAGAGCGTCAGCCAGCCCACTGAAGGGTCCCGGGTTTGATTCCGGTCAAGGGCACGCGCCGCGGGGTTGTGGGCTCAATCCCCAGTGGGGGGCGTGCAAGAAGCAGCTGATCAATGATTCTCTCTCATCATTGATGTTTCTATCTCTCTCTCCAAAATCAATAAAATATATTTAAAAATAAATAAATAAAACCTAGCTCTGGCGACTCCAGGGCCCCAGTCTCGGTAATCTGGCTCTACCCCAGCCACGCCGGCTCTAGCAGGCCTCTGCTGAAGGGCGAGTAAGACTCAACTGAGTGGATGCTACCAGCTGCTGAATGTCCAAAAAAGTGCATTCAAATAGGATTTTCTGTTGCAGCTGCCCATTTACATGCAACTTGTTTCAGAAGCCCAGCTGGGGTTACAAAGCCTACTGTGGTTCCCACCTGGACTGTGACAGAGCCGTGTGTGTGCGGGGGGTGGGGGAGGGTGTGTGTATGGGGGGGGGGGGAGCTTACTGAGCTGCCCTTGCAGATATTTTGCAAAATACATATATATACACACACGTGCATATATGCAAGTAAATGCATAATACATATAATTGTTTTATAACCAGCACTAAGTCAGAATGGATTTTTAAGTCTTTGCAATAGGAAGAGTAAAACTAACTGTGTCAAAAGAGAATAGGAACTAGATAGAGATAGCAAAGGAGGTGGGAGGAGAAAATCTCTATATTAACCACCAACAACTTTGGGCTTGGACCCGAGCATCCCCTTAGCCTGGGAGAGGAAGGAGTTGCTCAGTCGATACATCATTGCACAACGTACTATCAGGTAGGTCTCCTGAGCTTTCCTTTGCAGAGGACAAACCACGGCTCACAAGGGTCACTGGGTTTCCCGAGGTCATGCAGAGCCACTGTGAAGTGGGAGGGCCCTGACATATTTTACCGACACCCTCATCTGTTTCCCTCTGAAATTCCGAGCTGTCTCTACTCCCTCTTCCTTTTCTTCCCTGAGCGTCCCCAGCACGAGGGCTCTGGCACCAAGACAGGCTGGGAGCAGGCAGAGCTGGGCTTGCTGGGAGCTCGTGGGAGAGCCCTGGCCAGGGTGGGCGCACAGAGGAACTCCTGCAGCCACTCCCAATGGAAAAGCTCCTTGAGTTGTTTCTGCCTGTCCCACCCTGGAGGCTGGTGGCACGGCCAGGCATCAAGGTCCTGGAAGCCCTCCGTGTACCCATCGAACAGCATTCCCAGGGGGAGGGAAGGCGGGAGTGGGGAGAGTGGGGGCTGCTTCTGAGTAGCTTACATCTTCTGCCAAAGTGGGATGTCCTCTCTCTGTGGACAATTAAGTGGTTCTCACGGACCTGCCATCTGGGCTCAGCAGCGTGTGGAGTGGCTGCCCTCACTCCACCCCACCCGACCCCAGCCCAGGGACCAGGCCCGTGCAATTCCGAAAACCCAGCCCTCTCCCCACCTCCCACCCTTCCTCCTTTCCTGGGATGGCTGCTGTCACCCAGTCCTCCCGCCCTCCGCCTCTCAGTAGACAAAGCCAGCCAGGAGCACACACTTCCGGTGGCCCTTCAAACAGCCAGGGAGACACCCTGCCCCTGTGCTGGACCTTGGGACAGGGACGGTGGCCCCAAAGGCGAAGGCAGCCTCAACTTTTCCAATCACTCCCAGGGAGGTTCTTGGGGAAGCAAAACCCTGACTCAGTCACCGTTTACAGAGCAAACTCGTGCCCTGCTGTTGCCGTTGTTGTGACTGACACGTAGGTTGTAGTGGAGGCCAGCAATGGGAGGTGCCCCTGGCCAGGATTAGGCAGAATCCCCAAGTGGGGAAGGAGCGCCTGACTTCCTTGTCCTCTCTTCTCAGGCCTCATCAATCTCCCCTATAGCCTCAGGCCCATTCGTTAGCAATCATCCACTTGATTGACTCCCTGTGGACCAGGCAGCAGCCCTCAGCTGGCCGTCTCCTGGCCAGGGAGGAGAGACGGCAGGTAAACAGACAGGCCCGGTTATCTATAGAGAGGGTGCCCTGAGACCACGGAGGGAGACGTGAGAACACCCTCTGGGACGCATTTTACAGGGCGCAGAGGAGCCTGTCTGGCTCAGGAGGGGAGAGATAAGGGCAAGAAAACAAAATATTAACCACTGTAGGAGCTTTGGTTTTGCATAACGCTTCCTACTAAATAATCCAAACAACTCTGTGCAGTAGCGGAAGGCAGGCATGATAGTCCTGGCCCGCAACAGGTGCCTCGTAAAAGCTTTCCGGGTGAATCAGCCTCCCCGCTACAGGCGCGGAGACGGAGGCTCCAAAGAAGGTAATCTTTGTCCAGGATCACAGCACAGGAGTCAGGGAGCCGGGCGCCAACCTGGCCTCCGGCGCCGAGTCCCAGGTGCTTCCCACCAGGTCGTGTTTTCAGTGAGGCCCACAGACCCCGGAGTCCTCTCGAGGGTACATACGTTCCCTTTGAAGGTCAAGTGCTGTGCTTATTCTGTTGACAATTTAACAGACGAAACTGGGCATCTTCTGAGTCACCACGAGGGCTCCTCATGGCCAAGTACGCAGAGGGGTTGGTGCCATACCTGTGTCTGTGTCTACACACCGGTCAGAGACACTGTGGAGCCCACTTTGCTGCTAACAAGGAAAGAAGAAGGAGCAGACTTGGTGCATGAGTGAAGCTGGTCACCCCTGAAAGCCTAGGGCCCACTGTAAGCACCGGGGTTCCCGGGGGCCTGAACAGAGAAGCATAGAAGAAAGAACACGCTAGCACCAGTCATGCTCAATGCAAAAATCCAACGCCATGGCGGAAATGAACATATTTATGTCGCCAGTGCCAATTGCATTTTTGCAAAACAACAACATTAGTCACATTAAATTAACCCAAACTGGCTTAAACAATAAAGGGAAATTTTTTTGGTTCCCACAGCTGAAAACTCCCAAAGCCATTCCGACTTCAGGATCAGTTTGCTCCGGCCCAGCTCCATTGCTCTCTAAGTCTCGGCTCTGCCCTTCCCACGTGTCTGCCCTGACTGCAGGCTGGATGCAAGGTGTGCACCAGCAGGAACTGGGCCGGCCATGTGCTTCTTTATTCACATCTGGGGGCAGAGAGAAAGTACCTCTCCACAAACATGGAATGAAGGGCCCGGTCAACCTATAAACCTGGAGTCACATGCCCGGGTTTCGGGCTCAATCCCCAGTAGAGAGTGTGCAGGAGGCAGCCAATCAATGATTCTCTCTCATCATCAATGTTTCTATCTCTCTCTCCCTCTCCCTTCCTCTCTGAAATCAATTAAAAAATATATTTTAAGAAAACATTTTTAAAAAAATGGGTCTTTCCTCTGAGCTGCTGACTTGGAGTTAAACAGTTAGGGAAAGCAATGAATCTCAGCTGGGTCCTTCCAGACAGAGCTAGAACCCTGTTGGGGCAGGTACACAAGAAAGGAAGGTTTGCTCATAGGTGACCAGTCCCTTAGCCAAAGTCAAGAGCAGGAGCAGCAGAACCAGCAGGAGTAGTAGATGCACCACAATTCCATTTTCAGAGGCAGGAAAGGGGCAGGTGGAGGCCCCAGAGCAGAAGGTGGGACAGCCGTCACTGTTTGCTTAAAACCCGTCTGCTCCTGGCTCTTTTCCTTCCAACCGCTGAGTCCCCACATCTCAAAGATGGGAGTGTCTTTAGCAGCAACCCTCACCCCATTTCACGCAGTGATCTCAGATATACTGAGAATTCTCCAGAGCTTCCTTCCTTGGTCCCATAGTCACTGAGCATCTACCCTGTGTCAGGGTCGGGGCTAGGTTATGGGACTTCAAACATTCTCGGGGTCTGACCCAGGAGTGCACAGATATGCACACTTAGGACGTGAATATTCCGGGTAAATGTCCGATCTGCACACTCCTGCCGTCTTTCTTTCCCCTGAACCCCGAATGAATGGGTCAGTTATGTCCCATTTGTTGAACCACAGCCATACATTTACAAACCTCAAAAAAACGGAACCTCTGTTCTGTGGGCTTCCTCATTGCCATTGTTATGTAGTTAAACATTCTGGGTCCCCTGCGGCTGCTTGTGGCCACCCTGACTTCCGGTCCCTCCACCCCACCCCTCACCCCTTCCTCGTCCAACCTGGAAGGGTGGCTGGTCTCCTGTTTCAGATCGCTCTCCAGGCTGCCCCGACCTAGGCGATCTCCAGCTCCCTTAGGGGGTCGCTCTCACACCCGTTGGGTAAACTCCTTGCTGTCGGGTGTGTGCACCTCACCTACGGTGCATGTGCTTTTTACATTGGCGTCACATCTGTTCCTGCTTCCCAGTCATTAGCACAGGTGTTAACTAAAACCAGACCCGGTCATCCTGCTCTCTAGGGGAGCGCCCTCAGCCCCCCACTCTCCTCACTGGAGCTGTTTCTGGGCGTTTATGTCATTATCCTTCATTTCTGATGATGGCCCAGCCAGTTATTGAGTCCATGTGACCACGTTCTCCTCCAGAGCTATCTGAGCTGGGCAGGGAGTGGACATGGCGTGGCAGGCGGAGCAAAGCCTTTTACCCGGTTCCAAATCCTTCACTAAAGCCCTGGCCTCGCTCTCGCTTTGTCTTCTGCCGAGTCTCTTGACCTCGCTCCTTCCCATAAATCCTCGGTGACTTTATCCTTTCCAGATGTTGATGGATGTCCACTGTTCACATCTGTTTTATTACTATGACTATCCAATTGACTGGCCAGTAATTTCCACAATTAGCTTTCTCTTTTAGACATCAACACTATATTTATGGCCTCTTCTCAGGCTCTGCCTTTGATTTTCAACTCTCTTTTTAGATCCCCAATAATTTTCCACACTTTTTATACTTTAACCCAGGAGAGTGGGGCTCAGGGCACCACGGAGGTGGCAGATCTGAGCCTTCACGGGCGTGTGGCTTATTCTGAATGTGGAGCAATTGTTGCTTAAATCTATGTTGCCCGTTCATTGTCCTGGATTTTTTTTTTTATCCTCATTCAGATAAAGAGAGAAAACAATAACTTTAATGATATTAATTGTAGCTCTACTTCTCTAGAAGCCACTGATCTAGTCACTCAGGTGTCTATATATATAAAAGCCTAAGCCACCGAATGACCGGTCGACTGGTCACTATGATGCACACTGACCACCAGGGGGCAGACGCTCAATGCAGGAGCTGCCCCCTGGTGGTCAGCGTGCTCCCACAGTGGGAGCGCAGGTCAACTGACCGATGGGTGCCAGACGCAGGGCTCACAGCTGGTGAGCGCCACTGCAGCAGCGTGAGCCTCTCCCTACCGGGACTGACTAGGCTGGAGCCGCAGCAGGTGCAGCAGGGCCGGGATGAATGGGAGCAGCAGGCAGGAGCAGCAGGTGGCATTGGATTGCCAGTTTTGGCCCAATCCCCGCAGGCCACGCCAAGGTGCACGAATGTGTGCACTGGGCCTCTAGTCTAAAATAAGCAAAAAACACGCAAAAATCTAAACCAAAATCTAAAAATAAGCAGAGAAATCACAGAGAGGCCAAAAAAGGTATCATGAGGTCCACATATTGATGACACCGATCTTCGTCACTTTCTGAACCCCTAGGTTTTATCTTAGCAGTTTTCCTGTCTTCCAGGGACAGAGAGATACCAGTTATTTCTAGTTTTCCTAGGCATTGCCTCCAACAGGTCAGTCACTACTTGCATCCATTAGGCCTGCCCCGCCCAAGGACCCGCCATCTGAAGGCTCAGCACAGCTATGATTTATGAGTGAAAGAAAAGTAAAGCTGGTGTAAGATTAGAACACCATTCAACCTAATCCACTTTATTACAACCCTAGTCCTCATAGCTGATAGCATTTTTTTAAACTCCTGGAATTTTTGTCTTCCCATCTCCGCTCACTGAATCCTATTTATCATCTGCGATCATCTGACTTCCAAGTCTCATCGGAACAAATGAGGGAGTCAGAAGGAAGGTCAGTGGTTGCTGTAAGGCAGCGGTTCTCAAACTGTGGGCCGCGACCCCTTTGGCGGTCGAACGACCCTTTCACAGGGGTCGCCTAAGACCATCCTGCATATCAGATATTTACATGACGATTCATAACAGTAGCAACATTACAGTTATGAAGTAGCCACGAAAATAATTTTATGGTTGGGTCATAACATGAGGAACTGTATTTAAAGGGCCAGACGGTTGAGAACCACTGGGGTAAGGAGTCGCTATAAGAACAACAGAAACTGGTGGCTGCTGGGGAAGAGAGAGAAAATCTAAAGGGTAAACCAAACCCCAAACCTCTGGAGACTCAGAAGTTTGTGAGCCATTTAGGAAAGGGTCAATGACTCTATCACCCTATCACCCAATATCCTCTGTTGGAATTATGCTATCTAGGAACAAACCAATCAAACAATAATGATGACCTTGGTTCAGACAGAAAGTTAAATTAGGTTCAGCAGCTATATTTAAGGAAGTGAGCCATTTGTTTTACATCAGTAGGTAATAGATGTTCATCACTCAAAATGCAAAAGGCACAAAAGGGTACATGGTGAGAAGTAGGTTTCCTCCCTCTTCCATTCCTTAATCTCCCAATTGTTCTCCATGGATTCGACCTCTGGAACCAATCTCTTTTGGACCTCTCCAGAGATATTCTAAACGCTTTTAGAAAAGTATGTTTGTAAATCATGTTTAATTTTTGGATTCTAATAAGTAAGCTCCAGTGATCTGGAAAATTCACTTTGGTGGAACTCAGGATGAATTAGGCATCACTGAGTGTGAATTGAGTTTCCTAATTTTTTAGATTATTGGGACAGAAAGGGCTGTGGTTGACCTCCTAGAAACAAACGGAGGGACCTGGCCGTGACCTCTGCAGGTATGGGAAGGTTCTGCTCTAAAGCCAGTTTTCTCAGCTCCATCCCCCCAGTCTAATGGTGGAATCATCATTAGATGATTCTGGGCAGGAATCATCCTGCTTTAAGGGCAGGGTGAGATGTAAAAGGAGAATTTGCCACGGTCTCTAAGTTACTTGGAATTTAATTTTAATTAAAAAATGTAATTCGTACAGCATTCTGCAGTGTGTGGTAGACTGTTGACCATGGGATGCTGTGAGAAGAGAGATTGCCTGCAGCTGAAGGAGTCCAGGACAGTGGCATGAAAGGGTGGCACTTACAATAACGCTGGGGAAAGAGCTGGGCTTCCCCAGGACAGAAGGGAGAGAACGTCCCGGGAAGAAGATGGAACGTGAAAAAAGATACGGAGGACGCAAGAGAGCGCTTTGGGCACAATTGCTCACGGGGTGGTGACCCGGTGCCCATTCACTCTCTGAAATGCCTCCCGCCTGCTCCCAGGTATCAGAGCTGCAGCTGGCCCCGGGCTGAGACCCCAGGCGTGTCTTAGGGAGGGAGCAGTGAGCATGTCCAACAAGGCGGGGGAATCGAAGCGGTTTGTTTGTAGGAGAAGCCAATTTCTCCTCCAGCCTGACTCTGGCCAGTCTGCTCAGGGGACTCTGTGCTGGTCTGTGTGCCGAAGCCATGAGCCTCGTTACAGCCCCCCATTTTCCTGGAACCGTCCCTGTTCTGTGGAATTCTTGGAGGGATAGGCCTAGAATGTCCCCGAATGCCAGGCCATCTGCACACTATGGCTTGGGTTGGCTCACAGCCGCCTCACTGTCCCCGAGCCTAGGGTCCTGAGGCAGCACCCAGAGCCAGGGAAAGGGGACAAGGCCAGAAGGTGGGCTTTCCTGGAAATGGGTTTCTGTTTTCTAACAAAGTCCCTTCCACGATTTCCCGGGGGCAAGAATGGCCTGAGCCCATGTGTTAGACATTTCCCTCTGGCAGGGGCTCACAAGAACTCTCGTGTGCAAGATGGATTCGATTAATGAGGGAGCCAGGCACATTCTGTGGTTTTAGGCCAGAGGGTGCTTTTGTAGGTGTTGGGGTTCTTCCTTCCTTTGCACTCAGTCTCCCACCGTCAAACCCCAAACAGAGAGGGCACAAGAGAACCATTTGCCTTACTAGACAAAGGTCTGTTTTGGTTTTGGTTGTGTGTGTGTGTGTGTTTTTATCCCAGAAACATACATTTATAGACTCTAGGAGAGAACTGTGGAGCCACCTCGTCTAAATCTCTACTCTCTGTGATCCTGGCTATGCTTCTAAACGTTAAGACGCGGGAGGATAGAAGACCATGTCTGCCTTATTTACCGCCTGTATTCCCAGCGCCTGGTCCATGGTAGGTGTTTGTGATGAGTGCTGAATGAAGAGAGTGCCGTGTCTCTTGAATGTTTCCAGGGACTGAGAGTTCAGTCTCTTCCAAGGAAGCCCATCCTATTTTTGAACATTCTTTTTCCTGGGGGGGGGGGGGGGGATATTTTGAAACTGATAAATCGATGTACTTCTTTATTTTGAATCACACATAATCATGTTTCTTTGCAAGCACCATGACAATTCTAGGGAAGGGAGGGAGCCAAATACTATCTTGGGAAGAAGAATAAGATGCACTAGGACTCCCACAGAAGTAAAAATAAGAAGGAAAGGGAAAAAAATTAATACAAACAGAACTTGTGGTTCAGGTTAGGGGTGAGGGTGTGGAGGGGAAATGTTACATATCAATGTTTAAATTATTTTCACTGCAGTGTAATTGACATTTGACCTTGCAGTAAGTTTAAGGTGTACTACACGTTGATCTGATACACGAATATCAACTTTTGAATCAGGAAGTTTCTACAGCAAATCCCGCTGGGATTTTGTTTGCGATGGTGTTGATTCTTGCAGATCAATTTGGTGAAAATGGGCGTTTTCATAATATTGACTCTTCCCATCCATGAGTATGGCATATCTCTTCATTTATTTAGGTCTTTAATTTTGTTCAGCAATGTTTTGTAGTTTTCAGTATACAGATCTACACATCTTTTGTCAGATTTACTCCTATTTCATATTTTGATGTTATTACAAATGGCAGTTTAATTTCTGTTTGTTTATAGTATTGGAAAATACAACTGATTTTTATAAGCTAACCTGGTATCCTGCAAACTTGCTAAACTCAATTATTTGTTTTTGTAGATTCCTTATGGTTTAGTACATGAATGATCATGTAATTAGTGAATAAAGGCAGTTTTATACTGCCTTTCCAACTCTATACCTTTTAACTTACTTTTCCTCTATTATCACACTGACCAGGATCTCCACTAGAGTGGTGAAGAGAAGTGAAAGTAGACATTCTTACTTTTTCCTCAATTTCAAGGGAGAAGCATTCAATCTTTCACCATCAAGTGTAATATTTTGCTGTAAGTTCTTGTAGATGCCCCTTACCAAGTTGAGAATGTTCCCTTCTTATTTATAGTTTGCTATGGGTTTTAATCCTTGATGGATGCTAATTTTTTTCCAAGTGCATCTTCTGCATGTATTGAGATAAAAACATGGATTTGTTTTTGTTAGCATGGTGAATTGTAGTGATTGATTTTTAACTGTTAAGTCAACCTCGTGCAAGTGGGATTCGATTAATGAGGGAGTCAGGCCCCCGTCCTGCTCATTCATAGGTGAAATGTGTTGCTCTGTAAGGAAATAAGCCAGTGAGAGAGCAAGCCCACTGGTGAGGGGTTAGCCTTAGAGAAAGCCCAGGAAAGACCGACCCCTGCTGGAGGACCGCTGAACGGAGAACGTGATGCGGGTCTGAGGCCTGCACACAGACCAGGCTCTTGCTGACTGGTACAGCCTGCATCCTATCTGGATTATGCCCTGAATCAGCCCCACTTCCCTAATCCTTTTAGGATGGGCAGTGGGCGACCCTGCTGCTGATCCACAGTCTGGGAGGAGCCATTAGCATAGCATCTACATATACAAAGATGGAGACTTTGAAGTCTTTAGGAAGGAGACTGCTGTGTCAAGACAACCAAGCCAGCTGCAGCGGTGGGCTGAGCAGCCTCCCCACATTCTCTGTATGTCAGACCCCTCACCCCTCTTGGGCGTGGCAGTCTCGGCCCCAGTTAAATCAAGTCTGACCTTTCCAATGGTTTCTAAATCAAGTCCTTCAGACACTTGCAGTCATAGTTCATTCTTTGTGCTCTTGCCTCTCAGTGATGGTAGCCTCAGGCATTCCCAGACCTTCCTGAGCAGCTGAGTCCTCTAGAGTAGCGGTCCTCGAACCACTGCTTGGCGACCGCTGCTCCAAAGATTTCCTTAAACCAGTGGTCGCCAACCTTTCAGACCTCACGGACCACCAGTGGTCCATGGACCACCCGTTGGCGGCTGCTGCTCTAGAGGACTCTTGTACAAATCTTCCTTATGTCTCCTATTTGTAAAAAGCCCTTGCTTCCTCCAGGACATCTGCATTTCCTCCCTACTCCAAGGAGGAAACTCTTGCCCTCCACCCACACAAAGAGCTGCGAGGGGTAGGGTCACAGCAGGACAACTGGTTTAGTTATGCAATTCAAAATTGCTAGGTATTCCACTTAAACTTAGGCCAGTGAAATATGACATGTGTGCTCGTGTTTGGCATTATATAAGCTTCTATTATCATAGAATTTAGAATTTACATTCTTGTAGGATGGCATAAAGCCCCAAAGAAGCTGAGAACTGAAAATCCAAACCAACTTGGCCTGTTGGAGGTGAACATGTGACTCTCATACAGGCCACCAGTCCAGCCAGGAGTGGCCGGCAGGGGTGGGTCTACAGGGATGAACTCACATATGGTCTCAACTATTGGCGTGGAGATAAATGCTGCTCACACTGACGCCCAACTGGATGGGTATTTACTTCAGAACCAAAGGCTCTCAAATAGACCATCCATATGGCAAGCCTATGACTTCCTATCCCGGAGTATGAAATGGCTTCTTGTCAAACATTTATGAGCAACATAAATTTTCAGTTTGCTTTCCCAAGTGAATCATCATGCCTCTTGATGAGGAGGATTCATCCAGAGAAATAAAAATACCCCAAGTCATTTAATTAAAAGGAAATGTACTAAGACATATTTCATATTGGCGAGGAAGAAATCACATTTCAACTCTGAACTATAACAAAGCCTGCCAACTCTGGAAAGGAGGATTAATTTGATCCAGAAAGGCCAAATCAGAAAAGTGTCTACCAGTTCTTCAAAGAAATTGGTGTGGCAGAGCAAGAGTTAAGGTAAGAATGTTCCCAGAGAGGTTTCCTGAGGTCAGGACCAGCATGCTGAAGACAGACTCATCCGGACAAGAGAATTCAAGATTACTGAAGATTGACACACCCAGATTCAGCAAATGAACACAGTAATGAGAGATTAAGACAGAATTTTAGTAAATTCTTATCAAGGGTCTGTTGGATGATATGTGCTATGTTCTGTTGACAAAGGTCGAGTAGACTAAGGACTAGGGCGAATATGTGCTGACTCAAAACTTCTCCAGAAGGTGGGAACAACTCAAGTATTCATCGACAGAGGAATAGATAAGCAGAAAGTGGTATATACATTGAATGGAACGTTATTCAGCTTTAAAAAGGAAGGAAATCCTGATGCACGCGACAACACAGATGAACCCTGAGCACATTATGCTAAGTGAAATCAGCAGCCGTAAGGAGACAAACACTGTATGAGTGCAGTTGCCTGAGATCCCCAGTCAGAGTCATAAACATAACGTAGAATGAAAGGTGGTTGCCAGGGGCTGGGGGAGAGGGGAATGTAGTGTTATGGTCTGAATGTTTGTGTCCTTCCAAAATTCCTGTGTTGGAGCCCTAACCTCCAATGTGATGGTATTAGGAAATGGGACCTTTGAGATAAAGGGTTGGGGAGAGGCAGAGACAGAAGGAAGAAATGAATATTTACTCCAGGTTCAACTCCAATGGCCTCCTAGGGCTGCTAAAAGAGCTGTAAGACACACTCTATTTTGCACATGGCTAGAATGTACCTGGAGTTCAAGCCCAATTTTGGAACCAGATTTGAAGAGGATCTTGACAAACTAGAGAGTCTCCTAGAAGCAGGTTGACTGTGTATGAGTCACACCAGAAAGAGGGGAAGGGATTTTAGGATTTTATTTTGCTTAGAGAGGAAAAACCTTGGGGTGTGGTGGCTACTTTTAAATATTTAACCTACTATCACATGGCAAAAGGGATGAGACTTATTTCAGCTCCAGAGAATCTAACTTGCTTTGGTAAAAGGGATTTTCAGGAAGGCAGATTTTCTTTCAGCAAAACCAAAGAGACCTTGCTAACAATACCATCGGAAGGCTGAACTGCCTTCTCACAGAAGTGAGTTCCCATCGCTGGAAGCAATCAAGCAGCTCTGGGTGTTTTGGGGGAGATTTCCACCACTTGGGGGGAAGGAAGATTTGACCAAATGACCATCAAGGTCTTTCCCACTGTTAAGGTTTAGGGCATCACCACGTCCCCCTTCCCTACACTCTCAGCTGTGCTACTGCGATGACAGTAGAGAAACAGCATTTGGTGATCAGCTGACTCCAGGAATCCATCTTCCGAGAACAGTTGCTTCTGGGAGTAGCAAGCTTTAAGCAGATAGCATGTAACCCTAACCCAATGTATCAAAGATGGGCAATATAGTCGACTCAAAAATCTGGAGGGAAAGAGAAAGAAATAAAAATATATCACTTTTATTAGCAAAATATGATCATAATAACTGTACAGGAATTTTTATGGCAGGAAAAGAAGTCACCCTTGCCCTATTGTCTTAAAACTGATTTCACTCCGACATTTCCTGCATCTGTCCCTCGGCACATTGGGGTTTTTCGGTGTGTGTTTTTGTGGGAATTTTTGTGTGTGTTTTTCTGTGTGAATATTTCTATTTTGTGAATAGAAATCTTTTTATGAGAGAAGGTTGGGGGATAGATTTAGAGTTAAGAGTTAACATCCTGGCTGAGAGCAGAAGAGCGCTAAGAGCCTAGAAGTAAAGGAGTGGGGAGGTGAAGGAAGAAGGGAACTGGCCGGTTAAAGGACAGAACAGTGCAAAGGACCTGCTCTTGGTGGCAATTCTCTACTTGCTGGGTCCTGCCTTAAGCCGATGGAATGGCTGCTCCGTCCTTAGACAAAATCATAGGCCTGCCCTCCGACACCCTCGCACCCTCCATTGCTCCACCTCCTGCAGGGAAACCCAGCCATGGGAGCCTCCTTTTATTGCAATGTGACAAGACACACTCCCAGTTCCAGATGTTGCTGGCATCAATTGAACAAATCTCACGGAAACCATAAAGCCAAGCACAAACACCAGATTAACGTTTTAGATGTTTTCTCTCTCTCTGAGAACTGGGACAGGGGTCTCCGTCTTCTCCATGCCTTTCTCAAGTTAAAGCTAGGCGATGACAGGACAAGTCGTAATTTTCAACCAGTTGTGTAAGAATAGTGCAGGGCCAGTAGCGTCTAGTGAACATTACCAAAGGTTCCATAGGTGGTGCTGGTGGTGGGGGTGACGGGGAATTGGGCTTATTCTAGATTGGTAGAGTGGGGTGGTGGTCTAGATGCTATGGAGCTTCTGAAGACGTGACAAAAAGGCATTTTAAGACTTGTTTCCTTACGTTAAGCTAGTGAAATTCATCAGAGTGGCTTAGGAAAATATCCCTCGATTAATAGAAGGGCCAACCCATGCCAGGATCAGGTAGACCCGCAGTCTGTGTCAGGGGCAGTAGGAGAAGGAAGGAACAGCGCCACATGGTACGTCCCAGGGGTCTGTGTCCCAAGTGAGGGCTGCTCTGCGTTCCCATGGGGGACACTGTCACCTGTAATGCTCGGCTTCTGGTGGGGTCTGGAGTCTTGGGCACTGTGAGTGCATCTGTAGGCCCCGTAAGTCAAGGAAAACAGAGATACACTTTTTTTCAGACCTCTCACTCTCTCCTATGCCTCCGGTTAACGTATAAGTGGCTGCTCCTGCCTGTAACTCTACCCCCACCCTCTATCCCTTTGCCTGGCTCCTGCTCCTCCTTTAAAATGCATCTCAATGTTAGCCCCGTGGGAAGTCCTCCTGAGCCATCGCTTCCAAGTCCAAGTTCCCACTGCACCCAGTGCTCTATGCCTCTCGTGTGTTTTGGTCTCTCCCCTACCTAGCCCGCAGCCTCCTCTGGGGTCGAGACTGTGTCCTGTCCACTCTGTCCACACAAAAGGTGCTGGGCACCGCTCTTTGGATAAACAAACAAAGCAATGGCATCCCGGAAGTCTGTGGAGCAGCAGCAACAGCAGCAGAGTCGTTCTAAAGACACTAACTCGTCAGAAAGGAGCCGTGAGCCTTCTCCCAAAGACCCTGAGACCAACAGTTCCCATCAAGGTCGAGGATGCTAAAGAGAGTGGAGCCCCAGCGAAGGCTCGGCGACCATCATGCTCGTAGAACTGAATGTGCAGGTGGTGTAGCAGCTCAGAGGCCACTCCCAGAGCAATGATGGTGAGGGCCCGTTGTACGTTATGGTGTGGCTTCAAAACGGCACGGGGTGAGGCCCCCACGACATCTGAATGCGGCAGTGCCTCAGAGATGCTTCCAGAGCAGGACCAGTGGGAGCCCCAGTTGATCTGGATTCTAGTGTCGGATACAGGGCAGAGTCACCGAGGAGGGGGCGTGGCTTGATGTGACAAAGCGATGGGTGGAATCTGGCAGTACGCGCATCATGAGGTAAAGTACGTAATTTCTGGCGGAGTAAGTCCCATGTGTGAGAGAATAGTAGTAATTACATCATTATTAATATTGTGGATGAAAAAGGGGCCACCTACTAACCCTGACAAGCTCAAGGGAGGCCAGCATGGCAGGCCCTACAAACTCAAAAACCAAAAGTAACCACAGAGGGTAATGGTCTGAGCATCAAAATCCCTAACTAAGAGCAGGACAGGGCAAGTAGTCAGGTCCTAGGCCTGCAGCTTCTTTGACAAAGGTCAGTCTTAACTGAGCCTGTCTATTTGTTGTCTTTTGCATTTAAGATAATATACTCTTTAATGTCAGAGAAAGCCCTTTTTTTCTGGACTCACCACATCAGAGCAGGAGACCACAGAACCCCTCATTGTTACCTTGTTCCCCAAATATAATTTCCATGTGCTGTAAATGTTGACTGTTAACTATGCTGTACCCACCAATGGGAAAGAAATGTGTCTCTCCGCTTTTCTTTCTATCCAATCTCAGAGACTTCCCTGCTTTGCTTTTTCCCGCCTCGATAATCTACCACCAATGGATTTCCTATAACTTCCCCTTACATCTCCCCCTTTGATTCTCCTGGATCAAAATAAGCTGCAAAACTGCCATTCTCCAGAGCATTTTCTCAGTCTGTTGAGATTTTGCTTCCCAGCAATTGTCGTCAGTTTGGCTCAAGTAAACTCATAAAACTTCTCTACAGCTTTTTTTCTTTTTCTTACATCAACAATATTATCATCAAGCCCACAATGAAAATGGCCCTACCACTAAATGGCCAGTCTGTGTGGGTGGAAGTGTTGACCATTCATGACTCACATAGTTGCATTATGAGATGAGAGGAACAGGGAGCAAGTAGAAGTCCTGAACCCTTGATGAGTCCTGGTCGCCAAAGGGTAGAGAGATCTAGTATTACACCAGTCAAGACGCCTTACTTTAGACAAAAGTCACAGGTTTGTGTTAATGACGACACTTTTGTTTCTGTCCCTGTGGCACCAAGAGGCTCTCACCGAGAGAGTAGTGGTGAGAAAATTGGGGAATTGTTGCCCTGTTCCAAGCCCAGATCAGACCTCCACCCCCAGCTCGCTCTCCTGGAGCAAGAATATCCTCTTCACTATTGGGGTGACTGTGCTGTTTTGTGGGTACAAGATGGCAATTGTGTCTTCTTTTGCTACCACCTGTCTGTGGAAAGGCACTCACTCACTGATGCCTTCCAAAGGCTCAAGCAACTTCTGCAGAAAACACCAAGAGCCACTTCCTCGTACACAGCCACAGGACCTCATTCCAACAAGACTTCAGACCAGAGAGTGGATATCATAGGCTTTTTGCCGACCTTGTAGGCTCTGTCACAACTACTCAACTCTGCCACTGAAGCACACAGAAGCCCAGACACTATGCAAATGAATGGGTGTGACTGTGTTTCAATAAAATTTCATTTAGAGAATGGTGGGCTGGATTTGACCTGTGGGCCGTACCGGCTGCCGACCCCTGAGTTAGAACCACAAAGGGCTGTCATTACTGAAACCAGTACTTCCACCTTGGGGCGGGTTACTGGAGCGTTCAGGGTTCCTGTGGGGAGTGAGGCTGAGGATGGTTGACCCGGAGGGCTGTAGGTCAAAGGCAGATCAATAGCTCCCAAGGCCATCTTGCTGAAGGGAGCAAAAGGAAGAGGGACTGGTCAAGGGCATGAGGGAGAGGAAAAATCAAAATGCATGGTGATAAAGGGACCCTACTACCCGAGATCTGAGACGGTGGGACAGAACAGGGATTGGGAAGAAGCTCATGGGGGTGTGGGATAAGACGGGTTGGTGGCTGGGGACTTCTGCTCTAGCCAAGATTAGCTCTGCGACCATGGAGAGTGTTCGCCTGGGCCTGGGGCTGAGGTGGCGGGTGAAGAGAACATTTTTCTGGGACTTCTCCCAGCTGGTTTCTCCCAGCATCTCCTGACCAAAGCCTCCACAAAGCGGGGGCCAACCCTCAGCTGGTCAATGGTCTTGGGGTGTAAAGACCTAGTCCATTCTTCCTGCCATGTCCGTTCCTGCACTCCCTCCTAGACCCTGCAAACGCCCACAGATTTACTTTCATCTGAAGTCAATCCAACAGAAGGTGTGCTCAGAGGTGCCTCTTTCCTAGACCTGCTCCCGCTCGCTCTCCACGGTTGCAGAGCTCATCTTTAGGGGCACTGAGTCCCCAGGATGGCCAGGTGGTCCTGGGGGTGCTGAGACCTTACGTTGTGGGCGGTCCTGTGTTAGGTGCCCTGGAGCGTGGAGAGGGGAAGAGGTCCCGCTCCTGATGATGGCAACAGCTTGAGAGGAGTCAGTGTCGCAGTCTGGACGTCTCTGCGTAGACAGCGCTGGTTCTCAGAACCCGAGGGCTCCCATTCCCACATGGGCTTGAGACGCACCGAGCAGTGTGGTATGAGTTCACACTCGACACCCTCCAGCTGTGATGCAGCAACCCTCTGGCGGCGTGTCAGGGGGGCCTGGGGATACGGTGGGACCCAGAGAGCTGGAGGCCACATGCTCTGGGCCTGTGTGGAGAAAGAGGAAGCCTGTGGCAGTGGCTGCTGCATCTCCCAGCAGGACGAGGGTGGAGCCCATTGGCATCGTCTGAAAGCAGGATGAGAAGGAGACGCCAGAGTCAGTTGGCTGCTCCAAGGCTCCAGGGAGTGGGCCTTGGAGAAATAGAGGACACCTCTCCCCCAAAGTTGGCTGGCGCGGTCCCAGGGAACAGCAGAAAAGCCTCCTGGGAGACAGGGGCTCAGGCTGAATTTCAGTGGTCAGGCCTGGCTCTCTCCCCTTTCTGCTTCTCTCACCCTAAACCAACAGTGGAGGTGAAACATGACTCAGACCGGCCCAGACCTGCTCTGTCCGAACAACCTCCATGGTGTCACCGACAGAGAGCTGGTGCGCCTTTCCCTAGTGCTAGAGAATAGGCCTGCTGTGTGTGCGGGGTCTGGGGGCCCCCTGCCGATGACAGGAACCCTGGGACACAGGTTTCTGGGCCACACCTACCTCTCCCCTCTCTCCTGGGAAAGAAAATCCAGAGGACTCTGTTTCCCACAGCCCTGTGGGCGTCAAGTTCAGTTTGAGATCCACCTGCGATCTGACCCTGGGCAGCTCTGGGGCCAGATTGCCCAAGATTTTGGATCGAAGCTCACAACCAGCCCTGGCCAGTATGGCCTATTCACCAAAGCCTCATGGGTTGGTTTCCCAGTCAAGGGCACATACCTGGGTTGCAGGTTCCATCCCTCGTGCAGGAAGCAACCAATTGTCACGTCAATGTCTCTCTCTCTCTTTCTTCCTCCCTCCCTCCCTCCCTCCCTCCCTTCTATCCTCTCTAAAAATCAATGGGTGGGGGAGGGGGGGTGCGGAAATCCTTGGGAGAGGAGTAACAACAACAACAAAAAGCTCACAGCCACACAGGGAAAACACCTAACTTTTTCCTACAAAAAGGTGAGAGATGGAACGAGGAAGATGAGTAGGTTCAATCTAGTGTCTCCCTTAACTTTCCCCTAAGACAGAAGGTCACAGATGTCTGTTAACAAGGCTTCCCAAACTCTTCACCCTTCCCAGCCTTGGCCAGAGAGCATGGCCCCAGAATCCTTATGTGTCCTGTGACAAAACATTGCTTCTCCAATGGCCAGTCCCTTCTGTGTGAGATGCTTTCCTGGTGTGCTCATTAAACGATGGGGCCAGGAGAGAGAATAGCCCGGGGTCTCCACACAGGGTCGCCATGGTCCAGAGGCTGGCCCTCAGCCTTGCCGGGGTGGGAACTTCATTCCGTAAGTTCCTCATAGACCAGCAGGCTATGGAGAACTGAATCTCTCAAAAAGATCCTGAATGGTAATGAGGGGTGTCTTGTCAGGGAGGATCACTGCTGCCCAGCCCGTTCTCCGGGTGCCTGTGAGGAGGAGCCCACGGAGGCTGCTAGCACCGAAAGCAGCTATTCTCAATGTGGACAAGAACAGAGCAAAGCTTCGGGCGTGTTCTTGTTCTTAGGGGGCAGCTCATCCTTCAGGGCACCTGGATGAGCTGCCCTGTGGCACATGGGGGCCGATTCTGCATAAACAGCGCTGTTCTCAGAACCCGAGGGCTCCCTCTCTGACAGGGCGCTGGTGTGGGTTCACACAGACCACCTCCACCTGTGACACCAGCTTTGCCTCAGACTTCACAGAGCACAGGTGAGTTGACAGCAACTTTCTTTACAAGCTAGCGCTTCCCAATGTTGTATGCACGGGGCACCCAAACACAAGAGCAATGTCTGCGTGGCATACTGGGGTGGCCTGACAGAGGGACTCCAGTCACCCCAGTTCCTGTCCTGCCACCCTAAGTTTTCAAGGATGTGAACGTCCCCTGTCCACCCCCCATCTGCGACTCAATGCTGCCCATCAGTGGGCCTGGGCACGCCTGTAAGAGAGCTCCAGCACCTGCCACAATCTTCGTCTGGAGATTTGGGAAGATTTAGTGGAAATGGTACATACTCCAGTCTCATCAGCAACATCCATTTTAGGATCTGACTCTTACAATGCTGAGTCTTGGGGGTTTTTGTTTTATTTTTCTGACTCTGCGCCCCCCCCCCCCCAATTCTGGAATGCCTTCTCCAGAGAATACATTTCTATCCTCTCCAAATCCCATCTTCAAGCCTGACACACCCAGCTCCCCATGGCTCACAGCTGTGTCTTTTACTAGGCAATGCCCTTGGCAGAGAACTGCCTGGCCCAAGAATAAGGCCCCTCCAGGGGGTGGCTCATGGCCAATGGCTGGCTAACCCAGCGACGTAAAGGTCAGGTTCCCTTGCTTCAGTTGCAAATAATTCTGAAAGCTCGTCCCAGCTCCAGAGCTCCCTGTACGATTGTCTAAGGCCTCCGTTACAACCATATTGGGGGTCAGTTTCTCCCTCTGACCAGTCATATAGGTGTCTACAGAAGCAACCCAAAGAAACACGCAATTCTCTGCTCCCAGGGAACCCAATCTAAACCACATCCTCTCTCTCTGGGGTCTCTTTAGCACTTAGTATCATATACCTTTTACCATCTATAATAACCAGATTTATATAAACACAGAGTAAATTGTTACACTTCACTTGATAGTGTGAGGGCTGGTGAGCAGCTACGACTTCTGGGAAAGGATAATAATTCAAAAGGAAAAAAATCGGAGCTTCCCAGTGAGACAGGAGGGGGAACCCAGAGAGACCACAAGGTTATCTACCTCTTCTAGGACAAGTCCCCCTCTCTTTCTGGGCCTCCCTTCCTTCATATGACAGAGTTTCCACATTCTAGATTTTTCTCCAAGGCAGTGGTTTTCCAAGCTGAGCATGCAGCAGAACCTCTGGAAAGACGCAAAAACCCAGATGCGGGGCCCCACCCCCCGTTTCTCATTCAGTGGGGCAGGGTGGGGCCTGAGAGTACGTTTCTAACAGGTCCTCCTCTGGGGGATGCGACGCCAGTGCTGGGGGCCTGGAGGCCAGGCGGCAGCCTGGAGAGGCTGTTTGCCTCTCAGATGGAAGCAGCCCCGGTTCACAGATCACCACACAGTGGCATCATCACTCAGTGACTTTAAAGAGTTAGTTCAGCTTCTTTTTTAAATATATATATATTATTGATTTCAGAGAGGAAGGGAGTGAGAGAGGAAAACATCAATGACAGAAAATCATTGATCAGCTGCCTCCTGCACACCCCCTACTGGGGATCGAGCCTGCAACCCGAGCATGTGCCCTGACCGGGAACTAAACCATGACCTCCTGGTTCATAGGTCGATGCTCAACCACTGAGCCACACCGGCTGGGCTAATTCACCCTCTTTACTTGCTTAGTGAGATGCTCCCTGAGAAAGAAGAGCGTTCCCAGCTCCTCTGGGGTCAAACTGTCTAAAGCTAAGTTTTATGTGAAAAGAGCTCACTTTTTCCCAGAGGCGACTGCAAAGATCAGAGACCAAATGGGTTGGATTTACAGCAAGCTCTTCCAGGCAGGAGAGGGGGGAGGGAAGAAGCCTTTTGGAGAGGGTCTTTCTAGAAGACTCTGGCTACCTGAAGAGGCTCTGGGATGCCGACAGGCCCAGGCTCTGAGCCTCGGCCCCTGGGGTTTGGGGAGAGTGCTGCAACCTTGTGAGGCGCCAGCAAGTCATCCGCACATGGGGCTGGGGCTGGGGCTGCCACGCTGGAAGCGCTCGCCTGCGCTGGCCCGGGGCCTCGCCACCCAGGCTGTTTTGACTGGACATCGTGGAGGTCTGAGGGCCCCGGCGTCAGGGCACTTCCTTCTCAAGAGCCGAGTGTCTGGGATGCGGCGCGGCCTGCCAGTTCCCACGCACGCCTCCAGGCGTGACGCAGCCTGCTGGCCCGGCCTGCTCTCCCGGGTGCTGGGTTGGACGATGCCTGGAACCGCCTGTCCTCTGGAAGCACTCGGGCACTGTGGGACCAGGAAAATCTGCAAATAAGTCTCCCCTTTTCCTCGGGGAAGTCTACCCATCCTGAAAGCATCAGAGCAGCCAGGACTCCGAGGGGCCTCCCGTGGCCATTTAGTTCAGCTCCTTCTCTTTCCATTCTCCCGCGCCTCTCCCCAGGAATGAGGATGGCGTTTCACAGTGGGCCAAGCCGACGAAGTGCTGCCACGGACGTCACATTTTCCCGCACATGCAGCGCCGAGTCTGTGCGGAAGCCCTGGTGACTCCTCCTCACAGGCGTGGCCCACAGACCTGTGGGCCATCCTTCCGGCCACCCTCTCTCCCCAGCACTTCCGTTGAGTCTAGAACTTGCTTTACCGGTTTTCAGTGCACTCTGCAGACACATCATTCCTGTGCTCCTCTAAGAGGATTGCACCCAGAGAATTAGGAATCTCCCGACCCTGCTCTCTGAAAGTTCTTCCCTGCATTGCAGACACCTGCCTGTAGGAGTGTGGAGCCTGAGCAAGGGGAGTGCTTTTCCCTGGGACCCAACGCCCTTTTGTTCTTTGTGTCTTTTGTCCCACGCCCTCCATCAAGTCAATGAGCAACACATGCAAGAGAAAAACCCAGCCGCGTCCTCACTCTAGCCCGCTCCCAGCTAAAGGAGCTGCCACTGTAAGACGCCTACTGTACGCCAGGCGATCTTAAAGAGTAGATACGCTTCATGCCATTTTGCACTTGAGAAAATGGAGGCTTGGAGGCTAGGCAACTTGCCAGGGTCACAACTTGTAAATAGCAAGACAGATTCAACTCCAGTCTGACTGCAAATTCCACTCTTCTCACTATACCACAGGGCCTCTTAAAAGAGGTCCAATCGGTGACTCACTTCGTCTGGACGCTCTTCCGACTCCTTTCTCGTCCGCTGCCAAACTGAAGCAGGGTGGGGGGAGTGCAGAGGTCACAGGTCCCGCGAGAGGAGCCTGGTCCCTTCCCAAGTCAGAACAAGTCATTCTGCGGCTTATTCGTGTATAACATGAAGAAAAGGGACCGCCATTCAGGCGAGAAGAGATGATATCTGCAGTGCCCCCTGAGAGCTAGAAAGCGCTCTGCGTGGTTATAACCTACACACATCACTTCTTCCTAGATCTGAAGGAACAGCTTAACCTGTGGGAATCCTTCTCTGATGGACACAAACCCGTTGAGTCACGCGCTTCATTTTAATGCCTTGAGCATTAGCCATGACTCTTCAGAGAAAGTCGGCGTTGGCTTCGTGTCCTCTAGTGGATTGTTCACGAGGCAGGGATGACAGTTCCTGTTCCTTTTCTATCCTCTGATCTTGCCCAATGCAGAGCTCTTCATTTAACAAGAGCTCAGGAAGTCCAGGGCGAGGGACTGACTCAAAATGAGGATTTGCTGGGAAAGTCTCGTCTCGTAAATCCAGAAAGTGCCAATCAGGTGGGGAGGGAGCTATGTCTCTCAATGGATTAGCGAGGAATGGTGGGGCCCGGGGGGGGGGAGGGGGGCGGGCAGGGTCCTCAAATCCCAATGCTTAGACACTTGAGAGGGCGGGTGTTGGTTCTTTCTGTGTGAGGGGCGGCAGGGTGCACTGTAAACATTACCAAACTAGCAGTCAAAGCTTCTGGGCTGCAGCTTTGCAAGGCATCTAACGTCCTTAAATCCGTTTTTAAATGTGACGGTGCTAAACTACATTGTTGTGAGATGATTCTTTCCAGCTCAAAAGTGTGATGATATCACAGACAAGAGGCTAATTTTCTTAACGTACAAACCACTTCTTACACATCAACTAAAAAAAAAAAGCCCATAACCCAACAGAGAGGGTGAAGGCCACAAGCAGACACTTGACAGAAAAGAAAATATGGGAAACTTTTGAACAGAAAGGGCAATGCAAGTTGAAAGTACAAACATATGCAGTGTTTTCCACAGTCAGATTGAAAGTAATCAGAGTCCCAGAACGCGGTGCAGCTAGGAGCGCGAGGAAGCCAGCACTCTTCAACAGAGTGTGTCCACGCAGGAGGACAATTTGGGGATTTCTATTAAAATAAAATGTCCACATATCCTTTGCCCTGCAGGTTCACTCCTAGGTGCTTCTCCTAGGTACTCACACAGGAGAAACCACCTGTGTAAAGCATTCACTGTTCAAATCCTGGCCCTGTCACTAATGTGACGCTGGGCCTTAACTCTTTGTGCCTCAATTTCCTCATCTGTAGAGTGGGGAGAATAAAAGGTCAAGCCTCACACGATTGTTGGGAGAATCAAGTGTGTTCATATATTAGAACAGTGGTTCTCAACCTTCTGGCCCTTTAAATACAGTTCCTCATGTTGTGACCCAACCATAAAATTATTTTCGTTGCTACTTCATAACTGTAATGTTGCTGCTGTTATGAATCGTAATGTAAATATCTGATATGCAGGATGGTCTTAGGTGACCCCTGTGAAAGGGTCGTTCGACCGCCAAAGGGGTCACGACCCACAGGTTGAGAACCGCTGTATTAGAAGACTGCCTGGCATGCGGTCAGGAATTGTAAATACTGGCTGTGATTATTTACCTCACCACCCTCGTTCAGCCTCCCACGGGCTTATCGCTGCTTACTGATTCTTTCTCTTTCTTTTTATTGAATTTATTGGGGTGACATTGGCTAATAAAATAGTTTCCACCCAGCCAGTTTGGCTCAGTGGTTGAGTGTCAACCTATAAACCAGGAGGTCATGGTTCAATTCCCGGTCAGGGCACATGCCCAAGTTGCAGGCTCAATCCCCAGTGTGGGGCATGCAGGAGGCAGCCAATCAAGGATTCTCTCTCATCATTGATGTTTCTCTCTCTCTCTCCCCCTCCCTCTCTCTCTGAAGTCAATAAAAATATTTTTTTAAAAAAAACAGTTTCGGGTGTACGATTTTATAACACATCATCTGTATATTGTATTGTGTGTTCCCCACCCCAAGTCAAGTCTCCTTCCATCACTATGTATCCCCCCCCCATTTGCTCCCCTACTTCCCCACCCCTCCTTCCCTCTGGCAATCACCATACTATTATCTGTGTCTACTGAATTTTTGGGTGTTTTCTTTCTTTCTTTTTTTTTGCTTAATCCCTTCACCTTTTTCACCCAGCCCCACAACCCCTCTCCCCTCTGACAGCTGTCAGTTTCTTCTCATCTATGAGTCTATTTCTACTTTGTTTGTTAATCTGTTTTGTTCATTGGATTCCACATATGTGTGAAATCAGCTAGCCTTCCATTGGCTATTCAGGGTGATCTATAACTTCGTTGTAGTTCTAGTTTGGTCACACCTCACTAGAACCATGACCAAATAAGGACTTCCTGTGTAGAGGGATGGCCATGTAGTCTCTCTGGAAGAGCCTCCAATTCCATTAAAGCTCTAGTCTCCTTAAAGGCTCAACTGCAACTGTCACACTACTGGTCCCAAGTGTTTATCTGGGAGGGAAGCAAGCGTTAAAGTTTTAAGACAAGAAAGTACAGTATTGTCTTGCTGTCCGTAGGTCACCTAGAAGGAAGGTCAGGACTAAGAATTCTCTGCTGGAATGTGTTTGTTTTCAATCCTTCACAGCAAATTGAGGTCCTTCAAGTGAAATAATAATCTGGTACAACAGGTGGCCAAATCTCCTGGCCTTTATTGCTGAACACGATGTCCTGGTCTACTCCAACTCATTCAATGACATATCTGTTGGAGGAAGCTTGACATTTTCATCGCTTCTTTTTCTCTCTCTTCAGGTTGGTTGCCAACTGTTGCTAACAACGCGACAGGATGTAACCTCCAACCAAACGCACAGGACCTTGTGAACCACTTCGGTTGCATTGTGTTCTTTTCGGGAATGTGTCTTGGCTAAGCCCTTGCATGTATTATGTTAATGTGGGCGGCAGAGGCCAATCCTAAACGATGTAATTCTGGTAAATCCTTACAATAGCCACAGTCCAGGGGTTGGCCATCTCGATTTATAAAGGACATGATGATGATGATACTTTATGAATTGGATATGGTGCTTTGTAGTTTACAATTTACCCTCAGCTACATTGGGAGCTAATAAAATATAATTATAAGGAGAGAGTGAAGCCTAGAGGAAAAGGCCAGGTAGGGAAGGAAACTGAGAAGCTGGGGTTCAAACCCAGGTCTTCTAACTTTAGAGCTTGTGTTCTTTCTGAAACTCTACCAAGTTAGACGCTTTCAACAAGGAAGAGAGGAAGAAAAAGAAGAAAATGAATCTTTAATCCTTAACACACAGGGCACCTCTAAGCCTTTCTTTCTAAACTAGGCCAGGCACTCTCTCACTTGCCAAAGAATGCATTTTTGGTAAAAAATATATTCATCCTTTATATCTTTATAAATATCTCACTCAACACCACAAGTCATTTAGAGACTTAGGTATTTAAACCAGGGCAAGACATTGATTTTCCTGCCTTCTCTTCTTCCTACTCCCCGCCCCCAGTTGTAATGCATGGCTTTGCAGCTGCATGCCTACTTCTATTTCACAGTATGCTATAAAGTCAAGAAAAACAAAGATGGGTGTAAAACAGTATAATACTGCCCTTGACTCCAACAACAAGGAAGCTGTTTTGGCTATTTATGTAGTCAAAGAGTGCGTATTTATAATGTTATAGTAGCTATAAAGTGCAGGGCTTCCAATGAATGTGACAGTCTAAGGTGATACTAAGCCCAACCAGTGAAAAAAAAACAAACCTGCCCTGGCTGGTTTGACTCAGTGGATAGAACATCGGCCTGCAGACCAAAGGGTCCTGGGTTCGATTCCGGTCAAGGGCATGTACCTTGGTTGTGGGCCCCATCCCTGGTAAGGGGTGTGCAAGAGGCGGGCGGTCGATGATTCTCTCTCATCATTGATGTTTCAATTTCTCACTCCCTCTCCACTTCTCTCTGAAATCAATAAAAAAGAAATAAAAACCCCACACATACTAGTATGTGGGGTGTTATGCTCAGCACCGTGGCTACTGTGTTCGAAACGGGTGCTGCAGTTTGCCCCGCTGGAGCGTATAGGCTAGGTGGGATGTTGTCTTTCACCAAATCCCACATGGAAGGTTAATAAAACTCTTTTCGTACCTACAGGAATGAGGGAGAAAAATATTTTGTAGCAGGTGGCCTATTTGCAGAATTGATGAAGATTGGCTGATCTGATTACTGCCAGGATTTCCCACATAGGAAACAGAGAGAAATGGCTGCAGTCACAGAAGTACAGCTGCTCAACATTCTACACTTGGAAGCTTGAACTTGAGCAACTGCTCACAGTGACAAATAACTCTCTGAAATTAGCTGTGGGGAGGTCACCCGTCAGTCACAGACCACAGGGGCCCCCCAGGAACCCAGGTCACACAGCAGATGGATGATGCAGACAAAATATGGATGACCTGAACAAAATATTTTTTTCTCTCATTCCTGTAGGTACGAAAGGAGTTTTATTAACCTTCCATGTGGGATTTGGTGAAAGACAACATCCCACCTAGCCTGTACACTCCAGCGGGGCAATCTATGCAGCACCCGTTTCGAACACAGCGTGATGAGAAGGGACCTGGATGAAAACAAGCTGCCCTAAGTCACGATTAGCCTCCTGATGATGACACTCTACTGGGAGGGGTCAACAAGGACTGAATTGTCATAAATCCAAGTGGGGAGTTGTTGGCTCCCCTACTGAGAATGGGAGTGTGGTCCCAAAACAAGGTCAAAGGGCAGAGGCTAGTATTTAAAGACTGCAGAATGCAACAGAGGAAGTTCTGGACAAGGAAGATTCTCAGAATCATATGGGAAGTAGTGAAATATACAGCAAGAGAGTCCAGAATCCTAGCCTAGCCCTGATTAAGTAGAAAGTGTATATATATAATCTCACCATATATAAGTATGTGTATGTATATGTGTGTGTGTATATACATATATATAACCATATATGTATGTAATATATATAGTGGTTTATGAACATAAAGCTCATGGTTAATAACCACAAATCATGCCAGAATGAAGCTTATCTAACATATTTTTCTCCATATATATATATATATATATATATATATATATATACACACACACACATATATATACATATATATATATATATATATATATATATATATATATATTCACCATATATATGGGAGTGTGTAATTTTATGGTAATAAACAGGTGTGATTTTTAAACTGGTATGGCACAGGCACTGACCAATTTGAAGAGAAGTTGGCCATAATCTTGGAGTGGGGTCCTGGAAAGGCAAGAGTTGTTAACTCTTTAGCTACTGGACTGTGGGGAACTCCAGGGAATTTCGGGGGGGAGGGGTAGCAAAGGCATTTGGGGGGCTCAGCATAGCAGCTATTTAGCAACTCATATGGAAGGGTGGAAGTACTTTAAAACTGATGTGGCTGAGGAGAAGCCCCAGTAATCGCACATGGAGAAAAACTGCATGACATGGCATAACCAAAATGTGAATAGTGGCTTGTCCCAGAAACAGTGAAAGAAAATACTCATGTTTTAGAATGGGACTTTTTTTGTGTGGGGGGAGGGGAGGATGCAGTGAAACAAAAAAGGGGGAAGGAGTAGTAGGCAAAGGCGGTACCTTGATGCTTTCTAAATCTCCATGAACAGCAGGTTTTGTTTCTAGGGCTTTCTGTGAAAACAGAAATACCCTCCACCTCACTGTTTACCTGGGCGAGTCCTGATGTAGATAAGGGCGTGTAAACAGGTGCTTTAGAGGAGAAAAGACAGAATCAGTAACATCTGACTATTAATACGCCTCTCACTGACTTAACAGGAGGCGAGAGGAGGAAAAAGAAAGTGACGAGAAGCAAAGGCAGCGGGCCGCCGGGAGAAACACTGGGCCGGGTTGGTTGGCTTGGGGCCGTGAAGAGTGGGTACTTGGCTCACGGCCATGATAATCTAATTGGCTGCGGTCTCTCACTTTTCATGCCGAAGCAACTTGGATCTAATAAAGGTCATTTTTAAGTAGTCATTTTTGAGGAAGTGACTTATAAGGCAACCAGGAGTTTTAAACAAATGCCCAGGAGCGACGAGCAGGGCTTTGTTTAATGTCCTTTCCATCATGATTTCACAAAAAAGGACAGAATCCCGTTTCTGAGCTCACAAAAAGAATTCTGGTACGATGGGAGGATGTGCGCAGCATCTTCTTTCGATGCCTGTCAAACACTCACTGCACATGTTTCCAGTCCCTGCGTATGGCTGATCACCTCTGCTGCTGATTACAGAACTCTGGTCCTCCCTCGGAACTTGGCTGAGAAAGTGCAACTTAAGAAATAAGTGATAAATACATTAAAAAAAAACACACACCAACAACAAACCCTTCTGTAGAGGACATGAGAGGGAATGTCCAAGTCAAGCAGTTGTGCAAACAGTTAAACCAGAGCTCTCGCAAGGGTGGCGAGGTCATTCTGAAGCCACCTACTGCCTGTGTTGTCTGCTGTGAGCCCAAAGCGCCTTCCCCTGCCTGGGCCAGGCCTCCATTTCTTCATCTGCAAAGTGATAGGATTGAGCGGTTCTCAACTGTTTGAGAACCAATGCCTCCTTTCATAATCAATTTTAATATCTACCTTACTATTAGAAATAAAATGCATAGATAACATAACCCACCTAAAAACAATGCTTAAAAAAAATCAGTGTTATTTATAATAAGCATTTTCAAGTACATCTAAACTAGAAGACATAACGAAATAGTCAAAATGCTTTACATACCTACTTATAAAGAATAAATTCGGATTTAAAGACGCAAAAAACCTGAGGGCATTTCACCCAAGTAGTAAAGGAAAAGTTATAATAAAATAGTCTTTTAAAAAAATATACTGTATAGATATTTTTATTGATTTCAGAGAGGAAGGGAGAGGGAGAGATAGAAACATCAATGATGACAGAGAATCATTGATCGGCTGCCTCCTGCACATCCCACACTGGGGATCGAGCCTGTAGCCTGGGCATGTGCCCTGACCAGGAATCGAACCGGGACCTCCCGGGTCATAGGCTGGTGCTCAACTGCTGAGTCATATCAGCCAGGCAAACCAGTCTTATTTGTATTTAGTAAAAGAGGAAAATAACTTGACCTGAAGTAGGCGCCTAACCTACATCAAATAACAAACACTGAAATGGGGGAAATCAGGTAGCCCTGGGCCTCGTCTGCAAATGTGAAGCCAGAACCGTTGTCTTCTGCTGTGAGGGATGAGGCTCTGACTGATCACGTGTCTTTGACCTTGAGAACCCACAGGGGTGGATGAAGAGGCATGCGGTCATTAAACTCCAAAACCTTGCAGACGGGGAAAGAGGCTGGATTGGAAAAAGAATCAATAACCTCTGCAGTATAGATTATTACCATGTTTAGAGGGAAATAGTTTTAAAACAGAATTTAATGTCGGCCTCATTTCTGGTGTCTCCACTATTTTAATAATCTATGCAAATACAGTACAGTAAGGAAAGAACTTGAATTGGATACACGTTATCCTTTCTAAAAAAGTAACTGACTTCCTCTTACAACCCTCTCCTGGTTATTTTTTCCCCATCACCCAGTGAGAAAAAACAGCAAAAGAATAATAATAATAACAACAATAATAATAATAATAAACCAAGCCTGCATGTATGTTCGTTTTTTCAGAACTCCAGAATTTATTTAGAAAACTAGGAAAAGATAGAAGACTTACTAACATCTATTTTAAAGAACAGTTAAAGCAAGTTTTTCAAATAGGTTTCACAAATTTAAGATGCTTACGTACTATTTCTCAGAACTATCAGGGAACATCAGGATAATACTGGTTGGGGGGAAATTCTTTTCCTGCAGAAACTGTCTCATGATTCAGGGCGAATCCCATGCTGTCATTAGTTACAGATCATAGATGAGCACGATAATAGACACGTTGGCCTCATGGCCACACCATCCCTTTACTAGACCGCAACCTAGCATGACAACTTGTAAATAAAGTTTATATTTATTTAGTGTCAATTTGGTTATTAGCACATCCACACAATTGTTAAAAGGAACCTTAGCCATTTCCCCTCCACAGAAACATTAATTTTGTAACAAATATTGAGAAAATAGTATTTAAGATTAAAAACTTATAAGCAACTGATATTGATGGTCTTTATTAAATAACTTTTCATAAGAGTATGAGCTTTGGAGTCAGACTTGAAGTTGAATCCTGATTTTACTACTCAATATATAAAATAATATAAAGACCTTAGCAAAATGTTATTTTTTCTAATAAAAGTGATGGTAGCTAGCACTTATAAACACTATGCATAAAAAACAAAACAAAAAAAAATCAACACTATGCATGCTTCATGAACATTATTGCATTCATCTCTCTTAATTATTCAAGGAGAATTATTATCCCTATTTAATATGAAAACTGAGGCTCAGAGAAGGTTGAGAAGCATGCCCAAGGTCTGAACCCCAGATATGTGAGAAGCCACAGCACCGATGCTACTAACCACCATTAAAAATTCTGTGGGGATATTACGGGTACCTACCTGAAAATTTGAAAACATTTATTCGTAAAGATAGATGTTCCCCCATGTTTATTGCAGCATTATTCACAGTGGCCAAGACATGGAAACTGACATGTCCTTTGACAGACGATTGGGTAAAGGAGATGTGGTACAAATATACAATGGAATACTACTCTCCATAGAAAAGATGAAATACTGCCATTTGGGACAACATGGATAGATCTTGAGAATATCATGCTAAGCGATATAAGTCAGACAAAAAATGTCAAGAACCACATGATTTCATTCATAGGTGGGATACAAAACCATATGATTTCACTCATATGAGGAAAGCAACAAATGAACAAATGAGAAAAACAAACAAACACTCATAGACAGTATGGTGGTCACCAGGAGGAGTAAAGGGTCAAGGGGGTCAAATATATGGTGATGGAAGGAGGTCTGACCTTGGGTGATAAGCACACAATGCAATATACATAAATGTGTTACATATCATACACTTGAAACTCATATAATTTTATTAGCCAATATCACCCCAATAAATTTAATTTAAAAAAATTAAAATGTTCTTGTGGGGAGATGGAAGGAGGAAGGGACAAAAGGCGGGAAGAAAGTGTGAGTGTGTGTGTGTGTGTGTGTATGGTTAGGCCTACTAGGCCATCCTTATAATTTCTGAGTTTTTTATTTTTTTTATATGACCTAGATTACAGATAGAACCCTCCTTTATTCTTCATGGGCTCAGGCAATCGCAAACCGAGAATCAATCATATGCCATGAGGTACTAGTACATACCAAAACTGTCGGTACAGCTAAAAAACTCTCCTGCATGTTAATTATAATGACCGTAACTTAAGGGAACCACAATCAGAAACTTCCTGGCTAATCCCAATTTTAGAGGTTTATATGCTGTAGTCCTTTTGGTCCTTAATACAATCAATCCACTGCACCTAGAACCATCCAATTCTTCTTTCTAATACTTCAAATTCTAATAATTTCTGTTTATATAGTAGGCAATGTAAACTCTATATACATACATACACAATGTACCAAGGGAAACACGAAAAGTGGTTTTTAGCCTATATTGAAGCTACACTTTATCGCTTTCCTGTTAACTGTTGCAAAGAAAAGTTTAAACCATTAGGTACAGTTTGAATTCATTAAATAATATTTGAACAAATAAAAAACAAATAGAAATAGGCTAACCATTTTTTTCTACTAAAGTGATTACACTCATCCATCTCTACAAATAGGAGATATTTTAATCCTTTTAGATTTCAGGTATTTGATAAAAAAATCTACATCCATTTTTCTTATCAAAAATATTCTGAAAATCCTCTGTTGATCACTCTCAAACTACTGGAGATGGATTCCTTAAAAAAACAACAACACACAAATAAATAAATAGAGCACCAGCCAATGAACTAAGATATACATTAAAGCAAAATCTTTAAAATATGAACCACTTTGGCCTCTAGACACTAAGAGTCTAATAAAAACTAAGCTTTTTTTCAAGGTTATTTTTGCTGTCAAGAAACTTAGATATAGATGAGTTCAGAAGAATCCAAACATATGCTGAAGCAAGAAACATACTTGTCTTAAAAATCGTATTATGCCTTGCATGAATTAATGAATGGATTAACTTAACGTCTTGTAAGTTGTTTCTTCAATTCAACTAAGCATTTGGCATGACCAAAGTTTAACTGAATTAAGGACTGGGTGGTGCTTTGAATTAACATCAGATGCTAGTGGTCATCCCCACCCAGGCACCCTTTCATCCTCAAGTCCATCCTTGAACATGGCGTGTGTTGTCCAGGCATCCACTGCTCCACAGAGGCAGATAGGCACTGAGCATTACTTAATCGTTTCAATATCGAGGTCACTGTGTTCCACTCCTAGGATCTCAGTACACCGAGAAACAACTTCATTACATAACACTTCAGGCAGCAGGATAACACAAACTTGGTCCCACACCAAATTTAGTTTCATTGAGAAGAGCAGCCCTTAGCTTTAGTCTCCATTTAATTATGAAACGTGGTTGACATGTACGTAGTCCTCTACTACCTTTCTACCCTAGGACATCAATTGAACTAGAATCTCAGGATATGGAGACTCCTGCTTGTGCCACTGGTATACTCACCACAAAGGGACATCCTTTCAAAAGGATTGCCTATAAGAAACTGTCCGTGTAAATGTGTTTCCATTCAAATGGCGAAGTAGCTTGCAGCCTCTGTTATCTATAGAGGAAATGATTCGGGCCAGGTGCCCATGTGAAGGAGCCAAGTCCAGCTTTAACCACGAAAAGCTGGCATATTTTTATAACTGCCTCCAGGGAAAAGATGCCTCAAACATGACCTAACAATTGCCTGGAGCAGATGAAGTTAATTTTTCAGATTCACAAGGCTCAAGGCTCACGGGGTTAAGGGATTACTATTCGAGAGGAAGCTTAACACCAGACTTCTGACTGGCTCACTGGACCCGATGACCTAAGTCATCAGGAAGTCCTTAACAAACAAGCAGTACATAAGGAACAAGTGGTTTTGATTTCCCACAGAAAGCAAATGTGTTCACTCCACGCAGAAGACAGGCGCGCGTACCTTAGAAATGTAAAGTCCCGTCTCATTTATATGGGAAAACAGGGGATGCAGTTAACACAACCAAAGGGGACTTCTCTATCACAAACAACGAGAAGTTGTTTCTTTTACTTCCACTGAAGAATTAATTTGGGCAAAGGGAACAGGCCCTTGGGAGCACCGATCCTGGGCACTTTAGACCTGATGTCTACACTTGCTTCTCCAAAATGCCAATGGACATGCCGGGGTGAAGGGCATGGAGGGGACGAGGACACCCAGATGGAAATGATAATGGTGTGACCTTAATTGAAGAAGACATGCTTAAAATGGCCAGCAGATGCCTCTCATTAAAGTGCAGCGCTGGGGGAGGAGGCCAGAAGAAATCTGGACGAAGAGGAAGGAGGTCCTCAGGGTTGGGATTTTGCTCTAACAGCTCTTGTCCCAAAAGAAAAGAGTCACTCTAAAGATGCCAAGGACAAGGGGAAGGGCTTGTAGCACTCCCTCAAGCATATTTATTATCATTGAAAAAAGTAACTGAAGACACCCTACCCCAAGAACTCCCCTAGCATTCTTCATCCAAAGACATCAAAAGCCCTTTCTAAATGCTGCCCTCATGACACCTCTGTGAGGTAGGGAGCATAATTCTACTTTTACCCATAAGCAAGCTAAGGCACAGGGAGAGCCTGAGTGACAAACGTGGTCTGGAATTTCGTTCCATGCACACACTCCCTCCACACTGATGTGGGCAACTAGGAAGGGTCCTTACAGGGGGCATTTCTAAGAGCCAAACAGGGTCGTGCATGACTCTGGGAAGACCGCACATCTCCAAAGGCTCCCAGATGCCCTCCACTTTAGGGGACCAATATGCACGGTCCCCTTGAATAAGGAGACCGAGTCACCCATGATTATAGGAAAAAGGCTGAAGATACCTACCATCTTCCTGTTTCCCCCACCGCTGAGACCAGAACAATCTTAACAAACCACACGCTCCAAGGAACTTCAGTTCTTAAACCTTCGTCTTAACTGGTGCAGTAAAATTCTAAGACCTATATTTAGCTCGTGATGTTGACGTTTCTTATCAGTTCATTTCCAAATCCTTGGTCCCAGACAATTCTCTTTTATCATAACCACCTTATCTGTATAAAACGTGATGCCAGGATCTGACGCAAATAATGCATCCGGTCAGCATACATTGGTTCTATATATTTTGAGACAGGCTCAAGTACACAAAGGAAGCGTGCAATGTTAAAGAGAGGGTATGAGTGACATGGGTGGCTTGTCTAATGGAGAATCCAGGGTCCTTTCAGGAAACTGAAGATACTCAAAAGTTGCTCCCCAATTGCTATGAACAACCCTCTACAAATGAACATTTTCATTTGATACAAATATACAAAGTTAAAATAAGTGTGCAATTCAGAATGGCCTACCGTTTTCAGATTGCTTATGTGCCAGAAAATATACAGTCAATAAAAAAATACCAGAGAGGTGGGCACAAAAGGCTCTCTGGATCTGTACAGCAAAAATGAGTATCACTTCAGCAGGTAGTGATCCGTGGAGAGGGTGGTGTCCTTGGGAACCAGGGCTGGGAGAGGGCAGGTCACAAGTCTGGGGATGGGGGATACGACGTATAGTAAGGCCCATTTTCCTGTGGGAAGAAAAAAAGACAGGAACCCTACGTCATAAGATCACTTTAACTGGGAACATAAAAGAAAGGGATTTAGAGTCAATGACTTAATACATATAAAATGTCTAGCTCAAGCCATCAGAGCAGTTCCCCGGTAATCAGAGTTGGTGCACAATAGGTAGAGATGATCAGGATGATGGATGATGATTTTTTAAAATAACATTACCACTTACTGAATATTCTATATGCTAGAAACTTTATCAGCATTTTTCTGAATCCCTTATCCCTTACATCCTCACAGAATGCTATGAAGTAGGTGACACCCTCATCTTACAGAGAGGAACCGGAGGCTCACACAGGCCACCTAGCTAGTCACCAGAAGAGCCCGCGTTTGAATCCATGGCTAATGGAATACAGCACACAGATTCTTTGTTGTTAGACTGCGTGATCTTACTGTGTGCTGAATCTTAATATAGAGTCACAAAACAAAAGGAACGATTGCTGAAGAATTTAATAACCATAACTTTCTTGGCAGAAATGAGTCTTCTCCATAACACGCCTGAGCGTCCAGGCTTGTACCGATTACAGGTCTCAGGGCGCTTAGTTCAAGATCAAAATAGAGAATTAAATGCCAGAGCTTTAATGTCAAATGTAGAAAGCACCGCATCCATGTCAGGGGAATTTCTTGATCTCATTTTGGCTAACTTTATCTTAATAAAAATCAAAGCAGTTAACTTTACAGGAGATGGACTCTAGATTCCATTTATAAGATTGGAGATTCATTTCTCATTTTTAAGGAAAGCATTTCTTTGACAAACAATGTATTTTTCAGGAAACCTTAAACAGAAAATGTATAGCATTAATGTAAGATAGCAGTTGGAAATGGAGAATGAGGGGCAGGGTGAAAATGGCACTGCTCTATGGTATATTTACATGACAGCTGGTGAGGAGCATTAAGTCCACCCAGTCTTTTTAAAATATATATACATATATATTTTATATATCATTGATCGGCTGCTTCCTGCACGCCCCACACTGGGGATCGCGCCCACAATCCCAGCATGTGCCCTGACCAGGAATCAAAAGTTGACTCCTAGTTCATAGTTTGATGCTCAACCACTAAGCCACGCTGGCCGCACCAACCATAAGATTTTATTAGCCATCAGAACACGTGAAATACTTTGCTCATAAAACAAAGAAGAACAGAAATCATAGCTGAAGTTAAAGAAGTTAGAGATAAAATGTGTTGTAGGATATTTATCTTACTGTATCCATGTTGTTCAATAATTCAGGAATAATAATTCACTTCAACTTAATATAGCCTTCCAATATCTTCCCTGGTTCATACATAAAGATATGTAACCAGCAACAATTAAATAAGAAGACTAAGGATCTTTTGACCAAGCAAAATGAAACTTTTAGTAAAGACTAAGACAGGCTACCTGATTTACAATTAATATTGAAAATGGACATCAATCGATTCTTCTGGTTCTATTTATGGAGATGAATAGCCATTCAATCTTAAGATAAGTAGGTAGAGGTATGTCTGAAAGATGGTAGAAAAATTCACAACACAACCCAGGACTGGCTTCAAAATTATTGCAGAAAAATCTGCCATTGAAAAGTTTATTGGGGGAGAAGCCCTCTTTTAGGATAAAGTGTTTTCCTAAGAATGTTAATTGATACAATCAAGTTTATAAAAACACACTAATTGCATTAATATCATCTTACAATGGAAGGATGTCCTTATAAGCCCTGCTCTGCAGAGCAGTTAGGAGCCTGCAGCAGGGCAGGGAGAACTCCTGGTACTCACCCTGGCATCATATTCAAGGACAAAAGGAGGAAAGTCGATCTGTTCTGGCGAGATGGCAGAAAACAGCTGGTGGAGGCTGTCCACATGGTGGACTTTGTCCTTCAGTCCTGAGACAGAAAAGGTGGTAAAAAACCATGTTGATACCTGATTAATAGAAGAGAAAATAATTTAAGCCAGTGGCCAGAACTTAGAAATACAAACATGAGTTTGAGAATTTATAACAGATAAAAACTGTATTTCAAAATTGAAACTGAGCTCAGAAGCATCTCGTAATAAACAGTGTTTTTCAAAATGCAGGGTGCTGTCCGTCAGTGTCGGTGTGATTCGCTTTAGATGACCATGACCAGCATTTAAAGAAAGAGACGCACTAGCGTGCCCACTACTCGGCACTGCAGTAAAGAGCTGTGTCCCATGAAGCTTGGTTTCCATTGTGTCGCTATGCTCCTATGCGAGTAGTATATCGTGACACAAGTGCGTCTACAATTACAAAAATAAACTGTTCTTCAGTCTGAGACTCAGTTTCTTAATCCATAAAATTGAGCAGGTCAGCTCTCCATACTTTTAAATGATTCTTAAATACACAGGTCTATGAAAGGACTCTTGAATGTGCTGCACCGTAGAGACGTGGGGGTGGGTGGAAAATTCAAAGAGAAGATTGGGTCGGGGAAGAATCCTACAATCTCTGAAAGAAGCTTTTCTCCCATTTCCTCCTTCACATTCTTCAGGTATTAGCAAGAGAAAATTACTCAAAGTAGACGGAAGCGGAAACCCAGTTAAAAGTTTTCTGTTCAGGGAGACTCAAGAACACTGTCTTCACTTTTTCCATTTTAGTTTTCGAGAGCCTGGTTTATTTACAAGTTATAAATACACATTCAGTTGGGTAAATTGAATTCCTTAGTATCTACTATTTTAAGAAACTAAAGAAAATTAAAAATTTGAAAAGGACTGCTGAGTTCGTTTGTGAATGCTAGAGATTATTTCATCCAGTTCTTTACAGACATAAAACCAAGAACACAGGATCCCCAACAATATAAACCAGGAAAAGATGGTTCACACGAGTAATGGTAATCCACTGGAGCCAGAATCAAGGATGGTTTAAATCCCATTAGCTTGCTGTCTATTAGTAAGTTTCAAAGGAGAAAAAGAGCAGTGATTTATATGTGCAGCCAATTATCACTCTGGGTGGGGTGGCCTGGAAAAAAATCTGAGGAGTATGGACATCAGAACAGCGTGATTCGATTGCTTTATTACCCCTTGATTTCATCTCATTATAATAAGAAACACTCCATTGATAGTTTTTGACTTAGCTTAAAACAAGAGTGGATTTCATTACACATGGGTTTTATTCTCTCACTCCCTCATTTTCCCAAAATGTTACTGAGAGGCAACAGGATGGCTGTCACTTTACAGACCTGGTCCTCAGCCTCTGCCCACCCTGCGTTCACCCTGACTCTTAGCTGGAGCCATTCCAATGTTTGGATGAGAAACTCAACAAGAATTCTGTAAACCATGAGAAATCCCAAAGTGGAAAACATCCCTCACTGAAGTCTTCACTCATCTCTTAATTATGAAATACAACAAGGACTTTTCACTACTCCTCTTACTTAAATTTCTCCACAATGCTCTAAAATAAAGACTACTTCTACCATCTTTGATGCTTTTCCCATCCACTGGCTCCCACGGCATTAGTCAAATCTTGGTTTCCTTGTTGATTTTTAGATTTATTTCCCAGTCTCCTTCCCTGATGCTAGGGCTCTGTCTGCAGTTGTCCTCTTTGCTCTAAGCCTCTCTGTGATTTTATTCATGAACATTAAGGGCTAAAGCTCAGTTTACTTGATATTGACTCTCAAAAATATTTCCCAATCCATGACCCTATATCTGATGCCACCTGGGAGTCATGGATGCCACATTGCTCTCACTCCTGCTAATCTAATTAATCACTAAATCCTGGGTTTTTATGCCCCTGGGTTTAGACAATGATATACTCTTTCTTTTTTTTTCTTTTCTTTTTGCCTAAGACCAGGTCTTGGCAAACTTTTGCAAAGGAACCTATAGTAAATATTCTAGAATATTAGTTTGATAAGAAAACTTCACTAGTCAGGCCTGAAGACACAGGCATGGATTTGGACAACAGTAGGCACACAGAACTGATGTAATGGTGAGAGGTGAGGTAGGGAAAGTCCCCAAGGATGCCCCCCTGGTTTCTGGCTCAGGTACCCTGGTAGGCAGTGGTCGCATTTACTAAGATAGGGAATATAAAAAGCAGTTTAGGAGGGAAGGAGGGAGGCAGGAGAACATGCTGAACTTCAGAGGCCTGTGGGACATCTAAGTGAAGATACCTAGTCAGTATTTCAACATGCAGGTCTAAGTACAGGAATGATGAGGATAGCTAACATTTGCTGAGTGTTCAATCTGGGTCAGTGAATGTTTTAAGCATTTTACATGTATTACCTTCATCCTTCCAACACCCTAACAAGGTAGGTACTATTATCGCTCCCATCTTATAGAAGGTGAAATGAAAGCATAACTTGCCTGGGATGAGAAGCTGGTAATCTGTAGAGCTGGCATTAGAACCTACATTATTACCTCAACCTAAAACCCTTGCTTTTAAACATTGGGCTTTCCTGCATCTCCAAGACCTTTATTTGGGAATTGCACATATTCTAGAGGCTTGTTGAAGACACAGAAAGGAAAGAAGGTACAGAATGAAAGGAAAGGGCAGAGTGTTTGGGAACACTAACACTCAGAGGAGGAGCAGAGAAAGAGGGGGGCGGAGGACCCTGAGCAGGAGCAGCTAGGAGGAGGAAAACGAGGCAAAGTGTTTGGAGGAAGAAGTGGTCAACTGTGTCTAAGGCTGCGGGGAAACAGGTTACACAAAGACAGAAAAGTGTCTACTGGGTTAGGAACAGAGATGACCAGTGATGATGGTGTGAGCAGCCGCAGTGGAATTTCGAACCAGACGTAGTAATTTAAGATGTATGAAAAATGAAAATGGTGAGCATAGAACATAGATTACACTAAAATTTGGTTGTAAAGAAGAAGAGCGATGACTGGAGACTTTAGAGTGTTTAAAAATTGATGAGTTAGATGCAGAAAAATGGGAAAGAGGAGAATTACTGGAGAGAGCTTCCTGAGGAGATGGGAATGTATTGTGCAGTTAGGAGTGCCCGCCCTGGAATTAAAATGCCTGAATTCAAATCCTGCCTTTGCTATCTATCAGTTGCTTACCTTGGACAAGCAATTTAGTGTCTCTAAGCATCAATTTCCTTGTCTGTAAAGTGGGAAGATGACTACCACTGCTGCAGAGATATATTATTGTAAGGCTTACACAAGATGATTCACAGGAAGAGCTGGCGGATAGTGAGTGACTAGACGACGTTAGCTATTGTTATTACCATGGGATCCAGAGACTGCCCTTCATTAAGAAACACTTGTGTTGCCGAAACCGGTTTGGCTCAGTGGCTAGAGCGTCGGCCTGCGGACTGAGGGGTCCCGGGTTCGATTCCGGTCAAGGGCATGTGCCTGGGTTGCGGGCATATCCCCGGTGGGAGATGTGCGGGAGGCAGCTGAGCGATGTTTCTCTCTCATCGATGTTTCTGGCTCTCTGTCTCTCTCCCTTCCTCTCTGTAAAAAATCAATAAAATATATTTAAAAAAAAAGAAAAGAAAAGAAAAGAAACACTTGTGTGACAGAACAAGGAGGTAATGAAAGGACTAGATGGCAGTTGGTTTGGGGTGCGAGAGAGAAGATAGGGAGAAACCTCCCTACTGAGGTTTCTATGATCTTAAGACCAAGGCAAAGCATCTGCTGGAGTGAGCACTGCGGGTAGGTCAGGGCTTGAGGAGAGCAGACAGCCACACTGGGTCACTGTCAAGTGAACTATCAAAGGGCCTCTAGCAGATCAAGCCCCAAGTCTGATCAGCAGCCCAAATCCCCTGGCTCTGCCAATTTCTCCATCAGTGCTCGGCAACCCAGATACGGGAGTGATGAAAGCAAATGATGTACTATCTCAAGATTAATGGGCAAGTGTGATGAAAGGGTGAGAGGTTATAGGTTAGTTAGGCACTGACAAAAGTGGCTGAAGTGATGGAACATGGGTGTTAGACTGGATGAGGGGGAAAGTGGGGGGGTGGGGGGGGCAAAATCAGGACAAAAAAGAGATGACATTTTCAGTAAAAGGGCCAAAGGACTAGATGTCTTAATGAAGTCAAGATGTAGGATCACATATTAGGGATGGAGCTGTGAGCCAGATGGCTAGATTCTAACTCTCATCATCTTGGAGGCTAACATACAAGGCAGAAAATAAAACATGTGATTTGAATTAAAAACATAACAATGATAGAAGACTATAAAATCTTAAGGGGGTACAATGCAGGAGTACCAACTAGGTACAGGACTGGTCAGGGGAGGTTTTCTATGCAAAGTAATTGTTGAGCTGAGATCTGGAGGACATATTAAGTTAGCCATGAGTAGAGGAAGGAAAGTGAATTCTGTACCAACAACATGAGCAACGTCCAGATGAACAAAGAGCAAGAAGAAGAAAAGATGGAGACGTCATGGCTTGTGAGGATTGTCTACAAAGACACTAGAATTAAATGAGACCAACATCAGGACCACAGCTCAAGATCACTTAACAAGGAAGGGTAAACAAAGAAATTAGCAGTCATAGTGTGACAGCAAGAATTAGGACGTTGATATATATATGTCTTAATATGCTAGCATGCAGTGCATTTAAATTCATGATTTAGCTAAAAGGAAAAATACTGTACCTTTGAACGAAATGTTGGATGAACAAAATAAACAGCCTTCAAATTCTTCTTATACCTGATTTAAAATAAAAAAAGGGTCAGTATAAGTCATGCCCCAAACCACTCACCATTATGGACAAGTAACTCTTTGCCTGAGTATATATATTCATTCACGGGGGGGGGGGGGGCGGGGGGTTTAGACAGCTCTGGTTTACGTATTAAATTTTAGGTGAAATGTCAAAAACAATTTAGAGAACATTTTATTATTTAAAGTGTCCGTTTTATAGGAGATACTATGTTTTTCTAGGCTGTAACAGCCATCTATAGGTAGGACAAAGGAAATTCATATTTAACAAGCATTTATTTAATGCCATTTTTCATATGAACCTAAAATCTCTGGGATCGGGTTATTATAAACAACAGTAAAACCACTTAAAATTATAGTAAAAATAGAAACTAAAGTTTCAATGATCATATAACAACAATAGTTATAGGAAGTTGACTGTGTCCCAGAAATTGTACAAAGGCTTTATACTTAATTCTCATAGCAAGTCTATGAACTGACACTGTTTCTATTTTAATTTTCCAAAAGTTACGAGCCATCAACTGGTAGAGCCAGAAGTTGAACCCAGGCAGTATGGCTCCAGAATCACGCTCTTATCCACTACTCTATCTAGCTTCCCCAGGCGTGCCTGAAATCATTTCAACAGCTTGTTAATCACCATTGGGTCGCATAAGGTTAACTGGGGAAGACTTCAGAGAAATAGTACAAACTATTCATTTCACAGTTGAGGCCTCTTCAAAGTTAAAGAGTTGGTTAGAGGTAGAGGCAGAATTATAGTGGAGTGATGCTTCCTTATAAAACCCACATTCAGAGCAAGCTAACGAAGTGTGTGTGAGGTAATGACAACTTTAATATTTCGAATTAAGATGAGATTTAAGGGGCGGAGTAAGACAGTTGGAACTTATGGTAATCTGCCTTCTTTGTACACTAATTGCAATATAGGTTTTTCAATGCAATCCACAAAGACTTTGTGATGCTACCATAATAAAACAACCACCAGGAAGCTGGATTGCATTTTTATTTAGGAAATCTATTAGTGAGAAAAAAATTTAAAGCAGAACATTTTATCTTTGCTGTAGTGGCGTGTCTATATATTCTGGTTAAAATGTCTATTATCATTTTAAGGGAAATATAGTTTAATGAAAATAATTTTCTGGCTCCAAGTCAGTAGCCCAGGGTCAAGTCCAAATTCTGCATTTAATGTTAGGAGACCTTGAGCAATATCCTTCATCTTTCAGAATGTCCATATTTTCCCATCTTTCAAATGTAGATTTGAAATATATCTATATTTATCTAGCTAGAGGAAAGACGAAGTAAATTCATACTTAACAAAGTTATGATAAGCTTATTTTTTTATATGATGCTAGAATCTCTGGGATTAGATTATGAATTAACAAACTCATGGGTCACTAGATCAAATAAAACAATGTTTATAAATATATTTTGATTAAGTGTAACACCTTATAAATAGAAGGTAGCAATTTTATTATTTTATATACAAAGGTTGGTCATGACCCCAAACCTTTTCCAAGGTGTTTGAAAAGCAGGCTCAAGTTTACATATGAATTTACTTAAATGTGGTAAGTTGGAGTTAAGCAGCGCCTACAACTATTAAAATATCTGAACTATGAATGATAAAAGTCTTTGTATATGAAAGACACTTTCACAGAATACACAGTAATGTTTGCTTCAATTAGGAAAGAAAGAAGCTCTTTCCCTCTTCATAATTTGCAAAAAAATAACTAACTTGACATCCACGACATCGTAGAGTTTCTTCAGGAAGTCAGAGTCCAGGTGATTGTATTCGCTTGTCAGTGTGTGAAAATACACTAATACGTATTCCTTCACAGCGATGTGGTCCATTACATGGATAAAGTATAAAAGGGCCTAGAAGATAATGAGGAACAAAGGTAAAGATCCTTTTGCACAGCCGTCTATTTCACAGAGAGAGGAAAAATCCAGATTAAGCTGCTCTATGCCCAGGCAGCGCAGATGGACATTTCACTCTGATGAGCATCAGTTCTCTTTAGGATCTCCAGGAGAGTGAATCGTGCCGCCGCCCAATCATTCTCATGAATGCTACAGTACGATCCCTTTCTTTCTTGCCCTAACAGTGGTTCTCAACCTTCCTAATGCCGCGACCCTTTAATACAGTTCATGTTGTGGTGACCCCCAACCATAAAATTATTTTCGTTGCTACTTCATAACTGTAATTTTGCTACTGTTATGAATCGCAATGTAAATGTCTGATATGCAGGATGTATTTTCAGGGGTCTCGACGCACAGGTTGAGAACCGCTGTTAAGGGATGAAGGAGAAGAACCAGTCTCTATTCTAATAACGCTTCCTGTTACTGAAAAGAATTCTTTGGTCAACTACCAGGTTTTTCCTCTGTAGAATAATGACATCAAAATCATTAGCAGTAGAATTTCTAGACTTTCAATCATTCTTAAAGTTTCTGCTTGAATTCAATGAAAGTCTTTGCAGTCTCTACTGACATAGAGGCTCATGGCTCTCTTATAACTGAGAATTACTGAGAGAGGATATTGTAAGTGACGCCTCACATGGTTCACTTTGAGGGCTAATTTTCTTAGCACCTTTACTGTTGACCTGAATGATGAAAATGAGAACAGGTTGAGCCAGTAGATGGCCGTGGGCTGGGCAGCTTTTCTGGAGCTCTGAAAGACTCAAATGTAATGTAACCCAGATCGGGTAGAGAAATATTCCATTACAAGAAAGATGAAATTTAAGAGAAACAAACACAAAGCAGACATACAATATGGGCAGGGCCAGTGTGACCCAGTGGTGCAGCTATAAACTATGGCAAGGAGGAAGCTAAGAGGTCACAACTGAAAGATTGTTATCAAACAGGCTGTTCCCCAATTCCTCCTCAGGGAGTCCTTGGCATTCCCATGACCGGATTACCATGGATTAGGATCCAACTGCTACCAGTTGTTACCTGGTTTGACCTTATAACACATCTCAGTATTTTATATGAAATGACACATGAATATCTAGACCATCAGGGAAGTGCACACTGACATCAATGCAAGATCTATGTTTTTATTGGCATCAATTACACTATAAGAATGAGTGTTACACAAATTGAGAGTTCTCTCTCTCCATCTCCCTTCCTCACCTCTCTCCTCTCTCTAAAATCAATAAAAATATAAATTTAAAAAGGAAGAAAAGAACGACAGACTTTATTAGTACAATGATAATACAGAAAGATTCCAATAGAAAATTTGCCCGTTACATGATATCCAAACAAAGCAGATGCGTTTTTGGAGATCACATTATGACATCCCAGTATTTCTGTTTCTCCCACAGAGCAAAACCAAACCCCTAACTTCCTGAAATGACACATGCAGATCTGCAGAACCCCAGGGCTGCCACTCCGCCAGAAATATACAATCATCTCACATTCTAAACCCTGATTCCAAATTCACATCCTTCTTTTTAAATCAACATTATTTGTAAAACAGCCTTTCCATGGCTTACCTTGTCCATATCTATTAGTGTTACTGGAATGTTTCTTCCAACCACCACCATCACCGTGCGACCGCAGTTATCAACACCTATAAACAGGAAATGTAAACAGTACCCAGAAACTTTATTCTAGAAGGATTTGTCCTGAGCACCAACCTTATAAAAATAGTCCACACATATGTGAAAGACTGAAAGCCAGGAACATAAGTTTTTCAAATTCCATCTTCAGATTTCTTAGAAAACACTTTTTAGTTTACCTTTAGGAGGTTTTGATGACTGCCCTTATTACTTTTAAGATAAGGCCTCTTATGGGTTTTAAATCAAGGACAGTCAAAGCTAAGGGTGCAGGCAAAGATCTTTTCATATAGAGCTTTTTGTTTAAACTTACAACTTTTAGAGAGAGAGAGAAATATCGATGTGAGAGAGACACATCAAGCAGCTGCCTCCCCCAAGGGAAAAAAAAAAAAACTTACAACTTTTAAAAACATTGGTAATCTGGGGAAACTAAATGGAACTCAAGTATCGTCTGAAAAAAATACAATGGAGAAAGAATGGCAGTCTGAGACCTTTCTTTGTCTCCATTATATATTTATATAAGGTTTGAATTTTGTATAGCAAGTACATGGTACTTTTAAAAGCAGAAAAAAATGTAATAAGAAAAGGACACTAAGAAGAAATGAAGTTGGCCGATATACATCTACCAGTTGAAATTTTCATAGGTTTCATCTTCATTAGTACAAAAACACTTCATTCATAGAAAATGGACAACAGCAGAGAAAAATGAAGTCTCGAACAGCATGCAAGGTAGGGTCCTTAATTAGTAATAGAATAAGTTGCCATATCCACAAGCTCACCTGTTTGGTATAAGGCTTTTAAAGAAGCAATATCCGATAGGTCCTCAGATCTTGCTTGACATAACCAGCGATTATAACTAGAGAAATAAAAGATATAATCATTATAATAAACCCTTGTAAATTAAATTCAACAGTTGGGACCTGTTTTTATCTTGCCCTGTTTTATTATAATGAGGAAGAAGTTAGAGTTGCCGTTATATATGCAGAATCTCTACTGTATATTATTGATAAAATAAGCACAAACGAGTTACTGAGAAAAGGTGTCCATACATATTTAAGAAACCCTTTATGATCAAATGAAGACTACTCATGTAATTGGCTCAGATACCAAGTCTCAAACTAACAGTTTTTAAATACTATTACTCTCCTTTGCAAAAAAAATAAAATAAAATAAAAGCAAAGAGAAAGCCTAACGCAGTAGCAGTTCTACAAAATAGATGTTCATTCATTCAACAAAGATTTGCTCTATGATAGGGGTTGAGAATACTATAGTGAAAAGACACCGTCAGTGCCCTCCAGGAGTTTACTTTGCAGAAGAAAAACGGAAAACGGGTGTGTTGTACATGTTATGTTATATGAGACCACAAAGGGACTAGGTAACTTTTATCTGTGAAGTCCTGGCTTCTTTAATGATTGATTAGTCACAATAGTTGTACTATACCCCCTATACCAGATCACGGGACCACAGTTTGGCATTGGCTAAGAGAATATTCGAAGAAAACCGTTTGCCAGATGATTCTTACACATGGCCTAGAAATCACTGAAACTATCATCTGATTGGAAAAGGCTGTTCATTGGTGACCCCTAGTGGCTACTGTGCTTTTGTTTATATAAATTAAACCATAATAAAGTGAAGACCAGGAACTCAGGAGACACGAAATTCAAACTCTAAGGGACTCCAGAGATCACCTAGTCCAACTCCCACTTTACAGATGGAGGATGACAACCACCACACATCATTAACTATAGTGGATAAATGCTATGCTAGGCTTTGGTTAATTAGAGTCTGAAAAAGCATATAGGAGGCTGCATCTGCTCCAGACTCTATTCCATCTATTCCAACTTATCTCCAGCGAGGTACATTTCCAGAAACCGTCCCTTCTGGACTAACACCTGGAGAATGGGCAGGAGTTGAAGGATGAGAGTATCCCAGTCCAAAGGGATGCCAAGTAGCAAAGCGCAAAGGTAAACTAGACCATGATTTGCTCAGTACTGAAGAGAATAGCAGTGACCAGTTTTAAGAGCCTGCTAAGTATCAGGTGCAGTGCTAAGCTCATGACATTATCCTATTTAATGTTCACAACTGTATAAGCTGTCATCCCCTCAGCCAACCCTATAAGGTAATGGATGATATTAACCATGTATACCTTATGACTTTTTTCTTTCCTTTACCGTTTTTTTGAAAAGCAGCTAGCTTTCCAAGAACTATCAATCCTTGGAAAAGCTTACCCAGAAGTACAAAAGCTACTTTTCTTTGTTTCAAAGAGGATTTATTCAGAATTGCTTTAAAAAAAAAATACCTGAAAGAAATGAAATGCCTTTATAAGGTCCTGAGGATAAATCGAGGAGAAATAAAGCTCTTCTAAATGTAATAAAACTGTAGATTATGTTTTAATTATAAACATAGTCAAGCCGGTTAAAACCTTTGTAAGTCTGCCATTCCCGTTCCCTAGCTTCCACTTTTACAACAGAACCTCACCCAGAAGCACCACAATTATTGCAGAGAGAGCAGGAACTCTGAAATCAGACATGCATCTCAACACTGGCTTCAACACATGCTAACTGTGGCCCCCGATAAATTTACTTTGAATTTCTGTTCCACAAAACGGGGACAATATTACCCTCACGGGACTGCCAGGAGGAACAAAGCGGGAAGCATACATGTGGACCAGTCAGCAGACGGAAGGCCCTCTCCTCCCTCCCAGGACCTTCCGTGTCTTTCGGGCCAGAGGGTCCCTTACTTTCTCTGACGCTGCTTCTGCAGGGCTGCCTCTGACAACTGTCCCTGAAGGGTCAGCCTTCGCTGCTTATCAATATCTCCTTCCATTCGGGCAAAAGCATGAGAGCCAATGAAAGAGAGGTCAGCTCCCAAGCCTTCTTCCTCCTCTTCTTGGTCGTCTGTAACAAAAACACCCGCAAGAGAGCTGAGGACAAAACTTGACTGTAAATGCTACAGACAGATTATGAATGCCCAACAGGGATGACTATGAGCTAGCTCAAAAGAACAGAATTCAGGTTATATTTTGAGAATGAAAATGAAATCTGATGTAGGCATCTGGAGAATTGAAATAATGAAGGAAAGCAACAAATGTTTGGGGTCCTTTATCCAGAGCCGTTTAAGGAGGGAGCACCTGACTGGCCAGCACATAACCTCAGTCCTTTGGTCAAGTCACCGAGGACGGAAGATGTTAGGTATGGTTTTAGAAGACCTTGTTGAAGCTGTGGAACATTTTAGATGATCATGTACGGGACTACTGTCTCAACAGTGACCTGTATCAACTTCATGAAGGCAAGAACGTTGTTATATTCACCTTTGAATTTCTATTGCCTAACAGACCTGACATAGACATGTGGGTGTATTTAATTTTTTCAGTTTTATTTAAAGAGTTAATCTTAACAAGAATAAGATGCTTAAAAACCTCTAAGTTGGTCTTGATCTCAGTGTCACACTAACAGACACATACTCCCTTCTGTGATCAATCCCTTCCCTTCCTTAAGAGGGAGATGAGAAAGGCAGAACTCACCTTCCGGGGCCCCAGGTTTCTCACTTATTCGAATCTGCCGTTCAGGTACCACAGGCTCCCCTTCTGCATTTCCAATATCTGCAGGCAGGTATGGCAATGACCGACCCTCCTCCTTTAATGACCTTGGGAAGTACAGAGGGAGCAGCTTTTGGTAAGTAGCCTGTGTCGGAAAAGCAAGACGTTCTGTGACAAATCACGAAGTAATGAAGCAGGCACCTCAGTGCTTAGTGCTGCTCAGACGCTGTGAAGAGAGGGAGGAAGACCTCCCCTGCTCTAAGCTCAGAGCAGATGCTGTCTGGGACCTCCTTCAGTTTTGTGTTAAAGATCAGGACATCATTAGCTAGTTAAACATGGCTCCCATTCCGGCAATTCCCGGTGACTGAACCTGGAATGCGTCCTGCCACCCCTGTCTCCTCCCCACCCTTCACCTTACTAACGACATGTCTTTCAAGATTCGGCTGAGATGCTCCTCCACAATGCTCAGTGAGCCATCAAGGTCCACTGATCCGGTTTAATTTTTGAGTATTTTTTTTAATACTCATTATGGAGAATTGCAATTTCAAGACTTTTATTCTTCTTTAGAGGTTTCCCAAAGAACAAAGGAAAAATTTTTTTAAATTAGAATGAAACTCATTCTATTTTATAATTTCCATATGAGTTGGTTCATTTGACTCATTTATAAATCCATGATACATCATAGGCATTTAGTGCTCTTATTTTTCCTGTATCTTTTTCATCATCCTAGAAATTATTTTATCATTAACCATTAATTATTCCTGATACTAAAAAAAACCCAAAAAACTAAAATAGTATATAAAAAAAAAGAATGATAGAATTGCTTAGAAAAACAATGAAATCATTCAAGAAATCATGTCAGTTTTCTTACTGTTCACCTGTTATATTGCATCATCTTTCATGTATAGACACATAAGAAGAGACACCATTTTTATAGCCTTTTTAAAAAACTGAGATGGAATTCACATACTATAAAATTCGCCCTTTTAAAGTATTATAATTCCATGGGTTTTAGTATATTCACAAAGTTGTAGAACCATCATCATTATCTAATTCCAGAACATTTTCATCATCCTAAAATGAAAACCTAAACTCATTAGCTAGGTCATCCCCATTCCTCCCTCCCTGACACTGGCAACCACTAATCCACTCTCTGTCTGTATGGATTTGCCTATTCGGGACATTTCATAAAAATGGAATACAGTCTGTGGGCTTTTGTGTCTGGCTTCTTTCACTTAGCTAACATTCTCAAGGTTCACCCTCACGGTAGCCTGTATCAGTACTTCATTCCTTCTTACAGCTTAATATTCCATTGTATGTACATACACATTTGTCAACTCATCAGTCGATTACATTTGGTTGTTCCCACTTTTGGGCTGTTATGAAGAATGCTGACATAAATATTTCATGTAGAGTGTTTGTGTGGACAAATGTTTTCAATTTTCTTCTGTCTTTACCGTAGGTGATTAGATGTGACACTGTAAGTTCAACTTTTTGTGGAAATGCCACTGTTTTCCAAAGCAGCTGCACAATTTTACATCCTCACTCGATATGTACGAGGTTTGGATTGCTCTACAGCCTCACCAACACTAGTTATTATCTATGCAATTGCAGCCATACTAGGGAATGAAAAGTGTTTTTTATTTGCAATTTCCTAATGACAAATGTTGTGGAGCATCTTTTCATGTGCTTATTGGTCATCTGGATATCTTTTCTAAAGTAATGCCTTTTTAAAACTTCTGCCCATTTAAAAAAAAAGACTTTTTTAAAAAGCAATTTAAGGTTCAAAACAAAACTGAGAAAGTACAGAGATTTCTCCACCAGAGTGGTATATTTGTTATAACTGATGAGCCTACAATGTCACATCTAATCACCTACGGGTCTTTTACTGATGCCCTTTACCAGGTTAAGGAAGTTACCTTCTATTCCCAGTTTGTTGAGTGCTTTTATCATGAAAGGCTGTTAGATTTTGTCTAATTTCTGCATCTACTGAGAAGATCATGTGGTTTTCTCTTTGATTCTATTATTATTCTACCCACTATTCTATTACTATGGTGCATTACATTGATTGACATTTGTATATTGAACCAACCTTACATTCCTGCGATAAATCCCATTTGGTAACCCTTTTATATGTTGCTGGATTCAGTTTGCTAATAATTTATTAAAGATTTGTGCATCTCTATTCATAAGAGATATTGGTCTGTAAGATTTAAACAATGCAACATAATTAGCAAAATACCTCTTCAAGTTCAGAGACAGCAAATACTACTTTTTCAATGGTCTCCCCATGAATCTCTAGAAATCTCCTTACAGTGCCTAAGGAAAAAAAGAAAAGAAAGATTATTCAAAAAAAAAAAAAAAAAAAAAAGAAGTTACTTACATATAAAGAAAAATCAAACTCTTCAGTTTTATTTTTGTAATGGATACTGCTCATTTCATTCAGGTCTCTGCTCAATGAAAAGATAAGATCTCTGCTCCTCAAGAAGTTCAGTCTAATATAATGTATATAAATAATACTCTATCTACACAATATATAAATTTACTAGGAAATCCTTGAGCAGTACGGATCTTAGTTTTTAAAATAGCTAATTATTAAATAAGACTATTTATTTAAGACTGAGGCCAAGCTCTTGCCCTAAATTCTATACATGCTAATATCGTTGTAATATTTTGGTGGCTATAAGACTTTTAGCTCCTCATATTTATTTTTTGTTTAATGATACATTAGATGTATTTATTAGCTTATAAAACATGTATGAAATAATTGTTAAATCCAAAAATCATAAGACAATAGATAAGAAATGTCATTCTCCAGTTAATAAATCATATATCTATATACACACAGGGAGCAGGGACCTGGTTGCAGGCACAGGATTAAGACAAGAAAGTCAATTTTTATTCTATACTAGAGGCCCGGTGCACGAATTCTTGTACGGTGGGGTCTCTCGGCCTGGCTAGTGATCAGGGCCAATGGGGGCTGGCCAGCCTAGAAGGAGCCACGGGAGGTGGCCGGCCAGCTGGGGGAGGGACCGCAGGAGGGCTCCAGGGCCTATCCAGCCCTCTCACGCAGTCCCAATCAGCTGGACCACAGCAGAAAGCTAACCTATCGGTCGGAGTCTGTCCCCAGGTGGTCAGTGCGCATCATAGTGACTGGTCAAGCGGTCAACTGATCAGTTGGACACTTAGCATGTTATGCTTTTATTATATAGGATATTATATAGGATACTTTTGTATTTTTTCACAAAGATTATGTATTACTTTGGTAATAATAAGTTTTTTATTAAGCTCCCACTATGAATTAGGATTCAAATACCCAAGTATTGGCCATACTTCTTAGCTTGGTTATCACTTTAATAAGCAAATCTTCCATTCAAATGGATAAAAATATCAACACAAGAAAGTAAATTGAGAGGTTTACATTTTATCAATACAAGCTTCCCTGTAGATGTCATGGTCGGTTAACAACTCTTCTTTGGCTATAATTATTTCATTAGTGATACAAAATTTTTAAGTCTCAATTTATGTACAGCCCCCCAACCCCATGTATGAAGTGCTAAGCCAATTGATGCACGGCATCTCCAATATTACTTACGAAGGGCTATGTGTGTGGCATCCTCTAAAGGATAACCTCGTTTTGCAGAATTGATGACACAGAATCCAACAGAAGACATTGACTGCTCTCTGCAACCAAACAGAAAACACAAAAATTATACTACCAACATCCATAATCCACAACTAATTTCAAAATGCAGCTTAACTTCTCCTTCCCTGTCCCTTCAACAAATCTACCATAGTACCTAATGCAATTGCAGTATTTAAGAATTATATTAACTTATAATTTAATTGCACCATGTGGGGGAAATATATTCCACATAAAGACTGAGTAAAATGAGAACAAGTTACATTCTCAAGTCACCCAAAGCCATTCCTGTTACTGCTAAGTTTGAGAAGACAATGGACTCTATCTTCAGGGTCCTCTGAAATTATCTAAATCCCTCAAATTCTGACTCCCGTAGCTAGGCTTCCTTGTAAAACCAGGGCCTTTAACAACGTATGGCATGCTATGGCCAGGGAGCGAGAAGGCCGTACTTGGCCAGCTGAAGGACGTTTCGGTAGCAACTGTACAGGGAGCTCTCGGCTGCTGTGCGGTAGCGACTCTTGTACTTGGGTCCCACCGTGTGAATGATGAACCGGGCCGCTAGATGAAATCCTTTTGTCAACTTGGCTTCACCTGTCCGGCACCCTGGGAGCAATGGAGCACATATGTCATGGTGGTGTTAGAGAGAAAACAACAAAACAATGCATGACACACAGAATAAGAACGTTGAGAAATTTCCGTTAAAAACATGGGTTAAACACATTTACCTGTTCCCAAAATGACAGTGAGCAATACAATAGGTATGAAAACAGAGACGAAAAGAATGGGAGAGAACGTGAAGCAAATTAAGCATCAAAATTTTGGAGGGTAGACAGTCAATGACCTAGAAGTAACTGATTTAGCAACCCAGGGGAACCTAACTGTGCGGAAATGGGGCAATCAATATGAAGAAAGGGGGTGGTACTGAAAGGCAGTGCTGGATTCCAGACAGACTGCTTTCATTCCATTCCAGATCCCACCATGTCCTGCCCAGACTCTTCCTAAGCAAAACACCCTTAAGAAAATCCACTCACCTTTAAGTTTCTGGAGTTCCTCCTTCAAATCAGGCCCTGCCAGCATGAAGATACTTTCTGACACAGGATTCTTATCTGTGAGGTTTTCATTGCTGGTGTTCACAATGGCTGTACAGTTCAGCAATGCCACATCTCCTTTCCTGAGCAAACAATACATAAAGAGCAAGTGTGGGGAAGAGGATGAGATAAGAAGGCTAGTTTCTAATTCTTTCAAAACGTTCTACTCTCAGAAAGACTAATCTGGCATCCTAGATAGATATGTAAAGCAATTCCTACAAGTCTAAAACAAATAAAACCATGTTATTCCTTTGCTTCCTTCACATTTGTTTCATTATAATAAAATGCTCATAGTGCAGAAGTGGTTGGTGTAAAGAGTTTAGACACAGCAGTATTGTGTATAATACCCCAAATATGAAAACAACTAAACTGTCCATCAACTAATAAATTGATAAACTAAATGTGGTGTAGCCATACAATGGGATATTATTTGGCCATAAAAAGTAATGAAGTACTGATTCAAACTACAACATGGATGAATCTTAAAAACATTACACTAAGTCACAATTGATTCAATGTATAGTAAATGTCCAGAATAGGTAAAGCTATATAGAGAAAGGAGGTTAGTGGTTGCCTAGAATTGAGAGATTGTGTATGTGTGTATTTGGGGGTAGAGGAAAGGGAAGAGGGTAGTGACTGCTGATGAGTATAGAACTTCGGGTCAATGAAATGTTCTAAAATTGACAGTGGTGATGGTCACACAACTTTGTGATATGTGGCTCGTATAATTTAAATTGGTGAATTGTATCTCGATAAAGCTTTTTATAAAAAATAATGTATTACTACTAATACATAAAACAAGATAGATAAACTTTCAAATAATTATGCTGAATGAAAGAAGTCAGACTAAAAAGTAGTAAACTCTAGAAAATGCAAACTAATCTATAGTGCCAGAATGGTCAATGGTAGCTTGGGGATATGGAGGCAGGGAAGGCAGGAGAAAGGGATTTCCAAGGGACACAAAAAATATTTGGTGGGGGAGATAAGTATATTCACTATCTTGATTGTGATGATGGGTTCATGGGTGTATACGTATGTCAAAATTTACCAAATTGTACACTTGAAATGTGTGCAGTTTCTTGTATGTCAATTATACCTTAATAGAGGCACATATGTCTATGCAAAGCACCATTTCAACAATGCTAGGGTTTACAAAAAAAAGTTTAGGAGAAACTCTGAGAAAAAAGAAATTAGGAAGAAGTTCTGAGAATGTATTATCATATCATGATATGATTTAACCAAAGAATTACCAAAGAATCACTTTTCCATTGATAGTCTTGTTAAAAAGAAAAGGTGATCTAATGGTGTCTGCATCGGGTGCAGTATCAGAAGCATTTAGTTCATCTTCACAAGAGTCACCCCAGCTTGGCAGTGTATCCACATCCACAAACTGGGAAGGTGCACCCAAGGGATCCATGGGATGGGAACTTCAGCTCGTCTTTTCCCAAATTCCTCAGGAACTCAATATTCACGGGAGACTTTAGCTTCAGAGAAAAAGAAACCAATGTTTTAATAGAGAAGCACAGATACTACTTTACTTCCATTAGCGCAAATAACAAAACCCTACTGTGAAGTGCTCTAACAGTATATTGTATTATTATAGTCACTTATCCAGTCCATAAAAATCAATGTACAACAAAGGATTGCTAATTTCTCTCTCTCTAAATTGCTTCCAGCTTTTCTAAAATAGGAAGAGGGATTATTTAAGCACAAATTCTTTTCAGAGAATTACAGCCACTAAAATAATCACAGGACCCACCAATTCTTCTTTCCAGAAACATAGGAATATTCATTCAACACTCACCGAGTGTCGGCTAATGGGGGAAGAGCTAGGTGCTGCAAGATAAGAAATATGTACAATTTAAAGAGTTCAGTCTAATGATAATGTGGCAAAATACAGAATGAGAAGCAGGGAGCTTACTTCAATCAAGCAGTAAGAGATAATAAGGTTTGAACTGAGTAGAGAAGGAGATGGAGAAAGCATGGATTTTAAAGGCCTACATTCCTGCTCTGCACATGCCTAACTGTCTACTCTCTCAATACCAGGATAAAACTGCTTGTGAAGATTATTTTTATTTGCTACTAAGTACTCCTTTGAAATTACTTTGAAATAAAGAAACTAATTTTATCCACAAGTTTGTATTTAGTCCATTGAATCAGCCTTTGAAACTGGAGGCACAATTCTATTGATCTGTTCACAAGTATTCAGACTTAAACTGCACAAGCTGAACAGAGGACACAGGGAGACTACACTCACTTTCCACTTGACTAGTTCTGTAAGAGAATGCACTATCCTCAATTCTCTCTCACATCTTGATCGCCTTCCCCTCAGTCTGCCTCTTCCCAAAACATTTCCCTACCCCATTTCTCCTTCGGAAATGGGAACTCTTTTCACTGCTGAACTTTTTGAAAGTAATCTGTTTTGCAGCTCTACTTCCTATTCTTCCATTTATGCAACGTACTGCAGTTTTGCTTCCACCTCTCTAACAATGCTAAAGCTGCCCTTTCAAAGTCAACAATAACTCCCCAAACGTGGAATCTAAGAGCTAACCAACTTTTAGCTGCATTTACTATTATTTCCTTCCTGAAATGCTATTATCTTCTTTGACAGCACACACTCCGGGTCTCCTTTATCTCCAACCTCTCTTGTTAGACCTTCTTCCCAGATCTTAAGTCACTGTGACCCACAAGATACTGGATGTTAAATGAGTAACAGTCAGAGCGCTATTTGTAGGGCAGAGTTGAATAGCATTTAAGGGCAGTGCATGGCATTTAACACAGGGTAAATTCTTTTTCAGCTCCATCTCTAAACAGAAATTTACTTTCTATCCAAAAAGAAATGTAAATCTCCTCCTCCCCAGCGATGCAAACGGAGCCCCAAAGCCAACTGAGGCAGGAAAATCTGATTCCTTATCCTTAAGGAACAATAATTTTTAACATTCTTGGGGTCACAGGCGCCTTTGAAAATCACATGAGTAATAAAGACCTTTTCATCACCCAAAATGTGAGCACATAAGCTCATACTGCCAAATAAATTTGAGAGGGTTCTCAGACTCAGATTAAGAATCCCAGTGATGCCCGTAACCGGTTTGGCTCAGTGGACAGAGCGTCGGCCTGCGGACTGAAAGGTCCCAGGTTCGATTCCGGTCAAGGGCATGTACCTGGGTTGCGGGCACATCCCCAGTAGGGGATGTGTAGGAGGCAGCTGATCGATGTTCTCTCTCATTGATGTTTCTAACTCTCTATCCCTCTCCCTTCCTCTCTGTAAAAAATCAATAAAATATATTTTTTAAAAAAGAAAAAAGAATCCCAGTGATGGAAAGAATGCAAACAGAGGGCTCAGGTAAAGAGAGAGGATGGGTTCCATCCCCGGTCAGTGCATATACAATAATCAACCAAGGAATGCATAAGTAAATGGAACAACAAAATTGATGTCTCTCTTTTTCCTACTTCCTCTCTATTAAAAACATCAATTAAAAAAAAAGACAATAGAATTAAGCAGAACACCTTGGATCACTGTCTCAAAACAACCTGATTGTTGTCTGGATAAAAAGAAAACTATCATTTTCCATTTATGTCTGTGTAGTACTTATTCTTCAAAATGCTTACACTGACTAGATAGGCCTAGATAAAATTACAAGAGAGCTGGTCCTTGCTTTTGATCTCCCTTTAAAAAAAATGTTTTTATTGATTTCAGAGAGAGGAAGGGAGAAGGGGTGATAGAAACATGGATGAGAGGGCAACATCAACTGGCTGCCTCCTGCACGCTCTCTACTGGGATGGAGCCCCCACCCCAGCATGGCATGTGCCCCAACCGCGTGGGGCCCATGCTCAACCAACTGAGCCACACCAGCTGCGCTTGACCTCCCATTTCGACGAGTTCCATTTTCACTGTCTTTGCATAAATTACAGGTTTACCATTCTTTACGTCTTTGTATTTCTATATTTATTCGGGGTACATTAGATATTTGTGCACAATACCTTTATCCCAACATCAAATCCATTATATGTAAGTCATTCTATGCCAATGGAAAGAATGACTTTTCTTTTTTCAAAATCACTTAGATGGAAAAACAAACAAGCAGTCAAATATGTCAACAATAAATAGAGTATAACAAACATATTGCTAAACTGAGTCAAGGGCACAGGTCCAATGCAACATCATCATTCAAAAACATCCAAAGCACATGCTGTAAGGATGAGTTAGCAGTACCACATTAAAAGAACTTTACTATCTTCAATTTTAAGTACTAATACTCTGAGCACTTTTAAATCTAAATAAGAAACTAGGGTCATACTCTTGTACAGTGTATGTTTTGGGAACTTTGTAAGATGCAAAACCTTAGCACTCAGTCACAGCTGCTCTTACACCAACTTTTATCAAATTTGAGATTAGTTATCTACCGTTTACACAGGTGTACAACAGCTGTCTTAGCATCAGATCATCCAAGGGGTGTGATCTAGGTAGTAGGTAGCCTACTCCGTTTTCTACGGAAGCACAGGTTAGCTTTCCTTTTCCACAGCTATAGACACCAGGACTCATTTTTGAACCTTTCTGTGCCGCCCAGCTATGCAGGCGAAGAGAACTGCAAGAGCACCTAAGCCTCAGTTACCCAGCGAGGGGGAGTCAGCTAGGGTCACTTCCTCCTCCAGCGGCCTGGGAGCGGAAACACAAAGCCGGACCAATGTCACTCCAGGGACTAGGGGATCCAGACAATTCGGCACGAGACGCCCAGTCCACCGGGGCAACATACAGATCTCACTCCGGGATTACAACCCGCAGGGCTCCCGCCCCCATTTCTCCGCACCCAGGGCACGCGCCTCCCCCGTGACCACAGCAAAGAGATCCCTGTGCCCGGGTCTGCCTACCTTCCCTCCTCCCGGATAAGCCGTCCCGGACGGCGCATCGGGAAAGAGAAACCCAGCAGCGGGGAAGGATCATTCTTCCAGAGAAGCCACAGAACTGACCCTCTGCCCGCACACCCAGCCGGGGTGAGTCCAGTGCGCCCCCGGCCCGCTCCGCCCCGCCTCCCCTCCCGGCCTCTGCCCCGCCGCTCACCTCACTCCCGCGGTCCCATCCGGGCGGCAGGCGGGGCGGGTTGAACTCCTCATAGGAAGCCGCCGATCGGCGCCCCGGACCACTCCTCCAGGAGCTGGAAGGGTAAGGCGATCCAAGTCCCTGGAAGCCGGAGTGACCAGCTGCAGAAGCTCTGGGCTGCGAAACACCGACTTCCGTTCCCGGCCGGTGCTCACCAATCAGAGCCCGGCTCTTACGTCATTTCCGCCTATCGAGGCCTAGGAAACGCCGGTTGGATGAGAGTGGGGGGGAGGACCGGAAGGGGCGGGTCCCGAGCAGCCCGGCGCCTCGTGGAGGCTGAGGTGAGGACTCGGGGTCCTCCGCTCCTCGACTTTGTCTCCTGGCTGAGGCCTTCGTGGTTGCCAGCAGCAGACGAGGCGAGGGGGAGTTGGGGTCGGTCGCTGGGGTGGAGGGGCACCTGGGCGGTGGTAGCGGAGGCCGCGCGCGGGCGCCCGGGGCCGGCGCGTGCACAGGCTCGCCCGAGGACGCTCCGGCGGCGTCCGGTGTGCGAATTCCTCTCACCCTCTCCAGACTGAAGGCTCGGCTTAGGTAGGGGCGTCCCCGCCCTTCCGTGCAGCGTGGAAGCAACGTGTTTGGGGCGCGGGGGGCTGTGGCTTAGGACGCAGGGGCGGTGGGGGCGCCGAGGCAGGTGAGGCCGTGAGCCCAGTGATGATGCCTCGTATGGAGGACGGTAAAGCACGGCGGCTGCGGACAAGGCCGTGAGAAGTGGACTGGCCCCGACGGGAGCGGGCCTCGGAGGAAATGGCCGATTAAAACAGGCAGCGGGAGCGTGCTTGTTGTTGTCGGTGACAGGGACGACGTGAAGGCCGGGTGGCAGGACGCGGAGGGAAGCCGAAGCGCCCGACCTGAGAGGTTCTGTGAGGCATGAGGAGGGACCGAGAGGAGGAGTTCTTGGGAACTGCACACCGTTTAGTCCTTTCAAGGGCTTTGGGGTCAGGGCCGCGCACGTGAAAAGATGAGGCTGGTAGCGTTACGACTTTTAAGTGAAAAGACTTTTCTTACACATGCCCGCGGAGGTCCTAGATGGGAAACTGGTGCCGCAACTCAGTGATAAAAAGCCGGAAGCGGAAGTGGTGGGGGGAGAGGAAAGGGTCCTCCTCGGGGAGACAGTGGGCGTTCCGGACCCGCGGTGCCGGGGCCGCGAGGAATGCTGGCGTGAGCCTGGGCCGGGGTCTGGCTTCGGGCTGTTTCCCGTCGCCGCCTGGTTTCCTGGTCTGGAAAATTGGAAATAACAGTAGTACCTACCGTGGAAGGTTATGGTGAAGACTTTTTTTTTATATCGATATTTACAAAATGCGAGGTGCTCTAAGTGCTTTACATAGAAGCGCCCACTTACGGGACTCCATGGCTGGAGGTGACTACACAGTTGTATAGGTTTCTTCGGTTATGTACGTATATTCGTCAACACACGCAGGTAGTCCCGACTCGGGATTTTTGTACTTCTCGGGAGTGGGAAAGGGGGTTGTGCATGCCATGCAAACTGTACTGTGAATTTTGATCTTTTCCCGGACCAGCTCTGTGCCGTCGGACTCGATGCTCTTAGTGAGCTGGGCAGTGAGCAGCCGATGCTCTGCACATGTGGTCATGTTAGAGGGCGGTGCCCACCTAGAGGCTGAGCTGTGCTGCTCTCAGGTTGGGTGTATTAAAGGCGGTTTGATGTGCAGGAATACAAGGGGCTTATTGGGAAGCCCCCCGCCCATCGTAAGCCCTGAAGATGATATAGTAAGCACGTGTTGGCTGCTATAATATTTTTTATTAACGAGCCAAAGGTTACTACAAGGTTTTGAGCCTGAATGGCGAGGAGGTTTGTGTGTCTTGAAGTCAGAAAAAAACAACAAGGGGTTCAGGAAGCAAAGTAGGTTTGTTTTTCGACGTGTTAAACGTGATGCTGCCAGGTGTTCCAATGGGGGTGTCTAATCTATTCAGGGATGTGGACAGGACTGGAAATAGAGATGAGTAGTCGCGTGGCGGAGGCAGTCTCCCTGACGTCTCCAAGGAAAGGACGGTGGGAAGAATCGGGAGATGGCCAAGGACTACCGTGAGGAACAACTACAGCTAAGGAATCAGACGAATTGGGGAAGTGTTGATAAATGGCGTAGGTGAAGGGCATTATCACCACGTGAATGTTATCTTTCCTTGATTTTTAACTGGTTTTAGGGCGGTTACTGTGCTAAGAAAAATGGGGCCAGTGAATGGTTCCTGTGTTTTTTAAGTTGTGTGGGTGTTTGAGGGCTTACTTTTCACTTTACCATGTCAAGCGCATGTGGGCTTGGCTTGTTACTTCCTTCACGTGTTGTCTCTTTTATCCATAACCAGGGTTTTCAGTGAATTTGACTTAGTGTGGGTACTATGGCATCTTTCAAAAACTGTGCCAAGTTGCTGTGCCATTCATTTTCTGTGCCAAGGGGAGGGGGCTACCCTGGCTGTACTAGAACAGTAGATCCCAAACCGAGGACCACAGCAGCAGCACTGGGGAACTTGTCAGAAGTGGAAAGTCTTGGGCCCCTCCCCAGACCTACTGAGTCAGAGATGGGCCTTGGGGAGGGGAGGTGGCAGGGGTCCCTGCAGTCTGTTCTCCTGAGCTCCAGGTGAGCTGGGCACTTACAGCGATTGAGATTCGCTGTGCTAGAAGGTGAGTGCTGCGAGGTCAGGGAGATTGTTGACCTGTATCTAGCATCTACAGCAGTACCTGCCTAATTAGTTAGTTTAAATAAATGTTCGTTGATAAATATTTTCAGTCTCAGGCTCTCAGTCTCGGTGTAAAAACGCAAGAGGGTGATTAAATGGACAGAAGCTAATTTAGCGACATTGAGGCCATACATCAGATATCTGTGAGAGGGGCATGACAATGTGAGCAGTTTGCAACTTGATGAATGAGGGATGACATGTTGAATCATGGATGAGTAAAAAAGTAAGATGTCCAGATATTTTGTGTCATGAATTATTGTATAAGTTAACCACATGATAAACAATTGGTGTTTGCTAGCCTAGTAGAACCAACATACCCAAAGGACTGAGTTTTCTTTGTTTGCCTGTGCAGCTGCCTCACCCGTGGTTTCAGAGCTTCTAACATGGGGCTCACCAAGCAGTACCTTCGCTATGTTGCCAGTGCGGTCTTTGGCCTCATTGGCAGCCAGAAAGGCAATATTGTCTTTGTGACGCTTCGTGGGGAAAAAGGCCGCTACGTGGCAGTGCCAGCCTGTGAGCATGTTTTCGTCTGGGACTTAAGAAAAGGAGAGAAGGTAAGCCGGAAACCACCTGGGTCCGTGTTGGCATGTGGGTGTTTGAGGATGGAGAGGCAGAAGCACGAGAGCTCCCATCTTGTGCCCAGATTTTGTATGTGTGTGCCCCTGGAAGGGAAATCTTTTTTCTTTAGTTCTAGATAGCCGGGTATCAGGTTCTAGTGTGTTCTATACTAACCTCTGCAAACCACCACCAAAGAGGAGCGTACCTCTTAGGAATCTATGTGTAGTGATACAGGTAATTATTTGTAATCATTATTCCCTCCGTGTGTGTTTCTCTGCTTTACCACTTACCTATCTGTCAGGTTCTTCTACTTGCCCTGACAGCCAGTTATAAAATTGAGGCATTTAAAAGGAATAGTTCTCTGCTGTGTTGACTGAACCTTTTTCTTACTGATTCAGATGGCGCTCAGGTTGTTAAACTAGGCTTTGAGACTCTGTGTAACGCTAAACGCATACGCCTACCACTTCTCCCAAACCAAATACAGGCCTTTTGATCTTGTCCACTCACTGTGTGACTTCCAAGGAGGTAAAATACTTGGATACTTGTTGCTGTGCAGGGTCCCTTGGGGGTAAACCACGATAGCACTCTGGCGCCACATAGGTTGGTTTCTTATAAGATGGGGCTGTGTTAAGCCAAGGATGTGCTCACAACCCTTTATGGAAAACCACTTAATGACATAGGATAAGAACTTAGTAATTCATGCCATTGCCTAGGAAATTTCTGCATGTGTTATGCTAATGTAGAGCTTTGGAAAAAATAATTTCACCTTTTCTTGAATGTTTCATTGCCCAGTACTAATAATAATTCCTATATTAAAGAAGTTGAGATGGATTCCAGCGTCATTATTATTTGTAAGACTGATTTGGAGTTTCTGGTGCTCTTAATTTTATGGTGCTTGATTATTCCCACTCTTCCCTTGATGACATGCTTAACTCCTCTACTTTTATTTTTACTGTTATGATTTCAGATCCTTATCCTTCAGGGGCTTAAACAAGAAGTCACTTGCTTGTGTCCCTCCCCAGATGGGCTGCACTTAGCTGTTGGTTATGAGGATGGGTCTATTCGAATCTTCAGTCTCCTGAGTGGGGAAGGAAATGTAACTTTCAATGGACACAAAGCAGCCATCACGTCCTTGAAGTATGATCAACTGGGAGGCAGGCTGGCATCTGGGTCCAAGGTGAGACTTTGAATCAGTGCCCAGACTTTTAATCCTATGCCAAGCAGGATGTACACAAAAATTGTTGAACAATGGGCACATTGGGTACACAACAGTGTAGATGGTAGAAACAGCAAGAAGGATGTGTCTGAATGGGGAGGTTCATTTTGTTTTCTGTCATAGTCTCTGATTAGAGCCAATTAGCTCTAGGAACAAGATGAGTGTGCCCCTGGTAACTGCTATATAACATCATTGTGGAAGTGCTGCCCTAATAGTACACAAGTGCAGAGACAAAATGATCATTCTTTGCCATTGAGTTTAGTAAAATTGGTAGCTTTCCTATGTCTCAAAGTTAGAAAATGTAATGTAAAAGATTCCATTTACAATGGTTTATTAAGTAACAGACAGAAAAATACTATGAAACTTGACTAAAGCAAGTAACAGAAGATTTGAATAGACACACAAACCATGTACTTGAATATAAAGACAAAATATTGAAAAGATGCTAGTGTTTTCTGATTAGAATAGTAAAAGCAATTTAAATAAATATCCCAATGGGTTTTGTTGTTGTTAGAACGTGACCAAATAATTTTAAAGGCATCTATGGAAAAACAAATGAATCATAAACTCTAGGATTTTGGGAAAGAAGACTAATAAAAGGGGGTTTCAGTTTTGCAGGGTGTTTTTTTCAGGATTAGATTTTTGTTTTAGGAGGTTTTTGATATTAAAATGCACTATGAAGTCATAATTGAAAACATACTAATCTCGTATCAATACAAAATAGGTAATTAAACTATAAAGGAAAAAAGATCAATAGATTTGAATACTTACATTTAAAACATTTGTACTTTAATACTATATAGGAAAGCTGTTTACAAGTAAACCTTAAGAATTCTCATCACAGGGAGAAAATATTTTTCCTTTTTTTTGGTATATATATGAGAAGATAGATGTTAGCTCAACCTATTGTGGTAATCATTTCACAATATGTGTACATCAAATCATTTTGCTGTACATCTGAAACACAGTGATGTATAGCAATTTGTTCTCAATAAAATGGTGGGGGGAAAGCATGTAATATTTTCTATATTGGAAGAAAGCTTTAATATCATTTGTCTCTTAATAACTTACAATAAAGTGAAAATAAAACCCAAAAAGGTAGACAAAAGACAGGACTCAGTGATTCGAGAGAGGTACAGATGGTCAGTAATCACCATAGACGGTGTACAGAACTTCTCATTGGTATTCAGAAAATACAAGGCAAATAAATATTGAGGCAGCATTTTTAAAAATATATTTTTATTGATTTCAGAGAGGAAGGGAGAGGGAGAGAGAGAGAGAAACATCAATGATGAGAGATCATTGATCGGCTGCCTCCTGCACGTCCTCCAGTGGGGATCGAGCCCGCAACCCGGGCATGTGCCCTTGACCAGGATTGAACCCAGGACCCTTCGGTCCACAAGCCAACACTCTATCCACTGAGCCAAACAGCTAGCGCAAGGCAGCATTTAGAGCGTGTGAAAGAGGCAGCGGTTTTTGAGAAGCTGATAGTGCCCAGAGCTGAGCGGATGAGGAAATGGGTCTTGTTGCACTACCCCTGCTGGACACAGATTGGTGCACCCTTTTTGGAGAGTACCTTGATGATATGAGTTGCAAACCTGAAAAATACGGATACTTTTTAACCCAAGACTTTCCCTTCATAGTATTTACCCTGATCAGAGATATATACAAAGATATATAAGAGTGTCCATTTCTACATATTTGTAATGGTAGAATATTGGACACTACCTAAATGGCTAAAATAGAAAAAAAATTTTTAATGAATTATTGTATATCCTTAGGATTATTAAGAGACCATTAAAAAAAATGAGAGCAGTCTGGAAAGACATGGAAAAAATGGAAATGCATTAAGTGAAAAAAGGGGAGGGTTTTCTAATGAATAGCATGGTGTTAGTTTAATAGGAAATTATCAATCTGGATATATACATCAAGACTGGAAGAACATAAAACAAAGTATCTGTGGTGATTATAAGGAATCTATAATAAAAATTTGTAATAAAAATGTTACATCCTGTTGTTAGTCCTTTATATGATAAAGAAGGTTCTATATTATTTGATCCCTTTAGGACACAGATATTATTGTGTGGGACGTGATCAATGAAAGTGGCCTCTACCGTCTAAAGGGGCACAAGGACGCCGTAACACAAGCATTGTTCCTACGAGAAAAGAACCTGCTAGTCAGTAGGTAAAGAAACAAGTTTCGCTTCCAGTTCTTCTCTAGGTGAAGGGTTTTAAAGAGGGAATTTGCTCCATTCCTTACTCATTTCTCCACGCTACACTCAAGCTCATGTTCTAGTTTCCTCTGTTCTCTGCTTTTCTCTCTGCTCCCCTTCCCTCCCAAACAGTATCATAGAAGCTATCTGGAGTTATTCATAGTATTTTTAAATTCTATTTTCTGATACCAACTTTTCCATGTTCCTTAACCTCTTGATGTGGCTTCTATAGAATGAGCTGTCCACTTTCTGGATCCCCAGAAAGTAAGAAATCACAATATGGAGCAGTGGGCAGAGGTGAATACTAAGTATTTGGTTTAGCCCAATGGTTGCCAATCTTTCGGATCACCAGTTGGCGACCGCTCCTCCAAAGATTTCCTTAAACCAGTGGTCTCCAACCTTTCGGACCTCATGGACCACCACTGATCCACGGACCACTGGTTGGCGACCGCTTGTTTAGCCTGTCGAGAAGAGATGTGCTCCGTATTTAGGCCTTCTGACATCTACTAGGTTGAACCATTTGAAATTTTCATTTGTGTAGATCAAAAATGATTGGTCAGATATCAGCAATTGCATAGGGTTAACCTAATGTAACAATTATCATTCCTGAGGAATGGCTACCCAGGAAAGCTTGGGGTCCTGAGGTTTGCCAGGCAGTAGCCAAAAGAGCCATAGGAATGACTCGGGAACTTGTGAAGGGGCATGCATGCTATGCCCGTGGTGGGCTGTTCTTGTGGGGAGAGTGGTACACCAGTGTGTCCTGTTCCGATAATAGATTCCGAGAGAGCAGGAATGACTGCAGATCTACTGGAATATGCACATTATAGTTTAGGGAAAATAATGGAGGTGGAATTTTGTAGGAAAAACTTTATAAATGGGATTTTTGCTTTGTTTTCCCCCGCTTTGGGCATGAAAGGGGATTTAATTATATTTGTATTAGTGAGGGAGCAGGGCAGAGTAGAGCCCATTGGCAGGGAATTTTAGAGCCAGATGATGGGAGGTTTTGAGAACGGTGCTGATGAAGAGCCTGATGAAGAGCTGATGAAGAGTCTGGTGTGAACTTAGGAAATTGAGATTATCAGACAGAAGTGTGTTGGATGTGACAAGGGAACAGGAATGGGCAGAGTAACCAGACCAAGAGCTGTTAAAATAATTCAGGCAGTAGGCCTTAAATACAGAAATGGATTGGAAGGAATCAGGGTTTATCGACTTCACCGAGGCAGCATTTTCTTTGACAGAAAAATGACATGGGAGCCTAGGGAGCAGGGAGATCTAAGAAGTTTCTGTTAGTGTGCGAAAATGTTTGTGCTGTGATGATAAACATGATGGGCTTATAGATGAAACCTATTACTGATTTTAGAGAGAGAGAAGCATCGATCAGTTGCCTCCTCCACGTGCCCTGATGGGGAATCGAACCCGACACCTTTCAGTGCATGAGACAATGCACCAACCAATTGAGCCATACCATACCTAAAAATATTCACATGGAGAGCTCCGATTCTTTACTTTCTAAAAGAAAGTCAGGGAGAGTAGCAGCAGTAGACATTGCTGTACCTTATCTGTTTAAGGCTACAAATGAGACCTTGGTCTCCCTGTTAGTTTCAAGGTTCTTCCTAATAATACTTTTTTCTGTTTCTTCTTTTAGTGGGAAAGATACTGTGGTGAAATGGTGGGACCTTGATACCCAGCACTGCTTCAAAACGATGGTTGGCCACCGAACTGAGGTACATGTGGGCTCCCAGGCCCAGGGGAAGAATTCGGGGCAACAGGAAAGCCTGGTTTTCTCCCCCGGTCCTTTCATGGCTCTTGGCTTTCAGCAGCAGTAATCGTCCAGTGCTACCTGAGAGACAGAGTCGGTGTGGTTGGGGAGGTGCCAGCCATCAGCAGATACTGGCATTTACTTAAAAGTGGCTTTGGATACGTTTTAACCCATGAATATTGAGTTTCATCTTTTTTTTTTTTTTTTTTTAATCCTCACCCAAGGATATGTTTTTATTCCTTTTTAGAGAGAGAGAGATATCTGAGTTGCTCCCGTACATGCCCTGACTGGGGAACGAACCTGCAACCTAGATATGTGCCCTAATGGGGAATCAAACCTGCAACCCTTTGGTGCAACCAACTGAGCCACCTGGCCAGGGCTAAATTCATCACTTTTAAATAGTAAGTGTCCACCTTTATGATTGTAGGGAGGCTAATGACACTGTGTGTACGGTACCTGGCCCGGTGACATGTGAATAGCAAATTGTAGTCATTATAAAAGTTACCTGAACTTAGATCTCTTCTGTAGAGATAGGAAATATTTCACATCTTTGCATCCTACTCTGTTCAAACCAGGCTTTCAAAAGCATATACTGGGAGTAAATGAGGAAAAGCGAGTTAGATCTCTGGTGATTGATTTGCAATAGTACTGCTATTTTTATTGTTTAGTTCTTGGGTATTTGAGGCTGAGTATTATGCAGCAGATATGAATGGAGCTCAGCTCCTTTTATTTGTGAGGCAAGGGAGTATCAGACTTAAAAATCTTCATTAGCGTGGACTCTTATTAGGATTTATGTTGAACACTGTTCTCTAAAGATAGCAAACTGATTTTAGAGAGAGAAAAGTTATCAGACAATTTTGCCATAGGCCATTTTTTCTTTCTAACAGTGGAATTTCTCACAATCCATGTTGACAGAATTACCTTAATATTGGACTTTGCAAATGCACTACAGTGTACTGAAGCTCTTGGAGTATCACATCGTACATCCTAGGGTCTTATAAGTTGTATTATTGGAATCTCTTTATACTCTAGGTGTGGGGGTTGGTTCTGGTGTCAGAAGAAAAGCGACTCATCACGGGGGCTTCGGACAGTGAGCTGAGGGCCTGGGACATAGCCTATCTGCAAGAGGTAATTCCTTTTTCTCATTATGTGCCTGTCGTGTTTCACCGATTTTAGGGGCTCATTGACTAAAAATCAGATGTAATTACTGAGTGCTTCACACAGTGTCACATAGTTCTAAAGGAATGCTATCACATTGATAACCTGCAATTTCTAAACAAGTTTTCTTCATTCTGTGCTCCATTGCCCTCATGGGTTCAGGCTTGGAAGGATAGCTTCAGGCGTCTATCTTCTGGTCATGCTAATGTTTTAGTTTGTGGGGTTCTTAGCCTAATATTCCTGGACCCTCAGTGTCCATGGGTAGACTTGAGAATATCAGTGACTCTTTCCCCTCAAACAAAAGTCTGTAAAGTTTGTGTGTTTCTAAATATGTATATTCTGAGATCTATAACTTTTTCTCAGATCCTCCCGAGATTTTGTGAGGAAAAGATTCTGGTTTACTGGTAGCGGAGTTCAGTGTGTGGTGTGTCCAGCAGCCACTTCGATAGGTTCTACATTAGTAGGCGAGGGCTTAGCTTTTCTTTATTTAAAGGGGAAAGTATAACCTCTCTTGCAATGCTTTTGCAATTCTTAATGCCAGTTTGAATCTTTCCCTCTAGAACAGTGGTTCTCAACCTGTGGGTCGCGACCCTTTTGGCGGTCGAACGACCCTTTCACAGGGGTCGCCTAAGACTATCCTGCATATCAGATATTTACATTACAATTCATAACAGTAGCAACATTACAGTTATGAAGTAGCAACGAAAATAATTTTATGGTTGGGTCACAACATGAGGAACTGTATTTAAAGGGCCAGAAGGTTGAGAACCACTGCTCTAGAATATGGTAGATCTTTTACCTAAGAACAGTGGTTCTCAACCTTCCTAATGCTGCGACCCTTTAATACAGTGCCTCATGTTGTGGTGACCCCCAATTTTATTGCTACAAATCGAACATAATTAAAGCATAGTGATTAATCACAAAAACTATGTAATTATATGTTTTCCAATGGTCTTAGGCAACCCCTGTGAAAGGGTCTTTTGATCCCCCCCCCAAGGGGGTCGCGACCCACAGGTTGAGAACCGCTGACCTAAGAAGGTTTTATGGTTAATGAAACGTCAGTCATCATTTTATCACCTTGTTACTAAATAATAGTTCTCATACTCTGGAAGTTACTGGAGATAGGATAGCCAATAATGTTTTGTATGCATTTGTTATAGTCAGTCTTTAATATATCCTGGTAAATGTCCTGCCACTGAAGAGGTTTGATCAGAGAGATCACTGAGTGGAGGGTACTAGTGGCCATCAGGACAGGTTCCTAAGTCATTAGGGTTAAGAGTCATTTCCTAGAACATATTATTTCATAGTTTCCATTTTTGTAAAACAGATTAAAGATCTAGAAGAACCAGAGCCCAAGAAAATCAGGGGGTCGTCCCCTGGAATACAGGACACGTGTGAAGCAGAGGATGGTGCCCTTGAGGTGGACGAGGCTCCTGAGGATGTAAGGCATTTCTGTTTCTGGTCTCTGATTGAGCTGAGTGGTGGGGAAAGTGAAAATTGTTATTGAGTTTGTAATTCTTGGCATTGTTTTAGGGAATGTCTTTGTTATCTGCATTTCTTAGTCGTCTTTTCAAAGGTTAACCTTCCTCTTCCCTGTTGCTCCTCCTGCAGCGCATCCTCACCTGCAGAAAAGCTGGTTCCATCCTGCGGGAAGGAAGGGACAGAGTCGTGAACCTCTCGACTGACAGGACAGGCAGGATGCTTGCTTGCCATGTGAGTTCCAGTCTCAGGAGAAAGTCACAAGGACTAGGCGTTCCTTTCAGAGGCCTGTTCTTTCAGAGTCTGTGTGAAGATGAGTTTTCCTTTGGTCATGCTAAAAGTCATGATGATACTGTGTGGACCTATAATCCGAGCTTCTGTCAGCCACCACATTAATAATGGCTGTTATGTTCTTACGAGCAGCCATTTATTACATGCTTGCTTTCCTAAGCAGTCTCAAAGCATTAACTCTTACGTAGTCTTCAGAGCAGTGCTCTGAGTAGGAGGTGGTGTTCCCCCTTCACAGATGAGACAGTGAACCCAGAGAGATTAAGTTGTCCAAGGTGATACAACTAATAAGGGAAGAAAAGGAAATGGGTTTAGTTCTTACTGAGAAAAAGCTAGCTGACAAATTGCCCATCCTGGACTCAGTCAGCCTTTTGTCTTTCTAGGGAACGGATTCTGTGCTGGAAGTGTTCTGCATCCTCTCCAGAGAGGAGATTCAGAAGAAAATGGATAAGAAGATGAAGAAGGCCAGAAAGAAAGCCAGGTGTGTTTCCTTATACTTACTAATAGTCAGGTATCCTGGTGGGCCCACATAACCCATAGAAAAACTGGGTTAAGGAAATATTTACTCTATTTTCAGTTACTGTTAAAAGCTAGATGTTGAGGCATGCTGGTAGTCCAAGTTTACATTTCTACTGTTGAGTACAGCTTTTTAACTCTTGCATTTCAATCTTGAACTCAGAGCAACACAGAGCTAGACAGATTTTTAAAAATCACTTCTAAATGACTTAAATTCCCAGAGAGCAGCCCTGTGTCTTCAGTGACAGCAGCCTGTACAGAAGGAAGCCGGTTGCATGATGCTCACCTGTGGGACTGTGAGAAGGAAGGCTGGTTGGACAGTCATGTAATTGAAGTCTGGAGGCTGTATAACCCTGAAATAGGACATTATAGTCATAGAAATTGGTTCCTCAATGGTTGAAACTTACCACGTCTCAAAGAAATAAAAACTCATCTGATTTGACAACTCTTTTGAGATCTCTGGCTTACTTAACATGATTGGATTGATTTTTTAAAAAAATCCAGGTTAACGAATTTTCTAAAATGTCCTGAAGTTAGAAAAATTTACCAGATACATTTCAGTGGAATAGTTCAAATTACAGAGACTTGTCCTAGGAAATTGTATGGGCTCTTGCATTCAGAGCTCTCACCCCTCTTCTTCCCCTCCCCCCCCCCCCATTTTTTTAGAAATCTATTTTTATTGATTTCGGAGAGGAAGGGAAAGGGATATAGAAACATCAGTGATAAGAGAGAATCATTGGTTGGCTGCCTCCTACATGCCCCCCACTGGGGATCGAGCCTGCAACCTGGGCATGTGCCCTTGACCGGAATCGAACCCAGACCCTTTAGCCTGCATGCTGATGCTGTATCCACTAAGCCAAACCAGCTAGGGCGAGCCCATTTTTTGAGAGAGCCCCTTAAATGCAGTAATACTTTACATTTGTGACGCTGCAATGCAGAGCATTTCTCCATCCACTACATTTGTAGTTCTCACAGTCATCCTGTATGGTTATGTGCCTCTCCCAAGATCACACAGGCCATGAGTCTCAGAGCCAGAACTTGACTCAACTAGTAGCAAAGCTGCTGGAAAAGTGGTAGCATGAGTTTGTTTCCCTCTAGATTAAACTCTGGCAAAGGGGAGGAGGAAGACCTTGAAGTCAGTGTTGAAATGACTCTGCAAGATGAAATCCAGCGGGTGACGAACATCAAAACATCTGCCAAAATCAAGTGAGTACGCGTGCAGTGTGTGGAGTATCTGAGGAGTTCCTGCGGTGTTGTAGGAACAGCGAGCAGCAGCGTTGTATTGACTTAGTTATGCAGTTTGTTAGCGGCCTGTACGAATTGTGTATTTGGAGACGTGATCGTGGGATGCCTGTGTCACACTCAGCTCCTGCTCCCTCATAGTGGGCACACTTACTCATCATGTCATTTTAGTTTTGCCTTTTATCTATTTACTATTCTTTCCTGCTGCCAATTTTAAAAAAAAATGTATCCCTCATATGCCGAAAGGATTTGAGGTCACTTACAAAAGATACACAAGAACAACATATATGCCAGGTCCCGTGATTAAGCCCAGATTTCTTAAAGCTTATACTCAACTAGTATCCAATACTGAGTTCTCTTACATGTAAAATTCTTAACACTTGTTCACACTCATCTAGATTGAGGACGCTGCAAAGCCTTTGTCCTAGAAAAAGTTAACTGTGGGAGCTGAGACGTTTATGAATATTTCCACATGCAGATCCTTTGACCTGATCCTCTCACCTCAAGGGGAGTTAAAGGCTGTCTTCCTGCTGCAGAACAACTTGGTGGAATTATATTCACTGAACCCATCAGCGCCTGCACCTCAGCCTGTGAGGACGAGCAGGGTCACCCTCGGGGGCCATCGCAGTGACGTGCGGACTTTGTCCTTCAGCTCAGACAATATCGCTGTCCTTTCCGCGGCAGCCGACTCCATTAAGATTTGGAACAGGTTTGTGAAATGATCTTTCAGTAGCTTTATCCAGCAGTGTTTTCTTCCCTTTGAATAGTTTTTAATACTCTTCATGGTTAGTTATTAGTTTCTTAAGGCCTTAAAGACAGTTCCATCCAAATGTATCTTCAGTGTTTTTTGAGCGTATATCTGTGGGGTTTAGGAAAAGTGGCCTTTTTGTTCCATGCAAAAAAAATTCAAACTTGTTTCAAGTATGAAAGCTACTAGCTTCATGCTGGAGAGAAACAAACATACTGCCTACTTCTTAAATTCAGGTAGGCTCTTCGTACTGTCCAGTAATGCCACTTTACTGCTTCACTCCTCACTTTGCTGGGTGACTCTTTCACACCTTTTCTCAAGCACCTTTAAGCTGGTGACCTTGCTTCCTACTTCACTGGAAAAGTGGAAACTTCTAGAAAACGTTCATATGCCCCCATTACACCTGCCACACTCAGAACGTCTTCATCTTATCCAGGTTTCTGCCCTTCCTCACAGTGCTGTGTTAGGGCTTCTAACAAAATTAATCATTTGTGTGTGAGAGTGTTTCTCATCTTCCTCGAAGATTTCCTCCTGCATCATCAGTTTCTCTTTCCATTGGCTATTCCATCAGCATACAGATGGGTTGGACTATCTCCCATCTTAAAAGAAGTAATAGCCCAGTCTCATGCTCCTCTCTGTTCAGCTCCCCATCTGCCTGCTCGTCTCCATGCTGTCTGCATCTGTCTCCGTGAGGCTTTACCCCCACCGTGCCGCCAAAGCCGCTCTTGTCACCACATCAGACATCTTGTTTCTAAACCCAGCAACCTATGAGCTGCAGTTGACACTCTCTCTCTGAATTGATCACTTTCTCTTTGAAACACTTTCTTTGATTTTTATTACTTCCTCTCCTGGCTGTTTTTTGTTAGTCTTTTCTGGATCCTTCTTACCTTTCGTGTTGGAATGCTTCACGGGGGAGTCCTTGGACCTTTTCTGTGTCAACTCACTCTGTGTGACCTCCAGTCACACCTTTCTCTGTGCTGGTGCCTTAGCCTCTCCCTCCCCATCAGGCCCATTTATCCAAATGCTTTGTTTGTGTTACCACTTGGATGTCTAGTAAGCATCTCAAATTTTTATATATCCCGAACCAGACTTGTGATCTTCATTTCTTCAACAATTTTCCCACCCGCTTCTTAGAGACTTCCCCATCTTAGTACATAATTTCTTCCTTCCAGTTGTTCTGGCCCCAAATCCTTGCGGCCATTCTTGATTCTCATTACCCATGTCCAGTTCATTAGTAAATTCTTTACCTTCAAAATGTACCCAAATCCAACCACCTCATCACCTGCCCTGCCTGCACCCGATTCATACCATCATCTCTCCTCTGGACTGTTGAAATAGCTTCCTGGCTGGTCCCCCCGTAATCCATTCTCAACACAGCAGTCTGTGTGGGAGTTATGTCACTTCCAGTAGCTCCATCTCACTCCAACTTGAAACCAAAGCCCTTCCAGACCTCATCTCTCACTGCTGCCCCGTCTGCTCCCCTGGAGCCTCACTGGCTTTTTTGTTCTCCCTTCAACACAAGAACATGCCTGTGTCATGGCTTCTGTGCTCCCTGTTCTTTCTGCCTGGGACCACCTTCCCCTTTCTCCGTCTTCTCATCAAAGGGCAGTCCTGCTGCCCTCCCCCACCCTTGCACTCTGCACACATACAGGCCCCCCACCCCCAGCTTTGTGTTTCTCCATAGCACCTGCTACCACCTGTACCAGGTAGACCAACATTTATCTGTCTCATTCCTAAAGAATGCTAAGCTTTATGAGATCCTGGCGCTCAGTAAATGTTTGATGAATGAAGTGGGCATTTGATATATATTTGTTGAATGGATGAATGTTTATGGTCCAATAAATGAACTTATAGGGATAGATAGAAATAAGCTAATTTGACTTGCAATCCTGAGCTCATTTCCGTGTAGTGGCAGGTGGGGTCTCTGAGCCAGCAGATGCTTTTTCTGCCTGCTGTTGTCTAATCTCTGCTCCTCAAGACGAGGAGGCTCCTGCAATGAAAACAAGCTTTCTCCCTTGACTACAATTGGGTCTGAGCGAGGGTTCTTCGGGCTTTGTCCTCTCTCACGTTGATTGCTTTGTGTGGCTAAGTGTGCATTGAACACACACCCTGACCTCTAAGGTGGGGAGGCAGGTTCTCTTCAAAAACATTTATGTTCCACCTTCTCTCTCACAGGTCTACACTGCAGTGTATCCGCACAATGACCTGCGAATATGCGCTTTGCTCATTCTTTGTACCTGGTGATAGGCAGGTGGTCATCGGAACAAAGGTAAATTGGGATTTGTTTTTCTTGGATTTTGGTGTCTATCCTACTCAGTATTCGAAAGGTGTTTGAGAAACCTGGCTTCTTTTTTAGCATAGTGGAAGTGTGTTAGAGCTGGATAACATGAGGGTGTTCATTGTCCCTGTTTTGAGGGTTTTGCTTTGTTTAAGGAATCAAACCTTATGTCAGTTATGTGGAAGACAAAGTCACGCCCTGAGATAACTGTCACTAACATTTTGGTGGTCAGGCTTTTGTGCATCTTTTTGAGCACATATGTGATTGTGATTTGAGAAGGCTAATGATAAATACATTAAGTACCTAGCTTCCTGCTTGGCAGATAGAAGCTTCAGTAAAAACCTGACCAAGGCCTCATTCCCAGCTGCTCATCAGATTGGGGGATACCATGTGGGAATGAGCAGATGTGGATTTGGAGTCAGAATCTCTCCCTTAAGAAATGGGTAATTTGGAGCAAGTCCCATAATTTCTCTTAGGGAAGATATCCCTAAGAAGTCCCTTATGTCTATAATGGGATCATGAGGCTTGCTTCTGACAGCTTTCCCCCCAGATGAACCTCGGTTTGAATCCCACCCAGCCCTTCCACTCACTGGCTATGAGGCCTTTGGGCAAGTTACTTAACCCTGTAAGCCTTGGTTTTCTCATGCAAAAGTTAACAATACCATCTTCTGGAATAAGAGAAGGAGTTTCACTTAAGACACAAGAGAAATATGCTATAAAAAATGGAATCTTGCCAAAACCGGTTTGGCTCAGTGGATAGAGCGTCGGCCTGCGGACTGAAAGGTCCCAGGTTCGATTCCGGTCAAGGGCATGTACCTGGGTTGCGGGCACATCCCCCAGTAGGGGGTGTGCAGGAGGCAGCTGATCGATGTTTCTCTCTCATCGATGTTTCTAGCTCTCTATCTCTCTCCCTTCCTCTCTGTAAAAAATCAATAAAATATATTAAAAAAAAAAAAAAAAAAATGGAATCTTAAGATAATCAAGAGTCTTCTTAGCAATTAAAAAATATGAAAACAGAAGTGAAACACTAAGTAGAATGGAAGTCTTCTAGAAAGTAGAGCAAGCCATAGCTTTGTAGCTGGTATTTTGGCTTTTAAACACTCGCCCCTTCCACCCCCACCCCAGTCTCCACCTCCCACCCCCAGACTATTCTAAGTGCAAATGGACAAGAGCTTAAATTTTAAATCCTAATTTAGAGCCACATTAATTCCTTGCTTAAAACTCTCCAACAAACTCCCCTCACATTTAGAAGAAAATTCCCACACTTTACCATGGCCTGTGAGGTCCTACATGATCTGGTGGGTAGCCTTCTCACCAACGGCAGCTCCAGCCATACCTGCTGTGTTTCATCTCACCAAACTTGCTTCTGCCTCAGGGCCTTTGCATCTGCTGGTCCCCCTGCTTGTAAAGCTCTTGTCTCCGATCTTTGCAGAACTCGTTTCTTAATTTCAAGTCTCCGAGAAGCCAAGTAGTCTCTGATCTCCCAACTTAAGCCACCTGCAATTTCTTTCTGCCTTATGCCAAGAATTGTCACCTGCTGGGCCTTTATCCTGCTTTTTTTTCTCATAAAATGTATCACTATCAGAAGTTATATTATACTAGAGGCCCGGTGCACAAATCCATTCATGGGTGGTGTCCCACAGCCCCGCCCCAATCGGTGCGATTGGGCTGGGCTGATTGGGCCGGGCCAGGCGGGGGTAGGGGCCAAGGGCAGTTGGCTGGCTGACCCCACCCCCTGGTCAAGCTCCCAGTCGAACTCTGGGTCAAGGGGACAATTTGCATATTAGCCTTTTTATTATATAGCATGTTTATGCATGTGCTCTTCTTTGTTTGGTTGATTGATCCAGACTATAAACTCCACAAACACTGGAACTTTGTCTTGTTCACTGTTGAATCCTAAACTCCTTACATGGTACTGGTACAGAGTAAGCATGAAATAGATATTTGTTCAATAATTAATGCAGGGTTATATTGGATGGTAAAAACAATCACGCAGCTACAATGACTGTTTTTATAGAATGCCTGGGTTTTCAATCTGCAAGATAATAAAGGAAACATTTGTACAAAGAAAAAAAAAATAATGTAAATAACCTGGCTCACAGCATGCTACTAATAAGAGCTGGTACCTTAAATAGCAATGATGAGTAGGAGTGAGAATAAATGGAGTAAGGTCTGTGTAATGTTTTGAAAAGTTCTTTGCAAGTGTTTGTCATTTTTATCTCCATAAACCAGGGCCATGTGTGTATGAGTATTTTATTAGAAAACCTGTAACACAGTGGATATCCTTTGCCCAGCACACAGTGACAAATAAGCTGGAGAGATCGTGGAGTCATTGTCAGGGAAAGAGCATTACATTCAATTAAAAGTCTCCCTCACTTTTCATTCTTCTAACAAATATTTCATCTGCCATTTGCTGTTGAGAGACAATTTTGCAAATGGCTTTCAAGGCTACCTGTATGACTAAAATACACCCCCTAGCCTAGCCTCTATGCTAGGCAGATAATGTACATTATCTCACTGAATCCCCACAACAGTGTAGAAAGGTGGGCTTTTACAGATTTAAAAAACGGGCCCATGAAGATGACTTCACCAACAGTCACTGAGTTGGAAAGAGGCAGCCCTGGGACTCCAGTCTCCACCTCATGCTCTTCCCACTGGGCGTGCAGAAGCTCAGAGCAGATTTTGCTGCTGTGTGTGGTCCCTGTTGGCACTGTGGCCGTGGCTTACACAGGATCCTGAGCAAGCATGGCCGATGTTTTCTAAGCTGCTACGATGTTTTTAGGTTCATTGCTCATCCTAGCATGGTAGGTAGATTGTCAGTGTAGGGTAGAGAGGAAACCAAGGCCAGATGGGGAAGGGTTGGTTAGCCAGTTACCACAGACATAGTCCACTTACAGGACTGATTCCAGGTTTGCCATGTGCTGTTAGGGTTATTCTGATTGGCCTGTGGCCATGATGTTTATCTTTTGAAGATGGGAACCAATGAAAGTGGCAGGAGTACTACAGGAATAGCCACCCTGCCAGGGTTAACTCCGCACGTCAGCAGGGGTTTCATTGCGTTGATTTGGGTAGGAGTACAAGCATGGGGTGGAGCCCATTTCCGAGCAGTGCCGCAGTGTGGCTGCTTGGCGGTGAAGTCTTTCCTGCCCGCGCAGGCAGGGGTAGTGGGTGTGCTCCTCAGCTGTGCTCGTTCTGTCGCCCACAGACGGGACGCCTGCAACTGTATGACTTGGCCTCGGGGACGCTGCTGGAGACCGTGGATGCCCATGACGGGGCTCTGTGGTCCATGTCTCTCTCTCCAGACCAGGTAACGTACAGATGTTCACATCTGGACTTCAGGACTCTGCCGCATCTCCCATCTCTTCCGTCAGGTTTCACTGCTGCCTAATAGATTTCTCTCAGGGTTTCTTTAAAGAAAGCATGTTTAGTCTAATCTTTCGATTTCCTGTGTGATGTTCTACATGTCATTGTGAAATGAGTCCTTGTTCAGCTGCTCTCAGTCATCAGTGACATGTCATCACGTTCCTTACCTTCATGGTTTTCTGCCAGTACTTTATGATACTTCTTAAGACAGTTCCTTGGGCAGCGCAGTGCAGAGGGTAGAGCAGGCTCTCCTCCCCTCTTAGTCCATTCATCTGTGACTACGTCTAGTGCTTTAGCAGATAAGTTGGCCCTTACGAGTCATTCGCGGTGGGCTTCCTTCAGAGGCGTCACCCTCCATGAGGTGCAGTGGCTCAGAACATTGTGAGGTATTATTTTAAAATACCTTAAGAGATTGTGTCCCGTTCATTTGCATATTCTGAATGGTGGTGAACCTTCATTCATTGAATGTAGACATTTTTGGAAAACACTGAATCTGGATTTTAGAGTGGGTAGTGCTGTTGGAGTTAGAATGCAGCAGCAGCATGTAAATTTTAAATGGTTAACCAGCTTGCATTTGTACCATGGTCTATCTCTTCCAAAATATTTTCACATCCATTATGCAGGTTGTTATTTTTGCAATGACTTTGTAAACTAGGTGGTCTTTATCACCATGGCAACAGTAAGCGTCTGTAAAGTTGTTTCCTGTTACAAATCTCTGAATTGGCCGACCAGATGCTTGAAATTGTTTCTACCTCTGTGTTGTGGACACTACACCAGCTCTGCAATGTGACGAGGCTAATTGTCTTGATATTGGGAAGCGATTTTAACATTTTAAGCAGAGATATTGTAGGGATACATTTATGCTCTTAGATGAATACTGTGAACAAACTTATTTAGGTGATCCAGTCTGTTTATCTGTGGAACTGCTTTACTACTTAGTAGCAGATTCCTTAGACTGTCGCCTTCTCAGGTGGAGTACAAGCCCCCACCGCCCACTGCGTCTTTCCTCCTGATGCCGAACGGAAGTATAACTAGGACTTTCCACTAGTTGTCCTCTGTCATTTGTGTCACTAGGAATTCTCAAATACGGTCTGAAGCAGCAGCCCCTAAAGAGAGTGAAGGAGTTAGAAACCACATTTAGTTCTCATCTCATGCCATTGAAGACAAATGGTCTTTATACTATTTTGGTATCTCATCCAGGTTTCTGTGCTAAAATTCTAATTGGGGTGTCATTTGGTTTTCAGCGTGGCTTTGTGACAGGTGGTGCAGATAAGTCTGTCAAGTTCTGGGATTTTGAGTTGGTGAAAGATGAAAATAGTACCCAGAAGAGGTGAGTAGACATTTTTTATTTTCCTCCATTTCTTGGACTGAAAGTGGGGACTCACTGAATGGACTTTTGAGTATTTCTGTTGAGCTCCAGAGTTTTTTGGCACTTTCGTCTGCCTTTGTAAGGTACTCAATGTTTTTTTCTGGATGATTTCTGTGATGCTAGGCTTTCTGTGAAGCAAACCCGAACCCTGCAGCTGGATGAAGAAGTTCTGAGTGTCAGGTACTCACCCCATCAGAACCTGTTGGCTGTGTCTTTGCTGGACTGCACTGTGAAGATTTTCTATGTCGACACCTTAAAGGTACCGTGGTCATGCCTTTCTTCCTTTCTGACTGGCCTGGGTGGAGATCGTAAAGAAGTGGCCTTGTGCCCTGACCAGTTTGGCTCGGTGGATAGAGCATCAGCCTGCGGACTGAAGGGTCCCAGGTTCGATTCTGGTCAAGGGCATGCACCTTGGTTGCGGGCATATCCCTAGTAAGGGGGTGTGCAGGAGGCAGCTGATTGATGTTTCTCTCTCATCAATGTTTCTAACTATCCCTCTCTCTTCCTCTCTCTGAAAAATCAATATAATATATATATATTTTAAAAAATGTGGCCTGTGCCCGGCCAGTGTTGCTCAGTGGTTGAGCGTTGACCTATGAACCAGGAGGTCATGGTTCTATTCCCAGTCAGGGCACATACCTGGGTGGCAGGCTCGAGCCCCAGTGGGAGGCGTGCAGGAGGCAACCAATCAATGACTTTCTCGCATCATTGATGTTTATCTCCTCCCTTCCTCTCTGAAATCAATAAAAATATATTTTAAAAAAGAAAAAGAAGTGGCCTTGAGTGCCCAGCAGGAGCATATTTCTAAAAACTTGTATGTGGATCAAACATTGTAGGTGCCCTAGGAAAGCCAAAAGAATTTTAGAAGAGTCTTTGTGTTGCTTTAACAATACAGTTTACTGGGCCCTACCCGCAGAGCCCTACCCGCAGGGTTGGTGGGACTGCGTTGAACCTGGGAATGGTGTGAAGTAAGTGCCCCGGGGTCTCCAGCTGAGCAATCCAGAGACCGTATCTGCTGTGTGCAAGGGAGGCAGGAGGCAGGAGGCTTCCGGGCCTCGCGCTCCACTGGGCTGCCCTGTCCTTGGCAAGGGCATGCTGGGTATGAAGCGAGACGGGTGTGGCTGCCAGCAGGGGTTTGCTTTTGAGAATAAACACATAAAGTGACCCAGACAGTGTTAGCATTGGATTTTGAAGTTATATTTTAGATTAACATAATAAATCATGCCTGTATTTTATAGACAAACATGAATTATTTATATTCTTTTTTATGTTTAGTTTTTTCTCTCACTGTATGGACACAAACTGCCTGTTATATGCATGGACATCTCTTATGTAAGTAAAATTTAAATAGTATCTCAGTAACAAGTTATTTTTCTAAAGCATTTTCTTAGTTCTTGGCTTGATAGGTCATTTTAGAATATTTATTTTTTCATTCTGTTGTATATCTCCCCCCGACCCAAAAGCAAAATAATATATATTATAATCATTTTACATATATATATATATATATATATATATATATATATATATATATATATGTGTGTGTGTGTATGTATGTATGATACTTAATGTTTTCAGAACATTTTCACAAATTAATCCTCATAACTAGCTCCCTGTTGTGGATTCCTCAAATAATATTTTGTGTAAAATTCTATAATTGATAGAGCACCCTAACATAGGAAAGACTTTAAAAAGGCACCCCCTTTGCTTTGAAAGCAGGTAAGGAAGATGGGCCTTAGCTTTCTTATGTGGATATCCAGGTATTTTCCACTCTGTAAACTTAGTCTCTTGACCAAAATCCTATCTGCAATGTCTAGTTGTGAGTAGGGGTGGTGATATATACTTAAAAACAACATCCAGTCGATATGAAAGGCGTGGGCCTGTGCTTGAGTGATCAGCGAGTTAACAGAACAAGTTGGTGCTGAAAAAGATTTCCGATTTTCTTGTTAACAGCCATTTGAACTAGGCATTGAAATAGGAAGAGGAGAGAGAAATGTGATAAGGAACATGGGACAAAAGGCGAGGTCCCAACATTCTAGTAGATTCTTCTCTCGTTCTTTCCTTCTCTCTCCCTCTCCCTCTCTTCGCCCAAATTCTGTAGCAGATTAGAGGTTCTTTTTCCTACCTACTTAACAGGTCAATAGACAATCCATCAAGGCACAACACGGCCCTGTAGCCGTGCAGAAACATTGAAGCTTTTGCTTGACAAGCTTTTAAGTAGGTTTGCGGATAAAGGCAAAGTAGGTGCTCTTGGTGGAGAAATGGGGGTGCTTTCTTAGCATTGATTTTCATGTTTTGGAGAGAATGGGTTAAGTGTTCTGGTAGCTTGTCTTTCTCTACTTTTCAGAGTCGGATAATCAAGTGAAGCGATGTGTTTCCTCTCTTCCTCATAGGACGGAGCACTGATAGCAACCGGCTCTGCCGACAGAAATGTGAAAATCTGGGGTTTGGACTTCGGGGACTGCCACAAGTCTCTCTTTGCACACGACGACAGGTGGGCGCAGTCTTTTCAGAGACTCCCTTTCAGTCACCTGTACCATCTCCCTTGAGCGTGTGTCTGTGTTTAGTGTCTCAGATCATCATACATTTAAAATTCTAAAGTATAAGTAAGAGACTCTAGAACGAGCTATTCAGAAGCTATTGATGTATGTAAGACTCTTATTAATGTGGACTTGGATGACATTTGAATACTCTTCTCGCCTTTCAGTGTGATGTACCTACAGTTTGTCCCCAAGTCTCACCTCTTCTTCACCGCCGGCAAAGACCGGAAGATCAAGCAGTGGGACGCGGACAACTTTGAGCACATACAGACTCTGGAGGTAACCCGCCTGCGTGCTGGCTCGGCACTGAAGTACTTCAAAGACTGGGTGCTGGCTCCCCTAATGTGAGCAGGTAGCCATCTGTGAGTAACATTCTGACTGCCGGTTGGGGGTTTGTTTTTCCTCTCTCCAGGGGCACCACCAGGAGATATGGTGCTTGGCTGTAAGCCCCAATGGAGACTATGTCGTGTCATCGTCCCATGACAAATCTCTGAGACTTTGGGAGAGAACAAGGGAGCCTCTTATTCTTGAGGAGGAGAGGGAAATGGTAAGGACTGGGGCCTGGTTACAAATGCGCTGGTGGGTGTCTGACACGCTATCCCCACCCAAGTTCTCTGTCTGGTTTAGGCACCCCTCAGGCAGTGCAAGTCCAAGGACGCCTGAGATGGGGCATGTTCCCACGACAACTGCCACCGTTCAGCAGCCGGGCAGAGGCGAGGCCACAGGGATTAGACATTAAAGCAGCAGCTCCTCGCCATCTCCTCCTCATTTCACTTTGCATAGAGACCATGTTTCTTCCTTCAGATTAATGTCTGTCTCTCTCTTGGCAGCAAAGGGAAGCAGAATATGAGGAGAGTGTGGCCAAAGAAGACCAGCCAGCAGTAAGTAAACTTGGGATCCTGGGGTTGTGCCTGTAATTATCTTATTGGAATTTAGCCTAATTTCAAGAATTTCTGAGGGAGTTACAACTGGGGCAGATGCTGAGGTCATCACCAGCTGAGGTGAAACAGATTATGCGTAGTCCTTTCAGTCAACTGTATTCTGGCTTTTTTTTTTTTTTTTTTTTTTTAGGAGACTTCAGGGAATTATTTCACTAGAACAAAATTTAAAATCGGGGAAAATTGAGAAGCTGGATGTTATTTTAAAACATTTGTAGAGAAAAATATTCTTATGATAATACATGTAAAATACTCAACATGGTGTCTGGCCCTTTCTCAGTCCTCAGTGAGTGTAGCTGATGACCAATGTTGTTATTCTGAAACCATAGTGCCTGTTCTTTTAGGGATAGTAGGTTAACTTACTGGCTCATTGGCTCTTTAATGCTTGTCGACAGTATTGTTCAAGGATCTCTCTGTTTTCTGGCAGGTTCCAGGGGAGACTCAAGGAGAAAATTACTTTACTGGAAAGAAAACTATTGAAACAGTCAAAGCAGTAAGTGGATATAGAATGTAATACCTCATTTTTTCATAGGATCTGGACTCTTTAGTAAAAGTCTTTATCAACCAAATAGTCTTTTGTGGCAAAAAAAAAAAAAAAAAAAAGATTAAATTTATAGGGAGATCAAAACCCATTTTCCTTCTTTGTAAGAAGGACAGGGGTTGCTGCACCTGTTTGCCTTCTAGAAAGGAAAGCTTGGTCTGAAAGTAGCACCTTCAGTAGACCTGTTCCTGGGGCTGCCCTACCCAGGTGTCCACCTCCATTCTTACCGGAAGCCAGGACACCTAGTCCCTCCCTAGAAATAAAAAGAACCAAGGATGCCTTTGCATGCAGTTTGCCACTCTGTTGGCACATCTTTATTAAACTGGGTCAAGCACTTTGGTGGTTTTCCCATCGGGCCCTCCGGGTGCAGTGTTCTGGGATGAAGGAGTGTGTCGTGGTGACTTCTGTCCTTTGTCCTCGTCTGTGTAGGCTGAGAGGATCATGGAGGCAGTTGAACTATACCGAGAAGAAACTGCAAAAATGAAAGAACACAAAGCCATCTGTAAAGCTGCAGGGAAAGAGGTAAGAGAGCCCCTGACGGTACGCTCTGGGAGACATTTATAGGTAGAGAATTCCTGAGAGGAAAACCATTGTTCAGGACTTACTAACTCAGGTCAGGACATGAGAGAAATGTAGTAGAATTCGTTCTCATTCAAACAGAAAGAGCGAATTGAGGAAGTGGGGGGTGGGGGAAGCTTGGTCTTAATAAACGGGAAGGAGAGCAAAGTGAGATTATTGTACTGAGTAGACACTCACACTCCTACTTTGGTTCGGAGGCAGGGTGACCATGTCAGATTTCTGGTGAAACCTGTTGCCCAAACTCACTCGTAAGCACTATCGAAACTGAAAGGCCTGATGGTTCTTTACACTCACTCTTTCTGTTTGAGGGTCGGTCTTGTCTCTTTTTAAAATGTAAAATACTAGTACCTCCCTGTCCGTGACAAGCACTTTCAAAGTCTCATTTTTTTAATGACTGGATTTAATAATTTCTTCACAGGTTCCTCTCCCCACCAACCCCATCCTGATGGCTTACGGCAATATCTCTGTGAGTACGTCTGAGTTTCCTCTTGGTCAGTCAGAGGTGAGGGAGGAGGTAATACTATGTCATTAAAAATCCCTCCTGAAGGGTGGTGTCCTCTATTACTTTGAATTTGTAAAGGACCAATTTAGTGTAACTTCCAGGTCATCCTTTTTGGTTGGGCTGCCCTGGCATTCTTAGTTTTCTAGTGCTTATTCATGTTTCGTGTCCAAAGCCCTCTGAAGATTCTGTTCATCTAAATGAACTTTGAAATTAAAGGTGTGGGAGGAGAAGTTAGCATCAATCAGATAGAGAGAGAGGGAGAGTAATGTGCAGAGCAACTACCAACAGTCTCCAGTTCCTTAGAACGTGACTTTCATGTCTCATTCCTCCCAACAGTCTTGTGAACGTCAGGGCATCTTCTTTTACAGACAGGAAACTGGCCTGACGTAGAGCTACAGGTGACGTAGTTGGTAAGTGGCAGAGCTGGATCGTGAGCCCAGAGCTCACTAACACTGGGTCCATGCACGTCTTGCCACTTCAGTACGCTGTCTCGTGAGAGAGGATCCTGGATTTTAGGAAATTAGAGATTCAGTAGAAACCAGTCAAGACTGTCACTAATGCCTTTGTCCTTCCTTTGTAGCCTTCAGCTTACGTGTTGGAGATTTTTAAAGGAATCAAGTCAAGGTGCGTCTCAGTGCAGTTATTATCACTGGTCAGCTAACATTTATTGAGTGTGTATCTAAACATGAGATAAGGAGAAATTATAATTGATCCAGCATCCTTATAGGGTTAACTGTGTCAAATTTTTGAGGGAAAATTATTATAATGTTCTTTTTGAAGTAGAGGTAAGAGGCTCTACTTTTAAGGAGAAATGAAGGGTAGTATTACTTTATATTGTAGGTAATGAAATTATCTATATCAAGCATGTCAAACTCGCAGGCCACATGCTTCGTTTATTTGGCCTGTGTTAGCCTTTGAGTTTGACATGCTTGATCTCTGTAATTCAGTCATAGCAGCAGCTAACATTCTTTGTAGTGTGCTGCTTTGGCTTATTTCCTGTGCATGGACACAGTTAGAACCATCTTGCATACAGTTTTGTGTCTTTTGTCGTATATTTTTGGAATCATGTTTCTTATTTGTGATTTTCCTTTTGATTTTACTTGTGAGCTTGAGCTACAATATCTAAGTGTCTCTTAAAAGTAGCAAACAGGATCCTTCACTGGAGACATGTAACGGGAGCTTAGATTCATGGAGGTGCAGTGCGTTCCTAGGTGGGAAGAGTCTGTGTTTTAAAGGTTTTTTCTTTAACGTACAGTTTTGTGATTCCATTTGAAATCCTCTTGGAATTGCTGAAATGATGCTAGAATTAGTTCAAGAAAAGTAAAACAAATGAAATCAGAGCAACAAGGGGGAGCTATTCCCCTAGATTTAAAAACGTACAAACAAAAACCTGTTAATTGGCAACATTTAAATAGTACAGGGTTGTTGTCAGAATCAATTGATCATCAAAACAGACTCAGAAGGCCTCAAACAGACTATTATAAGGACTCAATAAAGATGGAATAGTCAACAATAGGCTTTGGAGAAATTGGTTTCTAGAAGAATAAAAAGTTAGAGTCTCCTGCTGTGCCATGGACCAAAATGCATCCAATAGATTAAAGTGTTAAATATAAAAAACAAAACATTGAAAAGAGAACCATCTAGAATATTGAATTTCACTCTAAATGGGTAAGGTCTGTTCAGTAAAAGCAGTAGGAAAAACAGCGGAGGAAGCTTTAAGATGGCTGCGCTGACACGCTTTCTCCTCAGTGAGCTGGAGGAGTCCCTGCTGGTGCTGCCTTTCTCCTACGTCCCGGACATCCTGAGACTCTTCAGTGAGTTCATCCAGCTGGGCTCCGACGTGGAACTTCTGTGTAGGTGCCTCTTCTTCCTCCTCAGGTAACTCCTTTTCCAGGATAGACCCTGTCTTCTCAGCACAGCTGCTCCAGGGGAACCTTCGCTGAAGCTGTCACCACTTTGGGATGAAGAAACCGATGCTTGGGCTTCAGGGACTGTCACAGAACCTCAGTGCGGCCTGGCGTGAATTACCCCTTGTCCTTGAGAAGAGTCAGAATCAGTTTTGCCCTTAAAACAAGTACTATGAGGTTAACGGTGCTCAGGAATGCTTCGTCAGGCGCCAGTCTCCAGGCTGCAGTCCGACAGCCTGGGTCTGAGCAGTTTGCCTCATTTGTAAGTTTAATGGTTTTGCCTTGTCCTCCTAACAGCCTTTTCAGGAATAGTGGATTATTTTCCAGGTCTGTAGAGGTACAGATGCAACAGGAGGGCACATATAAAAGAAACTAAATCGGGAAATAGGTTCATTAGATTATATTGTCAAACATGAAGAGTTCTTATTCATATGTAATTGAGAGGACTATTTACAAAGGCTTAAGAATGTATTACTCTATCTCCCACTCTCTGCCCCTCTGTTTCAAGCTGATAGAACAGAGAACATGAAGAGACAAATTGGACATTCCTTAAAATGCTGTTAGGAGGACAAAAACTAGTCAGCCAATACCAAGTAGTTCAAAGAAACAGGTATGTTTAGTGAAGTTGGTGAATTGGTCTGTTTTCATGATTCTTAGCCCTCCATCCTTTTTCTATTTGGATGTTAGCGAAAGAAGACTATCTTTACATTGTTCTGTTGCCATATTTAGAATTTGGGGCAAATTGTAAGGACTTAACAGTATTACTAATAATTTCTTGTTGCTGTGGCATATGAGCTGTTGAATCAGGATTACTCTTCCTAAAAGAAACACCCTGAATGCCAGCATATCCGAGGGCTGTGGGTGGGTACCAGTTACCTCACAGTAGAGATGGCAGGTCCCAGTCGAAGGCGAGGGTGAGTGGGGTTGAAGGAGCCTGTGCTCATCAAGGTGTCTGGGTCCTCCAGGTCTGCGTTTGAACCTGTGATAGGGTCTGGCACCGTGTCTTTAAACTGTTATCAGATAGAACTGAGTAGTGGGGAAGAAAGTCCTTTCCCCTTTTTACTAGAAACGTCTCTATTCCCATGATGTCATAACAAGTGTTTTTGCTTTGCTATTTGTGGGAGGGGTAAGTAGAGCCAGCCCACTACCTCTCTTCAAAATATGGCTGTTTTCTTTTTCTATTAGGATTCACTTTGGGCAGATCACTAGCAACCAAATGCTTGTGCCAGTGATCGAAAAATTAAAGGAAACAACTATTTCGAAAGTCAGCCAAGTCCGGGTAAGTATGTTTTAGAGCTACAGCAGTGAGGGGGGAGACCCGAGTGCAGGGGTCCTCAAACTTTTTAAACAGGGGGCCAGTTCACTGTCCCTCAGACCATTGGAGGGCCGGACTATAGTTTAAAAACTATGAACAAATTCCTATGCACACTGCACATACCTTATTTTGAAGTAAAAAAAAAAACAAAACGGGAACAAATACAATATTTGTATTTGTATTTGCATGTGGCCCGCGGGCCGCAGTTTGAGGACCCCTGCCCTAGTGTGTGACTTAGAAGGAGCCCGGGGCGCTGTGCCCGTCTTGGGGGGTATTGGCCAGACGTGATCTGTATTTGAGGTTAGCTTGGCGGTGGAGCTGGTGGGAATAGGAACATAGGGCCTGAGGCTTACTGGCCCCTGACTCACATAAGCTGATTCTTAAGGTACTGAGCTCACGTGAGACAAGTTTCTCCTTTCTGTCTTCTACCTCAGGATGTTATCGGCTTCAACCTGGCGGGTCTTAACTATCTCAAGAGGGAGTGCGAGGCAAAAAGTGAAGTTATGTTTTTCGCTGATGCAACCAGCCACTTGGAAGAGAAGAAGAGGAAGAGGAAAAAGAGGGAGAAGCTGATTTTAACACTGACCTAGAACTGAAATGTGGTGCTTTTTCTGCTTTTAAAAAGGACTTCTGAACTACGCAGCATTAGAGGCCAAGTCAGCTTACAAGGAGCCAAGTAAGAGCTTACCGTGCTGCCGAGGTTCCCAGGATGTGGCCCTGCTTTGCCTGTGGGCTCCATTGCTTGGACTTGACTGATGAGTCGTTTAAAATCTTTTCTGTGCCTCGAAGGTTGGGCCTTTCAGGAGTTGGTCCCTTATAATCTAGCAGAAAGCAAAGACATTTTTTAACGAGGTGTGTGTTTCCCTAGAGTTAACATTTCAAGAGTATCTCATTTCTGCCCTGGCAGATTTGTGACCCTGCGTTCTCCGGCTGAGACAGGTGCCCACAAATGCAGGGTCATGGAGAGCTGAAAGGACCATGGAAATGACCTAGAGTGGCCTCCTTAAACTAACTTACAGATTGATTCTGTATATAGAAATATCCTACTTTCGAACTGCTTATCCTTCTCTTAATTAATTAGTTGTTTCTAACTAAAGTGCAGTCGAGCTGAGACGCCTGGCTGGCTTCTGGGTGATTAGTGCCCTGTATGTATAATGTGTGTCTACATGCAGGGAGTTGGGACTGTTTTAGGAAAAGAAAATGACAAATGGCCTTTCATCAGAGCTTTGACTTGGTTGAACTCTTGAGTCACAGAAGTAGATTTTACACTTCTTTTTTGGGGAATGGGGATTTCTCATTGCCCTTATTACTGACTGTTGGACTTAAACAGATGCCTTATGGAGCCTGCTTAGGCAGGTGACTAGAAGATCGCGACTGCTGCCAGCAGGTGCTGACGTCACAGGAGGCTGGGATGGGTGTGGGTCATCTTATCTGTTCAACTTTGCATTTTTATTCAAATTTTATCTCTTCGAGAAACACACTGTCATTTACGTGGCACTGTCCTTGCTGTATTCTAATATGTACATGTCTAAGTTGTGTCATTTACATGTTTCATCTTTAAAAAAAAAAAAATCAGAGAGGTTATATTTATCTTCCCAGGGCTGGAAAGCATGGGAATTGCCCAGTTTTCTAACTTTCTACTAAAGAAATATGTGTAAGTAGAAAGTTCATAACTACTTACAAATATATTGTGTGTGTGTATATGTATAGTGTGTAAGAGCTGAATACTTATTTTTATATCAGAATGTTTTATGATGTAATACTAAATTATAGGCAGAGGCCTTCCCCTGCATTTGAAGAGCAGGTTTCCATTTATATGTATTTTGGGGGGATAAAAAATAATGAAATTTATAAAACTAGCGCCATAAAGTTGCTTTGATAATTTAAGATCATTTATATGTTTGTACTGATTATCTTCGATCTGCTGCCTCCTGTGCACACCTGACGGGGGATTGAACCTAAAACCTGAATATGTGCCCTGACCAGGAATCGAATGAGGGACCTTTCAGTGCATGGGTCAACACTCAGTCAGCTGAGCCACACAAGCCAGGGCCATATAAATTTTAGAATCAGCTTATAAATACCAAATACCTGCTGGAATTTTGGAGTGTATTAGATCTTTTGACCAGTTTGGAAAGAATTGACATCTAAACCATATTGAGTCTTCCAACCCACAAGAAGTTTTATCTATTTAGTTCTTTAATTTTCTCAAAATAGTGTTCTGTGATTTTCAGTGTACTGATCTTGCACCTGTTTTTTTCTGATAAGAATGCAGTATTAGAATTGGTCAAAGGAAGATACATAAATGACCAAAAGCCCATGAAAAGATGCTTGCCTCAGTCCTCAGGGAAACAAATGAATACTACAGTGAGTTACCATCTCATCCATTACCATGGCTAAGGTAACCTGAAAAGTCCACATGTGCTGAGGATGTACAGCAACTAGAGGTCTCCTCTTATGGTATGGACAATGGTACAAGCACTTGGAAAAGCTGAATCACAAACATACCAGTCATGAATAGCCCCTCTACTCCCAAGTATTTATAGTATATGCTCACAACAATCTGTAATTGAATATCCATTAATAGCTTTATTCATAACAGCCAAAACCTGGGAACTACTCAGGTGTCTATTAAAAGGTGAATATACACTGAGTGGCCAGATTATTATGACCACCCCATCAGTACTTTATTGACACTTCCAATGATGGGGCGGTTGTAGTAATCTGGCCACTCAGTGTATATACAGGCACAACACACCCATACAAAGGAATACTACTCCGCAATAAGAAGGCATGTATTAATATGCATGTAGTAAGATGGATGGATTTTAAAATCATGCTATCGAAGAGTCATCTAACTACAGCCCCTAGTAGAAAGGTAACATACCGAGGACACTATACTTATGTGACAAAGACCAGCTTTGTCAGTGAGGACATCAAAACCGCCCTGGCCGGTTGCTGGGTGGTTAAGAGTGTCGGCCTGTGAATCTTGATTCCTGGTCAAGGGCATGTACCTAGGTTGCAGGTTCCTGGCCCCTGTCCGGGTGTGTGCAGGAGGCAACCAATGGATGTGTCTCTCTCCCCCTCCTGTCTCCCACTCTCCCTAAAAATCAGTGTAAAAATACCCTCAGGTGAGGGTTGAAAAAAATAAATGCTACGTGAGGGAATGTAGACACGAAAGAATGCAGTTCCATTTATATAAAATTAAAAATGCAAACCCATCTAGAATGAGCGTGCTGACTCCCTCCAACACTCTAGGAGCTAAGCGGGCACTTGGAGAACCCTGAGGAAATGGGGTTCGGGGTGGGGGGGAAACAGGGTGGCAGACATAGAGTAGGTTGGGCTGCGATGTTCTGTGGGAATCAGGAGAGGTTGTAGTTGGAGTGAGGGTCATGGGGTAAAAGAAAAGGTGGGTGTGAATAATTATCCTGGTCCCATCAGTGTTGAGCCGCGGTTTGCCCTGCCCCCCGCCCCCCATCAGCTCGAGTCCCAGGAAAAGCAGAGGAACCCTGCCATCCTGCAGGAGGATATACCGGCGCTCTCCTGTCTCTGAGCCACAGTTCGCTGCTGTTTGGGGCATCCAGGGGAAGCTGGGCAGAAAAGCTGCACACCCTCATTTCAAAGGTGAAACTCAGACATGCACTCACAACTGGTTTTCAGATCTAGGGAATCTGGTTCTTTGCTGTTTCCTTTGAAACGTCCGGGTTTCCTGCTGGGCCAAGGTGGTCTGTGGTGAGCAGGCCCTGCCCCCAGGGCCAGGTGTGCGCCTGGCTCCGTGTTTCTTTCAGGTCTCACTCGTGACCTACCTGCAGGGACATGGAACCGTCCCAGCTCTGGGCGCCTTTCCCTTTCCCGGGTCAGCTGGGTGCTTATTTCAAGTGAACCTCAGACCATCACAGTGGCCCCGTGACCCGCTACAAAAGTCAGCCCGCTCAAGAGCTTTGCAAAATTCACATCTTGGGGGGCAAGGCTCCTTTGTCTCATTTGCCTTTGCTTTGTATCTGTGTATCCCCCTTCCCCATGGTGATGGGGGAGCTCATGGAACCCCCACCTTCACTCCTATCGACCTGGGTTCCGGTCTGAGTAGAAACTTTTTTTTTTACACGAAGGCACAGTAGAAAGCCCCAGGCTTTATACAAGGAGGGCACCAGCAGGGAGAGGTGTAAATGCAAAACTGCCAAGTAGCACAAGCAGTGAATGTTTCCTGGTGGTTCTACAAATGCCAAACTAGCACTTTTATATTTGTAAAGTGCTTTATGCTTTTTAGTGATTATTGACAGCTGTGGTCTGACCTATAGTGCTCTCCACCTCAGCTGCTAGGGCAGTGGTTCTCAACCTTGGCTGCACATTAGAATCACCTGGGAATCTTTTTAAAATCCTGATTTCTGGGCCTCATCCTCTGGAAATTCTGTTTCTTTGTTATGGGGTGGGGCCACAACATTAGTAACAAACAGAATTTCTGGAGTATGAGGCCCAGAAATGAGGATTTTAAAAAGATTCCCAGGTGATTCTAATGTGCAGCCAAGGTTGAGAACCACTGTGCTAGGAAGACAGACTGCTGTGATTTACATAATGAAAGGAGGACACTGAACATGCGTATGCGTGACGGGACACTGAAGGCTAGTCTGGAAGGGCCACAGATGTCCGTGCTGACAAAGCTGGTCTTTGTCGCATCTGTAGGGTGTCCTCTGCACGTTACATGTCCTGGGGGCTGTGGTTAGATGACTCGGGTGTAGATTTCAGTTCCCTGGGCTGAGCCCCTCCCCTGGATTAGCCTCTAGAAGTCAGAGTGGTGGGAAGCAGCCTTGTTTTCTCACTAGTGATGGGTACCCTGTACTTTTCATGGAAACATCTTCACATGAAGGAGATAAAGCAACCACAAGGTTGTTTTTACAATTCAGCAAATTTTCTGGACATGCCAGTCATTTATACTTGATCAGTTGTATTCTAGCAAAGAACACACAACCCAAAATCTGAGACTCCATGAAAGGATTTCTGAAAGGGATGTTCATCACATGACAGGTCTACCTCAAGAAACAAGAAAAGTCTCAAATAAACAATCTAACCCTACAACTAAAAGAACCAGCAAGAGAACAAGCCACGAGTAAGAAGGAGGAAGGAAATTAGAGCAGAAATAAATGACACATTATTTGCAGATGACATGATATTGTACATAGAAAACCCTAAAGACTCCATCAAAAAACTACTAGACTTAACAAATGAATTTAGCAATGTAGCAGGATACAAAATTAACACCCAGAAATCTGGCTTTTTTATACACCAATAATGAACTTACAGAAAGAGAAGTTAAAAAAGCAATCCCATTTACCATTGCAACAAACAAAATTAAGATGCCTAGGAATAAAATAAGGAGGTAAAAGACCTGTACTCAGAAAACTACAGGACACTGAAAAAAGAGAGGCGGACATAAACAAATGGAAGAATATACTGTGTTCATGGGTTGGAAGAATCAACATCATTAAAATGTCCATACTACCCAAAGCAATCTATAGATTCAATGCAATCGCCATTAAAATACCAACAGAATATTTCACAGACCTAGAACAAACTCCAAAAATTCACATGGAATAAAAAAAGACCCCGAATAGCTGCAGCAATCCTGAGAAAGAACAACAAAGTTGGAGAGATCTCAATACCAGATATCAAGCTATATATACTACAAAACCACGGTTCTCAAAACTGCCTGGTACTGGCACAAGAACAGACATATAGACCAATGGAACAGAACAGAGAACCCAGAAATTGACCCAAGCCAGTATGCTCAATTAATATTTGACAGTCTCTAGACCAGGGGTGGGCAAACGTTTTGACTCGAGGGCCACAATGGGTTCTTAAACTGGACTGGAGGGCCGGAACAAAAGCATGGATGGAGTGTTTGTGTGAACTAATATAAATTCAAAGTAAACATCATTACATAAAAGGGTACGGTCTTTTTTTTTCAGTAGTTTTATTCATTTCAAACGGGCAGGATCCGGCCCGCGGGCCGTAGTTTGCCCACGGCTGCTCTAGGCAGTCTCTTCAATAAATGGTGTTGGGAAAATTGGACAGATACATGCAAAAAAAAAAAAAATGAAACTAGATCACCAACTTACACCATACACAAAAATAAATTCAAAATGTATAAAAAACGTAAGACGGGAAACCATAAAAATATTAGAGGAATCCACAGGCAGCAAAGTATCAGACATTTGTCATAGCAATATATTTACCAATACAGCTCCTAGAGCAATAGAAACTAAGGAGAAAATAAACAACTGAGTTTACATTAAAATAAAAAGCTTCTGCACAGCAGAAGAAATCATCAACAAAACAAGAAAGCCCACTTCATGGGAGAACATATTTGCCAATGTTATCTCCGCTAAGGGTTTAATCTCCAAAATTTACAGGGAACACATACAACTTAACAAAAGGAAGATAAACAATCTAATAAAAAAAAAATGGGCAAAGGACCTAAATAGACACTTTCTGAAAGAGGACATACAGAAGGCTGAGAGACATATGAAAACATGCTCAAAGTCACTAATCATCTGAGACATGCAAATCAAAATGACAATGAGGTACCATCACACCTGTCAGAATGGCTATCATCAACAAATCAACAAACAACAAGTGCTGGCGAGGATGTGGAGAAAAGGGAACTCTGTGGTGAACAGTATGGAGTTTCCTCAAAAAACTAAAAGTGAAACTCCCATTTGACCCAGTGATCCCACTTCTAGGAATATATTCCAAGAAACCAGAAACACCAATCAGAAAGGATATATGCATCCCTATGTTCATAGCAGCACAATTCACCATAGCTAAGATTTGGGAACAGCCTAAGTGCCCATCAGCAGACGAATGGATTAAAAATCTGTGGTACATCTATATAATGGAATACTATGCTGCTGTAAAAAAGAAGGAATTCTTACCATTTGCAACAGCATGGATGAGTCGAGAGCATTATGCTAAGCAAATAAGCCAATAGGAGAAAGATAAATACCACATGATCTCACTCATTTGTGATATATAGCGAACAACATAAACTGATGAACAAAAATAGATCCAGAGACAGAGAAGCATTGATCTGTCAAACCTCAGAGGGAAGGCAGGGAGGGGGGTAAGAGATCAACCAAAGGACTTGTATGCATGCACATGAGCATTACCAATGGACACGGTCACTAGGGGGTGAGGGCATTTGCTGGGGGGGGTGGGAGTGGCCGGAGAGAGGTCAATGGAGGAAAAAAATAATAGTGTAATAGCTATGTATGGGCCGGGGGGGGGGGGGATACTTGAAATATTAGGGGGCCACTCGGTAAAGTATATAATTGTCTAACCACTATGTTGTGTACCTGAAACTAATACAGAATAATATTGAATGTGAACTATAATGTGGGGGAAAAAGATGGAAAATTGTATATGTTTTTCATCATCATAAAAAAAAGAAATGACATAGAGACTTAAAAAAAAAAAAATACCAGCCCTAGCCGGTTTTGCTCAGTGGATAGAGCGTTGGCCTGCGGACTCAAGGGTCCCAGGTTTGATTCCGGTCAAGGGCATGTACCTTGGTTGCCGGCACATCCCCAGTAGGGGGTGTGCAGGAGGCAGCTGATCGATGTTTCTCTTGCATCGATGTTTCTAACTCTCTATCCCTCTCTCTTCCTCTGTGTAAAAAAAACACACACACAAAAACGCAAAGATCAAAGAAACCAAGAGCTGGTTCTTTTGAAAAAATAAACAAGATTGATGAACCTTTAGCCCAGGGGTCCTCAAACTTTTTAAACAGGGGGCCAGTTCACTGTCCCTCAGACCCTTGGAGGACCGGACTATAGTTTAAAAAAAAAAAACTATGAACAAATTCCTATGCACACTGCACATATCTTATTTTGAAGTAAAAAAACAAAACGGGAACAAATACAATATTTGTATTTGCATGTGGCCCGCGGGCCGTAGTTTGAGGACCCCTGCTTTAGCCAGACTCATCAAGAAACAATGAGTGAGGACCCAAATAAATAAAACAGAAACAAAAGTGGTGAAGTAACCACTGACACCACAGAAATACAAAGAATTGTAAGTAAATACTATGAACAACTATATGCCAACAAATTGGACAACTTGGCCAAAAGACCAATTCCTAGAAACATAAAATCTTTCAAAACTCAATCAGAAAGAATCAAAAAAACCTGAGAGGCCAGCAACAACCAATGACATTGAAGCAGTGATCAAAAAACACCCAGCAAACAAAGTCCTGGACCAGACAGCTTCATAGGTGAGTTTTACCAAACATTCAAAGAAGAACTAACACCTCCTCTTCAAACTATTCCAAAACTCCAAGAGGAGGGAAGACTTCCAAGCTCTTTTAACAAGGCCAGCATTCTCCTAATTCCAAAACCAGATAAAGACAACACAAAGGAACTCATAGGTCAATATCCCTGATGAACATGGGTGCTAAAATCCTCAACGAAATACTAGCAAATCGCACCCAGCAACACATCAAAAAGATCATACACCATGACCAAGTGAGATTTATTCCAGGGATGCAAGGCTAGTACAATATTCGCAAATCAACAAATGTGATAATTCGCATAAACAAAGGATAAAAATCACATGATCATATCAATAGATGCAGAAGAAACATCCGACAAAATCCAGCACCCACTATGGGACTAGAGGGGTCATAACTCAACATAATAAAGGCCATAGGGGGCGGGCTAGAGAAGGTCAATGGGGATGAGGGGGCCATATGTAATACTTTCAACAATAAAAATTTGAAATACAAAAATAAGGCCATACATGACAAACCCACAGCCAACCTCCTACTCAGCAAAAACTAAGAGCATTTCCCCAAAGTTCATTTTATGGGGTTCCTGGGTGCAAGGCTGGAGGACCCGGGACAGGTCTGGGAGCAGCGGACCAGAACCAAGCAGCCACTTGTGACCAAGAGTTGAGCACATGTAGGCTACAAAACAAAGCCTTCCTACCTCCCTTCTCCCCAACCCCAAGTTAATGCACCCTCTGGACCTGGCTTCTGGTGGAGTCTCCTGCTCCCTCCTGTCCCACTCGCCACTTCCCACCTTACAAGTGCATCACTGTCCCGGGCCAGCTAGGAGGCGGATCCGATGAGGGTCTGTGTGGCCTTTGTTTCTCGCCTGCGGTTCCAGGCACTTACAGCTGTGTTATTTGTTATCCAAGGAGGGACTAGCCCTCTGTCTCTGACCTAAGTGAACCCTAGTTGAACCTGCCCGGCTGTGTTCACCTGCAGGCTGCATGGGGGCGGGGGGGGGGGGTGTTGGCTGGTGCCACCCCTTAAAGTGCCCATTACAGAAGCAGCCAAACGGGTTTGCCCTGGCAGGAGTTAGTCAATCCCAATCCCCACGGGCCCCATTTCGGAACAGTGAAGGTAACCTTTTTAAAAATGGAAGGCTTTGGCCTGGCTGCTGTGGCTCAGTGGTTGAGCGCTGACCTATGAACCAGGAGGCCATCCCAAGTAGGGGGCTTGATCCCCAGTGAGGGACGTGCGGAGGCAGCCGATCAATGGTTCTCTCCCTCTTCCTTCCTGTCTGAAATCAATAAAAACATGTTTTTTACTAAATAAATGAAATGTAAGGCTTTGGTGTAGACCTATTCTAGCATTTCAAACTCAAAGGCTAACACGGACCAAATAAACGAGGCATGCGGCCCACCAGCCGCGAGTCTGACATGCTCGGTGTAGATGCCTGCGCCACATTTCAATGGCAACGTGTTTATTTTGGGAGCTGCACCTGATGTGCGCTTCATTCAAGCCTGGAATTATATTGCGGTGTCTCCTTGTTGCTTGGGGAACAGCGGAATTCACCCCGAAACAAGGAAATGCTAAGAGCCGTTCTCCCAAACAGAGCAGAAGGGCCCCTGGCACAGACGGCACCCCACACGGGACTCAAAACCAAGACAGAGACGTGGTCCTTTTCAGTCTCTTTTTTTTCATTCCAGTGTCGGTGGGCTCACCACTAACCTTCGCTGGCTAAGCCCTCAGGTGGTCAAGAAGTCATGGCAAACCTGCACCTAATTATGCAGCCTTTCCCACATTTTCCCAATGAATCTTGATTGAGGCCGGGGGGAGACTGTAGGTTTCTAAATGGCGGCGTACGTGACCCCATGAAGGTGGCACAAATAAACGAGCATGCAACTGGCATAAATTCAGACCCAGAACTTGGACCTCCCCTCCCCCACCCCCTGTATAGCATTTAGGACCCAAACGAGGGAGCACTTACCTCTTTCCCATCACTTCCCAGACGTGAGGGCGGGTCTGCTCCAGGCGCCCCTCCGGCCACACAGCTCGGATGCCTCCTGCCTGGTGGCTCTGATGTCCCCAGGGAACTCACCCACCCACACAGTCAAACTGTCTCCCATCACCCGCCCGCCCTGTGGGGCGCGGAAAGGAGAGAGGGTGGGCACAAAGCACCTCCTTCTAAGGGCGCTGCCTCGCTGGGGCTGAGAAACATGGCGGTGCCTTGTTCTGTGGGAGGCAGCCCAGGCCCAACCACAGCTCTGGAGGGTGAGGGCCCTGAGTTAAGGAAGCCTGGAGCCGGGTCCTGGGGGAGTTGGCGCAGCCATCCCTCGTTTAACAGCATTTCTGTGCCTCTCTATGCAGGAGCCTGTGTACTTCCAATAGTTGGATTTCCCAAACGATTGACAAGTTTTGTAGCTCATCCCCGTACTATTGTATCACCCCCGCGTCCTCTGGGCCTTTGGGGACGCCCACCTTCCCAGCCTCCCCTCCATCGGAACCAGGTGTTTCCTCCCCACTCACCAACTAGGGAACAACAGCCTGCAGGTGGGGGAGCTCGCCTCCTCGCCCCCTCGCCCCCTCGCCCCCTCGCCTCCTCGCCCCCTCGCCCCCTCGCCCCCACCAATGTATCCAAACCCTCTCTCCTTCCCCCTGCAGGAGCCCCCGCGCCTCGGGAGCAGTTGCCATCGCTGTATCACCTGTACTCACCCTCGGACCGGCCACCACCAAGACATTGAGCGCCTTGTTCCGTCTCTCCCTCACCCCTGCTCTGTGCCTTCAGCTTCCACGTGGAAACCCCCGAGCAGGGACCGCTCAAACCCTGCCCCTCCTCACTCGGAACTCTTTCCTCACCACACACTAAGGCCCACTCTCACCATCACGCCTTGGACCTTGCCATAGGACAAGCAGCACACTACCCCCAAGATGTGACGCTTGACACCTCACTCTCCCATTCGTTCTTTTCATCTTCCCAGAACGCTTACTCTAGGACAGTGATGGCGAACCTTTTGAGCTCGCGTGTCAGCATTTTAAAAACCCTAACTTAACTCTGGAGCCGTGTCACAGATAGAAATTTTTTGATATTTGCAACCACAGCAAAAGATATTTTTGATATTTATTTGATATATTTAAATGCCATTTAACAAAGAAAAATCAACCAAAAATTGAGTTCGCGTGTCACCTCTGACACGTGTGTCATAGGTTCGCCATCACTGCTGTAGGATGCCTACTCCTGACTTTCCAACACGTCAACCACAAATCCACCGACTTCATGTTTTCATTATCCACCATCCCCTTCTGCCCTTACTTTTGTCCTTTTGTGATTGGCTTCCTTCACATGTCTTAAGCATGTCTTCAAGGTTCCTCCATGTAGTAGCATGTATCAGAAATGTATTCCTTTTTTAAAAGGCTGAATGAGCCCGGCCGGTGTGGCCCAGTGGTTGAACGTCGACCCATGAACCAGAAGTCACGGTTCGATTCCTGGTCAGGGCACATGCCCAGGTTGCAGGGGGCATGCAGGAGGCAGCCAATAGATGCTTCTCTCTTATCAATGTTTCTATCTATCCCTCTCCCTCTCCCTCAAATCAACAAAAATATATTTTAAAAATGAATAAATAAATGGCTGAATGATATTTCATTGTCTACATGTATCACATTTTGTTTATCCATTCATCCATCTGTAGACACTCGGTTGCTTCCACATTTTAGCCATTGAGAGCAATTATGCTATGGACGTGCGTGTGCAAATATATCTTCTTTCAGCAGATCTGCAGGATGATGTAGTTGTTCTATTATCAATTTTCTGAAGAAACTCCATGCTGTTTTCCACGGCTGCACCACTTTGCATTCCCATTAGCAGTGCACACGGGTACAATTTCTCCATACTATCGCCAACACAAGTAGTTTGATTATTGTGGGGGCGGGGGGGGGGCGGAGATAGGCATCTGAAGGGTGTGATCTTTCTTATTTCCTTCCTTCCGCTAGTTTTGGGTTTCCTTTGTTCTTATGAATATAATTCATTTTTAAATCCTGCTTCCTGTCATCCCTAACTTCATTCCCCTCCTCCAAACACCACAGCACATGTGTCCTACCTTGTATTATGGTGAGTTGTGCAGGTTTTTCTTGCCCTCCCCGTCTGCAAGCTCAACAAGGCCAGAATTTACGTCTGATTCGCTTTTGTAGCCTTGTTGATCAATACGTTGATCATAAGATCAAGTAGCCATTCACTGCCCAGTGTACGTGAGGTATTGTGCCAAGTGCTTTCCGTACAGCCTCATTCACTCATTCCACAACCTCCCCATTTTACAGATGAGAAAACTTAGGCCCAACGAGAAAATAACCTGCCGAACTACAAGGCTCTTAAGTAACAGAAACAGGATGCAAGCCCAGGTCTGTGTGGCCATAAAGACCATACTTCCCTATATCCCTCTTGCTCCATTCATGTATTCAATCAATATCTATTAATAATCTATCACATGTGTCAGGAACTGTTTGTACTTCCTGCTCTTACACATGCAGCCTAGAGACGGAGGCAGACACTGGAGACAAAGCGGGCGAAGAAAACCTTTTATTTCTTTATGCACGTTTTGCTCTAATAGCCCCCCGAAAAAAAGGTTTCATTTCCTCCCACAGATCCTGTCCACCAGTCATGTCAGCCTTCAATCGATCGCTATAGCAACATATATAAATACATATCATACAGCTATACACACATACACACGTTCTGAAGCACCGCGGAGACAGGATGGGCAGGCTTTAGCACAACCGTCTCTCAGGTGCCACCTACGAAGGTCACTGGTTTGCTATACGCAGACTCTCAATGGCTTGGCCTGGCCATGTGTCCCCAGTCCCCGGAGGGAAATACGGTGATAGCGGGACAGCATATCCGGCGTGAGGCCGGCACACTTTGGAGATCACGGGAGAATAAAGGAGGGTGCTGGCTAAGCGTGAGGTGGTATCCGGGAGTCGCCCCTTCCACCGTGAGGATTGAAAGGATGCACCGCTGCTGTGCGGGCGGCCTGGGACCAGCTGAGCTGGCAGGCGGCTCTGAGTGCGGCTGAGCCCACTGCCCAGCAGGGCACCGCTGCTCCGCCTGTGCTTCTGGGTCTGCCGAGCAGCTCCAGTGTCGGGACCACATGCCCATCGTGGGAAGCAGGGTCCTGGTGCCCCTGAGTTGACTGAGGTTAGCTGCTGGGGCAGATGTGCGGCTGCGGGCCCCGTGCCCCCGGGGCTTTCACAAGCAGCGCCCCAGGTCCTCTACAAGCTACGCGGGTTTTGCTTAGTGATCAGCATGTTTTGCTTCGTGCTGGGCAGGGGGCTGGGCTGGTGTCTGTAAGTGCAGGGGAGGCCCCCGCCTTCCGCCCGCCCCACTGGCCACATCTGACTCCTTCTTGACCCCCGCAGGAGAGGAGGAGCAGGGCTGGGATTCCTCAGCAGAGAGGCAGCTGCACGAAAGGGGGGCAGGCCCATCCTTCCTGCTGCTTTAAGGACCTCTGGTGGCTTCGCTTCTTGCATGGCTCCTGGAAGGCAAGGGTCACAAGGCTGGAGCGCGCGGCAGAGCCCTTAGGGATTTCACCTGCAGACAAAACCACAACCGCGTGAGGACTGTTGTCCGGCCCTCCGGGGGCACTGAGGCTGCAGGGAGCTGAGTGGTGGCAGCAGCCAGCACAGCGAGGGCCTGTTAAGAGGAGGAGCCGAGGGGCTGCCCTGTGGCCTGGGAGCAAGGGGTGCCACCAGGTTAGTGGGAAGGTCCTGCCTCCTCGCGCGGGATATCCCAGCTCCAAGCCACCCTGCACCCAGTGGCCGGATCCGACCACCCCCCTGAGGGGCCAGCTCACTCTCCAATTCACTTTGCAGCAACATGATGGCTCTGCGCTCTCCCAGGGAGAGAATGCTCAGTATGACACATGCACACACAGACACGGCGGCGCTGTAGGAAGGAGAGGACACTGCGAGAGCCCCTCCTACTTGAGGAGAAAAAGGGGCCACATCAGAGATCATTTAGGTCTGGTGCCACCTCTTACAGCTGGAGGGCAGCCAAAGCCACACGACCGGTTAGTGACAAGCCTGGGGTTAGAACCCGGCCCAGGCCCCTTGCCACGGCCTCGCAGGGGTAGAGAGGAACTTCCAAGCTGGGGAGCCAGCGGGAGCTGAGCCGGTGGGTTACCTTTCCTGGGGCAGGAATAAGGCTTTACAGAGGCAATCCTGGAAGTGTTCTTCTAAAAAGGCTCAGGAAGGAAAGGAATCATCAAGAGAAAAACAAGAGGGAATTAGAAAAAGAAAAAAAAAAGAGGGGCGGGGGCAGCGTTTAACCCATGTTCTCACTGGGGAAGCCCACCTTCTCCCCGGCTGCCATTCGGAAATGTGCTCGGCTGCCATGCGAAGCAGGTAAAGCCCAGGTCAGAAGACTCGGTCTCTGACTGTGAAGCCATTTCTAACATCTCAAGTTTTTCTGAAAGCATTGCTAGGAAGTGTTAGTGCTTTCAGCAGCTGTAGAGAATGTCTGCCGTGTGCGGCACATCTTTCCCTCTACGGTTAACCTTTATTTATCAAGTTCTCTTAGGTCAGTAAGACCCAACGGCTCTTTTGTGTGATGTTGCTTAAAAGAAAAGGATACAGAAAAAATCAAATTGCTGTTTTCGGCCCAATCGTGTACAGTGAATTCAACATATTAGGGGGCACTTGCTTTTATATTTTCATAAAGTAGCACAGAAAAGCCCAGCGCACTCCACCGGCCTCAGGAGCCCTTTCCTGGGGCTGAGGCAGAGCCGACTCCCACGTGGCCTCTGACTCCAGAATCAACTGAGCTGCATTTCTCGGGGGCCCTGACGTGGCAGAAAAGGAGGGGGAAGTGGAGTAAAGAGAGAAGATGGAGCCCCCAGTGGAGGGCGGAGGGGGGACTAGAGGATGCCTGCTGACCTCCTGCTGGCCGCCTGCGCTCCTCCGCGGACCAGGAGCCCGGTGGCCGGAGCAGGCGGGGGGTCACCCGCAGACTCTGGCAGCAGGTGCGGGTGGGTGTGTGGTGGTTTCCTTACCTCCAGATTAGTCCTTGCTTTCTTCAAGACATCGTGCGTCCTGGTCACTGAAACACAGAAGAGCCCAACAAGGCGGAGATTACCAGCAAGCGGGGCCCACACTGGCCCTGGGTGTGTTCCCCAGTGTGTCTTCCAGGCCACCTCAGCCTGGGCCTCCTGCTGCCCCCAGGCCCCACATCGCGCTGCATTCATGCTGACTCCTGGCACAGTAGGCGGGGCCATCACATCAGTCTCCCCTCCCCTGCCCATCCGCAGCTCAGTGCGAAGTCCCCCGCCCCCCCCCCCCGCCCCCCGCCCATTCCCCTCCTGGCTCAGGCACCCACGCTGGCTGCAGATGAACTGCTCCAGGCTCTCCTTCTGCCGGCTGGCGGTCCTCAGGCGCTCGGCTGTGCTCTGGAGGAGGCTCTCCTGCCTGGAGAGCTTGGTTCTCAGCTCCAGAAGCTCCTGTGTCGCGGACTCTCCCTGGGGAAGAGGAACAGCTGGCTGTCAATGGTCAGAGGCCTACACACCCATCTCGTGGCTCTTACAATCCAAAGCAGGATTCCTTGATCTTCCCAATGATTTCTGGAGTGGATTCCATGGAAGTCTCAAAACCCTGCAGTGCTGACAGCTCAGGATGAGCCAGCAGGTGGGACACTGAGCACCTGGGGCCCTGAGCCAGCAGGTGGGACACTGAGCACCTGGGGCCCTGAACCAGCAGGTGGGACACTGAGCACCTGGGGCCCTGAGCCAGCAGGTGAGACACTGAGCACCTGGGGCCCTGAGCCAGCAGGTGGGACACTGAGCACCTGGGGCCCTGAGCCAGCAGGTGGGACACTGAGCACCTGGGGCCCTGAGCCAGCAGGTGGGACACTGAGCACCTGGGGCCCTGAGCCAGCAGGTGGGGCACTGAGCACCTGGGGCCCTGAGCCAGTAGGTGGGGCACTGAGCACCTAGGGCCCTGAGCCAGTAGGTGGGGCACTGAGCACCTGGGAGTCCCAGCAGGTGGGGCACTGAGCACCTGGGGTCCTGAGCCAGTAGGTGGGGCACTGAGCACCTGGGGCCCTGAGCCAGTAGGTGGGGCACTGAGCACCTGGGGCCCTGAGCCAGCAGGTGGGGCACTGAGCACCTGGGGCCCTGAGCCAGCAGGTGGGACACTGAGCACCTGGGAGTCCCAGCAGGTGGGACACTGAGCACCTGGGGCCCTGAGCCAGCAGGTGGGGCACTGAGCACCTGGGAGTCCCAGCAGGTGGGACACTGAGCACCTGGGAGTCCCAGCAGGTGGGACACTGAGCACCTGGGAGTCCCAGCAGGTGGGACACTGAGCACCTGGGGGCCGAGCAGCCTGCAGGCCTACACTCCTGCTGCTGAGAGGACCTGACTCCAGGACAGCCCGAAAACTCCCGGCTGTGACCAAGAGCTCAACCTTAGTGCTGACGTCCTACATCACTGGCACCACACGGAAGCCTGGTAATTAGGAACATTGTGCCTAGGGAGGCAGGGCTGGCCAGAGACTGTCTGCACTTTTTAAATATTTGTGCCAACCGCAAGATGGCAAAACCCTCCCCCTTGGAATTAGCATAGGTGGGTCCCCCAGGTGTCAGGCAGCTAGAATCTGGAGCTAGAAGCCCTGGAGGGGATTCTGACTTGCCTGTCCAGGTGCCGCCTACCAGGGAGCAGGTCTGAGGTCTGAGAGCATGGGGTGGCTGATGCTCCCGGCCCGGCCCAGAGATGCAGACTGAGTGCTCTATGGGTTCCAGCAGGCGGCCCTCTCACAGGACATCCTGGGACCCTGCTTGACTCTGTGGGTGGTGGGTGGGCGGGGGCATTGATGCTTGAACTTGTCCCTGAACTTCTCAGCCCCACTTCAGGAAGTTAAAGAAACAGAGCATTTACACTACCAGGCTTCTCCTGTCTCTCCCTTCTCTGCATCCTTTCTTTCCCCTTTGATTTCTATCCTGGGGGTTGGGCGGGAGGAGAAGGGATGTGGTCAGAATGGCACTGACAGCAGCCCCCACAGACAGAGGTCTCCCCCAGGTCCCGTCTAACTGACTCGCCCCTGGGCTCCTGATCTTCAGGATCTGCGGGGCTTGGGACGCAGCGTGGTAACTGGGGGCAGAACCAGAAAGGGTGCTGGTCTCTTACCGCTTTGCCAGGCAGCGCAGGGCTGTGGGAGTTGGGCAAGGCCGCCCGCCAGAACATGGTCAGGAGGGAGGCCGACTCGTCCAACACGTGGCCCAGGGCACTGGCGCTGCTGCGAAGTTCACTGACGCCTTCGCTGCCCAGCACCTGGGAGAGAGGGAGGAGCGCGGGCATCACTGGGGCTGAGAGATCACTTCCCCTAAGCACGCTGTCAGGATCTTAAGCTTTAAGCTTCCTTTGTGAGTGAGGCAGACACGGACCTGCCTGCATGAGGAAGCCTAGCCTGGAAGCCCAGCGCCCCGGCCTCAGCGGTGACCTCCCACCTGCAAGGACTCAGCAGATCCCAGCTCCCCCCACATTCTCTTTACTTCTAGTCCTGCTCCAAGCTCTGGAGTCTAAAGTCCTAAGGGGAGCAAACTATACCATGAGAGCATACTGATAAATTAGAATTAAAGTTACTTGAGGAAGAGCAGGTGCAAGAAAGACACTCTGACGCTCCTTTGTCCCCCTGAAAAGAGGAAATAAATCTCCCGTGTTGATGGGAGGAGAGGGTGGAGGTGGAAGAGGGCACAGAGGGGTAAGTGGTGAGGGGAAAAAGAAGCAATGAATGAATGCATGAGTAAGCGGGAGAAGGAGCTAAAATCAGAAGAAAGGGCCCTGGCCAGTGTGGCTCACTTGGTTGGGTGTCGTCCCTGGTGCTGGTTCCCTTCCAGGTCGGGGCACCTGCAGGGGTTGCAGGCTCCGTCCCCAGTGGGGGGCATGCCGGAGGCAGCCGATTGATGTTTCACTCTCACACCGATGTTTCACTCTCTCTCTCCCCCCCTTCCTCTCTCTCTAAAAATCAATTTAAAATAAAAATCAGAAATAAAAGGGTCCAGGACAGGGGCACCCAGGCACTGAGATGTGACTACCTTGGAGCCCCGAGCCTCGAGGCCAGGGCAGCCGTAGGCGGATCTCACGGCTGACGCAATCTTGCTGGCCAGCAGCCTGCCCTCCCCGATCTGCTGGCTCAGGGCGCTGTAGTCGTCGATGTGGCCGACCACATGGCGGCCGTGCTTATTGGCGAAGCAGCCGTCAGCAGCATCGCCCTCCAGCTTGGGAGGGCTCTTCACTCCATCAAAACCCAGATCTGGAAAATAAAGGCACAGCAAACCCCACTGCTCACGTCAACCCGAAACACACATCGAATGCTGCAAGGGCCAGGGCAGTCGTGGAAAAGCACGGGCGTGAAGTCCAGATGGTCTGGGTTCTATGCTTTATCATCTTTCTTACATCATCTCACAATGATAGAATTGTGGGAGGCAAATCTTGTGTTTATTGCACAAGAAATATTTGGGACAAATGTTTTTAATTAAAACATTAAAACGTCTGGGATGAGAAGACAGAGCAGGAGAGGAGGCTGGATTCAGAGAGCACTTTCAGGGAGCGACTATGTGCGATGAAGCAACAGCGGAGCAAAAGGAGACCCACAGGAGAAAATGCAATGACAGGAAAGGCGGCCAATGAGTGGCCAACGGCCTTGGGGCATGCAGAGAACACGCCCTAAACTCAGACAGTGTGTGTGCAGGAACCCGAGGGTTACCTGCAGTAACAACTTTCCATCACCAGCCCCTGTGCCCTCTGGTTGCCATAGTTACCATTTGTCCTACTGAGGAGGGCGGTGTCCGGACCGGGAGCCGTGAAAGAGCCCGGGAAGACCAGGGCTGGGTTCATGCCGACGTCCCGAACGGGAGGGGAGGCAACTGCATCTGGGGGTGAAGACAAGGCCAGTTCTCAGGGGCCCTGGGACATGCTGCTCCCACGCACAGGCACACCTCCTCCCTCGGCCCCTTGCACACCCACGGGCCGCAGCACAGGCAAGAGCACACCAACCACGAGGTGCGGAACAAGGTGTTCCTGAAGTCGAAGGGCGGAGGAAGCAAAGTCTAATTTAAAAGGTTATCAGGTACACATTTTTCTAACCCCCGTTTTGAATACGATTTTGCATGTAGTGTCTAAAACTGTGCTTTGTAACAAAGTATAAATATGCATAAATATAGGTAACATATGTTAAAAATACTGAATCAAAGAATAAAGGGACGTATGGGCGACTAAACCCAGAATTCTTTTTTAATATATTTTCATTGATTTCAGAAAAGAAGAAAGAGGGAGAGAGAGATAGGAACATCAATGATGAGAGAGAATCATTGATCAGCTGCCTCCTGCACGCTCCCTACCGGGGATGTACACCGCAACCTGGATATGTGCCCTTGACCAGAATCAAACCCAAGACCCTTCAGTCCACAGGCCGATGCTCTATCCACTGAGCCAAACCAGCCAGGGCTAAACCCAGCATTCTAGGCACCCTTTCGATGAGGAGTTAGTGCTGGGAAAATGCAGCAGCGTGGGCAGAACAGGAGACAGGAGCCTTGGGGGCCAGGGGGGCCGGTGGGAGACCAGGCAGCAAGCCTTCAGTGGGGGAAGTGGCACGCATCCTGAAGACAGAGACCATCCTGCTCAGCCAGCGGGGCTTGGAGCTTGCTCCCTGTCAGGCCTCTGTGGTGGGAAGGGACGAGGGGCAGTGACAGGTCCCCCGGTGCCAGGGGAAGGGAAGCCAGGCTAGAGAGCCTGGAAGGCAGCAGCACCGAGAGGAACGCAGCCTGGAAATCGGAACCTCTGGTTCGGTCCTGGGTGGGATCTGAGCCCCATAAGCCTTAGCAGGTCAGTTAACGTGCCAATGTTTTCTCCCGCAAAAACAGAGCGTAAAACCTGCCCTGCCGGATGAAATTATTTGAAAACTTGTGGTAAGTTTTAGAACACTCTACAAATACAGGAGTCGTTAAGGCACATAGCTGTCAATCGTTGAGCAATTCTTACTGTGCCAAGTGCTTGTAAATTATTTCATTTAACACTCCAAATAACCACAGGAACTCGATATTGTTACCCGCATCCTAAAAAATGAGGAAAGGCAGGCTTCAATACCCAAGGAGCTCAAACACCTGGCCCCAGGGGAACATGGGGAGGTGGCACCTCAGGGTCGGAGGCAGGGCTGAGCCTGAAGCCCGCCCCGCTCAGGCGCTGACTACACTGGAGCATCTCTGATGTCACCCGACCTTCACTAAGGAGCCTGGAGGAGGCAAGCTGTCCCTTCCACCGCAGGCGCCTGGCGGCCAGGCAGCTGGCTGTGGGCTCCCCATGCCCTTCCCTTCCTACCTGGGAGGGGCGGCTGCTTGTCTCCAGGGCCCGTGCTGGCGGGCGAGCTGTGGCTGCCGGCGGGGCCAGGGCTGGCTCTGCTGGCACCGCGGTCCAGCTGCTGCTCCAGCTGCAGCCGCAGGCTGTTGTTCACCTGAATGCTCAGCTCCAGCTGCCCTCTCAGGGCCCGGATCTCTGCCACCAGGTGGCTCAGGTCGCTGCTCAAAGGGACCTGGTGACAGGCATCCCAGGTGTGAGCTGAAAGCAGAGAGGGAGGGGTTGGTAGCTCTGATCCAAGTATTTCTCAGCATCTGTCAGACACTCCGTGACATTCCTTTCTCCAGGACTCACTGCCATCGCAGAGTCCAGGCAACAAACACATCTGTGACGGGAATGCCACTTGTCCTGTGTGGAGCCTGGCACACGCCCAAGTCTGGACTTTTCTGAAATTACCCCCATGCATCTAGAGGGCATTTGATTGGCAGCTGAAGTCAAGCCTATCATTTCAACTCCATATTGACTTGAGTCCTGCTGGCTAGTGAGCAGGGTCCTCCAAGACAGGAAGTTAGCACAGAACGAAAGAGGGGCAGGGGCTGGGGGAGGGGAGATTGATGGCCCCCACACTCAGGAATCAAGGAGAGAAGGAGGAAGGCGCCAGACCTTCGGCAGCCTGTAACCATGGGAACCAGGCACCACAGACTAGGGATCAGACCTGATTGAACTTTACCTTCTCCATGTTTTTTACCTCTACTCACTACACAGTCTGTGTGTAGCTACTGGGAATGAAGAGATGTGAGAAGTCATCTATAAGCCCACAACTGCTTAGCTGAAAACTTGGAGGCCAAGTGTATTTGCAAAGGCAAAATCTGTTTTGGTTGCTAGCAAGGCAATGGGATGCATGTGCCGTGTGTGCCACACACAATCCGCGCACCCAGCTGCCTCTGGGCCATAGACCTTATCGGACCCATCAATATTTCTGCAGTGACTTATGTGAATATTCTCACTAAGTGGGATAAGTGGAGACTGTGAACGCGCTTTGTCAGTTCAGTTAGGTTTTGTCACCAAATGAGCACATGAGAAAGGTGTCAATTCAGAGCTCTTGCTGGATTATAGCATTAAGGACAAAGGGTTCTGGGGCTTTAGTGGAAGTAGCTTTGAAATGAATCCTAAAAGACCCACAAAAACGGATAAAGGCACAAAAGGGGAGGTGATTCGGGACACTAACCCCTCCTTCTCTTTCTTTCCCTCCACCCAAATTCTCACAACATTTTGCTTATTAAAACATGCTTTTCATTTATCCATTCCCCTTTCTCTTCCTGATAGCACCTTGGATTAGTCTCTCATCACTTAGCACCCAGGACATCACTACACCCTTTCAGGAGGTTTCCTGAGGTCTTCCAGCTCCCGCCAGGCCCACCAGTCTCACCCTCCTAAGATTTTGTTTCCGCCACGGACCTATTTTGCTCGGAACGATCGAACTCATTTTCCATCGCCTGCTTCACAGAATGTAAAGTTTCAGCCTCCCAGTAGGTCTTCTGTCTGCTGACAACTCTCCTTCGGCTGACCTGACTTCTCCCCCCCCCCCCGGCCCCCCCTACCTCCCACCCCCCGCCCTGTACAAAGCTCTCCTCCAGGCAGGGAGGCCTCCCGGCCCAGCACACCCAGACTTCGTACATCAGCTCTTCTCTCCGCCTCCTGGGCCCTCTGTACTTCTCAAGTCCCAGTTCAGTAAAATTAGGAAACTCGATCAAGTTTTATGAAAATTCAGATTTGGCTGAAGAGTGAAAATTCTTAATGTAATAAACCATATTGTTTATGGAATTTTAGAACATATCATCAAAAATACCTCAGCGCTGGAACACTCGGGGAGTCAACTCCTGTCCAAAGCAGGAGCTGCTTCTACGTCATCCTTGACAGAGCATCCCTCTCTACGAAACGGGGCTTGGGAGGGGAGCTTACTCCTCCACAGTCCGGCCTCCCCACCACCGGAAGGCTCCAGGGACAAGGAAAGCGTGAACTGCAGATGCAAATCCCATCGCCCCTCACCCCGGCCCTCTGTTCAGCCCTCTGAAGAACACAAGCACACCTGACAGTTCTTCAGATGTTCGAAGCCAGTTCCCATCTTCTCAGGGTCTTTCCAAGACTAACAACTGTTAGTCTCTTCAACCAGTTTGAGATTCTAGTCCCTCAGCCTCATGGCCCATGTCTTCATGATGTTCCTTAGTTTCTCAGTGTCCCTTTTACAAGACGGTACCCGCAACCTGACAATATTTCAGACATGGTCTCACCATAGGGACACCACGCTCGCACCACGGAGGTCTCGGGGTGAGGTGGCTCCTCTCTCAGCCTGGGCCTACAGCATCCTTGTGGAAATGTGTTTCCACCTCACGCCCTCAACTGCGAGCCCATGGACAGCTACAGACCCAGGCTTCCACATCCTGTATATCTACCACTATTATTTATTTATTTATTTTTATTAAATTTATTGGGTGCCACAGATGTTTTTAATCAAGCTCAGGACCTTTAAAAATTATTATTTTAGCAGGTGACAAATAATAAGAGTCTTCTTTAAGAGTTCAAAATTTAAAATCCAGCCTTGAAATGTAGGTCGCATTAGTGGTATTTCCATAAAAACAATTCCTGTATCTTTTTCTTTTCTCACTGGGAAGGGGTCAGAGTGGGAACAGGCAGCCTGCTGCACGGGCTGCACGGTGGTCGGGATGTATTGTTCACACTAGTCCAGACCTTTTCAATTGATGACACCATCTGGACAGTTCTGTGCACTTAAACAATATCGGTGTATATCTGGACCTTGAGGAACTGGCTTCTGGCCTAGATGGTGGCCTCTTTTTAAGGATGTCTAGGCTTGACCTCAGGGTTGTCACCAACCTCCGGGCTTTGCATACGAGAGCTCCCCTGTTAGGACTGGGAGCCCCGGGCCTGGCTGGCAGTTTTTCTGAGACAGGCTGTAGCTTTCCAGCACCTGTACACTCCAAGGTGAAGAAGACCCCACTGGGATCCTAAGCAGGGGCAGGAAGCTCACGGCCAGGGGGTGGGAGGGAGAACTCATACCTTTCGGCCCCTTCTTGGAACTGCTGTGAAGCGCCTCGTAGATCTGCAGCTCCGACTGGAGGGTCTGGAAGAGCTGCTGCTTCTCCGCGCACTGTTGCTGCAGGAGGGCCAGCTTGTGCTGCAGCCTGAGGGGAGGAGGAGGGAGAGGGCGCTGAGCCGACAGGGCACTGGGCCACACCAGGGCCAGACGCTGCGAGCCAACCTTCACACAAGAGAGGCTTAGCCCAAGCTGTCAACACGGGGTCACAAAGCCCCTGGCTTTGATTTTACAGGCGGGGGATAGAGGCTGGAGAGGGGAAGTGACTCTGCTTGGAGTGGTGTTAGAGCTACAGTGGCTGGGACACACCAGCACAGCGTCCTGCTGCCCCGATGCTCTTCTCACGCTGCCAGGCAGTTAGCGTTTAGGCTGGTGCCAGGGTTCCACCTTCCCAGAGAAGTCCCTCCTTCTGTGCACGTCACCCATAAATCAGCAATTGCAAAAGGGAAACAGGTCCCCAAAAGGGGCCATTAACTGTCTTGCCAAGATCCCTTCTTCTACACCTGAAATTGGGGCCTCCTTCCTTAGCAGGGGGCTCCCCCTGACCTGGAGTCCTTCTCCTGGAGGGAGAGTCGCTCCTCCTGGAAATGCAAGATCTCCTGCTGCTTCTCCTTCAAGTCTTCCAGAAGCTGCTGCCGGTCCACCTTCTGGTGCTCCAGCTCCACTTCCAGCTCTTGCAGCCGGGACCGCGAGGCCAGCAGCGCCTCCCTCAGGCACTCTGCCTCCTGGGAGTGTTCTGGTGAGCAGAACACAGGAGCATTTAGACTGGGGGCAGAGGTCAGCAGGAAGGTGAGCCCAAGCACATCATCTGGCAGACAGAGCTAAGGCAAAAGGAAGGCCAGCACATGCTGCAGCTGGCCCGGGGCGGGGAGGGGGGGGTGCGGGGGGGGGGGGACGGGCACGGGGGGCGGGGTGGACGGACAATGGGGCCTCGTCCTTGCAATGCCCTTAGTCCTCTGCTTGAATAAGGCCTAGTTGCTGTTAGAGAAAACACTCTGGTCTCTAACGCTCACTATTTTCTAAGCGCTCACAACCTTCTGCACAATAGTCCATTCTTGAATTTTGCCAGAGATCAACAAGATTTCCTGTCTACAGTTTTTAGTACAGATTACTGTCATCATTTTGAAAACAGGGACATCTGCTCTGGGCTTGTGGCATCTCTCTGATTCATTTCTTAAAGATCCTGGACAAGGACTCTGAGAATAAGACTGCAGGTGCCGTCAGTCCTCCAGGTAGAATTCACCTGGGCCTGGCAAACTGTGCTCATTTAACTCTTCTATGTACTCCCCCGAGAGGTCTGTTGTAGTCTTTCCAGGCACCCAATGGTGCTTTAGTAACTGTGCCTTCTCTCTTATGTGTTATCCTTTATCTTCCCCAAGCACTGACCTTTCCTCTCCTATCTCCTTGCTCTGCGGTGGCTAACTTGGAAAAATCTGTTGATATCTTTTTCCTTTTCCATAAGCATTCATTCATTCTGAGCTTATTAATCCTTTTGGACACTATTCTTAGTCTTCTATGACAATTTAATAAATATTAGTAAATAAAAATAATTTGTTATTGACAATTTTAGTGATCTGAGCAAGTCAATTAACACTAAGGCCAGCTGCACCTCAGGCCACATCAGAAATGATGTCCATCTGTGGATGCCACCTATGGATGCCCCCTATGTAGATTGGGAAAGCTCTGGAAACATTTTACAGGCACCTCCAGACACAGTCATGAGGACTCCTGACCAGAAAGGAGCCTGATTGAGGAGTGAGGGGATGTGGTGAGGGGATGGGGACGGCAGCCCAGTACTGGGAGGGACACACAGAGCTGCAGTGAAGTCAGGAGAAACATGAGATTGTTTATAGGCTCTTAGGTTCCTTCCTTTTCTGGTTCGAAACCAGCTGTGCATTGGGGAGGTGGGACAGGTACCTAAGTGGTATCCACTTTGATAGCCAGGGACTGGGTATCAGCAGGGGGGTTTGCACGGCAGGCTGGTTCCCTAGGGCTATGTGTCCCTTCGGCCCCGAGGCTGAGGGCCCATAGGTGGCAGCTCTCAGGAGCAGCCCTTTCCAGCCTGAGAATGGCGATGGGAACCTGGGTAGCTGTTATTTCCACCTCCTCTCTCTGCTTCTCTGGTTGGCGACGGGTGTGGCCAGGGAAGACAGGTACCCGAGGTGACCAGTTTGTGGCTCTGACACCCACCTCGCGACAGGTGACTCAGCTGAGCCTGGAGGCTGCGGTTCTCCTCCCGAAGGGCCCTGTTCTCGCTGTGCAGCTGAGCCGTGGGCTCCAGACCCTGACTGTAGCCGTTAGACGTGGATCCTGCCCCGGAAGAGAAAGCAGACAAGTTACGCATGTGGGTGGCAACTGCTTTCAAAGCTGCCCCTTCTGTATCTCCAAAGACACTGTCCCACCCAGCAGAAAACGCTGAGGACTCAGGCCTGGGGGCCTAGGCCTGGTTTCCTGTCCTCCTCTCGGGGTTCTCGGCTGCACTGTCACCTGCCCTGGCTGCCATCGCCAGGGCAGCTCGTTTCCCTACATAGCTGCGCTGTGGGCAGGACAAGGCGTGTGGGAGGGCCGGCCTCCCAGGGATGGCAGCCAGGGGGCGAGTGTGGGGAAAGGCCACCCGGGGAAGTGGCTGGGCGAGGGCCCGGAGACCTGGCCCCACCACCTGCCAACCACAGGACAGGGCGCAGAGGACTCAGCAGGCAGTGCGAGAGCACATTAGGAGGATGGCAAGTCCGGGGCTCTGGGACAGACCTGGTTGGTTCTGCTGTGAGAAGGTCACTCTCTGAGCTCCCTCCATCTACCTGCACAGTAAGGACAGTGGTACTTGCCCAGACCCCTGCCTGGCTGTTTGCAGGCAGCACCTGTGTAAGCCGACCACTGTGCTCTGAATGCTGAGAAGCTCTGCCCAAGGGCCCTCCCTCCAGAAGCTCCCAGTTAGGACCAGAAACAGGAAGCCTGGCTGTCCTACCGCTCCCGCGGGCAGTGGAGCTGAGCCGGTGTTCCAGCTGCTCCCGCAGGCGGTCGTTAATGCAGATGGACTCCTCCAGGCGCTGGCGCAGGTTCCTGATCTCACCAAGGTGCTCCTCTAGCAGGTCAGCCCCTGCAGCCGCCACCAGGGCAGGAGAGAGGTGGGAGAATCCTGGTCACAGGCAGGGCCCACGTGGGCACAGGGCTCAGCCATTGGCTTCTCAGCAAGATCCCTAAACGTTACCCTCCTTCTGCCAACTGCACCCTCTCACATGGGCACCCAGGCAACAGGGGGCTTTCCAACACAGGGCAGCCCGGGGCCAAGCAAGCCCCACGCAGGGCTAAGTGCAAGTGTGCAGTGACCAGTTTAACTAGTGAGGGTGAGGGGGTTCCGCCTGGTTTAGAAAAGTAACTGGGAGAGCTCGTCAGCTTGAGATCTCACTGGCTTGAGTTCTCGTGTGGTTTCCTGAACGTGGGTCTCGCCCAGTGTGTGGAGCTGTGGGAAGGTTCCTTCTCCATGATCTGGTGACCCCTGAATTCAAGTCATCGCCTGGATCGGAACCAACCTACGTGCTGAAACTCCTAGGATGATTCATTCACAGAGTTCGCTAGAATTTCTCAATATTTCTGCCTGACTTTATTTTAGTCTTCAGTCTTTTGAGTTCTGGGAATTAAGCTGCCCCTTTTATTTCAGTTCGGTTTGATTCAGGGGGGATGTTATTAAAAACCTGTTCATGCGTGCAAAAAAATAAATAAAAAACTGAGGCTGGGACAGGCCTGCTGGCACCTGGAAAGGTGTGGCCACTCCTGAGTGTGACTGTGGGTGTGACAGGGAAGGCCTCACGCTACCCTAACCCTCTCCTCTTACTGATGCTGGATTAAACATCCACACACAGCTCTTCCTCTGCCCCCAAGACACGGCGGGTCAGTTTCATGGACATGGACTCATCCTGCTGGTTAATGGTCCTGAATGCTGCCCTCACATCCCCTTTACCAGGGAGGGAGGGAGGGAGGGAGGGAGGGAGGGAGGGAAGGAGGGGGGAGAGCCTGCACATATCCGAGGGCTGGTGAGAGGAGGAAGTGCCCCAGGAAAGGATGACAGGTGCAGGAACAGAGGTGGGAGGGGTGCTGTTGACAGGCTGCACCAGCTGCACCACTTTGCTTCGGGCTCAGCCTTTTTCTTTTTTTTAAATGACAGTCGTCTCACTGTTGGCACTGGGCCGCATCCCAGCATCCACCTGTATCTAACAGGTCCACCTGGTGCACTGCCTCGACCCTGACCAGGAAAGCTAGGATAGAGGAAAGTCGGACCTGGTTTTGAGCACAGGATATATTTATGGGATGGGCCGCCCTCTCTGCAGCAATTCCTGACTGATGGACGCATGTCCTGTGAGTGCTGGTGCCCGGAATTCCGGAAGGGCCCAGAGTGTGCTGTCAGGGGCTCAGGATGCAGGCAAATGTGAGAGCAGCGGGGTCCCTAGCTTTCCCACGCCCCGCACAGCACCCGGGCCCTGGGCAGGGAGGATGAAGGATGCACAAAGCACGCTATGGCCCTTTCATTTTATCCCCAGGGAATTTCACTTACCTGTGGGTTTGGAGTTCAGCTGGCACAGGGAGGAGCCCAAGGATAGGTCCCCAGATACGCTCCCTTTCTGAGGCCTCATCATATCCCACTGGCCGCTGCTGCCCAGATACCTGGGCTCCAGGATTCCACCCAGTTCTAGGGCACCCCTCTGAGGAGAGTGGGGCTGGGCAGGATGGAGGAAGTGGGAAGAGCTGGCGTCTGAGTGGCTGCTCAGCAATGTAGCCGGGGAGGCGGGATGGACAGTGCTGACACCTGGGCAGAAAGAAACCCACGTGAGAAACAGCCTCAGAGGGGAAGGGTCAGCGAGGAAGTGTGTTTACTGAGAACAGCCCCCGACGGGTGCCTGTGGCTGTCAGAGGTCCCAGCCCATGGCAGCGAACCCAGTAGATGAAGACCCATAACCTAGAGGCCATGTACTAGTTAGTATTTGCCATCAGGAGACACCAAGAGGTAGGAGACAGTCAACTATCTGAAAGTCACCAGTGTGAGCCAAAGAAATCCAGTGGACCCTGGCTCCTATCACAGCTCCTATGCCAGAGTCTAGGGAGGTTCCAGGAGTAGAACTCACTCCCAAAGTCAGGGGTCACGTGGGTGATGGCATCCAGCATTGAGCACACCTGTGAACAGGACTCTTTGTTGGCCTGTGGGAACTTGCCTTCCCCAGGAACTAAGCAGTCAGTCTCCCCCTTTCTCCTTTGGGGCTGACGGAGGAGAAAGGGGACATGAAATGCAGTAGACATGGTCTCCCCAACTCCTCCAGGCCAGAGAGCTCTGCTGAGGCTGCAGGAGGCTCTACAGCAGGCAAGGGGGGACTGGACCTCACCCAACACGATTCCTCACTCCTGCCTGAAGAATCACTGAAGACTTGCAGGGAGGGAGGCAGGCAGGGAGGGGAGAGAACCTTTCATTTCACAGGCTGATGCTTTCACAGATCTTAAGAAATCATGGGCCCTCTCTTGAGCACCATCATCTCTGCTTCTGTATAAAACGAAGGCCAGCTTGGGGAGCGATGGAGAGAGGAGGGCAGTGCTGTATTCTGGGACATTCATATTCATATGACCGCTGTCTTTCAGGGATCACATACATGGGTGGCAAGGTGCACAGGTAGCTCTATCTAAGCAAACAGAAGTGAGGGCACATTTCCTCCTGCCAAGCCAGACTCCTCTGAGTAGTTAATGGCTAATTTTTATCTCCATCTGTAACTGGTTCTCAAACTTATCTAAATAGTGGAAATACTTGAGACAATGTAGGAAAAGTATATACGGATGCCTGGGCCCTGAGATGTTGCCTTAGTTGGTATGGAGTACAGCTTGGGCACTGGGTGTTTTTAAATCATCCCACGTGATTCTAATAGACAGCAACATGTGAGAAATACAGTCATGGGTCTCTCCTTCCCCAAATTTGGAAAATACAGATATCCATAAGGATCACCAGGAGTTAGAGAACAGGATGAAGGGTAAATCTCTGAATGTTACCTGGGAGTCAATAAAGATGTGCTTTCCTACACCCTTCAGCTCACCCCAACCCAAGGCAAAGCGTTGTTGACAGTCAGTACGTATACTTTCTACCCAAGGTCATAGGCGCTCCCAAGACTATCAGCACCAGTGAGCAATACTCTCATTCTCCAGTCTCCCTGGCCACACAACGCAGAGCACATGCCCTAAATCATGCAAAGACAACAGATAAGATTTTAGCCCCACAGTGACCTGAGAAGCCGCCATGCACTACTGGCCACACGGAAGCTTGGGTCAAAGCAAGCAAGGAGCATGGGCAAGCGATGGTCCCTCAAAGAGGACCGCACCTCAGGAGGGCAAAGAAAGGGCTACAATCTTCCTCACCAACTCGGGGACCACCCAGCTCTGGTCAGTGCCCCAGACTAGATAGGGCTTCAGCCCACAGCACTGGCCCCTTTTCAGGCAGTGCTCTCCTTCTATGTTTCCCCTTGGATGAAGGCGAGTCGGCAACTATGGAAAGGGAAAGGGGGAAAAGTAAGCTTGGGAACACTCTTGTCATTGGGGCACGGGACAGATTTGTTATCCATCAATTGTTGGTTCCAGAACTGCTACAGCAGTAAGTTCTAGGTCAGACACACCAGCACTTTCCACTAGTTTCAAGGGGCTTTCTAGTTGTTTTTTAAGCACTATTAGAGAGCAAATCCATCATGTGAGGTCCTTTTCTTATTTTCCCTAAGCTGTAAGTGATCACACACACACAAAATTTTTATGATGGGGCATCTAGCCCATATATACAGCAAACACTTTTCTAAAAGGTAATACACAGTCGATGAGTTCTGTGAGTTAGAGGACTGAGTTCATAGCAGACATCCCTATGGTTCTGGGTCTCACTGCCCATGCGTCCCCTGTCCAGGGGCAGAAATGAACCTTGTGCAGCAGGGAGAGGGGCTGTCACCCCCTTCTAATCCTCTACCTCCACCTTGTAGCCCCCACCTGAGGGTGAAGGATCTGAACTTGACTAAAGGCATCTCACAGCAGGAGGGTGTGTGGCCACGGAAAGGAGCCCACGGAACGTGGCCATCTTTGTCACGGCCACTTCACCCTGCACAGGCAAGTGTGTCAGCAGCGTGTCAGGCTTCGGCACACTTGGTGGGATTCCCCACTGGCAGCAATGGGAGGGCACCAGGACTAGGGCCTGGTGAGCTAGACGCCTGTTAACTGATGGGACACACACACCAGAAAGATAACAGAAAATACATTTCCAAAAATTGTTTAAAAAGCAAGCAGCGTCATCCCACCATTGTCCCCTGGCCATGGGCGCCCCTCGGCGTTTAGAAAACTGCCATCAAACCAAAGCCATGCAGAGCGACACGGGTGGGGCCGCCATCCGCAGGCTCGCATGCAGGAAGTGCTCACTTTCTCCCAGCTGCCTCTGCAGCATCTGCAGCTCCTGCTGAGCCTCGGCCAAGGAGACCGCGGGCCTCTCACAGCAGCCGAGGAGGGGAGGGCCAGTGGGGCGGAAAGGCAGGAAGTTGGGTGGAGCTGAGGGCAATGGTGCCTGCGGGAGGCTAACCCGCGTGGGTATGGAGGAAAAATGAAGGCCTAGAAACAGAAGGTCAGGGAGAAAGCAGAGACATCATTAGAGAGAAAGGAATGAGTAAAAGATTGAGAAGATGAAACTGTCCCCTGAGCAGATGTCTCCTTGAGGAGTGACTCTCATTCACGGTGGTGCTGCCTGGGATGGCTAAGAGTGACCACGGCCACGGCCAAGGGTGAGCACTGCTTCCCAAGGCTGGTCTGGCTGACACCCCCGCCACCCTGCCAGGGCCATCCTGCAGACATGGTCTATGTTCATCTTGAAAACAATTGGCTACACAAGGCAACGGTATTACCGTAAGCCAGGTGGCCGTAGCCCCACCCCAGCATCCTGGGCACTGTCACAGCCGGCGCCAGTCCTTACCCTGTGACAAGACTCTCCCCACACCCCGAACTCCTTTTTCTGAAAGCATTAGGGCTCACCCTGGGGTGGTTCAGGCCGGACTAGAACTGTGGGGAAATTTGCATTATGAATGCATACAATTCAAGACTAATGGAAACATTTCAGAATCCTACATCAACACGTTCCTTCACCGAGTGAAAAACAGGCCTCCGTGAAGTGACACAGACACAGTGGCTCACACACCTGTCTGGGCATTTGCATCACTTGGGAAAAATTCTTAAGACACACAGACTCTTGGGGCCCCACTGCAGACCCACTGAAACTCTGAGAATAGAGCTTGGACGTTTACTTTTAAACAGATCTTCATAGTGGTCATTATGCAGCTCATCTACAGACAGGTCATGAGGAGCCCTGGGAGGTTCTGATGTTTGAATCTGTCTCCTCTTTCATAAAAACAGTCAGAGGGCCCTGGCCAGGTGGCTCAATTAGAGTGTTGTCCCTTACACCAAAAGGTGCGGGTTCCGTCCCTGGTCAGGGCACATACCTAGGCTGCAGTACGGAAGGCAACCAGTCAATATTCTCTCTCACATGGATGTTTCTCTCCCTCCCCCACCCCCTCTAAAAACAATAAGCATATCCTCAGGTGAGGACTGAAAAACAAAACCAGGTATAGGGCAGGTAGCCCACAGAGGGAGCAGAACCCGAGGCTGATGGTGGAGAAGGTCTCACGTGGGAGAGAATGTCTACCTTCTACATCACACCACTGCCCGACGCTGACCGGGACCAGAGCAGTCCTGCAAGGACACCGGGCTGCCAGCGACACCGCCCCGGCTCCTTTGGGAAGCTTCTGACCTAAAGCCCTGGCCTTCGGCTGTTTGACCCCAAAGCCTTTCCGCAGATGTCTACAGGCTAGGAGAGCAGATTTCCCATGAGTCCCTGGTCCGGCTGCTGCTGACTGAGAAACCTGAGCCCAGCTCAGGAAGACTCGGCCACACCCTCTTCCTCAAGATTTTGGCTGACTTGTCCTCAGGAGAGATGGGGGCAACAGAAGGAAGCACTGTGCTTTCTGGGGGGCACCTCTACACAAACCCAACCCCACCACAAACCACACTGAAGACAGCAGCGGGAGGGGAGGAGTGTCAGAGGCGAAGACTAGGTTTGCCTTTCCCTGCAGGGCTGGTGCAGACCTGAGATTAACCAGTGCACCCCGGGCCACTGCGCTGAGGCAGGTAAACGAAACGTAACCCTCCGATTGGCCTCAGGATACACACCACGTACATCTCCAGGACTGCCGACCCACTCATAATCCTGATGATTTAATATAGCAGGATCTTGTCTGAGGATTCTGAGGCCTCCCCAGCTGGGAAGTGAGCAGCCCACGTGCAGCAGAGGCTGCGGCACAGGTAAAACAGTAGTGTGTGCAGGGGCAGATGTGACTTTCCTCTTGTGCTTTGACTACTATAATCCTGCAAGAAACATTGCGCCTCTTTGCTCCCCAGGGTGAAATGAGAGAAAGAAATGATATCTTTATTCAAAACTGATTACCCAGTCCTGGGCAGTGTGCTCAGTGGTTAGTTGTCGGCCTGCACATCAAAGGGCAGCAGGTTCGATTTCCAGTCAAGGGCACATACTGGGTTGCAGGTTCAATCCCCTGGCCCAGGTGGGGGGGCATGTGTGGGAGGCAACCAATCGGTATGCATCTCTCACATTGATTTTTCTCTCTCTCTCCTCTCTCTCTCTCTCTCTCCACCCCCCCATCCTCCCTGCCTTCCACTCTCTCTAAAAATTGATGGAAAAAATATCCTCATGTGAAGATTCATGAAAAATAAATAAAATAAGTGATTAGGCAACTATTGGTCAGAGTCTTTTGGTATGCAGCCCAAAGTCTGTTGTGAATGACTTTTTTTTCTAAAATATTTCAAACAAAGAAAAGTCAGGCACAATTAGCGAATTAGGATGGTCTCTTGATTTTTTCCAGGATTTGATGCAAATAAGCCCCTAACAATGGAAACATCTTTCTCTGAAGAAAAGCCAAACAGGCAGCTGGGGGAGAGGAGACGAAGCCCTGCCCGCTGACCGCTGCATACCTGGACGGGCCTGGGTGGCCTCCTGCGGGGGGTTCTGGGGAGCAGGCAGGCTGCTGGGGTTGCTGCTGGGCTCGGCCTTAACCCCCTGAGGCGCAGTGGTTGATGATGGTGTAGAAGACAGAACAGCAGAATGACTTGAGTGATGGATGGAATCTACAAAACCCACGAATGAAAGAAAATGTTTGATGATCTACAGAGAACTGGAGCCTGGCCTTACATTTAACCGGGTACCAGGGCAGCTCCAAGCACAGGCACTGCGAGCAGGGGTCATTTCCTCAGTACAGAGAGCTCCTTGGGGAGGCAAGCCAGCACAGAGGTGATACCAGGGCCCAGAGCCCTGAAACCATGAAAATGGCATCTCCAATGACACCAGACCGGACAGGCAGCACCTGTGGGACGCTGTTCGGGAGCTGCCACTGATGCGATTGCTGCAGGAAGGACCAGCAGCCCCACCTTGAAGGAGGTCAGAGTCTGTGCTCAGAGGCAGTGGGACAGAAACGCCGGCATGGCCTCATTCTCCCCTGTGGCTCGCCTGGGGCCTAACCTCATGCACATGCTGCCAGAGACCTGGTGCCACTGTGACTAGTAGAGTCAGGAGCAGAGCAAGGATCCTAACTCACTGGGCACTTGGTCCTAGAGCCGTGTTTAGCCTGATCCACACCAGGTGGATCTATGAGGCTGGGTTATGGAGGGCTCCTCTTGGCCTACATAAAGCTGGAACCACTCAGAAAGCGGTGGCTACCTGGGTGGCCTGGCGAAGTTTTCTTCTCTTCATAGTGTGTGTCCTCGCTGGCTACGTCCATGTCGGAGCAGGCTTCCAGCTCCTCGGACAGGAAGGAGGAGCTGCTGGGCGAGCGGGGAGAGTCGGACAGGGCGCGGCTGCTGGAGGGTGAGAGGGACCGGGCGTCCAGCTTGGCCTGCAGGACTTCAATCACTTTCTCCTTCTCCTGCAGCTCCCTGCGGAGCCTGGTGGGGGAGGGAGGACAGCAGGTGAAATTGAGGTCCCCAGACCAGCAGGTCCTGACTGGACCACATGGGAAAAGCCACAGAAGTCAAGGGAACATTCCTGCAGAGAATAATGGAAGTGACCCATCTCTGATTAGGGGTGGGGAGCAGGTGGAGCACAGAGGGAGGGGAAGCAATCGCTACCCAGGGCACTGGCCACACCATACGCTGAGGACTAGCGGGAACTGGGCCAGCCCTCTAAGGCACTACTGCCTAGAGTATGGTCCCCACTATGGCTGCAGCCTGAGAACTGTTGGCTACTTGTCTCCAACTAGACAGCACAGAATGGAAGGAAAGCACTGAGAACAATATGGCAGCTTGACCTCGTCTTAACATCCAGGAGCAATATAGATGAAACCATCTGCCTGACTGAGGTACAGACCACCTGTGTGTCTGGGATTAGAAATGAAAATAAAGGCAAAAACAAAAGCACCCTGTCCTTCACCGGGGACATTTGGAGAAGCACCGTGCGGTCTAAAGCACACTCATGGCTCCAACTAGCAGCTACAACAAACTCTGAGCCCCGGTGTCATTGTGCATGATAAGGCTATATGCAGCGACTCACAGAAAGCTGGTGTCCGAGGCACCGAGCTTCCCAGGGACCCGCAATGTCTAGGCCCTTTTCACTAAGAACTGTAATATAATTCTTTTTTCCTAAGGAAATTGGGTGGCCAGGAACTAGCTGCCAACTCAACTGGGGGAGGAGGGGGAGAGTAAGCCAACTGGGCAAAAAGTACACCCTGGTCTTTAAACACACAGCGGGAAGCAGAGAAGACCCTGGGGGTGCAAAACCCCTAAAACATGGTTAGTATACTTTTAATCAGACTGGCTCTAGGTTACAAAGCCTGGAGAACAAATATGCAAATAGAAACCAACAGAATCATATCAAAAGAGAGTAAAGAATTAGGTTAAAGACAACAGTAAAGTGTTCCATGAATAAATGAATTAATTACAATCAACATTCCCTGCTCTACCCCCGCTGCCCCTCCCCAATTTGTGAGCCATCCCTCAGGCCTCATTCCTGGTCCCTTTACCAGAGCCCACGTGGAATTACCTGAGGGCCAGCGGCTCAAGTCCAGCTCGATCTTTCTCACTTTTATGATCCTCTGCAAACCAAATTCAGAAAAGAAACGGTAAAACAAATAGGTTCCACTTCACACATTACAAACACAGGGGCCTACTTGTGTACAGAACGATTACTTTGTGTGTGTCCAGGGTGTGTGGGAGCATCATTCTGGGAGGCCTCAGATTCCGTCTTTAGGGAAGGGACCCGCCAGGCTTTCCTGAGCTCACCGCAGACCTTCCCTGGTCTGGCAATCCCCACCATGACTTCCTCTGCCCTAAATCTACGCAAACAAGTGTAAAAGGCATGTGCCCAGCTTCCCTCTGGGACAATCCAGCCTCCACGCCTGCCACACACTGACTCCCCGTTGTACGGCTTTCATGTAGAACCTACTCTTGCTCTGAGATGACGAACAGCCCTGTCCCACTTCAGCACCTGCTATCGGACGTGGGGTGTTTGGCCCCAAAGACTGATTCTGCTGTACCCAGGACATTCTCTCTAAGCAAAGAGCTTCATTAATAACCAACTTTCCTAGCCCTTGCACTCTGGCCATCAGTGCCTACACCATGTCCAAAAGGGCATGGTGCTTTAGCTATCTTTGAATGAGTTTTGTGTGCAATACCGTGCAATACATGAAGAGACACAGACACCAAAGAGATAAGTCATTTGCCCAAAGCAAGTTGATGGCAGCATCTAGGCCAGAGCTTGGGTCTTGAATTCTAAGTTCCAGGCTCTTTCCACTGTCATAAGGTCCTCTGAGCACCTCTCTTTCTTCCCCTCAGCACTGTATGGATGTAGCCTCCTTCCCAAAGGTCACATTCCATGAAGGATGACCTTTCTACAGTGGTAACTGTGGCCTCTCCAACCCTGTGTGTGCCTCTGCGGTGCCTCCCACCTTTCTTACTCTAAGAGGCCTGATCTTGTAACGGCCCCCAGGGAATGAAGTGGAGGCTGAGAGTGCTAAGCGTGTCCCACAGCCCTGTGGCTAACGTACTGGTGCTGAGTTTGCTGGTGAGCCGCTCTGTCAGCTGGCTTCCCTGGGCAAGTTGCTCCCGGAAGCTCTGCCCCAGGTAGTAGTCAATGTCATTGCTCCTGAGGAGGTCCTCAAAAGACTTGACTGTATCTTTTGCATGCTGGGTGAGGAGATAGCAGATACCTCTCCCTTCTCGTATTTTCTGGCGTAGGTAGGATAGTTCTCGAGCCTGATCCTGAATCAGGGAATCATATTTCCTAATGCAGGGAAGAGAAGGAAAGAGTAAGCATGAAGAAGAGGGAATGATAAGTTATGGGGGCTTCCATGGAGATTTCTGTGAGCACTTCTCTAAGGATCTCCCCACCAAGTGGAATTCTGGACCATAAACCAAAGGACATATTTAAGAGTAAATTCTGCTCTGAGAGACTATTGCATCAAACAATTTATGCCACTTTCTTCCACTGTTTTATATATGTTAGTCATATGGCCCAAAAATGAATCATAAGGCTCTAGCCGGTTTGGCTCAGTGGATAGAGCGTTGGCCTGTGGACTGAAGGGTCTGGGTTTGATTCCCGTCAAGGGCACACATGCTGGGTTGCGAGCTTGATCCCCAGTTGGGGGCGTGCAGAAAGCAGCCAATTGATGATTCTCTCTTATCATTGATGTTTCTATCTCTCCCTCTCCCTTCCTCTCTGAAATCAATATATATATATATATATATATATATATATATATATATATATATATATATATATATATATATAATATATATATATATACATACATACATATATATATATTTTTTTTTTTTTTTAAGTAAGAAAACAGACTCAGAAAGACTAGATAGGTTACACAGCTAGCAAGTACCAGAGCCAGGATTCAAACCCAGGCAGCCTACCTTCAGTCTTACTATTACACTGTGCCCACTGTCACTTTCCTAATACATTCCCAGGAGGAAATCCCAGAGACCTGGTATTGCCCATTCGGGGCTGCCACCCAATGCCCTGGATGCCTCCCAATCCTTTCTTCAGACTTGGTCAACCACTGAAATAAGTGCCCTTCTAGGTTTTCCCTTCCACCGGCCTGGCTACCCTACAGCAAGCACAAACTCCGCCATCCTCCATCTGGTAAGGGTCCGAGGAACGCCCTCCTTACCCAGGCCATGAGGCTGATCTCAGCTCCTCGGCCAGCTTCCCTTCCAGCCCGGACTTCGGGAGCTGGGCCTCCAGCTGGGACACCCTCTGAATCAGACTCTCCAGGTCCTTCTTGGCCTGAAGGCCTGGGGGGTAGAAAGCCCCAGTGCCATCAGACAGCCACCCCTCGTCCTCGTCAGTGACACTATGAGGTGAAGATCCCTCGAGCGTGCCAACGGCCTTTAGCTTGCGGGGTCTCTCCAGACTGGACGAGTAGTCGCTGGTGACGGAGAGAGACCGGACCCGGCTCTTGAGGTTTTGAATGATCTTGTTGGCGGTCTGTAGCTGGGCCTTCAGATCTTTGATGTCCTTCCGGAGGACAGAGATGTCTTCGGACTTTCCATATGCCTGGCACTCCTCCTGCTTCCCCAGCTGGCTCTCCAAGGGCTTCCTCTTGTGGGGGCCGGCCAGGGTTGGGCCCAGGCGCTCCTGCTGAGAGCACAGCCCCTCCATGAGGACTGTTTCCCTGGGGCTGTCCTGCTCCTCGCACTCTGGGAAAAGACAAAGCCGCCTTCCTGAGTAAAGCTGGGCATGCTCCATAGCCTCGCCCTTCAGGGGAGGCAGTGTGGTCACAAGGACAATGGTGAGCGTAACATCTGAGCAGCTCTTTATTCAGCCCTGGCATGGGACTAGCATTCAAATACAGTATTACTATCCTCACAACAGCCCTGCAAGTCAGGTGTGGCCTCCCTCTGTTTTACAAAGTGTTTTTTCTCTTCTTTTAGATTGCAAGTTGGTGGGTATCCCTACAATCAAAGTCCTTTTATAGTAGAAATACAATTTTTTAACTTATGGTTTGCATATTCCCAAAAGCTCATTTGGTCTTTTCATTACTAAGTAAGCCTTAGCATTTTTCCCTATACTAATCAGTTGACTAGAACAGTGTTTTCTTTAAAGTAGTATGCTGGAAACTACGTCTAGGAATTCAAACTCACACTCGGCTTCATCTGGGGTAAGAGTTTTCACCCAAACTTCCTGTCCCTCTCTGGTCCTGTGTCCTCTTCAGTTTACAACACCCCCTCACCCCTCACCCCTCCTCCTCATCAAGTGTGGGACTGGCCAAAAGCACCCAGATGTGAAGGCTGAATGGGGAGGGAAGGTGAGCCTTACCTGGGCTGGTGCTCTCCTCCCGCTCAGCCTCATTCTCACTCCGGCCACAGGTCTCGTAGCCCAGGTCCTGGAGGTCCACCTGAACCTGCTTGCTGTCCTGCTTCACCAGGGATTCACCTGTTTGAGAGACAGAAGGTGTCTCACTTACTCGGTGGCACACATGCTGGCCCTTGGAGGCGGGAAGTCAGATCCAGAGTGGGATATACGCTTCTTTGGACGCATGGAGTGGAAGAGACCACCCTCTCCAGGCAGCACGACTTCCCTCCACCAGGGTGAGCCAGTGTTTGCCACTGATGATCTCACCTACGTTGACCCAGACGTAGTTGGGACCAGACATCGTTAGACGGCAGATATTGCACTCTCATCTCTAGAAACCCCAGTGAAACTAGCAAGTGCCTTAGCCACAGAAGCTCAGGAAATACCTGAATGACATTGAACTAACTTAGAATCCCAAGACATCTAGCTCTGCACTGTCCAATATGGTAGCTACTAGCCACATGTGACTATTTGGTGTTAAATTAATTAAAGTTAAATAAAAGGTAAACTTCCCAAGATGAACTAGCCCCATTTCATGTGTTCAATACCCACACGTGATACAGACAGAGAGCACTTCTGTCACTGCAGAAAGCACTGATTCTAGACCAGGGGTGGGCAAACTTTTTGACTCGAGGGCCACAATGGTTCTTAAACTGGACCGGAGGGCCGGAACAAAAGCATGGATGGAGTGTTTGTGTGAACTAATATAAATTCAAAGTAAACATCATTATATAAAAGGGTACGGTCTTCTTTTTCAATAGTTTTATTCATTTCAAACGGGCGGGATCCGGCCCGCGGGCTGTAGTTTGCCCACGGCTGAGCTAGACCAACAGTGATGATATATTTTGGAAGAATCGGACGTGGTGCCGAGGAACAGCAGAGAGACTATCAGTATGTGCTGAGTGAGGTAAGGCCGTGTGCTGACCACATCAGAGGTCATCAAACCCAGCTGTTAGTCCTCTGCCTCCCTAACTCACTGCAAACTGCTTTATCCATCCCTTCTTCTCTGCCACCTGCAAATTAAAGTTAAATATCCTCCTCCACGATGCTAGGACCATGGTCAGGGGTAAGTCTGTTTCAAGGTTGGGGAAGACGTGAAGTCCGCAAGGCATGTGGCTTCTCAGGGGGAAGACAGACGCTTGGTGGCGGGAACACAGGACTTACTGAGCATGAGCCTGAACTTCTCCAGCTGACTGGCCTGGGCTGACACAGTGGCTTCCGCTACCAGCAGCTTCTCCTGCAGATCCTGATAGCGCTGCCTGCACTGCGCCAGCTGGGAGCGCAGGTGCTGGGTGGGTCTTGGAAGGCTCAATTCCGACGGTGGCCCGGGGTCACGGGCTTGGGACTGGTCATCCAGCTGTGAAGAGGAGCCAGCACAGGGCAGTGAAGGGATCGGGGCAACCTGAGGTCAGTCCCAGCAGCAAGGCCCACTTCTCTGAGCCCCATGGACTTTACTCATGTGTCTGCCACAGCCCTGCTCATGCCATTTGGCAGCAACTTGCTTTCCAGATGGAGCCTGGGGAGCTGGGATAATGTTTTATTCACCTCGGGATCTCAGCACACGGCACGGGGCCAACCGAGTCTTCGGAGGAGCCCTCAGTACATGTTTGTTCAACGGTTGGAAAGAGAAGGGGCAGAAACCTCCACTCATCTGCCCCTGCATTCCTGCCTCGGTTGTCCTTTCTGAATCCTCAGGGTTCTCCATTTTTTCTTCATCCTCAGCACAGCCCCGCCCCTTTAAAAGGAGCCTGCTAACCCCTCTGAGACCCCTGGGAGGAGCTGTGATGAAAATGGCAGGGGCGGGCGGTGACGGGAAGTGGAGGAGGGGATGGGGGGATAAATGGTGATGGACAGAAACTTGACTTGGGCTGGTGGTCACACAATGCAGTGTACAGATGATGTGTTGTGGAATTGTGCATCTGAAACCTGTATAACTTTGTTAACCAGCGTTACCCTAATAAATTCAATAATAAGGGAGAGAGGAAATGGCAGTGATAAGGAAAAGATGTCATTACACACCGCCTGTCTGGGCTGCCTTACAGCCCTGTGCACCCCTACACTGCCTCCTATTGCACTGAGCTGCTTCTGTCCAGCTCTCCCTCCATACTGGGTACCTGGAGCACAGAGACCAGGTCGTGTTGCCTGCTGCCAATACCTAGTATGTTACTAGAAAATTAAGCACTCAAGATACATTTCTGGGAAATTAATTACTTGAGAAATATTTATGGCATAATGTTGCAAAAGCCTTCCTAAGCCTGGATGTGTGAGGAATATTATGACCACTGCCTGTGGTGCAAAGGTGCCCTTCCCTTAGTCCCTCTGGACCCACAAGGCAGAGCTGCTTAAGGAAGAAACTGACATCTCCAGCCCTCCTCCAAAGGCCTTTCATTCCATCTAATCCCACACTTACTTGGTGGGCATCCACTGCAAGGGCAGCCCCAAGGTCAAGGCTCTGGGGTCTGGGGCAGGGCCTCCCGGTCACGTCCTCCTCTTCTTGGCCTTGGTGCTTCCCAGGAGAACACACTGGCTCCGTGTTCATTCTGTCAATCTCCCTGGCCAGGTGCACAAGGAGCTCTGGACTCAGCTTGCTATTCCCTTCCCTGCTGCTCAGCACCAGCTGTTCCTTGAGGAGGTTGATGATGTTGTGGGCATTCTTCAGTTTTCTCTGGAGCTTTCTCAACTCAGCCTGAAGGCTCTTCTCATTCAGACCCCCTTTGGCCACGACCGTCTCCACCATCGCCTCGCCCTTCTCCTTGTCCTCCTCCATCTCCCATCCATCAGACATTGCTTCTCCCATCTGCTCTTTCAGCTCTGCGTTCTCAAGGCAAAGGCTCAGCATGGTGTTTCTGCAGGGAACATACACCATCAGGGGCCAAGTCTGGTCTTGGCCCGAGTTCCTGAAATCCCCCTTACCCACATCTCAGTCCATCATAAACTCAGAGACACCCCAGAGCATGAAGTAACCTCGGAGACCTATGACAACACTCTTATTCTATAGACAAGAAAACCCAAGCTCAGGAAGAGTCAGAGACTTGCCCACACCCTCATTAAAAATCTTGGACTTAAGCACCTGGCTTTGTTGTCTTTACCCGGCCACACAGCCTCATGTTCTAATTTTTAATGGCCCCTGGAATACACCATTAAGAAAAAAACATAAAGACCTAGCCTGGGACACATTTATTATTATGCATTCTACAGTTCTCTTAATTAGCATCAGTCAGTTTTCAACTACTGGATGAGAAATTGGAACCTAGGAACATGGCAGAAATAAATAATGCAAATCAGAACTTCAAACACACTATGGAATTAATTGCTTCATGACTCCTGTGATAGGAGACCATCTTCATGAGAGCAGATGTCTGTTCTGTTCGCTCCGTGCCCCCAGAGCCTCCACATTAAACATTCGCATTTGCAGAAGAAATAAAATGGACTCAACAAATAATTTTCACCAAGACATTCTATCTAGATCCACCTTTTCCTCCCACCAAATCTTTTAGTAGGGTTGGTGGAAGCAATAAAAAGCATAGCTTTAACAAGGTAATTCACTTAAATAGGCAATTCACTTAACCTCTCTGAGCATCCGTCTTCTTTTATATAAAACTAGAGGCCTGGTGCACGAAATGTGTGCATGGGTAGGGTCCCTAGGCCTGGCCAGCGATCAGGGCCAATCGGGGCCTTCCTTCCCCAGCTGCCAGCTGCCAGCTGGGTCTTTCCTTCATTCCACGCCGCCCTCTGGTGGTCAGCACACATCATAACGAGCGGTCAAACTCCCGGTCTCTCAGTCGAACTCCCAAGGGGAAACTTTGCATATTAGCCTTTTATATATATAGATAAGGATCGCAGCAGTGACCTAGTGGAGTTCTTGGATGCTTCAATGAAATTACATGTGTGTGTGGTTAGCTGAGGGTCTGCCGTGGACAAGTCATCTAATTCTGCTGTACAGCTGCAGCCCTGCGAAGACTAACATCAGAATCCTATGAAGTGCTTTAGGGCTGAGGCCTAGGAATTTACATTTCTACTTAAGTTCCACAGGTGCTTCTTACGTGTGCTAAATTGAGAACTGCTGGGTAGAAGAGGCAAAGAAAATAAGTAATTCACAACTTGAAGCATTGCCAGCTGGCTATGCTTCTAGATTGAATTTCTCAGAATCCTGAAGTCTTGGAACCAACAGAAGAGCTTGTCTAATATGAATTAAGGAAGAAAATGCTTTAGGACATGGACTCAGATACACTGTCTATGAGAGTGTTTCCTCAATGGAGACAAAGGGAGCTGTAATTTACCAAAATGGAGGTGTAAGAAGGAGATAAAGGGCATGTGTATGGTATAGAAAAGAATACTTAATATTCTAACTTTATGCTTTGGGGAAAATCCTATTGTTTTCACAATAATGAAAGCAAAGCTCAACAAAATCATCTCAAGAGATAGGCTAAGAATTTCATAAATTCTATCTGCTACAATATCAGCCAATCTTAAAGTTGGGTGGAGAGTTAAACAAATCAGAGTGTCAGGTCAGTAACTCTGTCAGGGGAAAGGAAAATAATCCATAAAAATATGTACATATGGTTTGATTATAGGTTCAACTGTAGGGTCAAAAGAGATATACTGTTCTTACCTATGACAGCTCAACTAAATTTATATATAACAGAGTTTAAGTTAAAAAAATATGTATATATTTTAATATATTTTATTGATTTCAGAGAGCAAGGGAGAGGGAGGAAGAGACAGAAACATCAATGATGAGAATCATTGATCGGCTGCCTCCCGCACACTCCCTACTGGGGATCGAGCCTGCAACCCAGGCATGTGCCCTTGACTGGAACTGAACCTGGGATGCTTCTGTCCTCAGGCTGACACTCTATCTACAGAGCCAAACCAGCTAGGGCAGTAAAACATATTTTAACAAGTAGAATCAAGGGAAGAAATCACCATTATCCAGTATTATGCACTTTTCTCTAAAGGACTTGTAGAGACATAAACACATGGAGCCTGGGATGGGGACCAAGAAGATGCCTTGGCTGCAGCAAGGCAAGTCCCTCGGTTATGGTGGCCTCTCCATTGGCAGGCTCCCCGGTCTGGGGGTTGTCCTACCTGATGTGGGCCACAGAGGAGAATCCTGCTTCCTCAATTTGAGCCTTCAGCTCCTTCAGTTCCCCCTCGGCTTTCCTCTTCTCCTCGAGGTGCTGGTGGACCTCAGCTCTCAGGTGGAGCATTTCCTCCTGAAGACCCCTGTTACTCCCCCCTCCTGTCGGGGACGGAGGGCAGAGAGACATGTTCTGGCTCTCCACAGCTGCCAGACTCTTCTCCAAAGCCACTTTGATGAGCTGAAAGAAAATCATGATTTAAAGAAGTCAGGCCAGTAAAGAGGATCCAAGGGGAACATCAGATCTCAAGGGCAGCCTCAAATGGGAACAAAAAAAGGCAGACCTAAAGTGAGTGCCCTCCAAGGTCTTCCTCAGCCAGAAGGGCCCTGGAGACTGGTTTGGGTGGGGAGGGCACACCCAGGGAGCAGGGAGAATTGTTGCCATGGGCAGGAAAAGGAGATTCCAGAGGTGGGTGAGAAAAACAAAAACACAAAAGCATATAATAAATAAATAAAAATTCGAACAAATGAGGTTTAAACAGGACTGGAAAGTATGCGTGCTGTGATTTTCCTCCTGAGGGGGCTGAGTCCCCTGAATCTTCCCACAAGTCAGGAAGTTTCATCAGCTCCATGACCCTGGAGTCTGTGACTGGGAAGACGAAGGCTTGAGACACCAGCGCTCAAATCCTCAGACTGTGCCTGTAACTCAGACTCCAAAGAGGATGATCAAGAGGGAGGGCTCAGGGTGCTGGGCAGTCAGGAGTCAGTGACAGAATCAGAATGTGGATGGGGCTGCAGGTAAGACACAACAAGCTGAGTTTAATTGGCTGCTGGAGAACCACACCCTGCAAGTACTGAGAAGCTACAGTGAGGCCACCTGCCAGCAGCTAAGTTCACGTGTTGGTGAATCACCCTTGTGCTGATGCTGCGGGTGAAACTCTCTCTGCAAATCTAAGCGGAAACAACTTCCCAACTCCCCACCTCCCCTTTCTTTTAGGATACTCTTGACATTACTCCTCAATGTTTCAACTAAAGTGGATTGGATGGTTTTCCCTCAAATGAGAATTTTTAACTTTTAGACTTCCTTAATTTTCATCTTGGGCTCCTCTCCAGTTCCCCCCATGCATTTAAAAGTGTAGAAAACAAATTTGAGTATGATAATCAACTTAGTTTATGACTAATTATTTTAGTACAAGAATTTGCCTGGAGGTCCAGTATTAATCATATATCTCAATACCATCTTGACTTCTGTTTCCTCTCAATTTTGACCTCCCAATTTCCCACCTCTCCCCATAGCTATTTTCCGGTCATGTTATTTGTCATCTTGTATCTCTACAAATATGACTTGTCTCTATAAATTGTACTTGTCACTTATAACTTCATTCTGGCTGTACAAAATCATTTCCCAATGATCAAAGTCATTAATATATTTATGTGCATAACCATATAGTGGCCATATAGTGGGGTTGTGATTGGGGATACGTTGCAGAATTAATTAAATGCTTTATTCCTTCATTCAGGTCACAAATATGTTGAACAGAACAGAGTCCAGAGGAGTGTAAATAGATCGATGATCGATAGAGCTGCTCGGCTTGGCACAAAGCCATTGACCTTTGCTTTTGACTCCATGACAGAGCATAGTAAGTTAGGCTGCAGGTATGTGGTGGGGTTGACTCATGACATATATGTGCAATGGTGATTAGGAGCATAGCAGTTGGGATTGTGAAGAGATGTACATCCATGTCAAAGATGAAAGAGATGAGCAAAAACACAATTGCTCATTTCCTAGGCATCCAATCCCCCCTGGGATTGTGAGCCTGAGATTTGTGAAGTTCTGGGATGTCTGCCTCTATGCCTCTGCTGCCAAACTGGGTGAGACTGGTGGCCACCCCTGCATGTGCCACAAGGCACCTGGGACAAAATAAAGGAAGGGGGACTGGATAAAACCACGTTTGAAAGTTTATAACCTCAGCCCTCATTCAAACTATGTGATATCTTTTTATGTAAACTCTTTGCAACTAACTGAATGTTGCATCAGCTTTTAATATGGGTGAAACTTTTGTTTTCTTTCTTTTTAATTGATTTCAGAGAGAAAGGGAGAGGGAGAGAGAGGTAGAATCATCAATGATGAGATTCATTGATCGGCTGCCTCCTGCCCGCCCCCTACTGGGGATCAAGCCCATGATACGGGCATGTGCCCTTGACCAGAATTGAACCCAGGACCCTTCAGTCCACAGGCCAGAGCTCTACCCACCGAGCCAAACAAGCTAGGGCAATATTTGTTCTTTTCTAAAGCTTAAAGGTTCCTTCTGCTTAAAAATAATGTCTGACTTTAATGATAGCCACCTATTTTTTAATGTACCTTCTGGATGTATATATTTTTCTATTGATTTAAATATACCCATTTTATTTAAATACAAAATTAAGACCCATGGAATATTAACACTAAAAGGGACCATAAAGTCCATCTGGTCTAATTTCCCACTATAAAATGAGAAAAGAGAGATCTGATTTGTTCCCAGGATGATCTGGGTTTCATATTTTCAGGTCAAAGGGAGCTTACTTTGGCTAATTTGTCTTTAAATTTTAAATACAAATGCATGAAAGTTAATATTTCCTCCCTCCCCCAATAAAACCCCAAGTATGTGTGGTGGTAGTATAAATCTTTTAAGTCTATTGTTAATTGTATCTCTTATAGCTTTTTTTCTCTCACCCCCCCTCCCCCCATTTTCTAATTCATCTGCTCTATTACGTCAGGGTATAACTCAACTTTTTTGTGTGCTGGATTTTCATTAACCCCATGCAGGTCTACATGCAGCTCTGATCTCTTGTTTGAAGAGAGTTGTGTTGCTTTTACCTTATTGCTTTACATCTTTCATAATGTAAATCAGTTCTCTGATAGCATTAGGGGCATTAAAACTATTCTTTTCTCAAGTTCATCACACTAAGTCTACTCATTTTTCTCTCCTTTGATTTTAATCTTGATTCTTGATTAACTTTTTTTTCCATTGCAAAAGTTCAAAGAAGAAAGATAATAATTGATTATGCTAGTTTCTTTCCCAGGAATTTCCTAGGTATTTATTATAGATTTTACATTTGATTGAGACTGGAAATTATCACCATGGCTGGACCTGAGACTTCCTGAGGTGGGTGAGTTCATACTGGATAAAGCTACTTGCTATAGCCTAAAGGTGGTTCTTGCCTTGGAAGAAACACAAAGTTGGGTGTGTTTGTTAGGGGACTTGTGTGTATGCCTGAGGTAAGGAAGGGAGCTTTGTGTCGAGAACAAAGCCAACCTTCTAAGGACACAACTAAAAGAAGCTCAGAACCTAATCTCAACGGACTATTTCCCTGGATACAAGCAAACACATTTTTGAGAATCTGGACACAAAACAGTTATAGCAAAACAAGCTTTATTTAATTTGTGGCAGAAGAGTCACACCTTCAAGCTCCAGAAAAGTTGAAGTAAATTGACAATGATTTCACACACCTCTTACCCAAAACTGAAGATTAGAGTTTCAAGAAAAGGTGATGGAAAGCAAAATGGTGCTTACGCAAGATATCCTTCATCCAATAGGTATAGACTTTGTCAATCATGAGTCAAGCCCCAATCCAAAGATTTTTTAACCCATAATTTATTATCTCCTATGCCAAGTAATAGGGAAGATGTTGCAAGAAAAATACAAATGCCCCAGTGTAAAAGTTTACTTCAGGGTTGAACTGACCTTCTCAAAATGTGCTCTGGTCATTGTCTCCATGCAGACTATAGGAAAGAAGGTTAAGGAAGAAATGACTTTACTAAACAGTGTGCCTATAACTGAGAATTAGAATGAAGGACTTCTCAGAACCTGGCTCTTGTCTTATGTGTCTCTTGTTCATTTATTCTAAAGTCAATCCTTCCCACAGTAGCAATAACCTGCTGACATCCCAATATAGCTGTCTTAGTGTGGACATCTGGTCATCCTGAAGATCTCTCCCGCTCACCCGGAGTCCTCAGTGAAATCAGGAAGTGAAAGGCAGAGGGACCAGTGCAAAGGGGCTGTGGGGTACATAAGTAAAGTTACAAGCATTGGCTAGGAGGACTCAGAAGAAGCTGTTAAAGTAAAATGATAAGTAGAGCTCATGCAGAAACTCAAGGGGAAAGTAAGGGTCAGGTATGTCTAAAGCAATAAAGAGAGGATCTTGATAGAAGGTAAATAATCTGTGTTGAGGACTTGAGATATTCCAGACAACTACTCATGTCAAGAACCAAAGACTGTGCCAAATCCTGCAAGAGTTGGGGGTTGCTCCCTTGGGCTCTTCTTGTTGGTTTATTAGATGTCTCCACTTTTTCTTGTGCAGATGTACAGGCAGACTCAGAAAGCCTCATTTCCCCTATAGTTTTCCTAATACCCCCAAGAAAGTTATCACTGGAAATACCCAGCTGCTTCTGCAAGAAGGACAGATACCAAAAATCCACTTTCTCCTTAAGTCACAGGCATGGTCCATGTAGGAGATGTGATGGCTAAATGTCACTGGGCAAGGTGGAGACACAAAGGAGTACCAGTGAGTGCTAGGGATCACTACTGGTGACTTAATCTCTGAGGTCCAGGCCATTAAATTCTTGAGCTTGAGAATATGCTGGTTATTTCATCATTGATGGTTGGTGAGAACAGTGTTTCAGCCTTGGGTTCCAAGTTGAGGTTTGACAGGGGCTTGCCCTTGAAGTGCCATCTCTTGGTCACTGATGTGCCGTGACCTGGGTGGTTTGTCAGATTTCCCAACAAAGTTCTCTTTTGTATGATGAGATTTCATTGAGAATGATTCAATCCTCTTAGACTTTCTCAAAGAGCGCTCTCCCAAAGCAGGTCGCAGGCCCTGCCACCTCCCCAAGTAGCCCTTCTTTGACTCTCTGTCTTCAGTGGTGTGTTTCAGTTACAAAAGCCCAAGAGGGAAAGTGTCTGTGGTCTTGTTATAAGTAAAAATTCTCCTGGAGCTACAGCTATCGATGGTACATAGGGACAAAGGCCGGTGAAGGGGCAGAGAGAGCAGGGGTAAGAGACAGAAGGAGTAAAAACGAAAGAGTGTATTGGAGAGAAAAATGGAGTGAAGATAGAGGTTGGCAAAGTGGCTGGGAAGCTCAGGGAGGGCAGGGAGAAGACTGGGAAGTGGTTTATATAAAAAGATAGCTTCTCACTCTCGGTCCACAAGAGCTGCAGGAAAGCACCAGACCCCAAAGAGTTACGAGTCTTCCACCCTGGGACCCAGAACCTGACTCAGACTTACTTGCTGGTGGCTGTTGTGTGCAGCCTCCTCCTCAATGCTGTCAGTGAACTCGGTGCTCGCATCTTCGGTGTCATCCCCTGCAGCTGCACCTGGAAATAAGTCCAAAAGAGAAAGGTGATTCCCTTCACAGGTGGCTTCCAGACGGCAGCTAAAATGTCACTCCTTTTGCCATCTGCCTCTGATTTCTTCCCTTCCCCATATGCATGGGTCCCTAGCCAGCAGGGCTGACAGGAAAGGCAGAAGCAATGTGCCAAATCTGTAGAAAAGCCTTCTCTCTGTATCACTGGTATTTTCTTACTAACATTCAAGCTTATGCCTCAAAACATAAGCTGGCTTTGATTGCACAGACCCGTACCTAAGGAGCCCACGGTCAGGGTGGTTACCCTTTCACTTATTTCCAGAAAGTCTGAATTACAACCTCCCCCCACCCCCCGCTCCCCACCTGCCCCAGTTCTGCCTCTGACTGGCTATGTAACAAGTTTCTCTTCTGTAACATGGGCCCAGCATGACTACTCTTTTCCCCACCACTGAGTGTGGACAGGGTCCCTGATTTTCTGGGGACTAGGGCAGTCCTGCTCCTCTCATACTTTTCCATCACTGGGATCAGCTGTGCATGGGGTGACAGTCTCTCTGAGGAAGCCTCCTCTAGGGGCCCTGTGTCCTACAGAAGCTCAGGTCTAGTCAAGGCCCAAGGCACAAGTATTTCTTAATTCTTTAACACCCCCCATCCCATGTCTCAGACTCTTGCTCAATGCCAACATCCATTGCCTGAAGGGTTCTTGCACCGCTTTTTCCAAATGGGATTTAATCCATATTTTCATTCCCCAAAGATGGACATGGTTCCCTAGGGCACAAGCATCTATGCCCTGAACTAAGGGACAAGGAGCTGCAGTTGGTGGTCTGGGCAAAGGTCTAGAGCTGTGCTGAGCAATAGACTTTCTGCAACTCTATGTCTGCGCTGCCCAACACGGTAGACACTGGTCACATGTGAGTGGCTACTGAGCACTGGAAATATGGCTAGGGTGACTGAGGAACTGAAATTTTAATTTAAAATAGCTTAACTTAAATTAAAATTCAAACATGTAGCCAGTGGCTGCCATATCGGACAGTACAAACCTAGGACATTTCTTCCTCTTCACATGTTAGAATAAGACTGTCTATCCATCCAATTTCAGATTAAGGCCTATGGCCCACATTACAGATTTCTTCTGAAAAGTGTAGGAATTTATAGTGGTTAATTCATTTGAACACCAAAGAAAATCTACCTTGACACTCTCTGGGTCTTACAGAGCCTGCCCAAGTTAGAGAACCTAGAGATCTAGTTGTGACCCTGACCTTGGCAACCAACCTGGTTAAAACTCTTCTGACCTCTGAGTAGTAACCTGGGCCTCGAAGAGATTAGGTGGCGTATCCAAGGTTCTGACAAGACAAGACAAGTGTCTGAACTTCATGAGGCAGCTCACTGTTCCTTCTAATGACAAGTCAGATCTGTACCTTTGTTTCTTCAAGACTCAAGACCCTGCTTCTGAGCTCAGACATCCCTGGATGAAAGGCCTTGCGTGAATAACGAGCATTCAGTACCATCTGCAGAGGAGGTGAATGGGGAGGGTCACGCCCGCATTCCATCCCGGCATCTGCAAGTTCGTGCCAGATGTTTGCAATGGTCTGGGCCAATCTCATTAAAGTACAAAATGGTAGTAGGCATGTTGTTCTAACAGCTTCATCTTAGGCGTCACTCACTGATCTTCACCGTAAATGTTGTGTTATCTTTGGTTCAAGGCAGTACCTGTTCAATAAAGCCGTACTTACAAGGGACCTCTACCACTCAACATCTTTGGAGTCCCCTGGCGGACAGTGCACAATAGGCATTTCCATTACTTAATCTTTTAAACCAGCCCCAGAACATCTGGTTCAGGATGTGTAGAGTGAATGAACACACTCCCTAAGCTTTGGCTGTTTTGGAAATTCACTGAATCCAGGATGCTAAATCACTTGAGGACATCTGTACCATATATAGGGTGTCCCCCCAAATATGTACACACATACTTTGAATAATCATAAAGGCAGTGTTTGTTAAAATACATTTTAAAAAATTGAGCTACCAGCTGTTAAAGTATGTATATATTTTTTTGGGACACCCTGTATTATGCTTACTATCAATTTTTTTTTTTCTGTACAACAGTACAAATCAGAATCTTTATTTTCTCCTGCCAAGAAAAATGAATTGCCCCACTCAGTGGCAGATGAAGAAAACACACTTTTTATGGTTCCTACTGTTGAGCATTGGGCTAGAGAATGTCCCTGTGACTGAAGAAAGCTCAGCTCTGTGAGGTCAGGATCCTCATCCCCACACCACTTTTGGTGAGTTACGTAGCCATTCTGGGCTTACATCCCAAGATGATTCCAGACTAGGTTTCAGGGGTAAGGTTTAGTGGGGAATCAGAATAGGTGGTTGTCACTGGTTTTGAAAGTTTTTGTCTAACTTTCTGTCCTCCACTTACCTCTGCCACCTTCCTGATGCCACATCCACCTTTCTAGATCATGCTGTCTCTTTAATTCACTCGGGAGCAGGATACCATGGGTTTGAACTCACTAGGAATTAAAGGGAGACCAAGCAAGAATGCCCATTTCATCCCAACACTCCACTACACAGGGGTTTTACTTTCCTTAATGTTTATTTATTTATGTATTTATCTTTAAGCTAGTTTATAGTCCCTGTATTTCCTCCAGGACAGTGTTAAGTGCTGCCCAGCCTTTCACCAACTTGGATTAGAACGCAGAAAGCTTTTTAGTGTTAGAGTGGGGTGGAATAAAAAAAATTATAGAGAATACTGGGATGAATGTTATCCCACACAAGGTCCTACATGTTTTACACATTAGACATTCCTCTTTCCGTTACCTTCTGTTTTGTTTTTTTTAAATAATGACAATAAAAGAACTTCTTTTGTGCAAAATACCCCTTTCTAAGCTTTTACAAGGCAACAAAACACTATCTTCAAAACTAACTTGGAATACTTTAAATTTCTAATTTAAAGGTGCTATGTTTTGTATTAATAAACCTACTACTTATTTCTCATGAATGTGAAATAAAATAGTCTGTCACCTTTAGAATCTCTGAAAGCTAAGAATCTGTTAATTCAGATTTAACTTGCTTCTCCTTCTCCAGGGTTAAGTTTTATGTGTTAGACTGAAATTTTTATTAAAAACTGTTGAGGCTTCAATAATAGTTCTCAGGTTGTGATTCCTGCAAGTTTCTAGGCTCTGAAACACACATACTGAAGTGTTACCAAAACCTTCCCTTTTTAGATTTAGAAAATTATTTTCTGCCAGCGATCTGATGATAAAGTACACAGAAATAAAGCAAACCTCTAAAATACTATACAATCCTTGGCAAAATTTTAATTATTATGCATATATATATATATATATATATATATACATATATATATGTTATCAATGAGGCAAAAACTCATGCATTTGTGGTGCTTTTTAAATAGCAGATGGCTATAATTATTAAGAACAGGGGCTCTGGAGCCAGAATGTCTACATTAGATTTCTGCTTCTGTCATTAGTTATGTGACTTCAGGCAAGTCACAGCCTTTCCATATCTCAATTATCTCAGCAGTTAACCCTATTAACTAGGGTTAATAATGACACCCACTCCCTAGTTGTGCACTTTTAAAGGGTTTGCTGCTTTTGAAAGTGCTTAGAACGGTGCTTGGCATATGGCGTGTACCACTAAATATTGCCCTTAAACATTATTGTCTTATTATTGTTGGTAAACTAAAGTGGCCCAAGGGTAGGTAACCAGCAAGGGGAAACTTTATACCTGTGATTAACTGGATCTGGATTGGGTCTATTGCATGTCTGTGTGTTTCCCCAAACAAGAGGCTGGAAATCACACTTGGTTCTCCCTGCTTTCCAGAACCGTTGAAAGAACACAGTTGTAAGTAAATAGAATGAGCTCTTTTGAGTGACAGGTGCTTCACACACCGGGGTCATCATCATCAAATTCTAGCTGCCCTCAAACTCCATCAGGCACGAATAAGCCTTAGAGGAAAGCCATGAAGTGTTATTTTAATTCTGCAGTAACGAGCCCAAACTGGTTGCACACAACCAGTTACCCCCAGCTCTAGAGTCATTACTGATTTCCCTTCCAGCCATTTATATGGGACCAGCAGATAAAGAGTCACATTTTCCCATATGGTTACTCAGGATATGGGACTCACATCTGACTATTTTGAAAGAAGATTCAAAGAGCTAAACACTTCACAGCATGAACAAGTTGGCGGTGCCAAGCGCCCGGCTGTTCTTCCCTTGCCGCCAGGCTGCTGAGCCGGGTCCTCTGGGCCCATCTCACTTTCACTTCTGGGCACCCTGCCAGGGGCTCATGACGAGGAGTCACATGTTCACATCATGAACCAGCTACTGCAGGCTCAAGCTTTATGATGCACTATGAGAGAATCAAAGGAAACCGCTCGCCTAACGAACGCGACAATTTCACCTGCGTCCACTCCTGTCTGGACCATAAGAAAACTTTAAGAGTTCATACAGTCCTCCATAAACTTCTGCTGAGAAATAAAGTTCTTTAACTGGACAGATTCTGATCTTGGAACAGAAGTAGGTAGAAAACTGTTGTCTTTGGTCAAGCCCCTTCAGGGTGTATCTTTGTCTTTAAATTGCAACCTCTCTTAAGTCGCTACCAGCTTGTCCTTGATTCAGAAAGCAACTGTTCTCAGTGCTTAAGCTTCTACAGTGTCAAGGAATTCTTCCTGCTCATGGTCTCTCGCTTTCCACGCAAAGGACACGGGAAGCAGGACTTTCCAGGAACCTTTATGGGGACAGTACCACCCACCATAAGAACTGGCTCCTCACATCTCCATCCCTCTTCCTACTTCTCTCCTTCAGTGAGGAGAGCAAGAAAGGGTTTTTAAGGTACAGCAGTCCATTTCCATTTCTGCAGGAAATACAAGGCTGTCCCTTAGGCTCACTTCTTTGAAAGCAGAAAAATTCAGGTTCCTTCCTCTTCCTCCCTTTAAGTTAAATAAACACAAAGGCATTCATTCACTCACACCAGAGCCTTACTCTGACTTGGGATTTTAGTATAATGGTCAACAGACTGATTCTCCTATAAGGAAAAAAAAAAAAAAATAGGAGCTTTCTCTTTTTTTTCTTCTCTTAAACCTTTTAAAAATGAAACTAATAATTACTGTTTGGCCTTGGATACTTTTATTGATCAGTAACAACTTTTTTGTGTGTCTCAACTCAAGTGGCTGAAATTCTAATACTTATATGTAAAAAGAAAAGTACACTCTCCATGTCAGCACAAATGTTAACACAGGTTAGCACAGCACAGGGCCATGAAGAAATGCTCTTCCTGAGGAAAATACACGGACTGGGAAATAGACCTGGAAATAATCTAATGCCAAGTTACTGGGTCATTTAACATGTCACTTCCTCCTTCATTTAAATAGTCTGAAGCAGTTTCATTTTCTCAAAAGCCTTAGGAGCAAACTTTTAAGCGATGAAAATAAAGCTGTTTTTATTATCAAACTGTCACTACTTTGTGGAAACAAATTCATGATTTGTAAAACATACCTGTATACACACGTGCAGCTTGAGAGAGGATGGCATTTTAGAGCAAGGACTTTGATCATGGCAAACGAAGCGGTGCGCACGCATGTTACTCACGGAAAGCAAACTTCATGCATATGCAGACATTTATGAGTTCCTTAAGGGAACCAGGAAGCTGATTTGGTTCATGACCCTAACACCCCTACTCTTCACATTATTTTACATCAAACATGTTCTGATGTTGCTGAACTTTCCATTTTATCCTTCCAGCTTTTGCAAGAGGAAAACAATATGATAGAGATGTTTATTTCTCGAATTTGACTTGAAACAACGGGAAAAAAAGGGAAAGTAATGCAAAAAGAATGAGTAATTCACTTGGTACGTTTAATTATTATTTGAAATCTGGTACAGTTATTATTGTCAGCTCTACAGTTTGTTTCCCTTCCACTTCCCATCCTTTGTCGGAAGCTAATTGCGGTGCCAGTGTTTGACTTGGGAAACGCATCCTGGCTCTTGTGATTATATAGCAAGAGGCTGAGGACTTACCTTCTGTCAACACTCAGACTACTTAACAGCAACATGCTTGCCATGTAATCATAATAAAAACGGTTTAACAAAGTCATCGATCCAAATGTCTAGCGAGAGGGTAGCGTAAATCATATTCCAAAAGGTGTAAAGACTAAAAAACTGTCGCCCCATAGAAATCATTCCAATGAATGGTCCCATTGGCTCACTCCTTGCTTTTTGTTATTGGCTGCCTCATGAGCCCCATATTCCTAGCTCTTCTTTCTATAGTACAAATGGTTCTATACCACCAAAGGGAGAAGAAAATCTCTCTGAACTTTAACCCCAAGAGAAACGAGAGAACATACTCTGCAGGCTTCATCTCTCAGGATATTAGTATCTGAAAAAGAAAGCTGATTTCACTTATTCTACCATCAGTACAATTTCTACAAGACAGGATGGAAAATGGACTGTGTGCGGAGGGCCAATATTTATTCCTAACTTCATAGGAAGTGTCACATTTCCCTGCAGGGCACTGGCTGCTGACCTGTATAATTACTACTGAGGCCCGAGTTGAAGAGGCAACTTGAATTTTTCAGGGCTGTCAAATGTGAAGATTCTGTGACTTTTTCATATAAAAAGACCAGAAACCAGAAAACAATGGCTTTATCCTAACAACAGGAACTAGAGTTTTCTGACACTAGCTCAAGGAAAGCCAAGGAATAAAGCATTGTACTCTCTAAGGCTTACAGCCCAAAGGGAAGTGACTTTAGGTACACCAGTCAGACTTTATTCCTCGAGGAAAGGAGCAATTTGGGTATAATCTGATCTGCTCCCCCTTCACCCAGAGAACCCTAGGTCCAACTGGGAGACAAAGAAAAACGAAACCAATTTCGTGAACTGCATTGAAGCTATAAAGCAAACTTCTCAGGACCAGACACTGAGTTCGGAGCACAAATAAGCATAATAGTGATAGGTCTTTATAAAGATTTGTCACAGAGATCACGTATGCATAAACTGTGCAAGTGAAATATACTAAAGAACCCTCTAAGAAAATGTCTTGTGGCTAGAAACTAATATCCTATTCAGGTCAAGATTTTCTTGCTTTAATAGAGCTCTCACTATATATAACAGCACTGACAAATATTTTAAAAATATGAATAAGGAAGTAGAGGTACCCAAAATATTGCTGCTGCCCACAATCAAAGGAAGAAAAATGCGGTGGGGGTAAGGGTAAAAGTACACCTTATCAAACTAAAAGGCAGACAATATTAGAATAACCCAAAAATGTCTTTTCAAAAGCTGGAACTTGGCTAAACAGCTATGATCTGAGGGAGAATTTAATTCATTCATTTTCTTTCAAGATTTTTTTATTCAGGCATAAAGTTCCATAAGCAGAACACACAATGCTTTATCTAAAATTATGGTGATGTTGAAAAATGCCTGACACAGGAAGCACAATCCAATAAGAGAAAGGGTCTGTGCTTCTCAAGAGAGAATGGATACTATTATATCATGTTAACTCTAGTTGATATGGTCGATCACAGCATCATCTATATGTACGCTATAGGACAAAATTCATCAGAACTGTGTCCCCTAATAAGATGTCAAATTATCACACAACAGTGGTCGACCAGAGAGCTCTCTCCAGGCAGCCCTGTTTGCAAGCCTCATTCCAGCTACCAGAAAATCAGTACTGATTTCAGTCACATCAGTGGTATCAAAATTAAACTTTTAATTTATCCTCTGCCACTAAAGCACTGAATTTTCTAAAATGTTTTCCAAAGACAGTATCAAAAGGCAAGTAACAAGTTAGTCTGTCCTTTTGGAATCTAAATCGGGACCAGAAATTCACTTACATTTTTCCTCTCTAATCTATTCTGATAATTTTTCAATAGGAAGTTGAGTTTCTCATTATTCATCTAACTTGAATTCCTCTAACACTTAGCAACAGTTCAAGACCCCAAGGGAAGTTCCTACTCTTGTTCAAGGTTGACAGAAGCAGCAGTGGTAATTAACGTAAGTTCTTGTAAACATTGTGACTCATTAGAACCCAAGTCACCCAAGGTTGAATCTTAGGAGACTCTATTAGAAAGCTTCCTTGGTCTATTCGTAAAATTAAGAGATAACATTTCCTAAATGTTTTGGTTGGCTGACATTTTCACTGCTTGAATACCCACCTCCTTACATCCAGAAAGTCACAATAAGCTCTGTGCAGGAAGGGCCTCTTAAGATTAAAAGAGTAAGAAAGTGGATTGGATGGTTCTGCTTATACTTCCTATCCCCTTCCTTAAATGACTCCTTTCCCCACCAAAGCCACTAAACCTGGAAAGCACTTCCATGAAGAGGAAGGCTTATTAAGGCTATCAGTCTTTGCAAAATACTTTATAGAAAGTGCTAGGCTGTTCTTTTGGATGGAATTTAGAATGTCAGGCAAGCCATGTCAACACAAGAGTGTGAAAGGAATAACTGTCCTGGAAAACAATGGAGGGCAAACAGGACACTCACTGCACTCCACCTTGTTTACAAAGAGCAGTCACATTTACGGTGCTAGAAAGCCTCAATCCCTGCTCATCAGGTTTAAAAACCAAAATCTTAGCTTCTAATCTAAGCAACTGCCATCCAGCAAAATAGGTATCTCATTTGAACCCACAGAGCTCCAAGTTATCCTGGTTACTTTTTACACCGTCAACAGCGATGAACCAGTACTACCTCCAGTGGCCCTATCCTTATATCTATCCTGTCGCTGTAAGAAAGCACCGAGACAATGACTGAAACCTATAAACACAGATCTGTGACATTTATTTCTAAACTATTCAAACACCTCAAAGCCTGAAGCCTATTACTTATTTTAATATGGAGAAATGGAGAAGCACTAAAAAGTGAAAAATATAGGACTCCATCAGGGCCACTACCACCTGAAAATAGACAAGCAATACACTCCTCTGGCCATAATGACTTATTTGGTGAAATACTAAGTTTAATGGGGGACGTTCATTTCAAATTATCTTCTTACATAGAGGATTTTGACTCTAGAAGACCTGGGAGCTTTCGTCAAGTCATGATCTGACTAAATAACATACCCTTGGTTTAAAGAAAAAGAATTTAATGGAATTTAATCTCCTAACCTAATTTCATAGTCATTATAAAATCAATTCTGAACCAATATCGGAGGTAAAGGTTTACTATCAACGCTCTATCCTTTGCCTCTGCTCTTTCACGTGGCCCTCCCAATGCTATATATAGTCTACCATGACAAGACTTGGTTTTGGTTACCTTCCAATAAGGATTATATCACTTATGCAAAGTCATTTTTATAGACTTTAAATCTCTCTCTCTCATCTTGAAACTTTAAATTACTCTCCCTCAAAGAGCAGGAGTTGACTGAATGGCAAAAATAATACACACGCATGCATTATGACATGATATGGAACATATGAAATGGATTGTGAGAGTGGGGGAAGAATAAACTTTATTGGCCCACAGAAGGGATGAAGGAATCAGGAGGAGGCGCTGGGGAAAAGAATGGATACGGGTGGGAAAACTAAAATGGAATGATTTAAAATGTGCAAATACACTTTGTAACCTCCACCATTCAACGTAGAGATGGAGATGTACTGTGAAGTTCAGGTAGACTAAAGTGAGTTTCACTTTGTAGCTGATGCTACTTGTACCAGTTTTATCATTAGTAAGTCACCATTGAATTCTGCAGGTCAGACCAGGCTCTCTCTGGTTAGTACAAACAAGGCTTTCCATCCTGGTTGCAGTGACCCGCCAGTGCTCAGAAGGCATGCTTGTGACGAACTCGCACACTTTCCAGTTCCCCACCTCCATTGGCGGCCAGGGTCTCCAGCCTGCTTAAGCGCTCCAGGCTTCTTCCAAGAATTTCTTCGAGCCGACTGCGCAACACCTGGGCCCCTTCCAGTTCCACCTGCAGAGTCTGGTCTCTGTCAGAGCTGATTAAACATGCCACACGGAAGGAAAATGGATTAGCCATCAACTGTAATGAGTCCACCTGTGCTTGCAAAGAGCCATCAATGCCATGAGACCTTCTAAAGCAAGCATGTCAAACTCACGGCCCGCGGGCCGCATGCCTCATTTATTTGGCTGTGTTAGCCTTTGAGTTTGGCATGCTTGTCTAAAGTAACTCTTCTCCAGGACACAGTGAATGAATGTAGTCTTTGTTGTGGCATTTGTGACCACTGTGGTAGATTAGCAAGACCTGCTCCTTTCTTTAAAGTTTGTCCCTTATCCTAGGCTCTGGGCCAATCTCACAGGACATTATAGCTCCCGAGATTTATCTCACACCCCTATAGCACATAAGAGAAATTTCATTATTTGACTAAGAGTGTTAGTTTCTGGAAAAAAAAAAAAAAGGAAAAACTAAACATAAACTGAAGCACTATTGAGCCAAGTAAAATACTTGTTCTCTTGTTTGTTAACCAGACTTGACAGTGCTCTGAAAAGGAACCCAGTTCACAGACACTAAGGATCCAGACATTCTTTAAAAAGTAACACAATCAAGGGGTCCTATTCTACCTTTCCTCTTCCTTCATTTGCTTGAAGTAGAAAAAAAAAATTAAATCCAAAAATAATAGAAACTGAATAGTAAAAGAATAGTAAAAGAATAAAAATTGGGCAAGAGAAAAGGGGGCTAGGAGGGAAGACAAAATGTACAAAAAGGGGAAGAATATAAAATGGACTAGAAAGATATAATATACATGACCCCAAATCAAGAGGGACAAGAATAAAGACTGGTCACGATGGCTATTGGTGATCCTGGGGTGATATTGCCATCGCAGTAAATATGTTTTCTTCAATGATACTCAACAGTATCAGTTCCCATTACAGCCTTAGTCTTAGAGTGGAACAGTCTTTAGTAGGACATGGAGCAGAGAAAGGAAAGGACTATACATGGAGTGCTTACTAGAGGCAAGGCATTATTTTAGAAACCTGCTAGGTCTTCTCATTTGAAATTTGCAACAGCTATATGACTGACTTAAGATTGGACACTTCTGTTCAAAGCAATCCACACAACAAATGACAAACTGGGCAGTCCCAGTAGCCGTCTCTGCTCTCTTTTCTCCCATCTTCGCTATCGTACGCATCTGCACTTAATGAGAGTAAACGGGAACACAGTGCAGTCACTCTCTTACCTGTCGGGATGGGCGTGGAACTTCACCAGACTGCTATAGAGCTGTCGCTCTGCTTGTAAGGCCTCATTGAGCCGACTCCGTTCATCTACCAGTCCTTCTAGCATCAGCAGCAGCTGAGGAAACAGTAGAAGAAATGTGCAAATGGAGAAATGAGACATGAAGCCAGTTAATCCTGAGAAAGACTAAAAGAATGCATTAGCATGTACCTTGACTAAAAGGAAGCTCACTATATTATTACTTACTTATGCTTTCCATGGTATTTTAGTTTTCAAATCAATGCCACATGAACTACCATTTTTTCTTCTTTAAAACCCTATAAGGCAGTGTTTAAACATGGAAGCAAGTAGAAGATAGAGGGGAGCCAGAGCCTAGGAAAGAGGCTGAGAGAAAGGAGGGGAAGAGAAAGAGAGGAAGGGCAAGAGGGAAACATGTAATGGGACTTCCTAGTATTCTTCATTCATCCAATAAATACTTATTGAGTCCCTTTTATGTGCCAGGTTCTGCTCTAGGAATAAGCTTACTATCTTGTCAGGGGGAAGACATTCATCAATCATGTTTGTCACTGTGAGCTCTGATAAGTGCAATAAAGATGACGAGCTATGACAGTGCATGACCAGAGAGATCTGTTTAAGGGGACTGGTAGAGTTAAAAGCCAGACTGGAGTGACATGAGTGGTTAGTGAGAGGGATGAGAGGGGAGACCAGGAGCACAGGCAAATAGGTCTTCTGAGAAGTTTATCATTGAAAAAAGGTTAGACATGGGACAGAAGCTACAAAAGAACTTGGGGAAGAGGCAGAAGTTTTTCTTCTTTTCTTAAAAAAACCCCACAAAAACTTAAAAATTTAATCACTTTTAAAAGATGGTTACATGCAGGCAGATGGATTCAGCCGAGAGAGGTGACTTAGGGGTCAGGGACAACTGACGGTGTGTGACGAAAGAACTGTTTCTCCCTCCACAATTACAAGTGTAAGGAAGGGGCCTCAGCTGGTGGCTGACACTGACCAAGGCAGGACACTCCAGAGCACAGATTCTCCATGAAATTCTATCCCCGGGCCCCTTCACAGCCAACTGAGATGGACAGGTTTTCCACTGTTTACTTCACAGTGAAAATAAGGTTTGTATTCCAATAACTTACTTGTTGTCTTCGGTTTCCTGAAGCTTCCTGACCCTGTGATTCTACCAAAGCAACTTTTTCCCGAAGAAGCAAGACTTCTTGAGTCAGGCGGTCCATAGCTGGTATGTCCTCAGGATCAACCAGTTGCATCTGCAGGTCCTAGAAGTAAACAAATGGGAACAGGAATAAAAATACTATTCAGCAAAGGAAAAAAATGCTCCTAAGACAGTCTGCTACACTTTCAAGTGGGATACGGATAAGCCATAGGAAGGTAATGATGTATTCTGAACGGAGTCACAGCAACTCTGATTCAAGTCCAAGAGAACACAGCATTATCACGAGACGCTAGCAGTGTGTCCGAGAAATAAGCACTGGCCAACGGACCAATGCATCTGAACGTGTGTAGGTGCCTATTCTGAGTTGTAGCTATTTCCAATGGTCTTTAAAAAGCTTTGAGAGACCTTTATGAGGTCTTCTTTAATCTGTATGTTCCTGGTCAGGGACTCCACATCAGCCGCCTGCACCTGCAGCTCTTCCTCTTGCACAGCCATCATGGACTGTAGAGCGGAAAGTTCCATCTGTGCAGAGAAGAAATCCTCAGGTAAATTATAAGCAACAAAAAATTTTATTTGTGCATTTTCTAATTCTTTCAAAGCTTATAGTATCACTGTGTGGGCTCATGATGACTTATAACGATACCAAGTTATCGGATGGCTCTGGGATCCTGTGGCGTGTTAGGAGAAAATGTTCCTCCTCACATTTCTTTGCATGAAGCAGCCCTGGCAGTGTAAATCCTGACCTCTCTCCACCCCTTTCCTCACGCAGCCCCGGGCAGGCAGAGGGACTATCGTAATGGCACATGGGGGAATAATAAGCCCGGCATGCTTGGCTAGGTTCTGCCTTTCCTAACCTTCGGAGAGAATTGCCTGCAGGAAGCCTGTTTTTGCCAGGGCTTCTCCAAGGGCAGGCCCCTCCCTACCATGCAAACTGGGGAATCTACCCAGGCCCAGTGTTGCCTGTGACTGGGGAGGTAAGTCTACCTAATTCTGGGGACTGGCTAGCAGGCCCATTGGCTCTTGCATTAAGTTCTCTACCTAAGCCTTTATCAGTAACACAGTTGATAAGGTACCACATCATCTGCCATTACTTTGTTTTATTTCTTAGTTTGTTCAGGTCTGCGTTATGGAAAAAAGGGGTGCTATGTATTAGGCCCTCTTCAGAGATCTCTATCATTAAATATTGAGATAATTTACTCCATTAAAAAAAATGAAAACATGAGGAAGAAACAGTATTGCAGCATGATAAAGATCTGCAGTCAGACACACATGGGTTTCAAATCATGTCTTAATATCCCTGACAAGACATTTAAACTGAGTTTCAGTTTCCTCAATGGTAAAATGGGAATAATACCTACTTTTCAAGGCTATCTGAAAATAAAAAATATGTATCTAAAGTGCCTGGCACATACTAGGCAATCAATAAAGGATGATCACTATTACCACCACTACAATTATCTCAAGATAGTAGGGGAGTACTTAAAAATTGAGAAAAATCTTCATGGCTTTTGGAAAATAACAGATATTAGAGGGAAGTTGATAATGAATATAAGACATTGAACTGAGAAGTTGGTAGTTAAGGATACATAAAGGTAAGTAATATAGCTAAATATCATTCACTCCAAATATCCATTTACTCATTATAATTTTATAATCCTGAAAAGAGGACCAGACCAAAGAGTAATATTGCTCTGAATTGAACATATATGAGAAAAACAGGAACTGCATATGGAAACTAAAGAACTGACATGAATAATCAGATAATGGTTGGGGTAGAGCCCCCCCGCCCCTCCCCCAGAAAAGGGGGAGGATAACTGGGGGATTTTTAAAACTGTTATTTTTTAAATGCCATACAACTTCATATCCTCAAACTTTATTCATATAATGTGGGTCTGTTTGTAAGGAGATAAATGGTGTAAAAAGAGAAGCTAAGAGGTATAATAAGATACTTTGATCACAACTATGAACACAGGCTTTACATTACAGATCTAAGACAAAGAAGTGGGACAAAACTGAGGAACTACACAGCTTAGCCAGCTGAACTGGACTTAGGAACCCATGACCCGAACCGACCTTCTAAAACAGATGCCCTGGTAAATAAAGGCTCTTAGTTGTAGTCTGGAACACTATTCCGTGACCCCAATATTCCCTCTGCGTCATAGCTGGACATACAACTAGCTGCACAGGGAGGCAGAGGGGGAGAGAGTCTGTAAGGCCGAGAGGCCTCTTCTAAAAGGACTGATGAAAACTCTATTGCTAGAAATAGAGCATAAACATGGGGGAAAAACATTTCCAGGAAATGACTACTTAAAAAGCATTTCAAGTCACAAAAGACCTGAGCTTAAATCTTAGCTTTAGTATTTAATTATATGACTACTCCCTACCTCTGTGCTTTAAAAAATCTTCTTCATCTATAAGTAGGGCCAATACCACTTACTTTGTATAGTGCTAATTTAAGTAGCCAATACAGTGCACTGCATTTAGCAATTACTCAACATTAGTGATCATTCTCAACTTTCTCTTGTTCCATGTTTCCAAAACTAATTTTATGGATCTAATGTCATAAATCTAAGCAGCAATTATATAGCATGTCATTTATTCCCAATTACTTTATTCCAGTTAGCAATGGGCAGAGAAAACTATTATTTTAGCACTTAAAATGTTTTAACAGTCCCCATTTATAAAAACCAGAGCATCTTGGAGAGGTAATGTGTATATAAAGTGATTTATATTTTTCTCCAGATATTACAGTTGGAGAAGTGTACTTTCTTAAATATAAATTATTTTGAAAGAAAAACCAGGAATTTAGAAATTAGGCTTGACTACAAAACTCACCCGACTTTCTCTTTCTTTTTTAGCCATGAGTTCAAGTTCCTCTTTGGCATTACTCAGTTCTTTTTCCAGCCCTGCAACTGTGTCCAAGTCTCCTAAAACTGAAAAATAAAAAAAACAGTGCCAGTTTCTATCACTATTAACATAGCATGATCTCTGCTGCCTCCTTTCTCAGAAATTTACTCTGAAGACACACCCCAACAATAAAAAACAACATATATGCACAGGTTGTTCTTTGCAACATTATTTGTAAAAGCAAAACACTGCAAGCAACCTACATGCTTATAAAATAAGATTAAGTAAGCCATAGTATAACCACACCAAGGTTAAATTTCCTGTGTGATAATTATATTGTAGTTATGGAGGCAACTGCCTGCCCTTCCCAACACTGAAATGTCACCTTACAGCAAGTGTCCTCAGCCTTCTTAAAAGATACCCAGAAGGTATCAGCCCCATCGTTCTGCTGTGCAGGTTTGGAAACACTACCTCCTGCATTGCTGAATCCCTGCAAAGCTATGTGAAAAGGAGGATGCAATTTCCCTGGCCAAACTGCATACCCAGCACAATCACCTCAATTCAACATAAGGAAAGGGCAGTTCTTCCTAGAATAGATATGTCTTCATCCTTTCAGGGGAACGCAAATTTAATTTTTCCATTAAGGTAGGAAGGGAAAGAGAGTCTTGGCCAAACCTATTAAAAGAGAATTATGGGAAGGAAAAGCAGAGATTCCTTAATGAAATGAAATTTGATGCTTACCTAATGGGGACTTGGGTATGGTGGTATCCCCTTTGGTAGTCAATGAAGTTCTATCATCTCTGGAGGGTATGTGCACTGAACCCTGAAAATTGGAGGAGTTGGGGGATTTAGGAAGATGCAGGAACCATGATCACAATGACAAGGACTTGGATTCTTCTCACACATGTCAGATAATTATCAAACATATCTACACAAGTCTTCAGTCTTACCTGATCAGGCTGCTCTCCGAGGCGGGGGCTGATGGAGGTCCCTCCAGTCAGCTGGCTGGAGATGAATGCTTGGGACACCATGAAGTCTTTCCCTCCTAAATATTGGCGAAGGGCCTGCAATTCTGAATTTCTTTCCATTAGGGCTTGCACCATCTTCTCGGCAGCAGCCTAGAATGGAAATCACACATGACGTCAGAAAGGTTCTCTAATAAAACAAAACTTGTGTTCTGATGTTATATGTTAAAAGCCAACCATTTATGAAGCCAGTTTTGGGACCCTAGAAAATAGTTTCCTTGCTTTCAGTTTACAGGGAAAAACAGGCAATGAGTGGAAAATCTCTCATAGGTAGAATATTAGAAAAAACTGAATATAACAGATATATTAAAGATAAAATAATCTGAAATTGGTTCTGCTAGAACTCATCAGACCAAGGTGTCAAGATTCTGGTTTGGTCCTAGCTGGTTTGGCTCAGTGGACAGAGCATTGGCCTGCATCAGCCTGCGGTTTGAAGGGTCCCAGGTACGATTCCAGTCAAGGGCACATGCCCCGGTTGTGGGCTCAATCCCCAGTACAGGGCATGCAGGAGGCAGCCGATCAATGATTCCCTCATCATTGATGTTTCTCTCTCCCTCTCCCCTCCTCTCTGAAATCAGTAAAAAATATATATTTTTAAAAAAGATTCTCGTTTGAACTGGGATAACAGGTGTCTTCCTTTACTCTGGGTAAAGTGTGTGTTAGTCCTTACCTGGCTCTGCCGCTCCCTGGTGCTCATAGACTGAAGCAGGCCCTGAATCTCCATTTCGTGTTCCACTGCTAGTTTGTTTCGGTCACTTAGAAGGTCCTGCAGCATCCTTTCCTTGCGCTGCAGACGCTGGCACAGTTCCTCAGCGATCTCACTCTGCCCTGGTCCGAGTTTGCAGAGCAAGGTTGCACTAACATCCTGAGACAGAGGAAACAGTGTAAGTTTTGGAGGAAAGAATTCCCTCTACTACATAGCAGAGGGCTTTTAAGAATCTATCATATAAGAAAGAGCTGTGAGATTCTGAAGAACAAGTATCAGTGTTTCATTTGTTTTTGTTTCCCCAGACCCAGCGCAGGCCTGGCACATAGAAGCCTATAAATACATGCACAGTGAATGAACACTGACAATACAGAAGAATACTTATGGCAACTGACATACTGTTTTGAAACAACAAACTCTGTGAATTTATAGGAGTAGGGACAACAGTCCCAGTGAAAGCCAATGACTCGCCCAGGCACAGAACGGAATTAAAGACTTGGGTCACTGGCCTCCCAGGCCTCAAGAGTCCTAATCCAAGACTGAGGTTATGCAACTGATAAACTGACTACCAGTAAGTTAACAAGGTCTTGCCTCCACTTCTTTGTTCCTGTCATGCAGAGATGTCTGTAACTGCTGAATGATACTTTCTTGTTCCTTCTGCCAATGGCTAAATTTGGTTTCCATTTCTTCTTTCAGCCATTGGAGGTTTTGACAGGTAGCAGATAACTGCTCCACTTCCAGGCCTTTGGCCCTCAGGAGGCTCTCCATGCTCTACGGTCACAAAGAAAGCAACCGTAAGTCCAAGGACCACTCCACACACCTCAGGTTACACACGAAACCCGATCTACCTTTAAGTTATCTTCATGTTATCAACTATTTTACAAAAGGAGGAAACTTAGTATTTAATCTAAAAATGCCATACTAATTTATTTTTTGTTTTTAGAAACTCTCATCTAGCTTGTAGAGACATAAACGTAACATACATGATAAATGATGTATTTTGGAGGAAGTAGGCTATACTATACAAGCAGTGGAGAACTTCTTTAAGAAGTGGCAGTTGGTTAGATATATAAGCTCTAAAATAAATATCAAAAATGCTCCACAGTAAATATTATTAAAATAAACAAATGATCTGATTGTGGCCATACACAGACATGTCTATAACATTAACGGGAAAACCACAATGTAGTAGTTGCACCCTGGCAATGCTTATGTAAAAGTGTACAGATATTGACAAGGATTAGAAATTAATTAGAACCATGTATAAAAATCCATATTCACTGCCTCCCCCTACAAAGTTCATGAAAGTGCTAAAACGTCTCACTTCCTAATCCCTGATGATGAAACTAATGACTATTATTTTTGTTTGTTTTTATATTTTTTCTCATAAATTAATACACTGGTTTGCAGAAAATGATAGAAGGGCTGATGCTTCAGGAATGCAAGTAGGACAGGGATGCCAAGTCAGGACAGATTTGCTCTTACCTGCATGGTAGCTTCATTAGAGGAGAGGATACCGCGCAGCCTCTCTAAGTCAAGATCTCGCTCTCTCACAGCAAGACGAAGTTGCCGCAGCTCTTTTTCTTTTTCTTCTAGAGTGGAGAACTTTTCATCTATAGCCCGCTGCAAGGAAAGCAAGGAACCTAAAGCTCTGTAAGAGCCACTATCCTGATCACCCTTTCCAATAGGAATCCCAATATAAAGGAATGGAGATTCAACAGTGAAAAACAGCAAATCCAGTAGATACAGATTTCTATAGGACCTATGTGAACAGAATAATCCATAGCATCATGAGAAAAATTATGGGACATACCTCTAGCGCAGCATCTCTATCTTGTATTCGCTGCCGCAGTTTCTCAAGCAACATTTCATTTGCTTCAAAGGTTTTGTCCGAGTTATCTCGATATTGCAGGAGCTCCCTAAATTCCTAATGAACCAAAAAATATTTTCCTTTATTCATCTATCCAATACTAACTGAAATCCCATACTCTGCCAATCAATTTGTTAGTTATTCAGAATAAAAACCAAAATGTGATCACTTTCAAGGGGAACAGTTTAGCCGAGATAACAAATTTTTAACTATTCTGCATCACATACACACACGTGCATAGGGGAACATGGGATGCACTGTCTAACTCTGCCTGAAGGTGTCACTAGAGATCTCACAAAAGATTACATTTGCTGAGTCTTGAAAGGACTAGAAGAGGTGATGGAGGAGGTATTTCTTTCAGAGAAAGAAAAAAGTATGTACAATGTATGAATGCTAGGAAAAATCGTATGCACAATAAACTATAAGGGATTCAATGTGACTGGAGCTTAGAGTAGGTGGTAGAAGTGATCCACTGTCTTCTTTACTGTTCGATTTTCCCCCTAAAACTTTCGTTTTATCATCTGGGGAAATTTCTATTCAAATCTCTTCACTTACTAGGCTAAGAGCAGTGGCCATCTCTTCTCGTTGTCTTCCTAGAACCTAGCATACTTTCTGACTCACAGAGGTGCTTAATAACTACTTACGACTATGGCCTACGTCTTTCCGGTCTATATTTGCTTCCTGGACTTCCTGGTTAATATCCTGGTTCACAGATTGTACTTTATTTTGAATCCTCCTGATCCCCACCTCTCACTCTTCTACATGTGGCAGGTACTCAACGCAGGTGGACTGATATCTTAAGATTACATAAACAGGAACCTCAGCTCTCTGAGTCCAGTTTTCGATGAAATCACTGTGTGACTCACCTGAAGCAAATGTTCTTTGTGACTTAGACTATGGTTTAGATGCTGAATGTGTTGCTCCTGGGTTCGAATCTCATTGTATTTTTCAGCCTCCAGGGTACAAAGCTGTTGGCTCTTACTCTGTAATTCTCCTTGTAGCTGCTGTAAGGCTTTCCGCAATTCCTGAATTAAACAGATTCCCCTTATTTTATTTTTTGAAATGTTGTAAGAATTTATTTGAGCCAAACTGACAACACAAGCAAGTTCTTAAATGGTCCCCCATGTTCCCATTTGTTAAGAATCTAACATTTTCACAAGGTCATTAGACATGGAGGCCTTGAAGCTTTCTGGGCATGTAGAACAAAATAAAGTAGCAGAAAGTACCATTCTTAAAATTACTCAGAAATATTATACACAAATCAACTGGGATGTGGGAAACCGAGGGAACTGTGGGTGGGGGTAGAATGTAAATTTGGTAAAAATGATAGACCCCTATAACTACTAAGGAGGACTCTGTCCCACTGCAAACCTGGGTCCTTTGCTTTACAATAAGATCAAGGATAGGATATGTCAACCTTCCTTTTAAATCTTAAAAAAGAGTAGCATATGCTCTAAACTAACAAGATAAAGAAACCATTAAAAATTATGTCTTTTATTAAAAACAAACATATCTAATGGCATGTGCCATTCCTTTGACCTTGCTTGCGCTTCCACTTTTCTTTCTCGCTGACTTTTACCCATCCTTCAAAAATAACTTCATAGCCCTGGCCTGTGTGGCTCAGTTGGTTGGAGCATTGTCCATGCACCAAAAGGTGATGGGTTCGATTCCCAGTTGGGGGCGTGGGCAGGAGGAAATCGACCAATGTTTCTGTTTATGTGACCGTATCTCAAATTAAATTACAAGTAACTTACAAGGCAAGAGCCTGTAATCTTCACTATTGTATTTCCAGAGCACAGCCCAATATTCTGCATATAGTATGAGGACAGCAAATGTTGAACTGAATTACTCAAATAAAGTAAGTGACTAAAGGGTTCAACACAAACTGTCCTGATAGAAAGTTATTATCAGGGCAAAGTCGGTCTTTAGGGCCACAAAACGATTAATGATTTACCTGGTTATGCTTCCAAGAAGCCTCTTTCTGCTGTTCTCTCTCGTGGGCCGCAGCCTCGACAAATTGCACACATCGTTTGGCGTCTGCCAGCTGGCGTTCTTTCTGTCGTAGGGCCCTCTGGAGCTTCTGTATTTCAAGCTGGCTGCAGAATAGAGCACTCTGCAGGTCAAACAGAGCCACTTGTTGCTGAGCTGGAGTACCCTCTGAGCTCTGAAAAGAGTAAAAACCATGATCACAAGGAGGGCAAGCACCAAGCAGCTGAGGAGACCAACAACATAGGTCAGAGAATGGCGCATCCTCCTTGGAGTCTGCCTATGTGACCCCCACATACATGAAGCTGTCCAAGCTGGCTCTGGTGGAGCATTTCTCGAAGCTTTGCCATTGTGTCATTCTGACCTTCGATCACCTGGTATAACTCCTCCGTCTGAAAATGAGAGAGGGGGCACCATACACGTTAGTAACCGAAACATTAATTAACTCCATTATCTTGCCTGTACAGATTTTAGTAGCAGGAATATTCCAAAATACCAACTCAGGTTAAGCTACAATTTCTCTAGGGTAAGGTGTATTAATCTGACATCAAAAATATAGAATACTTGTCCACTTTAATGGGACACATCATTTCCTCACAGGTCCTTGATTGCCAAATATTTTACCTCACTTTCCCTGCTTTTCAGAGTTTCCTTGAGGCTTTGAATTGTACCATCTTGCTTCTGAGATGACTCCTGAGCAGACTTTAGTTCACAGCTCATTTCATTCAGTTTCTCTTGAAGAATCTGAATTCAGAAAAGTAAGAGAGTTTGTTAGGTCAATTATTTCTTTTAACCTCAAATGCATAAAATCCTCCCTCAAATCTAGGTTTAGAGAATTCCTTGGGAAATATTACCTTATTACTTTTCCCCAACTATAGTGACCATTCAAGTCCTAAGCCAATCAGTAAGAGGAAGTAGCAGGAAAGGTGAAATACTTCTTCCTACACTCAGTTGCTTCAATTCTCATGCACTGTGCTTTTTCTATGATGGCAGCCATCCTGGGCACTTGTCCATATGAGTCACTGTAGATCCCTTAAACCAAGACCAAGGAGCTTCTACTATCTAGCATCATACAGGACTACGCCAGGCCAGAAGCTCAGCATCCCAAATTGTGGGACTTTTCTTCTAAGCAGATGTTAAAATCCATTGGTTATGAAGGAGTGAGAAGTTAAGCTAAAATCAAAAGCACAGATCTCCTATCTCGGTACCTTATACATTTAAAGACTGCATTCACGTTTTAATCACATACGTAAAAGGCACCTGCAACCTGATCTGTGCAGAACAGGCTAACATCCTGATGCGAAATAAAGAAGAACTATACTTAAACACACACTATCCATCTCCCAGGTCCTACTCAGAGAAGTTAACAGACTCAGCTAGAGTCAGTCACATCCTCAGGAGACGGATCTCCAAGGGCCACCAGGTGATCATACCTTGTTGGTAGCCTCTGTTTGCTGGATTTTTTCCTGGAGTTCTGCCATGTGAGACTCAGGTACTGACTGTTGAGTTATAATGGTCTCATCTGAATTCAGCTTTTGTTGTTTGAACTCTTGGGTCATGGGCTAGGAAGAAGCAACAAGACAAGTTACTTGAGTTAAAAGTAGTCAATAACAAATTTTATTTTCAAAGGATTTTAGCATCTTTTGCTAGAGACTTAGAAAAACCGGTTGTTGCATGAAATATCAGTATGAATTCCTGAAGACAGTCCTGTTCCTTATTAAGAGTACTGATTCATTTCCATCCTTACTATACTTTCTAGCTCCCCTCTCAAATTCTCCCAGGCACTCACACTAATGCTAGCTATTCAGTTAAAGCAATTAATTCAGAGTTTAAAGAAAGGGGAGCATTCAAAATAGAAAAATGATGATCATATATTCACTTTATCCTGTTTTCAATTAGGAAATTCAAAAGGCACACACTGATCAAACTATGTCATCCCTAAGAGAGGAAAAGTTATATTCCAACTATCTTTCTTATAGCATGCTTGCTCACATTATTGGAGACATTGGCAGATCTTTAATATGGACTGTACATTAAATAACAGTATTTTATCGATACTAAAATTATATAACATATAATACTGTAGTTATATAAGAGATGTCCTTATCTTTAGGAAATAAATGCTGAAGTATTCAGTGTAAAAATGCATATTATCTGCAACTATTTCTCAAATGGTTCAGGAATGAAAAGAATAATGTGTCTCTATAGACAATGGGAGCAAAGTTAGCAAAATATTCGGCAACTGGTGAATCTGAGAGTTCTATGAACCTCCCTCATGAAATTATTTCAAAATAAAAAGTAAGCCCGGCTGGAGTGGCTCAATTGGTTGAGCTTCTTCCTGTGCACTGAAGGGTTGCCACTGCTGGTTTGATTCCCATTCAGGGAACATGCCTGGATCGAGGGTTCAGTCCCCATCCACATGTGCAGGAGGTAGAGGATCAATGTTTCTCTCTCACAATGATGTCTCTCTCTCTCTCTCTCTCTCTCTCTCTCTCTCTCTCTCTCTCTCTCAGCATGTCCTCAGGTGAGGATTTAAAAAATGATAATAAAAAGTAAAAATATTTTAAAATAAATTTAAAAATCCATAGTGGTCTGAGGAAACGGTGTCTTACAGAAAGAATAATTCACCAAAACAATTCAGGTAAAAAACAGACACATGTATTACTTATATATGGGATGATCAATCAGACTGAGATGAACTCATTGAACTATACTAATATTCATTATGAGCTAAGAGTACTTACTAAAATAAAGCTTTAGGAATTCACTGTGGCATTAAATTCCACTTCCTCCCTCCCTATTCCACCTCATTCCAATTAGAAAAATTATAAACCCATTAGAGGAAGAGAAAAAAAGCAACTGGTATTCATTTTTTCTTTCCTTCACACTTTCAACCTCTAATTACCGCCTTGCAGGCAGTGGAGTTACAGCTTATCTTAAGTCCCTTCCTGCCAGCAACTGGGAGCATAAAGTTTTCAGAAGAAAAATCTTTTCTATTCCTTCAGTGCTATTTATCAATTTTTCTGTTCACCATGCATTACTATCTCCTCTGCTCACTGAGCCTCATACTATCCAGCACATCTGTTAAATACCATAGTATATAAAGCACTGTGGAAGGGAGCTACATATAAAGGAACATGGAAACACAATAAATATCAGATAGGAACAAGCCTTATGCAGTAAAATAGAGAGCATGATAAAGCGATTAGGTTACCCTAAATTGGTTGGTCAGTGTGCAAAGATCTACAGAACAAGCTAGGCAGAGGGAACAGCCAATGCAAGAGACCGAGGGTGGATGTGAGCCTGGGAAAGAGAAAGGCCTAGGGGACTACGGTATCACTTTCCAATAGAAATGCAATGGACCATATACATGGTTTTAAATTTTCTAGTATCTTCATTGGCTAAAGTAAAAATAAATAGGTGAATGTAATTTTAATAAAATATCTTATTTAACCCATTATATCCAAAATACTATCATAAACAAGCATTCAATATAAAAACGATCAACAAGATACTTCACATTTTCTCATACTGTCTTTTGAAATTAAGGGGGATATTTTACACTCACAGCACATCTCAATTCGGATTAGCCACATTTCAAGTGTCAATAGACACGTAAGGCTAGTGGCTACCTTGCTGGATAGCACAGGGACAGAGCATAAGGGGCAAAGGAGACAGTAATACAGAATGAGATGGAAAGGAAGGCAGGGGTCAAATCATATAAAGCTTTTATACACGAGAGTTAATGAAACTGAATTTCATTCCGATTGAAATGAGAATGGACTGCAGTGTTTTTAACAGAAAAGTAATCCAATCATATTTAATTTTTCAAAAGGTCACTAAGCAGCTCTGTGATGAGTGGATTGTGGGGGAGCACCAATAGAAACAGGAGACGAGGTAGCAGGCTGTTGCAGTAATGTAGATGAAAGATAAGAGCAGCCTGGATTATAGTGGTAGTAATGGCAGGGGAGAGAAATGGGTAGGTATGTTTTGAAAGTACAGCAAACAGGACCAGATGGAAGAGAGAAAAAGAAAAAAGAAGCAAGAAAAACAACTCCTAGAAAAATTGAGATATCTGTTGTTGTGGTATAACAGGGAGCCTTGTCCTGAAGCAATGTGAATTATGTCATACATGGGAGATGTAACTATTTAATAGACATGTACAACAATTCTAAATGATAAATAACTATCATTTACTTAATGATAAAACTTTGTCTACAAAACCTGGCTTTTTATTTCCTCAAATAAAACAACTTTCCAATAATATCTATAATAAGATATGTTTCAAAATTTTAAAAAAATATTTTTACTGATTTCACAGAGGAAAAGAGGAGAGAAAGAAACATCAATGATTAGAGAGAATCATTGATCGGCTGCCTTCTGCACGCCCCCTACTGGGAATTGAGCTGGCAACCCGGGCATGTGACCTTGACTGGAATTGAACCGGGACCTTTCAATCCACAGACTGACACTCTATCCACTGAGCCAAACCAGCTAGGGCGATATGTTTCAAATTTAAACTATAACAGAATTTTAAAAAGTAGCCTCAGATTTAAAGTGGTAGGAACTGTGGTTATATCTAGGTCCTTTAAACCAAAGAATCTTAGCGATGTGAAGAAAACTTTAATTATCTGGTCCAATATCACCCTACATTTAGGAAACGGTGAGTAACTTAGAGATGGTAAGAAACTTGACCAAAGTGACACAGGAAATCAGGAAAAGATTCCAATTAAACCAAATGCACTTAAGTCAGTAATGTATCTTTCACCTCTATATAAAATCACTATCTATCACAATGCCGAAAATATTATAGGGACCAAAAGTTTTTTGCTTAATAAGAACAATAAAAAGCAAGCAAACAAAAAATAGGCCTGTCTCCTTCTCAGGAAAATGTTCTAATCCTTTAGTGGCTCTCTTAAAAATAAGACCAGATAGATAGATATTTAATATCGATATTTCAGCAGCAACTTTGAAGCCAAGAAGGCCACAGAAGAGTACAAATGAATCTGGATCTCATCTGAACCCATCTTGGCATAACTTATCATAGGAAACTCCTAATTCGGTAATTACTGACTTACAAGCTAGAAGTTGTTTGTTTCTTCTCTAATCATAATACTTTACATCTCAGAAAAATGTCCTTTCAAATACAAGTGCCAAAAAAGCATTTAGCAAAGCCCCACTGAACCAACTGAGCTTGTGAATCCTTATGAAGTATCAAGCACATAAATCAATCGCTCCTATGAAGATTTTATCGAGCCTGAAATTCAGTAACACTTGATTTGGTTGATTAGTGTTAATCTCCAGACTATCGGTTACTAAAATCATGTTGTAACAATTTTAATTAAGTTGCTTTTAACTCAGGACAAATCCAGTATCAGAAAAAAGAATTGCTTCCAGGCCTAATGTTGTATATTTTAAGACCTTTAGGCTAAAAGACAGTAATTTAGGTCTTCCGGGTTAACAGCATTTTTCTTGGCACATTACTAGTCCTCACAATAGCAAGTCATTAATCTCAAACAGCTGTAATTTTCTATTCTATTGTTGGTAAGAGGAGATACATAAGAATCATCACCCAGCATAAAATTAAAGACCTAATCTTGCCCAGCATCTAACACATCTTCCAAAGGGCCTGATCTGGTTATGTAGCTAAACTATGAGAGCTATGATTTACTATAGTCACATGAGAGCAGACCCTGGCATTGCAAAGCTTGAAGCAAAGATTTGCTCTTCGAATTTACACAGAAAAGGATGTGGGCCAGAGCTGAACTGCTGTTTACTAAGGAACCACACCCCTCCTATCATAGCTCTTCTAGTTCAGGGGCACACAATAAAGAAGGAATAATGACCAGCTAGAATAAAGCTTCAAACCTTTCTTTAGATATTTAGACAACCTTGGGTATTCAGGCATAAATTCTGTACAAGGCAAATAAGCCAATTTACATAATATTAGAAAATTAGTAAGCAGGAGAATGACACTGTTGCTGTTTGTCTTTAACATAAGGAAGGAAAAAGCAAAAAGAAAGACAGTAAGAAAAGTAATCAGAAGGCACTGTGATGGTGACATTTGAATAGTGCACATCATTGGGAACGTAGAAGATTAAACAAAGAAATCAAAATGATCTTACAGAACAATCTTGCTCTTTCTTCATATTTGTAGTAGAATATAACTAAAGGAAATTTTATTCTTTTGTGTTTTTCCTTTCTACAAACTAAAAGGACGACGACCAAAAATAATTTACATTTATTTCTAATCTTTCCACATTTGTTCAGAGCAATAGACAAAAACCAGTCTGCCTTTGTTCCACTTGGCTTTGGCTCTGCCATAAAGCACAACAGGCCTAAGGGAATTTAAAAGTCAACCTGGTCTAAAAAAATAAAATAAAATAAAAGTCAACCTGGCCTAAAGAACAGACTAGGGGTCCAAAACATACATTTTATTTTCAAATACCTGAGCCCAGTTTATCTTCCTATTTCCCCCCACATCCTTAATTATTAGAGAAAATGGCATAGTAATTAAACGCCATAATTCAAGCTGCATGTTATTCTCTCCCTCCTCTCGATGTTTTATTATTCAACAAACAGTAAAGAATGTAAGCCAAGTGATGGATGAAAAGGTCATATACTTTTTTTAAACATCTATTTTCCTAATGCCCAAATTTAGCGAAGGGACTTGATGTAAAGATGCAGTCAACATGGTTAAAGGAATCCTCCTGGAATCCTTAGGTTATAGAAAAGAGACTGTTTAAAATAAGTACTTTTCAAGTCAACATATACCAGGCAATGTAACTTAATACACAGATTAAAAGACCTCGGCTGAGAATGGTTAGGGATCTTTGGCTGTGCCTGGGCTAAGTATTTAAACTATGAGCTTTCCAGATCTCTCAACTGAGGGCCTGCATGAAATGATCTTTAAAATCCTTCCCAACACCACAGTTTGTTGAGTGCAGGCACCAAAAAGACAGAATTTTTAATTAAATATGGATTTTAAAATTCCTCTCATTTTACCTGCAATTTTCTGTCTTTACTTTTCTATAATATTGACCATATATGAGAAGGGGTAAAATAAGCTTATTTCCCACCCACCCTGCCCCAGTCTCCTTTTAGATCCTAATATGAAAACACCATGTTTAATCTGTGACATCTATGTCTGGTCACACAAATACTGTAAAGCCCAAATTTAGCTGTGAGGCTCCCCTCCAAGAAAAGCAAGCAAAAGAAAAGAAGCACACAAACAGTCGGCACACTAACACTTAATATTTTATACAAATGAAAACATTATCAAACTTTTTCTAACACTTTCATATGTACTGTTTCTGACAAATTTGTCATTGTGATGCAAATTTAATATATACACTAAAACTACTTCTCAAAAATTTCAAGTGGCAATCAACAATTTCATTTTTTTATCAAGCTGTAAATTTCTAGGATGATGGTGACTGTATCAGGCTTTCCAAAAATGCTTTCTAGATTGACCACTTTTATAATGGTATCGCTAAACAATGTGTATCAAGTAGAAAACGCTAGATGTTTCACAAAGTTAACTGAATCTAGCATTTACTGTTGCTATAGAAACAAAATAGCATTTGTCAGATCCCTGTATATAGCTGAATTTAAAAAGTGGCATGAAATCTATTGGCCAGATGTAAACAGCTCAAATTAAGATCAACTCCTATCTTCTAATCATTTAGACACTCAAGAATATAATGGATGAAACTGTGGAGGGATAAGGACACATGTAATACCTTAATCAATAAAGAAATTTTTTAAAAAAGAAACTCTATTACTTGATAATGGATGAGTCCTTTCTTAATATCAAACATCTCCTAAAGAAGCTCAATAGACTAACTGGCTGTGTGTGAAGTTTTCTCCTTAAATGACATTTTAAATGACAACACTTGAATTCCCAAATCTCTTTTATGAGCAAGTCACCATCAGTCCTCTATTAATTTAGTATAAACATTTGCCCAGATGCTACAATACTTTGGTGAATTAATAAGTTTTCCCAAACCTTTACCCTATCCTCTAATGAGTTTGAAGCTTACCTGGGGAAGAACTAACTCCCTCACAGAATGGGAGAAAACATCTACAAATCTAAAAAAATAAAAACAAAACGAAAAAAGAAGGGAGACAGGGGGAGGGGAGGTGTGTAAGAGAGAAGACTTCTAGTGCCAGACATAAGATTATATCTTTTCATCTGGTCAAAGTGAATTCGAAATCTCTATATGCAATTGTGATAATTAATGGGAAGGCATCAATAGATGTTGCTACAAAGGGGATTGTGGAAAGCAAATCATTTGAGTGTGAATCACATAGACTAACTGTGGACAGGAGCGAAAGGTGCAGCAAAAATGGGCTCGATGATTAATGTTCTAATTAACCTTCATTTAGAAATCATGTAAAGCTTGCGGCCTGATAACTATAATTTAAAAAGGCACTGTGTAGCCATGTTGTATACCTGGACCCGGAGTGGCAAATACTCTTCACAGAGGTCATCCCACAGCTCCTGCAGGTCTGAAATCTCCAAGGAGTAACTGACAGGTGTGCTGTAAAGGGGTTTCAAAGACCTGCTAAGGAAACCGGAACTAACGCCATCTGCCCCGCTCTGGCCAGGCCTGGCTCCCGGTGGGCTGGATTTCACTGGGATAGGAAGCTTGCTCCCTCGGGGGCTCTGGATGGGTTTATAATCAAGACCTTTAATCACACTAAGCGCGAGCTCCAGTTTGGGGTTGCACGTATGCTGCGGGGCCTGCTCCTCTGAGCAGCAGTCACACTTTGCAAGCTCCTTTGCGCTTCTCTCGGGTTCCTCGTCCTTGTGCTGCGGAGGACTAGCCTGGACACTTGCATCCAAAGATTCCACCGAGGACCCCGGGGTCCCTTCCTCCATGCTTTCTCCGTCGGGGGGGACCTTCGTGCCTGGCAAGTCCGGGGGCCCGACCTCAGACAGTGCTGGTTCTTCGGTGCAGATGCTGGTGGACCACCTGGAAGAAGGGCCACACATGACGCTTCTGGCCACCTTGCGGGGCACTTTACAGATGGCCTCATAGTCGGAATCGGCCACCCGCAAAGTCGCGCAACCACGGCATCTCCTGGGTCGGTGTCCTGGGCCTTCGGAACCATGGCAGCTGTGCAGCTCCTGAACCTGGTCCTCGTTCTCCACCCAACACTCAAACCCCGAATAGGCAAAGTCCTCCTGGAGCAGCGCGGAGTACCGCACGTCGGGCAAGCCGGCCAGGTCCACCGTCCCGCTCCCCGCCCGGGTCTCCGCGCCCGCGTCCTCGTTATTCTTGCGGTACAGGCTGGCGATGCAGAACTTGAGGCGGTCCTTCTCCAGCAACAGCTTCTGCAGGCGCTCGATGGACAGGGCTTCGATCCGGGCAATGACGGTGTCGAAGCGATAGATCCGATCCAGCATGAAAGCGCACTTGCTGCAGACAAACTCGGCTTTGCCGTCGCGGGAGACATCCTTGCCCAGGACGTGCGAGAGCAGCACCTGGAGGTTGAGCTTGGACGTCGTGTGGAAGATCCAGCGCCGCTGGTTCCCGCACAGCTCCCGGGCACAGATCCTGCAGATCTCCTTCATCTTCGCTCCCAGCCTCCCCGAGGCGGCCGCTGCCGCCGCGCGGGGTTCACTCACCGGCGCGGCGCCGCGCTCCGTCTCCCGCCGCGGTGGCTTCGCGCCGGCATGGCACAGCCCGCCGCGATCCCCACCGGGCAGGGGGTCACCTCTGCCCTCCGCGCGCGAGCGCTGGGTACCGGAGCGGCCAGCCCCGCCCCTCACGGAGGGCGCGAGCGCGGAAACGCCTCAGGGCGATGCTAAGTGACAGCAGAGCAGGCCGTGCGCGGAACCTGCAAAGTCTCCTCCGGCGGTGCCTCCTGAGCCAGCCGCCCGCGTCCTCCACGTCCTCCCAGAAAGCAGGCTGGGTGCACGGAGCCCGGGCGGCAGCCAGCCGCTGACGTTGAGGCTTGGAGACAGAGGATCAGATTTCAAGATGGCGTCAGCGGCTCAAGCTCCCGCCGCCTGCTGCAGGTTCCTCTGGGAACTGTAGTCCGGGAGTCCGCAGCCCGGCTCTGCGCATGCGTGGTGGCGAGTGCGTCCCTCCGCCCCTAATCGGGTCACCGCTTCTTGCGGGGTAACACAGACCTGGCTCAACGCGTGTTTGCAGTGGCACGCAGGACGGACGCTGGCCGCTGCCAGGCCACTTTCATCGGCTAAGATGTCACCAAGAAAGCGCATCAGTTCCCGCGTGGGTCCTCCCTGCCGGCCTGCAGTATGTCCGGAGGCTCTGCGCGGGGAGGAGAAAGCCGAACCCCTCCCCCTCTCCCCACGGGCAGTGCCACGTCCTCTGGATGGTGCAGCCAGGCAGCGCCACTGGGTACCGCTGCGCGCCGCCTCCCTCCCGCTGCAGCCCCACCTCCTCTCCCATCCAGTCCGGTGCTCGCATTAAAAGGCCCTGAGGCTGCAGAGGCGGCCGTGGAGGGAAAGTGGATGAACCAGAGGGGGCGCGCGTAGGGCGGATTTTAGAAGGCTCAACGCAACCTCTCCCTCGACTGCTGGGAGTAACTAGAGAAAAGGGCAAGTGTTTCTCCCCTCGCGATGTTGGGGGTGGGTGGTAGGTTTCGCACCCCCGCATGATTTGCCCTTTTCTTTTTAGAAATTCAGAGATGGCACAAAGCAATCACCCGCAGCTGGTTAAGCAAGATGTTAAAGACAATGGAAGAGAAAGTGGGCTGTTTAAAGAATGTAGTCACCTGAGAGTAGATTACCATCGCCGAATTCTCTTTCAGGTTCTGGAACAGAAGACCTAGCTGCTTTGAGCAAGAGCCCAGAGTGTCAGGGAGTGCTGCTCTGCAGATTTAGGGCTGGGAATTTCGCGGGCTTTAGTTAGTACCCTGTTTTATTCAACACTGTACAGCTGTAAGTCACCCCACCCTTGGGAATAGAACTTGGGATGCACACAAAGACTGGAGGGAAACGAGCTCTGACTCGGAGGAACCCAGGTGTCAAATCATTTACAATAAAGAATTTTCTTGTTGTGAGAGGCATGCAGACACCTCTCACAGGAAGGAAAACAGCCCCCCCGGCGGTTACCTGGAGTCCCCCAGCGCAGGGCACTTCCCAGTGACAATAATGCTGAATTTTATTAACCTGACCTTGTGAGAGGTCATGGCCAGCAACAGTCTAAGTATATCTAAGCCCACACTCCCCAACCTGGAGATATTCAAATGCCTTCAATGACAGCTCCAAAGAAGTTGCCAGACTTCTTATGGAGGATTAAATGAGATGATTTGGGAGAAGTACTCTGACAGTAAACAATAGCAAATGTTGTTATTTTAACATTATAAAAATATTTTCAAGTAATTTTAAAACGTTGTGGGGCGCTGCACACATAGGATTGTATTGTTCTCTTATTTACTAGTAATCACCAAAACAAAATCTTAGTAGCCCCAATGGGAGAGGGGACAGCTCTTAGAGCTTTGGGCGGCACAGGCTACAGAACTCTGCATGTGTGATTTCACTAAGTATGTGTATGTTCTGGCCCTAACACCAAGAATGCAAAATAGAGTTCCGAGTAAAACTCATTACAGCTGCTAACCCCTACTTTGTCATAAGAATAGCTTTGAAAATTGGGAAGATAAAATATAGCCCAGAAAAATTTTATAAAAGGCCCACTTGCAAATTCAAAACTTTATAATTCCTATCCATATAAGATTTGGAAAATATTATTTTACATGCATATGCGCACACCACACATTTATGAGTGAAGCAAAACATATTAAGGTGAGATTTAGGGCTTCTGTGATGATTTAGAATAGAATGATTATTTCTAAAACTTGTCAAAGGTACATAATAAAGGAAAATTTGAGAGCAGGGTACATATCATGACAAGCTATTAAGAAGTAAATAAATTATTGATTTTATATGTCAGCACTTTGCTTCAAAATATATTGATACATGCAACTGTATGTCCTAGGTCCGATCACTTATTCTGGCCCTTAATTTCCTAATCTACAAAGTAAACATGTTGAATTTAAACAGTGGTTTCCCACCGTTGTCATGCATCAGAGTCACCTGGAGGATTTGTTAAAGCACATTGCTGGGACCCATCTCCTCAAGTTTCTAATTCATTTGGTCTGGGGTGAGGCCCAAGAATTGGCGTCCCTAACAAATCCCAGATCATGCTAATAATGCTGCTGTCTGGGAATCACACTGTGTAAACCACTGAATTAGAAGTATCCTAAACTGTATGAGTAAAAATCTCAGTCAAAGATCAGAAATTCTTCAGATAAATTGAAAAACCCACTAATAAAGAACTACTTATAAAACTGTTGACCTCAGAGAAAACGATATGCTAATTTGGAACAAGATTCCTAAGTATTACTGTCGTCAGGATGTTTTGCACTATCTCTACTTTGATCTCTACATTTGAGGCCCTGGGAAGTATCTCTGAGGACCATAGTCACGTTTGTACCCCAGCATTGTAGTGTTTCTAAGACCTAATTCTGGGCTGGGCGTTTCCAACAGAATCAGATGTGGAAAATCCCCATGTCTCAAACCAGTTGTATTAGGTTTCATTGCCCTAGTTCTGACATTGGGAATAGCTGTTCTAAACTAAAAACTATGCCAAAAAAAAAAAGTGGTTATGGCAGAGAAGTAAAGCAGATGAGGAAATGCAAGAATATCAATCAAACCAGTTAGGCTTTATGGTAATACCACAAGCATGATTTCCCTGTGCTGCCTGGAAATCTTTAAGATGTCAGAAACCATCGTGTTTTGCATTAATTACTGACACAGCATTTCCCAGCACTTCTTTAAAACCAGATTTCCAGTTCAACTATAGATTGTAGTCATATGGGTATCAGCAGGATCCCTTAAAATAGTACGCATCAGAGTCTTTCCAGTTAGGTTATTAAATACTCATAGCTATTTAAGTGAATTTTATAGTAGTGTCACATCAAGGAACCCATGAGCGAGAATTTATGCAAACTCTGTCTTTTCTCTGCCTTCAGGGAGCTTTCAGTTTAGTTGAAGGGGAGAAAATATGGATGCTACCATGAGAACAATTGGTTGGTAAACTAAATGGTACTGACTTAAATTCAATGTGACTGTAAAAAAAAGTTGAGATGAGCATGGGCTTTGTAGTTAAAGGGGACGAGAGCAGCATTTGAGATGGGTCTTAGAATGGAGACAAAGGAAGGGACTGAAGAAAAAGGAAACGGCATCATCAGAAGTCTGTAGGTAAAGGGAGATAGTAGAGATTTTGCCGGGCATTTGACTGGCCAGTTTCATCCTACTCATTACATCTTATCCTCTGTCATTTCTCATTCAAAAAACATGTGTGAAGGGCCAGCGGTAAGCCAGACTGTGCTGTGGTGCTATCGAGGGCCTTGGCAACTAGAACCAGGACTTAATGTTATAAACTTGAGCAGAGAATGGCATGATGAAAACTTTGTTTTGGGAAGATTAGCCAGGCAACATTCAAAATCTTTGTCAAAAGGTCAGAAATTAGACTTTCAGGAAGAGATGTGGGGATGATTACAGGAAGACCTGCTAAAACACCACTGCAGTTATTCATCTGTGGGGTAATAGAAGTCTGGGGTGGAAATGGGAAGAAAGTGGTGTGAATCAGTTTGAAGGCATGATCAGTGGGACTTGATGACGTATATGCAGAGAGGATGAACGAAAAGAAGGATTGAAAATGGAGGTAAGGTTTTTGGTCTGGAAAACTGGTAGATAAAGTAGTCTAAATGAGCAGAAATGTCAAGTTGAAGCGTCAGTCTATTTGCAAAAAGATAATGAAAAATTTGATTCGGGACCTGCTGAGTTTAGGTGACTTGAGAAAACTCTTCTGCAATCGGAACACAGGTGAGAGGGGACAGGATTTGAAGGAGGAGAGCATTGGTTAACAATGTATAAAGCTAGAGATACATCAGCAGGAGAGAGAAACTTGGTTGTATAATTTCTCTACCTGGATGGACGTGTAAATGTCAGAGTTGTTGCCTTTAACTCCCCAGAATCCTTCCCTATCAAACCAAACACTACATTCATTCCATCCTTTTTCTGAACATCTTTGGCTTATCCAGAAACGTTGCTTCACATTTTCACTATGCTTTCCATTTCAGGTTCTGGAAACCTTAGTAGAAGCTTACTCCTCTAATCATTGTGCATACTATCTCCACTGTAAATGCTCAATAAGCATTTTCAATGAAGCTATAAAGAAGGCCCTTCTTTTTCCACTTCCTTTGATGTTCAAGAACTATGATTGTCTTAGCTGATAAGACCTGTTTCTGATACATGTTATCAATGGGGGTTATGTCTGGGAGACAGGGATGTTGAATGACGTTTTGTCAATGAGTCTCTAGCTTCAACATTCATCAGCTTAAGATGGGGATGCAGAAAAGCTGCTCTGAAAAAAAAAAATCTCATATGAAGTTGGCTGGGGCTGCCTGAACTACTAATCCCTGCAAGGTTTTCAGTCTCTGCCTTGAGCTTTGGAGCACATTATTGCCTTAACCTCTACTTCAGATCTCTCCATGGTAACGCTGGAATGTTTGCTATTTTAGGAATCATGCCTCATTGAACAGCAGCGTTATTTGCATTGGGTTCCAAACAAGCCATAAATGCAATGGCTTCGTGTCTGCTGCTTTGTGTGAGTGCCGGATTGTTGAATGCATGCCTCTCCCGAATTCTGTTGTTCGGTTTCATTCTCAGGCCAGCCACAGTGAAATTGCATGGTAATGAATATCACCTTATACTGGGGGGGAATGGAGAAGGAAAGGGGGAAGACACAAAACAAGAGTTCCTCTAGACCAGTGGTTCTCAACCTTCCTAATGCCGCGACCCTTTAATACAGTTCCTCATGTGTGTTGACCCCCAACCATAAAATTATTTTCGTTGCTACTTCATAACTGTGATTTTGCTACTGTTATGAATCGTCAAGTAAATACCTGATATGCAGGATGTATTTGCATTGTTACAAATTGAACATAATTAAAGCACAGTGATTAATCACAGAAACAATATGTAATTATATATGTGCTTTCCGATGGTCTTAGGCGACTCCTGTGAAAGGGTCGTTCGACCCCCAGGTTGAGAACCGCTGCTCTAGACTGTCCTTTGCAGGCACATCGTTTCCCTTGCCTGCACACCCTCCAGGAATGGTTTCATTTAAAAGGTTCTGTGAGATGAAGCTCCTGCCATTCTGTAAAGGGAATAATACCCGTCACCGGTGCCACTGCCAGCTTTCCCCTGCAACGCTGAGGACGCCTTCACCAAGGAAGAGAGCGATGCTTTGTAAACTTCGCTCCATTCGGTTCTCTGACTCCCTAGTGAAAAGGGGGACAGCCACCTCAAACAGCTCCCAAGCACCCCGATCACAGCATGCTAGCGACCCGAGTGGATACAGAGGACGGGAGGCCAACGCAGTATTGTCAGTCGGTGGCATGTTAAGCTTAGGGCATTTTTGTCGTTGTTCTATGAAGTTAATTATCTAATAGAAGCTCAGAAGTATTGTGCGAGCACACTCCAGCTGCAGTGATGCTGTGCGATGTCTTGGTAGAATGGAAAAGGGAAACAGAGGGATAATAAAATCAGGTGAGTCAACTAATCTGTATCAAAGCCGTGCGTCTTATTTGCAGAAACTAAAATGCAGCTACTATTTGCAGATACGGGGGAACACCCAGAGCAAAGCCTTCCGGTGTCACAAATAGCAAGAGTTGCCACGCACTACTGCATACAGAGGGGGGAGACAAAGCGCCTTACAACTGGTTGTATCATCATCTTTATGCCTCTACTCAGTTCACAGAATGGAGCAGATGAAGCCAGGTATTAGCTGTGTCAGACCACCATTTACTGCCTCGAGGCATGACATCAAATATCTGCTCAGTCAATCAGTCTAAACAACCACCAGGATTATCTTCCTAAAATACATCAGATGCTTTTATTCCCCTTGCTTAATTTTTTAAAAATTCTCAGTTGCCTACAACATGAAGTCCTTAGCGTGACATGTGTGGGACGTTCCAGCTATGTATTTCACTCTCCAACATTTAGCATATATGTTTGGTAATAGCAATTCCTTCACTATGCATATATTGTTCCCCTTGCTTAGAATGCACTTCTCCAATTTTATGTCGGGTGTACTCAATCTTTAAGGCCGGGTCCAGGTGAGTGAGGCTTTCTCTGACTTATTCCCTGTAATTGATGGGTCCCTTTAGCATTGCACGTATATTTCTATGTCTTTATTTATCATCCTTTATTTTAATTCTTTACATGCCAATCTTTTATTGGACTATTAACCCTTTGGAGGCTAGGACCCCTTAGGCCATGGTTCTACTGAGCAACTGTACAATCTCCGTTGGTGAATTCTGCAAATTCATGGGGGTGTTTCTTGTTTTCATTGTCATCCCAATAATGAGTGGGACAAAGGGTGCTACATAACTTGCAATGGACAAAGCATGACATTTGAATGACTTTCAAATCTTCCACGGGGCACTGATGGAAGTAATAAAACTGTTTACATAATCATCTGAACTGAGGACTTAATTCTACTGTATATATGGACATACTAATATACACTAAATTTTCCATGAGTCGAACTGCTGTGTAAATTAGGAGAGAACTGGTTTTGTTTCACTTGGAAACTTACCAAGAGTTTTGGCATCACCGATGGCTCATTATCATGTTGGCATCACCACTAACTCATTACTAACAGCATTGCCACTTGCCATTTCTGAAGTGCCAACAGAACATGCCTGCATGTTGTAACATCACTTATAAAGGCAGACTGCATTTGAGGCTGTGATAGTCACAGTGCTTTCTGTTACAGTTATAAGCACCTATTTCTTTGTCTTTTTAATATAATTGTGCTCAAGAACTTACATATTAAAAAAACATTATTTTATTATAAATTACTCTCTTCTTATGCCTCCTATGTCAATATACTTCACAGGGTTGTTTTCAGACTTGTTGATTTGAGTTAATGTATAAGATATTTAGAGCCACACCTGATACATAGAAAATGGTACAATATGTGCTGATTTCATTACTACAGAAAAGTTGTTGAATATTCATTGATAAATATTTTAAATTACACTTGGGATATGTTTTATATTTTAATAGCTGAACCATTTGAGTGATTAAATGTTCCCAAGATATTACAGAAAGTGCTTCAATACTTCTTTTTGTCTAAGAGATTAAAGTGGGAGATAATTATCACTGTGATCAATTTGCTCTGAACCATTCATACTCCAGTGTGGTCCACCTGATGAGCAATAACTCAAATTGACAACTCTGAGTTCAGTTTTTGTCTATAAAATAGTTTTTTTATGTGCAAGGCTAACAGGTCTGAAGGGAGAATTATGACCATTAATCTCACTAATAAACAACAGCTATATTTATTAATTTTGTCCTTGTTATAAAGCAAAGACAGTTGCAATGTGAGCGAGGTTTGCAATATATGACTGACTCTGTCTCTATAACTGCTACTCATCTTAGGAACAGCCTTACTCTTTCAGGTTGTTAATAGGGATAGTGATGATAGTAGTTACCATGTTGTAAGTCATACCCTAGACAGCTCATACATGTTATTTCTCATCTGTACAAATAGCGAACATGAGGTATTTTAATGCCTATTTTACAGAGGAGAAAACCACTTGGAGGGTTTATGTAACGTGCCCAAGACTATACATAAAACAAGTGTTGACACTCAGATTCAAATTCCAAAACCTGAGCTCATTCTTTCATACCACTTTGCGTCCCTCATTAAAATCCAAGAGACTTGCCCTGGCTGGGTGGCTCAGTTGGTTGGAGTGTCATCCCCTACACCAAAAGGTTGCAGGTTCGATTCCCGGTCAGAGTACATACCTAGCTTGTGGGTTCCATCACTAGCTGGGGCATGTACAAGAGGCAACCGACTGATGTTTCTCTCTCGCATTGATGTTCTCTATCAATCAATCAATCAAAATATATCTTCAAGTGAGGATTAAAAAAAATTGTTCTGCCCTGACTGGTTTGGCTCAGTGGATAGAGCATCGGCCTGCGGACCGAAGGGTCCCAGGTTCGATTCCGGTCAAGGGCATGTACTTTGGTTGTGGGCACATCCCCAGTAGGGGGTGTGCAGGAGGCAGCTGATCGATGTTTCTAACTCTCTATCCCTCTCCCTTCCTCTCTGTAAAAAAATCAATAAAATATATATCTTTTTTAAAAAAAAAATTGTCCCAACAACCTGAGGGAGCTTGGTCATGTATCAGTTCTCGAGTGAGCCTCCAGAAGAGAACGCAGCCCAGCTGCGACTTTGATTTCAGACTTGGGAGACCCTGAGCAGAGAAACCAGCCAAGCCATTCCTGGACTGCTAACCTACAGAAACTGTGGGATAATAAATGTCTATGGTTTCAAACCACTAAGTATGTAGTAACTTGCTTCACAGCAATAGATAGCTAATACATTTGGATATAAGAAAGCAGGACTCACGAAAGCACGAGGCGAGTGCCTCCGGAAGTACAGCCCAAACCTCACCTGCACTTCCATGCTAGTTGGCTCCTCCAGCAGATGTAGCAGCTGTTGTTTCTCTTGAGAGAGCTGTTCTACAAGCTTCTCCTGGGCAGCCAGGCTCTGACTCAGTTCTTCAATTTGTCTGGATTGAAGAAAAAGTAAGAACAATTATGTTCATGATACTATTACTACCTTCAGCCCACTCCAAAGAGAGCATGGCTCAATACAGGAGGTTTTTAGCTTTGGGGGTCATTGAACTCTTTGATTCTTTTCTTCAGAAAGCCATGTACGCTCTGCTCCAGCCCCCAAACATTTACACAATTTGCTTACATTGCCACTAGGTTTACGAGCCTCCTGGAGCCAATCTATGGATCTATAGACCATAGGTATGTAACTGGAAATAAGGGCCCTGGAGTTACAGTTTCTTCGGTTGCTATTGTTGTTTCACTCAAGAAACAATTCTTAGATAGCCATTATGTATACTCAATGCACTCTACCAAGTACTGGGAATATAAGTTTGGAAAAGTCACAATCTCTGCTCTGTGAAAGCATTAATTCTTTTAGTGTGTGTGCCAAGAGTTGGGGAGTGCAGAGACAGCAATAGAAACAAATAATAGTCATAGAATGTAGTAAGTGCTGCCATACCACAGGTGTATGTGTACCTTGTAGTACATTGGGTGCTGCCATGGAGCTACAGGAAGACAGATTTTTTTTTTAAGACAGATTTTTTAAAAACAACAACAATTAATTTGACTGGAAAGAGTCTGGGGAAAGCTCAGGAGAAGAGATTTTTGAAGACTGGATTATTTGCAGGCTCAGAAGGAGAGCTTGAACAGAGGAATGAAAGTATGAAGACACAAGTTATATTTGGGGAAGAGTCATTGGTAGAAAGAAGGGGGAAAGGCTGGGGCGGGGGGGGGGGGGGGGGCGGAGAGACAATGGCTGGAGAAGAGGCTGGACATTCAGACTAGGATTAAGTTAAAAGACCGAAGGCCGTGTTGAAATATACAAACCATGGGTTCAAATAAACAGCTATTCCTTATCTACAACACGCAAGGCATATCTTGCTGTTTCTCTGATAATGTTGAATTCTCCACTTCAAAACAGCTCTGCATTATTAGATAGGAATGGACAGTAGAGGGGCAGGACCGGAAGTGAAGAGAATAGTTAGAAGTTTTGCTGTAGCAACCTGGACAGTAGTGGCCTTAACAACTGCCCAGTTACCTTTCGAAACAAATTCAAGTTCCTTATCATGGCGCACAAAGCTGGCACAATCAGACCCCACTGTGAGCACAGCTTACCCCTCCCGAGTCCTCCCCAGACCCTCTGCTCTAGTTACGTAGAACCACGCGCAGGCCTTGAAATACGCCCTTCCCTCTGTCTCCCCCTCCACAGTTTCTCCTTCGCACAGAACATTGCTCTTCCCCCCACGTCCTATGCTTTCTTCTAGCTTCTATCCATTCTTCAAAACTCAGCTCAGATCTCAGCTCCTCTAAGAAACATTTAGTCCGGAAGAGATGACAATCCTCCATGTCCCCCAAGCATCCCCTGTTACTTCTATCAGAGAACTTATTAAGACTGTGCAACACGATAAGAGAGCTGGGTCTTTCATCTGTAACCGTGGTGCTCAGCCCCGTGTCTGGAATGTAGCAGGTGCTCAGTAAATGTCAGTACAATCAGTAAATCCACATCTCTCGTTTGCCACCGTGGGACCCTAGTTCTATTTATACCTACACAAGGCTCCCGATTGCCAACAAATGAGTTCTTTCCATGAATACCATTGAAGACGCAACCCTAAAAACAAAATCTTTGGTTGTGGGAGCCACCGAGTCTTAGAAATGGACACTGTAAGTCCTTAAAAGGGAAGAGTGCAGCTGCTATGTGACTCAGAACCTCGAGAACAGGCAAAAGGCAGGTGACAAATACAGCACCAAAGGCACCTACTTGTCCCTCTGGGCCAGGGCCTCCGTGTGTTGGTCGGGCCTGGCCCGGTCTCCTGGTACATCTTCCCTGTCCTTGGTGACTCCCTTCAGTTTCTCCGAGAGCTCCAGGTTACACTCTTTCTCTGCTTCCACCAGAGCTGCCATCCGCGCAGCTTCATTCTTTGCTAGCCTGGATTCCTGCAAAAAGAACAAAAACTGAGAGACTGCGAAGTCCCCACCGAGGTTAAGAGCCCTAAAACGCGGGGACACTCCATGCGTTTGGGGAGCATGAGAGGGGAGGAAAGGTGAATGCAGGGGCAGAGCAGTAGGGAGCAGGGCAGGGAGCCTGGGCCTGGGCCCCTGCTTACCTCCTGCAGAAGCTGGATCTTGTTCTCCAGGAGCTCGTAGACATGCTGCGTCTCCTGCTGCCTCTCCTCAACCTGGCGCCGGAGCTCGGCCTCATTGTGGCTGCTGAGGTTCTCCGCATCGGCACTGAAACCGCAGAGCACGGGCCAGTCAGAGCCAGTCACGTCATTTAGCTCGTGAACCCATGTCGGCTGTTTCACACAGTGATGAATGAGGAGAAGAATGAAGGCTTTTTCCCTCTGTGACTATTTTCAGAACTGCTTTTTCCAACCTTTCCGGGAACTCTTAAGTTTTTGTTGCTTGTCCATCAGAATACACTTGACTCCCTGGAGCAGGGGTGGGGAACTTTATTCTGCCAAGCGCCATTTGGATATGTATAGCATCATTCGTGGGCCATACAAAATTATCAACTTAAACATTAGCCTGCTATATTTTCATCAAACATTTAATTAGCTCACCCCTAATGCCGTGGCAGGGCCAGACCAGATGATTTCGAGGGCCTTCTACAGCCCGCGAGCCGGACCTTCCCCATCCCTGCCCTAAGAGGCTTCATTATTCCTATAGCTTCCTGGGGGGATCGTTCATTTGGAAGGTGAGTCGCCAGCAAACTGTTCAGAACTCAGCCTCCATGTCCACTATCTTCTGTCCAGGGACTCTTCCACTCAGGCTTATCCTCCCAGAGTGCTTTGCTAGTTCCCTGCCTTTCTTGCTATTTGCATTGAAAGTATTCCTTTCACTGCTGGGACAGAATACCCATTTGGGCAGCCACAGAAATGCTCTCCTCCTTTATAGCCAGTAACTCCTAAATACCTGCCCTGCATCTGGGCTACCTGGCCAGCGTCCCATCCAGTTCTCCCTGCGGAGAGCAGACATTTAATCTACGGAGGCTCGGGGTTCTGGCCTAGCTTTGGTCCTCTGACGTCCTTAGGAATGAATGTCCAGGCGCTAAAGTGGGTCAGGTGTCACCAGCTTATTTTTAGCGAACAACAGCTGCCCGTGGATGTCTGAGGATTAGAAATTTGGGGGCAATATGGGGTGCTGAATGATCTTAATTCCGGTTTGGTTTTATTCCTGCTGTAAGTCATTTGTTGAGAACCACAGACCACCTTCTTGTTCTCAGAGCAGAGAGCACCATTGTACCTTCATAAATCAAAGCTACCCTACCCAAGCCGAGTGGTACTTTAATATTTGACCCAGAAGGCTGTGTCCATGGAGACCAAAGGGAGCTTTCCTAAAGATGACAGGATCCCTTAGTTACTGGTGGACACTACTCAGTACTATCCAAAGGCTTTATGTAACTTGAGTCTCTGGGGGATAGAAGGGTCTTAGTTGTACAAGGGACACAAGTCAAAAGAATAACCCTAAGTAGAAAGACCCCTAAATAGGTAGACCTCAGAAATCATCAACTTTTACTTTGACTCCATATTCTTTGATAAATGCAATAGACAAAAGCTAACTATAATATCTTGAGAATGGAAGTTATACATTTTCTGAGTAGCTCAGTTGGCCAGGAATTCCTGATTGAAGAGGCTACAGCTGTTGTGAAGTCAGAGGCGCTGAATTGATGCCAGAAGATGTGGGTTCTGCCACTCATTTGACAAGACTTTAATACCCTGTACCTTACTTTTTTCATTCCTAAAAATAGATAATGCCATCTAATTAAAAGCTGAAATGACATAAAAAATTTTTAAAGCATTACACAAATCTCAAAATCTATTACTCAATTGTTATTTTATGTTTTCCTAAAAGCTATCAGCTCACTTAATGCTTTAGTAAGTGTTTAATAACACCAGTATATTGTGTATTATTGAGTCTGGTTTTGAGTATTCTGACCTTGCTAGACTAGTCATCCTAAATGTCAAGAGAAGTAGCAATAGAAAGATTGACAGATCAGATTGAAAGTAAACTGATCACAGGATACACTCTGAAAATTATTTTTAATGGCAATTTTAATAATACTTATCATTTAAAACTCAGTTTTTAAATTATAAAAACTATAAATTATAAAAGTAACTATTTTAACAACACAAAATTATTTAAAGAAAAAAAATCAAGTCTCCTTCCCATCACAAACTCCAATCTCACTCCCTTGATATAAGCATGTTAAAGGATTTGATATGAAATTCTCCAGTTTTCTTCCTATGCAGCATCAAACAAACACATATACACAAAGAGAGCACTGTTTGCTTTTACTCAAAGGGGCTGACACTATAAACATCACTCAGCACTTTTCCCCCTCACTTAGTCTGTCAGGGACTTCCCACCAGGATAGAGCTAACTCATGCTTTTTAATGACTGAATAATATTCCACAGTATGGGTAGATCAAAATGCCTTCAACCATTGCTCTATTGATGCATAGTTGCTTCTAGGTTTTTGCCATTACAAATAATGATCAAGTAATTATCTTTACACATTTATCCTTTCATAGTCATGTTTTTATTTGTAAGGAATAGATTTAGATTTTTATTTGTAAGGAATCCTTTTAAGGATTATTTGATCCGAGGAAATTTTTTTTTTTTTTACTTAGGTAGTGCCACATACCAAAAATGTGGCCACAATTCATACTCTCGTCAGCAGTGTATGAGAAAGCCCATTTTCCCCAAACTCTATGCCAGCCCTTGGTGTTATATCAGTAGATTATTGAAGAGGAAGTTTGTAAACTTAAGTCTGGTGAATTTATCCATCTATGGCAAGATCTGTCAGACTTAGTAACAGAGCCCTGAATTAGACATGGCATCCAGATGCCAGAGTTCAGGATAAAGGAATTTGGTTCCAAATCTATTATTCTTGGGTTAGTGAGCCAGACTCTGGAAGGGACCAGAACTCATCTAGTGCAAACTGCAACTCACCAAGTTTTATCCAGATGCTGTTTCTTGTCCTGGAGTTCTCGTTTCAGGCTCTCCACTTCAACCTTCAGCTCGATGTTCTGAAAAGCACACAGGCATGAATCATGATTACCTGCCGCAGACCCTCTACCCTGGAACCAGGTTCCTACTTGAACTTGCCTCGGTCCTCCACTTGTCATCTCAACTCAGCCCTCTTCCTGGCCCTTGACACAGCTGTGGATTCAGATGGTCAGTAACCTAGCCAATGACCACCGGACTGTAGGCCTCAGGCCTTCCCCGGGGCTACTGAACCATCCTCCTCATCTGTCCCTCACGGCCCCTGGTGCTGAGCACTGCCCAAGCCTGTTCGCTCTTTAATGCACTGACGGACAGAGTGTATATCAGAATATGTTTTTTCTTACCAACACAGGTGTGTTCCTGTAAACCAAAGTACTGTATATAGGACTGTATTTTAAGTATACCTAGGAATTTAATTATTTAAAGAAATTGTGTGTGATGAGCATTTCTGAAAACAATACCCTGCCTTTACGATAAAATTGGACTTTCATAAAATTGCATTTGTTTAAGGTGACAGGAGATTCTGATGGCAAATGTATGAAGAGAACACTTCATTTGTATTGAGGTGAGGCAGCAACAAGTCAGATTTTGACAAACAGAAGAAGGAAATAAAAGCATCCCAAGTCAAATATGGACAAGGATTTGGTGAGAGCTTGTCCAGGAAGGCCCAGGGCAGGGGAAGTGCCCTGGTGTATGGTGAGGAGTGGGAAATCAGTACAGAAATCAGCTTACAACCAGTTTGTGAACGTCATGCTAAGAAGGCTTAATAGTAATCAGTAGAGAACAAGAACTCACTAGGGAGCTGCAGGCAAAATAGGGCCCCGGCCAGCTCTGTGCTGAGGAAGGAATTCATGGGAGATAGGTGTGAGGATGATGATGAGCCAAGAGGCAACTGACCAGAACAGGTGGGGACTGTCTGAGCCAGCGAAGCACAGGGAGGAAGACTCAAAAGACCTCTCAGAGGTAGACTCCACAGGGCTCGCAGATTAGTGAGAGACTCGATTAGACCAGAGGGAGGAGCAGAGCCAATGCTGAGGTTTCTAGCCAGTGGGTGGCAACGCATGTTAATGACTAAACCAGGGCACAGAAACAGGAGCAGGTTTGTGGGTGAGCCGATGGAGGGGTCTCTGCATTTTAGTTCAGAATGGACTTTATTCAGGCTTCGAGCTGAGTGCACAGAAACGAATCCGTTCCTTCCCTGATGAAATCCATTACACAGTATGAAGCAGGAGGAGTTTTATTAATACTATGCTATGGGCTTCATCACATGAGCCTCCGTTTTCTCAGTGGTACAGGATGGTCCCACATTTTAAAAATAAGGAAACTGAAACCCAGAGGGTTCCTCTTGAAGATAAAGCAATAACCGAATCCAGCATTCCACTCCAGCATTTCAGAGACCAGGCCAAGACACACTGCCAATCTCCCCTGACTTAGTGGAATGTGGTGAGCTATACAATTAGGGAATGTGCCGCATTTGGGCATTCTTGAAAGATGTGGAGGCAGCAAGGAGAGTGGCCGAGAGCATAGGCCCCGCAGGTGAGAAGAGGGCCTGGCAAGTCACCCGCCCTCTCTAAGAGCCCCGACCTCCTCATCGATCAAGGGGGGGATCGTAATGGTTCCTCGCTCATAACGATATTCAGAAGACTAAGTGAAATAATGCACAAAAAGCACACGCGTGGTGCCTGGCGTGCAGTAAGCATTCAAGAAATATTACCTATTACCAACTATAAAACCAATTTACCCTGTCTGACTAAGGGAGTTAAAGTTCTCAGCCATAACCACATTTTAAACTAGTATAATGTCATAGAAAGAAAAAAAATGATTACACCGAAGGTGGGCTATCCCAGACCCTGCACGCAAATACATATCCAATCCGCACATTCTTCATGGTAGCTTTATCCTTCTAAGTTAAGTAGAAAAGAGACTTGAAAAGGAGGGAAAGCAAAAAATAAATGAGGAACGATAAAAAGAATAGATTACTTCTCTGCCCTAACCGGGTTGGCTCAGTGGATAGAACGTTGGCCTGCGGACTCAAGGGTCCCAGGTTTGATTCAGGTCAAGGGCATGTACATCCCCAGTAGGGGGCGTGCAGGAGGCAGCTGATTGATGTTCTCGCTCATCGATATTTTTAACTCTCTATCCCTCTCCCTTCCTCTCTGTAAAAAAATCAATAAAATATATATTTTTAAAAAGAATAGATTACTTCTCTAGGCCTTAGTATGATGTCTGTTCAATCAAACAGATGGTGAAATGTATGTCTCACACAGAACTGCTGAAATCGCTTCAGCATCACAGATTAGATCTGAAATCTTATGATCACTGATTCCAGCAGATCAAAGTCATTTCACAGGTGATACAAAATCTTACCACACGGAAATACAAGTACATTCCAATTTAAAGTGTTATGGTCTAGCCCCTCTACAACCAATGTTTGCAGAAAAATCACTGCCTAGTTACACAGAGTTTAATAATACTTTCTCTATGTTGGTAGCTTGTTTTGTTTCTGGGAACATCACTTGACCAGAGCCTTCACAGCAATCCACATGAAACATGGGATTCTGCTGAATCGATTCCCACCCTGATTTTTACTGCAAAGTTCAGCATAGAATTGGGTTAAGAGCAGCCACCAATTACCTGACTTCTTTTCAAGGCTTCGGAGTTAACTCTATTCATTGATCTTCGCTTATATAATCCAAAATACGGTTCTAACTTTTAAAAATTAGAAGAGTTTCAAATTTATGTCCCAGTAGAAGCCATGGCACAGCAAATTCTAAAAAAATAACCTACCCCTCTTTTAAAAAAAGAGAAATGGCTTTATCTGGCCAATTAAAAAAAAAAGCTCTTAAAGCAAAATGTATCAATCTTTTCAGCATTAGACCAGAAGCATCATTACCCATTATATTAAGGAGGTCAAGAGTTTACAGACTGCCTCCCATAGATATTCCACATTTCTAGGAGTTGGGGAGAGACGTTCAAATTGAAGACGTGTGATCACAGCCAGCCGTGTGAATGGGTCAGCTCTGACTCTTACAGGCCCTTGTCCTGCACATTTAGCAACACTCTTAGTGTAAAAGGACTTTAGAGACCCTGTGGGGAACAACGACGATGTCTAATATGTATTTCTTATACTCAGTATGCTTGCAATCCAGTTGAGGGAAGAAGAGCAAAATTCCAAGATATGGATTAAAAAATGCTAATGGTGATCATTGGTAAGGGAGTTCAGATATAAACTCACCCAAGGAGGCTGACTGGGTAAGAAAGAGAAGGGTGGACATCACTGTAGGTAAGGAAATATGGTATTAAGTTGAAATTGCTATATAATCCAAAATGTACAAGTACCATTCAGGAGCTCAGTCATTTCAAGCATAAATATTTGACACTATAAAGTTCTAGAGTCACTTTTTAAAATTTTACCCATTGGCTGATGAGTGGATAAAGAAAATGTGGTATGGCCATACAATGGAATATTATTTGGCCATTAGGAGAAATGATATATACAGCATGGGTGAACCTTGAACACATTATGTTAAGTGAATGAAGTCAGTCACAAAAAAACCTTGTGCTAAAGCCCGTGATACCAAACCTGGATTTAATACCTGACCGAACTTCCCTTTCAAATTCTCCCAGAAACATAATTTAATCAACCAGTCTGGAATTTTCTGCTCAACACCCATGAGGTAATCTATCACATGGGCCCTCACCATGCCCCATATTGAGAAGAGGCAATCTGCAGGATAAAAACCCTTGCTGTCCCCCAGCTCCCAAAAGAAAATGTCAGTGGTCTAAAAATAGTCCTTTCCTTTTATCAGCTCCCTTCCCTCCCCTTCTTCCTGTAAAAAGCTTTCATTTTGTACAACCCTGGGATCATCCCTCTAGTTGCTAGGCGGGACGCTGCCTGACTCATGAGTCGCTTAATAAAGCCAATGAGATCTTCAAATGTGCTGGGTTGGTTTTGATTTTTAACAGCCCGTAGACCCTATGATACAGGAAAGACTTTACTCCGAGGTGAAATTTCTGCCTTCCTAGATTCCAAGTTCACTGTCTCCTACGAGCGCAGTTAAGCCCCACAGGAGACACCTAGGTTGCCCCAACATGTGACAAGCGTCCTTCATTGCCAGGGAAAGGACAGCAGGGCAGTGTCCACAGTCTCTGTACCCAGAGGACTCTACGCGGCCAGGGCACTTCCCGGCCAGAGCCTGCTTTAATGTCCAGGCCCCCAAAGGGATGGAAAAAACCCAAGTGGAAAATTTCAGGTCATACAATACATAATACAAGGATCCACATCCAAATGGCAAAGTTTCTCTATTCAGGTCTCTCCTTCAAGCCCAACCCATGTCAGTCCTTCGTAGGGGCCTGAAATACCATTCTCTTCCCAGCCCAAGCAGACACAGTCACATCCGAGGAAACACTGAGCTGTGAATGAGTTGGAAGGCGGTACGGAGGTCAGGTGTATGAACAGACACAGGGGAGAGACAGAAAGAAGGAGAAAGGGTGCTCACTGGGCAGAAGACAGGGTGGCTTGTGAGATGGTAGCATTGGTTTACTTCTTTTTTGATCAAATATTTATGAAGCACCAACTTTGGATGTGCAAGGTACTCACTCTAATAGGTACTAGAAAGAAGGAGGAGACACAATCACAGTCCTCGGGGAATTTACAGCCTATGGGGGCAATTAAGCAGATGATTAGTGTGATAAACAGAAAGGATCTAGAATCAGATAGTGTACGGCACACACATGGCAGCTGTAAATAGCAGCAGATACACAAATCAATAGAGGCCCACCCTGCAATACCAGCTTTCGCCTCCAGAGAAATACACCCCTAGACCCAACTCAACATATGTCAGACCTGGGGCTGCCCTTCCTCTTGGCTCCCTAGTCCTAATATTTTAGGGGGTGAGAGACATGAGTCTGAAACTACCGCACTGCCAAGGGGAAAGAAAGAATCTGGTACTTAGGGCAGCATATGGTACAAGGCAAAGAGTGTAGCCTTCAGGACTAAAGTACTAGCTCGCTCACATTCTATTAGGTTGAATCACCGGAAAGTACAGATCTTCAGCCACTTTTCACAGTTCCACATAGTTCCATACAGTTCAACCTCTGTATTCTAGAGGTAAATAGCTTAACCCAAGTTTTTGTTTTTTCGAGTGCTAATAACTACCTTTGAGGAATATTGTGAAAATTAAATGAGAAAATACAGTGAAAATATCTGACACAGAGTAGGTGTTAGGGGCAGAAATAGAATATTGGAAACCAACTATAACTATAAGAAATATTAATCATGCTCTGTTAACCATGATTGTTCTTTTCTGATTAGAGAAAGCACATTTTTACGTGGCTGAGAGTTGTACACCCTGGAATATGGGAGCTAACATCGGAATGCAGTCCATCCTCCTGTTTGGAGAGCTGTCTATCATTATGGAAAGATTTATGACCTCGTGGCTGAAACAATCCAGTCCCAGAGGCACTTTACAACCGCCCCTCCCCGCCCCATCACCTGTAATCTGGTGCCGGGGCACCCGGAGACACTTGCCCTCTGAGAATCCCCTCCAGCCTGCATGACTTGTAACCTGTAATGATCATCCCCATGCCCGCTTCCCCATGCCTGTAATTCCTACTTTCCCACGTAATCTTCGTCCTTCTACCCAATATGAGCAGCTGGCCTATGGGGGGCTGCAGAGCAGATTTTTGTGGGTGACCTGCTGCTCTCCCATACTGCCAGCATTACTAGAATAAATGCTCATATATGATTCAACCCCGTTTCTGCTTAATTGGCTCAAGTAGTGACAGACAGCCCAGACCCCTCGGTTGTCTGGTTACATAATCTGGTGAAATGTTACTTTCCCCACAGGTAGTTAGATGCATGAGTCATAAGATAGAGAGCTATTTCTGGTCAACACTAACTGTAGGAACCCAAGAAAATTAAAATGAGATGTTTTTGGACTATGATGATGGGGAAGCTGTGTATGTTGGGGGGGCAGGAGGTATATGGGAAATCTCTGTATATTTGGCTTAATTTTGCTGTGAACTTAAAATTGCTCTAAAAATAAAGTCTGTTACAAAGTGTGTGTGTGGGGGGGGCATTGAGGTGTCTGGGGCTTGTTCAGTTAGACTGAGCTCAGAGGTCTTCGTATACACACTGCTTTGGTGTCCACACTGCTCTGCACTTCAACTGTCCCCCGTGGCCACTCTGTTAAAATCTAGGTTGAGTCCCTGAAGCCTCTGTTGATCTGGCAAGTGAGAAACTGTACATAAATACCAATGATCTCAGTGTTTCTCTCCCTCCCAGAACATTCCGTAGCTGGACGCATCTCTCTCACTTGGCTGGAGCCTCTGGGTCCACAAATAGGCCTGGCGGGGCTTAATTTAGCAAAGTGCAGGCCTCCTGAGAAAGCCGGGGCGAAGCGAGAGCCCTGCAATCCCCAGGCCACCTGTGTGCGGACGGGAGCCCAGCCCCACGCACGGGGCTGAGAGGGGGATGCTCAGAATGACTTGGGTCCTCAGCTAGTCTGGAAGGGGAGCTCAGGGAACCATCCTGAGCTCTGCCTGGCTTCTCTCTGGGCAGCAGGTTTAGAACTGGAAGTAACAAAGTAGAAATTGACTATGAAGTTAAAAAATATAACAACTGTACTAATTTTTCTATAGACAAATTGGTGCACAGGAAACATACAGCCTACTAAATGTTTTTAAATGATTTGTGTTGCCCAGTCAGAGTGGTTTAGTGGTTGAGCGTTGACCTATGAATCAGGAGGTCACAGTTTGATTCCAAATCAGGGCACATGCCTGGTATTGGGGTTTAATCCCCAGTAGCGGGCATGCAGGAGGCAGCTGATCAATGGTTCTCTCCCATCATTGATGTTTCTATCTCTTTCTCCCTCTCGCTTCCTCTCTGAAATCAATAAAAATAAATTTTTAAAAAAGTGTCCAGGTTGTCTAACGTGATCTGACATTTATCCCCAAATTCAGCTCACTTGCTTTTATTTTTCAAAAAGGACAGAGCCACTGACTGGTGTCCTGCAAAGTGTAGGACGGTGTTTCTTACCCTGAAGCTTACACTCCACACTGGAGTCTAAGCCACTCCTCCTGGAAAGCCTAGCTGTGTCCTGCAGCCAGGCCCTCTGATCAGTCAGCTCTTCTGAGGCTGAGCTTCTGTTTGGGACCAGGCACAGCACTTAAGACTGTAGGTTCTACAGCTCTGCCATCCAGGGCGGCGGCCACAGGCCACCTGTAGCTACTGAACCCCTGAGATGTGACCAGTCCAACCTGAGATATGCTGTAAGGACTTCAAAGACTCCGTACACACTGATTGCAAAGGCCAACCACAACGAAAGAATATACACTCTCGATTTTTAAATATTCATTTCATGCCGAAGTAATATTTTAAAGACATTATTAACATTAATTTCACTTTTTAAAAAAAAACTTTTCTTTTAATATGACCACTAGAAATTTCTAAATTTCGTCTGTGGCTCACATTGTATTTCTACTGGACAGCACTGCTCTATAAGATGTTAGGAGAAAGGTGCACTAGCTCTCGGTACATCACACGGAAAACGCTCTGCCCTGCATTACACTAATCCTGTGGTACAGGAGAATCTTAGCGTTTCATGGGATGATGGCATTCAGCAACCAACAAAACACAGACGTGACTCCAGCTCATTATAAGTGAAGCAAAACGAGACGAGTGGTAGCAAGCATGGCATGAGGAGGGGTCAGGTCCCAGGCCTACTCAAACTATGTTCAGGCACTACGATGAGTATCAGGAGGACAAGAACCCCTCTATTCTCTCACCACCGTATCCCCACTGTTGTTAGCATGGTGCCCATACATAGAAGACGATTACATCTTTATCAGATGAGTGAATTTGTTCAAAATAAAACAGAACTCACTCTTTTTGGGGGGTGGGGGTGGGGATTAATCCTCATCCGAGGATATTTTTCCCATTGATCTTTTAGAGAGAGTGGAAGAGAGAGGGAAAGACAGAGAGAAACATCAATGTGAGAGAAACACATTGATAGGTTGCCTCCTGTACAAGCCCTAAACAGGGCCCGGGCCAGGGAGGAGCCTGCAACCAAGGTATATGCCCTTGACAGAATCAAACCCGGGGACCCTATGGTCTGCAGGCTCATGCTCTATCTACTGAGCCAATCTGGCTAGGCCAGAGCCCACTCTTAAGAAATTCTTACTGTCAATAATTTCCTCTTTTTTCTTTTTAAAATTTTTTTATTGCTGAAAGTATTACATATGTCTCCTTTTCCCCCCATTAACCTCTCCCCACCCACTCCCACCCCCCAGCACAGGCCCTCACCCCGCTACTGTCTGTGTCCTTTGGTGATGCGTTTATGCATGCATACAAGTCCTTTGATTGATCTCTTACCGCCCCCCCTCCCACAAGAATTTCTTCTTCTTACCTATTTCATTCCTCAATGTGTTTGCCCTCTATTTCTACCAATCTTTCTCTTGGAGAGGCTGCTGGGTTCCAGGAAGAGATGAGGGTTCTCCTCCAAAGCACAGATCCTGGGCCTCCCAGGTGGAGGAGATAGCAAAGGATGCAAAGGTGTCTGCTCTTCCTCTTTTTCTGCACAGATTAGCCTCCCTTGCAACCTTCAGGGTGTTTGCAAACAATCAACACACACTTTCTGAGCTTCTGTTATAGGCTCAACAATGTTGAAGATTATGTTGAAGGCTACAGAGGAAGTTTGAGATCAATCCACCCCACAAAGTGTTCATAATCCAAAAGGAGGGACAAGGACTGTATATGTGGAAAGATAGTTGGCAGCCAGGAATTCAATAACATTGGCCAAATAATGCATCTCAACTGTAGTTGCTGGAAGAGCACAGAGAGTGAAAGAGGATTTCAGGCAGTGTGATAAGGACAGGCCCACCTGAGCAGGTAGAATCTGACTTGGACTCTGAAACCTGAGAAAGGTTTAGATAAGCAGAGAAAACGGATAGGGGTATTCCAGGTGTGAGCAAGGATATGTCAGCAGGGATTAGCACACATGAAGGAGAGTGACTCACTCTAGGAGCATGTTTGAAAATACACAGTGGGAGAATAAGCTTGCTTTTTTTCCCTTTAAAAAAAAATTTATTGTTTAAAGTATTACAAGCTTGCTTTTTACCTCCTTGAGAATCCTGAAATGCTAGAAGAAAACTCTTGACAGTCTTCTCCCACCGTATCTGTCCGTCCACAGGCATCTGAGCTCACATACTCTGTCTCTCCACTTTGGACCACAGGCCAACTATCCATGCTCCCACCTAAAGCCAAACATCCCATTTATGCATTGCCTCTCAAAAGAACCATCCAGAAACTCTCTCCTTCTCTTCACCAATATTTCACGTTCTACTGGAAAATTCCATTGGTATATAAACATGCTATTATTCATCTATCTTATTTAAAAAGTCTTCTATAAACCCCTTACTGGTGACTGTCCAATTTCTTTGTCCTCCTTTGCAACAAAACTCCTAAATAGGACCTGTTGTACTCATTGAGTCCAATTCTTTTCCTCTCAGTTTCTGTTATTCCTTCTGCGATCAGGCTTTGCCCCCACCAGTCCATCAAACTACTCTAAGCAAGATCACTAGTGGCATCTGTGTTGTTCAATCCAAAGATCAATTCTTTAAAAAAAATTTTTAAATTGATTTCAGAGAGGAAAAGAGGGAGAGGGAGAGAGAGATAGAAACATTAATGATGAGAAAGAATCATTGATTGGCTGGCTCCTGCACGCCCCCTACTGGGAATCGAGCCCACAACCGCAACCGTGGCATATGCCCTGACTGGGAATCAAACCGTGACCTCTTGATTCATAGGACAATGCTCAACCACTGAGCCATGCAGGCCAAGCCAAAGGTCAATTCTTAGTCATCATATTACTTGAGCTATCAGCGGCAGTTCAAAAGGTTGATCCCACCCTCTTCCATTATATACTTTCTTTTTTAAAAAATATATTTTTGTTGATCTCAGAGAGGAAGGGAAACAGATAGAAACATCAATGATGAGAGACAATCGTTGATCAGATGCCTCCTGCACACCCCGCACTGGGGATCGAGCCCAAAACCCCAGGGCATGTTCCTCCGACCAGGAATTGAACCATAACCTTCTGGTTCATAGATTGACACTCAACTGGCTAAGCCATTATGTACTTTCTTTACTTGGTTTCCATGACTCCAGACTCTTGGTTTTCTTCCCACTTCACCAATCGCATCTTTTCTATCTCCTTTGTTGGTTCTTCTATTAATGTTTGAGTGACCCAGGGTTAAGTCTTTGGTCCTTTTCTCTTCCCTATTGGTAATTCTAACTCCCTGGTGATCTTATACAGCTTTAAATACTATTTATATGCTGACAACACCCAAATTTTATATCTCCAGTCCAATGCATTATCCATAATAAATTGGATAAATAAAACTTCAGACATAAATTCAACTGCTTGCTTGATATTTCCACTGCAAATGTCCAACAAATATCCCAAACACAGAATGTCCAAAATTGAAATCCCACTCCCCACCCTCACACCTGCTCCCCACCCCACCCTCACACATATAGCCTTCCCAATTTTAATTATGGCAACTCCATCCTTCCAGTTGCTTGGACTTTGACCCTGAGTCTTCCTTAATTCCTTTTTTCCTCTCATATTCCACATCCATCCCTTCATCAGCAAATCCTCCTGGTGCCACCTTCACCATCTCTCCCCCCATCAACTGCTATTACCTTGGTCTGATCACCATTACCTCCTATGTGGATTACTGCAATCAATAGCTTCCCAGCAGCCCTTCCTGGCTTCTACCCTTTCCCTTCTACAGCCTTTTCTCAATATCATAATCACAGTGAACTTAAAAATTTTTTTTTCAATTATAGTTTATACTCAATATTATTCTGTATTAGTTTCAGATGTACAGAATAGTGGTTAGATAATCATGTACTTTAGAGAGTGATCCCCCAAATATTTCAAGTACCCACCTGGCACCATGCATAGTTATTTGATATTACTGACTATATTCCCTGTGCTGTCATTTACATCTCTGTGACTATTCTGTAACTACCAATTTGTACTTCTTAATCTCTTCACCTGTTTCACCCAGTTCCCCAATTCTACTCCCCTCTGCCAACTGTCAGTCCACAGAGATCTTTTCAAAATTCAGATAGAACTCTCATTATTAGGTCACTGCTCTGTTCAAAACCTTTAAATGGCTTCCCTTATCAATAAGAGTTAAAGCCAAAGTCTTTACAATTATCTATGAGGGCCTATCTGATCTGCATCAGCTCCACTACCTCTAGTGCAGCGGTTCTCAATCTGTGGGTCGCAACCCCTTTGGGGGTAGAACGACCCTTTCATAGGGGTCGCCTAAGGCCATTGGAAAACACATATATAATTACATATTGTTTTTGTGATTAATAACTATGCTTTAATTATGTTCAATTTGTAACAATGAAAGTGGGGGTCGCCACAACATGAAGAACTGTATTAATGGGTCACGGCATTAGGAAGATTGAGAACCACTGCTCTAGGGCCTCATCTCTCAGCATTCTTGCACCTTCTCATGCTGCTTCAGGCTCCATGGCTGCCCTGGAATGTTCTTCTCCTAGTTATCTGCTTGCTAACATCCTCATGTCCTTTAAGGCATTGCTTTAAAAAGACATTTTCTATAGCATAGCCACTTTGGGAAATAGCATCTTATCAATTGAAATGTATGTTTATGATATGGCCTAGCAATTCCACTACTGGGTACTTACCCACAAGAAATAAAACAAAGACTTGTGCATGAATGTTTAGAGCAGTTTTATTCCTAATAGCTAGTCACTGCACAAAACCCATATGCTCATCTGCAGGTGAACGGATAAACAAATTGCATTATATTCAAACAATGGAATACTGCTCAGCAATAAAAAAGAATGAACTAGTGACACAACACGAATGAACTTCAAAATCATTATGCTAAGTAAAAGAAGCCAGGCACCAGAATCCATACTGTATGCTTCCATTTACATGAAATTCTAGAATAGATAAAACTAAGCCATAGACAGAAAGTAGATCAATGGTTTCTTACAGTCAGTGGTGTGACAGGGTTGATACAAATGGGACATATAATTTTGGGGGTCATAAAATACTTTATATCTCTATTGTGTGGTGGTGGTTGCATAGATGTATATATTTGTTCAAACTCATCAAACTGTATACTTAATAAAGTTGATTTAAACAAAAAGATGTAAAGAAAGATATGATAAAGGAAATGTCAATGCAAATAGCCAAGTACAAAGGGTGAGTAAGGAACTCAACATGGAGACCACCATGTTGACAGTTATAAATGCTGTGAAGGTAGAACCTAGGAACACATCTTCCTCTATTGGTCACTCTCATGTTATTTACTTCCCTTCCCATGCCATCTCTGCAAAAAAAAAAAAAAGTGGGACGATTATGGGGTGGACAGACTCTAACACGGCTCCCATGATATCGGCCTCCTGGTGTTCATGCCTTTGTATAGTTCCCTCCCCTTGATTATGGGCAGCATGTGTAATTTGCTTCCACCCAATAAATATAACAAAGGTAGGGACTGTCACTGCTCTGACAATGTTAAGCCTTAAGACTGTCTTGGTAGCAGACTTGCTCTAGCGCCTCTCCCTGCTGACTTGGTGAAGCAAGTTGCCATGTGGAAAAGCCCATATGGCAAAGGGTAGTGGGTGGCTTCAAGGAACGGTGGCCAGCCTCTTGCCAACATCCATCAGGAAGTTGGGACCTCTAGTCCTACCACCCAAGTGAGCCCAGAAGCAGATTCTTCACCATCATGTCTCCAGATAACTCAGCCCAGCCAATACCTGCTCTGTAGCCTAGTGAAGTGCTAAACAGACAACTCAGCTAAGCTGTTTCTGGAGTGCTGGCCCACATAAACTGAAGTAAGGAATGTGTGTGTGTGTGTGTGTGTGTGTGTGTGTGTGTGTGTTTAAAATCACTCTCTAAATGTGGCCTCCCCTGACCACTTTTTAATACTGCAACCTGCCCTCCACTCTTACACTTTCTGACTCGCTTACCCTGCTCTATGTTTTTCTTTTTATTCTGAAGAGGACTTAATCACTTTCCAATATTCTAAGTATTTGTTGTTCATTGTCTGTCTTCTCAAGGTAGAATATAAATTCCATGAGGCTAGTGATGCTTATCTATTTTGTTCATTGATACAATATTCCAAACGCTTCCAATAGCACCTGGAACATAGTAGGTGGTCAAAAATATTTTTATAAATGAGGCCTAAATGCTTATGTTTAAATTAGGATCAACTTACTCTTACTCTCATCAGACACAGAGCATAGCTGATCATCTGTCACAGGCTGAGACTACTACTAGGTCACCTTTAAGTTTTTTCTTCCCCGAATTAATAATCCCAATTCCATTGCCCTTTTCTCATAAACCTCATTTTCTAATTTGTATGTTGGTTTGAATATTTCCTAATTTCCTCTGTATTTCTGGAGTTCCCATACCAGACTCAGGGCAGTGCATGGGTATAAGGATAGCACGGTTTTCTATTACATTCTACATAGCAATTTGCACCTGTTTCACAAGTACAAATGAGGTCAATGCCACCTTTTACTGCAGATAGATCAGTGAGATAATGCCACCCCTTCCGGTCACAGTCGGTCACAGTCTTGGTGAAAGCCACTATGAAAATAGATATCGGTTCACTAGAACTCTTTCTTTTCTCTTTGGTCAGGCCTTAATACAATGTAGAGTTAGTCACTAAAAAGCATCATTTGCATTTGAAAGAGGGACTAACTTTTAATTCTAAAGGATGTGCCAAGGCCTTGATTAACTCAAGAATCAGGCCATGTAGCTGCTGGGGCTGCTGATGGCAAACCTGGCCCTATGAAAAAAATGAGGACAAGACACCAACTTCACAGGGCTATTATGGGCTTGAGATTAAATATGTATAAAATGCAAAGCATAGAGCCTGGCCTGCAGTAACACTAAATGGATTTCCTTCTCCAAGGGGGTTTAAATGGGAAGCATTTAGCATTTATGCGAAATTGAGGGGAAAGAGACAGGATATGGGACAAAGAAGGACAGAAAGGGCCCCAAAATGGGGGAGAACAGTGATACAAGAAGGAGGGACAGGATCTGGCTCTGGAAACTTCTGGAGAGCAGTAGCCTAGAAAGGATAGAGGAGTTTTCCTCCTGATCATTTCTTTTCTTACATCTTATGTCAAGACTCTGAGGCACGGGGGACATACTCTCACACGCCTTGAAGAAGTAGGGAAACAGGAGATAAAAGAGATGAGAGAGCAATTTGGAAATGAGGACTTGAGGGTGGAGAAAGCCTGAGGCGGAGTTCCAGTTCTAACTACCATCTCCTGATCACCCTCTACCTGCAGCACTTCAGGCAAGCCCTTATGTGGCCCCTCTACATCCAAGCTTTCCCTGACGGAAGGGACCCCTCTGCTCTCCTTCCCAGCTTGGCAGAGGCTGGAAGGGACCAGTTATGACCCTTCTGCCTATATTTACGGCGGTTCTCAACCTGTGGGTTGCGACCCCTCTGGCAGTCGAACGACCCTTTCACAGGGGTCACCTAAGACCATCCTGCATATCAGATATTTACATTACGATTCATAACAGTAGCAACATTACAGTTATGAAGTAGCAACGAAAATAATTTTATGGTTGGGTCACAACATGAGGAACTGTATTTAAAGGGCCAGAAGGTTGAGAACCACTGGACTCTAAGAATCCTCTGAGGCCTCACAATCCCATCTCAGACTCAGAAGAGAGGGCGCTCCCCATCTGTAAGGGATCCGCTCACCTGAGCCCCAGAGTCCCACCACCTTCATCTGATTTCTGTACCTGGAAGACCCCAGGATCCTGCTCTGGACTCAGAGTTCCTGACTTGGGAGCAGAGTGATGACAGCGCGCCTTGTGTCACCAGTTGAGTGGCACCAGGTGGGCAGGACCAGATGTATGTTTAGTACAAAGCATCGACTCAGTTTGACTGGCTCTAACGGAGAACTCTGAGAGGGGCAGCCACTATGCGGCCTCAGAGGAAACTTGGAAACCTACCCAGAACAAGTGACCCGGAAGGACTTCTTACTTCTGGCCCTCAGCCAGGGCCCAGACCCAGACTCTCCTTTCGCAGCTCCAGGTCATGGCCTGCAGGCTGGCCAACTCCCTCCACTTACCCAGGGGCCCCAGAACAGGCTTCTTCCTCAAACCCCCATGAGGGCTTTCTAAGGCCCTGAGTACATATAGAGGTGGCTTCCTGCCCTTCACGCAGTGGGACCTTGCGTGAGGTTGGGGATGAAAAGCTGGCATTATAAGGCAGGCAGTGCCTTTCATTTTACTTCCAACCTCTTCAAGCCAAGTTTCCAAATAACAGGTATGATAACTGCCCGGTGTGGCCCAAAGTCTGTTCTAACGCTGCCTGGCAAAAAGCCACCTGGACCATTACTTAGCTCTGCAGGGAACAGCATGTACCAGGCCTTTTGGTGTGTGGGTGGCTTAGCTGCTGTTTAACATGATAGGGTGGATTCTTTCCAGTGTGCCCCAGCCCCCACTCCGTGCCTTCTCCACGTATCACAGAGCCTCATCTCACTGTGAAGGTTGTGAATTTGAACTTGCTTAGAGGAGATGGCAAAGGTCAGAGCAGGAAGCAGAGATAAAAAATGTTCACAGTGGCTTTGGAGACATAAATGAAACCCCTACGGAAGGCGTATGTAGGCTGAGGAACTATATATGTTCTTTTGGCAGCAGGCACAGGGTACAGAATCTTTATCTATGAGTTACCCTAGCCCCTGCTGTGTGTATTCCATTTTAGCCCAGTAGCACAAAGCGGAAGAAAGTCTAAATTTTGGCAAGCATGTAAACGTCTTGAAACTTTGCTGAAGACCAAGGAAGTCACTTCGAGTACCCAGACAGGTCGCCAGGCCTCCTGGACTCTAGTCCCAACCTGACCTGTGTGACCTTGGGCAAGTGACTTTACTATTTGGGGGCCTCAATTTCCTTATCTTTAAAAATAAAGGGCTTATTCATTAGGGAAGGCTGAATGAATGGTATAGAAGAACACTTTATATTATTTTTGCCTCTTCTCTATAAGTCTAAAATTATTTTAAGATAAAAACATTTGTTAAAAAGCGAAAGGGCTATATAGATCACCTCCAAGATCATCTCTAGCTCTAAACTGTGAGTTATTTCTCTCCATCATGTGAAATCTCTTTCCAGCTACCCAAATACAGATCAAGAGAATTTTGCCCACTCCTCCTACCACACAGAAGATGTTGATTAGCCCCAGCACAAGCCTGTTTTCTGCTTTCAGCCTATCCTATATCCTAGGCCCGCGGTCAGCAAACTGCGGCTCTCAAGCCACATGCAGCTCTTTGGCCCCTTGAGTGTGGCTCTTCCTAAGCCTTAGGAGTACCCTAATTAAGTTAATAACAATGTACCTACCTATATAGTTTAAGTTTAAAAAATGTGGCTCTCAAAAGAAATTTCAATCGTTGTACTGTTGATATTTGGCTCTGTTGACTAATGAGTTTGCCGACCACTGTCCTAGGCAAAAACTGAATCCTCTAAAAACACATGAAAACACTCCATCCCTATCCACTTTGTTCCTGCAAAGGAGTCAGTTCAACCAGCAGGGGAAAGCTGCTTCTGGCAGTCCATGCCTACAGAATCTCAGTTTTCCCCTAGCAACTGAGCTAATTATAACCCCAGCTACCTGATAACAGCACCCAATTTTCCTGACACTGGCTGGCAGTTTTAAAGCCATCTCAGCTCTGCAGGCAACTCCTGCACTGAGAGGCATCATGAGCTGAGAGACTGGGAGAAGGGAGGCAACTGCCTAAGCTAGGGTGAGAGTATCCAGAAGAGGCTGTTCAGAATCACAGAACTTCGAGCTGGGAGGGATGTTGGCATGGATCCGGTCCTGCCCACTCATTCTACACATAAACAAGCAGAGGCCCAGAAAAAGTGACCTGTCTTAGCCAGGAACCTGAGAGTCTTTAAAATAATTAATTTTAGAGAGAGGAAGGGAGAGAGCCAGAGAGAGAGAAACATCACTGGAAGAGAATCATCTATTGGTTGCCTCCTGAACACCCCCTACTGGGGATCGAGCCCACAATAGGGGCATGTGCCCTGACCAGGAATCAAACCATGACCTCCTGGTTCATAGGCCAATGCTCAACCATGGAGGCGCCCTGGCTGGGTCTGACAGTCTTCTTGATTCTTTCCCCTCAGTCTTCCCATCCCATCAGCCACCAAGTCCTACAGATGTTTTACCTCCTAAATATTTCCCAGATCAATTCCCTCCCCTCTATTCCTATTGCCATGGGCCCCCATTTTGTCTCTTTAAAATTTCTTTAATTTTTTAGCATTTAAAAATAGACTATTTTCTAGAGTAGTTTTAGGTTCACAGAAAACTGGGCAGAATGTACAGAGAGTTCCCACATACCCTGTCCTCCCCCACTGCCTCCCCCACATCAATATTCCCCACCACAGTGGCATGAGTGGCAATTGATGAACCTATAATGACACATGATCATCACTCAAAGTCCATAGTGTTGTACATTAGAGCTCACCCTTGGTGTTGTACATTCTATAGGTCTGGACAAATGTATGACATATATCTATCATTACAGTATCCTACAGAATAGTTCTGCTGCCCTAAAAGTTTTCTCTGCTCTGCCTATTCATCCCTCCCTCCCCCCAACCCCCTGACAGCTACTGATCTTTTTACTGTCTCCACAGTTTGTTTGGCCTGCCTGTCCTCCTGCTTTCCTGCACTCCCTTTCTGGAGCCCCTCTTCCCACCCACCAGAAGGATCTGGGGGTTCCCAGCTGTTTAAAGCCCATCAATGGCTCCTTACCATCCTCAGGATAAAGTCTACACTCTTTAAAATGGCACAAAGGATTGTGTCCTGCATACTTCAAAGCCTATTTTATATGCCTACCACTTAAACTTATCAACTCAAAACCACTTTTATTCTCCACATGAATCACGCGCTTTCTTGTCTCTAGGCTTTTTTCCTGGCAAAAGTCCTTTCTTTCCACTGCACCATCCATTGACCAACTTTGTACACATCTCGATTTTTGCTTTTTACCACACTCCCTCACTTTTACAATTTTGAACCCCCAACTTCTAGCACAGTACTTAGAGTATAGAAGGTATCCAATTAATGTTTATTAATGAATGAATGGATAAGTCCCAAAGCTCTCCATGATCTGTACCCCGCTTACCTTCCAGTCTCACCTTCCCACCACCACAATCCTTACCACGTGCGCTAGCCATACTGAAGACCTGGAGTGTGCTGACACACCGTGCTTTTTCAGTGTTCTGTGTGGTTGTATATGCTGTTTCTTCTGCCTGCAATGTTTCTCCCATTCCTTGCTGTGTTAATCACCTTTCAAGATTCAATTCAAACTTCACACATTTGGCAAGACCTTTCCTGGTGGACTTTATTGTTCTCCTTTGTACTCTAGACCAATCTGTTCGTATCTCTATATGGAAGCCCTTATTATATCATTTTATTTGTTAATATCTTTCTCTACCAACATCAAGCACAGTAGCTGGCATATAGCAGATAATCAACAGATGTTTGAATGAATGTATGAATGTGGCAATTTGTGCAAATGTGAGTGAACAAATGGTCAAGGGGATAACGCAAATAAGGGAAACGTTTGAGACAGGAATTTAGAATGCCTCCTCTTTCAACTCTATCATGCTATGTCTATCAGTGTGTAAGCCTGGATGGACATAACTAATACTAAGAAGGGGCTTTGTAATAAGTTCATGCAGAAGTATAAATTAGGTGGACGTCGTAGTTAAGGGGATAACTGAACGTGAATCAGAGTAAATCAGGCTCCAGAAGTTCATCATGGGGCTGAGAGCTCAATTGTCCTTTCGGACGCCATCCTCAGGCAACATAGCTCCAGGTAGGTGTAGGTGAGGAGGGAGGGAATGAGGATAGAATGTGGCAGCCTCTCCATCCCACACGGACCCTCTGTTTTCCTCCACACTCATGAAAATCTGTAAGTTCGCTGCAGCACGTTCCTGGACACTGTGCCTAAGCTCATCTCTCCCCTGAAACGAAGGAAGCAGGCAGGATCAACCAAAAAGAGAGAGAGGTCTTCACTTTTTTAAAAGCTGAATTTAGAACCAGACCAAATTATATCAGAAAGTATTAAACCAAGATGATAAAACATTTTGAATTATAATTAGTCACAGTCATAATAATTTGCATAAAGGCAAAGGACTTTGTACCGTTGCTAAATAAAATATTTTGTTAAAAAAAGAAATTTAGCAAACCCAGCCTTTCTTATTTATTCACTCTCTTTTAAAAACATATTTTTTATTGATTTCAGAGAAGAAGGGAGAGGTTTAGAGAGAGATAGAAACATCAATGATGAGAGAGAATCATTGATCGGCTGCTTCCTGCATGCCCTACACTGGGGATTGAGCCCTCAACCCAGGCATGTGCCCCGACCAGGAATCGAATGGAGACCTCCTGGTTCATAGGTTGATACTCAACCACCGAGTCACACCAGCCGGACTGGTTCATAACTCTTAACTACTATGTTAAGAGTGACAGCTGAATAGTAGAAATGATGAAAATCTGGTAGGCAAGTAAAACCAGTACTTAGTTTGTCACAATTTTAAAAACCTAGCTGCATAAATATGCTATGCATAAACTTCAAAGTTTGCTCCGGAAAAATATCATTTGATTTCAAAGATGAGAAACAATAGCTCAGAGAAATCAGGCAGTTTAAGGGCCAAAGAACAAGAGAACACAACTCTTCCAACTCCCATCTGAAGGCCAAATCCACTTTAACCTTCTAACATCAATTATGCCAGATTTAAACACTGACTCTACCTGGCCCGGATGACAACCTTCAGCTTCCCCTGATATTTTTGTTTTTGGATCTGTCAGATTTTAAATTCCACTCTTAAATCTTTTTTAAAGCACCATAATAATACACTCACAGAAGCTTAACAAGTAGCTATCATAAGGCGAAACACAGTGGATTGGGTGTTTTCCACACAGCAGTGGATTTCATTAATTTCAGGGCAGAACATATTTCTAGTGGTGGCACACTCAGCTATCATGAGAAGATGCAGTATTAGATAATCAACAACAACGAGGAAATCAACAAGTTGCCACCCAGAAATTATCTGCCAGAGCAGCTGCAGTCCAGAAATGCCAACAAGCCACTCTCTGAAGGAGTGGGCCATACTCAGCTGTGGGCTGGTCACAGCACTTTCTCACTTTACTTCGCTCCAGAATCAGGAGCTAGCAGTACTGTAATGGTTTCTTCTTGGGAAGACACATTCAAAACTATCTTCCCAAAAAACTGAACCTACAATTACTGCCGGGGTCCAACCCCAGCGGGTCCAGGGGTCCCCAAGGGTGTGGACGGAGTCGGCGAAGAAGGAATGACACGGAGACAGTGTCAGTTGATCAGCAGCCTAGCCAGAATCTCCAGCCAAGTTCTGGTCTCGATCTCCAGAGAGGTTCTGCTTCGGGTCTCCAGCCAGGTTCTGTGGCCATGTTCCCTTGCTAGGTTCTCCAGCCAGGTTCTGTCCAGGCTCTCCAGTCAGGTTCTCCTGCCAATCTCCGCAGTCAGGTTCAGTCCAGGATCCCTTGCCATGTTCTCCCGCTAGGCTCTGTCTCTAGGCTCTGAGGCCAGTCCCTCTCCAGGATCCTCCGGCATGCTCTCGCCAGCGAAGTTCTTCTGTCTCTAGAGAACGTTCTTTATAGATTCTGTGCCTAGGCTCTGTCTCTCTTGGTCCTGTCTTCCAAGCCCTGTGTTCTCAGTTCTGTGTTCTGAGTTCTGTGTTCTAAGTTCTGTCTTCTGAATTCTGTGTTCTGAGTTCTGTCTCTTGCTGTCTTGTTGCAACTGTATTTATACCAGTTGATTCAATCCTATCAATCTCTATTACAAAGGTTAGGGCGTTTCTTATCTCCATTCCAGGGAGAAAAGATTATGTAGTTTAAGCATGATTGTTCGTAGTTAAAGTGATTAATTACCCGCCTGGCACTAAGTTGAGGGGTTTTATTCCCTCCCTAACTTCAGGGGAAAATCCCTACCTGGGGATTCAACCTTTCTCGGAGAGGTGACCTTGGTTAAAACACAGCGCCAAGAAGGTGAGCAAACATATTAAGAACCATATGCCATATATGCCAGGTCCCTTGAAACAGCAAGGATGGACCGGCTCCCGGCAAATTACTATTTGCTACCAAGAGGCGGCAGTGGTACCTAATCAGGTAGATATATGCCCATTTTTTTTTTGTGTTTTTTAATTATTTACAAAAATTAAAGCTAAAGGATAGTTAAAACAGCCAAAAAGTAACCAGTCTCACAGAAACAAATTTTTAGGTATAATTTAATACTATGTTATTAGTCCATAGTTAGCATGAGTCTTAAGATTATTTCTGAATTTTCTGAACAGCTTGAAAGAGAGAAACTTTTAACTCCTTTATTTACTTGCCTTGAAGTTGACACTTCCAGGTTTTTATATAACTCTCTTACAGCTTCTTACAATTAATTAAAATCCTTATGAATTATATCTATTTTTGTCTCTCGCACAGCAACTACTTAAAGGATGACTTGACACTTGGAAAGACAGGACCCTCTCTCCAGTCCTTTTCTACTAAAGTTTCCCCTATTTCCCTCCCCTGCTGCCATCAGGGTTAAAAAACCTGACTGTCCCTCCTAAAGACAGTCATTTTCACTCCTAATACAAATATCTCAACAGAATCTGAAGTAGTGGAAATGTGTAAAGTAATTACTATCCACAACAGACTTACATTACATGTTTCGCAAACATTGGTTTTATTTAAGAGAACCATGCATGCAGCACCCAAGTTATTGCAGATTCTGACTCAGTTGGGTGTGATTTAATATTTTTACTCTATTTAAAGAAGTGTCCTTCCAACACTAAAGAAAAACCAAGCTAAGTTGGGTCACCGAACAGGGCTCTGAATTCCCATCTGAATGACCTGACTTACCGTGTGATGATGTAATGCATGTCACCCTTGATGTCTCTTTGCCAACATGGCTGTTATTTAATCCACCTAATCTCGTGGAATCATGATGTGACCAACAAGGATGAACTTAAGACACTGCTGGGGCCCAAGACAGGCCACCCCCAAAATATCCCACAATGACATATTGATTACTTTGAACTAAAGTTCCCTGACAAGCAGCTGGTACCAGAGGGTGTCTTGACCCGCCCTTGTCTCACTTGTTGCAGAAAATAAATCTCCCAGGTGAAAGGTGAGTTAACTCAGAGCTGAAAAGTCTGCATGACAAATCTTGGAGCCTCTTTTCTAATGATTAACAATGGCTTTATGTATTGTTAGCATTACATAAGAGCATTTGAACGTAAGCCTTTAGTGTTTCCCAAGTCACAGACAAATGGGATGAGCAGGTGACAGGTGGAATGAACGAAGATTTGGTGAGAAGGGAGAGAAGGGGACCCAGTCGTTTGAGATCCCTCCAATCGTGCTGTCCAGTAGCTGCCGGACTTCGCCGTACTTGACATTAGGAGGACACAGAGCCATGCCCGTTTCCTAAATGGGGCTAGTGGCAACTTTGGTTGAACAAAATGGTTGTCACCTCTGCATGTGACAATGTGCTGTGACCACGCCCCCCCCCCCTCCTTTAATCTTAATCACGCTTCTCCCGGACAGCTGGGCCTCTGCACAGCCCACCCGAAGTGTTCACTGGAGACTATCAGAGCAGAGGGTGAGACCAAACGATGCAAGCAATCCGGTTGATTCAAGCTAAAGAAAAACAACATCTTCCCCTCAAATGATCTATGAAACTATTCTTCCTTCTGTCTTGCTTTGGGGGCAATTAATAGAAAAATGCTCCAGTGAACAAATTCATTCACTACTTCTACCCTGAGGCAAATACTGCCATTTACCCTCCCCCCTCTCTCTCTATATCTTTGAGCCAACAACCCTCACTTGGCAATATCCTCCTCGACCCTGGTGGCTCCTTGAGGCACATCACTAGCCATATAAAAGACGAAAGGCGAATCTAGACCAGTTTCAGGAAAATTCAGAGTGAAACATGGAAATCCAGGAAAAACAGAAAATGGGGCTAAATCCCCCCAATGTGGCGGTCCCCATTAGTTGATTTACCAAATAGTCATTTGGGTGTCAGAGACACCAGGAACCCCTCTGACCAAGACCCTATCGGGCAGCCTGTGATGCGTCCCAGGGGCGCACAGGGGTCTTATTTGCACAGTCTCCTGCGTAAACAGCTGGAGATTTAGGGTCTCTGATAAAGTCCCCCGAGACCAGCTCCAGGTCACTCAGGCCCCTTCAGCGCCTGCACAGACACTAAGAGGGCTGTGGAAACCAATGTTGTGGAAACCAGTCAGGACGCTTAATCCTTGCACCCCCACAGCCTGATGTCCTCTAGCAAGGTGCTGTCTCATCTCACCCTCAACTCAGCCAATCCCCACCCTAGTCACTCAGCTGTCAATCAAGACAGCCCTGTGGTTCAGGGAAGCCACCCTCTCCCCTCCCCCTCCGCAGGCCTGCTGCTACCTTTTCTTCATGCTCAGCTTACCTATTCCTAAGACTGAAAACGCCCAAGATTCTGTATTTAAAACTATTCTACGTAACGATCTTCAAAACTGAACAGGAGCCCAGCCGGTGTGGCTCCGTGGTTGAGCGTCCACCTGTGAACTAGGAGGTCAGGGTTCGATTCTGGTCTCCCTAGTGTGGGGCATGCAGGAGGCAGCCAATCCATGATTCTCTCTCATCATTGATGTTTCTCTCTCTCCCTGTTCCTTTCTCTATGAAATCAATAAATATATATATTTTTTAAAAAACTGAACATGAATTTCTCAAGGAAAAGAAGTGCCCTCCGCGGCTGCCCTATTCTCCACAGCATCATTCTCTGCCCCCACGGGGCCAACCAGAGCCACACGCAGCCCGGAGTCACCTTTGGGGCTTGTTTTAAAATGCAAATTTCCCAGTGCCCCCACGGGTGACTAAGCCAGAATCCCGGGTGAGCTACCTTTTAACCAGCTCCCAAGGCGATTGCTCTGCACGGTTCCACACACACACTGTCGCGGTTTGAGAACCTCTGGTTCAATCCAGCTCCCTCTCTCAGGGGGGGAACTGGGCTTGGCCAGGCCTGGGGCCCACCTCCCTCGCTAGTGCGCACAGCGCGAGCCAGGAAGGGCCTGGGATATCGGGGCGCCCCTGCCCTCACTCACCCGCTTGTAGATGTCCTCCCGGCTGGCCTCATACTTCTGCTGCATGCGCTCCTCCAGGAAGTAGATGCGCAGCTTGAGGCTGAAGTTCTCCTTCTTCAGGTCATTGAGGTGCTGGGACAGAGTGCGATATCCATTAGACATGGTGGGCTGCCCATGGGGAGGAGCATGCCCAGGCACCCCTTCACCCCAGGAACGTGGTGCGGCTGCACCGAGGCATGAAGCGAGCGGCCGGGGCGCGGTGGAGGCTACGGCGGCGACATGGCCCTGGTGCCTGGCGCTCGCGGGGACACGGGACGCGGGGCTCACGGCTCTGGGTGCTGGAGCGCAGCGCACTTTCCTTTTTTACCTCCGGCAGATATTTGCGGAATCCCTGACAGAGGAACATGCTGCGTGAACTCAGACACACACACACAAGTGGTGTAACCTGACTCCAAGCCAGGACGCCAAGCTGCCACCCGCCCAGAGCCTCCCAGGCCCAACTGTGGGCAGTTAACAGCTCCTGGGGAAAGAGAGGGGGGTGACCCCCGAGGAGCTTCCAGGAAATGGGGAATGGGAGTAATTCAAGGTGATGGTAGGGCTACAAAAAAGAGAAGGAAATGAAGGGCGTTGGGGGGGAGTGGGGAGGAGTGGTATTTAAACTCCTGGTGGCTGATTTACATATGTGCCCGCGGGGGCCCCCCCCCCACACACACACACAACCGATGGAGTGTGGCCAGAAGGAAGAAATGCACAAGTGGACACAAAATGGATATCGCACATAGCTAGGCAAATAGCCCCCTTGGATCAAGTGCAGATCTTAAAGAGCTACTAGCCAGGGGGGTCTCTAATTTCCTTGGATGATCCTAAACCTCTAATCAGTTCCTTCACAGTTTTCTCCTCTGACTTTTCCATCCCCGAGTTGCTTAAATCAAGTCTTTATTTCCATGACCCCTCCCCCTCCCCATATTATACATCAGAGTCAGCCCAAATAAAAGAGCAACCTTCTCATTCACTGGAATGTTTGCAAACTCTGTTTACTGTTACACAAGCTCACGAAATGGCAGGGTCAATGGTTCCTCCCCACAAGGGATGAGGGAAAGAGAGGGTGGGAGGAGCGGGTGGGAGGGGAGGGAGGCGTCAGCCTGGAGCCCAGAGATTTCAGCTGGTCCCTGGTTCTAACTCGAGCACCTGCCAAGTGGAGCCAGGCACTCAACACCAGATCCTGCTCCTAGAGCAATTTAAGATCCTTGAATGACAGCTGCAACATTAGCAGGAAGTGTTATTTATACCACATCACAGAGGACATTGAAGGTCACTGGGAGACACACATACCAAACGCAGGTTCTTTGTTGCGGTAAATACTGGGTTGAAAACAATTAATATTAACATCCAAAGTAAAGAAGACTAAAGAAAGTTATACTTAATTCAAGTACTCGCTTCCCCCCAACCTACCTGTTCTTCATTCTTCTAATAATAACTCTTCATCTCCTGAGTCCCCACCAAGTAGTATGTTGGGCATGAGGGATAGAAAGGTGAGGACAGTCCCAAACCTCAAAGAGTTATCTGGATATAGGTGCGTGTTTTTCACTATAATCCTCCAAGCTTGTCACACTTTCTACATTTTATACTGCAATCCAGCACACATACGTGCATGAAGTAAAAGCTTCACAAAGTAATGTTACCACCACTGCGTGCGATGCACACTGATGTTATCTGTTCTATTTCTCTTTCTGGGAGTGACCCACTGAACTGATGCATTTACACACTGATGTTTCCACCTGAAGTTTGGAAAACGCTGAGTCTATGAGAGCCCAGAAGACAAAGTGGTTAATTCTTATTGGGATGATGGCAGAAAACTTCAGAGTTGCACTTGCCCTTCGCTTTGAAAGATAGAAAAAGTTTAGGTGGATAAAGAGGCCTCAGGAGGGCAGAATTAGAACTGAGCATTCTCTCGAATCAATTTGGATTATAAGTAGTCAACATATTTGATTTACCATAGACTGTTGGCAACTTAAGAGAAAATATTCAGTTTTTTAAAAATTGGAGACATTTAAAATCCATGTAGTTATTTTTGTTATATCCATGCTCTTAGAATAAATGAATAAAGTTCAGGAAGAGAAACGTCTAAGTTAAAACTCAAGAAGATCCGTTTCTGGTCCCAGCTCTGTTACTAAATGGTTGTATGACCTCAGAAGTGCACTTCTCCAGAGGCCTACCTCTCCTCGTTTAAAAATGAAGTGGTTGGAAACTAGGTGGTTTTTAAGGCACCTTCTCGGTCTACGCTCCAAAAGGAATAACCTAATTCTTATCACCTCCATTTGGCACATGGGGAACCAGGATACCAGATTTGATTAGTCTTTGATAATGTTTGCTATGTCTACTTGGAATCTTTTATCAAGTGAGATAATTTAATGGAAGCTTTGTGAAAAGTAACATTGCATAAGAATGCAGGGTATTCTTATCTAATTTAGATATTTCTTTCTGCACATTAATAATGCCTATTTCCTCTTATGCCCTGTGGTCCCTTGTTCTTCCATCTGCCCCCTTTTCTGGTTTTTGCTGCTCCTTAAAGTGAGTGCTTAAATGATGCTTAGTCCTTAGCCTTCTGCTGCTTTTTTCTTTTCATACTGTCTTCCTCTGAGATTTTATCCACTTTTAGAGCTAACACTTCTGCCTCCTAAACAACCCCCAAATCTCCAACCAAGTTCTCTTACCTAAGACCTAGCCCTACACATCATACTCTTTGCTAGATAGCTCAAGTGAATGTCCCATCTTTACAACCAACCTCATAGCAAACACATCTGTAGCAGTCTCTTATCATGCCTGCCAGAATTCACTTTGGTCATCTGCTCTGTATTACAGCTAAAGCAATGTTTTCAAAACTCAGATCTTATCCTGTCATTCTCTTACTTAAAACCTGTATCAGGTGTCTCATCCCTCATAGAATGAAAGGAAAACCCCACCATCACCTTTCCTCAAGACACCCTGTCTCTGAATATATATATATGTATGTGTGTGTGTGTGTGTGTGTGTGTGTGTGTGTGTGTATATATATATCCTATCTAATAAAAGAGAAAAATGGTAATTGGCGTACGACGATACCCTTTTCATTGGCTAATCAGGGCTATATGCAAATTAACTGCCAACAAGATGGCGGTTAATTTGCATATGTAGGCACAATGCAGGGAGGCGAAAGGGAAAGCAGGAAGAAGCCCCCTGCCACTGACAGTGATCGGAAACCCAGGGGAGAGCTAAGAGCTGGGGGGCAGGGCAAAGGCGGCCCTGGGGCCGCCTTTGCCCTACCCCCCAGCCATGATCAGAGAATCAGGCGCCTTTGCCGCCCTGGCCAGTGATAGCAGGAAGTAGGGGTGGAGCCAGCGATGGGAGCTGGACACGGTCAAAGCTGGCAGTCCCGGGAGCTAGGGGTCCCTTGCCTGGGCCTAAAGCGGAGCCCATGATTGCGGGGCCGCTGCAGCTGCAGATCCCCGCTGCCCGGGCCGGAAGCCTAGGCCAGAGGCGTTAGGCCTGGGCAGGGGCGGAGCCTGCAACCACGGGGAGCTGGGGGTCCCCTGCCCAGGCCTGACGCCTCTGCCGGAGGCATCAGGCCTGGTCAAGGGGCCGATCCGGTGATTGGTGATCGGAGGGTGATGAGGGTCAACTCCTCTGGCTGAGGCATCAGGCCTGGGTGGGGGGTGGAGCCGGGGATTGGGGGGATATGATGGTCCCCTTGCCCAGGCCTGAAGCCTGGGTCAGAGGCGTCAGGCTTGGGCGGGGGGTGGAGCAAGCGATCAGAGGGAGATGGGGGTCCCCTGCCCAGGCATGATTCCTGGGCCAGAGGCCTCAGGCCTGGGCGGGGGCCAGAGCCAGTGATCAGGGGGAGATGGGGGTCCCCTGTCCAAGCCTGACACCTCTGGCGGAGGCTTCAGGCCTGGGCAAGGGGCCGATCAGGCGATCGGAGGGTGATGGGGGTCTACGCCTCTGGCCGAGGCATCAGGCCTGGGCAAGGGGCAGAGCCAGCAATCGGAGGGGTCTGGGGGTCCCCTGCCCAGGCCTGATGCCTGGGCCAGAGGCATCAGGCCTGGGCTGGGTGCAGAACCAGTGATGGGGGGAAATGAGGGTCCCCTGCCCAGGCCTGACGCCTCTGTCAGAGGCGTCAGGCCTGGGCAAGGGACTGATCCTGCGATTGGAGGGTGATGGGGGTCAACGCCTGAGGGCTCCCAGTATGTGAGAGGGGGCAGGCTAGGCTGATGGACACTCCCCCCCACACACACACCCAGTGCACGAATTTCGTGCACCGGGCCCCTAGTGTGTGTATATATATATATATATATATATATATATATATATATATATATCAGAGATGAAGGGAGAGGGAGAGAGAAACATCAATGATGAGAGAGAATCCCACACCGGGGATCCAGTCCACCACCTGGGCATATGCTCTGACTGGGAACCGAACTGTGACCTCCTGGTTCATCGGTCAATGCTCAACCACTGAGCCACGTCAGCCGGGCACTACCACTTTTTTCAGGCCCTAATTCAAATCCCATCCAAACAAAGTGTTCCTGCCTCCTTAGCCTGGAAAGATTTCTTCATCTTTTGAGTTCCTAAAGCAAATATTTGCCTTTGGCAAGTGCTCACATGCTGCTTTGTGATACTGTTTTTCTGTTGTCTTGAAGGATTGTTTACACCCTTTAGAGCTACTTGACTTGTGTGTTTCTGTTTCTCCAACTAGTCTGTAAGCTTCCCAGGCATTTACATGTCTTTCCACATTTACTTCACTCCCAGTAAACCGAGCCAGCCTCTCCAGTAACATTCACCCCACTGTACAGCCTGCTAATGAAACAGGAATTGTAGGGGTAAAATAGGACAGGCTTAGGAAATTTCAGAAATTTTGGAAGTTAAGGGGACCATGGAGGAAGCACAGGGTTGCAGGCAGCAGAAGGTATATTTCCATAGAATAGGGAAGCTGAAAAGCAGCAACAGGTATATTTCCACAGACTGAGGGAGCTGGGAACAGCAAAATGTCTATATTTACAAAATAAAGAGAAGGAAGCCCTTCATCCAGAAGGAGAAGAAAGTCCAGAGGGAATAGGAAACCAATAAGGAAGGTGGGGGGGGGGGGCGGGGAGAACTTCACATGTTCCATGTGAGGTTTGACCTTTGAGCCCAGGTGTTACTATAGTAACCAGTCTAAGAGAATAGTGACCAATCAGAGGGGATATCAAGGCACCAGGATCTGCAGCCTTTATAAGCCATAGGGAAAAAGAACTCAGTGGGACCCTTTCCCCCTTCCCACGTGGGAGTCTGTACTTGTTCTTCAATAAATCAACACCTTTGCTATACCACTTTCTGTCCGTGGATTCATTCTTTGATTCTGGCAGACAAAAAATCCAGGTTCCAGTCCAAAAGTTCCGTTTCATTAACAGTCACTTCAACCAGACCAGGGTGTTTTGAGGATATAGTTTGTGCCTTTGTATTCTCATTGCACAGTATTTAGGAAGCAGTCCCTAAATATCTGTTGAATTGATGAATAGATGAGTGTCCAAAATGTAATTGAATTTTGCTTATTATGCTTGTTAAACATGGGCTAGTTTGCTTATATTGTTCTCACAACTTTCCAATAATATAGAATAACTGTAGAAGAATGATGTTTTGTTCACTTAAATTACATGCCCGTCTCGAGCTTTCTCCGGAACCCCAGTCTATACCTCACTTCCTAGCAGAAATTTCCACCTGAATGCAGACATCTCGTACCTGAGATATCAGAAACTCCTGATCCTTCCCGGTGCATATGTTCCTTCCTCGCTGGACCCCAATATTGAGTAAGAACTCAATACTTGCAGTTGTTTGGGCCAGAACCTTTGAGTTATTTTGTCTCTTCTTTCTCATACACCATCTCATCTGCCTGTAAATCTTATTATTCTTACTTTCCATGTATTTATACCCATCTATATTTACAGAATCCAACTATATCACCACCACCACTGGCACCTCTACCTACCACTCTGGCCAAGATGCTTATGATCTCTCCCCTAAATTATCTGAAGAGTCCCCTTAACTGGTCTCCCTGCTCCTGCCCTTACTCCCTATAATCTATTCTTAGCACAACAAGTCAGAGTGACCCTTCTAAAATACGCCAGGCCACTCCTCTGCTGGAAACCCCTGCTGGCTTCCCATCTAATTCAGAGCGAAACACGGAATCGTTCCATTAGCCCATAAGGCCAAAGCCCTACTCAATCTGGAGTCTCTCCTTGCTCTTTTACTTTTTTCCTCCTCCTCTCCCCCTACACATTCTGCACCAGGCACATTGTTTCTCTTTGCTATTTCTCAAAAGCAGTCAACACACTCCCTCCTCAGAGCCTTTGAGTTTGTTGATCCTCCATATGGTTTGCTTTCTCTGTATAATTAAAACTGTAACTCACTCTGTGCCTCACCCCAGCCCTCATATCGCCATTGTTTTTATTTCTTCCATAGCACTATCATCTAAAATGTCATATTTACTTATGTATTTTGTTTTTCGATTGTCTTCCCCCCACTAGCCTATAAACTCCAGGATTTTTGCCTGTTTTTGTTCACCAGGCAAGAGTGGTGCTCAGTCAGTATTTGCTGGATAAAAGAAGGGATGAGTAGTTAACACATTGCAGACCTAAAGTTTTATCGCTAGCTTTACCCAGTGGCCAGATAAGTTTCTATTGGACAAGTACAAAAAACGTTTTACATAAATGTTAAAGGCACGCTTTAAAATTAAATACCCATTGCATTTTGAAGTCATTTATTACATGTTCTTAGAAGCTAATACCTTTTTAAAGAATCCTCGTGATTGGTCACAAGCACTAGAACAGAAAACAAGAGAATTCTTGTGATCTGTCCGCAATGTATTAACTTACTGACTGGATTTAATCCTACGAGAACTCAATCTGTATACAAAATTAGATGTTTTAGGATGAAGACCATATATAAAGGCATCCTTCTTCTTTATAAAAAAGTTATCTTAAAAGACTAATTTTGGCCCTAACTGGTTTGGCTCAGTGGATAGAGCGTTGGCCTCCGGACTGAGGGGTCCTGGGTTCGATTCCGGTCAAGGGCATGTACCTGGGTTGCGGACACATCCCCAGTGGGGGGCGTGCAGCATTAGGAAAGTTGAGAACCACTGCTCTAGACACATCCTGGCTTTCAATTTAGACAAAGGGTGAGGAGAGAGGCCTGGGGGGTGGGGAGGGCCAGAAACTGCTTACTCGGAAAACTGTTTTGTTTATTGCTTATGTCTGTTGTTTATAGCAAACAAAAATGCACATCCCCGAGATGCACACCAGACCTACTGAACCAGGGCCTCTCCCCCCGGGCTCATGTGTTTTCGTTAAGCTCTGAATTACTTAGGAAATGAACACTCAGCCAGGTTGGCCAGGCCCTATCTCTTTTTTCAGTGCTTCTGTCTTTGTTCTTTCTTTCTCACACAGTGCATTGAAAACCTTTACTCTTCCCTAAAAATATTTTTTTCCAAACATTAATGGCTCTCCCATGCTCATTTCTTAATTTCTTCTGCTTCTTAATGTATTAGTTCAAACTGGAAATAAGACTTTAATAAGGACTTGATCAATGCCAACAATAGTAGGAGGATTACAACCCAGCTGTCGCATGTCATGCCCCATTAACACAAACAACTGTCAAGTCAGTCTTTTAAAAAAAACTCAGGTTCACATTTGCCTGATCATATTCAGACCCCCCACATAGCTCTTCTAAATGGAAATGCTTGAAAACATACTAATCTTTTACCATTCTCTCTCCTAAAAATAAACTTCCACTCTGCTAAAAATGATTAATCATCTTAATACATTGCGGACGGATCACGAGAATTCTCGTGTTTCCTGTTCTAAGGTTTGTGGCCAATCACAATAATTTTTTAAAAAGATATTAGCTTGTAAGAACATGTAATAAATAACTTCAAAATGCAATGGGTATTTAATTTTAAAACGTGCCTATAACATTTATGTAAAACTTTTTTGTACTCGTTCAATAGAAACTTATCTGGCCACTGGGTAAAGCTAGCAATAAAACTACTGGTCCACAATATGTTAATTGACACATTCTTTTCAAATATAATAATAGCACTTCTGCAATTTAAACTATATTAGTTTGATATCTGTTATAATTCATATCTTTATATTGCATGAAAGTAAAAATAGCCTTAAATAATATGGTAAACAGAGAAACAGGAGAATACTATTTTAAGTAACTTTTGACACCATACTTTTTGCCTTATTTACAAATAGGCAACAAATATTATCACTCTTATGAATATTTATCTAGGTGAAGTAGCTGGGCATTGTGGAAAGAACAAAAGCTTTTGAACCAAGGAGATGTAGGTTCAAATCCCAGTTCTGCTATTTTCTAATTGTGTAACTTTGGGAAAATTACTTACTAGTAATTAACTATAGGAAAGGAGTCAGGAGACAGATCTGGATAGGCTACTAAGAGCTTGTAACTGTATCTGAAATGCTAACTTTTGTTTTTTTAATCTGAGGCAAATACAGTGAAAATAATATTTGGTATAATTTAGATACTGGGTACAATGACAGTGTTTTATTAGTCTTTGTACATTCCTGTTGTTTGTAAAATAGCTAGATAAAAGGATAATTCTCTAGTAGAGTTGGATATAGTAAACTTATTGTCACACTCCATCCACACATCTATTCACCAATTTTTTTTTTTTAAATCCTTATCTGAGGATATTTTCCCATTGATTTTTAGAGAGAGTGGAAGAGAGAGGGAAAGACAGAGAGAAATATCGATGGGAGAGAAATAACGTCAATTGGTTGCCTCCTGCACGAGCTCCGACCAGGTCCTGGGCCAGCGAGGAGCCTGCAACCAAGGTACATGCACTTGACCAGAATTGAGCCTGGGACCCTTTAGTCCACAGGACAATGCTCTATTGACTAAGTCAAACCAGCTAGGGCCATTCACCAAATATTTATTGAGCACTTACATTATGAGAGTAAATGTCCTGTCACAAAAGGAGCTCAACCGATTTTTTTTTTTATGATAAAGTTTCAGTTAAAAGCAAGTGGTTTAGAACTGATCATTTCAAATGTTCTGCTTAGATTAGGGGTCCCTAACATAAAGGCTAGATGAAGTATCCTTTAAATGGCCCTCAATATAAAAAACTCATGGGTTGCCCTGACTGGTTTGGCTCAGTGGATACAGCGTCGGCCTTCGGACTGAAAGGACCCAGGTTTGATTCTGGTCAAGGGCATGTACCTTGGTTGTGGGCACATCCCCGGTAGGAGGTGTGCAGGAGGCAGCTGATTGATGTTTCTCTCTCATCAATGTTTCTAACTCTCTATTCCTCTCCCTTCCTCTCTGTAAAAACAAAATCAATAAAATATATTTTTCAAAAAACAAAAAACTCATGGGTTATGTTTTACCAATTAAGGTTTTGTTATAATCCTGAGATAAAACAAAAGGAAATATAGATCCACTCGGATTTGCTACAGGAAAAACATACTCCTGAAGCGGCCCTGAAGAAAATGCCTAACTTTTGGAGACCATTCCAACAAGGAGAGTGTCAACCAAAGTCAACGAACTTGGTCTTCCACTCCTCAACCCTTTCATCCCCACCCAGGGTTTCTGACCCACATTCCAGATGTCAGCTGGTGATGAGGCCTGCTCATAAAGCAGACTGCAATTCTACAAAGACCTTTTTCTCTTTTGAGCTGCACAATAAACACATCTTTCTTCTGAAACTCTGTTTCTGAAATTTCAACATCATTCCTGAAGTTCCAGCATCTTTTAAATGCTATCATATTACTATCATTCCATTTTCTCCCCTAACACTCAGATCCCCATCCTCTGCGCAGCCTTTTGAAATAACTGTCTGGATGCCCAGAGAGCTAAGAGCAGAGCTGTTCCATCAGGTCGATAAACAACCCCATCTCAGGCAGCATCATCGTGTGGATGAAGGAGGGGTTCAGGCAATATCCCTGCTGCCCTCCCCCACCAGAGATGCACACCCACGCCACCCCCCGATCCAGGAATAACAAGGTGCTGGCGTCATCACCATAGTAGAGCACTGTGAACTCTATAAAACCGAAACAAAACAAATAACAAATTCCCTGACTTCCAAAAATACGTGGCGCAGCCAGAAGCAGTGCTGTCAGACAGTGAAATGCGCTCCACAGCAGAAAGGACAGCTGAGCTGCACCGATGCTGGCAGCTCCCAAGGGCCCCTAGGCTCCAAACTCCACCCTCCATCAGCGTGGCTCCATCTATAGCAACAGGACTTGGTGTTGTCTGTTCACAGTTGGTTCAACCCAGGAAGAGCTTCTAATACTCAAGGGGGAACCTATCAATTGACAGCCTCACCTGTTTTTCTAGATTTCCAACCAACCTTTCTCCATACTTTTCTAGGAAAGAAGGCGATTTCAGAGGCACGGTTAGGACGTTCTCCGGGCAGATGAGTTAAGAGTTCACAGTGTATCATGAACAACCATGGTTGCAACAACGAGGCTTTGACCAGGAGTAGAGGCTAGTTTAGGGGGAGACGCTGCCAACTTGAACTTGCCAACACTACTGCTCCAGCCATGACAACAACCCTCCTGTTTCTGAATTCACTATGCTGTCTGCTGCCCAGGACTTGTCCTGGGATCAGTGTTCGCCTGGAAAGCCATTCCTCTTCCCCGCCCACTCGGCTCTGACTGTCACCAGCTCGCCCTGGAGGAGTTGACTGATAGCACCCATTGAAGGAAGCCTATCTGACCCTAAAGCCAGGGGAGGGCCCCTCTCCAGTGCTTCCTACTCTTGTCCTTGGGATTATCTGTTTGACTGTCTTGCCAATTCAATGGAGAGTCCCTTAAGAGCAGAAGGATCGCCTTAATTTCCCTCCAAAAATGAAAACCCCTTTCCTAGCTTTTGGCCTTTGTTGCTGGTGGTTTAATGATTATACAAGAACTACATGTGCCTGCTTCAGTTGTTCCCCTTCTCAGTGGATGGCATCACCTAGTTGAGATGCCCAAGCAAGAAAGCTTGATATCATTCATTCATCCAAAACACAGCAAAGAAAGAAAAGAGGCATGCCTGCTATAACTAGGCACTACGCTATCTAGTAGTGAATGAGATGAATCCAGTCTCTGCTATCATGGAGCTCAGATCCTAAGAGAGAAGAGAGACTCTGAACACATATATCATGTTATTAAAGGAAAAGTACAAGGTGCTGTGGAAGTTTACAACAGGTGACACCCTACCCTGCGATGGGAATGGGGAGATGAATTGGTGGGAGGTCATATTTAGGCTTCTTCTCTATTACAGGTCGTACATCCAATCAATTGTTTAGTCTTGTCAGTTCTGCATCTGACATCTCTCTTTCCCCTGTCCATTTCTCTCATCCTATCGGTCACCACTACCAACCTTCGTCTGGACTACTCCACAGCCTCCTAACTGCCTCTCTGCCTAAGACTGACTCCTCCAATCCACAGTCCATACAGAAGCCAAAGGGATGTTTCAAAAGGGAAAATCTGATCACATCACCTCCCTGTTTAGAAGCTTTCGATGGTTCCCCAAGGAATTCCGATAAAAATGAAAACCCTTTACATAACTTCAAGGCCCTGTACAGTACTGGTCTCTGTCTCTCTCTCTCTCCTCTCTCTTCCCCCTTCCTCTCTCTCTAAAATCAATAAAACTTATCCTCACGTGAGGATTAAAACACAGTGTGGCTAAGAGTTCAGGCTCTGGCCCTTGCTGGTTTGGCTCAGTGGATAGAGCATTGGATTGCAGACTGGAAGGTCCCGGGTTCTATTTCAGTCAAGGGCACATGCTCAGGTTGTGGGCTCAATCCCAAGTGGGGGTGTGCAGGAGGCAGCCGATCAGTGATACTCTCTCATCATTGATGCTTCTATCTCTCTTTCCCTCTCCCTTCTTCTCTGAAATCAATAAAAATATATTTTTTTTTAAAAAAAGAGTTCAGGCTCTGCCATAAGTACACTTCTGCTCAAATCCCAGCTCAGCCCTTTCTAACAATTACTATCTTTTTCTGGTTTCAGTGTCCCTCTCTGCACGGATCAAGATAATGGTTGTGCCAACCTCCGTTTACTGTTATAAGAACTGAACAAGATAATGCAAGTCAAGTGCATCCATAGAGCCCTGGGCACTGTAAGCACTCAATAAATGTTAACTGGCATCATCACTTTTGTTGCTATTTTTAAAAATTATTTTTGGAATGGAAATTATTACTGGAATGAAAATTCCTCAAGGTCCATAAGAAGAAGACAGAGCTCTCTTCATTGAGTGAAGAAGAGACATTTACACATGTTTATATTAATACAAATTTTAGAATGTTTTTCTAATATTTGGGCTTTAAAGACATACATTTCCTTAGCAAATGTTCTAACCTTGTGATATCTCTTCCCCTGTTGCCTTAGCTGTTATTTAAATTAAATCTTGGATGAGTTAAATTTCATGTACCCCAATCAGACTGTACACTCTTTGAGAATGGTAACTTGTATGCAACTCTGTATCCTCTACATCACTCAGAATCAGCCCTTTTATTAATAGTTCTTTAAAAAAAAAAAGACTGTGTTGATAATATCTGACAATGTTGCTTAAGAATGAAACTGTTTCTGAAGTTCTGTGGAATGACTGTGGAATCCTCCTGAAAAGTCATGTTTAGAAAGAAGAAAATTCTGTCCTTATGATTGCTGAAAGTTTAGGGTTGCTCCCTTCCCTTCTCATCTAATAACTTAAAATTTTTTATTTATTGATTGATTTTAGGGAGGGAGAGGAAGAGAGAGAGAAACATCGATTTTGTTGTTCCACTTCTCTGTGCACTCAATGGTTAATGCTTGTATGTTTGATACCTGACCAGGGATCAAACCCGCAACCTTGGCATATGGGGACGACGCTCCCACCAACTGAGCTACCCAGCCAGGGTCCTCTAATAACTTTCTGAATGCCCCAAACACCAGCAAAAACGAAGTCAGTATGCTTGGGGAACTGTGGTTTGGGAGGCATAACTGCCGGGTTGTTTGTTTTTAGTGAACATGCTCTTCACTGGTAGCATTCATTTCCCAAGGCTGTAATTAGAGAGAAACTCCCAAGAAGCACTGAAGCTGCTGGACCTAAAGCCAGCGGAGATCTGATCCTGATTCACCTAACCCAGACAGGAGACCCAGACTGTGAGAATTTGGATCTCCAGAAAGGCAGAAAAGTCCCTTCTAGGACTTGTCCTCCCACCCCCACCCCACCCATCACCACCACCACCACCACCACCACACACATACACACACACACAGATTTCAAGATTCAAGTGGAAAATTTTTCCAGGATGGGTGGAGCCTCACCCAGCTGACTCACTGTGGCTGGATTCAAACTATCAGACGACCAGGGAAACCTGGCATCACACTATAATTATGCAAACACTGCAGCTGGGTTTACTAGTATTTTCATGTTCAAGACAACATTATTAAAAACTAGAGGCCCAATGCAGGAAATTCGTGCAAGATTAGGCCTTCCTTCCCCCGGCTGCCGGCACTGGCTTCCCTCTGGCACCCAGGACCCAGGCTTCCCTCGCAGCCCCAGCTTCGTCTGGAAGGTCATCCGGAAGGACGTCTGGTCTAATTAGCATATTACCCTTTTATTAGTATAGATGTGTAAACAGGAGAAAGCAATGGAGGCCCCCTTTAGACCTTACGGCCACAGGCCCCCACATCTCCATAGCTTTTCTATAGCATCTGCCATTTGATTCTACACATAAAACCACACTACGCACATTTCGCCAATCTAACTCTCTTTCTTGGAATGGTCCACTCATTTCCCTAGGAACCTTGGAAATCACTGGAGTAATCATGGTTCTGTCACTTTAAACCAGTATAGCTTTAGGTAAGTTATTTGAGTCTTGGTCACTTCATCGGTCTAACAGATGTAATAATATCTATCTCAAAATTAGGAAAATGAACTAAAAAATAGTTGAAATAAAATATATTAAGTATTGCCCTGGCCGGTGGCTCAGTTGATTGGAGCATCTTCCTTACACCAAAAGGCTGCAGGTTTTATTCCCAGTCAGGGCACATATCTAGGTTTCAGGTTCGATCCCTGGTTGGTGCAAGTACTGGGGGTGGGGAGGACAGCTGATTGATGTTTCTCTCATATCAATGTTTCTCTCCTCTCCTCCCCTCCCCTTTCTTTCCTTCACCTCTCCTCTCTCTCTCTCTCTCTCTCCCCCTCTCATTAAATGAGATAATACTGCAATACTTAAAACAGTACCTGACAGATAGAAAGTGATCAAGATGTGATAGCTAGTACTGTCTACCTGCTGCTCTATTCTCCTCATCCCAGACATGCTGGGGAAAGCATGAAAGGAGTTTTTCTCAACACCATTTATAGGTAAGAATCTTTCTGACCCAATAACCTGTCTGGATTTATAATCATGGTACATAAACTCCATAACCCTGAAAAAGTCAGTTTCTTAGTCCCAGCAATGACATTTCTGACAAAAAAGTGTCATAGCCCTTGTTACTTATGTATTACTTAACACACAGGGGAGAGAGATTTAAAGTATCTCCTATTGGCCTTTTCTGTGTCCTGCATCGGTTTCTATCCATGGTACAGAAACAAGCATTGAGAACAAGGACTAATCAGGGATCTTAGACCTGGATGTTAAGAGAAAAGGACTTAGACCTCCATACCTGAACGTCAGGTGACTTCTGTTTGTCACCCAACTCGGCCCTTTATCTCCCCTCCCCCCACAGCATCCGGCCATTCATGCTGTCAGTGTAGGTGACACCCCGACTTCCAGGTTCCAAATCGCCTCTCAACCAAAAGGAACCTGAAGGCAGACTGGCTTTCCGAGAGCCCCGCCCCCAGCTCTGAGGAGCCCTGCCGCTCTGCTCACCCCTGGGTGCTTATGCAGAATCCAATGGTGAACAAAGAGGGAGGGGCTGGGTATTACCAGCCCAACTCCCACCCCCAGCACCACAGCGGTTCAGAGGTTTAGTCTTCAAAAGCCACTTAATATTCCTGCAAACTCTCTGTGTCTTAAAAACACACACCCAGTATCCATGACAACACTGGGTGAAAACAAAGCCAAAGCAAGAACAAGCTGTTTAATTCTCAAGCCCATGGGACGTGGTGCTGTCCACAGGAAATCTGGTAGGATGCACAGTAGGTCCTAATGAAACATTTCTATTTAAAAACGGAGAGAAGACGGGGAAAACCCATGTCAACACGGCTTTATTAACCCTGTTTTGAAAATGGAATTTTATTATTTTATACCAAAAGCTATCAATTCAAGAATAGAAGAAACCCACGGGTCTGAGTGCATCTACACAGTACTGGTGTGTGGCCTGATACCTGGGTAACCCCCAGGGGGCACCAAAGAACTATTTCTATTTTTAGCACACAGGGGTGTAAGAAATCCTGGGTGCTCTCTCCAGACCCTATAAATGCCAGTAGATGGGTCTTATTGTGCAGGCCATATAAATGCCAAAAGATGGGTGCTACTGTACAGCCTTCCTGGGGTCAATCCAGGGCACAGGGAGCTGAGGTCCTGAATTACATTATCCGTAATCTGGCCTGGCCAAATCTAAGGGTAAACATATCAAGGTGCTGAGCACGTCAAGAGTTGAAGCAGGAGTTCCGAGCCACAATGAGAGATTCTTGTTGAGCAGCAAATGGTTGTGGCTGAGCCGCCTCACACCACAGACAATATCCAAATGTGTAGAGTTGTGTCCAAGCCAGCTACAGAGAGGATAATGCCAGCCACGTGGACTGGATTCCCTGGGCTCAGGTGCCATTTAAACCTCCTGAATTGATCTGAGAAATAAACCAGGGATAAAAATGGCGAGGCAGCGGAATCGCGGCCTCAGGCCACTCACTGCCCACAAACCACAGCGCTCAGGCACACAGCTAATAGTGCAGATGCTTATTGGGGCACATGCTCGTACAAGAGGCGCCATTATGGTAAGAACGCCCACACCAGAGCAAGCCATGGATCATAGTTTTATAAGACATCACTACCTATGGGACTCCTCCGAGTTGGGATAACAACTAACCATGTGACTTACCTTCTCAAAGTCTCGGAGAGCCTGGGTCTGCACCTGAGGGGCTTTTTCAAAGGCTCTCAGGTAATGTGTCTGTCCAAAGGGGACCTTCTCACCACTTCTCCAGGTCTGTGACTGCACGGGAGGACCCCGATCTTTAGCGTCACTGAGGAAAGCTGCCAGTGAAACAGAACAACAGATGATGTCACATAATGGTGGCACTGTGATCACTGTAGATTAACATACGCAACTACAAATGCTAGTTTTAAGTGACTCTGAAGTCCCTAACATGTTCCAATTATAAACTTCTCCCCACATGGTGCATATGAACTATCTGTGCTCCGAGGCTGGTATGAAAAAGGCGGATCACTTGGCAAAGTGAAATCCTCAAATGATTAAGTTTTTGTGAAAACCTGAAAAGAGAGAGCCATCTTCACACTGGTTTTGTAATTTAGGTAGATCTCTGGCTAATGTTAGGGCAGTCATGATGAAAGTATTATGAATACATTAATAACTATATTTACTGGGTGCTTATTCCTTCACGGGCTCTGTTCTAAGAGCTCTTCCCACTTAACCTCACTTGTGAGCTGACACTGTTATTATACTCATTTTAATGGTATATTACAGTGAAGATTTCTGGCAGACTCTATTTTTAATCAATTTACAAGTGACTCTAACCTTGCGATTACAGCATCATTAAAAGTCTAGAGTTCACATATAGATTCACTGCATGTGCTGGCCAGGTGAGGAGTTTACATGCCACAGTAGCATGTTTGAAAATTCACAAAGAGTCTGAGGACACTGCCATGGTGAATTTAAAGGTCTGTGATTCAAGGGATTTATGACCAGCAGGAAACCAAGAATTTAACAAGACAAGGCCCATGGCTTCCTTACCTGCTGCATGAGTTGTTCTGGGTACCATCTCCCCATCATCCTCTGCAAAATAATCTCTGTAAAGAGAAACAAATAATTCATGAGATAACCTCTCACCGGGTCCCCAATCCCTGGGGTGACAAGACACCTACCTATGTTCTGTTTTCATTTATTTCTCCACAAGTATTCACTAAACTCCTACTAAGCTTCAGGGACAGTGGTAAGTGCTGGAAATACAAAGACAAACCCCACCAGTAGGGTTTCTATCCTCAATCAGTAGTACACCTAGAGATGGCCATAGACTAAACAATTCCACAAGCATTGAATTACCAAGTGGCAAATGCTATGAAGGACAATGCAGAGTAAGTTAACTAGTAGAGAGACTGAGAGAAACTCAGAATAGGGGACATTAAACCTGAGATAAAGAGAACGTCAACCATGCCGTAGCCCTTTTGGCTCAGTGGATGAAGCATTGGCCTGTGGCCCAAGGAGTCCCGGATTCGATTCCAGTCAAGGGCATGTACCTCAGTTGCAGGCTCCTCCCAGCCTGGGCCCTAGTCAGGGTGTGTGCAGGAGGCAACCAATCGTTGTGTTTCTCTCACATGGATATTTCTCTCTGTCTTTTCCTCTCTCTTCCACTCTCTCTAAAAATCAATAGGAAAACATCATCGGTCCCGGATGTTTCTTGCTTCAACAGTGTTTGGACGGAACAGACCCAGGGACGCTCCTTCTTCCAGCCTCCGACCATTCTCCTGTGTCTTATCCAGTCACCACCTTCAGAACCACCTCCGGGACCAGCCGCACACTGGTTTTTTTTCTACCTTAACTCCTTATTGCTGAACAGCCATGAGCTCCCAAATTCATCATAATTATTCCACCGACGTGGAGGCTGCGGTCAACGGCCTGGCCAACCTGCATCTGCGGGCCTCCCACACCTACCGCTCTCTGGGCTTCTAGTTTACTGGGACAATGTGGCTCTCGAGGGCAGGGGGCCTCTTCTAAAAAGGAGCCCGAGGGTGCTGAGCGCCTCTTAAATGGCAAAACAAGCGTGGTGGCCACATTCTCTTCCAGGACGTGCTGAAGCCTCCCAAGATGAGTGGGCAAAACTCAGGACGCCATGGCAGCCGCCCTGGCCTTGGAGAGGAACCTGAACCAGGCCCTTTTGGAGCCACAGGCCCTGGTTCTCCCCACACAGACTCTCATCTCTGTGACTTCCTGGAGAACCACTTCCGGGGTGAGGAGGTGAAACTCATCAAGAAGATGGGCGACACCTGCCTCACCTCCGCAGGCCGCTGGCCCCCAGGCTGGGCTGGGCGAGTATCTCTTCGAAAGACACAACCACAAGCACGACTTGTGAGAGGCCCCTCTACATCCCCTGGTCTTGGCTTTTACCTGAGCCTCTCCTGAAACTACTAACCATTCTTTTAACCACCCTGAAGCCCTTTCCATGCATTGGACCAAATGAAACAATAAAGCTTTTTGCAGCAAAATAAAAAGGAAAGAAAAGAAAAATATTCTTGAGTGAGAATTAAAGAAAAGAGAGAGAATGTCAACCAGATGAAAAATGGGAACAGAAGAGTATTCCAACATGAGGGAACAGCAAAGAACCTGAGTCGGAAAGGAACAGAGAAAATCTGATTGGGACCAGACTTTGTCTGGCCTTGTGGGATAGGGTAAGGATATTGAGTTTTATATGAAGGGCAATGGAAACCACTGAAGGATTTTAAGTCAGGGAATGAATGGTAAATGACCAAGCTTAGATTTTAGACAGATCATTCTGACTGTTGAGTGATACTGCGTGGAGGGAACAAGGGTAGACAGGGAAAGCAAGGAGTTGTGATGGTTTTAATCAAAGAAAAAGACCTGGAGATGGAGAAAAGCAAAAAATTCAAAATATGTTTAGGAAGTAGAATTTGGCATAGAAATCAAAGTCTATTAATGGAAATGCTAAAAACACCAATATTCAGTAGCAAGAGGTGTATCTATCCAGCACAACAAAGACCACCATCCCTAGCACAGAAGGGGGGAAAACCTCAAAATTATTAACAAATAGCTGTCAACCACTTACTATATTTTTAGGCACTGTTTTAGGCACAAATGTACAGTGAACAAAACAGATGAAAACGTCTATGCTTGCCCAGAGATGTGGCTCAGATGGTTGAGCATCATACCAGGCACCAAGAGGTCATTGGTTCGATCCCGGTCAGGGCACATGCCCAGGTCTCGGACTTGATCCCCAGGAGGGGGCATGCTGAAGGCAGTGGATGAATGTTTCTCTCTCATTGATGTTTCTCTCTCCCTCTCCCTCCCTCTAAAATCAATAACAACATATTTTTAAAAACTAAAAAAAAAAAATGCCTGCACTCATGGAGCTTAGAGAAAAGGGGAAACAAAAGGAAAACGTAGAGTTAGAAACTGGGGACAAGTACTTTTAAAAATTAGAGATGAGGATAGGGAGTGCTGGAGCAATGGGGTATGTGTGACGATTTTCACTAGGCGAGGTTTCTCTGAAAGGCACTTCAGGTAGCCTCGGGGTATTGGGGGAAGAATTTTCTAAGCAGAGAAAATCAAAAGCAACGGCTCTTAGAAGGGGGCACGCCAGGGTGGTTTTAGAACAGCAAGGAGGCCAGTGTGGCTGGGCAGGGTGAGCACGTGGTGAGTAGCGGGAGGGGAGGTCAGGGGAGTAACGGGACGGCTGGACGGGAGCAGACTATCTAAAGCCTTTGGGACACTGAGAGGCATTGAGCCACTGGAGTCTTGTGCGTCTAAAAGAGAGATGAACTGAGTGACGAATGTTTAAAAGGGCTGGCTGCTGTTTTGACACCAGACTGGCTGGGTGGGGAAGGCAGAAACAGAGAGAGCATTGCAATAATCCTACAATGAGATGCTTTCAACATTTAGCTTATTCCTTAAACCTTGGATACTCCCAGTTGGTTGCTGGAAAAATAATTCTGTAGGCAGAGATTTAGAGGGCTTCTCCTTTTAAAAAGCCACTCACAGGGAGGCATTTCTTCCGAAATTGTTGATGTTCTTTTTTCACTGTCTCAGGTCTGGATCTTGGCACGAATCTTCACTTTGTTAATTACCAGATGGACATGAAACTACCAGAAAGGACACATTCGTCTACACACACCACCTGCCAACTCTCGATTATGCAAAAGCAGATCGCCAGTTGGTGGTTCCTTCCAGGCTCCCTGCCTCTTTCCTTTTCCACTTCTCATTAAAAACTTTCCTTGTGAGTGAACAATGGAAGAGATAAATGTACTACTTGGATATTGACACTATCAGCCAGAATAATATCTTGAAAAATATGTAGAGACTAAAACTTATATTTGGCTGCTTCTATTCACAAGTTAGATGAATTCCTTTATGCTCAGCCCATAGACCTAGGTAGCCACCGGGAGCAGGGTCATTCCTCAGGCCAATTCAGCCCATCCCACATGTTCTATTTGGTCCACACAAAGTTGACCCATTTCTAACTTCTCTTGGAAAATGAACGGGTCTAGCAATACTTGGCCTGCCTTCCCACACGCGGATAACCTGCCACCTTTAAACAGAACAGGTGTATTCTCCAGTTTTCCACAGTCCCTTCTCAGTCCCAACTCATGAACTCTCTGTGATACCTGCCGGACTCCGTACAGGTCTTGGAGGCTATTTTCCTGATATTGATAAAGCACAGACAGATTTCATTTCTGCTTAAAGACACAGTCTCGAGTAACCTATTGGCTTTAGCACATATTTCATTAATCTGTGATTATAAGCTACTGTCTTATGATGTCACTTTTACTTCTTCTGGCCTTCAATTTCCTCAAATATTTGTAAAAGAAGTCCATGAATTTCTACAGTTCCTTACAGTATTTATGCAATTCTATTCTAGTAGATGCTTAAGCATAAAACCCATTTTAATACTTTCCGAATATCTGGGGAACTGTCCAGACATGATCTCATTCAATCCTCCTTGCTCTGAAGATTCCACATTCAAGATCCATCAGGAGCAGGTTACAGCAAGGCCATGCATATGGGCCGTCTGAGATACCTCGCCTTCTCTGCGCCGCCCACACCCACTCGGAGCTAGCTGTCTGCCCGGGATGAATCAATAACTGAAAGGGTAGAGAGGATGGATACCGAGTTAATGGGATTATTGTAGTCTCTGGAGGTTTTTAAAAAATCACTTTAACTCTATTAACAGCTCAAGTTCCCTCTTATTGCCAGAGAGTGGGACTCACTCAGCTGCTCCAAAAGCTTGGTAAGGAATCTGATGCTCCCCCAGGGAAGGGGGGCTCATGGTGAAGAAACACAGGGTATATGTTCAGGGGATTGCAATTCACACATCTGATAAGCCAAAGTGCAAAGAGAACTGGAGTATGCTACAGACCGGCTCCAAGCTTGCCCCCCTGTCACCCCACACACATCATATACACAAAGCAGTAATATATGTTGGTAAATTCTTCCGTATTACCCAAGTCTGGAAAAAACCTGTTTATCTTTTGTCCCAGTTTCTAAAATTCAAGTGTTTCTAGATTTCTTTTTTTTTTTTAAATATATTTTATTGATTTTTTACAGAGAGGAAGGGAGAGAGATAGAGAGTTAGAAACATCGACGAGAGAGAAACATCGATCAGCTGCCTCCTGCACACTCCCTACTGGGGATGTGCCCGCAACCCAGGTACATGCCCTTGACCGGAATCGAACCTGGGACCTTTCAGTCCGCAAGCCGACGCTCTATCCACTGAGCCAAACCGGTTTCGGCCTAGATTTCTTTTTTTAACACGAGTCCACAATTGACTCATGCTCAGTGAGTGTGTGGTTTGCCAGGGCATATGTAGCTCTCCTGCATACATGGACATATATGATCTTTCCCCCAAGATGCTTTTCCCTTAAATGTAGCTTTTCCAGTATAAATGAACTACACTTTCCCTCAATGAGCCTCATCCTTTTCTCCCTACCTCATTCATCTGTTGATACTGACACCAATTACACTAAAATTATACTCATTAATTTTTATCAGGACATTCTTCTGCTTAATTTGAAGAACCAAGCATTTTCCAAGTACAATCCACCCACCGGCTGTTCACCTACTTAATTTCTGATGGTATATTACCCACATTTTCATGATTTGCTCATAAGCAGCTATGAAGACACTGGACTCAAACTATGACATTCAATATCTCCTATTACTAGCTTTCCCTATAGTTTTCCAGGGTGTTTAGGTTGAGTGTGATCAGAAAACAACTGCTCCTCCCAAAGCCATCTGCTACACTCTGATGCTGTCGAATTGTGCTCTGATCATTTCTTCCAGCAACTTTCTAAGCACATGTGGTAGCTTCACTTATGTCAGGAATACCCAAGGCGCTCGATTTTGCTTTGCTTGAAAATGGCCACTGACATAGCTCCTTTCCAAGGTTTGAGCAGTTTGCTGGTCCCACCAGTCTAGTCTCTCATCACACTGTGGGGAGGGGTAGAAACTTAAGTCTTTCTGCCTTAGCAAAGGGTGACACCACAACCGAGCCCATAGGGCAGCCGTGGGCAAACTATGGCCCACGGGCCGGCCCATTTGAAATGAATAAAAATAAAAAATAAAAAGACCGTACCCTTTTATGTAATGATGTTTACTTTGAATTTATATTAGTTCACACAAACACTCCATCCATGCTTTTGTTCCGGCCCTCCGGTCCAGTTTAAGAACCCATTGTGGCCCTCGAGTCAAAAAGTTTGCCCACCCCTGCCACAGGGAGATATTCTCTATGAGGCAGCCATAAGCCGTCCTTTGCAAACTGCATATGTGGCGTTACTGCCTTGCGTTGGCCTGTTTAATCTGTGGACTGAGAGGAGAAATGAATCATGCTAATGCACCATATTATACATGAGCAATGGCAAGATGGTGATTGGACAACTTCACCATCACAAAGCAGGCTGTGCAACAAGTCTCTGAATGGAATGAAATATTAGTACCCCTGGACCAAACTCACCCCAAACTATTTATAAAGAGGTGTTGTCTATCTAGGTCCCATTACTTTTTCCTTCTTAGTCTCACCTATTAAGATCATTCATCTAGGGCTAATTCTTCCCATACGAGTGTCCAAACTCCCAAAGGAGTAGTGGATTTTTTTCAGGCCTCTCCCCAGGGCAATTGCACACACTGACGTTGTTGGACTACCAGACAATGTGGTCCCCCTACTTCACCCCCCCCCCACCACCACCACCCTGCTTCACATCTCTGAGCCGGCGGACAAAGGTCATCTCCTAGAAGCAATTACTATCTTTTAAACTTCTTTTTATGATTTTCTTCTTCAGAAGGAGGGAAAACAATATGCTATATATAGTAGTACTTAGAGCACAAAATGGCCTCTGATTGCTACCTTTAGGGTTTTTCATTCCATTTCATAAACATGTAAATTGCTTATATGGCGAGCACTGGTAATAGAGGTGAAAAAGAAATACACCCTGTCATCAAGGTGCTCAGAGTCTATTGGGGGAGGAGGACAGGATTCAAAGAGATAATTCTTAGAATAATGAGATTTAAAACAGATTTCAGAAAATAAATGAGATAATTTTGTCTTGGTTTTGTTTTTTTTTGTTTGTTTTTTTTGTGGGGCTGGAGGTGGGGAGGAACTAGGAAATACACAGAAAACAGAGAACATGTGATCTAGGCCTTGAAGGATGGGTGTGGGTACATAAGAAAACAGGAGAGGTGCATAGGCAAGGGTTTAGGATGGTATAATTCTTATTTTTTAAAAAAATGAGGAACCATATTTTGATTTAATTTACATTGCTTTTTATTGAATGTCCTTGATAAAAGATGAAATGGGATTAGGCTTGGTGTGGCCTTCTCAAACAGTGGGAGGTATGTGTGGTATGATGGGAAGATTGGTGAAGTTTGATGATTATTTGGGTCTTTTCCAATATTAGGCACTGACCCAAACACACATTTTCTCTTAATTCCCATATTCTTAAAGCACACTTGACATGAGTTGCTAGGTTCTGGTTCAAATGCAAGAAATCTTTCTAATGTTCAAAGATTTATCTTTCAGGCCCAGCCAGTGTGACTCTGTGGTTGAGCATCAACCCAGGAACCAAGAGGTAGTGATTCGATTCTTGGTCGGGCCACATGCCCAGGGGAGGGCGGGCAGGAGGCAGCTGATTGGTGATATTTCTCTCTCATCAGTGGTTTCTAGCTCTTTATCCCTCTCCATTCCTCTCTCTCTAAAAGTCAATAAAAACACTTTTTTAAAAAAAGTAGTTTTAAAAAAATTAAAAAAAAGATCTTTCATATTCTTATTTTATATCCACACTCAACCCTTGCAGATACAAAAGGGCCTGAAGGAGGAGAACTGTGGCCTACTTTCTTTAATATGTGAAGCTCTGGCTCTGAGAGCTTTTACATGGTTGGGTTTCACAAGCAGTGCCAACTTCGAAACAAAGGGTGTCAACAGGTAACAATCTCTGGACTGCCTGTGCACAACTTTACAGTTCAACATGTTTTCTTACACTGGAATTTTCCTCAACACTAATCTCGAAGTCAATGACCACCGTCATTATTTACACAACCACCACCACTCACCACCAATGCTGCCGCCATAATTTATTGAGTGCCCACTATTTTCCAGGCACTATCTCATTCAATCCTCACAAAATCCTGTAAAATAGGCACTGCTCCCCCAATTTTACAGACGCAGAAATAAGGGACCTGGAAGGAGGAAGTCATTTGCCCGAGATCAGCTATTTGGCTAGTTGGTTCAGAAACGTGAACACTGTTTCTGTCTGATTCCACACCCTTACTCTGTCCTCCCCACCCTATTTGTACCCACTCAGTTACTGGGAAAATGAGCCTCCTTTGTACCTGCCTCGCCTCCAGGGAAGCGACCTGGAAAGTGAGGTGAGAGGAAGGGTGGGCAGTGGTGCTGTGGGAAGGAGATGGAATTGAGAGTCAAATCCTGACACAAGTTTGTTCACACTTGAGTACGTGAGTACTGGTATAAACAGATGCCATGTGGCGAATGACTAAAATTCTAAAAGGGAAGTGGCAAATATGACTTTTTATAGAAGTCCTATCCTAAAAAGTGAGTCATCTATTATTTTATACTTCCCTACTTCTAGCCAAATTTCTCCAAGTATCCACGCCTGCCTTGGCCCCCTTGTGTGATGATACTTGGCATTGTCCCTAACAGGCAAAGGCAATCAGCTGACAGGCAGGAAAGGGGATGGGAATAGACACAATCCAAATGGGAAAGGCCATTAGTGAATAAGCTCTAAGACTTCTCCTAGGATCGTTTCTTCTCTTGCCAAGAGAGACACTGAGTATATATCTCTCAGGATCCAAATATTGCCAGCTACCCTCCATTTGGCACCATAATTGCAAAAACATATAAATTAAATGCAAATGGGGTAGAAGTCACAGATGCAGAACACCAGACTATCATATGATAAATGCAGTAAGATTATAATTTGTTCTTATCTCAAGACCTGTCATTATAAAATTGCAGGCTAGGATGCTTAATTGGCAGAGCCCTTCTGACAGGAGAGAGTATCACTCCGAGCCTCCCTCTGCACACTAAGTATGGGCTGACTTGTCACTGCGACAGTGGTATCCAGTTTTCTCCAACACAGGCTGCAATTTACACCCTTCACTCAACAGCCTCTATTCACTGAGATTGACCAGGGCCAGCTGAACTCTGGGAGGCAGTTTTTCTGGAGTGCTAAGTCCTCAGTAGCTATAGGGGGCTACGAGCATCATTGTGCATCTGCAACAACTTTGAGTTTTATGACCTATTTTGCTCCTATACTAAGTCTTCACTAAAAGGAACTAACATTTAAAAAATTTTTTAAATTGATTTTAGAGAGGAAGGCAGAGAGAGAGAGAAACATTGATGAGAGAGAACCATCAATAAGGGGCCTCCTGCATGCCTCCTACTGGGGATTGAGGCCACGACCCAGGTATGTGCCCTGACCGGGAATCGAACTGTGACCTCCTAGGTCATGGAATGACACTCAACCAACTGAGCCGCTCCAGCTGGGCAAGGACATTTTTCTTGCTGCTATCCATCAAGGTTCAGAAAAACCACTTACTACTGTAAAAAAGATAAAGGCAGTTCAAGTAATTATTTTCTTCACTTTGACCTATGAGGTTATCAGCTATCCAAATACCGAATGAATTATCTCCCCTTCCCACCCTGTGCAGGAGGCAGCTGATCGATGTTTCTAACTCTTTATTCCTCTCCCTTCCTCTCTGTAAAAAATCAATAAAATAATCAGCCAAGACACTGATATCACCCAGGATGGTAGATGGGCTCTCCACCACTTCGAAAACTTAGCTTGCGCTTTTTGCTTTTGGTCCTGGCACTGCATTCTGTACTCCTCAGTTTTCATGGACAAGCACCACCCACAAGGCACTGGGTATGCCGAGGCAACTGGCTCAGTCTATCTCAGAGCGCAAGACCAAGCATCAAGAGATAGGTGATTTCCCCCCCTGCTTTCATCTTTTTATTCACATTATCTTGTACTGTTTCCTTTCTTAGTAATGTCTATTTCTAACGATTTGAAAAGAATTATGTGCTCTAGAAATTTTGGAAAGGATAAAGGTATACAGCAAAAAATAAAAATAATAAAAAGTGCGACCACCTAAAGGCAATATTGCGAAAGATGTTTATGTATTGCTCTTCCGTTCATATGCCTATGTGAATTCTACAAAATAGCAATAATACTGCACAAGCTATCTGTATCGTGATTTTATAGTATTGAAATTGAGGGTTTTGAGGAATACATTTTTGGGGGAAGAGGAAGAGGGAGGGAGGAGACAGGTGAGTGAAGAAAGTGTTATAACATTACAGACCTGCCAGAGGTTAGAAAGAATGAATTAGAATCTTCCTTCTCAGTATAGCTTTATATATTAAAAAAGAGCTTGTCCTAACTGGTTTGGCTCAGTGGATAGAGCATTGGCCTGCGGACTGAAAGGTCCCAGGTTCGATTCCGGTCAAGGACATGTACCTTGGTTGCAGGCACATCCCCAGTGGGGGGGGGGGGGTGTGCAGGAGGCAGCTGATCAATGTTTCTCTCTCATCGATGTTTCTAACTCTCTATCCCTCTCCCTTCCGCTCTGTAAAAAATCAATAAAATATATATATTTTTAAAAAGAGCTTATAGAGTCCTAGAGGATAATAAAATTGACTGAAGGTTACCAAGGGTGGGAACTGTTGAAGCAGTGAGAGATTCAAAAGCAGTGCTGAGCCCTATCTGGTTTGGCTCAGTGGATAGAGCGTCCGCCTGTGGACTGAAGGGTCCTGGGTTCGATTCCCGGTCAAGGGCATGTACCTTGGTTGCGGGCACATCCCCAGTGGGGGGTGTGCAGGAGGCAGCTGATCGATGTTTCTCTCTCATCGATGTTTCTAACTCTATCCCTCTCCCCTCCTCTCTGTGAAAAAATCAATAAAATATATATATATTTTTTAAAAGAAAACAGTGCTGGGAACAATTCAAATGCTCAGCAGGGAGAGGAATGAAGAGCAGAAGGCCTGGAAGATGAGAAGTGGAGGAACTGGACTAAACGATAAGGTAAACCGAATAGACAGAAAGAATGAAGAGATGGGGGACTTGACCTTATGGTCAGGGAATATAATTGTAGAATTAAGGGTCACAGGGATGGGGAGTTTGGGGTGAAGATGAGTAACGAAGGGTGGCTGCGCTTAGGGGGTACTGAAGTGAATTAGAATTGAAGAACTGTGAGGTCAAGGTGCAGAGTGTGGTCTGGCGATAGAAAACACGCAGAACTCCGTTCCAAAAATAATTCCAAAGGCGGTAGTGCTGCAACTACCCTCTGAAGGATACACAGAGTTATCCTAACAAAGGCAAGGCTAGCTGTGTAGGTGGGAACAACTGGTGTACTGAGGCCCACTCATAATAATTTTAGCTCGGGGTGAATAAAATGATGCTCGAGAGCCAGCTCCCGGCATAATGTTGCTCCCAAGGTGCCAATAATCTGGAAATCTTCAACGTACAGTAACGCACAGAAGAATCTTTCCAAAACCAACTCAGTTCCAAACTTTTCATGTTGTCACTTGGTAGACATGTTTTTGTCTACCAAGTGACAACCTGATATAAAAGCATATGCTTACTTGGTTTTAAAGCAGTATGTATAGCAAAATACAGCCTCAATTTTTTTCTCTCTCTCCTTGGAATCAACATCCTAATATGTATGCATAATTTTAATGTAAATTATATCCACTTTTTCTTTCTTATATTAAAATTTTCTGTTTATTTCAGGAAACACTTCAAGGTGGCACAGAGACAGTAGTAACAGTGAGGCATCTTACCCCAGAGAGAAGTAAAAGCTGGGACTATTGCTACTGATTCACATACAGTGGTTCTCAACCTTCTGGCCCTTTAAATACAGTTCCTCATGTTGTGACCCAACCATAAAATTATTTTCGTTGCTACTTCATAACTTATGAATGTTGCTACTGTTATGAATTGTAATGTCAATATCTGATAGGCAGGATGGTCTTAGGCGACCCCTGTGAAAGCGTCGTTCGACCGCCAAAGGGGTCGCGACCCACAGGTTGAGAACCGCTGAATAGGATATCCTAGTATATGTCAATGTGTGTGCCTCACTTCCCCTTCTGCCATATAGGGACTCAGGTCTTGAAAGGGATATTTAAATTGAATGTACTAACCTTTATATTAGTATGAGTTATATGATTCTAAACCCTAAGAAAACTGCAATGTATTTTCAAGAACTAGAAGTGTTTGACATAGTTATCCTACTTCTGAACATTTACCATTCAAAAATAAACTGTGGAAGGAGATGCTTTGGGCACCTGATGTTTATCAGATCTCTATAACAGCTAAGAATTGGAAACCTAAAAGCTTTAATTTAGGTGTATGATTAAGTAAAGTATTACTCCACATGACATGATATTCTACATTTAGAATAATAATACTCCACAGTATGAAATGGAAAATAAATATATTCTTCAATTGTGTGAAGTTCTATGATTTATTCGATTTTCTTAGCCAATCAATGTTTTCTATACATCAGCAGCTGTTGCTTCTTGACATCCCCCACCTTGGCCATGATGAGGAGACCCCCCCACTTCCCAAGGGCCTTGGGAAAGTCAAGCAAGAAAGAAGTTTCTGCAGTGGAACCAGCAGAGAAGGACTGGAACTAATGAGACAGATGAAGGGGAAATATGTGAGTAACTATTAAAGTGCAATGAAAACACAAGTTATTATTATTACAATAATAAATAGTCTATGACTAAGAAAGTGCTTCAGCCATGAGGGAAAAAAAATAAAATTCAGATCACACTTGTCTTGCTGACCACAGAACTCAGAAGGTGTTCTGGCATGGAAGAAAACAAGTCCTTGGAGCGTTTAAACATTTTAAAATAGACTCGAACAGAGCCACCTTGGGTCATCGTGACAGCTCTTTTATTCTGGACTTTCTTCTAACTTTAAATGCGATTTGAATTTTTGCCAGAGACAGAACTTGTGGAATGTTCTCAGCCCAATTTGGAATTTTATTTATAAAATAAGGTCAATTCCAATAGGAGTAGTGAGGGCATCCACTGAGTGAATGGGTGCTCCACGCAGCCTTGAATAAACTAGCCATGAGTCACCCAGAATGGAGAGGGCACCGTGATGGAGAGGTGTCAGCCAACTTATCCTTGCAGAGACAAACACAACCTCATCCCAGTCTTCTGGTATTTAAAATCCAGCCTTAATGTGTAAGCTGAAAGAAAAGGGGTGGGGGTTCATCTGATCTGGTATGTGGGAAATAAATGGGGGTGAAAGCACGGATTAAGATAAATTTCTCAAGTCAAAATCCAAGTATGGTCCTACTTAAATCAGATCAGAATTGTGAACGCAGAAACAGTCTTCACCAAATGCAGAAAATTAATTGCTAGAAGTGCTGAATGGGAAACAGGAAATTCAATGTCCAAAGATGTCTCAATAATAAGAGAATTAAGAAAAGGAGCATTTCCCTAATATGCCAACCAGCAGCACCAGGGAAGCAAAGATAAGAACATCATCAGTTCCTCATGCTCCAATGTTTACTGACCCACCCGAGCCTCAGCGGCCACATCTATAAAAAGGGGAGACTCCATCTCTGGGTGTCACTATGAATTAGTAAACGGGACTCCGCTAACTCATCATGAAGTCAAAGAGAAATAAATGTCCTTGCTTCCTCTAGGTTAAGAGTTAACATTGAGCAGGAAAAAATGCAAATAATCTATATTAATGGGGACCATTTAAGTGCAATTGAACTGCACCTTGTCTTACTTACTTTAGCTTTGTGGGAGAGGAGAAACAAATCAAAATTCTTGAATTGTGAGACCAAACCACTGTTTTTCTTGGATGCTACTCCCCTTCTCCAAATTTTCACAGCCACAGCAGGCAAATACAATTAATGCTTGCATTTTATTAAATCAAATTACAGGTTAATATGAAACAAAACAGACTAATTTCTTTTCCTTTCCTAACCTTTAGTCTTAAATATTTCAAGTTCACTTTTTCTTGAATTATTTGTTCAGGGAAACTGTATAAGGTTTCCTGACTTGTAGTCAGCTTTCCCATATGCTAGAAACAAGAACATTTCCACCTAAAAGGGGGAGAGAATGAGTAATGACTTTTCCAACACTTACCAGTGTGGTAGGCTGAACGGCGGCCTTCCAAAGAAGCCCGCATTCCTAATATCTGGAACCTGTGACTATGCTTCTCTACATGGCAAAGGGCACTTCCAGATGGGATTTAAGGATTCTGAGATGGAGAGGTTATTCTGGATTACACAAGAGAGGAAGAATGAGAGGAGGAGATGAGATGAACAGAGGCTGGAGTGATGCCACTTCTGGAAAGGGGCCAATGAACCAAGGAACGCAGAAAGCCTCCAGAAGCTGGAAAAGGCAAGAACGGAACACATTCCGCTGACACCTTATTTTAGCCTAGAAGACCAATTTTCAGACTTCTGACCTCCTGAAAGGCAAGATAATAAATTTGCATTGTTTTAAGTCACTAAGTTTGTGGCATTTGTGACAGCATCAAAAGAAACTAATACAAACAGGGACTCTGAGGTATCCAAACGGTTCTAGAGAGTTGCTAGTCCAGAGAGATGAACACTAAAAATTAAGTAGAAGCCATTTGTCTGATTGGTGCTAGATTTACAAGGTGAGCAAAATGACCCTCATCATCTCCATGAGCTCATTCCTGTGACAACTCCTACCCTAGTTGTGGATATCAGTTTGATTAGTGACCAAATCAGCTTTTTTTTGTAAGGCTTATGTATTCATGTGAAATTTGTTATTCCAGAACCAACCAGGCTCTCCCTGAATGATTTAACCAAAGAGTCTGGCAACAGCCAGGCAAGATGCCGTGGGGTGGGGCGGAGGGTGGGGTGGGCGGGGGCGGGAATAGGGGATATTTAACTTTGAGAACTCAATTACTCAGCACCCCGTTCTTTTTTGGGAGAGTAAGCAAGATAACGAGTTTGTGGGCTCAGGAGAAGAACCCCTCAGAGAGGGGCTGCTTTCCAGAGCTACCAAGAAGAAAACTTGGGAATAGAATCACAGTCTTAAACTTACTCATAAGTTTAAGTGTAGTCAGGTTAAGCGGCCAGCTTCAGAACCAATTCAGAAACTGAGTCACCTACAAGACTCAACTCAAACAAAGCAATTAAGAGCCTAGTCTTTGGAATTATCAGCGGTTCTCAACCTGTGGGTCAAGACCCTTTCACAGGGGTCGCCTAAGACCATCGGAAAACACATATATAATTACATATTGTTTTTGTGATTAACCACTATGCTTTAATTATGTTCAATTTGTAACAATGAAATTGAGGGTCACCACAACATGAGGAACTGTATTAAAGGGTCATGGCATTAGGAAGGTTGAGAACCACTGAATTAGATAGTTCCAGACTATACTTCTTCCTCATATGGGTGTGTAACTTGGGGTATTACTTAATATCTCTAAAGTTCAATTTTCTCGTCCTGAAATATGAGTATAACAACATTTACCTTACACCTCATAGGGTTGCGAGATTAGATAAAATAAAGTATGAAAAGGGATTGACACACAAGCTAATGAATGCAAGCTTCATAAATGGTAACTTCATAGTTAATTTTTATTCTTTGAATTCTCCATGTTGTGCTGCTTCACTGTGCTCCCAGAGCAGCCAGGGCACATGTCTGCCTTCATTGCTCTCTGTCAGAATTACAGACAATGAGGAAGTAAGACCCCCAAAAGCAGAACCCAGTCTCATTCATAGTTTTAACCTTAGCATTTTGCACAGTGCCTGATCTGTATGGGGCGCTCACATTTTAAATCATGAACCGATCTTAGCTGGGAGTTAGGAAGTATCTGAGACATCAGTGATGATATATCATTAGAGGATTTTTCCATGTGTGACCCACTAGGTGGTAAAATACATTTAGTGAGTCATACCAGCATTTTTTTAAAAAGAAAAATAACAGGGTAGAAAAGATCAGAATACAAAACATGGAGTAAGGTTAAGTACTGTTACATGAAACGTTTGTTTCAGTGACATATGGGAGTGTAATGTAGCTTGGTTGGGATGTAAATACATTTCTTATTGTGGGTAGGGATGAAGAAGAAAGTGTGAGCCTTCTGACTGCTTCACCTCACCAACATTTGGTATTTTCTGTCTTTTCCATTCCAGCCTTTCTGATACGTATACAATGGTATGGCATGCAGTGGTATGTATACTGTGGTTCTAATCTGCATGTCCTTGATGACTAGTGATGCAGATGGAGTATCTATCCTCTTGAAAGTCACTTTATAAGCACTTGAGAAAACACCTTGGCAGTATGTACTAGCGTTGCGCGTGCATTTCCTATTACCCAGCAATTCTACTTCTATGTATGTACCCCAACAGAAATGTGTATACACATTCACGAGAAAACAAGTACAGAAAGGTTCACCGCAGCACTATTCTTAACAGCCTCAAACTAGAAATTGCCCAAAAGTGCATTAACAATAAATAAATTTGAGATATTTACACACAATAGAATCGTACATATTAGCAAAAATGAACTACTACCACTATATACAACAATGTCTAAAAATCCCACAAGCATAAGATTGAATGAAAGAAGCCAGATACGAAAGAGTACATGGTGGATAATTTCAGTTACATCAAGTTCAAAATCAGGCAAAATGAATCTATGGTGTTAAAAATTAGGATGATGGTTATTCTTCAGGTCCTGAGGGCTTCAGGGGTGCTGGTAATGTTTTCTTTTTTGATCTGAGTGCCCGTTACATAGGTATACTCAATTTGTGCAATCAGCTGAACTATACTAGTAAACATATGATCTGTGATTTTTCTAAATTATTTCTGAAATTGTTACATCTAAATATAAAGTTCAAAAAAGTCAATAATACCTTTTTTAAGTATGAAAAACACATAGAGAGCAAGAACCCCCATACACTCCCTCTCATTATTATCAAGTGGTCATCAAGCCTTCGACTGAATCACTCCTGGGTCAGGAACCTATTTACTGCCCAGGTCACTTGTTAGAAAGCTTTTCCCTTATACGCAGCCATAATGTGCCTCCCCTCAACTTGCTTCATCAGTCGTCTGTCCTCCTAACAGATTCCAAATAGATCTACTCCATCTACAGCAGCTACTCTTCCAATAGTTGAGTAATCCGCATAATTAACCGGTATCTGCATAATTAACCAGTTAATGATTAATCTGCATTTAATAATTAATCGCTAGCACTTTTCTTCCAAATAAAGTAATGAATTAAAACTTCCAGCAAATGCTCTTTTTTTTTGGCCGAAATTCGACATTTTTAAGCGTAAAAATATCTATGATGTTAACACCTTCAGAAAATTTGACATGAAGTTTTGAAGCTTGTTGTCAATACAAAATAGCATATATATCAAAACGCATACATGTCAACATATGTGGAACCCCATCTATTGAAAAAAATCCGCATCATTAACCTAGAAACCCCCTCCCCAGTCTTTAGTTCTCTGGACTAAGAAGCCCCAGGTCCTCCCGTTACCCCTCAAGGCCTGTTTCTCAGTCCTCCTTGCCTCTTGATTGCATTCCTTTTATCTAGTGATACCCCCTAGGAGAGCGGAGTCCCCTAGGAGAGGCCTGTGAAGAGCAGAAAAGAGTAGAAAGTAGAATCATCACCTGCAAATCTAGTGAATTTACCAGCATACCCTTAACTTCCATTTGCCCTTTCTTAAAAATTCACATTATACAGTTCACTCCTGTGGAACTATCGGCTAAAATCACCCACATCTTTTTCACAAGTTCGTTTACTTTCTGCGTCTGCCCGGCCCCTGAGCTCTGGTAGGACTCCCAACACTCTTTGGCCCCACTCCAGTTCCCCAAGCGAGGTCTTGGAGATGGGGGAACATCTGTTATGGAAACACCTCTGAACAATCTCTCCATCTGCCCTCCTACTGAAAAACAAAAATGAAGTCTTCATCTCAACCCATCATCTCGTCCCCGTGAGTGAGCTCCACTTTAAAGTATCTCTGGGGGAAGGAAGGGAGGATGGAGAAGACACAATTTCACCAGCATCTCCAAAATATGACCTAGAATGAAAAGCAGCTATCGCCCTGGCCTCCACGAGGTCTGAGCGATGAAGGGCACTCCATCTCCCTCCTTTCCTCTCCCAAACTCAGTTCCAACTGGACCCTGGAGATGAGCCCGGCTGGCCTGCTCACTCAGCCCTTTGCTTTGTGTAGGTGGAGGGTGAGGTCTGGAAGGAAGACGTGGCAGGGGGAGAAGGAAATCTGATCTTTTCCAAGGTGTCTGAAATCAAAGGTATCCCTAAAGAAAGGCCTGCGGGGATCCCTCTCATCTGTGGAACAAGGAAAAGACACAGAAGCATTTCTCCAAAAACTCCCAGGCAGCCTCATGGGTATTTTTAACATCGAGACGAGGTTAGAGGGGAGATTTTTTTTTAGGCAAGGAAACACCAGAGACGCGAACACGTGCAGGGGGATCTAGAGAAATGGGCATTACGGAGAGCAAGACAACAAAAAAGAGACCCCCAGAGGTAAAGGCGCGGGGAGCGGGGTGGAGGTGGGGGGAACACAAAATCAGGGATGCGGGATGCGGCGCGGAATCAGCAGTCACCCTACCTTGTCCACGGCTGCTCCATTTTCCAGGCGCTGTGCTTGCTCCCAGGCGCCCCTCAGCCGGGAGAGGACGCAGCCCGGGAGAAGGCGAAGCCTTGCCCCCGAATCTCCAGTGCAAAGAGCAGCAGCCTTGCCCTCCCCAGCTCCCTCCTTCTGTGTCCGCAAAGGGAGAGCGCTCTCTGCTCCTGCTTTTGTAGAAAACCCGACTTGACGTGGCCAAACCTCCAGCTAACGGTGCACCGGGCACAAGGGAGGGACTGTTCTCAGTAGGAAGCTGGACGCGGAGCCGAGCCGAGCGGCGCCCGGAGCTGGTTGGGGAGCTGGGGCCAAAGGCAGCGCAGGCTGAGACACGACTGGCTGGCACGAGCGGCTCCGGCTCCAGCTGAGCTGTCAACCGCGAGGGGAGGCGGGGCTCTGGCCGCCGGAGTCAGGAGCTGAGCGGGTTACCGCCGCCTAGACACACCCTCCGGCCCTCCCTGCCTTGGTGATGTTGGCAAAAGGACAGTAAAGGGACGCCACACCAAGCCCTCTGTGCCTGCCCACCCCGCGCCGATAGGCTTTGGAAAAGGCCAACCAACGGCTGGGTGAATTTAGAGAGGAGGTCCTCTCTGGTGCCTGCATCACCCTACCCGCAGGTAACCCCGGAGCCAGAGCAGGAGTGCAGGAGGCGCAATCCTGGCTGCATGCGGATGCACATGCTACATGGTCATAGGACGCCAGGTTATTTTCTCAGAGATCTGACATGTCGGTCTCACCAGTAAGTAATTAGGGGTTATTAGAGGTCTGACATGTCGGTCTCACCAGTAAGTAATTAGAGGTTATTAGCGATCTGACATGTCGGTCTCACCATTAATTTGGAGACTGGAACCTCGCTCGGGAAGGGAAGCATCCTAACGAAACATTGCAGCCTTAGCAGCTGTCTCCATCTCAGACATCCCTGGTTTTGTGGCATTCCTCTCTCTCTGGGTGTCAGTTCCCCAAGCATGGAGGCAGCTGGGCTCTCCCACTCGCTGCAGGAGGGCGGGGTGCTCCCCAACTCCCCCAGAAAAGCTCCAGACACTGGCCATCAGGACGTAGAAGCTGCTTATAACTGCTCTAAGACCATGGAACAGGGTCCTTTGGAGATGGCACTGCCCGAGACCATGTACATCTATTTCTGTGAGAGGTTTAGACAAGTCAGACATGCTATAATTAAAGTGCTTACAGCCCCGGAGCTCCTTTTCAGCTCTAAAATAAAGCCATTTTATTAAGTGACATAACCACCATTATTCATAGCACTACCACTGACCTTTTTTTAATTTGCAGAAAGCTTCATAGTGCCCATGAGTAGCAATGCTGATTTAGTGGTCCTTGTGGCACAGATAATAAATGTGAGACCCAAAAGGGCTGAGAGGCTCTGCGAAGGCTCTGATCCAGGTTGTTTCCTACACAGAGTGGCCCTAGTCAGGGGTGGGCAAACTTTTTGACTCGAGGGCCACAATGGGTGCTTAAACTGGACCGGAGGGCCGGAACAAAAGCATGGATGGAGTGTTTGTGTGAACTAATATAAATTCAAAGTAAACATCATTACATAAAAGGGTACGGTCTTTTTTTTTTTTTTTTTTTTTTTTTTTAGTTTTATTCATTTCAAACGGGCCGAATCCAGCCCAGGGGCCGTAGTTTGCCCACGGCTGCCCTAGATACATGCTTTCTGAAGGTCAAACAGATGAGGCTTCTCTGGAATTAATTGATTTCGCTCAGGCAGCCCAAGAGTTAAACTCAGGAAGGACCCCAGCATGCCTGAGTATGCGTGGTATTTATTATAGGGAGCTTGTATTCTTGCTTCCTACCTCTTGGGTTAGTTCTCCTAATTGTCAGTAAAGAATGGGGGTGGGGGTGGGGAGTGGATAACATTAAAACATTTGAGGAACAGTCTACAAAGCCCCTAGTCTAGAATCCCCCAACCTTAACACTTAGCTTCGACCTAAGGCCACAGAGCTCTTGAACTCAGAATATTTCCAGGAAACATTTAAAAACGTTTAATGAGACAAGGCTCACAGGCCACCTGTCTTGAAAAGAATCTACTGCTGCCTCTTTAGGGGAGGCCGGGGGAGGAGAGGGCCAGGAAAGTCAGATTTCCGACCTCCTTCCCAAAGTTGGTGCTATATTTAGTTTTGTCTCAAATTAAATTATGGGCTACTGAGTTTGGAGATGAACTCTGTCTATAGCCAGACATGTACTGCATTTAAGAAATGACACATTAACTAGATAAAGTGTGGGTCTCAGAAATGAGGCTGGAAAATATGCTCATTTGCTTTTAAAATTACTTTTTTTTCCCAGAGTTCATAATATATTCATTATAAAATATTTGAAAAATACAGAAAATTATGTAGAAGGTAAATTACCCTTAATCCCAGAGGTAATCAATGTTAAAATTTAATTTTTTTCCAGTCTTTTAAAAAATGTACCTTCTAACCTAAACAATGACTCTTACACACACGAGTATATTCTTGAGAAATTTCTTTGTTTTAAAAAATTACATTTATTGTCAAAAAAGAAACTTTTTGTATTATATTCTGAAATAAAACTATTTATCTATATATCTAATCCTCCAGCACAACTGTTTAAATGTCTCCATATTCCCTCTAGTATATATATTATTACATATCTATTTGTAGTTAAAATTACAACTTAGACATAAGTTTATGTCTTCCTTTTTTTACTTATTAAATATTTGTCCAAAGAGGACATGCATATGGCCAATAGATATATAAAACAATGCTCAATGTTACTAATCATTAGAGCGATAGAAATTAAAACCACAATGAGATATCACTTCACATCTGTAGGAATGGTTATTATCAATAAATCAAAAAAAATGTTGGTGATTATATGGAGAAAAGAGAACCCTCTTGCATTGTTAGTGAGATTGCAAACTGGTGTAGCCACTATGGAAAACAGTATGGAGTTTCCTCAGAAAATTAAAAGTAGCGCTACCTTATGACCCAGGCAAGTCCACTTCTCGGTATATATCCGAAGAAATCCAAAACACCAATTCAAAAAGATATATGCACCCCTATGTTCACTGCAGCATTACTTACAACGGCCAAGATATGGAAGCATTCCAAGTGCCCATCAACAGATTAATGGATAAAGAAAAGGTGGTACATGTATACAATGGAATATTACTTGGCCATTAAAAAAGAATGAAATCTAACCATTTGCAGACACAAAGAACAAACTGAGGGTTGCCAGATAGAAGGAGGCCTGGGGGGGGAGGGGTGAAAAAGGTGAAGGGATTAAGAAGTCCAAAATAGTCACAGTGATATAAAGTACAACATAGGAAATACAGTCAATAATACTGTAATAACTATGCATGGTGTCAGATAAGTACTAGAATTATGTTGTAAATTATATAATTTTCTAACCACTATGCTGTACATCTGAAATTAATAAAATAATATTGAATGTCAACTGTAGTTGAAAAATAAAATAAAGGATGTAGACATTCAGTATAATACTGTAAATGTGTTTTTCTCTTTCCTATCATTTTCGTAAAATATTTTTTTTCTAGCTTAGTTTATGGCAAGCATACAGTATATCACACATATATCATACAAAATATGTGTTAACTGACTATGTTATTAGTAAGACTTCCAGTCAACAGTAGGCTATTAATAGTTAAGTTTTGGGGGAGTCAAAAGTTATACATGGATTTTTGAGTGAGTGTTGACAGTCCTAATCCCCATGTTGTTCAAGGGCCAAATGTAGTTTCAGAGCAAAAATCAAAATCTGAGATGTAACCATTAGAATGATGATTAAGAACTCAAAAAGATTGAAGCTAGTGCCTCATATATAATTGCAGTTAAACTAAAAGGCCTGTAAGCTCAGTTGGCTGGAGAGCTGTCCCATACATCAAAAGGTTGGAGGCTGGATTCCCATAGGATCCCCAGTCAGGGTGAGGGTGGGAGACAGCCGATCAATTCAATATTTCTCACAACGATCTCTCTCTCTCAAATCAGCAAACATCCTCCAGTGAGGATTAAAAATAATAAAATAAAAGGTCTGTAAGACTCTTAAGTGTGTGCCTCTCCAGTAGACAAAAGAGCTAAGAGTTTTCAGGACCCGTTATCCTCCAGCAGCCTCATAGACAGCCAGAGGTAGAGAAGAATGTGTTTCAGAACTAAGTGTGAATGTGACTTTTGTCTAGAGAAGTTGACTATAAATTTGCACAAAAGATGCCCTCAAATTTTTAAAGTGAATTGTACCAGCATGGCCGAAACCAGTTTGGCTCAGTGGATAGAGCGTCGGCCTGCGGACTGAAAGGTCCCAGGTTCGATTCCGGTCAAGGGCATGTACCTGGGTTGCGGGCATATCCCCAGTAGGAGATGTGCAGGAGGCAGCTGATCGATGTTTCTCTCTCATCGATGTTTCTAACTCTCTATCTCTTTCCCTTCCTCTCTGTAAAAAATCAATAAAATATATTTAAAAAAAAGAAAAAAGAAAAAAGAATTGTACCAGCATGGACTGAAAGGGATTAGACAGTACGGAATGAAAAAATGCCTTTGCACCCATCAACCTGATGCTGAGAGGAAGCAGGCTGAAAAAGTTGCCTGACTACAAACAAGTACCATTTCTTAATGCGGGGGGGGGGGGGGGGGGGAATGACTCAAAGAATGGGACCAGGAGCCCAGAGGGCAAGACCAAGATACCTTCAGATCTAGAGGAACCATACTTAAGGAGCTGTACCCCAGCAACTTCATCTCCACCTGAACTTGATTTAGATGGTGAGATTCTGAGCTGATGAAGTAAATGTTATGAAGTTTGGGAGCTTGGAGAGGGAGTAAATAATGCATGTGGTAATGTTCATGGCCAAAGCTGGAGGAATGTGGTAGATTAGAGATGGTTGAAAATTCTTTGCTACTTCTCCCATTGAGACCTGGGGTTTAATTCTCCACCCCTTGACTCTAGGTTGGTCTTGGTGACTTGCTTGACCAACAGGATACAGTGCTAGGTTATACATTCTGAGGTTGAGGCATAAGAAGCCTTGCAGCTTCCACCTGGGAGCTGCCATAAAAGAAGACTGACCACTCTGCTGGAGAGACCCCAAGGACAGGCCCTGAGACCACTTGTGAAATATCATCTAGCAGTCAACATGAAGCCATCAGGCGTCACTCACATTCTAAGTCTGATATGAGTGAAGTTTTTCTGGACCTCCGAAACATCCACCTAGAGAACCCAGCTGAATACCAGCTAGAGACCCAGTCAACACCACAGTGAAACAGGAATTTTAGGGGTAAAATGGGACAGGTTTAGGAAATTTTAGAAATTTTGCAAATTAAGGGGACCATGGAGGAAGCACAGAGCTGCAGAGCAGCAGAAAGTATATTTCCATAGAATAGGGAAGCTGAAAAGCTGCAACAGGTACATTTCCATACAATAAGGGAGCTGTGAGCAGCGAAAGGTCTATATTTACAAAATAAAGGGAAGGAAGCCCTTCATCCAGAAGGAGAAGAAAGCCCAAAGGGAACAGGAAAACAATAAGGAAGGAAGGGGGGGGGGACTTACTTGTTCCATGTGAGGTTTGACCTTTGAGCCCAGGAATTGCTATAGGAACCAGTCTAAGGGAATAGTGACCAATCAGAGGGGATATCAAGGCACCAGGATCTGCAGCTTTTATAAGCCATAGGGAACAGGAACTCAGTGGGGCCCTTTCCCTCTCCCCACGTGGGAGTCTGTACTTGTTCTTCAATAAATCTCCACCTTTACTATACCATTTTCTGTCCGTGGATTCATTCTTTGATTCTGGCGGACAAAGAATCCAGGTTCCAGTCCAAATATTCCGTTTCAACAGGAAGCAGACAAATTGCTCAAGTGAGACCTGTCCAGATTCCTGATCCACAAAATCATTAGATGTAATAAAATGGCTATTGGTTTAAGCCACTAAGTTTTTAAGTGCATCATTATGCAGAATTAGACAACTGGACCAATGCCTTCTCATGTACACAAGAATTCTGATACATTATCTCATTCATTTATCCATTAAAACACTTTATCACATATTAGGATTGCAAAAGATCATGCTTCTATTAAACAATTTGAATTTTCACTGGTAGAAGGAGAGGTGATTCCAGTCTCCTCTGAGTGACTGCCTATGGTCCCATCTATCCAGAGAGCCATGCAGTGTAGATGCTGTCACTGGCAGGGATTACAAAAGAGTGGTTAAGCTTTCTGGCTCTGGAGTAAGAGAGACTTGGGTGAATCCCTCCTCCCCCCACATCCCCTTGGTCAATTTCCAGCCCTGTAATTTTGACAAGTTACTTAAACTCTGTACTTTAGCATCCTCATTTGTAAAATAAGGTTAAGGACAACAACTACCTAATAAGGTAGTTGTGAGAACAAAATGAGCTAACATATGACGTGTTTAATGTGTTGCCTAGCACATTTAAAGCACTGAATACATCATAGCTATTTTTTATTAATATTTGCATACCAGGCAGGATTCCAACCCTGGATAGAAGACATAAAGTCAGTTCTGTTCCAAACTACTCTCGAGGGCTAGGTCAGTGACCCAGGTTTTTCCATTTCTCAGCTCTCTGATCTATCATATGAGACCGAGGCACTGGCAAGGCAGCTAAATGAACTGGTTCCCTCACCACCTGGCTGGAGTTCTAGGGACAATAAAAGGAGGCATTTCCATCATCTTGTATTCTTTCTCTCCCAATCTTCTCCTTCTGTCTTTAGGACTGTGTGTGTGTGTGTGTGTGTGTGTGTGTGTGTGTGTGTGTGTGTGTGAGTGTGTGATTCAGACCCATCTCCTTTACTAGCTAGCCCTGTCAGCTGTTTAAACACACACACACACACAAAAAAAAAAAAACCCTCAAGGAAAGAAATTATGATCAAGCCTTCAGACAGCTGGTGGTAATTTACTCATACAATCCCCCTCATTCTTTCAACACCCACTACTTATGTGTATCTGATGTGGGAGCAGAGGGAATTATGCAAGAAATGTGGTATGAAAATGTCTAGGAAGGGGGGTTGGGTCAGTGAAGGAAGACTTGTGTGAAATACCTGGATAATTCTCACTGCTTTGAACACAGATATTGGGCCTTAAAAATTGAAGGGACTGATTTGAGGGTTAAAAAAATAAATTCCTGGGATCCAAAACAATACTGACATAAATTCACAAAGAGCTTTCCAGGCATTCACGACAATTGCAGCATCACTAAAACCTGAGTCATTTTCCTGTAGGGGACAAGCAGTTCCAGTCGACAGCCAAGGAGCATGTATCAGGCAATCTAGGCCACAGAGAAAAAATGCTTAGGAAACTATCAAACTGTAGCCTCTCCCTTGGCAAGAAGTGCCCATCCGCAAACACCAAACCTGGTCTTATGACAGTGCAACCATCTACAGATGCCCCCTGCTGGCACAACTTGTCCTACAGAGAGGCCTCACCATGTATATTGTTTGGCCCTCAGAATAGGGGCTTGCGGGCCATCACTATAAACTACACATACAGGGTGGGGCAAAAGTAGGTTTACAGTTGTTCATATGGCAAATAATACAATCATGAATAAATAATAATATGAGAATAAACTCTGTTTCGCATGCTCGCAACTGTAAACCTACTTTTGCCCCACCCTCTACAAGATGGTCTTCCAATAGGTCCTCTAAGGCAGAGCTTCCCAGCCAGGGTTCCTCTTGTGCTGCAAACAGGTTACAGTGTCCAGAAATTGATCCACTCAACCTTTTGGGCATCCAAGAAAATAGCCAGAGCCAGTCACTGCCAGCAATGTTTTCCAGAGATGTTGGGAGAGCTGACTGAGCAGGTAGAGTCTGGGGATTTTATTATTCTAAGGATACAGATGAAAATCTTTGACATGACATACATAGCTTGGCACAGTCTTCGGCCCCAGCTCTGGTTACACTCCCTGATTTTTGTGCTTGATTTGTACTAGCCTTGTTCCAGAAGGAAGAAAGGGAAGGAATAAATTGCCTTATTCATCTAATTTCTAGGAGTTGAGGTAATGGATGCAGACTGTGACAGGCAATCTTTAAGAAGTACCCCAGTGATCCCTGGTAATCATACTCTTGGTATTGGAAAGAGATATAAGGGATTGGCTTGTGCAATATGGAAGCTGAGAAATCCCAAGTTCAGCTGTGGAAACTGGAAATCCAGGAAAGCTAATGGTGGAGTTCTGACAACTAGAGGGCCCACAGTGTAAGTCCAAGTCCAAGGGCTAATATTCCAGCTCAAGCAGTCAGAGAGCAAAGAAAGCAAAGTTTCCCTTCCCCCACCTTTTTATTCTACTTAGGCCCTCAATAGATTGGATAGTGCCCACCCCATTGGGGAGAGCAATCTGCCTTAGTCTACTCGTTTAAAATGCTAATTTCATCTGGAAACACCCTTGCAGACTCCCCCAGAAATAATGTTTAGCTAAATATCTGGGCACCCTGTGTTCCAATCAGGTTGACACAGAATTAACCATAATAGCCACTAAGATTTGAGGTGATTTGCTAAGGAGCAATAGATAACTAATACAGACTCCTGAACCTTCCTACAACCCAAGGTCATGTTGTAGAGTTAGAGACCCAGCCCTGTGATTCAGAAAAAGTGAGGAAGGACAAAGAATTCAGAACACTTATTTAAGGCAACACAAGAGGAAATCTAGATTGATGGTGAAAATTAAGGGAGTGAAAAGGAGTCCCTTTGTAAGACCATTCTGTAGAATATACTGCCTAAGCACTTTCTCCCCCAAATTTGCTTTTAATTCCTACCAAAAACATTATTATTTTAGAAAATATGTAAAATCCATTAAGAACTTTCTTGTTAAGCTGATAGGAAAGTTGTACATTTCAGTTGAAGTATTTAATTGGAGATTCCAAAGTCAAGGTTTATATATAGCAATGAGGCAAAGATGTTATAGGCTGGAATATGGACACTAAAAGGATGCTAAAATGTGGTATTGTTTCTGTTTGTACACTAAGGTCACTCGTGCATGTTAACATTTCTTTCATTGGTCCCACTTTCACAAAGCTAATGTTGGGTGGTTAAATGTGGGTACACATGAGCACACAGACAGTGAACAAAAGCCCCTCATTCTGTGAACACGTGTGCCTGTTGTTGTGGGCACTGAGCCCAGCTTGCTTTAAGTCTGTTATTTGAACAGTGTCCCAGATTCTCCTTTGAAATGTAGAGCTCACCCCTTTTTATTAACCTAAATATTGGGTTATCTGACGGTTTTTTGATTCTTGCTCATGTCCAGGCACACTTTCTTTTCTTTTAAATAGGTCATTTATTTCTCTTGTGTTGACCTTCAGGCACGTTGTGCTATGAACTGAAAGCATATCCCCACAAAGTCAGATTTTAGTAATGCAGCTTATTATTTTAAAACAAAAGAAATTTCATACTTGATATGCTAATTTGGAGACCAGAACGTTTTTTTTGTCAAGCCTCAATCAGTCTTTGTATTGTTGTTTTGATTGATTGTTTGTTTTAAGAAAAAGCAAAGCTAGGATCATTGAAATGGAAAAACTGTAAACCATGCAAGATGGGAGTTTTGGTCAAGATGGCAGAGTAAGATAGATGAATGCTGTGCTCATCTCCTCCCATGACCACATAAAATTGCAGCAAAATTATAGATAAATCAACCTGGAGAACCATTTGAAGACTAGCTGAACAGAAGTCCTATAACTAAGGATATGAAAAAGCCACCTAATATCAAACATCGAGACTGGTACAGGGGACAGAGATGTGAAATGGGCTAGTCCCATACCCATCCTGATCTCATCCCATGCTGGAGCTCCCCAGCCTAGAGTGTTTTTTTTTATTTTTTAAACATACTTCACTGATTCTCTACAGAGAGGAAGGGAGCGGAATAGAGAGCCAGAAACATCGATGAGAGAGAAACATCAATCATCTGCCCCCTGCACACCCTCCCACTGGGGATGCGCCCGCAACCAAGGCACATGCCCTCAACAGGAATCGAACCCGGGACCCCCCAGTCCACAGGCCAACGCTCCACCCACTGAGCCAAACCAGTCAGGGCCCCAGCCTAGAGTGTTAGTGCCAGGGATAAGGAACCCACAAAACATCTGGCTGTGAAAGTCAGGGGGCTCTGTTCATCTGGGTGAGATGGAAGACTGCTGGAAACCCAGGTGTCCTTTTAAAGGGCCCATGTACAGACTCTCACTCACAGGCATTTACCCTGGGCTTGAATGGAGGGACAGTGATTCTGGAGGCACCAGAGAGAGACATACAGAGAGAAAATGAACTGTGTACCTTCAGGGCAAGGACTGGTGGGCAACTGCCATTGTCCCTGTGTTGAGCCTTCCTCCAAAATGGCCAAATTTGAATCTGCCTTAGCTCCACCCGTAACTCCCTAAGACCCCACCCCACCCCACCCAACACATCACGCTGCCTCAGGTTTTTTCTGCGTGTCAGCCAGCCTAGGCCTGCATAGCAGTTTTTATTTGAAAACTCTCCAGGCATTCCAGTAAAGGCGCAGCAAATATATAAAGCAAATATTGATGATATTTTAATAGGAATTAAAATTATATAATTCAAATTACATTGAATCTATAGCCCATTTTGGGTAGTATGGGCATTTTAATGATGTTAATTCTTCCTATCCATGAGCATGGTATATGCTTCCACTTATTTGTATCTTCCTCGATTTCTTTCTTCAGTGCCTCATAATTTTCTGAGTATAGGTCTTTTATCTCCTCAGTTAAATTTATTCCTAGGTGGTTTTTAAAATGAAATTGTAAATGGGATTGTGTTCTTAGTTTCCCTTTATTTCATTATTGGTACAAAAAAATGTAACTGATTTCTGAATATTAATTTTGTACCCTGCTAGTTTACTAAATTCATTGATCAGTTCTAATAGTTTTTTTTTTTTTTTGCTGAAATCTTTAGGATCCTCTAAATACCATATCATGTCTTCAGTTTTATTTCTTCCTTTACAATTCTTCTTCATGTCTAATTGCTGTGGCTAAGACTTCAAGTACAGCATAGAGAATACAGTCAATAATACAACAATGTACAGTCCCAGGTGGGTACTTGAAATATCAAGGGGCAACCACTTTGTAATGTATATGACTCTCTAACCACTATATTTACACCTGAAACTGTAATACTAAATGATATAAAATATAAACTTTAATTAAAAAAATAAATTTAAAAAGGAGCAGATATTTATATCTATTGAAATGCCTATGTCACTTTTATTCTGTTAATATGGTGAACTATGTTGATTGATTTAAGAATGTTAAAATGAATGTCAAGTTTCAGGGATAAATCCCACCTAGTCATTTGGAATGTAAACTTTACAATGATGACAAACTGGTTCAGAAATGTGCAGACACTTGAAACAGACACAAGGATTCCTACCATTTGGTTGAATATATTAGCATGTAAGAGATAGGAAAAAAGAAGTTATACATGAGCATGAGAAGAGAGTCTGATCATTGATGATACTCACCAGCCAGGGAAAAAAGAACTCATATGCTCCAAGATAATGCCAGTTGTATGGCCTCCTGGGACATAGTCAGCTTCCCCCAAGAGATCCTTCCATTTATTTATTTTTTATTCCTACAGTTCATATTTCTGTTATGGCACTTACTTTATACTATAGTTAGATGAGCATAGATTAGAACTATAGATTCTGAGTTATCTAAGGGTAGTTTTGCATCCAGCTTTGTACTGGCCTCCACCATCATTGCTCAATAAATAACATTGAATTAAATTGAATCTGGATAATGTGAAGAGCTGCTTTCTTACATTTTTTAGTTGACTGAAAATTAGAAAACTGGATACCAAAAACACCCTTCCCAAGTACAAGCCTCTCATACTCACTCACAAACCTCTAATACTATAGCTATGACAGATATGTTTTTTAAAGTATGCTGCACATTCCTGGGGAACAGGTGTTTTCTTTTTAATTGATTTAGAGAGAGAGGAAGAGAGAGAGAGAGAGAAACATCCGTCGGTTGCCTCCCGTGGGCACCCTTACTGGGGATTAAACCCAGAACCTGGGTATGTGACCTTTGGGTGGACCTGATGACACTCCAACCAACTGAGCAACACCGACCAGGACAGAACTGGTTTTTAAATGAGGGTCAGAGTAGCAGGAAGCTTGGTGAAGTGCCTTACGTTTGAGAATTTCATTTGAGAATTCCTATAATGTTTAAAAGCATTTCAAGGTTCAGCATTACATCAACTGAGATTGATGTAGAGGTCTGACAGAGGAATAACTATTAAAGGAAATAATAAAAGTGTGCTATTTTAACAATTAAACCACATTTAGGGAAGCAAATTCAAACCCTACAAACTTTGTGTTAGCAATGACAGTAAGAAAAATATCATCTTAATGACAAAGAGTCATGATGTATTTAAAATCTGGCTTCTTTTGATTCAAGAATTTATCCCAAGGAATATAAAGTATTCAAGAAACTTTATTTTTATTTTTTAAAATATATTTTATTGAATTTTTACAGAGAGGAAGGGAGGGGGATAGAGAATCAGAAATATCGATCAGCTGCTGGCACCCCTATTGGGGATGGGCCCGCAACCAAGGTACATGCCCTTGACAGGAACCGAACCTGGGACCCTTGAATCTGCAGGCCGGCGCTCTATCCACTGAGCCAAACTGGTCAGGGCTCAAGAAGACTTTAAATTATAAATATATATCAGACTACTTTTTTTGTTTGCTTCAGGCTTTCAAAAAATTTCAAAGTAGTCTGGGGGAAATATTCAACACCCCATAGATATACAAGTTTTTAAAAAGTAATTATGTTTGGGCTAAAATTCTACTTTATAAAAAAAATAAAATAATGAATACTTCTTGTTTCATTCCTTCTTAAAAGCAGTAATTAGAGGTTTCTTAATATAAATGTGATTCCTTTAAGCACTGTTAACTGAATATCTGACTTAGTTTTCTCCAACTGTGGACAGTATGATGAATAAATACAATTGTCTGTGAATAAACTAAGTTTCCCAGTTCACAAATAAAGCCTAGTCCTGAACACAGAATGCAGATCTATTAATACTTCTGTAATAAATACTCAAAAGATTCAAATCCTGATTTTATGCATAGGAAACTGAAGCCCAAAGAAATGAAGTCATTTTTTTCAGATCCCAGTGAGTTAATGGCGGTGAGAGATGGAAACCATAAATCCACCTGCCTTGTAGCTGGATTTATGAGTGCTAGCTCCCCAAAAAGAATAAGCTAACGATGTATGACAAGGAAATGCTTATTTCAGAAAAGGAGCAGCACAATCTGTCTCTTCTAAAAAAAAAAACCCAAAATCATGTGTGACATTTTCACCCTGCTGCTGCTGCATGAAGAAAATGTGGGCCTGGTTTGTCTGGTCTTACAAGCCACCGCCGCGGAAGGGACTCGGTTTAGGTGGCGCTCATCCTGCATGGCCTCATCCAGTAGCCAACAGGCAGGCTCCAGCTCTGCGGGGGGAGAAAGGTAGCCTAGGAAAAAGATTCATCACCACCCCACCCTGCTGTATCTAAGATAAAAAAAATTAAAGGGGGGTGTAATAGAGGGCAGAGCGCACTTTTTCAACTGCGCACACCTCCTGATCCTTTATCTCCTTTTACTACCTCTAATGCTTCCACTCCGGCATAGCCTCCTGAATCCTGTGCTCTGCTCATCTCTTCTTTGACCCAACAGGCCTGGCCTTCAGCCTCATCTCCACTAACAAAGTGGGGGTCAACACATTAAGCAACGATCTTGGCACGGAGACAGGGTTTCCCAAGCTATAGATTTCCCAAGCTACAGTCCAGTAGAAGCCAGCGCCCTACCTTTATTTCTAAGCAGCTCCCATAGTCTCCCCCCTCCAGCTCCTGCCCCTAGCGCCATCAGCCCCCACCCCCATGCCTTCCAGCCTTCCCCAAGTTAATGTCACTCGGCAACAACCCCTCCCAAGCATCCTAGTCTTCAATCCTGGGGCGGTGCTCCGGCCCAGTGCCCGCAGGCGCCAGCCGCAGCCCCATGGCCCCGCGGTGCTCTCACCTCATCCAGGTTTCGGCCGCCCCGGCCGCCTCTTCCTCCTCCGCCGCCGCAGCCCAGCTCCCGGCCGCCTCCGGGCGCCGTCTTTCCGGGCCAGGAGGCTGCAGGGTTCGTGCTGCGTCCGCGGACCAGTAACGCGCGTGGTGCGCCCGGCGGGACGCGCGGCGGCAGCAGCAGGACCCGCTGTCGGTCTTCTCCATGGATTCCCCGGGCCTGGCTACCCCGGTCCTAGTGACGGCCCCTGCTCGGTCTCCCCGCACTGCCTGCGCGCGTCCTCGGGGTGAGGATGAGCATCCGCCCCGTGGTCCCCGTTGTGGCGGAGAGCGGAGAGCGGGAAGGGCCAGGCCTCCGCCAAGGCTGCCTGAGCCACCTGCTCCGCCCAGATTGCGCGGTGCCTCTCCCGCGAACACTCCACCCCCTACCTCAACCTGGAGATCTTTTCATCCCCAGATCTTTTTATTTCTTTCTATCCGCTCCATTGGCACCTTCCTCAATTTCTAACCTCAAAACGGCTCTCCTTCCGCACCACTCTCTCCTTATCTCCCCGGTTTTTGTCTCCCTCCTCCCTCCACACTACTCATCCTTGTACCTCCTCAGAATCACCACTTCTCAGATTGTTGGCTAGCCTTCCTTCTCTCTTTCCCTCTTTTAAAATCGACTTTTCCTTTCAATTTTCCCGTTATTGTAAAAGCCTTTCCTCTAAACAAACTCAGTTTTCCTTTCAGTTGAGACTTTCCGAATGCCATTTCTCATGAACTCATAATAAAGTATAGAGGGGTGGGCAAAAGTAGGCTCACGGTTTGTCATGCAAATAAATACAATAATTAATAAGTAATAATACAAAAATGAACTCTGTGTTTCATGTACTCCTAACTGTAAACCTACTTTTGCCCACCTTGTAGATAGCGTGGTATCCACCATCAAGTCAAGGGAATGTCTTCATGATTCAAAAAGAAAAGTTCATAGGTCAAGTAAATCCACTAAACGTTTGTTCTGAAAACTTTTTGCTTATAATCCCTCAGAACAGAGGCTAAAGAGTCTCCAACAAAGCAGAAAGCTTCCGATACACTATTACATAGCACAGGCCTGCAAGGGAGAAGGTATATCATTGTAGTGGGTGCTGTGGACCCCAAGGTACATAGGCAATAGTCGCTATTGTTGATTGACTCAATATGAACAAAGCTGAACTCAGCCTTAACTCATTTTCCTTCTCAATCTGCGGTTCAGTCTGTTCTTTCAAAACGACAACAGCAAAAAACAGCACTGCCATCCATCCAGTCGCCCAGGCTCCAAATTCACCTCATCCTGTCTTTATTTCTACTTCTTTACCACTTTTTATCTTCAAGTGGCCCCTCTCATCATGAGTCCCACTGCCTGCAGACAATGACACTATCGGGGACCTCATCAGTCTTTCTTTTAAGTCTTCTAAATTAATCTATGTCTTTATTTCTCTTTTACTCCCCCCCCCCCCAAGCTATCTTACTTGGGCAATTTACCCTACCACTCTCATCTCTACTAAGAAATTCTTAGATACCTTTTCTTATTTTTATATCTTTAGCGTCCCTTTCACCTTTAGCTCCATCCCCAGCCAATAAACATGTTCAAGTCTCATCATCCCCAAAACAAAGTCTTTCCCCCGCTAACCACCATCATATGTCTCACTTCCCTTCATAATCGATTTGCTTAAATACATTGTGTTCATTTGATGTCTACACTTCCTGACTTCCGTTCATTCTTTACTGTCTAATTCTCTACAATCAGGCTTCTACTCCTATTACTTAGCTGAAGCTGCTGTGCTTGCACACTCAGACTTTGGTTTTGCCCACAGAAGAGTTGTAGATTTCATCTAATACACAAATTAAAAGGAATAGGAATGGGGTTCCTTAATTTAAAGGGAATCTGCGATCTTTGTTAAGGCAAATAAATAAAAAGTTCAGTGAGATGACTGCAAACCCAAAAGCTAAGAAGTGCTGAGACTTCCAATTCCAGCCAAGATCTAGGAACATGTATCAGACTAACTCTTCCCCTGGGCAGGGGGAGTGAGATAGAATAGCATATATTATATTTATAAGTAGTTATAAATATAAGCAGTTATAAGTATATGTTATATTATACAAATATTATGTGTATAATTACAGAAAATAAAAAAATAACTCTTTAAAGGCATTGAAGAGTAACGAAAACAGGCAGGACTTGAATCTATGACCCTAGAGAAAAGAGAACATGAGGCTCCATATTTACCCTGGGATTTTTCTCCTAAGGGAATTTTCCAAACGAGATGATAGAAAATAAAGGCCATGTAAAAGACAGCTGTATTACTGGGCTAAAGTATCAAAGGTCAAAATTCAGGGCCACCAAAGTGGCGGAGACTTGAGGGAGACTTCCCAAAGAAAAGAGAATAGCAGAGAAGTAGCTCAATGATCTAGGTACAAATTCCACTCAAGATGGTGGTCAGTTCCTAAGACCAGCATGCACAAGCAAGATGCCAAAAACCACATCAGAAAAGAGCAGGTTGGAGGCTAATTAGCTAAGCAGAGATGTCAGCATCCAACACAAATTGGACTTCAAGCCTCTCCAAGGTAGAGAGACAACCAGGGCCTTTAGTTGAGACACAACCCCCCCCCCCCCACAAAAAGGCTACACCCTAGAGTAAGGGCAATACTGAAATAGAATAGATCTAACAAAGCTTTAAACCAAGTCTTTTTATAGGACCAAAGTGATCTGCCAGTATTCTGTCTACCAGAACAAAACTTAACTCTTTTAAGGGTAGATAACATTTTCTAGAGCCACTACAATTTTTTTTTTTTTACTCACAATGTCTAAGATCCAATATAAAATTATGAGGTATGCTAAAAATCAAATCCAAATGACTAAACACTAAGAGAAAAGCATAGAAATAGATACAAGTTGACAGGACTTCAAATAACTGTGACTAATCGGTTTAAGAAAATAAAAGATGGGTAATTTACTTCATATAGAACTGGAATCTATTAAAAATCATGTGGACATTCTAATTATAAAAATTACAAGACCTGTAAATAAGAACCCATTGGGCATGCTTATAATAGCAGTCTGAATACAGCAGAAGTGAAATGGAAATGGAAAACAGGTCAGTAGAAAAATCCACGTTGAAGGACAGAAAAAGGGGGAAAAAAGAGCAGTTTGTCTTCTCAATCTCTTGACAGTGTATTTTGCAGAGCAGATGTTTTTAATTAAAATTAGATGCGATTCAATTTTTCAGTTCTTTCATTCATGGCTCATACCTGTATTGTACCTAAAAAATCATCACCAAAGTGAAAGCCATCTAGATTTTCTCCTCTTATCTTTTCAGAGTTTTACAGTTTTGCATGTACATTTAGGTCTTTTACCCATGCTGTTAATTTTTTAAATATATATGTTTTTTATTGATTTCAGAGGGGAAAAGAAACATCAATGGTGAATCGAACCATGGTTCATAGGTTGACGCTCAGCCACTAAGCCACACCAGCTGGGCCATGCTGTTATTCTGTGAAAGGTGTAAGGTCTGTATTTAGATTCATTGTTTTGCAGGTGGATGTCCTGTTGTTCCTGCACCATTTGTTGTAAAGACTATCTTTTTCCCTATTAATTTGCCTTTACTCCTTTGTCAAAAAATCAGTTGACTATTGTTGGTCTATTTATGGCTCTCTATTCTGTTCCATTGATCTATTTGTCTGTTCTTTCACCAATCTCACACTGTCTTGATTACTCAGGTAGTGTTGGTACTCTGATTTTATTCTTCTCCTCCAATATCGTATTGCTATTCTGGGTCTTTTGCCTCTGCATATAAACTTTAGACTCAGTTTGTTGATATCCCCAAAATAAGTTGCTGGTATTTTGATTGGGATGCATTGAATCTTTAGAGCAAGTTGGGAAGAAATGACATCTTGACAAAATTGAGTCTTCCTATCCAGCATCATGGAATATATCTCTGTATTTAGTTTTTCTTTGATTTCTTTCATCTGTAGCTTTAAGTGTGTTCCCAGAATTGTGCAACCATCACTGCTATCTAATTTCAGAACATTTTTATCCCCCCCAAAAGAAACCCCATAGCCATCAAAGGCACTCACCATTTCCATCTCTATCATCTGCTCTCCCTCCCTGCAGCCCCTGGCAACCACTAACCTATATTCTTTCTTTACCTTTCATATAAATGGAATCATATGACATACAGTCCTTTGTGTCTGACTTTTTTTCACTTAGCATAATGTTTCCAAGGTTCATTTACTTTGTAGCGTATGCCAGTATCCCATTCATTTTTATTGCTTTTCACATTGTATGAAAAGACCACATTTTCTTTATTCATTCATCAGTTAATTGACATTTTTTACTATTATGACTAATGCTGCTATGAACATTCATGTACATACTTCTTAGTAGACATGTTTTCTTTTTTATTATTGACAGTATTACAGATGTCCCCCTCTTTCACCCACCAACCCAGCCCCTGGCCCCACCCCAGGTTTTCATCACATTATTGTCTGTGTCCACGGGCTATGCATACATGCATATTTCTTCTTTGGTTAATCTTTCCCGCCCATCCCTCCCCCACAAGCTCTTCCCATCTGAGATCTATCAGTCTGTTCCATGTATACAGGTCTCTGGACCTATTTTGATCGTCAGATTCTTTTGTTAGATTCCACATATAAGTGAGATCATGTGATATTTGTCTTTCTCTGACCGGCTTATTTCACTTGGTATAATAATCTCCAGGTCGACCCATGCTGTCTCCAAGGGTAAGTGAGCCTTCTCTTTTACAGCTGCATAGTATTATATTATATAATGTATCACAGCTTTTTTTAATCTACTGATCTACTGATGGTTACTTGGGTTGTTTTCCAGATTTTAGCTATTGCACTGCTATGAACATAGGGGTGCATATATTCTTTCTGATTGGTGTTTCAGGATTCTTAGGATATATTCCCAGAAGTGGGATCACTGGGTCAAATGGCAGCTCCATTTTTAATTTTTTGAGGAAACTCCATACTTTTTCTACAGTGGCTGCACCAGTCTGCATTCCCATCAGCAGTGCACTAGGGTTCCCTTTTCTCCACACTCTCAACAGCACTTGTAGCTTGTTAATTGATTGATTTTTTTATTAAATTTATTAGAATGACATTGGTTAATAGGATCATATAAGTTTCAGATGTAGGTTTCTATGACACAAGATTTGTATATTGTACTGTGTGTCCACCACCCAAAGTCAAATCTCCTGTCACCATATATTAGGCATCATTCATCCCCAGTCCTCACCCAATTCCTCTGGCAACTACCACACTGCTGTTTATGTCCACGAGTTTCAGTTTTCTATCCCACATATGAATGAAATCATTTGGTTCTTAGCTTTGTCTGACTGACTTATTTTACTTAGCATAATATTATCAGGATTCATCCATATCATTGCAAATGGCAGTATTTTGCCTTTTCTTATGGTTGAGTAGCATTCAGTTGTGTATATGTACCATATCTTTATCCAATCCTCTATCACAGGACACTTTGGTTATTTCTATGTCCTGGCCACCACGAATACTGCTGCAACAAACCTAGGGGTGCACATATCCTTTAGAATATATGTTTTCGAGGGTTATTTTTTTTGGGGGGGGGGTATAGATACCCAGGAGAGGGATTGCTGGGTCATATGGTAACTCTATTCTTAATTTTTTTTGAGGAATCACCAGACTGTTTCCATAGTGGCTATACCAGTCTACATTCCCACCAGCAGTGAATGAGGGTTCCATTTTCTCCACAACCTCTCCAACATTTTTTATTACTTGTCTTGTTGATAATAGCCCTTCTAACAGGTGTGAGATGCTCTCTCATTGTAGTTTTGATCTGCAGTTTCCTAATTACTAATGAGGTTGAACAACTTTTTATATATCTGTTGGCCATTTGTATATCTTCTTGGGAGAGGTGTCTGTTCAGGTCCCCATTTTTAACTGGGTTGTTTGGTGTTCAATTTTATGAGATCTTTATATATTTTGGATATTAAACCTTTGAGCTATCATTGTTTGCAAACATCATCTCTCATTTGGTTGGCTGCCTCTTTGTTTTGTTGTTGGTTTCTTTTGCTGTGCAGAAGCTTTTTAGTTTGATATAGTCCCATTCATTATTTTTGCCTTTACTTTCCTTGCCTTTGGGGTCAAATTCACAAAATGTTCTCTACAACCAAGGTCAGTAAGTTTAGTACCTACGTGTTCTTCTATGTAATTTATTGTTCCAGATCTTATATTTATGTCTTAGATCTATTTTGAATTAACTTTTGTACATGAGGTTAAACTGCAATCTAGTTTCATTTTTTAAAAAATATATTTTATTGATTTTTTACAGAGGGGAAGGGAGAGGGATAGAGAGTTAGAAACAACGATGAGAGAGAAACATCGATCAGCTGCCTCCTGCACACTCCCCACTGGGGATGTGCCTGCAACCAAGGTACATGCCCTTGACCAGAATCGAACCTGGGACCCTTGAGTCTGCAGGCCAATGCTCTAGCCACTGAGCCAAACCAGTTAGGGCTCTTTTTTTTTTTTTTTTTTTTTGCATGTGGCTTTTCAATTTTCTCAGCAGCATTTATTGAAGCTTTCTTTACTCCATTGTGTTTCTGGCTCATTTGTCAAAAAGTATCTACCCATGTAGGTGTGGTTTTATATCTGGGCTCTCAATTCTGTTTCTTTGGTCTCTCTGTGTGTGTTTTTCTGCCAATACCATGCTGTTTTGATTGCCATTGCTCTGTAGTATAATTAGAAGTCAGGTTGTGTGATACCACTGGCTTTGTTCTTTTTTTTCTCTCTCTCTCAGGATTGCTTTGGCTAATCAGGGTCTTTTGTGGTTCTATACAAATCTGATGATTTTTTTGTCCTATTTCTCTAAAAAATGATATTGGGATTTTTATTGCATTAAATCTGTATAATGCTTTTGGGTAATATGGCCACTCTAACTATGTTGATTCTTCCAATCGATGAAGGAAATGATTATGGGTATGTCTTAGTACAGTATACAACCAATGAAGTATTATCTCAATCCATGAGCATGTCATTCATTCAGTCATGTATTCCATAAACATTCATTGAGCATTTTCTATGTTACAGGTTCGGGCTACTAGACTCTGGGGAATAACAAATGACTACTTTTTCTGCTCTGAATGGATTTAGGGGCTGAAAGAAATCTGTTAAAAATTATTTTTAATCTCAGTAACATATTTAGATGCTATCAAAACTACCCCAGCTCTCCTTCCCAACACCTCACCTCCCCACCACACCGCTACTACCCCAAACTCCAAGTTGGGCCTGGCTTTCCAATGAAGTAGGGAGACCAAACAGACACGATAAAAGACGCGGTTTCATAAGGTAGCTTCTGGAAGGCAGGCTCGATATTCGAAGCAGGCTCTTTAAAACAGTAATTCTTATAAATAGGGGCTTTCACATTACTTACAATACGCACTTTTTACTTTTCTCCTCCTTCCTCCCCAAATATATACTTTTCACTTCAAAAGGACAGCCTGTGTGCATAGACACAGGTAAAGTCTATGAGTGAACTAAGAATGAACAAGACAAATGCTTGCCTTCACAGAGCTCGCACTGTAAGAAGGTTAGGTCAGGGATGAGAATTTCAAAATTGCCAACAGCACAGACCTGAGGTGCCTCTTCTCAGAGAAGTCAGTGTAGCCGACTGAAGGGCTGGCGCCAACGCGAAGGAGGGGCCGTTCTGGATTTCCCAGAGGAGCCAATGGCTGCCTAGGAGGCGGAGCTTTTGACGCTGACTGGCATAGAAACCAACTAATCAGAACCTAATCTGGGTGAACTGTGAAGGCAGAACCTAAGGTGGAGGCTGAGGAGGGGTTTTAAGGGCAACAGCTGTTTGGTGTAAGGTGTGAGAAAGCAGTTCAATTTTTTTTTTTTTTGCCCTTCCCCAGTTCAATTTTTTAATAACCGGTTTGCTAGTATAGTGCATATGGCTGGCTATCAGTCCAGATACAGGGGTTATGTATTTTTTATCTGCCAAGAGCATCTCCTCCTGCTGAAAAATCCCTCTCCCCCATTTAAGCAATCCTATCCTATATAATAAAAAGCTAATATGCTAATTAGACCAAACGGTGGAACAATGGTCCGGACTACCATCCGGATGATCTTCTGGACGAAGCTGGGGCTGCAAGGGCAGAGCCCCTTGCACGAATTTCATGCATCAGGCCTGTAGTCATGCAATAATGTAAATGGAATAGGAGCGACTATTTACTTACAATTTTTTTCTCTTAAGCGACAGTGTTTGGTCTGGGGGTTAATAAGGCCACAGGACTGTTATTCATGTTCAAAACCTAGCTCAGTGTCTGGCATATAATTAGGTAATCAAGAATTGTTTAAGAATAAATGGTCACAAGCTTATTGCTTCCTTTGATCTCACGTGTAAAATCTCTGCAACCTTCTGACTCATTTAATAGAAAGTGTCATCCTGTTTTAGCAGCTTAATTTAAATTGAGTTAGATATGTGCTTTACTTGGTTTCTTTGGTAAGTTTTAAGACTTTACTTGCAGCTCTGATATTCAAGGCTTCTGTTTTCCTTTTCTTCCTTTTTTTTTTTTTAGTACAAAGTTTACAAGCTCCATGATTCTTGTATTTGACCCATTTCACAGTGTTCTTAGGTTTCAGGAAAAGGATATACGTAAGCTTTATGAACTCTAAAGCTCTGGACAATGTTTGTTACTACCCTTTTTTTCATTCAGTGTGAAAGAGTTGAAAACCTTCCAGATTTTGATCACAGTGTTTGCCATTATTACCTAGTCTTGTATCGCCCAAAGGACCAAAGGGCAGGAGCTCAAAGGTAACTCCTGGGTGTGAATGAGATGATGCTCATTAAGCCAAAAGCAAAAGCAGTGCAGACTTCAGAGTTCCTGAGCTCTAAGTGTGGGGCAGTTTCACACAGGGACAGTTCTGGCCTTCTCCTATGGCTGCTCTGTGACCTAAGAAGACCACTGCCCGCTCCTTGGAGGGATAATTTCAGTGTGTATAAACAGTGTCAGAATGGTGTGTCTCAGAGGGAAAAAGCAAGAGGTGCAAATATGAATGTTTTTGTTTCAAGAAAGTGTTGCTTCAGGTTGACTCTGCATTCCTCTATTAGTTAATTTTTGTGGTTGTAAGTAAGAGAAACTAGGCAAAAATCTGCATGTGTGTGTGTGTGTGGGGGGGGGACTTATTGTACAGAAATAACGGTGGCTCATAGAATCTGTGTGCAGGAATATTTATGGGCCTTGGGAAGAGACCAGAGCCAGGAACTGGAAAGAAGCTGGGACTTGCTCCAAATCTGCTCCTTGTGCATGCCTGCTGTATTCTCTCTCTACTTCTCTGATCCTCATAGCAGTACCCTTAAACTATTTATATTAATGTATTTGTATTGTTAAAATATTTGTATTAATAACTCCTCATTACTGGAATTGCTCTTGAAGAGGCTGAATGACTATCATTTGAAACTGTGGTAGGAGGCTGTACTTATTGAGTTGAAGGATGGAAAGTTAGATCAGCTTTTATCTATGAGCTATTCTAAATGTAAGATATTATGATTTTACCAACTTAAGCTCTCATACACACAAGGATTGCCTTTTATTTTACTTTCTCATTGTCTGTTAATAACCCCTTTGGTCTCTTTGTCTTTCCTATATCCCAGTCTTTTATCTTTTATCTGGAGTTAATCATTAGATCTTATTGGGTCTTCCTCCCCAAATCTTCTCAAGAAATAATATTAGTTTTCCCCTAATAGCTGTAGAGTTGTAGAAAAGGTAACAAAAACATGAGCTCTTTTCTTAAATGTTAAGACAGGGTTGCATCAGGATTACAAGAATAGGCTTTGAAGTTCAACCTCTGTTCTAATCCTGTTCCTATTGCTGCTACCTGTGTCACCTTGGAAAAATAACTCTCTAGTGCTTTTTCTCCAACTACAAAGTGGGAACCTAATATGAAACAACCTTCCTGGGTTGTTTAGTTAAATAACTAGTATCCATAAAGCACTTAACACCAACTGCAAGTGCTTTATAAAGAGTTGTTATTAATATAATATAGAAGTACTTATTATTTTTAAATAATAAATTTTTAAAAGTTTATAGTTTACAAAACCTGTGTACCTCCATTTTTTCATTTAATATTCACAAAAATTCTGAGAGGCAGACAATATCCCCATTTTAGAGATGGGGACACCTAAGAAAAGAGAGATGGTAACATAAATGGAATTTCTAGAGGTCTCTCCTGCAGGGAGTGAATACCTAGTTACTGGAGGTTCTAGCAAGACTACCCTGTTACCTATCATGATAGATGTAGCAGGTCTCTAATGCTTTTGGAAGAGTGATTGATCTAGGACTAGGTGACTTCTGAGGTCCTGTACTTGGTCACTTATTCACACATACAATATCTTCTTCTTCTTTTTTTTTTTTCCAGAAACTGTTCAGAGATCTGGTGGTAGAGCATAAACAAACAAGCAAAACAAACAAACAACAAAACAAAACAAAAAAACCCCAAAATCTCTGCCTAAAAATATACTAACATATCAAATACTATGTATAGGACATATAATATAAAAAAATAGAAAAATTAAATATGAAAATATGTAGCCTGATTTTATTTTACACACCCTCCATCTAAGTACTCATTAACTCCCACCCTCCTTTCCAGTCCTCTCCACAAATGTAAAGTATCAAGAACTAGAACTTTCTGTTTCAGTTTGTGTGCCACGCCCTCAAGGCTTATTGGAAGCTCGAAATCCAGAAAAGTGAGTGGGGCCTTGGAAGTGTCTGAAGGTGGAAGGAGAGGCGGCGGAACTGTGTTGCGAGGGTTATGTTTCTCAGTGGGAAGCCAATTCTGGGGACCGGTAGTGGAAGCTCTGAAGCTTGGTTCCGGCCACCTCAGCAGGAAGCGGAGACGCCAGCAGCTGGGGCTCCGGGAACTGAGGGAGAGACCTAACTGGTGGCGGCGGGGGAAACCCAGAGGACGCCGACGGCCGGGCGGCCCAGTGTGGGGTTCCTGTAACCTGCGAAGATGTTGTTGCTCACGATGATCGCCCGAGTGGCGGACGGGCTTCCGCTGGCCGCCTCGATACAGGAGGACGAACAGGTGAGCTACCGGCTCCCCGCGACCCCAAGTCCCTGCCGGGGGTGGGCTGTGCTCTTAGCACTTGGTTTCTTCTTAGGACGCGGGAGACCCCTGCGACTTCCCGGACACTCCGGCCCTCTCTGAAGTGTTTTTGTTTTTGTTTTTTTTTACCTTCTTTGGAGAGACGACCTGTTAGAGGAAATCTGCTCTGAAGGCGGAGGTGGATTTTGGGGTTACCTGTTTCTCTTGCAACGAGCTGACAGAACGCCCTGGAGAAGGGAGAGGTTCCGCTGATGGGGGTCCCCCCGTGTTCTGCCATTCTTGAGGGACTTGGTTAAAATCCAGGACATCTAAGTTTTGGCTGCTGCTAAGGTTGACCGACAGGCCCCGGGTTAAACCAGCCCCCGGATTCTTCAGTTCCAGCACCTGATCCTTGCCCTCGCTCGCCGATATCTTTTGAAAGCGGGTGAGGTGGTATTGCCACATGGAGGCACCTGTCTGAAGTTCAGTTCAGCGCCTTCTTTCAAGGTTATGCCCAATCCCCGCCTCCTTCTATAGATCCTTACCGTTGGAGGTATAGCCCCTGCGTTATCTTCCTGTTGCGCTTTCTGCCGTCACCTTACTATTTTTCTTTGCCTTTTTGTAGAGTTTCCTAGCAGGCAAATGGCAGATCTTAGCCATTTGTGTTTGTGATCGCTTTTACCACAGCAGCTTTATGCTCCTAGGTGCTCAAAAAGGTATTGGCTTGATTGAAAAAAACCACCACCACCACCCAGACATCTTGAAAAGGAGCTCCTTTGTGCCTTGGACGCACAAGGGGAAGTTTTTGGTGTGAAGCAAGTTTCTAGAGCAAGGTTGGGAGGTCTCCGAAGAAGGGAGGCTGAGAATGAACTGTTTATAACACGTTTAAAGTAACCAATTTCATCCTACTTTCTCATACAACCTAAGTAGCTTTTGGACGAAAACTTCAAGGCTTTTAAAAATAAGACGAGTTGTAGGGGGAAAAAAAATGTTTGCACGTATCTTTTCTTGGACTTTTTGTTCATATATTTGTGAAAAATAAATTATGAGGCACACCCAATGTGCCAAGCCAGGTGCTAACGCAGGGGATTAGTGCACACAGTCCCCACTTTCCTGGGACTTAGAGTTTGGTGGAAAAGCCAGACAACTAACAGTTATAACGGAGTGTAACTGCTGTGGACGAGGACGAAGGTTTGGTTAGACATGGAAAAGGTATGGTCTCTACGTTGAGTCGGGGAGATCAGGAAACTCTTCCCAGAAGCAATGACATTTGAACTGACAGCAGCGTCTGGTAATAAGGGAGGCCTCTCTTTGGTTGTATGCATTTGTAGGTTTGATACAGAACTGTTTACTTCCACTTTTAGAGGAACAGTGATACAGATTTTGAAGTTGCAGGTCATGCCAAGTGAAATGTTTTCTGTTCATGCAACAAACAAGTTTAAACATTGATATAAAATGTGAAAAAAAGGGAGCATGCCCTGAATTTTAAATTGTGAAATATTTTTCTCTTTTCCAATTTGTTAAGATTTTCTAGGAACACTCTGCAGAAGGAGTGGAAGTTTTAAATGGAGCATGATTTGGAAGAGTGGGATGGTGTGGCGAAATACTCTTTAAAGGATGTGTCGTTTGACTGAGAAATGGTTTTCCCCAAGTGGGGGAAATCTGGTCAGCTTTCCAGCTATTGCATTGAATTTCAATGTGAGCAAAGAATACAAAATGGATTTGAAGTTAAATTAATATTCGTAGGCTCCTACTCTCTACCTTGATACTTTATTGAAAAATTGACATATTATTGTGTGTTTCTTAATTTAATTATAAATTAGGTACCCATCTACCAAAATGGGTTGCTTTGTTTAATTGACAATCACAATATATTTTGTGATTGTAATCCCATGGTGATTTCCTTTAGAAATGTTGGCTTTGAATGATAAAGCATTAAACTTTTACTAACTGCAAAAATATCAATTGTAGACTAATTTTTACCATTACAATAGTATACAGAATATTTATAGAATGCTGACTACATTCTATGCACTGTGCTAAGCCTGTTAAGTGCATGATCTCATGCAATTTTAACAGCAATAGATACAGTTATTATCCCCATTTCTAGATAAGGACGCTCTGAAATTTAGGATGGGTCTCTTGAGTAAAGTCACATAGCTTATAAGTAACACAACAAAAATTTTTCTTTTTTTTTAATCCTCACCCAAGGACATGCTTAGAGAGAGGAAGGAAGGGAGGGAGGGAGGGAGGGAGGGAGGGAGGGAGAGAGAGAGAGAGAGAGAGAGAGAGAGAGAGAGAGAGAGAGAGAGAGAAACATGGATTGATTGCCTTCTGTACATTTCCTGACTAGGGATAGAACCACACTCAGGTATGTGCTCTGACTGGGAATTGAACCGGCAACCCTGCAGTGCACAGGACAGTGCTCAACCAACTGAGCCACTCTGACTCGGCACAATGAAAATTTTTATCCGGGTTTTGTAACTTGAGCACTGTTGACATTTTGGGATGGAGAATTCTTTGTTGCGGGAAACTGTGCTCTGCATTGTAGGATGTCTAGCAGCATCCGTGGTCTCTACACCTTGGATGCCAGTAGCACTGCCTCCTCCCTCCCTCCATTTGTGACAGCCGAGAATGTTTGCAGACATTGCCAGATGTCCTGGGGTGGGAGGTGGCGGTTGGGGCAAAATCAACCCTGCTTTGGAACCCTGGTTTTTAATCAATATCTGACTCCAGACTACAGCCTTAGTATCTGCCCACTACACTAAATTTACAACCTTGTGCTATGACTTTTTAATAATGTATTTACATCTTAGGAGTCCAGGAATAATTTTTTAAGAAATGGATATCTCTACCAAATACTTTTATAGTAAGTATCTTAATTGTCCAGGTCAAATAATTCAATGTACCTTTTCAAGTATTTACACTGATAAAAAAGAACATATTTTAAGTAGTTACTAGGTGCTAGTCCCTGTACAAGTTGCATTATTACTGCAGTTGAATGGTTATTCAGATAATACAATAGAGAGTAAAATAAAATATCAGATTGTCTTATGCATTGTTTCTTCTGTGCTTAACTAGAAGCATAGGTCTAGGGCCACGGCTGGCAAACCGTGGCTCGCGAGCCACATGCGGTTCTTTGGCCCCTTGAGTGTGGCTCTTCCACAAAATACTGACTTCTGCTCATGGGCCACGAAGTTTCAATCACACTGTATGTGCACGCCCGCACGTGGTATTTTGTGGAAGAGCTACACTCAAGGGGCCAAAGAGCCACGTGTGGCTCTCGAGCCGCGGTTTCTCAACCACGAGTCTAGGGCAATAGAGAGATGAACTTTTCTTTTCAATCCTAGAGTCCCTAGCTGATAATCTATTTTTTCTTTCTTCCCATTCGCTGTTTCTCCTTTTCAGGTGTTTGCAGTTTTTTCACCTACCTTTCTGTTCTACCTCAAAATGAAACATACTCTCTTCTCTTTCATTTTGCCCCAGCTCTGTGGACTTGAAGAGCTAACCTAGTAGGCAACAGATAGCTCCAAAAAAGCATAGTCTGTTTAGAGTTGGATGAGTTTTGATTAATCACCTTACTGTAATTAAGAGGGAAATGGTTGGTTTTGGTGCTTCTGGCCTTTCACCAGTTGAGCTCATCAGGAATTTAAAAATGATAAGCGCTTACCTAAATATTCTGCAAAGGCAAAAGATGGCATTTGATACAACTAGTTGTTCAGCAGTCCTAGTGACACCAATGGAAGTTATTGCAGTTGTTTGGCCAGTTACTACCCTGCACTTTTTATATTCTATACAGAACCACATCCTAAATATGCTACTGGGTGAACTCAGATTAGTTTCAGAATTTTTCAGACATTCACATCCTCTATTATTGGATTACTAACAGATACCTTTCCTTATAGTGTATAAAAGGTTCAAGTCCATTTTAGATAAAGTAGGAAACAGAATTAAGATATCTAATCTAATTATTTTTAGGTAGACTTTAATCTTGAAAGCAAACAGGGTTTATCTTTAACATAAGTAGTGCTGATGTTGTGAGACCTAGATTTAAGCTGCCCCATGGTATCTTGAACACTTTCTATGAATTTGACTCAATATTAAATGGTAAAACATCACCTGGATGGTGTATCTGCTATTGCTGCAGCAGTTTTAATTGAAGAGGTGGAATAGCATGCTTAAGAGCAGAAACTCAGAGCTAGACTGCTTGGGCTCAAATGCTAGCCCCTTTTCTTCCTGACCCCAAGCTCTTGAGCAAGTTTGACTTGTCAGATATAAAATAAACTTTAAGGTCCTCACCTGCCTTTAGCTGTCAAAAAACTTAACATCTGTGGTTGTGGGTATCTTTAAAAATAGCAGTGTATGAGCTCTGTGTGCAAGATGCTGATTTAATTCGTTTCAGGGTGGAGACTGTGTATGAGTATTTTTTTTTAAAGATCTCCACGTGATTTTATTGTAAAGCTAAGGTTGAAAAAGATTAATCTACGTTGATATTATTTCTTGGCACTTTAGTAGTGTTTCCAACTTTACTTGCTTTCTTTTTATCTATTGTTGTGGGGTCAGACCTCTTCTGAATGCTACATAAGGGCATGGGGAAGCAAACAGATTGGCAAATACCGTTCAAACCTAGGAAAGTAGGGTATTGTGCACTAGTTCAAAGCAAGTGATAGTGTTCAGTCTCCTTTACTGGCTCTAGTCATGAAAAATTTTTTTTATATATATACAAAGTGTCCCAAAAAATGTGTACACACCTGAACAGCTGATAGCTCAATTTTGAAAATGAAGTGTATTTTAATAAACACTGCCTTTATAATTAATTATTCAAAGTGTGTGTATACATTTTTTTGGACACCCTATACACACACTCACACACACACACACGCAATATTGTTTAATGATAGTATATAATGTTAATTATTTCAAAGTGTTAATATATAAAACTATATATACATACATATACACACGTGTACATGCATATATATACATTTATGTGTTGATATAGAAATATTTCTCAAGTGAACAGCACTATAACAAATCATTGCCATAAAGACAGTGCTGAACAAGATAAATATACAAATTGATAGTTCTAGTGGTCTCTGCCTAACTCCCAGGTTCACTTGTTTACTTTCTTATTCATATTTAATTCTTCAGTTTACCATTTTATTCTCACTTATTTTATTTTTTAATTGAGGTATAATTGACCTGTAACATATTAGTTCCAGGTATACAACATAATGATTTGATATTTGTCTACACTGTGAAATGGTCACCACAATAAATCTAGCTACCATCCATCATCATACATACTTTTTTTTTCTTGTAATGTGGACATTTAAAATTTACTCTCAGAAACTTTCAAATATGCAGCACAATGTTATTAATATTAGTCGTCATGCTGTATGTTAGATCCCCATGACTTATTTATTTTATAACTGGAAGTTTGTAACTTTTAATCCCTTTCATCCGTTTTGACTCACTACTCCCTCTTCCCCCTGGCAACCACCAATCTGTTCTCTGCATCTGTGATTTTGGTTTTTTGTTTTGTTTTGTTTTGTTTTTTAGATTTCACATATAAGTGAGGTCATACAGTATTTCTTTCTCTGACTCACTTAATGTAATGGCCCTCAAGGTCCATCCATGATGTCACAAATGGTAAGATTCCATTTTCTTAATGGCTGAATAGTATTCTGTGTATGTATACCAAATCTTCTGTATCCTTTCATCCATTGATGGACACTTAGGCTGTTTCCATATCTCGGCTGTTGTAAATAATGGTGCAATGAATATTAGGGGTGCGTATATCTTTTCAAATTACTGTGTTTATTTTCTTTGAATAAGTACCCAGAAGTGGGATTGCTGCATCATATGACAGTTCTATTTTTAATTTTTTGAGGAACCTCCATACTGTTTTCATAGTGGCTGCACCATTATACATTATCATTAAACAATGTTGCACATATGTTTACATTCCCACAGTGAATGAGGGTTCCCTTTTCTCAATATTCTTACCAACACTTGTTATTTCTTGTCTTTTTGATATTAGCCATTCTGGCAGGTGTCAGGTGGTATCTCATTGTGGTTTTGATTTGCATTTTCAATTCACCATTTTAAATATAGCTATACTTGTACATTGCTTATCTGCCATTGAAATAATTTTTATTGCTTCCTCGTTTTTACTCTTAGCTCAGCATTTTACTATATAGAATTTTAAGATTTCACTTTGTTCTTTCTCAGTACTCAACCTCAGATCCAGACTAACAATACTCTAACCACTGAGCATCCTGGCCAGGGCTGGAAAATTCTTAAATGAAGGTGTCTTCTTTCAGGCTTTTCGGGACCTTCAAAAGTACCAGAGTCAGGCTAAGCAACTCTTTCGAAAATTGAACGAGCAATCCCCTACCAGATGTACTTTGGAAGCTGACACCATGAGTTTTCAGTGAGTATAATCCTGATTTCTTTGTAATCATATAAGTATGAAATACAGTAAATGTAAGTAACATGTGATGAGAATAATTTTTTAAAAGTAAGATAACTTTAAAAGTGTATTCTCTTCATGAAGCCACTTCCCTATCTATAATTCTGCAAAACTGAAATCTTGGTTTGTTTATTCAACCTGTGCCTAGTGAATGCTATACCTGGCATGCAATAATAGATTGCTTTTGCTTTAGGAGCTTCACAGAACCAGACACATTCAGGTTAGTACCCTGCTCAAACATCTGTATCTATATAAAAGGCTGAGTGTCCGTCCTTCTCCATGACTGTTAGCTATGACGAACACTGACCACTAGGGGGCAGGCGCTCAATGCAGGAGCTGCCATGACGCTCACTGGTCATTTAAAAATAAATGGCACCATGGACCTGGCACCAACAAACCAACACTCGGCTTTGTCCAAGTGGGTGGGACACAGGCCTCGCCACCACCCTGGAACAACACCCCACCAAATTGCAGCCAACGCTGCCAAGACCCCATGGCACAAAATGCAGCCTGCAGCCCAACCCAGCCCAGAAACGGTGGCTGTGGGCACCGGGTAATGACGTCACGTAGCAACGCCGGGCCTCCTCTCCCTAGTGACTAGCCTCCTTGCAGTTTCTCCAGCCCAGGAACACAACTTGCTTTATAGCCAGGTGAAAACATTTTACAGTTCAACCAAATGTTTGTGAAGCATTTTCTCATGCCTCATCTCATTTGATCCTCACAGAAGTTCTGCAGTAGGTACATAGGAGACTCAGTAGAATCCTATTTTCTTTTCATTAGCAAGACAACAGAGATTTAGAAAGTTTAGAAACTTGACCTGACTGAAAAGAAGTAAGAAATGGTGGAACTTGAAAATGACTTCAGGTTTTCTCACTGCTCAGAATATAGTCAAACACTGCTGCAGTTAAATATTTTACCCTTTGTTCTCCCTGCATGATCTACAATATTATCTGCTTTGTGTTGATATTTACTGCTGTGTTGCTGACAATTATCTGAAAGAGAAGTTGGGGTGCTTCACTGGCCTGGGAAAAGTTTAGCTAAATCAGAAAGCAGGTCTAATTAAGCAAGTTTATCTATATACTAGTGGCCTGATGCACAAAATTCATGCACGGGTAGGGTCCCTAGACCTGGCCGGTGATCAGGGCCAATCTGTGGGGTGACCGGCTGGACAATCGGGGTCCCCACTTGCACCCACCTTGGCCTGGTGCAGCCCACTCACCTGCTCCACCATCCCACCGCAGTCCCACTCTTGTCAGGGCTCATCGGGGCCAGCAGCACCTCCACTGCCGCCCACTGCCAGCGCTGCATTGCCGACGTCACCATGTTACACACCACCCTCTGGTGGTCAGCGCACATCTATTTCCCGGTTGGTTGAACTCCTGCCTGTGGGGACAATTTGCATATTAGCCTTTTATTATATAGGATATAAAAGGCTAAGGTGACTCTTGCATGCGCGGTACATATAAAAGCTCTCACTGGTGCAAATCACACGCGTGTGTTTTCTGTCTGTCGTTGATTGTGAATGTGATTGACACTTCTATTATAGAGCAAGGGCAAATAGCAGTATAAAAATATTTCTTCTAATTAATTTCCTTTCAGTGTGCACAAATCCGTGCACCAGGATACTAGTTTACTAATAGTGTAACCTTGAACAACTCATATATACTTCTCCAGGCCTCAGTTTCCTCTATAAAGTAGGGAAAGTAATCATAGTTTTTATTCCATGTAAAGGGAATCCATGTATATCTCTTAATATCTTGCCTGGCACATAGAGAATAGTTAGAAGTGTTACTTACTACTTAGGAAAAAAGAGAATTATAAAAGACACTTCAAGAGCATCTCAATCCTTGATTATAGATAATGCATACAGCTGAGAGAGGGATCAAAGGCACTTTATCGGATTTCAAATAATATACAAATAATTGGTATTAAATGTTTAATACATGTCAAGTTTGAAGGTGATAAAACAGGAAGGATTAAAGAAAAGAGAGGATCAGAGAATAGAGGAAAAGAAAAAAGGATTAGCTGAATAATGTTGCTATTTTAGGAACTCGAATATTAAGGTATCTGGGAGCAGCCTTCTGTATTTAACTTAAAAGGAAAAAAAACACCTCCACTCATCAAAAACAAGCAAATAAGTATACAAAAACAAAACAAAAAGCCCTGGCCTATTGGTTAATAAAGTAGTGGCATTAAGTTTCATAAGGTATTAATTTGTGTAGTATATAAAACATTTCCTATAAATCTAATTTTTAACATCAAAAGGTTAAAAGCACTTAGTTATATAATACCTTTATCTCTACTATAGGTTAGGAAAAAAACAAGAAAAGATAGGACAGCAGTATTATTACCATCATCAACATTATTTTAAAGGGCCTGAGTGACCATATAATAGACTAGAAACACTAGTCTGTGGAGTCCTAGGATGCCTTAGGAGTAGGGCAGGGGAGGGGTGGCGGACCCATAGATGCCTCCTTAAACTAAAGAACATATTTTGTTTTCTATACATGTTGGTCTTCTGAATGTAATTTTTGCTGAAATAAAGACTTCAATGGCCAAAATACATTTGAGTAGCCTAATCTTTCCAAGAATATCTCAGACATGTAATCACGTTACCAGAAAGGGGACCTGGCCCTGAGCGGGTCTGCCTAGGGGCAGGCTGGTAGTGTGTGGGCTCTGGACTTCATGCAGGAAAGATTTCACACCTCGAGTCCAGGTGATTTTCAGAGGACAGTTATTAAAGCTGGGGACAGTGAAACAAGGAAGGGCCTAGGATAGAAGAAGCAACAGGAGAGGGACTAGGTGGGGAAGTGAGCCTAGGCTGGGCTGCTTTGGCTCACTAATAAGTCAGAGAAAAGGTGGACAGAGTCAGGGCGTTGCTGCCTATTGCTCCCTGGTTGCAAGCCTTGTGGGGTTCCTTAGAGTTTAGGAGATACATGCCTGTCGGGGAAGTAGAGAGGGCTGGGAGAGGCACCCAGGAGCTCCTGGGAGGGAGAGCATGCCCTGGGACTTTGAATGTTTTAAAGGCTGGGGGTTTATGAGAGAATCTCAGTAGAATATTCGTCAGTTTTATGCTGGTGCCAAAATAAGATTTATTTCCTTAACTTCATCTGTCCTTGGGTACGGTTGGGAGAAATGGCATTAATTGGATTTCTCTCTGTCTCCCCGATTAGGGTGATTTAGGCTATTTACCTCTGGTTGGGGAGGAGACGTGCAAACCCTTTACTCTTAAGTGTCTTTGGTTTAGGGGCAATAAGATTATGCGTTTTACTAGATGGCTATAAACTGCTTGTTTAACTACCTGCCTCAGTTTCCTTGTGCTGCTTGTCCGGGCTTAGTAGCTGATCTCAGTCATAGCCCCTTCCAGAATGTGGGGAGCTCACCTCTCACAAGAGGAAGCCAGCTCTGTTACTGGGCAGTTTCCAGTTGATAAGGAGTCCTCCTACCTTGATACCAGGGGATATTGTTAGTTCTGAGGTCATTATTGTCTGTAAATAATGTTAAATTTCAACTTTTAAGTATCCATGACATTTTTTAGTTTCACTCTTTTCTTACAGCTGGAAAGAGTTTAAAACTATGTATACTAGTTTACCATACATAATCAAAGGATGGATGGAGTCACAACTCCAAGATACCAAGAAAAAGCCTTAGGTGTTAGGATATTTTAGTTGAAGAATTATATAGTGAATAGACAGTTATACTAAACATGTCTAAGTACACCTTTTGGAATATACTTCTAATAACGGAAAGATGTTTGCTTTCTGATTCCAAGGATTTATTGTTTGAAATTGGCTTTCTGATTTAGTTAGCCTCCCATGGCTTAGGTTAAAATATCTTTGAAAAGCTTATATGGCATTGCGAGTCTGCTTTAAATTGTCAGAAAATTGTACTGTACAAACAACTTTTTTCTTTTTTGTCTCTCTCCAGCTACATTATTGAACAAGGGGTGTGTTACTTGGTTTTGAGTGAAGCTAACTTCCCTAAGAAGTTGGCTTTTGCCTTCCTAGAAGATTTACACTCAGAGTTTGATGAACAGTATGGAAAGAAGGTGCCCACTGTGTCTAGACCCTATTGCTTTATTGAGTTTGGTAAGTTTTTGTTCCTCACCTTTCTATCAAGGGAGCAAAGAATATGGAAAAGCTATTAGTTATGCTGATGATTTTCACATAATTTTACTGAAGTTTTGGATTCTGCCTCTTTCATTCCACCTCTTTTTGTCCTTTTAAATGAATGGGCCTTTCTTCTTATAAGTAATTTTTGCTAGTTTTTTTATCTTTTCCCCATAGAACTTGTTTCCCTTTGCCCTTTTTGGTTATTTGATTTGATTCTTCATTAAGGTCAAGTCTACCCAATCCTATATAATAAAGAGGTAATATGCAAATTGACCCTCATGCCCTTGCATCACAAGATGGCCACCCCCATGTTGTCATAAGATGGCTGGCAGGGGAGGGCTATTGGGTGGGGGACCAGGCCTGCAGGGGAAGGCAGTTGGGGCGATCAGGCCAGCAGGGGAGCAGTTAGGTGTCAATCAGGCTGGCAGGGGAGTGGTTAGGGGGTGATTGGGCTGGCAGGCAGAAGTGGTTAGGGGCAATCAGGCAGGCAGGCAGGCAAGTGGTTAGGAGCCAGCAGTCCCGGATTGTGAAAGGGACGTCCGACTGCCAGTTTAGGTCCGATCTCTGTGGGACCAGGCCTAAACTGGCAGTCGGACATCCCCCGAGGGGTCCCAGATTGGAGAGGATGCAGGCTGGGCTGAGGGACACACCCCCCCCCCCCAATCCCTCCAGTGCATGGATTTCATGCACCGGGCCTCTAGTTGGTATATAATAGCTAAGTTCTTTTCCCAAGCAGACACATACACACACACTCACAGTAAGGCTCATTTTATGGAGGTCAGAATTTGGAAATCAGCAAGATTTTGGGTGTTTTGTTGCTTTTAGAAAAATAAGATTCTCTAATTTTAAAGAAAAGTACCAGCAGATACATGGCATTAGGGGATAACATTTACTACATGCTGAAGTAGTGAGTATGGGTGTTGATATTTGTATAAGAATTATAGACTCAGCATTGCTCAGCCTCGTTAAAGTATCTGATGGTAGTAGATCAAAGGAAATGTCCTAGTACAGCAAGTAGAAAAAGTAAGAAGGCATACCTATGGTCAGCCTTCACTGCTGACATTTTTTTTAGTTAAAAAAAAGAAAGTGGTTTTTACTATCTCTATATTTCTGAAGTGTTTCAAGTTTTCTAGATAAGGACGTCAACTTGTTTTTTAGAAATAAATAAAGTTTAGCAAAATACTCCAGTGTTTTATAACTCTCCAAGAGCTGATTGCTGTAATGTATGTGTTTTTTAATTTTACGTTTGTAGACAATAGCAGTCTAGTAAACCAAGAAAAAAAATAAGACTGCTGTTGTCAAGGTCACACAGGAAATAATTGGTACACTCAAGTTAGGTTAAAGGATTATAGATAGAGACATGAACGGGTTATAGGTGTACTGCAAGGTACTGGGGCGCATAACACAGTAATTGTTACCATCCCCAGGCCCAAAGGAATGAGAAAAAGAAGCAGTTTCTGGATTGGGGAAGGAGAAAATTCATAGAGAAGGCCAGCTCCAGTGTAAGTTGGTGGAGGGACATTGCCAGCCCAAGGTGACTTTTCAGGGAGGAGCTAAAGGATTAAATACCCTGATGTCACTGTTTGCTCTTCTTTCCTACTCTTGGGGCTCCCTCTTTGGCTCAAAGCTATGGGGCAAGTAGTCCACATAGGTCAACTTCCCAAGGCAAAAGCAGGGTGCAGAAGAGGCAAATGAGAGGTATCCAGCACAAATAGCTTAAGATTTTTGTTAAATGTTGAGATGTAATCTTTAATAATAAGTCATTCTTCTATAGTTCTAAGAAATATAGACTTGGCCTAAACACAAATGAAGCTGCAATTTTATAGTGTTATTTGGGAAATTCCCTAATACATGTCTGCTTTACCCGAAGTTTACGAACAGAGTGAAATTGGGATGAATGTTAAAGAAAATACTTTATCACTCTTTTGCCATGTTAGGCTGTAGAAATGCTAGATTGTTGCCAGCCTTTTTTTTTTAAGGAATGTGTCGTGTTAAGTAATGAAACCGTAAGAGTCTCATAATACAGTTGGAAAATGTCTGCTTTCAGGAAAGGCTTACTGTAGTGAGTCTTAATTTCTCTAAGGATCCTGAAAGTAGCTACTTCTAATTTGCACTTTGAAGGTGTGCAAAGGACATTTCTCCTGCATAGTCATCTAATTATATCTTTACATTTTACAAATGAAGAAATCAAAACTCCCCTTTTGATACTCATTCAATAGCTTGGATAAACATGGATAGTAGCAATCCAGCACTAAACTCTGAACTCCCTAAACCAGTGATGGCGAACCTTTTGAGCTCAGTGTGTCAGCATTTTGAAAAACCCTAACTTAACTCTGGTGCCGTGTCACATATAGAAATTTTTTGATCTTTGCAACCATAGTAAAACAAAGACTTATATTTTTTATATTTATTTTATATATTTAAATGCCATTTAACAAAGAAAAGTCAACCAAAACAATGAGTTCGCGTGTCACCTCTGACACGCGTGTCATAGGTTCGCCATCACTGCCCTAAACCCTATTTCAGTATTTTGATGGACATGAAAGAAGTCGTTTATGGTCATTTTTCTCCATCATTCTAGAGACCTACATTCAGAAAACCAAGAAGCTATACACTGACAGTCGTGCTCGGAGAAACCTAGGCTCCATCAACACTGAACTGCAAGATGTGCAGAGGCTCATGGTGGCCAATATCGAAGAGGTGTTACAACGAGGAGAAGCGCTCTCAGGTAGTAGCTAAAAGTCATATAAGTCTTATGAAGAGATGGTTCTCATTCCAGAGGCAAGGATAGCTTATCTTAGTGTATCATACTGTCCGAGTCTATGGAGCACTGTTAAGACTTCATTTTTCAGGAACAGATGACATTATAAAGCTTCCACTATGATACTTTTTTGTTAGCATGATTAGATTTGTTGAGTTGAAACAATAAGGGTCTCATTCCATATCAGAAGCAATTACTATTTCCAAGATATTTACAAAGTCACGTAAATATTTACAGAAAAACATAAGTGAGCAGAAATAAAAAGAATGAGAGGAAATTGTCGATTGCTGTGGTTTCCTGAGTAGCCACTTGGGGAGATTTTACTGCTGCCCCATCAAATGTTATATAATCCTCTGCTGAAAACTTTAAAAACTCTGACTGTAAGATGAGATTTAGTCTGGTCTCAACTTACTTTTAATTAATTCAGTCATTATTATTGTGTACTTGTAATGTGCAAAAGCATTGTGTCCTCTATACTGGGAGGTAAGGAGATTACAAACTCCTCTCCTTCTCCCTAGTTATAAACATTCTGACTCAGTCAGGTCATCCTGGACCTGTTCTTTAAATCTAGATAGGAACTACCTCTATGAGGAAGCCTTTGCTGCCCTGGCCAGTGTGGCTCAGTTGGTTGCATGTCAGTCCATGCAGCAAGAGGTTGTTGGTTAAATTCCTGGTCAGGCCGCAGGCTCTATCCCCAGTAGGGGGCATGCCAGAGGCAGCCTCTCATCAATGTTTTTCCCTCTCCCTTCCTCTCTCCCTCTAAAATCAATACAAACATATTTAAATAAATAAGCCTTTTCTGATTCTTATAGTCCATATCACATTAAATTCTTTAAAGCACTTAGCTACTTATGGTGCTTAACCAACACCATATGGTTTTTGTGTATATGTGTGTATGTACTTATTTATGAAAATTTCCTGAAATATATATGTTGGTATTAATAAATATATTTATACTTCATATATTTATTAATACTAAATATATATTTATATTTCATGTTTAAATGTTACTTAAGTATTTAAATGTTACCTAAGTGTTTAATGTGGACATGTACTCTTTAAAGGTAGTGCTTATGTTTTATGTCTATTTCATATATTTCCTTTATGTTTCTCATAGTAATGATCACAAGTAGATGTCTTAAGAATATTTCTTGAATTTAACCTTTCTACATATTCATGAATAGATTTTGTTACCATATATTGCAAATTTTAACCTTTATGTTACTAGGAAGCAGTTGTCCAAGCACTGTAATTTTCACACTGTAATTTTAAGTGAGTCTGTGTATATTTTTATCGTAACAGACAGTTTCTACTTGTGATAAAGTAGACCACAGGAACTTTTTTAAAAATCCAAAATACATATATTGGTGAGTTCATCAGAAATGTAAAGAATTCTCTCCTAGTGCTTTGCTGGCTGCTACAAAGCTGAGATGCTGATTGAAAAAGAACTTCATCTGATTGGGAAAATAAGAAACATTGTCAGAATTTTATGGATGGTATAAGAAACAAACATCAATGGAACACTTAATGATAGACAAGATGGTAGGGGGACTACATATATTTTATTTAATCTTTAGAGCAATCCCAGGTGAAGTGGGTGGTGTCAAACCGGTTTTATAGATAAAGAAGCAGAGACTCAGAAAGGTTGAGTAGCTCCCTAAAAGCCACACTGCTTTTTTGTTGGCCCACAGAGTTGTCCATTTTCATTGTATGATAGTTTTAAATAGACATATAGACAATGAGAGTTATAAAAATGTAGAAGGAAGTAGATAAGTGTGAACTGAGCAGGAAGGATTCTTGAAGTATGATACATCAGGAAGGATTGCAGAGTGGTATTTTAAGAGGAAGAAAAACCATTTCTGAATGGAGCATATTTGAAGGACAATGAAAAAATAAGCCTACCTCATATAATGTATTCTTTCTATTTAAGCTTATTCATGATAAGAATCCACCTTTTATGTCTTCTCTAATTTTTAACATTGTATAGCTAGTCTGCTTTGCCTTTAAGACCCAATAATAGTTCCTGTGAGTTCTTTCAGCAAGACCAAATTATGACCTTTTTTACTGCCTACATATACCCATTTCTCTTAAGTCATAGGTTTGTCTTTTCATTCAAAGGTGCCACTGTAAATTTCAAAAAATATAGGGATCAAAAAACATGTTTTGGCCATCATTGTATCCTCTAGCACTTCACACGGTGTCTTCTCATATTGGCTAAACGACTTCTCCAAGCAGTAGCTTTGTCTTAATGACATCATGTGCTTCTAAATGTTCTGATGCAGAGGAATTCACTTAACAATTACTTATTTCATATGACCTAATACTTGTTCCTCTGTCCAGTTAGTCTCAGCAGCTTAGATTCATTTAGCAAATATTTACTTATTGCGCACTGACTATATATGCCAGACTCTGTCCTAGTTACTGGGAATATAGCAAAATAAACACAGTAGTTAAAAACCTCTGTCCAATGAGTTGTGCACTCTAGTAGACTGGCTAGAATGATTCCTTGCAGCATTGTCATGGTTATTTCTCATCCTGTAACTTCTTTTTTTTACATGACTAGGTGTTTTTCTTACAGGACAAGTTGATAATTTAGAAGTAGCTGTCATGCCTGTGCTATTAAGTAATGCCACATTTCTCAATCAAAACCAGTCTCTATTAGGCAACTCCAAATATTCCAGAAGCATTCTCTGAGGAAGAACAAACATTCAGATTGCAAAATAGTTTTTCAAAAACTTAAAGAAGTAAAAAGTTTGATCAGAATTCATTTATGTCAGATTGAGAGTTTGTTTTTATTATTAAAATATGCCATATATTTTAGTCCAATCTAGCTTTTGTCTATCTGGCTATTTCTCTAATTGCTCAGTTAACAATTATAAGAAGATAATGACATTACAAATGTCATTTACTTGTAGGGAAAAGAAATGTTGCAAAATATTCTAAAAAGCTTAATTTAGTAGATATTGGTGGTTTTCTAGCACCTATAATAGTCTCTACAATGTGGAGAATCTTAGACATTTGGCAGCATTCATCATTGAGATACAGCTTAATACTCAATGGCTGGGTCATTGGATTTCCTGGTGATCTGAACGTTATTTTACATGGATTATTATTTTTCAAAATATGAGGGAATATAATTTAGGCCATTGAAAGATTATGGAGATGCTTAATGTTGGCTAACATTTCTCAGATGTTTACCATATGCAGGCATTGTGCTCACTTCACAGGCATTTGTGTGTACCTATAAGCCTATGATATAGTTTCTGTTATCCCCAATACATAGATGATGAAACCAGGGCTTTATTGAGGCGGAGTTACATGGCTGATGCATCTGAAATTTGACCAAAGAGTCAGAGGCCAGAGCCTGCTCTCAACCACTTCTCTATGCAGCCTCAAGAATTTGAACATAATTTGGTCTGATCATTTTAAAATGCATTGTAGATTTTTCAGTGCTTTAGTATCATGAATTAATCAGTACAGGTAACCTTACCCTTAAAATAAAAATGATCATTTAAGCATCGTGGTTGTTTGGTATAGTGCCACTCCTTTTGGTTATTTTTATGACTTCATACATTTGATAAAATACTTCCATGGACTAATTAGTGTTTTCCTTTCTTCTTCTTTGACAGCATTGGATTCAAAGGCTAACAATTTGTCCAGTCTGTCTAAGAAATACCGCCAAGACGCGAAGTACTTGAACATGCGGTCCACTTACGCCAAACTTGCAGCAGTGGCTGTGTTTTTCATCATGTTGATAGTGTATGTGCGATTCTGGTGGCTGTGAAGTAGTGAACCGGTCACTGGCAAGGGAGAACCTAGACCCCGGCAGGTGTGTGTTTTCAGGAAGCTGAGCTCACAGAGATGTGTGTTAGAATCCAAGTGGAACTTCTGCCTTTAAGGACCTTGCAAGAAAAGACAAATCCTGAAAATGAGAGGTTACACCTCATTTAATGAAGCTTAACCCTATGGGGAAAGTCTCTTATGGGGGCGGAGGCTTTCTCTGGGTGCTAAGCTATATATGTTAGGGAACAGTAGATTGTTTTATTTTGGGTATTTTTCCCCTCCCAGTGTTTTACATTTTTAAAACAGCACTGACTGGGGCATTCATTCTTTTACGGAGCCATCAGTGAGATTTAACTAAACCAACCTGTGCTAGCAACAGGCTGAAATTCCTTCAGAGAAGGCAGCCCTCTGGGAAGTTCTTTGACTCTATCTGATCAACATTCCTTTTGTTGGTGACATTTGTGATTTTCAGTAATCTGAGTTTCCGATGGCCTTTTAAATAAGACTCCAGTGTGTGAAGGTTAATTGCTGTGCAGCAAAGATCTTGTCTATTGGCCCCTGTAGGAAGTTAACCTTTGTTATTTTCCTTTTATATTTTGCTTATTGCACAATTGCTTTAGGGTTAAACGAATTATATTAAGATGCCTTGAAATTCTATTATAGCACTCCTTGATTAAGAAGCTAAAATGTTTTCTGTCATTTATTCCTTAAAAGACTTAAATTAGTTTGGGACATTCTTAATTTTATTTTTCAATGTCTGGTTTATATGAAGAGTGAGGATAGCATACATGTAGCCAAGGCCCCTGACTTGAGGAGAAAGGCCCAGTTCCTAACTATAGCTTTGTCCTGCCCCTTTCTCACTGTCTCCACTACAGTTTTCCCCGCTCTCTCCCTCTTGTCACAGTTCGCTGATATTTAAAAAATTATTCTATGCCCAATAGTTTCATGTCCCATAGGCATCTATCTTCTCAGGACAGTCTCAAATTTCAAAATGGAGAATGTTCAGTTGTGTGGTTAATTAAATTTAAAGTTTTGCAGAGTGACTATTCAAACTACTAAATACATTTATCTGAGAAAGTCTGACGGCACCTCACACCTGCATAAGTTTATATAAATTCTCTGAGAATGACCTAGAGCTAGGCAACTCATTTATAGTGACTTCTAGTAACAAATAAAAGTACCTATGATGTTTCCCCTTTTTGCTCAGGGATAATGGGGATTTTCTTTTACCTTCTGAGATTGAATTTTCTAAATGGGAGAATAGGTCTTTTAAATATTGTCACAAGGGCCTACAATATAACCTATAACTCCTACAAACACTGCAAATATTTCTTTAAGTTGTACAGGAAAATGAGCCATCTTCTTACCTCTTAACATCTTCAGAAAGAAATTTAACCAGTGAGCAATTTTATAACTGTGGGCTCATCAAAACTACTGTCTTGATTCCTGATAGAGAAAAATAATTCTATTTCCTTATAACAAGGCGAGGAGAAATGCTTATCTTATTCCTGATAATTTACAGAACTAGAATACATTTTTTTCTTTCCATTTTGGACCTACATCTGCCAATTGGAGTTTTGTGCATGAAATATGAAGTTACTTTTTATAGAGAATAATTGCTTTTAAATCTCCAAAGGGCTTGTCCCTAGGTAATGATGTTGGTAATGAAAGCCTGTGAAAGGCTGAAAACTAAGTAGAGGCACCATAGCATTTGGTGCTTCTGTAGGAGTGGAGAGTGGCAGCTCGCTGTTGAGAGTTGCATGCTGTAACCAAGTGGTCAGCAGTGAAATAAATACTTCTAGAATGTTCCCTTCAGCGTGAAGTGTTGTTATCTAGTTTATGTATGTCCCTATAACCTTCTAGCTATTTTTCTACACAAACTCAGCGGGTTGAAAAATGAGAAGGGGGATTATGGAGTGACAAATAAAGGAATAGGAAAATGGTTTAAGATTATGATGGTAGAAAAAGAACAAGACTGTCATAATATGGCTCCTACTTCTGCTCTTTATTAGAGGTGGTGGGAAGGGAAGATCTGACTAGATGAAATGTATCAGCAACCAAACAGCCTTCTAGAATAGAATGTGTAATTAGTGTGCAGTGTTATTGGGGCCACATTGAGAATAGATACCGAATTCTAGACAGAGTCAGTGGCTTATACAGAGTCATGAGTTAAAAGAAAAAGGCACATTTTGGGGATTGTAGTTAGTATGGTTCCATGGACCTGGTAGGGTAAGTGTAGGCAATGGGGACTTAAGGAAGAAGAGCCAGACTGGCCCACTGTCATAAAGGGGCAAGAGATGGCATCAGGTTTATAGTTTCAAATGATCATTCTGGCCATAGTGTGAAAGACACATTAGAGAGGGATAAGCCTAGAACTAGGAAGATGAAACTAAGGCGCCACCCAAGTTGGAATGAGACCTAGGAGACATGTTTCAAATGATTTTCAAGAAAGGAGTTATCCCAGGTACCAAGTGGTAACTCATATTTACATAGTGCTTTCTTAGTTGAATTCTCCCATTGACATTTTGAAGTAAGTACTGTTCACACAACATAATAAAGACTTTTTACTAAGGATACCATTCTGAGGCAGAGAGAGTTAATTTGTGCGAGGCTGGAGAGCTAGAAAGTGATGGGGCTAAGCTTTGAACGAGGCAGTTTGGCTCCAGAGTCCGCTTCGCTCCATTCTACTATACCACCAAGTGGACAAATAAATACCAAAAAATGTATTTTGAATTTAGCAATTAGGAACTTAATCATAGAGACAGAAGTCAAATTGCAGTGGGTTGAGGACTGTGTGAATTACTAGGAAGTAAAGATGTGGAATTTCTCTTAAAAGTAGCTTTTCTGGCTGTTGTGACACTGAACTTCCCAAGATGCTTAATAAACTAAGAAATCCCACAAATGTTAAAAATATGTGGCAGATTGTACATACATCTGCTCATTTAAATGTCTAACTGGTTCTTACGCTGTTTGGAAAGCCTTTGAAAATCTGATGAAAGGTATGTGCCTTTACCCAGAAAAAATGCATGCATATGTGTATACCAAGTATCACATACTATGTCAGGGAATTCTCAGGACTCCTGAAGCCTGCTGTAACCCAGTGGCTTAAGAACCCCAGACATGCAGGAAGTGGAAGTCAAAGGTAAGTACCCAGAAGCTTTGAAAACTGTCCAGCTCTGGTGAATTGGAAGAATTCTATAGTTTGAACTAACTTAGTGGATGAGATGCATTCTTGAAAGGTTGTATACCAAACAAAATTCTATCAATATTTTTCTGTAGTACATTTAGGGATCTGGTTGTACAGAAAAATTTTTTTTGGCCCTAGCTGGTTTGGCTCAGTGGATAGAGCATTGGCCTGTGGACTGAAGGGTCCTTGGTTCAATTCCAGTCAAGGGCACATGCCCACATTGTGGGCTCGATCCCCATAGGGGACGTGCAGGAGGCAGCCGGTCAATGATGCTCTCTCTGCGTTGATGTTTCTATCTCTTTCCATCTCCCTTCCTCTCTGAAATCAATAAAAATATATTTTAAAAAAATTTTTGGTCTCAGTTCCACAAAATCACATTTAAGGATCTTGTCTTTTATATTTTCTGCTTTTATCAGGACGTCTAGCAAAAGCAAGTTAAGACAAATGGATAATTACTTCCGCACCCACAGTATTTAATAATACATGTATAAGAAAACATCTCATAATTTAATTTCCCATCCCATTGGGGTTTTTTATGACTAAAGGCTTGAATGTTGGTGGCCACACAGTTAAGGCTTTTTGGTTAGTGTATTTAGCAAAACTGACCGAATCCTCCCTGGCTGTCTTTTCAAACAGCTCAGCAAAAAGGCAAAGAGCAGTGGGTGTATAGGTGTTACTACTATAATTGCAAATTAACTGATTGGACCAGAAAGCTTGTGCAGTAAAGGTCCCGAAAGAAAATTTGTAGCATATGTTTCATAATTTGATACAGAATGGGCAAATTGAGGCTCACATCCTATTCATTACAGAGAAGGTTGATCCAAAAGTAGAAAACTATCTTAAGCAGTTATAAGTGCTATAACTGAATCCATGTTTTAGATTAGAAAATTTGTTGGAAATTTGACTTTCATATAGATACTAATCAAGACATCTAATGTTTTCCCCATAACCTTCATTTATTGAGCACTACATATTAGGCATGTTTCATGTGTCATTACAATCCTCATAACCATTTTTTCCAGCTTGCCCAAGGCTGCATAGCATGTTGACGTACTTAGATTCAACTCCCAGACTCCTAGACACCTACCCAGTAGTGTAATACCCCTGAATAATCACGCAGACATGTTCATTTTAAGCACTTGGCATTTCACTTTGTCCTGTCAATTTATTTAATTTGCTTTTTGGGGGAGAAGGTATATATATTTTTAACAATTTCATTGTATTATTCCATTCTCTTTTTAGTTTAGTTTTTTTTTTTTTTTTGTCATTCTGTATTCCTTTTTAATGTTTTTTGCTCTTGAGTTCTTATTTGCCCTTTCTTATCCTTGGTTTGACTTTTTCATTAGATCTCATTGTCAATTCAACATTTTTCCACATCTGATTCACTTACGGATTAGCAAAATGATTTTTTTAAATCCTCACTGGAGGATGTGTTTATTGATTTTTAGACAAATAGAGAAAGAGAAACATTGATGTAAGAGAAAAACGTTGATCGGTTGCCTCCCATACATGCCCCAACCTATGTGTGTGCCTTGGCCAGGAATCGAACCCAAAACCTTTTGGTATACAGTACGATACTCCAACCAACTGGACCACCTGGCCAGTGTGCAAAATGATTTTTAAAAGTAAGTCTTCCCTTCCTTTTGCCCATTTTCTCTTTTCCTCACTTCTTTTATCCCTTCGCATTTTACATAATTTCCCTAGATGCTGTTTCTACTGAGGAGTCAATGTAATCCTTCACCTTTGCTCTATCAAAATCAACAGTTTTAGCCCGGCCAATGGTTGGGCATCGACCTATGAGGTCACAGTTCGGTTCCAGGTTAGGGCACAAGCCTGGGTTGTGGGCTCGATCCCCAGTAGAGGCATGCAGGAGATAAATGATTCTTATCATTGATGTTTCCATCTTTGCTCCCATCTTCTGAAATCATTAAAAATATTTTTTTTAAAAAAATCAACTGTTACACTTTTTATTTTTAGACCTTCATTCATGTAACCTTTTATTGATTTTATAATATACTATGTTCTCTTATTAATGCAGGTATGCCCCTGCTTTAAGGAGTCCCTTTATAAAAAATTCAAACATTACAAGAAATCTTTAAGAACTAGCTCCACTAGCTTGCCATTTGTATTTAGGACTTCAGCTCTTGTATTATTGTTAACTCTGAAGTATACCTGTCTACCCTCAAACATGAGGTTCAGACCCAGATTTGTTGCTGCGTATTGGAGGTCTGTGTTTTAATATTCCACAAATATGTAATTGCACCTAAAACATTTTATTACCTCCACTTCATTATCAAAGGTAAAACCTTACCTGTGCTTCCTACTATTGTTCCTTTTTTGGGCATCACCTGCCACCCCTTTACCTGAGCAAATCATGAACTGCATTTGATGCCTGTGTTTTTGCTTTCCACCTCTCAACTGTTAAAAAAAAGTCTGTTTTTAATAACCACCAAAATGTTTCAGACGTCATTTCCTTTCCCTGGGCCTTAGACTCAAGCTCTCATTAACTTTAACTTGGACTCATGCAGTAGCCTCCTTACTACTTTCCTTACGCAGGTCTCTTTTTCAACCCAGTGCTGCCATGTGAGTAACAGGAATTTTCTTAAAAAGTTCACACACACAAAAAAATGTTCATCACAGAACAAGAATAGATCCATCTAGAGACAAATGGTAGGGGGGGGGGTGGGTTAGAGAGCAACTAAAGGACTTGTATGCATGCATAGGAGCATAACCAATGGACACAGACACTGGGGCGGTGGGGGCTTGCCCGGGGTGGGAGTGGCTTGGGGGGGGTGTCAATTAGGGGAAAAGGAGACATGTAAAACTTTAGACAAAAAAAAAAAAAAATCAAGCTTATAATCTATAAAAAAAAAAAGTTCATCACACCCTGTTTTCTATAGAATAAAAGGTCATGTACTGCGGGCTGCCTCCCACAAGCTGAGTGCTTTGTAGCACTCCTGACTCACCTGCCACTCCCACCACCTCTGTCTGAGCCTGACCAAGTTCTCTGTTCTAACCAGTCAAGCACTTTACCGTGTGTCTTAGGTCAGTGGTACCTTCTCTCTAGAACATCCTTTTTGTAGACCTTACCCCCAGCCTTTTCCCTTTCAATCTGCGAAAGCTCTGCTTAGCGTTCAAAGATCCAGCTCTGATGTCTCCCTTGCAAAGCCTTTCTAAGGTTCTCACCTGCCTCTCCCCACCGACCAGGGGGCGGGGGGGGGGGGGGGCGGATTATGGTTTCGTCCTCTCATAGCAAACTTACCAGTTTCAAAGAGCAGTCATTGTGTGCTTGTTTTTCTCCTTGGCTGTGTAGACCATATGAGGTCCCTGAGGTACAGACCAATTGTAATTCATGGTTTGGAATCCTTAGCACTCGGAACAATGGCTGGTGTTAGAGGTACTCGGCAATATTTGCAGGATGAGTACATTGTCTTTAAAAAGTTCATGCCCAGCCCTGACCAGTTTGGCTCAGTGGCTAGAAGAGCGTTGGCCTGCGGACTGAAGGGTCCCAGGTTCAATTCTGGTCAGGGGCATGTACCTTGGTTGCGGGCACATACCCAGTGGGGAGTGTGCGGGAGGCAGCTGATCGATGTTCCTCTTTCATCAATGTTTCTAACTCTCTATCCCTCTTCCTTCCTCTCTGTAAAAAAATCAATAAAATATATATTTTTTAAAAAGTTCATGCCCAAGTTTTCTGGAACTGGGCTGTTCTTAAGTCATGGATATACACGTAATTTGAATGAAAGAAGAAAACTGGGGGAAAATAGTATAGGCCTAAGAAGAGAATGGGAAAGGGAAGGCACACTAAAAAGCTACGAGAGGACCAACAGGAAGATTCTATATACGGTGAACCCATTGGAGAAGAGGAAAATAATATAGCAAATGAAATCAGTTCTTTAGGGCAGAAACAATTGAAAGGTAAGAGGCAGAAAGTTCAGGCATGGAGGCAAATTAGACATGAAGAGAAAACACCAAGTCAAATAGACCAGTAGTTTCCGATTGACCACAGAGCCACCATGCCTGTGGTTGCTTTTATGTTGTGTGGATAGTAGCAATTAAGTTTTTCATGTCACTTAACTCCTTACCAATTTGTCATCTAAAAAAGTAACTCCAATGATAAATACCTTGACCAACAATGCCCTATAAAGGAAGCCATATTTTATCATGCTAAAGTCACAAAACTTGTGTAAGGCTTGGTTTTGACCAGCTGGTGGCAGTTTGCACCTGCCAAACTTCTCCCCGTGGTTCCCTTGCAAATAGTGTTGGTGGGCAACGAGGTGTTTTGGGCTGGGCACACAAGGGCAGGTGGGAAGATGGAAGAGCATGTCGATCCGTATGTCTTTTGTTTGACCATTTCATTAATATGCAGAATGTGTTTATTTGCACACTTAGTACTGTAAAATAAAAGCACTTTGACCTTCAAATTGTTTTTTCTTGATTTTTTTTCATCTTTACACTCTACTTTTTCTTCCATCTTTCTCAAACTCAATTTTTCCCAGTAACAGAGTTGGGACTTATTATTACAAAACTCTACTTGCCAAAGATTCATATATATATATATGTTTTAAAAAAATAGTCATGGGGTGTAAAGGACAGCATAGGGAATAGAGTTAATAACTATGTAATAACTATGTATGGTGCCAAGTGAGTACGAGACTGAATGGGGTGATCACTTCATAATTTATATAACTCTAATCACTATGTTGTACACCTGAAACTAATATAATATTGTATGGTAACTGTAAGTGGAAAATAAAAAACAACAATGAAATGCTAAAGAACTTTGAGCAAAAGTTTAAGAAGTTCTGCCATAGACCAGCCATGTGCTTGTGAGACTTCAGGAGATGTTTTTTCTACAATATCAGTACAGCCTTGCTAGAATCCTACACAAAGCAGCGTATCTATTTTCACCGATTAGGTGAACACTGTGGGACATGCTGATGAAGGGCAGAGATTCACATAAAACACTGACAAATTACATCACATGCAGCAGCGTCCATGGAGGTGAGAGGGCAGAAAACACTGAACCAGGGAGTCGGGAGTTTTGGCTTCCAGACCCAGCTCCCCCTCTGCCAAAGGAGGACTTTAGGTAAGTTATTTAGGCCACAGTTTTCCATGGTTGAAAACAGGAGTGCTATCTGCTCTGCCTGCTTCACCTGGATGATTGGAGGATAAGAGCAGGTAAATGCAGTAATGCGTGTCAGGGTTTTATGAACTTCGAAGTGACCTGTATTATTATTATTATTATACTATTATTACTACTACCACCACTATTCTAACTTCAAGGAAACATTTGTGACCAGTACAATCTGTCTGTTCCTCTGGAAACTGACAACCCACTTGCATAATTATTTTACTCTCGATGGAGCTGTATCCTGGTCTGGTTATACTGCTGTATTTAGGATCCCTTAGCACCATCCGTTTCTCAGGTCATGACTTAATGTTTCCAGAAGAGGGAGGCAAAACTCCAACTCAGAGGCTCTTTGTCCCGCCCTCAGAGGGTCTAACCTTAGTGTTTCCTTAGAGGAAAATAACTATACTGCAGAGAGAACACCCTTTATTTTTTATTTATCCATTTTTCACTCTTAATTCTTTAAAAATTTTTTCACTTACAGTTTTCATTCAATATCATTATTAATTTCATGGGTACAGCATAATTAGACAATAATATACTTTACAAAGTTCCCCCCAATATTTCCAGTACCCAACTGGCACCATACATAGTTATACAATACTAGTGGCCCGGTGCACAGATTCGTGCACATTGAAAGGAAATTAATTAGAAGAAGTATTTTAATATCGCTATTTGCCCTTTCTCTAGAATAGAAGTGTCAGAGATGAAAATTAGTAAAATGTACATGAAAATAATATATAAATTGATTAATAAATAAGCAATAACAACATGATATAAAACCAACAAAAAACATGATATAAAAACATTGATAAAAACAATGACTGATAAATTGATTAAACTTATTCTAATATCTCCCTGCATACCACATTCAGAGTAAAAACACTTTCAGAGTGCTTGACTAATTTCCCTTGTGATGACGTATTTACAACTTTATATCCCTACTCTGTCTAGAGTTTGTTCTTGTGATTTATTAATAGTCATCACAAATGCTGGAATCATGGGAAACTGTCTTTGAATTAATTTAAATGGGAGGCCAGTGTCAGACAGGGACAAATCAATTCTTGGAATTAGAACAACCTCTCCTTCCACAGATCCTGATAATACTTCAGCTTCGATTATGATGCCAGTGAGAGCTTTATATGTATTGCCTGTGTGCAAGTCAACGTTTATTTTTAAATTGCCAGTGTGTGTTATATGTACTGGCCGGTTGGCCAGATGGATGGATGGACAGATGGACACTTAGCCTTTTATATATATAGATTATTGACTATATTTCCTAGGGCCCCAGTGGTCGGCAAACTCAGTCAACAGAGCCAAATATCAACAGTACAAAGATTGAAATTTTTTTTGAGAGCCAAATTTTTTAAACTTAAACTATATAGGTAGGTACGTTGTTATTAGCTTAATTAGGGTACTCCTAAGGCTTAGGAAGAGCCACACTCAAGGGGCCAAAGAGCCGCATGTGGCTCGCGAGCCACAGTTTGCCGACCACTGTCCTAGGCTATACTTTACATCCCCATGACTGTTTTGTAGCTACCAATCTGAACTTCTTAATCCCTTCACCTTTTCACCCAGCTCTCAACCCTCCTCACCTCTGGTAACCATCAGCCTGTCAAGAGAACAGCTTTAAAAAATGACGGTTTTTAAGTGACAGAGGAGGCCGATCCCATTATTATAAATACTATCACAGACATTCACTCATTTCAAATAATATTTTGTCTTTTCTGAATCCTCTGAAGAAAATGATTTGGGCCGTTCCTTTAATCTCATTTTAATGACCTGACCTGTATAATTAGATACTCCTAGTCATGTTTCCTATTTAACTCTAGAATTTTAGATCTCACATAGCACCAGTTTTTAAATAATTTATGAGTATATTTTTATAGATTTTTAGAGAGGAAGGAAGAGGAAGAAAGATGAATGCGAGAAAGTAACATCAGTTAACTGCCTCCTGCATGCCCCCTACTGGGGACTGAGCCCACAACCTGGCAGGTGCCCTGACCATGAATTGAACTGGTAACATTTTGGTGCAGAGGACAATGCCCAACCAACTGAGCCACACTGGCCAGGGATTAAATAGTTTTTTTAATAAGAAGAAAGTAAGTTATTCAGGCCTGATTCTTTCCATTTAAGATGCCTACCTTGGTCCAAAAAATGATTCCCAACACTGTGTAAATATGTCTGTCATAGCGTGTGTCTGTGTCATTCGGAGTAAGTGTTATCTATATCTAATCTTTCTTACTCTTTCATTATTCAAATTTTTAAAAAATATTATGCTTTTTAAAAAATTGATTTGCGCAAGAGAGAAACATCGATTTGTTGTTCCACTTATTTATGCGTTCATTGGTTGATTCTTGTATGTGCCCTGACCAGGGATTGAACCCACAACCTTGGCATATCAGGACGATGCTCTGACCAACTGAGCTACCCAGCCAGGGCCTCTTGTGCTTTTGTACTGTGCAAGAACACCCGTGGCTAACATTTGAACTGTTTCCCTAGCATACGAAGTGCTCTCATACCCATTTCAAGTGAGGTTGATAGCCACTATCCCCATCTTACAGATAAATTACCTCATCTGTAATCAGAATAGCTGCTCTTTGCATAAAGAGAAAAGTGTGGGGAGCTGCCCCCTATGTCAAGAGAATCTCCAGGGATGGGTACTTGTTCTCTCTTAATAAATGACAAAAGAGCCATCTGAATCTGATGCTTTTTCTGTCTGCTTCACTACAATCAGAGATGGGGTAGAAGGGCATTGCATTACAGTTTTTCCCTTCTGCATATGTCACTTCATTTTTGGCTCCGTTCATTTGAAAAAAAAAAAAAAAAAGACTGTTTCCCATTCCATCCCCTCTGCCGCCACCCCCTAGCCAGAGTCATCTTTCCATTCCAGCTAAACCTCTTCCTGTTCTTAAGAATTGCATCACATTCTTGGCGTAATGTAGACCAACACCCCCACATTGGCACCAGGGAGTGTGCGGGCCTTTATTGGTTGAAAGTTCCTGTCTACTGAGCACAGAGCAAGTCACTCAACTTCTTGACTTCCAGCCCTGGCTGAATCTGTCTCTGGAAAAATATATATTGGATTTTTGTCTGTTTGTTTATAAATCTCCTTCACTTCAATTTGGCAGTTACAAAAACAGTCATGGGGGTGTAAAGTAGGGGATATAATCATATAGGGAATATAATCATAACGTTACGATAACGATGGATGGTGTCAGATGGGTACTGGAAACATCGAGGGGATCACTGTGTAAAGTATATGATTATCTAACCACTACGCTATACACCTGAAACCAATACAAAATAAAGTTGAAAGGAAAATAAAGAAATTCCCTTCACTTTAGCTCAGTCCTGGAATGGGCAAGACTTTACAAAGTAGGAACAGTGTGGAAGGACATTTGAGGGAGAGGAATGAGCTGTCTACCCTTGCTGTTCCTAATTCTTCTCTCTCTTTTCAACCTAGTTTAATCTGGAATTGGCTCCCACTGTGTTGGAGGGGCTTTCGCTAAGGACAGTAATGCTCCCTGTGTCACTCACTGCAATGGACACATCAGTCTTTATCTTACTGGACTCTAAGTATCTGACACTATTGACCTCCTTGAAGGACCCACTGTCTTCCTTTGGTTTCCATGTGCTATTTTTTTCCTGCCTTCGTCATGGATCTTCCGCATTCTTTGCAAGCTCCCCTTCTCTATGAACTTCTTAAGGTAGTGATGGCGAACCTTTTGAGCTCGGCGTGTCAGCATTTTGAAAAACCCTAACTTAACTCTGGTGCCGTGTCACATATAGAAATTTTTTGATCTTTGCAACCATAGTAAAACAAAGACTTATATTTTTGATATTTATTTTATATATTGAAATGCCATTTAACAAAGAAAAATCAACCAAAAAAATGAGTTCGCGTGTCACCTCTGACACGCGTGTCCTGGGTTCGCCATCACTGTCTTACGGGTTGGTGTTCCTCGGGATCCTGACCTACGTCAGTGTCCTTTCTCTCTACGCATTCTCTGAGAAATCTCATCCCCTTCAAGGACTGGTTGAGGTCTGTATGCCAATGACTTCCAAATCTCTACCTCCCTTGAACTTGACACATTCAATTGCCTTCTAGAACTTCTCCAATTGGAAATTCTGAAACCATATTCATTCACTATCTCTCTAACGCTTCTTATCCAAATACATGCCACAACATCCACCCCATTGCTTGCGCCAAAAATCTAGGATTCATCCTTGATTCCTCTTTTGCTCACCCTCCACATTCAATCAATAACCAAATTCAGTAAAGTCTACTTCTCTGAAACTACCCACTTAACCTCATCCTGGCCTAAATGATCTTTGCAACACTTTGCTAGTTTCCTGCCTTTAGTTTCTCTCCCCTTGGATCATTTTCCACCAGCCATCAAAAGGTGTTTTGTGAATGCAGATCTGATAAAGTTAACCTCCTTCTGTTTAAAATCACTTAGGCTAGGGAACAATCCTTTCAGCCGGGCTCGTCAGCCCTTTGTGATCAGCAGCCTGTCCTCCCACCACCAGTCTGCACTGCACTCGTGCCGGATTCCGGGGTTTCAAGCACACCCCTACTTCCTCGCTTCTAGGCCTTCACAGATGCTCGCCCCTTCACTTGGGACAGTCTATTACAGGACCTCAAACACAGCTCATCTAAGCTCCCCTTCCCTCTCCCCCCGTATATTGTCAGATATCTTATTCCTGAATTGAAATTGAATTTGGATACTTAATTTTTAATGAACTCTTTTTAAATTGGTAAACATGCTTCTAAATGAAATGTATTGGGGTGACATCGGTTAATAGCGTTGTATACATTTCAGGTGTACCACTTTATATATAGCATCTGCATACTCTATTGTGTGCTCCCAACCTGAAGTCTCGTCTCCTTCCATCACCACGTATTTGACCCCCTTTACCCTCTTTGCCCTCCCCCTACCCCTCTTGAATTGAATTAATTCTTGGATTAACCTTATCTCATCCTATACATTTCGTATTTCTTTGAAAAATATACTCAAGGGTATGTTCTAATGAAAATGTATTTGAACAAATTAACTTAGATCAGGATTGACTTTAACCAGGGCTGAATGTGAGCTGGAACATACTTTTTAAATTACTGGAATGTTTTCTCGATTGTTATTCATCATGACATTTTATCTTTGGAATTTTTTCTCCTTTCCAGCTGGCTTCCACCACTTTCCTTTCTTACCTCTCAACCCTTCCCCCTGTGGTTGCCCTTTGCTTGCCCCTCGATGGATCCAGTTTGCACACAGTGGTGGCTGCTGTGGGGCCACAGCTAAATAGAACAGCTCAGACTGCAACAGGAAAGCACTGAATCGAAAGCAAAGGGGAGGAAGCACAAACCAATACCCACCACAAAGCTGCTGAGTGCCCAGCATGACCCAAGCCGCACCCTCCGATGAGGAGTCTTGTGCAGGACTCAGAAGCCACAGGCTTTAATGAATCATCAGCACAGCCTGTTCTTCACTTCCCCTGATCCAACCTTCCTGGTCACCATGACTTACCAGGTACTGGCCTAAGAAGGGGGGTGATGACAGAAAAAGCCACCAGAGCAGTAGAGTTTGGGAGAAAGCCCCTGAATCAAATGACTGTGGACCATTCATCTCAAACTCCCCACCTGGTCCAGCTCCATGAACAGGAAGATCCTGGGCTTGAGTGTTTCTAAGAACTCTCTACCTGGGGTGATTCCCAGGTGAAGGCTCCCCCATTCCCTAAAAATACCTTTGCTACCTGCCTGAAAGGCTGCTTCTAGTAGTGCCCCAAACTTTTTAATTTTATAACTGCAGATAAAGGCCCTGTGAGATACAAGAGAACTTTATATTCACATTTCACATTCAGTTACTAATTAGTATTTTCTGATTCTTTCCTGACTTCAGGAGTGGGAGATGTATTTCGCCTACTTTGTGATTTTGCCTTGGCCTCCCTGACTACTTATATTTGTCCCCTTTGCTATCAAAGGAGATACTAATTCCCCAGCAGCCTGGATTACCGAGAAGGGATGAAAAGTGTGGGAAAATATGTAGGAACTCTGTCTAGATTTTAAGCACTGGCTCCTCGCCTCAGGGTCTGGGGAGGTGAGCGCTGGGCCTGCTTTTGCAGCCGGAAGTGCAGAGCACCGAGAGCAGGGGTGACCATCGGGCCGGAGGAAAGGTTGCTGTGCTTGGCTGCAAGTGGGCACTTGTGTCTTCATACTGTGCCAGACCCACACTTCAGATAACAGAACAGGAAGTACGGTGAGTGCAGCTGGGAGGAGAGAGAACGAACTGTACCCAAGACCAATCAGTTACTCCTCGGCCTCTTTGCATCATACTTTTCTATCCTCTACGTGACCCTGCCCGGGCGACTTTGAGAAGCACTGGGAAGCAGGTGGCGCCTGCAGCATCCTCACCCGCTCCCGTCCGGGTCAGCTTCTTGAGACTCTTCAATTCAGGACATCTTTCAAGATCTAGATCATTCATGAGGTTGAAAGGGAGGAATTATAGGTGCAATGGGAGGGGGTGAGGGAAACAATTCTGGTGAGAGGGACCTTCTCTCACAGGCCAGAGCTACACATCCTAAAAGTGTGGCCTCTGTTTTGCAACCTCAACAGCAGTGAGTTGGAAGGGATCCTAATAAAGGGGTTTGTGGTCAGATGACTTTGCTTTGAAAGAACCCTCCAGCCCTTCCTTCCTTCCTTCCTTCCTTCCTTCCTTCCTTCCTTCCTTCCTTCCTTCCTTCCTTCCTTCCCTCCCTCCTTCCCTTCAGAGAGAAAGGGAGGGGAGAGTAGCCATGGAAGGAAGCTCCTTGGAGCTCTGAGGAGTGCTCCAAGCTTCCCAAGCCTGACGGCCTGCCCAGGGCTTGCCCACTTTCTTCAGAGGTCAAGGGCATCTTGTTAAACCCTCCAGTTGTGTTGGATACTCATGCATGGTCCAAGCTGCAGGAGCTCAAGGCGTGCTCCCCAGGTGCGGCCTTTCACCTTGTGACCTGCCTTTGTACATTACATTCCTTAGACAAGAAAGTAACAGTATGAGTGCAAAGAGGGGAGGACAGGGAGTGTGAGCTACTTTTTGAAAAGGGTTATTTATGGGAAAAGAGACAGGCTGGCTGGAGGGCATGTGGAGTACAGAATGGGTTTCTTTCTGTTAAACTGAGAGAGGTTAAGGTGTGTTTATACACTTGAGGAGAAAGTGGTAAGAGATCTTAAGCAAGTTACTTCATTCCTAAGCTTTGATTTTCTCATGAGAGGGGAGGTTTCTGTAAAGATTAAAATTAAATGAAAAGCAAATGCATGGTGATGGCTTGGACACTGCAAAAACCTTCACACATGTTAATTCTTATAACTATCATCATCTAGTGACTGAGTAAGGCCTGGTCACAGCTCTTCTGTCTCTTCTACCATCTGTGAGAGGAAGAGATGGACTCTCAAGTCACAAGGAAGAGGCTACGAGTGGTGTGATTTGCATCTTGCCAGGCTTTTAACCTTTGGGGGATGATGTGTGCGTGTGCGTAATGAGTTACCATTGTATTCTTTAACTTATCCGGTGTTCTTATTTTAAAGTTCTTATGTAGGCCATAGCCAATGTGGCTCATTGTTGGGGTATTGTCCTGTGTACCCAAAGGCTGGGGGTTTGATTCCCGGTCAGAGCACATACCTGGGTTCTGGGTTGGATCCTTTGGTCGGGGCACATGTGGGAGGCAACCAATCGATGTTTCTCTCTCTATCCCCTGCTTCTCTTCTAAAATCAATTTTAAAATATAGGCACATTTCAGATCCAACATCTCTCTTAAAAGTTCTAATTTAGGGAAAACTTTTTTAGAAATTAAACATACCCTTCTCAAGGTGCAAGGGGATGTACAAATAAGATTATGCACATGGATTTCTGCTTAGACAAAGGAGCACTGTTGGAAGTTACCTAACGTTAATCCACGCTTTGTCTGTAAGAAAGGTTAGCCTTTTATTTGTTTTTGTTTTTTCTGGCTATTTGCAGAATCGTATTATAATTTTTTTTCTGCTACAGATTTGGTGATAGCAGTCATGATTGCTTTTCCCAACTGGCCACAGTGCTCATATACTTTTACCAAATAATCCCTATCAGCTCTACACAGCATTATATACTCAAGGAATCAGTGAAGTCTGTATCCTCATAATTATTTGCTTTGCAGCTTGGCTTTGAACCACCTGGCCCCCATTCCTACAAAGTTGGCAGTAAATATATTCTGCAAATCCCACTCCCACATTTCCTCTCCCTTTCCCACCTGGCTGTCCAACCTTGAGATGACTTATGCCTTAATTTCCGGTGCATCCCTTCGCCTATCCCTTATCATTCCTTCTCCATCCTTTACTCCATCCTCCTCTCCCCCTGGCTCCTCTCAGCCTCCAGCTTTTATTACTAGTTACCCTTAAGGCAATTCTCATAGCCTGCTCCCCAATGCATCACAGGAACACATTTTTTGAGGGAACTAAATGGAACAATCTGGTGTCTTTTTCCAATAGTGAGCAAGAAGCCACTTAAAAATAGCTATATGGAGATATAACTTATATACTGTAAACTTCACATCTTTAAAGTGTACAATTAAATGGTTTTTATAGAGTTGTGTATCCATCACCTTAATTTTAGAACATTTCCATCATCCCCAAAAGAAACTGTACCCATTAACAGTCACCATTTCCACTCCCCACTCCACTCTTTTGCTCCCCCTAATTCTAGGCAACCACTAATCTACTTTCTGTTTCTATGGACCTGCCTATTCTAAACATTTTATATAAATGAGATCACACAATAGGTGGTCTTTTGTGACTGGCTTCTTTCACCTAGCATAATGCTTTCAAGGTTCAACCATATTGTAGCCTTTGTACTTGGTTCCTTTTCATTGCCAAATACTATTCCATTGTATAGCTACATCACATTTTGTTTATCCATTCATCAGTTGATAGACATGTAGCTTGTTTACGGTACATTTTGAGTCTACAAATAAAGCTGCTATGAACATTCACATACAAGATTTCGTGTGGACATATTTTTGGTAGGTCATATGGTAACTATTTTTAGCATTTAGAGGGACTGCCAAACTGATTTCAAAAGTGGGTGCACCATTTTACTTTTCCGTCAACAATATATGAGGGTTCTAATTTTTCCACATCCTCACCAAAAACTGTTATTGTTTGCTTTTTAAATTATAGCCATTCTAATGGGGGAGACGTGGCATCTCATTGTGATCTTGATTTGCATTTCCCTATTAGCTTTCAATGTACTTATTAGCTAATAGAGGCCTGGTACACGAATTCGTGCACCAGTGGGGTCCCTCGGCCTGGCCTGCGGGATGGGGCTGAAACCAGCTCTCCGACATCCCCCGAGGGGTCCCGGATTGCAAGAGGGCACAGGCCAGGCCGAGGGACCCCACCAGTGCACAATCAGGGCCGGGGAGGGATGAGAAAGGTTGGCCAGCCAGGAAGGACCACAGGAGAGATCAGGGCGTGTCCTGCTTGTCTCGCTCAGTCCTGATCGGCCGGACCCCAGCAGCCAGCTAACCCACTGGTTGGAGTGTCTTCCCCCTGGTGGTGAGTGCACATCATAGCGAGTGGTTGAGTGGCCTTAGCATATCATAAGTATATTACACTTTGATTGGTTGAACGGCTGACCAGATGACCGGACACTTAGCATATTAGGCTTTTATTATATAGAATTTGTATATTTCCTTTAGAATAATGTCTATTGTAATTGCCTATTTTTTAAATCTTTCACCTGAGGATATGTTTTTTGATTTTAGAAAAAGTAAAGAGAGACAGAGAAACATCGATTGGTTGCCTCTCAGATGCACACTGACTGGGACTGAACCCGCAACCGAGGTATGTGCCCTGATCGGGAATCAAACCCATGACCTTTCAGTGTACGGGACAAAGCTCCAACCAAGTGAGCCACACCAGCCAGGGCTGTAATTGCCTATTTTGAAACTGGGTTATTTATCTTTTATTATTGAATTTAGAGTTTTTAATATTCTAGATACAAGTCCTTTATCAGATATATAATTTGAAAATATTTTCTTTCATTCTATGGGTTGTCCTTTAACTTTCTTCATGATGTCCTTTGAAACACAAAGTTTTTAAATTTTGATGAAACCAGTTCTTTATCACTTGTGCTCTTGGTGTTGTATCTAACAAATCATTGCCTAACTAACCCAAGGTCACAAAGACTGACTCCCACGTTTACTTCTAAAAGTCTTATAGCTTTAACTCCTACATTTAGGTCTGTGGTCCATTTTGAGTTAATTTTTATGTATATATTTGATAGAAGTCCAAATTCTTTTGCATGTGGATATGCAGTCTTCCTACATCATTTGTTGAAAAGATGATTCTTTCCTATTGAATACTCTTGGCCTCTTTGTCAAAAATCAAATGCCTAAAAATGGTTAGGATTTATTTGTGGATTTTCAATTTTGTCCCATCAATCTGTATGCCTCTCCTTATGCCAGTACCACCCTGTCTTGATTACTGTAGTTTTTCAGTAAGCTTTGAAACCAGGAAGTGTGAGTCTACCAACTTTGTTCTTTTTCAACATCATCTGGCTATTCTGAGTCCCTTTCATTTCCATACGAATTTTAGGATGAGCAGAAACTGACAAACTGATCCTAAAATTCATAAGAAACCTCTTACTTTCAATAAATGATTTTTTTTTTCTTTCATGCTAAGGATGAAATTGGATAAGGAGGATGGAGCAAGTAGACTTTGGAGTGTGGAAAGCAGGGGGGTGGGGCTTGGAAGGGGGACCATCCTGCTGGAGGAGGGGAATAAAGGAGCCCAAAGTTTGGTGAACTTCCCACCCTAGTGAGAGGAATGTTTGTGCAGAGGAGGCAGTTTAATCTAGCACCAGGGGACATTGTGAAAGATAATTGAAATTGTTAAGTCCATTGATCTCCCCAGAAGGAAAAAAAGGTCTCTAAGTAAGCAGTATTGTTGGTTTGTTGATTCTTACCAAAGAATAACTAAAGGGAAGCAGCTGGCCCTTTCTCAGGGCTGTAACACAAGAAAAAAAATGAAGAAATTCCTCCCTGTCTTTTCTTACCTCTCTCTGTGGCCAGCCCTAACCTTTGTTCATCTTTGTTACCCTGCCCCTTTATAAATTCCCCAAAAGGAGAGGGAGGAGAAAGAGAAAAAGAAGAAAATCATAGTGGGTGAGAGATGCTGGGGGTAGAAGAGGAATTCCGGAGCATTTAAAATAAAAGATCTTTAAGGTACTGTTGGTAGAGTCTACCATGGACTGTGGCATTATGTAGCAAGAGGTATAAGGATGATCACAGTCTTTGACTCAGTAATCCAACTCCTAATAGTTTATCCTAAGGAAATAAGACACGCAAAAAGCATGAGTGGCAATGTTAATGAGCATGTTATCAGTAGTAGCACCAGTGGGAACAACCTATATCTCTAAAATAAATGTTTTATGACATCATGACATGCAAAGAGGGTAGATTATCCTTGCTGGCTCTGCTGTCAAAATAGGCCCTGAATTGCATCACTTTTCACTGCATTCTCTACTGCTTCAGGTCCAAATCACATCATCTCTCTTCTGAATTGCAATGGCCTCCCGACCGGTCTTTCAGCTTTTACCCTTGTTCCCCACCCCCTACTCTACTTTCAACACCGCAGCCATAGGAACCATTGAGGATTTTTAAAAATTTTTGGTCCATTATAGCTGACATTGGAACCGCTGAGAACATTGAAACATGTTAGTCTTCCATTCAAAATCTTCCCGGGCTCCGCTCTCATTTAGTATAAAAGCTGAAATCTTTGGTTGGTCTCAGGCCCTGACCCCATCTTGTACTACTTTTCCTCTTGCATACTCCACTCTGGCCACACCTGCCTCCTAACTGTTTCCTGGACACACCAGGTCTTCTCCTGCCTCAGGACTTTAAACTCACTCTTCCCTCTTCTCCCAGATGTCCATTTGGCTCGTTCCCTCACCCCCTTAAATATCACAGGTGAGCTTTCCTTCCTTGGCCATCCTCTTTAAAATTCTCATCTGCCTCCACCCCCAGCTCCCAGCATTTCCTATTCCCCGTCCTCATTTTATCCTCCTCATTCCACTTAGCACTTTGTGTGACTTATTGGGTCGCTGTTTGATAAGTATTTATGGAATGAATGAATACATCCATAAAAGTAATAATTGTGAAAACTAGGAATTATGGAAGTGGGAAAGGGTACAGATATTGACTGTGACATGCACAGTGGCTGTGGCAACATGGTGTATTGGAGTCTGGAGCTGCAGAGTCAAAGGGACCTGGATTTGAATCCTGACACCACCTCTTTCTGTTGTATGACCTTGGGCAAATGTGTCTGATCTGTCTCATCCTCTATGAAACAGGTATAACAGTGCCTCCCATATATTAGTGTTGTGGCAATTCAATGACGAAATGTAAGTGAACACTTGGTGCAGAGTGGGTGCTTTATTCTCCCTGAGGAAGAACAGGAACTGGGTGGAAGCCTTGGCTGGTGTGGCTCAGTTGGTTGGGCCTTGTCGTGCACTGAAAGATTGCCGGTTCAGTTCTGGCTCTCAAATCCATGTTTCTCTCTCCCTCTCCCTTCCTCTGTCTCTAAAAAAGAATCAAGTAAAAAGAAACACTGGATAGAAATATGCAAAAGTGGAAATAGTTGGGTGTGTCAAATTGAGGAATTAAGAATATTTATAAACATTTAATTTTTTTCAATAGTCAAGTCCTCCCTATGGGTGTAGTAGACCAGGAATGGGATTCTCCCAGTTATCTCCTGGGTTCTGGCTTCACCTCTGACACGAGATGTGTGACATTACGAAATCCTAACCACTCTGGGCTTGTTTCCTTATCTGTAAAACCAAGAGCTTGGATTTAGTAACTTTTAGTCCCATCGATGCTTAAAATTCCATCATTTACGTAGGCAGGCCACTCCACCTGGCTTTGCCAGACTCTAGCCCAGCCTCACTCAAATGTGATGGCCAGATGTTTCTAATCTTAGGCGTAAAAGACTCTATTCTTTGGTTTCCAGAGGCCGAAAGGAACTGGAAAGTTTAGGAAAATAACTAAGCCAATGAGCCTTCTCTCTGACTCTTAAACACCGCATTCATTTTGCTCAAACTTAAGGAAACATGAGAAGCAAAGCAAATATGCACCTTTGGGTTTGAATCAACAGTGTTGTGAAGTTTTAAGCCATGAAGGAAAGTGTGTGTGTGTGTGTGTGTGTGTGAGGGGGGGGGGTGTTTAAGCAACAACCAAAAAGTAGATGTCAGCAGTTCTCAACTGTAACTATAACCTTGTGCCTGTGTGGCTGCGAGCCCGAGGGAGGAGCGAGGGGCTGGGAGGGAATGGCTGGAGCCGCCCCTGCTCTGGAAAGCTCGTGGCTTTGTGTTCTTCGCACTGCTGCCCCGCATGGCTGCACTGAGGAGGCAGGAGGCCAGGCAGGGAAAGGAGGATGTTTGGGTTTGCAGACTGTCGGGCACTGTCAGCAAGTTTGCCGCCCTGGCTTCACTTCCCTGAAGTGTGTGTGTATGGGGGGAGGGGGGGGGGAAGGAGAGGGGGGGGAGACTAGGGGGGGAAGGGTGGTCAGCTGCCCCTGCCCTCTCTCCACAGAGGATTCAAATACCCCATCAGTTGCAAGGCTCTGACTTTACCCAGCTGAAAAGGGACGATCTCATCTGGGAAGGGTCAGATAAAAAATGACAACTGCCCAAAGGAAACAGAGGGAACAACCACAACAGAAACTCTGCGATGTCTCCTTATAATTATGGAGTGGCCACCGGAACTCTGGCTGGAGTCCCCGCCCCCTCCCAATTGCCCCCGCAGGCCTTGTCTACGCCCTCGCCCTCGCTGACCTGAGCTGTGCCTCCCTGAACTCTGGCCTCTCTCCAGCCCCCTGCCCGCCCGGAGATCAGGGAGAGTCCAGACCGTTTTGAGATTGGAGTTTGGGGACCGTCAGACAAGAAGACCTTGTAGAGCTCATATATTAGGACCCCTAACAGGGGAGTACACTCGGCTTCAATGATGTGCCCAAAGTCAGGCAGCAAGTTTGAGGCAGAACTGGTCTCCTTATTCTTAACTGACTACTCTTCCCAGATTTTGATACACAGTTATAAGGGACTAAAAACAGAGCAAGAAAACTTTCAAGTTCTTCTCAACCTTTTTTTCCTAACCAAATCCTACTCTGTTGACCTTTAGGGCTGTGTAGAAAAGCATATTTTGCATTTATTTATTTTAAAATATATTCTTGATTTCAGAGAGAAGAAGGGAGAGGGAGAGAGAGAAATATCAATGATGAGAGAGAATCATTGGTTGGCTGCCTCCTGCACACCCCCTACTGGGGATGGAGCCTACAACCGAGCATGTGCCCTGACCAGGAACTGAGTCCTGACCTCCTGGTTCATTGGTCAACACTCAACCACTGAGACACATGGGCCCGGCAGCATATTTTGCATTTAGATTTGTAATACCACCTCCTTTGTACTTCAGCGTTAGAGTTATCAATCTGCCGCTCCAGGCAGCATTGTGAGGCCAGCAGCCCAGCAGGGTGGGCAGAACAAGGGCAGAACTCTGGCTCTGTACATTCTTGCTCTGTAAACTTGTACAAACAAACAATCTACTCTCTCTCTGACTCCGTTTCCATGTCTGCAAAGTGGGAACAATTGTAGCATCGACTTCCTCCTATTGTCATGAAGATTTCATGAGATGATACATGTTATGCACAGTGAAAAACTCAACTCATGTTAGAAATTGTGATGCATCCTGGAAGGCATTTATTGTTCCCTTTTTGCAGATGAGAAAATGAAGGCTCAGAGAGGTTAAAGGGCAGTAGTCACACAATTGGTTAGTAGTCGGTTAAGAATAAGGAGACCAGTTCTGCCTCAGGATTCAGCTCGGCCTCCCGACTCCACATCAAGGGCCCTTGCCTCACCACTATTGAGTGTAGACACCCCTTTGGCGGTTGAATGATCCTTTCACAGGGGTCGCCTAAGACCATCCTGCGTATCAGATATTTACATTATGATTCATAACAGTAGCAACATTACAGTTATGAAGTAGCAACGAAAATAATTTTATGGTTGGGTCACAACATGAGGAACTATATTTAAAGGGCCAGTAGGTTGAGAACCACTGGTGTAGATGTTGAACGTGGCTCTGGGCCATGAGTCAGAAATGTCTGCCTCCAGCATCATGAAAGGCCATGTTATTGACTAAGCTCTAGGTCCTGGAAACTGGATGCTTCAGGGTTGAGGTAGGAGCTTATTGCAGTCTTTTTATAAGGCAGTCTTTGCACGGACACCAGCCTAGGAAATGAACCTGGCACTAATCCCTAGCCCAAGCCCAGAGGAGCTGGGCTCAGGGGTAAGTCAAAAGTCCTTTCATTTTCTCAACTTTCCCTCCCTCTGGCAATGCTTCCTTGATACTCAAAGAATACTTTGCTTACCCTGACATTACAGCCTTTTTCACACTCTCTTGGGTTATAGTATTTTGGGGTATCCATCTGATTCCCCTGCTGGAACAATGGGCTCCAAAGAGGGGTGGCCAAGATGATACACCAAGGGGTGGGAAGAAAAATATGTGAGCACTTGTTTCTTTTTATTCTTTACTAGAGGCCCAGTGCACGAAATTCACACGGGGGGGGGGTGGCGGGGGTCCCTCAGCCCAGCCTGCACCCTCTTGAAATCCGGGACCCCTCTGGGGATATCCGACTGCCGGTTTAGGCCCGATCCCACAGGGATCCCTGCGGGATCGGGTCTAAACTGGCAGTCAGACATCCCTCTTGCAATCTGGAACTGCTGGCTCTTAACTGATCGCCTGCCTGCCTGCCTGCCTGATCACCCATAACCACTCTGCCTGCCTGCCTGATTGCCCCTAACCACTCGCCTGCCTGCCTGATCACCCCTAACCACTCTGCCTGCCTGATCGCCCCTAACCACTCACCTGCCTGCCTGATTGCCCCTAACCACTCTGCCTGCCTGCCTGATCACCCTTAACTGCTTGCCTGCCTGCCTGATTGCCCCCTAACAACTCTTCCTGCTTGCCTTATTGCCCCTAACCACCTCTGCCTCAGTCCCTGCCATGGCGGCTTTGTTTGGAAGGATGTCTGGAATGATGTCTGGAAGGTCATTCAGCTGTCCAGTCTAATTAGCATATTATACTTTTATTATTATAGATACTAAATATTAGGAAAGTTAAGCTTTACCAACATCTAAAAATTATTACAGTAAAGCATATATAATTTATAATAAGTATGCAATTGTTGGGAGTGCATGCAAAAAAAAATTTTTTAATCCTCACCTGAGGATATTTTTCCATTGATTTTTAGAGAGTGGAAGAGAGAGAGACCACAGAGAAAAATATCTATGTGAGAGAAACACATTGATTGGTTGCCTTCTGCACATGACCCGACCAGGCTCCCCTGCCAGGAGGAGCCTGTCATCTCAGTACGTGCTGTCGACAGGAATTGAACATGGGATCCTTTGGTCCACAGGCCAACGCTCTATCCACTGAGCAAAACCGGCTAGGGCCATGCTAAACTTTTTTTTTTTTTTTTTGATGGAGTGTAATGATGAAAAGAGTTTGGAGGTAGTTTGACAGGAAGCTGCTAGAGAGCAAGAGATATATCTTGTTCTGATGTGTATCCCTCCCCCATCCTCATTCTCTAGCATTTAATGACTATTCCCCAAAGAAATGAATTTGGCATTGATCTGAACTTGGTTGTCTTTTCCCCCCTCCTTTTATCATCCGTCTGATATAATACTGTCCTGTTCAGTATTCTGCCAAGACCTGAGCAAATAGTAAAGCTGTGTTTGAGGAATAAAAAGTGCCAAGTGCCAGGATTGAAAAGTACAAGACTGATGTTCCCCAAAAAGGAGTTCATGGCAGTTAATGAGGTGTACAGCAGGCAAGAGTAAAACCTCACGGGAGAGCTCATGGGCACAGAGCCAGGCGCGGGGCACCAGCCCTGCCATCTGAGGAATCGTGTGGTTTGAGCAACTGAATATTTTCAAAGTGAGCACTGCCCTTCCTCTTCCTCTTCCTCTCAAAGCAGCCGAAGGCAGCACAACACAGTGAGCAAGGGTCTTGGAGAAAGAAGTCCCAACTCTGTCACTCTCCCTGGCCGGGTGATCTTAGGCAAGGCCCCTAACAAGTCTTCCCCTTCTCCCAGGAAAACAGCGCTTTTCCTACAATTGAGGTTGGACTGGATGATGTTGGAGATCCTTTCATGCTCTAAAACAGTCCTGAATGTAGAAGTTGGTATTTTTCTACAAAAGGTAATTTACACTTTGAAGGGCACCATGAAGCCCACTGAACCAAAAATATCACCTTACCCCCAAGCCTTCCATGGAGTGTGACATCCCCTCCTCAGATACTGTGTCTCCATGCATGGCTTACCAACCTGTCAGTAACTTATTGGCACGCAGCCACTTCAAGTCTCAGTTATGTCCATTTTACATGTAGAGTGAGAGAGCAAGTTATAAAAGATTATACACATGTCACCTATATCTAGAAATAAATATAAATATATGTGCATATACACAGAAAAAGAGCTTAGAGATACCTAGCATACTTTTAACATTGATTATTCCTATGGAATAGGAAAGTGGAGATGAGGGTAGGGACTTTACTATTTATTTTCAATTCTTCTATAATGTTTGCTTATTTTTAATAAATAAACTATTTTATTAATTAAAATAAAACTTTTTTTAAAAAAGTGAAACTAGACCACCAACTTACACCATGCATAAGAATAAATTCAAAAGGACACAGACACCAGGAGGGTGAAGGCATGCGTGGGGGGCTGAGGGGGATGGGGGGGGGAAGGACACATATGTAATACCTTAATCAATAAAGAAAAAAAAAGAATAAACTCAAAATGGATAAAAGACTTAAATGTATTTAAGAAAAAAAAATAAGCAAGTCTCCTTCCCTTTCTTGACCTCTTATTTTCCCAGTTCCTCTCTCTGGAGGTAGCCATAATTGCTAGTTTCTTATGTCTTCCTCCAGAGATATTCTGTGTGTATGTAAGTATATCTATGTAACACTTGAAAAACCACCAAACACAGAAATGGGGTCATTCATAGATATTTGTTTCATATCTTGCTGTTAAACTTAACAATACATATTGACATAATTTAAAGGTGCCTCATTCTTTTTAATGGCTGCTTAGTATTCCATACAGTATATAGAATGGATATACTACAATATATGCAGTCTGTGTACTACTGTAAATGGTTGGGTTGCTTACAGTTTTTATGACTACAAATTAGGTTATAATGTTTATCCATATAAATATGTCTTCAATATGTCTTAGTCCCCAGTGCAAGCATATTCACAGGATAAATTTCTGGTGGTAAAGTTGCTGGGTCAAAAGGTATAACTTTTTAACTTTGACCTTTGGTACCAAACTGAAGTACAAATAAACTGCCCCAATTTTCAAATTCACAAAAAAATGTTTTACATTTCCTATCTCCCCATTATCCTCACCTCACCAGTATGCATTATCAGATTTTTATAATGTTGCCATTCTGATAGGTTAAAAGTGGTTTCTCATTGTTTGAATGCTCATTCTTACAACCATGAGTGAGGTTGAGAGTGTTTTTCTTTTCTTTTTTTTTTTTTTACAGAGAGGAAGGGAGAGGGAGAGAGAGAGTTAGAAACATCGATCAGCTGCCTCCTGCACACCCCCCACTGGGGATGTGCCCGCAACCAAGGTACATGCCCTTGACCGGAATCGAACCTGGGACCCTTCAGTCCGCAGGCCGACGCTCCATCCACTGAGCCAAACCGGTTAGGGCGAGAGTGTTTTTCTTATATTTAAAAGCCATTTGTTGGACACAACTAAACCATAGTAGTCCGGGATGCCACTTGGTTGGTAAGACCTCAAAATTAGAAGGAAGTGATTTCTACAGAAGTCAGTATAGTGGTTACTTTCAGGGGAAGGGAGGCAGTTATGATCACCACAGAGCACACGGAGGGCCTCTGACATGGCTGACCAAGTTCTGTTTCTTATTCTGGGTGACGATTAAAAGTGTGCTTACTATATAACATTTGTTTTGTTTGCTTGTCTGTATATTTTTTGTTGTATTTTTGTTTTATTTTATAATAAAAAGTGGCTTTAAAATTTAAAAATAAAAAAGCCATTTGTATGGATTTACCAATGTATTCTATTTATGTCCTCTGCCTATTGTTTTCTATTAGACTTTGATCTGTTTTTAATTCTTTTACAAGAACGCCATATTTTAAGGAAACCAGCCCTTTTTCTATTAGTTGGAAATGTCTTTCCCATTTGTTTTTTGGTGTCCTGGTTTTCTTTTCTTTTTGTTTTTTTGACTCACAGAAATCTTGCATTTTTATGGAGTCAAATGTGTCCATATTTTTGCTTATGGCTTCTGCATTTGCTCAGAATGGCTTTTGCCTGGGAAGCTTCTCATGGACTCAACATTGCAGCTGCTAACTTAGAAAACAACACTCGAGATTTCTGGTTAAGGACCACAGATTAAACAAAGGCATTATGCTCCACTCCCTCCTAGGGCTTGACCAAAAGTTAATGTTTGATGAAGTAATACATTCACATGGTTCTAAAAAGAAAAAAAAAAGAAAAAGGCACAGAACAAAAGTATCCCTCATCCGTGTCCCCCCTTGGCCCAGGTCCCACCTTCTGCCTGTCCATAGTAAGCGCTGCTACCAGTCTCTGGTGTCTGTGTTTCCAGAGCGTCTCCAGAGGCCTGGGAAAGCAGCATTCTACGCCAGCAGAGGATCAAGCAACTCACTTTACATTTCAGAATCCACCGTGTGCTCCGCCACTGGTGGCCCAGCCAGGTACTTTGTGAGTATTTTGCGAGTAAAGTTGTGGTTAAAAACAGCAAAATGAATTGAAAGTCCGTTCAAGAGGCATCGAGATCCTCAGACCCCCAGTTCCCCTTGCTGCTCTCAGGTGGACTGCTCCTGCCCCACAAAGCCCAAAGAAAGCAGGTTTTCCTTCTGGTGGGAGAGTAAGACAGAGGGAGGACCAGGCAGAGTTGTGTGAAAGGACAACATACAGAAAAAAAAAAGATTACCTAGAGACCCCTGCCTTCTCTCCTTGTGTAGGTAGTGCAACCCTGGCATCCAACCAGGAGATTATAAAAGTTTTCTCTGGGAACCTGACACACTGGAGAGAAACGCCCTAAAGATCATCTGACAACAGCAGCATCTCGGAGAGAAAAAGAAAAAAAAATTATTAATAGCCTCATAGAGATAAGAAGGAATTGTGCACACAAAATAAAAACAGAAGACTATTTTTTAAAAAGAAACTTTTAGGGAACAAAAAAAAAGAGGCCTTAGAAATGTAGATATGATTGCAAAAAATAAAAAAATAAACTCAGTAGAAGATTTGGAAAGTAGGCAGTAAAGTATAAAGATAAGAGATGGAACATAGATATAAGAGCACAAGTAGTTTATTTGGGAGATGATCCCAGGAAACACCTGTAAGGCAGTGGGAACTGAAACAAGGAAGCCAATAAACCCAGCAAGTTACTGTGAACAACTGGGACTTGATTCCTTTGGGGAATTCTGGAGACCAATGTAGAAATGGTGCCTCAAAGTTATCCCCAGTCAGGGCTGAGGAAACTGGGGTATTTATCTATTAACTCTTATCAGTCAGTGGTTAACGGCTGCTCCCAGGGAGAAGGGGGTTAATTCCCTAAGATTTTCTGAGCAAACTCTCAGTGGCCAGAAAAAGCCCTCAGGCAAAGAGACATTTATGCTGGTAATTTAGAATGCATAGATGTGGTAGGTGCCAAGAGATTGTGGACAGGGCATTGATGGCATCTGTTATATCTTCCTAGAAATCTACTCTTTCTTAGGAAATTACTGCAGGATGTGCTCCACCAAAACAATGGAGTGAAGCAAGAACAAGAAAGAGGGAGACTGCAAGAACCAGATTAGTCAACACAACAGGTGAAGGGAATCCCCAGGATGTGATGAAGGGAGATTCCAAGGTGACAGTTGTACTGTATGGAATTAACACAGAGAGATTAAAAGGAAAAAAAAATCAAATTTTAATATGTGTGCATGGAGAATTCACATATGCACGAAAATTCCAAAGAGGAGGGGGGAGGTAGGAGGTATTAGATTTTAGAAGTGAGAGTGGGGTAGTTTACAAGTAGTTGAGAAGCATACGTGGCAGGAAAATGCTCCTAAGCAACCCAGGAACAATGGGACCACTGGGTGTCTAGCTAACAGGCTTGGAGTCTTCCTGACTAAGGCTAGGGTGAAATGTGTAATGTGATTAAGCCAAGGGTCTCTCCTAAAGCAGGGTTTCTGCCTGAAGCTCTTGGGTCTGAAACAAGCGGAGGGTCAAAGATTCTTTCTAGCTTTGTTTCTTTTCTTTTTTTAAAAAAAAAATTTTTTTTAAATTGATTTCAGAGAGGAAGGGAGAGGGAGAAAGAGATAGAATCATCAAGGATGAGAATCATCAATCGACTGCCTCCTACACGCCTCCTAATGGGACTGAGCCCGCAACACGGGCATATGCCCTGACCAAGAATTGAACCCTGACTTCCCCAGTTCAGAGATCCATGCTCAACCACTGAGCAACACCGGATAGGTGAGTCTTGTTTCTTAATAAACAGCTTAAAATGAATGTCCCAAAGGCAGCTTTAGAATGGCAAAACGTTGGTTCCCTTCAACAGCAAGCCTAGAGATTAATCAGCCCAGATAGGAACAGATCAGAAGGAGAGAGTAGGTAGGGATTCAATTAGTGACACATGCAGAGGAAAATCTAGGCAAATGAAAAATGACACAATTATTAACTCCAGAGAAAGCAAAATGTTACTCGGGAAATTGATCATAATTTATTATACCACACAGATGTGAATAGTATTTATTTGGTCAAAATAATAAAAACACTGAGTATCAATCTAATGATAATACAGGTATATAAGCCAGAAAATATGTGTGTGTGTGTGTGTGTGTGTGTGTGTGTGTAGTATAGGACGGGTGGAAGCTAAATCTCCATTTTCCACAGTGGAAAGCCAATAGATTTTAGGAAGTAGCAGTTTTAGAGAGATAGTGATACATAAGAAAGGGGAGGGTCATTAATTAAAGCATTGGAAGTGGTTTTATCTAAGGAATGAGAAATGGGAGGAGGTGAAATGGGGGACTGCTATTAAATAATATAAAACTATTCTATTCTTGAAACTATGCATGTTTAACTGTTATGTAAATAACTAAATAAAAACAGTAATTCATCTTTTTTCTTCTGCTGTATGAAAAAAGGAGGAGGTAGGTGGAATGAGTATCATTCGTCACTGATAAGGAAGGTAAAGGGAAACTTTCTTGTTCCTTGAGTCCATCAACCAAGCAGAGAGGTTGTCTTTTCATCTCCTTTTGAGGCAGGAAAAAAAATTATGTGCAACGGGCAATTGAGACTTTAAAAATCTCTAAGAGCTGTTGATGCCAAATTGGCCTGAAATCTGGGGCTGTCCTGAAAGTGTTTGGGCCCAAGGAAATGATCCAAGGTAAATGCCAAGAAAGGCTTTTATCAAATTCTAAAATAAAGCCAATTACTTGAAAGGCATTATAGCTAGCACTAAAGTGTTCAGCAGAATAAATTATTTTTTAAAATATATTTTTAAATACACTTTTTAAAAATTTTCTTTTTATTGATTTCAGAGCAAGGAGAGAGCAGGGAGAGAGACAGAAACATCAATAATGAGAGAGAATCATCGATCGCTGCCTCCCACATGCTCCCCACCGGGGATCGAGCCTGAAACTTGGGCATGTTCCCTGACCAAGATTCGAACTGTGACCTCCTGGTTCATGGGTCAACGCTCAACCACAGAGCCATGCTAACTGAGCTGAAATAAATTCTTAATTGTGTCTGTATATAAATTTCTTAAAATTTTACTTTAAATGCCAATTGCCTTAAAGTCCAGAATTTAAAAATATGACTCTTTTCATTTTTAAAAATAGATGGAAATGGTTTGTACACATCGCTTAATCTAAAATGTTTTTCAAGTATAGTTAACATATATTATATTAGTTTCAGGCGTATAACATTGTGATTAGGCATTTATAAAACTTACAGCATGATTACCCCAATAGGTCTAATACCCACCTCGCATCATACACAGTTATTACAGAATTATTGACAATTATACTGTACATCCCATGACTATCTTTATAACTGGCAATTTGTACTTCTTAATCCCTTCCCCCTTTGCAGAGTTTTGATTAACCATATCTATCACTGAAATCACATCGCTAAGGTCTGCGATCCAATCGTGACACAGGAGTCTACTACCTTCTAATGGCAGGCAACATACCCACGGGAATGGGGCCTTCTGAAAGCTACCTCAGTTCCACCTTCTCTTCCTGTCTTCAATCTCTAGCCACTGGATCCTTCTCCTCAGCCTAGAAAATGCTCAAAAATCCCCCTACCTAAAATACAAATAAATAAGAAACCCTCCTTTTAGCTATCAACCCAACTTTCTCTTTTCCTTTGTCACAATGCATCTGAAAAGAACCTATGCTAACTTCCTTCTCTACCTTCACTTCCTCACCACATGCTACTTCCTCACCCTGTGCCATCTAGCTTCCACTCGGACCTGCTATCTCCCAGGTCAAAGGATTTCTTACTTGCTGAATCCCTTGGTCCTGCTTAGTCCTCATCCTCCTCAACCTAAGTCTTGACTTATAAAACCTCTCCTCAGGGTCTCTCTGAATCCCCCTCCACACACACACACACACACACACACACACACACACACACACACACACACACAAACACACACACACACACACTCCAGACACACTGATGTTCCTTTCACTTCCTAAGGAACCCAGCTATGACTGCCTAGGCCCTGTTCCCGCTACCTGGGACTGCCTCCCCCCACCCCCCCCCACCCCCTCCGTCAAGGCCAAGGCCGTTTCCAACTTGACTTTCAGGTCTTGGTTTACTATCACTTCCTCAGAGTGCCCCTCCCTCAGTGCCTCCCCTCTCCACCCCACACACTAAAATTTCCCACTTTCCATCTTAGAAATTAGGTTTTGATCTTTAAATTTTTTATACAGTTTATAATTATGGACTTCAGTTGTATGTTTATTTGCTTAAATATCTACCTTTCTTCCAGAGTGTAAGTTGCAGGAGGACTGGAACCTTGTCAGTTTTCTTGGTCATTGTGGATTCAGAGGTTCAGCACAGTCCCTGGAACAGTAGATCCAAATATTTGTTGAATGAGTGACTGACTGACTGAATGAAGTGCTTTCTTCATGCCAAACCTTTACATATATCACCTTGTTTTTATTTTCACAACAGCTCTATAAATAGGTACTGTTACCAGGGAAAAATGGAAGCATAGAGAGACCGAATAGTAATACCCAAGATCGCCCAAAAAAATGAGCGTGAGAGCTAGAATTTGAAAATGCACTTCTCCAACTCTATGTAGGACTTAATGATCATACTATAGTGCTTCATAGTTAACAATTCTATGTTTGCCTTCCAAAACTTCCCTCACTTACTCCCTCATGTCAATTTCGATGGTTTCTCTTGCATCTTCCTTCCAGGATCTCTTCCAAGCTAAATGAGGGTACATGGGTGGGGGGACCGGTCGTGGAAGACTGGGCGGTTCTCTAACACATGTTAGAGAACCTTGGAGGTAGACAACCATGACAGTAGTCAGCAGTCGGACACCGTCCTGGCTTGCTCTGTGCCTCTGGTCACTCACTTCCTGCCTCTACCCCGACACAGGACCTTGGGTTGCTCCTCATGACGGGTCTACCCAGCCTTCTCTCCCTTCCCACAGATGGCCCCAGCATGTTCCAGAACCTCCTCCTGACAGAATGTGCCTGTCCTGGAAAAGGTTCACTCTAGAACGGTAAATGAAGAAAAAGAAATGTAAGCTGAAATACTGTATAAATAGTTGCTATGGGTTGAACTGTGACTCCCTTCCCCCTCCCAATTCATATGTTGAAGTCCTGACCCCTGGCACTCTTATTTGGAAATAGGGTTATCATAAATGTAATTGTTCAAGTTAACATGAGGTCATACTGGAGCAGGGTGGGTCAATATGACTGTTGTTTTTATAAAAAGTACGCCATGTGGATCTGGCCAGTGTGCTCAGTGGTTAGAACATCATTCCACACACCAAAAGGTGGTGGGTTTGATTCCCAGTCAGGGCACATGCTGAGTTTTGGGTTTGATCCCCACTTGGGGCACATGCAGGAGGCAGCCACCAATCCATGTTTCTCTCTCACACTGATATTTCTCTCTCTCTCTCTCTCTCTCTCTCTCTCTCTCTCTCTCTCTCTCTCTGCCCTCCCCCCCTCTCTCTCTCTGGAAGAAGGAGAAGGAGAGGGAGAGGGAGAGGGAGAATGCTGTGTGGAGATACAGAAATGCACAGGGGTGAAGATAAAGGCCCAGATTGGAATGACACAACAGAAGCCAAGGAAAAACAAAGATTTCCAGAAAACCACTAGAAGCTAGGGCAGAGGCCTGACATTTTCTCACAGCCCTCAGTGAAAACCAACCCTGCCAACACTCTGATCTTAGACGTCCAGCCTCTAGGACCTGAGACAGTAAGTCTGTTGTTTAAGCCACTCAGTTTGTGGTGCATTATTGTGCCTGCCTAGTGAACTAATAGAAATAGTATAATCCCAAACCCATCTATGTCATGAATATCCTGCTCTCTCCCTCCCTCTCCCCTCACACACACACACAACGAAAAGGAAATAACAGTTTACAAATAAGTTAACAGTGGTTCTTTTGGGAGGGTGAATGATGGGTGATGTTGCTTTGTACTTTTTTTCTGCACTTCTGGGTATTTTCTGAATTCTCTCCCATCTCTAAAGTATTATGTATTATTACATAGACAAATCCCGGGCTCCAGCTTCCTCAGCTGTAATTTGAGAAGAGCCATAACAATCTTCAGCATTCTGATAAGGATTCAAGTGGCTGACACATAGTAGGTCAGCTAGTGTCCCTAGAGTCAGGAGAGCAGCTCCAAAGAAGTAAAACTGGGCATTCATCATTCAGGGCTCACTTGGTTCTTAAATGAAGGCTTCCCCAGGGCTGCTAAGCAGGGGAGTGGCTGCTGCTCAGCCCTGGCCTCTGCGTGGTGAGGCTGAAGGTGGAGAGTGAAATCGCAGGAGGGAGCTGGCTAGACACCTTGGGCTTGGGAGGGTCAGCAAAGATAAGCAAGAGGGGTTGGATGGAAAGGTTGGCTGGAGGAAGACTGGTGGAAGGAGGATGACTTAATCCATTTGGGGTAGTATGTCTTAGATTGGGGTGGCTGTCCGGACGGGCAACTGGAAGGGAAAGAGGCACCAAGATAAAGTAGAAAACACCATCAGGAAGCAAACGATTCCCTCTATTATGAAGAATGCCCCCCCCCCATCGTGTCTTCTCCAAAAGCCCTCTGGAAACGGAGCGAGCGACATAACTTACTTCTACCTTTCCACAGCCCATGGGAAGATGTTCTTTCCCAAGGAGGGGTGTTTTCCAAACCTCCCTCTTTTGGGCCATACCTGGGATAAGATGTTCTTTTCTGGACACTGTTTAGGTAGATGCTACCCAAACATTCAGCCTCGCCTCTGACTTATCTCAACAGGGAGGGTTCATTGTCTTGAATCTTGAATTTAGCCATTTGTGACTTCAAATTAATCTTTGCTTTTCAAAAATCAGGGTTGTTTTGCTTCTTTGTACTTAGCTATGTCTTCTATATTCCCATCCCAAATCCCAGCAATTTAGGGAAGATTTGGGTCCCCACAAATGCCTGTCACAATCCATTCTTTTATTGGAGGTCACTGATGGCTTTTGCCTGGTCCCTTTGCCAAAACCTACATTTCCCCTTTCCTTTATATCTGCAAGAGTATGTAGCAACATGGGAAAACATTTACAATATACTGGTAATAGTGAAAAAAAGAGCATATAAAAATTGCATGCAAATTATGATGCTATGTAAAAATAAATAAACAAACAGAACATATACTCACATGCATATAAGGAAAATGAGCCCAGAAGACAACAAACCACATAATTAAGAATGGCTATGTTAGAGTACCAGGATTGTGGGATTTTTTCCCTTATTCTCTATTTCCCTAAAATTTTTCATTACAATGAAAAAATACGTATATAATTACGAAACAGACTTACTACGATAAGGTAAGGGGCAGAATGAATAACAAAGTTTGATAAAATAAATACAACAAGAAAGCTAGTTGTAGATAAGGCTTTTCTGGCAGTGAATATACATGGTTCTCAGCTCAGTGTGTGAGAGAGAATTCTGACCACAGAATTCTTATGGAAGACATTTAACCGCTTGCCATCCTGTGTACTCTGAGAATCAAAGAGGAAGCAATGGCACAAGATTTCAAACCTGTCGAGCATGTGAGAGGAGCTGGGGAGGGGAGAGGGGGCTGGAGTCCAGGCCCATGAGAGGTTTGGGGGGTGTAGAGAGACTGCGTAGATGTCTCTACATCTGGGGGTTTCCGGGAAGTGTGTCAAGCATGACAAGGCGAGGCTCTGATACTGTTTATTTTTAGAAGTCCTTTTGAGAGGAGGATCTTTCACCTCTCACTAAGTTAGCTGTGCTCCTTGGAACCATGGACATCTTTCTGCTGTAGCAGCAGTAGGATCAAAGCACGTGTTTAGAAAGAGAAGTGAAAAACACCAGATGTGAGCAAAACCACAAGGGGAATTTCAGGCAGGCAGCGTGCACCAGATTACCCAATTTGGAATGCGTTCCAAGCCCCAGGACAGGCCGACCCTCCGAGGATCAGGCTGGAGGGACGGAGGTTATTGATCCTGATTTAAGCCAAATGCCGCTAACTTGACCTGTGACCTTGCTCAAGCCATTGACCTCCTCCAAGCCACTTTCACTGCCTGTAAAGTTTCCTCGGAGGAATATAATGGAAACCATGCTAAATACTAGAGATAAGAGCAAGGCATGATCTTGAAGACTGTTTGGTAAATTGTGTTTGAGTACATAAATACCACAACATATACACACTTCCCATGTGTACATACAAATATTTTGTGGGAACGATATGTGTAAAGAAAACCCAGGGCTTACAGACTGTGTCGTACAAATCACAAAGCAAATCAACCCACAATGTAAACAATCTACATGTTGGCAACTGAAGGGGCTGTGACAGGATATGTTTTTCTGTCACTTACAGCTCTTTAGGTCTCCCAGGGTCACCCCAGAGCTAGACTAAAGCATATGACCAAGTGCATAGTTAGTACTGAGTGAATGTTAGTTGAGAACAGAACTTCAGCTTGGAATTCCAGCTTTCTTTACCACTCAGTTGTTTGTGGCCCTGGGCAAATTACTCCATACTTCTGTGCCTTGGTGTCCTATTCTGTAAAGTAGGGATAATACTAATAACTACCTCATAGACTTGTTGTGAAGATTATATAGAGTAATACAGGGTGTTCCCAAAAATGTATACATGCTTAACAGCTCAATTGATGTTTCTTTCTTTTTAGATTTAACCCATTGGAATTAATAATTATTTAAAGCATATATACATTTTTTGGGACACCCTATATATGTAAAGAACTAAGAAAAATGCTGGGTGGATAATGTTAGTTATTGTTATGTTCCCAAATCTTCAACGAGGACTTTAAAGCTCTGCATTTCTTTCGTCTGTGTTCTCATCCAAATGTTTCCCACATTCTTGCTCCATTCCAGAATATTTCCTGTCTGTCTTATTCATCTATGTAGAATACCGCTCCTTCCAGACTTGAAACGAGACCAACTCACCTCCCCCTCTCCACACACACACCAAAACCATTAATTTATTCCTATTCACGCCAGCTTTGCGTCAACATCTAGGTTGACCCCACAACCACACATCTTGGAAGCATCACTAAATCCTCTCTTCTCCATCTGCTGGAATTCTTACATAATGAGTTGCCCTCTTAGCCAGAGGAGGTGTCCCACTAAAGATGAAAAAGTATGTTTTTCTCCTCGTTAGTAGAAGTTGTCAGTGATGGCAACCACAGTGTAGAAAGGAGAATAACCTTGGAATCACTGAGCATGGCCGTCTTTAGGAGGAGAGGGCAAGGAGAGGAGTCATGGGTTTAGTGAAAAGCGCTCCTTCTACCCTTTTGGAGAAAAGTTGTCATTGGAGAAGAAGAGGGATGTGGTACTGAGTTCAGGAGGGAAGACTCTGGAATTCATCCAAGGGCTGTGTGCCCAGGAAGTGGCTGTATATGCAAATAGGGAAAAAGACAATTAGGAGATGATGGGGGCAAGACTGAGTAGAGTGTTGGGGATTCACTTTCCCTAAAGTGCCTATGTGAATGGACTCACTTTGGCCTCATGGAGCAGCAGAGAGAGGACTCGGGCATCACAGCCCTTCCCTGGACCACTTGTTACAGTCCCACCAGCACTGGCATCATTCCTTCCCAGGAGCATCCTTGCCTTCCAGCACCACCAAGTCTGGTTGTGATTGTTGTTATCGTCCTTACATTATCACCTGCAAATCACTTAACCATTTATCCTTCCAACATATTATCTTCTAGAGTGGTTTTACTACACAATCATTGGAGTCCCTAAAGATGATTCAATTCCATAGAAATGGATGAGCCCCTATTATACAAGGCTGAATCCTAGGGAACACAAAGATGATTAAAATATGGTCACCACTCTCAAGGAGCTGATATTATATGTTTCTGGTAGATTTAAATTGCTAACTTACATTTAATCTAGTGATGGCCTAGGTTTCCCCAATCATCTTCCCTATTGACCTGCCTTATCATGTTCATTTATTTAACATGTTTATTCAGCGCCTACTATACATTAGGCACTGGACTAACCTTAGGATGCAACAACAAAATAAAACAAACATCACCTTTACCTTTGGACAGTGTAACTATGTGAAGAAAATAGGCTCCATGATATATCTGGTTGACTACCAAAGGAATAGGTAACATTTAGTATTCCTGTCTCTCCTCCCAGAGAGTGGGGTACACTCCCTATATCTCCCTCTTCCAGCCATTATGCAGTGAAGTGACAGTTGAGACCTGTTAAGTTCCTATTTGAGACTAACTTCAGAGACACCTGAGAATAAGAAGGGGACGGACAAATCTCTGTTACAATGGTGAGTAGCTGGAAACTGTGCTCCTCACCAATACTCTCATCCAACCCTTCCCAGGGATCAAATACCCTTCTTACTACTCTGATGCTAGATTGGTTAGAATCTCTTATATGAATGTGAAATATCTTTTGCTTTGTTAATGAACAGTCTTCAATAGTTGAAGGTAAAGTCAATTATATAAATATTAAGCTTCCAAGGAAAGATAAAGGAAGGGCTTCCAGGAAATGTTTTCCTTATTGGGAGATATATTTAAGATAAAGGTAAGTATCAAATTTCAACTGATGGCGAGGAAACTACTTCTTATACTATTAGGGTGTACAGTTGATGTGATAGCTGACCAAATGAGGGGTGTGGTAAATCTCCTTGCAGCCTCTGCCTACTCAGCCTAAGACTCCAAGCCATGGAGGAATGACTCACTGTAACAAACCCAGCCAACTATTGGTTAACTGTGTTCACAGAACAGCATACTAGCATAGAAAGGAGCATTATTGATTGTAATGGATTACTAGGACAAGATAAAATTTGGAATGTATCTGGGTTCAAATTTCAGCTCAGATTCCTCTCTGTTTCCTGGGCCTGGAATAAATTTACTTAGCCTCACTGCCCCTATATTTTCTCATTTGCATAAATTCAGATTTTAAAAGACTAAAGTAACCCAATTGAAGGCACTTGGCACAAAGCAGGCACTCAGTCATTGCTCTTTTCACACTACAGATAAGGAGCCAAAGCCTGAGAAACTGATCGAACTTGTCTGAAGGCCACAATGAACAATGTCACCTGGATCAGCGCCCCTGGCTTCCTGACCCCCAGGCCTGCTGTCTTTCTGCTGTTTTCAGAATGGCGGTTGAGCAAAGATAATTGAAAATGTGTTGATCTCTGGTTTTCTAAAGCTTGAGGGGGATGACAGAAAAAGCGGGGAGGAGGCTGGTGTGGGGTGAGAGGTGAAAAGAGCAGACTTATTTCCCGGGTTTTGCGTTTCTTTCCGGAGTTTACGTTGCTTGAGCACACACCCACTGATGGAGCAGGGAAGTGGCAGAGCGTAGCCAACTGGGATTACAGATTGTGTCACATCAATCCACAAAGTAAATAATCTACATGTCCACAAGGGAAGGGTGTGTGACACCGTGTCTTTTTTTCTCTCTCTCTCTCACACACATCCCTTTTGGGTCTCCTCAGGCCACCCCAGATCTAGACTAATTTTCCAGAAGGTCCTACATAAACATTTTTCTTCAGAGTGCTGAGCTTGCTCGTGTGCGGGCTTGGCAGGGAAGTGCATATAAAGAAGTTATGCATGAAAAATCACTTGTAACCTGAAAATTATTGCAGTGTGGGATGGGTGCTCCACGTGGTTGAGTAGAAAGAGCTGTGGGCCAGAGATGGGATGCCTGCCTGCTGCCTTGGCGTTGCTACTAAATTAGCTGTGGGGGACCCAGAAAAGGAAGTTGTCTTCTCTGGGCATCTGTGTTGTCACTTGTAAAAAACCATCCCAGTAGTCATTCGCTAAATATTGATCGCAAAACACCCACCACATTTTCTTTTCCTTTCCCCTTACAAGAGCTCCATGAGGTAGACAGTACTGTCCCCGTATTAGAGGTGAAGAAACAGGCATAGAGACACTGTGACTTGCCCAATATTATTCAGCTACTAAGAGGCAGAACCTGCTGGAACTGGGATTTGAACCCAGAAAGTGCTCTAACCTCTAAGATAGATGCCCTCTACTGTGAGGAGGAAATGGATATTAAAGCTCAAAGCACTTTAAGGAGTTTAAACAACTGTGTTCCATAATCATTTACAGGCGGTGTAATCCCTAGGAGGTATCTGCATGCAAGCCATGTTCAGCTCATTGACTTTCTTATTCATTGCTTATCATCCCATCTGTGAGCATCAAACCACAGTTATCCTCTTTCACCTCATTTGTTTTTGGTGTCACTTTACCCACACTGGCTGCTTGGTGGTGGGGGGGGGGGGATGCGGGGGGAGCCAGCACCACTTCTTGCCCAGTGGGGGAGTGTGGAATGTAGGAGCCATTCACACATACCCACATATAGCAACACACACACACACACACACACACACACACACACACACACACACACATTCATATTAGTTTGTGATACACATGCACGTTTTCAGAAATTGACAATGTAAGAATGTGTCATTATTACATCAGTGCATATAGCATGTGTATAAATAATTTCCCAGAATTGGGGTTTGGAATAAAGAAATGCTGTGATACAGGGAGAAAGTACAGAGACAAGTACCGAGGAGAATTACAAGAGACTTAGATGCCCCTGGCTTCAGCCCCAGCCTTGAATTCTGCTATGAACTTATGAATGTCTCTCAGCTCATTCATCCTCCTGAGAGACCCTCACCCTTGGGGGGCAGTAAGTTTGCTGTGACCTCAGTGTCTCTTCAGGAGCTGATTCTGAACTTGAACTCTGTTATCTGAGTGTGTGCTCCAGACAGCGGTGGTCATCAGACTGCAAGCTTCAGAGGTTCGGGGTCACATCTGTGGAATTCTCCCGTCCACGGTTTGGCACTACGTGCAGTGAGCTCTTTGGTGATGACCACATTTTTCATTCTTGCTACTGCTTTTTTCTTGGTTTGCTTGGGAGGCAGACATGAAAGATGTTGAGCCTCCTTTCATTATGTATAGCCCAGAATTGTGACATTCAACAAATGAATTTAGTCATTTCATCATATGCACTTGTTGAACACTGTGGTCATGTCATTTCAGTTTTGTTTTAACCCTTAATGTTGACAAAGCACATGTGTGATTGTGTTGCACTGAGACTTCCCAAAAACTCCTTGAGAAGGGTTGAAGGGGATAAAAATATTACCTCCCTCATGATGTTTATGAGGATTAAATGCAATAAACTATACAGTAAGCACTAAGCACTGGGGGCTGGCACTGAGTAAACATTGTTCAATATTACTACTGGCACATTCCTAGCCCATATTACTAACGAGGAACCACAGCTCAGAGAAGCTAAGTCACTTGCTCAGGTTGTCCAGTTAAGCGGTAGAATTTGGGTAAGAATCAAAGTCTCCAGACTCCAAACCCACTTTAGGAAATTATCGGTCGAGATTGCAGTCATGGGAGGAGAAAGGCAGAGCCTCAAAGAAAGCATCCACAACAGGTTTTACGGTGGGTGAGCAGGCAGAAGTGTGTAGGGGAGGGTGCGGCCCAGGTCATGCACCACAAGTCACTATACCATTCGTTTTGGGTTTTGCAAATGCTCTGTCTTCCCTCAGCACCTTCACATACATTGCCCCTGTTCCTTCCCATCTTTCCCCAATCCTTTACCCGCTCATGCTTTCAGGCTCAACCCTAACATCTCTTCAAGGAGGCTTTCCTGAGCCTAGGGTGGGTTTGCACCCACTGATATAAGCACCCCAACCATGTTGTTTTCTTGAGAATACAAACAGGATTCACTTGTCCAAAAGCTACCTTCCCAGTTGGACTGTAAGCAACAAGAAGCCACCACATTGATCTTGCTTGCTGGTTGAGGTATCCCTGGCACCCTACGGCTTCTGGCACGTTAGTTAACTGCAGAGCAATAGAAGGCTGGAGAGGAAGAACACTAGGAACAAAGAGGGAAGACATGGACTTAAAATTGCTTTCCCACTTTGCCCGAGTCCCTCGGAGAGGTGCTGATGGAGGAGTGAGAGGATGGAGAGCAGGCGACTGAGAGGAGTTGAGAAGAAAGACTCCAACACACAGTGTGGAGAAGTAAATCAATGCAAAGCAGAGCAGAGGTGTCGTCCCGAGAGGCCCGTGGCTAAGCCGAGCCTTCTACACACAAACGAAAGCGGCCGGGAAGGAGCCGTTTCTGCCACACTGCCTCTTGTTTGCTGCCTTTTGCTAGAAAGAGACTGGAAGTCCCTGGTCTTTACAGATGACTGACCAGGAAGCAGCCTAGGGAACACAGAGATAAGCCTGCTGAGGGGCCAGGAGAGGAGGAGCTTCCACCGGGTTGACAGATTTCTGACTGCCGTGTTGACAGCAAAGGCCCCTGGTGGTGGGACTTTTGGAGGAAGTGTCCACCCACCTCTGCGGGGATCAGGAGTGTGCCAGGAGGTGAAGCCACCCAGGCACCCCCGAGCCCGGCTGTTTTCCCTCCACACCCTCGCACCCTCAGTGGCAGTGGTGCCTGGATGATCCCTCAAGCCTCCTCCCAGGTGAGGGCAACAGAGGAGGAGGTGAGGCTGGAGCTCTGGCAGGGCCCATATTGTTTACGTTCCCACCCCCTGGCCTTGGGAAGCCCCGCGTTCCCACAGTCACTGAGGCAGGAAGGTCGCCGCGGACACCTCATCTGTCTGGGTGGCTGACTAACTCCCGATAAGCAGCAGCTGCTGCCTCCATGGTGGGGTCGCCTTCCAGGCTGCCCACCCTGGACCTGGAGGGAGAAGGCCCAGCCCGTGCCCGCCGTGTGCACGTGAGGCCTGACGAATGACACGACCAGGGGCAGCTCAGAGCTGCGAGTGTCACCTCCTGCTCTTACATTTGCCGAGGGCTCTGCTGCCCTTTTCTCACATCACTCTGACCACCACCCGTGAAGAACAGAGATGTTTTTGTGTCCATTTTGCAGATGAGTAAACAGCTTCAGGATCTTCGAGTGGCTGGCCCCACTTCTCACAACTAGTGAGCCAAGGCTGTTTTCCGTCTCTGCTCAGTGTGTCTTCCCATCACTCCACGCAAAGACAACGAGCTGAATGGACAAGTTCCAATTTTATCCCTGAAAGAGAACTCATCCTCCCAGGTTTAACCAGTCTTCACCCACGCGGGGGTGTAGTGACACACACTTCAGTCCTGGGGTTTGAATCATGATTCCTCTTCTTGTGGCCAACTAACTCAGCAGCTGTGTGATTGGGGGCCCTATGGTCTTCGCTTCCACGTAGAGAACATGGAGATAATATTGTTTAAGTTGCAGGGTTGTTGTCAAGGTTAAGAGTAACCGTAAACCTCTACTGACTGTTTCCCACACCCAAGGCTCAGTTCTTATGAGCATTGACTCACTGAAGTCTCACAACCCTGTGTTATTTCATACATGCTATACTATTCCACTTTATAGATAAGGAAACAATGGCAGAGAGGTAAAGAAACTTACCCCAGGTCACACAGCAAACACGTAGCAGAGCCAGGATTCTAACCCAGCCTGACACCAAAGCCAAGTGCTTCATCTCCATGCTCTACTTACTATGCAAATTATGTTTATGGTCTATAATAGGGCCTCAATCAAACAGCTGTTACTAGGAATGGGGGCAGAGTTGGCTTGACTTAGAAGCAAAGTGAAGAGCTAACTAACTGAACTAATTGGATAAACCAAAAGGCCTGTCCACTCAAAAGTTTCATGTGCCATGGTTTCTCATTTCCCCACAATGGAGTCCTTCCGTTAGAGCAGGAAGACACCTCAGGGACATTTGACAAAAATGTTGGGAGACATGTTTTGGTTGTCACAACGGTGGGGGTGCTACTGGCATCTAATGGGTAAGGCCAAGGGTGCTGCTAAACACCCTACAAGGGCCAGTGCAGTCCCCACAACAAAGGACTATCTGGTCTCACCTATCAATATGCTGAGGTTTAGAAACTGTTTTAATGTTAAGTATTGAGTGTCTAGTATTACGTCAAGACTATGTTAGGCTCTTGAAGAGCCCGGTTAATACACAAATTTGCCACACGGAACTACAAAGTATGTTCTGTTGATCATTGATTGCTGTTAAAACAGTTTAATGTATGTGACCATTTGTTATTACCTATTGTTTTTGTTACTGTTATTGCCGAGCAAAGATGCGTGCCTAGAAATGGTTGGGCTGATTTGGGCCTTGTGAAAATTGAAGTTGTTTTTCTGTCAAATTTTTTTACCAATGCTCAGATTGCTGACATTTCTTCTAATGTGTTGAAGTAGGTCATAAATAAATTCGCAGCAATGCCATTTCCTTTCAGCACGCCACTCTGTGAATCCTTGATCTCTCTCAGTTCGGTCAGCTCTTATTTTGTCCCCTCTCCCATTGTGTATACACACAACATATTTTTTTAAAAGTCTGATTTTGTTGGCCTCTTTTAGAAACTTCTGTAGCTGCTGACATATGTGAAGTATCTTTGATTCTTGATAGCACATGTAGTTTTCTTACTATGTTGGAGAATACTGTGCCTTACATCATTATGACTCACTGATTTCCATATCACTGTGCATTAGCTTCAAATACTCTATGAACAATCCTGGAAGGAGTTGTATCAATCAGTTTAGGCTAAGTTATGATGCAGTGACAAATGATCCCAATATTCTAACAATAAAAAGATTTAGTTCCTGTTCATGTTGTGTGTATACCATGTATTGGCTGCTGCCCTGTTTTATTTTTTGTATTTGGGGTTTAGGTTGAAGGAGCAGACTGTATTGGGGACATAGTGGTGTCACAGCAGGGGAAAAGGGAAATGATGGAACCATATGCTAATTCACAGTTTCTGTTCAGAATTGCTCATAACTGGTCAGAATTTGCACATGTCAAATATGCTCCCATTCCATTGGCCAATACAAGTCGATAGCCAAGTCAGATGTCAATAGGACAGAGATGTATATTTCTCCTATAGGCCCTATAGGCAGGGATGTGAATATTCTGAACAATAATATAATCTACCACAGGAATCTGTCTTTGTCACCAATGTCATGGCTTTGTCAAAGGGCCTTGGCTTTGAATTACTACCTTGTCAAGATATTCTTTATCAAGAAGTGAGGGAAGAGCCATGGCCAGGTGGCTCAGTTGGTTGGAGCATCATCCTGTACACCAAAAAGCTGTGGGTTCAGTTCCTGGTCAGGGCACATAACTATATTGCAGGTTTGATCCCCAGTCAAGGTGTGTACAGGAGGCAAACAATCAATGTTTCTCTCTCACATCAATGTTTCTCTCTCTCTCTCTCTCTCTCTCTCTCTCTCTCTCTCTCTCTCTCTCTCTCCCCCCCCTCTTTTTCTCCCTCCCTCCCCCTCTCTCTCTCTCTCTCTCATCAATAAAAAAACAAACATATCCTCTGGTGAGGATTTAAAAAGAAAGAAAGAAATAGGAGAAGAATATAAAGTGGAAGAGTTAAAGAGGCAAAATTGGCAGATTCTAATGTTTGATTTGATGATGAGCAGAGATAGTTGGCAAGTGTCAAGGAAAAGACAGGAGTTAAGGATGATTTCCAGGATTCCAGCGTGGGTGACTGATGAATGATAGTGCCAACAACTGAGGTAGAGAATAGAGAAGGGGAGGAGGTTGAGAAGGAGAAAGAACCAGTTTTATTTTTGATCAATGAACATGAGGTGTCTTTGGAACATTCATGTACAATACACAGTGAACAGATGGATGTATGAGTTTGGGTCTCGAGTGAATAATGAGCTAGAAACAAAGATCTGAGATTCAATAGCATGTAAGTAGTAATAAATAATAGTTATACAATTATATTACTGAGCACTTCCTATGTCATGCATTGTGCAAAGCAATTTACATACATTGTGTAATGCCTTAACAGTCCTACAAGCTAGTTGGTATTATTTACCCCCCATGGTGTGGATAAGGCTATAAAGCCTAAAAAAGCTTAAAAAAAAAAGTCACCCAAGTCTCACTACAAGTGCTTGGTCTTCACAGCCCACATTTCAATCAAATATGCTCTTAGGTGGAACCATGACAGCAAATGAGAACATCTAGGCACCAGGGAAAAGAAAGAGATGATAAGAACAGGGGGTCAAGGGCAGGACCCTGAGGAATATAAATGTTTGAGGATCATGAAGAAGAAGAACCCTTGAAGAAGACAAGGAAAAGAGCAGAAAGGAGAAAACCAGAAGAGTACAAATTATCAAAGCCAAGTGTTTAGAGAGTGACAACAAAAAGAGAGCATCTAACATAGTCAGGGACAGCAGTCTGTGCTGGAAATGGCCTTGGTGTTCCCAGTCAGGCCTCATCCCTGACAAGATCTCTAACTTCACAGAAGCCTCTGTAACCAGCCATATTCCCCACCCAGAACCCCAGGGGTAAAAAAAAAAAAAAAAAAATGAACCACAGATGGCTAGTCATGTGCTGACTTTGGAAACATTGGCCTGTTGCTGGCTCACTCTCTTTGACCTCTGTCTCCAGAGACTGTCTTGATGTTTTCACCTGTTTAGGTAGGTCTTTGTGACCTGGCTTCTGGATTCTACCTGTGTGTACATGTCTGAGGTTCTGGACTGCTCTCTCAGCTTAGGAAACGCAGCCTTACACCACATCCCTACTTTTGGTAACTACCTACTCCTACCTGAGGGAGTGAGGTCAGGCTGTGTCTCCTGCTGTTTCTCAGCAACTCCGCTTCCAGAAGGGAAATGAGGGGTGTGGTCTCAGATGGTGGCTGCTGTATGTGCTCTGTAGATGTGGCAAACTATTGACAGTGGGGCTGCTGGCTTTGAGATCGCAAGTTGCTGGTCAGACCTTGCCAAGTCTTGCCATGCCTGTTGTCAAGCAGGATCTCTGTCTTGAGGTCGTCCTCCCAGTGGCCATGCTTTTTAATCCAGCTCCAGCAGTTTATAAAGATACAAGACTTATATTTGGGGACAAGAGGACATCTCATGTATGCTGGAAAAGCCACACTATGGCACCACCGACACTTTCTCATAGCCACAATGAACTGGCAAGAGCCTCTGATGTCCACGGAGTGGCCAACTGCAGCATTCAAGTGTGTAAGTGTCCAGACCTGCTTCACTCCCAGCGACTTGAACTGAATGAGCCGGTATTAGGGGCTCCTCTAAGGTGAGAGCACCAGAATCCTCTAGCATCTTTGCTCTTCACATTCAGTTGAAGGCTGTACGTATCCATCACCCTTCCATGACTACACCCCACCCCCAGCGAGGGTTACAAGATTTATTAAGTAAAAATACAAGAAACCCAGTGACATTTGAATTTCAGATAAACAACAAATACTTTTTTTAGTATAAGTATGTGCTACACAACATTTGGGATATGCCTATACTAAAAAAAAAAATTATTCATTGTTCATCTGAAATTCAAATTCAACTAGGTGTCCTATGTTTTATCTGGCAACCCCCATAACCTGAGACTCAGGAGGAATTCATAGGCCTTGGGATCCACAGAGCCTCCACTTCTCCCAGAAAGGCATTGGGGCACTTTGTGAAGGAGAAAAGCAGAGAACTGGGCTCTGCTAGGACTACTGGGGGCCTGATCCTGTCTGGTCTCCTCACGCTCCTTCTGGGCCAGCTCTGGGTGCCCGTGAAGTCAGACCTTCTCAGCTCCTATAACCTTGTTTGCTGTTCATTGGCTGCATTTAGAAGATAAAGGAGTGAAAGATTACTTTCTAGGATGTCTGGACAGTTTGTGGAGACCATGATGCCTCTTGACCCGTGGCAGCACTAAATGCTAGTATCCTGCATGATTTTCTAGGGGATGGTTTTTGTACTTCTTCAACTGTGTCGTAAACACTCTTGAAAACTTCCACACATAACATGCCCAACTATGCCTCAGTCAATCCTCTAGTCCCGTGTCTGGCAAACTGCGGCTCGCGAGCCACATGCGGCTCTTTGGCCTCTTGAGTCTGGCTCTTCCTAAGCCTTAGGAGTACCCTAATTAAGTTAATAACAATGTACCTACCTATATAGTTTAAGTTTAAAAAAGGTGGGTCTCAAAAGAAATTTCAATCGCTGTACTGTTGATATTTGGCTCTGTTGACTAATGAGTTTGCCGACCACTGCTCTAGTCCAACAGTCCTGGGTTTCCTGAAGCATCAGCACCTCCAACACACTCTCCAGAAATGTGTGGCATTTCTGGATCAAGTTTACTGTAGCGAAGTGTCTATGATTCTGGATTAACAGAACCCTTGGTCATTTGAGGACACCTAGACATCCCAAGATATGCTTGATAGCAATTTGTTATTTTCTGTGCAGCTGACCCAGTAATGACCTCCTGACCTCCTAAAAAAGAGAAGGAAGTTGGTCTGATGTGCTGAGGTTGACACCATTTCTCAGGCAACTCAGACTCCCTTCACCTTTGCTCTAGTGTAGCATCAGCAGGAACTTACTGAGTTCCAGGCACCCTGGTAATGACTTGACTTACAGTAACAAATTTAATGCTCCTAATAATGCTATGAGATATGTGCTGTTATTATGCTGTTTTACAGATGAGGAAACTGAGAAGAGAGGTAGAGTAATTCTTCTAAGTTCACAGGTTAAAAAGTTGCTAAGAAGTAAAAGCTGAGATTTGAATGTGGGCAGTCCAGCTCCAGAGTATATCCCAGGGGTGGGCAAACTTTTTGACTCCAGGGCCACAATGGGTTCTTAAACTGGACCGGAGGGCCGGAACAAAAGCATGGATGGAGTGTTTGTGTGAACTAATATAAATTCAAAGTAACCATCATTACATAAAAGGGTACGGTCTTTTTTTTTTTTTTTTTAGTTTTATTCATTTCAAACGGGCCGGATCTGGCCCGCGGGCCGTAGTTTGCCCACGGCTGGTCTATCCTCTTAACCTGTGTGCCAACTCTAGGCAGCCTGTTCCCAACTTGGTTCCACTTTACACTGTTGGGACTGGTGCTGGGATAGCTGTGGAGGGGCCATCCTGGCTGAGGAGGAGCCCTGCCCTGTCCTTTATCATCCCTGTTTGGGAAGGAGAGCTGCTTGCTGTCAAGATGTCTTCAAGGCCTAAAGGCTCTAAGGCAAGACAGTGACCTTAGTCGGCAGTGGCCTTGAACAAGCCTGGAAGCTCAGCTCATGCTATGCGGGTGGCTCACCTCAGGTGCCTCACTCAGGTGCTCCATTGGCTACACAGGCAGCAACAGAACCACAGAGCAATGGCTGATATTATAAGCCTGACAAGGGGCAGCACAGGGACTCACCCCGGGGACACTCTGGCTTGAGTATTGGAGTCCTCTCTGAGAGGAGTAAAAATACCGGGAAGGTCTCTGTAAGAGCAGCGTGGTGTGCATCCCGTCAGGAAGGCCTGAATGCAGCATCAGCTCAGCTTCCTATCTGTCCTGCTACCAAAACACAATCCATGGCCCTCTCGACACATGTGTCTGGTACACTACCATGACAACACTTAGACCACAAGCAAAGATAACCCGGGCTTCCTGAAGAGCAGCTGTGACTCATGATCTGCATGTGCTTCCAGCACTCCATCTCTGGGACTTTCATCTCTGTCTGCCCTCCTGCCCAGTCCTGACTGTCCTGGCAGTGACAGCTCCATAAAGATGGCATGCTTCCCTCCCTGTATTACTCCTCCATCCACTCCAGTCACTCTATCCTGAGGGGTAAAAGAGAGTTCCTACTTCCATGGTCTGTCAAAGCACTGCTTTCCAACCAGAGCCTTTGGACCTATCAGGTCTACGTCCACCTGCCCACCACCCCTGTATTCTTCTCCCTCTCCCACACAGCTGGCTGCTCTGGCTAGTGTCGCTGCCACAGACTTTGATTTCAGAATTTATTGTTTCCCTCCTCCCACAACTGCTTTCCTGTGCAACAACGGTTTTCATCCTTACACTTTTGAGCACCACTTCTTCCCGACACTATTGATGTACTTCTTCAACTATGTCGTAAACACTCTTGAAAACTTCCACACATAACATGCCCAAGATGTGCACTAACTGAAGGAACTTTGATAAATGTACCATGCTCTGGTACAGAGAGAAGGTTTGAGTACAGGATGCCATCTAATTGTCCCCCAAGCACAAGCTAGAGGATTGTTGATAATACCACCAGCAACAACTATCGTTACTATGGGCTAAATGCTTTGCATATATTTTCTCACTGAATCCTACAACAGTGCAATGAGGGTACTATTTTTACCTACAGTTTATAGCTGAGAAAACTGACTCACCGAAGAATAATGAGTAAGTAATCGAGCCAAATTTTGAGCCTCAGTTAATTTAAAGCTTGGGCAGCCAGCCATTCTGCTGCCCACCCATACATTAGCTGGCTTCCTCAATGTCCAATCTCTTAGCTTCTAACCTTTTCTCTCCTCCTGATTATGCAACCATCCCCCCAATGATGACGAGGGAATAAACATGAGTTGTGTTCCCAAGAGGGAGCAGACTCATTATGACACTGTGGCTGACCACGCCAATGAGACTATGGGAAAGAATGAAGGCACACTTTAATTTGGCCCTTTGAACCTGAGATCCTACCTGAAGAAATGAGAGATTTGTTATAACTATTTTCCTGTTTTGTTCAGTGACCGATCCCAAACATCTACAACCACCTACCTCATTAACAAACATTAGCCCAACAAACATTAGCAAGGGAACCCAGGAAGTTGGGTTTGGCCTAATGAAGACACAGGGACTTTAGTATATCTGGATGGCAGGAAAGTAGCTTTAGTAGATCTTCATGACAGTGGTATGCCATTTCTCAACTACTCTTTGCAGGTTTGCTTTTTCCTACCCTATTCCAACTAACGAATTCTGTTTACACTTCATGTATTTTCTCTTCTGCATACTTGCTGCTTATTTATAAATTCTGCTGTCTTATCTTACTGCTCTGCCTCATCAGAGCTTTGGTTTGTCTGACCATAGTCCTCCATGGCTACTATTCCATTTCAACTTCAGTTTTCATGGCTGGCTACCTCATTATCTCCATGTTTCTCAATTCAAATCCCAGAAGGAGAGAATCTGATTGACCTCATCTTTTGAAGCTGATTTAACTCATCTTTTCCATTTTTGCCCTGGTTTTTGGAGGGGCAGCACTCATGTCAAAGGCCAATCCCTGGTCCAATCAGGAGCCATCCCTGGCTAAAGAACAACCTAGCTCTGCTTCTCAGAACAGGGGGCTGTGGGTGGGGCAGTTTCATCTTGAAGAGGAAGTTGGGTGTGGCAGGCACTTTGTTGACATATCCAGTATAGGAGTGCTCCTGGGAGCCCATCTCTCATCTCTGAACAGTGACTTTGTAGATTAGGATTTTTCATCAGGCATTCCCAGGAGAGCCAGCCAAATGCAGCTGGTAACTTGCTGAGTGTGGAATTCCTCTTGGCCTGCCATTGCCTTGCACTCTTCCTCTGGGACTACCTTGATTTGTCAGCTTGTTACCTGTTTGAAGTTGGCTTGTTTCTGGACTCCCTCTTCTACTTAGGTGAGTTGACCCCTAACTAGACTACTTGACTCTTGGACAAGGTGAGTGTTTGGATTCAGATTTGGCCCTGGGTCATGCTTTTAGCTTGGATGAAATGGTCTCACTTCTTGCCCTCTTGCCTCAAGTCTACTCTGCTCCATGTTATCATTTACTTAAGGTTGCCTACCCTTCCCAGCCCACTAACATATTCCTGAGGGAATGACATTAAGAAATAGTTGGTGGCTTCAGTGAGAGAAATTTTAGAGGGATGGTTGGTGAAACCAGATAGAAGCAAGTTGAGGAAGTGGAAAGAGTGAGTATAAGGCTCCTCTTCTGAAAAGTTTAGATGAAAAATGAGGGGAAGAAAACAGCTATGTGTCAAGAGTTGTGTTAATTTTAAGAATTTGCTTCTGAATATATGATACATAATTTTGTAAAGCATTTTGAAAAATAAAAATTATAAAGAATAAATTTATTATTTTCCACAATTCAACTACCCAGATAATTATGATAGCTACTAGTTTTTGAGCATCTACTCTATAGAAGAATCATGCAGTCACTTTATAAAGAGTGTTTCTAGTCACTGTGTAATACAAAGGCCCAGCTGAGCCAGAATTAAGACAGATATGTCTTTGATGTAAAAGCAAGACAATATCCTTCCCCCTCAAGCAATGATTGGCATCCATTGATTTATAAGGGTACTCAGAAGTTTGCTGGGGGAGAGAACTCAAATCCTGGCTGCAGTAGGGTTTCAGTCATGGATAGCTATGTCTGGGGGGAGTTCCAGAGGTAGGTAGATTGTAGGGAGGTATATGGGGCCCCCAGGGAGCACATAGCTTGCTGAGGAAGAAGTCTGCAATGGTCAACCTCAGTCCTGGAAGGCTATGGCCAGTCTGGCTGTCATGGGGCAGGGCCTTACTCAGCTTCCCTGTATGTGTCTTCGAGAAGAAAACAAAGAAGGACCTCTGTGTAATAGAAAGAACCATTTTATGAAACTCTGCAATGCCCTAGGGCCTATTGATGGGGGCGGGGGTAACTGAGAGGAGCACCCAGAAGAGAGCTTTTCCGTTTGCACTTTGAAAGAGGATGCTGACAAGCATCACAGGGATAGTCAGCTCTAAATTTCCCACAAAACCAGCACCACGGGGTCAGCTGTGGTGACAGAAAAAGTCTTCGTCTAACTTGGCAGCAAGGTAACGTAGCTGACATCAGTTCAGTAATTACTTTACCTTGAGTGCTAGTGCTGAAAAAATAGGCTCTCTTACTTCCTGTTTTTCTCAAGCATTGTTGACTAGCGGAACAATGTAGGGCTCCATAGGAGGCACTGGTGTGGGCTTCCAGCTCACCGTGGTGCTGCCAGAGCCAGCATCATGGTTTCTGGCTAAGCTAATTGCAAAAATAAATGATGGTATGACTGATTCAAGAACACAGGTAAGATCTGCCCACTAATGGCTTTGCACAAACAATACCTTTTCGATTAGACCACCCTGTATAAAACTGAACACCCCCCCTTCCCCACTCCCTTGTACAACCCACCCCAATTTTCTCCCCATTGCACTTATCGCCGTGAGAGCAGTGTCCAGGTCTATGTGTTTATACGGCCTCCCCAGAACCCAGATCAGTGACTGGCACAGAGTATTCAGTAGTCACTGAGTTCATCCATATTGTGGGTCTCCCGAAATATTTGGGAGCGGATGAGAACTATTAAGATTTTTAATTAGCACCTGAATTTATAGCCTGGGGGAACACAGAACATTTGCGTACATTTATCATACGACCACAAGGCATGTACTAGAATATGCCTATTAGACAGATGAGGAAACCAAGGATTAGAGCAAAAGCAACTTGCTTCAGGCCCCACAGATAATAAGGGCTGGGGCCAGTATGAACTGGTATAAGAAGTAAGAAGGTCATGTAGGAGGTATTGCTATAACTGAGGCAAGAGGTAACACAAGCCTTAATTGATATGGTAGAAATGGGAACAGAAAAAAGAAAGAAAGAAAGAAATGGAAAGGAAAGAAACTGTAAAGATTGATTAGAAATGAGAGACAGAATTTAGCACACACTAGAAGCAGCCCATAAAATCAAATGAGGACAGGAGGATTTCTTCTAACAGGGAGGTAACTTCAATTTCTTTCAGAAAGAGTAGATTGGCTGTTTGAAAACCAAGAACAGAACAGACCAAGTAAATTCAAGTCTTTGGAGCATTGAGCAAATCTTTGGTAAAAATACATTAATGTAGATCTCATACTTGGATTTTTATCACAAAACAGATGAGAGTAAAATACCTTATGGCCAAAAGAGTCAACGTTGAGTCATAACCTGGAGAAGATTCTGGCAGTCGTGTCCAAAGAATGAGTCAGGAAGCAGAGCAGAGCCTTGGGGAGAGGGGATTCTCAATGTTAGGACTCAGGGTTGTTAATCACGAGGTTCCCAGGCAACATAAGAAACCCTGGAAACAGGCCTGGCTTAGGGAAAAGGAACCGTTGGACCCAAGTAAGAAGGTCTGGCCTGCCCCACTTTCCACTTCAGCTGGCGCTGCAGACTATCCTATGATTATCCCGGGCAGTTTGGGAAGGAAACCAGAGCCAGGTGACGGGATCAAAAGGGTCAGCTGGGATAGTCAGCCACACATGGTGAGAGGCAGGCAGGGAAACAAGATTAATGCCTATAAAGAGCTTCAAGAGGCTAAATCCATCCCAAATCACACTAGATACTGGCTATGGGGGTGGCGGCCTATTTGTTCACTTAATCAATATTGACTGAGTGTTCTTTATAGGCCAGGCACTGTGCCAGGTATTGGGCTTAGTGCTGGGAACCGGGCTACGAATAAGCCATTTCCTGATTTTTCCACTCTCCTCTGGAGAGAGAATTGGAATGACATCTGGCTCTCATTGGCCCAAGGATTGCTCAGGGCTGCATCCGCAAGAGGCAGACATCAGCTGGGGCAGAGAGCTCAGGTTGGGGATAGCGTGGTCTGGCTGACACAATATTTATATTGAACCTGGAATTTCTGTGTATTTTCTATGCTTAACTTGTGGGTGTTTTTTACATATTTGATAAGCAAATTAACTATTTTGTATTTTCTTATAAGTAATTTCTAGATACACAGTTATGATATTTTAGGAAGGCTTTTGATTTTCAGTCTTAATAGCAATAGTGTAGTACCTAAATCGCTGGGCTTGATAATCATCTAAAACAACTGTATTTCAGTCTGACCAGCATGGCTCAGTGACTGAGCACCAAAGCATGAACCAGGAGGTCATGGTTTGATTCCTTCAGGGCACATGCCCAAGTTGTAGACTGGATCCCCAGTGTGGGGAGTGCAGGAGGCAGCCAATCAACGATTCTCTCTCATCATTTATGTTTCTATCTCTCTCTCCCTTTCCCTTCCTCTCTGAAATCAATAAAAAAATACATATTTAAAAATAAATAAATAAAACAACTATATTTCAAATCACTCAGTAGAAGCAGCAGCAAATCGGAGAGAGGGCATGATTCATCACCCCTTTGTTACACGCCAAACCATGAATCACAGTGGGGAAGACCCAGCAGGGTGTAAGGATTTTAAATTACTCTGAGAGCAGAGGTCAGTGTGCAGATACCCTGGAGACATGATCCCACCCAGAACTCTTTAAGGCACAACATTTGGTAACCACTTAAGTCATAAGTGCAACCTGGCAATGAACTTCTGTTAGGGCTTGTGCCATTTCAACCAGCCTGCAAGTTGGCTACAAGAGCACCCCTGTTCTCCTAGGCAAGTAATTTGTCTTAATTACTCAAAGAGAATTGAAGAAACAGAGATGGTGTCATCAGTAACCCTAGGCCTTTGACTTATGAAATAGAATGAAGATGCATTCTTTTTTCTTAACTGACTTTTTTTTTTAATCTTTATTGAGATTATTACAGATGTCCCCCTTTTTCCCCTCATTGCCCTCCTCCACCCGGTTCCCACCCTACCCAGGGCCTTCGCTACCTTATTGTCTGTGTCCATAGGTAATGCATATAAGATCTTTGTTTAATCTCTTCCCACCCTTCCACCCCCTTTCCTCTGAGAATCATCAGTCTGTTCCATTTCCACACCTCTGATTCTATTTTATTCACCAGTTTATTCTGTTCATTAGATTTCTTATTCATTTATTTTGATTTTTGGATTCAATTGTTGATAGGTATGTATTTGTTGCCATTTTGTTGTTCATATTTTGATCTTTTTCTTTTTCTTCTTCTTCCTCTTCTTAAAGAATCTCCTTCAACATTTCATATAATACTGGTATGATGGTGATGAACTCCTTTAGCTTTTTCTTGTCTGAAAAAGAAAAGAAGTTCTTCATCTGATCTTCAATTCTAAATGATAGCTTGGTTGTAGGTCCTTACTATTCATCACTTTGAATATTTCTTGCCACTCCCTTCTGGCCTGCATAGTTTCTATTGAGAAATCAGCTGGCAGTTGTATGGGCATTCCCTTGTAGATAACTAACTGTTTTCTCTTGCTGCTTTTAGGATTTTCTCTTGGTCTTTAGCCCTTGGCATTTTAATTATGATGTGTCTTGGTGTGGTCCTTTTTGGATTCCTCTTGTTTGGGACTCTATGCTTCCTGGATTTGTAAGTCTATTTCCTTTCACCAGGTAGGGGAAGTTTTCTGTCACTATTTCTTCAAGCAGGTTTTCAATATCTTGCTCTCTCTCTTCTTCTGGCACACCCATAATTCAGATGTTGGTGCGCTTGAAGTTTCCCCAGAGGCTCCTTACACTATCTTCATATTTTTGGATTCTTTTTCTTTTTGCTCTTCTGGTTGAGTGTTTTTTGCTTCCTTATATTTCAAATCATTGATTTGATTCTCAGAATCCTCTAGTCTGTTGAATCCCTGTATATTATTCTTTATTTCAGTCAGTGTATGCTTAATTTCTGACTAGTGCTTTTCCATTTTGGGGGAGATTTCTAGAAGATTCTTGAATAACCTTATAACCATGGTTTTGAACTCTACATCCAGTAGTTTGCTTTCTTCCATTTCTTTCATTTGTGACATGTTTCTTTGTCTCCACATTTTGGATGCATCCCTGTGTTTATTTCTATGTATTGGGTAGAGCTGCTATGTCTCCTTGAGTTGGTTGAGTGGCCTTGTGTAGTAGGTATTCTATAGGGCCCAGTGACTCAGCCTCCCCAGTCATCTGAGCTGGGAGCTCTAGGTGCACCCCTTTCTGGGTTAGGAGCACAGTCTTATTGTAGTTGAGACTTGCTTGCTGTTGGTGTCACTGGGAGGAATTGACCTCCAGGCCAATTGGCTATGAGGACCAGCTGTGACTACAGTGAGAGAGCTGCTGTTCAGGAGATACCCCTATGGAGCAGGACTTGCTTCAGTGGAGCTTTGGTGTTCACTGAGTCTGCCCCTTGAGTGTGTGGCTTATGGATGTGTAGAGTTGTAATCTGGTATGGTCTGAGACTGATCACTGGGTATACTGGCTCTTGGGTCTCCAGGGGAGTGGCAAAGTCAGCCACTGCCTGAGGCCACCCAGCAGGAGCTACAGAGAGATCTGCAGATTCCTCCTCTTGTATCAAGTTTGGAAGTGCCTAGATGAGGCCCAGCTATGAAGCAAGGCAAGCTGGTGCTGGTGCTGGTGCCAGGTCTTGGGCCTTTTATTGATAGGTTTGAGGCTGCCTGACCCAGCTGCAGCTTGTTTGAGAAAATTAAGCCTGAGCAAAGACAGGCAATTCATATGCCAAAGCCATTGCAAACAGCTGGGGTGGGGTTGTAAATTGGATGAGGCGGGGTCTTAGGGAATCACCAGAGTGGAACAAACAGGAATGGCCACCAGTCAGCCCTGGTAGGTCCCAGCATAGAAACAATGATCCCTGTGAACACCTCTGTCTGGGAGAAAGCTGCCCCAGAGTTCCTGCCCCGATGCCAGACAATCCAGTTCCTCCTTGTATGTGTCTGCGTGCCCCAGAGGCTCAACCTGTGCTGGAGCTCAAAGGAAGCAGGATTTTGTAAGTTTATTTCTTGGTGCCAGCCTTTTAAGGGGAACAGCTGGGTCTCCAGCAACCTCTGTGTCACTGAGCCCCAATCTGCACTGGTTTTTACAGCCCATGGTTCTTACTGCCTGGTGTGGAGCTGGGACCCCTTGCTCCTCCGGGCAGCCTCCCCAGAGATGATCTCCCTCCTGCTTAAAAAAAGCAGCACACGTGGGTGCTGGACCAGCCCGTTCTGTGCCTTCACATTTCCTACCAGTCTCTGTGTGCTTTCTTCTTTATTTCTCTAGTTGTAGGACCTCCATTCAGCCAGCTTTCTCGCGGCTCTGTTTGATGGTTGTTCTGTATTTTAGTTGTAATTCTGATGTGGTTATGGGAGGCGGTGAGTACGGCCTTTACCTACACTGCCATCTTCAAATCTCTCTGGAGATGAATTCTTAAACAATGATTTGCCATTGTGGAATGTGTTTTCCCTAGTAACAATGTTGTACATGTTCTAAGATTTCTATAGTAGTTTATTTAACTCTGAAACATGTATGTGGTTGACACTATACAGAATCTAGCCTGTGGCTTTACTATAACTGGAACTCAAATTATATTAATTGAGGAAAAAAATGTTATATCAGTAGAAAAGGGGGGAAAATAGGAGAAAGAACAAGAGTAGGAGCCAAAATAAAAGTTCACTTTTCAACTGTACTTAATTTTGGCTACATGTTTATAGGTATAGGTTCTAGATGAAAAGATTCCAATCTCTGCTCTAACGTAAACAAGGATCCTGGGATATAGAAGGATCCACTTTTTAAACTTTCTAGATCTGTGGTCTATATTAGTTCAGTCTCAGTCCTATACCCCATTAAAATCTCAGGCCATTCATGGTTATGAAGAATTTTAATCAGTATAATTAAAGCTGAACGTTTCTGAAGTGCTTACTCTGTGCCAGGCACTTTTCTAATCATTTTACACATATTAACTCATTCAAACATCACAAAACTCTGACATATGTGTCATTATTGTTTCCATCTTACAGGTGAGGACACTGAAGCGCAGAAAGTAAGTAACTTGTTCAAGACCTCATGACTAGAGAGTGGCAGTCAGAATTCACAACCAGATAATCTGACTCTTGCAGCCACCATGCTGCCTTGGCTCTGTAGACTCAGTTATCTCAGTATATATCTCCCAGTAAATGGTTTGTTAAAACAACCCTTAGCTGTTTAAATGTTTGGTACTCAAAATTTGTTAACTTTGTTTCTAAAACAAAGTGACAAGCTTATTTTTTTAAATCATCGTTTTCTGCCCTCTTTTTCACAAGAAGCAAAATAAGTGTAGAGTTACTGTCTTTTTAAAAAAATATATATTTTATTGATTTTTCACAGGGAGGAAGGGAGAGAGATAGAGAGTTAGAATCATCGATGAGAGAGAAACATCGATCAGCTGCCTCCTGCACACCTCCTACTGGGGATGTGCCCACAACCAAGGTACATGCCCTTGACTGGAATCGAACCTGGGACGCTTCGGTCCGCAGGCCGACGCTTTACCCACTGAGCCAAACCGGTTAGGGCTAGAGTTACTTTCTGTCATTATTTCTTCAATAGTGTAGGGCCATTCTTACATAAGCTGGGCCAGCATTCCACAACCTGTTTTTAACAGGTACCAGTTGCCAGTATTCGAAAGCAACCTACATACCAATGAAGTTAATATTCAATAAGATCATAAAATTTGTTTATTTATAGTCATTAAAATCTTCCTAGATAGCAAAAGGTACCTTTCATTTTATTTTTACTTTCTGCTAAGTTTAGTATTCTAATTCTATACATTCTATTTTCTTCACCTTGAGTAAAAATGCATTACCTGGTAAAACAGTAAAGCGGGCTAGGAGTTTAAAGATCACATCTTTAGTCCCCCCGCCCCCTTTTTTTTCTAATAAGATATCAATTCTTCATTTATAAAACAAGTGAGGACCTAAAATGCAGTTCTAAAAATAATATATTGTGATTCTTTAATTATATATTAAAGAAACAATCACATAGTTCTCATATAACCCTTGATTAACCAATGACTTATCTGACTACCTTAGAAAAGTATAACTGAAATCCTATATCCTAGATCTTATAACCAAATGACCATTTATTTATTTATTTTATTATTTCATTTGATGGCCAAAGATCTTGCTGAAACTGCTTCTGGCCCATCTGTGGGTGGTTTGGGCCCTCAGGCTGGCTGGCTGTGAGGACTGATGCTGACCATGAGCTGCTGTGTAGGAGCTGACCCCATGAAGTGGAATTTATTCTAGCAGGTTCTGGCGTCTGCCAAGATCTCCCTTTTGGTTTGCTACCTGTAGAGTTAATAAGGTCGTGCTCTTTTACACTGAAGCCAGCCGCTGGAGGTATTGATTTTGGTGCCTCTCAGGAAGGACTCCAGTGCAGGTCAATGTCAGATGCTGCTTATGACAGGCTCTGGGCCACCTATTAGGAGCCACAAAGTGATCCACATTGGTGGCCGCCTATTCCGGACCTGGGTGTGCATGAGAGGGGCCAAGCTGTCTACTGAAGCAGCCTTCTGTTAGTACTGCGCCTGGGGCAGGTCAGCAAAATGCCCAAGGCACCCTGCGATTCTCCCCCACCTCCCGGCTCCTGTTAGGCTCAGCCAATGAAAGAGCCTCTGGCAGTACCTGAGATTTGTGAGGCAGGTTCATTGTCACCAGGTAGGGGTGAGTGGTGTTCACCATGTTGATATAGATTCAAACTCAGCAAAAGTCTCAGGGTTCACCAAGGCCAGCTGCCACCTGCCTGGGGCCTGTGGATCTTTGCAGTAGGCCAGGGTCTTAGGGAATCATCTGGGTGGTGCCAGCAGAGTTCATCAGGCTAAAAGAGATTAAGATTTGGCCTTATGGAGAGAGGGCTTTGTACAGGAACAGTGGCACTGCTCAGGGCATGCAGGGGAAAATGGCCCTCGCCCCAAAGTCACACAACTCAGCCTCTTCCTATGTGTCTCCATCACCTCCCAAGTCTGCCCAAACCTCCTTGAGAGCCTTCCAAGAAAAACTGCAAAGCAGGCCCAGGCTGGTTGCAGCCAGCAGACTCCTCCATAGGGCAAGAGCTTGGCAGGGCAGGGCCACTGGGAGTCGAGAGGGTGGGGCAAGCGCATTCCCCCAGGCTGATGCCATATGGAGGGGAATGCTTGACCAGGAAAGATGGCATCTGTGAGTAGCGTGAGAGAGGGACTCCACACAGGGACATTGGCAGCTGTCCCTCTATCCCAGCGGTTCTCAACCTGTGGGTCATGACCCCTTTGGCGGTCGAATGACCCTTTCACAGGGGTCACCTACGACCATCCTGCATATCAGATATTTACATTACAATTCATAACAGTAGCAACATGACAGTTATGAAGTAGCAACAAAAATAATTTTATGGTTGGGTCACAACATGAGGAGCTGTATTTAAAGGGCCAGAAGGTTGAGAACCACTGCTCTAGCCCTCTCCCCAAAGCCACACAACCCAGTCTCTCCTTGTATGACTCCAGTCCTCTCTGAGCCTCCATCCTTCTGCTGGAGCCCAAGGTAAATGAATACCTGTGAACTAGATCTTGTGTGCTGGTCCTTTAAGAGGGCACCTGGGCTTTTAGCAATCTCCCATCTCACCCTTGTGAACAAAATCCCAGCTGATTTTCACGGCCAGATGTTACATAGGCGTTTCTTCTCAGTGTTGATGCTGCAGGCTGGGAAGCCCAGCATGGGGTTGAGAGTCCTCACTCTTCCAGAGTGCACTTTTGCAGCTGAGGTATCCCTCCAATTCTCAACCAGATTCTCAGCTGCCCCATGTGGGTGCAGGGCCAGCCCTTTCCACAGGTCCATCCTTGTTACCAGTCTCAGGGTGGCTTCTTCTATAAATCCTTGGTTATAAGACTTCTGTTCGGCTAGTCTTCAGTTGGTTATTCGGTTGATTGTTCTGTAACTTAGTTGTAATTCTGATTTGGTTTTGGGAGGAGGTAAGTGTAACTTCCACCTTCTCTGCTGCCATCTTGGATCCCTCCCAAATTCCTTTCATTTTTCTTATCTGCCATTTTCCGAAGTTCGTACACAATTCCCTCTCATTTCTCCCAGGTTTGATATAAGGCTAGCCTTTTCACATGTGATACCCTTAGGGAAAAATCAGCAAAAAGAAGTGGATGGAAAAGCATTTAGACTTTGTATTAATTTGTTATATTTTAGTATTTCAGTAACTCTTATATTATTTTCTCCAGGTTCTACTAGGTCTAGGGTGGGGAAGAGAAACTCATCTGGAGTGGCCACACTTCTCCTTCCTGTTATTATTTCTTGCATAGGATATTAAAATTTTTTTTATAATTATCTCATTTTGGAGATAAGGAAAGGAACAGGATATACACCCCTTTTATTGGGAATTTTCCTATTGAGTGTTATTTTTACTTTCTTCAAGAGATAAAAGAGAAGCTAAAATTATATCCAGCTTAAGTTTCAAATAGTGCATTTTGGTTCAGAATTTGCTGTGAAGTTTAGAACTTTCTATCATGTGATAAGGACCTGGCCAGAGTTTCTTGATTCCTAAGGACTGTTAATCTTATACCCCCAAATATTTCAGATGCAGTTCAACAAATGAAGACACGATGCTCTTAGTGGATTTAGGGGTAAATGAGCCAATGAGAATAAACCCCTTAAGAATAACAGCCTGGAGGAGATGGACAGTCAAGAACAGTCCTGTCTCTTCCTTAGTACCGGAGCACGGTTAGAAGGCCAAGGCCCTCTCTGGAGGCGAAACTGCTAAACTACACAACTTGTTTGTTTAGATGACATGGTGAGACCCGAATCCACCCTGTTAGCTCATCCAAGAACAAGCCAAGCAACTGAAAACAGAGTCCATGCTCAGCTAAGCCCAAGCCCAAGGGGTTACCAGCATCGCAGGCTCCACCCGCCCACCTAGAGCATGAGCCTGTATGAGAGAATCAGGGAAGGGTGGTGTCACCACTGTCTTTCTTTTTGTGTCCACCAAACTACTCAACAGGCCTCTTTTCCTCTCCCAAAGGCTTGTTTTAAAGGAGGCTCCATTTTGTTGAATCGCTTCCAGGCTACTTTAGCTGGTCTATAAGTCATTCTGTGAAGTTGTGCCCGGGTACAAAGGAATCAGCTATGTTTTATGGTAAAAAGGAGCCCAGGGACATTGTTTATGTATGAGAATATGGTCAAAGTGAGAATAGAGAGTATATTAAGAAATTAGATCATTTATATATTTGAGCTCAGTACTAGATAGTGAATGTTACTAGTATTTCTTGGGAAAAGGCTACCATGACATTAAAGTTTAAAAGCAAAATCTCTAATAAATTAGGTTTAAATAATTATATTCCAATATCAGTGGAGAAAGATGATAGTAGAAGAGTATATGGAGGAAACTTTTAATTTTAAAAAATTAATTTAATGTGATGTTTCTTTTAATTAAGAAGAACAGGAGGCCTAGAAAGCAAGCAATCCAGGTTGGAATATGAGAAGGAAAGGCTCCAGGGAGATCTTCTGGATAAAAACACACACATAAAACTAACGTACTTAATTGTGAGGAAAATAGAATCGAGAGGCATGTTACAGAGCTATTGAAGTATTTAATGACTGAATAAATTAAGAAAAAAAATAGAGTACCAATTAATAACTCCAGGAATATTTTAAAACTTTGAATAAGAAAGAGAACATATGCTATTCTACTTAGTTCAGCCAAAAAAAAAAAAAAAAATGGACACAGTCATAAGCATGTAAACTCTGAATGTTGGTTTACCCAAAAATTATGATAGAACTTAGGAAGAATGGGAATTACTATTAGATTTCTAAAACTATGTTCATGAGTTACCTCAATAAAATTATAAAAGAAAGCCCTCTGGACAAAAGATAGTAAAATCATTTCAGCCAAAAAGGATGTTTTATTGAAAGCTAGTTGAAAGCTATAGTCTCAGCAAGATAGAAATCAAACAGAAGAGAGGCTAAGAAAAACCTTTGCTCCCCCGTCCCTCCCCCCAGTAGAAATTGGCTCTTTTCCTAGAAATCCTGAATTTTAAATTCTAGCCATCAGGCCAATGTTCCACCGATGAAGGAGAAATGTGAGCATATGTACTACTAAGTCAAAGATATACAAGAACTATGAAAGGGACCTGGAGAAACGAATAGAGCTCTGTGTATTCTGCTGAGCTAATAAGAGAGAACTGACTAATTTAAGGTGGACCAATCTCAGGTTTCTCTCAAGCTTCTAATGTTTTCCAAATGTATTTGTCTTATCACTTAAAGGCTTATAATAATAATCTATGTTCTGTTTATTTTTCTCAAAAAAAAAAAGAATAAACGTTTGGGGAGTCAATTCTGAACCCCTTCAGCAGGAAGAACCCGTCCTTTTACCGTGTGAATAATTTAACCGGAATCATTGCTCACTATTCAGAGAATGATTTATATAACCTTTGGGTCAACTTGTGCTTCATGGTGCACTAAGTTCTTGACACTCATCTCTATAAACTGGAGACAGATTTGTTATTTGTATTACCAAATATTGATTGCAAACTTTCAAAAAAAAGGAACCTCCCTTATAGGATTAGAGAATGTTAGAGCAAAAGAGAACTGACAGATGGTCTTGAATAAGCCACCATTTTATAGCTGAAGAGACCAAAGCCCAGAGTGACTTGCTGATGTCTCCCCAAGCTGAGATGGGAGCTGGCCTCGAGCTCGCCTCCCCGACTCTCAATCCACGCTCCAGCACTGACATCGGGTAGCTTCTCTCATTGCTTGGTCAATGAGTGTGTTAGGCATGAGAAGGTAAAAATGAAAGAGACATAAAACTTGACATCAGGGAGCTCAAAATCTAATAGGGAGAGTGGATATATAACTCCCCCTCCCAAAGCATTATACCGTGCTCAGTATACTGTTGTTAGAAAGATCTCCCTAAAAATAGAAATTGGAACATTTCATCTGTCCCTGCTTGAAGCCCTGCAGTGGCCCCTCATTGCCTGCCAGGTAAATCCTCCTCCTTGTTCTCTGACCTCTTGTCTAACTGCATCAATGTTAATGTCGAAGATCGGCGTAGAGAACCAATTGCTTTTCCCTACACATGACGTGCTGTTCCACCGTGCCAGGACTTTGCTGGGATGTCCTCTCCTCGTTCCCCTCCCCAAGGGTTAGCTCATTCATGATACGTTTCCTTAGGTTCCTCTCCTCCAATTTCTTCTCACAGGTGGAATGAACTGCTCCCTGCATTGCTTATTGTCCACTGTGTCCTGCTCACACTTCTATAGCACCTATTGTGCTTTGTAACATTGATTTTTTTTAAAAAAAATACACAAATGTATATGCTATTTACACTTATGTCTTTCTCTGCTAGTTGAAAGTAAACTCCTTTGTGGTAGGACCGTCTTCTTTGTACCCCTAGAATGTAGCTCAGCATCTGGCTCATAAACACTCCACTGACTGAACTGCCCATAAACAAAGGGCTCTGGAAATGCAATGAAAGGAGCCCTGACCTGCACTTGGAGGAGCTGCCCCAGAAGGTAAATGATCAGTAGGCCATAAAGACAGAGGGCAGGGGTTGGTTCATACCTGGGTGGCAAGAATAGAATGCTCAAAGGTGCAGAGGCCTGAGAGATGCTGAACATGGTGGCATGTTTGAGAAATGTTAAGGAAGCCTGTGAGGATGGACTATGGGATATGGTGATTTTGTTGTTAAAGTAGCAGTGTCTACAGAAGCTAGTCAAGACCTGTGTGTGAAAGGCCTGGTAAACCATGCTAAGAAAAGAGTTTTGATCATATTATAGGACCTAGTAAAAGAGTTGTGAAGGTCAGTATTCAAGAGTGTGAATTATTGCCCTGACCAGTTTGGCTCAGTGGTTAGAGCGTTGGCCTGCGGACTGAAGGGTCCCAGGTTCGATTCTGGTCAAGGGCATGTACCTTGGTTGTGGGCACATCCCCAGTAGGGGGTGTGCAGGAGGCAGCTGATCGATGTTTCTCTCTCATTGATGTTTCTAATTCTCTATCCCTCTCCCTTCCTCTCTGTAAAAAAAAAACAAAAACAAAAACAAAAAAGAGTGTGAATTATTGGATGTACCTGTTGAGAGAAAGGACAATGCAAAAGGACAGCTGAGTAAAGGCTGCTCTGGAGAGGGCTGAGACTGATAGCTCGGAGTCCAGTGTGACATTGGTGATCTGAGGGTTGAGAGAACTGAGAATGGTTCCAGTGAGAAAGTGATGGGAGCCAGAGCAAGGTAGTGGAGATGGAGAAAAAGAGAATGACTGGAGAAACACGGCAGTGGTGGATTGGTGAGTGGTGACTGCTTGAAGGGGAGGAATGAGGAAAAGGGAGGAGCATTTATCCTGGATGTTTAAGTGGATGGCAATGTCCTGAGATGAACTTCAGTAAGAAGAGGTTTTTGAGAAGTGACATTAAATTGAAATGTGATGTTTGTAAGGTACACACATGAAGAGGTTGAGAAAACAGTTGGAATTATGTGTTTCCTACTCAGGAAAGAATATAGGTCATGAGTACCTGGATACCTGGATGATAACGGAATTCCTCAGAGAGGGTGAGAGCACCTGGAGATCATACGAGTGAGAGAAGAAGCTCTAGGATGAGGCCCTTGGGAAAGGAGGAGAGAGAGGAGAGTGAGACAGCAAAGACTAAATTGAAGTAGATGACGAAGAAGAATAAATCCAATGTGGAGTCATGGAAGCCATAGAACAAGAGAGTTTATTCCACAGGGAAGAAAGAGTTAGTGGTGTTCAAATCAAAGAAAGGATAAGGAGGATGAGGACTGAACAAAGGTCCTGGAAGAGCTGTAATAGAAGGCTGCAAACATGCTCATTGGGGGCTGGAGGATGTCCAGCAGAAGCCAGCCCAGAGTTGAACCAGTGAATCCGAGACAAAAGGCTCCAGTTTCCTAGTCCCACCCAGTTCATAGGCCTGAGGTTGAATTAAACTATGAGTTATGCTCAAATGCCTTCATCTATTGAGGTGGTTGGACCATCTCTGGCAAGAATTGATAAAGAATTGAGAGGCTTTCACGTTAATTTTATTTTTCATTTGTGTGAGGGGTTGGATTAAGGAGGTAGCTGACTAAAGAAGTAAGAGATGAACATAAAAAGGAAGGGGAAATAAGAAGCATTTGCTCCTTTAAAAAGGTGATGTGCCAAACAGCAGTTCTAGAACTTTTATCCTCCTGCCTCCACATAATCTAGGGTCTATTTATAGGAAAACTATAAGCTAGTATGGCCAATATAGGCTTCTGTGGGCTAGCAAAAAATGCCACCACCATATAATTTTTTCCAAATTCTTCAAAACTGTTTTAGTAAGGAACTTGGTAAGTATGGGGACTCAAAGTGCAATCTGTGGACAGTGTTGAAATTGAGAGTACAGACATTGAGAGTAAGCACTTAAAATTTGTCCAAGCAAATTAAGAATGCCATGACATACAGGCACTTCGTCAGTGGACTCACCATTGAGCAGGCTGTGGGTGAGTATTGTGAAGTTTGAGTGTTGTGAAATTTGCAGTGATGCACAGGGGTCATGACTTGGGCATTAGTCATGTGCAAGAGGACCAGGTGTCAGACAACAATAGCTTGGAATTTTTTAAAAACAAACAACAACAAACCTACAGATAGTTGAAGAAGCACTGCTCTTAGATCACAACCGATTTGCAAATGAAACTCTTTATAGTTAGTTTGGGAGAGTTATAGGGAGTTGACAGAGAACTTGAGCACACACCAAAAAAGGTAAACGTTAAATTAGAGGAAATTGGAGATCATTGTGGAAGATGTGAATTGGTGCTGGAAATGTCCACAATTACCTTCTGAAAAGACCTTTCTAGATTAAATGCAAGCTAGTTTATCTAAAAATTATTTTGTTCATTATAATATCCCCCAGGTCTGTAACAGTACCTGGTACATGGTAGGCACTCCAATAAGTATCTGTTGAATATTGAATTAGTTGTTGTAACTACAACATAGAGAATTCATTGAGTAGGGGAAAGGTAAGCATTAGGAAAAACAGCTAGGCGAATATAGACAGTCCAAATATAGGTTGTTGGGCCCTAACCCGATTGGCTCAGTAGATAGAGCACTGACCTGTGGACTGAAGGGTCCCAGGTTCGATTCTGGTCAAGGGCATGTACCTTGGTTGTGGGCACATCCCCAGTAGGAGGTGTGCAGGAGGCAGCTGATCGATGTTTCAGACTCTCTATCCCTTTCCCTTTCTCTCTGTAAAAAAGTCAATAAAATATATTTAAAAACAACAACAACAACAACAAAAAACAAATATAGGTTGTTGGGACTAAGCAGCCTAGTGGACACTAAAATAAAATATAAGTCTAAGAAGCATTGAGAGAAATCTCTAGTTTTCTTTCTCCATCTGAGTAGGCAGCATGGCTATTCATTAAGGTCCAATTCAGAAACCTGGGGTCATCCCCGTCTCTTCCCATTGCCTTTGCCCCCAGTATTCTGTCAAGTAAGTCTTTATTCTGACTTCTCCTTCTACTCACATGGAGTTAGTTCAAGCTGTAGCTCCTGCCCCAGGACTTTCACAATAGCTTCCTAAACAATCTCCCAGATAGGCTTTTCTCTGTCAGCCTTTCTTTCAAAATTGAAAATCTGTTATTTTTACTCTGTTGTTTAAAAAGCAGGAAATGGCTCCCAATTTGCCTTAAGCAACGCCTAAACTCCACCATAGCACAGCCCCTTAAAAGGCCCTGTCTCATCTGCTCCTTGCCTCACACCCCAGCCTTTTCTCCATTCCCTCCTACCTGGTGATCCTTGAACCTCAGCATCATGAGGCTAACTGTAACCCCTGACCCAAGGGTGTGCCATACTAGTTTATGTTTCTGTGCTTCTGCTATTCCTTTCGCCTGCACTGCCCTCCACCCACACACCCCGCTTACTGCTCCATCCACATTCATGTCTTATTGCTGCTGCAACAAATGATCCCTAACTTAATGGCTTAAAAATGACACAAATGTATCATCTTACTTTTTTGGAAATCAGAAGTCTGAAATGAGTCTCATGGGCTAAAACCAAGTTTTTCGCAGAGCTGTGTAACTTCAGGAGGCTCTGGGAGAGAATGTGTTCTTGGCTTTTTCCAGTTTCTAGAGGGTTACCCACGTTTTTTGTCTGTTGGCCACATCATTCCCATCTCTGCTTCCATCGTCACATCTCCTCTGGCTCTGACACTCCTGCCTCCCTTTCATGCAAGCATCCTTGTGAATACATTGGACTCACCTGGGTGATCTATAATCTTTTCATCTTCCCTGAATGTAGTCACATCTGCAAAGTCCCCAATGCCATGTAAGGTAACAGTCACAGGTTTAAGACCTGGACATCTTTGGGGAGCCATTATTCTGCCTGCCACACCATCCAATGCCCATTGGTCTCTTAAAGCTCAGCTCAGATAGCATTTTTCTCTGAAGCATCCTCTGTGTTGTTTTTTAAGATTGATTTGAACCCAGATGCGGTAGCTTAGTGGTTGAGCATTGATCTATGAACCAGGAAGTCACATTTTGATTCCCGGTCAGGGCACATGCCCGGGTTGCGGGCTCGATCCCCAATTGTGCAGGAGGCAGTTGATCAATGCATCTCTCTCATCACTGATATTTCTATCTCTCTCCACCTCCCCCTTCCTCCCTGAAATCAATAAAGATGTTTTTAAAAAATTGATTTGAGGGGGAGAGGGGAAGGCAGAAACATCAATTTGTGGTTCCACTTATTTGTGCATTCTTTGGTTGATTCTTGTATGTGCCCTCACCAGGCATGGAACTCGAAAACCTGGCATATCAGGAGGATGGTCTACTCTAGCCGATGGAGCTACCCAGCCAGGACTCTGAAGCGTCCTCTGTTAGTCCTTCCATGCAGAGCCAGTTGCTCTCTATTTTGTGTCATGTATGTGCTATCATCACTGCATGGATTAGCTTGTGTTGCATACATTAAATTTTTAAACATGTCTATCTCTCTAACTATACTTTGAGCTCTTGAGGGGGCAGCTTCTCTTTGTGTCCCTTGTACCTAGTACAGTACATGACATATAGTACATATGAGCAAATTTATTTTTAGAAAATGGATCTGCCCCAGGCACTGTGATGAGCCATTTTCATGAACTGAGATGTAGATTTAAATGGTGACTGAAGCTCATGTTTCCTGCCTCTCTGGGGTCATCTCCAACCACTCCCACTCCTACCCCTCCAGCCACACTCGCACACCTACCATCCCTCAAGTCACATGGACTTTCTAACCCTTCTTTTCTGCCTTCCCCAGCCTCATCTCTCTCTCTCTGTAATGCTCTCCCTCCAACTTTTCTGTTTTATGAATCTCTATTCCTTCTTCAAGGCACAAATGCGAATTTTTTCTCTGCAATGCCTTTTATGATCTCCTCAAGAATCAATCACTTCCTCACTTGGGTTACTATTTTGTGGACATCTGTGTTACATATCTCACACTCTGTTTTGCCTGGTTATGTACATTTCTGTTCTCCCGCAAGGGTGTGCAAGGACCACGTCTTGTTTATAGCAGTGCTGGGCATACAGCAAGCGATCAACACTGTTTATTAAATTAAACTGAGCAGGTGCATGCATGAGCATTGAGGGCCATAGGAAAGAATCAAAGATAAAGGATGCCCTTGAGGAAAGTAAGGAGGAAGGAGGAGATGGACATGACACTCAGAGAGAACTTCAGGAGACTCGAGGAAGCGGATTATGATGAAGACCAGAGTCAGAGTGACTGACCTCTAATCAAAGAGGAGAGTATGAGCAGCAGCCCCAAAGGCCACTGAGACGCTGGTCTGGGACATCAACAAGAAAGGCCCTTGAGAGATGCTGATGGTTTTAGGAAGCACAGCTTTGAGAGCGTTCAGTCAGGGCCCTAGGTCCACCCTGTTTTTAGGTCAGGAGGGGAAGGATCTCCAGAAAAGAAATGACTTGAGGAAGAGGAAAACCAGACTTTTTATTCCATCAACTTGTTTGAATGCCTGGGACATGACTCCACAGCGCAGCTCCAAGTCAGGTTGGAAGGCTTGGTTCTTTCATCGGACATAGAAGGTTCGAAGTATGGGGTGATATGGGTAGCTCTCATATAGGGACCAGCTTGCTGTGTTTCCCTATAATAATCAGATATTTTCATTAACAGGCCACAGCCAGCCTAGTGGTTCAGGGGCTCTCAGGATCAAAGGTAAAATGGTTAATCTGGCTTCAGATCTAGGAGCAATTTCTGTTCCATGGAACTTTTGTGGACACTGGGATCTCTCTGTACGAGACGTTCTCTGACCCAGTGGACCAATATTCTCCATGCCTCTGCCTGTCTTGAACTTTGCTCTCCTGTCTTCCACCAAACTACCTTCAGCTGCATTCTGCAACTGATGTTCTGGTTAGCTAACCTCTATGGCCAGCTGTCTGTCTTGACCCATACTAAGCCTGATCTAGACAAACTCCCATGCCTGCCACACCTGCCTGGATGTTTTCCCAGATTGATTTCATCTAGCATTTAAGTTCTGTGATCTGCTTCTGTTGTGTCTACTCTGGTCTGCTAGGTCATGCGTTCTCAACAGGAGTGAGGATGGTTCTTGGGGGATAAAAAACCAACTGAATGTTTTCATGCACAAAGTGCAGATATACATGCAGTACACAAACTGATATAATAATGTATCTGGTATTAGAGTGTCATGGGGGAGAAATGTAAAAATGTCTAAAAAGGCTGCTTAGGAGGGCCACATGGGGGTGGGGGTTGGGGGTGGAGGAGGGAGATGGAGAAACACGGTGAGAGGTTATGAGACCGAAATTTGAGTTACCAGAGGAACATGAAAAGACGATCTAGTGAACACATTTTGAGCACTTATTATGTGCCATGGACTGTGTGAAACCCTTTCACATTTGTTAGCAAAAAAGCTTCTCTTTATTTTAGTCTCAGTGTACACATTCCTTTTAGGAACAACAGCAACAGTTCCCATTGGGATAGTAGCCTACCTCTCCTCTCAGCTTCAGCAGTTTTTATGCTAATTATGCGCTTGGAGGTAACTCCTCATTCACATTTTGCAACATCAGAAAATGAAAAACACAGCCCAGCTTGTGTTTGTAGAAGCTGCTTTCATGGCAGCCTTTCAACCGGTTGGGCAATTTAAAAGATGCAATTGTAATCATGACTAACTCATTAAGATGCTTCAGGGGAACCAGAATATCCCTAACCTACTTTTGAAAAGAGAGGCAAGGAAAGTACAGGGTTGAGAATAATTCAAGGAAAACAATTTCAAGTCTTTGAACAATAGACAGACTCTACCACCTCCTTAGCTGGGCTTGAGAGAGAGGGAGGGACAAGAAAAAGTCTTCCTTGGAGGAAACCTGGCAATGACTTGTGCTACTTGCTCTTCTAGACTCTGACCTTTATTTGGTTGGTTGTTTTGACTTATAAAAGTCTCTTCTTTGTTCTCTCATGGAAAGTCATTCGGAATTTACCAGTGAGACTCTGCATTTATATTAGTCAGATCAGCTATGCTACGTATTTGTCGTCTGTACTCAACTCCTGAACTTCCCTTCTCTCTTGCTTTCCTACCTTGTCATGAGGGATGATGTTGGGGTGGGACACGGAGGGGGGAAGATGGATGAGCCACAGTGGCCACTTGGAATCTATAGCCAACTCTTGGCAGCTTATCCGTGGTAGATCTTGTTCTCAGCTTCTTGTTGACTTTATCACCCGCGCTGTGTGCTTAACTCTCTGATAGATGTTGTCATTAGCTCTCTTTATTCACGATGCCAAGAGCACCAGTTGAACAGGGAACTATTCAAGAAAACCTCCTTTTTAAGGGTCAAGTTGACCAGAAAAAAAAGAAAAGCATTATTGTTTTATTAAAATTGACTTTGTTTTAGAAATAATCATTTATATCCAGTCAAACTAGTTGTGCGTTCAGTCACAGTCTTATTCTTTCTTCCTGGTCACTCTTTGCAATCCAGAGGGAAAAGAGGAGGTGGAGGGGAGATTTTAAAACACAGCTTTGAGTGGGAGTCTGAACCACAGGTGAATGTGTGACTTTAGGGGGTAGGGAAACATCTCTGCTCAGGTGGACACACCTGAGAGGGACCATTGACTATAGGAGAATAGACAAGGGACACTGGTGGGTAAATAGGCAGCTTTTCCAGTTCTGGATCACTTTCACATTATGACCTCAATCTATTTTTTTAAGTTTCATAAATTCTTGGAACATCAAATATACCCAAACAATTCTTCCAAAAAAGTGAGTATTTCTAGGCTGCCCTGGAAATCAGGACACCTCGAATTTAATCCCTGTGACACTGGCTGACTCTGTAACTTTCAGCTTTTTCACTCCTCCAGCATGGTAGAAATAATGGAAAACATACAGGCTTTGGAATCATTACAACATGGGTTCCAATCCTACCCCTACCACACTTATTAGCTTGTTGATCTTGGATAAGGCATTTAATTTCTTTGAACCTCAGTATCTTTGTTTGTTGAATGGAGAAAAAGAGATCTGCCTTGCAGGAATGTTGTGAGGATCATATGTGGAAACATCTAGCACATTGTAGTCACTATGTGCTTTCATAAATGGCTTCTCTCAGAGGAATATCTATCTGCACAGAGGTAGGAAAAGGCTAAGTGACAAAAGGCATGGCCTTCTGAGCTCATTGGCTGCTAGATGCTTTCTTAACCTTATGGTTATCATTAGAGAATGAGGAGAATGCAGCTTGGCCACACAGACATTCAGGCCTATTTTACTTCTGCAGGATATGACCACCACAGAAATCAGAATGCGAGAGAGAGAGAGAGAGCGAGACAGACAGACACACAATCTGTTCTTCCCAAAAGCAAAGAGCATGCAGCATTCCTTCAGCAGCAGCACAGAAAGGAGAGGTGAGTGGCTGCCTGCTGGCCATGTGCTCACCAAGCCAAGCAACCAAAGCATTTCCTGCTCTAGTTCTGGACAAGGCCTCTGGAGAGTAGTTTGCCAAAAGCAAGGAAGGCAGCTGCATAACTGCCTCGGTCCATGGAGCTGACAAACCGGTATGCCATCAAAGAAAGAGAGAGTCATGGGAAATAAAAGCCTATGGTTCATCCTCTCAGTCAGGGAGTCAGGTGGGTGTGAGGTGGCACCTTTGCTCGTGCTCATTAACGAAGGTGCTCTTCGTGTTCTCCTCCTCCTCTTTGCCTGCCTGCCCACTGCTGGGTTCCACTGGGGAGGCAGCAAGTAACTACTCAAACCATTAATTATGTATTGCCTGTGTACCCAACATTCATTCTACACACCTACATTGGCTGTCTTCTATGAGAACAACAAAAATAATAAGATAGCCCTGGCCGGTGTGGCTCAGTTGTTGGGCATCGTCCTATGCACTGAAACATTTTGGGTTTCATTCCTGGTCAGGGCACATGCCCAGGTTTCAGGCTCAACCCCTGGTAGGGGGTGTGCAGGAGGCAGCTGGTTGATGTCTCCCTCTTACATCAATGTTTCTCTCTCTCTCTCCCCGTCCTCTCTTCATCTTTCTCTAAAGATCAATAAAAAAAAAAAATCTTTAAAAAAATAAGATAGATGGAATATAAAGTACAGCATAGGGAACATAGTGAATAATATTGTAATAACTATGTATGGTGTCAGCTAGGTACTTGACTTATCCTGTTCACTTCATAAGGTATATAATTGTCTCCTCATTATATGTACAGCTGACACTAATATGGTATGTCAACTATAATTTTAAAATAATAAGACAGAATCAGACTTTGCACTCAAGTAGGTCTTAATACAGTAGTCTCATGTCCAACTAAGTGTTAAATGGTATATATAATATGCAGTAACCAACTGCAGAGGGGCTCAGGGAAAGGCACTACAAAACTGAAGAAGACTTCCCAGGGGAGATGCCATTGATCTAGGCCTTGAACTAGAATTCCACAGGGCATGGGGGAGCTGGGGTGGAGAAAGGGAGGGAGGAAGGGCATGCCAGGGAAAAGAAAGAGCATATGCAGAGGTGAAGAGCATATGAGCTCACAGCACATCTGGGGCCTGGCAGGTAGGTCGCTGTGCCTAGATTACAGTGATGGCGAACCTTTTGAGCTCGGCGTGTCAGCATTTTGAAAAACCCTAACTTAACTCTGGTGCCGTCTCACATATAGAAATTTTTTGATCTTTGCAACCATAGTAAAACAAAGGTTTATATTTTTATTTATTTTATATATTTAAATGCCATTTAGCAAAGAAAAATCAACCAAAAAATGAGTTCGCGTGTCATCACTGGCCTAGAACATAAACTGTGCAATACGGGCAGCAGCAGAAGAGGTAAATGTGGCCAGAATACCAGTTTGTTTGCTGCTTTTTTTTATTATTATTATTATCTCAGACTTTGGAATTTGGGCTCTAACCACAGGAAATGGGGAGCCACTGGTGGATTTTAAGTACAAAGTGATAGGTTTATTCTTGTATTTGGGGCAGTTTTGTGAATGGATTGAAAGAAGGTGAGACTGGAAACTGGGAGGCCAGTTAAGGAATCATCCATTGTATCAGAAACACTGCCAACAGGTCCAGAAGGATGAGGACTGAGGATTTGGCAGTCGAAGATCTTTGGTGACATCTAAAAGTAATTTTACTAGGACAATTCAAGCAGAAGCCAAGTTACTAAGCCAGTGGTTCTCAGAGTGTGCTCTCCAAACTATCAGCACTGGTATCACCTGGGAACCTGCTGGAAATGCAAATTACCCAGCCTCCTCCCAGACCCCACCCCAAAGCTCTGGGAGTGGAGTCCAGAAATGTGTACTTTCACATGCCCTCTGGGTGATCCTGATGCATGCTCAAGTTTGAGAACCATCGACCTAAACCAGTGATGGCGAACCTTTTGAGCTCGGCATGTCAGCATTTTGAAAAACCCTAACTTAACTCCGGTGCTGTGTCACATATAGAAATTTTTTGATATTTGCAACCATAGTAAAACAAAAACTTATATTTTTGATATTTATTTTATATAGTTAAATGCCATTTAACAAAGAAAAATCAACCAAAAAAATGAGTTGGCGTGTCACCTCTGACACGCGTGTCAGAGGTTCGCCATCACTGACCTAAACCAATTGCACTCAACTCTTGCAGTAACTGAGCTAGCTGGCTGGTATTCCCTAAGTAACTGTTAATATTATGGTTTCCTCTGTCAGTTGTGGGCTCTCTCTGACTCAGTCTCTACCTGGCAATATCCCATTCATTGTCCCAGGCCTAAATCCTGTCACCTCCCAAGGAAGCCGTTCTCATTCCTCTCCAGACAGCCCTTCTACAGGTATGGGTACTTTTGCACGTATTTCTATTATGACACTTATTGTGTTCTGTTTTTTGGTTTACTAGTTGTCTCCCCACCTCAGGAGAAGGGACTGCCTTGTTCATACCAGTATATAGTTCCCCACTGTTTTCCCATAGCAGGTGTTCAATAAATGTAGGGCAAGGAAGTGATCCCGGGTTTTGAGAAGGGAAGAACAGTAAGGGATAAGAGGTTTGGTAGTGAAAAGAAATAGAAACTTGCCTGAGCCAAATTAATCATGCGTGTGGTGTGTAATGCGTTAAGGCTGAGATAAAGTTGTTGGCTGAAGGGATTAGACCAGCAGAGAAGAGATGGGTGACAATGACAGTGGGGGCAAAAGGATAATGAATGGCAAAATGGTCTTGCAAAAGGCAGAAGCAGGTGAAATCAATGGCCAGAGCAGAAGGACGAGCATTGGCATGAAGGGAAGACTTTTCTCTGAGCTAGAAGGACAGGAAGTAAAGGTGGGTGCATGAGAGATAAATTGTGGTGTTGAGAGTTGTTTGGGGAAGTTTTTCATGCCCTCCCCCTCCCCCCAGTGTAGAAGTGGGAGGGCTAGGGAAGGTTTTACAGGGGAGGTGATATTTGAGCTAGGAGATGTCTTCATTGAAGTGGGAAGTGAAGCCTTTTGCTGGGAAGGAAACAGGGAACAGAAAGAGGCCCCCCAGAGAGTGGTGAAGTTTTGCAAATGCCACGGGTGTAGTGGTGGGGATGGTAGTGAGCTTAGAGAGCAGCTGCTGAAGGGCCCACCCATTCACCCCGCTGGCCTTGGCAATGGAAGCAGTATGGGAGGGCTGTCTGCAGGCGATGTCTCAGCAATAAGATAGACAGCTCTGAACACAGAGCCCAATACTAACATAGAAGGCATTCTAGTTCCATTTATCATCAGTGCTGAAACACAATGCAGAAACTAGCAACTATGTAGCAACAACGGAAAAGATTTATAACATATGAACTAGCCGAGAAAGCAGGATAAAAACTGCATGTGTGTTTGTGTGTGTGTATATATATTTTAAATGTTTTTATTGATTTTTGGAGAGAAAGGAAGGGAGAGGGATAGAAACATCAATGATGAGAGAATCATTGATTGACTGCCTCCTGCACGTCCCCCACTGGGGATAGGGGATCAAGCCTGCAACTCGGGTATGTGCCCTGACCTGGAATCAAACTCATGACCTCTTGGTTCCTGGGTTGATGCTCAACCACAGAGCTACACGGGTCGGGCTGCATGTATGTCTTGATCATAACTATTTGAAATGTGCGTATGAAGGAACAACTAAATAAAATATTCCAAAATGCTATAGGTGGTGGTATTATAGGTGTTTTCCCTTTAATTTTTAAATAATATGTGTGGGGGTTTTTTTGTTTATAGTTTTAAACAAAGATATGGCAATAAATAGAATTGATTCTTTATCTACTGGCTTTGTTTCTGATTAGATACACTTAGAAGAGAGTATTTAAAAATAAAAAGTGGTAGTGTGAAACCAACCTGCAAAATTGTCTGACTTTCTCTCATCTGGGGGGCAGAAGGAGGAACATGACATTCTTGAGTTCCCCCGCTGGGAGCTGACAAGAAATTGGGCATCATGCTGCAGGGGACCACAAAGGACACATGTGATCAAGCCTTTGTCTCAAGAAATTCGGGAGACCAGATTTACAATAAATGACTACAGGACTTCCTCCATGCTCAAGTGGGTAGTCTGAGCAATGGATGGAGTCGCACCCCTGAGGCAGAGACATGTGGGGAGGCCTGCGTATCACACAGGGGTTAACTGGGTGCCACTGGAGCTGGTCAGACGGACCTGGGCTGTGTCGCTGTTTACGGCTGAATGCTTTGGGACAACGTCTCAGGTTTCACTTTGTGTGTCTGTGAAGTGGGACTAATAATACCTGCTCATACACTGGTTTGAGCATTGCAAACAATAAAGTAGGTACACACAGTAAGCCCTCCATAAATATTTACTGTTCTGACCTGTATTAATGTGATTATTATAATTTTTATGCACAACTATTGACACGGGGGAACTGATTTGGACTGGGGGCATTTTGAATTCTTTGGAGGGAGTTCAGGAAGGTGTCTGAGGGCAGTTCTCTCTCACCGTTCGAAAAATGCTGTGGGTTCACCCCGGGCCTTCAGGAGGGAAGGGGGAGACGTGCAAGGAGGAACTCCACATTGGTTCTTCTTTTGCTAGTGTCTGGGCAGCTTCCCCATGTCTAAACTGGTGCATACCCTCCAGAGCACCCTTTCACCTTTCTCTCCCGCTCTTCTTCCCTGGTTTTCTTCTCTTCAACTCTTCCAACTCCCCTCTTCTCCTCAAAAGCCTAAGTGGTGGATGAGTAAGGAGCTATTCTACCTTTGGCATGTTCCAAGTTTGCCTTTTTGAAACTTGAAGGTGGTCTCTTAATTCCAGGAGTTTACATAAGTCAGTCTGTGTTCATCCTCTCCATGTCTTCACTTACTTAAAAAATGACTAGACAGACGAGGATTGAGGACCATAAGAGTTCAATTAAGGAAGGCTCTTTTGAGGTAACTATATCTTGCAAAAGAAACCAACAGAGGTGTGAACTGTGCACAGGGCTCTTCTCAGCCATGAGGTGTCCTTTCCTGGACCCAGATGTCGATTTCAACGTGGGAAGCATTCTTTGACTTGCTGGCATCTGTTCTTCTTGCCTTGCTTGGACTTTGAGTGAGTGTGATAAGAGGAAAGAATCAAAGGTGTGCAGAAACATGACCTGGCCAGTGGTCTGGACAAGAGAATAGCGTAGTCATATTACATTATTCTTTTTATTTCTTTAATCTATTTTTTATATTAAAGTATAGTTGGTATACAATGTGATATTGGTTATATTAGTTTTTCAGGTGTGCAATATAGTGATTCCACATTTTTATACCTTACAATGTGATCACCCCCACAAATTCTAGTGCAGAAATCAGAATAATTACAAACAAAAACAAGTTGGTATCCCGACCAGGTCCAGCCACCACTCACACCTGCTGAGTTCCAATTTCACATTCCATTCCACACTGGTGAATAATAATGATGTATTTTCAGCTTTGTTGGAAACTATTTGTACATGTACAAGGTCATTATCTTCAGCAACAGACACCTGCGCCGAGCCAGCCATTACCTCTGTCTCTGCACATATTAGCACACGTACGCACCACAGCCCAGCAATTACCACCTCCGTCCCTGCACACATTAGCACACATACACAACACTGATTTGTACTTTCCTATAAAATCACTCTTTCCCTTTTTAATTAGAATGTTTTCAGAAGCAAACCCTATCGTTAAGGCCATGTACGCTTCTATTATAAAGACCAGTTGCCAGCCAATAATTATCTCCTGATGAGTTACTTTAGAAGGAGGCTTAATTTCAGTGCTTACTTTTAAAAATGGGATTTCTTTACCTTACTTTTGAGGCCCCCATCCTCACACTTAGTTAATCATTTTCAATTCCACACAAGTGTTCTCTTTTCTTCTGCTTCGGGGGGACTCAGATGTGATCTGCCCTCAGATAGGATGAAGATCTCCGCCCCCCCCGCACCCCCGATTCTTTAAGGTGGAAACTATATGTCTGAACCTCACTGCTGAAGAATCTCTTGGCTAACCTGTGGGGGAAGAACCTGAGCATGCTGGGTAGAAACAATTGAAGTCTCGGAGAACAAACACCTTAACATTTCACAAATAGCCAGAGTTGCATAACCATTGTAGTGACTGAGGCACTGCAACTCGTCCAGTAACACTGTGGTTTCATAATTACACGGTTGTGGATTTATGCTGCTCTTGAGTTGGGGGGATACCCTGCTACATACAGGCCAATCCTTTTTTACATCATTACATTTAAAAAGTATACACTGACTTAGGGATCGAAGTGTAATCCCTCCAGGCACAAAATACTTAAAAGGAAAATTTAAGTCAGATAAGGCTAAAGTGAGCATGCCTATACTAACTTTCCTGCTTATCTCACGGATAGCAGAGACTTTTAGATTCCTAGGTACCTTTTATAGGTACCATTCATCATATAGTACATATACAAGAGAAGAGTTAGTTGTGTAAGGACAAGCTTAAATTTTCCTCTCCTTGGTATTCATTGGAAACAATCATATGCCTAAGAGGGCAAACATATGTCAAGAAGCCCAACTTACACTTTCTTATATTGCTTACACTCTTCATTGGAGCAGAGACCATTGTGCTGATGCTCACTTAAAGGGTCAAAACGGTTCCTAATTCTAAGAGTAGTTTGACGTTGAGATTGACTCCTGCCTTCCAGAACTTGTCCTCTGTGTAGCGGAACCTGGTGGACCTCTTAGAACATGCACTTGCTCTGTGCTCTAGGGAAGGCAAGGAACCAACTCCCGTGAGTTTACAAATACGAACAGGTGGCGGCTCTTGTCTACACTGCTGACAGGTTAGTCACATAGGCTATCTCAGTTCATTCATATCTTGCGGGCTGGGGACCAAACACAATGGGAGTGGCCTTAGAATGAATCCCAGTGCTCTCTACTCCCCCTTAGCTCTGTTCCTTATCTCTGCTGTAGTTCTGTTGTTGGTGTGTTGTCCCCTTGGCCTCCTCAATGCTCTGTGGCCTCCTCAATGCTCTGAGGTGCAGGCTGATACATGTCTGTATTGCCACAGAGTCAAGGATGTGCTTTGCGGAGGGTAAACTCTCCAAAAATGCTTTTAAGTCAAAGAATGCATGTGCTTACTTAGGCTTTGTAATTACAGTGGGCCAGCTGTTCTGTACCAATATGGAAGTCCTAAGAAGCTGGTGGACCTTTGCCCGGAAGTCCCTACACTAAAAATCGTCTTGAATGTACTTCACACAGTCAAGGACAGGATGGAATGAAACTGAATCAGAGGTCAGAAACTGGGGGTTTTATCTCAGCTCTGTCACTAATTACTTATTTAACCTTGGGCAGACACTTGTGCTCTATCTCAGTGTTCTCATCTGTGTAATGGGGATAATAATGACTGGCTTGGCTATTTCCCACGATTGCTTTGAGAATCGAATGAGATATATACTTAAAAGTGTTTCTGGAAAGCCTACAGCACTGCACGAATGCAAGGCATTTAATTCCTGCTTCCGTAAACACTTGGTCACACATCCCTGGGTTCCTGGGGTATGTGGTGAGGTGTGTGGAGTAGCTCAACCAATGCTTGCTATGTATCCCAGAGCCTCTTCTACAACATCTAGAGCGTCACTGATTCAGCCTGGGATTCTCCTAAACACCTAGACTTTGTCACTTTTGCATCTCTCTCCAATTCATAGAGATACAGATGCTCAATGTATGTTTACTTAAAACATACATTGAGTACGGATGTGTACTAACTATTGTGCTAGGAACTGGGGCAAAATAGACAAATAACACAGGATCCTGCCCTTGAGGGTTTTTACAGCCCATTGGATCTGAGAGAACAGACATGAGAACAACTAGGTGCCCAATTCTGCATTTCTGGTTTTGAGAGGCAATTTTACCTGTGAGTTTCAATTAGTAAAGACTTATGTGTGCATTTTTAGTTTTGACTAAAATGAAAACTAGTGTTGGCCCTTACTCATGTTTTTCTACTGCTAATGGTCTGTACATTTTAATTTGAGCTTGAACATAGATTTTTTTTTTCCAGATGAAAGCTTGTGAGATCCCATTTTTCTTTGTATCAGTGAAGCTATGGAGTTTAAGGAATGGTAATAGCTATGATTAGCTTATAGCAGTGGTCGGCAAACTCATTAGTCAACAGAGCCAAATATCACCAGTACAATGATTGAAATTTATTTTGAGAGCCAATTTTTTTAAACTTAAACTATATAGGTAGGTACATTGTTATTAACTTAATTAGGGTGCTCCTAAGCTGGCCTTTGCTAAAAACGTCCTCAATCTGAGGGGTCGACCTCAGCGAACATACCCCCACTTCTTCTAACGCCACTTCTTCAAAATAGACTCGCCCAGGCCGAAAACCACTTCTGCGCATGGGCCACGAAGTTTCAATCGCACTGTACCTGCACGCCCGCACGTGGTATTTTGTGGAAGAGCCGCACTCAAGGGGCCAAAGAGCCACGGTTTGCCGACCACGGGCTTATAGGATCACCTAATATTTTCCTGCTAATTTCTCCTACAAAGTAGGACTTGCTTTGACTAGGAGCACTGTTCTTGGGGAAGACCATTCCCAATCCAGTTGAGCAATGAAACTGCCGAGTACATTTGGGGCTAATATCTCCAGGCAGCTCCTGGCATTTCACGTCCTCAGCTGCTGTTTGAGTTTCGAGACACCACCATAAGACCCTCTGGCTTCAGATCGGGATCAGGGACATAGTGAAATGGTCGCCTAAATGCGCACCATGGAATTTGGGGAGAGGCCAATGACAGAAGCATATTTCAGTGCAAGTCCATCCTTTCAATCAGTCCCAATACTCCCAGCTCTCCCTAAAGACATCAACAGTCCCTGCTACTACAAGACAATCTCCCTGCTTCCGGCTACACTGCTGTCTTATCTTGCCTGCTTATCTCATCTATCTAACCTTCTTTTCCTTTCCCTGTGTTTCCTATGTCCATCATGCCTCAAGATATTGAAGTCGTTGCTCATTCCTTGATCGACCTTTCCTCTCTTATTGAAGCAATTAGAAGTCTTAGGGGCCAATGCCCATCTTTTCTGCATTCCCTCAGCCCCTGCCTTAGTCCTTATCTTCCTACTTTTGGAACCAGGCTCTGGGCTCTACTGTTCACCTGCCTCTATACTTGCTCCCTTGCCTGGGACAGCTTAGATCACTAAACATGAGAAATCTCTGCTTCTTTACCTGATTAATCTTTTGGTCTTCCAGTTCTTAGTCCAGCTGTTGCAGTTGCCCTGGAAACCTTCCCTGACCACCCCTGGGCTGGGGCAGGACTCACAGGCCCTCAGCTGTCACACCTGTGTCTTTATCCCTCTACTCTTCATACAGGATCTGGCCTGTGATAAATATTCATCCAAATGCCGGTTGATGGGTTGGATGAACTTATGCTCATCTCTCAGTCTTTGCCGATTCCAATTTCTTCTCTTGATTTTCAGCTCCCTTTTTTGTTTTGTTTTGTGTTTAGCCATTTATATCCATAACTTCTTTCAAAACATGTCTTTAAAAACACCTTTTCAGTTACAGCCTCTACTTTCACTTGTAACAATTACTCTTTATTCCTCCTGTCATTATGAGAATGTATGCAATAAGTTTAATTATAATAGACGCAAAAAGGTTGTAAGTTAACGTAATATCGGCTTTCCTCAAAACAATCACCTCGAGAAACTGTGAACCTCTTGTCACAGTAATGTCATAGCCACGGTCTTTCTGGAACTGCTCTTTGGGGATAATTACGTTTACATCCTTTTGAATGTATTTTAATAATGGTACATCTAATATTTGCAGGTGATTTTTAAAATTCGTGTACAGCCAAGTTATTATGAAGTGTATTTAGTAAGTAAATAGAATGATCAAACTGATAACTCTATGCATCAGCCAATATAAAGTAATGTTATTATCTTTCTCTGAACATATTTGCACAAGGGAAATTCCAAAAACAATTTGGCTATGTTATTTTTGAAAAGAGTTTCCAGCATCCCAAGGTGACTACTTTTAATAAAGAGCACTTGCTTATCTATGATAAAGTGCTTATTCCCATCCGGCTGGGAATTTCACGGGCCTGTGAGCACACTAACTTTGTACTTGTTTCGTGTTGTTTCACATTCTAGTCCATCTACTATGTGACAGACACGAGGAATGAATAAGGCCATGGTCCTTGTCCATAAGGACCCCCTAATCTAGTGGAAAAGACAGAAATACAAACAGTCCTGTGTGAAAAACAGACACAGTGTAAGATAAAGGAGGAGTCCAGTGGAGGGACTGTCTGCGAGGGGGAGGAACTGGTGACAGTGTCGGCAAAGCCTTCTCAGGACTGAAGGAGGAATAATTAGAAGTTCACCAAGAGCAGGAGGGAAGGGAACCGCCAGAGTCATTCCAAGTCAAGGGAACCAAGAAGATACGTTTGGGGGAATCTTGAGTCATGCAATACTGTCATTGTGTAAAGTTCACAATGGGGCAGAGAGGACAAGCGAGGGGACTCGGTGAAGAAAAAGCCTTGTATTTATCATTTTTAGGAGTATGGACTTTATCCTGTAGGAGCCAGGGAAGGCTCTGTGAATAGGATTTCCCTTCCCAACAGGATCACAACCTCCACATCTAACTAGTCACATAGAGTTGCCAGTCTCCCTCTGCCCGCCCCCCCCCCGCCCCCTTTTTTTCCAAGATCGTCTCATATCCATCCCTTTCTTTTCATTGGACATCCACCTCATTAATTCGGGCCTTCATCAACTCACACCTGCCTGGACTGTTTCACAGACCCGACTGGCCCTTGGTGAACAAAAGCTCACGTTCTGTTCCTGATGATTTTTTACAGGATTATCAGAACAACCTTCCTTTAAAAATGTTTTCAAATCCTCACCCGAAGATATATTTATTGATTTGAGAGAGAGAGAGAGAGAGAGAGAGAGAGAGGGGAAGGGAAAGATGGAGGGAGGAAGAGAGAGAAAAACATCCATCGGCTGCCTCCCCTACACGCCCCAACCTGGATGGAACCCCGCAATCTAGGTATGTGCCCTGACGGGGACTTGAACCATCGGCCTCTTTGGTGTGTGGAGACACTCCAACCAACGGATCCGCCTGGCTGGGCACTCCTCTCCGTCTGCAACTTGCCATTCAAAGTCCTGCCTGATACGGTCCCAAACGCCCTTCCCTCCGTGGCCCCTGTTGCTGGTAACAGAGCCCGAGTCCCCTGCTGCTCCCCTCGCTCTCATGGTGGCGCTCCCTGGGGTGCTGCGCCCACACAAACTCTTGTGGTTGTTGCTTTCAGCCCTTTTCTTACAAATAACAAGCCTGCTAGTACCCATGCCTGATCACATCCCCCACTCTCCTGACCGGGAAGCAACCAATATTCTGGTTCTATTGTTTTACGACACACTGGGGGGTCTGCATCCATCAGTACTATTTTGTATTGTTATGAAAAAACTTAAATATATGTGTGTGTGTGTGTGTATACACTGAGTGGCCAGATTATTATGACCACCCCATCAGTACTTCATTGACACTTCCAAAAATACTGAATATTGAAAACTTCCTAAGCAAATAAATACTCTCAAGGTTTTATTATTATTATTATTTGCATAACTAATTCACTTCATTGTGCTGATGGGGTGGTGGTCATAATAATCTGGCCTCTCTCTCTCTCTCTCTCTCTCTATATATATATGGCCTACTTTATATCTCCTCTGCAATGAGTTTTTTTTCCCCACTACCATCTTGTTTTCTAAGATGTGTCCCTAGTGACATATGTGAATTCAGTCTTTCCCATTGGTGTACTGCGTCTCCTTTGATAAATATACCCTCGTTCTTCTATGGGTGGGCATCTGGGCTGCTTCTTATTTGGGGCCATTGCAAACGACGCTACAAGGAATAGCCCTCGCTGGTGCCCTGGTCCTTACACAGGGGGCTGACCTTTCACTAGTAAGATCTGCCCTCATCCCAGCTCCTCCGTGAGGGTCTGCCCCGAGTCCCGCCGCCGTCAGCCGCAAACCCCCGGGGCTCAGCAGCAGCTGGTGCCTCGGGCGTCTTCAGTGCCGTCCCACTGTGCCGCGCGCGAACGCGTGAACGAGTGAATGAATGAGTACGCGAAGGGTGCCCACATTCTCAACGGGCTCTGGCGCCCTGCCCCCCATTTCCTTGACAGCACGGGTCCTCCACCGCCTTCCCTCAGGGAGCCCGGGAGCGTGCGGCTGTGTGGGTTTGGGGACGGTACCTAGCTCCCTGGGTGAGGCCTGGCCGTCCCTGCAAGTTCAAGGTCTCGGAAGCCCTCGTGTTGGCGGTGCAGCGACAGCCTCCGGCAGAGGCCGGGCTCGGCGGGCGCCCCCACGTCCATGGCGCTCGCTGGGGCGCGCGGGTCCGCGCCTCGGGCCGGGGGCGGCCGGCGTGTCGGGGAGCTCCCAGCAGATCCCTCCGCGCGCTGCTCGGCCGGCGCTTCTTCCTGCGGGAAACCCCTGGGTGCCGAGGCCGCGGCGGGGCTGGCGACAGGGGGCGGGGCTTGAGGTGGGAGGAGGCGGCCGAGGCGGAAGGACACACGAGGCTGCTTCGCTGCACAGCCCAGAAAGTTGCAGCCAAACTTCGGGCGGCGGCTGAGGCGGCGGCCCGGGAACGGGGACGGCGGACTGGGGGTGCAGGGAGTGGAGCCCGAGTTTCGCGGTGCAGCGCGGCGCTGTGATCCGCAGAAGCAGGAAGAGGGGGAGAGAAAGTGGGGGCTCCTCGACCGGGACCCCCTCCCCATGTGGATCTGCCCCGGCGGTGGCGGCGGCGGTGGAGGAGGCGATCGAGAAGATGCCCGCCCTGCGCCCGGCTCGGCTGTGGGTGCTGCTGGCGCTCTGGCTGTGCCGCGCGGCCCCCGCGCGTGGTGAGTATCCGGCGGGGGGTGCTGCCTCCACGCCGCGCACTGCCGTCCCCGCCCCGCCCGGCCACCTGGGGGGACCCTTCCGCCCCCTCCGTGCGAGAAGGGCCGGGCTCTGTCGTGGGATCGGAGCGAGGCCACTCGGTTCCCGAAAGTTTGGACATCCTGGGCGCGTCCCCTCCCCCGCGCTCCCCGCCGCCGGCTCCCCTCGGCGGGTGGCTCCACACACACGCCTCCCCGGGCCGGGGAGCAAGTCTCAGAAACTCCCTTTCTCGAGCCTGGAGTTCGGGGTGTCGGGCAGTCTTGCCCTTTTGGTTCCGCGTTTCCCGGGGTTGAAGGGGAACCGAGGGCGGGCTGCTCGTGACCAACCTTCGCCGCTGCGGACCGCAGAGGGGCCGCGCGAAGGAATGCCAGGTCCCGGCCAGGAGGAGCGGGGGCAGGGCCTCCCAGCCCAGCGGCTCTCACCTTCCCGGCCGCGCGGAGTGTGCCCAGGGGGAGGCACACCGTCCGGGTGGGTGGGGTTGGTTTGGATGGGGCCCCGGTTTGGCGGTGCGTGCGCCCGGGTCCTGACACCCCGAGTCCTTGGTCGCGATGAATCCGGGGTGTTGTGCCGGTGGAGCCTCGGGAAGGTGGAGGCTCGGAGCAGCAGGGAAGCTGGCGTGGCTGCATGCTGGGCCACATGATTTAAAAATCTCAACCGCTGTTTGTTCTCTCCGAGGCGCGGAGCTCGGGCGCTGTTTCAGAGCCTGTGTCCGGCCCCAGGAATGTGGTGTGACGATCACCAACTCCACCAACCTGGCAGCCCAGTTTGCTGCTCTTTTGGCAGGTGGGGTGGGGGTGGGGCCCGGGAAGGTGAGGAAAAGGGAGCCGGGAACTCAGAAGTGCTTCCTTTAGGACGCCTCTTGATGGCTGTTTGCAAGTCTTTCTGCACACGGTGGGACCAAGGAAAGGAAATCGAGTCATTTTTTGTTTTACCCACCTCACTCACCCAAGATCTCAGATTCCATTTTTTTTTTTTTCCAGACTGGCAGTGGTTCTCAACTTTCCTAATGCCGCGACCCTTTAATACAGTTCCTCATGTTGTGGTGACCCCCCCCCCCCAACCATAAAATTATTTTCGTTGCTACTTCATAACTGTAATTTTGCTACTGTTATGAATCGTCATGTAAATATCGGATATGCAGGATGTATTTTCATTGTTCGCGACCCACAGGTTGAGAACCGCTGGTGGAAAGAGCTTGGGCTTTGGAGCCCAGCCAGCTCTGTAATCCCGGGTTCAAATCCAGCTCTGTTGGTGTATGAACTCACCAATAACATGGGAAGGAAGTTACCCAGCCGAAAGGATTCATTAAGGAGAATGTATAGTTAACCCATGGCAGTCAGAAGGTATTCGTGACGCCCTTTCAGGGCAGGGCTGTGTTTTATTTTTTCTGAACTCTTGCTTCCTTCCAGCAGGAAGGTGGCTTGTGTATGTGTGTTGAACTGAAAGTAGCCTAGTCTGAAGGAATCTCCTACCTTGACCAAAAACACACACACAAACCAAAAAACGGGTACCTGAGCTATTATGGACCTTTGCAAAGAAAAGGTTAAGAAGATGATGAGGTTCAGAAAAATTTGCTCTTTGTTCATTGTTAACAGGCACTCGACATGCCAATCACAGATGTTTAAAGAGAACAAGGTTATCACAGTGCTGGCTTGTTCAGCACCAACCAGATCCTTTTTGGAAAGTTCACATTCCAGACCCCTCTCAATGTCAGAAGTGGACGAGGAGTCTGTGAGATGATAAAGCAAACCTGTTGTTTGGGGATTATTTAACCAAACGCATACCGTGGTATTTTTTGCCCTTCCTTTTTCTTGAAGTGAGAGTTTTAGTGTAAGGGTAGATTTAGGCTAGAGAGGAATAGAAACAGCCGGCTAGTCTGAGGGTCACAATCTTTGGTCGACCATCAACTTGTTTTAAGTAAATAACTTCATCTTCATGACGAGTCGTCTCCTCGCCTACGAAATAGAACTAAAGAAGTAACCTACTTTGGAGACTTGGAGGGAGTAATAAAGATGATTGCAGAGCGACTTGCAAAATTAAGTGTGAAATGATACATCCAAAATAGAACTATCCTGACACACAGGGCTCCTCTCATTCTAGGACCTCAGTACATAGAAAGATGTCCTCTTTTTTTTTTTTTTTTTTAATCCTTACCTGAGGACGAGAGAGAGAGAGAGAGAGAGAGAGAGAGAGAGAGAGAGAGAGAGAGGAGGGAGGGAGGCAAGAGAGCCCTCAATGTGAGAGAGAAACATCGATGAGGTGCCTTTCCGTACATGCCTGGACTAGGGATCTAACCTACAACTCAGGTATGTGCCCTGACTGGAAATAGAACCGGCAACCTTTTGGTGCACCCTCAACCAACTGAGCCACTCCGGCTGGACAGATGTCCTCTCTTTTACTTCTGCATTGATGAGGTATTGCTGTTCTTAGGTAGCTTTTAGGCCAGCGGTTCTCAACCTGTGGGTTACAACCCTTTGGGGGTCGAATGATCCTTTCACAGGGGTCGCCTAAGATCATCGGAAAACACATATATAATTACATATTGTTTTTGTGATGAATCACTATGCTTTAATTATGTTCAATTTGTAACAATGAAAATACATCCCGCATATCCGATATTTACATGACGATTCATAACAGTAGCAAAATTACAGCTATGAAGTAGCAACGAAAATAATTTTATGGTTGGGGGTCTCCACAACATGAGGAACTGTATTAAAGGGTCGCGGCATTAGGAAGGTTGAGAACCACTGTTTTAGGTGGACAAGTTGAGTGTTCGTCAGTTAGCTCAAAGGACAAAATTTAGATAGTTTGGTTTTTAGGCAAGTGTTCTACAGATGCTAAACTACAACAGAAGAGATTTAAAAACCTGTTTCTTGGTAAAAATCTTAAATCTTTTCAGAGTCTGGCAGTGACGCTTTCTAACGACTCTTCTTCATCTTCTGTTATCATTGTGTTTTGCCAAGGTACCAATTGTAACACACCCTTCCAAACTTTTGAGTGTTCCTGTAGTTGGCTTGTGGCCAGTTGTTAATTTAAACATCAGGGAGTTCCTAAGGCAAGGAGCTGTCAACCCATCTGTCTGATTGTCTAAACAGCCAAGCAAGACCACCCCTTGCTCCTTGTTTTCTTTTGCTCTGCCATGTGAAGGGACTCCCTGGTTTTGCTGTCTGCTAGATAATTTCTCAGCTGCATGCATCTCTTGCTTTTAAAAAATATCACAAAGAGCAAAATTGTGTTTGTTTTCTCTTTCAGATGGAGATGAAACTGTTGTCCTTTTTCTTTCTTCCTGTTCTTTCTATATTATTATTCCTTTGGGGCGGGGGCGGCGGTGGGGGGGATGGGGGGCAGGGAAGGAAGAATGATTGCTTTCAGCCGCTCTTTTTTGTTTCCCAATGTTTTGATTTTTAAAAATATTGGCCCACCTCTTCTGCACCGTTCCCACGCTGTTGCCGCCCCTGTAGTCTTCCTGCAGCATGGAGGGGTAACTTCTGGTTCACCTGAATGGTAGCGGCTGACCTTGGGACCTTTAGACATGTTTAAATTCAGTGGCATATGTTTGTATGCTTCAGAGCAGCCTTGCAGTACACTTTAAAAATATCATACCCACAGAAATTTTATTTCGCCCACAAAATTTGCATTGATCTAGTTCCCACTCTCTGGTGCCATTCCTTGTGGTCCTCCTCCTTACCCTGTCCACTGTGATAGGACAAAGCTGGGTGTCCCTGCTGCATCTAAACCAGCTGGGGTGATAGTGGGACTCAACGCCCAGAGATCTGATACAGTAGGTCTGAGAATCTGTATTTTTCAAGGCGTACAGGTGATTCTAATACAGTAACTTAGTTGGAACCCACTGATAGTTCATTACTCTGCATTCAGTATGTGTATAGGATCGTTCCTTTTTAATTTTAATAACTTCTAGAATGAACCTAATCTTAGTCAGCCATTCCCGTGTTTAACCCTTTGTTCGACATACAAGCTATAGAGTATAATGCCACTTCTTGGGGACACAGTGGGTCCCCATTGTCTCTTTAGAAGGGTTTTATATATTTGAAAGATATTACTATACGCTCCCCACTCCCTTTTTCTTCTCTGTTATGTCTTTTTCATCACGCTTCATTCATTTATATCATTTTGGACCTTCTCTTCATTTGCCCTTAATGGTTTTAGAGTAAAAAAATTCTAACCTTGGCTGGTTTGGCTCAGTGAATAGAGCATCGGACTGTAGACTGAAGGGTCAAGGGCACATGCCGGGGTTGTGGGCTCGATCCCCATTGGGGGGCGTGCAGGAGGCAGCCAATCGGTGGTTCTCTCTTATCATTGATGTTTCTCTTTCTCCCTCTTCCTTCCTTTCTGAACTAAATAAAAATATATTTTAAAAAACTCTAAGCCATGATTTGGATGTGAATATAAGAGATTTTACATTGCCCATATAATGTGTTGACACTCCTTATCCTATATAATAAAAGCCTAATATGCTAAGTGTCTGGTCGTCCAGTCATCCAGTTATCTGTTCAACCAATCAAAGTGTAATCCTATATAATAAAGAGCTAATATGCTCATTAGACCTGATGGGGAACAACCTTCTGGGTGACCTTCCACTATGACCAGTGGGCGGGGCTGCAAGGCCTCGAGGCCAGGAGGAAGCTGGGTCTGTGAGGGCCGAGCCCCTTGCACAGATATCGTGCATTGGGCCTCTATTTTCTTTATATTTCTATCTTGATGTCACAACTTAAACCTTTCATTTCCCTCCTACTCTTTCCTGAATCTCCGTCTCCTCTCTCTTCTTCCCTTTCTCGGCAAATGACTTAAAGTCAAAAGGTTTCTTCTCCTTTTCTCTCTTTATGTATGCATTTTATACATAAAATATATGTATAATATTTTGGAAAGATCACTAGACTAGGAGCCAGAACACTGAATTTTTCTCCAGGTCTGTTACTAATGAGTCTTGTAGTCTTGTGGGAGGGGTGCTATTTTGGTCCATTTGTCCATAGACACTGAGCCAACGATAGAGTTGAGACTAGAATCTCTCTCTTCTGGTTCTCAGTCCAGTACCTCATTGACTTTCCATACCACTTGCATCTCTTGTACCAATGAGCTCCTGTACAGAAAAACACTTCGCACATCCTCAAGTGCTTATTGTTACTGTGTCCTTCCTGAGGAGGGGACATTGTCTTTTCACTTATGTGTTTAGTCTGATTCTCCCACCCCTACCCTGTATCTAGACAGTGGCTTGACCTCTAATAGGCTGCCAATAAATATTTGTTCAATTGAACAACTACTTTTAATTATTTTCTTATTTTGCACTACTATGGTACTCCAAATTTTAAGAAAACAGTATTTGCAAGAGTTATTGCTTACCTTACATTTGGGGGGAAACCAAATGTTTCCCTTCCCCAGATATTTTATTTAAACTTGCTATTTTGAGTTTCTCTCTCTCTCTCTCTCTCTCTCTCTCTCTGTTTTCTTCTCTCTGTCTGTTTTTGATCACTTCTGCAATTTATAAAGGTCACTTTGACGTTGGAATTTAGCCTCACAGGCATTGGCATCCACCCCCTGCCTCTCACTTGAGTCGCTTCCTGTATTACTATATTACTGGGTCAGCAATTTCTATTATTTTGTTCAAAATTGCCATACCTTATTGTCATTTGATCATTTTAGGGACCATTGGAATAGTATTTTTAAATTCTTAAAAATTAGAGTTAACTAAGTTTATGTTTAGATGACTTTTTGAGGTGTTTTTATTTTCATTGTGATTTGGATATTGCAAAGTCATACTCGACTGAGAATATGTATGTTTAGAAAAGTTTGTTTATTTTTTCCCCCACCAAGAGAGTTCCTGGAAAACCACTGCCACTGACCAAAATGCTAAAGGTGAGATAATAATAAACATTTTTTTTCGAGAGAGAGAGAACCATAAAGTGTGTGAGCTCTCTCTGCCACCAGATTCGCTCCTTGAGGGCAGGGCCTGTGACACATGCTGGTGCATAGAGCCTGTCTGGCGTGTGGCCAACATGCAGAGTCAGTGAGCAGCAGGTTTTGGTCACAGCAACTATGACTCCAGCTCTGTCCTTTCCACCTCAGGGACATTCTGGAGGAGAGGCTGACGGTGAGTCAGGGGTGTGTCTTCATGCTCCTTTCTCCTTTGAAGAGAAAAGATCTGTGGAAAGCTGACCCCACCTACGGACTTTTATGCTATCTCTTCTCACTAATTAATGGGTAGCTGAAATTTTCCTCCTCGTTGACGTATGTGTTGGCAGGGACTTTAAATTCCACCCAGTCCTTCTGTCCATCCCCTGCTGGATGCAATCCTCTTACAACATCCTGGTCAAGAGGAAGCCTACCTTCTCTCGGCTCCTACACCTCTTGTGGTAGACAGCTCCCTGCCTCCAGAGGCAGGTCAGGCCATCTTTTGGCAACTCGCATTCTTAAAAAGATCTTTATATATTCATCTGTCATCTCTCTTAGTATGACTTGCCGCCATCTTCTCATGGAATCTATCTTACTCTGACTTGCATCTTCTCAGGAATTTGCCTCATAAAGTCATGAGCCTCGCGTGGCTGACAGTATCCAAAAGGGGTGCCCTTTCCTGACCTGACACCCACCCTTCTGTAAAAGGAGCTAAACCCAGTAAGGAGCACAGAGATGATCCCCCCTGGGGTGCTCCCCTGGACATTGTGACTCAGTGGGTCTGGGATAGTGTCTGAGAACATGCATGCTTCAGAAACAGCCAGGTAAGTTGATATTAGGGGAGTTTTGGAATCACTGAAGAGTGAGACGGAAGACGCCCAGGGGTTCTGCTTAGTTTTTGTGCGTTTATTCTCTGGTGGTGCTGGAGAGGTGGGCCGCTCTGACTGGGCCCTGTGGTTATTTCCCCCCTTGAAAGTGTCTGCTTCTTGCCCAGTGCCTAGGTCCTTAGACAGAAGGGAGCTGCCCGGGTTATCTCCTCAAGGTTAGTGAAGTTGTTTTGGCTAAAAAAAAAAAAATCTGTTCTCATTCTCAGCTGTAGTTTAGAAATATAAAAACTCTCCCAAGTTGTAGGACTGCTGTGTGTGTGTGTGATGTGTGACTGGTGGAAGCCTCCTTATCCCTCCATCCGGATCTTAGCCACAGTGCCCCAATACATAGGTGTTTTGCAGTCGTTCTGGTGTCCACTGAGGAACCCTGTCCTCAGTCCTTGTGGGTGCTGCTGCCTGTGAGGCTGTGTGCTTTGCTAACCCATGAACACATGTCTCCTGCCAGGGGTTTCCTTCAGATGTGTTAGTGCAGGAAGATGCAAAGGTCACTCACTCGTTCAGGCAGCCCTGCTTTGGGGTATCTGGGCTGCAGCAGCAAATGGAATTAAAAAAAAAAAAAAAGGAGAGTGAAGGAGGAATCAAGGACCTCTTGAGCAGCACAGAGCAGTCTGCAAGGAGGGGCCCAGGAGTGCCCCTCTGACGGAGACACTGATGATCAGAAGAAGGAAGTGGCTTCAGATCTGAAGGGCCATGCTCATGACCTCTGGATGGGACAAACTGGGGCTTGGTGGTGGTGGTAGGAGGTTGGCAGTAGACCTGCTCTTTTTCTTTCTCTCCTTTTCCCCCCACTCTTGTTGAAGAACAATAGGAGTTGTTTCCAGTGTTGGGCTATTATGAATAAAACTGCCATAAACATTCATATACAGGGTTTTGTGTGAACGTAAGTTTTTTTTTATTTTTAAATATATTTTTTATTGATGGTATTACAGATATGTCCCATTTCTCCCCCTTACCCCCCTCCTCCCAGCCCCTACTCACCCGCCGACGTCTTCACTACCCTATTGCTCCTGTCCATGGGCTATGCATATAAGTATAGTTTCTTTGTTTTATCTCTTCTTGTCCTCCCAACCCCATATCCAGGTATGTCAGTCTCTCCCTCTCCTTTTTGAGGGGAACAGCAGCTGTGTGGCAGAAAATAGATGGAGACCTTAAAAAGAAGAGTAAAGCCAAGAAAGGGGCTGATAAAAGCTATAGGTTGGAGTGAGAAAAGCGGAGAAATTATTATCTGATTTATGTATGTAGATACATGTTTCCATGTAGTATTCTGCTAGGAGCCCTACCTAATGGCTCTAAGATTGATCATCTTGGCAGCTCTCTGAATGGTATGTGGGGGAGGATTGTGGTGTGTTTTCACCCGTAATTTGTGTATTTCCCGTAGCGTCATGTGGCAGGGAGTACAGGGTATTCTGTTCTGGATGTGTGGGAATCACTGACCAAGGAGAAGGTAGGGTCCTGCTCCCAAGGAGCTGACATCATCGTGGGGACAAATGAGCACACAGTTAGGAATATGACGTCCGGTCATTTAGCATTTAGGCAGTCACTTCTCTGCACTCTCTAAGAGCAGTTTCCTGCAGTCAGGGTGACTGAGGGCTGCAGGGGCTGGGAGAGGAGACTGCCATCCACCACAGAACAACGACCCCCAGCTCACCCCTGCTGGGCTTGTGTGCTGTTTTCTCTCTCTCTCTCTCTCTCTCTCTCTCGACTGTAATTTAAAAATACAAAAACTTGGCTTGGGGAAAGACAGAGACCCCTTTGTCTGGTGAGGGTGTAAATATAAATTTGGCACATGTCATGGTGTCTATTATGTCTATTAGTGGGTTTGTGGCAAGAGAGAAGGCTGTGTTCTCAGCCTGGATGCCAAGGCCGATGTAGGGCAAGTTAAGGTGGAAATATCTCGTTTGGAAGATCTGGTTCCCAGTGACAGTCACTGAAGGAACTTCTCGTCACAGCCAGGCAATGACTGAGGCGCGGCATGGGCACACCCAGAGCTGCTGCCGAAGGTGGGTGGCATTGACTAATCACACTCACATCTCCCTCACCCTCTTGTGCTTGTCTTGGCAAAACCCTGTTCTACCAGCTCCTCAAAGTTTGGGCCTTCCCAGATTGGATTGAGCAAACTCTGGGTGGGGGTGTCCTTTTACTGTCCCTTGCCACTGTGGGACTGCAGGCCGGTTGCCTTGGCCCAGTGCTGGTGCCCTGGGTCTTCTGGCCAGGCAGCGAGGGGCGGGTGTCTCTTCCCAGTGGACAAAGCACCGTCCCCAGAGGCCTGCCCTCGGGCAGTTTCTGGTCTTCACCTCAGTTCCTTTTGCAGGATATTGGCAGCTGGGCAGTGGCTCTGGTGCTTTGAATACATCAGCTAAATATCATGCCAAGACAGACCCATTGTCTCAGACAGGTTGGGTCAGAGGGTGTTGCAGAACCTGTTTCGGGGTTAAGAGTAGCTGTCCCGCCCTCATATATATTTATGCATATGAAGAACCAGTGTGTGTGTAAGGAACACATGATGATAATATTTTGATTGGAGTCAGATATTGTCTTCCTAATAATATGTTGTCTTTTAACAAATGGCATCCCTTTAAAATCCAGCTGTGCTTGCTGAAGTGTTGTATGAGAAGCTGTGGTTACAGTCTGAAGTACACTACCTTGTTCAGAGGCAGGTGTACTTTAAATTGTTGTTTGCTTCTTTTTCATCTCTTTTTACTCTCATCCCTCTTTTGTGAGGAGATTCTGGAAGGCTTTTACGCTTCAAAGATGAAATAGCCTATTTTAACTAGCACGTAACAGGGAGAGGTTGCTATGTTGGCATGCTTACCCAGGATTCAAATAAGAATAATTAAATACTGTTTATTTGCTAATATATTCTGTTGAGTTTTTGAACATCAATAGTTAGAAAACTAGGTAGTGCAAATGCGTTAACTTCTCAAAATGGGAAATGTAGTAAGCTGCAAAGAAACGTTTGCTTAATTCTTTGTTTTCACATGCGTTTGTTTGTCCAGAAAGTGTGGGGATTCAATGAAGTTTGAGGACATCTGTAATTTTGATGATTACTTTTTATTATGTTTTTCTTTTCCGTGAATATACGTTTATTTGCTAGATCATCTTTAATTGGAAACATTAAGGACATTGATTATAACATTTAAAGCACTTTCTAATCTTTATGAGGATTATTAGAGAAAAAAAAAATCATATCCTGTGAATCGTGCAAGTCTTTGGCATTATGTTACTATTTAAAGGAAGTAGCAATAAGAGATTTAAGGAAAATGGTTTTAACTACAAACAAATATTGTAACATTTTAAGGTAGGTTTACATAACAACAGCATTATTTCTTAAGTTTACACATAATAAACTTATCTGTATTTTGTTGATTTTTCTCTGGCACCTGCACAAGATTTGCAGAGGTGGTGGTGATGGTAGTATTTTACTGTTATTATTTTGATGTACATCTTTCTGTCTTTTTTCATATCTTTAGTTTTAAAAAGTTGTTGATAATTTTCTGTTCTGCCTTACTTCGGTGGTTATAAATATTTTTCATAAATTGAATTTTAATGGTTAAATAATATCCTAATTAGTAAGTTTACTATATTTTGACCATTCTCCTTTGGTTTGCTTGCATATTTGGTTGGTTCCATCTCCCCCTCCCCCCCTGTATAAATGGTACTGATCATTTTTATATAGAAAGAAATTTTGCTCTTTAGGATATTTTTCATTAAGTTAGATTTCCAGAAGAGACATTAATATGTCAAAGAGACATTAAAAACCAGGATAAAGGATTTTTTAAAAATCAGGAAAACGTAAGAGAAAATTAAAATGTCCATCTCCAACCAAAACCTAGAGTTAATATGTTAAAACATTTCAGTGTTTTTTCTGTCTATTATTGTCATTGGGATTTTAATATGCATATAGTTTTATCTTCTGCTTCTGCACCATTTAAATATTGTGAACATTTCTCCATATATATATGTGTGTGTTCTTTAAGAATGTAGTTTTAAAAGCTGCTTACTGTTCTGCCTTAAGAATCTACTATATTTTATTTAAATTGAATTCTCTTTATAGTTTCCAAGTTTTATAATTATAAATAATGCTATAATGAAAATTTTTGTATATAACTTTCTGTAGGGATAGCTATTTCATCAACATAAATTCCCAGCAGTCAAATTATTGTATCAGAGTATGGGCTGTTCTGTGGCTTTTGATACACACTGCCAAATTCCCTTCCATATAGTTTGATCAAGTTATATTTCCATCAGCAGAACATCAGTGTTCCCAGCCATTGTCCACCTAGTTTTATTTTGAAAACTCTTTACTAATTGGATAAGTGCTAAATTCTACTTCATCCTAATTTGCCTCCCTGACTAGTGATGGTGAATGCTTTTTCATATGGTCATTGGCCGTTTGTGTTGCCTTTTCTTTTATTTACTTATTTTGGCAAATGGTTTCTTTTTCCCATTAAGGTGTTTATTTTTGGTTACTGATTTGAAAAATCTCTTTAAATATTAAGTATCTTAGCCCTTTGTCTATCTTAAATATGGTACAACAGGTATGGGCAGGTTAAACTACATAGTATAAAATTGCTACCCATATTGATATAAAAATTGTTTATTTGCTAGGTTACATTTTTTTTATCCTTTGATTTCTATTGAACTTGGTCAGTTTTTTGTGTATTAACTGGAATTTTCTTTAGCTACTTTAAAATTCTGATTTGACTATATCATAAATCACTAAACTGTCAGTTGTATATGCCTAGAAAATGTATATTTACTTTAATAATAAAGGGACACTGGAGGGAAGCAATATATTTTGGAGCCAAATATGTGATTTGGGGTGGGTGGAGGGTAAGCTGCTCTGTCTTCTCTTCCTAGATATCCAAGATTGTGGAAGTGACATCCCTGAAAGTCAGGACTAATGTACTACTAAATCTGACCTTTGACCTCATTGATCACTGTACAGTGGTCTAGCCAGTCAGTGTGGTCAGACAACCGGGTGACTAAGATTCCCTCCCCTCTCCCTCACCAAATTGATTAGTTGTGGGGCAGAACTGACTGAGTCAACCTGTTGTTTTGGCACCCCATGGACACCACCTGTTTTTTCCATTTCTCTTTCCAGCCTCCCACTGCCCTGGTGCAGAGCTGTGTGCACAGTGGGTAGGAGATCAATGTTGTTGCTGAAGAATGTTGCAATAAAAAAGAGTAGATTGCTTTTTTTTTTCACGGTTGTGTGTTCTTAAGACACCCTGCTGCTTTGGACATTAAGAGCTCCGGCTGAACTGCTCTATGCAGAGGCTCTGCAGGTCTTAAGTGTTTGATTCCGAATAATTTCAGGCAATATGAATGCTTTCTTAAGTATTATTGGAATTTACTGGGCTGGTTGTTTGCCACCTTTTACCATATTTAGCATGAGGAGACCTGGAGAACAAGGAAATGTACATTTCTGACCAACCAGGGAAGGAAACTTCTCTTGAAAGATTGAAAAGATTTTTAAAGGGGTAGTTAAGAGTGTACCAGTTAGAGTGAGATTCCAGCTTGTGTCCGGTTGTTTCTGTGCCCGAGCCACACAATTAATTTATGGATGATGATCATTGAGATTTGATAGGGAAGGTTTTTCTTACCCTGAAGTCTCATAGTGTTTCTGGGAGGAAACTGGAGAATTTTTATGCCTAGACTATGCAGTGAGAGGCTTACCCAGCAAGTGAAGCAGTTGATTAAAAACGGGTTGATGGGTGTTATTCTCTCATCTCTCTTCTCGAAGGCTTATTCGTTTTCTGCTTTGTCATGGTCTGGATTTATTTTGGCCCAGCCCTTCCCTCCATCCAGCCTTCCCTCTATGGCTTAAAATTTCTCTGTCTCAGTTTTTCCATTTTAAAGATGAAGACAGCATTTGGAAGGACCAGTCAATACAGTGACCATGAAACTTACTTTTGTAAAGTAAAAAAAACCCAACATTTCCGTAGCAATGCAGAGCTTACAGAGCATGCACACACAGTTGCTTCCTTCAATCCTCACAAGCCCTCAGTGGAAACTGAGCCTCAGAGGGGTTAGTTGGCCTGTACACCATTGTTTGGCCCTAGCTAATAAGCGACAGAGCTGAGACTTAAACTTGTGGTTAGACTTTTAAACCTCAGCTTAAAAAAATTTTGGGGGGAGGGGTCAAATTCTTACGTGTTTGCCATTCTGCTAGGTGGTTACACGCCTTTCTTCATTTCAGTCACGTGGCTACCTCTCCTTTGGGGTGGACAGTACTTATTTACCTATATTACAGGTAAGGAAATTGGAGCTTAGGTTCATAGCTCTGGGTATTGGGGTGAATCTCGTGGTTGGTGAGGGATGGAGTCAGGCTTCAAAGGTCTGTCTGGCACCAGGGCCTGCAGCCAACCTTGATGCTCTATGTGCGTTTATACAGTCTCACACTACAGCAACCCAACAAGATGGGGAGGAGGTAAATTGGGGTGACTGAGGCCTACAACATGCTCAGGAAAATGCAATTACTAAATGGCGGAGTTGGGATTTGGAGCAAGTCTATCTGTGTCTATAACCCTTATTCATTCCTGTACAATGGAGATGCATGTGTTGATATGTATAAGTAAAAATCAGTGCCTAAGACACAGTGTTTTGAGTATAGAGGCTAGCTGTTAGGAATCCTTTGTATCTTCTGAATAAATAAGAAATGGGGGGGGGGGGGAGCATTCGTTGACTGATGGACTTTGCCTTCTCTCAGTTGATTTCTGTCACCAGAACAGGCAAATTGAACTTGGGTCGAGAAGAGGGGAGTTCCCATTAAAGATGAATCTTTAAGCCCAAATGGGCCACAGCTATGGGCCGTTCTGAGGGCTGCTCTCAGGAGCAATGACCCAGTTCCTGAGGGCTCTGCTTGGGGACATCCCTGTCTGTGTTTCTGAAGGCTCCTCTTTTCAAGGGAGTTGTCAGCTAATGCGGAACGAGGGTGGGGATACTTACAGGCCTGGTTCTAAATGTACTAGCCCCGTGTCCTTGGGCAAGTTTCTTAAGCACTCCATGCCTCAGTTTCATTATTTATAAAACGAAGATAGTAGCAGCACGTAATTGTTAGTGTTGTTGTGAGGATAAAATAAGCTCATAGTGTTAAATTCCCAGTACAGACAGTAACTGCCACATCATAAGAGAGCAGTAAGTAGTCATTGGTGGTGACGGTGGTATTTCATGTCGTAGAACGTATGGACTGGCTTTTCGTGGCTTTCACTTTTCTGTGTCAAAAGTGGGGCGAGAAATAGGAACTTGAGCTTTGGAGCATGTAGATTGTTCACTGGTTTCTGGTGACCCTATAAATATTTAGGGGTATTGTATTTGAGTCTGTTCCCTTAATGGGATATAGTTCCAATATAAAAAACTTCTGTCTATTATAAAAATTGCATTGATAGGTATTAAATTATTATTGATTTAGCCAGACATTTGTGGTTGGATGTTGTGTTTAGTACAGAAACTGTGATTTTTCTGAGTTAGAGCTTTGAGGACAATATCAGGTCCAACACTTTTGCTCTCCGATTTCCTATGATATGGGATATTGTGTGTCATATACAAAGTCCAAAGATGTGAAGTGACTGGCCAGAGGGCCTAGAGCGAGGTCAAGGTTGGGGCCAGAATCCAAGCTTTGGTTTTCTAGTCTTTTCTCTATACCCACTGCTCAATCTGTCCACCCCTGTGTTTTGAGATCTGAAAATGGAACAGTGAAGAAGTGGGGAGGGAGGGGGAGGAGAGAAGTGTGGCCACTTCGAACATGTCAGTGACAGCAGAGAAAAAATTTGCCTGAGCCCCTGCCTGTCCCTTTGGACATCTTTGTGGTGGTTAAGACAGCCCAGCAGGGCTGGTGCCATTAGTGACTCAGAATTGGATTAGCCGGGGCTGGTGGAGTTACTTTCTCAGAAAAGGGTTTCATATTTTAACATTTGTTTCCTCTACAGTTTGCTTAGTCTCAAGTTTTGGCAGCCTTGAGCAAATGGTTGTCAGGTTTTTTGTTTTGTTTTTAGACAAAACTCCAGATTTTATTTTGATGATTTAGTAAACTTTCCTCTTCCTACCACTCCCTTCTGCTCCCTATATAATTATTTCCAAGACTTTGTTTTTCACTTGTGGGAGTACTATGAAAGGTTTTCTTTTATAGTCTGAGATATTTATAATTATGCGTAAGCACACTGTTTACAGAAAATGTAAGTGGTACATATATTAACTCATGTACACTTCAAATATTTTCCAATAATTTAAATCTTTTCAAAAAAGCAGCTGAAGCCACTTACAGTAAAAGAGGAGGTATACACTAAGGAAAGCAGTATTTGAGTGTAATTGATGGAGATAAATGTGTATGTCACTTTGGAGGAACTGGGAGCATTTGCATGAAAGTTGACCGGGGCATGTCTCCTTGTTAATAAAGTGAACAACACAGATGAACATCTCTGTCCTCATGGGGCTTATCAGAAGTAACAGTAGCTTCCGTATACTGAGGGTTTGTTATGTGACAGATGCTGGGGGGGAAAGTACTTTGCCTGTTTCCCTTGGTCCTCACAGTGGGTATTTTGATTCCTATTTAGTGTGAGGTTAAGGGATGGTTACCCAGCTCACCCAGCCTGTGGGTGATACAGAGCAGCAACCAGAGCCCCTCTTCCCTGACCCCAAAGCTCACACGCTCACCCACTCTCAACAGTGCCATTGTCTGCAGCCCCACAGATAATCATGTACCTTTAGATGTACTAATATTTTGTGTACTCAACTGACTCAAGTTTTACTCTTCTTAATTTCTTTCCTCTGAGTGAACAATTGCATAACATGGAAATGATTTAACTTTTAAAATTCCATTTTGAAGAGTTGCAGTTTTTTTCGAAATCTTTTTTGAAAGGGGAAGAATGGATTCATGTTTGTCATAATCCAAGGGAAGTGATTTAGTGTTTCTTTCCCTGTTAACTTCTTGATCCTAAAAGAAATTCCTTAGTGGATTAAGAACAGGAATGAGTGTGTCACTTTTTTTCTTTTCAATAAAAAACATTTTGAAAGACTGAAGATGGCAATCCAGAGTCATATTTGTGCCGGCTTTTTCAGTTACAGATCGCTTTTTCCTGACTGTGCACTTGTATTCTTATTGTACCGTTCTGAAAAGGACGCCAGAGACCATGTAAAATGATTGGAATGCCTCAGCGTATGAACAATGGACATAGCCAATTACTAAAACTACCCAGGACTAACCCATCTTGGCCTGGGAACTTTGGAATTAACTGCGTGCGGCATTTCTACACATATCATTATAGAAAAAGCACGCGGGCAACCTTGGTTTTTCTTTTCTGGGAACTTTTGCCTTATTATTATCTCCTTTGTTACTGAAAACGGATGGTTGTCTGTACTAATACATGAGAGAAGTATGTTTGATACCAACAGATAATCCCTTCTGTTTTAAAATATAGTCCTACAGAGGAGTGCTCAGACATGTGGGTCCTTGCAGACATACCAGGCTTCCTCTTTAAGGTTTAGTTGTGTCAGCCGCCAGTAGAATAGTGAAGGAGAGAATGTCCAGGGATATTGAGGATAATGAAAGAGATCAATAACAGCAAAAGTTGATTATTTATTTTTAATTATCCCTTAGAATGACTTTTAGATACCCTTTTTTGGAACCAGCTAGACTTGGCTCTGATGCTTAGCTAAGGATATTGGGCAAGCCACTTCTCTAAGTCTCAGTTCCCTTGTTTATGTAACGGGAATAATAGTAGTCATACCTAACTTGCAGAATTGTTTGTAAATGTTGGAAACAACATTTAATTGCATGGTCTTGGGCACAAAATAGGCATTCAAGTGCGGAGACCCCAAAGTTTGAACCTCATTAGCCTCCTGGTAATTCCCCGTTTGGAAGATACGGGCTGGGAATACTTGTCTCTGGACCTCCTTGTTTCAGTTTTCTTTTAATGATTCCCTTTAGACACTGCTCCATTGCCAGGACAAGATTATGGGTCACCTAAAAACCAGAGGCAAGCACTATAGCAATTTCAAGTTTAGAGATGAACTGTCTGTGAATTAACACACTTTCGTCTGCTCATAATTCGCAGCATCTTGCATTTTTCATGTCAGAAGCAATTGATTCGTAGAAAAAAATATTTAGTGTTTCAGATCAAAGCTGGAGAACTCTTTTAATAAGGAGGATCTGCTCGATCGGCTTATTTGTTTCAATCTTTCATCCCTGAGTCTTCATGGAAATCAGGTTTGAAATGTTAGAAGCAGTTGGTTTTCAGCATTGGGAAAGCTTATCTAATCAGGCATGTGAAGTGGCCTATGTCGGATTTCTGTGCCAGAGAAAGCTAGGGGAGGTGGAGGAGATTATCACTCTTGCTTGTAATTCCTGAGCATTGTTGAGACACTAAGAGAGCAATGCGGAAATTCCAAAAAAATTTTTAAGGTGACTACACTAGCCTAACACACATATATCTCCCAACTCCACTTGGGCTGGTCTGATACTATAGTGATATGGGACCTAATTTGAATCACGTGATCAATAGTTTATCATTTCTGGGCTAGATGATGAGGATTTTTTTTGTTTCACAGAATTTAGGATTGGGAGTTTTACATAAAATAATATTTTACATTAAGTTGTGCTTTCTGACAAGGGAGTGACAAGGGAGCCATCGCAACAAACGTTCTTTCAGGTGTACAGTATAGGACAGTTTTTATAATCCCTTTTCGAAACATGATTTTATTTGAGCCACAAATGAACTCTGCTAAGGAAGGAGGGCCAGTGATGTTATTTTACAGATGAGAACAATAAATCTCAGATAGCTTATGGAATTCCTCTAGACCACACAAGAGCATATGGCAAAGCCAGGATTAGAACCCAGATTCTGGGGCAGTAGTTCTTGCTTCATTATATTGCAGTTCTTCCTCCAGAATGCCCCGGAAGCAGAATTCTGTTCCCCATGATAATAAAGGATTCTCTTCCTTTCTGTCTGATTAGTTGCCTTAGTCAGAGCATGTCAGCAATGAAGCAGAAGTTGAGGATTCTTTCCCCAGATGGGTCATTTGCTTTTCTTAACAAGAGTCTATGCCTGTAGTAACCGGTTGTCCCTGATGCCTGTGGCTGACTCAGCTGAACTCATCACACCTTCCATATGTTCTGCAGTGGACCCCCAATGTCATGTTCCCCTACAGGCACTTTCTGTGCTCCGATGTCTAGTTCTTCGTGCCTTTCCTCAGCTGTTTTTAAGCCTTAGTTCTTCTTGAGTGGCCTGGAGTGATTTTCTGTTCCTTAAAGTTTAAGGTCTCTCAAGAGCACACAGCATAATGTAATTTCATTTCATAGCTCTTGGCATTTCTCTCCTTAATCATTATAACTTCAAATTTAAAGAGAATATGAATTGTGTATACTGATAGGCATGTTGATATTGCACTGTCATTTAAGTGCACTTCAGCATTTCGTCTTTCCTTTTGATCAAAATGAGGAAATAGAAAATGTTTTGTTATGGTAGTTTTACACATACACCCACAAGGAAATGCGTAGCTAGCTTCTGTGGGAACTGTAACTGATATATTTCAGGGAAGAAAATGCATGATGGGTAAAATTTTAACTCTGCCAAATGTTCATGGGGAAAGAAAAATGATCAAGCTCCCACATTGCACTTCAGTGTAGCTTACTAATTCTAAGGCTGTTAACTTTTATGAGTCCCTGCCTTGTTTACATCTATTACTGTATGAAAGCGCGCTTGCCTTTCCAGAGTGCATTTCACAAGTGGTGCTTCTCATTCCAGGGAGCCGTCTCCACAAACGTGCTTTCAGGTGTACAGTGTAGGACAGCTTATTGCAAGTTGAAGGTTTGCCACCTTATCAACAGAATGCCAAGTGGACCATTTTGACTCCTCCAGCAAGCCAGCTGGACATTTGGCAGGGCCCTGTGGTCAGCCGAGAGCTTCCTTTGAAGGCCACTGCCCTCTAGCCACACCGAGGCCATGCACCTCTCTCACTAGGAAGAATGTGGCACTTGCATATCATGAGAGCTGGGATTCCCCATTCTCCTTCATCCTGAGAGCTTTGATAGCAGAGTTGCTCCTGAGGCACATAGGTTATCCAGAATGCATATAATTTGTTCATAGAAAATTAAGACTTGGTTATATTTTTTTATTTGACAGGTTGAAATGAATTCATTTCAATAATAAAAAAATATAACCAAGTCTTAATTTTCTATTCGCTGCAGTAAAGGAATATTAATGAGTTTGGTAAATTTTCAAATTTGACACTGTGAATATTTGAATTAAACATCCCTGCTGTGTGTGTGTGTGTGCGTGTGTGTGTGTGTGTGTGTGTGTGTGTGTGTGTGTTGGGAGGAATAAACTTTGGAACTAGTTTTTAAAAGTTATTTTGTAATAGTGCCTATTCTCAGTTGGCAGAAAATAACTATCCAGAATGTTGCTCGGGTCTAGTGAAAAGATTTAGGGAAGTTGTAACTAGCTTAATAACCATCTGTGGACTGACATAGATCGACACACCCAATTACACAAGACCTGAGTCTGAGAACTGGTGATGTGCAATCATCCCATCACATCTGGTCGTCATTATCAGCAACAGTAATGGCTCCACTATTTCTTTGGGGCCACATGAAATGACAGTGTGCCCATAGTAAAGGGGAAGTCAGGCCTGACAAAACATACCCACTCCCAACCCCTTGTTCCCAAACTTCTCTTTAAATATACCCTTTTGTGAGGTTTTGAAGTAATTCACTTTATTTATTGTTGTTGTTTTTAATAAAATTTCCTTCTTTAAAAAAAAAAATTTCCTTCTTAAATACCATGACTTTCCAGCTCAAATTTTTGCCAGCACAAACCAGGAAGGGCCAAAGCACTCTGGGTCATTTTTCTAACGTACATCTTTGTCATTTGAGAGGCGTCATGTCTGTGGTTTCCTGCTGCTTTATGAGTACAGAAGTATTCAGAATCTATTCTGGTTTACAGTTAGTTACAACTGCTGTCAACCACTTATGAGCACTTTCTAATAGAAATCATTTTGGTCACTGTGAGTGGGAGGGAAGGAATTGGTTCACAGGAATAAATTTGCATGTTGAGAAGATAATATCTAATAGTTTGTGATACCTAAGCACTTTCGTGTGCTTTATCTCTTTTATGAGGATGCGTGTTCATTTGTGGAGACTGAGGCAGAGACCCTGTGGGGCCTGATCCAAAGTCACCGTGTAGGTGCTAGATCTTCTGTCTGGCTCTTGGTGTTTAACTGGATGATTCTTTCATTGGCAAGAATGTGGAATCTTTCTGTTCTTAAAGGGCGCCCTTTTGCCCTTGGAAGGTATGTTAGCAATTCTTTCCAGAGTGGAAAGAAGATAGTTATCATTTTTCCCTTTTGATAAAAATCAGTGTGTTTTCTCTAAATCTTGTTGTTCCTAATGAGAGTCTGATGGCACTGCAGGGCTTCTGACTAAAGGGCCTTTTGGAAAATTAAGCTTTTATAGAAATTAGTAAGCTTTCCATGACTTTCTGAAGGGAGCAGACTCAATGCAGTGATACAAATGTGTTCTTTGATTTATCAGTACATTACAAAACATTAATTTTTCAACCCATTAATTTTGGAGTTTTAATATTTACCTTCTTTCTGAAGCACATAATCTGTGCACAAAGTAGATGCTTAATAGTTGTCATTGCTTTGGCAAGAGGTCAGATGTGTTGGTAGAGTATTGGTCGAGCAGAGCCATGTAACTTCAGTGCCAGCATTGCTGTGTGCACACTGGCTGTGAGACCCAGCTCGTCTTTTGAGAAGTGATGTGGAGTTTCAGGAAGCACCCTGGGCCTGTGATCAGAAGTGCTGGTATGGGACAGTGTGTGTCCAGGGAACATACTTAGTGAAGAGACCACTTAAGAAAAAGATTTTGCATTTCTTTTAAGAGTCAGGCCTTGTGCTGAATGTTAGAGTGGTTGTTTCAAAGGGCTTCTTTGTCTAGTTGAGGCTCCTGTCTGTGAGCTAAGGAGAAGCAGAAGAGGAGAAACAGTTCTTGGGAACGTCCCCTGGAGGTTAGAGCTGGCTCTACAGAGTCTTGATTGGATTAGATGAGTAACTAGTTCCTAGGACTAATGAACTTCCCAGGAGTCCCTTTGGCTGTACATGTGGCTCCCTGGGATTGTGTACCGGTTCCAAGTCATCATGTTTTGGAATAGTGGTTTTCTGACTTGAGTGTGCATCAGGTTTGGGGAGGTTTGTTAGAACACAGACTGCTGGGTCTACCCCCAGAGGTTCTGATTCTGTAGACATAGAGTGGGACCTAGTAATTTGCATTTCTGTCAAATTCCCAGGTGATGCTGCTGGTGTTTGGGGAACTACACTTTGAGAACCATGGACTTGGAGCAATTTCAGGTGTTTGAGCTTTAGGGCAGAGGGAGCTATGCAAGCTTGGCTAGAATTTTTTCACAGCTTTTTTAGTGCATAGAAGAGAGCTTCCATATGTATTAATTAATTCATTCAACAAATATGTGAGTGTCCACTATGTGCCAGGCGCTGTTACAGTTGTTAGGGATATGTGAAGAAAGCACACAGAACTCCGTCCTTTGTGGAACTTAGTGAGCACAGGCCAGGATTAACCAGCTATCAGTCCCACTAGTTATTGACAAACCTGTTCCTTTTCCTAATTCCCTTCCACTTATTTTACTTTCTTTTGGAATTTTGCTTTTGGTAATAATGACATTGCTCTTATTAATCATCACTGTAACTTTTAAAAATATATATGTTTTTGTTGATTTTTAGAGAGAGAGAAAGGGAGAGAGGGAGAGAGAGATAGAAACATTGATGAGAGAGAAACATCAATCGGCTGCCTTCTGCACGCCCCTTACAGGGGATGGAGCCCATGAGACTTTAATGTCAAAGCTCTTGGTTCTTTCATTAGATAATGTTTTTTTTTACTTGCAATATTTCTAATGTGCCTCTGCAACATAGTTTTTGAATTGAAGTTTTGAATTAAAAAGCTGTCTTCCCAGAGTGGAAGAGATAAGGATGGAGGATGTTTGTGAATTAGGTTGAATCTCTCCTTGAGAAAAAAAAATGTCGTTTTTGATCTAAGGACAATGAACAACTTTCCCTTTCATGGTCTGTGTTAGTGCAAAACTTTTGTTTGATGTAATTAAGCCTTCCCTCCCCACCATTATAGTGATGAACCTGCTTCCTAATCCATGGTAGGACTTGGTAAATGTTTGCTGTTAAAAAAAAAAAAAATCCTTTCAGCCTTAACCAGGGGACAAACTAGAAATGACAGAGTAGTAGAATGGAGACTCTACAACGCTTTCCTATGGAATGCTGTTGAATGGTCCTGGTACCATGCAAGATTTGTTGATTTGTTGCAGGTCTTTTGCAATATCACCCAAAGTTGAGCAAGACTTGTAAAAAGAAGTAAAGAAAATAGTTTATTTCATTTCAGAGTTTGGAAGCCCTGGCTTATGGGGATGAGCTAAAATAAAGATATACTAAGTAAATGCAGTGAAAGGTTATTTTGGTAATTAGAGGAAATTCCATTTTTGTTTGTGGAGAGACTCTGGAGAGCAAATTAGAGAGAGGGTGAAACTGACTTTGGCGACACAGCAGAGCCAGGCAAACTCAGGGACATATATGCTATATATGTAGGTATTTCCAAATATTGTTTTCAGTTGTGCAGATGCAAATCATTTCAATGTTAGAGCAGCTCAGTTCATTACTGTTACTGGAAAAACGAGTTAAACCAAGCACATGGCCTACTGAGTCAACAATGTCATTTTAGCATAAGGAGGCACAGAACATTAAGTGAGTTATTCCAAGGCCTGTGGTTTTCCTCCAGCTGAGCAAAGACAGCTGTTGTTCAGAAGTGGGGCTTAAATGCAAAAAAAGAAGTTGCCCATTTCCTTTCGTTCTCAATTATAGCCACTTTGTTTTCTTTTTGCTTGAGACTTTTCAAAAATCCTTTTTCTCCTTAGATTTCTGGCATCAGATTTTTTGAATTGGAGGGCATACTATTATTATCAACCGATTGTTGTTTAAAACTTTATTTTGAATGCATCCACCAGTTCATGGACCAGGGCTGTATAGGACACCAGATATTCTTTTAAAAGTGTCCTAAGGAAACAGAAAAGTAATCACTTTTATCATGTCATCATTTTCTACAGTTCTTTAGTGGTGTGGATACGAAGTAAGGTGGGATTTTATGGGCCATTATGCCAAACTGTAGTGATGAAACTTATCCTTTTGACTTTGGAAGCCGAGAGTCTGGTGTTCTCAGCCTTGTGGAAAAATAGTGCTGTGAGCTGTCTGAGGTTTCCTCAAGCGGGAGCCAATATTATTAAGGGTATGTGCCTGGATAGTTATTTCTTGGTTTGGGAAGATGAATTTTTGTCTTTTTCCTTCTCTTAGTTGACTCCTTTAACTGGAGAGAAACAAACCAGATGAAGAAAATGTTCTATCTCTTCTGGCATTTTTGGTTTACCACATGAGTTATTACCCGCCTTCTCTGAATAGCAGGCCACACGTTTCCTGTTCAGTGGTTCAGTTTTCACCAACTTAACTGCAAATGTGTTCTTTGAAGAATTTGTTTCTTATCAATTAAATTACGTATGCTTTATCAAATAGTGATGGGTTGCTTATTTCTAATACGGTTACCATTCTTAAGAGTAAAATCTTGTCAAGATGAGGTGTGATCATTATTACGCTCCAGTTCCATAATTTCCTTGCTTCTGCCATGCTGTTCTGTTATTGAGAAGAAATGGTATCTAGTTACAGTTTTACAAAGGAAGCACGCTATACAATTTCACCCATTCTCTTACCTCACAGGGTAGTTTGTTTTTGTGTTTTTCCTGAGAAATAATACATAGCAGTAGACTGAATCCTAGAGTTGGCAAGTTTTCAAAAGTGGGCTTCTTTGTTGTGGAGGTAGGACGGATCCTGATGAATGGATGTCAGTCCTTATTAGGGCATGTTTGTGAAGAGTGGCCCTGAAATGCAGCAGTGGTGGCCCCTCCAGTCCTGGGAACTCAGTCTTGGGTTTGTTTTTAACAAGCATGTGCTCATTAGCTGATCTTTGGTGTGTGTTTTATGTTCATAGCTAGTATGTGGGTGCTTATCTACACAAGAATGTTATAGTCACAAATGTATACTATGGAGGTCTGCAAAGTCTGGGTGGATATCAGGTTTCTAACTGCATCTCAACAGATGTATTGAGTGAAAGGATGCTAGATAGTGGGTAAAGATTTGTGGTCTAGGCCTGGTTTGGCCATCTTGACTTGAATGACGTTGGGTGGGTCCTTTATTTCTTTAAGTTGTAGTTGCCTCTTCTGTAAGACGGTGCTAATACCAATTCACATGCCCCACAGGGTTGTTGTGGGGATCAGATGAGAGTGTCTGAAAATGTTTGTAAATTATTAAGGAACTTTTATTATAGCATAGTCGTTTGCTAGTTGACGTGGGTTCATTCAGACTTCTCAGGGCTGAGAAATCAAGGGTTGTGAGCCAACTTTCTGATTTGTTTGGCCAAAGTATCACAGTGGACTTAGAATACTTGTAGGTTTGAGCTGGGAACATGGATGGAAATCAGCTAAAAATCCCTGCCCACTAGAAGCTGGGATGTTACTCCCAAACGCATGTTACCAAGTCAGCACCAGCTCTGTTTTTAGGTAGGGTAGGTACTTGTCACTCTTATTTTACTGGAAGGACAATGACCAGCCATCTAATTTAGGACATGACTGACTAGTTACTGAAATTCACATCATTAGAGTTATGCCTTGAGGGTAAAGTATTGTGTCTTTGGAAGGATGCTGATTTGGGGTTATTTTCTGTGGCGATGGAAGGGAGGGTCACTGCGCTCAAATTTATAAACTTGTCTTAACATTATAAAGCCAGGTTATATTGAGGGGGGGATACTTGATTCATTTGACATTTTTAATGTAAAACTTAGAGCTTTGGAGATTTTCTATGGTAACTTATATTTAGGTCCAAAGCCAAAGTCATTACAATGCCTTGGTTTTAATATTTTCGATGAGGTAATGTGTGCTTTGCTGGGAGGAGGAGAAATGTTATTTAATCACTAGCACTGCACTAATAACCACATTCATGAAGTCCTTTGTCCCTTTGCTTGAACTGAGGGTTACTTGCTTTAATACTGATTTTCCAAAGGACTTAATCCTGTTAATGTGATGAGGTGATAGTGAGAAGGACATTCCCACTGGGCCTGAGTGGTATAACTGGTAAAACTCCCTTTGCAAATCCCTCTTGTTTAACACTCCCATGTCCCCCAAAGTGAAATGAATTTTTATTGAGGAGAGTATTTTTAAGAGTGGTAAACAAAGAGATTAAGTTATCTCCTCTACCAGGTCATTGTGATCTTAGAAAGCTAGAATAAACTATCATTTTGCAGATTTTATTTTAGTCTTCTTTTGTGGGAAATTAAGGAGTTGTTTATGTTCTTTTGGAGGGAGATAGAAAACGACTGACCTGCTCCTTCAACAGTTTGTCTTGGCAAACATTTTGCAAGCATTCACCATGTGCCTGGCATCCTAGTGGGTTGAAGGTAGGTGGAGCAGACATTGCATATGTGTTGCCCAGTCCAGATCTGTCTTTTGCTGGAACTCCCTTGGGCTGCCAGGCAAGAGGAGTGGCAATAAAGCAAATGTGGGGTGTGGGCCAGGGCATCTGCGTGTGTTTTTTTTAATTCCTCTAGGAATTTATGACTTACTTATGAAAGTTGGGGAAGCACTGGGCGCCAGAAAGTCAACACCTCTTACAGGATTTACTCTCCCAATTTTTTTTAAAATATATATTTTATTGATTTTTTTACAGAGAAGAAGGGAGAGGGAATAGAGAGTTAGAAACATCAATGAGAGAGAAACATCGATCAGCTGCCTCCTGCACACCCCCTACTGGGGATGTGCCCGCAACCAAGGTACATGCCCTTGACCAGAATCGAACCCGGGACCTTTCAGTCCCCAGGCTGACGCTCTATCCACTGAGCCAAACCAGTCAGGGCTCTCCCAATTTTTAATTTAATATATTACAGTTTAGGTCATTTCTTTAGCTCTTTCTGAGAACTCTAGACTGAAGCTGAAACAAGAGAAGTCTTTTGGCCTCTCTAGACCCAAAAGCAAGCAAGCAAACAAACAAACAACTCCACCCACAACTTTTGTCAAAGATATGTGCCTTTTAGGTTTGTTGAATCAGGTTTTGTTACAAATGGAGAAACCTAGATCTCCCATGTTTGAAGACACAAACATGGAAAGTTTTAGTTCCGGTATGGTCGTTGATTGGTGTACCAATCTTCTGTCTTCGCTGCCTTTGTTTGCTCTTCCAACAATTGAATGAGCAAGAATGGACATGAGCATTTGCAAACCAGGTCTTTAACTGTCTGTTAGTGTGCTGGGCTATTTTTAAACTGGCTCTTACAACTTCACAGAAATCTACATAGTACTGGAGATAAATTCTTGCTTACACTTACAGTCAACAAAGAATATGAGTAGTTGAAAGGTTCATAGAATTGGAGGACTGGAGTATTTAAGAGGAATCAATTGAGCATTGAAATTATGAACTCTTCATCAACTATCTTTAAGTGTACATTATTTTTTTCTATTGACCGTGAGGCCCAAGTTATCTTGGTGTGAATTGGCATTGATTTGTGTTTAAAGAAACAAAAAAAGCAGCAATTAAAACAGAACTAAATAAAAATTGAAGTTTGGGGCTATCTTTCATGTGGTTTTTTTCTCTTCTCAATATTTAATAAAGATTTAATATTTCCCTGCTATCTTCTTTTCTGTTCCAAGTTTGTTGCCCCAGGCATGTTCCTTGGACATGGGAACAGTATGCATTGACCATTTGCAGATTTAGATATTTTCTTTGCAATGCTGGTTTCTGTGCTTATCTGGAATATTCTAGGTATGAGCCAAGGGTTTGTAGGACCTTTTGAGCTCTTGGGTTTGCACAGTTCTCAGTGATGTGTGCAGGAATTTGGAGTTGGATATTGCCCTCAGGTGAATAGGGTTAGTTTTTGACTGAAGGTGAAGAACCTCTGTGACCCAGATAATAATATAGAAATAACCCAAATGTTAAGACCTTATCTTCTGCAAACCATGACTTCAGAACAGTTAGCTCTACATGTAGTGGGACCTTATTTAGGACTCAGACTCTGAACATCCATTAGCACAGTACATTGATTATGGTGTTCTGTTGACTCAATTCTTGGTAGCTTTCATTGCTACCAACCAGGGTTTTGTTTTGTTTTTTAAAGGCTGTAGAGAAGAATGCCTATGGGGAAATCTGAGTCTGTTCTCTGGATTTCCCCCATTTGGTTTTGGGAAGTCTCTATGATTTTATATAATAACATATAACAATCTTAGGTTTTTCCATTTTCATTTTTAACATAATTTTGTCTTTTTCTTTTGTGGGGGGTCTACTCTAAATTGACAAACAATAGTAATTGTCTACTCCATTTAAAAAGCATTCTAAACAATTTAAGCTAAAAGAACACTTTGTTTCTTTTGGGTGGGTATCAAGAAGATTATATATATTTATAAAATTCTTTTCCAGCAAGGGTACTTAAAAGCATATATTTAAAATTAAGGGATTTTAAAAAAATGAAGTCGTTCTTAACAAAATGGTCTTTTAAAAGCTTTAAAAAGGGAGCATTTACTAGAAGCACAGGAAATTGGTGACAGGCAGAGTTTGTCTCTGATAACAGACCAGATATAGGTTATAGATCAGAGCAGATAATAGATATAAGATAAGACAATGGAACAACACCTCGGGTTGGCCTTTTTTGACCACCAAGCAGTGCATAAATATAGATAGCCTTTTGTGTAGAGAATAATTCAATGTGTAGATATGATATAGCTTCTTCCCCTCTGTTGGGTTTTATCACACCATGTAGGCCCTGTCATTATTTTGGTCCGTGCCATTTTACACATGGTTAGATACGTACAGCGGAGAAATGCATTGAGACTGTTTTGGGTCACACTGGTGCATCCTGTTCTATGGATGTGTATCAGTGATTCTCCTCATGGGGAAATGGTATGGTACAGTGAAAACATACTATCCTAGCTTACTAGTCACTTGGAATTTTTATTGCTGTGTTTTCTGCATTTGCCATTTAGATGTAAATTATTTTGGCTCCCATTCAATTCATTTTAATAAATTCTTAACATAATACACATGGCCTAAGATTCAAGGGGAAGGGTGGGGGCGGGTGTGTCTTCCTTCATGCAAATTTTAAGAGGAATGTCCAAAGATGTTTTAGTTTTGTGAAGATTAGAAAAGTATAGTTCCACTCTTAACTTTATATCCAGGATATTTGCACCATTTTATCTTTTCTCATTTCACTTTCTACTCTTACTCAAAATTAAACCAGAATTAGGCACAGTCACATTTGGGTATCCCTGTGCTTATTAAAATTGGAGTCTTAGAACGTATCAAACACATAAACTGATTGTTGAGTTTGTTAATAGGTTTGTCTTAGTTACGGAGAGTTAGTTCATTGAATATCTTATGAGTGTTGAGTATACCTGCTGTGGTCCAGACACTAACCACAAAGGTCCTGGGGGACACAAAGATGAACCAATCATGTCTCTGCCTTTAGGGAATTTGCACAGATGTGGGCAAGAGACATGGTAAGTCAGCACTTATAGCACATCTGCCTAGGATGTAGTGAGGGAACAGTGGAGGACCATCTGAATCAGACTGGCGGAACTTGCAGGGCTTCTTAAGCAATGTAGTTGCTTTATCTATGGTTTGAAATATAAGTAGAAGTTAGCAAGGTGGAGTACAAAGGAAGAGAGGGGCAGAATTTTCCAGGTGGAAGGATGTACATGTGTGTAGAGGTGATCATGAACAAATTGGCCACATCAGATTTATAAGTATATGTGGATTTTTTCAAATCTTGAATTTCATATAGAAGAACTAAAATTAAAATCCATTTTCATCCCTTAAAATGAGAAATTAAAATTTAGCTCACAAATAAATTAAAATTTTCTGCAGCCTTTAAGAAGACATAAAAATAAAAAACAAAAAACAGTGCATAGTATATGTCAATATAGCACAGCAAATATTGGTGGATTTTGTTTTCTGAAATCCAATATTATAAAATATGACAAAATTGGAATTTTTAAAATCAAAGATTATTCTAGATTCATCAGCTCACTGGGAGGAACTCACTAGGATGATCTTTATGAAACAAAAATTCTATTAGTGATATCAAAAATACCCTTATGTTATTATAACTTCACTTTTTGTTGGTTATATTTTCTTAAATCAAGGCATACCTATTTTTGAAAAGTAGTAATATTTTGCTATGAACCCTATAGGCCAAGTCTTAATAATTTCGGTGGGTCTGGTATCAGCATCTCTTAAGTAGGAAACACATTTTCTGTTAGATGATATCTCGAAAGGGCACAGAAGCCCTTGGAACATTATCAGAAAAACGAAATTGGTATCTCCCTTGTTGCATTTACTTGCCTTTTAATCAAGATGAATTTCAAGGAGGAAGACAGATGTTTCTTCATTTTGTTTTTATTTAAATGTACCACTTGGGATTTGAGGCTTCTGCACTTCTTCTGTTTGTTTGTATTTTTTTTTCATGGCTTGATCCCAAAAAAATGGAATAAAAATTTAGTGAAAGCTTTGCTGTTTGAAATTGCAGGGCTCTGTAAGAGTTACTGCAAATCCCTGAGGTCTCCCTGTCTGCACTCAATTCTCCTATTTTTGTTAATAATGCAAGCAGTCATTTTAGAGAACGGTGCTTTGTTAATTTTCCTGAGCCTCTTCCAGACACCATGTGCCTGAAGCAATAGCAGCCAGCCACAGCCAAAGTCCCAGGGTATCTACTCAGACATCATCTTTCTCAAATGCTGCTACTTGAAATTTGCATAACGTCGAAGAGAAAATTAAAAGGGCCCTGTACACCTCCTCTTCACATATTTCAGGAAGCCCAACCATTCAAGGCATTAACATGTCTTTGGGTGAGCCGTGGAAATGAGCACGGATACCACACTGCAGTCAGAGGGAGGAGGGTATGAAAAAAATCATGTAAGATAGACAGCAGACAGGCCCATTTGAAGAGGCTACAAAGCAACAAGTAATACCAATTTAGCATGACGACATGTTAATACAGCAAGTCAAACACATGGAAGGCTGCTCAGATTACACCTGCTGGGCTGCAGACTTAATTACTCATGTTGGAGATTCCTTAAACAAAGGGAGGCTTTTAAACCAGTGGTATGTGCCTGGCACGATACTGAAAAGCCCTGGAAAACCTAGGTAAAGGCCTAGAGAACATTTTAGGATGATTCCATCAAGTTTGGACACCTTGGGCCTGTCTCTAAATGGGCAAATTCCTGAGGCATTGGAACTGATTAAAATCAGTGACAGCTTATTCTGTTGTTTACAGTTGTGTTTACAGGCAAACCTTGGAGATACTGTGGGCTTGGTTCCAGACCACTGCAATAAAGTGAGCGGTAATCGTTTTGCTGGTGAAGGTGCTCACCTGTATACACAATGGAGGCTGATGAAATGGAATAAATACTTGCACCTTGTCTGGACTGAGTTACACTTGGTACTAAACAACAAGCGTTCAGTTCTTAAATGTTCTTTTTGGAGTGATTCTGAGATTGATACTAAGAGGATCTGCTAAAGGACTAGAATAGAAGTGATTTTTATTTTGTTTGTATTAGAGTCCTTTGAGAAGGTCACAGCCCCTCTGTCCCTACTCCTCACTTCCCTCCATTCGATTGTGTAGACTACGAGGATAAGAATTGCTTTATTCCTGTTTGATTTCCATGCAATGCCTAGTTGAGGGCCATGCTCACAGTAGTTGTCCAACAAATACTAATAGAACTGTATGAAAATTGAATGGCATTTTTGCTCATATATAATTTATTTTACCTTTAGCAAATCACTTCCTATGTCTACAGTGCCATACCTTTTTTTTTTTTTCTTTTAAGAGCAGTGACCTCAGGTTTTTTTGCAGTAGTTTGTCTGCTACTGATGGCAACTGGGAAGAATTTATTCCACTTATTGATATGATATCCTGAATTGCCTAGGGCTCTTCTATTTTTCCTGATTCCTCCCTTTGTTTAAACTGGGGTTGGATTGCTGTAACGGGTTTCCCTAAAGATGCCATTTACCGTGCAACCAAGAATTGAAGTACCTATTATAAGAGCCAGGCTTTTTTGAGCTCTTATTATGTACCAGGCATTGTTTTATGCTCTTTAATGTACGGTATTAATTCAATTAATGCGAAACCAGAGCTCTGAGAGATTATTTTACAGATGAAGAAACTGAAGCACAAAGAGGATCCAGAGGTAAGTAGTAGTAAATGGTGGAGCTAGAATTCAAACCCAGATCCCAATTTCAGTAGCTGTGCTTTCAGCCACTAAACTACATTGCCTCACGTCTCCAGAAAAGAAGAAATGTTTTCTATCCTCTAGGTTCGCAAAAGTGAAAAAGCAGAAGATTGTAAAGAATTAAATGCTAAGTTCTGAGTGTTATAGGAGTAGGTTTTAGGCTACGAGGACCAGAACCTGCAAGAGGAGGCCTTGTGGGTGAGGCCGGGGTGACTGGGCTTCAGAGGAATGAGTAAAATTTCGATAATAAAGGGGAAGTAGCAAGCAGAGGAAGCTGAGACACACGTGGAAGCATGGAATTGACTTCAATGGTGTTCAAGGAAGAGACAGCACTCAGTGGTGGGACTCATACCGGACAGGAAAGGTAGCCTGCCATCTTGTAGGTGAGCATGAGGGTTTAGACTAGAAGTAAGAAATGGCTTATCCCTGGAAGAAAAAAAAAAGTCTTAGCTTGGCACTGTGTGAAGGTCCTGCCTAGACCTCCCAGCTGGTCTCCTGAAGCCAAAATGAGAGTAAATTCTGAGAATTAAGAACTGAAAGTCATTGTGGATTAGAGCAGCGATTTTCAACTAGTGTGCCATGGCACACGGGTGTGCCCCAAGATTTTTTAAAACAGGCAATCCTTGACTGTGTAGTCAGGGGGCACTGACCTCTTTTCCCTTAGATCAGGGGTCCTCAAACTTTTTAAACAGGGGGCCAGTTCACTGTCCCTCAGACCGTTGGAGGGCCGGACTATAGTTAAAAAAAGACAAAACTATGAACAAATTCCTATGCACACTGTACATATCTTATTTTGAAGTAAAAAAACAAAACGGGAACAAATACAATATTTGTATTTGCATGTGGCCCGCGGGCCGTAGTTTGAGGACCCCTGCCTTAGATTGTCAAATAAAAAAAAATGACAACCGCCAATACAACAATAGCCGTCCAGTGTGAATGAATCAAAATTATACCCTATTTTTTGGGTCAGATCAGCAGAATCTATATCTTTTTGGTGTGCCACAGAATTTTAGCAATTAGCTTATGTGTGCCATGAGATGAAAAAGTTTAAAATCGCTGGATTAGAGAGTGGTGGAGTGACGCGCTGCAAGTGGTGCTTCTGGGAGGTTAGATGCAATTGGAATGAAATCTACCATTTGCGGGGAGCTGAGAAAATGGATATCTTCAGCATAGTCTAAAAAGGGATGACTTGAATAAGCTCGGATCAAAAAGAAAAAAAAAGGTTGATCTCTGGAACACTGTATAATCTTGACTTTTTTCTTTAAAAAAATATTTTTATTGATATCAGAGAGGAAGGGAGAGGGAGAGATAGAAACATCAATGATGACAGAGAATCATGGATCAGTTGCCTTCTGCACACCCTCTACTGGGGATCGAGCCCGTAACCCGGGCAGGTGCCCTGACTGGGGATTTAACTGTCACCTCCTGGTTCATAGGTTGATGCTCAACCACTGAGCCACACCAGTTGAGCTAATCTTGACTTTTTTCAAACCCAAGTCTGATTGTGTCATTTTCCTTGCTTAAAGCAACCCAGTAGTTTATCCTCACCTTAGAGGAGAATCCGTGATCTAACTCCTACCTGCTTCCCTGGCCTGTCTCCTGCTACTTCTACCTCCTTTACAATCTGTAGGCATATGAACCTGGAATAGCAGACTCATTCTCCTCTCAAGGATGTACCCTTGCTGTTTCCTCTCCCAGGGGTTACTCTTTCTCCATATTTCAGTGATTCTTGCTCATTTAAACCTTAGCTTAAAGATACCTCCTCACACAGGCCTTTCCTGTGTCCCATGCACCCAGCCTCTGTGATTACTTTGTATCTGGTAACTGCTTCCAACAGAATCTGTCACCACTGTCTGAAATGACTTTGCTTAGTTATCCATTTATTAGCTGTCTTTCCCTAATAGAATTCTGTTAGCCGTGGCATCCCTGACATCAGGGCCTGTACCTTACATCATAGATGCTCTGTTATGTTCTGAATATTAGAAGACTAGTCCCCAAAATGCTGCCCAGAAAATGCGTGAAACTTGGAAATTGGCTTCTAGATTTTATATCATGTTGCCCTGTGATGGAGTGAAGAAATGAAAATCTACTGCTCCTCCTTGTTTTTGCCTCTTGTGGGGGAGGGGGTGGGCATGCATGTGCGCGCACACACACACACACACACACACACACTATGTGATTGATTTCAGTCAGCCAGTATTTATTGCACGACTGCCATTTATGGCTTAAGATGAACATTTGGGGGGAAGTTACTCTTTTTGTGAATGACTAGTTTCTCTGAGTCTATTAAAACATTAATTTAAACATCAGTTCTCCAACAGTGGAATAATTGAGCATTTTGGTTTTTTACCCTACAAATAGAAAGCTGCTTTCAATTTTATTGGTAAATGTATATGCTTTACATGGGGGGGGAAAGTAAATTGAATTTTAAAATGAGGTCTTTCCCAGTTACTGTCATGGTTTTGAGTTATCAGAGTGTTAACTTCTCTTTGTGTAGCAAATAATTACAGTATTCATTTAGAAATAGCCCGCAGGCAAAGTCATGAGTCTGAAATTTTACTTTATTTTTCCTTAGTAGATTCAGGCAATGTGTTCTCATCTGGATCATCCCAGACCTCCAGTGGATTATGTCATCTTAGGGGAGTCCTTAAAGTGGACACTCTTTTGAGTACAGTTGCTCTCAAAGTGTTCCTCGGACCCATAGCATCAGCATCACCTGGGAACTGGCTAGGAATGCTAATCCCCAGGCCCCCTCTACACCCACCAAGTCACCATCTGAGGGGGTGGGGTCCCTCACACCCTCCAAATGATTCCGCTGCACACTAAAGTTTGAGAAACGTGGCTTAGTAAATGTTAAAAGTTTTAGGTAGCATGACCCTACAGATTAGCCCGGTGCCATTAATTATTAGCCCTGTAAGCCCACCCCCTTTTTGGTTATGGAATTTGATTGGCTCACTAAGGCTAGGCTGTTAAGTTATTTGATAGATTGATTACCACATATTGACTTTGTGTTGTTTGTATTTCTCTGAACCTGTCACTGTATTGATTTGCCAGGATGCTTAATAGGGACAGGCTGTGATTTATATTTATTTATTTATTTATTTATTTATTTTTTGCACCCATGGCTTTCTGAGTCATGGGCCACTGGGTCCTCATGCCTTTCTGGACAGTTTCTCCAGGTACTAGGCATGCCACTCACATGCTTTTAAGGAGGGAGGTGTCACTGTTGGATCACATGGGACCTTCAGGAGCATTTAGTTCAGCCTAGATCGGATTGCAGGTAGGAAATGAGCCTGCATGAGGTTGTGCTTTGCCTGTAGTAAGTAGCACAGCTAGTGAGTGGTAGAGGCAGGATTTCAGTCTCCTGACTCCCTCCCTGCATCAGGATCCCTGCAGGGGGAGGACAAAGTTGTAGTTTGCGCTCTGCCTGGGGGACATTTCTTTCCTACTGTGAGGTTTTCTTCTTTTATTTAAAGAAAAAAAAAAACAAATAGTAAAAAGTCAGGAAGTTCTCATTGAAACTAATAAAAGTGTCCAAAGCGAATGAAAAAAAACCAGTTTGAGAACTTTGGTATGGAGGAAATAACCTGACATTAACTGTTTTAATTATAGTTGTTGCATTGGGCTTATCAGTGTGGGAAGAGAGAGCATTCGAGCCCTACAGGGAAGTGGGATATAGACAACAAGATGACCCTTTTCCTGAATCTGCCTGTTCAGGCTGCTGCCTAGGGACGGCTTGTGTGATCCCAGCAGCGGTCATGGAGAGGGGCTGGACTCAGTAAGAGATCTAGGTCCCAGGCCCAGCACTGCCAACTAGTGGTGTGATGCCTTGTGAGGAGGTCACTGTACCTTCTCGGCCTTCACTTTCTAGTAAATGGGTATAATAATGCCTATCCTGCCCATCCCGAGAAGGAATATGCCAGATAGTGGGAAGCAGTGGATCACTGCAGGGAAGAGCACAAACTCTCGTGGGACCCAGAGTTTCCAGGTTCAAATTCTGGGTCTTTCATTAACCGGTGTGATGATAGGCAGGTTACTTATCCTTTCTATGAAATGAAATTAACGACTTCACACTGTTACTGGCATTAGAATTCTTGGGTTCCCCAAGATAGGAATTGAGAGGAAACCCCAGAAAAATTTCCAGACAGATTTTATTAAGCTTATGCTGGAGCACAAGGGAGTCAGCACAGAGAAAGGAAGGCCCTCTGAAGTGGCTCAGGGTCTGGCTCTGCATGGCTGCTTTTGCAAAGGGGGCTTGCGCAAAAAGGCCGGCTTGCGCAAAGAGGCAGCCTTGTCAGGGGTTTGGGGAGTGGAATTTTTCATGTCAGGGCAGGGTTACTTTCTCCTCCTGTTGGGTTGCTGGGCAACTGTCTCTGTACCTGCACTATGAGGCAAGATGGTGGTGTTACTCATTGCTGCTGCCCCAGGAAGGTCGGGTAGCGGCCAGACCTTGATCAGCTTCGCATGTGGGTCAGTAGATTAAGCAGGCATTCAGAAGGGCGATAAAATCAGCTACCTCTTGGAGGGGTGGTGACGTCCTTGCGTTCCTTCCAGCCACCTGGTCTCATCTTGGCTTCCTAGCCACCTGGTATTTTCTATTCCAGGGCCCAAGTCCCTATACTGTCTCAATAGGCCTGTAGGGATGATTGAATTTGTCTATATAAGGTGCTTAGGACAATGCCTGCTGTTTAGTAAGCGCTATGTGTTAGCTGCTATTGTTATTACTGTTTTTAAGTATTATTTTAAGAGATGAGATTTCTGTAAACATGTTCTCAAATAGTTCCATCACTTGATAAGAGAACTGGGCAAATACAGGGATCTTCTGCAGTAACCGTTAATGGAGGAGTTTTTCTAACATCAGCCTGTGCCTGGGCCTTGCTGGGAAAAGAAGTGGTTTCGATGCCCAGGACGGGCAGGCCTAGAGCCTCTGATATTGCAGTTTAGTCAAAGAGTGGTGTGGCTAGAAACTCAAACTGGAGACTTCTCAGTTTTGTTTTCAGGTATTTATACATGAGCCATCCCAGGAGATGGAAATCTTAATAATCTTCCAGAAAAAAAGTTCATGAACTTTGATTTTTGACTAGGTTTCTTTCTGTCTTGCCTTTTCAGTTATTAGAATTATAATATTTTGTTGATGAAAATTCCAACTCTGAAAGCTAAACAATCAAGGGATTGTCATGATGTAGCAAGTGAGTGACAGACTTTGGATAGCTTTCCTCCTCTTTTGGCTTAAATCAGGAAACATTCTACTTTCACTGTTTATTTCTGAGTAGCCTGTTTTGGGGAGGGATTAGGGTGGTGAAGTGCCTTTTTGTTGCCTCGTAAAGGGACCGGGGTTCAAGAATTTGAGAATTATTTTATCTGTATGTATAAATGAACTTTTTCATTTTCCTTACTTTGATCTCCTTCCTCTTCCTCTACAGTCTTTATTCATGATCTGTTCCCCTTAAAGTTAGAGATTATGTTTTATATATTTCTCTATGTATTCCATTTCTCCTTTTCCCCCTGGATCTTAACATAATGCCTGGTATCATACTAGGCTCTCAGCTACAGTTTGTTGAATGAATATTGTTGATGTGTCTCATTACTTCTTCAAGCGACCTTTTCTAAAGTCTCACCTGAAGGCTTAAGTAGTTAATATGGTGGTGACCTAGTATCTACCCTGGTCTTCCTAAATACGTATTGATGAATCTTTCATTACTCACCTGAAGTGTCCAAATCCCAAGATGCTCATGGCCTGTCATGAGTATTATAGTTTGGATTGCCCTGGTATCATTGGGCGATACTAATCTAGGGAAATCCAGGCACAGATAATTAAAAGCATCATTCAAGACCACAAAACAGTTATTGTGGGAAGAGACACTGACCCCAGAAGCCAAAAGAAAAAAACAACAACTGATTAACACTCTAAAAGGAAACCCAGATCAGGCTGGATATGGGAACGAATGTTGACTTAGATTGGATAACATTTCTTTGATGTCTGAGGGTTATGATTAGTGACTTATTGCTAATGTGTGTTTGTTTTTATTTTTAGCTTTGCAATGTCGGGACGGCATTGAGCTCTGTGTTAATGATGGAGTATGTGTTACCTACCACAATGGCACAGGATACTGCAAGTAAGTTTTTCTCTGTGCTTTTTCTTCTTCATATATTTTATTTTATCTCATTAGGACACGGGGCAATATTCAGTTCTATTCTATTTTTATTATTTCTGTGAAGTAATTACGGGTTCTCTAATTTTCCTGATGTAGTTCCAGTGTGGATGAGGATGAAAGGATGTGGGTGGCAGATAGACGGCTAATAAGAACTCCTTATTGCCTTCTTGTTATCTTTTTCATTAAGAAAGAGACTTTCAGTGAATATTTTGAATGACAACACTAGTTTTTAATTAACTAGGCAAGTTAATATACTAGTGCATTCTCTTACATGTTTCAGTTTAAGGCACACCCTTAGAATCTCTCCTAAACATGTTAGCTATGATCTTGTTTTTAAATCAAACTAAGTAGATATTAACTTTTTAATTCTGCCTAATATTCATGAATATTATAGCCACATGAAATTCTTTTTCTAGTGTAAAAATTCTGAAAGAGACTGCCGGAGGAAGGTGCACACATACTTGTAGGGATGGGGTAGGAGCAGGGGCTGTGGGTAAATGCCATTATATGGGTTTGAGAGAATGGGGATGAGGAACAGGACTAGGGAGCATAGGCTAGTTCTAAGAGTGTTACTTTTCTTTTTCTCCAGCCATCTAGTTAGATCATCTCACAAAATAGCTTTTCTAGGTTTCCTCTGACCTTTTTTGCTTTCTACCTCAATTGAAAGTTTTTGATAGGAGCATTTATATCATGGAAAATAAGACTTGATAATAAGAAATTTATCTTCTTTAATACTTTTATAATATATATTTCATATATTTTTTGTATAGGTGTTTACTTAATAAACATTGTAAGGGAGTTTATCCAACACATTTTTGTTTCTTCTCTGGATATTTAATCAAATACCATAAGGATAATAATGACATTTGTTTCCATTAAGTCCATTCTCACCAAGATCTAGGTTCTTTAATGTCATAAAATAAGAATTTTCCCAAGTCAGAAGGAATTTTCTTCACTGCGGTGAAAATATTTTAAGCTGTGATGACAGTGAGTCTTAACAATAGGTTGTTTGGATTGGAATAAAGATAACATTGGAAATGAAATTTTTTATGTAACTGATTATGTGCTGTTTACTTAGTTTTTCTAGCTGGAAAAAAAAACCCACCTCAAAACATGTGATACATTTTCCTCTTAAGAATAGAAGCACAACTGGAAATAAAAAGGGAAGGAACTTAATATCTTAGAATCGGCCACTGAAATCTTGTTTAGTCCCTTTTTGGCATCTGGTGTCTCAGTTACTTGCGTTATTCTATTATTCAGCTCTCTTGTGATAGTTAACCCATTACATTTTGATCATTTATTGATATATTGGTTTCTCTTACTAGGTTGTGAGGTTCTGGTCTTAGCCATCTTTGTATAGTTATAATGCCTGGCATGTAGCTAGTGCTTAGCAATATGTTTTTTGAACCAAAAAGTGCTCAGTAGATATCATCGTTCACATTTTTAAAAATCCATTTGTCTTCAGAAGAAACTGGTCCTCTCTAAGAATTTCATTTGCTTCACATAGCATCTAGGATGGTAGGCAATTTCGTTTACTTCCAATTTATTTGGAGATATTTCACCTTATAAATAAGGTCTAACGTTGACCTGCATATTTGTGGTCTGACATATGGAGAGATACTTTGTAGAGGAGACCAGTTTCGGAGCACTTACCAGGAAAGGACACTGGGATCGCTTTGGGGAGCAAACAGATTTGTGGGCTGCTAGTCTCCAACTCTCCAGCCAAGGTGAGAGACCGTTGCCCCCAGTTTATGGAAGAAGCACTGCTGGGCAACAGGGAACTCGCTTTGCGAATGACGTAAACGGAGCTGCCTGAGTTCTGTCCCTGGATACTTACTCATTGTTGATGGGGTGGATTGCTTATGGATATAGTTCTGGGTGGGTCTCTCAGGTGTCCTCCAACCCTGTTGTAAGAGAGACAAGTTTTTTGAGAAAGGCTCAGTAAGAAAAAAAAATGGGCAAGGCCATCCTTTTTGGAGACCAATATGAACAACTAAACTTGGGGGGAAAAGAGTGTTTCTCTACCTGAGTAAAATAAATTAGCATCTTCAGGAGTGACCGTGTCAGCATAAGTGGACGCAAGAAATGCAAGGACAGTATCAGGGAGGCAAGTCAGTCCCAGGCCATAGCATCGCCATAGAATGTTAAGCAAAAATAACATCTACTTACAGACCTTTCAATGTATCTTCATCAATGTTGTTTTTCCCTGGGGAAAGAAGGTAGGTAATCCAGCTTGTTCAGTAAATATTATTTTCACAAAGTGGTAAATGAATATTAGAACACTTAAAAGGTTTATAAGAATTACATCAGACATGCAGGGCATATGATTATCTTTTATTTATGAGATTGCTTAGTGGATTAAGAAAAGAAAGTTAAAGCCAAATTCCTTTGGGTGGGTGGAGTGGAAATTAATGGAAAACGTTTTAAAGTAGACGGTATCTGACTATCTTTATAAAGAGCCTAATGTTACTGATTCAGCTAAAATATAATGATTGTTTACAGAAATTATAGAAATCCTTGGTAAGATCACATTGACGGATGAGGATAAGTACTTGCAAAGGTTCGTTTTGTACACAGCTCAACTTTGTTGTTTTTTCTTTTCACTGTTAGGAGCCTAAGTAGTCAGCCAGTCTGTGATTATATTGGGATGCCAGGCAAGGAGAGCCTGTGTAATCTTGCATAAAACTCAATTATTGCTCCTAAATAGTTGTTGTCAGATCTCAATAAAGCCCTCTCACTACAGAGAGATAAGACATTTCATTCTCTCCCTTGTCCTACTGGGAGGTGTAAATATATAATTAAGTTTAGCTGTCATTAATCACTTTCAAGTTGCTTGTCTCAGACTTTCCGATATAAACCATCCCAAATCCCAATTTGATTAAAAATCATGGGCAACTCAAGTTCACTAGAATGTTGGGGGTAGGCGAGGTTACTATTTGTAAAATTCAAAAGTGTGCATTTTTAAGACATGTTTATCATCATTATTTAAAGTCCTTGTCTGTCAGTTCTTAACATCTGGTTCGTCTTTGGGTGTGTTTCTCTCAACATCGCTTTCTCTTGACTGTGGGTACAATTTTTCTGTGCTTCATACTTACTGGACATCCTGAGTGATGCATCTCCAAGTTTATCTTCCACTAAAGAACACTGAGTTTTGGTCTAGCAGGCAGCTGCCTTATGGGAAGATCACTGCGACCCTGTGAAGGGCTTGGTTTTAGGCTTTGCTCTGGTGGGTCTGTTAGGCCCTTAGTCTGATGGTTTAAGTCTTAGTCCTGGGATACGGGCCATACCAAAGTATGACCCCTAAGGGGATTCGGTGGAAACTAGCGGTGTTTCCCCAATCCCGGGTGTTTCCCAAGCACCTCTAATTTGGTAGGACTTGAATTCAAGCCTCCCACTTCCCAGAACCATGCCCAGGCTTTCAGCCTTCCAACTCTTGCATTCTCTCGGGCTCCTACCTATCATCTTGCTCAGGCCCTGTCAGGAATCACTACGGATTCGAGTGGAGTTGTCGGCACTCAGGACTTCTCTGTCTGTGGTGCTGGCTCCTCAAGTTGCAGCTGCTCTGACAGGTCCAGACATCTTTGACTGCTCAGCCAGTGAGACTTCCTTTTTCTGCTTGCACTCTCTCCCTCTTCTGCGACATGGACTGGGGAATGCCTTCAGGAAAAAGGAAGTTTGCTCTTCTTTTTGTGAGCCTCATATCCCTTCCAGTTTTTGTCTGCTTTCGATTACTCTCTGGTACCTTTAATATTCTGTCCAGAGTTCATAATTATTGAAAGCAGGAGAGTTGGTCTGATATTATTTAAAGTCCTTGTCTGCCATTAGTTTTAATGACAAAAATTATAGTTATAAAGTAGTCTTTCAAAATTTTCTACAGCATAGTGGTTGATAAACAATGGAAAGTCACCATGAGTTACATAGGATCCTGTGGGTCGGTGATTGCATTTGAGAATCTCTACTTTTTGGTAAAGTATCTAATTGAAAACTACATTTTTAAGTGAATCATGATAGCCTTGGCTCAGTTGGTTGGAGCGTTGTCCCGTGCACCAGAGGGTGATGGGTTTGAATCTGTCAGGGCACAGACCCAGGTTGTAGGTTCAATCCCTGCTAGGGTGCATATAGGAGACAACCGATCGATGTTTCTCTCTCACATTGGTGATTTTCTCTCTGTCCCTCTCCCTTCCTCTCTATCTAGAATCAATTAAAAACATATCCTTGGGTAAGGATAAAAAAATAATAATAATAAATCATTATAAATATGTTATAAAATATAACTTTGTGTCACATTTTACCTACAATTTGTCAACTAGCTGTAAGGTACATTAAGTATTAATGACTAATGATTTTCCTTGCTGGCCACTTTTTCATATTTTTTTATCTTTACCATAAAATGAAGAATGCTGCCTTTTGGCTTACTAAATACCTTTCACAGAGTAATCTTTGTGTGTGTGTGTGTTGTTTTTTTTTAATGTGATGCTTAAGGAGTTATTAATTCAGGAATTTTTCAGCACATGCTATTTATGTATACCATATGTAGCAATGTAACCGACAACTGTGACTGTGGTAGTAATTCACTGATACTGTTATCACATTATTTCACTCTTCTTTGAGAAGCCATGTAGTAATCATCAGTGTGTTAACCTGGACTTCTTAAAGAGGCTCAGAATGAGTGTTGCTGGAGTCTCATCAAGTCACCTATGAAGTGATGGACTGTCCTGTGGAGCCACCAGTGGAAGGGGCTGGGGCCAGGGCTAGGTGAGCGGGTGCCAAAATCTCAGTAATCAAGATTAAATAATGTTTTGATGGAGTAGTTCAAAAATCAAAATTAATGCAAAAAACTATGATAAAAGATTTCCAAATTTTAAATAAAGAATCGATCAGTATTGCTGATTTTTCTCTATTGCCTCATACTCGGTGTGGTTCGGCCTGCACTGGGGCTGGATTGAGGCATCTGGAAGATCCTGCCTGGTGGCATGGAGAGGTCATAGGGTGTAGGTCAAATGGACTTGAGTTTGAGCCATAATTCCTGTTGCCACTCAGATCTTTGACAAGTTAAAGAATGGTATGCTAGCTAATATTTATCAAACACTTATTATGTGCCAGGCTCTGGGCTCAGTTAAGCTCTTTACATGCATTTTAGCCCTCATATGAAGCAGTTAGTCTTAACTATCCCTGTTTTACCAGTGAGTACATGGAAACTCAAAAAGGTTAAATATTTGCCCAAGATCACATAACTCTTAAGTAGCTGACCTCTTAGAAAATGTGCTGTATCTCTGAGTCTCAATTTGCCTATCAGTAAAATGGGGACAGAATTGCCTATTTTAAAGTGATAGTACAAACCACATTCTGTAAAGGGAATATGGAACATTTGAAAGAATATGAAAGGTAATTTTTCCAGATAAGGGATATGATTAAAACTCTACTGTATAGAGTTCCCAATTTTAAAATAGAGCCAGTAGCATTAGGTAGGCCTAGGCAGCTTGGAGAAGACCAGGGGCGTTGAACCTGCTTGTAGCTACTTGAGCGTCTGTGGACCAGGCTTGGCCAATGCTGCATTTCTGAGAAGTGGCCTTTGACTGGAAATCTCAGTGAAATTACTGCAGATGAAATGTAAGAAGAGGGCATGGAAGGTGAGGTTACAGGATATTGTCAATTAAAATGCTTTTTAGTCGAGAAAACTAGATTGAAAAACTTGAAACTTCTCCCTTCTTTTTCCTAATGGAAGATGAGCAAGTTCAGACAGATTTTATGCAGCTGTGAAATTGAGACAGGTCAGATTCAACAACGACTTCTGGTAAACCTTGCTGCCACCACAAAGTCACAGGTTGTTAAACATAGCACCTCACATTTGCATAGTGAGTTACAGATGTATAGAAGTGTGTCCTGTAAGGCTTTCCTTGTTGAGGAAGTACAGTCCGGTCCTCTAACAGTACCATTCCCATGGGATTATTCTAATGAACACATATCCTTGAAACATCCTTTAACAAATATGTTAAGCGTTCCCCAGGAATTTTTCATAAAAGAAGTCTTGATTATCAGCTTCTTATCAATATTTAACAACAGAATTCCCATACTCTTTTAACTAATCCTTATTCTTTAGGTTGGAACCTTTATAAACATCATTGCTAGGTGGCAAAGTAGGAGAAGATGGTTCATAGGCTTGGCCTGTATCCTTTCACTTGTCTTGGGTAACTGCCAGTAAATTAAATCAACTAATTTTGTTCTGCAAAGCTGGCGTGAATAGATGTGAGTTTAGCTAGACTTCTTTCAACACAGTCCCCAGGTTAACCATAATCCTATGTAAAGTTTCTTTCTTATTGTTTCGTAGTGGCGTGTCAGCACCGTTAATATCATGTAGGAATTCTTTGCCCCCTTTTTTCTTGTGACTAAGCAGGATGAGAAATATTTCTCTTTCAGGATCTGGAGCAGCTTAATTAAATCCTTCATTTTAAATTTTGGCTATCCGTCTTTCATCAAGACTCGCCAGATGGAATGCATGGGGTGGGGATTTTAGAATGTGATAAAAATGTAATTATCGAGACATTTCCAAGTGCCGTTTTCTTTGTTCAGCTACCATAAATGTGAGGGTGTGGTGGAGGTTTTCATTAAGCCTCTTTTCAACATCCTGCACCTAGGAACTTTGTAGCTGGGAATGAACGTTAGTGTCTCCTTCGCCCCCACTGTGTGTATGTGTGTATTATGTGTGTATTTTATTTTCATATTTGTCTTAGTTGTTTTTTACCTTACACCTTAATTGAAGGTATACTAGTGCCTCTGGAGCTTCCCAGAGTTCTCTACATCTAGCCATCGTCAGTAATCTTCACCAGCCCTGTTCATGGGTCCAAGTAGGTGTTATTGACTCTTATACTGATGCCTTCAGCCTTTCCTTATAGCAGTTATATTCTTTTTAAAACATTCCTCTCCTAAGTCGTGTCCTACTTGGATCTTTATGAAAAGGCCTTTATAAAAGAAAAGTGAAAGCAAAGACGAATAAGGGTATTATTTAAGTGACAGGTGGTATTCCTCAGTGAACACATCTAACTGGAATATTATATCCAATTTTCTTCTTCATATAATTCTGAGGAGAAGGTAGGTGTTAATGAGAAAATAACCTGGTTAGGAGTTATGTAGAATAGTAGCATTTAGGGTACTGAATCTATATAGATTCGGCCACTTTCCCACAGTTGCTATCCCTATAAACTTGTATCTTGAACACTGAAGGTTAGATAGACTCTGAAGAACTGCAGGATCCTCACTCTTTATCTTAGTTAGCTCTGGTTGCTACAACCACAGACTGGGTGGGTTAAATGACAGACATTTATTTCTCACAGTTCTGGAGCCTGGGAAGTCCAAGATTAAGGTCTGGCTGACTTGATCAGACAAGGTGCTGGTTCTCTGTGAGGACCTTCTTCTTGGTTTGCAGATGTCTGCCGCCATCTCGCTATACCCTCACATGGTAGGGAGAGAAAGTTCTGGTCCCTTCATCTACTTATAAGGGCACTAATCCCACAGTGAGCACCCCACCCTCATGGCTTCCTCTACCTAAACCTCCTAAAGGCTCCACCTCCAAATACCATCACATTGGGAGTAGGATTCAACATATGAATTGGGGTGGGTATACACACATTCAATCTATAACTCTTCAAGGAAATGTTTAATTTTCATCACACTGGTATTTATTGAGCTAGCCACTATGATTGAGCACTGTGGTGGGGATTGTGAAGAGACAGGAAAACCCAAGAGGCCTGAGCTGTCTGACTTCCTTGTCACAAGTACACATACTTGGCAGTGTCTGATGGCGAATGTTGTATTTTTCTGGCATATGACATGGTGGCAGTCCTCTGACATCCTGCCATCTTGTTGAGGAGATGAGGCGTACGTGTATGTATGAAATAAAATCCATCTGTAATTGCCCAATATAGCAGCACAGATGTCATGAGCTATGGCGATTCAGACAAGGGAGCAACTGCGGGAGAGAAGGCGAAAATCAGAGGGCTTTTAGTTGGTAACTTAGTCATAAATGTGAAAATACTGATGATGCCGTAGGAGGTGGATAGGGAGAATGATGGAAGTGGAAGGGCTATCATTTCCTGGAAAAATCATTACCAGTATCTTCATCGTTTATTTCTTAATGACATAGTTTTAAAACTTTTCTACATCTTGGTTGCCCTCTCTGTCTATACTTCCGTTTGTGTGAGGTTTACGAAACCAGTAGGTAGATTAATCTGGTTTTGTAGCAACAGACAAGTGATTAAAAACTCATTCCTTTAGCACATGTTGGCTGGAGGGCTTGAGGACAGAATATCTGGAGCGAGGGATGAGGGGAAGACCTGGGAGCAGGAGGAGAGGGCAGCTGGGGTAACCACCACCTCCCTGCCGCCCCCTCAGACCTTTTTGAACTTGACTGTTTATTCTTGTTCTGCTTCCAGCACAGAGCAGCCAGGTAGGCTTGCGGACACCGTTTACAATCAGAACTCAAGTATCTCTGAGGCACAAAGAAGAATGGGCTGGGATAGGAGTGATGGAAAAGCAGAAACACTAAGAACAGGGTCGTTTTCATACACAGCCTAGTGCATTGTCTTTACTGAGAGTTGGAGCATCCCAACTCTAAATCTCTTCTGTCCAGCACATCACTGGGCTCGTCCAGTCCAGTTCAGGGATCCAGAGAGAGTAAGCATCTGTTAGCCAAATCTTTGGTTACCCCAAATTAGCTCATGTCCTTTACTGCTTGTTTCCTCTGATTATATAGTATATATCCAAACCCTCAATTATCCAGAATAAACCCGGGCTGCCTCTACTGTGTGGAAAACATTTGATAGTGGTTATGATTCTCTTGCCTAGACCATGTAGAGCCTTAGCCATTTAATCACCTGTCCCTTTAAAATTTTGAAATGCTGGTTCCTGTTGTGTAAGCCGGACACATCTCCTTGAGGAATTATTTTACTGGGCAACTCGCCCCTTCTGAAACCTCAGTCATCCTGAAAAGTACCTCAAGAACCTCTTTGACTTTAATTTTTTTTTTTTTTGCTTTAGTCCTATTTGTATATAATGATTGTGATGTCTAATTCTCTATCACATATTGTTAAAACTTATAGCCTTGAATTTCTGGGTCACTTAAAAAACGGACAGACTTGATTACTAATGAAAAGTTGACTCATTTCCTTCCAGGCAAAGGCTGACACTGACTCTCAGAGTTCATAATTAGTCTCCACAGATGCAGACTCTAATTATGGGATATCACCTATTCTTTCCTAAATGTTTTGCATCATGAGCTGGGGAAATAAAATAGGCGTTTATGTGTTGAGAGGATATATATAAATGATAGCTGGAAAAAGGTCCTCCATGAACTTAATGAAGTGGTCGATTCCCTGCAATTTTAAATTTGGTGCATCTCTTCCCACACCATGTTTTACACACTCGTCAGTCATTTTTAGCCTTGTGTAATTTATCAGCAGCTCAGATTCCTCCATAAGAGACTGTAGCGTGTACCATAACTGCACAGTGCGTAGCTTGGGAACAACTGGCTTCATTCATTCATTTTTGCCTATTACCGCGAAGGGTGCTTTTTGTAAACTCATGTGGTTAGAGTATGTTTGCCATGTTTTAATCACAAGTAGACGTTTCCCCCCCGCCCCCCCCCCTCAGGGTTCAGAGCAGTGAAATATGGGAAGATACTGATTGTGTGCTGGGAGGCAGAGAAAGACCACCTCCTGTTAGAACAGCAACACCAGGCTTTCAGCGCCGTGTGTGTGCCCTCGCCCAGTCTTCCCAGTGATGATGGAAGAGACTGGGTGCTCGGTTCAGCTTCTGAGTTCTGATAAATGAGCGCAGACTGTAAACTGGAAGATAAGGGCATGTGCAAATTCTTGTGTAAATAAAGCATGGTTTCCCATTGCAGTGGTGACTGATTTCATAGTTTCTGATGAAGATGAATGATGCTGTGAATTAACAGCTTTAAAGCTTGTATCACTGCAGCTTCTTCTGGGTTTGGATTTATTAAAATCAGCGTGTGTTTACTGCTTTATGCAGATGGGGGTGGGGGGCGGTGAAAAAGCTGAACCCATGAACACCAAGTGGGGTGGTGTTTCAGATGATTCCCAGCCTCACAATTCCCCGTGAAATTCTTTTCCTGTGGGAAACTTTTAATTTGGAAGCATTCAGCCTAATGTGGGAACCAAGATTAACATTTTCTGAAATACCTCTACAAGAAAAGCAGAAATGTTCTGTTCCGGAAGCCGAATTTACATAGTAGAAAAATGGGCTGTCCTGCAGTATTTGGTAGTGTTTACTAGTTGTGCTTAAAAAGTTGTGTGTGTGTGCATACAAAATAGAGAGAGGGAGAGAGAGAGAGAGAGAGAGAGAGAGAGAGAGAGAGAGAGAGAGAGAGAAATTGAGGGTATATTTGTCTTTGTTTCCTTTACATCCAACTAGCAAAGCCCTGGAAAGTGTGTTTTACCACAAACCAGCCCAGTAACCAGTCCTAACTCTATATTCGAATACTGTTTTTAGTTCTTTTTGTCTTTCCTTCTTGCTGAGTAAGCTATAGTGTATTGGGGGTGGGGGTGGGGGTGGGGTGGGAGGCGGGGGTGAGTGGGAGTGAGAAAGGGAAGAAGAAGTCGACCTGACTGAGCTTCTCCCTTTTCTTCCCTCTTCACCAGGAAGGAAGTGAACTGGAATCTTCATGCATATGTTTCTTTTCCTCCCCCCCGCCCCCCCATGTCAGGGATTAGCATAACCCAGTTAGTTACCTTCACACAGAGTTACCGCATGAACAAGTTGACAGTCTGATGAGATGTCAAACTGGAGGTACTGTGAGGAGGGGGGAGGAGGTTTGACTAATGGATTGGGCCTCTGGAATGCCAGCCGAAGACTGTAGACTGGATTCTGTAGGCTCTAAGGCATCTAGAAGTTTGCAGCCAGAGCCTTGGGAATGAAATGTTAAATAGGAACTTTCACTGGTTACAGTTAGCCTTGGCTGTTAGCAATTATTTTTATCTACTTTAACAGGGGGAGCAGGAAACTAAGCTGGCATTATGGTCGCAGAAAAGAACAGGCTGATTTGGGGCCCTTTCAAACTGCAGACCTTTGTTACTGACCAATGCTTAATTTGGTTTCTGGGTTTTGTTATTTTTTTTCCCTCCTGCCCTTACCTCATTTACCTTAACAACAGCTCCCCCCTCTAGAGCTCAGCGAGGGCACGCTGCCACTGCGGATTGGGGGGCCAGGAGGCCCAGAGCAAGAAGAAAGTGGGTTGAAAGCAGAGTTCTGTGTAAAGAATTTTCTGCTGGAAACAAGCCCAGAGGGAGTAAAGAGGATCTTTAATGAGGAGCAGCTGCAGGGCCGACGCAACCCACATGAGACATTTTTTTCCCCTCCGTTCCACATTCTGTATAGTTTTTTAAAAATCATGATTTTGAAATAGCTGTTTTGTAAAGCCCGCCTCTCTTTTTCTTCTCCTTGTATGTGGTAGGGGTTTGCTTTGTTGTTTTATTATTTTTAATGACCAAATCCCCCCCTTAAAAAAAAAAAAAAGGCGAAAGGCAAAGCTGCAGCACAGCCCTGGCTGCAATGTGGGCTCACCCTGCTGATACAGAACATTCGGTGGAGAAAACAAGGACAGAGAACACTGGCTTTTATTTGGAAAGGGGCTTATTTCCTGCTCAGACGTCGGTCATCTTGGAGCTGACACGCCGCTACAGTGTTTTCAGCTTTTCTCTAGACGAGTGGCTATTCACTCAGGAAACTTGAAAGGACAAATTTTTCTGTCCTGCATTACGAGGGAGACTGATTCCGAGCCGCAGCCACTGCCAGAGAGCGTGGACTTGCTATTCAAATCCCAGGGCCGTTGAAATCTGTAAAGTGGCTACATGTAAACGAATCCAGGCTGTGGGTGACATGTGAGAGCCGGGGTCTGGTTCTCATCTGTCTGACCGAGGGGGGCTGCGTGGGCATCCTTTCCATTGGAAAGTCTTCTGGTTCCATTAGGAGGAGTCCCTTGTTTTTCTCCCTCCCTCCCTCCCCTGCACTTCATTCCCCATGTGTGTGCTTGAATCGTAACAGTGAGTGAGTGCATTTCTTTTTAAAAATATATGTATTTTTTTAATTAATTTCAGAGAGGAAGGGAGAGGGAGAGAGAGATAGAAACATCAATGATGAGAGAGAATCATTGATTGGCTGCCTCCTGCACACCCCACACCAGGGATGGAGCCCGCAACCCGGGGAATGTGCCCTGACCAGGAATCAAGCTGTGACCTCCTGCATGGACCTGATAGGTATTCAGGTCAGTTTTGGGAATTATTTTACAGGAAAACCAGCTCCCCTCCCCCCAACTCCCTCTGTATTCCCAGCCTCCTCTGTGGACTGGGCTCTTTCAGAGTTCCCGAGCTGGAGGAGGGGGTACGGAATGGGAGGGTGTCGCCGAGAGAACCACTGAACTAAGCGATCTGTTCCCTCCAGGAGGCAGGCGTTCAAATAGTTCGGGGAACAAAAGGCAGCTGTTAGGTTTATTGGGTTATATTTTACATAGATCTATATTCAAGATGTTGGCCGTTTTCAAAAAAGCTTTCCTGGGTTAGTGCAGTAGAATTTGCGAGGGAACTTGGGTGATTGGCCGTGTTTCCAGCCTCTACCCACACGCAGCTTGGGCCACCTCAAGAAGAGAGGTATTCAAGCCCTTGTTTTCAGGCCGAGTCTTAATTCCCACTCAGATTAACGGAGTATGTGTGTACTTGTCTTACAGTTGAACAGGGATTTGCAGCGGTGAAAGGTCTCCTGCCTTGGGAAACATGGGCCCTTTATTTCTAGCCGTCTCCCTTACCCAGTTCTCCCCTTTCTGTCCATGTCCAGAATCCTGCCGAAGCCTCCTGGGGACTGAGGGCTAATCTTGTACCTCAGGATGATTCTTAGGGTTGAGTTGGCCTGTGTTCTACCAGGCAGAGCAGTATGGGGTTGGAAGGGAATTTTTTAGCGGACTTGATTGGAAAACTGACTTTATCCATCATATGAAATGTAAGCTGCTTTTTAAAAAAATATTTTTATTGATTTCAGAGAGGAAGGGAGAGGCGGAGAGAGAGAGAGCTAGAAACATCAATGATGAGAGAGAATCATTGATCGGCTGCCTCCTGCACACCCCGCACTGGGCTCAAGCCTGCAACCCGGGCATGTGCCCAGACCGGGTTGACTGGGAATCGAACCGTGACCGCCTGGTTCATAGGTGAAACCTCAACCACTGACCCACATGGCCGGGCAAATTTAAGCTGCTTTGGAATCAGTTGCCTAATTGTACATTATGTTCCTGGTATACAAGGCACCTGCACCAGGGTCTCAAGACATGCCCTTCCTCTCCCTCCACCTCACACAAAGAATTAAATGGGAGTTTGACAGAGGAATAGGAAAGACAGAGCAGTGGCTTAAAGGAAGAAGAGCCAGACTGTACAAATAATGTAGCGCATAGCACGGCACTGCATCTGCTGCCGGAGGGATCAGAGATGGGTAGGATGGTTTGGAAGAGATAAATGGAGGACATTGGTTTTGAGCAGATCTTTGAAGCAAAGATGGAAGAAAGGAACATAAATTAGACATAACAGAAGGGAAAAGATGATGTTTCTCACTGTAAAGTAGAAAGATGATTTTTATATAGGAAACCACATACAAGAGTATGGAAGTGATTAGGAGAGTTTGTGTTACGGACTGCTGAGCGGTAAGATAGCTGGTAGGAGTGGCGCAGAGGAGCAGGTCTCAGATCCTAAGGGATTTGGATTTGAAGGGCTGGGCACTAATGCTAGTTGTGAAGAATAAGGCATCTCAATCAAGAAAACTTGGAGAAAAGATTCAGCATGGTGAATTTAAAAGGAACAAATAATAGGTTAAATTACTGGGTTAAACATGTTGTACGACTAAGGGATAAAGAAATGTGTTATAAAAGTAGTTCATGTGGGGGGGAAATCATCTGGGAGCACATAATAGTATTTTGTGGCTTTTCAAAAAGTGAACACGTGTTAGGCTGCTGTAGTGGAAACATCATGTCCAGTTCTGTGCTGTTCCAAAAAGAACATATGTGTTATGTTTTTTCTTTGTTTGTTTGTTTTTCCCATTTTGGGCCCCACGCTTTAAAGAGGTTTTGGATGAACTAGAATCATCCAGTTGGGGGGGCAGGATAGGTTTGATGCCGCTGCTACCTACTAGCTTAATCTTTCTAAGCTTCAAGGTCCTCATATGCAGAGTGGAGATCATAATATAATATACTGTTATAAGGAGTAATAAAAGCTGTGAAATGCTTCGCAAATACATAATACATAGTAAGTGCTTTAAAAAATGTTGGTGACTGTCATTATTACTATTGTTATCTTAAGCATAGGAGAGCTACTAAAATAGTGAGGAAGTCCAGAAATAATTTATTTATATAGTTTTTTGAGGTTTTGATTTATTTATTTATATTTTTAATTAATATATTTATTGATTTCAGAGAGGAAGGGAGAGGGAGAGAGAGAGAGAGAGAAGCATCAATGACGAGAGAGAATCATTGATCAGCTACCTCCTCTCACCCCACAGCCCGGGCATGTGTCCTGACCAGGGACCGAACCATGACCTCCTGGTTCATAGGTCGATGCTCAACTGCTGAGCCACGCCAACTGAGCCAGAAATAGTTGTACTATACTGAGGAATAGGCCAGGGGTGGGCAACCTTTCTGTGAATGCATGCCAAAACCAGCAAAATCTCTGACTCAAAATTCTTCTGTTTGCCAACCCTAATTTTTTGACAACATGTTACACCTACTTGATATCTCTTAAGGTGTATGTATGTGAAGAACCTTGAAGAAATAATAAAATTATTCATTTGAGCGACAAAAACACAGTATATGATGATGAAAAATACATTTATTTTTTTTTTCTTTTTTAAATATATTTTATTGATTTTTTACAGAGAGGAAGGGAGAGGGATAGAGAGTTAGAAACATCGATGAGAGAGAAACATCAATCAGCTGCCTCCCGCACACCCCCCACTGGGGATGTGCCCGCAACCCAGGCACATGCCCTTGACCGGAATCGAACCTGGGACCCTTCAGTCCGCAGGCCGACGCCCTATCCACTGAGCCACACCGGTTAGGGCAATACATTTATTTTTTAATGTATATATGTACACTGATAGTCCGACAGAAAACTTTATGACTCCGTTTGATATTATCAGTGGGACTTTTGCTGCTGCATCACTGATGACAGAGATTTTACATCAGTTTTATATTTCATGACCTTCAGAGATATGCACGAGCTACTACTTTCATTCCGTCAGGCTACTCCTATTACAAGACTTAACAAAATTCATCACTGAGAACAAAGATTCACAAGCGTATGTGGATGAAACCAAAACACTGGTCGGATCTAGGAAGGCAGGGAGAATTAAGGCAAAGGCATAGGAATTGCTCTTCCCCTCTCCGTCAACCCATGTCTATGGTCTTTAAGATAACTTGTTATGTAAAATCATTTATTTATCTAAGATGCACCTACACTGAATTTATCTGAAAAATAAAAAAGTCGATATTAAGAAAAAAATTGTAAATGGAAGATTACAAGAGAGGGTTTCACGTGCCAGCAAAAGTTATTGGCATGCCATGTTTGGCACGCGTGCCAGGGGTTGCCCACCCTGGAATAGGCCAAAGGATTGAATCCCGGAAAAAAGAAAACAAAGGGTCAACATAACTATCTTTGGATTCTTGAAGGGCTTCTGTAAGAAAGCAGAGGTTTGTACCTTTAACAGGGATAACCAATATGTGGAAATTGTAGGGAGGTAGAATTTAAAGGAAAATAAAAGATAAAGTTTACATACTATTAAATTTAGTCTTTTAAAGTGTACAATTTAGTATATTCACAGTTATGTGTAACCATTACCATGATCTAATTTCTAAATGTTTTCATTAACTCCTCCCCCACCCCAAGAAACTCTCTAGTCCTTAGTAGTCATTCTCCATTTCCTCCTCTTCCCAACTCCTGGCTGCACTATTTTTTTAAATCTCTATGTATTTGCCTATTCTGGACATTTCATAGAAATGGACATTTCACAATCTGTGGCCTTTGTGTCCGGTTTATTTTACTTAGCATGATGTTTTCCAGGTTTATCCAGGTCGTAGCATGTATCGGATCTTTATTCATTTTCTTGTCTGTATATACCACACAAATTCTGGAGAATTTTATTTATTTCTACTTTTTGGTATTGTGAACAGTACTGATACGAATGTCTTTACAAATTTTTGTATGGACTTCTCATGTTTGCAGCTACCTTGGGTATATACCTAGGAGGGAGGCAAGAGTTTTAAGACATCAGGAAGAAAGAGCTTTCTGACAATGGGATCCGCCCACACTGAAGACTGTTCTGTTGTTGAAGTAGTGAGCCAGTGATTTTATTTTACTTAACAAATGCATGGTGTTTTGCTATGTACTGATATAATTCTTAGTGCTTTATAATTATTTGAGTCTGATGAGGTAGGCCTGATTATTAAATCCATTTTATAACAAAGAGGGTTTAGTAACTTGCTCAAGATCACTCATTGAATAAATGGGGAACTGGGACTGAAATAGAGGTGGTCTGGTTCTAGAGTCTGTACTCTCAGTGGCAGGAATAATAATTTCAACATTTATTAAATTCTGACTACCAGTCTCGATATGGCTTCTTCTTTAAATCCCTACTTGTAGGACTTCCGTTCAGCTAGATTTCAGGTGTTTCTGAAAGATGTTTGTTCTGTAGTTTAATTGTAATTTCGGTGTGGTTGTGAGAGGATGGGTACTGCATTTATCGATGCCACCATCTTGACTGGAAATCCAGTAATTTATGTATTTTAAATAGGAGAGGAGTTTAAACAGATAAGTATCAACAGTGCTGCATAAGAAGGTGTCATTATACCATATCAGTCTGTATGTACATGGAAAAAAATCTCTGGTTGTAATTTGCTTTAAATAAAAGTCATGTTGGCTGGCCATGGGAGACCACCTAGTATTCTGTCCCCAGCCTAGACTCAAAAGGACATGGGAATGTGTGATTAACTTTTCTAAACACTTCTCCTAAATCAAGGCAGTTTTGCAGTTGTGTCTTCAGGCCTGTGGATTCTCAATCTAATGTTTTCTTGACTGGAATGCATGATCTTGTAAGTTTTTTTATTTATAAGAAGTCAAGTGTTTTCATGGACTACTCTCTTTTCCACACAGATGTCCAGAGGGCTTCTTGGGAGAATATTGTCAACATCGAGACCCCTGTGGGAAGAACCGCTGCCAGAATGGTGGGACATGCGTGGTCCAGGCCATGTTGGGGAAGGCCACATGCCAGTGCGCTCCGGGGTTCACAGGCGAGGACTGCCAGTACTCGACCACGCACCCCTGCTATGCATCTCCTTCCTGTCTGAATGGAGGCACCTGCCATGTGCTCAGCCAGGATGATTACGAGTGCACCTGCCAAGTTGGTTTTACAGGTATCCAGTGGGACTTGGGCCCAAACTTTCCTATTCTCAGTATGTGTCTTTATTTAGCATCTTTTAGCTCTTGACATCTGCCTCTTAAGGTCCCCCAACTGGGTACATACTTAACATTATGGTAAGTTACTGGAATGTTCCGGACAACTATTTTTAGCTTCTTTTTTGAGAGTTTTGAGAGAGGAGAAAGAGAAAGAAATACTCAGAAGCATTTGACTGTGTAAAGTATACCTGTCAGAATTGGGGACCAGAATCACCTCACTATTGCCGGCAGAAAAGCTGTTCATGCTATTAATTACTTGCATCTTGAAATCTCCTCTCCCTAGACATTCAGGGCATTGGCTGTTCTGACTTTCTGAACTCTGATTATTCCCTTTGCTCCTGCATTGCTTTGTCCTCATCCATTGCATTTTTGTGTTCCTTGGAATTCTGTTTTGAGGCCTCTTTTAAGTCTTACTTCAGCTCTCCCCAGGTACTCTCTGTCTCTGCTGACTTTAACTGTTCTTGTCTTCATCTTCATCACTTGCTGATGACTCTGGTAGTCATCTTTTTTGCTCCACCCTGACCCCGACATTCAGACTCATATTTCTAACTAAGTATTGCATATTATCCTTGGAAATTCAACAGGTACCTAAAACTCAACATGTTGATATAAATTGGGGTACACTCCAAGTACTTCAAACTAGAAACTCCCTCTCCCTGGCCCTTACCCCCCCTTAGACTCAGTCACCCAACCCACCCTCTGAATTACCTCTCATCTGTCTATTCCCTCTCCATTGCTCTCCTACTCTGCAGTTGAGGTCCCTGTCATGTCTCACCTGGACTCCCACAGTCATTTCCCAACTGGTCTCCTTGCCTTTATCATCTCCCCATCTTGTGCACTGGTCACATTGCCATGCCTTTCATTGTAAATGCAAACCCACTCATACCGTAAAGTCACCTGAGTACAATGCCCAGTGAGTTCCTGTCATCCACGGGGTAAGCTGCAAACACTTTTACATGGTTTCCATAGCCCTTCACAGTCTAGACCTTACATCTTTTTATAGCCTCACCTCCCCGCCAGCATGTAGCTTTAGTCACGCCATCATTCTCATCATTTCCTGAAAATGTCATACTTCCTATTGCCTCCATGCTGTTGCACATCCCCTTGCCGGGAATGCCCTTTTCTATAATTGGCGATTGCCCAATGTTATTTAAAACTCTGTCTTCCTGCCCCTTTCATGAGTCTTTTAGGCAGTTTGTCTCTATGTTCTATTATTTTATGTGTCACAATTTATTGTAATTAATTTTTTTACATGGCTCTCATCTGACTGGATTATGGGTTCTTCAAAGGTAGGTCTGAGCTTTATTCAAAATGAACCATAGTGTTTATTAAGTTAGATGAGAAAAGGAGGACCGTTTTGTCCCCGACACCACCAATGATTCAGTAAATCTAATAAGCAAAAAATGAAAAACATACTCAGAAAGCTAGACTGGATCAGTTAGTTTGGAATTCTTGGTCTATTGATTTTTCATTGAAGGGTGTTGGTAAGGGTAGAAAATAGTTGGGATGATCCATTATCTCCATCTCCATCCTGACTGCAATAGCATTGATGCCATGAGTCACTGAAGAGATCTGGTGGTTAAGAGAATACAGTGAAACCTCTTCGTTCTTGAACATCTCCCATCTTGAACAATTCAGTTCTGACCAAGTCGTTCAGGGAACAAAATGTCTCAGTTGTTGAACAAAAATTCCCTTCTAGACCTGGCGACCCTTTCATGCTGATACGTCAGCATAACAAAAAGCGTCTCTCAGGCCACAAACAAAGGAGAGAATTCCAGTGGTGTACAGAACAACGCTCCACCCAAAAGCCACCTGGCCAGGGCAGTAATGCCTTCTTTATAATTTAAATGTTACTCTGAAATGACCCGCAAATTAAAACACCTTCCTTTGTCATGAAAAGGATTTCTCCTTGGTGTATCTGCAGGGTTCTGGTCATCTTTGCACATCTGCCACTTTTGTCTGTCACAGGTCAAGTTCACCCTTTTGGTTTTGTGATGGCCTTATCCCCTTCCTAGTCAGACTTTATTAGCTAATCTCCACTCTTAGAGGAAGAAACAGGGGCCAGAAGTTAATGCCCCAAACACGTCACATTGATGGGAAACCAAGTGCAGGGACCCTTCTATTTCCGTTGTAGGCAAACACTTGGCGCACATGGTTGTGAGGAGGAACCATTTGAACCTCCTCTCCACCGTAGGTAAATGTCTCTCAGTGGGATGAAGAAAAAGTAGGAAGAAAAGCAGCAGCTTTTGCATTTTCTCTGCTTAGCACCCTGAGATATATGTGTTGCGCCCACATTTTTATTGCACTTTCTTCTTTGATTTATATCCCGTGATGGGCAGAGAGCACTTCTGTGTGCTCACGTGTCACCTCTCTATTTTAGAAAAGCTGTATGACCCCATTTGCTTCCCTATGGGGGTCAAAGACTTGGATGTTTACTTTGACAACCACTTGGAGTGTAACAAATTCAAGGGGTTCTCACATCTTTTGTGGTTTTTTTTTTAAAAAAAGCTTAAGCTAATGACAACAAAAAGCCACATGAATTTATTAGTAGGTGGGCGTGTTTTTTCCTCTTTCTACCTCTCTCTGCTTTGCTTCCTTGGAGTCATGCCTTAGTGTCCAGCATGCGGGAGCCTTCCTGCTTCTCCTGGGCTTTCCTACCTGAGAGAGTGCACAGGAGTTACCTTTCTGGACTCTAGTCTCATGACAGCTTCTAGCTTTGTCTAGTTTTCATACACAAGGAGTCAGAGATTCTGCATCCTCTTCAAACACATCAAGCAACATTGATAGCCGGACCACTTTAGTAAAATGTTGCCCAGAACATGTGTGCATGTGTGTTGTGTTTAAAGGAAAAAAAAGTACTATTGACTTATCTCCTCCAAGAGGTCTATTTAGTAATTATAGATTGTGGAAGATATCAATACATTTTATTCATTCAAAGAGCTGAGGGATTCTCTCTGCAGTAACCCCCTGGTGTCATCTATTGGGTGGAAGGTGTGGTGTGTGGAGGATGGGGCCGACCCCCATTCCCATGGGCAGTACTGAGCTCTGTTCCCCTTCTTCCAGGTAAGCTGTGCCAATGGACGGATGCCTGCCTGTCTCATCCCTGTGCAAATGGAAGCACCTGTACCACCGTGGCCAACCAGTTCTCCTGCAAATGCCTGCCAGGCTTCACGGGGCAGAAATGTGAGACTGACATCAACGAGTGTGACATTCCGGGACAATGCCAGCATGGTGGCACCTGCCTCAACCTCCCGGGCTCCTATCAGTGCCAGTGCCCCCAGGGCTTCACCGGCCAGCACTGCGACAGCCCCTACGTGCCATGTGCACCCTCGCCCTGTGTCAACGGAGGCACCTGCCGGCAGACCGGCGACTTCACTTTTGAGTGCAACTGCCTTCCAGGTGAGGAGTCCCCTGGTGTCCTGGGACTGGGAGATGCACCTGTGCACAGAAGGGGGTGGTGGGTGTGGCTGGGTCGCTCCTGTAGGAAGTGTCCTTCCCAGCAGGGAAAAGGGGAAGTGAAAATTTGGTGTGAGGTGGGTTACTGGTGAGGGAGGAGTTTTTATGGGCCCCATGTGATATATAAACTGAGCAGGGGGTAATCTAACATGTCAGGGTTTATGATGATGTGTGGCTAGGAAGCTGTTTATTGTCCTTTTTGGAGAAACAGGAATGAGAGAAACAGCTGTGGGAAAGATATAGACAAGTCTACGGAATGGAAAGACACACAAGAGAATTAGACATTGAAAAATAGGTGTGATTAATGAAGTGCTTGAAACGGAATTAACCATAATAGGTGATCAAGTTTCCTATTTGCTTTTACCTCTAAAAAAAATATTTTCCCATCTCCTTAAATGTTCCCACCTACACTTTTGTGGCTTTCCCTGGCTTCTGGCCCTCAGAACCCTCTCCCCGTCTCTGACTGTGGGGTAACCCTGCCCTGACTCGAAGCTAGAGAGTTTGGGACCTGGGGTGGGGTGTGGTGCTCTGTTCATCAACAAGCACTTCATGATGAGCGCGGACAGATTATATGTGACACAATCATGCATAACCTCAAGCTAGAAACAGAAAGAGGAGCAATGCATGGGAGCGTGGGGCCCAGCGTTCCGCAGAGGTGGAGAAAGCAGCGAGCTGGCCAATTCACTAAACTCCTTATGAAAATGATGAGGAGGCTGAAAACCGAGAATCTTGATTGGGAACAGAACACACGCAGCTGGAGCAGATGAATTACTAAGCAACAACAATTCTGTTTTTATACAAATATCCTCAGGACAAAAAACAAAAGAAGGAAAACTGTAGGGGAGAATAATGTGCAAAGTAAGCAGACTTGCCTCAAGAAGAAGTTGGTCTCACTGCTCATTGGGAATGGGGGGTCTTAGGTTCCGGTGCTGAGGGCACAGTTCCCATGTAATGGGATTGTGTGTTTTATCTTTGGGGGATGAAAGGTCATACGTTGGTCCATGATAAAATCAAATGGTAACTTACTCATTTCACTCAGTAAAAATGTATTGGCCGCCAGCTACATTCTAAGCACTGTGCTGTGTGATACAAGACACGGCAACGTGATAGCAAACTTTTACTATTTCACTGTAAGCCCCCAGAGTAAGCTGCTGTTGCCTTGCTTTCAGTTTCTCTTTCAATGAAGAATAGACAATGCTGTCATTGCAGACACTAAATAAACCTTTATTGACATATAATACTACTATCCTCTACATCAGCGGTTCTCAACCTGTGGGTCGCGACCCCTTTGGCGGTCGAACGACCCTTTCATAGGGGTTGCCTAAGACCATCCTGCATATCAGATATTTACATGACGATTCATAACAGTAGCAACATTACAGTTATGAAATAGCAACGAAAATAATTTTATGGTTGGGTGACAACATGAGGAACTGTATTTAAAGGGCCAGAAGGTTGAGAACCACTGCTCTACATTATCTTGTGTAAAGCACAATGGAAAGATATCTTTCTTCACTCCTGTTCTTATTGTAAGGGTTAAGGAAGGAAATAGGCATGTAAACAATTTAATTTTACAAATATTCCAATAGTCTAATGTCCTAATAGTCTGCTCGTGTAAGTGACTAGTAATTGAGGTTCGTGTGATTTATTGTCGGAGGCTAAATGTGTTTTTCAGCTTCACGAGAATTACTTTTAATAGTTGCCTAGAACAAGAGGGTGACTTGGCAGCAAAACGCTGACGGGAAGTTCGAGAAGTCAATAAAGGAAGTTTTTAGCCAGGAGAGAGTGATTACTCACTCCCATAGTCTCTGCATTGTTATCCATTAGCCACGATAAGAACCTTAGGGAATTCTGCGAGTGTGTCCAGGAAAGAATCTGTCAAACCAGAATAGTATCTCCTCCTTGAGAAAGGAAATAACCAGGGATTCCACCGCCGAGAGGCTGCCAGGGCCAGGGGGATGGAGTGAGGAGAACTTGGCTCTCTCTAACGCACTGCTTGTAGTTTAAAGCAAGACGTTTATTTACTCACTGATGAAGTGTGTGGGGAGGGTGTGGGGGGGTGTTGGGATGGGAGGGTGGAGGAGATTTGGTGAAGAGAAAAGTAACGTATTGAATGCCTTTTATGGGTCAGACACTGTGCCAGGTTCTTTTGCATCCATTAGCTCATTTACACAAAACCGTGGGGACAGGTATGATTTTTCCAGTTTTCCCAGGTGAAGTAACGCAATTTGGAGATGTCAAGTGACTTACCCAAAGGTGCACAGCTGACACGGGGTCAGGCTGAGTCCTGCGACCCAGGTAGGCTCTTTCCGAAGCCTGCGCTTTTGCATCTGGCTGCATCACCCTGCACTGCTCGTCTCCCCCTGATGGCGCTTAGAATATGTGTGAAATGTTTGTTAAATGCTTTGAGGCATTCGAGTTAAAAAGGAAAGTAGGTTCATGTTATAAGAAAAAAGAGATACCTCTGGTTGTGGATGACTAGTATTTGTCACGTATCAGCCTATGTATGACATCTTGCAGACATTTAAAAATAGTCAGGTAGATAGTTCTTGCCTTTCAGGATCCCATGTTCTATGAAACAGATGACATCAGCTTGGAGGATGTATAGAAGGAAGTTAAAAAAGGAGGCAAAACAATAGATGATGCAGTAACTGTGAATAAATAGGTACTTACACAGTTTGTAAGATTTTACATTCGTTGTTTTTATGTCCCAGGTGGAGTGTAGAAAGTATTAGCTTTATTTCACATGGGAAATAGTGCCTGGAAGATAATTTTCTTTTAGAAAGTTTTTTTTTAAATATATAAATGCAATACCATTCTCCTTGCCCTTCCCTCCATTGCCTTCAACATTACTCTAAATGACTAAAACGTTACTTAAAGTAATAATCACTATCTCGATGTAAATAACACCCTTATTTGAGGAGAATCAATATTTCACTTCTAAAACTGGGGGAAAGCCAAGTCAGCAGGAGGCAGAGCAGCTTGTGAAGGGATCCCGTGACTCTCAGGTGGCTGCTCCCCGCCCAGCGCACGTCTTTGCACATCCAATGGAGGCCTCCCCCGATCACCAATTTCAAGTGGTAACCATCCCCCAAGTCCCCTCCATTGCTGGCCCGTGTCTACTTTTTTCTTTTCTTTTTCTATAACACTTACCATCTTCTCACTGTATAATACATAGTTTACTTCATATGTCATTGTTTATTGTCTGTCTTTTCCAAATTCTGCTCCGTCCTCCCCTCTCCTGAGTGAAAGCGAGGGTCTTTGTTTTTGTTAGTGTTGCATCCCACACACCTAAAAACAGTGCCAGGTACCTAACAGGCCCACAGCTACTTACTGAGTTCAGTGTAATTCACAGTATTGGGCATGTAACTTTGGTCTTACCGTTTTCTTCCAGGTATCTTGCATCTTAGACTTCGTTTGGCTCCTCCTCTTGTTCTTGGGTTCTCTAACCCTGGAGAGAAGAAGTCTAGAGTGCTCTTCACTCTGAAAGTCAGTGAACCCCACATAAGTTAGTGATTATATTGGAATGGTTTAATTATAGTTCTTGCCTGCAAAGGGCACTATTGTTTCAGTGAGTTGGTTTTGGTATTATTGTAAGACTCCTGGGGGGAGAATTAAAACTGCAGAAATGACTCATCTTGTGTGACAAAGAAGTATTTCTCTGTAGAGGGAAGGAAAAATAATATATTCAAGAGGGAACTAATAGACGTAAACCAAGGAACCATAGTTTGCCTTCTCCTTGGATCAGCAACCGTTCATCCAAATCTTCATGAGCTACCATCAGGTATTTAGTAGATGCCTTGGGGAGGGCACTCTGCCAGAGTAATGTTAACGTAAGAACAAAATGGAAAATAAATGATTGAGTCACTGACTCCCAGTATTTTGGGGTTAAGGCCAACTAGCGGAGAGAGAATGAGTTGGGCTGGTTTGGTGTTTGTGGACATTTAAAGAAGTCACACAGGTAGCCAGAAAGCAGCGGGTTGTTTGAACCTCCTGGCTGTGCCTTGTGTGTTCACAGCGGGATGGAACAGTCCTCAAGGTTCTTTCCCTCTGTCTTTCTCTCCCACATCTTTTTATTCCTCTGTGACTTTTTTTTAACTTCATAAAAAGCTGTCTGATCTGTCCTCTCCAATCAATGAACATGTATCCTTTGTAAACCACCCCTCTACTTCACAGGGCAATTATGTGTCATATCCCCATATCATTGAAGTAAGCTTACACACATTTCAGGGCTTTGTGTCTGCTCTGCTGTTGCTGGGCTTAAAAACCGTTGGCAGGAGTTCCTCCCACATTCTCGCAGGGGCACGTGACGCTCTCCTGGGCATCGCGTAGTCACATCCTGGCAGGTTTCTCTGGAGCAGATGCAGAAGTCTGCTCCTGCCACTTTTCAGGGCGCAGCATTTCAGCGCCTTTGACTCGGGTCCCGAGGCCAGTTTTCCTCGATATTCCTGGAAGTGTTTCCCATTCTCCCACGCTCGCTCAGTGGTTTTGCCCATGCCGTCTCCTCAGCTTTCTGTCACCTCCCCCCACCCACCCACCTTTTTATATAGAACTCATGCTTTTCTTTTCTTTTTTTTAAATTGACTTCAGAGTGGAAGGGAGAGGAAAAGAGAGATAGAAACATCAATGATGAGAATCATTGATCAGCTGCCTCCTGCACACCCCACACTGGGGATGGAGCCTGCAACCTGGGCATGTGACCTGACCGGGAGTCAGACTGTGACCTCCTGGTTCATAGGATGATGCTCAACCACTGAGCCACACCAGCTGGGCTAGAGCTCATTCTTTATAATGCGTCAAAGGCACCTATTTCACTGAAATGCCTTCTATGTTCCCTGCCCACTTGGGGATTGAGACCCTCCAGAGACCTTTGACAACCTGTGTACCTCCAGCAGGTTATTTGTGTTAGCTTTCCCAGTAGACACTCTTGTTCTAACATTTTCCCCAGCACCTAACTTAGTGCCTGCTACAAAATTGAGACTCAATGAATATTTGACAAGTCAGTGAACTGAATGTGGTAGAGAAGAGAATTCCTATCCTATATAATAAAAGCCTAATATGCAAATTGTCCCCTCGATCACTCACTATGACATGCGCTGACCACCAGGGGGCAGCACAGAACATGGTGGGCACTGAGGGAGCGAGGGAAGGAGGAAGTGGGGAGGTGGGGAGGCAGGGAACCTGATCGGCCCTGATCACTGGCCAGGCCTAGGGATGCTACCTGTGCAGGAATTTCATGCACCAGGCCTCTAGTATTATATAATGTTAAAATATGTACTGACTTTATTTCTTTTGAATCCCCTTATTCATTTCTGTGGCTTCGTTGGTGATAAAGTTAGAAAGGAAAGTGGAAAGCATTAGGGAAATCCCAAAGCGAGGTGCAGCCTGGGTGGGTGGGGTGGCCAGAGGATACATGGGCCAGTCATGGAGGTCAGTGAGTTTATCAGGGCTCATCAGAGGATGAGAGATGTGTGCTAAGAAAATCGGACCAGTTGCTTTTGTGACAGGTTTTTTTTCCAGGGGTTGGGGAGAGATAGACTTGTAGACGTTTACCTTTCTGTCTTTGTCCCCACCATTCCTGGTATCCCTGGGTTTTTCCTCACACTTTTCCTGATGACTTTCAGCCTGGCCTGAGAGCCCTGGCTGGCCATCTCACCTTCCTCTTTGTGCCTCTCCACCCAGCCTTTCCACCCTCACACCTCCCGGCGTCTGAAAATGGAAAGCTACGGATGCTCTCTTGAGGGATGCTGTTCTCTGTGCGGGGTGACAAGTTCAAACGACTCTTCTGCTCCCCACCCTCACTGTCATTATTTATCAGCTACATGGCCCACAGTTTTATAACAGCACAGCCTTAAAACGTTCCTTCTAAGTTTAATTTCTCTCCTTGTGGCCTTTTAAGGACATGAATTGGCTTTCAGCAGTAGATTCCTTTTCGTACGGTCATGGGAGCCTCTCTGTAAGTCTGCTACACCCATCCCACACACAGGTCCGAGACGCGTCTGTTTCCCTTTCCCCTAAAACCTTAAAACATAGTTTTCAAAAGCGATTGCACTGTAACGTATTCATACAAGCCGGACCCACCCCCGCGGCGGAGTCTTCCTTACAAGAATTTGCTAGCTGTTTCCAAAAGGAGTTCTGTGTCTCTATTTTTAAAGCATAAATTCTGTCTTAACTTTGGAGAACTGGTTTGGCTTGAGTTTTTCTCAGACGTGGGAACTTTTGACCCAAGGTCAGTTTTTCAGATTGTTGAAAGAGAACTCAAAGGTCCCGAGAACGTACTGATCAAAACTGGGTGAAGTTCCTAGTGCAGTACAGACTCCTACCTACTAGTCATGCAAACTTGGCGTGTGTCCCTCGGCTCCTTCATCTGTAACATAAGAGGATTAGAGTGTATAACCTCCAAGGGATGCTTTGATCCCACTGATTAACAGTAATAGCTAATAAATGTAGAACACTTACTATGCATCAGGTACTGTTTTAAGTGCTTTTCTCCTCCATATAAGAACTTTATTGAGATAAAATTTGCATACTGTATAATGTGCTCTTTTAAAATATAAAATTCAGTTGTATTTAGTTAATTCACAGATATGTGTAACCATCACCATTGTCAACTTTATCACTCCAAAAGAAACCCTGTACCCATTAGTACTCACTCCCCAACGCCCAACCCCCTTCCAGCATTAGGCAACTATGAATCTAATTTCTGTCTCTATAGATTTGCCTGTTATGGACATTTTATATAAATAGAAACACATAAAATGTGGTCATTTGTGATTTGCTTCTTTTACTTGATGTTTTCAAAGTTCATCCATGTTGTTGGAGGTATCAATACTTCATTCCTTTTCATGGCTGAATAATATTCCATTGTATAGATTTACCACATTTTATTTATTCACTTGTCAGTGAATTGACGTTTGGACTGCTTCTGCTTTTTTGGCTATTATGAATAATACAGCTGTGAACATTCTTGCACAAGTTTTTGTGTGGATATATGTTTTCATTTTTCTTGGATATATACTTAGGAGAAGAATTACTAGGTGATATGGTAACTATTTAACCTTTTCAGAAACTGCCAGGCTTATTCTAAAGTGGCTGCACTATTTTACATTTTAACCAACAGTGTATGAGGTTTCCCAATTTCTCCACATCCTCACCAACACTTATTATGTATCTTTTTTATTATCACCATCCTGGTGGGTGTGAAGTAATATCACACTGTGGTTTTGATTTGCATTTTCCTGATGGCTGATGATGTCAAGCATCTTTTCATGTGCTTATCAGCCATTTGTATATCATCTTTGGAGAAATGTTTATTCAGATCCTTTACCCATTTGTAATTGGGTTGTCTTTTTATTATTGTATATTTTATTATTTATTTTATATTGTGTGTGTGCATATATATATATATTATTTATTTTATATTATATATGTTGTATTTTCATTATATATATGAGTTTTTAATATATCCTAGATACAAATCAGATATATGATTTGCAAATATTGTTTCTCATTCTGGAGGCTGTCTTTTCACATTCTTCATGGTTTCCTTTGAAGCCCAAATGTTTTTAATTTTGGTGACACTCACATTGTTTTCGTTTGCTTGTGCTTTGGGTCATATTTAAGAAAGCTTTACCTAATGCAAGTCACAGAGATTTACTCCTGAGTTTTCTTCTAAGAGTTTTATAATTTTGACTCTTACATTCTGAGTTAATTTTTGTGCATGGTGTGAGGAAGGGGTCCAATTTTATTCTTTTGCATGTCAATATTTAATTGTCCCAGCACCATTTATTGAATTAAGCTTTTTTTAAATATCTAACTCATTTAATCTTTACAACATCCCTTTGAGGTAGGTCCTATTAATTCCCCCAGAGAGGAAAGGTTTAGTATTTTTCTGTTCACTCAGGTATTGCATGGCAGGGAGGAGAGGGGACCTAGGCAGTTTGGCCTCAGAGGCCACACTTTAACCATGAATTTCTCCCTTCACCTCTCTCCTTCTACCTGTTGGCAGGGAAGAACTACCTCAAAAACAGTCAGTCATACAAAGAGAACATTTTCTTTCTTATATGTTGTGGTTATGCTGAAATGCTTCTGCTTTCTTAATTTGTCTGTGGTTGGTGAATTCAGTTAGTTGTAGCGTTGGCTTGTATGAATTCAGGGTCACAGTTTCCAATCCTTATAGTTTGGTTACATCTCACTGACACCCTAGTCAATAATATTTAGTCTTAGTCACCAGAGAGATCAAACTAGGGGGCGGGTGACCATTACCAGTTCTAGAACCTCACCAGCCCACACAAGTTCTAGCTGTGGTGGGCCAGGAGCCCTGCGGCCCTCCCACACCCTGAAATGGAATCTTTCACTTCTCTCAAGACTGTTTCCATTAACAGCACTGGACTAGGAACACAGACCTTAGCTCTTGCTCAGGAACTGCTGCTTGGCAAATCTGCAGATCTGCCCTCGCTTTATCATAACATTTTCTGACTCAGCCTGTTTGTAAGATGTTCATAGGAATTAAACAGATATATGAGTAACATGATAAATTTTTACAAATCTGGGTCTATAAAACTTTTCATAGTCTTTCTCAAGCTTACTTCGTGATTCATCTGCTTGAATGGCCTGAGTACCAAATACAGAGAGGCCCAGAATTCTCTTCAGTCAAGCTCTCATTCATCCCCATCTTCTCTGAGCTGATTTCCTTTGGTCTCTGGGAAATCACTGTGGCCACTTGGTCTGTACTCACGCACATGACTGCCGCCGCATTCAGAGAAGCGAGCCGTGTTCCAGTGTAACAGAGCAGATGTAGGCTAACTACCACAGTAGCTTGCGGTAAAGTGAACAAAGCAAGGTGTGATGGATGTCTTTCCCAGCCACTGGCCTGTAAATGCCCCAAAAGCAGGGGCTCTGTCTCTTGTACTCTCTGTTATATCCCCAGTGCCTCGTATAAGACTCAGTAAGTGTGTTGAGTGTGAGAGAGGAACCTTAAGGGACATTTTGAAAAGGCCAAGTACATAGTCGTACTATGTTTCAAGTAGGACAATGCTTAGTGAACATCCTCTCGTTTTAAAGCTGGTAGTCTTCTATTTTAATAGTTAAGGGATTTGGTAGGAAGGAGAGAGAGGGGGGAAAGCCTAATATATAAATTACTGTGGTTAGTCGGGGTGAAGTTTGAGGTGCTAGTTTCATTTTTCATAAATGGCGAAAATCAAGAGGAAGGAAGCAGTGCTATAAATGTAGAGAGGGAGGTGAAGAATTTGAAGGTTTGGGAAGTTTAATTAGTAAGAATGCCACCCCATTTTAAGATAGCTTTTTATATTTCTTTTGCATTTGGCTTGTAATGTAGCACTTATAACAACCTAGAAAAGCAGGCCAGGCAGGTGGAGTCAGCCTCATTTTACAGACGAGGAAGCTGATTCAGAGTTAGGAATTTACCATGTGTTAAGTAGCTTATACTAATAGGTAGTGAGGTTGGAACTTGACTTATATCTTTAGACTTTAAGTTCCAGTATTTTTCTTATGCCTTTCATCCCCACCTAGTTTTCCCAAACAATCATCCTAAGACGAGGGCGGGGGAGGGGGAGAAGGAATTTAAATCTAATGAGATAAGCTTTTATCTGTTCTTCTCATTAATCTAGCATGGAGCTGAGGTAAATCTAATATCCTTTTGTTAAGAACCAGTAAAAAGCTCTCCCAAGTGGAGATTTATCTTCACTGGGCTTTTATTTCATGAAACACTTTGAAATACTTATGAGGTAACTGCGAAAGCATGCCATTGGCATAATGAGTCACTCCAACTGTCTAGCTATGCTGGAGGCAAGAGAAGGCAGAAGATTGGGGACTTTTGTTAATGGAGTGAGTCCTGGGTTGAGCAGCTGCTGGCTGCTGAACTGAAATAGTGAAGTAGGGCTGTCCTGCGGGAGAAGAGAGATCAGTTCTTCAGAGAGTTCATCATTTTCTCTTGCTCTCTCTCACCAGGTTTTGAAGGCAGCACCTGTGAGCGGAATATTGATGACTGCCCCAACCACCGGTGTCAGAACGGAGGGGTTTGTGTGGATGGGGTCAATACCTACAACTGCCGCTGCCCCCCTCAGTGGACAGGTATGTACCGTGTGGTGAATCGGCCAGGCGGGGGCGGGGGCACGGATTGGTAACCAGAGGCAGGCTGCTGTAGAAGTAGGCACCTTTCACAAGGTCTCTGTGCGAGATCATGTGCTGACCATCTACGTTCTCCTGTGTTCACTTAAAGGAATGTGTTCACAGGTACTTACTGAGCGTGGCTCTGAACTCAGCACCGTGCTAGTTGCTGGGGCAGCTGTGAGAGAAGAGCATTACTGACGGACTCGGAGGTTATCTGGGAAAAGCAGCATGTTGCCTGGAACATAGTAGATGCGTAATAAATATCTGAGAGGAAAAGAACATGCTTAAATGTAAAGATATAAATGTTTTTATCTCTCTCTCACACACACACACACACACACACATAAATGGTAGCTATGTGAAATAATGGATGTGTTAACTAATGTTATGTTGGTAATTATTTGCAATATATATGTATATCAAATAATCACATTGTGTACTTTAAACTTACACAATGTTATATGTCAGTCATATCTCAATAAAAATGGGAGGGAGAGAGGGGAGGGGTTACAACTTGTCAAATTTTGGTGTCATATCAAAGAATATTCATAATTATATGAAAAGGCTATTAGAATATTCCTCTTCCAACTTAAAAAAAAAAAAAGTACAAGTTATAGAGACCTCAAGAGTTCAGAGCTTATTGTTTCTTCACAGACAGAACTCCATCTCATCTTATTATTGTGTCCTGTAATTATGCAAAGGGTTGGGCAGGTGCTCTTGATACATTTTTATGACACTCATCTACATTTCTATTTTTCCCTCTTTCATATCCTTTTTTCACATAGGACAAAAATAGATTTTTTTGCCTCTGATACTAGTATTAGAAGAGTAGCCTTGATTAATTTTAAAACCCCTTGGAAGTTTCTGATATTGTCTTAGGCAGATTTTCCACTTCTGTTTGAAAGCTAAGTGATTTTTTGCAGACATTCAGATCCCATTTCTGTTTATTTATCTAACTGAAAGTGGAGACAATTAAGAACTGATTAAGTGATTAAGAACTGAGCCTTTTTTGAGAGAAATTGATTGAGTTAATGTGGAAACCCAAGAATAAGTTATGATATAAAGAAGAAACTACAGTACCCGTGAGGATGGTGCCCGGCAAAGAAGTCTTGATGTTGGATTGCCGCCAACCCTACCTGGTATTTAGTGCTAAGAATTGCTTTCCCTTATCTGTGGCAGCTAATTATTTAGAGTACTTTTTTGAGCTGTAGACTATGAGTAAAAAAAAAGGTTAAAAGGGTTTATAACTTCAATAACACGATTTTCTGGAAAGGCACACATTTCTGCTTTTAATCCCAAACTGTCCATTTGTAATACTTTCCCACTGGGTTTCCTAGAATTGGATTTCCCCTAGAATTTCTACTTGGTGTCTTGATCCTACGCCTTCACTCCCAAACCTCTGCTCTTTCTGTCTTCTCTCTTTAGCTTTTGCCATTTCTCTGGTAGATTTTTCAAAGGCCATTTATTTTCACCTTAAAAAATTACTATGAAGTTAATTACATGGCAATATTATAACGGGAACGATTTGAATTTTTCTCTTTTTAATGTCCCTCGCAGTGGTTTTGGGTGGGATGAGATGCTGGTTAGGGACTTGGCCCCATTCTCTTCTCTCCCTTGCCCTGCGGGAGAGGAGAAGGGCTCCATGTGGGTCTAAGCTCTGAACAGTCAAGATGAAATGATACTGTGATTTCGTTGCTGGTTTTTCTTTGATACCACACTCAGTTTCCTGCTGTGATATGAAATAGGAAAACCCAATCATGGGGCAGGTTTTCCCAATGAAATGATAATTTACCAACATTTCTTACCCCAGGATGTTTAAGAAATTCCTCTTTTCTGTGAAGATCCTTGTAAGATGTTTCTTTCTCCACGTGTTCTTGTATTTCTAGAAAAGATGGCAGACATGATGGGTAGATCCAGTATGCTAATGTTTATTTATTTTGATCTGCTGTCGTATAAAGTGACCCCCTTCCCTTGGTTTCTTGCCACAGTTTTCCTTCCTCTCTATCACTCCTCCCAATGCTTTGGTTTCCAATGACAGCCTTGTTGTTTGCTCTCCTCCCCACCAACAGGATAAAGTCCAAGGTTCTTCCACTTCATATGAATGAAGTCCTTCCTGGCCTCAGCCCTGTATTAGTACGTTCTGCTTTATACAACCTAAAGAAATGACTGGGGCCGGGGGCTGGGAGTTAACTGATGTTTATTAGCACCCCAATAAGTGCTGATTACAGTGTTTTATTTTGTGTAAGCTTTGCAGTAACTGTATGAGGGGCAGAGTTTATGAAATATCATTTTTACAGATGATCATGGGTCTCAGAAGAGCTAAACATTTACTCAAGGTACATAGTGGTTCGGCTAGAAGTTGAACCAAGTCTGTGCTCAATCTGTGGTCCTTTTCCTATGCAAATTTACTCTATGGGTGGTCTTTTTGAAATTTTTTTTGTTTTGAAGAACTTTGATTCTTTTTAATTGATTGAAAGTACAATTTATAGTTATATTATTCTAGGATATGGTGCTTTAACTCTTTGTGTTTTTCCTTTTTAAAAGTTTACCTGTTAATTCAAGATTCAAAATTAATATTAAGTGAATGTTTACTATTTAGTCTGGTGGTCTTTTCATTATACCTAAAGGCTTTATTACAACTTCGTTCAGAGTTCCCATTATAATTTCCAGCTGTAGAGTTTAAGCGTGAACTGTTTCGTCTGGCTTTTGACAAAATAGAAAAAGAAGGATTGGAGTAGGTTTCTAGGAGAGGGAATGAAGTTGCCAGCTATCTGAAAAAGAATGGATGGGATTGTGGAGCTGAAAAAACTAGGTATCAATTTGAAATAAGTGGAGATTTGGGAATCTGCCATGTTTTTAATGAGAAGAGCCTGTGTTGAATGTGCACAGACATGGAAGGCTTAGTCTTCTATAGCAAATTTCAGGCTTCACATGACCAGAGTTTTTCCAAGTCTGTTTATGGTTTGATTTCAGGTAAATGTGTCAGCTTCACCCCACCCCACCCCTATTTTTTTTTGTGGTTTTTTTTTTGAAGTCTTTATTTGTCAACCATGGAACTGATATCTCTTAGTTACTTTATTGGGGTATTGGGTGAATGAATGGTGCAATAAAAAGCTTTTTGAGTTTATACTCAGCAAACAATTATCTTGTAAAACATTCAGAATTCTGCTGTTTGATATGGTAGCCACTAGACACACCTATTGTGCCACAACTGAACAATACCTGATTTTTTTTTAAAGTAAAATGTCTCATTAATAATGTTTTAAATATTGATTAGATGCTAAAATGATGTTTTGGATACCAGAGTTAGATAAAATATAATATTGAAGTTAATTTTACCAGTTTCTTTTGCTCTTTTTAAGTGCCACCAGAAAATTTAAAATTACATCTGTGGTCCTAGCCGGTTTGGCTCAGTGAATAGAGCGTTGGCCTGTGGACTGAAGGGTCCTGGGTTCGATTCCAATCAGGGGCACATGCCCAGTTGCGGGCTTGATCCCCAGTGAGGGGCATGCAGGAGGCAGCCACTTGATGATTCTCATCGATGTTTCTAGCTCTCTCTCCCTCTCCCTTCCTCTCTGAAATCAATAAAAATGTGTTTAAAAAAATTACATCTTTGTCTGTGAGACATTTCTATTGGACCACACTACTTTAGCGGCAAAGATGTTCTCTGGTGTTACCATTGCTGCTACTGGGTAGATGTATCCTCTTTGATCCTGGTAGGTAGAGGTGGGCTTGTAACTGTCTGTAAAGGGGCCTTGTGTTGGCCTCACTGGAAAAAAGCATGGTGGCCATGCTCTGGTGTGGTTCCCACATCAATGGTGTGCAGAACTGATCTCTAGCCCATCACAGAACCTTTTTACTTGGTGTGACTCTCTAGACTAGTATCCGTTTATGCCCTCAAAAGCTACCACCCTTCTGGACAAGCTAAAACCCAGGCAGAAGAAAGAAATGGAATTGGACAAATGATTTCGTTTTTTATTTGTAGATTGTTATGGAGTTAGTTCCCTTTACGAAATGGAAGTACACCCGAGGATCGGACGAAGCCCGAGCACACGAGTTTTTACTGTTACTGTATTTGGCCCCAAGCCATCTGCCATCTTATGAGAGAAGTTCTGCTCTGGCAGATAGCCACCTAAGAAAACAAAAGTTATGAAAGGCCCCCAAATTAACTAAGGCAGTGCAGATTAATGTTTTGTCTACGTAGATTGCTATTTGGATTTTCTTTTTAAAGGTTCATTTCCTTCAGAATTAAAGTTGCCTCTAAACTCCACTCACAAATTCCTCTCTGGCAGCTTTTGGTTTTGGGTTCACTCCTAGGGCAGACGTGATTTATTTTCCTGTGCTTGTTATTAACCCAGAAATGTAATTTCAGCTTGGGCTTGGAATAGTGCTCTGGGACACGAAGCAGAAGTGAACAATGGAAGTTAGGTGGGACGTGAGTCTAATAAAACCGACCACATTGTCTCTCAGCTCCTTTATAACACGCTGAGCCTGAACATGGGCTCAGACTCCCTTTGCTGTTGGTTGCTCCAATTTCAGTAAAATTTTTTGGCATGAATCAGCGAGGAACATACCACCAGAGGTGCTGCGTGAGCTCCTTCTGGCAGGAAGTGGAGTCTTTTCATGGTGGTATTTTCATTTTGAACTGAATATTCCCAGTCCAGTCTGGCCTCTGGTTGGTGACCAGCTATGCTCTGAGGAGACTTCCCTCACAGCCACTTTTCTGCTCTTGTTGGTTGAGAGTGGAAACGATTTAATTACATCTGGGCCTATAGATGTTTTCTCCTTCGCTTTCTGCATGGGGAATGGGAAAATGCAGCTCCCATTTCAGTTTCTCTGCTGTCGACTCGGTTGCGAGGCCTCGATAATAAGCCTGTTTTCTGGAATTCTGCTTCCCCACCGCAATTTCAGTTCACTGTCAGTTGGGCAGACTGCCAGAGGGCTGGCCTGAAGCACCCTCACCCCAGAGCTGATCAGTGGTTGTGTCGGTGGGGACAGGGTAGGGGGTTAGTATAGCCCCCAAGAAATGCAGGAGGGGAGACCAGGAGGGAATTTTCTGGCCTCGTCCGTGATGCAGTGTCTGGCTTTGGCTGTATTCCAGGCAAGGCCCAGTTTCACTTCATGGCTTTTAAAGGCCTCACTGAATGGTCATAAGGTAGCTTCAGTAACAGATATTTATTGAATAACTAATTCAAATATACTATGCTGGATGCCGTGGAGACATGAAGAAAGACATCATTTTCTATCTTTAAAGAAGGGTCAACTGCCTAGAAAGAAATAGTCTACATAACCACAGTGGGAGTTAGAAAGTTTGAATAGACGTGACTTTGAAAGAAAGATGGACAGGAATTGGGGACCATCTAAGTTCTCCATTGAATGAGGGGGTAGATTGAGAAGAGTTAACTTCTGTTTTGAATCTGAGTAATAGGAACCTGTGGGGACTATTGACAGAGAAATGGGCTAGAGATGATGGTGAGTTTTCCAAGTGAAAAGCATTCAGCAGAAAGACACAGGCGGTCAGAGCAGAAGTAGGGGCTAGGGCAGTGATGGCGAACCTTTTGAGCTCGGCGTGTCAGCATTTTGAAAAACCCTAACTTAACTCTGGTGCCGTGTCACATAAAGAAATGTTTTTATATTTGCAACCATAGTCAAACAAAGACTTATATTTTTGATATTTATTTTATATATTTAAATGCCATTTAACAAAGAAAAATCAACCAAAAAAATGAGTTCGCGTGTCACCTCTGACACGCGTGTCATAGGTTCGCCATCACTGGGCTAGGGACTTAAATTTTGAGTCTTGTTTTTGGTTGCCTTGGGAATGTATCAAGTCTGTAAGGGAAAGTGTGTGGAGTGAGAAGAACAGAGGGTTGGGACCTGAATTGTGAGAAATGTCTGCATTAAAGAAAACGGATGAGAAAAGGGATTCAAAGAAGGAAGATGAGAAAAAGGGGATGTGGGAGTTGGGAAGAAGCTTGCCATTATAGCATCACTGAGTTGGGGTGCATTGTAAGATTGTGCCCTCAACTCGACTCTGCATGCCTCTGTTGTGGCACCTGTCGTATTTCACTCCTCTTCCTGGTTTATATGCTTGCTTCACCTAGTAGACTCTCAGCCTCTGGTGGGCTGGGAACTGGCTTTCCCAGGTCCGGTTTTAACAAATGGTGGTTATTGAATGAGTGACAACCAGGAGACTCAAATAAGAATGATAATTATATAGTTAATCAGAATTTTTGAAGTCACTGGAAATCTTCTAAAATTTGGTTTCAATATAAAAGGAGAAAAAGAGACCAGATTGCAAGGGGTTAAAAAGAAAAGTGGGTGTTGAGGAAGGAGGAAAGGGAGGAGTGGGCATAGTCACTTAAGATTTTGTACAGCTCGAAAGGGGAGAAAGGAAGCTGCAGGGCCCAAGCTATGGGGGACAGAAACTTCATTCATGTGACCAACCGTAGAACCTTGGCTAGACTAAGGGTTAAGACGGCTAGAAGGGGTTGGTTAATGAACTGGGTTATTTTGGGAGGGGCTTTTAGAAGTTTTAGTGGGGGGTAAATTAGGTGAAATGGTGGTTGGGAATGGGAAAGGAGGGAGGTGGAAGTTACAGTCAGAGAGTGTACCAAGTTTGAGATCTTGGAATGGGAACAGTGAATGTCACATAATGAGATCCAGAATGTGAGTGTGTTCGTGATATGGAGTAGATGTGGAGGTCTGTTGAGAAAATTAAGAACTCTTGGCTCAAATGACGTTATTAGTTTCCAACCCAGATATTGATTTCATGGGAGATGGGAGAGGAAAGAGTGAGAAGAACGTAAAGCCATGTGCTTAAGTCATTTAAGGAAGTGGAAATGGTCCATGAGGACAATAGAGAGAGGTGTGAGGTGTTCTTTTTAATTCTGAACATATACATGTTTAGAAAAATGTGGATTTGAATCAACTTCTCTATTTTTCAGTGTCAAAATGAAACTATACCAATTGCCTTTTCTGCAAGATTAGGAATATTGTCTCTTTACTCTCCAGGTTTTGTTTCTATGATCTGGCATGTAAAAATTCATATATAGTATTATTAGTACTGAATTTTAAAATCTTATACATATTCTTCAGAAGTTGCTCTTGATATTTATACTGTTTTATAATGCAATTGATAATGTTTTAGACAGTTCTATGTGTGACTTGCTTTGTGTTAACTACCAGTACATTCATATCACAACCTTTTCATTCCTGAATTATTTATTTTAATTTATTCTTTGCAGTTAAATGAGTACATCTTTGAGTATTATTTTGCCCCGGGAAAGTTAAATGTTGGCATATCTTCAGAGCTCTTAGATTTTTGGATTTTAGTTGTCTTCTTATACAAATAGTATCTTGTCTAGATATTGAATTATTGGGCCACAACTTAATCTTATCAAGTTTCTAGATATTGTTCCTTTGCTTCTTGTTGTATTAGAGGGAAGTCCAGTGTCAGACATGTCAGTCTCAGGCTCTGCCTCTCCTCTCTCGCAAATCAAATCTTCAACCAATATTGGTTATAGGTGTTTTATCTCAGTACTTTTTGAGCCCTTTGGAGCTGCAGACTTAAGTCTGATCTTACCTCAGAAAATGGTGTCTTTTTCATTTGTTTTTGTGTTTTCAGGAACCTATTATCTTTATATTGGGTCTTCCTTCTCCCCCATGTCTGAAATCTTCTCCATCACTATTATAATTTGCTGTTTTTTCCTTAGCATTTTATGAGAATTTCTTAAGCTTTTCCTTCACAACACTGATTTTTTTCTTCATTATTAGTTCTGTCCTTTGTAGCTTCCAATTCTGATTTTTACTTGAACTGTATTTTATATTGTTATAATATTTAAACTCATTGAATCTAGTTCCTCTCTATTTCTGCCTTTCTCTCAGCCTGCCTCCTTTCATCAGAGTCCGATGTCCTATATTATTTTTCATTTCTTTTTAGACCTACATGTGTTTAAATTTCTTGAGAGTACAGAACCAGTTCTTTCTAAATTTATTAGTTTCTGGAAGTGAATATTTTTCACAAGTATGCCCTTCTTGTACATCTTAAGTGGTATGTTCCGCGTCTTTCATATTTCAGAATGTTTTAATAGGTGTTGTTTTTTCCATTTTACTAATTCTGCTCATGGTAACTGCTTGCCTGTAAACAGTAGGTTGATTCTCTTTGGAACCCCTGCTGCGGTTTTTCCTTGCAGAGAAGTGAGCGGGTCTTTACATAAACTGGAATAACAGCCCAGCAGCCCACGGAGCGGGGAGAGAGCCAGAGCATGAGCCTCCTGGCAGGGGGACCGAAGCTTGGCACCATTTTCTTCTCTGTGCCAGGGCTCGGCGCTCAGAATGTCTCGCTTTGGCACAGCATCCGCTGCTTGTCATTCACGGTTTGAGCCTGGATGCTCTTTGGTGCTGCTGCATCTGGAATGTGCCCGGATGCACTGACTTTCTCGTTGCTAGAGTGGCCATGGGAGCCCTGGAACCCCTCAGGGTTTTAAATTGCTGTTGACCTGCAAGGGTGAGATGGAGTTCAGTCCATTCTCCCCGCAGCAGCCGAGTGGGCTTCCTGAACACAAATGGATCGCGTGGTTTCTTTGCTTAAAACACTTCGGTGGGTCCTCCGTGTCTCTGGATAGAGTTCCAAGGCTCTGCATCTAACTCCCCCTGCAGCCATATCTCCTTGATGCATGCCTTGTAATTGAATCTCACAGGGGTTTTTTCATTACCTCAAATGAGCCATGTTCTCTCTTCTATTCAAACCTATGCACGTACACTTCCTTAAGCCTAAAATACGCTCCATTTCATCCCCTTCCCACTCACACTCTCACACACATACACACTCTTGCACCACCTGGCTAACATATGAAGTGTGTGTGTGTGTGTGTGTGTGTGTGTGTGTCTCAGTAATTTAAAGTTTATTCTGCTATAATGCAGCTTATCCTGACGTTAGGTTGCATTAGATGGCATGTTTCTGAGTCTGTTCCCAAGATACTCTGTTGTGCTTATCTCTGTTTTAAGACTCGTGCAATCTCTGGCACTAGGGAATCATCTGGGTTTGGATTACATAGCAGTAAACAAATGGGTAAAAGAACTTTAGAAATAGTTAAAGCAGGAGACCATCATGATTTTAGAATATGGAGCCCAATGCTGCCGTTACTGTTAATATTTGGATGATAAATTCTTGTTTTTCATGCAAACTTAGGTGGCTTGGAGGGTAGTCTATAGGAAAATGAAGTATATATAAAAAAAAAACACTGCCTTGATATGAGGTGCCATTAGTCCCATAATTGTAGTTTGCCAATGAAACATATTATCCCCAACTGAACTGGAGAATTTAGTTCTTCTCTGTTGCCCTACTCTGTGCTCCCAAGGCAGCACGCACCAATTAGAGCTGTTATTGCCCCCTGTATAATGGTTTGGTTGTAAAACCTGTATTTGTCTATAAGTTCTGCAGGGTAGAAGCCATAACTGTTTTATTCACCATTATAGCCCCAGTATGTATAGGTCAGGCCTGGCACACAGTATAAACATCTTTATTAAATAAGTGAATGAATGAACGAATTGGGCATTACCTTTCCATTTGTTTCTGACCCGCCCTTATCCCTCCAAATTTAGGGCTGTGATTGGGTTCTTTTGGGTTCTCTCTCCTTATCTCTCTGAGATACTTTAGTGTCTTTCCCCAGTGTGGACCAGGCCTTGTACTACATCGTAAAACTGGAGTCATTGTATGAGAGGATTGCATTTGACAATCAGTTAAGTGCTTAACAGTGCCTTGTACCTAGAAATGGCTTAATGAATGAATGTTTACTGGTTGAAGTCAGTAGCAGCTTTAGGGAATTAAGAAAACATGGATTCTTTGCCTACTTACCTTCTAGCAGATGGAAGCAATTGGAAGAGGAGGACCTCTATCAAAGAGGGCTGACGGCATTATTCGCACATAACATGATATTGTATATAGAAAACCCTAAAGACTCCACCCAAAAAACTGCTAGATTAAACAATAACTTTAGCAATTAACAGGATACAAAATTAACATTCAGAAATTGATGGCATTTTTATATACCAATAATAAATTCTTAGAGAAACTAAAAAAAAAAAAAACCAATCCCATTTACCATTGCAACAACAACAAAAAATAAGATACCTAGGAATAAACCAAGGTGCTAAAAGACCTGTACTCAGAAGACTATAAGACATTGAAAAAAAAAAAAAATCAAGGCCCAGCCAATGTGGCTCAGTTGGTTGGATGTCATCCCAAACACCAGGAGGTTGCTGGTTCGGTTTCTAGTCAGGGCACATGTCCGGGTTGCAAGCTTGATTCCCAGAGGGGGCGTGCTGGGGGCAGCCGATTAGTGTTTCTCTCTCATCGATGTTTCTACCTCTCCCTTCCTCTCTCTGAAATCTATAAAATAAAATATTTTAAAAAGAATAAATAGAAGAAGATATAAACAAATGAGGTGGGGGGATGGAAACCAGAATGGTAGAGCTAGTGGTGTTTCAGAGGGAGAGACTGGAGAGGTAGGCGGAAAACCTGGATAGGATTTAGAATTTCATCCTAAGTAGAATGGAAGTCATCAATGTGTTTCACAGGCAAAATGCACAATGCACTCTACATGTTGATATTCTGAGTGACTCTTTTTTTTTTTTAAATACATTTTATTGATTCTTTACAGAGAGGAAGGGAGAGAGATAGAGAGCCAGAAACATCGATGAGAGAGAAACATCGATTAGCTGCCTCCTGCACATCCCCTACTGGGGATGTGCCCGCAACCCAGGTACATGCCCTTGACCGGAATCGAACCCGGGACCCCTCAGTCCGCAGGCCGACGCTCTATCCACTGAGCCAAACCGGTTTCAGCCTGAGCGACTCTTTAGAAAATTTATTGATCAGGTTGCAGGGAAACTAGGCTTTTGAGGAGTCTGGGAAAAGGTCATGGCAACTAGAAATGGAGGCAACATTCACATTCACTGAGCATCTTGCATTTATCCATATGTGTATCCCTCACCCCTATACTCTCCCCTTACCCACTGCATACCCAGGTCTTGTGTACACACCAGTGCTATGCGCACATGCACATTCTCTCATTAGGCAGACCCCGTGGACTCCAGTGTTCTTACGGAATGCTTCAACCAGCTTTAGTGCCCGCAGGCAGCCGAATGGGCAACTCGTCCTCTGTTCTTTCACTTCAGCTTCGGAATGGAAAACTGTGTTTAGAAGGTCTCGCAGGACAGAGGTTGTAAGAATGTTCTGCTCTCAAATGGAAAGATGAGCTTGGCGACTGCTGGTTGAAGGGTGTACTGGAGACTGAATTCTCTTGATTTAACCACGGAAGAGAGGAGGTAGCAGGGTCAGGGCAAGGGCCAGCCCAGCTCTTTTTTTATATGTTCTCATGTGGTGATTGTTGCAATGAGAGTTGACCCTTAGCAGGGCCATTGATGTGATAAAAGTTTTTCCCACACACTTCACAGTTGAGAGATGCCTGGGAAGGGAGGGCGCTTCTTCCCAAAGTGCTAAGGCTCAGTGATCACGCCGCCTCCCCCTCCTCCTCGTACTTCCCAGTCACTGTGACTCCAGGTCAGATGGATGGTTTGTTTGTGGTGTCTTGAGAGCCACAACAAGCTGTTTGTATCCCAGTGCATTGCAGCTCACGCGGCCCCCTGGGCTAGAGCTTGATGCTGGTGCGGTCCGGGCCATGGTTTCCATTTCAGGACAGTCCTCTCATATTTACTGCCACAGTTGGACCCACGATGGACCCTATGGTTTCCAGACAGTAGGATGGGGCAGTGAGAAAAGATTGGCATGGAAGCGACCCTCCTCCTGTAAAACCAGCACAGCAGCGTATGTTTCTAATGGGGAAGCAGTAGTGTCATCTCCTTAGTAGCACTGCGGAGGCATTTTGCTCTTCCCTGTTTTTCACTCCTGCCCTGTCCCTCCGCAGTCAGCTCAGCATCTCCTTCCCTATTTTGAAGACTAACTTGACCTACCATCCGCACTTAACGATTTCCATTTTTTATTTTGTCTCATTGTTCTTCCAACTAGCCGTCTACACGTGGACAAGTCAGTGTACCTCTCTGGTCCTAATTTCCTCATCTGTAAAAATGAGCACGTTAGATTAGGCCTGAGGTCTACTTCTCCACTGACACCAAGTGTCTGATACAGTGCGTGACACGTACACCGTGGTGAATGGCAGACACAGTCCCTGCCCTGGTGGATGTGAATTTGGAGATCTACCTAAGTGACGGGAGAGGTCAAAGGAGGAGAAGTAATTAACCACATAAGTAAGAGGGGGAAGAATATATGAGGTAGAGAGAACAGGAAATGCAGAGGGTCTGGGGTAGGAAAGAAGATAATGTTAAGGTACCATCATTAAAGCATCATGGCCAGAGTGAAATATGTGAAGGGAAGATATGAAGTTGAGATATATTTATGAGCAAACTGTCAGCCAGAAAATTATCAGCCACAGGAGGCTCTAAGCGTGTAAGGTGTCAGCAAAGGATTTGGTAGTGTGACATCTCATACCAAGTTAGTCCAGACTCATGGTGGCAACAGAAATGGCACCTTCTAAAAACAAGTGATTTCTTTTTCTTTTACCCACAGAAAATGGGGCGGGCCTTAGTCCCAGTATTAAATGGCCATAGCTGCAGTATCTGGCAGGTGAAATTACTAAGGGGTGGGTCCCTGATGCCCTCAAACACTTGCCTCACTGAGCCTCCTACAACATATTTTGGAGTTCGCCAGCGAAGTGTGTGTGCTGAGACCGATGATGCCACATGCTGACACTTGTTGGATTGAAGGCTTAGTAGCGTGGTCAGGCATGGCAACGACCCAGCTCTCCCGCTTCACCAGCGGCTTTTATGTGCTAGGTCGCTCATAACTTGGTGCTCTCTCCTTCTCTCCCTATTAACAGAAAGACGTTTGCTTTTTGTGCCTCCTGTATTCTACGAGCAGACTAATCTTCAAAGGCAATTTTGATCCTGTCTTCCCCCACCCGTGAACTCATGATAACTCCCTTTGCTTGTTGCATCAAATTTAGAATTCATAGTCGAATTCAAAGCTTCAAACGAGCTCCAGACTTCCTCCTTTTATTTTATTTTTTAAGCCTCATGTCAGGCTATGCCCACTGGTTTTAGAGAGAAGGAGGAGGAGGGAGGGAGGGAGAACAAGAACATCAATAGATTGCCTTCTGTATGTGCCCCGACCGGGAATGGAACCTATGGCCTTTCGGTATATGGGACGGTGCTCCAACCAACTGGCCAGGCCAACCTTTCTCCTTTTAAATATGTGCTTCTTTTTTAAAAAAAATTGATTTCAGAAAGAGGAAGGGAGAGGGAGAGAGGGAGAGGAATGATCGGCTGCCTCCTGCATGTCCCCTACTGGGGATCGAGCCCACAACCCAGGCATGTGCCTTGACCAAGAATCAAACCATGATCTCTTGGTTCATGGGTTGACATTCTACCACTGAGCCACACCGGTCTGGCCAACCTTTCTCCTTTTAAATCCAAGCCAAAGAATACACTTTAGTCATTTGATGTCTTCAAGACCTAACCTTACCACCCTCAGTGAGCAACTCTCTCCAGTCCGGGATGTAGTAGGAAAAGCTGAATAACCTAAATGCACCCAGTCCCGTCAGATAATCACCAAGAAATTTCCCTACTTCAATATTCAGTGACCTTCTGCCTGTATTCATTTCTAACAAGGAGTGTTCTTTAATTGTCTCATGCTTCTATGCCCTCTCCGAGTGCTCTAGGACCCGAGGATCAGGGACCAAGTCTGTAGATCTTGTTGGTCAAATCCAGGGCTGGGTACGTAACTGTGCTGTGGTCGAAAGCAGTAGATTTTGAGTCAGACTGATCTGGCTTTGAGTGGCAGTGCTCTCACTTACTGGTGTATGACCTTGGGAAGGTTACCTGACCTTTCTGAGCCTTCTTTCTTATTTGGAGGCTTCTGCATTGGTTTCCTCCTGTGCCAAGAGGGTGGTGACATGAAGGACAGTGTCTTAGTAGATGTCCCATTGGGAACTTTTGGACAAGCAACTGTAGTAGCCCCATGGGTTACTGTTGTCTACCTTCTGAATTTAAAAACTGGTTGGTAGAATTGGAAGTAGGAGGAGAGAAAAAATTCTGGCAGAAATGAGTTTGGGAAGGGATGTTGTTCTGGAGAAATGAGCCTGAAACTTAGAGAAAAATGATCCATTCTGTAGAAAATTCTTATACGCCAAGTGTGCTCTTGGCTCTAGATTTGATTTTCCTAATGAACCATATCTGACAGACAGATAGTCCTAAGGTGTTCAGTGATGGTATTTAGCCTTCAAAAATCAATCTCATTAAAAAAAATAGTGACCTATACCCAAAAGTACATTTGCTATTTGAATAGTGATTTGCACTCCTACGTTTTTTCAGTAATCAGATTGTGTGAGTCATGATTGGAATCCTCACCTTCATCCTCTCCACTTTGTGTGCTTGGGAACCTTAGACACAAAGAGTTGGTTTTGATACGTGAGATTCACATCTCAAGTCTTTGTTAGGAATTTTAGAGTCAGGTAGGTCTAGTTCAAATCCCAGCTCTCCTTGAGGGCAGAAAACTTCACACTAGGCAAGTTACCATACCTCTCTGAGCCTGATTTCTCAACCACGAAGGACATAATTTTTGTTGCAGCTCAAGCTCAGTGCCTGCTTCCAAGTGGGCAATCAATGACTTTTGGTTTCCTCTCCCAAGAGTGCCAAACTTGCATTCCAGGCACTGTTTATATATCTCGTTTGTCTTATTACAATATTTAAGTGTCTGGGAATTATAATGCATAAGGAATACATGAGATATTTTTAAACACAGTGTCTTATACTCAGAATTATCACAAAGCCAGTCAAAAAGAAAATAATATCCAGATTGTTCACTTTTTTTTAAGATTAAAGCCTTCATTTTAGAGATATTGGATTTAATGTGACAGTTTTAGAGGGACAAACAGTTTGTAACTTGAGAGTACATCACAGCTGAATGGCCAGAGGTCAATCTCCTTTGTAAAATAAATTTTGAAGCACATGGATGAAAAAGGATGTTATATTAGCTAGCACATTTGCTATAATCATAAAAACCAAAATATGGCTTTCTTCCATTTTATTAGTACTTATAAAATAAAAACAATTTATGAATATATGCCCCTTTTCAAGATAGAGAAACTACAATCTTTGCAAAAAATACACACCCATAATTATTGCAATACCAAATAGCTCACATTTAGCAAGTCACTTGGTTTTAGAGTAGCATAGATATTTAAGTTAGCATAAGTGTAAGAGACAAGATTCTCAGTAATGTCCAGGTTACAGTAACTCTTCACCTACTTCTCAGTCATATATTTATTTCTAAATTCCACCTGTATCCTACTTACACATCTGTCTGTATCTGAGGAAGCATATCTGCCAGTACAGGAAGGAAGCAAAGCTTTCTGTAATAAATGGCATCATCTGCCGTGGGGGAAGTCATTGCCAATGCATGCACTCACTCACGCACCTCACTCACGCAACTCATGCACTCACACAACTCACTCATTCGTGCAACTCACTCATGCATTTCACACACCTCACTCATCCATGCAACTCACACACCTCACTCACGCAACTCACTCACACATCTCACCCACTCACACAACTTACACACACACTTCATGCAACTCACTCACTCTGTATTAGCAGTACTATGGGTTGCAACTGACAGATCCTTATCTGAAATTAGGGGAATCCATTGCAAGGGACATCTCTCAGAATAGTTGCGCCCCTGAATGGGTTCGGAGAAATTTGGCTTCAGCAACAACCGGAACTATTGACTGGAATGTACTTCTGATTCGCCCCACTCCTTTTCTTGTAGACTGGCCACTTCGTCCTTTTGGTCCATGTGGCAAAGGGTCCCTAGTCCAAAAGTTTGGAAAGAGACACAGTGATAGGTAACTCGTATCAGATACCCATCCTCTACCAGTCAGTTATGCCCAGGAGGGCATGATCATTTAACACTAGAAAGACTGAAACTTAGTATATACCTATATTGCCCAAAAGCAGTCAAAATGACTGCATTGTGAAAGAATTATGTTCCTTAGCTTTTCCAATAACTCACTTCTATTTGACATTTCTTTCATGAATTTAGGGCGCAAAAGAAATAAAATAAACAACTTATTAGAACAAGTATCACTGCATAAAGATTCGAATAACAAGTACTAGTTTAGCTTATTGAGCAACTGCAACTTATCAAGTATCGACAATTTATCACGTACTTGTATGTTATCGTGTGACGGTAATCGAAAAAAAATGAAAACTGTTATTTCAATACAGAGCCGAATTGGTCATATAAGAAATTTACTCAATTCAATAATAAGAGTCATAATTTCCCCAAGCAGTCAAAATGACTGCTTTTGGGCAATATAGGTACAATATATATATATATATATATATATATATATATATATATATATACCGGAAATGAAGGAGGGGGAGGTAACTACAATTATTAATAAATGCATTTATATGTTGTACAAAAAGTCACAAAATTCTAAGACATTGTGTCCTTATATACATAATTGTTTTTCTAATTGAAATTAAAAAGCAGTCAAAATGACTTCCTTGGGCAATCTAGTGTTAAAGACTTGGTGGCTCCTTCAAGAATTATATAGATGAAGGGGATGAGGAGAGGAGCACAGAAGGGAAGTGCTGAGCACAGAGTTCCAGAGATGCCCACACACCCATCCTGCCATCCCACGGAATACACACACAAAAACCACTCCTGAACTGAGAGGCTGCTTGCAGCCAAGTGATGGGAGACAGATGTGCAATTAAATAAGTGGAATAGAGTGATGTTGGCTTTGTAATAATGCATGCAATAATGAGTATAAAGAATGGTGTCATAATGGAAGTACAGAATCGGTGATCAGTTAGGTTAGCTCTGACACACCTAGCTTCTGCCAGCAGTGATGGCTACGTAGCTGGGCACATGGCCGTCATCCTGAAAATACTTGAGCCAATTGAATTAGGTATTCTGGAGACTCGGGCTAGCCTTGGCGTTTTCTGAGTATAAGCGTCATGTGCTTTTTCATTAAGAGGCCTCTTCATCAGAATACCTTTTTGAATTATTCATTGAGTTCTTTTACAAGGGGAGAATTAAGGACATCATCAGGATTTTTTCATTTCAGCTAATTGTGTTGTGTTTTCGAGAATTCAAAGGACCTGAATATTAGTTTCCTTTGCTAGCTCTCTAAACTGGTATTAAAAGACCTCCAAGTAAGACTTGTTATACAATTCAGCTAGCCTGGCACTGAACTGCTTGTTAGTCACAAATTCCTGGCTTATAAGATGAAGACATACCCTTGTTCCTTGTCATGTGCCCGCGAGCCTTTGCCATTGTCCCTGTCCGTCACTATTGTAGTGACCTGCACTAAGTCCACAAATGGTCTCATGGTTAGCGTCCTCCAATTTGCTCTTTTTCAGGCAGAGCATTCTGGTCCCTTTTCCATCTTCTATTATATTGGGTAGACTTTCTGTCTTATTCCACAAATCTGCACCCTTGAAGCTTGGGTGCCTCAGGCTGAGCACAGTTTGCTTCAGTCTCACCATCTTGGCTTTGTTTCTCACACTCATATTTCACCAAGGCTTTTATTGCCCTTCATCTGCTCTCTCTGCCTTTGCTTGCCTTTACCTTTGGTTTAAATTAAACTTCTTATTTTGAGATCATTGTAATTTCACATGCAGCTATAAGTACAGACAGTCCTCGGGTTATGTCGGACTCAAAGTACATCGTTTCATGGTTACGTTGCCATCTCTCATTTATTAAAAAAAAAAAAAGTTCTGTCATTTCAACGTATGTACTTATGTGCTTTATGTTTTTTATTATTTATTTACCACAAGTAAAGGTCAGGAATTGTTATCTTTCTTTTAAATTTTTTTTACTGTTTCACTTCATTACTGTTGTGTATGTACTTCATGTGAGTGACGGAGGTGCTTATGTAGGTAGGTTCAGACTTAGGGTGAAAACCGCGTTACGTCAGGCCACAGGAATGGATCTCTGTCGTAACCCAAGGAATCTACTGTAGTGATATTCTCTACCAAGTCCCCTCAGTGGTAACATCATCTTACAGTACTATTGTACAGTTATTGACGTTGACAATCAAAATACAGAACAACTGCCATAATATTTTGACTTCTACGCTTCTTCTCATTATTCTTTTCTTTATTCACCTCTTAGACTCTTCTCCCTCTTCTCAGTTATATATTCATAGTCCCAGGTATTTAACTGAGTCCAGAATCCTAAAGATTTATCTTCTCTTTGATAGGTTGGCTAAATTCTCATGTTGTCAGAGTTTCTAGGGATAGCAACTCCCATGTTTTTCTTTAAATCACTTCCCTAGAATAAATATAATTTAGATGGCTTAAAGTGGCCTTAAAATGTATGTGAGAACCTGATCTGCCATGGGTTCTGCTCGCCTTAATTCAGGCAAGTCACATTAGGATGAAGTATGTGTGGGGGCTGGTACGGTCGGTACTAATTCTTTGAGACCTAAGCGTCCTGATCAAAGGCACTTTCCCCCCAAAGGACAGTTCTGCACGGAGGATGTGGACGAGTGCCTGCTGCAGCCCAACGCCTGTCAGAACGGAGGCACCTGTACCAACAGCAACGGAGGCTACGGCTGCGTGTGCGTCAATGGCTGGAGTGGAGACGACTGCAGTGAGAACATCGACGACTGTGCCTTCGCCTCCTGCACTCCGGGCTCCACCTGCATTGACCGCGTGGCCTCCTTCTCGTGCATGTGCCCCGAGGGAAAGACAGGTGAGGCCAGCAGAATGACAGAGCTGGACACTAGGGAAGGGGCCGTGAGCAGTCAGGATTTCTGCCTTCTTCTCTTTCATGTCGGTAGCTGTGTCCTTTTCATTACCAATCGGTAGGTACATATCACTTAAGATTGTTCTAGAAGTCTTATCAGTAGCCAAAGTGCTCTGGAGCTAGTCTTTTTCCTGATCGCTTTTGGCTCTCCTCTCAACTCTATGTAACGCAGTCTTTCGTCCTGAAAAAATGAGTTAGTCACGATTGCCTTGGGAGCATCTGCTGACCTCCTTATGACCTTGGGCTGAAAAGCGCCTCAGAAATTAAGACAAAATGACTAATGGGTGTAGAGACTTCATATTAAGAAGAAATAGCCCACTTACTCAGAAGGAGTTGGCAGGACAGACGCATGTAAGTGCGTTCCAGCTCCCAGCGTCAATAGAAATACTGCTCTCGGGGTGGGTTTTTACTGACTTCAGAGTTAACAGTGCTCTAGCTCCTCAGTTTCACAGCTCCTGGTTTTAGGAATAGAAGCAAGGAAGGGAGGAAGTTGTGGAGAAAGATAGCTTATGTGCAGGAACTTGGGGCCCAGCAGTTCTGAAATGTCCTCATATCTGTGCCTTCCGAGGAGCCCCACCTCCAGCCTTGCAGCAGCAGCCTTAGCTGCCTGTTCTTAACCTAGTTGCAGAGTGGAAGATCCAGTTCCTGCGTGAACCATGCAGAACATGGGGCCAGCTAATATCGCCTCAGTCCTGAGGGCACTTGAGCCAGGAATGCTGACATTATTAAAGGGCTGCCCGAGCATAGGCTGATGCTGTTGCACTGGTTTTTTTTCTTCTGAGGCTAGTGAAATGCTGACGCCTCTATGATCACCGGGTGGCATGATTTGGGGAAAGTAGGTTAGCAAATAAAATAGAGATGCATGCAGCAGTTTGGACATACAGTAGAAAATGACTTATTGTCTATCTGAAATTACTGTTGAACTGCATATCCTCTGTTTTAGCTGCTCAGTCGGAGGGCTGTAGGAAAGTTATTGCCCTCTGCCTGTCTCTGTCATCTGTCCGTCTCACTTATGGCCCTTGAGGAGCCGTCTAGCCGAGGGGGAGGGGGAGGCCACCAGGGTTGTCCGCAGAAGCTCCTGACTTGCAGCGTGTTCCTGAGGAAGCATCAGGAGAAAGGAAAGTTTCCTCAATCTCCATGGTGGATTTTGATGAGACAGTATAAGGCTTTCCCTCCTCCACAAAAGAGACAACTCTTCCTCAACTGGGGTCACTTTCTCTTTGTTCTTGTGACAGGACTCTTGTGTCATCTGGATGATGCATGCATCAGCAATCCGTGCCACAAGGGGGCACTGTGTGATACCAACCCCCTGAACGGGCAGTATATCTGCACCTGCCCACAAGGCTACAAAGGGGCTGACTGCACAGAAGACGTGGATGAGTGCACCATGGGTGAGTTCCCCGAACCTCTCCTCTTCCTCCCGTGTCTGCGAGCTCCGCAATCATTTAAACTGAAGCACATTTTACCCCAGATCTCCTGTTACTTGCCCATTGTTTACAACCATCCTTTCAATGTAATCATATATTCTAGTCTGGGAATTGACATATACAGGTGGTCTGTACTTGATTCTTAATATAAAGCCCGACCTTAGAGACAGTTTGGGCAAAAGAGCAGCCAGAGACACACGAGAGTGAGGTTGCCTAGTCTAATTAATTAATTTGTTCACAAGAAAATGGGAAATTGAGAATCAGACTATGAAATGCCTGGCCCTAACGCTTGTAACAAGCCGACCACGTCCATAGTCCACACACATGTGGAAACTCGGTCTTGCTGTGATCCTGGTAACTGGTGCTTTTGTCTTTCAGCCAATAGCAATCCTTGTGAGCATGCAGGGAAATGTGTGAACACAGACGGCGCCTTCCACTGTGAGTGTCTGAAGGGCTACGCGGGGCCTCGCTGCGAGATGGACATCAACGAGTGCCATTCCGACCCCTGCCAGAACGACGCCACCTGTCTGGATAAGATCGGGGGCTTCACATGCCTGTGCATGCCAGGTACTTGGGCCCATCCGCGTGTGGGGCTAGGCTGGAGGCACCGAACGGCGCTTCTCTGAGGTGGAGCACTCAGCACAGTGTGGCCATTCCGTGAGCCCCGTCAGCATCTCCTTCCCAGTAGTGACGGGGCTCCCGGCCAAGGGGCCCTTAGAGTGAGGCAGTGCTAGACTTCTTAGAGCTGGGAAGTCCCAGGTAACCACGCCCATCATGTCAAAACTCAGGTACGTGCAAGAGAAAATTTCAGAAAGGGGTGTTTTTATGCCAAGATTCTTTAATACAGTATTTCCTATAAGTGTCCTTTAAGTAGCAAGCCAGTGCCGCTCACAGTGGAGGCTGCAGTGCTGTTGCCCTATCGCAGTGCTGGCGCTCTAGCCTGGGAGCCTCCTGACCTTGCCTTGCACCCTGAGGGCAGCAGCATCTCTGACTCAGCTGGTCTTTAGGAACAAGCAGTGGGGATCCCTCAGGCCTGGTGCTGCCCTGAAAGCAAAGCCTGGACTGGTCAGAGAACGTGGCCCAGTCTTTGTTGGCACGTGCAGTGTGACCAGGGTCTTGAGGTACCCTCATCCCCTTCATCACAGTGACCCAGATGTCCCTGTGTGATCTGTCACTCTCACAGCATAGTCGCCCGGTCCTCTGCAGAAATGTCTCTGCTCATGGAGGATGTGGGCATCTTTGTAAGTTTGTGCTTTCTTGGCTAGAATACACCTTTCTCTCTTTCTAAGCCACTTGTGTGGTTCGTTTCCTTCAGGTTTCAAAGGTGTGCATTGTGAGTTGGAGATAAACGAATGTCAGAGCAACCCCTGTGTGAACAATGGGCAGTGTGTGGATAAAGTCAATCGCTTCCAGTGTCTGTGTCCCCCCGGTAAGTGCCCACCACCTGCCCTGCTATCTGCAGAAGCAAGAAGCTGACTGACCCCGGGGAGGGGAGGAGCAAGAGCAGTCAGAGAATGTGTGTGGGCTGTGCATGCGGAAGTCATTAAAGTGAGCCCTTCAGGAAGGAGATGTGTGTACAGAGTCGGGGAGTCTGTCTCAGCTAGTGTGTCCTCCAAGTCCTCTGTGGCCACAAGTCCAAGTCTGTTCGGAAAGGCCCGTGACCTCTCTGTCTGTGTGTACATTTCAGAAAGTTCATGCCTCACAGAGGCCTTCGTTTCAGGCTCTTCGGGATTGTATTTTTCCCCCCATGGGTTAGAGTCTCGAAGCCCGTTGGTGGGATTATTATTTTTAGACATTTCACCTCTGAGTCCAGAAACGGCCAACATAAGTCAGTTTTTCCAAAGAATGCTCCGCCTCTTCTCTCCCTCCCCAGAGCTATTGTTGAAGACACGCCAGGTTTTCTGCCACACACTGTGGTGTCTCTCATTTCCAGTCTCAGTCCCTCTGAGGCGAAGCTCACTTGTTGGAGTGCTTCCCTGTAACCGTTCAGGCCTGTTTTAACTAGAAGTGAAAAGTGTGGGGGAGAAACAGAGGTGGAGACACACACCGGTGCCTCTGTGCCCTGAGCTTCCCCCTGCTGTCCTGGTCACTTACTGGGGAGAATAATTTCACTTTTGCTGTCCCTGTGGCATAAGGGAACTCAGCCCCATGCTTCTCAGGCACCATTGTCGGAGGGAAGGCGGACGTGGGATAATCCTGTGACTTGTGTCCTCCTGTGCCCTCTGCAGGCTTCACCGGGCCCGTTTGCCAGATCGATATTGATGACTGTTCCAGCACTCCGTGTCTGAACGGCGCCAAGTGCATCGATCACCCCAACGGTTATGAATGCCGGTGTGCCACGGGTGAGATTCTTCTCATTTGTCACCCCGCCCCCAGGGCCACCTGAACAAACAGGAAGGAGACTGTCCTTGTCCCACTGCCCTGCCAGCCCGGGCACTGGAGGGGCTGTTCTGCGTTTAGAGAGGTCTTCTTCTAGCTTGGTTTTTGCCGCTCTCTCTCCACTATTCCCTTCTCCAACACCTGCCTCCTTGTCCACCACAATAGTGGCCTGGCCTGGACATTGCCATTTGGTGTCCATGTCTTTTTGGGACAGATTTTGGCAGCGGTGAGTTTCCAGCTGGCTTGACTTATTCCTCTGGGAAAGGGAAGCATTCCAGCTGAAAGCTCTTTTTCACTGGGGCTCCTCAGCAGGAGGCTCGTTGCTGTGTTTCTTGAGGCAAGGGATTGAACAAAGGCCCAGAAATCTAAGGGCTGTTGTGTGCAAGTGCAGACGCTTCCTGCAAACAAGGCCGCACGCCCTAGGAGTTAGGTGGTTCTCAGACAGGTGCGAGAGCTCCGAGTCCTCTCTCCTGAACTCTGCTACTACAGTGAAAAAGAGTCCGTTTGTAAATATTCTGCATGTCTGGTCTGTGGCCACAGTTCCCATGTGGGAGTGATCTGAATAAGCCAAACATCCCTTTACACATTCGCTTCAGCCCAGACCAACACTATGGAAGTGGACTAGACATTATTAGGAAAGGGGATGTTCCGATTTCTTTTTTATCCCTCTGCTTAAGAGAGAAAGAAGTTAGGAATAGAATTAAAGACAATCTTTTAATTTTAGAAAATGGGTTCTTAAACAGTTTTAAACATTATGTGCATTTCTTTCTGATCACAGAAAAACAATGTCATGGAAACAAATGATTACTATTTCCGTAGTATTGGAGCATCATCACTTACTAAGCCTACTTAGACTAGGCCCTGTCAGGGTACCCTGTACCCACTTCTGTCTTCATGAACTGTTGTCTCTGGCTGGAGGAGTTCCGGGTTCTGTCCTCCTCTGGGAGCTTATGTTCATGGAGAGTGGCCTTCGGGAGAGAGAGGTGAAACACCCTGAGTCATGCTGAGAAGGGAGGAGAGGCTTACTGGAGTCCCCGAGAAGAGATTTAATGTCAAGTGAAGGAGTTTTCATTTAAATGCTTGTAACTTGGTCATTCATTTTATTCAACAAGTCTTTATGGAAAACTTACTATATATGCATAGTACTATGGGGGCAGTTGAGGAATAAAGAAAAGTTCTCTGTTCTGTCAAGTCAGAATTGGGAGCCCAGCCAGTGTGGCTCAGTGGTTGAGCATCGACCTATGAACCAAGAGGTCACGGTTCAATTCCCTTACAGGGCACATACCTGGGTTGCAGGTTCAGTCCCCAGTAGGGGGTGTGCAGTAGATGGCTGACTGATGTCTCTCTCTCATTGATGCTTCTATCTCTATATCCCTCTCCCTTCCTCAAAAAAAAAAAAAAAAAAATGAGGAAGATAAGGTCTGTGGAACCATGAATACAGTCCCTGTATATTGGGTTTGGGAGGAAAAGACTATAGAGGTAAATATACCAGGAAAGGTATTGAGGCCCAGTACGGAGTGAAGCTGCAGTTGAAGCGTCTCTGCCAGGACAGCTCGATCCCTTAGGAAGAGGTATTTGAATTCTGCAGATTCAATCTGAAGAACTTTATGTTAAGCACAGCTCTCTGGGCCTGCCTTATGAAGCAATGCCAATGGTCAGTGTCAAGCGCTCATTCCCGCAGGATGAATTCAGGCATGGGGGGTGTAGGGTACGGGGATGTGGCTCCATGTATGTTCAGGTGTGGAGTATCTGCCTTGGTTCTTAAGCCTCCTTGGTCACATTCCTTCCCAGGATTCACTGGCGTGTTGTGTGAGGAGAACATCAACAACTGTGACCCCGACCCTTGCCACCACGGCCAGTGTCAGGACGGGATTGATTCCTACACCTGCATCTGCAACCCCGGGTACATGGGCGCCATCTGCAGCGACCAGATAGACGAGTGTTACAGCAGCCCCTGCCTGAACGAGGGCCGCTGCATCGACCTGGTGAACGGCTACCAGTGCAACTGCCAGCCCGGCACATCGGGTAAGCCCACTCCCTCCCTGTTTCCTTTGGAGCTGCTAACGTAAAAAAACATGCAAACCTGTGAAGCATTTTTGTGAGTGTATTTGAGTCACACTGTCAACAATTGCCAGGATGCAGAATCTCAACGGATTGGGACAATGCTTGGAGAGTGACCGTTTTTCACCTTGATTTATACATTACAATCAAAGGAGGAGACGTAATTGGGTTACATGAAATCTATTGGTGATAGATTAGGAGGCGGGAGAAAGCAAAGTGGGGGGGCAAGCTCTGGGATTGGATAAAAAGTAAAATGATAGACACGCACTTCTTTTACTGAGGTGGGTGCAGGATAGTTAACAGTCAACAATTAACTCCATAACAATGAGGGGATTTGTAGTCTCCTTAGAGTGGTGCCTGTGCTTTAAGGGGTCTGGAAAAAGGAAAATTACTTTGACTTTCCAACAATATGTAATGCAAAAAGGCAGTAGGCTCAGTTAAGGTAAAGATTTACCCTTGTCAGGGAAGCTACCGGCCTAGGATGTGACTACCCACCATAACTGCTTTTAGTTAAAGTTTTAATTTCTGACCCTCCTTTGTGACTACTTTAGGCCTTTGAGTTTGCAAGACCGCCATGCAGGCCTTCCCTGAGCTTGTCGGGTTAGCATGTGGCCCCTTTTTCATCCAGAGTGTTCACTGCTTCTCAAACACGATTTACACAGATGTCTCAGACTTCCTGGGCAGACGCTTACATATCTAAAACACAGTCCTTTTTCCTGAGAAGCTCGGCCAAAGCCACAGTCAGAAACATCTCTGAGGGAGCTGGCTCCAGCCAGGGAAGAAATGAGAGACAATCGTTTCTCAAAGCTGGTGATTTTAGGCATGTGTTTCCCTAAAAGAGGCATACCACTTCAAAAACCTGCAGTTATTCTTTAAAATGGAAAACCTTGCTTTTGTGGCTTGATTTTATTGTCCTCTTTTTCTATAACCTCCACTGCAGGCTAATAAAGTTGTGCCCCCCGCGAATCCCCTTTTTCCATCCCCACCCCCTCCTGTCTTTCCAATCCTTTTCTCTATTTCAGAGTCCAGTATCTTTACTGTGACACCATTCTTCCGCCACTGGTCGCTGGTGGGCTTTGGGCAGTTGTGGGGATTAGGAGAGGGAGGAGCGACTTTGCAGCTCCCTGTCATTGAAAATTAGGATGCGGGGCCACCATTCCTCAACCCCGCTCCTCGCTTCCTGACTACAGTTCATGCCTGCTGGCTGGGAGGGCAGGCTGCTCCTTGCTGGGGGTGTTGAATTACTTGCTCAGGCAGCAGCATTTCACAGGTTTCACTGGATTCTGTTTTACTTAATTGGAGGAGTCATTATGGTCACAACTGCGGTTAATGGACAGAGAAGCACTGTGTCTCAGATCAAAGGAAAGTGTACCAGTGGAAGATTAACCAGTGGGTGCCTTCGTCAGAGCGGACCTGCCAGTCCAGCGCACTGATTTATTGAGAACTCCCTCTCCCTTTAAGGACAATGGCCTAGGTGGGGGCAAAGGTGGGGGAGCTGCCCTCATTTTACTTTGTGATTTCCAAACGCATTCCTTCAAACTTGTCAAGGGCCCTGGGCTTCTTCCAGGACCCGCACATGCCAAGTTTGAAAACAAAGTCCTTTTTGAGTTGCTCGAGCATATGAAAAACATCCCCTGCCCCACAGTGGCAAATGCCTCCCCTCCCCACGTTTAGATCACTCCCCAGCAGGGCTGAATGGGTCTTTGTGAAACCCTCCAAAAGCAATTTGCTTCCGGGCTGGTCCCCAGACATGAGACATTGCAGTAGGAAAAGAAATTTGAGAGACTTACCAGCAACTGAATGGATGCCTGTAGGATGGCGGAGCTGCTCTGGGTCCCATTGTAACAAGCTCACTGGAAACCCCTGGAAACTGGGAGCGTGGTGGGGTAGCAGCACTTTGTTTTCTCTGTGATGGTTATCACTGTGGCAGGATGTATCAGGTGTGTTCCCTGGGGGGACAGCAAAGGCAAGGTGTGAGGAGCTGTCAGTGAGAAAGGCAGGAAGTAGCTGTGAGGGGTGTGCAGGCAGCAGAGAGAGGGAAGGCCCAGAATCTCTCAGAAAGCTGCCAGACCTGTTCCTGTGGCATCAGGAGCCTTAAAGCAGAGAGACCCAGGCCACATAAAGGCATCTTGTAATGGGCGGAGAAAGGCCTGCATGGAGGGCCCCGGGGGAAATGGATCCATTCTAATAGTTAGGAATAGACTCTGGAGTTCTAGAGTAAGAATCCACGACCCATTCAGAATGCGGTCCTAGGTGGCGGGCTGGGGTCTGGATGAGTGTGTAGACAGAGGGAAACTTTACAACTTGCTGCTTGTAATGTGCCTTCTCGCTCACTGGGCACTGAAAGTGGGGTGCACTACCTGGAATTGCTTCTTTCACCTGTGCTCTTATGATGGGACACTGTTCTAAGTAAGTTATTTTTGGTTTGAAGTCACAGAATCCAATTTGACTAGCTTAAAGAATTGGTAACAGACAAGCAACCAATAATAAAACAGCAGAAAGAATTTAGTGAGAGCACAAAAAGCATCTTGTGGATTTCAGGTGAGTTTGGAGCAATAGGCTTTGCAGAGATTCGCAGGAAGCAGGGCCATTTGCAGACCAGAGCTCGCACCGTCATACTCCTACCTTCCAATGACAAAGTCTCACTGGCCAGTGGGCGGCTGTCTCTTCCTGCTCAAGTAAATTTTTGATGTGATTATTGTTAATAAATATTAATGCAAAGTGAGTCAAAATTATGGCATTTTGTCATGGAAGTTTCATTTCTTAATTTATAATCCTTATTATCAGGTTTTATTTTTTAGACTTTTTAAACTATTGAAGTATTCTATGATACCCAAAAAAGCATCACTAAATTCATGTTAATTATATCGTAAAATATGAGTATTTTTACCGAATAATGCTAACAATAATGACTGGTATATTTCTGCTGTTTAGTTACCCATATCTTCAGTTAAAGCTTTTCTAACACAGCCAGACTCCACAGTTTGTTCTGGGAATCGACCAGGAGGAAGTTTGCAGACTCTTTAAAGTTTATCCTGAGTTGTAACCAGAATAGTGACTGTCAGTTTAAAGCTTATAGTGGTTCCAAAATTCTAATTTTCATGTGAAAACTTATATTTTATCTTTGGAACACAAGACTATCAGTTTTTGCTTTTTTTGAAATGACAGGTTTACTCTTTACAGTTAACATGAACTAAATAGTTCGGTGCGAATAGCCCTGGTTTGTCTTGTCAGTTGTTCTTTTGATGAAAATGGGATTCCATGAAAAAAAACAACAACTTCCATTCAAAGCTGAAATAATCAAACAGCTGCTTTTCCTGGAGGCACCTCTGCACGTTGGCATGTCACCGAGCGGCCTAGTGTGTACTTCCCAGGTCATCACACAGAACAGTGGACATATAAACAGTCAAGGGTCAAGATGTAATAAAAGGATAAAGTTAATCATCTTACTTCACCAACGTCATTCTTAAGGGAGCCTGTCTTTTTCTCTGGTTTTTGCTGCGAGTGCACGGATGTGATGGATACGGTGCCCACCGCTGCCGTGTGGCACCGCTGCTCTGATTCCCGCCGAGGCGCCCGTAGTCCTGCCTCCACGGCTTCTGCCCGTTTGTGCCAATGCCAACACAGTGAAAAAGGCACAGGGGCTCAGTGCGATGAATGAGATCGCCTTGCCCCCATGATCCCTCCGGCAGCATTGCTGCTTTCCCCAGGGCTGGCTGGATACTCCAGCTTTCTCAACCAGTTAACTGCCATGCGTCCAAAACGGAAACCATTTACCCGTCTGTAGACGCTTATGGCGTACAAAGGGTTAACACGTAGGGCCCCAAGCAGACACCCTTGATATTTTGGTGGAAGTATTGCATGGTTTCTCTTTGCTCTTATCCTTGCAGGTGTTAATTGTGAAATCAATTTTGATGACTGTGCAAGTAACCCGTGTGTCCATGGCGTCTGTATGGATGGAGTTAATCGTTATAGTTGTGTCTGCTCACCGGGATTCACAGGTAACGCCCCTTGGTGTTGGGGGGGCCCTAATTTTAGCCCCATTGCTTTGGGAAAAGGGCATCTAAAGGAACATTACTTTTCAAATGTTTTCTATTTGTTTGTCTCTGGGAAGTTTCGACTTTTGTTTCTGTGCTTCTCTGGCCCTGTTTTCTACTTACAGGCCTTCCCTGAACTGTAACATGAAACTTTTCATTAGTTAGGGGTTTTAGACCATGTGTTTATAGCCACCTGAAAAGAACTTTCAGTTATACCCAGAATTTATCACTCACTGTGCTTGAGTTATATTTTTCTGTAATGCCATAGCCAACGTAAAATTCTTTGAAAACATTAAAAGCTTTTTTCTGAGTACTACTTCTAATGGGAGCTTGTTGGATGAAGCCAGATCCAACCTCCTATAGCTAGCACAATTGAGATTTGAGATTTTTTTCCCCCCCAAGAAGAATGAAGTAAATGCCTAAAATAAAGTTGGCTAGAATCCTTCCTAAATTATAAGCAGCTAGAGCATTTAACACATGTACACATGTGTGCACACAAGTTTTCCCTTTTTTCTCGTTTGTTAATCACATTACCTTTATCATTTACCCTCCTGAACAAAAGTGCTAGAGGCTACTGAGGAATCCCGAGGCCCCTCACACACCCGAGGGCATGTGCTCTGCCAATCCTATTCTTTCTAGACAGTGCCATACACAAGCAGATGTGAGCTGTGGCCATTCAGTAAGTACCATGTGGTCATTTGCAACCAATGTGAGAGACTTCCCTCGGAGCTTTCCACTATGATGTCAGAGGCAATCGGAGCCAAGCACTTGGGGGGACTCGCATTCCTCTGCATCCCACATTCCTCTGCATCCCACAGTGCTTTTCTCCTGCTGTGCCTGTGTGGATGCTGGGAGGAATGGTGGTGGCCCCAGGGTCACTGGAGCCCGTGTTCAGTGGGCAATCGCTCCGAAGACAGGTGTGATGGAAGCTCTCATAGTTAGTGCCCAGCACTGATGGTGGGAGCCAGATGTGCTTGCTTCTCTCTCCCGAAACTTGTTACCCCAAGACTAAGTGGCAGCCAACAGACACACAAAAATTCCTGCCAGTTGGGATATGAGGTGCATTTTTGTTAAATGAGTAATAAGAAGAGAATGGTTACCATTTATTAAAGACTTACTTTGAGCCAGGCATTAAACTAAGTGCCTAACCTCATGTAATTGCCACTGCTGCTATCATCCCTACAGTATTGATGAGAGACCCAGAGCTTGCAGCTGGGACTTCACCCCAGGGGTCCCACTCCAGAGCCCGCTGTTGCCTAAGTGGGTGCCCGTTGTGGGTTTGTTTTTTTAGGTATATAAGCCTTAGACTAGATTTCTTCTTTTTCTTTTTCTGGGAATGTCAGTGAATCATAGTCTCCCTTTTTAACATTCAGCAAACCAGGAAGGTCAAGGAGGGAGGACATAGGCTAAAAATATTCTAAAATAAACTTAAGGTGTAGCATGAGACCACATAAGCAAGAAATGGAATGTTTTGATTCCTGGGTGGTACCCTGTTCTTGGAACTGTTTTCTAGTTTGTTTGGGGGTTTTTTTGGGGGGGGTGAAGAAGTAGGGGGGCTTGAATCAGCTGCTGAAAATAGAATAAACTGTGGTTCATACCCAGAGCTGTGAATGTGAGTTGCTTTATTCTTTCCTTTGTTTTATTTTAATGCTACTTTTTAAACAGATTTAAGAGTGTTTTTTTAAATTAAGTTTATTGGGGTGACATTGGTTAATAAATCTATATAGGTTTCAAGTGTACATTTCTGTAACACATCACCTGTGTATTACATGGTGTGTTTACCACCCACAGTCACAGCTCCTTCTGTCATCATATATTTGACCCCTTTACCTCCCTCCATGCCCTTTTCCCTCTGGTAATCACCATACTGTTGGTGTCTATGAGTTTCTGTTTGTTTGTCTGTCTTGTTTATTTGTTGCTTCCAGTTTTATATCCCACATAAGTGTCTATCAATGTTTGAAGGATAAAGAAGATGTGAGATATATATATATATATATTGGAATGTTACTCATCTGTGAGAAAGAAGGAAATGCTACTTGTGTGTAAAAATATGGACAGACCTTTAAGGCCTTCTGCTAAGTGAGATAAGTCAGACAGAGAAAGACAAGTACTAGATTATATCACTTATGTGCAGATTATGGAAAAGAGTAGAATGGTGGTTACCAGGGGCTGGGAGAGGGGTTGGGGGAATTGGAAAGATGCTGTTTAAGGATGTGAACTTGCAGCTAGTAGATGATGACTTCTGGAGGTCTAATGCATAGTGAAGTGATGATAGCCAACAACACTGTATTATAAACATAAAGTCGGTAGGAGAATCAATCATAATTATTCTTACCACAAAAAGGAAATATGTATGTGACATGATAGAGGTGTTAGCTAACAATATGGTATACTCATATTGCAATATGTAAATGTAGCAAACCTTAAACGTACACAATGTTCCATGTCAATTATATCTCAATAAAAAAATTAACAAAACAAAAAAGTAGCTGGGGAAGTTTTATCATGCCCATTTAACAAGTGAGGCAGCTGAGAGATAGAGCTCAAGTCCATTTTATCAGCGAGGGAATCACACAGCCCGGACAGTGAGTCCCTGGGGGAGGGACCTTTCCAATCACCTTTGTGGCCAGTGTCTAAAACAATGTCTGGCGCCGAGGAAACACTCAGTAAATGTTGCTGAGTAAATGACTATAACTCAAATATGGGACCTCTGACATCCAACCCCAGACCCCTGAGTCCGAGCTGTCCCATGATTTCATTCATTAAACACAGGGTGAGAAGCCTCGGTTCACTTCTCATCCAGTAGTTACTGGGCCCGGAAGGTCCGTAGGTTTGTGCTGGGCATTTCTGAGGCTGATAGAAACTCCTGAAGGGTAGGGTCTGGCTGTCAGGCCAGGTAGCAGACTGCGCAAGGATGCTCCCAACTCTCAGCTAAAGGTGGCTTGAAAATCGATTCTGGAAAGAGTTTTAAAAGCAAATGAAGAAAGCTTGGGAGGAGTGGCCTCTGAGAAGATGCTTCCAAAAAAGGACAGAAAATGAAGGCTTTTCCTCTCTCTCTCCCTGCATGGCAGGCTGGGGATAGCTCACATCGCAGTTCCATTGGCACACGAGGTTGAGGCGAAGGAAGTCGTATTTTAAAATAAGTTATTAATACAACACTTAAGAGGAAAGCAGCCACCACCACCAGATTATGGGTCTTTACCACAGGAACCACCAATCATGGTTTAGAGAGCAATGAAGGGTGAAAAAATGTTAATACCCATCCTTTAAAGGGGTGTGTATCTGTTTCATTTGGAATTTCCTGTTCTAAATGCAGGGTTACTCTTTCTCAAAGAAAAATGCATGGTGGTGTGCATGTTTTTCTGAGTCAGAACATTGTATTCTTTGAAATTTGTCCGTTTCTTCATAAGTTTACGTGTTGCCACTCATTTACAGAACGATGGGTTATTTTAAAGTTTTATAACATTTTGGAATACTTAGTTGAATCTCAATTATTCAGAATGTAACAAAGCAAAACTCATATTACTAGAAAACTACTCAGCTTAAAACAGTAAATGTTAAGGTTCCAGCAGGCTTCTTTTCAAAATGCAATCTCAGGTGTATTTTAGAGGACGAACCTACTCGTTTCAGTTTCATATATTCTGAGCATTTACATGATGATGCACTTATAATTGTCTACATCAGAGTTCCTCAGAAGGTAGTGTTTGAACCACCTGCATAATTTAAAATGTGCTTTGCTCGACCCTACCCATCACAGTCCACGGGGATGGGGCCTAAGTCTCCTTTTAAAATGGTACTTTAAGCAACTCTTTTTGCACATGTAAGTTTGAGAGCCACTGGTGTGGATGGAAAGACCCAAAATTGTTTTCTCAGCTATCAGAGGACAGTAAAATTATATTTAGAATATTCTTCTTCCTGAGACAGATAATGGATTAATACAACTCTACAAGTGAAAGCAAACTGGCTTTCCTTTTCTAACCACATTAATCATTACACTACTATTTCATTCACTAAGCATCCCAGTTCATTGAGATTTACCGTCTGTAGAACTGTAAGAGGTTGACTAACCAGAAAAATGAATTTTCGATAAGCCAGCTGGGAACAGTAGTAAGATGAGCTTCTTTGAAAGTACTCAGAGCAACGTCAAGAACTTTGGCAACTTTGATGTTCTCTTTCTAAACCCTTGTGAAGTTGCCCCTTTTCCAAGATGGCGTGAAGAAGAAATGTATGTCAAAACATGACACCAGCATTTTGATAACTTTGCTTCATATCAGAAGACAATGCTGCTTGCTCCTCCCTCTCATGGCACTACGTGCTTTGGGTGTCTCATTCCTTAAATAAGTTCCGTTGGGTGCCTGTGCAGATGAAGGTGTCAGCACAGTATGTCTCAGTTCTGTGTCTATTCTCTAAATGTTTTGGATTTGACAAGAACTGCCCCCCCTCTCTACAGGGCAGAGATGTAACATTGACATTGATGAGTGTGCCTCCAATCCCTGTCGCAAGGGTGCAACGTGCATCAACGATGTGAATGGTTTTCGCTGTATATGCCCCGAGGGTCCCCATCACCCCAGCTGCTTCTCGCAGGTGAACGAGTGCCTGAGCAACCCCTGCATCCACGGGAACTGTACCGGGGGCCTCAGCGGGTGAGTAGCTGCCATGGAGTCATCGTTTCTTGTTGACCTGTGTCAACTGACCTGCAGAAGTCAGTCAGGGACCTGAGCTGACTTTGAGATTTTGGTAGTCCGTATCGTAGTCTCCCAAAGTGCCTCCTTGTCCTTCCCTCCTATGACTGAGCAGGAGGAAAATAAGGAGGAATGTCTTCCTCGCGTGGGTAGGCAGCACGTGGGAGGAGTTCAGGGTTGTTTTATGAGTCTTTGGCAAGTGAAAGAATGAAGAGGGTGTTTAGAGGCAAATGGGAAATCAGGTCATTTCCAAGATGAATTTTCTCAGTATTCCTGCTTCAGAGTAGGGCAGCCTTCAAAGCATCCCAACTCATCACATTTTTCCTAAGAAGCTCCAGACATCTGGCCACCATCTCCTGATACGACATTCTAAGTCCTAATGACATTCAAATTGTGAACAATGTCCATGTACTTCAAATACCTGCATTTTGGACCTTTTTCTGCTCAGTACCCTGGGTGCTTTCTGCGGCAGGTTTCTGGTCAGAACAAAACATATCTCAGAAGTCAGGCATTCTAGGAGATCTTCAGAGTGGCTCAGAGTCCCTGATACTAATCTACTTCCTGGGTGTCTGCTTTGCCTCAGAAACGAATGACCCTAAGGTTTGCTTTACTTTAGTTTTGCTTTTGTTTTTTTAAAACTTAAATTCTTTATTGTTTAAAAGTATTACGTAAGTCTCCCTTTCCCCCCACTGACCTCTCCCCGCCACCCCCACCCCCTAGTTTTATATATAAGAAAAAAAACTATGCAGATTTATCCATATTAATGTGTCTTTCAGATTGGTCCAATATGTTGTACCAACCATGCTCTTTACATATGAAAGCTCAGTGTAATTAATTAGTTTCTCTAGCATCTTTATGAACCAGGGAAGCACCAGGAAAGAAGGTCATTTAACTCCAGATGGGCCCTCCTGATCCACACTGTGTTCATGGTGACCCACGTATAGTTCCCCAGAGAGTAGAAATGACATTAGCTTACCTTCATCTCCTCTTTCCCTCATTTCTTCACCATGTCCTATATTCAACTCTGACTCAATTGTACCTTCATTCCCCATAGTAAAGAATTCTGTCTTCTTTCAGATACAAGTGCCTCTGTGATGCAGGCTGGGTCGGCATCAACTGTGAAGTGGACAAAAATGAATGCCTTTCCAATCCATGCCAGAATGGAGGAACCTGTGACAACCTGGTGAATGGATACAGGTGTACTTGCAAGAAGGGCTTTAAAGGTGAAGGCAAAAGTGCATATTTCCATCTCCCTTCCCTGCCCTTTGGTTGTTGCGTATTGCTTGGCTCACTTCTTTCTTTCCTTTTTTCCTCTGTTCATTCACACAGCAAACATAATTTGAGCACGTAATATTTGTAAGGCATTGGGCAGTAAAGACATAAATAGGTAGAGATTCTACTCTCAGCCCAGCAGAGAGGTGAGCAGCCAGGACTTCACCTACACAACTTTGGACAGGTGTTCTTGATGCAGTGTTGATTCTATGATAATTCAAGAGAGAAATTGGTAGTAGGATGAAAATACTGTCTTGCTGTAATTCCTACAGCAGTAATATGGAAAGATTCATGTGTTCAAAACCTTCCAGCAAATTCTTTCACACAGTGAGATACTCTTAGATACAGAGTTCCCCGTGGCCTTCTGGAAAAATACAGAATAAGGGGGGTATTGTGTAAAATAATTTTGGGGTTGTTACTGTTGTATTTCTGCCATCAGTTTTCTCTTGGAAACTCATGAGAGAGAAATCCATGGGTAAATCATTTATATTTGGACTGCTCTATTCACTTGGTCTTTGAGTTCCCCACTCAAAAGCAGTGCCAGGCCCTAGCTGGTTTGGCTCAGTGGATAGAGCGTTAGCCTGCAGACGGAAGGGTCCCGGGTTCAATTCTGGTCAAGGGCACATGCCTGAGTTGCTGGCTCGATCCCCAGTAGGGGGCGTGCAGGAGACAGCCAATCAATGATTCATGTTTCTATCTCCCTCTCCCTTCCTCTCTGAAATCAATAAAAATATATATTTTTTAAAAAGCGGTGCCAGGCTACTGCGAATCAGCAGTATATTTCAGGGACATTTTATTTGATTAGTTGAAAATGTTCTGAAACCGTATTTTAGTTATTAATTTACTGATATATTACATTTGCGAAGAAGCGTATAGATTTAAAAGCACTTTTATGTGTTTATCTCATTGAGACTTACTGATCAAACAAAATCAAAATGTACAGTCCATATTTGTATGACTATTGAAAAGCCACCCCTCTGCACTCCCAGATCATTTTTACAGTGCCCTAATTCCTCTATTTTAAGGCTTTATTGAAGATGCAAAGGTGTGTAATAGCTGGGTACTTTCCTGTCCCCATAAGTGCCTCTTTTCTCTTTTTTAGAGTGGGAGTAGAATTCATATCTTGATCAGGAGGAGGCAGCTTTGTGACCTCAGGAAGTCTTACCACATCGATGGAAGAGGGGGCATAACTCGGAGGCTTTGATTAATGTATTCAAGAATGTCACCCCTCGATAATGCATACCCCCTTGTTAAGCCCTGACCAGATACTTTGCGTACAAAGAGCTTATATTTAGATTAAGCAGCAGATTTTTGCTCTTAATGAACTTCTTGGTTCATTACTGAGAAATTATTTGTACCGTATTTGAGGGTGCATTAGACTTTCAGGATATCAGAACATATCCTAACTAAGCACTGTTTTTTACTTGCTCTATGTCAGAGACTTGTCACTGAAACCAGTGAACAGATGTTCCGGTGGCCTGAAGAAATGAATGCAGTTTCTGAGGTGTTTCATGTTTACCACTGAGAGGATCGCTTAGTAATTCAGATAATAAGAGACTAACAGAAAGGTTCACGGTTTGGGTTTTTCCCCTTTTCTATCCACAGGCCATAACTGTCAGGTGAATATCAACGAATGTGCTTCAAATCCGTGCCTGAACCAAGGAACCTGCCTTGATGACATAAGTGGCTACACCTGCCGCTGCGTGCTGCCCTACACAGGTGAGCCCTGAAAGTGCGGGGACATGGGGATGCTCGTCCCCCCTTGTCACTCCAAACCTCGGAGTCTCAGAGGTAGGATCTGTGGGGCGGCTGCTGGAGGACTCGCCCGTCGCATGTCCTGCCCTCACTCACTCAATCTGGAGCTCTGAGAAATCACTGTGACCTCCCTCGTGCAAGTGCTGGGAGATTCATTGCCTTTTTGGCTCTTTAGGGTTTGAAATTTTTTTCATCGTGTGTGGTTGGAACTGATGCAGAGCTGATGGTTTAGTCCATTATTGTGAATGGAGCAGTGTCTCCATGGTCCATGCTCCTTGTCTTGGTTTCAATAACAAGGCTACCACTTCTTGCTAATTTATTATGTGCCAGATACTTTATACACTTTGGATTATTCCTTCTAGTGCTCACAATAAGCCTACAGGTAGAAGTTCCTGTCACCATTTATACATGAAGAAGCTGAGGCAAGAGAGGTTACTTGCTGAGGGTCACAGAGAGGGGTGGTAGGTCTAGGATTTATCCCCAAGTCTCTAAACCCAGAGCTTGTCCTCTTAACTGCTATTCTTCTCCTCCCGGTCCGCACAGCTGCGTCTCATTCAGAGAGGTAACGCCCCGGATGGCGCTCACACACAGAAGACGTGCTGTGCCTCCGTTGTATGCCAGGTGGTCTTTGTTTCGGGTGCTATTTCAGGAGTGTGCTTGGACATGTCTGCTGTGTTCTCCTGCCTCATTACTGCCATCCTGTGATTGGTTGTATTTGTGTGGCTTGTTTACCTCCTCGTCATCCCATTTTCTTCATGTCTGGGAAACAAAACAAACATGGGGGATGGCGTTGCATGCTCTGCAGTGAGCAGCATGCGGGCGGGATGCCTTGGCCTCGGACTGTGCACAGTAGCTGTGACTAGTGACTCTGAGCGGTGTAGAGCAGCAAGTGGCCTTGAGCATGACCCAGTGACCTGGAAGATTTGATGCTACTTGTTCCCTCTACCCCGCTTTAGAAGACATGTTTATGTAGGGAAACAGCATGTAGCCAGCCTGGTGGGTAAAATCAGAGTTATCAGATCCCCAGCTCTCCCCAGACAAAGACAGTCTCCACCGTGTCATTCATTTCAGAGCGACAGTGCAGACCACACTCACTGGCAGCGAGAAGATCATCTCACTCACAACCATAGACTCAATGTTGACGGCTGTGGGGAGATGTAGGCAGACGTCACTCTATGCAACCACATCATAGACTTGCCTGGGTGTGACTTGTGTGTACAGTTCATGTTGAAATTATTCATTCTGTCTTCTTGCTATGCGGATACTATAAGAATGTTTACTCTGTGCCAGCTGTCGGTTTTGCTTTAGATTAGGATGCCAATAAAAGAATCTCCTATGTGTGAACTTAGAGAAATTAATTATATTAGACTGGAAGCCTGTGCAGGTGAAATCTCAGTGCTGAGTGTGGCTAAGGCTTCTGCCTGGCATTGAGTTTGGCCCGCATGAAGGCCACTAAGCAACATTGCCTTCCCTGTGAGCCACTATTCTGACCAGACACACTAAAAAGCTGCTTGGGGACATTGGTGAAAATTTGTGGTAATGTTCTTCTTTCTGAATACAAAATTTTAGGATAAAATTTTAAATCAAGTTAGTTGCAACTTGACTTTAAAATCAACCTCATCTCCCTTTTAATAAGAGCATCCTTTTTGTGTCTGGAAGCTTGGATTCAGCATACTGAGGCAGAAAACATTGGTGGGCAGATTCTGACGTCGTGCTGTTGCTGTCGATATAAGGAGACATGTTGCTAGGCACTCAGGATCACTTCCCTGTTTCCTCCCTCCGGGGCCTTCTGGTCAACCTCACTGCCTTCTGGAACGGGCCAGTGAGGCTGCGAGGAATAGGAGGCCATACTGTGGTGGCTTCTTCCCTGCTCACAGGAAGTGGGTCTGTGTGGCTAAGCCTCCAAGTAGCCGAACCTTAGCTGTGGAGATGCAGAAGCTGTCACTCCCGACTGAGGCAGGTGTCAAATGCACGCAGCTACTCGTGATAGCAGGACGATGACAGCAGCCCCCGTTGTCACGTGCTCTCTCTGTGTGCCAGGCTCTAACTAATAAGCACTTACTAATCATTTTTTCATTGAATCCTCAAAAGCCTCTATGAGTGCTATCCTGATTTCCATTTTACTGATGTGGAAGGCTCAGAGGAAATGAGTAACTTGCCTGAGGCCACACAGTTAGTAATAAAGTCGGGGCCAAGACTCAGGGGCCGCAGGTCTCTCAGCTTCCAAAGCGCTTCACCACTGCTGTGGACGTGCATTCGGAGAGCCTCCTTCAGTATAGAATCTGGGAAATTTCCAATTCTGTGGCTGGTTTTCTCTCCTGAACGCTGTCATTTGCTTTGCAGGCAAGAACTGTCAGACGGTGCTGGCTCCCTGTTCCCCAAACCCTTGTGAGAATGCTGCTGTGTGCAGAGAGGCGCCCAATTTCGAGAGTTACACCTGCCTGTGTGCCCCTGGCTGGCAAGGTAATAACCCGGGAAGGGAGAAACCAAACATTTTTTCACGTGGGCAGGTCAGCAGAATAAATGGAAGGCCCTGGTCTTTGTCCAGAACACAGGCTCTGGGCAGGAGCTGCTAACGGGAATGACTTAGAAAGCCTTTCCACGTTGTGTGTCTCTGGGGTCCTCTGGTGCCTGGAAGACTCCAGCCTGAGCCTGAAACCATGATGTCCTGCAGGGAATTTTAGCACCTGGCCAGCTGCTTGCCAGGGGCACAGAGGCCTTCAGGGACTTCCCAAAGCGGGGGACCAACCAGAATGCCCTTGAAGTAGCCCACCCCCCAGCTGGCGCTCGGGCCCCACGTAATCTCTGGGGAATCCGCGTCCCCAGACTGGACCACTCACTGCCCCGTGTTTCTAGGTCAGCGGTGTACCATTGACATTGACGAGTGTGTCTCCAAGCCCTGCCTGAACCGTGGTCTCTGCCATAACACCCAGGGCAGCTACATGTGCGAGTGTCCTCCGGGCTTCAGCGGTATGGACTGTGAGGAGGACGTCGATGACTGCCTCGCCAGTGAGTATGCCAGCCGGCTCCTAAGCCCCGGGGCCCAGGAAAGCACTCAGGGGCCACAGAAGAGCTGGCGGGGGCAACTGCCTCTGGGTCTGAGACTGGCCACCCCGACAGTTTATCACGTGTCCTTAATATTAGTGTTTTAAATCTTTTCGAAGCTAGTAGCTTTGGGAGTTAAGGCAGAGGAATCTCTTTGAAGCATTCCCTGAGTTACTAGGTTACTGCTCTTGGTGGGACTCACTACAAGTCGCCCACCTTCATGAGTCTCAGATTAAATTGCTGCTGCTGTTTGGAGCTCTGATTCTCGTGTCTAATGGCTTAGATCCTTGCCAGAATGGAGGCTCCTGTGTCGATGGAGTGAATACGTTCTCCTGCCTGTGCCTTGCGGGCTTCACCGGGGACAAGTGCCAGACAGACATTGACGAGTGTCTGAGCGAACCCTGTAGGAACGGAGGGACCTGCTCCGACTACGTCAACAGCTACACGTGCAAGTGCCCGGCCGGATTCGAAGGAGTCCACTGCGAGAACAACATCGACGAGTGCACCGAGAGGTGGGTGCCCATACACTCCAGAAAGGGGGGGCACAGCACTGGGATTGCTGTTGCCCAGCCCTGATTCCTTGTAGATGTGTAGTTAGCAGGTCAAAGGTCAGGGGCTGACAAGCTTAGTGGTGGGTCATCATTCATTTCTTGCTTAGGGAAACAGAAAGAGCTGTAATTCTGAACAAAAGACAAGTTTTCCTCTTTGTCTTTCATTCCTATTAGTTGACAATTTAAAAATTCTTCTTTCTTTACAGATGTGTCATCACTGTTTAAGTAATTTCTGGGAGGCTGTTTTTTGTGGGTTTTTTTTTTTTTTTTTACTTATTAGCAAATTTGCTATGTTTCTTTTTCATAAAGAAATCTAGAATCAAGAGCTTTCTGTTTAGCACTTTTCTTAGAAATGAAATTGGCTTAGGGATAAAATGAAATGTGATATAGAAGGACTGGGTAAAATTTGGAAACCTTCACTTTCTCTGGGAATTGCTCATACACTCAGCCTTTTAAATACTTAAGCTTCTTGGTTGTGGATAGGAAGCTGGGACTCAAGGCCAAGGGGCAACCAGTCTAGTTTGGAAAAAGGTAAAATTTACTGGGTGGAGGGGTTTGGGAGGCTCAGGAGTATTGGCCTCCGTAGCATCTTAGGTTCCAGGAACCTTGCTTTTTAAATAGCAGGTGAGAGGACCAGATCACCCCGCTGATGGCGCTCTCCCTGTTTGCTCCTTAGCTCCTGTTTCAACGGGGGCACGTGTGTCGACGGAATTAACTCCTTCTCTTGCTTGTGCCCTGTGGGCTTCACTGGCCCATACTGCCTCCATGAGATCAATGAATGCAACTCTCATCCGTGCCTGAATGAAGGAATATGTGTGGATGGCCTGGGTACCTACCGCTGCACCTGCCCCTTGGGCTACACTGGGAAAAACTGTCAGGTAATTAAATTCCAGCCCACTCACTCAGCTTCCTCAGAGTAGCCAAGTTCCGTACCTATTTCTTTTCTAGGTACATAAGCCCCTCCTGAAAGAGAAAGTTCTAGGTCTCAGGGTTGTCCCTGAGATAAATCAGGTTAACTTCTTAGTAGCTAGTAAATTGCAAAATAGTGACACTAGCCAGATAAACAATAAAATTGTTGTTAACAGCCCTAACCTGTTTGGCTCAGTGGATAGAGCATCAGCCTGCAGACTGAAGGGTCCCGGGTTCGATTCCGGTCAAGGGCATATGCCCAAGTTGCGGGCTCAATCCCCAGTCAGGGGGGTGCAGGAGGAGCCAAGTTGCGGGCTCAATCCCCAGTCAGGGGGGTGCAGGAGGAGCCAGTCAATGATTCTCTCTCATCATTGATGTTTCTAGCTCTCTCTCTCTTCCTTCCTTTCTGAAATCAATAAAAAAAATTGTTAACAGACTGAGAACTGCAGACAAATACGTGTGGGAAGTAAGCACATAGATATTGTTTACATTGGAAATACAGAAAGGGAAAAAAGAACAATTAAAAAATTAAAATTTAAAGGTCAGATATATCTAAGGGGACAAGTGTCAGGTCTTACAATGTTGTGACAACCTCCAACCAAGCTATTCACACATCTTTTAAATGCAAATTCCTAAGTTACATTGTTCTGGACTCTTAGGAAGGACCCTCAGAACCAACTAGTCTAGCTTTTCATTTCATGGACGGAGAAACCAAGTCCCAGAGGGACAAGCCAGCTCTTCCAAGATTGCATACCAAGCACTGTGTGTAATTTTATGCTATTTTACCTCTTAAAACCGTGGTAAAATGATAGCATCACAGAACTCTCAAGAATTCGGGAATGAATGGCCACATTTAACAAGCCTTACAGGTGCCCTTCAGTAAGGCTCTGTCCATGTTGGACATGCAGATGTTACCGCCTCTGCATGTTAAACAGCTTGCTGCGGATTCTGAGGGTCTGGGACATCCTCATTGGGTTTCTGCTCATTCTCACGGTGTGAGAGTATAAATGCTGGTGGAGCACTCTGCCCTCCCCCCGCCGGCCCCTCCTTTCACAAACCGTCTGTATTGTGACGTTCCTGCCTCTCCCAGAGGCCACATGGGACAATGGAGAAAGGCCCAAGTCTGCTTGCACTCTTTGCCTCACTTTTTCATAAGCCTGATTTTCTCCGCTCGAAACAAGCTGTTTGACAGTTTTTAGGCTTATTAACAGGCTTTAAGATCATGCTCATCACAGACAGGTTTGCTCGAGACCCCCGTGGATTCCTCGCACAGGATTGGCACGGGGAGACGTGTACCTGTCTGACAGCTTGACTCTTGCTTTCTAGCCTGACAGTGTGACCCTATATCCAGACATAATCATGATGTAGGTAATAGCTTAACCTATTGGGCTTCCTCAAATTCTTCCATTTCTCTCATAAAAACTGTTTAAATAGCAGAGGAATTGGACTATATAAAATGATTAGATTACTTAAGGACATTGGATCTAGTTTAAGGCTTGGATGAGGGCTTTATTATGATTATTTAATGTAATTTTATTGATTTCAGAGAGGGAGGGAGAAGGAGAGAAAGATAGAAACATCAATGATGAGAGAGAATCATCAATCGGCTGCCTCCCGCACACCCCACACTAGGTATTGAGCCCACAATCTGGGCATGTGCCCTAACCAGGAATCAAACCGTGACCTCCTGGTTCATAGGTGGATGCTCAACCACTGAGCCACGCTGGCAGGTTGAGTGATGGCTTTTGGGGAAAAGTAATTAACGTGTTTTTCTTTGATTACTTAAAATGCAGCGTAACCGATTCTCTTCGTTTCCGGTGTGTGGATGTTGACGTGTGTGTGCCTCTGTTTCAGACGCTGGTGAACCTCTGCAGTCGGTCTCCATGTAAAAACAAAGGCACCTGCATTCAGGAGAAAGCGCACTCCTGGTGCCTGTGTCCACCTGGGTGGGCTGGTGCCTACTGCGACGTGCCCAATGTCTCCTGTGAGGTGGCGGCCAAGGGAAGAGGTAAGCTCTGACCCTCAGGCCCAAGGGCCATTCCCTGAAGTATTGACTGGCCAGCGGCATTTAGGGCAGGCGTTGTTACTATGGGCTGAGAGGGGAGGGCAGGCAGTACGGGGTGGGCAAGGCTCTGGCAAAAGGGCCTGAGATGAAAGGGCAGAGGAACAGGCTTAGAGATTCCAAAAAAGAAATGTATTTGTATGCCTCTTCTTGATCCATTCAGCTATCAATGGACACCTAGGTTGCTTCCTTAGCTTGGCTGTTGTAAATAATTCTGTGATGAGCATAGTGGTGAATATATCTTTTCACATTCGTGTTTTCGTTTTCTTTGGATGAATACCCAGAGGTGGAATTGCTGGGTCATATGGTAGTTCTATTTTTAATTTTTTGAGGAACCTTCAGACTTCGCCAGTTTACAATCCCACCAACAGTGCACAAAGGCTCCCTTTTCTCCACATTCGTGCCAACACTTGTTATTTCTTGTTATTTGTTGACTTTGTGATAATAGCCTTTCTGACCGGTGTGAGGTCTATCCCATTGTGGTTTAATTTGCATTTTCCTGGTGATTAGTGATCTTGAGCATCTTTTCATGTCTGTTGGCCATCTCTGTGTCTTCTTTGAAGAAATGTCTATTCAGGCCCTCTGCTCATTTTAAAAATAAAAATGTTAATGTTGAGATATATGATTTATGTATTTTAGATATTAATCCCTTATCAGGTATATGATTTGCAAATATCTTCTCCCACTCAGTAGGTTGTCTTTTCATATGGTTTCACTTATATGTGGAACCTAAAAACAAAAAACAGAAAAACAGACTTAGAGATACAAAGAACAAACTGATGGTTGTTGGAGGGATGGTGGGTTAAAAACATGAAGGAGCCCTCGCCGGTTTGGCTCAGTGGATAGAGCGTCAGCCTGTGGACTGAAGGGTCGCAGGTTCGATTCCGGCCAAGGGCACATGCCTGGGTTGCGGGCTCGACCCCCAGTAGGGGGTGTGCAGGAGGCAGCAGATCAATGATTATCTCTCATCATGGATGTTTCTATCACTCTCTCCTTCTCCCTTCCTCTCTGAAATTAATAAAGAAATATATTTTAAAAATTAAAAAAAATAAAAACATGAAGGGGATTAAGAGGTACAAACTTCCAGTTATAAAATAAAAAATCATGGGGATGTAGTTTATAGCTTAGGGAATATAGTCAATAATATCATCATAATGTTGTATGGTGTCAGATGGTTACAGCACTTATCATAGTGATCACTTCATGAGATATATACATATAAATTATGAATTATTATCGTGGTGTGCACCTAAAACTCATATAATGTTGTATGTCACTATATTTTCATAAGAACAAGAACTGTATTTTAAGTGAAACGAAGGCATGTGCCACTTTCAGGGCTTGTTTATTTTCAACACATATCCGATGTCAGGGTCCCTGAATTAGACGGGAGTAAAAGCCAATGTGCCCACTGGCTTGATGAGTTTGCTCAGAGTTGGTCTGAACCTGACACGTCCTGTGTCTTCTGTGACGTGTCTTCCTCCTCTGGTTCCCCAGGGGTGACCCCCGACCGCTTGTGCCAGCACTCGGGCGTCTGCATCAATGCCGGCAACTCGCACCACTGCCAGTGCCCCCTGGGCTACACCGGAAGCTACTGCGAGCAGCAGCTGGACGAGTGTGCGTCCAATCCCTGCCAGCACGGAGCCACCTGCAGGGACTTCATTGGTGGATACCGATGTGAGGTAAGAGGCAGGCACACAGCAGAGACCTCCCGGAAGATGGTGCAGTATTGTGAACACCAGCGTACTGAATTTAGCTGCATATGTCTTATTTTTACAAATTTTAACCAAACACCATTCCAGTGTTTCCTGTGAAAGTATACATTTGTTTCTTTCAGTCCCCTGTGCCGTAAGTTAGCGTAGCTGTAGCAAGATATTTTCAGCGGTCTGGAACCATCTCACTTCCCTGGGGCTGCCTCTGCTCGTTTTAACACTCAGAGCCAGTATTCACTGCCTGAACCTGGAGATGAATAATTTACCACCATCCACATGACTCCTTGGCCGAGTCATAGCATCTTCATGACCTACAAGGGAATGAACGCATCTTTTAAAGATGGGACAGCCGCCCCCAGGAGGGACAGGAGTTTTGCATAGGGGCCTGTCTGAACCATCCCTCAGGATCCAGTCCTTGCCATCCACGATGGTGGCTTCTTCAGCGGGAAGAGGTCAATGCGGGTGGGCGGCAGTCAGCCCCGCACAGGATGGTGGTTGGGAGGGGTGTGATGTCAGAAACATGCCTGAGCCAGGACGCGGGGCAGAGGTCACAGTATCGTGCCAGATGTCATTTGCTCTCGTGGTCTGTTTCCAACAATGGTCCAGTATTTCTTGTCCTTCTGTCTGCCCCTGGCAGTGCGTCCCAGGATACCAGGGTGTCAACTGTGAGTACGAGGTGGATGAGTGCCAGAACCAGCCGTGCCAGAACGGGGGCACCTGTGTCGACCTGGTGAACCATTTCAAGTGCTCCTGCCCGCCAGGCACCCGCGGTAGGAAATCAGCCTTACCCATTCTCTGTCCAGGGCTTTCTCTAAGTTACAAATGCAATTTTAATGTTGGGAGGAGGCGTTAAAAATCAGACATTTAGTTCTGAATTCTGGTAACGCGCCGTTTCATTCACTTGCCTCTTGCCTGGCTCTGAGGTTCTGACTCATGTCCTTGGTGCTGTCTGGGTCTTGCTGACATCTGATGTTCCATGAAACACAGAATGTGGAAATCATAGAATTTTGCAACATTAGCCTGGTGGCGAGATTTCTTGGAGCTTCGAGGGAAAACAGCCAGTGGCCTCCTGAATAAATGATTCCCATTTACCGGCTGATGTGTGTTTTTAAACTTGCCACGTCTTGTCCCCCTAAGGTGGGGAAATGAATGGAATGAAAACCTTGCTGGAGAGCAGGGTTCCCAGAACGGTCCTAATTCTCGCTCTCCTCTCCCCCAGGCCTGCTTTGTGAAGAGAACATTGATGACTGTGCCAGGGGGCCCCACTGCCTCAACGGTGGGCAGTGTGTGGATAAGATCGGGGGCTACAGCTGCCGCTGCCTGCCTGGCTTTGCCGGAGAGCGGTGTGAGGGGGACATCAACGAGTGCCTGTCCAACCCCTGCAGCTCGGAGGGCAGCCTGGACTGCGTACAGCTCACCAACGACTACATGTGCGTCTGCCGCAGCGCCTTCACAGGTGAGGCCTCTCCCCGAGGAGGCTGGGCCTGGGGGGCCCACCCAGACCCGAGGGAGCTTTCCTTAGGCAGGAAAACTAGACCAGCATCGGTCAGGGCCCAGTTTCTTCTTAGGTCTGTGCTCCATAGATTTTATAGTTAGTCTACAACAGTGGTTCCCAAACTTACTTGGCCTACCGCCCCCTTTCCAGAAAAAAATATTACTCAGCGCCCCCTGGAAATTAATTTTTTTTAAATTTTAATAGCAATTAAACAGAAAGGTATATGTATTAATGTTTCTACCTTTTTCGTAAAATATAGTAAAGAAAGGTGTAAGTTAGAAACATTGAAGTTTGAAATTATGAAACTATTTATTGAACTCAGAATAGAAAGGTAATACAAAAAAAGTTCAAACAAATGCACCTGTGGCCGTCACCGCCCCCCTGGATCGCTGCAGCGCCCACCACTTTGGGAATCACTGGTCTACAATCTCTACATTTTCTCTTTTGCTATACATTGATTTTATATATATATATATCACATATATTTATACGCATATGTAGTATATATACATTTACTAGTATGTAGCAGAGATATAAAAAAATAGAATGTTGGGAGTAGTTGAGCAAAATCACATTTTTAATTGCAATAAAATACACATAAAGTTTACCATCTTAACCATTTTTAAGTGCACAGCTCAGTGTTGTAAGTACATTCACGCTGTTGTGCTGCCATCACCAGCATCCATCCACAGAGCTCTTTTCCTCTGAGCAATACCAGTGGGGAAATGAACTCTGGAAAGTTAAGCTGTACTTTAAAGCAGCACCAATCAGGCTTCAATAAGGCTAAAAAAATGATTGAAAAGAGATGTTATGGATGAAAATTCTCTATAAATTGCAAATCAGCATTTATATGTATTGGTCCGGGGAAGTCTCTCCTATGAAGTAGACGATGTTAACAAAATGCAGTGAACAGTTTTGCTAAATGTTTCCTTTGACTTATGACAGCTAAATGCCTTCACTAAGAAGCTGTGTCGTTTTTGTTCTTGTTTTTGTTTTTTGTGATGGTTTTAGAGTCACTTTTCATATCCATCCTGTTCTGTGAGTCAGGTGGGAATGTAGGCCAGGCGTGCTTGTCGTGTAGATGAGACAGGTGAGGCGGTGGGTCAGGCACCATGAGGTCGGCGCGTGCTTCTCCCTGTCTCTGTGGCTGAGACCTGAGCGCTCATACCTCCCACCCCACCTCTGACCTCTGACCCTGGGCTCGCTCACACCCTCCCAGGGCTCTGCTCAGTAACTTGCAGCTACACGTCTGCCTCCTAAAGCTTTTCATTTTCTGTTTTGAGGTCGTCACTGTGAAACTTTCGTCGACGTGTGTCCCCAGATGCCTTGCTTGAATGGAGGGACTTGTGCCGTGGCCAGCAACATGCCTGATGGTTTCATTTGTCGTTGTCCCCCGGTAAGTGCCGTGTTGCCTCCTGAAGGCGCACGCTGTCTTCTTACGGTCTGACGAGCCGAGCTTATCTGGTCTTCGTGGGGGGCTTTCTTGGTGGGGAGGTTTCTCCATTGCAGCTCCCTTAGAAGAAAGTGCTTGGGTTTTCCGTGTAGAGCTAAGATACCGACACAGTGGGCACCCTAGTCTGCGACCGTGGGTCTTCGGGAGCAGCGAGGGAACCCGCACGCGGTGGGGGATGCTCCCCGCAGAGAGGACTGCTGTCTCTGGCTGCGAGTGCTGCGCTGGAGGTGGTCTTGCTGCCCGGCTGGGGGCAGAGTTGGTTGGTAACGCAGCTTCGCCTGCATTCCTCAGCAGGGGCTGTTGGGGAGCAAGCTGCTGCTTAAACTAGAAGGAAGCCTGATTTTAGCCATTTGCTGTGCAGACCCCTTTGCCGCTGGCAGAGGCTGAAACCTCCCTAAAACAGAGATCACGGTGTGGAGGCCCCGAGGGGAAGCCTGTGCAGGCACCCTGGCCGGGGCCGCGCAGGAAGTGGAGGAATGACTGACATGGGGAAGTGTATTTACCCAGAACTCCTGAAGTGATGGCCCACACTCCCCAAAGGCCTTACATAAGCGATGGAACGATGGTTAGGAGAGGTGCTAACAGATGCAGCGTCACCTGCGTCTTATCCCATCACGACCTGTGGATTTAATTTGGGCGTGATCTTAAGTGGGTACAACTCACATCATCCCAAGGGTTGGCCTGAAGAGGTCTCTTCTTGCAACTTGGTCCAGTTGGCTGTGTGGAGGAATCTTAGCCTCCCTAGCGGTGTGGCCGAAAGCTTGGGAGGGGAAATGGGACGTGCCCTCAAGAATCGACCCCCCATCCTCATTTGTTCACTGATTTCCGCAGGGGTTCTCCGGGGCGAGATGCCAGAGCAGCTGTGGACACGTGAAGTGTAGGCGAGGGGAGCAGTGTGTCCACACGCCCTCAGGGCCCCGCTGCTTCTGCCCCAACCCCCAGGAGTGCGAGTTGGGCTGTGCCAGCAGCCCCTGCCAGCACGGGGGGAGCTGCCTCCCGCAGCGCCAGCCCCCGTATTACTCCTGCCAGTGCCCTCCGCCGTTCCGGGGCAGCCGCTGCGAGCTCCACACGGCCCCCACCAGCACCCCACCTGCCACCTGTCACAGCCAGTACTGTGCCGACAAAGCTCGGGACGGCGTCTGCGATGAGGCCTGCAACAGCCACGCCTGCCAGTGGGACGGGGGTGACTGCTCCCTCACCATGGAGAACCCCTGGGCCAACTGCTCCTCCCCACTGCCCTGCTGGGATTACATCAACAACCAGTGCGACGAGCTGTGCAACACGGCCGAGTGCCTGTTCGACAACTTCGAGTGCCAGGGGAACAGCAAGACGTGCAAGTAAGGGTCCTGGGTCCCTCGAAGCGGAGGGCGACTGTCACTAACACACCTCGGTTTCCTGTTCCTGCTCCTAACCACTCCAGCGCTTCCGCCCGACCTGCCTCAGCTTTCAGACTGGTGCCCGAGGCCCTCTGCTTCCTGGCGCCGGCCTCGTCCCACCGCACGCCGCCCGGGGCGCTGCCTGGCTGGCAGAGGTTCAGGGATGCTCCTTGCACAACCACCCTCTCTCTGCCTATTTCTGCCTTCTCACCTGCTGCTCTCGTGACCTCCTGGGGAAATGCCTTTTGGACGTGGTGTTGCCCACTCTCAGGCAGCCTCTCACGTAACCTGCCCGCAGGATGGATGGAAAGGTCTGTACCTCTGCCTGCTCACCCCGCACCTTTCCCAGCTGGGTTTTTCAGGAAGCGGAGCTAGGTTAGGCCGCGCAGCCCTCCTGGTCTTCGCTTCGCAGCTACAGGGCGCTCTGTGGGTCGCATGGAGACTGTCGTGTTAGCTGTCCCATTCTATTTGCCTCTGATGAGTTCTCCACAGCCTGGTGAGGCGTGGGTGTTGTTAATGGTCTTTCAAGGGTGAGGGAACCGAGACCCAGCGGTTAAACTGCCAAAGCACACCCAGCGCTTCCTGACACCTCAGTGGCAGCTTGTGCCGAATGGTATGACTGTCACAGGGTGTCAGGGAGGGGAGTGCCGAAGAAGTGGACTGTGCACCATTTAGGTTCTGGGACTCGATTTCCTTTTCCTAGTATTTGAAAGAGGCAGTACAAGTTAGATGTGGTTTCCTGTGTGGGACACACACCTCCCTGCCCACCTTCCCTAGCTGGGACTCAGTGTGGGTGGGGAGAATAGAGGCCATATGGACACGTCTTGATGGCTCGGAGCTATGTATCCAGGTTCTGGAGACACCTGTACTTCCAATGCCCCTGGTTACCTCGCCAGGGGCGGTGCAAACAGAAATAGAGGAAGCATGAGGCAGGTTGATTTTCCTCTTGTTTGTCCACCTGATTTAAAAACATGACGAGCTACCAGGGGCCCCTAGCCCGTGTGGCACAGTGAGCACGTGCTGTCTCTCGTTCAGGGCGCGCCCCCTGAAGCCGTGTGGCGCAGACTCTGTGCTCTAAGATGGCAGGGGCGGGAGATCCAGGGAAGGCGTCACGGGCATCTGGGGCCTGACCTGGGCCACAGAAGATGGGTAGGAAAAATCCAGCGTAGTTCCCAGTGGAAAACCAAATGGAGCTGCGGCCTCGTCTGAGCCCCTCCCCCCGGCCTGCCTCCCTGCCCAGGTACGACACGTACTGCGCAGACCACTTCAGGGACGACCACTGCGACCAGGGCTGCAACAGCGAGGAGTGCGGTTGGGACGGGCTGGACTGCGCTGCTGACCGGCCGGAGAACCTGGCCGAGGGGACCCTGGTGATCGTGGTGCTGATGCCCCCCGAGCAGCTGCTGCAGGACGCGCGCAGCTTCCTGCGGGCCCTGGGCACCCTGCTGCACACCAACCTGCGCATCAAGCGGGACCCCCAGGGGCACCTCATGGTCTACCCCTACTACGGCGAGAAGCCGGCCGCCCTGAAGAAGCCGAGGCTGGCACGCAGGTCCCTTCCTGAGGATCCAGACCAGGAGGTGGCTGGGTAGGTTTTTGGTTTCTGAGCTTTTTTTTTTTTTAGATATATTTTTACTGATTTGGGAGGAAAGCTAGAAATATCAATGATGAGAGAGAATCATTGATCAGCTGCCTCCTGCATGCCCCCCATTGGGGATTGAGCCCACAACCCGGGCACGTGCCCTGACCAGGAATCAAACTGTGACTTCCTGGTTCATAGGTTGACGCTCAACCCCTGAGCCATGCCGGCCGGGCTCTGAGCTGCTTAAAGCTTAATTTCATAAAGCTGAGCACTTCGATACACAGAGGAAGTCATAACATAATCTGTGAAAATGCAAAGCCCAGACAAATAAAACAGCCCACCAGGTAAAACAGACGCACGGTCCCAGGCTCTGTGTCTAAGACTAAAGGTTTGCCTTGATCTTGGGGATCTGCAAGGTGGGCTGGAGCGAGCACGAGGCAGGAGGCAGGGAGGCCTCCTCAGATGCTGGGCTCCCCAACCTCTCGCCAGGTCACCTCACATCCCTTTAGCGGGACTTCTCTCTCATATCAATCGTTGGCGTCCCAGCTGTGTGTGGCCTCAGTCAGAAGGCTTGGACTCAGCCCAGGAAGGTGAGGTACCCCCTAAGCAGGAATCAGTGTGTAGGATCTGAAGGAGAGATACTTTGATTTCTGAGAGCTTTCTGGAGGAGGCAGCACCACAGAGCGGAGAGGCCGACACTGCAGGAGACAAGGAAGGCTCGTGCAGCCCTGCCTAACTCCTCATTGCCCTTTCTCCTCTTTCCCCTGGGCACCCACAGCTCTAAGGTATTTCTGGAAATCGACAACCGCCAGTGTGTTCAAGATTCAGACCAGTGCTTCAAGACCACGGATGCAGCCGCAGCTCTTCTGGCCTCTCACGCTATCCAGGGCACCCTGTCCTACCCGCTTGTCTCTGTTGTCAGTGAGTAGCACTGCTTTAGAGGGAAGGCATGGGGGGCGTCACCTGGGGACAAAGAGGAAGGGCACACTCCTCAACATGCAGCTCTTTGTTGTTGAGGGCTGGGAGCTCCCAGCTGCCCTCAGGATAAACGTAAAGCTAGTGTGGGGAGGTCAATGTCTTATCAACACGTTTCCTGTCGCTTGCACTTGCAGGTGAATCCCTGAATCCCAAACCCACCCAGCTGCTCTATCTCCTTGCCGTCGCTGTTGTCATCATCCTGTTCCTTCTGCTGCTGGTGGTCATCATGGCAAAACGGAAGCGTAAGCACGGCTCCCTCTGGCTGCCCGAAGGCTTCACCCTTCGCCGGGAGTCCAGCAATCACAAGCGTCGAGAGCCGGTGGGACAGGATGCCGTGGGGCTGAAGTAAGCCGGCTTGCCCGCAGCACTGCTCACAGCAGTGATGAGCAGGGGTAGAGCAGGCAGGCAGGTCGTGTGGGTGATGCCTTTAGCTCTGAGCTCTGACCACATCGCCACACGTGACCACACTCTGGGTACCCCCTGAGCAGCTGTGAAATAGCAGCCAGAGGCCAGTGCTTCTGACCTGTACGTGTATCTGTCGCATTGGTGCTCAGCTTCTGTATTGAGGCACACTTTTTGTTCTGTTTTGTTAATCCTCACCTGAGGATATCTTTTCCCATTAATTTTTAGAGAAAGTGGAAGGGAGGAAGAGAGAGAGAGAGACAGAAAGAAACATGGATGTGGGAGAGACACATCATTGGTTTTCTCCCGCACACACCCTGACAGGGCCAGAGACCCTGCAACCCAGGTACATGCCTTTGACCGGAATCGAACCTGAGACCCTTTAGTATGCAGGCCAATGCTCTAAACACTGAGCACACAGGCCAGAGCAAGGCACACCTTTGTTGTAAGCTCTTGATCAGCGGGAAAGAAAGGATGTTTACTCCGGTAAAGGGATGTAAATAAAATGCTGCCCATCCCTGTGGGCCAAAGCGAGTAGAGAAGAGAGTGTGTCCTGGTGGGACAGGTGTGGCAATCCTCCGGATCCGTTGATGATACGCCTCTTATTTTCCCCCCTAACCCTGGCCATCAGGAATCTCTCCACACAAGTCTCAGAGGCTAACCTGATAGGTTCTGGAACAAGTGAGCATTGGGTCGACGATGAAGGGCCCCAGCCAAAGAAAGCCAAGGTGAGTTGGCAACCATCGGCCACGCTCGGGTCACATTTCCGTTCCTGTCCTTAGGAGCAGGAGTGTCCCAAATGGGAGTGATCCTCTTTATACGTTTCCCGGGCCACGGCTATTCCAGGTGGTCATGAAAGGCAGGGATCTCCAGGTCATTGCTGGCCTTGGGTGACCTCTGTGTGTTTTCAGTAAGAACTCTAAGAATAATAAAACAGGCAACAAGCATGCTTCCTTCCTAAAGTGCCATAGATGGCAGCCGGTAAGGACTGAGGTGTGTAAACAGTTTCCTGCTGGCTCCATCGCGCCCTTGCTCTGTCGGGCATTTCCCCTCTGGAAGGGAGGGTGGGATTAATAGTGAAGAAGCCAGTGGCCATTAGAGGCTCCTCATCTTGAACCTAGGAACTAACGCCATTTAGAAGTAAGAGGTGGATTGGGCTGGAGCTGAGGTGGAAAGGGAGGCCATCGGTCCGTAACTATACATGGCTGGGACGTGTATGTCCCGTGGGTATTCTAAATCAGCGTGAGGAGGTGGACCTTGAGTATTACCGGCACGCACTGAGCACAGAGTCAAGTCCAAAACTCTGCTACTTGGTAGCTGGCAAGTTATTTAACCTCCTTGTATGTAATTACCCTTGTTTGTAAAATAATGCTATTAACAGGGATATTAGTAATTCTTTTCTCTGTGAGTTGTTGTGGGGATTAAATACAGCAGTACGTGTACTAGTAAAGTGCCTTACCTACTTCCTATCCCATGCCAGATACTCAGGAGCGGGCAGCTGCATTTAAAATTGTAATACTAATTATTGCTCAACAAATATTTCCCGGGCACTTGCTCTGTGCCCGGCACTTGCTCGCACAGGGAGGCAGCCCTGGGAAGGGTGTGGGCCCTGTTCTCGGGAGCCTTAGTCTGTCTAGTGGTAGCGACTGGAGTGCAGGCGCCAGGAGCACCGAGCACGGGGTCAGGAAGGAGAGGGGAGCAGAGTGCTCTTCAGGACCCACGGGAGGAATTAAAGTCCAAAGTCCTTTGAAGGGGCGGTAGGAGTTAATCAGAGGATTGGGAGAGACCCTGGCAGACAGAGGGACCAGCGTGAGCAAATGCCCAGAAGCAAGGAACTGGCACCTGGGGGACCTATAAATGGCATGTTAGGTAGGTAGGCACGTCAGGTGTTAAGGCTGAGGCTAGAGTTTGGGCGGTGGGGGTGGGAGAGCTGTCCGGTGACCCGGGACAGGTGAGCAGGAGCTGGGCGGCAGCGTGGATGCAGATCTGAGGGTTAGAGGCGGGCTGAGAGGAAGCTGGCGGGAGGCTGGGGACTAGCTTCGTCCGCAGCCCCTGGTGGTGGGCAGCTTCACAGCCGGCGCGCCGTCCCCTTTCAGGCTGAAGCCGAGGCTTTGCTCTCAGAAGACGACCCCATCGATCGACGCCCCTGGACACAGCAGCACCTCGAGGCCGCAGACATCCGCAGGACCCCGTCGCTGGCCCTCACGCCCCCGCAGGCGGAGCAGGAGGTGGACGTGCTGGACGTGAACGTCCGGGGCCCAGGTCAGCACCCAGCCTCCCCCCACGAGGCCACGCCTGCCTGGGTTCTGTGTTGTCCCTCCCGTGTCTGCCCTGCTTGGTGATGTGCCCCCAGCCGGTTTCCCAAGCGCTGAGTCAGCGTGAGGAGACAGTGCTGAGGAATAGGGACATGCAGGCTGAACTCACAGGAGCAGACAGGGGATCGCACACCGCTTCACGCCCAGCGTGCTTGCGAACACGTGGGCTGATTATATGAGATAGATTTCATTTACTTTTTTGTTTGTGTTTGGGGGTGGGGGGGAGTGGGGTTTTTTTATTATTAATCCTCATCCGAGGATATTTTTAGTGAGTGGAAGGGAGAAGGAGAGACAGAGACACATCATAGGTTGCCTCCCCCACGCAACCTGACAGGGGCTAGGGATCGAGCCTGCAACCGAGGTACATGCCCTTGACTGGAATCGAACCTGCAACCCTTCAGTCTGTGGGCCAAACCGGCTAGGACGAGAGAGATTTTAGTACAACAGAAAAATCATATCCCAAAGCAGAGGGATGGAGAATTCATTTAGCTGAAACTTCGGTGCCTATAGCTCTATTAACACTGAATATTTTAAATTGTCCATTTAAAAGTAACATAGCCCTTAGGGACTTGCACAGAAAGCTTGTTTAACTTCAAGAAGAACCCTTCTTGCTGCCTCATTACCCTTTACTGGGGGGGCCATTCCCAGTGGAAGAGCAGGTGGCCAGGGTCACCAGAAGCACAGGGATTCTTCCCAGTCGAATAACGTGACTCGTGTTGAACTGTCCGACAGCGGGGTTAATTGAACACGAGGGCCGTTCTCCTCCTGAGTCCCGGGTTCTCCTTTCCTGTAGATGGGTGCACCCCGCTGATGCTGGCTTCCCTCCGAGGAGGCAGCTCAGACGTGAGTGAGGAAGATGAGGACGCAGAGGACTCGTCTGCCAACATCATCACAGACTTGGTCTACCAGGGGGCCAGCCTGCAGGCCCAGACAGACCGGACCGGCGAGATGGCCCTGCACCTGGCCGCACGCTACTCGAGGGCAGATGCCGCCAAGCGTCTCCTGGACGCAGGTGCAGACGCCAACGCCCAGGACAACATGGGCCGCTGCCCTCTCCATGCCGCAGTGGCAGCTGATGCCCAAGGTGTTTTCCAGGTAAAGAACATGATCTGCAGTATCTTGTCTTTGTTAAGGCACTTAGCATCCCATTACATTCACTCAGCACTTCTTTCAGAGAATAAAGCAGGTGGCAGAGCCGGGCTTGCTAGATGGGAAAGCTGGAAAAGGGAGGCAGGCAAATTGACCTAATTGTCGGTAGCCAGGGGGTGACAGACCCGACAGCAGTGTTCTGAGTGCGAACCACATGGTTTTCTGAGGTGCCAGAATGCCTCCCAGATGAGTAGATCGAGGGGAGTGGTACCTGTGATGAAGCCTTTGCTAGTGTTAGCTTCTGCCTACAGGTTTACCTGACCACGTGAGCTTCCACGTGAAGTCACAGTGTGCTCCTTTTGCCCTGGTATTGCACCCTTTTGAGGAAATTGGAAGCATCCTGTACACCGTATTGGAGGTGGTGGTATTTTCCCACACCCCCCTTCTTTCTTTAGAAAGTAGGACTTCACTTTACATGGAGCCATTGTCTTGAGCACATGTTTGTTCAGTCGTTCATTCATTCATTCATTCATTCATTCCACAAACATCTGTTGATTGATCCTGGTAGAGACTCAGGCACAAAAAGAACAAGACATTTCTTCCCCTCCAGGAACTCACAGCGTGGCCTCCACTACGATGCCCTTGGTCCTCCTCTCGGTGTCATTACATTCTTCATCCAGGTGACTCTCTCCTGTACTTTCCCTTCTAGATCCTGATCCGCAACCGAGTGACCGATCTGGATGCCAGGATGAATGACGGCACCACACCCCTGATCCTGGCTGCGCGCCTGGCTGTGGAGGGGATGGTGGCGGAGCTGATCAACTGCCAAGCAGACGTGAACGCGGTGGATGACCACGGTAGGGACGCTGCGGGGTTGGGATTCTGACCTGCAGAGCATCCTCTAAGGGGGAGGGTTGTTGGTCCTTAAAGACCTGCCTCAGGTCCAAAGCCACTGAAGGTTCATCCGTCCATCCAGTCTTTCTCTTAACATGATGAGCTTGGAGAGCTGAGCCATTGGGAGGTGCGTGGATGAAGAGGGGAAGGGATGGTTAGGGAGGGCTCAGGGCCTCAAAGCAGGTCTGTGAAAGTTTTGCCTGTGTGAGCTGCCTGGCCTGCCACTCTCATGAGGACCTATGAGAGCCGGATTCCCTGGGATGGGGCACCATTAGAGACCCTAAGTATATGTTCTGGCGTGTATACATACATACATACGGTCTTCAGTGCGGCAGGGTTGGTTCTGCCATGTGGAGGGCGGGGGCACCACAGACAAATGGTCCTCATCCCGGGAGGTCCTCTGGAGGCTGAGCAGCCTGCATGCAGCACTCCTAGAACAGGGGGAAGGAGGAAGTACTTGGAGTTTGTCCTTGGACCCCACAGGGAACTGACTTCCTGATGCGAGGAGCGGGACGTGTCCTCTACGCCGCCTGCTTACACGAACGTTTCTCTTGCAGGAAAATCTGCTCTTCACTGGGCAGCGGCTGTCAACAACGTGGAGGCAACGCTTTTGCTGCTGAAAAATGGGGCCAACCGAGACATGCAGGACAACAAGGTGCAGTCTGGGCTCCGAGCCCACCATCTGAGGCCTCCCCTGTCTCCCGCGGCTCCGCCTGTGATCAGTGTAGACAGAGGAGGAAGCGGGCTGGACGGGAGCCTTAGGAAGGGCATCAGGCTCCCCCAGGGAAGGGCCGGGGCTGAGCCTCTGCCCACGCGGTACTCAGCCTGCTGCAGGCCGTTCTGCACGTGACTCAGTGCCGCCTCGCTGCCTTGCTGTCTTGGACGGCCCTTCTGCTGTGCCCTGCCCTGCTCTTGCTCACTTCTTTCTCGTTTGTTTTCCTGGTGCTCTTCTTTTCTGCTCTTGGACACCACGTGTTTTCCTGTTTGCTTTTCTTCCTCTGAGTTTTGGGTCAGGCTTCCCTCTCTGGCTCATCTTCTCCCTTCCCCCTACTTTAGTTCTTCTTTGTGCATGTCCTTTCTCCGCTTTCTTTTACTTTTCCCAGCTCTGCATGTGCTTTAGGTTCTCCCCTGCTGCCTTGCTTATTTCTAACTCGTTCACCTACTTTGATGAGCTCAGTGCTCTTTTACGACGCTCTGCCTCAGCAGCATGCTTGAGTTCACACATTCCCACCTAAGGAGACACTGCCCTCAACGGGCAAAATTGGTTCCTGGGCTGGGGTGAAATAATCGTACTCTTTCGCCTGAAGCATAGATATCCGTTCAGCACATAGCTAGAGAGACAGTCTGTCGGTGGCATTAAAATTTCATGCAGGGGGGCAGTTTGGGAACAAATGTCTAAGGGGAGGGTGACAGTAAAAGGATTGAGAAACATGGCTCTGGCCCCAAGAGAGTCATTCATTCAACTGTGCTCTTCGTGGGCCTTCCCTGCAGGAGGAGACGCCGCTGTTCCTTGCTGCCCGGGAGGGGAGCTATGAGGCCGCCAAGATCCTCTTAGACCATTTTGCCAACCGGGACATCACAGACCACATGGACCGCCTGCCCCGGGACGTGGCTCGGGAGCGCATGCACCACGACATCGTGCGCCTGCTGGACGAGTACAACGTGGCGCCGAGCCCTCCGGGCTCCGTGCTGACCTCTGCCCTCTCCCCCGTCATCTGCGGGCCCAACCGGTCCTTCCTCAGCCTCAAACACACTCCGATGGGCAAGAAGCCCAGACGGCCCAACGCCAAGAGCGCCGTGCCCACCAGCCTCCCTAACCTGGCCAAGGAGGCCAAGGAGGCCAAGGGTGGCAGGAGGAAGAAGTCGCTGAGTGACAAGGCCCAGCTGTCGGAGAGCTCCGTGACTCTGTCCCCCGTCGATTCCCTCGAGTCCCCTCACACCTACGTTTCCGACACCACCTCCTCCCCAATGATCACATCCCCTGGCCTCCTACAGGCCTCGCCCAACCCCATGCTGGCCGCGGCCGCGGCCCCCGCCCCCGTCCACGCGCAGCATGCACTGTCCTTCTCTAACCTCCGTGAGATCCAGCCTTTGGCCCACGGGCCCGGCACTGTGCTTCCCTCGGTGAGCCAGCTGCTGTCCCACCACCACATGGCGCCCCCAGGCAGCGGCAGTGCGGGGAGCGTGGGGAGGCTGCATCCGGTCCCTGTCCCGGCAGACTGGATGAACCGCATGGAGATGAATGAGAGCCAGTACAATGAGATGTTTGGTATGGTACTGGCACCAGCTGAGGGCACCCCTCCTGGCATAGCTCCTCAGAGCAGGCCGCCGGAAGGGAAGCATATGACCACCCCCCGGGAGCCCTTGCCCCCCATCGTGACTTTCCAGCTAATCCCCAAAGGCGGGATTGCCCAACCCGCCGGGGCGCCCCAGCCTCAGTCCAGCTGCCCTCCGGCTGCTGCAGGCCCCATGCCCACCATGTACCAGATTCCAGAAATGGCTCGTTTGCCCAGCATGGCGTTCCCCGCTGCTGTGATGCCCCAGCAGGACGGGCAGGTCGTTCAGACCATCCTCCCCACCTACCACCCTTTCCCAGCCTCCGTGGGCAAGTACCCCACGCCCCCCTCACAGCATAGTTACGCTTCCTCCAGTGCTGCCGAGCGAACGCCCAGCCACAGTGGTCACCTGCAGGGGGAGCATCCCTACCTGACCCCATCCCCAGAGTCTCCTGACCAGTGGTCAAGTTCGTCACCCCACTCTGCTTCTGACTGGTCAGACGTGACCACCAGCCCCACTCCCGGGGGGGCCGGAGGAGGTCCGCGGGGACCGGGGACACACATGTCTGAGCCAGCACGCAGCAACATGCAGGTTTACGCGTGAAAGCCTGCCTCCGGTGCAGGCACAGAACTGCCTATTGTAAATGCTGCTGAGGACAAATGAAGGTCATCCGGGAGAGAAATGAAGAAATCTCTGGAACCAGCTTCTGGAGGCAGAAGAGAGAAGACGCTCTTACCTCTCAGCTACTGCGAGGAAAGCAGTCCCATCAGCATCAGCGGGTGTCTGCAGGGCTCTGGGAGGGAGCGACACACCTCCTAATCTCTTGCCCATCAAGCCAAGTGTGTTGGAAACGCAAGATGAATACGAGACTTGGGACCATGTTTACCCTCTTTTACTTGGAGAATGGACGGATGCCTATTGTAGCTCAGACATTCTTGCAGCTGGGACTGCGCTGTACGCCCTGGGGGCTCCTGCCCTGTCCATGAGAAGATTCCACGGGGAATTATCCCTGGAATTCTAGCTGGACTGACCTGTCTCATCCTCTCAGCCTTGGCAATTCTTCGGACTGTTTGGTGCTTTGAGTTTTGCACCTGTCTGTGTTCGCAGCCACATCAGCCCGGTACCGGCCCGGCCTCTGTGCCTTTAACCATTCCTGCTCTGGAACGTAACTTTCACTGCCTTGTCCCTCCGTGTTCGCAGCCACACCAACAAGATACCGGCCCGGCCTCTGTGCCTTTAACCATTCCTGCTCTGGAATGTAACTTTCACTGCCTTTTCCCCCCCGTTTTCCACTCTCCCTGGGGGTCTCCCGGGTGACTTTGGTTATGGTTCTCAGCATAAACCTTCCTGTTTCTTTAGAAAACGGACATTCGGCATCCTCCTGCCTGACAGCATTCCTGGAAGAGGAGCAAAATATTTTTCTTCGAACCCCATTTTGGGACCGGAGATCCCTTCAGGGTGCTCCCAAGCTCCCTGGCCTGCACGCAGGGCTTCATGGAAACCTTACGGGAGGGAGGGTGCGAGTCCGTCTTTTGTTCGTGGGCCTAGTCAGTGTGCAGTTTTACCCTTGGCAGTTGTACTATGACCCTTTAAAAAAAAACAAAAAAACCCACCAGGACTCAGCATGTTGGAATGACCAAGCGATAAACTCAGTGATGCAAGAAGTGTTCCCACTGGCAGGTGCCTTCCCTCCCTGCCCAGCAGCGCACTGACTCCCGTGGGAAGCCTGTGCGCGCCTCCCCGCCGGCAGAACCCTCGAGGGCTCCCCTCACTCACCCAACAAACAAAGCTGTCTGTATATTGAGCCTTTCCTTCCATGGGTCCTCACAGAAGAAAATGTCTCAGACGATAATTCTCTCACCTTCTAGAATGGAACTGGCCTCGGCTCCGGGCAGCCCATGGCAGCCGTCTTCCCTTCGTTTTCTGATTCTCTTTCTGATCACAGGCCCACTCACCAGTCTTCCTTTCACACAGGAGGGGCTGAGTTACCGGTGCCCCCAGTAGGTTCTCACCAAACACAGGGATTTATTTTCAAGGGCAGGAAATGGAGCCTTGGCCTCGCTCTCTAGGGTCAAGGCCAGTCCCTTGGAAAGGGAGGAACGACGAGGCAGCCCTTGCTACTTCTTGCTACCATTCCATTTCCTTTGAAGCAGTCATGACATCTCCTTTTAGGTAACTAACAAGCTTATCAGGGACATTTTTCTTTCCTAGAGTCACCGTCTAGAAGACAGTGGACAGTTACAGATTCACTGTCCTCGACACCCTCGTGTTCAGTGTGAAAATGCATCTCACCTAAGTCTGCTCTTTGTATTTGTGGTCTTGGCAGCTTGCACGCCCCTGGGTCAGGGGCAGGAGTGTTCTAGGTAACACCAGAAGTAGGAAGCTAAAGAATAGTCCCCCCCCCCCCGCCCCCTTCTCCCTGAGTCAGCAAATAATTGTCACATCGACCTGGTGCTATACTGATATGGCACCGGGGAGATCAGTTCCCCGGAGCAGGTGGGAGACATTAGTAGGGGCGTTGCCTGCTCTGTTTTGGGGTGAATAACAGTCTTCATTCCTGCCGTGGCTGAGTGTTCACCAGGGCCTCCCACTTACTTGCTTTATCTGCCTGTGGCCCTGTACAGAGGAGCCCAGGGTGTCTGTTAGCAGGGATGTCTACAAAGGATGCTTTTCAGTCCTGCCCAAGTTCATGAGCCAAGAAAAAGAATTCGTTCTGCTCTAATATAAGCAGACTGTCCATTCATTCTGCATTTTATTCTCTCAGGTGGCAACTCTACCAGCCCCTTTCATAGTGTGTAACATTCTGTCACTCTAACTGCTGACTCTGTCCTTGGCCGCATTTGTTAATTCACAGGTGGGGGGCGGGGTCACCTGTCTGACTCACCATGGAGCCCCACACCTGCCCCACTTACCGAAAGTATCACCTCTGATCCAGCAGCTTGAATCTTTGATGACCTCCCTCTCCCAGCACTGTAGGCCTCACTCGCTTGTTTCTCCGTGCAGCCCTTTGGGTTTCGGGGAAGGAACGAGAGAGCTGCCGTCACAGACCACGGGCTCCGCCTTTCAGGCACTGGTCGGTCTCTGAGATTATAAGGACCCTTGAGTTGTATCATATCTAATAGAAGAGACGGTGAGTTGGAGACTCACCTTCTCATTTGGTTCTGAAAGGCAGACAAACTTTTAAGGGGACAGAGCTTTTATACTGTGTATAGGTCAACCCCCCACTTTTGGTTTATTTTTATAAATTCTTCCTTTGATTCTTCTGTCATCCTCGGGATAGATTTTTTTTTATTTGTTTATTTCTTCTGTTTTGTGTGAAGCATCATTTGCTGACTTAACATGATGGTGAGGGAGGGAGGGGTTTAAGGGCAAGAGAGTCTGAAAGTCTTTAGTGTAAGCCATCAGCGATGATGCTCAAGTCCATTATGTCATCCTACTATTAAGTTTGGTAGCCCATAGTTCTTGCACAGAAAGGAACCAAAGGTGGAGTGTGCTGTCGGCAGGTGGCTTCAGGAATTTGGCCTTGACCGATAACATTGAATACATGATGACCCTTTGATTGGACGGTTCTATGCCCCGAGGCTCTGCCCCTAACTGTCTGGTACTATGCTCCTTCCTTGTGTACATTTCTCTTAAGAGTGATATCATATGTTTGTATGAGAAGGCCCATAACCAATAAAATGACTGCATATTCCTAACTAGGCATAGTAAGGAAAATGCACACTTTGTTTTTACTTTTCAAAGTTTCATTCTAAAAGTAGTTAAGATGAAATTTATATGAAAGCATTTTTATCACAAAATAAAAGCAGTTACATGTCAAACTCAATGGCGTGGCGGTTTTCATTTCCTGCGGCTGCATCCTGGTGACGACCTAGTGCCCTCCTTCCTCTTCGAGAGAAATCCTTCGCTTTCCATCCTGGGCCCCACAGGGAGGGCCAGGCCCGGGGCTCCCTTTCTTCTCTCTCCAGGCAGATCCGAAATCAGTGCTTTTGAGGAAGGCGCTTCTGTCACATAGGAAGCATCGCGAGACTGAGTCCCTTTCCTTTGCACCAGCTGGTGACAGACAGTGGCTCAGGACACGGCGCCTTCCAGGGGAAATGGAGGTGTTTGCCAAAGGCAGAGCTGAGGGTTAGGATATACTGAGTGATGCTGGTGGGGCTGGGACCCAAGCTGTCAGTGTGCAGTATTATTTCTCAGATTGTATATAGAACTTTATACGGTTACAAAATAGTATTTTGCATATAAGTATGTTACCAAGTTTATTCATTTACTTGCAGAGTCAGTCAAGTGAATGTTTGGCCACAGATATTTGACATCGGTGATATCTGTGGCATTCGCCGCCTCCTGTCAATTTCCATAGCGTATTTGCCGAAATAACGTTTTAACACAACTGGCAGCACATAATGGTTATCCTGGGAGGGTTATGGTTTAATGTAAACATATATAATACATGTGGGGAGCTTCATGTTGGGTTTTGTAATGGCGTGGGAAGAAAATGCTTTTGCGCGCTAAGGAACACCTCGCCCGAGTCTTGGCCTCTCAGAGCTGGGGTTCCTCTTCAGACTTTGGGAACTCAGACTTGCTCCATGGAAACCTGCTCCGGGGTACCTGGCCCGCTCTCCACTTTCCTCCTCCCCCTTCCACTTCCAGCCTGAACCCCCAGCCCTCGATGGGGCGGGGAGAATCCAGGGCCCTCACCGCCCTGAAATCCAAGGAAGGAGCGCAGGCTGGAGGCCATGGCTGTCGAGTCACATAGCTGGGATGGTAGATTTGGACGCCAGGCCCTGGTCACGCAGCCATGCAGCTACCAAGCCTCCCAGCCCAAGGAGAGGCGCTGAGTTCCTCTTCAGAACGTGATGGTGATCAAGACCAACCGACCCCTGGGCGATGGGCAAAGGGGGAAGGAACTGCGAGCCTGTCGCTGCCTCTGCCTCTGTGACTGCTCCCCTGCGGGTGGCTGTGAGCATGACTGGGTCTTCACCTCCCCTGCAGGACAGTCTTTTAAAAATAAAATAGGAATCAAGTCCTTGCAAAGGCCCTGAAGAGAGAGAGGGTGTATGTGGTGTGTGCGCGTAGGAGGCAGAGGGATGGGATAACAGAGCAGGTGTTCAACTTTTCCTTCTTTTGACTTGGAGCTTAGCCAGACACATTTATTAATTGTTTGAAATATATTTTTATTGATTTCAGAGAGGCTGGGAGAAGGAGAGAGAGATAGAAACACCAATGATGAGAGAGAATCATTGATCGGCTGCCTCCTGCGCTCCCCACACTGGGGATCCAGCCCACAACGTGGGCATGTGCCCTGACTGGGAATCGAACCATGACCTCCTGGTTCATAGGTTGATGCTCAACCACTGAGCAATACCGGCCGGGCAGCAAGACACATTTAAAACATTCGCACCAGTCAAGACCCAACTGAAAAGTGTGGGCAAACTCAAATTAGGATAATACCAGAAGGGCTCATTTACAACAGGACTGGTTATGAGGTGTGTATGTGGGGGAGGTGAACCTTAGCGGGCAGTGCAGGAAGTCCTGGCTAGCATCAGCAGAGTGATGACCACTTCGGTCCAAAGGGAGGAAGTCTGGGAGAGGTCACTGAACCTGGAAGGTACCTCAGGAAGAGCCGTGACTACTATCGAGGAGCAGAATGAGCCATGGCCTCACCCTCACCCCACGAACCCACCCCCAGCAAGGAAGCCAGGGAATAATACCCTGACCTCATTCCCCACCCCACCTCCATCCTGGACTTCCTATTTGCTGAATCCAAGAGGAAGTCCGAAAATGAAGGAACCTGTTGGATTTGACCCATTGATACAGTCAGCTTCCTGGGGGGCAGAGCTTGGGGGAGAAAGGAAGAGAGTGGATCTGACGGTGCAAACATATTATCTAAAACATTCTCCCTCCATCTGTGACATTTCTAAGGAACTTCTACCCTTTGAGACAGCATGGAGGGAGCAGGAGAGTATCATGCTAAGTGAAATAAGTCAGTCAAAGAAAGACAAGTATCACATGATCTCACTCACATGTGGAATCAAACGAACAAAATAAACTGATGAACAAAGTGGATCCAGAGACATGGAAGCATGGAACAGAGGGTGGAATCTCAGAGGGAAGGCGGGGGAGGGTGGGTGGGTGGGAGGTAACCAATCAAAGACCTTGTAGGCATATATGCATAACCCATGGACACAGACAATAGGGTGGTGAAAGCTGGGGGGCAAGGGCAGGCTGGAGGGGGGCCAATGGGGGGGGGGAGTAAAAGGCGACATACGTAATACTTTCAACAATAAAGATTTAAAAAAAAGAAACTTCTACTGACAGCCTTCCTTTGATGTGTCAAGGTGGGGAACGCAAAATAAAAGCAATGATGTATTGATAATCTGATTTAACGTCTTTTCCTGATCTACTTACTAGTGTGCTTCTTCACTACTTTGGCTTTGAGCACCCAAACTGGAGAGAATCAAAAGCAGCAGGATGGATGAAGTATGGTACCTTCATTCAATGGAGTGCGACACAGAAATAAAAAAAAAAAAAAAAGCAACGATATGAGGAATCGTCATTGGCATAATATTGAGCAAAGGAAGCCAGACACTAAAGAAGACACCCTGAGTGATTCCATTATCTAGTTCAGGAAAAACAAACCAATGGTAAGTAGAGCTCTGAAGAGTGGGTGCTTTCTGTGGGAGAGGCTTCTTGACTGAAAAGAGGGTAAGAAAATCTTTCTGAAGTCCGAAGGTGGCGATTACATAAATGTATACGTCTGTAAAACTCCCTTAAGACCTGTGCATTTTACTATTGTAGGTTATCTATACTAATAAAAGGGTAATATGCTAATTAGACCGGGAGACCTTCCGGACATCCTTCCAGACAAAGCCATGGTGGTGGGGCTAAGGCAGAAGCAGTTAAGGGCGATCAGGCCAGGAGGGAAGGACAGTTGGGGGCAAGCAGGGTTGGCAGGGGGGGGCAGTTGGGGGCGAGCAGGCTGGCATGGGGGGCAGTTTGAGGCGAGCAAGCTGGCAGGCAGAGTGGTTTAGGGGTGATCAAGTAGGCAGGCAGGTGAGCAGTTAGGAGCCAGCAGTCCCGGATTGCGAGAGGGTGCAGGCCAGGCTGAGGGACAACCCCCTCCCATACACAAATTTCGTGCACCAGGCCACTAGTCCTATATAATAAAAGGCTAATATGCAAATTGACCAAGCGGTGGAATGAGCGGTTGCAATGATGTGCACTGACCACCAGGGGGCAGACACTCAAAGCAGGAGCTGCCCCCTGGTGGTCAGTGCACTCCAGAAGCCAGGCTCACGGCTGGCGAGCGCAGTGGTGGTGATGGGAGCCTCTCCCACCTTCACGGTAGCACTAAGGATGTCCAACAGCTGGCTTAGGCCCTCTCCCCCCTCCCCCCGGGCTCCCGGACTACAAGAGGGCACAGGCCGAGCTGAGGGACCCCTTCTCCCCTTGAGTGCATGAATTTCATGCACTGGGCCTCTAGTACTATAATAAAATATATCTGACAAATGCCTACACACATAATATTATGAAAATAACATGTAATTGCCTGGCCAGTGTGGCTAAGCGGTTGAGCATCGACCTATGAACCAGGAGGTCACAGTTCAATTCCAAATTGGCACATGCCTGGCTTGTGGGATCAATCCCCAGCAAGGGGAGTGCAGGAGGCAGCCAGTCAATGATTCTCTCTCATCATTGATGTTTCTTATCTTTCCCTCTCTCTTCCTCTCTGAAATAAAAATATATTTTTTAAATAAGAATAACTAAAAATAAAGAGGCCCTAGCTGATTTGGCTCAATGGGTTGAGTGTCGGCCTGCAGCCTGAATGGTCCCAGGTTTGATTCTGGTCAAGGGCACATGCTAAGGTTGCTGGCTCAATCCCCAGTAGGGGATGTACAGGAGGCAGCTAATCAATGCTTCTCTCTCATCATTAATGTTTCTATCTCTCCCTCTCCCTTCTTCTCTGAAATCAACAAAAATGTATTTTTTAAGTAAAATAAAAATAAAGAGGACAAGATAAACTTTTTAAAATATAGACTCTTTCCCATTAGTGATTAGTTGAATAAAACCAGATGGTAAAGGAAATCATATGCATTCTGGCTCTGGGGTACAGAAGTCATCTCTTGATGTCAGGTGAGAAAAACTGGGTTGTTGAGAGGGTATGTAATGGGGTGTTCAACACCATAATCAGACAATAGGTGGAGCCTCAGGATGGTGATTTGCTACACCAGGGAGGCTGCAATGTTACACAAAGACACTAGAGGGAGCACATGAGTAGAAACTGGCAAACTCCTTCAAACAAATTATGCACACAACGAGGAGAGAGAGAGAGAGAGAGAGAGAGAGAGAGAGAGAGAGAGAGAGAGAACTTGAGAGATATCCAGAAACTCTAGCCTGGTGTGTGGCGAAAGTCCACTCTTTATGAAACCAGACAGTAGTCTGGGAGGCTTGGCTTATTCTCAGAAGCCAAAATCCCAAACATTACACCAAAGACAAAAAAACACAAGACAAACAGGCAACCACAACATGTTTGGATGAACCAATTACATCTCAAAACCATGCCCAAAGAAATGAAGATATATAACTTAAAAAGAAGGAATTCAAAATTACTTTCATAATGATATTCAGTGAATTAAAAGACAGAACAGGTAGCTAAAAAATGTCAAGAAAATGTGGCATGAAAAATGAGATTATCAATAACAACAAAAACTATGAAGAAGAGGCAAACAGCTATTCTGTCAATGAAGAACACAGTACCTGAATAGAAAATTTCACTGGTGGGACTAACCAGCAAACTTGACCAGGCAGAACAAAGAGTGAGTCAAACTGAGAAAGGACTTTCATAGTTAATGAAATAGAGGAAGAATTAGAAAACAATGAAAGGAGCCTACAGGACTTAGATTTCATCAGATGAAACAACATATGCATTATGGGAGTCGCAGAAAGAGACTGAAGAAACAGTAGCCAGAAATCTCCCAAATCTGAAGAGAGAAATGGATGTACACATACAGGAAACTTAAAAACTCTAATTAAGGTAAATTAAAGAGCCCTCCAAAGAAAAACCTTTTTTTCTTTAAAAACTACAAATGTGCCTCTCCCCCCCTCCCCTGCTACCCCCCCCCCGCCACACACACACACACACACACACACACACACACACACACACACACACACACTTTTCTCCCCTCCACCCAGCCTTGCCCACCCAGGCCTTCTTAATCAAACTGTCAAAAGTCACAGTAGGTTCTCTTGCCTGAAGCCAGCGGCCGCCCCGGGTGGGGTGGGGTGGGGTGGGGGTCGGGGTGTAGCTTCTACACTGACATTTTCAGGCTCCTGCAGGCTCCCGGCTCCTGCCCTTTGTCGCAACCGAGTCCCGTGGGAAACGGAACCACGTCGTGGCGGTGTGAGCAGAGCGGCCTATAAACACCGATTCCGGCCGGTGGAGAACACCAGGGCTGTTCCAGGGCCTGTACAAACAGACGAAATGGCACAGGATACAGCCACCTGAACAGGTTCTCCTTTCTTCCCACGATTTCTCTACTGCTCATTTGCCCAAGCTGCTCTCTGACTTTCACCGTCCCTCGAGCCAACAGTCTCTCTTTCTCTTGGATTCTCGCGCACCTTTGTGGCGTTTCTTCCTCGTGCGCCCAACGGCACCGCCCAGAAAACGAACTAGATGCCTTGGACAGGACCTGCGCCCTGACCCATCCTACACCTAGGCTGGCGCTCCAGCACACCCTGCCCGCCCAGCCCCCGCGCTCTGCGCGCCTCTAGCGGCCGTGCCTGGAAGTGCAGGGGCGGACTCACTGGGGAACAGCTGTGCCATGAGGTCAGTGAGGACCTTAGTCTCCCAAGGCCATTTGCTCCCAGTGCTGGCCCTGGCGTTGCTCCTGGTTGACTCCCTCGGCGAGGATTTAAGTTTTCTCCCGGAGTCGGGGTTTGACTCATCTGAAATCACCATCCCCAGAAAGCTGAGCTTCCGGGGAGGGAAGCAGGGCGCGACCCAACGCAAGTCCTACCTCCTGCAGGTGCAAGGCAAGAAGCATGTCGTCCACCTGTGGCCCAAGAGGTTTCTGTTGCCCCGGCACCTGCAGGTTTTCTCCTACACAGAACAGGGGGAGCTCGTGGAGGATCACCCTTACATACCCAGGGACTGCAACTATGTGGGCGTGGTGGAAGGAGCTGAGGATTCTGAAGCTACTCTCAGTACATGCGCAGGGGGTCTCCGAGGCATATTGAGAATTGATGCCAAATATTACCAAATCGAGCCCCTCGAGGCCTCTTCTAGTTTTGAACATGCCCTGTATCTCCTGAAGAACGAGGGGGGATTTCAGGATCAGCTCTGTGGAGTCACTGGTGATGAAACAGAGGAGCAGATGGCCCAGCCTGACATCATGGCTCGGTATAGTGACTTTGCTGACAGCGTTAAACACCAAAGGTACTTGGAGTTGGCCATGGTCTTTGATCACGATAGATATCTGTATTTGAATTCCAATCTTAGTCAAGCAATAGATGATGCCATTCTTATGGCTGGGGTGATAGATACTTACTATCAAGAGATCAGTCTGAGAATACATCTCAAAGGTGTTGAAGTATGGACGACTACAAACAAAGTAAGACTTTCATATGATAAAATAGTTTCGGCTTTAACCCAGTTTAGGGCATACAGGACACATGCCCTAAATTCTAAGATCCCGGCAGATTGGGAACACATATACATTCAAGGAAACTTTACCGATCGCAATTCATGGCACTGGGGGAAAGTGTGTGGTCAGCAATTTGTCGGATCTGGAAGTGTTATTATAGATAGGGATCTCCTTTTGCCTGCCATTTGGACTACTCATGAAATAGGCCATAGTGTGGGAATGGAGCATGACACGCAGTACTGCCAATGTAGGGGGAAGCACAGTTGCATCATGGGCACTGGACGCACCGGGTTTAGTAATTGTAGCTACAACGATTATATAAACTACGTACGTCAAAAAGCAACATGTCTGACTGACATCCCAGGACTAGGGTTTGTGGTTAAGAAATGCGGCAACAAAATTGTGGAAGACAATGAGGAATGTGACTGCGGTTCGAGAGAGGACTGTGAACAAGACCATTGTTGCGAACCAGATTGTAAATTCAAACGGGGTGCCACGTGTAGCACGGGACTTTGCTGCCACCAATGTCACTTCCGTCCATCTGGGTACATGTGTCGGGAGGAAGAAAACGAATGTGACCTTGCAGAGTACTGCAATGGGACCTCGAGCTTCTGCCCAAATGACACGTATAAGCACGATGGCACCCCGTGCAAGTATGACGCCCGTTGTTTCCAGAAGGGGTGCTGGTCCACATATATGCAGTGCCAGCGCATTTTTGGATCTGATGCCAGGGAGGCTCCAGATCAGTGCTACGAAGCAGTTAATTTAATAGGGGATCAATATGGCAACTGTGGTATCATTGCAGTTGCTCGGTATGAAAAGTGTACCAAGCAGAATTCCTTATGTGGCAGAGTGCAGTGCATAAACGTCCCAACCCTCCCTGACATGCCAGATCACATGAGTGTGGTTTCTACTCATCTGCAGAATGAAAATCTGTTGTGCTGGGGCCTAGGCTACCATCCGGCCATGGTATCCATGGGGATTCCTGACTTGGGTGTAATCCATGATGGCACCTCCTGTGGCAAGGGCCAGATCTGCTGGAACAGAACTTGTGTGGATACTTCCATCCTGAAGATTGACTGTGTGCCCGAGAATTGCAATGACAGAGGCTTTTGCAACAATAACAGAAACTGCCACTGCGTGTACGGCTGGGCGCCTCCGTTCTGTGAGGACCAAGGGTATGGAGGGAGCGTTGACAGCGGGCCCCCGAGACAGGGGGAGGAGGAGGTGCCTGCCTCCTTTCGGGTCGTGTACCTTCTGATGTTACGCGTTGTTTTGTTTGCCCTCTCCGTGGCTTTAGTGCTTCTCAGGGCATTGATTGGAGATTTATTAAACCTCAAACAAAAAAGAAAACCACCTACTAACACGGAGATAGATACTTCAAGGCAAGATGAAGAAATTCAAGTAACATACAAAAAAACAAAAAGAGTAACCTGGAAATCCACACTCGTTTCCTAACACATGCTCACATAGTAAAGAAGCTTATTGTTTATCCAAAGGCTCCTAACTCTTCCTCCAATTCTTTTTTACTTACTTTTCCTTCCAGTTTTGATCAGCAAATAAATGATATTCTTGTTTGGGAGACAAACCAGTGCACTTTGCTTGCCTAGTGTTCGCTTGGCCTAGTTTGTGAGCAAGGTTGGCGTGTCCTGAGAGGAATGCCCTGGTGGCTTTTCTGAACTAAAGCTCTGGATGGTGTGAGTCTCATGCAGTTACAGTGGCTGTCAGAGCAGAGTCCTGCCTCTCAGAATCCCAGCAAACAGAGGGATCCTTTGCCTTTCCCTCGGCCTCCCTCGGTGTGGCCAGTGAGAATGCCTGTGTCTGGCCCCTGCTGAACAATCAATGGTGACCTCCACGGTTTACAAATGGGAAGCGATGCTCTACCAGGAGTGTCCCTCAGATAAGCTTTTCGCCCTGGATAGTCGCTGTCTGGGCCCCTCCGGCTCTATGGACGTGTGGTCCCTGACTCAAGTGTCTGGGTGACCTCAGTTGGGTTAAGGACACTAATCTATCACACCTCTGGCTTTGCACCTCAGTCTATAAATGATGACACACCCTGGTGCTGTCCAGAAAGGAAGAGTCTAACAATATTCTATGCTTTGGGATTCTGCTCACAGAGACACCTCTTGTGTGCGTGTGAGCTGAGGGACACCTGGCTCTAGGTTTGCCACATCCCGAAGTGGAGCAGAGTGAGGAACCCCTTCTACCCTCATGTCTGGCTGCAAAAACTCCCTCCCCTTTGTCCGGTGCTCTGTGGGGAGGAGAGGAGGACTGGGTGGCCCTTGGGAGGAGTCAGTGTCCATCTGTCCTCCCCAAGGAGGGTCTCATCCTTCCCAGACCTTGTCAAAACAAAGGTCATAACAAGAAACAAAGAAGGTCCCTACATAATATACAGGGATCCAACAAGAGGACAGAACCCTTATAAACGTAAATGCATCTAATATAGGAGCACCTACATATATTTTTTAAAAACTCTTGGTGAAAAAAATAAAAAAATAAACTCTTGGTGAGCTTTAAGGGTGAGATCAACAACAATACAGTCAAAGTGGGGGACTTTAACACCCCACTGTCATCAATGGATAGATTTTTCAGACAAAATAATCAACAAGGAAACAGAGACCTTAAATGACACACTAGATCTGATGGATTGACAGAATATTTCATCCCAAAGCAGCAGAATATACATTGAACATGGAACAGTATCAAAGATAGAGCACATTTTAAGACACAAGACAGCCCTGCCCCCAGCTCTCACCACGCGAGCCGGGAACCCGTCACCCGGCTGTTCGGGTCGCTGTGGAGCAGCGGCGGTGGCACGGAAGAATCCTGTTCCAGGTCGGTTTACTACTATGCTCCACTGTTTTGGTGGAGGACTTTTATCCTGTTTGGATTCTGTGATTTCAAACCAAAAATAACTTACTTAGAACAGTGTCCCATCACCCTAGCTGGTTTGCCTCAATGGACAGAGCATCAGCCTATGAACTGAAAGGTCCTGGGTTGGATTCTGGTCAAGGGCACATGCCCTGGCTGCGGGCTCGATCCCATGCAGGAGGCAGCCGATCAATGAGTCTCTCTCATCATTGGTGTTTCTCTCTCTCTCTCTCCCTCTCCCTTCCTCTCTGAAATTAATAAAAATATATTTAAAAAACAACAACAGTGTCCCATCATAAGAGCACAGGTGAAAGAAGCGATTCCAGGTAGTGCACCCCACTTTCAGTGCCCAGTGAGCGAGAAGCCACATTACAAGCAGCAAGTTGTAAAGTTTCCCTCTGTCTACACACTCATCCAGACCCCAGCCCGCCACCTAGGACCGCATTCTGAATGGGTCGTGGATTCTTACTCTAGAACTCCAGAGTCTATTCCTAACTATTAGAATGGATCCTTTTCCCCCGGGGCCCTCCATGCAGGCCTTTCTCCGCCCATTACAAGATGACTTTATGTGGCCTGGGTCTCTCTGCTTTAAGGCTCCTGATGCCACAGGAACAGGTCTGGCAGCTTTCTGAGAGATTCTGGGCCTTCCCTCTCTCTGCTGCCTGCACACCCCTCACAGCTACTTCCTGCCTTTCTCACTGACAGCTCCTCACACCTTGCCTTTGCTGTCCCCCCAGGGAACACACCTGATACATCCTGCCACAGTGATAACCATCACAGAGAAAACAAAGTGCTGCTACCCCACCACGCTCCCAGTTTCCAGGGGTTTCCAGTGAGCTTGTTACAATGGGACCCAGAGCAGCTCCGCCATCCTACAGGCATCCATTCAGTTGCTGGTAAGCCTCTCAAATTTCTTTTCCTACTGCAATGTCTCATGTCTGGGGACCAGCCCGGAAGCAAATTGCTTTTGGAGGGTTTCACAAAGACCCATTCAGCCCTGCTGGGGAGTGATCTAAACGTGGGGAGGGGAGGCATTTGCCACTGTGGGGCAGGGGATGTTTTTCATATGCTCGAGCAACTCAAAAAGGACTTTGTTTTCAAACTTGGCATGTGCGGGTCCTGGAAGAAGCCCAGGGCCCTTGACAAGTTTGAAGGAATGCGTTTGGAAATCACAAAGTAAAATGAGGGCAGCTCCCCCACCTTTGCCCCCACCTAGGCCATTGTCCTTAAAGGGAGAGGGAGTTCTCAATAAATCAGTGCGCTGGACTGGCAGGTCCGCTCTGACGAAGGCACCCACTGGTTAATCTTCCACTGGTACACTTTCCTTTGATCTGAGACACAGTGCTTCTCTGTCCATTAACCACAGTTGTGACCATAATGACTCCTCCAATTAAGTAAAACAGAATCCAGTGAAACCTGTGAAATGCTGCTGCCTGAGCAAGTAATTCAACACCTCCCCCCCCCCCCCACACACACACACACTAGACTAGAAAGCACAACCTTGCAAAGATGACTGCATCCTCTACGAGCAGAGACATTTCTGCGGGGGACGGGGGACTCGGCCGGGACAGTTAGATCGCACAGGGGAGTCCTCTGGGACACCCGGGTCACTGTGCAGAAGGGGAAGAGGTTATCTCCAAAGCCCTGGTCACACCTCGCGTGCCCACAACGACTGGGCCATGCTCCTCACAGCCTTCTGGTATCTGGCATCTCTCCTCAGCAGTTCCCAGCAGTTCATGTCTGGCCCCCGGAGAACATCGCTTGTCTGCATTGTTAGAAGAGTTTCCTAACTAGTCTTCCTGACTCAGGCTGGTCCTTTCTCCCTTTCCCTGGATACAGTCAGAATGAATTCCCTAGGACAAACCAGGAATGTTCTTCTAGTGACAGAATCCCTCAACAGACTTATGACCTTGGGGTTTATCCTTCCCAAGGACAAGTCCCTCCATTGTCTGAGCAGGGTCTTCTACAGACCTTTGGGGTCTCCTTTCTCACCCATCACTTACACTGCAAACAAACCATCACCTGCCTTTCCCTGAAAGTTCCCGGGTTTAGCTCTTTCTCGGGTACTTTTGTCTTCTGAGATTCTCCCACCAGTGCAACACACACCAGCAAACCACACTGACCCCTGGCACCCCAAGGACACACAAGAGGAAGAACCACCTGGCAGTGTGAGGCCTTCTGGGAAACGGCCTGTTGCCTGAAGCCAGGGGCCGCCCCGGGTGGAGTAGGGGTGGGGGTCGGGGTGTAGCTTCTACACTGACATTTTCAGGCTCCTGCTGGCTCTCGGCTCCTGCCCTTTGTCGCAACCGAGTCCAGTGGGAAACGGAACCACGTCGTGGCAGTGTGAGCAGAGCGGCCTATAAACACCGATTCCAGCCGGTGGAGAACACCAGGGCTGTTCCAGGGCCTGTACAAACAGACGAAATGGCACAGGATACAGCCGCCTGAACAGGTTCTCCTTTCTTCCCACGATTTCTCTACTGCTCATTTGCCCAAGCTGCTCTCTGACTTTCACCGTCCCTCGAGCCAACAGTCTCTCTTTCTCTTGGATTCTCGCGCACCTTTGTGGCGTTTCTTCCTCGTGCGCCCAACGGCACCGCCCAGAAAACGAACTAGATGCCTTGGACAGGACCTGCGCCCTGACCCATCCTACACCTAGGCTGGCGCTCCAGCACACCCTGCCCGCCCAGCCCCCGCGCTCTGCGCGCCTCTAGCGGCCGTGCCTGGAAGTGCAGGGGCGGGCTCACTGGGGAACAGCTGTGCCATGAGGTCAGTGAGGACCTTAGCCTCCCAAGGCCATTTGCTCCCAGTGCTGGTCCTGGCGTTGCTCCTGGTTGACTCCCTCGGCGAGGATTTAAGTTTTCTCCCGGAGTGGGGGTTTGACTCATCTGAAATCACCATCCCCAGAAAGCTGAGCTTCCGGGGAGGGAAGCAGGGCGCGACCCAACGCATGTCCTACCTCCTGCAGGTGCGAGGCAAGAAGCATGTCGTCCACCTGTGGCCCAAGAGGTTTCTGTTGCCCCGGCACCTGCAGGTTTTCTCCTACACAGAACAGGGGGAGCTCGTGGAGGATCACCCTTACATACCCAGGGACTGCAACTATGTGGGCGTGGTGGAAGGAGCTGAGGATTCTGAAGCTACTCTCAGTACATGCGCGGGGGGTCTCCGAGGCATATTGAGAATTGATGCCAAATATTACCAAATCGAGCCTCTCAAGGCCTCTTCTAGTTTTGAACATGCCCTGTATCTCCTGAAGAACGAGGGGGGATTTCAGGATCAGCTCTGTGGAGTCACTGGTGATGAAACAGAGGAGCAGATGGCCCAGCCTGACATCATGGCTCGGTATAGTGACTATATTGGACCCTCGATGCACCAAAAATATTACGAATTAGGCCTGGTCTTTGATCATGAGAGATTTGAGTTTTCAAATTCCAATATTACCGATATCACGAATGATGCCATTCTTCTGACTTCGATTGTCGATACTTACCTTCAGGAAGTCCGTACGAGAGTACAACTGCGTGCACTTGAAGTATGGTCAGATCAAGACAGAGTGAATATTAACTTTCCAACATTACAGCAAGCTCTAGGCCAATTTTTGATATACCAAAGAAATATACTAAGTCGACAGTTTAAAGTAGATTGGTCCCAACTATTCATAAAAAGGCATTACATTGATGCTCTCGCATGGTCCTGGGGAATAGTGTGCACGGAGAGGTATGCAGGATCTGCATCTGTTTTTCTAGACACAAGCATCCTTGGACCTGCCACTTGGACCGCTCATAATCTGGGCCATAGTTTGGGAATGAGCCACGATGGGCCATTGTGCAGGTGTCGGGGTCGGCGGAGTTGCATCATGGGCACTGGACGACATGGGTTTAGCAATTGTAGTATTATTCAGTTTTTCAACCACGTTCATAAAGAAGCAAACTGTCTAAATAATATCCCAGGAGAAGATTATGTGGTTAAGAGATGCGGAAACAAAATTGTGGAAGACGAGGAGGAATGTGACTGTGGTTCCTTAGAGGACTGTGAAGACGACCTTTGCTGCGAACCAGGTTGCAGACTCAGACCAGGTGCCAATTGTAGCTTTGGACTTTGCTGCTCTGAATGTCAGTTTCGTCCATCGGGATATATGTGTCGGAAGGAAGAAACCGAATGCGACCTTGCAGAGTACTGCGACGGCACCTCCAATTTCTGCCCAAATGACACATATAAGCAGGATGGCACCCCGTGCAAATACAGCGCCCGTTGTTTCCAGAAGGGGTGTCATTCCGCATATATGCAGTGCCAAAGCATTTTTGGGTCTGATGCCAGGGAGGCTCCCACCCAGTGCTTTGAAACAGTTAATTCAATAGGGGATCAATATGGGAACTGTGGGATGATAGGAGCTGGTAACTATAAAAAGTGCACTAAGAGGAACACGGTATGTGGCAGGGTGCAGTGTATAAACGTCGAAACCCTCCCTGACATGCCAGAGCACACGAGCATCGTTTCTACTCATCTGGAGGATGAAAATCTGATATGCTGGGGCCTCGGCTACCGTCTGTCCTTGGTACCCATGGGGATCCCTGACCGGGGTGTGGTCTATGATGGCAGCTCCTGTGGCACGGACCGGATATGTGTGAACACAACTTGCTACAATATTTCAATCCTGCGCTTTGACTGTATGCCTGAGAAGTGCAACCACAGAGGCTATTGCAACAATAACAGGAACTGCCACTGCATGTACGGCTGGGCGCCTCCGCTCTGTGAGGAGCAAGGGTACGGAGGGAGCATTGACAGCGGGCCGCCGGGAGAGCTGCCGGAGGAGGTGTCCGCCACTGTCCAGGTCGTGTCCCTTATGTTATCTCGCATTGCTTTATTAGTCATCTCCGTGGTTATCGTGTTTTTCAGGCGATTGATAGGAAGCTATTTAAGTACCAAAGAGATAAAACCCAAAGAAGTAAAACCAGAAGAGATAAAAGCTGAAGAGATAAAACCCGAAGAGGTAAAACCCAAAGAGATAAAACCCGAAGAGATAAAACCCAAAGAAAAACAAGTACCACCCGCTGACACTGAAGTGACAAAACCCCCAGCAAAACAATCTAAAAAAAAGAAGAAGAAGGGACCCAAGTAGCCCTCAGTCACTCAGTAACACAGGATCATATCTTGAACAAGTTTATCATTTATCCAAATGGCTCTTCATTCTTCTCCAAACTCTTTCCCACTTAATTTTCCTTCATGGTTGATCAGCAAAATAAATGATACTCTTGTTTGGGAGACAAACCAGTGCACTTTGCTTGCCTAGTGTTCGCTTGGCCTAGTTTGTGAGCAAGGTTGGTGTGTCCTGAGAGGAATGCCCTGGTGGCTTTTCTGAACTAAAGCTCTGGATGGTGTGAGTCTCATGCAGTTACAGTGGCTGTCAGAGCAGAGTCCTGCTCTCAGAATCCCAGCAAACAGAGGGATCCTTTGCCTTTCCCTCGGCCTCCCTCGGTGTGGCCAGTGAGAATGCCTGTGTCTGGCCCCTGCTGAACAATCAATGGTGACCTCCACGGTTTACAAATGGGAAGCGATGCTCTACCAGGAGTGTCCCTCAGATAAGCTTTTCGCCCTGGATAGTCGCTGTCTGGGCCCCTCCGGCTCTATGGACGTGTGGTCCCTGACTCAGGTTTGGGTGACCTCATTGGGTTAGGACACTAATCTCTTGCTTTGCATCTCAGTCCATAAATGACGACACCCCCCTGGCAGTATTCAGAGGACAAGGATCTAACAATATTCTGTGCTTTGGGATTCTGTTCACAGGGACACCTCGCTCTAGGTTTGCCACTCCCCCTAAGTGGAGCAGAGGAGAGTGAGGAACGCCTTCCACGTCCCAGGACCCCCCTGTCTGCCCCCCCTTTTTCTGGTGATTTGGGGGGGCGGGGGCTGAGTAGGCCTTGGGAAGAGTCAGTGTCCACCTCTCCTGCCCAGGAAGGGTCTCATCCTTCGAAGACCTTGTCAACCCAGGTGTTTTCAGTCTTGTTCTAGGCCAGTGGTCGGCAAACTCATCGGTCAACAGAGCCAAATATCAACAGTACAACGATTGAAATTTCTTTTGAGAGCCAAATTTTTTAAACTTAAACTATATAGGTAGGTACATTGTTATTAACTTAATTAGGGTGCGCCTCAGGCTTAGGAAGAGCCACACTCAAGGGGCCAAAAAGCCACATGTGGCTCGCGAGCCGCAGTTTGCCGACCACTGTTCTAGGCTGGGCCTCCCTGCTGTTCTCTCACCGGGCCCCAGGGCACCTCCTTCTCCAAGGACCACAAGTCCACTGTCCACCACCCCAGCATCCTCTCATCTTAGCTACATCATTCTTCTCATTACAGAAGAGGGTGAGCATGCTTCATAATAGTGGTCCCCGTGGACTGTTTGGGGGCTATTTTTACTCAGAGGACATCAAAATAATCTGTATTTTGTGGTGGTCAAGCTTGGTCATCACTAGAAAAGGTTCTGAAAGAAAGCAAGGACCTTGATTTACAGCCCCAATGCTGACAATGATGGCTGCTGTGTATTGAGAGTTCACTGCATGCCAGGCAATGTCTCACGTGTATTACTGTCATACTCCTGACAATAACTCTGTGAGGAGGTGGTGTTTTCCTGTTTTCTGAAAGAGAAATTGCGGCACAACAAGGTTAAACCACCTGCTCACAATTATGTAACTAATAAGTAATGACATTGTTCAAGGAAACATTATATAGACATTATGAAAGTGAATTTAGAGAGAGGACAAAAAATTTTAATTGTGATAAAACGCACATAATATTTAGCATCTTTCCCATTTTTCTACTGTATTCAGAAATAATTGACAAATGTAATTGAAGAGATATAAAGTGTACAATGTGGTGGTTTGATATACATATACATTGTGGAATGACTACCAAGATCAAAATAATGAACAGATCTGTCACCTCACATAGTTAATTTGGGGGGGGGGGGGCGGCACTGATGAGGATGCTTAATGAGAACTCTAAGCAAATTTCCGGTACATTATTAACAAGTATCATCACCATGCTGTACAATAGATTCTCAGAACTATGTTACTTGTGATAGTTTGTACACTTTGACCTCCATCTACCCATTTTCCCCTTCCCTCCCAGCCTCTGGCAACCACCATTCTATTCTCTGTTTCTGTGAAATGAATGTGTGTTTTTTTACATTCTACATATAAGTAATACCACATAGAATCTGTGAATCTCTGTCTGCCTTCTTTCAGTTAGCATAATGCCCTCCAGGTTCTTCCATGTTGTTGCAAATGGCAGGGTTTCCTTTTTACAGCTGAATAATATTCCAGGCCAGGCTGGGGGAGGGGAGGCCTGTGATGACCTGGGAAGAAGCAGATATCTATGCAGGAGGAGAGTCAAGATCAGAGGTTGTCTCAGAAGCATTGCAAGGAAGGTGCTGTGGTCAACAGGGAAAATACTGAGCAGAGTTGAAGAACCACTGAATTTATTTATTTCTTATATTTTTATTGAATTCAGAAAGGGAGAGAGAGAGAGAGAGAGAGAAACATCGATGATGAGAGAGAATCATTGATCAGCTGCCTCCTGCACACCCCACACTGGGGATCAAGCCCGCAACCCACGCATGTGCCCTTGATCTGGGAATCGAACCTGGGACCCTTCAGTCCACAGGCCGACACTCTAACTACTGAGCCAAACCAGTTAGGGCAAGAAACACTGAATTTAGCCAAAGGGAGGTTGGAGTCACTTGAGTAAGGAATGAACTGTGAGGAACGGCTGAGGAGCGATGCCAGGCACCAGAAGGTTGTGATGTGAGTGGGGCATTAGGAAGGGAGGTCACAGGTCTAGACCAGATCTCCATGAAATGGGACGTGAAGCTAGAGAAGAGGTAGGAAAGTCTCTGAGGGTACAATGTAGTAGAAAGTGGGACTGGGAAATGGACGGGTCCTGGCCGTCGCATGGGCTGCTGGGAAAGCCCCATCAGACTGCCTGGCTCTGCCTCCCCGAGAGGTCTCTGGGCACTGGGAGCAGCGAAGGAAGAGGCAGGGGCACCGAGATGAACTCGGGAGGGAGCAGAACTTGGGAGTGTAATGAGGAGACAATAAGGGAAGGGTGAGTCCGAAGGCTGTTTTCTCTGGGAAGTCAGCTGCTGAGCTGAGGAATCAGTGGGAGGGTATGAAGACGAGGCGAACTCAGGGGAGAGCCAGCCAGGGGGAAATTCAAGGAACACCAAGTGTGTTGAGCTCCACTTCAGGTTGGAGCTCCCAAGGCCCAGCCATGCTTTGTTCCAGCAACGCGCTTCTTGGTCCTTTCGATTAACCCACGTGAAGTTGAGCTTGCTGGGGCATAGTCCTCCTTCGTCATAAACTGATTTTAACTGTAAGGGTCGCCACTGAACTGCGAGCACAAAAGCCAGGCCTACCTCTGCTTTGGTCCCATTCTCTTCCTTGTAAGATAAGGAAGAGGTTCCAATCACCTCTAAATTCTCCTTTGTCTTTGATATCCTGTAATTCTGGTTCCTTTTCAACTACTTTGTTTTTTGAGGCAGGCACCCTAAAGGAACTGACTGAATGCCTCCTGTCTCCTGGGTCCAGGCATTCCTGGGGTTCTTTCAGATAAGAGGCTCTTGGGTTGCTGTATTCACAGCACTGAGCCAACTCCGTGGCCACCTGGGCCATGGCCAAATGTTTGCCCGTCAGATGTGGACATAAAGGGAGGAGACATTTACAAAGCTTGGGTGTTATAAGTTGTGTCGTCTCTTAAGGAAATACACGTAAGACTTTGCAATAAAACCGTAAGATTTACTAATTTTAAGGCTGAACCCCATGAAGGATGCCCATAAAATTCTTATCTAAAGAATGTTCAGGAAATTGTTGAACAAAGACATCGTCATTCGAAGAGATATAAAGAGGCTCTCTCAGCTAAGCATATGGGCTATATTAGAGAGGAAAGTAAACAACAAAAGACACCATCTCTGCTCTGGGAAAACAACTGATGTCTCCTTAAAAAAACAACAAAAAACTCTTGTATTTGACTCTATTCTTTGACCACAGGCTCAAATTTGATGCCCCCTGGTCTCGGAAGCATTGCATGGAAGAGGTCATGGTCAATACCTGCATTCCTCTCTTTTAAATCTTATCAACACCTGGGTTTCTAGAAATGATAGATTTCTTTGACCATCCTTATCTTCAAGGGTTACCAAGAAGGAACAAAAGATACATTTCCCTGCCCCAAAAGCACAGGTGTAATGAATGAATCACCAGGAGACACTTCCCTGCCAATGACCCCAGAGCCTCCGCTGCCCTAATCATTTGAGTACCCCGTGTGATCTGACAGGAACTCACACGGTCCTAGGATTCCTTACACAATTAGCCCACTTCCTAAAAGCCCAGGTGATGGTGGTGAAGCTGTCCCTGGAGGCCATAGTCTTGGTCCTGAAGTCATCAGCCATGAGTCCAGGGGTGAGCAAACTTTTTGACTCTAGGGCCACAATGGGTTCTTAAACTGGACCGGAGGGTCGGAACAAAAGCATGGATGGAGTTTTTGTGTGAACTAATATAAATTCAAAGTAAACATCATTACATAAAAGGGTACGGTCTTTTTTTTTTTTAGTTTTATTCATTTCAAACGGGCCGGATCCGGCCCGCGGGCCGTAGTTTGCCCACGGCTGGGTTAGACCAATGCAAACATGTAGATGGAAAACCCCTTTGGAAATAGCAAAAGCTTTCTCCCCTCTCGTAAAGAGTGGTGGGAATGCATAAAGGTTTAACCACTTTGGGTAAAAGTCTGGCAGATTCTTAAAATTAAACAAATACCTATTCACCTATTCTATTACTCAGTAATCCCTAGGTGTTCATCCAAAAGAAATTAAAACATGTCCACAAAATGACTTACATGAAAATGTTCATAACAACTTTATTATTAGAGCAAAAACTGGGAACATCCAGGTATCTGTCTATAGGATGGATCAACTGTGATATATTCATTCTATGGAAAGCAAAAAGAGAACAATGAAAAAGAAACAAAGTCGTACACAAAAGAGTATATACCCTTTAATTCCAGTGATAGAAGTCCTGGGGTTTAAAATTAATCCATGATGGAAAAAATCAGAGCAGCACTTTCCCATGGAGGGAGGAATTGATTGGGAAAGGGTGATGGAGAGGTTCTATATCTCCCCAGAGGTTTGGTTGGCATGTTAATATGCACTTGTCAAAACTCTGCAGATGTATGCTAGCCATGTGTGCATTGTGTTATATGTAAATTTTACCTCAAAAGATTTTTTAAATCTGCAAGTAAATATTCAACTTTAGTAAATGATATGTATGATGAAGTATTTAGAGGAAAGTGTACTGATGTATCCGATCTACTTTGAAATGCACTTAAGCCCTGCCGTGGTGGCTCAGTGGTTGAGTGTCAACTTGTGAATCAGGAGGTCAAGGTTTGATTCCCAGTCGGGGCACATGACCAGGTTGCAGGCTCGATCCTCAGTGTGGGTAGTGCAGGAGGCAGCTGATCAGTGATTCTCTCTCATCACTGATGTTTATATCTATCCCTTCCTCTCTGAAATCAATTTTTTTAAAGAAATGGGTTTAAAAAAACAACAACAACATGGGTTGATAGGTGATTGGGAGTTAGTTAAGACATCAATATACAATATAGCAAGAACAATAAAATGCTCATGATGGACGCTGACTGGTGTACAGGTAAAAGTATACTTTGTTTTGTGTTTGAAAATGCATGTGACAATGCAGCACTTCAAGTCTTTCGAGATCCTACAGGAGGGATACTTACTGCCTTCTCCGTCATGTCAGCCACACTGAGATTGGCCACGTTCATCAGCACTCCACTTCCCCCCACCCCAGAATATATTGTAAAAGTGTCCATTTTTAAAAAAAAAAATCTGATATCTATTAAGTTCTTACTATGTACCAAGCACAATGCAAAACTCTTTTCACTCATGATCTCATTTAATATTCAAAACTTTCCTATGGTAGATGTACAATTCATATCTGAGTAAGAAAATAGAGTATTTTGGGGGCTCAGTATCTACTGCCAGCCCCCCACCTAGTAAGTGGCAGAACCTGGTGAGAACCCGGGTCTCTGATGCCAAAAGCCAGACACCAACAATGATGCTTGCCTGCCTCCCTCCAAATCCATTATTTGAGTTAGAAATGCCTCAGAAATTATCCGCTCCGCTGCCATTGCGTTAGAGACAGTAATGAGGCCCAGAAAGGCAGTATCCCTCCTGTAGGATCTCCAGGATCACCGTATGAATCCTCTTCTGTTTAAGGCCTGGGCCGTTTTCTCCGGGGAGTTGTTAATCCCGTACTCTGTGATCAGTGGCAGCACCGGCAACGCATGTCTTACGTTTTGAATGACCAGGAAAGTGGTAAAAGACTGGCCACACCAAGTGACGCCCGGGTGTGGGGCGCCTGGAGTTCTCATTCATTGCTGCTGGGAGTGTAAGATGGTTCCAATGCGCTGGAAAACTGCCCCTTTCAAACCAACTCAAATATCCACGCATCCCACGGCCCAGCCATCCCACTCCTCGTCGTGGAATGAGAACAATGTCCACCAGAGACTAAGCATGTCCAGTGCAGCTTTAGTCAGAAGCTGGAAATAGCCACCCTGACCATCAACCAGGAACGAGCAACCATATAACAGTCTGTGCTGCTACATTCACGCAGCCAAATGCTACTCAGTGTGAGCAAAGCACAAGTTACTAATACAGGCGACATGTGGAAGCGTCACAAAAACCTTACGTCAAGTGTAAAAAAGCCAGACAGAGTACATGTTACATGATTTCATTCACGTGAAGTTTTTTTAAAAGGCAAAATGAACCTATGGTGCTCGGAGTCAGAATAGGTATTGTCTTGGTGGGGGGTTGACTGGCAAGGGGCAGGAGAAAAATTTCTGCCGTGATGAGAATGTTCTATATCTTTATCTTGGTTGTTGTTACACAGGTGTATGAAATTGTCAAAATCCTTCCAGCTTCATATTTAAAGTCTGTGCATTTTATGCAATGTAAATGATACCTCATAAAATAATATCATAAAAAAATCTTTCTTAAAATGCAAAACAAGACAAATGCAACAAGGAGAACCACATTTCACCTAGTAATTTTGAAGATGTGACATGGTAAGTCCCCTTCCCCTCACCCCACAAGAGAAACAAGTGGATAATAGTACAGTGGAAATAACATTAAGTGACTGAAAGAGTGAGGGAAGGAAGGAAGGGGAGGAGGCTGGCAGGGAGAGAGGAGGCTGGTCACGTACAGACTTTTCACTTGACCGCTCTGTGGCATAACTTCCACTGCCACCTCTTGAGCGAATCAGCTGATACTTTCGATCGGCTAGAGCTCTCCCCACAGCAGATAACAGATGGTCCAGGAGAGATGGAGAAGGAGAGATGGAGAGAAGGAGAGATGGAGACGAGGAGGTGGAGAAGGGGAGATGGAGGAGGGGAGGTGGAGGAGGGAGCTTGCTCTCTGCCACCTGTCCCTGCATGGGGCTGAGTGAGCCGGTATAGACTCCAGCTCTTCCCAGCTGTGAGTTAATGAACATCCTCAGTTAATGACTCATTTCCTCTCTGCTGATAGGATTGGTTCCAGGATCACCAGATGCTACGGGGCTTGCTTGCAGAAGAGCTCCTGATCAATATCTTTGTCAAATACGAAAGGATGAAGTCCAAGACTGTAAAAATGTGCACCGTGGGGGGGGTGGGGGGGGGTGAGGAGGGATTCTTCCATAGTGTTTGCTTAAACAACAAGTAGTTCATGCTGTTCTCTTAGGGTTTAGACGTGTCTAAAAGTTCAAGGCTCACCCTCTCGTTATGCAGTCCCTTTAGACTTCCCCCGGTCCCTCTACCAGACTTCACTTCCCACATTCTCCTGAAGCACTTTTCTCGCATCTTTTTCGCGCTGTCCGTTCCATTAGGTGATGCACACCCCAGGCCCCCGCCCGGCTGAGGCGCTTTTTTCATGCCAGTCTAATATAAAAACATAACAGCCTTTGAAAACCTTCCCACAGGCACCATCAGGAACTGCTCATTAGTTAAAAGGACGGCTAAGTGGCTCGCTGCCACACCGATGCTGGAGGCGACTTGTCCTTGACCTCAAACGATGACGCTGTGAGAAGCTCCAGGACTGGACTCAAGGGCAGCTCCCTGGTCGTCTGAAAAGGAAGGCGAAGGGACAGTAGTCGCTCAAGCTTCCGTCAGGAAGCCCGAGTCAGAAAGCCGCCTGCAGATGCGACAAAGACTCTTAGTGAGGTATAGCCTGGGCGTCAGCTTGGCGAGCTAATGAAACGGAACTGAAATCCAAGTGCTACATCCCCCCTTCCCCAACACCCCCGCCTCCCACACACCCCCCAATTCCTTCGCGTTCTCCGCATTCACTTCTTCAACATGGCCCTCCGTCTCTAGGCTCCCTCGAGAATAGGAACTAACTCTCTTCTGTTTCGCATGTACCTGTTTCTACAAAAAATGCCGGCTCGCATCTCCTTGCTCTCCTGTCAACACGGTAGCCACCAGCCACGTGCAGCGCCAGGGAGCGCCAGCCCCGTGGGAACCTCAGAACAGGGATCGGTCCGCGCCTGCGTGAAGAAACAGGCTCTTCCGCCCGACCCCAGCAGCAGCCCGGAGCCCTTCCCTGTCGGTGTGGCTCCCCAGCAGCAAACTCCCTCCCTCTCTCATCTCTCACCCAGTTTTTAGTAAGCCTCTTCCCTTTTGAATCTGTGTGGACTGCTCTCGTCATTTCTTTTTTTTTTTTAATATATTTTTTTATTTATTTTAGAGAGAGAGGGAGAGAGAAACATCAATGATGAGAGAGAGTCATTGATTGGCTGCCTCCCGCACGCCCCACACTGGGGATGGAGCCCACAACCCGGGCATGTGCCCTGACCAGGAATCGAACCGTGACCTCCTGGTTCACAGGTCAACGCTCAACCACTGAGTCACGTCGGTCGGGCTGCTCTCTTGATTTCTACCCTGAAAGGGGGCAAGAATCACTCCATCGGTGACACGAGGAATTGGGCAACGTGGAAGGTTTTTATAGGAAACCGGACAAGAAAGTTATTAGCAAAAAGGGAAGAAAGGATTGTTCCAGGTAAGGTCGCCTGTCTTGGGAGGAAGGGAGTGGCAGGGGTCTCATAGGCACAGGACCTAGTCGCTGATCAGGACATTCCAGCTTCAGTCTCCACTTCTGAGAGGAGCAGGTGCTGCAACTGAGTCTTGCTTTGCTATCCTGGGCCAAGTGGCCCCACCTGGGTCCTTGGTTCCTCTCTCTCTCTCTCTCTCTCTCTCTCTCTCTCTCTCTCTCACTGAATGTTTGTGGAACCATCTCAAGGGCTCATATTTGATTTTCCATCAGAAAATTCACTCTGTTGTCCGCCTTTTGAACTGCCCTCCTCTTCCCAGGCAGGTATCGCCGCCTGTGGAGACGCATCAGTTAAGTGTTGGCACGCACAGGCGTCTTTCCCAGGAGCCGAGTAGCATCACCACGTGGAGGAAGGTAAGGTGTTTCACCTGGGCGCAGGGCATGATTCTGCCAAGGGAGGAAATGAACCACTTCTCTCTCCCAAAGGTGACTGTCTTCTCAATAACAACAATACGCCCGGCCGGTGTGACTCCGTGATTGAGCATCGACCTGTGAACCAGGAGGTCACGGTTTGATTCCTGGTCAGGGCACATGCCCGAGTTGTGGCTTGATCCCTAGTGGGGACATGCAGGAGGCAGCTGATCAATGATTTTCTCTCATCATTATGTGTCTATCTCTCCCTCTTCCTTCCTCCCTCTGAAATCAATAAAACCATCTATTTTTTAAAGGTTATGTGCTCTTTTGAGGGTAGTTAGCTTATTTCAAAGATGTGTAAAACTAGATGCACACCACAGAAATAATAAAAGCTTATAGGAAAATACTACGAACAAAATCGAATCAGTAATCAAGAAACTCCCAACAAACATCCCTCTCCCCCCAAAGAAAGATAATTTAAGGTTTTCTGAGTTCCATTTTTATTTCCCCGATGCAGTGCCATTTCGATTCTTGTTGCTGGTTTGTGGTTTTAGGATTCTCTTTTTCTAAATTTCATGTATGGTGTGTCTACATGTAGAAGATACTTTAATAATTCTACTCAGTAGTCAGTGGGCCTTTTCAATTCAGATGTCTCTCCAGTGACCTTGGTCTTGCATCCCACACTTTTATGTGGGTTCAATCAAGGCCCACGTCTGGCGCTAACTAGTGGGGAGTCAGGGAAAGAACTCTTAAAGTCTTAGGAGCATCTACTTCTGTCTAATCTCCTCTTTCCTCTCTCATCTCAAGACTGAAAATCTTTATCTAGTGGCGTGGAGCTAGCAGAGCGAGGGGGAGGACAGGGGAAGATTGACCTAATCACATGTTTTGTCAAAGCTTTCCTCTCTTACACCTGGACCCGTGCTCTGAACTGAAAAGCCTGGGAGTTCATATCACTGTTCTCTACTGTGCTGTGAAGCAATGACAATGCCCATTCAGCTGCCCAAAGGGGAAGGGGCTTGTGTTTAACAGGAAGTGTAAAAAATATAACTCATCCGGTAATACCAACCACACACAGTTAGTGAGGAAACTGAGCCTTCAGAGAGGTTGGGGAGCATGCCCAGTGGTACACGGTGTGTGGGCAACAGAATGAGGACCTGAACCAGGACCCATGGGAAGCAACCCTGGTGATCTTTCTTCAGAGCATTGTCAGAATGGCAGAGGGGCGGGGTTGGCTCTTCAGAGAGAAAGCCTGTATGTCCACCACACGGGGAATTGCCTATATCCTGCCCCGATGGCAAATCCTTTCTGTGAGGCTACAAACATCACGAGTCCCCAGAGTTGAAGTGGGGCATCTTTACAGAAAAGAAGGGGAAATACAGCAAAGGGATGAAAAGAGAGACCAAAGAAAAAGTAGGTATGGGAGAGGAAGATGGGCTATCGCTGATGACAGGATTTTGCCAGTTGAGAACGTGGGCTGTAAAGAACAGATTCTGTGTGCAGACAGGGAGAGGTTTCCCTTCTGTTTGCTGAAAACACAGCGTACAGCCTTTGTCAAGCCATCCCTCAGACCGTGTGCTCCGGCCGCAGATAAGACTTTTATGGATGGATTATTTGTAAACAATGTTATTGCTCTATGATTAAAACAACGGTTGTGTAATTCCTGAGGGAAGAAGATATAAGAGCTGCAGAAACTGCCCCGGGGTCTCTCAGAAGGCTGAAGAAAGCGGTCCTCAGAGCCTTGCATGCCAACCAGGTAACCTCCTGCTCTCTGCCAGCTACTCACTGGGCAGAAACGATAAGCTGCAGCTCTAATGGTGTTGGGCATGCTTCTGGCTGTTCTGTGGGATATATGAATGACTTATTTTCTTTCTTCCCCCATTAGTAAGAGCATTGGCTTCGGCCTCAAATAGTGCAGGGTTAAATCATGGCTCTGCAATCGAGCAGCTGTGGAACTTTAAGAAAGTTAATCTTTTGTGTTTTTAATCTTCACCCAAGGATATGTTTATTGATTTTTTTAGAAGTGTGGGGAGAGAGAAACATCGATGTGAGAGAAACATTGATCAGTTGCCTCCCATACCTGGCCCAACCAGGAATTGGACCCACAACCTCGGTAAGTGCCTCAACCAGGAATTGAACCCACAATGTTTTGGATGCTGCTGCAACCAACTGAGCCACCCAGTCAGGGCAGGAAAGTTACTTTTTAAAAAATATGTTTTTATTGATTTTTAGAGAGAGAGAGGAAAGGAGAGGGCTAGAGAGATAGAAATATTGATTAGGGAGAAACATCATCCATCATTTGCCTCCTTCCTGCATGCCCCCCTCAAGGGATCAAGCTCGAAACCCAGGCATGTGCCCTGACCAGGAATGGAACTGGTAAGCTCTTGGTTCCTAGGTTGACACTCAACCACTGAGCCACACCGGCTAGGCAAGAAACTTAATCCTAATGAATGTCAGCGTCCTCATAAATGAGCTAATGATACCTGCAGTACAGCCTAGTTATGAGAGTTAAATTAGATGAGATATAAGAATTCCATGAATGTCGGTTTGTTAACATTCATTTGTAGATTATTCAGAAAGATGCTGTGCCTCCCTCCCCCCAGACAGTTGGCTTAACAGAGGAGTTCTTACTATTTGTGTTTCAGGGGGATTTTGGGACATGAGAATACCTCCATCACTTGGGAAGGAAGTTTGTCAAAAGAGTGCAGGGCTAATGCAGTGATTTAAAGGAGGTGGGTGGCCCTAGCTGGTTTGGCTCAGTGGATAGAGTGTTGGCCTGCGAACTGAAGGGTCCCAGGTTCGAGTCCAGTCAAGGGCACATGCCCAGGTTGCAGACTCGATCCCCAGTGGGCGGGGGGCGGGGGGCGGGGGGGGGGTGCATGCAGGAGGCAGCCAATCAGTGATTCTCTCTCATCATTGATGTTTCTATATCTTTTCCTCTCCCTTCCTCTCTGGAATCAATAATAAATATATTTTAAAAATAAAATAAAAATAAAGGAGGGGGGTGGTCATCACAGCCCCACACTCTTCATCCTTTTGTTTCCTCTTTATTAACTGTATCCAGGTGTCCATATGGAGCTAATCTTTAGATTTTCCAGGAAAGTTTCCATTTCAAAGTCATGTTCTACTCTTCCCCTTAAGCAATGTATTATTTGAGAGCTAGAACACGTGTCCTGATTTTTGGATCCTAATGCATGCTTAACTGAGAAGTCAATGAATTGCCCATTTTCATAATTACTTGGGGGGAAATCTTGGGCCCATTCCCATGCTTACACTAAAATAAATGCCAGATGGATGAAAATAGAGAATATAGGTATGTATGTGGATGGTGATGGCCAGTTTTTCTGATATCAATTCCAAAGATAGAAAGGAGACGAGAGATATGACGATTTTTGAAATTTTCAGTATGGCAAAGAAGATAAACAAGAGAAAATACAAAATGGGAAATATTCTGAGTAATATGCAAAAGGCAATAACTATTCAAAAAAAAAAGGCTTCACAAATTCCCGAGAAAAAAAGAGAAACAATCAAGTAGCAAAGCTATAAACAAAACCTTTACAAAAGAAACTTTAAAAGCTCATCCCTGTATGAAGAGATGTTCTACTTCATTAGCATATTTTAAATGCTAACAAAAACAATGAGGTGTTTCTCTAATATACCAACATTAGCAAGAACGCAATAGACAAATTGGGCATTCATTGAGGGTACAGTTAGTGGAATGTACAATGCAGCCCAAATGGAGGGCATCTGAGCCACGGGTATCAACGCAGCAATGCCCACGTTCCGTGCAGCTAGAACCCTGTGTATGTGAATTTATACCAAAGAAAGGATCGAAGCTGCATAAAAATTACACGAGTGGAAAAGATTTATTACCATCAATTTGTTTCTAAGAAACAAAACCAGGTTGCAGGACTCTATGACTCCATTTATATAAAATCTCTCACACAGAGAGATGCATATGGAAAAAGGTCTATAAGCTAGTTTCTAAATTGTGTATCTCTGGGAGATGGGATTTACTTCTCACTTTCTAGTTTTTCACTGAGCATATACTGTTTGATGGTGGGACAAGATAACAAACTTTTATTTTAAGAAGGGGCACCGCCTAAGTGTAAAAGGGTTGCGCTTGAGTCAGAAAATCTGGTTGTAGCTGTGTGACAGTGAGCAAATGACTTTGGACCCATCAGCCTCCGGTTTCCTCAACTGTAAAATGCGGGTGTTAAGAGCACATATTCGCTTTGAAATTTAGCACCAAACAATTCACTGCTTTGATTTGATTGACTTGTCCACAGCAAGCCCATTACGTCCTGGTCTGTGAGAAATCTTGCCTGCGACACCCTCTGGCGGTGCCCCTGAGAATAGCAGGGGCAGGCTCTCCACAAAATACCTAATGCCTCCGCATGGACTTTTAAACCATTCAGCCCAGGACAGCGAGGTCCCTTCCCTGGCCCAGAGACATGGCAGACATGAACAACACCTCATACGTTCAATGTTCCCACTCTCCTAAACATTTAGTTGAAGATGCCCTTTGGTGTATCACCTTGGTTTAGCCAGAAAAATATTTTTGTTCTCCATATGTGATTTGGCACCTGAATTCCTAGCTCCATCTCACCGGCGCACATGTGTTCAGATTGCAGATCTAGGTGAAGCCGGGAGCTTCCAGGGAACACTGGCCAGGGCTCTGAGATCCTCTCGATAAACGGTTCCGAAGCTTGTCTGCCCCCGGGGAAAAGGAGGATGGCCTCCAAGAGCGTGTGGCTGCTCCTGCTGGTGGCCGGCACCGGCGCCCTGGGCGGTGAGTATCGGGCCCTTGGCTGGAACAGAGCCCACGGCCAGGGTTCGCGGCACTCACACGGCACAGCCAGATCCATTTGCCCCCAAAATATTTAGGCACTTCAGGAAATAGACGCTAAAGGCAAAAACGAAAGACAAGATGATGTGGTAAATACAAATACACGCCAGGAATTTAGAATCAAGAATTCCAACCTTGTACGATTGTGAGCCATAGTCAACTCATCAGCGACATGTAGATTATAACAATTATTTTGCAAGTTTGTGAAGGGTAGCGATATGTGTTTAAAACACCTGACACCTCGCCATCAGGAAATGAGGGCTATACTCAGAACTGCCAACGTTTATGCCTTGCTTTCCTACTTGACCAGGTGGGGAGTTTGGGTTGGAAAGATGGATCCTACACGGGTAACAACCTAGCATCAAGTATAAAATAACATGTCAACAAAGCGGGGGGCAGTACCCTAGAATCCACCAGTGCAGAAAACGGGAAGAGTGAGCTAAAGATAAGTCTCAACAAATATCTGAACTGAAAGGAACGGCAATGTAGGTTCCATTGTTCTATTGATGAGGGAAAATACGGTCCCAAGAGGGGTAGAGACATGCCCGAGGTCTCTCAGTAAGGTTAGGGGGTGCTCTGGCTCAGTCCTGGGTGCTCCCGCCATTCCCTAGGGCCCCGCTGGGCATTGTATGGGGGGGGGGGCAGTAAGTGAGGAAACCATGCCCCCGCCCACTTCTGTTGAGAAAAGAGCCTCTTGTATACAACCCGGCTCTTCACCCAGAGGGGACGACCTTGGCTGGAGGGGGGATTGGAAGGAAACACAGAGAGAAACAGGGCTCTTTTGGCATCATGTTGGTGGCCACCCGCTGTCCCATCCACCCATGGACCCGGGGCACTCGGACACCTCTGAACCGTGCCAGCATGTGTAACTCAGAGGTCCCTGCTGCAGAGCCGCCTCCCATGCAGTTTCTAACCAACTAACCAGTAGTTCCTGTTGCTCTGGTTCTGGCTTCCCTGAGGCAGCTTGCAATTTGCCCACACTCTATGCTGGGACGCGAGAAACAAGCCCCCACTCGAGGGTTCACTGAACCTCTCTGGTTCCTCCCTCAGAGAAGGTGAAGGCAGAACACTCACGCCTGGCCCATCCATTCCTTTTTTACAGCTCTCCCTCCCAGCCGTACAAAGACTTTCTCCTGATTCTACTGTCTTGGCGGGAGGGGGGTTCTCACAACACACCCTGTTATTCTTTGCATTATGGCTTGTGGAAGGAGTCTACGCTTGCATTTAAGGGGAGTGTGGGAATGAGAAGGGCATTTTCTCTCTCAGGGAGACTTGATGGTCAAGAGCATCACCCTGTGGCCTCAGCAGTGATTTCTTTGTCCCGGCCCTCAGCTGCCTTTCACCTGAAACAATTCACTCAACGCGTAGGGAGACAGAAAAGCAACATGACTGGTGGGCAATGAAAGACTTCCATCCAGTGACCATTTTCAAAAGGATTACACTGGTCATAATGATAACATGATTAATTTTAATAGCTGCAATTACTTAAGTAGCTACTATTTACTGAACAATTACTACATACCAGCTCTGTGCTAATCGCTGTTCATGCAGCATCTCCTTGAATCCTCCCAACAATCTAATGAGAAAGGTACATGTTGTCAGTCATTGTGCAAACACTACACTAAAGCTAAGAGAGGTCACAGAGTGCTCCCGAGGCCACAGCTCGCAGCGGTGGAGTAAACAGGCTGTTGCATCCAGGCGACACGCCAGCGGCTGAAGGCTCTCGCCACGCACGTGGTGACCAGGAGCTCTGGCACCAGGAGAGGTGGGGCTGGGGGCTGGGGCTGCTAGGAACACTCGCCCTTGCCCAGGTCCCACCTCATCTCCATCTGCGTGACGTCAACAGGCCACTTCACCTCTTTGAGGTTTTATCTGTACAGTGGGGATGGACATCTCTCTCTCTGGAGGTCTGGTGATTAAAGAAGGCAATCTGAACGGTTCAGGGACGCAGCCCATTCACCAATCGCCCAACAGGGAGAGTCTGCCGCTCTGGGCCACGCTTCCTTGGCTCCTGGGCCCAATCCTCCCTCTCTCCCCCTTCTCCCACACCTGCCTGGTGGACACCCTACCCTTCCCTGCCCATTCCTGCCTCCACTCCTCTGCTCACCCACCCCCTTTGCCTAACGTGGCCCCTCCCCGGGCTACTGTCTCACAGCCCAGCTCATCTCAGTTTTCAGCCCAGCTGCCATTAGCTTGTCCTATGTCTTCCTGGGCAAAAAGCCACTCCCTCCTTGCCATGCCTGAAGCTACCAACGCGAGCCCTCGCCCTCTCCTGGGTGCCTCGACATATAGCTGTTGGATCTCAGTACCAATGTGGGGGTTCCACCCAATGCATTCTTTGTTGGGAAATAGCCATCAGATGGGGTGGGGACCCACGGGGCCCAGGGTGAGAGGGACCTGAGCCAAACTCCGCTGGTCACCTGACTTCATCGCCCCTCCGCTGGCTGGTGGAGCACAGCGACACTTTGGTTGTTCTGGAATTAGTGTCGGTTCAGAGTCAGCGTCCAGTAATCCTCCAAGGATCCAATTTGTACTTTTCCCCACTGACAGCCATTCTGGTAAGAGGCCGTCATCCCCTTGGGGAAAGACTGGGGAGGATTCAGCCTAGAGTATTCGCAGCTTAGGAAAGTCCGAGCCTCCCTTCCATTCCAGGAACGCCAGGTCTGTAACGGGATCGAGGGGGAAATGGATGGCTTTTGCCATCAGAGCTTGTCATTGCCTTGTGCTTGCGTGCAGACATCCTCATGAGGCCCAGCTGTGCTACCGGGTGGTTTTTCCACAAGTCCCATTGCTACGGGTACTTCCGGAAGCTGAGGAATTGGTCCGATGCTGAGGTAAGACATGCTTGTCCAAAGCCGGGGGCCACCCTGGGCTCCAGACCTCCTTTGACTCCGAATCAAGGCATCCCGAGAAGTCACCTGGCTGGTGACATGGAGAGAAGAGGGCTGTGTGCTCAGCTCAGCCCATGTTTCAAGCATTGATGGAGCGGGCGCTCTCTGCCCAGACCCTCAGTGGGCTGCGAAGATGTGAGAATGAACAGGACACAGCCCCTGCCCTCCGGGAGTTCACTGTCAGTAAGAGAGACAGAACTGGTGTGAGTCAGAGGAGGACGAGAAGCTGAGAAGTTACAGAAAGAGCCATTGCATTGCAGTAGGAGAGCTGCCAGGAAGAGCAGGGGTGTGGCCAGGCCTGGAGCTCAGGCCTCAGACCCTGACAAACTGTGAGGCAGAGGATGGAGAGCTTAGTGGTCCTCACGGCCTGACAAATACATCAGCTCAGTTCACCACGGCTTCAGAGATATCCAAGGAGCCGGTCGAATGAGTTACTCAGGGGAGCGTGGGGAGTCCGCTGTGCCTCTCTGGCCTGTGGTTGTTTCATTAAAGTGACTGCGGGGGCCTCATGGGAAAGTATGGGGTGACCTGGGCCCGGAATGGCCTCAGAACCCCTGAGACAAGCAACTCAGCACAGGTGGGGCCCTACGGCGAGATAGCTACTGAGGATCCAAGTCTTCTCTGGCCTTAACACATGCGGAATTCATGGGGATGGTGGCATGTAAACAGAAAATGTCTTCCCAAGATCCCAGCGAGAGGAGCTAGCAAACCCAGGAAGTCAGCCATAACGCAAGGCTTTCCTGAACTGATGTGAATGATAGTTTAAAATATATAGATATATATACAAACAAGGGGTCCTCAGGCTGTCCATGGCAGAGGGTCGGGGGGGGTGGGGGGAGGAGAAAGAGTGATGTGGGAAGCAGCTTGAGAAAACCTTGGGAGGCATTTGTCTGCCTGTCCCCGGAGATTCCAGCACTAATTCTGCCAGAACGCCGGCGGGGAGCGGGGGCTGGGGGGTGGGGGGGGCGTGGAGGAAGCTGACCGGGACCTGGGAGCTCCTCAGACCTGAGTTTAAGTCAGGGCTCTGATGCTCCTTAGTCACAGAAGCACCTCACTTTACCAGTTTTCTTGCTGTAAAATGGGGGTAACACGTTGACCCCCGGGGGCTGTCAGGGGGACTTATTAAAGCAAGTTGCCAAAAGCCAGTGGCATGCAGTAGATACTCAGTTCAGGTTTTCAAGGCAAAAAAATGAGTCCACGGGATCGAGACCGAGCCTTGGCAGTTAGCCATGCAGCACCGGAGGCCAGAGGAGGTTCTGGAGGCCGCGGCCCCTGCTGTTCTTGGCTCCCTGCCAGTGCTGATGGTCAATCTTAGTGCCCGAGGCTCCTGGAAGCCATCCAGGGGACAGACGGGGAGAATGACAGGGAGAGCCCATCTCGGCTGCAGAGGCGGAGGGAGGTCTGAGTCCTGTTCCAGCTTCGCCACCACCAGCTGTGTGAGCTTGGAGGGAAAATATCGCTTAAACACTCCCAGCCCATTTCCTCTCCGCCCCAGGAAGTTCTGTGCCTGGTGCACCCACTACATGTTGACTGGTAATCTGGCCTCCATGCCTCACACATTTGAAAGTCAAGTGCAACTCCCAGTAAAAAAGCAGTTAGGAGCTGTAGAGTGGATGGCGAGTGTGAGGACTGAGCTATCATTACACAGGGACCACACCTCACCCCAAGCAAGAGCCTGAAGGCAAGCACTGGAGTAGCAGCCACGACCAATCCATGTTTTTATTACATTAAAGTTCTATCCCGTAGGCAGATCCCGTAACACAGTGTATATCTTTATCGATAAAATGCGTATAAAGTGTTTGCTTGGTTTCATTGGACAGTAAGTTTTAGGTTGGAGAATAGCACATTTTATAATCAAGTGGTTTCTTAGATTTGTTTGGGAGGTAGTATTATAAAACATAATTATGACAAATGTGGCCTCCTGACAACTCCCTGGGTCGCGGTAATCATTTTCTCCGTTTCCAGATAATGAAACTAAGTGAGCTCAGAGAGGTGCAGTGACTTGTGCAGGTCACATACACTAATGAGAGGCAGCACCAGGACCCCAGGCACTTCCACGGACCCTACAGCCCGGGCCCCTGCCTGGAGCTGCCTCGTCCTCTGAGACCCGGCACTTGTTCCCTCCCTTGGTGACAGGAAGGCCAGGACGCCTTCTGTGGGGTTTAGATGACGACTTCCGGAGGCGGTGGGGTTGTGAGAGGCCCCACTGCATGGCACAGGCGAGGGCTGTGCTTTTAAACCTCGAGGCATCACCGTGACTTCTCCTTGCCCACAGCTCGAGTGTCAGTCCTTTGGGAACGGAGCCCACCTGGCGTCTATACAGAACCTACAGGAAGCCAAAGCCATCTCCGAGTACATAAGTGGCTACCAAAGGAGCCTGCCCGTGTGGATCGGCCTGCACGACCCGCAGAAGGTAAACTCAGACGTGGCCCACAGAGGCCCTGTGGGAAAGCCAGAGAGCTAGCCCCTCTCCGGAACTGGCCGCCAGGCCCCCTGGCAGGGGGCACACAGAGTGGAGCTTACACATGCCTCCAACTGAGAGGGGCCAAAGCCTCCAGGTCAGGGTCCAGTTCCAAGTAAAGTCCTCCCCAATCTTAGAACGCAAAATTACCATTTTTTTTTAAAAGAAAATGTTTGTGCAGACACATACACACACACCTGGTATGGCACCCAGCTTAATTAAATCTCCATTGGATCTTGGCTTAAAGTTGGAAACTTTCAGCTAAGCTTTCTCCTAGATGCCCTTATGTTTTTTAAATTTTTCTATTTTATTGAGGGGGGGGGGGTTGTTGTTCCACTTATCTGTGCACTCATTGGTTGTGTCTTGTACGTTCCCTGACCGGAGATGGTACTGACCCCCTTGGCGTACCAGAACAGTGCTCTAGCCAACTGAGCTACTGTCCAGAGCCGATGCGCTTATGCTTTTGATGATTCCTTAACCTTTTGCACTAGACTCTCATTTTCCTCTCCATCAACACCTCACTGTAAGGAGCGGCCTGTGAGGTCTTCGGGTGGAGGTCTCTGTGGGATCTGCCGTGAGCAGGTTCTTCGTGGGGCATCTATAGTGAACCCAGACCAACATACGGAGCACGGGAGCGAACACCCAGACAGTTCCTTGATAAAACTTTCCCACCGATGTTACACATATTCTTTACAATTCATTTTCCATTTTTACGTATTCACACGGCTACCAACCAGAGCTCTCATCCAGAGGTAAAATATTTACATATATCCCCACCAGATAGGTTTTGTCATTCATTTTTATACATTTGTGACTAAAGAAAGGAAGTGGCGAATGAACGTTCTAGAAAGTATGTGATGTCTCTAGTTATCAAAGAAATGCAAATTAAAGGGATATAACTTGACTTATTGTTCTATCAAACTTTTGTTTTGTCTTAATAATATTTTTTCAATATTTTTAAGGATATGCCTAATTGCCCACTGGATGGGGATGTTAATTCCTCCAAATGAATCATTTTGGACAGGAGTTGGCCATGAATATCAATCCCCTCGAACGATTCATGCCCTTTGGCCATTCATTCTATTTCTGGGATTCTATTCCAAGAAAATAATTTTAAGTATAGAGACAGCTTTATGAATAAAGTTATAGCAGTATTATTTGTAATAATTGTAAATTGAAAACAATATAAACTTCAATCATTAGGGGAATTATTCAGGTAAATTATGGTACAGACTTAGCATTAAAAAATGTTTCGGAAGCAAGATAGAGTTGGGTATATATTTTAAAGATCACCTGTTTTTCAGTTCACAAGCATATTGTGATAGATAAAAATGTTTACACCAGAAATGAATACGCTAAGAGATGAATAATGTTTACGGAGCGACTTTCAACGTTTCCTTTTTCACACATTCCTATGCTTTCCCACTTTTTAAAATAAAAACTGCATTTTCACCCAGCCAGGTGGCTCAGTGGTTGAGTGTTGACCTATGAACCAGGAGGTCACTGGTTTGATTCCGGTCAAGGGCACATGCCTGGGTTTCGGGGCTCTATCCCCAGTGGGGGACATGCAGGAGGCAGCCGATCAATGATTCTCTTTCATCATTGATGTTTTATACCTCTCTCTCCCTCTGCCTTCCTCTCTGAAATCAATAAAAATATATTTAAAACTAAAAACAAGAAACAAGAACTGCATTTTAGAGGGGCCTGAGGGCTGTACCTGGGCTGTGAGGGGGTGGGGTGACCCCCGGGGCTGTGAAAGGCGGGGCTGACCTCTGCATGCCCTCTGTCTCCTGTCACCCGCAGAGTCAGCAGTGGCGGTGGATCGACGGGACCTCGTACTTATTCAGAACCTGGTCCGGCAGGTCCATGGCTGGAAACCAGCACTGTGCTGAGATGAACGCCCACAGTGAGTTCTAAGGCTCCGCCCTCCCCTCCCCCTTATCTCTGGTTCCAAGCAAAGCAGCCAGAAAACGCTGCTCGGCTCAGCACGGAGCCGCACACATTTACATGGCTGTGCCTTCTCTTACAGACTTTTTAACTTGGAACAGCAAGGAATGCGACAAGCTCCAACACTTCCTCTGCAAGTACCGGCCGTAGAGCAGGAATCGGGGTCCCGCAGCCCCGGCCCAAACCCCTCCCCCCTTCTTGCCCTGCCACCGTGTCTATGTCTGATCGTTGCCTCAGGAAGTAAACGTGGTAACCATGCTGGTGAGGCTCTTACTGCACGGTTTTTATCGGGTTAGCGGCAGAGCCCTCAACATCGATACAACAACGGCTTCCAGCTCTAAATGCTCACTCCACAATCGCTATCCATTACACTCGTCTTTCCTCCTCCCGCCTCCACGTGTCTCGTGCAGACTAGGGGTGCACATCCCTCCCGATGGAAGAGCTGGGTGTCCGGCCACTGGGGATACAGGTTTGAAGACGGGAGGAATCGCTAGTGAGCTCTGGGTCACAACTGACAGCCAGACCGCCTCAAGCAAACAAGAAAAAGTATTGGTTATGTCACTCCGCCGTCCACAGGCAGGTCTGGGCTTCAGGCATCGCTTGACCAAGGGCTCCACAAAGCCCCCAGGGTGGGGCTTTCTCTCCGCACCCTTTGACCTTGTTTTGCTGAGAATAAACTTCTATTATTCCACCCCATCTAGTTGCACGGTTGGCTACAGCAGCTCCGAGCCTCACCTTGTCAGGAAAGAGAGTCACAGCCCTCAAACAAAAGCCTCCAAATTACAGCCTCTTCCGCCAAGAATCTTGAGTCACATGCTCCCTCTTAACCAATCACTATGGCCGAGAGGAGGGACTGGGATGGTGAACTTCGCTCAGGTAGCTCCCTGGAGCCAGGGGTGTAGTCTGCTTCCCACAAAGGCCGCTGCTGCAGATACGGTTCCTGTCTAGGAGGCATGCCCCTCTGGGAAGGCGCAGCCCATGGGCCGCAGGACCAGAGCAGGCTGCCCCCTTAGCTGCGTACTTAGGGCGGTGCACCCGCCCACGGCCCTCCTGGGACCCTGCTGGCTGAGGGGCCATCCTTGGGGAGCTCTGTCCTGAGGCCCCACAGCAGGACTTTAGACTCAAGTGTCTGAACCGAGACTGGAGAGGCACCTGATGCCAAAAAGAAAGCAACCAGGTAGATGCTGTTCCCCCAAGTGTGCTCACGGGCATAGAACTCCAGCCACCGCCTAAGGCAGTTTGTTATCCTGGGAAGAGCAAAAGGCTTTGGAACTAGGCCTCTGCGACTGCCTCCAACTGGCTGTAGGAGGTGGAGCCTGACATCTCTGAGACCCTGTCTTTTTTCTCGGGAATCTAAGGGCTAAATTGGTGGGAACAGGTAGAGTTTGGAATGGGGCCTGACATACATGCTTAACAAGTGCAGCTGTCCTCTCTGAGAGTGACACAAGCTGTCGTAATAGCTGCTTACGACCGTGACACAAGCTGACACCCTCCACTGGGGAGTAGGACAGCAGCACAGGGGAAACTTGGGCTCCAGGAAACTCTGTGCATGTGTCTCCTGGCCCATGAGGGAGCCCACGGGAAGCAATACAGACAGGATGGTGAGGGAGGTGCGTTCCAAGCTCTAATTCAAAAATCTCGCACACGTTTCCATCAGACTTACTCCATGCGAAGTCATCATTGTCACTGCATGGATGAAGGCAAAGGAGAGATTAAGCCAGAAATCACACAGATGAAAATCTTTGTGATCTTGGGTTCGATGTCTTAGGGCACAAAAAGCCAAAACCACAGAAGAAAAGAAATCATAAATTATCGTCAACATGAAAAGCGTTTGCTCTTAAAATATACTGTTGAAAAGCTAAAAGACATGTCATGAAATGGGAGAAAAATATTTGTACAACATAGACCTGAGAAAGGGCTTGCAATTCAATAAGAAGGCAACTTGATTATTTTTTAAATGGGCAAGAGAAGTGAACAGACACTTCACCAAAAAATACACACGAATAGCCAATAAGCACATGAGTAGATATTCAACCTCACTAGTTAATTTAACTAGAGCACTGCTAATTAAAACCAAATGTGGTTATCCCAGGAATGCAGGATTCAACACAGGAAAATCCACCAATCCGTGTACTATGTCATACTAATAGCATGAAGGAAAACCCTCACATGGTTATCTCAGTTGGCTTTGTTTTAAGCATTCGGCAAAGTCTATCTTCCTTTTATAATTAAAAACAATCTCAGAGCCCTGGCTGGCGGGGCTTGGTTGGTTGAGCGCCATCCTGTGCACCGAAGATCTCCGGTTCATTTTTCTGATCCTGTTTACTCTGTAGGATTATTACCTGACTTTTCCTCTAGATCCTCCTCCCCGTAACCAAACACAAACAAGGAGAAATTTATTCTGCCTCTGCTGTGAGCCACAAGCCAGACTATTGCACTTCACCTGCAAGCATGAGGATGGTGGTGTGATGACCTAAGTCTTGAAGCTAGCAAAGTTGCAGGCTGCCAAGTTCTTTCCTTTAAAAAAAAGTTATATATATATATATATTTCAGAGAAGAAGCGGGAGAGAGAGAGAAACATCAATGATGAGAGAGAATCATTAATCGGCTGCCTCCTGTACTCCCCATACTGGGAATTGAGCCCGCAATCCAGGCATGTGCCCTGACCAGGAATTGAACCATGACCTCCTGGCTCATAGATCAACGCTCAGCCACTGAGCCACGCCAGCCGGACCCAAGTTCCTTTCTTAACAGCCCAATGATTATTTTCTTATCTCATGAAAGGCTGGCAGCATTCACATAGCAGACCCTCCCTTGATTTCCCAGGTCCAGCTAGTGCGCACCAAATGCGAGGCAGGGGTCCTGTGTAGAGGACATGGCTTGTGGGCAGTGGGAGGAAGCGTGAGGAAATCAGGTCCTCTTCAGCCTGTAGGAAATGCTGGTTCATTTCCTCACGCCCTCCCCAGTGCACAGCGTTCATTTATTGAACACTTACCATGTTCAAGGCACTGTGCTCAGTGCCTGACATGCACTATCCCACTTCACCACCACCATAATCCAGTGATACTCTAAGTCAGTGGTTCTCAACCTGTGGGTCGCGATCCCTTTGGCGGTCGAACGACCCTTTCACAGGGGTCGCCTAAGACGGTCCTGCATATCAGATATTTACATTACGATTCATAACAGTAGCAACATTACAGTTATGAAGTAGCAACAAAAATAATTTCATGGTTGGGTCACAACATGAGGAACTGTATTTAAAGGGCCAGAAGGTTGAGAACCACTTAGAGCAGTGATGGCGAACCTTTTGAGCTCAGTGTGTCAGCATTTTGAAAAACCCTAACTTAACTCTGGTGCTGTGTCACATATAGAAATTTTTTGATATTTGCAACCATCGTAAAACAAAGATTTATATTTTTGATATTTATTTTATATATTTAAATGCCATTTAACAAAGAAAAATCAACCAAAAAAATGAGTTCGCGTGTCACCTCTGACACGCGTGTCATAGGTTCACCATCACTGACGTAGAGTCTAAGTGAAGAAACGGGTTCTAAGAAATTCTAAACGATTAGTTCAGTGCATCCAGGTAGGATATGGCTGACTCCAAAGTCTATGTTAATGCCACTGTACTACAAGTGGTGTAGCTATGGATATAAAATTTACGTTTCTATCATTATATAGTCTTCCACTCCAGCTTCCTCCCTCACCCCACCTTGACAACCATTCCTGGTTGCAGCTGTGTTTTGTAAGATGCAGGAGGTATGCATGTTATTAAACTGGTTTGCGTTTCTCCTGTTCATCTGTCTTTTATTATAAGGAGGACTCAGCCGAGGACCTAGAAGGGAAAGGGAAAATCATTTTTCCTTTCTTAGTAGTGCCTTCCAGTATGAATTCCTCCTTTCCTTTCTGAGACACACAGCATGGTTATTTTAAATTCTGGGTCTGTCTGTTTCCAGAAATTCTGTTTCCTATGGTATGTGTCCTTCAGTGTGCTGTCTTCCTTTACAGTCTTCAGAGTATTGTGATTTTGGCGCCTGCCGTCTTGTTCTCTGGGCAATGGCTACTCTCTGGTGCTGTGTGTTGGGTAAGCGCTGAAGGCCGGGCCCTGGTAGGTGTGTATTTCAGGGGAGGGCCCTCAGGGAGAGCCCCAGACATTGCCTAGCCCCCTGTGGACCATCCGTGTTTGCTGCCACGTCACCAGGAGACACCCCTGACCACAGCTTCACATTTAAACCGCCAGGAAACCATGGCACCAGGAGAATATTGCTGGGCCATCCATCTGGGGGGTTGAGAATGGAGGTTTGTTACAGGGATCGTCAGAGTGTGACTGGTCAATCTGCAAGTCTGCGCCTGCACTGGGCACCAGGGTAGGGCTTTTACAACGTCCCTCCTCCCTCTGCCCCCTCCAGCCATCCTCCACCCCAGGCTCCACCCCGCTTCCAGCCTCATCCTTGCCTCTGTCCCATCCCCATCTAGGGCATCCTTCAGACTCCTCAGGGATTTCACACAGCTTTTAAAACAAAAAAATGCTTCCAATTCATGCTTTACTTTTTTTTTTCTGGTGCTTTTTGGGTTGATTTGGGAAGAAGCGTTCAAACAGCCCTAGTGCCAAGTAAAAAAAAAAAAAGGTTTGACAGGATAAAAATGTGATGCAAATTCTAAGGATGCCCATTATCAACAAAATTCTGAGACCTCCAAAAAAGCAGAGGCGGTTGCTTATGTAAATTGTTGGCTTTGTGGCTTATTATTTGTTATTGATATAGAAGACTGCGAGCACAGAATGTTTTTCCAACTGTTTCAGTGTGTGCGAAGGCGAAAGCTGACAATGAACGCCGGGGGCGGGGTGACAGGCGGTGCCAGGGTTGGCTCCTTGAGAATCACAGGCGACCGATAGCGCACTGTGTCTTCCCCGTGCAAACACTGAACCCTCCCTCCGGGAGGCTGCACCTCGTCTTGCTAGCTTTGTTCCCTGCATGACATCGTAGACACAAGGCCGCACCTGGAATGGTGACAATGGAGAGACAGCAAAACACCCAGTCAGTGCTCAGTGTGGTTCTTCTGAGAAATTCCATCAGACTCCACACCCTTTCCCCTACTTTTCTCAGGACCTTTCCCTTAATTAGATAACCATCTATTACCTATAAGCCTCAGACGCCTCCCTCACAAAACTGTGGGTCTGAATGTCGCCCCAGGCAATCAGAAAAGGCAAGTCCTGCCAAGTAAGAGGTTGGTTAACCACTAACCAAACCCTGGCACCGTCTGCTCTTCCCTCCCACAGCAGAATCTGCAAGTGAGTGCAGGAAAGAGCGGGATAGGGAGGTGCAGCGGTGAGAGCCCGGCCTGCTGAGGGCCCCTCCTCCCCTCCCCCAAATGTGCGGTGGCAAATGCAGAGCGAATCAGTCACTACGGGTTGTGTTTTTCTTCAGCCACGTTGAGCGGCTCAGATGCAGGCACACACACCTAGGTTACAGATTTGATCCCCAGTTGGGGCGACTGAGGTTTCTCTCTCACACTGATGTTTCTCTCTCTCTTCCTTTCCCTTCCTCTATCTCTAAAGTCAATAAAAACATATCCTCAGGCAAGGATTTAAAAAAAAAAAAAGGATAGGAAAAATCAAGCGGGCTCCACACCCTTGCTTATGCCAGCCCTTTGCCTATGTGCCAATACCCACTGGCAACTACTTAAAGGGCTACTATTAAAAGATTCATTCCTTGTGGTTTTGGAAGATTTTTTCTTATTATGCATATTATACATTAAAATAATAACAGCTCACTCCACAGGGAGCATTCTGGACCACCAAGTGAGAGGGACTCAGATGAGGAGCCAGGCCAGGTGGTTACCTTAGGATGCAGTACCAGGAACATCAGCCCCTGCGCGGTGGCTGGGCACCCATCAGGCTGCCACAGCCCGAGAAAGGAGGGGTGGGAGCTACCTACCCACTCCTGCACGTGCCCGGGAGCAGGACCACTCCCTGCCAGTAGGGAGTAGGAGGATGTTTTCCTTTGACTTGCTGCTGCTCTGAGACCTTTGGCCCAGTTTAGGCAGCCAGCTGAGCCCTGATAAACAGGGGAGTGCCCTCTGGGGGCAGGAGTCTGGGGCTCTATAAAGCCGGCTGGGGCACTGCCGGGCACCTCTCCCCTGGACTGTGAACTGCTGGCTGTCTGCTCGCTCCTCTGAAAATGCAGCGGCTGCTGACTCCCGCCAAGCGGGTCTTGCAACTGAAGAGGGTGCTCCAGGGAGCACCTGCTATGCTCACCCGCCTTCTCCCCGCCGCCCACCACAGGTGAGTCCGCGGCTCCCAGGGACTGTCCAGCTCACTCGCAGGGACGTGTCCCAGAACCAGCAGAAGGTAGGCAGAGGTTCCCGCCACAAGGAAAAGCCCACAGAACCCAAGTCAGAGGTTGGCAAGGCTTGTGCACAGCCTTAGCTACGCAAGTTAACCTCTGGGGCCTGAGGTTCCTCATCTCTAAAGGGACAGCCCCTCCCAGCTGGAGTCCCAGGGTCTCGAACTCTGAATGAGGGCGTCTGTCACACCCCCAGCTGCGCCAGCTGTGGAGGAATCAGCACTGGGGCCCACAGCATTCTCCCCTCCACCATACCCACCTTTTTGTTGTTGTTGTTGTTGTTGTTGTTAATCCTCACCCAAGAATATTTTTCCAATTGATTTTTAGAGAGAGTGGAAGGGAGAGGGAGAGAGCGAAACATTGATGTGACAGAGACACATTGATTGGTTGCACACGCCCCAACCGGGGCCAGGGATTGAGCTTGCAACCAAGGTACACGCCCTTGACCGGAATCAAACCTGGACCCTTCAGCCTGCAGGTCGACGCTCTGTCCCCTGAGCCAAACCAGCGAGGGTCACCATCCCCACCTTTGCCCACAGCCCCTGTCAAGACCTTCAGGATTCTGTGCCAACGGCAGTGTTAGCAAACCCAGCTGCTCCAAGTCACTGCAGCAAGATTCAAAAGGAACAAGGGTAGCCGGTGCTTTTCTCGATCCTCTGATTGCATGGAAGGGCAAAAGGGGATGTAAAGATGTGTGTGCGTGTGCGTGTGCATGTGCGTGTGCATGTGAGTGTGCACGTATGTGCAATCTGCCTGTGCGCAGAAGCACCTATGCTCTCTGCCTTTCTTTGTGAACTTGCCCAGTCTGGCCCACGTCTCCCAGCATGGATGGGAACACAGCTACAGCCAGTCCCCCAGGACCCCGGAGCCACCCTGCACCCTGGCAGTAGCCCTTTCTTTCCTGCCACTTCTACACTGCATTCCCTGGGTGCTCTGGGAAACGACTTCGATCTGGTGCCTCCCCTTGCCTGGCACCTGGGGAGCTGGGAGGATGGGTGTGGGGGGCAGGTGAGGCTCTCTAGCCTTCTTATTTATTTATTTTTTTTGGACTCTCCACCATTGTCCACACTCTCCCCCACCCACCGTGTACAGGTCCAATGTCCCAGCTCCGAATGTCACCTGTTTTGGTGTTTGCGAAAAAGGCACTGACGTGGGTTGGCCTGTTTCAATAAGCAGCCTTTGGCCGCCCACCAAGAAGCCAACCTCAGTCCTCACCAACCTGCCCCTCCTTCTGACGTTCTCGGGCCAAGATCTTGGCAACATCGGCCACATTTCCCTTGTCTCACAGCTAATCCCCACTTTCCGGGGCCTGGCCAGCATTGAGAATCTTCTCTATAGGGTTCTTTTCCCTATTTGTCTATCCTCCCTAATCCAACCTGCATCGGCTCTAAAGGCAACCTAAGAGCTTCCCCCATCTCAGCATGCGCTTCACGGCCTTTAACACCAAGGAAGACTGGTGCCCTCCACCTCGTGGTCCCGCCTCTTTCTCTCAGGTGTCGTCTCCCTCTGCCCTTCGCTCTCCACTCCAGGTATCCTTACCTGTTCAATCACCCCACCCCCCACCCCCGGGGCCACTGCCCTTGACCGGGAATCGAACCTGCAACCTCCTGGTGCACAGGACGACGCCCAACCAACGGAGCCACACCAGCCAGGACTGTATGGTTTTCTGAGGAAACTGGCTGGAGACCATCAGTGGGATTTTGCTCGTTATTTCCCCTGCAGGTTTTCTACAGTCCCTGCTGTCCCCTTGGCCAAAACGGGTTCTTGGCCGAAGGACGTGGGCATCCTGGCCCTGGAGGTGTACTTCCCAGCCCAGTACGTGGACCAAACAGACCTGGAGAAGTACAACAATGTGGAAGCAGGGCGGTACACTGTGGGCCTGGGCCAAACCCGCATGGGCTTCTGCTCCGTCAAGGAGGACATCAACTCCCTGTGCCTGACGGTGGTGCAGCAGCTGATGGAGCGCACGAAGCTCCCGTGGGACGCGGTCGGCCGGCTGGAAGTGGGCACCGAGACCATCATCGACAAGTCCAAGGCTGTCAAAACAGTGCTCATGGAGCTCTTCCAGGACTCGGGCAACACGGACATCGAGGGCATCGACACCACCAATGCCTGCTACGGGGGCACTGCCTCCCTCTTCAATGCGGCCAACTGGATGGAGTCCAGCTCCTGGGATGGTATGTGCTGCCAGGGGTCTGATGTAAGGAAGGAGCTGGGGTGGGAGGCTGAACACTCAGGGGTTTTTTTTTGTTTGTTTTGTTTGTTTAAAATATATTTTTATTGATTTCAGAGAGGAAGGGAGAGGGAGAGACAGAAACATCAACGATGAGAGAGAATCATTGACCGCCTGCCTCAGGCATGCCCCACACTGGGAATCGAGCCCGCAACCTGGGCATGTGCCCAGACTCAGAATCAAACCATGAGCTCTAGGTTCATAGGTCGATGCTCAACCACTGAGCCATGCTGGCTGGGTTTCTTGGTGTTTTTTTTTTTTTATGAAAGTAATTGGAAATTATACTTAAAAAAACATTATACATACACAAAAGTGTGTAAAGTGATTTTTTAAAAAAGTTCCCTTTGGACGCCTTATTACCACTTTCCAGAATTTAACAGTTTCTGTGTATTCTTCCAGATTTTTCTATGTACCTGCAAGTACAACTTACCTATTCAGATTTCGTTTTTAACATTATACATATGATATGTATAACATCTCTATGATGTCCTCGAGGTCATTCTATATCAATATACATAAGGTCTGCTTTGCTCTTTTAAACACTACATAATACGCTATTCATCCATGTGCCAAACTTTACTGAATTAGCTCATATTGACAGATATTTAGATTGTTGCAAGTTTTGTGCAGTGATCAATCCTGTTTTCATGAGTGTTGTACAAGTTTTGCATGCTTGCGATAATGTGTGGGAAGACTAGATTTCTAGACATGGAATTGCAGGATATGTTGTGTTGTGTTGGTTTAAGAGTTTAATAGAATGTGCCCAATTGCTCTTCAAAATGTTGTACAAACGTACATTTCTACGATACATATTATAGACTTTCTAATCTTTGTCGATATTATAAGTAAAATAATAGTGTCATTGATTTGCCTTTTTTTCATTATGAGAACTTGAATATTTTTATGACATTTATTGGCCATTTCCCTATTATATTCTTTGTCTTTTTTATGAGACTTTTTATAAAAGAGGAAAAATAGCCTTTTGTTGGTTATAAGTATCGTAAATACTTCCCCAGTTTGTCTTTTGAGTTTGTTTCTGATTGAAGATTTTAATTTTTAAGTGGTGAGATTTACTGATTTCTTTTTCCTTAATGGCTTCTAAATACAGATAAATGATAGATCGATAGGTAGATAATAGATAGATAGATAGATAGATAGACAGATAGATGATAGATAGATAGATAGATAGATAGATAGATAGATAGATAGATGATAGAAATAGAGACAAAGATATAGACATAGATATATAGATATTGTGGGGAAATAATTTTTTGTTGGGATTGGCATTGTTATAGTTCTTAAGAGAAGGCTCTCGGGTTTCGATGAATTTTGGGCTGAATCCTGACTGAATCCTTATTGTACCATCTATTAGCTGTGTGGCTCTGGACAGTGATTTCAGTGCTTCAGGCCCCAATGTACCCAGCCCTGGAGTAAATCCTAGGGGCTTCCTTACGGAGCAGATAGATGGTAAAATTACTACCACGTGTCCCCTGAAGCTCAAGTTTGGTGTGCTTTTTGGGGTGGGGAATGGGGAGCAGTACTATCAGATGAAAGTGGAACAAATAATAGCCAAGACAATTATTCATTGAGTAATAGTCTCACTGTTATAGAGGTAGTAACTATGATCATATACATTAAATGTGCTTCCTCAACATAAACCCTCTTCCCAATAAAAATACTATAATCAAGTTGTTCAGAGCACATGGCTTAGGATCCAGACAGAACTGGGCTGGACTATCCAATGCCATGTTCACCAGGTGTGAGAGCTTAGCAGGTGACTTGGCCTCTCTGGAAGGCAGTGTCTTCCCCTGTCAGTGTAGATGTTATCGGCCTCATTGGGTGGCTTTCAGGATTCCTGGAGGCTAACTAATGTCTAGCTAGTCTTTCAAATGTTAGTTTCCCTCGCTACCCCTTGGCTTTCTGTGGAAGGAATTTCAGCCACAGAGTGCTGAAGGGGATGGGCACCAAGCTACATTACCTCCAAAAGTGCCCATTAAGAAACTGCTCATGGAACTCAGAAACAGAATTCTGAGTGAGCGAGCGTTTTACAGCTACAGCACCTGGACTCGGAGTTTTGACTTTGCATTTCCAATGTGTCACGAGGGGTTTCATAGAACCCAGGCTCCCTGGGGCGGGGATTTTGGGTTTTGTCTGCCAGTCTATCTCCAACACCTAAAATCGTGCCTGGCACACGGGAGGCGCTCAGTCTACTGAGACTTGACGGTGATGATACTTATTTCTGGTCTCTCCTTGCAGGTCGCTATGCAATGGTGGTCTGTGGAGACATCGCAGTGTATCCCAGCGGCAACGCTCGCCCCACAGGAGGCGCCGGAGCCGTGGCGATGCTGATTGGGCCAGAGGCCCCGCTGGTCCTTGAGAGAGGTTTGTAGTAACCTGCAGGTGCATGGTGCCCAAACACGGTGCACGGCACGGCCAAATGCATAGCTCCTGACCCCAAATGGGCATGGCGTACCTACTATGCGGGGCTGAGGGTGGATTTGAGGATGTCAGTTGCGGTCTAAAGGGGGATTGGGGAGCAGAGGGCAGGGAGAAAGGGATGAGAGGGATGGAGGGGTTCATCTTTTGCGCCATCACACGTTGGGACAGGGATGCATGGAATAAATGGGGGTGATGCTGTTAGCAAGGACATAAACTGGCAGTTGAAGATGAAAGATGATTATTGGGTGGAAAGTAAGACTTCCCTTTGAGACTTTTGGCATCTATTCCAGATTTTGTTCAGCCCAGATAGGCATGGAAAGGCAAGCATGAATCATATTCTACTGCTTTGAACATGTGAGGGACGCTGAGTGGGCCCGAGTGTGTGGGCCCGAGACAGACAGAGACCAGGGAGCTGTAAGAGTTCTCCCATCCTCTCTGCTCCATGCGGGCTGCTCGGCGCAGTCACTGAATCCCACTGTGTGTCTTGCCAGGGCTGCGGGGAACCCACATGGAGAACGTATACGATTTCTACAAACCAGATGGGGCTTCGGAATACCCAATGGTGGACGGGAAGCTCTCCATCCAGTGCTACATCCGGGCCTTGGACCGGTGCTACACAGTCTACCGCCAGAAAATCCAGAACCAGTGGAAACAAGGTACGGGGCTCAGGGGGCAGAAAGGGGGCGCTATGCACACGGGGCCAGGAGTTTGTCCTAAAAGCTTCAGACAAGGCCTCTTCTCTCCTCGGAAAGTGATCTCAAGAGGATTTTTCCGCCTGGTCTTGGTCACAGTTTGATTCCAGGTCAGGGCACATGCCCAGCCAGGTTTCTGGCTTGATCCCCAGAGGGGGCCTGTAGGAGGCAGCCGATCAATGATTCTCTCATCATTGACGTTTTTATCTCTCTCTCCCTCTCCCCCTCTGAAATCAATTTTTAAAAAAAATATTTTTAAGAGAATTGTTTCATGTCCTCTTCTTCTTACACCTTCCCTGGGTCCATGCCCAAGTCCAATGGGAAGTCATTCAAATTCAAGTATGACATTGCCTCTAACTTGAGCTAAATAAACAATCTAGGCCAAAGCCACCAGTATGAAACCAGCAGGTGTCAGCCACCTGGGGAGGGACTGTGGTGAGTCTGAGTAACCACATCCTGCTGGGCCCAGCATTTGTTGCTGCTGAAGTCAGGAGTGACGGGACTCCTGGTTGGTCGTTTGCCACCTTCTGAAGTCAGCTTGGTGTTGGAAAAGCTGCCTGTGTCTTCAGTATACTGTTGTCAGGGGTTCTCCCCAGATGGTAGTGTTACAAGTTGACTTTATTTTCTCCTCCAGTTTCTAAATGGTCCTCTAAAAAATATATGTACTGCTTTCAAAATCAGAAAAGAAACAAATTTTATTTTAGAAATAAAGAGAAACCTACTTTTATTTTTTTGTTAACCCTCACATGAGGATTTTTTCCATTGATTTTTTTAGAGGGAATGAAAGGGAGGAGAGAGAGAGAGAGAGAGAGAGAGAGAGAGAGAGAGAGAGAGAAAGGGAGAGAAACACTGATGTGAGAGACACCTCGATTGGTTGCCTCCCACACACGCTCCAACCAGCCCTGGAACAAACCTACAACCCAGGTACATGCCTTTGACTGGGAATCAAACCCACAACCTGTGAGGACCAAGGCTCTGTCACTGAGCCACACCAGCCAGGGCAAGAGAAACCTACTTTTTAAAAATAAAAAGGGTTCTGACCTGTTTAGCCATGCCCAGGTGGGCACCTGCAAACGGCAGGTTTCAGTGAGGGAAAAGGCAGGTGCTGAAGCGTCAGAGCATGGATGCTGTAGGGGTGGCACAAGCAGCCACTTCTTGCCCCTCCCCCTGCAGTGGGTGAAATGCCAGCTGCCCAGCTGCTCCCCACAGGCGAGGAGCCAACCTGGACCTCCGCCTCTGTCATCCACTGCAAACCGCTATTCAGAGAAACTGTCTGAAGTGTAGAGTGAGAGGCATCAGAACAGGAATCCAGAGCCAACCATTTTGGAGCTGTGTCTTTGGACACGTAACTTAACTCTGTATTTTGTAGACACTGTTTCCTCCTCTGGACAAGAGAGAAAATGATAGGACACAAGGTTGATGGGGAGGAATTCGCTTTCACAGAGGTTGGCCATAGCAGACAGGAAGCATCTAGTTGTTTCTTTCCCTTCTTTCTGTGTAAGCCGGGTGTTTAGTTAAGTGCTTGCACGGGGACGGAGCAAACCTCGGGCGTGTTTGCTGGAGGCGGGGCCCGGCGTCCCTCGGCAGTTAGATATCGGAGCCAGGGTCTCAGTGGCTTAGCTATCAATCATGTCACCTCCTTGTTTTTACACGTTCCTCCCAGCTGGCATCGACCGCACCTTCACTCTCGATGACTTACAGTTCATGATCTTCCACTCACCCTTCTGCAAGCTGGTCCAGAAATCGCTGGCTCGCCTGATGTACAATGACTTCCTGTCGGCTAGCAGCGACACTCAGAGCGGCCGCTACAAGGGGCTGGAGGCCTTCAGGTGAGTCTCTTTGTGGAGAGCCTAGAGCAGTGGTTCTCAACCTTCTGGCCCTTTAAATACAGTTCCTCATGTTGTGACCCAACCATAAAATTATGTTCGTTGCTACTTCATAACTGTAATGTTGCTGCTGTTATGAATCATAATGTAAATATCTGATGTGCAGGATGGTTTTAGGTGACCCCTGTGAAAGGGTCGTTTGACCGCCAAAGGGGTCAGGACCCACAGGTTGAGAACCGCTGGCCTAGAGGGTCAGGAGGCGTGAGGAAGGAGGAAGCTTCCCCCAGCCTTGAGTCTGGACCACCAGCCACTCCTGTGGGGGGAAAGGACACTCCTCGAACAACAGAAATGACACCACGTCTTGCGTGGGTTAGTGGGTTAATGTCCACATAGGGTCCTCCACCTTTATCTCAGGAGCACAGGGAGTTTGCCATCAACTTGGATCATGGGACTATAAGGAGCTTCAGAGAATTAGACAAAGGGGAACGAGGGCGTGGCTAATCATGCAGCCAGTAAACATCGATGAACGTCAGCTCTGTGCCAGGCATCTCACTAAACTCTAGGGACACAAGCAAGGGTGACTCTATGCGCTCTGCCTAGAGGCTCTCACGGTTCATATGGACAGAAACACCCAGAAACAATCCCCGTACACGACAGCAGCTCAGCCAGTGTCCAGCCTAATTCTCACTCACCGTGGACTCCAGCAATGCCTTGCTTGTTGCCTCCATTCCCCCATCTACAAAACCGAGATAGTCCAGCTCACCCTCTTAGAGGTCAATAAGGCAGAAAGGATGCCATTTATGGATGCACGACTCCAAGATATTTAGGAACAAAATGAATCTTCAATACAGAGAGCCCCCACTAGGAAGAGAACGCTCCCTCTCTTCTTGGTCCCTGTTCAGGGGTCGTAATATGCCAGCAATAGCTGCCCCTATTGCAAACTGCTACTGCCCCAGCCACTAACAAACACCAACATGAGCACAAACACCGCTTACGGGAACTGCTCCATGAAAAGCATTCGAACATACAAAGATAATAACCTAATATATTTAATATATGAAATCTCGTCAATAATAAGATAAGCACGTTAGTAGAAAACTGAGCCAAGGATATGGATAAGGAATTTCCTCAAAGAAGAAATGCACAGAATCATATTTTTAAATGTGCATGCTCATTGGTAACAAAGTTGAACAGATTACCATGTTCTTTGTGCGGCCTTTTTGAAATTGGAATGCCCAGAATTGACGAGGCTACGGGAAAATGGGGCAATTAGTGGATATTGATACAAGGGTTTTGGGGAGTAATAGGAAAACAGGGGATATAGGGCTTAACGATATGCATAGCTTCTGGCTCAGTGATTCCACATGTTTAAAAAAAAAATGTAGGTTTTCTGAGTAGTGTTTTAACTGGTGAGGATAGGAATGGGAGCTGGGCCAATGGAGGGCCAATGCTGTCATGACCCATTCTTGCAGCCCTTATAATACTGTCGTAGAAGGTGATCTGTTGCCACAGAGAAAACCAGTTAAGGATGCATGCTAAACGGAATGTAAGAATGGTTTTATTTTCCAATAAACTGTATGAAGGTAGAGATAGATCCCCCACAAAATATATGACCTAAGCGCTCTCTCTGAATGGTAGACTATTAGGGACATCTTCATCTTTGCACTTTTCTGTATTTCTAAATATGCTATAATACAAACATGTGCCCCGCTAAGTAACAAAATAAACTGATGAACAGAATGGCCCCAGAGTCATGGAAGCATGGAACAGAGTGTGGAATCTCAGAGGGAAGGGGGAGGGGTGGGTGCGGGGGAGGTAATCAACCAAAGAGCTTGAATGCATATATGCATACCCCATGGACACAGAAGGCCTGGGGCAGGGAGGGGAAAGAGGGGGTGGGTTGGAGGGGGTCAATGGGGGGAAAAAGGGACATATGTAATACTTTCAACAATGAAGAATTATTTGAAAAAACAAACAAAACCAAAAAACATGTGCCCCGGAGTCTTCTCTCAAGAGCAGCGGTCACCAACCGGTGGTCCGTGGACCACTGGTGGTCCATGAGGTCCGAAAGGTTGGTGACCGCTGCTCCAGAGCGTTACTTCCCTCCAGAGCTGCCTCCCTCCCCTCCTGGGGCTCTCACCTGGCCTGTTCCTCTGGCTGCCTCACAGGGGGCTAAAGCTGGAAGACACCTACACCAACAAGGACATGGACAAAGCTCTCCTGAAGGCCTCTCTGGACATGTTCAACAAGAAAACCAAGGCCTCTCTTTACCTCTCCACGCACAATGGGAACACGTACACCTCCTCCCTGTATGGGTGCCTGGCCTCACTTCTGTCCCAGTGAGTACTGCGTCAGGCCCACCTCCTAACCCACCCGTGGCCTCAGGGGTCAACCAAGCCTGAGTCCTCTTGTGGTTCAGAATTTTTTTTTAAGAAGGAAGAGAGGAAGGCAGGGAGGGAGGAAGGGATGGAGGGAGGTGAAAGAACCTTATTCTAAAGGTGTGTATAGGAGGTTTACAATCAGTATTAAACAGTCATCTCCAAAGTGAAGTTCATGTATTATGTCAGGGGATGTGCAAGAGCTACTCTATGCAGCAAGAAAACAGAGGAACTTTTATGCATATTTTTATCTCATCCACTTAAAATCTCTATACTTAGTAAAGATTCCTGGTTAAGAGAGTCTAGTTTTAGAGTCCCCAATCTAGGTTCAAATCTCTTTACCACTTATTAACTTTGACCTTGAGAAAAGACTTAACCTCTATGTGCCTGCCTTTCCCCATCTATAAAATATGTGCAACAACGTGATGTACCTCGTTGGGTTTTGATGAGTGTTAAATGTCTAAAGCAATTAGAACTGTAATAACACTCAGCAGATGCTCAAATGTTAATTGTTATTTCTATTGACATTCTACATTGTGAGGTTTAGAAGGAAATACATGTACTATATATAGTACATGCATATAATCTAGGAGATGCATATATATAAACCTGGCGAAATTGCCCAGGTGGTGTGGCTCAGTGGTTGAGTGTCAACCCATGAACCAAGAGATCACTTGGTTCGATCCCTAGTAGGGGGCATGCAGGAAGCAGCTGATCGGTGATGTTTCTCTCTCATCGATGTTTATCTCTCTATCCCTCTCCCTTCCTCTCTCCCTAAAAACCAAGAGAAACATATTTTAAAATAAATAAATAAGCAAACTTGGTGAAATTATTGCTAATGAGGGGACGAGAGCACTACCAGTCAATGTAGAAGCCTGCAGGTGAGTCTAGTGGTCTGGTCTCCATTCGGAGATGCCTTCAGACTTCACTGAACTCACCTTGTCTTCAGGGGTGGGAAGAAGCTCCTTTTACACCCCGAAATTCCTCTTCACTCCCTGTGCCAGCTGCACCTTGGATTTTAGCTGCTTCCTTCTCAGCATATTTTCTCCTTCTGGGCCTGTCCCCGGGGCCTGTCCCTCTCTCTTTGTGTGGGTGCTGGGAGCCCATTTCCAGTGGCAAGAGGTGAACTAGATTGAGTCAATGGGTGGTTGTGTATGAGGAGCACAGGATACAATGCCGGTGCACGTTCTGGGTTTTGATTCCCTCCCCTGCAGTCACTCTGCCCAAGAGTTGGCCGGCTCCCGGATCGGCGCCTTCTCCTACGGCTCAGGCTTGGCAGCAAGTTTCTTCTCATTTCGCGCGTCCCAGGATGCTTCTCCGGGTGAGTCTGTCTTTCTACCAGGTGCTTCTGGTAAAAGAAAGAATGTTCTGCCTCTCCGCCAGGGAGGCTCCCACCCCCACTGAAGAGTGTGATTAAGAACAAAGGAAACCCCTAAAGGGATTTAAGCCATGGAGCAGGTCTGCCTGATTTGTGTATTTGAAGCGCTGCCCTGGCACTAAGGTAGATTTGGGGAACCCAGTCAAGCTGGTCCAGCAAATAGTGCAGGTGAGAGTAAGGATGGCTTGGTTGCAGCTGGTTAAAGAGACATGGGCGGATTTGAGGTACCCAGTAAACAGCTGTTGATCACTTTGTGACGAAGGCAGTGAAAGTCACGCATCTAAACGCTGCGCGAGATGTACCTTGACTAGATGAGGGTCTGCCCCTGTGTTTTGCCAGCATCGTGTTTGCTGGCTTTCATCATTTCCTGGCTTCCAGGACACACACAGGGCACTGTCCCCGCAGGTTGGAGCTCCCACAGACCCTTGCTGTTACTGGGCTGGTGGCTGGTAGCAGTGACAATGACAAGGAAGCCGGTTTATCAATCTTGCTTTTGCTTCCCAGGCTCCCCCCTGGCAAACCTGGTCTCTAGTCTGTCAGACCTGCCAAAACGCCTGGACTCCCGGAAGCGCATGTCTCCTGAGGAGTTCACAGAAATAATGGACCAAAGAGAACAATTCTTCCACAAGGGTAAGGAAAGGGCAGGAAGAGAGGAGGAGGAGGCGGTTTTTCTCAGATTCTAGGCCGGTAGCTGAGAGCCAGGAATTCATCAGAGGTCCAGCGTATAGCGGGCCAAGGGGAAGATGCCTCTGAGATATGACTGGGAGAAGATCTGTTAGGTGCCAAGGGGCAAGAATGGGGTGGGGAAGCAAAAGACAGAGGTGGGGCAAGGTAGCAGTCAGCATGTGGCTTCCCAGTCCAGTTAACCACCAAAATGGGGTACGGAGGGAGCAGGGGAGCCCCACGCAAGCCAGATGTATGGTCTTTGAAAATACTATCTATGCAACAGTTGAAAGAACCCAGACTTTGGAGCTAGATATTCAAATTAAACTGACCTGTGACACTCACCAGCTCTTGCTCTTTGGGAAAATTATTGAACTTTTCTCAGTTGTCTAAAATCATGCTAACTCTGTCCGGCTGGTGTGGCTCCGTGGTTGAGCATCAACCCATGAACCAGGGGGTCATGGTTTGATTCCCAGTCGGGGCACATGCCCAGGTTGGGGGCTTGATGCCCAGTGGGGGGCATGTAGGAGGCAGCTGATGGATGATTCTCTCTCATCGATGTTTCTCGCTCTCTCATTCCCTCTCCCTTCCTCTCTCTGAAGTCAATAAAAACATAAAATAAAATCATGCCAATTTTGCAGAATTGCCAAACAAATTAAATAAATGAGTGCATTAAAATAAGTTTGGAGCAAACTTGACTGTCTCCACCCAACTGTACGAAACCTAAAAACCCAATATGGCCCCACAAAGCAACAAAAGAAAATTAAACCAAAGCTAGAGATATGACTGGAGAGACCAGCTGGTGATGTTTAAACCACAGTAACCGTATTTTCTGAAGCAAATCTTGAGATACATGGTTTGTACCGTGGTCTGAAAGGGGGACAGAACCTATGGAATTTGGAATGTTCCAGAAAACCTAGGTGGAGCAGCCATCAATCTTATCTGGAACAGGGGACATGATAGAGCAAAGAAAAAAAAAAACAATAAAAATAAAAATAGGACCTCTGAGATGAACATCCATGGACAAAACACTGAAATACTATAATAAACCAGGGCCAGAGGGCTTAGGGTGCAGAAGAAAGTGTCTGGTAGGAAAAGGGAAGCTCTGAGGTACACCTCAAGCTAAGTCCCATTGACCCAAAAAGCACGTGGTGACTGTGTCAGTGGAGGAAGGCCATGTTTACTGAAGGAGAATGTCAAACTCCTGTAATAAAATTCCTAATAGCCCAGCCTATGGACTAGATCCTATGGACCAGAGACTATGGACTAGAGCCTATGGACTAGGACCTATGGACTAGAGACTATGGACTAGAGACTATGGACTAGAGACTATGGACTAGGACCTATGGACTAGAGACTGTGGACTAGGACCTATGGACTAGAGACTATGGACTAGGACCTATGCACGTGCTCTGCTTCTGGTCCTCCTGCTGGTCCAGTGCTCTATTGGGCATAGAGGTGACCTCGCAGCCCCTTGCAACACAGCCAGGAGAGCGTCCCTCGGAGCTGTAGGCGTCCCTGTTACTATTTTCTCTTCCCCAATTGCATATAGCTCGTCTTGAGTCTTGCCTCCTCTCCTTATCCCACAGTGAATTTCTCACCCCCTGCTGACACCACCAGCCTTTTCCCAGGCACCTGGTACCTGGAGAGAGTGGATGAGCTGCATCGCCGAAAGTATGCCCGCTGTCCGGTCTGAAGGTGGTGAGTGGAATGTTGCAGGGTTGGCAGCAGGAACGTTTTCCCCCGGGAAACAGATGCAGTTCTGATGGTGAAACTAGGCCCAGGAGGGTTTGTAGCTCCCAACATGGTCAGAGGTGGGGAGTTTGTGCCATAAAGACCAAGAAAAACACTAGGACTCTTTGCCCTGGAAAGCCCAGAGCAGGGGGGAGAGGTGTGTTTTTAAATCTCAATGTGAAAATGAGAGTCAACGTGTTTATCTGATCTGCATATGCCAGGAAGCTCCCTAGAAGCTCAATAAAACAAAGTTAGCACCTTATGGAGAAGCAGGCTGTGGCCTTGAACCTATGGGATTCATTACTCCAAAGGGGCGAGATCAGCCCTAGCTGGTTTGTCTCAGTGGATAGAGTATCAGCCTGCGGACTGAGGGGTCCCGGGTTCGATTCCAGTGAAGGGCACATGCCCAGGTTTTGGGCTTGATCTCCAGTAGGGGGCGTGCAGGAGGCAGGTGATCAATGATTCTCTCTCATCATTGATGTTTCTATCTCTTCCTCTCCCTCTCCCTTCCTCACTGAAATCAGTAAAAATATATTTTAAAAAAACCACAAAGGGGCCAAATCAGTCAGGAAAATGAATAGCTTCAGAAAAGACACACAGCAGTGTGGTAGGGACAGATCCATAAGAGCAGGATCTGAAGGAGGGAAGAGTTTAATGGGAATGGAATGGGGCCAGAGGAAGTGGAATGTTGTTGTTAATCCTGACCCGCAGATATTTTTCCATTGATTTTTTGAGAGAGTGGAAGGAAGGGGGAGAGAGAGAGAGAGAGATTGAGAAAGAGAGAGAGAAACATCAATGTGAGAGAGACACATCAGTTGGTTGCCTCCTGTCCACGCCCCAACCAGGGCTGGGATCAAGCTTGCAACAGAGGTACGTGCCCTCGACTGGAATCGAACCTGAGACCCTTCAGTCCGAGAGCTGATGCTCTATCCACTGAGCCAAACCGGCAAGGCTTTTAAGCTGCTTTTTTAAAGAAAAATCAAGTATTTGGAATCTTAGAGTTCATGGACCCAGATATCTGCCTTCAGTTTATCTGCCTTCCAAGTTGGTAAGATACGCAGAAGAGTGAGAAGCAATTTCTCTTACAGCCCATACACCTCAATAAACACGGTCTCACGCCCAAATACTTCCTCTATATTTTTCTGGGTTTTTCTTAATTGATTTTTTTTTTTTTTATTGTTTCCTTCCTTTGGTAGATGAAGGGGGAAGAATGAAAAGGTTTGCCAAAGGCAGGGTGTGGAATAGGAGACAGGAGGGAAAAGTCCAGGGATAAAGGAGATTCTGAGATAAAGCAGAAAACTGCAGGCTGAGGGGGGCCCCCAGCTCCCTCCCAGCCCTGCCAGCTGCTCGGTGGGGGGTCAGGGGCCAGGCGGGGAGGGTGGGGCTGCAGGCTGTGGTGAGAAGGCAGGCTCAGGAGGCAGGTTCACTAGATGGTGACACTACCAGGGAGTTCGGACGTTTGTTTGTTTGTTTGTTTGTTTGTTTGTTTGTTTGTTTGTTTGAAATAGGGTTCTTAAGGGAAGGTCAGTGGCAAAGAGGGGGCTGTTAAGTATGCCAAGCTGGTTCAGTCATGAGGAGGGGGAAGAGAGAGAGGCAGGGGAAGGAGGGAGGGCGGGAGGGAAAAAGAGAGAGATTTGGGTTTTTCACGGTGTGTGGCGGAGAGAGAATGACATTTGGGATTTTGAAGGGAGAATTTCAGGGTCCAGCCCCCTCCCTCTCGGGTGGGCCAGCTTCCCTCCGGCTGAGGCCGCACTGTGCCTATGAGAGAAAGCCAGCGCCCTGGGCCTGCTCATGCCCATCACTCACCCGGGAAGGAACCCACATTAACGAGCTCGGAGCTGAAATAGGACTTTGAGTCAGGGCAGTGCTCGGCAAGCTCTTTGGGCCTCTGCGCGGCCCTGCCCAGCCTGCTGGCCTCTCAGACAGACCGTGTCAAGGGGGCTCTGCCAGCCCTGGCTCCCGGCTTTGGGCACCTCGGGCAGGCAGCAGGGCTTGGAGCTGGGAGGGGAGACCGTGGAGCACCCCAGCCAGCCCACGGGATGCCGTTAGGAGCGAGAGCCCCTGTGCACAGCCCTGCCTCGGGCAAGAAGCAGGGGCTGAGGGCGGGTGCCCGGGGTGAGACTCAATATTCAATGGCCTTGTTTTGCTTCTTTAAATTCCACAGCTCCACGGAGTGGCCCTGGGAAAAGTATGCTAGCACAGCTTTTGCCCACGAATCATATCAAAACAAACCACCACCCACCCACTCTTAGCTGGTAAACAGAATGGATTGGACATGCTGTCCCCGTCAGCCCGGGCCCTGGGGAGTGACAGCCACCCTCCGGGGCCCGCATGCCTTCTCCTGCTGCATCCCTGCCGGGCGCCGGGCGCTGTGGGCCAGGGCCCTTCGTGGAAAAGAGAGATGGAGGGAGGCCTAGCCCGGACCTCCAGCAACGTGCAGATCCTTGTCTCCAGATCCGGACGACTCGTCTATCGTTTGTTATAGCTGTTTTTATTATTATTATTATTACATTCCTGTGCTGTTATAGCTTTATTCTTCCTTTGGGTTTTCTGTGAATTTCTCAATTTTATACCTGGTACTCAGCTGATATAGTGCCATTAAAGAGATAGAGACGTGGGCGGGGGGGGGGGGGGAAGGGGTCGATGGTGTGGTGCTGGACAATAGCTAGACGTGGGGGCGTGATGACTTTGTAGTGTATACAGATGTCGAATTCCAATGCTATACACCTGAAATGTATATAATCACATGATAAAAGTTAAAGGCAAGAGAGGCAACCAGGCCCCAGAAGTCACAAGCAAGAAAATAAAATTAAATATTCACGCCCTGGCTCAGTGGTTGGAGCGCCGGCCGGCACACTGAAAGGTCACTGGTTCAACTCCCAGTCAAGGCCACGTACCTGAGTTGCAGGTTGGATCCCCAGCTCAGTCCCGTGAGTGCAGGAGGCAACCAATCGATTCTCTTACAGATGCTTCTCCCTCCCTCCCTCTCTCTCTCTCTCTCTCTTTCTCTTCCTCCCTTCTCCCTCCCCTTTCACTCCCTATCTAAAAATCCGTGGGAAAACTAGCCTTGGGTGAGGATTAACATTAAATTAAATTAAACTAAATACTCAAAACACAAAAGGAAGGAAGGATTCTTCTGTTTCCTGGAGAGAAGCCTGCTGAGCCTCCAGGCTCCTGCCCTGACCTGGCACCTGCCCCCCAGCAGTGAGTGGCTGAGCATGGTCTCCCCTCCTTTCTTTTCTCTGGGAGGTACAGGGAGACGAGAGTGGTGCAGCACACAAGGTGGCCCAGCTTCCCTCCCTGACCCAGGACAGCCGCCCAGGAGAGCCAGCAGTCAGGGGCCAGACAGGACTGCGAGAGCTTGCAGATCAAAGCTCCCTGCCTGGCCAGTGGCATCTGAACATATAAACCTGGGAGGGGTGTAATAGGTTCCGTCTTGGCTCCTCCAGCCAAAAAAACACGTTTGAAACCTAGAACTTTCCCCCCAGAGGACTGTTTGTCCCCCTTGGGTGAGGGCACCAGGATCCTCTTATAAAATAGCAATGGATCAGGGAGGTGGGTGCTGAGCTGAGGCTGGGACTGGGGGGTGGACACCACGTTGCCGCCATTCATTTCCTTTTAGAAAGTTGCTTCAGCCACCCCAACGAGAGTTTCCTCCATGGGTGGGAGCAGGCTGGCAGGGGTGGGGGTTGCTAGGGACAACGGGGCACTAGGCCTGTGGGAAGAGGTTGGGTCCGTCTGCCCACTTTGCTTTGCCCAAGGCTGTTTGTTCATTTCCCAACAGGCACCAGAAAATCCGAGATAAACCCCAATTTGAGCCGCTAATCCAGCATCAGCTGACTCCCTCCCAGGTGCTCAACTTCAGCTCCATTTCACCAGCTGTGGCTGCCCCTTGGCAGATCCCTCTGCTGAGGCCCTGCTCCTGCTCCCTCCGAAAGCTGGTTGGGGGCCCTCAGTCTGGTTGGCATCCCTGGCAGACAATAGATGCCTTTCCTGAGAGCTCTCAAGTAGCGTCTTCCGTGCAAGAGGCTCTGTGTAAGACTGAGACCTGCTGTCAACTCAAAGGCATAGGAATAAAAAATAAAAAAAACAAGGTTCACCGCCTGCCTCAGGTACTCCCATGAGCTCTGTGTGCAAAGTCAGAGCTGCTCAGTCAGTCCTGCTGTTCCGGTCTAGGCCCAGGCCCTCCAGCGAGGCGAGGACAGACCAGCTCTGAGCTCCCTGCAGATGCTGTCCTGCCAACCTTTAGCTCAACCACAGCATGGAGGAGGCCCAAGTGGTGGGTTCGCTCCTGTCTGTGCCAATCAGATGCCCTGTGCCAGGCATTAACCCCAGGCAGCAGCCTCAAAACCGGAAGTAAGCGGGCACAGGGTAGAGACGCAGCATCCCCTACTAACGGGAAAACCCTCACAAGCTGAAAAACGTACGATCAGGGAGCGAGTGCTGTTGTCATGTTTCATAAAAATCATCTTTGTTAAAAAACCAATATACTATCCAACCCATACTGAGCTGGCTTTGTGAACTCGCCTAATATTCTCATGCCTCGTCTCACACTTTCTGCCCCTGACAAAATCCTCCCAACACCTCAGAGAAACCATCCCCAGCGAAGTGGCTTCCTCCCCGGACTCCACAGAATTCATGGCTCCTGCTGCAGCACTTTCTGCACTGCTCCCCGTGACCTGTGCTGACCTGTGCCTGCTGCCCTCCCACCAGATGGAGACTTGGTGGGAGAAGTCTGGGTTTGACTGCTCCTCCTAGGCAAGTCACCTAGCCCAGGGCCAGGCACATAACGCTGCATATATTTATTAATATGCATGTCTAGTTCCAGATGGAGGGGATCTGAAATGCCCAGCTTTGTTCCTGTAAAAAAGCCTCTGAATAACCTGAGACAGGAGTGTCCACACCCAGGCATGCAGTTTGCCCATCCAGGTCCCCCTCCCTGCGCCCTAGCCTCCTGCAGCCAGAGCCACCCCCATGGCTGCCCGTGGGCACCCTCTAGTGGCACTTGTGGGTAATGACAACACAAAGACACCAGGAGATTGGGGGTGGGGGTGGGGGTGGGGCGCTGTTTATTAGGTGGTTATTACAGGGGTCAGACCACATAAGTGGTGTCAGCCCCGGGAATGTGACCTCTCAGTGTGGATCAAAAGCCCCCAAGGCTGGTCCCGGTGAGCCCCAAGGTCAGAAATGGAACTGAAAGGCCTCCGTCACATGCTGCTTCCAGGCGTCCAGGCTGGGCAGCAGGGAGGAGATGCCCATGACGTGCCAGGTCTCCCCGTCGGACACCACCGAGGTCTGGTAGGACAGCAGCTGCACGCCTGCCTCCGCCAGGAGCCCTGGGAAGAAGAAACCCTTGGTTGGCCCGGAGTATGGGAAAGGAGACGCGAGGGGCGGGAGTCTTGGGCTGCTGTGATGGCTGCTGCAATGGAGGTTGATGGCATCTGGATCGGAGAGCTGAGAGGGGGAACACTCGCTCAGCTTTATTCCAGAGAGCATCGCGCGAGGCAGGGAGTGAGCCACTGAGCTAGAGCAATTGCCTGACTGGCTGGCTGCCAGCTTCATCAGAACAACAGCGAGAGAACAAAGCAGGCCCGTTCTTCAGCGCAGCTGGCAGGGATGGGGAAATTGGCCCTGTCGAGAACTCACTCACTCTCTGCCAGGAAGTGCTCCAAAACTCCCCGCAGCCCAGGCGCCAGGGGACTGGGCAGCTCAAGGTGGCACAGACTGTCAAATCTCAGAGGGAAGATGGGGGAGGGAGGGAAGAGATCAACCAAAGACAGGACAACCCCTCCCGCAACCAACCTCCGCCTCAGGACACCAGCCCGTCCCACAGGCCCCTCCTCACCAATCATGGTAGGCAGCATGGCAGGGTTGGAGGGCTGAGCCCGGAACAGGAGCAGGGGCAGACCTCTGCGGAGAGGCACTTCTGGTCTGAAGGCAGCTCCGTTGAGTGCCTGCAGCACAGGTGTGGTGCCCTGGACAAAGCCCACAGCCTCGTAGGGGGCACCTGCCAGGGCCACGCTCAGGAGGCCTTCTCCGCATCCTTGCTCTCCTGGCACAGCGGGGTTATGGGAGGAGGTTACCTGCAGAGAGAAGGCAGGGGCGCGGTTACGCCTCCTGGCGGCATCATGCCCACCCTCTCCCTCAGCCCCATGGCCGATTGGTAGGGCTTCAGCCTGGCCCACTGGGTCAGCCATTCAGAGCGGGGGGAGGAATCAGTGGCCCCCACAGGGAAGGACAGATCTGCCTGGTACAGGTAACAGCTTGGAGGGGGGTGGGAATGAGGGAGGAAGGGAGGCGGGTCTGTGAGGACCTGGGTGAGCAGGTCTGCCTGCGGGCTGACCCAGCCTGGCCCCTCTTGCTCACTGCTTCCTGCACAGAACCAGAGGCCTCATTGGGATGTAGGTGTGCAGAGGGGGCAGGAGGGGGGCTGTGGGAGCCCTGCTTCCCATGGCTGCTGCCAGCTCCCACTGGCTAAGAATCACAAGCTTTGATCTACAAAGGGAACCAGAGGGAAAGACGCCAAAGAAAAGCCACGAGGGCAGCAGAGGCGAAGAGGATGTGTTGCCAGCTCCCAAGGCGTGTGCAAGCTCAGCAAGGAACCGGGCTCGATGGAGAATGCAGCCCTGGCTGGAGCCAGAGGCTGAGCACACGAGGCTGCTTCCCAGTCCCCCAGCCCCCCAGCCAGACGCAAACTGGCTCCTCAGTGTTCCCGGCTGAGAAATGGGGGTGCTGGCACCGACGTGCACACACACAGCACTTTCCCGCACAGCAACGCCCGGAGGCAGGCGGAAGCCCCGTTTTGCACATGCAGACGTCACCTGCGCCACCTCTCACAGGCAGACCGTCCGTGGCAGGACCGCCCCCAGGGCTCCCACTCACTGAGCAGGGCTGGGGCGTGCTCTGAACACGCAGGGGGAGAAGGGCTGTGCCCACGGGGTGAGGAGGGGAGGGCGGGCGGGCACCCACATTGAGGCCGGCCTCCTTCACCAGCAGCTTGGCGTTCACCAGGTTCACGTCCGCGTGGTTGGAAGCGTCTCTGAGGAGGCCGACGATGACTGCGGGGCTCAGGCAGTTCCCGGCGTTCTTCAGGGACAGGCCTGGGGACCGAAAAGAAGCCACCATCAGGTCAGTTTGTGGAGCAACACAGGGGGGGCAGGAGACCCCAGCACCCACTTTGGGTCACGGCTCCTCACACCCTGGGGACCCCGATTCCAGCCTGCCTGGGCAGTCCTGCTTCCCCCGGGGAGCCGACACACGGTGGGTCAGCAGACCTGCCCAGAGGCTGGCCCAGCCTGGCCCTGTCCAGGTCTGGACCCCGAGGGCACTCTCATCCAGTCGAAAGAAGTCATCTCCAAAACTCAGCCCAAATCCACACCTGCCATGGCCCGGCCGCCCTGGCCTGCCTGTCATTCTGGCACTCACTCCCTTGCTGGCCTCAGCAAGGAGAAGAAAGGGGTAACCAGTTCCCCCTGCCTTGTGGCCTGGGCACCCAAGCCAGTGGGGATCCCCTGGCTCGGGCCTTGCCCAGGACGGACAACGCTCAGGGTCTACCTGCCCCACCCCCAACCTCTCCCCAAGAGTCAACAGTCAATGGGGAGGGACTCTCGGCTGTGCTAGAGCCTCCGGTCTCTCAGCACCTCTGCAGCCAGCTGGAGCCTGCACAGTCACCGAGGGGTGGACAGAGGGCGCTGTTCTGTTCCCTCATCATGGCTGAGCAAATGCCCCAAGGCCACCAGCTAGTCCCAGGGCCCATCTTAGGCTGTCAGAGCACAGACTGTCCCCACACCGCGTCTGGCACACCCATCCTGACTCACACGTCACACATGAAGAACATGGCTCAGAGACCGGAATGCCACCCAGCAGGTAAGTGACAGGGTCAAAACCAGAATCAAACTCCATGTCACTTAACCAGGACTCCGGCCGCCAATCCTACCGCCTCTCATGGGAAACTCTGTCTCCTGTGGAGGTTTCTCTTGCACCCCAAACACGCACTTCCTTAAGCTACCGCACAAACACGCACATCTTTAAAATAACGTGCAAACGTGACTGTGAAGATTAAGCACATTTCCCAATGACTTTTTGTCCCTCCTCTTCTGTCTCCACTCAGTAGCAAGTGAGCCAATACTCAGAACGTGGAACATGGGGTCCCAAGACGAGGGTCACCTCCGAGTCCCTGTCTGACCTGCAGCAGACACCCCTAGTGGGGTGCAGGGTCCACACCCCGCTTCCCCTTCCCTCTGCAGTGTCCCCCGCTCACCCTGCGTTACCACCTGGATGGTCCCTTTGGGGGACCCCGCCCAGGCTCGCATCAGAGTCCCCAGAGCTTCGGCCAGACCGAGCCAAGGTTTGGTGTGCGGAGAGAAGGCGCTGGTAAGGGCCTGGGCATTCACCTGCAGGGAGGGGGCTGAGGTTAGGAAGAGGTGGGAGCAGAGTCCAACAGCTGGGTGGCTGGGAGCCTGTGGCAGGCCAAGGACGTGTGCCACTAAGAGGGACCCTCACTCTCAGGGGCTTTCTCCATCGCCCCGCCCCACGGGAGTCCAGCCCTCAGCCCAGCCTCACCCCTGCATCCGCAGCCTGCAGAGAACAAAGGAGCCTTTCCCAGACGCTGGGCCCTGGGGAGAACCTCAATCTCCGCACAAGGCTACACGTCAGGGCGGAGCTGGGCTCCCTGCTGCCAGGCCTGGGCATCCAGGCGAGGGGCAGGCCAGCTCCTGCCACCGTCCCCACCCCCACCCCCCTAAACCCTGGAGGCCAACTCAAGTGGAATCTTATCTCGGCTCCCAGAGCAGAATCTGGCCAACACACCACGCTGTCCCCGCTGTCCCCATTCCCATCGCCAAGACTCCTGCTCCTCCCTCTAACCTCCGGGCCCCACCCCACCGGGGATACTTACGACCCCGGCGAGGGCTCTCCCCTTCACCATGTCCACGAACTGGACAGCGATCTCCTCCCCGCAGCGGCTCTGGGCCTCCTTGGTGCTTGCGCCCAGGTGGGGGCAGCTGATGACGTTCTCGTGGTCCACCAAGGCGCGGTCCCGCGGCGGCTCCTGCCCAGAGGGGGACAGGGAAGTTGCAGGAGGGAAGGCACCTCCTACTCTTATTTCATCAGCGTGGTCACTGGATTCAGTGACTGGCTTCCTCGTGGATGTCCCACCGCAGCGAATTGGTGGACAGAGCTGTGGACCACATTCAAATGTGCCTCTGGGCAAATCTCCATCTTCCCGAGCCTCAGTTTCCCTCCCTGAGAAATGGGTGAGCACTGCCTACCTCATACCATGGTGATGGAGATTACACACCCGTAATGCAAGAGGCTCTCAGCTCTGGTACCTCCTGTGGTTGCTGCTCTTCCCTGAACGCCCCGCCCCCTGCGCTCACTGTCATGCTGTTTGCAGACACTGAGGGTGGCCGCCTGAGCACCTCCTCCCCACACTCCAGGGTCCCGCCACCTCTTCTGCTCGCTGAGCAGTGCCCTTGGGAACGGGGCATAGGCTCTTCTCTGCTGGGCACTGTCCCCAGGGCTCTGTGGGCTCCCACATCACCCCGGCCCCAGGCTGTGGCAGTCAGTGCTCTGAGGAGACCCAGGGCCAGTGGACAGCGCTGTGCTGGGGGACGGCAACCCTCAGAGACCTTACCATCTAGTCCAGAAAGGTCACCAGAAACAGACCCAGTGCACCGTGCACCCTGGGCAGGGAGTGGACAGCGAGTGCTATGGGGGCTCTGGGAGGGCGGGGACTGGCCAAGGCCACAGTTCATACATGCCCAGCACCCGCCCCCCGCCTCGGCCAAGGCCCCTGCGCTCTCCCCGTGACTCCTGTGTTTAGGCGGCGACGGGATTCAAGGGGAAATGCACCCTTCTCAGCTGGGTCTGGCGCGTGGGCAGCGGGGGGGTCAGGATGTCGGGGAGGGAGACCTAGGAGAGCAGCCCACCCCGGGGACCCAGGAGCTTCTAACCTTCGTCCTCGGGCTTCCCTCCCGGGAGAGAGGAAGGGCAGGGAGAGCCAGGGGCACCGGGCGGACTTGGCGGGATTCGCTTCATCAGACCAGCACCAATGCATGAAGCCTCTCTCCCTGCCCCAGGCCCGGGCTGCAGAACCATGTGCTGCTGCTGCCTTCTCTGCGGCTGTAACGCGGCCCAGGCCAGGAACGGTCCGACCTAACGCTCGGGTTTTGCAGGAGCCCGCGTGGCTGCCTCCGCGCAGGGAGGCCTCCTCAAACCACACAACACGGGACCATTTCTCCCCTTTACCAGGACAGAGAGATGGGACCTGAGGGCCTCCTGCCCGCCCCCGCCACCCCAGCCCCGCCACTTGCCTCCCCTCCCGCCCACGCGAGCACTCACCTCCGTGAACACGTCCAGCGCTGCGCCCGCGCACTGCCCCGACTGCAGGGCCCGGAGCAGGGCGCCCTCGTCCACGATCCCTCCGCGGGCGCAGTTCACCACGCGCACGCCCTTCTTGCACAGGGCGAAGGTGCTGTCGTTCAGCAGGCCTGGAGGGAGGGAGGGAAGGGAGGACGATGCCACAATGGTGACAGGGTCCCCAGGGCTTGGCTACAGCTCGGACCCCCTTCCCCGCCCAGCTCCTCCCCACAGGCCTCCTTCCTGCAGGACAACACTCTCTGGTCTCCCCTCTCCCCTCTGATGCGCTGGGCCAGACTCAGTTTAGAAACCTCCTAGAAGTCCCTGAGATATGCCTGCAGTGGCCCAGGCACACTGTCCAGGGGCACTGGTCATACATGTTGCCCCAGCTCACCCCCAAAACCCCAAAACTCCCTGCAGGCTCACCCCTCCCCTCTAATGCAGGACAGCTCACAAAGCATCCCATGCTGGTGCTAGTGGAGCTGATCACACACACACACACACACACACACACACACACACACACACACACACAAACACACACGCAGTGTCTGTGGAAGCCCTACACGGGGCCCACCCTTATCTGGTCTGTGGCTTCTGTGGCCACCCCCAGGTAGGGACACACCCACCTGTCGTGGAGGGCAGGAGAGGGGTGTGCACAGTGATGAAGTCACAGAGGGGCCAGATCTCCTCCAGGGCCAGCTGCTGAACGCCGAAGGAGGCCGAGACCTCTGGTGAGATGATGGGGTCGTACCCTACAGTCTGGTCATGAGAGAGTGTGTGTGTGTTTAGTATTAGTATTTGTATTTGTATTATGAACAATGGCCACCAGGGAACATTTACACACACCAAGCTATGCTAAGCCTTCTGCAGACACCAGTGCGCTGAGTGGTAGGGGCTTACACACCAGGAAGGGCCAGGACCAGAGCTGAAAGGCATGTGTGTCTGCGTGCACGCTCTGAACCATAAATGTAGGAGCAGCTCGTGTGGACGGGCACCGTGGAGCATGGAAGCCCTTGGGAAGCAGGGAGCCCCGGGGAGGGAGGACGGTCACTCGGGGATCAGTGTGGGGCACAACCAGGAAGGGAGGACCACAGGGCCAGACAACAGCAGGCCACTGGCTGCTGAGCAGAGCGAGCGCGGGAGAAGGGAGGGAGGGGCGGCGGTGCAGGGTTAGAGACCAGGACCCGTCATCGGGGAAGGGGGTGAAGTACCCGTGCTGACAACTACGGGGAAGGGATGGTCCCCTCTCCTGGAGTTACTCTTAGGGGTTTAAGATGCACCTGGTCTTGGAAGGCAGACCATGTGACTAGTCCCAGGGGGTAGAAATGACTAGTGACAGATGCTTTCAACAAGGCAGGGCTGCCGGGGGTGGAGAGCAATGACAACAGAGGAGGAAAGTGAGACATCAGGGCACCACGTGGGGGAGGGCCCAGAAAGAACCTGGGTCTGGGGAGGAGGTGGACCCCCCCTGAGGCTGCTGAGAAGGAAGAAGGTTGACTACTGGGAGACGGGGGCAGGCAGGGAACTTGGGGTGTCCGCTGCACTAACCGCATCACATTGGCCAAAGGTCATCGCATATCAGTGAAGGGAATGAGACAGGCCAGTAAGCCAGGGCAGGTGGAGAGGGAAGCTGAGACAGTCCGCCAAGCAAACTGGCTGAGCAACTTGCAGCCATTTATAGTCGGTCACCTCCCTGGAGATAACATCGAGGCTTCAGGTGTATTTCAGCTCCTGGCTTAGAAAAGCAGCAAAACCAGGTGGGCGGGCGATGCCAGGACCAGCTGTGATGACTAACTAACCACCCCCCACCCTGACACTGACCAGTCAATAGAGAGCAGGACCACCCGAGAAATCAGGGGAGAGCGAGAGGCAAGCATCTCTCCTCCATCAGAAACAGCTGGGCTGCCAGACACCCATCCCTGAGCAAGGTTACAAGCCAGCTGAGCAGCTGGGAGGCACCTGCAACCAGGTGCAAAGCAAATGACAGAAACATAGTTATTTTAGAAAATAAAATGGCAAAGAAGATGGCTGTACCAAGCCCAGCGCTCCTGGAGAAGCAACGGAAAGTGGTTATGGATGAGGTGCAGCGTTTGGACCCCACTTTTCATCACCGTGTGGAGGAAGGAGAGCCACGCGGCCCCACCCCAACCACGGTGGAGGCTTTGGGGAAGGAGGCGGCCTCGCGGTGCCTTATGGGATCGACAGCTGGTGGCACCCAGGCCCACATGGCCCGGCCCTCAGAGAAAATCTATTTTTCTCTCGTGGGGAGAATAAAATGCCCAGGGGGAGGAGGGAGGATTCTGGGCTGATTCTCACAAGTCTTCTCACAAGTCTGCTTTGTCCTGCTGCCTGCGGAACAATGGCCCCTTCATCTCTAACTCAGATGCACTTTGGCATGTGGAGTGGGGAGAGGAGAGGTCACAGGCCAAGCCTGACAAGCGGGTTCACACAACTCTAGGACCCTGGGCTCTCAGAAGTCAAGAAAAGGGGCAAGCTGGCCACGTGCCCCTGCCTGGGGCCAAAGGGAAGTGGGCGGGGCCAGGGGATACCATCTCCTGCACCCCCAGGCCCTGACTCGGCTTTCTTTCAGAGATAGTATCTCACTCATCCTCCTGGAAAGAATTTGAAAGAAAACTCAAGAATTTGAAAGAATACTCGTTCTTGTTTTTTGTTTTGTTTTTGTAACTGGAGTCATCCGGGGCAGAAAGGTGCTGAGCTAAGACCTGGGGTCCTTGCACCAGGAGACCATGTAGGGGGTGGGGGCTAGAAGGGTGACATCAGCCAGCAGAGGACCAATGCCTCAGTGGGGTCCTGAAAAGGTCAGTAGGTCCCTGGAAAAGGTCAGATGTCCAATGTGCACACGTTGGGGCAATTTCGGAAAAACACTATCTGAAGTCTATTGCTAGAAGGAGCCTTGGGGAGAGGCATAAAGGACTCCCCACCTCAATCCCAGCCCCAAGACAGACTCCTGATGTCGGGGTAACAAAGGAACCTCCCTTTCCAAGGGCAACTCCAAGGCGACCTCTAGCGGGTGCCACAGACGCAGCCTTGGGAGGCTGGTCCCGCCTGCTCCGGGCCCCCTGGCTCAGCAGAGGGCGCAGGAGAGCTAGGCAAGGCCCGGTTCCCTAGATGGAGGCTGCAATGATGGAGTCTGACAGCCATGCCCACCCTCCAGCCACGCCCACTCGAATCTGTAGCCACTTGGCTTAGCCTTGACACTCTCCCCCACACACAAAGAAATCTTAAACACAATATAAAACCAAATCAATTCAAAGCTACAGAGGTGAGGGCCCAATGCCACCTCCCCCCCCACCCCCCCCACCCCCCCCCTTCCACTGTCCCTCGGGCCCCTTTCCAGAGCCTGAAGCTCTGGGAAGAATTTGAAAATCACTGCTCTTGGGGCCATAGGAATTCCAACTACAGACCGAGATAAGAGAGCTTTTGATCTAGAAAGAACTCAGGGAAGGGCCTGTTTAACCGACAGGGGTCAGGAGTGGAGACAGCCGGGGTGGTACAGGGCAAAGAACACAGATTAGCAGTCAGGAGACCCAGAGTCTGAGCCGGACTCCACCACTCACTGGCCCTGTTTTCTTGAGTGTATCACATAACCTTCCCGGGCCTCAGTTTCCTTATCTGCAACTGGGATAATAATATTGACTCCGCAGGGCCAGGGAGCACAGCATCCGACACAGCCGACCTCAGTGCACGTGAGCCAGACCAGAAAGCATCAGTGGCAACTGGTGCCTCCAGTCCAATGTCCATCCCTCTGGGCTATAAGTCAAACTCATTCACACCAGCCACCGAGAAACTTGTGAGATGCTGGTCTGCTCCTCACAGAAAACCTTGATAAGAAAGAGCAAGGCTCAGCTCCTGGCCCACGCAGGTCTTTCACACATTCCAGACCAGAGGGCATGCCAGCGTGCACGCATTGAGTCTCCGAAGTGATCACCTGTGATTTAGCAACACTCCTGGGAAAAAGCTTCAAGCAGGAAATGCTATGGGGAGACCCAAATGATTCAGACCCTCAGCAGGCTGCCAGCTTCGAGAATTACCCGGAAACCCGCATCTGTGCCACGCGGCTCAGAGCAAGTCAACAGCAGCTCTATGGTGGCTGCTCAGGCTCCTTCTAGACCTGTGCCTGTGCGAGTGTCAGTATAGGTGGGCAACAACCACAACCTCCCTCCCCAACCACAACACACGCACCCCAGGTGGTCCTGGGAAGACACCCGGCTAAGCTCCCATCGGAGGTGAAGGACCCCCTTACCCCGAGTGACCAGATAGTCACAAAGAAAGGAAAGGGGACCTTCCATCCCCAGCCTCTGAGCGCAAGACAGCCTATCCCTTGTGATATCAAGGGGTCAGCTCTTAGATCACCATACCCCGGAAGGGGCCAGCTGCTAGCCATTCATTAACAGCCTCCTGAGTGAGACCAGCCTGGGTGACAGATTAGGACACAGGTTAGCCCAGGCGCCAGGGAGAGAAAGGGATGATAACCAATAACCTGTCCATGCTTTGCAGTTCCGACCGGGCCAGCCCAACCAGACGTCCCAGAGTGTCCCCTGTGCCTCTTGGTCCACTCTATGTCTTCAGTGACAATGTTCTCCCAAGTTACATCACTTCCCAGGACGGCACAGGGATGTCGATGGCCCGGGTGGGTGACATCGAGGGGCTTCCAGGATCTCCCAGTCTCATGTCGGTTTCCAAAGACTGGGGCCAAGGTCTCGGAGGTCGAGGCAAAGCCAAGGACAACGAGTGGGTCCCGTCATCAAGCTGGGCCGCCTGGTCACGGAAGGGAAGATGGAGTCCCTGGAGGAGATCAACCTCCTCTCCCTGACCATCAAGGAACCTGAGCCCGTTGGCTTTTTCCTGGGGGCATCCCTCAAGGATTACATCCTTGCAAAAACAGACACACATTGGGCAGAAGCCTGGCCAAAGGACCTGGTTCAAGGAAGTGGTCGCCACTGGACTACAATGGACATGTTTCAGGGGTTACAAGCAGCATGTCTCAGAAGCAAGACAGCCCAGAGTGACCCTCCAGAGACACCCACCCCTTCAACGCCATGCTGGGTGTAGCACATCTGGGTGTATCATGCAGGCTGGGCCCGGAAACACAGATTAACATTGATGAGCAGGTTCTAGACACATGTCTGCGGGGTGTCAGTCACTTCCCCTGCGGCCACTCAAGGTCCTGCATCCCCCTGGGTCCCCCAGAAGCAGCTCCCGCAGGAGTGGAGTAGCCGAGTGTCGCCAGAGACCTGACAGGCTGGCTGATCGCATCCATTATTCAGGAAATGAGGTGAGGCTTTTTGTCTGAGTTAAGTCACTGCCAAAGTCTCAAGTCCTTGACAACACATGTCCCTGAGTTGGAAGAATCCGATGTGCTATGGCTCCGTGGACGGGAGTGAAAGGAGCAGAAGGGCCGTGGGGCCTGGACCCTGCTCCGAAGTTACTGCACCATCAACGAAACCAGCCTTTACCTGTATGGCCGCGTGTGCTCTGAGCTTACCTGACCCCTGTCCCTGTTAGGTGACTGGAAATCCCTCTGAGCTAAACCTTGATCCCTCAAGAGGCAGGAGGAGAAAGTGCTCTCCGTGGCTGATGGCAGTTCGGCTCCCTTACCCAGAAGGACGTGGGGTTGGTTGGTGCTCATGGTCAATGGATCCTGCCAGGCCACACTCACCGCTCGTGGAGATCTAGAAAAATGTTCCTGCCTTTCCCCGTGCTAGGGTTCGGGAAGATGTCTGGATGACTTAAATATGATGGGGGGGGGGGGTACAGGGGGTAGAGGCAGGAGGCAGGAGGCAGAGGCAGATGCTCAAGGTGGTAGAATGGGATGCCCACCTGGGTTCTTATCTATCATCCATTCGCTGTGAGCCCTCAGCAAAAATTAACAAACTCTGGAGGCCAATATAAACTAAGGGTTCATCAGTAAGTTCCCTATAGCTCTATGAAAGTGGGAGGGACAGACAGAGGGGGAGGGCGCCAGGGAGAAATGGAGACTTCTGGAACAGGGCCATGTAAATTTTTCAAGACCTGAAATGATCTGATTTTCAAAGCCTTTTCCCTTAATGTTTAACTGAAGCCTCCCTGGCTGCAATGTGAACCCACCACCCCCTCACAGCCACTGTACGCAGGGAGGCGGCCCCAGCCCTCCCAGGTGCCTGTCACTCTGGCCTATCTGGGCGCCCTCTCTGGTCTGAGTGGCCTCCCCCTATGCAACGTCCCCAGGTGTGGTTCTGCTTTTGATGATAGCCTGCCCTCAACCGGAAGCCTCCCAGCATAAGATAAGGCGGGGCCCTGGGGGCAGGCAGGGGGCAGGCAGGATTTCGGAGAAAGGTGTGGGGTCTCCAGCCACCATCAGCTCTAGGATCCTATCAGCTTACAGACAAGCACCATTCAGTTTCTACTGAACCCTGGAGAGGAGCTAGAACAGGGGTCCTCAAACTACGGCCCGCGGGCCACATGTAAATACAAATATTGTATTTGTTCCCGTTTTGTTTTTTTACTTCAAAATAAGATGTGCAGTGTGCATAGGAATTTGTTCATAGTTTTTTTTTTTAAAAAACTCTAGTCCGGCCCTCCAGCGGTCTGACGGACAGTGAACTGGCCCCCTGTTTAAAAAGTTTGAGGACCCCTGAGCTAGAAGATGGATGGACAATTGCTCTGTTGTAAGGGTGTAAGTTTGCTCATGTTTCCTGAATCAGCATAGGCGACAGACACAGCAAACGAGGCCTCACAGCAGGGGAGGGCAGGTCGGCAGGAAACGGGACCCCTCTCCGCTGGGACTCAGGACTGTTACCCACCCCAGGGCTGAAGGACCTCCACCGAGCAGCCCCAGGTTCTGAGTTCAAAAGTGCACACCAGCAGGTAATGCTCCCTCCCTCGCTGGCTGTACCGCCTGGTTAAGCCAGGGGCTCTAAAAGGGAGGGGTGGGGGGATCAGACCCTCCTAGGACAGGGCCTTCAGCTTCTCGCACACAAAGCTGCCTCTTCCCAACTTCCTACAGACCCCTTACCTTCATCCCGAAGGACTGCATCCGGACGGCCACCTCTCTCCCGATCCTCCCCAGGCCAAGAATTCCCAGGGTCTTCCCATTCAACTCGGTGCCCATGAACTGCAACCAAACAGGCAAAGAAGCCGAAGTCAGCACCAGGTGTGAGCTTCAGGCACTGAGCCAGGTGCGGGGAGGCAAGGCCGGCCGCTCACCTTCTTTCGGTCCCATTTGCCATTCTTCATCGAAGCCGTCGCCTGGGGAATCTGCCTGCAAGGACAGACACAGGCTGAGCCGGCCCACGCAGACCCCGCCAGCTCAAGGAGGCGCGCCAGGATGCCTGCAAGCCACCCCCACCTGGCGCGAACCGAGCTCGGCCTGGGTCTGGGGGCTCAGGCTCAGAAACAGGAGGGTCGAGGCTGTGCAGCAGAGGGGAACCCTCTGCAAGACTTGACTTGGGACCTGGCCAGTTTGGCTCAGTGGATAGAGTGTTGGCCCTCGGACTGAAGGGTCCCAGGTTTGATTCCGACCAAGGGCATGCACCTGGGTTGCAGGCCCTGGTGGGGGAAACAGTCGGGAGGCAACCAGTCGATGTGTCTTTCTCACATCAATGTTTCTCTCTCTGTCTCTCTCCCTCCCTTCTACTCTCTCTAAAAATCAACGGAAAAATATCCTCAGATGAGGATGAACAAAACAAACAACGAAAAAACAAAACAATAAGGAAGCGAACAAACTCATTAAAAAAGGCGGGGGGGTGGGGGGTGGAGAATGACTTGGAGTCCTAACTTCTGTCTCCAGCTGGGAGTCTGGGAAGAGGTTCTGATTCCGCGTCAGCCCCCAGGGATATCAGAGTGACTCTGGGCGCTAAAACGCAAGTCAGTCCTCCAGGGTTTGCAGGAATAAGAAATGCCGTTTGCAGGAATAAGAGAGGCTCTGATGGCATTAAAAGCTCCAGAAATTCAAGAATTTTCATTTTCCTATTCCACCCAGGGCCACAACCTACAACATCTTCCACTATATCAGGGGACAGCTGATTATTTTTTCGTCCTTGGGAGTTTAAGCCCCAAGGGTCTCAGGCTAGATTTGGGTGGGTGGGTGCCACAGTCCACACACGTCTAACTTCTCCACCTCCTGTCCCACCACCTCAGGTGGGCACACACGCACGCGACACCCCACGCAGCCTCTCTGCTCCTATTGGCCAACATGGAAGTCTAATCTCCTTGTGTTTTCTGGAGGAGACCAAGGAAGCTAGGGCAAAGTGAGAGGTCACAGGGGCAGATGTCCTGTGGGACAAGGCCATCCAGGCTTCTCTGGTAGCAAAAAAGTAAGAGACAAGAAACAATGTTAGAATGTTTAAGGCGTATCTTCTGTTTTAGACACTCTTATAGGAAATGTTTAGACCCCGATTCGCTCAGTGAATGCTCACAAATGCACAGTGTGGGGCTCTGGGGGTTAAACACCCCACCCAGCTCTGCCCACCTGGGAGCAGCTGAACGGATTCGAACCCAGGAAGGCCTCCCACCAGGCAGCCTCCTAAGAGTGAAATGCGGGCTTTCCTGCTGGTCAGGAGACGTGCAATGGTCTGTGGGTGGGTGGGTGCACAAAAAGAGATTCCGAAATATTGTTCCTGTGTTTCTACTTCACTGACTTCTTATATAAAAAAAGTCCTTTCCTGTCTGCCCATTATGGACTTCCACCTGCTGGTAAGGCTGTTCTCCACTGGGAGCCCCGGGGACTTGTGGGTAAACTCAGCCAACCTTAAGGAACTCGCTTCAGGGGAAAAGCTCCATCTCCCTGCTCCGGCCCATCACACCATCGCGCCTCGTTCAGGAAAGCAGTAAGGGAAAGTGCTCTCGGTCTCAGCACTTGGTGAGACGGAGCCCCCAACCCTCACTCCCCTCCCCGCCTCTTCTCAGCTCCCTCGCCTCCTGTCTCTGCCCACCCCACTCCGCGGCGGCCCCGTCCGGGCTGGGTTCCTGCTGCTGGGGAAGTGGTGCCTGTTCCTCTCTCCAACCTCCTCTCCTCTTCACTGGCCAGTGACTGTCAGTGGGTCCCTGGGGTCTCAGGGAGAGATCTCGGAGAAGAGTTAGAGCAACGCTGAGCCCCTGGAGGTCCTCCCCAGCAGGAGGGAGAACGGCTCTGGAGGGAGGGAAAGAGTGACTTCTGGGGCCTGGCAGGGCTCAGGCCCGCGTAGAGAAGCAAGGAGTCCTGCTGTCTGGCTGCTGGCGTAAGGGTCCCAGGTCTCAGGGATGCAATGCCAGTGGACCCTTCTGACCCTCCCCTGTGGACTCAGGACCAGGGACACGCAGAGGAAAGTGACTGAGAGACCAAGGAAGAAGGGAAAAAAGGATCCCAGGCTCTGCCAAGGGGCCTCGAGCCGCTTCCTGCCCTGTCCCTGGCTCCATGCCCTTCCCGGACCACAGAAATGCTGGGGTTGTCTGCTCAGCGCAATCGTTTCACCACCAGCACAGTAGGGCTCACAGGCATCATGTGTCATATCCACTGTTCCTAGCCTGCCCCCCTACTCCAGGGGCCCCCCGGCCCAGAATTCTGGGTTAAAAGAGCAAGAGATTTGAGCATTTGAGTTCCCTTGTGTTATGAACCCACGGGTAAGCACGGGGATCTCAGGGCAGCTTTTTATCTTATTTTATTGCAACACAGACCTGTGAGGACAGTGACAGAGAGGCCAGCCCTGCCACCGAAGCCGGAAACAGCTTCTTGGATGCATTAACACTGGAGCTTAATCTTGAAGAACAAGAAGAGTTACGTAGACACGCGGATGGGGAAGGGTGCTCCGGCAGCAGGAAGAGCGCTCACAGAGCGTGGAGGTTAGAAGCTAGTGCAGTGACGGAGAACCTTTTGAGCTCGGCGTGTCAGCATTTTGAAAAACCCTCACTTAACTCTGGTGCCGTGTCACATATAAAAATTTTTTTTAAAAGGAGCCATCCTTTTTTTTTTTTTTTTTTTTTTAAATATATTCCATTGATTTTTTACAGAGAGGAGGGGAGAGGGATAGAGAGTTAGAAACATCGATGAGAGAGAAACATAGATCAGCTGCCTCCTGCACACTCCCTAGTGAGGATGTGCCCGCAACCAAGGTACATGTCCCTGACCGGAATCGAACCTGGGACCCTCGAGTCCACAGGCCGATGCTCTATCCACTGAGCCAAACCGGCTACGGCTAGAAAGTTTTTGATATTTGCCACCATAGCAAAACAAAGACTTGTATTTTTGATATTTATTTTATATATTTAAATGCCAATTAACAAAGAAAAATCAACCGATAAAATGAGTTCGAGTGTCACCTCTGACACGCGTGTCATAGGTTCACCATCACTGAGTTAGTGTGTGAAAATCGACCGCCAGGAGGGGCACAGACAATGGATGGGGAGAGTGGGAAGTGAGGAAGGAGAAATGAAAGGTCACACACAGTCACTCTCCCCAGGACCCTGCTCCTACGTGACAAGCAGCAACCTGGTCACTGCCCCTCCCCATGGGCCAGCACCGGGAACCTGACCTTGGCCCGCCAGAGCCTGGGTGCTGAACGTTCCTCGCAGCCTGCGTGCCGCCAGGCTGCAGCGTCCTCACTAAGCTTCTGCGGGTTCCTTTGCTTGCGGAATCCTCCTAACTGATATGCCAGGGGGCTGGGCTCTGTTGAGAGAAGTCAGCGACTTACCTGGCCAGACACATGATCATCCCACAGGTGAGCTCCGCGGCACTGAGACTGTTCCCGTTGGGAGTGCTAAGGAGCAAAGGAGAGAGGGGACATCAGCGGGCCCAGGCCCGGTGCGCTCACTCCCGTCCCAGCAGGAGGCCCTGAGGGCACACTGTGCTCGCTCTCTGCTCCATGAGCTGGTCCCACGCCACTGCCCCTGGCTTCACATCCCAGGGCTGGGACCTGCCGCAGAGAAACACACCTGGCCTCTCTGCCCAAACTCCCTTCTCCCGAGAGAGCAGCGTCTCCCTGGCCTGGCTCAGCCCTTTGTCCGATTCCTCCCATTTCTGAATCCACCTGCCCGAGGAGGCACAAATCCCGAGGCTCATGCCATCAACCCGACCGGGGCTGTGCCTGTGATGGGTGACACATCCATCAGATGCAGAGGTCAGTCCATTGCCCACTGGCCTCCACCAAGGTGCCCAGCTTGGCTTTTATTCGTAACAAAGTGATATATATATATATATATATTAGAGACCCCGTGTACAAAATTCGTGCATGGGGGAGGGAGGGGTGTCCCTCAGCCCAGCCTGCCCCCTCTCGCAATCTAGGACCCCTCTGGCAGGGTCCCTAGGCCTGGCCGGTGATAAGGGCCTATCCGGGCTTTCCCCCGACTCCTGCCCCCCACCCCCCACAGCTGGCCCCACCCCCCCACTGCTGCCACTGCTTGCCATCTGTGCGGTGCTGCCCCCCATCCCCCATCACCAGTCGCCTCCCTCTGCGGGCAACAGGCGTGGGGTGTGATCGCTTGGCTGGCCTGGGCCTCCCTCTGTGGGGCAATCATGGGGTGATTGGCGGGACCCCCGACCAATCGAATCGCATCCGCCTTGGCTGGCCTGGCGCCAGTGCGTGTCATAGCGTGGTTGTCCAGAAGGTCGTCAGGACGTCCTTCTACTGTTCGGTAGCTCGGTCAATTTGCATATTACACTTTTATTATGATAGATAGTTGTGTGTTTTTTTACTTTGTCACACCACTGATTGAAGCAAAACAACACAACTGCTGCCACTTCACCCCAAAGCAGTGTTTTTACTTTGCCCTTTTTTGACGGCTCAGTGGGTCATGAGCAAAAGGCCCAATGAGTGCTTTTTAAAAGGGGTACAAAATGACATTTTTATCTCCACCCGGGTGGCTTCTCCTCCTACCCCTCAACAAGTCCTCAGCTGAGAAAGCTTCCTCACACCTTCACCCTCACAGCAGTGCTGACTGTGCCCATCTTTCAGAAAGGAGAAGGGAGATGGCAACCCATGAAACCATTTTTTTTCCCCTCAAAGGCTTTTTTGTTTGCTCTTTAAACAAAGAACATTAGAGACCCCGTGTACAAAATTCAGGCTGGTCTCTATGTTCACCCTCCGTCTTCCCCTACTGGATCTTTGCATCTCTGGAAATGAAGGTTAGAAGGAGAAAAAATGTTAAGAGATTCTATGTTTTTAAAAAGGTCAAGATAAAAGGATCCTCAGAAATCTTGGCAGCTGCTCTTGGTCGGGGGATGCCCCACACAGAAGGCAGAACGACAGTGGCCGCAAAGAAGATGGAAGTCGGTGGACTGGACCAGTTCCAGGCTCCAACCTCTGCTATGAAAAGTGGGAAGTACAGCAGCCTCTGGAAGCGACCACACGAGGCCAGTGGAACCTGGTCACCCTCGCCAACTGCCCAGTGGAGGCGTCTGAAATAGAGCACGAGGCCGTGCGGCCAAGGCTGGGCCCATCGCCGCGGTGGCAATGACACCGAGCTGGGCCCCGCGTGTGGAAGATACTGGAGTAGGCAGACTGGCAGGCGATACAGGTGATTCCAGTATGGTTAGCAGCCTGCCAGAGCAGACAGGTGAAAAGTAAATCGTGCAAAATTGTTCTTTAATAAAACTGGCTGAGCTTGTTTAAGAAAAATAAAGGATTCTCAGAGCCTGTGTTTGCACAAGACCCTGGCTCCCTGGCCCCCCAGGGAACAGGCTGGATGGGGACGCTGGGAGAGGGGCTGGGGACGGAGGCTGTTGCTTCTGGGCACAGGGCAACCCTGTCAGATGGGTTACCTCTAACATTTCTACTGTTGGATATCGCCCACCCTAGTCAGATGACCAGTCAGTTCACCCCTACCCTGTAGGGGAGAGTGGAGGGAAAGGACTTGAGGACACGAGGTTCCCAAAGGGAAAGGACTCCAAGGGACAGAGCAGTGGACCAAGGACAGTCTTGCCTCACCACATGCCAGGAGGGAGCCAGGGCTGAGTGTCCCCTTGCAGGAACATGCCCACATGACCTTACATGACCTTTCGCCTGGGTTTCTGCAAAACCAGCTCCAGTGGGGACCCTTTTCCTATTGGCCCTGGGATGTGAGAGGGAAACGGAGGTCCTGGCTGCAGAGGGGTACGGGGAAGTGAGGAGGACAAAGCCTGCAGTCACTCTGGTCGCTGAGGTGGTGCATTTGCCTATAGATAAGAGCAGAGCTAACAATACTGGCTCCAGACAGCACAGTGGAGGGGGAAGGGCAGAGCTAGAGCCGAGAGGACAGATACGTTCACTAACTTCCTTCTGACTCCCACACGGGGCTGCAGACCAGCACACACCAGGGGGGTGGGTTTGTGAAGCACGGAGTTTACAAAGAGAAGCTCAACGGCAAACCGTGGCCCCCACGGAGCTGTGAGCACTGACCACCGCCTGGGCTCAGCCTCGACCACGCCTCCTCCTGGAAGTCCTTACCTCCGACCTGGCTTTCCCGAAGGCAGACACCTCCCTCCCTCCTCGAGGTCCAGCCCCACAGCCTGCCCCCGCCTCCCCCGGCCTCCACGACTCACTTCATGACCAGGATGCCCTTCCTCGTGGCGGCCTCCAGATCCACGTTGTCCACGCCGGTGCCGGCCCGGCCCACCACCTGGAGCTTCTCTGCGGCGTTGATGACATCCGCAGTCACCTTGGTGGCCGAGCGCACGATAAGGCCTTCGCAGTCCTGAGGCAGAAGAAGAAACATCTGGGTCCACGGAGACGTTCTGGAAGACCTCCTAGAGCTTCCTTGCCCACAGGGGGCGCTCCCACGGGCCGGCTGACTGGATGCCCTCAAGGAAAAGGAGGCAATGGCGTGGGGCACCGTTTACGCATCCAAGAGGCTCCCCCAGTCAGCTCTGGGTTCAAATCCAAGCTCCATCCCTGGGGAGCTCTGAATCTGAGCTTCAGCCTCAACTGCGTGAGAGGAGGCAGGGGGACAGGCCGGTGCAGCACCTGGTGCGGTCGCTGGCCCTGCTCAGGTGAGACAGGCCCGTAAGCCAGGACAGGCGGAACAGGGAAACTGAGGCCTGTCGTTTTCAGCCATCTAGTAAATCCCACCTTCCCTAAACCAAGGGCACTTAAAAAAAGTAAATGGTGTGCATTTCTCCCCCCGAGCCAGAGGGTCCATAGCTTAAATCACCCTACTCAGGGAGACAGCAGAAATCCAATTAGTGCCATTTGCCAACCACACCCAAGGACAGACAAATTAAGAGAATAAATCCCATTTTGGTACATGGGCATAAAGCTGAATATTCTATTGAGATCCTTCCCTAAGACCTCACCTAAATGCCCAGCCTTTAAAAACCCTCAAAAGGAAGATCCAGCCTTAGCTGGTTTAGCTCAGGAGATAGAGCATCGGCCTGCGGACTGAAGGGTCCCGGGTTCGATTCCAGTCAAGGGCACATGCCTGGGTTGCAGGCTCGATCCCCAGCAGGGGGTGTGCAGGAGGCAGCTGATCAATGATATTCTCTCATCACTGATGTTTCTATCTCTCTCTCCCTCTCTCTTCCTCTCTGAAATCAATAAAAATATATTTAAAAAACAAAAGGAAGATCCAGCTCACGCTCTCCCTCCCAGGAACTAAACTCTGAGGGACCCCACGAGGCCTGCAACAGGGCAGCAATGGGCAGTGGCTGGCTGCCTTTTCCCTGGCTTCTTGGGGAGCCAACGCGGACCGCTAGGCTCATTTCCCCAGCCTTTCCTTGTTTCCCCGCCCCCGCTTTAACAAACGTCCTCTGACATCCACCTGCGCTCGTGTGGTGAATTTTTTCCTGCACAAAGTCAAGGCCCCCTGTCTGATAACAAAGGGACATCACTGCCTCCACTGGCCCTGAGAAGCCCCTCGGCTGGCACATGGAAGGCACTCCACAAATAAACGGTGGTTGGCTGAATGAGTAAATGAAGTGACTGAGTGAAAGACAAAACCGCTGAAAGGAAAGCATCTCCTAAAATCAGAGGGGAAAGGAGAGAACAATGAAACGGGTCCAAAATTGCTCAGAAACCCAGGCAACATTAGACTAAAATCATACATATGTGAAAACGGAGACCTTCTAGAGCAGTGGTTCTCAACCTTCCTAATGCCGCGACCCTTTAATACAGTTCCTCATGTTGTGGTGACCCCCCCCATTTCATTGTTACAAATGGAACATAATTAAAGCATCGTGATTCATCACAAAAACAATATGTAATTATATATGTTTTCCGATGGTCTTAGGCGACCCCTGTGTAAGGGTCGTTCGACCTCCCCAAAGGGGTCGCGACCCACAGGTTGAGAACCGCTGTTCTAGAGCCATCCTAGCCACTCTGCATAGCCACTCGGCAAAGCTAGACCCCGAGGCGGTCTTCATAGCTCATCCAGACCCTGGGGTATCTTCCCACAACAAGGATATTGTTGCCCAAACACCCAATGACCATCCCCAAGTGGGAGAGCAGGTGAACAAGCAGCCGGCCCACCCCCACTGGCTGCCCCGGTGGGTGAGGAAGCAGCAAGCGTGGAGCCTTCCGGAGGCTGGGTCCCAGCCTGGGTTGGTCATGTCGCCCAGCCCTGGTCTCCGTCTGGATGAGAGGGTTAGAACAGATGGCCCTCGGGTCCCCTCCCGCATCTGCTCAGACTCCCATAAGTGAGGGTCTCTGCATTTTCCTCAGCGGAGCTCTCGGCTGGATCCCGCGAGAACGTTCTTTCTTCCCTTCCCACCACCTCGATTCTGGAGAAAGAAAGGCCAGTGGGCACCTGGCTCCAAGGGCGAGGGCCCCACCGTCATACTGCGCACAAGCCCAGAGCCCAGGAACAAGTCAGGACACGGTGCACAGAGAGAGCGCAGAGCCCCACGTTCCTCCACGGCCGGGGGCGGGGAGTTCAAGTTTACACGCAGCCGAGTCTCTAGATCTGGAGGCTTCACCGATGTTTCAGGAGACTTTTCTCCACTTGACGGCAGAGAGTTTGATGCAAGACCCCCTCATGGGCACCCCAAGCCCTTTTACTTATCTGTGACTTTATTATCTGTGGTTCTGAAATAAAACCTCAAAATGTGACATTCAAAGAAGCATTTACAAAGAAGCATGAGTCTCACCCCATTTCACAGATGAGAAACTGAAGCCCCCCACCCCCCCAAAATGAAAGCTGCCCACGTCCCCTCCTCCTCATCCCCACCTCATTTCTTCCATTTCTTCCTTCCATCTCCGGGGTGCCTGGTGTGTATATATGTACATATATATATATATCTGGAATTATGCTACACCTGTCAACACAAGTCACAGCCCCACCCAAGGAGCTCACAGCAACAACACACCAGAACTCACCACTGCACGTGTATGGTGTGACCTCGGCGTGTACAAGGCATGGAAAGGTTAAGGAAACAGACAGGAGCCACCCTGTCTGGGCTGCCGGCCATCACCTGGTACTCTGAATACCTCCCGAGTTGAACATCAGCCAATGCCTGGCCAGAAAGGGGACACTGTGTCTGTCCCATATCCAAGTCCACTGCACTTTGCCTCCAAGGAAAAGGATCCCCCTGCCTGGCCACACGCCACCCGCTCTTCCAGGCAGACACCTTCCCTTCCATGAAACCTTTGCCAACAACCCTGGACTCCATCACGGAACCTCCCCCGTTCTATCATCTGCTTCACATTTAAAGGCCCTCTCTCTGACCTGCAGTTTGCTTTTCTCACCCGTTCCTAAAGCAAAGATCATTTTAATAGCTGATACTCAATAAAAGACGCCGCTGAATAAATGAATCCAGTGACGAAACCTACCCTCACCATTCTCCCCACCCCCGCTCTCCTTCCCCAAATATTTGATCGGGTCACATGACTGAAAATCCAGCATCAGAAATCCCTTCTCTTGGGTGTGATAAGAGGCTTAAGGTTTACTTGTGTGAGCACTGAAGAGTTTTCTGAAAAGGGAGAACAAGTTGGGAGGAGAAAGAAAGGTTCAGAAATTGCCAAGTCAATCAACACAGCCAAATAGGCACTAGACCAGTGATGGCGAACCTTTTGAGCTCGGTGTGTCAGCATTTTGAAAAACCCTAACTAAACTCTGGTGCCGTGTCACATATAGAAATTTTTTGATATTTGCAACCATAGTAAAACAAAGACTTATATTTTTGATATTTATCTCATATATTTAAATGCCATTTAACAAAGAAAAATCAACCAAAAAGTTGAGTTCGAGTGTCACCTCTGACATGCGTGTCATAGGTTCGCCATCGCTGCACTAGACAAACAGACCCATGTGTGGGGATTTACAAAATAATAAAGGCAGGTTTCAAACTGCTGGGGAAGGAAGATCTATGCAGTAAGTGGCAGGAGGAAGATGTAAGGGACAAAACATTGAATTCCTTCTTTATCTTTCTTACAATTATGAGCAAAAGGTATATGTATTACCAGCCTGGGGGGCTCATGGATTCTGACCAGCAATGCTATTTAATGATGCAAGAAAATATGTAAATGCATCACATATGGTACAGGTGCTATTTCATGCAACTTTAGTGTGTGTCTACATGTGTAGATGTGTATACTGAGTTGTGATGTAAAATGACTTTCTGATTGTGGGTCATGGTCAACGTTAAAAAGCCACTGATCCATGGTAAGATTTAAATGTTCCTGCATGTTAGATTTAAGAAGTGACACCAGCCCGGCCAGTGTAGCTCTGTGGTCGAGCGTCCGTCCACCTATGAACCAGGAGGCAGAGAGTCAATTCACACTCAGGGCATATGAGTGGGTTGCAGGCTCAATCCCCAGTGTGGGGCGTGCAGGAGGCAGTCGATCAATGATTCTCTCATCATTGATGTTTCCATTTCTCTCTCCCTCTCCCTTCCTCTCTGAAATCAATAAAAACATATTTAAACAACAACAAAAAAGAAGTGGCACCTGCTGAGAGAGGAGGGTACACAGTCTTAAGTTTTGTGAGTTCCAAAAAAAGATGCTTTGTTATTCCAGGCCGGTTTTCTAAACATTTTTTTTTACTAAGACCCATAGTTAAGAAACACATGATTGAGCTGTGATTTTAAACTCACATATCCCACACACACCGCACAACTACACATATAACTGAAACAAATTTCACGACACAGTATTAGCCTTACTATCTGCAAAGTTCTTATTTCATGTGTTTTTCAAATGCTAATCATGACCCATTAAAGCGACGTCCTCACCCAGCACTGGACTAGCTGTGACTTGCTCCAAGTCTGCAAAGGACGGTTCTGGGGGAGTACGCGAGGGCACGCCGTGCCTGCCCAGGATGCGAAGGAGTGGGAACGGAGGACTGGCCTGGCATGGGCGATGGGCTGGAGTTCCTTCCACGCTGCAAAGATGGAAACGGGGGAGGCAGGGACCCTAACTCAGATGCCTCCACGCAGAATAAAAGCGCCCCGAGCGGAGAGGAGAGGGCACCGTGCAGTCGGCTGCCAAGAGGACTCCCCAGCACTCCCAGCTGAACGCTTCACAGAAGCAGGCAGGAAGGCCGGCGCTCCCAGCAGCTCCAGGATGCCTGCCCGTCTAGCCAAGAAACACCCCTCCTGCCCTGCCAGTTCCCAGCGCCTTCAAAAGGGCCTCCAGATTTCAGCTCCACACGCCTAGCTCCCACCTGGCTGGCTTCCCGACGCCTGGGGGGTGGGGGGGGCCTCCCGTTCTTCCCCACCCCACCACGCTTACCCCTCCCTGGCCCCTGGCCCCCGGCCCCCTCCCCTGGGCCCCCTCCCCTCTCCCGGGGTATAGGATCTCTGATTTCCATAAGAAAGCTACAAAGCCCCGAGAAAGGGCCACGCTCCCCATTCCAGTGACCTGGCGGGTCTGGAGCTGGGCCGAAGGCCACTCCACTGCCTTCTGGCCACTGCCCAGAGCCAAGGTCATTGGCACCATCCGTACAAAAGAGGAGGTGGGGAGTGTGAGGCGCCTGCCTCCCACCTGGACCCACCCTGCTCCTCGGATTCGGTCCTGAGCCCTTGCACCCCACCCCACCCCCTAGGCCAGGCCGATCAGCCCTGCTCCCCACTTCTGCAGCGGGAGCTGGGCTGCTAGGCGCCCTCATTCACCACTCCTCTGGTCAGTCGCCTCGGTCGCCGTCTGGCCATTTTCCCTAATCAGCTTATAAGCTTCCTGAAGGCACAGAGCGGTCAGAAACTTCTCTGAGTCCGGGAACGGTGGACGCCCGGACGCCGCGTATGGGGGAGGGTCCACGGAGAAACGCGACAGCAGATACAACCGCACAGGCAGCTGTGAGGACCACGCGGTGGCGGCACCGTGAACATAGCAGCTGCCTGCTCTTTTGATGGCAGGACCCCGGGAGGAGCGAAGGATGGAGGGGGTGGATCCGCGCCGAGGCAGGTAGAGGTTGGTAGGAGGCTACACTGCGGGGGGGGGGGGGGGGGGGAGTTGGGGGAGGGGTAGACAGCGGGGTGCTGGGTGCAGGAGCTGGAGTGAAGAGTTCACAAAATAAATGACAGCCACTGGACGCGGCCACCAACCCTCACAGCACCCTGACCGCCAAGGTAGATTAAGATCTGAAGTCGATTGTGCTCATTATATCTCCCAACGAACCGAGATACGTTCCTGAGAACGATTTGCTAAGAAATATCAATTGCCTGGGGGCGCCTGGGATCGATTCTGGTCCAGTCCGGCCGTTCCCGACCAGCGAGGAGGCCACAGTGAGGCCATCCGCCCGGGCCACGTGCGGAGACGGAGCTTGGACCCCAGCCGCGTGGGCGGCCCAGGAGCTCGGGCGCCCCCCGCCCGCCCCCGTTTCCTCCGAGATCCCAGGAGGCCGAGGGGCGGTGAAAACTCCCAGCAGTCTTGCGTCAGACGAAAGGCGGGTGCGTTTGCTACCGTCGCTGCAGCTGCCACGAGACAGGCTGGGGCTCGGCCAGAGCCCCCCCAAGGCAGGCAGGAGTCGGCAGGGCGAACCAGGGCTCAGTTCGGGGAGGATCGCCGGTCCCGGCGCAGGGAAGCCACTTTGGCCGCCTCCCCCCACCCCACTCCCCGGGGCCCCGGCGCAGCGCCCGGCTGGCGGGGCCACTGCGCGCCCAGGCGCTGGGGGCCGGGCTGGCATCCCGCCGGAGCCTGCACAGCGCATTGCTCGCGGGTGGCAAGCCAACGCGATACGCGCAGTTGCAAACTGCACGGAAAGTTTACATCCTGCAGCTCACCGCCGCGTGTTCCTCCCTCCTCCGCCCAACCCTTGAATCTGGAGGCCCCAGGATCCACCGATACCCGGGACCGGGGGGGTGGGGGTGGGGTGGGGGTGGGGCGCGCTGGCCCGGGCGCGGCCAGCCCGTTTCCGAGGAGGATGCCACCGAGCGCTTGTCTTTCTCCCGCTCGCGTTACCTGCAGCTCGGCTATCAGCTCCTCTTTGCTCAGGTTCTGCTTCTCCACCACCTGCAGCCCTCCATCTTGCAGGATCTTCCGGCAGCAAGGGTCCAGGCTGTCACTGATGAGCACTTTCTGCAGATTTGCGAAGGCCATTGCTGGAGCCGGCCTCGGGATCGACCGCTCTCCCTGGACGGAAACACCTCGGCGCCGAGAAGCTACCGTTCGGAAGGCCGGGCTTGTGTAACTGGGCAGGATTCACGATCTCCCGCTCCCCCCTTTGTCTCCCCCTCCTGCGCCTACCGTCTCCTCTGATTGGACAGAAATGCTCCAACTTCGGTGACTCCGCCTCCTCCTCGAGGTTCTGAGCCTTCAGTTCCCCTCCCACTTTATTATTCGCAGGGATTGAATTTCTCAATCTCAGCCAAAACCCTTCCCTGCACCTGGTGAGCATGGGCTAGTAGAAGCACAATTTATGCTGACTGAGCTGATTTATATCTGCAATAAACTGAGGAAGATCCGTTCTCGCCGGGAGAGCACTGTTTCATCTTCACTGCTTTCCTCCTAAGGACTCATTCATGAATTCCTGCTCGGCGTTTGTAGAAGACACACCTATTATATGCAAGGCACTGTGCTCCATGCTGACGGGGCCTGAAGATCAAAAAGACATAGCCCCCTGCCGGGCTGCATGGCTCAGTGGTGAGCACTGACCGATGGAAGGTCACCGTTCAATTCACCATCAGGGCACTTGTGTGTGTGTGTGTGTGTGTGTGTGTGTGTGTGTGGCGAGAAGGGGGGCGGGGGGGAGGGGGGGTTGCTGGCTCAATCCTCAGTGGGTGTCTTGCAGGAGGCAGCGGATCTATGATTCTCTCTTATCATTGATGTTTCTCCCTCTCCCTCTCTGAAATCAATAAAAAAAAATATATTTTTTAAATTAAAAAAAGACCAAAACTCTGTGAAACATCATACACATAAAAATGATAAATTTCTTCCAGAGCAAAATAAAATGTGAAGCTGTACATCCACTGACAAGTGACATATAAATATAATGGTTCCTCACCAGCAACAAAATAAAAAAGATTATGCACCAAAGCACCATAAATATGAGAAGAAGAAGAAGAAGAAGAAGAAGAAGACACAGCCCTGCCCTCTGGTGGCCTGGCATCGGAAGGTACCAAAAACACAGATAGGGAGAGTGAAATAAGCCAAAGCCATGGGAAACTGCTTCTGAGAACTCACAACGCAGTGATGAATCCCAAGGGAAAGGCACAATGAGAATCCTGGGTTTAAAACAGAGCACGGGACCTGGTGCATTTGGACAGAACGTTCGTTCAAGCTGTCTTCTCCGCCTCCTCCACTTCCTCTCTGATAATGAAAATGAAGAAAAGGGAAATGATGTGTCAGTCTATACCCATTTACATGCTGACCAACGAGGCACTTCCCAGCTCTTACCTTTCTGTGTAAACCCTACAACAAGTGTGCTCTCCCATGCCCCACTTTATAGAAACAGTGGAAAACTCCACTTTGGATTATTTCTCTTTTTAATAATGTATTTTTAATATTAATATATCAGTTTCAGGTGTACAACCTAGCGATTCAACATTTCTATACCTTGCAAAGGGATCACCACAACAAGTCTAGTAAACTATCTGCCACCATAATTATGATGGTGTTATTGATTCTGTTTCCTATGCTGTGGATTTTTTCTCCTATGCTGTACTTATTTTATAATTCAAAGTTTGTACTTTTTAAAAAAATATATATTTTTTATTGATTTCAGAGAGAAAGGGAGAGGGAGAGAGATAGAAACATCAATGATGAGAGAGAATCAGGCTGCCTCCTGCACGTTTCCTACTGGGGATCTTGCCCGAAACCCGGGCATGTGCCCTTGACTGGAATTGAACCTGGGGCCCTTCAGTCCACAGGCCGACGCTCTATCCACTGAGCCAAACCAGCTAGGGCAAAGTTTGTGCTTCTTAATCCCCTTCCCCTTTTCTACCCCTGCCCTCTGGGGACCATCAATTTGTTCAGTTTGGGATATTTAAGGCCACCTAGGATGAGAAGCAGGATCAGGGATGCTCATAGATGCTGGACCAGGCCACCATTGTGGGCCATTATTCTGCACCATTCAAAAGACTCCAGTGCTAGGTCCTTATCCTATGGAACTATGCAATATCAATACTATAAAGGTATGAACATCGGAATGACAGTTCCTGGGCACAAATCAGATTTTAGGCCAAATGCTCCCAATGGAAAGATCATTTGTCCATCCTGTTTACGTTCTTGTTCCCACATCCCAGCACTTGTGAGTATTCCATTTCTCTTCCTCTCAGGGGGTATAACCTTTCCCCTTGACCCTAAGTCATACTTCTTGGACACTGAAGTCACAACCCAGAGGCCCTTCCATATCTGTCACATGAGCATTATTTTCTTTATTATTTACTAGGGGCCCAGTGCACAAATCCGTGCACCTTGAAAGGAACTGTGGGCTGTGAGGCTGCGGTGGGCACAGGGGCAGGTCTCGGCCCATCCTCTGTGCCCCCGCCCGGCCCCTCCTTACTGCGGCCCCTGGTCCTCTGTCTTCCAGCAGCCCTGTTCCCACTGCCACCACTCCCACCCACTGACTAGGCAGAGCGATTGGGGCCGGCGCCAGCAGCATGCGCGGGAGCAAAGAATTTTCAGTAACCATCAGAGGCTTGCCCCAATGACAGTGACCAGCACCCCACCTTGGTCTGGTGCCCCCGCTCACCTGCTCCACTATCCCACTGCACCCCCTGGTGGTCAGCACACATCATAGCAACCGGTTGTTCGGTTTTTCCACTGTTCAGTCTATTTGCATATTAGGGTTTTATATATATAGATGCCCCCATATACTTTCTAAAAGACACACAATGAAAGACACTTCTAAACCCATTAAGAAAATAGTCAACAGATAAGAGTTTATTTCCAGGTGGAAAGGAGGGCATTTAATAATGTTTGCCATCAGCAAGTCAGAAATATTCTCCTTAAATGTCCATAGCATTATCTTCAAGTTATCTCACTGCCTGTGTAACATAGATATGAATGTTTGTGTCTTGTGCCCCCCACCCCCATTAAGATCAGAGGTGCAGCTTTGTAACCCTCTACTAGTGCCTGGCAGAGTGCTTTCCGCGTTGCAAAGATTTCATTCAAGCCCTAACTGGTTTGGCTCAGTGGATAGAGCCTCGGCCTGTAGACTGAAGGGTCCCAGGTTCGATTCTGGTCAAGGGCATGTACCTTGGTTGCGGGCACATCCCCAGTAGGGGGTGTGCAGGAGGCAGCTGATCAATGTTTCTAGCTCTCTATCCCTCTCCCTTCCTCTCTGTTAATAAAATATATTAAAAAATAATAATAAAATAAAATATATGTTTTAAAAAAAATTTCATTCAAAAATCAATTTATGGAGCATCTATTATGTGCCAGGTGCTGTGGCTTAATACTGGGGATGTGGTGATGCATGAGACAAATGCCTCTCCTCAGAAAGAAAGAAAAACAACAAAGTATAGCCTTAGGGCTATAAATAGGGATGCGTTGAAGTGCTTGGGGAGGGAGAAAAGGAACTCCCCTCCCCCGTCCCAGCACAGTTTAGGGGAACAGGCAGGCTTCCAGCAAGGTTGCCTTTGAGCTGGCACTTTGGTTCTCCTTGAAGACAACCACATTGAAAGGCTGAAGGATATGGAGATAAGCACAACTTAATCTGCCTTCAACCTCTTCTTCAAATTGCCTGACCTTGAGAGCTGAAGAAGTAGCCGCGTGGAGAAAACAATGACATTTACCAAGGCCTAGAGCTGTGAAGAGCTGCAAGACAGGTGCCAGGGGGAGCAGCTGAGGCTGCAGGGGGCCGGGGGCTGCCCAGGAAGGGCCTGGCCCTGAGGAGGAGTTTAAGCTGGACTCTAAAGGTAGTACAGAGGTGCCGAGGAATTTTTAGAAGTGCTGTGATTAGATTCAGTCGCTGAGTTGAGCCCTGATACTGCTAATGTAGACAGTATCCCTCCCCACCCCACCCCAACCATCACCTCTATGTCTGACATCTATTGCTATGAACATAGGGGTGCATATATTCTGAATTGGTGTTTCTGGGTTCTTAGGATATGCTCTCAGATGTGGAATCACTGGATCAAACTGCAATCCCCTTTTTAATTCTTTGAGGAAACCCCACACTGTTTTCCACAGTGGCTGCACCATCTGCATTCCCAGCAAGAGTGCACGAGGGTTGCCTGTGCTCCACACCCTCGCCAGCACTCTGTTGATTTACTGACAGTAACCATTCTGGCAGGTGTGAGGGGCTAGCTCAACACGGTTTTAATTTGCATCTCTCTGATGAGTAGTGACATTGAGCACCTTTTCACATGTCTATTAGCCGCCTGTAGGCCTGCTTTGAAGAAGTGTCTCTTCAGGCCCGTTGCCCGTTTGTTCATTGGCTTGCTTGTTGCTTTGGTATTGTTTGTTAATTTTGCAGATTAGCCCCTTATCAGAGGTAACCAGTGGTACATCTCATTCAGGCTGTGATAAGTATGGTGAAGAATATAAAGCCATCCCTTTAAACTCACACACCAAAACCGCTCCTTTCAGTATTGTTTTTATTGTCACTATGAACCACAATGACAATGACTAGTAGAGTTGATCCCCTTGTTTGGCACCTGAAGCAACTCAGCAAGGTATGCTTTGAACTTGACAAGGTGACTCTGGCTGTGCAACTAAAAAAAAAAAAAAATCAATGAATAATGGATAAAGTTAACCACCTGAGAAAGTAACCCATCCTGAGAGAAGGTAAAAGCCTGACAAAGGAGTTGTGGGAACCGCCAGATCAAATTAAGGGAAGCAGAATACTGTTTCATCCAAATACATTGCATGTTTAAAAGGAAGAATTCGATATAATCAATTGTGCTCTCATTTTCTTCTGCAGGAAGAATATATTTATAGAAAGAAGATGATGGAAGGCGGGTCTTGGCTTCTAGCCAGCACTGTTCCAGCAGAACGAGAGGAGGACAGTGAACATGACCCACAGTTGGGCCGTGGTCATCAGCAAGGCGTGCTTGATGTGGAACGGGGAGAACTCATCCCATTTTATCATGTCTGCGTAAAAATATCCCTTCCGATAGTGCAATTGCCTTTCTTCACCATTCTGCTGAGTAATTATTTTATTTTCCAGACACTCTGATGCCAGGGAGGGGCTGCTGGGTGGAACTGTTCTCTCAGATCCATGACAAGATCTCTCAAATCTTCATCATCTCCAAGTCCTGTGGCAAAGGAGAACCAGGCCGAAGTCAAGCAATGGGGTGAGGGAACTGAACACGAATATCACAGCCACTTCGTGACCACGGGAGCTTTTAGGTTGTATGGTCTGGGAGTTAGGCTAGTGGCAGTCTCTGAAACTCTGATCAGCACTAGGGGCTCTGATAAAACCCTGACCTCTCCGATAAGTCCTGAACTCTCTAAGGATCTGATGAAAGCTACTAACCCTCTCACCTACACTGTGCAGTTTCGGGGACTCATGTACCTCCGGAAGGCTATTCGTGAGTCGCCTAGGATCTATGAACGTCTTGTTAGAAACCCATATTCCCATGGATTGGGTATGGCAACAAAATGCAAAATAGCCATAATAATAATACAAATATTTTTGATCATTTTTAAGTGCGAGGAAAGTATAATTTAGTAAATCCTCACAACCCTATGGGGTAGGTACCTCTATTATTCTACAAATGATAGATCTGAGGCATATTGTTGTATTTACCCCAACTTTATAATTTAGAGAAGTAAAATGATTTACCAAAGGTTACATGATAATATGTCGTAAATTTAGGATTAGAGCGTTTCTTTAAATCTCTAGTTGAACTTCTAATTGTGCTGCCCTGGAATCTTTCAAAATGAACTTGAAGATCCTCCCATGGATAAAACAGCACATTTAATTTAGAAACCACACAAAAGGCTTGAACGTTATAACTATTGATGACAGGCAGAAATCAGGGATTCTATTGCCCGAGAATTTGTCCAATATTCACTGTGAAATGGTGAGTCTTGGTATGGTAGACAGAGTCATGTCCCCCCTCAAAGACGGCCACCCCTTAACACCCTGAACCTATGAATACGTTACCTTATATGGCAAGCAAAAGGGACTTTGCAGCTGTGATTAAGAAGTCTGAGATGGAGGTTGGGGGGAAGTAGTCCCTGGAGCCCTATCAGAAGGATGCAGGAGTCGAAGTGAGAGAGGCCACATGAAGATGGAAGTAGAGGGTGGGGTGATGTGCTTTGAAAATGCAGGGAGGGTTTAGGAGCCAGGAACACAGGTGGCCATAGAAACTGGAAAAGGCAGGGAAACAGATTCTCCCCAGAGCCTCCAGCAGAACACCTTGACCTCACAACTGATGGCAGGTTTCTGAGCTCTAGAACCCAAAGGGAATAAACGTGGGTTGTTATAAGCTGCCATGTGTGATACTTGGTTATTGCAGCAACAGAAAACTGACATAGTTGAAAACCATGCAAAATTAAAAGCACAAAATTTCACCCAGGGCAGAGAGATTAAATAGCAGTGAAACAGAAAATGTTGAGACGGGAAGGGTAGAAGGAACATGAATGGACCTGCTGCCCACCTTGCCTCTAATTAACCAGGGAGTTTACATGAAAACATACAAAATCCTGGGTAGTCCTGGTTAAAATACAACATTTAACTGAGTTAATTTGAAGACTAATTGGCTCTATTAAGTGGTTCATGAATAGGGCAGCATCACAATTAGCCATCAGAAGGGTGCTCGGAGAAGTGCAAATGGAAGGCTTTTATAGGCAGAAGGGTGGAGCAGGGCGGCTATTAACAAGAGATGAGAGCCCTACCCCATTTGGCTCAGTGGATAGAGCGTTGGCTTGTGAACTGAAAGGTCCCAGGTTTGATTCCGGTCAAAGGCACATGCCTGGGTTGTGGGAGGGCCATAATTCTCTCTCATCATGGATGTTTCTATAACCCTCTCCTTTTTTCTTCCTCTCTGAAATCAATAAAAAACATATTTAAAAACAAAAGAAGAGAATAGAAAGGATTCTTTTTAGACCAGGACATCTTTAAAGGGAAGAGAACGCTAGGGTTTTCATTAAGCAGGCTGCTTCTTCTTTACCTGGGGAATGGAGAGAGCCCATGTGACTTATTATCTCGCTGGTGCCTGAGCAAAAAATTTCAGACTGGTTGATTAAAATTTTGTGTCTGGAAGAGACTGAAATAGCAATTAGGTCAAGTATTAAATCTAGGTTTGGTATCATGGGCTTTATAGCACAGTAATGCCATTTTGGGCCTGTGCTTTTCTCTTTAACAGTATCAACTGGAAAAAATATATATATATTGACTAGGCGTTTCATCACCAAAAGAAATTTATTCAGGAAAAAGAAAGGGCTGCACCCAGGGCATGCAGACATGGCAAGCCAGGTGCACACTCCAAGACAGATGGCATTTACAGAAGGGAAAAGGGGGTTAAGGGAAGGGGGAGTTAGAGCCACAGGCCTTTATTACAGACATAGAGCTCTTCCTGTAGGGCTCTCACCATTACATAGAGTTCAAGATCTTCCACAAGCCCTAGCTTCCCCCATAGACCGCCCAGACTGATTGCTTAAAGTCCCAGTTAGTCTAGATCAATAGCCTACAGTGAGAGACAGGATGGATGGACCAGAGAACTCTCCCACCGTGCCCTTCCCACTCCTCCAGCATCTACTTCCTGGAGCGATTGTTGATTAGGGATGCCCGAGTCCAGAGACGGGAGGCAGAAAATGGAGGACAATACACTGCCTACCCCCAGCCAGTTCAAAGGGCTGGAGTCTTGGAGGGAGTGGAGCTCCAGATGGGATCCGGAGAAAGCGTAGATGTGAACTCGGCCCTTAGAGCCTTTCAGGGGGAAAGAGACTCAGTGAAAAGGGGACAGGAATGCTCCACCCAGGCAATAGTGAGTGCCGATCCTTCAGGGACGTTGGGGGGATGGGGAGGCCGCATACCATGCTCATGAGGCTGCATGAAGGCCATGCCTGAGCATCATTCCCCAGGACCGTTGGCTGCACCATTGGCAGAGATGGCGGTGTCATCACCGTGAGCATCAGCAGGTAGCAGAAGGAGGCAACCCCAGGCAGCCGTGTAGGCAAGTTGGGCAAGAACCACGGGATTCAGCCTTGCACTGTTCATGCCATGTAAGAACATGGAAGGCACATCTCAATCAAAGGATCTTCTGTGGCTGGAGGTGCAGTCCTCTGACACACCTCTGAGGATTGAAGCTCTGTGATCCCTGCCTTGAGAAGCTGCAGTCTGGTCTCTCCATGCCACCAGGGTCTCAGGCAGGCGTGAGATGGCAGGGGACCTGGCACTGTCACTCCTTTAATGGTTGCCGTGTACAATGGAAGTGGAATTCAAGATAAAAATGGCCATGCCCAACTGGTATGGCTCAGTGGTTGAGCATCAACCTATGAACCAGGAGGTCACGGTTCGATTCCCAGTCAGGGCACATGCCCGGGTTACAGACTCGATCCCCAGTGTGAGGCGTGCAGGAGGTAGCTGATCAATGATTCTCTCTCATTGTTTTTTTTTTTTTTTAAATATATTTTATTGAATTTTTACAGAGAGGAAGGGAGAGAGATAGAGAGTCAGAAACATCGATGAGAGAGAAACATCGATCAGCCACCTCCTGCACATCCCCCAGTGGGGATGTGCCCGCAACCCAGGTACATGCCCTTGACCGGAATCAAACCTGGGACCTTTCAGTCCGCAGGCCGACGCTTTATCCACTGAGCCAAACCGGTTTCGGCTCTCTCTCATTGTTGATGTTTCTATCTCTCTCCCTCTCTCTTCCTCTCTGAAATCAATAAAAAAATATATATTTTTTAAAAAGATACAATAGGCATCTCTAAGAAGGCACCAGACAGGAAGTTTCGTCCCATTTCATCTCCTGTCATTACCAAAATGAATCAAGTGAAGACACAGGCACTTTCCTGCACAAGTCTAGCTCGAGCTGGTATAACAAAATACCATAGACTGGGTGGCTTAAATAACACTTATTTCTCACAGTGATGGAAGCCCCTGGCTGAGACCTCTAGTCCTTGCCTTGTTTGTTCCAATCCTAGAAACTAAAGTCCTGGCCCTGACCCTCCGTTCCCTGGCTATGTTCCTAATGCTACCTGATACCTTGCCAGGCTTTCTTGAGGTTCTGCACTGCTTACCTGCCTGGTTATTTACATGCCACAACTCCCTGGACATCCTCAGGTTACCCACTACTGAAGCCCCGCCCAACCTGGGACCATGGTCAGGGTTGGGGGCCTCGTTTTCTCCTGGTTAGCCCATCAGCAGCACTAACAGAACCTCAGTCCTGACCCTAAGCTCAACCCTAATCGAAGTGAAGGGAGAGAGATGATGTACTGATGGAGAGTTTACAATCAACAGGCCAAGTTCAAATCAAATTAGATCTACAGGTTCCGAGCAGTGGCCTTGCCCCTGTGTACGCAGCAGGGGTTCTTACTGGAGTCCATGTGCAGGCTTTGGGAAACAGCACGCCTATGAGTGCTTTTCTTGAGAAAAGACTCCGTTGTTTAGATCTGATTCTCATATGGGCTTGTGATTGACAACTCTTGAGTTAAGGGATCAGACATTTTTCATCAACTCTTTCTTCCCGCACTGAGTTCTCTAGAACTTTCAAGTCGTGAATAAAGTGAAGACACATATCCTATATAATAAAACCCTAATATGCAAATCAACCAAACAGTGGAATGACTGGCAGAATGACCAGTCACTATGATGTGCACTGACCACCAGGGGGCAGACGCTCAACAGAAGAGCTGCCCCCTGGTGGTCAGTGCGCTCCCACAGGGGGAGGCCGCTCAGCCAGGCTCACCGCTGGTGAGTGCAGTGGCAGTGGCGGGAGCCTCTCCCGCCTCCAAGGCAGTGCTAAGGATGTCCAACTGATGGCTTAGGCCTGCTCTCCGTGAGGAACGAGCCTAAGCCGTCAGTTGGACATCCCCCGAGGGCTCCCAGACTGCAAGAGAGTGCAGGCTGGGCTGGGGAGCCCACCCACAGTGCACGCCTCTAGTTTTGATTATAACAGATAATTATAGACAACAGGCAACATGGCTCCTCCTTCTCAGCTGGGGGGGCGGGGGCGCGGGGAGGGGCTTCCCTCATCCTCAACCATGGTGGCCATGCAGTTTATGTTGCCTTTAAAAAATATATATATTTCATTGATTTTTTACAGAGAGGAAGGGAGAGAGATAGTCAGAAACATCGATGAGAGAGAAACATCGATCAGCCGCCTCCTGCACACCCCCCACTGGGGATGTGCCCGCAACCCAGGTACATGCCCTTGACTGGAATCGAACCTGGGACCCTTCAGTCCCAGCAGGCCAACACTCTATCCTCCGAGCCTAACCGGCTAGGGCTATGTTGCCTTTTAGTCGTCAGGGAAGACCTGGGCCAGGGATCGAACCTGCAACCCAGGTACATGCTGAGGGACAGAAGACAAGACACAGTCCTGCCCCGTGAGGAACTTAAAATGTAGGCAGTGGCTAATGGGACTATGATGTTCCTGGGAAAGATGTGAAGTCATCTTGGTTAATAAACATCTGACCACCAGATGGCGCTCAAGAGATTACAGTTTAGCAAAAACAATTACAGAAAGAAAGAAATGGGGGGGAAAAGGGAAATCTACCCCCTGGAAGAACAAATAGCACTATGACTTCTATTTCACATGTACTTTTAGGTTCCATCAAGCTTCTAACAGTTACATGCCTCACCCCAGGGCTCTGGGTGTGATGTTTCAGCAGGGAGAAACGCCCTTCCCACACCATCCCTGCCCAGCCCACACTAACCTGTAGGCGGAGCACTTCCCAGAGACCAGGAAAGCACTGACCATTTGTGAGGTGTGCTCAGGGCAGGAATGTCCTCCTTTTGGATGGAGAGCTGATTCTTAGCCGAGTTCCATACCCAGTCCAGTGTCCTTTGGGAACAAGCCATGTTTCTCCTCTCGTAGCTGCTCTGATCGGCCTTCTGCCCCTCTGCTCATCTGCTGCATAACTTGATTAAATAATGAAATACGTTGATTTTTTAATGTGCCATCTCTTCCAACTGTTCACAGCTTTTCAAAATCTTTTTAATCTGATTATAATAAGCTCATTCAAAGAAATGCAAACAGAAATTAATGACTTAGAAAGAGTGTAATTTCTCCATAATTCAACTCTTGGAGACGCTGTTAGGAGTTTGGCATATATTCATCTAGAGCAGGGTCTCTTAACCTTCGAACTATGGGTATTTGGGGCCAGAAAATTCTTTGTTTAGAGGACTGCCCTGTGCATCCTGATGTTTGGCAATATCCCTGACCTTTAACCACTAGATGCCAGTAGTAACCACCAACACCACCCTCATCACTACCACCCAGTTGTGACAACAAAAACTATATCCCTAGCCCTAGCCAGTTTGGCTCAGTGGATAGAGCGTCGGCCTGCAGGCTGAAGGGTCCCGGGTTCGATTCCTGTCAGGGGCACATGCCTGGATTGTGGGCTTGATCCCCAGTAGGAGGCGTGCAGGAGGCAGCTGATCAATGATTCTCATCATTGATGTTTCTATCTCTCTCTCTACCTCTTCCTTCCTCTCTGAAATCAATAAATAAATATTAAAACATATATATATATCTTCAGATATTGCCAAACGGCTTCACACTATGCTTGCTTTTCTGCAACTTGCTTCTCTTCCCTTTTAAAAAAATCATCATAACACATCTTGATCATCTTTTCATTTCTAAACATCCAACTCTATTACATTCTTCACTGTTTCGTGATTTCTTTAACTTGATATCTCCCATTGATGATTATCTGGATGGTTTTAAAATTTTCTGACTAGTGTTAAATATAGCCGGGTGAAAAAATAGTATTTAAAATCCAAACCGTCTGTAGTCACTTCTTCCTTTTAAGGGGATACTTCCTATCAAAGAGCAACACACATCTAACTGCTCCCCTTTTATTTATACATCCCGATGGGTCAAAGAGGAAAAAAAAGTCTGAAATGCAAAAGCCGCTATCCATCTTCTGTGTTGCCAGAGCTTGCGGCCAAATTCACAGTCCCTTGAGTACAGCCTATTGTTGAAGCTTTAGAGATGCAAAGAGAGGCTGGGGACTGACAGCACAGAAAGCAAGTTTGCTCTGCATAACAAAGGCAGACATTGTTACCCTCCCCAGCTAGCCCAGCAAAGCAAAGCCTGGAAACACGGAGCTGATGAGATGGGAGGTCAGTCCTGGGGTGAGGAGAGCAGGTCACGTGACAAGCAGGACCGGAGCCCAGGGAGAAATGTAGACAGTGAGAAATGATTCCTGGGCGGACTTTGATGTATGAGAATGTCAAATATGGATTTTTATTTTTATTTTTTTTTTTTTTTAATATATTTTATTGATTTTTTACAGAGAGGAAGGGAGAGGGACAGAGAGTTAGAAACATCGATGAGAGAGAAACATCGATCAGCTGCCTCCTGCACATCTCCCACTGGAGATGTGCCCGCAACCCAGGTACATGCCCTTGACCGGAATCGAACCTGGGACCTTTCAGTCCGCAGGCTGACGCTCTATCCACTGAGCCAAACCGGTTTTGGCAAAATATGGATTTTTAAAATTGAGGTATAATCTACATAACATGTTAATTTCAGGTGTACCACATAATGATCCAATAATTGTATACATTGCAAAATGATCACCACAGTAAGTCCAGTTAACATGCATCACCAGACATAGTTACACATTTTTTCTCACAAGTATTTTCAAGATCTATTCTCCTAGCGACTTGCAAATGTGCAATACAGTGTTATTAACTGTGTTATGATGCTAACCTTGTATTCCTCTGGTTTGTTGGTTTTATAACTGGAAATTTGTAACTCCTGACTCCCTTCACCCATTTCGGCCCTCCCCCCATCCTGTTCACATTCTCACCAACAGTGCACCAGGTTTTCATTTTCTCCCATACTCACCCAGGATTCTTTCTTTCTTTCCTTTTGTTGTTGTTGTTAATCCTCACCTGAGGATATTTTTCCCATCAATTTTAAGAAAGAGTAGAAGGGAGGGAGAGCGAGAGAACCATTGATGTGAGAGAGATTTTAAGAAAGAGCAGAAGGGAGGGAGAGAGAGACACATCAATTGGTTGCCTCTTGCATGTGCCCAAAAACTTGCAACCCAATTACCAGTGTGTGCCCTTGACTGAAAATCGAGCCCACAACCCTTAGGTGTGTCACTCTAACCACTTAGCCACACCAGCCAGGACTAATCATCTAAATCTTGATCTTCATGTCCTTATTTTTTCAGTGTTCATTTCTCCAATTATTTCTGAGCATTCCCCCCAGGAATATAGTAGGTGTACTGGTTACTAATGTGGGTTTTTTCCAGTAGATGGAGTTACACATATGTTGATATATATATGCAATTTGATATGTATGCTATTTTGTTGTATTGACAACAAGCTTCAAAACTTCATACGTCAAATTTTCTGAAGGTGTTAAAATCATAGATATTTTTACTCTTAAAAATGTCGAATTTCATGCCAAAAAGAGAGCATTTGTGGGAAGTTTTAATTTATTACTTTATTTTGAAGAAAAGTGCTGCTGAAAGTTATCATATACTTCGGGAAGCTTATGGTGAACATGCTCCACTTCAAGATATTTGTGAACACTGATGATTTCGATGTGAAAGACAAAGAACGTCCAGGTCAACCGAAAAAGTTTGAAGACCAACAATTACAAGCATTATTGGATGAAGATGCGTGTCAAACTCAAAAACAACTTGCAGGAAGATTAAACGTCACTCAGCAAACAATTTCTGATCGTTTACAAGCAATAGGAAATATTTTAAAGGAAGGAAAATGGGTGCCACACCAACTGAATGAAAGACAAATGGAAAACCGAAGTCATCAGTAAAATGTTGCTTCAACAGCAAGAAAGAAAGTCTTTTTTGAATTGGATTGTGACTGACGATGAAAAGTGGATTTATTTTGAGAATCCCAAATGCACAAAATCATGGGTTGATCCAGGTCAACCATCAACATCGACTGCAAGGCCAAATCGCTTTGGAAAGAAGACAATGCCGAAACTGGTTTGGCTCAGTGGATAGAGCGTCAGCTTGCGGACTGAAGGGTCCCAGGTTCGATTCCGGTCAGGGGCATGTACCTGGGTTGCGGGCACATCCCCAGTGGGAGATGTGCAGGAGGCAGCTGATCGATGTTTCTCTCTCATCGATGTTTCTAACTCTCTATCTCTCTCCCTTCCTCTCTGTAAAAAATCAATAAAATATATTTAAAAAAAAAAAAAGAAAGAAAGAAGACAATGCTCTGCGTTTGGTGGGATCAGGAAGGTGTGGTGTATTGTGAGCTTCTAAAACCAGGTGAAACCATTAATACTGATCGCTACCAACAACAAATAATCAATCAATTTGAACCACGCTTTGATCATGAAATGACCAGAATGTTCCAGAAGACATGGCAAAGTAATTTTGCTTCATGATGACGCACCATCACACACTTCAAAACCAGTTAAAGACACATTAAAAGATCTTGCCTGGGAAGTATTAACCCACCAGCTGTATCCACCAGAACTTGCTCCTTCAGATGACCACTTGTTCTGATCGATGGCACATGCACTTTCTGAGCAGCACTTCAAAACGTACGAAGAAGAGGAAAATTGGGTCCCTGAATGGTTTGCCTCAAAACAAGAAAAGTTCTATTGGGACGGTATCCACAAATTACCTGAAAGATGGGGCAAATGTGTAGCTAGCGATGGACAATACTTTGAATAAAGCACTTTTGATGTTTCTCTTGAAATTATCGTGTTTTCTTTGATTACAAAATCCGCCATTATTAACCGGTACACCTAGTATTCCTGAAACAGCTGCTCCTTCTACCGCCAGATGCTACTGCTCAGTTGGCCCCATTCTAGACAGCGTCCCTTATTCTTGGTCGTCTGGTCTGTAGGGGCCAGTTGAGAGTCCCTACTGTCCTGCTTCCCTCAGGGTTCTCCAGTTCACTCGACAGCCTGTACATTTCTGAGCCCCAATTACAGACAAGGTTCTATCCTTTCCAACCAACGTACTTGGACCAAGTCATCCCAATGCACCCAGGATTTTCCCGTTAGCACTGAAAGCCCCATGTCCCCCCATCCTCCTCAGTCCCGGTAAAATAGGGATGATGGGTCACCCAGACACCAACCTCGCTTCCGTTTAATTTCCTCCAAGTCGTCCATGGCAGTTGGGAAGCTAATTGCCCAGAGCACTACTTTGTAACCATGGGAGATGGGAATTATTCACATTTTACTGATGAACCTCATAAAGGTTCTTCTTTATGAGGATCTTTAGGGAAGAGTGTTGCTTATCTACATGCAAGACCATTGGTTTGGCCTCAAGAAAATTGAGAAAAAAGAATATAATAATTCTTTGACCCAAAATTAATCGAAGAGTCTGACCTAAACCTGCAGACCTGATTCTTCTGGCCACGATGTACCACGCCTCGCCAGTTCTTGGAGCATCTGGAGTTGGAGAATCTGCTGTCTTTCCAGACCAGGCCACTTGCATGAAGGCAAGATTCAGGGGGAAGTGAGCCAGGTGTCAGAATGACCACAGATCATCACCCAAAAGAGGTATATGGACACTGGCAAGGTATAGTCCAAACATCCTAGCGACTCATCGGGAGAGATCTTGGGACCAGATGGAAGGCTGAACTCTGTAGAATGAGTGTCAACCAAGGAGAGAAAATGCTCATTCTAATGGCCCGCAGACTGAGTAAACAAGAGGTGGCCATTGGCTAAAGTGCATTCAGTTGGGAGCCTCATTGTCATTAGAGGAAGAGGAAGAATAATAAAATATTCACGAGCCCATTGTTCCCAGAAAGCACACAGTGAGCAGTGTTGATTTTAGGCTGTGGCCCTTAAGCTCCTTAAGCACGTCCAGGGGAAGAACAGTCTGAAATCACAGTGCTCTTCACCAAATAGCAACAACAAAAGCCCTCCCCCCATCATAAAACTAGATTTAGGATAAGTGAAAGAAAAACAATAATGGATAGAATCGAGAACATTTCTCCCATTAACTTAATTTGGTGGTGGGTTTGGGGAGGGGAGGGAGGAGGAAATGCCACTCAGAAAGCCAGTTCAGAAAGCCTTCCTGGTCATGGAATAAGTAAGAGCTGCAGTTGAGACCCACTGCTCTCGGAAGCAGGTGAGACTCATCAGCGTTTGAACTTCAGCTTGCTTCAGACCTGTTTTCTTAAGTGAAACATGTCCTACCACAGTCTTGGTTTTGCTCTTAATGTATGTTGCAAATCCTGTATTCAAATAGTTCAAAGGGTAATGGAGATTTCACTGCATAGAAGAAGAGCTGCTTTCTCCTTCCTCAACGTGGTCCTGTCAACTTCCCATCCTCCTGCTTCTGGATCCTCCTGCGTGCCTACCAGAGGGCTCCAGGTGGCTGTGTGTACTCTCTGCAGGGCAGGGACTTGATCCCATAGTCAACAAACCTCACTCAGCAACTAAGGAAGTGACTTATTGGCAAGCGGGGAGGGGATGATGAGGTCCTTGCAAGGGAGTGTCCTGTAACTCCAAGGGCTGGCTTTGGTAAGGAAGCGTCAGGTCATCCCTGTTGGGTAGCTTGCCTACCAGCTGGAAGACTGCTTTACCTAGAGTAGATCAAGCTCAAGTAGAATTCTTTAAAAAAAATTGATTTCAGAAAGGAAGGGAGAGGGAGAGAGAGGGAGTGATAGAAACATCAATGATGAGTGAGAATTAATCATTGATTGGCTGCCTCCTGCACATCCCACACTGGGGATGGAGCCTGAAACCTGGGCATGTGCCCTGACTGGTAATCGAACCACCCACCGTGACCTCCTGGTTCATAGATCGACACTCAACCGCTGAGCCACGCCAGCCAGGCTCAATTAGAACTCTTTTGGCCCTGGCCAGGTTGCTCAGTTGGTTAGAGCATCGTCCTATATGCCAAGGTTGTGGGTTCAATCCCCCATCAGGGCACATACAAGAATCAGCCAATGAATGCATAAACAAGTGGAACTACAAATCAATGCTCCTCTCTCTCTCTACCTTCCTCTCTCTACAAATCAATAATAATAATAATAAAAGAATTATTTTGCAATAGGAGAGGTTTCAGGGACACAGGCTGATGACTTCAAACTGTTGTTCAATGTTATGGTATTGGCAACAGATAAAGCTGTGGGGGTGGGCAAATCCTCCCCCTACTGGTAAGCCTTTTGCACTGCCCGTCCCCCCGCCCCCCTTCCTTCCAACACCTCACCTGCTCTCTCTATTTCCTGTTTCACCTTATGAAGTGTGACCTTGCCCAGTCTCTAACTACTTCTTTTTCAATTTACTCTGGAGCAAAATTATTCCACAACACAGTTTTTTTTGTTGTTGTTTTTTTTGTGTGTGTGTTTTTTTTTTTAATTATTAGTTAAGGTATTACAAATGTGTCCTCATCCCCCCCATTAACCCCCAACCTCCCCCCCACTCCACAACACAGTTTTAAAAAATAATTTTTTTATTGATTTCGGAGAGGAAGGGAGAGAGAGAATAGAAACATTAAAACATTAATAAGAATGAAACAAGGAGAAAGAATCATTGCTTGGCTGCCTTCAGCACACCCCACACTGGGGATCGAGCTGGTAACCTGGGCATGTGGCCTGACCAGGAATGGATCCGTGACCTCCTGGTTCATAGGTCGATGCTCAACCACTGGGCCACGCTGGCCGGGCCACAGCAGTTGTTGATCCAACGAGGTCACGGGTGAGGGGGCTTGTAAAGCGTGGACTGCTTACAAGGTACATTTATCTTGGTGAATCCTAGTTGGAGTCACGAGAGAATTCAACTGCGTTCTGTAAATGTCCGTCAGGGGGCGCCCTTTCACTCCAATGCGGTGCTATTCCAAATTCTGCAAGTGGGCGGCTTTTTTCCTTTGCTTTAAGTGGCAAAGAGAGGACCTCTCCGCCTATAAGTCGGGCAAGGTTCTTCTTTATGATTATGCCCAGGAGGAGTCTCTTTTCTTTACACCTTTAGCCAATAATATCCTAAATAATCTATTGGCTTTGAAGTCCATGTTTAGGGGACAGATAGTATGGCCAGCACTGCAGAAAAATAACTAATGAAGCACATATGCATGAGTATCAGTTATATCAGAGTGGAGTAATGGGAGTGCACACCACATGGGGGGCAAAGGAACTGGCAGACGTGGGGATAACTATTTAAGGGCTCTTTTTTAATGCCAGGTGTTTTACAAATATTATAGCTCTCTATAACAGGGGTTAGCAAACAATGGCTCAAAGGTCACGGCCATGCTCATTTGTGTATATGTTGTCTATGTGGCCTCACTGTACAGAGTCGAGGCCAGAGGGCCCACAGAGTCTAACTTATTTACGACCCGGCCGACAACAGAAACGGTTTGCTGACTCCTACTCTGTAGCCATGGGAGATGGGAATTATTCACATTTTCCTGATGAAGAGACGGAAACTCAGAAAAATGAAGTCACGAGCCAAAGTCACACTCCTCGGAAACTGCAGAGCTAGCCTTTGACTCCAAGTCAACCTTCTTTCCAAAGCCCTCGCCCTTCCCGCTGCTGCTGCTCTGTGGCCGTGGGAAAGTTACGAGCCACGCTGAGCGTCCGTGTCCTCGCATTCACAGAAGAGAAAGTAGCAATGCCTGACCGCGTTGTCAGGAGGAGTCAGAGAGGAGATACATGTAAAGCTCTCAGCGCAGTCTCTGGCATGTAAGTGCTTGATGTTACCAGCCATTATTTTTCCAAAACTCTGCTCTTCCATGGGCACCACATCTAGACATTTAAGACGGACTGGGCCCTGCCCACTCACTGCCACACATTCACATCCTCCCGATCATTAAACAACACCACAAGTGGCCCACTGCCACTGAGGGTTACCGAGAAAGAAAATGATGGGGCCCTGACCACAGCAATTCTACTTTAATAGAGATATAGGCAGCTGGGAAACATGTTTCATTTCTTCCCCCTTCTCTCCAAATAGCATTTACAGCAGATGCGTGGTTCTGAAATGGAGACAGAGCTGAGAATCAGTCATGTGGCTGGTCTGCTAATGTAATCCCTGAGTCTCTGAAGTAGATCTTCCCTAAGAACAGGTCCCTCTGACAGCCAGCTCACTCAGTGGGGTGGCCGGTGTGTTTCTCAGGGAGGATCCTGGGCCTTCCTTCGTTTTGCTTAATCCTTACCCGCCACTCCAAGTTAGCCCCGCCTACCTGTTCCTTGGCTCCCTGCACCTCTCAGCTGTTTATCAGTCCCCGACACACTTGAGTTTTCAGATTTAGAAGCTGACTCCAGGATGAGGAATTGGGGTTGATGTAAGCAATATAAAGATAGAGAAGCTACTGGGATGAACCATGGGCTTTAGTCCAGCCGGATCTACTCAACTCTGGCTGCACAGCTCAGCTCTGTCTCTTTCCCTTTCTGCTTGGTCAGCTCAGTTTTTAGTGTGGTTCCTGGAAACCCCTGGTGTTTTAGCCTGGCTTTTGGTGTGTGTGTGTGTGTGTGTGTAATGATGTTCCAACCAACAGCCACCCAGCCAGGGCTGAAAGGCAATTTTTTTTTCTAATTGGTGAGAGAGAGAGAGAGAGAGAGAGAGAGAGAGAGAGAGAGAGAGAGAGAAAGGGAGACACAGAGAGAGAAATATCAATTGGCCACCTCCCACATGTGCCGGACCAGGGAGCTAACCTGCAACCCAGGTGTGTGTCCTGACTGGGAATCAAACCCACAACCTTCTTGGTGTATGGGATGTTGCTTCAACCAACTGAGCCACCCAGCCAGGGCAAAACTGCATTCTTGTAGCTGTCTGAACTCTTAAAATAATCACTCCCCTGGGTTCTGGATTCAATGATATAAAACCCTTCATATAATTGTTACAGGATTCCAGGGCGGGAGGAATAGGGAAACCGAGACAGGAAAGTTAACAGAAGGCCAACCAGTGTGGGCAATGTGCAGCCAGTTTGTAACTAAGAAACCACTATCTTCCCCAGCCAAGGACACAAGAGTAAATGGTTTAAAAAACCCCCTAAGGAGAGAATGCAGAAAGGGAGGGGGCAAGGAGGAAGGAAAAAGGTTTTACTCCTTAAGCAGAGAAGCCAGCCGTCTCAAGGCAAGATAGAGTTGCCAGGTGTTTCTCATGGATTCTGGGAAGGCCACGACAAAGAACAAAAGTGACCTTGAGAATGAATCTGCACCAAAATAGCAGAGGAATGTTGACGCTGATAGACAGGAAGGTGTTAATGCCCCGGACCCCCGCCCAACTTACTCTTTTTAAAAATATATATATTTTATTGATTTTTTACAGAGAGGAGGGGAGAGGGATAGAGAGTTAGAAACATTGATGAGAGAGAAACATCCATCAGTTGCCTCCTGCACACCTCCTACTGGGGTTGTGCCCACAACCAAAGTACATGCCCTTGACCAGAATTGAACCTAGGACCTTCCAGTCCGCAGGCCTACGCTCTATCCACTGAGCCTACTTACTCTTCAGATTAGCTGAGAGCCCGTCTGTGCTTCATAAGCCAGATGTATAGGTTTGCTTGCTTTGCTTTTCCAATAAAGGCGCATGCTTACATTGCTTTAATAAATTGGCTTTTCACAACGCATTTAAGTTCTCTCCTATGAATTCATTTAGATGAGAAGACAAGGATTGAGGAACAGTCCCCTCCCAAGGACTTAGGGGGCTGTCTGGTGACACCTCTCTGGTGACGGTGAGAGGTGCCAGATACCTTCTTGGGGGAGGGGGAGAGGTGTCTTAAAGGGATTAAAAGTTATATTTTTAAAAACCTCTTACTCCCTGTACTACCTCACACACGTTTGGTTTCAGAATCCAGCCTCTAGCTCCAGGTCTGCTTGGGACTGAGACAGGACCCTAATTACACCAAGAACCATGCATGTCTACGTCACAGAAAATCTCAGTGAGACAGGCCTGCAGCCCTAGGCGAGTCTTTGCATTTCTACCCAAACACAGTTCCTTCTTGAGTGGGAACAGAACCAATTTATGTTTCATCACTTGTGTCGAGAGAGTGTTGGTAGAAGCCTGAGTTAAAGGGCATGCAATCTCAGGTGCATTCCTGGAATGTTTTAGTGTCATTATGGGTTGAAGCCTGGGGCCCGCCCGCTGTCCCTGCCCTTCTGGCTCCGACTTGGTAACCGTGCTCAGGTCACAGAAACTCTAAAACTCGGTTTCCTCATCTGCATGGGGATATGAATACCTACAGAGTCTGCCTCAGGGGGCCACCTGAAGCTCAAAGGAGAGAATGAATGCGAAACACTTTTGTAAACTGGACAACGTTGGCCACCCGTAGGCTGGAGAGGAGGAGGATGTTAGATTGGTCAAGCAGCCCTAACCCGTTTGGCTCAGTGGATGGAGCGTCGGCCTGCGGACTGAAAGGTCCCAGGTTCGATTCCGGCCAAGAGCATGTACCTTGGTTGTGGGCACATCCCCTGTAGGAGATGTGCAAGAGGCAACTGATCGATGTTTCTCTCTCATCGATGTTTCTAACTCTCTATCCCTCTCCCTTCCTCTCTGCAAAAAATCAATAAAATATATACATATATATATATATATATAATTTTTTTTTAAAGATTAGTAAAGCAATTCCCCAGGGAGAATCCTGACGTATAGCACCGCCTGACTTCTCTTGAACCCACAGTTCAGAATATATACGTAAGGGAGCAGGGTGCTTGCTGGAGAGAGCCATGGCCTGGAAGTGTGTGGCTCTCGGTCGCGTTTCCAACACCACACCGCATTGAGATGCATTAACCACACCACATTAAGAGGTTTGGGTAATTCCCTTAAGCACTTCGGTTTCTTCATCTGTAAAAGAGATGAATACTTACATCTTCTCTAAGTTATGAAAATGAACAAAGGGAAACCTCGCTAACATGGAGTTAGGAGGCCACAAGGGGGCGCTCTCACACAGCACCACTGGATGTCAATTCCAGGAAGCATTGCCAGTTACAGACCCCAGAAAGGTCAACAGGAAAGAACCACCAAGTGCAGTCCTCAACAGGAAAAGATGTATATTGCCTCTCCTCCAAGAAATCCACCACCCCAGCAACTCAGCCAATGAGAAACTGGCATCTGCCTGAGCTCTGCTTGTCTCCAAGGCCTTCCAAACAACCCCTCCCAACCCCCTCCTGTTTCTCCATAAAATGAGTCGCTGTGTTTGTAGGACTTGCCTATGGCTTTTGCTACAGCTTGCTGTCCCAAATGATAATGCTTTGCTGCTCCCGAATAAGCACATTTTGCTAGTAAAATAGCCGACATGTATGTTTCAGGTCAGGAGTATGAAAACCATGCTTTTCAGGCTTCCTCGGATAGTTAGGATTTATTTTCAAGCTCAAGGACTTGTCTCCCCCACTTCTACCAGTACAGATACTTTCTTTTCCAGTCCGTGCCTCACTACCCCAGTGCTGTGTCCACTGTGCACACGCCTTAGCATTGTTCCCAGTGTCATTCAGGACCTGGGCCCTCGCCTCCTTCTAGCCTCAATCAAGGCATTCTGAGCAACCATCCTGCCCCACCCCCACCCCTACAGCATCTCAGGTCTTTGTTCTCACCTGACTGTCCTCAGCTCCTACTCCTCAAGACTCAGCTCTGGTGCTGCCCCTGGGAGAGCAATCTCTGACAATCCCCATTTCTTCTGCGCCCTTGCAGTGCTCACGGAGAAAGAGGGCTTCTCTCCCCTTAGCTTCCGGGTCCTACGCCCACTCCTGAATGGGTCACTGGTCTGGGCATTGAGGCAGCGATGACTGGGAGCCCTGGCCCCTAACTTAGCCCTGAGCTGAAGGAGGAAGAGGTGGGGGGAGGGGGGAGGGTGACAGCCTCTTGTAGACAAGACTAAAGTTGAGGGGCAGGGGATTCTGCAGAAGGGAAGTTAGATGTTGTTAGGAGAAGTGGGAATGCATGCTGAGCCGTTAAAGCAACAGTAGCCAACCCCCTCCCTCCCGCCCCCGCCGCCAAACAAACAAACAAACAGTAGCCTGCACTGCAGTTTATCCACTGGCTTCCCTTCTTCCAAACATTTTATTTTATTTTTAAAATATATTTTTATTGATTTCATAGAGCAGTGATGGCAAACCTGTTGAGCTCGGCGTGTCAGCATTTTGAAAAACCCTAACTTAACTCTGGTCCCGTGTCACATATAGAAATTTTTTAATATTTGCAACCATAGTAAAAGATTTATATTTTTGATATTTATTTTATATATTTAAATGCCATTTAACAAAGAAAAATCAACCCAAAAAATGAGTTGGCGTGTCACCTCTGACACGTGTGTCATAGGTTCGCCATCACTGTCATAGAGGAAGGGAGAGGGACAGAGAGACACAAACATCGATGATGAGAATCATTGATCATCTGCCTCCTGCATGCCACCTACTGGGGATGGAGCCTGCAACCCAGGCATGTGCCCTTGACCAGAATTGAACCCGGGACCTTTCAGTCCGCAGGCCAATGCTCTATCCACTGAGCCAAACCCGCTAGGGCCAAACAGTTTTTTAAAATGTCCCCATTTAAAAGCATGCAGTTATTCTTCACGTGCGTGAAAATGCATTCATCACATTCCAAAGAGAGAGACCTCATTTGTCTCTTTGCCCAGGGCTCTCAGTGATTGATTTTTCTCCTCTTTTTGACAGCTAATGGCTGAACTACAAATGTGATCACTTCCCACACAGGCGGTGTAAACCTGGTGGAGGGAAATTAGGGCAACTCCTACTGGACAGCAAAGGGTAAATAATAAGCAGGGAGATTGTCCCCTAGGATGCATTCAAGTCTAATTAGAAATAACAAGAATTGCCTGCCCCAGGGGAATGGAGTTCTTTGGCCAATTTAGCTATTTCCACTTTTACGCACAAGAGAGATTCTTATTGACTATTTTCCTCCGTGACCACAACTGCACTGGGAATTGGGGAGGCTTGGCCTCAGGGACTGAACTGCTGTAGTCACCTACTTGCTGCTGCAGTTCAGAGGGTGGAGTTCACACTCCAGAATCCTGGCCAGTGGCTTCATGATGTGTAAGGAAAGGCTTCAGGGTTGATTCACTCTCCTTTTCAGTTTCGTGGCTGCCATCCTGACCTCCACCCGAGGACAATTTGAAACAACAATTAGGAGGACGAATGGATGGGCCTCTTGTTGCAAAGCTGTGTCCTGGCGAATAGCTCTCTCGCTCTCTCTCTCTCTCTTTTAAAAAATATCCTCACCAGAGGATATTTTTCCATTGATTTTTTTTTTTTAAGAGAGAGTGTGTAAATGTTTCCCCCATGTCCCGCGTGGTTCAGGGTTCAGGATCTGGAAGAGGGACCACACACAAATGATAGAGACAAGACAAGTAATAATTTGGAAATATTGGGGGGCCAGGCGGGCAAGCCCAACTCAAGGGGAAGGACTTCCACTGGTGCTCAAGCCTCGCCAACCTTTTATTGGTTTGGGATACACCATGCTTGAGGCTGGCAAAACAGGCTTGGCCTAGCCCTTGACTTTAAAAAGACCATAATTTTTTTCTGGGGAAAGTCAAGAAGCAAACTTGTAGCTGCATTGTTTCCTGCCGGTTGCTTGCCTGTGGGAAATTTCAAAATTGGCCACAAGATTGCAGCCATGGGGAAAAACTGTCTTCCGCTGGCGAAACAAGTTTGGTCTGCCCTCCCTTTGGTCCATTTAAATGTCAAAGAGCTCAGCTAGTTTCTCCCTGGGCCATTGGACCTTCACAATCAATACATCATTCATTAACTTTTGAAAGCGGTTCACTAGCATCCCCAAAACTGCTCTTTATCATAGAAACACCAATCCCGCCTCTAGAGCCAGCCTGCACCCCTCCCTGGATCAAATCTTCCATCCTTCTTAGGAATAAACCAGTCCTGGGGTTTATTCTGTGCTATGTGCAAAGAGATTTCAGCTCAAAACTATCTACTGTTCGAAATCGGATGATGCGCATATTTTGTCTTAAGCCAGCGTTCTCTTTACAGGTGCACAGAAATCCTAGACGCATTTCTAACTTTTTAAAGCTTTTCATGGCGAGGAGGAGACTTTTCCTAGCTCAGCTCACTCGGGAAGGGGACAGGTTCACCAAGTGTCTCCCTTCTCCCACCTCCTGCTTGCTTTTCAAAAGTTATTTGAGCATTCAGCCTGCGGTTTGCAAGGGCTTGCTCCTGGCATTGCTAAAGGGTGTCCCAAAATTCACGCAAGAAGTAATTTTGATAGAAAACACAGGTTTATAAATAAAAATTGTAAATTTTTTATTGATTCATAAAGTATACAGTATAGGGTTATGTATGGAATGGCATATCGGGTAAACAGCCTCCACAGCTTTGCTGGCACATACGCACTCTTTTGTTGAAATTTTCCATGACCGTTTTGCATAAATGTGGCTGAATTTCGATGAGGCTCATTTTCATCTTGATGGCTTGGTTAATCGACAAAATTGTCGCATTTGGGGTTCAGAAAATCCACGAGTGATTGTTGAGAAACAAATGCATCCACAGCGTGTCACTGTTTGGTGGGGATTTGGGGCTGGAGGCCTCACCGGACCATTCTTCGAAAATGAGGCTGCTCAGGCAGTAACAGTTAATGGTGCTGGCTATCGCGACATGATAATCCAGTTTTTTGTGCCTAAATTGCAAGATATGGATGTGGACGACATGTGGTTTCAACAAGATGGTGCCACATGCCATACAGCCCGAGAAACAATTCAATTACTGCATGAGTCATTTCCTGGTCGTGTAATTTCCCGTTTTGGTGATCAGATTTGGCCACCCAGATCATGTGATTTAATGCCGTTGGACTTTTTTCTTTGGGGTTTTTTGAAGTCTAAGGTTTATGCCAACAAGCCCACAACCACCCATGCCTTGAAGGAGGAAATTGAGCGCTGTATCAACGAAATTCAGCCACATTTATGCAAAACGGTCATGGAAAATTTCAACAAAAGAGTGCGTATGTGCCAGCAAAGCCGTGGAGGCTGTTTACCTAATATGCTATTCCATATATAACCCTATACTGTATACTTTATCAATCAATAAAAAATTTACAATTTTTATTTATAAACCTGTGTTTTCTATCAAAATTACTTCTTGCGTGAATTTTGGGACACCCTTTATGATAGGAAAAGCAAGCCTTTCTTCCACCGCCACGTCCTTCAATCCTTCTCGGATGGCTCTTTGCACAGGTGATTCTATTAACGGCGAATTAAACATTTCAGGATTAGGACATGAAGTGGAGGGGGCCATGAAGGCCATTCCTCCCATTTTTTCTTTTCTTTTTGCCCCTCTTTAGGAGCGGAGGGTGCACGGGGAGGAGGTTTATCCTCCTTGGCCTCTCCTAAAGGCTCCAGCAGATGAAATACCATGTTTCACAAGAGGAAACAGTTTGGAGGCAACTTTTTCCCCTGCTGCTGCAAGTTCTGACTAACTCTTTGCCAACCATTCAAAATCTAATGTACCTTCTTCAGGAAAACAAGGCTTATGTTCTATAACATCAAGCAAAAATTATAAGAGAAACTTTAACTCCTAAAGCATGCAAGCCAAAAGCCTTCAATAAAGTTTCTTACTTGTAAAGCCGAATCCTGCCCCATTAGCCTAGCTAGAAAGACACGTTCCCACCCTCCTTACAGATCGGGAATTCTGCAGCTGATCGTGGGCTTTGTGTGCGGTGAAATATCTTCCCACCTATACGGTGAATTCTTCCCCACCTGTACGGTGAATCTTCGTTTTTCCGCTCTAGGCGAAGTCTTCTCTTCCAGATGTCCCATTGAGGCGCCAGATGTGTAAATTTTTATGTGTTTGTTTGTTCCCCCCGCGTCCCGCCTGGTTCAGGGTTCAGGATCTGGAAGCGGGGCCACACACAAATGATAGAGACAAGACAAGTAATAATTTGGAAGTATTGGGGGGCCAGGCGGGCAAGTCCAACTCAAGGGGAAGGACTTCCACTGGTGCTCAAGCCTCGCCAACCTTTTATTGGTTTGGGATACACTAAACCAATTGGCAGGCAATTTCCAGTAACAGGCAGACTAGCCCATCAGCAAGGATTTACACAATAATAAATGGGGAAGTTGCTTCAGCTACCATTGTCTGGACTAACAGTGGGTGCACAGCCCTGACCTTTGCCAGGGCTTCTAGGGTCACCAGCCTCTCGGGTTCCTTGCCCACAGCTTTCTGCTAGTGAAGACAATAGGTGGCTTCCCACAAGAGAGTGGAAGGGAGGGGAAGAGACACATGGACTAGTTGCCTGCAGCAGGTGCCTGAACCAGGGCCAAGGATCAAGCTTGCAACTGAGGTACGTGCCCTTGACCGGAATGGAACCCCTTCAGTCCACAGGCCGATGCTCTATCCACTGAGCCAAACCTGCTAGGGCTGGCGAATAGCTCTGGTAATTAGGGTGACCTGCTTTAGAGCTGTCACTCAGGTGCAATTATTAATAACGCCCCTATTCTCACTCAACACTGTCCCATTTGGGATGATAAGTGATATGGTCACCCTACTTAAAGCGGGGCTAATTCTCCCTTCCTCCGCAGGGAAGCAGACCCTGGAGACGGCTTTCCATGCTCGGATTTTCATCCACAAGCCTTTGCTGTCACTCTGGAAAGCACAGAGAATTTCATTTTCCCAACATGGCATGGCTCCCTTCGGGTTTGTGGGCTAGAGGCAGATAGAGGCGGAAAGACAATCTTCCAGCCGGGCTGTCATTCCTTCCGCCCTTCTACACAGCCAGCTTCAACATCAGCAGGTCTCTTTCTTGAGAACGTTTCTAAAAACCACACTAGCCCAAACCTTCCTAAAACCCCGACTTCCATCCATCACAATTTCTAAACCGCCACCCTTGAAACTGGGGTGTGAGACTCCTTCCTCCGCTCCGGACTGCACAGCCCGGGATCCGCACTGCAGCGCCCCACGCCCAGCTGCACGGAGCTCTGGGAAGCCAGAGCTAGAGAACTCAAAATAGCTGGAGTCCGAAAGGGAATGTTTGGCTCCTGTAACTAGAAGACTGGGGGTGTTTGGCTTCAGGCATGACCCAACAGTATCATAAGGATTGGCTTGTGCATGTCTCTCTCCCTCTCCCTCTCCTGTCTCTCCCTCCCTCCCTCTCTCTCCTACACACACACACACTTTTTCTCAGCTCTGCTTCCTCTAGTAGCGTATCCCTTGTACAGCAATGGAGTAGCTTCATTGCAGGTGTTGACCATGTACCCCCGGCTGAAGTGGAGGTAGAGACAGGCTATGTCCCTCTTTAAATCACAAAGATTAAGGGCGAGAAGGGGGGTGTTTCCCCAAAGGTATTGTTGCCAAAAAGAGGGGAGATGGATGCTTGTGAGGGGAAGAAAAACAACGGATGTCCACCTATACTTGCCAGCTTAAACCATGTGGGCTAATCTAGCCAGGTCAGCCCCCACCCCTGAGTTTGTCCCGCCCCCAAGCATGTTATATAGCTTTGCACTCATTTTAAGTAAAATTAATTTGACATTAGAATAGTTTCTTAATGCAAATGTGAGGAAGTAGTTTAGGAAAAAAGAAATAAAAGCATAATTACGAGAGATTATTCTTCCAGATATTAAAAATTTAATGTCATAGTAATTAAAGCAACAATCCACGAAATATAGGAATATTAATGGAATATGTTTTTAAATCCTGGAATATATCTAAGTGTACATAAAATTGAATTTATTCTTATTATTTTTTCAAATATCAATTCCCCTTTAGAAAGGTGAGGATGAGAATAGTTATTTTACTTCAAAATGAAGAAAAAAAAAAAAACAAGGGTAAAATATTTGCTTGATTTTAAAAAAATAATAATAAAACCCAAACCCACGGGCTAACACGTTTAGATGTCCCTGATGTTGCTGTGTGCCTTTGGAACCTGCTGGACTGCCTCCTCGTGAATGATTTCAAAATGCATATATATTTTTTTTATTGATTTCAGAGAGGTAGAGAGAGGGAGAGACAGAAATATCAATGATGAGATAGGACCACTGACTGGCTGCCTCCTGCACAGCCCCCACTGGGGACCGAGCCTGCAACCCGGGCATGTGCCCTTGACTGGAATCAAACCCAGGACCCTTCTGTTCGCAGGCCAATGCTCTATCCACTGAGCCAAACCGGCTGGGGCCTCTTGAATGATTTTCTATTACCTTCCCCCCACCCCCAGGACATGAAGGGCAGGGGAGGGCGCCTGAGGAGGGAGAAAGGAATGCCATTTCTGTCTGGTCTCCGACTGCTATCTTAGCTGGGAATGTGCAGTTCGTTAATTTCAAGCTCAACATCTTCAACAGTGATTGGAAGCAGGAATTAGTTAATTCCACAAGTATTTGTTGCATGCCTACTCTCTTATCTTTTCTCTCTCTGTCTTCACCCTCTGTCTCTCTCCAAGACCTTTCCCATCAGCATTCAAACATCCCCAAGGAGCTCGCATCTTAAAAGCCAAAGAAATAGCCACACAGAAAACCCTCCTCAGAGCCACTTTCCTTCCTTCCCAGCTACCTCCTTTCACACCAAATGTCCCACCAAGTTCCCTCTGTGACCTGCATTTTCTCGCCTCCCCGGCCCTCCTCTGGCTCCTCCTGCTGTCACTGGAACGAGAGAGTTTATGGAAAGAGGAGTACTTTCTGGGAACACAAACCTCTGCATATGGCTTTGCTGCAGCGCTGAAATCGTAATTGTGCAACGGCAAGCGGGTTGTGAGCTTCCGGAGGGTCAGACAGGACTCTGGTTACTCAGGGAAGCCCTACTGTTGAGTGTTACCATATGCCTACCCCAGTCATGGTGACTAGCATTGAATAAGTGGTAAATAACTGATCGTTGAAGCAACTATTTGACCTTGATTGGCAAGAGAAGTGAAGGGGCAGGTTTGGCCTGGGATGGAGATAATGAGTGAAATTCTCGGTTGGAAATGGAGAAGGCACTATAAGAGGAGCAAGGCAGAAATCACTCCAGGGAGGGCGCAGTGGACAATGTGGAATGCAACAGGCGAGTGTAGCATCTTTTCAAACTGAACACTAAGAGGAGGTTGCTGGATTGGCCAACCATGATCAATGACCCCCCCCCCTTTTTTTTGAGGGGTGGAGGGCAGTTTCGCTAGAATGTTGCCAGGCTGCAAACCCCTGAAGGAACAGTAGTTTGTAGGGAAAATGCAAGGATCACAGCACAGTGAACCCGGGTGGACAGTCAACAGAGTGATGTGCGGGTGGAACTTTGGGGAGGTAGGTGCTCACATCCAGAAGCTTCTCATCAATTCCGCATCTTAAATGACTCCAGCTCATCTTCTCCCCGTGGCTAAGGCTTTCCCGAGAAAGGGAACTACAGCGGAAAAGAGGGCACACTTTTTTTTTTTAATATATTTTATTGATTTTTTAAAGAGAGGAAGGGAGAGAGATAGAGAGTTAGAAACATCGATGAGAGAGAAACATCGATCAGCTGCCTCCTGCACACTCCCCACTGGGGATGTGCCCGCAACCCAGGTACATGCCCTTGACTGGAATCGAACCTGGGACCTTTCAGTCCGCAAGCCGACGCTCTATCCACTGAGCCAAACCAGTTTCGGCGGCACACTTTTCTTAAATGTAAACCAAATCCCTCACTCCAGTGCTCTCACTCATGAGCCCTTGCAATGGGAGAGGCCCCGTGGATATGACGGGTAATTATGACCTATTTTTTCGGACACGCTTTAGAGCATCCTAGATCCCTAGAACCTCTTTTCCCAGCTCCTTGCGAGAGAACACAGCTTCAGTCCTCTCGTCTCTCTCTGGCCCTTCTTGATTTTCCCACGAGGGCCCTGGGTATGCAGTTCCAGAATTAGACAGGAATTTGTGGAGGCTGTGATAGACTCTTGACAGGCGGGAGGTGGAGTTCCTCTCTCGCAGCCAACGTCCTCCTCCCCTAACCCCACCCTCCCCCTCCCTCCGCCCCCGCTACGCGCGCGCAACAGGGGCCTTCACGTCGGTTTTGTAGGATCCAGGAAACTTAATCCTGAAGGTGAACGAGGGGGAGATGAGCAGGAAGTCCCGATCGATCCTCATTCAGCAGCACACGGGCTTTTTGGTTTTTTTGCGTGACTTATTGTTAATTCATGAAATGTGTTCTCCATCTTTTCATTTAATTACTTTTCTTGAAAAGATGCCTGGGACACCGCCAACATCGGAGGGAGGAATGTCCCAGTGAGGGTCAGGACCTGGGAACAATCAGCCCTTACGGTTCTGAGGACGAAGCGCCAAGATCTTAAGGAACCTGAATTCCTAGTGAGCAGTGAGCGGTCAAGTTCTTTAATCCTCCTCTCCCCGCCCCTCCCGCCCCCGCCCCGTAGGATTCGGGAGGTTTAGGGGGAAAAAGGAACCAAGAGAAAGAAAATGATTAAAAGGCAAGTCAAACTCCCCCCCCCGACACTTCCTCCTTTCTAAAGAAAAGGCCTCTCCGCCGCAGGGTCTTCCCGCAGCCGACAGCGCAGCGCGGGCCCCCGAGGAGGACACCACCGCCCGCGCGCGGAGCGCAAACTCCAGGGCGGTGACCGCGTCCCCGGAGCGCGGGGCCGGGCCCAGGGCGCGACCCCCCGCCTTCCCTCCCCGGGCGCGCGTCGGGATGCAGGCAGCGCCTTCCTCCGGTCCCAGGGTCCCCGTCGGGTCGGGGATGCTGCGGTGGCAGGAAGTCCCCGGGAACTACAAATCGAGGCATGCTGGGAGCGGTCCCCTGCTCCTCCCAGGAAATGTCCTTTGTCCAGCCCCACAGGAAGCCCCGGCGAGGACTCCGCCGGGCAGCTCGCCAGTCTGCCAGCGAGCCAGCGCCGCTGCAGCTGCCCCCGCCGCAGCACAAGGGCAGGCGCGCCGCGGCGCAGGGCTCGGGCCGGGCGCTCGCCGCCCTCGCTCCCGGCCGCCCGCCGCCGCGCAGGTAGGAGCGTGCCCGCGGCTGGGCTGCCCCGCCGCCTGGAGATGGGGCTGATCCAGACCCGATCCCACCGCTGCGGGGATGGGTGTGCGCCCCAGGGTGGGTGGCGGACCGGCTGGGTGAAGTTGTGCCTCGGAGACTGGACCGCTGTCCGCTCCTCCGGGGGCGCAGGGGGTGCTCCCGTGGCCCCCAAACCCGGGCTGAGCTTCTGTCGGGGTCGGGGGCGAGGGGCGGGGAAGAGGAGGCTGAGATGCGAGGGAGGGGGCGGTGCTGCGAGGGGAGTGGGACCGTCCCGCCGACCACCGAAGGGGGCATCCGAGACCCTCGGAACAGCGCAGCCCAGGGAGGAGCTTGGAGGCGAGGAGATGAAGGGCTTTGTGTGCAGCTGCCGACCGGGACCGGCTGCGCTCCCCACGCCGGGTCTGTCCGCGCCCCCGGCCCCGCTCCGGGTGAAGGGGCGGGGGTGGGGGCTCCGCGGACGGGCAGCGCGGCATCTTGGATCCTTATGAAAGGTGCTCTCCTTGCCCCCTCCGCTCCATTCTGGCCCGACTCAGGCAGGGCTGCCATCAGACCGGGCGAGCGGCGCGGGGAGGATGGGTGGGTGGAGAGGTGGGCAGCAGCTCGCCGCCTCGGGGGCGGCCGCTTAGCGCCGGTGGCCTTCCCGGAGGCAGAAGCCCCTGCCTGCCGGCGGGTGGGTGGGGGTGGGGGGCGAAGCTGATGCCTCACCCGGGGAGAATGCTGAGCCTCAGCACCGAGCGTGGAGGCGTGGGGTGGAGCGCGCGTGGGGAGGAGAGGGCGAGAGCGCGACAGGAGGCTGAGCGCGAAGCAGCCGCCGGGGCGCTGAGTGTACCTTATGGCCACTGGACATTATGGCCGGGCTTCGGAATCGGATAACCACTTCCTCTGGGTGTTTCCTCGATTTTCCTTTTTTCCCCCCTTTAGCCCCGAGCCCCCCCCCCCCCCCCCCACCCCGGCGCCGCAGTGAATCACCCACCCCTTGCAACGCGAGCGCCGGGCTGGACTCATTTGGAAATTTGGTGATGCAGCCTGGCCCCCATAGCGGCCTGCTGGCCCTTCACCTGCAAGGCGACCGGAATCGTTTGCATTTCCTATGGCGTTCTCCGCGGTGGGACCAAGGTGTGGTGAAGGCGGGTGGATCATGGCTGGAAAGTTAATCGTTTTGGGGGACTGTGATGGATGAGTGGGCCACTGTGATGGGTGAGTGGGCCACTGTGGAGCGGTCCCAGGGTTTCTGCTGTAACTCGGCTCACTCGCCGAGGGGCCTCCGCCTCTCCTCCCTCCCTCCCTGCGTTTCTGCTGCTGCACCAGGTGTTCACAAGTCTCTTAACAAGCCAGCACGTGGGATTGGTTAATGTGGGACACAGTGTAAGAGCCACAGGCACCTCGAACGGTGCCACTTAGGTGGGGGCGCAGGAGGACCCAAGGCTCGAGGTCCGGATGAGGGGTCCCAGAGCCCTGCACCCTGTGTGAATGGCTTGTAGGGGCAACAACATCTCTCACGAGCTTCCCTAGGAGATGAAGCTGGGGACGTGAGATGAGAGTGGCGTGGGGGAAACAGCGAGGGCATGAGGATTGTGAAATAAGTGCAAAGGCTCTAAATGCAGGGCATGCTTTCTAGTTGGAACATACTGGTGAGCTCTCTCTCTCTCTCTCTCTCTCTCTCTCTCTCTCTCTCTCTCTCTCTCTCTCTCTCTGAGATGGAGGTGGTTGTGGGGGGAAATTTGATGTCGGATGTTCAGTTGGGCCCCGAAGAGAAGATGGTGCCGGAGGAGCCTGAGTGAACCAAGGTCATGAATGGGAAGCCATATAGCCTTTGCTTTACAGGAAGGGAAACGTAGAGAGATGGTCTTTAAAAACGACTGGGATTCTGGGGGTGAGTGGAAGCAAATCAGAAAACCCAGCTGCTGCAGCTGAGCTGGAGAGGTGAGGTGGCCTCGCTGAAGGCCGTGTGACTCAGGCTGCCCGCCTGGCATCCCATGCCCTCCCCTCCCCCAAAGCTCTTTGCCTTTCCTCAGACTCTTCGTGTTTGCTTAATTCCTAGTGTCCAGCTAAGGGAAGGAGAAAGGGTAAACGTTGAAGATGATACATTAAGGCAAGAAGGATATTGCCTGCTGATGCAGGGGGTGGGGGTGGGTTCGAGTGGCGGTGTCATTGAGAGGCCTGAAGCAGAACCCTGTTAATGCCATTTTCCTTGTAGCTAAGATCCTAATCCCCCCCCCCCCCCCCCCATCCTCAACAGGTCTCTTAGTACATACACTGTATTGTTAAATGTATGTGTGTGGCATTCACAACTCTTCACAATTCAGTGCCCACCTACCTCTATCCTCCATTGGCACCTGCCCCCCCCCACCCCATATTACCGGCTCATTCCTGCAGCAGACAGCTCCCCATTCCCAGATGTGACAGATGTTCTTCCATGTGTGTCTCCGTCAGGTAGAACTTCATGTGTGTTGGACTTCCCTGCCCTGTTTCCGATGATTTTCTCCAAATCCAGCCCCGTTGACAGAGCACCCAGTAGAAGTCTTCCCGGACCTCGCAGTCAGATCATTCTCATCCTCATGGGACGTGTGTCCTCGGGTGACTCACATCTTTGGGTTGCCTGGTGATAGCTGGATGTTTATTCTCCCTTCAAACGGAAGCCCCTTGAGGGCAATGACTTCCTGCCCCTTCCTTCATGCCTATTCGGTGCCAAAGGATGTTTCCTTGGAAAACACGAGTAAATGAAGGAATGAGTGAAAGACTTGATCGCTTTCCTTTTTTTATTAAAGTCTTGCAGACCTCTGAGGATTCATTGCAGTTGTGTATCTAAAACATCTAGTCCAGCCGTGGGCAAACTACGGCCCGCGAGCCGGATCCGGCCCGTTTGAAATGAATAAAACTAAAAAAAAAAAGACCGAACCCTTTTATGTAATGATGTTTACTTTGAATTTATATTAGTTCACACAAACACTCCATCCATGCTTTTGTTCCGGCCCTCCGGTCCAGTTAAAAAACCCATTGTGGCCCTCGAGTCAAAAAGTTTGCCCACCCCTGGTCTAGTCCATGACAGACTGGAACCTTTCCTTTTGCTTCTGGGTAGTGAAGAGACTCTAAAAAGATCTATCAAGGTGTCTGGTACAAAGACATTCATTAAAAGTTTCTTGCATTGCCTGGCTGGCGTGACTCTGTGGTTGAGCGTCAACCGATGAACCAGGAGGTCACGATTCAATTTCTGGTCAGGGCACATGCCGGGGTTGTGGGCTTGATCCCCGGTGTGGGGCGTGCAGGAGGCAGCCTATCGATGATTCTTTCTCATCGATGTTTCTATCTCTCTCTCCCACTCTTTCTTCTCTTAAAACAATAAAAAGAAATAAAAATTTCTTGACTAGATTCCTGGCCAGCCTAAAATTTCAAACTCTGTAGGCAGGGTATGGAATGGATTCATCTCAAGTGGATAATCGGTGACTGGTCATGCTCTTGGACCTAAGCAACACCTCATTGTGAAGGTGCGATGTGATTTCTAGAAAACAGCACTACGAAGGCCGTCCTGTTATTTGGATTAAAATGTAGCATATAGACGTGCAAGACAGATCAGACTCGGCTTTCCCCTAAGGCACTGCAATTTTTAAAAAATATATATTTTTATTGATTTCAGAGAGGAAGGGAGAGGGAGAGAGAGATAGAAACATCAATGATGAGAGAGAATCATTGGCTGCCTCCTGCACGCCCCACACTGGGGCTCGAGCCCACATCCTGGGTATGCGGCCTTGGCTGGAATCGAACCTGGGATCCTTCAGTCCGCAGGCTGATGGTCTATCCGCTGAACCAAACCGGCTAGGGCGGCATTGCAATTTCATAGTCTCTCACTTGTCTTTTACTAGTAATTGGACACTTTCTCGTGCTTTTTATGTGATGGTGACAGTTCCTGTTGCCTGAACATCTATATGTTAGACAATTTGCATGCATTGCCTCAATCTGGTGGTTGACATGTTATTACCTCCATCCTAAACATGAGGAAACTGGGACTCAGAGAGAAGAACCTTGCTTGGAGTCCCAGATTCTGAACGGAAGCTACAGTGTAATGTAGGACTGCTGCCTCCCACGCCTGCTCAGAATGGGTGTATCTGTGTTTTCCTTGGGCGAAAACCATCAGATCTCCTTTCCTTCTTCCTGAGGCCCTCCGCTTTCCAGATCTCCTACCAGGAATGTTGTCGAGCTTCTAAATTCTTCCTAGCGGGTCTCATTCCGAGAGGCACTGGTTTCATTGTCTTTATGCTCTCACACTCCACTTGCCCATCTGTGAGAAAGGTCAGGTTCAGAATCCCTCCCTTAGACCTTTGGGCAGAGAACTGTTTTCCTGGAATTCTTTTCCATGGCCCCCCAGCCTCCCTCCTCCCTCCAGACCAAGCCTTCGCCCTCCTCGGTCACCTTTCTTGACACCCCATGCCACACGCGGCCTCTCCCCTAATTTTCTGTATTATCTGAAGTACCTGGGGCCGAGTGTCTTCTTAATGAAAGTAAACTTGAAAAAGCCCCACTCGGTGCTGGAGTATTTGCACACCCCCTGCACCTGGCAGGAACTCTATGTCCAGGGCACACCTCCACAGATGGTGGGGGTTCAGGACCCGTGAGCTGATGATGAATTGGTAATAACTAAACATGCAGAAACCAAGTCATGAAACATTATGTGCACATTGACGGTTTGTAGGAGAGGGAGCAGAGGGGTCATTTTCTTGGTGAATGTTCATCCTTTTCCCGGGACTTGTGTTGAGTCTCCCGAACTTGACTCGCATCAGGGCTAAGTGATGACGGTGTTTTATTGATGTTGGGGAGCAGGGGCGGGTCCATGGCTTCAGTCCCTTCCTCCTTGCTGTCCTGCCCACCATCTACCCTAACTTCTAGAAAGGGCTTCTGGGTTTCACATCTGAGAAGTTCAGAGGGTGCTCCCGGCCTCTGCAGATGTGAAAAAACAGGGAAAGAAAAAGAAAGGCTGGAATAAGGAAGGAAAAGAATTCATTCCATTTTTGTTTGTTTTTTCCCTCTGAGCGGAGTGTGAGTTGCTGGGGTATGGATTTGGGCTTCATTGCATCATGTCTTAAAGGGGATGCTGAAAAGATCGGCTGCCTCACTCCTTTGGGGACAAAGGCTTTTCACTCGCCACCAGGTTGAACCCCCCTCCTGAGGCTGACTCATTCTTCTTTGCCCCTGACCTCAAGGCCTCACGCTGGAAGCCTCTGTGGGTTGTCAGCATATTAGCCGTTTTAAAGGCGGCTGGGCCAGTTCTTGGGATCCCTGCATTGAGCTGTTCCAACCCGGTGTGTGGGAGGGCCACGTGCGAGTCAAGCTCCCCTTCCCGCAGAGGGTAAAGTCCGAGTCAGTCCTGTGCTGGCGGCTCTGATTTGCCAAGATGTGTGCAGTTAAGGGAAAGGCGTCCACTTCTCTGCGGAGGTTTATATATTCTCTGAGAACGTTGTCAGGATCTTACCGTAAGTTTGAGAATAGGACCCATTCCCTTCTGGGCTTTATTAAGAAATCCCTGCTTTGGTCTCAGGGTCTCAGTGCTATGCATCTTCCTGTGGTTAGCTCCTCTTGGATGCTTGGGCAGGCACTTTAGGAAAACACATTTCCCATTGTTGACCCCTTTTCCACCCTCAACGCCCTCCTACCCCCCCCTCCCCAACCTTTGTCAATTCCAAAGAATCACTTATTCCCCTTGCAGGCATTGACAGTGATTTCTGGTAGCAGAAGATGGCTTTGAAAGCAATGAATATTTTTTTTATTTTTTTATTTTTTTTATTACTGATTTTAGAGAGAGGAAGCGGGAGAGAGAATCATCAATCGGTTACCCCCTGCTTGCCCCGTCATGATGAGGATCAAGCTTGCAACCTGGGCATGTGCACTGACTGGGAATCAGACCATGACCTTCTGGTTCATAGGCTGATGCTCAACCACTGAGCCATGCCACGCGGACTGGGATTTTTGACTGTGCTCCCTAATGTTCCTTCCTCCTCCCTGCGCGGTGCCCCCCCCCCCCCCCAGCAACCCCTTCTTTAGTCTCATTCCTTTGTAGAGGTTGAGTGTTGGTCTTTCTCATTCACTATTTAATTTCTGTTAGTTCTGGTCCTGTCTTGCCCCAGGGGTTCGGGAGAAGCAGTTGTTGTGTGGGGACCAGGAGAGTGTAGCAGCACTTCGCACCCAGAGCACAGCATAGCTCTGTGCCCCAGTGTTGAGGCCGCAGTGGAGGGGGACCCACACAGGACTCGGACGCCCACAGGGCTGTGTGCGTCGGGTGTCCCTTGGCTGACACTTGGCCAAGGGACACAGGATTCTTTTTCAAGAAGGTTCTGTGGAACTTTTGAAGCTAATCACCACTTTCTATCATGCCTGTCTGTTCAGCAGCATAATTAAGCGCGCTGGGCTCCTGGTGCCGACAGGCGATTGGATCTAGTTCCGAGAGCCAGGTTGTTTCCATGGCGCTGCCTTACCTGATGTGATCTTGCCCAGATCGCTAGATGTCCTGGCCTGGTTCTTATTTTTTGAGACTGAGGGAGAGACATCATTACACCTCATTTCACCCATTTCAAGGAATATTTGAGGGCTCGCTGTGTGGGGGAGCCACCACAGGGAAGGAAACAATATGTTCCCAGTGAGAGCTTACTCGTGGGAGGTGCTAGAGGGGGAGAGAGAGCAAACAGTAAGGTGCACGTTCTTATAACTATGGTTATATTTTAGAAACCGATATTAGGCAGAATAAGATAAGGACTAGTACCTGAAAGTCATACAGAGAGACATAATAATAGTTCTTTCGGAGCTTGACAATAATCTTATAGCCTGGCCGGTGTGCCCAGCGGTTAGAGTGGGCCCATGCACCCAATAGTCGCCAGTTCCATTCTGGTCAAGGACATGTACCTGGGTTGCAGGTTCTATCCCTGGCTCCAGTTGGGGCACATTTGGGAGGCAACCAATTGATGTGTCTCTCTCACTCTCTCTCTTTCTCCCCTCCTTTCTCCCTCCCCTTTCTTTCCTTTTCTCTCAAAATCAATGGAAAAAATATTCTCAGGTGAGGATAAAAAAGAAAACAGCAACATAAAAACCCCACAATAATCGTATAAAGTAGACACAGTTGTCTGCATCATTTTACAGGTGGAAAAACCAAGGCTCAAAGAGGTTGAGCAACTTTCTTAAGATGACAAGACCATGTTGGGGTCTGGCTCTGGCTCTCATCACTAAGGTTGAGGAGAGACTTCTTCCTGCTGTTTCTTGAGGAGAACGGAATGGCAAGAGAGGAACACACAGGGTGCTGCATCTGGGGGGTGCAGAGCACCCCTTTTTGGCTGGAGTTAGCAGACAGAGGTCAGGGACAAGAGGTAAGAGAGCCTTGGGCTGCACGGTTGAGGACGTGGAGTGTGTGCTTCACTGGAGACTAAGTCAACCAGCGGTTTCTGAGCAGGAGCATCAATGGAGGGGCGACTGTGCTCTGCGATGGAGCCTGCAGTGAGTGACATGTGGGAGCCGCAATGGTGAGAGCGTCTCTGCAGTGATGGTGCAAGGCAAAAAAGAGGAAAGCAGTGGCAGCTGACTTGCTTGAAAGGGGTGAAGAGGGGTCAAAGTTGATTCCAGGGTTCTGAGCCTTAGCAGAAGTGGGCACTGCCTGGAGGAGATGGTTCGTAACAAAGATTTGGGAACAGAACCAGTGGTTTCCAATGAGACCAGGGACAGATACACTACAAATAGAAGCTCATTTAGTCTTGACAACAATTTTCAAGGTACCTCGTTTTCCCCATTGTGTGGATGAGGAAACTAAGAAAGAGGAGAAAGAACTGTTTTGGGGGCATATGGTGTGTAAGTGGCAGACTTCTATTTGAAACCAGGTATGTTGATGACTCAACTCTTCAGCTGCCTCTGCCCTGAGCCCCAGGTGAGGTGCAGGGCAGCACATAGGGTGGGGAGGGTCTGTAAGTTCCTCAGGTGCAGGGATGGGTGCATCATTAGACGTGGACCTAGAGGGCAGGGGAGGGGTTGGGGCGAGAGGTTCAAATTTGTGACATCTCTGGACAGAGGAGCGGAGTATTAAATCCAGGGGAAGGGGCCACATGACTGAAGGGGAAGGAGAGGGAGAAGAAAAGGGAAACAAGAACTTGGAAGGCTGACCTGTTTTAGAAGTTAAGAAGAGGAGACAGGGTGGTGAGTGAAATATGATAATTACTAGGACAGAGCCGTACCCTGGATGCAAAGGAAGGAGAAAATTCCCAGGAGGAGCATCTCAATCGGCTTTCCGCAGTCATTTACTGAATCCCTGTACGTATGCCAAGCACTCAGTGCTGTTGGTGAGGTCAAGGAAGAGACCACCAGACTTGGAAGATAGAAAATCATGGCTGATATTGATGTGAGTCCGACTCACTGAACGTTAACAATTAATGGCATCCGCTGAGATGGCTCGCACCTGATGCCCACGGTTCACGGGACACTGATGTGTGTGGCGACGATGGTAGCATCTAGCAGAGGACGCCTTTCCCCAACAGCCTGTAGGACTTGTTTGGCAAAATAAAAAAAGGCACTGCAGAAGGAAATGTAATATAGTTTGATCATTGGTTTTAAGCATTTAAAAAATGATACTGCAGAAGAAAGGGTCTCCATTCTTAATGAGAGTTGCATAGTTTGATTGGAAAAAAAAGTCTTTAAAGATTCTTTTAAAATGGCATAACCATAACTAATTGTTCAAGTTGATGTTTTATAGGCTTTCTTCTCCACCCCACATCCTCTCTCGCTTTGCCTCTCTCTCTCTCTTACTTTTCTTTCAAATGCTGTACCAAGGAGTTGGAATTATTAAATATTTATCATAACACTCCATTAAGTCAATGCTAATTCAAATGACTTTTTCCTTTTTTCCCTAGCCCACAAAATGTCTGTTTTCTCTATGACAAACAGATAACCCAAAACCTTTTAAAGAGAGATTGTTTTGGAGGATCACAGGAAATTGAGTTTGAAGAACATTTTCTACATTTTTTTAGAGGGAAAGTAATTAAAATTACAATAGAAAAAAAATGAGCAGGAGTCTGGGAGAGAACAAGAAAATTCGGAAGAAGGTAGCATGGGTGCAATGCTATGGGTAAGGCCAGAGCAGTCAACTCATAAATATGGCAGCTGGTTGGCAGAGTCTGGTGCACGAGAGGCTGAACTTGAAAGGATCAGATAACCCGAACAGTAGTCCCAATCTGGCCACTCACTCCCTACCTTTGTGAATTCACAGGAGGCACTTCTCTAGTCCTCATTTCCTTACCTGTAAAATCAGGGATCCTTTCAAGAAATGTTCAACAGCAACAACATGTGAAATGCTCTCTGTCTCTGAGGATTCAGTCTCTTCAGCAGAATTGTAGTTGGCCTGCCACCTGGCCCATTTTTGCACCACCTCCCACACCGAGAATGCATAGCGATCAAGGCAGGAGGAGAAAGACGCCAGAGAAAAGAGGGCGAATCTGACAACCTGTGTGTAGGAACGGGCCGTGTTGGATGAGTGTGCACCTCCTTACTTGCCATGAAGTGTGAGCTGGGCTCCTGAGAATGCAGTTTTGTGTCACTCCCAGAACCCCCCTCTTCCTGTGGGCATTTGCATGCTGTTATGTGCAGGCAGGGTGACTTTGCTAACACTTAGAGGATTTGTTAGGAATGAGTTGGTGACTTCAGCCAGATTAAAAAAAAATTTTTCCCTTTGAGAAGAGAAGGATTAACTCGCAAAGTGTTGTGTGTCCTGGGTAGGTTAGGGCTTGATTAATGTGCGTTGACTCACTGCCCAAGCAAGCAGCTGATGGGAGCTATAAACCCGGGGTCAAACTTGTTTAAATTAGCCACATCCCCAAGAGGGGGTGTGTTAGAGGCTTGAAGAGCGACGTAACTCCCTCCTAGTGCACCTGCCACATAGCACAGGTGACTAGGAAGCAGGTGAACTAATGATGCTGGGAGGGTCCCATCACCAGGGTGAGTGTTTGAGCCAGTCGCAGTAGGCTCTGTTGGGTTGAGGAGAAAAGTAACTGGGTTGAAAGTTGAGACAGTGATTTAGCCTCCTGCCTGCTCTTCACCTGTCCGTGTCTCTGTTACCTGACTCGTCCGTAAAACAGGGCGCTAGCCTAGATCGGCAGACTGGGGGGTCAGGCAGGATGCATTTGCAGATTCTCTCATCCTGCTCCATCATCCCGCTCCATCATCCCCTGTTTGAAATGTACTGATATTTTTGTTCTCCTGCCTGATTTGGGGCTCACAGTCCTATCTCCCTCCTCCACCAGCCCACTATGATCAGGAATGTTTCTCGAGTCGTCTGCAGTCATGGTTTAGAACAGGGCTTTTGTCTTGTTTTTGTGCCCCACATCCTTTCCGAGGCCAAGGGAAAGCTGGCACCTTCTCATCAGGAAAAAGTTTCTACAGACACATTCACAAGGTCTCCGGGAGTTGGTGGACTCTGAAGGCTCTTAGGCTGAGGACCCAGGCCTAAGGAAACTGCCACTGTTCCCTTCACAAGCGGGTGTCGGACTGTTGCTCTCTCCAGGAAATGCTAGGAACTGGATGGAGGTCAAAGGGAGGTAAGGAACCCAAACAGCCTGTGCCTGACTTGGGAATTACGGTGGCCGAGCTGCCAATGAGCCTGGATGCCACCACCCCCTTCTTGAGAGAGATGGGTCACTTCCTGGATGGGAGCTGTGACTGGTTCTGTGCATCACAGACTGACCGTACACACCCTTGGCTGAGGCGGAAAGTATCTGCGAGCTGGTGGTTTCCAGCACGAGGTGGGAATAGGATCTCTTTCAGCTGATCTCTTTGTAGTGTGGTGTGAGTCCATTTGGATGGCGTCCTCGGAGTTCTTCTGAGAAGGACACTGGCTAAATTTAAAAGTGCTCCGTTTGGGTTGGGAAAGTAGCTGTTCCTGCCAGGGTTCGTCTCCTAGGGATCACATGTTCATAAATCATGGGTATATTTTCTCTTCATTGACACACACCCTTACATTTTTCATCCCCTTACAGTGGTTCTCAACCTTCTTAATGCTGCGACCCGTTAATACAGTTCCTCATGTTGTGGTGACCCCCAACCATAAAATTATTTTCGTTGCTACTTCATAACTGTAATTTTGCTACTGTTATGAATCGTAATGTAAATAATCTGATATGCTATATGTGTTTTCCGATGGTCGTGACCCACAGGTTGAGAACCGCTGCCTTAGAAGATCATTCTGGGTTGTGAGGGTCCTCTGTTGGACTCTCACATCATTTTGTCAGTTTCACTTTCCTGGGGATAAAACATCCCTCTCCCAGAATTGTCAGGACCAGGACCTCCATCCAGGTCTTTTTTTTTTTTTTTTTTTTTTTTTATGAAAATATGTTTTTATTGATTTCAGAGAGAGTATGGGAGAGGGACAGAGAGATAGAAACATTGATGAGAGAGAAACATGGATCGGCTGCCTCCTGCACCCTGCCTGCCCCCGCCACTGGGAATCAAGCTGGAGACCTCTTGGTGCATGAGATAACACAACCAGCTGAGCCACGTGGTTCTGGTTCCCCTTGGTCTTGAGTAGAGTTGCTGAACTAAGGGTGGAAATAAACAAGCAACAGTGGCTATGGCCGCACCCTTCTTTGTGTTCTTTGGAAACATAAAAGGAGATGAAAGTGGAAACAGGATTCTGATTTTATTTTGTATATAACAGCTATTCCTCTATCTCATAAAAATCAGTTTAAAAAAGACTCAAAAGCATCAAACTGAAGTTTTCTTTCTTTTTTTTAAAAAAAATATATTTTATTGGTTTTTTACAGAGAGGAAGGGAGAGGGAGAGAGAGTTAGAAACATCAATGAGAGAGAAGCATCGATCAGCTGCCTCCTGTACACCCCCTACTGGAGATGTGCTCGCAACCAAGGTACACGCCCTTGACTGGAATCGAACCCAGAACCCTTCAGTCCGAAGGCCAACACTCTATCCACTGAGCAAAACCGGTCAGGGTGAAACTGAAGTTTCTTAAGTCCCTTTACCCTGCTGGCTCTCCCCCAATTCCCATGGGCTCTAGATTCAGTATTAAGCATTATACTTACTTCGGATTTGGCATAATTAATACAAGCAGGCTGATCCTTTTATGGGAGTCACTGACATTTTATTATGGTCGGCTCAGAATTTAAATGAATATAATCAACCTTAAATTTCAGAAAAAAATGATTTGTTATGTTTTCCATTGAAATGTTTTTATTAGTAAGTTTTCTAGCAAATATAAAAGTAGATAGTGTAGTATACTAAATCCACATATGCTACCACCCTGCTTGTTCCATCTGCATCCCTGCCCATTCCCCTTTGTCCTGGAATCCTAGAAATCATTTCAAATGAAGCAAATTCCAGAAATACCATTTCACCTGTAAATATTTCATTATGTATCTCTGAAAGTTATAAGAACTCTTTGTAAACTTAACCCCAATACCAACACCTTCAAAAAATTAGCAATTCCTTACTATCAAGCATCAGTATTCACAATTCCCCAAGCGCCTTGTCATTTACTTCAGTAGTTCATTTGAACTGGGATTCAAATAAGGTCTATACACTGAGGATAGTTGAAACATCTCATTTTTTTTTTGACACAATAGGTTTTCCTCCTTTCTATTTCTTTCTTGCCATTTTTGTCATTGTCACCGAAGAAACTGGATCATGTGTCTCTTCTAGTTTCCTGTGATCTGGGTTTTGCTGATAATGTTATTTTTAAGGACATAAGGGTAGCACAAGTATTTTATTTGAAAGGTGTTTTTCGGGGTCTGTAAATGTTTCACTTTATGCTGAAAACAATCTAGCAGTGGCGTTTAAATTTTAATCAGGCAGGAAAGTGGAAGTATCAGGTGACATCTCTACATTTTTATTGCTGCTTTCTCTCGGTTGGAAGACACCTTGGCAGATAGTATGCGGAGGTGTCACTTACCCACGGCTGGAGTGGACTGGGCAGGAACACGCCAGCCATTCCTCATCCACAACAGCACACAGTTATTTTGGGCAGAGAATGAGAAGAGCAGCGTTTCCTACCGAGTCTGCAGGTGGCTGAATGCGCGCCTCCAACCCTCGGGTCCCAGCACTCCTCGGCCCCTACGTGCAGTGATGAACCCTCTCTTGAGGGCTGTTCATTCCGGTGGAAATGTGATCACAGAATCATCTGGGTTGGAAGCGACTTCCTGAGGTCACCTGGCCCCATCTGGTCACCTTAACGGGATTCCAGCATCAACCCTCCCGGAGCAAAGCTGCCTGTTAACAACTCCCAAACCCCACACGCACCCCCTGTGCATTTTAAGTCTGTTTTCTCTTTTGTCCTTCAGGGAAACGGCTTATTAAGTTGCATTCCTTTCTGCTGTGGAGTTGCGTGCCTGTGCACACACGTGTCTCTGTAGATCTTTAATGAAGATGAATGTGGATTCTTTCCAGCTTGCCCTCTACAGAGACCTCGCTCAACCATCTGATAAAGGCTTTTATGAAAAAGAAGGTGTTTTATGAGTACATTTCGACATACGATGGGGTGGTCACAGACTGTATTTTTTAGCGGCAGTGTGTGTGGCTGCCTAATTTTATGCATCAATTTGGCTGGGCCCGTAGGTACACAGATATTTGGTCTAACATTATGCTGAGTGTTTCTGTGGCAGCATTTTTAGGGACTTTGAGTAAAGCAAGTTGCCCTCCATAATTGTGGGTGGTCCTCGCCCCATCAGTTGAAGGCCTGAATAGAATCAAAAGACTGATTCCGCTGAGTGAAAAGGACTTCCCCAGCAGGCCTTCGGAATGAAACTGTGGCATCAGCTCTGAGTCTCCAGCCTGCTGGGCCATCCCGCAGACTTTGGACTTGCCAGTATCCATAATCACATGAGCCAATTTCTTATAGTAACTTACTTTCTATATAAGCATCTCATTGCTTTTGTTTCTCTGGAGAACCCTGAACAAATAGAGAACAAATAGAAAAAAAAAAGGATCAGGCTTTTGTGTGTGTGTGTGTGTGTGTGTGTGTGTGTGTGTGTAAACTCAAACAAATATATGCCCCAGGTTGATCTGGCTGGCTGTTTTAGAAGTGGTGTTTTATATTAAAGAAATGGAAAGATCACTGGAGAGGCCACCAGAAAAAAAGAGATTCTGGCCATAACTCTTCTAGCACCCGACCTTTCAGTCTCTGGCCTGGTCGCTTTCCCTCTTTGAGCCTCCGTTTCCTGTCTGCAGAAGGAGTTTGAAATAAGAGATATCAAGTCTTTGGTTCCATGAAATACAAACATTGACCATTTGAACATGCTGAGAGGGGGTATCTAAAGGTAATTTTTCCGAGGCCTGCGCAGGTGCTAGGTAAGGGAAGAAGCTGAGGGTGTATGCAGGTGGTGCTGGTGCTGTGATGCCAAAGCCTGGTAGGGGGTGGGCATCGTGAACCGAAGGATTCTCTGTGCATCAGGTAGAATATTCTAATCAGTTAAGTGTGAAACATGGCCGCGTAAACGCCTGCATGAAAACCTTTGGATTTTGTGCCTTCTCATCTGAGGGCAGTGGGGGCCTAACTTCCACGGTTCTTAGAATCTGTCTCTGCATTGCGATCACCCTCACTTTGTGCAGGAGGAGGGGGTGGGGAAGGCGTGGCAGCGGTGACAAGCTGAGGCCCTCTGGCCAAACTGAGGGGCCCCAGTCCAACCAACAGACAGGAAATGCCTGACCCCAAGGACACTGTGCTATTCTTGACCGTGGAGATTGGAAGGCGTCTCGGACAAGCTCTGGCCATGGGGTTGGAGGTTGGTTTCTCAGTCGTCTGGGTTGTGAGCCTCTCTCGATTCAGCTTGGGCGTCCCTCCCCAGGCAAAGGCAGCACCCACAGGAGGAAACCGCATCGTTTTCGCTTCTCCTGTCTGGAGAGTGGTTACGGCTTAGCTGCAGTCACCTCTCAGCGTTCTCTGTTCACCCCCCGCAGCCGCCTGCCATTGCAGAGGCTGGCATGTTGGGTTGGACAGTCTCGGGTGGGACTGGGGAAGTCACCTTCTCCTTGCTCCTGGGGGCATCCCCTACAAATAGGTGAGGCGGATCACTTTGCCTTTAGGGTTCTTTTAAAAAAAAATGTTTTTATTGATTTCAGAGAGGAAGGGAGAGGGAGGGAGAGAGAGAAATAGAAACATCAGTGATGAGAGAGAATCATGGATCGCCTGCCTCCTGCATGTCCCCTGAGCCCTGACTGGGAATCGAACTGTGACCTCCTGGTCCATAGGTCGATGCTCAACTGCTTAGGGTTCTTAGTGACCAGAGGGAGGAGGCAGGCCCCTGATGGCCATATCCCCCGAGAGGCTAGCTGACTGTTTACCCATTTGGTGCCGGGACTGACAAATGATTAACCCCCTGGAATCCCTGGTTTGCCCCCAGTTCTGGTCAGGAGTCCAGCCTTTGGAACTGCAGACTGGAATTGTCCTCCATCCTTCTACCCAGTGGGGCGGTGGGCCTGGCCTCAGCCATAGGACCCTCCCTTGGGAGAGCATGGTGCGCAGGTGGCGTGGGAAGTGAGCAGGGTGGCCTGGGCTGTGGCTGGGAGGCGGGGAGGTGAGGCAGGGACCGGCAAGACGGGGGACAGGAAAGGAGCTGCGGCCGAGGAGGCAGAGAGGGAGCCGCTCCTGGCCAGCCGCCTGACCGCTTCCTTCCCCTGACATGACAGCCCCGCCGCAGGCCTGGCTCCAGGCCACCTGGCCATGGCCTTGGCACATGGCTCCCCCGTGTGGGGAGGTCGGGTGCCGGGGGGGAGGGCTTGGCTCAGGCCCTGGCTCCCTCCTCTCACTGCTCTGCGGGCAGGGGCTGCCAGGTGGGTCGCCTGCTCCTGTCCTCTGTCCTGTGACCTGCCCTCGCTCGCTGCCTCTGACGTCCCAGGAGCCAGCCGAGTGGGGAATGCGATGGCGCGGGGCCCGGAACGCTGGTGGGAGGCCTGGCTCTCTGGGAACTATGTCACCTGGAGCTCAGCTTGCTGAGCTGCGGTTTTCTTCGGGCTGGGTGACCCTCACGGAATTAATGGAGGCAGATGAGGGCCCGCTCAGGTGCTGTGTCAGCTGCCCTGGTGGTTCCAGTGGGTGAGCGCTCACAGCAGAGCCCAAGGCCTGTGAGCACTGCCCTCCCCACCACCATCCGGGAGGGAGCTGGCCTGACTGTGTGGGGCCCTGAGCCCCCCCTCCCCACCCCCTTGAATGCCAGCCAGCCCTTTTAGGAAGGTGGGGTGAGCTGTGTGCCTGTCTGCCCCACCCTCCGTAGGAAATGAGGTCGAATCTATAAAGTGCTGGGGCTCCTGCTGTTGGAAAGGCCTGGGTTTGTCGGTGTGGCCGCTGGGAGAATGTGCGGGAAACTCAGGTTACACTCCCATTCTGGCTCTGTGCTGGCTCCACTTGCTCTTCCCCCACCTCATTCCTTCCCTCCCTCCTTTCCATCACCCCTTGTCATATGTACTTCCGCTGGGTAGCACTATCTTCACACTGATCTGATTAGTCTTTCAAATGGGGCTGAGTTTGTCTACAAGGCCCTGAAGCAGCGATGGCGAACCTTTTGAGCTCGGCGTGTCAGCATTCTGAAAAACCCTAACTTAACTCTGGTGCCGTGTCACATAGAGAAATGTTTTGATATTTGCAACCATAGTAAAACAAAGACTATCTCTCTCTCTCCCTCTCCCTTCCTCTCTGAAATAAATAAAAAAGATTTTTTTTTTTAAAAAAAAGAGGTTGGCTTAAGTTTCATAACTACCAGTTATTGTGTCCCTACTATGTGCCAGCTGTTTTTCCAACAATCTGAGATGGTAGGTGGCAGCATACTGGCTATGGATGCAGAATCTGAGGGTCTGCAAGGCTAAGAAACTCGCACAAGGTAAAGTAGCTGGCGGAGCAGAGGGCAGCCACTCGTTCTCCAACCCTGGCCTTGCTTAAGAAAACATGCTGCTAGCTTTTATTTTGAGAATGAATGGGAAGGGAGTTGGAACAAAATGTGCTTAGCTATCTGTCGACTGACACAGTGTCTCGGTAACGTTTCTGAGAACTGTCTTCCAGATAGAGCTAATCACAACTCGTCCTTGTCTTCCTTTTCGTTGCTTCTAGAATAATCGTAGGTTTTCCTTTCATGTGTTCTGTCAAGTTAAAAGCAAAGTTGGTGTTTTTGCTGATAAAAGTACATCTTTAGTGTCGAACAGACAGGGTTTACAAAAAGAAAAAGTTGTCCTGGACCGCACTCCGGCTTCTGGGGAAGAATGTGGGCCCTGGAGCTGGACCGCAGGCAGGGCTGTGCAGCCCTCTGCCACTGAAGATTGCGTGACCTTGAGCTAGCCCTTAACCTCTGCGCCTGGTTCCTCACCTCTGAAATGGAAACGAATGCCCTGCTTCTTTGGGGTGTCGTTAAGAGGAAATGATACGAAGCTCCTAGGGGTGACCAAGAGGTGTGTAGCATTTTAAGAATCCTCCCTGATGCCAGAACTGGTTCGGCTCAGTGGATGAACCATCGGCCTGCGGACTCAAGGGTCCCGGGTTCGATTCCCGTCAGGGGCATGTACCTTGTTTGCAGGCACATCCCCAGTGGGGGGCGTGTGGGAGGCAGCTGATCGATGTTTCTCTCTCATCAATATTTCTGGCTCTCTATCCCTCTCCCTTCCTCTTTGTAAAAAATCAATAAAATATATTTTAAAAAAATTAAAAAAAAGAATCCTCCCTGAACCTGTGTAAACACGTGAATACCTAGGCTACTGTGCATGTCCTAATAAACACAACGGGACTATTTTTAAACCAAACAGTTTTCATCTAATAATATATCGAGGCTGCCTTTCCTTACCTCCAAGTAGCCTTTTTGTTGCTTGATAGCTGCCTAGAACCCGTTGGCGTAACGGCGTGAGTGGAACCGAGTCCGCGTGTGGGCACGCAGGTTTCCAGTTTTGCACTAATGCAATGCATTTTAGAATAAATTGGAGTCGATGGTGTACAGTGGATGGTGTCTCTGGTGACAGGGGCTTCCCCCTCTTTCAAAGCGCACCCAGTCTTGCCTCCCCGGGTGTGAAGGAAGCCATGGCATGCCCCCTTGGGAGCTCAGGTCTCCTGGATTCTGAGTGAGGCAGAATCTGAACACGCCAGCCCTAAGTCGGGGCTTACACTCTTCCTCTCCCCCCACTCCCTCTTTAAATTCAGGAAAACCATGCTTCTTTATTTAGTGTCTCTGGTATGAATTCTCTCTTGGTTCCCAAGGAATCATAAACCAGAAACTCCTCTTGTTCTGCCCTGGCCGGGTGGCTCAGTTGGCTGGAGCGTTGTCCCATACAGAAAAAGGTTGCGGGTTCGATTCCCAGTCAGGGCACATACCTAGGTTGCGGGTTCAACCCCTGGTTGGGGTATGTACAGGAGGCCACCAATTGGCATTTTTCTCTCACATGGATGTGATTTTTTCTCTCTCAGATCAATTAAGAAAACACATGTCCTTGGGTGAGGATTAAAAAACCCCCAAAACCTCTTGTTCTGATTTTGCTGTATCCGAGGTGCTTCCTAAGATGGTGCTCTGTCCTCCAACAGGCTTCGAAGTGAAACCGTTAGCTTCCCTGGTTCCCAGGGTGGACCCCTGGGCCCCACAAGGCTGCGGTCACTGCCATTCTGGGCGCCACATCCTGCCATTTCAGTTGCATGAGCGCAGGGGACAGGCTTATTTGGTTCCTTTACTGATGTAAAACTCGGCTTGCCGGTCTTAGATGGGCAGAAACCATTGACGAGGTCTCCCTAAAATTTCCCCCCGCTGCTCTTAGCCACTAACAAGCCAACAGGTCTTAAAACATGTTTGAAATCCACCCCTCACCATGGGGTGTGTTGTGTATGCATACTCAACGGATGTGGCTGCGTATTGCTCCAGGGGGCATGAGCGTGATGGGTAGCAGAGGTTCAGCGGTAAGAGCCTTTGGTGGGACAGACCTCTTAAAAGGTTTATGACTTTAATGGGATTTTCGGCAGCCTAATCCTGGGTGTTTGAACCCTGGCGTTTTAAACGGAGCGAGTGGGCCTCCGAGGAGCCGGAGGAGCTGGCTGCCTTCCAGGGCGCTGTTGACGGCCATCACGGCAGGCCATTGCCTGTGACATATAAGAGAAGGCCTTGCTTTTCCACTCTAATGTAGGGAACAGGGCATCTGTGAGAAGGGATATACTAGTAACACCCTCTTCAGGGCGCTAAGTCGGCCGGTGTGTCCTTGAGGTGTGATGGAATGGCATCAGGACTTAAAAAAGAGCCAGAATGTGTGTATTGCCAGAGAGAAATCACGTGTTTATTCCGCAGTTGTAAAACTCGGAGCACCGGCTCCTCTCCACAGTATTTTCCAAGGTGCTTTGTAATGTTTCCTTCTGACACCCTGCCAGTGAGAAAGGTTAAGGAGCATTATCCCCCTGGCGCTGAGGAAGACACTGGAACCAGGAGAGGTTCCTTGACTTGCCTTGGGCTCTGGAGCGAGGCTGGACCAGCCAGAATGGCTCCTGCTTCCCACTTTGAGTCTCGGTAGTCCCAGGGCTGCCTCGGGGAAGTGCTCAGTGGAGGGAAGAAAAGATGGGGCACCTGCTTAGCCATGTTCTGGGGAGTTCTGTTTTGGGGGCTGCCGAGGCAGAGAGAGCTGGACAGTTTAAAAGTCTAGGTCCAGGCCCTAGCTGGTTTGGCTCAGTGGTTCTCAACCTTCCTAATGCTGCGACCCTTTAATACAGTTCCTCATGCTGTGGTGACCCCCAACCATAAAATTATTTTCGTTGCCACTTAGCTGTAATTTTGCTACTGTTATGAATCGTAATGTAAATATCTGATATTATATATGTGTTTTCCGATGGTCTTAGGCGACCCGTGAAAGAGTCGTTCGACCCCCAAAGGGGTCGCGACCCACAGGTTGAGAACCGCTGGGATAGAGCATGGCCTATGGACTGAAGGGTCCCGGGTTTGATTCCGGTCAAGGGCACATGCCTGGGTTGTGGGCTCGATCCCCAGAGGGGCCATGCAGGAGGCAGCCGATCAATGATTCTCTCTCATTGATGTTTCTATCTCTCCCTTCCTCTCTGAAATCAAGAAAAATATCTTTTTAAAAAAGTCTAGGTCCAGGATCCTTGACCTACAAACTGCTTTGCTGCCATGAGCTAAGCCGGAGGCGTGATGGATGGCAGAAGCGAATTATTTTTGGCTCCACGGCTCAGCCTTGGCAGGGGGCCCTTTAAATTTGAAATGCAAACCTGAGGGCTCCAAAGGTTTGGGAAGCTGAGGTCATTTTCTCCCTCCAGTTCCCATGTTGGCCTGTTCTGTGGAGGGGCTGCCGGTTACACCGGGGGCATGCTCTGCTAGGGGCTCTCTACAATAAAGTACACATACTATCAGGCAAACTATGTAATAAGGCTACAGGGAGGGCTTCTAACATGGAGGGTCCCTGCATCTCTCCCCCCGCCCCCCCAACCCCCAGACCCACAAAATCAGGTTGGTGCTGCTGCTGCAGACACGGTCTTAGGTCAGAAGTGAGTATACCAATGCTTCTGTTCTTCTTCTTCTTCTTTTTTTTGTCAATCCTCACTAGAGGATATTTTCTTGTTGATTTTTAGAGAGAGTGGAAGGGAGGAGGAGGGACAGAGAGAGAGAGAAACATCGATGTGAGAGAGACACATCAATTGGTTGCCTCCCACACGGGCCCCGACCAGGGCTGGGGATCCAGTCTGCAACCGAGGTAGGTGCCCTTGACCAGAATGGAAGCTGGGACCCTTCAGTCTGTAGGCCGAAGCTCTATCCACTGAGCCAAACTGGCTAGGGCTATTCTTATGTCTTGAATGTCCTTTTCCTCTGGCTCCTTGGAGGCCCACTCATCATCAGCTAAAACCCTCACAAGATTGCTGTGGGCTGGCAGAGGGCAAGTCCCCAACCTCCCCGCCCCCCCCCGCCCCAGCCATATTGAGGTACAGTTGATAAGTACAAATTGTATATATTTAGAGGAGGGCAAGCTTTAATAAGAGTAAGGAATGCATGGAACTTGAGGCAGCAAAAGTGATCTGAACCCCACTTTACGGCTTACATGTTAGCCTTAGGCTGGTGGGTCTTTCTGAGCATCGTTTTCTCAGCTACAAGATGGGAGCACCATTGTCCCCCTTACCCATGGTGAGAGCTACAGGCTGTGCTAACAGGCCCATCCACTTCACAGACGGAAACAGATCAAGTTGTGGTCCAGCGAGGGTTGGCCCATGGCCTGCGGAGGAGTTGCCACTGTAACCCTGGCACCCAGACCAGCCTCCTTCGCGCCCGGATCTGTTTACCTTCAAACGTGAGGTGGAGCGGAGATTTGCCATCGAGGCTTGGAACTCTGCACGTTTTGTTGGACTGTGTCACTGGACAGGCTGAGGGAACAGGGCCAGGCTGACGTGACCTTTATCTGTGTGTTTTGTCTGGAGCAGGGATTCCCGGTCACCTCCCTTGTCCGGCTCCTCCCGGATGGAACAAGAAGACAAACACGGTGTGTGTGAAGGCCCGGACTCAGAAGATACAGGAATGGGCTCTGATTTTGAGAACTCCGAGGACAGGGAAGGGGACCCAGACGAGAGAGAAATGGGTTCCAACGCACAGGACGCAGACAAGAGAGGCGGCCACCCGGAGCAGGAGATGGGCTCGGACCCACGGGAGGAGCGGGAACTGGTGTCTGACATCTGCACAGGTGAGGAGAAAGCGGGAATGTCCATGGAAGTTGGGGCTCACATGTATTTCTGGCTCCTCCCGAGTTGCCGCCAGGGGCAGCATTCTTGTGAAGAGGAACATCCCTTTCTCCAGTCCAGTGGGAGGTGGCTGTGGTAGACGGGTGAGGAGGGAGTCGCTGGCATCGCACTTCACAGTATACGGAGCACGGATCGAGGTCAACACCTGCAACAACACAAGAGGGAACACGGGGAGTATGAGAACCTCCGTCACCGGGTTGTTGGGAGAGTTAGATGAGTTGCCACACACAAAGGCCCACTAAGCGCAGCGCTGCGCAGCATATTCAGATGTTTACGGCTATTGTCATCGTGTTGGTTGTCGATAACTCAGCTCAGTGGTAAGGGTGCCCAGGTGCATGTGGCTGATTCTGAGTGCCAGGGCCTCTGCTCATCACCTTGCTTTTCCTGACCTGGAAACAGACTCCACCCGTATTCAGTTCTACCCTCCGCCTCCCTTACTTTATCCTGCTCTGTGCATGCCTCGGGGACAGAAATGAGCTGTGACACCCATGGCCAGGGCTGTGAGATGACAGGCTTTCCCATGTAACGCATCCCAGGCCCAGCAGTGCACACACGCACATGCTCTTTCATACCCAGGGACTGTCTGGAGGGCCCTCTGTTTGGGCATCAGCAGCCAGAGACAGACAGGTGTGTGCGCTGGGTTGGCCTCTAGGCTGGGCTCAGCAGCTCAGGGCCCGGTGCTCACCTCCCCTTTCCCCCTGCACCTTCCTCTCCCCTTACATAGTAAAGCCCTGGTGTTGGGGTGTGTTCGGTATACTGTTCCACCATGAGCTGTCCCAGAATGAACAATCCCATTTTAAAAGTCAGTCCAGCCCCACTGAGGGGCTCAGTGTTTGAGTGTGGACCCAGGAACCAGGAGGTGACCTTTCAATTACCAGTCAGGGCACATGCCTGGATTGCCAGCTGGATCCCCAGTAGGCGGCGTGCAGGAGGCAGGTGATGGATGATTCCTTCATCATTGATGTTCCTATCTCTCCCTTTCCCATCCTCTCTGAAATCAATAAAAACATTTTTTTAAAGGACTTTTTTTTTTTTAAAGATTTTTTTAAATATATATTTTATTGATTTTTTACAGAGAGAAAGGGAGAGAGATAGAGAGTTAGAAACATCGATGAGAGAGAAACATCGATCAGCTGCCTCCCGCACATCTCCCACTGGGGATGTGCCCGCAACCAAGGTACATGCCCTTGACCGGAATCGAACCTGGGACCTTTCAGTCCGCAGGCCAACGCTCTATCCACTGAGCCAAACCAGTTTCGGCCAATAAAAACATTTTTTTAAAAATCAGTGCAGGTGGCTTTTTCTTGTGGTTGGCAGGAGTGGTCTTGCCTTGTGCGGTTAGGGCCTTGGAACGCATGGGTTGCTCTTACAGTGAGCAGATCTCTTCTGAGCTCCCACAGCGTCCCACCTGGCCTAGACTTGACCACCTCAAGCCGACTGTCCATGTGGCCTTCGGATGGAGCCTCAGGGACAGTGGGTGGGGCCTGGGCTCAGAGACAGCTGCCCAGAGCTGGTGAGCTGAGGGCACCGGAGTGAGCTTTCCCTGGGTTTCTTTCCGAGCACACTCTCCTCTAGGCCTTCCTTCCCCAGGAGGCTCCAGGTAGGAGGTTGGAGATCTTGGAGAGTGAGTTTGTGAATACCCCGAGGGAGGGAATTAATTACTCCTTGGCCCACACTTTTCTTGACCTTGGCTTCCTCTGGGTTTACTCTTTGAGCTCCAGGTTTAATCGCCCGCCCCACTGTCTCCTTTTCTGTTGGCAGAGGGGCTGCTGAGTGAGGAAGAAGTTCTGCGGGAGGAAGAGGATGGCCAGTCTGGAGTCGCTGCGGTGGCCGTGTTCCCGGGACTGTCCGAGTCCCACGGCACATCCCGGAGCCCCCGGGAAGAGGAGGAGCCGCCGCCCCCACCGGTGCTTCCCTGGCGGCGGCACCTCTCCCTGGGGAGTCGGCACCCGGGCGACAAGCCAGCCCCCCGCCGCTTCCGCCGGCTCCACCACCCCATGGCCGTGGACCTCGGGGAGCTGGACAGCCTGATGGCCAGCATCATGGACGCGCCCACCATCTGCCCCGACTGCGGGGAGAGCTTCAGCCCGGGCGCCGCCTTCCTGCAGCACCAGCGCATCCACCGCCTGGCGGAGGCGGCGGCCGCGGCCCGCCTGGAGCCCTTCGGCCTGGCGGGGGAGTGCGGCGCGGTGGGGGGCGTGGCGGGGGGCTTCGGGCCGGGGCCCGCCTTGGCCCGGCCGCCGCGCGAGAAGCCCTTCCGCTGCGGGGAGTGCGGCAAGGGCTTCAGCCGCAACACCTACCTGACCAACCACCTGCGCCTGCACACGGGCGAGCGGCCCAACCTGTGCGCGGACTGCGGCAAGAGCTTCAGCTGGCGCGCCGACCTGCTCAAGCACCGGCGGCTGCACACGGGCGAGAAGCCCTACCCGTGCCCCGAGTGCGGGGAGGCCTTCAGCCTCAGCTCGCACCTGCTGAGCCACCGGCGCGCGCACGCGGCGGCCAGCGGCGCGGGGCCGGCGGCGCTGCGGCCCTTCTCGTGCGGCGAGTGCGGCAAGGGCTTCGTGCGCCGCTCGCACCTGGCCAACCACCAGCGCATCCACACGGGCGAGAAGCCGCACGGCTGCGGCGAGTGCGGCAAGCGCTTCAGCTGGCGCTCGGACCTGGTGAAGCACCAGCGCGTGCACACGGGCGAGAAGCCCTACATGTGCTCCGAGTGCGGCGAGACCTTCAGCGTCAGCTCGCACCTCTTCACGCACAAGCGCACGCACTCGGGCGAGCGGCCCTACGTGTGCCGCGAGTGCGGCAAGGGCTTCGGCCGCAACTCGCACCTGGTCAACCACCTGCGCGTGCACACGGGCGAGAAGCCCTTCCGCTGCGGCCAGTGCGAGAAGCGCTTCAGCGACTTCTCCACGCTCACGCAGCACCAGCGCACGCACACGGGCGAGAAGCCCTACACGTGCATCGAGTGCGGCAAGAGCTTCATCCAGAGCTCCCACCTCATCCGCCACCGCCGCATCCACACGGGCAACAAGCCGCACAAGTGCGCGGGCTGCGGCAAGGGCTTCCGCTACAAGACGCACCTGGCGCAGCACCAGAAGCTGCACCTGTGCTAGGGCCGGGCGCAGGGGGCCGCGCTCGCGGGAGCTGGCGGGGTGTAAGTAGCCCGGGGGCAGGCCCTGCAGAAAGGCGTGGGAAGGGCGGGAGGGACAATCTGAGAGTGACGGGGGCGCTTTTGGTGTTAGGGAGCGTTAAGAGGTGTTCTTTTGGTGCTACGTTTTGGGGACAACGAAGGAATGTTTTGGAGATGTGCTTGGGCGTGCTGACTCCCTCCAACACTCTAGGAGCTAAGCGGGCACTTGGAGGACCCTGAGGAAATGGGGTTCGGGTGGGGGAGGAACAGGATGGCAGGCCAAGATTAGGTTGGGCTGCGATGTTCTGTGGGAATCAGGAGAGCGTGTGGTTGGAGTGAGGGTCATGGGGTAATAAAGGTGGGTGTGAATAATTCTATCCTGGTTGTACCAGGTGTGAAGCCACCGTTTGCCCTGCCCCCCCGCCCCCCATCAGCTCGAGTCCCAGGAAAAGCAGAGGAACCCTGCCATCCTGCGGGAGGATATACCGGCGCTCTCCTGTCTCTGAGCCACAGTTCGCTGCTGTTTGGGGCATCCAGGGGAAGCTGGGCAGAAAAGCTGCACACCCTCATTTCAAAGGTGAAACTCAGACATGCACTCATAACTGGTTTTCAGATCTAGGGAACCTGGTTCTTCGCTGTTTCCTTTGAAACGTCCGGGTTTCCTGCTGGGCCAAGGTGGTCTGTGGTCAGCAGGCCCTGCCCCCAGGGCCAGGTGTGCGCCTGGCTCCGTGTTTCTTTCAGGTCTCACTCGTGACCTTCTACCTGCAGGGACATGGAACCGTCCCAGCTCTGGGCGCCTTTCCCTTTCCCGGGTCAGCTGGGTGCTTACTTCAAGTGAACCTCAGACCATCACAGTGGCCCCTGACCCGCTACAAAAGTCAGCCCGCTCAAGAGCTTTGCAAAATTCACATGTTGGGGTGCAAAGGCTCCTTTGTCTCATTTGCATTTGCTTTGTACCCCCTCCCCTGTAGTGATGGGGGAGCTCATGGAACCCCCACCTTCACTCTTGTTGACCTGGGCTCCGGTCTGAGTAGAAACTTTTTTTTTTTTTACACGAAGGCACAGTAGAAAGCCCCAGGCTTTATACAAGGAGGGCACAAGCAGGGAGAGGTGTAAATGCAAAACTGCCAAGTAGCACAAGCAGTGAATGTTTCCTGGTGGTTCTACAAATGCCAAACTAGCACTTTTATATTTGTAAAGTGCTTTATGCTTTTTAATGATTGTCAGTTGCCCCTCAGATCTCTGTGAGGTGGATCAGTGTTCTGGCCCCTGTCTTGGGGAGGGCCTGGGCACAAGAGTGCCGAAGGCTGCTCTGAGGAGAGGCTGTGACAGTGTGGACAGCTGTGGTCTGACCTTTTGTGCTCTCAGCTGCTAGGAAGACTTACCGTTGTGATTTATATAACGAAACAAGGACACTGAACATGCGTATGCGTGACGGGACACTGAAGGCTAGTCTGGAAGGGCCACAGATGTCCTCACCGACAAAGCTGGTCTTTGTCGCATCCGTAGGGTGCCCTCGGCATGCCACGTGTCCTGGGGGGCTGTGGTTAGATGACTCTGGTGTAGATTTCAGTTCCCTGGGCTGAGCCCCTCCCCTGGGTTAGCCTCTCGAAGTCAGAGTGGTGGGAAGCAGCCTTGTTTTCTCACTAGTGATGGGTACCCGTACTTTTCACGGAAGCATCTTCACAAACTGTTGGATACACGTGAAGGGAAGACAACCACAAGGTTGTTTTTACAATTCAGCAAATTTTCTGGGGATGCCGGTCATTTATACTTGATTTGTTGTATTCTAGCAAAGACCCTCCTTGGGGGGGCTGTAGGGAAGCATGTTCATGTCATTATAAAAACACCTTTTTAAAAGAATCCTGAGAATTCTGGGCTTGTGTGATGCTTGTTGATCTTGCCCTCTTAATCAGGGGATTGTTATTCACAAATGCAACTAGATTTTCAAAATATAGTTTTGGAAGACACGGATTGTTCTTTTAAAATGTTCTTTTAGTTGAGAGTAATACGAGCAAAGCAAGTGTCATTATTTATTCTGAATTGTATAGTCTATGAAGTGTATGAGACTCACCTGAAAATAATATGGCCCATTTGTAGGTAATCTTGTTCCTTTTTCCATGCACATCTACCTCTCCCGGCTGTTTTAGGTTCTCTCAAGTCTGTGCCTATGAAATCGCATCGAACGTTTGCTTCTTCATGGGTTGACTCTCCACTTTATGGGTTACTTGGCCTTTTGCTGCCATTTGCACAGTCAGGTCCGCGTCAAGTACGTTACCTGTTGGCAGCTTTTGAGAAAGGCTGCAAGGGGGAGGCGAGGTGGAAGTTCCTGTAATTTAGAGGCAGTGGGTATCTTTGGGGTTCATTGACCTCTCTCGTTCTTTCTGTTCCCGTGGCTAAGAAGAGACAGCTACTGCTCCTGGGTCCCCTCCGCGAGCAGACCAACCATCAGCACCCACTCTGACGGTGCATCGCAAATGTGATTCCATTTTTCTTCCAAGTCTTCAGGGAACATAATCTGCATTGAGTGAAATGAAATGCGTTCAGGGGTTGGTTTCTTGGATTTACTTTTAAAATAATAATGTTTCTCAAGCAAACCCTGTTACCTGTGGTTCACCCTTACAAATGTTAATCGGAAGACTCCGTCTACCAGCTCATCACGGAAGCTGGAGGCAAGTGTATCATTTGCTTTCTGGGAGTATGGTCTAGTGCAGGCTGCGCTTTGCTGAGCAGAATCCGGTGCAGATTAAACAGGTGAAATGGCTTGCTGCCATCGGGAGCTCCGAGTTGGAAGGAGATGACTGGTGAACCCCTTGAGCCGTGTGGCTGTCCATATGTGAAAAGTGCAAATGAAGAACCTGTGTTCACAGACCATCGGAACGGAGCTTCTGAAGTTTGTGCGCCCCTCCCTTCACTGTGATGTTACTTTACAGCTGATTGTTCAAATAGCGAATAATTTAATGACCCTAAAAGTAACTGGTTTTGTGTGTGTGCTTGTGTCTGTGAGAATTGCCTTATTTTCCCCGGTTGTTTTATTTAATGATGGCTCCCTGGACAGCATTCTGGTGTTCAAGCAGCCGGTATGGAATATGTGTCATTAAATCCATGTCAGTCGTTCACCATGACATTCTTTATTCTTTATTTGTCACCATTATGTGTCAGGCCACTCTATGGAGGCTGTGTTCACCAATCCAAGTCGATTTGCAAAATAGAGTTTCTGGTAGGACAGGGGTCAGCAAACCACCAAACCCAGCCTGCGTCTTTTTGCAGATAAAATTGTATTGGAACGCAGACCCATACACAGTGTCGGGGCTGCTTTTGGACTACAGTGGGCAGGTTGAGTAGTTGGGACAGGGGTCTCCATGGTCCACAATCCTACAGTATTTACTATCTGGTTCTTTAGAATGTTCAGGTGGATCACATCATCCCGGGGTTGGCTGATGTCTAACTAGGCCTCCCATTCTGACCAGTAAACCCTCGCAGCACTTCTGCACTGACGCGGCTTTGAGATGATGGGAATGTGTTCATGTCGCACCATTTGGATCGGTTTCCAAAGATCTGGCTCTCATTCCTTGTGAGAACCAGTCTGTGGGAAATTTTGGCTGTGGGCAGGGGAAGGTCGTTACGGAGAAAGGGAGGCAGTCTTAGGTCTTACCGCTAATCTATTTCTTAAAAATGTATTCCTGAATCACCTAGCAAAGTATTTTCTTTCCCCCAGTTCTCAGAAATGTAACTTAATGGATACTGATAATACTGAATGCAGCTTATCAGCTAATACCGGCCTTTGGCTTGACGTATTTTTTCGCTAGTCTCTGCCCAGCCTCGTAGTAGAAACAACGAGACAGCAGTTTGTAGGAAGGGAATCACAAGGAAAAGAAGAGCAAGCATGAAGAACACCTTGTTTTCTTGTCATGGCCAGGACTGCCTCCTGGTGTGAGTGCCCACAAGCCCTTGCCCTGCTGAGCAGAGCCAGCGAATGCTGGGCCCTGTCCTGCAGGGAGGCAATCAGTACTATGACCACAGCGTTCCTTCCCAAGCCTGGCTCTTCTAGGTTGAAGAACCACCGTCTAGCTCCTGGCCCCTGGGAAAACGACAGGTGTCTCTTGGGAAAATGATAAGCAAACCAAGTCAGTGCCCTGGGCGGGCAGCAGTGCACCTGGTCTGGGCCACACCCTGAAGGGGTGCTTGGCCTGCGTGCTGTGAGAGCAGGCCTCTCTGTCCACGGTCCAGTTCAAGAAGCTGTATTTTGGTCAACTTGGAATTTTTGGAGCTTCATTAGTTTAATACCGAGGTTTTCTTAACCCTAACTACACAGATTTACCTGGAAAGCTGTAAAAACAAACAAAAACAAACTGTTCAGAGATTGGTTAATTGGTCTGGGGTAAAGTCCAATTATCTGTCATTTTATAAATGCTTCCCAGTTGACTTTAACGGGCAGCCGGATTGACACATGTTGGACCAGCTAGGTGCCTCCTTTCATCATTGCAGTAAAATGAAGCCTCCAGTCCTCTCCTCCGCTGAGGGCATTGGCAGAGGCACAGGTGAGGCTGCCCGTCTGCTCTTGGTCGGCCTGCCTTCCACACACACCTTCTCCAAATAGTTACAGACAATAAGTAAGGGCAAGGGACAATACCACTCTTTGAAGTTCACCAGAGAAAGCCAGATGGCCATTGTGGGCTGCCGCTGGCCCTCCTTCGTCTGTCAATCAGACTGCTATCTCCCCCTCTGCCTTTTTTTGTTTTAATGTACAGTATGGGTTTCAGGTGTACAGCTTCATACTTTACCTAGTATTCCCCTCAGTGCTAGTATTTCCAGGACCACACGTAGCTATCGCAATATTACTGACCAGGTAGCCTATGCGGTCCTTACATCCCTGTGATTATTTTCTAACTACCCATTTGTGCTTCTGAGTCCCGTCACCTCTTTCACCCAGTGCCCCCACGCCCTCTGGGAACCCCCAGCTCTCCGTTTCTATGAGTCCGTTTCTTCATTTGCCATCTGGGCTCACTTATCAACCCAAAACTCCATGCCTCACTCCGGTTCTCAGCTGCCCTGGGCAATGGCGTTTCCTAAGCCTGGCCCCTGGAGGGGAAGGTGAGGAGCACACCCAGCAGGTCTCCCGTTGGAAGGGACTAGCATAGGGCTCTTGTCTCCCCGGGCAGAGCTCCAAGTGTCTGCAGACCACAGTTCCCTGCTGCCCGCCTCTGTTTTCAAGGTCACCTCTGCTAACCCAAAGCACACTGCAATGGCTTTCAATCATCTACTGCCCCAGTGAGAGCCAGGCCCCCCTGTTCACAGCCCTCTCTGCGTCCATCCGGTGACCTGCCTCATCACAGCAGCGGGGAGGCTCAGGTTTGGAAACCATAGGTGGGTGGCAAGGTGTTCCACGTACCAAGTTGCCTTGTGCTTGACAAGAGGTATCCGTATTTGTGCTGGATGAAGCCGGCATTCCCACACGTGTAGAGGGTTTCATCCTGAAAGAAGGGTCGGCGGTCCTGGGCCTCACGGGTTACTGGAGAGCAGGGATTCCGTGGAAGCAGTCCATTCATTCACAGGAGATCTTCCCCTGAGATCCCTCCCCTGACCCGAGGGCTGGAGTGATTCTCCTGCAGGGATGTTCCCATAAGATCCCGTACAAGTTTCCTGTGTACAGGAGGCCCACCCTCTTAAGTGCTGTGGCTTTTAAGAGCAGAGACTTCAAGAAGTTCATTCAAAAACGTGCTGAGTGGGCATGTGCTGGGCTAGCGCTCAATGCTGGGGCTACAGGGGTGAGGCGGGGGAAGCGCACGAGTTTCACACTCCAGCAGGTGAAGGGGAAGGCTGGTTTTGTTCCCTGCCTAGCATCAAAACCAGCCTCCTTGTAGTGAATTAGTTTGCAAACTGTAAGAATGTGTTTGGGGATCTGGCCCTGGTGGGCTAAGGCGAGAAGAGGAGCAATGTCTTAATGAGGCCCCAAGCATTCTCCCTGGGCAAGATGGTCCCTTCAGGAAGGCTCAGGGTGAACTGTAAGTTGGGGTCACTGCTGCTGCAATCCAGGCAGCGACCATGTCGCCTGGCTCTGCTGGGTGGGGGAAGGTGGGTGACTTGGAAAGGCTTGTGAAGCAAGGGGCTGCTAAAGAGCTGGCGAGACATTTTGTTGTTGTTAGGCCTACTGTTAGGAAGTGTCTGAGTCAAACCAGACCTTTGGCAGAGGAGGACCATGGCCAGGCTTCGGCTGAAGCAGCTCTATGCTCTCTGGGTTGATGTGAATGGAGATTGTAGGAGTCACAGATATTACTTCATAGCCAGAGGCCTCTGGACCGAGGGAGGCACTGTCCAGTGTTGCTGTAGCTGTAGACCGGGCACTAGAGGTAGACTTGATCTTGGCTTTCCTGTCCAGTGGGAAGATGCCGGTGTGAGGTCTGGGGAGAAGGTCAAGGCGAATAAAATGTGAAGGTTCCTGGCAGGTTTAGGACAGTGCAGATGTTAGGAAACAAGGTGGTCATGGGGTGATGTGTTGTGTGGTAGCTCCTAGGAGCCCAGGAGGGGAGAGGCAGTTGCTCACATGCAGACTGTGTCCTCTGGGATTCCAGCTCCTGGGGAAGGAGAGGAGGAGGTGCAAGGCCATAGCCTTCACTTTCCTGGGGACAGAGGAAGAATCGAGGAACCACCCCGCCTGTCCCTTCGAGGGCCTGCTGTGCTAGGGAGAGTGCAGGGAAGGGCTTTGGTGTTCACTGGCTGTGGTCTTGAGCAAGGCTCCGATTTTTCTGGGTCTCTGTTTCCTCTTCAGGAGGCACTATCTCTATGGACTCGGCCTACTCTGATGCCTAGTGGTTGTCCAAGAGCTTAAAACCCACTCGGTAAGCACCCAGAGCTTAAGGAAAGAATGAGGACGGGAAAGGCTTGTAATCTCAGAGGCAGGAGAGAACTGGTATTTGGGGGGTCCTGTTGGTCCCTGGCCTTGGTCCTCTACAACTAGAGGGGTATTATGCCCCTTTACTAAGGTACAGATGAGGTGCCGGTGCCAGGAGTACTGGGAAGAGTTAGGAAACCACATTCTCAGCTTTGGCTTCACACTAGCAAACCAGTACTCAAGGGGAGGACTGTGATCGCCAAGGCTAGCTGCCGAAGTATGGAGGTGCCCAAGGATACACAACCGACTTACAGCTGCCCAGTGTCCCCGGGAACAGAACTTGGAAATGGGCCACACCTTCATTGGGCAGATAAGGAAACAGACCCAGGTAAGTAAAGCAATTGTCTCACCTTGACGGCAAAATGGAAAGGGAACCTATTTCACTCTCCTCACGCAGGACCCGCATTCCACAAGCTGAGGTTGGATGGCTGGAACTGTGCGGGCTCCACGGAGGCTCAGGCCGCCGGAGTGCTGGTTAAGCCTGCCCCTGCCTTTCCCCCACTGGACAAATGTGTTGGTGGGGCGGCCTCCTGGCCCGGTGCCTTCCTGGGCCCTGGGCGGCTGTGCCGCCCCCTCCCCCTTTCTCAGCACTGAGCTCTCAGGCCAAGCTCAGGTGGGTGTGGAGCACAACTGTGTCTTTCTTAGGAGACAACTCGAACTTGGATAACCTTCACGCCACTCCCTAAAAATCCTGTTTTTCCTGTCCCGAGTCCCTGTCTTTAAGAACATCGCCTTCCATCTTTCCTTCATTCCATGTGTTGATTGAGTGTTGATTTTGAGCCAGATGTGGGGCTATGGCTGGGCACAGGTGGTCAGCACAGGGTCCCCCTGGTGCCCTCCCAACGTCCACAGTGAAGTCCGGGAGACAGGTTAATAAGCAACCGCCCTGCACCAAGACAGGTGCCGAGCGGGGGGACACTGTGCCCCTCCCTGGAAAACTGGAGACTTCCGCAGGCACGGAGAGGGAGAGGCGCCAAGGGAATGGAATGTGTTGCAGACAGGAGGAACTCATTTCCCTCATGTGCCCATAATCACATTACTGGCATTAATAAAGGGCTTTTAGCTTGCGAAATTTAAACCCAAACATTGTTTTCTCACTATGTCTATGTCAACTTAGCATTGGATGGTAGTAAATGCCAATTTTTACATTATTAAATTCTGTTCCCGGTGTCATCCTCAATGCCACACCTAGCGAGAGCTGCCTCAAGAATGGTGTAGTCACTATGCTAAGTAAAATCTGAAAAGATCCCACCCGTTTAGAAACAGACAGTATTCCAATCCCGTGACTCCTTATAATAAAGTTCTCCATTTGTGAATGAAAAAAAAAAAAGGCAACAGAATTGGAGGGTCCGCGAGGGGCTTGGGGTCCAGCCAGCCGAGGCTCAGCAGTTGAACCCGCACTGGCACGCGGGCAGATGAAGCCGCGCTGGTGCCTTTGGCTGCAGCGGGGCTGTTGCGGTGAACCACCCTGGCGCTCCAGCCGCCGCTGCACCTGCCCGCCTCGCCCAGCAGCGCAGCCGGCGCCGGCAGAGGGCGCTACGGGGCGCGGGGATGGGCGCCAGCTCCCGTTGCTAAGGTCGCTCTCAGGCAGGTCCGCTGTCGCGAGGGGCGGGGTGCGGGGAAGAGATGACAGATGATGGACATCCTGCGGTGCTCCACCCAGAGGGCCCCTCCGACAGGTCAGTGAAGAGTCGGCAGGCCGGGGCCATGGCTCGGGCCAGTTGGGTCCGCGGGTGGGGCGTGGTGCTGAAGACGAGCTGGCACGGGGGCGGCGGGGAGCTGGGAGTGTGCGGCTCGGGCGCCGGTGGAGGAGGGGAGCGCTGGGCGAGTGCCACCCTGGAGGGTTCTCGTGGCTGCTGCTCAGTTGGTTTTATTTTATTTTTAACTTCTTTGACATCGCCCCCCCCCTTTTTTTTAATCGTTCATGAACTACTGATCACAGACAGAAAGACTGTGCCAGAAAGATTTAGTTCTGCCTTTTAGGTTAATGCCAATATTTGAGAGTCAGGCCTGATAGGAAGCAGTAACAAGTGCTAGACAGAAGTGAAAAAAGAGAAAGACTGTAAGTCTGAAGTATGATAGTCCAAATTTCCAGGGGTCGGACTTCAATGAGACTATCCCAATTTAGGGGTATAGGTCTTTTATGAGCTTACAGATTTGAACTTGAAATTTGTGCTAGAATTTAAGAACTTGGTAAGAAAACACCACTTTATTTGGAAAATTAAGGGTAAAATGGCTGTTTAATTTCTTCATACAAATTGGGCTTTAAACGCATAGTGCATTTGACTAGCATACTTAAATATTGTACCCTCCAAATATTTAAAAAAATATCCTTACTGATTTTAGAGAGGAAGGGAGAGGGAGAGAAACATTGATGTGAGAGAGACACATTGATTGACTGCCTCTTGCACGGACAGGGATCGAATCTGCAACTCAGGTACATGCCCTTGACCAGGAATTGAACCCGAGACCTTTCAGTGTGGGGCTGACACTCTAACCATATAGCAACACTAGCCAGGGCTGTATATATATATATAGTAATTTTTAGACTCTAAATTTTGTGCTATGGGCCATGAAACTAATACAATGTATAGTAAGTACAATGTATAGTATAGGAATGATAGGGCAATTCAGCGTTTATTTAAGAAAAACAACTAATAATTATTGTACCTATAATGGCACACTACACTTTTTTACTAAAGCCTTAAGAATTCTTTTAAGGCACACCCTGCCATACTGTCCCATTCATGTGCAACATAGATGGAGCAATTTTCATTAATGCATAAAGTGTTAGAAATTTTTAAATTAACTAGAGGCCATTAATTCTTAATATCCAAAGCTTGTCTTGTAAAAAAGTAGAGAGAAAAAAAATAAAACGTCAACTTTATTATTTCTGAATGGGTTAAGATGAGGTGGCAAGCACAATGGGTGTGAGCAGGCTTTCCACAGGGACTTGGCCTTGGGTAGTAAGGCTTGTGTTGTGACCTATTAGGCTTTGATTATTTGACCTGTTTTCTTCGATTATTTTTCTCATCTTTGCTACTGAACCTTAAATCTAGGAGGTATCCCCCTTCCCTTCTTGTAAACATTGTAAAAGTCCACCTATTCTGTCGTTAGTGCTGAATGCATGAAGTGAAAGCATGGTTCTTTGTCCCCTGTCCCAGTGACCAACTCAAATAATACCTGTCAACACTAAATTGTCAATCATGTTGTGTCTGTTTCATTTTTTTGGTATTTGCATGTGATAGCTTTACACCTGTCAGTGTCTTTTATTGAGGCTGTAAGCCGGCAATAGTAAGACTTTAATTATAAAGGACCCTTGTCTTAAATTTCCCAGCAAGATAAGGGAAAAGTAACCTGCTGGCAATCTACATATCCAAGCTTTGCTCAGAGGCTCAATTCTGCTACCTCCAGTGAAGGCTAGACACTTGACAGCTAATTGATTGAGTGGCTGTGAGTGGGCCTGGACTGATGGAAAAGTGGTCAGTGTTTCTGTGGTCAGATCTTGCCAGTAGACTGTAAGTTGCTGATTTACTAAAAGACCCCTTAGGGAGGTAAAACCATGATGAATTAAAAATGTTAACTGCTTTGCCCTGGCCGGGTGGCTCAGCGGGTTGGAGTGTCCTCTAGTACACCAAAAAGTTGGGGGTTTGATTCCCAGGCAGGGCACATACCCAGGTCCATGCAGTTTTTCTTACAGGAGATGGTGACACCTGGAAATAGAGGCAAAAGGAGGAAGGTATGTATTCACATAAACCACAACTCCCTTCAGGTTAGGCATGAAAACATTTATTATTCTTTCCACCGAGTTGTGTAAAGGGATAGGAATTTTAAAAAGATTTTGTAATTGGCAAAGGAAATGAAACGAATAGGCAGAAACCTAAATGAAAAGAGGCCCGAATAGTTTCAGGATCAGCAACTGGGACGTGGGGACCAGCAGTTGCAGGAAATCACTTTGTCCTCTGGAGGGTGGGTAGCGCGGAAAGCTTCGCTGGTCCAGTGACTGCTGGTAGGAAGAAGGCAATGAGATGGCATCTCGTAACAGGGATGCACCAGAAGGGGAGATTGACAGCCACCCGCTCACAATACCCACATGCACCCCCGCGTCACCCGCCTCAGCGAGTCTTGGTTCTCGTGGCTTCCTTGTGCCGCTCCACCAGGGAGCCAACCCACTCCATGGTTTTCTGCTTGGCTTTCTCCCAGCTGAAGAGAGGCTGGTACCCCAGATCTTGCTGAGCTTTCTTGTAGGAGAAGGTGAAGACGCTGTTTAACAAGGTGACCGTGTGGCGGTTGAAGGGGGGTTGATACCTGTAAATGGGACTGAGCAGGAAGCTCACTATTTCCAGCAGGAAGCCCAGCCAGTACTTGGGCAAGACAGGCAGGCTCATCCGGGAATCCAGACAGAAGCCCCATTCTTTGCTCAGAGTGTAGTTGAGGTGGTCGTAGCTCTGGTGCGGCGTGTCATCTGCGATGTAGTAGAACTGTCCTCGGATGTTTGCGGCTTTCTCAGGGTCCCGCAGGGCCCTCAGAGCCAGAATGTGGGCCCAGGCCACGTTGCCAACATACACGGGGTTGACGATGGAGAGCTTGCTGTTGTGTGGCAGGATGCCATTGTTCTTCAGGGCGTGATCAATAAAGCCATAAAGGAAGGGGCTTCCTTCCCCGTAGATATACATGGGCCTTAAGGCACACGTGTACAAGGTGCCACCATTTTTAAGAGCCCACCCATTCGCGGCCAGCACAGCCTTCTCGGCAAGCTTCTTGCTGTACGGGTATGCAGCCGACCACGTGGTTTCCAGAGGCTGGTCTTCAGAGGCGTTCTGGATGACCTCCCGGTAGGAGTTGGGCCCGGCCACCTCTATGGTGCTGGTGTAAATGAAGACGGGCACACTGGCCTGGGCACAGGCCTCCAGCAGGATCTGGGTACCTGCCCACAGGAGCACGCTGTCAGTGGCAGGCAAAAGCCCAAAGGACCCACGCCCACCGACCCTGTCCACCCCCACCCCCAGGGGGGAGGGGTTATTGCAGACCAGGAGGGAATGCTCCCATGTCTCTGGCTGAGAGCTGACATGCCAATGCCACAGAAAAGTGCAACTATAAAAAGCAAAGATGTCTAGGCTTTTGGATGTCGTGGGCCTGCGTGTGTACTTCCGATTCTGGAAAAGGACATAGGGTTGCCACTTCATATTTTCCTGATGATGGACATTAACAAATGATCACTTTTCATCCCTACCACCTCATTAATGGAAGGCTATTTTAAATAAAAGAAATTAGGAGGCTATACTCTCAGAATATGGACAGTCCTAGTCCCTAGGCAAAAGAGAACAGTTAAAGGATTCTCATCTCAAACACACACACACACACACACACACACACACACACACAGGTTTATAGGTAAAAACACTCTTAAATATATATTGAATTGTTTGTATTCCCTTTTTAAGGACCAATAAAAACGTAGTCACAAGGACATTTCTTTGAGAGCCACTGAGCAAATCAGTGTTTTCTGGGGAGAAGCTGGAGATCCAGGTTCTGCCCCTGATCGTGTGTCTCCTGTAAGGCCAATCCTAGTTCTGTCTGTGACTTCCCAGGTATGAAAAGTGGGCGTGATACCCTCCTCCTCCTAAGCATTGCGGAATTCTGCACTGGCCTTGCACGTTGAGCCTGGGGGAGAATCAGAAGGGGGCGCCCTCTGGTGGTGATACCTACAACTGGAGGATCTGGCAGAATCCCTTTAGCTGGGTAGAACCTTAGCTCAGGGAAGTAAGTAATCCAGAGCTCCCTCCCTACGAGGAATCTCCGGGCCAAAGCATCATTTTCATGTTTTGCATTTAAAAATCCCTTCTAAGGACAGTGTGAAGTTTGATTCTGGGGAGAGACAGCTTCAATAGAAAACAATTTAAATCTAGAGGCAGAGAATATTTGGAGCTAATTTACCGGCAGAGGGGGAAATGACAATCATCATGAAGTATTTTCTAAACCTGAGAGTGACCTTGCTTTTAGTCAACTCAACACTTCTTGGGAATGTCAAATCTCCTGTTGTTGGGGGCTGTGAAGGGTGGGGACTGTGAGAGACACGGCTGACCGCGAGAAACTGGTTACTCTCACCCGCTCCTTGCAGTGTGGGGGTGATCGGGGGTGTGGCTTAGGGGAAACTTAAAGGGGTCTTTTTTGTTATTGTGCTGTTTTTGGCTAGAAACCCAAAGCCATACGTTGCTTTAGAAAAGGAGTCTGAGTAGACTAACTTGGGCGTGCAGGGCACAGAAGACAGATGGGCTAGGGAGATGGGGTGCTGCTGTCCGCGAGAGGCTGGGCGCCAGGAACCAGATGGATGATAATAACGGCAAGCTAATGAGGGGTTTAAGCCAAACCCTCGAGCAAATGCATCCAAAGTAGATTGGGAAGCCACACTTCTGAAAGAGCCCCCAAGCCTTTAAGGTCTGAGGATCGAAAGTGTATCTTGACACCTGCTTAGAACTAGTCTTTAAGAGGAGACCTGGTAGTGGGTGAAGAAGTGGTGTTATGGATAATGGGATACCATTATTGTTAAGAAAATGTTACAGGACGTCAAGTGCTCCATGATTCTGTAGTTCCAGACCCCTGCACCAGCCTCATCCTGCGCAGGAAGTCCCGCCCAAGAAATCCGGCCAGAGCTGAGGCCCATGGCTTCCAACTGACCTGGGGCCACCTCATCCCAGAGCCCTTAGTTCTTGGCCTCACGGTGTGACCACCGCCTTAGAGCCACACGGGAGGGCTAAAATGATGACTAAGGAAGCAGCTGGGAGACCCGGTTCCAGCCCAGGGGAGGTGGTTGGGTATCAAGTGTTGGAGGTTGGAGTTTAGTTCCCTCTCGATGGGAGCAGCACTAGAAAGAGCTTCTGTGGCCTTTGGAGTCACACAGCTGTGGGTTTAAATCCTAGCTCTCCCTCTCGGGCTCATGGGGCCTTGGAAGCTACTTAGCCTTTCTCAGCCCTAGTGTTCTCATCTAAACACCTGAGGACACCTGGCTGGTATGGCTTACTGGTTGAGCGCTGACCCATGAACCAAGAAGTCCTGGTTTGATTCCTGGTCATGACACATGCCCAGATGGTGTGCTGAATCCCACTAGGGGGCATACAGGAGACAGCCAATCATTGATTCTCTCTGATCATTGATGTTTCCCTCCCTCCCTCCCTCCCTCCCTCCCTCCCTCCCTCCCTCCCTCCCTCCCTCCCTCTCTCCCTTTCCTCCTCCCCTTTCCTCTTAAAACAACAACAAAAACCTTGAGGACAACAGCCAACAGTCTCTTAGTTGGTAGTGCTAAGCAAAAGCACAGATCTCAGGAGATCAGCGACTGGGCTGCTCCTCTCTACCTTGTCCTGTTCTCCCAGCCTCACCTGCCCACCCCACGCCACCTCCTCCGGAGGATATAGTACCTTTCAGGTTGACATTCATGATGGTCTCTCTCGGAATGACATTGAAGACGTCAATGACAGAGGCGGCGTGAATGACAGCCGAGGTGCCCTGGCAGGCTCTCTTCATGAACTGTTCATCCAGAATGTCTCCTTCCAGCAAGGTCAGCTTGCTCTGGCTCTGGAGCTCTGTGTGAACACCGTCAGGTCACTGAGAGGCATCTTGGATCTGGGAGTTTCCCGATAAAGGTGGCATTTTACCCAGGTCTCCTAGGACAAGTGGTGGGGAGGGGGGAGGAGGGCGGGGCGAGGGAGGGAGGCACATTCCACAGAAGGACAAGTAATCCAAAGCACAGAGATCAGAATGTGTAGTGTTTTTTTGGAAATAGCAGACATCTGTTTCCACCCATCTCATTCCAAAAAAGAACTTGAGCAGTGAGGAGTCAAGCGTGCCTGGAACACGAAATCGTCGAAAGGACTTGTGGGAAGTCCATCCCTTCATTGAGGAGAGTGGGGCGATTGTGGAGAGCGGCTATAAAGAGGACGGAATTCGGATTTCATTCTGTAGGGAATGAGGATCATGCACGGATTTGGAATGAGTGGAGAAACGTGAACAGAGTTGTGTAGGAAGCTCACCCTGGCCGCAGTGGCTTGTCGGGAGGGTGTAAGAGAAAGCAAAGCAGTGGAGAGATCAATCTGAATGTCTGGACCCAAGTTCAGACGGGGGCATGGGAGTCAGGGTCCCAGCAGCTGCACTGGGCAGAGAAGGGGAGGGATGCACAAGGTTGGATGTGCAGACCTCGCCATGTCAGGTTCTGGTTCTTGTTGGAGATGGGCTGAGAGGAAGAGCCAAAGTCTCGGGTACCAGGAGGATAGTGGAACCACGTGCGGGGACTTTAGGATGAGCCCAAGCTCTTATTAGGTGCCGAATGAAATCTCCCAGCCCTGGAGCCGAGGGCAGCAGCTACCACAGCGGGGTCTTCTGCTCCTCTGAAGCCCACGGGAGTGACAGCGCTGTGCTACCTACCGTTTGGATAAACACCCTGCATTTATCCTGTGCTTCCTACTCTACACTCAACCCCCATAGTTTTCTGACTTCCTTTCCCGGCTGTCTCACGAGATAGGCATTCTGATGGCCACTTTACAAGTGAGGGAACTGCGGTTCAGAGAGGAAGGGGCAGGTCTCAGTCACACGTATAGTGACTCAGCCTTCCCCCTGCCTGCAGCCTGGCTCACCTTCCCTTGCCACCCAAGTGCAGGACTGGCCCAGTTCTGGGGTACAGTGACAAGTCTATTGAACAAAAATTGGCAATGGGGGCCAGAGAACAGTAAGAGAGTTCAGAGGGGAAAATTCAGGGCCGGAGAATCTCCTTCCTAGGTCACAACTGGGAACAACCATCTGCTCTCCTGAAGTGTCTGCCAAGTTTGCTCTGTCCCCAGAAGACCCCAGAGTAGGGGAAAGGCAGGAGAGAAGCAGCTAGAGTCAGCCTGACCCACCTCTGCCCTCTCCCCTCCCTTCCTCTGCCTGTTGTTTGCTGCTGACTTCAGTAGACTGGATCAAAAGACTCAATATATCCTGGAGGGTGGGGGGGGGTGGGGAGGGGCAGAAGGGAGGGAAGAGGGGGCAGCAGGGGAGGGGAGAAATCTTACCGACCCCCCTAACCTGCAGGGATGCAGAGAAGCCAGGAGAGGGCGCTGTGGAAACCCCGGTGGTGGAGCCATGGCTCCGTGGACTTGGTGAGGCTGAATATGCCTTTGCTTATGTGGTGTGAGTTGGGTGGGAGGGAGGCCCAGAGGAAACCTTTCAGGCAAACTAGAGGTTAAGAGCACAGACTCTGAGGCGAGACTGCCTAGGTTCAAGGTTAGCTTTGCCATTTTCCCATGACCCAAGTTCACTTACTAGAAAATTCCTCCCGCAATTCCGGTCTGAAGACTTTGTCCAGCGCCCGGATCTCCTGCAGCTCTTTCTCCTCCACCAACAAGCGGATGATCCTCTGCCCCAGGAAGCCTCCTGCGCCCGTCACGAGGCAGCTCCACCCAGCCATGGCACACCTGCGAACCAAGAGGCACGCTCCAGAAACCAGAAAGCTGGGGAGCAGGTGGGATAGAGGCCCACCCCGAAGAAGGCCCCCCCAGAGGCCAGGTGGTTACAGGTGCACACACATCCGTTCTGTTCCCCCAACTCCTCCGCAACCACGACTACTTGAGAGAAAAATTTTAAAACGCTCTAACCTGTTCGATTGCTAAAAGTCAGATGAAAGAGCCCGAGTTCTGAGTCTCTCCCCGGAAGGAAGACTGGAGTTTTGCCCCATCCCCTCTGGCTCGGCCTTTTTATCTTGGACACTATCTACTACATATTCATTGCTCATTCCTGTCCCAGGATCCCTCCTACCACAAAGTGCGGAACTTCAGCTTCGACTTCTATCTCCTTTCCCTTCGAAGCAGAGGAAGAGAAGGCCAGCTCCAAGGCCACAGCGATAAAGATGCTCGGTGCCACCCACAGCAGGGCACCCGCAGGTGGCTCTGGCTGTGGGGGGCCCACCATCTGTGAATTTCAGCGAGACTAGGAGACGTCTCCCAGCACAGTGGGATGGTTGCCTGTGAAGTAGATACACCCAGGGAGGGGGGCATTCTCGTCCCTGCCTCCTCTCTCAGGGTGTGGCTGGAAATGCCATCTTGCAAAGTCGAGACATTTGCAACGGTGGCAGCTCCAGTCACGATGTGTGGGAGGTGACTTTCTTTCCACGCTATATATCCAGATGTCAATTTTGCTTCCCCCCCTGGAGAGGTCTGGGGGAAGTTATCCAGCCATAGCCGCCCACTTCTATGGCCTGTATCAGGAGATTAGGGGTCTAGTTGTGTTCAAAAACTGTTGCATGTTTGACTAAGTTTATATTTTATATCCCCATAAGAATTAGTGCAATATCTGACACATAACAGGAAGTGAGTGAATGAATGAATGAATGGAAGGTTACACAAACAATCCAGGACTTGGAATGTCTTTGTGTTTTCAGTCCTATAGTTTAGGTCTGTCTTTTGGTGAACCTGTGCTGCCGACCTGTGAACTTGACCAGTGCTTCCCGGTCCCCCCCCCCCCCCCCCCCGCCCGCTTTTAGGTGGAACAGGGTGGCTACAGGGGGGCTGGAGTTGAGTATTTTCCACCTCCCAGATAGGCTAGGCCGCGTCTGCTGAAATAGTTTCTCTTGAGGGCGGGCCTTGCTAAGCGCAGAGAGTTCTGGCAGGCACATTTCAGAATGGTTCCTTTCCCCTTATGGAAGCTCTAGAGGAGTTTTCTCTGATACTCACTGAGAGAACCAGGAGGTAAACCAGGTAGAGTTCCTGGAGGTAAAGCAAAAGTCTGGGGGCCTCCTGTGATTGGGACCCCCTGGGTTTTTAACTTTCAGACCGGTCAATTTGTCAGTTACAGCTCAGTTTCCTACCCTGGATGACTTTCATGGAGGTTTGTAAGTTGTGATTCTCCGGGTCTGCCTGTCTCTCCAATGGGGAGCAGCGGTTTGCTCTGTGACCTCACTTTTCTGAGGGACTGAGCAGGGTTGTTAATTATTCAGTTTGTCCAGCTTTTGACTTGTTAGGATGGAGTGGAGACCTCTTTAAGCTCCTCACATCCTGGATTGGGGAAACAGAAGTCCTTTATGCCATTTAATTTTCACGATGTTAGCCCGAAAGAGTTGGTATTATTGTTTAAGAGGGGAAGACAGAGATGTTTGTAGTCTGGCCAAACATCTCGAGGACAGTGACGTGGGAATCTCCGCCAGGCAGCCTGACCCTGGAGTGCCTTCGAAGCTGATTCTCCTTATCAGAACAAAGGCTTATCTTTTAGATACGAAATGTTCCATTCCACTGTTGCACACTTGCCAGTGGAGAAGTTCTCTTCGCCTTGTCCACCATGCATCCAGGGAGGATTTATGCTCGATTCTCTTGTAATGTAAGTGAACTCCATTATCAGCACAACTTGCTATCAAAATCACTCTTACCCCAACCCAAACTAGAATGACTCAGTCAAGCGCCCAGCTGGTGATTTCAGGACTGGCCATCATGCCTGCTTACAAGTCTTCATAAGTAAAGTTATTGCAGAGAAAATTGGGGAATTTTACAAGTTCACAGGCCAGTAAGATAATCAGGGCATCGAAGGGTTAAAGTCGGTGATGCACGGGCAGACCAAATAGCCATCTCAGATGTGGATACAGAAGATTTGAATTTATTTAAGGAGAGGGGCTGGGGGCTGGGACATCCAAAGGGAAGGGGTACACAGCACTGAGCCAAAGGGCATTGGGTCCCTGATGGCAGCAAAAATATACTTAGGACAGTGAAATAAGGAAGGGCGTAGAAGCAACAGAAGAGTGTAGGGTGGGCTGCTCTGGCTCACTGAGAAGTCAGAGAACAGCAGGCCTTGGAGACAGGCTCAGGGACTTAGCAATGCCACTGCCCATTGCTCCCCTCATTCCAAGCCTCGCGGGGTCACTTAAAGGGAAGAAGGGGGAAGGGAATGGCTCCTCTGGGGGAGAGTGTGCACTGGGTCCTTTGTCCTGACCATACTTCTCTCTCTCCTGCCGGTGGGAATCTTAGGGGAGGTCCCAGGGGAGGGTCTGAATAGAATATCCATTATCTTTCCCCGTGTGCTCCTTTGGGGTTGTGGTCTCCACTGAGGCTCGGAGCCAGGGCAGGGGTCATTAGTGCAGCTGGTCCCGAGGCAGCCACGGTGTCACCTGTCTGGTTTTGCTGCTTTTCTGGGCCTGGAGCTGAAATATAACTGAGGCCTAGATGTTACCTTTAGGAAGAAAAGGTCAGGGGTCTAAACTGCCCAACCAGCGATAGGAAAGATCAGGGGTCCAAACCTCATGACCAGAGATATGCTACGGGAGGACAGGTTACCCCGGGGACAAGGTTCGTGCTTCCCCCGTTTTGCCCTTGCGAGGCATCCAGGCTTTCTGCCCTGGTGAGTCTCCGTACCTGGTCCATCGTCTTGCTCTGCTCATGTCTGTCTAACAAGCGTGAGAAAAAGAAAAATCTGACTTGTGAGGTTGTGAAGGGGTTAAAAGAGTGGCTGTTATTCTACCGATGATTCTCTGGTTTCAAACCGTATTTTCAAGGCTGTTAGTCATTCTTTTGCACCACAAAGGACAATCTGGTACTGAGGTATTTTATTTTTTTAAAATATATTTTATTGATTTTTTACAGAGAGGAAGGGAGAGAGATAGAGAGTTAGAAACATCGATGAGAGAGAAACATCGATTCAGCTGCCTCCTGCACCGCCCCCCCCCCCCCCCACTGGGGATGTGCCCACAACCAAGGTACATGCCCTTGACCGGAATCGAACCTGGGACCCTTCAGTCCACAGGCCGACGCTCTATCCACTGAGCCAATCCAGTTAGGGCTTGAGGTATTTTCTTATTTCTGATGTGAAGAGAATAATGAGACCAAAGTTGTGGACGTGACACAAATGGTGTCTGAGGCAGAGTTCTGAGATCTAGAAGTAAAATTCCAGGGAACGAAGTTCTAGGAAGTGCACCACGCCCCACTGTATGTGATGCTGCATCCTAACGGGTGATGGGGGATGAGGCCCGGGGAGGCCAAGAAAACACTGAGATATTGAAAAACTTCCCCCAGGCACCCAGCTTGTCAGGAGCAGCCCTGTTAATCCCTTGTTTGCATGACCCCACAACCTATGTTTTAAACTCTATTATTTCCCTATTATCTTTAGACAGGAGGAGGATTTTTGTTGGGGGGTGACTTTATATGTATTGCTCTTCTGTCCAGAATGCAGATGCCCATAGATGTTTCATAGAGATGTAGAGGATATGCAAGAATTTCATCCATTAGTCAGTTTTCATTGACCCGCCCTTTTCTTTCAGAGGGGGCTTTCAGGCGAGAGAACAGCATATAACAAGCAGTGAGGCAGATGAGGGTAAGTGTGGGGTGAAGTGGTTGAGCCGCTGGATAGGAGGATTGGGGCCTGGGCAGGATGGTGTCACACACAGGGCTCTGGCTTGGTCTTCCCGTGGGCCACCTCGGCAGTCCTGTCCCCAGCTCTTTCTTTACAACCTGGAGAACTGGATCAGGTCCTGATTGATCTCAGCAACCGACCGGCAGCCTAAAAGAACAAGGAGTTCAGAAGCTGCTCTCTCTCAGCACCAGAATCCCGCGCCATCATGGTGTGGATAAGCCAATGGGAACAGGCCCCGACTTGCCGCTGGTGCTCACCCTGAGGCAATATTACGCATCCAGAATGAATGATGTCATTCTGTTTGCCTCGGGAATTATTTCAGGAGTCTGTGCTTGGGTCCTCTTTTGGCAGCCATGTCAAAATGGCATGACAGAAACGTAAAAACATTTTAGCATTTTTTAAGCAATGTGTGTGTGCAGTAGGTACCCTTCACCTTGATCTCGGTCCTGCTAGGCTCAGAGACTAGGACGTGTCTGTCTAGGACAGCTGTGGGCAAACTATGGCCCGCGGGCCGACGGCCCGTTTGAAATGAATAAAACTAAAAAAAAAAAAAAAAAAAAAAAAAAGACCGTACCCTTTTCTGTAATGATGTTTACTTTGAATTTATATTAGTTCACACAAACACTCCATCCATGCTTTTGTTCCGGCCCTCGGTCCAGTTTAAGAAGCCATTGTGGCCCTCGAGTCAAAAAGTTTGCCCACCCCTGGTCTAGGAGGAAATGACTCAGGACAGCTTAGGAGATGGGGTATTTCATATAGCAACAGCCTTCTAAGGAGAAGTTCTGAAAAATGAAACCCCTTTTGTAGTAAAGGGTCCTCATTAGAACGCAAATTTAGGATTGTAGCTGAGATCACACAGGGGCTACAGAAAGTGACTTCGGATAAGAAGTAGAAGAGTCCTGGCCGAGGTGGTTCAATGGTTGAGTGTTGACCTATGAACCAGGAGGTCACGGTTTGATGCCCAGACAGGGCACATGCCTGGGTTGCAGATTCTATCTCCAGTGTGGGGCATGCAGGAGGCAGCCGATCAATGATTCTCTCTCATCATTGATGTTTCTATCTCTCCCTCCCTCTCTCTTCCTCTCTGTAATCAATAAAAATATTTTTTAAGAAGTAGAAGAAGAGGGAGAGAGGGGCTGCGTGGCTTATGGGCTGAGAACCGAGGGCTGAAGGAAGCAGTGAAATCTCCCTGGCAACGAGAAGGCTGCTAGAATTGAGCAGCAGGATGTGTAACGTTCGCCTGGAATTTCTTTCTATGCCTCTGATGTATGCACCTTCACCTCCCCAAACATAACTTCAGCAAAATGTGTTACTCACAAAAAATATGACTCAAAAGAGGGTCTTTTCCTAAAAGTGGGAACGGAGGACGGAGTTGAGTTGCCTGCCTGGGGTGACTCCCCGGACGGACAAAGAACTCGAGAGTCTTGGGCTTCCACAGGGCAGAGAAGAGCGGGACTTCCACGCAGGCAGACCTACTCATGGAGCACGGAGATGCCAGGGTAGACTCTGGTTATCTACTGCAGGAAAATAGTATTGAAGCTGTGGACCCGAAAAAAGGGGGGTATGGAAAGTAACCTCACAGGGTGATCTGATCATAGATTCCCAGCTGGGCAGATCATGGTGGGTAGTCATACCCGAGGCGTATCACTTCTTTAGTAAAAGGTAAGCAAGCCCTGTCCATGCTTTCTGTGCCTCCAGGTTCAGGCACCTTTGCAAGGCCTCCATGCCTCTTCTCAGAAGCCAGCACCCTCGGGAGAGCAGGTAGTGTTAACTGCCCTGTAACCCATCCCCCACGTCGCTATCTCCCACCTTCATGTGATCCTCCCTCCTTAATTGCAAATGCGTAAAGGAGGTTGGAAACTGTCCTTTCTTAGAAGCGTTTATCTCTGTTGAAAATTTATCTCTCTTGAAACATTCGCCTCTCTTGCGTCCAGGCGTACGTGCCCTCTGGCTCGAATAAATCTTTATAATTCTCTACAGCTTCGGATGCTCTTACGTCGATGAGGGATGAGAACTTAGTGAGGTCTGTGCAGCCTTCGGGAGATGGGATTTCTATGTGGACATTTTTGTTTTTCAAGACAAATCATCATTTTAACCTTTTTGTAAATACAAAAATTTCAGAAATTGGTCTCCCAGTTGGAAAAACAATACTTTTCAACTTACTTTGTTTTCAGCAATAGTGTTCATAGGGCTCTCCTCCCAGGGCTGTGATGTCACAGAGATATCAGGGGGAAATAACACACATTTCCCGGGGAATTAGGTGATCATCGATCAGCTGCCTCCTGGGCACCAATTTTGTGTCGGCGTCTTACCTGCCTTGTGCAGGGGAGGAACAGGGAGTGACACAATCTCTGGGTTGCACACTATGATTATGTATTTTGCTGAGTTCCATCAAATGCACAGGCCCCCAACCTGAGATCCCCTCTCTCCAGGGAGGAGTCTGGGGGGGTCTTACCTGGAGCAGCGCCTCTTAAACAGAGGATGCCAGGGATGCCCTGTTGTCTGAGTTTCCTATTCTTTCCCTTCCCCTCAAACCCTCTTCCCTGTCCCTTGTTTGGTTGCGATTACTACTGTTTCTATACATTTAAAACAATACATTCTCATTGTAGAACGATTAGAAGGGAGAGGAGTACAGAGTCAGGCACAAAAGTGCCCATAATCCTGTTTTTCCTTTCCTTTTTCCTTGCCCATTACAAAGGTGTTCAAAAGGTCTCAGTAATAGTTTCCGGCTGCATTAACGCTGCCATTAACACGGGAGTGGTGAATAGGTGTTAACTCTTGGTGGAATGATGAAGCTTTGTTGTTGAGTTTCTATCAGGCTTTTGTGAAAAGAAGTTTGGACATCAATTTCCAAGAAGGGGGGGGGGGAGATTTGTGGGAGAAGGACAGTCATCTCAGCTTCCTGGAATCCACAGACACCGCAGGTCTTCCCACCCCTCCCCTCCGGCTCCCAATATGTTCTCAGTTCACACGTGTGCCTTCCCCTCCCTCATGGGAGGAACTCGGTGACGTTGGGTCATTTGGAATTGAGTTACTTAGAATTCGAAAAACACAAACTAAAAACCCCAAACCAAATGCCCTTGAAGAACAAAGTCACCACCGTTAGTTGGGAACCACTGTTTTGCGGGATCACTGGGACTCCAGGCTTTGCTGAAAACATAGAAGTTTTTATGAGCGCCACTTCACAATAATTTCATTTTTGACTGAAACCCATGTAATTTGGAGACACGTTTGTCTTGCTGTCTGTGGTGACTGGGGACAATGCTTCTCCTTCTTGCCCTGTTTTTCTCTCTCTCCTGGGTCCCTCTGTACTTCCTCTTTGACATAATTTCTCGACTATTCACAGTCCATGAGTATTGTTTTACAATGACACCCAGAGCCACATCTAGAGAGCCTGATATGATCTGAACTGTCCAGAGTAACCTGCAGGCCTCGCTCCCAGAATGTGACACTACGCTTACCTCTGTACACCTTAGTAATGGGACAGCAGGGCTCTCAGTGGGTGAGGACCAGGAAATATGAGCCGTAGCTTTTGTGTTTCCTGCAGTTTGTCTTACAGAGGTAACTGAGAACGTGCTAAAGCTTTGAGGGTGCTCACAGATGCATTGCTTAAAATAGCAGAAGCTTAGAAGCAATCCAGATGTTCAACAATAGCAGGTTTGTTATATAAACTGTTCTTTCATGGTTAAGATGTATCGAAGACGAATCTCTGTCAGGGACATTTCGTTCCTGCTGTCTCTTCTGGCATCCCTAGGTGGGGAGAGGTGCTAGAAGGGGGCTGCCTTCCTGCTCCTTAGACCTCCGCTTTCAAATCAGGAAAAGAGTTGGACACACTCACCTGTTAGGGCCATGGACGTGTGGAACTCATCCTTTAAAATGTTCAAAACTTCCCCAACACCATGTTCACCCTGAGAGAGAGAGAGAGAGATGAAGGAACATTGTGACCATGAGCTGAATATAAACTCTAGGTGTGCTCAGAGACATGGAGACTTGGTGAGGAGCATGGGGGTACCTGTGAAACAAAGAAACACCAAGAGGGAAAGGGGTGAGAGCTCTTGAGGAAAAGGGGTGAAAGCTCTTGAAAATGTGCAGCGCGCTGCAGAGGAAGCCTGGAGGTGCGGGCTGGGTGTATCCCTCCTTCAGGAATCCGCGGCACCTGGAAAAATGGTTAAGCTTGGGGGCTAGACCACAGACACTCATGCAAAGGAATGAGAAACGTGGGTATCTCCAGGTTGGTTTCCCTTTGGTCTCACCTTGCAGGCAAGACCCCACAGGACTGGTCTCCCCAGGAAGATGCACTTCGCCCCCAGGGCCAGAGCCTTGAGCACGTCGTTGCCTGTCCGGACCCCACCGTCCAGGTACACCTCCAGTTTCCCTTTCACGGCAGCCACCACTTCCGGCAGGGCGTCCACCTGAAGCAGAGCACATGTGGCCTGAGGTTGACTCAGAGCATGGAGACAGTGGGCTCTCAGCATGGGCGAGGACCAGGAGTCTAAACCTGTAGCTTTTGTGTTTCCTGCAGTTGATCTTACAGAAGTTATTGAGAATGTGCTAAAGCTTTAAGGATGGTCACTCAGGCATCGTTTAAAGTTGCAGACGCTAGAAGCAATAGAGATGTTCAACAATAGCAAGTTTGTTATATAAATCATCCTTTCATGGTTAAGAAGCACAGATTGCCAGTTATAAAAGTAGTCACAGGAATGTAGGGTACAGCCTAGGGAATATAGTCAATAATATTGTAATTACTATGTATAGTGCCAGGTGGGCACTGGGCCTATCAGGCAATCACTTCATAAGGTACATAAATGTCTTATCATTATGCTGTACACCTGAAACTAATGTAATATTGTATGTCAAATGCAATTGAAAAGTAACTTTTAGAAAATCATAAACTGTCCATTCATATGATTAAAAATAAGAGGAGCATATATATTGAAATAATATGATGCCCTTAATATATTTGTGTGAAAAGAAGAAAATTAAAAATATTATGTACCATTTTTAAACCTAAAATGTTATATGCGCATTACACAGTTGATAAAAATAATTCCCAAAATATTGACATTAATGATAGTGATAAAATAGGGGTACTTTTTATCTTTTTTGCTTTTGTATATTTTATAGTTTCTCTGCACTGCACATGTTCTACATATATAGTAAAAAGGCCAAAAATAGAGGGGAAAAAATCCACTTTCTTTCTTAAAATGAGTCAAGCAGCAATAGAAGAATCTGGAAAATAAGCTTCATGAAAATATGTATCTTGAAAATATGTATCTTCATGAAGATAAAGCAACAATTAATTCCAATTTAGATATTCTTTCTCTGCCTCTCTCCTCTTCATTTTCTTTCCCCAAACTCCGTATCTAATGCACATAAATTCACTTTATGGGGAAAATTACAGTGTCCTAAATTTTTTGCAAAGGATTTACGGGGCATTTTAAAGTTGTATTGTGAAAGACAGTTATTTATCAGCGTAAGTGACACACTGTTCCTTGCTGGGTTGAGTCATTTGAGAAAATGTGAGGTTGCAATCCATGCAGACAGGCAACCTTCCAGCTGAGTGCTTCTTCCAGGAGGCAGGGACCTCAGTGCTTCGGAAACACCTCTAACAGCAAACCCACCGCAATGACTCACTAACTGTGTGAACTGGAAACGTTACTTAACACTAATAACTCCAGCATCCCATTCTGCAACATGGGGATAGTAATATCCACCTTGCAGGACTGTTGTGAGCTTTGAGGGATAATAAATGTAAAGTTTGTAAAAACAGCCTGGTACACATGAGGCTATTAAAAGTCCTTAGCCTGGCTGGTATGGCTCAGTGGTTGAGTGTCGACTTATGACCCAGAAGGTCACGGTTCGATTCCCGGTCAGGACACATGCCTGGGTTGGGGGCTCAATCCCCAGTATGGGGTGTGCAGGAGGCAGCCGATCCATGATTCTCTCTCATCATTGATGTTTCTATCTCTCTCCCCTTCACTGTTCCTCTCTGAAGTCAATAAAAATATATTTTAAAAATAGGGCATTAAAAAATCTTTAAAATGTACACACATATACCAACATATGTGGTAAGAGAGAGGGGACAGTGTGCACCAAACTGCACAGAATACATTGCTCTAGACCAGTGGTCGGCAAACTCATTAGTCAACAGAGCCAAATATCAACAGTACAACGATTGAAATTTCTTTTGAGAGCCAAATTTTTTAAACTTAAACTATATAGGTAGATACATTGTTATTAACTTAATTAGGGTACTCCTAAGCTGGCCTTTGCTAAAAATATCCTCAATCTGATTGAGGTACGTTCGCTGAGGTCGACCCCTTCCAACTCTCCCATCCACACTCGTCTTGTATACTTGTTTCGTCTATCTCCTTTCCGAAAACCGACTTCTGCGCATGGGCCACGAAGTTTCACTCGCACTGTACGTGCACGCCCGCACGCGGTATTTTGTGGAAGAGCCACACTCAAGGGGCCAAAGAGCCGCATGTGGCTCGCGAGCTGCGGTTTGCCAACCACTGTTCTAGACACACACACACACACACACACACACACACATGCACACATGCACACACACGCACGCACTCCCTCTGAGGTCCTCCCACTTACAGAAGCAGGAACGTCATCAAGTTGCCTCCCTCCGTGGTTGGAAACGATGATGCCCTGCACATTGTGCTTCACCGCTAACTCTGCATCCTCTTTTGTCAGGATCCCTTTAAGGATGATGGGCAGTTGAGTTATGGTCCGAAACCACGAGAGATCTTCCCAGCAGAAGGATGAGTCGATGGGAGACATCTGCAGATATGGCATTGAATTTCTCTGTGGGGAATAAAAGGGAAACCTTAGTCCTGAATTCCTTCAAGGCTGCTTGATCCATTCCAAAAATGAGGCACATTCAGAAAGCTAGTGAATAAGTGAAAAGAAGCAGTTATGAGCTTGAAAAGAGGAGCTATAAAAACCAATCCCATTTCTAGCTCCTTTCCTTTACAAAAATAATTTTATACTTCAATTGCTTATTCATTAACCATTCATTGTTTCCCTGTTCCTTTATGCCAGGATCTGGGGACACAAGACAGCTGAGACACAGTCCCCATGTTAAAAGAACTCAGAGTTTAGTGAGATGGATAAGCATTTATAGGCCAATGTAACACATTCTGGCTGAGAGATGCACAGGACAATGACAAAGAAGCAATACTTCAATAATCCTAAATCCAATAGTATGTAATATTGACCCCTGACTCACCATGGGCACTACCAAATATCCATAAATTCCTGGACTCTGAGATAAGGGTTCCTGAAAGCCTCAAGGCCAAGTGTGTATGACTTAATGAGTAGGACTGTCGAGTGTCTCCTGGCTGGATATTGCTGGTACCCATTAACTGAAAAGCCTGGGGTCCCTATCTTCACTGTAGCCAAGGAATTCCAACTTGACCATGACTTTCTCTCTCTGGGGCATCCCACCCCATCCGTCGGGATTTTAATGGGTGAAGTGCCCTTTGCTGTCATTGAGTTCAGAGATTCCAAATACCTGGTGCTCCCTGGATGAGTTCCAGGTGTGCAGAGATGTTGACCCCTCATTTCTCAGGGCAGCAGGGTGGGGCCTGGGCTAGTTACACCCCAAGGGCTGGTCACCTTCGCTGTGAGCACCCCGTCAGAGGGTCAGTTTATCGAAGTGTGCCTCCCAAAATGACCGTTTTCTAAGTGTGCCATGAAGTAGAAAATGTTGGAAGACCCATGCAAAATCCTATTTATAGCTTTCTCAGCACTCGGCCCTGGCCAGAACACTTCTGGTGACAGACCGGACAGCTCCAGGAGGAGAACATTTTGTCTTACACTCTGTTTGTCTGGAAGCTCTGGGAAGCTCTGACTGTGAACTGCTGCATCACCAGTGTCTGGCACAGGGCAGGCACTCAATGAATTCTTGTGGAAAGAAGGAAGGGAGGAACCACAGAAGGGACTTTGCCTTCTGTAATGCCTGCCCATTGGGCCTGGTATCTTTCCTACCTCCTGAGGTGACCGAAGATCCTTTAGCAGTAAATTTGTCTTCAAGTTCAGTTGGTTGCGAATGTCATGTCGCCTGTTGCCAAGTTTGGGCACATCCACGGTGATCACCAGGGCCCTGAACCCCAAGGATTCTACCCTCCGGACCAGCTGTTTGTTTAGCTGCCGATCTGGCTGCACGTAGAGCTGGAACCACCGTAAGCCTCTGGGGGCCGCGGCAACGATGTCTTCCAGGGTACAGCTGGCATACGTGCTGGTGATGTAGCAGATGCCGGCTGCTTGGGCAGCTGCAGAGCAAATGACACAACTCAGGTTGGAGGCCAGGGGCATTCCAGGCTGGGGCCAGAAGCCCTAGGACCTGCACTGCTTCTGGCCAACTTGCCCTGTGAGTGAAGAGAAGGCCCGACTTCCTTCTGCTGCCCTGTGGGGCAGGGATAGAAGTCGGTTTTTGTTGTTTTGTTTAAAATTTTTTTTTTTTTAAATTATTGATTTCAGAGACAGGAAGGGAGAGGGAGAGAAGGATAAGAACATCAATGATGCCAGGCTGGTGTTACTCAGTGGTTGTGTCCACCTGTGAACCAAGAGGCCACAATTCGATTCATTGATGTTTCTTTCTTTCTTTTTTTAATGTATTCATATTGATTTTAGAGAGGGAGGGAGAGAAAGAAACATCAATGATGAAAGAGACTCATTGATCGGCTGCCTCCTGCATGCCCCACACTGGGGATCAAGCCCGTAACCTGGGCATGTGCCTGTCCAGGAATCAAACCGTGACCTCCTGGTTCATAGGTTGATGCTCAACCACTGAGCCATGCTGGCTGGGCGAAATGGGCATTTTTTCAATCTTCAGGGAAGTGTTATGCAAACACAGTGTTAAGCATTCCTCTTCCCACCCTCCTTAATTCCAACCACTTGCTGTCCCTAAGCCCTTTCTCTAGAGCAGTGATGGCGAACCTTTTGAGCTCGGCATGTCAGCATTTTGAAAAACCCTAACTTAACTCTGGTGCCATGTCACATATAGAAATTTTTTGATATTTGCAACCATAGTAAAACAAAGACTTATATTTTTGATATTTATTTTATATATTTAAATGCCATTTAACAAAGAAAAATCAACCAAAAAAATGAGTTCGCATGTCACCTCTGACACGCGTGTCATAGGTTCGCCATCACTGCTCTAGAGAAACCCTGGGGCCGCCTGCCCTGCTTGAAGGAGGCCTCCTGCACACTGCAGGCCACGGGTGGCCTGTTTCAAACCTCTGGCTGTGCTGGTCTCTCCATCGGGCCAGGCCAGGCAGTGGAAACCGGTGGGTGCGATGCAAATGGGGGCACTGATCTCCTCCCCTTGGATTGTGGTCCGGGTGTCCACCTGCGACACATCTTTCAGATACCGGGGCCGGAGGCGGATTCTGTGCTAGACAACAAAGAGGTTTCCTGTTGGTGGGATTATCTCCAGCACCAAGGTGCTGCCTGCTGCTGAGGCCTCCAGATTCCTGGTGCAGTTGGAAACCTCTGCTGGGGGACCATCGGCTGGTAGCTAAATACGCAGCACAGCAGACTGGAGGCTCCTCTCCTTAAGGAAGCTTCTCCCAACACTGGTTCCACACGAACCCATCTTCTGTGGACCCCACAACCCCTCCTCGCTCCCTCCGTGGTCTATGTTTCTGAGCTGGCCGCCCACTCTCAGCATGTGGGTGCTCGGGCTGATTCATCAGAGTAAGGACTAGAGAGGGAAGGCATAAACAGCAGAGAGCTCTTGGCCCTTCCCTCTCAGGTTCAAATCTCTAAGTCAGAAGAGGTCACTGAAAGCGTTCAAAGCCCAGGGGGAGGTCATGGCGTTCTTTTAGCTAGAGGCTAATCCGTTTGGAGTTATGACCTAAAGACTGCTGTAGAAGGTAGGGAAATTTACCCATGACAAATATGTAAAACATTTTAAAGCAAACAGATACTTAGCTTCAGGGCCCCAAATGCTTGTCTTTCACAAAATATTATTGCTCCTGCACACAACTTTAGAAAGGTTTCCCTGGCAATACTGATTGTGCAAACGGGCAGATAGGCTCATTACTTCATCCCTGAAATGGAGGAATACTCCACATTTCCTAGTAGTTTTGTGGAGACAAAATGAAATAAAGCAATCAAAGTGCCCAGACAGCAGGAGCTAAAGAATCACGAAGACACAGAAGGTGGTGCTGGCCTTGTGTACCGGGTCTCAGTTTGTCCCTGAGCTCTCTCTCACAGGGCCAGCAGCCTTTCTGCAAAGGGCCAGACAGCCAACACTTTAGACTCTGTGTCTCTGTCACAATGACTTAGCTCTGCTGTTGTAATGTCAAGGCAGCCATAGACAATATGTAAATGGCTGTGCATAGTTGTGTTCTGATAAAACTTTACTTATAGATACTAGAATTTAAATTTTATGTAATTTTTGCCTGTTCCAAATTCTTCTTTTGATTCTTTTCAATCGTGTTATGAGATAATTAACCTTCTTTGGCTTGTTCACCATCCAAAAAATGGCGGTGGGCCAGACCTGGCCTGTGGGCTGCTGTGTGCTGGTCTGTGCTCCGCCCCCTGCTGCTCTAGTCCAAACCTCTGCCTTGAATCAATCTTCCTTCATCATCAGACTTCTGTGTCTCCCTATTTCCTCCCACTCGGAGTCCTCTCTCCTTTCATACTTTCTCTCCTGCAAGCCTCGTCTGCTCCCTGCCCAGGTGACTGGTGACCTTTGCAGAGGGAGAGTGACTGATTTGTGCTAGTTCTGCAGAGGCACTAAGATAAGTTTTCTCTCCAACCTTCCTCTCCCCAGTCATCTGCCCCCCAAAAACCCCAACCCAAAAGAACACAAAAGCCATTATATATCTGCTCTGTTCGTTGCAGGCAGAATCCAGGCCTGCTCCCTTCCCAGGCCTGTGAACCAGGCCCCAAGTTCAACAGCAGAAAGGATACAGGAGACCAGACTTTTTAAATGCTGCGATGTTGTCGTCCCGGGTGAAGCCTTCACCAGCTCCTCCTTCGATATAATCCCAAGTTGACTTGGACAGACGCTCCCGCGCGAGGGCCTCAAAGTCTGTCAGACACACCACGGACATTTCTGCACCTTCAAAGGAGAAACCAAAAGCCAACAACCAAACCCAGTAAGAATAATTCAGAGGGAGAGGAGAAGGTAAAGGGGGCTACAGCACGAAGCTGTTTGGATTCATGATTGACCCTCTGTGTTTTTAGAGAGAGGGAGAGGGAGAGAGAGGTAGAGAGAGGAGCGGGGGGAGAGAGAAACATTGATCGGCTGCCTCCCCCGCTTTCTCGACCTGGGGATCAAACTTGCAACCTGTCTATGTGCTCTGATGGGGAATCGAACCTGTCACCTTCTGGTGTATGGGATGATGCTCCAATAAACTGAGCCACCTGGCCAGGGCAGCCCGCTGTGTTCTTTCCCTGGGCAGAGGTAAATGTGCTGTCAAAGGTGCAACCAGCCAGCACGCAGCCATGCTCACTGCACTCCTGCCTCTCCACCCCATCCCCACTCCTGATGCTTGGTCTTCTAAATTTCCCTCTTGTCTGTCCCCTCATCACTAAGTCCACTGCCTTAGAGTTGAGGCCATGCCACACCTTATAAGATTATTTCAAAACATTTCTTATCTTCGTCTCGGCCTCCGGATTCACTCTACATCTTGTCTCCCTCCAGCGCTCAGGACTTTTCTAAAATGCAAGTCTGATCACACTCCTGTCTTTCGGGTGCCCACATCGTAGCATTCCTAGCTTCCCAGGACCTGGCCCTGTCTCACCAGCTTCGGTGTTTGGTGGCTTTCCCTGGTTGATTGAGTCGCTCTGAGCATTTCCTAAAGGCGTTGAAGGGACATTTCATACCTCTGTGCCTTTCTGGGAGGAGACCCATCAGGGTGGGAGAATTGGGGGTGAACTGATACTAATACCTGAGGGTTTCCAGAACTGGTGTCTGACTTGGGCGGACCTGTGGTTGATATCAGGGAGGAGGCTGATGTTTCCCAGTTCCTTGGCTGGGTCATTGAACATGTTAATCTTGAGGACAAGAAGACAAGATACTACCTCCACTTTTCCCATCCCCACTCTGAACCCTGTAAACCTGGAACCTGGTCCTTCCGAAAGATGAGGGGGCAGGGTTTGGGGTGAATCCCTCCAGGAGGGGCGAGGGCAGTGAGGACGGAGCCTCAGAGATGCTGAGGCTCGGGTTGCAGTGAGTCAGCGTGTAGAGCTCCTGCATGAGAGGGTTCCACTGGGAGGGTGATACCCTGTAGGTCACAGCTTTGGGCATCTCCCTGCAGGTGTCAGCGGCGTTAAAACAAGCCAAAGGCTGTGAGTAGAAACAGGATGGCTTGGACATCTTTAAAGGATGGGGATGAGCCCCAGGAGCTAGGGCTTCAAACGACCAAACAGGCAACTCCTGTCATGGACGAGGGGCCAAGCAGGCCAGAGGAAGTGTGGGGTGCTGGGACTCTTGGTGGGGGTAGCGATGGGGCAGAACTGGCCCAAGGGCATTGCCTGTGTCAGGATCTAGTCAAGTCAAAGAGAGAAGTAGCCCCACACACCTACCTCAGGGGCCAGGCAGGAAGACATTAGGTGGCAGACAGAGAACAGAGCCCTGGGATGGGCAGTGGGTTGCGGATGGAGGTGAGGGGGAGGAGCTTGGAGCACAGCCACAGGGCTTTTTATAGGCAACACACCTTGTCCAGGGTGGGCAGGGAGCTATTGAGGCACTGAGTTGAGTTTGACAAAGTTCAACAACCACGTCTAATTTCTCTCCTTCCCGCCCAACCCTTCAAGGGCTCGATAACTTTAGTTGAATGAATGAGTCATTGAGTTGATCCCACCAGACTGCAAACGCTTATTTCCTACTCTGTGTGCAGAAAAGGGTTAACCCAGCAGCCTGTGAATGCTACCCTGAGAAAGGCCTGCTAGCAAGGTCGGCCCTGGGCTGGAGGCTGGGAACTTGCATTTCAGGAGGGTTCCTACGATTCCCTGATAAGACAGGCTCGCTGTGTCTCAACTGTTTGTGCAAATGATGTGGTTTATGCTGAACATTTTCTTCCCCTCGGAGAGTCTAGACCGCAGTGGTTCTCAACCTTCCTAATGCCGCGACCCTTTAATACAGTTCCTCATGTTGTGGTAACCCCCAACCATAAAATTATTTTCGTTGCTACTTCATAACTGTAATTTTGCTACTGTTATGAATCGTAATGTAAATATCTGATATGCAGGATGTATTTTCATTGTTCGCGACCCCCAGGTTGAGAACCGCTGGTCTAGAGAGAGAATGTCTATAGGGCCAGCCCCAGCACTGAAAACACCCTGGGCTCTGGGCTCTGAAATGACTGGCAGACAACACTTCACAGCAGTGGCCACCACTTCTTACTGCACAATTCCCCTGGGAGAGCACTCCTGGGAGCTTACACCTCGCTTCCTCCAGATTCTGCCCCAGAAGCCTTTTCTCTACTCATTTTTCGCTGAGCACTCTTTCACTGTAATAAATCACAGCCTCACCTACATGCTGTCTTCCCAGTGAATCACTGAACCCGGGACCCTCAACACACGCTGCACCCCCAGGCATCAGGACAGTACGCCACACGGAGTGGCTGTCCATCAATGCTCATTGCTTGAGTTGGACATTTCCCTGCCTGTCATCTCCCTCTGCCTTGTCGGATGAGAATGCTCTACCAGGATTCAATTGCGGATGAAAGAAGAGTTTCCATGGAAAGTAATCTCAGGGTGATTTGATCATAAATTCCTGACTGGGCAGGTCATGGTGGGTAGTCACACCCCAGGCATATCACTTCCTCAGTAAAAGGCTTATCTTTGACAATAGGGTGGTGAAGCCCTGGGTCAGGGGTGGGCTAGAAGGGGTCAGTGGGGAAAAATAGGGGACATATGTAATACTTTCAACAATAAAGACTTAATTTTAAAAAATGCTTATCTCTGCTTTAAGCTAGCCCTGTCCATTGTTTCTGTGCATCTGGGTTAACACACCATTGAAATGCCCCTTTTCAACACCCCCCCGCCTACACACACGCTTTTAGTGCATGACCTGCCTTTCAGGTCATGTCTTCTAAGAGGTAACCAGCCCCAAAAGAGCAAATAAGCTTCACTATCCTATTATCCAATCCCCGCCTTGCTTTCTCCCACCTCCATGTAATCTTCCCTACCTTAATTTCAAATGCATAAAACTGTAAAAATGCTGTCCTCCGGAGCATTTGAAATCTGCTCCCTGGCACACGTAGTCAGCTTGGCTCAGAGAAATTCCTATAAAAATTCTCTGCAGGTCTGGGCATTTCTCAACTCCCACTGTCTCAACAAATCCCCTCATTACACGCACACAGAAATGCTCTTCTGCAGATTTCTAGCATAGAGACTCTGTGACGCTTGTGTCTGGTCCAAGGAAAATGGCTCAGCCTCACTCAGAATTACTTGCTTGGAGTAGTGTGAATTATATCATCTGAAAGCTGCTTAGAAATAAATAACCCAGCATCTTTTTATATACACCAAACACCATTTTTACCACACTTCTATCTACTAGTTCCTTCTATCTACTTCTCTGTGATGTAGACAGGAAGGTCTCCCTCCCTCTGCATTTGAAGAGAATGAGACAGTTAATGATTACAAAGGAAGGCCCAGAATCCTGGCTTCTGTTAGCCTTTAAAGATAGATGTTCTCCAAGTTCAATCTCACGGTGCACAGCCAAATAGTTGGTTCACATGAAGTACTTGTTACAAGGCATTTCAGAGAATTTCCTAGGGTGAAAGTACAATGATGATGCATTTTTTTTCTTTTCATAGCATGTGGAGAGCTCAGTAGAGTCCTGAGCCCGTTGTTTTCCTTAGAGGTAAGGCTGATAGTTGAAGAGAATGACAACCTTGTTGTTCAAGGCTTTCCCTGAGTTTGGGAGGCAGACTTAGCTCTCTAGGTTTTTATGTATTTCAGTTTGATCCATACAAGACTTAAAGGCACCAGATATTAAAGGGATGATCCAGGTCATCTAATGGTTTGCTTGTGTTCCCATTTTCTTTGATCTCCATTCAAATAAAGAAGAGGAAAGAATAAAAGTCTCTTGCGAATTAATAACTGTAGCTCATTTAAGCTCATTCAATTTGTTTAGGCTTTTTGCCTCATGGTAAACAACGATGAGGTACAACTAGTATACCAGTGATAAGAAAGCTAACCCCTGAGAGCAAGGACATCCAGTGGTATCTGGTGCTTACTATCTGAGGATCAAATAGTTTTGCCTGCCTGAGGAAAGGGGCAAGGACGTGGATGGGGGCTGGAAAGAATTTCAAGGCAGACCTTGCTTTCGCAATACTGCCATTTAATCTAACGCAGTTAGATAACAAGTTATTTTTCCTTTGAAGATTTCAGATGACTTGTATGATTCATATGATCCATGTTGGTGTCTTTTTAGGAATTCTGGGTATTTTCAGTCACCTGGGAATCCAACCTGTATTTTAAAAGCATTCTTTCTGGGATGAGGGCATACGACAAGGGGTAGGGCAGGCTGGGGGAAGGTCAATGGGGAAAAAAAAGGAGATATATGTACTACTATGTGTAATCGTTTAAATAAAAAAAATAAAAGCATTCTTTCTATGGGAAAATGGGTGCTGAGTTCTAAATACAAGGCTTCCAAGTAGAGTTTTGGGACTCAGCCTTAGTGTCATGTTGTGAATTGTGTGCTGTCTGTGGGGTGTGGAGACCATGCAGGGCATGCTGGGAAACAGGGACCTGAATGCTCACTTGGTGTTTTTAAAGGTTGGGAATTATCTTATTCTACTGAGTAGTGGAATAATTTGATTACACAAAGATCCCCGGAGACAGCAGAATGGCTCCTTCGTAATAATAGTGACAATAAAATTGCAACCATTTATTGAGTGCTGTGTAAATTGTTTTATGTGCGTTCATGTTCCAACCCTCATGATAACCCCACCCCCAAGCACAGTTATTATGCTCTGAACTGCACAGATGGGAAACCTACAGGACAGGGAGATTAAAATACTTTGCCCACCTCTGCACATTGAGTAACGTGATCTGACTCCCACGGCCTAGTTCTTAAAGCATCATGAGAAGAAGCAAACCTGTGCAGCCAAGTGTGGCTGATGGAGAGCGTTGGCATTTAAAATGCGCAGCTTTGCTCCGTCCATCAATAAAACCAAAATCCAACCAGAAAGTTGAAAGGTTTCATCATTTAGCTGGTCATAAACAAGGACACATTTAAATGCACCTACAGAGCACTCTTCCCTCAGTGCTCCATTTGATGATCACAATAACCCGGCAGCAGCCATGCCACTGTTTCCCTCTGCCTACGGCCAGAAAGCAGTGGTCAAGTTATAAAGTCCCTCCCTGAGGGCAGGGCCTGTACCTTTCAAGTGAACAGATTTTGAGCCATGCTCCCTCCTAAGGGTCAATGTGCTACCAGGTGGTCCTAAGACTTGACTAAACGCAACGCCTTCTGTCTTTGAAGGGGAGCCTTCCTTGGCTGTCCTCAGTGTCCTGTCAACGTGACCCCTTTTTGCCACCTTGCAAGTTCCCAGTTAGCAGCCACAATGCCTCACACAGACTCTGGCCTCTGTCCTCGCCCCACCTGCCACCTCATCTCCTTCCCAGTTCTAAGCCCACAGGAGACACCCAACCACAAACCTGACTGTGGGGTCCTCCAGGGCTCACGAAAGTGGTAAGTAGAGGCAGCCACTCGAAGCCTGGCTCACAGCTGGATGTGGCAGGAAACAGCAAGTCACAGCCCACAGCCCCGTGAGTGCAGACGAGGTTCAAGGCTAAAAGTTAATCTTTGAATGGGCACAATATTCAGCTTTGGAAGTAAATGAGCAACTAGGCCAGAGCAAGGTTAATCTGGAAACGAACTTTTTGTGCTTTGCAAAGTTACCTCAAATGTCACTGAAGTTCGTTACAAAAGGAAACTTCAAAATAAAAGAGTTGCTTATAAGCTTCCAAAAGAGTTGCTTAGTTGCTTATTTCCCCAGTTGGTCCAACATGATTAGAAGAAGAGAGTGGGTGATTTCAACTGGGGAATTAAATAGCCCCCATGATGTCAAGGAGAGCTTGTCTGGGGAGGAGGGGATGGGAGGGTGAGGAGCCACCTCCAGAGGAACCCAGTCAGGAGGGTCTGAGGGGCGTGCTGTGTAGGGCTCTCCTGGCCTGACAGAGATTAATTTTAAATTAGTGTTTTGGATTTCTTTAGATAAATACCCAGAAGTGAAGTTGCTGGGTCATACGGCAGTTCGATTTTTAATTTTTTGAGGTCTCTCCATACTGCTTTTACAGAGGCTGCACCGATCTGCATTCTCACCAGCAGTGCACCAGGGTTCCCTTTTCTCCACATCCTCACTCACACTTGTTGATTTAATGATGATAGCCCTTCTGACAGGTGTGAGGTGATAGCTCATTGTGGTTTTAATTAGCCTTTCTCTGATGATTAGTGAGGTTGACCATCTTTTCATATGTCTGTTGGCCATATGTATGTCCTCTCTGGAGAAGTGTCTATGCAGGTCTTCTGCTTATTTTTTTTTTTTTAAATAGGAGTGTGTGTGTGTGTGTGTGTGTGTGTGTGTGTGTGTGTGTGTGTTAAGTTGTATGAATTCCTTACATAGTGTGGATAGTAACCCCTTATCAGATGTATTATTGGTGACTGTCTTCTTTCATTCAGTAGGTTGTCTATTTTTTTAAAAAAAATGTATTTTATTGATTTTTTTTACAGAGAGAAAGGATGAAGGATAGAGAGTTAGAAACATCGATGAGAGAGATAGTTAGAAACATCGATCAGCTGCACACCTCTTACTGGGGATGTGCCCGCAACCAAGGTACATGCCCTTGACCAGAATCGAACCTGGGACCTTTCAGTCCGCAGGCCGACGCTCTATCCACTGAGCCAAACCGGTCAGGACAGTAGGTTGTCTTGTTGTTTTGTTGATGGTTTCCAGTATTGTACAAAAACTTTTCAGTTTGATGTAGTTCAATTTGTTCTTTTGTTTCTCTTGGGGAAACATATCCAAAAAATATTGCTAATTGCCTATGTTTTCTTCTAGGAATTTTATGGTTTCAGGTTTTCCATTTAGTCTGTAATCCATTTTGAGTTTATTCTTGTATAATATGGTGTAAGAAAGTGGTCTAGTTTCATTATTTGGCATATGACTGTCCAGTTTTCCCAAGACCATTTATTGAATAGACTGTCTGTACCCCATTGCATATTCTTGCTTTCTTTGTCATAAATTGATCAGATAGGCCTGGATTTATTTCTGGGCTCTCTATTATATTCCATTGATCTATGAGTCTGTTTTTATGCCAGGACCATGCTGTTTTGTTATTATCACCTTGTTGCATACTTTGATATCAGGTAGCAAGATACCTCCAACTTGGTTCTTCTTTCTCGAGATTGCTTTGGCTATTCGGAGTCTTTTGGAACCATTAATATTTTTGAATGGAGAAATGACTCGGTAATGTAGGCAGAAGACTGAGAGAAGCAAACATAAGACTGCATGTGAAAAAACTATTCCCCAAGAACGACCCTGTGGGATTCACCAAAGGTCACACTAGTTAATGCCTAATGTGTCCAGGTCCTTCCCTCCATGCTTCGGTCCCAGCTCTTGCCACACCTCTTCAGTATTGCCACAACAACTAGCATTTTTTAAATGTTTACACTATGCCTGGCACATTGCATGCATAATTTCACTTGATCCTCACAACACCCATGTGGGTAGACATTATTTCCCCCAGTTTTCAAAAGAGAAAATGAAATTAATGAACTTGCCCAAGCCTTTTGTCAGTAATGAGCAGAGCTGGGATTAGAACCTAACCTGCGGCCACCATCCAGTGGCCTGTGGAACCGGAAGGCTACTCCAAGGACATGGCATGGGATATGCCTGTTTTAGAATCTGTACTTGGAGGAAAAATGAACAACTCTGGGCTGATTTGTTATACCTCGCCTTCTCAAGGCTCACTCCATCTTTGCTTGGAGGGTAACTGCTTTTTGCTGTTTTGCCACTAGATGACAGTATTACCTCAGACATGCTTTCAAATTGGCCGTAATCTGGGACTGGGAAATCCCTTTCCCCCCTCCACAGTGAGCCTCTAGGCCGGCCAGCTCTCATGTCACCTGGCTGTTTGCTGTGCCCCGATGCAGACTTTCCACAGGCACTGTCCACACCTGGGCCACATCCCTCCCTTCCAGGAGACACTGCAGTGCGGCACGAAGAACACAGACACGGGAACATTAACGCCCGAGCTCAAACCTGCAGCCCTTGCTGACTCCCACGTGCTCCTCAATTTCTCTGCCTCTGTTTTCTAACAACGTTAATGAGCAGTAAATGAGTCAATCCTTATAAGGTGCTGGCGAGGAAGTTCTCGTACTAGATTTTCAAGTTTGAACTAATTCCCATCCTGGGGACCTTTTGAACCTGACCCTGCACTGAGCTAGGGAACAGATCCTGTCTTCCACGGTGACACACTTGAATGCCAGCCTTCACTGCTTTAGCCCAAGTGAGTGGCTCTCAATGAGGCACAGTGGGCACAGGCGGATGGGGTCTTGCAGCATTAAAATTGATTCATGATGGGCCCAACCTCAGAGCTGATCCTGGGCTCCACCGGGCAGCCCCAGCGGGCTTGGTGGGTGCTGCAGGATGAGGCTGGAAGGAGATGCTGTTCTTGTTCAGGTGGGCCTGGGGTACCTGTTGAACAATGCACCTGCTTAATTTGGGTGAAGAGAAATGACGGGTCAATCTGGAGCAGCCATGGCCCAGCTTTGGAGAGAGCAAATGTGGTTCCACAAGCAGAAAGGAAAGACCCAACCCTCCACGATGGAGGACACTAGACCCTCGTGGTCCCTGCTGTGCCAGGTCATCTGTCTTGCTTGAGCTAATTCGGATGAGCTTTGGACTTTGAGGTGTGTGCTAAAGCCTATCAGGTTAAAAACCTACCTGACCCTTTGGAGCAGGTTAATATTAACTGTGGGTTGTTGAAATTGGAAGCCAAACCAGCCGTGGACGGGGCTAAATCAAACCAAGGGGGAGTTTGCATCTTTCTGCAGCCACTGAGATCCTTACAGGCCAGGAGCTCAAAGTTGCGGGTGAGCCATGGGTGGGGCAACGGTCTCAGGGATGGACGGGAGACGCCCGAAGAAAATGTCCTTGTTTTTTCTTCCAGTCAGTGCCCTCCCCTCCAAAGCTGTGCTCACTATTCTGATGCCATCGCCAAGGATTAGCGTTGCTTGTTCTGGAACTTTGCATTATTAGGATCAATCAAGTGATTATGTAGGTGTGCACATCTTCTTTCACTCAACAAAATGCTTTTGAGATTCATCTATATCGTTGCTTGCTTGAATTACTTTTCTCTTGTTTATTGCTTAGTACAGTGGGGCCTTGACTTACGAGTGTCCCGACTAATGAGTTTTTTGAGATACCAGCTGTCTCTCGGCTGATTTTTTGCATTGAATTGACAGAGTAATTTGAGTTAACGAGCTCCTTAAAGAGCTCAGTCTCGGAACAAATTAAACTCGTGAGTCAAGGCCCCACTGTATTATTGTATTAATATAACACATATTTGTTTGTCCATTCCCCTTTTGGTTGGCATTATTAGGCTTGTTTCCAGTTTGGGGAGTGATTATGAATAGAACTGCTAAGAACATTCTTCCTGTGAACATATTTTCATTTCCCTTGGGAGCTGCCCAGGAGGAAAATAGCTTTGCGACAGAGTCGGTGTTCTGTTTTTTCCTCCATCACTGATCATTTATCCCCCAATTCCCTCTTCCATCTTCCCTCCTCCCCTGCACACTATTGTCCGTGTCCATGGCAGGGAAGAAAAACTTCTCCAAAGTAGCACTGGAGAAAAAGCTCTCCAAAATGGTTGTACCATTTAGTTTATTTATTTACTTATTTTTAAAAAGTTAGATTTTTAGAGAGAAAAATGACAGGAAGAAAGAGCGAGTGGGGAGGGAAAGAGATGGAGAGAAAGAATATATATATGTATTTGTATATATATATATATATATATACAAATATGTATATGTATATATATACACAAATGTGTGTGTGTGTGCATATATATATATATATATATATATATGCACACACACACACACATTTGTTGTTCCACTTATTTATGCATTCATGGGTTGACTCTTGTATGTACCCTGACTGGGGATCGAACCCACAACCTTGGCATATGGGGATGATGCTCTAACAAATGGAGCCACCTGGCCAGGGCATGGTTGAACCATTTTAAATTCCCACCCCCAGAGTCTGAAAGTTTCAGTTATTTCACTGAAGTTTCATTCTCTTAGCTCATGGTCACTACTTAGGACAGTTCTAAGAACCATAATATTGGTTCTTACAAACAGGTTTCTGAGGGTTCTGTCCCCAGGAGATGCTTTCTACTTGAATGCCGTGATAGGAAAAGGGTTTCCACGCCTTGGCACCTTAGATCCGGCATGGAAAATCAGGAAGATGCTCAAGGGGCAATGAGGGAGGACGGTACAGCTCAACACACCATGCAGGACCAAACCCACCAACCAATTGGATGACAGGTGTTCAAGCCAGATCACCCTCACATCCACGAGTGGCTATGTAACAAGTCACTATCCCATCCCTGAGTAATCAGAGAATTTATTTGCAGTCTATTCGCTAATCGTTCCCACACTGAGCACAGATCTTAACTAAATTTCCCAAGTGACATTTAAGTCTCTGTTCTCCATTATGAAACAGTTAATGAATTACCATGCTCAGATCCTCCCAGGAGAGCTTAACTTCATTTGTTTAAGATTGCAGCTGATTTCTGAGATCCCTACAACAAGATATGAAGTAGATATCATAAGCTATGATGTAAATGCTGTAGAAGATGCGGACTTTGTAGGCAAGATAACGACACTGCATGCCGGCTGCACAGAATTTAGCCAGTCACATCACTTCTCTTCGGGTCACTCAAAACCAGAGTGGGAACAAGAATTCCTGTTTCTATCCACCTACCTGCTGGAGTGGGAGTGATTCAAACGAGACGCAGCTGCATGGAATCGAGGCTTTCCACATCCAACCAAGAGCTCGATTGTGTGACTTATCTACTTCAGATCTGCGTTTCCATCCCTGTGAAGTGAAGATAAAAGATGGATACCTTACAAGGTAGTTATGAGAATTAGGTAATATATGTAAGCATCTATCACAGTGGGTGCTCAGTAAATGAGGCCTCAAGACTAAGCAGGCGACTTGTTTGAATTATTCAAGTGTACGTACCGTCAGATGCGTGGCAGTTTTCTCCACAGGTGGCACATTCACTCTGCTGACAGCCAACCTTTGTTGAATTAGGCAGCATGTCCTGCTGATTAAAGCTCACACAGTGACATCAACAGCTCCTGGGCTGTGATTTGTAACCCAGTTTCAGCCTCCCAGGTGTCCCTGGTCCTCCAGTCATACGATTCACCCCGCTCTTCAATATCATGTAGCAAATAAACTGGCTCTAGCCTTGGTACAGTGGGAAATTCTTGTCCCCACCTCTACATTCCCATGATCCTCAGAGGATCAGCATTGCCTTTAGGTGCTTCCTGGGTTCCCGCTTCTGCTGAATTCTTGATCTCCACAGTGTCTGGCCTCCTGCAGTTTTCCTTTTTTCATTCTTCACTCACAAAATGTAGAACACATCCCTTTTTCTCTTCCATCAAGGTTAGCTCCTTTGATCCCTACATTGGTCGGCAAACTGCGGCTCGTGAGCCACAGGCGGCTCTTTGGCCCCTTGAGTGTGGCTCTTCCACAAAATACCATGTGCGGGAGTGCATGTACAGTGCGATTGAAACTTCGTGGCCCATGCGCAGAAGTCGGTATTTTGTGGAAGAGCCACATTCAAGGGGCCAAAGAGCCGCCTGTGGCTCACGAGCCGCAGTTTGCAGACCACTGCCTTATCACATCCAAACAATCAGGTTGTTCTGTTATTTTTTTTGTCTGAATACAAGGTTTTATTCTAGTGTCCACCGGTATTTCTGCTCCTTTATTTTCCTGTTCTTCTTGAATAGAGTGGCTTCTGATATTCTTATTCTCTTAAATTTACACTTAAGTTTATGTGAGTGCAAGCTGTGACCAATTATCTGCTCTAGCCTGTTCATGTGTGAATACATACATATAAGAACACATTTTAAAAAATCATACACTACAATGTTTTCACCTTTATATTACAGCTAGGACATTATATTGATTTTTATACTAATGGTCATAGATAGGTTGTATTATCTATGGATTTTCTGTTAGGAGGATAGAGGGGACACTCGATAAAAATGATAAAGAGAGGGCGCTGGGTCTGACGGTGTTAAGAACCAGTGCTGTGGGTGCCTAGGGGTGAGTCGGAGCCGCATCTCTCCGTCCCAATGGCTTCTGTTTTTGCTGCAACCACTCTCGCTAGAGCAGGGGGTGGAATTCGAACCCTGCAGTCCACAGCGAACTCTGAGCTCTGGGTGGGATCCTCTTGTTGTGAGAACAAAGTATTTGCACGCCAGCCGCTTCGCCGTCTTTCCACTAGGTGCCAGCAGCAGCCCAGGAGACTGGATGGCTGTGCTGTGCTGCTCTGGGATTTTCTGAAAACAGCACAAGGACAGCTGCTCCGGCTTCAAGCACACTGCAGTCCTTCTGGCTGCTGACCGCCTCCTGATCGCTTGGTTCCCTACCTGTCTGTTTTCAGAACAACAACAGGGCATCCAGTGAGATCCAGATCATTACCATGAGAGGGGTCCCAGCTCCTGCGCTGGGGAACTCACTGACCCACTCACGCACCCACCCTCCCACGCACAGGCTAATCTGCTGGAGACTGAGCATAAATGTCTACCTTTCATTCAACATGTCATCACTGCCTTCACTCGGTCATGAGAGCACCTGCGCCAAAGCCAGGGCCTGGAGCTCAGCCACGGGAAACAGTGAACCTCTGATTCCTTCTAACTCCTGGAAAACTGTCCTCAACCTTAAGTACATCATGTTTTCAGGAAGAGATTTCTAGCTTCATGCATCCCCGTCAGGTAGCAGTCCCGGGGTGATCCTGGATGGCCAGGGAACTGGACGAAATGCAGCGGCCCTGAGGGTTAAGGTGACTTGGAGGACAGGTGGATTCTCAGCTGGGTCTGCTGCTGCTCTGCCTGTACCCACCGGGGAAACACCCAGGTGGGGTGCTGTGTTCTCTCTCCCCCACTCCTGAAGTTCTCTGTATCTGGTACAGGAGAGAAAGGATACATTTATCGAGCTCTCTTGCTCTCTAGGCTGGATAGCTCCTTGCTTCCTTATTTTCCAACTATAACTTCTGGAGGGCTCATGGATACAGGTTGTCACACACTTTGAAAAGCCCATTTTCACTGTAACAAAAATTAATGGGTAGGCATTTCCATCTCTGAGTTTTGAGCAATTGTTTTTTATTTTCCTGGATGCCACCTGCCTGTCTTGGGCCTGCTAGGTAGGTAGTGAGGCTGGGTGGCAGGTGGTCAGACCCGAGGGCTCATGTGCAGAGCCAAGCAAGCCGGTGGCCACCGGAACCCCAGTCTCAGAAAGCTGAGACACACAAGCAACTCGCCTCCAGTCTGCACTGGCACCTCTGGTCTCTACTTCGTGACGGGCCGGCCTTGTTTCCATGTCTACTTTCTCCTTTCTCCCAGCCCCTGGTCCACAACACCTTGCTCCAGTAAGTCTGTTTGTCCCAGGTGACCTCTTGCACCATGTCTTATGGCTTGTTCTCTTAACCTGTTTGTAAAATCTTTCCTTCTTCCTAGCGTTGCTTCTGGTCCGTGTTTTCCCTTCCTCTGAGTCTGGGTCTGGTTGTGGAGCCTTCTCTCACTTTTTGCCCCCTGAAGTCTTGGCTGCAGGCAGCAGTGAAGTGGAGGAGGGCTTCCTAGGAATTCCCAGCCTCGCTGACTCGCTAAAGCAGGCTCTGCACTGACAAAGATCAGTTGGCTTCCCAGGTCTCTTGATATTACAATCCTAGCTTGAGGTTCCTCCTCCTCTGCCATTGGACAGAACCTCAGTAGACACCTCTGAGCAGCACTGGCCCAGCGGAACAGGGCCTACCTGGCCTGCTGCTCTCACGGAGCCTTAGGCCAGAAGCACAAACGAGCACTTGGTGCTCACAGATGGTCTGCTTCACCAAGAGACTTCACAGATGTGGGGCTCAAAGCCTCAGGTCATAACCAAGTGTCGGGGGCTGAGGCTCTGTTCCTATAAATTCCATAGAAACTTGGACCATGTGGGAAGGTTACAGCCATTGTCAACAGCCAACAGAATCCTCTCCCTGCTACTTCCTAGCCTTGGCAAGTTACCCAGCTTCTTTGAGTCTTGACTTCGGCATCTTCAATAGAAGAATAATTGTTTGTATCTTAGAGGGACTTTTATGAGGATTAAAGAGGATAACGTGTGCAGGTAATCTCATACAGCATCTGGTATATGAAAGGTCTTCACTGGTGGTGCCTGTTCTTCCCTAGTTGGATGTCACACTGCATTGGGTCCTTAGCAGGATGGTGCCTCAAGCTCCCAACCTTTCCTAAATGTTCGCTTCTCTCTTCGCATCAACGCTTCTCTAAGCGGGGTTCTGTTCCCTCACCGCTGTTCCTAGAACTGATGAAGCCATTCAGCCTAAGTTGCAATTCAATAAGAATTACTATCACGTTATTTTATCAGACATGGTGGGCTGCACACAAGTTCATCCTTCACCCCCCCTCCAATTTCTTCCTTGCTAGTAGAGCCCTGATTTTTTTCAGCTGTCCACTCTTCCACACAGCCCAGTGTTTATGCTCAACTCGGACACTGATGGAAAGAGCCCCATAGTTCTGAATGCTGGTGCTGCCAAAGAACAAAGACTCACAAACATGCAGGTGAGAGCTTGGGCTCTAGAGCCAGGCCGGCTGCATTTCAATTCTCCCTCTCTCTCTTCCTGGATGGACGGTCTTGGTCAGATTACTGGACCCCCTTGTACTTTGGTTTCCTCATCTGCAGAATGGCTATAATAAGAGCAGTTACTTAACAGGTTGTAAAGATTAAATAAATGAAAAAATGTGGGTATGAGCTATGAGTGGCCAGCACTAAGTTGAAAAACAATGAGCATTAGCTATTGTTCTAGAAAAACGAAAAGCCTCTAGGCCTGAGGGAGGCAATAATTTTACCGTCAAAGTGACCAAATCAGTGAGAGTTTAACCTTTTAAACACTGAAAGTCGCCCTTCACTTTGTTTACAAAGATCTTTCCAAAAGAGATGTCTGTAATCATTGTTTCTACTTCCTCCTCTACTTCCCTCGGCTTTTCCTTCCACTTGGCCGTTCACACTAACCATGCTTCATCTGGCTATAGTGCTGGAGAAGTGGCTTAGAATTGTGTTGATATGAGCAAAGTCAACTAAACTGAGGACAGTGAGATCAGCATCATAAAGGGGTGTGTTTAATCTTCCCTCCTCACCCTTTCTGCTTCCCCTTTTTCTGTTGCACATCTGTGCTGTTCTGTCATCTACATATTCCTTATAGATGCACCGTGAGCACATCTCTGAATCCCTACGGCACCCATACCACTGCCTGGAGCAGAATAGTGTCTGCTGAATAAATGATGGAGAACTTTTCCTTAAGGATGCATTATTGCCCCTGGGAGCCAGTCTGCAAGGTTTATTTTGGTGGAAACGACAAAAGATGCTTAGCTAATGTGACTGAAGCACGTCCATTTTCTTCCCAGAAGGAATAAAGGTGAAGAGGGAAGGAGACTTGAGAAGGCAGACATCTGGCTTTTCTTCCCGACTGTCTCTGGTTCTACCTTCTGGAGAATGAACCCACAGTTCCCTGCCTTTATTTTTGTTTATCATAGAAAAAACAAGACTAAGCTTAAGGTGGGTCAGGACCCCACATACCAAATAAACAAGGAATCAGAACTAGAATGCTTGGTATTTGGGTGGGGGGTGAGGAGACTGAGAGAGCCTATGCTTACCTTTTTTTCTTTTTCTTAATTATGAAAATCACAGCTTCTGTCTTCTTCCCAATAACGATTTATGAGATTATCCTAGTGGTTGCTTGCTGGAGGGCTCTGCAGAGAGAAAAATTAGCTTTATAAGCGGATACAGTGTCCACAGTGCCATGTGGAAATGAATGTAAGGACCACCGCAAGGCGACAGGCCCCAAAGCCAGAGCCCTGATGAATGAATGGAACCACATGATAAGGTTCTCCAGAGAGTGGGGCAAAAGGAACCGATTGTCTTCCTGAAATATACCAGCAAGAATGCAGGCCTTAATTAACGAAGCCCAAGGTTGATTTTTCTTGCTGCCTTTTTCTCTAAGAGACAAAAATAATAAGAAATGAATGAGGCTGAAAGCAAATGAGAACCATATTGGGAAAGCAAAGCATAGTCAAACTTATGGCTGAGCCAGTTGCAAAGAGCTAAAGTTCTTTAATCATCTCACTGGAGATGTAGCCAAAAAAATGCAATTTGAAACACACACACACACACACACGCACACACACACACACACATATTTCCACACTATACCCTCCTCCTTTTTCGATGTAGATGAATCAAGATGGTGGAGACAGGACATGATGAGAACCATTTGTGCTCTCCACCTACTTTATAAAAGGCTTTGGCAATCGGTAATCTTTGCTGCCATGGTGTGGGGAATCCATCTTTCAATTCTCATTCTTTAAACATCCATTGTATATTTTGCATGGGCCACAAGGAGCCAATAAGCAGCTGGAATAGGCAATTTGTTGGCACTATGCTAAGATGGCAACCTATTTGAAATCCAGATCCTTCTAATAGATGGTTTTTCTAGGAGAAGGTGAACCAGTTTTTGGCCTGAAAGAACATGACTACATCTGAAGGTGGGAATAGGATGGGAAATGACAACTTTATTTGAATTAAGACAGACTATTATTAGCTAATGAATTGATGAAAGGCACAGAGATCTCCCTTGCGTTGGGGTTAGCCAGGCCGATTTAATCTGGAGGAAGATTGGTTGGGGGTGGTGTGATTGTAGAATGGCTCAATATCCACTCTACCTCACTCCACCTCACAGTATCTCAGAGTTTGTTTAAGGCTTAAAAAATTACTATTATGATCGTTAACATAGAGATAGAAGACATACCTATCTGGCTTTATGAAAGGGGGCTGGGTGAGATATGAGCTTTTAATTAAACCTAACTTTGATTGATACTAATTATATCTGGTGTATTGCAGGAACATTTTTACCCTACTTATGATGTTTCCATTTGTTAAAGGGAGCTCATTTAGTGCAACTCCTGGCCTTTTCTGGAGGCATCTTGTTCCTCATTGGGGTCTAGCATTGGTAGGTCTACTTGGCCAACAGCCAGCCACACCCTCCCACCTGGCCTCTGTTAGAAACAAAGGATATTTTTGTCTCCAGTTGCCAGTGCTTTGTTTTGTTAATTTGAACAGAACATGGTCAGGGAAGAGGGATATATATATATCCCTCATACACCCCAACAATGTTTAAGTGTCTAAAAATCTGAATAGAGAACGAGGAAATTTTAGTTCTAATCCTGGCTCTGTCTTTCCTTGGGTGTTTGAATTTGGGGAGATACCTAATCTTTTATTGCTTCAGTTTCCTTGAATGTAAAATTAGTTCAAAAAATCATTACCCTACAATTACATGTGTCACTCTGACTTATGTTGATATAATATGGTGTATGCCAGAGACTTTTTTGCAGTCAGAGCATCTTCCCGGGCTCTGTAAAGGCAGACTCTGAGGAATCTGTTAGTTACCTAAGAGTTGGCTGATCCGAGAGAAGATATTATGACCAATGATGTGATCTATCAGAGTGAGGGGCCTAGGTTTGGGCACAGTGTGGAAAGGTTTATGCCGGGAGTTCCTCCAGACACAAGCACCCAGGCACCAGTGTTTGTGCTTTGGAGAATGATGGCTGGACGAGGAAATGTGAGCTCAAAATGTGAGTTTTAATTTTTGCATGGAGAACTATAGTCATCTGTATAAGGCCATCACAAAATCAGAAGTTAAGAGTAGTTGTCATGCCCAGCCGTGTGGCTCGGGTTGAGCATTGACCTATGAACCAGAAGGTCACAGTACGATTCCTGGTCAGGGCATATGCCCAGGTTGTGGGCTTGATCCCCAGTGTGGGGCGTGCAGAAGGCATCCAATCAATGACTTCCTCTCATCATTGATGTTTCTATCTCTCTCTCTCCTTCTCTCTGAAATCAATAAAAATATGTGTGTTTTTAAAAAAGAGTAGTTGTCATTTCATGAAGGGCCAATGGTGATTGTGGTGGGTGCTCAGATCTCTCTCTAGAACAGAGGTTCTCAACCTGTGGGTCGCGACCCCTTTGGCAGTCGAACGACCCTTTCACAGGGGTCACCTAAGACCATCCTGCATATCAGATATTTACATTACGATTCATAAAAGTAGCAACATTACAATTATGAAGTAGCAACAAAAATAATTTTACGGTTGGGTCACAACATGAGGAACTGTATTTAAAGGGCCAGAAGGTTGAGAACCACTGCGTCTAGAAGATAATTATAAACCTTGCAACTGTGTAAGCTCTTGGACAATCTGAGACTGTGGGTGGTGGGGATTAAAAAATGAGATCCAGGATACCCTGAAGATCTGACCCCCGAGGCTTCATTCAACGAAGACAATGATTTTCTTTCCTGATCCTTGTTCAGATGAAGAATCCTTTCTTCCTACAAGGCCACAAGCAATCTGGAAACCAGTGGTGCTGGCTGGCCATGTGTTTAGGGGACAGCAGAGATGTAAGAGCAAAGGAAATCCTCCTTCCTGCACTGCCCACCCTTTCCCCAGTAAAGGGGTCTCCCAGCATTCCTCTCCCATGTCCCTACCCTGTCCAACGTCTGGAGTCACATAGGCTAATGAGCAAACATTTGTAGTGAGCACAGAAAAACAACACATCTCTCAGATCTTAAAAGGGGCCTGCACCTTGAAAGTTTAACATTCCTGCTTGCTTACCAGGGCAGGAGGCCATCTCAGCCTACGCTGCCTCCTCATCCTATTAAAGGGAAAGACAGCTCTGTTGCCACCTACAGTCTGGTTCTTTATGGACACTTGTAAATAAGTGATGGGAAAGAAATTCAATGGTTTATGAATATCAGTGCACTTTTGTGCGGGAGGAAATGGAGTTTGGGATAAAGTGTGGTAAAAAACACGAGCCTTCGTTTTATTATTTTAGTTACATTTATTGTTACACAGGAACAAGATAGTCACATGGTTTGTAATTCAAAGGTACAAATGTTATCCTGGATAAATTCTTCTCTTCAATCCCAAGATGTATGTTTTATTTTTTTTATTTTTTTATTTTTTTAAGATGTATGTTTTAGAGACATACAAAATCCTGGCTTTACTGATGAATATCAGGGTGGCCTTGGGTAGTAACATAATCTCTCTGGTCTTATATAGTGGGATAGTAATACATATATTACAAGGTTGTTGTGATTAAATGAGATGATATGTATAAAGTACTTAGCATAATATTGACATTTGATTACCATAAATGACAACAAACTCAGGTGGACAAAAGAGTACCTGTCTTTATTTTTCCTGTTTTTAGCCTAACTTTCTATCTTGAGTCCTCATTCAAACTGATACAGAAAAGGTTGTGTAATTATTTTTGGGCAAACCCAGTTAAATTCAGTAATTTCTTCGCCATTATAGGTTGTAACCTAGTCACAGTCAATACTTCCTTCTCCCTCTTTCTCCTTCTCCCTAGTCTTTGTTCCAGTAGGGACAGGGCTGTCCAACCAGTCTGGTGCCATCACTCATACTGGCCAGATTGGTGCTGAGGGCTGGGCCGGGGGTGGGGGCTGATCACCTACACCTCAGCCTTGGTTTGCCTCAGTGCCCTGATGACTTTCTGCTTCAGATGCCCCTAGTCCTGTTTCCATCCAAGAAACTGTCCCCCACACCAGCAGTCCTCGGGGATGCAGCACCATCCTCCCAGAACATCAGCGGTCCTGCTCGTGGGCTGCATGCTTCTGGTGTGTTTCCTTGGGCTGGTCCCAGGGCCCCATGGGCTTGCTTCTCCCAGATTTCTGACTCAGGGCCCTTGGGTATTTTCAGATGGCCATCTGCACCCCTTCTGGGACACAGGAAACTCAGGGTGTCCTCTGGCTCCATTATGTGATGCCATCATTTCTACCCCACTGCTAGTACTTAACAATGGGTCATGCTTGCAGTCTCTCTGGACTTCATGCAAGTAGCAAGACACGGGTCCTCTTCAGTCTCAGATCCCCTGATTTAAAAGGGTTCCTTTGGGTGCTCCTACATCTGTGATGTGACCATGGGGAGGGGCCAGTTTGGAAGGATATGCAGCATCGAACTCTCTTGTTTCGTCATCAGCACGCCTCTCTACGCAGCTTGGACGGCTTCATCTGTTGGCTCGGCAGTGGAGGAGGATGTGGATGTAGGTGAGGCAGGAAAAAATGGGTGCTGCCTGCTCACAGCTTCATGCACATGTTTTCTGTCTTATGTCTGGATAATTCCTTCTGAAGCCAAGGAGCTTGGTATTTTTGCTCCCTATTCCTGCAGTGTTTGGATTATAGGAGGCTACTGAGGGTACTGATGACTGATGTATGTGAGGATATGCGTGGGGGGATGTGCCATTACTACTACACGTTACCCCATACTCAGTTTGCTATCTCTGCCTGTGCTGCTGCTTGGTCTCTGCTCCAGTGAGGAGCACGCCATCTGGCAGCCCTGAAGAGGAGGAGTGGTTTGTTCCAAAAAGGCATCTGTGGATTAAGAAGAAGAGCACTGGCCTTGACATGAGGCGACCTGCGCAGAGTCCAGACCCTGGCTCTTCATTGCTAGGTGATCTCGAGCACTTAATCCCTTTGAGCCAAGGTTTCTCATTTCAAATTTGGAACAGGGATCAAAATAGTACCTTTCTCTCAAAAGCTGCTACAAAAATTATCAGGTACTGTTTCTGAAAGTGGTTTAGTGTCTGCAAAGCCCATTAAAATCTCAACTATAATTTTCCCAAATCCTCCACCCAACTAAATGATCTTACTGTTGAAGGTCATGCAAATAACGTGGGAAGAGAATAGTCAGCTGTCCTCCCAGACACCCTAATAAGATTATTCAAGTGATTATAGATGCTGAAACGAAAGCTGGTGATGAGGCCAGCATGCATAGGTAATTTACAAGGAGAATAGAGTTTAAAGCGATATCAAATAGGGTTCCAATAATAACAGCAGACCCTTAGAGAAACTTAGCTGTAATCTGATATTTGAAAAAATAATTATATGCCTGTTATGGTCTTAATTTCATCCTCCTAAATTCATGCGTTGAACTCCCTAACCCTCAATGTCATGGTATTTGGCGATGCGGCCTTTGGGAGATAATAGGTTTAGATGAAGTCATGAGGTGGGAATGAATGCCCATATAAGAAGACACATCAGAAAGCACTCGCCCGCCCCTCTCACCCCCCACCCCTCTGGCCATGTGAGGACACAGTGAGAGGCCAGCCCTCTATAATCTAGGAAGAGAGATCTCACCAGAAACTGACCCTGCTGGCACCTTGATCTCGGATTCCAGACTCCAGAACTGTGGGGAAATAGACTTCTGTTGTTTAAGGCCCCCAGTCTATGGTATTTTGTTAGAGCTGAACAGGCTGTACCCTTATAAACTCTACTGCTCCATGGTTGGCTCCTCTGATCTGCCTGAGGCAAAATCTGTTTAATAGAGCTTTCTGTCTCCTACATTGGAAAGGCAAGCAAACATTTATCAACATCTGTAAACATTTTCATTCCATCCACCAGGGAGCTAAAATCCATCAAATACCACACCTTTATGCTCTTTCAAATCCACCTTCAACCAATACAGCTATTTCTAGAAAGAATGTGGATAAGTTTCTGCCAGTTTTCAAATATGCATCTGGTAAAGGGGTGTTTTTCTTCTAATTTTGTGAGAAACCCAACCAGTTCCTGTCTCATCCTGTCTAGTAAGTCATTAATTCTTTGAAAACAGCAGCACTATAATTCTTGGTTTTGAAGGATATCCTAATCAGACCTATCTGGGTTTCCCAGTGGTTCAGTTGTCATTCTGTGACTTAGTAGCTGTGTGACTTGAGTTTTTACATAACCTCACCCAATTTTCTCGTCCATAAAGTAGGGAATGTGCCTACCGCACTGGGTCGCTGTGAGTATTAAAGAGAGTGTGGGAAAATACTTAGCACATTGCTTGATTCCAAGGACACTCACATATGGAAGGGATCATGAACTCACGCCAAAGAAAATGGTACCCCAGAGAAGTTAAGCGATGTAGAATGGAGCCCCAGAGGAGTTACGTGTCCCGACCTCAGACGGAGCCGCTGGTGAGAGGGAGAGCCCAGGCACGGAGGCTCAGAGCCTGTGCAGACACAGACCTGGGCATGATGGGAACACAGCTGCTCCCCGGGAGCACAGAGGAGCTCAGGGGTGCTCAAGGACTAGTGGACCTTGAGTCAGGGAGATAAACAAGAGCTTGGCTTGAGGTCTTGAACCAGCTCTCGTAAAAGGTCACTCAAATTGAAGAGGGAGGCGTCTTCATATCAGGACTCTGCATTCCAGAGCTTGGGGTCTCTCTCCTGCCCTGTATATGCCCCAGGGCCCAATTCTGGGCACACAAATGACTGGGGCATGGTCATGCAGAAGGGAAATATAGAGACAGGCTCCTGGGAATGTGTGTGTGTGTGTGTGAGAGAGAGAGAGAGAGAGAGAGAGAGAGAGAGAGAGAGAGAGAGACTAGGGCCGTGAGTCCACACCCAAGGCCTGAGAACAAAGAGCAGGGAAACTATGGCACAAACACTAACCAAGTCCGAGAGCAGGAGAAGTACCCTGAAATGAGGAGAGGAGTAGGAGGGGAGTAGGAGCAGCTCAGGAATTCGAATAGCAGGACCCTGGCCATAGCCAAGGCAGCACCGCAGCCCTAGGCTTCCTGAAAGGTCAGCAGGAGCAGGGAAGGCGCGTATGCAGGGCTGGTTCATACACAGGTCGGGGGCTGAAATGTCATTTCTGTAGCCATCCTTATGCTGCTCCTCCCAGGAAAATGCCTTCTCATTTTGGTTCCTTTATAAAATGTGTCCTGCACATTGAAGGGATTAAACCTTTGCGGACATGAATGGGAAGTCATTCTCCAGGGGGTGGGGTGGGAAGGGATTCGCCTGGGGCCTCCATGGAAGATCTGTTTCACCTTAAATTACATTCAGAACAACGAGTGATTCTTAGAATGCATTTCATGGGAGCAGGACACTCATTTTAGTATCCTGGACATGGTCCAGAACATCCAAGTCTAACTTCTCCATTTCATATGTTCATGTTTCTAACATTGCCCAGAAAGGTCAATTCCAGGTTACTATGGATTGTGAGGCAGGAAATAACTCATTCTCGGCCCACCACCAACTCCTTCTGTGGTTCTGGGTCCCTGAGCAGCTATCACCTGACTCTGCTCTCAGTTACTCCATCTGGGAAATGGGAATAATAAACTCCCTCAAAAACATGAAGATGAATTAGAGATGATACTTTCCAATAATTTGCCAGCTAGGTAAGAGAATACTGCATATTTTTTAGATGTTTGCAGGGGTGAAATTGCACACCTGGAAGGGCCATCTTCTTTCCTCTGTAATTGAGAAGAATTACAGAACTTAACCTGGGCAATTCATTGTTCTTATGCTTGAGAGGGTGTGGCTAGTCATCTTAAAAAGTGGTCCTTCCCAGCTCACATCAAAAGGGGGTAAATAAGTGGAAGCAGTTGGTTTTAGAAGGGGCTGTAAAACCCTCAATAAAATAGCTCACTAAACTGTATCTTGGTTCTGCTCAAATCTCCACACCAGGGTCTTGGTCTGCTGGGTAGTTTTGGAGTAACACCCAGTACCAGCACCACTTTGGGGTCCAACAGGCCTTATAAAACTCTCTCGCTTGCGTACAAGCCTGCTCCTGCTCATCATGCAGGAAAACCACCCACTGTGTGCTCTCCTGGGTAGTCCAGAGCTCTGCCGAGTTGCAGGCTGCAGATAACCTAGTCTTGGAAAAGCCTAGCTAAGGGCCTGGTGCATTGTGGGTACTCCGTGATCTCTGTCAAATGAATGAACGAATGAATGAAGAATGTGCCTGCTCCGTGCAGCTGAAGGTTGGGACAGCTCCACTTGCTCTCCCTGGACTGCATCCTCAAGGGACACTTGGTGGGTGCCCAGGGCCGGAGAGGGACCCTCAAATATAATACTAACACTTATTTAGCACTTGTACAATGTACCGGGTATGATTGTAAGCATTTTTATATATTTTAACTAAATATTCACAGCAATGCTCTGAGGTATGTTCTCTGATTATTAGTCCACTTTATCGATGAGGTCAATGAGGCCCAAAGGAGATTTGTAACTTGCCTAATGGTTGGGGTGCTGGGGGAGGTGATCTGAATACAGTCTCCCTCAGGGTCCTGCCCCTTTAACCACTCAATCACAGTGCACATTGACCCAGAGCTCCTACAGGAGAGCAGACTCCCGGAGAAGGAGTGACTGCACCATGGCACTGTCCTCTCTGATCAGCGGCCCCCACTCAGCTTCATGACACCCCAGGGTAAGCCGGGCCAGGGATTTCTGTTTCTAACGGGGATACTGTGACGCAGAGCAAGCAGGTGTCTCATTCGACGTCACTGAGCTCAGTGTGGCAGAGCAGTGGTGAGAAAGCAAGTCCTCTGGCCTTGGTCATGCAGCTCAGATCTCCGCAGTGCAGCCATCTGCACCAGAGATGCCCACCTAGGACACCTCCCAGCCCCACCCTCAACAGGCAGCTTTGCCCAAAGGTGGCAATGCCTGCCACATTTGGTGATCTAATGATAAAATGATAACCCCTGCTTGGAGCGAGAGACTGCAGGATAAAAAGCCAGAATGGAAGAAACTTAAAGAACATTTAACCCACCCCTGTATTTTGCAAATGCAGAAACTGACACAGGTTGCTCAAGGTCCCAGACCACTTGGTAGCAGTGGGGGAAGTGGGGCCCAGGTCCTTCGACAAGACGCCTCATGTACTTTTGCTGCTCTGTCATCCTGTGCTGGGCAGTGGCAACAGACCGGACCAAGAGCTTCTCCTGACTGCCCTTAGAGCCTTTCCGGCTGTAAGGAGACCCTGAAGGTCTATGTGCAGCCCACTCGCTGCACCCTTGTGGCCATCAGTGCACGAAGGCAAGCCCTGCCATGCAGGGTCAGGCACCCAGCTTTGGCGACCCCTCCCACCCCCAGGCCTGTGTATAAAAATGATCCTCCGTAAGCCATCCATCCTGACCATCCCCCTCCCACTCCTCGCCCCAAACTTAATTAATCATGTTTGCATCTGGATCCAGACAAGACAATAGCAGGGATGTGTTTTTGGTTAGGAACTGAAGCTGCATTCGCAAAGGAATGTTGATTAGTTAGTGGTCGGTATCATTTTTCATGCCTTTTTAAGTTACAAAAAATTTTAATATCAAAGCATTTCTCCCTGCACCGCACAGATCTATTTCTCATAAGTGCATTCTGCTGGCATAATTTTCTTTTCCTTCCTGCGGGCTCTGTTTATGAGATGATCCATCAGGTTGTCTCAGAGCCTCCATCCAGCCCTTCAGCAACCGGAGGCGTCCCAGGTGAGCTGTGAGCTGTAGTCCACAGCCTCTGCCCACGTGGAAGGACAAAGGCAGGTTAGGTCAGGATTGATCAGGAGATGACGGTTGTCTACTGCAGGGGCAGCAAGCTCTCCTTGGAGCAGGTCCTGGCCAGGTGGAGCCCTCATTATCAATGCTACTGCTCTTAAGAAAAGGATGAACCCTTAAAGGGAAGGAAATGTTCAAAACCTACTCTAGACCTATAGATATTTTTAAAAAGTGTTTATTGATTTTTAAAATATATTTTTATTGACTTCAGAGAGGAAGGGAGAGGGAGAGGGAGAGGGAGAGGGAGAGGGAGAGGGAGAGGGAGAGGGAGAGGGAGAGGGAGAGGGAGAGGGAGAGGGAGAGGGAGAGGGAGAGGGAGAGGGAGAGAGATAGAAGCATCAGTGATGAGAGAAAATCATTGATTGGCTGCCTCCTGCACGCCCCCTACTGGGGATGGAGCCGGCACCCCAGGCATGTGCCTTTGACTGGAATCAAACCTGGGACTTTTCAGTCTGCAGGCCAACGCTCTATCCACTGACCAAAACCAGCTAAGGCTGTTTATTGATATTTTTTTTTAGAGAGAGAGGAAGGGAGAGGGTGAGAAATATCGATGAGAGAATCATCGATTGGCTACCTCTGCACACCCCTTACTGGGGATGGAGTCTGCAACCTGGGCATGTGCCCTAACTGGGAATCAGACCTCTCGGTACATGTGATGATGCTCAACCCACCGAGCCACATTGGCCAGGGTTAGACCTATAGATCTTGAGGTCCATCTGAATACCTCAGTTCAAGCTTCAGTTCTACAGCAGGAAAATATCTTCGATCTGGGAGAGTCTCTTACTGCAGGAAGCACGTCTTAATGTGTCCAACATGTCCTGTGTGCAGAGCCTGTCAAGCTGCAGATGATAAGTCGGGGCAGTAAGTAATGCTGGAAATCTGTGGCAGGGCCCGAAATCTGTCTGCCCTCCCAGCCCTCAAGCTGACTTCCTTTTCGGACAAAGGGGATGGAGGAGTCAGGGAAGACAGTGAGGTGCCTCTTCCTTGGGTCCAGTGGCCTTTTCTGCTCAGTTCCAAACCTAGCTTAGCCACTAAGAGTACAGCTGCGACAGGGCTGACCAGAGCTGGCCACAAGAATGAGATGTTCGAAGATGCTCCATCACTCATAGCACAGCCTCCAGGCATCTCAGACACCATTAGCATCAATCACAGGGTCACGGATCCCTCAATACCACTGGCTCCAGCGGACGGGAGAGGCTGGTTACAGGAAAGGACTACTGCAGGGAAGTCAGGCGTCCAGTATGTGTTTGGGGCACATTGGTCCCCAAAGCACTTCGTGTTTGCTATTTGAATAGATCAGACAAATGCCCCAGGTGACTGCTCTTACTATGGACTGTGGCCAAAAAGGGCAATTGTGGGTTAGGATGTTGAAGCTGGTGACTGCCCTAGAGACTGAGAGCACTCCTGGACAACTAAATAGAAAATTCACATTCCCAGAAACCAACCAACTAATTCGATCCATCATTATTGATTTGGAAAATAAAGAAAGGGCCAATTGTGTGCCAGGTATTGTCCTAGAGGCAGGCTGCAGAAGTCCCATCTACTCCTAGGACTTAAAATGGGGGTTTGGCCTGACTTAGTCTCATTCTTTATCCCTCTCTCCTAGGCCTCTTCCTAAGACATGACCTTGGGGTTGGACAGGTACTAGGGTAGACGTTTAGCTGCAGATAGACTCAGCTCTCAGAAAAATATTTACCAGGTCCATTTTTTACACTCAGAGGCACAGGTGCAGGGGCCTGCAAACTCCAGCCCTGGGGTCCAATCCAGCCTGTTGCCTATTTTGCTAAATACTTTTATTGGGACAAAGCCATACTCATTCATTATAGTATTGCCTATGGCTAATTTTACGCTGCACCACCAGAGTCGAGTAGTTGAGACAGCGACTGCATGGCCCTTAAATCCCCAAATATTTACAACCTGGCCCTTTACAGAAAAAGGTTGCCCTGTTATAAAATATTTGCCTTTTCCATGTAGAAACTCAATGGTCAAATAGGAAGTATACTCAGATTTCCTGATTTCTTCTCTAAGACCCAAACCACAGACTGGCCTCCTCATTAGAAAGTTCTTTGTTTTGTCTCTAATATTATTCATCTTTGCGACTTCTGCCCCCTGGTGGAAAATTTCTAAAATAGCAAATGGCCATCATAGCAAAGTGACAGAGTCTTCAACTCCTTGGCCCAACACTGGAATTTAGAAACCAGGGAAGACCGCACCTCAGGCTTCATGGGGCCTGACCTGAATTCAGAACTGTGACCCTCCTCAGGTGTTGACTTAAGGCAAAGGGCGGACCGGGAAGTACGTTTGTGTTGACTAGATGGCCAACTGTGACACACAAAAATCAGCTAACTTACAGTCATTCATTTTAGAATGTAAAAGTCTATCTCTCTCCTCTACAGAGGTCTGTAAAGCACACACAAACAAAACATTTGGATATTGTGATAATCTAAAGTGTCCTTGGGGAGGAAATGAAGCATAATGGAAATATTGTTATCATCTGGGTAAAAACTTAGGTATTGTTGTGTTACTTTCCAGACTTTGAGCGGGTAGACAGGGAAGAATGAAGCAGGGTGGGAGGTGTTCAGTTTCTTGCACAGGGTACCTCACCCAAGTCGCTGGAAAGTTCCTGTCTTCGACATCCTACTTACTGTTGGGGGGAAGGGCTTAGTTTGGTGCCTTGGAAGGTCAGCGCATGACTAAGTGCTGGGGCCCTGCTCACAAACGGGCTGGTGGAGACTCTCCCAGGCTGCCCTCCCAGATGCCTGAGTCCTCAAATCACAGGTGAAGACGTTCCCTGTCCCCTCCGGGCCCTGTCCTTTCCTCCATTCTTGGTGAGATGCTAAGTGAGAGTTTCAGGTGGAGAATTTGCCCCCAGCAGGGGGACCAGTGGGGGCTGAAATTCAGCCTGTGTTCTGATTCCTAAGCCACGTGCCCCAGAAAGGTACGGGGTCCCCTGGAAAAGGTGCTCTTCTCTTGATGTGCATCAGAGAAGCATTGGGGGCGGTGCTGGCCCTGCTTGTGGTGGATATTAGTGAGGTCAGGTGTGGGGACGGACAGCAGATCCCCGAACCTGGGTGACGGAGGGAGACCTGTAGTCTCCCCTTGTGAGCGCCCATGTTGTATTGTGGCTTTATTGCTGCGGTTTGCCTGGACAGCCACTCCTTTCTTCACTGAACACGTGTATGAAGTCATTTAGTGGAACCTCTACCCCTGACATGTTTCAGACCAAGGCAAGAGATGAAAAAGAAAGATGACGGACAAGAGTAAGCCACATTGTCAATTTAGACATGTAAAAAAAATGGTTGCAAACAAAATTTAGAATTATTTCCAAACATCATGGCAGAATGGAGTTCCAGGAAAGAATAACCAACAAACCTTCCCCAAGTGCTGTGGGCCCCATATTACGCCTGTGCTTTAACTGAAGACAGAACAATTAGCAAGGAAAGCCCTGGAATTCATCAACATTACACAAGCTTTTTCACCAACGTAGGGGCCAAATGCAGTTTAATCTCTTATTTTTCAGGCCCCTCCCCAACTACCCCGTGAACAGGAAACCCAGTGTCCACATCATCACTCCGAATTGTCTGAGAATGCCGAAGGTTTACAGTTTAAAGATTTAAGGCCAAGAGCCTGGTTGCTTGGTGACTGATGTTCACCTTGCCGCCCTCCATGGTGCTCTGGAGCGTGGGTCCTGCCCGGCTTAGAAGCTAACTTGTGTTAGGCTGACGGACATCCTGGTGATGTTGCCCCATGTGCCTGTCCTGGTTATAAAGGTTTGGGGTCAAACACGTGGTCCCGGAGAAGCTTCCAGCACCAGCCACACCTGCCGTTTCACCAGCAGACCCCTCTGCCATTGTGGCTGTTGTATTCAGATGGTGTTATGAGCCCGGCTTTCTTTTTCCTGAAGGTGATTTTATTTCTGAGGCCTAACTGTCCCTGGGCCTTGGTCGGGAGCCCCCCAGCCAGCCTCTCGGGCTTTCCTGCTTACTTATCTCGGGAAGCAGGAGTTGGCGGCCTCAGCATTTTCTCTCCCAGAAGGTGCCTGTGGGTGTTGTGCAGACGGGTCAGCCTTGTCAAAGAAGGTTCTCTTGCCTCCTAAGGTCAGAACACAGTGGGCCTCCACGTTTACATAACCAAGAAAAACCTTCGGGTTACTTTCTTTTCTTCACCAGCAAATCTCAATCCTTACATGACCTGGGGTCTCTACTTCCAGACATAAGAGAAGGTAATTTTTTTTTAACCTCTGCTTTAACAGAAGCCCCGTTACATAGACTCATAGAATACTGTGGCATTCGGGTGCCTGGGCCGTTAAACAGCCCCACTATCCCTCCTGTCCCTTTCCCAGCCGCTTCCTAGCAATGTCACCCTTCAGAGCGGGGTTGGAACTTCACTTCCTAAATCCATCACTGTCCTTCCATATTCCGTGTGTGTTATCATTCCATTTAACAGATGCGGGAGCCATATAGCGGAGTTAAGTAATTGCTTAAAACAACCCCATTGACTGAGTGACAGGTCCAGAATTCCCAGGCAGATCTGAGTCCAGCTCTGAGCTCTGAGTCCAGCCCTGCACTGTCCGCAGGGCCAGATGTGATCGTGAGAGACTCCAGGCTGGTGTTTAGGACCAGTGTCCTGTCGCTGCCGCCAGCCCCCAACCCTCAGCCCCGCATCGCGCTGGGGGACAGTGCGGAGGGATCGGAGGGATCGTGACCTCAGGCCTGGCGGCTGGGGACACCCTCACCGGCTCAGGCTACCAGCCACGGGAGAGAAGGCGCTGGCCAGAGAGCCCGGAGAGGATCCCCCGCAAGAAATATATCGCGTGCTGACACTTTTATGACCTGGGCCCGCTTACAGAACACAGGCCGGTGCGCAGCTCCGCGTTCCCTGCCCAGCTTGAGCTCACATGCGCGCCCCGGCTGCCACTTGGAGTCAGGAAAGCCCATATATTTCCCTCCCCAGATCGGCCTAGTGACTCTCGTCAGGTGCAGAAAGCCAATAAATCACCAGCCAAGTCTCCGTGTATCTATCAGTCAGGAGGCTTGTCATCTTCCCGCCTTGATCCACATGAAAGCCGCCAGCAGCGAGCAGGGCGGGGCGGGCCGCGGCGAGCAGGCGGATCTGGCCACACGGCCGAGGACACCTGGTGGGAGCGGGCGGGGGCGCCCCCGATGTTCGCAGCTCCGAAGGGCCGCAGATTTACACCCCTCCCTTCTGCGCTTCCTCTGGCTTTGAAGTCCCGCGGCTCGGGGTTGGGGGTGGGGAGGCAAGGCCTCCGGCCTGGGGTTTTAATATTCCCACCCCTGCTCCACTGCTGGCTACTTTGGGGGGAATGAAAGCTGTGAAATTCGGGGCTTCCTCCCCGCCACACACGGGGAGGCGGGCGCTTTGACATCTGGCTGCCCTGTTTTGACATCCGCGCCTGGCCGCCTGAGCCTGGCCGAGCGGCTTGGCAGAAAACAAGCTGAAACAGGAGTGGGGCCTTGGGTGCCAGGCCCTCTGGGCAGAGGGCCCTCTAGGGAAAGTCCCTTTCCTGAGCTCAGCTTCTTCCAGAGAGCAGTGTCCTGCTGTGGACCCGGGTGGCCGAGATTCAAACCCCATCTCTGCCACTTCCATCTGTGGGGCTTTAGTAAACATACTGATGCTCGCTCCTATCCCCTCCCGTGTACATGGGCACACAAGCCCTTCCTCGCAGTTAAATGAGACAACCCGCCACATTGCTTAGCCCGGTGTCATAGGTGGTAAAACTCTGAAAAGCTGATAGTTGCATTGTTATGGAGCCCAGGGTGCAGGCAAGCCATGGGTCCTGGCGCTGACCACTCCCACCCAGCCGGGTGGCCTGTCCGGCACCTGGGAACCCCAGTTCTCATGCTGGCATGTACCATGAGGATCCCAGGGCTACAGGTGTGGGAAGTCTGAGTGCAGCTGAGTGCCTTCCTTCAGAGGCACGGGGAGGGCTCCTACCTCCCCATCACACCCCGGGGAGGGGCACCAGGGTACTGGGTAGGACACTCTAGGCCTCCCACTGAGAACCTGAGACTTCCAAGGTCATAGGAACTTCTCTTGGTCCCATCATCAGCCTTTCCCCCACCACAGCCATGCCAACTTATTCTGGTACCATGCAGAGGAGTGAAAGCAGGAAGTCCCCTTAACAGGCTCCATTTCCTTTTTTAATATTGCACTCAACAGTTTTTAAAAATATATACGTATATTTTTATTGATTTCAGAAAGGAAGGGAGAGTGGGAGAGAGAGAGAAACATCAATGATGAGAGATTCATTGGTCAGCTGTCTCCTGCACGTCCCCACTGAGGACAGAGCCCATAACCCGAGCATGTGCCCTGACTGGGAATCAAACTGACCTTGTGGTTCATAGGTTGATGCTCAACCACTGAGCCACACTGGCCAGGCGCACTCAACAGTTTTTGACCATCTCCTATGTGAAAGGCATCAAGAGCCTGTCATATAACTTCTCTGGTGCCTCAGTCTTTTAGTTGCAAAATGAGGATACAGGAACACCAGTGTTTCTCAATAGCGAGCGATTGGCATCTGGGGCCAGGACTATCCTATGTTGGCAGAACACCCCTGCTTTAAGTTGTAGAATGAGAACAAGAGGAGCCAGTGACCTTAAGAGTGGCTGCCTACTGTCTCGCTTATCGAGACTCCATTTTTGGTCTCTGTGCCTTCCCTACCTCCTCTATGAGAATGAAGACTCCTTAGGTTCACTTTAATCTTTTATATATCCCAATTCTTCTCTCCATCTCTCTGTTCCTGCAATCTGTCTGACACACACACACACACACACACACACACCCCAGAACTAGGATTGCCAGATTTACCAAATCAAACTACAAAATGCTCAGTGATATTTGAGTTTCCTATAAACAATGATTTAAAAAAAAACATATTGCATAGGACCATGCTCATACTAAAAAGGGGATTCATTGTTTACAGGAAATTCAGATTAGTTGGGTGTCCTGTATTTTACCCAACTTTAAGCAGAACCCAAGGTATTCCAGTGCCAGCCCCCACAGCCCCCTAGCCAACCTTCAAGTCCATCAGCACTGACAGCCAGAGAGGGCAGGGCTCCTCTGTACAGACATGGGAGGAGACCCCAGAATGCAGAAGTCTTTGTCCCAAGGGAAATTCTCAGCCTAGCTGAGAATATAGAAACCACAACAGGCAGCTCGTGTGGACTCTCAAGCCAGCACCCTCCGGAAGTCCCGCCAGACCTTCCTCTCCCGCCCCTCGACGTTCACCCACTGAACTCCCCTCCGGGCCCTCCCTTTCATATTCTCTCAGATACCGTCCCTTCCATCCGCAATTGGTCCATTTTCTCAACAGTTTTATCCGAGGGACTGTGGCTTCCTGATCCTCCTGACTTGGCTTCCTGTTTCCATTCCTGATTTTGAGCGTCCACCATCCACAGTGAAACCAGGGTGATCCTGCTTTCTTTGGAGATAACAGATTTCCTCTGATGATCAGAGTAATCTACATGGATTATACAAATACAGACAACTCCGCAGGAATGGAGGGAAAAAGTCCAATCTTCCTTGGTTACTTCTGCACTCAGGTTTGTGCCAGGTTCTCCTTTTCTACGCATTACGATCCAGACTCCAAGATTGTGCAAAGACCCCTGTGATCTGGCTCCACCTGCCTGAAACAGTCCAGCTCGAACCTCAAGCTCTAGCTACACAGCAGTCTTCCAGTCCCCGACACAAAGAGCCAGGCCCTTTGTCTAGGCTTTTGCAAAGCTTTTTCATTTTCTTCCTGGAAGTTGTTTCTTCTGCTACATATTAGCAAACTCCTATCTGTACTTCAGAACCCACTTTCAATGTTACTGGACATTAGTTTCCCAAGGCAGACTTAGAAACATTCTCTGTAGTGCTCCTAGAGTCATCTATGCTTTCATAGATCTTATAAATACCTTTCTTGTGGATTAAAAAAAAAATAGTGTGTCGAAATGCTTTATTTACACACATCTCATCCCATCTGACTGTGAGGCCCCTAAGAGTAGAGACCATCTATTTCTGAAGCCATGTAAAATGCCTGACACAATTAGGAGCTCAATAAAATGAGTTGACCATTAAATTACTTAATTAACGGAGCTCTGTCCTTTCCCACATGCTTCAGGCATTCCACCGATAGCCTCATACAAATTGTTCTACCAATTAAATGCTTATTTAAATGCTGTTATTACTTAATATTTGCCAATCCAAACAGATTATAAATATTTGTAACCTTCCACAGTAGCTATTTTAGGGCCAGACATAAATATTTGTTGAATGACTGAATAATCTTCCCACAGAACTAGTAGAGGCTGCAGCTCACAGATGGTTAAAGGTCCCAGTTAGGAATTCAGGGGTCTGGGTTCCAGTCTCCCTTTTCTGAGTTACCATGGCTCACTGGGTCTTAGTATTCTTGCCTATAAAATATGGGGGTGGGTCCAGGTGATCTTCAAAAGGCAATAAACTTATAAGTAATCTTACCAGCTGTGACTGGAACATGCTAGTGATGATGGCTGGCATTCATTAATTATGTGCCGTAAATGAATGCTCTCATTTCATCTCCTGAAAACCCTACTGAATGACTACTATTGGCCCTGTTTAAAAAGTGATGGAATTAGAGCACATAGATATGAAATGCCTCTCTCAAGATTCATCAGTAAGGGACAGAGCTGGGTGTGAACTCAGTAGATCTGATTTCAATCCTGGGATCTTGAACAGATTATCTCTGAAATCCCATTTCACCCAAACATCCCCCCAGGTCTCTAAACTCATTAATACAAAAGCAAAGGTTACCAGCCTCCACGCCTCTGTATTACACACCAGGGTGCCTAAGGTCTGGACGGCTGATAGAGAGCTTCAGAGGTTACATAGCATGCAGGGTGGGAGGAACTTGGACCTGGGGGATACAAAGCTTGAAAACGAACCCCAGCTCCATGGCATGCCAGCTGTGGGAACCTCTGCCCCCAAACTCAGGGAGTCTCAGTGTGCTCCTCTCTAAAATGGTAGCTTCTAGTCGTGCCTTCTCCTCCTGCCCCACAGCATTGTTCCCAGGATCAAAAGAACAAGGGTATGTGAGAGCGCTTTGTAAATTTAAAGTGCCATACAAATATGAGTTATTATTATTTCCAGCTGGGGTTGTCTGGGACTACTTCAATGAGGGCATTATAAATGATTGATAAGACTTTATGTGGTATTTGTGCTTTAAGGGGGAACAAGTCTTAAGTCAAATGACTGACTCTCTCGTAAGGAATGTTGGTTGCAGCATCCTAGACAGAGGGATTTGGGCAAGTGGATAGGGGTTGGGCACAAATCCAAAATACCGGTCGGCTTAACGTAGATCCCAGGGTTAGGAATTTCTATTAAATATTGATTATTCCTTAGTTATTCACTGAACAAGTCAAAGAAAATCAGTACTGATATTAGCAAATTTTTATTTGAATGCTTACCTTGTATCAGGCATTATTCTAAGTCTTTTGTATGTACATAAATGTAATCCTTAAAACAATCTGATGAGAGATTATCTTTATGGGGAATCTGACGATCCCCATTTCCCAAACGAGAAAAATAGGCTCAGAGATGTTGAGAAGTTTTTCTAGGGTCACACAGCTAATAAATGGTGGAGCTTGGATTTGAACTCAGTCTATTCTGATCCCAGAGCCGGAAGGAGCAAGGAAGGGATAGAAGGAGGGAGGGCAAAGAGAAGAAAAGGGAAGAAGGAAGAAGGGCTCTTGTTCTTGTTCTGGGGCTCTGTCCCCTTCATTATCTATGAATCTGACTTGACAGTGTGGCATCATCTTGTAACTATAGCATCTAGAACACGAGTCCTCTGGCAAGAGAAGGGAGAGACCAAAGAATCACACGTGGGTCTTTTACCCACTCAGCTGGAAGTGACATGTCATATCTGCTCACATTTCATTGCCAGAGTTGCCACCTAACTGCAGGGATTGGGAAACGCCAAGGAGCAAATGTTATTTGTGGTGAGTGTTATTTCTCTGTCGCGTAGGTAGGAGGGGGCCCATGAAGGTAGAACCCATAGAGTGAAAAGAGAGTGGTCAGCCAGAGCCAAGAGCATCGCTCACGCCAAGGAGGCACATGGGTCTGCTGGGAGGTCCAGGCTGGCAAACATGGCCAGAGGAGCAGTAGGATAAAGACTGATGTTTCTACCACATGTGGCAGTACAGAGGGGTCCGGAGAACATTCAATAGGCGTGTTTCCATGGAGTGAATATATAATCAGATTTTTCTTGTAGAAAGCATGGTGGCTCTAGAACTGTGTGGGAAAGGGCTGTTGCTGAGGCCATAGGTACCAGACCTACTCTACAGGTAATGGTGGAAATTCAGCTAGGCAGGCCATCTTTATCTCATTATATTATTTAAAACACTTAATACATTTTCAATCGATGACTCTCTAGTTGGGAAAGATAAGACCTGTGAAAGTACAAATTGTGATCATTGAATGAACCTTATGCTGTGTAAATTGTCAAACAGAAAGCTGTTATCATTCATGAATATGCTTGTATAGTGGCAATATCAGACCTCAAGATGTTTATCCAATGTGTGGGTATTGCTGACTAATAATATTCCTTGGGTTGAACTGGGAACTCACATTTGTGGTTTCCCATTGCCCCAGGAGAAAAGGGTGTCATTCTTCCCTCTTTGTTTTTCCACTTGAGAAAACTGACCTAAAAATGAACAGTTGATGATATTTTGACCAGACAGCTGTTGAGCACTTGGCACTTCTGGGAAAGAGGAACATGCAAGAGACATTTGTTGAGTACCTGTTACATGCCAGGCAATTCTCAGACATAATTTTCCTTAATCTTTATAACCACTTGGTAAAAGAGCTCTCTTTTATCCTCGCTTTATAGAGGTGGCAAAATTGAATAGAAGGCCCCAGGTTGCAGGCTCTGGGGGCTCCATTCCCTGTGCTATCAGCTCCGCAGACTCTGAACATGGGCCCCCATTTCTGCTTCTCACAGTTGCTGTGCATGTCTCGGTTCCCATCAATCCCAGCGGCGAGAAGGCAGATGAAAGGTGTCATGGACCTGCAGATTACCACGATGCCTTCAGAGGGACCGGCTTCCAGCTTTTAGCCACATGCACGAAAGGGGCTGTTTCCATCTGCCGACCTGTCAGGCTGCCCCTCTCTTGGGCTTCTTTCCTCCCTCCTTGGAGTTTCTTCAATAAAACATTTCACTCCCTTGAAAAGCATCTCCCCTGAGTGGCATGGGGTGGGCCCGATCTGGTTCCATTTAGCTCTCTGGGGATGAGGAGGAGGCATCCTCCCTCCACATAACTTTCCCAGCAAGTGGTATCTGTTTCCTCTCCCTCAAAAACTATGAAAAAATAAATCCTGCTTAACCTAGTCTCCCAACTCACAGACATGAATCCCACTCCCCACAGTGGGCTTCACCCTATGTCTTCTGGATCCTGAGACTCCTGGCTGCCAGGAAGACGGAGGGGAGAGACGGAGTGTGGAGCCACCTTCTGGCCATGCCTTGAACTTCACCTTTCTTAGTAGCGGCTTCAGGGAGAGAAGCTCTGGCTTTTCTCTCCAGCTGACTGTTGTCACCTCCTTACAAGACTTCTGGAAAAGCAGCAATTAACTCCCTCCAACGCTCCAGACCACGGAGAGCATTGGCAGTGTTTAACCACCCGCCCTCCATTAATTCTAAAGTGCAATCAGGCTGAGAACCTCTAAATTCAGACCAGGTCTTCAACTCCTGGTGGTTTTTAGACCTGAATAGTGGGGTTTAAGGGACGTTCCCTCCTAAACCATTTAGACCCTAAGAAACATATCTCTCTATATAAAAGCCTCAGTGACTGACTGACTAGCAGACTGGCCAACCGGCCAGTAGCTATGACATGCACTGACCACCAGGAGCTGCCGAGCTGTGGTCACTTGGCAGTAGCGGTTCTTGGGTGACACACCCAGAACCAGAGAGGAGGGAGCCTGATTCCGGGGTGCATCACTCGAGAACTGCCCTCTCACAATCTGGGACCCCTCGGGGGATGTTGGTTTCGGCCAGATCCCCGCAGGCCAGGCCGAAGGACCCCACCGGTGCATGAATCCATGCACCGAGCCTCTAGTTTCTAAAATAAAATTTCAGACACATGTGCAGACTGGGGGAAGGAGTAGATATTCAATCGAAAGAAGTCAACCTCCCTGGTACCTCTCATGTTACACTACCTGCTTGAGCTGTCGGGATAATGGAGTGGTGAGCAGCACAAGACTCTGAAGATAGTTCAGTTCTAGCTCCACCTCCACCCCTTCCTATGATGTAACCTGGGCCAACTAGTTGACATCTCTAAACCTCAGTTTCCACATCTGTGAAATGGGAACAATAAGCACACCTATCATGTAAGGTTATTATGAGGAATAAATGAAATAACCCAGGCCCTCACACAAAGTTGAAATTATATTAAAGACAACTATTGTATTACTGCTATGATTATCATCACTATTGTTCTTTTTATAACCCTTTGGATCAGCCATAGGACAGCTAGTGAACGCTTATCCTGACTCCAAGCTTGAGGGCCCCTTCTCTGTGAGTTGTAGGAAATATGGACCTGGTGCCTGAGAACCTTTCCAATTCCAATTTCAACTCCATAATTTGTTACTGGACTGTGACCATCCAGACCACCACTCTTGTCAGAATGTCTGTCATGATCCTCAAACTCCACCTGTCCAAACCTAACACATGATCTTGCTCCCTACACTGCCCTCACATCCTGCTGGACTCTCTCTAGGAACAGCAACTCCATCTGCCATCTACTCTACTGCCCAAGCTAAAAACCTGGGAGTCATAAGGGACTCCTCCCTCTTATTCTCTATCACCACGACCAAAAACCCAACTAACAAACACACCAAAAGCCCATAAACAATCACTTACCAGGTCCTGCCAGTTCTCATTATTTTTTTTTTTAATGGATATGCTTTCATTGATTTGAGAGAGAGAGGAAGGGAGAGAGGGAGAGAAAGAGAAACATCGATTGGCTGCCTCCCATACTCGCCCTGACCAGGGATCAAACCTACAACTAGGGTATGTGTCCTGACCAGGAATTGAACCTGCCACCCTTTGGTGTGCGGGATGACGCTCCAACCGAGTCACACTGGCCAGGGTAGTTCTCATTCTTAAATCAATCTTATGTGCATCCCCTCTGCTGCTACTTCCATTCAGGCTCTCACATCTGGACTATTTTAACAGTCTCTTACTTGTCTCTATCACGAATTCTTACTTCTCCAATCTCACGTAGCATGTTACCACCAGGGAGACACAAATATAATCATGCTCTTCCCCTGCTCAAAACTCTTCACTGGGTTTCTATCATCCATCAGTTTGAACGGGGCAGGGCTCACAACACAGATACCTACAAGCAACACACACTCATGGCATGGGCTGTTGGTAAAACAATGTGCACTCAGCTGTTCGCACTGTGACCTATGTAGGGATGTTGCTTTTTAAATCTCTGTGAGAAGCAAACAGAACACCTCTTACCTAAACAAAACACCTCTTCCTCAGGACACCAGTCTGAATCACTCCTGGTCTACTATATAAACTTGAATTTCTTTGGTATGTCCTGCTAGCTAGGCCTTTCCTGATGTGGATCTTGTTACCTTTCTAACCTGGTTTCAACTGCTCTCTCCTTGAACTTTGCAAATCAGCAATCCTGAATTACTTACAGTTCCCTGAGCAGGTCACGTGCTCTTACACCTCGTGTTTTTGCTCATGCTGTGCCCTCTACATGGAGTGCTCCTTTTCCTCTAGATGTTCTAGCCAAATCTAGTTTACATCTGACAGTTCAGTTCAAAGGCTAGCTATATATAGGTCTCCTGGATTAACATTGTTCTTCCTCTCCTACTCGTAATCTGCTAATCTAATAATGACCATAGTGACTGAAATGATTTATTTGCCCATTTATTTTCTCCATTAGTCTCAAAAACTCCTTAAAGTCAGGGCTGTCTTTTCATTTTAGTATCTCCTGCTCTTGGTATGGTGCCTGGCATTTAGTCTATTAAGTACTCAAGTGGAGGAATGGCATTAGCTAACATTTCAAGTGCTTCCTGAATTCCAAGCACTGACCTAAGCATTTTGCAGACATTATTTGTTTTAATCCCTATACTGAGCTCACCAAAAAATGAGAGGGAAGAGGAAAGTCTCGGAGGGGTCCCTGTGGAACACGCATGGGCTGTTCCTAAGAGCTCATGCTCAGCTGAAAGTGATTATCAATGTCTGCAAGAGTAGGGTTGGAGCATCCGGGATGCTCCAGAGTGACCCATAGTTACTGGGATCCTACTTTAATGAAATTGCTTTTATATTCCCTATAAGACTGAGAAATTCTCAAGGACAAGTTTCTGTCTCAGAATTCTCAGCACCTGATGTCATGCCTGGCACACAGTGGGACCTGTGTAAATGTTAGGTAAATGGATGTGCTCATGGATCTTTTACTACATGAGTCTGGGAAGCTCCTAGTTACAGGTTTCTGGCAGGCTCAGTGGTTCCTTTAACTTTTTCCTTCAGAAATGTGCTGGGTATCTTGATATATAGGTTATATCATGTTGACCATAACCATATGCTGTATCAGAGATAAAGGGAAGAAGAGAAAGAAAGCTGGAGTAGAGAAAAAATATAAAAGACGGAAAATAAGGTAATAAATAGAGGAGTAAAGAAGTTAAAAAACACTTGCAGCTATTACTATAGCTTTGAACACAAATCTTCAACACATTTCATTTTCCTTGCTAAAAAAATATTCCTGCAATTAAACGACATGGCCCCCAGATGTCAGTAAAGTAATAACATGCCTCATCAAGACTTGTGCAAGGTCTGGAGTTGCACACATTAATATATAGCTTTTATGGTCAATCTCCTTCAATATTTATAATTATTTTATATAAGTGGAAAACAAACTTTATCAAAACATATAACACTGAGGAAACAAAGAATCAAAAAATTTTCAAGGAAAATATAAAACTATCAAAATTCTTCAAATATCTAAATGCATTTCTTTACTATTATAACATAGCTAAAATTCCTATGCCAAATTTCAACTTTATTGTTCTTTTAACAATTTCTGTTTAAGATTAAATAGAGATATTGAGTAGTTCACTCACCTATTCAAACTTTTATCAATTCCCTTTTGGCCACTTCTCATCCCTGCTTTCCTGATCCCACCCCTCACTACAGAGTCTTTCTCGTTCTTATTTTTTCAGGAAAGAATTGAAAAGCAGTTGACTTTGTAATGCCACTAGTCCCTGAATTTTTGAATCCTCTCTATTCTCTTTCATTCCTGCTTGCAAACATGCTAATTCTTTCTTTTTTTATTTGTCAACTAGTGGCCCGGTGCATGGATTTATGCATATTGAAAGAAAATTAGAAATATTTTAATATCGCTATTCGCCCTTTCTCTATAATAGAAGTGTCAACCAAATTCACAATTGACAATGACAGATCAAAACATACGCTTGCAATTGGCGCCAGCAAGAGCTTTATATGTATTGCACATGCGTGAGTCAACTTAGCCATATATATATATATATATATATATATATATATATTTAAAATAAACTTGCTTAATTAGACCTGCTTTCTAATTTAGCTAAACTTTTCCCAGCTCAGTGAAGCACCCAACTTCTCTTTCAGGTAATTGTCAGCAACACAGCAGTAAATATCAACACAAAGCAGATTATTATTGTAGATCACGTAGGGAGAACAAAGGGTAAAATATTTACCTGCAGCAGTGTTTGACTATATTCTGCTCAATGAGAAAACCTGAAGTCATTTTCTTTCTTTTTTTAATTTCCAAGGTACCTTATTGTTAAAACAGGTCACAACACTAAGCTTCGGACTGGTTCTGCCAACACACAAACTACAAATGCTTGCCTGGCAGCTGAGGGGCGCTCTGCAATAGCATGTTTGAGAATTAAATAAAAATCCATATAAAACAAATATTCAAATAGTTTCCATAGGACAGTGGTTCTCAACCTTGGCTGCACATTAGAATCACCCGGGAATCTATTTAAAATCCTGATTTCTGGGCCTCATCCTCCGGAAATTCTGTTTCTTTGTTATGGGGTGGGGCCACAACATTAGTAACAAAGAAACAGAATTTCTGGAGGATGAGGCCCAGAAATCAGGATTTTAAAAAGATTCCCAGGTGATTCTAATGTGCAGCCAAGGTTGAGAACCACTGCCATAGGAACACATAAGTGTGACCCTACTGAAGTCATTTTCAAGGTCCACCTTTTCTTACTTCTTTTCAATAAGGTCAAGTTTCTAAACTTTCTAACTCTCCATTTTCTGGCTAATGAAAATAAAATAGGAATCTTACCAAGTCTCCTATCTACCTACTCCAGGACTTCTGTGAGGATCAAATGAGATGAGGCATGGGAAAATGATTCACAGTCATTTAGTTAAAGTGTAAAATGTTTGCACCTGGCTATAAAGCAAAATGGGTTTCTGGGCTGAAGAAACTCTGAGGCTAGTGGCTAGGGAGAGGAAGCTGGGTGTTGCTATGTGACGTCATTACCCGGCACCCACAGCGACCGTTTCCGGGCTGGGCTATGGGCCACATTTTGTGCCATGGGGTCTCGATGGCGTTGGCTGTGATTTGGAGGGCTGTTGCTTTGGGGTGGTGGCGGGGCCTGTGTCCCACTTGGGGGAAGCTGAGTGTTGGTTTGTTGGCGCCAGTTCCGCGGTGTTCTTTGTAAATGGCCAGTGTACATCATGGCAGCTCCTGCGTTGAGCATCTGCCCCCTGGTGGTCAGTGCATGTCATAGTGACTGGTCTGATGGTCGGAGGGACACTTAGCATATTAGCCTTTTACACATATAGATTATAGTTGACATTCAATATTATCTTATATTAGTTTCAGATGTATAGCATAGTGGTTAGACATTTATAAACCTTGCAAAGTGGTCCCCCTTGAAAAGTCTAGTACCCACCTGACACATATATCATTAATACAATATTATTGACTATCTTCCCTATACTATACTTTACATCCCCATGACTATTTTGTAACCACCAATATGTACCTCTTAATACCTCCACCTTCACAGACTCATAGATACAGAGAACAAACTGATGGTTGCCAGATGGGAGGGGGGCTGGGAGGCTGGATAGAAAAGGTGAAGGGAGTAAGAAGCCAATTCTTTTCTGAGCACATCTCTTTCTTTTCATACATTGCCAAATACAGCCATCTGAAACTAGTGTACACTGCAGTATTCTGTTTTCCAACCTCTTCTCATAGGTCTATAAATTAATTAGGTGCATAATATGCCTCCAAAATGACTGAAGGGGACAGTTTTACCAAAAGCTTTCCCATTAAATAACATGGATTGTCAACTTTCCAGACTCCATTATCAGTTTTCTCACAAACTACCACCAGGCCTACAGGCCAATGTCACACTGGGGTGGGGTTTTTTGGCTATTGTTACAATAGCACCATTCTTCCAGTTCCAATATCTGTATCAGTCAGAATAGTCTGGGTTATGCTTTGGTAAACAAAAACCCTAGAATTTTAGTGGTTCAAAACAACAAAGGCTTTTTGGTTACTGACACTCTATGTTCAATACAGATCCCCAGGAGAGCTCTGCTCATTGTAATTCCGCTGGAACCCAGTCAGATGGAGTCTGTCACCACACTTCCAACACAGAAGGGTCTCATGTTGGCCATTAAATGCTCCAGCCTAGAAGTGATTCACATCACTCTCCCCACAACTCACTGGACAGAACTGGGCAAATGGCCAAACTGCGTAGAAAGAGTTACATTCTTAATCCATTCAGTGGTTTTTGTTTTTACTTCCTGACCTCCATATACACAAAGCGGATGATGATGTCTAGCATGCTCCATAGCTTCTCTATGCACTTCAGTTCTTTCGTTTGTGAAAGAGGCAAGGTGACAGGATCTCATTAGAGAGATTCCTCTGACTTTCCTAAGGAGGAAGGATTTAGTAAGGGGGAGGGGCATAATGGAAGTGGGTCACAAGGAGGGAGGTGAGGAGGCCAGCTAGGAAGCTGTGTAGTCATCCAGGTGAGAGATGATAAAGGGCATGAGTTGATGGATTTGAAGATTATGAAGAATAGTCAAGATCAAGACAGTTAATAGCACAGGAAAAGCTCCAACTCACAGAACAAATACAGCTGTGGGTTGACAGTGCAGATCATATTTTTCAGAAATGGTAAGGATATCATACTCAGGCTATCACTGAAACAACCAACAGAAAAAAGCAGTTTGAGACACTTCTAAGACCAAAAAGTGAATGTTTCAGAACATGAAGGAGAACAGCCAACAACTCCATTCTTTTGTCAACTGCTCCTCCATTTAGTTTTGCTGACTGAGTTCTCATTTAAACGGTAGCTTGTCAGTAATCTTGTGACAACTTTGCACGGTGACAGATGATTATTAGACTTAGTGTGGTGATCAAATCAGAAGGTATATAAATGTCAAATTACTATATTGCACCCCTGAAGCAAATATATTTATTGAATACGATACTTCAATAAAATAAGATAAACAAACAGTAGCTTGAAACCTAGGACTTCCAAAACTTGCACCTACTCATGGCTGTGAAGTTGACCCTAAATTTACAGAAACAGATGCTAGACATACTTTTCTATTTCCCTGTCCTTACACTGTGGCTTTTCATTTTCCTCTCAAGGTCTCCTTTTGATGAAAACTCTGTGTTAGGAAAGGAGGCCATCTCTGTTTTTCTACCCAAATCCCTCCTCTGTCAAGTTCCTTAGTTTCCTTTGGAAGAGTTATTGCCACAGAACCTTCAGACGTCATGATGAAGTTTGGTTTTGGTTAATGTCTGTTAATGATCTGGAGAGAGGTGATAACTGCATATTAATGAGATTCACAAAGGAGCCAAATTGAAAGCTGTTGCAGACTTCAGTGGTGACAGCAATAAACTTGAACCTTGCAGAGAGCTGACTAACAGTCCAGGACAAGCAATACGGTGGAACCAGCGGGTGATGCTGACACTTCAGGGGAAAGAAGAGGTTAAGACATTATTTTTTTTTTTAAGGAAAGGAGCCATGTAGAAAGTAGAAGTCAACAGAAGAGTCTTAAAGATTAAAATAATAATAATAATAATAATAATAATGATAATGATAATGTTGAGGTTGCAAAAACTAGTCCTGAGAGAGGAGATTGAGAAGGACATGGCCATTCCATTGACCTCCACCTTACATGTCTCCCCTCCAACATTCACATGAGCCAGGTCTAGCATGGCCAGTGTATCCTAATGCATGGGTTTTGGTTCTGGTGTAGGCATGTCACTTGACTTAGTCTAATGAGACTCATTTCTGGGATTTTTAAATTTTTATTTTGCTGGAACTAGTGTGAAAATTAGAACCTTTCTTTCTACAAGGACTGCAAGTTATACAGCTGCAAGTTATACAGGTAATTTAAGCCTGGAGCTGTCAGAGAACAGAGAAGCTCTGGCTGTGATTGAAACCACACAGACAAAAGCTGAGCTGACAGTGGGGGAGGATAGGGAGGGGCAGGGAGGGAGAGAGGGGGGATGAGCATTGGCTCACATGAGGGTGGGGGCTGGCAAGTATGAAATTTATAGGGCAGGCTGGCAACGCAGGCAGGAGTTAATGTTGCAGTCTTGAGGCAGAATTTCTTCTCCAGAAACCCTCAGTTTTTGTTTTTCAGGCCTTTCAAATGATTGGAGGAGACCTACCCACATTATTGAAGGTAATCTCCTTTACTTAGAGCCAACTGATCATAGATGTTAACCACATCTACAAAATGCCTTCACACACAAAAACCTACCAAATACTGTACAGCAACACCTAGACTGTGGTTTGGCTATATAACTGGGTACTGTAGCCTAGCCAAATTGGCACATAAAACGGACCATCATAGGAGTTAAGACAGCGTGGTATTGGCATTGAGACAAACAAAAGGACTGATGGAATAGAATAGTCTGGAAATAGAAGTGTGCACATATGGATAACTGATTTCAACAAAGATGTAATGGTAGACAGTGGTGAAAAATGATCTTTTACACAGTAGATCAATTGGATATCCATATGCAAAAAAATGAGCTTTGATTCATATCTCTCGCCATTTAAAAAATTAAAATGGATCACAGACCCAAGTGTAAATCCTAAAACTATAACATTTTTAGAAGAAATATTAGGAGAAAACCTTTGTTAACTTGGGTTAGATAAAGATTTCTTATATACAATACAAAAAAAATTAATAAATTGGACTTACTAAAAATTTTTAAAAATGCTCTTAGAGAATAAAAAGATAAGCCACAGACTGTATTTGCAAAGCATATATCTGATAAACAAATTGTATCCAGTTTTTACAGAGAACTCTCAAAACTCAACAATAAAAACATATACCAGATGATTAAAATATGGGCAAAAGATATTAACACTTTGCAAAAAAAGATATTCAGAAGATAAGTTAGCATGTGAAAAGACACTCAACACTGTTAGTCATTAAGGAAATGCAAATTAGAACTACAATAAGAGATTACTACATCCCTATCAGATTGCCTGAAATAAAAAGACAGATTGTACCTAGTGCTGGCAAGGATGGGAATAAGGACCTGGTGGATGTAATATGGTCCAAGCTCTTTGAAAAAACACTTTGGGAGTTTTATAAAATGTTAAAGACACCTAGTGTATGTTGCAAACATTCCACTTCTAGATATATATTGACCCAGGAGAAATGCAGACATCTATAGAAAGAGTTGTACATGGATGTTCATAGAAGTTTTACTTGTAACTGCCCCAAACTAAAAACAATCCAAATATTCATCAAAAGATGAATACACAAACTCTGATATATCCATAGAATGGAATGCTATTCAACAACAAAAAAAGAATTGTTGATATATGTGAGAACAGGAATGAGCATTATGCTGAATGAAAGAAGCCAATACATACTTATGATTCCATTTATATAAAGTTCTAAGGCATGGAAGCTAATATATTGTGACAGAAAGCAGATCCATGTTTGGGGATGGTAGGAGGAGTGCTGAGGAGGGGTTACAAAGAAGCCCAAGGAAACTTTTGGAGACGGGCGATGAATATGTTCATTATCTTAATTATGGTGTTGATTTCGTGGGTGTATGCACATGTCAAAACTTATCACGCTGTATACTTTAAATCTGTGCAGTTTGTTGTCTGTCAATTATACCTCAATAAAGATGTTAAATAAAAGTCAATGTAGGCGACTGACAGAGAATTTCAAACCAAGTAACTAAAGAACCCCAGGAGCTAAAGTCGCATATTTTTCAGCTTACGAATTCTTAAGTGGAATTTGGAATCTCAAGTTCTGACTGTGCCACGTTTAACTTCTCTGAGTCCCATATTTATCATTTGTAAAATGGGAGTAATATATATATTTTTTTATTCTGCTACCTACCTCAAGGAGAGTATTGTGAGGACCAATGGCAATAATCCATGTGAAAGTGCTTTGCAAACTACGTAAATGTTAGCTATTGGTATAGTTGTGACATGCCATCTGTATGTTATTCTTGCCCAATATATACGCTTCATGCCAGCTCAACCCCTAATAGCCCGAATATAAAGGATAATTAATTGTACAAGTTACTCAAATAGCAGTGAAACCCAGTATTCAGGGCATGACATAGCCTAAATACGTAACAGATTTTGGAATAAATCACTTTCAGTCCAAACTAAAATGGGGGAAACAGACAGATGCCTTCACACATATGCCAGGCAAGTCAGACCCACGCAAATAGGATGGAGTTCAGGGCAAGGCAAAATGGCCAGTATGAAGGCTTTTTTGTGTTTCCTGCCAGAGGCTGTTACAGGGAGCAGTGACCCCATAACATGGCTGGCCCTGATGCTGAGAGGCTCTCTGCATTTAGAGCCAAGCTTACTTGGAAATTACTTGTTGGCCTCCCACATTCGCCAATGAGACTAATGGGGCCACAAATCATACTCATTTAGCAAAAGTTAAAAATGACAAAAATAGAAATGGGTGAATACGCTCAGTGTCACCCTGCTGCTGTTCTCCCCACTGGCATTGTTATTTATTTGATCTTGAACCACAGATGGCACTTTCCCCATAATTTGGATTCATTTGAAATTATTGAAAAATTTCCCCTCAATCCTCTCTGGGGACCGTAGAGATACTAGTATAGGTCCCACTTTTGAGGCCGGTTTTCCACTGTTGACCTAGTTAGGGGGAATCCTGGACAGGGCTGCATAGGATGCCGCACAAAAGCGGGGTTAGCATTCCCTGGTTGAGCTGTGCCTGAAAGAAGTATATGGGAAACAAAGCAGGAAGTCTGAGACATAACTGAGATGGGAGGAAGGACAGGATGGTGAAAGTATGTGTGTATGTATAGAGGGGACAAGAGCAGAATTAGAGAAAAAGTGGGAAGAAGCCAGACAACAATGTGGCCTCAAAAGATGGATGGCCAGTAATAAGTCAAGGAACAGACACAAGAGATGTCTGACCAACTAACGTCCAGAGGAGGCCAGGCCTTTTATTGTAGGACTCCATGTACCTCATTGGCTAGGGCTGGTTTCCTAAGAGACCAAGTGCACTGATCACCAAGGAAACCTACCCACATTATTGAAGGCCTGTCTGGCTGGGGATCCCCCTCATCCAGCACTTAGGGAACAGTGGGACCCACACCACCAATCTTTTGACATTGTTTATGTAAATGCTGACTTTGACTTACACGTAGCTTGTAGATAAATAGCATGTTTGTATAACAATCTTAGGAACTAACTTCAGAAGATACAGACTCTGACCTTCAGTCATTCCAGTTCCTGGAGATTTGCTGACCTTCAACTATAGAACCAGGATGACGAAGACCAGGATGACACACACCAGGCCATCACTTGACCAATTTAGAGGTCCTTATCAGAATGGACTGTGCTGCCCTGCATGTAGAGAACTTTTCAAACCCCTCCCCTTGGTTTCTTTCTTCTGCTTTTCCTCTTTCTCCTTATAAAAACCTCTACCTGCACTGAGGTGAAGAGATAGGCTTTGGACAAGAGTTCCCCCATCTTCTTAGGTGACCAGCACTTGAATAAATCTCTTTCCTTTTTCATCAGCACCTGTCTCATAAGGTTGGCTTTTGTGTTGGCAGGCAGCTGAACCTTGGTTTTGGTTACACTTAGGCTGAGAGGATTATGCAGGCAGCTTGTGGAAAATCATGGATATCTTCACAAGCTCCATGTAGAGACAACATGACAGCAATTACTGCATCCCGAAGGAGTATAGCTTGGCCCAAAGGATCTCCTTTGGGATTGGGAAGTATGTATTGCTATCTCCCAAAATATCAATTGTGGCTCAACCGAGCAACACTGAGAGCTTGGGATACCTGAGCATTGCCAGCAGGCGGTGCTCTCAGGTAGCCTGAGGCCCAGTGAAGGGGGTCCTGGTAGGACTTGCCTTTTCCATAAGAAGAGTGATGCTTTGAGGAGTGCTAGGAAAGCCCACACAAAGCAAAATCTCTCTGTAGCTGCTGCAGAGGAATTTTGAAAGACTAATTTATTAGTGTTAAGTTCGCATCTTTTTGAAAATCTTCTTCTGGGACGTTGCTAAGAGGAATGAGCTACCAAGTCCCAGGTTCCCCATTGTACATTCATCATGGTTAGAGGGGCTGGTTGTAAGTTTGAATTACCAGAGCCCTGTGTCCTGCAAGAGGAGGAACTCCCTTGAGGGACAAAGGACATAAAAAGTGGACATGGATGTAGCAAGGGAGGGTCAAAGACCAGTCCCATTCATGTCACCTTTTTGCTCAGTGTCAGGAGTCTAGTGTCTGTCTTCATTAACTGGAAGTCACTGTTGCTTGGTAAATGTGGTATCGTTAAACTTCAGATAAAGATACACAGAGAAGAAAGCTCCGCATAGCCAGATGGGAGATCCATTTTGTGATCACTGCGAAAGGGACAGATTCCAGGGTCTGGCAATGAGGAGTGCTTCCCTGGCTAAGGCACCACTTACAGGACTCGGAAAGAGCGAGTCCAAGCTCAGCCAAGCCAGGCGCATCTCCACTGCCAACAAACACCATTCCCCATGTTCCCATGGCGCCTTGAGCAAAGCCAGCCTGTCCGGGCTGGGGTGCTGGTTCTGCCAAATGTCTGGTAGGGGACTGGCTAAGAAGCCCGGTCCTGAAGGACTGCAATTTGAAATAAAAAGCATGAAACCCTGCCAGATCCTGGAGATTCTTTCTTGTCCCATGCTGTGAGACGGCATTCTTTTGAGCCAAAGCTGCTCCTGAGTGAAAGTGTGCTTCTCTGACTGGAGGTACACGTCCCCATTGGGAGCATGGGACAGATGGCAAGGTGGGACAGGGGACTACAGGATGGTTATCTGCATCCTCCTCTAGGGGCAATTTTCTTCAATAGTTGAAAACCATTTTCTGTCTGGCCTACAATCAAAACTATATATGAAATTTCAAAAAGTCACTCTAAGCTTTCTTCCTGGGAGTTTGGGAGATGGTTTCTCAAACCCATCATGGTTTTGAGGTGCTTCTCAGAAATCCTATAGATCCATACTGGCCATTTGTGAAATCACTTCTACTAATAGAATGTAATTCTTTTAGGCTTTGAAGCCAAGCAACATGAAGACATCCACCTCCATCCTAAGGTACCTTTGGTCAATTATCAGCCATGTCTACTTCAGTGTGAACAGAGTCCAGAGGCTTCTCCACCAAAGGCAAGACTTGGTGAAAGGGAGAGAGGGACACTATTTAAGAGGCTCAGTATTAGAAAGGCTGGTGGAATTAGAACAAATTTCCTAAATTTCATGACTTTGCTGAAGACAAGTCTTAGAGTCACATGATGCAATAGCTCTTCTTGCATACACTGGGCCCAGTATTTGCCCACAGCCTCACCCAGAGGTGTGCCCTGGCAGGGTTTGAGCCTAACTTCATTGAACATGTATTCCTGCAGAGTCGCATGAACTAGCAAGAGAGGTTCTGTTATAGCAGAGTGATCACCAACATTGTCACCAAATATTTCAGCCTGTTCAGGGACAGATCCAGATTTTGGGTAGCATGAGGCTTATACAATTTGGTGGGTGGTGGTTCTAATGAAGAAAAAAGGAGTTTACCTTTGCAAATTTACAAAAACATATGAAGAACACATCGCTAGGCTCTCTCAAGGATTTGGAACGGGTCTGTACAATTGAGGGACTGAAGCTTAAGCCTCACTGGCTTGACAGTAATCTGCCCCTGCTCCTGTGCTTGAATGTCTATTTGCTGGGGGAGCGGCAGTGCAGGGATTGCTAGTGATATATTATTTTCTCTCCCAGATGTAACAATATGTATTTTTCCAAGCTGCATCTCATTTTATAGCTTCCTGCCCAAATTTTCCAGTCTCTTTGGGTTCGTATCTATTTCTTCTTTCTGGCTGGGCTTTAGAGCAGCTCATTGGGAGATGTTCAGGGGCATTCAAACAATGGGCTTGGCCCAGGAGCATGGAATTTCCTGAAAGACAGCAGGCGTCTCTGGTGGGTTGTTGGGATAGACTGATCAACAATTTTTAACACTGGAGATGGAGTTGTACCAGTCCATGCCAAGAGCCTTTTAGAGGCAGCTCATATGGAAACCATCAGTCCCTGTCCCACCCATCGGCTAACTTGAAGGCAGCCAAGCCTGGGGACCAGAGCTGCCATGGCAAAGAACAAAAGTACCATGTGCCCCAAACAAGAGTACAATGAGAGTTTCATACCCCCAAAGAGATTCTCTATTTGCCCATCAAGTCTCTCTCTCACACACACACACACACACACACACACACACACACACGGATATGATAAAAATTAGCTGTATTTGTTAGTGCTCACACACATTACAATGTAATCAAGGTGAAGCATAAATCAGTTTCCATCACTTTCAGCCTTACTATCCTTCAGAGGTCTCCCACTGCATTTATAATAATTTCCAAATTCTAAATACTACTGCCTCCTCTCATCTTACTCCTTCTCACACGCCAAGATCAGGTTGCACTAAAATTATGTTTCTTAGATGTGCCCTGTGCTCTTTCTTTGTTTCTTTCTAGGCTTCACACAAGCCTTTACCGCTGTCACTCATCTTACCTTTTCAATTAGTTAACTCTTACTCATCCTAAGCTCGCAACCTGGGGGCACACTCTGTACTCCTATAGTACCTTGCACATCCATCACATTTTACTATTATCTTCTGTTTAATGCCTATTTTCTCCACGAAACTAGAAGCTTTGTGTTTCAGTTACCTACTCCAATGTAACAAACCATCCAAAACTTGGTGGCTTAAAACAAGGATTTTATTGACTCTCACGATTCTGCAGGATGACTGGCCTCAGGTGGGTGATTCTCCTGCTCTGAACAGTGTTGACTTGCTTCAGTCATCAGGGCTGGACTAGGTTGGCTTATCTAATATAGCTTAACCATACAGCTCTAGGTGGGTCAGGCTCTCAGTTGGAAGCTCAGCCGGGGTTGACTGGAGTGCCTCCATATGGCCTCTCCATGCAACTTGGACTTCTCACAGCATAATTGCTGGATTCTAAGAGGAAGAAAGTAGCAATGGCAAGTCTTCTTAAATCTAAGCTCAAAAGCCCCCAGATATAACTTGGTTGAAGCAGTCATGAATTCAAGGGGAGGAGAAATAAACACTCATCAGTCAAGGAGTGGTATGCACATACAAGAAGGGAAAACAATGGCGGCAGCCATCTTTGGACATTATCTAGCACAATGGTTCTCAATCTTTCTAATTCCGCGACACTTTAATACAGTTCCTCATGTTGTGGTGACCCCAACCATAAAATTATTTTCATTGCTACTTCATAACTGTGATTTTGCTACTGTTATGAATCGTAATGCAAATATCTGATATGCAGGATGTATTTTCATTGTTCGAGACTCACAGGTTGAGAACCACTGATCTAGCACCCGACCCAGTGCCCAACCACTGAGACTCGGCACTTTGTCCATTTAGAAAACACTTCTGATTGTTTGCTAATGCCTAGGTTTGGTCTTTGTCTTTGATATATGCCCTACTCTCCAGACCATGTGGGTTAGAGATTTATGACTCATAACCCAAAAAGGGCTTGATGCAACAGGAACACTCTATGCATTAGCTGAAAGTACCAATTGTTAGGGCGTCCAGGAACAACTCCCTCTCCTCTACTACCCTCATTTCCGTCTCCATTGCATCTGACCACCGGAGCATGGTGAAGAATGAGGACTCAGAAATTGAGGTTCTGTAGTCAGGTGACATACACATAGAAATTGGCCACTCCAGATTTCTTTGGGCCAACTTTATGGCTTCTACAGAAGTAGGTGTCTTTCCTGCTCACTCATTGGTTAGCAGGGCATAGGCTGCCATCACTCCTCCAATCAGAAGGAAGGAAGGAAGGAGTGGGGAAGTCAACTACTGCTGGAACTCTAGGCAGCACATTAAGTATGAGGTTGACTGCCACCATCACAATCCTAGTTGGTATTGCAGCTGGCTCAGGAGGCACAGGGAATTGAGAGCACGCACATCATCCTAGGAACAGAGTGTGTGGGGGAACAAGACTTCTCTTTTCCTCGTATCTTCTGCTGCCACCAACTCAGGCTTACATTTTTCAGGCTATTTCTCACCCAACCTCGAGACAGAAGTGAGGTAATCAGACTTTTCAATTCATGACACCTCCTCAGGTCACCGCAGACTATAAGATTTCCTTCCTGCCACATTGTGAAGATGTTAACTACCCCTTTGGCTTCTTGTTTTCAGTGTTGAGAAGTCTGATAGCAATTAGATTCCTGTTCTTTTGTAGTCAGTCTTCCTTTCTCCCTAGAAGCTGTTATTGATGCTCTTAATTTTCATTAAAATGCATTTTAGGGAGAATATTTTTTCTTATTGGTCCTGTTTGGGCTGAGAATCAAAGCATTTACCAGTCTATGAACGCCCACTAACTAGTACAGAGGGCAGATGGACATGAACCTCCTGTGTATTCAAAACTGCAAATATTAAACTTTTCAGAACGTATGGATATATACATATGGCAAACACTGTAAAAAGGCTTTACGGACTACTATAGGTACTCAATAAACATTTGTGAGTGACCAAATGAATGAATGAATGAGGAGCATGTTGTATAGCACATAGTAAATTCAAGGAAGCTATTATTATTAACAGAAGTGCTACATAAGGGAAGAAAGATGAAAAAGACTTGATCCCTGCCTTGAGGTGCTCTTTAATCTAGTACTTATCTCATCAAAATGTATGTTTGAAATATTAGAGAATGACAGAGGTGAGAGTTACCAACTGTCAGAGAGGCCTTCATAGAGAAAAATAGAGCTGAGTTTTAAGGATAGAGTGGGGCAGGGAAACAGGACAGGACAGGGTAGCAAGGAAATAGGGAAAGGCCATTCTAGCCAAAGAGAAAAGCTCAGGCCAAAGCCCAGATGGGTAGAACATCTTCAGTTGCTGTGGCTAGCGTGGAGATGAGAGGGAGAAAGAGGAAGAGGACCAAGAGGCTCTTTTCAAAGGGAAGTGAAGGCTGCCCTGATTCACGTAATCCCCACACGGTGCTCTGAGTGAGGAGATGGCTGAGAATGGCTAAGGGAGTCCCCAAAGTCACCTGGATGTGAGAGTCAGAGCCAGGGGTGGAGCCCAGGTCGTCTGTCTCCCAGTCATCTTCAGACACTGAAGAGCACCAGGTACAAGGATGCAGTAACTTCCCCAATTCCGTTTTTCCCTTCACCCCTATCTCCAAAAGACTAGCGGAGAGAAAACTCTATCAGGGGAAGGGCTCTTGGGCAACCAAAATGCAGGGGCCTCTGCCTTGCTGTCCACAAACAGGAATAAGACCTAAGAGAAATGAGGGGCCGGAGAAGCTTAGAGAAAGGTATAAGGAAGATGTAAGGCCCAGCCTTGAGACTCCGGAGACAACAAAGGGGCTGTGGGAGCGGGACCATGAGTCCCACTCCCACTTGGGGCCAGAGGGAGACTTAGATGCCCTGAGCACTGAAAAGAGGAGAATTCTCTTCTCAAGTATGGAAAATAAAAAGGATTATGAAAGTATAAAGTAATTAAAAGGAAATCCAATAGAGATGTCACCTTTTTTTCCCCTTCTGAAGGACAACTCCCATTTTTGAAAAATGTCCTAAGGAAGTATTTGGGGGGGGGGGGGGTCTGATACCCACTGAGTGTGGTTAAGACCATTTCCCCATTTTGCAGACAAGATGAGTTGATCATGAGGTAGGGGTGGGAGTGGGGTGGAGGTAGGGAGGAAGGGGCTGTTGGGGGTGATAAATCCAAGATTCTCTGAGCCCTGGATCTTGCCTGGGAAGTGAGCAGGCCTGACTCTTGGAAGTCTCGGTTTTTCCACTGACAGCGCTTTCTGTGGTGAATTCTGAATGCAGCCTGAAATCAAGACTGCTAAGAAACACAGTCCGTTGGGGTGTAAGGACCACGTGTGTAGCTTAAACCATTAGTCTTATAAACAGGAGAAAATTTATGGTTCAATATTTTCTCTGGAGAGAGGCTAATTGGAATTTGCACTGTGGTTCTTCCAATACCACTAGCAAATCTAGGGCCATTGCCTGGAGCTCCCTTAACTTGGCCAGAGGAAAACCCAGGGCTTGCAATCAGCCAAGGTTGCAGGCGATGTTTCAAAGAAAGAGAGGGCTCCCTCACCTAAAAATAACGTGTTTCATATCAAACCTTGCCTTTTTTCATACCTGCTTGAAGCTCCAAAATCCAGAATCAGGGCTGTTTGGGCAGAAAAGCAAGCTCGAATAGAGGCCTCATTACACAAAGCAGTAGAGAGCAAGAAAAGAAATTTGCATCCAATTCTTTACCTGTATCATCTCCTGATGGGTCTGAAGGGAGCCTGCGATGTGCTGTTTCCAGCAAAGTGAACCTGGGTAAAGCCAGGTTAAAGCAGCGTGGTAGCCCTGACCTCTAGGAAGCTTAATATCAGGTCTAATGAAATGCAACAGGCCTCTGACATCAGAGCCTGTCTCTGACCACACATCAAAGGGGAGGAAGTGGATGCTTTGATCCTCTCAGTCATTGCTTTCTACAGAAAGTTTTAACAAAAGGAGGAGGGGTCTAGGGGTGGGGGCTCAGGGACTTGGGTTTTTCTTTCTGGTGTTAATGTTCTTCCAGTTATGGAAAAGGGGCAGGCAGGACAGACCGGGGGTAGGTAATATGGAAGTCAAGCATTGAGTGATTCTCCGAGTGTGACTTCCATGGACAGAGGCCTCAATCTATCTTTCCCAAATTCCCCCACCCCCGCCTGCACTGTGATTCCTGAATTCTAATATTGGAGTTTCATTTATTTAGCTGGAGTCTTGACTCTTATTAGAATGTACACCTCTCCTGGGAAAGGCAGTAACCTAAGCCATATTTTCCTACCCCAAAGTGCCACTTCTAGAATGTATTTCAGATCTTGTCACTATATTGGTTAAAACTATTTGGGCTCCTGGTGACCAGAGGGTGAAGTCTGAATGTCTTATTGTGGGGTACACATTGTCTCCATGACCTGGCCCCTGTCTAGCCCCTGTGGTCGGTGAGTCTGTCCCTCCCTGCCAGACACATTAATCTCTAAGCAGTTCCAAACTGCCCTGTGGCTTTTCACCCACATCTATGTGAGTCACCACTGCCTTAGGACATGGTGTTCTCTGGAAGGGAATGCCAGCCCAAGGTCAAGGAGAAATCACAGTCACCTGCTATCCTGGTGCCTGACAAAGCCTAGGCCGTGAAATCGCTCATCATACAAATGAATGAATAAAAATATGTGCATCATTGTGAACCTGCTTTCTTCTGTTCTACAGGTTTTCAATGAAGGGGCGGTGTGAGGGGAGAGAAGCAGGCCGAGGGCCTCCCCAGCGGACAGGCAGCTGGAAGAGGAAAGTTGGTATTGGCTTCACTCAGGATTGTGCCGACTGAAGTGGCAGCGGTTGAGAGCTGAGGTTGTGCCGTTCTGAAGGCCTGCACACGTTGTTGGGGTTGGAAGGGGAGAAAGGTGGCAGGAGCAGAGAGGGGGCAGTGCTGAGGAGGCAGAGAAAAGCTAGGGAACCCTGGTCGTGGCAATGGGGTGGGGAATAGGGGGTGTAGGGGTGTGTGTGTATGTGTGTGTGTGGGGTGGTGGTGGAGGGTATGGGAAGGAGGGAATGGGAGGTTGCTGCCCCAACTGTGTAGATCAGTGATGGCGAACCTTTTGAGCTCGGTGTTGTCAGCATTTTGAAAAACCCTAACTTAACTCTGGTGCCGTGTCACATATAGAAATTTTTTGATATTTGCAACCATAGTAAAAGACTTATATTTTTGATATTTATTTTATATATTTAAATGCCATTTAACCAAGAAAAATCAACCAAAAAAATGAGTTCGCACACGTGTCATAGGTTCACCATCACTGGTGTAGATTAAAGACAGTCACCAGTGCACTTTTTAGAGACCAAAATGCTGAATAAGTTTCCCCTCAATAATGAAAAAGAGGAAGTAATTTGCTAAAATCCCGATGAAACGTGAGGAGGTGCGAGGTTAAATTCTGGTTGAAGGTTGTGTGCGGTGGAGGACCAGACCTGAGACAGGGAGAACAGTGCCCAAATGGCCCAGCTGACCCCTCCCCTCCCTGGCGGGGGGGAGGGGGGTTCATGGATGCATTGAAGGACAATGGAAACTTTCCCAGTGTCTGTCCCTCCCACCAGTTTGTGAGGGAGAATGTTAGGGACCAAGGTTTTCTCCAGGACCTAGACTAGCCATCTGCCATGGGCAGAGATCAGCACGGTGGTTGGACAGCGATGGAAAAACAGACTAGGGACCTGGTGGTGGGGCGGGGATTCCTCCACTTCTCTCCCTTAGCAAGTGTCATGCTCACCACTCTTCTTACCTTGGTGGCACCTATGTTTCCCCCTCCAAAACTGATAGTGCAGTCACCGTCACCCTGGGTGAAACAGTGGGGCAGGGAGGTGGTTCTGTGTAGCGGGCAGATAGCAAGCACTTTGTGATCAGGTGAACTGTGGATGTTGCCTCAGCAACCTGGGCATCGGTTTCTCATATGGACGATACAAGTAACAATAATGTCTACCGCTGGGATCACCGATTCAGTGAAGGTATTTAAAGCACACAGAATAGCACCTGGCACAAGTATGCAGCAGTGGTTCTCAACCTTCCTGATGCCGCGACCCTTTACTACAGTTCCTCATGTTGTGGTGACCCCCAAGCATAAAATTATTTTCATTGCTATTTCATAACTAATTTTGCTACTGTTATGAACTGTAATGTAAATAGCTGATATGCAGGATGTATTTTCATTGTTCGCAACCCACAGGTTGAGAACTGCTGGGTATGGTAGAGAATGGAGCTGGACCTAGGCGGAGTAATGTCCCTATTAAAGCAGCACCTGAATGGAACCTCCAAGACTCCATAGGTGGTCAAGGAGACCAATCAATAGCTTAAATCCTTGTCTTTACTTTTAAATTCCTGTGGGCAGAGACCAGTACAGATATATGATGCCCCACAATGCCGTTCCCTTTTTCCTTTTTAATCTCACAAGGAACTCAATTCTCATTCAATGTGTGCATAGATCTCAGTACTCATCCTTCTGCTAAGATCTTGGCTCCACCTAGTGGTGTGACTTGATGCTTTGCACACAATGGGTGCAGGGTTGGGGCTAGAGTGGTCTTAGGGGAGGCTCCTGTCACTTGTACAGGTTTCCAACTTCCTTGACTTGACACCTTCCTCCAGTCTTGCCCTGTTGACTGGGAGCTAGCTGACTTGGAATTGGTGATGGTACCATTCCACTTTGCACCTTTAAGAGGTCTGGCCTCATGGTGCCTATATTATCTCCACATAGTATTAGAAAGGCTTCTCAAACTATGCATCAAGGAGCCCAAAGAGGTTCCAAAGAGGTATTTTGGGAGTCCCTACAGGGAGTAAAGCAAGACAGGCTGAGCTGGCAGGGATCCACTTCCCTCTACCCACCCTCTTATCCCCACCTTTCTGTAAACTCTTTAACACTGTGTCCCTGCTACATTTTGTCTTTTATAGATTTTGTGTAAAGTTACAAAGGAAAAGTTTATGTTGCTAAAAATAATATGAAAGACTCTAATCTTCCATTTCCCCTCATTTTAGAATAGATCAAGACCAACAGTTTATTGACTTGCCCAAGTTTGCAAAGCTGGCTCTGTTAGAACCACAATTCCCACTCCTGGTGGTCACACCAGGGCTCTGTTAGGCGTGTAGTCTTCACTCAAGGGCACCTTCTTTATATGTGGAGAAATATGTTTATAGTGATCCCAGATATCATATTGTGTATTGCTGTCTCACTCTTATAGAGGAGTTAGTTTCATAAACAGGGCAACTGAATCCTGGAGACGGCAAATGATTTGTTAAAAATACATCATTTGTCCATAGAGACTAACAAAAGGAAACACCAATTGCTCTCCATGCTCGGTTTAAGGATCTGTGTAAAGACACTACTATTACTGGGATGAATGAATGAGTGAATGGTGAACACTTGAAGAGAAGTAAACACTTGTCCATTATCTGATTGATGTCTGCAGCACAGTGCTCAAAGATGAGAGTCTTTTTGGAATTCTGATTCAAATGAAATGAAAGCACAGATAACTATTAATCCAACTGTCTTACTTAAGTAATTGTGTTACTTATTTGGTTGCTTGTCTTTCTACTAGAATGTAAGTGGCTTGAAGGCAGGGATTATGTCTGCCTTATTAGTGATGTCAACATCTAGCCCACTGCTGAGGACAAAGCACACACTCAAATAACTGTTACGTGAATAAAATGTATTTCTCTACTAGCAGGCAGCCTTAAACTTTAAAAGTACCTAGTTATGTCAGTTAATTATTTATATTCAACATTATGCTCCGCAACCAGCTAGACCAAATATAGCCTAGGCTTCAAAAGCTTAGAGATGATTTTTTTTTAAAAATATATTTTATTGATTTTTTACAGAGAGGAAAGGAGAGAGAAAGAGAGTTAGAAACATCGATGAGAGAGAAACATCGATCAGCTGCCTCCTGCACATCTCCTACTGGGGATGTGCCTGCAACCCAGGTACATGCCCTTGACCGGAATCGAACCCGGGACCCCTCTGTCCGCAGGCCGACGCTCTATCCACTGAGCCAAACCGGTTTTGGCTAGAGATGAATTTTTGAGGATAATGATGGCAACAATGAAAAGGACAGTAACTTCCATATAGATGGTTTTCTGTACTACAAAATAAATTAAACTAAAATATTATCCATCTAATTTAAAAACTTGTATTATAGTAAAGAATTTAGAAAATTTTGAGATAGGCATATCTAATATGCTGTGTGGGGTTTTGCTTCTCAATGGTAGAGGGCATTATTGTTTTTGTTAGAACGTAACTATATAAGATATAAATGGATAACAGGAAAAAGGAAGTAGTCTTTCTAGGCCAGTACTCTATAATTGCTTTATTGATTGATGACTGCTAACTCCAATTATGGAATGTTTTTCTATTTAAAAATAAACTGTTAACAATTCTCTTTGGGGTTGGGTCCTGTTTCCCAGGAGGCTCCTAGTCTAAGTACATTTAGCCAAATGTAACCCAGATTTCTGGAACTAGTGTCCAAATCTGTAGCTCACTTGTCATTAGTCACAGAAAAACAGGTCTATGGAAGGTGATAACAGTTATTCAAATGAATAATGTAGTGTAAATGTGTATTTGATTTATTCATTTATTGAAAATTAATAGTGAATTAGTAACTGAAAGAAGGTATGGAACATAAAGTTCCTGCCTAGTGAGTGATAATTCTCTGACTACATAGAAATAAGCAGATTTCCTGGCTCTCTGGGGGGACTGGGATCACATAGTTTAAGAAGACCACACAGAAACATCTTCTAGCAATCAGCGTACGCCTTAAAAGGAGATGCTCTTCTCTCTGCACTGTGATCATACAAGGCTAGGAATTACTAGTAGATCCACCTCAGAAAGCTATTCCTAGGATTTGCAGGAGGATTTCAGACAAGTAGGTTCTCAAGTCTAATATCTACTGAATAAATGCAGCCCCCAAGTTATCTACAAAAAATAGATAAAGCTTTAATTATATACATTACATGAAGGTCAAATACCATTGGGTTGTGGCTCAGCTTGATCCATGTAGATCTAGCCTACCTCACAATTTAAGCTCTTGATCAGAAAGTCATTATGTACTTTTAACATATGTTTTTATTAGAATGACGATGTCTTGACAACTGTATTAACCTGGATTTTTATTTGGTCTGGTGGTTAAATACCACCGAAATCACAGTAAAACCTGTACTGATAGCTGGGGAGGTGCCCTTTTTCAAATACAAGGGCAAAAACTGGATGATGTCTTTAAGGACTGATGCCTTGCAAATTAGTTAAACTGGAGAGAAAAAGAGAGAAAGAAGGAAGGTGGGAGGGAGAAAAAGGAAGAGAGAAAGAGGTCCTTTCGTGCTCATGCCAATTCTTAGAGTGATGGGTTTCAAAGTAACGTATGTACCCATTTTGTCCCCTTCTTAGCAACTCGCCTTGGGCACTCTCTCATGGACACTGTGGACTGTGGAGCCACTTAGATCCTATCTTATTCTGCAGTACACACAGAGGAAGTGTCATATGTGGCGGGAAAATATCTCATTGCCCAGTTGCTCCTACAACTGGAGCTGAGCCTTCTGGCTAATTTCAAGCTGGTCATTCTACCGATTCTTCTTTGGAAACCAGAAGACAAATCAGCCCAGTTGCTCACATTGTATCTGTATCCTTCTGACTAAGTTTCAGGGGGGAGGGGGCAGGCCTCTATTGGGTATGGATGTTGGCTTGAGCAGCTTTAATCAGGGTGAAGACTGAACTATCCTCCCCAGAGTGCTGAATGCTGGCGCTTGGGGCTGGGCAAAGGCTCTACTTCGACGTTGGTGTTGGAAAGCCTGTCTTATGCTATTCTCTGGAGCTATACAGCTTTAGGGAAAGATGAGAAAGAAAAAGAGAAGGACAATGGTTAAGCGAAAAAAATTAGAAAGAGAGAGGGAGGGAGGGTAGGAGGAAGGGAAGGAGACAGGGAGAGAAAGAGAGAAAGAAAGAGAGAGAGACAGAGAGAGAGGGGAAGAGAGAGAGAGAGAGAGAGAGAGAGAGAGAGAGAGAGAGAGAGAGAGACTTGAAATCAGAGTGAGCAACTGAGGAGAGTAACAGGTTGTATTTATATAAGAAATTCTAGTGCGTAAATAGTAATATAGCCTAGCAATTTGGAATTCTCACTATATAATTAGGTTTCTATTAGCTCTAAGACCACAGAACTAACTAGCAGTGAAATATCCATCTTTCTTTAATAATATAATCATTCATAGCAGCCAAATCTCAATGTCCTTATCTGTGAAATAGAAATCATACTATCTTCCTAGCTGGGAGGTCAGATGGGTTAAACTATATAATGAATATGGATTGTGAAATACTCTATATGTACCTTATAAGTATTACAGGATCTAAAACATGTTTTCAAAAATATTCTGTTTTTGTGAAGAACTAGATAATGATGGCAAATAAATTTAAACTTAAATGTTAACTTCAGTAGTTTGAAAGTGACTAACTGCACATAGTGCTGGGAAGTTGTTTGGTGACCAATCTTAGAGCAATAGGAACAAGCTCTGTGATCAATTAGCAATGTCTGTAATGGGCATGGGAAGGGTGAGCAACAACAGGCATATTTCCTATAGATGACAAAATGTCTAACATGAAAATTCAAACCCTTCTGGAACTAAAATTTTCATTTTATAGTTAACAAGTCTATAATATTATGATATATATGTATATATCAGAATTATTTTTTCAACAGGCCCAGAATCTTAATGATGATGACTATTGCAGATATTTTTCTAACAGGCTCCTAGAATGAGTATTTCTGTGTGAACTATATATAATAAGTTGCTAATCCCTTCCCTTCAGCACTTGGTTTTCTGATGATACCCATCATGCTTGGTTCATAGTTCAATCATATATTTGATGAGTCTACCTCAAATGTTAAAATAATTCAAGTACAAGCCAATGTTTATAAAAGAAAATGTGTTAGGCATAGATTTACTTTCTTTGCTATATTTTACGCCCATGAAATACTTCTGATTTTGCTTCTATGAAATACCTTCTGCTCCCTGCCTTCACAATTTCTCTGCCTCTCTGTCTGGAGCAAGGTCCTATGAGCAAAGAAAGATCCCTGAGATTGTTCCCATCAGAATGGCAGATGGTAGTTACATTACAAAGGCTTTCTGGAAAGGGAGTTCTAAGCATTGATCACAGACAGCCCAGGAGAGGAATTTCCTTGACTCACAAGAATTGGGTGGCCTGTGCTACACACCACATATTCCACTGTCAGTGGTTAACAGGTCCCGAAGAGCATTCCACTGTTGGGTGACATTGCACATCTTTTTGTTGCAGCTCATGAAGACGGGATTGTCTTCTACTTTGCATTTCGCCTTTTGTATATTTAATGTTTAACCTCCTGCCCAGGCTATTTCATTACCATAATTATCAAGACTTTTGATAATCCTCCCCCTATTATCACTGGAAGTATTTATTATGCATCTATTTTTTTTTATTCTGCCTGGCTTACCACAAAGTGGGCTGGAGATCATGGCTTTCTACACTGACTGACCTCCCACTACACAGCAACAAAGTCATTAAGCAACGATTAGAAATTAGTTCGGTCACTGGCAGACTTAGATAGAGAAAAATGGGAGTCTAGAGGATAAGCCCTGTAATGCAAATAGTGTGGTTTAAAAAAAAAAAAGAGTAGCGTGCCAAAATCCAACCCAAGTTACAGAGCCTTAAACTCCGAGAGGCTCACTCTTCAAACTTGCTTCACCAAAACCACATTTTAAAAAACCTTTTGAATTCTCTACCTGTCATGCAGATCTTATTTCCTACTTGCATATTTCCCATTCTCTAAGCTCATTCAGGGACATGTCTCATGACCTCTGAATCACACTTAACACTGGCACAATTCATAGATCACTCAAAAACATTTGCTAAATGAGAAAGCAAAGCATTACCATCTGCCAAGAAAAATGCATTGAGAATCTAGGCACCATGCAAATCATTGGGACAGAACAAGACTTCCGAGATCCCTGCTCTCAGTGAGCACACAGTCTGATGTGGAAGAAAGCCCAAGCACTCAGCAGGCAATTAATGAAACATGGCGTGTACTTTGATGTGTTGAAATGACTATGGAAAATAACAAAGTCATGCAGAAAGCCCTGCCAAGTCTCTTAGGATCCAACATTAAATTTCCCCTTATGTATTTAGGCCGAGAATGGCAAAAGCAAATGTTTGTGGGATCAGGTGGGTGACATTAACAAGACAACAGAGAGCAGTGGGGACCATGGGGACCTGGAGAGCCCACACTACCTCCGAGTGCAGGAGCTACTCAGTTCCAGCCAATTGTAGCCACACAGGCCTGAATGCTGGCCCAGTGTTGCCACATCTAATTTTTTCCTGAGAAACAAGCAATTTGGGCTTTTATGTGAAATCTCCTGATTTTTAAATTGGTTGACAACCAATTTTCTATTTCGGTAGCTCAGATCTGGCCTGAGAGCTACCAGTTTGCCTCCTCTGCCTCGAGGCTTCCATGGAAGGGGTGCTCCTTAGAGGGAGCCTGTGCACGAGGCCTCCCCTGATGGAATCCAGGGCCTTGGCTCATCTGTCCATCTCTCAGCCCCTTCTTCCCTCTCCATCTCCCCTTCACACCCTATTCCAGTAAGTGTCAAGGGTTCTTAATCAAAACTGGTTAGGGAAGAGTTGACACCTACAGCTCGTGGGAAAATAGGTTAACCCTTAAGAAAAGTTGTAGGTACCTGGGAGGTGCAGATGTGAGTGGGTGGAGGAGACCCGTGGGGGAACCCTTTTGAGTTCTGCATGATGGGCAATGCTCTCCTTTAAAAAGCATTAACCAAGGTCAGATTAACAAGTCAACACTGAAACTGTATCCAAACAAGATTCCCTAATTGTGGGGGGAGATCTGAGCAGGGGCCAGAGGAAAGAGTCCAGAGGACAAGACTGACTCCAAAGCCTTCCCCCTCCACCCGCTGGCAGGCTTGGGGCATATTTGATAAGGTGAAGGGAAATTGCAAAATTAGAACTGGCAACTTATACAGAGAGGCCCAGTGCAAGGCCGTGGGCCCGAGGCGGGCTGAGAACGTTGAGGAATTGTGGGGGAAAGAGGATTTGGCAGCCTGACTTCCTGTGGCTGTATCCAAGGCTAATTAGTTTGCAGTGTTCTGTGTGTGCCTGAATGGAAATGATCCCAGCACTGAGAGGCACGGGGGTGAGGAAATCAAAACCACATGCACCAAGAAAGAAAGGGGAAGGGATCAGTGGGGGAGGAAGGCAAGGGGGGAGACTTGTCCTTTCGGCTACATTTTCTTTTTTTTTCAAGAGAGGGCTCTCATCATTCTGTTTCATGACCAGTAAATCACCACCACAGCCCTGTCTGTCACATCTCCCATCTGCGGCAGAACTCATTAAACATCAAAAGACGGCCCATCAGTTCTGCTTAGTTAGAAGTCTGACTTACTAGAGGTCTAACCAGGGAGGAGTTTGCATGTTTTTAATAATAGCTTAAGGAACTTCTTAACACCCCATAAATTACTTAATGCAACAAACTCTTCCTGTAGCCCAGCCAGCATCTGAAAGTCGCTGAACCAACCCAGACCTACCCCATGGCAATGGCTTTTGGCGACCACATTCCAGGAGATAGCAGAGTGTTCGCGCATGCTCTACTTCATAATTCGGGGCCCGTTATTAAAAATGAGTTACCGGGCTGGATACGTCTGTCCTCCCTGAAATGTGCGACTCCGAGTTCCTTTGTCTCTGTATCTCTGACTCACCATCTAGAAAGGTAACCCGGCCATGGAGTCCCGTTGCCCGGCACCTCATACCAACAGGAAACGGTTAAGTTGAGAGATGGATTAATAACTAGGGGCAATAAACCAGAACTCTGCACCAACCTTGAGGGTATATGCTCGAGAGATATTTAAATTAAAAAATATTAATTGAGCACTTTCTCTGGGTTAGACCTGAGATAGACAAGAATAAATTTAGGCATTTTTACTCCCCTAAAAGAGTCACAGACACGCACAACCATTTTGAGGCTTTAAAAAACCAAAAAATGGGAGGGTGAGATGTCTTCCACCAGCACCTTTTAAAAGTTCCTTGGGTGTCGGTGTGTTTTGCCATCACCATTTGTTGCCACCTGACCTCCTCTGTGCCCCGCCCTGTGAGGGACACAGCCTCGGGGAAGCACAGCATCTGCTCAAAAGAAACTTCAAAGAGGCATAAACTCGGGCATCGTGTCTTCCCTAAGAGAGTGAGGCTCAGGGACTCAGCCCAGGCTTCTCCCCACTTGACAAGGTCACAGAAGACGTTTCTAAGCATGTATCTAAGCACTATTCCCTCTAAAGAACAGTCTATCTGGCTAATATGGAGACAAAAATCAATAGGGATGGACACCATGCTAGTAATTTATTGGTTGTGCATGCTTGCATTGTGTCAGGAGCTGAGCCGTGCTGACAAGGGTTATTAGAACACAGGGCTTCACCTCGGAGAACTCTCCTGCTTCCTGTTGAGAGATGAAGCCATCCACAGAAAGAGAAGTGACCAAGGTGTGGTCAGGATGCAATGGTAAGAGGAGAAGGTACTCAACTCAGACTTGAAGGCGAGCAGGAAAGGCTCTCTTAGCAAAGATGGCAGGTACACTGAGTCTGCAAGAACCCATTGGCCAGATATCAGGAATGGGGACATTCTAGCACCATGGTGTGGCTATTTGCAATGATCTGTCTCCCAAAGTCTCATCATCACTGTTTTTGCCAGACAATTAATGAGCAATTACTATGTGCAGAAAACTGCACTAGGAATCATAGCTTCAAAGAGGGTCTCTATCTTTAAGGGTTACACAATTTAGGAGTGATAGACGGATGGATGGATGGATGGATGGATGGATGGATGGATGGATAGTGACAGATGATAGCAATACCTTGTCTGTACTTTACTTTCTTGTGGCAGTACCAGTTTCAAGGGCCTTCATGCAGTGCTTTATTATACCCTACTTTCTTGAGAGGGAGGTGGGAAAGACATTACTCAATCCATTTTGAAAATGAGGAGACTCATATGCTAATGAATAGTGTAGAGGACCAGTGCAAAAAATTGATTACTTGGAGGAAGAGGGAAAAGGGGGATAAACGTAGGTAAAGGGTGGAGAAACAGGCCAGGAGAGTGATGTTTCCAAAGGAAGCAGATGAACTGGCCAAGCTGTGATGGGAAGAGGAAGCCATTGTTCTGAGCATGTGACCTGGACCATGTGACCTGTCAGTCTTAGAGCAAACTCTCAAGTCTGGCTCAAGCAGTGCTTCCATGAGAGCTTGGAGGCTTGGGTGAGGAGCCAAGGACACACCATTAACAGACACCTTGAGAGACACAGAGGTAGAAACGCTGTAAAACAGAAATGATCTGTGAGAGTCTGCCCCGGGCTTGTACTTTACAATGTGTTGGACAATGTCAGCTCTGGCTCTGGGTGGGGTCAGCATGGGCTAGGCGCCAGGACCATCTTTCCTGCCATCCTTTCTTTCCATCCCTAGATGCTGTGCCTCATAAGGTTTAAGACTAGACCCTGATTAAGTGCTGCCTCCTCCAGCAAGCCTTCCTTGACTTCACAAGCCAGGTTAGAGGCCCATCTGAGCTACCACTGCACAGTTGCCACAGGTATGGAAGCTTTTAGTGTTTCTGTCTCTCCTGCTAGACTGAGGATAAGAACCATGTTCTTATAGTCCCAGTACTTTCTTCAGTGACTAAGCTATAGTAGGTACTCAAAGTTTATTGAAAAGCTAAATGAATAAATGAGTACCTAAGAAGATATCACCAGATCCTCCAGATAATGACATCCATGCCTTCTACATAAAGACTCTAGTTCCTGGAGTCTACAGGATACCTTCATCTTCTTTTTTTTTTTTAATCTAAAAGATCTCCAGAAACAGATTAAGTTCCAAAACACTATTTGTAATGGTTTTTTGATGTGTGAACTCGGCTAGACTAGTACCCAGTGACTCAGGCACTAATCGAGGCATTACTGTGAAGGTATTTTGTAGAAGTAGTTAAAATCCAATCACTAGACTTTAAACAATGGAGACTATTTCAGATAATCTGGGTTGACCTTGTTTAATCAGTTGTAAAGTCTGAAAAGCGGCGTGAGGCTGCTCTGAAGGAGGAGAAACTGCCTGGGGCTCGCAGCTTCCGCCTGGCAGCCTGCCTCCTGCCGGCCTCCCCTGTGGATGTGGGACTTGCAGAGCCAGCACCCACAATCATGTAGGCCAATCCTTGGCAATAAATCTCTGAATACTTATGTCCCACTCGTTATGCTTCTCTGATCGAATCCTGACTGATACACTATAAATTCAGAAAGTCTGGTAGGGTTTGAGCTCACAGTTCCCCCACCCATTTTCATGAGAAGACGCCAGACTCCTCAGCTTTAATCATTCTTGCTGATAGAAGAATTCTCTTTCTCCTACCTCTAGGAGAAATCTACCAAGTATCTTTTCCTAACATGGGCCTGTTTGATTTATGTTAATCCACTGGTCTAACCCATCTCCTCAATCATTTCTGCAGGTATCCTGAGGAATAGAACTGCTTAGCCGTTAAGGTTGGCTCAGACTGGGCTGCCTCGCCTCCTTGAAATATTACGTATTAGAACTGACGGTAACATTCTAGAACCGCCAATGACTTACTCCAGAAGTTTAAGTAGCAGAATGTTTACGGGGCTTAGTTCCGAGTTCTAGAGAAACATCCCCAGCTTTCTCCAGAATTAAAAACAGCCTAATTGACACTGTTTGGTTTGAGCTGGCTGGGTGATAATGAAAGAAAAGAAAGTACTTGGATGGTTGATGGTAACGGTAAAACATGTGCCAAGTTCTATAATTCTCTAGTGCACACCTATGAAGTTTTCCATTTCATCAGTCTCTGCATCTTTTGCTTATTATTGTCAGTTGTGTAGGCATAACAGTTTTCTCAGGCTTCATGATTCACTCTGCCTTTGGGATTGATTCTACTATCTAAAAATTAATTCCATATGTATGTGCAACCTTCCATTTATTTTCTCACCACCTCTATTTTAAAAAAATTATCTCTATTTTCATTTTGTCATGTTTATTTTCCTTTTCTCCTTAGTACTCTTAATATTGTCACAGCTTTTGCACTATGTGGAGTAAAAAGAAATTTCTTAAAAAATCTCAAAACCATGCACAAATACGGCAAAAATACTGAGTATAAAGAATAAATGGTCGGGGGAGGTGGAGGAGGGAACAGAGGGGATAAATGGTGATGGGTGGAGACTTGACTTGTGGCGGCGAACATACAATACAGTGTACAGATGATGTGTTGTAGTTTTGTGCAGCTGAAACCTGTATAATTTTGTTAACAGGGTCAGCCCAATAAATTAAATTTAAATAAAGAAAATAAAATAAAAATAAAATAAAAGACTAAATAGGTGGCAGAAACCTAAATGGCAGGACATTGGCCAATAGCGCCATCTGTTGGTCGTGGGTCTGTTTCCAGATTCCCTGTGCCATAGGTCTATTCGTCCTACCTTGTACCACCACACACACTAAATTACTGTACCTTTATAATAATTCTTATGTGTGATAGAATAAGTGTTCTAACTAATCTTTTTGAAGAGTCTCAGCTATTCCTGTCTGTCTATATTTCCATATAAAATTCCCCATAAATTCTGTCTGTTCCTAAAAAGAAAATCTGTTGGAATTCCAATTGAGATTGCATTTAATTTATAGACACATTTGGGGAGAATTGATATTTTTACAATATTGAGTTTTTCAACCCATGAATCTTTGTTTTATCTCTTTTCTCAATATTGTTTCATAGTTTTCTGTGTAAGGTAATACACATTTTATTTATTCCTATGTAGTTGATGTTCTTTTACTCTATTGTATTTTCTTTAATTTTCTATTTGTTCATTATAATTATACATAGACTTAATTTTTGTTTATTGTCTTTGAATCCAGTATGTTTACTAAAGTATTAACTCTAAAAGTTTATCTGTAAATTCCTTTGGATTTTTTAGATACACAATTATGTTCTCTGCAAATAATACATTTTATTTTTTTTCCCCTTTTCTTATTATACCATTGCAACATTGGACCTCTAGTACTGTGTTAATTAGAAGTGACAAGAGCAGGGATACTTGGCATCATTTCCTATCTTGGGTAAAAAACATTTCACCATTCAGTTTGATATTTGTTGTAGGTTTTTGATAGATTCTCTTTATCAGATTAAAGATATTCCTGATTTCCAAGGAGATATGTGTGTTTTCTTTTTGCTTTTTGTTTATCTTAGATCATGAATGGGTTCTAAATTTTACCAAATGGTGTGATCCTACCGACTCTATTGATGTAATTTCTTCCTTAAATGTTTGATAGAGTTTACCAGTAAAATCATCTGCACCTGAAGTTTTCTTTGTGCCAAGATTTTTAAACAAATTCAATTTCTTTAATAGATATAGGAATTTTTGCATTTTCTATTTTATCTAGTGCTAGGATTAGTAAATTGTGCTTTAAAAAAAATTTATTGCCCTAGCCAGTTTGGTTCAGTGGATAGAGTGTCGGCCTGCATACTGAAGGGTCCCAGGTTCAATTCCGGCCAAGGGCACATATCTAGGTTGCAGGCTCGATCCCCAGTGTGGGGCGTGTAGGAGGCAGGCAATCAATGATTCTCTCTCATCATTGATGGTTCTCTCTCTCTTTCCCTCTCCCTTCCTCTTTGAAATCAATAAAAATATATTTATAAAAAAATTTATCCATTTTATTTAACTTGTCAAATTGATTTGCATACAATTTTTAATAATATTCCCTTATAATATTTGAATGACTATATGATATGTAGCAATCCTCTCTTTTATTTCTGATATTGATTAGTTTGTGTTTACTTTTTTCCCCACTGGTGTCAAGAGTTCATAAATTTTTAAATTCTTTTCAAAGGACCAACTTTGATTTTGTTGAATTTCTTTATTACTTGTTTTTTTTTTAAATATATTTTATTGATTTTTCACAGAGAGGAAGGGAGAGAGATAGAGAGTTAGAAACATCGATGAGAGAGAAACATTGATCAGCCGCCTCCTGCACACTCCCCCCCGGAGATGTGCCCGCAACCAAGGTACATGCCCCCGACCGGAATCGAACCTGGGACCCCTCAGTCCACAGGCCGACGCTCCATCCACTGAGCCAAACCGGCTACGGCTATTACTTGTTTTATATTTTATGATCTCACCTCTTATTTTTTTTTCCTTATTTCTGATTACTTTGGGTTTAATTTAGTTATGTTTTCTTAGCTTCTTAGGGTAGAAACATAGATCATTTTTCTTATTTTCTAACATAAGCATTTAATGCTATAAATTTTCCTCTACATTCTTCTAAATTCAGCTACAGCTTTCCATTTTTATTTTTTTTATTTTATTTATTTTATTTTTTAAAATATATTTTATTAATTTTTTACAGAGAGGAAGGGAGAGGGATAGAGAGTTAGAAACATCGATGAGAGAGAAATATTGATCAGCTACCTCCTGCACACCCTCCACTGGGGATGTGCCCGCAACCAAGGTACATGCCCTTGACCGGAATCGAACCTGGGACCCTTCAGTCCACAGGCCAACGCTCTATCCACTGAGCCAAACCGGTTAGGGCTCCATTTTTAAAATATATATTTTCATCTTCATTCAAATAAAAATAAATTTTAGTTCCTCTTGTGATTACTTTTTGTTTAATTTCAGTTTTTTTGAACTTACCTAGAAGTTGTTTTGTTGATTTCTAGCTGAATGCTCTTTTGTTAGAGAACATATTATATAAGATTTCAGCTTTCTAAAAATCTATTGAGACTTACATAATGGCCTATTTTTTTGGGAAAAAATCCAGTTAGCTTGAATATATATTATGTAGTTGAATATAAGTGTTTTATAAATATCAATTAGGTCAAGGTGGTTGGTGATGTTTTTCAAAATCTTCATCCTAACCTTTTTGTCTAGTTTTTCTATCAGTTACTGAGAAAAGAATGTTAAAGCCTTGAACTATGATTGTGTACTTCTTCAGTTCCTTCTTTTGTTCTGCCATTTTTTGCTTCATGAATTTGAAGCTCTCATTTATGATTGTTATGTTTTCCTCAATAATTGACACTTTTATCATCATGAAATGTTCCTCTTTATCTCTGGTAACATTCTTGGTCTTGAGGTGTATTTTGCTTGATATTAATATAGCTAATCCAGCTTTCTTAGGCTTAATATTGGAATACATACCTTTATTCTTTTTACTTTGAATCTATGTTTTCATGGTTATAGTGCATCCCTTGTGGACAGCATGATGTTGAATCAGAGTGGCAAGGGTGGGAATATTTACCTTGCATCTGACCTTGGTATTGGTATCCAGTCTCTCACCATTAGGTGTGTCATTAGCTGTATTTTGTATTTGGTTATTCATAGATGACCTTTACCAACCTGAGGACGGTACCTGTAATTCCTGGTTTGCTTAGAGTTTTCATCATGAATGCTTTTGTGTTGAATTTTGTCAAATGATCTTTCTGCATCTAGTGAGATGATCATATGGTTTTTTCCCCTTTAATCTGCTGAGATGGTAAATTATAGTGAGTGATTTTCAAATATTCCAAGGACAAACCCCACTTGGTCATGATGAATTATCATTTTAAAATATTGCTGGATTTGATTTGCTAATACAATTTTGTAGGAATTTTTTTACATCTGTATTCATGAGGAATATTAGTTTGTAGTTTTATTTTCTTATAATGTCTGGGTTTGGTATCAGGATAATGAATTGGGAAGTTTTTCTTCCCATTATGTTTTTAAAAAAATAGAATTGGTATACTAGTATATCTTCCTTTATGCAGACTTCATCAGTGAAGCATCTGGAATGGATGGGAGTTTCCTTTTGGGAAGGTTTTAAACTATGAATTCACAATTTTAAGTCAATATAGAAATGTGCCACTTATCTTGAGAAAGCTTTGCTGTTTTGCATCTTTCAAGGAATTTGTTCACTTTCTCTAAGTTGTGAAATTTATTGGTGTAATAGTGTTCATCATATTTCCTTATTATTCTTTTAGTAGTTCCCTTATTGAAGGTAACAGCTCAAATCTCAGGTCAGCTCTTTTAGCTTTACTAGGTGGCTTGGTGTCTGCCCTGAGTAAGTATGGTTCAAGGACTAGTCAGAGATGTGGGCAGTTGGGTTTCCCTCTTCGCCTCTATCCTTTCTTGGATTCCCCTTAATTTTCTACTTGTGGTTGCCCCATATTCTGGTTCTTCTAGCCAGTAAGACTGTGGGTTTTATATTGGAGTTTTAGCCACTCTGCCTGGTGCAGACCAGGGGGTGGGGATGGCTGGCTGGCCGGCCAACCACGGGAAGGGAGACCCTGGCCAGAAGCCAGCAGCCAGTAGGGACCCTACCTGTGCACGAATTTCATGCACTGGGCCTCTAGTAAATACATAAGATGCTTATTTATGCACCAGACATCTTGACATGCAAAGGAGGATCAACGACAACCAAGACCAAGTCATGCCCCCAGGAACCTTTTGTTTAGCCATCTAAACAAAGAGTACAGCAGCACATATGTGTTGTGCTGGAGAGTGAACAGTGTTTGAAAAAGTAATCATTTCTATGGGGAGGGAGAACGGTTCTTGAGTGTCAGCCAGGCACACAGAGATGCGGTTGGAAGAACTGACCATTCAGGTACAGAGATCACAGGCTCGAATCCACCTGTTATTTCTAGGAAAACTGCAGGGATGTGGATGTTTGTGCCATTGGGACATGGCGTATGAGGTATGAGAGAGGAGGCTGGGGAGGTAGAAAAGAGTCCTAACAGGGAGGGCTTTGTTGCATGATTAAAGAGTTTGGACTTCATCTTGTAGAGTGTGCTAAGCCACTGAGGTATCTTAACCAGGAAGATAGCAGATTCACATATGTTTTAGGAAAATCCATGTGTTCATTCCTGCAAGTTCGTGATGCCTGTCAGGGTCCCTCCCCTAGGAGTTGGAATGATGGGGGGAAGAAGTGGGGTCAACAGAGAAGAAACAGGTCTTCAGAACCAGCTGGCCTAAAAATGGGACTACAGACATCTATTGTGTGCTACACTGAGCCTCTTTTCATGCCAGATATGGTCTGGAGACCAGACCTGTTTGGACATGGTTTGGGTGAAACTCTGGTTGTCTTTTCCAAGATGATTTCGATTTCAAGAGTAAAGTCATAGCATCAGAGTTTCAAGCAAAGGGGCATTCTAGGCCAGCCAGACTGTGCAAAACTTAATGCCACAAAACAACCATAATTAAGCCTTTGTGAGAGCATCACTGGGAAGGGATTGGAAGGCACAGGCAAAGCTGCTGGGAATAAAATTGGGAGGTGTTATCAAATACTATAAAATTTGAAAGAAAACCAGAAAGAAAAGAATGAAGATGAATTCATTTTTCTTTCTGAAAGCAGGACTCAAAGGTTCAGGCAAGTTCCTTGGAGCTCTGAAATGAACAAAATAATGGAAAGGAGAGAACTGCGTGTAATGTCTCTCCACAAGCCTTGCTTTTCTTCTCAGAATATGAAGGTGCCCGGCCAGAGCCGGGACAGTTGCTAACACAATGAGCTTAGGACAGAGTCAGGTAGCAGGTCTCAAACTGAAGCTGTTCTCAAATGGAAGCCAGCGGCTCACGGAACCCTGGGCAGGTCTTAAATGCCATCACAACCTGACATTTACAGTTTGGCCGTGCCCGCCTAAACCATTTGACCTGAATTAACTATCACATGATAGTTCATTAAAACTAAGACTCACTTCATGGCATCTTTTCAGAAGCATCCCCATCTGTTCTACACTCTGGGGAGGTTCCCTAAAGGAATGACAGTATTTGATGTGTTGGGAAGCATGGGGCTTCACGTCCCAACTCTACCACTTACTCCCTTGAAGATAAGCCTGTTTCTTCAACTATAAAGTGGAAATCATGTCACTTATCATCATGCTCATTACTAATGAGTTAATAAAAGTAAGAATTTTTTATTAAGTGTTATTCAGATGTTAATTAATAATAATATTGACCAATGAGAGTGGATGGTATCTAAAGCTAAACTGTTGAGTGCAGTGGCCATGAGTCACATGTGGCCATTTGAAACATGGAGAGTCTGACTTAAGATGTGCTGCTAGAGTTGGCACCAAAAAAGAATGGAAAATATCTCAATTATTTTACATAAATCATAATAAATTTATAAATTTTTTATTATAAAATTATATTTATAATTAATATTTCTATTACATCCTATATAATAAAAGGCTAATATCCAAATGGCCCTTGGCAGAAAAAAGGTTCCCCACCCCTGATATAGAGCTGAGAAGGCCAAGGTCATAGGTTTGTTCCCTGTACGGGTCACTTCACTTTGCTCTGATCCATGCCTCAGACTTGCCTCGGCAAACTCTAGCCACCTGCCTTGTCAATATCTTTGATTCACTGGGGGGACAGGGTGAGAACACATGAAGGGAGCAGGGCAAATCTCTCACTACTGTGAGGGAGCAGCAATTAAAAACAGTGAGGAAGGACTGCTGGAAGGAGAGCCCATGTAACTTAGTGAATCACTGGCTACAGTTGACCCAGCTAAAACCATCTCTTCCTTGCACATCTCTGAAGTCACTGACTAGGCCAGGGGTGGGCAAACTTTTTGACTCGAGGGCCATAATGGGTTCTTAAACTGGACCGGAGGGCCGGAACAAAAGCATGGATGGAGTGTTTGTGTGAACTAATATAAATTCAAAGTAAACATCATTACATAAAAGGGTACGGTCTTTAATAGGCCGGATCTGGCCCGCGGGCCGTAGTTTGCCCACGGCTGGACTAGGGTATCGCTTCTAGGACAAGGCTCCCAGACACAGCTCTTGGGCAGAGCAGAACACAGGCAGCATTCACTGGGTGTTCAGACTTTTTCAAAAGACAATGTTGTTAACAAGCACTTGGGGCCTCCCTACCTGACCGACAGAGATTGTTTAGACTTGGAAATATGGACACCTATCTCTTGAGTGACCTGTCTGCTGGTAATATTTACATCCACATGCACACAAAACGGTGGTATGTTTTAGTTCCAGGCTGAGATTCAGCCCCATGCACCTCACTGAAGCATCGCTGACAGAAAGGCTGGTCTGCAATCTGCAGCTACACAAATAAATACTGGAGCAGGGTCTAACAGGAAGACCCTCACTACCCAATTTTTTCCAGATGGCAGTGATGGATGACTGTGTGTTTATGTTTACTTGGTTTCCCAGGTGACTGGTGTCCTGGTTTCCACTGGTCATGGCTTGATGAGCTTTTCTTCGAAGATGTGGGCCACCTACCCCAACAGACCAGCTCTTGGCCCACAGGTCTACACCACAGTCAACACTGTCAAGAGATCATTATGTTTCTTGGATGGCTAGTTAACTGTTTCCTCACCACAGCTTCCCTGAGCCTCTCCTTGCAAATTTCCAGAACTAGCACAAGAGTGATAGCAGGGATTTCCCTCAAAGATTTCCATATCCTAATCCCCAGAACCTGTGATTATGTTGTTTCATGGCAAAGGAGAATTAAGGTTGCAGAGGGAATTAAGGTTGCTAATTGCTTAACCTTAAAATGGGGAAACTGTCCTGGAACATCCAGGTGAGCCCAAAATAATCAGAACTGTCCATAAAGGTGACAGAGAGAGGGGGAAGAGAAGATTGGAGCAATGCGATGTAAGAAGGACTTCAGCCATAGCTGGTTTGGTTTAGTGGATAGAGCATCAGCCTGTGGACTGAAGGGTCCCCAGTCGATTCCAGTTAAGGGTACATGTCCGGGTTGCGGGCTCAATCCCCAGTAGGGGGTGTGCAGGAAGCAGCCAATTAATGATTCTCTCTCATCATTGATGTTTCTATCTTTCTCTCCCTCTCCCTTCCTCTCTGAAATCAGTAAGAATATATTTTAAAAAAAGAAAAGAAAAAGGACTTTACCTATCATTGCTGGAGGAAGGGGGCCACCATCCAAAGTGGTGGCTTCTAGAAGCTGAAAAGGCGAGGAAGGAATTCCTAAAGTCTTCGGAAGGGAACTCAGCCCTGGCTCACTTTGATATCAGCCCCATGATACCTTTGTCAAACTTCTAACCTATAGAACTGTAAGATAATAATTTGTATTTTATGCTACTGAGTTTTTGATTTGTTACAGCAGCAATAATAGAAAACATAGAGCTATATAAGGCGAACAACCACTTGGTCTTCAAACCCTGCATGATATAAGAAGTACTCCTTCCCTAAGCACAATGTAACCTAACAGAATACATTCTTCCCCAGGGCTACTGAAGGCTGGTGTCCACAGTGATTCTCACAAAGTTTAGGGAAGTAAGGATGCAGGAAACCTTATCACCAAGCCCTTCTGATTTCCCATGAGTAAAGAGTATGGACTTTAGGGTCTAGCAAATATTGGTTCAGATCCTGGCCTTTACACTCTTATAGATAAGGTTGCTATAAAGAGTGAATAAAAGGAAGTGTGTAGAGTATCAATCTCAGAGCCTGGGGGCAAGATGGAAATCCGGTAAGTCCTGTCCTCTTTTACCCTCTCTGTAATTATTCTCAGATCTCTCCTGTTCTCTTTGGAGAATGAAGCCTCATAGAACAAAAGTGACATAGAGAGGTGTAAAAGGAAAAGTGGATCATCATGTACCACCACCTACCAATAGATCCTTCTGCCAACTATTAATATTTTTTTTGTTAAAATTTCGATAGGTACCACCAAATTGCCCTCTTAGTCCCAGTTTATACTTTCATCCACATTGTTTGTGAGACTCTTTCTCCCACCCTCATCATCAATGGACATTACTGTTTTATTTCACAAAGCAGAGTCTGATTTGAGGTCACTCCCGGCTCTGATAGTATGGGTGCTCTGAGCCTGGCATGAATCTTTTGGTTGTGAACACTACTCTGGCTGGCTAGAGACTCCTGGTAAGGCCTTCTTGGGTTCTTCTTCTATTTCCAAAGCTTGTGTTCACTGGGCTTATAAAATTTTGATATTAACCATTCCATTGTACAATTTTCCTAGTGTCTTCCCCTCCTTATTTCGTTTAATCCTTACAAAGTTTCTATTAGGTATGTAGGGAGGGAATTTATATTTGAGGGACTCAGAGCAGTTAACGACTTTCTTAGGTCCACATAGTTAATGAAGGAAAGACTAGGGCTTGCATACAAGTCTCCTAAGCTCAAACCCCATGTTCCAGCCCCCAGTGCCTCTGTGCCTCTCTAGAACAGAGAGCCACTACAGAGCAGCGTCTTTGACCAACACCTTCTAGCCGTTTTGGATGTTTCTCTAGAGAAACTTATGTTTGTTTGTTGGTTGGTTGGATTGGAGCTGCTGTAATTTATGGCTTAGGAGTATTAATTTTGCTCACAAAAATGTTTTGTAATTTGAATATTCTGGTATGTGGCCCACGGTGACCCAGGGTGACATCTCCAGGAGAAGGTAACTGGCAGGGTGCCACAAGGCCTCCTGGTGACCTTATCTAGTAAGTGAGAGTGCTGGAATTGGAACCAGATTCGTCTGACTCCGAAGCTGAAGCCATTTTACATGTACTCTATGCACCTCCTCATAGACAGCAAGATGCTCAGGGCAGAAGATCAATGCATTCTTTCGTTATAGGCAAATTACATGGAAGCCAAATTCTCAGAAGGTTGCATGCTGAGTGTGGAATAAGACGGAACAAGGAGAGTTCAGGGTCTTAAGAAGCTAATTTCAGCTCAAGTAGCTGAAGGCAAGCTTACCCACTAGGGCAGTGGTCGGCAAACTCATTAGTCAACAGAGCCAAATATCAACAGTACAACGATTGAAATTTCTTTTGAGATCCAAATTTTTAAAACTTAAACTATATAGGTAGGTACATTGTTATTAACTCAATTAGGCTACTCCTAAGCTGGCCTTTGCTAAAAACGTCCTCAATCATAGGGGTCGACCTCAGCGAACATACCCCACTTCTAACGCCTCTTCTTCAAAATAGACTCGCCCAGGCCGAAAACTGACTTCTGCGCACGGGCCATGAAGTTTCAATCGCACTGTATGTGCGCGCCCGCACGTGGTATTTTGTGGAAGAGCCACACTCAAGGGGCCAAAGAGCTGCATGTGGCTCGCGAGCCGCGGCTTGCCGACCACTGCACTAGGGGGTCACACACTCAAACACCAACAGAGGCTCAAAAAAGCTTAACACAGAGGAGTAAAGCAGGGCAGGGAGCAGGTGATGATAGGGAAGAGTGGGGACTGCGGCAAACTAGAGAATGCACCTTTCTAAAGGGAGCAGCTGCTACTTTATAGCTCCACCCCACTGTTGCTGGTGTGGTTAATTCAGGTCTTCCCAATTTTTCAATGAAAGCTAGACACCTATATTTTTCTATGTGAAATTAGTTGACAACTTTAAAAAATACTATGAGTCAATTCAGTGTGGACCAAACAAAACTTGTCTGTGGGCCTGGCTAGGCCCATCAGGTGCCAGCAATGAATGACCTTTCACATTTGGAAAACTTTTACCAAGAGAACCACATTGTTTGAAGCCCTTTAGAAACGGCTTCTTTGGCTCAAAAAGATTTAAGATCAGTGCTCTTCAGATTTTCTTTTAATCCTTAGGACCAACCTCCATTTACAGTCACTCTCCAGATAGAATTGTATATATTTCCTCTTATTAAATTATACTTACATTTCAGCTATGTCTCCTTGGAAGGGTTTCTGGCTCAACCTTTGGTTGGATTGATACTTACATAGCCAATTCTTTGCGTTATGATTACTGCCGTTATTATTTTCAGAGTTACCATTATTCTTATGCTTTGTTATGGGGTGGGGCCACAACATTAGTAACAAAGAAACAGAATTTCCGGAGGATGAGGCCCAGAAATCAGGATTTTAAAAAGATTCCCAGGTGATTCTAATGTGCAGCCAAGGTTGAGAACCACTGCCATACAGTAACCCTTTAATAAATGGTGACTGCTAATGTCTTCTTTAACCTAGTCTCCTGTTTAGAGGGCAATCAATGGCAACTGGACATAAACATTCATGCTGCTCTGAAGGAAACTGCAACCACCATGGAACACTGAGAGACGGACCTAAGGCCTTTGTAGGAAAAGGCTAAGTGACCAGCACACAAGCTCATTTTAGAAATTGAGAGACTTGCGACTGGAAATGCATCATTCTTACTCCCCCATTCTCGCCTGCTCCCCACAGGGAGGAGCAGAGCTGGGACCGTGGGAGCCCAAGCTCTGGGCCTTCCTGCCCAACCTGGGAGCTCAGGCCCAGGCATCACAGCCAGTCTGGGGATGGTGGACCCAGTGACCTCCCAGCCTCTGAAACTTGGGCCTGGAGTCTCTGCTGCCACTCTCTCATGCGATTAGGACAGCGACAACCTCCTGCAGAAGACAAACCCTTTGTCCACCAGCCTCCCTCCGCCACTGCCTGCGAGCAGGAAGGGAGCAGAGGCCTGGTGCCCCTCTCCTCTCGGTCCAATTTCACACATTGGTTTTCCGGCATTAATAAATTGGTTACATTTGCCCTGAGTTTGGCAGGCGAGGTTTCTAATAACACTCTGATCTCTTCAGAGGACACGAGTCACGGGCATGTGGGGGCTCTGGTTACCGCCTCCCCCCACCCCTCCACTGCTAAAGGCCCCGCACGTTAGCAGGGTTCAGGCGCTCGCCTGGGCCAGGGCAGAGCCTAGGACCAGGGCCATGGCTTCCAGGCATTGTCACGGAGCTCAAAGATCTCCCTCAGAGGGAGACAGATAGCGCTGGGCCCCGGACATGCAGCTTTCCCCAGCTGTCAATCCTACCTGGTTTGCATATAGATTGAGAAAATGTGTGAGATTTTACCACAAGAATGGGTCCAGAGAATTCAAGGGGGTGGTGGTGGGTGGAGAGGGGATGAGAGAAAAAAATGTGGGAGGCAGATGTCTGGAGTTCTGTGCGCCCCACACGGCTTCCTTTGTGGAGCCGGGACGGGAGCTCTGGGGACGGACAGCCTGAGTGAGGACAGTGGATGATGATGTGCGTTTGTCCGGGTCGGCTGTTCTTCTTACATGGAATTAGGTGTCTAAGAGCTCCATGGCAAGGGGCTGAGGAGCAAGCCTGAATCAGGGCAACCACACCTTCCGCCTTGGAGGGCCAAGTAGAGGGAGGAAGGAATAAGCTAACGAGAGCATGAACGAAATGCTCTGGGATGAACGGAATAAGGAAAAAAGAATACTGAGAAGATACAGAGAGGGAAGAAATTCAATAGAATCCAATGGATATTTTATGCTAACCTCTACTTGTGATAAAATAGTGTTTTTACACAGCAAGGACATACAGAATCTAGTTTCTGCCCTCTGGGAGCTTATGGCTCAGTTTAAAAACTCAGCCACAGAATTCAATCCTGGAAGAGATTGTGACAGGGGGTGATACAGACAACAGTGCCATGGGGCATGGTGAAGAGGGCAGGGGTTATTGTGGGGAGGTCTGATAGAGGAGGTGGGTCTTGAGAGTCCTCTAGAAGCGTGGGTAAGATTAGCAAGTGTGGGAGGGCATTCCTGAGTAACAGTGGTAGTACAGAGAGCAGAGGAGGAGTAGAGCAGTGGTCGGCAAACTCATAAGTCAACAGAGCCAAATATCAACAGTACAACGACTGAAATTTCTTTTTAAAAAAAAATATATTTTATTGATTTTTTTTACAGAGAGGAAGGGAGAGGGATAGAGAGTTAGAAACATCGATGAGAGAGAAACATTGATCAGCTGCCTCCTGCACACCCCCTACTGGGGATGTGCTCACAACCAAGGTACATGCCCTTGACCAGAATCGAACCTGGGACCCTTGAGTCCACAGGTCATCGCTCGATCCACTGAGCCAAACCGGTTAGGGCTGAAATTTCTTTTGAAAGCCAAATTTTTTAAACTTAAACTATATAGGTAGGTACATTGTTATTAACTTAATTAGGATACTCCTAAGGCTTAGGAAGAGCCACACTCAAGGGACCAAAGAGCCGCATGTGGCTCGCGAGCCGCAGTTTGCCGAGTAGAGGAACGGAAAGACAAATGAGAAGAACAGGAAAACACAGAGAGGCCCAGGCAGCCACTCACAGTTGCCTCGGTCACTGCACAAGCCATAGGCTACCTTGGACGTTTTCCTCCAAAGGAAGTACAACTGGAAGCTTCCTGTAGGATCCTGTCCACTCAGGCCAATTACCAACACAGCAGCCAGCGCCAGGCACAGAGGGAAGGGAGGAGAGAGTGGCTTGTGCACACCCAGGAAAAGCAGGACACGCTCCCCTTTCCTGGGGGCGTCAGACGGGCCTCATGCTGTGGTCCCCCCTCAGGACGCCTGGAGCCACTGACATATCTTAGTCTCAGAGTCTCACCTGGAAGATTCCTAAATGCCGCCCCCCTGTCCCCCTCCCCTCATCCTTCTCTGTGGCTCTCAGGATTCCCAGGAAGGAAGGGCTTTTTCTTTTCTGTTTTTCCCAATTTTTACTTAGAAAAAAATTTTTTGAAAATCTTCACAAAGGTTGAAGGAATATCATACTGAACACAAGGCACACTTAAGTTGCATCACCAATTATTGACATGTGATTCCATATACAGAGATGTGCTGATAAACCAGGCATTTGGGGGAGAGGAGTAGCCCTGGCTTGCAGTATTTGCCAATTTCTGTGGTGTAAAAACTCCCATCATGGCTGATTTCAAGCTATTGAGATTAAACCAGTAGTTAAACAAATGGCATGCAAAATTCCTGAATATTTATCTGCTCTCAGGAGCTGGTAAGAGCCAGTTCGAGTACACCATATTTTTCTAAACTGTTTTCAATAACTTGCAGATATCATGGCACTGAACCAAATAACTTCAGCATGTGTCTCCCAAGAATAAAGACATTCTCAAACATAATTACAACATTATTATCACACTTAAGAAAAAATTAGCAACACATTTCATAATTATTATCCAATATACTTTTCCCACTAAAAATTTCCCAATTATTCTCTAAATGTCATTTAAAACATTTTTTAAAAAAGGAAGAATGCAATGAAGTTTGCATATTGCATATGGTGTTTTCTTTGGTTTAGTTTAATCTAGAATGGTTCCCTGAATTCTCTTTCAGTTGTAGTTTTTTTTATGACATCTATTTTTACAAAGAATCCAGGCCAGTTGTCTATATAGAATGTGTTGCATTCTGGATTTATATGGTTGTTTCTCATGGTTAAATTCAAATTAAGAATTTTTTGGGCAAAAATAATCTAAAAGTGTACTTCATATCAGGCGGGCCTCATATCAAAAGGCTTAAATAATGTCAGATGCTGCACTACTGGTGATGCTAACACTCAGTTAAAGCAGTGGCCACCAAATCTCTCTATTTGTAAAAAAGTGTGCCTTCCCCCCTTTGTTATTAATAAATGATTTGTGAGGAGATATACTGATGCTGTGTGAACGTCCTGGGTCCTCAGGAGTCTTGTGCTCAGTGCTTAGCATCTGTGTTGATCCGTGCCTGAATCAGTTATTACATTAGGGGCTCAAATGCAGTGATTTTCTAATTCTATCTCTCCTTCTACATTTATTAGATGGAATTCTTTTCTTTAAAAGTCTCTTTTTTGAGTATAATTATGGACTCATGGATTTTTTTCCTCCCAAAAAACTTCAATGGATTATAATCCATTACTGTCATTCTCTTTTTGATGTTCAAATTATCCCAAACTTGGCAAGTGGGAACCCCTTCAAGCAGGATCCTGTGTCCTTTTGACATGACCTCATTAATCTTTAAGTATTTCCTTTCTTTCTGGCACACCAAGATTCTCCAGGCTCACTTGTGCTGGCCCTGCACCAGACCCAGAGCAGTCGTTTATTCAAAGAGCCCTGATTTCTTTAGTGGGAAATGATATTTAGAAATCAAGACCTGGGTGCTGGGTGTGCTCATTGCTGCAGTGATGTTACTACTCCTAGGTCCTGTCAGTTGACATGGTTTGAGGGAAATGTATAAATAAAATATAACATAAAGTATGTGCATGTGTATATGTGTGTACGTATGTATGTAGTAATTCCTTAAACCCTGAATGTTATCTTATTTGGAGGTGAGGTCTTTTCAGAGGTATTCAAGTAAACTTGAAATCATTAAGGTGATCTCTAATCCAATATGACAGATCTTGATGGTAGTCAGCTCCTTGTGACTGCAGGACTAAGGCTGCCATTTCTCTACTGACTATCAACTGAGCGATAATCCCAGGTTCCGAAGGTTACCTGCATGCTTTGGCTCATGGCCCCTTACTCTATCTTCAAAACCAGCAGTGGCGGCTCCACGTCATGATTTGACTCTCTCCTACCTCTCCTTCCCTTGTTGCCTCCTCTCTCTTACTTACTCTTCTGCCTTTTTCTTTCACTTTTAAGGGCCCGTGTGATTTCCTTGGGCCCACTCAGATAATCTGGAATAATCCCCCTAAATTCAGGTAACCTTAGTTCTATCTGTACAGTTCCCTTTGCCAGTAATATAACATATCACAGGTTCCAGATATGGATGCTTGGAGAAGAGGGGCATTATTCTGCCTACCACATGATGACATAAATATATTTAGTTTGTTTGCTTTGTCCAACAATAGACACAGAATAGTTTCAGAATTTTGTCAGGAGTGGGGCCCGAGAATTTGCATTTTTAACAAGTTCTCAGGTGATGCTGATGCTTTTGGTCTAGATCAAACGTTAGGACCATCTTTCTATATGATAGATTCCTAAAATTAGTAAGTTGGGTTAAAGTTTATGCAAATTTTTCACTGAATGAAAAATGAATCCTGTATAATTTCTATTTTTTAAAAATATATTTTTATTGATTTCAGAGAGGAATGGAGAGGGAGAGAGAGAAAGAAACATCAATGATGAGAGAGAATCATTGATTCTGCTGCCTCCTGCATGCCCCTCACTGGTGCCCTGACCGGGCATTGAACCACGGCCCCGTGGTTCATAGGTCGGTCCTCAACCACTGAGCCAAACCAGCTAGGACTACTTTTTTTAAAAACTGTGTTACAAGAATAATGTTTATTGCAAGAAATTAAGAATTCTAGATAAACAAAAAGAAGTTAAAGTCACCCATACACACAGATCACCACATTAACAATTGGTGTATTTTGTAACCTCCCCTCGTCCCCCCAATAACATACTGTGAACATTTTTTTCCCATATCATGTCATTCATTAACTATTCTTTTCCAACATTAGCCTAAATGGCTGCATCATATCTACGGAATGTTTCTGAATGAGAATTGACATTTACAAGAGGTTTGGGGAAGGCTGATCTAGCGGCAGGATTTAGAATGGGGAAGCCTGGAGCAAGAAGTTAGGAAACGATTGAAATAATACAGGAGAGTGGTGACAATGGGATTAGATGGCAAGGAGTGAATTTGGGAAACACTGGGAAGAAAGATCTTGCCAGCATACGTAATAGAGGGTGAGAAATGGTTCAAAGCTAAACGGTGTATGATCCTGGGTTTCAGGATCATACACTTGGGTGATGTCTAGGAAGAGACAGATCATCTTTCTTATCTTTGATCCATAAATCTATCTGGGTGTAAAGGTTTAGGGATGGACATTAACTTTCTAGAGGAAGAGCTTCTTTCAGGAGAGCAGCAGACTTTAAATCTCAGAGCCCAGGCTTGACACCCATTTCAATGCAGAGATTATTTGAGAGACTCAATGGTGAGATAGAAAGGCCACATGCTTGAGGATTAAAAAGATGGCATTGCACATCACTGATTTGCCAATTATTGTGAACTTCAAGCCTCATAACCTCCTTGAGCCTTCTGGTCCATAAAATGAGTGATAATATATACTTCATAGAGTTGTTTGTGAGAATTAAATGAAACGATGTACATAAGATGCTAGTCTATAGGCAGCAGGTATTTAAGAAGTGGTGATTTCTTTTATCATTGTAAGAATCTATCTATCTATCTATACTAATAAAAGGGTAATATGCTAATTAGACCGGGAGACCTTCCAGGAGACCTTCTGGACGTCCTTTTGGACAAAGCCATGGTGGCGGGGCCGAGGCAGAGGCAGTTAGGGGCAATCAGGCCAGCAGGGGTGGCAGTTGGAGGCAAGCAGGCTGGTGGGGGGGCAATTGGGGGCGGAAATTGGGGGCGAGCATGTCGGCAGGCAGAGTGGTTAGGGCCGATCAGGCAGGCAGGCAGGCAGGCAAGCGGTTAGGAGCCAGTGGTCCCAGATTGGAGAGGGTGCAGGCCGGGTTGATGCTCCCCCCACCATGTATGATTTTTGTGCACCGGGCCACTAGTACTATATAAAAGGCTAAGTGTCTGTCCGCCCGACTGGTAGCTATGATGTGCACTGACCACCAGGGGGATGACACTCAATGCAGTAGCTGCCATGATGCACACTGGCCATTTAAAAATAAATGGCACCATGGACCTGGTGCCAACAAATCAACACTTGGCTTCCTCCAAGTGGGACACAGGCCCTGCCATCACCCCAGAGCGACACCCCACCAAATCGCAGCCAATGCTGCCAAGACCCCATGGCACAAAATGTGACCCACAGCCCAGCCCAGCCCAGCCCAAAAATGGTGGCTGTTGGCGCTGGGTAATGACGTTATATAGCAAGGCCCGGCTTCTTCTCCCTAACGACTAGCATCCATGGAGTTTCTTCAGCCCAGGAACCCAACTTGCTTTATAGCCAGGTGCAAACATTTTACAGTTCAACCAAGTGTTTGTGAAGTGTTTTCCCATGCCTTATCTCATTTGATCTGCACAGAAGTCCTGGAGGAGGTAGATAGGAGACTCAGTAGAATCCTATTTTCTTTTCACTAGCAAGATGCGAATAGCGATATTAAAATATTTCTTCTAATTAATTTTCTTTCAATGTGCACAAATCCGTGCACTGGGACACCAGTAGCAATATAGAGTAACAGCATACCTATAAATCATCCCACAACATGGCCCCTCCCTGGAGAAGCACGTATGGCTAACCTAGGCATGTCTGTTTGGCAATGAAATGAAACTCATCAGTGAAAAGTTAATTTCTGAAACAGCCCCTTTTGTGAGTAGCTGTCTGCACAGGGGCTTATCTCCTGAGCAGAAACTCCGGGGGTGGCTGTGGGGTGGCTGGAGAGACTCCATGTGTGCTGGATACCTCCAGAGGTTGTCCAAGCACACTGCAGAGAAGTACACAGCAGAAGCAATGAGGACCTTAAATCAATACCAACAGACTTGGTTCTTTTTCTTCTTTCCTTCCCCTTCCACTGGCCCAATATTTCTCTATAGTCTCGGAACACAGGCACTGAGTATAATAAGTCTACAGGCAAATTAGCCTCTCTCAGTTGTCGTCTTTCCTTCCTTCCCTAGAGTGGAGATTACTGCACAGGGTAGATCTGAGGAGCAAATGGGGTACTGCATTGGAAAGTGCCTACCATGATATCCAAGAGGAGTGGACACCACCTACTGCTGAGTTCCTTTTGGGAACCTCTCCAAGGCTGTCTCAGACTAGGCCAGCAGTAAGTAAACCATGCCAGAAAATGGAGTTGTTTCAGCTGCCTGGACACAACCTAGTGTATGATTACCAGAGACATCTAAAGAGCCATCCCTCCCGGCCCCCAACTTTCCACAGCCAACAACTCTCTGACACAGCAAGCAGCACAAAATATCCATCCTCCTAACTTAACTACCGTCTCTTGAGGTTGGAGGAAGAGGCAACTTTGACCCAATGACCCACTCCCCATTTGCCTTAGGCGACATGAAGTGCATTCCTGCATGGCAGTCAACAAATGCTTCTCCAGAGACATGGTGGGACCTGAGGGTCTGTCAGAGAAAGTGGGCCAACATTTATTTGCTCGGTATCTAGTACCGTAAGGCAAGCCCTGTTATATGCACTCGTTTAATCTGATTTCACAACAAGCCCATGAGATGGGTATTATCCTCATTTATCAGACGAGGAAACAAAGACTCAGAAAGATTAAGGCGATGCATAGCACGGTTGGTAGTAGTTACCTCTCCCCTATCCACCTTTCTTTTAATTTAGCTTCCCAACATATGTTCCTGTTATCTTGGTTGCTTTACAGACCAACAAATCTCCAGCCCACACAAAAGGAAGAGCAATACATATACCATATTTCCACTTTTGGATCAGTGTGCTCAGTTTCATTGGATCCTACCAGTAGACACATTAAATTCTGTGATAATAATATTAAACTTTACTGTCAATCTACTATGTACTGCCAAGCCCACATGGATGAGACAGTAAACAGTAAAGGTGGATTATATTTTTTAAATGAAAGCCGGACTGTTTACTCATTTGTTAAAAACAAATTTTCATACAGTGTGAACCCATTCCTGATTTCTTTTAAACAAGACTACTACGTTTTCAAAGTAAAATGAATGGAAATGTGCTGTTTTCTGCTGCCCGTCTCCCGGCTCCTTCTCTTCCACCCAGTGTGGGTTTCTTCCGTCCAGAGATGCTCACAGCTGTTTCCCTTCCTCACTCTGGAGCTCTCTAGGGCAGCCTTCATTCTTCCACCCCACACACCTCCAGCCCCATGGAAACTCCCCCACGGTATGATTGCTTCCACACTTTTATGCGCTTTAAACAGAATACAGCTGAGAACTGCTTATTGATCCCGAGTGGGGAATCCTCCCTTACAAAGCAACTTGCAGTCGACGGAGGAATGTGGAGGCATCCTCTACTCCCTGCTCCCCACCTCCATGCTCACCCACATGTTGACACCCTCCAAACCAGGCCCACCCGCCCCAGTGCCTCCTCTCCTACGTATTTCTGATGAAGCTGACTTTTCTGTTTCTCAGACACTGATTACTTGAAATGCCGAATCACTCCACTTTAATCTTTATCTAGTTTAGAGATTTTATTTTGAAACCCAAATACGGAAAAGAGTCAGTTGCTCCCCAAGTGAAGTCCCAAGAAATATGGATTCCACCTGTTCATCAAAGGCTCATACCTTCTTCTACCCACAAAACCACTAGGGGTTACTATTCCATTATAATCATTTCCCACCATGAGTGAATAATAATAGAGATAATAATAAGGCCTATCTATGGGGTTATTGTGAGGAATAAATGAAATAAACACCTAAAGGACCTGATAAACATTAGGCATTATAGCAGCAAACTTTCTGCTTGGCCTGAACGCTTCAAAACGACATTTCCACTAGATCAGTATTGTCCCACTCACTGATTTAATATGAGATTATGGTGTTTCATTTTTAAAATTGTCCTTTCAAAATGGGCTGACACATCGGTTGGCTTTAAATCAGCGGTTCTCAACCTGTGGGTCGTGACCCCTTTGGGGGTCGAACGACCCTTTCACAGGGGTCGCCTAAGACCATCAGAAAACACATATATAATTACATATTGTCTTTGTGATTAATCACTATGCTTTAATTATGTTCAATTTGTAACAATGAAAATGCATCCTGCATAGCAGATATTTACATGATGATTCATAACAGTAGCAAAATTAGTTATGAAGTAGCAACGAACATCATTTTATGGTTGGGGTCACCACAACATGAGGAACTGTATTAAAGGGTTGCGGCATTAGGAAGGTTGAGAACCACTGCTTTAAATAGTCCCAAATGGTACAAAGCCTGCAAGACCATTCACCATTCACAGATAGGCAGGTTTCTGTTTGAGCAGGCTTACTTGTAACCAGTTCACCTGCGTCTGCCATTTCCTCTGAGGAGGCTTTCTCTCCTTGTCCCCAGGCGGTGTTGGGCAGTTTTATAAAGCGAGGCTCCAGAGCCCCCTTGCTTTCCCTTTGGAAGCACCTAACATAACACATCATTTTGAAATTTGCCATTTGCGTCTTCCATGAGACTACAATGCTGTAAGGTCCGGGACTGTGCCTTATCCATGTCTGAAGCCCCAGGGCCCAGTACAGTGTCTGGCATATAGCAAATTCTCAATGAATATGTATTGAATGAAAAAAAGAATGAATAAATATTTAGTAGATCTATAGGTGGGTTGATGTCTGAGCCTATATTTTGGAAGATCAGACATGATTAAAGGAAGGGAATAATTAGGAATAATCCTTGGGGCTCATTTTTCTCACCCAAGAGCAGGTATACTTTCATGCTTTGCTTTATTTAGGACGTTTCCAGATTAATACCTGGATTGTGGTATTTTTGTGATTGGAAATAACTCTGCCAATCATTCACAAATAACTACTTTCCGTTCTCTTCACCCCAGCTCCTGCCTTTCCTTCCCAGGGTTTCCCATTAGTTCTCTACAGGGGATTTTCAGCCATGGAAGCTCTATATTCCAAAAGGGAAAGGGAAAGGTGACTGGAACAGGACTAAACAGGAAGAGTGAATTATCTACAGCCAGAGTTAATAGCTACTCCCACTAGTTTCCATTCACCTTCCTTAACTCATAACATTTCTATTAGAGCATTGATTATAGCTGAAATATAGTAATTAATATTTGCATAGCACTTCTCAGCATTTCTATAATGCATTTATCAAAATATTTAATTTAATCATCAGGACAATTCTATTGGATAAGTTCTTATTCTTTATATTGTACAAATTAGCAAATTGGGCTCAGTGCAGTTAAGTGACTTGCCTAAAATCACACAGCCTGTAAGTCCTGGGTTAGGGAAGAACAGAACCAAGCCCCGCTCGGACACTCCACTGTTTCACTTGGCTTCGCGTTAAAATGCAATGCCTACCCCGTGCTACCTGCTATGCCTAACCCAGAGCCTTATAAATGAGGTCAGAGTCCTTTTCTTATTCATCATTGTATTCTTGACAGCACTTACCATGCTTTGCTCCTCATCAACACACAATGAAATTCAAGAAACTAAAAGTCTTTAAAGATCTGATATAATTACATGAAGCTAAAGTGCGAGGCCTTACCTTGTAGGGTGTGCCCAGGTAAACAGCACCCAGTGGAGCCAATTCCAAGTGTGGAATGCAAAGTCCCGTGCAGAAAGGCGGGCAGCTTGCAGCTCACCACCCCAAATCCGCAACCACGCCGGGAAGGAAGCGCTGCTTGACCAGGCACCAGTTTCAAATATTTACTCCCAGATGACTGAGGGTACCTAAGAACAGGTGATAATAATAATTAAAAGCAAAACCAAACAAAGCACCTGAGAGCCCTGGGCCCTGCCATTATCGTGCACCGGAATCACCCTACTGGAACTTATGAGAGGCTGCGATGGTAGAGTCTGTGCAAAGCAGGAACTGTCTGTGCCCTGGTTTCCTTGTCTGTAAAGGGAATGCTACTTGCACCTACTTCATCAGGTTGACATGAGGATTAAATGAATCAATACACTGAATGAGCTTAAAACAGGGCCCGGCACATGGAGTAGGAGTGTACTATCATCGGTATTATTGCGGCTGCTACTGCTGTTAAAGAGAGAGCAACACGGATATTTCAGGAGATAAAAGCAAAAAGTTGGCCAACCTCAACCAAATTCCAGGCCAAGCCACTTCGTTTTACTAACCTAGACTTAATGGCCACACCTGAACTCTCAGTGAAATAATTTGGTTAACTTTGCCCTTGAGTGGAACTGAAGCCTCAGAAGTCGTTTGATTTGGTTCTAAATCTCCAGTGGGTCTTCGGGATAAAGTGAAAGATTAAAAATGAAAACACCCCCTTTTCTTTTCCCTCTCCCCCTACTCTGTCTTCCGTCTGCTGGAGACCACTTCTCCAGGCCCATGAGCACTCTGCCTCTCCGATCTGTCACTCTCCTCCTTCCCCTGCCAGTGTCTCCTATTTGTCCTTGGGTCTTTTATGCCTTTCCCTGTGACCATGAACCTCATTTATCACTCATTTCTCTGAATCCCTATGGCGCTCACCATCTGGCTTATATGGGTCCTTGCAATTTCCTGTATGTTAATCTTATTTCTCAGAGAGCAATGAACTCTGCAAAAGCAGGCCAGACACCTGGCCCGCCAGGTTAAACTGTGCTCTGAACTCCTGCTGCCCGCTACATACAAAGGTACACAATTTCTCTGTCCTCCCAGGAAAAATTTTCAGTGTGTGTGATGGGTTGAGAAAATCTAGTCAAGTATTACAAAAGACCTTCAAAAATGTAGACTAACATATGCCAGAATAATACAAACCAGACATTTATTTTTAAAAATATTTTCCTGGGTGCTAATTTTTATATTTTAAAAATTGATTTGAAAGAGAGAGAAAGAGAGGGAGAGAGATTTGTTCCACTTATTTATGCACTTATTGGTTGCTTCTTGTATGTGCCCTGACTGGGGATCAAACCTGAAACCTTTGTGTATCGGGATGATGCTCTAATCAACTGAGCTACCCAGTCAGGGCCTTGGTGCTAATTTTAAACTCTCTTCTGTTTTCATAGAAGGTGCTGCTCTTTTGACATACAGGTTGGGGCAAAAGTAGGTTTACAGTTGTGAGTATGTGAAACAGTTTATCTTGTATTAATATTTATTAGTTGTATTATTTTCCATACGATTAACTGTAAACCTACTTTTGCACCACCCTGTATATCTTGAAAAGGAAGTTTTTCCTTCCCAGGTACTTGCAGGGTGCAGCCCCACCCAATTTTGATGCTAGTCTGATAAAAAACAATGTTTTTTTTCCCCAGGGATTCACACCATTATTTGCTGCTGCCTTTATTCCCTATTGAATACTGCCCTCCCTCATGGGCTGGCAGGCACTCTGCCTGAGCCTCAGCCCACTGTGCCATCCAGCCCGGCTGTCCATTCCAGACTCCCATGGCAGGGGAGCAGGGGACTGCCAGCCAAAAGGCTTCAACTTTCAGTGCTCTCAAGAGACAAGCTTAAGTTTGTTGAAGATTAAGGCCGAAATCAGGATTAACTCGTGGTGGGAAATGCTTATAATGGAATAGTAACCCAAAACCATAAAGGCGCGCCAGGCCTGACTATATGTTACTATCCTCTATTGATTGCTGCCATATTGATTCATTACGTTGGACCTTCTTGGGTAGAAATGGCTTCAAGCAAGTCCGAAGTCACTGGCCCTCTTGAGCCCTAGACATTGGTCATCTTTCTAGAAATGAGCTCCTGAGTCAGAGCTCACTCCAGCTTCCTGCCCTGTGCCGCCAGCCCCTGTAACCGAATCCCTGCCCAGCCTGGTGCCATCTCCTCTGAGACTGCACTTTCTAGAGTTTTCCTTCATGGGAATCAGAGTTCAAAAATAAATCTAAGGATGAAAAACCACACCAGTCCTTGCCATGTTACCTAGGGGCTCCCGCCTTAACATGACGCCAAGTTTACAGTCCTCTCACCAAGGTCCGGGAGCTGCCACTGGCTCATCAGAACAGGGCAACCTGGTACGATTCTCCCGCCCTCATTCCCCTGATGCTGTCATTTCCAACTAAGAGGGTTTTTAGTCGGTGTGCCTGTTTGCCAAAACCTATATAAATCAGAATGTGCACTTTGCAAGACTTAGGTTTGATTAATCTTAAAAAATTTAGAAGCTGCATGAGTTGGGTTTGAGATTAAGTGTGCAAAGATGTTAGGATCAGCCTCCCCACCAGCCTTCAGATTGAGATGGATGAGGAGCAATACCAGGTTTGAGCTGCCCATAATTGAAAAAGTGTGTGCCCAAAATATCATATTTATCCCGCATTTCTCCGAGAGCCATAACTCTAAGGCCTTTCATTAGAACCTCGATAAAGTAAAAATGTCTTCAACTGTAAGAGTCCCAGACCCCCTGGGCATTCATGAATTGCTGAGAGAACAGGGTTAGGAATGCTGAGAATAAAAGGTATTGGGGAAGAAGAGGAGGGTGAATTCCCTAAAGGCAAATGGGCCCTAGGTTTCCCTGAGAAAGCAGCACAAACTGAAGAGTAGCATTTGTGAGCGAGTGACCAGTGGGAGTGTCAGTATAAACCACCAGAATCCCATTGGCTAAGCTGTAGCAGCCACATGGTCCGCCCAGGGGCATCATGGATGCAGAGCTGTCAGGTGCCCAGCTCTGGGTCGGCACTCACACTCTGTGCTATGTAAGTGGACATGGCTCCTGAGGTTGTGCATCTTGGTGGCTGTGAGCAGTGGAAGCCACTGGAGACCTAAATGTGGGCCCCAGGGGCAGGATCACAGGTCTTCTGGCCCTTTCTCAGCCCCAAATCTGTGCTAGTGGTGTCGAAGCTGAGGGATGGCACTCTCGTGAGAATTCAGCAAACACTGAGCATGTGTCCTGTGCAGTTGTGTGCATGGCATTGTGGGGGATGCAAATATGCCTGAGAAACACTTAGCGATCTGAAGAAGCATGTGGGGATGGGCTGCAATCTCTTACCTGGCCACGGCTCATGCCTGACCATGACTTTAATGTGCTGACACCTGGGCTGCTGTTCGCTCCCTGACCACCCAGCCCCATTCTTGTCCATTTCACCCACCGCTGTTTGCTTAAGTCTGCTTGTTTTAAATGACACAATGCAGACCCCAAAATATAAACAACTATAGATTAGACGCTGGACTTCGAATCTCTCCAGAAAATTCACTTTGTTCTCTGCTCCCTTTGGAATACTCAGATGTTGACCCTGAAAAGTTCTACTAGTGTTTCGTGTGAGTGTGTGCATGCATTCACACCCATCACCCGCACACAAAGGATTCACAGAGGTCATTTCTAGTGAAGCGCAGGCCCAGGACTACAAAATAAACGTTCAATGTGAAACATAAATTAAACTTAAATATTAAAAAGTTGGCAAGCAGCTTAGCATGAGATTTTATTTTCATTGCAGGTCTGTGAATAAGGGTCATGCATAATAACTAAATGGGCTGATTCTCCTTGTTTACGTCTTGAAGGTATAACGCTGGGGCTAAAGAAACAGTATCCACTGGCACAGTATTTTGACCACTCGTCGGAGCTGGTGGATTTGGTAACACAAAGAACTAAGGGGCAAATTCATAGACACGTGACCTGGCGTGAGGCTCACTGGAGGGCAGTTCCGAGCTATCAGCACATCAGCACTGCTGGGCCTGTGCAGAGAGAGGCGGCACCCCAGGCTGTCCCAAGGTCCTGGGTGAAGAGGTTTGGGGTGATTTATCTGAGGATGTGTTTTTATTGATTTTAGAGAGAGAGAAAGGGAGAGAGTTAAAAACATAGATGTGAGAAACATTGGTCAGTTGCCTGCCATATGCCCAAATAGGGACTGAACCCACAACCTCGGTATACACCCTGACCGGAAATCGAACTCGTAACCCTTTGATGCATGGAAGGACACTCCAAGCAACTGAGCCAGGGCTCTGGGGGTGATTCTGATAGAGGTGGCCAGGGGACCGTATGGAGGAACTGATATGCTCAGTGAAAACTGCTGACCAATTGTGCATCTACATGAAGGGCACACAGGAGAGTTCACTGGACTATTCTTGCAAGTTATTCAGAGGTTAAATTTGTATAAGATACAAAGTTAAATAAAACAAAAGACCCATCCTCTCACAGTATGCCGAATTCCCTCAAACACAAAAGCAACAGGACAAAGGGAGGGGTGTGGAATTCTCCCTCAGCCCTCACTTCTTGGCTCAGGCTGGGTCTATGTGTGCCTTGAAATTCTTCGACACTTGTTGAAAAGCCACATAGGGGATGCTTAGTCAGAAGTCTGGCCACTTCAGATCAGGCCGGATGACAGACTGACAGCACAGACGAAGGGGTCCTTTTGTCCAGGACCCTCTGGAGGACAGAAGAAGGGCCTGCCAGACCCACAGGTGTGGACGCGTCTCCCCCAGTGGGTGAGGAGCCGCACTCAGAAATTCTTCTCCTAGGGCTAAGCACCCAACATATGCGACTGATTAGAGCTAATATCTCATTTCTAATTCCATTGATTCCTCGGAAAGAGCAAGTCCCAGAGACCACGGCTATTCTTAGCAATTGCAGCTCCTCCCCCACCGCTAACTGACTCGGAGAGGAGAGGGAGGAGGTGGCCAGCAGGGACTGTCAGAGGTTGGCAGCGAGGACCCGGCCCCCACTGACTGTCGGTGGGGCACGGTGTCCAAAGCACACGCCTGCGGTCAGCGCAATACAAACCCACACATGGGTCTCTCCCGCCTCACGTCTTCCCCATTTCCAAGCCACAGCTGTGGCAGAGCCACCATTAATAATGAGAAGGCTCCTCTCTGGGCCCAAGAGCTCTGTGACTTCCAAAACGCGTTCCTTCTCCTTAGCCCTTTAATCTTCCTGTGGTTTGGTAGGAAAGCTGCTCCATGGCCTCCTTTCTGTTACCACAGGAAATAAAGAAAAGGCCTGGGTCTCATCCATCCAAAGAAAGGATTCCAGTCCTCAGAGGGGATTTTTCAATGCAGACACAGTGCTATCCCAGGAGGCCCCTCAGCACAGCACTGAGAAAGGAGGGCCTTGCTCGGCCAGCCTGCGGAGCCCGTGGGGTTCCACCTGATGCCACGCTGGCTTTCCCTGTGGTGGCCTCAGGGAGTGTTTGTTAAGCTGAGCTGAATTAATCACAGGGAATCTCCCCGAGCACTCTCCAGGTGTAGCCTGTTCTTGCCTGTGAGAGGCTCTGGTTTCACAGACCCCGCCTCAGACCCAGAACAAATGGCTGATGTCTGTTTCCAGCACTGCCATTAAGGGGCTGTGTGACTCAGGTAGGTCTGCTGGCTTCTCTGAGTCTCATTTTCTGCATGGGTGAGAACAAGAGCCTTGATCCCGAATTACACAATGTTTTCTATGGTCTAAGGAGGTACGAATAAAGATCTGGGTCAATGCTGGTTTTCCCTTAAGTGAAATTTCCACCAACTTGCCAACGGCCCCTGTTCTTCTGGCTTTGAAAACAGACCAAGTTGAGTGTGACCTCATGGCTCATATTTTTTAGAAAAATGTTTTTATTGATTTTAGAGGAAAGGAAGGGAGAAGGAGAGAGAGAAAGACATCGATGAGAGAGAAAATCGACCAGGTGCCTCCTGCACGCCCTCCCTCCCCACCCCCCACACCTCAACTGGGAATGGAGCCTGCAACCCGGGCATGTGCCCTGATTGGGAATCGAACCAGTGACCTCTTTGTTCATGGGTCAATGCTCAACCACTGAGCTACACCGGCCAGGCAGTCATGGCTCATATTTATACAGCAAAAATCAGAGCCCCTCAAAGCTAGTGCTGGGGATAAAATAATGATAAATGGAAACTAACTTTATCATCCAAAAATACCCCCTCAAACTCTGAAGAAATATTGATAATAACTCTCCATCTGCTGAATAAATCAGAACAAGACTGGAGAGCCTACCCAACATTGTTTGAGTATGGAGGACAGCCAGTAAAGTACTAGAGTTTCATGAAAACTGATCTCAGGGGAACTGACATAAATAAAATATGTCAAAATTTTAAAGAGGAAAATGAAAATAAAAGCAATAGCAGAAGTATTTTCTGTTTATTATCATCCTCATTGTAAAGAACCTTTTCAGAAAGGTCTAGGAATTCAGATGCTTGACTTTGAATCTAGTCTTTACCACTATTCCCACCTAAACTTAGTGAAATCATGTCACCTCTCTACACAGAGAACCTTGCTTGGTGACTGCGAGGCATAAATAACAAATTAAATAAAACATTTATAAATTCTTTTGGGGGGGGGAGGGGAGAGACAAGTGCCTAAAACTAAGGTGTTATGTGAATAAACCACATGGATAATTATAAATAATAGTGAAATAATGTCTCCAAACACTTCAGGAAAAGAGCTGTAACAGGCAGCAGCTGCTTTAGTGCGCCCCCTGCAGGTTGGCCCAGATGTTGGCACCAGGCTAGAGCCCAACATGAGGGAATCTGAGCTGAGCCTGGGCTAAGCAGTGAGACCTGTGGTGGGGATGAGTAAGGGGTGGGGTGGAGGGGTTGAGTGAGAAAGCTCAGTTTAGTCTTTACTGCCAAGATTCCTACAATGCTATTATTAAGGCCCGGTGTCCCCTCCCCACTGACAAGCCCCAGATCTGCTGGACAGAGCCCAGGTTTTAGAAAGTGAGGCTGTTAGCTTTCCTGGCCTCTTGCTCTCTTCAATTTAAATACCCTGGAGGAGGACTCAGGTTCTCCCAAAGTCATCTCAAAGTGTGGGGTGGCCCTGGGTGACTGATAGTCCGTTGCTATTTGGGGTTGTTGTTCAGGTTAGGGGGCCTCCACCAGTTTGAAAAACTGTTGGCTTATATTTGGATTCTTGGTGCCTCCAGTGAATATCTATTATGTTCCCCACCCCCAAACAATGTAATAAATGTAGTCCACGGTCTAAATGACTAATCAACCGTATACATGGACCAAAATATCTTCTGGGGCTAAAGTAAGAACAGCTGTAATCACTGCAGTACATAGTTGGAAACTCAAACTGGGATAAGTCCAATAATTTATAGGTATCTCTGCATGTTTATATGAAAATGATCAAATGCCAGGATTGCTAGCATGTACCGTATGAAAAATAAAAATCATTCTTTTGCAGCAAGGGGGCTCTCTTAGATATCCTATCTGGGAAATAACTTAAAAATAAATGGCATAGAAAGTAGGGCACCCAATCTGAACTACATATAATAATCTTTGGGAATTCAGCACCACAAAAAAATTCTCATTTTTAAAAACTGTGTTTTCCAAATTTTTCATCTTCTTTATCCTTCTTTTTTCCTGAGCTTCTGATGCTGATGAAATGCCCAAGGCTGCCGCTGCAGAGGCACACCACCATTGCTCTCAGGCCTCTGGGATGATGTGCGGGAGCATGGGAGTGTCAGAGATGGTGTCTGACTTTTTAATATTGATGCAGGGGTAAGGGGTTCCCAAAGAGAAAGAAAAGGATATTGAGTTATCGCTTGGCTTTTCAGCCATGATATAGTCAATTTCCACAGATTTTAGGGGGTTGAGAAGAAAGCTGGGCTCTTGGAACAAAATTTTATTTCAAAAAAATCATAGAATTTTAGTATTTGAGGACAATTTAAAGATCATTCTATTTTAGAGATGAAGAACTTTTCCCTATATGAGGTAAAGTGGCTGATTTAAAATGTATTAGTATCAGAACCATGACTTCCATTTCAAAAGATATGTAAAGAGGCAAAATAATTGGAAGAGGAAGAGGCAAAGGAGGGAAATTATTGGTGAGAGGGAGAGGGAGAGGGAGAGGGAGGGGGAGAGGGAGAGGGAGAGGGAGAGGGAGAGGGAGAGAGGAAGAATAAAGAGAACCACAAGAGACTCGAGAAAAAGAAAAGGCAGTCTTGAAAGAGGGCAGAAAGACAAAGTGGTTGTTGCACAATTATGAGAAAACACCATAATGTATGTTTAACAATATCCCATGCTTCCCTTTTTTGACTTGCTCTGTATTGAACCAACCCTTCAATTTACCAAATGGGACATCTTGGAAGAATCCTGGTTTCTGGGCAATCTGGAGTGTTGGAAAGCCGGCCACCAAATAGCTTTAACAAATAATCCTAATTTGGAAAATCAGTGCTTGGAAGAGATCTGAGAAATCATTTTTTCATTTTCTGTTTCGTGTGTTTTCCCCTTCAGCCACACCTAACCCATTCCAGAGGGACGGAACTCCAGTGATTCTATTCACAGAAGGAGCTGACTGCCTTGAAGCATCTGGCCTGGTGCCCTCGTGTTGTCACAGCTCATAGCTCATCTTTCTCTATGCCCTGGGCAGCTGATCTGAATATAGAGTTTACATGAACTTCAAAGGAAGCTGGCAGGATGGAGTTGGGGCCTCGCTGCTTTAATCAAGATGGATTCAAAACCTTTGCTTATCAAGTAGAAAACTAAAACCAGCGATGGAGAACTAATTGACACTGACTAAAAAGGAAATGGCAATGGAAAGGTGCAGGGAGCTCAATAAGATTATATTTAAAGTGGTAATACTCTCCTAGCAGTTGATGATGGATTAAGTTTACCTCTTGCTTCCATAAATATTAGCCCATGGAATAAGATAGCCTCCTATAAGGTATCAGATGAGAAGTTCAGGAAAATGTGCAAAAGCTCAAAAACATTGTTTCCACATGCATGTCATGGTAATGATATTCCTCCCTCCTAGGGCCTGGGGCTGCCTGTTTAAGCTTCTTTAGCAAATTGTGGGAGCTGCACCCCTGGCCACGGCCCACAACTCTGTACCTCAAGGGGACATCATTCAGCACTCCACCTGCCTTTTCTCTTCTCAGGCTCTAGCTCATATGGGGACCGTTCACATGAAATGCATCAAATGTTGACTTGGGTTCTGATTTATGGTCCCCCAAGTTAGTCCCCTTGCAGGGAAACACAGAGTCTGGCGCATAGTAGGTGCTCAAAGATGCTTGTTGGATACATGCGGGAAAATAAGCTATTATATCATTCCTGTAACCTGGCCCAGCCACCCAGCACCATGCTAAGCACAGAAATATATCTGAGCTTTGTTCATAACATAGACTGCCCTGGGAACATGATGGAGTCCCTCTGGCTCAAGACTAAGGAATTCATTGCGTCCTTTGCTGAGAGGACACTTGAGAGCCACTAGTAAGTCTTTCAATGCCAGAGCAGGAGGAAGAGTTGGGGAGAAGGAAGGAGGACAGGGGAAGAGGTGCCTGGAGCCAGTCCTGGCCATGAATTTCTCATTAACTTTTTATGGATTTATTCTTTTTAAAACCCTCACCCGAGGATGTTTTCCCATTGATTTTTAGAGATATTGGAAGAGAGAGGGAAGGACAGAGAGAAATACTGATGTGAGAGAAACACATTGATTGGTTGCCTCCTACATGCACCCTGACCAGCGTCTGTGTCAGGGAGGTACATGCCCTTGACCGAAATCGAACCTGTGACCCTTCAGTCCGCAGGCCAACACTCTACCCACTAAGCCAAACCAGCTAGGGCTGTTTTTTCTTTTAAGGTCTCTCCTTCTCAGACAAAGAAACATGACCTCTATTTCCCACACTCTCTTATAGATATCAAAGGAGAAATTGGGTCAAAAAATGGGACCCAAAGAGAAATATAGGCACTAGCAGATTGGGAGTTTTTACTTTCCCTTAGGGAATTTTTTCAAATTTCACACACAAGAACATTGCCCCTTCCCCTGATCTGCTTCTGCTGTACAGTTCTCTCCAAGCCAAAGTGCGGCCCAGGGGCAGGTAGAGGAATACACTGGGACTGCCCCTGATATTTTCAAGAGGAAAAGGAGAGGGAAAAGAAGAAAACTAGAGAGAACTAATAAAAGCCAAATCTCTCGTGAAGCATGTATAGTATTTTTAAAAATAGTTTTCAAAGAAGATCTATAAGTGGTCACTAAGCACATGAAAAGATGCTCAACATCTTAGTCATTAGGGAAACACAAATCAGAACACCACCTCACACTCATTAGGAAGGCTAAAAAAACAAACAGATAGTAACAAGTGTTGATGGGGAGGAGCTGAAGAAACTGGAACCCTTGTATTTTGCTAGCTGAAGTATAAAATGGTGTAGCTTCTTTGGAAAACAGTTTGGCAGTTTCTTTAAAAATTAAACATAGCCTTACATGATCCAGAAATTCTACTAAGTATATACCCAAGAGAAATGAAAACATATGTACACCTAAAAAGTCATACACAAATGTTCATAGATGTATTATTCATAATAATCAAAAGGTAGATACAATCCAAATGTTCTTTAACTGACAAAATGCTCTATATCCATACAATGGAATGTTATTCAGCCATCAATGGAATGAAGTACTAATACATGCTATAACATGGATGAACCTTAAAACCATGTTAAGTGAAAGAAGTCAGATATGAAAGTTCACATATTGTATGATTCACTTATATGAAATGTCCAGACTAGAAAAACACAGAGGCACAGAAAGTTGTGGTTGCCAGGGGTTGGGTGGAGGGGATAATGTGGAGTGACTGCTAATAGGTCAGGGCTTCTTTCAGGAGTAAAGAAAATGTTCTAGAATCAGATAGTGGTAATAGATGCACAACCTTTTGAACATATTAAAAACCACTGAATTGAACATTTTAAAAGGGTAAACTGTATGTAAGCTTTATATCAATAAAAACATTTAAAGGAAGAAGAATTTGATATTGCTCAAAAACCCTAATTCTAGGGCCTTGCCAGAAACTCTAATCCCTACTTGAAAAGTTTTTCTAGTTTACAAAGAGTGTCAGCCTCCTCCCCCTTACCCACAACTCCCACTGCCCCACAGCCCAGATCCACAATCCCTAAAGAAATAACTAGGAGGAGAGACGTCCATCAGCAGCTGGAGGTGAACTGGGATACACTCGACACTTGCAGACATTCTCTGCAAGAGGGTGGGAGGAGGGTGGACAGAGGAATGAGAATAAAGAGAGATGAGCTGCCAGATCCCGAGAAGAGATCGCGTGCTGAACATGAAAGGAAGGCATGATGTCTTCAGAGAGGCCTCTTGAAACCCTTCCCAACTGTTGACTATCTGCTAGTGTGGCCAACATAATCTGCTTTAGACAAAATCATGACTTGACCGGAAGATGGGAGGTCAACTCTGAGCAAATGCCAGGCTTGTCTGCCTGCTGGGCTCCTCCCTGGGTTCCCACTCTGCTGGCCTAATCTCTCCCCCGGCTCAGGACTTCCAGTTCGCCGCCCTCAATCCCCTTCTCCCTCTTGGATGTGTGACATCCTCTGAAGGGATGTCAGTGTACTGCACGATTAGTTGCTTATTTAACCACGTACAAAGTCAATTCTAAAAAACCAAATTCGTATCTTCAGAAGATGCTGGGGAACCAACTATTTTTTTAAAAAAATAACGTTTATCCTGCCTTTCTTAAGCAAACTGTACTACTGAAAAAACAAACAACACCCAAAAACAATATGGGTACTGAATTAGAATATTTCTTTAAATTCATGAAGAAAGAATAATAGAATTGAATTTTAATGAATTAAGAAAGAGTATTGGACATCAATAGCTACTAATATCACAAAAAAGAGAGACATTGAGACCTGCATGGCCTCCTGATAAAGAACACATCACTCACAAGGTTGTCATGCCAAAAAACAAAACACCAAAAACAAAAAGCCTTGAATTAGGGTAAGTGGAAACATAGAGACTAGAGGAACAGACTAAACTTTGTTCTGGGGAAGCAACCAGCAACATCCAGGCTGTAGGAAACTGCAGATAAGTGATCCCACGTCTTCAATAAATGAATTGTAAGAAAAATAAGGAGATGGAGGGAAAAAACCTATGGATCAAAAGATACTTAAGAGATTTTTTTTTTAAATGCAGACAAAACCTATGTACACTTAGGTGATGAGACTGTAAAGAAAAGTGGGAAGTGGTTGCAGTTAAACTTAAGATAGTGGTTACTCTAGCAGGGAGGGAGGGGCAGTGGTTGAGAAGGGGGCCCATAGGGAGCTTCCAGGGTGACTGGAAGAATTCTCTTCTCATGGGTTGTGTTTATAAGAGAGCTAGCCTTAAACAATTATTTAAACCTGCACATTTGCTTTTCATGGTTCTCTGTTACTTACATTATAACAATAAAAAGTTATAACTATAGCCTGGTCGGTGTGGCTCAGTGGTTGAGCATCAACCTGTGAACCCATGAGGTCACAGTTCGATTCCCAGTCAGGGCATATACTGGGGTTGTGGGTTCAATGGCTTGTGTGGGGCGTGCAGGAGGCAGCTGATCAATGATTCTCTCATCATTGATGTTTCTAACTCTCTCTTCCTCTCCCTTCCTCTCTGAAATCAATAAAAATACATATTAAAAAGTTATAACTATAAAAACGTTTCTAAAGTAAAAATTAAATTATTTAAATAATCAGCTACGATGGAAAGGAAACCCAAGAAATGGAGAGGAAAATATTAAGAACAAGAGAGAAAAAGGATCACATTTATGACCACAAAGAACTTTTTATAGCAAAAACAGACCCATTTCTTTACCACAAGGATGATTCTTGGTGTCACCCAGGGCTTTTCCCTCTTTAAAATGCACAATGAATTTAGCCACCTGTGTCTCTGGCAATGGAATTAAGGCCGCAGGGGGACAGTACATGTGTGTTGGGGGAATGGGAACATCTTGAGACCGCGGCTTGGCAAAGGCCTGGGTGGCAGCACGGGAAGCATGGGGCACAGTGTCTGCATTGACCCTCGTCAGGGAGACACCAGCATCCCTGGGAGCAGCTGGAGGTCAGGACCCATGCAGGGAGATGTCAGCCGTGTCACAGCCTTGGGGGCAGAAGAGTGAGGCCTCTGTGTCTGCCTGTCCACATGTCTGTCAGCGTAACATTTTGGGTCAATAAATACTCATCAGGATGCACCATTTCAGCTGACCTACACCAGCCCCTCTCCCGGAGGAGAAAATAAACAGGGCTTGTGGACGCAGAGGACTTCTGCCCCCTCGGAGCTGCCATTGTGCTCTGTGTGCGAGCCAGGAGCTCAGATACACTTTTGTCTCCTTGCGCCCCTTGGATCTTGCGCATGTATTATCCGGCATGGACCCAACGCCTTCCCTGTGTGTTAAACGGTCATAGAGTGCCATCAACATGTCAACTCTGACAGAATAATGCTCAAGGAGAGGTTAGTTAGTTCATCCATGCGCAGCTCTCTCTGTAACCTGCCAGTGGGAGGGTCCCCCAGCACAGTTTCTCTCTTCCTCCTCTGTGCCCCTGACATTTATTTCCATGCATCTGTTTTGGCGTTTGCGCTCATTGCTCTCTCATTGCTATTGTCTATGTATCTGTCTCCACTGCTAGACTGGGAGCCATTTATTGTGCAATTCTTAGGTGCAAAGCATTATGCTAGATGAAGTGGCAAACAAAATAGTGCCTACCTCCTAGAGCTAAGGAACAGATAAGTAACAAACATACAAATAAATGCATAATTTGTGAGTGCTAAGAAAGAAGAGAAAAAGGTAGGATGAGTGATTACATAGGGGCATCAGTTTGATATTGCCAAATCAGGCAAGGCTTTAGTGTGAAAGAATAAGTAGAGATTGGCCAGGAAAGAGTGTTGCTGGGCAGGGAGTGTGTCCAGAGCACAAGAGTGAGAGAAACACTGGTACAAGGCAGTGATGGAGAGGTAGGCGGGGCCATAACATGTAGGGCCTGGTAGAGCTTGATAAGGATCCTAGATTTTTAACCTAAGTGCAAAAGGAAGGAGCACGTGTGTAGAAATGGGTAGACCCACCCAGCCGGCATGGCTCAGTGGTTAAGCATCAACCTATGAACCAGGAAGTCATGGTTCAATTCCTGGTCAGAGCACATGCCTGGGTTGCAGGTTCAATCCCAGTGTGAGGCATGCAGGAAGCAGCCAATCAATGATTCTCTCTCATCAATGATGTTTCTATCTCTTTCTCCCTCTCCCTTCCTCTTTGAGTGTGCATACATATGGCTTAAAAAAAGAGAAATGGGTAGACCCATAAGATGACTGTTTCAGTGATGATGGAGGGGTGGATGAGAGTAAAGAAGGTATTGATGAAGAAAAGTCAGCAGATCTGAGGTGTGTCTGGAAGGGAAATTTGGTAGGAATCTTGGGTGGAATAAGGGTTAATTCCACAACTTCTGGAAGGAATACCCAGGTAGATGAAGGTACCATTCACTAGCATAACCCAATAGACAAACAAGACTAGCTCATGTATATGCACAAATGCTAAGTCATGACTAAACTCATTAGCAAACCTATTCTGAGTGTAGAGTTTCCCATATTGTAACCCCTAAAGTAGAGCCAGAAGTCGTTGTCCCAGACTCCCTTGCAGCTGCCATCAGATGTGTGAACTAGGTTTTGCCAATCAGATACACCCATGTGAATCCTCAGCTTGGAAGCTAATGCTACAAGGAAGTAGGTATGAATGGCATCCATCCCACGTGAACATGACCACACGGGCTCAATGGCTCAACTTCTGGCATCCAGGACCAAGCATTATAATGCAAGCTACAGTGTCTCTCCAAGAAGCAGAGTTGTTGCCAAGTGTTGGCAGCGATGGTGTTTTCACTGGAGCAAATGCCACAGTCTCATTTGGTGTTGTTTCTGGCCTCATCGCTTCTAAGTCTGGTTCCCTTGCCTCCAGAGAATTCTGAGTTGCTTAATATTTATAACAAATTATTTTTTCTGTCTAAACTAGCCAGAGTGGATTACATTTTTTGCAACAAAGAACTGTGCCTGATAGTATTACCTTTATCCCCATTTTATTATTTTTTTAAATATATATTTTATTGATTTCTTACAGAGAGGAAGGGAGAGAGATAGAGAGTTAGAAATATCGATGAGAGAGAAACATCGATCAGCTGCCTCCTGCACACCCCCTGGGGATGTGCCGCAACCCAGGTACATGCCCTTGACAGGAATCGAACCTGGGACCTTTCAGTCCGCAGGCCGACGCTCTATCCACTGAGCCAAACCGGTTTCGGCCTTTATCCCCATTTTAAAGATGAAGACATTGGGTTTTCCAAAAATGGAGAAAATTTCCCAAGATTACACAGCTAGTAAATAGTGAGAGGCAAGACACAAGTCCCAGACTTTTGAATCAATCTCTAGGCTCTTTAGGAATCAAAAATGAAGATATTCCAATATTCACCATGAAGAAAGCTTGTAATAAAAATAAAGTTACCATTTAATGAATAATTACTATGTGCCAAAATTGCACATCAGCTGTGAGAAGAATCCTGGAGCTCATGTAACCACTCTAACTAAGGAGAACAGACCATGATGGAACTTGGCCACTGTCACTCAGGGAAGTAATGGCAGTGTGGGAGAGAAACCCAGGTTGGTTGATGTCCATTTCCTTTACATCGGGGAGGGTGAAGCCCTTTCTTAATCCACATAGAAATGCTTATATCACACAAGTCCAATGCCTAAATGTAAGTCTTGTTTAAATGTAAGAAAAAATAAATATGAAATGTATGAGGAATAACCACACTTAAAATATTGCCAACCAGACATATGGACACTCTGGACTATACCACCATCACCCCTTTGGGGAGTGTAACTGCGAAGCCTAAAATAGCTTTTGAGAGAAATTTCATGAAAACATTGCCTGGGGAACTGAGATCACATTTCCACCTGGCTCTGAAATACAGAATTTAATTGACCAGGTTTGATGCAGGAAAACTGTCATTTCTGCAGAAATTAGAAAAGTTGTTAGAACCCTTGTTAATCTGTAGAAAAAAGTAAGATTGAGTGTCTAAATATTTTTAAAGCGAAATATTTTAAAATAGACATTACCATCTGCACATACATAGATAATAATTTTTGTTTCAATAAAATCCAAGATTTATTTTACCCTAAGGGCTATTTCTATTGACTCTGGGGGGAAAAAATCTTGTGTCATACAAGGAAAACTGAACCCTTAAATTTCTGATTCATTTCCCTTTAAATCATCCAAATATTGCTTTTTATGGGCTATGTAATAGCCAAACAGTCTCTAAGGGGGTATTAAAGCATTTCAAGCCTTGCTTCCCTTAAAATAAAATAAAATAAATGTTTAAAAGGAGGAAGTAGGCTCCCAGTGAATCCACTTGGACTAAAAAACTTCTCATCAGCCCAAGATCTAAAATGTCTAAGGGGGCTTTGGAGTTGCTAAAATCTCCTTTTCTTGTTAAGACTTGACCCCTGCACGGAGGCTGCTTTGAATGCTGAAACCTATTTTCCTATCAGAAGAAGAAGAAATTTTGTCCCTGAAACAAGAGCACCCTGTTTTTCTCCATCAGAAATTATCTCAAGATGTTTCAGGGTGAAGCTATTATACCAATCTAAACCATTTTCTTGTTTACATCTAATCCAAGAAATAGTCATTAGAAATCTATACTTAATGAAGAGAGTCTACTTTTGCAAAACCATCAAGTGTCTCAAGTAGTTCAGTATGCAGTTCATTAAGGGTCAAATTAAGTAGAGTCACACATTAATATAATGGGGACTCCTTCCCTTCTTTATCACTATTTTTGAGACGAATGCCTCTGAGTTGCTGAAAGAAATCAACTACTAAGGTCATTTTTGCCTTAAATTCTCCTTTATTTCATTCTCCCATGAGCCTACTTACATGAATAACTTGGGTAATTTGGAAGAAGGTTTAAGAAGTCTAACATTAAAGAAGCCTTTTCTCAAACAACAGTTTAAGACACTATGCCAATTTTTATGAAGAAATCTACCATAAATTCCCTATTTCCAGACAATTGGAGAACTGGCCATTTGGATTTTGGGGTAAAGACTGTGCTTTGAATCTGAAGGCATGCTAGCACAGATAACAATATAGCATCTTAAGCAGAAGTCAGAGGAAGCCATTCAGAAAGTAACTAATTCATTCTGTTAGTATTTATTCATTGCCAACTATGCACAGGCAATATGTGTGGCACTGATGATATGACAGTGAACTAAGAGAGACATGCATTTTTAATGCAACTGTATTACTAGAGATCTGTTTGGGAGGGCCGTGATTTGTTAGTAACATGTGCAAAAGCCTAGCAGTGTGAAAGCAAAGGAATAGAATAAAGAATTCAGAGACTGAAATATCTATGAACATTTGGCTTATAATAATGGTGACATTGCAAACTGGGTAAAGAGGAGAGAATTCAAAATGTGATATTAAACAACTGGCTAACCACTGAGGAAAAATATTAAAACTATATTTCTCTCATCAAAAATAAATTCCAGATGGTTTAAAGATATCTATAATAATAAAAGCATAATATGCAAATCTACAGAATGGTCGAACAGCAGAACGGCTGTCTGGATGACCTTCTGGAGGAAGCCTGGGCTGCAAAGGCCTACTCTTGCACGAATTTTGTGCATCGGGCCTCTAGTAAATATATAAAACAAAGATTTAGAAGAAAACATAAGTGATGACAGAGACTTTTCCTTACCATTTAAAAGGGCTGCAAGCATGTCAAACTCAAAGGCTAACATGGGCCAAATAAATGAGGCATGCGGCCCGCGGGCCTTGAGTTTAACATGCTTGGTCTAGAGAAAAGGATGCCTCACAAAGGAATGGAAACAGTTTCTGTTGCCACCAACCACAGTGAAAAACCTCCAAACACATGGTGCATCAGGTAAAGCGCTCAGAAGAGTTCTGCCTCGTTAATGGGTAAATATTCACCAAGCATCCAATGAAGCAGGAAAATATGGCCCATAATGAGAAGAAAAACCAATCCATAAAAACAGACCCCGAAGTGACTAAAATAATAGTAGTAATATACAAGGACATTAAGTCAGTTATTATAATTCACACATCCAAGAGCCTAAAGAAAAGATTAAAGCATGTCAGGTCTTATCCTTGAATATATTATCTAGTAGGTCACTCAAATAGAAACCAAAAGAGTCATTTTTTTTTTAATTAAATCTTTATTGTTCAGATTATTACATTTGTTCCTCTTTTTTTCCCCCCCATAACTCCCCTCCTCCCAGTTCCCGCCCCACCCTCCGCCCTCACTCCCCACCCACTGTCCTCATCCATAGGTGCACGATTTTTGTCCAGTCTCTTCCCACATCTCCCACACCCCTTTCCCCCCCAAGAATAGTCAGTCCATTCCCTTTCTATGTCCCTGATTCTATTATAATCAACAGTTCATTCTGTTCATCAGATTATTTATTCACTTGATTCTTAGATTCACTTGTTGATAGATGCATATTTGTTGTTCATAATTTGTATCTTTACCTTTTTCTTCCTCTTCCTCTTCTTAAAGGATACCTTTCAGCATTTCATATAATCCTGGTTTGGTGGTGATGAACTCCTTTAGCTTTTCCTTATCTGTGAAGCTCTTTATCTGACCTTCAATTCTGAATGATAGCTTTGCTGGATAAAGTAATCTTGGTTGTAGGTTCTTGGTATTCATCACTTCGAATATTTCTTGCCACTCCCTTCTGGCCTGCAAAGTTTCTGTTGAGAAATCAGCTGACAGTCGTATGGGTATTCCCTTGTAGGTAACTGAGTTTCTTTCTCTTGCTGTTTTTAAGATTCTCTCTTTATCTTTTGCTCTTGGCATTTTAATTATGATGTGTCTTGGTGTGGTTCTCTTTGGATTCCTTTTGTTTGGGGTTCTCCGCGCTTCTTGGACCTGTAAGTCCATTTCTTTCACCAGGTGGGGGAAGTTTTCTGTCATTATTTCTTCAAATAGGTTTTCAATATCTTGCTCTCTCTCATCTTCTGGCACCCCTATAATTCTGATGTTGGTACGCTTGAAGCTGTCCCAGAGGCTCCTTACACTATCCTCGCATTTTCGGATTCTTTTTTCATTTTGCTTTTCCGGTTGGATGTTTTTTGCTTCCTCGCATTTCAAATCATTGACTTGATTCTTGCGCTCCTCTGGTCTGCTGTCGGGCGTCTGTATAATATTCGTTATTTCAGTCCGTGTATCCTTAATTTCTAGTTGGTTCCCCAATATAAGATCGAGGGTCTTATTAGTTTTCGTGTAGATCTCATTAAGTTTATCGGCAGCTTCTAAACAGTTCTTGAGAGACCTTAAAAGTGTGGTTCTGAACTCTATATCTTCCTTTGACAATTTTGTCCTGTTTCTTTGTCTCCGCATTTTGTTATGCTTCCTTGGTGCACCCCCTAGTGGTCTTTGTTCGCAGTCTTATAGTTAAATCTTGATTGTTGTAGCTAATTCCAGGGAGGGTTTGACCTCCAGGCCAAGTGGCTATGAGAATCAGCTGTGTCAGCAGTGAGAGAACTTCTGTCCTCTAGGGAGGTGCTAATCTAGCCTTTGCCTGAGGCTATCCGGCAAATGCCTCTGTGCAGGGCTTGGGCGGGGCGGGTCGCACAGGATCAACAGGGTGGGCCAGAGAGAGCAGTTATGGCGGCTCTCAGTCCTGTCCCCAGGGGCTCTGCCTCTCTGAGTCCCAGCACCCGCTGCAAAGCTGGGAGAGAAAGCTGCACTCGCTCTGACCGAAGCCAGACAGTCCCGCTTCTCCCGTTTGAGTCTGGGTCCCTAAAGACTCGCCCGGATCTGGTGCTCAGAGTCTGCCACTCCCTCCGGGTTGAAAACAACAACCGCGCCCTCCGCCGCCAGCCCGCTCCGCGCACTCCGCACCTCAGAATTTGACTTCAGCACTGCGCCTCCTCTGAGTGTCCGTGTGCGTTTCTCTTTCCTCCTAGTTGTAGGACTTCCACTCAGCCAGCGTTCCTGTGGTTCTGGGTGATGTCCCTTCCGTTTTTTGGTTTCACTTTTGAAGTAGTTGTTCAAAGCAGCAAACTCCGGCGTTAACCTATGCCGCCATCTTGGTTCCCCTCAAAAGAGTCATTTTTAATATCATCTTCCTCTTTCTTATTCCTCACCCAAGGATTTTTCCATTGCTTTTAGATAGCGTGGAAGACAGGGAAGGAAGGGGTGGGGGGGGGGGAGAGAGAGAGAAACATCAATGTCATAGAAACACATAGATTGATTGCAAGCCAGGTACATGCCCTTGACCAGGAATCAAACCCGTGATCCTTAGGTACACAGGCCAATGCTCTAACCCGGTGATGGCGAACCTATGAAACGCTTGTCAGAGGTGACACGCGAACTCATTTTTTTGGTTGATTTTTCTTTGTTAAATGGCATTTAAATATATAAAATAAATATAAAAAATATAAGTCTTTGTTTTACTTTGGTTGCAAATATAAAAAAATTTCTATATGTGACACGGCACCAGAGTTAAGTTAGGGTTTTTCAAAATGCTGACACGCCGAGCTCAAAAGGTTCGCCATCACTGCTCTAACCACTTAGCAAACACCAGCCAGGGTAGTACATTTAAGTTTTGTATATGTTTCTATATATGAGTGACATAGAAGCAATAGATTCTGCTTCCCTCTTTCTAGTACATTTAACTTTTAAATTCACGAGATTTGTGCCTGTGACCTATTTCTACATGTGGCTTGGCCATAAACTAGGCACAACCATCACTTCCATGGCTACTTCCAGGCACAGTTTGTTCTCATAACAGAAAATTGGGCCTTAGCTATTTCCCCTTTCATGATTAGAGCCAGTTTTGTCTAACAGAGCAGTGGGTTGGGAGTGGGTGGAAATAATGAAGACCTTCCCTGGATTATGGACTAGAACAATGGTTCTTAGTCAGAGACAACCACACAGCCACCCAGGAGAGGTGAGGAATGCTGCTAAACGTCCTACAACACACAGGACAGCACCTCCCTCCCTGCCCACCCCCAACAACAAAGATTATTTGGCTCAAAATGCTAAACATGCAGGGTTGAGAAACCCTGGCCTAGAATAACCTTAAAGAGAAACTCAGAGAGGAGAGGAGAGAGTTTGGGTATATGCCCAGTGATTACAAAAGTAATCAGCACAAAACAAAAGCACACACACACAAATGGTTGGAAGAGATGATGTGAGATCTCAATTTATAATAGCAACCAAAAAGAAATAAAAATGACCAAGAAATTGGCACAATTCACAAGAATAAAACTTCAACATGCTACTGAGAAATACATACACACAAACACATATAGACAAATGGAAGAGCGTATCATGTTGTTGGGGAGGAGCAAGCAATATCATAAAGATGCCTACTTTCCCTAATCTATAAACTTAACATGCCCCTGATTTTTAAAAATTCCAAAATATTTTTTGAACTAGACAACCTGATTTTAAAATTCATATAAAAAAAGGGAAACAGAAAAATTCTGAAAAAGGAGTAAAAAAGGTGAATTATTTCTATTAGATAATAAAAATTTCTGAAGCTACAGTTAAAACAATGTGATATTGGCACAACAGATAAATGGAACAGACTAAGAATCTCAAAAAGAAGCACAAATGCAATGGGAATTTTATATATTATAAAAGTAACATTTCAAATCTATAGATAAAGAATCTATTATTCAATAACTGACATTGGGACAACTAGGTAGCCATCTGGAAAAACATAAAACTTGACTTATCTGTCATTTATATGAGTACTAGAAGAAACCATGGGATTTTTAAGAAATAATCTCAAAGTGGGAAAAACTTGTCAAAGTATGTCACAAAACCAAAACCCAGGAATCATTTTCATAATGTCTGGCCAGCATGACTCAGTGGTTAAGTGTCAACCTATGAAGCAGGAGGACATGGTTTGAATCCTGGTCAGGGTACATGCCTGGGTTGCAGCTCGATCCCCAATGTGGGGCATGCATGAGGCAGCTGATCAATGATTCTCTCTCATCATTGATGTTTCTATCTTTCTCTCTCTCCCTTCCTCTCTGAAAGGAATAAAAAAAAATTTTTAAAGTGAATATATCAATCTATGTAAATAGAAAAGAATGACAAACAGGAAAAACATATTTGCAATTTATGTCACAAGGAGCTAATCTCCCTAATATATAAATAGCCCTGCTAAATCAATAGAAATCCAGCAACTCAATAGAAATGTAAAGAAAGGAAATGGACTGTCCACTGAAAAGGGAATTCAAATGGCTGTTAAATTTGTGAAAAGAAACCAACCTCACTCACAATAAGAGCAACACAAAAAAATGACCTACTTTTCCCCTATTAGATTGTCAAAGTTCAAAAAATTTTGTATTTGTGTAAGTATGGGGAAACAGGTATTCTTAGACATTAGTGGTAGATATATTTTGACAAATCAGACTTGAACTAGACACCCTGTTGTACATAACTTTTAATCCAGGAACTTTATCCTCCATATATACTCACACATGTGCAAAATGTGTAAGTTATTCAGTGAGACACTGTCAGTAATAAAAAATTTGGTAAGATCCCTAAATGTTCATTGATAGTGACTATAGAAAATCAGAAAGAATATAAATGCTCATTAATTGTGGACTACAAAATTATAGTACATTTATAGTATCAATCCTATGTAGCCATAAAAATACTAAAGGAGATATTTATGTGTGAATTTGGATTAACCAATCTCCAAATCTCCAAGATATATAGCTAAGAAGAAAAGCAGAGAGGAGAGCAATGCATATAGTATCTCACCATTCGTAAAAACATGGGGGTGAGGAGATACACAGGCACACATAGATATAATACATACTTGATTGTATATGCATGAAATATCTCTGGAGAGGTATCACTCCACAGAAGCATGCTACTTGGATTGCTGCTTCAGAGTTGGGTGTGTAGGTATCAGGAGTAGAAGCAATACTTTCTGTTCACTATATTAATACTTCGGTATCTTAGATGAACCAAATACAACTATCACCTATACCAATCACAAATCAATCAATAAGAACATGTGAAAACAAACCCTGGCATAATCACCATGGCCTCCAGCTCTGGCCAGCCAAGTTTCTTGCCCCTTCCCTATCTCTCCTGCCTTGCACAGGTTGTCACTGCTGAGGAAAACTGGGAATAGAGAGTTTAAAAACATGGGGTTATCTTTCCTCCACATGCATCCAACCAAGGCTAGAGCTCTGCATGGGTTCCCAACAGCCTGCTTTTCAATCCACAGGGGTGGAGAACTTAGCTTATTTTTAAATTGGGTGGAATTCAGAAAAGAACTGCCAAAATGATTAAATAGACTAGAGAGACTGGTTCATAAAGAAAGATGAAAAGACCTAAATGTGTGTAATTTGGCTAAATGACAGCAGGGCCAGGTCGTGGTCAGCACCTACAAGTATTCAACAAGTTCAAACACCAGGACAGGAGAGGAACAGTCGAGGAGGTGAAGAGGAGAAAGATGAAAGTACGAAAAGAAAACAGTATCTCGGTCTTTTTTTCTGTATCTCCAGAGCAGCCTCCCCAGGAAAGCGAGGGATATCTTGTTCCTTGGATCACATCCTAGAAAACCTTTACCACTGCCGAGTTATGAGCCCACACCAGCTCCCGGCCAGGGGTGAGATGTCACCACCCAGGCCTTTTCATCTCTATTAAGCTCCCCTTTCCCACTACCCGTCTCCTTGAACTGGTTCTCTCCTGGATCCAAGTGGCCACTTTGCTTGCTTTTCCTCCCTTCCCCATGCGTACCCAATGAGGGTCAGTGTGTGGACGCTGTCTGTGCACAGTATATTCATCATCTGCACATCTCAAAACCTTGCTGGGTGCCTATGATCAGACTGGAAACAGAACTGCAGTTCCCTGCTAATATCATGAAGTTCACGATAGCTCATGATCGTTCTGCCATCAAGAAGTGACCAGTGAGGTGGCCAGGTTGCCACAGAGCAGGTTAGCAGCAGCACTGTGGGCTGGGCCGTAGGTCCATCTCCCTAATCAGCCCCTCATTAAGCCTATCCCTGGAGCATATAGAAAATGTACTTTATTGCACTGCCATTAAAAAATGAGTACCATGGGGATGCTTTGTTCTTTTGTAATCTACCTGCCTCATCTTTTTAACTGCATTTCTTATATTTTCTTTTAGCTGAACCTCAATCCACATTCCTTTGAGCTTGTGTATCAGTGTATCAGAGTATATGTATCGATGTGGGAGTATATATCAAAGTCTATGTGTGCATACATGTGTACATGTCCCAGTCTGCGTGCATTTCTGGGTTTATAATTCGTGTTGCTGTGCATCTAAGAAGATGCATATCTGGGTAAGATGAGCCAAAAATAAGATGAGTTACCTGCCCAGCATGGCTCAGTGGTTGAGTGTGAACCTGTGAACCAGGAGTTCAAGGTTTGATTCTGGTCAGGGCACATGCCTGGGTTGTGGGCTCAACCCCCAGTGTGGGGTGTGCAGGAGGCAGCTGATCAATCATTCTCTCTCATCGATATTTCTATCTTTTTCTCCCTCTTCCTTACTCTCTGAAATCAATAAAAATATATTTTTTAAAAATAAGATGAACCAAAACTAAAAGTTAAAAATATAAAAATAAATGTTAAGAACCACTTTTGTAGGGATTCCAAAACTATGCCTAAGAGTATATTTTAAAACTATTTGTGGTTTATGTTTATTTAAAACTAGAGGCCCAATGCACAAAATTCATGCAAGGGGCTTGGCCCTTGCAACCCCAGCTTCATCTGGAAGGTCATCTGGTCTAATTAGCATATTATGCTTTTATTAGTATAGATTTTCACCATTTATCAGATGAAGGAACTGAGCTGTGGCTAAAACTTGAGCCCGATGTACCTTCTATTTGGTAGCATCAGGTGAGAACACACCCCTATGGGCAGAGAGTAGGATCTGAGGGAATAATCGTTATAATTCTCAATTATCCTGGAAAAGAGACAGCTTCTGGGTCAGGAGATGAAATATTGGCAGCTGGGTCTTATACTGTGGTAAGGAGAGAATCACTTCTCTCTGAGCAATGGTTCTCTTGGGAAAACGTTCTGAGGAGTCTAGACACACTAAAGGGCTTTCCCATGTGATGGAGAGAAGCTGGGCTCTGCCATATGCAACCAGGTCAGGAGCTAAGCAGCCCCCGAGCAAGGGAGGGGGGCCGGCTCACTGCTGCTGTGCTGTGGTTGGGTTTGCCTACAGATGACAGAAAACGCAAACACACACAAAGGAGTCCCACAGTAACTGTTCCAAGGACACTGCGCTGACTTCACCATGTAATCAGGGGTTCTATGACTTTCTCTCTGCTCTACCATTCTCAGCGCCTGAATTCCAGCCTCAAAACCACCTCCTGCTCTAAGACGGCTGCTGGACCCCCATCATCACATACTCACTTTGGGCAACAGAAAAGACAAGTGAAACATGGCCCAGTTGTATCAGCTCCTGCAAGGAGCCTTCCCAGAAGTCCATTGTGTTAGCCAGAACTTAGTCTTGTGACCATACCTAACTGCAAGACAGGCTGGGAAAAGTATCGTTTAGCCTGCTTCATCCCCCAGCTAAAGCTGTTTTTCTGTATCAAAAGGAGAGAATGGATTAGGGGGGTGGAAAGTTTTTCTGCCATAGGTGAGCAAACAGACTGCATAAGGATATACAGCTGCCAGCTGGAGAATGACTTTGGTATATACTTCCATTTGGTTATACCTAAGGCTGCACACACACACACACACACACACACAAAAAAAAAAAACAACAACAACACACACACACACAAAACACACACACACAAAGTGATATTAAATGTTGCAACCACTTGGTGGATGTACTAAGACGTATTAAAGGAAGGATCTGTGTCCACTCTTGGGCACAGGGGAGAGCAGCACCCAGAGGCAGTGTGGTGGTGGCGGTTGTGGCCTCAGAGAGCACTGGTCTGCACCAAACCACAGAGAACTTTCTGTAGCAGCAAATCCACTTCACACTCAGAGACAATATGTCTAAGTTTTTACTGCTGAGGGGGCGGTGGCAACATTACAAGACACTTCCTAGAGACCCCCTGAGAAACACTGCAGGGTAAGAGCACCTCCGAAGTTGGCCCGGGTCCTGCCATTCCACAGGTGAAGGTGACCAGGTCAGTAAGCTTTGTGCTGAACCATGTATACCTGCTCATGTATTCATGAACCATGAAGCCTGGGGAATATCTGAGTGATCATAAGTAAAGGGTGCATATAAAAGTATTTGTCTTGTAAAGAAAGAATTGGTTAAGAAAACGTGGATACATGAATTCTAGACTAAGTCCCAGCTTTTTTTAAGTGAACTTTTAAAAGAGGGTTGGTGCTCACTTTGGTGGCTGGTAAGCTTGGTGATTTTCAAGGCATATTTCATGGAACTCTCCAGTTTCATGGAGTACCTCAGTGACTAGAGGGAGGCCAAGTGGTCCACCAACTCCCGTTGTTTATACCATATTCATATTTTTGTATTCCATATAAATTTTCACTTGAAAAATTAAAAATTACTGGCTTAGGTATTAAACTTATTAATGATGATTATTTAATTAAATTAGTCTCATTATCTTAAACAGAGAAATACTGCAGAACAGCTGAATAAAAGAACATGAATATATACCAACTCTTCTAAAAAATAATCCCAGCCTACACCGACATGAACTAAAGTATGCAATACTAGGCACTATGATTTAGGTACTAAAGAAGGTTCTGAACATCATCATTTAGGAGGAAAGGAAGGGATTCTACATGAAGACAAACTTCAAAAATTCTCATTTACCCATCTGGAGGGAATGGACAGATGGGTAGAGTAAGTAATAAAAATCTGATTGAAGTTTTCCAAATCATGGAGGATTTAGAAGTGAACCATATTCTCTTTAAGCAAATCATGGAGTTCTCAAACCTGAGACAACCAGAGTTTAAAAGAAGCAGATACAGCATATAAGAGGAAGTACTATTCACAAAGCAGAGAGTGAATTTATAAAACCTATTATCTCAAGTGGGCATACAGGTGGAATATAAGTTAGGCACAGAAAAGATTTCAGTACATTGTAGATCACATGAGTTCTTTAGGTCCTGACTTCTATGAATGGATCTTAGAAACCGGCAACAGGAAAACTGGGATAAGCTAGAAATGGCTTGAAGCCCATGCTAACCTTTGTGACCAGTATTTTTTTAGGGACTCATTACTTTCCACACACAGTCCTGGAATTCTTTCAGACTCCGATACTGGTCTGGGTGAACCCTGGACTGACATGTATTCTTATGGGTGTTTATATACTGGCAAGTACTAAAACTTCCTCTACAGCCAAGTTTTCCCAAAGCAATGGGCTAAAACATCAATTTATAAGACATACACTGCTGTTACTGGCCATATGAGAACATATGCCCGTTTGGCATGGTTAGCTTTATGCTTTGTTTACCATAACATGGATGGTAATTACAACAAGCAAGTATTTATGACACACTATGTTAATAAAGATGCTTTTAGCAATGGCTACAGACAGGCCATTACTCCTGATTAAAAATGAAAAGCCACTGAAAGCTGGCTTTGTGCCACAAATTAAGGTACTGTAGCTATATACTTACAGCTTTTTATTCAAACTACCTTTATTACTGAAATCCCAGCAGGAAAAAAACACACATCAATTCTGTTACTGAAAATTTAAGCCTTAATCTTCTAGCACTTCGCTTTGTTCTGAAACAATGGGACTGGGGGCGCAGGAGGTGACTTGAGATATAATTCTTGCATGACGACAGAGCCGCCTTCAATGGGGAGCTTTGACTAGACACACATTATTATCAGCAGGAGATGTGAGTCATTAAAGAGAAATAGCTGGGCTGTGGTTCAGGCCACTCTGGAGAGTCTGTTCCAACACTATGAGAAGTGTGGCCCTTCACAGAGAAGAAGGGGATCACTGCTGAATTAAAAAGCTGCAAGTGACCTTCCAAGGTCACCTAGTTCATCCCCTTCAGGCAGAAACCCTTTGAACCCACAGTGATTCGTTGCTATGGCGGCCTGAGCCTGTGCATGCATTCCAGACTCACTCCAACATTGAGAACTTCATTGCCAAGAAATTCTTCCCGATGGAAATTTAATTTCTCATGCTATGGCTAATTTGCTTTTGTTTTTGTTTTCTGTTTTCTTTTCTTGAAAGACAAATAAGCTGGTCAGGTAAGACTACAGAACCCAAAGAATACAACCTGGCCAGAGATGGTGAATTCAAATCTAGAGAACTCGTTATATATCCATTCCTTCTCCCAGGTCTAAAGAACAGCAAATGCTATTCTTGGCAGGCAGAGGACACTGGTAGGAGGCAGCTGGTCTACCTGTTAGTGGATAACTAAAATTCTTTACAGCTCAGGGTACAATGCACCAGGGAATCATTTCTAGTGCCAACCAAAAAAAAAAAAGTATGAAAAAGGAAGGAGAGCAGCAATTTAAAAATCTATAAAAATATAAAACACGAAGCTATGTGGGTCTGAGCCTGGTGACTGAGCATGAGGGTGAGTAGGGGGTCTCTTTTTCACCCAGGTAATGATCGTATGAGCCCCATAAGGAGATGGTTAAATCAAACACTGAGATGACTGCTCTTAAGAGGGGAAAAATATGTCAATCACACTTTGCCTTTGACACAAGGAAATTCCTTGAAACTGAGAATGGAGAGTGGAAGGGAGGAGAATGTCTCCTGATGTGGGTGGCCAGGAAACCAGGGGCCAGAAAAGTATGAGAGGAGAGAGGGAGAAAGAGACAGAGAGGGAAAAAAAACACAAGATTGAATTCTAATCAAAATGCTATGAGGCGTTCACACCAGGCCTTGAGAGAATATTAACAAGGTTACCCAAGGGGGGGCCTTTAGCCCCAGGAATTATTAGTGAATATGGAATTATATTTGCACAAACATTACCAGATGCAAGGAGCTAAATGTCCTGCAGATGTGGAAGGAGCCAGCGTATGTTCCAAATAGGCGGCAGCTTTATTTTTTTTAACCTTCTTACAAGAGCCTGGGCAGCACGCTTCTGAGGGGATACATTCTGGAATGGCCACCCCAGCACTTGGCCCCTGTTTCAAACACCAACTGCTGCTCGCACAGGCCTCTAAAGAATCTCTAGCCAGGGCGAGGTGGACTGGCCCCTGGGCAGATTTGACAAACTTACCAGCTCACCTCCACCCCGTCCAGGTGCCATAACACTCCAAGGGATCAAGGTGCTCCAAGAGGGATTTTCTAAAAAAAAAAAAAAAAAAAAAAAAAAAGAGTTCAGAGTCAGGTAAATCACAACAATTTAAGAGAGGAGTTTTGAACTAAAATATAACCAGCTGATTCTGAGGGAAGAAGACAGCAAAATACAAGAAAAACAAAAAGTTTCTTTCTGATATGCCACTATCAGGTCCTCAAAATTTGATTTCATTTAGATTCACCACTGCTGAAGGAGACCTATAACATCTCTGTGGTTAGAAAGTCGTTGCCTTCGGGGAGTCTCCTGATTTTGTAACCATAAATCCCCACCGCCATCTTGCTCACTTCCAGCAAGACTAGCCAGAGTGAAGGACAGAATTCTTCAGCATGTGGATATGACACAGAGGCAGGTGACTCTGAAGCGAATGGCACGAGTCCCTTCCAAGTCTCTGGTGGGGGCTCTATCCTTGTGTGGGTCTAGTTATAAGTTTTTGTAAAGTTTATAAAACTAAGGTATTTAACACCAATTAGTTAATACTGCCCTGCCTGTCCCTCTGTCCCATTTCACTTTGATTGATTTTGGAGTTGAGTTGAAGATACATTTAGCTTGAGTGGAGTGGGATATATTATGTGGTTCGTATCACTTCTGTGTATCGTTGATTGCTAGCTACCTGGTTGTGGGAATGAATTATAGAAACACTCCTATCACTGTTATTGCTTCTTAATCCAGGGAGCTGGGAGACCAAGATATGTCATGGTGGGATGTGAATGTGTCCTACAATGCCCAACCCCGAAATTAGGAGGATAGCGGAAGAGAAACAGGATTGGAAATGTACAGAATCAGAAGCTAGTCCATGGAAGACTTATCTAAATCTTACCACTCTTTCATTAAAACTGTGATAGGGCCTGACCGGAGTGGCTCAGTGGTTGAGTATCGACCTATGAATCAGGAGGTCACAGTTCGATTTGTGGGGTTGCAGGCTTGATTCCCATTATGGGTCATGCAGGAGGCCACCAATCAATGATTCTCTCTCATCATTGATGTTTCTATCTCTCTCTCCCTCTCTGTTCCTCTCTGAAATCAGTAAACACACACACACACACACATATTTATATATACAAACAAACAAACAAAAAAACCTTGATAGAAGTTTTTCCAAATTTAACAATTATGAAATTTTGCATGTGTTACAGGGAACAAGTTGTGGTGCTGAAAAAATTTCCCAAACTTTCAATAATAAAAAATAAAGTTTGGTGAATCATACTGGAGGAAAGTTGAAATATGTTTTTGTTCTCTTCATACATATTTACATAATTTTTTGTCATGTGAAGAAGCCATCAAAATATGTAGCATATGTATATCTGTATATGTGTATTTATAAACATACTTGTGCATACTCACACACACATAACATAGAGGTATTTCAGGTAGTGAATAAATTAAAACTTCATGTTGTTTTATTGGAATTTGTTATATTTGTTTGTTGGGAACCTTTTTAGTGATTTATTGTGATATCTTTTCTCATTCTAAGTAAATACTACCTAATTTTATAAACAAACTGTGTATTCTTTTTTAAAAAATCATCTCCAATGATGTATAAGTCTCAGACCCAATATTACCCAAATTTGTCTCTGGTGTAATTTTCATTTTATGTTACTTCACTCACCAACTTATAAGGTTAGTCTTATTCAAACCATTTTCCCCTTTGAAAACCTTTTTAATTTTTAATCATTTTTTATTTTTCAATTACCAATGACATACCATATTAGATTAGTTTCAGGTGTACACACCTGACATTCCATAACTTACTAAATAATCATCCCATTAACTCTCGTACTCCTCTGACACCACTCATAGTTATTAGAATATTGTTGACCATGTTCCCTATGTGTACTTTACATCCCCATGACTATTTTGTAACCACCAATTTGTACTTCTTAATCCCTTCACCTTTTTCACCATCCCACCACCCCCCTCCCATTTGGCAACAGTCAAAATGTCCTCTGCATCTATGAGTCTGTTTCTGCTCTGCTTCTTTGTTTATTTTGTTTTTTAGATTTAATTGTTGGTAGATCATACCATTTTTAAAAAGAGGCACCTGAGACTTTAATCACATAACTTCTAAGTGGATTTGAATACAAGGTCTGTCTTATTCCAAAGGAAGTCAATTAGTCCTGGGCCTCCCTGTATTCCCCAGCCCCACCAGAGGGCATGCTGATCCTCCTGTGCTTTATCTAGTCTGGTTTAATGGCTTCCACTGACACCCTTCCCCCTGCCACTCGAACCCATCTGCCCTTTGAACTACCTCATTGTTAAGAGATCTGAAAGATCTCACTGTCAGAAAACTTCTTCATTTCCTCCCCATTACTCTGACATGTGCCCTTGTGGACCCCTCAGTCAATTCCTTCTTCTTGTGATACCTGACAATTTTCTTTGTGTGGTATTTACACTGCATAGAAACAGGAAAGACATTTCAAAGCATCTGGGCTGAAGAACACACCATCTTTGAAATAGTTTTTTTAATTGAAATTCAAAGCACACCCTCTCCAGGAAGCCCACCAGATTAATTCCAGGCAGCAAAATCCCCATGCCATCCCCTTAAAAGTCCCTTTATAACTTGCTATTGGCTATTCATAACCACATTGGATGTGTTTGCTTATATTCTCTTAGAAAGATCGAGATTAGCAATGCCTAACAATCTTTACTACTTAAACCTAATTGCATATTTGGATTCCAAAATTTTTGTGGGAACTCAGTACAATTTTCAGACGATATAAGTGAAGTCTGTTGTATTTTTTCCTTCACTACACCTCAGCATCAATCATGTTGCTATTAAAATGAAAAATATGCAAGTCCATTTTGTATAAAAAACAAAAAACCTCACTTCTGTGGAAGAACAAAAGCTCATCAAACTCCTGGCCTGGGTCTCCCAAGCTCTAATGCATGGCTTCAGCTCTTTCAGTGTGTAATAGCGGTAGACAAAAATGCTTCAGTTTCTCTATCTGTAAAATAAGAATCGAGTTGTTTCTTTCCCATTCACTTCACAGAAGTCTCCCGGGGAACAAGAGTTAAATGATTAATGACTGCAAGTCCCTGGATAAACATGAAATGCTTAATAAAAATAATCCCTTCTGACCACAGTGATAGGCACCAATGACCTGATGCTAAACCTTGACTGCAATTCAGATAAACTGTGGGCCCTGTCCATGGATGCAGGCCTCTTTTCCCCTGGCGAGGGCATTCTGGACTCCTGTTCCTTGACTCCGTCCACTGACAGGCTCCTGTTCACAACCCTCCCGCCCCCAGTGGCTCATACCCAGCCCCCAAGTAATATGAAAAGCGGTTTCCTGGTTGTGGAGGAGCAACATGTGGGAAAATGAAATGCCCCATTGTGAGGTCACTATAACTTTATCCTCCTTTTTCCAGGGAACATGCTTGCTCAGCCCATACCACAACATTATTAAAAAAACTATATGAGCCTGGCCGGCATGGCTCAGTGGTTGAATGTCGGCCTATGAACCAGGAGGTCATGGGTTTGATTCCTGGTCAGGGCACATGCCCAGGTTGTTCCATCCCCAACAGGGAGCGTGCAGGAGGCAGCCGATCAATGATTCTCTCTCATCATTGATGTTTCTATTTCTCTCTTCCTCTCCTGTCCTCACTGAAATTAATAAAAAAATATATTTTTAAAAAAAGGGCCAAGGAAGAAAACTATATGAGAGCAAAACTCAGTTTTTCATCTAGTTTAGGTCCTTCCTAAGAGAAGTTCTTGCATAGCTCAGGAAAGGGACTCCAGGTGAAATACACTTCTTGTTGAGACTAAAGGGTGTGCTTAAAAAGTATATACCTGTCTCTTGGTACGAACTGCAAAGGTTATTTTAAAAGGAAACAGGGGATTCTGGCATATTTTCAGTTTACTGTGTTTATGGGGCATAATGTATTCCTGGTGTTCAGGTGTAAGACAGCCTCGTGAAATCACCCTGAACACAATCTGTGTGTAAATTCAGAAAACTCAAGATGCGTACTTACTTGACCTACTCTGCTGCATGTTAAACTGTCTTGTCCTAATTTACTTTCCTTTTATTCTCTTCTTTAAGAGAAGGAAAGAAAAATAAGGGCGTTCCTGATAGAGAAAAGAACCACCACGCTCCGTTACGGTTCAGGAAGCAGAGGACAAAGCGGCATGAGGAGCTGGGCTTTGGGGTCAGACAGACCTGGGTCTGGAATCTTAGTAATACCAGTTACTAGCCCTGGGGTCTTGAGCAAGTTATTTGACTTCCCTGGATCCATTTCCCTGTCTATAAAGATGGATTTTAAAAAAAAAGTATATATATCCTAATGAAGAGTGAATTCGATATTGTATCAAGTGCCTGGCAGAGTACCTAACTTACAATAGACAACCAATACATAATAGCTAGTAATAATCATTACAATGAAAATAACAATATATTTCTGAATTGTCAATAAATCTATTATAGAAAATCAGCAAAAGTTTTGGAGAAACTATGGGAACTACAGGAAAGGAAATACAATGACTTATACAAAATAAAAATGGCCCTAGAAGATCAGACCATATAGTTTCATTTTTGAAAATGTTCGTAAAAATATCTCTTTATGCAGTCTTTGCTTTTGCTTAAAGTATATGCCAACCATAGCATAGGTTCTTAAGTTGGACAGGTTATGATACTATACCACAATACGCTCATTCCTCAGAAACACTGCATACCATAAAAATTGCATGTTAAAATAAGAGGGAAAAGAAGAAATGTATTCATCTTTGTAACCAGAGCACTAACAAAAACAGTAATTATTGCGTGGGACATAACTTGAACGCCCGGGAAGGCAGGTCAGCTAGAGGTTGCCTCAGGGGTAATTTTAGAATGAATAAAAGCAATAGTGTGGGACTTCTGCTTCTGACCAACATGGAGTATAAAGAATTATATTTACCCAGTTGTGTAAAATAACTTAAAAAAGAAAGAAAGAAAGTAACTGGACAAATATATGAAAAAATAGCTCTCAAGATATTGGAAATAAGCAGCGACGGTCATTGATTTCTGAGTGATGAAAAGCAAATGAGGTGACCCCCAGGATTGCCTAGCTTCCTGAAGAGTTTCCAGGTCATCACACAGAGAGAACTTGAGTAGAGCCCAGTGATCTCCTTGAGTTGAGGAGACGGGACTGGAAGTACAGGTATGCCAATGTGGAGCGAGTTCTCAGAGCAGAGAACTACGGAGGAGACAACTGCACAGAGAACTGAGATGTTTAAAGGGTTCCCTTCAAGGTTTTGGTTGGTAACTGATCAAGAATGTGACTGAGGAAACTATCTGAGACTAAGGGATGAACTTACAGGATAGGAGCAAAAAACTAGAAGAAAGATAGAACATATTAATTAAAGTCATGAAAGATATTTTTAATTGACCTTTTACAGATAAAAACTAAAATATCTGAAATGAAAAAAATACACTGAATGGGATTGACAGCAGATTAGACATCACAGAAAGAAAGTTAAGTGAACTTGGAGATATAGCAATAGAAAATATCCAAAATTAAACATTGAGATTTTAAAAAGAACAAGGAAAACAAACAAACAAATAAAGCATCATTGAACCATGGGACAACTTCAAGCAGTCCCATATGTGTGGAATTGGAGTCACTAAGGAAAAAAAGGCAAGGGGAGGCATACAAAATATTTGAAAACTAATTCCAAAATATTTTCAAATTTGATGAAAACTATAAACTCATAGACCCAAGAAACTGAATGGACTTTGAGCACAAGAAACGTAGAAAATTACATGACGGCACATCATAATCCATCTGCTTAAAACTAGTGATAAAGAAAAAATCTTAAAAGAAGTCTAAGAAAAATGAGACTCTACATACAGAGGAACAGCAGTAAAGATGACAGACTTCCTGTCAGACACCACGCAAGAGAGAAGATAGTGGAGAACATCTTTGAGGTACTCGAAGAAAAAACACTACTCAACTAGAATTCTGCAGTCCACAAAAATATCTTTCAAAATTAAAATGAAATATTTTTTCAGACATATTAAGAACAAAAAAGAGCCCTGACCAGTTTGGCTCAGTGGATAGAGCGTCGGCCTGCGGACTGAAGGGTCCCAGGTTCGATTCCAGTCAAGGGCATGTACCTTGGTTGCGGCACATCCCTGGTGGGGGGCGTGCAGGAGGCAGCTGATCTATGTTTCTCTCTCATCGATGTTTCTAACTCTCTATCCCTCTCCCTTCCTCTCTGTAAAAAATCAATAAAATATATTTTTTAAAAAAAGAACAAAAAAGAAAAACTAAAAGATAATCTATCTATGATCATCTTAATAGATAGAGGAAAAAAAGCATTCGGCAAAATCCAATATCTATTGGTGATTTTAAAAACGTTTCTACAAACTAAGAATAGAAAAAAAATTTTCAACTTAAATACAATCTAAAGAAAAAACCCTACAGCTAACAATCATACTTACTTGTGAAAGACTTCTAACATCAGAAATAAGTAAAAGATGCCTGCCCCATTACTTCTATTCAATTTATAATGGAAGTTCTAGCCAAATAAATAAATGGTATCCAGTTGGGAAGAAGGAAGTAAAACTGCCGTCCACCACAGGTGACATGATAACCTATGCAGAAAATCCCGGGGAAGCAACAAAAAAGCTATCAGAACTAATTAGTGAGTTCAGTAAAGTTGCAGGATACAAGATCAATATACAATAACCAATTGTATTTCTATACACTAGCAACAATGAGAAATTTAGAAATATCATTTACAATACAACATAAAAATATAAAGTAGTTAGGGATAGACCTGATAAAAGATGTTTAATATCTGTATACTGCAAACTACAAAATATTGCTAAGGGAAATTTTAAAAGACCTAAAATATAGAGTGATACATTGCATTTATGGATCAGAAGATTCAATATTGTCAAGATGTCAGTTCTTTCCAAGTTGACCTGTAAATTCAATGCTTTCCCAATCAAACAAAATACCCACAGGCATTTTTCTATAGAATTTGACAAGCTGATTTGAAAAGTTATATGAAAATGACAAAGCCCTAGAATACTTAAAACACTTTGGAAAGGCAGAACAAAGTTAGAGAACTTATACTATTTAACTTCAAGACATATGATAAAACTACTGTAATCAAGACAATATGTACTGGTGTCAAAGAAGATAAATAGATCTATGAAACGGAATAGAGAGGCTGATGTACTGATTCTTAACAAAGGTACAAAGGCAATTAAGAAGAGCAAAGATAGTCTTTTAATAAATGGTGCTGACACAATTTTTTTATTTATATGCAACAAGGGGAACTTCGATCTATAACTCACATCATATACCAAAAATTAACTCAATATGGATTATGCATCTATATGTAAATCCTAAAATTATAAAACTTCAAGCAGTTATTTGATGAACCATTTGTTGTAAGTTACAGGTACCACAATATTTCAAAGTTGAAATATTGAAAAAATTGCATCTGAAAAAATTGATTGTTCTGTTTCCATGTTGCTGGTATCACACCAATAAAGTTAACACTGATACAATAATATTTCCTGATATGCAGCCTATATTCAAATCTCCTTGATTGACTCAATACTGTCCTATTCTTGCTATTTTTCGATCCAGGATCAAATCAAGTGTTATGCATTGCATTTAGCTTTCAAGTCTCGTTATCTCTATAATCTAAAATAGTCCTCCCCCTAGTCTTTAAGCATTTTTATGACATTGATATTTTTTAAAGGCCTATGCCAGTAGTCTTGAAAGATGTCCAACAATCTGGATTTGTCTGGTTGGTGCCTCAAGTTTGGGTACAGGTTAAATATCTTGGGCGCATATACTACATGGGTGATGCACACTTCCCGTTGCATCACAGCAGATACACCTAGTGGCATTTGTCCCTTTGGTGATGCTAAGTTAACCACTTGAGTAAGTGGCATCTGTGGAATGTCTCCACTGTAAAGATATCTTTCGTTTGTAACTAATAAGCATCTGTGAGGTAATATTTTGAGATTTATGAATATTATGCACTCCACTTATAGCTCAACATTGATTTTTTTTAGTCTTCATTTGTTATCGAGATACAGTTGACATACCATATCCATTTCAGATGTACAATGTATTGATTTAATATATGTACATATTGTGAAATGATCCTCACAGTAACTCGTTGACATCCACCACTGATGATCTTTATTTGACTCAATCATTGCATGGATGGCTGCAAAATGGTAAATTTATAATTTTATCATTCCTTCTACATAAATGAGGTGACATTCTTCTGTACAAAAGAGCTTTCCTCCCTTCCCCGGCTTTGCTTTCTTGCCTCTAACTGCTCTCTTCTGGTCTTCTTTTGATGAATGGTCTCATATTTTGGCCTTTACTTTCCAAGTAAAATTGTATTGCCAAAACAGTTACAAACAAACGTTCCCATTTTCTTTTTTAAAAAATATACTTTTATTGATCTGAGAGAGAAAGGGTGAGAGAGAGAGAGAGAAACATTAATTATGAGAATCACAGTTCAGCTGCCTCCCACATATCCCAGGCATGTGCCCTGACTGGGAATCAAACCGCGACCTCCTGGTTCATAGGTTGACACTCAACTACTGAGCCATGCAGGCTGGGCCAAACAAGAGTTCCATATTTCTTTAATCTTTGTTAAGTACAAAAGAAAACTCTGCCACTGTATCAAGTGTACATAGTACAGATGTCTATGAAAGCAAAACTTTTTTCCCTGAACCCCAGAGGTAACTTATGACAGTGTTTATACGTTATTTATAAGAACAAATTCCCAATGATGGGTGCCAATGGAAAACACTCCTGTGCACTATTGTTGGGTGTATACATTTGTTAACGTTTTTGGTGATAGATTATGAGGTAATTATCAAGATGCAAATATATATAATCTCAAAATTTGTCATTCCACTTAAAAAAATTTCCCTGCAGATATTAAGATTTATTTTCTTATACGTACAAATATATATTTACAAAGATGTTCATGGAAGCTTTGTTTGCAACAGGCGTGATTTAAAAATAATCCAAATGTTGACAGAAAAGGGATTGTATAAACAGATAATGCTATTCTCACTCAACAGAATACTATGAAGCTTGTAATTTTCTTTTAAATTGAGATATTGATGTTTACTGATATGTACAGATGCTTAATGCATTAAGAGAAAAAATGAAGTTGTAGAGCTTGTAGGTAAAGAAAGCAAGTGGGTAGTTGTGGCATCTTTGTAGTATGCACAGGATGCTTCTGGAAGGATGCGCAGCGGCTAATAGTGATTCTTTGGCGGTGGGATTCCGGAGTTGGGGTAGGATATTGGAGATCAGAGCTTTGACCCTTTGATTTGTACTTTTCTTTACAATTTGATTTTTTTTCTTCCCTGTACATGTATTCTTTTTAAAATAGAAAACAAAAGGTATTTTAAATAATCAATTTCCATGTCCTTGTCCTTGGCTTCTATTTCCAGTTCCCTGTTAAGCAGATCATGTCTTCATTTCCCACTTGTCCCAAGAGCTTTCTTTTTTCTACATCTTTCCTTTTCAGCAGCCGTTACACACAATAGAGGAAACACGGTTGAGTTTTGTCTAAGTTATAGCAGGCCCGGAAGGGACACGGTGAGCAAGCTGGGCTTTGTCTTACATAATTCTTTGTTGTGCTACCATAACACATTTAAACTCCAGGCAACACACCAAGATACGCTTAAGCAAAAAGGACGAGATCAGGAGGTTTGAAGTGGATTGCCTGGGGTGGAGATGTGCCCAACATCTGCCTCCCTGACCATGATCCGACCATTACTAATTGTTTGTTCTGTTTGTTTACTTTTTCAGCCCTGGAGACCAGAAAATAGTTTTCTCATACCAAAATTACAGTTGTGAGATATGCACGCTTATTTACTTTCTTATCAGGAAATATTTGACCAGTCTTTACTAGAGAAAGATGAAGAATTACTAGAACTTGTAATGTACAGCATAAGGAATATAGTCAATAATATCGTGATAACTATTTGTATGGTGCCTGGTGGGTACTGGAAACATCGGGGGAACATTTTGTTTTTTGCTTTTAATTTCAGAGAGGAAAGGAGAGGTAGAAAGAGACAGAAACATCAATGATGAGAGAGAATCATTGATAGGCTGCCTCCTGCACACCCCCAACTGGGGATTGAGCCTGAAACCTGGACATGTGCCCTGACTGAGAATCGAACCGTGATCTCCTGGTTCATAGGTCAATGCTCAACCGCTGAGCCACACTGGCTGGGCTCAGGGGAAGATTGTGTAAAATATAGCCACTATGCTGTACACCTGAAACTAATACAAAATTATATTGAAGCAAAACGGGGACCCTATGAAATATGGGAGCGTGGGGTGCTTCACTGTAATTGAAAAATAAAAATTACGAATACTAAAAATAAAAATAAATAAAACAACAAAAAAAGAATTAACTAGATCTTACGAAACTAAGGCTTTATGAAATAATATCTGACCACCTTGAACCTATACAATATTTACAGCCACACAGAGAGGCAAGTACCGGCTAGCCCTCAGAACTGGCCAAGGTGAACATCAGGCAGCACTGGACTGCAGGACCATCGGCATCTCATTCTGAGGAGTCCCAGCTGCATCTCGGAGTTGCAGCAGAGGATGGCTGGCCATGCCATTCCACAGCACTAACATCTGCTACAAGCACTGGATGGCATATTTAAATGAAAATAAAATGAGTATTTAATTTCATGTTTAGAAGTATTTTGTAACCCCCCTGGAAAAGTTCAGGCTCCTTGGACCGTTGCAAAGCCAGGGCCAGCAGTCCCTGCCAGAGGAGAAACCAGCGTCAACTGCTTCTGAGAAGTCAGGAATGGTATGAAATGGCACCAGGGTGTGTTGCTGTCACTTTTGTGATTTGACTTTTAGAAATGAATCAAGAGTTGACCTCCTTCACTAGGTCCTGAACGGTGTTTTAGTTCTAAGATTTCTTGAAATCCTGCCCTGCTGATTAAGTGAAGGCAAAGCCTAAGTACTTCCTCCATCATCTCTGAGCCACTCCAGCGACGGAAAGCCATCTGCCTGAGCCCAGAACAAGTCGCTGCTCTGTGCAACGAACAGCCACTCCTCCCACCGTTCCTGCGTTCCATCCAAACACTGATGTCGGCCACCGTCTGCAAGCGACTGAGGGAATGGGCAGTTTCTGTTGCAGCTGTGGGAAACCCTAAACATCTGCAACCCACTTTAGAGTTTTCAAAGCATTTTCCTTCCTATATCGTGCTCCTTCTCATACACAACCACAAGTTAGAGGGCAATTAAATGTACTGTGTTTTTATGTATTCAATCTGTACCACCACCCCTCAGCCTGTTAAATAAAGCTGAAATGTCATTGGTGAATATTTATTGGAGAATTGTGGGAACATTTTTATGTCTTCTTAGAAACAATCAATTCAAATTAAAAACCATTTCCAGCCTTCTGAGAGTTTGACTTCAGATTTTTTCAAAATTTGCCCAAACCAGTACCTACATTGTTTTGTACTATTCAATCCAATGAAACAGTGATTTATTGAGCACTTCTTGGCTGTTCTAGGAGGATCTTATGGGATCTGTGGAGAACAAAGACAGGCAGGAGACGGGATAGGGGGTGAGGGACCCTATGAAATATGGGAGCGTGGGGTGCCGATAGAGCACCGGGAGGGGTGCTAACCCCATCTGGGAAAAGAAAGTGTCTCCTTTGGCTTTACAATCAATAGCCATCACATCTTCACAGTATGTTAAGGGAAACATGCTGTTTGGATTATGGAAAGTGGTGTGAAAGCATCCTGTTCGAGGAAAGCAAATGAAAACATGCATATTTCCCTCTTGGCTTTGCCCTTGTTCATCATATTTTCTTCCAAGTCCCTCCCTTATCTCCTCATGGGCTCTGACTCCTCATGAGCTGCACAGGATGCTGGCTCTAAATAGATGGCTGGGAAAGGGCCTGAAAATGCCTGTGTCATGCCAGGTCGTGGGAGGCAGTGGTGAAGGAAGAGGCACCCATAAAACCGCCAAGGCCAGGGATAGGCAAGGCCAAAGGGCCCAAACCTTGATATTGCTCAGACCACTCAGCTGAGATGTTGCTTTGGGGATCCTCTACTTGCCACCTCTCCACCCCAAGGCCAAAGTGACGCTCGTGTTCGATGATAATTTCTGTTCAGTTGTCACCTCTATTAAACTGCATGTGTAGTTCAAGAATTTTCTTTATCTCCAGTGTCTTCCATCATGCTTGGCTAGAGTATCTCTCAAAAAACCTTTGTTTCTATTTTTTAAATTAAAAAAATGCTGGAAATTCTCAAATTAAAGTAAAAGATACTGTTAATCCCACTGCTTTTTAAAAATATTATATAGACATGTAAAAATTCCCCTTTCATATCCTTCCTTTTTCTTTTGTTAAAACACATAGATCAATACATATAGTAAATGCTGGTTGAATGAATTAATAAATGAGTGAATCAATAAATCTAAAGAGTTGAAGAGACTGAGAGAAAAAAAATGCCAGAAGTTAAGCCAACAATCAAAAGGATCATCCCCATCTCAAGATGCTTAACTTCATCACATCTGCAAAGTCCCATTGCCATGTTTCTGGGCATTAGGAGGTAGACTTCTCTGGAGCCCATTATTCTGTCTGCCACAGAGCGAGGCGGGCAGAGAGACAGAAGATCTAAGTGCTTAATGGTCCAGACTGTTCTTTTAAAGAGCACCTTGACCTCATACACTTTCCTTCTCTGGATCTTAGTTTCTTTATTGGTAAACTGGGGAAATTCATTCAACAAGTGTATTATTAGCCACACACATGCTAAACTTAAGAAATCGTATCTAATAAAATGGTAATATGCAAATTAACTGTAACACCATCACAAAAGATGGCAGCGCCCATAGCCATAAGATGGAGATGCCCAGTCCTCTCAGCCCTGCCAGAGTCCCCCAGTCCTGGGGGGGGGGGCAGCCGCTGAGAGTGGGCAGTGTGAGTGGCCTGGAGGAATGCTTGCTTCGTTGCTGCGGGTACAAGGCAAGCGTTCCACCCCGGATGCAGAGGGCCTCTGTGCAGCGGGCGCAGAATGGTTTGGCGGGGGGGGGGGGGGGGGGGCGGCGGGGGGTACCTTTCTACGGCCGGGCATGGAACGCTTGCATTGCGGAGACTCTTACAGCAGGGAAGAGGAAGTCCCACCCCCACAGAATCAGCCAGAATCAGCCGTTGGTCCAACAGCTCTCAGTGGCCTGACAGCCAGGACTCTTATTCACCTGCATCTCTGACTGTGACAGCAGGGAGGTGGAACTATGTCTAAAGAGCAACGGAAAGAAGCCAGTGTTATTGACAGAAAATGTCTGAAGACCAATGTGAGTCTGATCTTTCAAGATCAGGCAGGCAGGCAGAGGCAGTTAGGGGTGATCTGGCAGGCAGGCAGAGAGGTTAGGGGCAATCAGACAGGCAGGCAGGTGAATGGTTAGGAGCCAGCGGTCCCAGATTGTGAGAGGGGTGTTCAACCGGGGATATAAGTAATATAAGTAAAATATATTACTAAATGTTGAGTGGTGTGTGAGGAGACCAATGTGTCCTGAGCAGAGCAATGCTGGGGGAAGAGAGGCTGGGATGAAGAATGCAGATCATTTGGGTCCTATAGGTTTGGGGAAGGACTTGTTTTTTCTCCCAGTGACATGGAAAGCCAGAGGAATGACTATGATTTGACATGCCTTTTAATGAGTTTCTCTGGCTGCTGATTGAGAGAATAGACTGAAGGGGACAAGGATGGAAGGAGGGAGATGTGTTAATACCTTATTCTCTTGACCTTCATCTTTTTGTACATCTTGTTCAACTACAAATCCAGGCTTCCTTCATGCAGTTCCCCTTCTTATGAGCACCTTGCTCCTCTTTCCAATTCAAAATTCCAGCTCAGTACTCATCTCAGAGTTGTAAGGGCATCTGAGGAGCTCATTATCCTTTGCCCCCATTTTTGGATGTGGGAACTGGGGCTCAGACCCTGTCCAAAGTCATTCAAATAGTAAATAGTGGAGCCAGGACTGTCTCTAATGTGTGAATTGAAGGAAATTAAAAGATCTTCTTGATACAAAGATGTTTTCCCTGAAATTCTGTTTGCTAAATGCAGTCTCCCCCATTAAATTGTGATCTCAAAGAGCGTGGAGATCTTATTCAGCTTTGTGTACTTAGCTCTTAGCATGGTGTCCGGCACATGACAGGCACTCAGTATTTGCTAGATGAGTAGATAATAGAAAGGAAAGCCCTGGAGAGTCTGTGTTTATGTGTTGGTAACATCACATCTCCCTACTCCACCCCACCCCACCACTTCCTGGTGTTAAATGTCAGACAATGGAAAGGTCTAAGACTCTATGAGAGCAAAATTGAGTGTTCTAGGAAATGATACCTCACTTTTTTGTTGTTGTTAATCCTCACCCGAGGATATTTTCCCATTGATTTTAGGAGATAGTGGGAGGGAGGGGGAGAGACAGAAAGAGAGAAACACGGATGTGAGAGAGACATATCGAATGGTTGCCTCCTGCACATGCCCCAACCAGGGCCAGGGATTGAGCCTGTAACCAAGGTACATGTCCTTGACTGGAATCAAACCCGGTACCCTTCGGTCCACGGGCCGGCACTCTATCCACTGAGCCAAACCTGCTAGGGTGATACCTTATTTTTTAACAACAACAACAACAACAACAAAATGCGGCACCAGGATTGGAGTGGGATCTTCCTAACACAGTAGCCATCAGAGCGAGAGAGCCCCTTCTTTTCCTTCCCTCCTTGGTTGCCAAGATAAACCGAGATAAAATAAGTTCTAAATGGGTGTTATTATTTGAGAAGAAACCCCAGTCCCATTTCCTGTGACCTTCTGTGCCCTAGGCATGTGGGCCTAGTTCTTACTGAGGTGAAACCACAGTGACAATATAACTGACAAGTGTAGCCGGGGCTGGTGTGGGAGCTGTGCCTGTGCCTGGGAGAGAGACCCTGAAATGTACATGCTTGCTCTGTCTGTGAACTTGTGGGCTCATACTGTTATCTAACTGCCAATATTTTAAACTTGGGGGACTTCACAGTACCATGTCTGCGCTCTAGAATGACCGCTATCCTGTTATATTGTAACAACTTTACAAAAAATCTTCCTCGCTATACTCGGCTTCTCATGGTGAAATCCATGTCTTTATCCTCTGGATCCTCAGTACCTTAGCTGGCAGGTTAACAGTAGGTGTGGGAAGGGAGGAAGAAGGATGGTAGTGAGGAAGGAAGGAAGGAAGGGAAGGAGGAGGGAGGGAGGGAGGGATGGAGGGAGGGAGGGAGGGAGGGAGGGAGAGAAGAATGCTGGCTTTCCGCCAAGAGACATATGAAAACATGCTCAAAGTCACTAATCATCCGAGAGATGCAAATCAAAACAGCAATGAGGTACCATCTCACACCTGTCAGACTGGCTATCATCAACAAATCAACAAACGACAAGTGCTGGAGAGGATGTGGAGAAAAAGGAACACTTGTGCACTGCTGGTGGGAATGCAGACTGGTGCAGCCACTATGGAAGACAGTATGGAGTTTCCTTAAAAAACTGAAAATGGAACTCCCATTTGACCCTGTGATCCCACTTCTAGGAATATATCCCAAGAAACCAGAAACACCAATCAGAAAGGATATATGTACCCCTATGTTCATAGCAGCACAATTCACCATAGCTAAGATCTGGAAACAGCCTAAGTGCCCACCAGTAGATGAATGGATTAGAAAACTGTGGTACATCTACACGATGGAATACTATGCTGCTGTAAAAAGGAAGGAACTCTTACCATTTGCAACGTCATGGATGGAACTGGAGAGCATTATGCTAAGTGAAATAAGCCAGTCAATAAAGGAAAAATACCACATGATCTCACTCATTCATGGACAATAGAGACCATTATAAACTTTTGAACAATAATAGATACAGAGGCAGAGCTGCCTCAAACAGATTGTCAAACTGCAGCGGGAAGGCCGGGGAGGGTTGGGGGGCAGGAGGTAGGGGGGTAAGAGATCAACTAAAGGACTTGTATGCATGCATATAAGCATAACCAATGGACATAAGACACTGGGTGATAGGGGAGGCTAGGGGACTGTCTAGGGCGGGGGGATAAAATGGATACATATGTAATACCCTTTGTAATACTTTAAGCAATTAAAAAAAAAAAAAGAATGCTGGCTTTCCAATTCCATTTGTCTCTGAGATTTCAGAGTGGGAACTAGGCAATTAGAGCCAAGAAAAGAAGGTGAGACATATGGTGACATATAAAAAGAAGTATACGTGGTACCTGTAGTGACACACAAGATTACCTTCTAGTCTTTAGTTTTATGCAGTAAGCATGTATTAAATATTTTACATGAGTGAATTGTATGAATGAATAAAGTATTGGCACCTTTGCCTAACAACCTTCACACGGTTCTCCCATCTCCTCCTGTTCTTACTCTGCCTCCAGGCTCTCTCTTCTGGTACTAGCTCTCAAACACCCCCTATAAAGCATATGATAATACTAGAAAACTCATTAATCTACCTTTGTCTTATTATCCAATGACTTTCTCACTAACTGCTCTCTTCAAGTCAGTCACAGTTCAGGTTCAACTTCTCCAATACTCGGTTAGCGAGACACAGTCTGAGTCTTCCACAGACTGACAATGTTACAAGTAAAGCATCACTGAGGTCCCAGCAGGACCATCTGTCACAAGGGGAGGATGTTTCACCTGTCAGCCTTGTAGGTGTTACGTCCAAAGTACTGGAAGATCCTTGGGTTAAAAATGGGACACCTGCAGGAGCATACACTTACAGAATTCAGGGCGGGAACCTTGATAATCAGTTGGTCCAACCCCTCCCATTTTTTTAGATAAAAAGCAGGCTGAGAAGTTAAAAAGCTTCCCAGTGTCACCGGGCTAGTTATGGCAAAATTGGGATTGGGAATTGAGTTGTGTTCATTTCTGTAACCTGCTCCCTCCTGGAACGCAGTCTCTTCTCTTCTCTCTTGCTTCCCATTGTCTCAACCCTCCTAATGGAAGCTGATCCTCTTAGATGCAAAACTGGTACGGATGTTTTTATTTTTTAATGATTGAATCCTCACGTGAGGATATGTATTTATTGATTTTTGGAGAGTGGAAGGAAGAGAGAGAGAGAGAGAGAGAGAGAGAGAGGTGAGGAACATTGATCAGGTGCCTCCCATACGTGCCCCCACCTGGGATCAAACCCACAACCTAGGTATGTGCCCTGACTGGGAATAGAACCTGCAACCCTTTGGTGCGTGGGATGTTGCTCCAATCAACTGAACCATCCGGTCAGGGCTGGACAAATCCTTAAAGGGAGATGCTGGCAAACAGAAAACTTGATGATAAACAGGGAGATGATGCAAGAGAAAGGGCTGAATCCAGAAATAAATCATATCTTCACATAGTGTTTACAAAAATTGTGTTTTGAATAATTTCCATAGAAATTATTTTACCCACCACAGGAATGCTGCTCCCTCCCACAGGGATTTGACCAAACAGAAAGAGCAGCAGAATGAAGGAAAAGCAGTAATTTAGATTTATATATAAAACATTAGTTGGAACCTAAGTAATAACCCTCGACTAATCAGAATATTTTATGCATTCTGCTTTTTAGTGGAAAGAGCAAACCACAAGAAAGCAAGCATATATCAGAGATTTAGAAAATGTTTCCAGGGATTATTTTAGGCTTTAAATTTTTCCCCCAATTCCCTGCACTGTCTATCTTTAAAATATCTCACCGCACACCTCCCTCTTTCCCCTCACATGTGTTCATCTGTTCATTTAATCAACCTGCCAATATTTATCGAGCTTTCCTCTGATGTCAAGTACTCTTTTGGTCAGAGATGAAAATGTGGTCTTGCCTTCAAGTTTAATGCCTGGTTAGAAAGTTATCCTAAGACTACTCAGATTTTTGTCACTTTTTTCACAGTTATATTTCTAGTTCTGTACTAAATATTTCCATCTGGCCTTCCAGATCCACTGTCTACCATTTTTGCATCCTGTTTTCTGGGGAACAGTGGGGGAATGTGGGGGGTAAGGGGGAAGGACTGACCTTTATGGTTCAGATAAACAAGTTCCTTTGCCCTAAGGTTCAGTGAATGGAGAAATCAAAAGATCAGAAGATCAGAGGGTGGGAAGAGAGAAGCAGGGCTGCTGCCTCCCCCGCCCCCCAACACACACCTCATTCCCCACACCTGCCAAGTTGTGGGGGGGGGGCAGTGGCTATACTCCTCTCCTAAAGACCCCAGAACCTATTGGATAACCCTCTCCTGGAACTCTCATGGATTAGCAGCTGTCATACAAATCATTGTGATTGCCAATTACACAATAATGAGTACGTTTCTGAGTAACAACAGAAAGCAACACAGTTGGAACGAAGGAACTGCTACCTAAAGTAGCCAGAGAGAATGAAAATAGGTCAAAATGCTCTTCCTACTTACCCTCTGAAAGAGATCTGTGGAAAGCCACTTCATGTTCACAGTTGGGTGAGAGAAGTTTCATATTCTCTGTCTTTCATACACCTAACCCTGCCATGACAAGATGACACGGAGGGGCAATTTTACTTGGTTGAGAGCAGCTGCGTGGTGCACAGTCTTGAGAACATGTTGTGACCCATTCTCAGTATTTGTATCTCGGTATCTGCCATGGAAAAACTGAAGCTGTCTTACTTTGGGCACATCATGAGAAAGCAGGGTTCTCTGGGAAAGACAGTAATACTGGGGACAACAGAAAGCAGCAGGAAGAGGAAGACTAAATACGAGGTGGACTGACTCTATAAAAGAAGCCACAGGCATGAGTCTATAGGACATTGTGGACATCACTCATTCATAGGGTCACCAGGGGTCGGAACTGACTCAAATGCATGTAACACACACACACACACACACACACACACACACACACACACACACACACCTGACATGGACAAGAGTTCAGGTGACATGCTTTGCAATATGGATTCTGACTGTAATATCTATCTTTGCATCTCTAAATGAATCTAATTTGGAACCAAACGGAAAATAGTTCCTAGAACCACAAGAGTTACAATGTATGTCATCTAGCCCTCCTATTTTTCACTCTTTTCACAAAAAGTACATACAGTTTAAATGATTCACAGAGATCAGTAATGGGTCCAGCACAGTGATTTTTCAACCTTTTTCATCTCATGGCACACATAAACTTATTACTAAATTCTGCAGCACACCAAAAAACATATTATATTTTTTTGCCAGCTTGGAAAAAAAATAGGTACAATTTTGATTCATTCACAGCAGATGGATTTTTTATTTTATTTTATTTGACAATCTAAGGGAAGAGAGGTCAGTGCCCCTGACTCGTCAGGTATTGCATGTTTTAAAAATTCTTGTGGCACACCAGTGTGCCTCTAGCAGCACACCAGTTGAAAATTGCTGGTCCAGCAAACAAGTTGTCTCTGAGTTCCTGCTCAGTTCTACTTATTGAAGACAAAAAACGAAGAAAAACATAGCTGATTACAACAGCCAGTGGGTTTTAGAAAGTCCAAGGGAATCTAACTGGTGGAGATGGGATTTGACTGAGACAGTGAGCTTAACACCCTCCCTGTTTTCAGAGAGATCAAGATATCTTCTGAATTTTTATTTATTTATTTATTTATTTATTTATTTATTTATTTATTTATTTATTTATTTATTTATTTATTTATTTATAGCAAGATCAAGATCTAAGCAGTAGGTCATGGCTAGGCTCCCAGCATTACACCTGACAGACAGTGTGTGGGAAGGGACTAAACATAGCTTGATTACATAGACGAAACAGAAAAGAGCTGAGCTAAAAGACACTGCCGAAAGCTCTGGGGACACCTTGCTATATTGCTTTTTGTAAAAAACCTCCGAAGTGGGAAGCCTGTTCATCCCAGTTGGGAAGTGGCTGTGAACAAAGGGCGGCGATTTAAATATAGAGTGAGTGTAAAGATAACACACAGATCCTGTCTTTAGGGTCACACCATCTGGAAAGCTACGGCATGCAGAGACAACACAGTAAAATGCTCTTTCTAAACATTAATTTGCTAATTTCCAAGCTCCACTTCCTCCATGGAACACATGTCTTAACACTGAGGGTGAGCAGTGGGCCTAGGGGATATTGAAATTAGTCTCTTACCTTTCTCCAAAAGTATTCTTTCCATCCCAGGTCCACAAGTTATTAAGGGAGCAACTCTCCATCTTCTTGGAAGACTTGTACTCTGACAACCTGACAAAGTATCGAGAGAAAACATTCCATGTGAACAGGGATTCCAGGGCCTGGAACGTCCCATGTAATCCATCCCCATCATGGTTCTGCACCCTACGGACTCTAGAAGGAATGGAGTCAGTTCTCTGAAGATCAACATAGGCAAGTTATCCACCCAGGTCTGCTCTGACGCTCCTCACCCTCCCCACCATCTCCCAACCCCAGTCAAAATGACCATCATTGCAGAGTAAGACAGAGTCCCTAAGGTAAGAAGTTAAATCTGGAAAAAAACTATGGCCTTGGCCCTTGATTTTAAGGAAAAGGTATTCTGAGAAAATTTCTAGTTTGCTATCCATATCACCCAGTTTCTCCCTTAATTTTGCTAACTGACACCTTCCAGGAAAAAAAAAAAAGTCATAGTAATGTAATACCTCCCTTAAAACCCCTAAGTAGCTTTCCCAAAGACCAAATCAGTCTCTGATGATTATCCTCAGACAGAGAAAGGGCTATAATTTGCACTTCCTCCACAACAACCAGGGAAAGAGCGTCTTTCAATGTTGGGGGTGGAGAGATGCGAGCATCAGCCCTTTAGTAATTAGCCATTTCGTGGCTCTGGGGGTTAAGCCTTTCCCCTGGACCAGCTCTAGCTGTAACTACTCAGCTTCACAGAGCTGTCACTGAAAGTAGGGTGCTCATCTGGCATGGCTGGTGTGACTCAGTGGTTGAGTGCCGACCCATGAACCAGGAGGTCATGATTCAATTCCTGGTCAGGGCACATGCCCAGGTTGCGGCTTGATCCCCAGTGTGGGGAGTACAGAAGGCAGCCAATGATTCTCTCTCATCATTGATGTTTTTTATCTCTCTCTCTTCCTTCCTCTGTGAAATCAATAAAAATGTATTTAAAAAAAAAAAGCAGGACACTTGTCTGGAAATTAAAGTTCTTCCTATTCCTGCTCTAATTCCTTGTGTGATTTTTTGTCAAGATACTGATATCTTTGGGCCAGCCTTGTCAGCTATACAATGAGGGGTGGAATTAGAATTAAGACAAAGGTGAAAAAGAACAAATCTCCAAATCATGATCATGGTTTCTCGTACATCAGTAGTTTAATGACTCTTGGAAGTTATCTCACTCAAGGGCAGACTCTGCCTCACTTTCAGTCCTTATAATGAATCAAGTATAAGACAGTAAGACCAGGGAACGATAACTGTACCCAAAATTATGAAAAGAAGGGTTTGCTTTCATTGTGGAATCTATTCCACTATTTTAAAAACATATTCAATGTAAGTTAAAGGTCAGAGGGGAATGGACTGTGCCTTAAGTGAGTTTTGAACACAGATGCCATCTAGTCTCTGCATTCTGCAAAATTCTTCTTTAAGTGAATAAATGTGTAGGATAACTCTCCATTACCTTGATCAGCATCTAATACCAACCTGACACTTAGAATTAAATTAGAGAAACAAAATTGGATACTTTGAGTCTTGAGGGCTGATTATACTATTGGAGCTGGGAGTGGATTTAAATCTTTCCTTATCCCATTTAAATCTAACTAGATATAAACTCTCCATTACCGAGGAACAGAGGTGTGTCTGCAGAGGTGGAGGTTCCCCTTGATGTTCTTGGACAAGGAAACCTAATCCTTTCTTCTGACACACATGGTTGCAATAGAAAGTGTTCCCCAACTGCCAGTCTGGTTTTAATCTATTGTTTCAAGCAGGACAGGATTTGCAGGGAATGTGAAGAAAAGGGCAAAATTACCAGAACTTACTATAAAATAAAAGTGTTGATGAGAAATCAAATTTTAAACAAGTGCTCAAAATTGTAAGCATGAGCCTATTATATAGCCATACAGTGCATACGTGTATGACTATTAAGAGTTTTTAATTGTGAGTCTATCTAAAGTCTGCTTCCAGTACAACATTTGTATCGCATTTGACGAAAATTCTTTGGCTTACCAAATGATAGCAATGGTAAAATATTGCAATAAATACAATGGTGCTTCATTTAAACAATACTCTTGCACAATGAGATATTTCATAAGTGAATTTCCCATGTAACCGAACTAACTCTGCATTATATAAACTTTAAAAATGTTAACCGTTTTGTATGGAAACATTTCAAAAGTGTATTATATATTTTTTCTTTAAAAGATGCACCCAACAACTTATCTTTTCCTGAAGGTTCAGGATTAGCATTTAAAATCCTTATTAAAATATGCTGAATATACTGTACGGAGAACAAGATGGTGAGCTTATTTGATGGTGAGCTTTTTGGTGATACTTTCCCCAACAACAAAAGGTTTCAGAATGCTGCTGTAATAAACGACAAAAGCAGACAAAACTAGCTTGCTTTTAATGGATCTAGTGTCTTTTCTGCTGTCAGCTGTCCCTTCTGGCATGTTAAAAGCCTATCAACCTCTGAAAATTAATCATGTACTTGGTCAAAATAAAATTTAGATTTAAAAGATAAGCCTACTGTATGTAAGACACTCTACTACATGCTGGGGGAAATGTAAAAAAAATACAAATTATAGTCCTGTCCAAGGAGCAACCTTGCTGGCGGAGGGACACTCAAGTCATCAGGTCACCACTATGGTGGGAAACACAACTTATTACTTCTAAGTGTGAAAATAGTGTACCTAAAAAAATACAGGTATTGAAATGATTACACGTGTGTTCTGATATACCTTCTTCAATGGGAGTATGTCTCACATGGAAATACCAGTCATGTGAGTCTGAGCAGATAAAAGACGAAAATTGCTGCATGAGGAAATAGAGTAGGCAGGCCTTCGTCAGCTATCTGCTGTAACCCTCATCTTATTTTTAGGCTTTATTTTACAATCCAGATGGCGTAGGATGTCATAAATCTAATCTTACTAATTCCTAAGATCACTGAAACTAATTAATAACATCTGTTAAAAAAAAATACACAACACCCTGTATTTTAATTCTTTGCTGGGTATGTGAATACAAAACATTTAGACATTTTATAAAACTGCCTATATACAAGGGATACTGTATTGTATATTGTTTTAAAGATCATCACTTCCACTGGCCGTATCTCTTTCCTGGGTTTCAGTATTACTACATTTGGGGGGTTTTTAAGTATCGTTTGGTTACTCTGACTTTTATTCCACAAACGCTACCTGGTTTCTCAGACTTCTTTGGTTTCCGTGACCATCTGTCTCCTAGTTCAGACCTCTCTTCTGAGATCCAGACAGACCTATCTATCTAACGGGCCTCGCATTTGGGAGGACGATAGGCACCTCAAATTTGACAGAGACAAAGCCAGTTTTGTTGAAGAACGAGACTTAATTTTCCTCGATTCTCCCTCCTCCCCCTCGTCATCCCTACCATTCCTTCCCCGCTTATATTACACCAATTATGCTTGAACTTCACCAGTGCTTTGTACCACTCTTATGAGATTTTAATGGATGGCTTTAATTTATAAATGTTGGTTTAACCTGTTAGATTCCAGTTCCTTTAAGAGTATGGGCAGCCTTATTCCATTTATCTCCTACTTCTCCCTCTGGAAATGCGGTCATTTTTAGTATTTGTTCAATGGATACATACAACAAAAACAGAAAGGGATTCTGACGAAATCTCTGCGTTCCATTTTTACTGATGTCGGTCTTCTATGTCTGGGAGCGGTGGGGTGCATTAGCAGAAGCAGGAGCACTGCGCTAACTCTCCTCAGAATTGAACTCAAAACAGGAAAATGCTTCTACCAGGTCTCACCTTCTCCTTGGACGGGACTCGGTCCCGCCCTGACCACCCCTCCTCCCCGATCTTGGTGTGGGCTTCTGTGACAGCCCAAACACTGCATCGGGTATGGGTCTGCTCCCCATAGGCCGCACACTTCTCGAAAAGAAAGATGCGTGTCTTTCTTGGTCCCTTCAGTGCTGTGTCTGCAGCCCGGATGGAATGAGGCTACACAGGTCTTAACAGAGGACTCGCTGCTCACAGGACTGCGAGGCCCCATTCCCACAGAAACTTCTTTAAAGCTGCCTCTGGGGGGCTAGGGTCCCCAAAGCAACTTCCTAGCCTTCCTTCCGGAGCCTCTCCCTCCGGGAAGCCCGTGCAAAGATGAGGTCTCCAAGGGAAACACTGAAGCTCAGCCCCGCCCCGTCCCCGTCCCCACCTGCTCTGCAAAGACCGGTCTGTCCACCGCAGGGGCCCAGCGACCCGCCCCCGAAGGCAAGAGCGCAGGCGCAGCAAGCAGGAGAGCAGCGAACAGCCACTGGCTCTCCGAGCAGATGTCACTCAAAACAAGAAAGCTCCGCCCTCCTCAAGATGGCGCTGCGCTCAATGCGGAAGACGCGTGGGTGCTGGGGCTTCATCCGGGCACTTCATAAAGCACCCGAAGCTGCTCCTGCTCCCCAGGTAACCAAAGCTGGCCTTTCTCCCGCTCGTTTTCCATCCTCCTACGTTCTTCTCGCCTTCCCTTCCTTCTTCCCTCCTTTTGCTTCTCTCTCCCCCCGCCTCCACCCCCGTTTCCTCTGGAGAGTACCCGGCCGCTTCTCTTCTAAAGTCGTCTCTCTTAAGACTGCCCTTCTACCTGGAGCGTGGTGACGTTGCAGGGATGCGTGATGACGTCACGCGCCCCGGGTGGGAGGGGCGTACCGCCGCCGCACTGGGACGGCCCACCTTCCGGTATCTTGGCGGTCGTACGGTCCTTTACTAACCGCCAGCCTGGGGCCCAGGAGAAATTAGGGAAGTCTGGTTAGTGAAGGGGAGGTTTCCGTTGGCGCGGCGCTGCGCGGCGCTGGAGCGAATGTCGGTGCGTTTCCCGGTGTTTCCTCTCCTTCACCCCAAAGGAGATTTGCCCAAGTGCGTGGTCCTGTCCTGGGCCAGGCAGCACTGCTGTGGCCATTCATTACTCTGTCGTGGAGAGCAGGACGTGGCCTTCAGCCTGTCCGTCAGTATTGGGAAGTTTACCCTCATGGCAAAAGAAAAAATAATAATAATGTGTGTGTGTGTGTATATGTGTGTGTGTTTCATTCACTCAGACATTTACTGAACGTCTTCCCAGTCTCATCTCACTGGGAGGCTCATGCCATACATCTCTTGGGAGCTCTCGTGGGAACTCGGAAGAAACTTCGGGTTCTGGGGTGCCGGGGCGATTTCCTGGCGCATTGGCTGTGCTGCTGCGCAGGGGAGAGGCGGTGCGGGGTCGGCGGTGTTTGGAAAGAGCACTGCACGGGAAGCTAGGAAACCAGAGGTCAAGGGGGGTGTCAGCCACTTGCTAGTGGGGTGACATGACAAGTCACCAGGAATCTCGCAGGGTTTATTCTCTTTAGGAACATGGGTGGAGGGAGGCTTGGACCGATTGCCCCATTTATGTTCTTTCAAGCTTTGGGAAATCTATGGCTTCATGATTATGAATCCAAAGGACAGCAATGAGATTAATTACGAAAACCAAGATTTAAGTTCAACTTGTTTTTCTAATCACTCCATAAATCTGTTAATTTTAGGCCCTTAAGTTTTCTTCATGGATAGGAGCCTAATAAGATTCTTGTGAGGATGAAGGATATTATATCAGAAAGCTCATCATCAACCAAACAGCTATTTAAATGTTACTTTAAATCTCAGGCAGCAATGTTAGGGAAGGATTGATTAAAAATTAGATAAATCCAATACTCCCCTCTTGGAAACTCTAGGGCCTGATTCTGTAGAACCAGAATTGGTTGATTACTTATTTATAGCTAATCGTAGCCTGTTGAAAGCTATGGCGTCAAAGTAACTAAGCCTTAGACCCCTACTTCCTCTCATTCCAAACAAGAGCTAAGGATGTCACGAGAGATAGAGACTCAAAGAGAAAAAGAAAAAAAAAACTACAGCCCACTAACAATTGCCCAGGGAAATTAAGGGGACTAAATCATTATAAATGCTAAAGAAAAAAATTCCTTAAGCATCTATTGTTTCAGTGGCGTTTACCAAATCGATTATCTTGAAGTTAATCAACTGTTAATCTAGATTTTTTTTTTAAAATATATTTTTATTGATTTTTTACAGAGAGGAAGGGAGAGAGATAGAGAGTTAGAAACATCGATGAGAGAGAAACATCGATCAGCTGCCTCCTGCACATCTCCTACTGGGGATGTGCCCGCAACCCTGGTACATGCCCTTGACCAGAATTGAACCTGGGACCTTTCAGTCCACAGGCCGATGCTCTATCCACTGAGCCAAACTGGTTTCGGCTAGATTGTTTCAAGATGTAGAATTCCCAGAACAGAATAGTGTTTCCAAACCTTTGATTTAGCTTTGATTAGAATAAGAATTAAATGTGAGAGCATCTTTTAAAATTCATAAATCTACATATAATTTTCAGTCATTAAGAATGATGGTTTGAAGGACTTTGAAAAAGACCAATTGAAAAAAGATACAAAATTGCATTAACAGTGTAATTATAATATCATGTTTGTAAATAAATATTTATATAAATATATGCACAGAAGAAAAAGAAAGACTGGAAGGAAACAACCATTCTTGTTTTTGTTTTGCTAGGTTTTCCTAAGTAGTGGATTAAAAATGATTTAAGCTCTGGCTGGTGTTGCTCAATGGTTAGAATGTTGGCCCGTATACTGAAGTTTCTTCAGTTCAATTCCCGGTCAAGGGCACATACCTGGGTTGCAGGTTCGATCTCTGGCCCAGGTCAAGGCGAGAGTAGGAGGCAACCAGTGGATGTGTCCCTCCTTCCTTCCTATTCTCCCTCACTCCAACTCTAAAAATCAGTGGAAAAAATATCCTCGGATGAGGATGAACAAAACAAAAAAAAGTGATTTAAGTTTTCTTCTTTAAGCTTTTCATATTTTTCATATGTTCTAAATTGAAGATATATCACTTTTAGACCCAGAATAAGATTTTAAAGTGTAAATCTCCGTATAAATGCATAGTCATTAATATCATCTGTGATATTTTAGGTCTCAGAGAGATACTTGTCCCACAGTGCTGTTATTAAAATGGCCTTAGAAAAGGACTACTAAAAATTTATGGCCACTTTTCCTGTGTGTATCTTCTTTTTCTCTTGAAAAGCTTCCTTTGAAGTCAAAGAGATTTTGTGAACAGATGCAGAAATATGTGAAGGAAGAATTGGATTCTTAAACCAGATGCATTAGACATTTTTATGATATCTCATAACCTTTGTAGAAAACAAAAATTATTTTGCAAGAGAGAGTAGTATAATAGAAAGAAATGTATATTTATCATATGGATGATCCTATCTAAAACGAAGAAACAGCTAAATTGCTTATTAATAGTTTTGGCTGCACAGTTACTCCCTGAGGTGAGAAGCAAAAGTGGTGGAGCTATAGCTCCTTTGTTAGAAACCATGACTGATAAAGTATTGTGATTCCTCGGTAGTTTTGTTTTCTTAAAAAAGCAAAACCTTGGGTAATAAACTTGCCATTGGGGACCTTTAATTATCTCAGAGGCAGGCTTTTGCGCCTCAAGGCTAGATGTAGAGTCAAGTTTAAAATAAAAAGGAGGGGGGAAACAGAAATAACAGAGTATCAAGCAATAGTCATTTTGCGATGCCTACAACTTATATGAAAGCAGTTTATTTTGCCAGGTGTTGCCTGACAGAAAACTGTTGAAGTCTGACAGGATGGGAGTAGTCCCAGAGTCAGAATGGAGGTCTGACATGTTATGTTTAAATGCTGCTGGCATTAGGTAAATAAAAGCCTGTCATCGTTAGTCAAACACTGACTTAGATTTTATTGCGCAAAGAATGCAATATTGATAGTTACTGGAGTTTTGCGTGAATATTTATAATTACTCAGTTGAAATATAGAATGGCCTCATTTTATCACACTTGAACAACACACTTTGCTATTAACTGTCCCAACCTGGGTTTGGCCCATACTGTATTAATATACTGTGCCTACAGCTAATGGCCACCAAGTGTAGCCATTAGGTGAAGGAATTATGCCTGCAAAAACAATAGGCAATGTATTAGGTTTTTTGATCTTATGTTTCTTTCTTACAATAAGGCTTTTTAAAAATTGCTGTTTAAGTAAAAGTATTTTAAAATAATTTTAGATTTACAAAGTTGCAAAATTTGTACAGAGTATTCCTATATACCCCTCACCAAAGTTCCTCTTACATAATCACAATCCAGTGATCAAAGCCAGGAAATTAACTTGGTGCAGTACTAGCAGTTTTTCCATTAGCCTCTTCTTGGTCCAGGATCAAATCCAGCATCCCGTACATGTTGCATTTAGTTGTCATGTCTCCTTCCATCTATGGCGCTTCTGAAGTCTTTCATGACCGTGGCACTTTTCAAGAGAATTGGTTGATTATTTTGTAAAGCGTCTCTCAGTTTGTTTGATATTAGACTGGGTTATGGATTTTGGCAAGAATACCACAGAATCCCTGGCCAGTGTGGCTCAGTTGGTTGAGCATTGTCCCATGCTCGGAGAGGTTGCTGGTTTGATTTCCGGTTGTGGGCTCAACTCCTGCTAACAGGCATGTGGGAGGCAACCAGTGGTTCTCTTTCTCATCGATGTTTCTGTCTTCCTCTCCCTTCCTCCCTCTCTCTCTCTCTCTCTCTCTCTCTCTCTCTCTCTCTCTCTCTCTCTCTAAAAACATTAATGAAAACATCGTTTTTAAAAAAAGAACACCACAGAAGAGATAGTGTTCAGAACAAGGCTTTAAGGCAGGTATTAGCACCTTCTTTTAAATCATGAGGAAGTAGACTTTAGTTAAGTAACTTGCCTAATGTCACAAAGCGAATTAATTGGGGAGTTAGGATGGTAAAATTTACTAAATGGGGTTCCGTTCCATATTTTGCAATTAGTATTTGTTATTGTAGGTCTGTGATCTAATGACATTAAACATTCGTGTTTCCAGTGACTTTATCCTTAGCTCTTCTCTGCCTTGTATTGTCTGTCCAACTTGCAACATGAGCTCATCAGCATGGAGCGCTATGAGGAGCTGCTGTAGCCATCTGGGAATTTTGCTGGATGATAACTGTGCCCGTTTGATCAGTCTCTCCATCTCTCTGTGGTTTTCTTAAATGGTAAATAAAGGTATTGCATGCATCTACTCTGAAACTTCTTTTAAGCTCAGTCAGTCTTGGAGTCCGTTTGTTTAAAATGCTCTACCAGTATAGGTTGGTTTTCCTTGTGCACTGACTTAGCTTCTTAGAAATAATATTTCACTTTAGAAAATATGTTTGAGTTAATAAAACTCTTGGTATCTGCTAAAAATATCGAGGAGGAATAGTAGATCAATGCTGAGGATTTATGCCAGCAACTATTATGGCAGCTACAGCCAGGAAATGCTGAAGAAATTGAGGCCACTGACCCCAGATCCTTTCTCAGCATATCTGTTGCATGACTGCAGGTTACAGAAGAACTGACTGCAGAGGCTTGCACAATTATATATTTATACATTACTTAAGCCTATATATATATATATACACACACACATACATCCCTATGTCTTTCAGAAAAGGAACTAACAGCTAGTGCCTGCTGTATGCTAAAGCCTTATACTATGTGCTATACATACTTTATATTATTTACTTCTCACAACAATCCTGTATATATTATTTTTTATACATTTTTATTGATTTCAGAGAGGAAGGGAGAGGGAGAGAGAGATAGAAACATCAATGATGAGAGAGAATCACTGCCTTCTGCATGCCCCACACTGGGGATCAAGCCTGAAACCTGGGCATGTGCCCTGACTGGGAACCGAACTGTGACCTCCTGGTTCATAGGTTGACACTCAACCACTGAGCCAAGCTGGCCGGGCTTACCCATTTTATAAAAAAGGAAACTGAGGCACTAAGAGATTAGGTCACTTTCTCAAGTCACAGAGCTAGTAAGTGGTGGGACCAGGATTCAAACTCACCCTTGCCTATGCTTTTCCCATTTGCCCAGTAGTGGTGTGTTATCTTATATGAACCCGGATTAGATAAATCAGATAAAAGCAGAGCTTTTCCGGTTGAAGGAGTAGCAGCAACCCTGCTTGTTGACCTCTGCACCCCACCAGGCCCCTCCCACCAGGGGCCTCTGAGGTGGTGCCACACAATCTTGGACTTTTTATGATGCATTCGAAAACTCCTTCAGCTTCTTTAAATATCCAAGTGAGTTTGTTGGCTCAGGACCACGTGTGATGGATGGCTTCGTTTTAAGGAGCTGCCCTGTAAATGAGTAGTTGGGGAATATTTACTTTGATATATATGTACTTTATCAGTGAAATACAACATATATTCTATTTATCTAAAGCTACACAAGTGCTTCAGATAATAGCGGTCAATTTTCCTTCCTTCCTTCTTTCTCTCCAGACACAGCTTCCTTCTGCATAATGTGCTGGTCTTTGTGCACAAGATGCTTTTATGGGTTCATTTAGTCACTGCTGTGATGAACCTGGCCTCTTGCCTCCTCATAAAGAACACTTACTCCAGGTCTGCTCTTGATTCCGTTCTACCGCCACTACTTGGGGCCCAGGAATTTCTCTTCTGGAGACTGCAACCTGAGGCCCGAGGCTTCTTTCTGAATTTTCCCAAGAAGAATTTACTCTTTTTGGGTAGAAGCTGCTCTGCCAGTGTGAGACACTAGATGCAGAGAGATAATTTATAGGCACAGGGATGATCCATTGGCTCCAGCTTGACTTAATTTAACTCGGCTCAGGCATTTGCAGTTTGCTCTATATATCATTTCTGAGCAATACTCTATCTTTTATTCCCAGTTGGAGGCTTAACACTTTTTCTTAACTTCCCTGTGTACTGAGCGAAGCAAGGTCATATCTAGGTCTTCTCACTGCCCCTTCATCTGAGGTCTATTGGTCCTCCAGTCATTTGTCAAAATTCACCTGGAGCTCTTTTTCTTGGCACAGTCTTCCTTGCATCTCTCGAACCTACTCAGGTGGCTAAAGGACTGACTTTTTGATTGCCTCTCTGTCTCCTAAAAGCAGAGTCAAGCCACCTGATTCTCACAACTTTTGCTTCACCATCCATTGCCCTCGTGGCCAGGACACCAAGCAGTGTGCAGGGATGTCAGTCTCCTTTTCATTCCTGTTCTGCTGTTCTGGCTGGGACTTACTACAGTGCCAGGCAACTCCACATGGATGGAGCCCTGAATCAATGACCTTGGTTATGTTTTGTTTTTTTAAATATGGTTTTTAATTGTTTTTTTTAGAGAGAGAAAGGGAGAGGGATAGAGAAATAGAAACGTCAATGAGAGAGAAACATCATCAATTGGCTGCCTCCTGCATGCCCCATGCTGGGGATACAACTTGCAACCTGGGCTGGGAATCGAACCAGTGACTTCTGGTTCATGGGTCGATGCTCAACCACTGAGCCACACCAGCCAGGCTGTTGCTTCTTTGCCCAGGTCCTTGAGGTGATAGTTGATTTTTCATGAAGGTATTTGAAAACATAAAATAAAAGTGCAAATCTGGCCTTGTAAAACATTTTCAAGTGGAATATCTTATTGTAATATTTAAATGCTTCATGTTTGCTAATTAATCTTCATTACAAATACAACATTTCACTATTTAGTCATCTAAAATTTTTACTCACTGATTAAATTTTCATTGTCTTCCTATTTTTAAAACCAATTTTGTAAGATGGTGAATCTAAATAAGGAAATGACAGTATTCCTTCAAGTTTTAGTTCAGGGGGTATTATTTTCTTATTTGTACTAAAATTAGTTGATGTGTGATTTATTTGGGGACCCTATTGCAATTTTAATTATTACTAAACATGATGATGGGAGAGGTGATACTAGCACACATCTATTGGGTACTTACTATGTACCAAGCATGGTTTAAAGCACTTGACGTACATTCACTCTTTTAATCCTCAAAACCCAATGAGATAGGAGCTAATATGAGTCCTGTTCTATAGGTGAGGATACTGAGAGGTTAAATAACTCACCCAAGGTCATATAGTTAGCAAGTGTTAGAACCTCAATATAAACCCAGATAGCCTGACTCCAAACTGTACACTAAAAAATAATAAATAATATTAAATTCTGAAACAAATTATCTGTGATAATACGCTGATGACTACTTTGCACCTTTTAAATCTCTTCCATGAAAGCCACTTGTGTATCTTGCCATGGTGACACACAGAACAGAAATTATAAATCATCCTTTGTTGTTGCTGTTCCTACAGTCTTGTTTGGCTCAATGAATTATGAGAAAGGAGCAAAGCTGTCTTGTAAATTTATCTCCATGTCTCTATTTGGCTACTGCCACTAGGATTACCCTGTGTAAAATAAGGGCTTTTAACACATGAGTCCCAAGGTGCATGTAGGAAGTTCTGTTTATACACATTCTATAGCGAAAAGGTCAACCTGTGCACAGCCCTGCAGGCAGAGGGGAGGTGGTGAGTGTTGAAGCTGATGGATGACCAGGGGACCACTATCTAGGGTCTAATTGGGATTTATGGCTAGAGTACTTTCTTCAAGAGTAGCAGAGGTGCAAAGTGGGAAGAGGAGAGAGATGAAAGTAATTAGTGTTGTGGGCCATTTTAGCAAGGGCTAAGTAAGAATTTTATTCAAAAGGATTCTCATTCCAAAGAGTTCTTAAAGGGACATTATACTTGTCATTATAATTCACTGATTGAATTAAAGTGAATTATTACCAATTAGTACATTAATTAGGAAGCTATTGAGGCTTTAAATTTAGCAGTGTTGAACAGAGTTTATTTTATACACCCATCAAAGGGCTCCTCATGAACTATTCCTTATCCTCCCCATGAACAGAGACTTTGCATGGGCCCTTCTACTTTATATTCATTCAGCCCCATGCTTTACTCGCTGTGTTACTTTAGGCCCTTTTGGGAAGCAGGAGAATGTAATGGTGAAGGGAAATGGAGCTGTTTACTCAAATCCCCGAGTTGGATTCCTGTCCTCTCATGGGGAGAATGGTCTGAGCAGCCAGTTCATAAATTTGCTGGAAGAGAGGAGATCTCTTGGGCTGGGGGTAAGTGTGCAGGATCAAGGTGGAGTCTCAAGGGAGATATTAAGAACCAGACGATGTGGAGCCCTTGCCAGTTCTGGGGAGAGAGCCAGGTTGGCCCTCTGTGGATACTAGTTACCTGGCCATCATGGTTGTGAAGGAAAATCCTTCTCTGCAGGCAACTTTGGCTTCTCCACTGGCTGGCACCTTCCCAGCCTCCCCCATGCCACCAAGCTGTGAAACCCAGTAACCTAGAGAAGCAAGTGTAGAGGATAAGTGGTCATATGAACATTATACTTGTCATTTTAAGTTGACCGGCTCTTCACCATGAGGAAGTGGATAAAAAAGAAGGTGTGTGACTTTGGGGATCAGTTGGACGTGGCTCCACCACATACGAACTGTGTGTTGCCAGGCAAGTTATTTGACCTCACCAAACCCCAGTGTTCTCCTCTAGAAGGTATTAATAATAATACATTGTAGGAATTTTATGTGGATTTGAGATCCTGCCATGTATATAAAGTCCCTTGGCCAGTGCTCAGTACCTACTGGGTCCTCCATGCCTGACAATGATTATTTCTCCAATTATATGTAATTCTATTCAACAACCTTTCTCTCCTCCACCCTTATCAATCTTAATAATCCTTTGATCCCCCCATATCCACATTCTCCTGTACCTTCCACCCCCCAAAAAATCAATCTGCCCAGATTAATCTCCCAAAAGCAGCGCTGTCGTTCTTAAAGCCCCTTTGGGGGCTTATCATAAAGTTTAGACTCCTTGTAGCCCCACATTCAAGACCTGTCACTGTCCGGACCCAAAACACTTTCTAGGCCATGGCTGTCGTCCATGGATCCTTTGCCCTGGAGTTCATAGAGTTGCCACATTTGCTCAGAGCTGTTCCCTTTCACTTCTTTGTTAAAACCGCTCTCTCTTCTTGGAAAGGCCTTTCATCTCATCCTTGTCGGTATCCCACCATTCTTTAAAAATGAGGCAAAAAACAAAAATCACTCATATGTAGGTTCCAGAAAACTTCTTTCTGAAGCTGTAAATGATTGCTCCCATTTTGAAATTTTATAGGACTTTGTACTTTTCTTATAGAAATTAACACATCCTTCTTTATATTGTCTCTGTTTATAGGTATTTGCTTAGGACAGATGGAGACCACGCTCTTTTTAAAATTTAGGTCTTTCTGAACTCTTCAGCAGGAAACAGTTTGTAATAAATACCTTGTTCTGTAGGTACAGCCTTGGGCTGCCATTCAGCAGGCAAACCTCACCAGGAGTATGCACCTGCCCACCTCCAGTAGTGAAGGGTGGGCAGGAAGAACTCTTTTTTTAAAAAAAAATTTCTATTTGTTTTTTGTTTCTTAAATTTTTTAAAATTTATTTCAGAGTGGAAGGGAGAAGGAGAGAGAGAGAGAGAGAAACGTCAATGATGAGAGAGAATCATTGATCAGCGGCCTTTTACACTCCCCACATTGGGGATCGAACTCACAACCCGGGCATGTATTCTGACCGGGAATTAAACCATGACCTCCTGGTTCATAGGTTAATGTTCAACCACTGAGCCACGCTGGCAGGGCAGGAAGAATTATTTCTGTTGCACCTTAGCTATGATAACTATTCATGTGAGAAAGTGAGGTATTACTTAAATCTTTGGCCTACGAATTCCTGTAAAGAGTTCAGTAAATACTTATTGAGTTAATGAATTCAGTGAAAAAAAAAACTGAGATAAGGGAAAGTACATACCATTGGCATTTGGCATATTGTTGAATTTAAACCATACAATTTTAAGTATTTAATTATAGAAGATGCTCAATATTTGCTAGAGTTAAGTGATCTCATTGATGTCCCAAATATCTGGATGATTGGGAGATAATATCAATTTTATTTTAATGATTTTCCAAGTAGGCTGTGAATTTCCAACTTGTTGCTAAAACTGACATTTTTCATTACTCTAGCCCCAATTTTATTTTTCACAGGTGTAGCTAATTATACTGGAGTTCCCTACCTCTGTATATTACACTAAAGCTTGTTGCCTCTGTATATAGAAAAGTATAGGGTTAAAGATTAAGATGAGATGATTTTATTTTGAGGACAGTTTTGCCTCAAGAGACTGGTTCAATAAATGTGCTGTATTATCTATACAACAACTGGCATTGTATTATAATCAATGCTTTCTTCAACTCATTAAGGAAATAAGTGCACTTATTGCATTAACTTTGCCATTTTTCTGAATTGTTTATTTTGGGTGCCTTTAAAGCAACCTTTCAAACCATGCCTAGGACCTTTGCTTTATAGACCTTGGTATGTCCTCATAGACATAGAAAAAGCCCTATGTCTCACTGCACTGTCACACTATATAGACAGACAGGCCATTTGCAAGCCTCCAACCTAATGCTATTGCATTTTTCTTTGCACCATGATAAGAGTGGAGTTGTGTGACTTAAGCACAATTTATATCGACATTACAAAGAACTTACATTTTCTTCTTTTAAAGTGGCTGGTAGTTGGTAAGGAAATTTAAGTAGTTGGTAAGGAAAGTTTCATTATTATACTTGCTTACCAGTTTATCATTTACATGTTTAATAAAACCTGATGTAAACCAAGCATAATCATAGAACTGTCACAGAATGTCATCTCTGTAGGAAGAGGTTTGATTATAGCATCTTCCTGATAAGTCTGTGACTACAGTGGCCAGACATCTTGTTAAATCAAGGACGAATTGTACTTATAAATCTTTTAAATGTCTTGGAAATTCCAACATTTCAGCATCCACATGACATTTCCCACATTGTTTTTCACATTCTAAAATGGACCAGAAATTCTTCAGCAGACCATGTGTCCTTAATTTTGATTGGGAATATATTAACATATCTATGACTCAAATAGAGGCACAGCTATCCTCTCATCTTATTTTTCTGTCTAAATAGCAGACTTTTTAGTCAGGCTTGCATGTCACCTGTCTTCTTGAAAGTCAAATGCCCATCTTTAGACTAACCATGTGAAGATAGGGCCATCCAGCTTCCATTTGGACCACATGTGAAAAAGGGATGGGGAGGGAGAGGAATGTCTCTTCAAAAAGGAGTAACAAAGCCATGGCCACTGATGGGAGTACTATCAGCTGAATAACACTTAAATTTGTTTTTAATACAGAAAGATCATCAAGAAAAGCATGTAAAGTGGGAAAAATATTTTTTTAAAAATCAGGGTTTTTTAACCCACTGTAGGCTCAAACTGGGAGAGAGACCAGAGTTGAAGAATCCAAAAAAGAAACAGAGGTGAGAGAAGTCCCATTAGAGTATGGATATAAGAGTTCTGAGGCCGGAGAGAATTTCAAAGAAAAAGAAGTAAGAGCAAGATAGTGGGTATACAGACTAAAGTTTATCCATTATAGTTTATAATTGGTATATCACGAATGATATTAACAACAACAACTTAGAAAAGTTATGAGTGCAGGAGATTAATTATGGGGAGATGAAAGGTGAGGAAGTGAAGATTGCTCTTTCCAGAAGTCTGAATGAGAAGAAAGTGCAAGAGAGGGTGAAGGGAACTATAAAGAATGGCCTGACCAAGTGAATTTTTTGGAGGTAGAATCTTTTAGGATAGAAGAGACTTGAGCATGAGCACGGTTATAGGAGCAAGTAAAGATGGATAGGCTAGAAAAGAGAACCAAGATGGCGGCATAGGTTAACGCCGGAGTTTGCTGCTTTGAACAACTACTTCAAAAGTGAAACCAAAAAACGGAAGGGACATCACCCAGAACCACAGGGGCGCTGGCTGAGTGGAAGTCCTACAACTAGGAGGAAAGAGAAACGCATACGGACACTCAGAGGAGGCGCAGTGCTGAAGTCAAATTCTGAGGTGCGGAGTGCGCGGAGCGGGCTGGCGGCGGAGGGCACGGTTGTTGTTTTCAATCGGGAGGGAGTCGCAGACTCTGAGCACCAGATCCGGGCGAGTCTTTAGGGACCCAGACTGAAACGGGAGAAGCGGGACTGTCTGGCTTCGGTCAGAGCGAGTGCAGCTTTCTCTCCGAGCTTTGCATCGGGTGCTGGGACTCAGAGAGGCAGAGCCCCTTGGGACAGGACTGAGAGCCGCCATAACTGCTCTCTCTGGCCCACGCTGTTGATCCTGTTCGACCCGCCCTGCCCAAGCCCTGCACAGAGGCATTTGCCGGATAGCCTCAGGCAAAGGCTAGATTAGCAAGATGGATAGGCTAAAGATACAGGAAAGAGATGGAAAGCAATGGAAGAAATGCAACCCAGAGCAAATGATTGAACACTAGGAGAGATAGATCAACTCTGAGACTGGGAAAGAGAGGTGGAGGTGGCTGTGGGTCTAGATCAGTTTGCTGGGAATGGGCTGGGAAATCTAGGGACTCTAAAACCTGATGGGTGTAATTGTCTCAGGGGGCTTAAGTCCCAAGGAGATGGAATAGGTTAGTGGTGTAGTGTATGGGCTCTAAGTCAGACTCTCTGGGCTCAAATTCAAGTTCTTCCACTTGATAACTAGATGTCCTTGGGCAAGTTACTGAACCTCTCTGTACCTAATTTTCTTCATCTGTAAGATGAATTAAAAGTTAAAAGCTTAAAAAAAAAAGTTAAAAGCTTGAGGCCCTGGCTGGTGTGGCTTAGTTGGTTGAGCGCTGTCCCATACACCAAAAGGTCAGAGTGCAGGAAACAGCTGACCACATCGATGTTTCTCTCTTTCTTTCCCTCTCCCTTCCTTTCTCTCTAGAATCCATAAAAAAATTTTTTTAAAAAGTTGAAAGCCAAACTGCCAGGGTTTAGAGCTATAAACTCTACCACTTCAACCCCTGATTAGCAGTATGTCCTGGGCAATTCACTTAACCTTTCTGTGTTTTAATTTCTTTATCTGTGAAACACATAAAGAGAGGCATATTCTTTCCTTAGATATATTAATGTCTCTATCTTATTTCTATTAAGTATTATCCCAATAACAGCATCTATCTCAGAGGATTATTGTGAGGATTAAATGAGTTAATATTTATAAGTGTCTAGAACGGTACAAGGCACATTGTGAGCAATATGTAAGTTTTTTAAAAGGGTTCAATAAGCAGTATTGAGATTTGAGAGTCTAATTGAAACTAGAGACTGTAAATTACATTAATAGGTAAATTCTGCATTGGTTGAGATTTTTTAAGCTATCAAGCTGTATATGTGAAGAAGGAGTTGTTTAAACCTACCTAGCTAGAAGGGGAGGGAACTAGGGCCCTAAACTTTGGTTGGTTTTGCATTATGCTTGCCATTTAGTAGTAGGATATAAAATCAGATGGCTAATAGGAAAGTAGAAGTGAGGAAGTCAATTGTATAGAACTTTAGAAACAATTGTAAGAGTTGAAGAGTCACTGGAAGGCTTTGTTTGGAAGAATGACATCATCTGTTGTAGGTTTTAAAGCCTCACTCTGGCTGTTACGTGAAAAAATAGAATAGCGGAGCAAGGAGACCAGTTAGGACCTAATACAAGATTCGAGTGAGAGATGACGGTTGCTTGGATTTGGATGAGCAGTGAAGATGATTTCATGAGAAGTGGTCAGATTCTGGATATTTATTTTTTTAAAGAATGTAGAACCAACAAGATTTTAAAAAAATTGATTAGATGTAGGATGAAAGATAGGAAAGAGTTAAGAATAATTCCCAGGTTTTTGGCCAGACCAACAGAAAGAATGAATTTGACAATGAGATGGTAAAGAGTGAAAAGGGAATAAATAAGACTTTGAGGGGTGGAGATCAGGAGTTGAGTTTTAGATATGTGGAGTTTAGATGCCTCATGAACATCTACATGGAGATGTCAGGTAGGCAGTTAGATACAGACCAAGCTCAAGAGAGGTCTACATAGAGATACAAATTTGTGAGTCCTTGGTGTAGACTGTCCCTAAAGCTAAGTGATTAGGTGTGATCATCTAGGCAGTATTTGTAGAAAGAGAAGAGAAGCGGTCCAAGTACTGAGTCTGTGAGAATTCCAACATTAAGAGATCGGGATGATGAGAAGAACCAGCTAAGATAGTAGTAGCCAGAGAGATGGAAGAAAAAGTAGAAGGTGACATCCTTGGAACCAAGTGAGGAAGATGTTTTTTGGATAAATTCACATGTATCTGTGCACACACACGTACACACACATACACACGTGCACATGACATATCATATATGAATAAAGAATGATCTTGAGTACCAGCTACTTTTACTCATTGATTGTCATAGTCTCTATTTGCAGGCAAATTTATTTAGGAAGCCCAATTATTAAATAAGATAGCTTGATAGGGATGTTCATGGGATCTCCTCATTGGCCAGTGTAATCAAGTTATGATAACCCAAAGCTCCATCTCCACTATGGGATATACTCCTTGGGCTACATATTGCTGGCCACTGTTATAACACCATTTCCCTTGGTCAGCTCTTTAAACACATGGCCAAGGTTTTTCCAATAGAGCTTCTTTTTCTATGCTTCCACCCATCCAGGGGGCATATTCTTTCTTTAGATATGTTAATGTCCTTCATCTTGTTTCTATTAAGTCTTATCCTAAGAGTTCTTATACTTTGAGGGGCGGTGTCACTATTTCCTTTGATTAAAATGTGGACCTTCTACCTAGAAAAATATGTACATAAACTCTCAAAACTTTGTGTACAATTTCATCATCCTAGGTCAGTGATGGCGAACCTTTTGAGCTCGGTGTGTCAGCATTTTGAAAAACCCTAACTTAACTCTGGTGCTGTGTCACATATAGAAATTTTTTGATATTTGCAACCATAGTAAAACAAAGACTTATATTTTTGATGTTTATTTTATATATTTAAATGCCATTTAACAAAGAAAAATCAACCAAAAAAATAAGTTCACCTGTCACCTCTGACACGCGTGTCATAGGTTCGCCATCACTGTCCAAGGTTAAGAACTCCTACTTTAAATCACCTTATTTCTGTTTTGCTGACTCACAGAGGTTAAACTTGTACCCTTCTTTCAAATACTGAGCCCTCCTCCTCATGGTTGCCTCCTCTACCACTTACTCATTACATAGCCCATCTTATGATCTACACAATAGACTTTCATGTGACATTGCTTTATAATGAGGTATTTCTGGAACTTCAATAAGCCTGAAGAGTGAGGTAGACCTTCCTACCTTATTCCTTCCTGCACAAATGGCTTTATAGTGAAGTCCTAGTCTGTGCTTATACAATAATACAAATGTGTAAGACTCATGCTAGCCCATTCTGAAATTCAGCTCTTAGTGGGGGTGTGAGAATCTTACTATAAGATGCTGCTGCTAAAACATTTAGGAACATGTATATATTGGTGTGTGTATATATATGTGTGTGTTTGTGTGTGTGTGTGTGTGTGTGTGTGTATATAATTATTATTAAAGTTTTGGAGGAAATAGAGGAAGATTGAAAATATTTGCCTGAAGGGAGGAAAATGCTGTCCAGAATATTAAGAATAACATCCATCTGAACTTCACAGAAAGTATCACGAGAGCCTTTCGTTCCCTTCCTAATTTAAAATGCATTAAAAACTGTAAAACTGTTTTTTAAAAAAGAAAAGAAAAGAAAGTGTCACGAGAGTGTCCGTGATTAGAACTGATCAGATATTTGGCTGTCCTTTTCAACCAGAAGATGGATTTGAACCAGATTACCACATCCATGGTTTAGTTTTGAAGAGAGGGGGGTGGAGGGAAGCCAATTATTTGTCTCTTTGTTCAAAGGCCTTTTTTGTATTGTAGATCCCTGAAAAGCTGGTAGAGAAGCCAGCCTTTCACATCCATTAAGGTTAGCCCTGAAACTGTTGAATTTGATCTCTTCCATTTGCCATCTGGATACAGTAGAGAAAAAGCTATTCTGCATTGGGTTGCTGGACACCATCCAGAAAATAATATGTCAGGGGCATCAAAGGCTTGAGGCACTTGGTCCAGTCTGTCTAATGATCACAGGCAGAGTCTGCTCTCCAGTTTTGCAGTATATATGTATATATATCCCAGTAAAATAGATCACAAGGATTACTGCCAACTTGTCAAAGCTAGGATTCTTCCATCATAGACTTCAAAAAAAGACCAGGTTTTAATTGGGCAAGGCTTGCTGTCCAAAGCTGAGGAAGCTCCATCTCATTCCAGTCTACCTCTTTCTTATGGGGAGAACTTAATGTACGGAGGATTTTAATTCCTAGATGGTTTCATCCCACACCCAAATGCCAAATTTAAAGTCTCCTTAAAATTGACCTCATTTAAAACTGTATTCCTTATCCTCTGGATAAGTGGGCCCAGTATCTGGCCAGCTAATGACCAGGCTGGCAGCTTTCCAGGAATCTGACAACCACGTCTCATTATTCACACCAACTGGAGCCAATTGTGGCTGATTTTTTTCTTCTTTTTCTTCTGTTATTTTAAAATGTGGATAGGAAGCAAAAGCAAGCAATGGCATGTCGTTTGGTCTCCTCTGGGATGGGGAGGAGCCTTGCATAATGAGACCTGTAATACCGGGGAGCATCTGGCTGTGTTTTAAGGTAGCTGGAGGCCATCTAACTCTAAGCCCTGATAAAGCAGGCTTTGGCTAGGGTGTTTGCAGGATGTACTGAGGGATGAATTTATAGCTTCTACAGTAGGTAAAATTGTAGGATCGTTGCCATTTTATCTCTTGCACAGAGATGGGATGGCAGGAAGAGTTGCCAAGCCCTACCCATGAGCACAACTTTTCCCGGTGGACAGGAATGGGCCCCAAGCTGCACCCTAAATACTAAGGAAACTCCCAGATCTCTCCTGCTGACCTAGGAAGCTGGAAAAGCCCCTGCTGGCTGCTGGCCAGCTCACTGAAGGGAGTGTTGTGGACACCAGCACTCTGATTTTGCACTTTTTTCAGTGTATCCAGTAGAGCCAAAGTCATTTCTCACTCTGCTCCAAACTGGTGTCATTCAGAGACTTTACTCTCAAAATCTCCCTGTCCTTCTCTTCTCTCTTCAGATATCTTGGTATTGGGGAAAAACAAGTAGTTCTCCTAGATTAAGAAAACCAACCAAGCCCTGGTTGGTGTGACTTGGTGGTTGGAGCATCGGCCTGTGCCCTGAAGGGTTGCAGGTCCAATCCCCGGCCCCTGGTCAGGGCGTGTGCAGGAGGCAACCAATCGATGTGTCTTTTTCACATCGATGTTTCTCTCTCTCTCTCACACCCTCCCTCCCTTCCACTCTCTCTAAAAATTAATGAAAACAATATCCTTGGGTGAGAATTAACAAAACAAACAAACAAACAAAACAAAATCTCCAAACATAAATTAAGCAAAGCAATGTTGATGATTCTTAGCAGCATTATCCCTGCTAAGCTTTGTGCACATACAACAGGTCCTTGAATAATGTCATTTTGCTCCACATCATTCCATTATAACATTGATGAGATACCCTAGGAACTTAACTCTTGCTTATGTCAGTTAGCCTATGGTAAAATTAGGTTTGTTTTATGTCATTTCACTTCAAGTCCCAGAACCTATTGACAACTTCAAGTGAGGACTTACGGTACATGTAACCTTCTTTAAAAAGATTTTTAAAATTGATTTTCAGAGAGAAAGGAGGGGAGAAGGAGAGAAACATCAGTGTGAGAGCAAAACATTGATGGGCTGCCTCCTGTATGCCCCTTCATCTGAATGTTCCGGTAACTTTGACATAATTCAGATCTTTCTATTTAAAACGGAATGGCTAGCATGGTGTGTTCAAGAGGCTTGGGAACCTGTATCAGATATGAAAACTGAACATCAAGATCCCAGATTTAATAGCATGTGCCTTTAGTTCAGTAGAAGCCTTAGAAGGGAAAGAAGGACAGGGATAGACATGTTTGAAAAGCAAAGGAAAAAGACTTATTTTTCTATGATAATAAAAAGGAACCTGGTGATGAAACTCTCATTCATTTAGTAATTATATACGGAGCAACCGTGGCCTGCAGAGGACATTCTGCAGTCAAATGTGGCTAGTCAAATGTGACTTGTTCACTGGGAAAATGTATGCATTATCCTTCATAAAATACAGCATGGTCTTGTTCTGATTTTAAATCAGTGAACTAATGTTCCAAATGGATTATTTCCTAACAAAGGGAAGTTAAAATGATCCAGATACTGAAACGTACGTTTCTCCTCAACTTACCAGTCAACATTAGGAGTTTGCCGTCGCTTCATTACCGGAGACACCAGTAGGACCAAACAAAGCCTTTTCTCCACGTTGCTTTTGGTTTTAGGAACCGTCACAGTGGAAGCCTTGGCCCCGTGAACCGTAGCAGCAGCAGGTAAGTGAAGGAGGAACTAGATTTCAAAATATTTTGTTTTAAGAGGTTATTTGTCGTGTTGAAGTCATCACCCAACATCTGATGTTGATTGTGAGATTCTTATTTTACCCTTCTTAAAGATTCAGATTAAAAAAACGTTAACCCATTTCCGCTAGGTTTTCCCATAAACCCCGTTTCTTAACTCAGAACATCCTGGTCCTGCAGCGAGCACTCTGCTGTGTTTCTGCCCCTGCTGGACTAGGGTTGCGCCTGGTCCCCAGTGGGGTGCATGCGATGCTTGTCCTCCCGAAAAGAGGAAATGACCCTGTATTGTAGGTTAGACACACTCACCCCAAGGGCAGAGCTGAATTGATACTATGAGCTCCTCTGTACTTGTGAATGCCTCTTTAACAGCATATTATTAAAATAGAATGTCAGGAAATCATCACATAAAATTCACTCTGAACCTTAAGGTAAGATTGCTTGCATTCTACAGAGAGTTGAGCCACTTTTTAAAGGGTTCGTAAAATATTTTTCAGGACATTTTATTCCAAGAGCATAGTATAGATTCAACTAAAGTTACAATACATTAAGAATTGGGAAAAGTGTTCTGAGTGTTGTAGATATTGATGGCTAAAAAATAAGTAGCATTTGCACGGGTAACCTGAGAAGGGATCATTTGAAAATGCCCTGCTAGTCTCGATAAATGTCCTTTCTTACTCTCTCCTGGGGCTGCTGGGTGTCAAGGAACTGAAGCCTGACTCCCAGTTCCTGCATTCTCTAAGCCACATACAGTTAGTATTCATTTCTACTTCCTTCATCTATGTATATTGAACCTTCACCTTGTTGATATTAGGAATAAAAACATGGTTCTTACCCGTGAAGATTTCACTGGCTGCTGATGGTGGTAGTCTTGTAGGGAAAGTGAATTACAGAACAGCCCCGTGCTATAAAGGAGGGAGAACAAAGCATTGTAGGTCTTGTGGGAGGAAGACCTCACAAACATGGTAACATCTGAACTGGTTCGTAAGGGATAATTGACATTTGTCAAGTGGAGAAAGGCAAGTAGGCAGAGAGAATTGAATGTACAAAGGGCTGGAGCTGAAAAAGAGTACAGTTCTTCAGGGGACTAAGATGGGTATATAGCTAATTCATGGAGTGGGGTGGTGGAAGAAAAAGGCTGAAAAGGTAGACTTGGGCCTTATTAACTCAGCAGTGCTGGTGGGGTGGGAACCAGCAAAAAAGGTAAGATTGTCAGGAACATGGGAGAACTTGTAAAATACTTGTTACATAAATCTGAAAGGGCATTGGGCTATTTTCTTCTGCAACAATGCTTTAAAAAAATTCTCATCAAGATGGAAAATAAAGAAAGTCACTCACTCTTTTTGTTATTTGGTGGCTCAGATTCGAGCATTTGCTATCACTTTCTCAATAACGATGATTATTTGATAGTAATATCAAAATAAAAATCAATGTTATTTTTTACAAAAATGTCAAAGAGTTACTGCTTTTGACAACCAGTGGTGTCACTTGTGGTACCAAGTATTTTATGATTAATAATTGTTCAATAATAAGTAGATGAAAAATAATGTACTTTCAACCATCAGATTGAAATTGTTGAAAATGAGAGCAGTGTTCTATTATTTTAATTCTTTTCTAAATTACTTTACCTACTTAATTATTTTACTAATTATTTTACCTATTAGAACACTAATTATTTTACCTACTGAAATATATTCATAGAAGAAAATTATGTACAACGTAAACATTTCCAATTAGAGAGGGAGTGGTCTGAAAAACTTGGAAGTAAATTGCATTTAAATCATTATAGTTTGAGTGTGAATGCTGATTTCATGGTGAAGCTGTTGAAAAATTATCATTTTTCACTCCAAGCATATTTATAAAAATAGAATATACCCATATAAAACATATAATATATAAAAACAAAATCAGAGTTGAAAGCTAATTGGAAAACAGCATTAACCTCAAAGGGGACATGATAAATACTGATTGGCGAATAAAGGCAATCTTTTGGAGTTATTGAGAATCAAACTAAAATATACAAGAAAATCATTATTTTTGGTTTATACATTCACAACTTTATTAGTACAGGAATGCACAAATTCCAAATGAAATAATTGGGATTAGAGGAATGAAACTATAATGCTACATTACCTTCCTGGTAAAGTAATTATTTCTTCAGCTTGAACAATACATGATGAGGCAACTTAATACCAGAATGAGAAGAGAGTCACCAATTTGTGTAAATAATCAGGAAAGGGAAGGCTCTTATAAATAAATATTGAATTTTAGTAGGTACAATGAGACAACTGATGGAAGACTGTCAAGTTATTTTATATACTCAAACATACACATACATGTACACACAGAGTGAGTACAAATCAGAATTGTGATGTCACCACTAAATAGGAGTAGAAAATTGAAAGTGATGGTGAAGTTTTACAGTAAGAGCTAAGCACTCGATTGTGGGAAATTCTAAGGTTTATTGGTAAGTGTGAGGAATTGAAAATTCTGAAATGCCTCCAATACTGATACTTCTTTGACAACACAGTCTCTGCATCTACATACGTACACTTTCCAAACTTGTGTACGAGCCCAGAGGTGCGACACGCAGGAAGCTACGTGGCGTGTCAAAATGTGTTGGACTCTTTGTTCCTGACATTGTGGCCTATCATCGAGAGCTCCCAGAGATTATTCAGATGATCTTTCCAATTTAAAAAGGGACATGAATTCATGATCAGCTGATGCTGCTTTCCAAATGTGAATTTTTCTCGTTTTCTCCTTAAGTTTATTTCATACAAAGCATCATAAGAATCCTTCCTAAGGAGCTTTAAAAAAATCATAGACATGATTAGACTTATTTTTGATATGGTATTAAGTTTGAAGAGCTGCTGGTGGGACCTCCAAATGGGTATACCCAATAGATACTTGATAGTAAGTACCAGAAATAATATTTGGTGTTAAAATTCATCTTTTCTCAAAGAGAAATTACTGTTTTAATGTAGATGTAGCTACGGTAGAGCATGAAAAATTGATGATATTATCTCCCAGCTCAAAACACCAAGTGTGTTGTTAGCAAGGAAATCTTCGTGCAAGTGTCCTCTCTGGCCCTCTTTACAGTAAGTTGAGTAGGTGAATAACTACCTTACCTGGAAGCAGATAGAGGAGATGAATTTGTTCATTATGATTTGTACCCACCCGATCGTAAGTGAATTTACTTCCTTACAAGCTCCCCTCCCACCCTCACCCTTAGCTCGGCGCATTCCTCCAAATATACCCCTGCCTCGCTCAAGCCACGGGGCACTCCAGTTCGAGCCCGGCTGTTTATGGGAACTGCTTTTGTGGAAATCATTAAAGAAAGAAAGGCCTGTGAATTCCCTGGCCGGAGCGCCGCCTGCTTTCTGTGTCATTTCAGTCTCATTAATCAGCGCGGCAGCAAGGTAGACACTGCGCTGTGTGTTTCACTGTCCCCAGCACAGCAGCGCCCGCGACTCTGCCCCCAGGCCGGCGCGTTGGGGAGAAGGAGAGAGGGAAACCATCAATCTTCCCGGTTGCACATGTCAGCGGTGAGTCCTTCCCCCTTCCGCTGGCTGTCTCTCTCACCACCTGTGTTTAGAATTAGCACGGAAGCTGCTGCCCAGATGAATAAGAACCACTGTCCCTGTCACCTGCGCTGGTGCCGACCACCACTTCTAAGTGAAAACAAGACCTGTACAGGGCAGTTGTCTTTGTTGTGAGGAGGGAGGGAGAAAGAGAGAGAGAGAGAGAACCACACGTCTCCTTAGAAGTTCATTATAATGTAAAATTAAAGCAGATTTGAGGTCATACTTTCTAGAAGGGTAGCATCATTTATTGGACGGGGGGGGGGGGGGGGTGAAAGCAAACAATTTCTTGAATGCTTTGCTTATATCCTCGTAGTCTCTGCAGTATAGACAGCTGAAGCTGATCTATGTAGGTCAAGCCCTAACTCCACTATTTCCTTTGCTGTGCAAAAACTTTTTAGTTTGATGTAGTCCCAATTGTTTATTTTTTTCTTTTGTTTCTAACGAAGTGGAGACAGACTCATGGATACAGAGAACAGACTCACAGCTGTCAGAGGGCAGGTGGGGGTGGGGGGTGGGGGGCCCTAGGTGAGAAGGATGAAGGGATTAAGTGAAGAAAAAAGAGAAAGACGCATGGACACAGACAGACAACAGTATGGTGATTGCTAGAGAGAAAGGGTGTGGGGGGGAGGAGGTAGAAGAAGGTAAGGAGGGATAAATGGTGATGGAAGGAGACTTGTCTTGTGGTGATAAACCACAATACAATATACGGATGATGTGTGGTAGAATTGTATACCTGAAACCTATATAATTTTATTAACCAATGCCACCCCAATAAATTCAATTTATACATATATACATTTTTTTTATATATATGAGACACTTAAGTTTTTTACCTTCATAAATGATCAGCTAACTATGGATTGTTCACTGCATGCCAGGCACCAAGCACTTCACACTGATAATCTCATTCTAGTCCCCCAGCCACTCTGTGAGGTGGGTATAACTATTATCTCCGTGTTATGGATGCTCACGGCCATATAAGTAAAGAGACAGAACTTCAACGCAGGCAACCTGGAGCTAGAGCTTGCTTCTTAACCAATGGTTAATAACCACACAAATTATCCTTATCATATTTTACTGCTTGCCTTTGCCATTTTTGTAACTTAGTCTAAAGTTGAGTTAATCTGAGCTGACAGAGGGTCTGAACTGATGTGAATGTTGAAAACAACCCTGGGGATTGTATCCGGCTACAGGTTGGATGATGAGAAAGGAGCCATGGGTTGCTGGAAAATGAAACTTCTTTCTCCTAGTAGTGGTCAAGACAGCCAAGAGAGTCATTCTCTCTCTCTCTCTCTCTCTCTCTCTCTCTCTCTCTCTCTCTCTCTCTCTCTCTCTTTATGCCATGAAAATAACTTTAGAAATTTTTCCTCCTCTGGACTGTGAGTACCTTGTAAGAAATTCTCCTCGGAGGTTCAGAACACTGGCGATAGTCATGGCGTTATTTCACATGTTGTGTATAAGACTTTTTGGCATCTCAGCTTCACTTAGCCAAGACCTCCTGTTGTTAGTCCAAGTTTTGGTCATGTGATTGAGTTAACGTGAGACTCACAGCTGCTGGAGTGTTGAATTCAGACTCTCTGATAGGGATCAGAGGGTTTTAGAGAGTTTGCCAGGCAGGGAAATGGGTACAAAAGAGAATTATTTTGCAGAGATAAGTTTGTTTTCTATCCATTACAATTCTGATGTTGAAACTTTCTTAGTGGGATTATTTTCTTGGTGAAGTTCGGGCTATATAGGCTCCCTGAATCTCTGAGCCATAAGTTATGGAACCGGGTATTGCCAAGTAAGTTTACCTAACAGTGGAAGGTGGTGTGTTTACCTGTAACAGGTGCCTTTTCTCCCCAGCCGTGGGCAAACTATGGCCCACTGCCGGATCCGCCCGTTTGAAATGAATAAAACTATTGAAAAAAAAAGACCGTACCCTTTTATGTAATGATGTTTACTTTGAATTTATATTAGTTCACACAAACACTCCATCCATGCTTTTGTTCCGGCCCTCCGGTCCAGTTTAAGAACCCATTGTGGCCCTCGAGTCAAAAAGTTTGCCCACCCCTGTAAGCACACCTTCAAACCTGCTGACGGGCTTGGCTGCTGAATGGGACAGCAGAACTGCCTGAAGCCAAGCAGGCCTCTGACCACGTGTTAATACGTAACTGTCTCAGGGATTGTGTTGCCTTGAAATGTAAATTATAAGTGGATTTACTTTTCACATTTTTACAGTCTTTTTATTTTATTTGTGTGTGTTTCTTAGCAGATTGGCAGCTGCGGAGAATAATTGTGTAGTAGTTGGCTTAGAGCAGTGTTTTTTCCATCTTGGCTGCACATTAGAATCACCTGGGGAGCTTTTAAAAATCCCGGTGCTCACGCCAAATCCCAGACTGATTGAATCAGAATCTCTGAGGAAGGGGCCCAGGCATCGGTATTTTTTAAAGCTCCCAGCTGATCACTGTGCAGCCAAGACAGAACTGTTGGCTAAGAAGATGTCCCCCCTTGTTCATTTCTAGAGCTTTCATCTGGACCTCATTTTACGTAGTTGAAGGGAATTTGAAGCATTGACATTGGTGCCCTAAATCCCTCTCTAACGGGAGCTTATATCAGAATGACCCGAGGGCTTGTTCAAGCCCAGGTTGCCTAACGCTTCTCATTTCTTCTTCTGGATTAAGCTCACACTTAGAATTTCTGCTTTGGTAGGTCTGGGTGAGGACAAAGAAATTGGTATTTTTTTTTTTTTAATGTTTCATTGATTTCATAGAGGAAGGGAGAGGAAGAGAGAAATAGAGACATCCATGATGAGAGAGAATCATTGATCAGCTGCCTCCTGCACACCCCACACTGGGGTTTAAGCCCACAACCCGGGCATGTGCCCTGACCAGGAATCGAATGGTGAGCTCCTGGTTCATAGGTCGACACTCAACCACTGAGTGACACTGGCCGGGCCTCATTTCTAGCAAGTTCCCTGATCTGGCGCTGCTGCTGGTACAGGCTACCTACTGAAGCGTCCAGTGCCTGCCTTCCGCCTTCCTTCTGCTCTTGCATGCGGCCAGGGCAGCTGCCCCCAGGGCCATCCTCACAGTACCAGTGTTAGGAAAGCTAATGGATGCTTGGGAAGCTTTGGCATGTTGTCCCACTTGCAGTGATCATACAGTCTAATTTTTGAAGTCTATTCCCTAGGAAAATGCAACCTTGTCTTCACATCAGATTGCTCCTCTTAAGCCCTTTCGACTTCACAGTCAGAGCCACCACGGGGTGGGTTTCTGGTGTCCCAAATCGAACTTGGAGTTCATCTTCCCACAGAAACAATTTTATGAATGGTGTTTAGGTAGAGCTGAAATGGGATATTAAAACCATTCTCCAGGAATACTGTGGGCTCAACGAGGCTTCCATGGGCTGCCTTCCAGGAGCTTAACCACCATTTAAAGAGTTGAGTCTGTGAGTTTCAGAAAACCAATTTTCAAACAAGCTCTTAGAACATAGCTTGTTAAGAACTGCCTATAACTGGAACATTTGGTCCATTTTGTTTACCGTTATTTTGCCCTTTACATTTGGAGCCAAAGTGGGGGGAAAAGATTTGTCATTCATTCTGCTAACATTTATTAGGTGCTCACAATGTACCTGGCACTGCTATGTTCTGGGGATGTAAAGATGAGAGAGACAGCCCTGGCCTAGAGGAGCTCGTATTCTAGGTGGGAAAATATTTACTAAGCAAATAAGACAGTATTTACCAAGTTACCAGTGCGATATGTGCAGTAATGAGGAGCTGGTGAAGAAGGGGTCTGTTCTGCTTGGGGAAAGAGAGGGAGGGAGGCCAGGGATCCCTGGGAGAGGGAGAGGGAGGGAGGAGGGAGGGAGGGAGCGAAGGGTCCTTGGAAAAGGGGGGGAATCTCTGGGAGAGGGAGAGGGAGGGGAAGGAGGGAGGGGAGGAGAGAGAGAGCTCTGGAGATCAGGATTCTGGTCCCAGCTGCTGTGTGCCCTTGGCCTTTTGGTAAACCTCTCTGTGGCACACTTTCCCCTTCTGAGAAGTGTGTGGGTGGAGGGGAGGTGTTGGTGGGAGTGAGGGTTCCTCAAGGCCAGGCCAAGCCAACCTTGAAGTCAGGAAATTCTATCTGGGTGCAGCCCCGCATGAAGGAAGGAGACAGACTGGATGGGAGCTCGGGTCCAGACCTTGCCTGTCCTTCCCTGGGAAGTGGGGCCAGTGATTCCGATTCATCGCCTGAGATGAGGTCTGAGCAAGTGCCAGGGAAGTTCTGATAGTGGACGCGCCCCCAAGAAGGGAAAGACTTGTGTGAAAGCATTTCATCAGCTGATGGAAGGACAGCACAGGCACCCAGGAAAAAGGTGCCCAGCTCTTAATATTTGGAAGTGGCTTAAAAAGTCTCTAGGAAACTTTTAAAACTCAAGTTTATTCCTTTTAAATTCTTTCACTCGCCTAACAATTGGTACCAAGTGCTTATCACCTAGGCCCATGGTTGGCAAACTGCAGCTCACGAGCCACATGCGGCTCTTTGGCCCCTTGAGTGTGGCTCTTCCATAAAATACCACGTGCAGGCACGCACGTACAGTGTGATGGAAACTTCGTGGCCCATGTGCAGAAGTCAGTATTTTGTGGAAGAGCCACACTCAAGGGGCCAAAGAGCTGCATGTGGCTCGCGAGCCGCAGTTTGCCGAGCTGCAGTTTGCTGACCACTGACCTAGGCCCTTAAGAAAATCACAGTCTAGCCCTGACCGGTTTGGCTCAGTGGCTAGAGCGTCGGCCTGCAGACTGAAGGGGAGGTGTTGGTTTGATTCCGGTCAAGGGCTGTACCTTGGTTGCAGGCACAGCCTCAGTAGGGAGTGTGCAGGAGCAGCTGATCAATGTTTCTAACTCTCTTTCCCTCTCCCTCTCCCTTCCTTTCTGTAAAAAGTCAATAAAATATATTTTTTTAAAAAGAAAATCACAGTCTTTAAAAAAAAAGATAAGTTCCCCCCTTTTAAAAAACAATCTTTCCTTCCGTTTTAATTGTTGACCTATAAATTATTTCTTCTTTGGGGGCCATATATGACCTGCTTTCTCTTATACCGAATTAATATTTACTATATTGATTCCCAGATCTGAGCATCTGGTTTCATTTCTAAGCAGAAACAAACCCATTTTTCTCGGTGCTGAGTCAGCACTTTCTCTCCAGACCCTGGGCTCCTGTACTTTCTGGAAGAAAGAGCTGACTGCGGCAGAACAACGCTAAGCCACAGCCAAAACAAGCTTCAAAGACACAGCACCTGGGTCCTCCCGGCTGAAGTGCTGTTTTGCTATACAGGGTCGCCTCTATTTCAGCTCTTAAATCACTAATTGGTAGTGCACACATTTTAAAGAGTTTTGAGGAGATATTCGGGGAGCCTAGGATTGAAATAGTTGGGTGACATAAAGGATAGAATTGAGAATGCTAACAGAGAGCTATGGAATGAGAGTGTTAAGCTGTATACTTTATTTACACACAGAATAACTAGACTTACAGAAAGACTTTCATCCCAACTCGTTGATACTATTATTGTTGATTACTTAAAAAATATTTTTTGATTGATTTCAGAGAGAGGAAGAAGAGGGAGAGAGAGAAACATCAATGATGAGAGAGAATCACCTATTGGCTGCCTCCTGCATGCCCTCTTACTGGGGATCAAGCTGGCAACCCAGGCCTGTGCCCTGACCAGGAATTGAACCGTGACCTCCTGGTTCATAGGCTGACACTCAACCACTAAGCCACACTGGCCAGGCTGATTACTCCTTTATCACAATCTGTGATAATATGCCATTCATAGGACCAGTTGGACATAGTAATTGTTCAGCCAAGTTTTTGGTTTACCTTTGACTGGGGTTGAGACAGGTGTGATGAACAACTGGCGTTGCAGCTGGATGGAAGCAGGATTCTGTAATGAGTCTTGAAATCTCTTGTTGATGTCTGGTTCCCACCGTCACTGAGTTTCAAAGCTAGTAGGCAGCCTCCTTTTAATGTATTTTATTCACTAGCGATTAAAGACAGAAGCTCTATTTAGTTAATCACAAAAACTATTTTTTTCCATAATTAGCAACTTGGGATTTTTCAATTGTAGTTAGGTGCAGTAGTTAAAATTAAGATAATTTTGATTTTTACATATGCACTGTCCCTTCAGACAGGAGGAGTTTTAGCTACATCTGCCGGATTGATCAGTATGCTCTCCCTTTGATTCGCACACCCACCCTCTCTTCTGGAACAGTTCAAATCCCAGGGCTGCAGCTGCCCATTGGGAGTGCTAGTCCTGTCACAAAATGAGCCAATCACTGTACTGGTTGGAAGTGGCATTTGTTAAGGAAATACACCTGAAATAAAAATGAAGCCCTGTTTTGTGAAAATGCCCCTTTTTTACCCTGTGATGGGGTTGTAGGTTGATGCTCCAGGCTTCCCATGAGTGAATGAATGCCTGTGGCTAGTCCTAAAGCTGTTTTCTTTGTGGTTTGCCTCCTGTCCACTAGGAAGCCCAGGCTCCCCCCCCCTCCCCCAACTCCAGTGCTTTTGAACACAGAACCCCCATCCTCCCCACATCCGAACTCCACATTCCAGCCCTGTGATTTCATGGTACCAGGCGTATCTCCCCCACCATGCCGCGGGGCCGCCTGCTGACTCTTCCCCGGGAACAGACGCGAACATAAACTCACCGCAGAAGAGCAGGATGCTCTCTGTATATTTTTAAGACCAAAAATCCAGTTCTCATTTCCAGGCTGTATTTGCTTAATGGCTGCTTGAACATTGAACGAAACATTTCTTGATAACATCATTCCCTTTGCGTGGACACAGAAAATCACAGAAACTAGAGAGTGAAAAAGATGTATTAGATCCTCTTCGGGCCGTTCCCACTGGTCACAATTCCTTTTCCCCTCTGTCTGTCCTCTGGTGCTTTCTCTTCTAGTTCCCTCAAGAATTAGTTTCTCCATTTCTCCTAGGGAGTAATTCCTTAGTTTGACCATGGAGGCATTGATGTGGAAATATTCCTACTCTTTTTTTTTTCCAGATTGATATTCCTAGTCGTCATAACTCTTTACATTAACATAAAGAGTCTCTCTTCATCCTAGGTCAAGTATTTCTGGATGGTATTTTTTCTCTCTCTCCTATTTATTAAATTCAGAGCTTGTTTTTCTGCTTTGCTTTCTCCCTTCATCAATCAGTCCCTAACGCCCATTAATCATTTTTACCTCACTGAAAGCTCCCTTTGCTTATTCCCATATCAGGAACCCAGGGCTGGTTAAGGTCTCAAGGTATTGGAGGAAGCCTCAGTGATAGGTGCTTATTCTATGCTAACTCCTCTCTCTTTCTCTCTCCATCTCTTCCTCCCTCTCTCTAGGACCCCTCCCCTCCTTTCTTTCTCTCTCCCTCCCTCTTTCTCTGCTCCCTGAGCCTCAGTTCTCAACTACAAATTATTTCTAAATTATGATTTGGGGAGTTAGTCATTTGCAGGCCTGTTGTGTGTGTGTGTGTGTGTGTGTGTGTGTGTGTGTGTGTGTGTTTCATTGGTAAGGTATATTTGTTTGCAGTTACTTCAAGATATATTTCATATCCTCAGAGTCAAAAATCTTTGAGGTCTCCTGAGTGCTTAGATCAAGTGCAACTCTGGACCTATAACATGGCATTCTACTTTAGGGCTGTCATCTCAGGAGCAGAGAGAAAAGTGAGCAGCTATGGGGAAAACAGACCATATTTGTCGTGTTTGGAATTCCTGGGGATGGGAAAGGCAAATGTAAGTAGCCTTGGCTCTCACGTCTATGGCAGGTATAAAGATAAGGACTTTTTTGATGTTACTTTTTTAAAAGTTCAGCTCTGTTGAGGTATAGTTGATAAATGGAGTTGTAAGATATTTAAAGTGAGCATGGAGATAATACGATATAATTGTGAAAGGATTCCCCCCCATACAGTTGAGTAACATATCCATCATCTCACATATTTATGTTATTTGTCTGTTTTTTGTGGGTTTGCTTTTGTTGTTGTTTTGGTAAGAACATTTAACTTCTGGTCTCTTAGCAAATTGCAATTACACAACACAAGGTTATCAACTACAGCCCCAGGGTTTTACCTTAAACACTCATATGCTAAGTGTTTCCTGTATTGGAGGACCCACCGTATATAGATGTTGGTTCTCCTCAAAGCAATCTGTAGACTCAACGTAATTTGATCAAAAACCCCAACAATTTTTCTTTTCTCTTGGAATTTGACAAAATGATTCTAAAATCATCTTGAGTCATAAGTGTAAAAGGGCCCTAGCCGGCTTGGCTCAGTGGATAGAGCGTCGGCCTGCAGACTGAAGGGTCCCAGGTTCGATTCTGGCCAAGGGCACGTGCCTGGGTTGCGGGCTCAATCCCCAGTGGGGGTGTGCAGGAGGCAGCCGATCAATGATTCTCTCTCATCATTGATGTTTCTATCTCTCTCTCCTTCTCCCTTCCTCTCTGAAACCAATAAAGAAATATATTTTTTAAAAAAATAAGTGTAAAAGGGCCAACAATGGGTAACTTCTTTTGAAGAAATAAAAAACCAAGTGTGATTTACCAAAGTAAAAAGAAGCTGAAGCACAAAAAAGTTAAGTAACTTTATCAAGAGGTAATATTAGAAATAGAGTGTAGGTTTCCAAATTTCTAGCCCAAGATCCTGCACACTTAATTATATTAATTATATAATTAACTACACTTAATATATATTTAATTATATAATATTGCTGATATTACATCAGCAATTATTGTTGGAGAAAACTGAATTAAGTAAGTAGTAGCCTTTACCCCTAATCTATGGCCTTCATTGCCTTTACTTCAAAAATGAATGAAATCACATGAAAAACCCATGAAGTCCCTTTACTTTCCAATGAAATTTGATTCTACGTCTGAAGTCTTTCTCACTGGATCCACAGTCATCTTTGCTTTCTGTGAACTCCCGCCTGTACCCCACTATTTATCTTTCCAAACTGATCAAGGTCATGTGGCCACATTGTACTCTTAGTAGTATCTTTTCATAAACATATCCTCTCTCTCCAATTAGATTGCATTCTCTTGGGGAATGCAACCCTTTTCGCATGCATCTTTGTAAGTTTTTGAGTCCAAAAAACCCCATGTTTTATTTATTTTTCAAAATATATTTTTATTGATTTCAGAGAGCAAGGGAGAGGGAGAAAGAAATGGAAACATCAGTGATGACAGAGAATCATTGATCAGCTGCCTCTGGCACGCCCCACACTGGGGATCAAGGCTGAAACCCAGACATGTGCCCTGACCGGGAATCGAACCATGACCTCCTGATTCATAGTTCGATGCTCCACCACTGAGATACGCCTGCTGGGCAAACCCCACATTTCAAATATAATTTTCTGTCCCTAATAGCACCTAACGCTGTGCTTTGCACAGAGTAGGCACAAAGCAAACGCATAAGAATGATGACTCTCAGATTGCAGTTTAAAAAAATAAGCCTAGCCATTGTAGCTGTGGTAACCTGGATATAGGATTCGTGGACTCTACCCCAGAAGCAAATATGTCTGTTTTCCTCTGTTCCAGAAAGATGCTGTGAGGCGAGTATTCTCTGGCATTCAGCCCACAGGAACCCCCCACCTGGGCAATTACCTGGGGGCCATTGAGAGCTGGGTGAGCTTGCAGAACGAGCCCGGCTCCGTGCTGTACAGCATCGTTGACCTGCACTCCATCACTGCCCCCCAAGACCCAGCGGTCCTGCGCCAGAGCACCTTGGACATGACTGCGGCTCTCCTGGCCTGTGGCCTAAACCCAGAGAAGAGCATCCTTTTCCAGCAGTCCCAGGTCAGCTTCTCAGATGGGAACCCAGAACACTTCCATTTTCAGATTCTTTGAGGAAATTTTTGAATGGGTTTACCTAGCTCCAGTTTTTAGAAAATTGGTCAGGGGTGATTTCATGCAATGTGATTATTTCATTTAAATGTTTTTCTTGTGTTCATATCATTAAGTAGCACTATAATGCAGTAGTATTTTTTCAACTTTCCCCTACTACACATGGTAAGTGTAAAGTGCTTCATAAACCAAAAGTTGCATCTTATTAGTACTTCTGACCCTGGAATTGTTTTCTGTACTGGGTTGCATTCAAACTGATGACTTCATACTGTTGCCTAATCTCCTGGGGATGAAGGATAGAATTTAGCGACCAGTGGCTTACGTAACTCCAATGTTGCTTTATTGGGCATTGCATTTAGAAGGCCTATTGGATAAGTCCCATTGTTCATTCTTTGTATAATAGCTTTTGAAAAGATTTGAGAGAAGTAGCTGGGAAATTGAAAGGCAGTGTCCAATGACTTGAGTCCAAGCCAAGAAAGGCTTCAGAACGGAGCCAAAATATTGACTCATATCTTCATTGCGGACGAATCCGTTTACTCTTGGACAGGCAGATAGCCTGGCCTAGAGCTGGGTCCTTAAGTGATTCCCTAGCGAAAAAATATGAAGATGTTAAATAGATCATGGCCTCATTACACATCTGCTTTAACCTTATGGCAAAGCCCCAGCCAAGGAATGATATGTTTGGTGGCTATAAACCACCATCCCACATAGTAGCTCATCACCATTTTAATAGTATGACTAGAAACTGTGCTTGCCTCGTGCCCATGGCGTATTAAGTTTCATTTATTCGTGGGGGAGGGTGATAAGTTACTCCTCATGGTTTATCCTGAAACTGAAGGCTTTTGCTTCTTAGAGCCATTCTCATGCAGAAGTTTAATAAAATAAGTTAGTCTCCCTTTAGCAGCTATTATTTTAAACACCTGACCTCATGTTGGCAGTGTTCTGGAAGGTGAAAACATCATCATCGTTGTTCATATTTTATGCCTTGCAATATACAAATCAACAATTAACAGCTGTTTCCATCAACCTGTGGAGTGTCCAATAGTTGGGGATTGGAAAGAAAATACTCATAGCATTTTTAGATCTAGGAGAAAATATTGAAATTAATCTTTATTAGACAGCTAACCTTTTTAAGATTTATGAAGCCTTTTCATGAATATGCTCTCCCTTTTCATCCTCAAAATAGCATATAAGTCAGACATTACTGTTCTTTCACAGATGAATACATTAAGGTATTAAAAGAGTAAATAAATTAGAAAATACATTTAAATCCATCTCTGAGGGGTTCCTCATACTTAGTAAAATGCTTAACAAATGTATCTTCTTAAATTAGCTACCTGAGGCCATACAGCTAGTAGGTGGCAAATCTAGGACTTTTGTTCTCTCCAAGGTACCACTTCTGGAAAATACACTCATGGGAGAGAACCTTTTTCTGCCTCCACCAGCCCTTTGCCTCAGGAGCTGATGGCACACGGGCAGTGGAGAGCTAGACTGACCTCAAGGCTGTCATTATTTCTTGCCTGGACAGTTAAATTACCCTTTTACTCCTGTGTCAGTCTCAGAAATGGATAGTCCATTTCCCAAACTGTCACATGGTCATCTTTCTATTTAAAATGCATCGGCACCTCCCTTCCACCCTCGGGGTGAAACTCTAAACTCAGTTTAAGGAGAGCCCTTAGAATGAGGTCCCAAGAACACCAGGCCAGTGTTTCTTCCACTCCACCACTTTCAATTATCAGATTTTTTGTGTTCCTTCAGGCGATCTGATTAACTTTCACCAATAACTCTGTAAAGCAGAAACTGGAGTCTTTTCTCTGGTTTTATTTTTAGAAAATTTGATAAATCAATTCTTATAAAACACAACTTAGAGATCAGTTGTTTACATTCTAACAAGGATTTTGTTAGTTCCTTTATGTTGGTAATTTCACAGTGCATTTAATTGATCATTAAATATGTCACAGAGAAAATGGAATTTAGAAAACAATTGTACTTAAAGTGTTGGGATCTACTGCCAGTTAAAATTAGTTATACCTGATGAACAAAAATAGAACCAGAGACATAGAAGCATCGAACAGACTGTCCAACCTATGAGGGAAGGCAGGGAGTAAGGGGGTAAGAGATCACCAAAGGACTTGTATGCATGCAAATGAGCAAAACCAATGGACACAGACAGTAGGGGGTGAGGGCATGTGCTGGGGCGTGGGAGCTGCTGGGGAGAGGTCAATGGGGGAAAATGGAGACTCATGTAATACTTCAAACAATAAAGAATTTAAATTTAAAAAAAATTAGTAATAAACGAAAAAAAAAAAAGAAAAAGAAAAAGAAAAAAAAATTAGTTATACCTGTATTCTTTACCTACCCCCCCCCCCCGCACACACAATTATTTACAAGTAAAATTAAGAATTTGAAATTGTGAATTAGAGGAAAACATTTTTGTTTTATATAATGTACTCTTTTCACGTATGTCTGTTGTGTTAGGCAAAGTACATCCGGCTAAACAGAAAGGCTAGTTTCCCAGGTGCTACTGTTGTCTTCAGAGTACGTTCTAGTAACATTTGGAGTAGGAAAGAATTTAGCTAGGTTATAATGCTGATTTTACCAATAATTTTCATCTCCAATCCTTTGCATTCTTTCTCAGCGGTCTGACTGGAACAATTTAGGCTTATTGAAGGTTTTTCTCATTATTTTCCTTTTCTTTCTCTCCCACTGGCCTCTAGTCATGGTGCTTCCCCTAAAATATGTTTGCCATATGTGGGGAACTGTACAGTCTCTCTGAAAGGTGTGTGTGTGTGTGTGTGTGTGTGTGTGTGTGTGTGTGTGTGTAGGTGAGAGAGAGAGAGAGAGAGAGAGAGAGAGAGAGAGAGAGAGAGAGAGAGAGAGATTATCTATGTGTGTTTGGCAGAGGTTTTCATCTCAATGCCAAAGTCAATGGTCTTTTATTTCCAGCATGCTTGAGTGCAGATCCAATCTGATTCCCACAGCCGTCTGTGAGGTGTGCGTCTCCACAGCTTCAGCTGTTACTCTCCTTGCAGTGAATCACCCTGCAGATGGAAAATAAAAGCTGGAGACTGTAGCTTGGGGCATGCCTTCCTGCCAAGGCCAGGAGCAAAGGACAGTTTCAACTGTGAGACATCATGTTACAGAGGGTCCAAACAGTCCAGGGAAGAGTCGAGGGAGAATGGAATCTGTGGCTTTGGAATGTGGCCTCATTCGCTAATTAGAGTCATGTTGTGTTTCCCAGGAAATGAAAATCAATAATAAAGGAAAGGGAGCTATGGGGGAATCAGTTCCTGAATGAAGGCCCGTGGACCTGACTACATGAACCTTGGCTCACTGAATACAGACAGAAGTTATGCCTGACCCCTGGCCTCTTATCTGAGAGGTGTAACACTGTGGCCTAACCTTGGACAGAGAATCTCTTGTTTTCGCTGCTCCTAGTAAGAGCGGAAGCATATTTGAGTCCAGATTTTTATTTGTTGACCTCTCAAAGTGGTTAGACCATGTTCAACTCAGAACTGAAAAGAAGCAACCAAACATCTGACCGATGGATGGACTTGAGAGATCTATTTGTAAAACGGGCATCATCTTCCAAGTTTCCAGGGAGCGGCAAGGGCTCTAAGTGGCCCATGGCATAAATAAGAAAAAGTTGGACAGGGGGGTGAGGGCATGAGTTGGGGAGGTTGGGGGCGGGGGGGGGTTATGGTGGGATAAGGACACATATGTAATACCTTAATAAAAAAAAAAAGAAAAGAAAAAGTTGGGACGATTACCATATAACCAAACTCCTCATGTTATTTCCTTCTCTAGGAAGTTTGCAGGCAGTACCACTTTCCCCCCCAGATCTATGCTCCAGTGTGATTTGATGAGCAAGTTGTAGTGTTTGCACCTCCTCCATTCTGGGCCACAAGCCTGAACCTTACTGTGACACACTAGGCAAATTACTCAAGCTCTCTGAACCCCCTTTTTATGTCTGTAATGGGGTATTTAAATAATATGATGTATAATACCTAGCAGATGATAACTTCCTCTCATCCTACCCTACTACACACATACTGCCCACAACCCAGGCTCCTTGATTTATTTATAGGTGGAGTGGAATTGGAAGACGGAGTGGGGAGCGTGTGTCAAATTAATAACAGTGCCTCTCTGTCTACTCAATGATAAAAATATTTTTAAAAGGGTGTGATGTTTGTTTTGAATATTCAGAAAAATATAGTTTTTATTTGCATTTTCCTGATGATTACTGATGTTGAGCATCTTTTTGTATGCTTGTTGGCCATTTCTAGTGCTTCATTGGAGTAATGTCTGTTCAAGTCCTTTGCCCATTTTTTAATCAGGTTGTTTGTTTTTTTGTTTTAAGTCATAGGAGTTCTTTGTTTATTCTAACTCTCTTGCTCTTTTTCCTTCTAATTTGAAAATAGCATGTTCTAGATGGGGGTACTTCTTCAGTCTGGGTCCTGGAATGAGAAGGTATATAAAGCAGAGTTATAGCCCTGACTGGTTTGGCTCAGTGGATAGAGCATTGACCTGCAGACTGAAAGGTTCCAGGTTCGATTCCAGTCAAGGGCATGTACCTTGGTTGCGGGCACATCCCCAGTAGGAGGGTGTGCAGGAGGCAGCTGATTGATGTTTCTCTCTCATCGATGTTTCTAACTCTCTATTCCTCTCCCTTCCTCTCTGTAAAAAAACAATAAAATATATATTTTTTAAAAAAGGCAGAGTTATAGCCAGCTGGCAACTACCAGTATGTAATGTGAATGAGAAAGAAACCATTGTGGTAAGCCACTTATATTTGGGGTTGTTACCCAGCATAGTTTAATGCTATAGATAAAAAATATACAAATACACACATATACACAACAAGCAATAGAATTTAGAAGGAGGTAACTTTCAAGTCAGGAGCAGACTGGTAGAAGTTGTTTAGTCAGCTTTGGAAGTACAGGACTAAGAAAAAATATAGAAAGATCCAAATGTGTACTGAGGGATGTTCATTGGTGAACTAAGTACTGATGGAAGGCAGACTGGTTGAAGGGAGTGAATGAGAGTTTATCATTGATAACAGAGCTCTTTTAATTAAAATCAGATCCCCAAACAAGGTTCCTGTTAAGGGGATTTGTCATGGGCATGATAAGAGTCTAATAAAAATAACTTAGCATGAAATTACTAGTTTCCGAGAGGAAATGATAATTGAGAATTTGTGAGTCCGAACGGTTTTCCAGGTGTCCTAACCAAAACTTACAGGACCTGATTCCTGGGAAGATAACATTTATGGGAAATAGTAAAATTCCAAGGGACACTGAGGTTATCTTAGACATTTGATCCAGTATTAACTGAACCAATTAATTGCTTAAGTGGGTTTGATACCTAGCAACTATATCTTTTTGGAATCATGTTATTCTGTATGCTTTTTATTAATTGAATATTTTGGAAAAATTTTAAAAATGCATAAAATTGTATAACAAACATTCATGTTCCCAATACCAAGGATGAATATTGTTAACATTTTGTTATATTTGCTTGACTTCTTTATATTAAAATACTAGAGGCCCGATGCATGAAATTCGTGCAAGGGGCTCGGCCCTTGCAGCCCCGGCTTCCTTCAAAGGTTGTCTAGAAGGACGTGTGGCTATCTGGTCTAATTAGCATATTATGCTTTTATTATTATAGATAATTACAAGGTTGAGAGCCCCTTTAATTCTTTTCCTTGCTTATTCCCTTTGCCCCTCTTCCCTGCATTCCTTTTCTCTATCCCAAGGCAACCAAAATCTTGGATTTGATGTGTATCAATCTAGCCAGTTTTTCATACCTGTTTGTGTGTACAGTTCTATAAATAATATATAATATGTTGATTTGTGTGTGTGTGGTTTTTTTGTTTGTTTGTTTTTAAATATATTTTATTGATTTTTTACAGAGAGGAAGGGAGAGAGATAGAGTTAGAAACATCGATGAGAGAGAAACATCGATCAGCTGCCTCCTGCACATCTCCTATTGGGGATGTGCCCGCAACCCAGGTACATGCCCTTGACCAGAATCGAACCTGGGACCTTTCAGTCCGCAGGCCGACGCTCTATCCACTGAGCCAAACTGGTTTCGGCATGTGTGTGTGTTTTTAAGTACATAAGTGGTGTCACATTGTAGTGCCTTTTTGGAATTTTCTTTTTTCACACAGCACTATGTTTTTGTGATATATGTTTATACACACAAATCTAGCTCATTTCCTCTATTTGTTGTATAATATGCCATTATATAAATATGCTATATTTTATTTGGACATTACCGTGCAGGATTTTGAGCAGAGAAGTGACATGATGTATGTTTTAAGGGGTCAATTTGGCTGCTATGTTAAGAACAGACAGTTCGGGAGCTAGTGTGGAAGCAGGGAGACCAGTTAGGAAGGAATCTAGCTGAGACTTGATAGTACCTTAGACCAGAGGGGTAGCAGCAGCAGTGGTGAAAACTTGTAAGATTCTGAAGATATTTTGAAGGTAGATGCAACAAGATTGGCAGGTTGGTTAGATACAGAGTATGAGAGGAAAAGAGGAGTTTTTACCTAAGTAACTGCAAATATGAAGTTGCCACCAACAAAGGTGACAGCTGTGGATAGAGCAGGTCTGGGATGGACAATCAGGAGTTTGGTTTTGGAAGTGTTGAGTTGGAGATGCCATTAGATAGCCACAGAAAGATGCTGAATAGATAGCTGGATATATGAGTCTGGAGTTCAGTGAGAGGTCTGGCTGGAGTTATGAATTTCGAAGTCATCAGTCATACAGATTGCATTTACAGCCATGAGAGGAGATTAAATTGCAGAGTGAATGCCAAAAAGAATAGGAGTAAAGAAACAAGGACTAAAACCTGGGTGCCTGCAATTATAAGAGGTCAGGGAGATGAGTGGGAACCACACAAAGAGACTGAGGAGAGAAACTATTGAGATAATGAGAAGAACCAGAATGTAGTGTCTGAGAGCCAAGTCAAGAAAATGAATCATGGTGGAAGAAGTCATCAGTTGTGTCAAATGCTGCTAACTACGTCAAGTTGATGACAACTTGATACCATCTCCATTGCCGACAGTGATGAGTGGTCACAGAGTGGTAGAGGTGAAGACCTGGTTGGAATGGGTTTAAGGAGAAGGGGAGTCTCATCAAACACACTGGCAGCTCTGGCATCTTTCCGCCTGTGAATTGTCTTGGCACCCTTGTTGAAAATCAGTTGGCCATAGATGTATAGATTTATTTCTGGATTTTAAATTATATTCCATTGATCTATGTAGTCTAGCCTTATACCAGTACTACTTTGTCTAGATTATTGTGGTATTATTGATTGATTTTTGGATATTAAACCAAGCATGCATTTGTGGAATAAATTCTACTTGCTCAGATTGTATAATTTTTTATATATGTTGCTGGATTCATCTTAGTATTTTGGTGAGGATTTTTGCATCTATACTCACAAGGGGCATTGATCTATAGTTTTCTTTTGTTGTGATGTCCTTGCCTGCTTTGGTATCAAGGTAATACTGGCCACTTAGAATGGGTAGGAAGTGTGCCCTCCTTTTTCATTTTCTGGAAGAGATTAGTGAAGAATTGGTATTAATTTTTTTAACTGTTAGAATTCACTAATGAAATCCCCCACACCTGTGGTTCATTATTATGGTTTGTTTAGTGATTTTTTTGCAGTCGTTCTATAGTCTGTTTTCATTGGCATGTTTGGCCACCACAGTCTCCGCTGGGTTAGCTTGTGCTCAAGTACTGATTGAACAGAAATTTCCAAATGCCTTGATCCTATACTTTCAATCCTTGGCTGAGGGGCTTACACAGGACCTTAAAGTGAGACAGAGTTGAGCGAGTAGGGGTTTCTCAGGTCTTTGCTGGATATGTGCATAGCCCTGCACATGCATGTGGCTTTCTAGATGTCCGGGAGTATGTTAGGTCTTTTCAAAGCACTCAGTGGGCATATCATTTTGCAGCTTTTCTCTTTAAGTTGCTTGACCAGCCTCTTGTTTTCCCCGGCTGGTATTAGCACCTCGGCAGCTGCAATATTAAGTCTTTGCTGCTGATTATTTCTGAAAAACGTCCTAGGGATAGGGTTTTTCCAACAGAGTGAGCTCTAAGTCAGGTGAAATATCAGCAAACCCTGCACATGGGGCTTTTCCAGGGAGCTGTCAGGTCCAGTAGGACAGTTCTCTGGAGATGGGCCTCTATGAGGCACTCCAAACCCAGTCATCCCTTCCCGTGACAGGTAGGCTGCTGGTTTCCATGGCTACCACTGACCTGGAGAGAGGTGGATGGGAATAGAGCAGCGATTCTCAACCTGTGGGTCGCGACCCCTTTTGGGGTCAAACGACCCTATCATAGGGGTCGCCTAAGACCATCGGAAAACACATATATAATTACATATTGTTTTTGTGATTAATCACTATGCTTTAATTATGTTCAATTTGTAACAATGAAATTGGGGTTCACCACAACATGAGGAACTGTATTAAAGGGTCGCGGCATTAGGAAGGTTGAACCACTGGAATAGAGTGAGTTAAAATGCCACATAGCTCTCTGATTTTACTGAGATGCGGGTGTTTTTGTTAAAGAAATACTCTTCAGATTATTGCCACTGTGGGTTAATTTCCAGAGTTCAGAAAAAGTTGACTTTGACAATTTTTGCTAGTGTTCTCATTGCTTTTGTGAAGGAGCAGATTTTCAGGGGTTACTCAGCTATTCCAGAAGTCACTCCACCTTGTTTTAAGCAACAACAAGGTTTTCATTTGTTTTATTCAAGGTCCAATGTAGTTGGATTTACTAGCTACTTACCTATTGTCACAGACTGAACACACCCATGCGACTCATACCCAGAATGCTCTTCTTGTTCCTTTCTAGGCACTAACTATCCCTCTCCCAAGATAACATATTTTTTTAAATTAACATCATTTAAATTATTTAGCACATACTGTCTGGTGTATGGCTTCTTTCACTCAACATTGTGTTTCTGAGATTGACTTGTGTTGTTGAATGCAATTGTTCATTCTCATTGCGGTAACATTCCATTGTATGAATATACCACAAGTTATCCATTCTACATAGGTGGACATTTAGATAGCTTACAGTTGGGGCTGTCACATTTTATTCTTGTACATATATTTTTGAGAACATTCCTGTTAGATATATACCTAGAAATGGACTGCCTTGCTCATATGTTATATAAATGTTGAGTGTTAGTGGATACAGCTTTTAAAGGTGACGTGCTACCAGTTCACATCCCACAGCAGTGTATAAGAGTTCTACTTACTTAATATCCTTGCCATAGTAGGTATTATTCAGCCTTTTCACTTTAATCATTCTGATGTGTGTGTAGTGCTATCACAGTGATACCACTTTAATTTACAAGTAATGCATTTGGCCAGTTTTCATAGGGTTGTCTGCTTTTCTCTTATGAATTTGTAGGAGTTTTTTTACATATTCTGTACACCAATATATATAGGCTTGCAAATATCACCTCCTACTCTGTAACTTGCCTTTTTCCCCATTTAAATGGTGGTGTTGGATAAAGAAAAGTTGTCAATTTTAATGTGCTTTAATTTATCCAGATTTTTGCTTTGTGCTTAGTACTTTTTGGATCCTGTTAAAAAAATCTTTATTGGCCAAAGAAAATTAAAGATGCAACTGATTTAATTTTTCTGCAAAAAAATTTAAAGACCTGTTATTTAGGCAGAACACTTTAGTCTATCTTGAAGAATACCAATGTTTCCCAAAGAGTGTATTTTACAAATGATTGCCCTTTTTAATTCACAAAAACATCCCCAAAACATCAAGCCTTATATAACTCTATCCCAGAAGATCTTTTGTTCTTTCCTATCAAACCCAGCAATTCCGTTGAGTATATTTCTTATCCCATTTGTTTCTAATCACCCTGTCTTCTATTTTCAGAGATAATAGAGCCCATTAGATGTGAAGTCCTCTAACTTTCTGCTCTCTGATTCTATCCCACAAGATATAACCTCATCTTATATTATTTCCCCTCCTGTTTCTGTGGAAGATGTTCTGAAAAGTAGGTCTGTCCTTAGTTAAAAAACAAAAGAAAATTTTATTCTCTAAACCAGTGGTTCTCAACCTTGGCTGCACATTAGAATCACCTGAGAATCTTTTTAAAATCCTGATTTCTGGGCCTCATCCTCCAGAAATTCTGTTTCTTTGTTACTAATGTTGTGGCCCCACCCCATAACAAAGAAACAGAATTTCCGGAGGATGAGGCCCAGAAATCAGGATTTTAAAAAGATTCTCAGGTGATTCTAATGTGCAGCCAAGGTTGAGAACCACTGCTAACCCCTATTGGTTATTGCCATCTCTATCTACCCTTCCTTTAAAAAATGTTTCAGCCTGACCAGTGTGGCTGGGTTGGTTGAGCGTTGTCCTATGCACCGAGAAGTCGCCAGTTCGATTCCCAGTCAGGGCACATGCCTGGGTTGAGGGCTCGATCCCCAGTGGGGTGGGGGTGGGGGGGTGTGCAGGAGGCAGCCGGCCAATGATTCTGTCTCATCAGTGTTTCTCTCTTTTCCTCTCCTTTCCTCTCTCTATAAAATCAATAAAAACATTTTTTTAAAGAAAACATATCTTAGACATGTGGTAAAATTGCATAGAACTAAATATACCCACACAATGAGTGCATGTAAAATTGGTGTAATCTAAATAGGATGGATGGATGGTGTCAAATTCATTTTCCTGGCTGTGATAGTGAACTATAGTTACACAAGATGTTGCCATTGGGGAAACTGGGTGAAGGGTATACTGGATCTCTCTATGTTACTTCTTACAACTTGTGAATCATCTCAAAATAAAAAGTTAAAACAAAAGTCTTCCTATAAAGTATCCATAATAAGAACTACCATTTATTGAATGATTACTGTGTGCTAGATACACAGTTCTAAACCCTGGCAGGTGGATATTATCATTAACCTCCGTTTCTAAATGACGAAACTGAGGCACAGAGAGGTTAAGTCACTTACACAGGGTCCCCCAGCTAATTAGTGGCAGAACTTGCATTATGATCCTGGAGGCCTCACTCCCAAGAGAGAGCTCTTAACCACTCTGCCATACTCCTCCTACATCTGTCTTCAGATCCTGCCACCTCCTCACACTTCAACCCACCTCTCTGTACTTTAGCTTCCGTCCAGTCACTCCCTTGCAACTGCTTTTGCCCGGATTACCAAGTCTGTTGTTAACTAATGGATTCTCTTTGGTCCTCACCATTCTTTCTGCAGCCTTTTATGTTGCCCATACATTTCAGTATTTACTGAGCACCTGCAGTGTGTCAGACTCTTGTTTTACAGCAGCAAACAAAGCAGGCAGAACTGCTGTAACTGACGAATGCATGTGTGTTTACTGTTACGATTAGGGATCAGAACTTCAGTCAGTGCTGGCCACCTTACTGGTCCATGCTTTTGTTTTTCTGTGGCTAAAACAGATCATATTATTATTTTGTGGTTTCACAACATAACTCAAAACAGACTATATTTAAATACCATTTTCACTTTTCTCCAGATACAAATCTAAACTTTTCCAAGCAGTTGTCTTGAATATAAGTAAATGAAGAGGACCAAATCCTGAAGAGTACTACCCTTCTTATATAATTAGCAATAATAAATTGGGAAAATTAATTCTTTGACTTTTTTACCTACATTTTTATGTCTAAGAATAATTTGGATTACTTTTCTGCCCCCTTAGTTGGAAACGCCAGGAAGATCTCTGCAGAATATGAACGTCTCGTTCCATATGTCCAAATAAAAAGCTACTCCACGGGAAATACTTGACTTCATGGAGACCTGATGCTAGCTTTTTGCGTATCGCCAAAGCTGAGCACATGAGCCCGGATTGAAGGAGAGGGGTCATCTTGTCTCTTTCCACACGCCCATTGTTATTTTCTGTGTTGTCATTTCTTCCCCCAGTTCAGTAAAGAAACAGAAACCCTCTCCAACTTCTTCATGCCAAAAACCAGCTCTTATTGTATTACTTCTAATGGGAATGTGTTTTTGCTTGATGATTAAAAGCAACCAGAATCCTCTTGCTTCCTCCAGCGTCACTATTTCTGCCTGCTCGCTGTTTGTTTACGGCAGCAGTTAGCAATTTGCAGGGACAGTGCTGTCAAAGTCGCTGCCTCCGTGAAGCCTGAATGGCTCTTGGAAGAAAGATGACAGATTCGGCCCAGCAACTTGCAAAACTTGAAAAGCGATTCCTTGTCAAATACGTGAAAAACAACTCTCCCCTCTCCATGACTTGAGGGGAAAAATGAGAGACTAGCTTACGCCAGATGGTGATTCCTTGCTAGTTAAATAGGCCTGGGCTGATTCAGCCCCATTCCTTCATGTTCCTTTTGCAAAACCCACAAAGAACACATTTGGGGCCACTTTTCAGAGTTGGCAACAGTCTCTGCTTTTGAAGGAGATCATATGGACACAAATAAAGCCACAGTGGATGAAGGGCTCGGAATCCCCGGGGTCCAGAAACAAGATGCATGGGCCTGAGATTCCAGGTCATCAGTTAGAACCTGGCCTGGGCCCAAGAATCATCCCAATTGTAACCAGGTTTGGTTACTTGATTAAATTTGGTTGCAACAACAAAAAAATTGGGAAAATGTTATATTTTCTTATTGACTAGATCGCTTTTTTTTTTAATCCTCACCTAAGGACATGCTTTCATTGATTTTTATATAGAGAGGGAGAGAGAAAACCATTGATGTGAGAAACGTTGATTGGTTGCCCCCTGTACACACCCCAACCAGAGATCAAACCTGCAGCCTTAATGTGCATGGAAGGACACTCCTACCAACTGAGCCACCTGACCAGGGCTAGACCTCTTCTTTTACAAAAAGGAAAAAAAAAGAGGAAGAGGAGGAACACATAAAAACTATAGTTTGGAATGATAAAGTGATTACGAAATTTCAAATTGTTCTAGGTCTAAAGGATCAATCTTTTAAGTCCAGTACCTTTCTCTACCATTTACATGTAAGGTATCATAGCTGCTTTCATATATTTATTTTATTTTTAAAAAATATGTTTTTATTAATTTTAGAGATAGGGAGAGGGAAAGAGAGACAGAGAAACATTGATCAGCTGCCTCCTGCATGCCCCCTACTGGGGATCGAGCCCACAACCTGTGCATGTGCCCTGATAGGGAATGGAACTGGTGACCTTTTGGTGCATGGGATGATGCTCAACCCACTGAGCAACACCAGCCAGGATGCTTTCATATATTTAGACTTTATTTCTACTGGACTTGAACCTGTGTGTGTGTGTGTGTGTGTGTGTGTGTCTTAATAACATTGGCTTTTTAAAGATGGAACAGATGTCTCAAGACTTAATGAAATGCCCTCAAAACAGTCTTTCTAGGGATGTTGTAAAGAGGATTTAAACACTATACTAGCAATCATATTGTTTGGTTTTGAAGATTCTCCTTCACCTAAAATTCTGTGCAAGTCCCCTTCACCCGTCCTTTTTTAAAATTACCTTGATTTGGGGTATTTTCAGCCATTTAAGGTGACACCCGCCGTTTGTTTAGTTTTGTCATGTATGTAAGAAAGTACTGACCACCTTTGTTAATGTTCTATTTTATCTCTTTAGGTGGCTGAACACACACAATTAAGTTGGATCCTTACCTGCATGGTCAGACTACCCCGATTACAACATTTACACCAGTGGAAGGTAAATGCCAGTAATCTGATTAACAAACAGAAAGGAGTTCAGGGTCCGAATTAAAACTATCCCCCACCCTGCCCCACCCCACCTCCCGCCCCCCGCTTATTTCTGTGGTTGGCTCTGGGAATCCCAAGTTGACTGCCTTCCTGGTCTGCTACTCACTAGTGACTAGAAAAGCTATGTTTAAACTCTGTGCCTCAGGGTATTAAATGGAAATGAAAAGGGTTCCCTAAGATTCCTTCCAACTTAAAAACTGGATCAAAATATCCAATATACTTGATTTTATCTGTGTATGGCTGAATCAAGGGCCCTTTGGATAGACTTGGTAATGACCTTGAAGCTACCACATTGTACTCAACAATCAAAATTTCTGGATTATGAGATTCTGAAGTTATCCCGTTGGCACTGGAATTACCTGGCAGTGAGGCAAGAATGTTTCTATTGTGGGGGGAAGAGACAGCCTATTTTATTTAATATTTAAACAAGTTGAGTCCAGGCAGCAGTTCAAACCCACAGATAAACTAAGGCTGTACTTTTTCTTAGAAGTTCAACTAAGAAAGGTAAATTGGATAATTCATAGTACTTTACTTCCATTTATTTTTGCAATTGGATAACCCAAGGGCAGATAGCCACTGACTCTGTCAAGGCTAATTCCAGTTTCAAGCTGCTCTCCAGCAAGATGGTTCAGCAGCCTCTGCATCCGCTGCAGAGATAAGCAGACAGAGCTTAAAAGTGACGGAGCTTAGGGAAGATGTTGATAATGCTGCAGCATCATTACCTGACAAGAGTTACCAACAAGATTGTGTAATGCTTTGGTTTTAGGCCAGGCTTTTCCCAGTTGATATAAGTCGTCTAGCACTCAATGGAATGCTGAAATCCTCTTTATAAGAACTGAATACTAATTTCATGGGAAATGTCCCTACTTTACAATAGTGTCTAAGGGCCTCCTGGTAACACATCACAAGTGAATGCTCTGTTGATATCCTGGAGAAGCTTTCCCACAAGCCTGCAATTCCTGGTTTGTGGGGAAAACATGGATTTCAAGTGCCAGCCTTCACCTAGAGCATATTACTGCCTTCGGTGGTCATCTCTTCGTGAACAAATATTTGTGATGCTCCTGCAAGTCTCCTGCCACGCTAGGTGCTAGAGCCACAGCAGTCAATAAGGCAGGTGGAAACAGCCCCTTTCATGAGGCTTGTAGTTTGTTCGAGAAAAGGCAATTAAACAAGTAATCAGAAAGTGTGAAAGAGCCCACCAGCGTGGCTCAGTGGTTGAGCGCCAACCTATGAACCAGGAGGTCACGGTTCAATTCCTGGTTCAGGGCACATGCCCTGGTTGCAGACTCAGTCTCCAGTAGGGGGCATGCAGGAAGCAGCTGATCAATGATTCTCATCATTGCTGCTTCTATCTCTCACTCCCTCTCCCTTCCTCTCTAAAATCAATAATAGATAGATAGGTAAGTAGGTAGGTAGATAGATAGATAGATAGATAGGCAGTGTGAAAGACAAAGAGGAAAGGTTCCAGTGCTGTGGCCGGATCTAAGAGCTCCTACCTTGGTTTTGATTGGCGCAGTGAGGGGTGGGACCATAGGGTAAAAAGGTGGGCTCAGGGCTGCTGAGGTCAGGGTTACTTGGAGGATTAATGAGATAATACAGATGTAAGGCATCTGGGGTTGATAATAGACACGCAATAAAATGTTAGTGCTCTCCACATCTTTCCCTTTTCTTTGTAATTTCAAGGTTCAGTATTCAAATATTAAAAGACTATAAATCTAATGCAGTGGCAATTTTAAACAACTGAGTTCTTTTCCCATTTGCTCATTTCCAAATTAAACTTTCATTATCTTTACCCAGTGATCATTGCCAACTGGCATTTATCATGGACTTTGTAAGAAGGAGATGCACTGAAGTTCAAACTTTCACATTTCCTTTGAGTGGCCTATATAACATTAGTTGCTATAAACAAGAAACTCCTGGTAATAACCAGAACAGTTAAGTTGGTAACTGAATTATGAGTGAGAAGCTTTTGCCTTTCAGACCCTGACTCAAGGAGTGTGTCCGCACGTTGGTGGGGGAAGCCCGAGTTGTGGGCCTTGTCGAGCTTGGTCCTTGGGATCATGCTAGTCCATGCATTTAAGTTGTTCAATTTATTCAGAAATAATAGGACCTCTGAGAAGTGGTTATTATTAACTAATCAAATGAGATTTATCTACACACCAAAATACCTAATTATCATTTTACATGTAATGATATGCAATTGCCAGTGAACTACACCACAGTATTCCCTGCTAATAAGTAGCCTTACTCAGAGAACCAAGTTACCCATCAGCACTATTTAGCCGCAGGAGGGAGCTGGTATCACTAGGGCTCATATTCAGTGGGTACACACTAGTAATTTATAGCTGGCACCCATTGCTCACCAGTTATTAAATATTTCTGATGTCACCTCTGGTGTTTCCATCAGCTTCCCCATTAAGGAAATAGTCTGGTCTATGCAATTTGTCCTGTTCATTGGAATCACTTTACTCTCACTGCTGTAGCACCTAAAGATCAATACAGGTAATTAGGACTGGGAGATTAAAATTTCTCTTCATTTCCTTTTTTAAATGCCATGATTTCCTTTGTAGTTGTTTCCTTAAATGCGATATTTTAAAATTGATTTTAGAGAGAAAGGGAGAAGGAGATAGAAACATCAATTATGAGAGAGAATCACTGATTGGCTGCCTCCTGCATGCCCCCCCTACTGGGGATTGAGCCTGCAACCCAGGCATGTGACCTGACTAGGAATCTAACTGTGACCTCCTGGTTCATAGGTTGACACTCAACCACTGGGCAATACCAGCCAGACTTAAATGTAATTTTAAGGAAACAGTCCAGTTTTGTTAACAGCACAGTGTGAGACTTTTGGGGAGGTTTCCCCAGATAAATAATAGACATTTGATGTTAACTCATGTTAGTTTATAGGCATTTAATTTCATGACATTTTCTGCCCTTGCCTGTGAAATCAGGAATTATCTGATTTGGAACCTTGAAAACTCTTATGCCCTTACTTTAATAAAATGGATGGGAAATAGTGGCAGTGGTGGAGAGGACTCACCTCGTTCCTGCCTAAGCCTGGGGCATGAAGACAAGCCACCAGAAGATGGCTAGAGTTGCTAGAAGGAACTGAGATGTAATGTCATTGCAGGCACCTTTAGATTGCTCTTTGCTTGCTTTAAAGATTTCTTAGTTTACAGTATAATTAGGTTCATGTCAGATTTCTTTCCCTCCTCTTTTCACCACCACAGGCAAAGAGTGCCAAGCAGAAGCACGATGGAACCGTGGGCCTGCTCACGTACCCGGTGCTCCAGGCAGCCGACGTCCTGCTGTACAAGTAAGGAGCGGAGTTCACCCCGTCTTACACATACGCATGCGTAAGAGGGTGTTTTATCCTGTCCCAGATATATTTGGTTCACAGGGAAAGGGGACATAGAAAGGATCAGACATGTGAATTAGTTCATCTATTCTCTAGTAACAGATACTAAATTATGGATGGATGTTCCATAATTTAGTATCTTCCCTAGGAGAACTAGACTCCTTTGCCTGTAAGTGTGGTAATAGCATGGAGATGACAGTATGTGTGCCTTGCGCAGTTATGATGGAAACAGCCAGAGAGCAGCTGCTTAGCTTTATAGATAAGGAATGTCCAGTATTACATGCAGGCTATTTAATTCTGATTTACATACATACATATATATGTGTGTGTGTGTGTGTGTGTATGTATATATGTGTGTGTGTGTATGTATATATATAGATAGACAGATATGTGTGTAATATATATATATATATGTATATATATTACACACATATCTATATATATAAAAGGCTAATATGCAAAGTGTCCCCTTGGGAGTTTGACCAGGAGTTCAGTCACTCGCTATGACATGTGCTGACCACCAGAGGGTGGCGCAGAACAAAGGAAGGGCCTTGCCAGCAGCCAGAAGACCCTGATCGGCCCTGATTGCCGGCCAGGCCTAGGGACCCTACCCGTGCACGAATTTCATGCACTGGGCCTCTAGAGTGTGTGTGTGTGTGTGTGTGTGTGTGTATGTGTGTGTGTGTGTGTGTATTGTGTGCCTTTGTTGTATTGACTTGAGTGCTGGGCTTCTGGTAGCATTTATTATTTATTATAAGTGACTTTTGGAAGTCTAGGATACTTTTCCCCAGGAATAGCAAGTGAGAGACTAATAAAGATCTGATAATTTCATTTGTAAGGGCTACTTGTTTCTACTTGTAAAAGACCTTCATTTCTTATCTGTAAAATAGGAATAATGATCACCCTGCACAGGATTATTAAAAGATTAACATGAACGATGGGCCAGGCAGTGCAGTGACTGGGAGCTCAATTATGATCAATGATGGGTATGTTTTTGATGATGACAGTCTTATATCTAATTTAATTTTCAAGGGCTACTTGTTTCTAGAGCAATGGGCTGAGATTTCTTGGCACCAGGATATGGGAGCACATGAGCATGGTGGGTTTCCTTAATCGTCCAAGAGCTGTAATGGGACAGTCCTCTGAGTTCAAAGCTGTGAAAAGGAGTAAAGTTTACCAGGAAGGATTGCCCTCCTTGCGATACCATGGCCCACAGCGTGGGAAAGAACTTTAGACAACCCCTTCTTCAATTCCCTTGCTTTACATGTGGCCCAATGAGGTTCAACAATTTTCCCAAAGCCATGCAGCCAGTCAGAGGACAGTGGAAGCTCAGCGCATGATTCTGGCTTCCCGAGGCCAGTGCTGACCGTCCTTCTAGCAATCATGTCAGGAGACAGGATCACCAGTGAGCAACCAGAACAATCCAAGAGCATGTATGCTGAAGTGATGATGGATCTATTTTTATCAATTGCCCAAAATGCAAAGGGCAGAATGAGAAAACACTACAGTTTTTATCATCTACAAAGTGGGTTAATGGGACATAGTTCAGAGGTTATTAAACAAATTCTGTATGAATTGAATCCTGTAGTACATAGTCAATGCAAACAGTTTAGGAGTACAAGAGCAACATTTGGAACGGCTGAAATTGGCAAAAATAGCTCCTTAAGATCCTCAAATCTGTATATGTTTATACATATAAATATATAAAAAATATCTATATATATTAAAGGCTAATGTGCAAAGTGTCCCCTCTGGAGTTCAACTGGGAGACCAGGAGTTCAATCGCTTGCTATGACATGCACTGACTACCAGGGGGGTGGCGCAAAACAAAGGAAGGCCCCAGCTGGCAGCTGGCAACCGGGGAAAGAAGGCCCCAGCTGGCAGCCGGAAGGCCCCGATAGGTCCTGATTGTTGGCCAGGTCTAGGGAACCTACCTGTGCATGAATTTCATGCACCCGGCCTCTAGTTTTTATATATTATAAATACAGATGTCATATATATTTCTATTTACATATTTCATTTTATATATTACTAGTGCCCCAGTGCACCGATTCGTGCACATTGAAAGGAAATTAATTAGAAGGTGGCCAGCAGGGTGGGACTGGGTGAGACAGGCCAACTTCCCACGGTCCCTCCCTCACCGGCCACACCTGGGATGGCGCAGTGGCTTGAAGGTCATCTGCAGAGTGAGCGGGGTCCCTCTGGCAGGTGGGGTCCCTTGGCCTGGGCTGCAGGGATCAGGCCGAAACCGGCTCTCCAACATCCCCTGAGGGGTCCTGGATTGCGAGAGGGTGGTTCTCAGGTGACGCGCCCCAGAATCGGGCTCCCTCCTCTCTGGTTCTGGGTGCATCACCTAAGAACCGCTGCTGCCAAGTCACCGCAGCTTAGCAGCTCCTGCATTGAGCATCTGCCCCCTGGTGGTCAGTGTGCATCAGACCTACTGGCCGGTCAGACGGTCACTTAGCCTTTTATATATATATAGATATTTACATGTCAATAAATATATAATATATAATTTCTTCCCAATTGCTTGGTAATGAATAGCAGAGGCAGGACTCAAACCTAAGTCTGATTTTTAGCCTGTACCATTGTTTTCTCTGTAACAGAGCTCAAGCACTTGGACTATTTTTGGTTGGATTTTGTTTAGTTTTGGTTCAGATATTGCTGCATTTTGAAAAAGAAAGTCATAGCCAGAATGTGTGTGAATATTTAAATTATAAATGTAGACAGATACCAAAAACAAAGGTAGATAGGTAGATAGATAGATGAAACATTTGTATTGTCTCCTACCAGCAAATCTTCCATATGTGCCCTCTTCCTAAAATTCTCATGCAGGGCAAGCAAAGAGTTAGTGTTTGCTTTTGTCAAAATCAGCATCAGAATGTGTGGTGTCTGGTCCCTGGTCTGCATAGGGAATGGAAGAGGAGCCTTTCGGATGAATGTATGGCAGGTTGATATAATTGTGTTGGCAGAAAGGAATCTATTGATGGACAGCTGAGACCATCTTAAGTGTGACCATCCTATCTAATAAAGAGGGAATATGCTAATTGCCCCTCATGCTGTTGCAAAGATGGTGGCACCCACAGCCAACAAGGAGGAAATATGCAAATTGACTGCCCCATCCTCAAAGATGGCGGTGCCCACAGCCAATAAGGAGAGAATATGCTAATTGACTGCCCCGCCCTCAAAGATGGTGGTGCCCACAGCCAATAAGGAGGGAATATGCTAATTGACTGCCCCACCTCCAAGATGGCAGTGCCCACAGCCAATAAGGAGGGAATATGCTAATTGACTGCCACACCCTCAAAGATGGCGGCACCCAGTCCCCTCAGCCCTGCTGGGGTGGCAGGTGCGTCCAAGGCCGGGCCTGCCCTCAGGCGGGTCCAGCTGCTCTGCCCGCCTGCCTCTGGAGTCCCCCAGTACCCCTCGGGCCAGCCCGAGGCGCAGGCAAGCCTCAGATGGTGGCTGCCCAGCTGCCTAGGGCCACCTGAGGCTCAAGTAACCAGGGCCAGCTGAGGCTTGTGCTGCCGGCAGTGGCAGCAGCAGAGGTGTGATGGGGCATCACCTTCCCCTGATCGCCAGGTCACCTCCCACCTCTGAGGGCTCCTGGACTGTGAGAGGGAGCAGGCCCGGCTGAGGGACCCCCCTCAAGTGCATGAATTTTCATGCACCGGGCCTCTGGTCTTAAGTATAATAAAGTAGCAGATATTTGAAGAGAGGCAAAATACTCAAAAGTAGCAAGTGTTCATAATTTTTAGTTTGCATCTGCATTATATTTCTGATTAATTTCAAATAGCTGGCTATATGTTAAGTGAATATTTCTCTCTTTCTCTCCCTCTCTACATATACACACATAATTTTTATTAATATACAGCAAATATTTGTTAGTACCTGTAATGCCATGAATTCAGAAAAAGGCACTGCGCTTGGGCATGAGAGAAAGGGGAGGAAGGAATTAACGTGTGGTGAGCACTATTTGCCTGGCACCATACTAGCTGCTGCACACACATGGCCTATTCAGATTCTCTCCACAACAACAGCTCTGTCACGCAGCACAGCGGGATTCTCCCCATTTCACAGATAAAGAAGTGAAATTTGAGAGAGGTACCACTAACCTACTCAAATAGAGACAAGAGTGATCACCTGGTTAATGACTTGCTCTTCCTCCAGAATTTGAACAGGGCAATATGGGATTAGGGTAAGGAGATAGTGAAAGCAAAAGCTGAGGTGATGGGACGATGAGGAAACAGAGGCCTCCTGGAACTGTGAGTAAGCAGAACCCAAAACAGAGTGCAGAGAGTAAGACGATTGGTTGGAAATGTCCTGCTTGGTAATTCCAGGGAAGAGCTGAGTCACTGTAACTCTGAGGGTCTGACTACTGCCATTGAGGACAACTGAGATGGTCAGTTCCTCAAACTGCATTGGAGACGTCTAGTTCTTGAATTATGTCCTTTGTCTGTGAGGCCAGTCTGTCCCACATTTTTTTGAGATCCTGGAGAACGCTGGCCAAACCTCATGTCAGCTGTCTGCTGATGTCTGCATACCCACCCACAGCTGCCAAAGCAAGCATTTCTCCTCTTCCTCTTTCACCTTCCCGCTCTCAACACTGACCCAGAGTCCCCTGGAAGGTACCCTGAGAAATGTAGCTTTCAGGCTGCTGGCCCCTGAAAATCGAGAAATAGAAGGGAGAGAAGGGCCCTGAGATGTCAACAGACAATCCAGTCACCCTCCTGAAAGCAATGGGAGGCTACTGGTGCATTTTAAGGACAGAATGAAGTAACTCTATGTGTACTTTTAAAAGAGGAGTGATTAAAATGCAGAGAATGAATTGGGGGACAAAAGCAGCTTGGGGGGGTCTGTTAAGAGGTTCTTTTACTAGCCTGTTTGGACCCTGATGGCAACAGTGAAGACAGAGAGAGTAGACAAACTTTCACGGTGTTCGGGGGTACAGTGGATAAGACCTCATAAAGATTGGATGTGAATGAGAAGGAGTATCAGGGCTGACCCCAGGTTTCGGACTGTGCTCCCAGACTGATGGTGTTGCCCTTCACTGAGGTAGGAAAACTGCAGGGGGCCCAGCCAGAAGGAGGTACAGCTTCATTCCGTGTTCTCTTGCTTCCTGGAAGCCTTAACTCCCTGGACGGTAAAACCTTGTCTATCTGCCAGTACCTAGCACCAGGCCCTGCACATCGTAGGTCTTCCATGAGGAATTGCTACATTAGAGAGTCATCACCGCATATCTAACACTACCAGTGATGGCGAATTAATCTTCTATGAAAGAAAAAACAGCACCGAACTCCTGTCCCAGCTGGGCTGGTTAAAGGCAACAGCACGGAAAACTCACAAACAGCCAAAGAAGTAGGGAAAAAACCACACCAAGAGAACAAATCTCTGCGAGCAGATATATGTAGGCCACGATTATTCATCTAGACACTAATTCTGCCAAAGGGTTGGGGTGGATCCCAAGTACACGTAAACGCAACGAGGAACTCAGCAGAAGAAAAATGGTTTAGTCACCAGAGAAGATCAGACGCATTATTATGTGACAGAAGTTATAACAATCAAAATTATGAAAGACTTTTGTTTTATGTTGTGTCTAAGAAAGCACACTCGGGGTAAGAAAAAAAAAAAAGGACGTGGAGAAAAAGAGAAGGCATTAATATGGATATCGTTAAGGAGGGTATAAATTTTAAAAGAGCAGCACTAAATTATTTGAAGTGAAAGGAAGACTATGAGGAGAGAAGCTGCAAATGTGAAGAGAATAAGCCCCGTAAGTGTGCAGAATCAAAGACAGGCTGAATTAATGTGAAGTGTAAACTCAATGGAGGAGAAGGAAGGGCCAAGATAAATTACAGGAGGTGAAAGCAGCAGCAGGAGCAGGGGAGGAAAGACTAGAAACAAACAAACCGAAATCAGATGAAGAAGCCAAGTGCGGCCATAGGACCAGGTGAAAAAAATTAAAATTTTTAAAATCTCTTTCTTTTTTTTTTTTTTTTTTTTTTTTCAAAGCAAAATCTCACAGAATGGCAAGAAAAGAGGCGAGGGTCCGGCATGAGGCAAAGACGCATGCAGAGTCATTATGAAAACTAAATGTGTTTTCTGTTTAGTTTGGTTGCTTTGTGAATCTGGAACCATTTTGACATGTGGAAATATTCATTTCGATGTGCTTAAAGTGTATTGATTATGGTAATTGTTTTTTCTGTGTTAGTTGCAGTCCATTGTGATTTCCTATGGGCTACCGTAATTGCTTCTTAACCTGCCCTGTTGGCTAATTTGGTTTGGGAGAGGCGAGGTGACCTCTGCATGTCAGCCTCACCGTAATTACAAGACAGGAGTAGCGACGTCCAGTCAGAGAAGAGAAATGTGGAAAGAGGGAGGGTGCACTCCTCCGAGAGGAGCATGTGCAGGGTCGTGGGCACTGAGAGGCTCATAAGAAGGAGCATTTTGGTTTTTACCACTCCCTGGGCCAGTGGCTTTTTGCTCCAGGCTGTGTGGACAAGAGCAAGGGACAAAGAATGAACCATCATTTTGTAAAATTTCCTGAATTCATCGACGGACCTTAGTAGAAGAGAAACTACTTCCACATCCATTGTCATCATCCCTGCATTTTGCCTTTCCCATTCATTGTTCTGTCCCTGTTTTCCTGGAATTAAAGGAATTCTCAGAATCCCTATAGCATGCCATTTATACTTTGGAATTACCTAATCAGATATATAAACGGTCCATTTCAAATATGTTTTGCACCCATACCTGTCAGGATGGCTGCCCTGGTTTGTGCCTGTCTCTGGGATTACATGTTGATATTTACGTTTATGGGGTGAGGCAGTTATGAATAAGGAAAGTGGTCATGGTTTGCAAAAAGTCACCATGTACCTCATATCAAGGTGTCTAATAGTATCGGGATTTCTTTCACTATTTTTTCCTGCGTCGTGTCAGGTATTAATGAATATATGTTTTATCAATAGCTAGTGTTTATTGAGCTCTTACTATCAAGCACTATGCTTGGTTATCGCATTTAATGAAACAACTGTATAAGGCAGGCACTATTATGATCACTATTTTACAAAGGGAACAGGTTTTAAAAAGCTAAGAAGGTTGGCTATGATGCGCCTTGTAGCTGGTGGAGCTGTGATTTAAATTCAGAAAGTCTGACTTCTGAGTTCCTGCTTTTATCCTCTCTAGTGATCACGAACTGACTGCATTATACGTTTTATCTTGGTAGAGACTATCGTGACTTTGTATAGATTATAGTGGCCTCCTCTTTAGATGATTCATTTTTTGAATGAGTATTTATTAAGCTCCTCATACATACCAAGCAACTCTATTGGAAATATACTAAAAAGCAAGACAGACAGACTCTCAAAAAGCTTACTTTATAGCTTATTTTTAAAAGCTTATTTTATTTTTAGGGTCTCGTAGTGGGAGAGTCAAACCTCTCACAGGTTAATTTAATATTCTAATATCGTTAAAACATTCTTTCTATATTCATTAGGAAAAATTTAAAAAATCACTGCTGCTATTTGTTTTTATTACCATATTGGTGCATTTCCTTCAAATCAGTTTCTTAAGCTAACATTTCTTGTTTGCATACTATGTGCCAGGCACCAGACTGCGAGCTTTGCGCACATTATTTTACTCCTCAAAGCACTCCTTGTGCAGGAACTATTACTAGTCAGTTTTAAAAATGAAAAAAACAGGCTGAAGGAGGTTAAATAAGTTGCCCAGGAACACCCGACTGGAGCGCAGGAATCTGACCGCAGGCTGCCTGACACCAGAGTCCCCACTCCAACCACTGTGGCTCCTTCTTCACACGGATACGTGTTACATGTATTTTCCAAAAAAAAAAAAAAAAAAAAAAAAAATTTGGCATCCTGGCTTTTTTGTCTTATATTTTCCCACATCACTGAAATGTTTTCTGGTGTTTGTTTTAATTTTTTTTCCTGTGTGTGGTTCTTGTTTTCTATCTTTTGTTACCTGGATTGTGTTTGCTTTGCTTTTATCTACGCCAGTGGTTGGAAGGTGTGCTTTCTGTTTCCCGTTCTCGTAGCGGTTGTCTTTGAACTAAACAAAGACCGCCCAAATGAGGGCACACAGACACTGTTCACGCAGAGCTGGCCGCGGGAGTCCTCAGCCCCCTCCCTTGTGTTTCTCAGAGGCTCCAAGCAGGAGGGCAGTGGGAAGCTTTATAGGAAAGGGAGGCTTCAAGTATGTTTTCTGTTTTGAGGCTGTTGCCACCGGGAAGCGGGAGGCTGGCTAAGGAGAAGCGGGGCATAGGATGGGATCCGTTCGGGGAGCATTTGGACTTTCTCTGGTTGGTCCTGAGTTGGACAAAGCAAAGACAAAGAATTGGGAAGTTGGCAGTCATTGCCCAAGTCTCAGCCGTTCCAGGCCAGTGGCTGCAGAGCTGGTGATTTGGCTCCTGGTCTGGTTGCTCCCAAGGTTTTGGGTCATGGTTTTTTCGTCATGTATTGTCTGGCCATTGTCCATTTGTATATTGGTTTCTCTCTTTCCAGGAATTACATTTGGGGTCTTGTTTTAATCGTTCCAAGTACAAAATGACATCATGTGGTCAGATGGGTTATTCATCACACTGAGATCTTCAGTCTACACTCACACTTCCTTTTGATTCTGTTAACTAACCTGGGATTTTCAACAAAGGTTGTTATAAATGTATTGATTTTAGATTGCATTTTCTGCCTCAAATTGTGACCAAAATTTAGATTCTATGTTTTAATGTTTACAGCCTGTCTTTACACCCCAGCATCTCCATTTCTGAGTTCTGGATCCTTAGGTTTGACTCAGAATTGTTTCCAGTCCTCTACATGCCTGAGAATTTCCCTCTGGTTAGCTTGCTCCCTTTGTAAAATGGGATTGGGGACAATAATAATACATTAAGAGTGCTCAGCAAAGTGTACAGCATCTGGGGGGTGTTTCCTAGCCACTAGCTACTTTATTATCATCATAATTATTATTATTATAGTTCACAATAAAAGGCAGCTTGGCTAGGTTTTTAATACCTTCTACTCTCAACCCTATAAACATTGTTTCATTGTTGAATTATTAACCTGATTTTTCTCATTTTTCTTTTTATTTTTCTGGCAGTGGAATAGAGGGGTTTTTTTCTTTAACTTTATAATTCAGTTTTTTTCTTTAACTTTATAATTCAGTTGGGTTTTTTTGGTTTTATGTTTGGGTTTTTTTTCTGGGTTGTGTTGCAGTGTGAGTCTCTGGTGTTTTTCCTGAAACTTGTTGAGCCCATTCAGTATGCATACTAGTACTCAGTTTTGCTTGCTTCCTTGTTTCTAATCTAGTAGAGTTCCCTCCAGTTTTAAGGTTATGGCTTCCGTTCAGACGGTCCTGGTGCCTCCCTCTGGAGGACCCTAATCTTAGACCAGAGGCTGGTCCTCCAACCCGTCACGTGTGGGTCCCGTCACGTGTGGGTCCGTTGCTCCTTTTCCCCCGGCGGAGTTCTCGAGAGGCTTCGCGTTCCTCACCCAGGCCACCGATAATGACCTGTCCTTAGATTCTGATCCTTCCTGCTCCTGGTTCTGTGATTACGTGTTGGCTTTCCTTTATTCCATCATTTCACCTTCTCTCCATTTTGTTGTTTTCTCTCACTGATGTTATCCTCCTTTTATGGCTTCTTGCTCTTGTCCTAAAACAACCATGTCTTTTTGAATCCTATTGAAGTTACCAAGCAGTTTTCTTTAAAAAAAAAACAACACAAAAAACAACTACCTGTTTCTAGTAAAAGTCCATTTTCAAATGTCTGGTCTTCCTCAGAGTCTCCAGGGTAGCGTTGCCTTTCCCTTGTTCCACATTATTTTTCATAGGTTCTGGATCGGGGTCTTCTACTGGCTTATTTGTTTCATTTTTATGTGCTGGGTTTTTACACTTGATCTTAGCCAAAAGGCTGAGAACAGATGTGTGCTGGGTTTTTTTAATCCATATTGGAACAAGGAAACTGTATCCAAATAGTGTCAGCCAATAGACAAAATCTGCAAAAGGCCCGTGTGTCCTCCTGCTACTTGGACGCTATTTGAACTCTGTGCTCAGAATTCAACAGGAAGGCAGAGCAGTGTGCTGCACTTTGGTCCAATGGCTTATGTTGCTCAACTAGGTTAGCACTGCTGGTCTGAGATAGAGTTCTCTCCTGCTGCCTGCCTTCAGCACTTAACTTTTTATTTTATTCATTTAGCAAATGTTCCCTGAGTGCTGCCCACCCCTAGCCGGGAAACGCTCTGTGTCCTGGGGTACAGGAGTGGGTAAGACCAGCACGTACCAGTGCCTGCTGCCTCCACTGCCTGTACAGTTGTTTTCTGAGAGCTGTCTTCACGGCTGAATGTAGAAAGAAAGAGTCAGGCCAATGACAAACAAAAGGCCAGTAGCAATCTAGCTGCCGTGGAGGGATGTCTGTCCTCATCTCCGGCTGGGGTAGGTTTCCAGCAAGGAGGGCATTTGCCCCAACTACATATGACAAGAAGCTCAACCAATGGCTCTTTCTAGTTCAGTTCTGTTGATCTTCACCATTAATGAAAAGTCTTCTCAAAGTCTGTCCTTAGTTTTAACACTTAATGCTAGTTTTTAGTTATTTAGAGTTCCTCTGTCTTCATGGGTGTTCTCGGTAAAACACTCAGACAGGTATTTTCTACCACAGTGTTGGTATCATTTCAAACCTGGAGCGTTGATTTTTCACTGTTGAGTTTTGGAGTGAATGTGAGCTATTTAATGCCAGTATCTCGTAGGAAGGCAGGGATGCAGCCCTGAGCCTTCAGAGAGCTGTCAGAGCTAGCAGCAGAGCCCTAGAGATCAGCAGAGAAGGGGCATGCGGATCCTCGCATGAAAGTTGATATGCTCTCCAATGATGAGAGGAAACCAGAGGGCCAAGACTGTGTTTTTAGAATTGTCAATATTTAGGGGACAAAAGGAGAAAAATAAGCAAATTCATTGATCTGGGTTGATTCTATTTTATTTTTGCTCTCCTGTGAAAATTTATATATAAATAAATATCCCATCAGATCTTGATTATCTACTTTGCTAAAAATGCATGATGACCTGGGATTTTTTTCCCTTCACAAACTGTCCCTATGTCTGGAGAGAAGTTGGAATCAGTCAGGTAAGGATTGAACCTCTAGTTCATTAGGAAGTGTGTCCTGAGCACCTTTCTGAAATAGAACACATATCCACCATGTGAGAATCCTGTTCTCTACCTACTACCATTATTTGAAAGCTTGCCAAGTTGCAGGCACTGTGCTAAGCACTTTACATGCATTGTTTCATTTAATCTCCATGACAATAGTGTGGGGTAAGTAACTGTTATTACACCCAATTTACAGTCAGAAAGTTGCCTATGACAGAAATTCTGCGACTTACCCAGTCACATAAGACAAGAGTGGCAGAGTCAGGATTTGGTGCTAGTCTAGTCACTAAGCCTGTTATCCTACATGAGTGCTCTACTGCATCTCAAATGTCCTCACACATGCATGTGGGTGCGTGTGCACACACCCACACACACACGGCAACTGCACAAGTATATGAGGAACTACATGTGTTAATGTTCAGGGATTTTTTAAAAATACATAGAATGAATTTTATTTGATTTCCATGCAAAAGAAGTGTCAGAGAGTTGCTTTGAAACCTATTGCTTATTCTAATACTCAAAACATATATCAGCTCTTTTCTTTTGGAAATATATTCAGAATTATTTTATCAAACAAATATTAGTTTCAGGAATTGACAGCCATACCTTGTCTCTGACCAGAAAGTATGGAACATTCATTCACCAGATTTGTCTCCAGGTGACTTTCAGTTATTATAAAAGATAATTTTTTCCCACTCCAATAAAAATTTCCCCCTATATGAATCTTAAAACAAAATAATGTAAGTTCCTTATGGTTCTATAACTATAGTACAGGAACAATCTATGCATCTATTAAAATTCAAATGAATGAACACCGTATAGAAACGTGGGAAATGCCATTATGTTAACTTGAAAGGTGGAATGCATACTATGCCTGCTTTATGTAAAAATACATATAGACGACTACAGGGACTGGAAGGTAATTTGCAAATATAAAAACAATTAGAATTATGAGGGATATTTCAAACTTTTTCAAAATGTTCTCAAATAGTTTACTATCTTAAAGCTCGTCTTTATGCTAGTCAAAACCTCCCTCACTTTCTCATGCTCTAGACAGCTCCGTTAAATGGACCAGTAGCCTGTGGACAGTAACTCGCAAGGAAAATCAAAGGCCTCTGCCGGTTCTTTGAGAATCACTAACTAACCCTGGGCTAGGAGGTTCTCCTCTCTATAACAAAGCACCATAGCTTTCTAGCAGATTTTCTTTGCTGTGGCTCTTTTGAAAGCTGTTATTTTCCTCTCAAATGTATAATTATTTAAATATTCAAGTTCACTTAAAGCTGCTGCTTTCACAGGGGGCGTATTAAACTTCCTTGATTAAGAAACTACAGCACTTTATTCACTGTATTATCAAATGTAAACTCCCCAGCCAGCATTAAAGTCTTCAAATCACCCATCTTCTCCCCTGGCAATACTTCAGTAAAGCTTTCCCCATCAAGACTTCTCTCTACTGGTTCCTTTTTCCCTTGTTTGACATATTCACCATGATCTAACACTTTACATATGGGATTAAAATAATTACAAATACAGTCCCTGTATTCTGATAATTTGTGTTTCATCTCTTTATTTTTTAATAAAATAAAGTATTACAGATAAGATCCAGGTCTTTGTTCCTTTCCTCAGGCCCCTTCTTCCCCTCCTTCTCTGGAGGCAGCTACGATCATGGATTTGTGGAGGGGCTTCCAATGTTTTCTTTTAAACATTTGCATTGATTTCACAGAGGAAGAGAGAGGGAGAGAGAGGTAGAAACATCAATGATGAGAGAGAATCATTGATCAGCTGCCTCCTGCATGCCCCACACTGGGGATCAAGCCCGCAACTGGGGCATGTGCCCTGACCAGGAATCGAATCCTTAACCTCCTGGTTCCTAGGTCGACGCTCAACCACTGAGCCACGCCAGCTGGGCCGAATATATGTTTTAACTTATATATGTATTGGTGCATAGAATTTTCATACGTTCTTTTAAGATTTACATAAATGTCATTGTTCTCTACCTCTTCTGCAACTTGCTTTTTCCATTCAACATTGTTTTTGAGATCCATCTACATTGTACTGATAGACTTTGATTTTATTCATTTATTTTAAGTTCCCTGCAGCATATTAATTGTCCTGTGATTGTTGCAATGTACTGGAAAACAAAAGATATATTTCTAAAAGATCTTGAGTCACTCCCTGTGTGGCAGGAGAAAAACTCTCGCCTGCAGAGCCGTCTGCCATGTTTGATTTGAGGCGTGGTGTGGAGTGTCTTTCAAGTGTGAGCACAAGCTCTGAAGTAAGCAGCATCTGGTCCAGGCCAGGATAATGTGTGCTGACTGGGTGAGGGACCAGAGGGGATTTAAAATATAATTATGCTTAGAGCCTGTGTTATTTAAGATCCCATACCTCCCTCCCAGTGAGATCCTGTCCCACTGGTGTGGTTGACGGCTGTGTTCTTCTGCTGCGGAAAAGAGAGAACTCGAGTAGCCTGACGTCTCTTTGGCGTTTGTCTGGTGCGCAGAGACAGACGCGGGTCCCAGCATCCCCTCTGTAGTGGGTGAGCGGTTGGTGACCACAGTGGAACAGGCACAGGAAATGCAGCTGCTTGCAGTATCGTTTCCGTGTAAGCAGGCGTCCTGCAGAGTTCTTCTGTCTGTCTTCCATTAAAGGTCTACACACGTTCCTGTCGGGGAGGATCAAGTCCAGCACATGGAGCTAGTTCAGGACCTAGCACGAGGATTTAACAAGAAGTATGGGGAGTTCTTCCCGGTGCCCAAGTCCATTCTAAGTAAGTAACAAACATGTGATTGATAAATTGGAGCTGTTTATAATCCTTTCATATTTTAAAAAAAATTTATTGTTGAATTACAATCGACATACAATATTACATTATATTCCAGGTTATACAACATAGTGATTAGATATTTATATAACTTACAAAGTGGCCACCCCGGTAAGTCTAGTAATCAGGGTATGTGTCAAAGAGAAGTCTGTATAATGGACCAAAGCTTAGAACTTTCTTGGCACTAAACTTTAACAACTAAAAATAATAATTTTTATGTATAAAGTATTATGCAATTTAACACACACACACACACACACACACACACACACACACACACACACCCTCATTTGGTAGATCAGGTAGCTTTCCCTATGTTATGGATGAGGAAACTAAGGCCTGGCAGGGCTAACTTTGTGTTCAAGTCCTGTGTCAAACGTGGGCCCTATATTGAGTTCTGCTTCCAAAACCAGTTTACCTTCACTTCCCTATTCACAATAAAACAAAAGGTATGAGATTGAGAACTGCTGGGTCATAATGTAGATAAAACAAGAGGGTGTTGATCATCCTCACACTCTGCCTTCTTAAATGCACAGCTGAGGTGGAATGGACAGTCCACCTACTGAATCCGAGACCTTGGCTGCAACGTGCTGGGCTGTGCTAGTCTGAAATCTTTTTTTTTTTTTTAAATAAATTTTATTGATTTTTTACAGAGAGGAAGGGAGAGGGATAAAAAGTTAGAAACATTGATGAGAGAGAAACATCGACCAGCTGCCTCCTGCACGCCCCCGACTGGGGATGTGCCCGCAACCAAGGTACATGCCCTTGACCGGACGCGAACCTGGGACCCTTCAGTCCGCAGGCCGACGCTCTATCCACTGAGCCAAACCGGTTAGGGCTGGAATCTTCTTGAGGAAAGAAGCTGTACACCTCTATCAACATACGTGTAGCTGTGTAAACCTGTGGCAGGGGCAGAAATCACAAAACCTAAGCTCTGTCCATCTTTATTAAACTGACAGCATTTTAAAGGCGTATACCATGCACCCAGTATCAATCTCGAAACCTAAGTTGGGTATAAATGTCTAAGTTATTCCCACAGATAAATTCAGGGCACCCCACGCACCCAAATCAACCTTCTTTGAGTAATAAATAACATTTTAATGTTTTGGCCTATTGTTATTTTACCGATTTCAACTTTATATGCTTCTGTAATAACCATAAAACAGGCACTTATTACTAACACTAGTCTATGAAGCACAGCTTAACATCTTGATTCTATCAGCATAATAAGCAAACTTCGTGTGTGTGTGTGTGTGTGTTCGTATGTACTTATATAATCATGGGTAAAGAATTGGAAGGAGTCACACAGATTGTTAAAACTGGTTTGGGGACAGGAAGGGCAGTGGTTATGGGTAGGGGGTGATTAGCCAGTAGAGAAACAGAGGGGAAGAGAGAGGGAGAGGAAAGAAATAGACAACACTTTTTTTTAATGGTGTGCACAGCAAAAACAGTGATTGATGCAATTTTATTTATATAATACTATTGTACTTTTTTTTAAAATATATATTTTATTGATTTTTTACAGAGAGGAAGGGAGAGAGATAGAGAGCTAGAAACATCAATGAGAGAGAATCATCGATCAGCTGCCTCCTGCACATCTCCCACTGGGGATATGCCCGCAACCCAGGTACATGCCCCTGACCGGAATCGATTTTTTTTAATGTTGTCATTGTTTTGTTCTTTGTTTTGTTTTGTTTGGGATGTGTGTGTTGTGTTTTTACCTAAGCATCGATGAAGAAAGTAAAATCTCTCCGTGATCCTTCTGCCAAAATGTCGAAATCAGACCCCGACAGACTAGCCACCGTCAGAATAACAGACAGCCCAGAGGAGATAGTGCAGAAGTTCCGCAAGGCGGTGACAGACTTCACCTCGGAGGTCACCTATGACCCGGCCCACCGCGAGGGTGTCTCCAACCTGGTGGCCATCCACTCCGCCGTGACAGGGCTCCCCGTGGAGGAAGTGGTCCGCCAGAGTGCCGGCCTCGACACTGCTCACTACAAGCTGCTGGTGGCAGATGCTGTGATTGAGAAATTCGCTCCAATTAAGAGTGAAATTGAAAAACTGAAGATGGACAAGGACCACTTAGAGAAGGTTTTACAAATGGGGTCAGCAAGAGCCAAGGAATTAGCATATCCTGTGTGCCAGGAGGTGAAGAAGCTGGTGGGGTTTCTATAGGAAGTTTCAACTGATCACAGAAAGGCTCTTCTGTTTTGTGGTCTGTGCACTCCGAGAAAGGCAGCTTTCCTCCTGGACAAGCAGAAAATTGTAGTTTGGGGGCTATTTAATTTGGTGTACTTGATATTGGCTTCATTTGATGAAGAATGTTTTGTGGCCTGCAAATAGAGCAGGATTCTAAATCCCATCAGCAAAATGCTGTGGCCAGGAAAGAAAAAAGCAAAGAAGGCATAGCTTTCTGAGTCCTCAATATTTGAGGCACACACTTCCCAGCCTGATTTACATACACAGATGTGACCGAGGTGACTGGTAATTTGGCAAAAGGGGGTATCATCTGTGTCTTTCTCAAGTGCAATCATAGGCGGTCAATTTATCCGTCCCAACCCTTTTACAGTAATAGGGAGAGGTCTCAGACTTACAATCCTTGGGATGCCATTGGGACCAACTTGTATTTGAATCTCATAAAAATAAGTTGATTAATATAGTTCATTTGTCACTGAGATGGTGCCTGATTTAAAGCATTTAAGCTGCTTAACTTGTTTCCCAAGAGATTATACTGATTGTTTTGGCAAGTATTTTTTTGTGTGTTTTTGTTTTAAATTCAGAGATTCATATAATCTTTTTAAAAGACTGTGTTATTTCAACTTGATATATTTATTGTTCAAGAACCCAGACCCTAGATGATGTTCCTAGTAGGTACTTCCAACCCCCTGTGAAATACATAGGAGAGGAATTGCCATTTTACATAGAGGGAAGGGAGACACAGAGGACACAGTTGGCTCAAACAGTATCTCTCAGGAAGTGAGAAGCAAATCCAAGATGGAAACCTTTGCTCCTTACATGAGCCTCCAACCTTTTGAAGGTGGGTCCTGGAAATATAAGACCTGTACTACGAGACTGTTTCTATCAGTAACTCAACCAATGCCGGCTTTCAATCTGGTTTCTACCAGCCTTGGTCACATTTGCTCCTCTAGTCCCCAGGCAGGTCCCCTGTACTTATTGCAGAGGCACTTCCAAGTAGACCCTGCCAGACAACAACAGCTGGGAGGCCGGAGAAGTGTGAGTAGAAACCTCCCATGTTCTTCTACCTCATCTCTCTAAGTAATAACAAGTCACTCTGAAACCTGCACTCCCATTTCCCACCCCTGAAAATGGGAAGGGTAATCCTGACTTGCCAGGGTCTGTTAGCAAGATTGATTTTGTAACAGAAATTGCTTATCATTTTTTGCCAATGAGTATAATGATTGTCATTTATACACAAAAGACTAGTATGTTGGGCAAAGACTTTTTACTCATGTTTCTTAAGAGAGGAATGTAAAAAGGTCCTTGTATTAACAGATATAAATCACAAAACACCGCATCCCAGAATCCAAAGTAAAAGACCCCTTTTTGGATCCTTTCTTGGAATGGGGTATCAATGATTCTAGAGGAGTCTCTTTGGGCATATTTCTTCCAAGGCTGTTTTATTTTTCCTTTCAGATGAGCCCTATTATGAATACTGGAAAAAGACATTAAAGTTGGATCTATCAAACCAATGGTCTATTTGCTTGTCTCTCTGTGTTTCTTTACCCCCTGCAACACCTTTTGTCCACAGAACTACAGGCACCATGGAAGGCATCTCAGAGGAGAGAAACCAGACGATTTGTGATGACTTCCGAGGAGCAAAACCCTGCACAGGTGAGGTCGGCTTGTGAGCATCCTGCTGTTACTCTTTGAAAGTGACCAAGGGCTCAAGTCCAAAGTCAGCCTGTAATGACTGAGACATGCCCAATAATGAAGTATGGGGTTTGTTGGTTGGTTTGATGCACACCATGCAGATGTTGATCATGAAACAGATACCACTGAGCTCTCACTACGTGTCAGCCATTACACTAAACATCTTATAATTTTTCCCGAGTTACAGAGTGAATATGATTAAAAAAAAAAGTGGGGGGGAGACAGACAGAAAACAGTAGAGAGTCAAAACAATAATTATGTTTTTATGACTGGTTATTGATTTTCTTCTCTCTATTCTAAACTCCCTTTTCCGAGGTCCCCAGAGCAGCAGCATGAGTCCCACCTGGGGACTCATTCAGAATGCACATTCTCTGGCCCTCACTTACTGAAATCAAAACTTTGGGGATACACATAGCAACCTCTGTTTTAGCAGCCTTCTGGACGATTCTGATGCATGCAAACCATGAAACTTTGCAGACCACTGTTTTCTCTTATTTATGTGTATTCTCTCGTTTCCTCCTAACCCAATAAAGCGATACTGATATATTACACATTGAAACTGAGGCACAGGCAGTTGAGTAGGTTGCCTAAGACAGTTCAGCCTCTGAGAGGTAGAATCAGGTCATCCAATCCAGAGCCCCCTGGGCCACAGCAGCTCCTGCACTGTGCCTTCTGGTGTGTTTGGTGTAGTGTGCTCTAAGGTGCCCTGTCCAATACAGCACGTGCCCATTTAAATTTAAATTGTGACTAAATAAGTAATTCACATCCGCAGCAACAACTTCAAGGGCCCAGTATCCTCTGTGGCTGATGGCTAGTGACTTGGGTAGTGCAGCTTCATCCTCACCTGGGCACTTACTAGATATGCAAACACACACACAGACACACACACACCCCGCCGGACTTATTTCATGGCAATTTCTGGGGGTGGCTCAGCAATTCGTTTGCCTTTCAGCTAATCAGATGCACATTAGTGTTTGAGAACCACTGTGCTGGGGGATAAAAAGAGAATAAAACCCAGCCTCTCTCAAGGGGTTTAGAATAAAGGGAGAGAAGAAAATCAATAACCAGTCATAAAAACATAATTAGTCTTGACTTTCTGCTATTTCCTGTCTGTCTCCTTCCCGCCCCCCATTTTTTTTTTTATCATAGTCACTCAATGTAGCTTTGACTTTTTATTTATATATGATTATTATTTATAGACAGTTTAAAATTTTAGGTCATTTGGGCCTATGAAAATCCTAAAAGGGGAAATGACTGAACTTACATTTGTAAATGGAGTAAACAGAGATTTGATCATCAATATCAGAGTTAACGAGGATCTCCTGAAGCCAAGAGGGATGAATAAGAAGAGGGAGTTCTTTTACACCGTGGGTAGTAAAATTATAGTACTTATTACCCTGTAAAGGGTTATATGACCTAGAAATAAAAACAGCTGAGCATGGGTTGATTAAATTTATGAGTGAGACAGTCATGAAACTGCAGTAAGCACAAGTTAGGAATGTTCAAATTATGTCTGAAAGTGTCTGATGTTGAAATCATAGGAACGTCCACCTTTTCTGTCACTGCCCTCATTCTCATAATCTTCCATGTTCAGAACTCTAGGCTAGACCAGAGGAGACCAGTGTGGCCCCCAACCGTTCCATCTTTCATAACTTTCTAACCTTTCCCTAATTTAACATATTAAGTGTTTGGTAAATTCTAACCATATTTCACCTTTGCAAACCTGTGTAAAGCATAAGAACTGTTATCCCCAATTTACTGTGGTGGGCTGGAAAGGAGCCTGCCTGAGAATAGAGACTCTTGTACTTTGTGTGTTTTGTTAAAAACCTGTACACTTTGGATTTAATGGGCAATAAAAGTAGGGAAAATAAGGGAGGCAATGGATGCCATTCTTTTTTAAAAAATATATATTTTATTGATTTTTTACAGAGAGGAAGGGAGAGGGATAGAGAGTTAGAAACATCGATGAGACAGAAACATCGATCAGCTGCCTCCTGCACACTTCCTACTGGAGATGTGTCTGTAACCAAGGTACATGCCATTGACCGGGATCGAACCTGGAACCTTTCAGTCTGCAGGCCGACGCTCTATCCACTGAGCCAAACCGGTTACGGCGGATGCCATTCTTTAAAGAATTTGTTGTGATTTCTGATTAAAGTCAGTGTGCCATTAATCTTATTAACAAGAGACAACTCAGATCATTGAAATAATCCAAAACTTAAATAAAATATTATTTTACTATGCACAGTGAACTGATCTTATGTCTTTGGCATAGGAGCTAAACACTTTGGATGGTGCTAACATATAAAAGCATTAGCACATCCCGTACTAGCCAGACTTGAGACTTAGGAACTCTAGACTGTGATATTGAAGAAGTAGCAGTTAGTATTGCCCATCTTCCCCAAAGCTGTGTGAATCTCTAGAAGAAAGGGTTTAATTTCCCCACCTACTGTTAGAAACACAAAGTCATTTTGTATGTCTGCTATTTGCTGCTAGATACGATTTTAGCTCTGGCTTATATGTTGTGTTGTTTTCTTAAATCTTGCAATATCTTTAGACTGCCTTCCAGTTTGGTAAAATACAACCACTTTATTTCCTTCCTGCCCTCCTTTATCCCTTTAAGGAGACTTCATCCATCTTCTATCCCAAAATACTGTCAGTCAGGATTTCTATTCCAAATAATTTGGAGTCAAAAGCATTCAACAGTCTGGAGGCAAGTGAGCTTTTTATTGCGTTTTTATTGAGAGTAAATTGAACTGTGTGGGCAGGCGAGAGAGGGGCTCCTCTGTGAGGCCCAGCATGCCCCACCGCTGCACCCCAGCAAGGACTCGTGTTACAAGAATTACATCACTGGGATCTGCTTATATTGGCTGACCAGGCCCAATAGACGCCTGGGCGCAGCCAGGCAGGTTAACTCCTTCTTGATCTTCATGAACCTTCCACAAGAGAGCTTACGTGGCGCCCAACTATTTTGTTTTTCATAACTTTCTAATCTTTTCCTAATTTAATATATAAAGTGCTTGGTAAATTCTAACCATATTTCTTCTTCACAGACGTGTATGAAGCATAAGAATTGTTATCCCCATTTCACAGATAAGTTTTCCCTGAGTACTTTGGCACCAGCTAATCTGTTTATTGCACTTGAAGTTTGCACCATATATGTATTTGTTGGGGATTTTATTATTGTTTTTGTTTTATAAATTACTCATTGTCTGGAGCAAAGACTGAGCACAGAGTAGATGCTAAGTACATGCTTATTGATTGAAAATCACCTGAGAAGAGAGAGAGTTGGGGGATTGCGAATTCATATGGCTTCATGAGACAGATAACTTTATAATTTAATGAAATAACTTAACAAATATGACTTCAGTGCTTTCTATGTGCTGAGTGCTGCTCTAGACACTGGGGATACAGCGGTGAAAAAATAGACAAAAATGCCTGCCCTCTTTGAATTAACATTGTAGTAGAGAGACAGACAATTAAAACAACACGGAAAGTAAATGGTTGGTCACCAGGTGATGAAAGCTACGTAGAAATTCAAAGAACATGGGGACAGAGTGTGTTAGGGACTGAATTGTGCTTCCACCCCCAAAATCATATGTTGAAGCCTCAACTCTCAATATCTGAGAATATAACTATATTGGTGACCTTGTTCAAAGCAGTTTGGGTAGATGATGGGGTCAAAAGTCTAACTGAATATATTTAAGAGTAAATGGAAGAAGAGAAATTAAAGACAGTGACCTTGACTAGTTTGGCAAGGAGTAATGCTCTAAAGAGAAGCAGAGAAATGGGACAGTATGGTAGTGACATAGAGTCACAAGAGGGTTCTGTTTCTTTTTAAGTTGGGAAAAATAATTGCATACTTCTGCGCTGATGGGAAAGATCCACTAGAGAGGGGAAGTTTAATGATACAGGAGTGAGAGAGAACAATCACTGATGCATGTCTTTGAGGAAGTAAGGGAGAATGGGACCCAGAGCACGGGAGAGGAGGTTGGAGTTAGATGGGGGACCAGAGAAGACGAAGAAGAAGATATGGACACGGGCATAGGTGGGCTTTAACACGTGGTAGAATAGCAAGCAAAAGGTCTCTGTTGCTTCTGTTTTCTTAGCGAAATAGGATGAGGGAAGATGTGTTGGAGGTTTGACGAGTGAGGAGGAGGAGGTGTGAAATAGTCACCTAGGGAAAAGGAGAGGGAACAACCAGGGACATGCAGTAGCACAGCCAGGCAGCATTTAAGGGCTCTCTTGAGGCTAGAAAACATGAATTTACGAGAGCAGCCAACCAGTTGATTGTTTTGCTCCAGCCACATTCCACTGTGTGGGTGTAGGCAGAGTGTAAGCAAAGTCGGATTAGCCTAGAGCTGGATTTTGCTAAGTGATTACAACAAAAGGGCAAAGGGGCAAAGGAACTAAGTGCGTATAACAGTGAGCCACCACCTCCCAATGGGGCAAGGGGGCATGAGGGTGTGAGGGGCATGGAGACAGGGAACTGATGGTAAAATCAACTGACGGAAGGTCCCAGTGGTGTCAAAAAAAAATGAGGGAGTGAGATGAAAACACAGATGTTGGTCTGAGTTTGTATTCAAGATACAGGCATGCAACTCTTGGTATTGACAAAATTGGAGGTATGGCTTGAGGAATGGTTGTTGAAATAGGTGGAATATATGATCTCTAGGAGAGAAGGTCAAAAAGACAAGGGTATTCTAAAGGCCACTGACTTCGATGTGCAACCACTTTGCCCAGAGTAGCAATGGAGACAGAGTAAACTAGGAAGAACATTTTCAAAAAATGAAGGGTGTGGGGGGGGGGGCGTCTTGCTGGTGTGGCTCAATTGATTGAGCTTCGTCCCATGTACCAGGAGGTCCTGGTTCAATTCCTGGCCAGGGCGCATGCCCAGGTTGCAGGATCAATCTCTGGTTGGGTGCGTGTGGGAGGCAACTAATCAATTTTTTTTATCTGACACCAATGTTTCTCTCCCTCTCTCTTCTTCTCTCTGAAATCAATTATATATTTTGATTGAGAGTCTGGCGGCTGATGATATGAGTCCAAAACCAGAGGTTTTTAGGGAGAGGGAGGGATAATGATCTGGAAGTAACAATGAGGAGCAAAGGCAACACTTCCTCCACCTCCAGCTGCCAGTATTGTGTATAGGCTGGAACATGAGATCCCCCGTATCTCCAGCACATCCTGGGTGGCAGGTCTGAGCTGGGTAGTGAGCATGGAGTCTCTTTGGAGGATTATGTTGGGGGCATTCAGAAATCTGTGATTGTCATTAGACTGTTATTTCTTAACCCATAAGATGCTCCATCATCATTTTTAAAAAATTAAAAATATGTTTTTATTATTGACTTTAGAGTGAGAGGAAGGGAGAGGGAGAGAGAAACATCGATGTGAGAGGGTAACATCAATGGGCTGCCTCCTGAATGGACCCTATGGGGGATAGAGCCTACAAACCGGGCATGTGCCCGGATCAGAATCAAACTGGCGACCTGTAGGTGCACGGGATGTCACTCAACCAACTGAGTCACATCAGCCAGGGTACGCCATCATCATTTATGCCTTCAGCACATTTTGAAAGTCCACTTGTTCCGCCTTACTAGTATTATTCCTTGTCTAAAGCATTTGTTTTTGTTTTGTTAGAGGGTTTGGAAATGTGAGGGGCCTGGCAGCTAATTTAGCCCAATTCCTCTGAGACCTTCATAGAACATCTTAAAACCTTGCAGTAGGGATGCTGTCCTCAAAACGTTCTCTCTCTCAAATAGGGACCAGAATATCTGGGGCTCCCAGGGGGGTGCACCTCCTGGAGGAATCTACCCTGACTTCCCGAGGTCTGGAGCCACTGGATGATGTTGGGACAGTTGCTTGGGGTCACCACTTTGCTTGCTGTCACAGGGAGACCACTGAAGTGACACACTTTCTCCAGGCAGAGCTGCTGCTCTGCACCTGACACGCCAGCTTACAATTAGCCCGTTAGCATGGGGCGCAGCTTTGGTTCCCTAGTAGTGGGTGAGGAAGAAAAGAGTATTGGAGTAAGTGAGGATGCGGTCTTTTATGTGGCTGCTAAACTATCCCTGAAGTCATTTCCAAACGCGGCATTCCAAAAATGTTTTCAGCAATCATTTGAATAAGATAGAGAACCCCAGGGTAACATCTTTGAAGGACAACTCAATTCAAATAAACTCTGGTATTTAAAAAATACATAGCAACCCCATTATTTTCTAGTCAGCTTCCAATCCCTGAATCCTTTAACAAAAATTTTAAAGACTGATCAAAGGAAAGAGCCTGCCTTGGTGACAGTTGCTACTCACCATCATGAGATAACATGCAGGATGTGCGGCTGAGATGGAAAGTACTTCTGATTTGGTGGATTTAGGATCAAAACCAACATAGCCTTCTAATTCAGCCAACATTTAATTCAAATATGTGAGGCTTTTGTACATGCTAATGCAGAAGCATAATGAAGGAATCAAAGGATGAACTAGTCACTGTTAGGGAGGCAAGCATTTTAAACGTTTGTGAACTGGGCTTTACATCTAAATAATGAGATGGCTCCAGAAAGCAGAAAGTCTATCTGGAAAGCACAAGGAAATGATGAGCAACTTGATCTTGAGTGCCTGTGTTTGCCTTGGGGAAATTTTAAACAAAAAGTACAAAAAGAGGTAGAAAGCTTCTTGAAAGTGGGTTTTATGTCTTTTGTATTACATAGTCTATCTAACACAGGCAAATAGACCTACGTGATGCCTTAGTTTGTATAGCGTTCCTTTTTTGAAAAACATTATCTCCTGTGAGGCAATTAAGAGTGGCGCTTTCTCAGTTCCCTTTGGCCAAATAGTAACATACATTTATAGGAAAGGCTATCATGGATGTGCTTGGAATGGGCCAAACTGACTAGCACCCAAGTGGGTGGAGATTCTGTAATGATCTCATTAGTACCCACACAAACCCACTGAGCTAACCAGTCATCATAGCTTACAGTGGAGCAGCTAAAAAAAGCTATGGGTGGGGGAGTGGGATGGGAGGTAACAAGAAAGTCATCCTCAGCTGAACACATCCTCCTCTCTATGCTTTCCTAGCCTGAAGTGGTGAGGCAGACAGACAAGGATGTTGGTTCTGGAAGGTGGGCAGGAGGAGATATGACCCAATGGAAGAAGGAATCTGAACAGAGATTTCCCTGCCCCTGGACCGCTACTGTCCTTTCACTGGGAGATCCAGCACTGCCCAAAGTGGTGCCTGCACATGAAATTTTTCTTCAGCTTCCAGGTCAAGTCTTCCCCTTCACCATACTCTAAGATGAGGGATCGGTGTACCCAGCAATATGCAAGACATTGTGTATAACGAAAATAATAACATTGAGTGTCTGATCCATATATATATATATATATATATATATATATATAATAGCCTAAGCGACCGGTGAACCGGTCGACCAGCTGACTGGCCGATAGCTATGATGTGCAATGACCACCAGGGACAGACACTCTGACCAGTAGCTATGACGTACACTGACCACCAGGGGGCAGATATTCAATACAGGAGCTGCTGAGCTGCGGTGACTTGGCAGCTGCGGTTCTCAGGTGAAGTACCCAGAACCAGAGAGGAGGGAGCCCGATTCCAGGTGCATCACTCCGAGAACCACCCTCTTACAATCCAGGACCCCTCAGAGGATGTCAGAGAGCTGGTTTCAGTCCAATCCTTGCAGGCCAGGCTGAGGCACCCCACCAATGTACGAATCTGTGCACTGGGCCTCTAGTCTCAGTATATTATAGTTTAGTCAGGGAGACAAAACTTAAGCCCTTTTTAATATATATAAAATTGATTTTTTTACAGAGAGGAAGGGAGAGGAATAGAGAGTTAGAAACATCAATGAGAGAGAAACATCACAAGGTACATGCCCTTGACTGGAATCAAACCTGGGACCCTTCAGTCCGCAGGCCAATGCTTTATCCACTGAGCCAAACCGGTTAGGGCAAAACTTAGGCCCTTTTAAAACATGGCCAGTCCCTCACAATCTAGCAAAAATAGTCTTGCTTTGGAGGACACATTCACTCAGAAATGGATCATGGAGGGGTTTTTTAACTAAATTAAGTTAAGTATCCAATCCTTTTCGTACTCCTTTGCTTTATCCTTCTCAATCTGTCCATTCATTCTACAAATATTGATCGAGGGCTGTCTGTTATGAGTAAGGCACTATGTTGGGCATGGGGGAAAACTTGGTAAACATAACACATCAAAAAGTATTAATACTACTGGAGAGCACTATGCTAAGTGAAATAAGCCAGTCAGAGAAGGATAAACACCACATGATCTCACTCATTTGTGGAATATAATGAACAACATAAACTGATGAACAAGGACTGATCCAGAGACGGAGAGGCATTGATTGGACTGTCAGGCCTTGGAGGGAAGGTAGGGGAGGGTGGGGGTAAGGGGGAAAGATCAACCAAAGGACTTATATGCAAGCATATAGGCCTAACCAATGGACATGGACACCAGGGGGGTGAGGGCATGAGCGGGGGGGGGGGGGGGAGCAGGGGCGGTAACGTGGGGATAAGGGCACATATGTAATATCTTAATCAATAAAAAATATATTTTAAAAAGTATTAATACTGATCAATAATACCCCATGCAAAAAACATGATTCATCTTGAAGCATTCTAAACAAATGATTTATTCCAGTTTGGTCATTATCTTCCCTTTTCCTTCCTGACGTGCCTTTTCCTTTTCCATCCTACTATAAAGTACTGAAAATATTTTGGTGGCGTGAGGCACGAAAAAAACAAGTGTGTGTTGTAAAATAAATGGCACCGGCACTCTCTTCTTCCCCTGGAAATACGAGGACTCTGCTTGCGCTGGGGGTTCCTGTTCCTTAGGAAGCCCTCAGCTGGTCTTTAGCAGCAATGATGACATAAAGGAAAATTACATTCTGATGCAGAATTCAGCCCCTTCATCTTTCTCCTGTCTCTACAGCATGAGCCAGGGGCCCATAGAGGATCTAATATCAAAAGGAAGAGGGTAATACCACTACATGAAGAAAAAAAATAATTACCAAATTTCCTGAATAGTAAACAGCTTAGAAAAAAAGAAGAAGCTGAACCCTTTGATAGCTTGGCCCTCGGTCTGCCCGTGAATGCCTTAAGGATGATATCACCAGACTGACTCCAGCAGCCCGTGCGCGCTATTGTTTCCGAGGAGGAAACACGAAGGGGGCTGGGGGCAGAGGAAGAACAGGGGATGGCTGGGAGCAGGTCCGCACCTTGGGGAGAGGAGAGCTTGATTTTGAAAGGGCAGTTATTACACGTCAATGGCAGTGCGGCTAGGAAGACAAATTGAACCATTTCTCAGCGTCTGTGGGAAGGAGGTTTCTCGGGGCCATTACTCCTTTTCTTGAGAGATTAATGTAAACGTTTGGATTCAATAACTTCTACCACAGATGACATTGGCTCAAAAGGGAGAGAGAGAAAGCGACGGGAAGTTGCCCGCAAATGTTATTGCCGAAAACCGTCACCTGGGGGCAGTCTTGTGACTGTTAAGTGTCCTATGCCTCATTCTGGTCCGGATTTTACTACTATTTCCCTCCCCCTGGACGTGCTCCGTTTCTTTATCCGAGGTTAAGGTGTGAGAAAAAGCGCAAAGGGGGAAGGCGGCTTAGGAACCGAGCCGCACACCTCCTGTCAGCCGGGAGGGAAGCCGCGAGGCCGTGCAGGATGGTGAAGTCACCGAAGTCCTTTGGGTCTGTGAAAGGGAAGCCTCGGAAGCTGAGAGGCGGCGGGTGGGGGCCGCAGACTCGGGTCCTGAGATACTGTCGACCTCCGCGTGGATGGCGAGGCCGGGATTCTCCGCATTCCGGGAATTTACGGAGCCCCCACCCCCTGCCCCCCCGCCCCCGCCTCCCTGAGCTGCGGCGCGCGGCCAGCCCCACGGTTTCTAGACGCCCTGCTCCCGCCTACGGCCGCGCGGGGAGGACCGGGACGTGGGCCCTGCAGGGCGCTCCCCGACTCCAGCCGGGGAGAGGCTGGCTCCGTCGGGCTCCCAGGCCTGGAAGGCGCTGCGGCCACAGTTCTGGGCTCTGGTTCCCAGGCGCGCGCTCCTTGGTTCGCTCTAGGCGGTGCGAGGGGGTGCGAGGTGGGGTCCAGGCTCACTGGCTGCACCCCTCGCAGCCAGCCCGCTAGACTGCCCGCACCTTCGTGCTCTTTCCCACCCAAAGGGTAATGTCTTAGCAACGGGGACCCCAAGACCTTCCTGTGCTGTCGGGTAAAACCCGGGAAATAGAAGGTCCCAGGCCTTCCCGGGTCCGTGGGCGGCAGCGCTGCGTCCGGAAGGGCTTGTTCCCGCGTGTGCACATGTCCTTAGTGTGCAGCGTGTCCCTTCATGCGCACGTGCGCCGCGCGGCCCGAGAGCAGGCGGAGCGCGCGTGCAGCCCGACGTGCCAGCTGGGGGGGGGGGGTGTTTAAGCAAACCCAGCGACACCGAGCGCGCCCCAAACAAAGCCAGACCCTGGCTCCGCGAAACAGCCTTGGGGCTTCTCTCAGAATGACTCCCCAAGGCTTCGCCTCCTTCCCCACGGGCCGCCAAGCAGCAGAAGGGGCGCCCTCACGAACGAGGAAGAGGCTGTTTCCCGCGGGGAACGTCGGGGGCGGGGGGTGGGGACGGACTTGGGGCAAATACGCGTTTGGAGGGCTCGGCCTCGGCTTTCACCACGAGCCCGTTCGGAGGCCTCGGGCCCAGGGCCCCGCGCCGGATGCCCGTGTGAACTGGCCGATTGGAGCGCAAGGCCAAGTTCCAGGGCATTCGGCGCGGGCCCATTTCTCCGGAAGTCGTTGTCCTTGGGGCAGGCCCTTGTTGAAAAAGAGGGAGAGGTCGCTCAAAACGGCATTTCTTTTCTCTCCAAGACGACGGAGAAGAGAACAATCCCCGGCTCAGGGTGGATGGCGAGCCCCTAGAAATAAAGGCGAGGGCCTTTGCCCGTCTCGGGCTGCGGCTCACCCCCTTGCTCACGTGGGAATTCGCGGGGGAGGGGGCGCTTGGGAGTGGACTTGCCGGTAAAGCTCGCGAAGGGTCACGGGCGCCGGGAAGCCACGAGGAGGCTCTCCCGTGGCCACGAACGTGTGAATCCGCGGGAAACGTCTCTTCCGAAGTCCGCGGGACCGGGAGGCGCATTTGGATGCAGAGCTGGCTTCCCACGGGGTCCTGGCCCGAGCTCAGGCGCGAGGCCCTTTTTTAAAAACCGCCCCCCCACTCCCCCTCCTCGCAGCCCCACGCGAGCTCCGCGCGGCGGTTCCCCGCCTGGGGCAAAGGCAGCCGCCGGTCTCGCCTCTGAATATCGCGGACACGCGGGTCGCGCACGGCGCTCCCGCGCTTCGCTGGTTAGGGACCGATCCTGACCAAGAGGCCACCCCTCTCCTGCGCGACGGGTGGCCAGCGCAGAGCCGCGATGGGCAGCGCCCGTTTCCTGCGCCAGAGCGGCGGGCGGCTGGGCTCCTTTCCCCTCCGGCTGCAGCGCGGTGGGCGGCTGGGTCCTCGGCCACCGCTCCCAGCACCTGGCCCCGCTGCCGACCCGGAGGGAGGGGAGCTGAGCGATCCGGCGCTGCGGGGCGTGAGCTGGTCTCCCCCGCACAGGTGCAGTGGCCATGACTGCACGCGTTCCAGTCCGAGGCTACGTTTCCCAAGTCTAGACGGGAAAATAAGAACGAAGTTCAGGAAAGGAAAAGCCGTTTGCTTCCCTGGTTCAAGGTGAAAGTGAAAATGTTTTGAGCTCGAGGGAGCGGGATGCTTTTCTCCGTTGTGCACGTCACTGGGCACAGCCCAGGTGAAGGGGCCTCGGGGAGGTCGTGTGCCGCTGCGCCGTCCTCTGAACGTAAAGGAAAAGCTCCGGGTTGCAGGGCCTCGGCCTTGGGAGAATTGTACCCGCCTTGGCCGTTGGCCTGGGTGTGCCGGAGCGCGGCCGCCGCAGCCACCAGCACCGCATCTGGCAGAGTCGGCTGGCGGCTGGCGTTCAATCCCCACCCCTGCTCTTGCCCCCATCCCGACAGCGGCATTATTTTCCACTGCAGCTCTTCTCTCTTTGGGGTCGTTTTACCTTCCTCTCCATCGCTTTGTCACCCCTCCTCCAATTATACCCCCCACCCCAAGGCACTTATCAGGCGGAATCCCTATATTGGTACCTCTCTGCTTGGCCTGGATCTTAGAATTCAAAGTCACTGCCCAGGAACATTCCTGTCCATGCAAATGCCTACACCAAGGCTGCTGAGCCCCAGTGGGTCTCAGAAGGTCTGAGCATTGATAGCAGGGAGTATAGATCTGATTTTAACCAACTGTGCCATGAAGCCACAGGCCACGGGATGCTACACATCCAGGCTAGTGTCTGCTGGGCTGGGTCCATACTGATACAGCAGATAAGTTGGTAAGAGCACATGAAAATTGCTCTTTAAAAAGCTGAGTGATGTTTTGAGTCTACTTATAGTGTCTTAATACAACCTCCTCCCATTCTACTTTTTTCTTGTAGGTATACTTACACTTGTAAATGAATTTGCATAGTAATGTGTGTAATCTGTGCATATGTGTCTGTGTGAGCATGATATTGAAGTGCACACCTGGGGAAATCCCCCTAAATCAATTTCTCTTCTCTGGCATATGCGTTGAAAAGAAATCCTTTGGTTGCAGGGTTTGTGATTCCCAAGCTTCTCAGAAAGCTCCTGGAAGGGGAACAGACTTTAGGAAGGGAAAGTATTATTTAAAAGGGCTTCAGCATACTCTGCTGCTCAGCAGTTCCCTTAAGGTAGCAGGACTGGACTTTGTGGCTCAAGGCTGTCCCTCCCCTACTTCCAAGGAAAAGTGTGAACTCCTGCATACTCGTTACCACCTCTGGCCATGACCCAAAATGTGTATGTATCCTGAAGTCTAAGCCCCATCGCTCTGATTGTTCTACGCTGAAAGTCCCACAAACCTGCTATGAAGCCAAATCAGAGTTTGCTGGATGAATCTGTACTCAGGCACGCACGTGTTTGTTTGTTTTCTTTTACAAAGGAGAGCTTGGTAAAATGCCCTACATGTGGTGGACATTCAATGATTATTTGTTGAGAGAATGAATGAACTCATGTGTATATTTATCCAGTCCAAGGCAAGTTTTTTTCTCACTAAATAAGCTGGCACATGCATATGTAATATATATGTGACAATAAAACTGTGTGCTCAGAGTGTAGGGGAACTTTTGTATCTGTATCTTTTTGACTTCAAGCTCTCCTGCGCAGCCTCCTCCCCCATGTCCCTGCCTGAGGCGCAGGTCTCTGCAAGTGGTTTGCAAACTTATCTAACCAATGCCCGTCAGTCAGCCAGTAAAAGCAAATGCTTCACTTTGGTCGTGTCCTTACTTCCCTCCCAGATCACACTCATGCTTCTATAAAGGTTCTTCAGCTGATTTCACCCTGCACACTCCCACTTTCCTTCATATTCTCTCTAGGTGGTACACTGCTTGGGTTCCATAGACCTCACAGACCTGCAAACAGGCAGGTCGCCCCTGTTAACTGACCCGCATTGGTCAGCATTTTCACTGAGTGGCCACAGTTCTCAGGAAAGCTTGGGGTCTTGGTTTTGGAGAGGACTGCCAGTTCCAGGAAGGCTAGAAGACACTGTTCCCAATCTAGCTGAAGTTTTCTTTTACAAAAACATATTTAATCACAATAGAGTCTGACTTCAGAAATGACAAACCTCCAAGAAGAGAGTCCAGTGCCAGGACCTTGGAGCTCAGTGGGTCTCACTCTTGCCATCCAGTGGGTCCCCAAGTCCTCACCCCTTTGAAGGACTTGGAGGATCCTCTTCTGTGCCCCAGCCAACCTGCAGCCACCTAGAGGATGCTGACACTCTGTTCCTCCCACCTCCCCAGACCCTTTCTGAGGGAAGGAGCAGCCCACCTGTCACTAATCCTGCCCCCTCTGAACAGTCTGCTCAGCAATAAAGCTCCAGGAAAATCAGAACAAGGACTTTTTCCTTCTCCCTTTCCCTCTGTTCATCTCCCATCTCTCCCCATCAAACTCCCCCTACCATTTGGGAGTCCGCAGGTCCATGAAGAGAGGTGTCTCTATGGCCTTCACGCCCAGGGCAGCTGCTTGCCTCATCAGGAAGGAGGGGCAGGGGCAGGAAAGGCACTTTAAAAGCTCCACTAAAGCCAAAGCTGCCAAAGACACTTTGGGGCAACCTGGAAAGTTTCAGACCCCACTCTCCAGACCCCCAACCCTGGAAGGGCCAATATCCCTTCTTTAAATGAGATGAATTGTGATCAGGACTCTGAGTCAAGTGTGGGGGGTGGGGAAGCAAACACCGCTGAGGTGGAGGGGAGCCTAACTTGTTTCTAACAACCTGAACAGCTAGTGTTAAACCGGTTTCCTCCGGGGCAGCTCCACGCTGGATAGGATCCAGGAACAGGCTTGACCCAGAGCACAGTTCTCCTCGTGAGGCCTTGGATTTGGGACAGGACACCCATCGGGGATCCTCTGTTTTCTCACCTGTCTGCCCCACCTACATCAGAGGCTAAGGCCCACAGGGGCTTTGTGATTTGTTAGCGCTTTACAGTTTATAAAGAATGATAGTGGTGACAAGCCAAAGGCTAGTCTAACGCAGGGACCTCCACAGCCTGCTGACTGACGCCTTCTTTAAGTTCTCCGGGGGCTGCTTTCTGAATCACCTTTAAAAAATGAAACCAAGCTTTAACTCAACAGTGTTGAATCAGCTGTTCACTCTACCTAACCGGCCCCCATGTGATCTACAGCCGTGATTGCTAACGATCACCTGGGGACAAATTAAGGAATCGAAATGCTGAGCTTGAGAAGCTGAGTTCCTTACACTATCTGGGGTCGTTAATCACCCAGCAGAAACAGTCCGGCAAGAAGGAGAAGTAGCTAAAGGGACAGAAAGCTGTGGGTCTGTGTGCGGGTGTTCAGGGGCTCAGGTGGCGGGACTCAAATGCAGATGCTCATATGTGTAGATGTGCTCAAATGGGCGCCGATGACGCGTCCCAGGAACCATAAAGCTCCTCTAGGCTGCCCCAAACGCCCTAGCTCAATACCTGAGAAATGTCGGCCTGGAAACCAAGAGACCTGTGCAAGGTTAGCTCATGACGCAAGACTCGATCTCCCCCCCCCCCCTACCCCCGTGAGTCGGGTCCCTGCCAGCATCCGGTTGCTTTCCAAGAGTAGGCTGCTGGGCATTTACCCAATGTGGTGAGAATAGAAGATTCTCGGTGAGAGAGTTCCCAGGCCTTGAGAATCCCTTCTAAGGGCGGGGTGGGGTGAAGGGCAGCGTGGGGAGGTGTGTGTCCGGCAAAGCCGGGTGCATGAAATTTGCAGGAGAGGAGAGCAAGTATCTGGGGGTGCAGGAGGGTCACTTCTGTGCAGACAAGGAAGGGAAGGCTTCACCACCAAGCACCCCTGCAGGGTGGGGATCGCGGCAAATATTAGGAAACCTGGCGCTTGGGGCGGGTAGTCTGGCACCAGGTCTTCCACACCCTCGCTACCCAAGAGCCCCGTGCCCACCCGGAACCCAAGATGCCAGGCCTGGCCCGCCTCTTCCCCGGGCCTGGACCCGAGGTCTCCAGGGAGCACCCAGGCGCCGCGCTCTGCGCTCCCCGAGGCGCGGGGCTTCCGGTCACACTTCCCAGCGAGGAGGCTCCAGCCCCGGGCTCCTCGGGTGCCCGCCGGGCCTGCGCTTCTCCCTAAACCGTGATCCGCTCTTCCCCGTAGCCCCACAGTTTAGGGACGATTTGTTTAGTGAAGCTCCGCAAACAATGGAAAGTTCGGAGGTTTCCTGGACGTGGCGTTGGGGAGGCGGGGCCGGGACCCGCTGACGGTGGCTTCCCCAACCCTGCTCCCCCCTCCTCTGCCCCCTCAGCCGCCGGCCGGGCAGCAGAAAGAGGCGGCCAGCCTTCTCCTGCCCTTCGGCCGGAAGACCCGCGGCCGCCCCCTGCACCTGCCTCGCTCAGGTGAGATGCCCGGCGCGCCTCGAGAGCGCGGCGCCCACTCCAGCCGCCGGGGCCGCGACCTCGTGCCACGGGCGGGAGGAGGGAGAGTGAGGAGGGGGGATCACCCCTGATGTGTATGTAGGTGGCCCCGGGAAAGGCTCCTCACTTGGTTGCTCTGGGACCTAGGACCAGGCGAGGCCGTTTCGGGGATCTAGGTTTTCTTATGGAGAAAGGAGAACAATCACACGTTGTCCGGCTCAGGGGGGTGACAGCTCTCGTCTGGGAGAGCCCCGCGGGCGGCTGGAGGGGGACGCGGAATCCGGGGAGGAAACAGCGCCCTCGCTGCCGCGTTAACCCTTCCTGCCCGGGCGAGAAAACCTGAAATGAAAACCATCAGGAAGGGCCACTCGGGGACAACTCAGATCAAGCGCAGTGGAAGTGACTTGACGTGAGCACGGTCTTTCCAGGAAAAGGAATGCCGCCGCGGGCAGGGAGAAGCCGGTCTTCTGGCTTCAGCCCCCTCCTCCGGGCCCGTCCCAAAGCGCGCAGGGAGCCCAGCAGGGACGTGGCGGTCCCTGACGCTCCCGGCTCTGGAGTGGCGGCCGCCAGGCTACGTGACAACCTCCGGGCGAAAGTGATGGGCGGCCGGCCCCTCCCCAGGACTCAGCCCAACCTGGATTCACGTCTTTGGCCGCAAAAACTCTAAGCCTGGCGAATGAGCGGCGCTTCCCTCGCGGCTGCGGGCGTTGGCGCCCCGGCCCATCTCCGAGCCCTCGGCTTGGCGGCTGCCAGCCCCAAACTCTGCTCAACGAAGCGCGTGGGGGCTCAGGGGGCGCCGGCCTCAGCCGCCGGGCCTGCAGAGCCGCCGGCGGGCTGTCACACTAAACCAGATCCGTCTCCCCGAGCCTCGCTACCCAATGCCTGGAAAGCCGGGGGCTGACCCGGGTCCCCCGAATCATCGGAATCCTAGCCTAGTCCCCAGTCCAGCGGGCGGAGCAGGAGTGACCTGGCAGCCTGGGGGCAGGGGAGGCTGGCAGGGAGCCTCGGGCAGGCACCTGAGGAAGAGCATAGCGACTTGGTGGCGTCTCCGCGGGTTGTTTGGGCATTTGGTGACTTGACGGTCCTGTCCTTTCCGCTCACCACGCCCCCCCACCCCCCCGCCCCGCACCGTCCAAAGTCAGGGTCTCAGCAGGAGCCTCAGGCTCTGGCCTAGCGCGGGCGCCTGGAGGTCAGGCCAGGCTGCCCTGCGCGCAAACGTAGGCTCTCCCCCACCACGCCCCCCGTGAGGCTGGAGGGAGAGAATTTAAAATCCACGGGCTGAAACGCACTCTTGAGAACACTTTGAAGTCGGGTAACTGTGACTGCGCCACTCTCCCCCTCTCCTCCCCCATCTCCCGCTCGGCCAGATGCACCAGAAAGCGGCACTTTGATCTTGCAAAGCAGCAATTTATATTTCTTTAAATTTTTTTTCTGTAAAAAGATGATTGGACCGGGGAGAAAATAATGTAATTCCGCGGACGCGGGGCTGAGGAGACGCTTTCTGGGCCGGACCAAGGGTGGGCCGGGGCGCCAGGCACATCTGTTCGCCCGGGTTTGCAGCGCATTCCTCTTCGCTAGGCTTTTTCTTCTCCTTCCCTGGCGGACCGTCCTCGTGATTTACCCCAGGCAGGAAGCTGGGCATTATTTGTGCCTGACCTAGAGATGCTGGGAGGTGTGTGTTTGGGGGGGGGGGGAGGGGAGTGCAGTAGGAAAAGCTAAGACTGAGGCTCCACGTTGGGTGAATTGAATTGGAAGACAGGGGAGGAGGAGCTCAGAGAGAAAAACCACATCCCCCCTCCCGCCCCCCCTGCAGGAAAGGGGAGAGGGCAGCTGCAGACTTGGTGGGGGAGGGCGATATCCACCCGTTCCCATCGGTCTTTGCAGCCAGGGGACTTACTGAAATAAAACCCACCAGTAACCTTTCCCAGCATTTGGACTAATAACCTCAAATTGGATTAAAATTTGGGAGAATATTAAACTCCTAGAGCGCCAAACTCCAGACTTTCCACCAACTCCTCCCACCCTCACACCCGGCTGAAAAGCCCTCCCTCCTCTGCCTGGGCGCCCTGGCCCAACTCCTGCCCCACCGGGCCTGAGCCCAGTCTCTGATTCCCTGAGGTCCTCAGCCCTTTCTCCTCAGAACTACGCTCTCTTTTCTGCTCTCTAACCGGAATCTCTTCCCTTTCCTCTCCCCATACCCGGGGGCCCTATCCAACACCTCAGTGCTTGAGCAAGTGGTGCAGGAGACTCGCCCATCCCTGCCCTTCAGTCTGCAGGTCTGCAGGCTGGTCTGTCCAGGCCGTTGGGGTCTCTCTCTGCAGGAGTTGGTTTGTGCTAAGAACCGTTAGGTGAGGGCTGCAAACTCTAGGTGGTGGGCCATGGGGGGCTCTGCCGTGCTCAGAAGACCCATTCCAGGCCTCCTCCCTAAACCTCTGCTCTGACTCACCCCAATCCTACTGTGGGAAGATGGTTCAGAGTGGGGGCCCTGATTTTACACCCAGACCAGGAGTGGGGCTGGGTTTCAGGAATTGAAACAGTCCTAGCCTCTTTTCTTCTATTTTTCTTTCTCTTGGTTTTCTATTTTTTAATTTTCTTTACTTCTTAACATTTGTCTTTTTCTTCCTCCCTTCCCTTCCCTCTTATATTTCCCTAGCCCTTACTTTCTCCAACCTAGAGAGGGACTCGGTGGTCTTCCCAGCACGCCCTTTCCTCTTCTTTGCCTAACACCACCTCTCCTCACAGCCTTCCCCAAAAGACGCTTGCGAGCTCAACTTCCAATTATAACACGTAAGTCAGGAAAAGCAGATGGAAAGACAGCAAGTGGATGTCCAGGGCAGGTAGGAGAGAAGACTTGGTCAGCTGGCTGGGTGGAAAAATGCATCTGTGGCACTGAGGGGGAGGGACATGGATGGAGGTTACTAGTGAGAATGTGAGAAAGATCGAGGAGCAGCATGGACCTCAAGCCTGGGGCAACACCCCCCTGCAGGCGTTTACTGTGGTGTTTGCGCAGAGCAAGTCTGCCAGTGAGACTGGATTTGCCATCAGGGGGAGAGAAAAAAATAGCCCGAGAAGAGAGGCTGTCAACATTCCACTGAGACACCAGCATGGCGAGAAGGGAGAGGGAGGCGGGAATGTCTTCTTCCATTTCATCTCTTTCAGGATCTCTCAGCTCCCTTAGCCCTGCAGCCCCAACTCCCCAGGCCAACCTTCCTGGGGTGGGAGGGCTGAGCTAGGCCTGCGACCTGGACGAAGGGAGGAGGCTGCAGCCACCCCTACAGGAAACAGGACCAAACTCAACTTGAGCCTCTCAGAGCCTGAAGGTGGCGTAGGACTTTGGGGCATCACTGCCTAGGTGCACCCTTTAAGAAATGGGGACACGGATGACAAGTGTGTGTCTCCTGTGCAGCCCCACTTCCCGGGCTGGCCTGTGGCTTTGCTAGAAGCTCTTCTTGGATCCTTGGACCTCTACTTTACACCCTCTTCCCACCAAATTAAGCCCAAAGTCCCCCCCCCCCCCCACGCCATGCACATACACACCAAGCCAAGGTTTTTCTTAGATGCTCCAGTTCTCCCTTTCCCAGGACCTGGGTATTTTCCCTCTCTACCCCCTCTTTTGCAACAAATCTGAGTTTGGAATCCTCAGCTGTTCTGAGGAATAAAAGTAAATGACCCACAGATAGAAATCAGTGCTCCGGTCACAGGACCTGTTTTTTAGTGGCATGTCAAAGGAATCTGAGCTGTAGAACTAGGGATTACAACAGAGGAAGGACCTGGGAATCCAGCCCTGTGAATGTGTGTGTGGGTGAAGGAGGCAAGAAGGCAGGAGGAGAACTCAGTGTAAAGACATTGGAGTTCCCTGGGGGGGCGGGGGGGGCGGGGCAGGCATCCGTGGATGCAGGGAGATGGCCCCCAGGCCTGATCGACATACCCTGCCCTCAGGAAGCTCCGAATCTGAGGGCGGAAATGGTCTGCGAGGCACTGACTACCTTCTGCGACCCCGAGGGCAAAAACCTCTGGAGGACAGGTGCTGCCAGCTGACCTGGATGGAATCGCTCAGTTGCCAAGCGCACGTGTTGTGTGGAGGATTGGCAGCTTGGGGAGGGTGGGGGTGGAGAGAAATCAGGAAATATTCGTGAATAGACTGTTTGGGGGTTGAATCAATAATGGTTTGGAGCCCCGGAAAAAGCGCGCTTTACACGAAGCAGCCCAAGCCCTGAGGGAGGGCCCGGTGTGGCGAGTCCGAGGGGAGCGGCCGGCTAGAGGCCGGTGCCGCGGAGCCACGAGCCCAAAGGAGTTTTGCGCCTTGATCTTAGTTGACCGAGCCCCCGCCAGGGACGACAGTTCCCTCCCCAGAAGCAACCGGTGTGGCTGGTAGCTTTCCGTCTTTCCTGCTTAGCGCCAGGCCACACCTTGCCCCAGGAAAGACCATGGAACCGCTACAAATATGCCGCACTCACGCTGGGAAAGTCTCCTGTGTGTGCGCATTTTACATGGAGGCAAACTGTTTTCTCCTGTATTAGACAATTCCATCAGTGCCCTCTCCCCAAATCCAGCCCCTCTGCCAGTCACTTGTAGGCAGAGAGAGTGGGTCTGTGCCTAGAGCGACTGGAGGCATAGGGATGAAGAATTCTGGCTTTAGAGCTAGATGATCTGCATTAAAGAACTGTGAGACCCATATCAAATTCCATAACCCTTCTGTGCCTCCGTTTTTCTCCTGTGTGAAATGGGGCTGGGAACACTGGTTCTTGGTTCATAGAACTTGAAGTGGGGGGAATGAGTTAGGGCATATAAAGCACTTGGCACGGGGCCTGGCACAGAGTATAGGCTTAATAATATTAGCTCCTCATAAGTGGTGCCAAACAAAGAGAGAGGAGATACAGAATGGTCCTTGGTGGCAGGAGAGGAAGGTTGTGAAAAGAAACACTTATCTTCTCTCTCTCTGATCCTCCTGGAAGCAGGGGCCTCTGGATAGAACCGCCTTCTGCTGTCTTTTGAGATGGGTCAAAAGTTCTCATTTCCAGTGAAGGCAGCCAAGGAAAGCAATATTGGGGGCACATGTCCGTGGTACAGTTCCAGCCCACCGTGGTGCGCCTGCCCCACACCTTCCAGGCCCCTGTGCCGCAGACACCGCTGAGAATTAGGGGAATGGGGATTCACGCATTGTTCTGCCGAGGGAACTCCTTCATCTGCCTGGAGTTGTTGACTGTCCTATGAAGTCCTTGGAAAGTATGTGAAGTTAAGTGAATATTTTTCCTGATTACGGATAGAGAGCTTTCCTCGCCCCTGGCTTTCTGGGGTACTTGGCTGTGGGCCAGAGCACAATGCCTTCTGCAGCTGTTTCAGTGAGACCAGTGTGGGGCTGCTCCCTTCCCCCACCTCTTCCGCAGCAGCGGGCCCTGGAACTCGGCGATGTGGGCCTCTCCACAGAAACCCAGCATATGTCTTTGTTCTGAAAGACCCCGGTCAAGATATAAAGCTGAGATATATGTTATATAATATTATATAATGGCTTTTTAATATATAAAAATCAATTTCGAGGGCTCATTTGTCCAGCCATCTGGGGCTCCCCTCTCCCCCATTAGTAATCTTCCTACCCCGTTAGTTTTGGTGCCACTGGAAACGCCACACACTTCACCCAAGAGTTCTGGATTCTTTTTCACCCCCTTTCTTTGATTTGGTTTTGCCTAAGAAGGGTCAGAAAGGTGGCCTGTGAATTATGGATTGAAACTAACCAAAAGCCTCCCACAGCCCAGCTCACCTGCCCCTTGCCAGCTCCTCCCTCCCCAGTCCAAAGGCAAGTGACCAGCTACCCTAACCTCCACACACCAAGGATTTATTCCGAAGGCCCTCCTTGGAGCTGCTCGGTGGTTTCCACTCTCTTTGTATAATGGACAATTCGTTTCCACTCGTGGAGAGGGAGTGATTGATCCATAAGGAGGCTGTAAAAATCTACTTATTCTCGTTTGCAGTGGGCTGGGCCAGCTGGCATAGTTCTACCAAGGGCATTTTGCTTGTGGGTGGCCGATTTTTATTAGTGACAAGTGAAATCTAAACACTTCTGGGGAAAAAAAATGCCTCAAATCATTTGACTTTAGCGGCTGGTCCTCATGGCGACCCCAGAGCAGTGCCCTTTCCCCTGCCTAACCCCTACCAGCCCCTCCCCCAAACCTCAGGTACCCTGTTTAGGTGCCAGCTGGCTGTGTTAGACTTTGGGGCCTGGCTCTTCCTTCCCCCTGACCCCCAGAAACTTTAGATAATCCTTTTTCTCAAAACCAAAGAACTCTTAACCTTGTTCACCGAAGCACCTGCGAACCCAGCAGGAATGGGGAGATGGAGTCACGTTTAGGGGACAAACTTGGAGGACCTGGGACTCCGGGTGTCAAAGGAACTGAAAAGAATGCTCCGCCTAGATCAAGATGTCTGGGTCCAGGGGTCTGGCTTTTTGGCTGGTGGCCTGCTGGCTGGAGGGTGGAAGGGGCTACATATGCTTAAAAACTAAAGGACACCAACCCCTGCTCGCTGCTCCTGCTTGGTGCCAGTATTTCTCGCTGTCCCTTCTGCCAGTCCCTGCTGGGTCTCCCGGGCTTTGGAGGACAGCCTGGTCTCCCTCAGGCACTGGATGGCTCTCCCAAGGGATGAGGTCTCAAAGCTGGGGGCTTAGCATGTTTCCCGTCTTTTGTCACCTAAGAGACCCTGACCTCACAGGTAGCTCTGTGCAGATGAAGGAGAGGAGGTTGGGGGACAGCCACATGGATTAAGTTTCAGGGGGCCAGGGAGAGCCCCAGGGAGCTGAGGAGTCGGGGAGATAGGAAGCAGGCTGTGGAATTCATTCGTGTACATTTCTGCAGGCTTTGGGCAGGTTGAGTGTGTGGCCAGGATGCTTCCCATATGCTTGTGTGCACCCAGGTGTGTGTTGTTTCACTGTGCATGTTTGATTCTAGAAAGGTATGTGTGTGTACACAAGTGTAGCTGTACACGGTGTGTACATGCACGGGTGTGCAGCTGGATGGATATAACCATGGCTTTGCGCAGTCGGAAAAAATACTTGCTGAGCCCTGTGCTTACAAGCTTACTGTACAAGTACAGAGTAGTTACTGATGTACGCACTTTTATTTCGGGAGGTGGGCACTTTGGTGGCTTCAAAAATCCGCTGACTTTGGGTTGAGTTGCCTGGGGCTGCCCAGCAACCCTGAGTTCCTAAGGTGTGGAATGTCACCTTCCAGCCCCGCCAAACTGGCAAAGGAGAGAGGCGGAGGGCCTTCCTGGAAGCCCACTCGCCTGGAGCCCAGGGCGACCTCTGCATAGCATCTGGGTGTCCAGAGCCAGGCTCCTCCCTTGCACTCAGTGGGCTCAGCGCAGGCTGGAGGTTTCGCTTCCTGCGAAAGCTGGCAGGGCCGGGCTGGCAGGGCTGGAGCTGGCTCCCAGCGGGGCAGGCGGACACTGAAGGCCAAGGTCAGTCTGCCGGGTGGCAAGATTTGCCCAGGGGAGAGCGGCGGGGCCAGGGGGAACAGGATTTCCTTGCCTGCCGGCTGCACAGGCCCCCTTTGTGGAGGGCCCAGCTCCTGCGCAGACCCAAGTCAGCGAACAATAGCGCAATGTTGCTGCCCGCCGGGCCAGGCTCTCCCGGTTACACTGCGGCCCGCCGAAGGCGAGGAAACCGGGTGGCGCTTTTTTATAGTCGCAAATATAAAATTGGGGCTTTCTCCCCTTTCGCTGCCCCCTACTCCAACGCCGATAGAAAGCAGATAAATTTATGAAGGGCGAGCTAAGAGAATAATTACAGAGTGAAGGCCGTTAAATTTTATTTCCAGTCCCAAAGGCAAAACCTGCGATTTTATTGCAAACATCTGGAAGGACCGAGAGGAGGGCACGCTGCTGGTTTAAAATAAAAACAAAAGATTTTATTTCGCAAAAACAAAAAAACATCATTAATGACCCTTTTGCCCCCACGGACTTTTATTTTTGAAAAGTGTGAGGAGGTAGTTGAATAGTCAACGACTCACGGACCGCAGCTCCCCGCGACTGGAGATGCCATCTACAAAAGTGGGCCTGTGCCATCTCCGCATGACTGGCACTGGGCAGATGTTTCCAGAAATCGGTTCCCTCTCCAGTCCACCTAAAGGCTCCAGGACAGTTAAGCCACCCCATATAACTGGGTGCCAATTTGGGATAAGAAGTGAAAAGTGGGTACTTGGCCTCACATTCCCAGAAGATTCAATTGCAACAATAATAAGATCCCGGGTCTGTCCAGTCTCCCACCCATTATCTTGCCTGCTTTGCTTGCTTATAAAGTATTTAAGGCCCCTTCCCCCTGCCAACAGGGAGACTGAGGCACAAGCCATTAAGTGACTTACCTAAGGTCACAGCGTAGAGCTGAATGGGACCTGGCTGCTAGGCTCTGCTTGTCTTGGAGCCACATGGTTTCCTCCCACACCATAGTCCTCTCAATGTTTTATACCTGCCCAGTCAGGCCGAATTCATTGTAATTCCCAAGCTCCCTGCCCACGTGTTTAAGGGCAGCCTAACATGGCCCGCTGGCCAACTATTTTAAACTTTGTTTTCAATTACTCACTCAAAACTGCAAAAGCACAGTGTCTGGTGGCTCACCTTGAGGCATTAGCAGTGGTGGTATTTCGGGGGATGTTTAGTGTGGAGAGAAATACAAAGCAAGGACAGGCATGGGGGGGAGGGGGTTCGGGCTCCAGACTCTTGTCCCTCTGCTGTAGAATTCTGTTGGGGTTTCTTTGAAAACATTTCAAAGTGTTGGGACAGTGCCCGTTTTAGGTGAGCACTGTGCTGTCCTCCCTTTCTTGGTTTTCCTCCTATCAGGCTAGTCCTGGCTATCTATCCGGTGGGGGGGCCTGAGTTCATCTTCCCCTCACCCCTCCAGAACCTCCCCTAGATTTTTCAGAATGATTATCCTCTTTGGGGCCCTGCAGGGGGTAGGGTGGGGCATCCTGCTTGGTCCTTGTCAATGAGCTTCAGGTCTCAAATAGACCTGAACTGGATTCACCACCTACAGACTCTACTCAGGGCCCTAAATTGGAGCCTGTGGTTGGGAAACTCCAGGATTGCCTTGGGACATAGCCTCCTACATGGGGGGCTCCACTCTTATTCCTAAGAGTTAAAGGAGTGAGCAACTTGGATAACCAGAGGAGAATCTGAAAGCTCTTTGATGCAATTCGTGGAAGGAAAATGCATCCATTACTCCCAGATTTTTACATGTAATCTCCCAACCCTCTTTTTCTTCTCTCCAAGCACATAAATGTACACACCTAAGTCACAGACATTAAACCATCCTGCTTAATCTTTCTCCAGACTCTTCCCCATCAGCACAGGTCACACGCTGAGGGGTGCATGCCCCTGGGAAAAAACTTAGATTGACCCCTATAGTCACAAAAAGAAAATGTCCCTGCCCCTTCCATTTACCTAGAGCAGTGGTTCTCAACCTTCCTAATGCCACGACCCTTTAATACAGTTCCTCATGTTGTGGTGACCCCTAACCATAAAATTATTTTCGTTGCTACCTCATAACTATAATTTTGCTACTGTTATGAATTGTAATGTAAATATCTGAAATGCAGGATGTATTTTCGTTGTTACAAATTGAACATAATTAAAGCATAGTGATTAATCACAATAACAATATGTAATTATATATGTGTTTTCCGATAGTCTTAGGTGACCCCTGTGAAAGGGTCGTTCGACCCCCAAAGGGGTCGCAACCCACAGGTTGGTGACCCACAGGTTGAGAACCACTGACCTAGAGGAAAACTCCTCTTTTCCTGATTGTTCCGAACCAGCCTGACTTCATTACCATCTGATTTGTTTTCATGGCCTAACCTACTTTTAAGGACATGAGTGTACATACAATGGGGTGGGACGACCTATGTAACCTGAAGGATGCAGGGGCTCTTTCTGAATGCTCTCTGCTGAGCGAATGGTTTGGGGGTGAGGTGCTAACGCCTGCCCTTGAAGGCTGTGCTCACTTCTCTAGGTATGTCTCTGGGACATGTGTCTATGGACACCTACATTGAGCAGGCCTCTGGACCTGTATGGAGGTGTGTGGATAACCCAAATTCCTCTTTTTGAGAAGCTTTTACAGCCTCAGAGAGAGTGTGTGGCCTATGGTGCACCTACTTCTTAATTCAAATCAGGTCTGTGTGAGAAGGCCAAGGCAAGAGGCTGCCAGAGGGAGGAGATGTGAGGTACAGATGACGGGGAGAACACAGGCCAGCCCTATGGCTACCCCACTGGGCCTGGTCCCACTGGGCAGTGGAGACCAGTAGCGCAACCAGAATGTGGAACCCAAAGAGAGGTCGGAGCCTCAGGGGAACATAACTGAGAGCTCTCAGACTGTGTCCTGTGTCATCTCACTGAAGCCCAGGAGTGGTGAATGCTCTGTCACTTTAGCAGCGGCTCCTGGAAGCAATGCCAGGTGGTGACTGAAGCGGGAGACGCTGTGCCTAGCCACCCCAGCTCCTGGGGAGTTTGCTAGGCAGCGTGGCGGGAGACACTGAGGGGCTCAGCACCCAGCTTCGGCATCCCAGCGTTTTTAGAGAGCAAGTCAGAAACGCAGGCTCCTGGAAGGCCCGGGAGGCCAAGCCTGGATGAATCACACTCATCCAGTGGCTTTCCATTATACTTTCTGCATTTGCTGCCCTGTTGGCTGATTCTCATCTGGGCTGAGGGGGCTCTGAAAGTGGCCTGTTTTGCTCTCCTGCGAAAAGGCCCAAGTACATTCAGGACACTAGGTTGTTCAGGACACCAGCTCCAGAGCACTTCCAAGTACAATAGCAAGGACTAGATTTCCCCAGCCCCTCCGCAGTCAGGAGGGGAATGTGGCTTTTCAGAGGACTTACAAGCCCTCCCTTCTCACCCAAGGGTGGGAGGATCAATGGGCACTCCTTCCAGGAGGGCCTATGAAATGTCTGGGCCCCTCTGCCCTAGGCCTGCCTGTTCAGACCCTGCTCCAGGCCTAGCTGTCGGCATGAGTAGTCTGCTGGGCCTGGAGAGCCGTTATTCTCACACCAGGGAGCTGACTCTTTCCTGCCCCTTCTTGGGGGGCATAGAAGTGTCTCCACCAGGGCTTTGGCACGGGAACATCAGGCTGTGGCGAGGTCGTCCTCTGGGAAACCCGAGACCCTTTTCCAGGTTGGTAAGATCAACTTCTGGCCCCTGTGAATTTGCTCTGCGCTGGCCTGGGCCCGGGGTTTCCCTGTAGCCCTTGACCAGTAGCGCAACCTAGGAAGGGGTGTGGGAAATCAGAATAGCCAGAAGAATTGGACTTTAAGTTCCTTAGAAATCCCTAGCGACCGCACTGCCCTGAAATATTTTTTTTTTTTTTTTTTGGTAAGGGTGGTGGGAGGATCAGGGGGGCGGGGAGAGCCGTACTCCCGAATGATGGGATTTGAAGGGAATTTTGAAAAAGTTCCTTCTCCGCTGTCCAAGTTCCCGGGCTGCACTCCTCCAGCCCCTCTCCGTGGGTTCTCCAGAACGAGCGCCCTGAGCGGGCGCAGCCCGGCTCAGCGTCCCGCGCCGAAGGCAAGAGGAGCCTTTGTTGCGTGCGGGCCCAGTCGGAATCCTTTGCAGAGCGCGCGGTAAGCTCGGCGCCCCAGCCGGCCTCCTGCTTTGAGGGGCCTAGGTCTCTTTCTCCAACAGGTAGAGATAGAAGGAGGAAGCGGTCCTTAGATTTTCAACAAGATTCTGGATAGCCAAGGGGGGTTATAATTTGTTTCTTTCGTTTTGCGTTCACCAGCGTTGTTTAGAAATAGTTCAATCGGGAAATAAGAACCTGTGTGTCGAAATCCTTAGGAACCAGCGAATCTGAAAGCATCTATCTAGGCCCTAGATTCTAGGGGCAAGCGCGAGATTATTAGAGTCATTTTCTGGCGTTTTGGTCAGGTTGACATTTTGAGCCCCCAAATTCCAGATCTGTAACGAAAATGACTTCGGGCTTGCAGCATCTTTGAAACCTAGCAGATTTGGGACGAAAAGGTACGGATTGGGGGCTGGCAGGAGTTTGTAACAGCACAAATCTGACCTCGACCTTCAGCTCCCCTTTTCCCCCCACGAGGAAGCCACGAGACACCGGGAAGCCAGGAGTTAAAGTCAGCCCTGGAGCATCTCAGGGACAGCGGGCGCTGAGCCCTGGCCCGAGCCTCAGTCTCTCCCCTCTGCTCATTGGCCCGCGCTCTCAGGGTTTCTCCTGTTCCCTCCTCGCCATTGGTCGGGGGCTGGCTTTCCCCCCCTACACAGTCTTTCTCTTCCTCCCCCCTCCCTCTCCCTCGCCCCAAGGACAGGAGCGCACAGCCTGCCCCCAGCTCCTCGGGAAGGGAGGAATTTAGAAAAAAAGTTTCCCAGAAGTTTGGAACAGAGGAAGGACGGGAAGACCGAGAGAGGAAGAGGGAGAGGGAGGAGAGAAAGGGAGAGGGAGGAGAGAGAGAGAGAGAGAATAAAAAAAAGATGAAGTCCAGTCTACACAGCCTGTGAGCGCCTGCCCGGGTGGGTGGGAAGCAGGACACGGGCGCTCATGCTGCGAGCGGGCGGCGCTCCGGGCGCTCGTGCGTAGCCGCTGGGGCAGCTAGGGGCGCCGGTCCCAGCCGGCGGCGGAAGGAGGGGGAGGGCACAGGGGGCGGGTGCCAAGTACCCGCGGAGCTGCCGCCTCTCCCGGGCCCGGCCCGGCGGGCGCTCGGAGCGTGAGGGCGCGGGCTGCTCCCTCAGTAGCGGGGGCGAGCGGGGGCCAGGGTGCGGGCGGCTAAGATGAGTGAAAGGAGAAGATCTGCAGTCGCCCTGAGCTCGAGAGCACATGCCTTCTCCGTTGAAGCCTTGATCGGCTCAAATAAAAAACGGAAACTGCGAGACTGGGAGGAGAAGGGGCTGGACCTGTCCATGGAGGCGCTGAGCCCCGCGGGCCCACTCGGAGACGCGGAGGACGCGGCCGCACACGGCCTGGAGCCTCACCCGGGTGAGTGCGTAGGGCCAGACCGCGGGAGGCGGGCGGCCAGCCGGCGGGCCGAGTGGTGAGGAGGGAGGCCCTGGCCGCTGCCGCCCTGCCCTGCTCCAACGCGGCTTTCTGTTTCTTTGCACAAATGCCTTGAGCCTGCCCCAAATTCGCCGGAACCAACTTGGGAGAACTGGCCTAAGCCTTGCATTTCGTCGCCAACGTCAAGCAAGGAGGCCTCCTTGCTCGCATCCCTTTCTCCTCTGGGAGCGGGGCGCAGCGTTCCTGGTGCCCGCAGCTAAGGGGCTTGCAGGGCCCTGGGGTGAGGAGGGGCGCCGATGGCCGGCAACGACGGGAAAGGAGCGGGGCTGAGACTAACTTCTGAGCGCGCGGAGGTCTTGGCCCGACATCCCCTCTTACGGAAATGCCCCGTTTATCCCATTTAGCTTTCAACCTCGGCCCTCGCCCTCCTCCTCGCCCAATTTTTCTAGGGCTTAAGTTGTCGAATTTCCCCTCCTCCAGTGACAAGGGAGCATAGACATATTTCTACTTCGTTGACTTTTACCGAAAGAGGAATGTTAGACCCCTTACCCTGCGCCCTGGGTCATGCTTCAGGGTCCGTATCTCCGTGTATTGGCGGGCATTGGTGCGATTGATTCGTATCTCGGATCCGTAAGCACACATCGCGTATAACACAGGGAGGAGGTTGATGTCAGTATTTAACACAATGGGGGGTAGGATGGGGTGGGGGAGACGACTTAACGTTTTGTATTAAGTGCCAAGATTTCAACTGTGCAAAACAGTCGGGGGAACAGCTGTTGTCAGAGGAATTTTGTGCGCGCACGCACACACGCGCACACACACACACACACACACCCGCTTGCAGCTGGGTTAGTGACTTCAGAAACTTTCCAGCCAGGACTTCTAAAACTATTCTGGAGGTGCTCCTTCTGACCAGCTAACGCTGGGAAGTGAACCTGGGTCAGCGCACAGGCCAGCGCGGGGGCGGGGGGAGGAGGAGGAGGCGGTGGCCTGCATAGGGATGGGGGAGGCCTTCGGCCCAGGAACTTGGGGGCTGGAAAACTGGCCGCCCCAAGGAGGGACAGCTGTCGCTTACATTTTCTCTTTCGGCAGTGACAGTTCAATTTCCATGCTCCCGGGGCTAATAATAACGCGATTAGCGGGTGACCTGCAGAGAGAGAGTTTTATGAATTCTCCGTGTTCTTGTGGCCCGTTATGGTATTTGGGTTTAGTGTTGGGGAATTATTTTTATTAGTCGATGAAAAGAAAATTAAAAGGAGATTTATTTCATCCGCTCAAGTTTCTCCCTGTATCTGGATGCGGGTGCCTGCCTACGCGGATAACTGAGTGGGCAATCCAGAAAGAAATGCGCCGCTAATGTGTTTCCCATCCCTGGCCAGACTCTATTTCCTCACCACATTTATCTGTTGTCTAAATCTCGCTTGGGCCTTCACACAGTTTAGTGCAAGTTCTTTCAGGCCTTATGACAACGGACGATTTGGGGGGTGGGTTTACTTTACTTTCCCAATGGTGGCAAAGGCACACTTTACTTAATTGCGCGTGGCAGACGCCCTTTCCCCGGGTACTTTTCTCTAGGGAGCAGGCCAGATCCCCAGGAGCCGGCCTCAAGTCGCGTGTTAAAAAAAGACCAACATGCTGGGTCATAATCAGAGACTCAGCAAGAAATTTTCTTTCTTCTGGTCTTCTCAGCCATAAGCCAGGAGAAAATAGTGAGGGCATGGGCACGGAGATGCCAGTCCAGGGCCATGAACGCAGGGACCTGGTATCCAGAATGCTGTTCCCTCGCTGGAGCTGGATGGGAGTAGGTGGTGAGGACCACACACCGAACTTTACATAACAGAGTTCAGTGGATCCGTTCTCATTACCTTTATCATTTTTTTAAAAAAGAAAAAAATAGGGCCTTTGGCTTAAAACAAAACGAAATATGTCTGTGGGGCAAAGTTCCGGGAGGAGGAAGAAACCGGAAACCAGAGCGCTGGCGGGCTTTCTGCCCAGTGAGCGGGCCTACCGGCGGGCGGCGGGGCCTGGGCACATTGCGGGCTGAGGGGACTCCAACTTGGAGATCTCGAAACCCTTACAAATCTCCAATGTGGACAGTAGCTGAGGTTTTCGCAGCAACCGGATGGAGGAGAAAAGATCTCAGAAAAAGGGCGCCGTGGCGTGGAGACTCCGCAGTCAGGGGAGCAGAGGAGGCTGAGCTGTGGGCTCCGGTGCGCTGGGATGGTAGCAGAAGGCAGGGCCAGGGCTTGGGGTCCCCTGCAGGTCTTTTTTCCCTCTTTTGTCTCTAATTCAGCGCCCTAACAGTCGAGTCCACAGGGCCTCATTTAGAAGAGTGTGTTTGGTGGTGGAGGTGAGAGATGTGGCCCTTGTGATTCCATTGTGCCCAGGGCCATGCCTTGGTCCAACCGGGCCTCACAATTCTGTTTCACCTCTTTTCCTAATTAGGACCGAGGGGAGGGGGTTTGGACCTGCTGCGTGGCTCGCCCCTCTGCCTTGATAAGAGTCCGGAACAGAAAACAAACAAACAAACAAAAAACTACAAGAAAAACAAAACTGCCACGGGGCTGGGGAAGGATTAACCGCTGGATCGCACGCACGCGGGCACACATACAGGACAATGACTTAGCGCAATTGTATTTGTCACTCTCTCCATCCCCTCTCTTTGACTGCTACCATTCTCTCCTGCCCTCGATTTCCGAGCCTCAAAAACCCGGGAACCTAAGGCAACCCACGGAGCAGATTTAATGTTTCACTTTTATTCAGAGACGTGGCCTTTGCTTTTTCGCAGCCCGTTTTTCTTTCCTTGTCTGGACAGAGCTGGCTTTAGTTGGCGCCGAGTGCCGGCAGCCTGAGGCGCCAACCTGCGGCAGCGGGGGACCAGCCCAGCCTGCGCACTGTAGGCACTCACACATCAGAGGGCACACAGTATGCATTTCAAAAATTTCCACAGAGCCTGGTGGTCCCGAGAACTCCCTGAGGCCTCAGGGCTTTGGAGAAGGGCCTGCGAGGTGCTTTCAATATTACATCGGGGCCAGCACTCCGTGTCTTTTGGAGAAGCCGCCAGGCCTTGGCCGCCCACGATCTGGGGAGGGTCTCAAAACCCATCGTGGAGGAGCGTGACTCTCTAGAGCCTGCTCGCCAACCCCCCCTCCCCTTACACCGCCCCCTCACCCCCAGGGCAACGGAGGAAACTTCTCCAGGAACAGCTGCTGGGGCTCCGTGGCCTTGGAAGTATATTCCAGGCACGTGGCGGCGCCAACGGCGCTCTTACCGCAACCCCGGCTCCCCTGTCTGAGTTTGGGCCTTTCCCGCCCAAATCCGTAGCCAAGTGCGCTGAGGCCTGGTTTCCCGCGGAGCGAAATAATTTAAACCTTCTGCGGGGGCATTTCCCCGCTACAGAGCCCGCAGACTTGAGTCCTGGCGGGCTTAGGAGGTGGCGAAACATGCGGGTGGGCACACAGAACCGCACACGCGGGTAGGTCGGCACTTCACGCATTTGCACACACGACAGGCGCCCGCGCTTGCTTTCTCCCACACACCCGTCTACACAACCCTAGTGAACCAGACAAGAAAAGCCCTCGCGGGGCCCCAGAGCATTTTATTCTCTGGAATTATCAACTGGCCCCGAGAATTACTAGTAATATGCCAGTTTATGGCCTGTTTGCTCAGAGTAGAGCTCCAATATTTTAATTCTGACACCACCCCTCTACCTACCCCCAACCCCCAATAGGGAAACACTGACCCTTTACTGCCATTTAAATAAGGGAGAGAAAGCGATCAGCGAAAAGAAAAGTCGTAAGCCAGTGGGGAGAATGTGCTTAAGCGGGGAAGCACCAGCCAGGTCCAGCTGGGACCGCAGTGCAAGGCTGCGCAGCGCACGAGGTGAGCCGCGTAGGGTCTGCCTGGTGTACAGTCCCCCGATGGTGCGTGTGCCCCCGCACCCACGCAGGCCTCAGGGGTGCCCGGCCTGCGCCCCCAACGCGCCCAAGGCTCCTCCTGCTTGGTCCAGTAAGCGGCCTTTCTCGGTGGCTGTCCCTTTGGTAAGTAACCTTGCGTGAAGGGGAATGGGGGGAGGTTAGGCAAGATCTGAATTCTTAGGTGAGGATGGTGGTTTGCTTGGGATGATGGCCAAATAATTTTTTCGTGTGCCCGTGAAATCAGATGCCCTCTGGCTGTGTGGGCCCTGGAGGACGCACCCCAGTGGCTTGCAGGCGTGGGGAGGGCTATGAAGACGGCCTGTGTAACAGTGCGGCCCTGGCGCAGTGGCACAATAGAAGTCACTAGGAAGGAGATGAAGGAGATAATTCTAACTTCTTCCATCCCACAGACGGAGCGAATTGTGGGAGACCGGTGGGGAGGACAGGGAATGGGGAGAACCTTGGTGCCCAGAATTTGGACTGCAATGGAAAGAAGGTGGTGTGTGCTATGGTTTGCACCACCTTAGGTCCCCGTTCCCCCAGTGGTGTTCAGAAATCCGTGTGATGGGTGTGAGGTTAACAAGGGAGTATGTGTGTGTGTGTGTGTGTGTGTGTGTGTGTGTGTGTGTGTGTGGGAAGTCTTCTGATTCTTGGCCAGAGCAGCCCCTGACCCCCCACTGACACCCACCTGGCCCCTGGGAGACCCGTCCAAGAGCACAAGCCTAATAGTAAACAAATGCTGTCCTAGACAGAGCAGCCCTCAGGCTAGGCACACAGCGATTCTGAATTTGTGACTCCATGGCCCACCCAACACTATTTCTCATTAAACATTTTTTTGGGGGGTTCAGAGTTGGCCACTTTGCGTTTCCTGATTTTATAGAAAAAACTCCCAGAAAGAAAAGTTCATGAGGTGACGCTCATGCAGACGGAAGGGGACTTCAATTTCTTACAGTGGAGTTTGGACTGAAATTATATTGACACGTACCCACTGTTGTTTTCCTGCCCCCCATATCAGTTACTTCAAATGGTATCATAAACGTTTTTAATTATAAAAATTGGTTTAACGCCTCTTTAGTTAGCACGCCCCGCACATGAATGAGTGAAGAATGGTTTGAGATGCCTGACCTGGGAGCCAAAACTAAATGATGGGGACTGCTGGTTCGTATCCCCTACCGATTTGTATAATTTCCTTTGCGTGTATGGACTAGAGTTTAATGGAAGCAAGTCCCTCATTATTAATCCTTCATATTAGGCCACAAGGAGAGAGGGACAAGTACGTTTTGGCTCCGAAGACTGAAACATTTTGTTCATCCAAGCCTCTCCAAGGGCATTGCTAGCATTATTGAGTGAAATATTCCAGGTCTGTCACAATCATTCTCTCTGTTGCCAAAAATATATTAAGGAGATGAGAACCCTTTTTGAGATCCTGATCATGGACTCTATTAAAAATTTATTTCTCGTACTAGGGAGGAAAGTGATTGCAGCACTTCTTAAATCTAAGTTCCTTCTCTAGGTGACTGTAGGGTTGTTGCTTTTATTTTTTTTTTATTTTGTGTGTGTGTGTGTGTGTGTGTGTGTGTGTGTGTGTGTGTGAAGAGCAAGGCTGAATTGTGCATATTCCACAGGGATAAAGAGCAGACGGGCATTTCACTTTCTGGAAATACAAACATCCATCCAGTGATTATTCTGGGGTGTAGCTGGTTATTGCTGTCTTAGCCCCAGAAGACAAGGCGTTCAGCAGGAGAGAATATTTAAGTGGTTTTTGAGTTTTGACCTTTTGGGGATACTTTTCCACAGAGAAAAGTAGGGAGCTGTTGGAATGTGGACTCTTTCCCCCTTCTTTCTCTCTTCCATGTGGTTTATTTTTGTTTTGCTTTTCCTGGTTTCTAGTGAGCTTTGAATTTTATATGTGCACGACTGGCATACTCAGGGGTCTGCACTGGGAAGGGCAATTAGCAAATTTATAAATTAGGGTCTGTTTACACTGCTTTGGGCAAGGATAATCATTAGTTAATTTAAGTGAGGCCCCGGCTCTAAGTGTCAGGGTGGAAAATGAGACTCAGTAGGGAGGACCGGAGGTGAAATGGGAAGAGGTGGGGAATTCAAGCGACTGGTGACGACAAATCAACATTTATTCATTGCCATTAATGGCCTCACTTTAAGGGAGGACATTTTGCTGACTACAAACTGATGAGGAGCTTTTGATACCAGAGTGAAAATAGGTCTTGAAATCATACATACGAGTATAAAGTGTATTAAAGCGTCTATACACAAATGTAATATTTATGCACAAATTTATGTGGGAATACCAAGTTCTGAATGGGACGTAGATAATATTTCAGAGAAAAGAAACTGCCGTGTGTGTGTGTGTGTGTGTGTGTGTGTGTGTGTGTGTGTTGCCAGTTTAAAAAATTGGAAACACATAAAATTTGGAGGGAAAAATTTTTGTCATTTCTAGACATCCTTTGACAATTCGAGAAAATCCCAAATTTGAAAATTCCAGTTATTGGGAGAAAACAAGACTCTCATAGATGCAATTTAAAAGAACAGGGTGAGTGGGAGTTTTCCTACCTTCATTTGGCATTTAATTTTGTGTAGAATGCCATCATCATTTCGGATGCATTCTGCTGAGCAATTAACTCACTGAGAGAAACTCGGATAATAATAATAATGGTTAATAGAAGTAACCAATAAAACAATATGATTCGGGGGAAATAATTTTAGAACGTAGGCGACATATGCAAAAATATAGTTGCTGAGGCTCTAATGGGCTGTTTCCAAATTGTCACACACTTTAGCGGATTAAAAAAACAACCCCCTAATTCTGGATTGCACACGTAATAGCCTAATATAGTCTCCTTTTAAAAACCAACATACTAGAAATAACATTAGAGCTCCCTCGAAGGGATGACTAGAGGTCATTACCATACACCCAGCCTGCCTTGGAATTTTAGCGCCTAGTTCACCGGGTGAATCGAAATTCTTATTCTATTCGGAACTCCTGCTGCCATTGTATTGCCAAAGCGGGCCGCGGAAAGCAGTTAGCCCCCCTTTTTCTTCGTCCCCCACCTTCTTCCTCTCACCTCGAGATCCTGTTCCCTTCCCCCAACCTCCTATGCACACATTGAAAACGATTGAAAACACCCATATTTTCCCCCGCTCTCAAAAAAGCGTCAGTGACATTTCACCGAGGAGAAGGAATCCGGATTACATCGTGTCCCGCGAAACCGTGCTGGGGACAGCGGGTAGCTCAGGGGACCTTCACGAGTCAGGGCGACCCGCTGCCCGCGCCCGGGTCTGGCGGCGGGAGTGGTGGCCAGCCTTGGTGCGCACTGGCCCCGCGCTCCGGCCCTACACAAGGGAATGGTGGGTGCCTTTCTCAGCCCTGGAGAAATGCGGGGACACAGGGGTAATCGGGAAGGCCTTGGCCCCCATTCCCCCTTCCCCCCAAAAAAGATCAGGGGAAAAACCCTCCAAGCAACCAAACACCAAGCGGAACCTGCGGGTCCTACACCTCGCGCCGGAGGGGAGTTTGAATTTTTTGCTTTCATCAGGCTGAACAAATTTTCGAGGAATCAGATTGACTTCAAACATTAGCAATTAGGAACCAAGAATCCCTCGGCCGAAGAACTTTTAATCCCTAACCATTTCCAAATGGGTAATTCTAGGGTCAGTAAATATCCTAGCCGGCGTTAGAAAGGAAAGTCGCAGAGGTTCCCCGGGCGCTTAGGATCCGGAGAGGCAGAGGTGTCCCCGCCCAGAGACCCGCATCGCCAGCCGAGACAAAGGGACAGCAAACAGTTGCCCTCCATGTTCTTACGGAGATGAAAAACAATGAAGTAATTCACTTCTTAAAAAAAAAAAGGGGAGAAAGGAATAGAAAGAAAGAAAAAAAGAGAAAGAGAAAGAAACCACGCAACCTTGAAAGGAGATTGAGAAATGGCTAGTTCTGGAAGAAGCAGGGGGGACTGGCTGAACACTAGCAGAGAGGGGAGTGCAGCCTCGAGGCATCCTTGCTTCAAAAAGTCAGTCAACATCAGAATTGTAACCTAGGGGTTAGGTGACTTGGGTGGCTCAGGGCTTCTAAAAAGTACTTGGTTTTCACAGTGGGGAGGGTCAGGCATTTGTGCCAATAAGTGACTGTGAACACTGCAGAGTTTTCTCTGGGTTTGACAAAACTTCCTTAACTCAGAAGCCTAATAATTTGATTTCTTTCTTTCTTTCTTTTCTTTTCTTTTCTTTTTTCTTTTTTTTTTTTTTTTTAGCAGTGAGCTAGGGAAGGGCTGAATATAGGAGCCATACATCTATGAACAATTTAGAAAAAGAAGGTTTAGTTAGAAAACAAGTAGTATAAGCAAGCTAACAAAGGAATACTGAATTGTAAAATATTTTGGAAACCTCAATTGCTCATGTGCGTGTATCTATGAGACTTCATTATACTACAAAGCTTTCATATTCTAGATTATATCCATGTATCCTGATAAGAAGAGGGCTAGCCCTGCTTAAATTAGACTTAGATTGTAGTACTAGCTTAGCCATTGATATTGGAACCAGGGATGTTTGTTTTCAAGGCAGACGTGTAAATGTTGAAAAAAAAAGAAGTTTTAAAGTTGCTGCATAGCCACTGATGGGGCCTCGATGCCTGGTTAGTGAAATGAGGGAGAGAGGCTCAAATGACACCTGAAGCCCCTTTCTGCTGTAAGAATCCGTGATTCTGTTAATTTCTTAAAAAACTACCATTTTCTTCTAATGCGCCTTGGCCATCACTTGGCTCATCTTTACTTTGTTGCAATGAGGAAAGCTTTGCTGTGGTTGTAGAAAGTAACAGTGCAGCAATACAAAGCCAAAAAAAAAAAAAAGATTTTTACAGCTAGAATTAAGAGCTTTCATAAAGCTCTTGAAAAGTTTTTAGATTAATATCACATGTTCAGAAGTCCTGGATCGGTGATTCCGAGTCCTTTGTGTTTAATGTAACCTGTTGTTGCTTGTGTGAACGCCCAGGACCTTCTTGCCAAAAGAATTCCATGGCATTTGTGAATTTAAAGGAAATGTGCGTTATTTTATGCTCTCACCATTTTTTTGTGCCATTCCCAAAAAAGGCTGGAAAAATTCTGTGGATTTGAAAAGTGGACTGAGAAAAGCAACTTCATCACTGGTAAATTGAATTGGTGGTATTCCCCCCACCCAAAAAAAATCAGTTGCCCCTCATTACTATTGGAGCCTAATGGAAAGCCCTCATAACTATTTTCCATGTCTAGTCTGCTAAGCCGAGACCTTGATCTGGCAGAGAGTGAGAATGCTAAAAGGATGACTTAGTAACAGGCAAAACGCTTGTCAACAAGATAGATCAGAAGACAGCTTAGCATTCAAGACCTCTATTCATAGCTGCTGAACTTGAAGGCAGGGTCAGACAGAAACACTGGGCCCAGCACTCACCTAGGAGGATTTCTCATGTTTTTATCTTGTGGGACTTTATTTCCTCACCGACTTCTACAGCTGGGCTTCAAACCCCAGTGACAGCTCCCCACCCTCAGTGGATGCCCCCCCCTTCTTCGCAGCCCGCACCCCTGTGCAGGACCCTGTCGGCACGGAGCTTGTGGAATGACTGGTCATCCAATCTCTCTACTGCCCTATGAACTGCTGTGGGGCAAGGACCTTGTCTCATTGCTTTTGTATCCCCAGAGCCTAGCACAAGTGGCTGGTACAAACACTTAGTAAATAAGGAAAATATAAGGAAAATACAACAAAAACAATGATAACTAGTAACATATATTGAACACTATGTGCCAGCCAGTGTACTGTTATATGTATATATATAATGCTAATTATATATAGTGTTGTTATATATACTAGTATGTATATATATTAAAAATGTGTATCTACACATATAACATATATCCTAAATACTAATATGTAACAATTATATATTTAAAATGTAATTCCATATCTTTATATATATATTATATACTACATATCATTACTTCTATATAATACATAAAATTCCAAGACACTCTAATGAGATAGATACTCTTATCATTTCTGTTTGGCACGATGCATGAAGGAGTGATATAGGATAGTGGTTCAGGCTCAGGTTCTTGGGGTTAGACTGCTTGTGTCTGAGTCTGGGTTCCAACACGTGCTAGTTGTATGACCTTGAGCAAGTTTCTAAATCTCTCCCAAGCCCAGTTTCTGCATCTGTGAAATTGTACTAGTAAACGTATTCATCAAAACATGGTCGTGAGGATTCAATGAGATAATGTCCATGAAGGAACAAAGGATTGCGCACCGTGCCTATTGTTCCTACACAGTCGAATCGACACTGATTACTCACCTCAGTGACTAACCTGGATAAGAAGTGGTTGCAGATTTCATGTCTAGTGGCACTGTCCATTCCTCCAGTCGTTTGCTTTCAAGGAGATGTTGGACTGTGAGTGGGATCTCACCTGGTGTATAGCCTATGGTTAGAAACAGAACACAGAATCTGAGCACACGTGCTAATCACGTGAAATAGGACATTGAGAGCTGCTGCTATTCAGGGTTTCACTGAGGCAAAAAGCCAGTACCTGAGGGAGCACCTGAAGGAGGAAGAGGGGGCTCCCAAGGGTGGGGATCAGCCTCTGATATAAGGTAGGAAGAGGGGGTGGGCAGAGGGCGGGGCTGGGGAGCCCCAGCTTTACCAGCTCCCCAGCTTGGCTCTAGCAGAAGGCAGAAGGACCTTTCTGAATGCAGGGAAGTAAACTAACACACCCATGCATCTCTGTGAAACATGGTATTTCTACCTGAAGCCCAGAAATCCCCAAAAGGTTAGGTTTAGGAAATAAGGAAGATTCATTTGTATAAGGCCATATGGACCCTAGGATTCTGGGCAAGATGAGCCAGTTGTATCAATTAGTTGGGGCTACAGTAAAGGATATGTAGGTGCTGCATGGTTCAGTTTTTTTCCTAGGTGTACGGAAAACCTCTAACTAAGCCGACTGATTAGCTGGGAAGAAGAGGTTGGGAAGTCTTTTTAGGGAAACAGCAGAAGCCCCAGCCATCGCGTTAGAATTAACATCTGGCCACACAGTTTTGTAGTTTTCTTCCAGAAAACAGAAGCTTGGATTTGATCATTTACTATTTTAAAAATAATAAAACCAGTTACACCCTGGATTTTGTTTAAATTGATTTCTCCATTTGGCAGTGGAGGGCGAAGGTGCATTCCTAGGGGGAGAGGAACAGAGGAGGGGTCCTATCGAGGCCGCCCCCATTCAGGGAGCCCAGGGCCCGTCATCACAGTGCTCAGCCCCTGCCTGACCATCCAGGCCTCAGTGTTCAAAACAGCCTCTCTGCCCCCCACTTTATTTTCAGGACATGTTTCTATACCTCCCCAGCATCATCTTATCTCAGTGCCCACAATGCCATCCAAAAGAACTTTCAAGGATTGAGGGTGCATGCTGTACCAGGCACGGCACTGATGTTTTTATTCACATTCTCTCATTGCATCCCCCCAATAGCCCTCAACAAGGTCATTGTTTCCCCATTTTACAGAGGAGGAAATTGAAGTTCAAACAGATTAAATAATTTGCCCCCCCACACACAGCTCTAATCCACTTGAAGTGGACTGGCCAGAATTTAAACTCCAGAGTCAACCACTAGACTATATTGCCTCCCCCTGCAGATGGCTCTTCAGTGCTCCAGGGAGAACTATGAACTTGTGTAGATGGAACTTTATGCTTGCTGTTCATTCTGCCCTCCCAAACAGAAATTTTTAAGTCATAAATGTGAGAGACCTGGTTATAGTTTCTGGTCTCTATCTTCATTTCCTATTGTTATTTAAATGTATATACTTTTATTGATTTCAGAGAAGAAAGGAGAGGGAGAGAGAGAAAGAAACGTCACTGATGAGATAGAATCACTGATTGGCTGCCTCCTGTGTGCCCCACACTGGGGATTGAGCCAGCAATCCGGGCATGTGCCCTGCCAGGGAATGGAACCGTGACCTCCCGGTTGATAGGTTGACGCTCAACCACTGAGCCACTCCGGCCAAGCTCCTATTGTTATTAGTCTCTCCAGTCCTCAGGTGCCTTCTCCCTACCAGCTAGCAGAAGCTTCTGTGACAGTGATATAGGGTTGAGTTTCTAAGCCATGGCTTTGGATTGGCACATGCACAGCCTTCCCAACGTGACTTGCTTTTCCTCCGACTGTAATGCACAGAAATCTCAGTGTCTGAAATGCGGTGGCTACATATTGAATGTGATCTAAAACCCCCTCATCCTAAACCTCCCTGTGCAGTGAAATGCAGTGAGCTCTGTTTTACCCATTGCCTTCTCCATTCACAACGGGATGGAAAGAATCTGATTGGTAATTGATTCAAAATGGAACAGCTTAGAAATGTATCAGTTGCAGTGACGAGCAATTCGTGCATTTCTAAGTATGGTTGATTTTTTTCAAACTCAGCAATCACAGCTGAAATCCCTTTGCCATGGATTGAATTTACAAAGGAAGAGATTCTGATTTCCACAGTGGCTTCTTTTTAATGCCCAAGGATTAAGAAACCGCCTCGAGGACCCACAGCAAGTACACCCGCTCTCAGAGTTGTGGCTTTAACTTTAACCTCTGAGTGACTGCTCTGAGTCATTTATTTTGTAACAGCTCTATTTAGAGTGGCCTTGTTTGGTATGGGATCAGTTATTTGCAGAAATCTCTCATGCCATCAAACACTGACACCCCTTTGCTCTTCTGACATGGTAAGTGAATGTGAGCCCAGCAGTGAGTTTTAGGGAACTTAACATTGGTTTTCAGGGGTTCTTGGTCCACCTGTTCACTGTTTCTCCATCACTTTTCCTCCCACTCCCACTAAGCATCCTCTCTTAGGAAGTCTGGTGTCTCCAACAGGGATTTGGAGGAAAACTACACCCTCTGCTTTTGGTGGGCGGACTTCATCATTAATGCACTTCTTGGCTGTCGGACTGTAAGGTCTATCATATTCCTGTTCGTTGTGCCCAGTGATAGAAAAGTGGCTTTTATAACTAAGGAGAGAAAGATGTAAAATCCATGTCTGTTTTAAATCTTTGCTTTCTCCTATTGCCCACCCCACTCTGCAGGCAACGATTGATGGGATTTGATAAGCTCTTGTAGCAACAGAAGCATATGAATCTCCAGGCCCATTTCCTTTCCCAAAGAACCCAGGTGGAGCCAAACTCTTGAAATATAGAGTGTGGCGGAGGATAAGGTGAATGCTGCAATTTTGGGTGATTTATTGGATCTTACCCAGGAGGTCGGTCCTATGAAAAGTGTATATTCTGCAAGATAGGAAACCAGCCAGGCCTGGGCCATTCGTTTTCCCTCCAGTGTTCAGAGCACTAGTTGCATGACCAGCAGTAATCCTGTGAGTGTTGGATCTCATCTGGTGCAAGAGCGAGTTACCCAGAGAGGTGACACATCTCTGATATTCTGATGGCCTGGTAGGGACTGCGGGAGGTGCTTCCTGAAGACACAGGACCACTTAACTGCTATAGGGGTGAGCAAATGGCAAACTAAGCTGTAGGAGTGAGCAAAAGGCAAACCAAGCCCAGGAGAGAGAGAGAGAGAGAGAGAGAGAGAGAGAGAGAGAGAGAGAGAGAGAGAGAGAGAGAGAGAGAGAGAGAGAGAAGGAAGGGGAGGGCTGGGGCAGAGGCCCCAGGCATGTTATGAAGGGCTGGGTGTAACGGTTCCCCAGCCTGCGTGGGCGAATTGGTTCCGGATGTTAACATTTTTTTGCTTGGGGCTTGAATACATTCTCCTTTTTCTTTGCCTGTTTTCCTGCCCAAACTGTTAGGCCTCCACAGCTGTGTGGCTCATTGCTGGCGAATGTTGAGAATGACAGATCTGGCTTTATTGCTGGGCCAGTTTGGGGGCATGTGTTTAGGTAGACTTTTGAGACATTTTCACCCACCCACTTTCCTGAACTTTGAGGCTTTTTCTGTCCATTTAGTCGGCTGAGTACCAACTCTCTACTGCACTGGATGGCCTGTGCTAGGGAATGAGTATGACATGTTATAGAAAGCAGATGGTCCTTCATATCCTAGAAGCAGAAGAAATGGCTGGTGTGGGGAACTAAGACAACAGAGAGCTTGGGGTCCGGGTCAGGGAGGCCTGACCCAAGCACACAGTTCTGGCTGTGACCTCGGGCAAGTGACTTAATTCTGTGCCTCAGTCGTGTACATGTGAAACAAGAGTAACGATACCTGCTGCCAGGCTACGGTGAGAATTAAGTGCAAAATGCGTGGCATGGTGCCAGGCACAGAGAAAGTGCTCAGTATTAGCACCTGTCTACCTTGCTCATAATTAGGCTTTTGGTAAAGTGAGAAAACTCAGAAACTCTTCAGTGTTCTTATGAGAAACTGATCAGTGTCGGACACAGGATGGTCCCAAACTACCCTTCTTAGCTTATCCCACTGATGCCCTATTTATAGCACACAGTCTCTGTTTATAATTGACATGTACACTGTATAAGTTTAAGGTGTACAATGTGTTGATTTGGTACACTTATATTTTGCCACCTCTTATGGTGAGAACATTTAAAATGTAGTCTCTTGGCAACTTTAAGGTATTGTTGACTGTAATCACAACCCTATGGGTTAGACCCACAGAACTTATTTAGCTTCTAACTGCAAGTTAGTATCCTTGGATCAACATCTCCCATTTCCCCACTCCCAGCCCATGGCAATCACAAGTCTACTCAATTTCTATTTCAGCTCTTTGAGATTTTATATGTAAGTGATAGCACACAGTATTTGTCTTTCTCTGTCTGACTTATTTCTCTTAGCACAATACCTTCGCGGTCCATTCATGTTATCACAAATGTAGGACTTCTTTCTTTCTCATGGCTGAATAATATTCCTGTGTGTGTGTGTGTGTGTGTGTGTGTGTGTGTGTGTGTGTATCTATCCATTTATTCATTGATGATCACTTAGGTAGTTCTTATATCTTGGCTATTTTGAATAATATGTAATAAACACGGGAGAGTGGATACCCTTTCAAGATCCTGTTTTCATTTCCTTTGGACACAGGCTGACTTTTTATCATCCTCCATGCAGTGCTCCTGCTCCTTTTCTGTCTGGAGTACTTTCTCCTTTTCCTCCCTTAAGTTCCTTCTGAAGAAATTTTAGCCTATTTTCAAGACCCAATTTAAGCACCTAATGTGTCAGAAATATTTCAAGATGAAAAAAGGGCGATTTGGTATAAAGAGTAACTGATAGGATGTACAGATTCAAACACGTGATGACTTCAGAAGAAAACTGCCTATGTCTATGCAGAGCTCACAGACAGGCTGGGTATTGCCACGATGGAAGAAAGTCCTCAGTTGTCACCAACTTTATTTTCCCTTAGAGCCTACTAGAGAGAGATTTTCTTTTAGGGGTCTATCTATGGTTTCCTAGCACTAATGGTGCTAGTGTGCTTCTGTGATTTTATAGTCCCAAGGGAGTCTCAGCTGGGTAATCTGCAATGCTCAAAGGTGTAGCCAAGATGGTAAAAATACAGGGGTCCTCCAATGGCGACCTTCATCAGAAAGCTCCTCTTGAGATGACGTCTTCCCTAAGTAGCCTGATTAGACTATTTTTGAGCAAGGCTCCTGTCCTGCCCTTAGCTTCATAGCGTTCCCACAGGCTTCATATTACCAGCAGTCCAGTAATTCCACGTTAGTCCTTTCTTTCCATGGCAGGAAATACACCTGTTCTCTTCTAGTTGTCCTATTGGATTGGCATTAACCTCTAGGCTCTTGGACAATGGATGCCTGTAGCCAAGGAGAAAGTGGCTTTGGCTGACTCTGTTCTGTGGCTCTTTGTGCACACGAACACACCCAGACATACTCACACAATGCTTTGGATTGACCTTTTCTACATTTTTAAAGTTGGTCACAGAAAAATGGGTAAAGTAGAAGCCTATACCAGTGTAGTACATTGTACCTTTCTTACGTTCAACAATGAAAGCTTTTTGGAGGGTGCATTTGTTTTATAAGTTGATGAGATAAGGGAGCCCTGGAGAGCATTGTGTCTTTCTCATCTCAGAATCCCTGTTAGCACTCCGTGAACATTTGTTGAACTCACTTGGTATTTGTCAGAAGTTAGCGATGGGTTTTGTAGCCACTACAGCCACTTTACAGATGATTTGGCTTCAAGATGGTCCTGGAGGCCTGGTAGGAGGTGTCTGCCAGTTGCTTCTAGGTGTGATCTTGGATGTGTCAATTGATATCTTCATACTCTCAAGTCTCTATCTCTAATGGAGATAAGACCAGTGGGTTTTAGTAAGAAGGAAAGGATAGCAAATTATACTAATGACAAGGCATTTTTGTAGCTAGAAACTGCTGAATGCTCTCTGCCTGGAGTCTTATTTCAGAGCCCTCTTATGTCGAGGTATTAGCATTTAGAAATATAACGAGTCTGTGAGAATAACTGTACCACATCTTTCCCTATTTGTTTCAGGTCTTATGTTCATGGCAGCCTCTGTTTTCTGCCCAGCAAGGAAGAAAAAGAAACAGAGTAAAAGCAGTTTGAAAACCCCCAGAGTTAAAGAGAAGTGCAAAAATATCTCTAAATGAAAGACAGATTGCTTGAGGTTGCTTAAGAACATAGAATTGGGTTAAGCTGACGCAGAATGATAGAAATTCTTCTTGCCTTCCCATGAGCAGTGGGAAATATGTGAGTAAACTGATGGGGGTGGGGGTTCCCAGCTCCAGGCTCAGCCCCATGATGGGGGAGAAAGCATGTTGTCAGGAGAAAGCCCTCTGAAACACAGGTAATCTTTGAGCAACATGGAGGGCTCGGGAGGCAAGACAGCTCCTCTATGGGAATGCATTCACAGCGACAAGTCAGGGATAGATGTACAAAGTGCCAGGTAATTTTTGGTATCCATCAAATTACTTTTGAGATCCCTAGTACTGTCCTGGATCTGGCTCAGATGGTCAAGGAGAAGATAAGCCTCACTTTGCTATTTCCGTGCATTCTTTGTCTTCTGACCTGCCTGCCTCCTGCTCTCTGTGGCTGGAACTTGCTTTGGAGGAAAAGGCTCTCCAAACTCGTTTGTGTGGGCTCTCAGCTACCATGTCCACATTTATACTTTTCAAAAAATCTGGAAGCACCTAAGATTGAATTTGAAGCCTGGTGTCTTAATCTGATCAAACAGAAGCTCCCTGTGCCTGGCTCAGACTGCAACCCAACACCCAATCACATGCTTCTCTATAGGTGGGAAGTATGAACCACCAGCCCCCAAACAAATTTCCATGCTCAGAACCATCCTGTTTACCTACAAATGCAAAATATTTTTACCATCACTTCTTATATCTGAGTAGCCTATGTCAATAAATTTGTACTTAATTTTAACCAGTGGTAGGACTGTTGACATTTAGGTAGGTGCTGCTATACCTTACTTTAAAAAAATATATTTTTTTTATTGATTTTAGAAAGGGAGGGAAAGGGAGAAAGAGATGGAAACACCAATGATGAGATCCCTAGTACTGTTCTGGGTCTGGCTCAGAGAATCATTGATTGGCTGCCTCCTGCATGCTCCCTACTGGGGTTTGAGCCTACAACTTGGGCATGTGCCCTGACTGGGAATCGAACTGTGACCTCCTGGTTCACAGGTCGATGCTCAACTATGGAGCCATGCCAGCTTGGCTATACCTCACTTTTTGGAGTGTACAGATTTTCACCAAATATGTACATTGACTCTTTGGGCGCTCAACCTACTTTTCACAGTACAAAGAGTATTTGCTGTTTTGGGGTGTTCCAGCATGAAATGCTATGAGAGAAAAAAAATCCGTTGATAAAATGAAGACTAATTTTGTCAATGCCAGAGTTTCACATACTGAATTTGCTAAAATGAAGTTATGGCTTCCTGTATTTGTGTTGGGACTTGAAAGCAGACTTGTTTTGTACACTTGATGACTTGGATTTCATCTTCTGCATTGCCAAGCTCACCAATTCAATGTAATTCTAATTGAAAACCAAAGAGCCTAGTTTCAGGGAATTTCTTAAAGAAAAATTCAAAATACTTTATAGAGGTCAACTTCTAAGACATTGCTTAAGTCATGGCTCGGGAAAGGGCCCTGATTCCATTTGCAGAGTAGACTACTGAATGGCAACTCCTACAAGGGAAAATGTCAGGGGCTGCAAGTATCAGGTAACTGGCAATACAGGGCAATCCTCTACCCGCTCTGCATCCTTGTTTCTCATGGAAACGGACGAGAACACAGTCTTCCAACCAGCTATCTTTCAGAGGCAGTGGAAAATAGCCTTGAATGGCAGAGACAGGCTCTGGTTATTACTGTTTTTCTCTTTCAGACAATTAAAAAACATTTCATTATGAAAATTTTTCAACGTGAAAACACCATGAATCCTGATGAGCCCCACCATCCACCTTTCAATACCATCTATATTTTTGCTGCACGTAGCATCTCTCTCTCTCTGTCTCGGGAGCACTTTACAACAAACCTCAAACTTTACATCATTTCACCACTGAGTACTTAGGGTCGTTTTCTGACCTACATACAATGCCATCATATATAACATGATTAATACTAATCCTTAGATATCATCGTAGTCAATCATACAAATTTTCTGATTTGTTCAGAGCTTTTACGCCCTCATTGCTACCAACCTTTCTCCTCTGATTTGCTTATTTGTGTTTTTCTTTAAAATTGATTTTTAGAGAGAGGAAGGGAGGGGGGACAGAGAGAGGGAGGGAGGGAAGGAGAGGGAGAGGGAGAGGGAGGGAGAGAGAGAAACATCAATTGGCTGACTCCTGCACCCCCCTACCAGGGATCAAGCTTGCAACCTGGGCCTGTGCCCTAACCAGGAATCAAACCGGCAACTTTTCAGTGCATGGGACAATGCCCAATCAACTAAACTGCACGGGCCAGGGCAGTTTTTTGTAAAGGATGCCTCACACCAAACAAGAGTCTCTACTAGGTTGACTGCCCAATGTACCTGAACAGTACTTTATCAGGATGGATTCTGGGGTCCCAACCTGGAGACCTGGACAGGGAGGAGGAGGTGAAGTCTGTGCTTTAGAAAAGTACTCAGATCATTTTGATGGGCAACCAGGTTTGGAAACCACTATTCTACATTGCTGGTTTTTTTTTCCGTAGGGAAGTCTATGAGACAAGGAACGAGTTAGTCCATGATTGGGGTATGATACTAGTAAGAGTGCTCTGGAGCCGAAACCGGTTTGGCTCAGTGGATAGAGCGTCTGCCTGCGGACTGAAGGGTCCCAGGTTCGGTTCCGGTCAAGGGCATGTATCTGGGTTGCGGGCACGTCCCCACTGGGAGATGTGCGGGAGGCGGCTGATCGATGTTTCTCTCTCGTCGATGTTTCTGACTCTCTATCTCTCTCCCTTCCTCTCTGTGAAAAATCAATAAAATATATATATATTTTTAAAAAGAGTGCTCTGGAGCTTGTATTTTAAAAATTATTATAATAGTTCTACCAGCACCTAAATGAATGCCACAACTGAGAACATTACTTACTGTAGCAAGGCCAGAAAATTACTTTTTGCTTTAATAGGAATGACTTGTGGCCACTGAAATAACGTGGGGGCAATAAGTAATATCTGATTCCTGGCTCTCTAGGCAAGTGAGGCTCAGGATGTTTCTCTGGTTGTGGCGAATACAACTTGTTATTTTATAGAGGTCACGGAAAATGAAACTCCTCTAGGGTTTTCCCATTCACAACAAAATACCATTCTGGAAGTGAATTAAATTAGAATGAAATTTAATTTTATGCAGGTTAACTCAGGGAGTTTTGCCTAACATTGGCGACTCAGAATGATATTTAGACCTAAATGAAACACCATGTTGAACAAAACACAAGTTTAAAAGTGAAACATTTGGTTAACCTTTTCTTTTGCCTACATGGCTTTAAACCACTGTTTTGTCTATTTTATCTGTACTTGTCCCTTTCTTTCATTTCATGGATGGATGTGATCCACAAATCGGTGGAAAGCTGTTGTTTGGATGGAATACAGCTTATGTTTGTCTGGAACATGGAGGACTAAAACCCGAGCTTCATGCTTATGACATAATATTTGAAGTTATCTTAATTGAAATATTGCCCAATAATGCTGCCACGTACAGGCCATTTAGTTAACTACCAGTGTTCATACCACTGTGAAATTTGAAATGACCACCAATAATGGGGTCATTTTTGGTCCCTTAGATTTGAAATTGTTCAGTGAAAAGGCTGACTAATCAAAACAATACTAAACAAATATATTGACTAGTATGCTGTTACAAAAGATTACTAGTAATAACTTGCACATTTCCTTACAAAGAAATGTACAGTTTAGTAAGCATTTGTTATTAGTCTATATACACTGGTATTTGGGGAGACTGTATTTGAAGGTTGGTACTGATACTATAGGTATCACAGGGTCAACCCTATTGTTTTTCTCCTTGGCATTTTGCTGGTACCCCTAATGGAGTACTGTAGGGATGATGTTCATGTGTCCCTTTGTCTAGACCAGACCTGGCATTCTCTATAGGGCAAGAGTCTGTCTTCTCTATCTCTGTATTTTCAATCCTCACACCACCTCTTGCTTTCAATAAGTGCTCAATAAATGTGTGTGGTAATTAATGACTTAATCCAAGATTGCGTTTGTGTTAGACTCTCAGTATTACTGTTTTGACTGAACCAACTGACTGGACAATTCATTCAAATTGCTGAAAAGTTCACCTATATAATACTGCTCATATTTTACATTTGTACAGCAGTTTATTTTTTCAAAGCACTGTGTGCCTTAGGATGGAATATCATGTTGAAAATCTCATTCTTCTCTCAAAACCGCACAAAATGGAGCCAACAGTCCTCTTATTTTAGAAGTGGAAAAACAAATGAAGACAAATGGCCCAAGATCACAGCCAGGTATGAGCACTTGTGGACTTTCCATGTCCCAGTACACCCCACTTCCCTTACCCTGGGCAAATAATGTGGTGGTAGGTTGGAGGATGTGCTGGAGGAAGGCAGAATACTGTATTATTTATTTATTTATTTTAAAAATATATTCTTTATTGATTTCGGAGAGGAACAGAGAGGGAGATAGAAACATCAATGATGAGAGTGAATCATTGATTGGTTGCCTCCTGCATACCCCCCACTAGGGATCGAGTCCACAACCTGGACATGTCCCCTGACTGGGAATTGAACCGTGACCTCCTAGTTCATAGGTCGATGCTCAACTACCGAGCCACACCAGCCAGGACAGAATACTGTTTTAGATTCTGAGGGCTTCTGGCTGTGCAGTGGTTTTCCTTTAGTTCTTGAAGGATCTAGCTGAGGGCTGGGCCAACAGGCAGGTGGTAGGAATGTGGAAGGTTTCCTTTACTTTTTTGGAGGAGCCAGTGGTTCTGGGCCCAGAATGTCTGCTGTGTGTTCCTCCAGCTCTGCCCAGCAGGCCCAGGAGCACTGCCCTGCACTGTTAGCTAAATCCTTGGTGAGTGATAGTGCTCCTTAGGTACCTCGTTCCGGGGATGGGCCTCTGGTTACCTCTACACCTGTTAAACCGCTGTCTGCTTGGCAAGTCATTTAGATTTTCCCTGAAAGACTGACTCATACCCTCTAAATCACAAGATGGGTTCTATGCTTTGTTTTTCCTAAGTACCAGGCCCACCTCTACGTCTCAGGTGATCATATTGATGTGCAAGATTCTGCCCTCTAATAGGCTCTGACAGTTGTTACTTAGTCTCCTCTTTTACTTACAGTTTTTTAAAAAGTCAGATAATTTGTACACATCCAAACAGTTCAAACAGCACCAAGAAATCGCTGAAAAGCATCAATTAAAAAGTAATCTCCCACCCGTAGTCCCCTAGTTATCATCCTGAGTCATTGTATGAGTGATGTATATGAATCACTATGTATGTATACAAACATTAAAATTAAAAACATAAATTGTGGCATAATAAACAGTACTTTGGACTTTATGACTTCAATTTCAAACTGTTATACTGGAGATTGTTAAATAAACATACTTATAGGTTCCTCCTTCCTGCTGTTTTAAAAGAACCAAATATTCCATTGTGTGGATTTGTCATAATTTTTATTGAACCTATTTTAACAGACATGTAGGTTGTTTTTAATCATTTGCTTCTATAAATAAAGCTCCATGATTACTTTTGGACATGTTTGTGATAGCATTTATAGAATAAATTCTGGGAGTAGAGTTGTAGTGGAAGTTATATCACTTAAAATTATGATGGAAGTTCCAAGTCCCCCCCCCCCCAAAACGTTGTTCAATTTACACTTCCACCCACAGGGTATGACAACCTATTTTCCTACCCACTTGCCATCAATATATTAGAAAATGTTTCTACCTTTGCTAATATCTTTGTCTTTGAAAAATGTTTGCAAAAGTGATCTTGTCATAAATCGTCTTCAGCTCTGCCTCCACTTCCCTATGCTTTGCAGGTACAAAGCTCAAGTTTATAGGTCTGTGGGGCAATTCTTCCCTTTAAACAGGCATAGGGTTTTATTTAATCTCTCAGGCTTCTCTGCTCCTCCATTAATTACCAATCTACTTTAACTCAATTCTTTTAGGATCCCGGGGTGCAAGTCATCAGTGCCCGAGGCTTTCAAGGTATTGAGTAAATAAGATATGGCAGCAAACATTTCTTGTTAGTGAGGGAGAGAATAAAAGGCATGTCACTCAGGGTTTCTGGGTGCAACTTTAGTTCAATTATCTTCAGATGTTTAAAATCAAGGCTGTTTCCAGACCATTTCAAAGAACAGCAGGGCAACCTGCTGAGAACTGTGTGAAATGAACACCCTGTTACAACTAATTAGTGTTACTGTTTTCCTTGCAGTCGGGGGTGAGAGGAAATATATGAAGGGTGTTTATCCCTTCCTGTAGTAGGAAAGAATTGGAACCGCTGGAAAGGCCTGGAGGGGGACCTAGAGGAGGTTTGTTCCCACCTTTCTCCAAAGAATGGCGGAGAGCAGTTATGATCATGTTGCTGGTTTGATTCCAGTGCTCATGCTTTTTTTGGAGCCATACACCAGCTCTTCTGGTTGTTTTTACAACAAACCTAAGACAAATAGTTCCTTCAATGAAATCCAGTCACTACTCATTGAACACTTAGAGTATGTAGATGAGTAAGGAATGAGCTCTTCCCTACGGTTTTTAAAATCTAGGCACAAAAAAATAAATGTGTAGGTAGGTATTTGAGCCCCCGTAAGATTGCGAGGAGAATAGTGGTCATGGGCTTAGACTGGATTTGAATTGTGACTTTGCCCCTTACTGGCTCTGAAAAGTTGGGCAGGTTGCTTAACTTCCCTTGACTTCAGTTTCCTAATCTCTAAAGGTTTGTTATAAGAATGGCATAAAAGTCATCCATAACTTGTGATTAATATTAGTAGGTGTTTTGTCATTAGGGCTATGCCTCAGGAAGATACATGTGACAGTAGTAACTGAGATGATAGAGTGTGGAATGGGAAAGATAAGGGGGAGATCAGAGTTCATTTATTTTTAAAAATTGATGAGAGAGAGAGAGAGAGAGAGAGAGAGAGAGAGAGAGAGAGAGAGAGAGAGAGAGAGAGAGAAAGAAAGAAAGGAAGGAAGGAAGGAAGGAAGGAAGGAAGGAAGGAAGGAAGAGAGAAACATCGATTGTGCCAGACGAGGGATCAAACCTGCAACCTGAATATGTGCCCTGACCAGGAATTGAAACCACCACCTTTTTGGTGCATATGATGACACTTTAAAATTGAGCCACACTGGCGAGGGTGGGAGATCACAGTTTAGTCAGGATAGGTTGTGCAGCTGTGACAAACATGCCCTGAGCAATGCTCCTTTGCTCCAGTAAAGATGGCCACCTCATCCCAACCAGTGTTGTGCAAACAAGGACTGCTCTCCAACATAGCAGTGCCCTCTCCATTTCAGGGGAGGGACTGACTCACACTTTATCATGGCAGTAGTTAACTCACTCATTCCATAAGCATTAACCTAGGCAGACAGGCTATTGGGTACTGGGAGGCAGAGAGGGGAATAAAGAATCCCTGCTCTCAACAAGACAGATATGCACACAGGTAAAGGAAACACAGGGTGATGAGTGTCCCAACAGCGTATGCACAGCCTGGGGGAGCACAGGGCCAGGACACCTGGCCCAGCCTGGGGGAGGAAGGAGCCAGGAAGTCATTTTTAGTCTCCTGATTCCCACCAAGTTTCCCAGAAGCAGGGCCTGGATGAAGGAAGACCTGGCATGAATGTCCAGTCCCTGTGTGGTCACCCCTTCACTGCTGTCCCACAGCCCAGTACCTCTACCACTCCTTCTTCTGCTCTCAGCCTCGCCTGCTACTCCTGTCTGTGGGTCTCTGGCTATGGCTGCCCAGTGTCCATGACCACAGCAGTAACAAATTGTCCCTCCCTCACACCAAGAGGATGGGTTGGGCCAAGCCCAGGATGATTAAATTGCACCACGAATCACTGCTGGGTTGACCAGATCTTGGTTCCTGCCCTCCTTCCTCTCCTCCTGACTTCAAAGCAATGAGTAGCAAAAATTCTGTCTGATTGAGTCAGAGTGGCCACTTGTCTCTATTTCCTCACACCCGCTTAGCTTCGGAACATGAAGGCACAATGCTGAGGGGAAGTCTGCCGGCTCGCACGCTAGCCTGCTTGCGAGGCTGTGTCATGTCCTATAAATGACAACCCTGTGCTTCCTGCTCTGACGTGCATTCCCTCAGCCCTTCTCTTCAGTCTCCAATATGGCTCCTGCTCACCAAAGCCCAGACTTGGGTGCTTCCTGGGACTGGCTCCCTCTTCTGGGGTCCTGGGAAGCTGGCAGCTGTGGACACAAAAGCCCAGAGATGCTCAGTCGTTGAATCTGGTCACTCAAGCTGGTCACTTCCAGGGTTAGATGGGGGAGCTGGTGACAAGTGCAGTGACAAGCTACAGATGTTCTCTAGGTCTGATTTTCACTGTTGTTTCCATCTGATGGCAACAATGCATTGGGCTCTTGAAAGCAGAGCTTCCCAGTGTGAATCCATGAAACCTGAACTGTGTGGAAGGTGGTGTGTTTTCCAGGGCAAGCCCAACGAGTGTACTTGGGTGGAAAGTCACGTTGGGCCTGTAAACACAGCAAGAAGGACAGACTGCCCAAAGCAGAAGCAGAAATAGCGGAGGGTCCCCCATCCTGTCTGCCTCTCCCTAACCCACCAGCTCCTGCCAGACATCCATCTCCCTTATTCCACCTTCTTTCTCATCCTTGTTTTTCTTTCTCTCTCGGCAGTTGTCTTGCCAATCTCTGAGTTGCTAGAGCTTTTCTTGGGGTGCAGGGAGACACAGGGAAGCTGTCTTCCCCAAGGGCGTCTCCTCCCTGGGAAGCCACAGGAAGCATGCATTCTCTGCTCCACCCCAAGGCAATATAGTCCAGGTATCTGGACAGGAGACGGCATTGGCTCCCAACTCAGATTATACTAAGAGTGTTTTTGGATGTGTTGAATTTGCTGCAGATAGTTGTGCTTATTCTGGTTTTGAAGTCAGATTTCATCTTTTTCTCATTTGGTCTACAGGCAGCTCTCCTTGCACACTGAACTGAGTCCATTCTCTATTCTTCCCTAATGATGAACCGGGAGACTGGAGCAGGACGGACATAGTTGTGGAGAACAAAGCTCAGTAATTTTGCTAGTGCTCCAAGTGTTAAGGAGACTTCGGGAAATGGGTAAAAAGCAATGGGAATGAAATAGGTACTGTACGCTGGCAGCTCCAGGGAGGCCTCAGCTCAGTTTGGCAGGGATGGTGTGATTTTTGCAGTTACAGAGAATGGAGCCCCTGCAGTGGTGACAGAGGTCATGCACTGGCAATATCAAGGATCATCATCTTTTAGACACCAGCCTGAGACATTTTGTACATTTCATGTTCTGATGCAAAAGGCCTTGCACACCTGGCAGACCATAGCTTTCTGCCTTCCAACAGGGAGCACGGGTGGTCTCTCTTGCAGATGTCTGTAAATACATACTCTTATTCGCCTGAAAGCTTTGAGGTATCAGGCAGAGTGTACGCTCCATAGCTGGGCGCTGAGGTGGGAGGGTTTGGTGCGGTCATGTGGGAAGGAGCACCTAGCACAGGTTGAGGTGCAGAGCAGGCACATAATCACTGACCTTTTTTTCTCTATTCCACCTCCCTTTTCTTCCTTCTTCCTACCTTCTCCCTCAAGGAAAGTTACCAGAACATGCATTTAATTTCCCACTACATATATAATGGGAGATGTTATACTCTTTGCTGTCGATAAGGAATCATCTCAGTCAGACTTCCCATGAAAGAGTATTGATAATACTGGGACATTAACCATGATCTCCCATCCTTTATCAATTTGCCATCTCACTAGTCTGATCTCTATCTTTGCCCCTCCCAGGGTAAAGACATCTGTTTAATATTTTTCCTTCTTTGGAACCAGGCCATTCGAAAGCAGAAGAGGCAGAGCTGGCCAGGTGGAGTTGCCTAACGAGGCAAGACATTGCTAAAACGCAGACCAGAAACCATGGGAATGTGGCTACTTCGCTGTGAGAGTGTGGGCTGGTGGCGATATGTGAGGATATTGTGGTGGGAGCAGAGAGTAAGTCTTTGACTCTATTTCCTAGGGCAGGTTCAGGACTAGGGTGAGGCAAAACTTCCTTACTAATCAAGATAGGTAATATTTAGGGCATTATTTTTATTTTTTAGCATTTATTTGAGAGAGTGGAAGGGAAGGGAGAAAGAAATATTGATGTGAGAGAGACACATGGGTTTTAGGGCAGTATTTAAAAAAAATTAAAGTTAATGTAAAAAAAAAAATCTATGGTTAACTAAGTATAAGAAGTGCAGAGTAATACTGGCACCTGAGGCCAAAGGAGAAGTTAGCAATACTGATCTTGTCTGTATGAGTGGGCTTGGGCTGCCACAGAAAAATACGTTAGACTGGGTGGCTTCAACAGCAGAAACTTAGTTAGCACAGCGTGGAGTCTGGGAAGTGCAAGATCAAAGTCCAGCAGAGTCGGTTTCTGGTGAGATCTCTTTTCTCAGCTTGCAGGTGATTACCTTTTCACTGTGTCCTCATATAGTGGGGGTGGGGGTGAGAGGATTAATTCTCCAGTGTCTCTTCTTATGAGGGCACGAATCCCATCAGGAGAGCCCCATCCTCATGACCTCATCTATCCCTAATTATCTATCCCAGAGGCCCCATCTATAATAATAGAAGCATAATATGCTAATTAGACCAGACAGCCCAATGACCTTCTGGACATCCTTCCTGATAATCTTCCAGACAAAGCCAGGGCTGCGAGGACCAAGGCAAGCTGCTGCAGCTTCGAGGGCTGAGCCCCTTGCCCAAATTTCGTGCACTGGGCCTCTAGTTTTCAAATAATATCACATGGTGGGGGTTGGGGGGAAGACAAAGACATTCAGTACATAACACTGTCTTTATTTAATATTTTATCTTGCAATTTTTGGTGCCTCCTTAAATTTTGCACTCCAGGATAGTGCCTCACTCACTTCACATTAATCTTGGACCTGCCCTAGGGAAACCCCAACTCCTGGGTCTGGGGTTGGAGCACTGGGCCAAGGCATCACCATGAGCTAAAGGATCAAGGTCTGACCTCTCATTGGATTGGTCCAGTGCTGACCAAATCCTTTATTTCCTTTTCCTGGCTTGATTTTTGTCAAGTATTTGGTTGCATTTTCAACACTTAATTATTTTCATTGTTTCACAGTATTTTGCATTCCATCCAACACTGCAGTAGTCAACTATAATATTCCATAATCAAGTCTAATTTCCTAAATTTCTCATTTGAATGGAGATAGACAGGAAGCAGAGAATCCATCGGAAACTTCAGCTTTGTTAAGTAGACTTTTGTTAGGACTTCTGTAGTTTGGGTGCGCCAGCAGATTTCATCTAATCTAAATAGTATGAATGTCTCTTCAGCTCTTTGATAATGTAGTGACGTTTTTCAGTCTTTGATATTTTCTCCAAATTAAACATTTTTTAAACTTTTGGTTTTGATATAATATAGTGTTTATAAAAAAGTTATAGGAACGGTATAAGAAACTTCTGTCTGTATACCCCATACCAGTTTCACTTATTGTTTATATTTTGCTTTATTTGCTTTATGTGTATGTATGCTTATATGTTGCTGATATATATACTTATGCATGTACATATACACATAAGCATACATAAATAAGCATATACACATAAATGCTTATGCATGTGGGTATATATATCTTGCTTACGGGAGGAAACCCATTGATGTTTCTCTCTCACATTGAGGTTTCTCTCTCTCTCTCTCTCCCACTCCCCTCTGTCCCTCCCTCCCTTCTTCTCTTTCTAAAAATCTGTAAAAACATATCCTTGGGTGAGGATTAAAAAAACCCCTATGACTGTGTCCCCCTAGAGTTTTTAACTCTCAGATTTGTCCATGTGGAGCCTCAGCAATTCATCAGTTTCAGGTCAGGTTTTCCTACCTGGCTCTGGTGCCTGTGGAGGTCTGTGCTCATGGGTTTCTTCTCCAGTAAGTCATGATTCTCAGGACCCTGACTGTCTCTTCAATTTTTGAGAAAGTGGTTTGCTCTATGATCTCATTTCTCTGAGAAGAGTTGTTGATTTTCCAGTTTGTTTGGGTTTTACTTGTTGCTAAGATGGAGTGATGACGTCTAAGCTCCTTACATACTGGACCAGAGACTGGAAGTCCATTGACGATAATATTTTCACCTTCATCATCCCTTCTACATTTATTAGTTGACCGTCTACTCTAAGAGCTTTTATTTTTTTATTAATTAAAATATTTATGTATCTTTATTTACCTATGTATCTATTTAAGTGAACCAAGGGACTCATGGAGTCAGATCTAGTTTATTTAATGGACTGTAATCTGTCCTTATTATTTATTTTGATACTCATATCATTCCGATTAGCTTCTGACATGTTCTCAATACTTTGGAGCATTTTCTTACTTTCTGATGTAACAAGATGTTCCGGGCTGGCCTTGCATTTTTTCTGCCCCAGGGCTAAAACAATATGATTACATTTTAATTATTTTCCCTCTGGGGGAGGTTATTGTAGCGGAGGATGGAGTTTGGATGTGGAGTCCAAACTGGACGTTATCTGTTGTGTTCACTGTACTTGTAGCACATTCTCTGTGCGATGTCATCAGCATTTCCAGTGCAAAGGGGTCATCTGTTAGCCTTCTTTGAATCCCATTCTCCTTTGGTTTGACATTTCAAGCCTGGGTGTGATTCATACAGGTGCAATGCCTTATTATTTTGATTTAGGTGATTGATTTATTTGGGTACATTTGTTAAGAACTGCAATAAGTACCCTAGTTAACTCAATATGCTCCTTTCTAGTGCTCTGTGCTTAGACTTTGTTAATTCGGTAGAGCATAAAACATGGTCCCTGCCCTTGGTCACTGTGGCTAAGTGGTTGAACTTTGACCTATGAACTGGGAGGTCACAGTTCGATTCCAGGTCAGGGCACATGCCTGGGTTGCTGGCCCGATCCCCAGTGTGGGGTGTGCAGGAGGCCTCTGATCAATGATTCTTTCTCATCATTGATGTTTCTATCTCTCTCCCCATCTCCCTTCTTCTCGAAATCAATAAAAATATTAAAAAACAAACAAACAAACAAACATGGTCCCTGCTCTCATGAAGTTTTTTATACTAGCAGGGAAGACAAAAAGAGCATCCACTAAGCCATGGCAAATACCACACGAAAGTATGTAAATCATCACCATCTTCTATGGTGCCAACAGTAAGTCTACTAATTCTAAGGAGGAGGTTATGGATGGGACAGAGAAGACAAGCAAGACCACACAGCTCATAACTGTCAGGCCAGGAGGTCTTTGCAGACCTAGGATGAACTCTGTGCACATTTACCTTGCCTGAAAAGACAGATTCTTTTCTAGGCCACCTTTTCACACCTGAGCTCTACATCTAATGGGATGCATAGAAAGAGGAATGGGCTGCTGCAACCAAGCCTTGGGTCTCACTAAATTTCCATACCTGAGCATTCCTTGCAGCCTAGAACAGGGTCGTGGAGAAACAGGAGAGCATAACCTTAAGAGATTCTCTTTTTTCACTCCCTGATGGGTCCTAGAGCAGGGAGCTCTTACTTTTTGTACAATTGTTCTGCGAGCTGTGTTTCCTGATCCTCACAGAAAGAGTATCACATTGCAGAAAAGCATGCCAGGGTTTTTTTCTGGCCCAACAATTCTGTATTTCCATGGTGTCCACAGTCTAGTTTGTAAATGCCTTGGAAGCAGGGCCCTGCATTGTACACATTAGCACCCACCCCTCCACTGTACGTACTCAGTGATAGATTTGCTCTCTGTAACAACCCTGGCTGCTTTGGGATGTGTGAGATGGGAGATAGATGATGAGATTTGTTAATTTGTATAAATACAAAGTGTCTGCGGTGTTAGCTTAACCTTATGGCCCTGGGTGGCTCTAGACTTTCACTCGTAGAAGCAAAATCACTCTAGCAGATTCAGACCTCACTTTTCCTAAACATTTTTTTAAACCACATTGTTCCTTATTTAAAAAGCAGATGGCCTTTTTAAAAGAAGGGGGCTCCTATACATTGCAAAGTCTCTTTTAAATAAAAATAAAACCATACTCTAGATCAGCGGTCGCCAACCTTTTGGACCTCACGGACCACCGGTTGCCAACCGCTTGTCTAGATGACTTCCAATGTGGAGTTGTAGGCAAACTTAGGGCAAGAGCAGTCTTCCTGGCAACACTAAAATGGCACTGTGTTGGCGACTTCTGTGCTGCCTATGAAGACCTCTTCTGGAAAGACTTCATTCTTCTGACTTGATGTTATATTGGGCCTTCCTCTTGGGCCTGATGATACCCGCAGCTTGGTTTTGAGTAATTCTTCCAGCCAAGGAGGTGCTGGAATTCTGTCCTCTTAATGGGAGGGGGCAGGGGAAGGTGCTGGTGGAGCTTGAAGGCTGTACTGGACCCGTTGGATCATGTGGTACTTCCAACTGGGATGTTCGTGAGCATCACTTGTAAAAACCAACAGTTGGATTAAGGAAATCCCTCAACCTGAGATGAATATTGGTTTGAGTTATTAAGCCCAGAAATATTTCCTGTCTGAATTTGGTAGGCCAAGCTCGCCTTAGGTTAAGGGGTTGGATTTTCCCGTAAGCACTTGAGCTCTCTTGCTATTTTGGGTAATCACCTCTCTGCATACATATGCTTCATCAGGAGCCAGGGCACAGTGAGTTTTGTCGACTTTGTCCTGTGCTGCATTAGGGTCTCTTCCTTGGCTGAGTGAATGCTCTCGATGAGTTTGTTCCCTTCCGTGAGCAGGTTGTAGGGTTTTGGATTAGACATTGTTGCGTGTAATCCATCCCATGTTAACAGGCGTTCCTCCAAGTGACGACAAGATCTGTCTCGTGGTGGATGACGGCTCTCCCCTGGGATCTGCTGGGGACAGACTGGTGCTTTTAGAACTGCCGTGCGCCTTGATCTTAATTTATCTGTTGTATTCAATATCATTGGAAGCCGGGAAAAGGCCACATACCTGACCTCTGTTCCAGGGCTGTGATATTGCACCCACTCCAAGCTCCCTTTGATTCCTTTGATCCTTGCCTTGGCAAGCCAAGTAGGGGAACTCCTTAGCTTTCTCTGGTCCCCAAAGATCCATTTGACTCTGTTGATTTGTGACATTTAGTCTTCAGATTAGAGTTTGATTTGATTGCAGGCTGCAGAGAAAGAAGGCTTTGACCCCATACTGGAAAGTAGCTGATCAGACTGAGGCTTTTCCTTGTGTGCCCATGAAGATCAGTATTTCTCTGTCATCGCCTGGCTGTCATGTGACAGTTCTTGAGGGAAAGGACACTGGGCTTTATTTGGGCTTCCTGGTTATGAGAGCTTAGAAGGGTGGGCAAGGGCGACTATAGACAGCTTACAGTATTTATGTGAAGTCCGCTCCCATTCTAAATAAGGACGACTCTTTGGCCCTGTTTATTTTAGAATGTTTATTTGGGATGAAATCAACTCTACTGAAATATTATCCACCTTTGTATGGGGGGAGAGCAAGAAAAATACTCACTAAATATTTTCATGCGGTAAAGAGGAAAATTGTTGACTTTCTTGAGCATCAAGACCAATAAACTTGAAAAGAAGGAAGGAAAGGAAGAAAGAAGAAAGAAAAGAAACTTGAAACACCGTGTGTCAAATATTAGTGCTGGGTTAGGAGGACATGGGTTTCAGATATAGTTCCCATATATGTAACATTATACATATTATAAGCACACAGCCTTTCTCATCTATTTTCCATTCCCATCTGAAATCTTATTATGTGAACTGTGAAATAATGAAAGCGCATTTTTAAATGTGTTTTATAATTAGAATCAGTGGCCTTAATGAATTTTACCACAAAATAAAGTCTTATAGAGAATATCTTCAGCTGTCCCCAGGCCAGAAACAAGTCCATGACAATATAGAAAAAGGTCAGAATTTGGGTCTATATATTTTTTAAAAATACCCTCCTTTTCTCCAGCCTTCTTTCATGGCTGCTTTCTCAATTTCTACACTGCTTTAAGAGGCCTGAGCTGAGCTTAGATCTAAATATAGGATGCACCATTCCTTCAAGTGCCGAGGGCTTTTTCTTGGTGGTTTCCTGCACTTGTTTTCTGAGACATCAGAATTTCAAGTAAAAGAAGTACTTGACTTCTGTCTTTTATGGGCTCTAGTGAAGGTTCTTAGCCCAGAAAAAAAGTCTTTGTCAGGTTTCCCAGAGCAAAGAGTAGCTCTAATTCTTCTGCTGAGCCTCCTTTGGCTAGTCCACTGGGGAAGTTCAGCAATACTTCACGAAAATGCCCAGTCTGGACATTGGTGGGTGTTTAAAGTTATATTAGGGCAGGTTGCCCAGGAGATGGAGGGATTAAATACCTGGAACTGATGGTTGGCTCCAGGATTGTAAAAAGTCTTATAGAAAGAGTGGGCCTAACACTGTTGCCTCTCAGTGAGGGCCTTGGGTAGGGAGAAAACTCACACTGAAAATAATTGAGAATGGAGTCTTGGTCTCAATCTGAAAACATGGTTGGCTTTAAGCACAGAAATTATTTTAAAAATTACACTGCTTGCTGTACACTCACACCATCTTCCACTCCGGCGCTACATTCCTGTAAGCTGAAGGCACTGCTAGAGTCACATTCCTATCCGTAACAGGGTGGGACAGGGTCCTCTCACATCTGTGGTAGGGATGGCAAAGGTGAGAGAACTTTGTAGGGGCCATTGGTCTGGAGAAGCAGTGAGGTGGGTGTAGGGACAGGGGACATCAGACTGGTGACCTTTAGAGTGAGTGCTGCAAACTGGCAGGGATGGGAGCAGATCAATGGTGCCCTTCAGGTCTCACCCCCTCCACCCCCCCAACCCCCGCCTCGGGGTCAGGAACAATGGGGTGTTGCAACCAAGGCCACAGGTGAAGCATAAATGGCCCCTGTGGCTGCAGCAGGTGAACTTTAATGACAGCCAAGAGCTCAGGAGCCATTTGGAGACCCTGCCAGGCAGAGGGAGGACGGGCCTGGGATTCCACATGTCTCCTGCCCCGGGCTAGGAGCCAACAACTGATGTTATTGTGAGTGAAAACCCCTCCAGGGCCTTTCTCCAGCAGGGAGAAGCAGACCAGCACAGCTCACTGCTGTTCCTTAGCAGCGACACGTCCCTGTTTCTCATTCTGTGCACTTGCTCCTTAGCAACGACTTGTGTGTGGCACAGCACAGAACTCAATGGAGGACTTGGCTAAGAATTTACAATACCACATCAACTGGGGACAGTGCCTCCTACTGCTGGGAGATTAAACTTCTTCCCCATTATTTTGTTACCCTTCTGATAGCTGGAACTTGGACATTCTAGACTTCGAGGAAGGAGAGGCAGAAAAGGTAGCACCTGCTTCTGTTGTGCTGAGACTCTAAGGCCTCAGCTGAGGGCCTCCCCACCAGGTCCCTGCCAGGGCCTTTTGCTTTCCTGAATGACTTGATAGCACACTGATGTTTCAAGGCTGGGTGCTCCCCAGCTGGAGCCCTGGAAGTGCCTGCGTGGCACGCTAGAGAAAGGAACTAACTTGAAAGAAACTCCCATGAAGTAAATCACCAGGACCGGATGGTTTTCATCCAAGAGTGGAGGAAGGAAATGAAGTGTGAAATAGCACAGATACTGATGAAGACATTAGTTCTCCATTAGATCCACAGACGTGTCAGAGCAGAGGAAGTTCGCTAACATGGTGACCTACTGCTATAGGCCAGAGATCAGTGGCCCGTCTGCTGCCTCTGGAAAACCTGCCCCACCTGAAAAGAATGACACAAAATATAAACGACGACACAATAGCTTTTGTCACCTTAAAACAGGTAAGAGGGATGGCGTGGCTATTCATGCATGGCAGCATTTTAGTACAAACCTTGGAAAGAGTAAGATAGTGAGTATATGACATGTGGGGTGCTATCCTCTCATCCTGTGCCCATGGCAGACATCACTAATCAATCCCATACTCTCCTCTCTAAGCTTGGATCAGTCTTCATACTTTTTAATTTTGTGCTCTCAACTGCCACCATCCAATGACCAGAATTGACATATATGTTAAAACTCACTCACCATTCTTACCTAAGAGGATGTATTTTATCATGGACCATATTGGCTTCTAATTAAATTGTAAATAATGGCACAAAGGAAGCCCTTCACAGGTAGTTTGGTTTAGGAGCATGACAAGAAACACTCCACATTCTTTCTTCTAAAGGCCGAGTTAGCAGAACATCTATCTCCAGGGACAGCAGTTTTGTGAGAACTGAATCCAGATGTGTAATCCCCGCCCCAAACCAGGGGAGGGTCTCTGGGAAAGCAGGGGAAGTCACTTCCTCTCTGAGCAAGGAGCAGTCTGCTTCAGAACGTCCTTTTAACAAACGAGAATCAACAGCAACATTCTTCATTAGCCTGTCCTTGTAGAATTTAAAGAAAGTTGTAAGCATGGTTGAAGAGGTACATGGAGAGAGAAGAGACAGGAACATTGGACCCTGGAGAAGCTGAATAACTTGGTGGAAAACTGGAGGTTTCACTGGGACTGGCCTTTATTTCACATGTAGGGAGCAGAGGCCAGGGACTCCCAGGGGCTATGCGCACAGCACTTTGCCATCAAACTGATCAGAGCCTCCAGTCACTGGTTATGATTAAAGTGATTTGGCTACAATCACTATCCTACAGCCTAGTAACCTCCATGTTGAGGGATTTGTGATGGGGCAGATCTGGAGTGGACTGAAATCTGGCCATTTGAAGAATGAACCTGCCTGCCCCATTAGGGGATGGGCTGTTTTGCTTCATCAGTGAAAAGATGCTACATAATTTAATTAACAGAGAACCCGAATGCATTAAAATTCACTTATCATGGGTGAGACCCTCATTGTCCTGTGATTTCTCATTGATAATTCAGGATCTTTGTGCCACAGGTTGTCATTGGGGGCAGGGAAGGTGCTGTGGTTCTGAGGCCATGGCAGCAATGATAGGATGGCATCCAGTTGGTCAGCAGACCTAGGTGCTAGTTCCCACTGCACCCGTGACCTCGGTCACATCCAAGTGGAGTCATAGGTCATGGGACGAGATGCTGGGTAACTATTTTGTCTGGATCTTTGCCTCATGGGAGCCAGGGATTATAACCTTCATCTTTGGGACAATCAGTAGATGAAGTGAGCAGCATGGGGAGGCGTGGGTGAACTAAGAGAAGAGACTTCAGGCCCAGAAAGCAGGTCTTCTCACTTCACCGCTTTGCTCCTGAGTCTCAGTTTCCTGTCTTTAAGGGGTGCTGTGAAGTGAGCTCGGGTTTAGTGAGCTCGATATTTACAGCCCCGGGAGAACTCTCTGTGGGTAGATGATTAAATGTAGTGCTGATAACGTACATTTCTAAGGCACTCACAGTTTTCCAAGTGCTTTCATCTCCATAATTTCACCCTGCTGAAGACTCACTGAGTTGGGTAAGCAGTTGGATTCCTTAACTGCTTTCCACAGATGTGTCAACCGAGACTCAGCTGGATGAAAAGGCTTCCTCAAGCTCAGCACCAAGGCTCAAACTCCTCCTACCATGTGATTCTGAATCCAGGGTTCCTTTCCCCATAGAATGATAGAGAATGGAGAGTTTACTCTAATTATTTTGACAGTAGAGTCTTCGGCGTCACAGTGTGGTAAAAATAGACTGTGAGGACAGGGAGGATCTTGGGAGCAAACAAACTGAGCTCACCAAGGTGTTCTCTCCAGCAGCTCAGTGGCCATGGCCTTTAGGAAAGTCTTGGCAGTCTCGCCACGGGCACTGGGCAGCGGGCATTGGGCAGCGTCACCTTCTCACTGTACCCAGCTTTCCCTGGGGAGTTGTCCTGGAGGCCCTGGGGCAGGGGTGGGGAGAGGAGGACTTTTTTTTGAGGTGTGGGGACCAGGGATGAGACTACATCCCAGGTGAAGGGCCTGAATTGTATGTCCCCTAATAGCCAACAGGCCGTGGCTGTGGCACACGTGGGGAGGAACAGCCTGGGAGCTCCGGTTCCTGTGTCACAGAAGTTTTTCTGAGAGGCAGGGTGATGGAGGAGGAGAGTCTGGAAGAGTTTATTTAATGCAGTCTCATTTTCATTCACATAAAGATAACTTCTATTCATTTTTATATATTAATGAATTTATTAATAGCCATTATTATTAATTCCCTACTCCCCCAAATGATATGGCGTATAGTAAAAAACAAACCCATCTATACATACATATATATGTGGTTAAAATAAAGGTAAAAAGGGACTTGGAAGCACACAGAGGAAGTTGGGGCAGTTCCACAGGGCCATTTCACACTCAGAGAAACACAACCACTCTGTCTCCGTGAGAGAGACAAAGGATAGATTTTTATTAAGCTGCAACTCTATATTCTATGTCGTATCCTTTGGGATCTCTCTCTCCCACTGGAAATATCTGGCTGAGGGGAAAGGCTTTATATGACAGAAGAGAGCTTGGCGAGTGGACGTTTGTCCCACGTGAGGAAAACCTAGACTGCCAGCAGTCATCTTTTTTCAGGTCTTAGATTCCTTTGTGAATGCCATAAATACCCTCCTCTTCCCAGAAAAATGCAAGCTCTTACAAACGTGACTTAAGATATTAGGTCACTTACGAACTCCCAAAGCCCATCCATTGACTTTAGGTGCATAAACTCTTCATTTAAAAAATAGGAAATGAAAATTTTATGGAATAATTTTTTTCTTTACAAAAAGGTTCATTGCATGCAGGTGAGATGACTGCAATGGAAAATGTTCTATTACAAAATATTTTGAGGTCTATGAAATTCCCTAGCCTATAACATTTACATTTACATATGTAGTCATCGTATATTCACTTATAATTTTTCTTAGTCTTTTACTGGTTCTTTTAAAGATGCTATATAATGTGTACTCCACTGTATTTGTATCTGATAACATGAGCAATCTTTGGTATAATAAGGAAAATCTGCCTTTATTGTTAAGTCCATTTTGATTACATGTAGAGTATGGCATATAAAGTAATACTTTAATATATACAACAGCCCACACGCCATCAATAAGATTTCATCCTCCAGACTTGTGAATTTTTGGAAAAAATTACTTCCACATGTTCTTAAAACTACTTAAGATTTTTGACTGGTTGGTGGTCTATTGATTCTAAATATCTGACCTGTCAAAACGCCATCTTTAAACTTCAGTGATGCATAGAGGTTTGGAATTAGTGGGGCTGAATTTATTACAGAACAAAGGGAGGCGATGATTAACACACCCATCTGAGCAGTAGGGGAGAAAATAATCCTTGAATGGATTAGATGCCATGATCCTAAAACCACATTCTCTGAATGTTGGGTCCTTGCCCAGAAACGGGGAGAAGCCAAACACTGATGTCTTTTATATGACGGGGGTAAATCCACGGAACTCTGATCAGGAACACAGGGGCTGAGAGTGGGGGGATCTAGACCACTGTGTGTGCAGTGACCCTCAAAACTGGGAGCCCACTCATTAAGTGTCGTGCAGTTATCAGTCTGCCTGCCAGGTGGAGGTTACATGAAAATGTAAATGAGTGAGATTTTTATTTTTTTATTTTTATCACTAACCAGGAATCACAATTTTTTTTTTTGATTCCAGTAGGCTATTTCCAAGGCTGGCACAGGGGCTGCCAAGATGAAGCCAATTATTTTTCACTGTCCCACTAGGAGCCAAGAGTCACAGGCAGGCTCTCTCTGTTTACTGGCAAATTCTGGTAGATTCTGAACTCCCAGGATATAATTCCAGGGAAACTGATCTTTGTAAGAATAGTCCATGAACAGAGAACACTAAACCCACTTTCTGGTGGACTTTCCCCATTATTTTCAACTGATTCCACCATGTCTTGCAAGCTTTACAGAAAGCATGGCTTTTTCAAATATCATAGAATGGCATTGATGGAGACTGACTCTCTGAGAGAGGTATCCAACAGATAGGTACCTTCCCAAGAAGAAAACAGACCATTAGGAAAGTCATTGTGACCCCCATTCCCTGGGAGGGGAAGAGGAGCATTTGAATCACAAGCCCAGGTGCTCAGGAAATCTCCTGTCACTCTGAGATGGGCTGGGACATGGTGCCATGTCCGAAGTTTCTAAATACAGTTCAGGCTGGGTCATCATGACAGATGCTGAACTGGCACCACTACAGGGACCGGAGTGGGAACTCTGACAGCACTTAAATGCCACAGCCCCTGGGCTTGAAGTCTTCCTGGGCTGGGCTGGGACAGGGACAGGGACAGGCAGTGCAGAGGCTTATGGGGAGGCAGGCAGGAGCCGCTTTGGCAAGGAGATCCTGCTGCTTCGGCAACACCACTGCTCCGTCAGAAGGCCATGGACACCCAGCCACACTTCAGCTATTTTAGAAGTGGTCAGTTTCTGAATTGCTGGCACACTTGGAGGACACTGTCTCTTCAATGGTCATTCTGACCCTTCAAGGTAGGTAGGCCTGGGAAAAAAGAGAGGCGTGCTTTGTATGGCCAAGGCGGTGGATGAGGAATGAGTGGAATGAAGTGAGCTGATCAAGATGACTCAAGGAGTCAGGAATGGAGGTAGGAATAGTAGGTTGACTTTGGGATTCCCAAATCAGTCTTTAGCACACAGAAGACAGGGTTAGGCACTTCCTTATCTCACTCCATCCTCCTCTTTTTGGCCATCACCAAAAATCTACCCTGGGGTTAGCTTCCTTTAACAACTCATTCTCTCCTGGGAAGGGCTTTAGAGGAAAAAAGGAGACAGGAGAGACTCGAAAGATAGGCTTTTGCTGGGGGTGGGTGGGGGTGGGGGTGGGGGTGAGAGTCTATGACATCGGATGTGAGGGTGGGATTCTAAGTTTTGTAGGCGTCCCAAACTGGGGTTGGTGAGATGTAAATATAAAGACACTGCTACGAAGACAATCAATCCAGGGTATTTGTTTCATTCTCAACGCTCTCCCCGTGCCCCCAAAGTGGGTCCCTTTCTGTTGCCACAGCGTTTGATTTCAGGGTTACGGAGGGTAGTGTGGGCGGTGAGTTCAAGCCCTGGAATAAGACCGTGGTTCTTCTCTTCTCTCTGATGCTTATGGGTGGGTGCTGCTGGGCACGCTTGTTACCTTGGCTAAGTCTCAATGAACTCACTTGTCAAATAGGGTTATAATGCCCAGGTCTCGGTCAGCCTCACCCTCATTACTTTGGAGACCCCCTTAGGCACTAGGCCTTTTCTGCCTCCTCACTGTGTACTTTTCTCCTCCCGAGCCACAGGGTGAATGCTGTGGACAAGGTTGCCAATTTGGAGTCAGGGGACCCTGGGGTCTCCCAGCTGTCTTTCTGTATTCCCACCTCTCATGGAGTGTAGGGCTGCTGCTTCTGCTAAGGTTGATCTCTCTGCTTCTCTGTTCAAAGCCCCATTTCCTTACTGAAGATCCAACATATATAACGTTTCAACGGACTACCCTGTTCTCGCTTCTTTCAGATTCTAGTCACTTTCCTTCTCAAATAGTGTGGCTGTCAACTTGGGCCAGGAGAAGCAGACCCACTGAAGTAGACCAACACAGAAACAGGCTCTCTCAGCTGCATGTTTGCTGTTTCTTTGCTTTACCTCCTGCCTTTCTGAAATTTCTCTTTGTAGCACTATTGAATTTTGATAGTTTTTGCTTGGGGCCCTGGAATCGTTCCTTCACCAAGCGATTGATCGCTTCCTGTTCTACATTAAAATTTTTCTTTATTAGGATTTGCTTTTCTCTGCTTGAAAGAACACAAACCTCCTTTTTCCCTCTCAGATATGGTCAGAGAAATGACCAGGAAAGATCTAACCCTTGTGGTCACCTCCTTTGCCAAATGATGGAAGGAACTAACATTTAAAATACTTCTATGTGTGAGCCATCAGCATTTCTACTGTTTTGATGAGGAGATTGGCTCAGATAGGTTAAATTGCTTGCCCAAGGTCATGGCTGGGTATGTGTGATTCTAGAGGACTGTGCTCTTTCCCCTTCCTGGTGGCTTCTCTGGAAATCCCACTTCACTGCAGGCAGTAGGAACACCAAGGGTATAGAGCAGGGGTGGGCAAACTTTTTGACTCGAGGGCCACAATGGGTTCTTAAACTGGACCGGAGGGCCGGAACAAAAGCATGGATGGAGTGTTTGTGTGAACTAATATAAATTCAAAGTAAACATCATTACATAAAAGGGCACCGTCTTTTTTTTCAATAGTTTTATTCATTCTAAACAGGCCGGATCCGGCCCGTGGGCCGTAGTTTGCCCACGGCTGGTATAGAGGGTGCAGCAGTTGTCTGTGCAAGCGTCATTCTGTTCTCAAAGGGGAGGACATCTCCACTGTCCTTCCTGCCACGCCCAACAGCTTCTCTAGCTCCAGCACTTGGGGAAAGAGCTTGTTCCTGCCCCCATTTTATCCTCAGGACCACAGGCACCTATCTGAGAATTTTCTAGATGACTGACCTTGACTCCTACTCATAGAAGTGACTGAATTCACTGAACTCATTTGATGCCCCTGAAAGATTTGATGCCACTGAACTCATTTGATGCCCCTGAAAGTTTTAACACAACTCATAGTTGTGGAAGGAAAACCTAGTTTCCAATAGTTCAGATTGTGTGTGGAGATGACATTTCTGAGATTTCACTGGGAACATGGCATTCAGTGAAGACACCTTGTTATTAGGGATGTACTGGTCTCCTAAAGAAGATCAGAAGACTAGCATTCCAGGTTCTACGTCTGGCTCAGCTTACCCTTCCTCCCAGCCCTTCTCTGGACACACCTCTTCTCTTACTTGGTTACATATACAGCAATTCATCCATCCATCCATCCATCCATCCATCCATCCATCCATCCATCCATCCAACTAAAACAACATTTTATTGAGTGCATAATAGGTAACAGACCTTGTCACAGGTGCTGAGGATACAAGAGGAATAACACAGGTGTGTCTGAATTACTTGCTGTTCTCTAATCTGCTAGACTTTACTGCCATGCCTTTGCCATAAATTTCCCTTTTCCTGAAGATCCTTCTCCTTTCGCCAGCTCTGCCTTTTCATCTTGCAAACATCTATTCATTAGGCCCAGAAAAGACCTCTGGGCTCAAAGAAGTGCTATTCCCATAGCATTTGATTGATACTACTCTTAGAAAATAATACATGGAAATTAGCATTTATATATTCCTTTTACTATTGATAAATATTTACATGGACACACGTTGTTAGCGATTCATAAAAATTTTACAAAGTGGAAAAAATAATTCCCTATTTTACAAATGATAAAACTAAGGCTTAAAAAGGTTAGGTGATTTGTTCAAGATTAGACAGTTGAAAAAAGAGGAGGTGAGCTTTAGAACTCGGTTCTCAACATGCTATGTGCCATGCTGGATTTTGACTATTTTAACTTTTTTAGCTTATTTATTGACCTGTCCTGTCTCCTGAGTGATTTCTCCAGGTTTGGCTTGATAGGTTGGGCGGATTTAATTTTTTTATTATTATTACTTTCCCCTCACCATTTATCCTCCATCTATCCTCTTCCATCTCTCACTTTCCCCTCTGCACTCACCACACTATTTTCCGTGTCTTTCCATGAGTTCTTTCTCTCTTTTTTGTTCAGTCAGGTTGGGTGGATTTTAAACCTTGAGTAGCTGGTGGTCTCCCAAGCATAATTTGAAAGGCATTGCATATTCCTGGCTGTACTCAAATGTCCTACTTACATGTTTGTAATTGCCACCTCCAAAGGGGACTGCCTCCAGAAGTCATCGTTAAATTACACTTGTTGCTTAGAAGTTGGCGGCTTAGTTCTTCCCTTTTAGATTATTAGCATGAACTTGTTTATTTATCAGTGCATAGTGAGAATATCCTAACAAGGTATAAGGCAAGTTCTTCTAGGGCCTTTGGGGGAAGGCTTCCTTTCACTTCGTGGACATTTAAAGACCAACCAATGTGGCACACGTCTGTCAGTGGCGGTGTTGGGAGGTTGCAAGTAGTTGTGGTTGCAAAGAGCAAACAAGCGCTGGCTTGGGGATGAGTGAATGTGTCATTTCTCCCAGAAAAAAAAAAAATGCCAAGAGCCTCAGGAGGGGCCTATGTTGACAGCTGCTGGCCTAACATTGACTGGTAAATCTTGAAGACCACCTAATTAGAATCAACTTTTGGAGGACCTCTGATGCAAGAGATATTTAGATTGAATATTGCCATATGGCTTGAGACCAATTGTTGATTATTCCATTTATGCATTGTCTGTGCTTTCATCAGGGATATTTTCTGAACCAAAAGTTGGTCTCAAGAATTTTAGATCTAGCTGATTTGGCTCAGTGGTAGAGCATTGGCCTGTGGACCAAAGGGTCCTAGGTTCAATTCTGGTCAAGGGCATGTATCATGGATGCAGGCTCCTCCCCGACCCGGGCCCTGGTCAGGGCTCCTGCAGGAGGCAACCAATCGATGTGTTTCTCTCACACTGATGTTTCTCTCTGTCTTTCCCTATCCCTTCCACTCTCCCTAAAAATCAATGGAAAAATATCCTTGGGTGAGGATTAACAACAACAAAAAAAGTTTTAATTTTATGGGGAGAATGACATAAAATATTTGAAATTAGGACCATTCTAGAAAATCCAGTACATGTAGGTGTCCTTATATTTTCTTGGTCTTCCTGATTAACTTGGTTATTGGCATATAATCTTATATGTTAATCTGATATATTGCTATTTATAAAGTGCTTTCAGATACATTATTATCAGATGAATTCTCTTCAAGAATACATATCCATTTAAAATCAACAACTTTGGGTCCTAAACTCTGCCCCGAGTTAAGCCTAAATAAGCCAAATTTTGCACAAGAACTATTTCAGTTGCCTTTTATGTCTTCCAATGCTGTCATTACTCATTTCTTCAAGTCCAGACATCTTCCAATGTTATTTTGTACCTTCTAATGTTATGTTGCTATGGTCTAGGACTGTGGTCGGCAAACTGCAGCTCGCGAGCCACATGCAGCTCTTTGGCCCCTTGAGTGTGGCTCTTCCTAAGCCTTAGGAGTACCCTAATTAAGTTAGTAACAATGTACCTACCTATATAGCTTAAGTTTAAAAAATTTGGCTCTCAAAAGAAATTTCAATCGTTGTACTGTTGATATTTGGCTCTGTTGACTAATGAGTTTGCCGACCACTGGTCTAGGATAAAGCAAAAGAGTACTTGACGTTGACTGTGATCTTCAGTGGTCTGTCACATTTGGATGTTTTAACCAAAGGGTACTGGGGACAGGAAATAAAATACAACAAAGAGGGCCTTTACCAATGTACTTACTTATTAAATAATGTTAAGTTTGAAATGAGACCTAAAAGATTCATGAATGTAACTACCATGCTACTGAGAAAGACAAAGTCCCATATGACCTTGATTTGAATATTCTCCTCTCCCTAAAGAACTGACAATGTTTTAGTTTCCATAGAGCTATCTTCTGACTGAGCCTGAATATGAGTTCTGCATTGCCAAGATCAGAGTGGGAAGCACACAGCTTTTCAGGCCTGGTTCTGAAAATGGGCAACAGTGTCTGGTAGCCAGAGCATCACATCTAATACCAGATTAACTTAGGTCCCACTCTGACACCTCCCAGTTATGTAATGTGAGAAAAGCCCCTTCATCTTGTCAAGTCTCAGTGTCTCCATAGCAGCAATGATGCCTACTTTCTAGTGTTTTCTGTGAAAAATTGTGTGAGATGATAGGGATAACTATCTAGTGTAGTGCTTGCTACTTCTAACCTGCTTTTTTGCTTCCACCTTCAAAGCATGCTGGAGCCCTTTAAGGCTGAACCTTTGATGACATTGGACCTTTGATCAACAAGAAATAGATACAAAATCACTGCTGCCACTTCTTTGCAAAGCCTCTTTGCAGAGGCTTAGATCTCAGGGATGACTTTGGGTCCTCACCTCTGGTTCTGTGTACCACCAAGAGAGGTGCTGGTTGTCGGGTGGACAGATATGTGCTCTTACTCACCTTAATTGGCTTATTGGCATGAAAATTGCAGGCTTCAGGTTACCTCCCCCTTTCTTCCAAATAGAACTCGGAGGGCATGGATTGCTTAGAGACTTCATTCCATTACTAATCATCTAATGGGATCATTTGAGTGTTTGCTATCATCATAATTTTATTTTAATCCAACCTGGGTTATAGTTCATTCGCTTGAAACTCTGGACTGGGTATCAAATTTGGGCTCAGTCCGTACTCAGGTCAATGCCAAATGCTCTGCTTCTGCCATATTTAGAATTACTCTATGAAAACTTTCATCACCAGATTTCTCTAAGCTCCCTAATAAAATCTGACGTCCCAGAACCAATTTCCACTGCAGAGGTCCTCTGGAAATAGCAGTTTACTTGAGCCTGGTACAGAGAGTACTGCCTGGGTTATAAGCTACTGATGTCTGCCCTGGTGTGAAGGGGAGCCTAGAGATGGCTGTGAGTGTTGGTTTAGAAACTTTGGGGCTTAGGAAGTAGACCAAGGAATGGTTGCCCTACCATTATCAGATAGGAATTACCACTCAATATAGTTGCGTCCCAGTTATTGGCAGGAAAACACCCCAAACAAAAACACTACAATTGTTTGATTATCAGATGGGTGGGGTCTTTCTCCTTTGTTTCAAACTATTTTCTTCCTTGGGGTAAAATATGATAGCTGAGGTGCAGTATTATGGAAGTGGCACTGTGCATCTAATGTAAGATGCACATCTCTTATCTACATCTCTTTTTTTTCTAAATATATTTGTATTGATTTCAGAGAGGGGAAGAGAGAGATAGAAACATCAGTCATGAAAGAGAATCTTGATTGGCTGCCTCTTGCATGCCTCCTACTGAGGATCAAGCCCACAACCCGGGCCTGTCTCCCCAACCGGAATAGAACCTGGGACCCTTCAGTCCCCAGGCCGATGTTCTATCCATTGAGCCAAACCAGCCAGGGCTCTTATCTACTTCTCTTATCTGACTATAGCAGTCTTCCATCACTCATCTCCAACAATGACACCAGGGTATCATAGCATACATCATTCATTCAGGAAAGGACCTACCTTCTAGATCATATTATTTTCTGTTTTTCTTAGTCTCAATTTTCTCATTCACAAAATGGACATAAAAATATATGTCATGGCTACCTCATCACATGGAAGGGCATATTAGATAATGTACAACATATAAATTAAGAAATTATTTCAAAAATGCTAGTGTTTTGCATAAATTGAGAACTGAACTTGCTCTAAGCTAACCCCCACTTTTTGTGGGAACTGAGTATCCGTTTTACCCACACAAGATAGGTAGAGATAGAAAGTGAGTAACACTATGAACTGATGGTTAGAATTTCTTTTTTAAGGATTTTTTCGATGGGATATATTGATTTGACTCTATGTCACACAGTGTTCTTCAGTGACTTGTAATTGGCTCAGTGCAGGTTCCCTAAGTTTTCTCCTCTAACTTCCTTAGTTATGTGCAATGTTATCATTTATGCTCCTGATTTCCTGAAATTCCCCTTGTTAAAGTACTATGCACAGGAGACATCTGATAGCCAAGAAGTCTTTCCAGGTCATTCAAATGAGTTTCTAATGATTATTTTTTGAAGGCAGGAAGTCACAAATTGCCAAGAGTAAAAGAACTTGAAAACACAGAGATGTCTTCTGATCTTCAATGGACTGATTATATTTCTGAATGGAAGGCCTTATTTGATTGAAATAACCTGCTGTGCATTTCTTATGTTCATGACTTAGGTAACTCAAGTATACATTCTGATTAATAGCTGAAATAATTGATCTGATTAGTCTATTTTATATAACTATGATTTAGAAATGTATTTTAAAAAGAAGTAAACTTTATTTTTACCTAAGCTGTAATCTTGACTCTGAGATTACTATTTTAAGGATATTATAGGTAGCTGATATTGCAGGTAGCCCTAACTAGAAATTTATATATATAGTGTCCCAAAAATGTATACACACACATTGAATAATTATAAAGGAAGTGTTTATTAAACTACATTTCATTTTCAAAATTGAGCTATCAGCTGTTAAAGTGTGTATACATTTTTTTTGGATACCCAGTGTATATATATAATATGACATTAATTTTACTTCCAAATTATGACATGTAAGAAACAATTGAGAATGGAAAATTACATGGTACCTTCATGTTATTGCAAGTGTGGGCCAGTGTCTGTATTCTGTATATAACAGTCACTTGGGTTCTATTTTGTGGGGGATTGAGAATCTAGGAGCACCAAACATTTCCAGGGAAACAAATGACTGTCTCCGGAAATCCTCTTCATGGGCAAATATGACCTGTGCCTCCATAGACTTGCCCATTTCTTTTCCAGTAACCATGGGTTCCCCAGGACTGTTCTCAGATCCCTCTCTTTTCTGGGCTCCTATAACATATAAGACTGTATATAAAGGTGTGGAAAACTGTGTGACAGCATTTGTCTTTGTTTCTAATGAGTTGTGGATGTGCCCAGTTCCCACTTGTACTGTAAGTACCTTTAAGAGGAGCCCCATTGTGTACTTCAACATTTCCCAGGATCTAGCACAGTACTGGGCACATAGTAAGCACTCAATAAACACGTAGTTAATCAACATTAACTGGGAAACTTCTCAAGGTCTGGGATTCTGTTTCAAATTACCTACATGGTACCTCATATAAGGCCACGTGCTCATAGGTGCTTATTGATTGATTTGATTGAAACTATAAACAGAATACCCATTCAAGTCTTTAACTCCTGTGATGATGCAAAATTGGGCCCCCAGTCTTTTCCTCATTTAACTTATCTGGCCCCAACAGTTTTAAATTTAATGCTTCTATCTGAGATTGCCTCTAAAAGTTGCATTAGAGAAGATTCTTAATTCTTCAAGTCATCAGAGGTAGAAGCGATTAGAAAAGTTTTCACTTCAGTCCTTCTAATGGCATGATGAGGAAATCGGTCCATTGTGGTTAAGTAATTTGTCCAAGGTTATCCATTCATCCATTTAATGTTACATTTGAGTACCCATTTTATTCCAGATGACACGGTGAGTTAAGAGTAGAGACTCTTATTTCCTAACTTCCAGCCATAGTCCCTATTCCAATCCCAACCACAGTTTGGCTACCGTTAAATATTTAGCCCTTAGTGCAGTGAAATCGTTCCCTCCTCTCCCCTTTCCTAAACACACATTAGAGAAATCATATGTCCAAGATTTCTGCTGGGCCCTACTTATGATGTCTATTTCCAACTTTTTCATAATTACAGCAGCCCTTATGGCGAGATTTCATAACAAAGGTAAGACAAGACTATTCTATTTTTTTTTTAATCTTGCCGAGAAGTTTTTGAAAAATTTACAATGTTCATAAGTGAGGAACTCTTGGCAAATCACAGAAACAAAATGGGATTTGGGAATCCAGGTCTCAGAGGATTGGAATGACTGTTTGGCCGAGTTTGTGATGACTTAAGGGCTCTGATATTGACAGGCTTATAGGACCGGGCTAGGAAAGAGATTTGTCAGTCCACAGCAGTTCTCGTCTTAGATAAGTAGCTTCACTTTTCTGTGCTTGAAAGAAACCAAAATTAGTAGTTCCTGTTAAGTCCAGGCTATAAAATTATATGCTTAGCCATGTAAAACTAAGTCACAATTTTTTTTTTTTGGTAAAGATGGTGACTGGAATAGTGATTGTGGATACACTAAAGATCATGGGCAGAGACTTTTGTGTGATTTAGGAACTTGGTTGAGTTCTGCAGCCCCCGGATGCCTTCAGCAGTGAAGGGTGAGGAATCGGGGAGGATGCAGAGAGGTGGCACTTTGTTCCCTGTGGCCTTTGCAAAGCTGTGGGATATTCCTGCCAGAAATGCTGCCTGGGTTTGTGAGAGGAACACACCAGGGCTACAAGAAATGGAAATTAAAGGCATCATGGGCAGGGTTGTTCCCAGGCCTAGAACCTGCTACAGGTAAGTGAACATGGCAGCAAGGTGGCCTGGCATTCTGGGCCATCCTTCCCCCTCCCTGCTGGTGTCAAGGACTGATGCCCAAAAGATCATAACCTCTAACAGCATTGCAAAGTTAGGTGCCAGGGTAACACACCGCTGTTTCCAACCTTTATGTATGTACCTATTTCCAGGGGAAGCAATCAGATGGGTGGCTTAGAGAAACAGCTTCTTAGGTTTGGCTTGAAGTATCATTTAGCCTAAGAAAATTGTCCTAGCTAATCTGAGCTTGGAAATTCTTAGGAGATACAGTTCTTGGCACTGGGGCTCTGAAAGTAAAACAGTTAAAAAATTACAGAAAATACTCCGGTAAATCTGACACTGGCCTTCTCCCCCATGGGTACGGAAGACACACAAGGACAGGACCATCTGGCCCAGCATGCCAGCTTTTTATTTGTTTGCTCTCAATCCTACCTTCCTGTTTGGATCACCCCTCTCCTCTGCCTATACTTCAGAAACCAATCAAGGTGTCTCCTGAGCTCATTTATTCCCTTTGTTTCAGCCGCCTTCTGGGGTAACTTTTTCCATATGCTTACATCCTTGCCTCACAACGGATTCTTTTTTTTCTTTCTCATCCAAAATGGCCTGATTGAACTCTTAGAAAAGGCCATGTACTCGGATATGGGACAAAGTGCTTCTAAAGATCCCCAAGAACGTTTCATTACTTTTGATGACCAGGATATATATGGGGGGGGGGGGAAATTACTATGTTTAAAAGTAATTGACTGATGGGCAGTGATGCCAAGTAGGATGGAATTCAAGAACACGTTGTTGTTAGCATTGAAACCTCCCCCTCCCACCCGAAGTGAACAAGTCCAATCTAGGTTTGAAGCTAGAGTCTGTTGTTGTTGTTGTTATTACTACTTTTATTAAAATGTGGCCTTTATGTACTTTGTTGCCCCAGCTTGGCTTCAAGCCCTTCAACATGGTGACATTAGTATTCTTTATATTGCCTGTTGTGGACCAATTTTCTTCAGCTGTTGCTAAAACTTACTAAAATGCCAGATGTCATGTTGGAAACATGAAACCTGAAAGAAGGTCATAAATCACAAAAACAAACCATAAAAAAAATAATAAAATACCCTGAGTGCTGTGCTCTGGAGCTTCCCAGCTTCAAGTCTCCCTTTGTTCACCTCTCCCCCTCTCCACTCTGCCGCTCTCCCCACCTCCATCTTTCAGGGTTGGGGTGTTGAGGGGTGTCCAGCAGTTTCTCACCCAAGGCTTGATGGTGTGTTTTGCAGATTCTGAGCAGAGCACGGGTTCAGACTCAGAGGTGCTGGCTGAGCGGACTTCCTGCTCCTTTGACACGCACGCTGACCTGGGCCCGGGTGCTGCAGGCGCCGTGCCTGCTGCCATGGCGTCCATGGAGGAGATCCAGGTGGAGCTGCAGTGCGCTGACCTCTGGAAGCGGTTCCATGACATTGGGACTGAGATGATCATCACCAAAGCGGGCAGGTAAGAACATGTTCCTTCGAATGGCCACATTTAAAGAACAGAGGTCAAAGCAGGAGCTGTTCTATTTCTTCCTTTCACTTATTAGTGGTAGGAAGCACTGGTGAAGCCAAAGTCACGTGCACTTATGTTTTTGCATCTGGACATCTTGACGAAGTGATCTTGTGTTTTCTGTGACTTTGCCATTTTTCTCCAAGGGCCACTGAATCCTAAATCACCTCTATCCTCACAAACATTTCTGCCTACACGTGTTTCAGTTAATATTGGAGATCCATGGTATGTAACAGCCAAACGGATTGCCAAAGCAAGTGTTTCTTCACCATCCATCGTTCTCAACAGAACAAGTTTGCTCCCCAAGCAAAAGCTTGCATCTTCTAAGGCATTTAAAGCAGCCAGAGGTTTTTGTAAGAATTTTGGTTCTGGTACGAATTGGGCTTGGCTTATCTTCTGAACTACTGATCCATTGTATATATTGAAAGTATTACAAAACTTTCATGCAACCTGATGGAAACTCTTAAAAATATTTATGTAGGATAATAAAAGTTTTTAAAACACAATTTCTCTTGAAATACACTAAGCTATTCTTTCATTGGTATCTTTCAATTTTCTTGAAGGACACTGTTTTGTTAGTTATCTATTTGTGCTGGACACTCAATGTATACTACATTATTTAAAATTCACAGGAATTCTATGAGGTCAGATATGATAATTCCAAATATGGGTGAGGGTGTGAAGGCCAAAAGAAATTAATTTGACTACAGCCACATGTGCAATAATGGGCAGCTCCAGAATTCTACACAACCCTGTCTGGCTCTAAAACTATGGTCTCAACTATTTATAACTCTACACTGTTAAGAAATGGCTGCAGTTCTTGCCCCTTGGGTTCAAAATGAAAATGATTTAAATAAAGATAAATTGGGGCTACACTTCTTGAGTACATAGGGACAGTTCACTGAAATAAAAACAACAATGCTGCTTTCATATTTTCCAAGCCATTCTATGCAGTCTCACATCATGGAGACCAAAAAGACCCACCTCATTGATCAAAAGCTGTCTACATGAACATGGACATTTAAAGTAAAATAATATTTTGATTGGGCCCAGTTCACTGGAATGAATATAGTGAAACCTCCCAGTATAATAAAACACCACAAAAACATGAGGTTAAAACAAACCTGAAATATTGTTCATTTTCTTTCTCTTCCAGAACTAAGTTTTCTTTCTCTAAGTTTTAGCAGCGAATAAAACTATTAAAATGCTTCTTAGGAGGCACATCTTTGAAGGGTAATTACTTTCCATACCGTTTCCTTTTTGTTGCGTGGGTTTCAGTTCTACATTTTGAGATGTTATGTCATGGAAGGAAATAGAACAATTCAATGAAAAAGTGTTTATTCTTTTTCTTAGTTTTGGGCAAGAGGCTTGATTGGAGAGAGGGAAAATTACTTTTTTTTGTCTATAAGATTTTCCATTTTTTATCTTGGATTTTCACTTTCTACTATTGAGTCTGTGTATTTTGGTCATTTTTGTTCTCAGTATCATACCATTGTTTCCTGCACTTCACTGAATTCAGTTCATCTGAGAACCTCACTGACAACTCTTCTGTGACCTCCTTTTGTGATTTCTTCTGCAGTGTTTTCTTTTCCATATCTCTACCTTCACAGATTGACTTTGATTCCTGAATCTATGCGGATATTCACAGGACAGACATACAGTTTGTTCTTTAGTTGTACCCCTTTATTTAGATTTATAAATTACATTAATTGTTTCTGCATTGCATTGCCTCAGGTGTTGCAAAGAAGGCTTTCTCTTCTGTGAACTTTGTTTCCTCCCTCCCCATTCCCACAGTTGTTTTCTTCCTTTTCACTTCCTATGTAGTATCCTTTTCAATTTCCATCTTCTTAGTTAATGTTAGTTATGTGTGACTCTCTTTTCTTTTTCCTGCTCAGGAGGGCTTAGTTACCATCTACTCCTCACAACCAAACTGTAATCCTGTTATTTAGAACCACTGTTGTCTACAAAGCTCTCAGTCTTTGAATATAGCAACATAATCTGTGTAATCAGCACCACGGACAGAGGTGCATGTAGGGATTAATGGCTTTAGAAGACAAAAGAATTGGCCTAAATTTAGTCATAAAAATAAAACCAAACATATCTCACTTTGTAAATCTGAAAGATTATTTTTTTTCTCTAGGGTGTTATGACTTCACTTGGTATTCTGTAATAAAATTCTGACAAAAAGAAAAAGCAACTTTTGATACATTTTAAGAAGAGAATTAAAATATATTCATAGAGTTTTGAAGCAGAGGGCACTTCGGAGATGATCTAGTTCCTTTCATTTGTGTTATAAGGGATGGGGTTAAAGGACTTATCCAAAGGCACCCAGCTCATTCATTTTAGAACCTGGGTACAGGGAAGAGACAGGTAGCTTTTCTTTTCTAATTTTATATATATATATATATATTCACATATATTCTTATATACACACATGTGTATATATACATATACATATATATACATATATTCTAATATATACACACACACGTGTGTATATACACATACACATATACACATATATACATATATTCTAATATATATACACACACGTGTGTATATACACATACACATATATACATATACATATACATACATATACACACATATATATACACATATACATATACATACATATATACACATACATATATATTCCAGAGAGGGAGAGAGATAGAAACATCAATGATAAGAGAGAATCATTAATTGGCTGCCTTCTGCAAGCCCCTTACTGGGGATCGAACCTGCAACCCAGGCATGTGCCCTTGACTGGAACTGAACCTAGGATCCTTCAGTCTGCAGGCAGATGCTCTATCCACGGAGCCAAACCAGAAAGGTAGCTTTTCTACTTTAGGTCATATAAAATGTTCCTGACAAAACAGTTAATCAGTTGAAAAACACCTAATCCCTTTTCTTAAAGTCACCAGAAAATAATCTTTTTCAATTTAACAAATCTCTATAGGTGGTTGAAAGGAACCACATTTTCTTATCACAGATTGCAAGTAAGAGGACTTCCTCTCTATTTCTGGCAAGATGCTTTCTAGCCACTTATACATACAGGACAATTCTAAGTCATTGGTATTAAGAAGGGAATTACTAATCTATATTTAAATCTATAACCGAGGTTCTCTAATTTTTGGAATTAGTGTGGAACAAGGTGCCTAACAAATGTTAGATTTAATCATTATGAGTAGCCCACCATCAAATTTCCTTAGTGCACTATAATACTAAAACATAGGGTTTCCTAATTAAACTTGTGAGGGCAGAGGGAGAAAATCTAAATATACTAATAGAAGCTTCTGAAAAATTATAAAGTGGAAAAGGAGGAACAGTTATATATATATATTCTTTGAAAATACTTAAGAATTAGCCATCATCCCTGTTGTAAGGAGTATGGTCTCTCTTATGCTTTCCCCAAATATGATTATGATGTCACTGATCTCATACAGAGGACGTTTGCTTTTTGAGTTGCTTTTGTTGGAATGTGTGACTAGAAAGCCCCTCATATAAACAACCAGTGCACATTTGCAAGATGGCTGTCTGGGGCCAAAGTATGGTCTATGGCCGTGAAATGAAGCAAAGCCAATTAGGCTGTATGTGGATCAAACCTGTGACCTTGACCTCATTAGCACTGTGCTCTGCCCAGCTCGACTAAATGGCCCCAGATGGTTAAACTTAATGTAGCATTTTGTGTACAAGTACCCTACAGAACATTCAGGCAATCCAAATTTTTGAACCGAGCACTTTTTATGTCTGGCTCCTAAATGAATGACATACAAAAAGAGCTTGATGTTTTTCTTCTTTCTTATGGTTAAAGAAGAATGGTGAATTTTATTCTAGACTCCTTGAAACACAATACCTCTTTGGGTCGCTCCCTCTTCAATTATGAGAGTAGTTGTAAAGTGCCATATCCTGACCTCGCTTGCTTTGGCAAGTTTAACAAGCCATTGTGGTAGAAACAAGGTATTGCCCAGAGGCCACTAGAATTCATTTGGTATTTGCTCCCTATTCCACAGGGTCTTTCTCATGACACACATGTTGACAGCCTGAGAACTTGCAGAAATTTTTCTACATTTTACCCATTAAAAAACACTTTGGTGGCCCTTTGTTTGGGAATGGTAGCACCTTCCTTCTTTTTTTTCTTAAGATATTATTTTTAGAGTGGTCACTTTCAAATAGACTCAGCCAATCAGAAACATTTTATGATCAGCAACTAACAGCTGTGATAAGCTACTTGGAGAGTAAGATGATTATACATTATTCAAGTATGGTAAATATATGAGTATAAGTATATTCAAGAATGTTATAACCTAATAAGAAATGTGTATGTGTGGATTCATACACATCACCCATCTATCTAATTAAAATGATAAAGCAGAGCATTGTATGTGCCCTTTGTGTATATGAATCATCAAATAGTTCAATGTAAGTTAAGAAGAGGTGCTATTTCAGCAATATAAGCCCTCAGCATATTTTATAGTGATAATTCCCAAAGTGAAAAAAAAGCTCATTTTGAGAATTAGAGGACACAGAACTTTGGCGTGCTTAAAGTGCCTAATGAGAAGAGACTTTCTTAGCTTTTACTCCTGCTGCTTCTTCCCCTCTGATTGCTCAGCTTCCTACTTTATTCCCCTTCACAGGAGGATGTTTCCTGCCATGAGAGTGAAAATCACTGGTCTGGATCCACACCAGCAGTACTACATAGCAATGGACATTGTGCCTGTGGACAATAAAAGATACAGGTAATGAATGACTCTGAAATGTGGAATTGTGGGTATCACTAAAATTCCAGAACTATTCCTTAAACTCATTTGATGAAGCATTTTAACAGTGCACTGTATAATGCTCTGCATAGGGAATAGGATGGAGAATATGCCAATGGCCTGTGGCAGAGCACTAGGCAGGAAGGAGTCACTAGAGGCAGGAAATCAGAACTCAGTCATGGTTGGGTCTGGAATCCATCTCCACTGTATCTCTGGAGAGAGTGGGATTGCATATAGTCTGCCAGGGTAGCAAAAATCCAATCCAATGAAATTAAGTCTGAAATTACTTCTGTTAACATAGAAAGTAATTAACATATTGAATGATTTGGTTTATGAAATGCTGAGGTAAAATGATTGATTTTGAAGAAGGGAAAGAGAAGTGGACCTGTACAGTACATTCAATCATATATTTGATGGATCACCCTGTGGATGATGGAGGAAAAGAGTAGGAGAATTGGGTGAGACCTCAAGAAGAACATCTAGTTAGGGAGAGTTTTAATTCATTAATATGGGTTGCCAGTTTACTAAATATTTTTCCTTCAAAGTCATGAAAAGCTAACATAGTCTCCATGTCTCTTGGATTGCTCACATGGAGGTCTTGTCTGAAACAAGTTGGGGCTTAATTGATCTCTTGAGATCTCAATCCAACCAGTGAATCATGGCTGATTTTTGAAATGCCTGAGAACTTGGCCCTAAATCCATGAATTTGGAAGAAAGAGAGAGATGAGTGGTGAAGACCAGGACTAGTGTGGTGGGTCAGAGAGTTGGCCCAGAGAGAAGTGGTCTTGAATGCAGGACTTAAGAAGGGAGAGGCTTCTAATCTTTTTAGAGGACCTTGGGAGTTGAGATTTGGACTGAGTGCCTCTGTTTGCCAGGACCCAGGGCCCACAAGCTCCTTTACTAAGAAATAGGAAGCAACAGATCCATGGGGAGCACCCTTCAGAACTACAGGGCAATTGGCAAAGCCTGGAAAACTGACCTCCTTTGCTACCCAACAGCATCTCATTTCCAGTGGCTTTGTGGGAAAAATAATGTGGGAGATGATGACGTTCAAGATAGAGTTCATCAAAGAAAACACTGGGAAGACTTGGTGTTGTTTCTGGGGATGGCTGCACTAAGGCAGTGGCTCTCCACATTTTCCTAGAAATGCCTCAAAATCAAGATCCCTGGCAAGGAAATGGTTAACAAGTGAGCTGCTTGGAGGGTCTCTGCACATGGCTGTGTTTTATAGGACGATATGGAAGATGTTTTTAATAAGGAACCAAATCCTGAACAAGTGGCCAACGGATTATATGGTTTGCATTTGAAAGGTGAAAGGTTGCAGTAAAATACCTTTTCCATAGCTAGGCACGTGGGTTAAGGATGCCTGTGTGCACACAGGGGTGCAAGGCAAGGAGAGGGAGAAGAAAGAAAAAGGACTGTGAGAATGTTTTTCTTATGAGAGCTGCAGCTTTGATCATTAACCACAACACCTTTTTGCTCTCCCCCACCCCATCTCATTCTCCATTTCCCCTTATCTTTCCTTCACTTTTTCTTTGTGTACTACTTCTCCATTCTTGTCATCTCTTTGCTCCTCTCTCCTGTCCCTACTTGCTCTCTGGACTGCTATTCCCTCTCTGCACACATCTCTGAATTCTCCTCTCTCCCTCTCTCAGATATGTGTATCATAGCTCCAAGTGGATGGTGGCTGGCAACGCTGATTCCCCTGTGCCACCAAGAGTATATATACACCCTGATTCTCTAGCTTCCGGAGACACTTGGATGAGACAGGTGGTCAGTTTTGACAAACTCAAGCTGACCAACAATGAACTGGATGATCAAGGACATGTGAGTCAAAGAATCCCATCTCCCTCTTCCTCCTCCCTGCTCTTCCCCTTTTTGCTTTAGAGCTGACTAGCCCCAGGCTTTTGCAAACAGGTAAAATAAGAATCTCCATGCCACTCTAAGTCATCTTAAGAAAATAAGCATAAAGTTTTTTTTTATTCCTGTGACATTTCATTTATTACAAATCTAACATTTAGCAAACGTCTGCTATGCATCAGGTTGTGTTTATTAGAAGTCTTGTGCTCCAGGTACGCATAGTCTAGTCAGGGGAGAATTCAGAGACAGAAATACAGGACAAATAAAAAAATGGTGAAAGAAATCACAACATTCAGTAGAACAATGCACAGGGAAACAACTGAAGTGACAATTTTGGCTGATTGTCAAGAGAAGAATTTATAAGAGAAGAATAGGCCCTAAGGCTTTCCAGGTATAATCAGATCACCTGATGCTATCAATTTACCTTTTGCAGTAAAACATATACTGAATTTTCACTGAATGCCATGATCCATATTGGGTGCTATGGGAAGATTGAAGGAGCTAAAACCCTGGCTCCTATCTTGAAGGAAATGACAATTTTCTGAGGAAGGGATAATGTACTTACACTACTCACTCTCATGTGACATAAGAGAATGTCTATAAATTCAGTAACAAAGTGCAAATAATAGCTTGTAGAATGTAAAGACAGCGTGAGCCCATGTTGCAAATTTGAAGCAGGAGGGAACCACTGTTATGTGGCAGAGGTCTGGGACCTTTTAGTGGAGTGACGTCTTCTGGTACCAGAGCAGTCATTCAGCATTTACCCAGTTAAAGCAAGCATCCACCGCCCATGATCGGGATAATCTGCTATATGGTTCCATGTGATGCTTTCTAATCACTTAGTCCTGTCTGTGGTGGGCAAGTATACTGATTTCTGGTTTCTTGTACATCCCGCCCCCTGATTTCTGGTTTCCCACCCCCAATCTGTACTCTTTCTAAAATGCTTCTACTCTGTGATTTTATTTGCATGAGAGCTTGAAAAGATGTAAGGACCGTAGAGTCAACCCTGGCTTAATGTTTCTCCTTCTCATTCCAGATCATTCTGCACTCCATGCACAAATACCAGCCTCGAGTTCATGTGATTCGCAAGGATTTCAGCAGCGACCTTTCACCCACAAAACCTGTTCCTGTTGGGGATGGAGTGAAAACGTTCAACTTTCCTGAGACTGTGTTCACCACAGTCACAGCCTATCAGAACCAGCAGGTAGGAGGCTGCCTTGAGAGTTCCTAGCGGTATCTCCTTTTAAAAGAGCTTATTCAGGAGGCTTTTGGTAAGAAAGGCTTTGTCCTTCCACATGGTACTGGGGAGCATGGAATGAGAGACAGCAGGCTTGCAGGGCACACCAGGCACCCATGATGACAAGGCAGGAATGCCTAGGAGCAGCTGGCATGGTCTCGATTTAGATCAGAGACCAAATCTTTGCCCAGGGGGAGCAAACCTAAGTCATCTTCATGTCTCTCTGTACGTGTAACCATGTTCATAATCTCTACCACATCCTGGCAAGTGTTTCTCATTTGCAAGTTCTGAGGTTTGATCCATTCCTTCCCTCTTATCTGCACTTTTCCATGTATCCCAGCACCTGGCTACATTAGAGTCAACAGGCATCTAAAATTCCATTTAAGATCCACGGCTTCACTTACACTTTCAGATGAAACTTACCTGTGATCACCAGCTACACCCTAAGATCTGTATGTTTTAATGTCAGTAATATGTCCATTCATTCCATACATATTTAGTGGACACTGATGAATGAACTCATTAAGATCAGTTCTGGAGACCAGGAGGGTCACTATCATAACTCAGGCTGAACTTAGAAAGCCACAGATCACTGTGACAATGAAAGGAAACTGAACACGGGTACCTGAAATCCCTTTCTCTTCCTCAAACTTCTCTCATAGGCATTGTCCTGTGTCTGAGTACATTCTCACTGTATAAATATTTTGTCTATATCTGAATTGGGGTAGGGGCTGTTTGGTAGGGGTGGGAAACCATAATTAAGATAATGAGATTTGACAGCAGACATATCTGGTTTGATTTATGACTTTTCTATTGATGAACTGTATGACCTTGAACACCTTTCTGACCCCCTTTCAACCTGTTTCCTGGTCTGAAGATGTTCTAGCTTCACAGCGCTACAAAGACTAGAAGAGGTAACATGTCTAAAGTCACTGACACAAATCTGGCGTCCAATTAATGGCAATCAGACATTGCTAAATGACTGGGTCCATATACATGAAGAAACGTGGGAAGTAGAGGTCATTTTAAGAGTAAGTTGCTCAGCCCCGACCAGTGTGACTCAGTAGTTTGGAGCATCATCTCATGCACTGAAAGATAGCAGCTCAGTTCCTGGTCAAGGCACATGCCCAGATTTCAGGTTCGATGTCCAGTCGGGGCGTGTTCTGGAGGCAACCGATCAGTGCGCTCGCGCGCTCTCTCTCTCTCTCCCTCCTCCCCATACCCTTCCTCTCTCTCTACAATCAATAAAAAACATATTCTCGAATGAGAGTTAAAAAAAAAAAGAATTTCTCATTAAGGAGAAAGGGGATTGTTGGGAATTGGAAGAGCTTCGTTGGCTCTTCAAGATATTGTAATCAATAGGTAACTACTTTGATCTCTCTGTTCTCGTGTCATGTTCGTGAATTCATGATGTGCTGACATTCAAAATAGATGAGTCACACTCAATTCTGCCTATTTTGAAGTCAAGATAACAGCTTTTGCCTGTTTAACAAGCCTCCAGTCCCTGGATAAATCAACAAGCACGATTGTTTAACATTCCCTTTGGCTGCATAGATATGATTTAATATAATGCAGTGACTTACAATAAAGCAAACTAACCTCAGCTCTTTCCTCCAGGAATCTTGAGGTTTGCATCCTGTAAGAGAGCTGTGAGCGAACAATAATTTTCAGACTTGTCTCGAAGATGCTGGGCAGCATAAATGGTTCTCTTTTGTGAGCTATACGCACCTATTACTGTGTTTTTATTGCCTTCAACCTTCCAGAATGAGAACAATTAATATTTTATGGCCAAACTCCTTATATTTCTTTTTAAGAGAATGGTTAGGAAGCCTATCAGAATAAAGAGGAAAAAAATGAGTGGTAGGTTTATTGTTCTCAGGAGCTTGTTTGCAGTAACACAATGAAGAAAGGAGGAGAGCAGAATTGAAATGAAATGTTACCCAATTTCCTAAAGAAGGTGTCTTGTCCACAGAAAACAATGGGCTAGACCAGCCGTGGGCAAACTACGGGCCACGGGCCAGATCCTGCCCGTTTGAAATGAAAAAAACTAAAAAAAAAAAAAAAAGACCGTATCCTTTTATGTAATGATGTTTACTTTGAATTTATATTAGTTCACACAAACACTCCATCCATGCTTTTGTTCCGGCCCTCCGGTCCAGTTTAAGAACCCATTGTGGCCCTCGAGTCAAAAAGTTTGCCCACCCCTGGGCTAGACATTTGGAGACCTGGGCTTTAGTCCTAAATTTCCCACTTGTTACCTGTGTCACTGGGCTCTGTGTCTTTCTGGGCTGCAATTTCTTCAACAAAATGAGCAGTTGGCTTATGCTTTCTAAGTTTCTGTTAGCTCTGAATTTATAATTTCTCCCTCCTTTCCCCCCTGCATGTTTTTTTTTTTTTAAATGAAGGTTGGGAGCAATTTATCGCTATCAAACAGAGGCAATAGACATGTGATTTTCAACTATTAAAAATTTTGAATGTTCATGTTTGTAAACTTGTTTAAACCCTCACAATATTTTAGACCAGTGTAGTTTTAGCCAGTCCATCCTTGAGAGGTGGGAACATGGTGTTTTGTTGCTGGTAAACAAAACACTGTAACCTATACTATTCATTTGTGTCTCCTCCCATCCTCTCCATTGTTAACAATGCTTTCTATTGACTTCCATCTTGTCACCAAGGCTGGACACCTGACTCTCCCACATCCAATCTACCATTAAACTCTGATGCTTCTACCGATGCAGTATTTTCTTCTTTCTAATTTTATTGCTTCTGCCTTTGTTCTGGACCTGCCCCCTTTCTCCCAACCTTGGGGTTTTTTGATAGCACCCGCAGAGTCACCTGGACTGCAAGCTCAATGTCTCATTGCCGGGTGGATCTTCCAAAAGCACAGCTCTCACTGCACCATTTCTGTGTCAGAAATTGTCAATGACTCCTCAGTGCCTTGGGAGCCAAGTCCAGGATCCCAAGTCTTTCCATTAAGGTCCTCTGTGCCAATTACCAACTACATTTCTAAGCTTATTTTTAATTAATCCTCATTAAGCATCCACAAGAGTTCAGCAATCTAGTTAGAATTTTACTATTTGTACTCTGCAGCTGCCTTACTTTTGCCTATGTTCTTGTCTTTGCAGAAATGCGCGCCCCCCCTTCATCTTTATCTGTCTAGCGTCCTTCTATTCTTCAAGTTTGGTGCAATTACTAACCCCCACCACCTTCCTTACTTTTTCAGGTGCAAATGAGCTTTCCCTGATGAAAGTGTTAGTGAGTGTACCTCTCTCATGACCGTATCACTTGCTGACCTGTGTATGTTTGTTCCGTCTTCCTCTCAATATCTTAAGCATTTTAAAAACAAAGGTTGAATGTTCTACAAAAAACAGTGAGACATGGTAGAAAACACCAGGTTGGTAGTTAAGAGACTTGAGTAGTAGACCCAGCTCTGCAGCGGATGAATTGCACTGCCTTTGACGAATCCCTCCACCTCAATATTCTCATTTGCAAATCGGTGGTTTGATCTGAATCAGTGTTTCTATGTTTTCAAGCCAATGGAGAAGGTTTTTATGGTTCATTGAAAGGTGAGAAAAATAGAGACTGTGTAGAGACTTTTCATACATGTAAACGTTCATTTTAATAGACTGTACAATTTTTATTTTTGTCCTTTCAACTTTTTTGATGCTAGAGTGTCAAATAATGATGGCAAGGGATAGTGGACATTAACTCCCTTCACTTGGTAGAATAAAAAATTGGAATATCAATGTTGATCTCTCAAGTATTGGAAGGGGGAATTAGAATTATGCAGCCCAGAAACCACTAATTTAAGATAAAGGACAATTCCATCTCCACAATTCTAAGACATTTCTGTCTGTCCCATAGTGCAGAGCTCTGAATATTTCCTTGGAAAATGGCTGAATGATTAGTCAACACCATTCTACTACCACTGTCTTTATATATCTGTGGTTCTGCTTTTTTGGATATAAATAGTAGTGAAGTGTGAAGAAAGAGTTTCTATTTCATGAAATACCTCATGCTTTTTTTCCCCCTATTCCCATTTCTTCCTCCTCCCTCCCTCCCCCCCTCCCCCCGGCGGACTGACCCATAGACTCCTGGGGCTGCTAGCATACTGAAGTTATTATTACTGCTATTTGCTCACAGTGTGCCAACTTGGCCAGCCTGTGGCAGAGAGGAAGGTACCCCATGCCCAGAATCTCATCGTGGAGAATAAGGTGGTAGAGGTTGGAATAAAGGTGACTCCACACTTTATGTGTTTTCTTGGAAGAGGCTGATGCCAACATGTTCTCATGGAATTAGCAGGAAATTTCCATTACAGAATCTGTCTTCTCTAGGGGAAAAAGCCTGCTGAACCTTGAGGGTTTTTAATTTTTCCCAAACAGGAAACTAGATTTCCAAAAAGATATAGCCCCATTCTCCTCAGGTAACACAGTCTTATTTCTTGATGAGAATTGGCTACAGGAACCAGCTAGGAAGTCTGCAACCACAGCCAGGTTTGTGTAAGCAAATCCAATAGGATTTCTGAGTCACTCATTATATATTAAACTAGTGAGCCAGTTTTACCGTAACTTTCCAATCAAATCAGTGCAGAACTTTCTTTTTCATACAGGCTAAGGTTTAAAAAAAAAATCCCAGTGGAATACCCTTCAAGCAGTATGATAAAAAATAAGCATAACTAAGAGAGTGTTAATAAGGGCAGGCCCTGTCCTGTAAAAACCATACTAAAGATTAATTTTCTTTGTAGGTTGTGTTATTTATGTCTGCACTCTGCATTGTGAGGTATATCTCATTTATTAACTGCCTCTATGTTACCAGGCAAAAAAAGTCAGTGAAAATGATTAAAATGAATGGTGGCAGGCCAGCAACCACTCCCTCATGTGCCACAGCCTTCAATAACTCAGACTGCACCAATCAGTGTAAGGTTATGGAAATAAAATCAGTGAACAAAAATTCTTCCATAACCTCTGTATTTTCCATGTCTCCTCATTATCACTGGACCGAGTTTGCATATAACTCCTGTAGAGTAGCTTTGTCTGCACGGGAAGCTACTAATGGATCTTGTTCTCACTGGAAGAACATTTAAGACTTTTGTCTGTAATGCCTGCAGTGAAAGCAAATAGGATTGAGGGAATTGTTTGGTCGGTAGTTTTTAAGGCTTTTTATGGTGTTGGGACTGGTGATCTATCTTCCTTCCTTCCTTCCTTCCTTCCTTCCTTCCTTCCTTCCTTCCTTCCTTCCTTCCTTCCTTCCTTCCTTCCTTCCTTCCTTCCTTCTTCCCTCCCTCCCTCCCTCCCTCCCTCCCTCTCTCCTTCCCTCCCTCCCTCCCTCCCTCCCTCCCTCCCTCCCTCCCTCTCTCCTTCCCTCCCTCCCTCCCTCCCTCCCATATTCACTCATTGAACAAATATTTTACTGAGCATGAATAGCATGTCATATTAGATCCTGCTTAATAAAATGTATATAAAATAGATAGGGTTCCTACCTGTAGAGCAGGGGGAGAGATAAATAGTAAATATGTGAACAAAAAAAATGTGTAATTGCCAACTAGGTTAAGAGTAAAGACTGAATTAAAGAGGGTGCAGTTAAAGAGAGTAGCAGGCCCTAGCCAATTTGGCTCAGTGGATAGAGCATCTGCCTGTGGACCCCCAGGTTTGATTCTGGTCAAGGGTACATGCCCAGGTTGTGGGCTTAATCCCCAGTGGGGGGCATGCAGAAGGTAGCCAATCAATTATTCTCTCTCATCATTGATATTTCTCTCTCTCTCTCCCTCTCCCTTCCTCTCTGAAATCAACAAAAATATATTTTAAAAAAGGATTAGAAGTATGCTATTTTGGAGGAGTGATCAAGGAAGACCTCTCTCATGAAATGACATTAAGAGTGAGACTTGAGGAGGAGTTAGCTATGTGAAGAATACAGAAAGGAGCATTTTTTGTCTGGAGATAGAGTGAGTGTGAGGGGCTTGAGCAGGAAAAGTTTGGCACATTCCAACACTGACAGTAACTCAGTGGGCTTGAGACCGTGAACCTGGGGTAGCAGAGTGTGGGTGGGGCCAGGCATGGAGTACACTGGGAGTCACTGAAGAAAAGGACATGATCCAGTTACATGCTAACAAAGATCACTTCGTTTGCTGTGTAAAGAAGAGATTGGACAGGGAAGAAGGAAGATCAATCTGAAGGTTAGAGTAGTTTAGTCAATAGATGATGGTGACCTGGTCTAAGGTGGGGTGATACAGACAGACAACCATATTAGGGTCTAATTGATAAATGTAATGATGGAGTAGGGCTGAAAATGAACCACTCAAATGCATATCACATGTTATCTCCTAGTGCTCTGAGGAGCACTTCAACTTGTAATAATCCCTACATTCTCTAAGCACTCACAGCACTCTAGCTTTATGGCAAACCCAATCACTTTCTGTTTTACATTGTAATTATTAGTGCACGTATGCTTTCCTAGATTATAAGCTCCTTGGGTTGGAAGAAAAGACAGTAACAGCCATGTACTGACCACCATTCTGCCACCTGCACTACCTGTCACAGTGCTTTGCACACAAAAGGCACTTGATAATAAATCAGTAATGAGTAGCACAACCACACTCTTCATGAAGTTCTCTGAATCTCACATTAAAAACTTTGAAACAAGTATAGAGATGTTGCTTTCCCTAACAGTTGGTGGCATTTGTCTATTAAACTTCTGTACAGGCCCCTTGGCCTGAGATCCAGTGAATTGTGTGAAACAGGTTTTCAACCATTTCTACCAGGCCCATGAAAAAGAATGTCGTTATATTTACAAAGGTCTGTGGAGGTCCCTGAAACACAGCAGCACAACCATATATCATAAACCCCTATCATAAATGGGTCCGACAGGATAAGCCAACTTGAAAGAGAAAATAAAATATTATAACCCTGACTTGAAAAGAAAATATGGTGTGTGGTTTATTGCTGTGGATTATGGAGGAAGAAAGAACTGATTTTTAAGTCAAGAACAGAATGCAGTGACAGTCTTTAAACTCAATTCAGTATTCAGAGGGCAGACAGTAGATGCTGGAAAGCCAAAGCTTCAGGCTCCTGCTCTGGTCTATAAAATACATGTAAAATTGTTTTTGCTGCATTTTTAGTGCAACATTATTAGTATGTCATTCTAGAGGCAAGGAATGTTGAGGAGGGGGAAAATAACAGGTACTTTCAGTTTTTTTCCCATCAGAATCTCACATTGCATTTTAAAGTCCTTTAAAGACTGTGGCTTTGGGAAATTCTGCTCTGATGGAAGAGGGTCTTGAGTAGTTTTGCAACACTGGAAAGAACTGGAACTATCCCAGCGATAAGTTCTGCAATTATCAGAAAAAGATGATATCAAATAATGAGATTCTCTTATTTCTAGAATAACTTTCCATTGAGCATGCCTCCCCTCCTTTCCTGAGCTCCCCAGCCTCCACCCCTTAGTCTCTATTGCTTCAATATAGAGAATCATTCACATCTGGTTCAGACATGAAGGTATCAAAATGTGTCCCATGACCAAGGCTGAAAGCAGAAACATTAGAGCACATATGGAATTTGTTGGTCAGGCTTGTTCTAGTCTAGAGGCACAAGGACAATGCATACAACCACTGCAGAGACTGACAGAATTAGGATAGGATATGATAGTGAGGAGCTTATACACTAAGTGGAGGTTGACCAGATAGCTCCTAAGGACTTGTTTAAGCTGGGTCACATGGTTGTTTTGCTGCATGTGCTCAGCCTTATGAAACCGCCTCTCTATTTCTTCTGATTCTCTTATAAGCCTTGGAGATTGAATGAGATATGTTGCATTCTACCCCCTTCAAGTCACACATTTTTAGCTTTTCCTTTGGGTGCAGCCTTGACAAAAGAATAGCTACTTCTTGTGTCTTTTATGAGACCATTTCAGGTCATCAAAGCAACAATCCCTAGTCGCTCGAAGACACAACTTAAGTAAAATGGGTAATGCAGCCAATTATTTGGATCCTTCAGATGAGGCAGGTTGTCTTGGTGATTCCTCCTGATTGGCTTGGCTGAATGCATTCATTCATTATTCGTTCACTTACTCACTTATTTATTTACTCACTCATTCAATAACCATTTTTTAGGGGCCCCCTGTGTATCATGTACCATGGACCCAGTTTTCCATTTCAATACCTTTACCACCATTTTGGGGCAACAAAAGTGAATGAAAAAGAGTTTATGGAGTCATACTGGGAAAAACCTTGTTTTTAGGGAGAAGAGGGTCAGGTGGGTTGGACATCTGTGTGCCAGGCCTTAGTCCTATATCAACTTCATTTAAAGCTCCAACTAAAAGGAAATGAAATAAAAACACTAGCTGTTATTAACAGAGTGACTTTTCTTATTTTTCTAGGAGCAACCAAAAAAGAAGTCCATTAATGAAAATATAATTCATACTTCTTTGTTTGTTTCCAGATCACCAGATTAAAAATTGACCGAAACCCTTTTGCTAAAGGATTCAGAGATTCTGGAAGAAACAGGTAAGAACTGGGAAAGAGACTCACTGACACTTCTTTTATATGTGATGTTATTCCAACCACACCCCATTGGCTCCTGCTTTTTGGAAAACACTTGCATGTCGCTGTGCAAAGACAAATAGATAGCTGATCCAAGAATGAAAAAGCTGCCCTCTAAAGGCTGAATTATCCAGAATGGTTGGTAAAACACTCTAAAATACCAGATCAAGTCCTTCCTCCTCTACATCATACTTGGTAATTCAGGCACTTAAAACAAATTTTATGGTGATTTATTATTATCAAAAGGTTACTTTTTCTGTTACACATTTATATGTGGCTAGAGAACCTACAGTGATATCTCATCTATTTTTCATTATCAGGAAATAAGGAATTGTGGACAAATAAAATTTTTCACACAATTATTACTTTTAAGAGGTAAAACAGTGTTAAAAAATTAACCATTTTTCTGAAATGATTAATATGAAAACATATGAGATGTTTCTGCTTTAATAAATAGAGTTTATAGAGCAGCACCTCTCTGGGTGCCCTAAAATCACCATTGATTAGGTTGTTATATAGTGAAACTCTTAGGAATTATTGACATTTATAGAACTATTTGCTCCTGTTATAAACGGCCTTGGAGACTCTGGTGTTTTTCTAGTTAATTCTTTCTTCTCTTTAAATACCTCCTTTCTAAAATGAAAACCTGTTATCCACAGAGTAAAGAGAGAACTGAAATTGCCAGGGAAACGAGATTGATCTAAGGTTATTCTATCAGAAAATGTCACTTTACACAAACCACACTGAAACAGCAAATGTGACATGCATGTCTCATAAAGTGTGTAGGCTTTGCTATCACTATTTACTTTAGTGTTACGACATTTTCCAAATTGGGGGCGTTTCTTTACATCGGAATGATGTAAACTGTCAGGAGTTATCTTTGCTATTTTCTATGCAAGAGTTTTCAGATGAACTAGTTTTATATTTATGCTAAAATCAGTGATTATTTCCTTTACAAAATGATTTATGAAAGTTTTTATGAGATCCTTATCATATATGTAAAAACATTTAGATTTCTATATAATTTACCTCAGAATTTTTTAAGGTCTCATCTATTGAATAAAGTAAAAGCTACTTAAACTTCCAGTTTGCAGATGACAAAATTGAGTAATATGTTTTAGGTCAGGCAACTAGTTAGTGATACAGCTATGTGAGAACTCAGGCATATGGACTCCAGGCCAGATGCCTTCCTGCTCAACGGCTCTTTGTTTAAAATAAGACAAAAGCCTTTGTTTTCAAAACATAGCCAATGAAGAACGAATCCCTATTCATTTCAGTTCAGAGGGATGGTCCTCTTCCTCACAATGAGTTTCTAGTCCCTGTTCAGGTCACAGAAGATGCGTGGGAGCTATTTCCTGTTGCCTCCCTTCCTGGGCTGGCTCTTTGGGCATATTGAGGACCTTGTTAGTGACTGGAGCTCAAAATAGAAGCTGGCCCTTCAGAAAGAAGCCTAGGGTATTGGAGATGTTTAACTTGGATTCCAGGGATGGACATCATGGGTTCTGTGTGTTTCCAAATATTGTAAGTAATATCGTGTGTGGATGAGCAGGTGTGCGTTTTTCCAGGGAGAGGTCTACGGCTTTCTTCAGATTCTCGAAAAGGTCTGTGAACAGCAGTTAAGAATTTCTGCCCTAGATACAACTGTATTTGCCCAGGGCCCAACCAACCCTACTGTCTTTAGTTATTCAAGTACTTTTTTTTTTTTGCCTTACCAGTGGCATTTATTGTGTTTATTTTCTTCTTGGAGATCCAGAGCTTTTCTTTTTCTTTCGTTGCTTTACTTTTCTAGTGGAATCCTTGTTTGTCAGAGACATGACCTGAATGGAGAATCTGAGTAGATAGGCTGTACTGACCAGCACTAGAGCTGGGCTATGGGGTTGGAGCCACATTTTAATGGACTTAAGAATAAGGCCATGCGCCTTGAAGCATTTGCCTCTGGTTATGAAGTTGTGATGACATCTCAGTTCAAGTCCTGAGGTCCCCTTGCCTCCTCAGTGGGCTGGAAGGGACCTTGACTCATCATGGGACCCTGGCCTGTGTCTGCTCTTATGGCTGGTAAATGTCTACTGTTCAGTAACTGCCTGTCCTGCCTGGGGAACTGCTCTTCGTTGTAAGGACTCCAGGAAAGCAGAACTACAGTCTTCTATCGCCTGTTTCAGTGCTTTATCTATTTATTAGAGGCCTGGTGCACGAAATTTGTGCACTCGGAGGGGGTCCCTCAGCCCGGATTGCCAGAGGATGCAGGCCAGGTCAAGGGACCCCACTGGGGCATGATAGGGGCTGGGGAGGGACATGGGAGGTTGGCCAGCTGGGAAGGGACCGTGGGAGAGCTCCAGGGCCCGATCCGCTGGACCCCAGCAGCAAGCTAACCTACAGGTCAGAACAACTGCCCTCTGGTGGTCAGTGCACGTCATAGTAAGCAGTTGAGTGGCCTTAGCATATCATTAGCATATTATGCTTTGATTGGTTAAATGGATGACTGGACACTTAGCATATTAGGCTTTTATTATATAGGGTTTTTCTCATAGCCTGGAAATATCTTATTAAGTCCCATTAAAACCTGCACACTGTTTTAAGTAATATTAGTAATTATAGACGTTATCTGTGATCGAACACTTACTGTGCTCCAGACCTTTTACTTACATTCCTTCTAATCTTCAAAGCAACCTGTATTTTACAAATAGGGAAACTGAAGCTCAGAGAGTTTAAGCAGCTTTCATAATGTCACACAGTAGAGCTGGAGCAGGAACTAAAACCCAAGTCTCCCTGACTTCCAAACCCGTGCACTTTCTGCTCTATGAGGCCAACGATTGAAACTGGACTTATTTTATGTTCAACAGGTATGGAGAATAGAATTCTTTTTCCAAAAAACCTTTACCTATTTAAAGATAGAGAACCTCCTATTTTCTAAATAAAACAACCTGTATATACTCTGCCCATCTTTGTCTACTTCCCCAGGACTCTGTCATCTGCTTTCTGCACCCCTGTAAACAAGGGGCTCCCTAACAGAGGCAGAAAGTCAGGCTGAACTTTGCTGGCAGGTGAAACTGCGATACAATGACACTAAAAACCTGTGTCATGATGGGGAAAGGATGCTCATTAAAGGTAGAAACCATTTTTGTCTCCCAGCACTCTGGGAAGCTGAACTAAAATACACTTGTGGCCCTTTTATTCTCTCTTTGAAAAGCTCCAAATTATCCGGTTATGACAATTTAATTATCACTAGCTGCCTGCAGGATCTGATGAGGGCAAGAATGATTAATGCCATTGTGCAGATGGGATGGATTGATGGGAGAGGATCTAGAGGATTATCTGTAAATCTTCTGGTGGTTTGTGCCAACATCAGAGCCCAGTTTGTCACCTTCCAACCGGTGCCTCATCTGTTGCCTTTCTCCTGCTAACAGAGTTCTTCTGATCTGTGATCCTCCCCAGGCCTTTTAGACATTGAATGACTCATACAGACGAGCATGGTTTGACGAGTTGCATATAAATGTACCCCAAACATACGGATTACATTTCCTTTCAAAACACATGGGCTTAAAAATTAGGGGGAAAAGCGCTCAGCCAATGTTTTTTGGTTTTGCAGAACACAAAACATTTGTGGAATACTTTGGAGTCCCAGAATTTGCCAAACCTCAAACCAAAACACGTTCAGGTTTGTTGATCTCAACCCATCCTAGCGCGACGCAGAGGCCCAGGAAGGGAGGCGTGTCAGAGGAAGGATGAGGAGGACACAGCCACTTGATAGTCTCTTTAGATGCCTCGTGCCAGTCTCTGGGCCAGTAAGCCTTTCATTGCCGCACATCGTCCTGTGGCTGGGCTGACAGCAGTGCCCGCTGAGGGTAGCCAGGATGAGGATACTTATTTCCCATTCTTCCTTTTTCAATGTAAAAAGATATCCATGGAGAAATACTTCTGGCTTCTTGCCCCATCGCTTCCTCCTTCCCCTCGATGGGAACCAAGGTAACTGATCTGATTGCTGAGTCTGGGAGGAGGAACCCTTCAGGACCTGCTTGCCTGCAGAGAGCTGGCCTTTTGGGCTCTTTCCATTGTATGGTAAACCCAGCAGAAGAGGCCCACAGTTTGGGGGAGTAGCTTATTTCAGTGGAGTTCTAGACCACTGATTCAGCCTTCATGCCTGTGCCATAGTCTCCAGACACCTTTGCCAACAGTCAAACTGGTATTTTGGTCTCCATTGCATCAGGCTCCTAGGTCTTTCTTGGAAATTATTCTGAGTTCAAATAAGGATAAGAGGTGATATTCATGGGGTCTTCCAGAACCCCAATAGGAGCCTCAGTGAGTCCACTGTGTCAGTCCTGTGGTGTCACCATCATTGGAGCCTGTCGTGGTTCTCCTGCTTCTTTAGGAATCGTCATTCACACTCTGGTGTGAGGTGGTCATCACCCTTCAAACTCTACTTACGAAGCTTCAATTTTTTTTCATTTGCATGTAACTAGGTCCCTGATGAGAAGTCTCCACCAGAAAGACATGTGTGTGTGTTTGTGTGGGTGCATGTATGTGAACGCATGTGTGTGTGTTTGTGTTGTGGGGAAGAGTAGTAGTCATCTGGGCCTTTCAAAGTGGAAAGCCTCACTGATTTTGCTTCCAGACATGGTCTTTGCAATGGGTAGAAGATTTTATTTACTTCTATTGTTCCTCCTCCTAGATTTCTCAGAAATTACGTGGTCTAAATCTGGCTTTGGGTGGGGAGTGGGTCAATACATGCTTACCTTTAATCAGATCTAGCCCCAGGACACAATTTCCAGTGTTACCTCTGGGAGGAAACTGCTCTTGGGAGGAGACAGTAACACCCTCCTGTTTGGGGGCGGGGGGCGGGAGGTAGATTCCTTTAGCTTGAGGTGACTGTTGTCTTTTGTTCTGGGTTCTAGGACTCTGCCCCCTGCTGGAATGTAAGCTCCTTGGAATAAGACTACCTTTTTCAGCTTTCTATTTTTAGATTTTTTTCCTATAGTCATGTATAATGAGTAAAATAATACTTGTTTGTTTAATACAAAACAGTAAACACAACTAGGGAGTAGCAGAGAAATGAAAACCAGGAACTCTGGAGCGAGAAAGCCTTACCCCAACCAAGGCCAATGGGGAGCTAGCTTTGGACCAAATAAGAAGGGAAGAGAGAACAAATTTATAAATAGGCTTATTTTGAAAGACTAAAGGCAATTTTGGCTCCAACCTGAGATGGACCGCTGCTGTGAGACACTGATTTATCCTAATTATGGATTAGCCACCCCTCTCACTCCCTGCCCTTCAGGCCAGCTGAGCTGGCTCTGGATTGTGGGGGCGTGTCTGCACTGCCTGGCTCCCTGGAAAAGGAGGACACCCAGTAGGTTTCAGAGTCTGTGAGCCTCAGGGAGGCAGGGGTCCCAGGGGCTGAGCCCAAGCACAGTACGATTTGGTTGAGAAAGGTCAGTAGCAAACTGAGAGGTAAAATTCCATCTTTGGGGGTTCGCCACCCCAGTGGGAAGCCTGTTCCAAAGAGAAGACAGAGGTCATGAAACTGCAGAGAAGAGGCTTCGCTCTGAGTGTCATGGCCCAGAAGCAGCTGTAGGAGGTGCATCCGTCAACATGCCTGGACAGTCCACTATGCTCAGCTAGAGGGAGCATTGTAACCACAGACCTTGCGCTGGGAGGGGGCAGCTGGAGGAGCAGAAAAGAGAGGGCTCCTGGGGCTCTCGGCACACATCTGATGTGAGAGCCTCTTTGTTGTTAGGGTGGCTGCCAAGATTTTCCAGAAAGCCCAAGTCAGCTTGGGAAATTTCATATAATTCCCAGGGACTTCATCCAAAGCAAACACATACATAAAAAAGGAGAGGATTGAAATTTTGATATGTCTGGGGACTGAGAGGTTCTATGAACTTGCTTTAAAAGTGCCATGAAGTCCACAACTCTGGGTCCTCCTCTGTCAACAGCCTCCATCCTGCCTTTGACCTTGTACTTTACCCTGACTTCCAGGCTCATTGCGTCTAAGACAACTGCAGAGGGGGGCTCTCTCGTGACGTGGTTTCCTCCACATGCTCCTAGCTGGCCTGGTGCTCCAGAAGCTGTGCTGTTGGTACCACGAGAGGTCCCAGGTGGAGTGGTCCTTCTGTAGTTCAGGGAATTGGAATACTTTAGGAGAGTATCTTTTTTTCTAAGGGGTCCACTTTTGGAGGCTTGAACCAGGACACTCAAGTTCCACATCAGAAAGGAGCTGGTGTCAGGCCCTGAATGATGGGGAGGTTGGTTTATATGGGCAAATAGTTTTAATAGGTTGCCCCTCACTGAAAAGCGACAGGGTCTGCAGGATGAGGTGTAGGAAGCAATCTGAGTTCGAGCTAATTGTTGGCCAGCACTGTTGTTTGCTGGGAATGTGACTGGCTGGTGGCAGTCCATCTGGGTGCCTAAGGTCCCTTCGCATATTGTTTCAGGGGATGGTGATCTAAAAATGGAGCCATTGAATGCATTACAGGGGTGAATGTATTTGTTTGCTGGAAGAGGATGCAAAATGAGGCTCATACTTAAGCCAAAGAAAGGAATCTCTACTGGTGGTGAGGAACTATTTGGGAGTAAGGAATTTTCCGTGCCCCCGCCCCCCCCTTAAGCAGCTGCTATCCTAAGGCCATGTTCATAGAGGGAGAGACCATCTCCCTGAGCATAGACAGGAACCCTTGTCAAGGTCTAGTCTAGCCCCTCCTCATAACACCCACTCAAGGTCGAGTGTGCAACTAGAAAGAGATCTGTGAGATGAGGAATTAGAGTGGCTGAAGTTCACAGACAGGAAAAGAAAAAGTCAGCTAGAAATGAGCCCTGGGCCAGTTCATCTTTGCTTATATCCTGCAAGAAACAGCTTTTCTTTGGGAGTTGGGGGAGGAGGGGTGCAGGTCGAATCTCCGTTACAACTGGTTAGTAGAGTTCTCTATTATAATCAGGCATCTCAAATCTTTTCTACACTCTTAACTATTAAACTGAACATACAAAGTTACTATGGTAAAATATCAGCAATTTGATACAGTTCAACCTCATGCATTTATTTATAGTCATACAAATAATAGTAATAGTCATTTCATGTAGTATCTGTGGTCCAAGTCATCCACTTTTATCTCTGAGTTGGTCAGTACTGGTACAGTGTTACCCATTTTACTGATGGTAAAACTGAATACAGTAAGATAATAGCTTTTAGGATTTGCAAATCCAGCAGGGATAGCATCCAGAAAATGATGTCACCCTCCTCACTAGGCACTGCTTGCCAGTCAACAGACAACTTCCCCCTTGTCCACCTCTAGTCCCCTGTTGCTCCTGAAGGCTCACGTAGCCAGCATAGAGCCAATGAGCTAACCACTTGCCTACTTTCAAAAGCATGGCTTTCCAAGTGTCTCACTTTCAATTTCTGTATTTTCATTTGTCCTCCCTAGAGCCATTGGCTGTATTTTTTTCCAGCCAATCTCCTCCTGCTCTTTCCTGGCAATCTTTCTAGCCTCCGTAGATTTTGCATACTCTTTTGTTATCCCTGGCAAGGGTAACATTTAGCTGAGCTATGGGAGTAATCAGTACTGGACTCCCTCTCTGGCCAGCGTGGCTGCATCTACAGTTCAAGGTAGCTGGCCCAGCACTGGACTCTGGCAGTTGCCTCCTGCCAGACTCCTCCTAGTCACCCAGGCCAGAACTGTTCATCATGTCCCCTGGCTTACGGTATTTAACAATTTTCTCTGCCTTGTTATTTGTTCCCCCTCCTCCATCATGAACCTTTTCCACCATTGTCCTCTTGGCCATGTGGATTTGCCAAGGAAGGTTGGCAGCTGTTTTATTATCTATGGCTCTTGCCCAGCAATGGTGTCATCTAACAGAGTGACGTCTTTTTAATGGCTAACATATTGGAGTCTGAAATATCTGCAAGATAATGAGGCCTACAGAGGCTTGAGGGACACGTTTTTGGTTCTTGGAGGAGAGAATAAGAAATGGGATTAAGTAACACACAGATCCTTCCACATTCAGTCCAGAGCCAGAGGGCGGACACAGTTTTGAATTCCAGTGAAGTAAGAAGGTTTTCTCTTGTTTCAGATTGTAACCTAAGCAGTTGGAGTGATTTCTTTTGCTTGAGTTAGACCAATGGTGCTCAAGCTTTCATTGTTTTCTCTCCTTTTGATATATTTTGTCTTTAATCAATCTGCATTTATTAGGTAACAATTAGGAGAGAGTAGTATCATGGCCTCCATTTTACAGATAGGAGACTTAGGCATGAAGAGGTTATGTAATGTGGCCAAGCTGGCATGAATAAGCAGCAGGGCTGCAATCTGAACCCAGGCAGTCTGGCTCCAGAGCGTGTGCTCTTAACCATGATGCTAACCTGCCCCTCATGTGATTTAGTATTACCAATTTTTTTTTTACTAGTCATCTTTCATTAGGTGTTCATTACAATATGGAAGGATTCAGAGGTGCTGGGCGAAGGTCATGATCAGGAATGTGGACTCCACATTGGGCCCTCTTCAGTGGTACTTGCTTAGTGCTCATATTTGAGTTCCTTATACGAACGGCAGTAGTTCAAAAACACATAAGCTGCCAGTACCATAGAAAGCTCAGCAATGTTCCCTTTCTTCTTCCGGTAGTCACCTCTTTGAAACATTCCAGCAATGCCTTCAGGGGTGGAATCCCACATCAGTATCCAGCTCGGCAGTTCCTGTATTTTGATATCCATTAGTTTCTTCTCCTTCAATTGTATGATTAACACCATCTTGGAGTACAGGGTCAGTATTACCAAAGTAAAGTTAGACCATTCCAGTCAAATGCAAAGAAACTTAGTATCTTAGTTAGCTTGCTGTATGTTTTCATTGCTTTTTATTGTACTTCTTGAGGCAGTGAAAACTCCCTGTGGACTGCCATTGCTACCTATTCAGACTCAAAGGGGACAGGGTTCCCAGGTTGGAATCACTGTGTAAGAAACACTTTTAACTCAACTCCAAGCATTTGTCCATTGGACATCTACCTGCTTTCCCAAATCATTATAGGGCACATCAGTGACAACCAATTCATCATGTAGATATACTTTTTGTAGCATCTAAAGCCCAGTTTTGAATTTTGGCTTGTTTTGTTTTGCCAATTTGCAGACCTCTAGTTGGGAGGTCTTTTAAGATTATCCCCACACAACAAATACTCTGAGGAATCTATCTAGGTGTTGGAGCTGATTCCAGATCCAGCAAAGGAGAAGGATGCGTGGAAGGTTTGACCTCACCTTGGTGGACCAAGGGAGGATTAGAAAGTTGAGATACAGTAATGAGATCTGAACGAACAGTATGTTCTTGTTTTGTGTCTTTTCAAATGTTGGAACAGGAAGAAAAAGGAAAGGAGCTCAAAGACACAGTATTACCCATTAGATAAAATCCAAGCACTTAACATGGAATAATTATCCATGGTTCCCACATCCCCCCACCCCCATCTTGCTGAATTATTTTCAGTTCCCAGAACATGCCTTCTTTTTCATACTTCCAAGTTGTTGCATATATTGTTAACTTCACTAGGAAAGCTCTTTCTGCCTCTTGTCTGTGGAGAAAACTGTTGAGTACCCTTTAACATGAAGCTTAAATAACTGGCCTTTTATGGATTCTTCTTTGAGTTTTCAGGCATATTAAGTACTTCTTGCTCAGAGCTCCATGGCATCTATATAACTCCAGTGTAGGTAGCATTTATCACAGTTCAGAAATAGTCATTTATGTGTGCTCTTTTTGTTGAAAAGAACACACCTAAATGGTAAAAGATCTTGTGTCTTTTTTACCTTAATATCTCTGAACTTAGAATAATTGTTTATGTCTTCAAGATCCTGATCAGTAGACTTCCCTTAGCTCTTGACTGTCTTCTATTGAGAGATAACCAATGGTTTTTATCAAATCCCTAGCATATGTTCCCTTTGTTACCAGCAAATAGGATGGGGGAAGAGTCAGAAGGAAGAACTACAGAGGAAATAAATAGAAGAAACATAAAAAGCAGCTCTTTATTTCAAGAAAAGAAGCAGAAACCATGCACTGGTGTGCTACCTAATAGGCTCATGAATGTAGTTGTAATTGTTATAACTGTCAAATATTTGCTGAACTCCAAAGGGATGGCCCCAGCATTTTTTTTTTTTTTGAATGAGAAGGTTGAAAGAATATTTCTTCACAGCCTGGCTGTTTTTCCAAATCAGTTATCTCAAGGCACAATCAATTTGGAAAAGAGCTCTTTGGCTTGCTTCCTCTCTTTCCCTTTCTCCCTCCTCTTTAGCACATTCTGTTGGTTTGGCCAAGGAGCAGATTGAAAAGTCTAAAAAGACAAGGCCTGGAAATCAAAGAAGTAATTACAGCCAAAGGACTAAACAAAGAGGGTTTGGGTATGGCCTCTGTTGTCACTGGAGCAAACAGCAAAAAGTAAGCAAGAGGGCGACACTTGCCAAGTTGATCATCTCTGATTGGAAACCTCAGAGATGACATCAGTCTCCGGTGTGCAACAAACCCAGAGTGGCTCACCATGTGGAACATGTTAATGATATGTGGTTACCTAAGACCACTTCTTTTTTTATTTGTTAGACAAAAAATTCACATTTAAGAACCTTGAGATAAAATTCTGCAAAAAATAGGGTTTACTGATGATGAATAAGTAAACAATGAGTTACACAGGATAAACTTTGAAAAGACATCCAAATGGCTGAAGATGTAAATAAGTGGTTGGCAAGGACTCTTGTAAGAGAAGATGAGGGTGGAACTATTGGCCTCGGCTAAGGGGACTCAGACTCTGTTGAAGGTTAGAAATTCCATGACCGGAACGGAAGAAACCAAAGGAAACCAGAGTCAAAAAGGCATAATCAATAGAAATGACTCCCAAATCTCCAGTGCTAGAGGATTCCTTCTGTCTTCAGAGTTTTGATTTTACATCAAGTTTTTTCCCCTCAGTTTTAGGCTTTGAAACTGAATGTGCGTTAAAGTTCATGAAATAATGACTCATACCACTGAGATCTTGCCCAAGTAACAGGCATTGTGCTAAGCACCGGGACATAAAAAAACCCCATGAGATCCCCAAGTAAACACACTAGTAGTGAGAGAGGTGAATTATTTAATACTTATCTTGCCACGGCACTTCACCAAATCCTGATATATAGAGCTATATTTTCTAACAATTAGATCTAGCCAACGAAGCTTAATGATGAGGTTTGAGGACAAATAAGAGGTGGCATACAGTAAACAAATATGATTAATTTTTCTACAAAGAGATATACTTTGAGTACATAAATAGATTCTAATAAATCTGTTAAAAAACTGAATATTTCCCTTGGGAAATACTCCAACAGAGGCTGGATAACCATCCAAATGGTATCATAGGGTGACACCCAACATCCCTCCGATTTTTAAATCTAGGATTCTGGAACTCAGTCTTTCAGGTGGATTTTAGATTTGGATAAATGCTAAATGGTCACTATCCTATATACAGTTGACTGCTTTAAATAAAAATATCAATAAATTTGCCACATGTTTTTTTGCCTGTTATGAAAGTGAAATAATAGTTAATTTTCTATTTTTTTAATAAAATAATATTGGAAATATTATCAGAGTGTTATTGGTACTTCACAGTCTTCTATCACCTTATTGTGAAATGAAAAGGGACTGTTCCTTGTTCTTGAGCTAATATTGTTACCATCATTGATACATGTTCTTACGAAGAATGAAATAGAGGAGGTCAAACAATAAATAGCTCATCATTTATAGTAAGCCTCCCATGCCCCAAAGGGAACCCTAAGATATTCTGATGGGCCACAACATTCCAAAGCAAGGCAGTAAGACCCAGCCTGTCCTGTTTCTTAAATTCAGCAAGGCTCAATGTGGCTGTACCTGCCTATCCCCTTAGTATTCGAATGTCCTAATTGCTTGGACTCTTTCTCTCCACAAATAGTTTCATGTACTGTATTCAACATTAATGTAAGGTGACTATGTGGAGATGTCTTCTATTCCTACTTTTAGCAGATTAACAGCTAATAAACACCATGCAACACCCTCTCCTCCCCACCTCTTCTAAAAATACAGTGTTTGATTTGCCAACATTGGTGTATTTAAAGCCTCCAAGATTCCAGAGAAGATTTGAGAAAGTTAACTGTGCAAGTAAGGCATGTTCAGAGAGGAAGTTCCAATACAAAAAGCCAATCAGTTTATCAGCAGCTCATCTGAGAAGAACCTCAGGGTATTTTATAGTGATTTTTAAGAAAAGGATATTTGTTCTCACTTAAAATAAAACTTCTCACTTTCCTCTTGGGATACAAGACAGAAGAGAACTCTGGAAATGTATTACCTGGGGAGATACGTTTCATCTCAAGCGGGAAAACTTGTCTTTTCCAGGAAGGGACACCGTGTTATATTCCAGTGACTTATGCCATTTCTCTACCCTCCTCCATAGTCCCCAAACTTCCCTTCCTCCACTTAGACAGAAGCAGTTAATTCTAAACAAAAGTCAGTAATCAGAAGCTGTGTTCAAAACATTAAATGAAACCCCATCTAATACTCTATTTTGATGATATGTAATATCCGCAAAAAAAAATGTCTGAGATAACCTGGTTATGTTAAAATGATGTCCATCAACACCTCATATAAATGATATAGACTTTACTGAAGGGTGAAGTAGCTACTCTCTGCTTAAGTCTACTCATGATATTTGTGACCCTGACCTTAACTTGTTCTTTTTCTCATGCAGACCAAACCTCCTTTGAAGGAAGGTCAGGGTGAAATTCCATTACAGTTATGACTTGCTTGCAAATAATCTTCTTCTTCCTCTGGCCACCCAGTGTCACGTGTGCCTTGTGCTCTTCCTGATTAGTTTACTGGTGTTGCTGTCTCTCCGTGCTTCTGTATATACCACCTGCCAGAAAAACCACCCAGGCCCTGTAAAAAGTCAGTGTGTTTCTTGGGATTATTTACGACTTTCTTTACTGGCTTTTCTCTTTGCAGAACTGGACTGGAAGCCATCATGGAGACTTATGCGTTCTGGAGACCCCCTGTACGCACACTCACCTTTGAGGATTTCACCACCATGCAAAAGCAGCAAGGTAAAGCCCTGGGCAAAGCCTCTGCTCAGAGGTAGGGCCAGGGAGGGGGTGGGAGCTGAACTAATATAGTACAGCTAGCCACAAGCCCAGCCCAATTTTCCCGGAACGAAGATAATTTGGTAGCTCTGTAAAAACCAGAGCATCAACACTTGTACAAACAGGCCAGTTCCAGCTTTTCACCTGGCACCCCAAATTCTCTTTCCTTCCCAAAGCAAGGTTATACATTCATGATTATGATGGTGGTGAAATCATTTCCATCACTAAGCGTTCATGAAGCCCTTGGCATTGGAAGAGATCTTCAGAATTACTTCACTTATTCCTCATGGCAGCCTTATCAGTTCTCTTGTTCTAGCTTTGTGGATGAGAAAAAACTTAGCTTTGGCTTCAGCATTGACCTATGAAGCAGGAGGTCACGGTTTGATTCCTGGTCAGGGCACATGCCTGGGTTGCAGGCTCAGTCCTCAGTTGGGGCGTATAGGAGGCAGCCTATCAATGATTCTCTCTCATCATTGAGGTTTCTCTCTCTTTCTCACTCTTCCTCCCTTTCTCTAAAATCAATAAACATATATTAAAAAGACTCCCAAACTTAGCTTTGGACAATGGGAATAAATCACTCCAGGTTTGAAAGTAAGGAGAGGGCTGCCTGAATTTGTAGCTTGTGCTCTCTCCTTGGCTTATGTGGGACATGCCCCTCAAGTTGATGTGGTAGGTAGAGTCCCCTTCCCCCACTGCTTTGTGCTTTTCACCCAGTTTCGAATATCCCTTCCCTCATAGCTTAGGTTCATAAACCTGTGGCCACATGTATAGATGGCTCCTGGGCTGATTTCACCTCCTTTTCTCCATCTAGTCAGTGACTCTCCCAGGAGCAACACTCATTCATCTGGGTACCAGAGTGGAAGCTTTCCACTGTGTCAGACACCTTATGAGTCTTCCTCTCCAGTCTTTTCTTGCTCAAAAGTGACCGATTAAAATGATAGATTAAGCCTATTCTGTTCCATCAACAGGCCACCATTCACAGAATTCTATCTTTGAACTTGTGGCTCTGTGATATGGGAGGCCATTCTAGGACTTGACAGTTCATTATATTACATTCCCTCTCAGGGGAGCTCCTGGCAGTTTACATACTAAAAAGGGTTTGTAACATAAAACACTGAAATGTCTCAGGTTTTACGATGAATAACAGAGATTAAAAATATAGGCTCTGCAGTCAGACAGTGTGGGGTAGGCTCTTCTCACTGTTCCTTCCTAGATTTACAAACTTAGTCAAGTCCCTCATCTTTTCTGACAGTTTCCTCATCTGGAAAAAGGGAGAATATAATAGAATTCTTATAAGGACTAAAGGAAATGCATTTAAAAAGACAGGAAGCACTCAGTACATGCTAGCTCTCATCATCATCATCTCACCACCACCATCATCAAACCTATGTCTCTGTATATGGATACCTAAGAGGAAGATGAATCAGGGGCAAGAGCTCTCGCTTTTCTAATGATTATTCAAAACATGATGAGCCCATTCATCTTTATCGGCATCTAGTGAGGCAAATGATCCAGAATTCCTAGTTCTATTTTTATAAGTGGAAGAGAAATGGAAGTGACTTCCATTTCATATGAAGTGACTTGCTCCCCATAAAGCTTTAGTAGAAGCAGGTCAATAAATATTCAGGGTTTTATACTTCTTTAAAAATTCTCACCCAAGGACATGCTTTTATTGATTTTAGAGAGAGAAGAGAATGGGGGGGAGGGAGAGAAACTTCGACTGGGGATCAAACCCACAACCTGGGTATATGCCCTAACCCGGAATAGAACCTGCGACCTTTCGGAGTATGGGACAATGAACCACACTGGCCAGGGCCAGGGTGTTACGCTTCTTTTAGTCTTTCATGGCCCTTTTGAGGCATAGGTTTTTTGGGCAGGTGCAGCAACGGGAAACTGCATGAGTTGTTTAGGTATACAATATCTCAGGTTTCATGGTGCTTCTACTAAAAATTTATCCATACAAAGACTTATTGCTGATACTTTGCAAACAATGGTTTAAGAGAAATTGAACTTTTGAAGTAAAGTATCACACTTATTCAGTGACTCCCTTTTTCATCCGTGAGGGGAGAATGAGCCTGAATTATTGGATACATATGGCAGTGGGATGGGCTGGAGGAAAAGCCAAGGCTTTATTTAACTGAAATACATTTTTGAACCATACACTGAACTTGATCCAGATTTTCATTATTAAAATATATGTTAGTTTCTTGACGTTAACAAAGGACATAAAAGTAACAATCCCCATTTCCTCTTCCTTTAAGAAGTAAGAATTTCAGTAACTGTGGACAGTATCACTCATAAAATGAAGAAAAGAGTCAGAGCCATCTGTGTTGAACTGTTTTTGTGTCTTAGAAGTACAGAGTGGTGAATTTCTAGAGGAAACTTTCAGTGGCAGACTGATTGTGTAGCAATTACCTTTTAGTGAGAATATTGACAGTGTGGGCACTGAATCTAACATCCAAATGATGACTGACTCACCGAAGTGTCTATATTACCTCATTGCTTCAAACACATGACTCTCTGGCATGTCACATACATGGCCCAAGGCAATTTTGAAGCTGCTGCTGCTACACCAACCTAACTGCTGGATGAGGTCAAGGGTGCTTTATTCATTCTGCCCTTGCTTAATTTTTCTTATGTTTTATTAAGATCCATTTTTGATAAATTTCAAGGAAAGCACTTAGTTGAATTAGCCACAGGTTGTAAACCTAATCCTTCTGGTTTTAAAAACATAGTGAATGGGCGTCCTCATTGTTTTCTCTTATAAGAATGCATGGGATTCAGTGTCCTCTGCCTTTTGCACAAAAAGAAACTGAGGCATAGAGCAGTCTAGTACCATATCTGCAGTTAAGTGGTAGAAGAACTGAGTTGAGAACTCCAAAGTGGATTTCCTACTTGACAGGACAGTTTCCACCAGGACACATTATCTTTCCTCATTCTACCTTAGTACAGCTTTAATTTTCTATTAAAAAGTGTAGTTTATTCTTCTAGTTGATGGCTTATTGTTCAACAGCTTGTGCAATAACTCTCAATAGGTCCATATTTCATTTTAATGAAGTCAAGTGCTTGGTCTGACCTTCAGACATATTCATGTAGAATTAACAAGGGAGTTTATATTTTTGGAGAGTCTGGGGGTAGAAATTTTATTTCAGGAATGGCTTCTTGTTGAACACTGCTAGTGACAACTAACCAACTAAGTTATGCTTAGGGAAGTTGACTGAGACAATACAGAGACAGAAGAAAAGAAATAACAGCCCAGGTTAGTTATAGCCAAGTCCAATCCTGTTTTCCCAATGATGTTCAGATATTGTTCTGATAATGATGTTATAATGACATATATGATGGAGCTATTTGTATGGCCCAAACTGAGAGTACCTTTGTGAGCAGTGTCTCCAGTATATCTGACAACTGTAGTGCTAAAAGGAACCCTCCCGGACCGGTGACACCAGAGCTACAATATGTCTCCATCTGTGGAAGTGAGGAGACCTGCTGTTGACAGAAGCCCTCTCTCTCCTCAACTGATATCAGACACCACTAGGCAGATTTCAGCACCACTGGGTGTTTTAATGTTTGTGAGGTAGCTGAAGTTAGGATTATGAGGGTCTCTGTTGGTTTTTGGGCTTTGTTTTAATTAGAGGTTGGTTAGTGAGAGGAATCAGTTACTGAGCAAATTTATACTAGTAAGAGATTGGGAAAGGAGAACAGTTGAATGGGTAGCAGCCTTTGAACTACTGTGTGATCACTGTAATGACTCAAAAATAGCTGATTTAATTTATCACCAAGATAAGGAATAATGCCCATGAGGAGATCTCATTTATCAAGGAGATAAGGAATGATGCCCATGAGGAGCTCATGACAAGGATTGGAGAACATTTTAATTATCACTAAAACCAACAGTTATTGGTTACATTTTCTATTTTGTTCCAAAGTCCCTTATACTCAGTGTGTCCAAAACTGATTCTATGATTTACCTCACAGATTTGGCGCCCTCTCCTGGAGGAAGGACACCACCATCCATTAATCCCCCACCATATCCAAACATTACCAAGTTTTTAGATCCATCCACATCTTAATTTCCCTTGGTACCACCCTACTCCCAGGTGTCATCATTTCTCATTTGACTTTATTCTCAGGCTCCCCAGGGTGGTAACCAAGCTGCCAGCAACCCTGGATATACATTTTTTTTTTTTTAAGTTTGAATCTGTTGGGAAGGTTATGTGCCTCTCTCCTAACATTTCTAGCCAAAATCCCATGTGTCTCATGGACTCTAATTGAGTCACCTGAACCAATTGCTGAGGCAGTGGGGGCGGTGAACGTGATGCCTGGATTGTCCAGATGCAAGTCACGTGCTTTTCCGAGTCATGTGCTTTTCCAGGAGGCTATGCAAAGGTCCGATGTACACTGCAGCAAGGAAGGCAGTAAAATAAGTAGCAGAGAAACAAACAAGTTTATGGAAGGTGAAAAAAATAGGGGCAGTCCACCTAGGGAATGTGGAAGGCATAAAACAGGCCATCTAAGAAACAGAAGGACCAAGGTGAAGAATGAGAATTGGGCAACTATATAAAATGCTGTTTTTAGGGGAAGAGGTTTGGATCTGCGCATATCTTTAAACTTTATAGAGAAGGATGCACTAGGAGTCTTTCTCGACTGAAACCACACAATTCCCATTAGTGCTCTAATGTTTCACCTTTGCACGCTGAGTGGGGTACTGATTTCCACTAAGGGTAATTCCTTGGTTGGGATGAACAGGGCTGTGATCATTAAACTTTATGGCTACTGGGTTGATTCCCTGGAATCAGTCCACAGGATGCTGACATTTTACCTCTTACCTGTTTGAAAGCCTCAAAGAAAGCCACTCAAGGACACATAGTGAATCAGCACTTCTCAGGGACAGATGCCATCGAGTTCTACGAGAGGGGTGCCTGGCTCATGGAACCAAGTAATTACATGGAAATTTATTCTTTACTAGCTCAGATGGGGTTTTGTTTTACCATTTTTAAGTTTTATTTTTTTGGGAGGGATGGGGAAGCACAACAAATTGAACCCAAAATGAAGCTGTATGTGAAAGCCTCCATATTACAGTCTGGAAGTGATCAATTTAAAGATGCAAAAGTCAGCAGGTTTGCTATTCAGGATTTTCACGGTCACATTTAACTGTCTTCATAGTGCACAAGTATATTCTGGGCTATTGTCTTCATGTGGAATCCCTGCTACATATGGATTCTTTTTGGTTATTTTGGCTGTTAGCCTTGAATATTGGAGCAAATTAAAGTCGAGTTTGAATGTTAATGAACACCTCCTCACTTTGGTCAACAAACTAGGGTGCAGAAAGGTAGAGTGGGTGGAGGATAGGTCTTGGAATGCCAGAGGGTTTTTGGTTATTTAGGACATTATGTTTTTAAAAACATTATATTAGTTTCAGATGTACAAAATAGTGATTTGACATTTATATACTTTACAATGTGATCACCATGGCAAATCTAGTCAATATCTGTCCCTGTATACAGTTATTACAATATTACTGACTATATTCCTTATGCTGTGCAACCCTGTTCACTTATATGTGGAATCTAAGAAACAGAACAAACTAACAAAACAAAACAGACTCACAGAGACAGAGAACAAACTGATGGTTGTCAGAAGGGAGAGGGATAGGGGAATGGGTAAAAAGGTGAAGGGGATTAAGAGGTACAGACTTCCAGCTATAAACTAAATATCATGGCCATTACATTTGAATCACCTCTCAGAAGTGGATTAAGTCCTTTGAGTAGACTCAGTGGTCTTCATCCACTGGGGAAAGTATCCATCTATCTATTTGTGTTCAATTCTGCTTTGCTTGATCTGAGAAGAGATGGAGACATAGGGCATCTAGTGTCCATAGGGGCAGAGCTCAGTGGGGAGGGGCCAATATTCAGAGAGGAAACAGAGTTGGGAATATGGCCCTGGTGAGTCCATAGTTGTCACGTGCCCAGTGATCTGTCTTCTAGCAGTTACATTGGGGCATCTACCTATGACACAGTGCTCACCAGTGGAGAGGCCGAGATGCTCAGCTCCACGGACAGAGGCCAACATCTCTGAGCCATCTCAACAGAACCCAAATACACCAAGATTCCCTTCTCCTTCCTTCATTCCTTCACTCGTACAAGGGAAGAAGAAAGGAAACAAATATTTAATGCCTATATGTACTTTGTAATATATATTATCCCATCTATTTCTTAAAACATCCCTACCAGGTAGAGATTCATAATTCCATTTACATGGAGAGGCTAACTTGCTAAGCCAGAAAAACATCTGGAATTGGAACTGAGTTTGTTTGACTCCATAGACCATGTTCATCATTAAGTAAAGTTTAAATCAAGACCCTAGAGCAGTTGGACCTGGCGGGCAGAGAGGGGATGAGGGAGGCACACTTTTCTCCGAGAGGCAGTTCCGACCCCTCTGTATCAGCATGGCCTGGCCTCCCACTCTGCCCAAGCTTCTCTGCGATGAGAAGTGTTGAAATGCACAGGGAGGGTGGCCTGCCTCCTTACGCTTACTTAGCACTTGGCTGGCACTCCCAATCTTGTTTAACAGCTGACAAGTTGTTAGATCATAACAATAAAGACTTCTCAGTATCTCGGGTTGGTTCTCTGCAAAATGCATACCATGGTCTTCTCTATTGGACTTTGAAAACTCGCTACTATCTGTAGTGAGTAAGCACATTGGAACATTTCTTCAAAGCCAACAGAAGCATCATGACCTCTCGGACAGGTTTGCTCTCCCCACTTCAAACACTAGTTCATATGGGGGGCTCCCACCCCCTGAAGCTCAGCAGGCCACCAAGTCTCATTTCCAGTGAGTGTCGTTTAAAAGCCAAAGCAAGCTGACTACAAACTTTTTAACATGTGCCTCTCATCTGCTCAGCAGAAATCCCTGTAACTTGTTAATAGTTCCCGTCTTATTTTTTTGTAGTGAAACCAATTGAGGGCTTAAATCAGTACCATTCGTTCCATCTCGGGTCACCCGAAAAAACCATTAGAGTTGTAAAAAGTCATCTGCTCCATCCTACACTTCCTGCTGCAGGGTGAGGGCCAGTGCCTGGTGAAGCCTACCTGTAACAGGACAGTGCAATGCCCTGCACAGGGGCTCTCTGGGGGGACTGCATAAACACCAGATCTGGGAGAGCAAGGACGGGCTTTCAGAGAGGAGACCAGATACAGAGCCCATAAAACACAACTCTCTTTACAGCTGGAGTCAAGTTTCTCCATTTGTGCTGTAGCAATTATTTCACAGAAGCTCACAGCATTTGGGGTGAAAGATAAGGAAAATGCCTCTAAGAGGAACTATAGGCTTACAGAAAACAAATTGCCAAGCTTCCTGTAAGGCCCTGCAGGCTAGGCATTCAGAGGTACAAAGGCAAGATGCACCAGAGGTTTTTTCTCACTCTGCCCAGTCTTCCCTTCCAGAATGCCTTCGTTTTATTAAAAGGATTCCTGGAAAGGATTTGTTATTGGCTATTTGCACTTTAGCATCAATTGAATTCTCAGACACAAATGTAATTTTAAGAAAAACAAACTGAAGTCTATCAGTTCAAGCCCCTCATTTCACAGGTGAGAGGAATGAAGAGGTAGCCCACCTCACCCGTGGTCATGAGCTGGGTAGATGGAATCAGGCTCGGTGCTCTTCCTACCATGGTCGGCTGCTGGCTGATGTCTTCCAGAAGTAGTTACAATATTGGCCTTATCTCAATTTATGGAATGAAAGTCTTTGTTACCTCTCTTAAAGGAATTTAAGGCATAAACAAGAAACCAGGAAGGTGAATTTCCTGAAATGACTTTAAAATCAGCAGCTATTTATAACTAATCCAATTCTACCTTAGAAGCTCATTGGGGAAATTACTAGTATTTTGACCAAGGAAGAGATATTAGTTGGGCTCTATAAAAATCTGACACTGAAAAGAATTATTAAGAACTAAATTTGTATTATTACATCCAACACTATTACCATTTCTGCATATGTAGGCTGAGGCCTTTCTTTTCCTGTTAAAAATGAACTTTTGGCTTCTCTTTGAGGTATCTGCTTCTTTATGTGCAAATCTGGGCCATCCTCTCTGGTGCCCTATGGGTGGTTTCTTTGCATCCCAATATCTGGAATCTTGCTGGTTTTCTTCACATTTCCCTCACTGATAAAAACTTTATTTCTGCTGCTTTCCACTTAAAATGTCCTTGACCCTTTTATAACAGTCCAGGTTCTTAAGAGTCCCTACATGAGTTGTGGGTGACCTTGGGGAATCATAGCTCACTATCATTCTGGGAAACTCCCAACCTTGCCCTGAAGGAGGAGCTCCACCATGGTAGATTCCCTATGGAAGACAAAGCAGCTGATCATTCTAGAGAATTCAAAGGAAAGGTCCAACAGCCCCAGAACCCAACCACTGTCTTGAACTTCCAATGGGGAGACAGGAAGTGGAGGCTTGAGAAGGTCCTTTTTGGTCTTAAACTATCTGAAGGCAAAAGCAGGTTGTGTTGAACTGGCCCTTCGCCTGTTGGTGCACCTGCCACCAGTCCAGTTCTAATATCCACATGTCATAAGAGCCCTTTCAGATCCAGATCCAGGGGCTTTATGAATTGAAAGGGACCAAGAGGCCCTCTAACCCAATATGTGCTCCCTAGACCAGCAGCATCAATATCACCTGAGAACTTACTGGAAATGCAATTCCTCAGGCCCTGCCCCAGACCTAGAGAATCAGGAACCCCGGGGGGTGGGGGGTGGGGGTGGTCAGTGACCTGGGTTTCAAGCCCTCCATGATTCTCAAGCACACTTGAGTTTAGCAATCACTATTCCAGTACTTAGAAATAAGGAATTTGGGTTGTATCATTGGTTCTCAACTAGGGCTGCACATCAGAATCACTTGGGGAACTTTAAGGCCATATGAATATGGAGGTTCCATGCTCAGAAATTCTCATTTAGTTGGTTTGAGGTGGGATTCTGGAACTTAAGAAATTTTTAAAGCTCCTCCTACCTTGAGAACCACTGATCTAACTCAAGTTATCATCTTCTAGATAAGGAAACTGAAACTCAGAGGGGAAAGTGATATGCCTAGGGTCAGATGGGGGGGGAGGGTATAACCAAGCTGAGATCTCTAGACTTTACTACCTGATTGGCTCTTGTCCTGGCAAATACCCCAAACCCAAAGATGGCATTTGCAATATTAGTTCCAGGCTTTGAAACTGGGCAGGCTTTTATAAAAGGAGACTTTGTTTTGGTGAGCTTTGCTTTATGCTTACTCTCGCTCTTGCAATTGTGCTCATAATGTATTTCATGACAGAACTGCAATTCCATACCTCAGTTCCCACTACCTGGGCCACTCTGCTCAGCTCTCCCAGGCCTCAACCTTGACTTGGCCCACCTTGCCCCAAGTACTCCATTTCCTCTGCGATTAAGACCCTGAGATTTGGTATTCTATATTTTTAGCTGGAAGTCTAAATATGGTGAAGCAAGCAACAGTGCCCAATTAAAATACATATATAATGCATTTCCACTGAGAATGGGAAAAGTTGAGCTACTGGATTTCAGTGCTGATTACCAGAGGTCTTACTAGAAAATGAGGTTGATGGTAAGAAATGGCAAAGTGAATATTAGAAGGCTTATTATTATTTTTTCTGAAAAGGAAGACTTACTTCACAGAGAAACAAAAGAGTTTGGTATTCTTTTCTGTCACCCTCTTTGTCCTCTTTTTTGGAGAGGACACACACACATACAGGTGTTAACACTTACCATAAGTTTGCTGAGCTAAGAGAAAACTGGTTCTGTAAAAATCAGCCCATCTTGGACATTTGAGGGTACCTCCTGCATGGCTTGCATCTGGCCTAGACAGACTCAACTTAAAAGGCCTCTGTCTCAATGGAATTCATGTTTTATTTTTCAGGGGGCAGCACAGGCACTTCCCCGACCACCTCCAGCACTGGCACACCATCCCCTTCAGCTTCTTCTCATATTCTATCTCCATCCTGTTCTCCTCCAACTTTTCATCTGGCCCCCAACACTTTCAATGTGGGCTGCCGAGAGAGCCAGCTGTGCAATCTGAACCTCTCTGATTACCCGCCCTGTGCCCGAAGCAACATGGCTGCCTTGCAGAGCTACCCAGGGCTGAGTGACAGTGGCTACAACAGGCTGCAGAGTGGCGCTGCTGCAGCCACTCAGCCCTCCGAAACCTTCATGCCTCAGAGGACTCCATCCCTGATCTCAGGAATACCAACTCCTCCCTCGTTGCCTAGCAACAGCAAGATGGAAGCCTACGGTGGCCAGCTGGGGTCCTTCCCCACTTCCCAGTTTCAGTATGTCATGCAGGCAGGCAATGCGGCCTCCTCCTCCTCCTCGCCACACATGTTTGGGGGCGGCCACATGCAGCAGAGCTCCTACAATGCCTTCTCTCTCCACAACCCTTACAATCTGTACGGATACAACTTCCCCGCTTCCCCTAGGCTGGCTGCCAGCCCAGAGAAACTGAGCGCCTCGCAAAGCACTTTACTCTGTTCTTCGCCTTCCAATGGGGCCTTCGGAGAGAGGCAGTACCTGCCCACGGGGATGGAGCACAGCATGCACATGATAAGCCCTTCGCCCAACAACCAGCAGGGGGCTAACACCTGTGACGGCCGGCAGTATGGGGCGGTCCCAGGCTCCTCCTCCCAGATGTCAGTACACATGGTTTAAAGGCCAGTCCAACTAGCAGCCAAGGCCCCAGAGTCTCCATGGGCACCTCCTCCTCTTTAGGAGCCCAAGGCCCTTGAAACACAGGAACTGCATATATATGTATTTTTTTTTTTCTGGAGGAGGAAAGTATATGCCCAAGAACAAGAGACATTGAAGCCACTGAAGTACACTCATGATGGAATCATCTTCAACCTAGTGGCCATGCTCCTGCCTTCCCAAAGCTTAGTTTTATAAAGCATCGTCTACTCCAGAGTGTTCTTTGAAGAAACTGAATAATCATTTTATAATAATGTTAAGGGAGATGCTAGTGTCTTGCAGCCATGAAGTTAGCCACACACACATACAGAATGACCCATACATACATACATGCATGCATACACACATATGTTCACACAGACTCATACACACATACATATACATGCACATAGACTCAGAACTGGGTGAACTCTGTGGAGGGAGGCCCGCAATGGGTATTTTTGCCGAGAATTGTCTGTGTATGACACTAGATGGACCCGGCCGGCAGTACTGCCCACCTTTCTCCCTTGCAGCTGTCTGTTTCTGGAATGAACCATGTATCCTGGAACCCCTTCCCATCGATGAAGGTGGGAAGACATCAGAACTACAGCTGGACTTGGCTTCTTGAAGAAAATTGTTTTTAAACTTTGGTTGTCTTCAGTCAGTGTGATGTTCCCAGTGGTGCCGTGAAAAGATGGAGAGAGAAAAAGAGAAAGAATAGAGGGCAAGAGAGAGGCCGAGAGCAAGACTGACAGAGGAAGTGCAAGGAGTGATGAGAGTTTCAATTCACCAAGGAATTGGTTTTGGTTTGTTTCCCCAGCCCCCCTACAGGTTATAGAAGGGATCATGGTGTTGTTGAGGAGTGAGCTTCTCTGGGACACTGTGCCTGGTCAAGGTCAGTGGTGAGAGGGACCGTGCAAGGAATGAGTCTTGATCCCACAGCTCTGACCATTGTGATCCAGAAGACGGTGCACCACATGGGAAGTGTGGATTCTGGAGCATGTAGCCTGGTGTGAGAAGGGATGTAGGGGGAGTGTGAAGATGGAAAAATATTATAACCCTGGCAGATGGAACCAAGTGCAGAGGCGACAAAAGAAGCCTGGCCTTCGCAAGTCAGATGCAGACACCTGGCAGGAGAGATCCTGTCATGTCCCAGGGAATTGCAGATGGGCCTTCTACATCCTTCCACCTGCCCTCAGATCTCCATTTTTATCAAATAGTGCATTGCATTGATGTTTTGGGTTTTTGCCTTCATCTTTCCCTTCCCCTTCAAGTCCTTTAATGATAAGAAAAACAAGTGGGGTTTGGTGCAAGCTCAACCTTTTAAATGGTGTGGAAATGCAAATAATACCAAGTAAAATAATACAGATATTATTAAGATTTTTGGTTTTGAGGTGTTGTAGATAAGTGTATTTATGTGCCTAGTGGGGAATTCAATATTATGAATATTAAAAAAGGGGGCAATAAAAAGGGTATGTAAAATATGTATGAAGAAAAGGTGTATAAAAATTTGCCCTAATGCACGGAACTCTGTTTCTAAGTGCCAAGCACAGAAAGCCGCTAAATAAAATCTTTGCCATTGTTCTCTGTGTGTTTGTTTCTATGGCAAATGTGAATAGCAGCCTATACACATGCCCTGCACTTTACAATGAACACGGTGCTCTCATCTCCAGTACTTTACATGACCTTTATTCAGATCCCATGAAGAAAATATTACTGTCCTCATTTTATGTTAGTAAGTGAGCTCCAGAGAAACTGAGCAAATTATCCCGACCGAATCAGAGTCCGTCAGAGAGAGAGGTAGAACTGAAACCAGGTCTGATTTCAGTGGGACATGCACTTTCAGATTAGCCCTAGAAGCCTTCATGAGTCTAAGAGCCTCCCTTATCACAGTCATGTGCTAGCTAGACATTACATGAATATCTCACCGAATCCACCCACAATTCTGCAAGGTAGCAATTATTTTTAGCATCATTTCATATACAGTAGGTCCTTGGGTTATTTTGGAGATCCGTTCCCACGGTGCGACGTAACGCGATTTTCGCTGTAAGTCAGAACCCACCTACATAAGCACCTACGTCACTCACATGGAGCACATACACAGCAGTAATGAAGTGAAACAGTAAAAAAAAAAAAATTAAGTGAAAGATAAAAATTCCTGACCTTTACTTGTGGTAAATAATAAAAAACATAAAGCACATATGTACATACTTCAAAATGACAGAACTTATTTTTAATAAATACTATAAATGGGAGATGGTGAAACGATGTACGTAGAGTCCGACTACCTGTATCTGGAAATAAGCTTTAAAAAGGTTAAGTACTTGACCAAGGCCCTCAGGTGGTAAGTGGTTGAGCTGGTGGAATTCTGACTGTAAGATCTGCGCAATTAACACTGAGTCCCCTGGAGCCTCAGCAGTCCTGTGAGGAACAATTAGGAAGGAAGACATAGCCTAAGCAGTGGTAGGCAAACTGTGGCTCGGCAAACCGAGGTTCGTGAGCCACATGTGGCTCTTTGGCCCCTTCAGTGTGGCTCTTCCACAAAATACCAACTTCTGCTCATGGGCCACGAAGTTTCAATCGCACTGTCCGTGTGCGCCCGCACGTGGTATTTTGTGGAAGAGCCACACTGAAGGGGCCAAAGAGCTGCATGTGGCTCGCGAGCAGCGGTTTGCCGACCACGGGCCTAAGGGGTTGAATGAAGACTGCCTCTGTGGCTGGATTTACTTGGAATGCTTAATTGTAAATATATGCGCTCTCCTTTGAATGTACCACCACAGCACGGGAGGGGTGATTTTGAGTTGTCATGCACTAAATAATGACTTCTAAGACACTAATGTGCCTAGGGCTCTTCCACATGTAAGCACTTCCCCATATCCCATTTGAACTCTGCAAGAGCCATGAGATGTGGACAAGGCAGGAACTACCGTTTTGTAAATGGGAGATCAGGATGATAAAGGTTGTAACATGCCTGTATTTAAATGGGCATGGGAAGCAGCAGAGCCAGGACCTGAAATCTCCTGCCCTGACTGTTCCCTGGTGGACAGTTACACTGGGAACCCACTGACCATTTCACCAGGGTTTGATTGGGGGGTGGTGGCAGGTTGCCGACCATCACACTCATTAACTAGATATGGAGCTTGGATTGGGGGAGCAAAACCTTAATTAATCATCACTTTGGTTTTATAAATAGCTCCAAAGAGTGGCATGCCGGTTAATTCCATTAGCCACCAGACCATTGCCAGAACAGCAGGGACAGTGGCTGACTGAGGGCCTGTGGTTTGTAGGCTCTCTGGGCATGACATGTCTCAAATTATATTAGGTACAGACAATTTCTGTAATTTGGATGAATTACAACAATAGAAATCAGTTACATCTGAATCATGGCATATGTTTCTATCTGTAACTGAGAAGTAATAAAACTATTTATTTTTAACCAAAACTGGGTAAATACTCAAGAATATGCTCTACCCTATTCTCTCCAATGCAATCGTGAAAATTCATTGTAATTGGTACACTGGTTACATACAAAGTGCTACTAGACGTTATTATATACAAAGGCCTATAGAATTATATTCCTCTATAGTTAAGCTGCTCCTCCCTTGCTCCCGTTTCTTGAGGAAAGCGATCTTGTTCCTCTTTGCATCCTCAATGCCCAGGACAGCTCCCGGCCTCTTACAGAATCTCAATACATATTTATTCTTATTGCTGAATTTATCAACCAATCCCATTTGTCAAGGATAGTGCAAAATGGTTGCATTCACTCCAAATTAATGGGGCCTAAATTTACAAGGATTTATTGTTCTTCATGCTGTATTCTTTGACAGATTAATGTGAATTTAATTTAGATACTAGCTTGTCAGCATCCTTACACATAATGGAGAATAAAAAAATGTTTCTTGGTTTCTTTCCTGAAAGGGTTCACTTTTTACACAGCCAGGTACGTGTGAGGCAAATGACAGAATATGCTCAGTGTAAAAAGGTGAGGCTGGGGAGAACTTGATTCAGCTTTGAAAGATGCTCAGAATTTTTATAGAAGGAATGACAGGCTAAAAATAAAATAACATTTTAAAAGTCAGTGAAATAAGTTTTAGAAGAAAAATGACAGCATCTCAATTCAAACCTAGTAATTTAAGAAAATGAGACATTCAGAAACTTCTTTCAGCCTACAGACCAGCCGTTCTCAACCTGTGGGTCGCGACCCCTTTGGGGGTTGAACGACTCTTTCACAGGGGTCACCTAAATACATCCTGCATATCAGATATTTACATTATGATTCATAACAGTAGCAAAATTACAGTTATGAAGTAGCAATGAAAATAATTTTATGGTTGGGGGTCACCACAACATGAGGAACTGTATTAAAGGGTCGCAGCATTAGGAAGGTTGAGAACCACTGCTATAGACTAACATCCTCTTTTATGCAATACTTTGTCATTTGTGAGAGAATCAAGGGCTGAGACTGGAGGGAAAAGAATCGAGGGCTGAGACTGAAGGGAAGAATCAAATGTCTGAGTCATTATTGAGCACTCTGAGGATTTCAGAAGCTCTGCTGTACCAATTTGCATTTAATAAACTAAAGGAGAGAGGTCTTCCCAAGGAAACCCAGCCACAAAGATACATTTTCACCAAGCTTATCTGCTTATGATTATCATTTGGAAATCTGATTTTATCTGGACATAACTTCATTGTAAGTCAAAGTATATACAGGGTTTGGTACCATCCCCTGCTTCAGGCATCCACTGAGGTCTTGGAATGTATCCTCCTGGAATAGGGGGAACTCCTGTCTCTAGCAAACAAATGGATAGTATAATTTTAGATTGCAAAAATCATTTTGAGTAATTTAAAAATAATAGGATGAGAGAGACTGATGGGGGAGTAAGGATAAAGGCTTATGCAGACATTACCTTAGAATCTGCATACTCCAACTTATGCTGAGGATGGCATGTCCTCATGGGAAGATGGGTTCTGCTAGCCTTGCGTCAGATGAGACTGGGCATTTCTGTCCTCCCGAGGGCTTTGTGGCATTGACACTTATTTACTAAAGCCCTACTGCTGACCTTCTGGGACTGGGGCCATTTAGAGATGCCTCAGATCTCAATCTATCTACTTCATGGCCACAGTGAAGTCCTATTTTCATGACTCCCTTGGCAGAAGGATGAGAGTCATTCCTTCTATCTGACTTCATTAAAAGGTTAAAACTGATGCTCAGAAAACCAATTAATAACAATCAAATTACTAATGAGTGATAAATAATAAGAAAAATATTAAGTACAACTTGGTATTCTACAATGTTCTCAGGATTATTCTATGTTGTTTGGGCATGTAGAAAATTTCTACCTTGAAGATGATGTCAGCCTGGTTAAGAGGAGTAAATATATAAGCACATGAAACAGTGAACAATAAAAGGATTAAACTGCTGATAATGGCCATGCAGGCATACCTCCTCTTATAGTACTTTGCTCTACTGCATTTGCAGATGTTGAGTTTTCATCAATATGCAGGCAAGACCCTACACCAGCAAAAAATTATGACTTACTGGAGGCCCAGGTAATGTTTAGTATTTTTTAGCAAAAAAGCATTTTTAATTAAGTTATGTATATTATTTTTTAGACAAAATGCTATTGCACATCTAATGGACTACAGTATAGTATAAACATGACTTTTATACACACTGGGAACCCCCCCCCCAAAAAAAAATCATGTGACTCACTTTATTGCGATATTGACTTTATAGTAATGGTCTGGAACCAAACCTGCAATATCTCTATGTCTGTATATGAAGCACAATTTTAGAAAGGAACAAATTTTTATTGAGTGTTTATTACATGTTACACATTATGCAAGTTATCCTATAATCCTTGCAACTACCTTGTAGAACTTGTATTTCAGTCTCTATTTTATAGATGGTGTGGACGAAAGGGGCCACATGCTAACCTGACAAACTCAGGGAAGGCCTGCATAGCAGTCTTGCAAACTCAGAGACCTAAAGTAACCACAAAGGATGGTCTGACATTAAACTTTAACTAAAAGCAGTTATGGTGGGTAGTTACATCCTAGGCCGGTATCTTCACTGACAAGGTCAACCTTTACCTTAACTGAGCCTATCTGTCTTTTTGCATCTATAATAACACTAGTGGCCCAGTGTGCGATATCGCGCACAGGAGGCCATCCGCTGCTTCCATGGGAGCCCGTGGGAACATGCTGCTTCCACAGGAGCTGGCAGGAGGGAGCCATGCTGCCTCCACGGGAGCTACACTGCGTTTGCGAGCCGCCGGAGCCCGTAGGAGCTGGGAGCAAGCTGTGCCGCTTCCACAGGAGCCGGGAAGAAGCCGTACTGTTTCCACGGGAGGCGGAAGCGAGCTGGGAGGGAGCCGCACCACTTCCGTGGGAGGTGGGAGCAAGGCACTGCCACCTACGGGAGCCAGGAGGGAGCCACGCTGCTTTGGGAGGTGGGAGGGAGCTGCCGCCGCCGCCTGTGGGAGCGGGGACCTAGAGGTGCTCCATGCATCTCCTGGTGACCAGTTACACATGCAGCCCTGCCCCTCGCCATGCCCAGCCCTGCCCCTTGCCAGACACAGCCATGCCCAGCCTGTTGAACGGTCATTACTGTGATGCAGTAACAGACAATTTGCATATTACTTCTTTATATATACACACACACACACACACACACACAAACACACACATACATACTAGAGGCCTGGTGCACGGAATTCATGCACAGGGGTGTGTGTGTGTCCCTCGGCCCAGCCTGCACCCTCTCCAATCTGGGACATCCCTCTCACAATCCAGGATTGCTGGCTCCCAACTGCTCGCCTGCCTTCCTGCCTGATTGCCCCTAACTGCTTCTGCCTGCCAGCCTGTTCACCCCCAACCACTCCCCTGCCAGCCCGATTGCCACCAACTGTTCTCCCCTGTAGGCCTGGTCGCTCCCAACTGCCCTCCCCTGCTGGCCTGGTCGCTCCCAACTGCCCTCCCTTTCAGGCTTGGTCCCTCCCAACTGCCCTCCCATGCTGGCCTGATCACCCACAATTGCCCTCCCTTGCCAGCCATCTTGTGGCAGCCATCTTGTGTCCACATGGGGGCGGCCATCTTGTATGTTAGAGTGATGGTCAATTTGCATATTACTCTTTTATTAGACTACCCTTTGAAATGTCTAGGTAACTTGTAACTTCCCTTTTTCTGGAGCCCCTTGGGCACAACCTAATGTGCTGGGTGCCAGGACAGATGCCACAAATTCCTTCATTATCATGTTAATCGTTCCTGCACCCACCTAAGTATGTGTCTATCATTTTACTTTTTATCCAATCCCAGGGGTTTCCTTACTTTGCTTTCTCCTGCCTCTCTAGTCTGTCACCAATGGATTTCATGTAACTCACCTATGTCCCTTTCCTTTTATTGCAATGTATAAATACAGATATAACCTGCCATTCTCTGGAGCATTATCTCAATTCATTGAGGTTCTGCTTCCTGGCATATGTCAACACTTTGGCTCAAATAAACTCACAAAAATTCTTTACAGGTCTCAATGGTTTTTTACGTTAACAATGGGGAAACTGAAACTCATGGAAGTTAGTAATGTACACAAAATCATAGAGCTTGCAAGTGACAAACAGGCACCAACCCAGGCCTTTCCCCCACCATATTCTGCAAAAAGTGAGATTTATAGGGACTATGATAGAGATGTTTTCATAGAGAAGGTTGAACTTGAGTTTTCCTTTGAAGAATTCATCAAAACTGCATAAACTGAGGAGAAAGGATGGTGTAAGGATGGGAAGCAGCACAGTTAAGAAAAGTATGCTCCATATGGGACAATGAAATATGGCGGTGGGTTTGGAGGAGAGCATGTTCACTCTCTTAAGTCAAATCTCAAATCTCTTCAGTCAAATGTTCTCCCTGCTGTTCCTGACACCATGACTCTGGATTCTGTTTTTCTTATGTGAGAGTCCTAACTTTGTAATTTAAGCAATTCAGGATTCCATTGTATCTCACTGGGAACATTTACCCTGGGAAGGACCAGTGGGGGCTAGGAGGTGATGGCGGAGTCATGCTACATCCCCTGCAACACTGCCACACATACCCATCCCTGGCCAGGGCCTCAGGGATAGGTCGACTGGAACCCTCCATGCGAGCTCTGCACACAGCCCCTTGCTTTCCCCAGCCAGGGATGCAGTGCCACGTGGGATGGTGAAAGGCGACCTTGCTACTTAAGGCTGAGAAACACTCATCATGCTTTCCTTCCTAGCTCATTTTACTGCGCAGAGCACTCATCTTTTATGGGCCAGTCTAATGGCCTTTCCCACTTCAGATGCCTCCTTCTCACACTTTCTGCCTCTATTAGACTTTATTACAGGTCCTGCAGAGGCATAGAAAAGCAAAGAGGTTTTGAGTCTTTTTTAGTGTTTTCATCCAGTAAAGCTGAAACAGACAAAGCGAACTGCCAGAGGATTGCCAAGTCAACCCTCCAGCAATTCCCTAATCTAGCAGAATTTTCTTGACTCCATGAAGAGGATTCTTGGAGTTCTCCCCATATTTCCACACTGCACACCTTCCTTCACTCATGCAAAGATAAAGCTTTCCTAAGTTTGTGGAGAGCGGCTACAGTGTTTGGACAGGTTCAAGCCTCAGACTAATGAGAGGGCACAGTCCTCTCATGGCCACGTGCAAGTCCCAGCTTGGAGGGCAGAGCCCTCCCAGCACAATTATAGCCAACAGCTATAGTTGTAAGCTTGAACCTATGGTCCGAACACATGGCCCCACGTGTCTGAGTAATGTGGGCTTGATAGAGTTCAAGTGCATGTAATTGAGTAGATTAGAACAGTGTAAACATCTTGACCACGCCCTTATTTTACCTCCTGGAATCTGGCTATAAAATAAAGACTTGGCTTGCCGGCACTGTCGCTGTCTCTCCATCAGAGAAGCAGCGTCCCGCTGAGACCCAGCTTTCATTCTCTTGTCTGTCTTTTCTAAATCCTTCACCGCCCCTACTCAAGTTCACCCTTGGCTGTGCTGGCGCGGCACAAAGTTGTCTTTAGATGATGTAACAGATTAACTCCCAAATATTAACACATTAATGTTTATTGAGTGTTTATCTCACAGTCCAATATGGGCTTCCTGGTAGGATGACTCTTCTCAAAGCAGTGATTCTGGGAACTAGTTTCCTTCCCAGATCCACTATCTTCAACACATAGTACATACGGTACCTCTCTATTCAGGTAGCAGAGGAAGAATGGAAACTAGTTCCTCAATCTTTCATCTAGAAATGGTTTTCAGAAACACTTAGGCAAACTACCAGAGGTTCCAGGTCCCATTTCCAGAGTCTAAGGAGAGTTTCATGCTTCATCAATAGAGCCTTTTTCCTAAGTGCTGGTTTTGCGTCTTTGCAATGTGGGCTTATGTACATCTTTTCATTAAAGCTCTCCAAGCATCTAACATGGGCTCATTTTCTTGGGCCAGGGAAAGCCTTCCTCAGTCAGAGAAGATTGAGGCCTAAGTAAAATAATCAGTGAAAAAGCCAGAAGATCCAGAATGGGAAAGACTTCATTTTCTGCTTAAACCACCATGATGCAAGACTCCTCATCACCCAGCGACACCCTTTAGTATATAACTGAGCAGAGATATCCTCAAGCAAACTGACATTGTTGAAATTAGCCAAGAATATCTCTGGGACAGCCAATCTGTGTCTAAGATAGAGCATGCTGTGTATTTGGGGTATGGCTGGAAAATTGATATAGAAGGTGAGGGGTTCATATGTCATGTCAGATGGTTTGATAATGTCCATGAAGCTCAGCAAAGCCTTTTGGGAGGACTTAAGGAAGATCAATTAGACAATACTGACTTACAGACCAAACCAAAGGCTAATCCAAAGTAGCTGCTAAATTTGTCTGTTACAAGGTGAAAGCAAGGGGGATATCAGTCATCCCCCTCCATGTGACCCTCCACAGAACTGGTAATTACCCTTTGAGTGTTAAACTACTTAGTCTTTCTGTGGTGACAACTTCATCTAGTTGTGTGCTCTTCTATTTGAGTGTCAACACAAGCTATACGTAATATTTCATGACAAAGTAATATTGGCAACAAAAAGTTTTTGGAATAGAATTAATCCACAGGCCTGGAAATAATATTACCCCAAACTCATTCAACCAAACCTTCAACAATGACTCATGGACATGTACTGAACATCTATTTTGTGCAGGACATAGTACTAGCTGTTGGTAATATGTAGATAAATAAGAGATGGTCCATATCATTTAGGACCCCACAGTCTACTATGGAGACAGCAGAAAAAAAAAAACCAATTATTTTAGTGAGGAAATTCTATGATACAAATAAACATGGATGCTATGGGAGTAAAGAAAAGAAATAGTTGGGTGAATCCAGAATTTAAGGAAGACTTCCCGGAGATAACGATGGTTAAAAGCAAGACTGCTTAACACATAGAATAAGCTAAAGACTAGGCTGGTCTGTAGTAATGCTCCAAGGAAATGCAGAACTCTACTGCCACAAAATGAAGTATGTCTGTGGAATTCTGGAAAACTTCCTGTAAGAGGACATGGCTCTGGAATGTTAGGAAATAACAGTACATGCTCTAATATTTAGAGCACAAGGGACTAGGTGCCATTAGATATGTGTAAGCTCGGTTTTATTTTTTTTAAAAATGTACTGGCTAACTCAAGGAGATCCAAGAGGCAGAGTCATGGAGACATGGAGGGCATGCGTCATCTTGCCATATCATTTTTACCCATAATTATTCCAGAAAGAATTACAGGAACCCAAGCAGAACTCCAACCCTCTTGCATGTCTGGAGAGCAAAACCATGCATGACCACGTCATCTTCACACCAGGAACCTGATGATGAGAATGTGTGCAGGCACTTAACCCACCACAGAAAAGCCAAGCACCGAGTGAAAAGGTCACTGTGGGAAGGTGTGAGATGTGTAGGGAAAGCCAAATTGCAGAAGAGTTACCCAGGCAAGGGCCAAGTCAAGCAAGATTCAACAGGGGCCGTCTTGCCTGTTCAGGCATTTCATAAGCCTACACTCAAGAGTGCTAGCAAACCCAGAGATCAAAAATTATGAGTTATTTAACTTGGCCTCCAGCATGACTAGCTCTTTTGTGACTTGGCTGTTCTTGGGGATGTCACACCTTGATTTCTACTGGGTTTTACTGAAGAATATTTTTTTAGGTGCATTTTATACTTTCAATGACATAGTGCTTTCTGTTTAGAGAAATAATGAAAAAAGAATCAGTAGTAGGGATGTATTCATTCCAGTTCATTCTTTCGGGGAAAATGCTGTTTTGCAAAGAGTTGTACCACAGGCATACAAGCTCCAATGGGACCTGCTGTTGAACACAAAACCATCCTTATTCTCTCACCACATCTAACAGTAGACATGATCAGAAATAGGAGACATTAAGAAGGAGATCAGAGGATGGTAGAGTAACCCTTAGACTTACATGAGGAGCATCTATTTTTGGTTTCAGTTCTCCTGAATGCCCACCTCCAGCAACTCAGAGGAGGATGTTTGTAGGATGTTTGAGCCTAAGACCTATCGTCTATTCCAGTGGTTGGCAAACCGCAGCTCGTGAGCTACATGCGGCTCTTTGGCTCCTGGATTGTGGCTCTTCCACAAAATACCACGTGCGGGTGCGCACGTACAGTGAGATTGAAACTTCGTGGCCCATGCGCAGAAGTCGGTTTTCGGAAAGGAGATAGAGGAAACAAGTATACAAGACGAGTGTGGATGGGAGAGTTGGAAGGGGTCGACCTCAGCGAACATACCTCAATCAGACTGAGGACGTTTTTAGCAAAGGCCAGTTTAGGAGTGCCCTAATTAAGTTAATAACAATGTACCTACCTATATAGTTTAAGTTTGGCTCTCAAAAGAAATTTCAATTGTTGTACTGTTGATATTTGGCTCTGTTGACTAATTAGTTTGCCGACCACTGGTCTATTCCAAGGGAGCACAGATTTCACAGTGTCCAAGCACAGAATGGAGTGCTGCTGTGATCAGCAGAGAGCAGGAAGCTGGAGTGAAAACAAGATCCAGAAATCTGGAACAAGAGACTTTTGTAGAGCCTGGAGGCAGTGACTCTCCAAGAATCGGGTCTTCTAACTCACTTTTAGAGGTCAGGAGACGACAGAGTGAAATTCACTCTTATTTGATTTCCATTGACTCCCCTGTGGAAGCAGGCATTTTATTAGTATGTTTGCTTCTAAAGAAGCTACAGTCTTTGGGCCATATCCATTGGTTTTCCTGCTACATACACCATGGAAGGCACCACACAAGGAGCCCTAGATATTTTATAAAAGGCTTGGATTTGAGCCCTTGATTCTATCAATTTATTAGCTGTAAAATGGAGATCATAATCCACCTCTTAGATCAGTGATGGCGAACCTTTTGAGCTCAGCATGTCAGCATTTTGAAAAACCCTAACTTAACTCTGGTGCCATGTCACATATAGAAATTTTTTGATATTTGCAACCATAGTAAAACAAAGATTTACATTTTTGATATTTATTTTATATATTTAAATGCCATTTAACAAAGAAAAATCAACCAAAAAAAGTGAGTTCCCGTGTCACCTCTGACACGCATGTCATAGGTTCACCATCACTGTCCTAGATTGTTAAAAGAGTATGTCATCAAAAGTCCCACTCAATAAGGGTTGTATAATAGGCACTTGATAAATGCTAGTTGTGATGGTGTTTGTCCACCTGTCTTCCTGATATAAAAGAACAAGTTAGTAAAAGCTGTTTCAAAAAAGACATGAATGGCATGACCGCCTGTTCCATTAAAGCTGATCTGAGGAACTCTGAACCAGTAGAATCTTGCCTAGGTCAGATTGTAATTAGTGGGAACACCTGCCTGGTAAACAGGGTTACCTAGGAATGTTAGTTAGATGTCTCACTGGATCTTTCATGAGAATGAGCATACCACACATGGGCCAAAACGATAGTAGATTCAAGTTCAAGCCCTGCCAAGTTCCAGACGGCTGTATTACAGTCTTCAGGCCTTTCTGGACTACAGTTTCCTGTCTTTAAACTAGAGATATCAGAGGGGTGATTTCTAGTGTCTCTGTCTCCTCTGATGCTCCATGAAAAATAGCTGGGTTGTGTCCATGATCTTTGGTCAATCTTTGAAATAGATTCTGCTTAAAGAAATAAGTGAAGAGCAAGACCAGCAATAATGTGACAAATCTTACTTGTGTAGAAAGTCAAACTGGAAACTTGGGTATCTCATCTTCACCTAAGCACTTCTGAATGCTTCTTAACTAGTCTGTGTTGAAATATCCTTTCTTCTTCACAGCCATGACACTCCAGCAAATATGAAACCCAAAGAAGACATTTACTCTTGAAGCATTTGATAGTGAAGATCCCCAGATCAGAACCAGAACCCAGTTCTTTCCTTTGATGTCATTCATCTTCTTTGAACCTCAGTTTCCTTCATCTATAAAATAGGAATAATTATAGCTTTCTTACTTATGAAAGGGGAAGGAGTGGATTATTTGAGTTAAGCAATATTAAAAAGTATATATATCCACTATGGGAGCATAAATACAGGATGGGGCAAAAGTAGGTTTACAGTTGTTCATATGGAAAATAATTAATAAATAATACAAAAAAATCTGTTTTATGTCCTCACAACTGTAATCCTACTTTTGCCCTCGACTGTATATCTATCTATCCTATATAATATGCAAATGGTTTTTATGCTGTGAAGTGTAACGACTGAATCACGGATCAGCAGGAGGGTGGGGCAGCTAGCTACAAGCAGGCAGCAGAGAGCTACAGGAGGGGGCAGGGCAGCGGGCCAAGAGCTACAGGAGGGCGGAAGCGAGCTACTGGCAAGCTACTGTTGCATGGATTGGTGCACAGGGCTACCAGTATATGTATAAAAGCCTAAACGACCATCCGACTGTTCGACTGTCCGACCAGTAGCTATGACGCCCACTGACCACCAGGGGCAGATGCTCAACATAGGAGCTTCCAAGCTGTGGTGACTTGGCAGCTGCGGTTCTTGGGTGATGCACCTGGAACCAGAAAGGAGGAAGCCCGATTCTGGAGTGCGTCACCCGAGAACCACCCTCTTGTAATCCAGGACTCCTTGGGGGATGTCAGAGAGCCGGTTTTGGCCTGATGCCCACATACATATGTGGATTATAATACTCAAAGATAGGAGGAGTTTTTGTTTTATTTTCTTGATGGGATATAGCACATTATTGAACTTACAATAGATGCTAAATTAATTATGAGTTAACTTCATCTGATAGGGATTAAGTATTTTACATATTCACTTTTAAAATTTATAAAATGACTTTTTGCTTGTTGTAACAAAATATATTCAATAAAAATAAAAATTTTTCCTGGCATACTATTGTTTGGTATGTGTCTTTCCAGATTCTTTTTCTTTTTTTTCCTTTTTAAAAAAATATATTTTATTGATTTTTTACAGAGAGGAAGGGAGAGGGGATAGAGAGTTAGAAACATCGATGAGAGAGAAACATCGATCAGCTGCCTCCTGCACACCTCCTACTGGGGATGTGCCCGCAACCAAGGTACATGCCCTTGGCCGGAATCGAACCTGTGACCCTTCAGTCCCTAGGCCAACGCTCTATCCACTGAGCTAAACCGGTTAGGGTCCAGATTCTTTTTCTAGCTTTTTTAGCCCACATACCGATAATCTACTTACATTTACACAAATATTCACATAGGGTTTTATTTCCATTAAAAGTTTTTAACCAAAAATGATAATACCATACATTTTATTCTATAGACAGCTTTTAAAAAGTAATTCCATTTATACCATAGCTGGCTATATTTGTTTCATAGATGTGCTATAATTTTTATCCAGTTCTCTAGAAATAAACATTTAGGTCCTATCTATCTATCTATCAATTATGCTAAGCCAAATGATGTTGAAATAAAAATTTTAAAAATACATTTTGAGCACTTGTAGGCATTAAATCTTAGCTTACCCTAGCTCTAGCCTTTATGGGTTAAATCTGTTGGAAAATTATGCTCGTTTCCAAAGATAGACTTTGGCTCTTAGCAATTTATCAAAGCTCCTTCAGCTCCCTCATAATGCTCAAATGAGCAAAGCTTACTCAACAGCTGCTACCAGCCCTGCCATCCCCAAATGGATCATCTTGTGGGCTTCAGCAGACTGACCGTGACACAGTGGGTGCTGGCTCCAATAACCTCTGCCTTGCTGCCACAGATGCGGAGGGCAGGGGTGGGCTCTCCGCTTCTAGCCACACAGACAATTTTAGCAACAGCTTGCCTGGCATCTGTTTCACCAGGTTCTTAATCTCAGCACCATTAGTAAGTGACACCATAAATAAGATCACCGGTGAGTGCCTGGAATCTTGGGATGGGCCAGGAATTTGACCTGGAGATCCTGGGGATCTGACAAGAGCAGTCTTGTGGTAAATTAATATCTGCGACAAAAAAAGGGTGACTCTAGCACATAGCTGAGTGGACACGCAGGTTTCCCAGCCTGGAGGTGCTCCATAAATAAGATAAAGTTTCCTGACTATCTCTGGGATTATTTGTAGTCATGGTTACAGCATGTGGTAACAAGTCCTTTCTGTGACGAGAAGAGTGGGGATTCAGACTTTAGATTTTAGGCCAGGGGTTGCAAACTGCTGGTATGTTGTTAGTAAAGTGTTAAAGATTTAAAATATAATTTACCAATATTTAAAATTTGGGAGATTTTACAGGCTTTGGGTATCTCTTGGGAAAAATTTTTAAAAAGATTTGTTAATATAGAGGCCCTGACAGATATTAGAGGAAGCAAAGTACCTCAGTTTCTGACAAGTTCCCATTTTCTTCACCAAGGAGAAGTGTCTTACTACTATAAAGTGTAGAGCAGATATAATTAAAAAGGAATTGAAGGCCAAGGTAGGTGAGAAGACAGAATGAGAGTCCTAATAACAAGATAGCTATGGCTCAATGGGCAGGCAGAACCTGGGTTTGGACTTGGACAGACTTAGGTTTGACTCATGACTCAGCCTGACTCTAGTTGTATAACCTTGGTCAACTTTCTTCCCTGAACCTCTGTTTTCATGGTTAGGATTAAATGAGTTATGTGTGTTAAAGGCCTGGCACATAGCAGACCCTCAGCACATAGCTGAGTGGACACGCAGGTTTCCCAGCTTGGAAGTGCTCCATAAATAAGATTGGGTTTCCTGACCTATCTCTGGGATTATTTGTAGTCATGGTTACAGTATTTGGTAGCTGCAAGTGCTTTTTGTGACTTGAGGAGAGAACTTCAGACTTCAGTAAGTTCAGTTGTTTAGATCCAGATGAATCAGACCCTGAGTACCAGAAGAATTTATAGATGAGTTGAGGACGCTATCCTTGGTAATGATTAAGAAATCACGAATATTGAGAAAGGTCCTAGAAAAAGTGAAGAAGGGCAGATGTCATTATTTTGAAAGAGGAGTTGAAAGGAAGAGAGTTTAAATATGAGACTTGGTGTCAAACCCCAGCAACATTCTGGAATATATTAATAAGCAGATGGTTTGAAAGAAAGACAGCAAATGGTTTAGAAAAAGCAACAGATGGTTTAGAACAGCCAACAGTGATTACAAGGTGTCAGCCCAGGATTGTTAAGAAAAAAGTTATTCTAATCAAATTCCATTTTAACTTTTTGTCAGAATTACTGAACTAATTAATTAGAATACTTTGGATTAGCTAACCACACCATTGGTGTGACATATGACAAAGATTTCAAAGTATTTTGTTGACAAGATCGTGAAGCTTGGGTTGAATGCAACACAGTCCAGGCTTAAATAACTCAAATACTGTTCATAAGTAGACCACTCTCAATTCTCAAGGGAGCCCCCTGGCCCTGGGCTATGACACAGGATTCTCTACTTGGCCTTATCCATATCAACCATTAGGATGAAAATAGATTGCATGTCAGACAAATTCATAGTTCATATAAAAGCTGAGAGAGTAAATAATACACTGAAGGAGGAATCAAGATCCAAAAATATATTGCTAATCTTAAAAATGGGCCAATGACGGAAACCAGCAAACTCACCAGAGGTGCTTATTTATTTTTAAATTTTAGAATGGCCAGTTCTTGAAAGTACAAAAAGGAGAATTATATTGAAAGAAGCACATGTAAAAAAAAGACCTGATTTTCTCTATTTGGAGTTGTTGAATGAAATTTTAATATAAGTCAAGTATATTGTGACTCCCAAAATGGTGGATTCAATTTCAAGCTGAAGTGAGATAAAGTGAGATAATAAATTGGACTCCCAACAGTAGTTGTAGTGATTGAGGTGCTGTTAGTGGTAAAGGTGCTAATATTTATCAAGTACTTTATACCTGGCACTGTGTTTTTACACAAATGAAATTAGCTTAACATACATAGCAGTACTAGGCTAATGGCTGAAATAACTCTAAAATCTCAGTGACTTAATATATAAAATTTTACTCTTGGCTATGTGTGGGTCAGGGGAGAGGGATAAGGAGATGCAGTCATACAGAGACTCCAGTTCTTTCTATCTTTTGATTGCCTCTTCCTCTAGGTCTTCAGTAGACAGGTGAAAAAAGAGAAGAAATATCATAAAAGAACACTATTGGGGGAAGAGAATAGATCTGAAAGTGGCATGTATCACTTCTGCCCATCTTTCATTGCCCAGAACTCAGCCTCCGCATGTACTCCAGCTGTGTGTCTGAGAGAATGAACAGAACACAGATACTGGTGAGCACTCACAGCCTGGATTATTTCTTTTAATATTCAACACATACCTGTGAGGTAGATACTACTATTATTCCCTATTTTAAAAATGGGAAAGACAGATTCAGGGCGACACAGTTTGGATCTATGTATTATACTTAAAGAATAATGACAAGTTACATGTTTCAAAGAGATGGGACCAACCTCTTTATAGATGTTATGTGAGTTTGCAGAATTGTTTATGAAAAACTTGGAAAGAAAAAGACAAATGGATGTCTGGATAAATATCTTCAAGTAGTTGAAGCGCAGATTTGAACTTGAAGTAAAAGAAATGATTTTCTAAAAGTTGAAGTTATTCCATAAAGCCATGATCCTGGCATTGCTTCTAAGAGCTCTTTGTCCCTGGAGAGTTCCCGTGGAGACAGAAGGAGTATCTTTGAAAGAACTCCCAAATTGGGTAGAAACTTTGGTTCTATAATTTTATGAGGTGGGGGAAAAAAGACACTCTAGCTATTTAATATTTTTGCGATGGGCCTCCACTTTCTCATTTGGCATCTTGGATGGAAACAAGCTTCTACAAATTTATCATGCAAACACAGTAAAATTTCTTCAATTTAGATGAACTGAGCAGGGTGTGCATGTGTGAAGTTGTGGGGGTGGTGGTAAAGAGGAACTAGGTAGGATATAAGAAGGCTGCTTTGAATTACATATTAAGAATTAATAAGATAATATTTTTAAAAGAAATTTGGTTTTATTCTACAATTTTCAACTCAACTAAATCTTACCTCACTTTATATGTTTTTAGTGAATAAGCCTAACTTATTATGTATGTTCCTTTTTAGGCAAATAAATCAATGTTTATAAATGGGTTTTCATTTTTTATTCTTGAGTTAATAGTAAATTCCCCATATTCTTGTATTTTTCCTCCGCTAATTGGTTTAGACCATCTTTCTTAATATGTACTAAAAATGCAAACTAAGATTAAGGCCCGGGTCCAAGCATTAAAAACTGACTTTTAGGACCATCTGAATTAGGGCCATTTGAGTGAATGAGAAACATATAAATAATTTCTGTTCCTCAGGTAAATCTTTGAAGGATTCCTACTAAAACTCCACTTAGGTGAAAACAGTAAAGTAAAACTGAATTACTTTGAAAACATCCTTTATTTGGATTTATGCTAATTAGAACTAGACCTTGATTCTCTTCTTCCTTCCTCTCTTCCTTAGCCCACCATCTGCTCACTCTTGATTAAGTCTGACTGTGTGGTTTTGTGATCTTCCCTTCTTCCCATGAATGGTGGCAATGATCATATATCCTGGGCTCTAGAGCCCTAAGAAATCCTGGGGAGGGTACTGAACTGCCAGAATAACGATTTGCTGAAATGACTAACATTTTCTATGTCATTTCAAGAACTTTATTGGTGTTGTATAGACCCAGTCTTATTGGAGGGAGGCAGAGGCCTGGGCTAGAGTTCCAGCTCTGCCTTTCATGAGCTATGGAAATCTGGGCAAGAAGTTTAACCTTTCTGAATCTCAATTCCCACATATTTAGAATGGGAAAAATAAGGTCACCCAACCTATCTTCACATACTTCTCAGAGTAATGGGTCAACATTGAGTGTATGTGAACTTTCTTTGTAAGAAAGGAATTGCTTTCCTCCTCCCTCAACCCCATATCTCCTTCTTTCTTTCTATTTTCCCTCAATTTCTTTAAAAAATATTTCATGCACAAAACAAGAAAGCCCACTGCATGGGAGAACGTATTTGCCAATGTTATCACCGATAAGGGTTTAATCTCCAACATTTACAGAGAACTCATACAACTTAACAAAAGGAAGATAAACAACCCAATCAAAAAATGGGCAATGGACCTAAATAGATACTTTTTGACAGAGGAAATAAGGAAGGCCAAGAGACACATGAAAACATACTCTAAGTCACTAATCACCTGAGAGATGCAAATCAAAATGACAATGCGGTACCATCTCACACCTGTCAGATGGCTATCATCAACAAATGACAAGTGCTGGCGAGGATACGGAGAAAAAGGAACCCTCGTGCACTACTGGTGGGAATGCAGACTGGTGCAACCACTGTGGAGAACAGTATGAAGTTTCCTCAAAAAACTAAAAATGGAACCCCAATTTGACCCAGTGATCCCACTTCTAGGAATATATCCCAAGAAACTAGAAACACCTATCAGAAAGGACGTACTGATATGCACCCCTATGTACATAGCAGCACAATTTACCATAGCTAAGATTTGGAAACAGCCTAAGTGCCCATCAACAGATGAGTGGATTAAAAAACTTTGGTACAGCTACACAATGGAATACTATGCTGGATAAAAAAGAAGGAATTCTTACCATTTGCGACAGCATGGATGGAACTGGAGAGCATTATGCTAAGCGAAATAAGCCAGTCAGAGAAAGATAAATATCACATGATCTCACTCATTTGTGGAATATAATGAACAACATAAACTGATGAACAAAAACAGATCCAGAGACAGAGAAGCATCAATCAGACGGTCAAACCTCAGAGGGAAGGTAGCGGAGGGTGGGGGTAAGGGGAGGAGATCAACCAAAGGACTTGCATGCATGCATATAAGCCTAACCAATGGACACAGACACCAGGGGTGTGAGGGCATGAGTGGGGGGTTCAGGGGCAATGAGGGGATAAGAACACATATGTAATACCTTAATCAATAAAGAAAAAAATTTTATGTACCATTACAGCCAAAAGATACTTAACCTTTGAACTATTTCCCCAGTATGACCATAATGTATAGAGTCATGTCTTCATGACTGAATGAGTCTCCTCTCTGAGGCTCCAAACCCCAGAGTTGAGTTCAGCAGTGAGAAAAGCATTCTATGGAAATGATTCACTTCTTTGAGAGACAGGACAAAGGCATCTTTAGCAGACAGACCCTTCAGTGTCCAGGGCCAGGCAGAACTGCCAATTCAGAAAGCTGAATGTTCTTTGACAAAACAATGGCTCAAGAACAACTTCCTTCACATTCCAGAAAGATGTTGGACTAACTGAATTCCTTGCAGGTAAGAGTCAAAAGAGGATCTGGCTTTGGCACCAATGCAAAGTTAAGTTTGATGTGGTGGTCATGAAAATGAATCTCAGAGCTTTCCAAATACAAAGAGGATGATTGGCCAAGGGCCTACATGCTTTGCCCTGAAATCCAAAGCCTTGTTTGCACCTACGCCATGCTTCCCATGGGCTGCTCTAGCTAATAACTGAGCATGACTATCATATAAGACCATTCCTGGGAAATGTGGGACTCAGTTGTCAGCTGACTAACTGGCTGAAGGGCTCTCTTGCGCTTCTTCCTTAGATAGCACAGTACTCTAGGACACTTCCGTCCAATTTTCTCTCACTCTCCTTTTCATTCAGAGTCAGACTTGCTCCTGATCTGAGGACCACTTGGTCTGATGGCTCATCCATCTTTTTTTTTTTTTTCTGGCTCCCTCCCATTTCACTCACACAGGCATTTCCTTTAATAAAATCTTTGCACATTTAATCTGAGTTTGAGTTTTGCTTTTCAGAGGACCCAGAATAATACACATGGCAGATAATTTAAAACTCTCAGTTTTCATTCTTACATCTTGTAAATTAGGAGAGTTAGGGGAGAGAGAGAAGAGCCAGAAGAGGAGAAACACTTATTCAGTGTCTACCATGTGCCAGACACTGTCACATATATTACTTTACATAATTATCACATCAACTCTACTGTGGCAGGTAGTACTACTATGCTACAGAAGAGGAAGCTGAGGATCAGAAAAATTTATTGAGAATTTCAAGATGCACAGCAGAGAATTAATTAAGCCAAGTGTGGGACCAATGAAGCCAGCCCTGCTAACAGGAGAATTGTGAATACAGGGGCAATCAAATTAAGACTGTAGAAAATTTTCTACAAGAATAAATCAAGAAGTTAATTTTTCAGAGAGATAATGTATACAAAAATTCCTATGAGCTATGGAAATCTGGGCAATGTCACAGAAATTATCTTTGGCTATATTTGGGAGAAGCCACCACACATGTCAAATAAAATAGAGACTTCAATAATGTTTATGAGAAAGCATGGGACAGAGGGCAAGATGTGTCTGTAGCAGTTCCTTACCAGCTCCAGTGTTTCTGGTGCTGGATGTCTAGGTTTCTCCTAAAGACATCCAGGAGCCTCTGCTCCAAGTTTAAGCTCATGGAAAAGCACAGGTCCAGCTCCCTTCCCCACTGAGCTCTAAAGAGCCCTACCTGCTTAGTTAGTTCTGGGCTCAGTTTTTGAGGCAGCTTGCTTTCTTGAGGGCAGTGTTGCTTTCTTCAAATATGGAGCAAATTCTCTTTTGGGCCTGGCAGAAACTCACACTCACTCTGCAGACCAGTAGCACCATGGTTCTGTACTTTAGATTCAAGCAGCCTCATTAAGGGTCTCTGGATGTAGTATAATTACGACATTTTAAGGTAGGCAAAACATCGGTATGCTTTATCCCGGTATGTGGCTAGGGGTATAATGGGTTGGATCAGGTAACCATTTGTCAGGAAAAACCCACATGAGCCTGCTTCTAAGGCAGTACAGGAGATATACATACATACATATATACATACATACATACACACACACACACACACACACTATTCTGTTCCTTGGTATGGTTAGTGAGCATACGGATCCTCTTAAACTGGGAGGGAAATCCATCAGCATTGTCCTCTCCTGTTTGGGTTTGACCTTCCACTTTGAGCTTTTGACATGGTTAATAAGAGCTACTCTATCATTTTGTGGTATAAAAGCTGGTGACAGCCTGGAGGAAAACAGTCATGAATCTTAGTTATTAAATGGCCAAGACCTCAGTTGTCCATCCCTGTGCCTTTGGGCAATCTAACACTAGCCTCATCTCTTACCACTTCCCCATTTGTTCTTTTGCTAACTAACGCCATACTGTTTTACACTTGTTTACTCTTGTGGATATAATGCAATTGGCCTGGAATGCCCTTGTCTACGTTGTTCATATGAAGAACAGCTACTTTTTAGGATGTTGCTGAAAAATGTCAATTGCTTGCTTCATCCTCTGGGGTCTCTATAACTCACATAGAGTCATCATATAGTCATCATTAATTTACATGTTGTTGTCCCAATTAGTCCGTGAGTATCTAAAGAACTGGAATTGTTCTTCCTGGTCTCCATAAGCTTGAGGGCTGCAGTGTCCAAACCATAGTAAATTTTAATTAAGTGATTAATGAATAAGAAGTGAATAAATCAATCAGCCTATCCAAAGGTTCTTTCCCAGCATCCTTCCACAGAACCAAATCATTTGCTAGTCTCACTTCCCCTCATTCTGGCTTAGCTGTCCCTTAGGTGCTGGTCACTGCACAATGGGATAAGGCTTTAGCTCTTTCAGATACCAGATTTGTTAGATGTACCATAGTCAGGGGTTTGTTTCTACAGCAACAATTGCAAGGTGGGTAGGCAAGATCTAGTCATTTATACATCTGTCCTGTGAATCAGAGAGGAGGCTGATATGACCCACAGAGGGAGGCCTCTGAAGATGTGTGAGCTCCCTTTGTGTCTGATCACCTGGCCTCTTTGTGGTTGATTTCTGTGCAGTAGGGGAGGAGAGACTGGGGGAAGAAGCAATGATACCTCATGACTCCCCTGAAGAATTTCAGGTTGGACTACATTAGTGGCACCAACCTCATAGGTTTCTCATGAGAGGCTAAAAATCTCTCCTGTGGCTGACCATGAGGGAGAATGAGGCAGGACCGTGTACAGAAGGCTCAACTTTGTTTAGATCTGTCCCGATTTCAAATCTCGTCTTATTTTTAGACTATGTGTCAGATCACATTGTCTGATTTTCAGTTAAGAAAATATGGTTCTGACCAACATGATCAGGTGCTTCTCCCTGAGGGAGCTCATTGAAATTAGGTATCTGAGAGGACTAGCACACTGCATTTCTAACACTTCCGAGAAGCATTTTCCAATAAACTGTTAATAGGTGCTTATTAAAATTCAGAGCTGTGGTTTAATAATTAGGGACATTGGGTTAAACAAAGGTAAACAGACAGCTTTATTCAGGGACTTCTCAGAGCCCTTAATTTGCTAACATAAACTGTGAGTATGAGAAGATGTGTGGGAAATGCAAACTTACTGCCTAAGGCAACTTATTGCTCTGGGCATCTTTTGCTACAATCATTTAAAAGAACCCTCTTTAGAAAACAGAATTTGTAATGGAGTGCCTTTATGACTTGTCATTCAAGCCAGGTCAATTTTGAGAGAAAAAGTGGCACTATTACATCAGCACAAGTATAACCTAAAACTGTCTCAGATCAACTGGGAACATCTGATCAGCCTCTAGGCTTAGCTTCTCCCAGAACAGTCTGGATGGCATGGCTCTGGTGCATTGGGATTTTTAGGGAGGAGGTAGAACTGATGGAGGCTCTTGCCAAGGATGTAGGAAGCATAAATAGCAAATCCAGTGGCTTAGAGATTCTCAGTGTACAGTGAAGGAGGTGGACTTTGGAAGGCACTTTGGCAGAGCTGCAAACAGAAGCCATCAGTAACAAAGGTGGGAAATGCATTGCCCTCCTTGGACCTGGCCTTTTGCCGCTCAACTAACCCTATCCAAGCCCTGTATTTCAGTGAAATAATGTGGTCACGAGTGACATCAGCCCTCCATGTCAGTGCCTGTGACCCTTCCTTGTAAAATGGCCAATTGCAAAAACAAACAAGCAGCTTCAAGGATCCTGGGAAAAGAGGATGCCATTTCACCCAGGATCTGCCAAATAAAACAGTCTGGGAAACACAAAATAAATAACTTTCTTAGGTCTAATGAGAAACAGCAAGTGTTTCTAATCCAGGCTTCCTCTGGGTCTCGTCTCACTGATGGGCCATTGGAACCTGGTCTTGCAGAAGTTGCTCTCTTTGCCCAGCCGATTGGGCCTGGTTCACAGTTGGCTTACATGGCCTGGGTTTTCTCTAAACGGCTGCACATATTTCAGGTAGCATAGTGCCCATTTCCTCCTCCCACATCAGATGATTTTTCAAATCTTTCATCAACTAAGATCTTCTGTTTATTTTGCTTGACTCCAATCCTGGGGCCTCAACCAGAGGGAGTCTAGCAGAAGACCATTCCTACCTCCTCTCTCTGTGGATCAGAAGCTGGCAAACTCTGGGCCATTCATCAATTCATCATTTAAACATATTCTTTGGGAAAAGTTTTTAAGCACAGAGTCAGTGACATGATTAAATTATTATTATTTTATTATTTTTTTAAATGACTCTCTTAAATTAATAATCCAGTGGAAAGACTGGATTGAAAGGGACATTCTGGGGGCAGGAGTTTAGCAGGGAGCATTTTACAGGAGAGTCCACTAATGTCTCCTTCTGTGCTAGAGGCTGAGGGATCCAAGACTCTCCAGCATTCACAATGATTTTCCTGTTTCTTTCAAAGCTATAGACAAAAGACAAGATAAAGCAGCTGCCTGTAATAAAGGCTTATTTATTATTTGTACTTTTATATTTATATTTTTATTTATTTTTAGAGAGGAAGGGAGAGGGAGAGAGAGAAACATTGATGTCAGAGAAAAACATTGATCAGCTGCCTCCTGCATGCCCCCTTCTAAGGGATCAAACCTACAGTCCAGGCATGTGCCTTGACTGGGAATAGAACCAACAACCTTTTGGTGCCCAGGATGATGCCCACCCAATTGAGCTACACCAGCCAGGCAATTATTTTTACTTTTAAAAGCACTTTCACTGCTATCTATATAATCTTCACAGCTATCTTGTGCATTTGAAAGTGTAGGAGCCTATATTTCCATTGTAGAGATAGGGAAACTGAGTCTCAGAGTGGTTTAGCATTTTTTTTAAGCATTCCTTTTTAAGTAAAATTTAAAATTTTATAAATTATTTATTGGGGTGACACTGGTTAATAAAATTATGTTTTAAGTGTCCAATTCTATAATACATCATATCTGCATATTACAGTGTGTGCTTGCCATCCAAAGTTAAGTCTCCTGCCATCACCAAATATTTGACCTCCTTTACTCTCTTCCATCGCCCCCATTCCCCTTCCCTTCTGGTAACCAGAATACTGTTATCTGTTTCTATGAGTTTTTGTTTGTTTGTCTTATTTGTTCATTTGTTGCTTTCTGTTTTATATCCCGCACATGAGTGAAATCATATGGTTATTCTGGTTTTTCACCTGACTTATTTTGCTTATTTAGCATGATATTCTCAAGAATCACCCACACTGTTGCAAATGGCAGTATTTCATCGTATGGTTGATAGTATTTCTGCTAATGGCCACTGTAGTGGTTAATGAGAGCCAGGGTTAGAACCTAAGTCTCCTAATTTCCAGTCCTGAGTATGTTTTACCTCAGCTAGCACCTCACCAGATAGCAGATCTTTGTCCTAAACACAAAGCTCCTCAAATATCCACTGCTCCTCTACCTGGGAGCATCAGGTCTAGCTCTGCCCCTGGTACCACCACATCTGGGATAGATGGGATGAGGCAAAATTCCTTTCCAGACTTGCTGCTTCCTCACTATGTTCTAGGACCTTGGCCTGGCTGAACCTCGCTTCAGCTCTCTACTTTCTCCCAGAGACAAAGGATTCTCAGTTTTCTGGCTCCTTCCCAGATATTCATCGTCCGAAAGCATATATTTAAGGACACGTTCTTCCATTTCTCCCTTACAATGATGCCCAGGAGTGAGGAAGCAACCATGGGTCTGAGTCTGTCACTGACAGACTTTCATGCTGATTCCAAAGAGATGCCCAAACCAAATGTTACAAAGACAAACCATATGGGAGCCCCAGCACTCTGGGCCATTAATACGAATTTTTAAATGACTGTGATTGATGGTGTAGCTCTTACAAGTCCAAGATCAATGAAAATGCATCCTGATCTTTTGAACTCCCTCATTTTTTCTTGGATCCTTTTCCTGTACAACGAAGCCCATTTCTGTGATGCCTGAAGGCATCTGGGGCCTCCTCAATAGATTTGCCATCCATGCCCTTGCCAGTCAGCCTGATGGTGGAATGGCAGAGGGTGAGGTGAGGGCCTTGGAAAGCAGAATTATCAAGTTAAATGCCAAAATAGGCCTTTCAAAGTAGAAATTCCACATCCTGCCTAGAAAAGGACTCTGGGCCAAATAAGGAACGTCATTCACCTTGTTATAGACCAAGGGGTGGTAATATTAAGATAGACATTCATGTTCTTGAGTTTGTTTCTGTGTGCTTATTTACCTGGGCATATAAGAAGCCCCCTCCCCCAACTGCATTGTACCAGGGTATTGAAGAGGGGCTTTGTAAAGAATTTGCCTTATTTTGGAATCTTGAACTCCTCCCCAAATTTGATAAGCCTCTCCTGATAATACATACATGAGTACAATCTTGCACACAATTTCAGGGCACTCACAAATCTCCTGTAACCCATACACAGACCTCGCACTAAGGATAATTGATGCAGAGTAACTTTTATGGGATCAAAGTGGGGCAGTCAGATTGGGGTAGGATATTGTGAAAAGGCAGGAAACCATATTTTTTTCTTGTTTTGTATGTTTCTCTAAAAGCCAAAATGAGGTGAAAGTCTTGTACTTTGAAAACTATAGGACATTGAGAAATTTAAGACAACAGAACTAAATGGAAAGCAACACCATGCTCATGGATTGGAATAATTAATATTATTAAAATGTCCATAATACCCAAAGCAATATACAGTTTCAATATTATCCCCATAAAATACCAATGGCATTTTTTCACAGAGTGAGAATAAAAAAAAATTCTAAAATTTGTATGGAAGCACAAAAGTCCCTGAATAGCCAAAGCAATCTTATGAAAAAGAACAAAGCTGGAGACATCATATTCCCTGATTTCAAACTATACTACAAAGCTATAGTAACCAAAGCAGTATGGTACTGGCACAATGGAATAGAATAAGAAGGCCAGAAGTAACCAACATATATGGCCAATTAATCTATGAAAAAGGAGGCAAAAATATAAGGAAAAGACTGTGTCTTTAATAAATACTGTTGGGAAAACTGGACAGAGCATGCAAAACATAAAACTGGAGCACTTTCTAACACATATTAAAAAATAAACTCAAAAGAGATTAAATATATGACTAGAAATGATAAAAATCCTAGAAGAAAACATAGGCAGTAAACTTTTTGACATCAGCCTAAGTAATATTTTTGGGGGATACATCTCCCAAGGCAAGGACAACTAAAGCAAAAATAAACAAATGTGATTACATCAAAATAAAAAGCTTTTGCAGAGCAAAGGAAACCATAAAAAAGAAAAGAAAAGGCAATCTACTGAGTGGGAGAAGACATTTGCAAATCATACATCTGATAAGAGGTTAATAGCCAACATTTATAAAGAACTTACACAAGTTAACATAAAAATACAAACAACTCTATTAAAAAACAGGCAGACAAAATTAATAGACTTTTTTTTTTCCCAAAGAAGACATAAAGATGGCCAAAGAGGCACATGGGAAGATGCTCAATATCACTAATCATCAGGGAAATGCAAATCAAAACTGCAATGAAATATTACCTCACACCTGTTATCAAAGAAAAAAAAAGTGTTGGTGAGTATATGAAGAAAAGGGAACCCTTGTACACCCTTGGGTAGGAATGTAAATTGGTACTACCACTATGGAAAGCAGCAGTATGGGGATTCCTCAAAAAAATTAAAACTAGAACTACCATCAGATCCAGCAATTCCACTTCTGAGTATTTATCCAAAGAAAATGAAAACACTAATTCAAAGAGATATGTGAACCCTATGCTCACTGTAGCGCTATTTACAATAGCCAAGATATGGAAGGAATCAAAGTGTCCATTGGTAGAAGAATGAATAAAAAGATGTGGTATATTACACAAAGATGGAATATTACTCAGTTATATAAAAAAAGAATGAAATCTTGCCATTTATGACAACATGGATAGACCTAGAGAGTATTAAACTAAATTTAATAAGTCAGATAAAGACTAATATCATATGATTTCACTTACATATGGAATCTAAAAAATGAAACAAATAAATAAAACAAAACAGAGATGACCCATAGATACAGGAAACAAATTGGTAGCTACCAGAGGGAGGAGAGGTTGAGGAGCAGGTGAAATAGGTAAAAAGGATTAAGAGGTACAAACTATCCAGTTATAATTAAATAAATCATGGGGATATAATGTACAGCATAGGGAATATAGTCAGTAATACTGTAATGACTTTGTGTGGTGCCAATGGTGATCATTTTGTAATGTATATAAATATTGAATCAGTATGGTTTACATTTGATACTAATACAGTAGGATATGGTATATCAATTTTACTTGTATAAAAAAAGAGAGCCATATGATGCTTAACTATATATATACATATACATATATACACACACACACACACTGAGTGGCCAGATTATTATGACCACCTGATGTTTGTAGGCAAATTAGCTATAATTTCTCGCTGAAGTTGCTAGAGGGCCAGACCATTATAAATAGGGAAGCAGGTTCTTTACCTCGCCAGAAGTGATTTTTTCCTGAAGATATGGGTAAACAACGCGATTTAACAGCCTTTGAACGTGGGATGGTTGTTGGCACTTGGAGCCACGGAGCAAGTATCAGCAAAACAGCCAAAGGCCTGTTTGAACTCCTTTGTTGTCTGCAGTTACCAAGATAAAACGTCTCCAATTCGCACAGGATCACAAGGATTGGACAGTCAAGCATTTGATAAAAGTCATGTGGTCTGATGAATCATGTTTCCAGTTGCATCATGCAGATGGCATAGTGAGAATTTGGCGGAAACAGCATGAAAGCATGTACCCCACATGCATGAGTACAACCCTTCAAGCTGGTGGGGGCAGTGTTTTGGTTTGGCGCATGTTTTCCTGGCATGATTTGGGCCCTTTAACTGGTGTGGAACAATGTCTGAATAGCACAACATACGTAAGTATCATTGCTGATCAAGTTCATCCTATCATGTTGATGGCGTATCCCAATGGAGATGGCTTCTTTCAACAAGACAATGCGCCATGCCACGGTGCTCGTATTGTGCAGGAGTGCTTTCAAGAACACGAGGGAGACTTTACCTTGCTTAGGTGGCCTCCACAATCATCAGATCTCAATCCAATTGAGCATTTGTGGGACGAAGTTAAAAGAGCCATCAGGCAGCTGGTTCCACAACCATCAAATCTCACAGAACTGGACAGTGCTATTCATCAGGCATGGTGTCAGATTCCTTGCATCACCTTTCAATATCTCATGGAGTCAATGCCAAGAAGAATCGCTGCAGTATTAAAGACAAAAGGTGGCCCAACAAAGTACTGAAGGGGTGGTCATAATAATCTGGCCACTCAGCGTATATACACACATATGTACATATATACATATATAATTTTGTTAATTCTCACTAGAAAATATTTTCCCATTGATTTTTAGAGAGAATGAAAGGGAGGTAGAGAGACAGAGAGAAATATCAATGTGTGAGAGAGAGACATCAAATTCGTTGCCTTCTCGCATGAGCCCTCAGGGGGCTGGGGATCATGCCTATAACTGAGGTACATGCCCTTGACCGGAATCAAACTTGGGATCCTTCAGTCCGAGGGCCGATGCTCTATCACCAGAGAATGTTATTTTTGTGTAACACCTCAAACATCCCACAGAATATACTTTGGGAAACACTGAGCTATATCACATGTGGACCAATGTGTGTAGACCATTCCATATCTTGGTTTCTCCTATGGAAACTCAGTCCTACCTTTTTTTCCACTTCAAACCACAATTGTGGTCCTGTCTCTACTGTGTGTAGGTAGCATGGCCATCAATGCACATGGCTAAGTGTGAGGAGGTTGGGCTATGAAGTAGTACAGCAGGGCTGCCTTTTTGCCCAGGAGGCATCCTGCACACTTTATTTTGCTGTAGAAGGTGCCACTGTCATAGAATACAATGTTAATTAATGTCCCCTGGAGTTGTGCAGTGGGGAGTACTGGAGTACAGACTTAGTTCTCAGAGATGCTCACTGGCCTTTGCTTTTTCTTTGGTTTGTGGACAACTAAGATTTCTCTTTGGTGACAACTCTCTGGAGCCACTCAATAGAAGTGTAGTCGTCAGCCTGTGCGATAGACCTGGTTGAAAGATAGTCAAAGAAAATGTCTCCAAAGCACTGAAATTGGGCCTTGAAGAGACATGAGGAATTTCATTTGGCAGCGAAGGGCCTCCTTGGCAGAGGGGGTGGTATGGGCAAGGGCATGGGGACTTAAATTTCATAAGACCATTGGTCCATGGGGCACACTGGAAAATGGATCTACACAACAAAAGGGCATTTGACTGCATTTTTCATGGTTCATGTTGGGAGAAGGCTGCAGAAGCATACAAACTTAACTTCATTTAGGCTCCATAGTTGTAGTGGGCTAGAAAATGAAGGCCCTGACAGAGGAAGGTGTTTGGCAGGACTTCCCAAATCCTCCTACAAGGGTTCTTACTTGGACAGTTGCCAAACATGGTTTCCATTTTAAAAACCTTTTTTTGGGGGGGTTGGGGGGTAATTGTTAAATCCTGGGTATTCTGTGGGAAACAATCCATCTGTTTCTGATTGTTTCACACTTAACTTATCGAAATGTTATTTTGTAAGAACTTTTGGATAGCCAAGCATCTTTCAGAACCATTTCCTTAAGCCCTTTAAGCCTATTTACTTTAAAGCAGGAAGTTGCTATTTTGCCAAAAGAACGTGGATCTTGGGCCCAGGAATCCTACTGCAAGACATTCTGCCAATGTCATGGGGTTCCCCACATGGCCAAAGCATCTCTCCACTCTGGACATGAGGCTTCAGGGTTTCCCCCAGTTCTGTGACTTTATAGGTAGAATTTGTCCAATATTTTCTCATGTTTGCCATGGAAGTCACTGCACCTAGAAGGTTGATTAGTTTCTTGGCATGTTTAACCTACTTCAAGCACCAAAGGAAGTGAGCTCAGCATGCAATTTTCAAATTTCCAAATCAGATTTCTTCAAACAAGGTAACTTGCAGGAACATGTGGATACCTAGTTAGAGGGCAGCTGCCTCTCCAATTTCCCTTTGGGCACGATGTCAGGAACCACTTCTCACTTATCGTTGAATCGGCACTGTTTATCACTGGGCTCAGCATAAGATAAGCGCTCAGGAAATGCGTGCTGACTGAATGACTGGCTGAGGGGTCAGTGTGTGAAAACTAAAATCACAGAAGCTCTCTGCAACTGAACTGAAGTAAACGAAACCTTCTTTTAAAAATCTCTCAAGGGATGCTTGCCTGTATGGATACTAAAGTATGCGTAAGATCTTAGAGGCAAAATTTTAACCTCTGCTACCTAAAGAAAATAATTAGTGCCTCAATGTCAAGAATATCATGCTCATCAGAATTCCAGGTTTAATTTCCATGAGGGAAGATAGATTGATTTGAAAAATATAACTTTTTTTCTTATGGAAAGTGGAAAACTAGTAGACTGTATTGGTTCATGGTAACTGGCTTTTGCCATAATGGTTTTGATTAGACTAGTCAGAATTTCCAGGGGAATTTGAGGGTTTGCGATATAAATACTTCTGATCTGAGGGAGTAAAAATCTCGAACAAAACCCAATCAGACAGGAGGTGTGGACAGAAGCAGCAGGTAGAGGTATTGGCACCACAAGGCTGAGTTTGGTGAAATGGTAAATGCTTAGTAAGCATTTCCTAGCTGTAGACATTGTTGTAAGTGTCTAATTTGCACTACTTGGTTTAATTCTCACAACAGCTTTATGAGCTAGGAATTACTATTTCCTCCACTTATCAATGAGGAAACAAAGAAACAGATGTTGCTACTGGCCTGAGGTCACACAGCAGAGGCCAGTTTTGATCCCAAGTGTCAGAACTTCAGAATCTGTGTTCTTAATTCATGCCTTGTAGTTGCCTGCACTACTTCTCAGCTATGAAATATTGAGAAGAGCATTTTGAACTCTTTGACTCTTGATACTTAGGACTATGACAGGCAGGCACAAAATAATAATTTAATAATTGCTTTGTCTACATCACAGGATAATTCTATGGACCATTTCAGGTAATGAATGTGAAAACATTTCTAATAAACCCTGAGAAACAGAGCCTCATTCAGAATAATGGCTCATTTTTTGAACAAAATGAGGAAGAATAGATTTGTAATAAACTGAAAGTCACTTTTCTCTCCAAATCCACTATGCTATCTATTCACCACATTAACAAATTTTAAAACACACTTACACTTATGCAAGAGTTATAATACTTGACATGAAAGGAGCATAGACCTACACCCTCCCAAGGATCACCTGCATTTCAGAGGCATTTCAGGATCCCTCCATCTTGAATGCATTTTACTTAATAGTGAATACCAGGTAAAGTGGTCTTTTATGGGCTTCAGACAAAAGAGAGGCAAGATTTAAATTGTGTATCCTAAATATTAGCAAACCTTATCTTTCAAATATATGTAACCTCCCTTGCCCCATTGCTGAAAATTACTCTAATTCAAGAGGCCTGTGTCTCTGTGAGGAGCACTTGTGAGCTCCATGAGAGCAGGAAATATGCCTGTCCTGTTTACCGTTGGATTTTAGAGCCCAGAACAGAGTATGGCTCATAAAATATTGAACTATCTACTGAATGGATACATTTGATAGAGGTCATTGTCCTGTCTTCCCTCTTCTAGACAGAAATGGAAGTCCAGGCAGAGGTCAGAGTTGGGGGCATCGCAGCAGTTAGTGGGACACTGCCTGGGCACGGGTCTGTGGGGTGAGTGCTGTCCCAGGAGGCAGCCACCAAGGAGGCATTATCCCTGGTGGCCTTCCTCCTCAGCCATAGGGAACAGTTTTTCTCTCTATGAAGCTTTAACACTTTCCTGTGCACCCAGAGGTTGCTTTCAACAATCAAGCTCAGTGCTTAGTGACAGGATAAAATGAACTTAGATAAAAATCAAGATATGCTTATCTGTGCACATGCACAGACCTGATACTCACATATCTATGTACACAACATGCATAAATTCATGGGCCTGAACTAGATCAGGAACCCCTGGCTGACCTACTAAACTCGACCAGAAACTACCTATGACTCTCTTTCTGAACTTTGAACTGCACTGAAGCCTCTCCTACAATAATGAGAATAAAAACACTCAAACACACACATGCACACCAAAGACGTAAAAACACTCCTAATGAATCAGTTTGAACTAAAGCTGACCCTCATAGTTATAAAAACTAGTGAACCCCAGATCAAAATATTATTCAAACAGAACATTAACCAAAATCATTTAAGTTCACTTAAATACAGTGACATTGATTTTTATGCAAAAGGTAGAGTCAATGAAAGGTTCATGGATCTAGGTTTTGTGAATCAAGCATATTTTTAACAGTAGCAGAGAATGGGATACATCCAATAACCCTATTCTTTAAATTTTTTTTTCTTTATTAAGGTATTACATATGTGTCCTTATACCCCATTGCCCCCCCTCCTCCACATCCCCCATCATGCCCTCACCCCCCTGCTGTCTGTGTCCATTGGTTAGGCTTATATGCATGCATACAAGTCCTTTGGTTGATCTCTCCCCCTTATCCCCATCCTCCCCTACTTTCCCTCTGAGGTTTGACGGTCTGATTGATGCTTCTCTGTCTCTGGATCTGTTTTTGTTCATTGGTTTATGTTGTTCATTATATTCCACAAATGAGTGAGATCATGTGATATTTATCTTTCTCTGACTGGCTTATTTCGCTTAGCATGATGCTCTCCAGTTCCATCCATGCTGTTGCAAATGGTAAGAATTCCTTTTTTTTTTTTTTTACCACCGCGTAGTATTCCATTGTGTAGCTGTACCAGTTTTTTATTCCACTCATCTGTTGATGGGCACTTAGGCAGTTTCCAAATCTTAGCTATGGTAAATTGTGCTGCTATGAACATGGGGGTGCATATATCCTTTCTGATAGGTGTTTCTAGTTTCTTGGGATATATTCCTAGAAGTGGGATCACTGGGTCAATTGGGAGTTCCATTTTTAGTTTTTTGAGGAAACTCCATACTGTTCTCCACAGTGGTTGCACCAGTCTGCATTCCCACCAGTAGTGCACGAGGGTTCCTTTTTCTCCGTATCCTCGCCAGCACTTGTCATTTGTTGATTTGTTGATGACAGGCATTCTGACAGGTGTGAGATGGTACTGCATTGTCATTTTGATTTGCATCTCTCGAATGACGGGTGACTTAGAGCATGTTTTCATATGTCTCTTGGCCTTCCTTATGTCTCCTTTCAAAAATTATCTATTTAGGCCCTTTGCCTATTTTTTGATTGGGTTGTTTATCTTCCTTTTGTTAAGTTATATGAGTTCCCTGTAAATGTTGGAGATTAAACCCTTATTGGAGATAACATTGGCAAATATGTTCTCCCATGCAGTGGGCTTTCTTTTGTTGTTTCTTTTGCTGTGCAGGAACTTTTTATTTTGACGTAGTCCCATTTGTTTCTTTTCTCTTTAGTTTCCATTGCCCTAGGACAGTGATGGTGACACGCGAACTCATTTTTTTGGTTGATTTTTGTTAAATGGCATTTAAATATATAAAATAAGTATAAAAAATATAAATCTTTGTTTTACTATGGTTGCAAATATCAAAAAATTTCTGTATGTGACACGGCACCAGAGTTAAGTTAGGGTTTTTCAAAATGCTGACACACCGAGCTCAAAAGGTTCGCCATCACTGCCCTAGGAGCTGTATCGGTGAAGATATTGCTTTGGCATATGTCTGAGATTTTGCTTCCTGTGGATTCCTCTAAGATTTTTATGGTTTCCCATCTTACGTTTAAGTCCTTTATCCATTTTGACTTCATTTTTGTGTATGGTGTAAGTCAGTGGTCTAGTTTCATTTTTTTTTTTTGGCATATATCTGTCCAATTTTTCCATCACCGTTTATTGAAGAGACTGTCTTGACTCCACTGTATGCTCTTGCCTCCTTTGTCAAATATTGAGTATAGTGGTTTGGGTCGATTTATGGGTTCTCTTATCTATTCCATTGGTCTATGTGTCTGTTCTTGTGCCAGTACCAGGCAGTTTTGAGAACAGTGGCTTTGTAATACAGCTTGATATCTGGTATTGAGATCCCTCCTACTTTGTTGTTCTTTCTCAGGATTGCTGCAGCTATTCGGGTTCTTTTTTAATTCCAGATGAATTTTTGGTGAGTTCGTGCTAGGTCTGTGAAATATGCCATTGGTATTTTAATGGGGAGTGCATGGAATCTATAGATTGCTTTGGGTAGTATGGACATTTTAATGATGCTGATTCTACCAATCCATGAACATGGTATGTTCCTCCATCTGTTTATGACTTCCTCTATCTCTTTTTTCAGTGTCCTGTAGTTTTCTGAATACAGGTCTTTTACCTCCTTAGTTAACAATAACCCTATTCTTAATAGTTTTCTAGAGAAACATTTGTAATAAGATTAATTAAATCCTGTTTTATCTTTTAAGTGAATTTTGAGTTCCATATCTTAGCTTTTCTTAAAGTGGGCCCACCAGCATAACATGTAGACATGTTTCAATGCTCTGGGTCAGGTTGTCTTGGTTTCCTCACAGCTTCCCTTGTTATTGAACTCCTGCTGTGAAGGACAGTTGACCCTTGAACAACATGGGGGTTAGGAGCACTGAGCCTCCACACAGTTGAAAATTCGTGTATAACTGTCAACTCTCCCAAGAACTTAACTACTAATAGTTTACTATTGACCAGTCAGCCTTTTTGATAATATAATCAGTTGATTAAAATATATTTGGTATTTTATATGTTATGTATACTGTACCCTTACAATGAAATAAACTGGAAAAAAGAAAATGTTAAGAAAATAATAAGGAACAGAAAATACATTCATTTTTTAAAGTATTTAAAAAAAATTGTGTAAGTGGACCTGCACAGTTCAAGCCTGTGTTACTCAAAGATCAACTGCACTTTATTGGGCCAAGTCCAAAGACTTTCCTCTGCTGTGGCCTACTGTCCAGGTTTCTGGTCAAGGTGTTGGCACCCGAGTCTTGGTGCCACTGTTTCCAAGATGAATGTGAGCCAAAAAAATATCCAAACACCCTAGTGGTGGTGTTGCCTCCAGTCCCGATCCAAAGGGAGCTGCTACAAATCAGGGCACTGTGAAGGGGCTGGGCAATGTTGGCCTCAGACTCATCCCAGGACACCCCAGAGACTGCACATAGCACTAAACATAAAGTCAACTTCTAGCCCCAGGTCAACTTCAGTGACTTATGCTATCTCATACTAGTTTGTGACTATTGATTCTGCCAACCTCATCCCAACTCTGCCATCAGTGACATCACATTGGTAGTTTGAAAACCTGTATTTACATCATGGAAATCTGCACATCATACAAATGCCTTTGTCTCCTTTGAGACCTGACTTTACCACTTTGTGTGCGTACTTTGCTTCTCTCAAGAGGAAGACCATAGAATTAAGCCATGGGGGTGGAAAAGGGACATAGTTCCCAGAAACCTTTGCCGAAATATGTCATATTAGTTTTTGTCACTGAATGAACTATAAAAAGGTCCGCAGCCAGAGAGCTCCCATTGACCTGCACTCAATACCCATCCTCAGTCCCCCGCCAATCACATTTTATGGAAGTTGTGTCAATGTTTGCACACTCTTAATGAGGCCATGTCTCAAGTCCTGGTACTTTACCATCTCTTCTGAATTTCTCTAGGGTGGAAGGGGTATTATGAAAATCTAGTTAAGCCAAATCTTCAGGGACTGATTATACAGGTCATGGATAATCCAGGCTCTCTTTCCCCCTCCTCTCCTCATCACCTTCTGGCCTTTTTACTGCTCATTAGCACCTCCGCCAGAGACCTGAATTTAGGAAGAAGTGGGTGTGGAACTTCCATCAGCCCATCTGGCTCCTTGCCAACAACTCTTGTATAGGTTTGTTGGGAGAAGTAACTTAGAGACAAGTTAATGGATCCCTAGCATATGTGGATCTTATTCAGCTGAGCTCCCCACCTTGGCCTCACCCATTCCTAACACACCCTACACTGATGACACAGATCATTGAGTGTTGGCTGCATTAACTGTTGTCCTGCCTGATGGCTGTGTTATTCACTTCAATACATCGTACTGTTGGCCAATTTAGTTAACTCCAGTTGTGGATATGGCCAAGCACTGTGCAGGGTCAGAGTGTGGAGAAACTTCAAGTAATACTCACAGGGTTGGATAAGTAAAGGACACCTATGGCAATATTTCAGGGGCATCTCATTAGCTTCTGCCCCTTAGTGCTTCCTGATTTTGCACTAGGTGGATAAAGTATTTTAATATATACTACTTTCCCCCCAAATACCTTATATACATTACTTTATTATAAAATAAAAGCATGCCCATTAGTCAAGTCTTTGAGTATGACCATTTGCTTGGTTATGAATTTACCTTTCATTAGTATATTTATCCATCAAATATATTTGAGCATCTACTATAAGCCAGACACAGATATGTGGATGTATTGCTAAGTAAAACAGTCATGGTCCCCACTCTTAAGCTGTTAATAGTTTTCTTGGAAAGATAATCAAGCAAATAAACTAAATAAAAGTAATACAAGATGAGATAGGCAGTAATAAGGAGGTCAGTTAGAGGCTGTTAAGAACTAGATGAGAGAGGATGACGGGATGCACCATGGTGGTAGCAGTGAGGAAGAAGACACATGGATAGGTTCAAGATACATTTCAGAGGTAGAGCTTATGGGACATATTTAATGAATTGAATTTTTTCTCCATGATTTTATTATTTTTTAATGAACTGAATTTGTGTCTGTGTGTGGATTAGAGATCAATATGATTCCCAGGTTTCTGCAAAGATGGTGGTACCATTTTTTAGCTGGGGAACTGGGGTGAGTTAGGTTAGACAGCAGTGGGGAGAACTGAGTTCTGATTTAAACATGTTCCTCTTGAGATACCTTTCCCCTAAGCTTCCACTCATCATGCCCATAAAGACACCAGGAAAGACTTCCTGAAATAACAATAAAAAACAGCTTTTAATAACAACTAAAATGTTTGAAGTTTATGCATTATATATTATGAGTGGACCTACATTGGCTTCTAGTGATTTCCCCCCCTCCAGAGTACTCATACTAATCTAGTGTGCACATCTGCTTTAGAGTCTTACTAGAAATTATTTTGATTTTCAAAAGCATTGTTTTGCTTTTTAAAGATTAGTTAGTATAGTTATCTTTAGTCTTATGCCACCTTCTTCATACTTATATGCCGGGGTCCAACCCCAGCAGGTCCAGGGGTCCCCAAAGGTGTGGACGGAGTCGGCGAAGAAGGAATGACACGGAGACAGCGTTCAGTTGATCAGCAGCCTAGCCAGGATCTCCAGCCCAGTTCTGGTCTTGATCTCCAGAGAGGCTCTGCTTAGGCTCTCCAGAGAGGTTCTGTCCAGGTACTCCAGTCAGGTTCAGTCACCAGGTTCTAGTCAGGTTCTCTTGCCAATTTCTATAGTCAGGTTCAGTCCAGGATCCCTTGCCATGTTCTCCCGCTAGGCTCTGTCTCTAGGCTCCGAGGCCAGTCCCTCTCCAGGATCCTCCGGCATGCTCTCTCCAGCGAAGTTCTTCTGTCTCTAGAGAACGTTCTGTGTAGGTTCTGTGCCTAGGCTCTGTCTCTCTTGGTCCTGTCTTCCAAGCCCTGTCTTCTTAGTTCTGTGTTCTGAGTTCTGTGTTGTTACAACTGTATTTATACCAGTTGATTCAATCCTATCAATCTCTATTACAAAGGTTAGGGCGTTTCTTATCTCCATTCCAGGGAGAAAAGATTATGTAGTTTAAGCATGATTGTTCGTAGTTAAAGGGATTAATTACCCGCCTGGCACTTAGTTGAGGGGTTTTATTCCCTCCCTAACTTCAGGGGAAAATCCCTACCTGGGGATTCAACCTTTCTCGGAGAGGTGACCTTGGTTAAAACACAGCGCCAAGAAGGTGAGCAAACATATTAAGAACCGTATGCCATATATGCCAGGTCCCTTGAAACAGCAAGGATGGACCGGCTCCCGGCACTTATAATGCATATGGAATTCTGAGCTCTCATCTGCCAGTTCCTTCAGCATTATTAACAATTATTCACATGTACTGGGCACTTACTAGGTGGCACTTTTCTAAGAACATGACATTTATTTACTTGCTTAAACTTCACAACAAATCTTGGACACTACTATTATCATCTCCATTTTTAGATGGGGGAATTGAAGAACAGATAAATTTATTTAGTGATCCAAATTCATGGAGTTATCAAGTTATAGAGCCAACATTATATCCTAGATTGTTAAGATCTGTTATATACAAAGAGCACCCAATTTCTTAACCATCAGGTTCTATTGCCTCTTGATGTTTAGAGAATAATCCATGTGAACATGCCAACTTAAACAATCTTAATTGTTTAAGTCAATGTTTTCCAAACTAGCCGCTCATCAGAATCACCCAAAGAACTTGTTAAAATAAGATTCCTGGGCCCACCCAGACCCAAATCAGTGTCTGTTAGAATTAGTACTTAGACTCTGTGTCTTTAACAAGTTTTCCATGTGATTCTGATGTAGCCAATCTGTGGAGCAACATTTGGGAGTGAGACAGGAATTCTTTTATTGTCTTCTCTCCTTCTGAGAATAAATTTCCTTGTTTTATTTTTTTTAATATATTTTTATTGATTTCAGAGAGGAAGGGTGAGGAGGGAGGGAAGGAGAGAAAGAGAAACAGACAGACAAACATAAATAATGAGAGAATCGGTTGCCTTCTGCACAACCCCCATTGGGGATCAAACACACAACCCAGGCATATGCCCTGATAGGGAATTGAACTGTGACCTCCTGGTTCATAGGCAGATGCTCAACCACTGAGCCACACTGGCCGAGTTAAACTTCCTTCTTAATGGCACTTGTCCAATTCTTCCCAATTTTTGAACGATTCTCCTGGATAATAGGAACTGGTAATTTGCTTTCTGCATTTAGTTCAGATCATTCCTCAACATCTCTCCATTTATTCAAAGCACAATTTACATTGAGGAATTGTATTTTTACTTCTGCTATCCATGAAACAGGCATGATTTCTCTAAGACATTTTTATTGGTCCCAACATTTCACCACAAAGGCTAGTTTTTTCATTTGAAACAACTAAAATGAAGAATGAGACCTTCATTTTAGATTTTCTTCTCAGGAGCATACCAATTTATCTAAAATAAAATTTAACCATTGAATATGGTTCCCATTTTATAACTTTCCTGCTTTTTAGTCCCAAATGAAAAATGGGTTAAAGCTTTTCCTCATTCAAAACTTGGACCCCATACAAAATGGTGAAGGATGCAAAGCCAGTCTATTGTGTTGTCCCAGTTACCATTTCATGCCCCTGTCTGTCCTGGTGTACCCCTCCCCCCCCAATCCATGGTGACTCAGGACTTGACTTGTTCTTTGATAGGGTTGCCAACCTCATCTTAGCAGGGAATGGGGGCTACCTGGGATTTTTTTTCCAGTGCTAAAGCTGGGTCCCATGGCTGGGACAGTTATCTGTATTAGAGCAAGAGGACCAGCAGAGGAAGGATTACTCTACTCTTCTGTGTTCCTGAGATACTATCAGCAGGTATCCCAGAGTAATAATAGATTTATATTCTAAGTCTGAAAGACACAAATTATTAAAGCTATGTTTAGGCAAATTACTGTGTCAGTGGAACCTGCTTGGGCAAAGGAAAGTTGAGAACTGAAAAAATAATCCTGAAAGGATCCTCTTTTCTTCTCCCACTGAGAAATAAAATATAGTTTCTTGGCATATATCTATATGAAAGATGTAGTCAAACCATTTCTGTTTTAACTTCAGAGCATTCCCATAGTTCCTTGTACATTTTAACAGTGGATTCTTTCATAACAGATGGGCAAATTCTTCTTATTAGGCCTGAACATTACTGCTTAATCCTGATACATTGGACCTAGATTTCTATCTTTTGCTGCCAGTATTTTCATAGAGAGAATTTGATGGGTAATAACATAGTCCCTTTATGAGAAAACACAAGCAAATTTTATGTCCTTCTTACTCAATGCCAAAAAAATTTGATAGGGTGTCAAACATAATTGCTAAACCAATTCATCTTTTAACAACAGGCCAAACAGGGACTCTTTCATAAGCAAGCTTCTTCCTGGAATATAAAACATGGTGCATCTTGGGAGAGTGCTTGGGAAAGTTCAGCTCCTTGGGAGCTTTGGGAAAAATGTTTTGACCCATACATAGATTCCTTCCCAGGGACTTAAAGGGTGGGTACTCAGATGGTGCATGACCATCTATCTATGCTTTAAAACTTGGTTTCAGGTTTACAACTATAGTTTTCCAACCTACTCTTCTATGCATTCTCTATATTCTTCCAAATATGCTTTAAAAAGGTGACATGTGAAAGTGGTGTGTAAGTGGTAAGGGGCTGAAACTGAGTTGAGAGATGGTGCTGGGAAATCATTTGAGAAGATAAATGGGGTGTCTGACTTGGCCCTCACCAGCCTTCCTCACGTCACCCATCAGACACCCTCTCTCATTGCGCTGCCATCTATTTCTGTCAAGTGTATTTCACAAATTGTAAATATATGTTAACTGGTGTATTTATTTACCTGTTTAATGTTCAGCCTTAATTCACCCTCTACCTTTACAATGCAGGTTATGCATCTCTAGTCTGCTAGTTACTTAGTTCCTTCCCATTTGTGGGACCATGTACTAGGTTCCTCAGAAAGGGGAGTTCATAGTTAGTGTATGTGTAGGGAGCATGGGGGGGCAGGGTGTTAAATCTTGGGGCAAGAGTTAGGTGTAAGATAAATTAAGGCACTTCATGAGCTGGTAGAGATTTTAGATATCATCTTTAACCTCTTCTCCACTATTATTTGATGGACACGTACCTTATTGTCACCTTATCTTTATCTTAACTTTTCTACTATTTCCCCTTTCCAGCCCCCACCAAGTAAGGGTGGGTGAGGAGGAATTGTTGAGCCTATTAATAGACCAGGGGCTGGGCCCCATCACCTTGAATATCAATCTAATTTGAATCTTTTCCCCTGGGTCCTATACCATCTTTTAATAGCCCTGCCTCTAACTGATGTCTTTCAATGGCCCTATAGCTAATTGATTTCCACTGCCAAAATTCTAGCCCTTCTTCATTGTGCATCTCAAATGCTACCTCTTTTTTTTATTATTATTATTAGTTAAGGTATTACAAATGTGTCCTCATCCCCCTCATTAACCCCCAACCTCCCCCCCCCCACACACACAAACTCATGCTCCCATCCCCCTGTTGTCTATGTCCATTGGTTTGGCTTATATACATGTATACAAGTCCTTCAGTTGATCTCTTCCCCTTACCCCCGCCCTCCCCTACTTTCCTTCTGGGGATTGATAGCCTGATCGCTGTTTCTCAGTCTTTGGGTCTGTCCCTTTTCATCAGTCTATGTTGTTCTCTATAATCCACAAATGAGTGAGATCATGTGGTATTTATCTTTCTCTGACTGGCTTATTTCACTTAGCATAATGCTCTCCAGTTCCATCCATGCTGTTGCAAAAGGCAAGAGTTCCTTTTTTTTTTCTGCAGCATAGTATTCCATTGTGTATATGTACCACAGTTTTCTAATCCACTCATCTGCTGATGGGCACTTAGGCTGTTACCAAATCTTAGCTATGGTGAATTGTGCTGCTATGAACATAGGGGTGCATATATCCTTTCTGATTGGCGTTTCTGGTTTCTTGGGATATATTCCTAGTAGTGGGATCACTGGGTCAAATGGGAGTTCCATTTTTAGTCTTCTGAGGTAGCTCCATACTGTTCTCCACAGTGGCTGCACCAGTCTGCATTCCCACCAGCAGTGCAGAAGGGTTCCTTTTTCTCCACATCCTCTCCAACACTTGTTGTTTGTTGATTTGTTGATGATAGCCATTCTGACAGGTGTGAGATGATAACGCATTGTCGTTTTGATTTGCATCTCTCGTATGATTAGTGACTTTGAGCAGGTTTTCATATGTCTTTCGGCCTTCTGTATGTCCTCTTTCGAAAAGTGTCTATCTAGGTCTGTTGCCCATTTTTTTATTGGATTGTTTATCTTCCTTTTGTTAAGTTTCATGAGATCCCTGTAAATGTTGGAAATTAAACCCTTATCGGTGGTATCATTGGCAAATATGTTCTCCCATGTAGTGGGTCTTCTTGTTGTTTTGTTGATGGTTTCCTTTGCTGTGCAAAAGCTTTTTATTTTGATGTAGTCCCATTTGTTTATTTTCTCTTTAGTTTCCATTGCCCTAGGAGCATTATCAGAGAAGAAATTTCTTCGGCATATGTTTGCGATTTCGCTGCCTGTAGATTCCTCTAGTATTTTTATGGTTTCCCGTCTTACGTTTAAGTCTTTTATCCATTTTGAGTTTATTTTTGTGTATGGTGTGAGTTGGTGATCTAGTTTCATCCTTTTGCATGTATCTGTCCAATTTTCCCAACACCATTTATTGAAAAGACTGTCTTGACTCCATTGTATGCTCTTGCCTCCTTTGTCGAATATTAATTGGGCATAGTGGTTTGGGTCGATTTCTGGGGTCTCTATTCTATTCCATTGATCTATATGTCTGTTCTTGTGCCAGTACCAAGCTGTTTTAAGAACAGTGGCTTTGTAATACAGTTTGATATCTGGTATTGAGATCCCACCTACTTTGTTCTTTCTCAGGATTGCTGCAGCTATTCGGGGTCTTTTTTTATTCCAGATGAATTTTTGGAACATTCGTTCTAGATTTGTGAAATATGCCGTTGGTAATTTAATGGGGATTGCATTGAATCTGTAAATTGCTTTGGGTAGTATGGACATTTTGATGATGTTGATTCTACCAATCCATGAACACGGTATATTCTTCCTACTGTTTATGTCTTCCTCTATCTCTTTTTTCAGTGTCCTGTAGTTTTCAGCATATAAGTCTTTTACCTCCTTAGTTAAGTTTATTCCTAGGTATTTTAATTTTTTTGGTGCAATGGTAAATGGGATTGCTTCTGTAGTTTCACTTTCTGTAAGTTCACTATTGGTGTAAAGAAATGCCATGGATTTCTTAGCATTAATTTTGTATCCTGCTACATTGTCGAATTCATTTATTAAGTCTAATAATTTTTTGATGGAGTCTTTAGGGTTCTGTATGTACAGTATCATGTCATCTGCAAATAAGGACAGTTTTACTTCTTCTTTTCCAATCTGGATGCCTTTTATTTCTTCTTCGTGTCTGATTGCAACGGCTAGTACTTCCAGTACTATGTTGAACAGGAGTGATGAGAGGGGGCATCCCTGTCTTGTTCCTGTTTTTAGGGGGAATGGTTTTAGTTTTTGCCCATTGATTATGATGTTGGCTGTGGGTTTGTCATATATGGCTTTTATTATGTTGAGGTATGATCCCTCAATTCCTATCTTGCTGAGTTTTTATCAAGAAAGGCTATTGGATTTTGTCAAATGCTTTTTCTGCATCAATTGATATGACTATGTGGTTTTTTTCTCTCAATTTGTTTATGTGATGTATCACGTTTATTGATTTGCGGATATTGTACCATCCTTGCATCCCTGGGATAAATCCTACTTGGTCATGGTGTATGATCTTTTTGATGTATTGCTGGATCCGATTTGCTAGGATTTTGTTGAGGATTTTGGCATCTATGTTCATGAGGGATATTGGCCTATAATGCTCTTTCATTGTATTGTCTTTATCTGGTTTTGGGATTTGGGTGATGTTGGCTTCATAGAATGAGCTGGGAAGTGTTCCTTCCTCTTGGATCTTTTGACATAGTCTGAGGAGGATAGGTTTTAGGTCTTCCTTGAATGTTTGGTAAAACTCCCCTGTGAAGCCATCTGGCCCTGGGCTTTTGTTTGCTGGAAGCTTTTTGATTACTGCTTCGATTTCCTCCATAGTTATTGGCCTATTGAAATTTTTAGATTCTTCCTGGTTAAGTTTTGGAAGGTTGTATTTATCTAGGAATATGTCCATTTCCTCCAGGTTGTCTAGTGTGTTGGAGTAGAGTTGTTCATAGTATTTTCTAACAATCCCTTGTATTTCTATGGGGTCTATTGTTATTTCTCCTCTTTCATTTCTGATTTTGTTTATTTGGGTCCTCTCTCTTTGTTTCTTGGTGAGCCTGGCTAGAGGTGTATCAATCTTGTTTATCCTTTCAAAGAACCAGCTCTTGGTTTTGTTGATCTTTTGTATTGTTTTTCTGGTCTCTATGTCGTTTATCTCTGCTCTGATCTTTGTTATTTCCTTCCTTCTGCTTACAGTGGGCCTTTTTTGTTGCTCTCTTTCTAACTCTTCTAGTTGTAGAGTTAGGTCATTTATTCTCATTGTTTCTTGTTTCTTGCAGTAGGCTTGTAGAGCTATGAACTTCCCTCTCAAGACTGCTTTTGCTGTGTCCCATAGGTTTTGAATTGTTGTGTTTTCATTGTCATTTGTTGCCATGATGTTTTTTATTTCTTCTTTGATCTCACTGGTAACCCAGTCGTTGTTTAATAGCATGCTATTTAGTCTCCATGTGTTTGATTTTTTTGGATTGTTTTTGTTGTAGATGATTTCCAGTTTTATGCCTTTGTGGTCTGAGAAGATGCTTGATATGATTTCAATTTTCTTGAATTTGAAGAGACTTTGTCTGTGACCCAATATATGGTCTATCTTTGAAGATGACAAATGTGCACCTGAGGAGAATGTATATTCTGTGGCTTTGGGGTGAAATGTTCTGAAGATGTCAATTAATTCCATCTGATCTAGTGATTCATTTAGGATTGATGTTTCTTTGCTGAGTTTCTGTTAAGAGGATTTGTCCAGTGGAGATAATGGGGTGTTAAGGTCCCCTACTATGATTGTATTGCTGTCAATCTCTCCCTTGATCTCCTCCAGAAGATTTCTTTCTTTCTTCCTTCCTTCCTTCCTTCCTTCCTTTCTTTCTTTCTTTCTTTCTTTCTTTCTTTCTTTCTTTCTTTCTTTCTTTCTTTCTTTCTTTATTTTTATTGCTTAAAGTATTACAAAGGGTATTACATATGTGCTCCAGAAGATTTCTTATGTATTTGGGTGCTCCTATATTGGGTGCATATATATTTACCAGAGTTATTTCTTCTTGTTGGACTGCTCCCTTTAGTATTATGAAGTGGCCTTCTTGATCTCTTTTTATGTCCTTCACTTTGAGATCTAATTTGTCAGATATAAGTATTACTACCCCGGCTTTTTTTTCACTTCCATTGGCTTGGAAAACCTTTTTCCATCCCTTCACCATCAGTCTGTGTGCATCTTTTTTTCTGAGGTGGGTTTCCTGTAGACAGCAGATATATGGGTCATGTTTTCTTATCCACTCATTTACCCTATGCCTTTTGACTGGGGAATTTAATCCATTTACATTTAAAGTTATTATTGATAGAAACTTGTTAGTCGCCATTTTTGCTCTTTACTGCTGCATTCCTTCTTTGTTTCCTGTTTTTTCTATTTACAGCAGACCCTTTAGCATTTCTTGCATTGCTGGTTTGGTTGTAATAAACTCCCGTAGACCGTTTTTGTCTGTGAAGCTCCTGATTTGACCCTCAATTTTGATTGATAGCCTCACTGGGTATAGTATTCTTGGATTCAGACCCTTCCTTTGCATGACTTTGTATATTTCATTCCATTCCCTTCTTGCCTGATGTGTTTCTGTTGAGAAATCGGTCGCTAGTCTGATGGGGGATCCTTTGTAGGTAACTTTCTGTCTCTCTCTGGCTGCTTTTAAGATTCTTGCTTTGTCGTTGGTGTTTGCCAATTTAATTATTATGTGCCTTGGTGTCGGTCTTTTCGGGTTCATTTTGTTTGGGACTCTGTGAGCTTCTTGGATTTGTGTGAGTTTTTTCCTCCCTATATTAGGGAAATTTTCTGTTACTATTTTTTCAAACAGGTTTTCTATTCCTTGCTCAGTTTCCTCTCCTTCTGGCACCCCTATTATTCGGATGTTGTTTCGTTTAGCATTGTCCCAGAGTTCTCTTAGGCTCTCCTGCTTTTTAATTTTTTTTTCTAGAAGCTATTCTGTTCGGGTATTTTTTTCTACCTTGTCTTCTAGCTCGCTGATGTGGTCCTCTGCTTCTTCTAGTCTACTGTTGATGCTTTCTATTGAGTTCTTTATGGCAGTGATGTCATTTTTCATTTCTTCTTGGTTTCTCTTCATTTCCTCTTGGTTCTTCTTCATTTCCTCTTGGTTCCTACACATATTGTTGAATTGGTCTTCCATTCTTTTCATCCACCTTATGGCCATTACTCTGAATTCTTTCTCTGACAGGTTGCTTGCCTCCATTGCCTCCATTTCGTTTACTTTCTTTTCTGATGATGCCTGTTTTTCTTTCATATTTGGGTTGGTTCTTTGTTTCACCATGATTTCTCTTCTCAAGGTGTTTGGTTATGTAGTTCTCTCTCTGCTGCGCTGATTCAAAGGCACAAAATACAACACAACAAGGCACAACGTACAAGGCACTGAACTAAATGCATTCACGATATTAATAACCCCAAATAAAGGTGACCCCCCGAGCGAAGAGAATTAGGGGATAAAGAAGAAAAAAGAGAAAAAGATTAAAGAGAAAAATAAAAAACAAAACGGAGTGCCGAAATGAGATTGGGAAAAGGGAGAGAAGGAAAAAACAAAAAGACAAAAAAACCCCCCCACACACAAAAAACAAACAAAAAAACAAAAAACAAAAACAAAACAAACAAACAAAAAGTAATAGAATGAAATAGAGGTGGGGAAGAGGCTATTTATAAGGGGAGAAAACTCCAAGAGAACCGCAACCAATCTCAATGAACTCCAGCAGCAGATCCCTGGAGACTAATGCAAACTACAAACAACCACCAATATCAAGCGAGGCAAGGGAAAACAGAAGCACAAAAATAATCAGATAAAGAAAAAGTAAGCAAAACAGAAAAATGAAAATGAAAAACAAAACAATTTCCCACACAAGCATAAAAAACCCCAATATACTCAAAATCAAGCAAACACTAGCAAAACGACAGAGAGAGAGAGAGAAAAAAATTAGATAGTGAAGAAAGATAAGAGAGAGGTGTATATGGATTTTGAGCGAGGGATTGGAAATTAGATATATAAGTAGGGTGAAATTTAGACAGTGGGTAGAAAGAAGGAATAGGGAAAATCCAAAGCAGGAATAGGGTAAGAGAAACAGGACAACAAAAGGGGAAAAGTGAGGAAGAGAGTTTTGGCTTAAGGGTAAATGTGAGATAGAGAGAAATGATGCTAAAGGAACGATGAAAATAGAGTGTAGAACACTAATCCCAAAATAAAATAAAGAAAAATAAAAAAAATAAAAAATACAATGACACTTGAAAAAATGGTAAAAGGATAGCAATAATACTGGTTAAAAAATGTAGTAATTAAAAAGGTAAAATCAAGTGATGAAAAAAAATAAAAAATAAAAAATAATAATAAAATAGGTTCTTAATGAAATGGTGAAAAAAGAATTAAAAAATATATATATAAAAATATTCGGAAATGAAGGTGCTTCAGATCTTCCACTCTTCTTTTTGGCACGCCTTAGTCCTGCTAGGCATTCAGGGGAGTGTTGAACTTCCCTGCGATACACTGTCCCTCGTGCAGTAAACCACAGACCTGATTTTAAGGCAGGTTGTATTTGTTTACCAGACTGCCTTTATTTGTGATCACAGAAGAGACAGTTCGTGGCTCTGCCTCTGGGTGGCAGTGTGTCTGGATTGACCTCCGAGGCTATAAGTCCTCTCTATCAGTAGGGTTTTATTTTTTTTTTTTTCCTCTATGGTACTTGGAACTGATTAGGGAAAGACCACTGCCCAGAGCTGGTTCCTTGCCACTGCCCGCTGTTTCCCAGGCTCCCCAAAAAGAACTTTCCCCTACAGGCTCTGCGAATGACCTCAACTGGGGAATCCCATGCACTGGGTTTAATAATCAAATGCACGGATCTAAGGGGAACTGTAACAAGAGCCTGATAGTTGTGCGAATTCGCAAGCCTCCACCTTCCAGGTCTGCACACAGTCTCCGTGCGCAGTCTCCGCGCGCCCACTCGCCCCTGGCACCAAGCAGCCAGCAGATTGGCAAAGTCCAAGGCTGCTCCTTTACATCCAGTCCAGCTATGGGCTCATTTTTCGCGTTCCCTTCTGCCAGCAGCCCTGTGGGGCCCCTTCCCCACTCGCGGGTCACGCTGGTCCCAAGGGCTGCGGACTCTGTGGGGCGCAGATTCCGCCCCACGCGTGCGCGAGCTCAGTCCTCCCTCCAACCCGAACTGCAAACTGCACCTTTAGGGGATGTCCAACCTTTCCGTGAGAAGAAGCAGTGCTCGTCTGAGTTCACGCAGCCACGCTGCTTGAGATCCCTTGTTTCCAGGTTAGTAGCTGGTCTCTGGATGCCGGCAACCACCACCCAAGATGGCGCAGTCTCCGCTGCTTAGCTGGCGCACCACGAGAGGCTTCAGCCGCAGTCTCCAACCGTTCTTTTTTTCCTGGGCGTTCTCGGTCTTTCCTAGCTGCAGACAGTCTCTCAGCTGAAAATCCTCTGCCTATTCGGGCTGCATGTTACCCGTTTCAGCTGCTCACCCTTTTCTGCTCCAGGACAAGGCACTGGACACGTCCGTTTATACCTCCGCCATTTTCCCTTCCTCCGCTACCTCTTCTTTTAAGCCTTGGAATAGAAGCCATAGCCATCTCTCCTCTTATTTTCCATAGCACTTCCATTACTGCTGATCAAATGCTAATGTGACCTGCAGCCTGAACATTACTGCTTAACCTGATACACTGTAATTTGATGGGTAATAACTTAGTCCCACCTGTAAGATCCTTCACCTGTGGGCACCCCTCACCTGTAAGATCTTTCAGGCCTGGGACCTTGTCTTTTCTTCTTTCTTCTCTATCTGCACTTAGCACAATTTTGGCACAGAGAGACTGTAGTAAATGTTTTTCTTTTGTTGCCATTATACCTCAAATGTTCTAATTTCCTTTAATGAACTCTAAGATTGGTCAGTCTTACTTGGATTTTTCTCATTCATTTTTGCAGCCACTTATAGTTTCAGCTTGAATCACTTCTTGGGAGTAATGAGTTCCATAATCATAAAATCTATCATGGAAAATGACATTTATTTCCTCTAGGTTTGCCTCTTTCCAGCGTGAGGCAGTTGTCTCCTAATGAAAGAGTGTGTTCAGTAAATTCTAGCATGTCCCTTTTCAAATCTTAACAATTCATCCCTCACCCCAGTCCCTTCAATCATTTATATTACTCTTCTCCAGTTCTCCAGCTCCAAATTTTCATCTTGTGGGTGAAGCCTTACACCAGAAGGACATAGAAATGCGGTGGGAAGAAATGAAGGTGTGGAAGAAAGAGAAGTTGAGATGCATGTCCTCAGGAGCTTACAGTTTTGTGGGGATGCTATATATTTGAGGTGTAGGTACCTCTTCTCTCTTTTGTGGTTATAAGATGGTGCAAGTAGGAGAAAGGAGAGACTGAGTATTTTGGAGTATAAGCCATACATAGGTATCCACCAGCAAATGTAGGTTTATTTTTCTATGTAATCTGACCACATCTGATTGGACCATTGTTGATAACAATACATACTGATAATAACCACAGTAACTACTGTGCACAGAGCATTGATTTTTGCATCAGGTAGGTACCATGCATTTTTCCCTTTGTTTCATTTAATTTTCTATTACCATACTGCAAGGTTGGTATTATCCTTCCCATGTTATAATTAAGGATACTGAACTCAGAAAAGTTAATTGACCAGGCTAAGTACCTGAGACAAACAGCAGGTGAAGCTGTCATTTGAACCCAGATATTTAAATACAAAGTCTATCATCTTTTCTATTATATAATAAAGCCCCCTTCTCAAGGGGCTTAAATGGTGAAGCTGCAATTTGAGGACTTTTCTAGCAGAGGTAATAAGGCTTTGAAAGGCCCGTTTCTCCTGGAAAATACTTCGTAGGTGGTGAGGAGATTCCATGAGTTAAGATTGACAAGAAAATGCACCTAGCCTGCTTAATGCTGACTTGAGGAGTGCCTAATCTGCGTATTCTTTAAAACTAAGTTCGACTCTTTGATTGAAATACACTCACTCTTTTAGGCCACTAGAGTTCCATTTAGATAATATGATAAATGAGCTATTATTATGAAATCAGTATGTGGCTAAAAATATATTGAGTAATATAACCTGGAGGATACAAAAAAGTTCAATATGGCTAATGTCCATTCAGCTGGGACACATTGGGATGGCGAGGTCCACTCTCACTGATTATGCCTCTGTTGTACTAGCAGTTCTATATTTTGAATATTATCCCTAGGTATTGGACAGAATTCCATTCCTCAAGGAAATTACAATCTAAAAAGGAGAAGTGGGATATAAACATACCAAACTTTAAATAATGACAGAATTAGAGAAAAACACTTTGTCCACACAATTTGTTTTATTTTTCTCCCTAGCATGTAGCTAATACTGAACACATTTCATATTTGTTTATTTTATTGTTCACTGCATTACTTTCAACACCTACAACACTGCCTGGTCCTGGCGAATGAATGAATGAATCTGATAGGTATTTAATGAAGAAAGAATGCGCTGGAACAATCAGGAAGAGTTTCATGGGAAAGGAGAAACAGGAGCAGAATCTGAAAGGAAAGGTAGTTTGGAGAGAAGAAGTCTAGGCAGGGAGAAGGACATGGGCAACAGCATGGCGTTTACTAGATAATACACTTCACGCGTAGGATTTGTGAGTAAACTACTTTGGCTGGAATAAAGGGGGTCCTTAAAGTGGTCAACTTACATCAGAGGTGCAATGTACAATCTGTAAGAATCCTTGGAGCATTTGAGGACTATAGAACATTGAAGAGGTGGAACCTGTAACAGTCACACCAAAGCTCCCTCCCTCCTTATCCCCTTGCATAAGTAGATTAAAACATCATTTATAGGGGACAAATGGAGGTTGCAGATCTTTCTGAGCTGATGCTTAGAAAAGGAACGTCATTACTGAGAAATGTGCAAATGGTTCTTGCTGACTGAGACTTTAAGGATGTTGCATGAGATTCTAACTTTTTAGATTGGGTTTCTGTTTTCTTTTTGTGTGCCTCTTGCTGGATTGTAACTTCTATATTTAAAATTGAACAATTCAAAACCAATTTAAAGACAGACACATGTGCACATAATTGTGCACTTACACAAGTATGAGTGCATATGTGCACACAAGTTAACACACACACACTCGTGCATCCAGACACACAGCTTCCTTTAGCTTAACTTCTATTTCCTCTCATATGGCAGCTTTCAGAATAATCTCACCCACCTGTTAAATCAGAGAATGTCAAGTTTAATTTATAACAGTGAGTAGAAACAGGATGCTACAGAAAGCATTTTAATTAAAATCCTTTAATTGGATACATGCTTCTTGTGAAAAGGGAGCTGTGGAGAGGGCCTCTTTGTCGGCACCTTTCACTCCAGTTGCCAGAGATTGTTGCAGGAATGGCTTTGCAATTGGAACCAGCCCTCTGGGGCGGTGGAGGTGGGGATGTGGGGTGGAGGCCGAGAGAGGGAAATTGGGAGAAATAGAAGAAGGACAAAGGGAGCCAATGGCCACGGATTTTGTGCAGAAACAGCCTCCGTGTTTTCCGAGGGGGCTGTTCTGCCGAAATCTATTGGTATCCTTTCAAGTTGGTTTCTAGTTAATCCTTTCATCATACTTAGGATGGGATAGTCTCCAGGGAAATCCACAAATGCCTCTGACTTCAGGCACTGGCTTAAGAAATCTTGACAGTGTAGGTCAATTGGTGAGTGTTGGAGGTGGACAGATGACAATGTGGGGCTGGGGAGGCCCAGCCTTTGCACCTGCGGTTCCTTAAGTGACAGCACTTAGCACCCTCCAGCCCACACTGTAGGAAAGAAAGTATTGCGCTCAATTAGAGTCTAGTTTAAGAAAGGGGCTGTGTGCTAAAGTAGGGGGCCCAGCCTGGAAAGCATCCTGCGAGCTCATGTGGGGTGACAGCAGTAGAGTGTGCCAAGAGAGCAGAAAGGCATGGAAGTATTTTACTGGAAACACTCAAAGTAGCTGAGAGAAGTGGGAACTGGAAGTAGTTTTAGTGTCAGGTATGTTGCCAAGGAAACAGAAGATCCTAAACTGAGCTCATTAAAATAGGGGAGGTTGAATGAGTTTTTACCTTCTTGGTTTTTGCTTCAACTTGCTGTGCCAGGAGGTGATTCAAGAGGGTCTAAATGACACTGATTCTTTCCTGTGAGCTACAAAGACCAGCACTATGACATTTGGTACAGAAAATAGATGCACCTGGAAGGATTTTTAGGTGTTATTCATCCATTGCTACTGTTGGGCTCCTAGAGACCCCGGTTGCCAAAGAAACAATGGTAGACAGTTCTGTTTATAACTATTAGTTCCCTTTAGTGCAGTGATTCTCAACCTTCTGGCCCTTTAAATACAGTTCCTCATGTTGTGACCCAACCATAGAATTATTTTCGTTGCTACTTCATAACTGTAATGTTGCTACTGTTATGAATTGTAATGTAAATATCTGATATGCAGGATAGTCTTAGGCGACCCCTGTGAAAGGGTTGTTCGACCGCCAAAGGGGTCGCGACCCACAGGTTGAGAACCACTGCTCTAGTGGAATGCTGGTAAATGTTTAACAACTGGCTTTGGGTGGGAGAGGTCTGATTGGTAGAAATTTCCAACTTCCATGCTGTAAATATTTCCATTATGGCTTATTTCAAGATACTGATGGTTTAAGAACTAGTTGGACAAATTTCTGAAATTAAAAAATTGGCTGCCTGCCAGCTAATATGAGCAGTTTTTAACAGGCCACTGGCTTTCCCCCGCCCTCATTAAGCTTTCTTGTAGGTGTTTATTTTCCTCTCCCATTGACTTTGGGATTGGCTATATAACTTGCTTTGGCCAATGGAATATAAGCAGATGACACAAGCCACATCTAACCAAAGGTTTAAATGTGCTTGTACGGCTTGGCTCTGTTTTCTCGACCCCCTCTGAGCTCTTGCTCTCCACACTTTGAAAGTACTGAGTCCTAGCTGCTGGCTGATTGTTCAGTCTGGATCCCAGAATCAGAAGACAATACTGATGGCCAACCTATCAGTGTTGACCAGAAATCCACTTGGAGTTAGAATTAACAATAATTACTTTTACTGTTGGTTTCTTTCTTTTTTTTACAATGGAGACCTGGCTTTCAATTAAAAAGTTATATGGGGGCAAGTTCTATGCATAAAATTCTAAAGTTCAATAACATTTGCAGAAGTGGGTGCCTTTTCCTCTGGAAATTTCACAGTTTCCAGAGAGGTCTTCTTTCCTGAGCTTCCTTTATGGAGAAAGAGTAGTTATTTCTATTGACATACGTCTTTTGATCTAATAAACACGTGAAGCTGGAACCATTAGGAAGGGATTCTTTTAAAGGCAAAATTGAAGGTTTAATGCTATGATAAAACTTAAAAATAAAAAGGTTGATATTTACTCAAACCCTGAACAATCATAAAACAGCAATTTTTACATCCTTCCAGGTATCGAATTGTGTCATCCCCTTCAAAAGTAGGATGGATATCCATATAATCAAAATGTGGAACTTGGGACTAGAAGGCCCTTCCTCCCCCTCCCCCCTGAATCACCCATTCTAAGTATAATACAGTGGGGCCTTGACTTACGAGTGTCCCGACTAACGAGTTTTTCGAGATATGAGCCATCTCTCGGCCGATTTTTTGCTTTGAGTTGCGAGCTAAAATTCGGGTTACGAGCCAGCTTCAGATACCCCACCACTAGTTGGCGCAGTGAACGTCACAGTTGAATGCCACAACATCAGCCCAGCATCACGGGTCTCACTCGTTCACTTTTTGATTTGACATACGAGTAATTTGAGTTACGAGCTCCGTCACGGAACAAATTAAACTCTTAAGTCAAGGCCCCACTGTACACATATTTAGCGTATAAACATGTAGACTTTAGTGCTCATCTAGAGACAATCTGATTGAAGTGAAGTGACCCACATGAGGTCATAAATAAGGAGAGATCCAGCTATTTGCTAGATTTTTCATCCTGTGTGCTTTTCATTAGATCCATGATCCTTGTAATATTTCTTGAGATGCCTCCAGGTAGCTCAAAGGTTGGTTTTAGGTAGGATTTATGTTTTAAATCACACCAAAGATGACACTTTACAATTTGGGGGAATCTTTCTTACAGTACAGGATAACCAGCACTTCTTTTAATCCTTCTATGGGTCCACAGGCTAACGATGAGAATTCTTGAGCTAGACCAAAATGCACATTTGATGGCATTTAAATTGAAAAGTTAGGTTTAGTTTTCATAGGCTTGTTAATATCCTATAGTAATTTCTAAGATCAGTATTCTGAGATATTTTAAAAATCATATTGGATACATCAGACAAAGGATTGAAGGCATTATGGAGAGGCTATCAAACCTATTCTTTTTTTTTTTTAATATACTTTATTGATTTTTCACAGAGAGGAAGGGAGAGAGATAGAGAGTTAGAAACATGGATGAGAGAGAAACATCGATCAGCTGCCTCCCGCACATCTCCCACTGGGGATGTGCCTGCAACCCAGGTACATGCCCTTGACCGGAATCGAACCTGGGACCTTTCAGTCCGCAGGCCGACGCTCTATCCACTGAGCCAAACCGGTTTTGGCCACACCTATTCTTATCCATTCCAACATGCCCAACATGGATACAAACAAAGGGAAGATCATTCTATTTCTAAGGGTTCTCCCAATAAATGTTTACTGGTTGCCCCCTTGTAGCAACACCACTGTGTAGCCCTTATCACTTCATCAAGTGCTAAGGGACCTTAGTCTATCTCAGATAAAGTTATTTGCCATTTTTCTTCCAGAATAGAGATGTGTAGGCAATATCAAAGAAAAGTCAAAAGGGCTGGTCAACTGAACAGGTCTTTCTGAAATCCAATGCTTCTCTGAATTGGTTTCTATTGCTTTCCTTCTCTCCATCTCATTTGGCTAGTAGGCATGGCCATAAGAAGAATGTTCAAGTTTCAACTCCAACAAATCCCATCTCTTTTAATTAGGGGCTATTAATAGCTGCATATTTCCATCCTCAATGATCTCAAAGCACTTTAAAATTTTCACTGTGTTCAAATACAAACCCTTATTAGAATCATTTTACCTTCCGCTACATGTATCTGCATTAAGAGGTGGAATGTGGCAGCTGCTTAACCCCGAGAGGCTTCCCTTGACGACATGAAGACAGGGAATGAATTAGAATTCTGCAGCCTATTTCCTCTATGGTTTCAAGAGACAGAACTTGGAATCTGCCAAGCCTTCTAAACTAGTATTATCCAATCAGTAGGAGTTGAATAAATGCAAATGATCAAGACTGTATTCAGCATCTTGCTGCATACATTGGTAAAGGATAGAGAAGAAAGGATTCCAGGTACCTGCATTCACCCCACTGAGGAAATATATGGGTCCAGAAATAATTCAGAAGGATGAAAGAGCTCTGATGGTGAACGGTGATCAAAAGAACTCAGGGCTGTGAATACATAGACTGGATGAAGACAAAGCACTGTAGATGAACTCCAGATAACAGAGTCTCTATGGACAAAACCCAATTAAATGGAAAATTTTCCTTGAATTCCATGTGGGTTTTTTTTTTGGTCTATGCTCTTTTTCTCTTTCTCACCCTGTTCCCATTATTTGAAAAGTGATACACTATGCTAGTCAAATATTTTGAAAATATTAAACAAAAAATTCTTCACCCACTGGTCATAGTTAATTGTTATCAATATTTGGATGAATTTCCTTGCAGTGTTTTATATGTACATGAAGAAAGATATAAAGGGAAAAAGGAAGGAAGGGAGGGAGGAAGGAAGGAAGGGAGGAGGGAAGGGAGGAAGGGAGGATGGAAGCACTTAGTGTCTGTGATTAGTATAGGCACAAAGAAATAGAAAGTGATTGGGACTGTGTGGGTCATTATCCAAATATATTTTCTTTAGTGGAAGAGGAGTTTAGGAGTTAGAACACCATATATATATATGCATGCATATGCCAAAGTGGCCATTACAACCAGAATGACCGAATGACTGGTTGACCAGTCACTATGATGTGCACTGACCACCAGGGGGCAGACACTCAACGCAGGAGCTGCCCCCCGGTGATCAGTGTGCTCTCACAGCCAACTTCCCACAGCTGGCCAACCTCCCGTGGTCCCTCCCACTGGCCGGCCCTGATTGCCGGCCAGGCCTTGGGACCCCACCTATGCACAAATTAATGCACCGGGCCTCTAGTCAATAATAATCTATAATAAATTATGGAGAATTTTCTCAGTTCTTCAACCCCCTACAATAGAACTGCCTTATGAATTTTTTAAGTATTTATGTGTCAGAGGTTGGTTGAGATAAAAATAAGACAATATTATTTTGAAACTCAGTTGCTGGCCAAGTAGCTCAGTTGGTTAGAGCATCCTCCCAAGGTTGTAGGTTCTATCTCTGGCCAAGGCACAAGAATCAACCAATAAATGCATAAATAAGTGGAACAGCAAATTGATCTCTCTCTCTCTCTCTCTCTCTCCTTTCCTCTTTCAAAAATCAATAACAAAATTTAAAAAGAGTATTTTGAAACCCTGAACCCTGAAATAAGAGGAAAATTATGATTTTATTTAGTGTAAATAAACATCTATATAATTATACAACTTTCAGACATATCACCCTTTTATCCTTATTTCCTTTTGGCTTCTTGTGCTTTTGGAAGGAAGAATGGTAGGAATAGAAGGTTTTGTGAAATCGTACCATTTTAGAGGGCTCCAGTTGAAAGCTAAATCAGTTCGGTTGCCTACATTTAGCATTCAGCCTTTATGTGCCCCTTTTTATTCTATTCATCTATCCAAATGGAATACTTGGTAGATATTTTTATTTTCGCTATTTTTCCCACAGTGAGTTTTGCTGAAACAATCATAATGAATCAAGAAGACAACAGAGATAATGTATTGATGACAGCTCAAACTAATTATAAAACCTCAGAGATGCCCCTAAGGGTCCTGTTTTATCAAATGCTTATTATGTTAAACTGAATCAAGATGTTCACTCATCATTTCAGGTACTGGCAAATGTGCTAAATGGTGTGGAATTTTATGATCATAAAAGGTCAAGTTTCAAGTATTTTCTTGTTAAAGGAAATTTCATGGAATCTAAAATGTGAAGTCCAATCATACTGAATTCATTGGCAACCAGACCAGCTTAAAGGTGAACCCTCGTTTCCACAGGGTTTTCAAGTCAGAGAGGAGAAAGTCCCCTCAGGTTGCTCCCCCTTCTGCTAGGTTTCAGTTATAACAGAGAATCTTTTCACAAAATGTAGTGAATTTATATTTCAGGAATTTAAAACATATTTTATTGGCTCATCTGGACACTGGAAAATCTTATATTCTTTCCCGAGTGATTTGGCACATTATTTTGGCACACATCAAGAACTCACACACCTGGCAAACCACCCCGACTTTCCCGATGCTCAGAAGGAGGTCTCCAAACCCAGAAACATTTTGGATGGTGAGCTATGTTCACTGTGTCCAAGTCCAAGCAGCATGAAAACAACCACTGACATTTGGAGATGGGGCTGAGGACAAATGGGTGAAAAGAGACAGAGGCTAAAATGAGAAAAGAAAATGAGATATGGATATACTAATTTGGTCAAAGTTTAGTAAAATCAAAGACTTATCTTAATGAGTTTATACTTGATTTCATTAATGTTTATTCTTAAATAGTTATCCTCTTGTGACTAACTTGAAATCAGGTTTCTTGTCAAGCTTGGGAGTAATGCAGATCTAATCTTCTAACATTAAATAATATTCCCACACCAATGTTTACTCCTCTGGCATCAAATTCTGCCAACACAAGATCTGTGACTTAATAGTTATACTTGTTTCTATTAGCTGTGACTCAATTATTGGCTTCATAACAGCCAGGGGACTTGGGACTGTAGGGAGCTGGAGGAAACTCTTGGACACACAGACCCAATGTAATAAAACAGGATCCAAGGAGATCACTCATGCTCCATGTAAAAATCATAGTAATGATTTTTTATGACACATGGAAAGTGTCCAATACGGTGCCTGGCACATAGTAGAGACTTAGTAATGTTGGTTTTCCTATAATCATTACCACTGGAGTGGGATTCAGCACTAGGAGTAAGTTAGCATTTCAGTACTAGGAATATATTGTGTATGGGTTTTTTTCTTTTTTGCCAGATTTTGATTACTACACTATAATTCCTGGACATTCCATAGTGGATGTGTCTTTGTATCAATATGGATAATAGCACTAAGAAGTCACTCAAGTATTTATTGAAATAATGAGTGAGATAATTAATGAGTGCATGAATGATTGAAATCAGGTTTTGAGTGGAGGCATAATCTGACAAGTAGGTGTGTTTTTCCCATGGACTCTAGTTTCTCTTGGACATGGGTAATTTTGCTCTGTACTTGGAGATAACAAAGTGCCTGTCTTATCCGTGGGGATCAGTAAGGACTAGGAGGAGGTTGGGAATGGAGAAGGGATCTGGGTGTCTGGTAACCAGGGCCAGCTAGTAGGAATTTGTGAGAGAATGGGGGTATCCGGTTGAATCTTGAGTAGAGAGCTGGATTCTGGAGTTTGAAAAGATAGGTTTTCCATAGAATTTGTGAGGTAGCAGTTCACAATTTAAGGGGAAGAGTCAGATTACATTTTATCGACTCATTGAGTTTTTAAATTATTTATCCACCTTTATTCATTCCATAATTATTTATTGAATATTTGTCATATGTTAGATATTTCATTACTTACCAAGATACAACAGTGAAAAAGTCAGACATAGTTCTTTAAAGTCTAGTTGGAGGAAGAAGGCAAAGGGGCACCATCTTAACTTCTGTTTCCACATCAAGTTCTATATTCCATAGTCTCTAGCCAGAGACAAATATTTCACATGTAGTGTCTCCGATCCCCCACTGGGAAAACTACTCCAGGCTAGCACTTCAATTAAGATATTTCTGGGGTGGAGGTATGTGTAGAATTTCTAATTGTATAAATGGATTTTCCTTTAAAGGCAAAATATAAAACATTGGGTTGCATGGTGTTGTATATGGGCAAGGCCCTTGGTTCATGGGAGTAATCACTGGCAATGACAACAATGGTATCTTGTGGCCATGGCTAACATACAGAAAAGAGATGGAAGCAGATTTTATTTTAGCAGAAATAGAGAATGTGGTAGCAGATCTGGTTCTGGCAGGAAAATGGGAGACATGGCAAAGGAACTAGGTATTACAATATCTGCATTTTTCAAAATTATAGTCTGTGAGTTATGTATCTTAAGTCATAATTAATCTGAATAGGGACTATTGCCTTGGAATAGTTTTCAGGTATTTGGTAATGATCTTGGGCAATATTTGGTACAACTAAATTGCAGAACTTTGAAAGAAGCATTTGAACACACTTCTGTGCTCCTTGAAGCTCACTGTCATGGGATTTGACCTAAAAACACTCTACACTTCACCTCTTAGACACTTGTGGGAATACAGGCCAATGCTAGTATACTTTTGTTCTGCCTACCTGGGACTATTCCAGGTGGTGTAAAGGACCAGCAGAAGTATGGCAGCAGTAATTTATTTCTGGTTCAAGTGTGGTTTAATGACTGCAGCTCTACAGAGCTCCATGCTATCTCCTCTATATCTGTCTTTCTCCTATCGATAATCCTTATGTAAGAGCCATCAAAGATCTAATAGAGCAGAGCAGTATGCATGGAGGGACCATTTATCAATTGGCAAAAATAAGTTATAGTCCCTAAAATATTACATTTCTTCCAATTACTAACTCCTAAAGGTACCCTATTTTAAGATCCATTACTATTCTTTGGCTACTATATCTTACTTTCTGTAATTCTCCTTTTAAACTGCTGTGGGATAAGTGTGGGTCCTGGAAAAATAGTGATGTCAGTGATTTGCCTTCCACTTCCCTGGAAGCCTCACCCATATTTTTCTGTAGAGTCTTTCCATTTTCTATTTGTTGCCCAACCTCTATGAGAATTTCTTCTCAGGAAAAGATCTGTCACCAATCATTCACACCTTGATGCAAATTTAGACCAGTATGTTACTTCCCCCTGGGGTATATGCACTTTTAAGATTTTCCCTCTAAATAGGCAAAAGCATTTTGCCTGTTTCTAGAGGAATTTAAACTCTATTCACCAAGCAGTGGGATTGGTATTTTACTAGGTAAAAGCCCTCCTGGATGCCCCTGGTATTCCACCAGGAAGCTCTTATGTATAAGACTGGCGCTGACCATAAACTATACTTAAGTTTGCATCATGACCCAAAGCCTGAACTCAGCCTGATCTAGGCTCCATGGGAACCAAGGAGGCCAATATTTATCTCTGTAATGAGACAGATGGCCCTAGAGAGAGGGAACTACAGCAAATGTGTTGGATATGGCCCATCTTCTTTGTTTTATGACAGCCAGCCTCCAAGATGGCCCTCAATGTTGCACACCTCCTGGAACTCTACCCTCTGTAGTGTCCTCCCACTTTTTGGTTTTTTTTTTTAATCTTTATTGTTGAAAGTATTACATAGATCCTCCTTTTCCCCCAGTTAACCTCTCCACTTTGAATCAGAGCTGGCTCTGTGTGACTAATAGAATATGTTGGAAGTGAAAGTACATGACTCCTGAGAATACGTCAGAATAGGCATTGTAGCTTCTACCTTAGTGTCAAGGTGTCTTAGATCTCTCACTCTGGGGAAAACTAGCTGCCATACTATGACACACTCAAGTAGCTCCATGGATATATTCATATCAAGAGAATCTGAGGTTACCACCAACAGCTAGAACTAATCTGGAAACCATGTGATTAAATCACTTAGGAAGTGGCTCCAGCCCCAGTCAAGCTCTCAGATGATTGTAGTTCTAGCTGACATTGGATTGCAACTACATGAGAAGCCCTAGGTAAAAACCTTCAGCTAAGTCATTTCCAAATTCTTGACTCACAGAAACAATGAGAGCTGATGATTTAGTATTATTATTTTTTTTACACCTCTTAGTTTTGGGGTAATTTGTTACTTAGCACCATCTCTCAGCCTTCCCAAACTAGTCACCTATCCTGGAAATCTTGATATCGAATGCAACAAGCTTGTTCCAAAATGAGTTACTTTTCTCTCCCTCTGGGATAGGGTGATTCAGTTAATAGTAATTTGGCTAAATGCAAATTTTTATGAAGCAAGCTGACCAATACAATAATTTTTTGGAATATAAATAGCCTGTCTCTAGGTTCAAGATATGGTTTATTTTGGTATGTCATGGAAAGTTTTTTGTAACTCTATAAATCTTTAAGAATTTTTATCTGACTTTCAGAATTTGGAAAGGTTCTACTTTCACTTGGTTTTATTTCTACTAGAGGCCCAGTGCACAAAATTCATGCACAGGTAGGGTCCCTAGTGCTGCCGGCTGAGGCCTCCCTCCCATCCCGATCGAGGGGACAATTTGCATACTATGCTTTTATTATATAGGATTTCTCTACTGTGACTAGGATTTATTTTGACCAAATTGTTGTTGAACCACTCTATTTCAACAAAATTGCTTTTAGTCACATTGTTTTGTGGTAGTATTTTATGTCCTTGCTTAATTCTCTCCTTGCAAGTGGACTAACTGATCTACATTTATTGAATAGAATATGGCAGAAGTGTTGAAATACACTTGTAATTTATATCCTTCTTTTATAATCTTCAAAATTAGGTTAGAAAAAGACTGTGGCTTCCATTTTGTTAATATTCTTTGGCTTTCATTCAGATGGCTCACCTCAGGAAAAGGCAGCTGTTATGAGGCATCCCTGTGAAGAGACCTCAATATAAAGATCAGATAAAAAGCAGGTTGGACTGGAGAGAAGACTTAGTAGTTAGCCTAGTAATTGTTTTTCTGTTTTAATAACAATTTTACCTTCAAATCAGGTCTTCCTGAAGACAGGTGGACAGCCTCAGTATTTGCTGTGTCCTTTCCTGAACACAGATTCTCACTGAGCAGATACTGGGCCTAGCAGAATCCTTGGTGTGAGGGATTGTGCCCTGATAACAATCACATGAATGAGTTTCAAAGTGAATTCCCCACAGCCAAGCATTAAGATGAGACTACAGCCCTGGCAGGTGACTGCAACCTCATGAGTGAATTTAACCCAAATATACTCATCTAAGCAGACCTGGATTTCTAACCCAAAGGAACTGTGAAATAATGTGTTTTTTTTAAGACTCTAAATTTTAGAGTAACTTGTTATACAGTAATATAAAACTAATATAGGGGCCAAGAGAGTTGAATTCCCCAGAGTGTCCTAAAAGGTGGATTTATACTCTTTGCTTTACACTCTCAATAAAATTTAAGACTTATTCCTGACCTTGTCTGATAATTCAGCAAATTGGCTTGCTAGGGTTCAATACTGATTATTCCTTTTTCCCTCCTGCTCCTTCCCTGAGCTAGTCACACTGTAACATAACATCTGCATCCTGCTACAAAACCACCCTCTCTTCCTTATTCCCTCCTGCCTCCTTTCTTGTTTTTATTCAGAGTAAAGTAGGGATAAAGTGATTTGAGTTAAAGTGAGACATTAATGCCCCTGAACTGATGCACTTGGGAGTAATGTGACAGAATGTTCAGGAGAATGTGCTGGGGCCCTTGGAGTCTGGGCCAAAATGTGGCTGATGATCACCCAAGACAGCATGCAGAAGCTGGTGGGGTGCAGGGTAGGGACCCAGGTAACAGCTGTTGTTTTTATGGCTTGGCTTTGGTGACAATTTGGGAAGGGTCTGTCCTGTTGGTTTCGGGGGGTGGGCAAGATTTAGGTTTATCCTTAGAATATAAAATCCTTCTGGTTAGCTAAGTTGAGACTGGTTCTCTTTCTTTCTCCAGAATCACCTGTTCTTTATTTCTTGGGTCAAGGGCAGTGGTTTCTAAGTGAACAACATTTGTGCTTCCACTGAATAAATCTTGAGTAATGGTAAGATGCCTACTCAGCCAACATACTTCTTTGAAAGCTTCAGAACATATGTCTTAAGAAAAATACTTCCATTTGAAAAAGTAAAGGACACTCAGCTATAGTTGACAGGGATATTCAAAAGATACCTACAGTGCAGAAACTCAGAAGGGCAGAGTTTCCTAATGGCAATGATACTCTTTGGTGCAACTTAAGCTCCAATCCATGGCCTTGCAACAGAGAATCTCCTACTAAGGGATTACAACAAAGATCAGTGACATGGAAATTAATAAAAGTAAAACGCTAACTACTGATCAGGTATCTGTGACTGGGCTAGAGTTCCAAGGACACTGTGTACAGAAGTGATCTCCTTAAGAACATGGACTTTTCACTTTCTCTGAATGCAGAGTTGGGTCAAATACTTTTGAATATGTCACAGGGCAGTGATGTTGTAGGGTTGGCGGTATGAGGTCAATTTATTTTCCTCTCAGAACACTGCACAGCATCTGGTCTCTTGCATTCAGGAGGCCAGATTCTGTCTGATTTGAAGATAGTCCCATTGGCTAAAGCAGTCAAGTGGTCTGTCTTTGCACATGAGATACCTTCTGATTTTGTCTGTATTAATAGGTAGTGTTCCTTTCTACCATCCAACCTATAATGACAAACATTGACACCAAATAGGTTTGGAGGGTGAGGCCAGAATAAAAGAGAACAAGAAGCCAAGAAAAGAGACACAAGGCAAGACAACAGTACCAGAAAGCTGCAATCTCTCCTGCTTTTCTCATCTGCTTCCTTTTAAAGGAATTTTCCCTGTTATACTTTTCTCGGAGTTCACAATGGAATAAAAGACATTGATCCCAAGTCCTATGAGCTCTTTCCTATCTCAGTTCCTATCAAGGAGAAACTTGACAAAAAGATGATATAGAAAGCAGGTAGTGATGGGAGAGAAGACTGAGTAGTTGGGCCAGCCCTTGTTTTCCTGTTTCAGTAACAACAAACTCCCCAAACCATGAGGCCAGGATTCCCAAGGACAGGTAAACAGCCTTAGCATTGGCTGGGTCCTGGCCTGCACAATAGTTCTCACTGAGTTAGCAGACACTGGGCCTAGCAATATGTTTGGTGTGAGAGGTAGATTAAAACATGGGGCTTCTGCGCTAAGCCACCTGTATCTTGGCTGGGCCAAACTGGACTGACACAAGGAGGACACACAGACAATTGTCTCTGTGGAGAGCAGAGTTTTCAGATTTGCACTTAATCAGGTGATCAGATCTTTTCATTACGTTTCTCTTGATTTAAGGTTGACAAAAGTGATGAGGTCCTGACTAGGTTGTGAATGGTGCTTAAGAAAATCAAACAAGCAAACAAATGGACAAACAAAGCAAATGAAAGTAGTATTGTAGCATAAAAAAGAACTTTTATAGAGACAAAGGCCAGTATTGTAGATCAGCACTGTGAAACAGAGATAAATTTGGGGGCACAAATGTATTTTTTAAATTTCTATTGGCGCCATTAAAAAATAAACAGGTTAATTTTAACAACGTATGTATTTAACCTAATTTAATAAAAATATTTCAGCAAGTAATCAAACAAAAATTATTGAGATATTTTATGTTCTTTCTACACCTAGTTTTTGAAATTCTGTGTGTATTTTATACTATGGCACATATCAGTTTGAAGTGGCCACATCTCAAGTACTCAATAGCAGCATGTGGCTAGTTGCTACCATATTGGACAGTGCAGTTTTAGACCAATTTGGCTGGCCACTCACTCACTTACTCATGTACTGTATGACTTTGGCTAAGTCACTTTCTCTTCTATGGCTCATTTTCACATCCGTAAAATAAAAGGACTGGTCTACATCACTTTTTCTCAAACTTTCTTACACAGAATCTTACACAAATTAGCAGTATCTACAAGCAACAATACGAATGATTGTTGGGCAGAAAATTGCTACTTGCACTTACTTGTTCATGAATTCCACAATCTTCAGTCCCTTTTAGACCTAGCATTCTCTTTCATGACTGACCACATTTCAGGTTTGCTCACATATGTCCAGCATTAACCACATGTCAACTCTTGACCACATCTTCTGTAATCCTTATCCCACCTGGTACTGAGAGAGAGAGAGATAAGAAAGAAAAGCAGGGAGGCCCATATGAATGAGAAAATGGAAGCTGAAGAAGAAAGTGGAAAGAGAGGGGGAAGAAAAAGAGAAAACTTGGAGAAGAAGTTTACACCTGCTTAGATATGGAGCCAAATTAATACCCCAGGAAGAAAAGAGGATCGCTGCTCTACCTCATCCCAATCTTGTGATGCTTTCACAATCCTAATCTGCTGAGAACCACACAATTTAAGCCTATATTTGGTGAGAGAGACATCTTCCTCAGATAGTCACTCTCTCCTGTCATTCTTCTGTTGAATTAGTCAACAGACACATATTTCTCATTTGTTATAAGGCAGACACTGCGCAGATGCCGGTGGTATATAGACATTTGTAAGAAGTCAGTCTACACAGGCCATGTCATCACTTCCTACCCGGTCCCATCCCATCTTCATGAAGAATGGCACCACTGAGTGTTTCCATCTGGGTGGATGTGCTACAGTGATGACTGCAGGACCAGAAGCAGTTTGCTAAACCAGGACTAAGACTCACAATTATAGGGTCTCATGGAGAGATGGTCAGTGCCCACAGCTGTCCCTGTGCTCCTCTGTGTTGCCCAATCTCTCTTTCAGTTAGTTGGCATGTGACTAGTGTAGCCTATGGATTGTGAGAAGTGATGCTTGTTACTTCAGGGCTGAGATGGCGAGTATTTGGTAGGCTTTTCCATATTCTCTCCCCACCCCATCTGATCACTGAACAATGCCTGAGCCATAATAGAAAGGCAGCTTAGGTCCCTGAGTTACACTTAAAGGAGAGCCATCTGACCTGTATTGGAATGTGACATCAGTGAGAAGTTGTATTAAACCACTAGGATTTGGGGGTTTGTTACAGTTGCTGGTGGTACTGTCCTGGTGGACACAGTGGCCCATGGCTGGTGAGTTTGTTCCTTATTTATTTATTTATTTAATTTTATTTCTTAACACATTAAGCACCCAGATTGTTTTGTCTTCCAGATGGAAAGTATAGTGTCAGTCACCGGTGACTGACAGGGCACTTAACGTGTTAATATAGGTTTGTATTGATTTCACAGAGCAAAAGGGAGGGAGAGAAAAAGAGAGAAACATCAATGTGAGAGAGAACATCCATCAGTTGCCTCCTGCACACTCCCTTACTAGGGATGGATCTAGTAACCTAGGCATGTGCCCTGACCGGGAATCAAAAGAGCAAGCCTTTGGTGCACAGGAGGACGCCCAACCAACTGAGCCACACTGGCCAGGGCTCTTTGTAGGCTCTTGTTGGTTATGTTTTGCAGGGCAGGGGGCAGTAACTTGCCAGCAGCAATTTTTCATCATTTCTTCGCATCACACAGCTCTGAGGCCTGCAGAAAGCTGTGTGTGACCCAGGCTTTCTGTAAGTTAGCTAATGATCGCCCAATCCACTGGAGAAAATTGATTGTGTCAAAGCTCATGAAGAGCTGCAGGCTGATCAATGTCTCACCAAAGTCAAATTTCACATGGAACTGCCCAAAGCTGGAATTAAATGTCAGGTACGATTTAGCGCTGATGCCCCAGCAGAGCCTTTGGAGAGGGCTCATTCTGCACGTCAGATTAACTCCCCCATGTAGGCTCCCCTGACTAAGCGATCAGGGCCTGGCAAGCTGCCACACCACAGGTGGGAGCTTGGTGCTCAGGCTGGGCTATGGCCACACATCCTGTCAAAGTTCCAAGGGAAATGTCTTGGGGAAGAAAGGAGAGAGGTGTTGGGTGTCAGGCCTGATTTAAATAAGGCCATGGCATTGAGTGGGGTGTTAGGAATGGCAACTTTTTGGAAAGAATTCTGTCAGAAACAGAAGGCTAATAGGGGAGTTGGAGGAGGAAAGCTTCGTACCATGTTGTGACCAAGCTTCAGGCCCTTTGTGATTTAGTTTTGCCCAACTCCTTGCATTAATGTGCCTCTCATGTTCTTCACATGCCTCCCAATCTAGTCAAGGCATTGGTTTGCTCTGTAAAAGCCACAGTCCCCATACCTTTGCTTTCCTTCTCTCTTTCCTCCTTTCTCCATATAGCAAATCCTAACATCCTTCAATGCCCAGGTCAAATGCCCCTTCCTTCATATCTTCCATTGATTCCTTCAGCTTTAAGGAATTCTCATCTCCTAAAATTCCACAGAACCCAACTCTATTAAGTCATTTTTATTTCTTTTTTGCATTATAGTTATTGCTTTATGGTATGAATTGTTTAAGATACTGTAGCTATTGGGTCAGGAGGACAGGATCCAGGTCTGATTTATTCCCCGATTTCCAAATTTCAACATAATATTTTAATTATTTCTAAAATATATGTTGTACTTTTCAAATAATGGGTTTACGATGTTTAATTTCTAAATATTTATTTTATAATTCTTCACTAGGGTCCTGTCTTAGTTCAGGCTGTTATAACAAAGTACCATGGAATAGGTGGCTTATAGGCTCAGATCACAGTGCCTGCGTGGTCGGGTTCCAGAGAGGGCCTCCTTCTGGGCTGCAGACTTCTTGTTCTATCCTCACATGGTGGGAAGAGTGAAATAACTCTCTGGCCTCTTCTTATATGGACAGGAACCTCATTCTAATTACATCCCAAAGGCACCGCCTCCAAATACCATCTAATTGGGATTAAAGTTTCAAATTTCTGGGGGATAAATTCAGTCCACTGTAGACCCAGAGTTCCCAGTTGTCCTACTGAAAGCATCTGACCTACCATTCTGATGAAGCATTTTTCTCCATATCTATGGGCAGCATCTGCCTTCTCAGTGAGAGGCTTTGCTCTTTTTGATTACTTGTGTATGAGATGAGACTGCCCATTACCACAGGTCCTATTTAAGCATCAATCTTGCATTTCTAAAAAATTCACAATGTACCTTTCAGCTTCTTCAGAGGTCATGTTCAGTTTCTCTGCCAACATATTGAATGCTGATACACTGCTGAATGTAACCAAAGGTCGCAAATACGAGGGAGGTAGCATTGTCAAGGGAATCCTCAGGATCAGTCACTAAGGAGAAGTTGTCCACAAGTACCGACTCACATCTCCCTGGCCCATCAAACTATTCAACAAACTGAAAGAGTCTTTATATGTGAAAGACTCTTTTTTTTTTTTTTTATGTGAAAGACTCTTACTGAATAACTTTGACCAGGTCTTTTAGCACCTGTTTGCATTTTCCAACATTTTTGTAATGTTGTACTCACAGAGTGGAGAATAAGTGCACACATGGTCTGAATTGTTTAAGATACTGTAGCTGGGAAAAGAAAGGACTACTAATGTTATTAACTGCCTCTGGGATGACTGAAGAGAACAAAGAGATGAGTGAAGGAGCCATGTTCACTGCTGATGACACAAGAGTGGAGTATGACAGAATTTTCACGTTGTACTCTTTCATCACATATGGCCTTCCATTAGGGTCCTGAGAGTGAACTCAAAGCATTTCTATCTGTTAGTGAAACAATCTCTCTAAAAACGTAAACATATCCTGCTGTTCCTGAGTAATGGCCATATTAGAATTTTTTATACCTGAGATGTCATGTAAATGTTTCTGCTTCAAACCCTGTTCATCAGCTAGGTGGTCAACAGTATCCAACCATTGCTGGTGGACTGCATTTACCTTGGAGGGTTTTGATCATCAAACAACTTTACAGTTGGTTCCATTTCTGCTTAAAGCTGTTTTAACTATGTTTTTTTTTTTTTCTTCCCTCTCTCAAAGCATGAAGATATCATCAGAATAAAGGTTTCTGTAAATGTCGGTAGTAGAGTTTATCATGTTATCATCACAGAAAAATCCGATTTTGCTCATAAGACTTATTTTTCACTAGAGGCCCGCTGCACGACATTTGTGCACTTGGGAGAGGGGTGTCACTCAGCCTGGCCTGTGCCATTTTGCAGTCTGGGAGCCCTTGGGGGATGCCTGACTGATGGCTTAGGCCCGCTTCCCGCACTGCTGTGGATGCTTAGCGCTCCTGTGTTGAACGTCTGTCCCCTGGTGGTCAGTGTGTGTCATACCAACCGGTCATTCCACCGTTTGGTTGATTTGCATATTATCCTTTTATTATATAGGATTATATATCTCTCCCATGAAAAGAAAATCAGCCCTAGCTGGTTTGGCTCAGTGAATAGAGCATCGGCCCACGAACTGAAGAGTCCTGGGTTCGATTCTGGTCAAGGGCACATACCTCAGTTGCAGGCTCGATCCCCGGCCCTGGTTGGGGCGCATGTGGGAGGCAACCAATCGATGTATCTCTCACACATTGATGTTTCTCTCTCTGTGTCTCTTCTACTCTCTCTAAAAATCAATGGAGAAATATACTCAGGTGAGGATTAACAATAAAAGCAAAATAAGTAAGTAAATAAATTTTAAAAAAAGAAAAAAAAGAAACTCAATCAGTGCAAAGTCTAGATTCCAATTTAAATAATGTGTGATGGGAGAAGTCAGGTCCTGCTCTACCACCTTGCCAAGAAAACAAATGGCCTGCCTTTTTTACATATTTAGTACTTCATACAACCCCTTGCTCAACCCCTTGCACCTATTTAGTCTTTGATTTGTCCAGCAGTTCCCGTATATTCAATAGCACAAGAGATTCAGAACAAGCTGACTTTGCTTGCATTATTCAGTATAAACTATGTGCATTTGAGTTATATTAAAATTCTGGCCCTAACCGGTTTGGCTCAGTGGATAGAGTGTCAGCCTGCGGACTCAAGGATCCCAGGTTCGATTCCAGTCAAGGGCATGTACCTTGGTTGCAGGAACATGCCCAGTAGGGAGTGTGCAGGAGGCAGCTGATCGATGTTTCTCTCTCGTCGATGTTTCTAACTCTCTATCCCTCTCCCTTCCTCTCTGTAAAATATCAATAAAATATATTATAAAAAATAAAGAGTTCCGGCGTGCCCTTTAAAAACAAACAAACAAACAACTCTGAACAATGAAAATAAAAGGGGAAGAAGAGGTGGAAAAGAAAATGAAAGACAAGAAGATGAAAGAAAAGGCTATTCTGGGACGCTCAGTCAGACAAAATACTTAAGCTGAAATTCTGGCTTGCTGTGTGACCTCAGGAAAATTCCATAACTTCCCTGAAGAGCTTTCTTTTCTAAAAAATTGGCAATAACAACTCCCTGGTAGGCTTTTTGTGAAGACTAACTTAACTAATGTTTGTAAAATGTCTAGCTAGCGCTTGGCCCCTAATATACAAGTTCAAAAATGGTAGCAATGTGTTAAATAAGTTATTTTTGGATATGGTTATATATGTTTGTTCATAGCCTTTCATTCTTCATTTCTAAGAAGAATACAATTTTTAGTAATTTCATGAGTAAACTTTCATGATCTCAGAAAAAGGGAATTCCTAATTTGTGTGGATGAACTCAAGAAAGGGTTTCCATTTGCACATAACAACAATAAACATTTATTTGTACTTACTATTTCCAGGGGTAGGCCTAAGTATTTACATGCATAATCTTATCTAAACCTTTACTGTGATACCAAGAGGTCGGCACTATCACTAACCCAATATTCCAGCTAAGGAAAGCAAAGTTTACAGAGAATTACTTGTCTGAGTCAGGAAGTAGTTCTGAAAGGAGATACAAAGATTTCTAACCCTAAAGCCTGACCTCTTATAAAAGAAACTGCACTTAAGCTTTCTAGACTTAGAATGAAGATGCTTACATTTACACAGTGCATAACAGTTTACAAAGTAATCATATCATTCTTATTTGGTCTTTCCAGCAACCATTTTAGAGATTAGCTAATTCTTAAAGATAAACAGTTCAGGAAAATGAGACCTAGAGAAACTGAGACCTGTTCAAAGTAGCAGCAAACCTGGGAAGTGGCAGGCCTGAATTCAAACTCAGAACTGACTCCAATCCTGGGGCTCCTTTTATTACCCACAGCTATCTTTAGGAAATGCATCTCACTTGGAATTGATTTTGAAGCCTGGAACATCTTCAATTACATTAATGGAACAAAGCATTCTTCTCTGGGAAATACTATTACTCTGTGTAAAGCCACTGAACACAGTGTTGATCAAAACGAATCATCCTTCTCTGACTGGCTTATTTCACTTAGCATAATGCTCACCAGTTCCATCCATGCTGTTGCAAATGGTAAGAATTCCTTTTTACCACAGCATAGTATTCCATTGTGTAGATGTACCACAGTTTTTTAATCCACTTATCTACTGATTGGCACTTAGGCTGTTTCCAAATCTTAGCTATGGTGAATTGTGCTGCTATGAACATAGGGGTGCATATATCCTTTCTAATTGGTGTTTCTAGTTTCTTGGGATAAGCCAGTCAGAGAAAGATAAATATCACATGTGCTCACTCATTTATAGAAAATAATGAACAATATAAACTGATGAACAAAAACAGATCCAGAGACAGTGAAGCATCAATCAGACCGTCAAACCTCAGAGGGAAGGTAGGAGAGGGTGGGGGTAAGGGTGAGAGATCAACCAAAGGACTTACATGCATGCATATAGGCCTAACCAATGGACACAGACAACAGGGGGGTGAGGGCATGAGTTGGGGGATGGAGGGGATAAGGACACATATGTAATAACTTAATCAATAAAGAAATTAAAAAAAAATGAATCATACTGTTTTAGTAAAACTGGAGGTATGACTCTCAAGTGGTTTTGTACATTTGCATGTATGTGTGTGACTCACAGAAAGATGTTTACAAAATGCCTTGAAAATAGCATTGCAGGGTTTGATCAAGGCTGCTGGCTGGGAAGTAAATATGTCTCAAAGCAGTTATAAGAGTGGACAATACACATCAGGAGTGGCCTTATGTATTTATCAAGAAGTCTATTTCATTGTTGTACAGTGTATTTTTACTCAAAAGTTATCTGAGGTGAAAGAAAAATTACAAAGAATAGAAGAAGGTAGAAGACAGACTGCCCTTGAGTGGTTTACAAGCAAGGTGGGAAGAGAAGACTGGAAAAGATTAACAACATACAAATTCTGACCATTCCACGTGGGTTCTCTAGGATGGTTGTTTTGGCTGATTTTCTCCCATGATCACATCATGGGTTCTGATCACTGGTCACTAGACTTTGGTTCTTTGGGATTGGAATAGACAGGTGTGGAGAGACTCCTCAGCGCTGGGGAGCAGCCCACTGGATCCTAATCACCATGGACAAAGGCCATGAATGCTTTCTCCCTTTCCTGCTGGCTCTGCAGTGAGCCTGCTTCCTGAAGCCCACTGAGCCTAGACTGCATGCTAAGAGCCTACAGGAATTCTGTGAAATGTGCAGTTGTTACTACTTTAGTTTAAGCTTATTATTCCTTAAAAGTTTCATATATGTACCATTTAGAGAATGATAAAGCAAAATCTGCATTCATTTCTCAATTTAGAAACTAGAACATTATCACTGAGAAGTTCCATCTATGCCCCTCCCTGACCACACGCCAGTCACTATCCTCAATTCTGTTAATATTTTCCAGCTTTTTACATAATTTTATTGTCTTTATATGGATCTCTAAGAGACAGATTTTTTAGTTTTGCCTGTTTTCAAATTCTATATGAACTGTATTATACTGTGTATATTCTTTATGACTTGCTTTTCTCCCTCTAAAATTTTTGCTGTTGAGACTCATCCCTGTTAACACTGTGGGTAATTTATTTCCACTATTCTATAGTGATCCAGTTTATGAATGTATCACAATTTATTGATCCATTTTATTATTTATAGATTTTGTTTTCTTCCTTTTTGTTATTATGAATAATGTTGCTTTGGACATTTTTGTGTATGTCTCAGCACACAAATGTACAAGAATTTCTCTCTAGGGAGTATACATATGTAGAAGTAGAATTTCTAGTCACATGCCATAGGTAAAGTAAAGGAAGATAAGAGCTTTCCGATTATAACGATGTAATGCTTATAGTCACTATCAGGTTTATATTACAGTCTCCTAATCTTGGAAACTATCATGTCCTCAAGGTGACTTTTCTGATCTTTATTATGATACTAGAGGCCCGGTGCACAAATTCATGCACGGGTGGGGTCCCTTGGGGTGGCCTGTGGAGATCAGGCTCCAGCTTGTGCCCTCAGCCTCGCAGCCTCACAGCCTCCCCTCATCTGCTCCACCAACCTGTCTGTGGGACAATCAATCAGGGCTGGGCCCCCAACCTGGCTTGATGTCTGCTGGGCGATTGGTAGAGGCCAGGCCCCCTGCCCAGCTCCCTCAGTGCCTGGGAGCCAGGCGGCGGCCCCACCCCCCGCCACTTGTCACCATCTCTGGGGTGATTGGCAGGGCGATCGGCCCCCCACTCACACCCGCCTTGGCCTAGCGCCACCTGCTCCACCATCACACCGCGGTCCTGCTCTTGTTGGGGCACATTGGGGCCAGCAGTGCCTCCACTGCTGCCCACTGCCGCTGCCAGCGCTGAGTCAACAATGCCCACCATGTTCCATCCGCACCGCCCCCTGGTGGTCAGCACACATCATAGAGAGCAATCAAACTCCAAGTCTCCCAGTGGAACTGCCGGTCCAACAACTGCCCGAGGGGACAATTTGCATTTTAGGCTTTTATTATATAGGATTTGGATTGCACAGTTTAATTTTCAGATATTAGTCTTAATGCCAATATCTTGGCAAGTAGTGTGTGTGGGGAACACAGGAACATTTAAATTTGATGCAGAAATCAATGAAAAATCAGTATACCTTTTGGGAAAAAATTAAGTGAAGAATTTGGTATTTTAAAAAAAGATTATGCTTAATCTCACTGGTCCCAGGAAGCCTGCAGGTACTGAAAGCAGTAGCTATGGTGATGAGGAGAGTGTAGACAGAGTTTCACCATTGTCTTCTCCTTAAGCGAGCCCTCTATTGTGTCACACATGGCTACTCAGAAAAGTTGTGCCAGTAACACAAGAGCCAGTTGGGTACTTTATTGAGACTTTTGTCAGGGATGCTGGTATATATGAGCAAATCAAACTTTGGGGAGACAATCTTGTTAATAGTAAGGATACTGGGGGGGTGGGGGAAGGGTGTGGGAAGCCAGGAAGATTTAAAAGAAAACCGGTTTAGTCAAGTGTGATGTCTGTTTAATATATTGTCATCCAACTCGAGTGCCTGGCCTTCCTGAGTAAAGCTGTTTGAACACAAATAAAAAATGACTAGGGAGTTAATGGTACTTCTTTAGAATAACCTTCTGAATTATCCAAAATAAGCATTTACACACAGGCACTTAATTCTGAGTAATTAATGTCTGTCTGTAGCCCAGCAGCTTAATGAGCTGGGGTGCAGCAGGGGCACACTGAGTCACTGGAGAACCCCAGAGGGCTGGCTGTGAACAGCGCCCCTCAGCCTGCCAGTGTTTGGGTAATAGCTGGAACATTTTTATAGGTGCATCAGCTTAAAGGCACATTGGCTCTACACAGGTTTTGACTACACTACGATACTGCAGATACAAATGCATCTATAGATGAATTGTGACAGTTAACTTCTACGTCTTCTATGGGCAAACATTTTTAAAGCATAATTCTCTTTAGTAAATTAGCTGTGAGCTGAGAGATAGATTTGCCTTAAAAAAAAAAGTCATCAAGTAAATAATCTTTGTCACCTCCCTTTGTGGGCTGTTTCTCTGCCCTTTAAATCATCCTTTGGCACACTCCCCAACCCCCAATAGTTTCAACCTGATCTTGACCCCTGTCTAGAGGAATGCTGTAATAGTTTACCAATAATAATTACTGGGTTAGTGTTACACCATCCACTCTACCCAATAGTGTTTGCATTAAAGAAGAAGCTTTGTAGAAAAGGAATCCAAAGGAATGATGTATGGTGGATTCAGGAACTATATTCATTTATGGAACGTTAATTGAGACTCTGCTGTGTGTCAGATGCTGGAGAAATAAGGATTAATAAGTTATGGTTCTAACCTTTGAGACTTTCATGGTCCAGCAGGGGAGACAGAAATATAAAAAATTATATAATAGAATATGATCAGTTTTAATCATAGAAACAAGGTGGGGATTTGACTTATTACATCTAGAGCACATGAATAGAGGAAATCATGAGAGGCTTCATGGAGATAGTGACATTTGAGTTAAATAATCTATGGTGATCAATAATAATGGGGGATTTTAAGCACCCAACACATCTAAAGGGTGAAGCTGATTATCTTTTTTGGGGGGGGGCGGGAAGAATTTTGAGCTTCATGACTCCCTTGGACCTTGCGGAATCATATTGGGTAGATGAACCCTTTAATCTTCCTGCCCTGAAACAGGACCAAGAGCAGCAAACCCTGAAACTGACAGCAGAGCCAGAAATGACAAAGAGCAGGAGGTGTTTTACTTAGCTCTTGCTGAGGGAAATAGCAATGTCCATAACATTAAAAAAATGTTGGGAAGGCTACTCTACACCCTCATAAGTCCAGATTTATTAAGTGCACGAAAATGGTACTGCCAAAAGGAAATAACTGGAGAATTTTCTGGAGCCAAGGCAGGCAGAATATGCAGTGATGAGAAGTTGGAAAGCAGCATTATCATTTTCCAGACTGGATTTCACTTTGTTCCACTTCAACCAATGGCCACGTTGGTCCAACACAAAATTTAAAACAAGACCATAGCAAGCCTTTGTTCCAAATGAGAAGATGGAAAATAAAAAATACAAAAGAAGAAAGAAAATCTTTCTGCAAGCGTACTTGGCAGTAAAAGGTGCTAGGGCAGGGCAGGGAAAAGGTGGAAGAGTAGAGAAGGACTGAAACCATTGGCTTTTAACATTTTACATGGAGGTTTTGTGTGATGGTTGCGTACATTACTGAAATGCACAATGGTCAATTATTCCTTACATCAAAATTGTTTACTTGGATAATTACTTAGTAATCTTAAGCCCCCCTCCTATGTCTGAGGCAGCCCTCAGTAGGAATGAGGAGGTGGTGTCGGGTGAAAGGAAGGTGGGGCACTATGAACTTCATTGTTTGTGACACTTAGGCTGTGTCTATAGAAAAGCAAATGTGGAATCTAAAATGGTTTATCTACTGTTTTTGTTAAACAGAGAGGCAGATACATACATTGGTCTGCTTGATGTGAACCATAAGCCCTTTAAGCTTCTTAATTTTTCTGCTTGTCTGAATAATTTCAAATGAACTGTCTTTGAGTTCACCAAGTCTTTTTTCTGTGCTCTAGTCTGCTGTTGAACCCCTTATTGAATTTTTTTCATTATTATTATAGTTTGGTGCTTTTTAATTTATTTTCTTTGTTGAAATTTTTACTTTATGCATTGTTCTGAGCTCATTAAACATTCTTATTATGGTTATTTTGAATTTTGTCAAGTAATTCATATATCTGTTTCATTAGGGTCAATTTTCTGGAGTTTTATCTTGTTTCTTTGTTTGGCTTTTGTTGCCCAGTTACTTCATTTTCCTTTATTCTGTGTTGATATCTGTGCATTAGAAAAAATTGCCTGGCCGGAGCTCCAGTTGCGCAATCGGTTAGCGCGCGGTACTTATAAGAAAAAATTGCCACCTCTTCCAGTCTTCACACATTGGCACATGCAGAAGACCTTCACCAAGGACTCGGCTAGAGTTTCTGTGGGCCTTTCAAGCCTTCATGCTAATCCAAACTGCTATCATTGTTCTTAGTGGCTCCCAGATCTTGCCTACAATGAATTCCATCAGTGCTATACATTGGGCTGGGTAGGATCGGTTTTGAGGGTGCTGGTGTTCTAGTTCAAACCTCCTTCTTTGTTCTCTGTGGTTCTAGAATATGCTGGATCCCATCAGTGCTCCAAGATAGAAGTTACCCATGGGACAACCCCAGAAAAATTTGAATGTTTGATACGCAGTCCTACACTTTTCCTCCCCAGGAAGAAGCAGGCAGCTGGGGGTTTCCCTGATCATATGGCATTGTGCTTAGAATAGGGATTATGGTGAGAAGGTATCTCTAGTTTTCCTACCAGTTTTGATGTGTCTGGGATGCAGAAGCCTCTCAACTAGTTTCTCAACTTCTCACAAAGGGAATTTGCTATTGAATCAGTGTGTCCATGAGGGGAAGGAGTGTCCAGGGCTTTCTATTCTGCCATTATGCTGATGTCAACCTCAATGGGGCTTTCAGTCAAGATATTGTTATAATCAAAGAGATGGTTTCTGAATATTCATCTGGCATGATTTTATGGGCTTGCTAACAAAGTTCATTTCTTTTCATTAAGATTAGGTCATAGAAAGTATCTCAATTTCATTGGTTTCAGTGTATACTAATCATTAGGGATGGTTTATGCAATGTATTTTACCCCTTCCTTCCTTCCTTCCTTCCTTCCTTCCTTCCTTCCTTCCTTCCTTCCTTCCTTCCTTCCTTCCTTCCCCTCCCCATCTATCCATCCATCTGTTTATCCAATCAACAATTATCTCAAAGAAATTAATACTTTTTTATGTGTCCAAAGCTGTAAGTCCTGATTGCTTCAATTCCTAAATAATCTAACATGCATAAATGATTTTAAGGAATTTATAAACATAGGCAAATAATACCAAATTAATATGATCAAGCTTGAAGGCAAAATCAGATGTTCCAGTTAAAAATTTTTTTGACTAGAACAACTCAAATTAACCAAATAATGAACAGACCAAGCCTTTGGTTTTTGCTATGGAGACCAATTAGATCAAGCAAAGTGAAGTAGAAAGAATTAAGGAAATCCAGTCCCAAATTTTCTATTTTTTTTTAAAGTAGGATTTAAAAAATATCTGGAGTGGTGAGTATTGTGGGTTGACTAAACTTAGACAAATTAGTAATATTTAGTAATTCTTCTCAGAATAGTTGTTTCTTTGTTCAGTTTTGCCCAGGTAGACATTATAATGAATAAAGTGCTTATTTAGAGGATATATGAGTTTTTAACATACCTTATTTTCTATCTGTGGAAAAAGTCATGTCCCATATGGTCACTTGGTCCTCAATGGGTCAATGATCCCAGAATGCCTCCTCACACCCATTCTCTAGGAAACTCCATAAATATAACCAAGATTTGCTTCTGAAGCATCCCAGGGTCAGGCCTTGGACCTTTTCTCTTTTCTACCAACCTTCTGGGTGATCTTATCTAGTCTCATAGTTTTAAATACCCTCTATATGCTGATGGCTCCAAAATTTGTATCTACACCAGGATGTCTAAAAGGCATTTCAACTATAATCAATTGGTCAGGGCAAAAATGTTGTCATCCTTGTTTCCTCTCTTTCTACCCCACTTTCAATACATTAGAAAATTATCTCAGCTCTACCTTTAGACTCTGTTCAGCATTTTGGCCACTTCTGTTAACATTCTAGTTTACTCTATTATCATATCTTGCCTAGCTTATTGCAATGCTGTCCCCAACTAGTCTCCATGCTTCTTCCCTGGACCCCCTACAATTGTATTCAATTCAGTAGCTAGGCTGAGTTGCCCACATGGAATAACTGCAGGCTTCTCATCTATTTAGCATAACTTTCTTGCTCTACAGAGGCTACCTACCAAGCTCTGTTCTGGTTGACACATTAGGCCTGGATTGGTGTGGCTCTGTGCCCAGAGCAATCTGGTTTTATTCACTAACAGCAGCTTACAATTTCATTTGTACCATTAGAGAAGAATGTATGGAACGTCCCAAACAGTATATTACTACAGAATATTTTCAAAGGATGCAGTATTCCTTTCAGAGTCTTCCATATGTGACCAGCTAGGATTTAATGACTCTTGGTCCATTTCACTGAGGCCAAGCTATGGACTGGCTGGATAATTTCAAGAGGCTAAGCTTTGTTGTTCACTGACTGTGTTCACTTAGCATGCATTTGAGTACTGTCATTCTGTATTAGCTGGTGTCTGTGACATAGGGTTATTAAAACTATTGTTCTGACCACAACAACCTATGCTAGGAAGTTCTCTTGATATTTATTCCAGGAGAGGTTAGATTGCATTTGGTTCTCATGCATCTTAATAAACTATGTAAATGCCAATTGCAGTGTGCTGTCTCACTGTATGTACCCAGTTTGTGTGATTGTATGCCATTAACTAGGGGAATATGTCTGCCTCTTTCACATTTAACATGAGCATTTTCCTACTTAGTTTTCAGAGCCCCTTGAGATGTGGTGTCAGTTGCAAGACATGTAATCTGACAGGAGAGGGATCAATCAATCAAATATTTATTGAGTGCTTACTATGTGAAAGGCACTGTGCTAAGCTGGGTTTAAGCAGAGTATTAAGAAGGGTTGGAGGAAAAGTTTTTTTTTTTTTTTTTTAAAGAAACTCTCAGAGGCTCAATGTCAGACGAGGGGAAAGCTGTACAGAATACTTTTCCAGACTGTGAAAAATTGTGAATTAGGTGTCTTCACCTCCTCAATTTAACTCATTTCTCTTTCTTGCTTCCTTCTCCATCACAAGTTTTCCTGTTTACCCTGGCTCTTCACACTACACACTACTCAGTAGCAGCATTATTTTCTTCAGCTATACTTAGGCCATCCTGAGGGCCCCAGAAACACTTAACCAAATGTCTCATTTCTTTAATGCCATCCCACTGGGTGACAACCTGTTCCCCTAGTTTCACTAATATATAAATAATCAACACCATTTAATTCACTTATTTACTAAGGGCATTTACATTTTAATAGATATTCTCTACATGACAACTTTACTTAAAAAAAGTAAAACCTCTAATGATGACATTGAAACACCGGCAGACTGGAGTGGGGGCATTTTTTAGGCGAGTGTGTATTTCTGGAATCCTTCAAATCACACTTCTGTCGGCAGCCGCCAATTTTGTTCAGAGGTGTAATTAACTGTATTCACTACTCATTTACTTTTTTTTCCCATGGATTCAATTTAAAAGAAACTTGCAACTGCTTAAATTACCTAATTTCCCTTTCACATTTTCCTTTAGCAGGTTGTTGAAAAGAAAGAAAGGAAAAAAAAAAAAAAAAACCTTTGCATTTTAAACTCCAAGACTCCAAGAACTCTGGAGTTATTTTTCATGTACTTGCAATTTATTTGTTGATGTGCAAGTGATTGTTTTTAGATTTTCAATAATTAAATCTGCATTTCCCAAATCAGAAGAATTTTCACAGGAAGGTCATGCTCAAATAGCGATGGGACTCTAAGGTAAGTTTTGAAACTATTGTGTTATGTGTATAAGATTGATTATAATTTTAGGAAAAGAAGAAAAGAGACAGTAAATGTAGGTGAGCTACATGATGGATGAGGGTGGGGAGTCACACAGAAAGACGTTGGCCAGAGAATTCCTGGACTACAGCAGACCTTCAGTGGTGAAGCCTTGTGGAAATGACTGTGCAGGTCTGTCTTCGCCTATATCTCTTGTGTGATCACCAGAAGCTGTATGAGGAGTGTGAGGATGGAGGGGGGAGCTGTGCTCTGACTGTGAAGGGAAATCCCAAGAGAGAGTCCTATCTAGAAAAGTAAAGAAAGCAAGGCTTTGATGAAGGCTCTAAGTGTTGAACATTCATAGACTGCTCTGAAGCCCAGAAAGATCAAAGAAATCCAGAAGCTGAAGATAATGTCTGGAATATAAGAAAAGCCTTCCCTGAGACAAGGCAAAGGGAAAGAGTTAACAGTTAATGATAAGAGCCTGGCTGGCATGGCTCAGTGGTTGAGCGTTGACCTATGCACCAGGAAGTTGAGGTTCGATTCCCGGTTTGTGGGGCTGAACAATGATTCTCTCTCATTACTGATATTTCTATCTTTCTCTACTTCTCCCTTCCTCTGTGAAATCAATAAAAAAATATATATATTTTAAAAAGTTAATAAGTTGACAGTAGAAAATAGGAACATGACTGGATTGTGTTTCTTTTCAGTCTTCCTTCCTCATGGTCTTTTATGAATAATCTTTTAAAATAATTTGAACAATAATCAGTAATTTTATAAAAGAAACACTATGAATTGGATTTTGTACATTTTCTTCTTCTCTGTGTCACCTATTGCTGCAACGTCGGACCTCGACTCCCACTGATGACAAAACTTTTCCCCTTATGGTGGCTACAGAATTAGGAGACTAGTAACCTAAGAGCTAGCATAACATGTGTTTCAGTTTGTTTGGCAGATTTAACTAGTAAAGGATAGTGACCTAAAATCCCAGAACACTGCTAGAGCCACTGTTGCTAGTGGGCACATTTCAGATATAAATTTGAAAACTTTAGAGTATCTTAGCCAGAAAAAAAGCCAGGCATCCTGGTGTATGTGAGTTTACAGATGCCTGGCACTGACAGTATTTGCCCCATTGTGGCGGTCAGAGCGAATGTCATGCAGATAACAAATGTTCTTTTCATTCTCCTCTAATAGTGTTCTTGAGATTACAGGTTCAGACCACAGGTCAGAAATCAAGGCAGGGCTCAGAGTGAGTGTGCAACTGATTTAGAGGCATCCTGCACTCTCAGGAGCCGGCTCTTCTGGGGACTGAGCAGTTAAAGGAACTTTCTCCCACAAGATGAAGGAGCCAACACCACCAGAATGAAGTCTACATGTGATAGTTCGTCCTACGTGCTTTTTGGTTTTAATTAAGTGAATTTTTTTAAACTATTTTGTCAGCGACCTAAGTCTTCTAGCCTCATCTCTTACAAGTTCCTCAAGTGTATGTTAATTATTTTTTCGAGATGAGTCTTCCTATAAAGAAAAACATTTGTGTCATAGAGTCATAGAGTTATCTGGATTATGAATGTGATAAGGTAACAATGTTCCAGGCACAGGTCTTGGTATATAGTAGGTACTCAAATATTGGAGCAAAAATAATTCTTTCCTCATCCTTCAACTTTTACCTTTTCCCTATTTCCCAAGGCAACCCTGTTTTTATTAGCTCTTCATATGTAAAATAAACATACCATTTGATTGCCTATTAAACAACCAAAAATGAATAATAAAACCATAGACCAGGGTTTCTAAATTTTATCACTGTTAACATTTTGGATTGGATATTCTTTGTTGTGGGGCATTTTAGTATGTTTAGCAAGCATCCCTGACCTCTACTCACTAGATGCCATTAGCACCTCCCTAGTTATGACATCCCAAAATATCTCCAGACATTATCAAATGTCCCTTGGGGGGAGCGAAATAGCTCTCTGGTTAAAAACCACTGCTTTAGACCCACTGGATTCATCACACCCATCCCTTTTTGCCTTTCCCCACTCTGCTTTTGGAGAAAAAATAACTAAACAAACATCAGGCATTTGATTAAAACAGTTAATAGTCTAAAATAAATTAAGAAAATTAAATAAAACAATAATAGTAACATTGCCGATAGTACTGTCTTTCCAGGGGATCCCATGTGTGATGCTGACACTCTGGAGCCCAGTTTTCAATTTTAATGGTGTCCTCTGGGCTTGGCTAACACTGGGGCTCCCAGCGGATGGCTTGAGACTAGGACACAGGCAGCCCAGTTCTTTACACCTTTCACCCGGAGTCCTGGGCAGTGAGGAAAAGCGGGATGCACATTTCCCAGCAGCAGGAAAGCCCCATTATGTTTACCAGGCTGTGAAAAATTACAGGAAATAATGTCCAAAAATATAGATAAGAATTACAAGGGTTTTCTGGGTAATTTTCAGTTTATCAGCATCCTTGCAACAGAATGACTCATTCCCTGAATATGCCATTTATTTGAGAGGGTGGTTATTGTCTTAATAATAATTGTTCTCCTATGATATTTTGGCATAAATCCTGGTTTTGGAATGGGGTAGTTCATTGATTGACATTTGTTCCAGGATAAATTACTATCCGATAAAATCCACAATTCTAAATCCCGTCAGTAGTTCCAGATACATCTGTTTGCAATTATCCTATCATTTGCTAGTTATTTCTTCTGATGGTTCACAGCTCTCTATATTCTCTGTATGTGTTAAAAGCCAATGGCTTTCTCCTTAGCCCAAATATTCCTCCCCTTTAGTCCCATTCCTGGCACCTACATAAGCCTCTTTAATACAGTAAGCTTCTGAGTCAGTGGTCTCATTAACATTCAAACAGCCCTCAATTTTGTGTAATCTACAACTCTGAGGTAGTAGAGCATCTTTTTTTTTTTTTTTAAATCCTCACCCGAGGATATGTTTATTGATTTGACAGAGAGAGGAAGACAGAGGGAGAGAGGGAGAGCGAGAGGGAGAGAAGCATCGATGTGAGAGAGAAACATCAATTTGCTGCCTCCTGCATGTACTCCAACCAGTGATTGACCCCCCCAACCTGGGTATGTGCCCTGACCAGTAATTGAAATGGCAACCTTTTGGTGCATGGGATAACACTCAACCAACTGAGCCACACCCGCCATGCCGGGGTTCCAGCCCCAGCGGTCCAGGGGTTCCCAAAGGTGTGGACAGAGTTGGCGAAGAATGAAGGACACGGAGACAGTGTTCAGATCATCAGCATAGTTGGGCTCTTTTTTTATTGTCCGGTTACATCTGTATTTATACCATTTGAACCTATATGCATGCCTCTATAGTTGCATCATCATATGTTTTAGATCCTCCTTTGACCTTCTACAGTTCCTTGTTTTATGTTTATAGTTTATCTGACTTTTGATAAAAATCTTATCTCTATCTAGCTCTGTTGATTTTAATCTTGTCTAGGTTAGTCTCTGTGTTCTATTATAAGGGCTAGTTTGTTGTCTCTATTCCAAGGTCATTATCCTATTGCTATAAGGAGATTTTCCTATTCTATGGCCTAAGTAAGGATTATGTAGCTTAAGCGTGATTGTTCGTAGTTAAGGTGGCACTTAGTTAAGGAGTTTTACTGATTTATTCCCTTCCCTAGCCCCATTAATCCCTAACTCCAGGGAAACATTCCCACCTGGGGAAACAACCTTTCTCAGGGAGGTGGCTTTGGTTATAACACATAGCGCTAAAAAGGGGGAGCAAACATATTAAGAACAGTATGCCATACGCCAGGTCCCTTGAAACATATGCTGTGCAGATGTTTCTTCCCTGCAGCAACTGTGTCAAGCAGTAAGGGTGGAACGGCTTCCGGCACCACCAGGGCTGACCACCATCTTTTGTTTCTGATTTCTGTAAACATTTTTCAAATTTAATTTATTCAACAAACATTTTGGCCAAGGGACTTAGAAATTCTGAATCCTGCCTTTGGCCACTGTTTTATTCCTGAGATCTCTCAGGAAATACACAGAAGACATAAGGGGGTACTGCTAACCTCATAAAGGTATAAAGAGAGAACATAAGTACTACTGAATTGGGTTTGTGAACCAGAAACCATGAATTCCATGGTGGTAAGTCCAATGTATTTTTGTATGACCACAACCAAGAACAGTTTAAGTTCTCTGTGACTCTACTTCTTGCTGCTTCTCCCCCATCCTCATCATAAAAGGAAAAAGCATGAGGCAAATTCTCTAAACTCTTTGGGCCTCAGTTTCCTCATGTGTACCTGGTGAAAGGTGTAAAGAACTGGGCTGCCTGTGTCCTAGTCTCAAGCCATCCTCTGGGGGCCCCAGTGTTAGCCAACTGAAGATGACATTTCAGGAGCGGTCTCTGCCTCAGCCTGACCTCCAAGAATCTGTGGCATTAACAAGAATCTGTGACATTAAATCTCACTTAAGAGTTTACATGGAGGCAAAGCCCGTGCATTTTATACCTTTCCAGCAGGTAGTTCTTGGCTGTCCTGGGGGCTGGGTAGTGAGGAACCTAATCAATCTCCCCAGGCTCTCTGAGAAAGGCAAGGTCTCTAGGGCCCAAGAGCAGTCCTCAAAAGTCCCAAAGGCAAACTGTTTGCTACCAAGCAAAATTATATCCCTCCAGTGGGCATCAGCAGGTTCTGCCCCAACTTCTCTTCTCTGGGCCTCAGGGCTTCATCCATATCATAAAGTGGTAGGATTTGATGACCTCTTAGGTAGCATGATTATGTGGTTATAAATTCTTCAGATCTAAGATTACTTTTAAACTCTTTTGGGAATGCTAATGAAATTGCAGCATAACTATATAGTTTAAACAAAGAATTACAGACCAGTAGAAAAGCAAAGGTGATACCATGAACTGGCCAGACTGCTGTTGGCTAACACGGGAAGGCATCCAAGAGGCTTTGTGTCTCCTGGTAAATGCACAGAGGGAATGCGTGTTACACATGGGAAGAAACAGGCTGTGAAACAGCAAAGGACTGAGCAGTTGTTAGAAGATGGTACTGTGTAAAAGGGTTGAAAGCCAGTTATGGAATGCTACATGAAAAGTGCTCAGCCTTTGTGACCACCATGGCACCTGCTCAGACCAACTGATGGTAGTGTTTTTTCTCTCTTGCCTAGAAAAGGGTAGGCTCAGTTTCAATAAGAATTAGTAGCTATTGGAAAATTTCACCCACCTTTCTCCTCTATCAGTATATACTAAGCCTGCCTGGAGGCGTGGGGTCCTATATTCCTTGACACTCATCTTCCACTGGGCATCCTCCCCAGCCTTTTTCCAAGTAAAACAGGAGGATGTCTTAAGGCCACAGCCTGGATGTTTGTAATGTAACCCAGAACTGAAATTCTAGACAATATTGACCATGTGGGAGAAGAGTGGAAAAAGCCACAGAAATATGAGCATATGCTTGAGTTACTGTCTTATTCAGAAGAAGACAGAGGGAGTGAGCTAAATTTGAGAAACATTATGTTTGAACCTAGGGTTGAAGACAATCTCTGCAAAAATAAAATGTAATTTAAAAGTGTTTAAATCATTAGGAAAACAAATTTTGTTCACTTTGCTAGAAAGCAATGAAGAGAAATAATAAGTCTGGGATATAGAATATGTAAAGTGAGATGGTAGTAATATAATAGTAATTACAATGAATTAATATAGTTAATGGGTTAAACTCAACACTTAAAGGATACTCTTAATTTGAATTGAAAACCTTGAAAAATATCATTCAATGTCCAAAAATAGAACTTAAAAGGATATAGAAACTGAAAAACAAAAAAAGATAGAATTTGGCCAATGGGCTGTAGTTTGCTGACCTCTGATTTTAAAAAGTGAAATGATATAGCATAGCCCTAGGAGAAAAAATTTAACATATAAAAATGCCAATTTCTCCAACATAATGAATAGATATTCTGGAAAGATAATTGCATAGGAATAGCTTAAAAAATACTAGTGCAACTGAAGAGAAAGCCCAGGTATGTTTTTCTCTTTCTTCCTTCCTTTCTTCCCCCCTCTGTTTATTCATTTAGAAGAGAAATAAGGTCAGATACTTCTTTACTCATACTGATGCAATATTTAAAATGAATTCAAAACTCTTAGAAGAAAATTGTGGAGAGCATATGTAATATCTAGGCTTGGAGTGAGAATTTTAAAACCAAGATAGAAAACCTAGATACCATAAAAGGAAAGACTGATTTTTTTTTATTACATAAAAATTAAGAATTTTTATACAGTAAGGGATATCATAAGCAAGGTAAGAGGTAAACAAGAGAATGGGTATGACTTATCTGCAATGCATGTAAGAGAGAAACAATATTTAACTATACGAAGTTCTTTCATATCAATATTAAAAAGACAAACACAATACAGAGAAATTCATAGAAATGCAAAATCAAAGGGCTCATAAAAAAACATGAACATGACCCATATATATGCTATCTACAAAAAAGAGCCACCTCATGCCCTAGCCGGCTTGGCTCAGTGGATAGAGCATCAGCCTGCGGACTGAAGGGTCCCAGGTTCGATTCTGGCCAAGGGCACATGCCTAGGTTGGAGGTTAGGGGGTGTGCAGAAGGCAGCTGATCAATGATTCTCTCCCATCATTGATGTTTCTATCTCTCTATCCTTCACCTTCCCTCTCTGAAATCAATGAAGAAATATATTTAAAAAAAAAAAGAGAGACCCACCTCAGAACAAGAAACTCACAACAAGGGACTCACACAGACTGAAAGTGAAAGGGTGGAAAAATGTCGGATGGAAAAATGTCTTCTAGGCAAATGGAAATGAAAAAAAAAAAAAAGCTGGGTAGCAGTACTTATATCTGACAAAACAGACCTCAAAGTGAAGGCCATAACAAGAGATAAGGAAGGCCATTTCATAATACTAAAGGGATCGATACAACAAGAGGATATAACCCTGGTAAACATATATGCACCCAATGCACCCAAATACATAAAAAAAACTTCTGGAAGATATCAAGGGAGAGATTGACAACAATATAGTCATAGTAGGGGACTTTAATACACCAACGACATCACTGGATAAATCCTCTAGACAAAAAATCAGCAAAGAAACAACAATCCTAAATGGCTCACTAGATCAAATGGACTTAATTGACATCTCCAGAACATTTCACCCAAAGCCACGGAATATACGTTCTTATCAAGTGCACATGGGACATTTTCAAAGATAGACCATGTATTGGGTCACAGGCAAAGTCTCTCCAAAGTCAAGAATATTGAAATCACATCAAGCATTTTCTCAGGCCACAATGGCATATTATTAGAAATAAACTACAATAAAAACAATAAAAAACTTCAAACATTTGGAAACTGAATAGCATGCTATTAAACAATGACTGGGTTACCAAAGAGATCAAAGAAGAAATTAAAAACATCCTGGAAATGAATGACAATGAAAACACAACAATCCAAAATCTATGGGACACAGTGAAAGCAGTCCTGAGAGGGAAGTTTACTAGTATAGCTCCACAGCCCCCGCCTCCCCCCCCCCCCTCTCTCTCTCTCTCTCTCACACACACACACACACACACACACACACACACACACACACACACAAAGTAATAAATCATCTAACTTTACAACTTAAAGAATTCGAAAGAGAGCAATAAGAAAAGTAAGAAAAGCCCAGAGTGAGCAGAAGGAAGGAGATAATAAAGATCAGAGCAGAAATAAATGACATAGAGACCAAAGGAAAACAAAAACCAAAACCAAAAGATCAATGAAACCAAGAGCTGGTTCTTTGAAAGGTTAAACAAGAATGATGAACCTCTATCCAGACTCATCAAGAAGCAAAGAGAGGGGACCCAAATAAACAAAATCAGAAATGAAAGAGGTGAAATAACAACAGACCCCACAGAAATACAAAGGATTGTTAAAAAATACAACTCTATTCCAACAAACTAGACAACCTAGAGGAAATGGGAATATTCCTAGAAAAATGCAACCTTCCAAAACTCAATCAGGAAGAATCTAAAAATCTCAATAGGCCGGTAACTATGGAGGAAATTAAAGCAGTCATCAAAAAACTTGCAGCAAACAAAAGCCTGGGGCAGAGTTTTACTCAACATTCAAAGAAGAACTGAAACCTATCCTCCTCAGACTATTGCAAAAAATTCAAGAGGAAGGCACACTTCCAAGCTCATTCTATGAAACCAGCATTACCTTAATACCAAAACCAGATAAAGACAACACAAAGAAAGAGATTTACAGACCAATATCCCTCATGAACATAGATGTCAAAATCCTCAACAAAACTCTAGCAAATCAGATCCAGCAGTACATCAGAAAGATCATACACCATAACCAAGTAGGATTTATCCCAGGGATGCAAGGGTGGTACAATATCCACAAATCAATAGATGTGATACATCACATAAACAAATTGAGAGGTAAAAATCACATAGTTATATCAATTGGTGCAGAAAAAGCATTTGACAAAATCCAACACCCTTTCTTGATAAAAACCCTCAGCAAAGTGGGAATAGAGGGATCATACCTCAACATAATAAAAGCCTTATACGACAAACCTACAGCCAACATCATACTCAATGGGCAAAACCAGGAACGAGATAGGGATGCCCACTTTCATCACTCCTGTTTGACATAGTACTAGAAGTGCGAGTCATAGCAATTAGACAAGAAGAAGAAATAAAGAAGTATCCAAATTGGAAAAGAAGACGTAAAACTGTCATTATTCACGAATGACATGATACTGTACATGGAAAACCCTAAAGACTCCGTCAAAAAATTATTAGACTTAATAAATGAATTCGGCAATGTAGCAGGATACAAAATTAACACCAAGAAATCTATGGCATTTTTATACACCAATAGTGAACTTACAGAAAGAGAGATTAAAAAAACAATCCCATTTACCATTGCACCAAAAAATTAAGATACCTAGGAATAAACTTAACTAAGGAGGTAAAAGACCTGTACTCAGAAAACTATAAGACACTGAAAAAACAGATAGAGGAAGACATAAACAGATGGAAGAACATACCATGTTCATGGATTGGTAGAATCAACATCATTAAAATGTCCATACTACCCAAAGCAATCTATAGATTCCATGCACTCCCCATTAAAATACCAATGGCATACTTCACAGATCTGGAACGAACTCGCCAAAAATTCATCTGGAATTAAAAAAGACCCCGAATAGCTGCAGCAATCCTGGAAAGAAGAACAAAGTAGGAGGGATCTCAATACCAGATATCAAGCTGTATTACAAAGCCACTGTTCTCAAAACTGCCTGGTGCTGGCACAAGAACAGACACATAGACCAATGGAATAGATAAGAGAACCCAGAAATCGACCCAAACCACTATGCTCAATTAATATTTGACAAAGGAGGCAAAAGTATACAATGGAGTCAAGACAGTCTCTTCAATAAGTGGTGATGGAAAAATTGGACAGATACATGTGAATAAATGAAACTAGACCACCAACTTACACCACACACAAAAATGAAGTCAAAATGGATAAAGGACTTAAACGTAAGATGGGAAACCATAAAAATCTTAGAGGAATCCACAGGCAGCAAGATCTCAAACATATGCCGAAGCCTTATCTTCACCGATACAGCTCCTAGGGCAATGGAAACTAAAGAGAAAAGAAACAAATGGGACTATATCAAAATAAAAAGCTTCTGCACAGCAAAAGAAACCATCAACAAAACAACAAGACAGCCCACTGCATGGAAGAACATATTTGCCAATGTTATCTCCAATAAGGGTTTAATCTCCAACATTTATAGGGAACTCATACAACTTAACAAAAGGAAGATAAAACAACCAAATAAAAAAATGGGCAACGGACCTAATTTGATACTTTTTGAGAGAACATAAGGAAGGCCAAGAGACATATGAAAACATGCTCTAAGTCACTAATCATCCAAGAGATTCAAATCAAAACGACAATGAGGTACCATCTCACACCTGTCAGAATGCCTATCATTAACAAATCAACAAATGACAAGTGCTGGCGAGGATACAGAGAAAAAGGAACCCTCGTGCACTACTGGTGGGAATGCAGACTGGTGCAGCCACTGTGGAGAACAGTATGAAGTTTCCTCAAAAAACTAAAAATGGAACTCCCAATTGACCCAGTGATCCCACTTCTAGGAATATATCCCAAGAAACTAGAAACACCTATCAGAAAGGATATATGCACCCCCATGTTCATAGCAGCACAATTTACCATAGCTAAGATTTGGAAACTGCGTAAGTGCCCATCAACAGATGAGTGGAATAAAAAACTGGCACAGCTACACAATGGAATACTACGCGGTGGTTAAAAAAAAAAAAAAAAGGAATTCTTACCATTTGCAACAGCATGGATGGAACTGGAGAGCATTATGCTAAGCGAAGTCAGTCAGTCAGAGAAAAATAAGTATCACATGATCTCATTCATTAGTGGAATAAACAACATAAAGTGATGAACAAAAACAGATTCAGAGACAGAGAAGCATCCATCAGACCATCAAACTTCAGAGGGAAGGTAGGGGAGGGTGGGGATAAGGGGGAGAGATCAACCAAAGGACTTGTATGCATACATATAAGCCTAACCAATGGACACAGACACCAAGGGGGTAAAGGCATGAGCAGGGGAGTGGGGAGGGGGGTTAAGGACACATATGTAATACCTTAATCTATAAAGAAAAAACAAAACATGAACATATGCTCTGCCTCAGTAATAGAAGCATCTCCTCTATCAGATTGGCAACAAAAGGATGTATATTGCAGTTCCCTTTGTGATAGAGGGGAAGACAAAACACCAGAGCAAACGCTTACCAATTTGAGAATGGCTGACTATATTGTGATATGTTTGGACCTAAATATTATGTGGAAATTAAAAAGAATGTTAGAGTTTCTAGTTTGATTTGAGGGATTTCTAAATGTACAGAGTAAAGCAAGCTGTAGAGGAATATATATCATGTGGTCTCCTCTTTTCATAAACTGAGTCTCCCCAAATCTTATGTACCTAAGTACGTATATTTATATATGAATTATATGAGCACAAAAACCTGAAGAACACTGATTACTTGGAGAGATGAGGATGCAGAGGGGGTGGAAGAGAGCAAGGCTCATGCGCACACTCAGTTTGTAGGGGAAAATAGTGCTCATAATTTAAAAAAATCTCACTTATGTAAAATTTTATTTATATATCCAGAGGTGGCATTAAAAATATTTAACAACCGGTATGGCACAGGTACAGACCAATCAGAATGGACGCTGGCTGGGGCACTGCGTGGGTGTGTGCTCAGTGAATATTGGCCCTGTTATTTCCCTACATACTCGTGCCTTTATTTCGGTGGGAGAGACTCCTAGGAGTTGGATTGCTGGGTCAAAGGGTATGTGTATTTCCAGTTTTAAAAGAAATCGCCAGATTGCTGTCCAAAAAAGACTGCAGCAATTCACATTTCTTCTAGCAGCGCAGGAGTGCTCTCCTCCCCTCCCCCCCCTCCCCCCACCCCCCACCCTACCCCACACACACATCCCAATAGCAGTGGGAACATATCAATCACTGAGCAGGGAAATATTCTAAGATAGGCAAGTATTCTCTCTCTCAGCTGGAAGCCTCAGCTGTTGAAAAGAGTGAAAGGAGCTTGTGGTTTCAAGGAAGGTCTCTGACAAGCTAATCTTAAATTCCCAATACTGCGTGCTCAAGGTAGAATGTCTACCAGCTGTTTGGCCTTCCCCCACACTAATCCCCACCAACTCCAATTTAGGCCTTGTCCCTTCTTCCTAGGCAGAGGTGATAATTTTATTGCAGCGGATGTTCCTATCTTGGAGATATGTGGTGCTATTCAAAGCTTTTACCACTAAACCCAGAGGATTTGGTCCCTCAGCAAATGGACAGCATAACAACTTATTACTATTTTTAATGAGCCAAAGTACAAATCAGATAACTCGAATGACAAGGACATTGCTGGGGGTAATGCAGACTCATGGTCTCTCAACTTGTGTGGAAATGGTAAAGAAGAGAATAGTTTCTCTTTAGGGGTTATAAACATTTGTAAGTCTTTGGTTAGGGTGTTGGCTCGCTGAGCCCGCAGAATGTTTAAAGGTAGGGAGGAACTGGGAAGAGTTAAAATTGATTAAATTTTTTTCATAGTTGATGGGGTGAATAATGTTATTATTTATAAAGAAGAGCCTGGACGGTGTAACCAGGAGATCAGGGTTTGACTCAAGGTCAGGGCACATGCCCAGTTGCAGGCTTAATCCCCAGTAGGGGGCGTGCAGGAGGCAGCTGATCAATGATTCTCTCTCATCATTGATGTTTCCCTCTCTCTCTCCCTCTCCCTTCCTCTCTTAAAGCAATAAAAACACATTAAAAAGAATGAAGAAAAGCTTTTTTTAAAAAATTAGGGAAATTAAATTTGGGTTTGAACATTAAATTTCATTCACTAACAACATTTATTAAGAACCCACAATATTCTGGGTGCTGAGGATATACACAGATAAATGACACAGTCCTAAACCTTGAAGACACTCTAAAGCTATAAATGGACAATTGAAGCCTTTTGTGTTTAGTTTAGCTAGAATGGAAATTCCAGGATAATATAGGAGAACAGAAAAAAGATACCTAGCTTTAACTTGGGCCCTGGGAGTCTTGCTGGTAGTGGTGATGCCTGCATTTATACTGGGAATAATGTGAAGCCAGTGAGATGCAAGGAAATGGCATTCTGGATGGAAGGAAAGCATGCACAAAGGCACTAAGGTAGGGTGAGTGGAACAGGTGTAGGGAAAGACAAGTGGTTAGGCATAGCTGGAATGTGAGTGAATGTGAGGCAGTGGCAAGAAACAGGTTGAAAAGTAGGCTCATGAAAGAAGATCTTCCAAGCCATGCTGAGGAATTTGGGTTGTACCCTGTAGTTGAGACAGAGCATAATTGATAAAGCAAGTGAGTGATGACCAAATTTGCATTCAGAATTGACCATGGACCTCTGAAGGGAAGGTAGATTTGGGAAAGAAAGGTAGTGGGACTGGAGACAGAAGACCCCATCAGTGGGGCTGCAAGTTTCTCAGAAAGACACAATAAGATCCTAAGGCAGGTGGAGTGACCCAGGCCATGGGACACAGGGTGGTACTCCTCCTCGCATCAGGGTCCTCATGACACCCCTGATTGCCCCAGGCTGTCCCCTCTCCATTCTGCTCTTCCCTTCCTCTTTTCCACTCATGTTTCCATCCAGCAAAGCCTTGTTGGATATTAGAGTAAGCAATCAATTTGATTGGCTGATGAATAAGTCACAGGCTCATTTTAAGAGGACCACCCTTAACTCTAACTTGGTGGCATTTGGGGTAAGGTTACTTAGTTAGAAGCATAATTTTTGGCTGTATGAGGGTGTTATTTACCCTTCGTACTGGCCACCTGCTCTGCCTGCATATAAAACCAGCTTTGTGCTGCACACACAGCACACAGCATGGTCAGAGGTGAACAGTGAGATTTTTCTTCCCCACCTTTGACAGGGTCTCTGTATCAGTTTCTTATAGAAACCAAAAGCAACTCTGGCTAACTTAAGCAAAATTAAGTTGAGGGCGAGGCAGGGTGAATGTCTTGGGAAAGAAATGTGCGATTTCACATAATCAAAGGAAAAAGTGAGCAACCAGGTTGGGGAAGTAAGTGGCCTCAGGGATTTTCGAATCTGGAACTGATAAACTGTCCTTCTGGGACACAGCCACAGAGGGGACTTGACTCCAATTTAGATCCCATAAGGAAAGCCCTTGATTGGCTCACTTTACTTAATAAACCCATCCCTTGGTGAGGGCAGGATGAGGGTTCAGGTTGCCATGGTTCAATCCGTAGGAAAGTGGAGTCTTCACCAGAAGAACAAGAAAGAACGCCGGGCAAGCAAATACAATAGACACCCACTCTAGCACCATCTGGCACATTTGTAAATTGAGGGAACTAGGAGATTCTAAGCCTTCTTCTTCCTCTAAACTTTGAAGTTTGGGAGTCAAATATGGCTCAGTACCCTTGTAGTCAGTGAGACAATATCAGTTTTATTTTTATCTTTATTTTATACAGAGTGGACAGGAGGGGGAGAGACACAGAGAAACATCAATGTGAGAGGGACACATCGATTGGCTCCCACCTGCATGAGGCCCCAGTCAGGCCGGAGATCGAGCCTGCAACCAAGGTATGTGTCCTTGACCAGAATCAAACCCAGGACCCTTCAGTCCTCAACTGACACTCTATCCACGGAGCCAAATCAGCTAGGGCGAGACAATTTCAGTTTTAGATGCTTGGCTAGATGGGGTCTGAGGAGAACTACCAGTGTGTGCATGCTGGATATTTCTAATTGGCTTTCGGGTTAGTGTCTAAAGAAGAAAGCACAATGAAAGAAATCTTCATAAAGGTGACAGAAAGATACACATTCCATAGCTTCCCTGCAGCACAAGGCCATTTCAGGAAACTAGCTTTGTTTAAAATATGTGGAATCTTTAATTTTAGAGATTTCTACTTTCCCTTCCATTTCAAGACCAAGAATGTATAGTCCTAAGATGTGAAAAATACAGTTTCTCTGCCTCCGATCAGACAAAATGTTGACCAAATAGTTAATTGATGCTGAAGCTGCTTAATCAGTTCACGTGTTAGTGGTGTGGCAACTGCCATAAGTACATTTCCAGAGACCCTCCAACAGGGTTCTTCTTGGACTACAGGCAGCCAGGGTCTCTGGCTTGCTCAGGCCCTGGCAGCAGCCTTCACTTGCCATTTTACAGTAATAACAGATGCTTGGCACCAACTGATGTTTGACACCATACGTTTCTTTCTTCTCAAGACCATAAGATGCTTTCTGGCCCCGTTCCGGGTTCATTGTGGAACTTTCTTTCCTCCATTATAGATGGGATGAATCCTAGTGATCTGAGTTCTGGCTTTGATTTGGGAAGTAAATTTCAAGGAAAAACGAAGTGTGCACCTTTGATTTCAAACTTTTCTCCATTACTTGTGACTCCAACTGAAATTATAGCCTTCTATTATGTTCCCCTTGAATAATTTTTGACCTGCTTCTAACAAATAGGGAAAATAAACTAACCGGCACAAGAAAACCAATGTCAGCATTAGGAAACCATGTGTAAGAGCAGATGGAAAGCCAACATCCACGACTCATAAAAATTAATGGCAGGGTGTGGCACACAGCTGCCCAACTGACGAGAAAAAAGCTGTATTGTGAATTGCTAGGAAATTAACTATTGTAAGAGGAGAAGCAGAGTAATAGTGATGTGAGCTGGTATCATCGGCAGGGAAGGAGAGAAATATTTAAGCATTTGTCGGAGAGTTAGTGGCTTTCTTTGATACACAGATATTTTTTTCACCATGGAAATACTAGTACCCATTCAATGATGACTGCACTGGTTCTGACATAAGATCTGGTGGGAGAGGAAAACTAGAGTGTTCTAAGGTAAAGATTTAGATTTGAGACATTTTAAAGGACTCTAAGAGGATCTTATTATAGACACTTGGACAGAAAATCAGAATTTCATTCAATTATTTGTTAAAAATCATGGGGAGGAAAATGCGCTCCTATTAAGAGGGCTTGGTAAAAAGATGAGCAAGTATTTTGAGCAAATAATTCAATCTACCATATTACTGGTTCTATTTCTTTAATTATCAGAGATTTTCAGTTTATTTCTTCCCTTTTCATTCTTTCCCAGCTTTAATGATATATTACTGATATATAACATTCATAAGTTTAAGGTGATAAATATGATGATTTGATAAGCATATGCACTATGAAATGTTTACCACAATAAGGTTAGTTAACACATCCTTTACCTCACATGCTATGGTGAGAAAATAAAAGCTCTACCCTATAGCCACCTTTGAGTATAAAATACAGTATTGTTAATTATAGTCACCATGCTATATATTTTAGATCTCTGGAACTTGTTCATGATAACTGAATTTTTGTAACCTTGACAAACATCTCCCCACCCCTCAGCCTCTGGCAACCACCATTCTACTCTGTTTCTATGAGTTCATAGTTTTTAGATTCCACATTTAAGTGAGATCATAAAATATTCCTCTTTCTCTGACTTATTTCAGTTGAATAAATAACGGATGGCTGCCAAGGTCCATTTATGTTGTCTCATGAAAGAATTTCCTACTTTTTACTGGTTGAATAATATTCCATGTTATTCTTTCTAAAGTTGTTTCTATTGCTTTTTAGAGAGAAAGAAAGGGAGAGGGATAGAGAAATGGAAACATCAATGAGGGAGAAACTTCACCAACTGGTTGCCTCCTGCACGCCTCCTACTGGGGTTTGAGCCCACAACCCAGGCATGTGCTCTGATCAGAAATCAAACCATGACCTCCTGGTTCATGGGTCAATGCTCAACCACTGAGCCACACCAGCTAGGCCTTAGCTAAAACTTAAAAGGATAAATTTACCCTGCCTTTCTGGGTGTCTTGAGATAGAAAGTTTTTCTTTAGAATATCGTATCCACCATATTGCTGGAAATGGAACTGCTGCCAGTTTTTTGTTTTTAAATTTCATTGAAAGTGTTTGAGTCAAAAACAATGTGTTCATGAAATCAGAGAAAATTAAAAAATATTTCTTTTTAAAAGCACTACTAATTATTTAAAAAATTTTAAAATTTATTAGGGTGACTATAATAAAACTATGTAGGTTTCAAATATAATCTATATAGGTTAATAAAACTGTTTAGGTTTCTAGGATACATCATCTGTATATTGTATTGTGTGTTCACCACCCAAAGTCAAGTCTTCTTCATCACCTTTTATCCCCCTTTACCCTCTTCTACCTCCCTGAACCCCTTTTATTAAATAATTCAGAACTAGCAAACCCCTTGACGATTATTTGCGTGAATATGACTGGGTTTAGGGAGACAGTTAAAAAAAATAGAAATATTCCCACACTAAAGTATTATAAGATCACTATTAGAAATAAATTTTATGTGTGTTTCCAAGTATAATCAATGTTACAGGTTAAGCTAAAAGAAAGGAATGGCAGGAGAAATTATAGGGAGGTGAAGCCTCCACTTCTAAGTGCTCACCTAGATGACACCTTTTCCTCTTTTTCTTAATAAGTTTTCAGAAGTCATAGATATGCTGGCTATTTGCAAGCTCATAATAACCCTACCAGAGGAAACTTAGCTGGTGTCAGGTAATTATTTGTCATTCGAATCTAATACTTTTTGTCCATCTTGCCAAGTAATTTTGATGTGTCCTACTTGGTGAAAGGAAAATCATAAATACCTTTGCCATCCATCACTGCTGCAAATCACTGAAGTGGGATCCCTTTGCCTGTGTTTATCTAGCAACCAAAGTTGTGTTGCTAAGTGTGAAGGTCGCCCCACATGAAGCCATTAATCACTGGACAGGACCTTTCAGCCTTAACATTTGTATTGAGATTCAGTAAACATCTGAAACTCTCCCCTCGATCTATAAGACTTCACATAAAAGAAAACAGAAGACATATCACACACACACACACACACACACACACACACACACACACACACCAATATATGAAAACCAAGCCCATCCCCTACCCTGTTAATCTAGCAAGGACAATAGATCTGTAAAAATATTTTTTAAAATTTAAAAATGACATTGTTTACCAATATTATTTCATGCTCATATATATATATATGTATATATGTATATGTATATATATATGTATATATATAAAATAATAAATACCAGCTATCCTCTAAATAGACTGCACTATGTAAACTGTGGTCTAAGATTAAATTATTGTAATCTGTATCCTATTTCATCTTATAGGAGAGGACTTGTGCTTATCATTTAACTACATTACATGCCTGCTCAATGCCATTTAAAACATGCTATTCTCTTCCTTAAAACCCTTCAGGGGTCCTCATAACATACAGAAGGAAGGATAAAGTTTAAATTTTTAAGCATGGCATCAAGGCTCTTTATCTGATTTCTTTATGAATATAGTTTCTATTTTCTCTTTAGGATACTCCTCCTTCCACTTTTGCCTCTTCCACTCTTGTAAGCCTTTATATTTACCCTATTTATCACATGTTTGTAGTAGGCTACATCAAACATTTGTTACTTGTATTCCTCATGGTATCTTGCAAACTTTAAGTTTGTGCCGAGTAACCAACCATTGGGGATAATAAAGATCAGAATAGTCATTTTGTACACTTTAAAGGAATGCTGAATAGAAGTATGTCAACACTAGCCAACATTTCTTTTCACTCTTCCTCTATCATTTGAGTGTCATACATCAGTTATGTTAATATACTTTTGGTTATTTGGAAAACAATGCCTTTCCCCTCAAATAGGAATAGAGTATTTAACAAATGGCCTTAGTGTGGTTACAGGTATTGGCAATACTGGTCACTAGATGGCACACCACAAGCTCCTGTGGGACAGTTACGCAAGCTGACCTATTATTTGAAAAAGGACTGCAAAAATTTAGAGCAAGTTGCTTTGGGAAAAATAACATCAGAAGTGATAATCAGTAAGTTTGTTTCTAGGTAAAAATTAGATTTAAAAAGGATAGTTTGCATAGTAATGACATGTCAAAGTGAGCTATTCATTCAATAAATAAATTACTTTGAAGTTATTTTTTTATATTAACATTCTTTTTTCATCTATATATGTCCATCCATACTTTTTTTTCTCTTTCTTATTCTTGAATTGGTTGGGGTGACATCTATAATAATAAAAGTGTAATATGCTAATTAGACCAGATGTCCTTCTGGACATCCTTCCAGACGACCTTCCGGATGAAGCCAGGGATGCGAGGGAAGCCCAGGTCCCCGGTGCCAGAGGGAAGCCAGTGCAGGCAGCCGGGGGCAAGAAGGCCTACTCTTGCATGAATTTCGTGCATTGGGCCTCTAGTTATTTAGTAAAATTATATAGGTTTCAGGTACACAATTCTATAATATATCATCAATATACTGTATTGTGTGTTCATCACAAGTCAAGTCTCCTTCTATCACCACTTATTCCCCCCTTTATCCTCTTCCACCACCACCTGCCTTTCCCTCTTGCAATCACCATACTGTTGTCTGTTATTTACTTATTTTTGCTTAATCCCTTTACCTTTTTCACTCAGTCCTCCAATTCCCTCCTGACAGCTGTATCTATGAGTCTTTCTGTTTTGTTTGTTAGTTTATTTTGTTCATTAGATTCCACATATAAGTGAAATCATATAGTGTTTATCTTTCTCTAACTAGCTTATTTCACTTAGCATAATATTCTCTAGGTCCATCCATGCTGCCACAAAAGGTAAGACGTTCCTTCATTTTTATAGCTGCATAGCATTCCATGGTGTAAACATACCACAGCTTTTTTCTCCAGTCATTTACTGATGGGCACTTGTGCTGCTTCCAAATCTTGGCTACTGTAAATAATGCTGCAGTTAACATAGAGGTGTATATATTCTTTCCAATTAGTGGTTTGGATTTCTTTGGATATATTATCAGAAGTGGAACTGGTGAGTAATAAGCAAGTTCCATTTTTGATTTTCTGAGGAAACTCCATACTGTTTTCCACAGTGGCTACACCAATATGCATTCCCACCAACAACGCACTAGGGTTCCCTTTTCCTCACTTCCTTGCCAACACTTACTAATTTGTGTATTTATTGATGACAGAGCACTCCAAAGGTCCCTGCTGGGTGCAGCCAACAGACCTTTCTGCAGGACTCAATGGCAGGGTAGTGTCACCAGTGCTAGACCCTAGGAAGATGGCGTCTGGGTCTCTAGCAGACTCTCTTCTCTTCCAGGTGGACTGAGTCACCACCAGATGCTATGTGGTTCCTCTTCCTGGCTCCAGTGCTTGGGGTTGGGGGGGATTTGGCAGTTGAGATACCCCTCCAGCTTCTCAGCTGCTATACATGGGTGTGTGTGGGGCCAGTCCTTTCTATGTCTCTACCCTCTTAACAGTCTCTATGTTTTTTCCTGTAAATCCTTACTTGTAATACTTATGTTTGGCTAGCCTTCAGTTGTATTTTCAGGTTGGTCTCCAATTTAGCTGTAAATCTAGTTTGGTGCTAGGAGGAGGTGAATGTAGTTTCTACCTACTCTGCAGCCATCTTGGAATCTCCTCACTTAAAAATTTTTTTTAATGTATTATTATTATTTTAATCCTCACCTGAGGATATTATTTTTTTATTCACTGATTTTTAGAGAGAAAGAAGAGAACGATCAACATGAGAAACATTGATTAACTGCCCCCAAATGGGGATTGAACCTGCAACCCAGGCATGTGCCCTGACTGGGAATTAAACTCACAACTCTTTGGTGCATGGGATGACACCCCAACCCACTGAACCACCCAGCTAGGACACTTTTTTTTCTTTTTAAGAAACTAGATAGTAGACATTGTGTCAGACTCTGAAGAAGACTACAAGATACTAAGATCTGAGCCATGCTGAAGTTTAACAGAGGAGCTAAGAACAAAGGCCTCCACTCTACTGGTATTTAAAGAATTAAAACTAACAAAACAAATAGTAGATTGCTTAACTCCTGAGGTATAAAGTAAAAGAGTAGTTTGATGAAAAAGTCACAGTGACCTGCAGTGTTTAAAAGTCAGTGAGAGAGTTTTGTACATTTATGTGCCCAAAGCAAGCATGCAATATCACTGAACACTTAGACTGGTTTCAGACTCCAAGGACATAGGACTCCATAGTTCTCTGTGCAGGATTTTAAATTACACATGCTTTATGTAATCAGTACACAGGACATCAACAACTCACAGTGTAGTAAACCTGAAATCAAATGTACATGTTGATGTTTGCTGTGGCTTCTGAGGCATAGTATGACTTGAACACCTTTGCAGAAGGAAACATTTCATTCCTCTACTCAATACTACATTCAGAGAGGCAAATGATCCCTATGTCTTCCCTCACACAGTGAGTTATATACCCTCAGCCTCATCCATGATGACCTCACACCAGGCTTGCACAAATCTAGGCTTTCATTCCTCTTAGGACCCAGTCCCCTTTCATAAATGGTTCTCGATGTTCACAAGGCTAGAATGCCCACCGTAGCTTTTATCTCCAAAAACTACTTACTCCTAACATACTATGCTTCTCGTTCTCTTTTCCCCCTTTGCCACTTCCCCAAAATATCTGACTTATAGTTATTTCTAATAATATGGTAATTGCTGTAACACATTCTTAAAAAAAATTTTAAGTAATTTAATTTTTTCCATCATAAATGAACACATTTTTGGTAGAAAATATGGACATTCAAATAGGAAAGTTCTAAAATTGTCATTTTTCATCCCATATTACTGTTAATATTTTAGTATATTTACTGCCAGTCCCTTTTCAATCATGATAAATCTACATGTTAAATTTTTATTAAATAGTATAACATTTTTTCTCTTATATGCATGTATGCATTACCTATGGACACAGACAATAGGGTAGGAAGGGAACTGGGTGGAGGGGAGCTATGGGGGGGGGAAGGGGACATCTGTAATAATCTCAACAATAAACATTTAAAAAATTATAACATTTTTATTTTTATAAACTCTTTTTTTTAAAATATATTTTTATTGATTAAGATATTACATATGTGTCCTTGTCCCCACGTTACCCTCTACCCCCCTCCCCCCCCATTGTCCGTGTCCATTGGTAAGGCCTCTATGCCTGCATGTAAGTCCTTTGGTTGATCTTTCCCCCTTGCCCCCACCCTCCCCCACCCTCCCTCCAAAGCCCGACAGTCCAATCAATGCCTCTCCGTCTCTGGATCAGTCCTTGTTCATCAGTTTATGTTGTTCATTATATTCCACAAATGAGTGAGATCCTGTGGTATTTATCCGCTCTCCAGTTCCATCCATGCTGTGGCAAATGGTAAGAGTTCCTTTTTCTTCTTCCTCTTCTTAAAGAATACCTTTCAGCATTTCATATAATGCTGGTTTGGTGGTGATGAACTCCTTTAGCTTTTTCTTATCCGTGAAGCTCTTTATCTGACCTTCTATTCTGAATGATAGCTTTGCTGGATAAAGTAATCTTGGTTGCAGGTTCTTGCTATTCATCACTTTGAATATTTCTTGCCACTCTCTTCTGGCCTGCATGGTTTCTGTTGAGAAATCAGCTGACAGTCGTATGGGTACACCCTTGTAGGTAACTGAGTTTCTTTCTCTTGCTGCTTTTAAGATTCTCTCTTTGTCTTTTGCTCTTGGCATTTTAATTATGATGTGTCTTGGTGTGGTCCTCTTTGGATTCCTTTTGTTTGGGGTTCTCTGCGCTTCCTGGACTTGTAAGTCTATTTCTTTCACCAGGTAGGGGAAGTTTTCTGTCATTATTTCTTCAAATAGGTTTTCAATATCTTGCCCTCTCTCTTCTTCTGGTACCCCTATAATTCTGATGTTGGTACGCTTGAAGTTGTCCCAGAGGCTCCTTACACTATCTTCATATTTTTGGAATCTCTTTTCTTTTTTCTTTTTCAGTTGGGTATTTTTTGTTTCTTTGTATTTCAAATCTTTGACTTGATTCTTGGGATCCTCTTGTCTGCTGTTGGATCTCTGTAAATTATTCTTTATTTCAGTCAGTGTATGCTTAATTTCTAGTTGGTCCTTTTTCATGTCCTCCATGGTCTCACTATACTTATTGAGGGACTCATTAAATTTATCAGCGGTTTCCATAAAATTCTTGAAAAACCTTATAAACGTGGCCTTGAACTCTATATCCAGTCGTTTGCTTTCCTCCGTTTCTGCCATTTGTGACCTGTTTCTTTGTCTCCGCATTTTGGCTGCTTCCCTGTGTTGATAGAGTGGCTTTGTGTGCTAGGTGTCCTGTAGGGCCCAGTGGCTCAGCCTCCCCAATTACCTGAGGTGGACACTCTTGGTGCACCCCCTTGTGGGCTTTGTGCACAGTCTTGTTGTAGCTATGCCTTGGTTGTTGTAGGATCACTGGGAGGAATTGACCTCCAGGCCAATTGGCAGTGAGAGTCAGCTGGGTCTGCAGCGGGAGAACTTCTGTGCTGGAGACACCCTTCTGGGGCAAGACTTGCTTCAGTGCGGCTTTGGTGCTCACTGAGACTGCACCCTGAGTGTGTTCCTTATGGATCTGAGGAGTTGTGATCTGGATGGTCCCCCTCTGACCACTGGGTACAGTGGCTCTTGGATCTAAGGATGTGCTAATTTAGCCTCTGCCTGAGGTTACACAGCAGGAACTATGAAGAGAACTGCAGAGTCCCCTTCCTTTTTTTGGAGTTTGGAAGTGCCCTGATGATGCTCAGCTGTGTAGCAATGCAAGCTGCTGTGGGGCCTTGGGCCTTCTCTTGGAAGCTCTGGGTCTATCTGGCCTGGCTGCGGTTAGGTAATTACAGGTTGCAAATGGCCGGGGCATTCATATGCAAAAGCCTCTGCTGCAGCCTGGGCGGGGCGGGGTCTCAAGGAATCAAAGGGCCGAGGAAGCAGCTCTGGCGGAGCCTCAGCCCCACCCTAAGGAGTCCCGAGTCCCAGTGTCCTGGCAATGGCTGCAAGCACCTCTGAGGGAAAGCTGTCCTCAACCTCGCCCGCTGCCAGACAGACCAGTTTCTCCCTGTATGAGTCCTGGGTCCCCAGAGACTTCCCGGAACCGGAAGTCTGCTTGTGTCTCCCTCCGGATTCAAAAAGACAGCCGCGTCCTCAGGTGCCAGACCCTTGACACGCGCGCGCGAGCCCCCATACCTCTGCACTCCACCTCCTCAGCTCCTCTGGCTCTCAGTGTGCTTTTCTTTCCTTCTAGTTGTAGAATTTACACTCAGCCAGCTCTCCTGTAGTTCTGGATGATGTCCGGCTTGTGTTTTTGATGCATTTATCAATTGTTGTGGGAAGCAGCAATTTCCCGGTGTTTATCTATGCCGCCATCTTAGTTTCTCTATTTTTATAAACTCTTGATAAAAACATAAATAAAATGTTCAATTTCTAATTTACTAACTCTGTGTTACAGCGAGAAGGCTATGCATTCACTGTACTGCTTTGTCTGCAGCACACAACAAGATTACATTCACTGCCTTATAGTGAGGTGAAAGCCTAATATGACTGGGCTACAGCCTATGGGATGTGGGCAAAGTGTGCAAGTCTGCTAGGCCATCCTTAAAATACTCTGCATGATTCATTAGCCTCATATTTTCTCTTCCCTTGAAATGCATTTATTCCAAATATCATGGCTGTTAATTATAACAAGGGTCTGGATTCCTGAGTCAGGGCTTGGAGAGGAGCTGACAAAAAGAGCCCTTTAGCTTACAATGGATTGTACCTTGCTTGTGTTAAACCAAAAAAATTTTAGAGTGATTTGTTACTATGGCATATTTGCCTATCCTGAGTAATATGCACATGACCATTTTTGGTAGCTGTTTAAAAATTTTTTTTTGCTACATGATTACCTTTTGCACTGAATTTTTCCCTTTTCTATTTTAGATTATTCTCTTTTGATAGATATCCAGAGGTAAATTTGATCGAAGGCTATAAACTTTAATATTTGTAGTTTTTTACAGTCTCTTTATAACAGCATTATGTATTATGTTTACACTAGAGGCCCGGTGCATGAAAATTCATGCACTGGAGGGGGGAGTCCCTCAGCCCGGCCTGCCCCTTCTCACAGTCCGGGATCCCTCAGGGGCAGGAGGCAACCCGGCAATCAGAAGGCAACACCCCATCACACCTCTGCAGCTGCCACTGCTGGCAGCACAAGCCTCGGCCGGTCCTGGTTACCTGTTCCTCAGGTGGCCCTGGGCAGCTGGGCAGCTGCCATCCAAGGCTTGCCTGTACCTCAGGCCAGCCCTGAGCAGCTGGGCAGTCACCATCCAAGGCTTGCTTGCACCTCGGGCCAGCCCTGAGTGGCTGGGCAGCTGACATCCGAGGCTTGCCTGCACCTTGGGCTGGGTCTGGGTGTCTGGGGGACTCTGGAGGCAGGCGCAGGGTGGGCCTGGCCTTGCTGTGCTCCTGCCGCCCTGACGGGGCTGAGGACTGGGTGCTACCATCTTGTGGCTGTGGGCACCGCCATCTTTGAGGGCAGGGCAATTAGCATATTCCCTCATTGGCTGTGAGCACCGCCATCCTTGCAATGGCGTGAGGGTCAATTAGCATATTCCCTCTTTATTAGACAGGATAATAACTAATTAAGAAACTGTCTCTTACTCCTATGAGATTGCAAGTTCCTCAGCAGCAGAGTTAATATTTTATCTACTTTTGTATCTCCTACTACTAGTACATAGTGTCTTTCAGGCTCAAAAGAAGCAGTTACAGCACACATGAAGGAGGGGCTATGGATTAAGTGATAGCTATACTGTGGTTATTTCCATGATTTTGGCCTTGGTATTGGAAAATTCTATTTCTAGAGCAGTGGTTCTCAACCTTAGCTGCACATTAGAATCACCTGGGAATCTTTTTAAAATCCTGATTTCTGGGCCTCATCCTCCAGAAATTCTGTTTCTTTGTTATGGGGTGGGGCCACAACATTAGTAACAAAGAAACAGAATTTCTGGAGGGTGAGGCCCAGAAATCAGGATTTTAGAAAGATTCCCAGGTGATTCTAATGTGCAGCCAAGGTTGAGAACCACTGTTCTAGAGGCTTAGTATGATACTTAAATGTTTTTTTGACCAAAAGTACCATACGACTAATCTTGACTACTAAGCATTTAGGGCTTAGGTGAAAATATATTTAAAATTATAGATGAGGCAATTCTTTCTACCCATTGTTATGCCTCTGACTTGAATTTTGGCTATATCACTTTTAATGTTCAATAAAGCTAAAGACTATTTACATGATATAATATAAAAAGAAATATGTTTTAGATTATTTGAATAACTAATCAAACTTGAAGCCGAATTTGAATAATTAACCAAGTTGGATTATATGGTTAATCTAGATCAATGGTTTCGTATTTGGTCAGTATATCCTAAAGGACCAATGGTTACATTAATGAGTGTTCAAATTTCATCTGAATAAAAGAGTGATTCATTTTCTATCTATAATACTGTAATTATTTTACTAGTACATTAATAAAGTATATGCTTATTACACAGATTTAAACACATAGTAGGTCAATTCATACTTCTTGTGTTCTTAGGCTATATAATTATACTAGAGACCTAGTGCATGAAATTCGTGCATGGGTAGGGTCCCTAGTGGCTGCCATCTGCCGGCCAGGACCTCTCTTCCCCTGGCTGCCTGCCACTGGCTGAGGCCTCCCTTCCCACCATTGGCCGGCCGGCCCTGCCCCCTGGTCGAACTCCCAAACTCCCAGTTCAGGGGACAATTTGCATATAAGGCTTTTATTATATAGGATATGTGGCAAACATCAATCACATTTTTATTTACCCATATACAGAGATGATTGACCTTGCTCATGAGACAAGACACACCTACACAGATGGAAGGGAAAGAAGAAGGGAGAGTACAGGCAAAAATACATTTCTAGATGTCTTCTACGCTCTCCACACAGATGAAACAATTGCTGATAGTTGGAGAAGTGGGGTCCATCTTATTTGTTCTTCTGTGATCCTCCTCCACCCATCCCTACCCCTGTAACCTTGCCTCTTTTTGTTCTTGCATCTTCAATGCATCTCTTCCTACCAATTTCTTACATTCAGACTGTAAACAAGCTCAAGGCTCTTTCATTCCTCACTCCAAAGGTTCTTGACTCTCATCCTCTCATTCCTTTTTTTGTTTGTTTTTAGGCATAATGCTCTTATGCAGCTTCTGGAACACCATATTCCCCTGGGTTATGTTATCCTATTTGACCTCTGCTTTCTTCTTGAGTTTTTTTCTGATATTGTTTCTCAGATTCTATCCTCGTTGTCCTCATTCACTGCTGCCTCTTTGAATGTAGATCTCTCAATTTTAGCTGTTGTCCTAACTAAGGTTTCAACAGAATACTACTGAGTGTAATTAAAATACTCTTAGCCTCAGAAATAGTATGTTCAGAAGTCCCCTCGCCATCCTTTCTCTGCTTGTATTATACTAAACCTTACCAAATAAAGTGAGATTTTTAATCCCACCAAAATATATGCCATTCAAAAAGAAATCTTATTATCCTATCTAATAAAAGAGAAAAATGGTAATTGGCGTACGACGATACCCTTTTCATTGGCTAATCAGGGCTATATGCAAATTAACTGCCAACTATGATTGGCAGTTAACTGCCAACTATGATTGGCAGTTAACTGCCAACTATGATTGACAGTTAACTGCCAACTAAGATTGGCAGTTAACTGCCAACAAGATGGCGGTTAATTTGCATATGTAGGCACAATGCAGGGAGGCGAAAGGGAAAGCAGGAAGAAGCCCCCTGCCACTGACAGTGATCGGAAACCCAGGGGGGAGCTAAGAGCTGGGGGGCAGGGCAAAGGCGGCCCTGGGGCCGCCTTTGCCCTGCCCCTCAGCCATGATCAGAGAATCAGGCGCCTTTGCCGCCCTGGCCAGTGATAGCAGGAAGTAGGGGTGGAGCCAGCGATGGGAGCTGGACACGGTCGAAGCTGGCAGTCCCGGGAGCTAGGGGCCCCTTGCCTGGGCCTAAAGCGGAGCCTACGATCGCGGGGCCGCTGCAGCTGCGGGTCCCCGCTGCCCGGGCCGGACACCTAGGCCAGAGGCCTCAGGCCTGGTCAAGGGGCCGATCCGGTGATTGGTGATCGGAGGGTGATGAGGGTCAACTCCTCTGGCCGAGGCATCAGGCCTGGGTGGGGGGCGGAGCCGGGGATTGGGGGGATATGATGGTCCCCTTGCCCAGGCCTGAAGCCTGGGTCAGAGGCGTCAGGCTTGGGCGGGGGGTGGAGCAAGCGATCAGAGGGAGATGGGGGTCCCCTGCCCAGGCATGATTCCTGGGCCAGAGGCCTCAGGCCTGGGCGGGGGCCAGAGCCAGTGATCAGGGGGAGATGGGGGTCCCCTGTCCAAGCCTGACACCTCTGTCAGAGGCGTCAGGCCTGGGCAAGGGGCCGATCCTGCGATTGGAGGGTGATGGGGGTCAACGCCTGAGGGCTCCCAGTATGTGAGAGGGGGCAGGCTGGGCTGAGGGACACTCCCCCACACACACACCCAGTGCACGAATTTCGTGCACCGGGCCCCTAGTATTATATAATACATCACAGTACAACGAGGACCAGAAAGATGAAGATACTTATCACATTATTTTTTTACTGCACTTGGCACATGGGATTCAAGTACTTCACATGCAGGAGGAAGCCATAAAAACCACCACCATGTCACTGGCTCCAACTTATGTAAGGAAACTATTTTTTTCCCTGAGATAATTAATACAGGCTTAAGATAGTATGGAACCTGAAAAAATTGAAAATAAGGAGATAAAGTTTGCATCATAATGTGAAGGCCAGTGACATCTATCAGACATGGACTTTATGAAGTTTACTTAGGATGGAATATAAAAAGGAATGTAAAGATTCTTCACATGCATGTCTGAGAAAACACTGAGAAAAGACCAGATTTTTTAATTTAGAAAGTGGAAGGTGTTGAAGTCTGGGACAGTCTGTTTACTTGATGATGCTTAACTGTGAAAGTCATGATTAATTTCCTGACCTCACACAGTGCTGATTACATCACCCTCTTGCTTTCATTTTCACTCTCCAGTGATGATAATATAATAGGACTTTAATCACTTTGACTTAAAAAAAATAACAACTATAATTCCTCTAATTGCCATGATTACTCAAAAGCTCTGCAGAAAAATCTATTTTTAAAATGCACTATAGGTGAAAACCCTTGTTATAAAGACATCATGACTTTATAATATTAGGAAGACTACATAATTCAATGCATTAATATTTGAGAGAGTTTCCTAAAGAAATTAGGAAGAAAATGGTGGTGTTGATAGGTCAAATTAAACTCAGTAATTTCTCCTTCGATTATATTATTTGTATTAAGAGACCACCATCATGAGATTCCTCTAAATGAAGCACACTGAAAATTCAAGTAGAATTAGTGAACAAGCCAGTGGTCTAACCACAGATGTGTCCCTGTGCTGGCCCCGCTGCTGCATATTCTACTTTAACAGATTGGGGTAGGACCTGGAACTCTATTACATTTTTTTTCTTAAGTTACACAGAGGATTCTGATGGGTACCCCTGTTTGGCAACATCTCCAGGCTATGCTGGATATCCTGAGCCAGCCCTGAAGATTAACAAGGGACAAAAATGTTAGGAAAAGTAGCATAATTTCCAGGTCTGAGCACAGAGCACTGGCAAGTTTCACTGTGGAATGTAAAGGTGTATACAAAATATCATCAACAGGAAAACATTAAGTGAATAAAGTAATGTACTGCATTCGTTCCTAAATCTTTTCATTTCACAATGCAAGCGTCTTTTCCTAAATTGACTGTAACTCAAATGGCTCAAGAGCACATAAATGATAAATAATTTAATGTTCAAAACATAGCTCTATGGTTCATGACCATGTGGTCTTGAGCGATTTATGACCTCATTTGTTTTTCAACTTTTTTTCATTTGTAATGTTAATTTCAGGAACTCTTACCTCTTAGGATTGTAGCTCAAATAAATGAATGAATGAAAAAATTTGTGTATCGAAAACACTAAATAATCATTAAGCACTGTTACTATTCTTTTGGTGCTTAAGCTCATTAGCTTCAATTTCATACACTATAGCTATTGGTATAAAAGGCATAGGAGATTATCCTGAAAATTTGTCTCTTTCCCCTAAAAATCATTTATGAAGAATTACCACTAATTGAAAAATATAATTATATGAAATCTGATTAAGAGGGTAAGTTATTTTATTATTTAGATTAATCTATGAAATTACTGATTGTGTTAAGACACATAGGCTGCAATCCATTCATGTATTCACTTCATTCCCTTTATAAATATTTAAGGCATGCTTACCATGTACTAGAAATGCGATGACTTAAAAAGGCTCTTGCTTCAAGGGATTCCCAGTCAAATGGAGGACACAGACAAATAGAGAATTACAGCATTGATGCCGTTTCAGTAGAAATGTGTAATTCCAGGTTCCTATTAGTATATTAAATTCACTCCAATGACCCAGATTAAAATAAAATATTTTAACTACAAGTGTGGCTAAAATTGACATAGATCATGACACTGAAGTTCTTTAATTTCACTAATGTAAATTTTCCAATGTAAGATTTTGTGAAATCAGACGTATTAATTTTGACTATTAATTTATAATAATATGATTTGCCATGACACGGTTATTCAGCTTTGTAATATAAGAACAGTATGCTTTGTAAGGTCATTTAATCCTCTTTTCATGTTTTTCTGATCTAATTTCCTGTGAAATCCCTCAGTATACCCTGAAATTCAGTTACATTAGATTGTTATTTTCTGAGCACATTACACTTGGGTGCCTTTGCCTATGCTCTTTGCTTACCCTGGAATTCCCTTTTCTGTCCATCAAGCTCTTGCTTTTTTTCCAAGAGCCAGCTCAAATACCACTTCTTTGTTTAGTTTTTTCCAGTCCTCGAAGCCAGAATTTAGAGCCCCCCACTTAAAATTCCCAAGTACTTTGCTTATTCATTTGCTTTAATATTCACCTAATAATGCCTTATAGTTATTTATTCATAATAAAAGACAAACATGCAAATTGACTGTACCTTTGCTACACCTTAAGCCACTGCCACCAGCCAATCAGAGCGACTATATGCAAATTAACCCAACCAAGATGGCAGCCGGCAGCCATGGAGCTGGAGTGAGCAGGAGGCTTGGTTGCCCAGTGATGGAGGAAGCCAAGCTTCCCGCCTGCCATGGCCGGCTCTGAGCTCCACTCAAGGCTACAAAGTTTCAATTATAGACGGTAAACCCCAGATACCTGCTTTCAGCCGGCCGTGGCACGGAGCTGGAGCCAGCAGGAGGCTTGGGTTGCCCCTGGCGATGGAGGAAGCCAAGCTTCCTGCCCGCCCTGGCTGGCTCTGAGCTCCACTCAAGGCTACAAAGTTTCAATTATAGAAGGTAAATAAATCCCAGAATAAAAAAAAAGAAAAAAAGGAGAGGCTGGGAGCTTCAGTCGCCAGGGGGCTTGGCCAGCCTGAAAACGGCCCTCAGCCCCTCACCCAGACTGGCCAGGCACCCCAGTGGGAACCCCCCACCTTAAAGGGGGTGTGGCTAGCCTAAAAACAGCCACTAGCCCCTCACTCAGATTGGCCAAACCTCCATGGGGTGAGGGTCCCCACTGGGGGGGGGGGCCTTGACCAGCCTGCAAACAGCCATCAGCCCCTGACCAAGGCTGGCCAGGCACCCCAGTGGGGACTCCCACCCTGAAGGGGGTGTGACCAGCCTGCAAACAGCCATCAGCCCCTCACCCAGGCTGGCCAGGCACCCGAGCGGGACCCCCACCCTGATCTGGGACACCCTTCAGGGCAAACCAGCCAGCCCCCACCCGTGCACCAGGCATCTATCATATATAACAAAAGGGTAATATGCAAATTGACCCTAACAGCAAAACGACTGGGAATGACTGGTCACTATGACACACACTGACCACCAGGGGGCAGATGCTCAATGCAGAAGCTGTCCCCTGGTGGTCAGTGCGCTCCCACAGGGGGAGCTATGCTCAGCCACAAGCCAGGCTGATGGCTGCCAGCACAGCAGCACTAAGGATGTCCGATTGCAGCTTAGGTCTGCACCCTGCTGGTAGGTGGACATCCTCCGAGGGGTCCCAGACTGCAAGAGGGCATAGGCCGGGCTGAGGGACCCCCCTGAGTGCACAAATTTTTGTGCACTGGGCCTCTAGTTAATTCATAATGTAACATGCATTAATTTAAGTTTTTTGAAGGCAGGGACCATATCTTTTTTGTTTCAGTATCTCCTAAAATACAGTATCTTAATTGCATTTAATAGAGGAGGGGATTCCCACTTAATTCCTAATTAATTCAGAATCTCTTATTGCAAATTCTCTTTGCAATAAGTCAAACCATTTCCCTTGCTTGTGTGCTATTTTTCTATTGCAATCATGTGGTATAACCATGGTATTTTTGAGAAATATTGTTTTTAAATTTCTACAATTCCATATATAATTGCTTTCTACATATCATTTCTCATTTAAAAACCTTCATTAGTTTTCCCATGAAGAATAAAGTATGAGTTTGGGACCCTTAACCTGGTACTCATGTTTATTCACAATCTGGTTCAACACTCCTGTTCAAGTCTCTTTTTTAAAAAAAATATATTTTATTGATTTTTTTACAGAGAGGAAGGGAGAGAGATAGAGAGTTAGAAACATCGATTAGGGAGAAACATCGATAAGCTGCCTCCTGCACATCTCCTACTGGGGTGTGCCCACAACCCAGGTACATGCCCTTGACCGGAATCAAACCTGGGACCTTTCAGTCCGCAGGCCAATGCTCTATCCACTGAGCCAAACCGGTTTCGGCCCTTTACAAGTCTCTTATCCTACACTGCTGGTCCCCTATGTTCCACCAGAATTGACAGCTCATGATTCTGTGAATGTGGGTTGCCTTTGTTCATGCTATGCCCCCGGCTGGAATATTCTGTTTCTATCTACCTACTCTGCAAAATGTTACTCAGATGCAATCTTCTTAAAAGTTTCTCTTGTCCGGCTGGTTAGGCTCAGTGGATAGAGATTCCGCATGTGGACTGAAGGGTCCCAGGTTCAATTCTGGTCAAGAGCACATGCCCAGGTTGCGGGCTTGATCCCCAGTAGGGGGCGTGCAGGAGGCAGCCAATCAATGGTTCTCTCTCATCATTGATGTTTCTAACTCTCCCTCTTCTTTCCTTTCTGAAATATATATATATATATATATATATATATATATATATATATATACATATATATACATATACACACACATACATATATATATATATATATATATATGTGTGTGTGTGTGTGTGTGTGTTTCTCTCTTGAGTTTCTTCCTATCTCTGAATACCCACTGCTTCATTGGTAACATGTTTAAATAACATGTATAGTCTTCTTTGTTCGATGTTTAATTTTTACATGTCATACCTCTTCCATATATTCTTTCAAGGGTAGGTAATATTTCTTATGACTTTTATGTTCCCTACAAGGCCAACCATGGTTCTAGGGACTCAATAGTTGTTTAAGTATATAATTTAGTGCATGAGTAACTGAGTCTTATTGCACTCACTGACTAACCCATATATTTTGTATATTACCGAGAAGCATTTAGTCATCCACTAGTATTTGCCAACACAAATCTAAAGATCATTTGAGAAGAGAGAAATCATGTAACTTTACAGAGGCTGAAATCACCCCTCCAAAGTCTTCATTAGATCTAAATTTGCTCCAGCAATCAGAGTATGACATGTGACCCGACAGCCCAAATGCCAATGGGTGAGTAACTGAGCAAAAAATATCAGCTTGATTATATTATTTTACTTTAATTTCAACAAGTATTTTAGTAATTTGGGAGACCCTGGGACTACTCAAATGTCTCCCCATAGAATTTAAGAGTATATGAAATTTTACTCCCTTTGAGTAATGGGGTCATCAACTGTTAAAATGCAAATATCCTTAGGAGGGAAAAGCCATCTCTCATCTAGAAGACTATAAACTGCCTCCTAAATGGTAAACACATGCTCAACTTTGCTTCCTTCTGATCTGTTTTCCTCAGAATAATTTACTGAAATGTAAATATGATCTCTCCCTACCACCCACAAACATTTTGTCATCTCCCCACTACTATGAAGATAATCACAATGTAAATATTAGGAGGTATGTGAAAGGATGAGGAAAGGTGAGGAAAGAGAACAGTAAAACCACTTAATGGTGCTCCTAAGCCCTTCATTTCAATCATTTGATCTGCATTTGCTCTTTTGAATCACATCAGCACACCAAGGGACTCCAAATGCAGAAATTCATACATGAATGTTGTTTTTAAAAAAAGTCTTCAAGGTATTCTACAATGGCTCTAACATTCTGACAGAGAAAAATTAGATGGCAGAAGGACAGCTGTGAGAACCTGGGGTGCAAGGTCTAATTTCTAGCATTTTATATGGCCAACCAAAAATTCTCTTTGCAATAAGTCAAACCATTTCCCTTGCTTGTGTGCTATTTTTCTATTGCATCATCTGTGTGGGAACTCAGTGACCCACAGGAAAGTTCCCAACACATCCTGACTTCACCCAGGTGATGAAGCTGAGATGTAGTAAGAAAAATAAATAACTAGGGTCTTAAAAACATTCTTCTTGAGAATTTCTTGGTTTCTGTCAGAAGCTGAAGTGGGCTATTAAAAACATTATCCAGATAATTAATGCTCTGCTCCTGTCCCCACCATGCCCTAAGATCTCTTTAATAATCACAAATTTTATTTAAGAGAAGCTTTAGGTTTATAGAAAAGTTGAGCAGAAAGTACAGGAAGTTCCCATATCTCCTCTCTTGTCCCTGTATACAGTTTCCCCTATTATTAACATCTTGCATTAGTGTGGTACATTTTCTACAATTGATGAGCCAATAGTGACACATTATTGACTAAAGTTCATAGTTTACATTAGGGAATAATATTTATGTTGTATAGTTTTATGCATTTTGAAAAATGTACTATTATCCACCATCTATAATAATAAAAGCATAATATGCTAATTAGACTGGACAGTCAAAAGACCTTCCGGACAAAGCTGGGGCTGAGATAAGGCGCCGTGGCTGTGAGGGCAGAGCCTCTTGCACGAATTTCTTGCATTGGGCCTCTAGTTATTATATAATACAGAATAGCTTTATTGCTCTAAAAGTACTCAGTGTTCCACCTAGCCACTTCTCCCTCCACCTGAACTCCTAGAAAAAAAAACCTGATTATTTATTATCTCCATAGTTTTGTTTTTTCAAGAATGTCATATAGTTGATTCTATTGGAATAACTTCTTTGAAGGTATCTTGCAATGCAGTTCTGCTGGTTAAAAGGCCTCTCAATTTTCATTTGTCTGAAATCTTTATTTCTCCTTCACTTTTGAAAGATAATTTCACTGGATACCAAATTCTAGTTTGGTTTTTTTCTTCCTTTCAACACTTTACATATTTCACTCTACTCTCTTCTTGTTTGAATTTATTCTGAAGTGATATTCAATGTAATTCTTTTTTTTTAAAATATATATTTTATTGATTTTTTACAGAGAGGAAGGGAGAGAGATAGAGAGTTAGAAACATCGATGAGAGAGAAACATCGATCAGCTGCCTCCTGCACATCTCCTACTGGGGATATGCCCGCAACCCAGGTACATGCCCTTGACCGGAATCGAACCTGGGACCCTTCAGTCCGCAGGCCGATGCTCTATCCACCGAGCCAAACCGGTTTCGGCTTCAATGTAATTCTTATTCTTATTCCTCTATAGGTAAGCTGTTTTAAGATTTTTTTCTCTTCCTTTGATTGTCTTCCATTTGAATATGACATACCTAGTTATAGATTTTTTGGTATTTATGCCACTTGGTATTCTCTCAGCTTTCTGTATCTTAGTTTGGTGTCTGTTATAAACTTGAAAAAAAGATATTCTTTGAATATATCTTTTGACCCTTTCTTCTCCTTTGGGATTCCTAGAATTAGATATTTTAAGGCAAAGTTTAGAGTCAAAATTAATAGTAATTTTAATCAACTATTCTTATTTTCCCTCTCTTCTACTTTCTTCTTACTGTATACAGTATCTTTTATTTACTTCAAATTTTCCTTTAAAATTTCAGTATTTTTTTTCTTTTTTATTGTTTAAAGTATTACAAATACAGTACATATGTCTTTTTTTTTGAATGAGAAGTTGGTTAAATGGAGGGACTTTTAGGCTTGTGGTTGAGGGATCTGGAATGGGAAGGTGGCATGCACCTGGCGACAGGAAAGTGATGAGACAAATTACATGAGATTAGAGTTTTGAACTAGACTGAATTTTTAATGGATGAAAGTGATTGGAAAGCTATGAGTTTTGCCCAATATGTAAAAAAAAAGACAGATAATAGGAGATTTGGAAAAGATAAAACCATTCCATGGTATTCTCCAAGATGAGGCCAATCAATACTGGTTATATTAAAATCAGAAAAAAGCACAAGCAAGGATAAAAGGGGATATAACATAATGATAAAATGAAACATACACAAAATAAATTATTATGAGCATCAATATACATAAAGAGATTAACTAAAGAACTTATATGCATGTATGCATAATCCATGGACACAGACAACAGACAGTGAAGGTCTGGGGAGGAGAAGGGAGCAGGGATCAATGGGGAAAAAAAGAGGACATCTGTAATACTTTCAATAAAGATACATTTTAAGAAATGAAGTCTTGAAAGAAAATAGAGTCAAAGATAGCTCAAGAAAAAAAATTATAGCCTATTCTGATTTGTAAATGTAGATATTCAGAAATTCTAAAGAAATTATCAGCAAAATAAATCACTATTTGTATATAAATTATACCTGGATACCAAGGAGTATTTAATCTGAAATTCAAAGATGGTTCTGCATCAGAAAATATGCCAATTAAGATCAATACATTGACAGATTTAAGGAGGAAACTATATAATTGTCTCAATATATGCAGGAAGAAAAGAATTAAAAGGTTCAATTTATTTATGATGATAACTAGGATTAGAAGGGAACATCCTTAATCTGGTAAAAAGTATCTAAACTATAGCAAATGCTTTGCTTAAAAAAGAAACTTCTGAAGTTTCTAGCTAGCACATATTTGCACCTCTAGATCCCCTCGCCACCCTTCTTCACTTGGCTCTATGCCACAGATGCCTAGGGTTTACATCCATGAGACCCCTTGCCCACTGGTTTCCAGTTGTCATCAGATAGTGTGGAACCTCAGATATGAGAAAGAAATCACATCAGAGTATGTATTTCCCTTCCATGCAGTCATCCTAGGCTGGCTCTGCTTCTTAATTCAGGCCATTACTCTTCTTAAAAGTGATTTTCTTTACATGACAAATATTTTATTGCATATATTATTTCATCTATTCATGCACATACATATGTTGCGCCTCAGTAATTTCCTACTCATATTGGTCATTTATAGTTAACATTGCGGACTGATCACAAGAATTCTCGTGTTTTCTGTTCTAAGGCTTGTGGTCAATCACGAGAATTCTTTAAAAATATATTAGCTTGTAAGAACATGTAAGAAATAGCTTCAAAATGCAATGTGATTTAATTTTAAAGCATGCCTTTAACATTTACGTAAAACGTTTTTTGTACTTGTTCAATAGAAACATATCTGGCCACTGGGTAAAGCTAGCAAAAACTCCTGGTCCACAATGTGTTATGTAAGAATTATGAAATCAATTGTGTTCTGTGATATCCATGATCACCACTGATATTTGCTATATTCCTTATTTGCATAAATGAATTACCTATAAGTAACCAAAAGCCAAAGTAGAGGCTGAATTTTTGCTGATGTTATTCTTACGAATTCTGATTTACTACTTAATGTATCCTCAGTAAATGATATTCATATCAGTGTAGGAACTAGACTTCTGTTTTCTGTACTCTGTAGTAAAATAACTTGTAAGTTCAAAACCGCTGACATTTTTACACCAAACTAACATTTATTTGCTCAGTTTTATAATTTCTTCATTGTCCCATGTTCTTCCTCACATTTCTATTTTTGATTTCTTAAAACTTTATAATTTGTACACCATATTATCTCAAGTTCATGCTTTTGTGTGTTTTTTTTGTTCATTTTCTTTATTATTTCTTTCATCTATTTCTAGTTTCAGTTTTAATATTTCCCTGGAAAAATTCTAGATTCTGAGTTTAGTTTCATGCTCCTCCTGGGAAATGACTCAGTGTTTTGTTCTAAGAAGCCTTTGGTACATATCACTCAACTGCTGATTTGCTGGGGGAGTGCACACCTGCAATTTCAAGTCCATTATTCTTGTGACTAAGAAATAATCCCTGTACTTTCTACCTGTCTTCTACTCTCATTGTGTTTTGACTTTGAAGACTGGAAGAACTCTAGCCAGAAGTTTCTGGAAGACCTTTTATCCTAGAGCTTTGCAAATCAGAACATTGAGAAACAAGCCCAATAGCAAAAAGAACATAAATGATTGTTTTATCTCTGATAAATTGGTTACTTTGAAAGCCAATTTGTTAGTCCACAGACAGCAGTATTTAGGTCTAGGACTTACGGTCACAGTTTGGTCTTCAATCTATGTTGAAGGGATTTAGACTTTTATTGGGTACCACACATGAAGATGATAGTATTTTAGTCTAGTCAGAAGTAAAAAGATTTTCCTCCTAATTGAAGAACAATGATAACTTTATGATGAAGGCCAGACTTACCATTGATTTGGAAAATATTTATTGAGTGCTTACTATGAGCCAGAAACTATTCTTGGTGCTTGCGACACATCTGTGAACCAAGATCCCTATCTTCTTGAATTTACAATCTAGTGGAGAGGGACAGAACATAAACAAACAAACAATATAGCATAAGGTGATAAGATGTAACATAAAAGAAGTAGAACAGATAAGGGGAGTGTTAGGTGGCTTGAATTTTATAGTAGGGTGGTCATTGAAAAGATAATATTCGAAAAAAAAAGTCTTGAAGGAGGTCAGAGAGTTGGCTAAGCAGGGTATTTAAGGCAAAATTATTCCAAAGTGAGGGACCATCCAGGGCACAGCCCTTAGGCAGGCATATGACCAGATGTGTTACAGGAACACAAAGATGCCAGTGTGGTGAGAGTGGAACAAATGAAAGGAAGAGTAGTTTGAAAGTAGCCCAGAATGGTAACAAGGAGCCAGACAGTCTAAAGCCTTGCTGGCTATTTTAAGAACTTTGACTTTTATTCTGAGTTAAATAGGGAGCTAATGCACAGTTTGAGGAAAAATGTGAACTGAAGGAAAACCAAGTAAAAGTTTACTGCAGTAATTCAGGCAAGATATTATGGTAGCTTGGACCCAACTGACAGCAATGGTAGTGATGAGAAGTGGTCAGTACTTTAGAGGTAGAACCAACAGGACTTGATTGGTTGAAAGTTATTAGATGTCTTACAGCTCCCTCCTTAGACGTATCTCAATATTCCTAGATAAGTATTTAGTTTTGCCAGTTATTATTTTTCCTCTAAAGAAAAACTGTAACTTATTGAAGCTGATCACTGCTGAGAAAGAAGGGCTATGTCTTTCTACTTCTTTACATTTCCAGAGAAGGAGTCCTCTATTCCCTATGCCTTCAGGGCAAGTATAGGAGTGAAGGTTTCCGTTTTCTCCCTCAACTGGTTCCTCTTACCAGGAGAGGAATAGCTAGCTAATGTGATTGTTCACACATTGGCATTTATTGGGCCTGTTACAAGTAAGTAGGGTTACTTCCCTCAGAAACTAGAAACTCTGTCTATTCAACTGCCTGCCTAATGGAGTAGTAAGAAAGGAGCTGGCAGTTGCTAGGTGATCTGGTCCTTGTGAATGTCTATTAGCCAGAAGCTTGCAGGTTGAAAGGAATGGCATCAATTCTCACTATAAACACAGAGCCTCTTCCAGATTGTAAATTTTAAGAAACAATCTGGATGAATTCTTTTTCTTCATTTTTTTTTTTACCCTTGGTTGTAGGGATATATCGGCCATTCTATTGGAACACAAGGACAGCTAGTGAAGGGATTTGTCCTATTACCTGATGAAGACTTTGACCAAAAGAGAAGATCACAAAGTAATATGTCATAATTAACAGAGTACTAATTTAACATTTGCAAACTAACTTTTTGTTCTAAGATGGAACTATTCTCATATCCAAATAATTAGTGGTACTCTGGTCAGTTAATTACTCATTACATTTTATCTGGCTAAGCAATTAGACAATAAGTACTTTTCTATTGGCTACTTGCATTTGATTTGGAACTAAATATCAATAACTTTTAAAGTATTTATTCAGATATGTAACTTATATTTTTATTTCATTTCTTCTTTTGACATTTCTACTCAGCTGACAATGCCACTTCAGAGATTAAAATCAAATCCTTTAGTGGCTCCTCACATCTTTTTAAAAATAAAATTAAAACTCCTTATTTTAGGCACTTTTGGCCCTTCATGAACACATTCCTGATATCTTCCTCACATCCAGCTAAAAGGGTGTCCCAAAATTCACGCAAGAAGTAATTTTGATAGAAAACACAGGTTTATAATTAAAAATTGTAATTTTTTTTATTGATTCATAAAGTATACAGTATAGGGTTATGTATGGAATAGCATATTGGGTAAATGGCCTCCACGGCTTTGCTGGCACATACGCACTCTTTTGTTGAAATTTTCCATGACCATTTTGCATAAATGTGGCTGAATTTCGTTGATACAGCACTCAATTTCCTCCTTCAAGGCATGGGTGGTCGTGGGCTTGTTGGCATAAACCTTAGACTTCAAAAATCCCCAAAGAAAAAAGTCCAACAGCGTTAATCGCATGATCTGGGTGGCCAATTCTGATCACCAAAATGGGAAATTACAGGACCAGGAAATGACTCATGCAGTAATTGAATTGTTTCTCGGGCTGTATGGCATGTGGCACCGTCTTGTTGAAACCACATGTCGTCGACATCCATACCTTGCAATTTAGGCACAAAAAACTGGATTATCATGTCACAATAGCGAGCACCATTAACTGTTATTGCCTGAGCAGCTGCATTTTCGAAGAAGAATGGTCCGATGATGCCTCCAGCCCCAAATCCACACCAAACAGTGACACGTTGTGGATATTTAGTCTGATATGCTATTCCATACATAACCCTATACTTTATACTTTATGAATCAATAAAAGATTTATAATTTTTAATTATAAACCTGTGTTTTCTATCAAAATTACTTCTTGCGTGAATTTTGGGATACCCTTTACAAAGAGTATTTAAAAGCCAGTTCAGCAACAACATATGTCTCAGAAGCAATATTTTTCCATGTCCTTCTTCCTACTTATCTGCTTAAAATTTTTTATATGCTCCATTTCCCCCTACCTCAATTCTTACCCAGGGCTCCACATCTTTGGCTTTGTAATTGGGCATGGTTTCTATTTATGGCTCTCCTGTTATCTGAGAGACTAGCTTAGTCACCCCTCTCTGGCTTATGAGCCTGGCTTCCATGCTTGATCTTGAGTATTTGACTTGCTTTCTCTTGTTTTCAGCATTTCAAACAAGTATCTCCACAGTAAAAGCCCCCAGTGCCTACCTCATAACTGTCTTTGCAAAAGTAGTGGAATCAGGTGCTTGGTAAGCATGGAATTTAAGAAATGGTTCTCCCCACCCAGAGTGGCTCAGTTGGTTGAGCATCATTTAGTGCACCTAAAGGTTGCCAGTTAGATTCCTGGTCAGGGCACATACATGGATTGCAATCCAGGTTTGATCCCCAGTTGGGGAGCTAGGGAAGGCAACTGACTGATGTTTCTAAGATAGATGTTTCTCTTTCTCCCTCCCCCACATCTCTTGCCCCCTTCCTTTCTCTAAGCATGTCCTTGGATGAGGATTAAGTGGGGAAAAAGTGAATTCTTTGGAAGATATTAATGGCTGGTGCCATCACCCAGTATACTATAAAGGAGGATCTATCAAAAGAAATGGATATTTGGGTCCTTTGTCCAGGCTGTATCTTTTCTGGACAGAGCTGGAGATACACACAACAAAATCTCACTCATTAGCTCCCCTTTACTAACTTTCCTGCTGACCAACTGCTGATGTTAGCGCCCTTATTTTTCATAACACACGAGAAAATATAATTGATGAGGCCACAATTTAGACATGATAATACAGATCCTCTCCTGAAGTCATATACTGGTTACTTTAATTATAATACAGAATATGGGCTTGTGAAAGATCCTTTATCATCCATATATGTATTATTTTGCAGAGAGCAAAGTAATTTTATACTGGCGGAATGACACCATGGCAAGCTTTAGGGATTCTTGTCTTTAGATTCCCACTAATAAGATATGCTGAAATGCTTCTTAGAATCACTATCATTCTTGTATTTGTGTAGTATTATAGCTAGACCTAGAGGAGAATGAGCATACGATTATTTAATATAGAAACAGTGAAAAGAGTAGTTTGCTTTGAGGAATATACTCAATGACTGAACTAGCTGTTGCTGCTTTAGATAATTTTGTGGCTTTAAATAAAACTGCCAACATTTGTTCTCAGCTTGCTCTCTCCAACAGCTCCTGCCTTGGCTCCATCCCATAATTGTTGAAAAGGGGCTTCATAAGTAAATGTTGTGTAATGGCACTGGTATGTGTTTTGGGACTCTCGGATGTTATTTCTTAACCTCTCATCATATTTCATTGTGGACTATGATTTTTTAGCAAAGCAGTGACCCCAGTGAAGTAGCTCCCCAAAGCAGCTCTGATTATTCCAGACTTGGCAAATCTCATGGCAAGATCTCAGAGTGAGAACCAAGAGGTGAGCTCACAGAATTGGCTAGCAGGTGGCTCTGGAACTGGTGTGAGATAACAATGGAGATGCAGACTACAGCATCTCCATTTCCAAAAGTAGTGGAATCAGGTGCTTGGTAAACATGGGTAAGGTAGTCAACACGAAGAGGAATAGTTGCCTTCTAGAAAAGTAGAAGAACTAAATAAGCACATGTCTTTTCCAACAGCACTGACTTTGAAAAACAAAATAAAGTCTATAAGGCGGCAAAACACAGAGGGGCCAAACTAACTTTCCAGTCACAAACAAGTCAATTTAAGCCAGCTGGTTTAGGCCTCAAGGAGTTCCCTGTAGCTCTAATTAACTGCTTCTATTTCCCAACCCTTAAAAGAGATCTAATAGTTTTTCTAAAAAAGGCAGGGCAATGAAAAAAAAAAAAACAACTTTAAAACACTATTTACTAAATACTTGTTTATGAATTTTGTTCCCAAACTTCAATCTAAGGTCAATACTGTGGGACTGACTTTGTTTCCTCATCTCCACTTCCCCCATGTTAATGGATCATATTTTTGGAGAATGAGGATCTGGGGAAAGCAGCTTGTATTTTTAGTTGCTTTCTTCTATCTTTATCCTCTGTAGAAAGTAATTGTGAAAAATAAACAAAATATTATTTAAGCTTAGAACTATGTTTAAGCTTAGTACAGTGTTACCTGAATGTGCCAGTAAAACTAAACAAAAGCCAAGTGCTTAACAGGCTCCTTACTAAACAGAGCAACACATTACTAGGCTCTTTTTTACTGGCTAAGACTTCACTCAGCATTTAACACGTTGCCTTTGGCACAAAGTTGGGGAGACTGTGAAATCTGAGCATAATTGACTCTTAGTCTGTGAGTCTCATTTTCTTGGCTGTGTCCCATAGGCACCCCACTCTCATCTTCTGCCCCTACCCCTCCATCACTCTACTAAACTTACCACCATCTCTCTACATATTAGAGTTACTGTAAATTCACACTTTCCATCTTAACAGCCAGAATATACAAATACTTTCCAATTGACACCAATCTCAGACTTTTTTTTTTAAGAACTGAATGCAGTAAACGTTGCAAAAATTGAAGCTTAAGACATTTAAAACTTAAATGGATTAAAGATAAATTTTTCCTCTTAAAACCATGATAGTGGCTGGCTTGAGATGCACACCTTATTCGCACACTTCTGAGACTCATAGTATCTTAAATTACCAGGAGTTTGATTTGTGTTGGGACAAAGTCTGAACCTGGTGTGAGATACGTGGATATGTGCACTGAAATCAGGTATTTCTTAAAGAACTCCATAGTGCAAATGAAGATTAAGCACTATTTTTCCTTTGATTTTCCATGTCCCATTCTACGTAGATCAAAATTCTTGCTAATGGGACAGTTTCATAAAATATGGCTGTGGAGTCTGGGATCTGGGTTATATTTGGGGCTGGTTCCAATATATTTTGAGGTCTTATATTTTGCTTCAACCTCCTAGTCAGAAACCCGAAAAATACACCTTAATACTGCACCTTACTAGGGAACATTGAATGGAAAAAGAAACCAATTTTGACAGGGGGGATCTATTACCTGATAGAGCACCTAAATTAATCTGAAAAGTAATCACACTATTTTAAATCTTATAACATATATTTATATGAATAGGGGGTTAAGTTTTTCTTAAGTTTCCTTTTCAAAGTCTGTGCAAAGCGATTGAGGTGACTCAGCTGTGAATCCAGCAAGCAGAACTAATAAGCATGGTCAGAAGGACCCACCAGGAGTCAAAACATGTTATCAACATCATCTCATCACCTGATGACAACAGCTTATGTCTGCAACCCCCAGGACTGCATGTAGCACCTTAGCCCCTTCCCCTTTATAATCCTGCCCCTGTACCTTGCTGGGCCCTGTCTTCTTGGTTGGCTAGACTTCTCAATAAATGCCTAATATGATTCAACCCTGCCTGTTATTGGACATAGCGACAGACAGCCCGAACCAAACCAGGGGTTTCCCAGTAAGGATTTGAAGGAAAACAAAACCCCAAAGATACCATGTGTTATGTCGTAAACCGAAGCCACAATGTCTCATCCATAGGAAATAGTCCCCCTTCCTTCAACTACAGTCACCAGAGGATAAATTCTCGTATTTGGGGATCAATTAGATCACTGGCTTAGCCTTGTTCTTACATTTCATCCCTTTTTATGGAAGTCTTCCTTGTGAGGGTTCCTACTGGAATTTCTAATGATGCCAGCTACACTGCATATTTATCTTTCTCAGAGCTCCACCAATGGATGAATCTAGTGCCTTCCCCAAAACAACATACACTCTCTGTTTTGAGGATAAACAACTCTCCCTGGACACTCTCAACTTCACTAGGGAAATTTTCCTTTTTCCTCTAGTGGTCATCAATTCCTATTCTGTCCTTTTTGGCATGTTGCCTACCTCCAAAGTAAACATTATATCCTCTTGAGTCTGTCCCCTAAAGACAGTGTCTTGGCCTCTAGGCCACTGAGGTAACTCACTCAAATCTTGTCTCTTCAGTTTACAGCTAGAGATATTATTGACCAGCCCAGTAAATGTGTGGTTTTGGAAGTATAAATTTGGCCAACTGTATACTCAAGATTTCTAAATCTATTTAAGCAAAACCTTTCCCTGAACTCCAGATCAACATACTAAGGGTAGCAGATGCCATCACTGCCTCACTGATAGCCTCTTGGTTATACGCTGAAGACTATTTACAGGAAGCACCTGCCACCCTCCACCTGTAAGCTTTTTTTTTTTTTTTTTTGGCTTTTTTTCTGGCTTTATCCTGTGCATGAGGCAAGCTAGCAGGGTTGGGAGAGTTGATGACCTCCCTCAGAAACAGCCTTCAAATAATGCTGGTGGAGATATGGCAGGTAACAACCCCAACATTTACCCCCCAGGTTTTGGTAAAGCTATAAGGTATGTTCTACATTATCTCCTAAGTTTTATCAATGATGCTAAATTTTAATTTCCTCACCTTTGGTGGTTGTAACTGGCTTGACAAAGCACATTTGATGGGTCTCTCTCCCTTCCCAACCTCATTTTCTAATTAACCTACTGATGTTTTTCAGGACCACCTCCAAAATACACCAATTTGAATTCTTGTCTCAGTATGTTTATGAGCTTACCCAAAGTAAAGCATCAAGCAAATTCCAAAACTTTTTTCACCTGGCTTTATCACTGACAGGTATCTCAAGAATAATTCATCCAAAACAATTCTATCTTCTATTTTCAACTTGTTCTTCCTCTTTTATGCTCAACTCTCTACCCAACCAGTTACACAAGTGCAAATTCTCTCAAAGCCAGTTTGTCACAAATCCTACAATTCTACCTTGGGAATATTTTCCAAACCTGTCCCTCCCTTTTCATCCCCACTACGGCTATTCCATGTCTTGTTCTTACCATCTCTAACTCTGAGTTTAGTTTGTTCTTTTTTCTAGTTCTTTCAGGTATAAGGCTAGGTCCTTTACTTGAAATCTTCTTTTTTCAATGAAGGCATTTATCATTGTAAAATGGTGATATAGGAGAACTCAGCTTCCCTATCTCCCCACACAGCTCAATGATGGTCCAGCTATCCATCACAAAAATAGCTCCGGGAAACCTCTAGAGTCCACTTCGGAAGTTTTAGCAACACCGTGAAACAAACACACGAAAAATCAAACCTACAAAAAAACCCCACTGGCATAATTACACAGGAAGAAAAGGAAAGAACCTTCATTTAGCTTACATCACCCCATCCCCATAGCCATCATAGGGACCATATGCTAGGCCAAGAAGAAACCTCTCCAGCCAGAAAAAGTTCCACTCACCAGAAAAGGATCAGCTGGTTACAAAATCAGCTTCTTCACCCTCACTGGTGCAAAGGTCCCGCTTTGGCTTCAGTCCAACCAGTCTGCGTCCACTGGGTCGACTAGGAACCAAGAAGGACGCAGAGGCTCTTAGCAGACACACGCAGCGCTCCCCGGTTGGGCCTGCGGGGGCAGCAGGCCTGCCACTGGGCCGGCTGATGGCCTAGACCAGAGAGCCACCGGAGCTTGCCTGGGGCTGGCGCGGGTCAAAAGCCTGCGTTCCTGGTCGGCTGCCGGGCTCTGGGCTGGCCAAGGACCTGGGTCGCAGGTCACCTCCTGGCGCTCGAGTTCGCAGGGGCTGCTGGGAGCCTGCGCGCACGTGTTCAGACACGTGGGCGGGAGCCGCGTGCAGCTCAGACACGTGGGCGGGAGCCGCTCAGAGCCGTGTGCAACCGCTTCCCTCAGGAGCCGTTGAGCCCCGCGCCCCTGGCACTGGCGTTGAGGTGAGTCCTGCGGGCTTGGGTCCTGGGGATCCCCAGGAGGAGGCTGACTGTTCCCGCAGGCGTGGCCGGTACCGGCTGGTCTGGGGACCTGGGGGAGCCTGAGGCCTTGCACTGCCTGGGGCCCTAGCCGCTGGGGAACATGGAGATCTGGGTTCCGCTGGTTCCCGCATGGAGACTTCCAGTGCTGCGGAGGTGGCCGGAGCGAAGGGGGTGGCCGGGAGCTAAGGGGGGGTCAAAGGGGGTGCCCGGGAGCAGGGGCCGGCTGGCTGGGGTCCTTGGTGAATTTGGGAGCTTCTCCCAAGGGAAAGGTTGGTCTCTCCGGGCCCTGGCCGCCGGGCCTGAGCGAGGCGTGAGGGGTGTAGCATGAATGTACCTTTCTTACCCTCCTCAGGGCATGTTTGTTTGTTTGTTTCCGTCTTCACCCAAGGGCTGCAGTCCCTCCGCCGGAGTCCTTGGCTCCTGTGAGGGCGTTTCGGTGCGCAGTAGTTCCTGGGGGAGGGCGAGCGCCGGGAAAGTCGCCGCCGCCATTTGCTGACGTCGCTCCCGCACTTGGTCTCCGAAGTGGGGTGTGTGGGCCCCGAGAAAGCAGGTCCTCCCTGCGAAGGGCGCTCGGTGGGCTTCACGGCCTGGAGGTGAGTCTCCGGGGGCTTCGGTCCTGGGGCTGAGGTTTAAAACGCAGCCAGTGCTCCGTCACCGTGGCACTGAATGAGCTTTCCTCCTTCGGGGCGCCCCTGGGCCTTGAGTTGGCGCCAGTGACCACGGGAGTGCGGGCATCCCCCCCTCTGACCTGGTGTTCTTTTTACAAGAGTGCTTTGGGGAGCGGCTTTGCATCCTGATAGGAATTCTAAAACCAGCTTACCAAATTTTGCAAAAAGGTGGTGGGGTTTTTATTGCAATTGCAGTTAAAATCCATATAGCGATTAAAGGATAAAGGGAAATGTATTCACACGGTGTCTATTTAGATCTTTAATTTTTCTCAGTAATGTGTCTTCGTTTCCTTTGTAAAAACGTGCATTTTTTGCTATATCTTGCATATCTTTGGTTAAATTTATCTCTTAGTTTTGTTTTCTGCTGCTATTATATACATGGCCTCTTTTTTAAATTATATTTTCAGGTGCTTATTGCTGGTATGTAAAAATACAACTTTTTTTTGGTAAATCTTTCATCCTGTGATCTTTATTTACTTATTCTGGTAAGTTTTGGGGGTTTTTTTGGTAAATTTTCTTTAGGTTTTTTAAAAAATGTAAAGTATCTGTAAATGGAGATAGTTTAACTTTTTCATTTCTGATATTTATAACTATTTTTCTTGCCTCTTGCAATGGCTGGGATCTCCGGTACCATGTTGAATAGAAGTGGTGAGACTGAGTATTCTGGACTCTCTGACTCCTTGGGTAAAAGTATTCATAGTTCACTATTCAGTATGTCATGTATTTTCAAACGCTGTTGTGTTCACATTTATGAGTTGATGTGCTTGAATTCACCCTGTTAACATTATGAAAAGTTTCTTTTTTCTCTGATAATACTCTTCACTTTGGTATCTATTTTTAGCTGATATTAATATAGTAACAGCCGTTTTATGCTTACTATTTGCAAAAAATAATTTTATAGGTGCTATTATAACTATGCAAGGATGTACAGAAAAATACAGTTGCAATGAATGAAAAGGATGAAATGAAAGATCTCAGCAGGGAAAGAAAACATAAAATATTCAGATAGAAATTTTAGAACTGCAAAACACAATAGCTGAAATTTTAAAAATTTACTGGATGGGCTTAAAAGTAAAATTGAGCTGCCTAAGGAATCAGTGGAATAAAGTTAGATTTAAAAATTTGAAGGATCAAATAAAAGTAATTGAAAAAGTGCCTCAGCTACATGTAAAACAACATATATGTAACTATAGTCCAAGAAGCAAAGGAGAAAGAATGGGATAGAAAAAATGACTGAAAATGTCCCCAATTTGATAGAATGCATGTGTTTACAGATGCAAAAAAACTCCCAAGTATCAACTCCCATTTAGAATCTGCCTGCTGTTTTTTGCTTTCAAGAGCTCAAAAGGACCTCTATGCAGATTTCTGGAGTTCCTTTTCTGGATAGCTCCCTCCTTTAAGGATCTGCCCTGCAAATTTTGTCTATCTCCTAACTTCAATAAGATCACTGGGCTGTCTTTGGAATTATGTTCCTGGGACACCATCTGGAAAGTGATTGTGGGATGGTGTGATTTGAAGCTCACCTCATTTATATCCTTTCAGAGATCACAGTCGTGCACTGCATGTGGTCCGGTATCTTGCAAATTGTTTCATATATCTTGTGTACTTTTATGACTATAGTGGAGGGCTAGTGTAATACCAATTCTTTTGCTATAGTTGGAAGTCCCTGTTTCCGTAAAAGCTGAACAAATGCAAATTGTTAGGTCTTACCTACGAAGACCCTGATTAGACATATTTGTAAAGGGACCCAGTGTCTTTATTTAGTAGCCTTCCCCCTTTCATGATAATTTTGATGTAGATAGAGTGTCCTACTGAGATAGAGTTAGGATAAGGGAAACAATAATAGCTGAAATTTATATTTATTTAAAGTCAGATTGGAGGCCAAATGTCAGCATGGCCATAACTTGAGTAATTCAGATAAAGTCAAGAAAGGAGGCCAGCAATGGGAGACACACAAGACTTTTAGAAATTGGCAGGGGTCTGATTAGAATCTGGGACCGCAGAAATAAAAATGTTGTTTGAAATACTAACTGGGAGTAACTGAAAACAGAAGAGGGGAATCTTCTGCCAGATGGGGAAGATGCTGTTGGATGCACAGATTAAGGCGGCTTTGTTCTAGATTTGGCCTCTGGTCGCTCACAGCATGGCCCTTAAGTGTAAACTAAAAGTATCCTTTCTGATCTCTGGTGCCACATTTCTCACCACAAAACTTTGCAGCCAAGTATTTGAGGCTCTTAGGAGAACTCTGGGTTCCTCAAAGCAGAGCTGCCATGCTTCCTGGCAGATATTACTGTTTATGTCAACCTGGTCTCAAGAGCTGTCTGAAGGAGCGAAGGGATTTACTGCTTAAAGGGGATGAAAGATTGGAAGAGGCTACAAATCTTAGAGAGAACCCATTAAAGATACTTGCCTTGTCAGAGACGGTCTGTGTGCCAATTCTGTAAAAAGTAACATCTAAAGACAGAGATTTATAAAAAGACAGAATGGCAGGTAAGAAGGTGTTAGTAAAACTTGTTTTCACCTAAAGATACAGATAGAATGCACACAGCTCTGTTAACTGCCATGCAATAATTGATTTTCTTTTCAACCCTATCCTTACCGTTCTGTATTAATTATTCTTGGTAACTGATTTTCTGAATACTTTGTTGAGACTTCCACCTTCCATTAAAGTTATCATACCTAATCTTAACTTATGCTGGGAAGACAAAGTTGAAAAGACAGGCCATAAATAATATTTTCCATATTTTAAAACAGCAATTTTCAACCAATGTGCTGCAAGAAATTTTAAAGATGCAATATTTGACTGTTTAGTCAGGGAAACTCTCCTCTTTGTCCTTAGATTGTCAAAAAACGACAAGTCAACACAATAGCTGTCTGTTGTGAATGAATCAAAATTATACCTATTTTTTTTTGGTCGGATCAGCAAAAACGAATATAGAAAACCAAAGCCGACATCCCCCGAGGGGTCCTGGATTGCGAGGGCATAGGCCAGGCCGAGGGACCCCTCCAGTGCACAATCAGGGCTGGGGAGGGATGGCAGGAGGACTCCAGGGCATGTCCAGCCCTCCTTGCTCAGTCCTGATTGGCAAGACCCCAGTAGCACGCTAACCTACTGGTTGGACTGTCTGCCCGCTGGTGGTCAGTGCACGTCATAACAAGCAGTTGAGCTGCCTTAGCATATCATTAGCATATTATGCTTTGATTGGTTGAACGGACGACCTGACACTTAGCATATTAGGCTTTTATTATCCTAGTAGCCCGGTGCACGAAATTCGTGCACATTTAAAGAGAATTAATTGCCCTGACCGGTTTGGCTCAGTGGATAAAGCATCAGCCTGCGGACTCAAGGGTCCCAGGTTTGATTCCAGTCAAGGGCATGTACCTTGGTTGCGGGCACATCCACAGTGGGGAGTGTGCAGGAGGCAGCTGATCAATGTTTCTCTCTCATTGATGTTTCTAACTCTCTGTCCCTTCCTCTCTGTAAAAAATCAGTAAAATATATATTTTTTAAAAGGGGATTAATTAGCGGAGATATTTTAATATTGCTATGTGCCCTTTCTCTATAATAGAAGTGTGAGAGATGAAAGGAAATTAGTAAAATGTATATGAAAATAATATATAAATTTATTAATAAACAGTAACAAAAGGATATAACAACAGAGGCATGATATAAAAACGACAAAAACATGATGTGAAAACAACAAAAACATATGAAAACAACAAAAACATGATATAAAAACAACAGTGATGCAAACAATGACTGATAAAGTGATTAAACTTACTCTAATATCTTCCTGTACACCGCATTAAGAGTGAAAACACTTTCAGAGTGCTTGATTAATATCCCTTGTGATGAAGTACTTAGAACTTTAACTGTAACATCACATGCTCTTCAAACTCGGGAGAAAGCAACATATAACTGACCATGTGCAAAAACGGGTTCAGATAGGAATATGCCTACTTTGTCTAGAGTTTGTTCTTCTGATTTATTAATAGTCATAAATGCTGGCATCACAGGAAACCGTCATCCAATCAATTTAAATGGGAGGCCAGTGTCAGATGGGGACAAATTAATTCTTGGAATCAGAACAGCCTCTCCCTCTGCAGATGCTATTAATACTTCAGTTTTGATAATGTTAGATTGTAATCTTTTGATAATAAATCTGGTACCATTACAAAGATCCCATTTACTATTGAGATTTCTCAATAGGATGATGATTACACCCACTTTCAATTCTTGGCTGCACATTACAATCACCTGTGAATTTTTTAAAAATCCTGATTCCTAGGCCTCATTCTCTGGAAATTGTTTCTGTGTTATGGGGTGGGGCCACAACATTAGTAACAAAGAAGCAGAATTAAAACTTTATTGTGTGGAGCCGCTACAGTGTTTTGGACAGGTTCAAGCCTTGGACTGATGAGAGGGCACAGTCCTCATTGCCACATGCAAGTCCCAGCTTGGAGGGCAGGGCCCTACCTGCAAAATTATAGCCAACAGCTATAGTTGTGAGCTTGAACCTATGGTCTGAACACATGGCCCCACGTGCCTGAGTGATGTAGGCTTGATAGAGTTCAGGTGCATGTAGTTGAGTAGGATTGAAACCCAGGAGAATGTTGTAAACAACTTGGTCACGCCCTTACTTTGCCTTGTAGCATCTGCTATAAAATAAAGGCATGGCTGTGGGCGTGGTCGCTGTCTCTCAGAGAAGCAGTGTCCCACCAAGACCCGGCTTTCATTCTCTTGTCTGTCTTTTCTAAGCCTTTCAGCTGCCCCCACTCAGGATCACCCATGGCTGTGCTGGCAGGGCACGCTCCCAGGGAACGACCCTCCGAGGGCGGGTTCCTGCCTCAAGCCCCGCCCTTACAGGAGACATCTCCAGGAAACAGCTCCGTGGAGGGCGTAGCTATTGCCAAGACAACCCCTGCAGGACTGACTTCCTTCCAGTTGGTCGCCAGCCAGACCCCGATCGTGATGAACACCACCCATGGTTTTTATATAAGTAGATAAGATTTTGGTGTGTTTCAGAATTTTAGTAATTAGTTTGTGTGCCATGAGATGAAAAATGTACAAACAAGGTCTAATCTTGCTTATATATGGCTCCAGAGGTTAACCTCAGGGCCTTAGCTCTCAAGTCCCTCTTGTCCACTTCAGGTTTTTTTGTTTAGTCCCTACAAGAGCCATTTCCCAGTACATCATTGTCCCTTAGAGTGCTGGTATCAGATACCAGAAATGCTGGCATTACAGTTTCCTTGTAGCATACCACCACCAACCCTACCTTGAAATAGAGTTCTAGCTGCCAAAATTCACAGTGGGGGACAAAGCAGGAAAAGGGGCAAGGTTGCTGTCATGCAGAATCACAAATGAAAATACCAGGCAGTTTTAAAGGCATCAAATTATCTCCCTAGTTCAAATTGCCAGCTTCTGTCAAGGAGTGACATGGTGTTTTCTGATGTTTTGAAAGCAGCACTGTGATGAAAGGAAGGTAGTGGCCTTATCCAGCTGAAAGTCTGAACTGGGCACCCCGTGGGGTTTTAGTGTACAGCTTTTGACTCATCATGATAAAGACTAGCTGCTGACAGCTCATCAACTTTGACTCTTAGCTAAAACTCCCAACACCCGGCTCCCTTTTTCCTTCCCCTCTATTCTTCCATCTCTTCTTTGACTTCTTCTACCCACCATTTAGAAAGGTTTCTCTGGGTCTGAAGGCAGCTTTGTCCTTAAAGCAGTACTAGTCCACTGGCTTACTTGCCAAAGAATGCTGTATATTTTCGGTCCTAGTATTTGTAATGCAGCTAATATTTATTGATCACTCTGTTAGATGCTAGAGATGAAGAAGTGAAGAAACATGGTTGCTGTTGTCATAGAAAACTTATAAAAGTGTGTTCTTAGGGCCACCTACATCAGGATTACTTGGGAAAGTTTGTTAAAAATACAGATTTCTGGGTCCCCAGTTAAGTTTTATTGAGTGGAAATTTTTGAAATTAGGTGTAAGAATCTACATTTTTGATGAGCTCCCCAACTGTTTCTTAAACACAATGCAGTTTTAAAACCACTAGTGGACACAAATAGAGGTTTAAAATTTATGATACTATATCTAAAATATAAGAGGATAACATGGAAAAGGCAAATTTAGATTGAAACATACAGATTAAAAAGTGTCTAAGGAAGTGACATTAGAATCAAGACTAGAGAGGTAAGCAGAATTGTTCAGATGAAGGATGGGGGAAAATATTTTTAGAACAGGAGGAAAATTTATGCAGAAATCCTAAGATGAGAACATTGATGTCTCCTAGCCCATATGCATGCCTACTCTCTTACTCTAAAGGAAATATCAGCATGTAAAGACATATACCTCATAATCTGGGTATATGTCTCTTGGCTTTTTTTCAAGCCTACCTGAGTTCAATTAGTAAATTTATCCAATTAAACTTCACTAAAGCAAAACTAGTGAAATTGAGTTTATAAACTTTTATATAGGTGCACTTTCAAAAATATATTTTCAAATCACTCCTCATTCTTTTCTCAGTAATAAGCTTGGTTTGTGAGCATGCAGAGAAAAATCAATATTAAATATTATATACTGTATAGTTTACAGGCACCCAGGAGTATTTATTTACATGTCAATATTGCCAGTAGGAACTTTATAGTTAGATGTGAGGGGAATCTTTTATATAAAATTTGATGATGAATTTCTAGAAAAATCCACACATGTTGAAATTTCAACCAGTCTGAACACTCTAGGGATTTTGGAAATTCTGAGAAAAGTTCAGTGAATTATTGAACTAAGTATTTATGAAGAGAAATTAGTAACCTGAAAAATAAATAGTGCTCCTTCTGACTGATCATGTGACTCATGAACTACAGATCAGGCTGTTTGAACCTTTAGTTTTATTCACATTGTGCAGAGCAAGAAGAGATTCTAGCAATTTGCTGGTGACACATGGGCTTCTTCATTCATCTTCAGACAAAGAAGAAATCACATTTGTAGATCATACACTTCTGTACTTAGAAAATAGAGAAGAATCTATAAGTTATTAGAATTAATGAGTTTGGCAAGGTTTTTGGATGCAGGGTCAATATAGAAAAATCAATATAGAAAATGACAGTAACATCAAAACAGGGACTATATTTAATGAAAAATGTGAAAGACCACAGAAAACTAAAACATTGAGAGGAATTAAAAGAGACTTAAATTAACGGAAGGTTTATAATACCACTTTTGTGAATTGGAATCTAATTTTCCGGTAAGTGACACATGCTGCTGATCATAGGCTAGTAAGTTGTAGAGCCAGAATTTGAACCCAGATGGCTCTAACAACTTTCTCTTTGTCTCCCTAATTATCAGACTGTTTTTCACTCAAGGATCTTGCTTTAACCCACTGAAGTTTCAGAACTCTGTTCACATACCATCTTCTATATAAAAGCTTGCCTTATACTTACAGGTGGCATTGACTTTTTTCTCCTCCTGCATTCTTTCCATCATAGTTTCCATAGACTTAATCACAATTATTTTCTTGTTTTTCATCTCTTGAAGATTGTGAGGACTGGTACTGAAGTTATTTGTGTTTATTTGATGAGGACCTTTAAACAAGAGCCTTATACTTAGCTTCAACTCAATAATTGAATCAAATAATTGGATTTCTGCAATCTTATCCTCGTCTGTTATTTACATGCCAGTAACCTTCACTATAGTATAATCTTACAATGATATTTTATAAATGTTACATTCTGATATTCTTCTATCCCATTGCTGATGATAGTGCCTCAAACATAATACATATTAATTAAACATTAAATTAAAGCATTATATTCCTCCAATACATGGCAATTGTAATTTAAAATACTCATGAAACTAGAAAAATGTGTTGTGCAAAATTTCATATGCATATTAGTTCAGAACAAGCCCAGATAAAGTATTGTTTTCTATTCTTTTGTGCAGCAGAGAATCCACATTTATTAGTCACATAAGATATCATTCTTCCATTGTATTGTGGTGTTTAGACTTGCACTCTGCTATTAACCTCAAGAAATGCATAGAATTTCTCATTTAGCAACTAATTGACTCTCAGTTAGCTCTATAGAAATTTTCTAGGTTGAGACACACAGATGGAAAGGACAAGAACCAGAGAGGTGGTTCTTGCCCTTGCCAATCATGGAAGAGGAGTTACAAAACCTCTTTATATAAGTACATATAAATTCTCTCTGTGGGAGTTTAAAGGTACTCTTTCTCAGACCTTAGGACAGAAATACTTTAGCATGTGATAGTACCAGTGGTAACCATATTTATGATAAAGCAGTAAAAACAGTCATAATCCCAATGATAGATTAGGGAGTGGACTAACCCCAGGTCCCTAAAGTCTGACAACTATACAGTAAATCCTCAGGTACATCTAGCAGCACAGTGATGATAGGGGCTTATATAAGACTGAGGTAGGTTTCTTATGGGCTTGCATTCAATAGCCAGGAATTGTGGAGAAACTTTGCCATTGGTAATTAACTCCTGATTGAGTAATTATTTGAGTAGGAAAGGGTTAAAATCAATGTCAATCTTTGCTTACTGCAGTTTTTCTATTTTCAGAACCTATCATCTTGGGGGGGGGGGGGGGAAAGAAAGCAACAACACACAACTTTAATGCCCTTAGCAGATGGATCTGTATTATTGCAGAACAGGGACCTGGAAAGTCTCTATATACCAAGCTATAAATATTCCTTTGACATTTATTATCCTCACTTGAGTTCAGGTGCTTAAAAACTTGGACTGAAGTCATGTTTGTAGCAGAAAAAAGTTGATCTTTAAGCATACCTTGTCGCTGGCTAAATTATTAGCAACAGACAAAGATGGAGGGGTGAGTACACCGGAACAAGGGAGTCTCCCACTTAAGAGAGGTCACAGAACCTTTAAGTCAAATTAGTTGAAGTTTAGATTCGCGTGTAGTACATATTTCCAAACACCTCAGCTCAGACAATTTGATGGATCACATCTGAGCAACTCCCCACCAACCCCCAACTTTCAAGATAGGTATCTGCTGGTGTGGTATTCTGTGGTCTCGAATTTGACTCCCAGCCCTGCCAGCTGCATAGGATTGTAAATTCACACTCCTATGAATCTCAATTCAAATTGCCTTAAGGGAAGTGTAGGATTATGTAAACCATGAGATAATAACCCATATAAAATACTTATAAAATAAAATCAAGCTAAAAGTGTCAGCATAGATTAACAACCCTTCTCCATTTAGGGGTTTGGATTCCTCATGTGTGGTTATTTTGTGGTTCAAGCTAGGATTTAGCATTATTGTTCTTAATTAGAGAATACTTAATTCCCTTTAGGGCAGTGGTTCTCAACCTTGGCTGCACATTAGAATCACCTGGGAATCTCTAAAATCCTGATTTCTGGGCCTCATCCTCCGGAAATCCTGTTTCTTTGTTATGGGGTGGGGCCACAACATTAGTAACAAAGAAACAATTTCCGGAGGATGAGGCACAGAAATCAGGATTTTAAAGATTCCCAAGTGATTCTAATGTGCAGCCAAGGTTGAGAACCACTGCTTTAGGGGATGATTACTAGGAGCCTGGGATGGGTTTCATTCTGAAAGGAAAAGAATCCATGCATGATTTTGCTTAGGATATTGCATAGAAAGTCTTGCAGATATATCCATCCCAAAGCTATTTCTAACCCTGCCCAGAGGACCCAGAACAGTGTGAAGCTGAAGAAGACCATAGGCTTCCTCCTTCATCCTGCCTTCTCCAGGATGAATGGCCCCTCTGTGGCTGATCCAGTGGGATAGTATACCAGTACATTTATAGTGTCTGGAACTGGGCAACACATTTTAAAGGGACATTGTTAAACTGAATTGTCAGGAGAATAATGAGGGTTCTAGAAGTTATGAAATAAAAATATAGTTAAAGAAGTTAGACTTCTCTTTTTCAAAGTATACATCAATAAGGTATCTTAGTGTTTAGTGCATAGGCTCAGAGCCAGATTGTCTACATTCAAATGTTGGTTCTTCCCCTACCAGCTGTGAACTTAGGCAAGTTATTTAACTCTTATATGCTTCAGTTTCCTCATTTGTAAACGGGAAAAACAGTGCTTACCTTATAATGTTGCTGAGTATTAAATGAGTTAATACCAAGTGCTTAGAACAGTATTTGAACATAGTAATGGCTTATCAGTGTTGGACAAATACATGAAAGACTATAAAAGCTGTTTTCAAATAATAAGGGTCTGTAACATAAAAGCATAAGTAGGCTTTTATTTAAGTTGTTATAGATCAAGGGTTCTTAACTTAGGGGTTCATGGAAAGATTCAAAGGAACTTTCCAAACCTATAAAATTATATGTGAGTTTTTATATCCTCACCTTTGGGGAAAGGTTCATAGTCATTCTTCATATTTCCAAAGAATACCGTGACCTTCAAGAAGAAAACCATTAAGAAAAAAAACAAAGAAAACCAAATCAATGGATGAAAGTTTCAGTAAGGTTCACTTTGGTTTGTAGGAAAGAAAAAACTCTTAGGCTTTAATTGTCAAAGCCCAGTGGATTGTCTTGGAAACATCAAAAGCTCTACCCCAAGAATTGTTTCATCTGATGTTAGAAACACATCTAGGGATTGGAAGGTAAATTAAATGGACTCTTATTATCAGAGACCTTAGACATGAGTTTGGTCTCAGCATCCTTGCCTGCCCTATACTCCTCTCTCCCTCTTCCTGCATCACACCTTCCCCCAAATTGAATATAAGTCTTATGGGTCTTGAAGCTGTAAGGTTACATCGTTCACCCATAGCACCAATTACTCAATGATAAAGCCAATCATATCACCCCCTTGCTTAAACTTTTCTGGTGGCATTCCAATGCCACAGTAATTCTTTCAGAAAGAACATAAGTTCTTACCCATGCACAACTTTCGTGCACCGAGCATTTAGTTGTAATATAAACACATGAAAAGCTGAGACTATATATTTATATCCCTAATGGTAGATATTGCTAGTTATGTACCAGATATCTTTTTCCCATTCTTCCTCTGCTGTCAGAAAATTACTTCCAAGATTTTGTTACTGATTACTTGGAAGTGTTCTTTTTGTAGAACTGACACTGCAGCACGCACAGCAAAATAATATTTGACTTAATTACTGACATTACTATAATCTAGCTAGGTGGCCTGTTGCACTTAATTTAGCAATATGGGACTAAATTATATTGCAGGGAATATATACAAAAATGAACAGTGAGTTTATTTATTCTCAGGATTCTAATTATAACTGATTCTGTTTCAAATACTATGGCAAAAGTGCTAAGGAATTTTGTTTGTAAGTCTGGTTTGTGGTTTTAGGAGCATTTAACATAGCTCATTAAGATGAATTTACCTATAATCTTGTACAGATTCTAGATGGATAAAATATTCATTGACATGCTAACAGTTTATTTCCATAGTAATTTTGGTTTACTTTAAAACTCTGTCACATATGTGAAGAAAGAATCTGGCCTATTGGATATAGGAACATCCATGTCATATACCATCTGATGTATATTATCTATTTTAAATGTCACTACTCAAAAAGTGGTCATAAAATGTTTTGCTGACCTCAAACTCATTTCTTAAAAATTTTTCTTTTAAGTGAGAGGGATTTTTGCCTGTATATGATCTATGAAGAAGGTGACAGTTGAAAGGAAGAGCATGCAACTGATGGAGCAGTGTCGTAAAAGAGATAGGAAGGGATCAGATAAAGAGCACAAGTAGATAGATTGATCTGAACAGGAGAAAGAAACTATTCTTTGAAACTGAAGGAATAAAGGAGAATGGATGCATATGAGTTTGGTGATGGGAAACTGAGGGAGTTCTGATCTCATCAATAACCTGTTTCCACTGTGCTCGCAATGGAAGTACAACCCAGTGTGAGATGCAGGGCTGTGATCAGTAGCTTACCGTGGGTTTCTGAACTAGGACATACATCCTGCTGTTGTTGAGGAGGTAAACTTTGAAGCCAGATTGTAATAAGGGTCATACACATACATAGTGAAATTGCTTATGATGATGGCAGGAGTTGTGGAAAATGAGATGTAATGACAGCACTGAGGAGTGGTAGAGGGTGGTATAGTCAGACTACATAAGCCTGAATGGAGGGAGGTTTTGTTTTTTTAAAAAATATATATTTTATTGATTTTTACAAAGAGGAAGGGAAAGGGACAGAAAGTTAGAAACATCGATGAGAGAGAAACATTGATCAGCTGCCTCCTGCATGCCCCCTGTTGGGGATTGAGCCCGCAACCCAGGTACATGCCCTTGTTCGGAATCGAACCCAGGGCCCTTCTTCAGTCCAAGGGCGGACACTCTATCCACTGAGCCAAACCGGTTAGGGCTGGAGGAAGGGTTTTTATGTGGAATTGGAAACATGCGGTCTTTAGGGATTTGCTGTTTATTCTCTATTTGTCCCTTCCTCCATAAAACCAGTCTTTACCCCCATTGAACCAGTTTGGGGCCCCTGTAAACTGATACCTAAGGCCTGCATTACTTGGGTGCCCTTCTGACTGCCTTATAGGTGGGTTTGGACAGAGAGAGACATGAGTAGGAGGTTGGAGGACAAGAGACAGGCTGCTCTATTGCTTCCTTGCTTACTCTCCTATTTCAGCACCACTTTTAGTAGCAGCTGCTTCTTTCCAAGACTACTAGTATAGCTTCAGAAAGGAGACCTACTCCCATCTCACTATCTCATTAGGTTCTGTAAAAATTTTCCTTTCCCTTGCCTTGTTGCCCCAATGTATGGTAATGCCTTCTTATTTGAGATAGTCTGTGAATGTCTTAATGTTCTTATTTCACCACATAACCTCTCTGTAAGTCATTTCATTTAGCCAATACAAGTTTATTCTCTTGCCTGCTGGATCCCTCTGTGATACAAGAGACAGTCTGGAGTTGCAAGAAAGTGTTATTTAGTGGCTGCAAGAATGAGAAGTATGGGGGACCAGCCTCTTCCACTTCTGGGATATGCAGTGAGTAGTGAAGTCAGTGAGCCATTCCAGGAAAAGTCAGAGGAAGACACATAAATTGGACCTCATTAGCTGAGGTATAACAAGATCAGTTTTAGATTTCTGTTTAATTTTGTGATGATAGAAATAAATTAGAAATGGTGACTAAAAGTAGAAAGCCAGGCAAAAGCAAATAGTGCTGTATGGGTTAAAACTAAAATGAGTAATGACATAACTGAGAAATGTACAGTAATAAGAGAGGATATCAAATATTTGAAGAGAATTAACAACAGGTGGTCTTAATCTGCTATGGGGTGGGAACTGGAAATTGTCTATTTTGTTTATCATAAGCAAATTATTTTGGCTAGAGACCAGAGTTAATTTTCTCCTTCCTTTATTTGTTCAGGTTTCCCAGCCAGTGGCTTATTGTGAAAAGCTGATTTAGTATTTGCAGTCCTCTTTGATTCAAGAATGACAACACAGTCAGGCTTTTGGGTACTGAATGACAGGATATAGCAAAAACAATGGGATGTCTTTCTTTTCTGTAAAACACTGGTGACAGAGCAGTAGAAAGTTAGCAAGTATAGGAAAAGAGAGAAAGGGATTAAATCAATTGCCTTATTTTTTTATGGAAGGAGTAGGCAAAATTTTATTTTAAAATTTTTAAAAATAAATACGGAAGTGCTATCGAACATCTGTGTATCCAATACCCAGAATTAATGAATTTAATATTTTGGTATTATTGCTTCAGATACAATTTTTTTATATTTTTGCTTAGGTATATATGAAAGAAAAAATTACTTATGAAGTAAAGTCCTCTTTCCCATTCTCATTCCCTCTTTACTTCTCCCGTAATACTACTTCCATTAATTAGAGTATATCATGCCAGTTTGTGTTTTAGTATTTTACTATATGTTTAAATAACATCCAAGAACAATATGTAATACTATATTATGTTTCTAAATTTTACATGGATGCTTTCATATTAGGTGTATTTTACTGCATGTTTTTAAAACTTTCTCTTATTTTGGGGCAGGGTCTGTCCGTGCTGTTATATACAGTTTAAGTTCATTGAATTTGATTGCTGTGTAGCAGCCTTTCTCAAAAGTGTTCATCTTAACCACAAAACCCAGGACAATGATTTGAATGATTGTTTTCTTAATTCTCTCAAGGATGGTACATAACTAGTACCACCTTAGACATATAGGAAGAAGTTAATTCATTATATATAATGGATGCTTTAGGTCTGTGGTCGACAAACTGAGGCTCGCGAGCCACATGCGGCTCTTTGGCCCCTTGAGTGTGGCTCTTCCACAAAATACCACGTACGCCCACACGTACAGTGTGATTGAAACTTCGTGGCCCATGCGCAGAAGTTGGTTTTCCGCCTGGGCGAGTCTATTTTGAAGAAGTACTGTTGATATTTGGCTCTGTTGACTGAGTTTGCCGACCACTGCTTTAGGTCACTTGGGCTTGTCAGTGGTTCTCAATCTTGGCTGCACATTAGCATCACTTGGGAATCTTTTTAAAATCCTGATTTCTGGGCCTCATCCTCTGGAAATTCTGTTTCTTTGTTACTAATGTTGTGGCCCCACCCCATAACAAAGAAACAGAATTTCCAGAGGATGAGGCCCAGAAATCAGGATTTTAAGGAATCCCAGATGATTCTAATGTGCAGCCAAGGTTGAGAACCACTGGCTTAAGTCTTTCTGTGGACCTGCATTTGAGAAAGCCTACCCTCTCTTGTCACTATGATGTTTTATTTATCTACTCCCCTATGGACTGCATTTAAAAGCTTCCAGAATGTTACTTGAACAAATAAACTTCCCTCTACATATGTGCAAGAGTTTCTCTAAAATTGCTGAACTTGTGGAGTTGGGGACATTACCAATATTGCAAAATTGCTCTTTAAAGTAGTTGTGCCAAGTTGTACTCCTCTAGCAATGTGGAGAGCCCACATCCTCCACATTCTTACCAACACTTGATATTGTCAGACTTTACTTTTGTCAGTTAGGTGGGTTTGCAATAAGAAGTTCTACAGTAGTCCCCTCTAATCTGAGGGGGATATGTTCTAAGACCTCCAGGGGATGCCTGACACCCTGTATAGTATGGGACCTTATACATAGTCCTGGAGGCCTGGTGCACGAAATTTGTGTGGGAGGAGGGGGCAGTGTGTCCCTCAGCCCAGCCTGAACCCTCTCCAATCTGGGATCCCTCTCACAATCCAGGACTGCTGGCTCCCAACCGCTCACCTGCCTGCCTGCCTGCCTGCCTGACTGCCCCTAACTGCTTCTGCCTGCCAACCTGATCACCCCCTAACCACTCCACTGCCAGCCTGATCGACGCCTAACTGCTCCCCTGCCGGCCTGGTCGCTCCCAACTGCCCTCCCCTGCAGGCCTGGTCCCCCCCAATTGCCCTCCTCTGCCAGCCCAGTCACCCCTAACTGCTCTCCTCTGCTCGCCTGGTCCCCCCCCAACTGCCCTCCCCTGTTGGCCATCTTGTGGCAGCCATCTGTGTCCACATGGGGGTGGCCATCTTGTGTGTTGGAGTGATGGTCAATTTGCATATTACCTCTTTATTATATAGGGTGGTTTTTCCTAAAAATACATATGTATGATAAAGTTTAATTTATAAATTAGGCACAGAAAAAAATTAACAATAATAGTTGTTATAATATACTTTAATAAAAGTTATGTGAATGTGGCCTCTTTCTCAAAATATCTTATTGTATTATACTCTTACAATGATGTGAGATGATACAATGCCTATGTGTTGAGGTGAAGTAGCACATTCAGAGTGGTGTGCATTAAAATAACATGAATTATTCATTTCTGGAATTTTCCATTTAATATTTTTAGATGGCAATTTCCCTACTAAGTTAACTGTGCTTTAGAATAAAGCTCCTATTTTCTATTTTATAGGAAAAAGAAAAGCTATTCAGGTTGTTAATGGCAGGATTTCCTTTTTTATGGCTATATAATATTCCATTGTACACACATAGCACATTTAAAAATTTATCTTTTGATGGACACTAAGGTTGTTTCCATGTTTTAGAAATTATGAATAATTCAAGGAACATGGGAGTGCAGTGTAGATATGTCTTTGAGATAGTGGTTTCATTTCCTTTGAACATATAACTAGAAGTGAAAGTGCTAGATGAAGTAGTAGTTCTATTTTTAATTTTTGGGGAACCTTCATAATGTTTTCCATAATGGCTGTATCTATTTACATTCCACCAACAGTGCACAAGGGTTCCCTTTTCTCTACATCCTTGCCAACACTTACTGTCTCTTGTCTCTTTGATAGTAGCCATTCTAACATATCTGAGGTTTGATCTTACTGTGGTTTTGATTTGCATTTGATGATTAGTGATACTGAGTATCTTTTCATGTATCTGGTTTTTCTTGGGTGGGGGGCAGGAATGTCTGTTCAGGTCCTTTGCCTATTTCTGAATTGGATTACTTTTCTATTGACATATTAGTTCCTTACATATATTTATATCAACCCCTTATCAATCACACGATTTCCAAATATTTTCTCCCATTCCATAGGTTGCCTTTTTATTTTGTTGATGATTTTTTATGCACAAGCTTTTAGTTTGATGTGGTCCCACTTAATAATTTTTGCTCTTGTTTCCTGTACTTGGGGTGTCATAATAAAAAAAATCATTGCCAAGATCAAGGAGCTTACCCCCTATATTTTCTTTTAGGAGTTTTATAGTTTTAGATTTAAGTCCTTAATTCATTTCAAGTTAATTTTTGTGAATGCTATGAAATTTGGATCCAGTTTCATAGTTTTGCATATGCTTATCCAGTTGTCTTTTCCCATTGAGTATTTTTGGCTACCTTATCAAGTATTAGTTGACCATATACGGGTAGGTTTATTTATGGACTCTCTAATCTGTTCCATTGAACTATGTCTATTTTTATGCCAGTACTATTACTATTTTGATTACTGTAGCTTTGTGATATAGTTCAAAATCAGGAAATGTGATGCCTCAAGGGTTGTTCTTTTTTCTTAGGATTGCTTTGGCCGTTCTTGGTCTTTTGTAGTTCCATACATATTGTAGGATTTTTTTTCTGTTTCTGAAAAAATAAAAGCCATTGGGACTTGATAAAGATTGTATTGAATATGCAGATCACTTGGGTAATATGGATATTTTAATAAAATTCTTTCAACTCGTTAATATGGAATATTTTCCCATTATTTTGTGTGCCTTCAATTTTTTCACCAATGTGAAGTAATTTTCAGTGTACAGATCTTTCATATATTTGATTAAATTTATTTCTAAGTATTTCATTCTTTTTTATGTTATTGTAAATGAGATTGTTTTTAAATTTCTCTTTCTGATAGTTTATTAGTGTATAGAAACACAACCAATAGTTTCTGTTGATTTTACATCCTGCAGTTTTACCAAATTTGTTTATTCTAACAATATTAGGGGGTGGGGTCTTCAGGATTTTCTAAATAGACCATTATGTCATCTTCAAACAGTGACAGTTTTACTTATGATTTATATATCTTTTATTTATTTCTTTTGACTAATTACTCTGGATAGGACTTCAGTACTATGTTGAATAAAAGTGGCAAGATAGGAGTCCTTGTCTTGTTCCTGATCTTAAAGGAAAAGCTTTTAGCTTTTCACTCTGAGTATGATGTTATGGGCTTATCATATACTAGAGGCCCAGTGCACGAAAATTCATGCACTCGGCGGGGGCGAGGGGGTCCCTCATCCTGACCTGCACCCTCTTGCAGTCTGGGACCCCTTGGGGCATGTACACCTGCCAGCTTAGGCCCGCTCCCCAAGGGATCAGGCCTGTTTAGCAGTCAGACATCCCTCTGGCATCCTGGGAGCCCTTAGGGCAGCGGTTCTCAACCTGTGGGTCACAACCTCTTTGGCGATCGAATGACCCTTTCACAGGAGTCACCTAAGGCCATCCTGCATATCAGATATTTACATTATGATTCATAACAGTAGCAACATTACAGTTATGAAGTAGCAACGAAAATAATTTTATGGTTGGGTCACAACATGAGGAACTGTATTTAAAGGGCCAGAAGGTTGAGAACCACTGTCTTAGGGGATGTCTGACTAACGGCTTAGGCCCGCTCCCCATCATTAGTTGGACATCCTTCGTGCTGCTGCAGAGGTGAGAGAAACTCCCGCCGCCACCGCTGCACGGCCAACCATGAGCTGGCTGAGTGGCACTCCCCCCATGGAAGTGCACTGACCACCAGGGGGCGGCTCCTGCATTGAGCATCTGCCCCCTGGTGGTCAGTGTGCATCATAGCAACTGGTCGTTCCCAGTCGTTCTGCCATTAGGGTCAATTTGCATCTTACCCTTTTATTATATAGATGGCCTTTAGTATGTTAAGATTCTAATATATTTCATCTCTACCTAATTTGTTGAGAGTTTTATTATGAAACTAGAGGCCCGGTGCACAAAAATTTGTGCACTCGGGGGGGTGGGGGGGTCCCTCAGCTCGGCCTGTGCCCTCTCGCAGTCTGGGACCCCTCGGGAGATAACGCCCTGCTGGCTTAGACCTGCTCCCAGGTGGCAGAGGGCAGGCCCAATCCCTAGGTGCAGCCCCTGGTTGGGCTCAGAGCAGGGCCGATTGGGGAGTTGGGGCACCGCCCCCTGTCATGCACAGAGCAGGGCGGATTGGGAGGTTGCGATGCCACCCTCAGTCACGCTCAGGGTAGGGCCGATTGGGGGGTTGGGGCACCGCCCCCTGTCACACTCAAGGCAGGGTCGATGGGGAGGTTGCGGCGCCACCCCCTGTCACGCACAGAGCAGGGCCCATCGGGGGTTGGGGCTCCGTACCCTGTCACACACAGAGCAGGGCCGATCAGGGGGTTGGGGAGCTCCCCCATGTCACGCACAGAGCAGGGCCCATCAGGGGGTTGAGGAGCACCTCCCTGTCACTCACAGAGTAGGGCCGATAGGGGAGTTGGGGCACCGCCCCCTGTCACCCACAGAGCAGGGCCGATCAGGGGGTTGGGGCGCCGCCATTCTCACACTCAGGGCAGGGCCTATGGGGAGGTTATGGCTCTACCCCATCACACACAGAGCAGGCCCCATCAGGGGGGTGGGGGGGTTGGGGCACCGCACCCTGTCACACACAGAGCAGGGCCGATCAGGGGGTTGGGGCACTGCAGCCTGTCACAGAGCCGCAGGGCGATCAGTGTGTTGGGGAGCTCCCCCTTATCAGGCACAGAGCAGGGCTGATCAGGAGGTTGGGGCGCCTTCCCCTGTCACGAACAGAGCAGGGCAGATAGGGAGGTTGTGGCCCCGCCCCTGTCACACACAGAGCTGCAGGGCGATCAGGGGGTTTGGGCGCTGCCCCCTGTCACGCTGATCCTGGTGCCGGGAGGCCTCTCAGCTCCGCTAATCCCGGTGCTGGGAGGCATATTACCCTTTTACTATATAGGATAGAGGCCTGGTGCATGGGTGGGGCTGGCTGGTTTGCCCTGAAGGGTGTCCTGGATCAGGGTGGGGGTCCCCACTGGGGTGCCTGGCCAGCCTGGGTGAGGGGATGATGGCTTTTTGCAGCTGGTCACACACCCTTCAGGGTGGGGGTCCCCACTGGGGTTCCTGGCCAGCCTGGATGAGGGGATGATGGCTGTTTCCACTGGTCACACACCCTTCAGGGTGGGGGTCCCCACTGGGGTGCCTGGCCAGTCTGAGTGAGGGGCTGAGGGCTGTTTTCAGGCTGACGGGTGACTGAAGCTCCCAACTGCTCCTTTTTTTCTTTTTTTTTTTTTTATTCTGGGCCAGCTTTAGCTCTGGCTCCAGCTCTGAGGCCTCTGCTGCTGAAAGCATGTATCCGGTTTGTTTGGGTTCTATAATCGAAACAATGTATAACTCCAGCTCTGAGATCCTGGCAGGCTGAAAGCAGGTTTCTGGGGTTTTGTTTAGCTTCTATATTTGTTACAATGTTTCAAACTGCAAGCTCAGAGGCCAGCAAGGCAGGCGGGGAATGTTGGAGTCCTCTGTCACTGAAGCAAGCAAGCCTCATGTTAGTTTCAAGCTGCCTGGCTGCCGGCCGCCATCTTGGCTGGCAGTTAATTTGCATATCTCCCTGATTAGCCAATGGGAAGGGTAGTGGTTGTATGCTAATTACCATGTTTCTCTTTTATTAGATAGGAAGATATTGAATATTGTCAAATGTTTTTTTCTGCATCTATTGAGATCATGATTTTTATCTTTCATTTTCTTAATGTATATCACATTTATTGATTTGTGAGTAACCATCCTTGCATCCTAGGAATAAATTCTGTTTGATTGTGGTGTATGATTCTTTCAATGTGCTATTGAGTTCAGCTTACTAATATATTGTTGAGAATTTTTGCATCTATATTGAGCAGGGATATTGACTTGTAATATTTTCTTGTAGTGTACGTGTCTGTTTGTCTTTGTTATCAGGATGATGCTGGCCTCATAAAATTAGTTTCCCTCCTCTTTTGGGAAGGATTGTTATAAAATGTTTGGTAGAATTCACTAGGGAAGCCATCTGGTTCTGGGCATTTCTTTATGAGAGTTTTTGATTACCAATTCAATCTTCTTCTTAGTAATTATTCTGTTCATATGCCCTATTTCTTCATGATTCAGTCCTGGTAGATTGTATGTTTCTAGGAATTTATTCATCTCTCTTAGGTTATTTAATTTATTGACATATCATTGTTTATGGTACACAGGTGATTCCTTTTCTTTTTTTAAAATCCTCACCCAAGGATAGTTTTTTTTCCCATTGATTTTTAGAGTGAATGGAAAAGAGGAATGGGGGAAAGAGCAAGAAAGAGAGAAGAAACATTGATATGAGGAGGCACATTGATTGGTTGCCTCCTGCACACAAGCCTGACGGGGCTGGGAATTGAACATGCAACCCAGGTACGTGCCCTTGACCAGGAATTGAACTGGGACCCTTTGGTGCATGGGCCAGTGCTCTAACTTCTGAGCCACTTAATTTGTTGGGAGTTTAGATTAACTTTAGAAGAATTTAAGAGAGTTTAAAAGAAGAATCACGGGCCAGGGCATCCCAGGTGATGATGATGATGGTCATCTTGATGATGATTCTTCTTTTCTTTTTAAATATTTTATATTGATTTTTAAAGAGAAAGTAAAGGAGACAGGAGAAAGAAACATCAGTATGAGATCAAAACATTAATCGGCTGCTTCTTGCATGCCTAGAAACCTTGGCATGTGCCAGACTGGGAATTAACCAGCAACCTCTTGTGCATGGGGTGACGCTCAGCCAACTGAACCACACTGGCCAGGGCCCAGGTGATTCTTAAATGCACTAAGGTTTGAGAACTAGTGCGCTCTAGATAAGATGTGAAGTTTGATCCCTTTTCTGACAGCTCAGCTGAAGGAAGTCTCATGACTGATCATTAAGAACTTAGCAGGAAACCTTCCATGGATGTACAGCTGTGAAAGCATTATCATGAAATGGAGACAAGACAAGGACAGATGTAGTGAGTAGCAGAGGCCAGACCAAAAATCAGATCAGAAGAGAAGAGAAGTTAAGTATAGTTATAGTTCTAAGTATGGTTAATACCAGAATCAGTTAAAAGATGGAATATGAACATTAAAAGAGTACAGTGCTGCTATTTGCTGTGCCTATTATTTGCTACTATGATAAAAGCTAGTTTAGGGTGCAGATTGGTCAGTTATGTCTTTCAACCAATAGGAGTCATGCCCTGAGATTTACCAGGCCTGGGATTACCAAGACAGAGTCCTTGCTCTCAAGGAGCTGACCATCTGGTGGAGAGTCAGAGGGCAACTTAGCCCTCAGTACTCTGGAGTGACACCTGGCAGCCAGATTCCGGAGAGGAGATATGTATGGTGAGAAAAAAAAAAAAAACAACTACAAGATTGGATGGAGAACAAGCTTGAAGGAAAAGGCTACACTTATTTTCTTCACTCTTTAATGTGTGTGTTTTTTTTTTCAGCTTCATATAACATGAAACCACAAGGAGAAATGAACTTGTTTTGAGAATGGAGAGTACAGCCAGACCTTAATCATTTGGATTTTATTAGTCATAATTTGTGATAATTTGGAGAGTGAGTTAGCTGAAGTTTGTCTAAGTTCATCTATGGACAAAACCAAAAAATTTCCATACAATTTGATTCTATATATTTGAGTAAACCTGTTTTTGAACTAATGGGGCATTAGTATTTATAAAGCAAGCAAATCTCAAGCTAATTATGAATCTATTTAAAGCTGTCCCTAGTCAACTTAGTATGAGGAAGCAGTTATTTAACCTATTTTGCAATATTTCAAGTATCTTAATATAGCTTTCTTTTTGAAGTGATCTGTAATAATTCTTAGATTTTCCCATATTAAGGCCTTCTCTCCTTTTCCTTCTACTCTTTCTCTCCAGACTTCTTCATTTCCTCCTCTCTCCCTTTTTCTCCCGTATCCCCTTACTCTCCTTTTTCTTTTTCATCCCCCAATTCTTCTCCATGTCTCTTGTCTCTCCTCTCTCCACTTCCACCTCTCTCCTCACCTCTTTGTCTCTCACTTCTGTTTCTAACCAGATTTTGAGAGAAGTTTGTAATTGAGATATTCATTACCAAATAACAAACTGGGCAATTAGAGTGTTTCTAAGGTGCTAAGCCTTCCTCTCTGAGTTTCTCTGGGATGAGGCCGGAGGAACATGAGATAAAGCAGCAGCTCCAGACTAGCCACACGTGCTGCCTGACCACTGTTTTGGAGAGCTTGGAAACTTCAGGGAGGGCTCTGTTTCTCTTGCTTTTTCAGGTTTCTTACATCAGCCAATCTAATTTGAATGACACACATTGGTTACCTTGGAAACATACACCAGCACATATTATAGAAATAAAGAATTCTGGTGGCAATTTATTAATGTTAGATTGCTTTTACAGTGCAGAAGGAGAAAAAGACTAATTTGCACACACATTCTTCTGGAATAAAAGGGTCTTTACCATCATGAAGCCATTTCAGCTGTCTCATCCCTAATTACCATTTGGTATCTTTCTCTCTCTCCCTTGTTCCTTCCCTAGTGTTCTCTTTGTTTTTAATTGGTGATTCCAGCCATCTGGATCCACTAGCTTATGAAGGCATGAGAGAAATAGAACATAAAAGAAAACAAACTTCACCCATTTCAATCAAGTCCACATCTGAAAGCTCCCATATTCCACAGCATTTCCTTTGCTATAGGAAATATGGTGTCAGAATAAGCCAAACTGAAAGGATGTCTATGAATGCAGAGAGAAATGCTAATGCCCCATTAGTGCTAAGGCCTGGGCTCCAAACCACTTTAAGGAGAAGCTGCCCAGCAAGTCGGTTTGCCACATGGTGGAGGAAAGGGCCCAGGGGGTTTTATGATGAGAAGTCTGGGCCTCCCAATCAGACCCATCTGGGTTTGAACCCTGGCTCAGCCATTTTGAACTCTAATTTGGGACAGGATTTTTTCTTTGCTATATTTCAGTTTTATGTCTGGAAGGATCGGGGTCGGGGCGGGGGGGCGGGGGAATAAAGCTGTTATTACTAAATAAAATGGAATAAAATGTTAAAAGACTCAAATGATGTTTTAAAATGTTGGTTTAAAAGTTATAGTGTCATATGTGATAGCTTTTTGGGCCACGGATGTATAGGAGGGAGTATGGCAGAGCAGGGATTCACATTCAGGCAACCCTTAACCACTCTATTGTGCTGCCTCTCTGCAGCTTTTCCCTTACACTCTGAGGCCAGGGCAACCATGGTAAGGTAGAATTCCAATTACATAGCTTGTTTACTCCAAAAACTTTTAAAGATAATCTATTTTAATCCACATGAAATTTAAACATATTTACTTTGGCTTGAAGGTCTTCCTCAGTATGGCTTAGATCCACATTATCAGCCTTAGATTCCCATCCTGTGCATGGACCAAATTCTCCCACCAACTGCTCCTCTACTAGTTCTTACCTCTGTGTCTTTGTATGAGTGCTGTCCTACCATCTCCATGTAGAATTCCCTATCTCCTTGGTCATGAAGCCCTTCCTCATATGCCCAGTTCTTCATTTGAACTCACAGAGCACCTTTATATAATTTATTGGTGCTTGTTACCCTTTTAATGTATTTCACAGAGTTCATAGTTATGTAATTTTAGACCTGAGATGGACTTTAATAATAGTTCTTATGCCCTTTAAAAATAATTTATTGATATAAAAGTAATCATTTTAAGTGAACAATTCAATGTCATTTAGTACATTCACAATGTTTTGCATCCACCACTTACATCTAGTTAATTCTCAAATAGTCCCATCACTCTAAATCCTGTACCTGTTAAGTAGTTTATCCCTGTTCTTCCCTCCCCCAGCTCATGGAAACCACCAATCTGCAGTTAATCTCTATGGATTTATTAATTCTGAGTATTTCACGTTAATGCAGTTGTATAACATGTGGCCTTTTCTTTTACTTAGCATAATGTTTTGGAGGTTCATTCACATTGTAGTATATATATCACTACTTTCTTTTTATGGATAAATATTTCATTGTAAGCAAACACCACATTTTGTTTATCCGTCTATCCACTGATGGACACTGAAACTGCTTCTGATTTTTGACTATCGTGAATAGTGCTTTTTGGGGACAGGTGTTTGGAGCTGCCTACTCTTTCATTTTACTGATATCCAGCCTCATTCCTTTCTTCTGTTATAAGCCAGATGTTGAACAGATACAAATGGAGCTTCATAAATACAAACAGAAATGGAACTTCTCTAGTTGAAGTCTGGTGTGTGTCCCTTGTTCCTCAAATAGACCATGGAGGCCTTCCGGGAAGTTCAGAGTCCACTGTGGAGCCCAGTATGAAGGCCTTTGAGTTAGTCCATCTGCTCTGTGTTATAGGTGAAACTGAAGCCCAGACTTTGCACTAAAACCAACCAGCTAGTCAGTGAGATAGTATACACTCATTCAAATACATTTACATAATAAGAACATGATGTAGCAGGAATCAGCCAAACTGGGATTAAATGATACGTTTTCAGGATATATAATTTATAATACACATTTTGCATCTCTGTTCAAGAAGAGTACAGAAGTAAAACCTGAACTCTTAAACTAATTCTCACAAATAGAACATTTTATCATGAGAGATTGATATATCTGATTCTGTGGAAGTGAGTAAATGTGCAATACCTTTGCTGCACATTAGAATCACTAGGAAGAACTTTAAAAAGGTCTGATATCTGGTGCCATCCCAGCCCAATAAAGCAGACTTTCTGGGGGTGAGGACCAGGTATTAGATTTTTAAAAGTTCTCCCCAGGTAATGCTAATGTGCAGGCAGTGTTGAGAAGCTCTGGCTTTGGCTGTTGCCTCAAGTGCATTGTTCTTTCTGTATATTCAGTTTATGCTTCCTACTAGGCCTCCTTTACATGCCAGGCAATCTTTCCAGGCCATTCCAGTTCATGGTTCTTTGAAGAACTGGAGCACAAATTTCATGCATTCTGCTCTTAATCATGCCCCTACAAGCAAGCATTGTTTCTTGGCTCTTGCATGGGTTGGCCTTATGTCCCCAATTGGAATACAAGGTCCTGAGGATCAGAAATAGAATCTGCTTGTTTGTGCTCTTGCTCACACTGTTTCCTTCTCCCTCCCTCCCTCCCTCTCTTCCTTCATCCCTCTAGTTTTTCTGCTGTTGACTTAGGGTTGAAGCAATGTATTTATGGGACTCTGAAGACTGAATATGATACAAATTCATTGTGAACAGTCTTTGGAAAGCATTACATGTTATATACATACAAAAGACCGTATTTCTATTGTAACTAGGAAGAAAAACAGCGTCTTTATTTTTTGCTTTCCTTTCTAGTTTAATTCAAATTTGCTTCTATAGAAAAAGGACATATTATTGTTAGGGGATTTACATATTTAATATCCACAGTAGTTTTCAGGGATTATCTTCATTTTACAGCTGAAAAATTAAAAAAACTTTAAGACCCTACTTATAAGTGATATCATTTGAACCCAGATTTGTTCCACTCTAAACTCCATACCATTTTATCACACCCATCACACCCACATCTTCCTTCAGTACTGAGACTTAGAGCACATATCAGTTATGATTGGGTAGGATTTCTTATTCCAGACTGTATAAAATTGACATGGTATAAAATAGTAAATTTTCGTGGAATAGTCTGAAAGGATTTCCTATGAACTATGTGCTTGGTATTAAAAGATGGAGTGGTTCTTGATGGAAAATGATCTTCTCAAAACAGGTTTAACCATCCCTATATATATTGGTCTTGGGGGCTTTTCTTCCACTCTTTCTTTGCTACTTGTTGCATCAGGTACTGAATGCAGGATCCTCAGAGGCAGTGGTTCTCAACCTCCCTAATGCAGTGACCCTTTAATACAGTTCCTCATGTTGTGGTGACCCCCAACCATAAAATTATTTTCGTTGCCACTTAATAACTAATTTTGCTACTATTATGAATCATAATGTAAATATCTGATATGCAGGATGTATTTTTTCATTGTTACAAATTGAACATAATTAAAGCATAGTGATTAATCACAAAGACAATATATAATTATATATGTGTTTTCTGATGGTCTTAGGCAACCCCTGTGAAAGGGTCATTCGACCCCCAAAGGAGTTGCAACCCACAGGTTGAGAGCCGCTGCTCAGAGGGAATAAGCAAAGCATTTAAAGAGACAAGATGACTCTTGTCTTATTCTGACAGTTCTGTTTGCTTTATGTGTAGAGATTCTGGCCAGCCTTTAAACAGCAAGCGTAATAGATAGCCATGTACCGACTTGAGAGACTCTAGGATGGCCTTCTTATAAAAAATACTAGAGGCCTGGTACACGAAATTTGTGCACTGGGTCGGGGAGGGGTGTCCCTCAGCCCAGCCTGCACCCTCTCCAATCTGGGGCCCCTTGCGGGATGTCCGACTGCCGGTTTAGACATCCTTCCTCACAATCTGGGTTAACCATATTCCTAAACCGGCAGTCGGACATCGCTCTCACAATCTGAGACGGCTGGCTCCTAACCGATCGCCTGCTTGCCTACCTGATCAGCCCCTAACCGCTTCTGCCTGCCAGCCTGATCTGCCCCTAACCTCTTCCCTGCCAGCTCGATCAGCCCCGGACCACTCCCCTGCCGGCCTGGTCACCCCCAACTGTCCTCCCGTGCTGGCCTGATCACCCACAACTGCTCTCCCCTGCCGGCCATCTTGTGGTGGCCAACTTTGATTACATGAGGGTGGCCATTTTGTGCGAGGGTGTGACAGTCAATTTGCATACCACCGCTTGATTATATATGATTCCTCCAAAAACTTTGGAATTGCATAGCTCTAGGAAGGTTTTGAGGAGTCCAAAGAGTGCCTAATATAAATAAAATGGCTTTGGAAGGGTTGGCAACTCAATTTGATCTTGATGGGACCCAGAATAGAGGCAAGAAGAGCAGAAAGCAAAGTCCTCTGCATTAAAGAGTGGATGCAGAAAGTGACTGGGACAGAGGAACCAGTCCTCCATCCCACCCCAATAAACGTTGACATTGCATCCTCCATGTCAATGTCTGGGCCTCCCGAAACAAACAGCTCACCCCAGACCAGACATACCTGAAGGAGCCACTCTTGAACAATCATTGCTCCCTCTGAGGCCAGACTCAGTCATTCTTAGCTCCAGGCTTTTGAAACAACCTTACCAGCAGGGAAATGAATGGAGTCTCTGGCAAGCACCTGAAGGCCAACTCCTGTCTTTCAGGCTTGGATTTCAGGAAACAGCTTGGGAGGATGCTCTCCAGGCCCTGCAACTCCTGGGACTTGTTTTGTGATCCATGGGAGAGTGGAGGCTAAGAGGGATTAAAACTGCCTGAAACCTTGTAGCCTGAGGGGGATTTGGGGGTCGGAGAGGAGGGGGTAGATCAGCTCAGCTGCATCACCTTCCCAGATAATCCATCACTGCCACAATAGCTGCAGGAAAGCAGTCCGGTAAACTGTCTGCCGGGAAGGAAGAATAACCCGCTGCTGGCTTTTATTTTCAGTTGAATTATAACACTTACCTTCTCATCTGGCCTTTCATCAAGAGGCTTAAGTGTTTTTCTTTCTGTGGGCCTTACAGGCCACATTTCCCCATTCATTATCAGCATAGAGGCCTGCCATGCTGAACCCATGTGCAGCCCTCCAGCCCCAATTCCCCTTCCCCCAGGGGCTCCTTAGCAGCAACAATTTTCTAATTCAGAACAGGCTCTCCTCTGAGCAATTGATCTTACAAGTACATTACAACTGGCTTTAACAGGAGTTACCAAAGGCAGGGATTTCAAAAACAAGATGTGAATTCCCCAAAAGATGGGGCACCATAAATATCTCCAACATCTTTGAGTTTACCAAGTATTGGACTGTGCTTTTTGAAAATTTTCTGTGTATCTAGGGTTGGAGGGAATAGTGGGCCTATGAGTTTGGGATCATTTGAAGATTATCATTAATAGACATTTTACCTTTAGGAGAGACTTGATTGTTTAGGGCCAATCTGGTGAGAGCTCTGAAGTCAGAATGTGTGTTCTAATCCTGGCCTGGCTAACCATGAGCAAGTGATTTAATCTCTCTGAGCCTCAGTTTCCTCATATATAAAGTGGAGTAATAATACCCACTTCCTAAGATTGCTGTAAGAGTTAAATGTCGGGGGGTGGGGTGGGATCCAATTGGGGGAAAAGGAGACATATGTAAAACTATAGGTAATAAATTTTTTTTTTAAAAAAAAAGTTAAATGTCATAATCCACATAAAAACACTTAGCACAGAGTCCAAACAGAATGTACGCAGTAAATGTTAGGCATCCTTGTATATTCCATTATTCATTTAATCATGAAATGGTTACCAATCATCTATATACTTGTTGGTTGTACATCCAAAATATATGTCAAATCAAACCACTCTTCCCCATCTCCACTGTTAGTACTTTTTAGCAAAACTTGGTCATCTTCCATCTAAACTTTTCTAGTAGATACTTAACCTTCTTGTTCCTCTCAAATTCATTCTTTCCATGGCAAGAAATCTTTTTAAAAAGATAAAGTCAATCATGTCACTTTGATGCTTAAAACTTTTCAGTGGAGCCGAAACCGGTTTGGCTCAGTGGATAGAGCATCGGCCTGCGGACTGAAAGGTCCCAGGTTCGATTCTGGTCAAGGGCATGTACGTTGGTTGCGGGCACATCCCTAGTGGGAGATGTGCAGGAGGCAGCTGATCAATGTTTCTCTCTCATTGATGTTTCTAACTATCTCTCTCCCTTCCTCTCTGTAAAAAATCAGTAAAATATATTAAAAAAAAAAACACAAAAAAACCCCCACAAAACTTTTCAGTGGATTCCCATCGCTCTCTGATTAAAATTAGAGCTCCTTCCCATGTCCTAACAGGCTTGCCTGAATTTGCTCCTGCATACTTCTCAATGTCAAGTTATTGTATCTGTTTTTCTTCCTACCTCTTTCTCCAACTCATTTTTCTCCTCCTTTCTGTCCTTTCCCCCCACCCCTCCCAAACTTAAATGATTAACTTCTAGCCTATATCAGAGATTGGCTAGTGCATCAGCAAACCATTCCTGAACTTACAGTTAGACTGAAATCCTAAAATGATGTTTCTCATCATCCCTTGCACTTTGGTGCGGCCATTGACTGAGTCCTGCCTGTGAAGTAGGCATAGAGGTGACGTATTACTTATAAGCTTGGACCATAAAGGACCCTCAGATATAATCCATTCTTTCTTCCTTCATCTGTCAGCTGGATGTTGATGAAAATCCCAGCCATCAATTAAACTTTTAAGTAAATGGGAAACAAAAGGTTTACTCTCAAGCCACTGAGATTTTAGAGCTTAATTATCTTAACAACTGGCATTACCTTAACTGAAATACCCTCTTTCTGTTTCTCAGACTCTTCAGTTTTCAGTTATTACACTTGGTATTCCCTCTTCCTGGGAATTTATTTCTCAGGTGTAATTCTAGCTCTTAATATGGCTGAGTCATGTCATCTTCACATCTCAGCTCAGATACTACTGACTTAGGGTTTCTGTAATCTCCTCACCTAAAATGTCTGTCCTCTTATCACCATGCTAGTTCCTTCAGAGCATTTATCCCAAATTAAATTTCCCTTTTTAGGGTCTATCTTATTCACCAGAATGTAAGAAACAGGTTTAAATCATCTGTCTTGTTCAGTGTAGAATCCTCAGGGCCTGGTATATTACCAGGAAATAAATAAATGAATTTAATGAACAAGTGAAAAAAAAATGTTTAATAGACACTGAGCGTAGCATCTTGGGACTGAAGGAATTTTTGAGCTATTTTGTGATAAGAAAAAGAAGTTTTCTTTTAGGATTCTCCAGAGAAATGGAACCAATAGGTGATATTTATATATTTGCATATCTATATGCTTATAGATATAAATATATAGATAGATGTGTAAAATATATAGAAAATATCTTTTATATGACATATAGAACCAATAGGAGATATCTATACTAATAAAAGGGTAATATTCAAATTAATCATCACTCTATGACAAAGATGGCAGCGCCAGCCAGATCCACCAAGCCGGCCCCAGCGGGCGGCACGCTTGGCTTCCTTCGGGCAGGACGCTTGGCTTCCTTCGTTGCCTCTGGGCAGTGGCCATGGAGTCGGTCAGAGTGGGTGGTAGATGGCTCCGGCCCGGGGCGAAGGTGGGAGGTGTCTCCAGCCCGGAGCAAAGGCCCAGGTCCCGAGTGCTAGAGGGAAGCCGATGCTGGCAACCAGGGGAAGAAAGGCCTATTCTTGCACAAATCTTCATGCATTGGGCCTCTAGTATAACATATAATAAATATATATTAAAGAAGATTTATTACGAAGAATTGGCTTAAGCAGTTATAGAGCCTGATAAGTCATACCATCTGCTACATACAAGCCAAAGACCCAGAAAAGCCAGTGTTGTAATTCCAGTCCAATGGTAGTAGAAGAAAATGTCCTAGCTCAATAGACAGGCAAGATGACAAATCTTCCCTTTCTCTGTGTTCTGTTCTGGTCAAGCCCTCAATGGGTTGCATGACACCTCCCCATATTGAGGAGGGCAGTCTACTTCACTGAGTCTACTGATTAATAATTTCATTTGGAAACACCCTCACAGACACTAAGAAATGATGTTTAATGTGGATATCCATTGGACCAGGCAAGTTGGTACATAAAATTAACCATCCCAAGTTCATAAAAAGTACATATATATTTTGAAGAATTTATAAGAAAAATGAAATAAAATGAGACGGTGTATATTTAAAAGAAGAGTTGAAAGAGAAAACCTCTCAAGAATCTATGAAATTAATTTTATAGATGAGGATATAGATAGGCTCAGAGAGTTTTCCTTACTTTGCTAAAAATCATATATCTAGTTAGTGGTTGAGTTAGGACTGCAAACCAGTCTTTGACTCCAAACCCTACGTTCCTAGCACCAAATACAACTTTATTTTCTATTAAAATCCTGCCCATCACTCAATATCCAGTTTAAATATCACTTTTCCCTATAATATTTTCTCTGGTGTATATAATACAAACCTCCATTAATGAAGTACTGAGCAATAAATGTACTGCTGCCTTGTGTATTAATTATACATTTAATTCTCCCCTCACTAGATTTGTCCTTCATTTATTCTTTATTTCTTTTGTCCATTTAGTCATTTAACACATACCATTTAGAGCCAATATATGCTAGGTGCTGTGGCTAAAAAAGTAAATAAGGGATGATCCTTGACTTTGAAAAAATTAAAAACTAACGATAGTGATAGATAAGCAAGTCTCTTGGGTCATGGAGAAGTTATGGGTTAAGATAGTGCAGCTCAGTTCTCGAATTAAATTATGCTTATCAGCTTGAAATCCCATTTCTAAACTTATTTTACACGAAAGAGAAATTCCTACATTATTTAAGCCACTTTATCTGTTTGACTAATAGCTAAGCATTATTTCTAATTGATAGCTGGGCCTAATGTAAAATAGTTGAACAGTCAGAAAAGCATATTCCTTTCATCATAATTTTTTAAATCAAATGTATGTAAATTAAATGATTATGGAGCCACACAGGGGAAATGATTACATATATGTTTCAACTCAACTGAATTATATAAATTAAATAGCTACTGTTCATATTAAGAATATAGAGTTTCTATGTATTATTTTTTAATGTTCTATTCTAATGGTGTGGGAAATAGCGTGGGAGATTTTCACACCCAGCATATCCCTTTCATTTGGGACACCCTAGAGGGCCAGCAGAGTGGAAATTGATATGACTGGGTACCCACTCTCTAAAGTCATCACATAAATGAGAGACACACTCTGCTCTGGGAAACAAGCAGGTTTCTTGCTAGTTCATTTGTACCTTAATGAAAAATTGGCATCGATTGGGGGAAAAGGCAGAATTTTGGGTGGCTCATTGTTGAACAGATCCACTTTTAAAAAGGTGAAGAAGACTTACATGATCTGGAGAATGTAAGGGGTGAGAGACTGCAATGCCATTTTCCATTTCAGTTAGGATTTAAGTTAGAGGAGCTGGGTAAGAGAACTTGTGCTGGTGCTTAGAAAGTTGTATATCAATGTTTTGTGGGAGTTTTTGGTCTTGTCTGTTTCTAAGTTAACTGAGCAACAAATTCTCTCTATGCCCTCTTAATTTCTAGGCCTTTGTTTATCTTAAGGTATTTGGGGTATGCATAGGAAAGTTGAACACATATATTTATGTTTAATTTATAATTAACTTTTCAAATACATTATCTTGTAAGACCTATTGGAGTTTTATTTCCTTAGATGCAGGGAGTTCCTTTTTGTCTGAAATAACATCCCCTGACATTCCACATTGGCCTTGTATCTATAGCATATTTGAACAGAGTTATTTTGAAATTGGGTATTGGAATTGGACCCTGTTTGGAATTTGATCCTTAGAAATAGATTTAGGCTGCTAGATTCAGTAAGTATTTGGCATTTTTTCAAGAAAAAAAATTTTGACTCCCTAGTTTGCTTTTAGAGGAATCTTCAAATGAGAGAACCAGTAACAAAGTTAAATTACTAATTTGGAAAGATGGCAGTTTCAACGTCTTTGGGCTAAAGATGTTGAATTCAGAACCCTTGAAATTTATATGTATGAACCACATAACTTTATAGAATATTAGTTTACAAGCCTGACACAAAAACCTATAAAACTTTGATATAATTTTAAAAGAGACAATGCTGTTTAAACTCCAATTTGAAATATTATTTTGTTTTGTGAAATTCAAAAGAGACTCTCTTTGAGCTTGAAAAGATCTTTTTTACTTAGGGGTGGTGTTACAATCAGAAGAAACACAGCTTGAGGTGTCACTTGGGAGGTGTTTCTGTGCTGGGACTCCCCTTTTGCCTGGGCGTCACCCTTTCTTATAAATAGAAAGAGCATGGGTTGGAGAATGCCTGGTGAGGCAGAGGCAAATATTTTCTCCCTCAATCATGAAGTAGAGCAGCTCTTCTAGGATGGGGAGAGGAAAATGAAAGCACATCCTCAGGTAGTGAACACATCGATCTCTCTTAAAATCCATTTGATTGCAAGGAACTGAATGACTGGCACTGAGAAGCGAAGGGGGTAATAGTTTCCATGTTTGATATGTAGTAGTTGTGAAATATTGTCCTCCTAAGTTTGGACACAGAGGAACTTTTCTTGTGGGAGATTGTATTTTCCAATTATTGTTATATGTATTCCATTCCACATGGTATTCCTATAATGTTTCATTGACCTTCTTCCATTGAGATGCAAGGCCTGTGTTCCCTCCCCTTTAACCAGACTGGACATTTGTAACTGATTTGATCAACAGAATGTGACAGAAGTGATGTTGCATGACTTCTGACACCAAGTCACAACAGTGACTTTCTTTCTTTGAATGCTTAACTTTCAAACAAGTCAGTGTGCCGCAAGGAAGCCCAGATTCACACAAAATGACCACATGGATAGGCCCAATTGGAAATTAACTGAGACTGGGCCAATAGCCAGGATCAATTACCAGACTTATGAGTGAGTGATCTGTGAAATGCTTCAAGCCTCTACCCTAAGGTCCTGTCTAGCTGATACCAAGTGGAGCAAAGATTAACTGTCCCCACTGAGCCCTGCCCAAATTTCAGATTTTAGAGCCAGATAAATGAAGTTATTACTCTAAGCTAATATTTTTGGTATGGTTTGTTACATAGCACTAGATAGCAGGAACTATTGTTACACATTAATCTACAGCAAGCATGTCAAACTTGTTGCGGGCAGTGAGTTTGACATGCTTCAGCCATTCTACAGAGTTCTTGTAGAGACCTTTGTAGTCTTGCAAGGCTGCCACCATGCAGGGACCCTTGCCATCTCTCAAGTGTTTCTACAAGCTGCTCTTCTTACTATAGGTCTTAAATTCAAACTCAAGAAAACTTAATACTACTATAATACATTTTTAGTACTCAAGTTAATCTGTGTGTATGTATGTGTTTGAGTGAATGTGACAGTCTTATTTATTCTTATGATGATAAAAGCCAGGGCTTAAACAAATGTAATTATATTTGGTGTAACTTATAAAAGGGCTTCTTTGAGATGGGTTACCAGGTACAGTGTGTGAAAATAAAGAACCCTTTGGTAATTGTGTTTACGCTTCCTGTAGCTACTTGCAAGCTGTTAGAGAACCTGATCTAATATCTCAATCATAAGCCTAATTTACTTTTTGCAGCAAAACAGCCTGGCTAGTTTTTGCCTAAAGGAAAGTCTACAAAATTTATATTAAAAAAACCCCCACAAAAAACCCTACTAACTCCAGCTTTACCAGATGCTTTTAACATAGTGAAAAAATTTTACTCCTAACGTAATAAAATCTACAGGCTACCAACAGAAATCCAGCTACTAAAACTAAGCCTATAAAGAAAAACTGAAAAATAAAACTTAAAAACGAATTAACATGTGGAGTGTGAGATTGTTTGAGGGAAAGTGCCTGAGAGAGGGTAAGAGACATCGTAGCACAGTGGCTTGGTTATGGCATAAAGTCATTGAATGATCATCTGTGGTGAAGAAGAGCCATGATGATGGTGAGGATGATGTCCAGATAATTTTTTAAATCATGTATTATCCTGCAATTATTTCTATTAAGCTTTAACGTACACTTAGAGCTTTCTAGATCTATTCCTTTAAGACAGTGATTATCAACCTGTGATGGCTGAGGATGAACAGGACCTGGAGCCCAGTTCTGACAGCCAGGGCTTCATGGGTGGATCAGAGGAGGCATCTGTGAGGTCTAGGCTGCCACCATGCAGGGACCCTTTCTTTGATATTAGGTCCCCAGGGTCTTTTCCTGCAAGCCCCGCTCTGGGTGTCTCACTATTCTACCCAGTTTGAGCGTGAGGGGATGCCCCGGAGAGAGACGACTGCGATTTAAGAGGCTGAGAAATACTGGGCGAGGCCTGGTCTGAGGACTCCAGCGTCCAGGGAGGGCTGTCTGTGGTTGACTCTGGTCATTCGCTGGAACCCTCTTTGGTTTGATGAATTTGACTAAGGCTTTGACTCCAGTCCAGTGGTTTTTCTTCTTTGGAGCAGGATCACAGAACTTACACTGATCCAAGATTTTTTCTTCCAGTTTTTCCTTATGTTTCTGTAAGGCATTTAATTTGTCTATGTACTGCTCCTGCTCCTCGTGGTACTGATCCTTGCTCTCCATATTCTGCTCTAGAAACCTCTGGTTCTGCTCATTCAACGTCTGGATCGAGAGGTGATGATTTTCTTCCTCCAAGTTCCCGGGAGACCAGCTCGCAGTGGTTGTCCAGCTTGATCAATGAGATGTCCATGATCTGGTGTCCCTCCTTCAACTCATCTGCCAGCAGTTCACCTCCATCTGCATGTCATTTAGCGAGGTTTTCAGCTCATTGGTGTGGGCGTACAGCTCCTTATACTCCCTCCTCAGATGCTGGTGCAGGAAATTGACCCTGTCTAGCTCTCCCACAGCCTCTGGTTCTCATCAGTGGTGATGGTGTCCATCCTCTGCTCCTGCGCAGAGCCTCCTGCTTACTGTTCAAGACTTCTCCAGCTCCTCCAGCTCTGCCTTATGTTTCAGCATGCCCTCGTGCCTCTCCCCGAGTGCCTTGTGCTCCAACTCCAGGATCCGATGAAATGTCTTCAGGGAGCTGTGCTGGCTCCATACGCCTCATACTGGTGTTCGTGGAGCATGTCCAGGTGCTCGTGATCCTGCAGCAGGGCCTCATAGGCTGCCGTCAGCTGCTTATGCTGCTTCTGCAGGTTCTCATGCTGCCTGTCCTTGGCCACCTGCTGGTTCTGGAGTAATGTATACTGTGCGGTGAGCAAGGTGCTCTGGCAGCTCAGTAGAATTTTCCACCTGCAGCTTGGCCTTCTGGGTCTGCAGCATGGTGGTGTGCTCCTGCCGGAAAGCACTCTGCTTCTGCAGTGTCAGGATCTGACTGCTGAAGGCCATGTTCTGGGTCTCCAAGTGCTGCAGCTGATCCTTGAGCTGCATTGTTCCGTTCCAGCTCGCTGGCCAGGTCCTTCACTTGAAGCATCTCTATGGTGGCTTCTTTATGGCTCAGCCCCCAGCTCTCCTCTTGGTGACCAGCAACCAACTTCCCACAGGGTGTTTCAAAGAGTGCTACAGGTGCTTCCCCTCCTCCTGGTTCTGCCTGAGGAGCTCACACTTCTTAAGCACCTGAAGTGCCTTCTGTAGCTGTTAGTTCAGGCTGGCTTTCTCTCATACCTATGCTTCTAAGAACACAATCTTTTCTTCTTTCATGGCTAGTGTCATTTTTAATGTCATTTCATTCCTGCCCCCCAAAATCTTGTATTTTGGGTTGCTGTTGCTGTTATCCTGCAGCAGCAGCTCCTTGTGGAGGCTGACCATTTCCAGCTCCTGGCTCAGTTTGTCCAGCTCACTGGTCAGCTGCTGATTTTTCAGTTTCCCCAGCACCAGTTCCTCTTTCAGGGTCACCAGCATCCTCTTGTGCATGGTGACTTGCTTGGTGAGGTCTCTGTTGTCCTTCTCCAACTCCTTCAGCTTGGTGGCTGTGTCTCTGCAGTGGGCCAGCTCCTTGTCCAGAGCGCAGCTCTTCTCAGCTATGGACAGCTTGGTGATGTCATCCAAAACCATGCCCTTGAGCTCCACCTGCTGCCACAGCCTATTCACCTCCTTCTCCAGCAGCAGCTTGTCTTTTACCACCTGGGCCACCTCCTGCTCCAGGGCCATCTTCGCCTTCTCTGACTTCTCCCACTGCTTGCTTGGTAGCCACTAGGCTTCCACATCCTACTGCAGGGCCTGTTTTTTTGCCTCCAGCTCCCTGAGCTCGCTCTCCAGGTTCTGCTACAGCCACAGGTTTTTGGCACTCATGCTCTGGTAGCTGAGCTCCAGGTGCTCCTACTTCTTGCACAGGGTGTTCAGCAGCTCCTCCTCCTCCCGCTCAAGCTCCTAGTTCTCCTCGATCTGCTCATCTTGGCACCCATAAAGTGCATGGTCACCCCCAGTCCTGTGCAACTCCAGGTTCTCCTCATCCAGCTGCTGGTTCTCCCACTCCAGACCCTAGAGCTGCACTGACAGATTCTGCAGGGCCTCTAGAAACTTACGCAGCCTCCGGTTCTCCAGCATCAGGCTCTGACTCTCACACTCCAGGGTATCGACCTTCTCGGTGGCCATTGTCAGGGAGGTGACCGCCTTGGCCAGCTTCTTGTTCTTCTTCTGCAGCGGTGCATCTCCTTCTCTAGCTCCTCCACCTGCTTCACCTTCTCCTTCACCTTCTCCAGTCCCTGTGCAGCTGCTGCTTCTCGAACTCCAGCTTGCTGAATTTGCTGCTGGTCTCTGTCACCGTCTGGTGAATGACTTTGTTTTCATTCTAGATGTCCTTTAAGTGGACCTTAGTGCTGACCTGTGACCTCTCCACAACAACCACATCACTTGCTGAGATGATGCTTTTTTTTTTTTTTTTTTGCTCAAGATCCTTGATCTGCCTAGCTTTATCAGCCTTCACCATCTCTGTGTCTTTGATCAGTTCTACACCGAAGGTCTCCAAATCCTGGTTGCTCTTGATTTTCTCTTTCTAGCTGGATCTGCAACTTTTTAATCTTGCTGAGCTTCTGGTTCTTCTCCAGCTCACCGCATATGAGGATACTCTCCTCCAGCGCCAGGGACGCGTCCCACAGCTCCTGGATCGAGCTCTGTAGGGGCTCGTTCTCCTCCTCCAAATTCAGGATGTGGCTGGTGGTACATTCTTTCAACTGAAAAACAACTTCCTGGAAGCATCTGACAGGTCTGCATTCTTGGATAGATGCTTCAGCTCCCAGCCCAGGTGTGTGGACTCGTTCATGCTCTGCTTCTGTGCAGTCTCGAGGGCAATGTTCTCTTCCAGCAGCTCCTCAATGCATTTCTTGTCTACATCTCGGTCCAATTCCAGGTCTTGAAACTTAGATTTCAGCTGCAGGTTCTCTTTCTCCAGCTCATAAAGTTTTATCAACCTGGGTCCAAGCAGCAGTCAGCTGTTGCGTCAGAATGGACTTGGTTTCAGTTAAAGTGATACTATCTTCTCTCAGCTCCTCCATGCAGGCTTTATAGAAGTCTGTGTCTTTCAGCTTCTCCCTGAAGTGCATTAGCTCCATCTCCAGCCTCTCCACATGATTCGCCTTCTCCCTAGAGAGTCCAGCTCATCAAGGTAGACACGAACAGACCAGGCACTAGCCGCCAGCTGGACGTTCTCCTGCTTGACTTTCTGCAGCTCCATCACCAACTGATCTACCTCATGTGTAGTATCGATAAGCTGCTCTGTCTTTTCCTCCAGGTCCTGCCTGATGCAGCTCAGCCTGGCCTTGGTGTCTGCCAGCTCCATAGCCAGGTGCTGATACTTGCTGGAGAGGCTGCTGGTAGGGCTGGGTGTGGATTCGGCACTGGAAGACTTGAGGGGGCTGAGAGGCTGCTATGCTTAGAGGTACTTCCACTCCTGAATCAGGTCCACGATCAGCTCCGTGCATTCATCTTGCACATCTCTGAGCCTCCTGAGGTGAAACACCATGTTCCATGGGAGGGCCTCTAGCACCTCCAGGGCCATGCCTGGAACCTCCATCCATTGCAGGGCAAATACATTATCCTGATTATGGCTCACCTCCTGGTAAGGGGCCATAATCCCAGCATGGGTCTCAATGACCATGAGGAAATTCCTCTTTCCTCTCACACTGGACAACATAACCCAGCAACAGCACCTTCTTCATTTCCTCTATACTTTTTCCTGATAGTCTTTGCCAGTCAATAAAACATTGGGCAAGTTGATTATGATCAGCTGCTGGAGAACTGCCTGGTAGTAGGTCTTAATGTTTCTCATCAAGTTGGTCAGGTTCTGAATACAAAGATGCACATTATTGTAGGACTGGGATCTGTTTGCAACATGATTGGTTAAAAAATAATGCCATTCACTAAATCCATGTACATAGTCAGGTTATCATGGTTGCCACTTACATATGGGCCCAAAGTTTTCACCTAAGTCACTAGCAGGTTCTGCAGAAAGCTGTATGAGCTCTGAGATGGTAACATCCATCCTGAGGCTTCGCCTGTGTTTGCTTCACCAGTTGTTTCCACACACTGAATTCCCTGTGCTGTTTCGCAAGGAGGCTCTGGCAAGCAATTGGAGGCTTGGTGCTACGGTGTGCATCAGGAGACAAAGGCAGGGAACAGGCCCATGTTCCTGAGGCCCTGTTCCCAGCCCAGGGGCTGGGGTAGCTTCAAAACCTTAGTTATAGAACTTTCATTTAGCTAGATTTCAGATGGTTTAGAATGATGGTTCAGTAGTTTAGCTGTACTTTTAAAAAAATATATGTTTTATTGATTTTTCACAGAGAGAAAGGGAGAGGGATAGAGAGTTAGAAACATCAATGAGAGAGGAACATCGATCAGCTGCCTCCTGCACACCTCCTACTGGGGATGTGCCTGCAACCAAGGTACATGCCCTTGACCGGAATCAAACCTGGGACCTTTCAGTCCAGAGGCCGACTCTCTGTCCACTGAGCCAAACCGGTTAGGGCAGTTGTACTTTCATTGTCCTACTTTTAAATGTACCACTATCATATATTTATCTAGGAAAGTATATTTTGTTATACTTTACTATTTATAATATTGTTTCTGTATTTAATAAAAGACTAGAGGCCTGGTGCATGGATTTGTGTACATTTGAAAAGAAATTAATTAGAAGAAATATTTTAATTTCACTATTCACCCTTTCTCTATAATGGAAGTGTCAACCAAAATCATGATCGACAAGGACAGATCAAAACACACGGATGTGATTGGTGCCAGCAAGAGCTTTCTATGTATCATGCATGCACAAGTCAACATTTATTTTTTAACTAGAGGCCCAGTGCATGGATTTGTGCATATTGAAAGGAAATTAATTAGAAGGTGGCCTGTGGGGCAGGACTGGGCAAGATGGGCCAGACACACCCTGGAGCCAACCTGCAGTCCCTCCCCAGCCAGCCATACCTAGGGCGGTGTCAGGGCTTGAAGGGTGTCTGTGGAGTGAGCGGGATCCCTCTGGTAGGTGGGGTCCCTCGGCCTGGCCTGCGGGGATTGGGCTGAAACCGGAAGTCTGACATCCCCTGAGGGGTTCTTGAGTGTGAGAGGTCACTCTACAAAGTCGCTGTCACTTGGCAGCTCCTGCATTGAATGACCCCTTGGTGCTCATTGCGGGTCATAGGTACTGGTCGGACAGTTCCTTATGCTTTATATATTTGTATGTGTGTGTGTGTGTATATTTACACACACACACACACACACACACACACACAGCCCATTGTGCCTGTGGGCGGCCCGAGGGAAGCCAGCCCAGGTCCTGGGTGCTTATGAGCAGCTGGAGAAAGGTAGCCAGCCTGGGTTCTTGGTGCCTGCTGGCAGCCAGAGGAGGGAAGCAGCTTGGGTCCCAGGTACTGAAGGGAAGCCGGTGCCGGCAGCTGGGGGAAAGAAGGCCTACTCTTGCGCAAATTTTCGTGTATTGGGCCTCTGGCCTAGATATAAAAGGCTAAGTGACCCTCCACCTGTCCAGTAGGTAACACATGTACTGACCACCAGAGGCAAGGATGTTCAACACAGGAGCTGCCAAGCTACAGTGACTTGGCATCAGTGGTTCCAGGGTGACGCACCCCAGAAGGAACCCGATTCCGGAGTGTGTCACCCAAGAACCAACCTCTGGCAATTTGGGACCCCTCGGGGTATGTCGGTGAGCTGGTTATGGCCCAGTCCCCACAGGCCAGTACGAGGGACCCCACCTGCCGAAATGACCCCGCTCACTCTGCAGATACCTTTTGAGCTGCAGTGCCGCTGGCCAGGAAGGGACCATGGGGAGGTTGGCTCCAGGATGTATCCAGCCTATCTCAGTCCCACCCCACCAACCACCTTCTAATTAATTTCCTTTCAATGTGCATAAATCTGTGCACCAGGGCACTAATCTATATATATAAAAGGCTAAGTGACCAACCGTCCATCCAACCGACACATGACATGTACTGGCAATCTACATATGTAGAAAGAGGAAATATGCTAATTAGGTCAGGATGCTGTAATGGGTCATGACCAGACAGGAGGTTGCACTCACAGGTGGGGCCTGGAGCATAGATGGAGACGGGGGGTGTGGGGGGCCAGTGAGCCACCACAGCCCAGCTCCGGCCGGACCCCTGGAACTGGAGCAGACACGGACAGGGGAGGAGACAGCGGCCTGCCTCCTGTGGAAGCAGCAAGGCTCCCAGTGGTGCACTGTGGTTCCCGCTGTGTGTGTGTATGTATGTATGTGTGTATATATTTATATACACAACAGCTGTATTCAACTAATCTAAGGCCTGTTGGACACACCACACACACACACACACACATACACATAGGCTGTGTGTACTGCGAATCTGAAAGTAACGAGTTTTTTGTTTTTTAAATATTTTATTGATTTTTTACAGAGAGGAAGGGAGAGGGATAGAGAGTTAGAAACATCGATGAGAGAGAAACATTGATCAGCTGCCTCCTGCACACTCCCTGCTGGAGATGTGCCCGCAACCAAGGTACATGCCCTTGACCAGAATCGAACCCGGGACCCTTGAGTCTGCAGGCTGACGCTCTATCCACTGGGCCAAACCGGTCAGGGCGATGAAGAGTTTTATTTTGGCACCTTGAATACTGACTCTGACGTAGAAAGTTGATAACGTTTGTAGTGATTCTACTAGTAGTGACGTAGTTCCAAAAAATTAATCTTGTTTATCCTTCATAATATTGCATGTTATGTATCACTGCTCTTTCAATGGAAATTAATTCCGACCAGTACGACACCCATGTCCAAATTTAATATGACCACAAAGGGTTAATAGCATCTATTAACCACAAACAATAGCAACAAGGAAAATTTATCCAAAGGTCTTTATTATGTGTGACATATAAAACAACCTATAAATTTTGGTTTCTTTCTACTAATCCTTTCTGCTATGGTCTTTAATAATATGGCTCCAATGCAGAATTCCCTTTTTTTTGTTTTTACATTTGTTGAACATTATATAAGAGATTGCTGTAGGTTTTGAGGTTACAGAAATAAGTAAAGCAGGAGCACTGATCTTAAACATAGTAGGTGAGTTCACATACCTAAACAGCTATACCCCATGTGGTAAGTACCTGTGCCAAGATGTAGAGGCAGCATGAAGGAGAGAGGATTAGCTTTAAATTTTCTTTACCCTTTTGTTTTTTCCTCTCTTCCTACTTAATCTTTTTCCTTCCTCTAGCCCTTCCTTTTCCTAGAGCCCAGAGTGACAGATGGGGAGTAGGAAAGTCTTCCAGTTCCTTTTTCTCCCCACCTCAAGCCCAGCGTATGGGAACATTACACAGGGAGCCATAAAAAAGTTCTTTCTTGTAGCACGTTTCAGGGTTTTTTTCCAGTGACATCATGGGCCATCTGGATTTGAAGACAGCAGCTTCATCCAGAACACACACAAACTCCCCCCTGTCAGGCCCTGCAGGCCTACCCTCCAGGATCAGGAACGCTATAAACGTCCTGTAAAGCTGTCTTTTTAATAGCCTCCTCAGAAGCAATCTAAGGAAGATGGTCTTTTCCTCCTGCATTCCCACATGTGGCAGATAAAGTGGATTCTCAGCATTGAGGCCTCAGAGGAGAAGGTGAGAAGTGAGGTTCTGAGGTTTCTATAAAAATATCATACTGCCTCCTGTTGGGAAGAAAGCCATTTTCCAACAGGAAACTTGAATTTAACCTCCTAAACATACTCAGTTTAGATTAAGTACACATATTTAACAGTGATATGTTTTAGGAATTGTCCTGGTATTTCAGAAAAATAGTCACAAAAGCCACAGTACTGGAGCTTGGTCCTCACATTTGCCCAAATAGAGGAGAGAATTCAGAAGTGGAAAAGATGAGGCTTGTTTTTGCTCTGTCCCTAAACAATCTCAAAAACTAGGCATTATCCAAATGCCTATGGGACTGATTCTCTTGTGTGAACGAGAAAAAAAAAAAAATCCTTCTTCTCAGATGAGGTATGTCCCAATCCACAGAATTGGTTGGTTCTATATCCAAAATAATGCCTCACCCACTTCTTCCATCTCCAAGGCCACTTTCCTGATCCAGCCCTTCTTATCTCCCACTTGAATATTGGACTTACTTCCTAATTGGTCTCCAGGTTTCTATTCTTCCTCCTGTCATTCAATTCATCCTTCACACAGAAGCCAGAGGGTCTTTAAAACTCCAAACTGCACTATATTATTTTCATACTTAAAACCCTATAATGGATTCTTCCGTTTCACTTAACATAAAATTCAAATCTATAATAGTTTGCAAAGACCTATGTGATCCTTGCCACCAGATGCAGCTTTAGCTCCTCCCGCCCTCACTTCACCTTTCTATCCATATTTCTGTTCTAACCCCATGATTCTGCAGGCTTTGGGTTCTTATCACTAAAAGCCCAGTGCATGAAATTTGTGCAATTGGGTGGGGTATGCAGGGGGGAGGAGGGAAGGTACCTCAGCCAGGATTGCGAGAGGGTGAAGGCCAGGCTGAGGGACCCAACACATGATCAGGGCCGAGTAGGGAGGTTGGACATGGGAGGTTGGCCAGCCGGGGAGGCACCACGGAAGGGCTCCAGGGCATTTCCAGCCTAGAGTTCATATTGCCTGTGCCCAAGGATGCTTTGAGATACGCATTGAACGGGTCTCACCCACACTTAATATGCTCTTTGCAGAGAAAGAATGGTGTCATCATAGGTATGTGTATTATTGCCCCAGACTTGGCGCTAGGAGGAATGGGGAGTTGCTAATCAATGGATTTGAAATTTCAGTTATGCAAGATGAATAAATTCTAGAGATCTGCTAAATAGCATTGTGCTCCCAGATGACACTATATTGTACAGTTAAACATCTGTTAAGAGGATAGATACTATTAGTGTTCTTACCACAATAAAAGAAAAATATCTCTAGCATACTGTCTCTTATGGATCCAAAGAAGATCAGAGTTAGACACTAGAGATTAACTTTGGTTATTTTCACACTTATTTTGAGGAATTAAAAGGATTTGAACTTTTTTTATTACACAGGAAATCTAAAATATCAAGTAGGTACGTGATGAATTAATAGGTTCATCAGGACAATGAAATCTTTATTGTTTGATGGAAAACACCCTTTTGTGTGCTGAAATCCTAAAGCACTTCTGTAGAAGGTGCTTTGTAGTTTCAGAAGAATCACTTGGAAACCAGTGATGTACTTCATGAACACCTTACAGCTATAGAGTCATATTGAGTTGTCTCAGTCTACAAAGGTAGCTGGTTGCATAATACCAGTTTTACTTTTGCATTTCTAATCTTTATTATACACTCCATGGTGTCTCTCTAGAGCCACTGCACCTTAGCACTGATCCTTATCTTAAAAATTGCTTCTGTTATGTTACAAATTTTTATCTCTGAATAAGATTGCTAGCTGGACATTTGCAACAGCATGGATGGGCCTGGAGAGTATTATGCTAAGCAAAATAAGCTAGTCAGAGAAAGATAAGTATCACATGATTTCACTCATGTGATGTGGAATCAAACAAAATAAACTGAACAAAATAGATTCAGAGACATAGAAGCATGGAACAGACTGTTGAACTTTGGAGGGAAGGCAGGGGAGGGTGGGTGTGTGGGAAGAGGTCAACCAAAGAACTTGTATGCATATATGTATAACCAATGGACACTGACAATAGGGTGGTCAAGGCCTAGGTTGGGAGGCAGGGGTGGGCTAGAAGGGGTTAATGGGGGGAAAGGAGGATGCGTAATATCTTAACTAATAATAGACAAACATGTAAATTGACCATCCCTCTGCTACACTTACCAGCCAATCAGGAAAGGATGAAAATTAACCCAACAAAGATGGCAGTTAATTTGCATACGCAGGCGTGGAGCGAAGACTGAAGGCTCCAGCTGGAGCAGGCTGAAGAGGCTTCACTTCTCCGCTGTGGCCAGAGCGAAGGCCTGGGTCCCAGGTGCTGGAGGAAAACCGGTGCCGGCAGCCAGGTGAAGAAAGGCCTATTGCATGAATCTCTTCATGCAACGGGCCTCTAGTCTTCAACAATAAAGATTAAAATGGGGAAGAAGAAAAAATTACTAGCTGGAACACAGGTGTCCTATCACTTATTGTTAGTTCCATTTCTTGATATGGATATTAGGAAGGCATTTCCCTGCATAACCAAGTAATGCCACTGGGGTCATTAGGGCAGAAGGAGGGTGCTTTTTCAGTTCCTTAATAACTGCATGACTGGGGAAAGTGAGCTGCCTATAATAGCTATCATTAGTTGCTCATCAGAACAGCCCTTTGAAAAAAGAATCTTTTTAGTAAATATGCCAAATAAGTTATTCTCCCTTCCTATAGTGGACACACCCTAATGAGCTCTTGTACAATCCCTAATCCTTGAATGTAGGTGGAACCTATGATTTTATTTTCACCAATAGAATATGGCAAAGATGATGAGGAAAGTCACTCCCTGGCTACATACATAATAATAAGACTTCATTTTAGCACACTAGAGAGAGATTCTTCTGCTGACCTTGAAGAAGTAAGGTGCCATGTTGCATGAGAGTCTGTAACAGGCCCATACACATGGCAGGGAACTAAAGGTTGAAAACAACCCCTGGCTGACAGCCAAGAAAACAGGGACCTCAATCCTACAATCATAGCAACTGAATTCTGCCAACGACTATGTGAATTTGAAAGAGTTCTCCAAGATACAGAAGGGAACTTGGTGAGATTATCTCATGGGAGGACACAGCTAATCCATGCCTGGACTCCCGAGTCACAAAAAATGTGAAATAATGAAAGTATGTTGTTTTAAGCTGCTACATATGTGGTAAGTTGTCATGCAACAGTAGAAAACTAATGCACTTCACTCTGGGCTCTGTCTAACCCCTTCACTAGTTCTTTCGACTTGTTTAGAAGAATCTTGTTTCATTAATTATACTCTCATTTTCCTTTATATTAGAACTTTCCTTCTAAAGTGGTACAATTCCCCCTCAACAAATGAAATATCTCACTTCTCACAAATCAAATTGTTTTCTACTTAAATGTTTATCTAAAATAGAACTTTCCTTGAACGCCTAACTTCCTCTCTTGGGAAGAAATTGACACAGTATTTCTGTGTTTCCTTGAATGTCACTGTTTAAAGGAAGAGTCTTTCTGTCTTCTACTTTCTCACTTTCTATCATTCTTCAATCCACTGAAGTCTAGCTTCTGCTCTCACTACTCCTCGTGGGAAAATGAACTCCAGACACTCATACACTATCACACTGCCTAATTAGCTAATGCTTAGATGACCCTAGGTGCCTCAAACTAAAATCTCCAAAATAAACTCATCTTCATACTCTACATTAGTTATTCATTGCATAATAAATATTTTCACAACATATGATCCCCAGACGTATTGGCTTAAAACAACAAACATTCCTTATCTCACAGCTTCTGTGGATCAGGAATATGGACAAAGCTTAACTAGGTGACTCAGGGTCTCTTTAAGGTTGACAACTAAGTGTGAGCTGAGCCTGTGGTCATCTCTTGACTGGGGAAGGATCCACTTGCAAGCTCATTGCTTTGGTAAACCTCAGAAGATCACTTCCAAACTCACTCATGTGAATTGAGAGCCTCAGATCATTTAGAGACATCAGTTCCTTGCCACCTTGCCATTTTGGCCTCTCCAGTGGGTTTCTCTCAACATGGCAGCTGGCTTTGCTCAGACTGAGGAGAGAGTGGGATTGGGGAGAAGAAACTGATAAAGAGGACGAGACAGGAATTACAGTCTTCTATGTAATCTTGGAAGAGACATCTCATCACTTTTGTCATCAAATGGTTCAGCCTTTACTTCCTCATTCAGGGGGAGGGAATTTTTGGGAGCCATTGTAGAGGCTGCCTACCACACCTCCAAACTGTCTGCCTTCCATAGTCTCTATCTCTGTTTATGGAATCACAATCCTTCCAGCTGTCTCATCCAGAACCTTGAGAATAATCTTTAACCTTGAGTATAAACATTTTTGTACTATTCACATATATTATTTTTCAATCCTCTCAAACCTATGGAGTGGGCATTACCACCATTTTATATGTGAATAACTGAGTTATGGAAGTGAAATAATTTGCATGAGTTTGCTGTAAGAACCTTATATAACAACTAGAGGCCTGGTGCATGGATTTGTGCACTGATGGGCTCCCTCAGTGTGGCCGGTGGGGATCGGGCTGAAACCGGCAGTCCCAACGCCACCTGCCGCTCCTGCTCATCCCGGCCCCGCTATGCCTGTTGCCGCCACTCCTTAGGCTCGCTGCCGCTCCACTGCGGTCTCTCAGCTGTGGTGGCCAGCTGTGAGCCCTGCATCTGGCACCTGTTGGTCAGCTGAGTGGCGCTCCTGCTGTGGGAGTGCACTGACCACCAAGGGGGCAGCTCCTGCATTGAGCATCTGCCCCCTGGTGGTCAGTGCACATCATAGTGACTGGCAGAATGGTCCAATGGTTGCTTAGGCTTTTATATATATAGATATATTTTAAAGGGCTTTATAAACTCTAAAGCACTCTACAAATATGAGTTATCATTATCTTTTGCTTTTGTTTTGTCTCCCCAGCCTTCTCCCAGTTCACTCATGCTTCATATAGAGACAGGGGGAAGCATAATTCCAAGAAAAGGGGGGAAGGTAATAATATTAAATGGCTTCCAAGGGATCTCAGCAATGTATTCAACAGACTGGATTAGTCCAGCTCACCAAGGTGGCCATTCCCTAACTGGTCTCGGGGGCCCACCACATGTTACTTTATGGCATGAGACAAGCGATGACACAATTTAGTGTTGGTGTTCTGCCTCATTGAAGACATGGCATTGTCATTATTCATTTTGGAGACAGCTTGCAGTACAGAAAGAAATCATGTCAGAAAAGGAGAGTCTTTCAACATAGTTTTATCCTGAGGGAGGAAGAGGGAAAAGGACCAGAACAAGTGGGCAATACTGACTTCTGACTTCACCCTTCATCGGCATTCCACAGGCTGACCCTGAGCTGTCATCCTCTACCTGTGAGGAAGAAGCAGTGGGAAAGTGATACTTTACATTACTTCCATGATTTCTGATATCTAAAGTTCTTTTATAGAGTCTTTTCTCATAATCCCCACAATTAATCATGAAGGAGACAGGGTAGCTATAATTATTTTTATTTTACAGATTAGGATTCTTGGATTTATTGAGTTTGAGATTTACTGAGGGGCCTGGTTAACATGAAGTCAAATGAATTGAGTGCCTCTTTACAGATTATTTTTTGCATACATTATTTTATGAACTGTTCACTATAAAAGTGTCACACATTATTGTTATCCTCATTTTTCAGATGTGAGAGTTAGAGCCTAAGGAAATAAAGTGTCTTACCTATGGCCATGCTGCAAGTATATGGTAGAGCTGGATTTTATATTAAAGTCTTTTAATTTTTTATTTCCCAAATTCTTTCCAATAAGCAAATGATATACTTAAAGAGAGTAAATTTGGAGTTCTAAGCCTGGTGACCTAAAAGAGAGGAGAGGAGAAAATAAGGAGCTTGTAAAAGATTAGCAAGAAGGAAATAGTATTGGGAAGAGAGAGGCAAATGTATCATTTAGGAACCCATTGGGATCCCCGAAAGTCATTATTTGGATTTCAGTTCCCAAGATAGGATAGGAAGATACTCCCAAGTAAAGCATGAAGGAAGTCAACTGTGTTTTCTATTGTTCAGTCCCCGAGTCATAATCTCAGAGGAATCTCAGTCCTAAAAAGGCCCGCATGGAACATGAGGCCATGAGAATAATTCCTCCAAGGAAACCCTGAAACACAAGATAAAATGTACCTTGGGTTGACTGTTCACACGTCAAAAGAAGGTGAATGTATGGGCAATTACACAGTTTTTAGTGCCTACATTTACCAAATAAATTTAGGGTCTAGCTCTTGCTTCACCCTCAACCTTTTTCTTTTAGTTTAAAACCAGCCCAAGAAAAGCCTGCAAGGAAAGACTTTATTTTGTTTTCAGACTTTAAACTCTAGGGAAGATAGAACTTGTTCAGACTCTTAAGGCTCTGACTATAAGTGTGAAAATAAAACAGCAGGTCTAAATGTAATCATGTGCTTGAAGCTAAGCAAAGGCCAAACTGAAAGCTTTTAAAGTGAAATCCCTTAGTGCACAACAGCTCAAAAACATCCCAGCAGGTCATTCTGCGTTCTCCAAAAATATTTGCTGTAGGCTTGAAATCAGATCTGAAAACTGTTGCTCAAACATGTAATAATGGAAGAATGTTTAAGCTACCTGGCCTGTGTGGTTGAACCTTCAACTAGCTCAGCTTCTCTTACTAAAGGACCCCAAAGACTCTGCCTTTGCCTTAAGTCACTGCCACACCCCCTGGGGTGAAAAATGATATCCTGCCTTCATTTGCTGACGAGGAAATTGAGATGTGTGCCCGTTAAACTATCCAAGACCACACAACAAGTCTACAGGAGAGCCAAGGCTGGCCCTCCCTTAACCAGCTCATGCTCACAGCCACACTCTCAGACCAAATCTCAGCTTTACTCACCTCAAAAAGGGGAATTTAAATACAGTCTTCACTTGAACATGTCTCCCAGGCCACCATTTTATTTTTTACTCCTTTTGCTTTTCTGAACAAAATTATCTATTTCCTGACCATCAGCAATGTGCTGTGTGCTGGTTCAATACTTGGAGGGTGTTAGGAGTTTTGTTCCCCAACCCTTACATTCATATGTTGAAGTTCTAGCCACCAGTACCCCATAATGTGACTATTTGGAGATAGGGTTTTTTAGAGAATAAGTTAAAATGAAGTCATTAGGTTTGGTCCTAATTCAATATGACTAGTGTCTTATAAGAACAGACACAGAGAGAGAAGGGAGAGCTCATGAAGACACAGGGAGAAGACAGCCATCTATAAGCCAAGAAGAGAGATCTCAGAAGACACCCACCCTCTGACATCTTGATCTCAGACTTCTAGCCTCCAGAACTGTGAGAAAATAAATTCCTATCATGTAAGCCCCACAGTCTGTGGTGCTTTGTTATGGTAGGCCTAGCAGACTAATATACCAGTAGATGCTGAGATATTAGGGAAACTTTGTCCAGATAACCCAGATCAAATGGAAATGCAAATTTTAGTTATTTGAGCCAAAGTCGCTCTTAGGGGAGAGAAAACTTTTTTATGTATAGAACTTTACCCTCAACTGACATTTAAAAAAAATATTTTTTTTATTGATCTTAGAGAGGAAGGGAGAGAGAGAGAGAAATGAAACATAAATGATGAGAGAGAATCATTGATTGGCTGCCTCCCACATGCCCCGAATTGGGGATTGAGCATGTAACCCAGGCATGTGCCCTGACTGGGAATCGAATTGTGACCTGGTTCATGGGTCAACACTCTGCCACCGACCAACACTTAGCAGGCACCCTCAACTGACATTTTAATCTTGGTATAGTAAGGTTAGACAGAACCTTTGACACAGATTTGAGGGGGAAAAATAAGTCACAAAGGTGGCAGTAGTGTGGGTGGAAGTGATCCCTCAGATGAAGACCTAGGGAGCTGATGAGGTTCATTATGCCCCAAAGGCTGGTGTGCTTGTCTCCTCTCACACTTCAGAGGAGGACAGAGAATTGAGGCTCACAACTACTGCTCTTGAGTGTGCCTAGATGTGAGTAGGTGCTACTATTGATACCGTTCCACAGATGATGAGGCTGATGAAGAGGGGTCAAACAACCTGCCTAAGGTCACATAATAGTGGCAAAACCAGAAATAAAACTCATACAGTCTGGTTTCAGAGTCGGGATGATGGTTAAAGTTATATCTATGCCTGGGCAAAGCAGAAAGGGTGCCATGGCAAACTAATGACCATTTAAAATTTAAAGGTCAGCTTGACCGGTGTGACTCAGTGGTTGAGAGTTGACCTATGAACTAGGAGGTCACGGTTTGATTCCGTCAGGGCACATGCCCAGGTTTCGGGTGTGCAGGAGTAAGCCAGTAGATGATTCTCTCTGATTGATATTTCTATCTCTCTCTCCCTTACTCTCTGAAATCAATAATTATATCAGCTGTGCACCCACGATAAGAGTTGCATTATTTACTGTAGCACCCAAGGTTTTCCATCTTCTGTGGATCAAATCATTACATTTAGGAATTTGTTTCATCGATTATTAATCATTTTCTTAGGAAGGGTTTTGTTGGTACAGATCCTTGTAAGAAATACAGTCCATTGAGGGTGTTGGGTTGTTATACACTAGAAATTATCTGTAATCACAGAACAATTAATCTTGGTTCTGAGTTGGCATTGGCTGATTTTACCATAGAAAAAGAACTCAAGTTTAAGAGATATAGTCAACCTTAATGGAACTTAAATATATTGTCTGAAGGTATTATCATGATAATAGTCACAGTTGTATCCCAATAGTATCTGTATCATCTTCTGTTATAAGGTCATTTTTATTATTCATTTACTAGTACACCAAGGGGAAAGTAAGTAAAAGCATTCAAATGAGTTTGGAAATCAGAGGCTTCAAGATATCTGGACAGGGTTGGCCAGTTATGAACTGTGGTTCAAATGTGGCTCACTACCTGTGTTTATAAATAAAGTTTATTGGCACAGAGCCATGCTCATTTTGTTTATGTATAGCATAGTGGTGTGCTGGAGCTGGTTCACACCATCTTATGAGAGCAGATTGGTGAATATTCAGGAATCTTTTAAGCTGGTTGTTAAATATTTGGTAGCTTGAAATTGATCATTGTGAGAGTATTTACACGGCACAAATTTGCAAATGTTATAGAGCAGAGCTTTCTTTTTCCTTTCCTTTCCCTCTTCATTTCTTTCTTTTTCTTCCTTTCTTTACTGCCCCCCGCCCTGAGAAGTAGTTTACCAACATATTACTGAATGTATATAACATAAGACATTAAATTATTATGGACCACCTAAGAACAGTTGATTAATTGGTTTACTTTTCATTCAGTTGTGAGATGTGGCTTGTGAGTGCCATGCTTGAACAGAGCTACTCCCTAGCCTAGAAGTTTGCAGGTAAGAGGATCCATGGAAAGAAAACCATAGAGAAAAAGAGTTCCTGACTTTCTGGGGTCTCCAGGATCCTGTACAAACTGATGCTCCCTCTTAAGAGTGAAGATGACAGAAATTTTGCCCAAAGCCTCCGGAATAAATCTTTAGGGTGGTGGGTGGGTGTTATGCAGAATTATAGTGGTCACAGAGCAGTGTGACAGAGAAAGGAAACTTGGGAGTATCTCAGGGAGAGAAAGACTAGTCAGAATGAGCAAAGGAGTGATAGACAAAGAAAGGGAAGGTAATGTAATAAAAATAATAGAATGAGGATGGGGTAAACTTCAAGGGAAAATTCAGTGGTAGTAATCATCTGGAATGTTATACTTCACAAAAAGCGGAGAGAAACGCAAATTCCTGGGTCCCATCACAGACCCATGGAATGATGACAGGGGTCAAGGAAGTTGTTTAACAAGGGCCTTAGGTAATTCTAATCATGGAGAAAATTTGGGAAAAATGAGTTACTATATGTGAAAATACCTATTAATACAGTAACAAGGACATAATTGAAAAACGTTGAATGAATGAACCATCTAATGACCAGGTGATATTCAATGATTACAAGTTTCTTGGCACAATCATCCTCTCACATATTCAGGGAAATAGTATTAATACCTGTTACCACTCTGCACTTAGGGGAGGATTAGTGGAGTTTGCTCTGAACTCTCTGGATGGTAAGTGCTGTGTAAACTGCAGCTGCTAGGTTTATTAGTTCATTGGAAGTAGGCAGGAAGGGTTGAGAAATATTTATCTCAGAGAGTTACTGAGTTGTGTGCATAGGCTGTAGCTGTAAGAGGATAGGCTCTGCTGGGGAAAGAGCAGGAGGGAAGAGCAAGGACTGTAGTGCCCAACAGTTGATCTCAGAGCTTCATGGCCCAGGCAGTAAAGAGGCAGAGCCATCCCCACTCTGGAGATCAGTAGGTCCTGTCCCATTGAAAAATGATTGCAGGAAGAAAGGATGCTTGGGATTTCCAGGTGAAATAATCTGGTCCCCAGGAAGAGGATCATTTTTTATGGCCCGGAACACCCCACTGACAGTTGTCTCTGGGGTGTCATGAAGAGGGATGAGGCTCAAAGATAGGCATTCCGGCTTTCACTTGTCGCTATCAGCAGCACATGATGGGCAGGTGAAGGCCACTCACACCATGTTCCGCAAGGGTAGCTCTTTGCTTCAAAGAAGGTCTTAAAAACATCTGCCAGTGGGGAGAAAGTCTGCTCTGTGCAAGTGCTAATAACCAGTGCCTAGAACAGACATTCTCCTTTCTCTGCCAAATTCATTCTTCACCTGCCTCCAAAATCCAGTTAAGAACCCCTGCCCTTTGAATGCCTTCTGACTCTTCCTGTCTGTTTTCTTCTCTTCCTTGGATTCTATTCGGTTCTTGGAACATAGCTTAATTGAGTGGCCATGGAACAGTTTAAAAACCATGGATATAAAAGCCAGCCTTCTTGGTTCCATGTTTTGAATATTTCACATTATTATCTGTTTTTATATAAGATTGTGTGCATATATTTTCACTTCATTGGTTACTAACAAATCATTGTATAAAGAGGAACAGTGTTCTTTACTTGCCTATGGCCCTCTCCTAATGGAACAGGCAAATAAAGTTTATTCTTCATTATCTAGAAGGGGCATGATGTTGATAACTCCTAATATGATATGATTAAAAACATGATATGCTTAAAACTCTAGTTGTTTAGTTTGGTCTGATATTGCATTAAATGTTTCCATAAGTTTCCATACTGGCTAGAAGGTAGAGAATAGCTATCAGAAACATCCTGTAGAGTAGAGAGAATCTGTGACTAAAATGTAATTGGAAGTTTATGTTGGCCATGGAAGAGTTCAAAATGAAAAATTCACTTGAATATCAAGAATTAACAGTAACAGGACGTGGCTTCCTCTGGGAAACGCATAATAATAATAATAATAATAATAATAATAATAATAATAATAATAATGAAAGATTTAAAAATGTAGGAGGAATTCCTGTTCACTAGAAGACATGTTTTACATGTAACTTGGATTTCTCCTAGAGAGTAGAAAAGTAGTACAATAAAATCTCCATTATTCAGAATTTATAATTATTTGCCCTAGAAATGTTCTAATGTTCATCTTTGTTCTATCATTGAAGAACAAATTGGATAAAAATGTGATGGAAATATCACTTTGAAATATTAAAATTGGTGAGAAAGTGTTTTGAAAAAATGTTTAATTACATTTAAAGGTTTATTCTAAATCATCTTTAATTTTTCATTATGCAAGGATTCTTAGGAACATAGGTACTTGAAATAGTTTTTGTCTTATTATTAGAAAGAATACAATTATGTACATTAAAAAGCTTCTACAGTTTAGTCTTCTCACTATCAAATGAGCCTTCCCCAAATTACCTTGTCTTTAGTGTATTTTCCAACTCTTTCCACACTTAGCTTAGTATCATAGCAAATTCGAAATTGGAAGAAATCATGTAATGATAGTAATGGTGATAATGCAAAAAACCCAGAGAATTGCCCTAACTAACCTAATTATGCTTGGAAATAATACTAAACGTTTTAGTTTCTGATAATCTGATTTATTTGGGGCTACTATGAATTTTAGAATGGTTGATTTATAGGATTAATAAAGTAACTCTGGGACTTGTGTAGCCTGAAGTCCCTGTTCTTTATAAAGGATTAGAGAGTTTGGTGAGTCCCTGTGGGAGAGCTGATCCAGCTCATGTCATATTGGATGGGAGGCTTGTGATAAAGAGGGTGAAGAAGGAAGGGATGTAGATTTCATCATTGCCCAGAATTAGCTTGAGGAGGGATAACTTACAACATGCAGCTAACCAGAGGCACCAAGATCAAAGGCTGATTGCCATGTATCCAGGAAGCACAGGACTGTGCAGGGAAGAAAGAGGAAAGCAGATGTTAAAATCAAAGAAATCTGAAAAAGGTTTGGTAAATGGCTTAAATGGGCCACAGGGGACATCTTCATAGTAAAAGTTTAGAGGAATCCTGACAGGTTTGGGAGATTAGTTGATTTCTTTTTTCTTATCTGTTTTTTTGCTCCTCACTCTTCTTTTACCCTGTCCCCAAAGGACCAACAATTAATTGACTAAACCACAAGTGGTCCCTGGGTAGATGTTGACTTTCATCACTTCTCCTTCCTCCTCTATCAGATGGGCTGAAGATGGTGGGCTACAATGAAAAGCAGGTTATGCCTTAGAGCAGAGAAAGGTAAAACTACAGAGAGACAGATAGCTGAGAGAGAGAGAGAGAGAGAAAGAGAGGTGGAGCTGGAATTTACAATTTAACAATACACCCAAAAACCTTTCCTAATAATCCTAAGAGATCCTGTAGATCTCTTGTCCCCTCTGGGCATCTGTGTTATAGCCCTCTTAATAAGTTAACTAGGAGAAACAGTATGGAAGGGAATACCCTCCTGTCAGCTACTCCATTCCTCCCTTATTGCCCTGCCTCTGAAGATGAGGGCAGTGCAGAGCAAAGAATCCTGGTTTTGCCCAGCCTGGGTGGCTCAGTGGTTGAGTTTTGTCCTATGAACCAGGAGGTCATGGTTTGATTCCTGGTCAGGGCACATGCCGGTCAGGGCTCAGTGCCCTGTGTGGAGCGTTCAGGAGGCAGCTGACCGATGATTCTCATCATTGATGTTTCTCTTTCTCTCTCTCTCTCTCTCTCTCTCTCTCTCTCTCTCTCTCTCTCTCTCTCTCTCTCTCTTTCTCTCTCTCTCTCCCTCCCCCTCTCCCTCTTCCTCTCCCTCTCCCTTCATCTCTAAAATCAATATATATATTTTGGGGCAGGCCGGGCTGAGGGACCCCCCCTCCAGTGCATGAATTTTCATGCACCAGGCCTCTAGTGTGTGTGTGTGTGTGTGTGTGTGTGTGTGTGTGTGTGTGTGTGTGTGTGTGTGTATTTAAAGAAGCCTGGTTTTGCTGCCATATACATTTGAGTTTGAATTCCAGTTCTGATAGTAGTAACATGACCTACAATAAGCTATTTAACATTTGATTCTTGGTTTTGACACATCTATCTTTCAACATTGTTGTGAGGATTAGATGCAATGTATGAAATACTGGCACAGTGCTAGAAGCATGTAGGTAGGTAGACCTTGGGAAGATGACGTAGCTTAGGAAGATGAAATAGTACTAATTTATAGGATTACTGAGTGGATTGAGAGAGAGAGAGCATGACACAAGCTCTGGGATCACTGGATGTTCAAATCCTGGTTCCATCCTCACTGGCTATATATTGTTGTGCAAGGTATTTAATCTCTTCTTGCACAGGCTTTCCAATCTGTAGCATGAGTATAATAATAGCACTTAATTAATGGGGTTATTATATAGATAGAATTAGGTGTTAGCCTTAAAACACTAAGAACAGTGCCTGTTATATAGAAAGGGTGAGAGGTTTTTTTTTTGTTTTTTTTTAAAGGAGATATAGTACATAGAATACTTTAGCACAGTATATCTAATACATAAGCAAAACTTTAATATTAGTATAATTAGCTAGTGCTTATTTTATATGGTTTTAGTTTAATGTTAAGTAATTTCTCCTCACATGAGATTTGAAAGCCTCTGCAATAAAACAAATCACAGAATTATAAATCCCAGGGTGGTGGAACTTATCTGAAAGGTGTTCCTGTGTGGTGGTTGTAAAACTGACCCTAAAATTCTTCTGCTCTCATCCCATCAAGAGGTGGAGTTTATTTTCCCTCCCACTGATTCCAGGCTCAGTGACTACTCACATGATAAAATAATATGTAAGTGATGCTTCAACTTCCTGTCTCTTGGGCTGCTTGCTCATAGAACCCAGCCATCATGCCCATGTGGGGAGGAACCGATGCCTCTGTTTCTCTGAGCTCCCAGGTGACATGTGAGTGAGCCACTTTGAACATGCAACCCTTTTATACCAGATTGAGCCTACAAAGCTGACACTGTCTGTAATAGAGACTGGCTATGCCTGCTGAGCACTTACCCATGTTACAGATTTGTCGGCAAAAGTTTTGTTGTTATTTCCCGGCATTAGTTTTGGAGTACTTTATGGAACAATAATTAACTGGAACATCTAGTTTGTTCCCCCACTGATGTTTGCATCTCCTTTATACATTCACTTATTTAACCTTTGCTTAACTATTTAACCATTGAACAAGTATTTATTGAATATCTTAAGTATCAGACATTTTCTAGGCACTAGGGGATGCATCAGTGAATAATAAGAAAGGTCTTCACTGCAAAATTCCTCATATATGAAGGCAGAAAGACAAAAAAAGAATAAATATATAATATGATGTCTAGCTTTGATATGTGCTGTGAAGGAAAGGGAGATGATATAAGGAGTGATGAATCGTGTGTGTGTGCACACGTGTGTTTGGGGACAGATGTTACTACTTCAGGAAGGGTGTTTGGGGAGCACTACCTAATGAGGTGACATCTGCACAAAGATCTGAAGGAAATGAGGGAGCTGGTTGTATAGATCCGGAGAGATGGAGAGTTCCCAGCAGAAGGAAGAGCGGTGTAAGTTCTGAGGCAGGAGCATGTGCACATGTTCAAGGAATAATAATTAGGCCTTTGAGGTTGGAAAGGAGTGTTCAAGGAGCAGATTGATCGGAAGTCAGGTCTGAGAGAAAGTGAGAGCTTCAGAGGCTATGTAAAAAAAGTTGTATGTAATTCTAAGTGAGATGAAAAGGCATTGGAGGGTTTTGATCATTCCATTTTTTATTAAGTCCAAATTTACATGAAACAAAAATGCACAAATTTTATGTGCATAATTTGATAAGTTTTGACAAATGTATACTCCTGTGAAAATAACCAGTCATCACAAGAAGTTATCTTTTGCTCACTACTCATCAGTCCCCACCCTTATCTAATAGATAGCCACCATTCTGATTTCCATCACTGTAGATTAATTTTACGTATTCTTGAACTTAATATAAATGAAATTGTACAATGCATACTATTGTATGTCTGGTTTCCTTCTTTTAAAAAATGTTTTTTTAGCCCAGCCTGCGTGGTTTAGTGGTTGAGTGTCAACCTATGAACCGGGAGGTCATGATTCTATTCCCAGTCAGGGCACATGCCTGGGTTGTGGGTCAATCCCCAATAGGAGGCATGCAGGAGGCAGCCGATCAATGATTTTCTCTCATCATTGATGTTTCTCTCTCTCCCTCTTCCTCTCTGAAATCAATAAAAATGTATTTTAAAAAATGTTTTTGAGATTTATTCATATTGTTGCATGCATCACTAAATCATTCTTTTTTATTGCTGAGTAGAATTCTGTTCTATGAATACCTCACAATTGGTTCATCCGTTCACCTATGACGGATATTTGAGTTATTTTCAGTTTTTTTCTACTATGAATAAAACTTCTATACTAGTAAACATTCTTGCAAACATCATTTTGTGGGTATATATTTTTCATCTCTCATGGGTTAATGCCTAAGCATAGAATTGATGGCTCACAGGGTAAATGCATGTTTAACTTGATAATCCAAATAGTTTTCCAAACTGTTTGTGCCATTTTATACTCCCCCCAGCAATGTGTGGGAGTTTCAGTTGCTCAGCTTACTAGCCAACATTTGGAGTTCTCAGTTACTCTCTTCTGCCTTGGCTTCTTACTTTCACAGCAGTCACGAGATCCTATGTTCTCCATGCCCCAACCACAGGGCCAAGATAGGAAAAAAAGACAGTAAATTTTGTGAGATAATATCAGTATTTTTATAGCTGTTTTAATATTAAAAATATTTGTTGAACTTAAACATGATCTCTAGCTTTATTTTTATAATATAGTTTAGTATTTAACAAATCTTTGTAAGGTAATATCTTTAAGTCCACATTATCTCTTTCTTCTATTGTCATAAATGTGTTATTGATTTCTATAGTGTAACTTTAATGTATTTTAAAATAGTAAGTTATCACTCACATTTTGCTGTTTTCCATTCATATAATCCCAGTTTCTTCTTTTTTGTTGATTTCAAAGAGTAAGGAAGAGAGAGAGAAGTAGAGACATCAGTGATGAGAGAGAATCATTGATTGACTACCTCCTGCATGCCCCACATTGAGGATCAAGCCCACAACATGGGCATGTGCCCTGATTGGGAATCTAACTGTGACCTCCTGGTTCATAGGTCGGCACTCAACCACTGAGCTACACTGGCTGGGCTAATCCCAGTTTCTTTAATAATTTTCATGTAAATATGATTTTCCAATCCCTCAATCAAGTGTGTGACTATTCTCAGAAGTGCTTCTATGGACTACCTATAGTTATTCAATTGAATCAATAATATCAGGTTTCAAAGCAGTGAATTCAGCTGTAAATTACTTTGGGCATCTCTCTGCATTTCTGTGTATATAAGCCAGTGTGAACTGTTTTTCATCGGTTGTACAATTTCTCTATTTACACTTTCTAAGAATGAAGCTGTGCATGATCTCCAGCCACATGTGTGCTCTATGTATATGTGGAATGTTATATATGTAAATAAACACAGCTGCACTTATTAAATTGTATGACCATATGAAAACACACACATGCAATGCACACATACTCTTGCACACATGAGACTTTCAGATAAGTCCAGTCAGGGTGTTTATTTGAAGGGTTATGGTGTGGTCACTCAAGTATGTCCTTTTGCTTGGTTTATTAGGCTCTTGTGTTGTTTGGTTACATAAACACCCTGCCCTAGATTTGTAAGGGTCCTTGCTACAGCCCTGCCCTTTCCACTTTTCATCATTTACAAAAACCATTCAATAATTTGGGTTCTTTTTAAATGAATATTTTATACAGCCCAGCTGGTGTGGCTCAGTGGTTGAGTGTCGACCAATGAACCAGGAGGTCATGGTTCATTTCCTGGTCAGAGCACATGCCCGGGTTGTGGGCTTGATCCCCAGTGTTGGGCATGCAAGAAGCAGTCAATCAATGATTCTCTCTCATTATTGATGTTTCTTTCTCTCTCTCCTTCTCCTTTCCTCTCTGAAATCAGTAAAAATATATCTAAATATATATATATGTACAAACAGAGAGAGAAAAGAACAGATTTTGTTGTGTTTCCTAAGCTCTGACAGTTTTCAAATGGGTTAAACTCTTATGATGAAAAGTGGTTGAGCTCCTATTATATACATTTCATTCTGACAAGAAGATAATGTGTTTACTATATTGCGTTATAATTTACCATTTTATGTGTCTGTCCTTCCTGCCTGGTAATAAATAATAACCAATGCTTCATTAATATATGTTATCTCTAGTAAGAAGTATAGTTCTTGGCACAAAGTAATTGCCCAATAAAAAACAAATGCCATGCTAAAGGTATGAATTTTACTAGATTCTCAAAGTCAGCTCATGATAGAAGTAGAAAGCAGAGGGTTGTACAAAGTTTTTGTCCCCACCAGTCTAATGAAGCTGCTCTTTCTTCTCAAAGTGACCAATAAGTTCCATCATGTTAAATCTATTGGCAAATTATCAATCCTCTTTTTTTCTCATCTACTCCTACTGTTACCCCCAACTGCCCCACACTTTAGTCTCCATTTAATAGAGTTTTTCTCCTAAAACACAAATCAGATTGTATCCGTCTTCTCAAAACCTTCCAAAGGCCTCCCAGGTCACAGAGAACTCAATCCAGAGTTCTTACCATGATCTTCAAGGCCATGACTGTCTTTCTGACCTCAGCTGCCACTTCTCTGATGCTCACTTGCTCCAAACACACTCGTCTCTTTGCTGTTCTTTGAACTTGCCAAGCATGTATTGACCTCAGAGCTTTGCACATGTCATTTTCTGTTTGTTTGGTTTTTTCTTCAGAATCTACATGGCTTACTTGTTCATTTCACTCAACATTAAGTTGTCTTTCTGTGACAGCACTGTCTCATTCTCCAATCCATTTATTTTCATAATATCTCCACTACCTGGCATTAAATATTTCCAAACTTGTTTTTTGCTCATCTTTTCACTAGAATATAAACTTTATTTATTCATTGCTGTTTCCTGGGAGCCTAGAATAGAACCTTGGCAAATTAGAGGCACTCACAATGTCTGTTGTACAAATAAATGAAGCACAAGTCTATTAGCCACTTTTCTGAGCTATGGTTTAAGTGGTCCTTTAAAACCTCAAGAAACAGCTTCTCCCAATATATCTTGGTACACAATGCTGAGTGTTGGGGAGAAAGTGGGTAAACAAACATAGAATAAAAAATCTGGAAGAAGAAATGAGACTCATTTGAGGTTCAATGTTACTATTAGGAATAACTCCGGTTAAAAGTCACTGGAAGAAAAATACATCCAGAGGCCCCAAAGTAAGTTCATAGGGAGAAAAAGAAGGTTCTATGATGGCTGGGGATTTTGGAGGCAGCTGATAACGAACCAGCTTATGGCTGAAGCTAGAAACTTTCGTAGGTCTAGGCAGCCTTGCACAGCTGACATGTTTCAGGAAGAATGGCTACGTTCAGGCACATAACCAAAATACAACCATAACCTTAGAGTCCCAAGTGTATTACATTGCCTAACCAACCAAGGGGACAGCCATAAATAGAAATCCATCAGATCATGTGGCGGCAGCAGAAACAATGGCACCAGGTCATGGCAGACATCTAGTTCTTTCTGCTTGGCATTTGGAAGCAGGAATAATTCCTTTGAAATAAATACAGAGGTTTCTTGGAAAATTTGGGTGGGAGACTTAAAGGACTATGGGTGCATTTCTGTCTTTGTTTTTATTCCCTAAAAAACTTAGAGCCAGAGATAATGCCCAAATATTGGAATCAGTTCAGACACCAGTGCATTAAAGTTCTTTTAAAAAATTATTGTAGAATTCATTTTCTTTTGAGGTTCCATTCATCTAGCATTTCGATCTATAAATCAATTAAATACTTTAGGAAGTTACCAGCATACAAAATGACAATTTAGATGACCTCCTCACCTTATGAATTTATGATTTTATTATTTTTTTCTAATTAAATGGGAAGTTAGTGGCAGAGATAAAAATCAGATTTTATTTCTCTTAAAGGAGTATGAATTTAATGTATTTTCCTGAATTACATGGAATTCCAAATCTGCATGTAATTCAGCAGTTCCATCAACTACAAAACATTTTATTATACCATAACAAAAAGCTATTTAGAAATGTATGTTAATGCAGTAACACCTATTGCAATAGAAGCCTTGTACATTGTTAGCATTAAGTCTTATAAGCTTGATTTTGTAATTTCACAGGCATAAAGAAAAATGGGTTTTTATATAGCTGTTAATGTCTAAGCCACTGACATGGCCCATTAAGATTGGGAATTTCAGCTACCAAGGATCAGACTTTTCTGAATGAAAGGTCTTTATAGAAACAATAAGGCTATGTCTATACATTGCAATGACATTATCTATGGAATAGTTGATTCAAAATCAGACTATCTTGTTGATAGATTGGTGGTCATTTGGTGGCATATGCAAATTCCTGTGACCCTCCAAACCTCCAGAATGACCAAATTGTCTAAAATGTTAGTCTTTGTTGTTGTTATCTAGTTATAATCAATTTGAATGAAGCAAAGGTATGCTGTGCTTTAGGTAATGATGAAATTAAATACATAAATGTAAGTTTGGGCATTAATACAAGCTAAAACAAAGAAGAGGATATAGTCATAAAACTACATTTGGCCACGTGGGTTCTGAATAAAAAGATAGGTGACTGGACTGGAAAATAGTTGAATAAGGGGTGAATGAAAGAGAGAAAGGGAAAGCATACAGTGTGTTATAGAAGAAACACTGCCATTAATAAAGAACAATAAGCTTGAGGCCTTAATCAGTTATATTCCCTGGAGGCAGTATTCCAATTCTGATTCTGTTTTCTCCCAGGCTTCTGAAATCTACCTCTGTTTCTAGTTTAACATCTCCTTCATGATATTTGCCAGCTTAAATAAACTTTATTGAGTAATTACCTTTTAATCACCCCTTTCAAAGTCATAAAAATGAGTCATCCTATATTATAAAAGCCTAATATGCAAATCGACCAAACAGCAGAACAACTGGTGGAACGACCAGTCGCTATGACATGCACTGACCACCAGGGGGACAAATGCTCAATGCAGGAACTTCCCCAAGCCTGCAGACCCCAGGCCATCCAAGGCAGGTACCAGCAGGAGCGGGGGAGGGTTGATTGCTCCGCTGTTTGCCCCGCAGAGGGAGGTGACCATTGGCAACAGGGGGTGGGGCAGGCGAGGGGGAGGCTCCAGGGCGGCCAAGATAGGTGCCAGTGGGGGCCTCCCAATCACCCCGCTGGTCGCCCCACAGATTGGCCCTGATCGCCGGCAAGGCCTAGGGACCCAACCCATGCACAAATTTTGTGCACTGGGCCTCTAGTTACTTAAATAATCAGCAACAGCAATTAGTTACAGCAACAGTCAACAGACCTTTTAGTTGTCTGAATATAAATGGTAAGAGGAATTTAGGATATTTTGTTTTTTCAAGAAAGCTAGGTAACTAATTTAAAAGTAAGTGGGAAATACTGTGCAAACAATATCTCGAATAATCTTCCGACCTCCAAATTATTCATTTGACTATTCATTAATTCATTTGACTATTTTTGAGCATCTGCTCAATGGTAAATCCAGGGTTGAATTCTGAAGGGTACCAACTCTGACCTCTGTCAATGGCCTTGTGTGTAACCAGTGAGACTGACTTATAAATCATTAAAGAAAAGTAGCAGTTTGAAGGGTTTTTTCACCTTTTAAACAATTATGCTAGTGTCAATTTAATTGGAAAAATATTTTTCTAAATGAACTAGTTATTTGACTGACTTGAACTATGAAGTCAATCAAAATCATTAATCAAGTAGACAGCTATCGATAGAGCCATACCTGAATGTTTTAGTAATTCCAACAATATTAAATTTGCAACTATTATCAATTAAACTTATCAAATCATAGTTATTAGGTAAATATTACTTAACAGGTATTTGCTAAACATGTGCTGAATAAATGAATAATAATTTCATTCAATCATTCATTGACAAATTATTCATGAAATTATTTCATTCATTTTCAAATTTTAGTGTACATGTGAATCATATGCTAATCTTGTAAAAATGCAGATTCTGATTCAGTCATCCTGGAATGAGGCCAGAGAGCCTACATTTCTAACAAGTTTCTAGGAGATGGTGATGTTACTAGTACATGAATCTCACCTTTAGTAATACAAATGTCCTCAGTCGACAACCATATAGGAAGCTACTAAAAGTTCTGACTCCTGCAATATAGTTACATTTCTGTTATTTGTCACTGGTGTGATCTTGGGAAAATGACTCTCTTTGAATTTTATTTTACTAATCTTTTAAGTAGGGAAAATTATACCTAGCTGATTGTTATGTGAATCAAATGATAAAATGAGTATGAAAGTTATTTTTATAATTTGAAAGAGTCTGCATTTATATTAGAATTATTATTATTAACTAAGTAGAGGTGATTAATAAGGAGGATCTTTCTTTGAATACATAGTAACTATTAGCAAACTAATTCAAATGAATATTCTGAGATGTGAAGCCTTAATCAAATGCTTACTAGGACATACAGGTATGTACATGATAGCATGTTTCTTCACTACCAAAGCTATTAAATATGTGACCCGATTTCACCTGGTTTACAACAAGATACTCTTTCACTGTAGGATATTAATTATTATTTACAAGTTCATTATAAAAACTGAGATGTCCTACGTAACAAAGGCCCAGAGACAATATTTTATGGATAGCATACAAAGAAGTTAGAGATTGGTGATTTATAGATCAGGAAATAACAGTTAATCAACTTTCCTGACTTCCCAAGCCATGTTGGGCAGTTTTGCATCACCTTTAGCTTGTCAGCTATGTTTGTATTAATGGTGATACCTTTACAGGCTGAAACAGGATATGCACACTCTTGGAGGTGCTGTATGGAAATTCTCCAGCATGACTGGGAGGCCAGGGGCAAACTATTGTTGCTCATCCATCAGCACCATCATGTGCTCTGACCTCAAACATAGTCCATGGCATTCACTGTCACAGGAAAAAGGGTCTGACTGCATTCCCACACACCAGTGCTCACCAAACACTACATGATGTCGTATTCATTTGAGAACCATTTATTCATTAGTTTTTGCATCTACAGCAGCCCAGATGTTGGACTTGGGGATTTGAAAAGCTTGGAAATGATTTTTAAAAAAGAGCTGAATGGCCAGCTGGTGTGGCTCAGTGGTTGAGTGTTGACCTATGAACCAGGAGGTCACAGTTCAATTCCCAGTCAGGGCATGTGCCCTGGTTGCGGGCTGGATCCCTAGTGTGGGGTGTGCAGGAGGCAGCCTATCAGCCTATCAATGAATCTCTCTCATCATTAATGTTTCTATCTCTCCCTTTCCCTTCCTCTCTGAAATCAATGAAAATATTTAAAAAAGAGAGCTGAATGTATTTAAGGATTTGAGAAATAAGATATATAAGAATAATGAAAGAGAAAGGAAAGCCAAGGGCACCTTGACATACATTCTTACAACATTTGGGATTAAGCCTCATACACTGCATTGCATCTAGTTATGATTTGTTTATATTCTTCTAAGAATTTGCTTGTATTCATCTTATAACATGTATTTAATTCTATCATGTGTGTAGTTATTTATTACCCATTTAATTGAATCTAGCCAGTTGTTTAGGTGGATTCCTTACTCATCCTAATTATCTCCCAGAGTGTCCTAAATAGTGATTGCTTTCAATAAATGCTTGTTGACTAAATAAATGGTAAATAAGTGAACCACCATTGCATACACAGAATCAATATAGGTTTAGGAATTCTCAAGTAATAAGGACATAGAAATTGTGCTGGAAGAGACTAGAACTAAGCATTATCTACAAATAGTCTCAGATTATGGTGGTATCACTAGCATGTAGAATAATAAAGAGATTCAGAACTATTTACTGAGAAAAGCACAGCATTTACTTGTGTTGAGATGCTCCATTAAGAATATAAAGTTATCTCTTTATTCACCACAATAAGACATCTTTGCCATCTCCATGCCTGATATCTCTAAGCACATTGCTCTTAAACAACACACTGCTTTCTCTTCAGGTTTTTTCAGTTATAATGTGAGAGCCACTAGTTGATTATTAACAGCCTCTCTGGGACAGCTGAAGTTTGAGAAGCATGGGTCACCTATTTTCAAGTCCATTGTCCTTTTCACACTGAAACTTGTCATTCAACAGTTCCCAATGATCTCATGATTGCTAAGCCTAAAGGACAACTCTCAGACTTTATCTAACTTGGCTGATCTGCAGCCATTAACCTGGTTGACCACTATCTCCTTGAAAGGCTCTGGGTGCTGGCTTTCTGTAATACCCACTCTCCTATTTTCCTCCTCCTTTCAGACCAACCTTCTCAGTCAACTTCTTTGCCAGTGCTTCCCAGGGGTTTGTCATTCCTTCTTCTCAAGCTACACACTCCTTTCTGTGCCTTCATCTTTCTTTCCGGTTTTAAGTATCACTTATCCCGCCTTCATCTGTAATATGGAGGTTCATATTTAGCCAATAATACATTTTCAGTTTCTAACATGCAACTTCATGAGGAAAACTTAATGTCAAAATCTGAAAAATAAAAAAAAATATATATAGGTACACATGATTTTGTGTTTGGAAACCGTGCATCCAGCTTTTAGGCAAGGTTAGAAATCCATACAGACTTGCTTGATCTGCCCACCGCTGCCCATAACCTGTTCTTTCCTCTACCCTCCCAAGCTGCTCTCTGAACTTCGTCCAGTCTCCACTATTGGGAAACTTGACAAGCCCTTCTTTCTGGCCAAGACAAGTTGTCATCCAATTTCACAGAAAGTTTTCACCATTCAGAAAGAGTTTGTTTTACCAAAAGAATTCACCTTTGGGCCCTTTCAAATAAACAACTCTCCAAGGAAATTTAATGTCTGATTCAACTAATCAAAATTAGATTTACTCACATTTAAAAAACATGTCTATCATTCTGCCTCACTTTATGTAACTGATGTGTCCCTGAAATATATACAAATCAGATAGTTGTAAGTAGAATAATAGTTCAAATGTAATGAATTTGATAAGGAACACAGGAATCTACTTATATAAAAACCCTGGGTGTAACATCATGGCCAGAAGCACGACCAAATTGTTTCTTTGTTATGGGGTGGGACCACAACATTAGTAACAAAGAAACAGAATTTCTGGAGGATGAGGCCCAGAAATCAGGATTTTAAAAAGATTCCCAGGTGATTCTAATGTGCAGCCAAGGTTGAGAACCACTGATCTATAGATATAGTATTTCCAAAGGTAGCTTCAATAATAGATCCATTACAAATCATTTCACTTCCACACTCTGCTCCGAGGGTAGGTTCCTGCCTCAAAGCTCGCCCTGAGAGCGGGTTCCTGCCTGAAATCTCACCCTCCAGCTGGGGGAGGGCGCAGCCGTTTCCAAGACAACCCCTGCAGGACCGACTTCCTTCCAGTTGGTCGTGCTTCTGGCCATGATGTTACACCCAGGGTTTTTAAAGTAAATAGTATATAATCTATCTTCATGTAAATTTGGACTTTATACTTACATATGAAGTGTACTTATTGTTGAAGGCATACTAGTGTACAAGAGAGAAAGAAGGTGAGGCGAACACTTGTGTAGGACCTGCCAGGGGCCAGGCATCATGCCAGCAGCTGTGGCCTGCCATGATCAGAATGCTTAGGTTTTTGCTTTGGTTTGTGTGTGATAGGATATAGGTCAGAAGAACTGTGTTTATCCACAGTCAAAAATATTTTTGCTCCCCCAAATCCAAATGCCTTTGAGTTTGCTGTTTCCCCTCTGCCCTCAGTCTCTTTCCACCCTCTCCTTTTCCTAAGCTATCTCAAAGGGCAGATCCATGGCAAGCTTATTTACTATTACATGAGTTATTGATAAAAAATAACTATTAAATAGATATGGTAATATATATATGATTTTGGTTTTTTGTCTTGGCTAATGTAACTTAAGTAATAGTAACTACTTGAGGTTCCTTCCATATCTCTAGTTACATTCAAGCCTTTTTCTCCCCTCTGATTGCTGGGACAGCCTCCTCATTCCACGTGTCACAAAGATGGGGGTGGTCTGTGGATCACAGCTTCCACCTCTTTGACAAGAGTTTCTTAACTAGAAGTATAATGAGGTGGGAAAGGCACTGGAGAGCACTTAACTACATTAACACTTAGAGAACTCAGGCCCCATCCTCCACTCCTGATCACCTTCCCACCATCTTCTGTCCCCCACCCCAACCCAGCCACTCAATGGGCCTCGTAGATATGAACAGCAGCACTTGTGTTAACAACTTGGCCACTGCAGGAAGCCAGACCCCAGGAAACAACAAAATATTTCCCTCAGGGAGGCCCTGGCTTGGGGCTTCTCTTCCTCTGCTGTGTCAACAAAGCCTATGTTTCCTAACTCACAGGCCATAGAATAAGCCGAATTCCTGATTTTTTTTTTCTTACCTTCCTCTCTGGATGGAAAGGGCCCTATTAGACAGAATTTATATAGCTAAGTTGTGTTGATTTTACTCTCATTAATGGCTCCGACTCATAAAAAAAGCATTGGGGATTTTAAAAATGTATCTGAAAAATAAACAAATACAAGAACTCTAGTTCTTTTTCCAGAACATGAAGCAAACAAAATACTCTGAGTAGGAGTGCCTAATTGTGTTTCACATAGTATAACGAGTTAATAAATCACACAGCAGCTATGTAAATATGTCTAACCTCTGTGTGTAGAATAGTTAATATCCCAACAGCTAATGTAAGTGGATGTTTATTAAATTATGGGAACTCTACATTAATACAAAATAGGCTGACCAAAATTTAAAGGAATACAAAACATATAGTCTTGGATTTGAGGGCGAGCTGGCTGCGCGACATCTGTCACCCCTTTGATCACTAGGGTTGATTTGGCTGATCTGGCTGCCTAGGCGGGTGCCTTCTCATCCCGTACCCATCTATGTGTATCCCTCCCTTAACTGCGTGCTGGGTCAGAGGACAGCCTTACCCCCAGAGGAGAGGACTGGTCTTCCATCAAGGGTATATGAGTAGCTGAGCTTCCCTGATAGAACCTTCAAACAAGCTCTCAAAACATGCCGTCTTCATCACTTTATAGTTGTTTTTTTAAGGAAGAGCAGAGTAGAAGGATGAAATAATATGCAAATATCAGATACCCCACATTGTGTTTTATTTAATATGCACATACACACTGAACACACAGGCATAAATAGACACACACATGGTTAGTTTCTGCATGCTCCAGTTCTGCCTGTTTGAAGCACAGGAAACCTTTGCCTCATGCAAAGAGCCTCAACTTGACATTGTGGCTTTATTTGCCACTCTAGACTTGCCCAAATCCATCACTCCAGCCATATGTCTTCTAAACACCTGGCATGTTTCATATTTGCCACTTAGTCATATCATCGTCTTCAACTACCTCCCACTTATCCACATTTTTCAGAAGCTGTCCAAAACCCATATCCTCTGTAAAGCCTTGTCTTCAAATGTCCAGTGATTTTTCTCATTTGAATTCCCAATTCCTAACTAACTCTAATACTCCTTTTCACACCATTTTCTGGGAGCTGCCATTATTTTTCTTGATATGTGTAAAGATCTTACCTCCTGAAAGTTGATTATAAACTCTGAAGGACATTATTCATACACTACTCTCCCCAGAAACCTTTCATCATCCAGCACATTGCCTGCTAATGGAATAGTTGCTAAAGAGGTAGATACACTGAAATGAGATGGAACCAAGGAGAGTTGTATATTAAGGCTATGTACACCACTACATTTCGATCAGAAATTTAATAGCAAAAAATGTATCCCATGTCATTTTTGTTAAGGGAGATGGTAAATTAATCTCAGTGGGTTGAATTTCTGATTGGCAGGTAAAGGAATTGTAGATAAAATCTTAGAGTTAATAGAGGGCTGACCAGATCAAAAAATGAATGAAATTGCAAAAGTGTTGTGTTCGGCTCTGGCTGGTGTTTTTCAATGGTTAGAGTGTCGGCCCATGCACAGAAGGGTCACGGATTCAGTTCCCAGTTAAGGGCAAGTACCTGGGTTGCAGTTTCGATCCATGGGCCCCAGTTGGGGCATGTGGGGGAGGTAGCCAATCAATGTGAAAGACACATTGACGTTTCTCTCTCTCCCCTTCCCTACCAATCTTTCTAAAAATAAAAAAATAAAAGTGCTGTGTTTGCATATATATATGCAATTGTATATAGTAGTATGTTAAGGGAAGTCCTCACTGATAAGGGGACATTTCAACAAAGACCTGAAGGGAAGTGAGGAAGTAAGCTACTGGCTTATGTAGAGAAAAAGAGTTTCAGGTGGAAAATGCAGCAAGGCTAAAGATGGCAAGAGGGAACATGCTTGGTGTGTTTGAAGAATAGCAAAGATGTTAAAGGAAATGAATAAATAGTGATAGATAAAATCAGAGTTAGCTAGGGCCTAGATTATGTAGGACCTTGAAGGTACTTTGGTCTTTAATCTGAATGGATTGAAAGCCGTTGAAGTGTTTTGATCAGTGGAGAAAAAATATATTACATGATTGAAAATCTCATTGAAAAATTGGATTTGTTAACTTTAGCTCACTACACACTACAATAATTCTACATGCATGGCACTGTTTTATATCTTAAAAAAATAAGACTAGTTGCCAAACCGGTTTGGCTGAGTGGATAGAGCATCAGCCTGCGGACTCAAGGGTCCCGGGTTCGATTCCGGTCAAGGGCATGTACCTTGGTTGCGGGCACATCCCCAGTAGGAGGTGTGCAGGAGACAGCTGGTCGGTGTTTCTCTCTCATCGATGTTTCTAACTCTCTATCCCTCTCCCTTCCTCTCTGTAAAAAATCAATAAAAATATATTTAAAAAAAAATAAGACTAGTTACAGTTGAATTTACCATTCAACCCAAAACTTTAGTAGCATTAACTTATATCTAGCTAGAATTCCTAGTGGTAATTCTTTATTTACCATAATTAGGGTAAATTGATTTGTACTGTACTTCCCTGGTTATTATTATCATTAATTTAAAATATTTTCTTAAGATTAAACCATATTTTCAGGTTAAAAATTATTTAAAAATACATTCAAACATATATAGCAGAATAAAAATTTACATTTTCATCTCCCACAATGAACAACTAATGGCCAATCTTGTTTCATAAATTTCCCTACTCAATCCCACTCCACTCCCAGTTTACTTTTTAAGTCAAGTTTATTTAAGCACAATTTGCATACTATGAAATCTGTCACTTTAGGCAAGCTATATAGTTATATAACCTACACTACTATTGAGATATAGAATTTCCATCACACCAAAAAATTCCCACATTTCCTTTAGTAGTCAATTCTTTACTTCTATCCCTATTTTATAGTAGTGCTGTTCTCCATCCCTATAGTTTTGCATTTGTATGAATATAATTTAAACATAAATATACAATATTTAGTCTATCTGTGAATATCATTGTAGAATTATTTATATTTATTCTTCATGTCTAACACTATTTGTTTTGTAAACTTTGGGGCTTTATTAGTAAGTGCATATAAATTAGAATAATTTTATGTTCTTAGGTACTCCCAAGTTTATTTTTATTATTATATTTATTATAACAGTGTTGGCAATAATCTAAGACTGAATTTTTCTGTTGACTATTCCGCTGACGTATTTCTGGTCATATTCATTCATCAATGTGGTTGGAGTATCCATTCTTCCTCTATAAGTGGAGTTGCCTTTATTAGAAATCAGTTTGGGGCTCCATTTCTTGTGGAATTTGTCCTAGTCTCTTGTGAACCCTCAGAATTTATTTTGAAACTTAGTACTTAGCTTATGATGTCCTCTGAATGTCATGAGTTGGTCCTAGGAAAGTTATTAGGTTGAATGGAAGTTCAGCCATTTGGGGGATGCTTGCATGTTTTTCATTTTTCCTTCTACTTTCCCCCCTTTTATTCTAGTCTTTGCTCTCCTAGTATGGCCTTCCTTCTCCTTCCCTACCCACTTAGAATCCAGCCCCCAATCTGCCTCAGTATTTTTAGTGAACTGCCCAACAGGTCAGGAACAAACCATGCTCAGGTCTCTACTCTGCTCTCTTGAGAAAGAATCCTTCCTGAAGCTCAAAAACAGGCATCTGGCTTCTCTTTAAAAAGAGCCAGGACTAGGCTCTTGGAAGCTTTGCTCGTGGGAGCGTGGGGTCTTTCCTGAATGATATGACTGGCACAGGGAGACTGAGAGGATGACGAAAGCTTTATCCTAACTGGTGCCGGCTTATCCATGGTGGGGGAGTGTTGTATTTTTCTCAGTGCCTGTCCCCTTTATTCCATACACATGCACCTCATTGAGCTAAAGCTGTACAAGAGTGCAGCCTTGATTTATGAGGGCTGTGTTGCTTCCCTGATCCTGGCTGGCACAGTGCTCGAGGCTTTGCTTTAATGTGTCCATGTTAGGGGGCAACTGGCGACCAGCTGTTGGAAACTGGTTTAAGAAAATAATAAAAATAAAAATACTCGTGGACTATCCTGTCATTCCCGATTTCTGGTACCTGCCATCAGACTTGGAATAAATAAGGGAGTCTTTCCCCTTTGGAATGCTATTTCTCTGTGACAAATAGATTTATATTGTGCTGGAATGATTGGTAGGTATCAGGGGGTCTTGCCCAAGGACTAAGTTAATAAGTGAGACTGTTAGAATAATGACTCATATGATTCTCATCCCCTGTATCCCTGAAGCGTCCCTAAGTACTAACGTACTCACAAGCCCGGAGCTCCAGTGTCTGGGTGGAAGGGAACACTGAGAGAGACTGGATTCAGGGCGAGCCAGCAGCCTATGAGGCTGGCAACCCGGGTGAGGGCTTATCGTAGGAGCAGGAGCTATGGCAGAATGAAAGAGGCAGGTTCTTTTGGGAGGAGTGTCACCCTCGCATATGTGAGCACTGCTGTAGATAGGGCAAAGGGAATAAAGCCTCTTTAAATGTTCTGAGTCACATGTCCCTTCGTAAATATTTTGTGTACTGTATATGTGATACATATCAAACACCTCTGGGCATGGGATTCGTTATTTGTTTAGAATTTATTTGTTGCATACTTTGAAAGGAAGACTTGAGATGGTTTACAATAAAATGCATGTAGAACAAGACAGCTAATATTTAAATAAGGTGAAAATCATGTAGACTGAAGAGAAAATAAACATATCAAAACCTTAAACCAGCATTTGTCAAACTATGTTGCTCAGTCAGTTAGTTCCACTGGTTGTCAATAGGTATTTCTTGAAAAGGTTGTTCTGTAATCAAACGAATTAAGCAAACTCTGGGTGCAGAAATGCTAAGTAGGTATGTTTTTATTGCAAAATCCCCCAGAGTTTGCTTAAAAGTAAACTTTACTTTGCTGAAAAGTACTATAAACTTCCAAGAGACTGATACCACTGCATTTTTTTTCATAATGTTTTGTAGAATACACTTAGTGAAAAATGGACTTATGCCAAAATGATTTCTGGAATGAAGCAGCAATTTAAGTTACAAGCTCCTCAGGCATTAAGGCTAAAGGACATCCATGATGAAGGAATATAGTCTAGCTCTTTAGATGAGAACACTTGTTTTTGAAAATGAATTTTGAATGGGATTTATACCATGAATCCTTATTCAAAGGGTACTAGATAATGGATGGATATTTTCATGATCAGTGACTTTGTAGAAAAGGTAGACTTGGTTTCATTACCGTTTTTTTCTTATCTTGACCCATAACACAAGGGAACCATTGGAGAGGGCATCAATTTAAAAAAAAATACAAGTTCCTAGAAGGTGGGATTGCAGATAAAGTCCAGAGCACCCAGTAAAATTTGAATTTCAGATAAACAACAAATAAAATTGTAGTATAAGTGTGTCTAAAAATTACATAGAACACACTTATACTATAAAAGTTTTCATTCTTAAGTTAAAATTCAAATTTAACTGGATGTTCTTCATTTTTATTTGCTAAATCTAGAAACCCTACTGGAAAGTGTCAGATGTTTGAATCACCCAGCAGCCTCCACTAGGCAATAATCACTGTGCCTGGCACTGCCATAGCCCCCTTTGATTGGAGAGTCCACATGTCAGATCTGTCTTCACCTGCCATCAAATCTCAGGAGTTTCAACTCTTATCTTTGCATTTCCCTGGGAAATAGTTCCATTGACCCTTTTAAAGTTTAGAATATTCTCAAATTGGCATTTAGCTCTTTGGTTCCCTGAAGTCAATGGTTAGCCTTAAGAAGGAACATTCATTTGGTTGTCATGGGCCAGCAACGATTTCATCTCCTAGGCAATTTCCCCAGTACTAGTATTTTTCACACTGTCTCTGCACTTGTAGTATATTATTAGCCTTTTCTGCCTTTTCTGTCACCTGTTGAAATGAGAACGCAAGGTCTCTGGGCCTCTGCAGCCCTTTCTCTTACATTAACTTAAGTCACACCAGATGTGGGCCTTTGCTGCTTAGGAAGACTAATTGATTTCACTAGTCACAATACTTCTATTGTTTTCTTTTTTTTTAAAACACAAATAAACACTGTGGTGGATTTTCTCTTCCTCTCCCTCTCTCCTCTTGCCAAAAGAGCCAAAGGTTATTCAATTAAAGGCATCCAGAAGTGTGACGAAAAATCCATGGATGGAGTACATTTACTGTTAAAGGAAAAAAGAGAGCAAGGAGGAGGATAAAGGATTGTAGGGAAGAGGGAAGGATGGCTCTCTGGGACCAGCAGTAACTCTGATGGATGGCTGGTATGTGTAAGACGTTATTATTTGTTATGTGAGTGCAGGGAGATGGCAGCCGAGCTGAGCAATACACCTGCTGGGCTCCAAGAAGCCAAAACAGCTGCACACATTGATTTAGAAGCTTGCTACTTGGGGCTCCAGGAACGAATCAAGCGACAGCTCGTAAAAAAAGAGGGTTTTATTATTTCCCCCCCTCTTTCTGTAAGCAAACGGCCACATCATATGTTTTCCTAACGCGGTCATAACTCAAAATTAAATCCCAGCCCAAGGTGTCAGCCCGGTGCCATGTCAGGATTGTAACGGCTTGTTTTAGAAGTCACCATGGAGATGGTAGAGAAAGGATGGGGGGCAGGACTTGGGAGGTGAGAAGGGGTACAAAGTGCTCTTTGCTTCAGTGTGGCTTAGGCACTTAAGGACAATTAGCTGTAGGATTTTGTTTTGTTTTAAAGAAGTGAGTTAACTAGCAGTGTTTAGTTGGTGATTTTCTGCTAATTACAATCTCACTTCATAGTGTTAAAATGCAAAGCACTTTCCCACCTAGGGAGTTACTCCTGCCAAAGTTAGCAAGGATAGTTTGTGTAGCATGTGGTGCCAAGGTGAGAATCATAGGGGTAGGGGCCGTGTGCCCCCTCACCCTTCAAATCTAGTTGTTGATTACACAAATGGTATGTAGTCAAAATATTTTTGGCAAATGATGAATGAAAGTGCTTGGTCATCAAAAAAAGAACAGCTCTTCAAAAGGTTATCAGATTTCTCTGGGCTGCATGCAGCCTGAAAGTACCTTGCCACATTTTAGACATCACACACCTTAAAAATGGTGTAATGAATACCACGAATGGACAAATGAATGAAAGAATAAGCTAATGAAAAACAAGGATTATGCCTTATTGCTAATAGTTCCATAACAGCATAATCATGATCAGAGAGAATAAAATAATGCTCTTCCTCCAAAGCTCACGTCTGTTTAATCCCCAAGCTCCAGGCATCAGTGTAGTGTCCTGCCTTGGCATGTTTGCTCTCAGAGAGGTCATCCATCAACATACTCTCCACCGTTGCTCAGAAGGCAACATATCTCCAGCCCCAACTCTCTCCTGAATTCTCTTTCTGCAACTCCAGCTGCCTATAGTACATTTCACTTAAATTTTACATTACTTTTAAAAAATATATTTTTATTGATTTCAGAGAGGAAAGGAGAGAAAGAGAGAGAAACATCAATGATAAGAGAGAATCATGGATTGGCTGCCTCCTGCATGCCCCCTACTGAGGATCGAGCCTGCAACCTGGGCATGTGCTCTTGACTGGAATTGAATCTGGGACCCTTAAGTCCGCAGGCCGACACTCTATCCACTGAACCAAACTGGCTAGGGCAAATTTTATATTACTTTGAACTAATTATTCTCCCTCTTCTTCCCTAAATCATTTTTTATCTTAATTTTCTGCTTTTTATTATGGCATCATATTAGTCTTAGTACAAACACTTTATCAGCTATTAAGTGCTTTCCCTACAGAATAGCCACTTCTAGCAATAGCACACACTAGGAATTACATTTTTAAAAAGAGATTCTATAAAATGTGAATCGTGCAGGTGCTAAGTAAGAAAAGTGCATCTCAGGGAAGCTGAGGAGGGATACCGGATTTTAGCAGAGGTAGTGGGAGGAAGAGAGTTTGTCAAATCCCTCATCATAAAGTATCTGATCATCTATCTGATAAGAGGATGTTCTTAAAAAAAAAAAAAAAGAGGATGTTCTTGGGAGAGATGACATGCTAAACCACCTAAATTCCTCCACCCAATACTTATGAGTTTGTTTATTAACTATTACGATAAAATTTAGTCATCTACCAGATTACTGAAGGACTTGGTATGATATGGTCATGTTCTATTAAGGAAGGGAGGAAAAGGAATAGTAGGCTTGTTTGCATGGGGTGTTGCCAGGAAAGAATGGTCCTAGGAGGGAACAATATGTGGTGGGCAACAATCAAAACAGCAAAGGAGCTGGTTGCAGAAGCGACATGGTAACAGATTCCAAAGACTTATTTCCTAAACGTTATTCCCTATCTTTGTTAAATGAATCACTTGAGCATTAAAGCTTTAAATTTATTTAAGTCTATCAAATATGTCCTGAACCACATCTCACTTAATTCTGAACACTCAGCTCTGCTATTTTTGTGCAGTGTCTGGACTCAGATGAATATTTCTATAATTAGTTGGGTGACAAGATGATACATTACATCTTTATGTTATTTGGTTTCCTCAATTATGAAACATGAATATGATCAGAGAAGTTTTATAAGCAATTGATACAAAGTATTTGGCCACATTTTGCACATCTAAAATACTAAATGTTACAAAGAGAGCTATATGTCTAGGAATATGTTATTAAGTGTTTTCCTAGGAAGATTGAATTTTCCCACAGGATACTCCTAAAATTAATCTGCTCTATAAAGAAAATTATTAAGTTGTATGTCTACGTGGGGGCTTATGAGGCTGTCAGATTAAATGAATTGATGAGTTATTTTCCTACTATGACTCCCTCTAATCATAAGCATTTTATTCTGCATTTTTAATGGTCTATATTCCACAGGGGACATTTTCAAAGCATTCCATCATCTTGTCTTAAAACCTTATCTCCCATTAGTAATAAAATGAAGCCTATGGTTTTCAAGGCCTGGCCCAAGAATTTTCAATCCATCTATTTATTCAGCAAACATTTATAGAATGTCTATTATATGTCAGAATTAGAGATATGTACTGATGACAGAATTTGCTATCTAATCACTTTATCCCTTCTAGTCCTAGGTACAAACTTTTACCATCTGTTTTTTGTTTATTTGTTTTTTACTTATTTTTTAAAATATATTTTTATTGATTTCAGAGAGGAAGGGAGAGGGAGAGAGAGAGAGAAATATCAACTATGAGAATCATTGATTGGCTGCCTCCTGCATACCCCACACTGAGGATCGAGCCCGCAACCCAAGCATATACCCTGACTGGGAATTGAACTGTGACCTCCTGGTTCAGAGTTTGACACTCAACCACTGAGCCACGCCGGCCAGGCCAAACTTTTATTTTTTTTTAAAGACATTATTGTAGATGTCCCCCTTTCCCCCCCGCCTTTGTCCACCTCCACCCACTCCCCTCTCCCCGGCCCTTAGCCATCACCAAACTATTGTTTGTGTCCATGGGATATGCATGGATGTTCTTTTCTTTTTTTTTTAAGAAAATTGAACTCATTTATTATTTCACCTATAGAAGTCACATTATTTATTTTATCATTTGTTAATCTTTATTTTGAGATTATTACAGATGACCCTCTACCCCCCTAACCCCCAATAGCTCCCTCCCACCCAGGTCCCACCCCACCCCAGGCTTTCCCCACCCTATTGTCTATGTCCATAGGTAATGCATATTCTATATAATAAAAGCATAATATGCAAATTGACCCAAGGGCGGAACAACTGGTCGGCGGGGAATGGGGCCAGCGAGGAGGTGGCACCAGGTCAGCCAAGGCACGTGCCAGTGGGCAGAGGGAGGGGATGGCGATCAGGGGGCGGTGGTGACCAGCTGTGGCAGAGGGGCGATCAGGGGGGTGGGTGCCATCCCCTAATTGGCCCACCTGGTTGCCTCCCACAGAGGGAGGCAGCGATCAGTCAGACATCCCCAGAGGGCTCCCGAACTGCAAGAGGGCGCAGGCCAGGCTGAGGGATTCACCTGCCACCCCCCGAGTGCACAAATTTTCATGCACCAGGCCTCTAGTATGCATATAAGATCTTTGTTTAATCTCTTCCTGCCCTCCCCCACCCTCTTCCCTCTGAGAATCATAAGTCTGTTCCATTTCTGTGCCTCTGATTCTATTTTATTCACCAGTTTATTCTGTTCATTAGATTTCTTGTTTATTTTGATTTTTAGATTCACTTGTTGATAGATATGTATTTGTTGCCATTTTGTTGTTCATATTTGTTATCTTTTTCGTTTTCTTATTCTTCCTTTTCTTCAGTATTAACATTTAACGTTTAATATAATATTGGTTTGGTGGTGATGAACTCCTTTAGCTTTTTCTTGTCTATGAAGCTCTTTATCTGACCTTCAATTCTAAATGATAGCTTTGATGGGTAGAATAATCTTGGTTGTTCACAGAAAAAAATGTCTCAGTTTTTGAACAAAATTTCGGTTCTCAACCAGACAACCCTTTTATCAGATGCTCATACCTGTGTGATCAGTCATGCATCTCTCAGGTGACAAAGGCTAGAGAATACATGAGTATGAGTAGGTTATCAAGTTGTTAACATCTCAGGAAGTTGGGCTGTGAATATTTTTATGTTTTTTGTCACTTATTATTATTAAACATGTACAGTAGGTCACCATGGGCCGGCCCTAAAAAGGTTAGAGTTAACAGCAAAGTGAAAAGAAAGTTGTGAGAAAAACAATAGAACTTAAAAAAGAAATATAGTATAACTTTTATATTTATTGAAAAAATTTAACATTATGAGGTACTTTGTTTTCTAAGCTTTTTTAAATGCTAATTTTTAACTTTATTTTTGTTGTTGATATTATTATAGATGTTGCCATTCCCCTCTCCCTTTGGCTACCTCCCCCTAGCCCCCACAGCCCCCCCTTCACTCTGGCCATCACCACACTGTTGTCTGTGTCTTCAAGTTATGCATATATGTTCTTCGGTAATCTCTTCACTTTCTTTCACCCAGTTCCGCCTGACACCCCTCCCACTGACAGCTGTCAATCTGTGTTTTCTATGCTTTTTAACTTGAATGTAATCTTGTGCTAAATTGTTTGCATCTACCTAGGATATATTTGCACAATCTTTGATTATCACTTTTTTCAATAAATTATCAATTTATTTTTTGGTTTAGGTCTTTGACTTGTATTTGGCATACTAGTAAATGTGAGTTTTGCTTTGTAATACAATTGGAAAGATTTTTTTAAAATTAGATAACAAACATAGTGTGTTACATTGACTCATTTAACATTGATGTTTACTTTTAGCTTTGCCTGTTGATTTCTGGAATTTCCCATGTTTTAAAAGCTTTTAAAGGACCTTGCCTATTCGTGACTGCTGCATTTAGTATAGGGTGGGGCAAAAATAGGCTTGCAGTTGGTTGTTTGGAAAATAATACAATAATTAATAAATAATAATACAAGAGTAAACTCTGTTTTTTGTATTCACACTGTACACCTACTTTTGTCCACTCTGTATTTAGGAAGATTTGTTTCTGGAGATAGTCCATTAGCACCCTGTAGCCATTCCCATTCTTCACTTTTATATTTTTCTGAATTGCAGAAGCTGGAAAGAGAACCCTCCATTTTTATTTCTCTCATGCTGCTAGTATTTTTTATTTTTTTTATTTTAAGTTGCTTTTCTCCAGAACCAACCAGAAGACCAGCTGCAAGAACCTGAATAAACAGGGTGGCATCAGCGTAGCCTTCACAACATCGTAAAGACCCTCCGCTGCATTCCCGTGGCCACTGAACGCTGTGACATGAAACCATGTTGGGTCCCTGGCCTTGTCTGTCAAATCACACTGTTTCTAGCAGTGACAGGTAGGTAAGTAGCCTACCTTTCCTTCCCTTGCTCTATATACTGTCTCTGCTCCGGTCTGCCCTCAATCTATCTTGCCACCCCTTGTCAATATGTATTCCCATTTTATTTTCCCCTCTGTTTATTTTCTGGTCTCCAAATCTGCTCCCCTGCATGCTTCACTCAGGTTTTAATAGCCAATCATGCTTCACCAACTCCACCCTAAAGTGATACCAAATATTAGATTATACAGATAATAGAGCAAACTCAGTCAAGCTTTATTTACATTTGTATATCAGTTGAAGTAGCAGAAGAATAGGAAATTTTGCTGTGGTACCTTACACTGTCAGTCTGCAGTTGCTATTATTTTAAGTAAAATTGATATGTTATACCTCCACATCTTTTTGATCTTGAGGGTGTGTGTGTGTGTAAAGATGGGAAGAAGCATAACAAATGAACCAAGAAAGTGAAAGAAAAAAAAACATGAAAGAAAATTCAAAGGAGAAAGTGTCTGTAGACAGATGCCTCATACCAGAGGCCTGTAAATTTGTGAGCATGTGTGTAAAGTTGTCCATTATACAGTCACTCAACATGTGTTTATTAGGTGCCTGCTATGAGACCCACACCATTCTAGAGGTTATGAAGTTGACCCCAGGGGCAAGCATTGCACTGGATATAATTCTATCACAGGCCTGGATCAGCCTCTTTGGTGTAAGATTCTGGCAAAAGAAAAGGTGAAGGAGAGGAGCCAGGAAGCTCCCACATGCAACCTCAGCTGATTGAAACCATACCCTCTCCCATGAAACACTCATTTTGACTTTACTGTCAGGAGATAAAACATTCTTCTCCCTTCTCTCCATGTGGAGATGTTTTATAGATAATGCTGCTTGTACTGGAGAGACCTTCTCTGTAAAATGGAACCTCCCCCCTATTCCTCCCAAGTGCCGGGTCATCTTGCTGACTAGCAGAGAAGGACAAGGAAAGAGGGCTTGGTTGGAGGCTGCTGGAAATTAGTTCCACCTAAGAAAGTCCAGAAGCGGGAGTGTTAAGTGAAAACCAGCAGGTCTTGTTTCTGGTTCAGTTTCAGAGACTAAGACTCTCAACTGTAAAATAAGATTGAGTGACCTTCTTCCCATCGGGAATGAAAATACGGAAGTGAGATAGTGAGTCTAATTCTCTTCTTTCCACTTGGACAACTGGCATCTTCTATGGAGGTAGAGGGAAGGAGAAGTTACTTCACTGTCCACTCCAGGGTTCTTACTCTCACCCAAGTTGGTGATGACAATTATAATGAATAACACTTGATATCTCCTAGGTGGAAAACACTATTTGGCAACTGACATATACCATTTTATTTAATGCTTACAAGTCAGATAAGTACTTCCTACTTTTCAGGTGAATACATGGAGGTTACTAAGTTCTATTCAGCACCAAAGCCCATCCTATAAGGTGATGATAATATATTTAAAGAGTATTAAGTATTTGAAGAGAACTTGTAAGTCAACTAGTCCAGCTTCCCATGTAACCCAGAATGTCTTTCTGCAGCAGCCTTGATAAAAGTCTAGCCTTTGTTTGCATGTGTCTCCGGATAGAAGCCGGTGAAATGGGAAAGCCCTAGCCCTAACCGGTTTGGCTCAGTGGAGATCGTCGGCCTGCAGACTCAAGGGTCCCAGGTTCGATTCCAGTCAAGGGCATGTACCTTGGTTGGGGGCACTTCCCCAGTAGGGAGTGTGCAGGAGGCAGCTGATCAATGTTTCTCTCTCATTGATGTTTTTAACTCTCTATCCCTCTCCCTTCCTCTCTGTAAAAAATCAATAAAATATATATATATAAAAGAAATGGGAAAGCCCTGGATCCAAAGTCAGAGGTTTGGATTCAAATTCCAGCTCTGCTGTGTATTAATTGTGTACCTACCTTGGTCAGGCTATTTCACATTTTTAACATCAGTTTCTTCACCTATAAACAGGAGACAATACCCAAACACAGAATTACTATGGTGATGAAATGAGCTGTTACATTTGAATGTTCATTCAATCATCCAACAAATTTCACCTGTTCCTTTTTTTAAGCCACTCACTCTGCCATACACAGTGGATACATTAGTGAACAAAAAGATCTGGTCCCTGGTCCCTGGTCCCTGAAGCTTGTAGGTCAGTGGGAGAGACAGATAACCAGGGCTGGGACTAGGGGAAAGGAAGGAAGGCACTTGCCTTTGCTACAAGTATTAAGGAGGTGCCCCAAAACTCAGTAATCAAGATCAATAATATCTTAATGCAAAAATTTAAAAAATAAAATTAATGTAAAAATTCCATCATAAAAATCAAAATATTAAATAATGTCAGGATCAATATTACTAATTTTTTCTTTTGACTCAGACTCCAGCTTAACAAACAAGTGAACACACACAAAACAAAAAGTGTATGTAAGAGTTTAGCTGATAAAGAAAGGGGAGATGGTGCCTGGTAAAGGGAATAGCATTTAGGAGCATGGGTAGAAGAGCCTGCACAAAATTTAGTATTGTCGGACTATGATGGCCAAGGAGCAAGTGGAGCGTGGTGGGCAGGAGCAGTGGTCGGGGCTGGGTGGCCCAGGAAAGTACATGGGGTTGTATTCTAAGTGCTGTGGGAAACCACAGAAAGGCTTTAAGCAGGAAAATGACTTGCTTGGTTTTAAAGATATTATTCTGGCTAATGAGTAAAGAAGAGAGAAGTAAGGGAGAAATAGAAGCACAAAAGGCCAGCTAAGAAGCCACTACAACTGTCCAGGCCAGAGAAGAATGTCTTGGCCTATATTAATGTGATTATTCACCTATTGTGCTAGGTACTAGCACATTGTGGGCTTTGTCACTCTCTAACTGTGTGACATTCAGCAAGTTATTTTGCCTCTATGAGTTTTGGTGTCCTCATCTGTAAATTGGAGAAAATAATAGCAATGATTGCATAAGGTTGTTGTGAGGATTAATTTAGGTAATGCATGTAAAACGCTTGGAATGACAAATAGTAAGTAAAAAAAATGTATAGAAACTGTTTCTTATCTTTATATTCCTGTCAATGCCTAATACAACACCTGTCTTCTAGTAAGTGCTCAATAAAGATGTGGTGCATTAAAATACTGTTACTGAGGTACCCCTAGTATCTTACGTATGCAGAGTTGTTTTTCATTAGCAGAGATGATCCTGTTAATGCTATTTCTAAGTATTTCTCAGAGTCATCCCTTGCTTTCCAACTCCACCCTAATTCTGGTTTTCATAATCTCTTGCATAAACTATTGCAATAACATATAACTCATCTTCCTGGCTCCAGACTCCTTCCATTCAGTCTATCCTACATATTGCTTCAAGCCTTGTTTTCCAAAATACAGGCCAGTTCATGTAGTTCCCCCTCTCAAACATTTTCAGGGGTTTCTGACTGCCAAAGAATGAAGCCCAAGTTTCTTAGTGTGGTGCTCAGAAAAACCCTCTGTAATCCAGGCTGACCCTTCTATCTTCAGCTGCCCATCCTATGATGCCTGCCTAGGTGCCTTGCTATTCACCAAACATACACATATCCTCAAACCTTTTTGCTTCTGTTCAGATAGTTTATTCTATAAAAGATGTACTCCTCGTCGTATCAGCCTGTATTCATCCAACAAGACCCTGCAGTAAGAAAAACAAGACAGAAATAGCTCTCCCTTCATTCTGTTGCTGTTACGCACTGGATTCCTGTCTCTCCTGTGGCACATTCCACGTTACCCATATTCCACATCCTGTCTCAGGGTAACATGCAGAAACATGGCTGCAAATGATGGTAAAAATAGTTGTAGGTCATTTAGCAGAGTAGTTAAGGGTACATTTACATTTCAGACTTGCTTCAAATTTCAGCTGTATGGTCTTAAAAATTACTTAACGTAGCACACTCTCCCCCATGCCATTCCCTTTCCCCACTCTTTCCCCCATAGGCACTTATCCCCTAGATCAGCGGTTCTCAACCTGTGGGTCGTGACCCCTTTGGGGGTCGAATGACCCTTTCACAGGGATCACCTAAGACCATTGGAAAACACATATATCATTACATATTGTTTTTGTGATTAATCACTATGCTTTAACTATGTTCAATTTGTAACAATGAAATTGGGGGTCATCACAACATGAGGAACTGTATTAAAGGGTCACGGCATTAGGAAGGTTGAGAACCACTGCCCTAGATTCTAGGAGACCCCTGAGACTTGCAACCAGGGGAGCAGTGGGTAGAGGCAGCTAGTCCCAGACTAACTTCCTGAGCCTGTCTCTGAGTACCCCTTTCTCAAACTTCTCTGTGATCCAAAGCAGCCCAGCCTAGGCTCTCCTATTGCTTCTATGCCCTTCCTTGTTTCACTGTCCTGAGTGTGTTTTTGCTGCAGCCAATACATTCTTGCTTTGCTGCAAAATAAAAAATATTTAATCCTCTGACCCTCAGTTTCCTTATCTGTAAAATAGAAATAGAAAGCCCTGGTCCATTGCACTGTTGTGAAGAATACATTAGAAAATGTACTTAAAGCTTCTGGTTCAGAATGGGTACATGATAAATAGTGTTGTTGTTATTAGTGTGGAATGTAGGGCAAGTATGAGACTTTGGATTGTACAGACGCAGGGTCACGTACCTGCTTAATTGCGTTATATTTGACTCAGGCAAACCACTTAACCTATCAGTTTCTTCACTGGAGATAATACACATCAATCATAGGGCTTTTTGGGGGATTAGAAAATGACAATAATAATGTATCAACAGCAAACCCTTGATGAGTACTCACCATGAATGAGAAATTGTTCTCAAGGCTTTACATATATCAATTCATTTCATTCCCCAAACAGCTTTCTGAAGCAGAACTTATTACTGTCTCCTTTCTATAGACTAGGGAACTGAGACCAAGAGAGGCTAAGTAACTTGCTCAAAATTAAACACTAAACAAATTGTAGTGCTGCTATTTAAACACAAGCAGAATGGAATTGAGTGCCTGGCATCTGGTAAGTTCTTCATGCATATTGTAATAAATGTTAAAAGACCCCTTCTTCCATTCACATTCCCTGTGTCAGGAGAGCGACCACGTTTTACATAACTCAGTAGCTTTGGCACACAGCACCATGCCAGCACATAGGCAGAGGTGTGCTGGAGTGGGTTCATACTGGTTCTCAATAGCCACCTTTCTTCCCAACTCCACCTTCAGTAATGTCATGATAAAAGCTTTAAATTGATTATGGGGAAGAATTTGTATCATAGGAATAAGGCAATGCCAACATGAGCCTTGGGCTTTACAATCAAGTCAATAAATTCCCTTTTTTGATTAAGTTTTCAGTTGGGTTCCATCTTTTTTTTTTTTTATCCGCCTCAAAAAATCTGTTGTTTAAGATATTTTCAGGAAGGTTGAGGGTAGGAAAGGGTGCCATACAGCAATATTTATAAAGTTTATTAGTTAGAGAGAATTCCTATACAGTTATAATAATCACAAGGCCTTCTAATTTTGGGGGAAGGTGACATTTGTTCTCAAAGTTCTGCTTCACCAGATTATTTATTTAAACACTCAGATCTGCTGTACCATATGCCTAACATACAACCTGAGGGATGTAGGGGAGAGCCAAGCACATGCGTTTTTAGTGTGAGAATTGAACTATCGGTTACTCTCCAGAGGTAAGAGATATTTAATAGCTATGGATAGTTGATTGCCAAGTGGTCTTCTGCTACAATTTTTACTTCTATTTTGGTTCTAGCAGTTAAGCAAATTGTCTCTTTTGCCAAAGAATGCAGCAACAAAATTAAAACAAAAGAACTTCTCTTTTTGTTTGCAGATGGCAATGTGGGTGGTCACAAAGATCCATAAGATTTTGTTTAATTTGTATGGCTCCCCCTTTTAAGAACTTGTTTGTAACAATGCTTTATATTTTCATTGCATTTTATATTTTTCGAAGTACAAAGTTTAAAAAAAAATATATTCTTTCTTTTGAGTCTCATAATGCCCCTAGCAAAGAAAGAGAAGTACAGGGCAGGTTAAGTACAGGGCAGTGTCATGGCCAGGTATTGGCAGAGATGGAATAATAATAACTCAGCTCTATAGTGTCACCATTGATCTTGCACTACCATGAGCTGCTGGAAGGTTTCAGATGGCATTCCTCTGGGTGGGCCACATTAGTCCTCCAGGTGTTTGAGAAGCTGATCAAAATGAAAAGCAGGTTAAAAAAGAGCACAACAGCATTTTCCCCTTGCACATTTGAATCCACAATAAATGCATAAAAATTACCCAGAATTGGATAAAAGGAGAAATGGCTGTTTAAATATTACAAATGTTTGGTTAGCTAAAGAAAACAGCTACAGAGTTTATTTTATTATCTGTCTTTCCCATGATAGAAACAAAAGTAAGAAGATGACCCAGGAAATCTTTAGCCTGCCAAGTAGATTTTAGAAAACTAGATAATTCGTACTTAAATATCTCAAACCAAATCAGAACAATAGCCAAGAGATATCACATGTGTCCTATTAGGACATTTCTTCCTTTAAACAATATTTATTGAAAACTGAGTATGTACTAGGCACTATGCCCAGTGCTGAGAAGAATTCAAAGGTGCATAAGATGGAGAGTTTCTGCTTATGATTAACTAAGTTACACCCATAAACACAGAATTCACAGACAGAGATTTGATCTGTTGATAATATTCAGCAAGAAGGCTGAGCCTTCTTTTTTTGCGAAATAGAAAATAATACAAGAGGTATGGTGAGAAAACAAGCAACAATTGGTGTTCAGTGTTGCTCAGCAAATTTAAATTCTCTTAATTATGCTGTTGAGGTTCTTGTTTCCAGGTCTTTCATCCTTTGATATACCTGGAGGGCATCTCTGTTGGCCTTTCCTTACTCCTGACTAAATTCACTATTGGAAACTAATCGGTGTGCAGTAATCACTGAATATGGAAGGAAGGACTGGAGCACCAAAGCAGAAAAGTCTGAAGCCCACAGCCATGCATATCAATCGTGTTCAGGCCTGTTGTGTGCAAGGGCACTCACAAAAGACAAGAGCCAATGGTGACTGCATGTCCCTGGTACATCTTGTCAAATTCTGTAAGTTGGGACAACACAGCAGGTTAATTGAATGCTCTCTAGGAACCATAATTCCCGTGAAACTTAATCTGTGGCTTCACGTATGCTCTGTCCTGGAGAATGTCCCAGTGCACATGAGAAAACTGTGTATGCTATTGTGGCTGGGAAGAGTGTGCTATGTACTAGTATGTCTGGTAGATCTACTTGGAATATTGTTTTGTGTCAGTACTAAATTTACGCATTTTCTGTCTGGTTGTTCTATCCATTATTGAGAGTCGGGTGTTGAATTATCCAACTATTTTATTTATTTCTCCAATTGTGTAAATTTTGCTTCGTGTATTTTGATGGTCTGTTATTAGGTATGCAAATGATTATAATTATACCTTCTTGCTGTATTAAACCTTTTATTAATATGAAGTGTCTTTCTTTGTCTCTTGTAGCCTTTTTGATAATGTGTATTTTTTTTCCTGATATTAGTGTAGCCATTCCTACTTTCTTTGTTTACTATTTTCAAGGAATATCTTCCAATCTTCCATCAGTGGACACTTAGGTTGCTTCTATATCTTAGCTATTGTAAATAATGCTGTACTGAACATAGGAATGCATATACCCTTTTGAATTAGTGTTTTGAATTTCTTTGAATAAATACCCAGAAGTGAGATTGTTGGGGCATATGATAGTTCTATTTTTAATTTTTTGAGGGACCTCCAGACATTTTTCCATAGTGACTGCACTAATTTGAAATTCCACCAACAGTGCATTAAGGTTCCCATTTTTTTACATCCTCACCAAAACTTGCTATTTGTTGATTTCTTGATGATAGCCATTCTGATAGTTGTAAGGTGATATCTCATTGTGGTTTTAAGTTGCATTTCTTTGGTGAGTAATGATGTTGAGCATCTTTTCATGTGTCTATTAGGCATCTGTATGTCTGCTTTGGAGAAATGTCTCTTCAGGTTGTCTGAGTCCAGGGCCTTGCATATGCTCACTTCTCTACTAGGAGGTGGGAGATGGAGAACATAATTCCAACTTTGCTCCACCTTGTGTGCTCTTGTGCAAGTAATCTCATTTCTCTAGGCTTCAGTTTCTTTATCGGTAAAACATAGGGATTGGATTCAGTGCTAAATTCTCATTTAATTTTGACCTCCTAACCGGGGGTGGGCAAACTTTTTGATTCGAGGGCCACAATGGGTTCTTAAACTGGACCGGAGGGCCGGAACAAAAGCATGGATGGAGTGTGTGTGTGAACTAATATAAATTCAAAGTAAACATCATTACATAAAAGGGTACGGTCTTTTTTTTCAATAGTTTTATTCATTTCAAACGGGCCGGATCTGCCCGCGGGCCGTAGTTTGCCCACGGCTGTACCTAACCGCTCTGATAACTCGAATTGCCCCCATTTCTTTGTAGATTTGAACATATCAGATTTTATTGAAAGAAAATGTGATGGGCTGCTTTTCTTTTGTTCTATTTTCCCCTTATCCCTTTGTTCAATGAGCTACAAAATAATTTGATTTAGACAGCAATAACAGTCCCAGATTTTCTCTATGGGTCAAATGTTAAATAGCTTAGTTTAGTATTCTTCTAAAAACACTAAAGAGACACGTTCTTTTGAAACACACACACACACACACACACACACACACACACACACACACGATCCTAATGATATCTTGCCAATAGCATAGAATGTCATAAATGCTCTCCTGGAATGGAAGTTTACTGCCGAGGAAGGCTTTCTGTGGAGATAGGGCAATAGTCAGTCTCCAGGAGGGTTTTTGAAAAAGCATATTGAACATCATAATAAAAGGGTGCTATTTGGAAAAATGAGGGTGGGGCGTCTTATTTTGCTAATATTAAGTAAACCTCTATGAAAACCTGCTTAGCTGGTGAAGACTGTGTGGAAGTAGTGCTTCTCTGTGAGGGAGAGGGGAGGAGGCACAATATCAGAGGAGGAAGATTAGAGGTAGTCCGTATTTTGTTGGGAGGGTGTGAAAGTGAAGTTTTCTTGAGAGTTAACGTTATTATTTTTTCATTTATTTTAATTACAAAAGAAATTATACTTATTATAAAAAGCATATAGAAATCGATAAAAGTAGATTTAGGCCAGATTGTGCTTGGAAGACACATTTCAGAATTGGTCTCTCACTCTCTTTCTGTTTCTCTCTCTTATTCTCTCTGTCCTTTATTATTATTATTATTATTATTATTATTATTATTAAATTACTTGCAAATATAAACGAGGGCAATTGAATGTAGAACAGATGGTACATAAGGGCTGTGACTCAGGCACAATGAAATTGCTACAGTGCATAAAATGATTCATGGAATAATTATAAATGTTAACATATTTAACTTCATTTTATAGATGAGGGGACTGTTTAAGGTCTTTGTCTGGATATAAAACTAAGAAACAGTACAACTAGGATTCAACCCAAGGTCTGACTCCAAATACTTCTTTGCTCTTTACGTTATTAAATAATGTAGGAAAACTCTTACAAAGTGTATGTTTTTGTTTTGTTTTTAATGAGATGATAATGAAGGAAAAATATCCTTTGATTTATAGTGTGAGAGATGTTGGGCATTGAATCTGTATAGAGGTGATATGATATATGCATTAGATGGGAGTTTATCTTCAGTGTCCTATTCAACTCTGGCATTGATATGTGAAGCTTTATAGTACAGTAACAGCTTAGGCCCTTGAGAAGAGGAGCACTGGCCATCTGACCCAGATTCTTGCTTCACCACGGTCTTAGAACAACGGGACCCACGTTTATACCAGTTTTTGGTCCCTCGCACCTGATAACGCCAAGCAGGGAGCACACTAGACATTTTTTTCTTGCCCATGAGTAGGCCAAGGTATTCCCTGTGCTTAAAGAGCATCAGCCTTTTCCAAATCCATCAAAAGAAGTAGCTCAATAGCAAGAAGAAACAGGTTCAGAGTGCAGCTGTTAACCATCTTATTTAGAAATGTGGTCCCGTCTGCCAGAGCAGCAAACTTGCTCATCACAAAGCCATTCTTAGATCTGTGATCTATGAGAAGGCTCATGACCCCACCTGTGAGCTCCAGACATAAACTTATTGTATCAAACAGATGGGTAATAACATGGAACTTTCACTCCAGTAAAAATTACCTCCACCTTTTATCAATTGGTCAGATCAGACCAGATACCAAAGAGCATTCTCAGATCTAGCCAAACACAGAAAGCTGCTTTTGTTGTATGATGGGTAATGGAAAATGGTTAAGTAAATACTTTCCAAGCTTAAGACCTATCTAAGACCAACACATCCAGTTTTTATTTTAAGTTCATAGGCTTGTTCAAAGTCAGGCTGTTGTATGACCTCAAAGCAAGAATAATTCATCTTCTACTGAAGAAAGGCCTTTTTATTTATGGAATAATGAAATTCAAAAACACCTTAAAGCTCACCCAGCCCAATCTCCTTCCCATAGCAAAAACATTTTCTAAAGCATCAAAGATGACTGAGAGAAGCAACGTTTTAAAATATTAAATTTTATGAAATAATTTTAAAAATACAGCAAACCCCTATTGACAGCTGTCATTTTGACATTTTTATCTCAGATCTTAAAAAAAACACAAACTTTACTTAAGCAGGTATGTTTATACACGAACACATATTATGTATCATATATATGTATATATATTTGCTTTTTGTTGTTAATTTTTCATAAAGGGCATTGAGGAGATATAAATCCATTTGCAAATTGACTTTTTCATTTAACATTATGCTTTTTCCAAGATGTGTCCAGGTTTGCATACAATGCTAACATGTTTGTTTCAATCATTTAAATAACTATTTGGTATCTATCTATCTATCTATCTATCTATCTATCTATCTATCTATCTATCTATCTATCTAAAAGCCTCATGTGCAAACTGTCTCCTTGGGAGTTCAACCGACCAGGAGTTCGATCACTCACTATGAAGTGTGCTGACCCCCAGGGGGTAACGCAGAAGGAAGGAAGGCTCCTGCCAGCAGCTGGCAGCCAGGGAAGGGAGGCCCTGGCTGGCAGCTGACAGCTGCTAGGGACCCTATCCATGCACGAATTTCATGCACTGGGTCTCTAATTTTATTATATGGATATATCTAATGGGCTCAATGAATAATTACACCAACATAATAGGCATAACCTTGGACAGTCCAGGCAAATCAGTAGGTAGGGTCACCCTGAGTCTATTACAATTTATATCCCTCCTTATTGATTGAAATTTAGGTAGGTTTCAATTTTCAGGTGGCATAAATAGTGATACACTTAATCTCTTCAAATGTGCTCTCTGGTGTACAAGTAAAAGAACTTTCTCTATATTCTAGTGAAAATTCTGAGCTGTAGATGCGCACTTGGCTACATGTTGACATGTTGCTTTGCAAATTTGCATCCCCTATTAGTTCTGCATAGGACTATTTTCCCACATTTTCATCAATATTTATAGAATTACTTGAGGGGTGGCATTTCATTATTCTTTTAATTTGCATTTCCCTGATGAACAGTAAGATTGCATAAACTTCTATATGTTCACTGGCCATTTAGATTACCTCTTCTGGTAATGAGCTGTCGCTTCTGTCATAATATTTGGGCTAATATCAGGTAAACAAAATATGGCTATTTTAAAAATATATTTAAATTTTTAAATTAAAGTATAATTGACATAAATATTTGTTTTTACTCCCTTTTTAAAATTTCTGTGTTTTAGGTGAGTTTAGACAATTTATATTTTCTATGATTTTAAATATTTCTCACTGTATTTTTTTCTTGATCATCCCTGCTAGTGGTTATCAGTTTTACCAAACTTCACAAATAACAGATGTTGATTATAGACAAACTTGGTGAGAATTGATATCCTAAAACATGAGTCTTTCCATTCATGAACATGGGACATCTCTCTATTTATTTGAATCTTTAATTTTCCTCAGATGTTTTGTTATCTTTATGCCTAGTATTCATTGTTTTTGATGATACTATAAAGGGCATTTTATAAATCATTTTCAAATTACTGCTAAAATATACGATTGATTTTTATATATTTATCTTAGATGAGTTAACAATACTGGCCTTGCTAAATTAATTCATTGATTTAAATAATAGATTTTTGGATTTTTGAAAGTACAGACCACATACTTTATGAATAAAAGCAATTGTGCTTCTTCCTTTCCAACCTTTATCTTTTCTTTCTTTTCTTTTCTTTTTTTTTTTTTTCTCGAATTACCCTGGAGTACAATAGTGAATGAAACTAGTGAGAACGAATGTCCTCATGTTTCTGACTTCAGGGGAAATTTTCAGTGCCACAGTATTGAGTATGCTGGGGGCTTTGTAGATGGCCTTTATCAATTAAAGTTCACTTATATTCCTAGTTTGCTGAGAGTTTCTAATACAAACAAGTGTTGAGTTTTATCAAAAGCTTCGCATCTACTGAGATAAATGTGTGTGTTTTTTTCTCCTGCCTTATCTGTCAACATGGTCAGTTACATTGGTTGAATTTTCTGAATCTTAAACTAACCTTGGAATAAATCATAAGCCAACCCCATTTGGTTGTAATGTATTATACTGCTTATATATTGGCTTTTGATTGTCAGCCTAGCAAGTTTGGGCCCTGAAATGCTATGTGAGATTCAGCTTTACTCCGAAGAGATTTCGAACTAATCTTTTGAACCTCCTGTCCCATGCAGTTTCAAAATACAGAAATTATCTTGAATCTCCAACACTGATAGAACTTTATCTCCTACATCCTCCAAGATGACAGAGATTTCACTCTGATTTTTAAACGTTTCCATTCCAGCTCCCCAAGCCTCTTTTGCTATCCCCAAACTCAGCAAATGTCCTGTGGAAAAATACTGGCCACGTGTTTCCATCCTTCCAAAACTATAGAGTTTAATTTTTAGAATTCAGGAAGGCAAGTTTCAGCTAAAGAGGAGAGTAAATGATGTAGAAAGGAATCATTGTACATCAGATAATGCAAAGTTAATATCATAAAATCTGTATCTTTAACCCACAGAAAGAAAAGGAGGGTTTGAAGGACTTCAGTCCTTGTACTCGATTAATTTAAATGCTATTATATCTCTAGCCCTTGATTCTAATCGTCTCCTCTTGAATTCTCAATACCTGCATTCATGCTGGCTTGCCCCAGAGACGCAGAGCAGCCCACTGTCCCCACTGAAAGGAAATGAAAAATCGGCTGATGCTAAACAGACCTCCTTTAGCAACTACAGCCATCTAAGCATTGTATCCTGCAGCGTGATTAATGACTTTTCTTTCCCTTTACATTTAAGAGCAATGTGTTTTAGAATGGAAGGGAGAGAAACAGAATTAAGAGAGGGGATGAGGAAGAGACAGGGCAGAGATGCAAAAGTAAACAAGGAGAAAGTACATGAGAGATGGAGCCTGTTAAAAATGATTTCTCAATATGAAATAGAGTTAATCAGAACAAATATTTCCTCCTAATATAAAGGATTCTACCTCCACCCTACATGACAATGTCAAATTATTTAGGACTATTTTATGTAAATTATCTACTCTACTGAAAACAGTAAAGACAAAGGAAAATTAAAAGAGGCTTTGCATCCCCCTAGCGTACTTTTGTTTTAAAGTAATCTATTCCTGACCTCAAAAAGAAACAAAGCTTCATTATCACTCTCTATATTTGTACATTAATGGTTGCAATTTAAGAATTTAAATACATTGTGGGGGTAAGGAATGGGAAGAGTGATGTTGGGCACATTGATAGCCTTTTTCTTTTCCTGTTTCCTCCAGCTTTCCTATTCTTACATAGATATTGATATGGATTTATTTATATATGGTATATCTCATATTATATTACATATTATATAAAATATATATTATTATATAGCATGATATATGTTGCATATATATGATACATGAGAGACATGTCTATATCTATTTATTTATGGCATGAGTGATATGCAGTCACAACATTTGTCACTTCATTTATTGACATAGTAGATTTTCCAGATCTAGACCAGTGTCTACTTTCTTCTTCACATCCCCAAATGTGTCAAAGGGCTCTGCCTCATGGAAAAAACTTCTGCCAAAGGCTCATACATCATGAAGGCTAATCTTTTTTCATCAGCCTACACCTAGGTTAAAGGTACAAAGACTATTTTTTAATTGACTTTAGAGAGAGAGGAAGAGAGAGGGGGAAAGAGAGAAACATCGATGTGAGAGAGAAATATTGATTGGTTGCTTCTCATGTGCTCCCCAACGGGGATTGAACCTGCAACCTGGGTATGTGCTCTGACTGGAAATCAAATCCATGACCCTTCAGTGCATGGGACAATGTTCCACCCATCTGAGCCACCCTGGCCAGGGTTATAAAGGCTGTTTTCATTCTTTGTTTTTAGTATCTACTATGGGCCTTTACTAGTATGTACTGGATTCTCAATAGCTTCTCATAAGGCTGTAGATATTCCACTAATATGGACCCCATGTATTGAGGTCTGAAGGCTACATCAGGAGAGCATTTTGCAGAGCGACTTGGCAGAAAGAAAGGGGAGAGGTATTTAGGGGTATTGTGTGCAATTAAGGTTTAAAGCAGTCTGCAGCCAAGAATCAAACACTTGTGACATGAGAGAGCAAGCAGGTTTGCTTGGCTGGAGCAGAAAATAATTGTAGGTCAAAGATCAATCATAAATAAGGACAAGAATACTGAAGATGTTAATGGACAGTCTTAAAGACCAATGTAAAAGCACTCATACTTGATTAAGAAAAAGGCAAAACCATGTAAATTTCTGACAGCCTATCGATAGATCAAAGATGAGATTCATGCTTCCCAGTCAAATCACTGAATGTAACTTGATTAGAATTTTTGACAAAGAAGATTCTACTGTATAAAGGGCAGGCAGAAGGGGCAGGTGATAGCAAGAGAGATGATTTGTAATATGCTAGGTGTCATGTGATTAGAGAAGATCCAGACTAGAATATAGACTAGAAAGAGCTAGGAAAGGATGGCTATGAAAGGTTTTCAGATAAAGAAATAGGAGGGAGGAGTGCTAACACAAAAGAAGGTTTGCAGAAGGAAGAGGGAGGGGAGCAGGACAGACAAGAACAAGGAACAGCTGTGCCTTTACATTACCCTCACCTCAAATCCTGTCAAGTGTGATCTGGGCAATTGAATCCATCTGAGAAGAGTGAGCTATAGAACACTTGTAGCCCATTTTACTTTCCCATATAAAATACGCAGAGCCCCCTCATTGCCTACAAGGTCCTCCATGATCTGGTCTCTGCCTACCTTTTTAATTTACCTCTCTACACTCCTTCCCTTAACACTTGATCCTCTAGCAAACACCACAGAGTGAAAGAGTCCCTCACGTGCCATACCTTTCTCCTCTGACTTGCTCCTAACCATACTTCAAGATTCAGGCCAAGCAACACCTTTCTTGGAAGGCTTACAACTACCAACACACACACTTGTACACACACACACACACACACACACACACACACACACACACACACTACCACCACCATCATCATCACCATACACTACATGCCAAACCTGCCATGACACCCCCCCCACACACACACAGAGGGGTGGAGAGAGAGAGGGAGAGGGAAAAGGAGAGGGAGGGAGGGAGGGAGGGGGAGAGAGAGAGAGAGAGAGAGAGAGAGAGAGAGATAGAGAGAAACAGAGAGAGAGAGAGAAGGAAAGAATAGAGATGAGAAGAGAGGAGAGAGAAGAGAAGAGACATGACAGGACTTAGAGACACCCTAGTCGTGGTGCTGATGCAGGAAGTAACTTGGAACACTACAGGTGGCATACCAGGAGAGTAGGATGATAGTAGCATACCACTGACAGGGATGGAAAGTTGGGAAGCAATGAGAGTCCTGTCTAGGCTGTAGTATGAGTTTCTTTGCCACCTCTTTATTAATGCAGGTTTTATGACACAGGTGTAATAATTAATCCAAATGGCTAGCAGATGTGGCTATCCATCTTTGGGCATACTCGCCCCCAGTCTCCCAATCAGCAAATTCTCAAGCAAGGCCAAAGAAAATTAAAGAAAATAAATTCTGTTGAGATATTTATGGAGGCCACCTGGATAGAAATTTGACAGCTAAGAACTTTCCTGGATGCCAGGCAACTAAGGAAAGGTCAAAGCCCCTGGAGCAATAGGGCTTGGGAGCCAGAGAAAAGAAATGGAGGGGGAGAAGTGTTGAGTCACATTCCATCTCAGAAAATTAAAAATGGAACTTTACTTTTCAGAGAGAAACACTGCTAAGTTCTTCCTGTATACTCTGGAGAAACACACCTTATCTCTTGACAAGGGTCCCATCATTTCCTTTAATTGCACTTTTTACTCTGGCTGGATTAGTCATTCAATGAAGGCTCTGTTTACAGATCACTCCTTCATTTCTACTATTACTTCTTTGATTCACGGTGTTAAATTATCATCAACCAATAAAGACAGATTCTAACTAGTCTTCCTGCCTGTCCATGTAAACATCAGAAATAGATTTTTGTTAGATTTATTAAATTATATTTATTGGGGGTTATATTGGTTAATAAAATTATATAGGTTTCAAATGTACAATTCTGTAATACATCATTTGTATATGCCCACCACCAAAAGTCAAATCTTCTTCTGTCATTATATATTTGACTCCTTTTATACTTTACTACCTCTCCACCCCTTTCCCTCCGGTAACCACCATACTGTTGTCTGTGTCTATGAGTTTTTGTTTGTTTTTCTTGGTTGTTCATTTGTTGCTTTCAGTTATATATCCCACATATGAGTGAAATCATATGGTTCTTGTTGATTTCCACAGAATAACTTGCTGGGATTTTGATTGTGATTCACTGAGTCTATAGATGAGTTGGGTAGAACTGACATTTTGATAATATTGAGCCCTTTATCCATGAACATGGAACTTCTCTCCACTTATTTAGCTCTTTCATTTTTTTAATCAGAATTTTTTCGTTTTCCTCAGATCTCACACATACGTTATTGGTTATATGAAACAGTAGCAGAAAACTTTTCAAAAGTTGGATGTTTGTAAATACAGTATCTTACAAACACGTAGCAGATACACAACAAATATTTGCCACTTCTGTAGACACAGCACAATGCATGATGGTTGGGAAGAGACCATGTGTTTACCATCTTTGGACAAAGGAGCCTAAAGTAAACTGATTTAACTGTATTTCATACTCAGATAAAGAAAATAAATGTGGATTCAACTACCACCCATGTTCCAAATCCATTGTCCTTTTCTAAATGTCCTAAAAATAACTACTTTTGCTCATTAATCCAATTAGACCTTTGTCCATTCACCTGTACAAGGCCCAGTCTTGTGTTGAATAAACTCATATGCCCCACCAGGCTGAAAACATTCAATTCAGCTTAAGAACTTTGCTTTTGTAGATCATAAATGGTACAGCTCCTTGGAAACACTATGCCACTCTAGTAGATAAGTCCTCGACTTTCCTGAATGAGAACATATTTACTGTTTTACTTTTTTCTTTCTCCCTGTAAAATGTTCTTTTCTAGTTAAGGATTTACTTACTTCAGGATTTACCTGGTGGTTTGAGAAATGCAATTATATTTGCATTTTGGAAAAAACCCTCTTCTTTAGAATGTGTATAAGTAACCTTAAGGTAGTAAAATATCCTAAGAGAAAAAGGAATGGGAGGGAGTGTGGAAAAATAATTGTGCCTGCATTTGAGTACAAATGAAAACCATGGAGTAATAGGGACACTGTTAGGAGTATTTATGTGGGAATCTCCTCCATTTATTCTTTCATTCCACGTGTCATTTTTAAACAACCAAGTGCTGTGTATCACTCTTCTCAGTGTTAGGCTAATCAACAAGCAAAATGGGATTTTGAATTATTGAGTACAATTATATTTTAAAAAACCCATTCTCATATCCATATATGCATATAGAAACACTGTCTCACTATTGTGGAAAATGAGAGACACCCCTTTTATGGGCTCCCAAGCCTATTGGTGATGCTTTGATGACAAGTAGAATCAGTAACTCAGAAAGCCAGGACTCAAAGGGGTCTCATGTATTTTTCCTAGGTGCTCAGAGTGAAGCTTTATTTGAATACCAGTGGCCAGGTGCACAGATTCATGCACATTGAAAGGAAAATAATTAGAAGAAATATTTTTATATTGTTATTTGCCCTTTATCTGTAATGTATGCTGATTGCCATCTGTGGGGATATCGGCGGGGCAATTGGGCTCTGACCCGGCTCCCTCAGCGCCTGGGAGCCAGGGGTCAACCCCGCCTCCCGCCACTGCAGCTGGTCCCTGTCTCTGGGGTGATCAGCAGGGCAATCGGGCCCTGCTTGCACCCACCTTGGCCCGGTGCCGCCCACACACGTGCTCCACCATCAAGCTGCGGGCCTCCACTGCCACCCACTGCCAGGGCCGCATTGCCAACACCCGCCATGGTCCGCACCGCCCCCTGGTGGCCAGTGCATGTCATAGCAAGCAGTCAACCTCCAAGTCAAGGGGACAATTTGCATATTAGGCTTTTATTATATAGGGTGGAGATTATAATCAACATGGTCTTAAAAGTAGGTTGGCCTTGCAGTGCTTAAGGGAAATTGGTTAGCAGGTTGATAATCACAGTCCTTGGCGAACAAGTACATGTTAAATCTGAATCAAATGGGGGTAAGTCAAGAGGTCTTTTTAAACTATTAGGTACTATATTATGGTAAATAGAAATTTAAATTAGTCTAGTGATTTTCAGGAGGTACTAGAAATAAAACTCATCAAATTTGGATTTAAAAATTACACATATCCTTTATTACTTTACTGCCTTGGGGGTTGCTTCATTATTTTTACCTTTTCACATTTACATGCATTCTGCTTTTTATTTATTTATTTTTCAGAGAGGGAGGGAGAGAGAGAGAGAGAAAAACACCAATGATAAGAATCATTGATCAGCTGCCTCCTGCATGCCCCCCGACTGGGGATTAAGACTGCAACCTGGGCATGTACCCTGACTGGGAATTGAACCATGACCTCCTGGTTTAAAGATTGCTGTTCAACCACTGAGCCATGCCAGCTTGGCCCATTCTGCTTCTTAATTCCAGGTAACAGGGCTATGTCCCCATTCTGCCCTTTGTTACATGGAAGAGGGATGGGGATGGGTCTCAGCAGGGGTCATTGGCATGGTGAGTACCTACTGTCATCTAGTGCTAGTAGGATGGTCAATCAAAATAATTCATACTGTGAATTTCAATAAATACCATGGTCATTCAGCTGCTTTACCACTTTTTATTTATAACATCACCATAACCATCCTACCTATCTTCTTTCTTCAAATATATTTAGGGAACTTCATTATGGTCTTAATATCTGAGTATGTTGTATTATAGAATTATACATAACTAGAGGCCCCATGCACATAATTTGTGCAAGAGGCTCGGCCCTTGCAGCTGCGGCGGCTTGCCTCAGCCCTTGCAACCCTGGATTCATCCAGAAGGTCATTTGGAAGGATGTCCGGAAGGTCGTTTGGCTGTCTGGTCTAATTATCATATTATGCTTTTATTATTATAGACAGGCTGCAGCAAAAAGAAATATGGCTCTGAGGCTAGACTTCAGTGATACAAATTGCCATTCTAAAGCTTAGAAAACTTATTTCAACTTTCTAAGACTACATTTGCTCATCTATGAAGTGAGAATAATTGTACCTAACTTATAGAGTTATTGGAGAATTAAATGAAAAAATGTACATAGAACACTTAGTACAAAAAAGACTCAATAAATGTTTATTGCTATTATTTGTATATGGGATTTGTATTTGGAGGAAGTTTTCAAAGCAACATTTTACCACCACAAAAAGGTATTACTGGTAGAAGACTTTAGGTTTCTTTCCATATATTGAAGAAAATGATTCACCTTCTATCCTTCTTCAAGGAAACAAGCCTTTCCTAATTATTGTCCATTAAGTTACCCAAAGACTTCTCAGACTAGCAGAAACAAATTGAGGGCAGCCAACTACAAGGTTGTAAGCAAATTTCCATTGCTGCACAGACCATAGGAAATTCCAAAAAATTGTGAGAAAGCACAGGCATAAAGGAATCTTATTCGACACTCAAATATTTGGCTTGGGACAATAACAAAAATGTCCCCAAAGACAGCAGAGACCTTTTCCATTGTTCAACTCAGCATTCCACTCAGGACTTAATGACAGAAGGCATTGCAGTTGTAACTATTTTCTTATGAGTCCCACCCGGGCCACCCTCCAGCCACCTCTCTTAAGTCCCTTAGATGAGAAAATACACAAAGGGGGCTGTTTGTGGCCAGGCTATCTCCAATTAGTCAGAATGAGAACAATGATCAGCTTTTCCTCTGGGCCAGCCCGGAAAATAATCCTGCATTGTTGGGTGGGATGGGGAAAGAATTTTTTGCCAATGAGTCAAATAACTCCAACCAGGAATCTTCTGGAATGTAAATTCACTGTGATCCATTTCAACTAAGCAGCCAGAGTGCTAGAAACTCAGAAGTATGAGGCTATGGCCTTAGAAAGGAAGACGTGGCTGCTAACCCACTGCTTCTCAAAGCTTAGATAGGACATGTAAAGTCCTCTAGGCTGTTTGTTTTAAAAAGGCCAGCCCCCATCCTAGGGAAGGTAAATCAATAGGCCATGAGATAGTGCCCAAGAATCTGTAAATTTAATAATAACCCTTCCTTCTTCAGAATACTTGTGTTCCAGGTGATCTTCACACCAAAGTTTCAGGGAAAAACAAACAAACAAACAAACAAACCAAAAAACAACTGTCCTGAGTGGCTGCTGGGGACTGGCTGCTAAGCAGTCTGAGGCCCAGGTCAGGTGAGGCTGAATATCCTACTCATAAACAAAATTATACTAAAACATTAATAATTAATATTTACTATTAGGACTAAGGAATAATGACCAGATGGAAAATCATATATCTGATTTCAATTCTAGGTCTCTGGGGTAGGGGAAGGGGGTGAGATATAAGGAGTCAATGGGAGAAAAAAAGTGGATATATGTAATACTTTCAACAATAAAGGTTTAAAAAAAATTCTAGGTCCTATACTTAAGGGCTGGAAATGCATAATTTTCTGCAACTCTTATTTTTCCTAATATGGTGAGACAAAGCAAAGTTGTTTTACATAAATGAAGCATGATCTGAAAATATAGTTGTAAATTGTAAAATTCTCAACAAATATTTGTTGTGGTGGTTAATATACTCTCTCAGAAGTAAATGCATTTAAACAAAGGGTTCTAAAAATTTTAAGAGTTGGGCCATAGAAACAACTTTTGAAAAACAGAGATAGAGATTTTAGAGCCACTAATAAATAGACTTTAGAGCAAGTAAGGGGCTAGCTAAGGTCTCCAAATCTCAGTATGTAGATTAGGAGTATTTATTAATATATACATGGATATTTATACTTATGTATATATGTATACTAGAGGTCCAGTGCACAGATTCGTGCACTGGTTGGGTCCCTTGGCCTGGCCTGCACCTTCTCACAATCCGGGACCCCTTGGGGGATGGACTGCTGGTTTCAGCCCGATCCCTGCAGGCCAGGTCGAGGGACCCCACAGGTGCACAAATCTGTGCACCAGGCCTCTAGTATGCACATAAGATCATTGGTTGTTAATCTCTTCCTGTCCTCACCCTCTCGCCTTCCCTCTGAGATTCATCAGTCTGTTCCATGTTTCCATGCCTATGCATTGAGCATCTGCCCCCTGGTGGTCAGTGCATGTCATAGCTACTGGTCGAATGGTTGCTTAGGCTTTTATATATATATAGATAGACATACATATTCAGTATACATGACTAATTCCATTAGTAATTCAAGGCCCCAGCACCTTCAATGACCTTAGCTCGCTCAATATTTTCTCCCGAAGTCCTTAAACTTCACTGAATACAATCCAATGACAAAATCTTATGACAACTTTTCTACTTTGTTTTGTGAACTAATCTGTTTACTAGTCAACTACTTCTGGAATTCTTTTAAGCTGTGGAGAATTTTCTCATCCATCTTTACATTTTTTCTAAGTCCAGGGTTGCTGGACTGCTGAGTTGTTGGGGAAATAAACACCCCAGAATGCTGTAGGTTCCTGGGCAAACACTTCAGGTGCCTAGCGCTAGGACTGGGGGTTCACAGGAGCTCCTTCTCTGTACCTTCATACTTAAGCAAGGCCTGGCACCATTTTACTATATTTTATGTGAGAGCAGAAAGTAAAAATGGAGATAAAACAAGGGCAGAGAGGGAAATAAAGTAAAGGAAAAAACAGAAAGAGTCCCCAAGAAACTCGAGCCAAATATATTTAATAATTTTTACATCTGGTGGGGAAATAGGCAGGAAAGAACCCCTATGTAGGTGATGGGTCCTGGGGGAATGTCAAGTTGATGAAGCTATCATTCACACATTCCAGCTTTGTCCCCCCTTGGCCATCACTGCCCTCACAAGCTGTTCCTTAGATCGGCAAAGGGTCTCCTCTCTACAAATATACCTTTAAATATCTAAATTCTCTGCAGCCCCAGCGCCTCAGCCTTCAGGAGAGCAGAGGGCTTAAGTAAATAAGCTGCTCAGGGACTGCCACCACTAATAAGCAGAAAGTCAGAGGAAATGGACACTTAACCTCCACTGTGCTCAGTATATCACACCTTCCTGGTAGCCTAGAGGAGTCTCCCAAGGAGACAGGCGGACTGAGTGCTTCCTAGCCTGAGTGTGGGCAATGCTGGATGTTGCTGACAATTCCTTGCATAGACTCACCAAGGAAAGCAGGATTGTAGAGAGAAGTCCAGTTCACCTTTACTACCTGTGTGCACTGAGGCATTTGCTTTAACCTCTCTCAACCCAGTTTCTTGATTTGTCAAGTAAAACGGGCAATCCTGACCCCACTCCAACAGCGCAGAGTTGCTGAGAAACTCAAAGTCAAAATCCAGTAAGAAATGGCATCTGGCTACCAAATCATGATGTGTTATCTTTCTCATTCCTTCAAAGAATCTAAGAAGACAGAGGAAAATATAAGTTTAATGACAGCATTGAAAACTAGAGCTGATCATGATGTATCTAGTTCAATATCAGCTGCTGCTGGACACCTGGAATGGCAACAAAGCTGGTTTTCAGGCTTTTGCTGTTGGTTCCCAAGAATGCATTTTCTGTAGAGAATACACAGGGATTATAAACAATTTATTATGCAGTATATCAGGCACATAAAAGAGTACACATATATGTAGAATTTAATAATAATAAAACAAACATCTACTAAAAAACAGATTATCTACAGCTTCCTGTGGGTCCTTTTCTGACTGTATTCTTTCCCCTTTTTAAAGGTAATCACAGTGCTGCATTTTGTCATTGTCATTCCCTTGTTTTTCATCTCATTATCAGAAAGGTACATATGCTTGAATAATTAATTGATTAGTTTTTCCACTTTCTTAAACTTCATTTAATGGACTCATACTAAGTATTTGTTTATCACTTGGTTGTGATTGTTCAATGTTATATTCCCGAGATTCATGCACATGGATGCAAATAGTCCTTTAAATTTTACAGTTATATAATATTCAATTGAATGAGTAAACATAATTTATTATTTCATCTGATGGACATATGGGTTATTTCTATTATTTCACTATTATAAGCAATACTTCTATGGATTTGCTTGTACATGTTATCTGGTACACATTTCAAATTTTCAAGGAATATACAGGGTGTCCATAAAATGTTTATATAGTACATCTGTAGATTCTATTACATTTTGAAAAGGAAATGTATTTTTAATAAATACTGCCATTATTACTTACTCAAAATTTATATACATTTTTGGAGACACTTTATATATCTCCGGGAGTGGCCATGGGATACACACACATCTTCAACTTTATCAGATAATACAAAAGTGTTTACCAATAGAGTGATTATACCCATTTATGATTTCATCAACAGTGTATGAATTCCTGTTGCTTCATATTTAACCAGCAATTAGAATTGTCAGATTTGAATGTTCTGGCCAATCTGTTAGTTTCAATTTGCATTTTCTGATTATTGATGAGGTCAAATATATTCAGATATGATTATTGGTCATTCACATGTCTTCTTTTATGAATTATATGCTCTTGTCTTTTGTCTCTTTTGTGTTGGATTGTTTGTCTATTTTCTTATTTATGTGTTCTTTTTATAATCCTCACCCAAGGATATTTTTTTACTGATTTTTTTTAGAGAGCAAGGAAGGGAAACAGAAAGAGAAACATCAGTGTGAGAGGGAAACACCCATTAGTTGCTTCCCATACATTTCCAACCAGGGATTGAACCCATACCTAGACATGTGTCCTACCTCGAAATCAAACCCACAACCCTTTGGTGTACAGGATGGCGCTCACTCCAACCAATGGAGCCACTCAGCCAGGACATCTTGCTTATTTATTCTAAATGCTAATCCTTTTTCAGTTATATTTTAGAAATACCTTTGTTAGGTCTATGTTTTTTCATTTAATCTATAATATATTTTAATGAAAATAATTATTAATTTTAATGTAAAATTTATCAGTTATTTTTCTTTGTGGTTTTCATATTTTGAGGTGCTTTTTTTTTTTAATGCTTGGAGCATTTGTTTTTACCCTCACCTGAGGATATATTTTTTATTGATTTTTAGAGAGAGAGAGGAAGGACAAGAGGGAGAGAGAGAAACATCATTGTTCCACTTATTCATGCATTAATTGATTGCCTCTTGTATGTGCCCTGACTGGAGATTGAACCTGCAACCTTGGTGTATCAGTACAATGATCTACCCAGCTGAGCTACCCAGCCAAGGCACCTAGATGTAAGATTGAAGATCTCTGGGCCTAATGATTCAACAATATTTTTTTCTATTTGTTGTCATAATCACTGTCCAAATTTCCACTGCTATCAGTACTGTATGGGAGTGCTAGTCTTATCAGTATTGGGTATCATAATGATAATTTGAAAAATCTAGTTTTGTATATATAAAATGACACCCTTAAGCTGCTTTAATTTACACTATTTGAGTTAATATAAAAGATAAGCATCTTTTATATTTGTATACTATTTATTGCTCATCTATGGATTTTTTTGAATTCTAAGAAAGTCATCAAAAGTGCAGTAGGCCTGCCTGGCCGCATGGCCCAGTGGTTGAGCGTTGGCCTATGAACTAGGAGGTCACAGTTTGATTCCCTGTCGGGATGCGTGCCTGGGTTGCAGGCTCAATCCCCAGAAGGGGACCTGTAGGAGGCAGCTGATCAATGATTCTCATCATTGATGTTCCTATCTCTCTCTCCCTCTCCCTTCTCTGAAATCAATAAAAATATTTTTTTAAAAAGTGCAGTAGGCCTAGGAGTGGGGCAGGTGCAGAGTGGAGGGTATCAATGGCAGAAAAAAGGGTAACATCTGTAATAATCTCAACAATAAACATTAAAAAAAACCCAAAAGACAAAAAGATAAAATGGCTTCATGTTTCTATCATCAAAATAATCACTTTAGAATTGTTGATTAAGTTGGTATTAAGAGCAGTGAATGAACAGCATGTTTGATACATGGAGCTCATCCTTTTTTGACACTCCATTTTCCATATCAGTTATTTTCAACCTTTTTCATCTCATGGCACATATAAAGTAATTACCAGAGTTTTGCGGCTCACCAAAAAATGTATTTTTTGCTGATCTGACAAAAAAAGCATACTTTTGATTCATTCACACTGGCTAGCTATTATGTTGGCTGTTGTCAGTTTTTTATTTGAAAAATCTAAGGGAGAAGAGGCAGTGCCCCTGATTAAATATCCAGGTATTGCATGTTTTAAAAATCCTTGCAGCACACTGCTTGAAAATTGCTGCTCTATGTGACAAAATTATTAAAAGTAATAGTCATCAAATAAAACGAATAATAATGGTCAAAAAGCAGGAGAGGTATTGTTCAGATAACTTGCAGACCTTAGGATTTAATTTCTACCAGGTTTCAAGCCAGTTTTAAGGTTGGATTTTCTTTTTTTTCTCTCTCCCAATATCCGTTTGTAGTCTACAGCTGAAACAAAATAATTATTTCAATTTTGGAAAACAGGCATGTTTTTTCAGTGTGTGGTAAGGATTTATAAACTCATGAAGTTGTCAAGTGCTGACTGCTTTCTTTGCTCTTTTCTCCTTTTCTTTGAACTACAGAGAAAGATCCATATTTATTCTGAAAAGGTTCACTTCCTTTCTTAACAAGATTAACTCTTTTCATCTGGAAATAGTATTGACCAAGCAGAAATATCAAGATAGATTAAAATATCACTCACTGTCTCTTCTTCATCAAAGTCTTGGCTTCTCTCATGGCACTTTCTTCTCCACTTTTTTGTAAAAGGTCTGTCAGTGTTGACGCTTACTAACATTTCCTTTCTCTAACTCATTGTCAGTGCCTATAGAAAATGATTCATTTTTGTCTTTCATCCCTGTGTCATCCAAATCTTGTGTTGTTTGCAGTGTTCATGCTCTGGATGTGCCAACTTGCTCCGTTCACAGTTTTCATAAACTCTAGGCAATGCTGAAGGCATTACATATTTCAAAATAGATCCAGACATGGCTGCAGTTGCCTCTTTTACTTTTGAAAAATTTTTCATTGTTGAGCTCCACTGGGTTGTTGCCCTTTCATGTTGGTATGGGGATTTTCACTAGTATTTTTCACAAAATTGAGAAAAATTATTAAACAGTTGCTGGTTTAAAACAAAATACCAAATAACCGAGAGGCCCTCCAACTTTCTATAGGACAAAAGTACAGAATTTGATAGCTTTTCTACCAACCTGGTAGTTTTAGCTTTGAGGCTTTTATTCAAATACTAGAGGCCCATTGCACGAAGAGATTCGTGCAATAGGCCTTCCCTTTCCCTGGCTGTCAGCACCGGTTTTCCTCCGGCACCCAGGACCCAGGCCTTCATTCCGGCTGGAGCCTTCAGTTTTTGCTCCGCCACTTCACCCCTATGTATGCAAATTAACCACCATCTTTGTTGGGTTAATTTGCATACCCTCCTGATTGGCTGGTGAGCGTAGCGAAGGGATGGTTAATTTACATGTTTGCCTATTATTAGGTAAGACTAGAGGCCTGGTGCACAAAAATTTGTGCACTCAGGGGGGAAGGGAGGGTCCCTCAGCCCGGCCTGTGCCCTCTCGCAGTCTGGGACCCCTCGGGAGATAACGCCCTGCTGGCTTAGACCTGCTCCCGGGTGGCAGAGGGCAGGCCCAATCCCTAGGTGCAGCCCCTGGTCGGGCTCAGAGTAGGGCCGATTGGGGAGTTGGGGCACCGCCCCCTGTCATGCACAGAGCAGGGCAAATTGGGAGGTTGCAATGCCACCCTCAGTCATGATCAGGGTAGGGCCTATTGGAGGGTTGGGGCACCGCCCCCTGTCACACTCAAGGCAGGGTCAATGGGGAGGTTGCGGCGCCACCCCCTGTCATAAACAGAGCAGGGCCAATCAGGGGGTTGGGGCGCTGCCCCCTGTCACGCACAGAGTAGGGTCAATCAGGGGGTTGAGGAGCTCCCCCCTGTCATGCACAGAGCAGGGCCGATCAGGGGGTTGAGGAGCTCCCCCCTGTCACACACAGAGTAGGGCCAATAGGGGAGTTGGGGCACCGCCCCCTGTCACACTCAGGGCAAGGCGGATCAGGGGGTTGGGGCGCCGCCACTGTCACACTCAGGGCAGGGCCGATGGGGAGGTTATGGCTCTACCCCATCACACACAGAGCAGGGCCCGTGGAGGGGAGTGGGGGTTGGGGCGCCGAACCCTGTCACACACAGAGCAGGGCTGATCAGGGGGTTGAGGCACTGCACCCTATCACACACAGAGCTGCAGGGCGATCAGGGTGTTGGGGAGCTCCCCCGTATCAGGCACAGAGCAGGGCTGATCAGGGGGTTGGGGTGCCTTCCCCTGTCACGAACAGAGCAGGGCGGATAGGGAGGTTGTGGCCCCACCCCTTGTCACACACAGAGCCGCAGGGCGATCAGGGGGTTTGGGCGCAGCCCCCTGTCACGCTGATCCCGGTGCCGGGAGGCCTCTCAGCTCTGCTGATCCCGGTGCCTGGAGGCCTCGCAGCTCCACTGATCCCCGTGCTGGGAGGCATATTACCCTTTTACTATATAGGATAGAGGCCTGGTGCATGGGTGGGGCTGGCTGGTTTGCCCTGAAGGGTGTCCTGGATTAGGGTGGGGTTCCCCACTGGGGTGCCTGGCCAGCCTGGATGAGGGGATGATGGCTTTTTGCAGCTGGTCACACACCCTTCAGGGTGGGGGTCCCCACTGGAGTGCCTGGCCAGCCTGGATGAGGGGATGATGGCTGTTTGCAGCTGGTTACACACCCTTCAGAGTGGGGGTCCCCACTGGGGTACCTGGCCAGTCTGGGTGAGGGGCTGAGGGCTGTTTTCAGGCTGGGACTGAAGCTCCCAACTGCTCCTTTTTTTCTTTTTTCTTTTTTTTATTCTGGGCCAGCTTTAGCTCTGGCTCCAGCTCTGAGGCCTCTGCTGCTGAAAGCAGGTATCTGCTTTGTTTTGGTTCTATAATTGAAACAATGTATAACTCCAGCTCTGAGATCCTGGGCTTGCTGAAAGCAGGTTTCTGGGGTTTTGTTTAGCTTCTATATTTGTTACAATGTTTCTTAAACTGCAGGCTCAGACGCCGGCAAGACAGGCGGGGGAACGCTGGTTTCCTCCGTCACTAAAGCAAGCAGTCCTCATGTTAGTTTCAAGCTTCCTGGCTGCCGGCCGCCATCTTGGCTGGCAGTTAATTTGCATATCTCTCTGATTAGCCAATGGGAAGGGTAGCGGTCGTACGCCAATTACCATGTTTCTCTTTTATTAGATAGGATTATGTGAAATATTTATGAAAATCATAATCTAAAAACTAAGTGGATTTTAACACAACCAAGATGCCTGCAAAAGGTTTACTTTTTTGCAATGACTAAATTATAATTTTGGAGGAATGTTTTATTTTCTTGATTGGTTCTTTAGCTTAAAAACAAATAGTAAAATTAAAAGGGAATACATTTCAATTTTCTAAAATCATTTGAGAATTTTACATAGGAACTAAAATTTTCACTTTCGAAATGAAACCTCACAGTTTTCATTCTGTTCCACTGTTTAAATATTAAACAAATAATAACTCCATATAGTCATACAGATGACATAATTGAACTAAAGTTATGTTTATTCATCTTTTCAATTACAGTGCTATTGTTGCTTATTTTGAATCTACAGTTTGTGTTTTTATTAAATTTATTGGGGGGACATTGGTTATTAAATTTATTGGGGTGGCATTGGTTAATAAGTTTATATAGGTTTCAAGTATACAATTCTGTACTACATCATCTGTATATTGCATTGTGTGCCCATCACCCAAAGCCACATCTCCTTCTGTCACCATATATTTGACCCCCTTTACTCTTTACTACTCCTCCAACCCTTTCCCCCTGGTAACTACCATACTTTTGTCTATGTCTATGAGTTTTTGTTTGTTTTTTCTTGTTTGTTCATTTGTTGCTTTAGTTTTATATCCCACATATGAGTTAAATCATATGGTTCTTAATCTACAGTTTAAATATAGGACTATATAGTACTATAGGCATTGTGAGGAAACTGTACACAAAATGCACTCTCATTATTCCAAATTTTATTAAGATGTGCTCAGAATAAATGCATATACCTGAATTGACTGTGTCAGGGGCCAAATATATAACTAGGAGTACTGAAAATTAATGATATTTATTAAAAGTTAACAAAGATTCTATTTATTTATAAAATACAATAGCTATTAAAGGGTAAGTTTAAAATGTGCTAATTTGAAGCTTAAGTATGTATTCTTAAAAATCAACATTAACCATAGCAATAATTTAGAACTTAGACCAAGAAGAAATTTTGGGGAAGAAATATTTTGCCATTGATATATTTTTTAAATTGCCAGCGCACTGTGATTAAAAACAACAACAGATGATCTAGAGTCAGTTTTATTTTGTATATAAATTATCTTCAGAAAATATGTCCCCCTACTGGCTATACCCAGAGTGTTCTACTACAAATACCCTATTCTAGGTGTGCCACTATTAATAAAAAATACTTTAATCATTTATTGAATTCATGTCTCTATTCAAATATTTTTTTGCCCCCTATCTCTACTCTCTATCTAGGACTCCATGTACATGTAGTTAGCCTTCTTAATATTATTCCACAGGTCCCTGTGGATGTTTTCACTCTCCTTCCCTTCCTACCCACCTTCTCCCTTCACTTCCCCTCCTCGCTGCCCCCCGCAAAAAAAAACTTTTTCTCTCTGTTCTTCAATTTGGATAACTTATCTTCAAGTTCCGTGACTCTTTCATCATCTCCATTCTGGTATTAAGACCATTTAGTAAAATTTTAATATATTTTAAGTATTGCAAATTTCAGTTCTACTTGATTCCTTTTTTATCTCTTTGCTAAGGATTTTATATCATTTTATTCATTATGGGATAAATTCATTTACATTCTTAGCATAGTTATAATAGTTGATTTAAAATTCTTCTCTACTAATTCTATCATCTGGGTCACCTCAGAGTTGATTTCCACTGATTGCTGGAATTGGTCAGGTTTTCCTGTTTCTTTGCATATCAACCAATTTTGAATTATATCATGGGCATTGTTAATAATATGTTGTATATACTCTAGATTTTTTTTATATTCCTCTGAAGAGTCCTGACTGTGTGTCTCTCTGTGTTTTAGCAGTCACTTGACTTAACTGGACTTATGCTGGGAACTTTGCCTCCCTGCAATGAGTGGCAGCTCATGTAATCTCAGTTCAGTTTTTTTATTTTGCCTTTACTGGGCTGTTTAAAATCAGCCTTCAAATGCACTTAAAAAATTAAATCCCATCTAGATTTCATATATTTGCAATTACTCATACTGCACAGAAAAACTCAACTCTGCTTCATCTGGCGCACTCATCCCTCAGATTTACTCCTGCCTCTATTCCTTTGCTTATACCCTTGTTTTCAGTTAGTATTCCTATTCTCCCCATTTACTGGAAATCCTACCTCATCCTTCATAGCTCAAATAAAATCCTACATCACCTGTCATGTTTTTCTGTTACTTCAGTCCACAGTGAAATAAACCTCAGTCCCATCATGTGGTATTATACACACTGCCTCTTGTCTCTAGATGGCTCGTCTATGAATGTTCACTTAAAACCCACTGGACGGTCTTGATATGATGCATGCTCAGTGCCTTTTGTAAGCATAGGTCTCCCTGGGTCAGATGTGTTACTTAGGTCATTGGACTTGCCAGGTATCTGATGTAACCCACTCTATTTTTATATAGGCTTTGCTGATCCAATTTATGCTAATAATGTTTTCTTTTAATTCCCATTTATTCAGAAAGAAGGGCTAAATGCACCAGACCATCCACTTCTCCATGGCACTCTTAGAACTAGAAATAAGCTCCCTAAAAGTTTCATAATGTTAGAAATAAATACAGAGGTCAAGATACCACCTCCTTTCTAATTTGGGACAGTAAAAACTATCTAAGATGCATTTGGTCTCTGATGTCAACATCTCTTTCCACACATTTCTACACAGCCAAGTAGCCACATTAATCTAGGTCAGTTAGCATACAGTCTTTCTTAATCAGAAAAAAAAACAGTTAAGTTCCCTAAGTCATGACATGTATGTTTCCCTGGAAATATTTCTGCAGAAGAAGGTACTTCTTACCTAACGACTCCCACAAGATTAGATTCTTGCTTTACTTGTACTATACATACATGTACCTGATTAATTCTGGTCAGATAAAGCTCAAGTGCCAATCATCAGAGCTCCAACTTCTCCACAAGGGCTGCAGAAAGTTTACATTTCAAACTATACTCTTCTTGGCTATGAAATCTTTCCACCATGGTTGAGAGGTTTTTAAGAAATCCTCACATATATGAAACAGTTGCTATCTCAACCTTAGGAAGACCTGGAAGATTTTAGGCCAGAGTCCATTCTGTTAAGTTAGCTTTTTCTTTGCAATGAAGGTAGGTTATTAGGTATTGTAATAAGGGTCCAACTTGTACATTCCCATTAAATATTAATTTGACTGCCTTGCAACATCTGTGTTCTGCTGACTCCTATCTGTTCCCCAGGCTGCAGGGCCAAACTCATCCATCATCACAGACAGGCACTTGGAAGCCACCCCTTACTGTTGCTTCTACATATCAAAGAATGAGTCTACTGCAGGCAGGGAGACTCCTGGAGTGGCCCGTCCCAGGGGCTCCCTCTCCTCAGAAGCCCTGCCCAGGTCTCTCCACTCACCTTTTTGGGTTGAAATTTGTGAAGGCAACTACACAGCTGAGTCCTTGAAAGCACAACAAATGAAACATGATGAAAGGTGGCTTTACAGAGCCATTATAGCAACCCAGAATCTGGAACACTGCTGCCATAGCTCCCGACCCAAAATAGCAATTGGTGAAATTTAACCTGAGCACTGTTGTCGAAAACAAGTGTGAGTATTTCAGTTAATGTTTGGAAGACATCCCATCTGTGAGTGTGGGTTCACCCCAGGGCCCAGTGAAGGTTTCAAGAGCCTGGCCATGCCCTGGGCTTCTGCCCTTAAGCTCTCATTGCTTGTTGACAGAGTGATGCACAGTGAGCAGGGAACTATTCCAAGTGTGCAATTAAGAGAGTCTCCTAAGGAGCTGAGAGAAATCCATAGGCACTGGCAGTCTTCAGAGCCACAGTTCCACACACTGGGCACCTCCCTTCACCCCCAACGGGCTCTCTGTATAAGCACAGATGACTGCCTTTGTACCTCTTGCCTATGGTGCCCAAATTTTCAGAGGCATAACCCTGACCTGCCATCAAGTTTGCATGTTACCGATAGGCCCCCTGCCACAGGTTTAGTGTGTAACACATAGTGCAAGTGAAGACATGCAATCAAAGATGAGACAGGCAGCTTGGAGAGGTAGGAACCTTCCTGACAATGGAGGTGTTCAAGCCTAGGCTGGTGGTAGATGCTAGGATGAGGAAGTTATGTGGAGGATTCAAGCATCAGAAGAGTCATTTAAAGGAGGACTCTTCCAATGCTGGAATTCCATAGCTTATGAATGCTCCAATCAATAGCATGTACTAAGTTGATATGCACAGACGTACACTTCCTGCAAATATGTACATCAAGTCATTTACAAGTACGTATCATATGTGTGCTTAGTCTTGGTGCCTCAATTAAAGAGAGTAAGGCAGCACAGAAGCCCTTCAAGAACACTTGAATAAAGGGCCTTGCTTGTGCACAAAGGTGTGCACACAGAGAAAGCTAGGCTTTCCAAAGAACCCTGAGAGCCTTCATGTTGTAGTGTAAATGACTTGATAATTCCTAAACCTAAAAGGCAAAATGTCATCTTGAAAGCTTGTTTCTTCCTTCATTTTGTTGAACTGAATAAATGAAGAGGGCCTCCTAAATGCATGATCCTTGGAAAAAAATGAGAGAAAGCCTAGATGGAGGCTATGAAAGAAGTGCAGAGTATGGAAGAGTGAGCTTTGTTTCTCAGAAAACACTGAAGGAAGAAGGGGAAGGGGCGGAGAGCAAGAAAGGCTTTCCTTATTACCATAGTCATTAACACAGAATCAAAGGTACTGAATTGCTTCATGCACATAAATATAGGCCCTGCCCTAGTCCAGCCCTCTAGTGCATTTGCTTCTGCCAGGCACCAACTGATTTAACTCAGCCTACTTAGTTTATTTACTTTTTACTCTTTTTAAGTGATACTAGAGGCCTCTGTACCAGCATGGATCAGTGAGGGAGTGTTCACTCCTTTCCTGCATCAGATGGGGAACAAAGAAGACAGTTACAGAGGAAGTAAGAAGCAAAGCAAAGTTGAAGTCTTTCTAATATGACCTAGTTAGGAGTGCTAAAGAAGCCACCAGGATATCCCTCTTGCCCCAGAGGACTTTTATGGAAAACTAAATAAGGTAGAGTTAATGGGCAGACACCTATGACTGCAAACCTGATTAGGAAGCAATATGCCAACTCCCTTAGATTTTTGCTTTTTCTTACTGTAAGGTATGTTTTGTGAAGGGACTGAAGTACAAGTCAAATAGCCCTACGTATTCTTACCTAGTAAGCTTGTTAGAAGCATATTCATCAGTTATAAAATTCATAATTATATGAACTATTTTTAATGTTTATGATTTAATTTTTAAAGTGGATTTTGAAGCCTTGGTTAATATATTATACCAAATAAGCTCAAATGCAGCTATAATGAGAACGCAGATAAAATAAATTATTTAAAAGTCCGGCATTTACTCATTATTCTTTGTTTTGGCCAAACCTATACACTGAGTTTGTCTGAATAACAAAATGGCTTCATCCATTTGTCCCCAGTGGCCTTAAACAATTATATCAGAGTTCGCATAATGACAAGTGTAATTAATGTCAATGATGATACCTCCCATTTATTCTGCCAGGCAGTTTAAAATTGCCTGTAATTCTCACAACGATCCTGCAAATTGGAATTACCCATTTTACAAAGAAGGATTATGAAATGCAGAGCAGTAAAGTACTTGACCAAAGTCCCATAGCTAGTAAACGGGAGGCATCTGCCCTTTTATATTACTCTCCTTGCCTCCTATTAAAATGTCTTAAATAAAAAAATAATCTATTCAGGATTTGTGTACAAGCACCATTGGGTAGAAACGGCAACTTAACATACTGTCCAAGCTCCAACCTCATCATCCTGGGAGAAGCTGAGCTCTCAGCTGCACCATCCTGGCTCATCAGAAATGTTGTAGAGAAAGAGGTGGCCACACTGCGACAGCTATGACCTGTTCCTAAGCTCTAAGTATATGTAAATATTCTGTCTGTCTGTCTCCTTAACTCACACAGGCAAAGGCTAGAGAGAAACACACTTCACTTCAAAGAGAAGGGTTTTGTGGGCCAGTAATGATCTTTTATAGAATCTCAACAAATTCTTCTGAAACAAGGAAGACCATAGGCCATTCTACAGAGGGAGATAATCAGGTCCATGTTGTCACAAAGGCTCAAGATCACACTTGTCATGCAGGATATGATTTGGGATTCAAGTTGATCCAAATGCTTAGTTATCTAAGGCCTTGTTACTGAAAGTGTGGCCCGTAGACCAGCAGCCTCAGCCTCACTTGGGAACGAACATATTAGAAATGCAGACTCTCGGTCCCTACCTCAACCCCTGAAAAAGATCCCCAGTTTATTTAAATGCATGTTAGAGTATAAGAAGCATTACTCTAAGAGGAAGTCCTATGTGAAGAATCTAAAATGCTGAATTCTGAACTAGACAGGTTACTTGGCAGGAATGTGCAGATGAAATGGCTTTTATATTATTTAAGGACAGGAACTGATAAAAGGGCGAAGGGTCAATTTTAACAAATTTAGCCCCTAAGAAATGTCCTAATTCACATCTCTTAAGGATCAACACATCTTTAAGTGGTTTAGGCATCAGAAGCTCTAAATTTTACAGCCTAGATACAGTTTCAAAATGATTTGTAGAGTATTCAAGGAAGGGCAATAAGTTTTGCTTCATTGCTCACATATCTGGCTCTGAATTTCCTGATTTTCTTGGGATTTACATTTTACTAGCAGTGTTATAGTTAGAAATTTATAGCCCAGCCAGCTTGGCTCAGTGGTTGAGAGTTGACCTATGAACCAAGAGGTCACGGTTCAATTCCCAGTCAGGGCACATGCCCTGGTTGTGGGCTTGATCCCCAGTGTGGGGCATGCAGGAGGCAGCTTATCAATGATTTTCTCTCATCAGTGATATTTCTATTTCTCTCTCTTCCTTCCTCTCTGAAATTAATATTTTTTTTAAAAAATAAATTTTATAAAGGCCTTTGCATGACTTTTTCTCAAAGAAGAATAAGTACAGAATCTAGCATGAAGAATCCATGGTTATACTTAAAGTGATATGATAACTTGAAACCTACCAGGTAAATCTCAAGGGGGTAAAAAGATGAATTCTTTTACTGAATTTACCCGTCTATAAGCATAAATAGCTGTCAAAGACATTGAAGCCCATTCAGCCATCATTACTCTAGGAATGCCCATTTTGGGGACGCTTGGTGAGGCAATGTGGAGAGCAGCAAACAGAAGTGACTGTTCAGTCCTCTAACACTCACCAACTACAGGACCTGATGTCACACAGATGAGTCTTTTGAGAAGAGAAAGCGTCAGCCAATAAAAATCTTAACCATGTTATAAAAGGGTTGAAAAATATGATTGGAAGGTAAGAGGTAGGAAAAAAGGGAGGTAAGAGGAGGGAATCTACCAGAAAAGGAAAGAGGGAGGGAAAACAAAGTGATATAGACGTCCTTACTTTGAACTAGGTACTGTGTATAGGCTCTTTCATTTATATTATCTCAAAAAATTACAGATGATAAAATTGAGGCCTCGAGTTTTAATAATTTTCCCAAAGCCAAACAGCTAGAAAGCCCTTGTACAGAATTTTAACCTAGATTTACAAAGGCACCTAGGTGCAGTGTTTTTTGATTGCAGAATCACAGAACCATTGCATTTTCAAGTTGAAAAAACCCTTAGAGAGCAGAGTGTTGAAAATCTGAGACTCCAAGAATTCAAATGACCGGTGCATTTAAATGACTGGCTGTCACTGATTTGTCCAAAACTACCCAGTAGATAGGCAGCAGCAAGAAAGAGCGCTGGTTTTGAACATATCACTATACACAGGAGGGAGGGTATTTTGCAAAGAGCATAATTGTTGAGCAATATGGTCACCACTTGCCTGGTCTAAGACAGTTTGCTCAGAAGTTCAGTAAACTGGATTCTATATGATTGAAACCAACCTAGGGTTTGCAGGTGTCCAAAACTTAGGCACTCCTAAAATTTGTCCAGAGGGAATTGGCTTACCCACAGTCAAATATGACTTCCCGTTTTTAAGAAAGAGGGTTTAAAACTGCTTGTTAAAAAGGCTCATTGAATTTCTTGGCCAAGATATAGCTTTTTTTGAAAAAAGTCTATTTTGATGATATAAGTGTAATTGAATCAGAACCATATGGATTGCATTCCCCCTTTTAAACTACACATGAATTAGAAATTAAGTGTTCATTTTCCTCCAAGTAATTAATGACTCAATTGATTAAATATGATACTGGCCTTAATCACTATGCTGAGCTCAACTGGCTCCATTTTGCAGAAATCAAGACACTCACTGAATCCCAGACTTAGACAGCTCACACACATTCCTTTTTATGCCTTTTATTTCCCCCAAATAAAACCTACTCTCTGATAAGAAGCACAGGCAGCCTGTTCATGAAGCAATGGCTCTGCTCACACTCCTTTTCCTTGAGGTGGGCCCTAAAAGAGGGGAGGAGGCACAGGCTCTCTCTGAGCACTGGGGATGGAGGCAGAAGGCAGGGCTCTTGCCACTTGACTTCCTACCTAGCACATCTCAGAGAAATGAAAGTGGGTGCTTCTCTTTCAGCACCATTATTTCATATTAGATCACTCCTTCTGATAAGGGCATTAATATTTGCTGAGGTCCTACCTCTTTGCCAGACTCCATAGAAGGCATTTTACTCACAACCACCCTTATAGGTAAGGTAGGTGTCATTAACCTCATTGAATAGTTGAGGAAACGAAGACTTGAAAGTGTGGAGCTGGGACTCAGATCCAGTCCCAAATGACTCCAGTGCCTGCTGGCTTTGCACCACTGCCACCGTCTTTCTTTTAGATATTGGCACAGATTCATATCAGCCTCCTGTCCTGAAAGGCCATTAGCTCTAGCCCTTCTTTTCTGTGCTGGTTTACTTTAATTTAATTTTTTGGGGTGACAGTAATCAATAGGGTCATACAGGTTTCAAGTGTACCTTTCTATGATACAAGATCTGTATACTACATTGTGTGCCCGCCGCCCAAAGTCAAATCATCTTCTGTCCCCATATATTGGGCCCCCTTTACCTTTACTACCCCTCACCCCCTTACCTCTGGTAACCACTGAACTGCTGTCTGTATCTAAGAGTTTTAGTTTTATATCCCACATATAGGAGAAATCATATGATTCTTAGCTTTTTCTGACGGACTTATTTCACTTAGCATAATATTCTCAAGGTCCAGCCATGTTGTCACAAATGACAGTATTTCATTTTATGTTATGGCTGAGTAGCATTCCATTGTGTATATGTACCACATCTTCTTTATCCAATCCTCTATCAAAGGACACTTTGGTTATCTCCATGTCTTGAGCACTGTGAATAATGCTGCAATGAACACAGGGGTGCATATATCTTTGCAAATAAATGTTTTCGAGTTTTTTTGGTAGCTATTCAGAAGAGGGATTGCTTGGTCATATGGTAACTCTATTATTAATTTTTTGAGGAACCACTATACTGTTTTCCATAGTGACTATACCAGTCTGCATCCTACCAGTAGTAAATGAAGGTTCTTTTTTCTCTATAATCTCTCCAACACTTGTTATTACCTGTCTTGATGATAATAGCCACTCTAACAGGTATGAGGTGGTATCTCATTGTAGTTTTGATTTGCATTTCCCTAATAGCTAGTGAAGTTGAATATCTTTTCATATATCTGTTGACCATTATATGTCCTATGGGGAGAAGTGTCTAGATGCGCTGCCCATTTATTTATTTATTTATTTATTTATTTATTTATTTATTTTTAATTAAATCTTCATTGTTCAGATTATTACAGTTGTTCCTTTTTTTCCCACCCATAGCTCCCCTCCACCCGGTTCTCACCCCACCCTCTGCCTTTACCCCCTCCCCACTGTCCTCATCCATAGGTGTACGATATTTATCCAGTCTCTTCCCGCACCCCCCACACCCTTTCCCCCCCGAGAATTGTCAGTCCACTCCCTTTCTAAGCCCCTGATTCTATTATATTCATCAGTTTATTCTGTTCATCAGATTTTTTATTCACTTGATTTTTAGATTCACTTGTGGATAGATGTGTATTTGTCGTTCATAATTTGTATCTTTACCTTTTTCTTCTTCTTCCTCTTCTTAAAGGATACCTTTCAGCATTTCATATAATACTGGTTTGGTGGTGATGAACTCCTTTAGCTTTTTCTTATCTGTGAAGCTCTTTATCTGACCTCCAATTCTGAATGGTAGCTTTGCTGGGTAAAGTAATCTTGGTTGTAGGTACTTGCTGTTCATTACTTTGAATATTTCTTGCCACTCCCTTCTGGCCTGCATAGTTTCTGTTGAGAAATCAGCTGACAGTCGTATGGGTATTCCCTTGTAGGTAACTGAGTTTCTTTCTCTTGCTGTTTTTAAGATTCTCTCTTTATCTTTTGCTCTTGGCATTTTAATTATGATGTGTCTTGGTGTGGTCCTCTTTGGATTCCTTTTGTTTGGGGTTCTCTGCACTTCCTGCACTTATAAGTCTATTTCTTTCACCAGGTAGGGGAAGTTTTCTATCATTATTTCTTCAAATAGGTTTTCAGTATCTTGCTCTCTCTCTTCTTCTGGCACCCCCATAATTCAGATGTTGGTACGCTTGAAGTTGTCCCAAAGGCTCCTTACACTATCTTCATATTTTTGGATTCTTTTTTCTTTTTGCTTTTCTGATTGGGTGTTTTTTGCTTCTTCATATTTCAAATCTTTGACTTGATTCTTGCGATCCTCTAGTCTGTTGTTGGATCTCTGTATATTATTCTTTATTTAAGTCAGTGTATGCTTAATTTCTAGTTGGTCTTTTTTCATATCCTCGAGGGTCTCACTAGATTTATCGAGGGTCTCACTAAATTTATCGGCGGTTTCTAGAAAATTCTTGAAAAACCTTATAACCATGGTTTTGAACTCTATATCCAGTAGTTTGCTTTCCTCCATTTCTGTCATTTGTGACATGTTTCTTTGTCTCCGCATTTTGGCTGCTTCCCTGTGTTGATAGAGTGGCTTTTTGTGCTAGGTGTCCTATACGGCCCAGTGGCTCAGCCTCCCCAATTAACTGAGGTGGACACTCTTGGTGCACCCCTTTGTGGGCTGTGTGCACAGTTTTGTTGTAGTTAAGCCTTGATTGTTGTTGGTATCACTGGGAGGAATTAACCTTCAGGCCAATTGGCTGTGAGAATCAGCTGTGTCTATGGTTGGAGAACTTCTGTGCTGGAGACACCCTTATGGGGCAAGACTTGCTTGTGCTGCCCATTTTTTAATTGGATTGTTTGCTTGTTTACTGTTGAGTTGTATGAGTTTTTTTTATATATTTTGGATATTAAACCTTTGTTAGAGCTATTGTTTGCAAATATCTTCTCGCATTCACTTGGTTGCCTTTTTGTTTTGCTGTTGGTTTCTTTTGCTGTGCAGAAGCTTTTTAGTTTTATATAGTCCCATTCATTTATTTTTACCTTTACTTCTCTTACCTTTGGGGTTAAAGTCATAAAATGTCATTTATCACCAAGGTCAGTAAGTTTAAAACCTATGTTTTCTTCTATGTAATTTATTGTTCTAGATCTTATATTTAAGATCTGTTTTGAATTAATTTTTGTACATGGGAACAAACTGAAATCTAGTTTCATTCTTTTGCATATGACTTTCCAAATTTTCCAGCACCATTTATTGAAGAGGCTTTTTTTCTCTCTCCATTGTGTGTTTTTGGCTTCTTTGTAAAAAATTATATGCCCATATGCATGTTGTTTTATTTCTGGGCTCTCAATCCTGTCCCATTGGTCAGTGTGTCTGTTTTTCTGCCAATACTATGCTGTTTTGATTATCATAACTCTGCAGTATAATTAAAAGTATAAAGGTGAGCAAAGAGATGGGTGGGAATCACTGCTACTGTGGAGGAAAACAGTCATTACTTCTTATAGTCCACCTTATCCAAACCCCATCCAAAGAATCAAGAAGCTCTGAAAAACCATCTTCTTTTGCCACATTCTCTAACTGCTACAATTTCTGTCTGCAAAATTTACAATTTTGAAAGACAGAATTAAAGATTATGCATGTATTTTTGTATGGGCTTAATATCTATTACTTTTAAATAGTTGTTGATTTGTAAATTCTTATTAAGATAATTACTACATGTTGACATTTAATATAATGATAGAATCCTATATATGTTTGTGAACATGCTTTCAAAATTCACAATATCCCACAGATACACCCAGTACACTGGCACACTACCTACATGCACATATATCATTACTCTGTTGAACAACATGCACACAGAAAACCACACATTTTTTACACAGCTCACTCCCTCATAAACAAACACACCCATATAAACACATGGAAACAATATGCTAACACATACAAAGAAATTTGCAAATGTATTCACAAATAAATCTGTGGAAAATGGAGAAAACACATGCTCACTTACACTTCCATCTCTTCTTTCCTCCTCCTTCCTCTTTTCCCCACAGCACATGAACACACACACATACAAAATATCAGACTAATTTGGTCAGTTCTGTCCCATGCCTAAAATTATTAAATGATATCCCCTTGCCTTAAAGTTCAAACTCATCAGTAAGAAAAACAGGACCATATCCACCTCTCTAGTCCCATTTCTAACTACTTACCCCTCCAATTATATCTAGCAGGGGTACGATTAGTGCTCTTTCTCACTAATTATATATACACTGTCTTCTGCTTCATGTTACACATATTATTTCTTTGGCCTAGAATAGCATTTCTTCAGCTGTCTGTCTGATAAATCCACCCTTCAGGACAGAACGTGCATCACCACTTCAGGTTAGTTTGATTCAACAGGATGTTGGAGACCAGCTAGTCTAATGTTTCCTCCTCCTCCTCCTCCTCCTCTTCTTCTTCTTCCTCCTCCTCCTCCTCCTCCTCCTCCTCCTCTTCCTCTTCTCCTCCTCCTCCTCCTCCTCCTCCTCCTCCTCCTCCTCCTCCATCTCCTCCCTCTGCCCCACCCCACCCCCGCTCTCTCTCTCTCTCATTCTCTCTCAACCATAGTACCCTTCACTGAGATTAAAATTTACTGCTGAAATTCATTGTGAGTAAAGGAGAAAGGCAAAGCTGCTCTAGTGTATAGTAGCACCAAAACAAAATACCTAAGGGTTCCATGGAATCCAGTTTTTAAAGCCACTATTCTATTCCAACACACTTCACATTAAAAGAGGATCTTTGATGTAGCCCCTTTCTGGTAGATGTGGATGGGATTGTTGCTAATACCCCCGGGCACCTCAACATCAGGTTCCAGTTTGGAACCTTGCAGCTGGGGTTCCTTACTTGGTCCCATTTCCTCTCCCCATGCCATTTTGTTTCCTTGCTTTGCTTATGTACGCATCTGTGTTCCTCACTAGATCATATCTTTATCATCTTATCCCAAATTACTGATTTTTATATTTCCCACACATACTACTCAAAAAAGTTAATAAATAGACTTTATGGAATTAAACACAGGTTCACAGAAATTAAATAATATTCTCTATTTGTAAGGTACAGGGGCAAAAACTCAGTTCCTGGCACACAATGGATGTCTAATAAATATATGATATATGAATGCATGATTGGATCGCATGAATGAATAAATAAACTTGGTGATAATGTATATGAATGTACCTTGTAAACCATAAACTACTCCCCAAATAAGAGTTACTTTCTAGCTCTCCCAATCTGTTGCACACTTAACTGAATTTTGGCAAATACAGGTATAGTGCAGGAGGAAATCTGTGGCATGTGCCCCACGGAAGCTTTGAAGGCGGACACAGAGATAAATGCAAGGAGGTGTCCAGGGCTCTGGGGCCTGGAACAGAGCACTCCCTGACTACTAACAACCCAGTTCTCACCCTTGAATTTCCAATCATCAGCAGTGAGCAAACATGAATGTTTTAAGCAGCTCATAAATCTTCCTAGAGCCTGGGTGCTGAATAAGTCCTAGGAAAGTGGTAATGGTGGAAACAGGATCTCTTCTCTGGAAGTAGTTCCTTTCAGTGCCAGCTTTTGCCCCTGTTAGCTGCTAACACAAATACCCCAGCTGCCTCACTGAAGCTCATGTTCCCATAAAACAGGACAAATGCAGGAATAGAGGCCAGAAAAGGCTTCCTGTCATCCCTGCGTTTCCCAAGTGGGGACCCCTCAGTGGGGGATGCCACGCCCTGCAAGGGCTTTCCTCTTGGAGATCTGTCCCTGAGGTCTGGCAACCCGCAAGGACATAGTTTCCAGACTGAAAGAACAGACAGTTATTCAGCTTCTGCTCAGTAATCCGGAAGGAAAAGTGAAAAAAACCCCACAAAGAAAGGTTATAACAAAGTTGACTGTGGAATCTAACCTGAATTCATATTAAGCAGATTTCTTTTGCTACAGCTTGATTAGGGGGGCAAACACCAAAATGTTGTTCAAAACAATTTCCTGGTTTGAAATTGTGTCCAGGAGGTCAATGATTCTCAAAGCAGCATAAAGCCAAAGGGTTACAGTCTAAGCAGAGCTAGACCTCTCTGCTTTTGTCACCTGCTTCATGCACCTATTTTTGTAGCTACCCATGTATTGTAATTTTAGCAGCTACCCATATATTGTCATTTTTCCCTACATGCCTGCCCAAGATAGGAGGGACTACATCTTGTTATCCTTTTTTTGACTGTATAGACAGCTATTAACATACAAAAAGTCTTCAATAAGGGATTCTCCCAATACATTTTTTTGATATTGATTTGTTTAACAAAGTTGATTCCCAGGATGTGATTTTTTACTCAGTACAAGTTTAAAGAAACTGTGTTTGCTTTGGTTGTACCCAGAGTAGCGTAAGATGAGAAGTGTCGGTTGGTGAGATAGATCCAATGCACCACAATATTCAATACTCAGTGTTGGATTGTCCCACCTTGCAGCAAATCCTTTCCCTGGGCCAGTCATCTGTGGCTAGGGTATAGGGTCAGAGAGTTATAAATACGGCCTGAGGTGGGAGGTGGGAGGACTTTTCAGGAAAGGATGCTAGACGGCTCTGTGACAACTTAAATAGTGTTAGCTACAGATTCAAAATTTACATCTACACTATTAAAAGAGAAACATGGTAATTGGCGTACGACCGCTACCCTTTTCATTGGCTAATCAGCGAGATATGCAAATTAACTGTCAGCCAAGATGGTGGCCGGCAGCCAGGCAGCTTGAAACTAACATGAGGCTTGGTTGCCTCAATGACGGAGGACTCCAACATTCCCCGCCTGCCACTGCAGGCCTCTGAGCGGGCAGTTTAAGAAACTCTGTAACAAACTCTGTAACAAATACCGCCTGACTTCAGCCAGCAGATTCGCAACATTGTAAGCAAATGCCAGTGGAGGCCTAAGAGCTGGAGCCAAGCCTCAAGCTAAAGCTGGCCCAGAATAAAAAAAAAAAAAAAAAAAAAAGGAAAAAAGGAGCGGTTGGGAGCTTCAGTCACCCCCAGCCTGAAAACAGCCCTCAGCCCCTCACCCAGACTGGCCAGGCACCCCAGTGGGGACCCCCACCCTCAAGGATGTGTGACCAGCTGCAAACAGCCATCATCCCCTCACCCAGGCTGGCCAGGAACCCCAGTGGGGACCCCCACCCTGATCCAGGACACCCTTCAGGGCAAACCAGCCGGCGCCACCCATGCACCAGGCCTCTATTCTATATAGTAAAAGGGTAATATGCCTCCCAGCACCGGGATAAGCATGACAGGGGGCAGCGCCCAAACCCCTGATCGCCCTGTGGCTCTGTGTGTGACAGGAGGTGGGGCCACAACCTCCCTATCCGCCCTGCTCTGTTCGTGACAGGGGAAGGTGCCCCAACCCCCTGATCAGCCCTGCTCTGTGCCTGATAGGGGGGAGCTCCCCAACCCCCCCGCCCCCCACGGGCCCTGCTCTGTGTGTGATGGGGTAGAGCCATAACCTCCCCATCGGCCCTGCCCTGAGTGTGACAGTGGCAGCACCCCAACCCCCTGATTGGCCCTGCTCTGTGGGTGATAGAGGGTGGTGCCCCAACCCCCTGATGGGCCCTGCTCTGTGTGTGACGGGGGCAGCGCCCCAACCCCCTGATTGGCCCTGCTCTGTGCGTGACAGGGTATAGAGCCCCAAACCCCCTGATGGGCCCTGCTCTGTGAGTGACAGGGGGCAGTGCCCTAACCCCCTGATTGGCCCTGCTCTGTGTATGAAAGGGGGTGGCGCCGCAACCTCCCCATCGACCCTGCCTTGAGTGTGATAGGGGATGGTGCCCCAACCCCCCAAATCGGCCCTACCCTGATCGTGACTGAGGGTGGCATCACAACCTCCCAATCCGCCCTGCTCTGTGCATGACAGGGGGCGGTGCCCCAACTCCCCAATCAGCCCTGCTCTGAGCCCGACCAGGGGCTGCACCTAGGGATTGGGCCTGCCCTCTGCCACCTGGGAGCAGGCCTAAGCCAGCAGGTCGTTATCTCCTGAGGGGTCCCAGACTGCGAGAGGGCACAGGCCGGGCTGAGGGCCCCCCCCCCCCGAGTGCACAAATTTTTGTGCACCGGGCCTCTAGTATATATATATATATCTTAGAACTTCATACAGTTTGCTTAGCTGAGGTAGTGTGTGTGTGTGATACTATGTTTTGAATGTTCTACTAAATCTGCAAACAAAATCAGAGTCTTTCTCCTCATTGTTTCTGTATTGTCTTGTAATCAATTTTAACATAGCCATTAGCAAATTATATCACAAACATTTATTTACAGATTTTTCTCCTCCATTGGACTGCAATCTCAAGAATGAATGCATCTTTGTCTTATTCTGTACACCTTGTTCCTAGCACAGTTCCTTGAGGATACAATTAACAAATAAGACAAGATCCTTTCCTCAAATTGCTTGTTATCTAATGGGGAGATCTGATTGGTTAAAAAAAAAAGTATAATCTAAGCTAATTAAAATAGAAGACAATACAATGGGATTTCAGAAAAGGAAAGTTGATTCAGACTTGTTCAATCCAGGAAGGAGGTAGCTTTTAATCTGGATTTGTAAGGAAGGGTAGGGTTTCAACAGACTTGGAGCCCTTTTAGTCTATACCAAGATCCATTTATTTTAGCCAAGGAAACGTGCTCTCCTGAGGCATGTCCTGGCCTGCTCTGAAGGCTCTTGTACTGAGGCGTCACGAGAAGGAGAAACTGCCTGTTCATTAAGGGCGAATTAAACCCAGCCACCTTTCCCTAAGCCCCCTGTTGGGAATCACCTTTATTTGGTGTTGCTGGTAAAGCGATCTTGTCAGGTTGTTTGGGCCTTTAACATGACTGATCTTTACAGTTGTGTTTTTGGGCAGGAAATGGCCAGACCCCACCCTGAGCGCTCTGTCTTTTTTAACAAAAAGCAAAATCCATCATTTCAACAATGAATCTCTTTTCTTGGTTTAAAGGAGCATTCAAAACAGAAAATACATATAAGAAGCTTTAAAAAAACACACACACCAGTTACTTGCAAAAATCTGGCTTTCCTGAAAATTAGTCCTAAGGAAAACAGCCCCATTTTACACTTCAGTTTCAGAAATTCATGGGAAGCTTTATGTTTATGGATAAGCAAAATTGGGATCATAACCTGGCCTGTGAAGCCAAATGTAATACTAGAAGCAGAAAGGACTTTCCTGCTTAAAGACATGGACCCTTCTGGATTGAGAAAGGAGGAGTTCAGATAAGGCAGGGCTCACTGAGGCAGGGATCACTGTAATTCTGTGATGAAAACCAAATAAAAACATGTTCGTTAATGTGGTTCTGTCTCTATGTGAGCATTCTGGCTGGATGTAGATTGGAAAGTAAGATAACACATTCATCAAAATAGAATTCTTATAGGAATTGAGAATTTAATAAGTCATTTGAGAACTTAGTCCCAGTATAACCTGCCACTCATTTTCCTAGGATAAAGTCAAGAAGAAATAACCAAGCTGCAAGAGAAGTATAAAACCCTGCCATGGAGGCACCACATTTTAGGAAAATAAAAATCTCACATTGTAAGAACCTGAGTAATGATATCAGTATACATATATAATGATGCAAATTTTGGGTGAAATTGGCCTTTAGAAATTGTTTAATCTACTTTCCTACCTCCCAATAGGATAGCCTCTAGGAAGACTTAATTGCCTAAATACTTTGACTATTTTATTAATACTGCCTTTGGGAAGAAGTATGTGAATTTCACCAAATTCAATTTTTTAAAAAAAGTAGATTTTCTATGCTATTATGAAAGCTAACCCAGTATATCCTAGTCTTATTGGTTATCTACGTAAGAATATATAAAAGCCTAAGGGACCATCCGACCCTCAGACCATCCAACCAGTAGCTATGACACGCAATGACCACCAGGGGACAGAACTCAACTCAGGAGCTGCTGAGCTGCGGTGACGTGGCAGGTGTGGTTCTTGGGTGACGCACCTGGAACCAGAGAGGAGGGAGCCCGATTCTGGGGTGCATGACCCCAGAATTGCCCTCTCGCAATCTGGGACCCCGCAGGGTATGTCGGAAAGCCGGTTTCAGCCCAATCTCCTTAGGTTAGGCCGAGGGACCCCACCGGTGCATGAATCTGTGCACCGGGCCTCCAGTTTAATTATATAATGCGATACGTGTTCAAGTTAATGGAATATGAATGCAAAAAGGTGTGTGTGTGTATTTTTTAAACCATCAAGAGCTTATATTGAATACTTTGCAGAGATTCAATAAAATTAAGTTATAAAAAAGTTGCTGTGGGCAAAAGAATATGGAATATGGAGGGCATTTTTGTAAAAACACAGAGGGCATCTGCCCCCAGATGACTTTAAAGTGTCCTTTAATTCTCACTACATTTCATAGAAACTATAAATGGAAATGAGAGATGCCGCTTTTTGGTGACACAGAGTGAATACTCAGGGGTTCATACTCAAGGGGAATGCCTTGGCCCTGCATCAGAAGATTGGCTATAAGTTATAACAAAATGCACAAGGTGTGTGTGTATCATTTTTAAAAAAATATATATACATTTTATTGATTTTTTTACAGAGAGGAAGGGAGAGGGATAGAGAGTTAGAAACATTAATGAGAGAGAAACATCGAACAGCTGCCTCCTGCACACCCCCTACTGGGTATGTGCCCGCAACCAAGGTACATGCCCTTGACTGGAATCGAACCTGGGACCCTTCAGTCCGTAGGCCAATGCTCTATCCACCGAGCCAAACCAGTTAGGGCTGTGTGTATCATTTTTATGATTTCTCACTGGTGTTTTTGACAAACAGATTAACTACTGGTCCTAACTACATTGGATAAAGATGAATTTTAGTGCACTACTTTATATAGTAGTTAATAAAGTTGGGGATGCTTCTAATTTCTTAAGGTGATACAGATCAGACTTTAAAGTATTTGGGGGGAAAAATAGGTGATGAACCAAAAGGCCACTCAGAAGCAATAAGGTATTTAAATTCACTATGATAATACAATCTCTCAGAATTTTTTCTGGGGGAGTAGCCCAAAACTAAATGGATCATGTAATACACATCAACTTTTACCATATCTCCACTCTCCTCTATTTTAAAGACATCAGTGTGCTTACTATTCTCTACTTCTCCTCAACCCCCTTCATCACCCATCTTCTGTCAGCTATGCCTTTTCTTTTCTTAAAATCACTTTACTCATTTCACTCAGCCCCATGTGCCTTTTATTTTACATTGAAAAGTTACTAAAATTTGCATCCTGATCTATAAACATTAAGTGTTTTCTGTTTCATATATAAAGCAATTCTAAAAGTTGAAAAACAATATGACTATGTGACCAATTTCCTCTATAAACAAAAGGGTTGCCAGATTTAACAAATACAATTACAGGATGCCCAGATAAATTTGAATTTCAGGTAAACAGCAAATATTTTTTTAGTATAGGTATGTTCTGTGAAATATTTGGGACATACTTACACTAAAAGATTGTTGTTTATCTGAAGTTCCAATTTAGTTGGGTATCTTGTGTTTTATTTGGTAAATTGTTTATAGGTAATGTGCTATGCAAAGATTATATTTCTCCAGGGATCTAATGCCCTGGTCTCTGGCCCACTTAAAAGAGAATATTCCTGCATTCGAAGTTAAATAGATCTTTTCTTAAACAGTATCAATTATTTAAATCCAAGGAGATTTCTTATCTAAAATAAATCCAAATAAACAAAAGTTTTGTCCAGGACTCAGCATTATCATATTCTTATTCTCCCTGGAATTATGTAATAGGTTTTATGACGATTTATCTTAAAGATGAAGAGACTAGGCAAAGTGTTTTCCCCCCCAAAACATATTTCTTGTGGGTTTTTTTTCACACAAAAAACTTCATTAAATACCTGTGAAAGTGGTGTTTTACACACATTATCTATTTAATAGTAACTGCTCTGCTTACAACCCTTCCCTGGCTTCTCAATGACACTTCAGATGAAACACAAACTCCATGAAATGGGCCACAAATGGACACATGGTCTAGCCCCTTTCTCCTTTTCAGTCATACCTGGTGGCACTAGTTTCATTTTGTCCATGTTCTTCATACTGTTTTGTTGTTGATCCTGAAAACTCAGTCATTCCTCAGCACCATCACAAACAGATTGTCCCTCTGCCGACCCCATTGCTACTCTCCTCTTCGTTCCACTAATTCCTACTCATCCTTCATCTCTCGGCCCAAGTGTAACTACCCCCAGAGGTTCTTTCTATTTCATGTCACATATATTTATTCATTTGTGTGATTCTTGATGTCTGTTCTCCCCAGCAAGAGACTGTAACCTTCATGAAGTCATATTTCCTTGTTCCCTACCTTATGCTTATCTCTCAGCATGACATCTGATATAAAGTAAACATTATGCAAATATTTGTTAAATGAATGGATAAATGGATGAATACATAAAGAATGGTTAAGGATAGGGTAGTATTGTTTTCATCATACTAAGTTTTGGAGAAATTAAATAATTTTTTTATTTAGTTCATGAGTGGGAGTCAGAATTGAAATTCACATCTGTCCATTGTCTCTTTTTATTTTATTACTGCTTCTCTCTCAAGTACCTTCACATTCTAACAACCCATGATTGTATGATCTATAATCTTCATAAGACTATAGGTAGGGGAAATAATGGTATTATTTGGTTTTCATAGAACTATTTTGTCAGACATTAAGCTATGCGCCTCAGAGGAATTGCAGAGGAATGGGAATGGCTTGTGGTTTGGTGAAAGGGAGGGCCAGACTGAGCCACAGAGCCCCCAGAGACAGCACCTGGAACAGAAGAGAGTTTTCTGCCCACACACTGAGTATCTGGCTTCCAGATGGGTGTTGGGCACACATTTGTTTTTGTAATTTTTCCCCTTCCTCCTCATCTCTTTATTTGCCACACCCTTTTCAGAGGAATTTAAGGACGGGCTTTGTGCTGCATTGCCTCCTTCTTCCTCCTTCAACCCCAACCCCTTTCTCTTCCACAAATAGTGACCAGCAGTGACAGACCTTTCCTGTGCTTGGAATGAAAGGGGAAACAAAACCTAACTGATTCACTCAGCACCCTTCAGCCTAGACACGTGGCTCTTTCTGCAGCGCTGGGGTAGAGCTCGATCTGTTTAGTTAGGACAACAGTAGCTCAGTTCATCTACTCAGACCCACTAGAAGTTCTGTGTATTGAATTATACTTATCTGTCCAGTGCTCTACTTTTTATGGGCCTTTTCTGGAGGATGTGATTTTAACCAGATCTGTTATGACAGGCCAGGGGACTCCTGTCCTGTTTGCAAAAGCCACCTTCTGACTCCTGTTTCTGGACATTCTCTGGTCTTTTGTTCAAGCTTTTTAAGACTTAGCAAAATATTTCTATATCTTTTTAAAAAATAGACTGTATTTTTTAGAGTAGTTTTAGATTCACAGCAATATTGAACAGGAGGTACAGAGATTTCCCATGTACCTCCTTCCCTTACACATGCATAGCCTCTCCCATTATAAATGTGCTCCCCCCCCCCCACACACACACCAGAGTGGGACATTTGTTGCAATCAGTAAACCTACATTGACACATCATTATCACCCAAAGCCCATACTTTACATTAGGGTTCACTCCGCTGCATATTCTGTAGGTTTTGATAAATGTATAATAACATGAATCTTCCATTATATTATCATACAGAGTAGCTTTACTGCCCTAAAAATCTTCTGCAATCTGCCTGTTTATCCATCCCTCACCAGTTTCTGTTTCCACAGGAAACCTTTAGACATTTTCAGAAAGTAGTAACTGTATCACTTATTCACTAAGCCGAGAGCAGAGTGGAGTCTAGGATGGTCTTGGCAAGAGCCTGTCTTCATTTATTCTTCTTCTTCAGACCACATACTTGTCTAGATGAGGATAGTTCAATAAATGGATCCAGGTACATCAGTAAACACATTCCAGGCTCCAAATTTCATTCCTATCAACCACATGCTTTGAAGAGGACACCTGGCTCCATCTTTACACATTATGTGGGGGTGGGGGACGGATGGGTCTGCAAAGGTCAAGGGAAGGTTGCAGCAAAGATGGTTTCTATAGAACCAATATCTAGTATTTGTCTTCACCCTAATTGTTTAGCCTGAAAATACCAGAGATTAAATTATTAGTAGAAGAATATGAAGTGTGAATTATTATCTTTATGAACCATAACATAGTATACTCTTTTGTCTGTAGCACAAAAGTAGGAATGTCCTGAAAAGTATTCATTCAACCAGGGTTCTGGAAAGAAGATGATGTGGAGCAGAGCCATAGGGTTGTAAGTGGTCTACAGTGAATATAGTTTGAGCAAGAAATAAATGCTTTTTATAAGTCAGTGTGATTTTAGGGTTGTTCATCATCACAGCATAATTTGGTCTGTATTCCCTGAGCCAACTGACCTCCCTGAGCTTGGTCCAAACTTAGGTATAATTATATCAACCTCCAAGGGAACACACAGCATTCAAAGACATTGAAGCCCCAATTCAAAAGATACTGAGAGTGGTCCCACAACTCACATGAATGACAATATCTGTAGCATTTGACAGTCCTTAAAAAGTTTCCTGTCTTAGGGCTGAACAGCATGTGACTCAAACAATTTCTAGATACACCAACAAGCTACTGTGCCAATAAATTTCCTTCTTTTATGTATTCCAAGTCTATTTGTTGAATCTAGGTTACCAGGGAATAGATCTAACCTCACAGCTTATCAAGGCCTGGCAGCAAAGGGAGGGAGTCAAGGTATCCAAAACAGAACCCAGAACGTGAGTAGAGATACCACGGAGTTACTAGCCTGGGTTGGAATAAGTTAAAAAGCTTTCCAGGAATACTGGGCCTTGTGGATAGAGGGTAATTACAGAATCAGGTACTAGTCAGACTCCAACAAGTGGGATTTCACCAAGGACCAGAATATTGAAATGTAAGATAGAAAGAGCAAATAAGCAAGCAAACATATTTCTGTTACATTTCCCTCACTGGCCCAAATCCAAGGGTGATTCAATGAAATAAAAACATGTCCTGAAAACTGGAGGAGTTCATAGTCCACTTAGGGAGATGAGTAAACCAAACTGTTAAAAACATACTATTGAAATATAATACACATACAGAGAAATACTTATATCGTAAGACTATGGGATGACAATTTTTCACAAACTCGGCGCTCTGGGTGACACTGAGCATCATATCAAGAAACAGAACATTACTCATTCTCCGGAAACCACCCTCACCATTCTTTCCAACTTTCTCCCAAGGGAAACCATTATCCTGATTCCTGATAGCATAGATTAGTTTTGCCTGGTTTTAAACTATGTATAAATGGAATTCACAGTATGTATTCCTTTGTGTTTGGTTTCTTTGGTTCAGTGTTATGTTAGTAAACATCATTTATATTGTCCAATGTAGTTGTAGAGTGTTCATTCTCATTGCCAGGTACTAACGCATTGTGTAAAGATACTGTACATTTGTATTGAATCTACTATTGATGAATATTTGATAGTTCATTGTTTAGGGCTGTTACAAATAGTGTTGATATGAAAATTCTAGTACATGTCTTTGGTTAACACACACACACACACACACACACACACACACACACACACACACACACACACACTGAGTGGCCAGATTATTTTGACCACCTGATGTTTGTAGGCAAATTAGCTATAATTTCGTGCTGAAGTTGCTAGAGGGCCAGACCATTATAAATAGGGAAGCAGGTTGTTTACCACAATAGTAGAAGTGATTTTTTTCTGAAGATAGGGGTAAACAGCACGATTTAACAGCTTTTGAACATGGGAGATATATATATATATATATTCATATTGCATAAATGCTCAGGATTGCAGTTGTTGGGTCATAGATGCTGGAGGTGGTTAGGTGGAGTCCTCCTGTGTTGAGGAGAACTGTATGACTACATATGAGTTTAGGCAAAATGGTAGGATTATTAATATTTTCCATCAGCAAGGGAAAGAGATAACATGCATGCCAAGTATTTGGCATCCCTAGTATTAAACAATAGTTGAGTCAGTTCATCAAATAAGAGGTTCTAATTATACAGCTAAGGAACAAGACAGGAAGCAATACTGGAAGTCATGGAGCAAAAGCCACAAAAAAACAAACAAAACAAAGCCAAACCTCTAATGATGTAGGTAGCCCTGACAGACCTCTCAAATGCAGATTCTGTCTTCTCAAATTCTCCCTTACTTCTTTATTTTTTTTCCTTTAGTGCAGATGGGCTGTATGGTTGTTGTGAGAGATTGATAGTAATGGGACATGTTGCCAGTGTGACACATGTTTCTCCAAATGACATCAGCCTGGGTGACTTATTGTCCATGACATTAGTGAAGAGACAGATTAAAGAGGAAGTTGGGATCAGAACAACCTCTTGGTCTTATAAGCATTGGAAGTGGCTAGGTGTGTGTGTGTGTTTTAAAGAATATGAATAATAAAAGCAAAGAATCCTATCTAATAATAGACAAAGATGCAAATTGACCATACCTTCGCTACACCCACCATTGGCTAATCAGAGCGATATGCAAATTAACCACCAACAAAGATGGCAGCTAATTTGCATATAATGGCTGAGAGCAAAGACTGAAGACACTGTAGAAGGAAGCCAAGCAACGGAGCTGAGGTAGTGGAGATGGGCAGGAGAGAAGTGGCAGAGAAGGGCGGGATAGGAGCAGCAGAGACGGGTGGGGTAGGAGTGGCAGAGAAGGGCGGGGCAGGAACGGCAGAGACAGGAGCGAAGCCCTATTCTTGCAGGAATCTTCCTGCAACGGGCCCCTAGTATATAATAAAAGGGTAATATGCAAATAGACCAAATGGCAGAACAACCAAACAACCAAAGTGTAATATGCTAATAATATGCTAAGGCTGCTTAACTGCTCACTATCACGTGCACTGACCACCAGGGGCAGAGCGTCAACTGGTCGACCAGTTGCTATAACATACACTGACCACCAGGGGACAGATGTTCCGACCAGTAGGTTAGCTTACTGCTCGGGTTGAGCTGATTGGGACTGAGAGAGATGGGTCGGACATGCCCTGGTGCCCTCCTGTGGTCCCTCCCCACCCGATCATGCACTGATGGGGTCCCTCAGCCTGGCCTGTGCCCTCTCGCAACCTGGGACCCCTTGGGGGATGTCAGAGAGCCGGTTTCAGCCTGATCCCGCAGGCCACTCCCCTTGGGAGGGTGCCAGATGCAGGGCTCATGGCTGGCGAGTGCTCCTGCAGCAGTGGGAGCCTCTCCCTATCAGGACTGATTCGGTGCAGTGGGGCTCAGATGAGCGGGAGCGGCAGGTAGAAGATGCTGGCAATGTTGGACTGTGGGCTTCAGCCCAATCCCTGCAGGGCACCCCATGCATGCACGAATTCGTGCATGGGTCTCCAGTACATAACATAAAAACAATAAAGAAACTAACAAAACCAAAAAGTGACTTTTTAAAAGCTTAACAAAATTGACAAATTCTTAGCTAAACTGACCAAGAAAAAAAAAAGAAACAAATTACTAAAATCAGGAATGAAAGAAGAGTGCATCACTACCAACCTTAAAGAAAAAAGAAATGAAGTACTGATTTAAGTGCCTTGAAAGCCTCATGTTAATTAAAAGAGGCCTGTGACAAAGAACACATATAATGCGACTCAGTTTATATGAAATGCCCAGAATAGGCAAATCCAGACAGATTAGTAGTTGCCTAGGGTTTGTACTGGGGGTGGGGTTTGGAGGGTGATGAGGGGTGCCTGATAATGGTTCAAGGTTTCTTTTTATGGCGAGGACAGTGTTCAAAACTTACATCTTGGTGATGTTTGCACAACTTTCTGAATATGCTAAGACCATCAACTTGTATACTTTACATGGGTAATTTTATGGTATGTGAATTTTATCTCAATAATTTGTTGCTGTGTTTTAAGTGAAGCGTAATTACGATGATTGAAGCTGTGTTTGCAGAAGGGAAGAAAGAGAAGTGCAGTCGCATATAAAGGCAGAAGCCAGTGCAGTTTGTGTTAGAAACAGTTGATCTGGCTTCATAGGGTCACTGGGTTTCCAACTGCCAGCATAGGAGTAGGGTCCTTCATAAGGAGGGCCAAACACATAGAACAAGGTACAGCATTTTTTTTTGGAATATTTAGTAAATTTACTCAAATGAAGCTTAAATGATACAGAACTGAAAATATTAGAACTCTATACAAGAGAAAGTGAATATAAATTAGCCAACTCTATGAACATTTTCAGCTAAGCACTAACAGCATTTTTTTTTCAAGTGCAAACCTAATATTTGTTCTCAGCTGCAGGATTTCTGAAACTCTTAAAGAGCTATTAAAACTATTTAAGAAAACAACAACTATTCATAAATGAGCAGTTTGCAGCCCAGACCTGCCAAGGATGGATGCCTTTCTCCAGATGCTAGGCAGGAGGCAGGGCTGGGCAGATCCTACAGCCTTCAGAAAGGCCCTCTATCTGCCCTTCTCCACCTCTCCATCTTCCAGGAGCTGCCTGCTGCTCCTGGCCCCACTGCTCAGTGAGGCCCCAACCTGCTTCCCAGTCTGGGCAGACTGGGTTACACTTGGATCTTAATTGGAGGGGGTTGTGGGAAACCAAGAAAAAGTCTTCCTTGTGGGCCTGTATTTCCAGAAGATGCCACAGTTGGAGGCAGCAGGATGAAAATAACAGTCTCCATGCTACCCTTAAGTAGAAACCTTTCCTTCCTCAATCTCCTTCTCTTTCATTTCTTTTTCCCTTTTCTCTTTCATATTTTGGCCTGAGGTACCTTGTTAATTTTTAAAGATTAACAGGCCATTTAGCACAAGAAGAGGGTGGTATAGGTCGCAGATGAATAAATTAACACCAAAACTTCACACCAAGACAACAATCAAAGCTATCTGTTTTATTGCCTGAAGTATCTGCGAGTACTGGGCAGGAGGAAATTGGTATCTCATTAAAAAACAGAGAGTGAGGTGGAGAGGAAACCCAGAGCTCGTTAAAAGTGGTGGAAAAGCTGGCTTAATTATGCTTTTCCATTTGGTAACAAGAGGACATTTGTTATGAGTTCAGGACACTTTATCCCAAGCAAAACAAACAGTTAAGGACATTATTTTTGTCTTTAGTCAGTGGTGGCTGTGGAGTCCTGTTTCAAAATAAAGGTTTCACTGCGCGGTAGTCAATTAGGCCAGAGAATACTGGCAAAGGGTCAACCGCTTTCCCTTTCAAGGATTGATTTGAGAGCTGCTATCCAACCTTTCACCTTGCCCCCATGTAAGGGGGAACGGTGGGCAAGGGTTCCTTATTAGTGCAAGAATCTGTGTCTGGAGAGGCATTTAAAGGCCACGCTGAGAGTCATTCACTCAGAAACAGTTATTAAAAGTCTACTGCCCCTGTAAAGCACCAGCTTTCTCTTCTGGAAAATGGAGATACTAATGACTTCATGGTTGTTGTAGTGATTAAATAAGATGTTACATGAGCAAACACCGCCAAAGAACTTTTCATATACTGGCCTCCACTCACTGGGAATTACTATAAGTATAGTATATCATCCTACTTAATTTTTATAATAAGCATGTGTAGTGCTATCATCTTCACTGTATGAGTGGAATAAATTAGAAAGGTTGTATAATTTCATATAAGGTCAACCAGTAAGTGAGAGAGAGGGATTTGAATCCAAGTCTGTTTTACAATTTCTCATGGAAGGTCATGAATAAGATATGGCCTCTTACTTCAAGGCCTGTAGAGGAATAGAAACACACTCCAGTAATGAAACAGAGTATGATTAATGGCCAAAAGGATTTACTGTGCTAAGGGAATTTAAAGAAAAGAGAGATTACTTTTGGCTGGAGAGTTATGCCAAGAGGCAGTAGCATAATGTCCAAGAATATATATAGAATACTTGGTTCAAATCCCAGATTTCTTAGTTTCTAAACTGCCTTCATCTATAACATGAGAACTGAGATACTACCTTCCTTTTAGGTTCTCATGAGGGTTGGAAAAAATAATATCTATTAAATACTTATCAGTGCCTGGTGAATAGCTTTTTAAAAATCAGGGCGTATTTCACACAATAGGTAGTAAATTAAAAGTTTTGAAGGACAACAGTGGAGTTTCAACAGAGATATAAATTTGAAAGAATGTCTAGAAAATCTTCTATATTAAATATGTTGCAATAAAATTGTTATTTTACCTACTGAATTTATTTAAAAATCTATTGGAAGCATGCCATTTTCTAAGCATGTCAATCATAAGAACTGGTTACAGGTTTGAGTAATAGTGGAGTAGCTTGTATCAGACTAACCTTCCTGCCAATAACAATTATAAATTCTGCACGATGTGTTTAAATTAACTGTTACAAAGTACTAGAAAGTGATGAAAAGTAATCAAAAACTGAAAGGGCTTTGATATTTGATAGAAGGAGACCACACTGGGTGAGATTCACATTTAATAAAGGCTTTTCTACTGAAGGTAATCCCAAATCTATGGGGTGTTAAGGTTTCCCCTTAAGCAATATACTACATTCTCAGTGGCCTGAGGAAACAGAAAACAGAGATAAGTCTAAAATAGGGTAGTGTACAGTGGGAGGAGCCCCCAAATCTACAGATAAACTCTCTTAAAATCCTTGACTGATTCCTGAGTTGTACATGCTCAGAGAAAGACCACAAAGAAAAAAACAATAGAAGGCTGACAGAGCTCAGTAGAGATTTCAGTGATGTTCCCCTGCAAGAGAGAGCAAGGGTTTGGAGTTTGAGTCTAGCTAGAGAGGCTTTGACTTTCCACTGAAACTATATAATGACTGCCCTTTAAACATAAACATTATGTCCATTGACTAAAACATTGACCCTAAAACTAGGGAAACTGAAATAGACCTTTATAAACTCTAAAATGAAGCCATCACAAAAATAAAGATGACCCATCAGTAATTTAACTAACTTCTAGAACAAAATACACTTATTTTGGAAAAAGACCTAAATCTAGTCTGGACAGCGTGACACACACTTATTGGTATATAATCAAAATTACTAGGCATATGAAAAATTGGAAGATGTTACATATAATCAATAGAAATATCTGGCAATAGAAACAGACCCATAGGCAATTCAGATATTGGACTCAGCAGAAAATAATTTAAAATAGCTATGGTATAGTTCCACTACTAGCAAAAAGAGAGCAAAATGTCTGGAATTACCCTCTCATTGTAAACAATGAGAAAACTGGACAATGTAGAGCAAATTAATGCTAGACATTGGACAACAGGACCGTGATCACTGAGAAAATAAAAAAAAAGAGATGTGTCCTGTCTCACATAGGCTTTTTGCCTGAATATTATTCCTGGATTGTGGTGTAGGAATTGGATACCTAAATAGATTTCAACAATATTATTTTTAAGAGACAGAGAACCAAGTTCAAGAATGTAAAGAAGCTAGAATTGGGGGCAGAAGGCTCAAGAAGAGGGAGCTACTAAGAGAAAAAATTCTAAAAGTCTAATCTCTGCTTGCTTAGAAAGGAGTGCCATCAGAAAACAATTTCTAAGGAAATAAAAAGTATGAGATAACTGTAAGACTAACAATTCCAGAACTTCTCCTGGGCTGGTAATCATTTTTTTTCTTTCTTTCAATTGTATTTTATATTGGTTTCAGGTGGACAGATTAATGGTTAAACAATCATACACTTTACAGAGTAGTCCGCCAGTATTTCCAGTACCCCAACTGACACCATACATAGTTATTGCAGTATTATTGGCTATATTCCCTATGCTTTACTTACATCCCTGTGACTGTTTTGTAACTACCAATTTGTACTTCTTAATCTCTTCACTTCTTTCACTCAATCCCCGAACCCCTTTTTCTCTGGCAACCACCAGTTCTCTCTCTGTGTCTATGAGTCTGTTTCAATTTTGTTTGCTCATTAATTTTATTCTTTAGATTTCATATATAAGTGAAATTGTATGGTATATGTCTTTCTCTGACTACTTTATTTCATTGAGCATAATAAAGGGTGATAATCATTTGAGTTCCCCCCTAGACTTTGTGGAAAAATCTCATTGATTATATGAAACATTCAGTAGAGATTGCAGAAAAGTAAGGGAACCAATTCACCCTTGAATAAAGACCACTCTAGATGTTCTCTAAAAGATCATAAAATCAAAACTCGAAAGGATCAAATTAATTTTCATTATCCATTTAATTTCTGCTTAATCTGTAAAGTATACCTTTTTTTCATCTCAATATGGTTTGTTTTCTTTCATTTTTCTTTATCAGTCTCACCAGAGATTTGTATTTTGTTAATCTTTTTAAAGAATCAATGTAGGTTTATTTCTTTATGCTTTCTTTGTTTTCTATTCCATTGATATGTGCTCTTTATTAACTCTTCTATAATTTTTGTTTTATTCTGTCATTCCTACTTCTTAAACTGTATGTTAGCACATTACTTTTCAGTATTCAAAAAATTAAATATAAGCATTAATATTAAAGCTACACATATCCCTCTAAGTACAGCTTTAGCCATATTCCAAAAATTTTGATATGTGGTACTGTCATTTCCCTTAGTTATACTTATTTTCTAAGTTCTCTCATGATATCATGTGAATTTTTATTTTTTTCCTTTTGTCATTGATTTCTAACTTGTTTGACTGGTGATTAGAATGAGAAATCTATATTATACTCATTCTTAGAAATTATTGAGACTTATGGATTAATATATGATCAGTTTTTTAAAAAACATTTTATGTGTGCTTTTAAAAAATGGAAAATCTACTTAGATTTATAGGGCAATCCAACAATATTTAATTTGTTAATCTACGGTGGGTAGATAACAAGCTCAGGGTACATGATTTTAAAACTCAACAGTTTATAATTTTGTAAAATTACGAAGTATTGAGTTTTAAAGTATGGTTATGGTTATAAGACACCAACAAATGTGATCCTTACTCAGCAAGCCAGACAGGCAGAAAGTAAAGAGGCAGGCACCCTGACTGTAGGACAGGACAATGAAAGACCTGGAAGTTTGTTACATAGGTAGCAGAGATACAAGTGCAGATACGGACACTGGTCTGTAGCACTACACGAGATCTGACCTTTATGCATAGTTACAATCAATGCTTACCTTTCCTTCTTAAAAGAAGATTCCTGGTCATTTTAGATGCCAGGACTGCCAGCAACCTTCAAGTGCATATAAAATCCTGATGACAGCAATTAGTGCATTCTATCACACTCATGTCTTACATATAGCGGCTTTTGTCGAAAATCTGCTAAGTTCAAGAGTCAGAAAACTACTCCCTCCTCATAGGCTCCCTGCCATCTCTTTCCTCTCAACTCCCTTCCGTTATGTCAGGAATAATATTCACTTAACAATTAGTGACTTTATTCAATCCATCAACAGTGGCCGGAATTACATCAATCTCTTGGGCATTCAACAAAATCTGACCTGAATGAAAAGAGCCTACCAAAGGAAATTCACAATCTGAAGAATGGAGGAGACAAAAAGGATGGGACAAAGGAAAAAGCAAAAGTTGAGGCTGAGACATAGGAAAACCTTAGAAGAAGAAACTTCAGGTCAGTTTCCGTTTATTGTCACGGTTTGAAATGGAACTTTTAACACCAAAGGAAATGTGATTCAGAGCTAGTTGTTAAGAAAAAAAAAGTTCTCATTCATTACGCAGGGATCATATTCTTGGTTTTCTTACTTATTCTTTGCCCTCAATTTATGCTGAAAAATTTTTCTTCTGCAAGTCAAGGACTCATTTATACTCATTTATCATTTTTCTCTTTCGCATATTTTTACCAGGGATTAAATGACATCTCCAGAGATGTGGACTTGAAGCCTAAGAGTAGACAGAAGCCTTAGTGCTTTATGGGAATAACTAGGGACCTTTTATCACCCATGGAACTAAGGGTTGGAAAAACAATCAGATGTGATATCTTTTCCAAATTGGCAACCTTGAGATTTCAGGGAAGTTTGATTAGAATCAGAGGTCAGCCTTATCAAACAGATTCCATTTAGTTTGCATTGAGCTTTTCAAATAGCTACAGTATAGGGACCCATACAGGATGTGGACAAAGAGAAACTTGGCTTTCCAGTCACAAAAAGAACGCAGAATGTGAGAAAGAGCTGCTGGACTCCAGGCAAATGTCTATTGTGTACTTGAGCATGGAGGCAGGATGAAGTAGAGAGCCCCATGTCCTCCTTATCTATTGAGTTTTGGGGAAGCTGACGTTGAGATTGAATTAGGAGTAAAGGTTTATAGGGAAGTAAAACTTATGAAAGAAAAAAGGAGGCAGGATTGGGCAAGGGAATTGTCAAACCACAATGCAAACCTTTCAAAAGTCTATGACAATTCATCAGGGAGATGTATAACAAAGGTTGCTTGTTAGAGAAGATCTGCTTTGGGCAGAAATGGCTAGGGCCTTGTGCCCATCCACAAACTATATATCCTAAACTCAAACCTGAGGCAGATCCTAAAGCAGTTAAGGGTTGGAAGCTATCAGTTACCGTACTCCGGGAAGTTGCTGGTGCTTTCTTGAAGGAGTATCTGAGCAGTTTATCTCCATATCTGCTACAATTCCTGCCCTGTGCCATGCGAATCCACTTCTCCATACATATCTGGGGAGCAGCAGTTCGTCCAGAACTTAGAGGAGGGAGGTCAGCAGAACAAACTACAGCCCTCATTTGCTGCAGTTAGTCTTGAGGTCCCAACCGATATTCATTGTTTCCCTACTCCACCACCCATTCAATTTCTCCTTACTGTCAACTGCCATCTCTGCTCACTTGGTGGTAAATCCTTCATTTCTGAGGCATAGAAAGAAATATGAATGTCATGATGAATTGAGAGACCATTTTGCCTTACTTCAGATTAGATTTTCCATGAAGCCTTACTCTACTCTAGTTCCTCTTAGCTTCTGGGGAGTTCCATGTTGCTGCTTCATAAGCATCAATGAGGAAACTGCTTTTCTTTTTTTTTCTACCATGTCCAGGGAAAACTGCGTTGCTTCTCAAATGGGGCCTTTAGGCAATCCTGCTTTATTAATTGTGGCTACTTCTTGTTTTTCCTTCCCTGACCCTCTTATCAGTAATTTTTTTTCTGGATGATGAAAAACTGCCAGATGGATCCCTTGCTTTGCTTAATCCCTGGATCATTTGTACACCTGCTTCTCCTGCTGGTACTTGCCACTGGGAATCCTCTGTCTAGAGGACTGCCAAGGTGCATTTGTCACAGCATGGCTCATTACCATCCAAACTCAATGCAGGTCCATGTCCTAAAACATAACTATTGAAACTGCCCCTAAGAGAGGATTCAAGCTAGAAAACATTTATGGAATCTGTCCCCAACATTCCATTATTTTAAAAAAAGTTCTGTTTGGATCTACTAGTTGCCTTGTTTCCATATTTTGCCAGTCTCATTGCTGAGAACTCATTTTTGCAACCTCAGTCTGGTTCCATTCTCTGGGACCAAGGGTAAGAATAAAGTGAGTGAGCTCAAGAAATGCAGCCCTATTTTCCCGCTCTGACCTTATAGTTTAGTTCGAGCAACTAGACTCCTGATTTGCTCTGAGACCCACTGCCTACTATGTGCCCGATCCAGGGTTAGGTGGGTAAGCATAGGAGTCACTTCTGGATTTGCTGCTATGTGCCTTTGGGGATATGCGAGAGGCCCCTTATAATCACTTTATATTTTTACAATGCTAAACAAAACCCATTGTCTCACATGACTCTCAGAATAGTCTCATTGAAATCAACCTACTTTACATTTAAAATCGATTTTTAATGGAACCAGGATGGAATAAAGCTCTCATAACTCCAGTATCAGTGCTTTTTATTTTTAAGCAGCATTTATTTTTTTCCCTTAACATAAATCTGTTCTGTAATCTCACTATCCTAATGACAACCATTGCTAATATTTAGGAATTTTTAATCTATGTATATAATTTTTTACATTGTTGAAGTCATTCTGGATATAAAACTTGGCAACCTGAAATTTTACAGTCCTAGATTTGGATGGTTTTGATTTTCTTTTCTTTTTTTCTTCACATTGTCGAATGTTGATTTTGATCCTCACATTAAATTGATCCCAAGACTAATCTATACATCTCAAATCACTTTACAGCAAAAAAGAAGGGGGACAATAGAATCCCCCAAGTGTAATAAACACAGTTCTAGAACTGTATAATGAAATATTAAGGCTGGATTTTTCTGAGTCTGGTTCCTTGGGCCAGGCATTATACAAACCAAAGTGTAGTTGGTAGATGGGCACATGTTTTTATAAGTTAAAACTTCAAAATAAAAAGTTTAAATATTGAAAATTAAATACAACAGTGGACACCTGGGAATCCTTGGTTCAGGAACTGTCTAATTCTCTTCTTAAATGATGTAAAATTTGAATTTCACAGTATCTGTGCAAGGAAAAATCTGTATTAGAACCCAAATGGCTACTCTCAGGCAGTGTATAGTGTGGTACATGAAACCACTTCATAAGTTAAGTATCCCCCTGAGCAAGGATGCTCATGATAGGGACAGCTGTGCCTGAGAACAGCAGCATTCTGTTTAACCAGCCTCACCTATGTGCTGTGTCAACCTAAAAGTTAGGTGAGAAAATTGGACACTTTTGTGGTTTGATTGGAAGGGTCTTTGAACCTCCCCCACCCCAAGCCTAAAAGTTTCCATACCCTTTGTCCAAGAATTCCCACTATTCGTCATTCTTTTGAATTAAGGTATTATATAACTTTGTTATAAAGCAAATGTATCCTTTTGGTAAACCATTACTCACTTGGAGTTACCAGCTGGAATTGATGCCTAATGCACAATGAAGATAGCTCATCACAGTGGGGCAGGTCCAAGGCTATATGATCAGACCTGGACACCTGGAAGTGGAAGAAGGTGATACCACTGTAATAACCTGGTTATTAATAACAGGAAAGGAGTGAAAGGAAGGCCAGATAATATAGGCAAGCTGTTTGTACAGCTTTGCCAGGAAGCTGCAGTTTAACATTCTCCAGGTCTGTTCCCAGCAGATCGCTGGGGGAAGGGACTGGACAATAGACCCATGCCCAGTAAGGATTGGGTGATTTGGGAAGGTGCTTGTCTGTCAATCACACCTGGGAACAAGCCATTGGCCAGATGGGCGTGGCCACGACAAGCATGGGAAGATTGGATATTTAAACTCCTAAACCAAGGAATTTCTCTTGCTTGCTTAGTCCTCTTTTTCTCTTGGGACTCTTGTTGCAGGGTGTGTGCTCTCGTGCTTCTGCACTCACCTACATGGCCCACAGCTATGTGGGCCCCACACACAATGGATTGTGATTAGCCTGTTGCTATGTCAGACCCAGCTTCCTCATGGAAAGGAAACTATGGACTCTGGCTTTGCTTTTAGCTCTGCTAGGTCCCCAGCTGCACCTTTTCCAGGACTGGTTTAAGGGAAATGGGATTTTACAAACCAAGGGATATAATTTCACACAAATAAACTTTTCTACCACATCTCATTCTCCCGTGCAAGTCTTAGAAAACTATTTTTTCTCAAGATATCGTAAGAACCCTACTCCCGCTAGCATTGGAGAAATTCCACCCGTGCAATTCTCTGATAACAAAGGGATGGTAGGGGATAAAGTGTGGATACTGCAGGGAGGCTCTGCTGGGAAGCCATGGCCACATGAACACACTGGGTACCCAGAAGTACTAGAAGAAGGGAGGGAGGAGGGACACCAAGAACAGCCTTCACCTTTGAGAATCCCGAGGAATAGAAATACAGTTCACAGACTTGTGAAGAGCGAGGCTGTTTCATGCTTAGAAAAACTGTTACTGGATATGTATTCTCGCCCTCATAATAGTTCCATCTGTGGGTGAAACGGAAAGCTTTCCTTGGGAGGCTCAGTAAGGTTCAGGCATGGCCCAGGGCCCAGACCACTGGACAGACGTCCTTCCTGTTGGGAGAAAAGTCACATTCCCCTGTTATTTGTGACAGCCTCAGGACCCACAGGCTGCCTGCAATGTGTAGACTGCATAATTTAGCATGAAGGCTGCCAACAATTTTTGGCCTCAGCTTTTTAACTGGTTTTCATTTAGCAACGATTTCAGAATTTTCCGGGACACTTCATGTTTTAATGAAGAAAAATTAAGTGACCTTTAGTCAACTTGGCAAAAGACAGGGTGGGTTACAGTGGCCTAGAATAGTAATTAATAAGGTTACTATCACCATTAAGAATCCCAGAGCAGACATTGGCAGTTTATTTCCACGTGGTTAGAAAGAGATGAACGTTCTATCCTTAGAAATGACAGTTGTTCAAACTCATCAAGTCATGATGCTATGCGACCGTTTGTGAATTTAGAAGCAAGGCCTCTGATGGTGACAAAAGGAGCAGCATTATCCAGAGTAAATCAAGGCCAAAAGCCACGTTTAATCCCCACTCCCGTGCCACACAGCTTCCATCACAATCTCTCACGGGTGGAACTGGCCACATAATCAAGTACGTGAATAAACTGTAAATTGATTCAACATACCTCATTACATCGTTGACACAACCATAACTTTCTAATCACAGATAGCACTACCCAAACCTCACACCCACCGTACTGCCAACAGAAAATTTGTACCAGCCTTTTGGGAAAATGGCCTCCAAATCACATGTAAGGATTGTCCTAGAAGAAGGTTCCACTGGACAGCAGAATTTTCACAGGCTGCAAATGTGGTTGTTCTCTTCTTGTAATGGGCTTTCCAGCCCAGGGCAGTGAGCATGACAGGGTGCCCCCAGGTCTGTGGTGTGGGCCTTATCTGGAGTCAGAAGAAAATGTTTAGCCATCTTGCAGCTTTTGTCCCTCAAGATTCCAATGAGGACACGGTCCCCTGCCCTCTCTATTTGATTCACCAGGGGTACAACTGATGTACAGTGTGGTCCTCAGCTCAAGTGAGAATGTAGAGGCCACCACAAAGGAGAGCTTGGTTTTTGTTTCATTACACACATCTGCCAGGAATGGATTTTTTGGCATTTTTTTTTTTTGCTCTCTACATTCAGTATGTGTGATTCCCACTCAGATCTCATGGCCATACACTTTAGTCCATTCACTTGGCAGTTTCATTTTAAACAAAAACACAAAGCAGAAGCTTTTAATCTTCCTTTACTATATGTTTATGGCCTATTGTTCTCAACTGCTTTGAAAAGATGTGTGAAGTTTATTGATCGCATGTGATAAAGCAAGTATTATTAAAGACTGTGCAGCTATCAAGCCCCATATTCTTAGCAGAGAGGATGGCCTTGAACCAGATAGTAAGCATTCGGAAAATTATGTTAATGAGTGCCTGGTTAATGTGACCTGGAAACAAGTTTGAAGAATTAAGACTAGCTCAAGAGTGTAAAAGCCTATGCTACTGCGACTGCTATTGTCAGAAACCAAATATTTCTGGTTCTCCCTTCAAGCATGTAGAAAGCTTAGACAAATAAAGTTTTAGAATAATGTTACTTCTGGGGAGGAGTTTTGAGAGCTGGGTACATTGTGTCACCTCTATTTTTCCTTCTCCTGGTTGAAAAGCAATGCTCCACAGAGAAGATGCTCCATCATTCTTGCCATGCAGGGAGTATATGCCAAGAGCACTGACCAACATATGATAGATGTGTGTGAGATTTCCTAAGACATTGGGATTTGGAACTTGTTACTACAACATAACCAGGCTTGTCCTGACTGGCATAGCTACTTGAATTCTATTTTGCAGGTATGAGTATAGAACAGGTAGGAGAAAGGGGCAGGGCATCTGCGTTTGCTTTTTGGTTGGAATCATAACAGTGTACTTCCCATGAAGAACACATATTGGCCTGCCCACTCCTCCGTCGGCTCAGCAGCTAACTCAGAGAATCACTTAAGCTGAGCTGGATGTGACAATGACAGAGGAGGAGTGAGTTAGTAGGATTTATTGTTTCCTGGTGTTATTGTTTGGGTCTAATATCGAGTAGCTTCGTGTGTAGGAGAGGAAGAAGGGACACTATGTTAGATTATATTAAATGTTGGATCACATTAACATTTTATTATGAAAAAAGCACTATCATCTATAGCATCAAAAATACTTATTCAACCTTATGTCACAGACAATGAAATGATTTTCATTTTTTTGTGGAAAATGGTTAATTCAAATTTTAAAGGTTCATATAACTCAGAAGAATATAAAAAAGAAAGTAGCAGTTAGTCAAAACCTATCATCCAGAGGTAGCCCTGCTTACATCTCAGCAACCCATCCTTCCACACCTCTCTATACATTTGCACAGATGTTTTCCATGAATGGGAATATGCTGTTCAAGTCACATCTACTTAATTGAACCTAATATGCACAGTTCTAGGACCTGAGATGCAGGTGCAGCAGCTTCTGTCCTGAAGCTCACTGTTGAGGTATAAAGATAGACACTCAACACGTATTTTCAAGAGAAGCTGGTGTTGTAACGTGGAAAGTGCAGGCTGCTATGCACATTGCAAGGGATTTTACATAGCCTGAGGTGTAATGGATGGCTTCCTGAGGAAGTGATTCTGTTATACAGTGATTTTTATTTCACTTCACAACATGTCACAATAAGTATAATTTCAATGGCAGCATAATATTTTATTGCATGAAATTATCTATGAACTCTATTTGTAATTCCTTATTAACAGACATTCAGTTTGTGTCCTTTTATAATTTATAAACCGTGCTGCAATGGAATTCCTTTTAAGTGCATTTCTTTAGCCTTATATTTCTTTAGGATAAAGATAGAGCAATACCATTGGATCAGAAGTCATACAGATTTTATATTTATATTACATATGTATATATACATACATTATATATGTAGTATATGTGCTAAATTATATATACACATATATGTGAATAGAAATGCCTTTGTACATTAGATATTGTTATACTGCCTACAGGCATACACCAATTCATATTCTCACTGTTCATGCTTAGGAATGACAATTCCCCAACTTCTGGGATACTCAAGAAATGGAATTCATTACATTGTTTTGTAAAGTTTGCCAATAGTATAGGTGGGAAAACTGTCATCTTGTTTGCATCTCCCTAATCACCATAAGGCTAAATATTAGATGTGGTGAGCAGAATGTTGGTACCCTAATTAGACACACGTAAGCCAGAGGATGGAAGATAAGCTCATGAAAATTTAGGAGGCTTCCATATTATTAAAGTTTGTAGGAACACAGTGGTATGAGGCATGCTGAGATATCCCCTCTACGGTAAAGTGCAAGTTGTTGCATCTTAAACCCTCCATTACTAAGAAAGAGGCTCAGTGTTTGGTAGTCCTTTTTCAGATTGGAATGTAGAATGTATCACACTTGGGGATAATGTTTAACCCAGAGATTAATTTTCAAACGGTGTGCCGCAAGAACTTTGAAAACATGCAGTAGCTGCCTATTTAGTCAGGGGCACTGAGCTCTTTTCCCTGATATTGTCAAATAAAAAAATGACAACAGCCAATACAATAATAGCTGTCCATTGTGAATGAATCAAAATTATACCTACACTAGAGGCCCAGTGGATGAAATTCGTGCACTCTGGGGCAGGGGGTCCCTCAGCCTGACCTGTGCCCTCTCGTAGTCTGGGAGCCCTTGGGGGATGTCTGACTGACGTTTAGACCCGCTCCCTAGTGGGAGCGGGCCTAATTTATCAGACTGACATCCTTAGCGCTGCCACAGTGGCAGGAGAGGCTCCCGCCACTGCTGCTGCGCTCGCCAGCCATGAGCCTGGCTCAGGGCTTCTGGATGAGTGGTGCTCCCCCTGCGGCAGCACACTGACCACCAGGGGGCAGCTCCTGGGTTGAGTGTCTGCCCCCTGGTGGTCAATACGTGTCATAGTGACTGGTCGTTCCACCATTTGGTCAATTTGCATATTAGCCTTTTATTATATAGGATTATTATTATTTTTTTTTTTTTGGTCAGGCAAAAAATAGAATTTTGGCGTGCTGCCAAATTTTAGTAGTTTGTGGGGGCCATGAGATGAAAAAGGTTGCAAATCTCTGTTTAAACCAATTTATAAGATGACTTAGAAGGGTGTTAGTATTGTGTATGGCCCAGAGTAAGAAAGGCTCCACAGCAGGTCCTCTTGAAGCTCAGGTGATGTGACCCATCAGAGACAATAGTGCTGGAGGTATTTGAGGTGGCTATGTTACTGGTTTAAAAGGCTACGTGCAGCCTCCAGCAATATGCACTGGGAGATATTCCGGGCAGACAGCTAGAATTCTCAAATCATATCTCTGCAAAAGACATTATCACTATTTGATGCACAGCTATGGCCCTAATAAAGACTGAGAGAGCCTGACCATGGGATAGCAATGACTCTGTGACCAGAACTTTTTGCCATTACCCTAGGTGTCTTCATATCCACCAAGTTAGTCAAGAGAACAGCAGCACTTCATTGTGCAATGGAAATGGAGCATCCAGCAATGGGCCTGAGAGGGTCAAGATGGTGCAAGGTGCCTGCATCAAAAATGGTTCAACAGTCTCAAGGACCCAGGTACTCCTCTCCCTCAACTCTGGCCTCATGGCGGTGGTGATGCAACCAATTAAGAAAGGAGGAATGGCCTCAGGCTCACAGGTGAGTTGGCAGAATACAGTATGAACTACTATCACACTACAGCTGTTCTCAGGGAATCTTTCAAAAATAGTGGTGAAGGAAAATTGCCCAGCATGCAGAACTACACGCTCTATGCTTGGTGGTTCAATTTGTATGGAACAAGGAATGGCCTGAAGTATAGTTTTCATGGACTCTTGAGCTGTGTGATAAGGGGTGTCAGTGATTAGTTCAGAGCCTGAAAGGAGCAAAATTGAAAAATATGAGACCAAGAATTCTGGGGAAGAGGTATGTGCTTGGGCTTATGGCATTAGGCACAAGAGACAAAGCAGTAAGTCTCCTAGGATGGTAACCATAGGTCCTGAAGGTTTGGATAGGAAGGGGGGTAAAGGAGTGCATGTTTACTTTTAGCAGCCTCTTGTGCCAATAGAGCTTTTGGCATTGACCTGAATTTCCTTGTTGGCTCAGTATTGGCTGATTCAGAATGGATGGGTCAAGCATTCTCTCAAAGCACAACTGGAGGAAGAATAGCTTCGACCTATTTATTCCCCTAGTACAGTGGTTGGCAAACTCATTAGTCAACAGAGCCAAATATCAACAGTACAATGATTGAAATTTCTTTTGAGAGCCAAATTTTTTTAAACTTAAACTACATAGGTAGGTATGTTGTTATTAAATTAATTAGGTTACTCCTAAACTGGCCTTTGCTAAAAACGTTCTCAATCTGATTGAGGTACGTTCGACCTCAGGAAGGTCGACCCCTTCCAACTCTCCCATCCACACTCGTCTTGTATACTTGTTTCATCTATCTCCTTTCCGTAAACTGACATCTGTGCATGGGCCACGAAGTTTCAATTGCATTGTATGTGCGCGCCCGCATGTGGTATTTTGTGGAAGAGCCACACTCAAGGGGCCAAAGAGCCGCATGTGGCTCGCGAGCTGCGGTTTGACGACCACTGCCCTAGTACTCTGTTTTGGCCCCTCTTCCCAAGGGTAATCTCTCCAGGGATTTCTAACTGTTTTTTAAGTTGCTAAAATTCTTCATCTTTGTGGTTTCTGTGATTTCTAGAGGGTTGATTTAGGGGCAAAGAACAGGGCTTTTCTATTATGCTATCTACCTGAATCACTGTTTCCTCAACAATGAGATTGGGGTTAAATAAAGTGCATAGAAATAAGTTAGAGAAAAGAAAGAAATCTGGGAGGGCTATGGGGAAAAGAAAAGGATGCTGAAAGAAAAGAGAAAATATATAGTTCCAGGAATTTTCATATATTTGTGGTTCAAGTTCAAGTCATTGCCTGACTTCATTGGAACAAATTAGGTCCAGTTTCCCAAACCCAGTCTCCGTGGTCATATGAATGACAAGTAATCACCAGGTCATTTCTTCCACAACCCCTGGGGCATTAATCTTGAAATCCTAAACTTGACTCAGAAATGTGTGAAATAGTGGGGGAGGGGAGGTTGTCTGCACAATTTCAAGGTTGGAGACTTCCCAGAAGGTACAGAATGCACTCTTTCTATTATTCCCATGACTTGAAGCTGATACTTTCAGGTATTTTTTGATAAATAGAGCACTAGTTGTTGTCATAAAATTAAATATTTCAAATATTTTTCCCTCTTCTTTATACTTTTCTTTGTGTAGTCTTGGGAGGCTCACACCAGGCAAGTGTTTTGATTTCACTGTTAGTGTGTAGGATTTCATTGTTGTCATGACTGTGTTTATCACATTCCTCTGGGTTATGGGCCATTAGCATTCCACCAGAAAATATAAATTCTGAAATGCAAGGTAAATCCATGGGCCAGATATTCTAGAAGCCCCTACCCCACCCCAGCAGACTTGGGAGGCCTCTCCCATCTGGCCAGACCTCGCAGCTGAAAATCACCCCTGGGGCTTCCCACTCCTGTCAATCACAGCATCCTGCTGTGAACACCATGCAGCCCTTCCTCTCACACGGGCCCTCGGGTTGGCAGAATGAGTGACCACATGGCTCTGGCCCATACCGCTAAGGCCATGACATTCCTGGAGATAGCGAGGAGTCACCAGTGCCCGTCACCATTACTGCATCTCTGCTCTGCCCAGGGTTTTACATCCCAGAGAGTCCCCAAATGTTGTGCAAGCTGACACTTTGTCCAAGCTGTGCATAAGCCTCTCACTTCGTCCACCATGGGAAGCCACGCACAGCACCTTCGTGGTGGAATGCAGCAGCTGTTCTGCAGCCGCACCACAATCCCGTGGACCTCCGTCTGGGCCAGGAAGCCAAGAGGAATACCATATCCAATTGAAAGGACAGGGGGGAATTTCAGGAGGTAGAATTCACTGAGCCCAACTTGGAAGCTGGCCAGGACACCTGGGTAGCACCCTTCCTTCCTCTCCCCAGAAAGTATGGGTCCTTGTGACCACCAACAGCCCGACTCTAAGCTCTATCCACTGCCCCCAGACATCAAGCAATGTCCTCCTCAGACTAATTCTAAACTCTAAATAACATGAGGGAGTAACAGTAAATATTGTAGAAACTAAGGGCATCTCATCTCACACTTGCTGATCTGAGCTCACGTTGCCTTAGAAGGAATAGAAACAGTACTGATGTACACAAAGAAAGTATGAAAAATGATCAGAATGTCTAGTATTACTTCCTCCGTGATGTGAGAGGGACATACAAATCTAAGGAAGTGTCTGGTGTTTGGAGTAGAGACTATGGATTATAGCCTGTAAGGTGGTTATAGGGCCATGATGTCAGCTTTGAAGAGTCCATTTAAATAAGTAATTTACTGAACACATGATTTTACCTAAAAATAATAAGGTAATTCTTTATGTGTGATTTGTTTGAAGAAGCATTCAATTAAACAATAATAAAAGCATTACTACTACTACTACTACTACTACTACTACTACTACTGTAATAATACTACTAGACAACATTACTATGTGTGAAATACTCTATGAAGCACTACAATGATGTGAGTTAGTTCTCCTCTCTCTCGCCCTCCCTCCCTCCACACACCTCTCTATACATACATACAGATGTTTTCCATGAATGGGAGCATGCTGTTCAGGTCACATCTGTTTAATTGAACTTAATATGCACAGTTCTAGGCTCTGAGATGCAGGTGTAGCAGCTCTTGTCCTGAAGCTCCTCTTGTCAAAACTCCTTAATGTAGCATCATCTTCCCCTTGGCTGCCTCCTTGTTTAACCTGATTTTTCATCATTCCACTACGTTCTTCAGGCACACATTTTCAGCCTCAGACATAGTGAGTTATTTGCAATTCTTCAGCGATGTCCTCTCTCTTTGTCCATCTCAAAGGCTTAGCATGTAGTGTCCTCTGCTGGACTGTCCTCCCAATCTTTTACATTTAGCCAGGCCCTATTTAGTCTTCATGACCGTCTCCTATATGAAACCTTCTAGATGCCTAGGACATCATTCTCCTAACTTGCCATTATATATTTTATGGATCTCCATCAAAATAACTACTCTTTATGACATATATTATTTCTTTACCTATTCTTTTTCTTTTAAAGAGGGCCTCCAAATTACATATGCTTTAGACACCACAGAAATCTCTGTCTCATTTGACACATCCCCCATGTCTCCTACCCCCAGCTCTTCCCCTAGTCACTCTGCTCTTGCTGTGTGCTTGATTGTGCCCCACTGTAGTACTTACCACGTAGCATTCTAGACCTATGATCATGCGTCAGCAAGAGGAGCGAGTGGGAACTACTCTTAGACTTGGTCCCAAAGGTAGGATTTCTCCCTTCTGGGCCTCAAACTGTCATGCATTCATCTGTTAAAAGATGATGCTAAATTCTTCTTTGTGAGTAAATCAATCTAGTCTTAACTCACTTTCAGATAACATCTCCAAACACTTTTCAAAGGCACCAGGAGCCACATGGGTCTACAGAGATTATTCACAACTTAAAGTCAATGAAAAGATTACCCAAAGCCATGCTGCTAGCTTTGAGGGTTGCACCTAACTAGGCACAGTGATGCTAGCACAGAATTTGGAGGCATAATCCCTGTTCCTTGGAATATATGCCAGTTCTTCTTTTGAAAAAGAAAAGTCAGCTGTCAAATGCACTAGCAGTATAAATATTCTAACTTCAGACAACTCTGGCAAAATGATACATGCCCAAAAGGTGGAACTGAGTTTAAACTGTGTGTACCATATCAAAGAAATGTTATGCTACTTGAAAAGCATTATACCAAAAATATTTTTGATTCATGAGCCAAAGGCTTAGGGTACTCTCCTATGTGATCCCATGGCCAGGTGTATCTCAAAAATTTATGGGTGAGAAAAACATTAGAAAAGATGCAAAGGAAAACACTCCAATCTTCAGTAATGGACACAAAGTAATTTTCAAATGGAATCTCCATTCACCATATGCCAACAGGCTGACTGGAGGATCTGGTGAAGTAAATCAGCCAGTAGCAGTCCACATAGGCTCACAGAGCAGAAAGGTCTCTATTGCTCACCCAGCAGTTTTGATAGCAACCGCGCTGGAACCCACAGAAATCATTCAGTGAGGCAAATTGTAGCGCAGTGAATACATCATGTTAATTTATTTAGCATTCATAGAGATCCCACAAAGACTGTTCCTTGTGCTCAGGAAGAATGTGCACCGGGGGCCAGAATAAGGTACACAGGCAGGAAAGCAGTTTTATGCAGCAGGGCAGGTACTAGAGTAGAGGTCAGGAGCGATGCAGGAACATGGAGAGAAGGGACAGGTAACACCAGGAGCCCATAGAAAAACTTCAAAGGAGATGTTCTTGAAAGAAAAAGGTAACTTTTCCAGGAAGATTAAGTAGCATGGAAATTTCTAGTCACATATAGCATAGAAATGATGTCAGATAAAACAGGGCAGATTTTTGGTTAAACCATAAGAAATGGCTCCTAGTCAACCATTTCTGACTTAAGGTAACCGAGATCTGAGAATGAAGGATCTAGTGGGGCCATGCTATAGACATTAGACTTTCTATTCTATGGGAATTGGGAGCAAACTGAGGTTTTTAAGTCAGAAAAACATACATGGAATTGTTTCATAGTAAGACTAGAGGCCCAATGCATGAAATTCATGCATAGGTAGGGTCCCTAGACCTGGCCGGCAAACAGGGCTGATCTGTGGGGTGACAGATGCAGCAATAGCCCCCCCCCGCCCCCCCCCCCCCGCTGCTGGCACCCACCTTGGCTGGCCTGGGGCCTGTGGGCTAGGGGCAGCTCCTGCCTTGAGCGTCTGCCCCCTGGTGGTCAGTGTGCATCATAGCAACCGGTCGTGCAACCTGTTATTCTGCCATTTGGTCGATTTTCATATTAGGCTTTTATTATAGAGGATGACTCTGGAGGAAATATGGCGCAGAGACTAGAGTAGGAAGAAGCTGATGCCAGAAAGGCTAGTAATGAGGTAATAACAACCTGAACAAGGACAGAAGAGAGAGAGTCAGTTAGTGGGACTCAAGTAACAGTCTCTTCCTCTGCTCTGCTTTATATTACAAGGAACTAACTTCTTTCCTGGTCTCCATTGCTGACCAGCTTCCATATAGATCTGGCCAAGAAGAGGCACTAGAGGAAGATTGGAGACTGAGAGGAGGCAGGAAGCAGGCTGTCCCATTGCCCTTTCAGCCCTGGGAGTGATAGTGGCTTCCTGTTTTTGCTAAATGTCTCTGTTCTGCTTCCCAGCTCTTGCATTCTCTACTTAAACCAATTTCCTGAATTACATTCCCTCTGTTAGGTACACCTGAGGAAGTGTCTATTTTCCTGACTGGAGAATTGCTACAAAATAGAAAATTAATACAAAGGAGACTATCCAAGAATTGATGACCATGGGTGTGGAGGTAAAGGAGAAGGTGGCAGTGAGGATAACTCTGATTTTTGTAGCAGTGGAACTGAATGACAAAAACAATGCTAGCAAATACTCACTGAGAGTTAGAATGTGCGAGGAACCATTCTAAATGCTTTATATATAGTAAATCCTTTAGTTCTTACAATAACTCTTGAGGTAGATGCTTAATATTATACAATTTTATGGGTCAGAAAAATACCGAGGCCTAGGGACTTCAAATAATTTATTTATGACTTGAATTTGTAACTGACAAATAGCCTAGTGGTCAATAACCTACAAAGAGGATGGAGAAAAAGGATCAGGCAGTGATGTCATACATGAGCATGTAGTGTATGAGGTACTTGCTGACCACCTAAGTCTAGATCTTCTGTGATTGGAAATATAATCTGTTATTTAAGAGATGATTAAAGCTGGAGGTGTGAGCCATTGTTGTATACCTAAGTGCTGAAAAAGACCAAAACAGGTTTAAAACTTTAGCAGTGAATATTACTGGATAAATAAGGCAGATGAATGGCCAATGCTCTCAAATGTGGAGGCTACAGACAAGATGACCATCAATAAGATATTTCCCAAATTACCATGCTATGCTGCTATGATATAATCCCCAAATTTCCCTGTTGCATCACTAACTTTTCACCACTTAATAAATTAGATTGAGAGTTTCTTGGCAGCGCTGACTGTATATATTTCTACCAATCAATCAAACAACAACTATTTACTGAACTCTTGGTAAATGGCTTGCTATATATTAAGTCCTGAAGGGGATTTAAGAGAAATCCAAGATACTCTGTCTTCCCTGAAGAGCTTCACACAAGCAGATTTGTCAGCTATTCTGGACCCCTATCCTATGATTTCACTTGCAGCACCCCACACACTGAGAAGCTCAGCCAACAGTCATAGGTTTTAAATGACAAGGAGGTAACCGAAATTCTTACACACTTTGAACAATCGCAGTTGGATAATAATTTAGGGTATTCTGAAGATGTCTAACATTTCCCATGTAGTCCTAAGAAACTTCTTTGTTGCTAAACGGTATAAGTCATAAAATGAGGTCATCCATTGAACATTGATAGAGCATTCCCCACATGAAGACAATGGGCTAAATCCTAGGGGTGAAACTTAGTTCTCGCCTTATTGTGTCTCCTGAGAATGACATAGAAGAAGAGAAGGTGGAGCTGGGGCTAAGTCTTGGCAGACAAGTAAGAATCAGCTGAAAAGAGGGCAAGGCACCCAGGGAGAAGGAAACAGACTTAAGAGATGAGCCACTGAAGGATTTTAATCAGGGGAAATGAAGCGATTATCCTATATAATAAAAGGCTAATATGCAAATCAACTGAACGGCAGAACGACCGGTTGCTATGATGTGCACTGTCCACCAGGGGACAGACGCTCAATGCAGAAGCTGCCCCCTGGTGGTCAGTGCGCTCAGCCAGAAGCCAGGCTCATGGCTGGTGAGCACAGTGGCGGTGGCGGGAGCCTCTCCCGCTTCCGCAGCAGCACTAAGGATGCCCGACTGACAGCTTATGCTGGCTCAGCGGGCCTAAGCCGTCAGTCGGACATCCCCGGAGGACTCCCAGACTGTGAGAGGGTGTAGGCTGGGCTGAGGGCCGCCCCCCCCCCCACAAGTGCCAGAATTTTGTGCATCGGGCCTCTAGTATCTAAATAAAACAATTTCAATGGTATATGGAGAATGTACTTGCTGGTGATTGTAAGGGGTAGGAGGATGTGGACTGTGAGTCTGGACAGCACTTCTGGGGCAGTTGCAGAAATCCAGGCAAGAAATTATGGTGGTAATGTCTTCCTGGAATCAGCCAAGAATCCTGTTCACAGTAACCTTTGGTTTGGAGATATAAACAGGAGGAACTTATTTTCTCTATCTTTCTTTTTTAATAATTATTATTTAATGTAGGTCATAACCTTTCCTGGAACCGTTCATAAGACCCCCGGAAAGAGGCAGCCATTAAAATTAAGCTGAGTGGGATGGAAAGTGGGCTATAAAAACTCCACCGCAGGCACCTGGAAACAGAAAATGTTAGGCTGTGAGTCCTGGCAGGCTTCATGGGAAGCAACCATGGACTTCCAGGGAAAGAAGAGGGACCATGAGCTGTGTTCCTTTTTATTTGGAGTTTTCAACTTTAACTTTAAAGTGAGAGGAGTTAGAAGAGTACAGAAAGGGTCAACATTTGTCTTTCCTTATTTTAGGAATATAAATTTTAAAACTCTTTTGTATTCAGTAAAAGCAATGAGTAATAATGGAGTTGGGGAGAAATTTTCAAAGCCAATAGTATTAAAATATCATTTTTGACAAGTTAAAATCATGACTCTCAGGCAAATATAAAATGAACATTTATCAAAGATTTTCTTTAACTTATTTATTAATGGGGAAACCTGTAAGATCTTAAAATTGGTAATAAGCTTATTTGAGAAGCTGAGTACATATAGACAGTTTAATAAAGTGATGGGTTAGGTGAAAAATGGATTAATGTCCAAAAGGTCTATAAACGTTTTGCTTATATATTCTAGTCAGTGATTATTTGCATTGCTACTTGGACAGAAATTTTCATGGTCACCTTGACTCCAAAACCATTGTGAAATATGCAATAAATAGAAAGTTACACACGGTACTGTCCTGAAAGAACATCCATTGGAGACCTATTTCCAATTGTTGGATATTTTTTTCTGACTAAAGGTATAGCTTTTGGTGAGAAAGGAACTTTACATCTAGCATGCAGGAAACTACGAAGGGTAACAAAGTCTGATTTGGACATAAAAAAAATAGCATGACACACAGGTAGAAAAATGGGTTAAGCATTTGAACTGACAAGTGAAAATAGAAAAGATAAAAATTACAAATAGACATACTAAAACTGTTTACTCTCACAAGGAGTTTAAGAAATGCTAGTTAAAATAATAAGGTATCAAGTTCCCCAAACAAGTTAATAGGACAGATTTAAATGATGATATACAATGTTAGCAACACTTAGGGAAAAAACCATTTCCATAATCAGCATACAGGCATATAAGCTGAGAGCAGTTCTCTGGCTCATACTCTAGTCCGTAGGATTCTTGTTCATTGTAATTGAACTGAAAATCCCTGCTCAAGAGTCAAAAAATGGCAAAGATAGAATGCAGAACTTTCACCCCTGTCCTAGAACATGCAACTTATGCAAGGGCTACCACTGTATTACTCTCAAATCTATAAGGCAGAGTGGTCCCAGTGCATCCATAGTTGGCTTCCAATACAGAGAAGTCTTTTAGCTGTACAACTCTGGGGAGCCACTGATGAAAATTATCACAGAAGGGGGGAGATTTGCCATGCCTTGGAATTAGGAGGCTGGTGCTGCTGCCTTGGTGTCCATCACACTTTGTTGTGTGCCCTTTTGCTTTATTGCAACCCCATTCCCCAATTCTATCTCCCTCTCTTCTCACCCTACTCTCCTCTCATTTCTCTCTCTCTCTCTCTCTCTCTCTCTCTCTCTCTCTCTCTCTCTCTCTCTCTCTCTCTCACGCGCGCGTGCACCCACACATGTCATACTCTCCTAGCAGCTCTTCTCTACTAGATCTGGTATACTCATTCATATGATGTTTCCTGATCTGTGTTACTACTTACAATGGTGTTTGCATTTCAAAAGAAAATTTCTATTTAGTACCTAGTGGGCAATATTGTAACTCAAGTTTCTGCTATTAGAATTCCAAACTTTCTTTGGATGGGAAAGGGAAAAAAATCAGACTGACAGAGGAAGTCCATGCTTTGAAGAGTACAAAGACATAAATGCTGTGTTTTCAGAAATATGAGGTACAGTTGAAGAATATAAAATTGAATTATCTTGTCTTTAGGGTGCTTTGCTCCTTGGTTTTCATGGCCAAATTGTAACACTAGGAAAACACCATTTGTTAAGCAGGGCAATAAGGAAGGACTTACTATTTCCTATTATCATGTTGACTACTGAGTATACTTAGTTTAGTAAGACATATATATGGTCCTTTGAAGTCAGAATGCTATGAAATCTATAAGTATCAGTATATTTAAAGTAACAATATAAGAAGAAACATAACAAAGATAATATTTATTTAACGCTTACTATGTTCTGGATACTGTTCTAAATAATTTGCATGTGCTAGCTCATTCCAAGCTTGGACCAAAGAAAAACAACACTGGAAAGCATATACTATTACTATTCCCATTTTATAGAAAACGAAAACTAACTTGTCCAGAGTTGTCATCATGCAGCTGGTAAATGGTAACACATTCTATTATTAATATATAGAAATCTATCTATCTATCTATCTATCTATCTATCTATCTATCTATCTATCTATCTATGCCAACAGGTGGAAGGAGGAGTTCCTGTTTGGTGGTGCAAGGAAATCTACAGATAACAACGTAACACTAATGGTGATTGGCAGACTCATACATAGTTCAGACAGAAGCATTTCTGCTTCATCTTATCTTCCTTTCACCCAGATGTTTGGTGCAAATATGTTGCCATTGCTATGTTTACTTTGTCTTCCCCTTGCCAACAAGTGCAGTTTGGGGGTGAGTGCTTCTGGGTTACCCTTTGCAGGAGCACTCCTGGCACAGCTCTGTGCTCCTGTGCACCTCCCAGAGCTCCTGGCATAGCGAAGGAGTACAAACACCACCAGTGTTGCCACCAGGCTATCCAGAGGCAGCATCTGAGAAGTGTGATCCATCCGGCAGCTGGCAAACCCTCCATGAGCATCCCAGCAGACTCCCCAGCAATAAATTGTGCCCTCTGACAAGTCAGACGACTGCCAGACTGGCTGTGAGTGGGAAGAGACAGATACTGTTTACTCTTTCAGACTGGAAAAGAGGAAACTAATTCCTTGGCAGATAGGCTTTGGAAAGAGGGGACCAGTTGTGGTGCTTGATACTTCCTGGTGGGTTCTGTAGTTGCAAATTGTTCTATTCCTAGAATTAGAAATCTCTTCAAACATCATACACAATCTAGTCATTTGGATTTCCACTGACTTCAAGTCTGGAACCCTGGAAGAATCATTTGTATTAGGTGAGCACTGAGTATTGAACCTGTCCAAAAAAAAAAAAAGTTTTTCAGAGCAGCTTGCTGCAATTTCTTCAAGATAATAGCTAGTTTAGTCTGTGAATATTTTCATTCTTTAAGGTTTTAAAAGTGAAGGGACAGAGAAAGGAAGAAACAGAGGTTTAAGGTGGTTTTACAAAAGGGTTCTTATGGCCGCCAGGTGTCTCAGGATAGAAAAGATTGCATTGCTTTCATGGTATTTAAACAAATGCAAGTTTTATTTTTGTGATGATTTTCTTCTTTTGTTTGCCTTGTCCATTGAGTGCTAAAGGAGGTCAGAGATATGAGGACGCGAGAGATTCTTGTGGAACAGGATACACGAAATTCTGACCTGGATACTGGATCGGGCCAGAGAAAGAGGTTTTAGATTCTGTAAAAATTATCAAGGAGCAAAGAGAGGATCATTCATCTTGAATGACTTAGACATTCGTTTGAATTAGACTTTTCTCTCCAGATATACCCCAAGGTTTTTATTTTGCAATTCCAAGTCTTCTGTTGCTTGTTGGCTTGTCTGTGTCTTTACAAAGCTTCATACTTTCTAGTCTTTTGTTCTTATTTTCACATCAAAAGTATTACTCTGCAAAGCTGAATCATCTCATACTTCACACTCACCAAAGTATTCCTCTCCCTTTTTATAATGCATAATATCTCCCTGAAGTTTCTTTTCTTTGCATCTTCTGGGAACTTGTAAGAAAGAAAAAACCATTAGCTTCCTTTCAGCTTAGTATCATATGAATTCACCTCAATTTAAAACAAAGTGACCATGATAACTTATATTTTTCATTCTTTGCATTCATATCTCCCTAGAAAGAAGAGACCTTATGTTAGTGTGTAATAGAAAACCTTAAGAACCTCTGTATACTCAAGAAATGAAACTGATGATGGTGAAAATTCTTAAATAGCTATCAAAATCAATAAAATCTAAGCCCAACATCTCTTATCTACTAACATAGCATCACTTCCAAAAATCAAAATTTTTATACTAAACGCTGTTTTCTGGAGCTAGAGAGCAAAGTGCTCTAATCAGATGTACTGGTTAGAAGAAATTGCATTATACACTGTATGGACCGCTAATTTTCAGGAAATTGCAGTACAACAGAATGCTCTTAACACCCAAATTGAAAAAAATCTATTTTTTATTATTTGTTATGGCAAAGATAATTTGGGATCTTTTGCTGTCTTAAAGTCATTATGAAGACTTTAGTTACCATCTTTCTGGCTAGTAGATAGAGCATCAACTTGTCAGTCAAAGACCAGAGTTCTCAACCTAGATTGGCTAACTAGCAACACAACCAGGTAAGCCATGCCCATTCTGAGCCTTCATTTCCTGAGCTGTAAAATGAGATGAGTAGACTAGGTTATCTCTTCGGTCCACTCTAGTTCTAATAGTCTAATAGTCTATGCCTATGTTATCTCATACTAGCCAAAGTGATTATCTAACCTGTTTCTAACTAATGGAATGCCATGTTACCCAAACTTTACTTTACAACCAAAGATAATAACATATGTAACCCTTAAAAAATAAATCATTAACACCCTGGCCAGGTGGCTCAGTTGTTGGAGCATTGTCCTGTATAGCAAAATGTCTTGGGTTCAATCCCTAGTCAGGACAGGTGTGGGAGGCAACCGATCAATGTTTTTCTCTTCCCTTCCCTTCCCTTCCCTTCCCTTCCCTTCCCTTCCCTTCCCTTCCCTTCCCTTCCCTTCCCTTCCCTTCTCTCTTTTTTTTCCTCTTCCTCCTCCTCCTCCTCCTCCTCCTCCTCCTCCTCCTCCTCCTCCTCCTCCTCCTCCTCCTCCTCCTCCTCCTCCTCCTCCTCCTCCTCCTCCTCCTCCTCCTCCTCCTCCTCCTCCTCCTCCTCTTCTTCTTCTTCTTCTTCTTCTTCTTCTTCTTCTTCTTCTTCTTCTTCTTCTTCTTCTTCTTCTTCTTCTCTCTCTCTCTCTCTCTCTCTCTCTCTCTCTCTCTCTCTCTCTCTCTCTCTCTCTCTCTCTCTCCCCTGTCTCTCTTTCTCTTTTTCTGTCTCTGAAAATTAATAAACATATCCATGGGTGAGGATAAAAAGAATTAATTAACAATAATAGTAGGAAAACATCTAGGAACTTGAAAGCCAAAATGCTTTGAAAAATGCCTTAAATCAAAGACTGTGTCTACACAATATCCAGACTTCTGTTTGGAAAAAAAAGTAAATTTTGTTCCACATCTAGTATTTACATGATTGAACATTTGATTTACCAGAATCTAAGAAAACCTGGGTTTTTGAAGGCTATGAGTGAGAGATGCTATTATGGTCATTCCTGGAGAAGTAGAAAATTAGTCTAGACACTTATTCAGACCAGTTATGATGATAATTAAGCAAAATACTGAAGAGGACCTTAGGGCTCACCAAACCCAGTTCTAGCTTTAACAGATTTTGGTGGTTGAAGTCTACAAAGGTAGAACTTTCACTCATTTTACTCAATAAGCACTTAAATGGAAAGCATCATTCTAGTGCTTTACAAATACTAAATCATTATTATTCTCACAGCAACCCTATACACCAATACTACTATTGTCTCCATTGTTCAGATGAGAAAACTGAGGCACAGAAAGGTTTAGCAACTTGCCAAGGTCAAGAGCCGAGGTCACATTTGAACACAGTACTAGAGTTTAGCTTATGACCATGGGTAATGTGTTTTGATAGAGGGAAAACAGTCTGCAGTAACTTTCCAATATACTTCAATGCTAAGAGGCTGTGAAAATCTCTTCAGGTTATTGAGACATTTACCTGGAGTTAGCAACAGATATCGGCCAATAAGTATATGAATTGACTGTTGTTAACAAAAAACCAGATTGGATAGTACAATGGGTACCTCCATGCTAGAAAAATTGTGTATTGAAAGAGTGAAATTAATTGCAATAATGCAAAAGATAATTTTTTAAATAAAAAATAATAAGACACCAAGAATGGTGCTAGCAGGGTCGACAGACCAGCACAGATATTATAATTATTTCCTAGAAACGGTTTTTGTACAGACTTGGTCTGTACAAGAGTCAGCACAGAAAATAAGGGCAAAAATGGTGTAAGTTGATACTGAAAAGAGCATGGGGTAAGAAAAGGGCCACAGAGTAACTTGTAGCTCTGCTCTTTCTATGGGTGGGCCCTTAGACAGGTCACCTGAGTTCTCTGGACCTCTGTTTTCACAGCTGTGTACCGTGAGGGCAATGGTATTTACACTAGTTCCATCAGAAGTAGTCTAAAGCTTTATCCTCACCTGCACATGAGATGAGAAATAATTTATAAAATGTCTGCACATCGATATTTACTTGATCAATCAAAGTTTTACACAAATATGAGATGATAATTATAAGAGAATTATTGAAATTCTTCTCAAATTAAGTTAACAAACACTCTTTTTCTATTTGTTTTGGATGCCATTACAGTAATAATCCAAATCATGTTAACATTTTGTGGAAGGATGGTCTTCAGTCTTCCACCCTCAGACACATTCTCTTCTTTCCTCAACATTGATAAAGTCATTTGAATGCAAAACTGTTACGTTCAGGACAAATAATTGTATAATTTTATGACTTCATTATTGATTGTCCAAAGAGCCTGAATTTGCTGGCAGACCAGCATTTTAATATGATGCTTTACAATGTCAAGTAACAGAATTTTAAAATGTATGATTCCATTTTCATAACAGAGTCATAAAATAGGTAAAATTTACTCTGATTTTGTCCAGACAGTTTGTTTTTATATTATCTCAGTTAGACAGACTGAGATGATATGAAAAATCTCTTCTCCTACATCAAACCCATCAAATTCCCTCTCCAAAATACAGCAAGGACAGTTAAATACAGAGACAATGCCAAGAAATGAAAATCCCCAGGTGCCAGAAAGGATGAGCAAAGTTCTTGATTTTCTAAAAGAAGTGGTTCCAGTGCTGAGGGACTCACAGAGAAAGTCACAAGTAAACACCCACAGAGGAGTGGAGTCCAAGAGTCTGGCTCAGGGAGGAGTGAGCAGCAAGGAAGTTTGGAATTCAGTTGGAACTCTCAGTAGAAAATATATGAGAACTGAAAACCCTGGTATGTAGAGTATGTGGGTATAGGTTCATGGACCCACCTGGCTAGAGTTACCCAAAACTGAGAAAGTAACTTGAAAACTTGAGTGAGCCTAGGGAAATCATAGGGCTCCTACAGATTAGTATATAGGGGTATTCTCACATCCCCAGACACTCAGCGCTCAAGGGGAAAGCATTTTGTGCTGAAGATGATGTTAATGTATAAAAATTACAGATCTTATGATTAAGTGAACCAACATCAGGAGAGACAGCAGACACCACAAGAAGGAACACCTGCTCACCAAGGACTAGAGATAATAAAACAATCTGAATGAAACTATACGTATGTCACAGATATGATGAAATATCTGTAGAAGCAGGATATTTAAAAAAGAAAGAAAAAGTAGATTTGAGAAATAAGTAAATAAAATTCTATAAATGAAAAATATAGTCACTGATATGAAAAGTTAAACATGTGACCTCAAAAACAACTGGATACAACCAAAGATAAAATTAGTGAATTAGAAAACAAATATAAATCTAACATGAATGGGTTACACAGTTGCTAAAAGACAAAAGTTATGAAATTGGTTTTAAGAAATGAGCTAAATGTTGTTTCCAAGAGACACAGTTGAAGAAAATCTATAAATAATATTGCTACAATGTAGAAAATCAACAAGGAAAGAATAATGGAATGGAAAATATAGAAGAGAAATTAAGAGAACAAAAAGAAATAATTGAAATTTTGCTTTGTTATCTGAGTTCCTGAAGAAAGAGAATGAAGAAAAAACAGGAAAAGATCATGAATATGATTTTCCAGAATTAAAGAAAGATGTAATTCCATAGATTGTAGAAGCACACCAAGTTATTATTATTGCTATTCTTCTTCTTCTTATTATTATTATTACTAGGGGCCCGGTGCACGAAATTCGTGCACTGGGTGTGTGTGTGGGGGAGTGTCCCTCAGCCCAGCCTGCCCCCTCTCACATACTGGGAGCCCTCAGGCGTTGACCCCCATCACCCTCCAATCGCAGGATCGGCCCCTTGCCCAGGCCTGACGCCTCTGGCCTAGGCGTCCGGCCAGGGCAGCGGGGACCTGCAGTGGCAGTGGGGGGTGCTGCAATCGCGCGGGCTCCGCCCCTGCCCCTGCAGGATGCCTCTGGCCTAGGCGTCCGGCCCGGGCAGCGGGGACCCGCAGCTGCAGCGGCCCCGCGATCGTGGGCTCCGCTTTAGGCCCAGGCAAGGGACCCCTAGCTCCTGGGACTGCCAGCTTCGACCTTGCCCAGCTCCCATCGCTGGCTCCACCCCTACTTCCTGCTATCACTGGCCAGGGCGGCAAAGGCACCTGATTCTCCGATCATGGCTGGGGGGCAGGGCAAAGGCGGCCCCAGGGCCGCCTTTGCCCTGCCCCCCAGCTCTTAGCTCCCCCCTGGGTTTCCGATCACTGTCAGTGGCAGGGGGCTTCTTCCTGCTTTCCCTTCCGCCTCCCTGCATTGTGCCTACATATGCAAATTAACCGCCATCTTGTTGGCAGTTAACTGCCAATCTTAGTTGGCAGTTAATTTGCATATAGCCCTGATTAGCCAATGAAAAGGGTAGCTCGTACACCAATTACCATTTTTCTCTTTTATTAGTGTTGATTACTGATTTTTAGGGAGAGAAAGGAAAAAACATTAATTTGTTGCTTCTTTACTTAGCATTCATTGGTTGATTTTGTATGTGCCTGACTGGGTATTGAATCTGCAACCTTGGTATATTGGGATGATGCTTTAACCTGGCTAGGGTTCACACCAAGTTTTGAGCAGGATAAAAATAAATAAGTCCACACTTAGGTTGTAGTGAAACTTCAGAGCATTAAAATCCTCAAAAGCTATCAGAGAGAAACAACAGGTGGTTTACAAAGGAATGGCAGTAGAATGACAGCCGAGTGCTTGTCAACAGCAGCAGTTGCAAGTTTAAAGTGGAATAAAAATCTTAAAAGGGCTGAGGGAAACTTAGTCCACCAAGAATTCCATAAGCAGCTCAGACATCCTTAATAATGAAGACAAAAATGACATTTTCAGGCATAAAAAGACTGTATTTACTAGTACCATTCCAAGATCCATGTTAAGAGAATTATAAAAGGACTAGAGGCCTGGTGCACGAATTTGTGCATGGATGGGGTCCCTTGGCCTGGCTGGAAATCGGGGCCGATTGGTGCTGTCTCACCCAGTCTCAATCGGAGCCAATTGGGGCAGCCAGCTGTGGGGAGGGACTGTGGGAGGTTGGCTATGAGAGTGCACTGACCACCAGGGGGAAGCTCCTGCATTGAGCGTCTGGCTCCTAGTGGTCAGTGCCCCTCACAGCGACCAGTTGACTGGTCATTTGGTCGCTTAGGCTTTTATATATAGAGATATACTTTAGCAAAATGAAGAATTAGTGTGGCAGGAAAAAAAGAGTAGAAAAACTGTATAAGTAAATAAATTGATAAATGTGCTGTTAAATGTAAATATTTGGTATCTATTAAAAAATGGTAATGGCCAGTGGGGGCTGGCTTTAAATCACTTTGGAACTAAAATTCTATGGAATAATAACAGGAAAGAGTGCAATAGTTCTAAAGTCCTTCCATTGTTTAGAAACAGACACAGATATTGTTTAAATTTAGCATGCACATTAAAATTGTAATGACATGAATGTGCCAGAATATATGTATCCATTATACCATTGCTAGACATTTAGGTTGTTTCCAGGTTGGAGCTATTATGAATAACACTAGAGGCCCGGTGCATGAAAATTCATGCACGGGGCGGGGGGCGGGTGGTCCCTCAGCTTGGCCTGCCCTCTCTCAGTCCAGGATCCCTCAGGGGATGTCCTACTGATGGCGGGGAGCAGGCCTAAGCTGCAGTCTGGCCTCCCTCTGCAGGAGGCGATCCGCCAATCAGGGAAAGGCACCACCCTCATCACCCCCTTGCTACTGCTGCCTCTGGCCTCCCTCTGCAGGAGACAACGGGCGGATCAGGGGAAGGCAATGCCCCCATCATGCCGCTGCTGCTGCCACTGCCAGCTGGCGCAGCTGCCTGAGCCTTGGCCCAGCCCTTGCAGCAGCAGCCACCACCTGTGGCTGCCTGAGCCTTGGCTGCGAGGGACGAGGCTCAGGCAGCCACTGCAGCTTTGTCCGGAAAGACTTCTGGAAGACGTCCAGTCTAATTAGCATATTACCCTTTTATTAGTATAGATTGCTATGAGCATTGTTGTACATTTCTTCGGGAACACACATTACACTTTATGGCAGTGGAAATAAATAAAACAGCAGTTCACAACAGATTAATCTCATAAGTAAGAATATATGCTCTATGATCCCCTTTTTAAAAAGTGCTAAAACTAGCAAAACTAGTTTATTGGTTTGTTGGAAGTTACAACAGTGGTTATCTTGGAAGGAGGAAGTGACTGGGAGGGACTTCAAGGGGTAGTAAAGATAGCTACAGAAAGACAAAACTTATGCAACTGATTTTAAGAAGCTAGCTAAATGCTGTTTATAAGAAACACAGTTAAGATGCACAGATGGTTCAAAATAAAGAGCATTATAAGATGTATAGTTGCTTTCTATTGCTGTTATAACAAGTTACTACAAACTTAGTGGCTTAAAGGAAAACAAATGTATTATCTAAGGGTTTTGTAGGTTAGAAGTCCAACATGGGTCTTTCTGAGCTAACATTGAGGTCTGGGCAGGCTGCTTCCTTCCTGAGACTCCTTGCCTTTGTCAGCTTCTAGAGGCTGCCTGCTTTCCTTGGGCTGTGACCTTCTTTCACATCTTCAAAGACAGCAACGTGGATGTAGTACTTCTCCTATCACATCATCCTGACCTTATATTCTTCTGTCATTATAGCTCTTTTGACTGTCTTCTTTGGCCCCCCTCTTGTAAGGATCACTGTAATGACATTACCCAGGATAAGCTCCCTATTTTAAGGTTATCTTGTTAGCAATTGCTACCCTCAATTGCATCTGCTACCCTCATTTCCCTTTGCGGTGTAATATAACATATTCACAGATTCCAGGGATTAGGATGTGGACATCTGGGGTAGATCACTATTCTGCCTACTACAGATATATCTGGCAAATAGTCACCAAAGAAAGCTGGTGTAGAAATAATAGTACCTGGCATAATCATATTAATCTAAATATATCAGCAGGGAAAAGGAGAAACTATAGTATAATGATACAATCTGCCAAGAAGACATACATATATGATTGGTCCAATAAGAATTAAAGCCAGGACTTGGGCCCAAGTTTTGTGTCTGCTGGTCTAGTGTTCCTTCTAACAATAACCTCTAAGAACACAGACCACTAGAGGGTTCCACTTGAAGACCACTGTGCAAGTGCTGGTACAGTTCTTGCCCCAAAAGAAAATAATAATTACGACCTAGACCACAGGCCTGTTGTAAGAAATACCTTAGGTTTGAGGCACACTGCAGCTATCATATAAATGTTAAATAAAAATAATATTTCCTGTGTCCTTACTAGGGTTGGGCAAATCCAGATGTATATTGTACTTTTCACATATTTCAAAATATTTTCAAATGTTTTGGTTTGGGTTCAATAAAAACCTCAAGTACATTTTGCCAAGTGCTTTTTCCATTAATTATTCAATCCATTTGTATTTCAAGGGAAATTCAGTCCACATGTTTCTAATTCATTTAGCACTAACTCATCAAAATATTGTTTCTTCCAGTGCTATTTTCTGTCCAAAATGCTTTTCAAGCCCTCTCCTCCTTTTTTTATTTCTTAGAAACAGAAAGAGATATAGTTTGCCAAAGACAAACCCTAGTAAACTACCAAAAAGTTTACTAAACATTGCATCTAGAATTCTTTGAGTTTGAAAGTCTTCTGTCAGTCTGTCCCAGACCATGTCACCAGTCTCAGCTACTCTCTCACTTTTTGGCCTTTTCCTTTCCTGTGACCAGGTTTGCTTTGCTTTCACTGACCCACTACAGATTCAGGTTTCCTGTCACCAAGGGCCACGGGCCTGCAGACACCTTAATCCTTTCATTGGACACTTCCCCTTAATAAAACCTTCCAAGGCTGGGGCCAGTGAAATAATGGATACTCTCATGGGATCTGTGGCCAGCCTTAAAAAAAGATGCATTAAAAAAAATCTGATCTTTTTATGTGTGTACGTGTGTATGTGTGTTGTCTTATGGGGGATTCAAGTTGCCTTAACATGAGAGTGTCTAAAGGATGAGGAACTCAAGAGTATGTTCATTGTGAGAGCTCCAAAAACAGCACAAGCTGTGCTTAAGAGTGAGTTCCCACATTACTTAGGGAACATTCTTGCCAAAAATGTTTTAACCTGAATCTAATCATGAGGAGATTGTGGAACTTTCTATAATACTTCTCTGGACCCTTCAAAAACGTCAGTTTTTAAAAATTGATTTGAGAGAGAGAAAAACATTGATTTGTTGTTCCACTTATTTATGCATTCATTGTTTGCTTCTTATATATGCCCTGACTAGAGATCAAACCCATAACCTTGGTATATCGGGACGATGTGCTAACCAACTGAGCTACCCCACCAAGATCCCCCAAAATGTCATTGTTATAAAAGACAAATAAAGGCCCTCAGGGAACTCTTCTAGAGTAAAGGAAATTAAAGAGACCTAAGAACTAAATTAATGTGTTATACTTGATTGGATTCTGGAATTTAGAAAAATATGAGAACACTAGAGGCCTGGTGCATGAAATTCATGCGGGGGGGGGGCTGTTCCTTAGCCTGGCCTGCACCCACTTGCAGTCCAGGACCCCTTGCTCTTTATCACTTGGCTTGCTGCTTCTTAGCACTGCCGCGGAGGTGGGAGAGGCTCCCACCACTGCTGCTGCGCTCGCCAACTGTGAGCCTGGCTTCTGGCTGAGCAGTACTCCCCCTGTGGGAGTGCACTGACCACCAGGAGGCAGATCCTGCATTGAGCATATGCCCCCTGGTGGTCAGTGTGCATCATAGCAACCGGTCATTCTGGTCATTCTGCTGTAATGGTTGCTTAGGCTTTTATTATATAGATTATGAAACAACTAGAGGCCCAGTGAATGGATTTGTGCACTGCTGGGGTCCTTCAGCCTGGCCTGTGGGGATCAGGATGAAACTGGCTCTCTGACATCCCCCCGAGGGGTCCTGGATTGCGAGAGGGCAGTTCTCGGGTAATGCACCCTGGAATCAAGCTCCCTCCTCTCTGGTTCCAGGTGTGTCACCTGAGAACCACAGCTGCCAAGTCACTGCAGCTTGGCAGCTCCTGTGTTGAGTGTCTGCCCCCTGGTGGTCAGTGCATATCATAGCTACTGGTCGGATGGTCGAATGGTCAGATGGTTGCTTAGGCTTTTATATATAGATAGATAGATAGATAGATAGATAGATAGATAGATAGATATAGATATAGATATAGATTTAGATTGGAGAAATTTAAATATGTTATATTTCTTAGGTATGATAAAGTTATACTGAAGTGTTCATACATAGATATGTGTACACACATCTGCACATTTTGTGTATGTATATATGTATATGTATATATACTAGTATATACAGAGAGTAAATATAGCAAATGTTAATGCTTTTTAAATCTACATACACTACCACACACACATGCACCCACCCTATGACCATATATATATTCCACACACACTCACAAATATACCCATACACACCCATATACCTACACACAGAAAAATGTGTAGGAGACTCCTCTCTGCAAATTTGTACAAATCCATCTCAAACCAGAAGTCAAGTTTGCCCTTTTTAAACATTTAGATATTTGAGCTTAACTTTCACTACATGATGCCAAGTTTAATATGTACGTACTAGGAGCCCTGTGCATGAATTCATGCACCTTGAAAGGAACTGTGGGCTGCAAGGCTGCCATGGGCATAGGGGTGGGTCTTGGCCCATCCTCCACACCCCTTCCTGGCCCCTCCTGCCACGACCCCCAGTCCCCTATCTGCCAGCAGCCCCGCTCCTGCTGCCACCATTCCCACGCACTGATGGTGCTGGCCCTGCTCACACCTGCTGATGGCGCAGAGCGAATGGGGCTGGTGCCTGCAGTGGGTGCAAGTGGCGACTGCTGCCCTGATCGCCCCTCAGGAGCAGGGGGAGGTGGAGAAATTCTCAGGGGCAATCAGGGCCGGCAGCCGCCACTCACATTCATTGATGGCGCCAGGGGCCGGCAACAGGTGTGAGCAGTGGCTCCGGTGCCAGGCGGGACTGTGGTATGTGGGAGCAAAGAATTTTCAGTAATCACCAGAGGCTCACCCGATGACAGCGACCCGCGCCCTGCTTTGGTCTGGCACCCCCGCTCACCTGCTCCACCATCCCGCCATGGCCAACGCCCGTCATGTTCTGCACTCTGCCGCCTGCTGCTGATGCCCGCCACGTTCTGCGTGTGCCCCCTGGTGGTCAGCGCATGGGTAGTGACCGGTTGTTCAATTGTTCCACCGTTTGGTCTATTTTCATATTAGGGTTTTCTATATATAGATATTAGTTATTGATAATAATATTGCCAATGAGTATTGTTGCTGTGTGTAGAAGTAGACATTGTAAAACAGGAATACTCAATAGTTAATGGAGTGGTGGGCTTTTGAAAATCTAAGGGCCACCTGAAAATGTGTGCATCCCAGTAGATATTATATAGTCTTCATCAGATGTACAAAAGTAGCTTTAAGAGATTTTCAAACTGCCTTAAAAAGTATCTAATTGAGTATTTTGTTTATTAAGACAAACCCCTAATTCATCATTGCTAACAATGCCTTTGGCACTTTATACCAAGAACTTCACAGTAGCTAGCAGGAGTCCTTTAGTAAAATTGAAGTCTTTTCATCAGTTACACACATTAGGTGTCAACATGTATAGAGCCTGCTCCTTGAAAATCTCAACACACTGGGAAGATATTTAAATAATCACTGCATGAGCCAGAAAAAGGAAAGAAAGATAGTGGAAAGCTAGTTGGCCAAGCGGTGACTGGGCTTGTGCATTTTAAAGTTTGCAGCATGCAGCCCCCCAGAGTATGAAAGGAGAACTGACTGTGCCTCTAATTAGAACAGAATTAGCCTCAGCAATGTGACTTTTGTTTTGGAAGGGGATTTGGGACATCACTAGTTTATGGGACACAATTGTACACCAGGTGGTCCTAGTTAGGTGAGAGATTTTGTGTAAAAATAATCCTTCTTTGGCTTTATTCAGCACAATAAAACCACTAAGACGTTTTCCCAGATGAAGTATTTCTACAGACACATTCAAAATGTTAATCCCCATTTTTATATGCATTTTTCATGACTCTTAAGAAGTTTACCAGGTTGGGAAATTTTCAAAAATTGGTCCCTTGACAAAGTCATGGGATGCCTTTCACCACAACAGCTTTGTTTTCATGTGAGCCCAAAGTGCTTTCATAACATCCCTGACTCTGAACATCGCAAAGAGGACCAGATATTGTTACCCTAACCTCACAAATGAAGGCGAGGGTCTCACAGTAACTCAGAAAGGCCATCAAATTCTGAGTTAGCATTGTGCCTTCATCCAGAATATCTATGCTGAAAAATCTTAGTAATACAAATTACTATTAATGAAACCAATACCGGGCAGTTTTATTTTACAAATACAAAGTAAAACAATATATTTTATACATATAGATATGTATGTGAATACATCTATCATACAATACGTGATATTTGGTGCAATCATCTGAGGCTTCCAGCATTTCTGCAGAGTCTAGAATCTTCACTGAAAGAGGAAGGCATGAATTCAGGAGAGCTTTGCTCTTACATAGCTTGGAATAATGGAAATAACTCAGACTTGGATTTGAATTCTGAAGTCACCATTATTATTTATGTGACCTTGAGAAAAGTTATTTAGTCTCTGAGCTTTATCTGTTTCCTCACCTGTAAGATGTTCTGCACTATGACCTCATCGTGTTTTTATGAGGAGTAAGACATCTTTTGATTGATCTCATTTAATTAAATTACTCAATCCTTTTCCTAACATGCTTTGTAGTAGAGTTCACCTTCATATGCTGGCCATTTAGAATAGAAATATATATTCTCTTCTCTATTTCAAGGGCCAGTGATCCACATGAGCATATACCAGTATTTTAGATACAGCCTAAAGAATGAAACTACAGCTTTTGTCCATGTCCTAACCCACATTAGTAAAAGTGTCAGGAAACAGTACATATGATTAATGCTGCTGAAATAGGCAGGAAATTATTCAGGTGGATTCAATCAACCCAGCCAAACATATAGGTAGCTTATTAAAATTTAGACAAAAAGTCTACAGGCACTTAATACATAACGATGACTCTAGACCTAAATTAAGAGCACCCCCCTCCCCCAAGCACCCCAGCCTCTATCACTTACTGCCTAGAAGCAACCACTCTCCTTACAGCTAGAATTATTGACCTAAATTTCAGCTTTTTCTTTCCTCTCTGAAAGTAAGACACGTGACCTTTCTAAGCCCCTAACCCAAAGCCCTTGCTGAAACACTGTGCTATTGAGTTTGCCCTTGAGGCTGTCTCTTAGCAAAGCAAAAGCAATGTGAAATTGACATGCTGCTTATTTTCAACGACACCCTCAGACCTCTGAGCTTCCACATTGATGGGGTTTCAAAGAAAAAGAGGCACAATATGGGTGTAATGGGGCTGGGAAAGGTAGTTTTCTAGACAAAGGATTGTGTACATGGCTCACTGGGGGTGAAACTACACCTTAGATATTTAAAACGGTCATTGGAGGTAACACAAGGTAAAGTACTTTTCAAAGCTAAACATACCTGGGTTACTATTTTTGCAGAAGGAACTATGACCTCGTTCCTTCCACTCCTTAGGATCACTTCACCTAAGTGTAGGGGAGACAGGTCTTCTTTAGTGGCCTGAAATTCCTTCAGTTACCATGAAAGGGTTCATGCCTTTTAAAATCAGCCCAGGAAGAAATGTAATGTGGCAGTAAAAGTTCTGTTTTAAGACTCAGTTCTATGATTTACCAGCAATAGGAGCTTACTAACAATAAAATGAGATGTCTGCATAAAGCATCTCCCATTCAAAGAGTAACAAGTGTGTATGACTAATGATCTTAGCTAGAAATTAAACACAAGACTAATAATAGCAGTATTAACTGACGTATCTATTATAGACTCTGTGTAAGTGTGAGGGATAGACACAATCTGGTGCCTCGGGAAAATGCAAACAGGTTCTTGTCCCAGTTCTGCATTCACCAACCAGGTGCTCTTGGGCAAGTTATTAGAATGGCCTAGGTCTCCATTTTTCTCATCAGTAAAATGAGGATATTGTACTGGATCAGTGTTTCCCAGAGTGTGTTCCCGGGAGCATTCTATATGCTTTGCATCCCTACCCTTATTCCTACCTCCACAAAAATCATCAATCGGTGGTGAAATGCATTTGAAAGCAGTCTACTGCACCAATTTATCTTGTGAACATTCAAAAAAGGTATTTATTAGTTAGCCATTTCCAAAGTTACTTTCCCACAAAATTATCTTCTGAAGCAGAAGAAGGAGAGTATTTAAGGAGCAGGACACTATATCTGCCCTAGAGGAAGACTTTTTAAACTGAGTTTACTGTAGCATTGTTGGTTGCCAGATTTACTGAGAGCAGAAAATGGGCAGTTTCAGCCTACTGCATTAGTTATTTTCTCTTCAGTTAATAACAAGTTCTATCCTCCAAGCTGCCATTTGGCTGCAGAGGTCTTCCTGAGTCATTCACCAATTGTCTCAGTTAAAAATAGGGCTGTGTCATGTGGACGGATCAGCAACAGCGGCAAGCATGACCTTATTTAACACTACACACTTGCCCCATATGCTTCTTTCTCCTAGATGTCTTTGAAAAGCCCAGCCAGATCTAGAAATTAATCTGGGTAGCACTGATATGACTCATTTTCAAGTTAGTCAGGAAAAGACTTTTCAAAAAAGAAAGAAAATAAAAATCACCTCTCCTGATACAAGGCTTATAGAACTCAGGTTATCTGGGGAATTTTTTCTTATTGATTTGTTTTGTTGTTATCTAAACTCTGAAGGGGTTTATATAGTAAAAATCAAATACCATTCTTTCCTAAAATAGTGTGGTGTTCCCTGAGGGATAGAGGAAGAAGGATTACACCTTGCTGGCATCTCTAGATTCTTGCCTCAGTTTTACTGGCTCATTGAGTGACTGTGATCCAATCACCTACTTTATTGTGTGCTTCTGAGTATGAATATATTTTAAATTTAATGTATAAAAGTGTCACAAACTCAAGCTACAAACTTTAGGAAATAATAGCACCATCTGAGCAATGAAATTATTTTTGTGCATGTCTCTCTAGTCAGCTATAAATTTGTTTATTATTTATGTAGTTATAATTCTAATGCATCAACATTTTTCATTTAACTTATTTTATTTATATGATTTTATGAGCTTTTTCCAGGATGGTACCAAACCTCACTAATTTTTTAATGGCTATCTTAAATTTTATTTCTTAACTATTCCTTTATTACAGGAATAAACATCTTGATAGAGTTGTCTTTCTTTTTTTGTGTGGATAATTTCAAGATATACTCATGGGCATGAAATCATTGACCTATTTAGGGGTCTTGATATAAAACAAGAAAATGCTCTCTGAAATGGTTGGGTCATTGTGTTCTAAGTGCTATTAACAGTGTTAATAGCACTTAGTTCTTAACAGTTAAAAAATGTTTTTACTAACTTAAAAGTATCTCTGTTTTTACTTGCATTTCTTTGATTATCAATGTTGGAAATCACTGTAAAAATGGAGTTCTTTGATAATGTCTGTTTTCTCCTTACCAATATTTTAATAATTTGCAAGTTGGTAGACCCAATGCTGTGACCCTTGGGTCAAAGTCAGGCCTCAAGTTACAGGGCAATCAATCAAGGAGAGCTCTCCTCCTGCCCCCTGCCCAAGCAGAAACAGAAATCCTTCTTTTCAAAGGTCACCCTGGCTTCCCAGCTAGGCTTTAGGCAACTATTATTTTCCTAAAGTGTGGTGTCTCTCTCTCTGCACTTGTTATAACACTTCAGATCAGTGTGCTAAATATCCAACCTATTTGAGACCAGATAATGGGAAGGCCTTGTAGATTCAAAAATGAGCAAGACAGGCAAGTTTAAATCTAGCACAGTGGTTCGCAAATTGACTCATCATATAATCATCTGAGGAGCTTTTGAAAGGGAAGCTTCCTGGACTTCTGTATTTCTTATAGGCTACCTGAGGAAAGCCAGGCTCAGCGGCCAATGGCCCAGAGTCTGCTTCTTGGCAGTGTTTTCAAGAGACAATTCATGAAGCAAGAATATAAACAAGCAATTGTGAGAGGATAAGTGAAGAAAAGAAAGGGATCCCATCAGAACAAAGAGCAAATTGCACAAAACCTGTTAACTGTTATCTTAAAAAAGGTCCCTTTCAATCCAAAGTATCAATCCAAAGGCATACTTCTTCTGCAGTAGAAGGATCCCTTGGCATCCCTTTTGCCTGGGTTATTGAAATTGCCTGCCTTTAATTCCTTTCCTCCACCTACAGTCCAGCATCCTGAAGCCAGATAGGCGCCCCATTGTCAACCAAATAAAGCCCCACCTTCTTTACCTGGCAGGCTAGGTGTTATCAGCTCTCCCAGACTACCTTTCTATCTTACAATGATGAAATCAGTTGGATTGTTATTGGATAAGTTTTTCTTTTCAAACTGTGTACCCTATGTTCCAGCCCTCAGTCTCAATTTCTAAAGGTGCCCAGCACACTCTTACCCCTATCCACGCCATTGCTAATGCCATCCTTACCACTTGGAATGCCATCTCACATATCTCCAAAGCCAAGTATCTCTAGGCCATTCCCCCTTTAATTTTTCCTACCACTGTTAGCTATCATTTATTGAGTATTTTCTCTGTGCTATGCACTCTATTAAAAGTTTAACGTGCAATCTTACAAACACACCATGAGTTAGCTATACCCATTTTTCAAAACAGGCAAATGAAGCTTAGAGAGATTCAATACAGTATATAAGTTTACCTAGCTAATAAGAGAAAGAAGATGGAACTAAACCCAAGTCTAACAACAAAGCCTGAGCTATAATAATATTTCTTCTTTGCCACCCCAGTTCCCTAAGACATCCCATTGTTTGTCATTCATTTCAGAATCATCACATTCTGCCTCGTGTTACAGCTAATAAATGAACGGGGCTCCATCTTTTGGTAGCATTTTCTCAAAGACAGAGATTCTCAGATGATTAGTATTTAGTGTTCCCTAGAATGCTTAAGTTTTTGCCTTTCAGTAACTTCTTGGTGAATGTATAGAAAAGCAAAACGAGTATAGTTGTAGTCTCACTGCAGAACTATTGTAATGAAGCACAGTAACTACTTTTCTATAGAATATCATTATTATATGTCTTGTCTATATGTCTTGACTCAGATTCTAGATATTTACCCTTAAAATATAACAGAGCCAAAAGAGGAAGTCTGAGACCAGAGGCAGCTTGCGAGCGGTTGTTAGTCTTGTCCCTCAACACCAGCGTTATAAAAGGTCCCACTGGATTAGCACTTAAAATGTCATGCATTTAAAGCACTTGGATAATTTTTAAAAAGAGACCTTGGCTATTATACCACATACATTGTGATTAATAAATAGGAAAACAACTATATACAAACCACATGTGAATATTATCTACTACAAAAACGGCAATGAAATGAACAAAATAAAATTCTCTCTTCCAAATTAAAAACCCACGTTTCATCTTCTGGAGGTGAGATGTGCCTTAGAAGGTGCAAGATGAGAGAATCCCAGGCCATTTCAGGGTCATCGCATTTGTAAAGTGGTCCCTTACTCTGTATTCTCCCAAGTGCAATGCTTTGAAATGCTTTGAAATTTTGTATAGTGTATGTTTCTGAACCTTAAATGTTACTTTTCTTTCGTAAGAAAATGATTAAGAGGGTCCATTTATAAAACAAACAAACAAAAAAAGTCAATCCTCAAAGGCAAAGAAAACTACATCAATCCAAGGGTTTCTTACAAAGAGAATCCTGTGGGGGGCAAACATGGGTTAACCTGAGTCACCCTCCTCCCACCTCTCCTCACAGCCTCCCGGAGACCATACAGCTGTTGAAAAGTATCTGTCAACAAAACTATTACTGTCTTTCCTGGGATCAACACTATGTCCTGGACCCTCAAGGTCAGCAGAGCTGCCTTCAGAGCAAAGAGAGGTGACAAACAGAAAGCTAGCAAGGCCAGTGAAACCCCGAGAATGCTGGCTGGTGTAGGGTTGTCCTCAATGCTGCACATTCTAGAGCAGCGGTTCTCAACCTGTGGGTCACAACCCCTTTGGGGGTCGAACGACCCTTTCACAGGGGTCGCCTAAGGCCATCGGAAAACACATATATAATTACATATTGTTTTTGTGATTAATCACTATGCTTTAATTATGTTCCATTTGTAACAGTGAAATTGGGGGTCATCACAACATGAGGAACTGTATTAAAGGGTCACGGCATTAGGAAGGTTGAGAACCACTGTTCTAGAGGGAAGGGTAGGGCTCAGGATGGAGGCTGCCCAACATGATCAAGGCCGATTTTCCCACCCTGAACGTTCTTTTCTGGAGCAGCCTCAGTGCGTATCTCCCTTAATGCCCCACCTTATGCCTCCATTCACAGTTAGGAAGAAGAGTTGTTGGGAGCAGTAAATGGCTGGACTTCATCTAATAAACATATTGGCTAATGGTTACAAAACAATCACTATGTGCCTGGTGCTGTGTTAAGCCCTTTCTCTAATTCACCTTCATATAAGTCATCTTCATAAAAAAAAAAAAAAAGAAAGAAAAAGAAAAAAAGAAAGAGAAAAAAAAACACCCTGTGAGGTAGATTCTGTGATTTTATAGATAAGGAAATCAGTTTGAGGGGTTAGGTAACTTGCTCTAAGTTGTTGAACTAATGAATAGACAGTGGAATCAGAGTTTGAACCTAATTCTAACTCCTGCATCTGTACATTTAGTGAGTATGGTTTCTGCCTTTTAAAAATTCTCTTCCACTGGAAGAGGCTCTAACATAGGCAACATCAGCCTCCCGGGGTTCCCCACATGGCAGATTTATGTCACCAGAGAGCTGAGCCCAGAAGAGGACTTGGGAGCTCGAGTATGGCTGCTGGAGGGTGTGAATCACAGTCTTCCTGACAGGCCATCTCTCAGGAGCCTTCAAAATCTTCATGATCTATCTAAATAAATGTAGGTGGAGATATACATTGATGCTGTTTAGAATATCAAAAATTAGGGGGAAATCACCTTCTGTTAAAAATTCAGGGTGCATTGGAGCACTGTAAATTTATTATTTTAAACATTATGGAAAAATATAGATTGACATGGAAATATATTCATGATATATTGTGATTAAGAGGGTTTATAAGTAGCATAAAATATTATATTTAAATGCATATATGTATCTTATATTTATATTATACATATATACTAAGCTAATAACAAAAATGGGTGGGTGGAGACTTTATGACTGTAAAGTCACAAAATCCTTGACAGATAAAACCCAGCATCTAATCCAGGGCTTGCACTGCCAGGGAGCTCATGAACACTCCTTTACCCAACTTCAGTGAATGTTTGTACAAGCACATGTGGTTTATGGACTCTTCTATCTACACAGCAGAGGCCAGTGTCACCGGTTTACATAGAAAAAAGGGGGCAAATTTGATTCTTACAAATGGTTCACTACTAAGCAGGCAGTTTCTTCTATAAATTTTTCTTCAGGGGAAAGATGTCATATAAAACAACTAAGTAATGCTTATAATTTAATTTGAGGTGCTCCCAGTCACTAGCAATAGAAGCTTCAACATCAATGATCAGTATGAGTCTGTCCCTAGTTCTGATAACTGCCTCCAAAATTATTTGTTTATGTCAGTGGTACATCTGGGACGTTCTGCCCAGGAAAGTCAGGCTCCACAGGAGAGAAAGAAGACAAAAGTGAGACACTCAGTATATTGTGTGGAAACCAGAGCTGGACTGGTTCTTGGAGGTGTGCTTGAATTCTCTGTGCTCTTACCTTACTTCCAAGCATCACCAAGCTGTGGAGCAGGGCTCCAGCCAAAGTCAAGAAGTGTTTCTAAAGCTGGGCATCTATGTGATGAGACGGAATTTAATTTGAAATAGCAAGTTAGCCATAGAGAGTGTATGTGTGTTTGTGTAATCCATTCATTCACCCATCGGTGTGCCAGGCATTCATCTAGATGTTAAACAATAGAACATAAGACCAGCAGCTCCTTAGTGCATGGAGGTTCCCATCCAGCATAAGTGCTATTATGGCAAAGGCCTGAAAGATGGAATGATACATCCAGGATAAAAGAAAGTGATGAGAGTATTCCAGGAGGAGGGCAGGTTGTATTTAAGAGATCAGTAACCAGGAGTAACAGCTGAGTAGCCAGAAGTCCAGCTTTGCTGGGAGAGAGGAGCTAAGAAAAGATCAGATTATGACAAATTTTTTAGGCCAAGCTTGACATCTGGATTGTATGTTCACCCAAGAAAACAGTGTAGCATACTGGTTAACAACCTCAATTTTAAAATCAGTTTCTGGGTTTAAAACCTACCTCTGCCTTTACTATTAATTTGAACCACATAAAATTGCCACCACTTCTGACCTTCCACCTGGCGATTTTACTAGTATATGGTTTAACCTAACAAAGAATTGAAGAGTTGGTTCTTATCTTTGAAGAATTTAGCTGCAGCCTGCTGAGGTCCCTCCCATTCACTTCAGCAGGGAGCAAGGGAGCCCCTCAAGGGCTGGGGTGCTTGGCTGCTTTCTAGGAGAAGATGGCACCCTGAAAGACATCAGCACCTCCCTGGGCACAGCAGGCCAGGCTGTGCCAGGGAAGTGCTGATGTCTTCCACCCTGTGCCATCAAGCCCACCTGCTGCGGTGGCTGGCCCTGCCTCTCCTTCCCCAGGTTTGGTCAGAAAATGAATAACTCTCAGGACCTACTGTTTATGTCATCTCTCAGCCATCTGACCTTGCTGGAGGAATTTCTGGCAAATGGGGCCCAGTGCACCCACAGGCCTCTCTTTTTCTTCCTCTTGCTCATCTCTCCCTTTGGCTCAGGAATCCGCCTCTGGTAAGACAGAGTTGAGCTCTCTGAATTGTGTTTATTTGTTGGCACTCTGGTGTGAAAGCGCTCCCCGTCAACTGCATATTAATCTTGTCAGCGTCTGTATCTATTTTCCTCTGCCTCTCTCTCCTGGCCTAATTTATGGCCTTCCTTTCCCTGCTTCCTGTTGTCACAGCGACAAGGGCAGCCCTATGATGGGTGCTCAGGCCTCAGGAAGGAGCAAGACCTGTCCTTTTAAGATGAGTTGCAGAGTGGTGCGGAATCCTGCCATTTGTGTGGCAGGGCTAAAATTAGACCAGGCCTTCCCTCATTTATTGATGTCCTAGCACATGCTGCATGCTGCCCTGAGTGCTTTTGGCGATAGAAGACCCAGGAAAGCTGGTGCTTGTATTCTAGTGGGGAAGGAACAAGGAAGAGCAGGCAAACAATGTGCCAGCATTTAAATTTTAGTCACAACCACAGATATTTATAGCAAGTACCTGAATTCTGACAAAATGGATTAAAATTGCAGTTCTGGTACTTTCCATTTGTGTGAGTACTTGTGTGTCCATTTTTAATGGATATGTTAGTTTCCTTCTCTAGACCTAAGTTTCTTCATCTCTAAAATCAGTGAAACCATATCCACTCCATAGAGTAATTATGTGAATTACATGATAGAGGGTGCCTTGGCTCTTGTTATATTATGTGGCAATTACTATGCATTCAATTTATGAGAGGCATTTTTATGTATTATTATTTAAAAGGAGAAGGGAGGAAGAAGAAGAGGAAGAAAAAGAAACTCATGAAATGGTGAACTTGGATAATTAGGTAAGAGTTCTTAATAACATTTTTGAAGCGCTGCCCATTAACCTTGAACCTTATGTTCATATTGAGTTTCTTCTATAATGAGACCCTTAGCAACAGGGTGTGTGTTTGAAATCTTGATGAAACCTTAAGTGAGGCTGCCTCATCCTGACTCTGCCTCTGGACTAAGACTGGGGCTGAAACATTTAGTGCAAATCCTCAGGTACCGCCTGTGAAGACTGTGTATCCTGACCTGGAATTTCCCTATAAAGTGAAGTGGCTGCAGTGAGCTGTCCTGAATTAAATCTGATCCCACCCCAGAGTCATTGCTGCTCTTATTATCAAGGTCAACCTGTGGCTGTTTTCCTGGTCCTCTCTCTCTGACAGAGGAGATCGCCAGGGCCCTCATTGCACTCAGCCTAACAAGCTATGAGTGCTTCCGTTTTGTTGCAGCAAAAGAGTAATCCAATGGGTTACAGAATGAAACCTCACCACACAGTCTCTTCCTCAATAGACCCTAAGCCCCTTCCAGACACCTGGTGAGCCATTCCCCCCAGATAGCAACTCTAAGCTGGGGTTTATAATTCCTCTCTGTAATTTCCCTTTATCTCAGAGTTTTTGTGAAATTCTTAAATGCCATAGGAATTCTGATATGCCTTGAATTCTGATACTTCTTAATTTAAAAAGTTAAAAACAAACCCAGAGGACCCTCTGCCACACTCATTTACAAGGTGGACAGAGGGAATGTCAACAACTTCTTCAAATTCTGGGCCTGGTATGCTAACACCAAGTAGTGGTGCCTCATGTAGGACAAGCACCAGGATCAAGGTTCTGAGCTTGGACTCCATTGGATGCGAAGTGAGGAACTTTTGAAGTTTGTTGTACCTTTAGCATTAATCTTAGGTCACTCCTAATTTGCATAGAAATCTCATTTTGGTTTCTAGCTATGATTTAAATCCCAAAAATTATCATTATTTTCGATCCAGTTTCCACTGTGGCTAGGACTTACTTTTGACACAGACAAATAAGAACTATGTTATATAATTCTTGGGTATTTTTGGAGAGGAACATTTGAGGAGTAAACCTATGCCAGGAAATAGATGCAATTAAGAAATACTCAAACTCAAAAGTCAACCAATCTCTCTCTCTCTCTCTCTCTCTCTCTCTCTCTCTCTCTCTCTCTCTCACACACACACACACACACACACACACACACACAGTGGCAGTTGAAAGGCATCACGGAAAGGATAGAGGCAGACATCTAGTTTCAAACATACTAATTTTATTTTTGGGCAAATTACTTGATCAGTGTCTCAATTCCATTGTCTATAAAATTGGGATAATAATGCCTATCTGATAGGATTGTTGAGAATATTAAAAATAATATCTTTAAAGCACCTCACACATAGTAGGCACTCAATAAGACAGTGATGATAATGATGTCTCTGAGACTCACTGTGGAGGAGTGGAGGGGACACTGTGTTCCCTGGCAAACCAAACCCATGACAGCCTGAAGGGAAATCCTGGGCTGGATGTGAGGTCAATGGGAGCTCTGGATGCTGGGGTGGTATTGTGTAAACACCGTGGAGACATCAGATTACGTGACTTAGAGCTGATTTATGGAGCTTGCGGGCTGTCCAGAACCCGAGGGCTGTCTCTAGTCCAGGGCATACCTGGCTGAGCGTGTGGTGGAAGTTTCTCGGCACAGTGACATTTTAGAAGGCAAATCAGCCCTGGATGCTCATCATTCTGTGGTAATTCAGACATTCCCAGGGGTTCCAGCCGCAGCGAGATACTTCGCTCTGCTCCATTTTGTCAACCTGTGAATTAAAAACTAATGGCTTTTTTTTTTTTTATCACACCTAACCAAAGACATAGCAGAACTTTCTCCTTCAAACTCTCAACTCCAAGGACTGTTGGCCTGAACCATAGAGACAATCAGTCTACCTTTTCCCTGATCTCAGCTGAGGTCTCCAGAGTCCTCAGATAGGGAGGTGTGGGCTGTTTCTGAGATCTCTGCCAATTTCTTACACCCTTCAGGAGGAATCTGTCAGGCTGAGTTTATTTTCATCTATCCTGCTGCATATCTGTCTATGTACATATTTACAAAGTTGAAATTAGAGTGTATGTACACATTTGAATCCTACTTTTTAATTTAACATAGGAAACATCCTGCATCTTTAAAAATTTTTGGTAGCTTTTATTTTTATGGTAGCACAATACTTCATCCCACGAAGGCTCAAAATCTACTCAGTGTTTCTCTGATGTTGAGTATCTAGGTTGTCCCCCACCCCTTGGCTTTCTTCTCATTCACTTGGGTTCACCTGGGAAAAGGACAGCACACAGGGCCCCATTGTTTTTGAGGGTCTTGTCTCTGGCAAGGCTTTGGAAATGATGGTAAAAGAAAAATCCTTAAGTAGAGTTAAAACCACGGTCTCCAATCTCCTTCCTGCTTGGAACTGTAGACAACCACACCAAACAAAAAGGAATTTCGCAGACAGGAACATGGCAGGCAAGCTTTTGGGATTGCCAGGAGAATCTAACCTTCTGAATATGGACACTCAACTAATGTTGGCATTAACCTGCTAGATCTGAGATAGTACTGTCAAGCTGCTGTCCCCCAGCCCATTGTCTTTAAACTGGCCATAAAGTATCTGCAGAGAACAAGAGGACCATGGAATAAACACCAATGTGTAAGTACCAAGCAGGAAAGGATTCCACAAGGAAGACAACCTATGTGAGAAAAACTCAGATACTAAGTCTCCAATACCTGACATTTACCTCCCTGCTAGGAGAACCAAGGGTCATCTGATAAAGTGAAGAGACTTTAAAGAGCATGTAAATTATTCCATAAATAAGTCAAGCAAGCCGAAACCAGTTTGGCTCAGTGGATAGAGCGTCGGCCTGTGGACTGAAGGGTCCCGGGTTCGATTCCGGTCAAGGGCATGTACCTGGGTTGCAGGAACATCCCCAGTGGGAGATGTGCAGGAGGCAGCTGATCGATGTTTCTCTCTCATCGATGTTTCTAACTCTATCTCTCTCCCTTCCTCTCTGTAAAAAAAATCAATAAAATATATTTAAAAAAAATAATAAGTCAAGCAAGCTTGAGTCACCTGATGTGATTTTCTGCCACTGGGGAACTCCAAGTCAAACACTGTACTTGAAAACTAGAGTTTGAAAACAATGGGGTCATTTAAAGACCATTCCTTGCATTCATCTCAGGTCAAAGAAGGATAAAGATTAGAGTAATCAGGGCTGAAGTTTCAGAACATGATGTGATTATGATGGTGTTCGCCTGTCATGGACAGCCTTCTCAGCTGGCACTGGGCATTATGAAATTCCCTACCCAGGCCTGTGGAACCTTTGCCACAGGAGAGATTGTTGGGGACATCCCCACAGAGTGACCTATTACTCTGTGTTCTCATAAAATCAGGATGGACTTCAATGGCCCCTTCCCATCCGCAGAAAGAACGCCTCATCCAGCCGCCAGGGGGGCTGCCAGGTGCTGAGTGGCACAAAACTGGGAGGTCTGATGTGTGACTTAAAATAGCCTCCTTTCAAATTCCTTAAATAAATTTGAGTGGTTCTGGCCCAGATCTCTCTCCGCCAGGAGCAGTAGAGGGAGACAATAAAAAAATTAAGCCTGCTAATCCTACCCAGAACTGTGCAAGACTACTTTGGGCTAGGGACACACATGCTCAGCCTTCAGAGATGCATATGCGTGCATTTTGTTAATCCCCAGCACTGCGTGTCAGGGATAACTGATCTATGGCTAAAAATAGTGCGAGGACAGCAATACCAGCCATTTGGGGCTAAATTGAGGACACAGTGGAAAACTTGACAACAGCACTGTAGAACCTTCCTGGCCCAGGGCCACAGGCTCAAGGGCAAGAGCCGGGGAAGCTTGATTGACAGGTTTGCCTCCCAAGAGTGAGTTTCAATGATTGTAATCTTCTCACATTATTGGGCACCTTCCCAGTGCAGGGCAAAGGTATAAGACATGGTTCTTCTTTGGAAAAAGCTTACAACTGATATTTAAGAAGGATCTGAAAAATAAGAGAAACAATTCTCCTTCACTTCACTGACTTTGATCTGAAACTGTCTCCAGCACCCACAGTAAGAGAGAAGGAAATAGAAACTGTAAGAGCAGAGGTTCAAGGGCATTCTTAGCACAGTATGATTCCTTGGGTGAGTGCTTTCCTTATGCCAAACATTGTGGTAGCTGTCTGACATACGTAACAGGATGCTAAAATGGAACTTGATGCTGAGGCACCAAGAAACAACCAATCCCAACTTGGCAATGAGAGGTTAAAACATAGATTGAGTCATCTAGGACTCAATCACTCACCTACATCAAGAATTAAAAAGTCAAGAGGTATATATTTGAAGAGATTTTCTTTGGAGAGAGCAGTACTATGTGTCTCCCACCTGAGCCTCCAAGGAAGAGAGGGGTGAGAGTACCACCTCCTAAAGCCAAATCCAGAGAGAGGGATTTAGAAGAAACCAAAATGAGATCTTAATCTAATTTCTATGAACTTTGAGGGATAATGGTTTGGTGTTTGAGCCACATATGCGAAATATAAAGGAACAGAAAGGCTGGCTGTAACAGTAGACTGCTGTACTATGGGAATTGACTACACTCTCAGAGTCAGGGCAAAGGCTCCGGGAATTTCCTGTGAACCAGATGATTGGCGAGAACTGCCTGCCTGGAGGGGCCAGAGGACCTCAGCAGCAGGGAAGCTGGAGGTAGACCACGGGATGCCTGGCAATGATGCAAGAAGTTAAGTATTAGTGCATGAGAAAGAACCTTTAGGTGAGAGAGCCCTAGTGATGGCTGAAGGTGGGGTCACCAAAGGATTTCCATAAGCACCTGGAAAAGGAAGAATCAGTTAAATATCTGTCACATCCAGAGACTTCTGACTCCAGACCACCCCAGATTTTCCATTTCCCTTACCTCTGCCTCTCCCTCTTGCTCTAAGCCTGGGGAAATCAGAAGCACTGATTAGAAAATAAGAAGGCTAACAAGGAAAGAGAAAAGTAGCCAATTGTACATTTTTTCTAGGACTGACCAGACACTTTCTGCTCAAGGAAGCAGTAGATGCATTAGAGTAGAAGCATCACGTTTAAATAGTTTAGCTGTGATTATTACACGGAGCTCTACATTTTTAAATTCCTGAACTGAAACTGTATTTCTGACTTTAAAGGATGTAGCACATGTGTTACCTGAGAGTGAACAGAAAAGTAATGGGATATGATAGGGGGAATAATGCACTCCCCCCACCTTCGGATGTTCACATCTAACCCCTGGAACATGTGACTATGTTATCTTAAATAGCAAAGGGACTTTGTGTATGTGATTAAGTTAAAAATGAGAAGATTACCCTGGAGTTTCCAGGTTGGCCTAATGTAGTCACAAGCGTCCTTATGAGAGAGAGGGAGGAGGGTTATAGATTACCAAAGCAGAGGGAGAGAGAGATGGGAAGATGCTATGTTCCTGGCTTTGACGATAGAGGATGGAACCATTAGCCAAGGAATTAAGGCAGCCTCTGGAAGTTAGAAAAAGTGAAGACACATATTTTCCCCTAGAGCTTCCAGAAGCAACACAGCCTTGCCAACTCACGTTAGGGCTTCCAATCCTCAGAACTATAAGATCACCGATATGTGTTTTAAGCACCAAGTCTGACATAATTTATTACAGCAGCAATAGCAGAATAGTTTCTGGTATTTGTTCATATTTTCATGGAGGAGAAAGGGGAAAACTTGTCTAACTAATTAAAATTAAAGGGATAGGAGGAAACAAGAAAGGAAAAGGTCACTTTATGATTTTATATCTCACAAGCAAGCTAGTTTCTGACAAATTGATGTTTGATGCCTTAATGACAGCCTTGCTCATTGTAAAAGATGCACCTCATCCATTATCTTGTTGCTGTGAAATTTCTATTATTTATTTCAAGGATTTGGAAACGTCTCTTGCTTCTGATGCTTGCAGAGTGAGAGGCAATTGTTTGTACATATCTTTCTAACAAGTGTAATGCTCTTTTCATCTTCTTGTGGGTATAAACCAATAATATTGTAAATGATACATTATAATAATGTTTGAAAGTTTTCAATTTATTTTTATTTCAAAAGTCAATTTTATGATGGCAACATTTTAACTTAAGCCTTGATCTTAACCCGATTTTTATTTTAACTCCTGAGCATTTAGCACTTTGTCAAAATGGGGATTTGGCACAGCTCTGCCTTTTATGGACCCTCTGTTTGCCATATCAACATCCACTTCCCCCACTCTCTTTTCTTTATTCCTGAAAATAATGTCACTAGGTTAAGGTTTTTCCCTTCTCTCATGCTGCTAGCAAGTTACAGGGGAGGCAGCCCCCACCCTCAGCCCCAAGGGTGAGTCTCATGGGTCTCAGAGAAATTCCCCTCGCTTGCCAGTTACTGATTCAGAAATTAAAATATTCCCTAATTCTAACCAATGAAATGTGAGGGAGGATTTTCTGAAAGTTTGGGAAAATCTTTTTCTTCTGTCTTAAAAGAAAGCTAATGGAAGTCTTTCTCCACTACTAGATATGAAAAAGAAAGTACACCCAACTGCTCCCAACAGTCATTTCATTGCCATGAAAGCAACTAAACTTAAGATAAAACTGACATGGCCAGTAATTCAGGAAAAGAGAATGCCCAGATTGTTGATGACAACATTGAGCCATTGGATGAACCCACTTGGAAATCTGCTTTATCATTTGTCTTTCATTTATGTGAGCTAATATGTGTTCTTAAATAATATAGAGATATTATAATCCTGTGGCTGAACACATTCTAATTGACCATAAATCCATAACTTTTGGTTGGTCAGAATGAAACTTTGGAATAAGTCCCTTCATTGATTCCCACACACTAAAAAATTTTGAAAATATCAGCAAGAGAAATCAAAAATTTATCTGATACTTTCTCTGGTTTTAGCAAAATGAGATCTAGCAGACATCTGGATTGCTGAATTCTGCCATGAGTATTTTTATCTTGGCTCTGCCAATTAGATGATCTGATTCAATATAGCAAATTAGTCATTCAGGGTGATAGACTTGGCCTAAACATGCTTTGAATTTGAGAAGTTTACTTTATCTTCACCTTGGTGAAACCATTGTTTGCACTCTGCTACAAATTGTTGTGGCTCTGACTCCAGCCATGTCTGTGTGGCTTAAAAATAGTTGTATGAGGTGATGCTGACTTAATGAACTTTCAGATCCAAACACATTATGTTTTTTCTTATAATTCATGCAAAATCACCTTTTATTTTCTGATTAAAATTGAAGCAAAAATTTTTTATGATTGAAAGAATTTTTGGTTCTCTTGTTTCTTTTCTCTTCTCTTAAGTCATTTCCTAAAGCAAATAGTTACTGATTTCCAGCCAGGTGTCAGACATTCACTGGATGAAGGAAATTCAGAAATGATGAAGACCCATAACCTGCCCCCAAAGCCCTTGTGCCTGGAGGAGAGTGAGACATGGCATATGAAAGGCACAGTGAAAGGTGTGAGCCATGTGCTGCAGAGGAGGAGGGAACAAGTAATTCTTGCTGACCCCATGGAATTACAGTTTCCATAGTCCTTGAAATCTTGCTTTAAGATGCTTTAAGAATTTTTTGACTGAGGGTTTACTTAAATATTGTTCATCTTCTCACACCGTTTTCATCAAAGAGAGCTCAATTTCTTTTAGTCAGACTCACAAATGACTCCTGCAAAAATTACATGAACACTTAATAAGGATTGATTCTGTCTGGAAAAAGATCTTTCTTGTTCTCTTTGGTCTTCCGGAGGTTGGAAGCATGTGGGGCTGGTAACAGAGTAGAAAGTGGTCCAAGAACTCTGAAACTCTGAATTCTTCCTGTTTCCTGAATCAAACTAATAGTAATGTACCTCTCTGTTTTATGGACATGCCATGTCCTTTCCCCTTTTCTCTTCTTGAAGATGAAAACTCTGAGAGGCCAGTTCCTCCTCTCTTTTAGTAGAGGCAAAGACAATGTCTGATTCTCTTCTGCCCAGTTTTCAAAGTTTCAAGCACTGAAATAAAGACACGGCATCTCACTTTCTGCTCTGTAGAAAAGTGCATAAAAGTAAGTTACTCTTACTAGCAAAACCTTAATATTCTCACAATTATAATGGAGAGATGACTCTTGTTCTAGCAAAGGCCATATATCTTGTCCTAGTAAATATCCTGGCCTCCAAAATCCTTTGAGCTTTAACATGAACTCATTTTACTTGCTGTTATAAAATGAGTGCAGTTCTTTGCTGCTGCTTCACCTTCTATTATGTGTACCTGTTCTGAACTGCAGTAACATTTCTCTAGCTAAGAATGAGCAGTCTCCTCAATACATAAGCTTTCCCAGCCAGTAATGTCGGTGGCCACCTCACACAATGGGAGCCACTGCTTACTTTGGGAAGGTGTGACAATCTGGTGATCAAGCAGAAGCAAGTGACCATGGGTGGGTACAGAAGTCCAGACTGATAAGGGGCTATGGATGCTGGAGAGGGTATAATTTTTAGCTTCTGGTCTTCTGGAACTAATATGACCTTCTGAACTGATAAGTAAAGCATAGGTTCTCCTAACTGCATAAAGGATAAGAAAATTTTTAAAAAAGAACAGAGCTAACATTAATAAATCCCGCACTGTGTGACAAGCACAGTATTAGACATTTTCATGTATTTTTAATCTTCGAAGGCATTTAATCTGAAATGCCTCCTAGCTAGTGACTGACAGGACTGGGAATTAGCGCAGAACCATCTGACACCAAGCTTACTCTAAACTGGCCTTCCAAATGCCCAGCTCTCTGCATTTATCCTTTCCCTGAACCTCAGGCAGCCATGTTCTCCCTGGCCCTGCAAGTGTAAAATTGATGATATAATTATGCAGTGGTGTCTATGGGACTATTACAGGAGGATTAGGCTATTATCAACAAATCGGGGACTAGTATTGTTTTATCAGCATGGGAGTGTTTTCAATTAATTTGTAATTAAATAAAGGAAGCAATTTTCTGGGTCTTGAAAAAGTCGGGGTTGAGGAAGGCTTATCTCATCAGTCTCAGCTGTGCATTCCTCCTGCACCGGCTCATTGTTTAGATCACAGAGGAGATATATGATCTGACCTATAGGAGTAATTCAATAAAACATCAATATTTTCCTTCCTTTAACCCATGGTGTTTTGATGACTGGAGAAATCCGCCTGCAGTGGTCTCCACCAGCCCATCAAGAGCTCCACCTCTGTCCTTACCGTCCCCTCAGCTATTCCTGCCAAAGAGCCCCATGTCAGAAGTGACCAGACTGGTTTCGTCCAGGTGGAAGACAAGTGGCCTTCATGTGTTCAAATGTGCTTTAAATGTCTCTGCATGTCAATTTTCTAGGCCCTATGTTGGTCTCTTTACAGCTATGGTCTGATCTAATCCTTCCCCGGTCATCTTGCAAAGTAGGCACTGTTATTCCCATTTTATTGGATGAGAAAATTTAGGTTAGTTGGTGGCTAAGCCAGGAACAGTTCCAAGTTCTGTAGCATTGTTAGGGCCTGGAGTTTTCCCACCTACCTGCTCAGCCCAGGCTATGCAGACTGTGCAAAGTGAAAATGTGGCTGGTTCTCCCACAACCAGAGGATGTTGCAGTCATTTTTCATAGGCTTTTTAAAAATTTATAGTATCTTAATTATCATTCAGGTATTTGCAGGACTTGGTACAGATATTTTAGTAAATATATGCTAAAGAATGATAATAATTATAATTATAACAATGGCAACAAGAACAATGAACGCAAACCGTATTGTTTACCAGGTCCCAGGGCAGGCAATATATGTTTAGTTCATTAAAGCCTCATAAAATGCTATGATGTAGATGTCTATTATTATACCTATGGTACAGGTGAGGAAATATAATGACAAAGGAGTTATTAATTTATCTCAAGTTACACTCTTGTGGTGGAATTGGATCTTAAAACCAGGGAGATAGCATTTATCTATAACAGTAGTCTCCAAAGTGGAGTATTACTAGAAGTATTAGAATTTATCATTACATTTATTAATTCTCTAAAGGATATTATATTGATTATCTTTAAAAATCTCCATTAATAGTGGAGATATTTTTTGACCTTGGCACCTGGTACCAATTCTAATATATGAGGGTTTTTCCCCAAACCAAACAATTCTTCAATACCAGCTGGATGTCCTACAATTCAACTCACTTCTTACACTATCTACCTGGAGGTAGCAGAAGATCCCAGAGATTAGGGGTTCACTTAATCCTGCAAAACCACACACCCCCTCCGTTCGCCCTCACTTCTTATGCCAGTTGTAAGTCCGGGTTATCACCTTTGCTCTGATCTACTGGCATAGATTGGAGGTTTCAACAACCCCCTTCTTGGGTTTGATTAATCTGCTAGAGTGGCTCACAGAACTCAGAGAGACATCTTACTTACTGGATTGCACTTTATCATAAGAGCATATAACTCAGGAGCAGGCAGGTGGGAGAGATGCACAGGGCAAGGTATGGGGAAAGGGTGTAGAACTTCCATGCCCCCTCCCAGCACGCTGCTCCCCCAAATCTCCATGTGTTCACCAACCTGGAAGCTTTCAGAACCATGTCCTTTCAGGCATTTATGGGGCTTCATTACACAGGCATGACTGATGAAATCATTGTCCATTGGTAATCAAAATCCATCTTCAGTCCCTCTCCCCTCCCCAGACATTAGTGAAGGAGTGGGAGTGGGAGTGGGACTTTCTAATCACATTCTTGACTCCACTGGCAACCAGCCCTCATCCTTTGGCAGTTTCCAAAAGTCACCTCATTTTGAAATAACGAATTTTGCCCATTTCTGGATGCAGTTCCAACTCTTTGAAAGTTTCTCTGATCTCTTTCTTAGCTAAAAGGAACCTTCTTCTCTTTTCAACTCCCATAGGATTTACCTATGCTTCTTTTTGACACATGTTTCAACTTATATTAGGGCCATTTATGTGTCAGACTTATTTTGCTTACCTTGCAGTCTGTGCATCACTCATATTTGTATTCCTTAGACTACTGGTCACAATGCCTGACTCATGGTTGGAAGCCAGTTAGTGAATAAATGATCCCAAGAAGTCTGGAGACCTCCCTCTGCCAAGGAGATGTTTAAAGCTGATGGTATTTCTTAGCAGAGGTAGTCAAGATACAGTGTTTCTCTTTCTCCCCAGCTGCTGGCTTATGTGGTACTGAGTTCCCAGCTGGGGACAGCTGTGCCGGTTGGTAGAAGCTGAACATCTAGCTATACCCATAGAATGGAAGCGCCTGGGCAGGGGTGGGGCTTGTCTTACTGACTACTAACTTTGCCTTCAGTAGTTTAACCCTGAGAAATCTACCCATATTTCTCAGGCTTCTGGGTGGGCTTCTGGGCATTAGTAGCACTTGTTAGCTACAGTCTGCAGAAGTGCTTTGGTCTTGTTTCTTTGTTCCCTCAGTAAGGGAAGCCCTGCATCTCCAGGCCTGGATTTCCTGGATTCTCCGCAGATAGTGGTTGATGTCGTGATGAGCATAATGGGAACTCCTGTTATAGCAAGGAATTACTACTTACTTATTTAAACTCTGTCCATTTCTTAAAGAATTTTAGGAAGATTACAAAAAGACATGTACTGCAAAGGAGTTTTTAAAGTAAGAAACATTTTAGAGAGGATCAATATGTAGGACAACTAAGATGGCTAATATAGAAAATGATGGACCTAGAACATGAAGACCATGAGATCCTGTGTATTTGCTACAAGTGTGCTGCAAATCTGACTCTGACCTTCCAAGAAACCAGAAAAATGGGAGGGCAAGATCATCAAAAACAGGAATCACATACCTGTAGGACAGGAACAGCCTGATTGCTCAGAAGGAGCTTCTCTTTAGGAAGATGCCCTAGGCCAGTGATGGTGAACCTTCTGAGCTCAGCGTGTCAGCATTTTGAAAAACCCTAACCTAACTCTGGTGCCGTGTCACATACAGAAATGTTTTGATATTTGCAACCACAGTAAAACAAAGACTTATATTTTTGTATTTATTTTATATATTTAAATGCTGAAAGGTATCCTTTAAGAAGAGGAAGAAGAAAAAAAAGGTAAAGATACAAATTATGAACAACAAATATGCATCTATCAACAAGTGAATCTAAGAATCAAGTGAATAAATAATCTGGTGATCATAATAGAATCAGGGACATAGAAAGGGAATGGACTGACTATTCTTGTGGGGGGGAAAGGGGTGTGGAGATGCGGAAAGAGACTGGACAAAAATCATGCACCTATGGATGAGGACAGTGGGTGGAGAGTGAGGGCGGAGGGTGGGGCGGGAGCTGGGAGGAGGGGAGTTATGGGGGGTAAAAAAAGAGGAACAAATGTAATAATCTGAACAATAAAGATTTAATTAAAAAAAATAAATGCCATTTAACAAAGAAAAATCAACCAAAAAAATGAGTTCGCGTGTCACCCCTGACCCGCGTGTCATAGGTTCGCCATCACTGCCCTAAGAGCATTTATTCTGCACATTATGTGAAACATCCTGCATGCCATAAACAATTTGTCCTTAAGAACTTTGAAACACAATTGCAGAGACTGGGCCTGGTATAAATCTGATGGTAGGCAGACTCTCCACGTGGTGAGGATATGCTGTGGAGAACAGCTGTTTCCTCCTGCTCCTTACGACTTCAGCCCCACGCACATTTCCAGAGCTACTACTCAGGATCAGCCAGGACGAAAGTTTTCAAGGGGTCAGACAACAGCAGAATGTACTGACACCTAGCAAGGCTGTGATCTTTGTCCAGAGATGAGGGAAGCTTAGTCAAAAGCTTGGCTGTCATTGGAATCAGAAACTCAGTGAAATTCAAAGGTACAACTGGAACAGGTGAGGCGGGAAGTCTTCCAATAGCTGATTTTTAAAATTTTATGGTTAATGCAGACTCTTGTTAGAGTGATGGGTCCCTTAAAGTTATCCCAAGGATCCACTACTATAGCCTCAACAAAGTACTCCGGCCAGAGGGACATTCTGTTCACATACAGGAAAAGAAGTCGTCTTGCTATGGTGAAGATGAACGGACAGTGGTTGTTATTCTTTGAAACACATTCAGTAGTCTCCAAGTGGTGGGACCTATCATAAAATTAGGAAAGGTTCTTATTAAAAGGAAATTACATTATGCATTACTTTCCAAGAGAGGAATTGATAGCTCTCTTTAATGATTATAAGAGTGGAGACCACCATGTAAAGAAAAAGTTAATAACTTATTTGAGTACTTAGTATGTGCTAGCACCTATACAAAGGGTATGTTGTATGGTCTTAAGAGATGCATAGGCCTACAACCATGAGTGATAGGAAATAGATTTGGGCTTATTATAAGGAGATTTTTAAAAAAATAATTGAAGCTGCCAAAGGGCTGCTTTGGAAGGAGGAGATGTCTGGGCAAAGGCTGGTCAACCACTTGTCTGTGATGCAAACTCTCTTCCCCACCACGACCCCCAGTGTGTCTTTACCGTTATTACCTGCTGGATCTGTCTGGGAGATACAGTGAAGGGCCAAGTTCTGCTGGGGAGGGGGGCGCAGGCCAAGGAAAGAGGCTGCCCGGCCTCTTGTCTGCACCCCCATCAATTCATTCAAGTGAACAGCAACATCACTGAGGTCGCCAACTTTGCCACCCAAAGCTGCTCGCTTCTACGCTCAGTCCCACATGAATCCCTTGTGGCTTTTACACAATCTGTGTGGCCATTTTATTGATTGTCTTGGTGTTTTCCAGGCAGAGAATCTGGAATGAGAGTGACCTTTTGCCCACAGCAGCTGCCGATTTATCACAGGATCTGTTAGAGTCTCGTCCAGATGTTGATGGTCCTGACATGAAACCATTTCATTTGAAATTGGCTCAGCTGGAAAATTAGGTTAAGAGCTTTTATAGTCACAGTACAAGGCAGAAACTTTACCCCTTTTTATAAACCCAAGGTGCTAGTTGTACAAACCACAGTTCAAAGAAACTTCAATTCTGGACGGGGTAGTGTTACGCTGTACCTGGAGAAACGCTAAAAGGTGGGAGGAAAATGCAGTTGTTCTTACCTGGGGAGTCACCACTGGAGCCCGAAAGAATGGCTGCCAAAAGTTGTAAAGAACCGACAGATGTGTGGGAGCCTCAGCAGAGCTCAGGTAAAAAAAAAGGGGGGGGGGCAGGCATTCCCCCAGTACAAAGAGGTACCATATATTTACATGCACTGCTCAACTCTACCCTGAACACCGGGATCACAGCTGCTAACAGCCTGCCAGGTCACACTTTCCATCACGAGGTGGTCTGGGCTACCTGTCGGAGTCCCTGACCTATTTAGTGCCGTGTAAAAGTTTCAGAGCCTCACCTTGCCTGGAGCCCTGCCAGGAGAAGGTGGGTGGTAGTGGCTGCTCCTGTGAGGAGCAGTTAACTGTGCTGGAAGGAGACATTACTCAAGTTTCTGTTTGTCGCCAGGGAGTCAGGCCTCAGAGGGGACACAGAGACCTCAGTGGAAGCCATCTTGATATGGCTGGTGCGGGCCCCGCCCACCTTGGTGGTGTGCTGCCCACTCCAGGCAAAGCAGAGGTCCGGGGAGGGGAGCCTCAGGGAGGCACAGTCCTTCTTGTGCTTAGTGCTGTAAGAGAAACATAGACAGAGCCTGAGAGAAGGGAAGACATGTTTTTTAAAACTTTACACAGATACAGAGAGACATGTGTACAGCCAAATGGACACTTGAAACCATAGCTCTCTCACCCCATTAGAATCATTTGGTCCAGAAGAGGATGGGCAAAGGTGGCCGGAGAAGAGACATCTTGACGGACATTCAGGACAAGGGGGTAGTGAGGGGTAAAGGATGGGATGGTGAGTTATTTCAAATACCAGCGATGGAAAAAGATAGCCTGACTCATTCCGTGGCCCAGGAAGAGGTCAGGGTTCAGTGAACAGAAGCCACAGAGAGGTCGATTCTTAGGATATTTAAAATAATAATAATAATAATAATAATAATAATAATGCCCTTCCCCATCTCTGAAACTGCCTGGATAACCTCTCAGCAAGTGTGCCATTTGGGAGCAGCTTTAAGCATTGGATGAGATTTTTTTTAAAAGACCTTTAAAGTCCCTCAAATCTATAACCCTAGACTAGGTCTAGTTTTAACATGCTATCTACTTTTATGTAAAACTGCCTAAGTCTCACTCCAGTCATTTGATAAATTAAGATAATAAAATGTTTTTCACTGGAATATTGAGAGAATGAAAAAGGCACCCTGTGTTCAATGTTTCAAATCTTTCAGATTGACACTTAATGTCTAAATGCAAAATACATGTTTTCTACTTAATTACATTATAGGGAAAATTAGGCAAATTGAAAAAATTGGATACTATGGCTATTTTGAAATATTCACCACAATTTTACAGCCAAGGAGAAGTCAAGTTCCTGATTCTTTCTCCCTTGAATTTTTTTACATCTGGACCTATTTATGCTTGGATAGATGCCCACTTCCTAACCCATAATTCTTCATGGTAACAAGCCCATAGCATGCACCCAGGACAGACGACTTTATCCCAACCTCGGTCAGATTGGTGAGTCTTTTCACACAGGGGTTGAATCTACCAGAAACTACCATTCTTTATGGAATGCACACAGTCCACCTGTATCTCTATCAATTAAAGTATTAAGATTAAAATGTTGATGGTAGGGGGAATCATTATTCAGAAGTATTGTCCACACTTGCCAAACATCTGGATTTGGTGGAGAAACATCTTGAGTGCAACTGAATTATTCTTGTTCACTTGGATGTTTTGGTATCATGTAGACCCAGACTCAGTCAAGATTTGGAGTGAAAACTTGGCATAAAAATGTCAGAATGACTGAATGCTAGGATAACTGTCTATAAAAAAAATAAAGATTTTTGGTGTTTATGATCATCGTGATGTGGAAGACACAGGGAAAAACTTTTTAAGAATAAGTCAGTAAGTGATGACCAGGCAACAGAAAATAATGGACTAAACACTTTGATCTCTTGCACAAATCAAGCAAAAGATTGGTAAATTAGGAAGCCGTAAAAATGGTTCGTATAAGATGAATTGTAAATAAGTTTAGTGGGTGTTTGGAAATCCTGAGTGCACAAGAATTAGCAGAAAACAATCAGCTACAACATGAGGCATGAAAAAAATAAATGGAAGAAACCACTTATATTTTTGAAGGCGAATGAAGACTGGAGAAGAATCCCAGGACTTTGGCTAAAACTAACTGAGCCACCTGGCCAGGGCTTAGTGAGATTCTTATGGACCGTCTTCACTCCTGGAACCTTAGCACTGGTTTTTTCCAGACCCTGCCCTACCGATTGTACACTCTGGGCCTGTTTCTTCACCTATAAAATTGAGATATTGAATGATATGACTTTGATGATAGCATCCAAGAGGAAGCAGCATTTGGAACTTTTTTTATCCTCACTCGAGGATAACTTTATTGATTTTAGAGAGAAGGGGGGGAGAGAGAGAGAGAGAGAGAGAGAGAGAGAGAGAGAGAGAGAGAGAGATGATTTGCTGTTCCACTTATGTATGAATTTGTTGGTTGATTTGTGTATGTGCCCTGACTGGGGATTGAACCCACAACCTTGGCGTATCAGTATGAGGCTCTAACCAACTGAGCTACCTGGCCAGGGCTAGCATTTGAAATTTTTAAGTGAATTTGCAAAGTAATGTTTCTGAGGAAAAGGATTTGAGAGCCATTATTAGAACTAAGCATTGGGCTGGGAGATAGTAGGCAAAGAGATATAGAGTGAAGTATGAGACCCAGTGTTCTTTAAAAAGATAAATGGAACATGCAGATGGTACCAAACTAGGAGAAGCAGACCCCAGTGTGGGCAGGCAGTGAGCACATGAATGATATTAAGAGATTATAGAAATATGAGTGGAAAACAATGAAATGGGATTCAACTTTGAAAAAATGCAAAGTAATGCATTTGAGAGCAAGTAACCAGAAACACATGCGTTTGCAATGTTTTGTGGCAAGACAATTAGTTGGAGACAGAACCACCATGCCAGTGGACAGAAGATAGATGATCTGTGCACCCCTAGTGGGAGCCACACTTGGAATTCTGAGTTAAATCTCCTCCTTTGAAAGTAAGGGATGAAAAAGAAAAAGGAAGAAGAGGTCAGGAAAGAGTAAAACTAATACTACGTGTACCGGTTAATAATGCGGATTTTTTCAATAGCTGGAGTTATACATATGTTGATATATATGGGATTTGATATGTATGCTATTTTGTTGTATTGCTCCTTCAGATTACCACTTGTTCTGATCGATGGCACACACACTTTCTGAGCAGCATTCAAAACTTGTGAAGAAGTGGAAAATTGGGTCCCTGAATGGTCTGCCTCAAAACAAAAGTTCTGTTGGGACGGTATCCACAAATTACCTGAAAGGTGGGGGAAATGTGTAGCTAGGGATGGACATTACTTTGAATAAAGCACTTTTGATGTTTCTCTTGAAATTATTGTTTTCTTTGATTACAAAATCCGCATTATTACGGTTAATGATATGGATTAATTATGCGGATTAACTATTGACCGGTTAATAATGTGGATACCATCCCAATAGAACTTTTCTTGTTTTGATGCAGACCATTCAGATGAGAGAATTGAGGTATAGAGAGCTAAGAAATGTGCCTGCCATCAGACAGCTAATAAAAGACAGAAACAGAATTCAATCCCAAGCCCTCTGCCTCCAGTGCTCTGTATGTCAAGCTAAAGTCCCACTCCCTATAACTGTCATCTCACATTGACCTCTGGGTACAACAGAATTAGTCCAAGCCCTTAGGGAATGCAAACCCTTAAACACTAACATTTCTCTGAGGCCTCTCTTCTCTGAATCTTCCAATTTTTCTTCAGGTGAGCATGTCTAAGACTCTTTTACCTGCTTGATGATTGGCCTCTGTACCACCATCATGATTTTATGTCCTCGGTAATCAGGGCCCAGAAGTTATCCAGTTCCCCTGATGTAGTTCAACCAACACTAAGAATAGCAAACTCTCACCTCTCTCTAGAAACACATTAGATTTTGGGAGGTCCAGTGCTGTGTTTGTTTGAAGTATCCAGACTAAGCTCTTGACCCATGTTTAGGTAATGATAATGATAATTAAAATCCAAGCTCTGCAAAGCATGGGTTTGAGGAATATTTCATGAGATCCTTTTATAAGTGACAAGAACGATTAATAAGCAAAGACTTCCCTAAAAATGCCCCAATTTGGCAGACCTGCCAGGATGGCATAGGCCTCACACATGCCCCCCTCCCATTTTCACAGTTATGACCCTTCTCTGACCAACTGGCAGCTGCAGAGCCCTTTCAGGGCGGGCATAGGGATAGCCTAGGAGGGATGCTTCAGTAAGAGCAACTTCTCTTAATGATGTTCCCATCGACTTAGGGTTAGAAGCAGTATGGGAAAGGAGATGAGAGAAAGAAGAAGTATTTTTAAAAAAAATTATACAGATACAGAAAGGCCTACGCACAGCCAAATGGACACTTGGAAGCATAGCTCTCTTAGAACCACTTGGTTCAGAAGAGCAGACCATGAGTGGCTCATCACCTGGACAGAGCAGTCAGGACTCTGCTTGAGTGGGAATTTCCTCACTGGACAGATGGGGACGGAGTGTCTGTTAGCTAACATTTTTTCTCTAATTACTAATTATACCAGAGAAAGGGGCTTTATAGCCAGAGTCCTGGAAATGTGAAATTTGATCAGTAGAGATTTGCAGTAAAGATGGAAGATTGATGTGTGACGTCAGACAGCTGGCAAAGAGGCCCATCAGCCCAGAAGGCCAGCAGCTGCTCACAGTGGATTCAAGAGGGTGGGGGGAGGACCCAGGAAAGTGTGGGGGGGGGGGGAGGGTCAGAAAAGGTTTTGGGAGAAGAGAGATAAGGGGAACCATGTTAACAATTTTGCTTCTCCTTCCTCCTCTTCCTTTCATTTCAGATAAGAATATTTTAATCCTCTGAGTTTGGGGCTAGAGCCAACAGGTGGCAAGGCCTTTCCCTGCATAGGAGGCAGCTGCTAGAAGTGGGAAGGGGTGCCAGGAAGAGGGAGCTTCAGGTGGAAATCTGCTCAGAGCAATTAACCTTCACCCTGAAACACACCCCACTCCACTCCCACCACTCACAGAGGAGACCACAACCCTGAGGGTCATGCACTCAGAACATTCGCCAGAGCTGTGGTGCTAAAAGGGTTGTCAGGGACCAGCTGCAGCATTACCCACTGACCTTCCAGTTAGCAGTGCAGATTCCTGGACCCCACCCTAGGCCTCTGAATCTCTCAGTGGGGTAGTCCACCTCCCCAATCACGTTCTCTCACATCACCCTGTTTATTTTCTTCTTCACATGTAAACCTATACCTGAAATTACATTATCTATTTGTTTTCTGTCTTACCCATGCTAATATATGTTCCACTGTAGTAGGAACTGATTGCTCAGAACAGTGCCTTACACATAGAAGGGGCTTATTAAGTATTTGTTGGATAAAAGAGTAGGAAAATTGGACAGAAATAAGAAGAAAGAAAGGAGATGCACAATGCCCACCCTGGTGAATAACTAAGCCAAGCTGAGCCCAGTACCAATGCTCTGGGACTCACAGGCTGTATGAGTCAGGGTGCAGCCAAGAGAGAGGGAGGTTGCTCCCTACTGGGCTTTGAACAACAACAATGAAAGATTGAGGATGTTCTACAAGCAACGAGCCCTTAATGCACTCACACACCAGTCCTGTCCATGGAAGCATCTCGCCACAGCCAAACCTGTAGGCCCACCAGCACCCAGGCAGAGGACATGGATCACCCCTTTGTACCTTTTAACTCAGAAAAACCTTTAATGCACACCTGTCATTATTCTTAAATTGTTCCTAGGACATCAATATGAGGCCAGCACTCTTACCCCTATTTTGTGGAGCGCAAACATTAAGGTTCTAAAAGTAATGACAGCATGCACTAGGTCACAAAGGATGGGAAAGGGCTAAAACCTGTCCCTCCTGCCTCATGAGCCAGTAATGTCTTCCAACTCAACTGCTTCCTGCATATTCTTTGATGCTTATCCTTTTTTTACATGTATTTTTAATATATATTGTTTATTGTTGGTAGTATTGCAGATGTCTCCCATTTGATGCTTATTCTTGAAGCCACCATGCTTTTCAAAAAGGAGGGGAGACATCAGCATTACACTATTCTAAGTTATGCACATTTTCATATTTCTTTAATCTACCTGTGACTCTTTTTTTCTGATTTTATACAATACAGTTGTTAATATTGATAATGCTGTCCGTGAAGATGACTGTGTATTCAATGGAATTCCTTTCTTATATAAAATGATTTCTTAGAACCACGTACCATTAACTCAGTCTTTAAAATCCCCACTCTCATATGTGAAGTGTTGTCCTGGTTTGAGAGTCTTGCATACATTGTGAAGGTAGAGAATCACAGCTATCAGATATTGCTCTGAAGAATCATGTAATCTAAGTTTCCCCCTCCTTACCACGTCGTAAATAAGGACACAGAGGCCCAGGGATTTCACATGGCATGGGACACAGAATGGCCAGCATTCCATCTCTTGCTTACAAGGTGCTTTCTTCATGGGAACCCTGGAGTTTGTCATAACCTTGAGCATTATGGCAGGGCCTACCTGGGGTTACATGATCTTTGTCCTTTTCATTGTTGACTGATTTGACACTAAATTTCTATAACCCTGAGGCTTAGGTCTGCCTTAGAAATGTCTGCATTTTGCTACCACACCTACGTGTCCTCGATCCTCAGGGAAACTGTGCCCATACAGGGGCAACAAGTGTCATGGCAGCTACAGGTTCATGAAGACTATCGGGAACCCTTACTGGGAACAGTGTTTAGAGCTACCTGAGCAGCTGAGCTCCCTTCTAGAAAGCTGCACAGGAAAGGCCCCCCACGGTAACAGTGGGAGAAGGAGGCCCCAGCCTCACTCCTGGGGGGTGATGTGCTCTCCTTTGATGCTCCCACCGTAGCTCTCAGAGCCACTGTGGCCACAAGCTGTGTAAGTCCCAGCATCAGCATGAGCCAGGAGAGGATAAAGAAGCCAGCTGTGAGTGGGTCTCCTCCTCCCATTTGCCAAGAGACAAAAGATTAACAAGCATTCCCTGGCACAGAGCAGAGAAGCCATCCAAAGTTCTAAGACTAATGTGGCATCGTTTTTCTGGTGGGGCTTGAGTGCTTTGGCATTCATGGAGGTGCTGCACTCCCAGGTCTGCTGTTTTATGTGTCTGTTCCCAAAGTATTTCTGAGAGGTAAGTAGAATCAGAACAACTCTGAATGTCTTTTCCCCTTCTCTGCAGAGCATTCTTCATTCCTCAGCATTCAGATCATTGATAAGTACCACTAGGATGACTTGTCAAATTCCCCCAAAGCGATAAGTAGCCTTCTTTGTGGTCCTGTAGCATCCTGCACACCCCTTAGTGACAGTCCTCTCCTGTGGGGTTCTAACTATTTAAAGCATGTTTCTTCAGTAGACTGTGCTCCTCTCCAGAGCAGAGGGCAGAGGTGGTTTTATTTTTTCTTCGTAGATCCTTCTCTTCCCCTATCATTTACTATCTACCCCATCCCAAGTCCAGTTTTATAGACTGGCACATCAAAGATACTGAAAGAACAGGGAAAAAGGAGGAAAGTTAAGGGTTTACCCAGAGTTTTGATGTTCAGTGCAGCACTCAGTTCTAAACTAGGCTGTCATCATGCCTATTTCGTTGTCCACAGAGAGTAAAACATATTTCTAAGGATGATTTTACTACTAAAGAAATGAAGAACATACAGTCCAGGCCAGATAATTCTTAAGTATGATTAGACGATGGCTTATGGGCTTCATCTATGCTTTAAATGAGGATCATTTTCAGGTCTAATGGAAATTACATGGTGGCTTTGGCTTCACAGGGAAGGAACTTTGAGCTAATCAGCCTTGGGAATGCCACCATCTGAGATGCCAAGGCAAAAAGAATGCAATCGATTAAGAGTCCCCCTTCCAGAAAGTTCCAAGGCTGGGAGGCTGCTTAGATGAGATGGGACTGGAATCCTAGCCACAGGCTTAATTGCTTTGGAAGAGGTCACAGCTGTTGCTGCTGGAAGAGGAGGGTAAAATCCTGTCTTCTTACTTTTCACTTTCTGCTGACCTTGTTTCTGAGCTGCCTGGTACCCATGCCCATCCCAAATGGTTTTCCTTCAGTGTCCCAGGTCTTGTCTTTGCTTTTCATTGTCACCTCAGCACTTAAGGCAGTGTCTAAAATATTGTATGTGCTCAATATCTGTTTGATTAACTGATGAATTAAGCCACCAAAGTAGACAGAAAATGATAGTTTTCTGGTACACAAGAGAGATGTCCCTTCACTTTTTCAACTAGATTTCTCTTGACCCTGTGACTGGAATACAGGAAGGTGAAGAAAGGAGAAGCAGTGTGAAAAGCAGTTTAATTTTGTCTACCCTATGACCATATCTACTCATATTTTCCCATTCCTATTCCATGACCAAATTAATTTTTGGTGGGAAGGGGCCTGTTTCATTTTGTTTTGCTTTGTTACTATACTGACAACCCATTCCTGAATAATTAATAACTTGCTACGCATCTGCCACCTCCTCTGGCCTTTGAAATAGCTAAAATGACCTAAGGTCTGGGGCAAGAGTGGCACCAATGGACTTTGCCAGAAGTTGGGTCCTTGGGGTAAGAACTAGAGGGTTATTGGCTTAAGTGGTGTTAAGTAGCGCCTAAGAGTGGAAAATGAAAGGAAATAAAATCCCCTCAGAGAATCAAGTATAGCTAGGCCTCACCCTAAAATAAACAGGCCAAACAAGCATGGGTGGCAATGGCTTATTTCTCAAACCTGTTCTCCCCTTTGATTTCACTTAGGTTTCCAAACATTTATTTCTACCTTCTAGCTGTAACCTTAGACCCAAACACGTTTTAAGACTTTAAGCAATGTGGATTTGTTCACTTTCTTCTTTATCTTAGAGAATAAATGAGCATTCTGTATGAATTTCATAAATATTAGTGATGGAAAAGCCCAGCGAGTTAACCCCATGACTAACCACCATGAGTCCTTCTATGTCTCCCAAATTAGAATTTCTTCTAGTGACCACTTAATTTTCAGAGTAAAAACCATAGGTTGCACATGTTTTTCTGTTAACACTTTACTTACTACAGTCGAGGGGTATTTTATTCCTAGGAATATGTTTAGGTTCTTTCCACATTCTACATATTGTTTCTCCTTTGATTGTGAACCTTGGATTGTTAGAAACTTACAGTGTTTCTAGACTCATTGATAGTTAACTCATAGGTCACTTAGTAAGTACCAGTTGATGTCCAATATCCCATTTAATATATCTTATTAAGTGCAATTTGCCTTTTTGCCAAGGATATGCAAACCAGAATACCAGGTTTGAAATTCAAAATGCATGACATCTGAATGGATTTCTGCAAAATTTCTCTCTTGCTCCTCCTACGCTTTCTCCACACTTGCAGCTGTAACTTAGAATCATCATACTGTTTATTTTGTCCTATCTGCCCCAAGTTAAAGTAAGAGTGTGATATTTCAGTCTTAAACCTACCATGTAGAACCTAGAGTGAAGACCAGGTGGGTCTCTACCAGGTGTTCTAAAAACTCCATCTGCTCATTGCCTGGGGCCAGTGTCTGTCACAGTGAGGAGGAAAGTGCTGGGTCCACAAAACAGTCCAGGGAAGCGAGGGTGAAATTGACTGAAGTAAATTACTCCTAAAGCCTTGATTCTCCCCTCCTTTGAAGGTAGGAGTAAGTTTGGTTTCTGCATCCAGGTGGCCCTCAGATGTTCTAAATTACAATGTCGTGAGAATGGGCTTTTCATAGCTCTGCCCTGACCAATCTATGGCCTTAAACTCTGTGCTGTGTTTCTGCACAATCCACCCAGTGGAACTGCAGAGTTAAGCAGGCAATGTGGAAGCACAATTTCTTTTTCCTTGTTGGAAATAGGCCAAGATTGTGAATGTTAATCACCCAATTCTTGTAAAAGGTACCTCGGGGCCTTTAATAAGCATGAATGGCCGAGTCTCAGTTTTACACTTCATCTGTGAGACTTTGTCAGAGGGAGGTGGCAGCTCTAAACGAGTATTTACACAATACTCCAAACCAGAAGTAGAAAGGCAAAAGCCTGCAGTTGTTGATCTCAGAGACTTGAAACTTGATGAAAGAAGGGCTTTGAGCAATGGTTTTCCATGGCTTTTGAGGGAGCAAATCCCTCAAAGATTTCAGGGAGCAAATCCCTGTATTTAAATATCTTTCCTGTCCAGCTCCATTGTCTTTCCACTCACACTGCTACTATAGGATTTGGAGTTCCCACCTGAGCTACTGTCTCAGGAATACTAGCTTCCTTTTCCTTTCACTTCCTGCCTACCTTGAACACACTGATGGCAACATAAACTTGGTTTTTTATTGGAGGTGGGGAAATTAGAGAGGTATAACCTCTACAGATAAACAGAATAAGTAGGAACTTTAACTTTATTCTGCTTACTTGTGTATCTCAAACAAGTAGGTTAAAGTTGTTGAACTTAAATTTTGTCATCTATAAAATATATCTAAACTATACATCATATAATTATTATAAAGATCAATTGAAAAAACTTAGTGATGACCCTTGTAAATTATAAAGTATTGTATGAGTGTAAGTTATTATTATTATATCTGTTTATTATAATTGTTTATTATGCAGAGGTGCTGGGGGTTAGTACTTCAACATATGCATTTTTGAGGGACACAATTCAACCTATAGCAGATGCTGTTGGGTAGGGAAGAGGGGATGAACTCAAGTGCCTGTGTAAAAGGTTAGCACATTCATAACAAGAGGATGGAAGGAAGTAAATGTGGAAACAGGGTACATGGTTTTCTAGAGTTAGTGCTTTCTTCATAAAATAAGCCAGATTAGTGGCCAAGGGGGAATTTGGAGGAGATGTTACAGGTTTGAGAAGAAAGGAAAAGAGATGAAGAGGCACCTGGGGGAGTGGGAGAGTGACTGTTTTAAAGAGAAGTAGAGTAGACTTCCAGGGCAGCACAAGGGCCCATCTAGAGTGAGTGGCCATGGCTTTAATGTGAGAACAATCCATAAGGTTACGTGGTTTTTCTATTCAGTTATGTTCAGATGTTCAGCTACTTGATATGGAGTAGAACAGAGATTTGGGTTTAATTAGAGTTGTGGTTTTGCTAGATGTATATGGTGGAGGGAGAGAGGGATGAGAGAATTGAGTATGTGTTCAAGGTCTTATTATAATGATGAACCATAGAATCGAAGGCAGTAGGTGGAAAAAGGAGATAAGGAAGGATGCCTGATAGTGAAAATGGAGTAGGGTCAATAGATGGTAACTTCTTGTGGGGTTGAGAAACAGCTGGAGACAGGAGACTAGATGGCGTGCACTAAAACGACAGGGAGTGCTAGTCATGGAAGGAACTTTGGAATTGGGATCTGGAGTAGTTGCAGTTACTGGTAATGACTAAGCTGGAATAGCACTGTAAGAATGAGAGGTTTAGCCAAGCCCAGGTGCCTCAGTTGGTTGGAGTGTCATCCTGTACACCAAAAGGTGGCAGATTCAATTCCCGATCAGGGCACATACCCAGGTTTTGAGCTCTATCCCCAGTCAGAGCACATGTGGAAAGCAACAGATCAATGTTTCTCTCTCACAACCATGTTTCTCTCTCTCCTTCCATTCCTCTCTCTAAGATCAATAAAATAAAATAAAAAGTAGTTTAGTAAGAGTAGAGGTTAAAGAACAGATTTTTTAGGGCATTAATTGCCCCTAAGAATTTGAAAAGTTTATGAATTATTACAGGAGTAGTTTTAAGGAGTGGAGGGGCATCAGCAAGGTGCTAAAATAGCCTAGGGATGAAGGGGAATGACCTAGAAGTTTGTAGCTACTGTAACAAAAAAGGACTTTAGACAGTTCAGCCTAAGAGCAGGAACTTACAGTGAGCTTGGTAAGGGGTGAGGGGGTTGGGGGGAGAGTGGGGAAAAGGAGAAGGTTCTGGAAGAGCCAGTGAAGCTAATGAATGAAGAGTAAGGGGAACACCTCAGCCACCCTGGATGTAGGGAAAAACAAAAACAGACACTGCCTTTGAAGGCTATAGAGAAAGCCTCCTCTGGGAAGAGCCAGGTTTGGTTAAGATAAGAGAGTGAAGGGATTAAGGATAAGAAGATTTTTGCTGAATATGGACAGTGAATTCCGGAGGGTACAGAGAATGTGCCTGGTGTTGAAGAGAGCTGAGCAAATGGCTGAGTTTAGGGAAGAGAGTCTGGTGACTAGGAATGGCCTGGGAGTCCTGAACTTCCTGACTGAGGTATAGGGAGGTGGGGACAGAGGGATAAATCCTGCAGTCTCTGACTCTGAAGTGGGGTGTGGCTGTGTTTGGGATGGAAGGTGGGGGAATGCTTGATAAATACTTATGGAATTTAATCCACTTTCAACTATTATTCTATCAATAGAGAATCCTTTCTGATTATCTCCTTAAGGAAAAAGTACAAGTGTATAGAGTCCAAAATGGCCCAAGTCAAGTGTTAATTCATCCCGAACTCCTGGCTCCCATAGATTCTAGAATCTGCTATTGAGCAGCTATGGCTATTCAGCATACCCTGCGGGGGTTTAAAAAACACTAATGAATCGCTTTTGCTTTCAGTGAGTTTATATTTTAGGATATCCAAGAACACAAAGTAAGCATCTAAACACTTGCATTTCCCTCCTTTTGGGGTGATGAGGTGATGTGTACTGGAGAGTTTTGCAGGATGTAGCCTTGAATGGATATTCATGCCATGGACAGTTAAGAGAATTATAGGTGTGTATTCAAAATGCAGGTATTTGAATGATGTTTGCATATTGTTCTGAGTGTGCACGTTTAATAGTACACATACATGCAAATACACAGTGCATGTGCATGCTTTGTGTGCCCTCCAACCCTGGGAAACAGACTGGTGTGATATGATCACCCTCCTGCGGTCATTTCATGGACACAAACTCCTGCACTTCTCTAAAACTCACTGAGAATATCTGAAAGCCTCGGCTGAGACTGATGGTTAGGAGCCTTTACTGTTTAACCATCAATAAAGACAGCTCACCTCTGCCCACCGTCACCCCATCCCAAGCTGTGTCCCTGGAAGGTGATATGTACTTCATGTAAATGTCCATGTCAGCAGCTCTTTGTGGGACACCTTTGTCTGTCTGAGCAAGGAAGAGAAATTCTCTGAACAGTCTGACCCTATCCCTCATCACAACTGGTATGGGGCTGCCCCCTGGAGGTCTCAAAAAGCCTGTTCCTTCAATGCAAGCCAGAGGATTGAATTAGACTAGAGGCATTTGAAATGTTGAAGCTGGAATATATCATCTGGCCATCTAGGCCAGACCGCTCACCAGTGAGTATATTGAGACTTGAACCCAGGGAATCAATCATTTTCAGAGACACAATCATTTTCAGAGATTCCATGCAGCAATGTGAGACAGTATGATCCATAATAAATTCCTCCGCAGGGAACTTACTGCAGCTTTTGAAACTGAGAAAAGTTGGCTTTATCTATTCATATCCAAATTGTTCAGGAAGATCATTCATTTCTTGATGGCACTTACTGAACATCTACTGCATATTGACAATGAACTTAGCATTATCCATTAGCTGTTCACTTTCTGCCCCCAGTAACTACTTGTTAATCCCAATATACCTGAATTCAGGAAATAAATTATCTAAAGTAGCTTCTCAACTTTCTGGTGCTGTAGCAATAATTATGTTTAAAAACAGCAATCCTCTGACCTCTCTGTTATGAGGCAAATGCTGTTGTCACCAAGTAACAGACTGTACTTCTTATGTCTATACATAATCAATTCCAATTCATTACCACTGGTTCCCCCAGACTACACACAGTGAGGTCAAGTGGTGTTGTGATCCTGGCAGGGCACCTGCTGAGTATTTAGGAATGAGTGTGTAAGCAGAGAGAGCAAATGTTGATAAATGTGGACCAGCATGAGTTATATCTCATTACATTTGGCAATCTGCAATTTTGGGGGAGATGTGGAAACTCTCCTCATTACAGCCTCCTTCTGTTGATAGAGATAGGAGTCAGTTAAACATGTTATAAAGAGGTAATCACAATGTTATTAATAGGGGGAAAGGAAGATTACAAAGCCGGTCTGATAACATTTTAGCAAGTAAAAATATCTGTCCACGCCTAGAAAAGTCATTATATTGGAATAGTAGTGATTTTCCTTTGGCTTGTATGATAATGATTGATTTTTATTTTCTCTGAGAAAAGCAATTAAGAATAAGAAAATAAAAAGAAATTACAACACGATTAGAATCCTAGGAGGCAGATCCCAGTTCTTCTCAATTGGTAAATTTGAAATCAAAACAAGCATTAAAGCAAAGAGGGAAAGAGGCACCGACCTCTGACTGGTGCGTGTACGATTCTTGCTCCCCTGCAGAGAAAAAAAATGATGAAAAAATTTTTTATCATTTCTTCTCTAAGCAACAGGCATATTCTTGAAACAGTTTTGAAATATCTAAAATTTTATTTGTTTTTTAAGATGTAAGTTCCTGGACTCAATTTCATGTTGACTAAGCTGAAAGTTGTCCAACTCCTTTGATTAAGAGATTTAAGGAGGAGGGCCATACTACTTTTGGTGGGAGGTTTTTCTTCTCAGTGGAGCTAAACGGTATTTCCAAAATATCTGGCTGGATCTTAAAAGTCATTCGTGACAGGTGATAATTGATTGCATATTGAGTTTTGCCAGAAACTTTAATGTCATTGGCATATAGAGACACAGCGTTACCACGGTGTGTATGTGCAGAGGACTGGAACACAAATAGAGGGCTTCATAAATTAAATTTAATGTTTCATAGCTTTTTTTAACCAAACAAAGTAGGTGTGGAAATTATTTTAAGTTAAAATTTATATCTGTGCAAAATAAAAACCAGTCTCAGGGTATATAAGTGTGACAAGAAAGCAGGATTTAAGATCATGTGTAGCCCTAATTGAACTTTAAAAGAAAGAAAAGGTATTTTCATATCAAAAGGAAAAACTTAAACATTGGGATTTTAAATATTTTCAAGCATAGGCTATATACAAAATAATAATGACCTTAATGACAACAGCTATACACACCATCGAACAGGAGAGTTGGATAAATCGATTGGTACATCTCATTTTAAACTTAATGTAGTAATTTCTATTTTATTAAAAGGTCCCATTTTTTCTATCACTGTTAATATGACTAAAGAGAGAAGAAACAAAGTAGATGAGGAAATTCATTGACTTGGAATGAAATTAAACCCTCACATTTCAGATAATTGCAATTTGTTTAAAATGTCAATTTCATTCTACCCTCTAGAGCAGAAGTGACAAAACAACTGACCAAGGGTCAAATTAGGTCCAAACCAGCTTTATTTAGCCTACACTATACATTTTGTTTTATTTCGTTTTTGTTTTGCTGTGGCCACGTTCCCCCTCCTATTTTTAAGGCTATTTAAATGCCCTCCAGGATTCATACACTATATACAATCATCCATGGGATAGTTATTGTCATATCCAGGCAAATTCACACACTTATAGTAACTGTTTGGGTTCTCTGTGCATTTTTATTTTGTTTTTGTTTTGTACTCTACTCCAGAGCAGTCAATTTCTTCAACTGGTGGTCTCCATTAGTGGCTGTGAAATCTATTGAGTGGGTCAGGGATCAGCATTGTTTTCCAATAAACTGGAATATAGTAGAAATTAGCAGTGCATCATAAGTATAAAGATAAGCCTACTTTATAAAGTGTTCACCTCGTGTGTATACATGTGCACACATAGACTTAAGTGCAAATTAAAAATGCATTTCTTACTATGATGGTAGTCCAAAAAGTCTGGAAAACACTGCTGTAGAGAGTATCTCAGAAGGGATTACTATCTTCACCAAAATTACATTCAAATTACATGTCACAAACATTAATTTATCCCTCAAATTATATTCCACAGGTGCAGATTAAATTCATTCCAGAAATATGTACTTTCTACTACTGATGTACCAATAACTTTTCAAATTCTTCTGCCTCCAAGGAGCTTACATTTGTAATGTTTAGGATATAATCTTAAGAAATTTGATTAAATTATAACATCCTTTAGTTCTTTTGTCTTAACCAGTTCAAGCTCTATCCACTTCTTATTCACCTTCCCCATCAATTTTTTTTTTATCACCCTGACTGAAAGTGAGGGATTTCTTCTCTTACCGCCTGCCCTAGTGACCCATTTAGCAGTTGCTATATATGGATTTGTGGCATTTCTTCTGTTGTTCTAATAAGTGGCATTTTAATGCTGTTGATGAGCACAAAAAAATCCTAAGTATTGACAGTATTTTCCTGCCTTTACCTGCCAAGGAGGATCATTTGTTGCATTGCTATATTGTTGATCTCTTAACATGCTGAGGACAGACACAAGCCAAGATGCAGAACTTAAAAAGCAGAGAGAATGCTATAGGTTATGCTATGTAAGAAAATGCATTATTACATCCTGTGAATATAAGAAAACATCCAGAAAATGGGAAAAGAGGGTGGGAAAGAAGGGTTTAAATAGGAGAGCCAGTTGGTCTAGAGTTTGGTAAAGAGAGAGAAGAAAAGGAGAGTTTAAGAAGTTTTCCAAATCTTTTTTTAAAAAAATCTCTCCTTTACTACTGCTCAAGAGACCTTCAGTAAGTCTTCTGTTAGATTTCAGTGCTTTATGGAGTTATTTGTGGGGTGGGGATACTGCCCTGTGCCTCTAGGTACCAGATTTACTTGGATTACAGCTATATGATTAAATACTTGCTAGGACAGCATTCCCAGTCAGGTTGTGACTTTTGATTAAGGGGTTTCAGAGTCTTTTTACTAACCCATGGCACTCAGCTTGCAGGATTCACACTGAGCGGCATTTTTCCCTTGTACAATGAAGACTCAGTGCATTTGAAGGTAATTCTCAAGCTACCCAAAGTTCAGGGTTTGAACCTTTTGTCACCTTTAAAATCATAAGAAGAAAGACATCACACCCATGCACTTGTTGCAGAGCTTGCCTATAAGGGTATCAGAAAGAAACTATAAAAGTCATCAGCAAGATACTAGAGAAATTTCTTGCAGGAGCACACATAGCACCTTTTCCTGTCTTGCAGTATGTCAAAGGAAACGAATACATTGGGATTTATGATCAATAAATCTAAAGTCCTGTTATTATTCTGTCCAATTCTCTGACCTCAGACTTGAAGGTCTATAACTTCATCTTACATGACATCGGACAGATTCATTCTGGGAATAAGGCCATTCCACTGTTCCCTGCATTAATCAGTGGTATGTCCCATGATCATTCTAAATCTGCAGTCCTATGGACACATAGTTGAGTGTATACAACAGCATTAAACGTGTCAACTAATCACCACATGTAACCTATATCTCCGGAACAGTAATTTATCCAGTATGTGCAATGCTATGTGAAAAAATCTTAGAGAGATGCTCCTATCTCCACATCTAAAGAAACCATTCTCGAACGAATAGAACCAAACACTTGGCATTTCTGTCCTAAAGACATCTTCTTTTGATGCCCTTGATCAGTACAAGCACTAAATATCCATTGTAGTTATTTATTGTTTAAATAATATTCCTAATTTTTAGGATATCTTTTTATATGAACTGATACCTCTGGATAATTAATTTCCATTTCTATGAGTTGTTTTTATTATGCAGCATTAGCCAGTCACCAAGATAATAATGGGCCTTTCTTTGATGTACCTCAATCTGCACATCTGCTTCTGCTCCTCTACCAGATGTTCGTATTTATTTATATTCCTTGCTTAAATTTGAGATACTTCTGCTCTGGGGAAAGACATATTAGTACAATAAACTATATTATAGAAAATGTCAATATAATTAGTGTGTTCATGAGAATTAAACATAACCACCTCAATCAACAAAAACTGAGATAATTCTAGAATTTTCTTAAATGCATGCTTACAATGAACCCTTAAGTCTTTTCTTAATTCATATTCTAGGTCTTAGTACTATTAAAGTATCCTTTGGCACAATGTAAAGTAGCCTTTTAAAAACTGTTTCATTCCTGCAAATTGTCTCATCAACCCTCTTGTATCTATCAGTGATCATTTGGTGCCTATAATATATATCTGAATCACCTCTAAAATTATTTCCATAACAAATAATTCCAATAATTCCAATTGTTCATGTGTATTGAGCACTCACTATGTGACAAGCTTGTGCTGTATACTCTAAAAACATCTCATTGGGTCCTCACAACACCCCCATGAGGCAATGCCATTATAATTCCCATCTCACAGATGAGGAAATTAAGGCTCCATGAGGTTGCATATCTGATAAATAACAGAGCAAGGAATCATGCCTAGAATTGCCTATCATCTCCTAACTTCTGTGCTACACCTACCTCTTCAATAGCAAACAGAATGATTTTATCTATAAATCAGATACATGTTAATATATCTTAATGGGAAATAAATACCTGCCACACCCCCATGTAGGAACTTGCTTTGGATTAATTTGTAGAATTTCAGGTAAAGGGAGGCAATTTGGTAGAGACCTAGGTAGGAGCTGTTCCTCAAGGTTCCAGTTTCTTAAGCTGGGACACACACACACTTTGGAGCAAAGTGGTGCATGTTCCTGGAGTAGTAAACGTCTTCAATGATAAGCAGTTAAAAACAATACTTTTTATTAAAAGAAACATGGACATATTATGTAATGAATTTTTAAAATCTTGAATTTTTAAATTAAAAGTAAGATTTCCAGAAGCTTCCCCTTTCTGGGAGTTGGGCATACCCTCCCTTTTGTGTTCATGGTACATTGACCCACAGGGGTAGGATCAGAGGAGCCCTTGAAAAGTCTTAGGCAGATTTGGTTGGTAGGGTCAGAAAGCCCGGAGGCATTTTATTCTGCCTACAGTTTGGAAAATGCGAAAAAAGCAAAAAAGGCTGATAATAAGGGCAAAACACAGGTAAAGGATAAAAAGCAGCACACTTGGCTGTTTCACACATAGGCACACACACACACATGTGCACATATATGCACACACACACACACACATACACACACCCTGCAAGATAAAGATGTAAAAGATTTAAAGGGCACATGTCCACATATTTCCTCCTACTCCCCCCCCCCCCATTAAACATGGGCCACATGTACGTGTGCTTGGCCTGCTTTGCTCATTCCACTTGCCTCTCATGGCAGAGCCCCTCCAGCAATGACCCTGAGTAAACATTTGATAACCTGGGCAGTTTGCCATAGTGTTTTGGTCAGAGCCATTTATGTTTCTGGGCAATTCCTGGAGAAGCCTGAGACGTCTGCCTAGTGGTGTCCTCTACTGTCTGATAGAGAAATAGGGTTTCATGGAGAGAAGGAATATTGTTTTTATTCCCTCCTTTTCAGCTGATGATTGTCATTTCAGGATGTAGTGACTTCCATTGGTGAGAGAGATTTATTACTCACTTCCTGGAGAAAGCAATTTTCTCTCATGTGTGCACATTTAGACAGGGGCATCCAAAAATGTCAGCAATTTTTGGCTTTTGTAACTTAGAGGGGAAGAGAAATTACCATCTGCCTAATTTCCCCCTCTGCCCAGGAATGAGCAGTGATGTGCTCTTCAAAACCACAAGGCAGAGAGGGGCCTTGTGCTCTTCTATGCAACAAGAGTACAAAGCCACCAGCTTCAACAACTGTCTCTCTATCGACAAACTAACATAAATTATTTAGTGACTGGAAATCCATTGCAGCAAAGGCATGATGACAGTGCTACATATCCTACCCTCCATCACATCACGGCTCCAAAGATGTACTTTTATTTTGTAACTAGAGGCACGGTGCATGAAATTCGTGCATGGGTGGGGTCGCTAGGCCTGGCCGGCAATCAGGGCCTATCAGGGCCATCTCGCCCACTCCTGATCAGGGCCTGGCCGGCCAGGGCCTGCTGGCTGCCAGATGGAGCTGGAGGGACAGGGGGAGGGACAGGGGGAGGAACTGTGGGAGGTTGGCTGGCCGGGGGGAGGGACTGGGGGAGGTTGGCTGGCCATGGGAGGTTGGCTGTGGGAGTGCACTGACTACCAGGGCATAGCTCCTGCATTGAATGTCTGCCCCCTGGTGGTCAGAGCGCATCATAGCGACTGGTCAGTCAGTCATTCTGGTCATTCTGGTTGTTCGGTAGTAAAGGTTGCATATATATATATATATATGGTTTACCAAAGAGGGTCAGGAGCTCTCAGTAACCCTAAGACTTCTTTTCTCAGTCTACCTTCCATCCCTGGGAATTTCACCTATCCCATTGCTCTCATTATTCACTGGCAGATGACTGTTTGGCCCATATCCATGCCCATATCTCTCTGCTGAGCAGCAACCACCTGGAACACTTCAGATTTCAAACTCCACAAGTCAAAGCCTGAGCTCATCTTCTTTCCTCTTGACCCTGTTCATTCTAGTGTGTTCCATATTTCAGTGACCAGCACCATTTTCTCACTTTCTCAAACCAGAAACACTGAACATCTTATTTCTCTCTCTTAACATTCAATTTATTCAATTAGTCATCAGTCCCAGGAGATTCAAACTCTTAAACATTGCTAGAAGCTGTTTGGTATACTTCTCTTCATTTCCACCTCCAATATCACTCTACTGGTCTGTCTGCCCAAGTCCTTTTCCCTATCTAATTCCCTATCCCTGTCACCACACTGCTGCTAGAGGGAATATTCTAAAAGTCATATCTAGTCATATTACTCTATTTAAAAAATGTCCTTGATGTTTCTCCAAAAGGGGAAAGCTCAAACACCATATTTTGCAAGACACTTCATGAGCAGACCATTTACCTCTCATCTTTCACATCCAGAACCTTAACTCTACTCCCAAATGCAAAATACTAAGGAATTTACAATTTCCTAAAGTTCTGTCTCTTGCCCTGAAGCCTTTGCACATGCTGCTCCCTTGCCCTGGAACACTTTCTGTCATCTTCCTCGTGGCTAAACTGGAGCATACAGTTATACACCCAGGGCCCAGGACTGGGGTGAGTGTCCGTGCATGACCCTGAGAGCAAACACCTGCTCACATTTTTCACTGTAGGCACCTCTCTTGCCTCACCTTAGTTCCAGCCCTCCATATACTAAATATCACTTTCATCCTGATCTCTATTATTTTCCTCCCTCGAAATGGGTTAGGTGCCTATCCCATGTCCTCCAATTGTATCCATTATTTCCCTCTAGCACTTATTCTGCAGTATTGTGATTGGCTTTTTACTTGTTTTTCTTCCCCATTAAATTAGAATTTCTTTCAGGGCAGGAATCTTTTATTAACTGTCCTTGTCATAGTGCTTGATATCTAATAGGCAATTAGTGTGTCTTGCAGAAATGAATACACTTTCACCTCTGCGTGTGCCCAAGCAGATCAGAGAAAGTTTGACTTGGGAGAGACTCCATAAATCATCAGGTCAAACCCCTCATTTTATTTTAATTTTTAATATATTTTATTGATTTTTTACAGAGAGGAAGGGAGAAGGATAGAGAGCTAGAAACATCGATGAGAGGGAAACATCAATCAGATGCCTCCTGCACACCCCCTACTGGGGTTGTGCCCGCAACCAAGGTACATGCCCTTGGCCGGAATCGAACCTGGGACCCTTCAGTCTGCAGGCCCCGACACTCTATCCACCGAGCCAAACCGGCTAGGGCAAACCCCTCATTTTAAAAAGGAAGAAAATGAAGTCAAGAAGGTTAGGGCAAGACAGTTTCTCAGACTAGCCTAAGCTGGGAAAGTATCCTAGTACCTTATTTTTAGCAGATGTCAGTTGGCAGTGCAATGAAACATAAGCTATTCACCAATGATATTTAATATTCAAGCCAAATAATGTGATACGTCAATCAAAATGATTTTATAACTCCTTATAAAATAAAAGAAATCGTTTTTATGAGATGTTTTTCTTAAGTTGGTATGTAAGCACCCACCACCACCACCACCACCAGACCACCCACATTTCACAGTTTTCAACTGGGAAAGGGCCAGATAGAATTAGTAGAAAGGCAACTAGAGAGAAGAGTGTTTACTAATTTGTGATATTACATAGCTAAGCAAGACCTTTCCCTCGGCTTTGGCAGAGTAGGCGACAGATGGCATTGCCTGTCTCTTGGTCACTTCTCCTCTGTACAGTTCTTAGAGCCAGGAATACTGTAAGGAGTGGCGTTGCCATGAGTGAGTAGTCAAAGAGGAGCTTCTTACCAGTAGTACTTATTTATCTATGTGAAAATATAGATATTGTATTAAGAATTAAATCTTTCATGTTTGGGGCCTTCAAGCAAATATACTAAATATCATTTAATAAAATGAGAGTTCAGTAGGCTTTGAAATTTACCAAACCCCCAACAAAAGCAAATTTAAATCTATTCATTTTATATTTCTGAAAAAAGGATGGCAGTAAGAATAAGTAAAGAAATACATGGAAAATGCTTTAAAAAATAAAAGAGATGCTGAGGGGAGAAAAAGAATGCTGAATTGAGTTCCTTCTCCAGGTGCTATGCCAGCAAGTAGCAAAGCCAGAATAAAAACTTACTTATCAGCTGCTTCACCTGAAAATCGGAAAGGCACAGAAGTCTTCTAGGTGTTGTCAACAGAAAGTAAAAGATGGCTGGCATTCTATCTTGTGCAGAGGTAACCACTGAAATAAAATGAGCTCAGAATTCTGATGTTTAGGAAATGCTGTCAAAAACATTTATTTTGACTGTCAACTATATGCTTTGAAGGAAACCATATCTAACAAGGTATCTCTCTCCCAAATTTCCTCCTTTCAGAAAGTATGTGACAATTAGGGACCTTAGGGAATTTTTATTTACTGAAGAACAGCCTGTCTCATTTCCCACTTGACCTTGCATCTGTTTGTAGAGACTTGAATATTTACCAGTGATGTGCTGTTAAATACTTAACAACCAGTTTTCCAGGGGGAGAAAAATACCATGATTTATAGCAATTACCGATTTCTGTGGTATAAATACTCCCCTCATGGCCAATTGCAAGTTACCAAGGTGATGTCACGGAAAGCCGAGTTAGGAAAGATGTGCACAGTCACCTGTTCAAAGCCAATGTGAGCCAGCTCCAGCACACTGCTGCTTGACACTCGGAGACTCCTTGCCTTGAACAGAATTCTTCAGTGTAGCTCCTGCCAGAGCAGGTCTTCAGACTGTACTTGCTTCTAACCCAAATTCTTTTGCATTAGTCCTGTTTAGCTAGGTTATTCTACATAACAAATTAGCCCTGAGATATCAGTGGCTTGAGAACAGCCAAGATTTATATTTCATTCATGACATATGTCCTGCCTGGGTCCATGGAACAGGGCACTCTGCCTATCACAGTGACCCTGGTCCCAGCCTGGAAAATGTTGGTGGCAGTGAGGGGGAGCCTGGAGATTTGCACATGTTTTTTTCACCATCACAGCTCACATTTCATCAGTCAGGACTAGTCCCACGGTCCCACCTAAAAGCAAGGGATTTGGCAAGTGTGAGGGAGCAGTAGAATGTTTGGTGAGGAGTCTCATCAAACCATGATGACTTCAGCAGAAATCCGCATTTCTTATGGTCTGGGCAAAGCATCTTCAAGGGACCAAGTACGGTTAGGGAGAGAGAAAGGACCTGACTCTGTCTGGATGCCTTAGGAAAATCAGTAGCTCAGCAAGAATCTTCAAATGACATTTTTAAAAAACTCATAATAAATATTAGTGTGCCAAACCAATTGTTCTTCTTTGACTTGGAAGGAGACTTATTGCTCAACAAAATTTCCAGGAGGGCTTTGCTCTGTTCCTCTTTGCCACCCCTGGGTGATGTGGCGAGTTGTTATAAACTTGCTTGTCTAAACAATAAACAAGCAATGTGAGTTTAAAGCCCAATGCCCACTTCCATAGCACATTCCTGGGAGGCAGGGACCCTCTGAGTCCAAGTGTCTGAGACAGGGAATGTCCAAGGCTGGAGGGACTATGGATTCCCAGGGACTCTGGCCTAAAACCACAGGATTTCAGTTCAGTTCAACAGCTGTGTACTTGGTGCCCAGCGAGGACCAGGTGTGGAGGCTTTCTGTGGGGCTTCCACAGAGGAGAGGCCTTCAGCTTCCTCCAGTTCTCCCACTGCTTCCTGTATCTCTCAGCTGATGAGACACAGCATCACTTTGAACCCCTCTATTCTGAAAGCAAACACCTCTGAGCATTGGGCTAGGGAAATGCGCTGAGTAGCAGAAGATGACTGCCACCCTAACTCAGCCCCTAACTAATTCCTGGCATGTGGACAACTCTCTCAACATCTAGCATCTCCATTTCCTCATTTACAAACTGAAGGAGTGGACTAGAGTTTCCACACTTCCTTTGTGAAGCCTTTAGGGATCTGTTTGCCTAAGAGGAGAGAAGCTAGTGGGCAAGGCCCCCAGGACCCCATTCTAACTTCCAATCAGAGCAGATCTATTTTTAATGTGCGAGATTTTAAAGCAGATTTTTGGTTTTGTTTTCCAGAGGGGCACCTTTGCCTCATAGGAGATGTTCTTAAGAAAAGGTTTCTAATACTTTTTTTAAAAAAAAGTTTAAAAACCACTGGACTAATCTGACTACCTGAGAGAGGTGGAGAAAGTAATGCAGACTGGTGGCACCTCTGTCCCAGCAAGTAGGCTGCCCTGTGGCCCCTGTGGCACTGGAGGATGCTGTCCTTTCTCACGGAGACTTAGCCAGGCTGCCAGTTCTTTGGCACTGCCCAGGCTCCTATACTTGCAGCCTACGTCAAGCCTCTTCATCCAGCCCTGCCAGCGTGTTACAAAGACACTCAGACCAAGTGAGCAGCATGCAGAGTAATGGGACTTCCCTGAAGCTACGGTAGAAGATCCCAGTCTGCACCAAGAGCATGTGGTTTGGAATAATTCCACGGCATATTAAATCGTACAAGAATTTTCACTCATCTTCATCGTGGAGGTCACAACATGGCTTGCCTCTAATGAATTCTTTATATTGGCAGCTCTTCTGTTTTTTTTCCCTTCCTCTGCCGGTTCCTCATTTCCACCTCTACCCCCCACCCTGCCTTGCTGTGAGCTGCCCTCCCTCCCTCAGTCTCTGTGTGGGAACATGTGGTAATACTTTTCCTTGATTTAGGCCTTGAGTTTGGTCTACACCTGGGTAGGCCTTTAAGTAACGGCTCAGCAGGCGTCTCGGAGAGGTCGCTCAGGAGTGCTCTGTGTGCACACTTGCTGGCACTCCCTGGCGGGCAGGCCAGCCCTCTCTCCTCCCTCCCTCCCCAGCCACGCAGGGTCTTCCAGATGTGACTCTAACAGATAGGCTGGTTGTCTATTCAAGGTTCCAGGAAATGTATTTTTCAGAATGTGATATCCTACCCAGGATGTTCCTCTTCTTGAAGCGGAGGGTTAACTGAAGATCAGACTGGATGAACTACTAGGTTAGTAACTTGCTTTTTTGTAGTAAATATACCTTGAACAGTTTTCATGTAATTTAAAACTCTCCTGAAATATCATTTTAATAGGTGCATAATATTTCATCATACCATTTTTAAGTAACCCATTTCCTATGGGTAGAAATTTAGATTACAGATTTTTCCAACTTAGTAAAACACACTGTGAAGAACAACATGATAGCTGATTTTTTTGTTTGTTTGTTTACAACTTAGAACTGAAATCACTGGGCCAAGTGTTACAAATTTACACATATCTATCATTCACACTCTCCAGTGCGGCTCAAACACAAATGGAATGTAACTTGGTTGTTGATTGTTAGAGATGCTGAGTAGAATACTTGCCCTCTGAGGCTTTTCTGCCAAGTATTCCCTATTCTTGGAACTGGTCATAATAAATGAAGAAAAAACCTCCTAAGTAAGGCCTATGTTGTTGTCTAAGATTGTCCAGCTATTTCTCCTTGGACCAGCGCCACCACCTGCTGTTTAGGAACATACCTCCCTCAGCTTTACTCCTCAGTCAATGCCACATCAGAATGAATTATCCTTTGCAGTTCAGCAGTTGGTCTTACCAACAGAGGGGCCTTTCCCATTTGGGATTCCTACCATAGGAACAGCAACAGGGAGGAGGCGGTATGGAAAGTCCCTGGAGGAGAGGTGTGAGGGGACCCCTATACCTGCCCCGTTAAACTACACTGCATCTCAGTGAAGGGTTCAGAAGAGGGTAAAGCCACTCCTTAGATGGTGGTAAACCTTGCTTGTGATAGAGAAACCATATAAAATGACTCAAGTTAGAAAAAGATAGAGATAAACAGCAAAGTATGGCTTACATGTTTATTAAGATGGTGAGGATAGCTGGAGAACCCTTCATAAGCCAGTTAAAGTGAAGAAAAAATAAATTTAGGCAACAATGCATTACAAAGGACCTTTAAAAAGAGCACAGAAAATGCAGACGAGGTGGCCAGTATCCTGTTGATTTTCTGTCAAACCATTCCATCATGAATGGTAGAGCCTGCTCATCTGGATACCACCCGTGGAATGATGAGTAATTCTCTGACATATTCACTCAAGCATGTCTTTCTGAGTCCTTAAAACTAACTAATATTCACCAAGCACTTTATAGTTTATAAAAGTCTGTTCATACATATTATCACATTTTATCCTTCCAACAACCCTGGGGCAATTATTATTGCTTACTATTTGTGAGTTAGCTGAGGCTAACAAAAGTTAAGTAGCTCACCCAAGATCATATAGTGTGATGGTAAATTTTATGTGTGTGTCAGTTTGACTGGGTCACACTGTGCCCACATATTTGATTAAACATTATTTCTGGATGGTTCTGTGAGGGTATTTTTGGGAGGAATTAGCATTTGAGTTGGTAGACTGAGTAAAGCATATTGCCCTCTTCAGTGGGTAGGCATTATCCAATCTGTTGAGGGCTTGAATAGAACAAAAAAGGAAAAAGGATGAATTTGCTTTTTCTGCCTGACTGAGCTGAGATATTGTTCTCCTGTCCTCATACTGGGACTTACACCATTTGTGGTTTTCAAGTAGATTATTTTCAGAACAGGTCTTTTTACATCAGCACACTGGGCATTGGAAATGCAACCCATTGAGAAAAGTCAGATATTTTTTGGTTGAGAAAGTTTGACAGGAAGTTGAATATAAAGATCTTCCATTATTCCATACTGTCATTGGATATAAATATGGGGAGTAGAGGGAGGTTGCAATTATAAAGGGGCTCTGAATCAAGCCAAAATTGACTTCCCTTATTAAAACCAAGGAGAATCTAACGATGCTCCCAGACTTTCCATGTTGTTGCCACAACTAGCCTTTTGTTCTGAAAATCTAAGCCTTGGTACTTTCCTCCTCTCACTCCTCATGCTTTCCACTTTTGCTCTCCCCCATTTCAAAATGTTCAAGAAATGCAATGCACAGAGTCATATACTGCCAGCAGCCCACTGCATCTTTACCATCCACCAAACCCCGCCTAAATTTTTATCAGTGCGCGATTCCTTTCCCAAAGGCAATGTAAGGCCCCATTAGGCAGGAAAAGAGAATAAATCCAGGATGTGGTTCCATTCAAATCTGCATTTTATATCTATGCTATTCTCTCAGTAAGTGATTTTGTACAGTTTGTTGCCTATTAATGTATGAGCTTTGATTAGAAGATTTCCTATGTTTGGCATATGTGCTCAGTATCCTTCTCATGTGGTAGATAATGCCTTTGATGGCAATGAAATTTATTCTATGCTTAGAAGATTTATTTAGTCTCACTCTTGGAAGATCCTTCTGTTGTGCTTTTGACTTATACTATTTTTCAAAATCTTTGGGGCATGGGGATTAGGGTAAAGGATATTACCTTTGGCCCTTCCTGAAATTTGCCATCTTACACAGCTTCTGTTATATTCACGTGTTTCTATCATTGGACAGGGTTAGTCTATTTTTAGTATATACAAATGAAGACTAAACATGAATTTAAGGAAAATACATTCTTAAAAATAATAATAATAATAATAATAATAATAATAATAATAATAATAATAATGTTAAAACCATTAAGGGAATAATACTAACTAGTTAAATACTTTTTACCACAAACAAACTACCTAGCCTATATAGTTTTGTAGGTGATCTCTTCCTAATAATCTAGGAACTGATCATTATAATTTTAGGCAAACTCCATCAGCAAAGAGAAAAAGAGGATACTACCCAATTCCTTTTGTAGGCTAGTATAACTGTGTTGTCAAAACAAAACTAGGACAGTAGGAAAAACAAAATTACAACTGAATTTTCTTCATGGAGAGAGGTAATTTAAACTTTCCTCAAGCAGTGAGAAGGATTGAGTTGAATTTAACTAACAAAAGTGAAATATTTACTAAATGTAACAATATATGAAAATGCCAAGGACTTTTCAGTTAGCAGCAAAGAAAGGCACTAAAGGCTGAGGCCCTATAGAGTTTTGCATCAGGAGAGATTCTCTGTCTGTATGGGAGAGTAACCTATAGCCTCCCATTCCTGACAAAATAGGTGAATAGACCATGTAGGACCTCCTCTGTGATGCATCTGTACAAATTCGTATGTTAGCAGACATCATAAGGTGCTACTATAGACAAAGCACCTTAGTGATAATGTTATCATTCTTCAAGGAATTCTATAATAAAAAATGTGAAAGAGCCCTGCCCAGACTGACTCAGTTGGTTGGAGCACTGCCTCCTACATCAAAAGTTTGCGGGTTTAATTCCTGGTCAGGGTACATATCTAGATTGTGAGTTCAATCCATGGTGGGGATGGTGCAACTGATCAGTATTTCTTCTCTTCTCTCTTCTCTCTCTCTCTTCCCTTCCTCTCTATCTAAAATTAATAAGCATGTCCTTGGGTGAGGGTTTAAATAAATAAATAAATGACATTAGTGTTTTTTACAATGTGAAAGAGCTTTACAATATGCCCTATGTATGGAAGGTAGTGATATGCTTATCAAATGTCCCAGTCACTTTTATGCTGGAGTGTGTTTCAATGACAGATGATAAACCCCAGGGACAAGGATTTGAGGGAAGAGAAATGAGGGTAAAGAGGTCAATAGAAGGTAGCACAGTCTTGGAAGTTAGGAAATGAAGTATGTTGGGGGTGAGGGGAGAGAAATGTGAAAATACGTAGATTGTTTTGAGTGGTGTCGATCCTTGGTAGTACTAAAGAACTAAAGTAAAAATTTAAACTGTTAGCTGAATTGTAAGCCATATGAGAGTAGAAGTAGCATCCACCATGTTCTGAGCATAGGCCATGGTATACAATAGACACTCAATAAACTTTATTGAATAAGTGAAGAGTGAATATTGATTCATTAGTTGTGACAAATTTACCATACAAAATAAAGATGTTAATAATAGAGGAAACTGGGTATAAGGTTTGTGGGAACAATCTTCACCATCTTTGTAACTTTTCAGGACATCTAAAACTACTCTAAAATGAAAAAGTTTACTTAAAATTTTTTTCCAGCTTTTATCAAGGGCACAATATATATATGAACTGTTCTGAGCAGTTATATCTACTAACTACTTTAATTTTAACAACAACCCCACAGTGCAAACATGATTATCCCCATTTCATAAAGAGACTGAAGCAAAGGGGTTAAGTAATTTGCTCAAGGTTGTCACACAGCCAGCAATAATGGAGCAAGGAATTGAACCCAGGAGAAAGAATTTTGTCTTCTTAATATAAGATGGTCTCTGGAAATGTCTCTCAGCTTGATTCTCTGCTTTTTAATAAGTCTCTGTTGTATTGAGGTATGAGTATATGGCAAGTTAAAAAGCTATTATTGTGGAGTTTGGGAAACTGTGATAACAAATAGATTAATAGGATTTCAAACTTCTACCTGAGTCAAGGGAGGGGGGGGGATGAGATTATGAGTATAAATGTGAATAACTTAAGCTTTATAAAAACAATTCTAATAAAATGAGGAATTTACATAGTGGGAAAAATTGGCAATGGTTATTACCCAAAAGTATAGTAGAGAAAAATGGCCACACTCTAAAGAATTAAGACAGTTGGCTCAGGTGAAGTACATACTGTTATGCAAAAATAATCATAAAAGTTTTAAAATGTGAATGATTGATGAATTGTATAACTTGACTGTGAACAAAAATAGAAGCCTAGAGATTGTAGCCAGTCTAAGGGGAATGCAAAAAACTGGGGGAAAATATGAAGGCACTGCTATGCACAAAAGAAAAAGCAAAGTACAACAATCAAATCATAGACAAAGAATGAGGTTTTGTTTAGTTTAATATAGCAGAGAGTTGAAATATAAGAAAGAGTCAATGAAGCCATTATTTTGGTAGGTGAAGTTAGAAATGGTTGGCTCCTGTAAAGGATATGGTGGAAGACCTGAATAGATTCATTCAGAAATGGAACAAGGCAGAGAAAGCAGCCTCAGACCTGACCTTTAAAAGCAGTATTTGTTCAGCTGATTGACTTGCTTATTAGCCTAAATTACTTCAATTTTGAATATTTTCTTATAATCTTCCTTTTCTTCCCAATGTCTGACTCTAAATTCCCCCCACGCCATATGCTTTGCTTATATCCATTTGTATCAGCCATAAGGTGGAACTTTCATTGGAAGTTTTCTGAGAATATGTATTCAGACAGGGACAGAAATGGAGTATGAGACCTATTCCTTAATATTACAGAATCCCTCCTCCTTTTAAATGTACTTTCTTAGGTTTCTTCTGCCCTTCAATTGTCCTCTGATTGATCTAGGACATCCATCTTCTACATCAGAGCTCCTGTGTCTCCGTTCTGGGGACTCAGCCTGGGACTTACACATTTGGCTCCTAGGTTCTCAGGCCTTGGGGACGGACTGGACTATTGTACTGGCTTTCCTGTGCTCCCAGCCTCCAGACAGCGGAGAGTAGGGCTTCTCAGCCTCTATCTCATGAGCCAATCTCTAATAATAAATCTTTCTAAATATCTACATATTCTTCCAGTTCTGTTTCCCTGAAGAACTCAAATAATCTAATCTTTAAGAGTAAATTCTCTTGCCGAAGCCGGTTTGGCTCAGTGGATGGAGCGTCGGCCTCCGGACTGAGGGGTCCCAGGTTCGATTCCGGTCGGGGGCATGTACCTGGGTTGCGGGCTTATCCCCAGTGGGAGATGTGCAGGAGGCAGCTGGTCGGTGTTTCTCTCTCATCGATGTTTCTAACTCTCTATCTCTCTCCCTTCCTCTCTGTAAAAAATCAATAAAATATATTAAAAAAAGAGTAAATTCTCTTTAAATTAAATTATCTAATAGTGTGATATGCAGTAAATTCTTAGAAAAATCATACCTATTACAACAGTTTTACTGTATGCATTTTATTTGACATCTTTTTTAGATATCAATAAGCATTGGCTTCTATGTGAAATATAAAAATATTTACAACACTAGCATCGTTTATATTTTTTAGAAGTTTAAGAAAGAATTTAATTGAAACCTAAAGATTCTTTCTAGTAAGAACATAATAGAATACAAACCGTCTTATTGAAATTTACTGTAACTATGTTTTATGATAGAAAAAGGTAACTATTTATAATTGCATTTAATACTTACAAGATCATAGTCAGAGACAGAGTACATTGGAAGTCATTCAGACATTTTCCTAGTAGTACCATGCATTTTTAAAGAAATTTTGATGGTTGGAGAGGGTCAGGCTGGGAAAGAGAAAGAGATAAGTTGAGGGAGGAGTAAGAACAGTAGCTGACACCATTCTTTGTTTAAACCATTAGATGTAAGACTACCAGTTTCTCAAAGCCCCATTACCAATCATCTTTTCTTTCCAAAAGATAGCTCCATGGTCTGGCATAATATGCGTTGGTGAAGTTCACCTTAACAATAGCTTTGAACTTTGTACACAATAAAAAGAGTTATTATTTGACATAGCACAATTTTAAAGTAACAGACATCTGATAAAACATTAAGAAATCAAACATTTAGCTAAGCATTTAGAGAAATAACTTACCATGAGTCATGGATTTTGAAATAATCCCCAAAGTATTTATGGCAAATCCCTTTACTGAAGATTTTTAAAATTAGATTCAAAGAAAAATTTGAGTGAGAGAATGCTGGAGTGAAAACTCCCACACTAACAAATATGAAACAGATGAATTTTAGCTTTTTCTATTTTTAATATACACAACTTATTTTTCTGATTCATTAAAAGGTATATTTGGTATTCTAAGCTCTTGGCCAAATAATATAAAATGACATAAAAATTAAATCAACAGTACTTAATGGTTCCAGAGACCTATAGACATATGACAGGACATTCAAGGCCAAAACTATAAACTCCAAATATTGCTTTTATCATTGATAGGAAAAGAGTGATCTTAGGGAACTTCTTTAGAAAGTGATATATTCTCAGGCTCCCCACAATTCACTGGGGGATTCTGAACTGCAAGCACTGCAGCTGATTTTAATTGCGGCGATGATGCATAGGGAGAGATGTGATATCTGGGGTAACTGACTTCTAAACAATGAGGGGCTTTAAAGATTAAAGTCAACACTTTAAATTGCACTCACAACTGAATAGGAAGCTAATGCTGACCATAAAATGCAGGTGTAATATTCTCCATATGTTTTGGACCTGTAGCTGAAAGAGATCAAGCCTTCTGCATCACACACAATAAAAACTCAAGGACAGTGCATTTTAACATTCTATTTTGAAGGTTAGAAAGACAAAGATCATGATGATAAATAACACAAACATGCAGTGAAGGTGTTCTTGGATGTAGGACGCCAGTCTAAGAAATCAGTGAACACCTATGAGGCCTTCTTAGCCAAAGGCAAGCAGATTGCTGCAGCTAAGTGTATTTTGAGCACCTGAAATCTTGGCCTAGACATGAGTTGGTCCATAGTTCCTGATTTACCTGATAACGGCAGAAATCTGGATGCATCAATAACTGGCTAGACCTTTTCAGATATGAAAAATAATGCCTCAGACATCACATCTGAAAAAGGGTTCACAGAACATTATAAGATTAAAGTCTAAACTTGAAAAAAAATCAATAATCAATAATCATAGTATCCTAAAGAAACAGCACATCTCTAAACATAGACAATCCTTGGTGAGCTAAACAATACTCCATGCAAAATCGTACTGGAAAATCGAAATTGAACAAACCAGGAATAATCCTGCCAATGTGAAAGAAAATTCTCCAAATAGTATAGTTTTGTTTTAGCCACTGACATATGGGAAAATTTATGTAGTAAAGTATATGCTTATAAAGTTTCAACTTATATTTAGTGGGGGAAACAATTTATTATACCAAGAAAGCATAAATGTCTGACAGATGGTAATACTTTTTTTTCCTATTCTTGGCAGGGTCCCTTTTTAGCTGAATGGCTCTTGCTTCTTAAAACTATGAATATTGTCATTCACACCTATTTTCTGAAATTAAACAGACCAGTTCTATGATGAAACCCCCTATAAATTTGGTTACTGTATAATGTCTTCCCATTTTGTATCATAAATTATTAAGAGTACCACTCTCCCTAGAATAATGAGAAATGCCAAAACTAGAGAAAAAGCATTCTGTAATAAAACCCTTACTTTAAATTATCTAAATCAGCCCTGGCCCATGTAGCTCATTTGGTTGGAGTGTTGTCCCATCCACTGAAGGGTCATGGGTTCAATTCCCGGTCAGGGCACATACTGTGGTGGTGGGTTCAGGGAGCATATAGGAGGCAACCAATCAGTGTATCTCTCTCACATTGATGTTTCTTTCCCTTTCTCCCTCTCCCTTCCTTTTTATCTGAAATCAATGAAAACGTATCAGGTGAAGATTAAAAAGACTGTCTAAATAAATTTTTGAAAACCCATTTTTTAATTTATTCTGATAGGAACTTACAAAGGAATGTATAAAAGATTATACTGGATATACACTCTTCCATCCAGAAATCTTTATTTTTGGCTTTTAAAAGTTCTATCCCTTTAAATCACTTGCTAAATTATAATTTATGTGTAAAATATAGATGTCTAGGCAATGGATCTTGTTGGGCAAAATTTTTATGTGTTTGTGACATAAGCAGACTAGTTTATTGTATTACTTTAATATGAAAACTACTACTTCATGTAAGAAATTTATTTTCTTGATAAAAAAGAATGTACTGTATAAGCAAGTGGAAGACCAGGTAAAGGGTGCAATCAGGTGGGTAATACTGGATGCCATCTCCCAAAAGACAGAGATTAGATCTGCGTGCCTCTCACACTAGGAGTCAGCATTGAGTCCTGCCTACTTGAAAATGACAAGGTTTTTTTCTGAGATTTATTAAGCTGATTCTCAAATGAAAATTATCAAAAATGTTAGATCATTTAGGGTAACAGACTGCTATATCAAATGCCAGTATTTCAGCAGCTTAAGAAAATAAAAGTTTAACATCAAATTAAGAGTCCCAAGCAAATGCTTTTGGTGAAGAAAGCAGGATGATGCCAGGGGGAAGGGTTCTCTGTGCTACAACAATCATTCAGAAATTTGAGGCTTTTTGGGTCACCCCAATATCTGTGCAGATGGGGAAGAGCATGAACAATGCTTGGGAGATGTTTTTATAGGCGAAGCTTGGTTATGGCGATGCAGCATTCTGCTCATGTCCCACTGACTAGAACTCAGTCACATGTTTGTATCTAAGAATAAGCAAGGTTGAAAAATGTGGTCCGACTGTCATAGTAGGAGGAAAGAAAATTAAATGATTATTGAACGGCTACTCAGTTTTTGCCACAGTAAATGTCACAAACATTTTATTGCTACCAAAATTGGGTTGGACACCTGTCACTTGTAAAACATAACTACTGGCACTTTCTCTACCACTTAAAATAACACTTAATTTTACTTTTTTCTCCTTATTTTATTTTTTCTTCTTTGTTTCACTTTCTTATCTGCAACCTATTTTTATTAATCATCTGCTAGTGATTTGGCTGAACTGACTATACATAAGATGTTTATTTTGAAGTATGCATTCACATTCAAGAAGAAAATTAGTAACATAGTATGACATACATAAACATCTGGTTAAATTTTTTATAAAACATAACTGGAAGGCCAACAAATTTTTTACTGCTTTTCTAATAAAAATGCAGAACTTCTTTCCCCAACAGTTTAAGCCTATGAGAGTAATTATGATCCAAATTCAGAATGATGTAATTAATGATTGCCTATATTTGTCTGTAAGAGATTAATCTTTATGGTCAAGCCATAATCCAAAGACAATTTTCATCTTATAAAGGAAAGTTTAGTGAAGAACAGAATTTTGGAGAAAATTCCATGATAATGACTCAGTGGCGGTCCAGGTGGTGGCTGTGGAGATGCTCAGGAAAACCTCTTTCTGGCATCCTCATGCATCAGAAATTTTATTCTCCAATTTGTCTCATTGCAATAAAAAATAAAAGGGGGCAGCTGTTATTTTGGAGGACCTGACACAGTGGTAGGTGGTAGTGTTGAGGTTAACTGCACTGGATTTGGGACTCAGATAATAACTGAGTTCTAATCCTGGTGCCATCAGTCATACCTGTGGGGCTTGAAGTCAGGTTGTTGTAAGAATTGAATGATAGGACTGTGTTATATAGGATGTAACCAGTGCTCAAGAAACAAGAGCTGTTGTTATTAGCATTAGCATTATCACTAGAGGCCTGGTGCATGAATTCGTGCACGGGTGGGGTCCCTTGGCCTGGCTGGTGATTGGGGCCAATCAGGGCCATCTCACCCAGTCCCGATTGGGGTCCATGGGGGCCAGCCAGCCAGGGAGAGACCACGGGAGGGCTCCAGAGCGTGTCTGAACCTCTTGCCCAGTCCCCATCGGATGGACCACAGCAGCAAGCTAACCTACTGGTTGGAGCATCTGCCCCCTGGTGGTCAGTGCACGTCATAGCAACTGGTTGAGCCGTCAACTGATGGGTTGGACACTTAGCATATTATGCTTTTATTATATAGGATTATTATTTTGGGGACTCTGTCTAACCAGGATATTTTAGATATTTGGAAGGGCCTGGAGGGAAAGGGGTAAAGAAAGATTCTGCTGACCAGCACAGGCCAATTTAAAAGAACTGGGTCTGATTAGGCAGAGAAGATTTAGAAAGAGACTGATCTGTTCAGTTATATGAAGGATCTTGTATAGGAGTGATTGCCCCTGTGTAGGAAGGCCCTGGACCCCTGTGTAGGAAAGCCCTGGGGGGGTGGAACCAAGACAGGAGGTTGAAGGGAAAAATGTGGCCTCATAAAAGGAAGCATTGTGGGCAGGTGGGAGCAGATGAAAACCGGCATGGGTCGCCTCCTGAGGGGTCAGTTCTCCATTCCAGGTTATCCAGGATGGAAGAAATCGTGGTGGAGAAGACAAGGACAGGGTTCCAGGGGTTTTGAGTTTCAAGACAATGCCTCGTACTAGAGAAGGCACCAAGAAGCAGCAGAGGGTCCTAGTGAGTAAGGAAAGCCGCCTGAGCAGCCCTCATCCTCTCCTCCCCTGGCCCAGGTCTCCTGCTGCAAAACCCTAAGATTTAACTGGAGGCGCTGGGAGTCCCACTTCCGAGCTGCCCCAGCTGGTAAACTCGGTTGCTATGGCGACGGAAGCGGTTGAACCGGTTTGGGGAACACTGAACCGGTTTGGGGACAGGAGTTGCAGGGGTTAAGAAACTGGCAGTTGCGGCTTCGGTTACTAGGGCAGCAGGGACGCTGGCTCTGGGCCCGATCCTAGTTTAGAGGCCAGTGCTCCACCGCCCTTTGCATGGCACCCAAGAAAGAGAAAGGTGGGCCGGCCAGCACCAATTCTAAGGCGTGGGAACCATCGCTCATCGCTGCGCACTTCAATCAGGTGAGCGGAGCCCCTGAGTCCTCCTCGCCCATCTGACCCTCCAGGCCACACAGCCTGCTCGCCCTCCCTTCCAGACGCCACAGCTGCCCCTGGGAAAACCTGACCTGGTACCTCTCCCCAGGCCTGGTCCTTCCTGATCGCAAAACCCAGGGTCCCATCCACAGGGAGTGTTTGACAGAGTGGGTGTTAAGGAAAAAAGAGGGGAGTCAGTGTGAGTTCAAACAGGGCCTGGTGGGGAAGAGGTGTCGCTGACACTCCGGGATCCTTCACCCCGATGGCTCTCCACGGGTGTCCTGCCTGGAGTTGTCTTTATGAACTGTCACTTCCTCCTGACATCTTCTGGAGAACATCATCCTGTCAAGTCACTGTAGCCTGGCCTACTGTAAGGTTTTAATAAATGCTGGGTGAAAACTCACTCGTGCCGTGCCTAAGATAACATAACTTACTCAGTACAAGTGAGCCTTCTACTCATAGGAAGCAATGCCTTTCTTATGTGATGCCCAGGTACCAGGATATCAGAGATTGGATGTAGCTTGAAGGCACCGCAGGAGATCAGAGTGATGAGGGATTGGTTGCTAGACTCATATGATGCTGCAGAGGCACCAGGCAATCTCTAACCCACCTACCCCATGAGTTCAAATTGCACTGCATCCCAGAACCCACTAGCTCCCACCCTCCTCCAGTGAGTTGGACAGCCCAATAGTTCTTGCCACCTGCCACTGGAAATACACTCCAACACTAACTTTATTCCAAGTTCAAGATAACATCTGGAAGGAGGAAGATTGATTTGGGAAATTCTAGCCTGCCATTCTAACATATTTTTTCCAATTGGAAAAAAAATTTTCTTTTATTTTTTCATGTGTGTGTACAGTTCAGTAGAGAGGTAGTACTTGAAGGAAAAATATACCTAAAGACTTAATGATGGCTCTTATGAGAAATTTCTACCTATCCTGATTTTCCACTATAATTGTGTTTTTTTCTCTATAAACTGTAATTTTGTTTGATACGTAATTCTACCTGATGAAGACTTTCATGAAAGTAAAGATACTGCTGATGCTGACATGGCATCATGTAATTTTTGGCGATTTCTGTAACTTTAGGAATAAAGGGTGTCAACTCAGTAATTCCCCTTTATAGTTTCAAGTTCTCAAAGATGTTTTTCAAAATACCCTGTAAAAGCACCCTCTCTTTTGCTTTTCTAAGTCAACACTAGCCAACATAATTTTCCCCATTTTTCTTTGCAATTGTATAGGCCAAGTTTGGGCTGGAGGGAACATTTCTGCTTGAGTTATAAACTGCCGAACAACGGAGTGTGATGGAGGTGCTGACACTGCATTAGCTTCAGTGTTGCAAATAAGAGGCTATAATTTTCCTAGTTGAATGGAAAACCTAAAGGCACTATTTTTCCTTATGGCTTGAAAACCTGAAATAATATTCTGCCTTCTTGCTCCTGCTCAAACAATATAATTTCAATAAATCTTATATATTAATAGAAAGAATTTGAACTCAAAGTAATATGCAGTTTCAACTACAAAGAGTGAACTCCTTCAATTTGTTGGAATACGTGGTTTTTTTTATTGCAGGAGGATGACAACAGCGCTCCACCTCAGCTCGTATTTTTTTCTCATCTTGGTTTCATGTCTGAGCCAAGAGGAAAATTCCCAGATTAACCCAGCAGGCCAATGCCCAGAGGCATGCCCTAACCACCAATGTAATAGACTCTGAATTTGGTTTAAAGATGACTATGGATGTGTGAATTCCTTACCCACTGGGGCTTAGCAAAGTGCTTCACACATAGTTGGTGCTCAAAAAATGTTACTGCTTCAGTTCTCAAAGATTTTCTCTTCATATAGTTGCTACTCCAGTATGTGGTGTGTGTGTTTGTGTGTGTTGGGAGGTGGAAGAAGGAGGTCCTATCTTCAAGTCTTCCATAAACCAGATTTTAGAATTTACTGATTGAATAATTCAAGTCAATAGTAATTTTGATCTCATGTTCATATTGAGTTACACTAGACTTTAAAGAAGTATCACAAATTTTTCTATCTTATCAAATGTGGTTTCTTCTTGACTAGGCATTTGCTTGATTGCTTTAGGTAGTTGACTACTTTCAAAGTTCCTATAAAGTTTTAGGATGTTTCTCTTTCTTTCCCTTCCACTCTCTCTAAAATAAATAAAAACATATTCTCAGGTGAGGATTAAAAATAAATAAAAATAGCTGAACTATATGTTTCAATTGGAATTTTGTGTTATGGTCAGAACTTAAGTGTCATAGGGAAAAGGAACCTCACAATGTTAAGTGGTAGCATGATATCAACATAGAGAGTATGAGAGTATTCAGAAGCCAACTACAAATCCTTTTTTAAAAATTTATTATTGACTTTTGTTCCCAAATGTCTTCAGAATTCCAGCGTTTCCCAAAAGTTTGTTTGGGTTGATTTAGATATAACACAGATTGAGTTTGGTTTGGAATTTTTCTAATTTTAATTGTTAAATACTTTCATATTTTCAGATTAGTGGAGGATGGTTATTTCTTTTCATGTTTCTTAGTTTAAAGTCTTATTTTTATGTATACCAAAAAGGCAGCCATAACTTGTGAGGCCCACCATTGGCATAGCAATTATACTTCCTTACTGTGACCCATCACAGAAAACATTAAAAAGTAACAGGGGGTGGGGAGGGGGGAAAGCCTGTGACAATCCACACCCCTTCACTTACCAGTCTCACTGTTCCAATGCACTAATTTCATTTTGCAATGATAATGCCAGGCCCCTAATCCCCAATTTAAGGAACTAGAGTAGACACTCTACTTCTTGATTTAAGGCTTCAATTCTTCTTTAACATAAATCTCTACATGCTTTTAAATATTTGAAAAATCTATTACAATATATTGATGTGTCCTTACTGAGATTCATGAGGTCTTTCCCCAATGTCTTTATTTTTATTATCAATGTGTTTCCTCTTTTCATAAAGGTAGTAATATTTACATCTAAGACACAAGCTGATACTATACATAGTAGGGCTTTTCTTCACAATACTCAGTAGTGGAGATTCCCAGGGCATCTAGCTAACCTGTTCCTTTTATAAAACTGAAGATCCAAGTATTTCAAGGTCTAGTGCAAAGATGTAGTGATTCAGCACATGAGGGGCCAGATAGTAGATTTTCTCACTAGTCCTTCCTTCCTCCTTAACAGAAGATTAAGTTATGATATGCAATTATAGCATTTTATATAAGCCTTGCAATCAAATAAAATTTTACATATTTGATCTTATGTAAATCCCCAAAATAGTGTTATGAGGTAGGTATTATTAGAATAGAACAAGTTATTTAGGGAATGTATCATGAAAAGTTATTTGATTAGTACTTAAATTTGAGATCAAAGTGTTGCTTAAAACCAATAAATAAATATGGAAAGTGTACTGATTTTACCTGAAACTAGACTTTATCCATCTGTTTGTCATCCTCTGTCTCACACAAACAACATTTAGAAGAGAGACAGGCTATAGCATTTTCTTTTTATTTCAACTTTTTGGCTTCTTTCTGAGATCATTTAAGCAGGACAAATAAAAATGTGAGTGTCTTGATTAGGAAAAAATTATTTTCCTATCTCTAAAAATAGTTCAGAAATGTGACTTCTTCTGCTACCTGGAGGTATGCTGCATTTTCTGGTCGTGCCTGCCAAAACCTGGCTCATAAAAATCTTAGACCACCTCTGTCTTTCAAGTCTCCAGATGTGGCACTATAATTCTCACAGTCACTAAAGCTTATCTATGAGTCAGAGGTCATCTATGAATCATTCAGTCTGCCTCTAAGTCCTCTTGATTTTTCCTTTATCCTTTCTCACTGCAATCTGTTCTCTGTTCCCATGCCCCATTCTACCCCACACCTTCATTTTTTGATTCCTGATGTTTTACATGAATCCTGTAGCTATACTCACTATAGAAACATCTGTTCCTGTGTATAAAACCAATGAGCAACTTATTTTTCCTAAACACTTCTCACACCATGCTTACTCCCAGCTCACAGACTATCAATGACCACTGCAGTCTCAAGCTAATCATCCTGGCTTCTTCATTTTCTTTAATCTGGCCTCATCTAAGCATCAAATTGAATTGCTCCAGGCAAACAGTCTCCTCACTGTAGCACAGACATGTGAAGGAGGCAATGAGCTGCTAAAGACAGTCCTGGCAGACCTAGATACTGAATTCTGATTCTGAAATGAATAATAGGTGACCTAGAGCAACTTTCTTACCTTTTTTGAGCCCTATTTTCCTTCTGTCAATGGAGATAATAATATCCACCTCAAAGGCTTGCTATGAAGATGAAAAGCTCATCCCAGCAGATACATAAGATGACTGTGACAGTGCCCTGAAAAGAACTGTGCAGATTCATTTCATTTCTCCCAGACACTTCACCTACCAACTACGAGGCATTCAAGTAAAAGTTCTTTAAAATACTTAGTTGGTGGCCAGCATGGCTCAGTGGTTGAACAACATCGACCTATGATCCGGGAGGTCAGGGTTTGATTCTTGGTTAAGGCACATGCCCCAGTTGAGGGCTTGATCCCTGGTGGGGGGCATGCAGGAGGCAGCTGCTCAATGGTTATCATCATTGATGTTTCTATCTCTCTCTCCCTCTTCCTTCCTCTCTGAAATCAATTTTAAAAAATAATTAGTTAATAGTTCCTCCTTCTTATACTGCAGTTGAGGAATAATATTTTTTGGTATTAAATGTAGCTTAGTGACAATAGCTAAGTTGTGCACATTTGAAATAGAATTTTCTTGGAGTTCTTGAACAAAGCTTATAATTCCTATAAAGGTTTAGAATTGGATAAGGGTTCAAGATAGGTGTAGCTGAAATATTAATATCCAAAATATTTTATATATATAAGGTTTTTATAGAATATATAGATACAAGGATGATAATAAACTGAATCTAAGCAGGTTTTATGAAAAAAATGTTTAATTGAATTGAAGTGCTTGAGCCATTATAAATGTAGTTTATCAAAAAGGGAAATACATTTTATTGGACAGAACCCTTGAACAATTTTGAGAGGCAGTGAAGGATTTTTAAACTTTTTTGATCTTAAACAGTAAGCTATTTCTCATGTTAATGTGTATTTAAGACTTACTGGAAATACTTATAATACGAGCTGAAGACTGATGTCTGGCAGCAAGCGTATTTCTGAAATTGGGTTGGTTTTTATTACTGTGTTTTCTGAAATATGCTTTCATTGATATTTACAAAACAAATTGCCAGTTCACACAAAGGTTGTTTTAATAAAAGCCAATGAAAACAACTGAGTTGCTAGGAGGAATGTTAAGAGGGAAATGGACTTTTCATAACCTCACATTATAATTTCTCTTTTTGGACAAAAGTGTATTATTTGAATGAGTTTGGAACCAAAGGGAATTAGCATGTTAAAATATCTACCTAGATATTACATGTGATCATTTTATTAAAAATGAAAAATATTAAATATAAGTAAAATGTGTTGCCAATATAAGTTTGGCAATATCTGAGGAAAATGTTAGGTAAGAAATGGTGAATGTTAACCATGTTTCAGTTCTAGTTATAGAAATCATCAGTGGCTCCCAGTTACCCAAAAGACAAAATCCAAGATGTTCTGTTTGGTTTCACAGCCCTGCCTAATTTGGCCTTTCTCTGCTCATGCATCTTTATCTCATTCTATTCCAATGTAATGTTCTCTGTAGTATCCCTAAGCACACACGGACTATACCCACGAAGTTTCCTGGCCTGAAGATCTCCCACCTCCATGTGACTCCTCCTCATTAAATATCATCCTCTATATCTTCCAAAAAGGAGCTCAAGTCACACCATTCTGGCCCTCACTGACTTTTCTCCTTCCTAAACTACTTCAGAGATTTTATCGTTAACACTATCTTTGTTTGAGCTGTGGCCCAACTGTTTCAGTATTATATCTCTGCAAATCCTCCAGGGTAGCAAAAGATTAATATTTTTAATTCCCGCCCTCCTGGTTACAGCACCTAATAGTGATAGGCACATAGTGGCCTGCTGAGTTAATTTCATTGACTGTATTTACTGTCTCAACCTTCTGGCCTGTTTTCTCTCTTGAGCCCCAGAATTAGTCACAATCCATTGGTCCTCAGAACTTAAATTGAAGAAAATCTCAAAGCATTCGTTTTTGTAGCCATAAAACAGGGACAGTGGTCATACCTCCCTTACAGATATTAAAAAGATTGTTAAGAGGAATTAAAGGCATCTAACACATAGTATCCCAGACTTCACACATCCAGACCCAAACCCCAGAATTCCCCCTTCACACCTGCTCTTCACCAAGTCTTCACCTTCTCATTGAATGGTGACACCATTCACCCAGCAAGTCACTAGTACCAAAAACATTGCATTCATTGTGTTCTCCTTTTCTGCACCCTATAATCACTTTTTAGTAAATGCTATTGGTTCTAAAATCTGTTCTTGGCATCACCTGTACTGTTACACCCTAATCCAAGCCACCATCATTTCCTGCCTAAGCTACAGGTAGCTCATGAGCTTTGAAACATCTCTTTCTCCCTTTCTTGCTGCCCTAGAGTCTTGTCACCATATAGCATCTGGAGTGGTTCTTTTAATTCATCTGACTTAGAGTAAAATCCAAATGCTCCATCATAACCTTTAGACTTTTAGGTCTATTAAGACCCTGTGTGCGTGGGCGTCTGCCAACCACTCTGACTTCATCTCATATCTCCTATCACTCCCTTTTCACACTGTCTTTCGTAACCACACTGGCCTTTTTGCTGATCTTCAAATCTATCAGAAAGCACACTGCCACCTCAGAGCCGTTGCTCTTGCTGTGCCCTTGGCCCAGAATGACCCTTCACCGAGATAGCCACTCCCTTCCTTTAGGATTCTGTTCAGGTATCTCCTTCCCTGACCACCCAGTTAAATTATACCATCACCCTCTGTCCACCTACTTTGATTTGGTTCCTGACTTTCTACTTTACATTTATCTCATTATTGTCTGTTTCCCTCTAGATGAGGGAAGTTCAGGAGGGCAGGAATTTATTTTTCTCTCTGATATATTGCCAGGACCTGACATATAGAGGGGCTCAGGTAACATTGCTGAAGGGAGGACTAGTAGGCACTCAATAAGGAGGAGCTGTTTAGTAATTAGAATTATTAATCAGTATGATTACTATATTTTTGGAATGGCATGAAAATCAAATAAAGTATATGGAAGAATGTGGGACTCTATTTAACCTGATGTAAAGATTTATTATTATAATAATAAAATCCATATGGATTTTACACATGTTCTTCAAACACATGGCGAAAAAAGGGGGAACATCTGTAATATTCCCAACAATAAAGATAAAAACAAACCAAACAAACAAACAACAAAAGCCTACTTCCTGTTCATTGAAGTTAGAAATAATCCTCGTACCTTCTCTGCTAATATCAGATTGGCCAGGGATTCCTATTACTTCTCCCTCTCTATTTTAGTTTCTTCTTTTCACCTTCCATAATCTAACACAAATACTCTTCTAACCTTCCTTCTTTTTGCCTTCACCCAGGGGTGAGAAATGGTTAGGGGGAGACTGGGACTCAGTGCAGATAGCTATGTATGTGTGAAAGAGGATAGAGAGGGAGGGGGAAAGGGATTGAAAACTGGAGCAGGAGAGATGGGAGAATTGAAGGGACAAAGTGGTAAAAGAGGTCAAAGGAAAGTGGATCGTTTTCTCTAGTACAAAAGCCCTAGAGAGAAGAGCTGGTTCTTAAGATTGGGGGAGAATGTATTGAGATGAAAATGTAAAAGGGGGAGGAAACCTAAGCAAGAAAGCCTTGCTCTTCTGAGATGCAAGTCGCCACTGTGTAGACAGAAACTGGATAAGTAGGAGACAGAGGACTCCTTCCACTGTTCTTCAGGTGGCATCTGCCATGAGACATTTTCTAGGATACAGGGAGAGATGAGGTCTAGCCAAATGCCTATCACCTTACATCATAACTATTCATACATTTCTTTTCCCTACTGAACTGTGGGTCTTGAGAGCAGAGACTTCTTTCCATTACTTTTTTAAATGCAGAAAAGCACAAAGGATAACAACAAGCACATGTGTGCCATCATTAAAAATTGAAAATTGCTAATTATTTTATTAAATAAACACTGTAAGCAATTAAAAAACACTTTGTCCCTACCCCCATTCTGCGTTCCATTCATTTTCTCTCCCTTCCCAGATGCAAACACTATCATGAGTTTCATGTGTATCCTCTCTGCCTATGTATCTGTTAGTCTCTATTCATGAATAATACATAGTATTGTTTACTGTATGATTTCTAAAATTTACACAAATGGTTCCATGATTACACTTATAAATTCTGCAACTTGTCTTTTTTAATTCAGTCTATGTTTTGAAGTCTGTCCACGGTGAGATATACAGATTTAGTTCATTTCCTTTAATTGCTCTTATCTTATTCATCTTTGCTTTCTCCATTTCTAGGGTGATACATACAACATAGATTCCCAAATAGCAAACATCACTTCTTAGTGAATAAATTAGGGCAAATAATATAATAGAAATGGATACTTGGTTTTGTAGCTATGAAGTACTTTTACCTGTAATCTGTTTTCACCTTTATTTCTGTATTTTCTTCCCCAAGCTGATGCTGTTTAAGGATAGTGATTATGACTTATGCATATGCATTCTATTTCTAAGACCATTTCAATGTCTGGAACATAGTAACTCCTCAGTTAATATTGGGTGAGTGAACGAATGACTCTGCTGAATTATTTTGCTAAGGTCCAGATTCTGAGTACTTGAGTGTTTTCCCAACTCCATGTGGTTGGAATCAGGACTAATAATCAGGTTTTCTGATACTAAATCCAGTGCTCTATTCATTGCACCACTGAAAGAGCTATTGTAAGGACTGTATTAGGGAATCAGTAGGAGAAGAATAATTACAATGAATTACTGCCCTGATGTAACCAATAAATAGACTCCATGTACCTGAGTAATTGGAAAAAAATAATAACCATAGCCAGATCTATGGCTTGAAATTTATCATAATCATTAACTTGGAATATTTGGTCACATGGTTCTTAAATGAGGTTCATATTGTAAAGGAGATGTGTGAATTATGAGGGTGGACAGGATTGCAGGAGTGAAGGAATGAGCAGGAAGAAGTTTCACTCACATGGAACTGGGCTTGCTAAGGTCACTGGTAACCTTCTCACTGCTTTGACCACCTACACCACTCCCTCAGCTACAGAGACACCTTCCCTCCTGGCTCTCCTCCATCTGACCTTCTTTCTGCCTCCTAAGAAATCCTTCCCTGAAGTTGTGACAGCTCAAAGGAAGTCTGAAGAAAATCACAAGCATTCTAGGAAAAGCATCTCAGGAACTGCCTCATTCACCCACCCACACTCTAATCAGCCCTTCTGCTAGGATTGATTGATATAGATCAATACGTTTTACCCTTCACTTGTCAATGGGGGCCTTATTCTAACATCCTCATTCAGAGACAGTTCTCACTGCCTCTTGCCTTCTTGGAGCAGCTGGAAAGGTCAGCATTGTTACACAGAACCAGCTCTGGAGGCAGCACATCCTAACTCCCTTGATGGGCCAGTCAGAGCGACTGATATTAAGTAGCCTGCACAGGAAAAGGTCTTTTAAGGCAGTTATTTTGAAGTAACTTTGCTTACTTTCAAACTCCCTTAGTCATATTAAGATAATATTGAATCTTGAAAATGTATCTTAATTTTCATGTGGAAGATAGTAACTCAACACTTGGAGACTGGAGGAAGGCACAAGAAGGTCCCATGTCTGAGGAAGGAGTTGATGAAAGTGTTTAGCCTTTAATATCTGATGATGAAAAGAGATCTTTTTTTGGGTGAGTCCCTGATTCCAATTTTACATTTGTGTAGCAATTAGCAGGACTCCTCTTGGCTTTGCTTGATCTTCTCTGTTAGAAAAATGTCTCTGATATGTAATATTTGTTTGAAAACCCAAAGAAGCTTGTTTCCTTTTGAGGTTTGCTTTACTTTTTATGTTCTGAAGTTCATTTTGGACCTCAGATTTTGCTCCGAGCAATAAAACTGGTTGGATTGCACTAACATAATGGAGCCCATAATTTTAGCCAACTCGTGGGGGTGGGGAGATAGTTAAGGTGTGTAGTGGTTTCTGTGGTTTCTCTGTGGAGTAGAATTCCCTACAAAGCTTTTCCATGTGGTGTTTTAATAGCTGTCTTAAAACTCTCTGATGCATGGAGCAAACAGAATTAGGCTCATGTGCTGGGTTGGTGCGATGGGCCAAGGACTCTGAAACACGAAAGAAAAACAAAGAGCCTAACTCAGAGATTAACTTGTCCACAGAAGATCTTCAGGACATATCCAAATTCAAAATTATAGAAGTAATCACCTCTTTAACCCATTTTGCAGAATTTTCTAAGGGAAATTAGAATATTTTTGCATATGTTACTATTTCACCTTTGCCTAAAGCTTTCAATACAAAATTAATCTAGATGCCTTTCAGCCACCTTTGGACGGTTGTATTATTACATCCACTTTTATAAGTGACAAAACTGAGTCACAAAGGTAACCCCAAGGTCATTTGGCTAAGAAACTAAGTGGCAGACTTTTATATCACTTCAGAGTTCTGCATCTTTACACAAGAACTTCAGTACTTTTAATAAGGGATCACGTTTAGTATTTGTGAGGACAAGGAAAAAAAGTCAGTGGTGTGTACACGCACAGTAAAGATGCTTTGAGACTGCTGAGTTCTCCTCAGTGAATATAACACATTGAAGTGTTGTCTACTAGTAAGCATCCAAGGAATACACTCTTTCTTTAATTGAAATGCTTGGTGATTCAGAGACATGGTTTCTTTCAAAGTTCTGAGTGTAGCTGATAAAATGCTACATACTTAGTTGGCGTTCCCATACTAAACATGTGTAAAAATTCTCTGTAATGTGTGGTTTTGGCTGCTAAGTTCAGGACACAAAAATTGAATGCTACTCTATGTCAGGCACATGGGGAAACTGGAAGTTGTCTAGATGGGAAGATTCTAGGGGAGCCTTTTCCACTGCCCCAGCCCCCTGCCTAAGTATCATTTATAGAACAACCCTTTGAGTTAGTCTAGGAATCACTGGGATCCCTTTTAGAAAATGCAGATAGCATAGAGAGAAATAATAATTTTAAAAGTTTTTGCTTTTTTCTCTTCACTAAAACTTTTGGGGATAGTTATTTATCCAGTTACCAAAATCAACTATTAAGGCCCTGAGCTGAATAGGAGGGGATGAGGGTAAATTTTATTCTACCCAGGAGAAAGAGGATCTGGATTCTGGAAAGTCCTGTAAGGGGTTTCAGGGGAGTCAGAACATAGTAAGCAGCAGGCCAGGCTTATCTGAGAGAGGGGTGCTCTAAGGCTCTCTATCAAAAATAACTTCAATCACTTTGCTTTTGTTTTTAAGAACTAGCCCTACCTAACATCTGTATTTTAGGTCTAGGACCATAAAATTAATCAGATTAATATTCACAATCCAAGTACCAAACATCTGATCCACTTTTTAATATTTTCAAGGCAAGTAAACAGGTCCTATTTCTAATGAAAATTCATCTGGTGCCCAGTCCTCTGTGTGGCTCCTCAGAGCTCACTTTCTCCTTTGTCAGCTCTGCACTTCTTTTTGGCTCTAATCAATGTCCTTTCATGTTGGTGATGGGTTGATTTCTCTGACAGACCTGCACCAGGTGCCACACTCTCACATTCTCTCCCAGAGCTCCAAAAATTATATACCTGTAGAACTTTAAATAAAAATCCCATGTTCATGATTTTTGCCCCTCTTCCAAGGATCTAAAGTATTTTAGAAATATATCAGTTAACAATATTGTTACCAACGAGAAAAGTATTTTATAAATTGACTGACCACCAGGGGGCAGCTCCTGTGATGAGCATCTTCCCCCTGATGGTCAGTGTGCGTCATAGCGACCAGTCGTTCCACCATTCAGTCGATTTGCATATTAGGGTTTTATTATATAGGATAACATATAGGATAACACTTTTAACCTATATTTCCAACTTATTTTACAGTTAGAATTTTTTTTAACAAATGCAATTATAGCAGCAGCCAGTTATATGTAATAAAAATATTTCTTTTGCTGGCCAACAGCCCATACTAACACTCCTTTGCTTATGGAGATCCAAGACTCCTTTTGAAGGAAAAACCCAGTATGAGAAAGACGTTCACAAATCCCCTGTCCATCTGGCAGCACATCTACTTAACAAAAGGGTTATCCTTTCAGCAGAGTATTACAGTAAAGTATAGGTTTCCATATCTGCACAGTGTTAAACAACTCTTAACAAAGCATGCCTTCTTCAATGCATTGATTTTTCTTGAGGCTCTTACACAAATCTTCTCCAAATACAGGTGCTGACCACTATTGGTCAGCTCGTCAGGCTCAGGGGAGGCCTGAATAGAGGACTGTGGGGCTCCCATCCCGGGTTTTTCAGGGCCAAGGCAGCAGAGGAGAGCGTGCTGGCCTCCAGTTGCCTTCCCGGTACCTGTTGATGTTTGTGCTAATAGAAGAAAGCAATCTCCATCCTGTCACACCAAAGCTACTGTTCACTTGCTTTTGATAGGGTTGTTGTAATTATATTAGAATGTAGGAATGCCTAAATAGAATGTGGAGAATTTACAATATATGAAAGAAAAATAGTTATCAACCTACGCTATGTCTCTGGGACAGTGGGCTTATATGAGACAGCCAGGTTGTCTTGCATTTCCATGACTGCTTTCTTGCCTTAGGAGACCAGTATGTAAGTGTTTGGGTTCAGACGCCCTCCTGCCAGGCTTCAAATTAGGTGAGACTGGTAAAGTAAATAAAAGGTAATGGATTGTGTCCATACATGACTTCATTCCATCCTTTGAATGACTTTATCAATAACTACGAGAGGGCAAGACTCAGCAATAACATGTATAGTAGATGCCTCCTGGCAGCGAGAGCCAGTCTGACTTCCTGAGGTGTCTGAGGTGTGCCCGACTAAAGCCCTCTTCCTTCACCACTGGATACATCCAGGGAAGTTTTCCTAAAATGATTAATGTTTTCTTTCTCTAGGCTTATGCTACTAATTACAACCCAAACTTTTTGAACTTTCTTAAACAAACTCGCCCACAGGTAGGAGCACTGCGGGACTCTCGTGTGATGAATCAGGTTGTCCACACCCTGCTTTCTTTCCTCCCCCAGGGTCAGCCTCTAGACTAAATTTCTCTTGCTGCCTGGTGAACTCAAATGTAAGGCTTTTGCTTAACTGCGTGTTGGTGGGATACGAGTGGAGGGGTGTTTTTAATAGTATTTTGCCATGTCTACTTTGTGTTTGATTTTTTTACAAAAATTTTCCTATTTCTAAAACTGCTGCCAGTTAGTAGAGACTTGGACTCTACATTTATCCTAAACTACTAAGAGAAAGATTCAGAAATTAAATTTGCAGAGCATGATTTAATTAGACACAGGAAACAATTTGCTCTTGGTTAGTGGAATGTTGTGCATTTCCTGGCATCTCGCTGCCCCCTAGTGCAGCTTGCCAGTGAGTGCATCCTTCTCCACAGACAATCCGGGTTTGCATTGTTTCTGTCTGGTCAGTCCATTCTGGCGATGCGGTTAACACGAAGTCAGCACTCCAACCAAGTCCTCTGGGAGTCCTGTTTAGCCAAACAGCTCTAATTTCGGGAGCAGGAGTTTGGTGGGTGAGAGAGTGCAGAGGGGAAGCTGAGCCTTAGCAGAACTCTTAGATCCCTTCTAGTGGAGAGATGTGGCCTGGCTCTGGCCCAGGTGAGCTGCCTCAAGGTGACCCCAGGGGTCCCAGAAGTTTCAGTACAGTGCTGTGACTCAGAGGAGCAGGTCTTGTGTTCAGATGTGTTCTCCAGCAAAGTAACAAGACCACTGGGCTTCGAGAGAAGGAACCTTGGGAAATTTTCTTAATCTCTTGGTAAAACTGTCATTTATAAAAGAGCAATCTTATGGTGTTTAAAAGATTTAATAATCTATTTTTGAAGGTTTTATGCACCTCAGTATGCGATATAAATCTTCATCTATTATGGTTACTGTGGCTAAAGTAGCCATTAGGTGCAATTTAAGGATTATAGAAAGGCATTCTGACCCCAAAGGCTTGCTCTCAAAATTGTTCTGAAATGATCACAAAATTACAAGTCAGTATGTGGTCTCCATGTGGTTTTTTGCCAAAATGACCTTTAACAAGATTTTTAACTTCGTAGGGCCTCTGTTTTGCCCATCTATAAAGTATTAATGCACCTATTTAAAGAGATTACTTAGGGATTTAATGAGATAACATATGCCTGGCACATGACATTTTTCAATAATTGTTAGTTCCTTCCTCCTCCCTTCTCTTTTTCTGGTCTGAAATAGTGAACACCTGCCTTCAATGCCAGATACTGAGGGGTGAACGCTGAACTACAATGCCCTCTTCTGAATTATCTCCAAAAGAACTGAGAGGCAGCCCTTTCTTGTCACCACTGACATTCAAATATTGGCAAGAACATTTACAGTAGGGAGTGGGACTAGGGATAGAAATGGTCATTAAAATCTTCAGTGATGGAAAGTGTGACTTCTAGGAAATTAATGGGATTGCCTGTTCAAGAGCCATATGGACTTTATTATAAGAATGAGAGAGATTTTCCTCCTTCAATGATGATTATAGTTGAATATTTGACTGAGAGACAGACAAGAGAAAAGAAAGGTGTCTAAAAGGAAGTTCATTTGTGATAATGGAATTTTTTTCTAAAGCATGCATAATGAATATCATACCTGCTTTGCTGAATCAGAATATTTAAAAAGCAAATGCTCAGTCTTCCTGGGGTGAATTAGCAAACAGCAAAAAAGCAGGTTTTAAACTCAGTATGACAGAGGGAACACAGAGCCTCACCCACATGCAGGCACACCGACACACATGCTCTTTGCAGGCAAAATACACATTTTTGTGCTTTTATGTGTAGTTTTTATTTTGGTGGTAGCATTGAAAATTGGGTGAGTATTGTTAGGAAGTTTCCATGGAGAGAAGTAAGAGAGTTTAGTGATAATCCCTATTTGATGGTAAGGAAGAATTTGCATAAGATCCTTTCTTCCACCTGTACCCTCGTTCTGTCATTACCCTGATAAAGAGGTGGAGAGAAGCCAGAGAGAACCACATACAATTAATGCATTTCATTTAAGTTGTGTAAAATCTTTTCAAATCATCTTAGACATTGTTTTGGAATCCAGCAAGGGGGAGTTATACTCTGTTTGAATCAAAACTCTAGAGTGGAGCTAGAGAGAAGTGAATATTGCCATGCCCAACCCCTTTATTTTATAAATGGCACCTTCTTTATTTTATAAATGGGGAAACTAAGGCCTAGAGAGTGCGCATAGCTATAGTGCCCTCCCTTATTATTCTCTCTTTCCTGATGTCTATATCCTGTCTACTTGATCCATCTCCTCATAAGACTGTTAGAGGCCTGATTTGCATGTTGGTTCTTCCCTCAGCACAGCAGAGTAATTCAGTAAATTCTATTCTTAATCTCCTCCAGAGAATTGCTTCTTCCCAATAGAAATTATAATAGAGAGAAAGGGATTACTGAATAAGAATTTTGTCTTTAGTAAAATTGCTTTCAATCATTTAATGCAAAAATTCATGTCCCAGTATAATATTTTAGCCTATTTCTTAAGAGTGGAAAGAACTCACTAATTAACAATGGGATTCTTATTTTAGATTAGGAGAAAAAGATGGGTTCTAGTTTTGTATTTTACAAATGCTTCAGAGATTGCATTTTTACCTCATATAAAAGTCCATTTGGGAATAAATTAAATATTATCCAATATTCAACAAATATTTCTTGAGCTCCTACTATGTTCCTAGAATTATTTAGAATCTTAGGATTCTATCAGGGACAAAACAAAGTTTTTGGCACTTGCGATTATATCTTAATGTATATTTTGTAACATATGAACCTACTGCTTTCCAGCACCAAATTGGTTTTGGATAGCATTCTGGTGAAAGTGTGTCATTTTTAAAAGTTGTCTTCCTTAAAATAAAAGACCTACTTTCTCAAGAAAATTGTGTTTTTGTCAAGTGGCATGAAATTTGGCACAATACTGCCGCCTGGCGGCTACTTGAATCAGGAACCCACATAGGCTACATAAAGTCAACTGTTTTATTTGTAAATTTATTTTTATTGTTGAAAGTATTACAGATGTTCCCTTTTTCCCACCATTGGCCTCTTCCACCCTGCTCTCATACCCTACCCCAGGCCTTTCCGCACTATTGTCTGTCTATGGGTTATGCATATCCTATATAATCCTATATAATAAAGAGCTAATATGCTAATTAGACCAAACAGCAGAACAACCATCCAGACATTCTTCTGGACAACGGTCCAGATGACTTTCCGGACCAAGCCAGAGCTTCCAGGGCCGGCCGGGGCTGTGAGGGGCTGCGAGGGCTGAGCCCCTTGCACAAATTTCATGCATCAGACCTCTAGTATGCAAATATATTCATTAGTTGATCTCTTCCCGCCCGTCCCCCTCCCCCCCACCACCACCCTGTAAGATTTATGGAAATATTATTCTGTTTTTCAGTAGAAGCCATTGACACACAAATACCCAGCCAGGAGTATTGAGAGTCTAATTCTTTTGGTTTTGTAACAGAAAGATTGGAAGGGCTCCGTCTCTTTTGTTGTTGGAAACCAGGTTGAGGACGATCTTCTCATTCGAGCCCTCACCCTTGCTGTCCAGGTCCCTCAGCGAAGACTCTTCAGTATAATATCATGGCAAGACATTCTCCAGCAGGTACTGTCCTTCCCATTCCCTCGAAGATATTTTTTCTTAAAATAGTAGGATAAAATAATAAAATAAATAAAACTGTCATATTCTTGGGCTATTTGGTAAATTTTTGTGGATTATTTTAATTTTAAACACTTAGCTAGAATAATTCGAATTGTTTAATCTGAAGTAATTATCTTTTGTCCATGAATATTGGTCATTCAACATTCATCCATTCAACAAAAATTTCTGAGGCCTTATCTGGCTCCTGCTAGGTTATATGAGGAGTTATTTAATGAAAGTTCAATAAAATAAAAGATAAAACTATGTAATGTTCCGGGAAGTCTAACTAGAAAGATTGAAGTCTACAGAGACTCATAGCTGTCAGAGGGGCCCAATAGCATAGTCCTGTCAGATGGCACATACTCATACAGTCACTGAGCACTGACCACAATGACTATAAATACTTCACCTTGTCCATGAATAGCTCTTCCTTGCTAGATTCCCAATGCCTCAAGTCACCTAGGTGTTTGAAAGTCACATATATCTATGTAATTGTTCTTTATGTATGCCTTTCTCACAATAGATGAATTTTAATTTTCTTACAGATTGAAGAAGCAAATGTACTATTTGGAACCACATCTAAAAAGTCAAAGCAATCTGCAGGCATTAGCTTTCCCTTATATTATGAGGTAGGTAGACATACTTATTGAAGATATTTTTATTTTAGAAAATGAGAATTGAAATAATAATCTTTTAGTCACTTTAATTCATTCTTTGAAAACAAATCCCTGTTTCTCATTGGAGCTGTTTGTTCTTGGTGATGGGCACTTAAAAAATCTGCCGTCCTTTTAACTAAATTCCTCTCTAGGAATAAAATTGTCCCAGATTGTCTACACCATCACTGCATCCAACTGAAGAATATAAATCAGAAATTTTTATATGCAAGAGTGTCTGGTTATACTTTCTCATGGTAATTATTGAGTATGTGATATTATTTAAGGGGGTCATATTATTAGTGTATGAAAAAGTATTCATTTCACCAAAGACATAATGTAAAAATGTCCCCCAAAATGTTTCCTGCACAGGACAGAGCCACCTGGAATGATTTTCTATCAGTTTGTGAACTTTGTGCACATTCTACATCCTACTTTTTAATCAATGTGAAAATGACAATAATCTTCAGATTAATGGTGCATTCCATTTCTAGCAGATGCTTAACACCAAAACCTGGCTTGGCTGACTAGTGGGTTTATGCAAAGGACTTAGAACTCATACTCAGTACAAGAGGGTTTCCTTTCACTTTGCCTTGTTAATAACTAACTTACAGCTCACAAGAAACTATAAAAATCCAGGGATTAATTAGAATATCACTTAAAATTTATCAGGCACTGTTTTATGGCTCTGTAGACTAAAACACAAGGATTTTTGGATCTTTATAAGACAAACTTGTTTGTACTTTATTTCAGTGATGACTAGTAAAATTTTTATGTGTCTCAGGTCTTGGATGATTTCATAAAGGCCTCTGTAGCATTGCCTGAGTGCTATCTCAACAAGTTTCGTTGGGTTTATATGTGATTGACAATACCATGGGTTTTATATTTTGACTCCTGCCACATTATCATGGGAAAGCTCTGTGCTGTTAGCGTTAAATAACATATACTTACTGTCTTTTGTTATGATGTTCTGAGTATGTGTGCTCTAGTTGCGACATTAAGTGATACCTAGATTTAAATCATTAGAAATTTTCTTCTGAAGTAGCTATAGAAACCCATGTCCAGTTCTTGACCCTGGGATCAAGGAGCTCCCCAAAGGACTCTTCATTTTTCAAAAATGCTCAGTAAAAATCAGAGATGATACAGGCTAGTTTTGAAGTCTAATCTGGATAGCCATTTGACTGGGATGCAGGATCACACAGTGTCACAAATTCAGAGTTCAGTTGAAAAGCCATTTCTCTCCAATATATGCCATGGCTCTTGGGTGTGTATGCTTCACTCAGGGAGGCCCATTTCACATCTGGCTCTACCACATTCCTCCAGTGGAGCTTTTGGGCAATCAGCCTCCCATACCCTCTCACATACCCTGTTTTTAATGGTTGCAGAAGAAAAGGGAAGCCGGATGAGCAGCACCACAGAGACTGAACCTTGGGTGCAGCAGATGAGCATTGATATCCGTGACTATAGCAAAAATGGATAAAGAACAAAAACAAATTCAGGCCCTTGGTCAGGTTAGCCAAGGACAGAATGCACATGTGGAACAGAGGGGCCCATTTCCATCTCAGTCCCTCCACACTCAGGACCTGGTCAGGAACTCTGTCGCCTGGTACTTCATCCCAAGTGAATTAAAAAGCTGTGGGTGATGCCTACTGAGAGCCCTGAGGTAGCTGTGAGTGGCGACCATGAAAGAGGCCCAGAAGCTAAATTCTTCTGAGATCTCCAGGCTTTCAGGGCATGTGGACAGTCTGCTCCTGAGTCTATTTCTGCTGAATGTCCTGCATGTTCTATAGCAAGTGAACCCCTTGCCACAGGTGAACTCTTCAGGAGCCAGTGTAGGGAGTCTTATCTTTTCCTTCTCAAGGGAAACTGCAATGGGAAAGAATAGCTACTCTTACAAAATTGCTTATGTTGCATGGGAAAGTCACAGTGTTGTTTCCTCTTAGACCTGCGTTTTTTTTAGCGAGACCTCAAAATAGATATTATAAAGCCATGCACTCCCATTCCATTTACTCTAGTTGTAGGATATTCTCATTGGCCTTAAATCAGAGCCTAGTCGTTCTTACTTTAAACACAGTTCTAATCAATTTGGCTTTCTGGTTTCCTAGCTTGTGGTCAATTAGGAGGAGCAGCAAATTAAAGTGAAACTTCATTATGGTACAGTTCATCCACAAGTAGTAAAATAGTGTCAGAACCACATTACATATTTCCAATAACCACTTGGAATGTCTGGGCCTGCAAAGACCACATTCCTGAATGATGTGCTCAAGCTTTCGTTTGGATGGCTTGGTGTTGTGTACACTCCGCCTCATTTCTGAAATTGTGTAATTTCCCCTGAAACTTTAGAATTGCATCTAGCCATGATATTGTATATATGAGAGTCTTTATAAATCTCAGTTTTTTAAAAACCTGCTTACATCTGTGCTAATGTAATTCCACAGAGACATGCATAATAACTACAGGCCATTTGTTCATTCACCTTCTCTTTTTGGAAATTGTGTTTTGCTCTTGCAAGAGCTACTTCAAGGACTCATGTGGAAATAGGAAAAGAATAATCTTTTTTAGTCTCAGGAATGTTAGCTATTTATTTATTATATTATTATTTAACAATGATGGAGACATTGATGATCTCATGCACTGGCATTACACATAACTACAAATTCTAGCATGTAATCCTTTTTGAGGATGTGGACACCTATGAAATTGAATACAGATATTTCCTGTATTATATAGTGACCAGTTTTACCCAACAGTGATATTGTACCAAATATGAAACAAGTATATTCTTATTCAAGCATTAGTGTCAAACACTATCTGGATAATGGAGGAGGGAATATGAATATTATAAAGACTCTGACCTCAGAAGCTTAAGAACTAGTTAAAAAGAAATAAAGGGAAAAAATATAAGCCTGACACATAGTAGGTATTCAACAAATGTTTGTTAAATGAGTGAACAACTCAATGCAGAAAATAGTCAAGTCCATGAGGAACAGATGAAGTGTTATGGCCATTCCAAGGAAAATGAGATTGCTATTAGCTAGGGTTGGGAGAGTTTTGTGGAGAAGATGGTACTGGCAGGACAAGGAAAGGAGTCCTGATAATTTTTATCTTTTAAATATATTATCCAAATTAATCCATATCACAATTCTAAAAGAAAATATAAATAACCTCATTTTACATATAGGGAAATGAACGCAAAGAGAATGTAGAAAGTCTACTAATTAGAAAACTGAAGAATTTGGATTTAATTGTAGTTAAATTCATTGCCTCAAGCTTTGCCATTTTTCCACAAACCCAATACCCTTTCACTGGGCTCAGAGCTGTTCACCCTTGGATGGGTAGGTCTTGGAATTCCAATGTGGCAGAGGGCATTCTAAAAAAGGGGGAACAGTTCAAGCTAAGACATAGGAGTGGGAGAAGACTGATAATACATACCAAATTTGTAGTTACATGGTACAATATATACTAACTAGGAGAGGTAATCCTATGCCTATTTTAATTATAGCTTTAAAATCCTAAAGATGGAAAGCTATGAGAAAACATTTTAAACAGTGAGAAAAATCTATGCTTTAAAATTCATTCCTGGAGCTTAAATTTATTTTTTGAGTATACACAAATAGCTGTCTGTCCGTATATGTTTTATGGCCCACATAGAGAATCTGACCTGTTCATTTGCACATATACTCATTCCTGACCAAAAGGAAAATACTAAGGGTCATGCAAAGCCAACTGAAATGTCACCTATGAGAAATGTAGGTGTGCACTATACATGCAGATTCTCCTACTTGTGATTAAATCTGATACATAGTAAATGAGCATTATAAGAGAGATGTACCAAGTTTGGACTTGGACATTGTGGTTTTGATAAATTATATGGGGAAAAAAACTACCAACTGGGCAGGGATTTGTTTGTCTCACTTATCTGAAATCAAAGATTACTTTCTTAAAAGTTTTAGATTCCACTCCATAGTTTCCTTTATTTCATGATGGTGATCGTTGCACCTCTCTACCTGGAAGGCCTCCATCCACACATGGACTGTGGTTTTTGTGCTTGTCTGTGACTTATTCAGAAAAGATAGATTAGGTTACCACAGAAACAAAACACCGAAAGCCTGCTGAAACAAAAATGATCTATAAAAATAAAGATTTTTATGCCCTAGTTGGTGGCTCACTTGTTTAAAAAAAATAGTCAATTTTGCACAGTAAAGGACTTGGACAATCGTAAAGATTAATGATATAATGCAATTTTACAAATATGCAAATAAATTTCCTCTTTATATCTATCAATAAAAAATAAAACCTTATGTTTTAACTGATATATTTTAATTAAGATATTTCTATGGCTCTTCCTATTGGGAGGTCATTAAATATGGAAAGATATTCTGTTACTATATTTGAGAATAATGGACCATATGCAGTTAAAAATATAAGATGCAAATTTTACATTGTCAGATCTAATTAGTTTCACCACATTTTTAATATACTTTGCTATTACATTGAATTAGTATCCCCCTATGTAATAATTTCATATTTGATCCTTCTTCATGGGTGTATAACATGTTTCTCAGCTCTTTTCCCTAACATGTATACATAATAACTCACAAGTAGGAGTACAGAATCTATTATAATCTGATTGGCACCCTTTTCCAGATTCCTAAACTTATTTCTTAAACAGTGCCTCAAATTAACAGTCTACTCAATAAAATTTCAAGCCCTTATTTTTTTTGGGGGGTGGCCCTTGTCAAAATGAAAAATGGGAAACTCATGCTTCAGAGATAGGAACAAATAATATGTGAAAACATTTAAGAGGTTTGAAGTTATTAAAATGGCAGATCTACTGGGAACAGAAGGAGCAGTATGTCATGGAAGAAATGAAGGAAAAGGGAGACAGGAAGCATTCTCCGGCCTTTTCAATCCTGCATTTTAAAACAAAACAAAACAAAATTCAGGAAGAATTGGAAGGTAGCCAACCTAATGCCGTTATTTCATAGAGCTTAGGGACACACCAGGAAATTACAGGCCAGTTAGTTTAACTTCACTTGTGGGGAAAGTATTAAAAACTGCTGCAGGAGATCAAGTAAAAGGATGCTTAGAAAAGCACGCTTGATTAAGGCAAGCCCGGCCAGCGTGGTTTTCGGAAAGGGAAGGTCATGTCTTAGGAACTTGTTGAAATTCTTTGAAGCTATTATGGCCAGTATAGTCTTCAAAGGGTACAGCAAGGCCCAGGATCTGTATATCTTTTTCGTTCCACACCAGCCCTTCAGGGATGCTTGCAGAACATGGCCCACTTCAGGGCCTTGGTGCTCCAGGATTAGAAACCGCTATCAAAATAGCAGAAAATAACCTCTGGAGGAACATTTTTAAAGCTGGAACCAATTAATACAATCTGATATTTATAAATGTAAAATAATGACTTGGAACAAAATTTAGGAATATTGAGCTATTACAAAGAAGTACTACGTTGGGACTATAAAAACAACCTAGGGTTATTGTGCCAAAATATGGGCTTTGGGAGCATTTCTCACCCAAAGAAGGGAAGATGAGAAATCAGAGGGGCAGAAAGAGTTATAAAGGGTTAGTTAGCAAGGATGGCAACCGAATTAATTTTGTCAAGATGGGGAAAAGAGCAGTACAACATTTTAATGTCCTGAGCCCCCATGGAAGGAGGAGGACAGAGCAGCCCAGCAGAGAAGGTCAAGTCCAGGCTCATAATTGAGAGGCAGAAGGTCAGGGCTCTATTGGTTTAGGAATGGGCTCCCAGGGCTCGGAGCTCAAATGTTTGTGTCTCAGATCTGAAACTTGGAGTTCTGTTTTCAAAAAGCAGAGACAGGAATGGAGCAAGGTTCAGCTAATGAATAGCAGCCATCAGGTTAGAAGCCGGTGGTGAGATGCACTGATCAAAGCAGACTGCCTGGGTTCTAACTCTTGACTACTTCCTCGCTATGGAATCTCCGATAAGTTATATAACTCCACTGTATGTCAGTTTGCTCTTTGTAAAGTCAGCATTGTTGATAGTACCTACCTCATGAAGCTGTAGTGATGACTAAATGAGATCATAAATACGAAATACTTAGCCTACTACCTGGCATAGAGTGAGTGTCCAATTAAGTTTACCTATAATTAATAATAATATTAGTAATTAAATAATATTGAAATAATAATGATTAATATTTTAAAAATTCTACTGAGTCATGGTGAATGTTGGAGTTTTTCATGGAAGCATGAAAGAACTAGAAACATCTATGACCAGGGTATTTTTATTGTGGTAAAAATACATGCATAAAATTTACCATCTTAAGTATTTCTAAGTATAGTTAGTAGTGCTAAATATATTCACATTGTTGGGCAATTAACCAGTCTCCACTTTTTCATCTTACAACAATAAAGACTTAAAAAAATAGAATTAAATTAAACTTGGTTTGCAATCAGTTTAGAGAAAAATATTATGTTTGTAGTACAGGTGTTATATAGCTTTGGCTAAATCATCAAGTGATAATCACTAAGGTTTAGGAAATGCTTTATTTGTATACATCCTACAAATATTTGAGTGCCTATTATACACCAAATCTATGGTTCAGTTTATCTTGGGGAATGAAATAGATTCCTTGCTGTCACAGAATTTACATTTGAATGAGGAAGGCAGGCTTTAAGCAAAAATTAAATATGAAAAAATATATAAAATTAGGAATTGAGATAATTGTTTTAAGTCAGGGAGAATCACAAGAAAAAAATGTGTTGGAGATAAACTGATAACAAAGAGAGCCAGCTAAAGGGTAGGGAAAATATTCAGGCAGAGGAAATGGCATGTGCAGAGAATCTGAGGCAGGAAGGGGAAGATTCATTCTTAGAAGAATGAAAAAGCCCACTCTACCTGGAATAAAAAGAGAGAGTGAAAAGAGAGAGGTGGGCTGAAGCCAGACCTATAGGGACTGGTTGGTCTTTGTTAAGAAAAAGTTTGCATTTTTACTTAATAGAAAATTGGGAGATATTAAGGTTTTTAAAGGGAGAAGGACACAAGCTGAGTAGTGTGTTTGTTTGTTTTTCAATATTTTCTTGCTGTTGGATGAAGAATAAATTGGGATGGGAGCAGGAGGCAGACATAGAAGTGAGGGAGACCAGTTAGGAAGCCATGGGAGTATCCATGTCGAGAGAGAGCGAGCAGGCAGATTCAAAATATATTTAGGAAGAAGATGCTGATGTGAGATATTAGGGGTGAGAGGGAAGAAGGTATCAGGAGTGACTCCAAAGTTCTGGCTTAAGAAACTGAGTGAAAACTTTACTGAACTGAAGGATGCTCTATTTAAAAATGACACATGGGTATGCAATGTAGTTTTATTTACTTTCAGCAAGTAAAGGGATTCCTATCCAAAGCTCTGCCTCCCTAATTGACCACTGTTTGCTCAATTACAGGTTGAGTTCAGTTGGCTACACTTACTGGGCTGGGTTCTGTCAAGCTCATCCTGTTTACAGCTGGTCTGCAAAATACTGGCTATATTGAACATCTATCCAGAATAGGATTTAAAATAATAGCCCAGACCCTTGAGACCCTTATTCTACCTAACAAAAATAATTTTGGACATAGAGAAAAGTAGAGAAGACTAAATTTGGAAGAAGTTTGGAAGTATACTGTGGGACCAGTTAAATTTGATGTCGAAAGATATCTAAGAGGAGATATCAAGAAGGAAGTCGGGATTTGTAGTTTTTCATTTTTTGTGTTCTTCTGTGCCTACCTCAGTGCTGGTACATGGTATGTATCAAAGAAGTATTGTTGTCTGAAAGAATCAACATATTAAAGGAGGACTAGTGAGAGTTACTGGTAAAGACTACAAAGAGTAGATAGACAGTAAACCCTTTCAACAACAGCAGTTCAGTAGTACTTCCTGGGAACTAACAGTTTTGGCCCCTTCCATTTTCCCTTTCTTGGTTCCATAGTCTATACAGTGGTTGTCTAACTGGCTGAAAACCCATTAGTTTACAATGAAATTTAGTTGGTTGCAGTTGTATGTGTGTACTTTGTGATGCAAACATTTTTTTTTCTGTAAATATAGGTCCAAAAGAATTGGAAAACCGATGCATGAGAATCCTCTAAACCTACTCTGTGTTAATCATCCAATTGCATTTCCCCTTTTTAATTGCTCACCTAACACTGGGTAAGGGACAAAGCAGATACTCATCCCAGCCTGCTCCTCACTCAGCAGACATTTCACCGAGTTTCTTATCACATGCTGGATAATAGGCACAAGATTGAGTTGGACCTGGTGGTCTCTGCCCTCAGGAGCTCATAGTCAACAATCTTATAAAAATAGGTTTGCTTCATGCCATTGTATGGCATTTTAATACCTTGTAGCAAGTCTGATATGGAAGTTGTATATTTAATGCCTGGTTGTAATTGAGTCTGTTCTTCATTGAGCCTTGTGGCTGACCTCACTTAGTGTTCACAACTTTCAGCCAAAAGGGTAATGGTCCCCAGACAAGGGTATGTTGGAAAGAGGGGAATGGGAGGGGCAGGACACTCACCAAACAGTCAAAGATGCAACAAAGATATGGGAGGCCTTGTTTCCTTAGCGGGAGAGAAAGTATAGCTATAGCTGAAATTAAAATGTGGTAACAATTATCATGCTTCTATATGTTTTTAATGTGATCTCTATTTCTGAAATTCTAACTCCTCAATCTTTGGTTGCAAGGAAAGGAAGAAGAAATACCAAACTAAAGCTGGGAGAATGGACTATTAGAGAAAAATTTGTTTATATTTATTGGAGAGCTACTGTACATATTGAGTACTTAGTAAATATTAATTTGAATGGATGAATCTAAGATAGAGCTTTATGTACTAAAATTCATCCATTCTTCTATTTCACAAACATGATTGGCAAAAACAAAAACCCTCAAACCTTAGTAGCATGATAATGTAAGTTAACTGAAATATGGTCACTATATTGATTCCCGAAATATATAAACATATATAAGGTTAGGAGTTTGAATCACAGGAAACCAACCTTACAAAAATTCTTACCCAGAAAAAGTGAAATTGTTCAATAGACCACTTCCTTTAAAATTTCGTATTTCAGCTTCATACTTATTTGGGTTACATGTGAGCGAGGCCCACAGGATCCTCTGCATAGTGCCCTGTGCCACACTACAGTCCAAATCTAACAAATTTATCATTTCCTAATTTGCCTTTATCAAGAATTTTTATGAAAAAGACAAACGCATTTTGGCTCACTCACTCATCAGGAAATGTTTAATTAGATTATATTTATCAGAGGGAATACCTAATTATTTTAGTTATTTCAAGTCTTATAATGTTACCCTTCCATTTACCTCTGGAACTGCAGAAAAGAAGGGCAGAGCCAATGACATGTGAGCCACAGGCATCACTGTCGGGTTCTGTGTCCTATAGGAGAAGCTAGTCTTGCATTGGATTCTCAAAGATTCATTTTAGGAATATGATTGGGGCGGGGGGGGGGATGGATCCTATCTGAATGCAATGCAAGGGACAAATATATTACTTTTTGTAACTAATAAAATTTCAAGGATGACAGCAAATTTCTGATTTGCTTTTCCTCCAGTAAAATGTCTGCTTTGAATTACCCAGAAAATATTATTTTTTCTGCCAACTTGTTTCAATTCCCTGCGTAAAACTATCTACAGAGCATTGTCAGAGGTTTCCCATAGAAGTTCATTTCAGATTTCTCAACCATTGGAGGAACACACACACACACACACACACACACACACACACACACACACACACACACACACACTTTCCCCCCCTTTTTGGAGCAGGCAAAGGAAAACGTACTGGATTGGTAAGGCTTGTGTATGGTGCTTTCCCTTTCTTTCTGAAAGCAGAGACAAGTATTAGTCATCAGATGGGGGGGAGGGAGAGTTTTTGGTCTCACCCGGGGCTGGTGTCCTGTTTTATGTATGCAGGCCCGCCCTGTGTGTAGGCGGAACCGGCAATAGCCGCGTGATGTGATTTAAGAGGTGCTGGAAATCCTGCCTGTCCAAAAATAGCCCCCGCACCAGCCTATTGAGTTCAGGCGCAGTGTCCATAAAACCCTGGTTTAAGTAAAATGAAACTGCCTTTTGCAGAATGTTAACCCATCATGTCTCCTATCCTCTCAGCTTGAATCTACTTCACAGAGATAAAAACTGGCCCTTGAAGTCATGCTCATAAGGTTGAAGGGTTAGCAAGGGCCAAGGCTTAAGGTAATGATGTAAGTCTCAGAAGCAATTCTGCACAACCATGAGTGTTGAAACTAAGCCCCTTCCGTATTCATTCAGCCAGGCAGCCAGTCTTCTTTTCGAATCAATAGTTTATGGAACATGACATCTCACACAGTCCTCTTTGCTGGGACCCTTAAACAAAACAAGAATAATAACTTATGTTTGGAAGATGTTTGTAGGAACACAAAACTTTTTCACACACAATGTCAGATCTGATCCCAACAACAACCTGGTGAAGCTGACTTCCCTTTTACTATTCTCATGTGGCAAATGAACAGGGTCTCAAAGAGGTTAACTGCTTACCCACCACCCGCAGCTAATCATGGCAGAGCCCACGTTAGAACCCAGGCATTCTGACTCCAAAGTCAAGGCCATGCTCTTGGAGACACAGTCCCTGTAGTCAAGCAGCTAACAATTGAGTTTAACCTGTTTAGCAATTTATCTAAACCAAAGAGCACAGCCCCGGGAGTTTTTTCCAGTGGTGTTATTGAGAAGGTGTTTCCCTTTGTCTTAAAGTTTCTGAAAGAACTGTTCCAAACACCAGCTTCTGAGCACACATTACCCTTGGAAATTTGAATTAGGTTTTATCAGTCATTCCTTGGGCAAAAAAATAAATAAATAAATAAAAATCCCCACTTAGAATACTGACCACTTTGCACAAAATTTTAAAATACAACAAGAAAACAAATTAAATTAAGGTGCAATGTTCTCTAGGGGAGCTAGGGGTGTTTTGAGAGTAGTAGGAAGTGGGGCTAGACCTGATGCGGCATTAGGAAGAGATTGCGCAGTTCAGAACATCTATATCCAAGCTCATCGACTTGCTCCAAAACTGAACACACACATACACCTCTGTTCCTTCCGCCATTTGGATGAGCCACGGTTTTGTGGTAACTCTAGCTCATTCCGTTTTAGTCATTGTAGCTCTAATTCACTTCTACCCTTTTCTCCCCAAGTGCAAAGTGCACTAAGTTGAATAGAATTGTGTAAATTTCAGACGTAGATGTTTTCATTTATCAGCCAAATAGCCCTGTTCAAATGCCATTTCTTTTATGAAATCTTCTTGGAAGTCCTTAGGCAAATTCATCTTGCTGTGTTATACCGTGGTGGTTTGTTTGTGTCTGCCTCCCGCACTTCCTCGTGAGTGGCATGAGCAGGAGAGGCATTGTTACTCATTCCCTAAAGACCCTGTGCTCTAGGCTAGCAATTCCAAGCTATTTTGGTCACATTTCCCATCAGCTAAAAAGATAATTGAGCATTTATTCTATGTATGTTGTGTGTGTATACAGAGAGATAAAAATGTACGGGAATAGAAACAAATTACCAATATTATAGAACATCCTCAAAAATTAAAACAAAAAAGGACAAAATAAGGATAAATATAATCAGGAGCTCTAATATTTTCCCCATCCTGGTGGCTAGTCCTGTGCGTGTGTTGGGCTGCATTGAAGACCAAAGCCACTGACTTTAGCACACAGGGGGAACAGAATAATGTTTGTGAAATGGCTAAAAGAATGAATGAATCCTGTCCTATATATACAGTCTTTTGGGCATATTCAGCACTTTCTGTGGCACCAGTCACTTCTTAAGTTAGTGAACTAGCACTTTGCTTTCCCAGCCTCTGAACCCACTGGCTTGGCTTGAGGAGGGCTGGCTGATGTTACCCGCCATCGCAGTGCCTTTGTGAAGGTCTGCGTGATTTGTGTGTTGACTTTTTTATATTTAATTTCAGTCTTCAACCTGGAAAACAGATATGGAAATGAGCAATTCTGTTAGCCTAGGATAACAAAGAAGTTTAAAAAGTGCAGCGAGGACATAGAGCAATGCTTAAAGCTTTCTGAAGTTTTTAGGGAAAAGTTTTAGGAAAATGACTTAAAAATTGAATGGGGGATTTAGGAAGTAATGAAGGAGGGGGAATTCTGGGCAAAGGACTCAGTTCATGTAAAATAAGGCAGACATAAGATGGCACAGTGTACCAAGGAAGTCTCAGCAGGGGGTATCCTCAAGTGCAGGCAGGAAAGTGGAAGGAGCAGCCAGCAGTGAGGCTGGACAGGTGTGTCAAGGTCAGGTCATAGAGGTCTCGGTGTGCTCTGCTAAGGAGTGAGCAGTTTGGTCCTGTGGGTATGGGAGCCATTGAGGAATGCACAGCTGGGAGTAATGTGAGGAGGGGTGGAGCTATTAGAATTTGTGTGCAGGGAGAATTCTCTGGGAGGGTGGGGGGTGGTGCTGTTAAAAACAGTTAATTGCTGTATAGCATTTCTATTGCACCTATAATTTATCAGCTGTTTTACTATAAAATAATACATGTTAATTTTTTAAAAATTGGAAAAGATAGAAAGAGCATAGCCTATAAAATGGTGGGTACTTAAAAAGTATCTGTAAAAAATTCCACCACTCAGAGTATGCTCCTTTCTAAACAATAGGAATTATATAATATATGCATTCTATCATGTCATTTCGACATATGATGTTAGCCTATTTCTAAATCCATATTCAGTGTCTATATAATAGAAAGCATGTCTCTATTTAATAATTCATTTAACCAACCCCCTTTGCTAAATTTAGACTATTTACTAATAGTTATAACCCTGATTGTTTCCTTATGAAAATTTTCAAGAAGTGGAATTACTAAGTCAAAGTATATAAATCTTTATAAAGCTCTTGACACAATGTCAAAATGCATTCGAGACAATTTGTGCCAATTTGCATTCCTTCTAATACTTCCAATTTAACCACATCCTCTTCAACTGTGTATTTTTTATCTTAGTCAATTTGATAAGCAAAAATTGTAAGGTTGGGCCCCGGCCAGTGTGGCTCAGTTGGTTGGGTGTCATCCTGTGCACCAAAAGGTCGCCAGTTCGAAATCTGGTCAGAGCACATGCCCAGGTTGTGACTCAATCACCCAGTCAGGGTGCATGTGGGAGGCAGCTAGTCGATGTTTCTCTCTCCTTATCCCTTCCTCTCTCTCTAAAAAATCAATTAAAAACATAAAAAAATTATAAGGTTAGCTATTTAATCATATTTTTATTGTCTGTGTTTTGTGAGTATGGAATTTATTAAAGTTAAATGATTAGGTAATTTTGTTTTCAGATTTCTCCTGATAATGGGAGAGGACCCTTTATTGTCTAAATTCAGAATGGGGGATATTTGCTTTAAGTGATTTCAAACAGATTTCACATGCTGTGAGGCAATACAGAGAGGAAGAAGCCATCATCGGCCCTGCACAAACTCAAGGTGGACTGCAGATGAAGGGTGCACGTGCAAGACTGCTAATGAGGGCACATCTTATTAGCCTGTAGGAGGGGCCTCGACGGAAATGTCAGTGAGGCCCTGGCAGTGGGACCCAGGAAGAGTAATCTCAGATAAGGACATCTGGGAAGGGTTGATGCAGAAGGCTCTTTGGTGTGAGCCCTTCCAATTTCTAACCTCTTCTTGGCTCCTGTGTCAGTGGCCCTCAAAGTGGCACACATCAATCACCTGGAGAGCTCATTAAAATACAGTTCCAGATCCCAGCCACAGTGATGGGATCAGGGCATTTCAGGGGGTCCAGGAACACACCTGTGAGCAAGTATCCAGGTACTTCTGAGCCTGCACTTGGAGAAACACAGCCACACCTCTGTCCACATGCTGCTCACAGGACCAGAAAAGAGTCCATCCTCCTCCATGATGAACTCGCCACCTGTGCTCTGCATCCCCCTCACCACCCACCCAGACTGGACTGTGGCTCTGCCTATTCTCACCCCTTCTCACATCTCCCAGAGTTCACCCATTCATTCATTGTTTCTTTCATTTTTGAGCACTTGTGCTGGGCACTGTTCTGGGTGCTGGAGGGACAGACATGAACCTGCCATCAAGGGACTCTGTCAGTGGTGCTGCCTGCATGTCCACATCTTTGTCTACAGCTGCTGGGCAAATTAGAAAACCTCCCCTGACCACACAAGCTTCTAGAGCTATGAGCAAATGGCAAACAAGCTGGAGGGAAAAGGAACAGAGTGTAAGCTCTGAAATACTCATTCAGGGGTTTGAAGTTTGCCATGGGTTACCAAGACATCGAATAAAGCCTGAGTTTTTGCTGCATATGAACAGTCACTGAAGATAAATAACACGCCAAGACTCTCAATGAGACCTCTGTGCAGCTGATGTCTCTTACCTGTTCTAAACTCTCTGTATCGTGTTACTTTCAAAGTGAAATCCAAATTCCTGTCATATGTCCTTCAAGCTGCTGGTGGCCTCACTCTTGGTTATCTCTCCAGTGTCAACTGTCCCCCAGATTTGGGGGTAGCATATTCCGCCACCTGTCAGAGCTATTGGGATTGAGGGTTCTGAGTCTCAGATCCTCACCAGGTCTCAGGAAAAGAGAAGTTCAGCTATTTAGAGTTGAGGCACCAAGTAAGGATAAAATGAGTAAGCATGCCAAGAATATTTAAACATAAAAACTTTAGCTAAAAAACTCTCCATCCCTCTAGTGAAGAAGAGGATTGGGAATGAAGACTGGGGAGGAGCGGAGATGCTGGGTGGGTATCTAGTAGCATCAGTTAGGGGGTGAAAAGGCATAATGTGAGGCAACGGAATATGGTGACAAGGAGCAGGACCTGGAAGCAGATAGCCTAAGTTCAAATCCCATCTCTTCTACTTACTTGCTGTGTGATCGCCAGGCCTCCATTTTTTATTTATAAAATGGAGTAATAAAGAGCACCCATCTCAAAAGGAAGGTGAGAGTTAAAGGAGCTAGAATGTCTAAAGTGCAATCCTGAGATTATTTTAGTGCAATTGTTGGAACAATCCTCATCTGGCACATAGTGTGTGCTCTGTAACCATTGCGTGTCCTGAGAACCTACTCCTACCTGCAGTCTACTCCCAGACCTTGGTAGCTCTGGCTCTAAACATTTGAGAACACTTTCAAGCCAAACAATCAGTAACCCTAAATACACCATTCTAATATTTGTTAAACGAGTGAATATACTGTATATGTACATATGTTGGAGATTCTGTGAAGGGACTTAAAAGAAGAATCAGATAAGAACCTGAACTTCCCAGCTCCTGAAGGAGACAACCTGTGTATACAAATAATTCCAATATGAGAGAGTTAAATCCCTTTGGAAAGATTTGAAAAGTTGTTGGGTTGTTCAGTTGTAGCGTTCACTACAAGCTAAAAGGACTAAGAAGGACTTCAGACAGGTGGGAACATCTAGGGACTAAGGAAAAGATCTGATCTAAGAAAAAAGATTGTAAGAAAAAAGACTGCCAAGATAAGAGTTGAGTGTTGCTCATCAATACTCATCTAAAGCTAAAATACCTCTGACCTTTCTAGGTAACTACAGGCCTGGTGCACGAAATTTGTGCACTGGGCAAGGGCGGGGGGAGGGCCCCTCAGCCTGGCCTGTGCCCTCTTGCAGGTTGAGGCTCCATCCGGGAGCCCCGCTTCTGGTTGAGCAACACTCCCCCTGTGGGAGCACACTGACCACCAGGGGGCAGCTCCAGCATTGAGCGTTTGCCCCCTGGTGATCAGTGCATGTCATAGCGACCAGTCATTCCGCCGTTTGGTGGATTTCAATATTAGCCTATTATTATATAGGATTCTTCCATAGGTTATCACATTCAGCTCTATGTGACTTTATACATTTCTCTGGTATACAAAAAACTAACATGCTACTTAATTAACAAGAGAAGTTTAGCTTTTTCCTTCTTTGGAAGAGTAATCCCAACAAATGTTTCTCAAGTAGAGGCCTGTGCTTTTTGACATAGCATGTTAGATGCTCAAAATACTTATCTCCCTTGGGAAATCCATCACATTTCAAATTACACATGTCTGTTAAAGCACAGATCTGTTCTACCTGCCCTGTATTTGTTATTGTTGCTTCTGAAACTTCCTTACAGCCCCAGAGAGGTCTTAATCCCTGTCAGATGCTATTACGTTACCAACTTTTATGTAGTCTTGAAAGGGGCTGTTTATTTAGTTTCGGTGACTCCTTGTTACTGCCAAATATTATTTCATTTCAGCACAGATGTAAGAGGTCCAATGACTGGAATTATTTTACAGCCTTGACATTGTCGAGAGATGGATACCAGTTTAATTATGGACAGCTGAAAATGATCTAGGAGTCACCTGCTCGGGAAATTCATCATCATTACAAACTTCTCACCAAGCTGCAGTCTGAGCACTTGCATAACGTTCCATTGGTGTTAGGCAGACAGTATGATCTATATGGAGCCTGTATCTTCAGCCACCTTTACATTTATGTACAGACAGCTTAACATTGCTTGATTATTTTCTTTTCCTTTGCTCGAAGTGAGGAAACATGTTTCCGTCATTCCCATTCTTCCCCCCCGCCTTTTCAGTCTCCATTGCCTTCCCCCACTGCTACCCTACCCTCCCAGCTGTTTTCCCAATTATGCCTTGTTAGAAATTATTCATTGCTTAGAGAATGTGAGTTGCATAGACTAGACGTGTAAAGGATCAAGTAATGCGAAGACTGCAGTATAGTTGGCACTCAGTAAATGCAGAAGGAATGAAGGAGGGACGAGAGTGGAAGGTACAGGAGAGGAGGCTGTGAACTGCAGACCACTCTTCACACAATTCCTCTGTCTCAGTTTAGAAGAAATTAAGAAGAGCAAACTGCCTCCTTCTCTACTCTCCTATTTCACGGTGCACCATAACAAAATACGTTCCTACACTTTCTCTTTTTCTCTCTGCTTTCCCCAAAGGAATCCTGATTGTCCTTGTTAGAGTACAGAGAGGGTTAAGTGAAAGGAGAATCCATGGTCACCCCAGCTGATAATAAATTCGGGTCACAATGTCTTGCCTCTCCGGGTGCACTTCACTCCACTCCTTTTCTCTCTCCTCCACTTCTGTCCTGGGTGTGAGGCTAGTAACAGTAGGAGCTCATTTCAGTGAGGGTTTACGGTGCGTATGTTACCTACCACACAGGTCTTTTTATGTGTTATTTCATTCCATTCTCAAGGCAGTCTTATGAGATAAGCAGTATTTGTGTTTTCTTTCTGTAGACCAGTGGTTCTCAACCAGGGATGATTCTGTCCCAGGGAACATTTGTCAATGTCTGACGATAGCGTTGGTGTTCAGAGCTGTAGAAGCCAGGGGTGCGCTAAACATGCTGAGATGCGCAGGATGACCTCCTACAAACAGAGAATGTCCTGCTCAAAATGTCAATGGTGATGCTGTTAGGAAACCCTGCTGTAGATGACAAAGCTGAGGTTGAAAGGGTGTAGCAACTTGACCTGGCTCCCAGTGGCATTTTCGAGGACTGGAATATAAATCAGCCTCGCTTCCGCGTGATGCTGCGCACAGGTAGCCATGGCTCCAGAGCCTCTTTATTGTCCCTGTACACACGTGCTCTAGTTCCCAGCATGCATCCTCCCATGTGAGGCACCTCCATGTCTGTGGTCCTTCTCAGTCGTTGGCAAATCCGGCTTTTTCCTCAAATGTGCAGAATCAGGCTCATCTGATTCAGGTTCTTTGCTCTAAACATTGAAAATGTTATAACACACATCAGGGCATAGTTCCTCTGGTTTTTAATATTATGGGCAGATATAACATGTAATAGCAGAATGCACAAATAAATAATGATGCTACCTAAATAATGAACTTGAAAGATGGCACATATATTACCCACTCTACTTTGATGAATAAATTATACAGATTTAATCTGACAGGTGTTTAATGATAAACATAATACCTTCTGTTCTGCAGGATATTTAGGGAGAAATGGTAAATAGCAGAATTACTTTTAAGGTGCCGATCAAAAATGTTAGTAGTATTCTTCTCTTAATATTAATTCTTCAATATCCTCAAGCTAAGTTTTGATGGTGTTTTTAGATACTGAGTATCTTTTAATAATTATCCCAAAGGCAGCTGCGCACATAAACACACAATCTGTGCATACATGTACACAGACACTTGTGCACAGATGTAGGTATGTGTACATGTCACACGTGTGCGTGTCAAAACACTTTTTGCTCAGCCCTGTGCTAGTCTAGACTGAGTTAAAGTTATGGATTCTGCTCCTGTTTACTGAGGTCTTTCTGTGTCTAAACCAACCCTACGTCATGGACCTAAGAATGATAGGTTAAATATGAACTCATATTTTGCGCATTAATACAACTACTGTGCAAACACTATGGACACCCTCCATGGAGGACCCTGAAACCAGATTATTTTTAGGAGAACTGGTGGCTATTTGGAGCTTCTGTAGAGAAAGTCTTTCTTCATCCCATCGCTCTCCGTCACCCCTCCCTTCTCTGCCCCACACAACTACATCTTTCCTCCTCCATCACCTCTTTCCCAAGACCTGTTCCAGACAAGAGAACTGCAGATCTGAAGTCTTCACTCTTCCTCAGAACTCACCTGGATTAAACATGCATCCTATATATATACATACATATATAAGCATGTGCACATATATGTTTATACATATACATACTTGCACGCATATACCCATTGGGTTTCTAATATGTGGGGCAATTCTAAGTGTTTGTCCAGGCATATGCTGTGCTTACTGCTAATGCAGGGAGGAACCACCGGGAGGGGGGATGGAAGAGGGGAAGGGAGGGCACTAGTGTCTGTGGGTGGGCCTGACACTCAGGCAAGGAAAGAATTTGGCTCATTTGCCCTATTTTTGTTGGATTAGATCATTAGATAATATATATGGCCTAAGTCTTTGAGCCAAGTAAGTGATAAAGAGGGAAATATTTTTATTTCTTAGTGTGCTCAAAATCATAAACTTTTTAACAGGAAAAGGACATCTACCTCAAACTAGGATCTTCATTCAGCGCAGCCTCCACTGCACTTTCTGAGCTAAATTTTCTCCTACAGCCCTCTTTCCTGGCCTAGAACACCTCCGGAAGCCCGGCCTGCCCTCCACCCAGCCCTGGCAGGTCCCTCAACCTGGCCTGAGTAGGTCCAGGAGACACATACAGGCTTCGCCTGGCAACAGTTCTTCTCCATTTTAATGAGTCTCATTTGCCCATAAGACTCTCTCTCTCTCTCTTTTTTTTAGTTTCTGACTCATGCCAGGCTAATTTATTTGGTTTTTGGTTTAATGAACACCCAGGTTTTTTTTAAACCCACTTAGGACTGTTTTTCTGCCTAATTCTAAAAGCCTGGATTTTTGTCCACAATTATTCCCCACCCCTGACTGGCTCACTGCTCCCATTTTCTCTTGTAGCCTTCATCTTCCCAACACCTACAGCCCTTATCAGTTTGCTTCCTAGTGCGCGTGTGTGTGCGCATGCGCACACACACACACACGCACATACACATGCACACACTCAAACACATAGATACACACATGCGGATACACAAAAGAACACTGGTACACACATTTACATTGATGAGATCCTGGACAAGTGACCCTTACAATGCTGGAGGTTGAAGGTTTGATTATTTCAATTAATGCAAGTAAGACAAAGGAGGGGAAGCCTTTCTGAAATGTTATGTGAAAAGTGTATTTCCTCTTCAATTCTGTCTCTTCTGCAGTTCTTTTGTTTTCTTTCCTCAAAGACTTTTGCTGCAAATCAAAGGTCCTCTAAGGATTTGTTTTTCATCTAAGACTAAACTACTGGCTCCTGATTGGGTGGAATTGTGACTTATGGAGTGTGAGAAGAAAGCATTTTCAGTGGAAATTAATTTGCTTTTCTGCCTCTCCTGAGATGACCTAAGTATCATAAACATTTTCAGTCTCAAGTTTTGAAATCAGCAGACTTTCACTTTCATTCATTAACCCAAGGATCCACATGTCATCCCTTTGCGGGAAGCCCAAAGAGAAAAGACATGTGTGGGAATCACAGCTCCTCTGAGTATCCCTGGGGAGGACGACATGCTCAGAGTCTGCCATTGCTGAAGGTGCCCAGGAGGTGCCTGCCTTCTGCCAGGAGTGTCAAGGCATGGAGTCTGCCCCCAAGGGGCTGCCCTGGGGCTGTCCCTGCCAGAGGGATCACCCATCCCTCCTCAGTGCTGCCTTGCACTGTCATTGCCCCTTACTCCATGTCCCTGTGTCACGAGAACATGTGCCCCGCTATTCCGGTGACACTCTTCATCACGAATCTCCCCATTTCACAGTAGGATATCACTGTTATTTTGATGCCATACCAGATTTTTGTTTCAAACCCAGCTCTCGACAGACAGTTTTAGATGAACTAGAGAAAATTTGTATAGCCAGCAAAATACCTTTCTCCGGGGATGTTTTGTGCTTTGAGTACATTTAAACACAGTGAGGTAACATTCATGGACTCATAGAGACTTGGAGAGAGAAAGCAACTCCAGAGACATCCCATCCATCACCATGACGCCAGGCAGGCTTCACCTACACCACCCCAGACATAGGTAAATATCCTGTTTTCACAGGTCATCAGGAAAAGAGACTCCACAGCGCTCCTGGGTAACCCATTCCAGTGCTGACTTCCCTTCAGTGATGTTGTTATATTTGTATTACAGGGAAATGTCCCCTACTCAACCACTGTGAGCGTCAAAAACCCAAATTCGTATATTTTGAACCACATGTCACAAAGCAGCCTGACTGTCGGCACACTGTTTAGCTGGTATTGAAAATGCCATTTTAAACCATATACATCTACCCCTGGGCTTGGACCTAACTGGACAGCTCTAATTTTACAGTCAACGCCTGACCGTTCACTCCCTGGGGACTCTCTTCCTCTTGAACGTGGTCCTAATTAGATGGTGAGGTTCTGCAGGGGTGCCTTTGGCTCCCAGGAATCTCAGCCATCAGGTCCCGTTCTCTAATTCGTGTAAGTAGGAGAACTGCTGTAAAAAGCAAAGAGCTATTTCACGGAGGTTGTTTGCCAGACACTCCCAAGGCTTTCTGACACTTGGTTTGTTCCTTAGGTTTTTAGGAACTGCAATTCCAAGGAGTCCTTTCCCCGGCTTCCCCCCTCCGCAATGCAATGCAGGAAACCCCGGTATGCTCTCTAAGAGGTCCAGTTACATTTTGGCCTAAGATAATCCACAGAGCCTTTGCAGTTAGAAGCAAAATAGCCATCTCCCTTTCTTTCAGCTGTTTCCCTTGGCAAAGCGGAAAGTCGTAAGGCACCGGATTGGCCAGGAAAGCCCTGACCAAGAGCTGGTAGGAACCTCAGACAGGACGCAGCCCGATGAGTTGCAGTGTGCGCCGTCATTGTCTGGGACGGAGGGTCTGAAATTGACACCATATGCGCCCGGAGGAGTAATTGCTCCAAGGGGGGAGAAAAGCAACATGTCAGAACATTTTAGTAACACCTAATTCATCCTGGGGTTATAAATAAGTCTGATTTTTGCTTAAAAACAAAAGTCAAACAAATACTTTGACTAGACTAACTTTTGTGACAGTGCTTCCGCTGAAGGTGAGCTTTATTAGGGAGACAACACAAGTAAAGAGAAACACGTAACAACTTTTTTATGGTTTATTTTATGTGATTTTATTTTTTTGCAGTAAATAAAGTGGTTATAGGGCTCCAAGGAAAAGGGCCCAGATGTTAGGGAGTTGTGTGACATTTAGGGGAAACAAGCTGTAAAATGTGGAGTCATAAAACAGGCTGTCAGTGCCACACATCTGGACAATACAGCTGTATGTTCCTAGTGCTGTCGTCACCCAAAGAAAACTCAATAACCTTATTTCACCCCAATTAGGCTGCATACCAACAGGATCAACATTAAATTGCAAGGGGGGAGGGACGCAACATTCGCATGGCGCCTCTGTCAGTCATCTTTTATCTTTCATTCCAATTTGGTCACTCAAAAATAAGTGACTGCTCACGTAGCCATCCCCATTATTATAAAACCCTGTTTAATTTATAACGTACTAATAAGTCAGAGTTTGACGGTTCGGACTGTTTGCTATGCCAGACAACAGACTTTCTGTAGCGTGAACCTGACCTACCTGGTACCCTGTTACGAGCCCTGCCTACCTTTCCTCTGCCCATTTTGGAGAGTTTGCGTCTAGCTCTATTGGGGGAAGCTCCCCCTGCCCTGTTAGGAAAAGAAATTAATTTTCAGACAAACCAATTTAGTTGGAGGATAAATGCCCCTCTCTATGGCATTGATGCATTTTTCCCCTAATTTTTTTGGCCAGCAATGAGGCACCTTTGCAGTAAGGCAAATATTACAACACCAAAATACCATTTCATCTTTTCATCACTGACAGCTTATGCCATAGGCTATGAAATGCCACCTTTTCTAATAATTGTGTTTCTTCACAGGTGTTAGTAGCAGCAAAACTCATTATGGGCAATGGAGAGAAACTAACCTTACCACTGATAGGGAAACTCTTGAAATTTCAACTTCTCCAGATTAAACTTAAGGACCAACAGCGACGGGAAAATGAAAAGAAGGTACTGTACCCTGGTGGGTTTTCTAAAGACAGCAAGCAGCGAGGGAAATGGGGCCAGGTTTCTCCAGGGTGTTTCTTTCTTTCTCTCTCTCTCTCTCTCTCTCTCTCTCTCTCTCTCTCTCTCTCTCTCTCTCTCTCTCTCTCTCTCTCTTTCTCTCTCTCTCTGTCCTTTCCATTAATATCCACCCGAGGATGTTTTCCCATTGATTTTTAGAGAGAGTTGAAGGGAGGGGGAGAGACAGCAAGAGAGAAATTTCATTGTTGGTTGCCTCCCGCCTGTGCCCTGACTAGGACAAGGATCGACCTTGCAACTGAGATACGTGCCCTTGACTAGAACCGAACCCTGGACCCTTCAGTCTATGGGCTGATGCTCTGTCCACTGAGCAAAACCAGCTAGGGCCACGTGTCCTCTCTTCACAAGCCGACCATTGTCACCTAGCACATTTAGCTGTTTATCTCAGCTTCTTAGAGAAAAGGCTCTATCAGAGAAATTATATTTCCTCAAAGGCAAACCCATTAAAAATAAGTTCCCTTATGTAGAAATATGGCAGTATCCAGGGCCTGTGCCTGAAGTCATTTGTATGGCACTCTATTTATATCTAGTGACAAAGAGGGGGACCAAAAAGAGACAGAGAGTCAGAAGTAAATATAAAAAACTGAAAAACCAGCGAAATCGGGGTCCTATCTAAAATTTACCACATGATACTCAACAGGAGTATCTACTAAATAATCGGCTACATCTGTACCTTCATAATAATCTGAATATTTCAGCAGCAATCCATCACTTCTGTTTCCATATTATATGTCTGATTATTTCTTCACATGTAGACCTTTCATTTAATTAGCCTTTGGAAGTCAATTTGTGTGTTTTCCAAAGATTCATCTTTTCATCTGAAAAATATTTTTAAATACTTTTAGTAAAGTGATGCCAGGTTCAAATCCATTTGCTATTATCATTACTCAAAATAAGAGATGTTTTTCTTATTTTGTAAATCATGCTGAAATATTTTGGGAAGATCAGATGCTCCTGTATGTACATATATAACATGTGCCTGTGTGTATGTTTGAAATGGATTTACATATTCGTTGTCCTTTTATGTCCCTAAAAGGAAGAGGTAAAATCAATTCATGTAAGAAGACAAAGTGACCATGTGCCAATAATACCTTCTTCACCTTGGCAAGACCCTCAAATCCAGGTCTCCTACTTGAATTGGTCTCTTGACAGGATAATTGTAGAACAAAATAATAATGCCACCGTATATTTGTAATGTTGGGCTTTATGTTTTTCAAAGAGATTTCTCATATAGCATCTTATTAACATGGCACATATTGTCCTCAGGAAATTTCTACTCATATGAGCACAGGCGATGGTCTAGTTTTCCACCTATTGAAGCATTTTCCATCACGTACAGGAGACTTATACCTTAACTACTCAGAGACGTTGGGACTTGGCAGAAGAAAAATTGGAAAATTTGAAACTATAGAAACATCTTTTCTGGCCTTTTTAAATTCCAGTGTCACATGGGAATCTGAATTAGAAAAAATAGACTGTGAGTCCTGGAACATTCCTGCACCTTCTGTTTGCTTTGTGCTTTTTCATAGCACCTACAAATAGATCTAACAGGCTAAGGAGTGTCAGTGTACTTACTTGTTTGCCACCTATTTTAAGCTAGTAACTGTTTTTAATAGGAATAGATTTTAGACTTAAGTTAACAGGCTTGAAGTAACAATAAATGGAATATCCTGAAAGCTCAAGAAATGTTTTTAAAGCTAGCCAGGAGCAATGATATAAAAATATTTCTGAACTGTTATTTTGCTCAGCATTTCTTTGAAACGTGAACTATAATAATATAGTTATGAAATTCTGAAGATATGGAGATAATCTTTATTTGCTGAAAATTCAAAAGTCGTAAGGAATTTGGGGCTTGAATTTTAGATTTATTTACATATTATATATAAGTAATAGATGCTTAAGAGAACTCTGAGCAATTAAGAGCCAACAATTACACAATCTGATTTGATGTCTTCATTAGATCGGGTTCCCAAAATACCAGCCCCAAATCCTCGTGTTGCAACCATATGAGTAAGTGATGAAACCTGATTGGAATGGAATACTTTCCTTTACTCTTGGTAAAGGCAAGATTAAGGGTTTTTTTGAGGGATGATATAATCTACATTCATTTCAGCAATACTGCCCAAGAGGTCAGTCGGGACAATTGAGGTTAATGTTTGTCAGCCAGGGAGTTTGGCAGAAAGCAAAATAAATATAAAGTATGTAAAACTGACAACATGCTGTGGATTAGAAATTGAAAAACAGAAAAGAGGGCTTTACCCAATTTTCTTCTCTTTCCTAAACCCAGGGTAAGATTCTGAAATTCCTACAGAGGAGTGTGTGTCTCTTCAGGTTTTTAACTTCAATGTGAAATCTATGTAGATGTTTTCTTTTGAATGCTAATTATATTTCTTACATCTGTACATTTTCTGAAAAATTTTTAAATGAAGGTTTAAAATATCTCCAGAACAATAATTATAGAAAATATTAGGGGAAAGCTGTGGACAAAATTTAATATAATTCAGATCCTGTTCTTTTCCCCCAAAGAAACAAATATAATGTATCACTATATATTTGATCCTGTTTTATTAAATCTTTTCTTAAAAGTAAATGGTAAATAATATAGTTTCAATTGCCAGGTACAGTAAAAACTAATTTTTTAGATTCCACTAATTTTAATAATTTATAACACTTTAGTCTGGGCTCTGCTTAACATCTCATTGGCTTTGACCATGAAGGAAGTTTGCTGGCTAATGAGTAGTATAAAAAAAACAATAATAGAAGAGAAGATAGTTCTTAGAAGTAGAAGAACAGTTTTTGAAGCCTTTAGCACATGAATTTCTGGGAGGCAATCCTTGCCTCTAACTGCAAAAAAGTTGAATATATTTGAAAACTTTATCTATTTAGAAATAAACTTATTGATTACTTCTCTATGAATACCATGAAGGAAATATATATACTGTATTTCTTTAAATATATTTTAGCATTTCAGAACTTCTGAATATGACTCTTTTACAATTAATCTCAAACTATATTTTATTGTATCTTAAAATGTGAATAAGTATGTTTTGCTTAGAAATAAATTTTCCCATCACATCATTATCTCAGCATTTATTCTGCATTTTTAGTTCTTATCAATCTGTTGTTAATTAACACACATTTATTGAAACAAATATTTAGAAAACATTGTAGTGGGAATATATATATTTTCATAATGTTCTTTATAATTTTAAAATAAATTACTTGGTTTCCATTCTGAAACCTGTTTTCATTTAGCCATTATCTGAATATGATAGCATCATTAACAATTTTACTTCTTTTTAATTCTAACTTTTCTGTTATATATTAATTATAAACATTTATTTAAAGCTAAAATACTTCATTGTGATTCAAACTATATTAAGAATTTAACCAATAGAAAATATTTAATCATCAAAAAATACATGAAAAATGGCTATAATACAAAAAATTAACAATTTAATTAGTCAAACTAAATCTAGTTTTCTGTGCCTTGGGGTTAAGTCAAGTTCAGAATATTTGAATAGAGTTTTGGAAAAAAAGCAAATATATTCTAGTTGTGCTTTTAATTTGTGTATTCAAATAACTAGTCCATATTTTCTTGGATATTTTTAGCATCTTTTTATATAAAAGCAGAACAGTTCTTTCTGGCTTATATACTTAGTACAAGTTGCCTTATTTCCCGATGTACTAGGATGAAGAGAAAATATATATACATGAAAGAACTATGGAGAGAGAGTGTTGGTAAACTTTTCTTAAGACAACTCAAGATTAAAAGCATGTGGATTTGATAAGATGTGACGATAAAGCCTCAGACAGCCCGAGCCTGCTCATAACAGCGACAGAGAAATGGGTCACTTTCATACACATTTTCCAGCTTGCTCCAGCTGAAACCCTGAAGCACTGGAAACCAGCCAATGTAATGCCATTGTGTGTGTGTGTGTGTGTGTGTGTGTGTGTGTGTGTGTGTGTGTGTTTGTTTTAAAAGAAAGACCATAGGGACATACCAGGAAATTATAGGCTGGTTAGTTTTGATTTAGTTGTGGTTAAAATATTCAGAAACTATTTCAAGAAATCAAACAGAGGAAGAGCAGGAACTTGGTTTAGAGGGACCCTGCGGATTTAGGGAAGGCGTAACTTGCCTCACTGGCTCCGTGGAATTCTTTAAGGCTGGTTATTGAAATGGGGATACTACCATCAAAACTGGGATCTAAAAAGCTGCAAAATCCAACAATTCATGACAAATGACTCACTGGCTGGCAATTCTGTAAAATAAAAGTGCTTTGCAAATTGGGATCCTTTAATTAATAAAAAACATTTTATAGACTTCATGAAAAATGTGCAGAAACACATATTTAAAATTGAGCAGTATTTTAAAATACAAATAGCTACAATTACAGCAGCTAATAATAGTTAGCTACCATTATTGACTGTTCGGCACTATACTAAGCTCTTCACACAAGCTATATAATTTAATTTCTTAAACGACTTTATGAAGTACAGAGTAGTATTCCCAGTTGGCAGATGGGGAAACTGAGGGTGTGAAAAGTTAGGTAACTTTCCCAAGGCTGAATAGCTGCTCGGAGGTGGAGCTGGAATTCAAATCCAAAACTGTCAAACTCTAAAGACCATGCTCTTACCACTCTACATACCCCTCCCCAGTGTGTCTTGATATTAATGCAGAGTGGCTGTCTTGGCTCAAAACCAGTAGAGTGGCTGCCAGAGATATTTCCCTGTGACAGCAAAGGCTCTATTCAGTGATCTGCCAACAGCCAGCTGGTTGCACTAATTGCATGCATACAGCATCCCAAGGTTAAGTGCAGAGACAGGTCATGAAAAGTAACTAAGCTCAGCAAAGATAAAGACCACTGAGCTAACTGACCACCAATTCCAAGGGAATCCTGACTTTATTTCCAGTCCTGTCCCCACCCAGAAATGACCTGGTCTCTGTGGGAATCTCTTAGAACTAGACTTCCTGAATTATTCTAAACATTCTTGCCCCTTCTCTCTACCCTTCTGGATATTGAGGTAAAACAGTGATGTTCAACTGGTGTGCCACAAGAATGTTTAAAACATGCAATACCTAACTGCTTAGTCAGGGGCACTGACCTCTTTTCCCTTAGATTGTCACTTAGATTGTCACATAAAATAATGACAACAGCCAACATGATAATAGCTGTCTGGTGTGAATGAATCAAAATAATTTTTTGGTCAGATTGGGAAAAAATGTATTTTTTGGTGTGCCACAGAATTTTGGTAATTATTTTATGTGTGCCATGAGATGAAAGAGGTTGAAAACTGCTGAGGGATAATAACATTGGCTGATCTTGTTGCTAAAGCCTCTGAATCTCATGGAGTCCTACAGGAGACAGACATTAGACATCAGACCCACCACCTCACCACCACTACTGCAGGCTCCTAACTCAGTCCCATCCATCCATTATATTTTCTGTTTGTCAGGAAAGTGAGGAGGAGAGCAGAGGGCAAAGAATAAATGTAAAATAGAGAAATGGAAAAAAGAAATGTTCAGAATGCCATAACCAATCAACAACTTGGTATAGTCTTTTGTCCTTTCTGTGGATTAGTTTCTTTATATAGCTGCAATCATAGTAAAAAGAAATTATTCAGCTTTTTAAAAATTAATATATTTTTTACTCCTTACCACACAGCATTCATATGTATTAATTTACTGCTTGTATAATATTCTATGGACTGCCATAATTTTCTTAATCATTCCTCTATTGTTGAGCATTTCAATTATTTCCATATTTTTTTTCAAAAAGCAATGTTTTGATGAAGAACTTTATAGTATAGAATTCTTGATTTTTTAAAATAATTTCCTTAGAATAGGTTTATAGAAATTGATTAATTGAGCCCCTAAATGTCCCCATAACCTTGTGATTCCAAAACAGGTTCTAGATCCATTTAGACTCTGTTCTCCATTTTTTTTAAAAAAATAATTCTCTGGTCGAATGAACTTGGAAATTACTGTGTTAAGTTTTGGAGATTTCATAGCACATTAGCTTATTACAAATGGGCAGTTTCAGGAAAATAAGTCTGTTTAGTCTGTCTTTCAAACTTATTTGACACCATACATTTCTTTCAGCCCATCTTTTGTCCTCTCACCTGTGACTAGTAGAATAGATTGTTTATGAAGTAGAGTGATATCTTGACAGAGAATCAGAGTAGCATTCAGGACACAGAGCCAATTTCTCATAAGCCACATAATGATGGAATGGCTTAGTCACATAACCTCCATGAGTATGGTCTTTACCTACGTCCTTAATAATATTTGGTGGGAATCTTATGATAGAACATATAACACACACACACACACACACACACACACACACACAATTATATACAAATATTAAGAAGCACTATTAACCAAAATAATAAGATGAAGTTGAGTGATTTACCAATCGTTCCACTGACTTTTACCTTCCATTCATTGTGAGGAATAACAGAACAAATACATCAAGGAGTCATTTAGAATAAAATACAACCTAAAATATTTGAAGTATCAAATAACTACGCTGCCATGTTTCAGACAGGGAGAATTTGTATTTTTCCCTTTAAAAAGTGAGACTAACAAGATTAAGAATTTTTAAATAGGTGTCACTTGATACTCAACTGAGTACATCAAATGTTCATACTATTTTTGGTTGTTGCTAAGACAAGAACTCACCATCTGCTATGTAGCTTAACTGGTTAAGAAATCCCTGTGCCTATCCAAGGCCTTCTCACAGTAGGAGGCACCCAGATGCTTTTTGTACACGTCGCATTTTAAATAAAATGTACTTTGTAATGAACTTGAGTCTCCCTTCATATGCTGAGAAACATGTGTTCCCTAAACATGGTGGAAAGAGGGTCCTTTCGGATACACCCTCCGATATTTTTGTCTTGAATTGGCAAGAGTTTGCCTCTGAGTTCTTCAAGTTGTGAGCAGATCACCGTAGAGTAAATAGGAGTATGCATGCTATGTTAGCCAGCAGTGAAGAGGGTCAAAGAAGAAGGGTAAACAAATAGTAGCATATGATTTAGGAGGGGCCAACTTTCAGAATACTCCGCTATTCAGGCTCACTTTGCCCTAACCTGCCCCCAAATTGCAAAGCATAAGCTTATATGTCCTGGAGGGGCTTATTCAGAATGAGAGAGAGCTGAGAAAAAGGAGAGGAGATGGGAGGTGACCTTTGTGTGCTCGGAGCTTGGTAATAAAAGGATGCTTTACCTTTGGACCAAAGTAGAATTCTAGAGGTTAACAGTCGATCGTTGTCCAGAACCCGAGGGTCAAGGGGACTGTCCTGGTTCAGTTCTCAAGTATCGGGGGCGAGAGGAGTAAGGAACACAAGTAGGAAGACCGCCACTGGAGTGAGCCCTGGGGGAGAAAAAGGGACTGGCTAGGCCAAAGAACATGCTCCAAAATCTCCCAAGGGCTTCTCTGCCTGGACCTGGCTCTTGGGAAGACAAGGTGCCTCCCTTTGCTTCTGTTTCTACCATACAGTGTCTGCACCGGGCCTTCTCACAACAGAACAGTCCAGATGCTACCATGCAGTGCAGATATAACTGCTCTACCTGGGAAATTCTTTACAGAGTGAAATCCTGCCAACTGAAGATGCATCATTGTTAATGGAAAACACAGAACACTGAATTGTATAGAGAAAACAGTAACGATTATATGAAAATGGTGCATAAACATAATTTAAAGAATGCATTAAATATCATCTTCCACTCATTTTCTCTGGATGATGGAATTATGGTGATTTTTGTAAATTCTGTATATCTTTCCCAAATTTTCAGGAATGATATTTTTTATAATTTAAAAAAGTTATTTAAAGAAGTGAATCAACATTTATAGATATTTTAAAAAGACTTTTGTGAAGGAGGGAGGTAAATATTGATACAGTCTCCTAGCACCCACCCCTCCGCTCTTCGTGCCTAGATGTGCCTCGTCACCACTTAGGCTCAGCCAGATCTCCACCATCCTGGCCTGAAGATTGAATAGATGAGTAGACAGTGATTAACTGAAATAAACTGAGTCCACCTGACAGTAGAAAAACCATTGCTTGCTCACTGTGTGATTTGGAAGAAAAAATGTTCTCTCTTTTCAGGCCATAGAAGACAGACTTAAGTTAGAAAAGGAGGAAGGGAAAGCGAAAACTCCCAAGGAAAAGAAGGCCGCAGATGCCAAAGCTGCCAAAGGAAAGGGGAAGGACCAGCCTGAGGCGAGCACAGCGGTGAAAAAGAACACCCAGCTAAAACGGAGGGGAGAGGAAGATGTGATCAAAGTTTACATTGGTCAGTAAGCTGCTGCTCCTGTTGGTTGCCTTTCACTTCTTGCCTTATCACCTACTGAGAGCAATTCCCCAGCCTTTTCACTGTTTATAAAACCATAAATCACATATTACCCATCACCCCCTCGTAGAAAAAAATAGTTCTATTTGCAATTCATTTATATTTTCAGCAAATATTTATTTAGCACCTGTCTTGCTATGGGCACATTTACATAATACACATAAAGGATGAAATAATGAGCGAGCTGTTGGGCACAGGGGAGCTTACTATCTTCTTGGGAACGTTTTTTAAAAGGCAGACATAATTATAAAGCAAAGTAAAAAGTGGTTATTGTCATGAGTGAAATACAGTGGTAAAAGAATTAGACCAGTTAATGTGGGACTCAGAGCTTCCTGGCTTCAACTTCTCCAACTATCAGTGTGTCTTAGAGAAACTTTAAGTTTCTTCCTTTTTAGATTGTTGGTATAGAAATTATTTCAATTAGATAGCTATGAGCAATTCATTGCCACCTTCCCATGAGTCCAAATGGAGCTACCTGTTATTATTTGCATAATATGTAAATGAGATGGCAGGCCTTCCCATCCCTCACCCCATGTCTATCTCTGCTCAAAATGCTTTAACTAGGCTTAGAAGCACTGACATTATGGATTCCATGGGCAATATTAATGCTGATTTGTTTAGTGATAGAATAAAAATCATTACCTGAGAATTAAAAGTGTGTGCGCCTACTGCACTATTTTAAAATTGATCTTAGTGGGATATTGTGGGATATAACGTTTTCAGTTACCATCCACTCTCAATAGCTGCTGCCTAACCCACACTCAGCATTCACACCTATTGACATAAATACCCGGAATACTTTGGTAGGGGGCATGTCCATATTCAATATTTCCCTCTCCTGTAAACACCTCTCCTTATAAAATACCACAAAGCTGCAGCTACTCGTAATTCAGGAGTAAATCCAGATGTTGCTCAAAAGAGATTAGAAACAAAAAAAAAATCACAGCCTACACTTTGTTGTTTTTTTTAAACAAAATCCTAAGCACACATTTTCCATGATCACAGGCCCTGTGTATGTTTGTCGTCCTATTACGCCTATGTCTCATTTGCAAAAGTGATTTAATATTTTGTAAAATGGCTTCAGCCTTCTTACTGGAAGGGCAGTAATGAGAACCAGTTAGGACTGCATTCCAGCCAGCTGGACTGATTTTGGCAAGCCAGGGGATTGTAAACGCATACATAATGTACACAGCCATGGAACTGGCTGAGTGCAACCTGTTCTTTTAAAGTGACACCTCCTTTTCTTTCTGGTATTGTGGACAGATGACGAGCCAGATGATGGTGCCCAACATTACATTATAGTTGTGGGCTTCAACAATCCTCAGCTATTAGCGATCATGACTGAACTCGGCGTTCCCATAAGCAGCGTGATAAAAATATCTTCAGAGAATTACGAACCTCTGCAGGCACACCTGGCAGCAGTTAGCCAGCAGCAGGAAGTGGTTCTTCAGCCAGAAGGTATGCAGCCTGCTCCACAATGTACTGGGTCCTTCAATATTCCCCGCTGTCCTTAAAGTACAAATGCACGTTTCTGTCCAAAACATAGTCATACCATACATACGTTCTGAAATCCTTTCAAGACTTGGATTCAATGTTTATTCTGCTTGCACTAGCCAGGTGTTGTAAATTTTGCAAATTAAAATCATCTTCTGTGTTTATATCGTTACACAGCCACAGAGAACATAGATGGCAGGTCAAAAGACTTGGTTATCCAACTACATTTCTCTGGCACATTTGATCTATAACTTTTACCTAGACCATAGGGTGGGTAGATCTGCTGTAGAGAATCCATTCTTCCAGAAGCCACAGTCACCAAGTGGCCCAAGGGAGATCATGGTCTTGGATGCTTGCTGTGCTTTGCTCCTGGCTTATTGTGATTACGCAGAAAGGGCACCTTATCTTCCGGGCCTTAAAGTAGTGCGTTATGGGATGAAGCCTCCACCACACTACCATTCAGTCATTGGAGCCTGGAGCTCTTCATCTAAGGCAGTGGTTCTCAACCTTCTGGCCCTTTAAATACAGTTCCTCATATTGTGACCCAACCATAAAATTATTTTCGTTGCTACTGTTATGAATCGTAATGTAAATATCTAATATGCAGGATGGTCTTAGGCAACCCCTGTGAAAAGGTCATTCGACTGCCAAAGGGATCGCAACCCACAGGTTGAGAACCGCTGATTAAGGGCTTTGTGCCTGACCACCTCTGTGGGAAGGAACAAAATGCTGCTGCATCCATTAGACGATAGAACTGGGATTTGGTATATAAGCCCATGTGACCCAGAAGTCCAAGCTCATTCTGCCATCTACTGTTACTTTTATTGTTATTTATTAATAATACCATTTGCATGGTGTTTTGTAACTTACGCAGCTACATCCCCTTTTCTATAACACTACATTTTTAAAATTCCTGTTCCAAGTAAGAAATTGCTGCCACTGATGATGATAATAGCTAGCATTTATTTGATACATGCAATGATTCATATAGTTTTCAGAAATGTGCTTCATTTCCATTTTCCTAATTAGGACTCTGCCTAGAGGCAGTTATTAAGTAAGAGTAGAGATTCAAACCTAGATACTTCTATTTCAAAGATATTTGTAACACTAAATAATTCATTATTGGAGCCAGTGGTGTTGGTGGTGGTGGTGGTGGTGTGTGTATGTGTGTGTGTGTAGGGGTGTGTGTGTGTGTATGTGTGTGTGTGTGTGTGTGTGTGTAGGGGGGAGGGGAGGAATGCTGCATAAACTTCATAGTCTCTCTATATAAATTATTTAATTTATAAAAATAAATAATAGAAAAATAACCTTTAGACTAATGAGATATTGGTAGTAGAGACTATTTTAGCTATAGATATAATAAACATAAGTATTTTAAGTTTTCAAGTGTAACTTGAAACTATCATTATTTTATAGTCAGAGCACAAATGCCCAGAGAAGCCAGTATTTATGTTAATATGACCAAGAGTTAAGTGAGGTATAAATTGGTGAGCCAGTTTGTTTTTAGCCATTTGGGAAAGAAGAACCAAATTATTTGCATTTGTAACAAGTTATGCAGCAAATAAACACTAAGTTGGTCAGAAAGTCGTTGAGCAGTAAAACTGCTCCTATACAAATGCAATGTGAAGTGATAAAAATATTGAACATATTACCTCCAAAATATGTAACCGTATCATAATCTTCAGGGCCTCAACTGTAAGATGAATGGGATGGGACAAGTTCATATTTAACACCAATTTCAGAAGTAAAATCCTCTGATTTCATAATCATATAGTCCAGTTCCAAAGTCTTCTCAAAATTGCATTTATTTTTTTGCATTTTCTGGAACTATATAAGACATCTTACATTGCATATGACGTGCCATGTCCACTTATAGTGGGAAGAAATTCAACACTCTCATTTTGTAGTATAAACATGTTGCTATTATTAGCTATAGAAGCTGAAAAATTGAAGAAAGAGAATACCATAAAAGAACTTGACATTTTCTGGAAGTACTTGGAACCGATCCTGAATAATGAGAAGCCTGAAACAAATCTCTTTGATGTTGCTCGATTTAAATACACAGTCAAGGCGGATGACTTTCCTTCCGACTGGTCGGACAGCCAGATGATGGTAAGTACCCGCAATAAATAGAGTGAGTGCTGTGCACATGGATACTGTGGTTCCATTTACCCATTCCTTCCTTCCACAGATATTTATTCTTAAGACACAACTAGTGAAATGACTAGTTGATCATAGACTATAGATAAGGTTTTTCCTTTATCTTCAAGACAATGAGAGCATTGAATGCCCAGTAACGGTTATAGACTGAATCTATAGCTTTTAGTGTATGAATTAGTGACAAAGAATAAGAGGTAGATGAAGAGCCTTGGCCGAGTAAGCTCAGTTGGTTAGGGCACTGTCTCAATACACCAAGATGGGCTCAGCCCTGCAGTGTGATGTATTTTAGCTGAACTGAAAGCACATTCTTGGGAGGGACCACATGAAGTGAGTGCTCTAAAGGGAGCTGGGCAAAGCAAGGTGAGGGCGGTAGATGAGTGTCTGTGGTCAGGGACTTGGATAGCTGCCAAGAAAAAAGCAAAACACCAAAAAACCTGAGGAGAGCGGGATCACAGCCTAGAACAGTTTCTGAGCCAAAGGGTAGGTGTCCATGGCCATGGGTTGGAGCATGAACATTTCTCGTTAGGAGAGTCCCTGATTCTTTTTTCTTGAGATGGGTGCGCACTTGGTGAATGAAGTACATGATAACACTGAGGAGGAGGCCCAGATTTGAACCTCCAAGGATGGACAGGACTTGAATAAGTAGCAATGGTAGATCAATTTGAGTTATAAAGACTGCCAACAAAAGGCATTAGCTGTCACTGTGTAGAAACAGAACACTTAGGTCTAACTTGCTAATAGTAAGAATATATATTTGCTTTGTCCTAGACTTGGAAAATGAAGCTGAATGTAGAAAAGCTGTAGCTGAAGACAGAGCTTGTTTTAGGCAAAATTGGTTATGTCAAAGTTATGGGTTCAATCTTTGATCAGGGCACATACAAGAATCAACCAATGAATGCAGAAATAAGTGGGACAACAAATTGATCTCTCTCTCTTTCTCTCTCTTTCTCCCCGCCTCTCTCTAAAAATTAATTTAATTTATTTTTTAAAAAAAAAACACACAGCTACTTCTAGTAGAAGTAGACTAGATACATGGTATAGATACATGGTGTCACACTCTCAGCTATGTCTTTAAGTTGCTAATGGCCTCACATCCAAGGCAGGAGTCAGACAAAGAGCCTTCTTCCTCTGTGGAGGAAGGAAAGCATTAGTACCTTTGGCTGCAAACAGGCAGGCTATATTTCTGCTCAACCAAGGTAATGAAAGCTTTACATCAAATAAATGCCCATCAAGAAGTGCTAACTTTCTCGTGTAAGACATCTGTAACATCTCAAGTTAAGACCGTGGTTGCTGAAATAATTTTCTGGCTTTTAGCATATGATTTGCTGTTTGTTTTAAAAATAAATTAACTAGTTAGACTAAGAGGTCACTGGGCAGAACTTTTACTATATTTCTTTAAAATACAAACAAACAAAAACATTTTTTGATGCCAGGCTTGGGTAAATACCAGGCTGAAGCTTAACTGAAGAATGCACAGAATGAGAGTAGACACCTGAAGACCAGACTGACAGGTGTGCTGTGAAGATGGGCCGAGCTAGACACTGCTCTTAATCTTGCCAGACTGTGGTCACGGGCCCACAAGAAGCTATCTCACCCTACCTTACCTCTTTAGCTCAGACATAGGATGAGCCTATTGAATCCTCCCTTGCTTTCAAGCAGACAGACCTAGTGATAGCAGTGCCTTTCTACTTCTGGAAATGAAAGCCCAGGTGATAGAAGCATCTGATTTATAACTGACCTGCCAGATCATAAAATTTGTGGGTATTAGAGGAGCAGTGGTCTATCAGGATTTCTTAGTTGTTGTTTTTTCCCTTAAGGTAGCACAGGTGAAAGAAAAGGGGAGGCAGGGAGGAAAGGAAGAAATATTGACTGCACACACTGCAGTGTACTTGCACGGATGATGTCAAATTTGTGCAATGCTTCCTATGTGTCTCTTGCATAGCCCAGCAAGAAACCATGCGCAGCTGATCTTGGGCTGAGGAAGTAGAAATTACCTATCTGATGTACTGTTTTAGAAACTGAGGTACCGAGAAAATAAGCCACACTGCTGAAATGAATGAATAGGGTGCTTTTCACTCAGTTCAAGCATTAATTCAGCTCTTAACAATATTAGGTAGCCATAAGGCCCTCCAAAAGGAAGTGAACAAGAACAGTTCAACAAAGGAAGACTCAGGTGCTATGGCTGGGATTCAGTGGTTGGGGAAGTGCTTTCCTATAAAAAGTGATAGGTTTGACAATGAGATATCACCTCACACCTGTCAGAATGGCTGTCATCATAAATCAACAAATAAGTGCTGGAGAAGGTGTAGAGAAAAGGGAACCCTTATGAACTGTTGGTGGGAATGCAGATTGGTGCAGCCACTGTGGAAAACAGTGTGGAAGGTCCTCCAAAAATTAAAAATGGAACTGCTTTACGGCCCAGCAATTGCACTTCTGGGTATATATCTGAAGAAAACCAAAACACTAATTTGAAAGAATGTATGCACCCTTGTGTTCATTGCAGCATTATTCACAACAGCCAAGATCTGGAAACAGCCCAAGTGCCCATCAATAGATGAGTGTTACATTTATATAATGAAATGCTACTCAGCCATAAAAAAAGAATGAAATCTTACCATTTGCAACAGCATGAATAGACCTAGAGGGCATTATGTTAAGTGATGTAAGTCAGTCAGAGAAAGACAAATACCATATGATTTCACTTATATGTGGAAAATAAAGAACAATGTAAATAAATAAATAAACCAAACAGAAACAGACTCATAGATACAGAGAACAGACTGATGATTACCAGAGGGGTGGGGGCTGAGGTCAGGGTGGAAAAGGTGAAGGGGTTGAGAAATGTAAATTGGTAGTCACAAAACAGTCATGGGATGTGCTGCAAAGGGAATGTAGTCAACAGTATTGTATAGCTATGTACAGTGTCAGGTGGGGACTGGAAATATGGGGGGAGAACGCTTTATAAAGTATATGATTGTCTAACCACTATACTATACACCTGAAACTAGTACAAAATAATATTGAATGTAAACTGTAATTGAAAAAGAAAAAAACATTTTTAAGTGATAGGTTTAGCTGTTAAGGTAGATACACACCATACATCTGATTCCAACAATATGAAATGAGTAACTGATTTTCACCAATTCTGTCACCTATAGCTGGAATTGGGCACGAGCATTTTTGAGAGCATTGCCTGTTTGATGTATGACACCCTGGACTGGAAAAGGCAGCATCAGCACTATTTGGAGAGCATGCAGCTGATTAAGGTCCCACACGTGGTTAGTGAGAAACCTATCTTAGAAGCCACACTAACTTCTGAGGTAGGCAGGTGCTCAAATGTCTTTTCATGAATGGAATGATTAACTGAACAACTTAATTTTCACTTTTATAAAACATATGAAGAAAACATCATATAAATACTTGTAGCAAGGTCATACTGCCTGTTGGGATTTAATAGGTGAGGGTAGGAACAAGGGAAGACCCCTCAGGGACAGTCTGAAAGGGCACCTATGTGATGGGGGCTTTACAAGCTCCCCAGCTCCCTGCCACATGCAGAGGTGCCCCACCATTCCCAGCCCATTGTGCAGTAAGTGGTCTGGAACAAGGAGAGCTGGCAGTCGGTTAATGATGATATCTGCTTAGCGCCTATAATGTGCTAATGCTGGGCGAGGTCTGACAGTGCAACAATGAGCAAGACTCCTCCCCTGTCCTCCTGTGGAGGCTAACTTTTAAAGAGGACAGCAGTCAAGTCAAGAGCAGTTTCAGCACAGTCAGCTCAGAAGGAGAAGCCGTAAAACATGGCACCTACCCTGGTCTGGAGGAGTAGGAAAGAGAGAGGAGGCAGGAAAACCTTACCAGGCGGGTCAGTGATGTGGTGAAGGCTGAGTAGAAGTTGCCAAAGGCATGGCCAGATGAGGGAAAGGGACAGACTGGCCTTCTCAAGAAAGGGGCAGAGATGTATGAAGACATGGAGGTCAAAGAAAAGAATTATTATGGCACAAACCAGGACCAAGGTGTAGGTCAGTGCCCTCAGGCCATATGGGCACAGTGGCGAACAATAGCATGAACCAAAGCTGGATAGGAGCCGGGATGCCCATTGGTGCTGAGTTAAAGAGTCTGAGTCTCCTCCTAAAGGTGATGGGGACCATCGGAGGATTCTGAGAGGGAGAATGGCATGATTCGGAGTCACCCAGGGAGGAAAAGCTTTTTGACTCTCAGTGCCCCTTCTCCCCATCACATTCCTGGCTAGTGAACTCTGTTAGGAAAAATGGGAAAGTGTCTGTACCCACTAACTTCTTCCTTTTGTTTGAGCCTAATATCAGCAAATGATTTTGTGGCGGGAACATAATCATACAATCTCAGAATCCTGTCAGATCCCATCAGACCTGCATTTGACGAAAGCATCTCCCAGCTGGACATCTCAGTTGTTTCTTTATAATTCTTCTTTTAGGCTCCACAACCTGTTGCCCCAGCCCCTGGGAAGAAGAAAGCACAAAATGAAGAATTACAAGCTCTACCATCAGCACGTATGAGACCTGTTGTTGGAGGCTCTAGGCCAGCGGTTCTCAACCTGTTTCTCTCAACCCCTTTGGAGGTCGAACAACCCTTTCACAGGGGTCGCCTAAGACCATTGGAAAACACATATATAATTACATATTGTTTTGTGATTAATCACTATGCTTTAATTATGTTCAATTTGTAACAATGAAATTGAGGGTCACCACAACATGAGGAACTGTATTAAAGGGTCGGGGCATTAGGAAGGTTGAGAACCACTGCTCTAGGCCATGAGCAGGGGCTTTGGAATAGTGACTGTCCACTGTACTGCTTTTAGTTATCCCTTCCCCTGCAGATCCTCTGCCTGATAGTGCAGGGTCATAGTCTGAATCGGTGGATGAGATTTTACTGGAAGACCTGGAGAGTGCATCTTGATTGAGCAATGACATTTTGTCTATTTTACAGTGGCTTCTGTCATCACAACGGAAGTAGACATGAGATATTACAATGATTTGCTGAATCCAATTCCGGAAGAATTCATTTCTGTGCCCCTGATACTGCACTGTATGCTGGAACAGGTAGGTGAATAACCGACCTGCTCAGTCATTGCCTCTCTCCTTGCTTCCATTTTTTAAAAATGATTTTAAAATTATATACATAATACCTGAATGCATTTTCCTGTACAAAGATTAGAACATTTTAGATAAAACTAAAGTTTGCTTTGATCTTCAATCCCCTTTCTTTTGTTATGCTCTGGAATTGTTTCTATAACATTCCTTCAAGTTTAGTAAACCTGTCCTTAAAACTATCTATGTCTTTTGTCATTTTAATGAAAGAGAAAAAGGAGTTGGATAGGTGGATAAGGTGTTTAATGGTCTTTAGCTATCTTTAACATTTCTTTTATACTTGTAGATTTAATCAGTGTTTTCTATTTCCAAGGCCAACTTCAGACATTCATATTTTTTTTAGAAATACGTCAATCTTATTTGTGTTTTAATTATCATACAAAGTTCTTTATTCACTTATATGCATTTTTTAATTTCCTTCATATCTGGTTATATTCCTTTTCTATCACTGATCTTATTTATTTGTGCCCTCTCTTTTATTGATCATGGATGTCAATGATATATCTATTTGTATTTATCTTTTCAAAGAACCAGCATTTGGTTTCATTGATCAACTCCTTTTTACTTTTTTTTTTTTTCACTTATCGTAATTATGTCCTTCTGCTTTCTTTGGGTTTATTTTGTATTTCATTTTAATTGAAAGCTTATTCTATTTATTTTTACTCTCCTTTACTTCACACAAGTCTACACGTTTCCATCTGAGTATTTCTTTGGCTACATCCTGATGTTTTCAATTCTAAAGATTTTTCTTTTTTTTTTTGACACTGTTTGTTATGGTTAGTAAACATGATATGCATGTTTAAAATATTTTTTAATTATCTGAACTTTTTGAGTGATTTGATGTACATGGTCACTGGTGAATTTTTAATATGTATTTGAGAAGAGATTTTTATTAACTTATTTAATCCTTCAAACAACCCTATGAAACAGGAACTATTTTTATTTCTTACTTTACAGATAAGAAAACTGAGGCATGAAAAGGTTAAGTAACTTGTTCAAATAGTAAGTGGCAGAAACTGCTTACTACTTAAAACCAGTCCATCTGAGTGGGAAAGTAGGCATGCAGTCTTTTAAGACCTCACTTTCTCCTTATGCAGGAGACTCTTGCCCTTTACTGACCTCACCATCCATCTGTAACTTTTCTATCTTAAAGAAAGAATGAGGACTTGACCTGAACCCCAGTTCCTCCAAGTCAGTAGCCTTGGGCCTGAGCCAGTCACCTAGCGTCAGTCCCCCCTGGCTTCTTTCCCTGTAATGGAAAATAATATCTATCCACCCAGAGCATTATTGTGAGGCTTAAATGAGATAATGTACATGAAGGTGGACCACATCGTGCTAGGCATTTGGTTGGCACTCAATAAATATTTATTAAATCTGAAGGCACTCAATAAATATTTATTACTCTTTTGCTTTAAGAGAAAGAGTAAATCATTAAGAAAAAAATTATACTGTTATTTTGATTTTTATCATAGAAAATTTTCTTGTTTACCATTTGTATTTTGTTATCTATTCTAATACATATATTAAAGTTATATTTTTTTTAGTGGTAATTATACTGCCACTTTGTCTAAGCACTGTATTTTATTTGTGGAAACTGCCTGGTTTTTACTAAGAGCAATAGAAACACATGAATATCATAAAGAGCTGACCATTAAACCAATTCCTCCCAATTCTTTATCATAACAGGTTGTGGCAACGGAAAAAGACCTCATCCCACCCAGTCTGGTGGAGCTGCCACCCAGAGCCGATGGGCTGGATCACAGAATCGCAGCTCACATTGTGTCCATCCTGCCCTCTCTCTGCCTCACCGAGAGTGAGAAAAAGGTCAGATGGCCTGAGAGAGCCAAGTGCTTACATGCTTTGAAAAAGTATAAATCCTCTCTTTAAATCAGTATTATTTCCATTTGAATAGAATCTCCATAAGATATATTTTCCTCAAGAAGAAAGTGAAAGCAAAGCAGTGCCCAGAGGCCCTTTGCTGCTGAATTACCACGATGTGCACGCCCACAAGAAGTATGCACTGAAGGTACTAATAACCCACCTACCCTGAGGATGACTGCCTCAGGAAAGCCCGTTTGTAATTACTCAGTTAAAGAAATCTTGATCTGATAGCCTTGCCAATGCCAATTACACATAATACACAAAATAAATGCCTGTTTGCAAAGTGAGAGCTCAGAAAATGGAAATGGATAAGGGAGAAATTATGTCAGCAAAGAAAGCTTGACTAATTATAGTGGTCCAATTAATCATCACATTGATTATGGCTACACCAAATTTGCATTAAAACTTTATAGTTATTTGCTTTAAATATCTGCTAATATGAAAAACTAGTAGAGGCCAGAAAAGACTCTCAGAAGGGAGAGAGGAGTACATATGAGACTTTGGCAGTTTGTCACTGTGAATGAAGAATCTGTCATTTCTATGTACCAGGAACCTCTGGCAAAGTGAGAACTAGCTTTTGTGACCCTCAGCAAAATACCAATAGTTTGTCTTCCCCACTTACCAGTGATTTCCCCTGTTCCCAAATAATGAGAGGGAAGGTATTATGTTTTGCCTTCTCCATATGCATGAGTCACTTGGCAGCTGCTTTAATGTCTTCTGTTGTGCTGCTCTTTTTCATCAGGACCAAAAGAATTTTGACCCAATTCAAATTGAGCAAGAGATGCAGTCCAAGTTGCCACTATGGGAATTTCTTGAGTTCCCTCTGCCCCCACCATGGAATAGCACAAAACGTCTAGCTACAATCCATGAGCTCATGCACTTTTGTACAAATGGTGAGTATACTGCTCTATCTTAGCTTAAACTCATTCACTTATGGTCTTGTGTGCCTCTTTAGATTACACCCTAAAGTATTTTGATTGTTGAAAGACCTTTCAGAGGCTGAGGGTGGGTATTGATTGACTACAATTTTCTTATCCTGAATAATGTTGTTAGCAATACTATGATAGCTACAATGCTTAACCTTCTTCAATTTGCTGCACTGGGTTTTGGCTCTACTGTGTTTCCATAACAAGAATAGTCTATTTTTTATTTTCTCTTTCTCCCCACCCCCTATGTCATATCTCCTCATTGACATCATTGGAGATGATGTGAGAATCCCTATTGTAGTTAGAAAGATAGATGGAGGAGAGAGCCTCCTGTCGGGGTGGTGCTGAGGGTGTGTCGATCCACTGAACCTCCTCTCCCAACAGGAAAGGCCATTTTATGCTCTTAAAGAATGGTGGGAAAGAGGGGTCATTAAGAATATCTGAAATCTGCCCTGGATGGTATGACTCAGTTGGTGGTGCACCAAAAGTTTGTCGGTTTGAGTCCTGGTTATGGGTTCGATCTCCTATAGGTGGCATGCAAGAAGCAGCAGATCCATGTTTCTCTCTCTCCTCCCCTCCTCTCTTTCTAAAAAAAAAAAAAAATCAATTTTAAAGACTATCTAAAATCAGCGTCTCATTGCGGAGTTCGTTGGAATTTTATGTTATAGACAATCATTCTCTAAAACAAATTCTATTTCCACCTGAGGCTGTATAAAGATACATTCCTATTTGTAAGAAGGAATAAGAAATTACATAAACATATATTTTTTTTACAATTAAGCATGGGCAGATTCTTCTCATTTCTTTTCTAACTCTAAGCAAATTATTAATTATTTTTATATTGATTTATATGATTAGTTGTTAATTCCTACCTCTCACCCCTCTACCTTGGACTTCTAAAATGCAAGAACCAAATTTTTTCTTTGAGTCTCAGGCCCCTATCAGAAAGCCTAATGCATAGAAAATAAAAATGAATGAGTGAGTGAGTGAGTGAATGGATAGATGCACTTAGTGTAAAAGAGTAAATATGCAAATGAATAGATCCCATTGAAAGCTGATAACTTTTGAAGTGCGGTTATGGAATCGATAGCACCAGTTAAAGTGGGTGGAAAGAGGCCTTTTCTAGTCCTCATGAAGAGGAAATTCTACTGAATATAATAGCATATGTTAGACACAAGTGAGTAATTTTTTTGTTTAAAATTACAATAGCAGAGGGTGCTTTTGCTTTAAAAGAATAAGTTTTAAGCATATTCTACCAATATGGTACCCTGGAAAGTCCATGTGAATTAATCTAAACACCTAATATGTATTAAGCTATGAAGTAATTGGGGAGCATTATCTTGATAAATTATATCTTGATTATGTAGCTTTCATATTATTAGGTGCCTTTGATGTTTGTTGTAGAATTGCGGAGCCCATGTTAGTCGGATCAACACCCATATGGTGTGACTTCCTTGTTATTCTGGTGGACACCCCCCCGCCCCGCCCCGCCACTGGTTGCCCCCCTATACCGGAAGAGCATCCTAGCAGCACAGATCCTGCTTTCTTACAGAACCCTTGAGCTGGAATGAAGTAGAAAGAGCCTTCAAAGTGTTTACTTTTGAGAGCCTGAAACTCTCTGAGGTTGATGAAGAAGGGATACTAATGCCTTCTAGGAAAATATATGGGATAGATTCTGAAATTTTCAACATACCATGGGACAACCCTGCCAGATTTGCTAAACAAATAAGGCAACAATACATTGCAAAAATGAACACCCAAGAGGCCAAACTCGAAACAGGTACACTGCGTGGAGGGAACAAAAGACATTCTTGCATTTTGTGGTTGTTGATTTTTCTGTGTGGTAGTTCATGAATCTTCTTTACACTGATTAGATATTGAACCCAAAGACAACATTATATTTATGGATCAGAATTGGTCAACAAATGTTCAAGATAGTGAGATCAATAATGAACCTTCAAATCCTAGTCAACCGGATGCTGACAATATGAAGCATTCTGACCCCAATAATGAGAAACCCTTAGAGCCTGATAATAGAGAGTCCTCAGAAAAGGAGGCCAGCTTAGAGATTCAGCAACAACCTGAACCTTTGGGTAAGTGAACGTGTGTGTGTGTGTGTGTATAGACCTATTAAGAATGTATACACCAAAAGAGTGATTCAAGGTGCATTATTTTAATTGCTATCCATTTCAATTGAAAAACTTTTTTGTGTAATTAAACTTTGTTAATGAGTGTTACTAGTCAATAAATCCTTTTTATTTCAACCCTTGTTTTTAAAATTTCCTAAAGCCTCTTAGTCCACTCTTAACTTAGTAAATATAGCTTATTTTTTATTACTTAAAAATATAATTATGAATAATATTATTGTAACTTAAACATAATCAAAACTTTTATCACTAGTATTTCAGAGTTAGTATACTTATGTGAAAAATTATTTGAAAATTACTTGCAATAAAATAATGAATCGCCCAGTACAGAGCTTTATACAAAATCAATACTCAATGAACATTGATCCCTTTCCTCTCCTCCTTATAGCTCATGTAATTCCTCTCATTCTAGAATAGAGCATCATATATATTGTCATATTTGGATGTATAGAAGTGGAAAAATATTAAGCTAAATTTTTATTGAGCTATCATACATATAGCGGTCAGATTAATTACTTTAAATACAGCTGAGTTACTTTCCTGTTTATAACATTCAATGGCTCCCTACTATTTGCAAAATAGAACCCAACTCCTTGGCCTGCTTTACATGCTTTAACAATAGTACTAAATTACTTTCCCAAAACCCCCTCCACTTTTGACCTTTTGCTCACTCATCTCATGCCCTAGTCAAACAGAATTAGGCCCTTTTGCCTCTATACAACCTGCTCTTTTTCGTCCCTGTGCCTTTTCCCCACAATTTGCTCCACCTCAGGTTCTCTTCTTTATGATGATTAGGTTTCACTAGCACCTCCATGAGACTTTGTTAGATGTGTCCATCTGGAAATGCCTCCTTAGCATTTCCATGGTAACAGTTACTCTTCACTTCCTTTATTGCATTAGTTGTCATTTCCTGCTACTTATTACAGTAATGCATATGCCTATATTCAAGCCTCTATAACACTGTAGCTTCTTAAATGCCGTAAGTATGTTTATCTTAAACATATTAACCATATACCACCCTGGCCAGCTGGCTCAGTTGGTTGGAGCATCCCATACACCAAAAGATTGTGGGTTCAATCCCTGGTTCGAGGTACGTACCATAGGCAACCAACTGATGTTTCTCTTTCTCTCTCTCTCTCTCTATCTCTCTCTCTCTCTCTCTCTCTCTCTCTCTCTCTCTCTCCCCCCCCCCTCTCCCTTCCTCGCTCTCTAAAACATATCCTTGGGTGAGGGATGGAGATATATATATATTAGAGGCCCTGTGCATGAAATTTATGTACTTGGGGGGAGGGGAGATTGCCAGAGGACTCAGGCCAGGCTTAGGAACCCGACTGGTGCACAATCAGGACTGGGGAGGGACGCAGGAGGTTGGCCAGCCTAGGAGGGACCATGGGAGGGCACCAGGGGGTGTTTGGCTTGTCTCACTCAGTCCCAAATGGCCAGACCCCAGCAGCAAGCTAACCTAATGGTCCGAGTGTCTGCCCCCTAGTGGTCAGTGCACATCATAGCGAGCGGTTGAGCAGCCTTAGCATATCATTAGCATATTATGCTTTGATTGGTTGAATGGATGACTGGATGACCAGACACTTAGCATAGTAGGCTTTTATGATATAGATAGATATAGATAGATATAGATATAGATATAGATATAGATATAGATATAGATATAGATATAGATATATAGATATAGATATAGATACTAAAACCATATACTAAAACATGAAAAAAGTCTCAACAAATTTTCACAGGATCAAAACTACAGAGTATATTCTCATTGAAGAAAAAAATCACAATAGAAACTAGGATATATTTTGAACTGAATAATTAAAATTCTGAATATCAAAATCTATATAACGCAGATACAGCAGGAGATAGGCAGAGCTTTAAATGAACATATTTTAAACATTAAATGAATACATTTTTTAAAAGATAGCTAAAATTAATTAGCTAAACATTAAACATCAACTTCAAATAGTTAAAGATTAACTAAAAGGAAGAAAATAGAGTACATCAATAAGTTAACCAGGGGTGGTATAGCATTAAGGCCGCCTATGGAAATATATACATATGACAAATAAGTTACTTTGAATTAATATGGAGCCAGAATAAGCCAAGAGAGATATTAACCTTAAGGGTTTTTTCCTTTGTTTTTTGTTTTGTTTTGCTTTTGCTCTTTTTCCTTTAGAGCAACTGGTATATGGTTTTCCTTAGGCAACTTTTGCCACCTGGTGGTCAAACCACATAAACTGGTATTCTGGATTCTGGTGAAAAGTAGATAGCTATAGCAACTTCCTAAATGATCAAGGCTGAACATCATCAGTGTGTCCTGAAGACTGACCAATCTTGAGAGCTGGAGCTGAGACTCTGAAGGGATTCTACATGGCACCTGTGGGCCCACATCAAGGAACAGTTACAGTTGAACCGGGAAGGGCAATTTAAGCTTAGTGCCTCACTGTGGCTATTGTGGATGAGAGGGGTTTTTTTGTGGTGATCTTGCATTTTCCCCTTAACTATGTCTCACACTTCTAAAGCAGCCACTTTAAATCTTTTTAAGCAAAGCAGAAATTGTTAATGTATTTCTTGCACAACCATCTTAGCATCAAATACATATAAAAGCCTTTTCCTGGACATGAAGGGCTGAATATTTGTGCTTTTCTTAACCAAACACTGGATTTCCATCTGAGACTGTTTTTGAACTTGACAGGGCCTATTGGATATTTATGAAAAACTGAGAGTTGATAACCATGAGGCTATAGGTTTAGATGTGCCCTTTATGCTTGTTGGGTGTTTTTTTTAATAAAGTAACTGCTTTGCAGAGGGATCTTGTTATCTCTAAAGTAAAACAGATTAGGAAAGCTGTTTTTCAAAGGGATGAGAACGCATCTATTTCCAGATGTGTCAAAAACTACTGAATCACACTGTCAAAGGGTTATGTGGTTGAAGGCTGAAATCAGAAAGAAAGAAAAAAATGATATTTGCTCTTCTATTAAAGAGTTCAGATTAGTTTGTGAATGTTCAGTTCTTTGACAAAATAACTGATGCGCAATTTTTCAGAACATATTTTCTAAACTGGAGACTCTCTGCTGGATCCTTAAACACAGAAGGGAGTATCAAATCTCCCGGAAATCTGGCATACCACAGAATAGAATAATTTTTATTCCACAGATTTCATATCAATTTCTCAAGGACATATGGGACATCATGGTCTATTTAGAGTTATAGTTGGCCTGAGCTTTCTCTTGAGTGGATGTATTTAAATAAATACTGAACTGAACTGACTTTATAGTTTTACTCAAAATCAAAATGGAACATTCATGCTGTCACCTTCAGTAGCCCAAGGCAGAATGGAACCAGTAATGAAAACGTAAGTAGCTAGGCTCCCAGAAGAAAGAAAAACATTGTCCCCTCCTTGTTAGACATAATTAACTACTCCCTCTGGAAGCCTAGATATGGTTCTCTCTGACACAAATCTTATGCTTACATCCAAACAAGCTTTTGTTGCAGGGTTTCTGCCACATTTCTGCTCTTTCTACATAGATTTCCAGTTTCAATATATGATGTAGATTCCCCCTCAATTATTTTAAATAGTATTAGGCACTGATAAATTCCATGATTAAAAATGAAGCAGGGTATGAGGCAGAAGGCTTTTGAAGAGGTAACATTGTGCAATATGAATGAAGTAAGAATTTGCAATCCATGAATATTTCAAAGCAAAGCATGCCAGACAGAGAAAAGCAAGTGCAAAAACTTAATAACATAGCAATCAGGCTGGTGAGTCTGAAGTGGAATGAACAAGGGAGAATGGAGGGAGATGCATTTGGAGAGAGAGGTTGGAGCCCTTTCATATATTACTTTATAGGTATTAATTTTCTATTATTCTAAGGGTGATAAAAAGTGAGGTTAGCTTAGTGATTCAGTAGCACCACAAATACCTTACAAAATTCATTTCCTACTCCATTTCTTTGGTCAAATTTGGAATGTGCTATATACTTTATCAATTTCTCTATTAGAGTTTCATAATCCCAAGAGTATATTACAAATTTTGAGATGTTCACAGTAAAGATGCTTGTTTATCCATGTTAAACTAATTTATCATGGACCTCTTTTTTATATGTAACATTTGTTAACTTTAGGAACTACAAAAGCATGGTGATGCAGAGACCAATAGCAGGACTCTGTTCTTTCTCTGCCCATTCATGTGGCTGTTTGTTCCATGGCTAAGAATCATATCTCAATCCCAGTTGTTTTATAAGGATTCTCTTGGGTCACAAGGAGAGCTAGTGTGTATGACTCATATTGGTCCCTGGTTCCATGGAGTCCAGCTACCCATTTATTGAACTAACGTTTGTTAAACTCATCTATATATCTATAGATGCTCATTAAATGGTTTCACATTAATAAATGATTAATGAGTGGAAGAAGAGTTGCATTTTCTCATCCGATGTTTATTTATCTGGTAGTTCTCCTTTGCATACATCCCCTGCCCCGACCTAGTCTGTGGCTCATGAGATAGACCAACAGACATTTGGAAAGACTTTGTGATCATTGCCAGCATGACAAGACAATCAGTGTGTACTAAGCAGTTGATACCATTTAATCAGTAAATATCTTCAACTTGTAAAGGTGAAGGTACATAGTCGTGAGTGGTACAGTCTGAAGCCAGCATATCTGATGTGATTTAGGAATGTCTATATAGGAAGCTGGGTTCTTTTCAAAGGGTTTAGTATCACTTTTCTAGATAGACACTGATTTAGAGTTATTGACACAAACACCTTTTTGGAGGCATGAAACATGCCTTTCAGGAATTACCTTTTCAGCACAGAAACATAGATCATATGGGCAACAAAAAGGCACAACACTGACAAAGGCAAGAACAAAGCCCAAACACAACTGGATGTTGGTGTCTTTGATTTACAGAGCAGACCAACGAGATCAAAGATGAGGCAGTCACAAAGGCGGGTTCTCTTGAAAAGGTAAGAAATTACTTTCTTAAAAGTGTAGAGACAAGATCATCAGAGAAAACCGTGACCCAGAATAAGAAACAGTAAAAAATAAAAATAAAAAAAAAAATGCTTGGAAAGAGAATGCAGATGCCAGAGAAGGAGAGAGATTATTCAGAAATCCCCAGACCAGCTCCAACTGGAGAGAAAGGAGTTAATTTCACTAGCCCGATTAAGCAAAACTTCCAAGCTCCATGCTCCTCTCTAGACAATGTGGCTTGGCAACCTCACAAACACCTGCTGACCATACAGCCGTGTAGAACTAATACTGTCTTGAAGAGAGTTCAGAAAACCTGCCTATAATTGCTAACAGGACTCTGAAGAGTATAACCTAACAATAAAAATATTTAGATTATGTTGCCCATAAAAAAATGTCAAAGGCATACTCTTTCTGGCAGCAGGTCTCCTAAAATGTTGCCATATGGATTTATACATATGCAGATTTCCCCAATTAGATGGAGTGCATGCTGGCTAGTTGATGAAGTCCACGAGGGCTCCATTTGTACTTACACAGATTAAAGCTGAAATTGTATTCCTGTGATTTTTTAGCAACCCAAGAAGATGACTGTGGAAGCAGAGTTAGAGGACATTCAGAAAACGCAGCAACGCAGTCTAATGGACTGGAGTTATACTGAGCATTTTAAACCTAAAGTTCTGCTGCAGGTATTAATGGATTGTGTGTGGGAGAGGCCTGATGTGTCATGGTGTGATTTAGAGCAGTTCACTCCCACGTCACTCTCAAATCTAGTTTGTATCAATATTCCCCTTTACTTCAGCTATAAATGAGTTCTTCTCAGATCGAGCTACACATATGCAGTGAATCTCCAAAGGAGTTTAAAATGTACTTTCCAAAAGGATCTTTTCATCAAATCTTTTAAGAAAAAGAGAAATGTACGTGACTGCTGCACATATTTTCTTGACAAAAAAAGTAAGGCGTTTTGGGGAAGCAGTCTCATTTCCCCCCCGCCCCCCATATTGCCTGTCAGTTCTGTTCAGTTTTCACTACATTTCAAAGGATTTCTGATGCAATTAACAGGCCAAAGGAACCTGCAACAACTGACATTTATTGAGCACCTACCATCTGCTAGGCAATGGTTAGTATGCATTTTAGCTCATTTAACCCTCTCACTAAATCTATGAAGTAGACACTAGGTAAGTGGTAGGAAACACAGGCACCTTGACCAGTAGTAACTCCTCCAAAGTCACATGCTGATAAGTGAGAGAAGCAGAATATGAACCCAAGAAATCTGGCCCTTGAACTTGTGCTCTTAACCACTATATTAACAAGTAATCCTAAAACTAGTTTCTTTTGTTGCTTTTACATTTTATGTAAAAAAATGGACTCTTTTTTATTGTATTTTTAATTTCAATTTTACTTTTCTCCAAGTTTTACATTCACATATTCTTAAAGCCAGAAAGTTCTATAAAGAGTCCTACAAAAAATAGCAGCTCCCCCCCCATGCCTACATTCCCAGATGTAAAAACCTTCAAGCCATTTTTCTTTTTCTTTTGTTACTTAACTGTAATCTTTAAATAACAAGTATATTTTGTTTAGGTTTAGTTTTAGGCATTACCATCAATTAACTCTATTGAGAAAACAGCTCTGCCTACCCCGACCCAAAACACACACACACACCCACACACACACACCCCTCTGCACGTACAGTACACTCTAACACTTCTCCTTGTCATTCTCTGACACTGTTTACTCTCATAATTTTTGGTTGGGTCTGTATTCAATATTTACTTTATTTCAATTGTATAATTATTATTCACAGCTGAACTGTGTAGTATTGTATTCTTACTAGTACATTTCCTTTTCTGATATAATTTCTATTTTTCCTGGAGTTCATTTTTTCATGTTTGTTTACTATGCATTTATCACTACTCATCCCCGAGCTCTCTATCAAAGAGTAAATCTCCTTTTAATACATTCAAACCTAACAAGTATTCTATCAATTTTATTGTCTAAGTAATATCTCTCCCATATGCTCTGAACTCCTGCTTGCCCTCTAGGCCTGCTGCACAGCTGTGGTCCTGGGAGCTCCCTTTACTTTATCATCCTGGCCACATCCTTTGCCTCTCTTTCCAGTTAGATATTCTGTTTCCTGAATTCCAACTCATCTTCTCTCTTGGCTTACTCTCCTTTAGTAGGGGGCCACCTCTTCCAGTTGCTTCTTGAATTAAGATATATAGCAGGTAAATTATTAAGGCAGTGGATATTTGAAAACATCTTAATTCTACCCTTACCTTTGACTGACAGTTTAGCTTTATGTAAAATGCTAAGTTAAAAAGCATTTTCCCTCAATGTTCTTCTAGTTTCCTGGATTCTCTTTGAGAAAAATCAATGAAATTCTGATTCCTTATCAGTTGTTTAAGTCTGTTTCTTCCTTCTCTGTGGAGGTTTTTAAGATGGTCTCTTTGTTCCAATGGTTTAATGGTTTAAACTTCCTGTTGATGTTACTTGGTATGGTTCTGTTTCTGAGTATTGTACCCGTGAGCCCAGGACAACCTTGAAACTCCTGTCTTTATATTCCGGAGCCTGTTCTACAATCATTTCTTCGACAATCCTTCCCCCTCATTTTTCCTGTTCTTTCTTCCTGTGACTACTGTGATTCTGGTGTTGGACTTCCTGACTGTACTTCCCATTTCATTATCTTTTCCCTCCTAGTTTCCAACACTTGATCTTTTAGTTCTGGGAATATGGCTCAGTTTTCATGCAACTCTTCTACTGGGTCTTCTAGTTCTGGTATTATCATTTTAATTTTCTAAAGTTCTACTTATAATTTTATATTACCTTTTTATAGCATCCTGTTCATGTCCCCTAAAACCATATCTTCTCTTATCTCTATGAGGATATTAAAGTCCTTTGAAGTCTTAGTGTTTTCTCCCTGCAGTGTCTCTTTTTTCTCAAGTTCTTTTTTGGGGGATTTATTTTTTGCCTCCATTTTTTTCATATTAGAGAGCAATATCTAATGATATCTTACCTCTTTGTTCATATTAATAACCAGACACTAAAATATGACAGGAAGTGCTGCATAAGGTCCAGGGGTGAGGAGTTGTCAATAACTGGACTTCATCATTGGTGATTTGGCTGAGGGATTTCCTTGAGAGACCCATCAGTGTTGGTATGTTAGATCTGTTCTCTTGGGCCATTTAGATTCTCCAGGGGAAAAAAAATCGAATTTCCTGTCTGAAAGACATAACTTGCCTGTCAGGGTTTTAGGAGCTCAGTGATGGGGAGAAGTCAGTTAGCCTTCTAACCATTCAGTCTGTAGATCTGCATTATCCAATCTGGTCACCACTAGTCACATGTAGCTTCTGATACTTGAAATGTAGAGCATTCAAATCAAGATGTGCTAAAGAATGCTATATATGATATATGTCTACTAGTATACTCAACTATATAAATGCTATGCACACTAGATTTCAGAGACAGTATAAAAATAATATATCAAATGAACAATTTTTGTATTGATTATGTATTGAATTATTAATATTTTAAAATATATCTACTATAAAATTTAAAATTACATGTGGCTCACATTTGTGGCTTATCTTGTGGCTCTATTGAACAATGCTGCATTAGACTTTTATACAATTCCTTTTTTCTGTAGTACATCTCTCCCTCAGCAGTGCCTAGGGCAGTGATGGCGAACCTATGACACGTGTGTCAGAGGTGACACGTGAACTCAATTTTTTGCTTGATTTTTCTTTGTTAAATGGCATTTAAATATACCGGCTTCCGGCAAAAGTAAATATCAAAAATATAAATCTTTGTTTTACTATGGTTGCAAATATCAAAAAATTTCTATATGTGACACGGCACTAGAGTTAAGTTAGGGTTTTTCAAAATGCTGACACACTGAGCTCAAAAGGTTCGCCATCACTGGCCTAGGGTCTCTCTTCTTAGAATCCACTGCCACCTTCTGGAGCTAATAATCCTCCCTCCTTCTGCTGAGGAGGAAGATGGCAGCTCAAACCTGTCGAGGGCTTCGGGAGGCCCTAAAACCTTTTTAAAAAGACTTTGAATTGATCTTCCTATTTTCAATGCCATTTTCAGAGGCACATCGTACTGCCATTTTCTGAGCCTTTCTGCATTTCTACACACAAATAAGGCTGCTCTGATCCCTCCTACAGTTCATCTGAGGATTTGGCTTCTTGTGTTCTGCTAAGTCAGTTACCACTTATCCTTCTGCTTTCCAGCTTCAGAAATGTTGTTGCTTTGTCTCCTCTCCCATGGCCTTCAACTTTGTGATATTAAAACCTAATAATTCTACTGTTTCCTTTTTTTAGTGAGATGTTAGGGTGTACATGTGTTTAATCTCCTATCTGAAACTGGAAGTTCATTTCAGACCTTATTTTATTTCAGTTGGGCTCTGTCCTCACTCCTCCATGAAGGTCACCAAAAATTGTCCTGTCAAATATAGCATACACTTATCTTTATCTTTTTTAACCTTTTAGTATCATCACAAAGGAGGTCACTTCTGTGAAACAGTCTTGGTTTCCAAGGCATCATACTGTATGGCTGCATTTGGAATTTTGTTGAATATTCTTCCACCTAACACCTAAATATTGAAGTGCTTTAAGTCTCAGCTTTGAACTATCTTCTTTCTTCTCTAAACCTTCCTTTAATGATTTCATTTATTATCTATGTCCTAATGCTAATGACTCTTAAAATTTTATCTTCCAAATTATTTCTCTCTTAGCAGACTTGTGGTTGCCAGAGTGGAGGGGATGAAAGAGGTGAAGGGATTAAGAAGTACAAATTGGAAGTCACAAAATAGTCACAGGACGTATAGTACAGCATAGGGAAGATAGTCAATAATATTGTGATAACTATGTCATGGTGCCAGATAGCTACTGGAAATGTCAGGGGGAATACTTTGTAAAGTAAATGATTGTGTAACCACTATGATGTACACCTGAAACTAATACAAAATAAAAATATAAGTAAAATTTAACTAAAAATTAAAAGATACAAATAAATAATCTCTCTCTTGAACTCCACACTACCTCCAAATTTCACTTGAATTTCTGATAGGCATCTCAGATTTACTGTCCCACATGAAGCTCATAATTTCCCCACCCAAGCATGTTTCTCTCCTCATCCATCTCAGAAATGTCACCATCAAACCAAAAGACTAAGGAGCCATCCTTTATTTCAGTCTTTCCTTTATCCCATGTGTCTGATCCATCATCAGGTTTTGAGGGGTAAACCTCAAACTTTCTCTCCACCATCTCCACTGCTGCTACTTTAGTCCAACTACCATCTTCTTCTTCTACCACAGTATCCTCCTACCATCAGCCTGCTTCCACTCTCACTTACTCCAATCCATGCTCTACCTATCAGATGTCCCATTAACTTCACCTTCTTAGAACACCTCTCCAAACTTCAGAATGAGCTATAAAAATCTTAATCAGATTTTAGAGAATAGTCTTGTGTATCTTGCTCATTTTTGTTTTCCTAGAACCTACACAGTGCCTGGCACATAGGAAGTGTTTATTTTTATGAAAGAATTAACTAATCAGTTAATATTAATTAGAAAAATCCAAGATATGGAAAAAGAAAAGAAAGATATAGTATGAAAACTTAAACATTGATTGAGAGCAACTGTAACTCAGAAACTTAGCACTGTAGATCCCAGGAGCCAAAGTGAATATGGAAACACAGATTTCAGTGCTCTTTAATAGAAGGAAGGATACATGTTCATCTGAAATAGACATACTATTTGTTTTGGCAGTTTAAAGTCAAAGAAATTTTCCTTTCAAAAAAAGTTCAGTATTAAATAGTGTCCTACATAAAAAAAATACAAAAATATTCACTACATGTGTATTTTTTATAAAGACTCTCAGAGAACAGATGAGCCACTCCATAAAGACACTCATACAAGAGATGAGATTGGAGAAGTAACCCATTATTTTGGTTATGCTACCAGTGAAAAATTGAAAGCAAAATCAAAACAGTTCTTTCCTAACATAATATGCAATTCTGCGCCTTTAAATCATGAACAGCAAATAACTGAAAGCTGCCTACACCAGATTGGTATTGAAAATGAAAACAGAAACAAACCCCACAGCGGTCTGTTTTCCTATGGACATAATTCCCCGTGTTCATTGGCAGTAAAAGGAAACAGGACAACAAGCTGCTCACGGTGCCCCTCTACTGAGGGCTGTAATTGCAGTGCATGCTGTGGGTAGAATATTTTGGAAAAGACTTGGGTTAGAAGTCAGAGAGAAGTAAGGTGTATCAGAAAAACTGCTCACCTCCTTTCTCCGTAGTACAGCCTGGCTCAGGGAGCACTCTGTGTGTACGAAGTGGTGACATTTAGAATCAGAAGACACTTTAAGCCCAGGCACCGGGACTTCCATGTCCTTGGACAGATCTCCTCTCAGCCCCAGTTTATGCTAAGAAACATGAGGATTTGCCCCAACCGGTTTGGCTCAGTGGATGGAGCATCGGCCTGCGGATGGAAGGGTCCCAGGTTCGATTCTGGTCAAGGGCATGTACCTTGGTTGCGGGCACATCCCCAGGAGCAGGTGTGCAGGAGGCAGCTGATCGATGTTTCTCTCTCATTGATGTTTCTAACTCTCTATCCCTCTTCCTTACTCTCTGTAAAAAAAAAATCAATAAAATATATATTTTTAAAAATGAGGATTTTTTAAAAAAATCATACCTATTTATCTGGGGGTTTTAATGATGATAAAATGAGGTGACTTATATGAAGGCATGGAAAATGTTAAATTAGTAACTGCAGCCTTAATAGAAAACACCTGAGCAAATGCCTCTACATTTGGAGCCTAGTATTTGTTTTTATATAAGAACTTCTGAAATGCTCCAAAAAATATCTACCCTGTATGCTCTCACCTTGACTAACTGACAGTGTGGAGATAAAGGGAGAAAGAGTAGGGGGCAGAGAAATGCTCTAGCAGGAGACCCTTCTCTTGGAAAACAAACAAAAAATGACACACAACAATGCAATTATTTTTATTTTCAGGTTCTTCAAGAAGCCAATCAGCAGTACAAGTGTGTAGATTCTTATTACCATACCCAGGACAACTCTTTACTTTTAGTCTTTCATAACCCGATGAATATGCAACATCTGCATTGTGAACATTGGAACATTGCTCTTCACTCCAATGTTGGATTCAGGTAACCAACTTAGCTAGTTTACTTAGTTATCTTAGTTTAGTTAGCTTGCAGATTTTATTTCCCTAGTCTAAGCTAGGTGGTTCAACCCAATGAATAGATTTGTGTAGTACTGTAGATAAAATTCAGCTCATCGAGTTGAATATCTGAAGTGTGCCAGGCACTGTGAAAAGTGGTGAAACTATACCTCTAAAGAATATATCATTCCTGGCCCCCTTGAGTCTAGTAGAAATGCTATTATCTTACATTTGATTTATTTAGACTCCAATAAAACTGTCTCTGAAAGATTCCATGTAGGAACTGCAAAACAGGATGTTCTGCATACTGGTTTGGGATGACTCCATTTGATTTGGGAAAGACTAGCAGGTAGGTCAACTGAGTGACATATCAGCCCAGTGGTCAGGCTCCCAGCAAACCGAGTCCTCTAGGAATCAGTGATTTTTTTTTCTTCTGAGCTCCTTAGTGATTCCTTTACTACCTTGAAACTTTGTTCTCTCTTTTCATTAATAACAAGAGCATTTCATTATCTTTTAATGCTGGTTAATATACACCTAGTATTTATTATTTGTATAGTAAATGTCTTAGTCAGAAGGGATACAGTAAAGTTATAGAGAATGGACTTTGAGAATAGCTGGGGATACAAGTTGTGTGCTGGCACACACATGCATAGCCACAGGAGTATACCTTCTGTGGCCATAACATTATTTTTCAATTAAGGCACATAATAGGTGTACCAAACTAATCTTGAACTATTAATCTGTGTTTTTGTCATTTATTGCTTCAGTTAATCCAGCGAGTCAGTTAGCTGACAGTCAACTAAAAGAGTTTCCATAGTACTATAAAATTTCCCTAAAAAGAGATTGTACCATAAAACTTACAAACTCAACAGTGTTGAGAGAGACTTTTCCTCCAAACTGTCAACTCTTGGTATTATCAAACTTTTTAAAAATATAAATATATATTTTTATTTATTTCAGAGAGGATGGGAGAGGGAGAGAGAGATAAAACCATCAATGATGAGAGAGAATCATTGATTGGCTGCCTCCTGCACACCCCACACTTGGGATTGAGCCCCCAAACCAGGCATATGCCCTGACCATGAATTGAACTGTGACCTCCTGGTTCATAGGCTGACGCTCAACCACTGAGCCACCATGGTTGGGCAATATTATCAAACTTTTTAATCCTTGACTTGGGTAGAAAGATCTAATTTTTAAAATTTACATGTCTTTAATTGTGAATGAAGTTGGGCAGTTTTCATATTCTCACTGGGTATTTATATTTGACTACTTTGTACAAAATATGTCCAGGATGTTTCTGAGTCTGTTATATTTGTTAAATGGGCAATCTAGGATCAATTCATTTGCCTAGTCAGTATCTTAAGTATTTTGTGACATTCATTAATAATAACTCTTTGCTTTTTTAAGGAATTTTTTGGAACTTGTTACAAATTCCATTCAAGATTGGATCATAAAAGAAGAAGCTCTCTATCAGGAATCTAAAATGGCTGAGGAAATTGCTAAAACCAAAGCTGAGATGGAACTGAAATCTTCTATTAGTACCAAAATTGTTTCTCCTAGCAAAATTAATTCTGTTAAAAAATCTGCAAGTAAGTAAGCTTTTGAATTTATACAAGTCCAAAGACATTCTATTTCTTAATTTAACCAAGACTGAATATTTTAGGATTTAAACAAGTTGCCTGCAATGTTGCTGTGATTCTTGAGTTTCTCTAAAAAAACAGAATAGCTGCATTCCAACTATGATGAGATCATACCCAAGTGGAATATCGACCCCCCTTCCTGTCAGGTCAGGTTCGATCTGTTGTACAGGTCAAATGTGATGTTAGGAAAATGACAAATATCTTGATCTTGTTAAGGTTGATAGGTTCAGCTATCTAAATTTGTTGACTATGTATATGAAGTAAATTCAGAGTCCGGATGTCTCCAATAGAAAAATTACAGATTCCAAAAGTGAAGTTAAAACAAGACCTTCCTTAGAAGAGCAAACAGAAGAGTCCCAACACTAACCTAAGGTAGAATCTAAAATTAAAGGGAAGCCAGCCTGTGTTGCTCAGTGGTTTAGCATCTACCTAGGAACCAGGATGTCACAGTTCAATTCCTGGTCAGGGTACATGCTCCAGGCTTGATCCCTACCCAATGGGGGGTGTGCAGGAGGCAGCCAAGTAATGATTCTCTCTCATCATTGATGTTTTTATTTCTCTCTCCCTCTCCCTCCCTCTCTAAAATCAATAAAAATATTTAAATTAAATTAAAATGAAAAGGAATTATTGAGGCCTGCTATAGCAGGGACTTGATAGGATGTTGGATTACTCTTTGTTTTTGTTAATTTCCATGGCTTTGATGCTGTCAAGAGAAAGGAGAAGAGGATGACTAAGAAGAATGATAGTTGATTTTAGAAGTCAAATAATGAAGGAATTCATCTGGAAAATAAAGATTATTCACTGAGTTCTAAGTGAATTATGATGGAGAATAGACTCCATCTTAATAATACTCATTATTTCTAACAGCCAACATTGAGAGTAATTTCTTATAAAGAAACAAAGCTATAATTTCCAAAGCTTTTGTATTCCTCATTAATGACCAGAGGAATTTGTGCTTGGTTAGTTTCTAAAATAAAACTTAGCAAACCAAGTCGATGATGAATCATTCACCATCTACCAAAATGGTTATACAATATAATCCATCTATCAGCTGAGCCTTCCTCCTGATGGGGGCTCAGCAGGAGAGCAGTAAGTGGAATAATGGAAAAAGATAGATAGGGCCCCTTCTCTAGGTGCCTAAGAAAATCCAGAAAATGGCCCGTTTGGGATTGGAATACATCTGGTAGGTATTGCATTCAGTTTGAGTCCTCTCAAGTCAGGAAAGAATAAAACCTTCCAAACAGAATGACTACAATGGCCAGAGGAGGGCTTCAATGCGGAAGGAAAAGTTAGATTTGTCTTGTGTGGTCTTAAAGTGTTAAATTAGGATTAATTGGTTAAAGCCCTAGCGAGAGAGAGACCAGTTCAATAAAACCTTTAAATTCTCAACACGCTACCTCCACTGATAGTGAGTTCCTCCTACCACAAGGAGCTCAGTTCCCCTTCAGAAGCCCATTCAGGAGATGGTGAGAAATAATTCCAAGATGAATGAATGGGGAGTTGAGCTTGATAGCCTTTGATATCCCCTACAACCCAGACATCCGGTCCTTCTATGAAACTTTGTTTTAGGGAGTTACTAAGAAGTTTAATTTTCTCTGGTTATAGGTAACAAAGTAATGATCAAAACAGAGATACCAGATCAAGAAAAAGAAAAAGAGAAGGAAAAGTTGACTTTTGTTTTAGAAGGCTCTCTGAAGGTAATACAAGGAAAGAAAACAGTGACAATGAGTAATCATATATTCAGAAATTTTGGGGGATAGTTTGTGTGGTATAAGAGGAAATGATCTTTTTACTAAATGTTCAGAAATAATTGAAAACTGTAATGAAAGGACAGTCTTTCCACCAAGCTGACTCCTCTACCAGATGATAAGCCTGTAAGGGAAGCTGTGTCATTCATTTTTATGTAACCAAATCCAGGGCAGCGCCTTGTTCAAACTTGTCATACTCTTTGTTTCTGTGGCAGGTGTTTGTTTTGTTTGTGTATTTTTAATTGGAATTTTTAGTTATAAAAGTAATGTATGCTTTTTATAATAAATCAAAATTACCCTTGCTCTTCTATACCCCTGAAAAAGAAATATTAACAATTTCACATTTTCTATGCTTACACAGCATGCATGCACAGATACAAAGAGTGTTTTCAGTTGTTTGGTTTAGATTTGGTATGGTTTTTTGACTCTGCTATATGCTTTTTCCCCCCCTTATCAACATATCATGAATATTACTTTCAGACAATATGTAGAGATCTAACTTATTTTCATAGAATATGTTAGCCTATAATTTAGATATATTTAATGTGTTAAATAATTACCTTATTAATAAGTATCATTTATGTTTCTATATAGAACTATTTAACTTTTATGTAGTCAAATCAGTCATTTTTGACCAAATTTTAAGAGACACAGTGCTAAATTTTGACAAATATAGGAAGTAAAGTGAATTCTCATGCATTTCTGGGTAAAGTATAAATTGGCACTTCCACTTTGGAAAACTGGACAAATCTCCTAAAGCTAAGCACATAATTTCTCTTTAAGTTAGTATTCCACTCGTAAGTATATGCCCAGTAGAAATGCATGTGTGTAGGTGCATCAAGACACATGGGCAAAGTTGTTCTTGCAGCATCATTTTTAACTCTCCCAAATCAGAAACAATTCAAGCATTCATCAGCCTAGTGTGATTTAGTCATGTGGCGAAATACTACACAGCTCTGGAAATGAATGACCTATAGCTGCATTCCTACATATAGAAATATATGGATGAATCTCACAAACATCATGTTCAGCAAAAGAAGAGTCAAAAGAATATATACATTATGTATGCTTTTATTTACATAAAGTTTAAAAGCAGGCAAAGCAAAACTACAGTATTATGAAGTAGGAGAATGGCTGCCTTTGGGGCAATGGAAGTGGGCAGGAAGAAGAATGAGCAGGGCTTTTGGGAAGCTGGAGATGGTCTATTGCTTGACCTGGTGGTACTAACAGTAATGTTTATTTGGTGGTGTTTCATTCAGCTACTCACTTGGGATTTGTGCTCTTTTTGTATGGATGTTAAGCTTATCCAAAACAGTTTTTAAAAATCTGTCACTTTTTTAATGGTCTCAGGACTTTTATGTTTTTTATTCCATTGGGTTGATTCCACCTGAGATTACACATTAATTTTCTTGCACTATAGCAGAATATTTTCACAGACATACTTTTCATATTCAGATAGCTAATCAATGTGAAATTCACTTTGTATAGTATAGTATAAAGGCCTTACTTTTCTTTGCCCGGATGGACTGTCATTTTACTAGTACTTGATTTTGCCTCTTGACCCAAAAAGCCTAAAATATTTACCATCTGGCCCTTGATAGGAAAAGGTTAGAAGTAAACACTCCATTTCTATTCTACTCCTGGTTGCTCTAGGAATTCAACTTGTATATATAATTTAATGAAACCTAAACTTAATAAAGTATCCTTACTTTCTTCCAGCACAATACAAGGAACCAGTAAAATTATTTAAAATTAAGTTTTATCTTGATTTTTCTTGTTCCAAAAAATTACACATTATTATTGTCGATGTTATTTAGAGTAGGCCCATGCTTATTATTTCTTTTAGTTTCGCTTTTGGGATCTTTTTAACTTTATTTTTCTTTTTCCATCACTATTTATCCCCTCTATACCCTCTTCCACCTCCATCCACCACCCACCCCCACCCAAACACCACACTGTTGACCCAGTCTATGAGTTCTTTCTCTATTTTTTCTTTTCTTGCTCAATGTCTTCTCCCACTCCCCAACATTCCCCCACCAGAGCTTTCTACCTGCTCTCTATCTATGAGTCTGTCTCTATTTTGCTTGTTAGTCCAATTTATTCATTAAATTCCACATATGAGTGAAATCATATGGTATTTGTCTTTCTCTAACTGGTATATTTCATTTAGCACAATAATCTCCAGATCCATCAATGCTGTTGCAAAGAGTAAATTTTTTTCCCCTTTTTACAGCTAAGTAGTTTATCATTGTATAAATGTACCATAGCTATTTTGTCTGCTCATCTACTGATGGGCATTTGTGCTAGTCTCAAATCTTGACTATTGTAAATAATATTGAAATTAACATAGGGGTGCATATATTCTTTTGAATTAGAGTTTCAGGTTTCTGTGGATAAATTCTCAGAAGTGGAATTGCTGGGTCATAAGTTAGTTCCATTTTTAATTTTTGGAGATAACACCATATTGCTTTCCACAGTGGCTTCACCAATCTGCATTCCCACCAACAGTACGCAGGGTTCCTTTTCTCCACATCATAGCCAACACTTGTTTGTTGATTTATTGATGATAACCATTCTGACAGCTGTGAAGCGATATCTCACTGTGGGTTTTATTGCATTTCTCTGATGATTAGTGATGTTGAGCATCTTTTCATATATCTATTGGCCATCTGTAAATCATCTTTGGAGACATATCTATTCAGGTCCTTTGCCCATTTTTTAATTGGATTGTTTGTTTGTCTTTGGTGTTGAGTTTATAAGTTCTTTATAAAGCAGATGTATCAGCGAATATGTTCAGTGGGTTGTCTTTTCATTTTGTTGCTGATTTCCTGTGCTGTGCAAAAACTTTTTAGTTTGATGTAGTCCCTTTTTTTTTGGTTTGTCCCCTTGCCCAAGGAGATAAAGCAGAAAAAAATAGTGCTATTAAAAATGTTTGCGATTACACTGCCTATGTTTTTTTTCTAGGATTTTTATGGTTTTGAGTCTAACATTTTAGTCTTTAATAAATTTTGAGTTTATTCTTGTGTGTGGGGTAAGAAGGTGGCATAGTTTCATTTTTTTTGCATGTATTTGTTCAATTTTTCTAACATATTTATTGAATAGACTATCTTTAGGCCTTTGCATGTTCTTGCCTCCTTTGTCAAATATTAACATAAAGGCATGGGTTTATGTCTGAGCTCTCTATTCTGTTCCATTAATCTAGATGTCTGTTTTTGTGCAAGTACCATGCTGTTTTGCTTGCTATGGCCTTGTAGCAGAGATTTATATCAGATGGCGTGGTTCCTCCAACTTTGTTCTTCTTTCTCAAGATCACTTAGATACTACTTAGAAAAGTCATGTCAAATGTTCTCTAAAATGGGCCCAAATGAGATATATTTTTTAAAAAAATCCTGTTACAATTTTTAATGTGTTTATAGGCATGGAAAGAAGAACAAGATCGATTAGCAGAAGAGGAGCGCATAAAAGAAGAAAAAAAAGCAGAAAAGAAGAGTAAGGAAGTTGGTAAAAGGAGAGGCAAAGAAAAGTTAGAGAAAGAAGAGAGTAGGACTGTGAAGAAAAAATCTATGTTCAAGGAAAAAGCTAAAGAAGAGCAAATAAAGCTATCAGACGTACCAGAGATGATGAGTCTCCAGGAGCCACAACCTGAGAGAGTTTACCCGGTAAAATTAATTTTTGAATAAGCTTTATTGGGTCATTAATAATTGTTTGTTGCAGGGGAAGAACACAGCTTCGGTGGAAACAATAGGTTCCTAGTCTTTTCTGCACAGCAAAGGCCTTAGGGTTTCTTCTAGTAGCTGACCTCAGACCTGTAGTCCATCCTCTGATACCTAAGGCCTTCTTTGTAGCCAGTCTCCAAGATAGGACACCCTCAGGCAAGTTTTCATGAGTGCCATGAAACTGGGTTACTAAGGACAATAAAGATGGAAATTTGACACAAAAGCATTTTTAGATTTATGTCAATAAGCAAATGTGACAGGTCAAAGGTTGGCTTTATCTGTCTCAGATGACTAGACTTGAGGACATTCAGTTGCCTCTCTGTAGGCACCATGTTTTTTGCTTGTAGGTTTTTATAAAACCTTCCTTTTGCCAATCTGTTCCTCAAGTGGTTTTATGAGTAAAACTTCAAGGGGGGAAAAAAGGAAAGAAATGAAGCAGCCCTTGTCCTTTATGGCTACCACTCTGAGATAATTGTTCTCAAGCTTTAACCTATAGCAGAATCACTTGGCGCTCTATTAGCAACACTTAGTAAAAATAAATGTCTTTAACATTTTTACGTGTTCAAGTGGAAATACCACTCAGTGTATCAGTTCACTTTAAACAGAAAATTAACAGCCAATGAAAGCGAGATTGATTTCTTCTTGCACTGTCTTGGCCATGGTACAATGATTTTATTTGATTTTCATTGGGTATGAGAGTGCCCCAGTGAACAGAGTTTAAAATCATGGACCACCTTTAATTCTGCCCCTCATTATAACATGACAGGAGGTGCTAATGATAATGTGAGTGCTGGTCTCTGAGTACACAGTGACGAAGGGTTTCCTAGAAATTAAGCTCATAGCAACTCTAATTGGTTCACATGATGAGTTGATTTTTGTTGATTGCAGTTCCTCACTCAAAGCATATGTTTTCTCTTTTAGTTTCATGGATACAATATGGGAGATATACCCATCCAAATCTCAGGAACAAATTATTATCTGTATCCTTCAGATGGAGGACAGATTGAAGTAGAAAAGACAACATTTGAAAAAGGTACATTTGGAAAGCAGCATTAAATGGCTCAGAAGCTACCCTTTTCAGTCACCTTGGGCCCTTGTACTCCTGAATGTAATAGGTGAGAGTGGTCATGTGCCCACTCCATTCAACATTTTCATACTCAGATTCTTCTGTTGTAATTGACTCTGTGAGACACAGGCCACCTGAGAGGTTAGCTGGGACACACAAATAGAAAGTTCCAGTTGTTAAAATATTTAAATATTTCTATATCATTGGGAAATAGTGTAATATCCAAGCACATACTGTGAGGTTAGAGCAATTTCTTGTTTGGGCTCTGGAGCACAGAGTTTGGGAGCCTGCTGCCGGTACCCAGTTATTGTAGCAATAAGAAACTGCTGCTGGATTTAGAAGTCTTTAAGAGAGCGAGGGACAGGTGAGCTGCCAAGGACCTAGTCTGGAAGACCCTAAAGCAAAGTGCAGATATAGCCTCAGGGAACTGTCTGAGCATCTTGCAAGGCTTATCTTTTCATTGTGCTTTAAAGATTCCTCAGGTGGGTTTGAGGACCTGGGCTTTATTTGACAGCTTATCATCTGATAGGGAGCAGTGGTCTCCGAAAGCTGTGGAGGGATGTGAGCAGGACCCTGTTTAATGTCCACAAGATTATGTACACAGTCCAGCCAGTGTGGCTCGGTGGTTTAGCACTGACCTATGAACCAGGAGATCCTGGTTCAATTCCCAGTCAGGGCACATACCTAGGTTGCAGGTTCCATCACCGGTTGGAATGCATATGGGATACAACAGATCGATGTTTCTCTCTCACATTTATGTTTATCTCTCTCTTCCTTCCTCTCTCTTTTTAAAATCAGTAAAATCATGTCCTTGAGTGAGGATTTAAAAGAAAGGCCTGAAAATTATTCATATTATTTAAAGAATGGTTTGTGATATAACATCAAATGCCAGACTGTTTTATTATATAAGGTTTGTTTACTTAAAACATGAAAAAGATTTTTATTAATCTATAAGTATGCATATTTACTTTTGCTATCATATGTACTAATATTTAATATTTTAAATATCATCTCTGGGTATACTGTACAATTATTATTAATTATAATTGGAGCGCAGAATCACATACCTAAGAAAAGCACTGGACTCAAGTTTTATAATGGTATTTGTAATAGTATTTTCAATAATTATTTCTCACTCCTACCAAGATTTTTATACATATACAGTATATATGCTTCAGATGGTTCATAGTAAATGTAGTGTTTTTATCCTAATTTTATCAATTTTGAGAGATAATAGTGCAATCACACTGAATTTAAAAAAAGAAGAAGAAGACTGAGAGAGGAGATTAAAAAATGAGTCAGGCCCTAACCGGTTTGGCTCAGTGGATAGAGCATTGCCCTGCAGACTGAAGGGTCCCAGGTTCAATTCCGGTCAAGGGCATGTACTTTGGTTGTGGGCACATCCCCAGTAGGGGGTGTGAAAGAGGCAGCTGATTGATGTTTCTCTCTCATTGATGTTTCTCTCTCTATCCCTCTTCCTTCCTCTCTGTAAAAAATCAATAAAATATATTTTTAAAAAATGAGTCAGAACACTAGAAAAATGTATTGTTAGGAAAATTCTTACTAATAATAATAACTACTATAATATTTATGTAATTCTTTATAAGTTGCCAAACCCTTTCATATTAGCTATTTCATGTGATTAAAGTTGAGTATAAGTATACATTAGCCTCAGCCAATTCATTTTGTCTTCTGTGATTTGATTTGAGATGTGATTAGAAAGGCTGCAAATATTTCCCCCATCCACCTGCCATCTATTCCTGAATTTCACCATTAGGCATCTTTTTATGAAAATGGGGACATCCCTAGGTATTTCCATTCCCTGACTGATTCTGTGCTGCATTATTTTGATGTTTCGCCAAGAAGCTTAACAGGGCATCACAATCAGCCCATCTTCTATCCCGTGATTCTTCCCCAGGATCAACTTTTATCAAAGTGAAAGTGAAAAAGGACAAACATGATTTTATAATTCATCTGAAAGACCCTAAGAAAATTGTGAAAAAGGAAAAAGAAGTGGATTATTCTTCAGAAGAGGAAGAAGCAAGAGAGGGAGAAAAAAATATTGAACTAGGTAAGCAGAGGCATCTCTGGCAGTATGTAGGGGTTATCTTTCAGCAATGTGTCCATCCCGTCCACCTGACAGAAATACATGTGTGCCTCACATTCAGCATGTAAGTTTCCCATCAGGGGAACTGAAGTGTTTTATGATTCTGGTTATATACATTCCCCTGTTGTAATGTGTATATACATTATATACATAGCCCATCTTTAGTGGGCTGCTTACTTGGTTTTGCCCCTCTGGAGACCCAGCTTTTGATTCCAGTTGTTATATAGAGTCCTCCTAGCCTGGCTACCTTTAGCAACACTGAGTTTGCAATGTCCATTGTGGCCTGAATTTTGCTGTATGTGCTTGTATCAGGTCCTCATTAGTTGACTCCTACTGAAGGTTTAACTTCTCTCCAATATTCATTGTAAATGAGGGGTTTCCTCATATGCTCTCACTATTATTTAGTTCTCTCTTTAGTATCAAATTTCTTAAGGTGCAGGAACAAGAGAAAAATCCTAAATTTGGCCAGAAGAGTCTACACCTGCCAGTAGATGAGACTTCCAAGTGGATGTCCATTGATTGTACACCAAGAAACTTCCTGATAATACCATTTAACATTTCCAGGAAACACCTAGTGGGGAAATTAATTGATTCTTGCCCAATGTGATGACGGTTACACCTGAAAAATGAGATGAGTTCATTAATAAAATGTTTTGGACTCAAGTTAGTAATAAGAAACATAACATGATCACAGTATTTTTCAAACTTATGAACACAATGTTTGACAAGTTTGAATGTACCCAAGAATTTAAAGCAAATTGTTAAATTATCTTTATTTTTTCTTAATGTAAAAATATGTTTATTATAAAGCATTAGGAAATATAGCAATATTTAAAGAACGTAACAGTGGCTAATAAGTCTACCATCCCAGCAGTAACCACTATTCATAGTGTGTTCCTTTCTTACTTTATTATCATGAGCATTTTCTTATTTATCAATGTTCTTGGAAAACAAGCTTTTTAAATGTTTTCATTTTAATTCATTGGTATATATATCATAATTTACTTAACCATTTTCATGTGTTTGCATATTTAGTTGATTTCCACTTTGCATTGTGTTTTGCTTACATTTCTTTTTAATAAAATGGAAATTTCCTTGCTTCAATTTTGTCTTCCAGAAGAATCAAATGCAGAGAATAAAGTTGTCAGCAAGTCTGGATCTTTTTCTGCCACCTTGGAAAATGGAATCTGCCTCTCTATAAGTTACTATGGACCTAGCGGAAATGCGCCAGGTGAAGTAGACACGATAGAATGGATAGTGTCCCATGACCAAGGGTGTCTGCCCGTCCTCAGTCTGCTCACTTGTTGAGAAACATGTTCTGATGTAATGCCCCTCATCTCCTGAAGAGTCAGAATATATGTGGATGTGCATACATATATGTGTGTATATACATAGAAAATAATAGCACTTGGAAATAACATTTATCATATAGAATCTTATAATAACATAGACATATTAGATCATATATACACACATATATATTACAGTTATCTTTGTTAACTAGCCCATGAAAATAAGTCTGTTATTTGGTGCCAAAGAAAGCATGGTTTGCCAAGGAATCCTCTTGATTTTCTACAAAATAATATTTCTATGAATCCTGTGATTATAGAACTACTCATTGTGCTTCAGAACATTAGGCTTACAGGAGCCATTCATTGGACATCTTGAAGGATTTCTTTACCCCGCTTTTAATAAACAAATTTTCCAACTGGAAGTTATTTCCTTACAAACCACAAAATAATATGTTGCTTTACCAAGAACTAATTAGAAAATCTTGTGGGTTCCCATGCATTTACAGGGATCTAACCACAACAGATTTTTTTAAAGTTTTAGAAAATAAAAAGATAATCCCTGTGCTATATTGGCTTAAAACTGTGTAGATCGTGGTAATTTAATGATCTGCCTTACTATGGACTTCCGTTTCTGCAGACACACATTTCCGTGGATGATTATAATCCAGGGCCTTATATTGTGCCAAATATTGTAATCTCTACTGAGTTAGGGAGCCCTCTACATTGTTAGTATTTTTGTTTTGTTGCCTACCCTGTTCCTGTTGTGCCTGTTAGTTCCTTGAATGGACTATGCTTTCTCTTATCTATAAACTGTGCTTTCTTTTATCTATAACACACATCTCATGCTGTGTCACTTGCTCACAACACATTCTCCTCCTACATACACCACCACTTTCAACAATTAAATTTCCTCCCACACTCCAGGTCTCAGCATACAGGTTACTTGCACTGAGAAATGCTGCACAGATCAAGCAGCAGTAGCGTGTGAACTGGGGTTTTTAGGGGGGAGTGAGAATTGCCTAGGCAAAGAATCAAAGGCAGGGAATTCTAGGTGCCAGGAAACGTGTGTACCAACTATGTAGTATAAAGGCACAACAACTTTATGGAAAGGCAAACTATATACAGTAGAGCCAAAGTGTAGGTTGAATGAAGGCATTTGTGTTAGATGACCTCTCTCCTAGGTTCCTATAGTGCTCTGCACTTCCCATCAGAGACCTAACACACAACATTGTACCCAGAGGTTTCAGAGGGTTTCCCCTTATTCTTATACAACAGATGTCCTCTACTCTGGCTGTCCATGATAATTACTCATGGAACAAAACAACAACAACAAAAACAGCAAATGCTCAGATCCCCACCTTGACCTACTGGATCAGACTCTCTGGGAATGAGGCCCAGGCATTTGAGGTACTTAATGGGAAGTTTCAGAGGGTTTCTGAACTTCCCATTAGTGCCTTGTAGTCTCACTCATCATTGGCTATCCAATTTATGGTACATAATACTAGGTATTCAATCAATATTTACCGAGAATATCTAGATGAGAATGAGGAGTTTCCAGCTGCCTGTAACTGGATGCCATTTGCTTATTTATATGTCTACTGTACTTCTAATGGGTCAGACATAGAGAAATAGAGAAATAACTGGGCCAGTGGTAGAAATTATGTATAAACATAGTACTGGGAACAGCTACAAAATACTTCAGACAGAAGGTAAAGCATCTGAGATGGGACTTTAGAGAGAAGTGGGGATTATCCAGACAAAGCAACAAGGAAAGGGAGTCCTAGGCAGTTAGAACCATTTATGTAAATACTTAGTGTATGCAAGCATGGCATCCTTACAGAGCAGTGAAAGGTTGAGTGTGATTGGAGTTGAGGAAGGTGAACACCGCATGTCTGGGATGATTAGGGAGTGGCAGAGGTCTCTAAGTAAGGGACGCAAAGTTAAATGATCAGATTTCATTTTAGGAACATAATTTTAGTGACATTTTGGAAAGTGCGCTGAAATGGTGGTATTGGAGGTGCCAGATACCAGTTAGGAAACTACTGCAATAATCCTATATAATAAAAGGAAAATATGCAAATTGACCCTAAGGGCAGAATGACTGGGAATGACCAGTCGCTATGACACACACTCACCACCAGGGGCAGACACTCAATGCAGGAGCTGCCCCCTGGTGGTTAGTGCACATCCACAGGGGGAGCGCTGCTCAGCCAGAAGCTGGCTCATGGCTGCTCAGTGCAGCAGCGGGAGCCTCTCCTGCCTCTGCGGTAGCGCTAAGGATGTCCGACTAACGGCTTAGGCCCGCTCCCCACCTTCCAAAGGGCTCCCGGGCTGCCAGAGGTATGTCTGACTGCCAGCTTAGGCCTGCTCCTAAGCCATCAGTTGTACATCCCCCAAGGGGCCTGGGCTGAGGGACCCGTCTCCCTGAGTGCATGAATTTTCGTGCACCAGGCCTCTAGTTAAGTATAAGAAAATGAGAATCTGAGCTAAGGTGCTAAGATTAGATAGGAGAGGCATGATTGGAGAGAAATTTCCCAGGGCTTGGTGACTGTTTGGATGTATAGGGCCCTGGTCGGCAAACTGCGGTTCGCGAGCCACATGTGGCTCTTTGGCCCCTTGAGGGTGGCTCTTCCACAAAATACCGACTTCTGCGCATGGGCCACGAAGTTTCAATCACACTATACGTGCACGCCCACACATGGTATTTTGTGGAAGAGCTACACTCAAGGGGCCAAAGAGCCGCATGTGGCTCGTGAGCCACAGTTTGCCTATACTATAGGGTAAATCAAAAGGAGAAAATGTGAATGATTTGAATGTCTAACTTGGGAACAGGGTGTGTGATTAGTAGTGGCATTGAGAGGGGTGCCCAGCTTGGGAGAGGACTTACTGAGTTTGAAATGTGTCCAGTATCACCACCAGGGGGAGATATCTAATAAGTAGTTGGAAATAAGGATCTGGGGCTGAAAAAAGAAAGGCCAAGTGTGGAGATGTAAATTTTGGAATCATTAGCAGTACATTGATGGCAGTTGGAGCCCTGGTCCTGAAAGAGATCACTCATGAAGAGACTCAGCCCTGGCGAGCATTACAACCGCAAGTGATGTTTCACAGATATAAATGCCTGGGCCTCATTCCCAGAGAGTCTGATCCAGTAGGTCAAGGTGGGGATCTGAGCATTTGCTGTTTTTGTTGTTGTTGTTTTGTTCCATGAGTAATTATCATGGACAGCCAGAGTAGAGGACATCTGTTGTATAAGGATAAGGGGAAACCCTCTGAAACTAGCAACATTTAACAGATTGACAAAAGAGGAAGAATCAGGAAAGGAGACTAAGAACAAAACGGACCCGAGAGAGAAAAAAGGAGATCCAGGTGGGAGTGTTAGCCTGGAACCCAGAGGAGGATAAAGTTCAAGATGTGAGGAACACAGTTTCTCCACAGATCAGCTCTCCTTTTAGAATTCTGACAATTTTTAAAAACGCAAATAAAATCAATCTGCTATGAGAAAATGTCTTTTACCATCTCAACTAGAAATTGTCTTTCTTGAATGTCCTTGTTTGTATCCCTTATTATGTTACTATTTAATATGTCCTTGTATTGAAGGTATTTGAGTGCAGATCTTATTTTGACTATTTCGGCTTCGTAAGTTCTTTTACATATTTTTTTATTTATCACTACTCCACATATTTTGTATATGATAGTCTCCCAATAAATATGTCTCAATTAAATGAAGAGATGGTTACTGCTCTATCAATATGCCTTTCAAATGTAGATGGAAAGGCAAGAACATGTGAAACAATGACTCCATCAAATATATAATTGCATTAAGTACCTCAAATATTTCATCTATAATCCTGATTTTCAAATCAACTACATTATGCCTGAAATCTATCCAACTAATAAGTCACATTCAGCAAGGTAAAAATTATTGCCAACTTGTATAAATGAATGAGATGTAAATTTTATTTAATAAACATATGTAATATGAATGTCTAATTTCCTTGTTTTCTTCTTATAGAGGAGAAGGATCTTCAGTTGGAAGCAATGTTGAATATCCCATCAGCACTTCTTCCAACAGTAATTCCTGTTATAGTGCCAGTTCCTCAAGTTAAAGGAAAAGGGAAAACAAAAGTCAAAGAAAAACACAAAGAATCTATTAAAGAGGAGGAGCACCCAAAAGAAGAAGAAAAAAAGGTGAGTGGACCTTGCCATGGATTCTAAAGTGTACTTCTGCCTCAATGTCAGCTCTTTAAAAATTATGGGTTACATCAATGTATTTTAACTTTCCTGTCCTTATAATCCCCCCGTCTTTCACAATTGCTATTTTTAATATCTAAGAACTCTTGAATTTTTTCCATAGCAACTTTTAATTTATTGATTGATTTGGAGGGAGCGGGGAGAGAGAGAGAGCTCTTTTGTTCCGATATTGATTGTTGGGTAAATGGGCACATGGCCATAGTTATCACTGAGCCCCCTTTCCTTTCTTGGTGCTCTGCCTGGTCAGATGAGAAGCGAGAAGTCTCATTGAATTTCCTCCTCTGAGGTGAAATTATAATATTCTACAAACTGCTTCAATCTCACTATAGCTATTCATTTGCTCCTCAGGTCTTTCCATTGTTTGTAATCAATATTAAAGGACTAGTTAGAATAAACTGAAGATCCAGCAATGGGAGGTCAGTGGAATGATTTTAGTGGCTAACAAAAGAAAGCCAAGTGGAAAGATAGAAATTATCATTAGGGATTGGATGTGTGCTCCAGAATAACTTTCATTCCAGAGCACACATAACCAAACAAGGTGTTCAGGCATAGCTGGCATAAAATTAATTAGCATTTTTAAGTAGATACAACCAAATGCTCATTCATTTATAAATAGTTTTTTAATTATCTATTATTTTCACTTATTTTTATGAATACAAAATCAATGTGTGCTCATTATAGAAAAATAAGGACACATATCCTGATAGCATTAATGTCTCTAGATTTCAAACTTTAGCAATTGCACAAAAAAGGTATCAGGGAGATTGGTCTGCCCTTACACCTACATATGCAAACAGAAGCCTCTATCAAAGCCTAATTCAGGCCCCAGCTCCTCCATGACTTTTTCTCTAATTATTGGCATATTGAAAACTCCCTTTAAAATATATATAGTTTTATTGATTTCAGAGAGGAAGGGAAAGGGAGAGAGATAGAAACATCAGTGATGAGAGAGAATCATTAATTGGCTGCCTTCTGCACATCCCCTACTGGGGATTGAGCCTGCAACCAAGGCATGTGCCCTAGACCTGAATTGAACCCAGGTCCCTTTAGTCCACAGACTGATGCTCTATCCACTGAACAAACCAGCTAGGCCATAAACTCCCTTTTCTGAGGAAAGATGTATCAACCATTTGAGTACTATTTAACTGTTTCACATATCTGTGTGCCATTCTACAAGCAGGTTGTAAGTTGCATAAAGGGTGGAGACTCATTATCCTTACAAGGCCTTATCGTCTTGGGCAAGTCATATCTTAAGCATTCAGCAAGTTTTTGCTCAGTCATAATAAATCAATAACTAATTTATAAAAAGATGAGCAATTATTCACATGCGAAATTATTTACAGGAAGAAGCAGAACCAGAACCTGTTTTACAAGAGACTGTTTTTGTTCCCACCTTCCCAAACCTAAATGTGTCTTGCCCCAATGGACTCCTAGTGACCTTCATTGGGCAAGAGTCAACAGGTGAGTGCTAACTGGGTGGGGTAGGGAGGCAGGGGAGCAAAAACTCATGTAGAAGACAGTTAAATCACCATTGAAATTGTGTATTTTCCTGCCTATTATACACACTTGTTGATAATGAACAATAGGATAATAAATAATCATTTTTAAAAAATATTTTTTATTGATTTCAGAGAGGAATAGAGAGGGAGAGAGAGATAGAAACATCAATGATGAGAGAGAATCACTGATTGGCTGCCTCCTGCATACTCCTTACTGGGGATCGAGCCTGCAACCCAGGCATGTGCCCTTGACTGGAATTGAACCCAGGATCCTTCAGTCCGCAGGCCGATGCTCTTATCCACTGAGCCAAACCAGTTAGGGCTATACTATGGACCAGGAACTATCTAAGTACTTACCATATATGACAAAATACAACTATAAGCTAAGTCCTAATAATTCCATTTTACAAAATAAAGAAAGTGAGGCTTCAAGAGGTCATTCCCCAAGTCATTCAAGTCCTATGTGAAAGAAATAAAATGCCATTTTGGTTTAGTCATGGCAAAGCAAATGCTCTTAACAACTACTGTGTGGCTCTATCTTCCTGCTTCTATAATGGGCCACAGATACAGTATTTTGCTGGTCTGGTCAAAAGAAAGTACAGTGAGATAAGTGCAGGTTAAATGATGAAGAAAACCTGTCTTATTCCCAGGTCAGTATATAATTTTATAGTCTATTATTTCTATTGACTTTGCATATGGCTCCTAATCTATTAAGATGATTAAGTAAAAGTGGGGCTTTTTTAATTAACCTGATGGGCCATTGAATTTGAATATTATTTACATGGAGACCCACTATTTCTGTAGAAGTAGGGAAGTGCAGCAAAGCAAGCACTGAACTAGGACTTGAGTTCTAACCAACTCCATGGCCCTTTCAGTTATTGCCTTTGAACCATGTTTTTTCATCTGATAACTATTATATCAGTGGATCCTGATTTTTTTCACAACCAAATATCATCTTTATTATAATTCCCTAATGTATGCCATATTTGAAAAGTGTAGCTATCAAAGGATAAGAGTATCCTATTAAAAACAATTTAATGTCATATTTACTTGCCAGACAAATGAAAAGAAACTAGATGTAGTTGATCTCTTTTGTCTCAATATCACTTTTCATTAGGCTTTATATATTATTAGAAATAGACTATGGACTCTTGTTTCTATTTCCAAGGATTCTTAGAGGTCTGGGTTCTCCGTGAGGGGACCCACAGTGTGTGCTACCAAGACGAATGGCCACTAAGGTCTTTCGAAGTTAAAGATGCTATGAGTGTACTAAGAGAGATGTTTTCAAGTTCAAGGACATTTTGCTTATTTGCTTATTTACTTGTTCCTGTTATCAAACCCCAACTTAATACCTGTTTCACCTGTCTTTTCTATTAGTTTTATTATATAGTCTAACATTTTCATCCTTATGTCTAGGCAGACAATGGGGTTAATAATGACTCTGCCTGGAACACATAATCTTTTAAAAGTCTTTCATATATTGTAAATATCCTAATTTAAGCTTGAACATAACTACAACATAAAGTAGCAATAATTTCGTCAGGGTCAGCCTTGGACATAGGCAGAGAATGTCACACGAGTGACTTCCCTTGGGGCTCCAGGCAACCAGGGCACTCGAGAGGAGCATTTGGGCATCCAGAGGTTACACTCAGGTGACAGAAAAGGTGACATCTAAGGCAGCATTATTTTGCTTCTTTCCTAATTTTGCCCTGAGATGTCCTGGACTTCATTAGAGAGAATGGCTTACCCATGGGGAAGGTACCTATTAAGTGCATGTAGATGACCTTACTACATTTGACAAAGGCAGCAAAGAACCAGTACTCTGGGCCTCTGGCATATATGGAAACTGCCCTATTACTTATATATCGACAAAAAAAAATAATAATTTTTTTAAAAAAAACTAAGCAAGAAGATAAAATCCCAGCCACACAGCATTGCCCAGTTCACAGTAGGCTTCTTTTTTCTTTAAGATAAATATGTTAAGGATGAGGAACCCACTTGGGACATCATGGTCCGACAGAGCTACCCCCAGAGGATAAAGCACTATGACTTCTATAAAACGGTGCTGCCCCCAGTGGAGCAGGAGGCATCGAGGGTTATCACCAGGCAAGGCACCGTGGTCAAGTATATGCTAGATGGATCCACACAGGTAAGAGGACGTGAGATAAAGTACTCTTTCCTGCTGCAAAGTAAAATACAAACAAGCTATGGGTAAGGAACAGTACTGTGACATAGAAGAGAAACAACTCATTTGAAAATAGAATGACACTTGAAAATGACAAATAAAAAGTAGTATAGTGAGAAGAAAACACACTATCTGTGCCATACAGGATACAAATAAACATATCATTCTACATATGATCCAAGATTATAGACTGAACACAGAGTTTACCTTCTCTCCCTCTCAAAACACCTTAAAATACTAGAAAAATACTTTTAAATAGCAAATTCATAACTGTACTAGAGAACAACACAATGTGTCATCAATGGATCGGAAGGCTTAGAGAATTGCTAAAAAATTCAAGTCAGATGGAATTCAAATGATGGAGAAACAAATGAAAAGTTCAAAACATATTAAAAACAAAACCACCAAAATTTTTTAAATGGGAGTTTTAACACAGATGTTTCACAAATGGAGCTCTGGGCTCAGAAATCAGGGCAGTGCCCCAGGTAACTCACTGCTACCTGGAGGGTGAAACCAGAAACCATAATACCCGGAAGCCATGTGCCCTGCTCCATCCCTCCCCAAGGAAGAGCATCCTCTGACCACATATGGCCCCAAGAAGGGAGAGGGGTTCTCAGTGAAAAATATGGCCGTGTACACCACCTTTGGGACAGAAGATCGATGTTTCTCTCTCTCTCTCTCTCTCTCTCTCTCTCTCTCTCTCTCTCTCTCTCTCTTTTTCTCTTCAATAAATTAAAAGTTGCTATGGAAAGAATAGAGTTCTTAGATATTAAAAATAACAATTGTGAAAGATGGGGGGGCTGGATTATGAAGAACAGATAAGTTAAAAAACATTGAAAAGGAATCTATATGATTGAATTTCCAGAAGAAGAAAATGAAGGGGAGGGGAGAGAAATAATGAAAAACAATATAGTAAATTTTCCTAGAGCTTAAAAAATACTTTAGATTAAACAGGACTACCAAGTACCAATCAGGATTGATACTAATTGTTTAAAGATTACTTAGATATATCATAGTACAATTTTAGGACTGCATAGGTAGACAATCCCAAAAGCTTCCTGTGGAAACCAGTTACATATAAAAGAATTAAGATGGACTTCTTATTAGCAACATTGACAGTTCTTGTTCTGTTATTTGGGAGGCTATCAATACTGATACTGGATAGAGTATGTATCAATAGTGCCTCTGGATACAATATATACTAGATAGATACTGATAGAAACTAAGCATTTAAATATGTGATAAAGTTTTAAATGTAGTCAGAAAAATTGAAACTGGATAATTTCCCAATTACATAGGGGAAGGGTGAATAAAGAAAAAAACATTTTAAAAAGTCAATCTAATAAAAGACAGGAAATAAAAAAATAAAACAAATAGCATAGAAGGTAAGTGGAAAACAAAGTAATATGTTTGTGCTGGTTATGAACCTGTAGACTCTGAGTTCCAATGTTGCGTCTGGAAGTCTGCAAATAGCATTTCTGTGGATTCATTTTAATCTATTACAGCTTCACCCACACTGTTAATTGTTAACCAGCCTCTTCCTTGCTTCTGAGAATGCTGGATTTATGCTTTTCCTTCAGATTCTCTTTGCAGATGGCTCTGTGAGCAGTAGTCCCGATTCAGGGCCTGTTTGTCCTCCTGTTGAAATGTCAGTAACTCCTCACAGTGGAGACTTGATGGACTCGGTTTCTCAGCAAAAGTCAGAAACAATACCATCAGATATTGTCATCCCAAAGAAAGGTAATAACCAAAGCCTCCAGTGGATTTAATAGATTTTTAAAATACAGGGTGGAGCAAAAGTAGGTTACAGTTGTTTGTATGGAAATAATACAATAATTAATAAATAAGAATATAAAAATAAACTTTGTTTTGCATACTCACAACTGTAAACCTCCCTATGCCCCACTCTGTATTAAATCAGCTAATTCTCATATCAACCCTATGAAGTACATATTTTAATGATACCAATTTACAGATGAGGAAATTGAGACATGAGACACAGAGAAGTAACTTCCTGGTGGTCTCTTAGCTAGTAAGTGGTAGAGCTGGGATTTGCATCTGAGCAGCTAACCTCTGACTCACACTGTCTTTCATGTGTTACATTTTTTTCTCAATTTCTCATAGGCCTTTAATGATCTGAGACCAAGATTTAGTCTTTTTGTCAATTTCACACATCGCATCACAGTGCCCTGTAATCTTGTATGGAAGCAAAGTGAATTCCTTTTTCGTTAACTCAGAATTTAGTGAAGCAGAGTTTCCTTTGGCAGTAGCAGAAGGCCCCTGGTAGAAGGGAACTGAGGGCTCCCTGTAGCTTTCTAAACTTCCCGGCTCAAGGGCTCCCTCTCTTGTTGATTCCAGGACTCGGTGTGCAGGTGGTCTGTAGCCTCTTCTCTAACGGCCCATCCTGGTTCCAAAGGGCTTCTGCCTCCAGCAGGTGTACTCCAGGTTTCTTCACAGCCCTTCCATCTAGGGCAATGCATTCGCTTTTGTTTTTTCTTAACTCATGTGTTTTTAGGGAAATTTTAGTTGTACAGAGAAAAATGAGCAGAAAGCACAGTACAGGGAGTTCCATATACTTCCTCTCTTCCTGCCTCACAATTTTCCCTATTTTTAAGATCTTGAAAGTATAGTACATTTGTTACAATTGATGAACCAGTATTGATACATTATTATGAACTCAGGTCCGTAGTTTACAGTAAAGTTCGCTTTTTGTGTTGTACAGTTCTATGAGGTTACACAAAGAATAAGGCCATGAATCCACCATTAGAGGGCACACAGTAAGTTTCATCACCCTGAAAATCCCCTCTCCTGCACTTACTCATCCTTCTCTTCTCCTCCAACCTGAACCATTCCTCACAACCACTGATCTTTTCAATGTCTCTGTAGTTTTACATTTTCTACAGGCCATATAGTTGGAATCCTCTAGTATGTAACCTTTTCAGATTGGCTTCTTTCAGTTAGTAACATACATTTAAGATTCCTGGACTTTTCATGGCGTGAAAGTTCATTTGTTTTAATTAACAGAATAACAGTCTGTTATATATATGTGCAAAAATTTGTTTATCCATTCACGTTTTGATGGATATCCAGGGTGACACAAAAGTAAGTTCACAGTTGTTCATATGGAAAATAATTCAGTAACTAATAAGTAATGCCACAAGAATAAACTCTGTGTTTCATGTACTCACAGCTGTATGCCTCCTTTTCCCCTACTCTGGATTGCCAGTGTTTTGGCAATTGGGATGAAGCTGCTTTTACACATTTGCATGCAGGTTTTTATATGAACAATAGAGGCCCAGTGCATGAATTCATGCATGGGTGGAGTCCGGCCAGCCGGCCCTGATCGGTGTGGGGGATTTAGATTGGGGGTGGGACCTTCCAGCGGGAAGAGCCACAGTCATTTGGCTGGCCAGCCCTGCCCCCGATTGCGGGGGGGGGGGGGGGGCCCTGGAGGTAGGGCCAGCCAGCCCCTCCCCCTGGTCAAACTCCCTGTCAAGAGGGACAATTTGCATATTAGCCTTTTATTATACAGGATATTTTCAGTCATTTATATAAATACCTAGGAGCATATTCCATATATGTTTAGCTTTGTAAGAAACTGCCAGACTGTCTTCCAAAGTGGCTATATCATTTTTGCATCCCCACCAGCAATGTTTGAGAGTTCCAGTTGCCCCACTTTCTTATCAGCATTTGGTGGTGTCAGTTTTTTGGATTTTACCCATTCTAATTGGTCTGTAGTGATATTTCATTGTTTTTTTTAATTTTAATCCCTAGTCATATGCTTATTTACTAACCATATATTGTCTTCAGTGAGGTATCTATTAATATATCTTGCCCATTTTTAAATTGGGTTGCTTTCTTAGATGCATCCATGATTAGAGGTTGTATTTTACCAGTGCTTCCTAAACACCTGTCATGAAAGGACCACCCCTATCCTGACCCCTGGCACATTCGAAGCCTTTCCTCTGCATTTTGTTCAGGATCCTGTTCCATTCATCTTAGATACTGCCCACACGAGTTTGAAATTGGAAAGTGTGATCCAGAAGATATAAGCAAAACTCAAAGTGTGCAGAAATGGGCTAGAATACGTATGATGTCATAGAGAGTGAATTGTATATATGCACGTGTATATTTGGAGGAAGGTGACAAGAATCCAGCCAAAGTTCAAGTACCAAGATTAAGATATTCATGACCTGATATTTTCATCATTTGAGAAATAATATAATTGAGAAATACTACTTAGAATTTCTGTGTCACAATGTCTTTTATACTGAACTTAGCAATGAATGATTCATATAATCGACATTATAGTTATATTGTTGTGTTTGATTTTACTTAAACTTCTGCAGGAAAAGGTCACAAAAATCAGTCTGCGGTGTTACACAAGAGTGAAATCCATGAACCTCCCATAGAAACGGTTCACATAGTGACTCCCGTGGAGACTCACGTGGGCACCTGGTTTACAACTACACCTGAAGGGAATCGGATTGGCACCAAAGGATCAGAAAAAATAGCAGGCTTAGCACCATTTTTATCTTTTCAGGCCACAGATCCTGTCACTGGAACGGTATGGCAAACTGTTTATATTGCAAAATTACCTAAATCATGAGAATTTTGAAACACCACATAGAACAGTGCCTGAAAAGAGTAAATTTTCAATAACAATTTTTTAAATAGTTAATAGTGAGTAGGTTGGTGAGTGGGTGGGTGGGTGAGTATGTGGATGGATGGGTGGATGGATGGAAGGAAGAATGAATGGATGAATAGATGGATCTTTCTCCCCAAATCTAAAACATTTTGCCATTTATTTAACCAGCATAGAACATCATCATGAAATACTAATTTTTGAAATGGAGACAGGTAATGAATTTTCTATACCACTCTTAAGACATATGATTAATAATGTCATTATTTCCTTATGTTGAATGCATTTGTGTATATGTCTTACCTCATAGAAATAAGGGCCTATGCCTTATTCTTAATTCTTTGTGTGCACCTGATGTGAGTGGTAGGAATTTGTTCATGAACATTGATTTCAAAGAACTTAATATATTTAAGAAAATTCTCACATTAAAAAATTCAAGACACCACAGAATAACTGTACAAAACATTTCATTTGTAGCATAAAAATAGGTACCTTATGAGTGATATAGAAAATAATGGTTTTGTTTAGGATGTGAAATTGAAATTCCTCACATGAATAATAAATAGCACCTTCTATATGCAGGACTTTTTGTTAGGGATTTTGCAAACATTATCTCATTAGTCCTTACACCAATGAATATTGTTACACAGATGAGGAAATTGAGTCTCAGCAAGTTACATAATATGGTCAAGAGTATGCATCCCGGAAGTGAGAGAGCCAGGATTAGAACAATCATTGGTGACTGAACACTGGGCTCTTTCTATCCCTCAGATAGTCCTCTGACATATTATATGGAGCTTTGCAACACCCTCTGAGTCTAAACAAGACGAAGAATTTCCTAGGTGTCTTATCTCTGGTTTGTGGACTTCCTACCCGTTTACAACCACGTGCTGCTGGTCAAAGCAAAATGTCTGCTTGCTGTTGAGATGACTTACATTATCTACTAGAACAGAAGAGATTATGGTTTAAAACTGACAATCAAACTACCAGAACACAATTGGCATTCATTTCAACTGCATTTCCTCAGCTTTAGGGAAGGATATCAGTGTGGTCAATGCAGCAGCCTCATCCAGCTGGGAGGCCCAGCCACCAGCTACAGACACTCCTTCTGCTACCCTCAGGCCCACACATCACTGCGCAGCCACCCACAGGAGTATGTGAGGGTACGGACCAACCTGGCTCAGAGAAGCCTCAGCCCCTGCCCCCACCAATCCTCATGCTCTGTTCTAAGGAAACGAGACAACCCACATAACATGCATGACAGGCTCAACAAGCCACACTCACCTTCAATCTTTAATTTCCAAGGAAGCATGACCTGGGGACATTTCCCCAGCCAGACCAGGGTCAGGCCAGTCCTGATGTTAAATTTTCACTCACAAATATGTGACCCTGAAAGGAGCATCAGTTTTGAAGTCAGAAGGCCTTAATCCAGCAGCAGCCCTGGCACTTGCCGGGTGACCTTGAGCAAGTATCTTAACCTCTTCTCAACCTAAATGTTCTGCCTTCCAGGTTTATTGTAAAGGTCAGACCAAGTAGATAAGATAAAGCTTCCACTTATAAATACATAACCAGGCATTGATGATATTCCCCAGGGTGTGAAAATGAGCACACTTGGGATTGGCCACTGACCAAACAAAATGCCCTGCCTTTGTGTCCAGGTTATGACCACTCGAGAGGACAAAGCAATCATCGTGGAGAAGCAGGATGGCACGCGGATAGTGGACCATGCTGATGGGACCAGAATCACAACCTTTTACCAAGTTTATGAAGATAATTTTATTCGTTTGAGTGATCAAGAACTAAGTATGCTTTTTTTTTCAAGTATGTGACATTATTTTATAAGTCTCTAGAATTTGATAGGCAGAGAGATAGCAGCTCTAGTTGGCTCATGGGTAGTAATAGTGGCTTTTCCATTTTCATTCCCAAAAACCTATAGTCTGCTATGGTGGCAACTAAAATTTAAAAATCATGACTCAACTGTCCTGGACATTAGCTCTCAGACTTAATTTCTTAGATCTTTAAGGAATCAAATTTGAATAAATAGGTGAACTCAGCTAGGCCCCCCTTCAATTCCAAGCATGCCTCAGGCCAGCTGCAGCTGCTAAGCAACTGGCACCTGTTCAAAGATTCTAAATGCCTACCAGCCTTCCTAACCTAAATCTGAACAAGATTTTTAGAGAAAAATTATTACCTGACTTCCTTTTCTTTAATTCCAGAGTTTATTTCATGCATTAATGCTTCATTGCCAAATTAAGTGCAATGAAATTGGCAAGTGAGTGGGAAAAGCGGGTGTCTTTATGCCCCATTAGACAGAGTGATAATTAAGAGTCAATTGGGAGGGCAATTTAAAAATATCTAGGAAATTGTAAAGGTACCTATCATAGGATTCACTAACTCCACACCTGGGTAGATATAGAACAACACTCTTATGCATTTATATAAAGAAATAGGTGCAGGGGTGCTATTTACAACACTGAGTATAATATTAAAATATTGGAAAGCATGAATGCCCATCAACAGCAGAACAGAAAAATAACAGGTGGTATATACTTACAAAGGAATACTATATAGCAGTTGAAAGGAAAGAAGTGCACACACAATATACATGTACACACAAGTAAGTATATCAAAATGGCTAAAGGTCTCAAAACAAGGCTGAGAAAAGCAGTTGCAGAATGATACAGAGTAACATATAACATGCAAATTTAAAACACACAAAATATTATACATTGTTTTGGTATGCATCTACACTAACAAAGGGGAAATATGCAAATTGACTGTATCTTGCCCAACAGCCAATCAGGAGTGAGTATGCAAATTAACCCGACAAAGATGGTGGGTTAATTTGCATACATAGGCACCAAGTGGCCAGGGGCAGGGCGGGATGCAGGCATTCTGCACCACCTCAGCTGCTGTGGGCCTCTGGGCAGCATGGGAAGGCAGAAAGGTGGCTCCGGCAGGAGCGAAGGCAGTGCCGGCAGCCAGGGGAAGGAAGGCCCATTCTTGCACGAATCTTCGTGCATCGGGTCTTTATATAAAAGTATATAAATGGATTGCAAGAGAAGGGAATAAACTGAGAATAAATTCTTATGTACATATTAAAAATGTTGAAGCAAATATAGCAGAATATTAACAAGTGCAAATGTTGATTGAGTAGTTATGCTTTTCCGGATGTTTTCAATTTTTCAAAGTAAAAAGAGTAGTGAGAATTAAACAGCACACTACACTAAGTCTGAAAAGATCCTCTGGGATTATTGCTCTATGTTGCCAGGGAGAACCTGGGCACTCCTGCTTTGTGGAGTGAGCTCTCAGCACTCAGTCTCAACTTCCAGTCCAGGCAGCCGGGAGACAGGAGCAAAATTAGCAAGCAGCGTGTTTCCAATGTGTGCATGCTCTCAGATCTGCTTGCCATGCATTTGCCCGCAGATGAAGGTCCTCAGGTGACTGCCACTAGGCAGGTGAAGTGCATGCGGATAGAAAGTTCACACTATGCCACTGTCATCACCAACTGCGAGGACAGTAGATGCTGTGCCACCTTTGGGGATGGGACATCTGTTATTGCAAAGCCACAGGGAACATACCAGGTAGGTCTTGGGGGAGAAGTGGCATTGGGAGGAGGAAAAGGAGTGCCAAAGGTAAATGTCCATTCAACTAAGAAAACCCACTGAACCAGGGCAGTGAGCATGCCTGCCATGTGGACCCTCTTGGAGATGACTCCTGCCCAAGATCATGAAGGGTTCAACAGTTTAAATAGGGCCACGTGATTTTGCTTCAGTTAAAATGTTTTTATTATTTTATATTAAACATCTGAAATAAGAAAGTACAGCAATTACTTGAAAGAAATAGTGAAGTAAGTTCATTCATGGATAATAGAGACCATTATAAACTTTTGAACAATAATAGATACAGAGGCAGAGCTGCCTCAAACAGATTGTCAAACTGCAGCGGGAAGGCCGGGGAGGGTTGGGGGACAGGAGGTAGGGGGGTAAGAGATCAAGCAAAGGACTTGTATGCATGCATATAAGCATAACCAATGGACATAAGACACTGGGGGATAGGGGAGGCTAGGGGACTGTCTAGGGTGGGGGGGGGGAAAATGGACACATATGTAATACCCTTTGTATTACTTTAAGCAATAAAAAAAGAAAATTAAAAAAAGAAAAGAAATAGTGAAGTAAGTAGATGAAATATGAGGACTTGGGACAAATTAGATGCTAATTATTCAGTGCACCTCCTTATCAGGTAGTCCTTCCCAAATCTTAAATTCTCAGATTTTCTTCCTAGAAATACAGTTTGTGGCAGAGATCTGTGAATAATTTTTGTCCTAAAATGATTCTTCAAATTCCTTAATTTGATTAAGAAATTTAAAATAATTTCTCTCTTTCTGATACCCTTCCAGGTGTTACCTCCAAACACAGGCTGTCTCTATATTGATAGGGATTGTTCAGCTATATATTGCCATGAATCAAGCAGTGATATATACCATCCTTTCCAAAACCGTGAGGAGCTGAGAGCTAGCATGTACATCATGAAGCACACCTCAGAGGTTATCTGTCAGGTCCTGGACCCAGAGGGAAACACCTTTGAGGTAAAATGTATCATTAGTTTGGAAAGAGAGGCTATGGCTTTGCTTTTCAGATATTTCACATGAGAGAGCCTCCACGTAGCTTTTTACCTTAGCAGCTTTGGAGTAAGTTATCTACTAACTGCCAATACTTTGGGCAAGTGGTAGCGAATGTCAGTATCTTTGATTATCAAGTGTACTTGCGTAGGGAATAGAAAGCCCAGCTATTGGAATGGTAGAAATGCTAAAGCCAAGTAATTAATTAAAACATAGTGTATGAAACAGTGGAAAAAACTAAACATCTATAAATAATGCCAACACAAAGGAATGGTGGAAGAGTGGTCTGTGTCCAGGGTAAAGTAAAAGCAAATGCATGCACAGCAGGCAGAGAATCCACGGTGAGAATTTCAGTTAATGGGGGTTCTGTGGGGATGAAGATGGGGCGGGGGGGCCTGAAGTGGAGTTTAGCTACTCGGACAGAACTCGACCTTCTGTTTCTCTGTCCCTCAAAAGCAAAACTTACCTCTAGGCCGGGCATTGGCAAACCCTGGCCATTTGTTTGTATGAGCTAAAAATTGTTTTCATATTTTTTAGTGGTTAGGAAAACATCAAAAGGAGAATAATGTTTCTTGACACATAAAAAGCCCTACCCGGCTTGGCTCAGTGGATAGAGCATCGGCCTGCGGACTGAAGGGTCCCAGGTTCGATTCCAGCCAAGGGCATATGCCTGGGTTGCAGGCTTGTTCCCCAGTAGGGGGTGTGCAGGAGGCAGCCAATCAATGATTCTCTCTCATCATTGATGGTTCTATCTCTCTCTCCTTCTCCTTCTCTCTGAAATCAATAAAGAAATATATTTTAAAAAATGACAGGAAATACAAATTTCAGTATCTATCTATATCTATCTATCTCTATCTATCTATCTATCTATCTATCTATCTATCTATCTATCTATCTATCTATCCACATATCTATCTAATCTATCTATCTATCTATCTATCTATCTATCTATCTATCTATCTATCTATCTATCTATCTATCTATCTATCTATCTAAAAGCCTAAGTGACTGTTAAGACTGGTTGACCGGTCACATGACACACACTGACCACCAGGGGCAGATACTCAATGCAGGAGCTGTCCCCTGATGGTCAGGGCGCTCCCACAGCCAACTTCCCATGGTCCTTCCCCCCAGCAGGCTAGCCCCGATCAGCCCCAAGAGGGACTAGGTGAGAGGGCCCTGATCAGCCCCAATTCCCAGCCAGGCCGAGGGACCCCACCCATGCACAAATTCCTGCACCAGGCCTCTAGTTGTTATATAAAGTTTTACTAGAATACAGCGATGCCTACTGGTTCATGGCTTCTGGTCATGGAAGGGTAGAGTTGAGTAGTTACAACATAGGCTCTATGGCCCACCAACTTTAAACTATTTACTATCTGGCCTTTGGGGGCAGGGGCGGTGGAAGAAGGTTTGTCAACCCCTCCTTTAGGCATTTATCTTTTTTTTTCCCACTCCTCACCCAAGAGTGGAATTTTGTGTGTTGGTGGTGCAGTTATTTTAGATTGGAACCATACCACAGAGTCCCCAACTTTGTTTTGTTATTCAAACAAGCGGTGATCCAGCTTGTTTTTGTTTGTTTGTTTGTTTGTTTTGGTTTTTTTTTGTACTAAGCAAATAAAGCTCTTCACAGCATGAATTTAGGCTCCTAACAAATTTAAATTTACAATGAATTTAAATTGAAAGCCCAGCCCTTCTAGGTTGAACACATGGGTTATCCAGGCCAAGCATTCTTCTAGGCGTTGATGCTCTTCTTGGCCATCCTCTATGGTGGTCTTTCAGCCTGGACTGCACTGCTTTCTGGAAAAACCCAAGCCATATCTAGACAGTAGTGAGGACTAGCATGTTTCCCTCTCATATTGATACTCAATCTGTTTCCCTATGTACTCTCTCCATGCATCCTAATTCTGTGCTTGGAGTCGCAGAATATAAACCTCTTCCATGCTGTCACTCAATCTTTCAAGACAACTAGCACATGACCAGCCTTTCCTCCATGTTTAAATCCCAGTTCCTTGAACTGATCCTCAGAAGATAAGGTTTGGAGACCTCTGCCTTCCTAGTCACCTTCTTCAGGGGATTTCTGGTTTTTCTAATTTGTTTTCACAGTCTAGGTGTGGTTTGTGAGTGAACATGTGCTATTAGGTTTTCAATTTTATGAATCTGTACTTAGTGAGCAATACCTTATAAATAAATAAAAATACCTGATTTTCTGAGAATACAAAAAATCATCTACTTCTCAAGTGTGATCAGCAGAAATGTAAGCTTTATGGCGTTTTTTTCTTTCAGTTGCTAATATACTTTGTCCCTTAGGTCATGGCTGATGGTAGCGTATCAACTAGGCTACCTGAAATCAATTTGGAAGATCATTTAGATGCAAGTCCAGAAGGCTATGATAATTTATCATCTGCTCACCTTCATAAGAATCATCTGCAAATCTTTGGTGAACATGTCCCCAGGTAATACGATAAAAATAATACCAGGACTTTTATTTTTAATTCGGAGTTCAAGGGGCATTTTAACTGAATACGTCAAGTGATTCAATTTTTATTTCTTCAAATAGGTTTTTTGTTGTCTATGCCGATGGATCAGGAGTGGAACTTCTTCGAGACAGTGACATTGAAGAGTACCTGTCCTTGGCATACGGAGAACCAACTACCGTAGTTCTTCAAGAGCCAGTGCAGGAGCAGCCAGGTAGGAAGCCTACCAGGCTGGAGCTCACTGTGTCCCTTCCCAAACTCTCACCTTTCCTATCCAGTCCACGCCCAGGTCGTCTCTACTTTTTCCCTTTGCTCACTTTTCAATTCTACTTTTTACCTGACTGTGTCAACCTATATCTATAGTTATTGGTGCTCAGACCAAGATTTATCTGAGCGTCAACCTATGTAAACGGTGGAGGATGAGGTCGCTCTCCTACCCATATGCAGATTTGTATCTGTGTTTAAGTATGTTATGTATGTACCTAGGTTCCTATTTATGTGTTTGTTTAATCTTGGTAGAAAAAGAAAAGAAAAGTAGGATATCCCCTGTAAGTTAATTTTCTGTCATTTTGACAGTGTTACCTTAATGAATTTAATAGAATAAAAAGAGAAAGTACATTTGATATGTGAGTTAGAAAGCCAACTTGAAATATGTTTTGTCATGTATTCATTGGACATTTATATTACTTTCAATTTCAAAAAAAGTCTGTGAGTAAAGATTAGAGACACATATTGCATTAAGTTTGAATCATCCGTGTATGTAATATGTGTATTTAAACATAGATATAAACTTGCATTTTATCTGTGTACCAAACTAATGTTCTAGTGAGTCTAAGTGTATGTGTGTTTGTGTTTTAATTTTTTCTCTGGTTGGTAGGATATATTTTGTGCTTGTTTATAAATATACCTGCATCTGTGTGCAGTTAGATCTTTTAGTGTATCACATTGAGCGCCATGTCAGTCACCGGTGACTGATACTGTACTTTCAGTCTGGAAGACAAAACAGGCTGGGCGCTTAACATGGTATCAGTGCACATGCTCTTTGTGAATGTGGAGAGTGGGGTGCTCTCACTGGTTGTACAGTGCATGTATGGAACTGTGTGAGAACAAGAATTCAAATTGCATTTAACTAGCACCTACTTGATAACCCACCATGTGCTAAACACTGGCTGGGTATTAGGGATACAGTGGTGAGCTAAGAGAGTATGGAAGTCTTCCCTGAAGACACTGGAACCAACAGCTGGCGGATATGTAGGAGTTCATTAAGATGGGAGGGAAAGCTATCTTAGAAGAGAGAATACAAAGCAGGAAGCATAAAACACTGGAGAAAATGGGGGAAAGGCTGTAGTACCTGAAGCTCAGAAAGGAAGAATGGTGCAGGGTGAGGCAGGGGTGAGAAAATATTAAAAAAGACTCAGTTTTATCCTGTGAGCAATGGTAAGTCAATGAATAGCTGAAATCATGGCTTAAGGTAATCCGTCACCCTGACTGCTGGGGAAGGTTCACTCGCCGAGTAGTTATGGGCAGAAAAGCTAGTCCTTGCTGCAATCCCAAATAGGATCTCTCGGAGGTGAATGATCTAAGGAGGGACAGTGGAGAGGGAAGAAGTGCTGAACTCCAGAAATGTTTAGTGGTGGGATAGACAGGACGTGGATGTGAGTTTTGAAGGACAATGAGTACTTTCAGGTCATCTAAATCCAGTCTGTAGGTGTTGCAGTGACTAAAAGCCACCTTTCTTTTGAGATCTTAAGGACCTTAAGCATCATTGCTATGTCTCACTTATCAAATAGTGGTTGTTGAATTTAGTGAATGCCCATGGAAATTTTCAGAATGTTTTTGATAGAAAAGTGACCCTCTGATGACTCTCTTTCAACAAGGTGCCCTCAGCATCACTGTCCTTCGCCCTTTTTGTGAAGCATCGCCATGGCTGATGAAGAAAGAGCTCGATACAATTGTCCCTCCGAATCTCCAGTCGAGGACATGGGAGACATTTCCCCCAGTAGAGGTATAACTTTTCTAGCTGAAAAGTCACTAAATTTGCATATCCATTCATAAATGAACCAGAGTCTCAGGTCTTCTCACATATATTCATTCTTTTTTTAAAAAATATTTTATTGATTTTTTACAGAGAGGAAAGGAAAGGGATAGAGAGTTAAAAACATCGATGAGAGAGAAACATCAATTCAGCTGCCTCCTGCACACTCCCTACTGGGCATATGCCTGCAACCAAGGTACATGCCCTTGACCGGAATCAAACCTGGGACCCTTCAGTCTGCAGGCCGATGCTCTATCCACTGAGCCAAACTGGTTAGGGCCATATATTTTTTTATTATTATGTAAGTTGTGAATGGGCTTATGGAATTTTATTTTTTAAGATATATTTTATTGATTTTACAGAGAGGAAGGGAGAGGGATAGAGAGTTAGAAACATCCATGAGAGAGAAACATCTATCAGCTGCCTCTTGCACACCCCCTACTGGGGATGTGCCCACAACCAAGGTACATGCCCTTGACCAGAATCGAACCTGGGACCCTTCAGTCCGCGGGACGATGCTCTATCCACTGAGCCAAACTGGTTAGGGCTGGAATTTTATATTTGAAGACTTTGACACTGTAGATTTAGATACACCTGACCAGCTAATCTGTTTTATTTCTTTTACCATACATTGCAGGCTTGAACATCTTCTCATGATATAAAAACGCTCTGAGTAACCCATGTTACAGTTCTACTGTCATGGAATTACTGATATGCAATACAAAAATCTTCTCTCCACTGGTTCCTTATTTGTTAGTTTTAACGCACAATTTTTTCTTATCTCATTAATTCATAAATTAAATTCACAAGAAAAATGTAAAGGATTATACACAGGGATTTAAACTATAATGTTAAAAAATAAATACTGTAATTAGGTCACAGTAGAAAAGCCTCCACCTAAAGTTTTTTTAAGAATGAAAGAAAATATCTGGAGTGAGAACCTTGAAGTCCTGAATCTCACAAGACTTTCCATTTCATCTTGCAAGCAGTTTAAGTAATATGTCCAGCTTATTGTCAGGTGTTAAATTATTAAGTCAGTGAAGGCATTGATAAGATGATCAGAGAGAGATACTAGTGTTAAGTGAAGAGGATAATGTTTTGAGTTTATGATGATTTTTGCTTTCCTGAATAATTTTATAATAGCAGGGGCATAAAATAATGAACAATTAAGCCGCAGTGGTTCTCAACTTTCCTAATGCCACGACCCGTTAATACAGTTCCTCATGTTGTGGTGACCCCCAACCATAAAATTATTTTCATTGCTACCATAACTGTAATTTTGCTACTGTTATGAATCATAATGTAAATATCTGATATGCAGGATGTATTTTCAGGGGTCGCGACCCACAGGTTGAGAACTGCTGACAATGATCTCCTAGCCCTATATTTTAATTTGGTGACTATAATCAACATGGTAAATGAAGATGATCTGAATCCTAGTCCTGACTCTACCAATTATTAATGTGGGATTTGGGACAAGTCACACTGGACCTTTACTTCCTTATCTAAAAAATGAAAAGACACACCAAATGGCTCACTAAGGCTATACATCCAAGTTGGAAGCACTGCATTATGACAAATAATATGCGACATCTGAAATGAATGAAAGCAGTTCAGTCTCTTCCTCTGCAACTCCTGTAGCTATGACCACACACAGTGGGAGTTGCCCAACCCAGGCAAGACGCCGAGTGCTTATCACTGACCAGGCAGTGGACACTGAATAGCAATTTAAAAGGGAGCACATCAGACACACTGCGGGGCATATGGCATCAAACCACACCACTCCTGAAAACAGAGGATAGCATAGAGATGAGAGTCCACTCTAAGGCAGACATTTCTGCTCAAGAGATCCTCAAAGATTCATGCTTATTCTAGAGTGAGCTCAAAGACCACTCAGGTCTGTAGATGGTTTCTCTCATTAAGTCAACATATTCATGGAACCAGAAAGTTAAAGATTGTTTTATTCCAAGTGTCTTTGGCTACCTGTGGGTATCAAAGGACAGTCTCATGCATTTGGCCTAAGCTAGGCTGTAGCCACGTTGCCATAACACAGCACTGCTTGGCACTCCCCTAAGTGCCATCCACAGGACATCATGCAACAGGATTTTAAAATATGCAGATTCTCAGTAACACATATAAAGAGGAAAACTTGCCCAGTTTTTCTTACACTTGTGAAACTTTTTGAGAACAATGATATTTTGTTTATTTACCTTTTTGCCTATGTATTCCCTAACAGTGGTTTCTAGCATAGTATTTAAATAATAAGAATTCAGTTTTTTTAAAATGTTGATTTCTTGTGTGGTTGTTTTGCTTTGTTTTGTTAATAGAAAAAAACTCCAGGACCTCCGTTTGGCACTCAGATTTGGAAGGGCCTTAACATTGAGACCAAACAGCTAGTGAGCACCCCCGCCCCTGTAGTCAAGAGCCCCAATGTGCTACAGATACGCCAGTTCATCCAGCACGAGATCATAAAGAATGAGGTGAAACTGAAGCTACAGATTTCCCTTAAGGTAATGGAATCCAAGTAACCTGCCCCAAAAGAATCAGGAACAGGGCAATCACTTCTCTTGGTTTGCTGAGGAACCTGAATTAATGTAACAGAGGAGTGTCAATCTTCAAGAGGGGAGGACATTGAGAGGTATAAAATGCTAAATGAGTCCCATAAGGTGTAGGAAGTATTGAGATCCCAAAGACACTGAGAAGATAAGTAACTTTTATATATGATGGTTATATAGAGTCCTCACTTCTCATTATGTGGAAAACTAGCCTAGTGACCTCTGGAAAAAGGTAGAACTGCATATTAATCTGAAATTTGTCTCTGAAAGAAAACTATTGTTGGTTTTGGGAAATGGCTTAAGAATTTGTAAATATTTAATTAATTGTATAAGCATATCTGTAACATCTCACTGTCTAGGTATGTTAAATCTCAGAACAAGGATCATATGTTCTGAGATTTGGGTCTCTAGTACCTGACATAGAACAGGGGACAATTATTTGTGGAAATAGATCAAATATTTATGGAGAAAGTCAAGTATGTTCCTCTTGGAAGCAAAGGCATGCCTAAGCAACTTACATTCAAAGATAGAACCATAAAGGTTGTCCCTGGAAAGGACTCTGAAGATCATCTAATTACCTGTGTCCATTTTATTGGTGGGGACAGTGGAGCATATAGTTAGATGTGGGGCCTCTCTGAAGTCCTCATACAGTTCTAATGTCCTATGGCCCTTAAAGCTTTGCTTTTGTGCTTTTCAGATCTTTGCTTACTAACATATTAAAGAAGGGTCTTTCTAGATTGCTTGACCAGTAACTGTGGTGGCTGGTCATTGTGAATTTATATATTCTTAATCTCTTTGTGATATTCCAAGTTGATGTTGACTAGTTTGGTGTCTCTCTCTACCTTATTTCTGATTTCTATTGATTCATTTTATTCTGCTGATTTAGGATTATATAAACCATATCCTAAAGAAAGAAGATGAGCTACAGGACATGACAGTTAAAGATTCCAGAACTGAGGAGGAGAGAGGCAACGCTGCAGATCTCCTCAAACTAGTTATGGTGAGACAGAATGTTCACACACCACTGTCCTTACTGTTGTTCCACTACTAGTTATGGTGAGACAGAATGTTCACACACCACTGTCCTTACTGTTGTTCCACTACTAGGTGCTCCAAGACAAAATCCTATAAGTAAGAGCTTGTTTCTGCCATTTCTGTGAAGCATTTTCTCCCTCCTTATAATTTCTTATTTCTGTGGAAATCTGACTTCTTATATATTGAATTTTTCAAATGTCTTTTAGGCTCTTTCTTAAATCATAAATAACTCTGAAGGCTCTTAAAAGAAAAGTTTTTATTCTCTTAAGAGAAATTGATATCCTTTGAAACAGTGAATGAATTAGTGAAGGAAATAGGAAGGAGGAAGAAAAGGAGTTTCTACAACTTAAAATGATTTTTAGAAATTTGTTAAGTGAACAAATTGACTAAAAAATCAAATAAGATTTGTATAAGCATTAAAAATAATTCATTGTAATTTTCATAAAAGATCAAATTGATCACATAAGAATGCTTGTAAACAAAGTGAATTTTGTGTGCAACATAATAATTAAGGAATTTTCTCTTTATTTCAGTCTTTCCCTAAAATGGAAGAAACTATAAAAAGTCATGATACTCAAAGTAAGTACATTTAATATTTTTTTTGCAAAATATTTACATATTCCAAAAGAACAACCTTAAATACACTTCAGTCATTCTTGCGTCTAATAGCAAAGTTCTGTGTAGGTATTTCTGTTGTTGTATTAGCCATGTTGTATCATTATTATTTATTCATATTTTTTTCTGCCTGAATTATGAGATTCTTGAAAACTGTGATTGCCTCTAATTCATCTTTAACATTCATTTTCTGAATAAAAAAAGTTAACATTTGGCTTCTATGTTAACCTTAACCTATATCTAGAACATGGCTAAGACACAGGAAGAAAACAATCAACCAATGGGCACTCTCCCCCCTGCCCCTACACCCACTCAGAACTTTGGAACCACTACACAATTGTCACCAAAACCTCACCCTATTTTACTCTATATCTACTCTTGGAAAATAGCCTCATTCAAAGCATTTTATTTTGTAATATGTATGGCTCCAAAAAAGGTTATATGGTTTCATAGTTCATGGCAGACAAGCAACATAGAAACTTGGTAATTTGGGTTTGATTTTTGGCCATCTGCAGCAGCCATGGCTTCATTAAGCCCACAGATGTGTTTTGTGTGTCCCTACCATGTTAGCTTGAACAGTTTTTTTTTAATCTGAATTTTTCTTTTCTTGAAATGTCACTTGACCACATTGTAGCATGTGGCTCAAGACTGTAAACAGAAGAATCCATCACAACCCAGTGTCTCCCTGTCCTCACACAGTGTCATCACTCTTCCCCCTGGACAGCCCCTTGTATTAAGGTTGCCAGATTGAGCAAATAAAAATAGAGAAGGCCCAGTTATATTTGACTTTCAGATAAAGAAAAAGTAATTTTTTAGTGTAAGTTTTGGGACCCATTTATATTTTAAAAATATTACTTGTTTATCTAAAATTCATATTTAATTAGTTGCCCTATACTCTATCTGGTAAACCTACTTTCGGCATTTGAATTCATAACCTCTGGCATGAGGGAACAGTCTCCAGAGAGGTAAATGGGTAGGTTGCCCAAAAGTGAAGGACAAATTAAATATATTTTGGAAACACAAAAATTAACAAACAGATGTGGGAGTCAAACAGGGTCTTGCATACTTAACAGCAGCCCCTGACATATTAATAGTAGAGATCCGGGGCCAAGGCTCCCCACAGGATTTCCTAGGACACTAGTCTCTGAGGTGGCTCCACCAAGAATGACTTGTATGATGTAAGTTTGGATAATGCTGCATGTTGCTTTATGTTCTTGGAGAGCCACAATATACACTAAATAATGGAGGATACAGAGAAGTCCCGCGCAATGAAACATAATTCTAGTTGGTGTGAGTTACACTAAAAAATTATTGGTTGTTTATCTGCAATTCAAATGTAACTGGGTCTTTTCTATTGTTATTTGCTAAATCTGGTAACCTTAATATCAGGGGCTGCCCAGGGGAAGAGGACAGGGAGACACTAGGGTTGTGATGGATTCTGTATGACCTGGTGTTTCCCAAGCTCATATACCCATGAGCCTTGTTTCTTTTTTTAATCTCCTATTAACATCCCACCAAGACCATGATCTGTGGAATGAACTCTGAGAGTCACTTCCCAAATTATCAAAAAAAAAAACCAAGCACATTGTATTACATTCATACCCTTAGATTTAGATCGTCATAGTTTTGTGTATTTTTTCTTTTTGGAAAAAAAGAGACACAGAACAATTTAAATAAAACGGGTACTTTTTCGGTGCTTCAGATACAATGAAATTCAGTCAGGTAGATGCTGATTCCCCTAATAACATGTCACTATGTTTCCTTTTTTAAAAAAAAAAACAAAACACACATTTTTATTGATTTCAGAGAGGAAGAGAGAGGGAGATAGAAACATCAATGATGAGAGAGAATTACTGATTGGCTGCCTCCTCCCTCACTGGGGCTCGAACCTACAACTCAGGCATGTGCCCCTACTGGGAATCGAACCATACCTCCTGGTTCATAGGTTGACGCTCAACCACTGAGACATACTTGCTGGGCACTACGTTTCTCATTTTGTCCTCTAGTAGGGCACTGTGTAAACATTCACTGTTAGTGTATAGCTTGATCATGGAAATCCTAGTAAACACTTGATAGATTAAAGAAAGGCTCTTAGACAGTATCTCTAACGAGACATTAGGTATTGCTTGTGTGTGGGATTGTGTTGTAAAGTTAAATGAATCTATTTTTAAAGTTGCAGCCCACCTAATTGATTTGTACAAGCAGTCTTTGACTTCTGTTCCGGAGTGTCTGCCAGACCCATTTGATACAGAGCTCTCTGAAAAGAAATTGAAGTAAGCTGATCCAATAATGTTTTCCACTTAGTATTAAGCATGCAGTGATTCAGGAATGGAGAGATGTGGGTATCATAACCATGGGTGACCACATACAGGAGATCTCCGCCTTTCATCTGCCACACTGTCAACAACTTATACAGGGGTGGTTTTCTTTTATTATTTGCCAACCGAGAGCATTGCCTCTCTTGCTTTAGAAGCATGTGCATTTCTTTATTCATTCACTGATCCAAATGGACATGTCTGGCATGCCCATTATGTGAAAAGCTTCATGCTGGGAGCTGGAGATAGAGTGATAGATAACAACTCGACCAGTGCCGTCTTGGAGCTAATAAGATAGCACCAGGAACAGCCCCAAAGCAAGTCAACACATAGGCACGTCATGACAGATTGCGAGAAATGCCACGGAAGGTATATGGAGCCCCAGAAGGAAAATGACGGCCCTATTTTATGACTTCAAAAATACGGCTGCTGGGAAGGGGGAATCTTTTGGAAAAATATGCTTTTAGACCTTTCAAAGCATCACATGGACTTATCCCAGAGGCAGCCGGATGGTGGGCACTAAGTAACCTAAGATATGGCCCAATAAGATAACAGAGAAAGAGCCAACTGTGTGGAAAGTCAGCAAAGTATCGTATTGCCTTTTTGGTCATAAGTCTCTTTCCTTTCACATAGGCATGCAGCAACAGTAAAGCACTGGAAAGAGAAGATAGCTCAGAAGAGGTAATCCATTCTGAAGTATATATACATAAACATATGAAAAAGCCCAGCTTTGTGGAATCATAGAATCTTAGAGAAGGAAGGGTTGGGAGGTCCTACCATCCAGGCCCCCTGCTGTGATCTGAATCTCTTCTGCGTTTCTGCCAGGGGTCATTTAAGCTTTTGTGTGACCATATCCTTATCTCTTGAGGATGCCCATTGGACCAGTAGGGGTGGATCCTCTCCCTCTCATAAGTAAGAACGCTGTCTGTGCTTTGCTAATTTTAATTACTGATAAATAATCTAGAACTTAATGCAGAGCATAGTTATAAACATTCAAGGATTCATATAACTCATCTGAGGATGTGCTCTAAGCATCGTGTGCTTTGGTTTCCTTTCAATCCTAGCCAATGATTCCAACTTCAACTCTCTTGCCATAAAGAGAGGAAGCAGATATATTTACTGAGCATATAGTAGTATATATGGTACTATTGTATATATTGGTGTGGCTCCCCTCCAGAATGACTCCCAGATGAATATGCTTCTTAATAACAATGTCTGGGTTACCTTATGGCATGTGTTGGAGAAGTGGTGAGATAAGACCTTAAGTCTCTTGGCCCACCCTACATACAAGGTCAAAGTGTAAGGTGTATACTGTCTCATAGAATATCCCTGGAAGGATTTTCAAGTGCCCAGTGAGAGTGATTGCCTGTGGGGAGGGAGGTTGGGAGGTTAGGTTAGGGGACAGTGTGGGATGGAGACTTCCTTTTTATTATGTACTCTTCAATACCTTTAGAATTGTGTACATGTGTTATCCATTCTCATTTTTTAGAATTTTGGAACACTAAAATTTTTAATTTTAACCAAGAGGTAGGCAATAGAAAGCCAATGTAAGTTTTTGAAAAAGCGAGTGAAACACATAGATATGTGTCATCAAAAAATAAGCGTTGGCAGCATGCATAATAGATTGGAGAGGAGGATTAATGAAGGAGAAAGTTTCAAGGAAATTTGAGGTGGTCAAAAATGTCAGATGATATGGAAGTGTCAGAAAGGAGAATGAATGGTGAAATTAGGGTTTATCAGTTGGAAGGTTTATTGATGTCTTTTGTGAGAAGAGTTTTAAGAAAGTGGTAGGCAATAGGCACACTTCCATAGGTTGATGAGTGAATCCATGAGGCCATAGAGATGAGACATGTTAATGAGAAATTATTGTTTAAATTAGATGATATTTTGATTCAGCCAGTATTTCCAGAGAAGCCATCCAGTGTAAGAGAGCACTGTTTTAGTTCAGTAAAATTAACTCCAGGAATTCAGTTTGTTTATCTATAAAACGAGGATGATTGGACCACCTAATACCTAAGGTCAGCTCGCACACTGGGTGACTAATTGCTAATTAGCAAATGCACTTATCAAGATCATGGGCTTGGAGGAGGCAGCCTGGGTTTTAATTTGGACTTTACTTCTTACTAGCTAATGATTTAGAGTGGGTTACATAACTTCTCTAGGCCTTGGCTTTTTGGCCAATACAATGGGAATAATAATATTAACTCGGAATTCTTATAAGATTAAATATAAAGTACTTTGCAAAGTGTCTGGCATATAATAAGCACTTAAAATGGAAAACTATATCAGATAGGACTAGGTTGAGCTACATTTAACAGACGGCCCCCAAATCAATGCTTTTATAAGAAAGAAGTAGACAGCACCACATCAGATTTTTTTCTTTTCATCTATTCTATCCTGTCGTTCTCAGCACATGATTTCCATCCTTAAGGTTGCTTCATGGTTGCAGAATGACTGCCACAACTCCAGCCATTTCATCCATATTTCAGAAAGTAGAAAAATAAATGAGACAAGGACAAAAGGAAAGCCTCCCAGCTGAGTTAGCCTTCTTTAAAAAGCCACCTGGAGTCTTACTCAGGGAATTTAGTTTACTTCTCATTGCCTGTCTTTACATGTGAAAAGTATAGTTTTTAGCTGGTATATGTCTCCCCAATGTAGGGTTCTGATATTGGAAAGACATCTAGCAGGATTATAATGCTTTTATTTCACTTTGTAATCACTGATCACATTATTCATAAACTTTTACTTAGGTTTTTGTTAGTTCTGCTTCTGAAATTATGCAGATTAGAAGAATCTAGTTGGCTTTAAGACCATGTGGTTTTTAGTCTTTTGAGGTCAACTGTAAAACCAACCAGCTGGTATCATTATTTGCTATCTTACAATGAAAGGCTGATTTCTAAGTAGGAAAAATGACTGGGATATAGAGCTAAAACACAAGCAAATAATATTTTGAAATATTTTATGTCTCTTTTGCATAATTATGGAACCACTGACCAGGAAAGAGATTGAAAACACAAACAACTATTTAATGAAAATTAGGAACAAAGTAGTATCACCTTACTTCAAATCTGAATTTAGCAAGACATTTCAGTCTCAGGTAACTGAGTGTAATTAACAATTATTGAATAAGAGTCCTTTTAAAAGTTGACATAGTGCATATGCAATTATATAATGTTCCTTTCCTGAAGTTATTTCTTTCCTACATCTAATCCGCTAACTAACCTATACCCTTCAAATCCATGTCTTCAAGAGCATATAAGAGAGAGACCTAATTTCAGGTCTTACACCTAAGTCGTGTTCTCTACCAATGTGTTACTACCTCTCCATCTCCCTGCCTTGAATTATCACTATTAATTGCCTTATCCCATCTATTTTAAGCCATTTTTTGTGTGTCAAATTCTCCCTATTGATGCTCATCCTATGATAAATCCCAGTTTTATTCATTAAAGTTTTTATTCCATTGAAATTCTGTTACCCATTGGCTGCTGAGATAACTCTAAGTTATTATAAGTTCAGAACTCCCAGTGTTGCTATGAAAACTCCAGACACTATTATTAACCAGAGGCTGCCTGAAAAGAAATTATAGGAAACTAATTAACAAAATCTACAATTGAGTTAATAAGTCTCTTGAAAAACTTTTAGATTACAAAACTTCATTTCCAAGACCTTAAAAAAGAGACTTTGATCATTGCTTAACAATTTAACATGCTTGTGGCAGCTGCCTTTCAGCCATGTGTAAGTCTAAAATTATTCTTTTGGTTTTTCCTTATCTGTACACCCTTTCTGAAAACTTGCCTCCATTTACAAAGAAAGGTGAAGGTGTGAGCAAAACAACTGAGAAAAATACATGTGGTCTTCATCCAGGTAATGTGCTTGTGTAGCTCCTGTGACTGTGCCTAAATGAAGAATACCTCATAGTGACTCTGAGGCCATAACTAGTTCCTACCACCCTTCGCCTTAGTAACAGCTAATGACATGACCTGCTGTGACCTGTATATTAGTCCTGCCTGACTTATATGAGGAAAGCAAGATGTAACTAAATTCTCTATGAAGGAGAATTCTTGCCAAAAATCCTTAAACTAAATTTGATTAACAGGAAACAATCAAACCCAAAATGTAGGCATTTTTTTAAAGACAATTATCCTGGACTCTTCAGACAAATCAGTATTATTAAAAGAAAAAGATGGAGTAACTGTTCCATATTAAAAGAAACTAAGGAGTCATGAAAACAACATGCAGTGCATGCACTTTGGATGTGGGTTGAGAAAAACCACCATAAAAGATATTGTAGGGCAACTACATGAGTTTGACTGGGGGACTCTATCAGCAGGCATTGTGGCATTACTATAGGTTTTCCTGAGTGTGATGATATGTCAGAGTTTGCAAAGCAAAGATTAAGGCTGGAACAAGGGCTTATAAGTGTGATGGGGAGAAATTGGGGGTGAAGGTTGATGCTTCTACCTGCCACCTACACAGACATCACTAATCAATCAAGTCTACTTTCCTCTTGAGACGGGGAAAGGCCTCAGTTTTTTAGCACAGTCCTCCAGGCAGCTAATTAACAATTACATGTTCAGCCCTAGCCAAGTGGCTCACTTAGTTAGAGTATCGTACCATGCACTCCAAAAGGTTTCAGGTTCCACTCCAGGTTAGGTCCCTGGTCAATTAATGTTTCTCTCTCCCCTCACCCCCTAAAGTCAATAAATACATATCCTTGGGTGAAGATTTTTATAAAAGAATTACATGTCCACAGTAATGAATGCATTTAAGATAAGAAAATTTTTAAAAATTCACATCTCAGTTATTCTTGCCAGATAACATAGGCCAAATTACTTGGTCTCTATTTCATAACCCAACAAGATAGCTACTACTACAGAAAGAACCAGCTAGCTCCCAGGCAGTGTGAGCCCCATTTGTTAATGGCAAGCACTGCATCATATATGAAGAATCATTGCCTCTTAGTAGCTTTTTTTCTATTTAGTCTTTCTCAAGTGTGGGGGTTGAGCACCTTGTTCATTGTAAAGAACACAAACATTAGTAGTGATTGTACCATTGTCTGGAATATCACCTTATAATATTTGTTTTAGGTTTTCTAGATCCCCAGCCAAAAGAAGTTGTAGAACAGGGACCCTCAGATAGGGCTTTTTTTTCAAAATCGGAGAGTTCTGTGAATTTCAAGGAGTTCGCTAACCAGAAGGAAACTGAAAATTTATCCAAGTCTCCCACAGGTATGGTAATCATTTGCTTTATCTCACTGTCTCTCAAAACTGGACATTATGTCCTTTCAGAGTATGGGAGATGGTACTGGGTGTTGAAGGTATGGTTGTGGTTATAGAAAAATTTCTATAGTATCATGAACCCTGGAGCTGTGGAACTGTGAAAGGATTCTTAGCATGATGTGGATACATTGGCAGGTTGGTTAATATGTTGGGTTTGGGAGGATGAGAAAATTCGATTGCAAAGGAGTGGATATAATGATGGAATATATAATCCATTCCAAAGAAACATGAAAGCAAGACAAGAATGAGACAAGTGATTGTTTAAAATGAGGAAGTCAATTGATTACAGGTCTCAATGAGGTTAAATAATTGCTTGTTAAATATGATAGAGTAATAAGCTAGAAGAATAGGAGGCGATGATATATAGAGGGAAGCTTGAAATGAGAGTTTGAAAGTGGTAAAATTATTGGTGTTGGCAAGGTCAAAGATATGACATGAGTGTTTCTGAGATAGAAGAGGAAACTATGAAGAAATGAGAGGATCGAGAATCAGAGAGGACATTGTGATGTCACCAAGAAACATGGAGTAGAAGGCCACCCTAGGTGTCAAGAGCTCCAGTGAATCAAGGGAATGATGGAGAGGTCAGTCAATGATAGCTGCTCGGAGATGTCATAGGTAACTCAGTCTGATGGCAGGAGCTTTAAAGGAATGGGAGTTTTCGAAGGAGGAAACAAACTACTTTGAATCAAGAATACCTACTGCTGCCCTGGGCTCTGATACTTGAGATAAGACATAGTAATGTGGCCTCTTTAAAAGAAGTAAATTAATATTCATATAAACAGCAATGTTGTTGTTGTTGTTTGTTAATCTTCACCTGATGGTATTTTTTCCATTGATTTTTAGAGAGAGTGGAAGGAAAGGAGGGAGGAAGAGAGACAGAGAGAGAGAGAGAGAAAGAGAGAAGCATCAATGTGAGAGACACACATTGGTTGATTGCCTCCCACACATGCCCCAGGGATAGAGCCTGCAATCCAGGTATGTGCCCTGAATGGGGAATCACACATGTGACCCTTTGGTGCGAGGACACTCTAACCACTGATCCACATAGGAGTGTTTGTGTCTGACTGCCTGTCTCTCTGGGCATCCTCCCTGTCTTCATCTTGCCTTATCCCTACTTGTCCTGTTTGTTTTTATCCTCTTCTACAAAGGACAGGCTATGTCTATTACTACAGAGGTCCAAGGTTCTGATTCTTCCAGGTCCATAACCCAGTCAGTGACATGGGATTATCCCTGTCAGCTTCAGTGGGAATATTCCAGTAAAGGTACTGTGTTGCCTTCCCCTGGCTCATGTACCATCCTAATGGCTGGGTCCAGGGATGTCATGGCACCAGAAATATATGTGGCAGGAGTGGGTATGGAGGGGGGCGATGTGGAGAGTGCTGAGAGCACAAAGATTATAATTACCATAACCCTCAACTCAAAGATGCTGTTTGCAAAATATACCCATGGTGTTTGCCTGTAGATAGTAGACATTCAAATATTGGTCCCTTCCCTTTCCTGTCCTGATGACTTTTGAATCTGCGAAGGATGTTTAATATTATGATCTAAAATACAATCCTGATTTCAATTGCCTGGGTATTTGGAAAAATGCAGCAATGTGGATCATCTACTCTTGCTTACTCCTCACCAAATGTGGTGACTTGAGGATTAACTTCCCTGGCTCAATTTATCTGTAATTACTACCACTTTTTAGAACTATAAATATAAGAGTTGAGCCAAAAAAAATTCTCAAGATTTTGTCCTCATTAGTTTTAAGAAATCTTTTAGAATCAATGTTTTCTTGTATTTGTACCTCACTGATTCAGTGGAAAGAACCCTGAACATCTCAGTATGAATTCAGTTTATCAAGGCAAGTCACTCAGCTTCATAGAATCTGATTTTTCTGATTTAATTAGAAAAGGTTATACTAATAGCATCTCGTCAAGTTGGTGTGAGGACCAACATTGAGTAAAATCTCTTCGTAAAATGTACAGATATAACACTAGAATTAATTTTTTAAAGAGCCTTGTTCCTTTAAATGAGCTCTTAAAAAAGAAGAAAAGTTTTCCAAGTCAATGTTCAATACTCCCTGGGATGACCTCGAGTGTCTTTGAATAAAATGTCCATGTGGTAATTTCAACTTTCTCTCTAACAGAATCAGATCTGTGTCTGCCCGTGAAAATCCCAACCCAGTCGTTGCTACAGGATGTCAAAGGACAAGCCAGGAAGGAGAAAGTGAAGATACCTCACTATTTGATGAGTTCCAAGCCCAAGTCTCTACCTCTCACAAAGGTAAAAGACATGGGGACACATTTCCCAGAGCCAAGCAGCATTTTATGTAAACCTGACCCATTGGAGTGATTGATGGCCAGCCACTGCGTGCTATTTACTAGACGTACCATCTCACCTTGAAGGCCTGCAGGTCACACACAGAGGAACTAAGTCAGTGCTTCGCTCCTATAGGCTCACTGGAGGAATTGGTAGCTTGAAATCAGCCCAGCTGGGAGTTCGTAATCATAGAAATTGACAATTGCTGTTAATCAAGGTTCTTTTCAGGAAGCCAGTGTTACCAGCACACTGCTGGCTAAGGGGGTCATCGGCCACACTTCTCATGACTCTTAGGATAAAATCCAATATCTTAGCCTGACTACAAGTGTGGCCCCGTTTGCTTCTTGCATCACCTTGCCCCAAACTCACTGTACTTCCGCCATTGTGGGTTGTTCGTTCTTTAGTTCTTAGTTCTTTAAAAGCATCCAACTCCTTCCTTCCTTTAGAGCCTCAGAGATGAAGAGTCCACATCAGCTCTGCTGGAAGCCTTCCTTGAGCCCATCAGACAGGTTTTGATGTTATCCTTCTATACTTTCATGGCACCCTGTGCCAGTTGCCATCACAGAATCTGTCACAATGTATATAATTGATGTGATGGGAGTGCTTCTCAAACTTAAATGTGCACACGAATTACCTAAAGATCTTGTCAAAATACAGATTTGGACTCACTGGTGTGGCAGCCTGGGATTCTGCAGCTCTGACAAGCTCCCAGGTGAGGTCAGTGCTGCAGATCTGAGGAATACCAAGTGCATAGGGCGGTGGTTCCCAAAGTGTGATCACCTGACCCAGCAGCACTGGCAACACCTGAGACCTTGTTATAAATGCAAGGTCATGACCCCACCCCACATTTACGGATGAGAAACTCTGGGGATGAAGTCAACAATTGGAGTATGAGTGAGTCCTGGAGTTGATTCCAATGGGAGCTAGCATCCGGTCCTCACGGGCACAGAGGAGCGTTCGGTCCTCATGGGCACAGAGGGAAGAGCACACACTTTGGACTCAGGCAGACTTGAGTGTCAGACTTTGCCACTTACCACTTGAGCAAATTTTTCAAACATGAGCTTCTCTAGCCTCAAACCAAAGCCTAAAATACTCCCTCACATGGGGTTGCTCAAGGATTACATGAGACAGTAAATGTTCCTTTCCTCTCAAGACAAGCAGCATTTTCTCTGGAGACAGAGCCTTTATCTCATCCTGGGAACTCAAAATACTAATAGAACCATTTTATTTCATGTTGTTACTTTTTCCTTAATGCAAAGGCGCAAGATCCTTCTGGAGGAAGAGTGAGAACATCCTCCATTGCTTCGGCTGCCATTAAGAACCCACATTCATCCCCTTACGGATTCCATCTTCTCCCTCCATCAGTGAAGTTTGGAGTGCTTCGAGAAGGGCACACCTATGAAACCAGTGTCAAGCTCAAGAACACTGGCGTGGACTTCTGCAGGTAAGGCCTAGGCACCCGCGTCTGCTCAGTCACCTTCTACTCTGTGGCTTGTTTTTGAATACCTGCATCAGTGAATGTTTCTTGAATTGAACTGTAATTATACTCTCTTGGATTTTCACATCATTCATCCGCTAATTCTCCCATTCATTGATTCATTTATTCTTCAGAAAAATCAGTATTCATTAAGCCTCAAGCCTCAAGTATTAGTCGGTACTTCTTTGCCCTCCCATTAATCATTATTCATACTTTGGTAGAAGCAACTCTAGGCCTGATCAGCTCTAGAAAAAAAAGGGAGGTGAGGGGCTGTACAAGTGTTAACAATAATTAACACATAATTTGAAGGTCTACTTCTCAAATTATTTCTCGAATCTACCACCAACTGTGATAGCTGATATGTTTTAACTTTATGATCTAAAAATGATTTTAATTACATTCCTTTGCATAGTTGAAGCAAAAAGAGAAAAATATAACCTGAACCGTTAGGGCAGTGATGACGAACCTATGACACGCGTGTCAGAGGTGACACGCGAACTCATTTTTTTGGTTGATTTTTCTTTGTTAAATGGCATTTACATATATAAAATAAATATCAAAAATATAAATCTTTGTTTTACTATGGTTGCAAATATCAAAAACTTTCTATATGTGACACGGCACCAGAGTTAAGTTAAGGTTTTTCAAAATGCTGACACGCCGAGCTCAAAAGGTTCGCCATCACTGCATTAGGGTCATTTTGGCTCTGAAGTTCTGACTTGGAATTGATAACAAATATTTTAACTCACAGTTTGTACTCCCAGTTGAAAATACACTGCATCTGGTATTCAGTGACAAGGAAGAGTCAGTCCCTCCTTTCCAATTCAAGACCAATAGAATTTCAGAGCTTGTAGAGACTATGCCAGTAGAACAAACTGAGTAACTCATGTGTTTTTTTAAATAATTGAATTTATTGGGATGACACTGGTTCACCAAACCATACAGGTTTCAAGTGTACAACTCAATAAAGCATCATCTGCATGCTGCATTATGCACCAATCGCCGAGCAGTCTCTTTTGTGACTTGTTTTAAGGTCCTTGTAGGCTGGAGAGTAAGGTGAAGTCTCAGATCTCCTGAGTACCAACTAGTTCTTGCAGGCAACTCACTGGATCCACACAGCTGTTGTCACTGCTGCATGGGAGAGTTCTATACCAAGACAACTCCCAACTACAAAATTACCTCTATCCCATTTTTACTTTATCTTAAGCATAATGTGGAGAATTTCCCCAATAAGTATGGAATAAATGTTTGTTCCAATTGCCAAGTTTTTCTCAGTGTAAGTGACAAGTCCTTCAAAAATGGTTGTGATTCTGGACTCAGGTTCGACAATATATGCAGCAGAGCAACAGGAGCATGGGTTTCAAAGATCGCAGTCCCATTTCAGTTGAGGCCAACCCCCACTTCAGGAATTACGTTTGCTTCCTCAGAAACAGACTGAGGAGGACCCAGGCCACCAGATGTTATTGGTTGTTTAGGTTATGGCCAACAAGTAGGTGGGGAGGGATAGTCAACCTCAAACTAATAAACTTGATGTCCTTACTTCATGTAATAACCACTGATCCTGTCTGTTCAGTACAGAACTTTAGCTTTAGAGAGTTCATTCCTCAGGGGAGTAAATTTAGCCACTACAGGGCAGGCAGCAGAGTTGAGGGTCACTGGAGCAGGGTTAGGGTTGGTGTGGAGGTGGGCTTTCCTCAGCATTTTAATTTACTCCAGGCCTTCAACCTTCAGGCAGAACCCACAAACCACAAGAAGGGAAAGGCCCCATGTGTGAGCACAGGGCTTCTCAACTTCTCCAACTTGCCTGTATCTCCTCTCCCCAAAGATCAAACCCCATGCACAACAGAGTGAGACTGGCTCCCACGCTCCACTGCACTCCCCAGACCTTTATTCTTCAGCTTAACAATCTGACGGTCAGCATTGTGTTCACGCTGGCGGCCACACTGCAATGCACACATAACCAAACACTCACGGCTCTGCCTGGCCTGGCTGCTCGGCAGGGCTGGAGCTGGGCTAGGAGCCTGCTTGACGCTGATGACAGCTGTTGGAAGGGCGCTTGTGAAACGGGCCCCAGAATCTTCTCCCAATTGAATATTGGGTTGATTTTCCAATGGTGTGGACCCCATGCCCCTACAGCGTGAATATTAACACCTTCCTGATTTTTAATACCCAGGTTCATTCATTGTTCGTGGTTTTCATTATGGCATAAATTTATTCCCATCTCTTGGCCCGTAGGTTCAGGGTAAAGCAGCCGCCACCCAGCACAGGACTGAAAGTGACCTACAAACCTGGGCCTGTAAGTCCCACGTGTTGCCTGTTGTGTGTGTCAGTGTGTTTCTATATGAATGCAGATATGTTTCCAGTGAAGTCCTTCTCCCCATTCCATTTAAACCATGCTGAAGTCTAATTTTTTAGTATCATAAGCAAAAGATTCCTGGCATTGGTGCAGTATGTGGCTTGATGTCACTTACTTCATGTAATAACCACGAGACAGATCCTGTGTGTAAACAAAGTTAAACTTTGAGCTATGGAAACATTTCTGAAGTTCGCCCAGTACTACAGTTATGTATGGTTGTATGAAAAATATATCTGTAATAATTAAACATGATTTAACATGCATTTGGGAAGTTGATTACCTAACTATATCCTGTGACAAATCCTTCTGCAGTGAAAAATCCTTTGGAAAAAGAAATATTCCAGTCTTATAATTCTGTGTAAATCTGATTTGTTCTCTTGGTGTTTGCCAGAGAATATTATTAAGGATGTTAAGTATATTATTTAATACTAGGGGCCCGGTGCACGAAATTCGTGCACTGGGTGTGTGGGGGGGGGAGTGTCCCTCAGCCCAGCCTGCCCCCTCTCACATACTGGGAGCCCTCAGGTGTTGACCCCCATCACCCTCCAATCGCAGGATCGGCCCCTTGCCCAGGCCTGACGCCTCCGCCAGAGGTGTCAGGCTTGGACAGGGGACCCCCATCTCCCCCTGATCACTGGCTCTGGCCCCCGCCTAGGCCTGAGGCCTCTGGCCCAGGAATCATGCCTGGGCAGGGGACCCCCATCTCCCTCTGATCGCTTGCTCCACCCCCCGCCCAAGCCTGACGCCTGTGACCCAGGCTTCAGGCCTGGGCAAGGGGACCATCATATCCCCCGAATCCTCGGCTCAGCCCCCTGCCCAGGCCTGATGCCTCGGCCAGAGGAGTTGACCCTCATCACCCTCCGATCACCAATCACCGGATCGGCCCCTTGACCAGGCCTGAGGCCTCCGGCAGAGGTGTCAGGCCTGGGCAGGGGACCCCCAGCTCCCCACGATTGCAGGCTCCGCCCCTGCCCAGGCCTAACGCCTCTGGCTGAGGCGTCCGGCCCGGGCAGCGGGGACCCGCAGCTGCAGCGGCCCCGCGATTGTGGGCTCCGCTTTAGGCCCAGGCAAGGGACCCCTAGCTCCCGGGACTGCCAGCTTCGACCGTGCCCAGCTCCCATCGCTGGCTCCACCCCTACTTCCTGCTATCACTGGCCAGGGCGGCAAAGGCACCTAATTCCCCCCAGCTCTTAGCTCCCCCCTGGGTTTCTGATCACTGTCAGTGGCAGGGGGCTTCTTCCTGCTTTCCCTTCCGCCTCCCTGCATTGTGCCTACATATGCAAATTAACCGCCATCTTGTTGGCAGTTAACTGCCAATCTTAGTTGGCAGTTAATTTGCATATAGCCCTGATTAGCCAATGAAAAGGGTATCGTCGTACGCCAATTACCATTTTTCTCTTTTATTAGATAGGATACTAAGAAACAGTATATATTAAATTCATCAGCTGCCTCATTTCTCCAAAGATCTCTGAAAATACAAATGTTAAAATGTCAACCTATTCTGACTTTATTTGATATAACCCCCAAAATAGGATGTTTAGTATAAAACTTGCATATCACCACTTACTCTATAGTTTCAGAACTTTAGTGTGACATAAACTCAAGTTTGTCTCAAATATAGTAACATCACATTTGTAAATCTTAACACTTATTTCTTGGTCAGTGCACCATCCTGCTGCTTTAACAATCCTTTCATTTCACCCAACAAACAGTTCCTCCCACAAGCCACTGTGTGCCAGGCTACAGGGGGTGATAAAACGAGTAAGACAGGGAAGGAGCTCACAGCCGAGCACATAGTGAGCACCCAGAAGATGTGTCCTTGAGGACAGAATGAAGTGAGCAAGTCTGGTGGATGCATGAACCCTTTGTCACAGGTGGGGCCATGCCCAGGCTCATGGAAACACTGAGAAAGGGCATCCAGTCCCATGACCAGCACGCAGGGGTCACTGAGTCCGAGATGTTATGTGTTGACAGAGAAGAGTCAGCTTGGTTCAGTGAGGGGTTGCCTTGGTTCAGTGCCCAGTCACCTGGCTTCTTGTTGCAGCTGTGGGACCAAGCAGCTGAGCCATGTTGGCTAATTAATCCTGAGCACCTTGTTTTCCTCGGCTGTAGAAGCGCAGACCAGACCATGTCTTCACGCTCTTCCAGCTCTAATATCTTCCGATCTGTGAAGCAGTACTATGCAGTCCCAATTCCAAGCAGAAATGCATTTTGGGGTTAGATCCCCTAATTCATGAGTCTCTCTCCCAAACAACTTATCATTGTACTGTGTCAAGATTTCAGAATCTTCACAACGTAAGGCAAAAACCAAAACCAAAGCAAGCTCTCCTTCCACCGCTCTGGGAAGTTAGCAGATTTTTTCACTTCAAGAGGGATTATGCCAAATGCTAGCATGCCTGTGGGATAGACCTTTATAGATACTAAAATCCAGAGTATATTCTTTAAAGCTCATTCTATACTGTTAGGTGTTTTTTTTTTTCTTCTTTTCTTTTTGACAGTAGGTTTTGGCTCTGGCAAATATATAATCTGTAGACTTATCCATATGTAAATCTGGCCACTGCTCAGCTTGGTCGGTTGCCAACACTAAACGAATGTGCTCAAAGCCTGGGCAGACCTGTATGGTGCTGCACTCCAGCCCCGCGTGCAGGATGTCCTCCCCCCGAGCCCCGTTGATTGTTGGGCTTGGAGGGCCCAGGGCTGATTCTCAGAAACAGAGCTCTTGGATCCCCGCCAGGATGTGCCTTACACATTGTTGAAAAAAAACTGAAAAGTCCTTCAATTCTATTATTTCTTAAAACAAAATGGAGGGGAAAATTATTTGTATCAAATTGTTTTCCTTGTGGACGTATTTTTTCCAGATAACTGTTGTCAAGTCTGCTTTTGAACCCACCCCCCGGAGAGGCAGCTTAGAAACACAAACAACTCTGTTTCCTGGCTGGTGTTCTTTTCAAGGAACAAGGCGAGGAGCCCATTCCTCCCTGTTTCTTGAAGCCCATTCCTCCCTGTTGCTTCTTCCTTGTGTATCAGGTTTCTTCTTGGTGGGGACAGACCTCTTCCCTGTAGCTTTCAGACCTAGGCAGTTCAGCATTTAAAGGAATTCTGTCTCCCTCTACTGGCTTTGTCACATCACAGGTCCTACATAAGGTAGAAATCAAGAGGCAGGACAGTGGTAGGTTTCACTCAGTCTCTCAGATTATTTATATTTGTCTTAAATCTAATCTGCAAGGATGCCAAGGAATAGAAACCCACTACTGACATTCAAGAACTAGCACAGTTAGGGGCACTATAAAAGTTTGCCTTTGGTATCGCCTTTGGGGCCCTGGCAGTTATCCTTATGCCTTTTCTTAATAGCACCTGGTTTTCTTCAACAACTTATCTTGGGTCCCATTTACTCAATGGAATCCTGCCTCACTAATCCATGAAGTACTTCTTCTAAATGCTGTAACAGTAAGCATTCATTTGTGCTTAATTTATAGGTGAGGAACCCAGATTAGTTTCAGTAACTTGCCCAATTTGGTGTGAAATCCAGGATTTGAACTCAAATCTATCTGATTCTAAAGCTCCATTGTGTCTCACAGGTGGCATCTGGCTTGCAGGTAGAACTGAAAGTGGAGCTATTTGCCATGGTTATGGGTGAGGACAGCACCAAGGGATCGACACACATCTTTCACTATATTGAGATCATGACTGAGCATGACGTCCTGTTCTTACCTGTGGAAGCGAATATCCTTTAAAGTTGAGTTTGAATTGTCGTGCATAGTGCAAAAATTGCATTTGGGCCAGGAGAACGCAGAAGTCAAAAGGGTATTTTCTAACCTACTCACACCCACACTCCATAGCTTCATTAATTCCAAGCAAAGTGCCTAACACACAGCACCAGTACAGTCATTGCAAGATGAATTAATGCCAATGTTATTAGCTGTGATGGACTACCAATTTTTTTTTTAAAAAAAAGCAAGTGTTTGTCATCAAGAAAAACTTATAATGTTGTTGAGAGACAGGAGATACCTTCTTTATTATAAAGGTTGAATGGGTATTCACTGAATTACGCATATATACCTCATATTAATGTCTCGCATGTAGATATCATATGGATATTGAGTACCTATTATATGCAAGGTACTATATGAAATATTTTTCATATATGAAAATGAAAATTGGACTCTATCTCAAAAGACATATACACTAGTAGCAGAAAGCCTTCATACCTGATTTCTATATTTTTTGTATTCCAATGACATGAATAATATACTACTTTGTGCTATAGTTTTTTATATATATATGTATATACATATATATATATACACACACACATATATATTCTTGTGTTATATATCTGATATTTGAGTCTTATAGAATGCAAAAGCTTTTGATGAAAGATTTAAACTAGAAAGAAAAAATAAGCCCATAGCAATAGGAAAGCTCCAGGTGTTTGGGAGAGTTATCAGGGAGTTTGTTAAGAGTTTGGGGAGTATTAGGAAGTATAATAGGAAAGTTGGTTGGAATCAAATTGTAGAAGAATTTGAATCCTTGGCTTAAACTTTATTAAATAAGCAACAGTGAATCATTAAAGATTTCTGATGCCGTGGGGACATAATTAGCATGTCTTTATAAAAATTAATCCAGTTGCACAAAATATGTTTAAGAAGAGTGGCTGGATATGCAAAGAGCTATCAGAAAGCTACGTCAATAAGCCAAGTATAAGGACAAGAACTACAGTATGACAACAGTAGTCATGTGGAAGAGAGACATGATGAAGGACATTTGGCAAAGAGAGCTGTAAAATCTGAGGTGGAACCCATTGATAGAAGGAAGAGGACATGAGTTCAACTCCAAGGTTGTGGGCTCAGATAATGAATCATGGATATACAGAACTGGATTTCAGTTGGAGTCAGATCTGGAGACATAATTTTATGCATCACCTATAAAGAGGTGACGAATGAAGGTATGGGAAAGGAATAGAAATGTGGGGTCTGTTTAGGGAGCAGGAGAAAGAATCCCTGCTGCTGATCACAGCCATTAGAGCATTTAGCACTTGTGCTAATAAAAGTTCTCTATTTCCTTGCTTATAGATTAAAGACCAACTGCCAGGCACAGAAAAATGGTGGAAAGGGATTTTATTAGATCTTTAACCTACTTCCAAAGACAGTGATAGTTTACACCCCTCTGGACCCCTCTGCTCCAAAAACCATAAAATTGTATACTGATGTGGTTTGGGGGCCTGGTTATGGTGATTGATGGCTACTCTAGAGGGGCAGAGCAACACTAGGGGGAACAGAAGAAATTCCAAGCGGTCAGTATACATCCTTCATCCCTAAGCCTGAGCATGTAAAACTTGCATTAAACAGAAAAGTACCTAAAATTGAGCTAATGGAGCTAGAGAAGAGGTTCAAATTCTGAAATGTTAGAGTTTGTGAATATAAATCATTTGACCATGAAAAATCATAGTCCTTAATGAATATTATACCAGTTTTAACAAGTGTCAATTATGATAAGAGACTCGAAGGTTTTCCCCAGGGAAAGGAAAAGCCCTTGGTCCAGAGGACATCTGCAGTTCCTTCCTCGGATGTTGGAGTTGTCCTGGCCCCTAAAGTCTGCCCACAGTAGGTCCAGTAAGTACTAAATGGGAATCTGATTTTCAACCATTCGACTCTGAGGCCTTAGACCTAAAGTTTGTTCTCTTTACAGTCAGAAACCAATGAGCCATTTAGCCTGCTGGAATGAAAATACTAGTTTCTAATAACTACAATAGCTATTATTTTATACCAGAGGCCCGGTGCGCAAAAATCTGTGCACTTGGGGGGGGGGGTCCCCTCAGCCCGGCCCATGACATCTTGCAGTCTGGGACCCCTCGGAGGATGTCCACCTACTGGCTTAGGCCTGCTGCCTGGGGGATCGGGCCCAAGCTGGCAGTCAGACATCCCTTTGGCAGCCCAGCAGCCCTCGGGGGATGTCCACTTGCCAGCGGGGAGCAGGCCTAAGCTGCAGTTGGACATTCTTAGCGCTGCTGAGGAGGCTGGAGAGGCTCCCACCACCACCACTGTACTGGCAGCTGTCAGCCTGGCTTTCCCCCTGTGGGAGCGCACTGACCACCGGGGGCAGCTCCTGCATCATAGTGACCAGTCATTCCCAGTCGTTCTGCTGTTAGGGTCAGTTTGCATATTACCCTTTTATTATATAGGATAGAGGCCTGGTGCATGGGTGGGGGCCGGCTGGTTTGCCCTGAAGGGTGTCCTGGATCAGGGTGGGGGTCCCGCTGGGGTGCCTGGCCAGCCTGGGTGAGGAGCTAATGGGTGTTTGCAGGCTGGTCACACCCCCTTCAGGGTAGGGGTCCCCACTGGGATGCCTGGCCAGTCTGGGTGAGGGGCTGAGGGCCGTTTTCAGGCTGGCCAAGCCCCCCCAGGGACGGAAGCTCCCAGCCTCCCCTTTTTTTCTTTTTTTATTCTGGGATTTATTTACCTTCTATAATTGAAACTTTGTAGCCTTGAGAGGAGCCCAGAGCCAGCCAGGGCGGGTGGGAGGGAAGCTTGGCTTCCTCCATCGCCAGGGGCAACCCACTCCTGCTCGCTCCAGTTCTGTGGCCATGGCTGGCTAAAAGCAGGTATCTGGGGTTTATTTACCTTCTATAATTGAAAGTTTGTTGCTTTGAGTGGAGCTCAGAGCTGCTACAGCAGGTGGGAAGCTTGGCTTCCTCCATCATCGGGGCAACCAAGCCTCCTGCTTGCTCCAGCTCCGTGGCTACTGGCCACCATCTTGGTTGGGTTAATTTGCATATAGTTGCTCTGATTGGCTGGTGGGCGTGGCTTAAGGCATAGCAGAGGTATGGTCAATTTGCATGTTTGTCTTTTATTAGTGTAGATACATTATCATATCTAATCCTACCTAATACTACCTCTAAGATAGATACTATTTTCTCCACTTTACAAATGAAGAAATGGGGCTCAAAAGTGAGGATCCCAAAGAGTTTTTGTTTATGAGTCATATCTAGAGGACACCAACCTTCAAGAGGGATTTTTAACGACAAAGTATTACCTCCTTCCTCACCCCTGAGAGTAACCTCTGATTGACCATGGAGAGACTTAGACGTTGTACTCTATGGAGACATTCCGTAAGCCACTAGGATGGGGTTGGTGGGGAGAGGAAACTAAGAAGAAAATTATTAAATCCAGTCCTTAAAAAATGAGACTTTGATAGTGCTTGTCACAGGCAGGGAGATAACAGTATTTACATTTCTATAAGAGAAAACAGTGACCCTAAAAATTGAAAGAGTGAATGTAAAGACCCATCAGGCCTCTCAGTTTCGATAGTGCTTATGAGTGAGTTTGGGCAACAGGTTTCACCAGAAATCTGACATGGTCACCCTGCCTCCGAACCAAAGTAGGAGTGTGAGTGTCTACTCAGTACAATAATCTCACTTTGCTCTCCTTCCCGTTTATTAAGACCAAGCTTCCCCCACCCCCCACTTCCTCAATTCGCTCTTTCTGTTTGAATGAGAACGAATTCTACTACATTTCTCTCATGTCCTGACCTGAGTTAGTAAGTCCTGAACAATGGTTTTCCTCTCAGGAATTCTCTACCTATAAATGTCTCCCAGAGCGTACCGTCAGGGGCTCTCTTACCTCTTTCCCTGCAGCTTTACAGATGGCTTTGTGTGCTTTCACTTTTGCAGTTTCTTCTCGGTATAGTTCAACTGCCTCCATGACCCTCTCAGCCTACACAGACGAGGACAAAGGACAGAAGTCACCACGACACACTCCTTCATCCCGGAACACTGCACCCGGAGGGCCCGATGGGAAAACCACCAAAGCGCTTGACCCAGTTTAATAAAGATGTGCCAACAGAGTGGCACACTGCATGCAAAGGCATCCTTGGTCCTTCTTTTCTTTTTAATTTTCAGGGAGGAGACTAAGTGTCCTGGCTTCCAGCAAGAATGGACGTGGACACCTGGGTAGGGCAGCTCCAAGGAACCTCTAAAAGGTGCTACTTCCATTCCAGGGCCGATGCTCCACCTCTGAGCTACAATAGCCAGGGCTACATTTTTACCTTTTAATCTATGAGAATGAACAGAAAACCAGAATGAGGCTAAAAAGTTTCTTCATCCTGAATTTAAGTAGAGGATTTGAGTCTAAAAAATAAACCAAAAAATATAAATAAATAAATAAATAAATAAATAAATAAATAAATAATAACATATTAAAAAATAGGAAAAACAACAACAACAAAATAAACCAAAAAGCTTTACTGAGATGAAGCTGAGGATCAGGAGGAAAAGGGGAGGAGGGAGACGATGACGACGAAGGAAAAGCAATATGAAATAACGGAATGGATGTTAGAAGAACAACCATTCTGAAAAAGGAGTTAGTGGCCTTTGGGGTTTAATGATCTTGGGAGTTTCAGTAAGGATCAGCAGAAATCCACATAGAGCATGATGTTTCAATGACAAGGTCATTGGTAACCTTAAAAATATTTTCAGTTTGAAGCCAGAGCCAGAGTGAGGTATGTTGAATTATAAATGTGAAGAAGTGGCATTACCTCTTTAGATACTTTTAGAAGAATCTTGATAGTGTATAACAAATGTGGTGGCAATATAAGGCAAAGGAATGATAATATTTGGGCTCTTGGATACAATTCATTGCTACCTGAGAAATTTTATTCATAGTGTGTTTCATAGATAGAGAAGAATGCATAGTTGCTAAGTGTAAGGGCTTTTGAATTAGATAGTTGAGCGATATTTCAAATATTTCACGGGCTAGCTGTGTGATCTTGAACATGCACTTAACCATCCTACCACTCAGGAGGATATTATCTATCTAGATAGATAGATACACACCCCTCACAGTTTCTTGTGAGGCTTTAATGAAATAATGCATGTGGAACATTTAACACAGTCTCTGATGCACAGCAAGTCCTCAATAATGTTTGCTGCTTTTTTTAATCCCTTCTTACTCATCATTTTGCCTCTAGAATTTAACAAGGCAGCTAGCTGGTCAAACCAACACAGAACCCAGGATAAATTTAGAAGCCAATTTGAGGTAAGATTCACTTTTATGATATTTTCAGAGAACATTAAATTATTTTCTCTATAATTCTTTTGCCTACAGAATGTTTTTAATATTCTTAAACCTGAAATGAAGGGTTTGGGACAATTGAAATAATTCTACAGATGCCCACTAGAGGACAGAAGAGAGTCAGGCAACATTTGAGAAGAAATATTCAGGGACCAGTTGTCCTTGATTCTAGGATAGACTTTCCTACTATGAGAAACTCAGACACCAGAGCCTGAGAATTGTTTTAATTAAACTCATTATTTTTAAGTTAAATAATGGATTAGAAATCTTTCCCAACATTTTACTGCCTTTCAAAAGTAGTAGGCTGATAATTTTCATTTTATCATTCTGTAGTTATACTTCTATCATAGCTCTCACTTAATTCTGCCTTACATAATTTTTATTTTTTTCTATTATTTTAATCAACCACCATTATAAGTAAAACTTTTGAAGGCTGGTGTAGTTTCTCACTCGGGCACTTCTTTTGCTTTGTAGACTCTAGGGATTTAATTTCAACATTCATATTATCATCATGGTAGAGAGAGGCAACAAGATATTTTGGATTAATGATTAGGGAAGCAGAGATACAATAAGGGGCACCCACATTCCTCAATACACTTGATAGGCTCATCTGTGTTGACACCAAAGATCAGTGCCAGAAAAATCAGTGAGTGGGCTCTTAGAATGTATTCTCTTGATAAAGAAAGAGTGCTAAGGAAATATTTATTCAGTGTATAATGTGTTAATGTCACATGGTCTGACATGCATTGTTTCATTTATTTCAAGTTCTGTCAGATTCCTTTCATTGTACAAATGAGATGAAAACAAAAGTTTATCAATTCACCTAGTATCAGAAAGCTAGTATATATAGGAGCTCTTAAAGAAAAATTTGCTCAAAGTGAGCAAACAGAAATGGATTTTATTCTGATAATATCTCCAGCAATAGGGGAGAAAACACAGACCACTTCTGGATACCTGATTCTATGAAACAAGGGGTAAGGACAGTTTTTAAGAGGGAGCCTGGGGGACTCATAGGTCATTTGTGCTTGTTAATTGGCTTTACTCAAAGGAAAGTAAACATTATCTTTCCTTCCTGATGGGAGATATTTTAGGAGTTGAGGCAATGTGCCCAATGAAGTTAGGTTCTTACTCTCTCACAGACACTGGGAGACAGGGGCTTCTCTTCCTTGATGACTACATTTCAAAGAGATGTCCCCAGGTCCTAGGTTATAAAACTATTACATCTCTAGGGGTGAAGGAACAATTTAAAAGTATTCTAAAGTAAATACTGTAATTAAAGAAAAGTCAGGGACCTAACTATAAGGAAAAACCCTGTCTAAAGTTTAGTCAAGCTGAGGAGAATAATGAGACATGCCCTTGTCATTGTATCAAAAAAGTCATCACCATATGCAAGGTCATCTAGATATGCTCCTATGTTATTTTCTAAGAGTTTTATACTTTTTTAGTTGACATTTAGGTATGTGTTCCATCTTAATTTGATTTTTGTAAAGGCATAGTGTCTGTGTCGATTCATTTTGTTGGCATATGAATGTCCAAGACCATTAGTTGAAAAGAATATCTTTGCTCCATTTTATTATCTTTACTCCTCTGTCAAACATCAAGTGACTATATTTATGTGAATCTACTTATGGGCCCCTCATTGTGCTCCATTGATCTATGTCTCAATTACTGTAGCTATATAGTGGGTCTTGAAGTTGGATAGTGTCATTGTCCGACGTTCTTTAATGTATTGGTCATTTTTTTATTTTTATTTTTTGCCTCTCCATATAAACTTTAGAACCTGTTTGTCAATATCCACATATAACTTGGTGGAATTTTGATAGAGACTGTTTGGATGAATAGCTCAAGTGGGAAGAACTGACATCCTGACAAGATTGTCCTCCTATCCATGAACATGGAATATCTCCCCATTAATTTTTTCTCTAAGTTTGTTCACTAGAATTTTATAGTTTTTCTCATGTAGATCTTGTACACTGTGTTAGATTTATACCTAAATATTTCATTTTGGGGGGTGTTAGTATAATTCAGTGGTTCCCAAACTTATTTGGCCTACCGCCCCCTTTCCAGAAAAAATATTACTCAGCGCCCCCTGGAAATTAATTTTTTTTTAATTTTAATAGCAATTAAACAGAAAGATATATGTATTAATGTTTCTACCTTTTTCGTAAAATATAGTAAAGAAAGGTGTAAATTAGAAACATTGAAGTTTGAAATTATGAAACTATTTATTGAACTCAGAATAGAAAGGTAATACAAAAAAAGTTAAAACAAATGCACCTGTGACCATCACCGCCCCCCTGGATCGCTGCAGCGCCCACCAGGGGGCGGTAGCGCCCACTTTGGGAATCGCTGGTATAATTGCATTCTTAATTTCAAATTCCACTTGTTCATTGCTGTTATATGAAAAAACAATTGACTTTTGTATATTACCTTTGTATTTGGCAGCCTTGCTGTGATCACTTATTAGCTCCAGGCTGTTTTTGTTGATATTTTCAGATTTTTATATGTAGAATATAATCATGTCGTCTGTAAACAAAGGCAGTTTTATTTCTTTCTTTCCAATCTGTGTAACTTTTTTTTTGCCTCCTTACATCAGCAAAGACTTTAGTACAATATTGAAAAGAAATGGCAAGAGTGCATATCTTTGCCTTGAACCTGATCTTAGTGAAAATACTTTGTGTTTCTAATTATTTAGTATGATATTAGCTGGAAGATTTCTGTTGATAGTGTTTATTAAGTTGAGGAAGTTCCCCTTTCTTCCCAGTTTGCTGGGAGTTTTATCATGATTGGGTTTTGGATTTTGTCAAATGATTTTCTGCATCTATTGGTATGATCGTATGATGTATGTTTTAAAGTCTGCTGATGTAATGGATTACATTAGCTGATTTTTAAATGCTGGACCACAAAATAAAGAGTGTTATGTAATAAGTCAATGAAAGGAGAGAAAATAGAATCCTATAGAAAAGCATGTAAATGCTACAACTCTTTGGGGATGCTACCCTACGGAATTGTTTTAACAAGTGTCCAAACTATGTGTACAAGAATAAAGATTACAGCAGGAGGGCCCCTCCTCTTAAGGGCTGATAGAAAAAGGGCAGTGGAGAAAGAAATGATTTTGCTTTCTGAAATTTCAACAGGGATCCCCTGGGTGGACTCGAACCACTAGCCTACCTTTGACTTTTGAAACCAAACCGGTGCATTGGACAATTCCGAATACAATGGGGCATCCAAATGGTCTCCAAGGCCTTGCTCCATCCCCGCCTCAGATGTCATTGCCCTGGAGATGCAGGGCCTGCGAACCCCTGGGCCTGAGCCAAGTGGCCCCAGGGGAAGTTGAAAGGCCCTGGTCTCCGGCAATTATTCTTCCCCTTTACTTGACTTCGGCTGCACCCCACCATCTGCGCCACTGGCTGCTGTTGGTTCAGCGAGGGCCAGAAAGATGATGGGGGGGGGTCTCAAAGGGGGCAAATGCGAAGAGGCGGTAAAGTGCGGGGGAGACATGGATCAAGGACAGGCAGCCTTACTAGAGGTCGGGGCAGAGGCTAGGGCTGTATGTAGGGACATGGGAATTGCTAGGGGGTTCTATTTTATCAGAATTGAGAGGAAGAAAAGGGAAAACAGAGCGAGCAGGAAAGAAGAGTGCCTGCAGTTCAAGAACAAAGCTCACTAGGTGGAATGCCTTTATGTCAAAACTCAGAACAAGACAGACCCACCACTGTGGGTTTAGCTGCCATGATTCTATAGTGGTTAGTACACAACAGCCTCGGTTCCATTCCTAGTCACGGCAAGAGCCTCTGTGGTGCTTAGAGCTTAACTTTCAAACCCGGCAGGCAGGCTGCGCCCCCTCCTTATCTGGGGCCACAGGCCAGCGCTTTCCTCCCTGCCACCACTTCAGGGCAAGGGAGGGAAACCCTGCGCTGCAGGAACCTGACCTCCCTCTCTGCTCAGACTCTCCGCACCAGGACACCAGAGAAAATGCTTCCCCTTCAGTGCGACCCCCAAATGCCAGAGTCCTTCGTGCCCCAATTGCCCAGCGAGGGCGCTTATGTGCTAGCATTGCTGGGAAATGTTGCTTCTGTCAGATTCTAAAGGATCTTAAAGACCAGATTTTTAAAAAAAAGTTTGCATCAGATAAGTGACACCTCCTTGGTAGACCTGTTTAGCTGCTTCAACCTTGGTAACTGGGACTCTCTCCTTGGCCATCGGTGTCCTTATATTCACCATGTCAACCCCTCTCGCATATTCAAGGATTTTTAAATACCTGTGGGCGGCCACGCAACACGCCAAATGGTATCCCTTCTGCATCACAGAGGCAAGCACAAGCCTACTGAGTCCCTGGTGGTCTAGTGGCTAGGATTCGGAGCGCCGCGGCCCGGGTTCGATTCCCGGTCAGGGAACTCCTTTTGTGCCTTCTGACGTCTGTCCTCCCGCAGGAATCTGCTTCATCTCCGCACGTGCGGTGTGTGCGCTCCCCGCACCTTCTTCAACTCCCGCAGCAGGGACACGGGGGCGCGCGCTTCTGGGGACTCACGGGTCTTGCTTTTCTCTACGGCAGCCGCCCTCCCGCACAAGGGGCTTCGGAGGGCTCCTCGGCCTCCCGCTCAGGTGCACACGGCGGTGCGGAGGTCGCATCCCGGGGGGCTGCACCCGAGGCCGCGGCACCCGCCGAGCCGGCGCAGCCCGCATCGCGGAGAGGAGGGTGGGTGGGTGTGCGCCCCGGAAACGCGCCGGGCGGCGGGGCCTCCCCAGCTTGGTCGCACAAAAATGTTTGCTCGGCTTCGGGAGAGGTGCCGCCGCCAGGGGTGACTGTCCATCTCTCTCTCGAGCTGGGTAGGGAGGCGACGGGAACCAACAAAGGCAGCACGTGAAGTCGGCACAACTGGTAAACGCCGAGCGCGGCCGCGAGCAGCAGGAGAGTAGGAATCCGCACCAGCTCCGACCACCGTCCCAGGGCCCAGTCCCACGAGGACTGTTGCCCTTAAACCCGCAGACGCTCCCCGGTGCGGGGCACGGTTTCCCTTTTCTCTCCGAAGACCGGTCGGGATGCGCGTGGTGTCCTCTGGGCCCGGGGCGAGGGAGCGAGGCGGGCGGGTGGCGGGGACCCCGCCGCAGAGGCCGCAGAGCGAGAAGCAGGTGGCGGCGCCGTGGCTGCGGGTCGCTGGGTCCGGTGCCGCTGCCGCCAGGCGGTCGGTCAGAAGGACCCGCGGTGGAGGGGGGTCTCCCGTGTGCCTGTGCGGGGGCCGGGGGGGTGGGAGGGGGTGACCCTGAGTGCACGGAGGAGGGACGCGAGGGCTGCATGGTGCCAGGAGGGCTCGCGCTCACACTTACCTGGCGGGGGCGACACCGATCACGAGGCTGGTTCTCCCGGGCGAGGCTCCGCCATGCACTCAGGGGTGTGGAGCCCCAAGAGCTCTCCCCTGACCTCCCCGGTCCCTGGTGCCACAATGCGACCCCCGGCCCCTCCCAGCGCCTCTCCACCTCCCAGGCTCCCCCATTTCCTGACCCAAGTGTGTGGAACCCCCTGTCTCCGGCGCCCCGCCTCCTCCTGTCCAGAGGGGCACCCCCACGGTCACCACAAATGTCCCCCGGTGCGTGCTGCTGGGGAAGCTTGACCGAGTGTCCCCATGACCTCTCACTCCAAAGTCCTCCCCCGGCCAGGTCCGAGGGAGGCACCCCTTCCAGGAACAATGAGGCCCAGGCCCTGCTTTCGCCTGGAGGCTCCCTTCTCCCTTTCCAGCACGCCCTTTCCCTCTTGGGGCTAGCCAGTTGCAAAAGTTTATTTAGCATGCAAAACGAAAGTGCACTGAAGATTCAAGGGGGCTGCCCAGAGAGATGCCTTGGCCTTTAAGAGAGAGTCATGGAGGCAGAAGTGAGCCAGCTGGGCTGTGTGGACTCAGAAAACAAGCTCAGAGACAAAAGAAGGGCCCTTACAGCAGTGGCTCTCAACCTTGGCTGCACATTAGAATCACCTGGGAATCTTTTTAAAATCTTGATTTCTGGGCCTCATCCTCCAGAAATTCTGTTTCTTTGTTACTAACGTTGTGGCTTCACCCCATAACAAAGAAACAGAATTTCCGGAGGATGGGGCCCAGATAGCAGGATTTTAAAAAGATTCCCAGGTGATTCTAATGTGCAGCCAAGGTGGAGAACCACTGCTCTAGAGAGAGTGTGTGTGTGTTTGTGCTCGCAGGTGCACTGGGTCCTTTGCCTTTAAGTGTTTTTGTCTGTTTTCTAAAGGCAGGAATTTTAGGGAAGATCTCAGGGGGGATCTCCATAGAATAGTCATCAACTTTCCAGGTGTGTCCTTTAATATGCTGATTCATCAAAAATAGCACATAGGGTCAGGGCCATGGTCTCTATTGATTGGTTGGTGCTTGTGTGTGTGGGGGGGGGGGGGAGGGAGGGGAGGAATCACTGGTCCTGATGTCAGCTATGGTGTCGCTTTTTCTGGTTTTGGTGCTTTTCTGGTCCTGGAGTTGCAACACAACTGAGGCCTAGATATTCTCTCTAGTTTGAACAAAATGCTGTCTCAACAAACTGGAGGCTTTGTTCCTATGATTATTTGATGCTGATCAGAACCTCCTTGTCCTGAGGGCTCAATGCTTAATGGAGTGAGTGCACGTGCAAGGGGGAAGAGGCAGGTGAGTCAGGGTGCTGCTGGGTGAGGCCAGTGGGAATGGGCTCTCTGTCTCCGTTTCCCCACTCCACTTGCCAAAGCATTCTCCTAATTGTTTACTCTCCTGCCTCACGGGGAGGAGAGCAATGGACAGAGAGAACCCGGGCATGTGGAAAAGTCTCCTTCAGGCGCACAGCAGGGAAGAAACTTCCGGAGGCCCAGGGAAGAAGCTTCTGTAGAGACCCTAAGTTCTACTAGAGACTTAATCAATACACACTATTAGCTCACAGTTTCTGTGAGGACGGATCCAGCCTGGCTCAGCTGGTACTACGGCCAGTGTCTCTCACTGAGGTCTCAGCTGAGGCAGGATCTGTGTCACCCAGGCTCTGAGCTCTCACGGGGCATCTTCGGGATTCAGTTTGGATTGAAGGCCTGATGTCCTCTCTGTCTGTTGGTCTCGTTCAGTGCTAGGCCGTGTGGAGCTCTCCAGCTAGCAACTCATAACACAGAGGCTTAGTCCTCAGAGCGAGTGACTGAGAGAGACAGAGACAGAGAGACAGAGAGAAACACAGGTCAGAGTGAGCGAGTGGGTAGGCATTGACTTTTTTTTTTTAATTAAAAAAGATGATTTTCAAAAGAGGAAGGAAGAGAGTGAGAAACATCTATGTGAGAGAGAAGCACTGATTGGTTGCCTCCTGTACATGCCGTGACTTGGGATCGAACCCACAACCTAGGTATGGGGAATGACCTCTGACAACTCCATAAAGACTCTTAGTTGCCTAAGAACACCTGAGATTCGGGCCAGAAGGCATGGCCAGATATGTTACAGCCCCTTTATCTCATTTATACAGCGAGGGTTTTTTGCTCAGACTCTCAGAAAGTAATGCCAATGGAAACACCAGAGTTAAAAACCAGCCACCTGTGTTTCCTTAGCCTGGGTTCTGTCAACCCTTAACCTTAATTCTACCTTGAGGATTTAAACATATAGCTCCAGTAAAGTCAGATTCTCTACCACAAGAAAGGGAAGGTACTGGATCCAACAGACAACTTATCCAAATTCACCTGACAGGCATGGGCCCTTTTTTGGATCCTAGCACCAGGTTGGGTCTGCAAGGTGGTCCTAGGTGAGCTTCTTTGGAATCCTGCCGCACTATGCCAAGTAAATGTCAAGATAAGAAGCATTCAAACTTGTGCAGGATTTTTGTGAGTTTATTGGAGCCAAACTGTCAACAATTGCCGGGAAGCAAAAGCTCAATGGATTGAAATAATGCTCTAGAAAATGGCAGTTTTGCACCTTACTTTATACATTCCAATCAAAAGTGGAGATGTATGTGGGTCCCATGAACTACACAGGTAATAGATTAGGGATGCGGGAGAAAGCAAAGCAAGGAAATCTCTGGGAATGGATAAAAAGTAAAATGATAGACACTTCTTTTATGCAGGTGGATGTAGGATAGTTAGCAGTCAGCAATGAACTCAAGAACAATGAGCAGATTTGTGGTCTCTGCAGAGCACAGAGCAGTGCCTGTGTTTTGATGGGTCTGGAAAAAGGAAAATCCCGTTGACATCCCAAAGATATGTTGCAGTAGATGCCAAAAGACAATAGACAGGCTCCTTTACGGTAAAGATTGACTTTGTCAGGGAAGATTCTGGCCTAACACAAGACTACACACTATAAACCCCTTTTAGTTAACAAGTTTTAAATTCAGGCCAAACTTTGTAATTTAGTTAGTTTAGGTTTCTGAGTTTGAAAGGCCGCCATGCAGGCCTTACCTGAGCGTCACAGGTGGGCGTGTGACCCCCTTTTCATCCACACTCTCCTTCAGTCACTCGTGTCCCACCTCTTGCCACCAATCATGTCCCTCCTCTGTCCCACCATAGGGGGAGAAACCATCAAAGACCTATATGCTGCAAGCAGCGGAAGCTTCCTCACCACCTGCAGGCCTGGCCGGCACACCCACCGTGCTCAACACGCCAGTGCCCATGAACCTCTTCTCTACCTGCGAGGTGGACTGCTCCAGCCCCAGCTGCATGCCCAGGGTGTGCAGCCTGACTGTAAAGAAGCTTGTGGTCTTGAAGGAGCTGGAGAAGGAGCTCATCTCCATGGTGATAGCAGTGAAAATGCAGGGCTCCAAGGGCATCCTGAGGTCCCATGAGACTGTGTTGCCCTCCAGCGGGCAAGTGGAGAGCGACCTGGCGTTGACATTCCTCCTGCAGTACCCACACTTCCTCAAGAGAGAAGGCAACAAGCTACATACAGATCATGCTGCAGCAGAGGACGTGCTATAATAACCGGATCCTCCTGGGCTACAAGACACTGGCCACAGGCGCCAGCCACATGGCCGAAGTAAAGCAGCACCCCCCCCCCCCCCAGGGTGGCCAAATGCTGAGTCTCTGCAGCAGCTTCAAGGAGGTCTTCACCAAGGTGGCTGAGATCTGGATCTTCTCCCTGTCCAGCCAGCCCATCGACCACGAGGACAGCTCCATGCAGGCCAGCTCCAAGGCCAAGTCCATGGATAGTTACATTGAGGGGGAGTCTGAGAGCTTCTCCTCTGAGATGGAGACCAGCTACAATGCCATGCACAGGCAGGACATGAATGAGGATGACTTTGAGCTGGGGCAGCCCAAGAGGCAGCAGCGATCCATGCAACGAAACTTGAAGCAGAAAGTCATGGGGCTGCTTCCCAGATCCAGTGTGTCAGAGGAGGTCCTGGACTCGAATCAGGACCCTGCGGAGCATGTCCCAGAGGTGGAGGACCTGGACCTTTCATATGACAGCCTTGAGAATCCCAGTGACAGTGGCTAAGACATGGAGGACGATGACAGCATCCTCAGCCCCCACAAGGCCAAGCTCAGGCCATACTTCGAAGGCCTGCCACTCTCGAGCTGGCAGACAGAGAGGAGGAACATCCTCAGTACTTGGAGCCAGAAGGAGCCTCTGAGTCTGGTCAACATGCTTGTGAAGAACCAGGGCAGCAAGCAGCTGAGTGACAGTGTCTCCGACTTGGTGGCCTACAGCACACCCACCATCAAGGTGAACAAGATCTGGATCTTCTCCCTGTCCAGCCAGCCCATCAATCACCTGGACAGCACCATGCAGGCCAGCCCCAAGGCGGAGTCCACGGACAGCTTCTCTGAGGGAGAGTCTGAGATCGTCTTCTCTGACCTGGAGGCAGGCTACAATGCCATCCGCAGGCATGACCTGGACAAGGATGACTTGGACCTGGAGAACCTGATAGTAAGAAGGAGGCCCATGACCAGGCGAGAGAAGTACCAGCAGAATGACGCGGCGTGGCTGCGCAGGTTCCAAATGACGGAGGAGGTCCTGGAGTCAGAACAGAACCCTGTGGAGCAAGACCCCGACGTGGACAAGGACCTGGCCCTTCTGTTTCACAGGCTGATGAACCCCAGAGACAGTAGCTCAGACACGGAGGATGATGACCGCCTCCTAACCCCACCCATGCCTGAGCTCATGACAAACTCTGAAAGCCTGTCAAGAGGCTCAGACCTGGAGGAAGATGACAGAGTCCTCAGCACCCTCAGGCACCAGCCCAGGCCATACTTTGAAGGCCTGTCAAGTGGCCCAGACCTGGAGACCATAGTCCTGATCTTCCAAAAGGAGGAGTTGCTTCCTGTATGGTGGTAGGCCCCACTTCCAAGGCCATGTCAGTTCTGGGTGTTTAAAGAATAAGAAGGGGATGAGCCCATGATTCAGGGACCAACTTCAAACAGCCCTCTTTGTTGTCAGAGACATATTGCAACTATTGTGACAAACAGCCAAGTCCTACCCCAGCATCTCCCTTATGACTCACCACCACCAGAAAGGCTATAGGTATCTTCCATTCCCTGAACCAAAAGTTCTTTGGCAACAGGGACTACACATCCAGGTCAATCACTTGGAGCCATGTCACAAGCATTTACTGTTTATCCTGAGCCACTCTTTCATTCATCCCAATGGACTCTGGAGCACAGCTGTCCTTGGCTGTTTGGAGCGGAGACCTGGACCATTTGTTCAAGGTACAGAATTTAAGAACCCACTGAGCACCACTCACTGTACTTTAGGATGAACGTATGGCCAGAGCAATATTTTAACACTAGATTGCCCAAGGAAGTCATTTTGACTGCTTTTTAATTTCAATTAGAAAAACAATTATGTATATAAGGACACAATGTCTTAGAATTTTGTGACTTTTTGTACAACATATAAATGCGTTTATTAATAATTGTAGTTACCTCCCCCCTCCTTCATTTCCGGTATATATATATGTGTGTTATACCTATATTGCCCAAAAGCAGTCATTTTGACTGCTTGGGAAATTTTAAATAATCAAATGACTCTTATTATTGAATTGAGTAAATTTCTTATATGACCAGTTCGGCTCTGTATTGAAATAACAGTTTTCATTTTTTTTCGATTACCGTCACATGATAACATACAAGTACATGATAAATTGTCGATACTTGATAAGTTGCAGTTGCTCAATAAGCTAAACTAGTACTTGTTATTCTAATCTTTATGCAGTGATACTTGTTCTAATAAGTTGTTCATTTTATTTCTTTTGCGCCCTAAATTCATGAAAGAAATGTCGAATAGAAGTGAGTTATTGGAAAAGCTAAGGAACATAAGTGAAGAGTGCTCCGATATTATTCTTTCACAATGCAGTCATTTTGACTGCTTTTGGGCAATATAGGTATATACTAAGTTTCAGTCTTTCTAGTGTTAAAGAAGTTATCTCCCCTCAATCCTCACACTTTAGAAGTGAAGACAAAAAGAATAAAATAGAAACTGTGCATGTTGGAGATGTACAATGACACACTGTTTAAACCCAGGAGGGAGGGGACTTTCTGAGGAGGACAGGCGGACTGAGATACCTTAGATGAGGCATTTGAATGAATGTCAACACCTAGTGTTCAAGCAAGCAAACCAGGGAAAGAGATTCCAGACCATGACAAGTGAGCAAAACTACAGCGCAGAACAGACATGGCATCAGGACAGAAACACGTCTAGAGCCAAGAGTGAAAGTGAGAGGTTTGGGACAGGCACCAACTATGTCCCACTCAGTACCCAACCCCTCTTCTGAACTAACAGAGCCCAGTTTGCTTGGGGTTTAGGGTGCCCAGTACCCCCATGTGTGTCTGGTCTCCTCTTAGCCATTCTGACAGTCCTGTCCTTGCTTTCCCTGTGCCCCTTGCAACCAAGAGTGAACATGTGTCCCACCAGTTCTGCTCAATGAAACTGAGTGATGCTGGGCCAGGCTTCTGGGACTCTGCTTTTCTGACAGGAGGGGACAGGGAGAGCTGGCCCTGCCATGCCTCAACCCATGCCTGGGTTGCTGGTCCGGGACACAGGCAGTCATCAAAAATACTTACCCAAGTGAGTTGAAGAGTTACAGCTTCATAAAAAATTCCAAATGAGTGACTTTAGAATCTTTATTCATAATTGCCCCAAACTGGAAGTAACCAAGATGTCTTTCAAAAGGTGAATGAGTAAACGAACTGTGGCACACCCATGCAGTGGAATATTATCCAGCAAGAAGAAGAATCGAGCCATCAAGCCACAAGAAGACATGGAGGAAATGACAAGGATGTTGCTGAGTGAAGGAAGCCATTCTGAAACAGCCACATACTGTATGATTTCAAATATATGACCTTATAGAAAAAGCAAAACCATACTGACAATTAAAATATCAGTAATCATCAAGATTCAGGATAGGAGGGGATGGCTGAATAGTTGGGGCACCGGTGTTTTTTGAGGCAATGAAACTACTTTGCATGATACTCTGATGATGAATATGTGGCATTACACATTTGTCCAAAACCACAGAATTTCACAATAGGAACTGAACCTAGTTAAACCATGGACTTTAGTTCAGAATAATGTATCAATATTGGTTCATCAATTATCACAAATGTTCCACACTAATTAAGATGTTAATAAACAGGGGATACTGAGGGGAGAGGGGGTATATAGGAAATAAATTCATTGTTCCAAAATTTTCAGCCAATATAAAACAGTTCTAAAAATTAGAGTATATTAATAATAAAAATAATAAGATCCTGTGTTGTGTTTTTTTTATTGTAAGCCAACTTTGATTGAAACAAATAGCTCTCGAGACTTATCTGGGAGTACCCTCCTTCCCTAGGATGCTGAGTTATGAGCAAGCATTCTATTTTCTTCTTTTCTGTATTTTCTGGAGCTCTCTTACAATCTTATCTAAAAGCTAGCTAATAAATCAAATCTGTTGTTTGAGAACTAAGTCTCTGAATGTAAACTTAATAGCATTTTAGATTTTCTGTCCACCAGGAAATTACTTAACCAATTTATTTTATTTTATTTTTTTAAATATATTTTTATTGATTTCAGAGAGGAAGGGAGAGTGACAGGGAGATAGAAACATCAATGAGGAGAGAGAATAATTCATCGGCTGCCTCCTGCATGCCCCACGCTGGGGATTAAGCCCGCAACTTGGTCATGTAACCAGGAATTGAACCGTGACCTCCTGATTCATAGGTTGATGCTCAACCACTGAGCCATGCTAGCTGGGCCCAATTGATTTTAATTCCTTGGCCTATCCATCTCTCCTCCCCAGAAAGTTACCCTCTCTTCTTGGGATATAGACTGTGTCATTGTACATCTCCAACCTCCACAGTTTCTATTTTATTCTTTTTATCTTCACTTCTAAAGTGGGAACATTGAGGGGAGATAAATTCTTTAAAAATTTTTCTTGCCATTATGTTCATCCTAAAGCACAGTGAGTGGTGCTCAGCGGGCTCTCCTTAAATTTTGTACCTTGAACAAATGGTACAGATCTCAGCTCCAAACAGCCAAGGACAGCTGGGTTCCAGAATCCATTGGGATGAATGAAAGAGTTGCTCAGGATAAACAGTAAATGCTTGCGACATTGTTCCAAGTGACTGACCTGGATGTGTAGCATATGTTGCCAAAGGAATTTTGGTTCAGGGATTGCAAGATACCTTCAGCCTTTCTGGTGGTGGTGAGTGTTATGGGAAATGCTGGGGAGGGACTTGGCTATTAGTCACAATTCTTGCCAACACTAATTTCTCTGACAATAACTAAGGCTGTTTTGAAGTTGGTCCCTGAAACATGGGCTCATCCCCTTCTTATTCCTTAAACACCCCAGACTTACACAACCAGGGACTGCCCTGGGCCCTTTCCACATACCACACCAGACAGGGTGGCTGATCCCCACAGGAACAGGACATCAGAGGTCAAAATCCCTGTTCACCTGAGCAGGAAACCATTGAAAAAGAAGAGAAAGTGATGAGCATGTGGTATCTAAAGTAAAATTTTAAAAAAACTTATGTCACATTCATATAAAGGTATACATAGTTTGGTAGTATAATGAAGAACAAACACAGTACACGATAGGGCTTATGAATGTAATACTGAGAAAAATAAGGCAGACACAATAGAATACATAGAATATGTTTCCCTTCAAGTAAGATTTGAAAGCAGGCCAAATGGCAGTGTTCAGGAATGTATGCGTAGGTGGTAAAATGAAACAGATAGAGGGTCTCATCATAAAAGTTCAGATGATGGTTTTGGAGAATAGAGAAAGCAGGCTGGTACGGGTGGTGGCAATGTTTAATTGACGTTGGGGACAGTCACAAGTGTAAGATTCATTAGGCTGTGTATTGTAGTTTGTTGTACTTTTCTGCATATTTAATCTATATTTAAAAAAACATGGTGAGAACATGGGACAATCTAATTATTTACATTGGTGAGCATGCATAAAAATAAACAAAAACCCCCCAGAAAAACATATATTGCTTTTTTGGCTTTTGGGGGGGGGGGGCGGAAATTGAATGGTAATGAAGATTAAAGGAATATTGTTGGGGTCCATCCCCAGCAGGTCCAGGGGTTCCCAAAGGTGTGGACCGAGTCAGTGAAGAAGGAAGGAATGACACGGAGACAGTGTTCAGTTGATCAGCAGCCTAGCCAGGTTCTCCAGCCAGGTTCTGTGTTTATTGTCTTGTTACATCTGTATTTATACCAGTTGATTTTAATCTTATCAATTCTATTCCAAAGGTTAGGGCATTTCTTATCTCCATTCCAAGGTTACTCTATTGTTCTATTAAGTTACAAGGGAGTAACTGAAGAAGATTATCCTAAGTAAAGATTATGTAGCTTAAGCATGATTGTTTGTAGTTAAAGTGATTAATTACCCGCCTGGCACTTGGTTAAAAGGTTGTATTCCCTCCCTTACTCCAGGGAAAAATCCTCACCTGGGGAAACAACCTTTCTCTGGGAGGTGGTCCTGTTTAAAACACAAAGCCTTAAGAGGGGGAGCAAACATATGCCATATACACCAGGTCCCTTGAAACATAAGCTGTGCAGATGTTTCTTCCCTGCAGCGACTGTGTCAAGCAGCAAGGGTGGACTGGCTTCCAGCAGAATATAAGTATATAAGTAAAAATAAGATACCTTGCAACAGATTAATGATGATTAGATTCCGGAAGCCAAGGACTATACATAGTTCAGACTGAAAGTGAGGCCAAGATTGAATAAAGCAAAACTTAAATATACAAATTAGAAATGAATTTGAAGTATCTTGACATTGTTCAAATTTCAAAAGCTATACCAGGGCGAATGTGGGAAAGACATTTCAGTTCCTCTGCTCCAAGTGACCCCCTCTCCAGGTTTCCTGTGTATCCTTCACAGCAGGCTTTTTGTGGTGGTGAAAACACATTACATAAGTGAACCAGAGAGGGCTGGTGCTGGTGCAAATGTGGACATAACTGGGGACAGAAGGGCCAGATGTGGAAGCCCAATGCATTTGGGGTCGGGGGGATCCTGACCCAGGCTCAGCAATGGGCCTGGTCCCAGGGTGCCCAATGCCTGAGCAGTCCCCTCACTCAGGGGAGGATGTTCTAAGGCTGTGGTTCTCAACCTTGGCTGCACATTAGAATCACCTGGGAATCTTTTTTAAATCCTGATCTGGGCCTCATCCTCCGGAAATTCTGTTTCTTTGTGATGGGGTGAGGCCACAACATTAGTAACAAAGAAACAGAATTTCCGGAGGATGAGGCCAGGAAATCAGGATTTTCAAAAGATTCCCAGGTGATTCTAATGTGTAGCCAAGGCTGAGAACCACTGCTCTAAGTGAAGCAGAGAGCAGGAACAAGGATTCCTTAGTGAGTCACCAGGGCGGTTCCCCAGAGAGCCCCAGGGCTCCTCCTATCCTCCAAGCTCCTGTCTCCTGCACCTGAACTAGATTTTACACAGCAGGCTGGGACACAGCAGATTCTAGGGCAGTGATGGCGAACCTTTTGAGCTTGGCGTGTCAGCATTTTGAAAAACCCTAACTTAACTCTCTTGCCATGTCACATAGAAATGTTTTGATATTTGCAACCATAGTAAAACAAAGACTGATATTTTTGATATTTATTTTATATATTTAAATGCCATTTAACAAAGAAAAATCAACCAAAAAAATGAGTTCGCGTGTCACCTCTGACTCGCCTGTCATGGGTTCGCCATCACTGCAAATCTAGGGCGTGACCACTGACTCCTAAGCAGACTGTTTTGCATAAGGGAAGGAGGGACATCATCATGGGAGGGGAGGAAAAGTTGCCCCATTTCCTGCTGGCTTATTTCATGGTGATCACCATCCCTGAGTCTAGAGACAGTGGCTTCCTTGGTGGGTGAGGCAGCCCCTGGAGCTGCAAAGTGAAGTTCTAGAGCAGCCGTGGGCAAACTATGCCCGCGGGCCGGATCCGGCTCCTTTGAAATGAATAAAACTAAAAAAAAAAAAAAAAAAAAAAAAAAGACCGTACCCTTTTATGTAATGATGTTTACTTTGAATTTATATTAGTTCACACAAACACTCCATCCATGCTTTTGTTCCGGCCCTCCAATCCAGTTTAAGAACCCATTGTGGCCCTCGAGTCAAAAAGTTTGCCCACCCCTGTTCTAGAGTGTGGGGCTAACGCCAGAACTGAGAGCTCTGACCTTGTCTCTTCCCTCACCTGTAGGTGATGTGTGTGGGGAGCAGCTACAGTGTTTGGACGGGTTCAAGCCTTGGACTGATGAGAGGGCACAGTCCCCTCATTGTGCAAGTCCCAGCTTGGATGGCAAGGCCCTCCCAGCACAATTATAGCCAACAGCTGTAATTGTGAGCTTGAACCTATGGTCCGAACACATGGCCCCACGTGCCTGAGTGATGTAGGCCTGATAGAGTTCAGCTGCATGTGGTTGAGTAGGATTGAAACCAGGAGAATGTTGGAAACATCTTTATCATGCCCTTACTTTGCCTCATGGCATCTGCTATAAAATACAGACATGGCTGTGGGCGTTGTCGCTGTCTCTCAGAGAAGCAGCATCCCACTCAGACCTATCTTTCATTCTCTTGTCAGACTTTTCTAAGCCTTTCAGCTGTCCCACTCAGGTTCACCCTTGGCCATCCTGGCCAGGCACAGACGTGCTATTCACTCTGTGCTGCCTGTCACTGTGGGTCATGGCACCTCTTTCTCTCTTAGCCTTTCAGTTAGGACCCCGTATAAACATGGGAGTGAGGTGACCCTGCCTCCATCCCCTGGACTTTGAGTTCACAGGCCTTGCAGTGACCCCAGAGGTCTAGTGGTGGGGTTAGGAGGGAGGTTTTGAATCAGGCTTTTCTGGGAACATATGTTGAGCTTGCTGTCTATCATCCTGGTGCATATAGGAATTATGCTCACCTCTTATTCCCTCAATTCCCTGTCCTCAACATGAGGGTAACAGCACCATCTCATAAGGTTTTGAAGGTTTAGAGGAATATCAATATGACAGGTAAGGTGATGCGTGATATAGTTATAAACCTATAAACCGCTGGAGAGAGTTTTGTTAGATGTCAAAACAAAGTTGTGGAAGGACTGGGTGATACGCAAAAGGAGACCATGCTGCCTTTCAGAGTCCCGTCCTCTTTAAGACCAGAAACCCAGTGTTCTCTACCTCAATTCCTGTGTTTTTAAGACACATCCCATTGTCTTCCCCTACCCAGCCCTAGGTTCCCTTACCCACAGAATAATGCTCTAGAATAATGCAATCCCTTGGGTGTTGCCTAAGATTTTATTGGAAGATAATAAACACACTCTCCTAGGTGTGTGCCTCCCACCTGAGTGAGGCAATGGTACATTAAGCAGGGAGAGAACATGGCCCAAATGCCTGGGAGGAGCCAGGCTGAGCCTTATAAAGGGACCAGTCTTTGCCCAGATGCACAGCACACTCACCTTCTCCTCAGTGACACCTCGTCAGCTCCGGTGAGTCTGCACCTAACTGTTTGCCAGGGGGGTTCGTCAGGGCCCAGTGTGTTCTTCTGTGTCCAGGAATAGGGAGAGCGGTGATGGGAGCGGATTCAGGAACCTGTATCCAGTCTCAACTCTGCCTGTTATGGGTCTTTCCAACTTGATCCCACTTGGTCCCAAGGGCCTATCTACAACAAGATGTCTGTACTGACGCTCCCATTGCTCCTTTGGCTCTTCTGTGCCAACTCTGTTGGAGCATCCCTGGTGGGAGCTCAGTATATGAACCTTCCTCTCCTCCTTCTCTTCTTTACTCTCCGGAATCATCTGACTCTCAGGCCATGGACTTTGTACCTCAACCTCTGGGGAGAGTGGGTGGCTTTCCCATAGTCTGGAAGATTCTCCTAAACCCAGACCTGGGATGCCCACTCACTTTGCCCTGGTGAGAAGATTTGCCACTATGTGGACCAGGGACCCATCAACTAATGTTTTGGACCTCGTGCCCAGCTGAGGGAATGACCAGTGACCTTCTGTGCCCAGGGCTCAGCTAAGGCCTTGGCCCAGTTGACAGAAGGCCTTAGGTGTTTTCACTTAGGGACATAACGGGAGGATCTTTCTCCCAGATCAGGAGACAATGGTAGTTTTTGTTAGATGCCCACACATGGGAGCCATACACATTTCTTGAGAGTTTGGGAAAGTCTGAGATGTGAGGGCTGCACTGTCCCATTTCTCTGCTGGGGTCCAGACTGTTGGTGAAGGTACTGGCTTTGAGAAGTCAGACCTCTTTACTTAAATGTGGTCTACCCTTGGGGTTCCAGAGAGCAGGGAGGTACAAAGGTCATCTGAAGGAGCCTATCTCCCCAAATTCACCCAAGAGTCTAAAACTGAGTCAGGTATTTCTGTTTATTTCAAACATGATGCCAACACTGGTCAGCAGTCCTTCTTTCAATCTGGTGGGGATGGTCCAGGAAACCTTGCGGGAGCTCAGGACAGGGATACATATCTCTGCTCACACTCAACATCCTAATCTCACTCACCGCTGGGAGCCTCCAGGGCCCGTTTCATTTAGAGCTTGCTTTATGTTCACAATGGGCACCTCAGGGGACTCATTCCAAGAGCAGCCCAGGGCAGGTCAGGCCAGACAAGTCAGAATTTATTTTGTCCCCATGACTCTTACCCTGACTGTGACCCTAGAGGAGATGGTGTTGATGCTCTTGAAGAGTAGAGTCATCCAAATTAGTGTTTGGTTCAGGTCAAAACTAAAACATCTGTCCTTTTCCGTGTGGTTGACCCCTACCCTCTCTGCTTCTGCCTCCTGTGGTTCTGTCCACAGTGGGTTTCTGTATTCTCCCTACCTCCTCTGGGCCCTGACCTGCATGTGGTCACACTTTCCTCCTTAGGAGCATCTCATCCCACCTCCTAGGGTGATACAATTCCTTCTGATCCAGCTGAACCTCACTTCACAGAAACCCTATTGTCCCGACTTAGGGACTCTCTCCTGGGGGGAAGGATAACAAAGTTCCCCATCTTCCTCTCCGGCAGCTTTCTTGAAATCCAAGATGGGCCATACTGCAGCTGAACAGGCTATGATGGACTTGATCGACCAGTTCCACAGATACACCAAACCTGATGACAAGATTAACAAGAAGGGCCTGCTGAGGATGCTGAGGGAGAATTACCCTCACTTCCTCAATGCTTGTGTGAGTCTGGATAACATCTTAAGGTTGCTTGGGCCCTGGCATGGCGGAGGACTTGGGAAAAGTCAATCCCATTCTCTGATCCTCAATATTCTCATCTGCAGAAAGGCCTAAGAGGACTCTCCTGACTTATTATCAGGATGAAAGAGATGGTACATTGGCCAAGTGTAAAGGCATCTGGAGATCAAGGGTAGTTATCAGGTGGTGAAATAGGAGAGTATAGAATGGGTCCCCTCCCACTTGTCACTGTCCATCCAGGAGACTGAAGCCCATAGGCTCAGGCTCTGCCTCTAGAAGCCTCCATTCAGTCCTCTGAGATCCAACGGAAGGTGATAGAAATCCCATGGCTGATAAAATTTACCACCTTTCATTACAATGAAAGAGCTCATTCATAGACCTGATTTAGTCTGACAGAATATACTGAACTGAATACAACAAGAGAGGCTTATAGGTGACAGAGAGAGTAGGTGATCAAAAGAGGGCACTGAGCATGGAAGATTGAGGAAGGCAAATAGGAGATAGGAGAGGAGGGTTAGGAATGAAGAGACAAGGGGTAGGGCCTATCTAGTTTGTGGGTAGAACTTAAGTAGATGGGGTCCTGGAAGTGGGTGAGGGGAACAGGTCTGGGTCTAAAGACCCGCCACCCACCAGCTCATTGATCAGTGAGGCTCTGGGCTGAGTCTGCCCACCAGGACTAGGTCTCTCTTTCTTGCTGACATTTGGTACTAGGATTCTCCCTCAGTGACATGCAGGGTAATGCTAACGTCCCCCTTAACCCCTGGTACAGTCCGCTGGCCCACAACAGCTACACCTGTGCAACCCCAGATGTTTCTCTCCCCCTCTCTGCCTCCTCCTCCTCCTATTCCACTGATCACACCTTTGATACTGAATTTATCTTTTCCACAGGAAAAAAGGGGCGTAGATTTCTTGGGTGATATCTTTGAGGACAAGGACAAGAACATGGATAAGAAGATCTCATTTACTGAGTTTCTGTCGGTGTTGGGAGTCCTAGCTGTGGACTACCACGATAATAGCCACGGAGCCCCGCTCTGTTCTGGTGGGGAAGGACAGTGAGCCCAGCCCAGCCTGAGGCCTCCAGAAACCACAAGAAACAATAAAGTGTGTCTGTTGCCCAGATAAAGCCTGTTTCCTGCTTTTCTTTGGCTATTTATGCTGTCAAAGCTGCCCCTTCTTGGTGAATATAATTGTGGGTTCTCAGTGGGAGGACTTACCCCTTTATGTGCCAGGAGGGTGCCCTCCCTTTGGCCTCCAGCATAACTGACCTCCTCTCTCAGCAGGGTCTCTGTCCACCTCTGCCCCTGCTTTCTAGTGCAGCCAGCGTGCCAGGTCCCAGGGTCAGCAGTGCAGAGCATTCTGCTGGCTCAGCCATGCTTTTCCTTCTCAAGCTGCGATCAGCATCGGGTGATCCAGGTACTGCAGGGAGCAGGAGCTGAGGGAGGTGTGAACATGGTGCCTCATACCCACGTGTTCCTGCCCAGCATGACCGCAGGGACATAGGGGAGATGGCACCACTGAAAAAGGCATTGGTTGGTGGCCTTTGGGGGCACCTGGGCACTGGTCACTGTGAAAGGGACACTCAGCAGCCCAGAGGATAGGATCCCTTTTCCTGTGTCCTGGGCTTCTGGGCTGTGTCCTGTCCCTGTGAGTGTGTGTGTGTGTGTGTGTGTGTGTGTGTGTGTGTGTGTGTTTTAGCCTGTGTGGTGTCCCTGTGTAGGTGAGAGAGCCACCCTGTCTGCTGAGCTGATCCTCTCAATGGTTTGTTAAATGCTGGGAGCTGGGTGTCTGGGGAAAGCACAGAGTGATGGCTGTTCTAGGCATGAGGAGTAAAGCTAGTGCTGGAGTCCAGAGAGTGTCTGGGCAGCAAGTGAGAAGACAGGATTGAAGAGGATAAGGGAGGAAAGTGCAGGGAATGATGAGCAGAAAGCTCAGGCCGAGTCACTTCACTAGTCATACAAAGAGGCGTGTCATTACCCACACACGGCCCTTCCCATTTGCCTCTGTCCTCCTAAGATCTATGGAACCAGCTCACATCTGGAGCACTGGGCCCTCAGTTCCTTTCAGAGCTTGAGCCCCATGAGCCCACAGAGGTACAGGCAGAGGATGAGGAGGCCTGGGGGTGGATGGTGTGGGTGCGTGGGAGGCTAAGACACACAGAGAAGAGCTTCCAGAAGCTAAGGTTAGGCAAGTATAGAGTTGCTCTGATCACAGTCCCCATGGCCTGCAGTCTTAAAAGACTACCTGGGGTGGGCTCTGGAACTAGGACTCCATCGATGGACAGGAGAGATGTTCTGTCTTTAGAAGGCACATCGAGGCAGTCATGGTGATAACATGTTCTCTTCTGGGATCTACAGAACCAGCTCCAGAGCAAAAAAGACCTCAAGAGGCAATGCCCAGTGTAGTGGCCTCTCCAGAGCCAGAGCAGGCTCCGGGCACAGCTTTCACTGACCTACACAAGGCAGAAGAACCACCTGCAGCATGTGGGGAACTCGCTTTAGCTCCTGTGAAGTCTGCAGTCCCAGACCCTGGGCCATAGCGTGTCAGCGGCCACGGCAGAGAGGGCTCCCCCTTTAGATACAGTTTTTGAATGTTTGTGTTTATGTTACATATGCTTAGAATTCAATTGTAGTTTTCTTATACTACTGAGAAAAATACAATCTACTTTAAAAAAATGGAATGAAATACAATTAAAACTAAATTTAAGTTACATTAAATTTAACTATGAAACTTCAGAGTGTTGTGCAAATCCATTTTTTCTGGGCCTCGGTCCTGTTAGTATGAATTATAGGTTAGTATAACTTATAGGAAATAAGTTATCTCTGAGAAGCCATGAAGCTCTAAGGATGTGGCATTCTTGAGACTCGAGACAATGGAGCTCTGGTGGAATTGACCAATGTGCATTTGCACAGGGTCCCTTTAAGTCAGGGCTATCCCTGGGCGACCACATTTCATTTGACTTCCTCTCCTAAGAGCACATGGGCAAATTAAGTTCTCAATCCCCCCTCTACCCCTCCAGTTTCAAATTTGCAGAAAATGGTAGGGTTTAACCAGCAGAAAAAAGTTCCTGACCACTGCACCTGGGATAGAAACTCCACCCCGTTCCACCCCCACTGAACAGCATCCTGAGCATCACCTCTGTAGATGCAGAGCCCCAAAGAGGTGTCAGGGGACAGGAAATATCCCAGGTCTTGGGTCCACAATCATCTCTTCTGCAGGCACCGCCTGCAAATCTCTGGTATCAGACCCTCTCTCAGCCCTCAGCCCTTGAGCACTGGTTCAGCGGGGCCTTTTCCTAAGGCTCTCTGTCTCAGCTGAGCCCAGGAACAATTACTTCCACCTGAACAAGGTTGTGCATGTGGCCTGGCTTCTCTCTTTACATCAGTCCTCCAAACCACCCTGGAGAGACCGGACTAACACCCTTCTAGGGCACCATGCCATGGCAGACGCTACAATGTCTCAGGACAAATGGTTACTAACATTGGACCAGACTCATGCCCCTGCCTCAAGGAGATCAGCGCTCTGGGTTGACACAGGTATGAAAAACAATTCCAATAGAATGTGATGAGTTGGACAGTTGACCTTTACCATAGTAAGTATGGAGGACATGAGCCCATTGGGGATCACACACCAGGCTCTCTTTAGTATGTGATTCCTAAATCATACCAGAAAATGAATAACTGTATGTCTATCAACTTCACCCTAATTTTTCATGGAGCATGGCAATGGCGGGAAGCATTGTGAGATTAAACAGAGGTTGGAGAATTCAAGGGAGAGTAAGTCCACGTTAGAGGCCATAGTCAGTTGACTTGTACATCCTAGGAATGTCCTTGGAAGTGGGGCCTCCCACCATGGGGGAAGCAACTCCTCTTTTTAGAAAATCAGGACTATGGTCTCCACAGCAGCTGTTTCCTATTTCAAATTACACTTTTTAACCTGGCCTCACTTTCCTGGGTCCTTTCCTAAGTTTCACAGCTGACTTCAAAACTGGAGGTTTTTACATTTTTGATTGCTGTTAACATTAGATGTGATGGACCAGAATTTCAACAATTATGTTTCAACAACAAAAAATAGTTTTAGAGTAAGGAATATGTGCTGGAACTGCTAGGTACTAGAGATCAGTGAAGCTAATATAAGTGTTTCTCCTCCCTAATTGGGAATAAGGACATGTGGAGACAATGACGTGGTGTGGTTCCCACAGTGCAAGTGGGCTTAGGTGACAGGCAGCATAAAGGAGGAAGAGCACATTTGATTGTGGAGAAGTAGTCTGTGTCCACTTCCAAGGAGAATCCCTAGAGAGAAGTTCAGATTTCTAGTCTGTTGAGATACATCATATTCAACAGGAAGGTGAGGAATTCAAAGATATTTCAGGCAAAGCAAGCATTAGAAAAATTGAATTGAGTCAGGAAACAATCAGACATATTGGGGTGGACTGGGACCATCAGGAGGTAAGTTCCCAGGACAGGAACAGGGATGGCTGAGCAGAGGAAGTCAGACACCAGCTCTGGGAGCCCTGGCAGGATGGTTCCTAGCAGGACCAGCAGTCCTGGTGCAGGAGGAGAGAAGACAAGTGGAGGGATTTGTTCAAGCTGGGAGGTTTGCAGGGAGGGTATGGCCCAGAGACAAGTCAGCACCAGAGATCTTAGTCAGTGGAGAGCAGTTGGTGTGGTGGATCATGGGGTGCTGGCGGCATAGAGACAGAAGAGGGTACTGACAGGGGAAAAGTGAAAAGGTCCAGAGAAGCAGGTCTCGCTGAGTTTGAGAGCAGGTGGAAGGAGAAGGAGCAGGGGAGAGGACAGACAATACCAGTGAAAGAGTGAGGTGTAGGCAGGGAAAAGCTCAGACATGTCCTAAATGATGACAAGCTGCAGGGGATGGGCAGGAGAGGATGCCCCTGAAGTGGAGGGAGGTGATGGTCTCAGAACTGAGATGCTAATGACACGGTGAGAGTAGGAGGTGCAGGAGTCAACCACATGGACAAATACCTCACCAACTGAGTTTCCTGCAGGGGGAACAGAAGATTTCATAGGCAGTGGCCTAATTTCTCCCTGAAGAATGTGGTCTGATTGAGGGGTTAGCAGGAGACTGTGAGTAGGAGGTAGGGAGTGACCAGCTGGATGATGGGATCCTCAAAGAGGGGAGCTACTGAAGCAGCAGGTATGTGCCTAGAGGTAGCCCTGGATGTGCAGATGAGTGCTGACTGGTCTCCTGGCACCATGGAGAGACCCCCTGTGTGGGAGAGCCATTGCTTGCTGAGGAAGCACTTGTGTCCTGCTTGTTTCTGAAATCCTCAGTACCTAGCACATTTTATGACCTCAAAGAGCCCAAGCATAATGTCATGCCCCTTCCTATGACAGTTAAGGAGAACTCTCACCTATGATACTCAGTATGAGCTTTCCATTCATTCCTGCATGCCCTCTCCTCCCTACTCTTCTTCAATTATCTCTTCTCACTTGCTGCCCAGACTCTCTCTGGACTCCAGCACTAGCTTTACTCCTCATGCCTGGAACACTCATCACAATGTTGTTTTCCCAGACACCCAGCTCTCAGTAGTTCGCAAACCATTGCAAGGATCAGCTCAGCAGACAGGGTGGCTCTCACCTCCACAGGGACACCCACAAAGGCTAAAGCGCGCACACACACACACACACACACACACACACACACACGGACGGGACACAGCCCAGAAGCCCAGGACAGAGGACAAAAGATCCAGTCCTTGGGCACTGCTGAGTGTCCCATTCACAATGACCAGTGCCCATGTGCCCACAATGCCTGCCACCCAATGCCTATTTCAGTGGTGCCATCTCCCCTTTGTCCTGAGGTCATGCTGGGCAGGAGCACGTAGGCATGAGGCACCATATTCACACCTCCCTCAGCTCCTGTTCCCTGCAGTTCATGGATCCCCAAATGCTGATCGTGGCTGGGGAAGAAATAGCATGGCTGGGGCCAGCAGAATGCTCTGCACTGCTGACCCTGGGACCTGGCACACTGGCTACACTAGAAAGCAGGGGCAGAGGTGGACAGAGGCCCTGCTGAGAGAGGAGGTCAGTTTCCTGTGGAAAAGATAAATTCAGTCCCAAAAGTGTTATGGGTGGAATAGGAGGAGGAGGAGGAGGCAGAGAGAGGGAAAGTAGCATCTGGGGCCGCACAGTTGTTGCTGGTGTGGGCCAGTGGAGGGCATCAGGGGATGAGAGGGACATTAGCACTACTCTACAGGTCACTGAGAGAGATTCCTTGGACCAAATATCAGCATGAAAGAGAGACCTAGTGGTGGTGGGCAGACTCAGCCCAGAGCCTCACTGATCAATGAGCTGGTTCGTGGGTGGTCTTTAGACCCAGACCTGCTCCCCCCACTCACTTCCAGGACCTCATCTACCTAAGTTCTACCCAGAAACTAGGTAGGCCCTATGCCTTGTCTCTTCATTCTTAACCACCTTGCCTGTTTGCCTTCCTGAGTCTCTATGCTAAGTGGCCTCCTTTGCTAACCTACTCTCTGTGTCACTTAGTAACCTCTCATTTGTAATCAGTTCAGTGCATTCTAATTGTCAGAGTAAATCAGGTCTATGAATGAGATTTTTCATTGTAATGAAAGGTGTTAAATATTATCTATCAGCTGTGGAATTTCTATCACCTTCCCTTGGATCTCAGAGAACCTAATAGAGGCTTCTAGAGGCAGAGCCTGAGCCTATGAGCTTCAGTCTACTGGATGGACAGTGACAAGTGGAAGGGAACACATTCTTTACTCTCCTATTTCACCACCTGATAACTACCCTTGATCTCCAGATGCCTTTACTCTTGGCCATCTGTATCATCTCTTTCATCCTGATAATAAGTCAGGAAAGTCTTCTTAGGCCTTTTTGCAGATGAGAATATTGAAGATCAGAGAATGGGACTGACTTGTCCAAAGTCCTCCGCCATGCCAGGGCCCAAGCAACCTTGAGAAGTCACCCCGACTCACACAAACCTTGAGGAAGTTAGGGAAATTCTCCTTCAGCATCTTCAGCAGGCCCTGCTTGTCAATCTTGTCATCAGGTTTGGTGTATTTGTGGAAGAGGACGATCAAGTCCATCACAGACTGGTCAACTGGAGTTTGGCTCATCTTGGTTTTCAAGGAAGCTGCCAGAGAGAAAGACGGGGACCTTTGTGATCCTTCTCCCCAGGTGAGGGTCCCTAAGTCAGGACAATGGGGTGGGAACTGAGGATCCTGTGAAGTGAGGATCAGGTGGGAGCAGAAGGAACTGTATCACTCTAGGACAGCCGTGGGCAAACTACGGCCCGCAGGCCGGATCCGGCCCGTTTATAATGAATAAAACTAAAAAAAAAAAAAAAAAAAAAAAAAAAGACCGTACCCTTTTATGTAATGATGTTTACTTTGAATTTATATTAGTTCACAGAAACACTCCATCCATGCTTTTGTTCCGGCCCTCCGGTCCAGTTTAAGAACCCACTGTGGCCCTCGAGTCAAAAAGTTTGCCCACCCCTGCCTAGGAGGTGGGATGAGATGCTCACAAGGAGGAGAGTGTGACCAAGGTTGGGGCCTGGGCCCATAAAGGTCAGGGCCCAGAGGAGATGGAGGAGAACACAGACGCCCACTTTTGACAGAAGCACAGGAGGCAGAAGCAGAGAGGGTAGGGGTCAATCACACAGTAAAGCACTGACATTTTAGTTGGGATCTGAACCAAACACAGCATTTCGATGACTCTACTCTTTGAGAGTATCAATACCCACTCAGCCAGTGTCAATGTCAGGGTTAGAGTCATGCGGACAATATACCTTCCTGACTATTCTGGCTTCACCTGCGCTGGGTTGGTCTTAGAAGAGACCCCTGAGGAGTCCATTGTAAACATAAAGCAAGCTCTAAATGAAATCAGTTCTGGAGGCTCCCAGCAGTTAGTGTGAGTAGGATGGTGAGTGTGAGCAGAGATATACAGCCCTGTCCTGAACTCCTGCAAGTTTTCCTGGACCATCCCAGGGAAAGAGGGCCTGCTGACCAGTGTTGGCATCATGTTTGAAATAAACAGGAATTCCTGCCTCAGTTTTGGGCTATTGGTTGGAAAGTTCGGAGATAGGCTCCTTCAGATGACCTTTGTACCTCCCTGCTCTCTGGAACCCCAAGGCTAGACCACATTTAAGTAAAGAGGTCTGACTTCCCAAATCCACTACCTCCACCCACATTCTGGACCCCAAGCAGAGAAATTGGACAGTGCAACCCTCACACCTCAGAGTTTCCAAAACTCTCAAGAAATATGTATGGCTCACAAGTTTGGGCATCTAACAAAAACTATATTTTCTTATCATCAGGAAAAAAACACCTTGTTGCTATGTCCCCACATGGAATTACTCAAGGCATTCTGTGAACTTGGCCATGTCAGAGCTGAGTCCTGTGCACAGAATGTCACTGGTCTTTCCCTCAGCTGGGCAGAAGGTCCAAAACATTAATTGATGGGTTTCTGATCCATATACTGGCAGATCTTCTCACCATGGCAAGGTGAGTGAGAGTCCCAGGCTTGGGTTCAGGAGAACCTTCCGGACTTGGATAGAGACACCCATTCTCCCTGGAGGTTGGGGTGCAAATTGAGTCTTCCCCAACCTGTCATCTGAGAGTTAGGTGAGTCCAGAGAGAAAAGAAGAGAAGGAGAGAGGAAGGGTCATTTCCTCAGCTCCCACCAGAGATGTTTCCACAGAGTTGTTACACAGGGGCCAGTCCAGCCATCTTGTAGATGAGATCCTCAGAACCCCAGTGGAATAAAGTTACACAGCCCCATAACAGGCAAAGTCCGATAACAGGCGGAGCCCTGTTACAGGCAGAACCCCATTACATCTGGACCCAAGCTCCTGAATCCTCTCCCATCACTGCTTTTCCCTACTCCTGCAGACAGCAGAACACCCTGGGCCCTGATGAACCTCCTGGCAAAGAGATAGGCGCAGACTTACCAAAGCTGACGAGGAGGCAGTGAGGAGAAAGTGAGTGTTCCGTGCATCTGGGCAAAGACTGGTCTCTTTATAAGGCTCCATGTGGCTCCTCCCAGGCACTGGGAGCCTTTGGGTCATATCTGTCTACTTCCTGGACCATTTTCCTACTCAGGTGTGTGGCACACACCTAGGAGTGTGTGTTCACATATGGAAGTAAAATCCCAGGCAACTCCCAAGGGAAAACACCTAGAGCCTTCTTCTGTCCTCACTTCCCTGGGGTCAGGGGTGTGGAAGACAATGGGCTGTGTCGTAAAGCACAGGAATTCTGGTACAGAGAACTGAGTTTCTGAACTTAAAGAAGATGGGACTCTGAGACGCATCATGGTCTGTTTTTGCTCATCACCCACTCCTTCCACAATTTTGTTCTAGCATCTAACACAAACTCTCTCCAGCGGTTTATAAGTCCATAACTATACCACACATCACCTTACCTGTCCTATTAATATTCCTCCTAAAATGTCAAAACCTTATGAGATGGAGCTGTTACCCTCATGTTGAGGATGGGGAATGGAGGGAGTAAGAGGTTAGCAAAGTCCTTATGGGCACGAGGCTAATAGACAGAAAGTTTAATATATGATCCCAGAAAAGCCTGATTCAAAAACCTCCCTCCTAACCCCACTACTAGACCCCTAGGGGCACTGCAGGGCCTGTGAACTCAAAGTCCAGGGGAGGGAGGCAGGGTCACCTCACTCCCATCGTTATGTTGAGTCCTCACTGGAGCGCTAGGAGAGAAAGAGGTGGCAGGACCCACAGGGACAGACAGGGAACACAGAGAGAGCAGTGGCTCAGCATGTCACCTGCAGGCGAGGGAAGACGGGAGGTCAGAGCTCTGAGTCCTGGCATTATCCCCACACTCTAGAAATTCACTTCGTAGCTCCAGGGCCCACCGGGGTCCACCAAGGAAGCCACTGTCTAGATTCAGGGATGATGACCACCATGAAATGAGCCAGCAGGAGATGGGGCAAAGTTGCCACCCCTCCCATGATGATGCCTTCCTATAAATTCTTAGATGATGTTTCTCCTTCCCTTATGCAAAATAGTCTGCTTAGGAGTCAGTAGCTCATGCCCTGCGTCTGTTATGTCCTAACCTGCTGTGGAAAAGCTAGTTTAGGTGCAGGAACAAGAGCTTGGAGGTCAGGACGAAACCTGGGGACCTCTGGGGACATACATGCTGATTCACTGAAGAGTCCTGGTTCCTGCTCTCTGTTCCCCTTAGAACATGCTCCCATGGAGTAAGGGACTGCTCAGGCATTGGGCACCCTGGGACCAGGCCCACCGCTGAGCTCCCAGGTCAGGCCCCCCAGTGCACTGGCCTCCATGCTTCAGCCTGGCCTTTCTGTCCCCAGTTATATCCATATTTGCATCAGCACCAGACCTCTCTGGTTCACTCATTTAATTTCCTCTTACTGCCTCTCAAAGCCTCCCAGGAAGGATACACAGAACACCTGGAGCACTAGCTGTCTCCTGGCAGGGGAAGTGAGATGGCATGCCCACTTTGTCCCTGGTGTAGCTTTTGATATTTGAACAATGTCAAAATACTTTAAATTAGTTTTCAATTAGTTTCATTTAATTTTTACTTTGTTAAATTCTGGCCTCACTTTCAGAATCTGAACTATGTATAGTCCTCAGCTTCCGGAATGTAAACATTGACCTGTTGCACGTTCTCTCTCTTATTTTACTTATATACTTATTTTCCCTTAATCTCCATTACTAGTCAACTTCCCAGCCAAAAGCCAAAAAGTAAAATGTATGTTTTCTGTTTATTTTTATGAATACTCATCAATGTAAATTATTATTTTGCCCTATGTTTTATAGATGTGCTTTATGTGATATAGATCAATCACACAGAAAAATAAAATGCACTACAATGTACAGCCCAATGAATTATCTCCAGCACCTGACACTGCCACCCAGGTCAATGAATAAAATATTTCCACCACCCTTACCAGTCACCGCCCCTTTTCTGTCTCCCTGAAAACCATCATCTGGACCTTCATGGTAAGGCTCTCTCTTTGTTTCATTTGAATTTTACCACATAAGCAAATTTACTTGAAGGAGAACAGATTCTATATATTCTTCTATGTTTGCCTTAGTTTGCTCAGAATATCACTTGTAAGTGATATTCATGTTGTAGTGTTTGTTCATCATTGTATACTATATATCTTGGTGTAAATATCACATCATTTTCTATAATTCTGTTTTAGATATCACATGCCCTTAATTTTCTTGTTTTCCTTTTGTATGATTTCCATATCAGGTGACCATGGATTTTGACCTCTGACTTCATGTTCCTGTGGGGATCAGCCACCCTGTATGTTGAGGTATTTGGAAAGGGCCCAGGGCATTCATTGATTGTGTAAGTCTTGGGTGTTTAAGGAATAAGAAGGGGATGAGCCCATGTTTCAGGGACCAACTTCAAAACAGCCCTGTTTATTGTCAGAGACATTAGTGTTTGCAACTATTGTGACTAACAGCCAAGTCCCACCCCAGCATCTGTCTTACCACTCACCACCACCAGAAAGGCTATAGGTATCTTCCATTTTCTGAACCAATAATTCTTTGGCAACATGGTCTAAACAGCCAGGTCAATCACTTGGAACCATCTCCCAAGCATTTACTGTTTATCCTGAGCCTCTCTTTCATCCCAATGGATTCTGGACCCCTGCTGTCCTTGGCTGTTTGGAGCGGAGACCTGGACCGTTAGTTCAAGGTACAAAATTTAAGAAGAACCCACTGAGCACCACTCACTGTACTTTAGGATGAACATATGCCAAGAGAAATTTTTTAAAGAATTTATTTCCCTCCAATGTTCACCCTTTAGAGGTGAAGATGAAAAGAATAAAATAGAAACTGTGGATGCTGGAGGTGTACAGTGACACACAGTATAACCCCAGGAGGGAGGGGTAACTTTCTGAGGAGGAGAGGCGGACCGAGATACCTTAGATGAGGCATTTGAATGAATGTCAACACCTAGTGTTCAAGCAAGAAAACCAGGGAAAGAGATTCCAGACCATGACTTGTGAGCAAAACTATAGCACAGAACAGACATGACATCAGGACAGAAACACGTCTAGAGCCAAGAGTGTGAAAGTGAGAGGTTTGGGACAGGCACCAACTATGTCCTACCCAGTACCCAACCCCTCTTCTGAACTAACAGAGCCCAGTTTGCTTGGGGTTTAGGGTGCCCAGTACCCCCATGTGTGTCTGGTCTCCTCTAAGCCATTCTGACAGTCCTGTCCTTGCTTTCCCAGTGCCCCTTGCAACTAAGAGTGAACATGTGTCCCACCAGTTCTGCTCAATGAAACTGAGTGATGCTGGGCCAGGCTTCTGGGACTCTGCTTTTCTGACAGGAGGGGACAGGGAGAGCTGGCCCTGCCATGCCTCAACCCATGCCTGGGTTGTTGGTCCGGGACACAGGCAGTCATCAAAAATACTTACCCAAGTGAGTTGAAGAGTTAAAGCTTCATAAAAACTTCCAAATGAGTGACTTTAGAATCTTTATTCATAATTGCCCCAAACTGGAAGTAACCAAGATGTCTTTCAAAAGGTGAATGAGTAAACGAACTGTGGCACACCCATGCAGTGGAATATTATCCAGCAAGAAGAAGAATTGAGCTATGAAGCCACAAGAAGACATGGAGAAAACGACAAGGATATTGCTGAGTGAAGGAAGCCATTCTGAAACAGCCACATACTGTATGATTTCAAATATATGACCTTATAGAAAAAGCAAAACCATACTGACAATTAAAATATCAGTAATCATCAAGCTTCAGGATAGGAGGGGATGGCTGAATAGTTGGGGCACCGGTGATTTTTGAGGCAATGAAACTACTTTGCATGATACTGTGATGATGAATATGTGGCATTACACATTTGTCCAAAACCACAGAATTTCACAATAAGAACTGAACCCTAGTTAAACCATGGACTTTAGTTCAGAATAATGTATTAATATTGGTTCATCAAATTTAACAAATGTTCCACACTAATTAAGATGTTAATAAACAGTGGATACTGAGGGGAGAGGGGGTATATAGGAAATAAATTCATTGTTCCAAAATTTTCAGCCAATATAAAACAGTTCTAAAAATTAGAGTATATTAATAATAAATATAATAAGATCTTGTGTTGTGTTTTTTTTATGGTAAGCCAAATTTGATTGAAACAAATAGCTCTCGAGAGTTATCTGGGAGTACCCTCCTTCCCTAGGATGCTGAGTTATGAGCAAGCATTCTATTTTCTTCTTTTCTGTATTTTCTGGAGCTCTCTTACAATCTTATCTAAAAGCTAGCTAATAAATCAAATCTGTTGTTTGAGAACTAAGTCTCTGCATGTAAACTTATTAGCATCTTAGACTGTCTGTCCACCAGGAAATTACTTAACCAATTTATTTCATTTATTTTTTAAAATATATTTTTATTGATTTCTGAGTGGAAGGGAGAGTGACAGGGAGATAGAAACATCAATGAGGAGAGAGAATAACTCATGGGCTGCCTCCTGCATTCCCCACACTGGGGATTAAGCCCGCAACCTGGTCGTGTAACCAGGAATTTAACCCTGACCTCCTGGGTCATAGGTTGATGCTCAACCACTGAGCCATGCTAGCTGGGCCCAATTGATTTTAATTCCTTGGCCTATCCACCTCTCCTCCCCAGAAAGTTACCCTCTCTTCTTGGGTTATGGACTGTGTCATTGTACATCTCCAACCTCCACAGTTTCTATTTTATTCTTTTTATCTTCACTTCTAAAGTGGGAACATTGAGGCGAGATACATTCTTCAAAAATTTTTCTTGCCATTATGTTCATCCTAAAGCACAGTGAGTGGTGCTCAGCGGGCTCTCCTTAAATTTTGTACCTTGAACAAATGGTACAGATCTCAGCTCCAAACAGCCAAGGACAGCTGGGGTCCAGAATCCATTGGGATGGATGAAAGAGTGGCTCAGGATAAACAGTAAATGCTTGCGACATTGTTCCAAGTGACTGACCTGGATGTGTAGCATGTGTTGCCAAAGGAATTTTGGTTCAGGGATTGCAAGATACCTTCAGCCTTTCTGGTGGTGGTGAGTTTTATGGAAGATGCTGGGGTGGACTTGGCTGTTAATCACAATTATTGCAAACACTAATGTCTCTGACAATAAACAGGGCTGTTTTGAAGTTGGTCCCTGAAACATGGGCTCATCCCTTCTTATTCCTTAAACACCCCAGACTTACACAACCAGGGACTGCCCTGGGCCCTTTCCACATACCACACCAGACAGGGTGGCTGATCCCCACAGGAACAGGCCATCAGAGGTCAAAATCCCTGGTCAACTGAGCTGGTAACCATTGAAAAAATAGACAAAGTGATGATCATGTGATATCTAAAGCAGAATTATAAAAAAATTATGGCACATTCATATAAAGTTATATAAGTATAAAATGAAGAACCAACACAGTACAACATACAGCTTATAAATGTAATATTGAGAAAAATAAGGCAGACACAGAAGAATACATAGAATATGTTTCCCTTCAAGTAAGATTTGAAAGCAGGGCAAATGGCAGTGTTCAGGAATGTATGCTTAGGTGGTAAAATGAAACAGAGAGAGGGTCTCATTATAAAAGTTCAGATGCTGGTTTTGGAGAATAGAGAAAGCAGGCTGGTGCGGGTGGTGGCAATGTGTAATTGACGTTGGGGACAGTCACAAGTGTAAGATTCATTAGGATGTGTATTGTAGTTTGTTGTACTTTTCTGCATAATTAATCTATATTTTTTTTTTAAAAAAAAAAACCTGGAGAGAACACGGGCCAAACTAATTATTTACATTGGTGAGCATGCATAAAAATACACCAGAAAACATATATTGCTTTTTTGGCTTTTTTTGGGGGAAATTAAATGGTAATGAAGATTAAAGGAATATTGTTGGGGTCCATCCCCAGCAGGTCCAGGGATTCCCAAAGTTGTGGACGGAGTCAGTGAAAAAGGAAGGAATGACATGGAGACAGCGTTCAGTTGATTAGCAGCCTAGCCAGGTTCTCTAGTCAGGTTCTAGCCAGGTTCTGTGTTTATTGTCTTGTAACATCTGTATTTATACCAGTTGATTTTAATCTTATCAATTCTATTCTAAAGATTAGGGCGTTTCTTATCTCCATTCCAAGGTTACTCTATTGTTCTATTAAGCTACAAGGGAGTAACTGAAGGAGATTATCCTAAGTAAAGATTATGTAGCTTAATCGTGATTGTTTGTAGTTAAAGTGATTAATTACCCGCCTGGCACTTAGTTAAGGGGTTTTATTCCCTCCCTTACTCCAGGGAAAAATCCTCACCTGGGGAAACAACCTTTCTCTGGGAGGTGGTCCTGTTTAAAACACAAAGCCTTAAGAGGGGGAGCAAACATATGCCATATACACCAGGTCCCTTGAAACATAAGCTGTGCAGATGTTTCTTCCCTGCAGCGACTGTGTCAAGCAGCAAGGGTGGACTGGCTTCCAGCAGAATATAAGTATATAAGTAAAAATTAGATACTTTGCAACAGATTAATGATGCTTAGATTCTGGAAGCCAAGGACTATACATAGTTCAGACTGTGAAAGTGAGGCCAAGATTGAATAAAGCAAAACTTAAATATACAAATTAGAAATGAATTTGAAGTATCTTGACATTGTTCACATTTCAAAAGCTATACCAGGGCGCATGTGGGAAAGACATTTCAGTTCCTCTGCTCCAAGTGACCCCCTCTCCAGGTTTCCTGTGTATCCTTCACAGCAGGCTTTTCGTGGTGGGGAGAACACATTACATAAGTGAACCAGAGAGGGCTGGTGCTGGTGCAGGTGTGGACATAACTGGGGACTAGTCTGAACTAGACTTTACACAGCAGGCTGGGACACAGCAGATTCTAGGGCACTGATGGCGAACCTTTTGAGCTCGGCGTGTCAGCATTTTGAAAAACCCTAACTTAACTCTCTTGCCATGTCACATAGAAATGTTTTGATATTTGCAACCATAGTAAAACAAAGACTTATATTTTTGATATTTATTTTATATATTTAAATGCCATTTAACAAAGAATAATTAACCAAAAAAATGAGTTCGCGTGTCACCTCTGACTCGCCTGTCATGGGTTCGCCATCACTGTAAATCTAGGGCATGACCACTGACTCCTAAGCAGACTGTTTTGCATAAGGGAAGGAGGGACATCATCGAAGAATTTATAGGAAGGCATCATCATGGGAGGGGAGGAAAAGTTGCCCCATTTCCTGCTGGTTCATTTCATGGTGGACACCATCCCTGAGTCTAGAGACAGTGGCTTCCTTGGTGGGTGAGGCAGCCCCTGGAGCTGCAAAGCGAAGTTCTAGAGTGTGAGGCTAACGCCAGAACTGAGAGCTCTGACCTTGTCTCTTCCCTCACCTGTGGGTGATGTGTGTGAAGAGCAGCTACAGTGTTTGGACAGGTTCAAGCCTTGGACTGATGAGAGGGCACAGTCCCCTCATTGTGCAAGTCCCAGCTTGGAGGGCAGGGCCCTCCCAGCACAATTATAGCCAAAGCTGTAGTTGTGAGCTTGAACCTATGGTCCGAACACATGGCCCCACGTCCCTGAGTGATGTAGGCCTGATAGAGTTCAGCTGCATGTGGTTGAGTAGGATTGAAACCATGAGAATGTTGGAAACATCTTTATCATGCCCTTACTTTGCCTCATGGCATCTGCTATAAAATACAGACATGGCTGTGGGCGTTGTTGCTGTCTCTCAGAGAAGCAGCATCCCACTCAGACCTATCTTTCATTCTCTTGTCAGTCTTTTCTAAGCCTTTCAGCTGTCCCACTCAGGTACACCCTTGGCCATCCTGGCCAGGCACAGACGTGCTATTCACTCTGTGCTACCTGTCACTGTGGGTCATGGCACCTCTTTCTCTCTTAGCTTTTCAGTGAGGACCCCGTATAAACATGGGAGTGAGGTGACCCTGCCTCCATCCCCTGGACTTTGAGTTCACAGGCCTTGCAGTGACCCCAGAGGTCTAGTGGTGGGGTTAGGAGGGAGGTTTTGAATCAGGCTTTTCTGGGAACATATGTTGAGCTTGCTGTCTATCAGCCTGGTGCACATAGGAACTTAGCTTACCTCTTACTCCCTCAATTCCCTGTCCTCAACATGAGGGTAACAGCACCATCTCATAACGTTTTGAAGGTTTAGGAGGAATATCGATATGACAGGTAAGGTGATGCGTGATATAGTTATAAACCTATAAACTGCTGGAGAGAGTTTTGTTAGATGTCAGAACAAACTTGTGGAAGGAGTGGGTGATGAGCAAACACAGACCATGGTGTGTCTCAGAGTCCCATTCTCTTTAAGTCCAGAAACCCAGTGTTCTCTTCCTCAATTTCTGTGTTTTTAACACTAGAAAGACTGAAACTTAGTATATACCTATATTGCCCAAAAGCAGTCAAAATGACTGCATTGTGAAAGAATAATATCGGAGCACTCTTCACTTATGTTCCTTAGCTTTTCCAATAACTCACTTCTATTCGACATTTCTTTCATGAATTTAGGGCGCAAAAGAAATAAAATGAGCAACTTATTAGAACAAGTATCACTGCATAAAGATTCGAATAACAAGTATTAGTTTAGCTTATTGAGCAACTGCAACTTATCAAGTATCGATAATTTATCATGTACTTGTATGTTATCATGTGACGGTAATCGAAAAAAAATGAAAACTGTTATTTCAATACAGAGCCGAACTGGTCATATAAGAAATTTACTCAATTCAATAATAAGAGTCATTTGATTATTTAAAATTTCCCCAAGCAGTCAAAATGACTGCTTTTGGGCAATATAGGTATAACACATATATATATATACCGGAAATGAAGGAGGGGGGAGGTAACTACAATTATTAATAAATGCATTAATATGTTGTACAAAAAGTCACAAAATTCTAAGACATTGTGTCCTTATATACATAATTGTTTTTCTAATTGAAATTAAAAAGCAGTCAAAATGACTTCCTTGGGCAATCTAGTGTTAAGACACATCCCACTGTCTTCCCCTCCCCAGCCCTAGGGTTCCTTGCCCACAGAATAATGTTCTAGAATAGTGCAATCCCTTGGGAGTTGCCTAAGATTTTATTGGAAAATAATAAACACACTCTCCTAGGTGTGTGCCACCCACCTGAGTGAGGCAATGGTACATTAAGCAGGGAGAGAACATGGCCCAAATGCCTGGGAGGAGCCAGGCTGAGCCTTATAAAGGGACCAGTCTTTGCCCAGATGCACAGCACACTCACCTTCTCCTCAGTGACACCTCGTCAGCTCCGGTAAGTCTGCACCTAACTGTTTGCCAGGGGGGTTCGTCAGGGCCCAGTGTGTTCTTCTGTGTCCAGGAATAGGGAGAGCGGTGATGGGAGCGGATTCAGGAACCTGTATCCAGTCTCAACTCTGCCTGTTATGGGTTTTTCCAACTTGATCCCACTTGGTCCCAAGGGCCTATCTACAACAAGATGTCTGTACTGACGCTCCCATTGCTCTGCTGGCTCTTCGGTGCCAACTCTGTTGGAGCATCCCTGGTGGGAGCTCAGTATAAGGACCTTCCTCTCCTCCTTGTCTACTTTTCTCTCTGGAATCATCTGACTCTCAGGCCATGGACTTTGCACCCCAACCTCTGGAGGGAGTGGGTGGCTCTCCCAAAGTCTTGAGAGATTCTCCTAAACCCAGGCCTGGGATGTCCACTCACTATGCCTGGTGAGAAGATTTGTCACTATGTGGATCAGGGACCCATCAACTAAAGTTTTGGACCTCGTGCCCAGCTGAGGGAATGACTAGTGACCTTCTGTGCACAGAGCTCAGTTAAGGCCTTGGCCAAGTTGACAGAAGGCCTTAGGTGTTTTCACTTAGGGACATAACGGGAGGATCTTTCTCCCAGATCAGGAGACAATGGTAGTTTTTGTTAGATGCCCACACATGGGAGCCATACACATTTCTTGAGAGTTTGGGAAAGTCTGAGATGTGAGGGCTGCACTGTCCCATTTCTCTGCTTGGGGTCCAGACTGTGGGTGGAGGTACTGGCTTTGGGAAGTCAGACCTCTTTACTTAAATGTGGTCTAGCCTTGGGGTTCCAGAGAGCAGGGAGGTACAAAGGTCATCTGAAGGAGCCTATCTGCCCACATTCCACCCAAGAGCCTAAAACTGAGTCAGGTATTTCTGTTCATTTCACACATGATGCCAACACTGGTCAGCAGTCCTTCTTTCAAACCGGTGGGGATGGTCCAGGAAACCTTGCGGGAGCTCAGGACAGGGATACATATCTCTGCTCACACTCAACATCCTAATCTCACTCACTGCTGGGAGCCTCCAGGGCCCGTTTCATTTAGAGCTTGCTTTATGTTCACAATGGGCACCTCAGGGGACTCATTCCAAGAGCAGCCCAGGGCAGGTCAGGCCAGACTAGTCAGGAAGTTATTTTGTCCCCATGACTCTAACCCTGACTGTGACCCTGGAGGAGATGGTGTTGATGCTCTTGAAGAGTAGAATCATCCAAATTTGTGTTTGGCTCAGGTCCCAACTAAATGTCAGTCCTTTTCCATGTGTTGACCCCTACCCTCTCTGCTTCTGCCTCCTGTGGCTCTGTCCACAGTGTGTTTCTGTATTCTCCCTACCTCCTCTGGGCCCTGACCTGCATGGGCCCAGGCCCCAGCCTCGGTCATACTTTCCTCACGAGCATCTCATCCCACCTCCTTGGGCGGTGATGGCAGACGTTTTGAGCTTGGCGTGTCAGCATTTTGAAAAACCCTAACTTAACTCTGGTGCCGTGACACATATAGAATTTTTTTTTATATTTGAAACCATAGTAAAACAAAGACTTATATTTTTGATATTTATTTTATATATTTAAATGCCATTTAATAAAGAAAAATCAACCAAAATAATGAGTTCGCGTGTCACCTCTGACATGCGTGTCATAGGTTTGCCATCACTGTCCTAGGATGATACAGTTCCTCTGCTCCACCTGAACCTCACTTAACAGGATCCTCAGTTCCCACCCCATTGTCCTGACTTAGGGACCCTCATCTGGGGAGAAGGATAACAAAGGTCCCTATCTTCCTCTCCTGCAGCTTTCTTGAAATCCAAGATGGGCCATACTGCAGCTGAACAGGCTATGATGGACTTGATCGACCAGTTCCACAGATACACCAAACCTGATGACAAGATTAACAAGAGGGGCCTGCTGAGGATGCTGAGGGAGAATTACCCTCACTTCCTCAGGGCTTGTGTGAGTCTGGGTGACTTCTCAAGGTTGCTTGGGCCCTGGCATGGCGGAGGACTTTGGACAAGTCAATCCCATTCTCTGATCCTCAATATTCTCATCTGCAGAAAGGCCTAAGAGGACTCTCCTGACTTATTATCAGGATGAAAGAGATGGTACATTGGCCAAGTGTAAAGGCATCTGGGGATCAAGGGTAGTTATCAGGTGGTGAAATAGGAGAGTATAGAATGGGTCCCCTCCCACTTGTCACTCTCCATCCAGGAGACTGAAGCCCATAGGCTCAAGCTCTGCCTCCAAAAGCTTCTGTTCGGTTCTCTGAGATCCAAGGGAAGGTGATAGAAATTCTATGGCTGATAAACTTTAACACCTTTCATTACAATGAAAGAGCTCATTCATAGATCTGATTTAGTCTGACAGTTAGAATGCACTGAACTGATTACAAAAAGAGAGGCTACTAGGTGACACAGAGAGTAGGTGCGCAAAAGAGGGCACTGAGCATGGAAGATTCAGGAAAGCAAATAGGAGATAGGAGAGGAGGGTTAGGAATGAAGAGACAAGGGGTAGGGCCTATCTAGTTTGTGGGTAGAACTTAGGTAGATGGGGTCCTGGAAGTGGGTGAGGGGAACAGGTCTGGGTCTAAAGACCCGCCACCCACCAGCTCATTGATCAGTGAGGCTCTGGGCTGAGTCTGCCCACCAGGACTAGGTCTCTCTTTCATGCTGACATTTGGTACTAGGATTCTCCCTCAGTGACATGCAGGGTAATGCTAACGTCCCCCTTAACCCCTGGTACAGTCTGCTGGCCCACAACAGCTACACCTGTGCAACCCCAGATGTTTCTCTCCCCTCTCTGCCTCTTCCTCCTCCTATTCCACTGATCACACCTTTGATACTGAATTTATCTTTTCCACAGGAAAATAGTGGCGTAGATTTCTTGGGCGATATATTTGAGGACAAGGACAAGAACATGGATAAGAAGATCTCATTTACTGAGTTTCTGTCGGTGTTGGGGGTCCTAGCTGTGGACTACCACGATAATAGCCACGGAGCCCCGCTCTGTTCTGGTGGGGGAGGAAAGTGAGCCCAGCCCAGCCTGAGGCCTCCAGAAACCACAAGAAATAATAAAGTGTGTCTATTGCCCAGATAAAGCCTGTTTCCTGCTTTTCTTTGGCTACTTATGCTGTCAAAACTGCCCCTTCTTGGTGAATATAATTGTGGGTTCTCAGTGGGAGGACTTACCCAGGAATGTGCCAGGAGGGTGCCCTCCCTTTGGCACCCAACATAACTGACCACCTCTCTCAGCAGGGCCTCTGTCCACCTCTGCCCCTGCTCCCTAGTGCATCTGGTCCCAGGGTCAGCAGTGCAGAGCATTCTGCTGGCCCAGCCATTCTTTTCCTTCTCAAGCCACGATCAGCATCTGGGGATCCAGGACCTGCAGGGAGCAGGAGCTGAGGTGTGAACACGGTGCCTCATATCCACCTGCTCCTGCCCAGACTGACCCCAGGGACATAGGGGAGATGGCATCATTGAAAAAGGCATTGGGTGGTAGCCTTTGGGGGCACATGGGCACTGGGCACTGTGAAAGGGACACTCAGAAGTGCCCAAGGACTGGATCCCTTGTCCTGTGTCCTGGGCTTCTGGGCTGTGTCCTGTCCCTCTGCGTGTGTGTGACTGTGTGTGTGTGTGTGTGTGTGTGTGTGTGTTTTCCTGTGTGGTGTCCTTGTGGAGGTGATCCAGTGACCCTGTCTGCTGAGCTGATCCTCCCAATGATTTGCTAAATGCTGGGAGCTGGGTGTCTGGGGAAAGCACAGAGTGATGGCTGTTCTAGGAATGAGGAGTAAAGCTAGTGCTGGAGTCCAGAGAGTGTCTTGGCAGCAAGTGAGAAGATAGGACTGAAGAGGAGCGGGGAGGAGAGGGCAGGGAATGATGAGCCGAAAGCTCAGGCTGAGTCATCAGTGACAGTCCACTCCACTAGCCCTGGAAAGAGGCGTGCCATTACCCACACAGGGCCCTTCCTATCTGCCTCTGTCCTTCTTGGATCTACAGAACCAGCTCACACCTGGAGCACTGGGCCCAGCTGCTCCTTTCAGAGCTGGAGCATTGTGAGCCTACAGAGGTAGAGGCAGAAAATGAGGAGGCCTGGGGGTGGATGGTGTGGGTATGTGGGGGGCTAAGCCACACAGAGAAGAGCTTCCAGAAGCTAGGGTTAGGCAAGTATAGAGTTGCTCTGATCACAGTCTCCATGGCCTGCAGTCTTGAAAGACTTCCTGGGGTGGGCTCTGGAACTGGGAATCCATGGATGGATAGCAGAGATGTTCTGTGTTTAGAAGGCACATCGAGGCAGTCATGGTGATAACATGTTCTCTTCTGGGATCTACAGAACCAGCTCCAGAGCAAGTTCAAAAAAGACCTCAAGAGACAACGCCCAGTCTAGTGGCCTCTCCAGAGCCAGAGCAGGCTCTTGGCACAGCTTTCGCTGACCTTCACGAGGCAGAAGAACCACCTACAGGTGGGAGCAACTCGCCTCAGCTCCTGTGAAGTCTGCAGGCCCAGATCCCGGGCCACATGGTGTCAGCGGCCACGGTAGAGAGGGCTCCCCCTGTAGATACAGTTTTGTTTGTTTTTGTTTTAGATACAGTTTTTGAATGTTTGTGTTTATGTTACATATGCTTAGAATTCAATGGTAGTATTTTTATACTACTGAGTAAAATACAATCTACTTTAAAAAAATGGAATGAAATACAATTAAAACTAAATTTAAGTTACATTAAATTTAACTATGAACCTTCAGAGTGTTGTGCAAATCCATTTTTTCTGGTCCTCGGTCCTGTTAGTATGAGTTATAGGTAGGAAATAAGTTATCTCTGAGAACCCATCAAGCTCTAAGGATGTGGCATTCTTGAGACTTGAGACAATGGAGCTCCGGTGGATTTAACCAAAGTGCATTTGCACAGGGTCCCTTTAAGTCAGGGCTATCCCTGGGCGACCACATTTCATTTGACTTCCTCTCCTACCAGAACATGGGCAAATTAAGTTCTTAATCCCCCCTCAACCCCCCAGCTTTGAATTTGCAGAAAATTGTAGGGTTTAACCAGCAGAAAAAAGTTCCTGACCACTGCACCTGGGATAGAAACTCCACCCCGTTCCACCCCCACTGAACAGCATCCTGAGCATCACCTCTGTAGATGCAGAGCCCCAAAGAGGTGTCAGGGGACAGGAAATATCCCAGGTCCTGGGTCCACACTCTTCTCTTCTGCAGGCACTGCCTGCAAATCTCCTCTGGTATCAGAACCTCTCTCAGCCCTCATTCCCTGAGCACTCGTTCAGCGGGGCCTTTTCCTAAGGCTCTCTGTCTCAGCTGAGCCCAGGAACAATAACTTCCACCTGAACAAGGTTGTGCATGTGGCCTGGCTTCTCTCTTTACATCAGTCCTCCAAACCACCGTGGAGAGACCGGACTAACACCCTTCTAGGGCACCGTGCCATGGCAGATGCTACAATGTCTCAGGACAAATGGTATCAACATTGGACCAGACTCATGCCCCTGCCTCCAGGAGATCAGCGCTCTGGGTTGACACAGGTATGAAACACAATTCTAATAGAATGTGTTGAGTTGGACAGTTGACCTTTACCATAGTAAGTATGGAGAACATGAGCCCATTGGGGATCACACAACAGGCTCTCTTTAGGATGTGATTCCTAAATCATACCAGAAAATGAGTAACTGTATGTCTATCCACTTCATCCTAATTTTTCATGGAGCATGGCAATGGCGGGAAGCATTGTGAGATTAAACAGAGGTTGGAGAATTCAAGGAGATTAGGTCCACATTAGAGGCCACGGTCAGTTGACTTGTACATACTAGTATTTTCCTGGGATTGGGCCTCCCACCGTGGGGGAAGCAACTCCTCTTTTTAGAAAATCAGGACTATGGTCTCCACAGCAGCTGTTCCCTATTTCAAATTATACGTTTTAACCTGGCCTCACTTTCCTGGGTCCTTAACTAAGTTTCACAGCGGACTTCTAAACTGGAGTTTTTTACATTTTTGATTGCTGTTAACATTAGATGCGATGGGCCAGAATTTGAACAATTATATTTTAACAACAAAAATAGTTTTAGAGTAAGGAATATGTGCTGGAACTGCTAGGTACTAGAGATCAGTGAAGCTAAAATGAGTGTTTTTCCTCCCTAATTTGGAATAAGGACATATGGGGACAGTGACGTGGTGTGGTTCCCACAGTGCAAGTGGGCTTAGGTGGCAGGCAGCATAAAGGAGGAAGAGCACATTTGATTGTGGAGAAGTAGTCTGTGTCCACTTCCAAGGAGAATCCCTAGGGAGAAGTTCAGATTTCTAGTCTGTTGAGGTACATCATATTCAACAGGAAGGTGAGGAATTCAAAGCTTTTTCAGGCAAAGAGAAGCATTAGAAAAATTGAATTGAGTCAGGAAACAGTCAGACATATTGGGGTGGACTGGGACCATCAGGAGGTAAGTTCCCAGGACAGGAAGAGGGATGGCTGAGCAGAGAGGAAGTCAGACACCAGCTCTGGGAGCCCCGGCAGGATGGTTCCTAGCAGGACCAGCAGGCCTGGTGCAGGAGGAGAGAAGACAAGTGGAGGGATTGGTTCAAGCTGGGAGGTTTGCAGGGAGGGTATGGCCCAGAGACAAGTCAGCACCAGGGATCTTAGTCAGTGGAGAGCAGTTGGTGTGGTGGATCATGGGGTGCAGGCGGCATAGAGACAGAAGAGGGTACTGACAGGAGAAAAGTGAAAAGGTCCAGAGAACAGGTCTCCCTGAGTTTGAGAGCAGGTGGACTGAGAAGGTGGGGAGAGGACAGACAATATCAGTGAGAGAGGGAGGTGTAGGCGGGGAAAAGCTCAGACATGTCCTAAATGATGACAAGCTGCAGAGGATGGGCAGGAGAGGATGCCCCTGAAGTGGAGGGAGGTGATGGTCTCAGAACTGAGATGCTAATGACACGGTGAGAGTAGGAGGTGGAGGAGTCAACCACATGGACAAATACCTCACCAACTGAGTTTCCTGCAGGTGGGACAGGAGATTTTGGAGGCAGTTGCCTAATTTCTCCCTGAAGAATGTGGCCTGATTGAGGAGTTAGCAGGAGACTGTGAGTAGGAGGTAGGGAGTGACCCAACTGGATGATGGGATCCTCAAGGAGGGGAGCTACTGAAGCAGCAGGTACAGTGGGGCCTTGACTTATGCGTTTAATTCGTTCTGAGACCGAGCTCATTAAGGAGCTCATTATGGAGCTCGTTAACTCAAATTACTCTATCAACTCAATGCAAAAAATAAGCTGAGAAACAGCTGGTATCTCAAAAAACTCGTTAGTTGGGACACTCTTAAGTCAAGGCCCCCCTGTATGTGCGTAGAGGTGGCCCTGGACATGCAGGTGAGTGCTGACTGGCCTCCTGGCACCATGGAAAGACCCCATGTGTGGGAGAGCCATTGCTTGCTGAGGAAGCACTTGTGTCCTGCTTGTTTCTGAAATCCTCAGTCCCTAGCACATTTTATGACCTCAAAGAGCCCAAGCATAATGACATGCCCCTTCCTATGACAGTTAAGGGGAACTCTCACCTATGATACTCAGTATGAGCTTTCCACTCATCCCTCCATGCCCTCTCCTCCCTACTCTTCTTCAATCATCTCTTCTCACTTGCTGCCCAGACTCTCTCTGGACTCCAGCACTAGCTTTATTCCTCATGCCTGGAACACTCATCACAATGTTGTTTTCCTAGACACCCAGCTCTGAGAACGTAGCAAGCCATTGCAAGGATCAGCTCAGCAGACAGGGTGGCTCTCACCTCCACAGGGACACCCACAAAGGCTAAAACACACACACACACACACACACACACACACACGCACAGGGACAGGACACAGCCCAGAAGCCCAGGACAGAGGACAAGGGACCCAGTCCTTGGGCACTGCTGAGTGTCCCGTTCACAGTGACCAGTGCCCATGTGCCCACAATGCCTGCCACTGAATGCCTGTTGCAGTGGTGCCATCTCCCGTTTGTCCCGAGGTCATGCTGGGCAGGAGCACGTAGGCATGAGGCACCATATTCACACCTCATGTCATCAGGTTTGGTGTATTTGTGGAACGGGACAATCAGGTCCATCACGGACTGTTCTACTGGAGTATGGCTCATCTTGTTTTTCAAGGATGCTGCTAGAGTGAAAGACAGGGACCTTTGTGATCCTTCTCCCCAGGTGAGGGTCCCTAAGTCAGGACAGTGGGGTAGGAACTGAGGATCCTGTGAAGTGAGGATCAGGTGGGAGCACAAGGACTGTATCACTCTAGGAGGTGGGAGGAGAGTGTGACCAAGGTTGGGGCCTGGAAACATGCAGGTCAGGGTCCAAAGGATATGGAGGAGAGCACAGAAACCCACTGTGGACAGAACCACAGGAGGCAGAAGCAGAGAGGGTAGGGGTCAATCACACAGTAAAGCACTGACATTTTAGTTGGGATCTGAACCAAACACAGCATTTCAATGACTCTACTCTTTTTTTTTTTTTTCTTCGATGACTCTACTCTTTGAGAGTATCAATACCCACTCAGCTAGTGTCAATGTCAGGGTTAGAGTCATGAGGACAAAATAACTTCCTGACTAGTCTGGCCTCACCTGCGCTGGGTTGGTCTTGGAAAAAGACCCCTGAGGGTCTAAATATAAACCAAGCTCTAAATGAAATCAGTTCTGGAGGCTCCCAGCAGTCAGTGTGAGTAGGATGGTGAGTGTGAGAAGAGATATACAGCCCTGTCCTGAACTCCTGCAAGTTTTCCTGGACCATCCCAGGGAAAGAGGGCCTGCTGACCAGTGTTGGCATCATGTTTGAAATAAACAGGAATTCCTGCCTCAGTTTTGGGCTATTGGTTGGAAAGTTCGGAGATAGGCTCCTTCAGATGACCTTTGTACCTCCCTGCTCTCTGGAACCCCAAGGCTAGACCACATTTAAGTAAAGAGGTCTGACTTCCCAAATCCACTACCTCCACCCACATTCTGGACCCCAAGCAGAGAAATTGGACAGTGCAACCCTCACACCTCAGAGTTTCCAAAACTCTCAAGAAATATGTATGGCTCACAAGTTTGGGCATCTAACAAAAACTATATTTTCTTATCATCAGGAAAAAAACACCTTGTTGCTATGTCCCTACATGGAATTACCCAAGGCATTCTGTGAACTTGGCCAATGTCAGAGCTGAGTCCTGTGCACAGAATGTCACTGGTCTTTCCCTCAGCTGGGCAGAAGGTCCAAAACATTAATTGATGGGTTTCTGATCCATATACTGGCAGATCTTCTCACCATGGCAAGGTGAGTGGGAGTCCCAGGCTTGGGTTCAGGAGAACCTTCCGGACTTGGATAGAGACACCCATTCTCCCTGGATGTTGGGGTGCAAACTGAGTCTTCCCCAACCTGTCATCTGAGATTTAGGTGAGTCCAGAGAGAAAAGAAGAGAAGGAGAGAGGAAGGGTCATTTCCTCAGCTCCCACCAGAGATGTTTCCACAGCGTTGTTACACAGGGGCCAACAGTGCAATAGGAGCAACGGTCCAGACATCTTGTAGATGAGATCCTCAGAACCCCAATGTAGTAAAGTTACACAGCCCCATAATAGGCAAAGTCCGATAACAGGCAGAGTCCCGTTACAGGCAGAACCCCATTACATCTGGACCCAAGCTCCTGAATCCTCTCCCATCACTGCTTTTCCCTACTCCTGCAGACAGCAGAACACAATGGGCCCTGATGAACCTCCTGGCAAAGAGATAGGCGCAGACTTACCAAAGCTGACGAGGAGGCAGTGAGGAGAAGGTGAGTGTTCTATGCATCTGGGCAAGGACTGGTCTCTTTATAAGGCTCAATCTGGCTCCTCCCAGGCATTGGGAACCTTTGGGTCATATCTGTCTACTTCCTGGACCATTGTTTCACTCAAGTGGGTGGCACACACCTAGGAGTGTGTGTTCAGCATGTGCCAGTAAAATCCCAGGCAACTCCCAATGGAAAACACCTAGAGCCTTCTTCTGTCCTCACTTCCCTGGGGTCAGGGGTGTGGAAGACAATGGGATGTGTCGTAAAGCATAGGAATTCTGGTACAGAAAACTGAGTTTCTGAACTTAAAGAGGATGGGACTCTGAGATGCATCATGGTCTGTTTTTGCTCATCACCCACTCCTTCCACAATTTTGTTCTGGCATCTAACACAAACTCTCTCCAGCGGTATATAAGTCCATAACTATACCATGTATCACCTTACCTGTCCTATTAATATTCCTCCTAAAATGTCAAAACCTTATGAGATGGAGCTGTTACCCTCATGTTGAGGATGGGGAATTTAGAGAGTAAGAGGTAAGCAAAGTTCTTATGGGCAAGAGGCTAATAGACAGAAAGTTTAAGATATGATCCCAGAAAAGTCTGTTTCAAAACCTCCCTCCTAACCCCACTACTAGACCCCTAGGGTCACTGCAGGGCCTGTGAACTCGAAGTCCAGGGGAGGGAGGCAGGGTCACCTCACTCCCATCTTCATGTTGTGTCCTCACTGGAGCGCTAGGAGAGAAAGAGGTGGCATGACCCACAGGGACAGACCAGGGAACACAGAGAGAGCAGTGGCTCAGCATGTCACCTGCAGGCGAGGGAAGACGGGAGGTCAAAACTCTGAGTCCTGGCGTTACCCCACACTCTAGAAATTCACTTCGCAGCTCCAGGGCCCACCGGGGCCCACCAAGGAAGCCACTGTCTAGGGATGGTGACCACCATGAAATGAGCCAACAGGAGATGGGGCAACGTTTCCACCCCTCCCATGATGATGCCTTCCTATAAATTCTTCAATGATGTTTCTCCTTCCCTTATGCAAAACAGGCTGCTTAGGAGACAGTAGCTCATGCCCTGAGGTCTGTTATGTCCTAACCTGCTGTGGAAAATCTGGTTCAGGTGCAGGAACAAGAGCTTGGAGGTCAGGATGAAACCTGGGGACCTCTGGGGACATACCATGCTGGTTCACTGAAGAGTCCTGGTTCCTGCCCTCTGTTCCCCTTAGAACATGCTCCCATGGAGTAAGGGACTGCTCAGGCATTGGGCACCCTGGGACCAGGCCCTCCGCTGAGCTCCCAGGTCAGGCCCCCCAGTGCACTGGCCTCCATGCTTCAGCCTGGCCTTTCTGTCCCCAGTTATATCCATATTTGCATCAGCACCAGACCTCTCTGGTTCACTCATTTAATTTCCTCTTACTGCCTCTCAAAGCCTCCCAGGAAGGATACACAGAACACCTGGAGCACTAGCTGTCTCCTGGCCGGGGAAGTGAGATGGCATGCCCACTTTGTCCCTGGTGTAGCTTTTGATACTTGAACAATGTCAAAATACTTTAAATTAGTTGTTAGTTATTTTAATTTAAGTTTTGCTTCATTCAATTCTGGCCTCACTGTCAGAATCTGAACTATGTATAGTCCTCAGCTTCCGGAATCTAAACACCATTGATCTGTTGCACGTTCTCTCTCTTATTTTACTTATATACTTATTTTCCCTTAATCTTCATTACTATTTCAACTTCCCCACAAAAAGCCAAAAAATAAAATGTATGTTTTCTATTTAATTTTTGGCATACTCATCAATGTAAATGATTATTTTGGCCTGTGTTTTATAGGTGTGCTTTATGTAATATAGATCAATCACACAGAAAAATAAAATACACTACAATGTATAGCGCAATGAATTATCTCCAACACCTGTGACTGCCACCCAGGTCAATAAATAAAATATTTCTACCATCCCTACCAGTCACTGACCCTTTTCTCTCTTCCTGAAAACCATCATTGGACTTTTATGGTAAGGCTCTCTCTTTGTTTCATTTGAATTTTACCACATAAGCAAATTTACTTGAAGGAGAACAGATTTTATATATTCTTCTATGTTTGCCTTAGTTTGCCCAATATTACACTTATAAGTGATATCCATGTTTTACTGGTTGTTCAGCATTGTATACTATATGTCTTGGTATAAATATCACATCATTTTCTATAATTCTGCTTTAGATATCACATGCCCTTAATTTTCTTGTTTTCCTTTTGTATGGTTTCCAGCTCATGTGACCATGGATTTTGACCTCTGACCTCAGGTTCCTGTGGGGATCAGCCACCCTGTTTGATGAGGTATGTGGAAAGGGCCCAGGGCAGTCCCTGATTGTGTAAGACTTGGGTGTTTAAGGAATAAAAAGGGGATGAGCCCATCTTTCAGGGACCCATCTTGCAAGGGGCACAGGGAAAGCAAGGACAGCCCTGTTTATTGGCAGAGACATTAGTGTTTACAGATATTGTGACTAACAGTCAAGTCCCACCCCGGCATCGCCCTTATCACTCACCACCACCAGAAAGGTTATAGGTATCATCCAATCCCTGAGCCAATAATTCTATGGCAACATGGTCTACACATCCAGGTCAATCCCTTGGAACCAACTCGCAAGCATTCACTGTTTATCCTGAGCCTCTCATTCATTCATCGCAATGGACTCTGGACCCCAGCTGTCCTTGGCTGTTTGGAGCTGAGACCTGGACCATTTGTTCAAGGTAAAAAATTCAAGCACTCACTGTGCTTTAGGATGAACATATGGCAAGAAAATTTTATTACGTATGTATCTCTTCTCAATGCTCACACTTTAGAAGTGAAGACAAAAAGAATAAAAGAGAAACTGTGGATGCTGGAGGTGTACAGTGACACACAGTATAACCCCAGGAGGAAGGGGTAACTTTCTGAGGAGGAGAGGTGGACCGAGATACCTTAGATGAGGCATTTGAATGAATGTCAACACCTAGTGTTCAAGCAAGCAAACCAGGGAAAGAGATTCCAGACCATGACTTGTGAGCAAAACTACAGCGCAGAACACACATGACATCAGGACAGAAACACGTCTAGAGCCAAGAGTGTTAAACTGAGAGGTTTGGGACAGGCACCAACTATGACTAACCCAGTACCCAACCCCTCTTCTGAACTAACAGAGCCCAGTTTGCTTGGGGTTTAGGGTGCCCAGTACCTCCATGTGTGTCTGGTCTCCTCTAAGCCATTCTGACAGTCCTGTCCTTGCTTTCCCAGTGCCCCTTGCAACTAAGAGTGAACATGTGTCCCACCAGTTCTGCTCAATGAAACTGAGTGATGCTGTGCCAGGCTTCTGAGACTCTGCTTTTCTGACAGGAGGGGACAGGGAGAGCTGGCCCTGCCATGCCTCAACTCATGCCTGGGTTGCTGCTCCAGGACACAGGCAGTCATCAAAAATACTTACCCAAGTGAGTTGAAGAGTTACAGCTTCATAAAAACCTCCAAATGAATGACTTTAGAAACTTTATTCAAAAATGCCCCAAACTGGAAGTAACCAAGATGTCTTTCAAAAGGTGAATGAGTAAACGAACTGTGGCACACCCATACAGTGGAATAGTATCCAGCAAGAAGAAGAATTGAGCTATCAAGCCACAAGAAGACATGGAGAAAACGACAAGGATATTGCTGAGTGAAGGAGGCCATTCTGAAACAGCCACATACTGTATGATTTCAAATATATGACATTATAGAAAAAGCAAAATCATATTGACAATTAAAATATAAGTAATCATCAAGATTCAGGATAGGAGGGGATGGCTGAATAGTTGGGGCACCGGTGTTTTTTGAGGCAATGAAACTGCTTTGCATGATACTGTGATGATGAATATGTGGCATTACACATTTGTCCAAAGCCACAGAATTTCACAATAGGAACTGAACCTAGTTAAACCATGGACTTTAGTTCAGAATAATGTATCAATATTGGTTCATCAAATTTAACAAATGTTCCACACTAATTAAGATATTAATAAACAGGGGATACTGTGGGGAGAGGGGGTATATAGGAAATAAACTCTCTGTTCCAAAATTTTCAGCCAATATAAAACGGTTCTAAAAATTAGAGTATATGAATAATAAAAACAATAAGATTGAGTTTCTTTTTATTGTAAGCCACGGTAGATTGAAACAAATAGCCCTGGAGAGTTATCTACAAGTACCTTCCTGACCTATGATGCCGGGTTATGAGCAAGCATTCTATTTTCTTCTTTTCTGTATTTTCTGGAGCTCTCTTAAAAGCTTATCTAAAAGCTAGCTAATAAATCAAATCTGTTGTTTGAGAACTAAGTCTCTGCATGTTAACTTACTAGCATTTTAGATTCTCTGTCCACCAGGAAATTACTTAACAAATTATTTTATTTATTTATTTTTAAATATATTTTTATTGATTTCAGAGAGGAAGGAGGAGTGAGAGGGAGATAGAAACATCAATGAGGACATAGAATAATTCATCAGCTGCCTCCTGCATGCCCCACACTGGGGATTAAGCCCACAACTTGGACTTGGGACCTCCTGGTTTATAGGTCGATGCTCAACCACTGAACCATGCTAGCTGGGCCCAATTTATTTTAATTCCTTGGCCTATCCACTCTCCTCCCCAGAAAGTTACCCCTCTCTTTTTGGGTTATAGACTGTGTCTTTGTACATCTCCAACATCCACAGTGTCTATTTTATTCTTTTTATCTTCACTTCTAAAGGGTGAGCATAGAGGGGAGATAATTCTTAAAAAATTTCCTTGCCATATATTCATCCTAAAGCACAGTGAGTGGTGCTTAGTGGTTTCTTCATAAATTTTTTACCTTGAACAAATGGTCCAGGTCTTTGTTCCAAAGAGCCGAGGACAGTGGGGTCCAGAATCCATTGGGATGAATGAAAGAGAGGCTCAGGATAAACAGTAAATGCTCATGAGGTGATTCCAAGTGATTGACCTGAACGTATAGCCCATGTTGCCAAAGAACGTTTGACTCAGGGAATGGAAGATACCTATAGCCTTTCTGGTGGTGGTGAGTGATAAGGGCGATGCTGGGGTGGGACTTGGCTGTTAGTCACAATAGTTGCAAACACTAATGTCTCTGACAATAAACAGGGCTGTCTTGAAGTTGGTCCCTGAAACATGGGCTCATCACCTTCTTCTTCCTTAAACACCCACGACTTACACAACCAGAGCCTGCCCTGGGCCCTTTCCACATACCTCACCAGACAGGGTGTCTGATTCCCCTAGGAACGTGAGGTCAGAGGTCAAAATCCCTGGTCACCTGAGATGGAAACCATTCAAAAAGAAGACAAACTGATGAGCATGTGGTATCTAAAGCAGCATTATAAAAAAATTATGGCACATTCATATAAAGATATATATATATATATATAAAACAATATACAGCTTGTAAATATACAAACACAGTACAATATGCAGCTTGTAAATGTAATACTGAGAAATTTAGGCAGACAAAGAAGAATACATAGAATATGTTTCCCTTCAAGTAAAATTTGAAAGTAGGGGAAATGGCAGTGTTCAGGAATGTATGCTTAGGTGGTTAAATGAAACAGAGAGAGGGTCTTATTTAAAAAGTTCTGATGGTGGTTTTGGAGAATAGAGAAAGCAGGCGGGTGTGGTTGGTGGCAATGCTTTATTCATTGACGTGGGGGACAATCACAAGTGTAAGAGATTCATTAGAGTGTGTATTGTAGTTTGTTGTACTTTACTGCATAATTAAACTTTACTAAAAAAAAATATGGATAGACACGGGCCAAAATAACTATTTATATTGGTGAGTCTGCATAAAAATAAACAGAAAACATATATTTCCTTTTTGGCTTTTTATGGGGAAATTGAATGTTAATGAAGAATAAAGAAATATAAGTATATAAGTAAAAATAAGATACCTTGCAACAGATTAATGATGTTCAGATTCCGGGAGCCAAGGACTATACATGGCTCAGACTGTGAAAGTGAGGCCAAGACTGAACAAAGCAAAACTTAAATATAAAAATTGAAAATGATTTTGAAGTATCTTGACATTGTTCACATTTTAAAAGCTATACCAGGGCGAATGTGGGAAAGACATTTCAATTCCTCTGCTCCAAGTGACTCCCTCTCAGGGTATCCTGTGTATCCTTCACAGCAGGCTTTTCGTGGCGGTGAGAACACATTACATAAGTGAACCAGAGTGGGCTGGTGCTGGTGCAAATGTGGACATAACTGGGGACAGAAGGGCCAGGTGTGGAAGCCCAGTGCATTGGGGGGTAGGGGCAGGCTGAACCAGGCTCAGCAATGGGCCTGGTCCCAGGGTACCCAGTGCCTGAGTAGTCCCCTTACTCATGCGAGGACCTTCTAAGGGGAGTAGAGAGCAGGAACAAGGATTCCTCAGTGAGTCAGCAGGGCCATTTCTCAGAGGTCCCCAGGCTTCATCCTAACCTCCAAGCTCCTGTCTCCTGCACCTGAACTAGATTTTCCACAGCAGGTTGGGTCATAGCAGACCACGGGGCATTGCCACTGACTCCTAAGCAGACTGTTTTGCATAAGGGAAGGAGGGACATCATTGAAGAATTTATAAGAAGGCATCATCATGAGAGGGGAGGCAACATTGCCCAATTTCCTGCTGGCTCATTTCATGGTGGTCACCATCCCTGAGTACAGACAGTGGCTTCCTTGGTGGGCTCAGGCAGTCCATTGAGCTGCATAGCGAAGTTCTAGAGTGTGGGGCTAATGCCAGAACTCAGAACTCTGACCTTGTCTCTTCCCTCACCTGAAGGTGAGGTGCTATTCACTCTGTGCTACCTGTCACAGTGGGTCATGCCACCTCTTTCTCTCCTAGCACTACAGTGAGAACCCCACATGAAGATGGAACTTGGGTGACCCTGCTTCCCTCCCCTGAACTTCAAGTTCACAGGCCCTGCAGTGACCCCAGAGGTCTAGTAGTGGGGTTAGGAGGGAGCTTTTGAATCAGGCTTTTCTGGGTCATCTCTTGAGCTTGCTGACTATTAGCATTGAGCACATAGGAACTTAGCTTACCTCTTACTCCCTCAATTCCCTGTCCTCAACATGAGGGTAACAGCACCATCTCATAAGGTTTTGAAGGTTTAGGAGGAATGTCAATATGACAGGTAAGGTGATGCGTGGTATAGTTACGGATTTATAAACCACTGGTGAGAGTGTTTGTTAGATGTCAGACAAACTTGTAGAAGGTGATGAGCAAACACAGACGGTGCTGCCTTCATAGACCCATCCTCTTTAAGTTCAGAAACCCAGTTTTCTCTACCACAATTCCTGTGCTCTTAAGACAATCCCATTGCCTTCCCCTCCCCAGCCCTCGATTTCCTTAGCCACAGAATAATCCTCTAGAATAGTGCAATCCCTTGGGAGTTGCCTGGCATTATACAGGAACATGATGAACACACTCTTCTAGGTGTGTCCCACCCACCTGAGTAAGACAATGGTCCAGGAAGCAGATAAACAACATGGCCTAAGGGCTCCCAGTGCCTGGGAGGAGCCAGACTGAGCCTTATAAAGGGACCAGTCTTTGTCCAGATGCACAGCACACTCACCTTCTCCTCAGTGACACCTCGTCAGCTCCGGTAAGTCTGCACCTAACTGTTTGCCAGGGGGGTTCGTCAGGGCCCAGTGTGTTCTTCTGTGTCCAGGAATAGGGAGAGCGGTGATGGGAGCGGATTCAGGAACCTGTATCCAGTCTCAACTCTGCCTGTTATGGGTCTTTCCAACGTGAACCCACTTGGTCCCAAGGGCCTATCTACAACAAGATGTCTGTACTGACGCTCCCATTGCTTATTTGGCTCTTCTGTGCCAACTCTGTTGGAGCATCCCTGGTGGGAGCTCAGTATATGAACCTTCCTCTCCTCCTTGTCTTCTTTTCTCTCTGGAATCATCTGACTCTCAGGCCATGGACTTTGCACCCCAACCTCAGGAGAGTGGGTGGCTCTCCCAAAGTCTGGAATATTCACCCAACCCCAGACCTGGGATGCCCACTTGCTATGCCCTGGTGATAAGGACTGCCACTACCTTGGATCAGGGACCTAGCACCTTAGGTTTTGAACCTCGTTCCCAGTTGAGGGAATTACCGGTGACCTTCTGTGCACAGAGCTCAGCTAAGGCCTTGTCCAAGTTGACAGAAGGCCTTAGGTGTTTTCACTTAGGGACACAAGAGTAATGATCTTTCTCCCATATCAGGAGACAATGGAAGTTTTTGTTAGATGCCCACCCATGGGAGCCATACACATTTCTTGAGAGTTTTGAAAATCTGGGGTGTGAGGGCTGCACTGTCCCATTTCTCTGCTTGGGGTCCAGACTGAGGGTGGAGGTACTGTCTTTGGGAAGTCAGACCTCTTTCCTTAAATGGAGTCGAGCGTTGGGGTTCCAGAGAGCAGGGAGGTACAAAGGTCATCTGAAGGAGCCTATCTCACCAAATTCACCCTAAACTCTAAAACTGAGTCTGGTATTTCTGTTCATTTCAAACATGATGCCAACACTGGTCAGTAGTCCTTTCAGTCTGCTGGGGATGGTCTAGGAAACCTTGTGGGAGCTCAGGACAGGGCTGTGTATCTCTGCTTACACTCACCATCCTACTCACACTGACCCCTGGGAGCCTCCAGGGCTTCTTTCATTTAGAGCTTGCTTTATGATCACAATGCGCACCTCAAGGCACTCATTCCAAGAGTAGCCCAGGGCAGGTCAGGCCAGACTCCTCAGGACGTCATTTTGTCCCCATGACTCTAACACTGACTGTGACCCTAGAGGAGATGGTGTTGATGCTCTTGAAGAGTAGAATCATCCAAATGCTGTGTTTGGCTCAGGTCCCAACTAAATGTCAGTCCTTTTCCATGTGGTTGACCCCTACCCTCCCTGCTTCTGCCTCCTGTGGCTCTGTCCACAGTGGGTTTCTGCATTCTCCTTACCTCCTCTGGGCCCTGACCTGCATGGGACCAGGCCTCAGCTTGGCCACACTCTCCTCTTTGTGAGGATCTCATCCCACCTCCTAGGATGGTACAGCTCCTCTGCTCCCAACAGGCTTACTTCACTGGATGCTCAGTTCCCACCCCGTTGTCCTGACTTAGGGACCCTCACCTGGGGGGAAGGATAACAAAGGTCCCCGTCTTTCTCTCTGGCAGCTTCCTTGAAAACCAAGATGAGCCATACTCCAGTTGAACAGTCCGTGATGGACTTGATCGTCCTGTTCCACAAATACACCAAACCTGATGACAAGATTGACAAGCCGGGCCTGCTGAAGATGCTGAAGGAGAATTTCCCTAACTTCCTCACGGCTTGTGTGAGTCTGGGTGACTTCTTAAGGTTGCTTGGGCCTGGCATGGCAGAGGGCTTAGGACAAGTCAATCCCATTTTCTGATCCTCAATATTCTCATCTGCAAAAAGGACTAAGAGGACGCTCCTGACTTATTATCAGGATGAAATAGATGGTACACGTGCCCAAGTGTAAAGGCATCTGGAGATCAAGGGTAGTTATCAGGTGGTGAAACAGAAGAGCCAAGAACGGTCCTCTCCCACTTGTCACTCTTCATCCAGGAGACTGAAGCCTCTAGAAGCCTCCATGAGATCCAAGGGAAGGTGATAGAAATCCCATGGCTGATCAAGTTCACCACCTTTCATTACAATGAAAGAGCTCATTCATAGACCTGATTTAGTCTGACATTAAAATATACTAAACTGATTACAAAAAATGAGGTTGCTAAGTGACAGACAGTAGGTGAGGGCACTGAGTACGGACGATTCAGGAAGGCAAATAGGAGATAGGAGAGGAGGGTTCAAAATGAAGAGACAAGGATCGGGCCTATCTTCAGTTTCTGGGTAGAACTTAGGTAGATGGGGTCCTGGAAGTGGGTTGGGAGAGCAGGACTGGGTCAACAGACCACCCACCCACCAGCTCATTGACCAGTGAAGATCTGGGCTGAGTCTGCCCACCACCTGGTCTCTGTTTCATGCTGATACTTGATCCAAGGAAAATCCCTTAGTGAATTGCAGGATAGTGCTAATGTCCCTCTCATTCCCAGATATCCTCCACTGGCCCACACCAGCTACACCTGTGCTGCCCCAGATGCTTCTCTCCCCTTTTCTGCCTCCTCCTCCTCCTGTTCCACCCATAACACTTTTGGGACTGAATTTATCTTTTCCACAGGAAAAAAAGGGCAAAGATTTCTTGGCCCATATCTTTGAGGACCAGGACAAGAATAACGACAAGAAGATCGACTTTTCTGAGTTTCTGTCGGTGTTGGGAGTCATAGCCACAGACTACCACAATCACAGCCATGGAGCCCCACTCTGTGCTGGTGGAGGACACTGAGCCCAGCCCAGCCTGACACCTCCAAGAAACAATAAAGTTTCTCTTTTGCCCTGAAACAGCCTGTTTCCTGCTTTTCTTTGGCTACTTATGCTGTCAGAACTGCCTCTTCTTGGTGAATGTAATTGTGGGTTCTCAATGGGGGGGACTTACCCAGGAATGTGCCAGGAGGGTGCCCTCCCTTTGTCCTCCAGCATAACTGACCACCTCTCTCAGCAGGGCCTCTATCCACCTCTGCCCCTGCTCCCTAGTGCAGCCAGGGTGCCAGGTCCCACGGTCAGCAGTGCAGAGCATTCTGCTGGCCCAGCCACGCTTTTCCTTCTCAAGCCATGGTCAGCCTCTGGGCATCCAGGAACTGTAGGAAGCAGGAGCTGAGGTTGAACACGGTGCCTCATGCCCACGTTTTCCAGCCCAGCATGAACCCAGGGACACAGGGGAGAAGGCACCACTGAAAGAGGCATTGGGTGGCAGCCATTGGGGGCACATGGGCACTGGTCACTGTAAATAGGACACTCATCAGCCCTTGGCCTGTGTCCTGGGCTTCTGGGCTGTGTCCTGTACCTGTGCATGTGTGTGTGTTTTATCCTGTGTGTGGACCTTGTGGAGGTGAGAGAACCACCCTGTCTGCTGAGCTGATCCTCCCAATGGTTTGCTAAATGCTGGGAGCTGGGTGTCTGGGGAAAGCACAGAGTGATGGGTGTTCCAGTAATGAGGAGTAAAGCTAGTTCTGGTGTCCAGAGAGTGTCTGGGCAGCAAGTGAGAAGATAGGACTGAAGAGGAGAGGGGAGGAGAGGGCAGGGAATGATGAGCAGAAAGCTCTGGCTGAGTCATCAGTGACAGTCCACTACACTAGCCATGGAATGAGGCATGCCATTACCCACACAGGGCCCTTCCCATCTGCCTCTGTCCTTCTTGGATCTACAGAACCAGCTCACACCTGGAGCACTGGGCCCAGCTGCTCCTTTCAGAGCTGGAGCATTGTGAGCCTACAGAGGTAGAGGCAGAGGATGAGGAGGCCTGGGGGTGAATGGTGTGAGTGCGCAGGGGGCTATGCCACACAGAGAAGAGCTTCCAGAAGCTAGGGTTAGGCAGGAGCAAAGAGTTGCTCTGATCACTGTCCCCATGGCCTGCAGTCTGGGAAGACTTCCTGGGGTGGGCTCTGGCACTGGGACTCCATCGATGGATAGCAGAGATGTTCTGTCTATAGAAGGCACATCAAGGCAGTCATGGTGATAACATGTTCTCTTCTGGGATCTACAGAAACAGCTCCAGAGCAAGTTCCAAAAAGACCTCAAGAGGCAATGCCGACTCCAGTGGCCTCTCCAGAGCCAGACCGGGCTCTGGGCACAGCTTTCACTGATTTTCACGAGGCAGAAGAACCACCTGCTGCGTGTGGGCAACTCGCTTCAGCTCCTGTGAAGTCTGCAGTCCCAGACCATAGGCCACAGCGTGTCAGCGGCCACTGCAGAGAGGGCTCCCCCTTTAGATACAGTTTTTGAACCTTTGAGTTTATGTTACATATGCTTAGAATTAAATTATATTTTTCTGATACTACTGAGTAAAATACGATCTACTTTAAAGAAAATGGAATGAAATACAATTAAAACTAAATTTAATTTAAGTTAAATCAAATTTAACTATGAACCTTCAGAGTGTGGTGCAAATCCATTTTTGCTGGGCCTCGGTGCTGTTATTATGAGTTATAGGCTGGGAATAGGTTATCTCTGAGAAGCCATCTAGCTCAAAGGATGTGGCATTCTTGAGACTCGAGACAATGGAGCTCTTGTAGAAATGACCAATGTGCAATTGCACAGGGTCCCTTTAAGTCAGGGCTATCCCTGGGCGACCACATTTCATTTGACTTCCTCTCCTAACAGCACATGGCCAAATTATGTTCTTAAACTCCCACCCCCATCTTCCAATTTGCAAAAATTGTAGTTTTTAACCAACAGAAAAATGTTCCTGACCACTGCACCTGGGATAGAAACTCCACCCCGTTCCACCCCCACTGAACAGCATCCTGAGCATCACCTCTGTAGATGCAGAGCCCCAAAGAGGTGTCAGGGGACAGGAAATATCCCAGGTCCTGGGTCCACAATCATCTCTTCTGCAGGCACCGCCTGCAAATCTCCTCTGGTATCAGACCCTCTCTCAGCCCTCAGCCTCTGAGCACTCGTTCAGCGGGGCCTTTTCCTAAGGCTCTCTGTCTCAGCTGAGCCCGGAACAATTACTTCCACCTGAACAAGGTTGTGCATGTGGCCTGGCTTCTCTCTTTACATCAGTCCACCAAACCACCCTGGAGAGACCGGACTAACTCCCTTCTAGGGCACCGTGCCATGGCAGACGCTACAATTTCTCAGGACAAATGGGTATCAGCATTGGACCAGACACATGCCCCTGCCTCAAGGAGATCAGCTCACTAGGTTGACACAGGTAGGAAATCAATTTTAATAGAATGTGATGAGTTGGACAGTTGACCTTTACCATAGTAAGTATGGAGAACATGAGCCCATTGGGGATCACACACCAGGCTCTCTTTAGGATGTGATTCCTAAATCATACCAGAAAATGAGTAACTGTATGTCTATCCACTTCATCCTAATTTTTCATGGAGCATGGCAATGGCGGGAAGCATTGTGAGGTTAAACAGAGGTTGGAGAATTCAAGGAGATTAGGTCCACGTTAGACGCCACGGTCAGTAGACTTGTACATATCGGAAATGTTCTTGGAAGTGGGGCCTCCCACCATGTGGGAAGCAACTCCTCCTTTTGGAAGATCAGGACTATGGTCTCCACAGCAGCTGTTCACTATTTCAAATTATACTTTTTAACCTGGCCTCTCTTTCCAGGGTCCTTAATTAAGTTTCACAGCCCACTTCAAAACTAGAGGTTTTTATATTTTTGATTGCTGTTAACATTAGATGCAATGGCCTAGAATTTTAACAATTATATTTCAACAAAAAAAAATAATAGTTTTAGAGTGAGGTCGATGTGCTGGAACTGCTAGGTACTAGAGATCAATGAAGCTAAAATAAGTGTTTTTCCTCCCTAATTTGGAATACAGACATATGGGGACAATGACACAATATGGTTCCCATAATTCAAGTGGGCTTAGTTGGCAGGCAGCATAAAGGAGGAAGAGCACATTTGATTGTGGAGAAGTAGTCTGTGTCCACTTCCAAGGAGAATCCCTAGAGAGAAGTTAAGATTTCTAGTCTGTTGACATACATCATATTCAACAGGAAGGTGAGGAATTCAAAGCTTTTTCAGGCAAAGAGAAGCATTAGAAAAATTGAATTGAGTCAGGAAACAGACATATTGGGGTGGACTGGGACCATCAGGAGGTAAGTTCCCAGGACAGGAAGAGGGATGGTTGAGCAGAGGAAGTTGGACACCAGCTCTGGGAGCCCTGGCAGGATGGTTCCTAGCAGGACCAGCAGGCCTGGTGCAGGAGGAGAGAAGACAAGTGGAGGGATTGGTTCAAGCTGGGAGGTTTGCAGGGAGGGTGTGGCCCTGAGACAAGTCAGTACCAGGGATCTTAGTCAGTGGAGAGCAGTTGGTGTGGTGGATCATGGGGTGCAGGCGGCATAGAGACAGAAGATCGTATTGACAGGAGAAAAGTGAAAAGGTCTAGAGAAGCAGGTCTCCCTGAGTTTGAGAGCAGGTGGACTGAGAAGGAGGGGAGGAGGGGACAGACAATACCAGTGAGTGAGGTGTAGGTGGGGAAAGGCTCAGACATGTCCTAAATGATGACAAGCTGCAGGGGATGGGCAGGAGAGGATGCCCCTGAAGTGGAGGGAGGTGATGGTCTCAGAACTGAGATGCTAATGACACGGTGAGAGTAGGAGGTGGAGGAGTCAACCACATGGACAAATACCTCACCCACCGAGTTTCCTGCAGGTGGGACAGAAGATTTTGGAGGCAGTTGCCTAATTTCTCCCTGAACAATGTGGCCTGATTGAGGGGTTAGCAGGAGACTGTGAATAGAGGTAGGGAGTGACCCAGCTGGATGATGGGATCCTCAAGGAGGGAAGCTCCGAAAGCAGCAGGTATGTGCCTAGAGGGGGCCCTGGATGTGCAGGAGAGTGCTGACTGGTCTCCTGGCCCATGGAGAGATCCCCATGTGTGGGAGAGCCAATGCTTGCCTAGGAAGCACTTGTGTCCTATTTATTTCTGAAATCCGCAGCCCCTAGCACATTTTATGACTTCAAAGAGCCCAAGGGTAATGACATGGCCCTTCCTATGAGAGATAAGGGGATCTGTCACTTATGATCCTCAGCATGTGCTCTCCTCCCTCTGTGCGCCGTCCTCCCTACTCTTCTTCAATCTTCTCTTCCACTTGTTGCCCAGACACTCCCTGGACTCCAGCACTAGCTTTACTCCTCATGCCTGGAACAGCCATCACTCTGTGCTTTCCCAAGACACCCAGCTCCCAGCATTTAGCAAACCATTGAGAGGATCAGCTCAGGAGACATGGTGGTTCTCACCTCCATAGGGACACCGCACAGGCTAAACCACACGCACACGCACACGCACATGCACACGCACACACACAGGTACAGGTACAGGACACAGCCCAGAAGCTCAGGACACAGGACAAGAAATCCGGTCTTCTGGGCACTGCTGAGTGTCCTGTTCAGAGTGACCATTGCCCATGTGCCCACAATATCATCCACCCAATGCCTTTTTCAGTGGTGCCATCTCCCCTATGTCCCTGTGCTGAAGCTCATGGGTGTGAGGCACCATGTGCACACCTTGCTCAGCTCCTGCTCCCTGGAGTTCCTGGATCACCCAATGCTGATCAGGGCTTGAAAAGGAAAAGCATGGCTGGGCCAGCAGAATGCTCTGCACTGCTGACTCTGGAACCTGGCATGGTGGCTGCACTAGGGAGCAGGGGCAGAGGTGGACAGAGGCCCTGCTGAGAGAGGTGGTCAGTTATGCTGGAGGACAAAGGGAGGGCACCCTCCTGGCACATTCCTGGGTAAGTCCCCCCATTGAGAACCCACAATTACATTCACCAAGAAGAGGCAGTTCTGACAGCATAAGTAGCCAAAGAAAAGCAGGAAACAGGCTGTATCTGGGCAAAAGACACACTTTATTGTTTCTTGGAGGTGTCAGGCTGGGCTGGACTCAGTGTCCTCCCCCAGAACAGAGCGGGGCTCCGTGGCTATGATTGTGGTAGTCCGTGGCTATGACTCCCAACACCGACAGAAACTCAGAAAACTCAATCTTCTTATCGTTATTCTTGTCCTGGTCCTCAAAGATATGGGCCAAGAAATCTTTGCCCTTCTTTTCCTGTGGAAGAGGTAAATTCAGTCCCAAAAGTATTATGAGTGGAATAGGAGGAGGAGGCAGAGGGTGAGAGAAGCATCTGGGGCCACACAGGTGTAGCTGGTGTGGGCCAGTGGAGGGTATCTGGGGATGAGGGGAACATTAGCATTACTCTGCAGGTCACTGAGGGATTTTCTTTGGATCAAGTATCAGCATGAAAGAGAGACCTAGTGGTGGTGGGCAGACTTAGCCCAGAGCCTCACTGATCAATGAGCTGGTGGATGGGTGGACGTTGTTTACACCCAGACCTGCTCCCCTGTCCCACTTCCAGGACTGGATCTACCTAAGTTCTACCCAGAAACTAGATAGGCCCTACCCCTTGTCTCTTCATTCCTAACCCTCCTTTCCTATCTCCTATTTGCCTTCCTGAATCGTCCGTACTCAGTGCCCTCCTTTGCTCACCTACTGTCTGTCACTTAGCAACCTCACTTTTTGTAATCAGTTCAGTATATTTTAATGTCAGACTAAATCAGGTCTATGAATGAGCTCTTTCATTGTAATGAAAGGTGGTAAACTTGATCAGCCATGGGATTTCTATCACCTTCCCTTGGATCTCATGGAGGCTTCTAGAGGCTTCAGTCTCCTGAATGAAGAGTGACAAGAGGGAGAGGACCGTTCTTTGCTCTTCTGTTTCATCACTTGATAACTACCCTTGTTATCCAGATGCCTTTACTCTTTGCCACATGTATCATCTCTTTCATCCTGATAATATGTCAGGAAAGTCCTTTTAGGCCTTTTTGCAGATGAGAATATTGAGGATCAGAGAATGGGATTGACTTGTCCCAAGTCCTCTGCCATGGAGGGCCCAAGAAACTTTAAGAAGTCACCCAGACTCACACAAGCCGTGAGGAAGTTAGGGAAATTCTCCTTCAGCATCTTCAGCAGGCCCTGCTTGTCAATCTTGTCATCAGGTTTGGTGTATTTGTGGAACAGGACGATCAAGTCCATCACGGACTGTTCAACTGGAGTATGGCTCATCTTGGTTTTCAAGGAAGCTGCCAGAGAGAAAGACGGGGACCTTTGTTATCCTTCCCCACAGGTGAGGGACCCTATGACAGGACAATGGGGTTGGTACTGAGACTCTAGTGAAGTGAGGCTCTGTTGGGATCAGAAGGAACTGTATTATTCTAGGAGGTGGGATGAGATGCTCATAAGAAGGAGAGTGTGCACAAGGCTGGGGCCTGGAAACATGCAGGTCAGGGTCCAGAGGAGATGGAGGAGAATACAGAAGCCCACTGTGGACAGAACCACAGGAGGCAGAAGCAGAGAGGGTAGAGGTCAACCACATGGAAAAGGACTGATGTTTTAGTTGGGACCTGAACCAAACACAGCATTTGGATGACTCTACTCTTCAAGAGCATCAGCACCATCTCCTCCTGGGTCACCGTCAGGGTTAGAATCATGGGGACAAAATAACTTCCTGACTAGTCTGGCCTGCCTTTCCCTGGCTGCTCTTGGAGTGAGTCCCCTGAGGTGCCTATTGTGAACATAAAGCAAGCTCTAAATGAGTGGTCCTCAACCTTCCTAATGCCGCAAAATTTTAATACAGTTCCTCATGTTGTGGTGACCCCAATTTCATTGTTATAAATTGAACAGAATTGAAGCGTAGTAATTAATCACAAAAACAATATGTAATTATATATGTGTTTTCCGATGGTCTTAGGCTACCCCTGTGAAAGGGTCGTTTGACCCCCAAAGGGGTCGCGACCCACAGGGTGAGAAACATTCCTCAAAATGAAATGGGCCCTGATGGCTTCCAGTGGTTGAGTGTGAGTAGAATGCTAAGTGTGAGCAGAGATATACATCCCTGTCGTGAGCTCTCAAAGGTTTTCCTGGACCATCCCCCCCCCAGTGGGAAAGAAAGACTGCTGACCACCGTTGGCATCATGTTTGAGATAAACAGAAATTCCTGCCTCAGTTTTAGACTCTTGGGTGGAATGTGGGCAGATAGGCTCCTTCTGATGACCTTTGTACCTCCCTGCTATCTGGAACCTCACGGATACACCACATTTAAGTACCTCCACCAACAGTCCGGACCCCAAGCAGAGAAATGGGACAGTGCAGCCCTCACACCCCAGACTTTCCAAAACTCTGAAGAAATGTGTATGGCCCACATGTTTGGGCTTCTAACAAAAACTACATTTTCTTATCATCTGGGGGAAAAAAATCCTTGCTACTATGTCTGTACATGGAACTACCCAAGGCCTTCTGTGAACTTGGCCAACGTCAGAGCTGAGCCCTGTGCACAGAAAATCACTGGTTATTCCCTCAGCTGGGGAGAAGGTCCAAAACATTAGTTGATGGGTTTCTGATTCATATACTGGCAGATCTTCTCACCATGGCAAGGTGAGTGGGTGTCCTAGGCTTTGGTTCAGGAGAACCTTCTGGACTTGGATAGAGACACCCACTCTCCCTGGAGGTTGGGGTGCAAATTGAGTCTTGCCCAACCTGTGGTCTGAGAGTTAGGTGAGTCCAGAGAGAAAAGAAGAGAAGGAGAGAGGAAGGGTCATTTCCTCAGCTCCCACCAGAGATGTTTGCACAGAGTTGTTACACAGAGGCCAACAGAGCAGTGGGAGCATCGGTCAAGTGATCTTGTAGATGAGATCCTCAGGACCCCAGTGCAATAAAGTTACACAGCCCCATAACAGGCAAAGTCTCATAAGAGGCAGAGCCCAGTTACAATCAGAACCCCAACACATCTGGACCCAAGCTGCTGAATCCTCTCCCATCACTGCTTTCCCTACTCCTGCAGACAGCAGAACACAATGGGCCCTGATGAACCTCCTGGCAAAGAGATAGGCGCAGACTTACCAAAGCTGACGAGGAGGCAGTGAGGAGAAGGTGAGTGTTCTATGCATCTGGGCAAAGACTGGTCTCTTTATAAGGCTCAATCTGGCTCCTCCCAGGCATTGGGAACCTTTGGGTCATATCTGTCTACTTCCTGGACCATTGTTTCACTCAAGTGGGTGGCACACACCTAGGAGTGTGTGTTCAGCATGTGCCAGTAAAATCCCAGGCAACTCCCAATGGAAAACACCTAGAGCCTTCTTCTGTCCTCACTTCGCTGGGGTCAAGGGTGTGGAAGACAATGGGATGTGTTGTAAAAGCATAGGAATTCTGGTACAGAAAACTGAGTTTCTGAACTTAAAGAGGATGCGACTCTGAGATGCATCATGGTCTGTGTTTACTCATCACCCACTCCTTCCACAATTTTGTTGTGGCATCTAACACAAACTCTCTCCAGCGGTTTATAAGTCCATAACTATACTGCACATCACCTTAGCCCCACACTCTAGAAATTCACTTCGTAGCTCCAGGGCCCACCGGGCCCACCAAGGAAGCCACTGTCTAGATTCAGGGATGATGACCACCACGAAATGAGCCAGCAGGAGATGGGGCAAAGTTGCCACCCCTCCCATGATGATGCCTTCCTATAAATTCTTCAATGATGTTTCTCCTTCCCTTAGGCAAAATAGTCTGCTTAGGTGTCAGTAGCTCATGCCCTGAGGTCTGTTATGTCCTAACCTGTGGTGGAAAATCGAGTTCAGGTGCAGGAAACAAGAGCTTGCAGGTCAGGATGAAACCTGGGTACCTCTGGAGACACACCATCCTGATTCACTGAAGAGTCCTGGTTCCTGCTCTCTGTTACCCTTAGAACATTCTTCCGTGGAGCAAGGGACTGCTCAGGCATTGGGCACCCTGGGACCAGGCCCACCGCTGAGCTCCCAGGTCAGCGCCCCCCCGCCCCCCAGTGCACTGGCCTCCATGCTTCAGCCTGTCCTTTCTGTCCCCAATTATATCCATATTTGCATCAGCACCAGACCTCTCTGGTTCACTCATTTAATTTCTTCTCTCCCCCACTCAAAGCCTCCCAGGAAGGATACACAGAACACCTGGAGCACTAGCTGTCTCCTGGCAGGGGAAGTGAGATGGCATGCCCACTTTGTCCCTGGTGTAGCTTTTGATACTTGAACAATGTCAAAATACTTTAAATTAGTTTCTAATTATTTTAATTGAAGTTTTGCTTTGTTCAAATCTGGCCTTACTTTCAGAGTCTGAACTATGTATAGTCCTCAGCTTCCGGAATCTAAACATCATTGATCTGTTGTACGGTCTCTCTGTTATTTTACTTATATACTTATTTTCCCTTAGTCTTCATTATTATTCAACTTCCCCGCTCCCCCCAAAAAAAGCAAAAAGATAATATATATGTTTCCCGTTTATTTTTATGCATATTCATCAATGTAAATGATTATTTTGACCTATGTTCTATCTATGTCCTTTATTTGATATAGATCACTCATACAGAAAAATAAAATACACTACAATGTACAGCCCAATGAATTATCTCCAACACCTGTGACTGCCACCCAGGTCAATGAATAAAATATTTCCACTGCCCCTACCAGTCACTGCCTCTTTCCTCTCTTCCTGAATACCATCATCTGGACATTTTGTTAAGGCTTTCTCTTTGTTTCATTTGTATTTTACCACATAAGCAAATTTACTTGAGGGTGAACATATGTATATTCTTCTGTATTTACCTTAATTTGCTCAGTATTACATTTATGAGTGATAACCATGTTGTACTGTTTGTACTGATATCTTGGTTTATATATCACATTGTTTTCTATAATTCTGCTTTAGATATCACATGCCCTCAATTTTCTTGTTTTCATTCTGTATGGTTTCCAGCTCAGGTGACTATGGATTTTAACCTCTGACTTCTTGTTCCTGTGGGAATCAGCCACCCTGTCTGGGGAGGTATGTAGAAAGAGCCCAGGGCAGTCCCTGGTTGTGTAAGTCTTGGGTGTTTAAGGAATAAGAAGGGGATGAGCCCATGTTTCAGGGACCAACTTCAAAACAGCCCTGTTTATTGTCAGAGACATTAGTGTTTGCAACTATAGTGACTAACAGCCAAGACCCAACTGAGCATCTCCCTTATCACTCACCACCACCAGAAAGGCTATAGGTATCTTCCAATCCCTGAACCAACACTTCTTTGGCAACATGGTCTACACATCCAGGTCAATCACTTGGAACCATCTCGCAAGCATTTACTCTTTATCCTGACTCTCTCTTGCATTCATCCCAATGGATTCTGAACTCCAACTGTCCTTGGCTGTTTGGTGCGGAGACCTGGACAATTTGATCATGAAACAAAATTTAAGGAGAACCCACTGATCACTACTCACTGTGCTTTGGGATGAACACATGGCAAGGGAAATTTTTTAAAGAATTTATCTCCCCTCAATGCTCACACTTTAGAAGTGAACAAAAAGAATAAAATAGAAATTGTGCATGTTGGAGATGTACACTGACACACTGTATAACCCCCAAAAAAGAGGGGTAACTTTCTGAGGAGGAGAGGCAGACCGAGATACCTTAGATGAGGCATTTGAATGAATGTCAACACCTAGTATTCAAGCAAGTAAACCAGGAAAAGAGATTCCAGACCATGACATGTGAGCAAAACTACTGCGCAGAACAGACATGACTTCAGGAAGACAGAAACAGGTCTAGAATGAAGAGTGTTGGAAGTGACAGGGTTGGGACAGGTACCAACTATGACCCACCCAGTACCCAACCCCTCTTCTGAACTAACAGAGCCCAGTTTGCTTGGAGTTTAGGGTGCCCAGTACCTCCATGTGTGTCTGGTTTCCTCTAAGACATTCTGACAGTCCTGTCCATGCTTTCCCTGTGCCCCTTGCAACCAAGAGTGAACATGTGTCCCACCAGTTCTGCCCAATGAAACTGAGTGATGCTGGGCCAGGCTTCTGGCACTCTGCTGTTCTGACAGGAGGGGACAGGGAGAGCTGGCCCTGCCATGCCTCAACCCATGCCTGGGTTGCTGGTCCGGGACACAGGCAGTCATCAAAAATACTTACCCAAGTGAGTTAAAGAGTTACAGCTTCATAAAAACCTCCAAATGAATGAATTTAGAAACTTTATTCAAAAATGCCCCAAACTGGAAGTAACCAAGATGTCATTCAAAAGGTGAATGAGTAAACGAACTGTGGCACACCCATACAGTGGAATATTATCCAGCAAGAAGAAGAATTGAGCTATCAAGCCACAAGAAGACATGGAGGAAACGACAAGGATGTTGCTGAGTGAAGGAGGCCATTCTGAAACAGCCACATACTGTATGATTTCAAATATATGACATTATAGAAAAAGCAAAACCATATTGACAATTAAAATATCAGTAATCATCAAGATTCAGGATAGGAGGGGATGGCTGAATAGTTGGGGCACCGGTGTTTTTTGAGGCAATGAAACTGCTTTGCATGATACTGTGATGATGAATATGTGGCATTTCACATTTGTCCAAAACCACAGAATTTCACAATAGGAACTGACCCCTAGTTAAACCATGGACTTTAGTTCAGAATAATGTATCAATATTGGTTCATCGAATTTAACAAATGTTCCACACTAATTAAGATATTAATAAACAGGGGATACTGTGGGGAGAGGGGGTATATAGGAAATAAACTCTCTGTTCCATAATTTTCAGCCAGTATAAAACGGTTCTAAAAATTAGAGTATATGAATAATAAAAACAATAAGATTGAGTTTCTTTTTATTGTAAGCCACGGTAGATTGAAACAAATAGCCCTGGAGAGTTATCTACAAGTACCTTCCTGACCTATGATGCCGGGTTATGAGCAAGCATTCTATTTTCTTCTTTTCTGTATTTTCTGGAGATCTCTTAAAATCTTATCTAAAAGCTAGCTAATAAATCAAATCTGTTGTTTGAGAACTAAGTCTCTGCATGTAAACTTACTAGCATTTTAGATTGTCTGTCCACCAGGAAATTACTTAACCAATTTATTTTATTTATTTATTTTTAAATATATTTTTATTGATTTCAGAGAGGAAGGGGGAGTGAGAGGGAAATAGAAACATCAATGAGGACATAGAATAATTCATCAGCTGCCTCCTGCATGCCCCACACTGGGGATTAAGCCCACAACTTGGACTTGGGACCTCCTGGTTTATAGGTCGATGCTCAACCCCTGAACCATGCTAGCTGGGCCCAATTTATTTTAATTCCTTGGCCTATCTACTCTCCTCCCCAGAAAGTTACCCCACTCTTCTTGGGTTATAGACTGTGTCTTTGTACATCTCCAACATCCACAGTGTCTATTTTATTCTTTTTATCTTCACTTCTAAAGGGTGAGCATAGAGGGGAGATAATTCTTAAAAATTTTCCTTGCCATATATTCATCCGAAAGTACAGTGAGTGGTGCTTAGTGGTTTCTTCGTAAATTTTGTACCTTGAACAAATGGTCCAGGTCTTTGTTCCAAACAGCCGAGGACAGCTGGGGTCCAGAATCCATTGGGATGAATGAAAGAGTGGCTCAGGATAAACAGTAAATGCTCATGAGGTGATTCCAAGTGATGGACCTGAACATATAGCCCATGTTGCCAAAGAACGTTTGACTCAGGGAATGGAAGATACCTATAGCCTTTCTGGTGGTGGTGAGTGATAAGGGCGATGCTGGGGTGGGACTTGGCTGTTAGTCACAATAGTTGCAAACACTAATGTCTCTGACAATAAACAGGGCTGTCTTGAAGTTGGTCCCTGAAACATGGGCTCATCACCTTCTTCTTCCTTAAACACCCACGACTTACACAACCAGAGCCTGCCCTGGGCCCTTTCCACATACCTCACCAGACAGGGTGTCTGATTCCCCTAGGAACATGAGGTCAGAGGTCAAAATCCCGAGTCACCTGAGATGGAAACCATTGAAAAAGAAGACAAAGTGATGAGCATGTGGTATCTAAAGCAGCATTATAAAAAAATTATGGCACATTCATATAAAGATATATATATAGTATACAATGAAGAACAAACACAGTACAATAAACAGCTTGTAAATGTAATACTGAGAAAAATAAGGCAGACAAAGAAGAATACATAGAATATGTTTCCCTTCAAATAAAATTTGAAAGTAGGGGAAATGGCAGTGTTCAGAAATGTATGCTTAGGTGGTAAAATGAAACAGAGAAAGGGTCTTATTAAAAAAGATCTGATGGTGGTTTTGGAGAATAGAGAAAGCAGGCGGGTACGGGTGGTGGCAACGTTTTACTGATTGACGTGGGTACAATCACAATTGTAAGAGATTCATTAGAGTGTGTATTGTAGTTTGTTGTACTTTACTGCATAATTAATCTTTACTAAAAAAAAAAATATGGATAGAACACGGGCCAAAATAACTATTTATATTGGTGAGTCTGCATAAAAATAAACAGAAAACATATATTTCCTTTTTGGCTTTTTATGGGGAAATTGAATGTTAATGAAGAATAAAGAAATATAAGTATATAAGTAAAAATAAGATACCTTGCAACGGATTAATGATGTTCAGATTCCAGAAGCCAAGAACTATACATAGCTCAGACTGTGAAAGTGAGGGCAAGACTGAACAAACAAAAACTTAAATATAAAAATTGAAAATGAATTTGAAGTATCTTGACATTGTTCACATTTCAAAAGCTATACCAGGGCGAATGTGGGAATGACATTTCAGTTCCTCTGCTCCAAGTGACCCCCTCTCCAGGTTTCCTGTGTATCCTTCACAGCAGGCTTTTCGTGGTGGTGAGAACACATTACATAAGTGAACCAGAGAGGGCTGGTGCTGGTGCAAATGTGGACATAACTGGGGACAGAAGGGCCAGGTGTGGAAGCCCAATGCATTGGGGGGTAGGGGCAGGCCGAACCAGGCTCAGCAAGGGGCCTGGTCCCAGGGTACCCAGTGCCTGAGCAATCCCCTTACTCATGGAAGGATCTTCTAAGTGGAGCAGAGAGCAGGAACAAGGATTCCTCAGTGAGTCAGCAGGGTCAATCCCCAAAGGTCCCTAGGCCTCATCCTACCTCCAAGCTCCTGTCTCCTGCACCTGAACTAGAGTTTCCACAGCAGGTTGGGACATAGCAGACCATGGGGCATAGCCTTGACTCCTAAGCAGACTGTCTTGCATAAGGGAAGGAGGGACATCATTGAAGACTTTATAAGAAGGCATCATCATGAGAGGGGAGGCAACATTGCCCAATTTCCTGCTGGCTCATTTCATGGTGGTCACCATCCCTGAGTACAGACAGTGGCTTCCTTGGTGGGCTCAGGCAGTCCATGGAGCTGCATAGCGAAGTTCTAGAATGTGGGGCTAATGCCAGAACTCAGAACTCTGACCTTGTCTCTTCCCTCGCCTGTAGGTGAGGTGCTATTCACTCTGTGCTACCTGTCACAATGGGTCATGCCAGCTCTTTCTCTCCTAGCACTACAGTGAGAACCACACATGAAGATGGAACTTGGGTGACCCTGCTTCCCTCCCCTGAACTTCAAGTTCACAGGCCCTGCAGTGACCCCAGAGGTCTAGTAGTGGGGTTAGGAGGGAGCTTTTCAATCAGGCTTTTCTGGGTCATCTCTTGAGCTTGCTGTCTATTGGCATGTTCACATAGGAACTTAGCTTACCTCTTACTCCCTCAATTCCCTGTCCTCAACATGAGGGTAACCGCACCATCTCATAAGGTTTTGAAGGTTTAGGAGGAATGTCAATATGACAGGCAAGGTGATGCGTGGTATAGTTATGGACTTATAAACCACTGGTGAGAGTTTTTGTTAGATGTCAGACAAACTTGTAGAAGGTGATGAGCAAACATAGACGATGCTGCCTTCAGAGACCCATCCTCTTTAAGTTCAGAACCCCAGTTTTCTCTACCACAATTCCTGTCCTTTTAAGATAATCCCATTGTCTTCCCCACCCCAGCCCTAGATTTCCTTAGCCACAGAATAATCCTCTAGAATAGTGCAATCCCTTGGGAGTTGCCTGGCATTATACAGGAACATGATGAACACACTCTTCTAGGTGTGTCCCACCCACCTGAGTGAGGCAATGGTCCAGGAAGCAGAGAAACAACATGGCCTAAGGGCTCCCAGTGCCTGGGAGGAGCCAGGCTGAGCCTTATAAAGGGACCAGTCTTTGCCCAGATGCACAGCACACTCACCTTCTCCTCAGTGACACCTCGTCAGCTCCGGTAAGTCTGCACCTAACTGTTTGCCAGGGGGGTTCGTCAGGGCCCAGTGTGTTCTTCTGTGTCCAGGAATAGGGAGAGCGGTGATGGGAGCGGATTCAGGAACCTGTATCCAGTCTCAACTCTGCCTGTTATGGGTTTTTCCAACTTGATCCCACTTGGTCCCAAGGGCCTATCTACAACAAGATGTCTGTACTGATGCTCCCATTGCTCTGCTGGCTCTTCTGTGCCAACTCTGTTGGAGCATCCCTGGTGGGAGCTCAGTATATGAACCTTCCTCTCCTCCTTGTCTTCTTTTCTCTCTGGAATCATCTGACTCTCAGGCCATGGCCTTTGCACCCCAACCTCAGGAGAGTGGGTGGCTCTCCCAACGTCTGGAAGATTCTCCCAAACCCAGACCTGGGATGCCCACTTGCTATGCCCTGGTGATAAGGACTGCCACTACCTTGGATCAGGGACCTATCACCTTAGGTTTTGAACCTCGTTCCCAGCTGAGGGAATGACCAGTGACCTTCTGTGCACAGGGCTCTGCTAAGGCCTTGGCCAAGTTGACAGAAGGCCTTAGGAGTTTTCACTTAGGGACATAACAGAGAGGCTCTTTCTCCCAGATCAGGAGACAATGGAAGTTTTTGTTAGATGCCCACCCATGGGAACCATACACATTTCTTGAGAGTTTTGAAAATCTGGGGTGTGAGGGCTGCACTGTCCCATTTCTCTGCTTGGGGTCCAGACTGAGGGTGGAGGTACTGGCTTTGGGAAGTCAGACCTCTTCACTTAAATGTGATCGAGCGTTGGGGTTCCAGAGAGCACGGAGGTACAAAGGTCATCTGAAGGAGCCTATCTCCCCAAATTCACCCTAAACTCTAAAACTGTTGCAGGTATTTCTGTTCATTTCAAACATGATGCCAAAACAGGTCAGCAGTCCTACTTTCAATCTGCTGGGGATGGTCTAGGAAACCTTGTGGGAGCTCAGGACAGGGCTGTGTATCTCTGTTCACACTCACCGCTGGGAGCCTCCAGGGCTTCTTTCATTTAGAGCTTGCTTTATGATAACAATGGGCACCTCAGGGGACTTATTGTAAGAGCAGCCCAGGGCAGATCAGGCCATACTTTTCAGGACTTCATTTTGTCCCCATGACTCTAACCCTGACTGTGACCCTGGAGGAGATGGTGTTGATGCTCTTGAAGAGTAGTGTCATCCAAATGCTGTGTTTGGCTCAGGTCCCAAATAAATGTCAGTCCTTTTCCATGTGGTTGACCCCTACCCTCCCTGCTTCTGCCTCCTGTGGTTCTGTCCACAGTGGGTTTCTGTATTCTACCTACCTCCTCTGGGCCCTGACCTGCATGGGACCAGGCCCCAGCTTAGTCACACTCTCCTCTTAGTGAGGATCTCATCCCACCTCCTAGGATGATACAGCTCCTCTGCTCCCAACAGGCTTACTTCACTGGATGCTCAGTTCCCACCCCATTGTCCTGACTTAGGGACCCTCACCTGGGGGGAAGGATAACAAAGGTCCCCGTCTTTCTCTCTGGCAGCTTCCTTGAAAACCAAGATGAGCCATACTCCAGTTGAACAGTCCGTGATGGACTTGATCGTCCTGTTCCACAAATACACCAAACCTGATGACAAGATTGACAAGCAGGGCCTGCTGAAGATGCTGAAGGAGAATTTCCCAAACTTCCTCACGGCTTGTGTGAGTCGGGGTGACTTCTTAAGGTTGCTTGGGCCTGGCATGGTGGAGAACGTTGGACAAGTCAATCCCATTTTCTGATCCTCAATATTCTCATCTGCAAAAAGGCCTAAGAGGACGCTCCTGACTTATTATCAGGATGAAAGAGATGGTACATGTGTCCAAGTGTAAAGGCATCTGGAGATCAAGTGTAGTTATCGGGTGGTGAAATAGGAGAGTAAAGAACGGATCCCCTCCCACTTGTCACTCTCCATCCAGGAGACTGAAGCCCATAGGCTCAGGCTTTGCCTCTAGGAGCCTCCATTCGGTTCTCTGAGATCCAAGGGAAGGTGATAGATCCCATGGCTGACAAAATTTAACACCTTTCATTACAATGAAAGAGCTCATTCATAGACCTGACTTAGTCTGACAGTTAGAATATACTGAACTCATTAGAAAAAGAGAGGCTACTAGGTGACACAGAGAGTAGGTAAGCAAAAGAGGGCACTGAGAATGGAAGATTCAGGAAGGCAAATAGGAGATAGGAGAGGGTTCAGAATGAAGAGACAAGGATAGGGCCTATCTTCAGTTTCTGGATAGAACTTAGGTAGATGGGGTCCTGGAAGAGGGGGAGCAGGTCTGGTTCAAAAGACCACCCACCCACTAGCTCATTGATCAGTGAGGATCTGGGCTGAGTCTGCCCACCATCAATAGGTCTCTCTTTCATGCTGAAACTTGATCCAAGGAAAATCTCTTAGTGAATTGCAGGATAATGCTAATGTCCCTCTCATTCCCAGATATCCTCCACTGGCCCACACCAGCGACACCTGTGTGGCTCCAGATGCTTCTCTCCCCCTTTCTGCCTCCTCCTCCTCATGTTCCACCCATAAAACTTTTGGGACTGAATTTATCTTTTCCACAGGAAAAAAAGGGCAAACATTTCTTGGCCCATATCTTTGAGGACCAGGACAAGAATAACGACAAGAAGATCGAGTTTTCTGAGTTTCTGTCGGTGTTGGGAGTCATAGCCACGGACTACCACAATCACAGCCATGGAGCCCCACTCTGTTCTGGTGGAGGACACTGAGCCCAGCCCAGCCAGACACCTCCAAGAAACAATAAAGTTTCTCTTATGCCCTGATACAGCCTGTTTCCTGCTTTCCTTTGGCAACTTATGCTGTCCAAACCTCCCCTTCTTAGTGAATGTAATTTGGGATCTCCACGGAGTGATTTACCCAGGAATGTGCCAGGAGGGTGCCCTCCCTCTAGCCGACAGTATAACTGACCACCTCTCTCAGCAGGGCCTCTGTCCACCTCTGCCCCTGCTCCCTAGTGCAGCCAGCGTGCCAGGTCCCACGGTCAGCAGTGCAGAGCATTCTGCTGGCCCAGCAATGCTTTTCCTTCTCAAGTCATGATCAGCCTCTGGGCATCCAGGACCTGCAGGGAGCAGGAGCTGAGGTGTGAACAAGGTGCCTCATGCCCACGTTTTCCAGCCCAGCATGAACCCAGGGACACAGGGGAGAAGGCACCACTGACAAAGGCATTGGGTGGCAGCCATTGGGGGCACATGGGCACTGGGCACTGTGAACGGGACACTCCTCAGCCCTTGGCCTGTGTCCTGGGCTTCTGGGCTGTGCCCTGTCCCTGTGCATGTGTGTGTGTTTTATCCTGTGTGGTGTCCTTGTGGAGGTGAGAGAACCACCCTGTCTGCTGAGCTGATCCTCCCAATGGTTTGCTAAATGCTGGGAGCTGGGTGTCTTGGGAAAGCACAGAGTGATGGCTGTTACAGTCATGAGGAGTAAAGCTAGTGCTGGTGTCCAGAGAGTGTCTGGGCAGCAAGTGAGAAGATAGGACTGAAGAGGAGCGGGGAGGACAGGGCAGGGAATGATGAGCAGAAAGCTCTGGCTGAGTCATCAGTGACAGTCCACTACACTAGCCATGGAATGAGGCATGCCATTACCCACACAGGGCCCTTCCCATCTGCCTCTGTCCTTCTTGGATCTACAGAACCAGCTCACACCTGGAGCACTGGGCCCAGCTGCTCCTTTCAGAGCTGGAGCGTTGTGAGCCCACAGAGGCAGAGGCAGAGGATGAGGAGGCCTGGGGGTGGATGGTATGGGTGAGTGGGGGGCTACGCCACACAGAGAAGAGCTTCCAGAAGCTAGGGTTAGGCAGGAGCAAAGAGTTGCTCTGATCACTGTCCCCATGGCCTGCAGTCTTAAAAGACTTCCTGGGGTGGGCTCTGGCACTGGGACTCCATGGATGGATAGCAGAGATGTTCTGTCTTTAGAAGGCACATTGAGGCAGTCATGGTGATAACATGTTCTCTTCTGGGATCTACAGAAATAGCTCCAGAGCAAGTTCCAAAAAGACCTCAAGAGGCAATGCCGACTCCAGTGGCCTCTCCAGAGTCACAGCGGGCTCTGGGCACAGCTTTCGCTGACCTTCATGAGGCAGAAGAACCACCTGCATCATGTGGGCAACTCGCTTCAGCTCCTGTGAAGTCTGCAGTCCCTGACCCTGGGCCACAGCGTGTCAGCGGCCACTGCAGAGAGGGCTCCCCCTTTAGATACAGTTTTGGAACCTTTGTGTTTATGTTACATATGCTTAGAATTCAATTGTATTTTTCTGATACTACTGAGTAAAATACAATCTCCTTTAAAGAAAATGGAATGAAATACAATTAAATCTAAATTTAATTTAAGTTAAATCAAATTTAACTATGAACCTTCAGAGTGTTGTGCAAAGCCATTTTTTCTGGGCCTCGGTGCTGTTATTATGAGTTATAGGCTGGGAATAGGTTATCTCTGAGAAGCCATCTAGCTTAAACGATGTGGCATTCTTAAGACTCAACACAATGGGGCTCTTGTGGAAATGACCAATGTGCAATTGCACAGGGTCCCTTTAAGTCAGGGCTATCCCTGGGCAGCCACATTTCATTTGACTTCCTCTCCTAACAGCACATGGGCAAATTATGTTATTAAACCCCCACCCCCATATTCCAATTTGTAGAAAATGGTAGGGTTTAACCAACAGAAAAAAGTTCCTGACCACTGCACCTGGGATAGAAACTCCACCCCGTTCCACCCCCACTGAACAGCATCCTGAGCATCACCTCTGTAGATGCAGAGCCCCAAAGAGGTGTCAGGGGACAGGAAATATCCCAGGTCCTGGGTCCACACTCATCTCTTCTGCAGGCACCGCCTGCAAATCTCCTCTGGTATCAGAACCTCTCTCAGCCCTCAGCCTCTGAGCACTCATTCAGCGGGGCCTTTTCCTAAGGCTCTCTGTCTCAGCTGAGCCCGGAACAATTACTTCCACCTGAACAAGGTTGTGCATGTGGCCTGGCTTCTCTCTTTACATCAGTCCTCCAAACCACCCTGGAGAGACCGGACTAACACCCTTCTAGGGCACCGTGCCATGGCACACACTACAATGTCTCAGGACAAACGGGTATCAACATTGGACCAGACTCATGCCCCTGCCTCCAGGAGATCAGCGCTCTGGGTTGGCACAGGTATGAGACACAATTCCAATAGAATGTGATGAGTTGGACAGTTGACCTTTACCATAGTAAGTATGGAGGACATGAGCCCATTGGGGATCACACACCAGGCTCTCTTTAGGATGTGATTCCTAAATCATACCAGAAAATGAGTAACTGTATGTCTATCCACTTCACCCTAATTTTTCATGGAGCATGGCAATGGCGGGAAGCATTGTGAGATTAAACAGAGGTTGGAGAATTCAAGGATATTAGGTCCACGTCAGAGGCCACGGTCAGTAGACTTGTATATACCGGCAATGTCCTTGGAAGTGGGGCCTCCCACCATGTGGGAAGTAAATCCTCCTTTTGGAAGATCAGGACTATGGTCTCCACAGCAGCTGTTCACTATTTCAAATTACACTTTTTAACCTGGCCTCTCTTTCCAGGGTCCTTAATTAAGTTTCACAGCCCACTTCAAAACTAGAGGTTTTTATATTTTTGATTGCTGTTAACATTAGATGTGATGGCCCAGAATTTTAACAATTATATTTCAACAAAAAAAATAATAGTTTAAGAGTAAGGACGATGTGCTGGAACTGCTAAATACTAGAGATCAATGAAGCTAAAATAAGTGTTTTTCCTCCCTAATTTGGAATACAGACATATGGGGACAATGACACAATATGGTTCCCATAATTCAAGTGGGCTTAGTTGGCAGGCAGCATAAGGAGGAAGAGCACATTTGATTGTGGAGAAATAGTCTGTGTCCACTTCCAAGGAGAATCCCTAGAGAGAAGTTCAGATTTCTAGTCTGTTGAGATACAGTGGGGCCTTGACTTACAAGTTTAATTTGTTCTGAGACCTAGTTCATTAAGGAACTCCTTAAGGAGCTTGTTAACTCAAATTACTCTATCAACTCAATGCAAAAAATCAGCCGAGAGACAGCTGGTATCTCAAAAAACTCGTTAGTCAGGACATTCGTAAGTCAAGGCCCCACTGTACATCATATTAAACAGGAAGGTGAGGAATTCAAAGATATTTCAGGCAAAGAGAAACATTAAAAAAATTGAATTGAGTCAGGAAACAATCAGACATATTGGGGTGGACTGGGACCATCAGGAGGTAAGTTACCAGGACAGGAAGAGGGATGGCTGAGCAGAGAGGAAGTCAGACACCAGCTCTGGGAGCCCTGGCAGGATGGTTCCTAGCAGGACCAGCAGTCCTGGTGCAGGAGGAGAGAAGACAAGTGGAGGGATTGGTTCAAGCTGGGAGGTTTGCAGGGAGGGTATGGCCCCGAGGCATGTCAGCACCAGAGATCTTAGTCAGTGGAGAGCAGTTCGTGTGGTGGATCTTGGGGTGCAGGCGGCATAGAGACAGAAGAGGGTACTGACAGGAGAAAAGTGAAAAGGTCCAGAGAACAGGTCTCCCTGAGTTTGAGAGCAGGTGGACTGAGAAGGGAGTGGGGGAGGGGACAGACAATACCAGTGAGAGAGGGAGGTGTAGGCGGGAAAAGCTCAGACATGTCCTAAATGATGACAAGCTGCAAGGATGGGCAGGAGAGGATGCCCCTGAAGTGGAGGGAGGTGATGGTCTCAGAACTGAGATGCTAATGACACGGTGAGAGTAGGAGGTGGAGTCAACCACATGGACAAATACCTCACCCCCTAGTTTCCTGCAGGTGGAACACGAGATTTTGGAGGCAGTTGCCTAATTTCTCCCTGAAGAATGTGGCCTGATTGAGGGGTTAGCAGGAGACTGTGAGTAGGAGGTAGGGAGTGACCCAGCTGGATGATGGGATCCTCAAGGAGGGGAGCTACTGAAGCAGCAGGTATGTGCCTAGAGGTAGCCCTGGATGTGCAGGTGAGTGCTGACTGGTCTCCTGTCACCATGGAGAGACCCCCTGTGTGGGAGAGCCAATGCTTGCTGAGGAAGCACTTATGTCCTGCTTGTTTCTGAAATCCTCAGTCCCTAGCACATTTATGACGTCAGAGAGCCCAAGGGTAATGATATGGCCCTTCCTATGACAAATGAGGGTATCTGTCACTTTGGATGCTCAGCATGAGCTCTTCTCCCTCTGTGCACTGTCCTCCCTACTCTTCTTCAATCTTCTCTTCCACTTGGTGCCCAGACACTCTCTGGACTCCAGCGCTAGCTTTACTCCTTATTCTTGGAACACCCATCACTCTGTGCTTTCCCCAAACAACCAGCTCCCAGCATTTAGCAAACCATTGGGAGGATCAGCTCAGCAGACAGGTGGCTCTCATCTCCACAGGGACACCACACACGCTAAAACACACACACACACACACACACACACAGGCACAGGGACAGAACAGAGCTCAGAAGCACAGGACAAGGGATCCAGTCCTCTGAGCACTGCTGAGTGTCCTGTTCAGGTGACCAGTGCCCATGTGCCCCCAATGTCGTCCACCCAATGCCTTTTTCAGTGGTGCCATCTCCCCTATGTCCCTGGGGTCATGCTGGGCAGGTACACGTGGGCATGAGGCACCGTGTTCACACCTCCCTCATCTCCTGCTCCCTGCAGTACCTGGATCCCTAGATGCTCATCGTGGCTTGAGAATGAAAAGCATGGCTGGGCCGGGAGAATGCTCTGCACTACTGACCCTGGGACCTGGCATGCTGGCTGCACTAGGGAGCAGGGGCAGAGGTGGACAGAGGCCCTGCTGAGAGAGGTTGTCAGTTATGCTGGGGGCCAAAGGGAGGGCACCCTCCTGGCACATTCCTGGGTAAGTACCCCCATGGAGAATCCACAATTACATTCACCAAGAAGGGGCAGTTTTGACAGCATAAGTAGCCAAAGAAAAGCAGGGAACAGGCAGTATCTGGGCAAAAGACACACTTTATTGTTTCTTTTAGGTGTCAGCCTGGGCTGGGCTCAGTGTCCTCCCCCAGAACAGAGCGGGGCTCCGTGGCTGTGATTGTGGTAGTCCGTGGCTATGATTCCCAACACCGACAGAAACTCAGAAAAGTCAATCTTCTTATCATTATTCTTGTCCTGGTCCTCAAAGATATGTGCCAAGAAATCTTTGCCTTTTTTTTCCTGTGGAAGAGGTAAATTCAGTCCCAAAAGTGTTATGGGTGGAATAGGAGGAGGAGGAGACAGAAAGGGGGAGAGAAGCATCTGGGGCAGCACAGATGTAGCTGGTGTGGGCCAGTGGAGGGCATTTGGGGATGAGGGGAACATTAGCATTACACTGCAGGTCACGGAGGGATTTTCCTTGGTTCAAGTATCAGCGTGAAAGAGAGACCTAGTGGTGGTGGGCAAACTCAGCCCAGGGCCTCACTGATCAATGAGCTGGTGGGTGGGGAGTCTTTAGGCCCAGACCTGCTCCCCCGACGCACTTCCAGGACCCCATCTATGTAAGTTCTAGAAACTAGATAGGCCCTATCCCTTGTCTCTTCATTCCTAACCCTCCTCTCCTATCTCCTATTTGCCTTCCTGAATCTTCCATGCTCAGTGCCCTCCTTTGCTCACCTACTCTCTCTGTCACCTAGCAACCTCTCCTTTTGTAATCATTTTAGTATATTTTGTCAGACTAAATCAGGTCTATGAATGAGGTCTTTGATTGTAATGAAAGGTGTTAAATTTTATCAGCCGTGGGATTTCTATCACCTTCCCTTGGATCTCAGAGAATTGAATGGAGGCTTCTAGAGGCTTCAGTCTCCTGGATGGAGATTGAAAAGTGGGAGGGGACCCATTCTTTACTCTCCTATTTCACCACCTGATAACTACCCTTGATCTCCAGATGCCTTTACACTTGGCCATCTGTACCATCTCTTTCATCCTGATAATAAGTCAGGAAAGTCCTTTTAGGCCTTTTTGCAGATGAGAATATTGAGGATCAGAGAATGGGATTGACTTGTCCAACGTTCTCCACCATGCCAGGGCCCAAGCAACCGGGAGAAGTCACCCAGACTCACACAAGCCATGAGGAAGTTAGGGAAATTCTCCTTCAGCATCTTCAGCAGGCCCGGCTTGTCAATCTTGTCATCAGGTTTGGTGTATTTGTGGAACAGGACGATCAAGTCCATCACGGACTGTTCAACTGGAGTATGGCTCATCTTGGTTTTCAAGGAAGCTGCCAGAGAGAAAGACGGGGACCTTTGTTATCCTTCCCCCCAGTTGAGGGACTGTAAGTCAGGACAACAGGGTGGGAACTGAGCATCCAGTGAAGTGAGGCTCAGTTGCGAACAAAAGGAACATATTATCCTAGGAGGTGGAATGAGATGCTCACATGGAGGAGAGTGTGAACAAGGCTGGGTCCTGGTCCCATGCAGGTCAGGGTCTAGAGGAGATGGAGGAGAACAGAGAAGCCCACTGTGGACAGAACAAGAGGAGGCAGAAGCAGAGAGGTAGGGGTCAACCACATGGAAAAGGACTGACGTTTTAGTTGGGACCTGAACCAAACACAGCATTTGGATGACTCTACTCTTCAAGAGCATCAACACCGTCTCCTCCAGGGTCACAGTCAGGGTTAGAGTCATGGGGACAAAATAACGTCCTGAGGAGTCTGGCCTGATCTGCCCTGGGCTGCTCTTGGAATGAGTCCCCTGAGGTGCGCATTGTGAACATAAAGCAAGCTCTAAATGAAATGGCCCTGGAGGCTGTCAGCGGTGAGTGTAAGTAGGATGGTGAGTGTGAGCAGAGATATACATCCCTGTTTTGAGCTCCCACAAGTTTTCCTGGACCATTCCCATCAGTGGGAAAGAAAGACTGCTGACCACCGTTGGCATCATGTTTGAGATAAACAGAAATTCCTGCCTCAGTTTTAGACTCTTGGGTGGAATGTGGGCAGATAGGCTCCTTCGGATGACTTGGTACCTCCCTGCTATCTGGAACCTCACGGATAAACCAACTTTAAGTACCTCCACCAACAGTCTGGACCCAAAGCAGAGAAATGGGACAGTGCAGCCCTCACACCCCAGACTTTCCAAAAATCTCAAGAAATATGTATGGCCCATATGTTTGGGCTTCTAACAAAAACAGAATTTCTTATCATCTGGGAAAAAAAACAAACCTTGTTGCTATGTCCCTATATGGAACTACCCAAGGACTTCTGTGAATTTGGCCAAGGTGAGAGCTGAGCCCTGTGCACAGAAAATCACTGGTCTTTCCCTCAACTGCGCAGAAGTTCCAAAACATTAGTTGATGGGTTTCTGATCCATATACTGGCAGAGTTTCTCACCATGGCAAGGTGAGTGGGAGTCCCAGACTTGGGTTCAGGAGAACCTTCCGGACTTGGATAGAGATGCCCACTCTCCCTGAAGGTTGGGGTACAAATTGAGTCTTCCCAAGTGGTCTGAGAGTTAGGTGAGTCCAGAGAGAAAAGAAGAGAAGGAGAGAGGAAGAGTCATTTCCTCAGCTCCCACCAGAGATGTTTCCACAGCGTTGTTACACAGGGGCCAACAGAGCAGTGGGAGCATCGGTCCAGCCATCTTGTAGATGAGATCCTCAGGAACACAGTGGAATAAAGTTACACAGCCCCATAACAGGCAAAGTCCCATAATAGGCAGAGCCCCGTTACAGGCAGAACCCCATTACATCTGGAACCAAGCTCCTGAATCCTCTCCCATCACTGCTTTTCCCTACTCCTGCAGACAGCAGAACACCATGGGCCCTGATACACCTCCTGGAAAAGAGATAGGCGCAGACTTACCAAAGCTGATGAGGAGGCTGTGAGGAGAAGGTGAGTGTTCTGTGCATCTGGGCAAAGACTGGTCTCTTTATAGGCTCAATCAGGCTCCTCCCAGGCACTGGAAGCCTCTGGGTCATATCTGTCTACTTCCTGGACCATTGTCCCACTCAGGTGGGTGGCACACACCTAGGAGTGTGTGTTCAGCATGTGCCAGTAAAATCCCAGGCAACTCCCAAGGGAAAACACCCAGAGCCTTCTTCTGTCCTCACTTCGCTGCGATCAGGGGTGTGGAAGACAATGGGATGTGTTGTAAAAACATATGAATTCTGGTACAGAAAACTGAGTTTATGAACTTAAAGAGGATGGGACTCTGAGACACATCATGGTCTGTGTTTGCTCATCACCCACTCCTTCCACAATTTTGTTCTGGCATCTAACACAAACTCTCTCCAGCGGTTTATAAGTCCATAACTATACCACGCATCACCTTACCTGTCATATTAATATTCCTCCTAAAGCGTCAAAACTTTATGAGATGGAGCTGTTACCCTCATGTTGAGGACGGGGAATTAAGGGAGTAAGAGGTAAGCAAAGTTCTTATGGGCACGAGGCTAATAGACAGAAAGTTTAAGATATGATCTCAGAAACTCCTGATTCAAAACCTTGCTCCTATCCCCACTACAAGACCTCTAGGGTCACTGCAGGGCCTGTGAACTCAAAGTCCAGGGGAGGAAGGCAGGGTCACCTCACTCCCATCTTCATGTTGTGTCCTCACTGGAGCGCTAGGAGAGAAAGAGGTGGCATGACCCACAGGGACAGACCAGGGAACACAGAGAGATCAGTGGCTCAGCATGTCACCTGAAGGCGAGGGAAGACGGGAGGTCAGAGCTCTGAGTCCTGGCATTAGCCCCACACTCTAGAAATTCACTTCGCAGCTCCAGGGCCCACCGGGGCCCACCAAGGAAGCCACTGTCTAGATTCAGAGATGGTGACCACCATGAAATGAGCCAGCAGGAGATGGGGCAACGTTTCCACCCCTCCCATGATGATGCCTTCCTATAAATTCTTCAATGATGTTTCTACTTCCCTTAGGCAAAATGATCTGCTTAGGATTTGGTAGCTCATGCCCTGAGGTCTGTTATGTCCTAACCTGCTGTGGAATATCTGGTTCAGGTGCAGGAACAAGAGCTTGGAGGTCAGGATGAAACCTGGGGACCTCTGGGGACATACATGCTGATTCACTGAAGAGTCCTGGTTCCTGCTCTCTGTTCCCCTTAGAACATTCTTCCGTGGAGCAAGGGACTGCTCAGGCATTGGGCACCCTGGGACCAGGCCCTCCGCTGAGCTCCCAGGTCAGGACCCCAATGCACTGGCCTCCATGCTTCAGCCTGTCCTTTCTGTCCCCAGTTATATCCATATTTGCATCAGCACCAGACCTCTCTGGTTCACTCATTTAATTTCCTCTTACTGCCTCTCAAAGCCTCCCAGGAAGAAAACCTGGAGCACGGTTTGCCTCTGGCCGGGGAAGTGAGATGACATGCCCACTTTGTCCCTGGTGTAGCTTTTGATACTTGAACAATGACAAAATACTTTAAATTAGTTTTTAATTATTTTAATTTAAGTTTTGCTTTGTTCAATTCTGGCCTCACGGTCAGAGTCTGAACTATGTATAGTCCTCAGCTTCCGGAATCTAAACACCATTGATCTGTTGCACGTTCTCTCTCTTATTTTACTTATATACTTATTTTCCCTTAATCTTCATTACTATTCAACTCCCCCCTCCCCCCAAAAGCTAAAAAATAAAATGTATGTTTTCTGTTTATTTCTATGCATACTCATCAATGTAAATGATTATTTTGGCCTATGCTTTATAGATGTCCTTTATGTGATATAGATCAATCATACAGAAAAATAAAATACACTACAATGTACAGCCCAATGAATTATCTCCAACACCTGTGACTGCCACCCAGGTCAATGAATAGAATATTTCCACCGCCCCACCCGTACCAGTCACTGCCTCTTTTCTCTCTGCCTGAAAACCATCATCTGGACTTTTATGGTAAAGCTCTCTCTTTGTTTCATTTGAATTTTATGACTTAAGCAAATTTACTTGAAGGAGAACAGATTCTATATATTCTTCTATGTTTGCCTTAGTTTGCCCAATATTACACTTATAAGTGATATCCATGTTTTACTGGTTGTTCAGCATTGTATACTATATGTCTTGGTATAAATATCACATCATTTTCTATAATTCTGCTTTAGATATCACATGCCCTTAATTTTCTTGTTTTCCTTTTGTATGGTTTCCATCTCAGCTGACCATGGATTTTGACCTCAGGTTTCTGATCAGCCACCCTGTTAGGTGAGGTATGTGGAAAGGACCCAGGGCAGTCCCTGATTGTGTAAGACTTGGGTGTTTAAGGAATAAGAAGGGGATGAGCCCATGTTTCAGGGAGCAACTTCAAAACAGCCCTGTTTTTTGTCAGAGACATTAGTGTTTACAACTATTGTGACTAAGAGTCAATTCCCACCCGGCATCGCCCTTATCACTCACCACCACCAGAAAGGTTATAGGTATTTTCCAATCCCTGAACCAATAATTCTATGGCAACATGGTCTACACATCCAGGTCAATTACTTGGAACCATCTCGCAAGCATTTACTGTTTATGCTGAGCCTCTTTTTCTTTCATCCCAATGGACTCTGGTCCCAGTTGTCCTTTGCTTTTTGGAGCGGAGACCTGGACCATTTGTTCAAGGTACAAAACTTAAGAAAAACCCACTGAGCACCACTCACTGTACTTTAGGATGAACATATGTCAAGAGAAATTTTTTAAAGAATTTAACTCCCTCCAATGTTCACCCTTTAGAGGTGAAGATGAAAAGAATAAAAGAGAAACTGTGAATGCTGGAGGTGTACAGTGACACTCAGTATAACCCCAGGAGGGAGGGGTAACTTTCTGAGGAGGAGAGGCGGACCGAGATACCTTAGATGAGGCATTTGAATGAATGTCAATACCTAGTGTTGAAGCAAGCAAACCAGGGAAAGAGATTCCAGACCAGGACTTGTGAGCAAACCTACAGCGCCAAACAGACATGACAGCAGGACAGAAACACATCTAGAGCCAAGAGTTTTGGAAGTGAGAGGTTTGGGACAGGCACCAACTATGTCCCACCCAGTACCCAACCCCTCTTCTGAACTAACAGAGCCCAGTTTGCTTGGGGTTTAGGGTGCCCAGTACCTCCATGTGTGTCTGGTCTCCTCTTAGCCATTCTGACAGTCCTGTCCTTGTTTTCCTATGCCCCTTGCAACCAAGAGTGAACATGTGTCCCACCAGTTCTGCTCAATGAAACTGAGTGATGCTGGGCCAGGCTTCTGGGACTCTGCTTTTCTGACAGGAGGGGACAGGGAGAGCTGGCCCAGCCATGCCTCAACCCATGCCTGGGTTGCTGGTCCAGGACACAGGCAGTCATCAAAAATACTTACCCAAGTGAGTTAAAGAGTTACAGCCTCATAAAAACCTCCAAATGAATGACTTTAGAAACTTTATTCATTATTTCCCCAAACTGGAAGTAACCAAGATGTCTTTCAAAAGGTGAATGAGTAAATGAACTGTGGCACACCCATACAGTGGAATATTATCCAGCAAGAAGAAGAATCGAGCCATCAAGCCACAAGAAGACATGGAGGAAACGGCAAGGATGTTGCTGAGTGGAGGAGGCCATTCTGAAACAGCCACATACTGTATTATTTCAAATATATGACATTATAGAAAAAGCAAAACCATACTGACAATTAAAATATCAGTAATCATCAAGCTTCAGGATAGGAGGGGATGGCTGAATAGTTGGGGCACCGGTGTTTTTTGAGGCAATGAAACTGCTTTGCATGATACTGTGATGATGAATATGTGGCATTACACATTTGTCCAAAACCACAGAATTTCATAATGGGAATTTAACCCTGGTTAAACCATGGACTTTAGTTCAGAATAATGTATCAATATTGGTTCATCAATTATCACAAATGTTCCACACTAATTAAGATGTTAATAAACAGGAGGTACTGTGCGGAGAGGGGGTATATAGGAAATAAAGTCTCTATTCTAAAATTTTCAGCCAATCTAAAACTGTTCTAAAAATTAAAGTATATCAATAATAAAAAATAATAAGATTGTGTTTCTTTTATTGTAAGCCAAGGTAGATTGAAACAAAATAGCCCTGGTGAGTTATCTACAAGTACCTACCTGACCTATGATGCTGGTTATGAGCAAGGATTCTATTTTCTTCTTTTCTGTATTTTCTGGAGCTCTCTTACAATCTTATCTAAAAGCTAGCTAATAAATCAAATCTGTTTGAGAACTAAGCTCTGCATGTAAACTTATTAGCATCTTACATTGTCTGTCCACCACGAAATTACTTAACCAATTTATTTTATTTATTTATTTATTCTTAAATATATTTGTATTGATTTCAGAGAGGAAGGAGGAGTGAGAGGGAGATAGAAACATCAATGAGGAGGGGGAACAATTCATCAGCTGCCTCCTGCATGCCCCACACTGGGGATTAAGCCCACAACTTGGACATGGGACCTCCTGGTTTATAGGTCGATGCTCAACCACTGAACCATGCTAGCTGGGCCCAATTTATTTTAATTCCTTGGCCTATCCACTCTCCTCCCCAGAAAGTTACCCCTCTCTTCTTGGGTTATGGACTGTGTCTTTGTACATCTCCAACATCCACAGTGTCTATTTTATTCTTTTTGTCTTAATTTCCATAGTGTGAGCAGAGAGGGGAGATAATTCTTAAAAAATTTTCTTGCCATATATTCATCCGAAAGTACAGTGAGCGGTTCTTAGTGGTTTCTTCGTAAATTTTATACCTTGAACAAATGGTCCAGGTCTTTGTTCCAAACAGCCGAGGACAGTGGGGTCCAGAATCCATTGGGATGAATGAAAGAGAGGCTCAGGATAAACAGTAAATGCTCACAAAGTGATTCTAAGTGATGGACCTCAACATATAGCCCATGTTGCCAAAGAACGTTTGACTCAGGGAATGGAAGATACCTATAGCCTTTCTGGTGGTGGTGAGTGATAAGGGCGATGCTGGGGTGGGACTTGGCTGTTAGTCACAATAGTTGCAAACACTAATGTCTCTGACAATAAACAGGGCTGTCTTGAAGTTGGTCCCTGAAACATGGGCTCATCACCTTCTTCTTCCTTAAACACCCATGACTTACACAACCAGAGCCTGCCCTGGGCCCTTTCCACATACCTCACCAGACAGGGTGTCTGATTCCCCTAGGAACGTGAGGTCAGAGGTCAAAATCCCTGGTCACCTGAGCTGGAAACCATTGAAAAAGAAGACAAAGTGATGAGCATGTGGTATCTAAAGCAGCATTATAAAAAAATTATGGCACATTCATATAAAGATATATATGTATATATAGTATACAATGAAGAACAAACACAGTACAATAAACGGCTTGTAAATGTAATACCGAGAAAAATAAGGCAGGCAATGAGGAATACATAGAATATGTTTCCCTTCAAGTAAAATTTGAAAGTAGCAGAAATGGCAGTGTTCAGGAATGTATGCTTAGGTGGTAAAATGAAACAGAGAGAGGATCTCCTTAAAAAAGTTCTGATGGTGGTTTTGGAGAATATAGAAAGCAGGCGGGTGTGGGTGGTGCAATGTTTTGTTCATTGACGTGGGGGACAGTCACAAGTGTAAGACTCATTAGGCTGTGTATTGTAGTTTGTTGTATTTTCTGCATAATTAATCTATATTTTAAAAAAAACATGGCTAGAACACGGGCCAAAATAACTATTTATATTGGTGAGTATTCATAAAAATAAACAGAAAATATATATTTCCTTTTGGGCTTTTTATGGGGAAATTGAATGGTAATGAAGAATAAAGAAATATAAGTATATAAGTAAAAATAAGATACCTTGCAACAGATTAATGATGTTCAGATTCCAGAAGCCAAGAACTATACATAGCTCAGACTGTGAAAGTGAGGGCAAGACTGAACAAACAAAAACTTAAATATAAAAATTGAAAATGAATTTGAAGTATCTTGACATTGTTCACATTTCAAAAGCTATACCAGGGCGAATGTGGGAATGACATTTCAGTTCCTCTGCTCCAAGTGACCCCCTCTCCAGGTTTCCTGTGTAGCCTTCACAGCAGGCTTTTCGTGGTGGTGAGAACACATTACATAAGTGAACCAGAGAGGGCTGGTGCTGGTGCAAATGTGGGCAAAATGGGGGACAGAAGGGCCAGGTGTGGAAGCCCAATGCATTGGGGGGCAGGGGCAGGCTGACACAGGGTACCCAGTGCCTGAGTAGTCCCCTTACTCATGGGAGGACCTTCTAAGGGGAGCAGAGAGCAGGAACAAGGATTCCTCAGTGAGTCAGCAGGATCATTCCCCAAAGGTCCCCAGGCCTCATCCTAACCTCCAAGCTCCTGTCTCCTGCACCTGAACTAGAGTTTCCACAGCAGGTTGGGACATAGCAGACCACGGGGCATGGCCACTGACACCTAAGCAGACTGTTTTGCATAAGGGAAGTAGGGACATCATTGAAGAATTTATAAGAAGGCATCATCATGAGAGGGGAGGCAACATTGCCCAATTTCCTGCTGGCTCATTTCATGGTGGTCACCATCCCTGAGTACAGACAGTGGCTTCCTTGGTGGGCTCAGGCAGTCCCTGGAGCTGCATAGCGAAGTTCTAGAGTGTGGGGCTAATGCCAGAACTCAGAACTCTGACCTTGTCTCTTCCCTCGCCTGTAGGTGAGGTGCTATTCACTCTGTGCTACCTGTCACAGTGGGTCATGCCACCTCTTTCTCTCCTAGCACTACAGTGAGAACCCCACATGAAGATGGAACTTGGGTGACCCTGCTTCCCTCCCCTGAACTTCAAGTTCACAGGCCCTGCAGTGACCCCAGAGGTCTAGTAGTGGGGTTAGGAGGGAGCTTTTGAATCAGGCTTTTCTGGGTCATCTCTTGAGCTTGCTGTCTATTGGCATTGTGCACATAGGAACTTAGCTTACCTCTTACTCCCTAAATTCCCTGTCCTCAACATGAGGGTAACAGCACCATCTCATAAGGTTTTGAAGGTTTAGGAGGAATGTCAATATGACAGGTAAGGTGATGTGTGGTATAGTTACGGATTTATAAACCACTGGTGAGAGTTTTTGTTAGATGTCAGACAAACTTGTAGAAGGTGATGAGCAAACATAGACGATGCTGCCTTCAGAGACCCATCCTCTTTAAGTTCAGAAACCCAGTTTTCTCTACCACAATTCCTGTGCTCTTAAGACAATCCCATTGTCTTCCCCTCCCCAGCCCTCGATTTCCTTAGCCACAGAATAATCCTCTAGAATAGTGCAATCCCTTGGGAGTTGCCTGGCATTATACAGGAACATGATGAACACACTCTTCTAGGTGTGTCCCACCCACCTGAGTGAGGCAATGGTCCAGGAAGCAGAGAAACAACATGGCCTAAGGGCTCCCAGTGCCTGGGAGGAGCCAGGCTGAGCCTTATAAAGGGACCAGTCTTTGTCCAGATGCACAGCACACTCACCTTCTCCTCAGTGACACCTCGTCAGCTCCGGTAAGTCTGCACCTAACTGTTTGCCAGGGGGGTTCGTCAGGGCCCAGTGTGTTCTTCTGTGTCCAGGAATAGGGAGAGCGGTGATGGGATCCCAGTCAGGAACCTGTATCCAGTCTCAACTCTGCCTGTTATGGGTCTTTCCAACGTGATCCCACTTGGTCCCAAGGGCCTATCTACAACAAGATGTCTGTACTGATGCTCCCATTGCTCCTTTGGCTCTTCTGTGACAATTCTGTTGGAGCATCCCTGGTGGGAGCTCAGTATATGAACCTTCCTCTCCTCCTTGTCTTCTTTTCTCTCTGGAATCATCTGACTCTCAGGCCATGGACTTTGCACCCCAACCTCAGGGGAGTGGGTGGCTCTCCCAAAGTCTGGAAGATTCTCCTAAACCCAGACCTGGGATACCCACTCACTTTGTCCTGGTGAGGAGACTTGCCACTACGTGATTTAGTGACCCATAAACTAAGGTTTTGCACCTCGTGCCCAGTTGAGGGAATGACCAGTGACCTTCTGTGCACAGAGCTCAGCTAAGGCCTTGGCCAAGTTGACAGAAGGCCTTAGGTGTTTTCACTTAGGGACATAATAGGGAGGATCTTTCTCCCAGATCAGGAGACAATGGAAGTTTTTTTAGATGTCCACACATGGGAGCCATGCACATTTCTTGAGAGTTTGGGAAAGTCTGGGGTGTGAGGGCTGCACTGTCCCATTTCTCTGCTTGGGGTCCAGATTGTTGGTGGAGGTAATGGCTTTGGCAAGTCAGTCCTCTTCACTTAAATGGGGTCTGGCCTTGGGGTTCCAGAGAGCAGGGAGGTACAAAGGTCATCTGAAGGAGCCTATCTGCCCGCATTCCACCAAAGAGCCTAAAACTGAGGCTGATATTTCTGTTCATTTCACACATGATGCCAAAACAGGTCAGCAGTCCTTCTTTCAATCTGGTGGCGATGGTCCAGGAAACCTTGTGGGATCTCAGAACAGGGCTGTATATCTCTGCTCACACTCACCATCCTACTCATACTCACCGCTGGGAGCCTCCAGGGCCCATTTCATTTAGAGCTTGCTTTATGTTCAGGATGGGCACCTCAGGGGTCTCGTTCTAATAACAGCCCAGGGTGGGTCAGGCCAGACAAGTCAGGAAGTTATTTTGTCCCCATGACTCTAACCCTGACGGTGACCCTGGAAGAGATGGTGTTGATGCTCTTGAAGAGTAGAGTCATCCAAATGCTGTGTTTGGCTCAGGTCCCAACTAAATGTCAATAATTTTCCGTGTGGTTGACCCCTACCCTCTCTGCTTCTGCCTCCTGTGGCTCTGTCCACAGTGGGCTTCTCTGTTCCCCTCCATCTCCTCTGGGTGCTGACCTGCATGGGACCAGGCCCCAGCCTTGGTCACACTCTCCTCCTTATGAGCATCGCATCCCACCTTCAAGGCTGATACAGCTCTTTCTGGTCCACCTGAGCCTCACTTCACTGGACGCTCAGTTCCCACCACGTTGTTCTGACTTAGGGACCCTCACCTGGGGAGAAGGATAACAAAGGTCCCCGTCTTTCTCTCTGGCAGCTTCCTTGAAAACCAAGATGAGCCATACTCCAGTTGAACAGTCCGTGATGGACTTGATCGTCCTGTTCCACAAATACACCAAACCTGATGACAAGATTAACAAGCAGGGCCTGCTGAAGATGCTGAAGGAGAATTTCCCTAACTTCCTCACGGCTTGTGTGAGTCTGGGTGACTTCTCCCGGTTGCTTGGGCCCTGGCATGGCAGAGGACTTGGGACAAGTCAATCCCATTTTCTGATCCTCAATATTCTCATCTGCAAAAAGGCCTAAGAGGACTTTCCTGTCTTATTATCAGGATGGAAGATGTGGTACAGATGGCCAAGTCTAAAAGCATCTGGAGATCAAGGATAGTTATCAGGTGTTCAAATAGGAGAGTAAATAACGGGTCCCCTCCCACTTGTCACTCTACATCTAGGACACTGAAGCCTCTAGAAGCTGCCATTAGGTTCTCTGAGATCCAAGGGAAGGTGATAGAAATTCTATGGCTGATAAAATTTAATACCTTTCATAACAATGAAAAGCTCATTCATAGACCTGACTTAGTCTGACAGTTAGAATATACTGAATTGATTACAAAAACAGAGGCTACTAGGTGACACAGAGAGTAGGTGAGCAAAAGAGGGCACTAAGCATGGAAGATTGAGGAAGGCAAATAGGAGATAGGAGAGGAGGGTTAGGAATGAAGAGACAAGTGGTAGGGCCTATCTTTAGTTTCTGGGTAGAACTTAGGTTGATGGGGTCCTGGAAGTGAGTTGGGGGAGCAGGTCTAGGTCTAAAGACCACCCACCCACCAGCTCATTGATCAGTGAGGCTCTGGGCTGAGTCTGCCCACCACCACTAGGTCTCTCTTTCATGCTGATACTTGATCCAAGGAAAATGCCTCAGTGACCTGCAGGAGAGTGCTAATGTCCCTCTCATTCCCAGACACCCTCCACTGGCCCACACCAGCTACACCTGTGTGGCCCCAGACTCTTCTCTCCCCCTCTGCCTCCTCCTCCTCCTATTCCACCCATAACACTTTTGGGACTAAATTTGTCTTTTCCACAGGAAAAAAAGGGCAAAGATTTCTTGGCCCATATCTTTGAGGACCAGGACAAGAATAATGATAAGAAGATCGAGTTTTCTGAGTTTCTGTCGGTGTTGGGAGTCATAGCCACGGACTACCACAATCACAGCCACGGAGCCCCACTCTGTTCTGGGGGAGGACACTGAGCCCCGCCCAGCCTGACACCTCCAAGAAACAATAAAGTGTGTCTTTTGCCCAGATACAGCCTGTTTCCGCTTTCCTTTGGCTGCTTATGCTGTCAGAAACGCCCCTTCTTGTTGAATGTAATTGTGGATTCTCCATGGGGGGGGGGGACTTACATAGGAATGTGCCAGGAGGGTGCCCTCCCTTTGGCCTCCAGCTTAACTGACCACCTCTCTCACCAGCGCCTCTGTCCACCTCTGCCCCTGCTCCCTAGTGCAGCCAGTGTGCCAGGTCCCAGGGTCAGCAGTGCAGAGCATTCTGCTGGCCCAGCCATGCTTTTCCTTCTCAAGCCATGGTCAGCATCTAGGGGTTCAGGATCTTCAGGGAGCAGGAGCCAAGGGAGGTGTGAACACGGTGCCTCATGCCCATGCACTCCTGCCCAGCATGACACCAGGGAAATAGGGGAGATGGCACCACTGAAAAAGACATTGGGTGGCGGGCGTAGGGGCCACATAGGCACTGTGAATGGGATACTCATCAGTACCCAGAGGACTGGATCCCTTGTTCTGTGTCCTGGGCTTCTGGGCTCTGTTCTGTCCCTGTGCGTGTGTGTGTGTGTGTGTGTGTGTGTGTGTGTTTTAGCCTGTGTGGTGTCCTTGTGGAGATTAGAGCCAGCCTGCCTGCTGAGCTGATCCTCTCAATGGTTTGCTAAATGCTGGGAGCTGGGTGTCTGGGGAAAGCACAGAGTGATGAGTGTTCCAGTCATGAGGAGTAAAGCTAGTGCTGGAGTCCAGAGAGTGTCTGGGAAGCAAGTGAATAGACAGGACTGAAGAGGAGAGGGAAGGAGACGGTAGGGAATGATGAGCAGAAAGCTCATGCTGAGTCATCAGTGACAGTCCACTACACTAGCCATGGAAAGAGGCGTGTCATTACCCACACAGGGCCCTTCCCATCTGCCTCTGTCCTTCTGGGATCTACAGAACCAGCTCACACCTGGAACACTGGGCCCAGCTGCTCCTTTCAGAGCTGAAGCACCACGAGCCCACAGATATAGAGGCAGAGGATGAGGAGGCCTGGGGGTGGAAGGTTTGGGTGCCTGTGGTTCTAAGCAACACAGAGAAGAGCTTCCAGAAGCTAGGGTTAGGCAGGAGCAAAGAGTTGTTCTGATCACTGTCCCCATGGCCTGCAGTCTGGGAAGACTTCCTGGGGTGGGCTCTGGCACTGAAACTCATTGATGGACAGGAGAGATGTCCTGTCTTTAGAAGGCACATCAAGGCAGTCATGGTGGTAACATGTTCATTTTGGGATCTACAGAACCAGCTCCAGAGCAAGTTCAAAAAAGACCTCAAGAGGCAATGCCGACTCCGGTGGCCTCTCCAGAGTCACAGTGGGCTCTGGGCACAGCTTTCACTGACCTTCAGGAGGCAGAAGAACCACCTGCTGCGTGTGGGCTACTCGCCTCAGCTCCTGTGAGGCCTGTGGTCCCCTGTCCTGGGCCGCAGTGTGTGTAGCTGCCATGGCAGAGTAGGCTCCCCTTAGAGATGCAGTTTTTAAATATTTGTGTTTATCTTACATATACTTAAAATTTTACTAGTAGTTTTTGTCCTATGCAGTTAAAATACAATGTGTTTCACATGGAATATAATAAAATGTTAATAAAATTTAATTTAAATAAAATGTAATTTGTCTATGATCCTTCAAAATGTACATGCCAGCCCTAACCGGTTTGGCTCAATGGATAGAGCGTCGGCCTGTGGACTGAAGGTTTGCGAGAGTCCACGGCCAGCGTGGCTTTTGCGGGTTCAAAGACTTGGAGGGAGGGCTGACAAGCAAATGATACACACAAGATGGAATATTAATTTTTATAATTACCGGGGGACCAGAGGACAGCCTAACCATGAAGGTCAAGCTCTCCTTGCTCCATTCCCAGCTGCTTTTATTAGCTAGAATACACAATTGCCTTTAGCAATGCAAACAGACATATCAATGGTAATGTTTAGCAAACGGTAAGATTGTCAGGTCTCAGGGGGAGTTTGCTTTAGGCCATTGTGTCAGCAGCAGGTAATAAAATGTAGATATTCACCCTGTGAATATCAAAAGGAGTCCTGGCCAGCCTTCTGCCAGACTCCTCACATTTATATCAATTACTGTTGATCTTGGTCTGCAGCAAAGGTTCCCAGGTTTGATTCTGGTCAGGGGCAGGTGCCTTGGTTGCAGGCACATCCCCAGTGGGGGGTATGCAGGGGGCAGCTGATTGATGTTTCTCTCTCATCGATGTTTCTGACTCTCTATCCCTCTCCCTTCCTCTCTGTAGAAAATCAATAAAATATATTTTTAAAATGTACATGCCAGCAACATTAAGTACATTCACAATTTTCCACAACCACCACATCACATCACAACCTCTCTCTAGTTCCAGAGCCTCTTCGTATGGAAGTACTGGCAGTGAAACAGTGTGGCTCAGTCAGAGGAAGTGGTGGAAATTCATTTCTATCCTTCCCCCTAGCACAGTGGTTCTCAACCTTCTGGCCCTTTAAATACAGCTCCTCATGTTGTGACCCAACCATAAAATTATTTTCGTTGCTACTTCATAACTGTAATGTTGCTACTGTTATGAATCATAATGTAAATATCTGACATGCAGGATGGTCTTAGACGATCCCTGTGAAAGGGTCGTTCGACCACCAAAGGGGTCGCGACCCACAGGTTGAGAATTGCTGCGCCTAGTATGTAGCACACATGGCAAAATTTGGAAGAAATGTCAGTGTTAAGCAAGAATTAACCTTGAATAGTATGAACCTAACATAATTTAAATGGCTACTGGTAATGGATTAAAGAACAGATGTTGATATATGCAAGTAAATGATCACTATGCACTCGTTAAAAATCAGGCTACATTCACTTAGTGTGTGAGCAGATGTCCACAGCACAGTATTAATGCAAAGACTAGTTGCAACACAGCTGTGGAAGGAGATCATCACCGTGAATTGGGACAGTATGTGGGGGAGGAGGGGGTTGTTTTTGTCCCAGATTGGAAAAAAGGCAGGGTGAAGGGGGTACAATATGAAACCTCTACCCCCAACAAGCTCGGCGTCAAAAATTGATTCTTTTTTAAGTGACAAGCTGTTATCTAGCAATTGTCCAAGGTCGTATTGGCACACCAAATTCCTTAATTAGGTGGCTTCTAGGTTTTTATTTTTGCTATTTGGCTATAGATATTGCTGTGGTCAACACCTACTTTATTGCTTTTCCTAACCAGACTTATTGTTTTTTAATGACTTTCTTGGAATAAATTCCCAGGGGAATGATGGCTGAATCTAAGGTAGTCCAAAAATTCTCTGTGACTCTAGCTTGGCATTGCCAAATTGTTTGACCTCTTAGACACGTGAGCCATTTTTATTTTTGTGTATTGATGAACCAATTATTTGCCGAGGAAATCATTATGTTGGGTAGATGAAGGCTCACCCTGTAAACTGGAAGAAGTTTGGCTTCAGTATTTACCTGTTTCTCTCAAACCTTCAGGGATGTGGAGGCTTAATCTCTGGTTCAATAACCTGCTCTTTGGCGCCCCCTTCTGGGAGATTCACTCCCCCGCTGCGTGCCCCTCCCAGAGGAGAAGCAAGGCAGGGGTAGAAGGGCTGGCTAGCTGACAGAAAGCTGGAGATGGGGGAAGGAGTTCACCTGCCACTCAAAGGCCCAGGTAGTAGCTGTCTGGAGGCCAAGCCTACACACCTGGCTTCTTTTAGAGGCGGGCCATTTCCACACAGCAGTCAATTATTGCCTTATCATAAAGCTGTTTCTACCACTTGTCTCTGATCTCCCACCCATCGCCTACCATCTGAAATCCTGTGCACAGGAGAAAGTTGCAGCTCTAGCTTGGCACACAGGGCCCTTCGCATCGGCCTCCATCTTCCTCTCCAGCCCTGTGTCTCCTACCCGCTCCTCATGAATCCCGTGGACACCTTCCCCTCGCAGGCCACCCACTTTCATACCCCCAGCCTATGACCATGCAGTCCCTCTGTCTGGAGTGCTGGTCCTCCGTGCTTCTCCTTGCAACAACATCTTCAATCCCACCTAAATGTTGCCTCCTAAGGAAGTCTTCCTCAACTCTCCAGGCAGACGGTGTCCCTTCCTGGGTGCCCAGGGTGCCCGGTTGTGCCACTAAATCAGCAGTGTTCACAGTGTGTCACTGTCCCCTCCACTCGTTCCTGCCCTGTGAGCTGGCCGCGTGTCCTACTCATATTGCCTAGAGAGTCTGCACGCCTGCGAAGCATCGAGAAATATTTGTCAGATGAGTGACTGTCCTTCATGACTATGGAGTGGGGGTTCACTCATTGAGGTAGGACATGCCAGGAGATGTATTGGAGCTGTGTGTGTAGCCCCACCCACGCCCTGGAGCTGGGAGGATGAGCTGGAGGCAGGGAGATGGATAACCTTGTGACCTCGTGTGGGTCTGAGATGCGTCAGATCAGGCTCTGAGGGAAGGTGGGTCCCTGAAGCTGGCTGAGTGCATCTTAGGGAGCAAGTGTGATGTCATCCCAGGAATGCAGTGAAGGCTCAGCTGTGCTGCGAGGAACCTGTGAGGATCACAACACTGGCTGCCGTAATTGGAGGCACCGAGGATGGGCAGGGAGGGGCCTGAGACCAGGGGGGCAGGGAGGGAAGGGCAGAGGATTCTTGGGCCGGCCCAGAGGAGGTGCTGCTCTCTCCCCGGTTCTCCGCTGTCCGCAGCTGCTCCACCTCCACATCTCTGGAGTTGGACCGTGTCCTGCTGTCATCAGAAGGCCCCGCTGCCATGACGGACACGCCAGTCGAGGAATCCCTCTTCCAAATCATCCACAGCTACCACCAGTACGCGGCCCGGGAGGGGGACGTGGAGACCCTGTCCCTGGAGGAGCTGAAGGCCCTGCTCAGGGACAACGTGCCCCGCTTCATGGAGAGCCTGGTGCGCGGGGCTTGGGGGCAGGTGGGTGGAGTGGAGGGTGGGTTGTGGGGTTTGAAGTGAGGGTTTGGTATGGGGAGCATCTCCCAGGAGCATTTGAACTTAGGGGAGGGGAGGGCTGAGGCAGGATCGGTGGCCAGAGGGAGGACGGCCCCGGCGGCTTTTCCTCCTGAGACTTCCTGCCCGGCCCCGATCCAGCCCAAGCATCGCTAATCCCTGAGACGCCATCCGAACCCCAAAGCCGGTTGTTGCTCTGCTTGTTTTGCTTCCCCTGAGAATAGGTCCTAACCCTTCCCTAGGCCCCTCGCCCTGCCCAGCCTGCCCCTCGAGCCCAGCCCCTTCTCCTGGGGTCTAGCACAGCCTCCTCTGCCCCACCCCCACGCTAGGGGGGATCCCTGGGTTAAAGGGGAGCCAGGAGGGATGAGGTGTGGGCAGGTAGGAAATGGAGCTCCCCCTCCCCCTCTTGTCCCAGGTTGTCTCAGACCAGCCTAGGGGCCCAGCCCCGAGTCTAGGCTGCTCAGCCACCCTGCTCAGGCCTGGAATCTCCTCTGCCATCAGGATGAGCCATGTGATTACCTGGCTCCTGGGGAGGCAAGGCCAACCCGAGTGTCTGCCCTCTGTGCCATGCCCCCGGGTGAGCCAAGGCTGCTCATCCGGGACCAGCACCCCTCGTCCCTGCGGGTCTCCCTTGCCTCCCTTTGGGGAACATCAGAGGAGAGTCTGGTCCTGGGCTTATTGGAGATCAGCCACCAGGTCACAGAGGGGGGACTGGGGACTGTGATTAGGCCCCTGTTTCTAGGGAAACCGTTCCACCTGGGTACGGGGCCCACGGGGCAGGCACCTGGGCACAGGGCGGAGATGGCAGCCTGGGCAGGTGGGCTGAGTGAGGGCAGCCTGGGAGAGCTGCCCCAGGCAGGAGGCCTGTGCACTGTGGGGTCAGCCAGCTCTGTGGAGGGGACAGATTAAAGGAAGTAGCTGGTGGAGGGTGTTGGGGGGGACAGAGGGTGCCAGTCTGCCCCAGGGTGGGAGCTGCCCTCCAGGCCCCCAGCTGTTTCCTGATGCAGTGACTTCCCTCCCCAGAGGCTTTCTGAGGGCTGCACCCTGGGTCCCCCACCTCCAGCCCAAACCGGCTGAAACCTGCTTCACTGCCCCTGCCCTGCCCGGGGCTCTTCTCATCGTTGCCTGTCCTGTCTCATCCATCACTCTGACCATTGACCTCCTCCCTGCTGTCCCTTCCACCTCAAAGCTCCTTTGCTCTCCTTCCTACGCCACCCCCAGTCCGTAGCCCTCAGGGCCACTGTTCTGGGACATCAGACAGTCCCAGGGCCATGGCGGTGGCCTTCCCCCATTCTGCACTTCCCTGAGGACACAGGCCAGTTGCCATGAACAATCCTGGGCGGATGGCACGCCCTGCAGGAATCCGACCCACTGGGTGCCGACCTGCAATGGTGCTGGAGGTGCAGGCCTGAGGGACAGGTGGGCGGTGACTGGCAGCTCCCCGTGTGTAGCCCCAGGCTGGGCGTCCCCTGCAGGGTGTATGTGCAGCTGGGAAGACAGGCTTAAAAGCCCCCAGCAGAGGGCAGCCCTGCTCAGCCACTAGCTGGCCAGCTAGCAAGCGGTGCCCAGTCTGCACCACCTGTCTGTCCATGCGGCCCAGGTCCAGGTGCCCGGCACCCCGTGTCCCTTCTGCCTGATTCTGCCGCGCAGTGTCCTGGCCACCGAGTGAGCGAGGAGCTGTTTGCCGCGAGCCCCCGGCAGGCAGGGCCACGTTCCTCACCAGCCGGCTGTGGAGCCGGACCATCTGCCAGAGCCGAGTGCCTGGGGGCTGGCTGACCCTCCGCCCCTCCTCAGGGTCGGGAGAAGCCGTACTTCGTCACCGAGCTGTTCCGGGCAGCGGACAAGGACAAGGACAACCAGATCTGCTTTGACGAGTTCCTGTACGTCCTGGGCCGGCTGCTGAGGGACTACCACCTGCAGTACCACCGGCAGCTGTGCGCCCACTACTGCGCCCGGCACAGCCTCTACTAGAGGGAGCGGGCAGCCCCCCAGGCCTGCCCCAGGAGCCACGTGACCCAGCCGGGCGGCCGAGTGGAGCTCTGCCACGCGTGTCTGCGTGTGCCCGATGTGTGTGTGCACGCATGTGCATGGGTGTGGAAGGACACCCGGGAGGGAAGAGAATAAAGCAACTTCGCAGCAGTTTCTGGTGTCTCTCTCTTCATGGTTAGGGCGTCAGCGATGGGTCCAGGAGGGGAGGTTTCGATCCTCCAAATAGGAGGTCATCTATTTTGGGTGACAGACAGAACCCATGCCCCCAAGAGCCCCTGTCTGAGGGGGGGAGGCAGCCTCTGTCTGAGAGAGAGGGGTCTTCTCTTTGGGGAGCTGACCCTCTGACACGAGATGCTGATCACTCCTTCAGGCACCTACATGGGGGGACAGGACAGGAGGACAGGGGCACCCTCGACATGGACCCTGGCTTGAAGGTCTCTGTCTCTGGATGAGAGCCCCAAGGATCAGTGTGCAAAGGGAGCGCCTGGGAAGGGGCCAGGACGGGTGGGAAGGTGATGCTGGCAATTGCCTGGGGTGGCGGGGTCAGGGCCAGTCTGGGAGGTGGACAGTGAGGTGGGTTTTGTGCCGCTGAGTCAGACGGGGACCAGGGCAGAGCCAACAATCCAGCCTGTTAGGGGAAGAGCGATGAGTGGCACTTGGGTGACTGTCAATCAGGGAAGTCTTCCTGGAGGAAAGAGGGCTGGGTCTGGTTTTACTAATAAAAAATGATGATAGACGCGGTGTCATTCCAGCTCAGGGCTGCTGGTGACTCACGGATCCCAGTCCTCCCTGGCCCCTGACCCCTCCCAGCTGAGCCCCGCCCCGCCCTGTCTGTGTTGTCTGTGTTTCTCTCTCCGAGAGCGCAGGAATCTGACGCAGGATCTCTCTGGGAGGGTCTGCTCTGCCTCGGGCCCTGTGAGGCTCATCTTGGTGGGTTTCTTCTCTGAGGATTGTCTGGGAACCCACGCCCTAAAGTTACTGTGGTAGAAACAATGAGTTTTAAGGGAACGATGGGCCATCATCCTCATTGCTCCCCCGTGCAGATGATTGGGGTGGGGTAGGGGGGGAGTATGTGTCATTTAAGGGCCTTGGCTGGCTCTCTCCCAGCTGGCTCTGTGTATCACAGAGGAGCAGGAGTGCCCTGCAGGTTGAGCGGGGACCTTTGTGTCTGGTCAGCCAAGCTCTGAAGGGGGGATTTGCCCTGCTGCTCCCTGGTGGGGCCCCGTCGCCATCCCTTCCACACTTGCCCGTCTGCCAACACTTGCCTTTTGGGACTCAGCTGGGCCCCCACCCATTTCCCTCTGGACCTTCCTGCCCCCTGCCTCCCCCCACCCCCCCGGGCCTGAACTCCCCGTGGAGGTGTGTGTCCTGCTGCACCGAGGTGGGCTGCTGTCTGTCCTCCACCAAGCCAGGGGCCACCCTTCCCACCGGGCCAGTGTCAGCACACAGCGGGTGGTCCGTGTCGGAGGGAGGAATACAGGAACCTGCTTGGAATCCCCGTGGGCCTCGTCCCCACGTCCAGAGACCCAGGCCGTCCTTCCCCGGGCCCAGGGAGGATGCTTCCTGCCCGTTTCATCTGAACCGAGTTGGGTTTCACAGGCCATTGAGTACCAAGGGGGCACCTCAGCCCCGTCCTCCTCGCCTTCCTCCAGCCCTGCCTGCCGGTCCTGATTTCGTCAGCCCGGGCCAGGCCGGCGCAGGTATTGGGACACACACACAGGACGGAGCTCTTTCCTGTAAACAGGGCCAGGTTCTGCTCCCCCAGGTTGCCCCACAACCCACAGTCTGATTGCGGGCTCTGTCTTCCCCCAATATGCTTGCCCAATTCCCAACATCCTCTGCTACCTGGGCAACTCAGCCTGGCTCTGGCTCGCCCCAACCCCCCTCTCCCCCCCAGGCCATCTGTCTGGAGGGGCGTCTCTGGGGGAGGCAGTTTGTGGCCCCGCTGCTCAGCATGCTCCCCTGATGAGCACGCGATCCTGGGAGGAGCTCAGGACTCCTGTTGTCTTGAGTCTCCCTCTCTGCATCTGGAGACTGTTTTCCTTAATCTCTGGATAAAGAAAGCTGTCCCCACAGGGACCATTCTTGCGGGGGTGGAGGGCTTTAAAAAAGGCATCTCCCGCCTGGCCATGGTGGCTCAGTGGTTAAGCATTGACTATGAACCAGGAGGTCACAATTCAATGCCAGTCAAGGGCACATGCCCCAGTTACAGGCTCTAGGCTCTATCCCCACTAGGGGGCATGCAGGAGGCAGCCGATCAATAATTCTCACTCATCATTGGTGTTTCTATGTCTCTCTCCTTCTCCCTTCCTCTCTGAAATCAATAAAAATATATTTTTAAATGGCACCTCCCGAAGGTCAGGGTCTGGGGAGGCATCATTTGCATCAGCCCCCTCATCACCCCACTGAGAGAGGTCAGCGTGAGCTCCATCCCGGGCAGGTGAGCAAGTCCTAAGGAGAGTCTTGGAAAAGCCAGCTTGCTTGTTCTAACGCCTGCTTTTTGGCACCTAAGCCCCCAGACAGAGCAGAACACATGCCCATAAGAAGGAGCTTGAGTAACTCCCCATGCCTCCGTTTTCTCATCTGTCACAGAGGGGTAATTGTACCTGTAACACCCACTTTACAGGGTTATCAAGTGAGATAGTGGACATAAGAACACTTGGAAAACATGAGGTGCTGTTTGGGGTCAGGTGCTGTTATACCAGGTCATAGAGGAGAGGACCTGAGGAATAGCGAAGCACTAAGTGCTCCAGCCTTAGCTGAAAACATGTCACGTGTCAGAGACAGTCCTATTTTCCTGTGAAGGGGCTGACTGACCTCCTGCCAAGGAAGTGAGACTGCATTTGGTTGGTGGATTTATATCCTGCCTTGCTCCAGAAGTGAGTTAAGGTGGCTGGGAAGGGATAAAGGGAACTTCTGCTTTGGGTAGGGGATAGACCAAGCATTCCATTTCGCATTCATTTTTACCCCAAGCAAGTATTAAATGAGCACCTAGTATGGACCAGGTCCTGGGATTGTGATGTGGTTTCTGCTCGGAAGGGGCCCCAGGTCTCAAAGAAAAGACAGACGATAAACAGATGGGTCATAGTGTGGCAGGGCAGAGGCTGTGATGCATGGGGATTTGGGTAACACGGAGGAGAGAAGAATTAACTCGGTGTCCATAGGGGTGGAAGGAGGCTCAGGGAGGCACAGGGGTGGCCACCAGATGGTGCCTGGGCTGGATCAGGAAGGATGAGGAGGACTTGACGGGCAAAGAGGCATTCCAGGGAGTGTCAGGAAGTAGATGATGCCACAACATGTCATAAGTCACCTAAGGCATTTGATGCACTGAATGTGTGTCCCCCTGTGGGCCTCAGTTTCCTCATCTGTAAAATAGGAATTATGGCAGTACATACCTTATCAATCTGTTGTGAGAATTAAGTGGATCAATGTAAGTAAAGCACTTACAATAGCAAGTAGCACCTGGTAAAAAGCCCAATCAATATTAGCTACGGTTGTGCTATTATTTGTTCTTATTATTGAGTACTGTTGCTATTATGGTGGGTGCCAGGCATTATGCTGGGTGCTGGGGAAGCAGAGGTGGATGGTCCTGTCTGGGTCCTCATGGGTTCACAGTCCGGCTGGGGTTTCAGGCACATTCACGGGGCAGCAAAGGTGCTCTACCCTCACCCGATGCCTGCTTGCTATGCATTGCTCTAAGCACTTTACACAGTTTTTTGTAAATTTGTTATTGAAACGTTGTACATATTAAGAAAAGTCTACAAACCATAAATATTTTGCATCTATTATTAATATTTACAACAACACTATATGGTAGATTCTATTTCTTTTTAGGTGGAAACATTACAATTTTTTTTATTTTTAATGGTCCAAAATACACAGAACATACAATTGACCATCTTGACCATTTGGACATCTCGTGAGTGTACAAATATCTTTTTGAAACCCTGCTTTCAATTATTTTGGATATATACCAGAAGTGGAATTGCTGGATCATATGATAATTCTGTTTTTAATTTTAAAAAATGTTTTTATTAGAGAGAGAGAGAAACATCTATGTGAGAGAGAAACATAGATCGGTTGCCTCTCATATGCACCCCGACCAGGGTGGAACCTGCAACCAAGGCATGTGTCTTGACTGGGAATCGAACCAGAGACCTTTTGTTGCATGGGACAACGGTCAGGGCATGTTTTTAATTTTTGACGAACCATCATATTGTTTTCCACAGTGGCAGCCTCATTTCATATTCCTACCAGCACTGCACGAGGGTTCCAGTTTCTTCACATCCTCCCCAATGCTTTTATTTTCTGTTTATGTTGATAGTTATTTTCTAGTTATGTTGGGTATGAGGTGCTGTCTTACTTTGATTTGCATTTCCCTGATGACTAGTGATGTGAAGCATCTTTTCATGTGCTTATTGACCATTTGTGTATCTTCTTTGGAGAAATGTCTAAGTCCTTCGCCCGTTTTTCAATCAGATTGTTTTGTTGCTGTTGTTAGGTGATAAGAGTTCTTTAGTTATTCTGGATATTAACTCCTGTCAGATATATGATCTGTAAATATTTTCTCCTATTATGGTCTACTTGAAGTATTTTAAACCTCTACTGAATAAGTGCGGTAACTAAGGCACAAAGAGGGTAAGTAGTTGGCCTAGGTTACACAGCAATAAAGTTACTGACATACTGAAGCCCAAGGTTAATTCCATCTACTTCCCCCAGGAGGCGCTGGTGGCCTAGGCCCTTGTTGAAAGTATGAAGGAAGGAGAGAGAGGAGCGGGGGTTTTCCCTGCAGAGTCAAGTTCTTGTCAGATTAGACTCTGGAGCCCCAAGCTCCAGGATCTGGTCTTCGCCTCTCTGCCCTCAGCTTCCGCGTCTGTACTGGGTGGGTTCCATGCCCCACGTTCCTGACAAGCATGTTCTGAGGCTCTCAGTAGATTATGTGATTGTGCAGTGCTTTCTAGCCAGAGGAATGGCGTGACGAATCTTCAGCTTGGAAGCCAGTTCATCTCAGCGGCATTTTGTTGGGTTAGGCAGCAGCTCCTCCTGAAATCCTGGGGAGTGGGCCACCTCCTCTTCTCCTCTTGGACAGGAAGCACTTCTGGCTTCTCCAAAGTACCCCTCCCCACCCCACCTTCAGAGTGGGTTCCTCTTCAGCCCAGGCTCCTGGGGTCAGAGGCACACAGCCATCCCCCAGGGCGTTGAAGGGCCCCTGGGGTGCTTAGGCAGAGGCTCAGAGCCTTATGCACACAGAGGGACCCCAAGCCCGGCTTTGTCTCCCCCGGACAGTGCACCCCAGCTTCACAGGGCAAGAGAGAAACTCACTGGCCCTTAGCAACATGTCCCTGCGAAGTCCACCCACCCACCAAACAACAGACCATCGTGGAATCACCGCACCTTCCATTACTAATGTCCAGCCGCAGGACAAGGGGTCTCAACCTTTTCAGGGTCTGGGACTCTCTTGAGAATCCGAGGAAAGCCAGGGAGGAATGTGCTGATGCCCGTACCCAAAATGATGCATCCACTTCCGTTCCACTCATTGATGGACAGACAGGACACATGTAGGAGATTAGCAACTGGAACAGCAGGGGACTCGGGAGGGGCCGCCTGGTCACCCTGGTCTCTTCCTGGTTTCCCCTGTTGGGCACTACTGCCCGGAAAAAAGCCTTCCTCTTCCTCTCCCCCCTCACCCCACCCCCACCCCCCCGCCCTCAGAAATGTTCAGGCTGCTGTGATTGCCCCATTCACCAGGTTAGGAAACCTGAGGCTGTAGCAACCCTGGAAGGGAGTAGCTGCCTCGCCCTCACGGGACAGCTAGCTAGCCAAGCCCAGCCGCTATAAAAGGGAGTGCCACTCAGCCTGAGTATCTGTCACTTCTGTCAACTCTCAGCGCTGTTTCAGGAAGACCTGGTAAGTGGACTGCCCTGGTTGGCCCCACACTTCGGGCTTCTCCAGGGGCGGCTGGGGGAGCAGGCAGCCTTCACTGAGAGAGGGGAGGGAAAGCTCAGGGTGGGGTGAACCAAGCTCCGGACCTCCTCGGGAGAAGAGTGAGACAGGGACAAAGAAAGAGCCAGTCCTCTGAGACTTTTAGGTGAGGGCATATTCATTTCCTAAACTGGGCTTTTCTTGGGCAGAGGGTGAGGGCATGGAGTTGGCAGGCACTGTGTGTGTGTGTGTGTGTGTGTGTGTGTGTGTACCTACCCCCTACGACACTCCGATCCGTTTCATCCCTCCCCTTCTCATCACAGCTATAGCATCCTCTGGGTTTGGTTACTTGGATGGTGCAGGCCAGGACAAAGCCATTACTTGGGTTATGAACCTTCTGAGTGTCCACTTAGTCTTCACTCCACTGTGCTCCCCTTCCAGGTGAAGCAAATCCTTGGGCACCATGCTGACGGAAATGGAGAACACCCTGAACAACTTCATTGAGATCTACCACAAGTACTCCCACCTGCAAGGGAACGACCACGCCCTCTACGGCAATGACCTGAAGAAGTTGTTGGAGGACGAGTGCCCTCATTTCTTGCAGGTGAGGTGTGGCTGGGTGTCCCCTGGCTCTTTGCCTGGCTCTGATGATTCCCCGGGCCACTGGCCCCCCTGCTGCCCCAGGTAAATGGCCACTCTTCAGCTCCCACTCTGATCTTTACACTCTGCTTCTTTCTCCTCAATTTTGACAGAAAAAGAATGCAGAGACCTGGTTCAAAGAGCTGGATATCAATCGAGATAGTGCAATCAACTTCCGGGAGTACCTGACGCTGGTGATAAAGGTGGGCCTGGAAGCCCATGATGAAATCCACAAGGAGTAGCAGGGCTGCTGGGCCTGGGGCTGGGCCCCTGGACTGATCCCTGAAGAATAATAAAGTGATTGATACCTCAGGCCTCTGGTCCTCTCTTGCTTTCCTCTTGTGGAAGGAGACTCCTAGGGCGTGGGGGGAGGGTTGGAAAACCCACAGGGACAAAACCAAGCTTCTGCTGCCCCCCACTCCCTATGTCTCATGAACTTTTCGTTCTTACCATGTGTCTGGTTTCCTCTCTGCCTTCCCCCTAAATGATTTCTGAGTCTGGCCCTGAGTCACTGGCTCTAGGACTTAGGGCTCTAAAAAGCCCATGACACTGTAGCTAATGGTCTTCCAAATGGTGATATGGAAACAGGGTGATGTAAGGAAAACTACTGTTCTCTCAACTAAATATTAATTTCCAGCTAAATGTCTTAGATCAGACTCTTGGGAAATTAGGGCAATAACTGCATAGACGTGTGTGTGTGTGTGTGTGTGAGAGAGAGAGAGAGAGAGAGAGAGAGAGAGAGAGAGAGAGAGAGGGATTCTGTGTTTGGTGTGACAGGAGGTGGGTATTTAGAATTCTATGATAAGTAACACTAATAGCCCCTGGCCCAGATTTTGGAAGCTTTCCTTTTCTCTTGCCTTCCAATCTCCCAAGTCAATGAAAAAATAAAGGAATGGGCAGACAGGCCAGTACATTCATAAAACTCAACTCAAAGAACAGGCAACTCAAATGCTGCCCTGTGGGGTGATGGCTCTGGTGATCAATGAAACATCTCAGGCCTGGTGAATGGGAATTTCAGAGCCCAGCCCTGAGCTGGGTTTCTTGCCGCACCTTGGGAAATGTTCTGTGGCCCCCACTGGGGTGATGAGCAGTGGTGTTGGTGATGGAGGCGTATTATACATCTCTAAGTGGAACTGAAGTGGATGCATCATTTTGCGTACGGGTATCAGCACATTCCTCCCTGGCTTTCCTCAGATTCTCAAGAGGGTCCCAGACCCCGAAAAGGTTAAGACCCCTTGTCCTCCAGCTTGACATTAGTAATGAAAAGTGTGGTGATTCCACAATGGTCTGTTGTTTGGTGGGTTGGTGGACTTCGCAGGGGCATGCTGCTAAGGGCCAATCAGTTTCTCTCCTGCTGCCCACACCCCTCTCCCCTCCCCTCCTGCCCAGTGAAGCTGGGGTGCACTGTCCGGGGGAGACAAAGCCTCTGCCTAAGCACCCCAGGGGCCCTTCAACGCCCTGGGGGATGACTGTGTGCCTCTGACCCCAGGAGCCTGGGCTGAAGAGGAACCCCCTCTGGAGAGGTGGGAGGGAGAGACTTATCATTATCAAATTTTGTTTGCCAAGGCGTCTGTTGATTTTAACCCCACTCGGAAACCACGGGGAAGGTGACAGAGCGCCCCCTTGGGATTTCACTGTCCGTGATGGGCACTGGTTGTGAAGAATGGCATTGACCTCGAGCTCTCAACAGTTGATACTCGAGCTCATGGTGTGCAGGGGAGGTGACCCCACTGGCACTGGCCGCCTAGAGAAAGAGGTGGAGGTGAGGGGGGCACCACTGGAAGGTTCAGGGAGGTGGTAAGCGTGGAGACTGTGGTTTACAAACAGAACTGTTTTCATTACAGGAACCACTGGGCAGAGTCAGACAGGCTAGTCGCCTAGAGCAAGGTGATTTGGTTTCCTGTTTCCCCAGCTACCAAAGAAGAACAGGGCAGTGGGAAGTTGAGAAATAAGTTGTTTAGCAGGAAGCCCCATGCAACATTTGGGCCCACAAAGGAGACCTTGGCTCACCCATTGAGGCAGATCCGGCCACTGAGATTTCCGGGGCCTGTGAGGATGACCTGTCAGAAATCCTGCTTCTTCAGCCAGGTTCTCCACCCCAGGCTCCTGACTCCAGGTTCCTCACGGTTGTGACAAAAATCCTAAAGGCAGGGGGAGGATCTGGAATTGGGCAATTGGTGTCTAGCAGCTGAACAAATGAGCTTATTCCCATGGAAAGGAAGTCCCATACATTCCTCCACCTGGGAGCCAGACCATCCTGTTGGGGTCCAGATCCCAGTCTATCTCCTGGCCTCCTGACCTGGGAATTCAGCCTAAAATCAAATGGGCTGAAGAAGGGAGGGCAAACTACCAACACGTGCTGGGCTTCTGCTGGGTGTCAGTGTGAATGAGAAATAACACCTGAGGCCTGGAAAAAGACAAAATGCTGATTGCTTATATCTTTCATCTCTGCGAAGCAAGTGTGGCTACTTGTTAATCTCCCCCATCTGACACTTTTGGGAAATGTCAAAGGTCAACACAGTATGCTAGTATTTGACTAACAAGTCCCGGTGGATAAAGCCAGTTTACCTGCATGATGGAGTAATATGATTGTATAGCCTGGTAGAGATGGTAAACCCCTCACTGTCAGGGTTTTCATCACTCTTTTTAAAGTTAAAAGAGTCTCACATCTCACTTAAGAGTCTTATTTAGACACACCTTTCCTGGCTGTCTTTATATATCCTCAAATAGTCTTCAACCCAGCTTTAAAAAACAACAAACATCTTTATCGATCTTTCATGAATGGATTAAAATAAGAATTTTGACAGGGGCCCACTATGTGTGTTGATAATTTTACTTCTCAGCACTAGACTTTGTGATAGTTTATCTCATTTATTTTTTTGTAACAAACCTGAAAGAGGTCATCGCTATTTCCATTTGTATATGAAGAGATTCGGAGAGGTTAAGATAAAATGGACGGATCTGGCGAGTGAGAGAGGGAGGGTTAGATCCCAACAGTCTCTAGCGAGAAACCTGTTAGTTAAGATATGCCATGAAAGCCCTCTCTTTTGAGTAGCTTCCTGCCTGGGGGTGTGTGGAGGGCCTCCCTCTGCTGGCCTCTCGGTCCTCACCTCCTGCATGGTCTCTGCCATCCAGGGGCATAAAACAAAGGTCTCAGGTGCCAGAATGAGCTTCTCTCTGGAGTCGACTCACCAGGCACAGCTCAGGACTTGAGCTACTTGGGGTTTTTTGGTTTTGTTTTTTTCCTGGTGTGAGTAATCCTCTAGACAATACAACAAGAGGATCAGCATTTTGAGTTCCTTAACCTCTTAGGTGTTGTTCCAGTAGTAACTTCCCCTTCCTTCTGGGCTGGGGGCCCTCCCTGGCAGTCTCAGGAGCTGTAGACGTTTCTGTGTAAACAACTCTGATTTGCAAAATCACGGCCTGAACTGGCTGCGAAGGCCAGGGTATGGACCTTTGGCAACTCTTTCAAAAGATCTGCCCCCAACCTCTCTCAGCGGACAGGACAGGAGCCTCCGCTTCCTCCTGTTGAACAGGCACAATTAGCAGCAGAAAGCATGGAGCTCTCCTGCAGCCGAAGCCCGCCCAGAGCCTCTTCATCAGCCCAGCCCAGCAAGGGCTCCAATCCAATCCGGCGTCTTCTTTTGCTCTAGCACATTTCCCCCCTGTGCTTTGCAGAGCAAAATATTTAACCAAAATAGGACGCTCTGGATTTCTTTCCTACTTTTGTCCTAGACCTTTCATGAGGTGCATCTAACCGTAAATATCACACTTAATGAAGAAATGATAGAGCCCTAGCCCAGTGGTCGGCGAACTGTGGCTCGCGAGGCACATGCGGCTCTTTGGCCCCTTGAGTGTGGCTCTTCCTGAGCCTTAGGAGTACCCTAATGAAGTTAATAATGTACCTACCTATATAGTTTAAGTTTAAAAAATTTGGCTCTCAAAAGAAATTTCAATCGTTGTACTGTTGATATTTGGCTCTGTTGACTAATGAGTTTGCCAACCACTGCCCTAGCCGGTTTGGCTCAGTGGGATAGAGTGTCGGCCTGTAGACCAAAGGGTCCCAGGTTCAATTCCGGGTCAAGGGCACGTAACTTGGTTGCAGGCTTCTCCCCAGCCAAGGCCCTGGTCGGGGCTTGTGTAGGAGGCAACCAACTGATGTGTTACTATCACATCAGTGTTTCTCTCTGTCTTTCCCTCTCTCTTCCACTCTCCCTAAAAATCAATGGGAAAAATATCCTTGGGCAAGGATGAACAACAACAAAAAGAAATGATAGACATTTCTCTTTACTGATGGAAGAAGACATGGTGCCCCCATTACCACTTCTATTTAGAATTTGTATTGGAGACCCTAGCCAGCGTTACAAGACATGAACAAATAAATGAGAAGTAACGGGAGCTCTGGAGGCTCTGGCCACATGAAGGAAGTGAATACCCTGCCGGGCACCCCCGTTTCTGCATTTCATTGCCTCCTTCCTTCCTCCCTTGTGAATAACAGCCACTCTTGCAGAATGTTTAGAAATGTGCCCCCACCAAATTGGACTTGGTTCTGCCCATGAGGCTGATAACACCACTCCTGAAAAACACACTGACTTGCTGGTATCTCTCTCTCTTTTTTTTTTTCCTGTGGGCTGAGTGGCCTTCCCATAGCCTGCATCTGAACACCCAGGCTTGGAGCAGGAAAGACGCTGCCATACTCTCAGACTCAGAGAAATCAGCTACTCTGAGTCCCTTCCTCTCGGGAAAGGTTCAGAAATTTAGAAATCCACAGTCTGAGATAGAGACCTCAAAAGTCATTTCTCCTGCACTTCCCTTTTCTGCTATCTATTCTGGGTCTCACAGAGAGTAAACCTTTCAACAACACATTTAAGACATGCTTTCTTTGTCTTCTTTTTCCTCCAGAATATCCTGCCAACCACTTGTGCTGTCCAAAGTCCGGGGGTATCCCATAGGACTCCTTCAAGCCCTCCCCAGACCTTCAGAGCTCCAGAAGCTCCCACTGTGTGAAGAGCGGCTACAGTCTTTGGGCAGGTTCAAACCTTGGACTAATGAGAGGGCACAGTCCTCTCATGGCCATGTGCAAGTCCCAGCTTGGAGGGCAGAGCCCTCCCAACACAATTATAGCCAACAGCTATAGTTGTAAGCTTGAACCTATGGTCCGAACACGTGGCCCCACGTGCCTGAGTGATCTGGGCTTGGTAGAGTTCAGGTGCATGTAATTGAGTAGGATCGAAACCCACCAGAATGTTGTAAACATCTTGACCACGCCCTTACTTTGCCTCGTGGAATCCGGATATAAAATAAAGACACGGTTTGTAGTTCGTGGCACTGTCTTTCTCCATCAGAGAGGGCAGCGTCCCACCCAGCCTCAGCTTTATTCTCTTGTCTGTCTTTTCTAATTCTTCACCGCCCCCACTCAGGTTCACCCTTGGCCGTGCTGGCGCAGCATACCACTGGATTGATGTTCTGAAGGAACTCCAAGTCCCAGCCTGGTGCCGGGGCCCGGACAGAGCCCTTAGCCCAGTGTTTCTCAACCTTGGCTGCACATTAGAATCACCTGGGAATCTTTTGAAAATCCTGATTTCTGGGCCTCATCCTCCGGAAATTCTGTTTCTTTGTGATGGGGTGGGGCCACAACATTAGTAACAAAGAAACAGAATTTCCGGAGGATGAGGCCCAGAAATCAGGATTTTAAAAAGATTCCCAGGTGATTCTAATGTGCAGCCAAGGTTGACAACCACTGCCTTAGCCATTTTCTCAAAGGAGGTGTGTGTGTGTCTCTCTTTTCCCTCTGGCTTTAGACAGGAGCCTTTTCTTCCCCTTCTGGAACTAGCCTCAGTGACGCCAATGAAGCCAGGAGCCCTCTGTGGACGGCCCCGCCATGACTGGGCCTGGGCAAGCCTCCCTGGTGCAACATTGGGTCCAGGCTCTTTCTCCAGTAGCAGCACTGATCACCTCCCAGGGTCTAGGAAATGCCACTGGGGCCACATAACCCCCCACAGCTCTAGCACACATCGCGTGGCCTCTGTTCTCACGGTGGCTATGGGGGCTCTCCCTACACAAAGCCCACCAGGGCCCTGTGAGCATCCACCAGGACCCCCTCCTCCCTCCTTTCTCTGATGTCTGCCACTTTCAATTTTCTCAGCCAAGTTCTAGTCCTCCCTGGAATGCCTGCTTCCCTGAGGCCTTAATGTCAACTCCTATCAACCACACTCTCTCCCGGCAACTCACTGGCCCTGCTGTCTGCTCTGAAGGTTGGCTCAGAGCCACAGGGTGACCTCATTCCCAGCACCCTCGGACCTAGGCACTGTGGGTCAGGGCCTCCTTCTCTGGGAAGAGGGTCAGTGTGTTTAAAAACTCAGGGTGTGAGGCAGAGATGCTAAAAAATCACTCCTGAAGCACACCTGGATACTCCGCTAGCTTGTCTAGGGGCTCTCAAAGAATTGAATTTTTTAGCAAACAAAAAATCCTTTATTTTCCTTCTCTGCTCTCTGGAGTATTCTGTCAATTGCCTGGTATATGTCCAGGGCCTAAACACATCCTATACATTTACAGATGTTTGTTGTTTTATTTCATCTTACATGAACCTATGTGCTACATACAGTCTGCGTATTTCTCAAAAAGATATGGAATGTGGCCTGGCTGGTGTGGCTCAGTTGGCTGAGTGTTGGCCTGTGCACCGAAAGGTCACCAGTTTGATTCCTGGTCAGGGCACATGTCCAGGTTTTGGGCTTGAACCCCAATAGGGGGTGTACAGAAGTCAGCCGATGGATGTTTCTCTCCCTCTCCCCCTTCTCTCTAAAATCAATTTTTAACCCATTTATTAAAAAAGATATGGAATGTAATTGTAAAGAAGGGAAAAATCAACAAACAGAAAGTAAGCAGCTGCAGGAGTTCTTCAGGCGGTCTCGTCCCTTCTGACTGGATTCCTCCAAGGAAGCAGTGACTATCATGGTTCAATGGGTGCAAAGTTCCAGTTACACAAGACGAAGGTGTTCTAGAGACCTGCAGGTCAACACGGTGCGGTTAACAATACAGGTTTGTGCACTTGAACATTTGGTGAGAGGGTAGATGTCATGCTAAGTGCTCTCACCACAAAAACAAAGGCCCTTGGTAACTTAGGAGGCGATGGCTGCGTTCACGGTTGTGGTGATGGTTTCACGGGTGCATACACATGTCCAAACTCATCAAATTGTGCACATTCAATATGTGCAGGGGTTTTTTTGTATGTTAATTATACAGGAATCCAGCTGTAGAAAGGCGTTGTTTTCTCCTGAGAGGGAAAAAAGGAAGGAAGCAGTGACTTGGACAGTCTCTGCCACACCTGATTTCCTCATAGGATTACAGCCTTGCCCAATGTCAGTCAACATTTGTTCAACATTTGTTCCGGGGGAACAAAGCAGGCCTTAATGCTGAGTAAGCTGGATGGGGTTCCGAATTGTAACTGTGTTAGGATGGAACCCCATTACACGGATCTTATTTTCCCCCATCACTTCTCATGCTCCCATCTGGCCAGTTTCTCCTCTTGTGGCCTCCCCACCCCTGAATGGCCCAAACATCTCAGGGGCTTTTCTACTGCACTGCGGGGGACTGTTCAATTCTCCATGGTGGAGGGCGGGGAGCCAGGGTCTCACTCACCTGTTCCTCTAGACCAGTTATATGGACGGTGTGGCTACTGAAGGCTAGAGGTGCAGGTTTAGGGACGAACCTAGCCCACTACTGCAGGGGCCCACTGTGACCCCTTACAGTCCACATTGCCATGGCCACTGTGCTAACCAAGCATGCAGGGGAGTCTGTGGTATTGAATGCAAGGTTCCCAGGTTAGACTTAAACATATGTTTTTATTTCAGAGGCCTTGATAACCTCTTCCTAGCCTTGGTGCTTTAATGGTGATCATCCTCATCCAATTTGGTAGCTTTCTCACTGCCAAGTTCGGGGATTGTAGCAGGAGAATGGGGAAGACACAGAGGGGTTGGTGTCTCACTTCCTGAAAACCCTGAGGTCCTTCTTGGAAATCCATCGGTGACTGGCTTTGCATCCCAGAACAAGTTAGGGAGAAGACTTCCTTCCCGCATCTCCCAACCCCGAGGCACAAAGATCTTCATTAAGTTGGCTTCCAGCTTGCCAGAACCGAGGGTAGGGCTGGCAATGTATTTCATTCTCTGCTTCCTGGCTCTGCCACCTCTCTCCCCGCCTCACCAGGCACCTGCTGGGACTCTGCCTCCTCCCCAGACAGTAAGTTCACTGAGGGCAGGACAGTGTCTGTCCAGTTCATGGTGGCCTCCCCCAGTGCCTGCCAGCCAGCGACTAGCAGATATAAAGGGCAAGGAAGTCTGTGCCAGGTGAAGGACCCACGTCCCCCGGCTCCTCACCATTGCTCAGAGGTCTCCAGAGATGGAATCCCTTTAGATCCAGTCTCCCATCCTTTAAAGCACCATCACCTTCTTTTTCTCTCTCCTTGCTTACCTGAGAGTCCATTTCCCTCTGGGAGAGGGTAACATTAGAGAAGGTGTCTCTGTGAGGGCAGTCTCCAGGCTAACTTGGGGGATAAACCCACCTTGGTGGACTGCGATCCTGCCCCATCTAGTCACCCTGCCCCACCTTAAGCTCTGGCATGCCCCACCCCACTATTTGGGTGTGACTAACAGAGTCCCATGGTTGCCATGAGCACTTTGAGTGAGGTAATTTTTAATTTTGATATAATTTGATGTAATTTAGTTTGATAGAATTCCAAACTTACAGAAAAGTTGCACATATAGTACAAGAAACTCCCATATATCCCCTATTCAGATTTCCCATTTCATAATGTAAATGTTTCTTTACTTTATGAAAATTTTAAGTTATCTTCTTTAAAATATATTTTTTTATTGATTTCAGAGAGAAAGGGAAAGGGAGAGAGAGACAGAAACAACAATGGTGAGAGAGAATCATCGATAGGCTGCCTCCCTTATGCCCCACACTGGGGATTGAGCCTGCAACCTGGGCAGGTGCCCTGGCTGGGAAGCAAACTGTGACCTCCTGGTTCATAGGTTGACACTCAACCACTAAGACACACGAGCCAGACTGAAGTTACCTTGATATGCTTTTCAGGGTGTTTGCATGATCACATTTAGTTCAATTCCCTTGAAGGTGAAAGTCTGTCTTAAGGATGCACATTTATTTCCAGCTGTGAAAGTGAGTCTGTTATCAATTTGGCTCAAAACTTATTCGAAAAGTTTCCTTCTTGCTGTGTAGCATGCTCTTACGACTTGTACACAGTGATTTTAGGTGTAGCAGTAATTTTTTAACGAAGCAGTAGACTACTTTTTAGAGGACGTTTTAGGTTTACAGAAATATTGCACAAGATGTAGTTCCCATATCCCCCTTGGCCTTCCCTCCCCCAGGGCCCCTCTTACTGACATCTTGCCTTAGTGTGGTGCATTTGTTCCCATCAAGCCAACATTCATCCATCACTAATAACTAAAGTCCATCGTCCACATTATGACTCACTCTTTGCATCGCACATCTATGGGTTTTGACAAGTGCCTAATGGCTTGTATTCACCACTGTAGTATCATCCTCATCAAACTGTCAACAGAGGAGTTTCCCATCGTGTTCATCCTCCTTGGCTGCCCCGAGCATCAGCCTTTCTGCACAGTCCCACCCTGGAGCAGTTTCTATAGAGTGGGAGCGGCAGGACAAGTCCAGGTGACAGCCAGGCCACAGGTCTCAGGAATCCACCCCCCCACCCGCTCTGAAACGCCAAGGCCAGCAGCGGGACACTCACCAGGGAGCTGGAGGGAGCATCCCCAGGGCTTGAGCTTTCCCCCGGGGGCCTATCCTGCCTTTTCATTGGGGTGCAGATGGGAGGAGGGAGGAAGGTCGGGCACGTGGCAAGATGCTACGTGCCAGGACCTGTGCCAGGCGCCTGCTGTGTGTTGGCTTCCTTGTCTCCCCAAAGGCCTCTCTGGGTGGCACAGATGCTGGGCTGGTGCTCAGGGGGCTGAGGGCAGCTTCGGCAGAGGGAAGACCAGCATGCAGGCCCCTCCACCCCGGGACCACTGTCAGGACCCAGGGGAGGAAGGTCACTTGTAGGAGACTCCCAGTGGCCAGCGACCAGGCCCCTGGAAGGCTGGCTCTGGACTCACATATATGCTAGCCGGTCTGAATGATCCACATCCATGATCGGTGGGTAAGGGCAAAAGTAAAATTTAAACATCACACTTCATTGTTTTTAAGCCCTTTCTCACATAGTCTCCCAGCTGGGCCTTATCGCAATTCTGGGAGCTAAATGAGGCCAGTGAGATGACCACACAAATGAAGAAAGGGGCTCACAGAAGTCAAGGGCTTGCCCAAGGGCACAGAACTGACCCCCTCACCTCCACTGTGGCCTGCAAAGCAGCCTTGCATCAGACCCCAGCCCAGTGTGGGATCCGGGTTCCAATCTTGGCCTGAACCCCACTCAGGACGCCCCACCTGGGTCCTGTGAGGTGAATTCTCTGTGTTATGATTTAGGAAGGTGTCTGAACCCATCGAATGCCAAATTCCAATAGGGCATCACGGAATTTGTGCTGCTCTGACCCTGAACCTAGGGACTTTCCATGTGGGGGAGAGGATGGGGAGTGGTGGGGGTACATCAAGGAAAGAATTTTTAAAAGGCTAATCAAGAATTGACTGCATTAGGGTGGAAACTGGAAGAAAAAGATCAGAGTCTGATAAGAGTGCACCTACCAAAAATTATGAGCATGTATTATTTTTTTTAATAACTAAAAAATCTATTCTTACTTTAGGGGGAAAATGGCAACAATGGCAGAGGTTTTGAGAGCAGACAAATTAGGGTTTGGCACTTTAAAAAGTTACTTAGCCTCTCTAAACTCATTTCCTTCATCTGCAGAATGGGCACACTCTGAGCATGCCCCTCAGGGCTCTCTGGAGAACTAAGGGAAGGTGGTGTCAAGCAGTGTCTGGCATGTCGTAAGTGCTCAATACATGCTTGCTTTCAACAACACGTAGACTTTATTTTTTAGAAGCATTTTATTTACTTATTAATCCTCACCTGAGGATATTTTTCCATTATTTTTAGAGAGAGTGGAAGGGAGGAGGAGAGACAGAGAGAAACTTCGATGAGAGAGAGACACATTGATTGGTTGCCTTCTGCACAGGATTAAGCCTGTAACTGGGACCCTTCAGTTCGTAGGCTGACACTATTCAGTGAGCCAAACTGGCCAGGGCTTTTAGAAGCATTTTAGATTTAGGCAAAAATTGAGGAGATAATATAGGTAGTTCCCGTACACCTGTACACGTCTCCCCTCTTGTGAACATTCCACATTCATCTGGTACATTTGTTACAATTAGTGAACTGCTCTTGATATATTATTATGAACTAAATTCTGTACTTATTCAGATTTCCTTAGTTTTAAACCAACATCCCTTTTCTGTTTCAGGATTACATGCTCACTTCGTTTTTATCATCGTTATTATTTGGGGGGTAATGGACACAGCAAATGCCTCTCCCAGTCCTTCCTTTTCAGGTAGGAGCCATCCAGGCAGTGAAACTTGCTCCCCTGGCCTTCTATTAGGAAGCAGGAAACTGAGTTAGAGGTGAAGGCTGGGTCCTGCCCTAGAGCTGAGAAATGTGTGAGGCACCTGTGTGTGTGTATAGGGTGGGGTTGGACGTTCTGCTTCAGGCTGAGCAGGGGGTGTGATGGATACAACCTGAACTTCTTGTGTTGCGGTCAAAGTCACAGGTTTGAACCTTGTATTGAGCAACAGAGTGTGTACCAGCTATTGCCTCAAGACAGATGAATCAGAGAAGTTTCCTCACTTGCGGTCAAAGGAGAGGCCAGAGTGCCTTATAAAAACCTTCCCTGCTCGGTGCTCCTCACCAGTGCTTACTTCTTGCTAGAGCTCCACACTCCTGTGCATTGAGGGTAAGTGTCCTTTCCTTGCTGGGCCCTTGGGGGTCCTCAGAGTGGTGATGGTAGGGGACCACGTTGCAGGCTGTGGGAGGCCACAATCTTCCGCTTGCTGGAGCTCCTCTGGGATGACTATATCAAAAAAAAGTTTTTTTAATTTAAATTTTTTTTCAATTATAGTTGACATGCAATATTAGTTTCAGGTGTACAACATAATAGTTAGACATTTATGTACCTTAAGAAGTAAAGAGCCGACTGCATTTTGGACCAAGGAGAACAGCTCTTGCTGAGCGAGGTGGACCCAGTCTCAGGACTTAGGATGGCAAAGGCGGGCGGGCTGGTGAATGTCTATAAGGGACCGGTGGCCTTTCACTTGGGGAAAAGGAACAGCTGGGGAACCACAGAACCCTTCCCAGCTGAGCTTGAGTGAGCAACACTCTCTGGTTATAGTATCCAGGAGTTACGGGGACATGGACCACTGTGGCAGTTGAGGCTGATTCTTTTCAACGTTAGATGCTATTATATGTCCTCCCTCATCCAATCCACAAATGGAGAGCAGAGAGAACACAAAGCCGATGCAGGGGGAAGCCATCCCTTGTTTAAACTTCCAATGCAGAAAGAGAGGGGAGAGGGGGTCAGGGGGTGGGGGAGGAACTGTCCTAGACCTGCCTTGTCTCCTGAAGGTTAACGTGAGGTTTGAGAAGATGACTAAGCTGGAAGACCACCTGGAGGGAATCATCAATGTCTTTCACCAGTACTCCGTTCGGGTGGGAGATTTTGACACCCTCAACAAGCGTGAGCTGAAGCAGCTGATCACAAAGGAACTTGTCAACACAATCAAGGTGGGTGACGCCCATCATGGTGAACTACCTCCCTCCGCCCCCCTTCACATTGAGGACAGTGGCAAGGACTGAAGGAGAAACAATTTCAGCACCCAGGGAAGCTCTCCCTCTGCTGGGGGGAAAAGGCCCCACCTCCCTGTCTGGGTTAACTCACTCTGTCCCTCAGGCTGTACTCTCTCCCCCTCTGGAAGTGTTTGCACATAGGTGAGGTGGAGAAGGGTGGGGCAGGGAAAGGGGGTGGATTAGTGAACTACATGGCTCATGACGGTTGCCTCTCTGCCTTCTGTTTTGTCACATTGGATTCCCCTACACAGTTTTGGCCAATGAATGAATGTCCCTGGGCCTCCCTAAGCTGAGCTCTGAGGATGGGAAAGGGGGAGGGAGAGTCTGAACTCACTGTGTCTGCTGTCCCCTTCTCCTAGAACACCAAAGATCAAGCCACCATTGACAAGATATTCCAAGAACTGGATTCTGATCGAGATGGACAGGTCAACTTTAATGAATTCGTGGTCCTATTGGCCAGGGTGCTGGTGACTGCCCATGAGAATATCCACACAGAGTAAGCAGCTCTGAGTGGCTTTTCCCCAGCAATGTCTGCAAGAAGAACTGAGGGGAGTGAGAGTTAATAAATGTATGCTTGAAAAGTTCTTAACCGTGTCAGTGCAATTCTTTTCTTTCCATGTCCCTGGCTTTCAAACTTGATGACAACTTACCCCTGCTATTCTGACAGGCCTCATTTAGACCCCCGAGATCCCCTCCTCTGTTTGTCCATTTGTTTACCACCTATTTATTAAATGTCCACCACCTATGCATTTATTCATTCATTCTACAAATATTCTATGATAGGAAGAGACACAAAGACACAAAGTTTCTGTCCTCTTGGGGCTTGCATTCTAGTGGGGAGGGGATAGAAAATAAATAGACAAATAAAAATATATATTATGATACACCGGTAGGTAATGATAGGTGATATGAAGAAAGCTAAAGTAGGGAAGTAAGATTGGGGAAGGAAGGGTGTTGTTTAGAGAAGACGACTAAGGAATGCATGTGAGCAGAAATCTGAAAGATAGGAAGGAGAGCAGCGTGCAGATATCTGGGGTCCAAGAGTTCCTTGCAGTGCAGTTAAGGCCCAGGGGTGAACATACGTTTGGCTTGCTCAAAGAACAGCACCGAAGGCAATGTGCAGGGGCTGACATGGAGGTGGTGGGAGGTGTGCGCCTACAAGGAGCAGGGAGCAGGTCCTATCTGCAGATGTTGGGGAGCAGTCGGGAGCTACTGGGGGTTTTTGAATGAGGGAGCAAGATGATTTCACTTATGTTTGCAAAGCATTACTCTGGCTGCCTTGGTGGAGAAGAGCTAGCCAGAGGCAGGCAAGAGTAAAAGCAGAGAGACCAGCCAAGGAGGGATTCTCCAGAGTAGCCCTGGCCAAGAGAAATATAATGGGGCCACACTTGTCATCGTATATGTACTTGCAGCCATATTACTTGAAGCCATATTTGAGGAAATTAACATGAATAGACCTTGAGAATATTATGCTAACTGAAATAAGTCAGTCAGAAAAAGCTAAGAACCATATGATTTCACTCATATGTGGGATATAAAACTGAAGCTCATAGACACAGGCAACAGTATGGCAGTTACCAAAAGGAAGGGTGTGGGGAGGGAGTAAAGGGTAAAGGGGACCAATAAATAGTGATGGAAGATGACTTGACTTTGGGTGGTGGACACACACAATGCAATATATGGATCATGTATCAGAAATGTACACTTAAAACCCATATAATCTTATTAACCAATGTCACCCCAATAAGTTTAATTTGAAGAAGAAGGAGGAGCAGGAGGAGGAGAAAGGAATAGCAGCCGGGCACAGTCTTGAGCTCTGGCAAACCTTCCAGAAGTTGGTCCCCAGCCCCTCTTCAGCTAGAGGAACAGGTCAGAAGGACAGAGTTTGTGACAAAATTTAAGAGAGATTAGGCAGCCTGGCTGGTGTGGCTCTGTGGTTGAATGTAGACCCATGAACTAAGAGGTTCCTGGTTCAATTCCAGGTCAGGGTACATGCCCAGGTTGTGGGCTTGATCCTCCGTGGGGGGCATGCAGGAGGCAGCCTATTGATGTCTCTTTCTCATCGGTGTTTCTATCTATGTATCCCTCTCCTTTCCACCCTCTCTAAAGTCAATAAAAACAGATTTAAAAAAAAAGAAAGATTAGGTAACTTGCTAGAGCCAGGTCTGACTGATTTGAGGGAAAGTGAGAAGAAGGAGAGCTTTATATTGGGGCTGGGGGTAAGTTTGTCTTTCTGTTGATTCAGTGCAATTCTTGGGATTAAAAGGGTAGTTAGTGGCCAAAAGTATGAATATTGAAGTTAAATTTCTGGTTTCAGAGCTTCGTTCTACTACTTACTAATTGTGAAACCTTGAACAAGTTATTTAAAATCTCTAAGCCTCAGTTCCCCCATCTATGAAATGGGAATAACAATAGCACCTCCAAGAGTTGAGGATCAGATCATCTAACGGCACTTGTAAAGCACTTTAGCACAGCACCTGATACCGCGGGAGCACTCCATAGATAGTGATTTACTAGTACATAGGAGGTAATAGTTGTAGCTGGTCAGCGGTCAGCCTCTCTCTCTCTCTCTCTCTCTCTCTCTCTCTCTCTCTCTCTCTCTCTCTCTCTCTCTCCTGCAGCCACTACAGGGGAAGCTTATTTTAAACCAAAAGCAAAGCCTGAGGTTATTTTTAGGAGTTAACCATTCAGTTAGGGTTGACCAGTGTTAGACAAGTAACCAAGGGCAGTTAGCAGTTAGGTGTGATCTTTCCCCCAAGGCCTCTAAACTAGACCCAGCTGCTGTTCTGCCAGCTGGGATTCCTGCTCAATGCACTCACATATGTCTGTGATCGATTCTGAGGGATATAGTATTGGAATCTGGTAAAACAAACAAACAACCAACAAGAATAAAATTCAGTGTATTTGCCATTTTGAAAACATTTACTAGCCATGATTTTGTTTGAAAATAACCAACTAAACCAAAAATTGAGCTTAAATCTTTTTTTAAAAACATTTAAGGAACCCCCAAGCTTTGTCGAAATCCATCAGCGGCACCTGAGGTCAATGAAGAGCCCTCATCCAGGTGAGCCTCCCAGCTCAGCTGCTTCTTGGCTCTGAGTCTGGGCAAGGGGCCTCTCCCTTCTCTGGACCTCAGTCTTTTCATCTCTCAAGTGCAAAGCTTGGATGAGGTGACATCTAGTCCCTCCATGAAAATGCACAGCCTCGTCCCCTGATGACGGCAGGTACCACGAAAACAAGCCAATAGACACGAGGGCCGATAGAACCACAGGACCACGGAGACTGGACCTGTCCTCTCCAGCACCTCACCACCCGCCTCCTGTCCAGTCTGCAGCCATTCCAGAACATTCTCCAGGTTCCCTGTGAACTGTCAGACTTCCCGGATTTGTACCGGGTGTCCTGCTGTTCTTTTTGTCAGGAGCCCTCCCTTCCATTCACTCACAAACATTGTCAAGTGTCTGCTCTGTGCTAGCGCCAGGCTGCTGGGCCCTTCTGTAGCTCTGGAACTCCTGCTTGTCCACAAAGGCCCCACCCAAATGTCCCCTCCTCCAGGGAGCCCTCCCCTCACACACCCTCACATTTCCACCTCCCATCCAGAATAGTTTTCAGCTTGGGGACCCCGGGGCTCTCCTGCCAGTCAAACTGCTGGGCTCCAGCAACAAAGGTTAGTCTGACAGCGTCCTCTGAGCAAGGGTATCAGTGTGCACAGGGGACACCAGTGCCACTCTCTAGGGTGCAATGCCCTTCAGGAAAACAGGTCTGGCAGGCCACTGGCACTCCGCAAGCCAGCCCACCTGGGTATCGGGCTTCAGAAGTTAGGAGATGCTTGGGATTCAGTGGGATGGCTCCGGAGCTCCGGAGTGAGAACCTCTGGGACTCAGCATTTAACGTGGCCAATAAAAAGTCTTCAAAAGTTGAAAGAAAGCAAACGAGGTTGTATAACCCAACTTCCTGTGTGTCTCTGATTTCTCTCGTTACCTAACAGTGCTGGGCACACAGAGGTTCAAGTTCTGCCCTTGCAAATCTCACCCGGGCATGGACCCGAGGAAGGTTCCTCACCCTCCCCTGCGTGCCCCCCGCCTGCAGCCCAGCCAAGAAGGCATCAGAAACACCTGCTCTGCGCTCCCAGGGTGTCTGCTCCTCACCCACCTTCGTTTTTCTGTTTCCCACAACATAATATTGAACGTATCTACTTGGCTGTCTGTTGCCCCTTGAGGATGCAGAGTTAAGGCTCAGTTAGTCCCACAGCAGCCCTCAGACTGGTCCCCATCCCTCCTCCAGTTGTCAATCATATCAATCATCCCTCCACCTCACAGAGCCTGAATGATCTCCTCCGGTTGTCAATCATATCAATCATCCCTCCTCCTCACAGAGCCTGAATGATCTCCTCCGGTTGTCAATCATATCAATCATCCCTCCTCCTCACAGAGCCAGAGGCCTTTCTGGTGGGTGCTCACTTTCCCAATCTCCTGTGGATGGAAGGGGTCTGTGATGCTCCCAAGGGCAGGGGGGTGGGGTGGGGAGAGGGAGACGGGTTCAATCTGGCCCAGGATCTGACTGGGACTTGGGGTGGAGGGATTGTTTCAGGCCTGAACCCCAAGAGGCAACAGAACTTGAGCAACCAGTTGTGTCAGTCCTGTTGTCACTTTGGCCACTGGCATGTCAAAATCCATGACATGGGCTTTCTAAAATGTAAGTTTTCAGCAACAGCTGGGAGGCAGGGCAGGACACTGAGGTTGCTTTCTGGAGTTTGTTGCAGAGTCAGGATTGTGTAAGATTACCTCACCGGGCTGGCGAAAGCTGAGGCAAGGTCTTGGGAAACAGCACAAAATGATCTTCTTTATCCTCGGGGGGTTGTGGGGCATGGACCCCTAGTTGGGATGGGCCTGGGTTATTGGAGATCCCGGCTGAATCCATCTTCTCTGAGAAGCCCCCGGATGATGGTGCAGCCCCTCCTGGGCCTTGTGCTGTTGGTCTCATTCCCACCCCAAATCCACACCCCACAGGGAGACTCTTCTAAACACCAATAATATCATCCCCCCCTCCAAGCCCCCACTGCTCCTGCCCTCCTCCTGCTGTGGCCTAGCATCGGCCCACTTTCCTCTCTCTCCCTCTTCCTCTCGAACCCGAGGCTCCTCATTCCTGCCCAGACCCCACCTCTGCCCACTTTCAGACCCGTGCACACATGTTCTCTGTCTCAAGACTTGCATGATTTGGGGGGCGGGGGGGACACACGCCTACTGCCCCCACGCTTGAAGCTACTCTAATTGTTGCCCTCCACCACTACAGCCCGGATGAAGGACAGCCTTCCCACCTCAAAGTCTTAGGGAACTTTTCGCCTCTCTGGCCTTTCCTCTTCTGTGTCAGACTTGTTTGAGGAGCTGTCCTGCAGGCCTGGGAGTGTCTTAATGACAGGACAAGCCTTATTCATTCTGGGGCCCCTCTGAGCATTCTAGCGCCTGACATACAGTGAGCGCGATTAGTGCCTGCTGACTGAGTGAATGAGTGGACCAACAAGTAAGTGATGTGCTCAGTCATCTGTCCCCTAGTTCCGGGAGCATCGCCCAGGCCTCGGAGCGTCTGGGCAGAGTCCTGCAGCTTAGGCTGCGACGGTTGCTTCCTCATCCCTCCCAAAAGCCATCCAGAAGTTCAGGTTCCACAGCGAAGGGAAGCAGGGCCCTCTGATGACAGGTTCTCTGTTCCTCAGAAACTGTGATGCCAGGGAGACCCCAAAGTTCTTATTTCCCAAAGGATGCATTAAAAACCCTAGGGGTAGCCACCCGTTCTCACCTGGGGTGGAACCTTAACCTTGACCCTGACACTCTTGCTCCCTGTCTCAGGGAAGAGGCCAGCTCTCCTCTATGCAACAGAATCAGTTTTCTTGGAATGGGCGGGGCTCACGGGATGGAAGGGGCTCACGCACCGTGACCAGCTCTCTTAAACATGCTTAAGGAAAACCCCACGGGGCTGTGTAAAGGGGCTTGCTGCCAGGCCTTCCCCTGGGTCTCTAGAACAATCTCCTACTCTCAGAATGAGCTAGCAGAGCACCGAGGCAAAGGGAGAACTACGCTTCCAGAAGCTCTGTCCCCTGCCATCCTGCTGTTCCACCCTCTCCCAGCCTTTAGGTCCCATGTGGGCATGCCCCTAATGTCCAAAGCTGTCCCCACCTCCCCCTCCAGCTCCATCAGGCCTAGGACCACCCTCCTTCACTCAGTAAGGCTCACCCAGCTTGCTCCCTGCTGGCACCTGTGCTATATATGCTGCCAATCAGCCATAGTCCTTGCCTTCAGGGCCCTGTCAGACTTGCTGGCAAGGGGCTCCAATTCCATAATGGAAGTGCAGGGGTAGAAGTACCAGAGAGTTGCATGGGCCTGGCCGAGGGAGCCTCTATATGTTCGAGGAAGGGGGCTGGTCAGGGAAGTCGTCATGGAGACAGTGACGCAGAGACCCCAGGGTGGGGAGGGCATTCCTGGTGCAAAGGAGTGGAGGCCAGAGAAAGCCTGGGTGCCAGGGAGGGAAGTGTTTTGAAGACATGGATGGGCGGCTGCGTAGATGGAAGGGTGAGGGTTTTTCTGTGCCCCCGTGGATGGGGAGGGAAAGTGGTGTTCATGCCCAGCGGGCACCAGGAGACAGGTTCAGGCTTAGTGTAAGAACAGACTTTCTAAGTGGCAGTGCCAAGAGGGAACTCCCTTCCCTGGAGCGGTACGGGCAGGGCCCTGCCAACCACTTGGCAGGCACGTTTCGGAGAATCACTCCAGCGTGGGGTGGGGCAGGCTGGTTAAATCAACAATTTGCCAACGTTTTCTCCAGACAAATCCCTTCCTTCAAACAGAACTTGCAGTATGCAGCAGATGCAGGCTGGTGAGATGGAACACAGCTGGGAGGAGGCTGCAGGCCCCGCCACCCTGCTGCCCCTACCTGCCCGTTTGAATTCCACGATGACACCCAGAAATCTTCCATCTGTGAATTCAATCCAACCCTGCTTTCTACACACCCTTCCCGGAGAAGAGAGCATGGAACATTCCAGAAATCTGAGGACATCTGTACAGTCAACATTTGTTGAGAAGCTGCTATGTACCAGCCATCGCACTCCCACCAGGTGCTGGGGAAAAACAGAGAATAAGCCAGATGGCACCAACTTGGAGTTCACAGCCTAGTGGGAGGCAGTCACAGATATATTTATGGTGCACTCCCCTCCCCTCCCAGCCCCTGCCCCTTTCCCTCCCCTCTTCTCCCCCTCTCTCCTGCTCCCTCTCCTACCCTACCCTACTTTACCCAAAAGATGGAGTCCTGGCAAAGCCACTGATAGAAGCCAGGCCACCAGCTCCCAGGCAGTTCTCTTGCCCCTACCAAGCTGTAGGTAGAGGGGTGACCCCTATGCGGGCAGGAGAGTGGCTGAGCAGCGCCCTCAGAAGCTGAGTGTCTACAGTTGTCAGGTCTCCAAGACAGGCAGGGAAGGAAGGGGGGGGGAGAGGGGCTGCGTGGGGGCTTCTAAATGGTTACCCCAGCTCACAGCCTGGAGCAGTGCTGGAAACACCCTCTGCCCTGCAGCAGGAGCCCTGAGATCTGCACCCCATGGCAGAGGCCCCTGGGCCCTAGAAATGGGTCAGCCTGGCCCGCTGCAGCCAGGCCAGGTGGGAGAGCTGCCATCTGCCATCCGACCCGCAGCTCCTTTCTTCACGCTCAGCACTGGGGATGAGCTGGGAGATGAGCCCGGGGAGAAGATGGTTGCAGGCCCTTTTCTCTCTGCACTGTCTCGGCCAGCGCCACCACCGTAGGACTCTGGACTGGTCCCTCCCCACTCTGCACCTGGCTTTCTTCATGGTAACTCGGGGGATGGATGCCTGTGGATCTTTCTCCCCGACCCCAATGCTGTCTGTCTTTTCTCTGTGGAAGGACAGGGCAGGGCAGACACCTTGGTCTGGGCTGTGGTCTTTGGAGGGCGCACCCCATCCTGGAGATGAACTGGGAAAGGGCACAGGCTGGCGCTCTCCGGCCACAGGGCAGGGCTGGTGGCAGGAGTCACTGGGATGTCTCTGAAGTGAGCAGTTGGGTCTGGAGGCCGCGGAGGGCGGAAGAGGGGAGCCAGGCCCAACTATAGGCTTTGCAGAGAAGTGCCTGCTGACCTGGGGCTGCAGGAACCTGGCCACCTTGGGGAGCTCGGTTTGCTCTCAGGCTTGGAACCAGGCCCGACAGGCTCGCTGGACCCAGAGTCCAACCTCCTCATGGGGCTGCTGGGCATGGGCTGGACTCCCCGACTTTCACCCATGTGCACACCTGCCCCAGTGTCCACGGGGAAGAGGAGAGACCCCTCATTCAAGAGGCACCAACTGCTCCCGTGGACTCAGAACTTCATTGATGGACAAACATCCCCAACCTGGCCGTCTCCAATGCCCAAACTCTAGGGCTCTCCTCAGACTCAGCCTGGCCAGGGCCTGTCTGAACCTCCCAGAGGCACCAGGTTCCAGCCGCAGAGAGACGGCAGTGTGGGCAGCATTGGTGAAGGGGGCTGTGGCTGGGTGGGTGGTGTGGTGATGGCTGGCCTGTCGAGGGGATGGGGTGCCCCTTTTCGCTTTCTACGGTGGCCAGAGCCCATCTGACAGGTTGCACAGGGAAGTCCTGAGCTGGGCTGGGGTGACTAGGCCCTAAGCAGCAGGGCCTGAGGTCAGAGGTGAGAAAATGGTCAGGGAGGCGAGCGCAAGGGACTCAGAATAGGACCATATTGTTGAGGCTTCTCCTCTTGTGAACGAAGGGCTGAATGAGGGGGCTCCGCGCCGGGAAGGGGCATGGAGTCTAAGCCAGAGCCCTGGGAAGGACAGGCTGCAGAGGGGGTGGAAGGAGCACACAGAGCACTGGCTTGGAGGAATTCTTTATTCATCTCAACCCCAGCCCTGCAGCTCAGGCCACCGCCTCAGCTGTGTGCACACAGCCTGGGGCCCTGGATTGGCAGGGACAGGGTGGCCTGCCTCCTGATTAGTGGCTGTGGCCGTGGCCATCATGGCTGTGGCCGTGGCCATCATGGCTGTGGCCATGGCCATCATGGCTGTGGCCGTGGCCGCCACCCTGGTTGCCACCCTGGGTTTTGCAGGGGTTGCGGCCAGACACCCCGAAGCCTGGCCCATGGGTGTGGCCGTGCCCCTTGGGGGTGTTCTTGTGCATCTCCTCGTGGGAGGCCTCCGTCAGCCTGCCCACCAGGGTGATGAACTCCTCGAAGCTCAGGTCCTTGTCTCCGCTGGTGTCCAGGTCCTCCAGGATGTCCTTAATGAGTGCTTCATTCCTCTTCTCCTTCTGCGGGTTGGGAGACAGGGTGGTCAGGGCTGGGGGTGGCCAGGGCCAGGGGCGGGCAGCACAGCCAAAGACCCAAAGGCAAAGGCACTGGGAAACCTGGCTTCTGGCCTCAACCCCAAATTAAAAATGACCGCTGACGGGGCGCCGTTTACTTTCCAGTTATCCGCACACCGCCCGGGGCTGACTCAGAACCCGTCCCCTCCGCTCCTGTCCACTCGGCCGGGCCCCTCCCTTCCTTGCCTCTCCCTTCCCTCTCACGGTCACAAATTAGTGACACTCATTTCAACCTGTGTAGCAGGAAGCACTTGAGGAAAACAAGATGATCGGGCCCTTGTGTAAGGACCGGGAGCAGCGTGGGTGCTCCGTTGACCCAAGGGTGAGATAACGTGTGCGGAGGAGGGCACGGGGAGGTGAGGATCCAGGCCAGGCAGAGCGAGCTCCAGCGAGTCCCAGCTATGCTCGCTGGCCTGGGCATGGCAGCTAAGTCCCCTCCAGAACCTGGGGGTGCCCAGCTCCCCTCCCAGGCCTTCCCTCCTGCTATGCCTCTGCACCGTCTATTCTTTCTGCACGCTTGCCATTGCCCTGGGGAAGACCAGCCATCCAATGGGTAGCAGCCCATTGGCAAGGTCCCAGCCGCCCCTCCTGGCCTGTCACTGCCTCCGGCACGGGGGGGGGGGGGTAGGCACAGGCCTCACATGGAGGAAGCTTCGCCAGCACCACCCTCTGCGGTCTAGCCTGACCCAGCGTCCTGCTTGCTGAGGTCGGGCTGGCCACCTGCCCCAGGACATCGCTCCAGGAGTGGACCTGAGACGTACCCAGGTGCGCCACCCTTCCTAGTTCAGGCCTCTGTTCCCCAAAGTCCCCCAAAGTGTAAGGAAACAGAACAGGTCTGCTGGAACCAAGCCTCCTTCTCCAGAGGACTGCCTGATCCCTTTTAGATCAGTAAGTACATCACACGCCCCGAGTGCTGTGTACAGGCTGTGCTGGGTGGGGCTTTGCACATGCCCTGGGTTTGTTTCCTACGGGAGATCCAGATATCAGAAGAGTGCCCTCGGGGCTCCCGCCTCCATCTGGGGCTCAGTCTCCTGGCTTCCGCCAAGGCTCCTCCCCACACAGCGTCTCTCCTCTCACACACTCAGGTCTCAGCTCAAATGTCACCTTCTTGTCTACCTAACTAGTCGCCTCTCCCCCGCCCAGTCCAACTCTCCCCCAGCTTCTCTCTTCCTCTCGGCACATAGTGGCCAGGAGTCCACCCCTACCTTGAGGAAATTAGGCAGCTCCTTCTTCACCAGCTGGCTGAATTCTCTCTGGTTCAGTCGGTCTGGGTGCCCCAGGCGCGTGGAGTACTGATGGAAAATGTTGATGATGGTCTCAACGCTGCATTCCATTAGAGTCTGCGACATTTTGTCCTTGTCTTCCTGTACTCTGAGCTGAGGAGAAGCAAGGGGTGAGGTGCTTAGAGGAAAAAGCCTTCCTAGGCACCTCCTCCTGGCTGCTTGCAGAAATGAAGTGGGGGGCGGGGGCAGACACAGAAGAAAAAGAAAGGGGCATTGAACTGGGAAAGGACCCTGACCCAGACATGGGAGAAATAACTTTTAGAATATCTGGAGAATGTAAAAAAGCAGAGGATTTGAGAGCAGGAGGCTCCAACAGAATGAGAAGGAAGCTTTAAAGTGAGCAGGTTAATCAAGGAGGGCTTCCCGGAGGAGGGCTGGAAAGGCAGATGGGTAGCGGGTGTAAAGAAAGACTCGGCAGGCAGGCTGCTACCCAGGGAAGTTGGCAGCTCACTTACCTAAGCTGAAGAGTCACGCAGAGGGGTTTGACGGCGTCTTGTGGGCCCAGCATTTATAGGCCTCTCCTGGCCAGAACACTCAGCCCTCTAGTGGGAAGATTGCTTCACAGGTGAGCAGTGTGGTAACCCAGACCTGGGCGGCCAGGAAGGGGGACTAGGGTGGAACAGGAAATGTCCACACAGATCTTTCTGTACTTTTGTGAATTTCCCAGTCCTGGGCCTGGAGCTGGTTGGGGAGGAAGTTGCTTGGTTAGTTCACTTCCCCTTCACCCCACCCCTGCCCTCCCTGAGCAAGCTGCCTCTCCTCTGGCACCCCTCCTTCCCCCTGACCCCAACCCCCTCTTGTTGAGGGACCACTTCCCACCTGATAGCCAGAGGCTGGTGGTGGGCTGAGGACCCCTGGGTGGGGGCGGACTCACTCTGCCTCCCCAGAGTGGGCAGCCCAACAAGGATGACTGAGCCTTCCCCTTCTTGGGTCTGTGAGGGGCTGAATCTGGGTCAGAAGGGTAGGGGGTGGTGTAGGGTAGGGGGTCAACCTCCTGATATTGCAAATGAAGAAACTGACACCCAGAGAGCTGTCAGAGCAAGGCCACATAGCTGGCTGGTGACAGAGCAGGAATTGGGCTCAGACATCCAGGTTCCGGGTTAAGGGTAATCGGATTACACCTCCCTCTCGTAGTCTAAGTGACAGCTCCTTGGGGCATAGGCTGTCAGCATTATTCATGTAAATCCTGCTCCCAACGTGAGAGCCACACCCTCAAGAGTTTATAGCATCAGGACAACTGTTTTGATGTAGCCTCTTGGGCAAGCCTGCCCGCTCCAGCTGCAAGGCTGCAAACCTCCCGTAGCTCCCCCTCTCCCAGGGAAGAACGGCCCTTCCTGGCCTGATCAGCCTCTGCTCCACGAGCCCTTGTCTTTGGTGCTCTCACCCCAGGTGTGCCCTTCCCCCATGATGGGGTGCAGTCCTTACAGGGGTACAAGGATAGGCTAAACGTGATTGTTATTTTTTCCTCCTCTTCTCTTCCTCTCTCTTTCCCACGCTTTTACTAACAGACCGTGTAATTGATTAATCAACTGTCTATGCTTAACCTTATGTCCTGGTGAAGATTTTGTTGCAATTGTCAGTTGCCAGACCAAAACAGAGACTTTAACCCAGCCCCGAGCTCACACGCCTGGCCACCAGAAATGTGGACGCTGATCAGTTAGGTTTCAGAAACGCCAGGGTAGCCCAGCCGGCGTGGCCCAGTGGTTGAGCGTTGACCTATGAACCAGGAGGTTACCAGTGCGATTCCCAGTCAGGGCACATGCCTGGATTTTGGGCTCGATCCCAGTAGGGGGCGTGGAGGAGGCAGTTGATCAATGATTCTTTCTCATCATTGATGTTTCTATCTCTCTCTCTTCCTCTCTGAAATCAATAAAAATATATTTTAAAACACGAAAAAGAAACACAGGGTGATCCACACCAGATCCCCACTTGCCCTGTTTCAGAACTCTGACCATCCTGATCTGGGGACCATAATGAAGACATTCAAGACCCAAGACCCTGCAGGGACTCAAATTCCAAGACTGCAAATCACCAGAACCCCTATACTCCACGTTCTCCGTCCACATTCCCTTCCCCCAATTCCCCTATATAAGCTTTCCCCTAAGAAGCTTACGGAGAAGGTGGATGTTAGGGTTTTTACCAGTCACCTTCCCAGATATCTGGCACTGATATTATTTTTTTTTTTCTTTTTCTTTTTCTTTTTTTTTATTGCTTAAAGTATTACAAAGGGTATTACATATGTATCCATTTTATCCCCCCGCCCTAGACAGTCCCCTAGCCTCCCCTATCACCCAGTGTCTTATGTCCATTGGTTATGCTTATATGCATGCATACAAGTCCTTTAGTTGATCTCTTACCCCCCTACCTCCTGCCCCCCAACCCTCCCCGGCCTTCCCGCTGCAGCTCGACAATCTGTTTGAGGCAGCTCTGCCTCTGTATCTATTATTGTTCAAAAGTTTATAATGGTCTCTATTGTCCACGAATGAGTGAGATCATGTGGTATTTTTCCTTTATTGACTGGCTTATTTCACTTAGCATAATGCTCTCCAGTTCCATCCATGACGTTGCAAATGGTAAGAGTTCCTTCCTTTTTATAGCAGCATAGTATTCCATCGTGTAGATGTACCACAGTTTTCTAATCCATTCATCTACTGATGGGCACTTAGGCTGTTTCCAGATCTTAGCTATGGTGAATTGTGGCACTGATATTATTAAATGTGCACCTGTACTTCGATCCCCAGCTCTTCGGTTGGGTGGTGACAGGTAGCTCAGACACTGGACTCAGTTGACATCCGTTTCAGTCCTGCCCACCCTGCAGGGCTCAGTTCAATGCTACCTGGTCCGGGAAGCTGCTCTGTTCCTCGCAATGGGAAACAGTCTCTTTGCTGGGCCAATCACTCCCTCCCAACTCCTGGCTCTCAGCACTTCCTTTCCTGGAGTGAAGGTATTTGCAAATTCTGACCTTGTCTGATCACTGCCTGCAGATCCTCAGGGGAATCCGCATTCATGTTCATGTCCTCCAGGGCTTGGCCCAGGGAGACCTCACATTTGCTGAAGGATCATGTCCTTACTGGCACCCCTCCCCCTCGACCCAGGAAGTATGTCTGGAGAACCCACTCTAAGGAACTTCCAGCCTCTCCCCTTTCATCAGGGAAGGTAGGTTCCCCTCGTCCAGTTCCAGGAGTTGTTTTGTCGTGTTCTCGTGAAGCCTCCCCTCACTGCCAGGCCCCTCCTGGCCGCACTGCCCTCTGAAAGCCGGAGGGAGCCCGTGTGCTGCCCGCCCTGGCCCTGAACATGTTCTGTCTTGCACTGCTGACATGGCACATGGAATAGTTGTTTAGAGTTCAGACCGGCTGTGTGACCCTAAGGCAATTCACTTAGCCTCTCTGGTTCATTTTCCTTATCAGTAAAGAAAAGATCATTACAGGACGAGAGCTAAGGTCGGGGCATGGCACAGTGCCAAGCACACAGCAAGTATGTAATCAATGTTTGCTGAATGCATGCTTGAATGGATGTGTTAATCATCTGTGAATGAGTGAACAGTGCAAGTCTGGCTCAGGAGTACGTCTGGAAATTTCCGGGGATCTCCCTAATGGGGCTGTCCCTCTATTGTTTGAGCTGATGGAGGAAGCACACACTGCAGCGAGGAACCTTCCCTCCTCAGGCTGTTACGAAATCTTGTTTCTGGCAATCCCAGCAGGTACCTGGGCACCTCTCTTCTGTGCGCCCACAGCGCCCTCTGCTGTCTCTACTGAAGCACGTTTTACCCTTGACAGAGGCTCTCAGACAGCTTGCAGGAACAAGGTACCCAGAGGAAGCTGGTGAGGCTCGCTGGGCCCGAGAACATCAACAGCACCACCTGCAGGGCAGCTGTAGCAACTGACACTAGGGCGGGGTGGAGACTGCGGTGAGTGGGAGCCTTCCTAACCAAGGACAGCTGGCCCACAGCCTCAGGCCACGGTGGTCACCTGGGAAGTGGAAACAGGTGTTGCTGGGCCCACCGAAGGTCCAGGAAATAGGAATTCTATGTGAAACTCCTGCTTATAAAATTTGTCAACTGGTTTTAAAGGGAAACAGGACATGGACGAGGAAGCATGGTGTGTGGCGGACAGAGCATGATGCAGCGGGCGGCGTGTAACCTCCGCTGGGCCTCGGGGCCCTCGTCATCCCTGCTCTGTTGCCTGGCTCATCGCTGCAGTCCCAGGGCAGGGCCCGGCGGGGTGGGCACTGGATGAACGTTTGTTGAATGAATAAATGCAGGAGCACACGACCGCAGGAAGAAAGGAGGGAGTGTGAAAGAACAGTGCTCCGTTGTCTTGTGACCATACAGTGTTGATTCAGGATGAAAGGAAAGTGAGGGTGGGGGAACAGGAGCAGCAGCTGGTGGCAGGGAGCAGCTGGGCAGGGCTTTCAAATAGACAGGATCCCCTGTGGGCAGTGGGTTCCCTTGTGTCTGAAGGCCAAAGGGAGGCCAGGGCTGAGCCACGGAGGTCCTGACCCAGACAGGCGGCTGTTGGCTCCATCAACAAGTGCCCCACCTAGCCTTCTCACTGCAGTCCCAGGCCAAAGGTTGGAATTAGGTGTGGTAAGGAGAGGGGAAACGCAGAGCCTCCTGCTAGGGCATAAATTGGGGCAATATTCCTGGTTCTGGACAGTGACTCTTGAGGCTACCACTGGGAGAAAAGGTATGGCTTCCTTGGCTGTGTTAGGAACAAATCAGTGCACAGGTGAGCCGGCAAAGCTGCTGTAACTCCACCCCAACCATTGCACCCCTTCCCCTCCCCTTCCCCCTTCCCCTCCCCACACCCCTTCTCCCTCCCTGAGCCCCTGCTGTTGTCCTTCAGGAAGTTTTGCCCCTTCTGAGTTGTCCATGTTATAGCAGGTGTTACAAGGGGGGTGTAATGCCAGGCACACCGTGAGCCTTCCCTGGGCTCTGCCTCTAGCCTGTGGGAGGGAAGCTGGCTGAAAGCTCACAGTGGACTGAGGGCCTGGAAGCTGGGTTCTAGTCCTAACTTTGCCCAACTTGCCGGGTGGGGTCTGGAAGCTATTTCCATGTCGGGGCTTCTGTTTTCTTGCCCACTCCGTGTGGAGGAGAGTCAGCTGGCCTTCGGGTATTGTCTAGCGCTGACGGCAGGTTTCCATGGGACGTTGGTGGGCCCCATGAATGCTGTAGGCCTGGGGGCTCACCTGCTGCTCCCCAGCAGGGGAAGGCAGGTCCCCCTCCCCACAGGACAGTGGAGCCTGGGGCCCAGCCGCTTCCAGCTGCACTCAACCTGCTGACTCTTCCCGCAGCCCCTGCCTTCCTCCTTGCTGCCCTATATCTTACAGAACCTAGTTTTTGTCCTCATGTTGTCCCCGAGGTTCCAGATCCTTCCAGAAGTGTCTGGCGACTATCTCAGTGTCTGTTGTTGGCTCCCTCTGCCTCTCGGGAATCCCTTGGAAGCATACAGCCCTGTATAGACAACGAAGGGCTCTCACATACTTGACCATGTTGGCATTTTAATTGCCGGCCTTTGGGTGGGTCTGGGATTATCCTCTCCTTGAGCGTGGGGGTTCCCGTGCTTACTCAGCCCTGGATGGTAAGCTTTGCCTATGAGAGACATCTGAAAAACGTTTGCAGATTAACATGTGACTGCCTGGATTTTGATGCTTGAAGATTGTTATTTCCTGTAATTAGGAAGTAGTGTGGCATAGGAGAACACAGAGAAGGAGGAAGTGGGAGGTTGTGATGGATAGGGAGATGGGGGAAAATTCCCAGAGTGCGTGCTGCCCCCTTGTGGCCTTCCTGCATCAGGACAGCTTGTGCCAATCCTTGGCCTGGGTTCTCAATCTTTCTGTTCTCAAGACTTTTTTGCACTTGAGTATCTCAAAAAGCTTTTGTCTTTGTCGGTTACGTTTATTAATATTTATAAATTTAACATTTTAAAATACTTATTAATTCACCTAAAATAGTAAGCCCAATTTATAGTAACACATTTTAAAATATTTTAATACAAAATAATTATATTTTTTCAAAAAAATGCCAGTGAGAAGAGTGACATAAATAAAAAAAATTTTGCAAACCTCTTCAATATATGGCTTAAAGTAAGATCGTTGGGTTCTCATATCCACTTCTGCATTCAATGTATTGTATATGTTGTTTAGTTTGAAAATAGGAAGAAAATCCAGCCTCACACAGAGATGCGTAGTTGGAGAATGGAGAAATATATATTAACTAGAGGCCCGGTGCACAAAAATTTGTGCACTGGAGGGGGGGTCCCTTGGCCCTGCTTGCCCCCTATCACATACTGGGAGCCCTCAGGGGATGTCCTACTCCCTGCTCCCTGATCCCCTTGGGGAGCAGGCCTAAGCCACAGTCTGGCCTCCCTTTGTGGGAGGTGACCCGGCTGATCAGGGGAAGGCACCAGCCCCATCACCCTGCTGTTGCAGCCACTGCCAGTCACCGCAGCCACCGAGGTGTTTTCATCAACACGGACTCCAGTCCCTTCACCATGAAAAAATGACAACTTTCTTTAGGCATTTTCAAGATGTGTCTTTCATGGGATATGACCTTTCTTTCTTTCTTTCTTTCTTTCTTTCTTTCTTTCTTTCTTTCTTTCTTTCTCCTCACCTGAGGATATGTTTCCATTGATTTTTAGAGAATGTGGAAGAGAAAGGGAAAGACAGAGAGAGACATCAAAGTGAGAGGAACACTTTGATTGGTTGCCTCCTGCATGAGCCCTGACCTGGGCCCGGGCCAGGGAGGAGCCTGCAACCTAGGTACATGTCCTTGATCAGAATTGAACCCAGACACTGCAGTGGGCAGGCCAAGGCATTATCCACTGAGCAAAACCAGCTAGGACAGGATATGATATTTCTTAGCCCTCCAGCAGCGGACCTTCCTTTTTTTCTCCAGGAGTGTAGTAAAAAAACCCTAGATCACCTATTTGGATTCTTATTACCCAAGGTACTAAGAATATTACCAGTGGCATACAGGGAGCTTAGCCAATGAGCGGTCAGAAAAGGTGTTTCCTCTGTAGTTCACACCAATTGCTGTCTGAGCCCTTGCCCAGGCCTAACGCCTCTGGATGAGTCATTAGGCCTGGGCAGGGGACCACCAGCTCCCGCAATCCTCAGCTCTGCCCCTGCTCCCCACCATTGCTGGATCCCTCCCTGCTCCCCGCCATCGCTGGCTCCTCCACTGCCCAGGCCTAATGACTCTGACTGAGGTGTTAGGCCTGGGCAGGGGATCCCCAGCTCCCCACAATCACCGACACCGCCCCTGCTCCCCGCAATAGCTGGCTCCATCCCTGCCCAGGCCTAACGCCTCTGGCCAAGGCATTCAGCCTGGGTAGGGGACCCCCAGTTCCCTGCTATTGCCGGCTCCACCCCTGCCCAGGCCTAACGCCTGTGGACAAGTCATTAGGCCTGGGCAGGGGACCTCCAGCTCCCCGCCATCGCTGGCTCCATCCCTGTCCAGGCCTAACGCCTGTGGCCAAGGCATTAGGCCTGGGCAGGGACCCCCAACTCTGCTCCTGGTCCCCACGATCACTGGCTTCACCCCTGCCCAGGCCTAATGCCTCTGGCCAAGGCATTAGGCCTGGGCAGGAGACCCCCAGCCCCCGCAATCACCAGCTCCGCCCCTACCCATGCCTAGCTCCTCAAGGCGTTAGACCTGGGCAGGGGACCTCTCAGCTCTGATTGCAGGCTCCAATAGCTGCTGGGCTCCTACATATGCAAATTAACCGCCATCTTTGTTTGGTTAATTTGCATACTCATCCGATTGGCTGGTGGGTGTAGTGAAGGTATGGTCAATTTGCATGTTTGTCTATTATTAGGTAAGATAGTCTTTAAATATCATCATGGATATTATTTTTAATAATTCCCCCAAACTCAACAAGCAGAGGTTTCTTAAGGGTTAGCTGCAATGTGGCATCTGAAACCATATCAATGAATCCTTTGTACTCTGTCAAATTAGAATCCATTGGTCTATCAGGAAATGTGAACAGGTCCTTTAGCCAAGCATGACTTTGTAACTTCATGGGCGGTCATCTGAGAAGTAATCATTCACTGCGTTATTCTCATTTCCCAATGCTGACCCATTTCAGATCTATACACAGGGCAGGAAGTTCCCAGATGTGGGACAGGACTCCCAGGGCCCATGGGCATCCCCAGTGGGCTGGCTTCCTGAGGTCTGGGGTGAGGAAGGAGTGCAGGGAGCTTGGGCAATCATGCTCTTTCCCAGGGAGGAGGCACCTGGCTTATTCACAGGGCGGGTCCCTTCTCTCGACCGAGTCTGGCTTCTCCAGTCCTTCTCAGGGCTGTGGAGGGAGCAGGCTCGGAGCCTCAGAACTCTGCCCTTCTCTCCACCTTCAATAGGGACCTAGCTTTCCTCCTCTCTGGGAGGCCAGAGCCCCAGGCTCCCTCCCCAGGAGGAGAGCTCTCCAGTGAAGGGAGAGTGAAGGGCAGAGGAGGAAGCTGCTGAAGGAGGGCAGGGCAGAGGCCAAGCCCGAAAGAGAGGAGCTGCCAGCCAATAAGGGGTGAGCTGCCTGCACCCTGAGCTGCATGAGATCCCAGGTATTTCTGTGTGTGGGTGCGAGTGTACTTTCTTGGAAGGATCTGGACTCTATCAGGTTAAAATGTTAACAGAGTGAAGAAAGCTGCCTTGATCTCCCTCCCCTCTTGAATCCTTTCTCCTAAAAAAGAAAATTTTCCCTATTGGCTGTGCGTCCTGGGTTTACCACTACCCAATTTCTTCTCTTTCTCTCTAGCCCTGAATCTGTATGTATTATGTCTCACTTGCCTCCTTTTCTGAGGCCCAGTTTCCTGATGGTAAGAGCGGGTATTGTAGGGCACTGTGAGGAAATTTAATGAAATGTCTGTGGAGTCTACAAAATACCTGGAACATAGGATATGATCAGTAAGTGGTCATTGTTACTGTAATTAGCATCTGTCAGAATTTTGGGGGGTGAAGTACCCCATACCTCTGACTCTTAAATAGAGCTAGAGATGAAGCCAGTCCTACCCCTACTTATAGTTTACTGCTTCTGAGCCTCATTGTGTTCACTTATAAAAGTGGGGTTAATAAGATCTTATAGGAACTTTTAAGGATCTATATATATAAAAGTCTAAGCGACCGAACGACTGAATGATCGGTCACTATGATGTGCACTGACCACCAGGGGGCAGACATTCAACGTAGGAGCTGCCCCCTGGTGGTCAGTGCACTCCCATAGCGGGAGCACTGCTCAGCTGACCAAGGGCGCTAGACTCTGGGCTCACAGCTGGCAAGTGCAGCTGCGGCAGAGCAAGCCTCTCCTACCTCCGCAGTGGCAGGCACAGTGGGGCCGGGATGTGTAGGAGCAGCATGGCATCCAGCCCAGGCTCGGGCTCCTCCCAGGCCGCCTGCTGCTTGGTGCACTACTATATCCCTTGTAGGGTCCCAGATTGAGAGAGGGTGCAGGCCAGGCTGAGGGACCCCACCAGTGCACAAATCCAGGCACCGGGCCTCTGGTTAAATATAAAATCACAGAACTAGATGTAAAAACATGTATAGCTACTAAAGGGTTTTAGAAACTGTTATTGTCTCTACTGGAAAGCCCACAATGAGGCACTGTGCTCCCCTGAGGCATCAGAAGCTCCCAGGGTCACAGGGGGTGGGTAAAGGTGGTGGCTAGACAGAGGTATGGGTGCCCTCACCTTTCCTGAGCCCCAGCTGAAGGTCAGGCCCTGTGTTGGGGACCATGAGAAGCCTGGCCAGGTGCTGGCCTGGGAGGCGATAGGGCACCATGCAATGGTGCGCCCCACTTGAAGAGTGAGTGCGGTTGGATTAACCGTCAGTGTCTCTCCCAGGGCCGTGGTCCACAGTCTTCTCATTGGTGTCCGGGACCACGTGGGGATGCTGCTGTGGCTGCTTGTCCTCTCGGCTCTGAGTCTCCAGGCCTGGGGTAAGCTTTTTCGTGGGGTCAGAAGTGCTTTTGGCATAAGCCCCAGCTGGTTTCCCTTGCAAATTGTCCTCTCCAGGTTTATCACTCTTCCCCACCAGTCCTATGTTCCCCTTTCGAGCTCAGCTCTGGTCCCTCCTCCCTGCTGAGATGGGCTCTAGTTCTCAGTCTCCCCAGCCTGCCCAGCACACCTCATCTTCAGCGTCACGGTCATGGGTGTGACTTTACAAAAGAGCAGGATCTCAGCCTCGGTGGAGACCCTTACTGACCTTGTCTTATAGACAGAGAAACAGGCCACACTGTGGCAGTGATAAGGGCATCTGTTCATGGTTGTCTGACAACTTTGGGGAGGCTGCAGAGTGTAGTGGTTATGAACATGGTTATGGAGCCAGGCAGCTTGGGTCAGAATCCAAGTCCATGGCTTAAAACCTGTATCATCTTAGACAAGTCATTTAATTTCTCCGAGCTTTAGTTTCTCATCTTTGTAGAAGAAGTAGCTAAGTTGCTTTGCTTATCTTATAAAGTTGTTTTAAGCCACAAACCTGACAGTGCCCTTGAAAATGCTTGGTAACCTTCAGAGCTGGCCTGTGGGAGGTGATGTTGGTGACATTGCTGGTTCTAGTGGTTATTGATCCCATGACCTCAGATGCTGGCCAGGCAGAGGGGGATGAGCCATGTTTGTAATGACTAACCCTCAATTAATCCTATCGGAAACATCTAGTTTGTGAGGGCAGTCACAGCAGTTGGAAATTTTCTATATTTCTAGAACCTTGCCTGGACCAATAGGTTGTGTGTGTGTGTGTGTGTGTGTGTGTGTGTGTGTGTGTGTGTGTGAGAGAGAGAGAGAGAGAGAGAGAGAGAGAGAGAGAGAGAGAGAGAGAGATTCTGATCTATTAATAGGTAAGCAGGTGAACTGGTAAAGGCTGAGCCGCTCAAATAAGGGGATGGAGAGACTGCAGAGCCCCTGGAAAGGGGGAGGGTTAGGGGAGGGTGGGAACCTGAAGGCCTCACTGGGGCAGATGTGAGAGGCCGAGGCAGGGTGAGGCCTGAGACATTTCTGCCTTGTTTCCTGGAGGAAGTCAGGGGACTTGGGGAGACTGAGAAGGGGGACTGTGGAAGGTTGGGGGGGAGGGGAGAGGGTGCTGGGGGTGGGTGGGGGGTGGGGGAGCAGGCAGAGCCCATGCCTCTGGGATGGTCCAGGTGTTCTCTGAGAACCAGCACCAAGCACAGTGTTCCTTTGTAGGGTACTCCCCTCAGTTCTCCTGGAATGAAACCCAAGCCAGAGAAGTGTCAGAGCGGCTTGTGGACCTGTTTGTGGGCATCTCACAGCTCATTCGCAAGGGTCGCAATGGTGAGCTGACTTGGGGCTGACTGGGGCTTCTTAGGTGTCCAGCATGTTCCTCAGGACTTCCCTGCGGCTGGCGGGTGGGGGGGTGGAGTCCCAAGAGGGGCATTCACCAAGGAGTGCCATGGAGGACTTGAGCCCTCAGGCCAAGGTGAGGTGCGGGCAGGAGAGAAGACCTGGGGAAGAGACCAGGCCCTGTTCCCAGCTCCCAGCAGTAGGGTGGAGACCCCCTGCCCCTCAGAGAGCTCCTGGAGTCCCCAAGATGGACACAGACAGGGAGCCTCAGGGGACCTGGGGGCCTCATGGGCCTCTCACAGTCCTGCCCGCAGTGACTTTTCATTTGAAAGAGAGGAAGCTACATACCTGATGCTCATTGGGGATTCCTGGCGCTCTGGACCCGGGGCTCCCTAGTTTGAGGGCAGTGGCGGACTTTCCTGAGAGTCACCTTGTTGGGGAGGGGCAGGCCAAAAACACAATCAGAGACACAATCAGAGTCACGGGCAGTGCCAGTGAGGACAGCACATCCTAGGCATCCACGTGAGGCCTTGAAAAGAAGGCAGCTCAGGACCAGGGTTGGGTGCGAGTGTTGCTGGGGCTGCTTTCTGCAGGCGGAGGGTGAAGTCGGCCAGAGAGGAGTTAAGGGTGGATAGCCTCCAGGGAAGCACAAGAAGCCAGTGTTTGGAGAACAAAGCAACCCGACTTCCATGCTGAATACAGAGTCCGATGAGGGATGTTTTTAGCCTAAACAGACTATGGAGATGCCAAGGGGAGGCTGTGGGTGGTGAAGGCCTCCCCCAGGGCCTGTCCCATCATCAAAGGGCAGGAGAGGCCCTGAAACAGGAGGATGAGGGTGGCGTGGGCAGCGGGCCAGGGGAACTGGGTAAGAGCTGCTGCATGCCATCCTTTTGTTCCCTCTGCAGATGCCCCCACCATTGTTTCCCGCAAGGAGTGGGGAGCGAGATCTCAGACTTGCTGGGCCCAGCTGACCCCACCTATGGCCTATGTCATCACACAGCAGCTCACGGGGATGGAGTGCCAGGAGCAGAACATTTGCAGTGAGAAGCTACGGGGCCTTCAGGCCCATTCCGTCTACACCAAAGGCTGGTGCGACTTGGCCTACAAGTAAGAGCCACACTCAAGTTACTCTAGTCAAAGAGAGTTGGACTGGCTCTTCTCTCTTCTCCATCTTCCTTTCATGTTGCTTTAAATAAAATAAGTACAAAATGTTAAAACACAGCTGCCCCTCCTTCTGAGGATGGGTGAGAGGGTTCCTGTGACCGGTATTTGCCATTCAATCCACATGTCCTTGCCTGGCAGCTTCCTGATTGGGGACGATGGCAGGGTGTATGAAGGTGTCGGCTGGAATATCCAGGGTTTGCACACCCAGGGCTACAACAACGTCTCCCTGGGCCTCGCCTTCTTTGGCACCAAGGAAGGTAACAGTCCTCCCCCGGACCCTCTGCTGGAGAGTTATCTATATTCTCTTCCTTCGCTCCATCGTCTCCACACTCCTCTCTTTTCTTTCTCTTTTTTTTAAAAAAAATTTTTTATAGAATTTATTTGAGCCAAACTGACCACCTCTGCTGGGGAGCAAGATCTCAAACATTCCCCGCACGCCTGTCGTTTCAGCCTCCACCACACTCTTCCAAAGTCCTTTCCTCACTTGGACTCTATGGTGTGGTGTCCTTTGTGTCCTCTTCCACTTCTCTGGTCTGCACTCTGCGAGGTTGCTGACGCCACCAGTGAGCTCACAGTGTTGCCGTCACCTCGGTGTCTGAGGTTGTGTGACACTGAGCCTGCACAGAGGCAGAAAAGCAAGGCTTCCTTTTTCCTCCAGTGGCTCCCTTTGGGAGGACCCACCGAGAAGCAGGCAGGCAAGGAAGTCTGAGGAATGTCTTTGTGGGTGTTTACCCTGCAAAACAGAGGAGAGCGCAGGGCCAGGTGGAGTGGAGAGCTAGTAGATGAAGTCACAGCATGGACCGCAGAGGTGTTTCTGTGAGAATTCTGTGAACGGGTGAGAAGAGCAGTTGCCACATGCATGATTGTGGGAGCTGCTAAGTGAGTACTGTCACACTTTTCTTCATGCGAGGTGTACCTGACCTGGTCAGGTGGGCCTCTCTTTGCATGTAGATTGTATTGCCGCCCAACTCTTCCACCTAGAGATGGAGTGGATACAAGTCTTAGTTTGGCCCTTGAAAGAGGTCACAAACTTGGCCTCCAACGGCTGTCCAAGTAGTTCTTTGCCTCTTAGTACTGCTGTCCTAGCTACTGGACCAGTTTCCTCTCTTCCCATCCATCAGTTATTCAGGCTCAGGTGGTAACCTCACCCTCCCTCCAGATCTAGACCAGATTGGAGTCTCTTGCTGACAGTTTGGTGATCCATGTCATCCTTTTTCAGGCCACAGTCCCAGCCCGGCTGCCTTATCAGCCGCAGAGGACCTGATCTTCTATGCCATCCGGAAGGGACACCTGTCCCCCTGGTATATTCAGCCACTACTCTTGAAAGAAGAGATGTGCCTGGCCTATCAGCAGCCAGCAATGCCCAGGAAAGGTGAGGTCCTCCATCCCACCTCCTCCCCCTCCCAGTGACACCCAGACACCAGGGAAGGTTTTTTTCCTGTTGGTGTTCATCGATTTCTTGGGACCCAGAACACATCTCATGCTGAGATCCAGAAAGTTCTGAGAGGGTACCTTCCTGACCTCCACTCCTTCCCACTGGAATGATATGGCCATGGGGCCATTCTTGACACCAGTATGTGTACACACATTTTCACTCCATCAACAGGTATTTACTGAATATCAGACACTCTTCTAGGTACTGAGGATACAACCATGAACAAAACAGACAGCTTCATATTTCAGTGAAGAAAGACCAAAAATGAAGAAATTGACAAGTAAAATGCATATGATGTCAGGTGACAGGAAGGCTATGGAGAAAAACAAAGCATGGTCATGGGGCAGTAAACGTATATATATTTGTGTATATTACGTGAGTACACACACACACACACACACACACACACACACACACACACATACCTTTCTAAATGCAAAACTCAGCCAACCTGCAACATGACCACAGCATTGAAAAAAACCTGACTTCACAGATTATGCTGACATCAGAGTGAATATTTCAAGAAACTGGATAATAAAAATCATAACCTATTTTGGAATGAGCAAGTAGCAGCCTAAAACCAGTACAATTAATAAGCACTTTCAATAGCTTAGCACATTCTCTGCTAGAGTGGATCTTTTCTTGGACTCAAGGATATACTGTATATTAGAGGCCCAGTGCACAAATTTGTGCACTAGTGGGCCAGGCTGAGGGAACCCACCAGTGCATGACTGGGGCTGGAGAGGGACACAGGAGGTTGGCCAGCTGGGGCGGGATCGCAGGAGGGCTCCAGGGAATGTCTGGCCCATCTTGCTCAGTCCCGATCGGCCAGACCCCAGCAGCAAGCTAACTACCAGTCAGAGCGTCTGCCCCCTGGTGTTCAGTGCACGTCATAATGAGTGGTTGAGTGGCCTTTGCATATTATGCTTTGATTGATTGAACAGCTGATTGGATGACCAGACACTTAGCATATTAGGCTTTTATTATATAGGATATTACTCTTCACTCAAGGATATGTTTGATTGATTGATTGATTGAGAGAGAGAGAGAGAGAGAGAGAGAGAGAGAGAGAGAAACATCAATGTGAGAAACATCAATTGGTTGCCTCCCATACATGTCCTGACCTGGGGTCAAACTCGCAACCTAGGTGTGTGTCCTGATTGGGAATCAAACCCCCAACCTTTCCACGTTTGGGATGACACTCTAACCAACTGAGCCACCCAGCCAGGACAAGGATATTTTTGTTATTTTTTTTTTAATTGTACATCTCTAAATAAAGTTTTTCTTGCTTTCAGACAAATGCTATCTTCAGTAATGATAATCTCTTCACATTTGTAGTTCTTTATAGATTTCAAAATACTGTCATATACATGTGATCAGTTCAGAGATGCTGATTTCTGCATATTGGTCCTGTTACATAAAAAGCTCACGCACCTGCATGTATTCGCAGTGCATATTGAAACATGCAGGTACACTTTGTTTTTTGAACAAAATGGCCATGACTCTGCGATCAACGTTTCTTCCCCTTCTGCTCACACACCGGTTTCCATAGTTGTAATCAGAACCTGTAGATTTTTGCCTCTGCCCATTGGCTGCAGCCCCTTGACCCAGACAATTCCTGTGTGGCCTTTTGCAGAGCCCCCCAGCTGAACGCATGTTAGGGTATTCCCCTGGTGCCGGAGGGTGGGGAGACCGAGGAGCAGCCCTGGCTGCAGTGGTGTGATTGTCCACGTGTGGGCACAGGAGCAGTCCCATGGCCTTGTTTTTGTTGTTATGGGGTTTTTTTTTCCAAATTTAATTTAAATTTATTTTTTCCATCATCCTTTATCCCTTCTATGCCCTCTACCACCTCCACCCATCCATGGTCTTGGTTTCTCACCTCATCACAGCTTGCCCCAGCATCATCCCACGGTCAGCGTGGGAAGCCAGAGAGACACACTGCCCTCAAATGAGCCTCCCAGCCAAATACGTCATCATCATCCACACGGCTGGGACGACCTGCAACACATCCGCGGACTGCCAGACTCGCATCCGAGACATACAGTCCTACCACATGGACAGACTGGACTTCTGTGACATTGGATATCAGTAAGTGGGGTCAAGGCTGCAGGAAGGCAGGCTGGGGGAGGAACCGACATTGCTGAGCCCTTCCTTTGTATACCAGGGGCTTTACATAAGGCAGGGTCTTTTATTTGTGCAAGACTCTGGGCTATCATTCAGACATAGCTAAGGGTTAGCTATCTCTCCTGGGAATATTCTCCTCTAGGGAAGACTCTGAAAAGAAGACATTAGAAACAATAGTGATAAAAGCAAAACTGTGAGCCCCTCATGGAAGACCATGGAAGGGTTGTGCCTTTTTATGTATCCCCTTCCAACACTGAGAGACACAGGCCCTGCTCAGCCTCTTCCTCCGTCTGGCCCAACCCCAACTTGCTCCCTCTGATGTTAGAACCCTGCAATGCCTCTGGTACTATTACTCCACTTTATACACATGGGATCTTTTAACCTCTCTGGGCCTCTTTAGCCTCATCTCTACAATTGGGAAAACGATACCATATCTACTTGAAGATAGAGAGCAAAATCAGAATGTTCTCTTTTTGCCCCTTTAACGCATGATCTATCATAAAAAACACATTGAGCTAATGGAATAGCAGAAGCTAAATAGAAGATGCCTTGGCATTTCATAGAAGGGATGTAAGGTTAGAGGATGACAAATTGCAATCATTCATCTATGACTTAATCACAACAGCTTTTGCAAATTCTCAGGGAAGAGGGCATTTCAAGAAGAGAGTGGTGACGTGGGTCAGTGTAATCTGGATCAAAAATATGTTTCCATCGTACTAGCGTCGAGGCGGTCATTGGTCACCTTGGGGAGGTCAGATTCCGTGGCATTGTGGGGAGAAAGGCCATGTCCCAGAGGGGGACTGCAGTGGCTGTTATTATTGCTTGTCATGGTCTGACCTCACTTCTCAGGTTCAGAGATTGTGATTGTCTTTTTGTTTTTGCTTCTCTGTTTTGTCTCTGTGCACATTGGCACATAAGAAATGTTCAGCCAACATTTGATAAATGAATGGGAGAATGAATGAATGATTCAAGGAGTAAATGAAGCCAATTCTTCTTCCAAGAGTGACTTTCTCCGTTTTTCTTTGCCCACTCCTAGCTTCCTGGTGGGCCAGGATGGCGGTGTGTATGAAGGCGTTGGCTGGAATATCCAAGGCTCTCACACCTATGGATACAACGATATCGCCCTAGGAATTGCCTTCATAGGCAACTTTGTAGGTAAGGTGTGAGCATGGGGCAGAGGGGTTCGGGCAATGAAACCTCCTGTGTAATGTCCGGGGAGCATGGGGGGAAAGGCAACCTTGTGGTGCCTGACAATGTCAGGGGTAAATTCTAGCTTTCAGGAACTCAAAACAGGATGCAGGTCACCCAGGAGTCCCTCCCGGACAGAATGTTTCCTCCAAATCCACCCATCCCCATTCCCAGTTCCATCTGTCTTTATAACCATGCCCTAGAACAGTGATGGCGAACCTATGACACGCGTGTCAGAGGTGACACGCGAACTCATTATTTTGGTTGATTTTTCTTTGTTAAATGGCATTTAAATATATAAAATAAATATCAAAAATATAAGTCTTTGTTTTACTATGGTTGCAAGTATCAAAAACTTTCTATATGTGACACGGCACCAGAGTTAAGTTAGGGGTTTTCCAAAATGCTGACACGCCGAGCTCAAAAGGTTCGCCATCACTGCCCTAGAACATAATCTTTTGCAAACTTTGGTACTTATATGGCTCAGTCAGCAAATGCATCCTCTTCCTTGGTAACCATGGCAACAGTGTTGAGGAGCATCACTGCCTGCTATGGCAGAGTGAGGACAGTCAGTGGTGCCCTGTCTGCCTCGCAGTGCCTGTGGAGAGGTGGTGTGCTGTGCCGTGGTTCTCACCCAGCGCAGTTCTGAACCTTCCAGAAGAAGCTTTGCAAAGAGGAATCAGGGAACACGGTGACCCTGTTTTCTCTCTGTGCCTGGCTGCCACAGATGAATTTGCTGGCCATGGGGGGAGTGGGGGTGGGGCAGAGGGAGGTTGGAATGCAGATGCTTGCCCCTGCCCTAAGCAAGGCTCTGATGATTGGTGGGGTATGTGTTTTGCAGAAAAGCCACCCAATGCCGCAGCGCTGGAGGCGGCCCAGAGCCTGATCCAGTGTGCGGTGGACCAGGGGCACCTGGCTCCCAACTACCTGCTGGTGGGGCACAGTGACGTTAGCCAGATCCTGTCTCCTGGGAAGGCTTTGTACAACATCATCAGCACCTGGCCTCACTTCAAACAGTGAGGGCCCGGCAGGCTTTGGTCAAGGAAGCTGTGAACTCTCCGCCTCCATCAGCACTCAGCAAGGCCTCCTCAAACCAACAACACTGCATGGTCTGCAATACTGTCCTCTCAAAGTTATGCACTTTTTATTGGTCTTAAAGACACAGTCAAAGTAAACTCAGCACACAGCCTCACTGCTGCCTCTTCTGCCTCATTCGTGTAAAGAGATCCTGCCCAGGTCCCCTTAATCATTTAAAGTGTTGAACTCCGGCCCCACCGCCCTGCCCCAGAGGGTTGTTATGAGGATGAAGTGAATTAAATGTGTTAGGGTCTTAGAATTTTCAGTTGGCCTAGAATAGTGGTTTCATTAAAGTCAACAGAGGTATTGTTACTGTTGTTGCTGTTGTTGCGATTGTTGCTACAACACTCCTGTGGATGGAAGGATTTGCCTTTGTGGGCACCGGTCTCAGCTGCCCTGGGGGAGTTTGGCAGGATGAACGCTAACCTTGATATGAGCAGGGGGCAGCCTGTGGGGCCACAGGTTAGGCAGGTGTCAGGGCGCCCCTGTCAGGGTGTGTGTGTGTGTGTGTGTGTGTGTGTGTGTGTGTGTCTAGAGCTCATCTTGTCAGTTATTTTTCACAATCATAAGCTTGAAAAACCAAATGATGCCAAATGAATTTTCTTTGGTTCCAGAATAGAACACTAACCTGGATATTTTACAGAAAAACCCACCCAAAGGGCACAGACAGCCTACTCAAGTTCACCAGTGAGCTAAGGAAAGGGAGGAACTCTCAGATTCTGGGCACGGCACACTTCCTAGCACCCTGCTGGTCAAAGTCACTTTATGGCCCCTCCTTTATGGCAGAATGAAGTAAACCATCTTAGCAGCATTTAAGTCTCTCCACACTCTCACTCCAACCTCTCCTTTTCTGCAGAATGAGCCCAAGTGGGCAATTCACCGGCTCACCTCCTGGGCTTGCCAGTATTGGGGCCGTGGCCCACACTGTCCCACCTCCCTCTTGGCCTCTCCAACTCCACCAGGAGCCCTTCCTGAAGGCTTCCTGCTCCTCCAGACCGGAAATGACACCCCCTCCCCTGGGTGCCCATGGACTTGGCCTGGGCCTTCTGGTCGCGCATCCTCCTCAGACCTGGACTTCAAGGCTGTGCCTGCATCTTCCTGGTGGCTGTATCCCCAGGTCCACCGCAGGCCTGGATCACGAGAGGTGGGGGGAGGTCACCGATGTGTCTGCACAATGGAGGGGTAAGATCCACCCCCGCAGGGTGGGGTGAGCAGAGGCAGTTCTTCCCCCAGCTGTTCTTGGGACATTTGTCACCGAGTGGAAAATCCCAGGTGTCCGCAGGCTGCCTGAAACCCACCCACCACGGTGGCCTGTCAGATTTCTCACAGGTCAGTCCCATCCTAATTCCAGGCCACCCACCGCTCCCACTCTCCCGGGCCCTCACATCAGTGTGGGACTTGAGGGCAGACCCTCTCCGGGGCCCAGGTTCCCCCACTCCCATCAAAGGTTTCTGTGACCTTCTCACCTGTAACTGGTAACCGTGGAAACCGGTAACCGCAGCCTGGAGGCAGCAGTGGCAGCTGGCCCATCAGGAAAGGTTTTCCCCGGAGGCCCCTGCCCGCCTTCTCCCTGTGCCCACTGGCTCTTCCTCTGTCTCCTTGGCTTTCTGCCCACATCTCAGGCCCCATTCAGCGCCTCTGTCTCTGCCTCTGCCTCCCTCGCACCTCTTGCTGCCTCTCACATTCTTCCTCTCAGGCCGCCCCACCTGCTGCCCCTCAGTGCTCCTCATCTCCTCTCTGCCTGCCCTTCTGCGGCTGTGGCTGGCCCTGTCTTTGCCTCCCTCTTTTGATCTAGAATATGGCAGCGTGGGAGTAACAGTGGGACAAGGGGGCTGGGACTCCCACCAATAGGCTTCACTGGGCCCCCCAACCAAGCCCTACCTGTCCCAGGGCTGCCCGGAATGCGGGGCGGGGGGGTGTGGAGGGGGGCAGAAGGCCAAGGAGGAGGCTGCTCTGGGGAAGGTACATATTTCCCAGAGGCTTAGTCACACAGCAGTGGGACAGGTGTGTTTCTGGCCCAGCAGGTTCTGCTGGGCAGGGCTGGCAGAGGGCAGGGCCTTGGTTAGAAGAGCAGGTTCCCCAAGAGGGAGGGTGTTGTTACCTGGGAGGGGTGGTGGGGGCGGGAGCTCCTGGGAGGTGTAGCAGGGACTCTGGGGGCCATTCCACAGGGGGCTGGAGTGAGAAGTGCCTCCCCATGGTACCATGGTGGGGACCCGAGGATTCCCCCTCAGCGTGTCCCAGAGCACTTGGTACCCAAGACTGATGTTGCCAGGCGGGGGAGGAGGGGCGTATTTCTTGCTCATCCTCCAGTGCTCAGCTCACAGGTTCCTTCTCCCAAGAGTCTAGCTTTTAAAGCTCCTGAGTTAGCATTCTCCTATTCTGTTCTTCTTTGGCACTTGTTTTTTGACTCTCTCTCTCTCTCTCTCTCTCTCTCTCTCTCTCTCTCTCTCTCTCTCTCTCCAGGTTTTATTGTCTGACTTTCCCACTAGATTATAGGCGCCATGAGGGTAGGGAGCGTGCTTTCACCATTCATGTCGTGCCTGCTCCTGGAGCACGGTGGGTGCTAAGCAGAGGGTTTAGACCGGTGTGATCACAAGGTCTGGGAGCCGGGGCAATGATTTGATTGTCTATTGACTTGTCCTGGAGCAGGTGCCAAGTGCAGGTAGCTTGTCTGGCCTGTCCCTGCTGAGCTCCCACTGGCTCATCCCCTGGGGGAGAGGAGGGGTGGGGAAGGGGAAGTAGCCCTGGTGTGAAGATGGAGGGAGGGAAGGAAACGCCCCTTGGGATCAAACCAGGGTACAGCAGACCCCCAGCGCGCACATTGTAAGCGGATAATTGAGAGGGCTGACACCTAATAACGCACAGGGACTTTTTTTTCTGTGCAGACTCTGGGCTGGGCACGTATCTGTGATTTCATTTCATCCAAGCAGGCAGGGGCTACTGTTCCAATCTGGCAGCTGAGGAAACTGGCCCGGCCTGAGGAGATGAGGCCACTCTGTAAGGCCCCCCAGCGAGGGAGCGCAGGCCCGTGCCCAGCAGCTTCTGTCCCGGGTCCCACACTGTTGGGCTGTCCTCCTGTGCTCGCATTCCTTTCACAACTGGTGACTGGAAGTGGACAAAACACCAAGGGGTCCCCTGACTCAGAGTTCACGGAAGTAATTACTCCCCTCGATTCAATTGCAGTCTTCAGTGAACAAGGCGATAGGTGTAAAAAGCCCATGTAAATGGCACAGTTCTGAATTCACGTTGTAATAATAATAATAATAATAGCGATGCAATCCGGGATTGCTGTACCTTTTGGTCACATGGTCGGCCCCACTGGCCTGGTGGGTCTTTCCATCACACAGCTATTCCCCCCTCTCACCCCATCACGCATCACCAGGCCCCGTTTCCACCCCCGTGCGGGACTCTGGTTTACCTTGAAGTGCCCCGTGAGAAGTGTTTCCTCATCGTTGAAAATGTGTTGAACTCCTTCTGAATTTGATTTTGTCATCCTCTCTGAGCCATCGCTCACTTCTTTATCTTCAGCATTTTTATTCAAATCCTTCATTGCCATGCTTCACACACGTTGGGCAATGAGCGCCAGGCACTCCCACATGCATCGCCCCATTTGACCCTCCCAAGAACCCAGGGCACTGTGGTCCCATTTCACAGGTGAGTAACTGAGGACATGTGCTCAAGAGCCCAGGTTGCGCGCCCATCTCCCCGCACCATCATTGCCTGGCGTAGTTTTTCCAGAAATCTACGTCTAGGATTACAGTGACCCTCAGCCACAGGTCTCTGAGTGTGGTGCACCAGCCACCAATGGAACTATCTATCTGTCAGGAATTATCTATCATTCGATTCCTGTGATCCTGTGACTGCCAGAGGGAGAGAAGGATTGTGTGAAATACATGTGTGTGCGCACAAGGTCACACGCGGTGTATAAACACCACTGTTCATTACTATTAATCAATCCACTTTTATTATTGAACATCCACAGTCATTGTTTCTGTTATCACCAATATTCTTATGAATTCCAATCTGAAACTCTTATTCTTGTTTTTCACTAAAAGGCAAGTGTATCCTTGAACTCCATTCTTCATGGCCCTCTCTCTCTCTTAGTCTTTTTACACACACGTAATGAGGTTGACATCTCAAGTGTGCATCTTCTGGGCTTCTGGCCATCTGACCTGGGTATGGCCGCAGAATCCTATGAGTTAACTTGGACACACCAGCGTGGTGCTGAGCCGGGCACATAGGAGATGGTGTTGTATTTCTATAGTTCCCAAAGGTGACGAGTAGAGGAGTAGAGGACTTTTCTGACTGGCTTGGCGTGTGGAGGGGGAACAGAGCTTTGTGATTTGTTGTGGGAAACTGTTTATTGCCTTCACTATCTGATAAGCATGGACAGAGAACCCCCCGCCCCCAAGGCTGGGTGCCTTTGAAGCCCTAGCAAAGGTCGGAGCTAGGCGCCACCTCTGTTTGTCCAGACAGTGGTAGCTGAAGCAACTTCCCCATTTATTATTATGTAAATCCTTGCTGATGCGCTAGTCTGCCTGTTGCCAGGGGTCGCCTGCCTAAGGGCTATGCTATGGGTGCATCCCAGATCAAAAAAAGCTTGGTGAGACCTGAGCACCTGTGGAAGTCCTTCCCCTTGAGTTGGACGTGCCCGCCTGGCCCCCCAATATTCCCAAATTATCTCTTGTCTCTTCTCTTTAATTTGTGTGCGGCTCCCCTTCCAGGTCCTAAACCCTGAACCACGCGGGACATGGGAAGGAAACACTCAACAATTTGTAGACTTCTGGTGTAAGGAAGTTAAGGGGGTGTTGCTGCTTAAAATCACCGACAATCTTGGTTTAAATTCTGGTTCCAGTGGAGCCAAAGATACTTGTTCAACCCTCTAGGTTCGTTATTCTGTCCAGTTTAGGCCATGATGAAGTTCTCTGGGTTGCTATTTGAAGATGAAAGGAAAAACTTGCAAAATGACAAATAAGTGTACAATACCCATATGATCTCACACTGAGTAACGGCAACCAATGTTGCCTTCTCCCAGTGAGGTTTTCATCTGGAGGTGAGTGCGAATGAAGTGAGGGAGAGGACCCATAGGGAACCAGCATGAGGTGAGACAGAGCCCTAAAAACCAAGGGCTGTGGACCTTCTCCGGGCTCTGTCTCTATGTCAGGAATGTTCTCCCCCACTCCCTTCATTTTTTTGCCTGGCCAATTTCTATTCATTCTTTAGCGCGCGCGCGCGCGCACACACACACACACACACACACACACACACACACACACACACACACTCTTGCAGTTGTTTGGGGAGTAAGGTGGGTTAGGGAACAGCAGAACAGAACTGGAGTCCCCGCCCTAACTTGGCCAGTAGGTGGTGCAGGTGAGCCAGCTCCTAGACCAGGGCTGGGAATGGGCAAGCCCTGGTGAGTGTGGGGTGGAGCAGCTTTGCCAGGAATGATTGCCTGGACCTGCTTTGTGAGGAGGCGGGATGTCCTTCTGGTGGGAAAGAGGGGGAAATGGCTGGAGACGCAAACTTGCTGGGGCACTTGCTGCAGGAGTGTGCCAGGTGCTGGTGTCCTGGTACTTCTGCCCGCAAAACTGCTCTTGGCACATCAGGCTCCAGTGGCCAGGCAGCCTGTCCTGAGACATGGAGGAGGAGGCATGCCCGCCTCCCAGATGAGCCCAGCACTGCCTGAGGACAAATCTCCCCTCGCTCTTAGTCAGCCCCTGCTCCCACACTCCTCGCAGATATTGCTACATTTCACTTCCTTCCCCTCCCCACCCTCTTGCTGTCAGCGAACATTGAGGCCCACCAGCAGGACCTCTCTCAGCTTCCTGCGACCTCACAAATGTTCCTGCGACCACATGCCCAGAGCTTTCTTCACATCAGCCTCAGCAGGTGAGGAGCCCCTCTTCTGTAAGATCCACCTTTCTACTCCTTCCCTTGATCTGGTCCTTTTCACACCCTTGGGAATTCCTCCCCTTTTTTTAAAAAAAAATCCTCACCCAAGGATATGTTTGTATGGATTTGTAGGGGAAGGGAGGGAGGGAGAGAGAGAGAGAAACATTGATGTGAGAAAGAAACACCAATTGGTTGCCTCCCATATGCGTCCTGACCAGGGATCGAACCCGCAACCTAGGTATATGCCCTGATGAGGAATCAAACCCACAACCTGTTGGTGTTCAGGATGAGACTCCAACTAACAGAGCCAGTTTGTGTGGGACCTTTGAGGTCGTAGTAAAAAGTGATATTTCTGAGAGATCAGCCCTGGAATTAGACTGGTGTAATTTCAGTGTTTTCATTGACATTTCCTCTTGAGGGCAAAAGAGAACCAGCAAGGGGCTGTCAGGTCAGATGTGGTTTTTGTTTATTTGATTGACAGTTGGAACTGGATTCTGAAATCCAGGTTTGCAGAGTAAACCAAGCTTTCCTTGGCAGAGAAAACCCAACTCCACAAAAACCGCTGGAAGGGAGGGAACATGGTGGGCCTGGCCTTCCTCTTGCCTCTTTGGCTTCTCTCCTACCAGGTGCTCTTCCTCCACTCAGAACTCTGTCATCTCTCTTCTCTGGTTCTCTGCTCCTTCGCTGATGAGCTCATCCACCATCATAGTTTTAACTTCCCAGCTCTAAGGCCCTTCTTAGAGCTGCAGATTCGTACATGCAACGGCTGTGCAATGGCCATCCCGGCTCCCACATGTCCAGCAGTGAATGTATCTCCTTTTTCCAAAAGCCTTTCCCAAGCAGTAAAACTTCAGCTCACTCTTTCCTCCTCTTCTTCATCTACACCCACCGTAGGAGGCAGTATTGTTACTAGCTCAGTGCTTGTACTTTGAAGCTGGACAGAACTGGGACCAGATCTCAGTTTCCAGAACTGCAAAGTGCGCTATACACATACACAACTTAAAAGGCTAGTGTGAAGATTGAACGGGATAATGCAGAAGAAATGACTAATGTCAACCAAGAGCATTATAGGCCTCAACAGATACTAACTAAAATTTGCAAGCCATTAGCTGCAAGTCTTGTGGTTCTGATCTCAGAAATGGCTCCTGACTCTATCCCTTCCTTCCTTCCCCATGCTATGGCCTGAGTGAATGTTGCCATCGTTTCTTACCCAAGTTCTTCATTAGTCACATCAGACTCTTTATTTCTCGTACGGCTGAGAGTCTTTTATTTCATAACATGAAATTATATGTAATAATACGTAATTGCTGATTTCAACTAACACACTTTATCTCTTAATATTATGGTATTTTCTTATAAGATCCAGTGGCTTCAGAAAGGTGACAACCAAGAAGTCCCAATTAGGAGCCCAAGGTGGCCCAGCTGGTAAGGACACGGAGCAGGGCCTGCAAACTCAAGCCTGCCTATCTTCAAAGTCAGTGCACTTCCCTGTAGTCTAATGTCCAAAGATACAGGGACCCTGTGCCCTTCTTTTGTGGAAACTGTGATGGGATTCAGAAAATACGGATCACCCACAAGGCAACCTGGGCAGCTAAGACTGATGCTTGCTCACTCAGGAAACCTCAAACCTTCCTGTTGGAAAGGGCCAGTGGCTATGGATAAGGTGCAGTGCTGCTGCTCACCAGCAGGGGTCGCGCGAGCCTGCCTGTGCTCACCACATGTGCGATGCAGGTGGCACAGAGCGCTCTCGAGCCAGGGACTCTCAGGTAGGTTGAGATCACAAAGCACAACAGTGACGTCCTCCCATCTACACTGGGAGAGGCAAGAAAAGGTTTATTCTGAGAGATTTCTAAGAGACTATGGCCCTGTCAACACCCTGATTTTTTTTTACTTCTTGTTTCCAGAAAATAAATGTATGTGGGTTTTAGCCATTCTGTTTGTGGTGCTTTGTTACAGCAACCCTAGAAACAAATACATATGCATACTCTATGACCCAGCAATTCTGTAGGGTGGCCAGTAATAAGGTGCTATCTCTGCAGTTTGTCAATGTCCGTCACAAAAAAACATCTCCTCTGCCCCTTTCCATAGCCACCTGAATAAATCTATGCAGGGCCATGTCCCTGGCAGGGGTGAGGAGGCTGGAGTACTGCTCTCCATAAAGCCACACGCCTGCATGGAGGGTCTTCTTAGATGAGGAGGGGCAGGTAAGGAACTTCTCCAGGTTATTTATGAAAAAGGCCTTGGGGAATCTCATAAGCCACTTGGCATCCTTGAATTTTCTCTGCCCTGTGGGTCCTCCTGCTTTCTCCATGGCATCCTTCAGGCCACAGATGAAAGGGGAAGTGTCCCATGGCGGGGTGGGGGGGTGGGGGGGTGGAGGCACCAGTGTGGGGAGGGGGGTGGGGAGGAAGCAACAAGGACCAGGAGCCTCTCTGCAAGGGGTGAATGGGTAGAAGAGATGAAGATGAAAATAGGAAAGGGAGGGTGCCTCTCCACTAAGATTTGTACTTGAAGGTATGAACCTGGGTTTGGGCTCAGGATTTTCAAGGTCTGAACGCTGAGACCTAGATTTGGGAAGCAGAGCAGTGAGATTGAAGGACTAGGGCTGTAACGTGGAAGCATGGGAGCAGAAACTGGAATGGAGTCAAGAAGGACTGGTAGTTGATAGGGTGACATCTGCGTTTGGTAACCTCAGAACCTGGAGTCTAATATTATGGTGATGGTTGGGGTGGATTTAAAGTTTGAGTTTTGGAGAAATGTGACTCTGATAGCCAGAGTGACTCTGGGGACTCGCTGGTTGAATTTGGCAGAGGGGCTCAGACTTGTGGGATGGTCTGTAACGGCTGAGATTTGGGGACCTAGGACTAAGACCTGGGGACTTCCCAACGTACCTCAGAGTTGGAGAACTTCAAGATCAATAGGACTTAGAGGCCAACAGGGCAAAGGACACCTGGCAGGGAAAGTGACCACTTCGTGGGAGTCAGAGGCAGTTGAAAAGTCTGTGGGGTGGGAGAGATTGGAGGCCAGAGTAGGCAGAGTCCCCATGTGGATAAAGAACAGGGTTGCAGGGCAAGGGGGCCTCTGCCTCCCAGAAAAGCGTAGCCCACCATTTTTCTAGTATTTATAAAACTTTAATGCATTTTTATTAAATTCTCTTGTAGGTATAGTTTATAATTCCCCCCCCCCCCAATTGAAAATTTAAGCTAAAAGTTAGTAGATTTGGAGATATAGGGGAAAGAGCAAGAAAGTGTAACACCTGTTTAATAGAACTTCTAGAAGCAGTGAAAGGTGGGAAAACTAAATGAAGACCTAGTAGAAGAAAATTTTGTTGAGCTGAATAAAGATATGAGTTTTCAGTTTGAATGGGCCTATCAGATGTTAATGATAATAATAAAAAGACCAATACCTAGACAAATCCATATAAAATGTCAGAACTCCCAAGGTAAAGTAAAACGACAGAAAGCTTTCTGAGAGAGCAGTTTATCTACAAAGCAGTTCTTGGAGGGAAATATAAAGACTTAATTGGTTGCATTAGGAAAAAGGTAAGATTGAAAATAATGAAACTAGCTATATAACTTAAGTCTAAAAAGGAACAACAGAATAAACCTAAATAAGAAGCAAATGATAAAGAGAACAAACATTATTGAAATAAAAAACAAAGATATAAGACAGAAGATCTAAAAATGCCTGAAGTTGGTTCTTTGAAATGACCAATAAAATAGACTAATCTTCAGAAGATAAATTTTAAAAAGTCATATATATATGACTATTAGGGATGAAAAGAAATATAATTAAAGATGCAGCAAAGATTAAAACAGTAAGTGGATATTATGAACAACTTTATGTCAACAAATATAAAAACAATAAAATGGAAAATATTCTGAGAAAAATGTAAATATTCAAAACAGAATTAAGAATAAAAATTTTGAATGGTTATATAACCAAAGAATTTAAACTCTTCCCATGAAACAAAACATCAAGCTCAGTTTTATTTGCAAATTCTACTAGTGTTCCAGAAATAGACTTTTCTAGGTGTATAAAAATTCTTACAGAGTATAAAAAGACAGGTTCATACGCCAATGCATTTTGTAAAGCTGCCTGTTATCCTTGACACCAAAACCAGAAATGAATAGTAAAATAAAGAAAAACTGCAAAACAATATCTCTTCTGTATACAGATGCAAAATACTAAATGAAATTATTAACCTAAATCCAAAAATGCACGAGAACGATGTAAAATAACTTGACTTTTACTCTAGGAATGCAAAGTTGATTCAACATGGAAAAAATATATTAATATAACTCACTCCATTCATAGATTAGAGAACAAACTCCATGGTGTCACCTCAGTTTTCAACCACCATATAAAAACTCTTAACAACCTAATAAAGGAAGTAAATTTTAAATAAATTTAGAAGTCCAATGCAGTGGTTGGACTATTTGATCATTAAAGCTCATATGTGTTTTGATCTCCATAAATGACTGTTGTAAAATGATGAAAGTGGCAGTGACTGTAAATAAAAGAGCTGGGGAGGGGTGACTTGTCTTTCTGTCTCAAGCCGTGATTGGGTAGGAAGAATGCCTTGGTTTATTCATGTAGCAGGTGATTTGCATTGAGTAAGTCAATACATTGGCATTTACTTATGGCAGATAGAATAGGGCCTAGAACAGTGGTTCTCAACCTTGGCTGCACTTTATAATCACCTGGGAATCTTTTTAAAATCCTGATTTCTGGGCCTCATCCTCCGGAAATTCTGTTTCTTTGTTATGGGGTGAGGCCACAACATTAGTAAGAAAGAAACAGAATTTCCGGAGGATGAGGCCCAGAAATCAGGATTTTAAAACGATTCCCAGGTGATTCTAATGTGCAGCCAAGGTTGAGAACCACTGGCTTAGAAAGTTCCTGACCTGGCTGATGTTCTCCATCCCTTTTGATGTTCTGTATTATGTAATTAACAGAGTCACTGTATCTTTTTTCTTGCTAAGTGGAAGGCTTCCCGTGTTTCCCCATGATCCCTCTGGTTCTGGTGTTTAACATCTCACACACTTACATTGTTTTTTCCTAAGTTGAGCGAAGCTCCTTCAAGACGGCAGGAAAGGGCTCCTCTACCTGTTGTCCCTACAAGTGCCCAGGAACAGTGTTCACACTGCAGAGGCTCATCTGACACAAAGACGCCTTCTCCTGTCAGTCTGGGTAGCATAAGCTTGGTGGCCCCACGGTACAGCCGCCCTGCTTTCAGACCTTGGAGAGTAGGCTCTGAACTGTGAGAGAGCATCTGCCCAGGGCAGCCCTGTCTTTAAAAATCACTGAGTTCCATGAGGAGACCCATGGTGGCTACTCAATGCACAGGGGCTGTTTATTGAAACCTTTCCCCAAGATGTTTGTGTTTGGGGAGCACTTCGCGATCTTAAGCTCCAAATCAGAGTTCCTATCTTTGGCTGCCAGGCATTCTTCCCAGCCCTGGTGACTCCCATCTACCCAATCCCCTTTCCCCAGTAGAATAAATAGATGTGTTGAATGAATGTACACCTATGAGTGAGTGAATGGAAGAAAAGAGAGAAGAGGAATAGAATGAATGAACTTGGAAGCTACAAAGACTCATGGATACGCAGAAATTCTCATGATCAGCAAATTTATTGGCTGAGAAGGCACTGGGGTTGGGAGGTAGTGGTGCAGAAGCCAAGGGGAAAACTGCAGAACAAGATACAGCTGGAGGGTTCAATGGCTTCTTCCAGGGGGTTAAACGGTGAGGCTTTGGAACCTCATGGCATTATCACGAGAACACTACGCCCGTCGGCGTCCGCTAAGAACACCTCCAGCTCCCGCGCCTCCGTGGCGTCCCGCGGGCCTCATTTGCATGGCCAGCTGGGCGCCTGCTTCTGCTGGGTCTGGTGGCAGACCGGGACGCACTGGACACTCCCGGAGCCGCCGCCGCCGCCCCCAGAGGAGCCGCCGCCACAGCCGGATCCGCCGCCGCCCCCACCGCCGGAATAGCAGTCGCCCCCGGAGGAGCCGCCTCCGCAGCCGCCGCCGCCGCCGCCGCCAGACGACCCCTCGTAGTAGCACTGCTGGGGGACGCACGAGGTCTGCTGGCAGTAGCCGCCAGAGCCGCCGCCGCCGCCAGAGGAGCCCCCGCCGCAGCCGCCGCCGCCGGAGTAACCTCCGCCACCGGAGTAGCCACAGCCGCCGCCGCCGCCGGAGGAGCCGCCCCCGCAGCCGCCGCCGCCGCCACCAGAGGAGCCGCTTACATAGCTCTGGCAGATCTGCTGGCCCGAGCCGCCGCCGCCGCCGGAGTAACCTCCGCCACCGGAGTAGCCGCAGCCGCCGCCGCCGCCGCCGCCGCCGCCGGAGTAGCCACCGCACTCGGAGCCGCCGCCACCGGAGTAGCCACCGCAGCTGGAGCCTCCACCGCCGCCGGAGCCGCCGCCCCCGGAGTACTTGATGCCCCCTCCAGAGCCCCCGCAGCCGCCAGAGCCGCCGCCGCCGCCGGAGTAGCCACCGCAGCCTCCACCGCCGCCGGATGAGCCTCCACCGCCGCCGGAGTACTTGATGCCCCCTCCAGAGCCGCCGCAGCCGCCAGAGCCGCCAGAGCCGCCACCGCCGGAGTAGCCACCGCAGCCTCCACCGCCGCCGGATGAGCCCCCGCCGCCGCCGGAGTACTTGATGCCCCCTCCAGAGCCCCCGCAGCCGCCAGAGCCGCCGCCGCCGGAGTAGCCACCGCAGCCTCCACCGCCGCCGGATGAGCCCCCGCCGCAGCCGGAGCCTCCACCGCCGCCGGAGTACTTGATGCCCCCTCCAGAGCCGCCGCCGCAGCCTCCAGAGCCGCCGCCGGAGTAGCCGCCTCCGCCGGAGTAGCCGCCACCGCAGCCAGAGCCGCCGCCGCCGCCGCCGGAGTATTTGATGCCCCCTCCGGAGCCGCCGCCGCCGCTGCCGCCGCAGCCACCGGAGCTTCCGCCGCCGGAGTAGCCGCCGCCGCCGGAGTAGCAGCCAGAGCCTCCGCCGCCGGAGCCGCCGCCCCCGGAATACTTGATGCCCCCTCCGGAGCCGCCACCATAGCTGCCGCCGCCGCCGCAGCCACCGGAGCCGCCTCCACCGCCACCGCCGCAGCCACCGGAGCTGCCGCCGCCGCCGCCGCCGCCGGAGGATTTCCCGCAGAACACGGGGCACTGGGGGGTGGGCTGCTTTTTCTGAGACATCTTCTCTGAGGTGGAAGGAAACCCTGAAAGGAGGGCAGAGAGAGCATTATGGACCAGTGGAGAGAGGATGAAGGGGAGGAGGCAGCTGTAGCCATGGCAACCCATCACCAGGAGCAGCCTGCTTGAGCAGGCTTCATGCTCTCCTTGTTCAGATCCGGAGAGCTCTCAGCTGGGATTCCTAGGAGTGGTGCTTTTTGGGAAAGAGTTGCGCCCTCTCGCAGGAGGTTTTTTCCAAGCTCTACCTGTATAGCCTGGTTAGTGGGGCCCATTCTTCTCTCCCCAGCTCTGCCGCTGGCCTCTTGTGTGGTTTTGGAGCAAAGGACCCACACTCTCTCCTATTCCTCACTTCCTGTAAAGTGAGGGGTTGGAGTACTTCATCTCTCAGGTCTCTTCCAGTCCCAACACTGAATCAATGAGTGCAAATAGAAGAATACCACAGACCTTCACATAGGGTGGGGATTTTACTCATTCCCTGCACAACAGAGGGTTTGTTGGAAAATCAGAAAGCTGCAGTAACATATTCTCTGCAAAAACTTTTAGTTCAAGCTCTTGGTCTATCCCACTGAGCTTGGCCATCATCCGGGACAGTTATCAGAAAAAGGAGGCTCCCCCGTGGTCCTGCCTGGACTCCGTTGGTCCTTTGGACCACCATCTCTCACCCGATGACGTCAGCCACCGCCTTTACCACTTGTGAAGTCCAACCTTGGTCTCGGGGACTGGACTAGTAGGAAGTTGGATTCCAGCATCTCACAAGTCATTTCCCTCTCTCTGTAAAACAAGCTTTGGGGTTCTGATGGCTCCTAAAATCTCTCCCATCAGCAGCATTCTCTGACTCATTCTCCCTCTACTTCATGAGAGTAGGCTCCGCCTCTCCTGACAACCCAGTCCCAGGCCATCTCAGACAGTCTCCATAGAGTGTCTCCCTGTGCCCAGCACCAGGCCTGGCCCCTACAGGGGTGCCTGAGAGACAGGAGATAGTCTTGCATTGTGAAGTTTACATTCCGGCCAGAAGACAAGCAACACCATCTCCACAGCATCAGCCCAGCCCCCCTTTCTTTCCTGCCTGAATCCCCTCTAAGCATGAATGCAGTTGGGAAGCCAGAGGTCCAGTAGCTCCCAAAGCAAAGAGAGACCTCGCCTGTCCATCCCCCCTGCTCTGGCCTATGCAGGCCTGGTCCGGACCCGCTGAAAAGACCAGGGCCAGTAAACCCACACTTACCCAAAGGAAGGTGAGTGAGAAGAGGGAGATGCTGGCTGTGTGAGGAGCACTGGAGCTTCTGAGGTTTTATACTCTAGCTGTGACTCATCTATTGATTGGGACCAGTCTCTTGTGTTTGGCCTGTTACGTGACCCAGGTTGTCGCCCCACCCCCCTGTGATTGCACGCATTCATAGAGATTTTGGCATTCTTGAAATGGGCAGCCTAGTGAGTGACTGGCCCCTTTTCTGATGCAACTGTGCCGCAGGCTGGGCAGGGGGACGGCCAGCCGGAGTGGATGACTGGCATTGTTTTCAAATCCTCTGGCCCAGGGTGCATGCCATCACCAGAGGGCCATGCCCGAGGAGTATATCCCTGACTGCCTCTTGACATGGCCTAAGGGAATCACACTGGAGATTTCAGTCTTTGGCCGAATGAGCGGGACCTTTCAAATCCCACAGTTTGGCTTCTGATCCCATTGCTAGGAAACCTTCATAACTCTAAGGAGAGCTTGCTCCTCTTTTGACAAATGTTTCTCCCCCAGGGTCTCCTGTGCTTTGCTGGGATGTTTCTGTCTTGCCCACCGGCTTGAGACAGTGAATGAAATCCTTGCACCCAATTCGGGGTTGTACACCGTGGATACTGCTGTAACTACAGTGGGGCCTTGACTTACGAGTGTCCAGACTAACGGGTTTTTTGAGATACAAGCCGTCTCTTGGCCGATTTTTTGCTTTGAGTTGCGAGCTAAAATTCGGGTTACCAGCCAGCTTCAGATACCCCACCGCTAGTTGGCGCAGAGAACGTCACAGTGAACGCCACAACATCAGCCCAGCATCACGTGTCTCACTTGTTCACTTTGTGATTTGACATACGAGTAATTTGAGTTATGAGCTCCGTCACGGAATGAATTAAACTCGTAAGTCAAGGCCCCACTGTAATGGGACACTGGTGGCTACTTTGATTTGTTCCTGGGGCAGCAAGTGTCTGTGACAATTGGTAATGGATACTGACTTTCCTTGCAAAGGAGCCAGCTAGAGATCAACCATGTGGTCCTTGCCACCACAGCCTTTTGGCTTTGGTGTCCTGTGGTCTTGTGTGGCAACAATGACCTCAGCCTAAGAGACAGCCATGGAATGAATAAACTTGGGGTTAGGTGTCTGGGTTTAGGTGCTCCCTTTGGTACTTGCCAGCTGTGTCACCTTGACAAAGTCACAGCACCTTACCTGGCGCCTATACACAGGAGACTCTGAGTATTTGTTGAATGAACACACTCAGTTACCTTGCCCATCAGATAGGAATAGTAACACCTGTTTCCTAGGCTTGTCCAGAGAACATAGTTGTATGCAAAGTGTGGGAGTGATGCTGTTCTTTTTATTGTTTCCTCTCATAACAGCACATTCTTACCTCTAACTTGGACTACCCTTGGACCCCCAGGTCAGGAGGAAGTCCGTGGATGACTTGAGGCAAGCTATTTGTCTAGGAAAATAAAACTTTCCTCTTGACCCTGGGCCAGTACCATCCGCTCTGTGTATGCAGAACAGCATGCTCCCCCTTCTTTCATCACTGGAACTCAATTGCTATTGTTTAAGATGCCACATTTGAACTTTGTTCCACCCAATATGTGTTGCAATGACAGCTCCAATAATAAATTGGTGCTTAATTAAGGTGGAGTTTTAATGAAGCAAATGATCCTGATTAAGACCTTTAGAAACTGGTGGCACCCGTTTTAGTGTGGACAGCACAAACCCGGGTGAACACAGGGACTCCCTCCTTAGATAATGGCCAGGAGGGAGATGGTAGGGCCTGTTGAAAAGGCAGGTTTCTCAGTTTGAAGCTGAAGCACATGGAGATTTTGGAGGGAAACAGCTGCCAAATAGATGATAGCCGTGGGTACAAAACAGTTTTTTCAGTCGGGCTGTACCGGAGAGAGGAGCCTGTGTGGACCATGGTTCTAGGACTGCTCTGTGGGCCCATGTTGTTCCTTTGTGTGTTCTTTAGTTCTCAGGGAAATGTAAGGAAAAGAATAGTCAGCAGTGCGTGCTTGAGAAGGAATACCTTTCATTCTGAAATCATGGCCTTCCTACCTTTATTTGTTGTTAAAATATCATTTCTTTTAAAAGTGATAGGAAGCTGCGTTTCCTTAGTGTAGTGGTTAAAAGTGATAGGAGATTGTACTTGTTTCTTTCATGTCCTTGTCAAAATGAAAAAATTTATATATATATATATTAAGAGTGATGTTATTTCTCTATGAAATTGCAAAGTTTAGGCACCTTGCCCTAGCCAGTTTGGCTCAGTAGATAGAGCATCGGCCTGGGGACTGAAGGGTTCCAGGTTCGATTCTGGCCAAGGGTACATGCCTGGGTTGTGGGCTCGATCCCCAGTAGGGGGCGTGCAGGAGGCAGCTGATCAATGATTCACATCATTGATGTTTCTATCTCTCTCTCCCCCTTCCCTCTCTGAAATGAATAAAGAAATATATTTTTTTAAAAAGTTTAGGCACCTCAAGTGCAGGTGACCTCAAAGAGCTAATAATCTTCAAATTACCCTGCTAATTTGGAGGATTTATGTTCTAAGAAAGATATGTGTGTTTTTTTCATTCTATCAGGTTGAAGAGCCTAATGCTTTTTCATGAGTAGAGCCAACACCAGTATACTAGGCACTACGCTAAGCATCAGGGAAGAGGCCGAAGGCTTTCAAAGCTGTGCATGGATCTCTTTGGTACATTTGGGTAGGGAGTAACTCCTTGTGTGCCTCTGCCATCCTACAGAGCATATAATAAGAAAAACCTAACTAGTCCATTTACTTTAACTTGCAGAAAAGGCTGATACAACATAGTGCCGAGAGCAGTGCTGGCCCTGTGGCTCTCAGCCTGAGTTAACCTTGCCTGGGTTGTGCCTACACTACCTTGCTTCCCCATTTTACCCTCTGGACCAGAAGTCCCAATGGGCCATCTATGTGGACAGCAACTGGTGATCTCATTGCAGCATATCAGTGAGGAAATGATGGAAGTTTGTAGAATTACTACACTTAGGTATTTGAAGTTTTGTAAGACTTGGCAGGCCAGGCTTTTAAGACGTATGGCCTTTAGACATGTAACCTTACAATGTGCTTGCGGCATGTCTGAGAGCTGCAGCCTGACAGATGAGGACACGATTCCTGCCTGGACATGTGTCCTTAGAGGGGACAGCCGTAAAGCAGATGTTTCACAGTGCCCAGTGTGGTGCGAGGCATTCATAGGCGCTCTGTAAAACCTGGTGGAGTTGAAGGGGATTCTGGCTTCCCATTGGCTAACAGCCCGGGTTTGAGGGACACAGGGTCACTGTGCCCAGGCAATCCTCTGTCTGAGGGACGATTACAGCTCTTAAGTTTGGGGACCCTCAATCTGATAGAAGCCCACTCATCACAGTCTTTGAGTATCTAAAGCTATGCACGAATGCTCACAAAGTGGTAACTGAGGGAAAAATGGCAACAGGTGGTTTGTAAAGAAAATGAACACAGGGCAGGCATAGAGTTTGCAAGCCTGTAGCATCGTTTATTTCTCTTAGACGCTGGGCCTGGGAGGTATCTCAGAGCTCGGCCCCCTGTTGGCTCCCTGTCTCCCCTCTCTCCAGCCCTCCTGGGTGAGCAGTGTGAAGAGGTGGCTGACTCTGGTGGCTAAGTGGGGAGCGCAGCTTAGAGGTCTGGGAGAGGCCAGGTCCTGAGTGGCTCACAGCTCTGGAACTCCTTCCCCAGGAAGCTTCCTGAGAGGTTCATCCCACCCACTGGTTCCATCTCCCTGGCCACTTTCCCTCTTCGGGACTATAAGGAACAAGTGTACTGGTTCCAGCCTGCAAATCACACACCCAGTAGCCTTGTCTCCTTTTTCAAGTTCTAACTGTCCTTGAGAGGATGGTCTTCATTGGTTCTTTACTCTGCGGCCTAAGTTTCATAGAGTTTATACCCCCTGGGGCTTGACCAGAACGTGTGGACTCTTGAGACCCTTTCAGGTTCTCCCGTGGCTCTTTGCGTGGAGGAGGACCACAGCTGAGTGGTTCATGGGTTCCCACATGGCTTGTGGGCTAGCATGCAGGGTGAGCAGTGCCCCTGGGACGTGCTTGCCTGGCTCAGATGCTTCCCATGTGGACAGACTCTCAGTTCATGGACTGCTGTCACATGTGTGTCTTGTTTGTTCCTCACAACAGTCCTGTGTGCTCAGTGATAGTATATCCTCATTTCCCAAATGGGAAGCGGCTCATAGAGGCTAATGGGATTCTCAAACTCCCACAGCCGTGAAGTGGCAAAGCCAGAATTCAGACTCAGATCTTCTGATCTTAAACTTTGCATTTTTTGCAAGCACTCTGTAGCTCTTCTTTTTAGATCAATACAGGATAGGCAGAATGAAGGGATGATGCCCAGCCGGGCTCCGGTCCATGCCCTCTGGGAGACAGGGAACAGAATTTGCTCTCATGGATGCTCCCAGCTCCTTAGGGACAATTCCATGCACTGGGAGACTCAGGAGCTGGAAGGACATGCAGAGATCATCCAAACAAGCCCAACATTTGCAAAGATAGATGAAAAACTCAAGGCCCAGACGGGCTAAACTACTTCCCAAAGCTAAGACTAAACCAGGATCTCAGCTCCCCTCCCCCAGCACCTCCTCCTCCCCTCTCCTTCCCCGAGATCCACTATAGATTCAGGGTGTGACTTTCTGCTTTCTCCTGGCAAGAGTACTTCCAGTGTTGGCAGCGAGACCAGGGAGTAGTTAAAAATGACAGTAAAAGTATTTATTGATGAGCTAGGCCTGGGCTCTCTAGCCTCTGGGCCTGGAAGTAAATGGCTGATTTCACAAGGCCCTTTCACAGATGGGCAACTGCGGAGAGCCTGAAGGCTCAGGGCCTACCTCCTGAGCTCATACGCAAGCTTTACCAACAGGGAGGAGCAGTGAGCAGTCCTTGTGGGCTCCAGTCCTGCTCTTGGTCAGGCAGGGTCTCATGAGGCCTCGCAGGACTGTGTGCAGGGTGGTCCTAGAATGTTGGCTCCTTGACCAGCCAGTCCTTGACCAGCCAGTCCACTGAAATCCAGGGGTGGCTAATCCACGCTGTTTTAATTGGATCCCCAGGCAATGGAATCTGGAAATCAATGTGACAGAAGAAAAAGCACAAACACTTGAAACCCATCGCCTTTTAGGCTCTTCGGCTTAAAGCTTTAACAGAGATAACTAACGTCAATGTGCTTCTCCTTTGCTGGGTCACTGACAAGTGCCCTTTCTGTTTTGGTTTCAAACCCAATTTTTTAAAAAGATGCAAATGCCTTGAATGATGGAGATAAGTATAACTGATTGAAGGCTGGACTTCTCTTAAAATGTAAAATGGGATACACAAAAGAAATAAAAATGCCACCGAATCTCTATACCACACTGCGATGTTCGCTCTCTTCTATCTGAAGTTCACAACGTTTTTCCCCTTTTCTTACATTTTTATTCTCTGTTCTCACACAAACTCCCATGGAATGCTTTCACTTTTGTTCTTAATTCATTTTCTTCCTCCCACTGTGGCCCTCTTGGGGAAAAAAGAAGCAAATGAGATGAGCACATTCAATTATTACAGGCTTCCTATTAGGAATATCTGTTTCGAAGGAGGAAGATGTCAAAAATTAACCACAGCATTTGATAGTGTTCCAGCAAAAAGAAAATGAATAAAAATGTTTAGACTGTTATCATCCCTGTAGTCATGACCTTTGGGTAGGTCATAAGTCAACTTTGATCCTTATGTGCTACATTTGGGAATCCCCCCGAGGCTGCCGTGGGCTGTGGTGTGACTCCTCTCTCACCCACCGACTGGTAACTAGAATTTACTACTGAAAACCAGAATCTGGATCCAGTCTGTGTCTTGACCAGTAAACCTTGTTCCTCTGACTTGCTGGTTATCCTTCATTCTTCAAATGATACTCCTTATTTCAATAGCTGAACTTGTGGAAGTTAGGTGGATGACTTGGGACAAATCTTCCCACTGCTTAACAGGGTGGAAACCGTAATGACTTGGTTGCTAGGTCTTTATGGACTTTCTTTGGGTTTGTCCATGTGCTCAGAGACTTCTGAGGTGATGGCCTATGAAGCCACTGCCCAAATATGGAACAGATTTCTAGAGCCTTCCCTTCTGGCTAAAAGGGCCATCCAGGCAAGAGCAGATCCTGTCTAAATCTTATTATTCCAATCTAACTCAGGGCTGGGCCTCCACGTGAATATTTGCTAAATATTTGTTGATTAGCCAAAGAGGTGATGAGAATTTGGTCTCATATCCAAGGACAAATGTAATCTGATTTAGTTTTCCATGGAAAGTAGCTTAAATAAATTGTCCATGGCAAACTGCTCTCCCTGTCCATCCCCCATCTTTCACCCAAAGTGCCTGATTCTCCCATTGTCTCTGCTTCCTGTTTTTCAGAGTATCTCTTGGATCATGGCTTTCCAGTGACCCTGTCCTCCCACGGCCCAGTGGTCAGCTTTCTGGCCAGACCTGAAGCAACACCAGGGAGGCTGTGAGGTTTGCTAGTCTCCGGTGTGTTCTGAACGGTAGGGATCAGAATCTTCTCTCTTCTGAGAAGGTTTTGGGGTCCTGTTGGGCCTGTGCTCTAAACCCGGCCCCAGCGCCAATGACCTGCGAGCTTGGGCAAGGCACTGTCTCCCAGGCCTCAGTGTCTTCACCTATTAAGGCCATCTGACTTACTCCCTCCAGGTTTCCTTTGGGCCCCTCCTCCCATGGCCCCTCTCTAAACAGAGGAAAGAGAGATGAGGAGGGGCAGAGGCAGTGACAAGAAAGGAACCAGATGGGATGACAAGACCATGAGCTGCTGGGAAAGAGCACAGACTCTCATCCTCCCCAGGCGCCAACCTCGGGCTCAAATCAGGGGCATTAGGGGGACTTCTCTCTCCAAGAGGATTCCTGGCCAGAGCTGAGTGTGGAGGAGGAGGGAGGGGTGCAGCAGGAGGACCGGTGAGGAAAGTTGGCTGGGTTATGAGCAACCTTGCAGAGTGTCATTACCCAAGGTGGGTATAATTGCAGGGGGTTAAGAAAGGCATGTGGGCAGGCTGGGTTGCTTTAGATTTTCCTGTAATTAGTCTATGTCATTTTGAATCCAGAGAAGGATTAATTTGGTTCCTCAGTGCTCCTTGGCAGTGATTCCCCTAGGGTGGGGGGAACTGCCCCCTAATCCTCTAGGAGGTCATTCTGCTGTAAAAATGTAAAGAAAGAAAAGGTGGCCTCAGTACAAACTGAAAAGCAAAGAAGAAAAAGTCACTCATAATTCCAGTATCCAAATACAACTGATGTTAAAGTTTTGGTAACTCTTTTTACATTGCTCTTTTTTTCTTTTTATGCATACTTCCCCTATATATAAACTCTCGATTTTGGGTGCTGATTTTCCATGTGACATTTTCCATGTGACCCCCATATTTCTATGTCCCTTCATAGTCTCTGCAACCATTCCTTTTAATGGTTGTGCTCTAGTACCCACTCCTGTTGTTAGCACTTAGACCTTCCAGTTGTCCCTTGACCTCTGTACCCTTGAGGACTTGTTATTGAATTTCGTTGGGTCGTGGTTGTCTCTCAGGGACTTTATCTTCCTTCAGGTGCACAGTGTGGCCACATAGTAGGTGAGGAGAAAGGTTTGTTGTGTGAGGAACCCCCAACCCTTTACTTCTCGTCTCCCCTGATTCTCCTTGTGCAGAACCTGGTGACTCAGTTTCCCCAAGACTCTCTAAGACCACAGAGTCATTGTTTTCCCCCAAAGGTTGTTTTCATCTTGTCTCCTTAAATGCCATCTCTTCACAGACTTCCAGTCCAGGATTCCCTAGGGTTGTGTGGTCAGAAGCAACCGTTTAGTGTATGTGAGGAGGTATGGGGATGGGGCAGAGAAGGAGTCGATAGTTCAGTAGGAATTTGGAGAAGTCAGGTAGGATGTTGAGTGCAATGCCAGCCAAGAGCCAACAGGACAAGGAGATGCAGAGAAAAGAGCAACTGGGAGCACCTTGGAAGAGGTGGGCTTAGAGTGAGGATCGGAAAGCAGGGAAAACTGTGGGCAGGTTTTACTGGTTTTGGACTTTGGCTCTCATATTGCCATTATATGTATGCATATGTATGTTTCCATGTGATATGTGTGCATATGTATATATCTATGTGTTGTGTGTACATGTGAGTATGTGTGTAACTGTGTGTGTGATGTGTGTGTATGTAGGTCTGTCTTCTCTCCTCCAAAGCCCTGCCCTCCATAGGGTTTCATATCTCTCCTCACACCTGACTCTTTCTCACAGAACCTGCCCCCCTTTCCTGGGAAGACACAGGATTGAGGGCACTCTTCCCAAGCCCCAGGGATGCTCTCTGATTCTCACTTGTCAGCCTGCCCTCGGTGCCTACAGCAACTGCATTGTGTGGAACTAACACACATCATTCTCCGTGGCAGTGGATTTGCCCTGATTATGTCATTCTTCTGCTAAACATCGTTAGTGCCCCCACATTAGATTGAAACCCAGATTTCTTAGTCCAAAGGGCCCGTGGTGGCACAGGTCCTGCCACGTCTGATTAGTTCCCTACAGGAGCATTCTGCTCCAGACATCCCATACCCCGCTGAGCCAGGCTGCACTCAATGCCTTCATAGCTTTTCCTCGCATCTGTGAATGTCTTCTTTCCTTCATTTGTCTAACTTCGACTGACTTTCAATACACCACCCAACATCACCTCTAAGAAGCCGTCCCTAACACCCAGTCTGATGGAGAGAGCATCTCCCAGCACAGGGATCCTGTCTTCCACTAGACTGAGGTCTCCTAGGAAGGGCAACCTTGTTCAATCATTGTCTTGCATCTCCAGCATCCAGCACAAGGCCTGGCGCAGCCCACAGTGAATGCTGATAGGATGGATGGATGAATGAATGCCTACTTCTGGAATCCTCAGTGGCCTGGATGTCAGGTATTTTAATCTGGGTGGGGAGGACATTAAGTGCCTGTCCTATTTTCACCTCCCTGACAAGATTGTTTGCTCCTGGAGGGCAGGACTGGCCTGCAGCTCTTGGTAAACCTGGAGCCTGTGGACATACCAGGCACTGAGTCAATATTCATTGAAAGAAAAAGAAAGAAAGAAAGGAAGGAAGGAAGGAAGGAAGGAAGGAAGGAAGGAAGGAAGGAAGGAAGGAAGGAAGGAAGGAAAGAAGATAGCATAGGAAATATAGTCAACAATATTGTAATAAATATGGATGGTACCAGGTGGGTACTGGAAATATCAGGGGAAACACTTTGTACAGTATATGATTGTCTGACCACTATGCTGTACACCTGAAACTAATACAAAATAATATTGGATGTAAACTGTGTTTGGGAAAGAAAATTTAAAGAAAGAAAGAAGTAGAGAAGAGAGGGAGGGAGAGGAAGGACAGATTTGTTTCAGGATTTGTAACGCCGCTGGTTCAAGTTTAGTGAGAATAAATGACTTTCCCACCCTCCCCAACTGTGGGTTTTCTGATCTAATTCTGGCAACTCCAAAATTTTATAGGGCCTGTTTAGTCCCCAAAGGGGGGAGATAATCGAAATTACATAGTTTTAGAAGTTTTTACATGGATGTCAGAAAAGTTTTCTGAATTATTGGTGTGGTTTGATTATCAAGATGACTGTGATATTAACATCTGACTTACTTACTCATGGTTTTAATTGCTCTCCATGATTAATTAGGACATTTCATTCCTCATAATCCCCCTGGATTATGGAAGAGTCACATAAAGTGAGGTGTGCTTTGCCCAGGCGAATCACAGCCCTCCTTATTTAATAGCTCTGCATCACTTCTTTTATTTTCTTTAGGAGAACAGTAGAGTTTGTGCTAGAACAGGTATTTGAATCCCGAGTTCTTTCCTTGTTAGCCTTGGAATTTGGAGCAAGTCACGTGACCTTAATGCGGAATATGTGGGGCGATGAACACAATACAACTTACATACAGATGATGTATTATAGCATCCTATACCTGAAACCTATATAACCAATGCCACCCAATAAATCCAATCGAAAAACAGGATATAAAATAATACCAACCTCACAATTATTGGGTCAATATAGAAGAGAACTAAATTCCAACCCTGGGCTATGGAGTGGACATTTCTAATTGGGAGAAAAGATTAGGAAATGGAATCTGGAAATATAAACCACTCATTTGAGCATTTGAGAATGAATATGGAGGAAAAAAGAGTCCTCCCCATTGCCCCTCCCTTAAAAAATGATGTATTCACATTTGAAGATTGTGGATAGAGGGAGAAAACAATTATTTTACACATGTACCACCATTTTACACATGTAAAATAATGGATGGTACTTTGCAAAGGGAATGAATAAAATGTTATTAAAAAGTTATTTTTGATCTTGAAAAGATCTTAATGGGTTTAATATTTTCATTTATTTGTTAATGTGGATAGATTGTCAAAGTAAAACTTTATTATCTCTTCAAGCCATGAATAGTATATAAAGGTGATATTTTTATAAAATTTGATATATTTTCCAGAAATGTTTATAGCTATGCACCACTTTTTTAAATCCTCACCCATGGATATGTTTTTGGTGTGTTTTTTTAAATTGATTTTAGAGAGAGAGGAAGAGAGAGAAAGAAACATTGATGTGAGAAAAAAACATATGAGAAACATCAATTGGTTGCCTCCCTGTGACCCGACCGGGGATTAAATCTGCAACCTTTTGGTGTATGGGATGATGCTCAGCCAACTGAGCCACCTGGCCGGGGCCCAATGCACCACTTTTAATGTGTATTAGAACAAACACCTTTTATCATTTATACTTTTAATGGATACTATTGCTTAGAATGAGGTAAAAGGAATAATATTTCGGTAATATACCTTTTAAAATAAATTTAGTGAAAGAAAAAAAAAGAGTGAGTAGATCTAGAGAAACGTGTTAAATAATAATACAGGTGGTACATGGAATATGGGAAAAACTGAAGGAGGGAAGTGAATGACTGAGGTTTCCAAAACCCTCGACTACAACACGGGCCCTGCTGTTTTCCTTTGGAGGTTCCAGGCACCCCCTTGGGAAATCAGATTGTGGTGCAGGAGTCCTACCCCGTGCTCACCTGTGGGCAGGGGAAGGTTCAGAAGCCCCGCTCTCTCCCTGCTGAGGTGGGCGCTGGACCTGAGGGAGATGGCCATTCAGGAGCTGACAGGTGGAACCCTGGTGTTATCGCTCGCTAGCCATGGGCCCACACATCATGTTCCTCAACCTTCTGAAACTATTTATGTGTAGAGTGGATTTCCTGTGCCTATGTTTTGTGGATGTTATAAGGATTAAGCAAGGTCTATTATTAAGAAAAACTACTGAACAATAGTAGGTATTTAATTAAATGATGGTGAACTGAGTGTATTTAAATTAGAGTGTAGACATTGGGTAGTAGTTCAGAGTGGGGCTTCATAATTGAAAAATAATTAAAATGGAAAGAGCTGAAAAAACTAATGCATTTCTTTTTGATGTGTTTATTAAAATGAAAAACAAACAAGCAAAAGTGGGCCTTCATCTAGGGGCACACAATATATAAGGTTCAGAATTCTAGTCAAAAGGATGATGCTCTTATGGGAAAATGTCAGGTGTCCATGAGGGGTTGAGGGTGGAGAATTGACCAGAGGAATGTTTCAGGGGCAGATTTTCTCCAGTGGGTTTGCCTTCCCGGTGGTTGATGTTGAATTAAGGGTCTGGCTAGCCTTGTCCCCTTTGTCCAATTCTCTTCTATGCTCTTCTCTGAGGCACTCATTCAGTACTTAGTGCTTTTGTTACTAATGACAGCAACTACTGTTTGTTGGGCACACACTGTGTGCCAAGCACTATGTTAATTGCTCTCCACCTGTTACTTCATTTAACCTCATCACCGCCCAGCCGGAGTGGCTCAGTTGGTTGAGCATCGTCCTGTATACTGAAAGGTTGCCGATTCCATTCCTGTCAGGGCACATACCTAGGTTGCAGGTTCGATCCCTTGTTGGAGCACTTATAGAAGGCAACTGATTGGTCTATCTCTCTCTCTCTCTCTCTATCTCTACCTTCTTCCTTCCCTCCCTTCCTCCCTCCCTTTCTCTCTCTAAGCATGTCCTTGGGTGAGGATTTAAACAATAAAATAAAACCCTGAGCACCTGTGGGGCTAGTATTGCATTTTATAGATGACAGAAGTGAGGTTTGAGGAGCATAAAGAACTTGCCCAAAGTGATATGCTCAGAAGTAAATGAGGTCTGTCTGGCTCCCATCTCCATCCTTATGAAACTCTGTTATCCCGTGTGATACAATTCTGCACCAGCGTCAGTGTCAGCAGATGTTTTCTGAGAGCTGTCTAGCTGTCACACATTCGTATAGACCAGTGGTTCTCAACCTTCCTAATGCCGCGACCCTTTAATACAATTCCTCATGTTGTGGTGACCCCCAACCATAAAATTATTTTCGTTGCTACTTCATAACTGTAATTTTGCTACTCTTATGAATCGTAATGTAAATATCTGATATGCAGGATGTATTTTCATTGTCACAAATTGAACATAAAGCATAGTGATTAATCACAAAAACAATATGTAATTATATATGTGTTTTCCGATGGTCTTAGGCGACCCCTGTGAAAGGGTCGTGCGACCCCCAAAGGGGTCGCGACCCACAGGTTGAGAACTGCTGGTATAGACAGAGACACACGCACATGCGCGCTCTCACACACACTCACACACACATTCCCCTGCCTTTGTGAAACGCATTCTAGCCCAGTGGGGACAAGGACTGGGCTTTATGTAAATGCTGGGCAGATCACTCCACACTATCTGACCTCAGCTTCCTCATCTACACTGTGAGAGGTCTGGAATGGCTGATCTCCAAAGTTCCCCCTCGCTTTGGTAGGACTGTGAACTCCATGAGGGAAGAGCTAGTGCTTCCAAAATCCTAGAGTTCCTCGCACAAAAATGCTGACAGCCTGATTGGCCCCTTGTTTGGTGGATCTTCTCACATTTTGGCCACTGGCATTGGGTTGAGGGAGCATGTGGAGAGTTCAGCCCAAGACAACTTTGGGTCTGAAGGTCACTTTGTTGGTTTGGTCCATCAGTCTTGGGGATCTTCCAGATTGAGCTCTCTGAGGAACCCTAAGAAACTGAAATTAAAGCTGGTGTATTAAGCTTCCATAATAGAATAGGGGAGACTGTTGGGCCTCCCGTCAGCAGGGGAAGTCCAGGCTTTAGGACTCCCAGTTACTCTTGCTTTGGGTTGAACGTAAAGGAGGTTCCCCACCACGCGTGGTATTACCTGTTCCAAGAAGCCTCTTCCAACACTAGGTTATGTGACTCCTTCCTGAGCCCTTGTAACATTCTGGGCTTATTATTTAAGGAAAAATAATCATTTTCATAATATATTTACAATATATATTAGTGTAGGTTTTCCTCACTGGACTAAGAACTCTTTGAGGGTAGAACCGAAACTTCTAGATCATCAAACCTCTAGTACTTAGTCCAGTGTCCATCATGCAGTGGTGTCCTGTAAGTGTGGGTTAAACAAACTGATGGGGGACATCATAACCAAGGATGTATCTGCGTTTGGTCCCAGGAGAATATTATTTCACTGGAAGAGGAGCTTGCCTTGGTGAGGAGGTCATCCAGCCCTGCTTGGGAGCCCATCCTGGCACCACTACCATCATTATCATCACCACTTGTGACTAGGCTACAGACAGGACATATACGAGTAGATGCCACACTTAACCCAGGCCTTTTTCAGCATAGCATCAAGTCTTGGAAACCTAATACAATCCAGAGGAAGGCACCAGGAAGACACAAGAGCAGGGTAACATTAATTGCTGCTCATGGTGCCTAATTCCCCAGTGAATCAAACATGAGACAATAGAGGTGCTTGCTTCAGCCAAACCCTTGGCTGATGGAAATGGAATTAGCCTGGTTCAAGTCCAAATTATTTGTTGTCTTTGCTGGAATGAGTCTCAGAAATGCCACAGAGTTCCAGAGATGCCACGGCTGTTGTGTTTACTCTCTTTGGACAGGCCATTAGAGGCACAATGATTTGTTTTTCTTTCAAATAAATTGTTTTCTGATTCCTGAGCCTGGCAGAACAGGATGAGTGTCCCTCAGCAGGGCTCGGTGTCTGTGGGGGTGTTGGGCCAGGTGTGGCTGGTGAGGCCTTCTTCCACCACTGGGATATGGCCTCATACTCCTACTGGGTGACCTCTCCACCAGGGTCCCCTTTTTACCCTTGAGGAAATGGAGGCAAAAAGAAGCCATGCAATTACTTGGGGTCTCAAGCCCTAAGTGACAGATCCTTTACACAGGTGGGGAGGCTAAGTCAGTCCATGTATCCTCTTAGTACTCCAATCAGCACATATAAAACAGTCAATAAATGCTAGCATTATTCTGGGGCTATTGGTGATGATTAGGGCCAGAGAATTATGGTTACCTTTACTCTTACTACCCTCAGATGGTGATGGAGCTCATGTCTGGGGCATTCATTTTGCTTCTGTTAACAAAATGGTAAGGAAACTGGCATTTCAAGCCTTGGTTGAACAATCTACCCTATTCTGTTCTATAGCCACAGACCACATTCTTAAACTTCGAGGGGACCTAGGTTGTCATCATTAGCAACCCGGAGTCTGTGCACAGGTAACGTAAATGCAAATAGAGTTAAATGCAAATATGGATGCAGAGAAATTCCCACTTGTGCTGGAGCAGAAGCAGGTGGGGGAGGAGCTGAGTTATGCTGGGTGCCCAGGAAAGAGACTGATGGGGGGACCGGTACCTGAGACTTGAAGGCAAGAGATCTTGGGTTGAGCTGTTGGTGTGTTGGAGGCAGACTAAAGAGGACTTGCCTTCTGACCCAGCAAATTCTACAGGGGCCAGGAGGAAATGGCACTCAGGCCCCCACTGAACATTTATTCTGGGATGGAAGCTGGAGATAGACATGAGAAGGCACACTTCTCTCCGCCCCACCCCTCCAGGAGCCCCCATTATTGCACGGAGGATAGACATTAGAACAATGATTGCACTACAGGTTGGCACCCAAGGACATACAAAGTGTGGTGGGGTCCTTATAGAGTTCGAGCCCAGAATATGTCAGAGGGACTATGAGGGTGGGGGAGGAATTCGAGGCAGAGGAAAGAGCAGGCGCGAAGGCCTGGGTGTGACGCAGCAGGGCACCTACAGGCCACTGCAGGATCCTGCAGGGCAGCTCTTAGGGAGGGCACATGCCTCGGTGGAGAGCAAGGCAAGTCGTATCACGGAGGGGGCGGAAAGCCATATTTAGGAGTTTTGACTTTTACCTTCAAGGATACAAGCAGCCACCAAGGACTTTTAGGAAAGAAAGAAGCATGATTATATCTTAAATTTGCAAACCAAGCTGTCTCCTCCAATATTGGCATCCCAGCGAAAAGCTGAATGAGGTGGCAGTGGGCTTGTCAGAGAGAGAGAGAGCACAGTGGAGCTGGGGACCAGGCAGGGTTGGCGGGGGCTCCAGGAAGTGATGACCGGGTTTGACTGGCGACCTTGGCCTGTCTGACCATGTCCTGTGGAACAAACAAACAAATCCTTGAATGCCTTTGTCCTGACGAGCACAGAGCTGCTTCACTTAATCCTTAAACTAACTTGTGATTTTGGCATTGCTTCTCCCATCGTGCAGCTGAGTAAATGAAGGCTCAGGGTGGCTGAGGAGGTGCCTCCGGCCGGGCAGGTGTGAGTGCGTGTTCATGTGGAGCCCTGAGGGGTCCAGGCCCCGCTCCATCCTCATCCTGGAGGGCCAGGGGAAGGGAGTGGAGCTTATGACGCCCAGTTTCCCCTGGAGCATCTCCTTGGGCAGCTGCGGAATGCACATTCTCTTACCCATTCGGTGTCTGCTGAGGAGGAGGGTGTGGGGAGGCCCAGGAAGCCTGTGTGTTTCCAGGCTCTCTGTCCCCAGGGCGGAGGCAGCAGGGTGGACCCCCAGGTTGGTAGGGAGATGAGGGGCCCATGGCTTTCATCACAAGGGAAAGCCTAGATCAGCACATACCCATCTCTCCTTCTGGAAAAACCGCTCCCAGGACATGCCTGACTGCCAGTAACACTCAGCAGTTGGGCAACCTGGCCCCTCAGGGGCTGCCTTTCTTCTGCAGTTTCCGTGATGAGAAAAAAAAAAAAAGGATTTCTTAACCACTCAGCTGTAGGAATCAATGGGTGGAGGGGACTATGGTGAAATGGGGTACAGCCCCACCCAACCCTGCAGGGCTGCCTGCTGTAGCAGGACCCTGGGTCTTGGGAACTCTGTAGGCAGCCGCACCTCTGGGGTTAGGAGAGTGGGATGCCTTCTACACGAATTCTTTGGTTCTTCTGATACCTTAACTTACCCCATACGGTGCGCCAGCCACCTTGATAAGGGTTTTACAACTGGACCTGATTTTGTCTCCTCAATAACCCTGAGAAGCAGGTACTGATTTATTTATTTATTTAATATATATCTTTTTTATTTCAGAGAGGGAGAAAGAGAGATGATGAGAGAATCATTGATCGGCTGCCACCTGCATGCTCCCTATTGGGGATTGAGCCTGCAACCTGGGCATATGCCCTTGACCAGAATTGAACCTGGGGCCCTTCAGTCCGTAGCTCTATCCACTGAGCCAAACCGGCTGGGGCAGTACTGATTTCTTTATTTGCCGGATAACAATATATGATGCACATTACCCTGAATGTCCATTTGATGCCATGTCCATTGCCATTCAATGAACACAGGTGCCGTTCTGGATGCTGGGAAGACAGCAGAGAACCTGGCCGCGCGGATCCGGTGCAGGATCTAATGGCATAATGGGCATCAGTGTGTGTGATAGACCAGAAAGTGCCACAGGCCTCTAGGGCAGTGGTCAGCAAACTCATTAGTCAACAGAGCCAAAAATCAACAGGACAATGATTGAAATTTCTTTTGAGAGCCAAATTTTTTAAACTTAAACTATATAGGTAGGTACATTGTTATTAACTTAATTAGGGTACTGCTAAGGCTTAGGAAGAGCCACACTCAAGGGGCCAAAGAGCCGCATGTGGCTCGCGAGCCACAGTTTGCTGACCACGGCTCTAGGGCCATCCTGGCAGGAGTAAAGGCTCAGTACACTTCAAAAGTTGGATGACATTACCCCATGTGGTTTAGGAGACCTGTCACTTGTGACTGCCCCACCACAGGTCTTAAATCAGATGACTGGGGATCTGGGCCTTCAAGGTCCTAGAGGCCAGACAGAGCACTACTGGTTGCCCAATTTTCACAAGCTGCGTGGGTTCACCCCCCTCACCCCATTCAGTCCCCTCCACAGTGCCCTTCCTGGGCTGGGAGGATGTTTAGCATGGAAGGCCAGGTCCCTGCAGGCCCTCATCCTGGGGTGAGGCTGAGGACTGGCCCCATCTCCTTGGCGCTGAGAAGCAGCCCATGGGGAGAGCTGGGGTATTCATGACTTAAGTTAGAATTCACTGGTTTGTGTCTGTGATGAACGGTCATCTTTGTTTCTTGTGATGCTTTAGTCAAAAACTGTTTATTATTATTTGTTTACTAATATACCGTCCTCGAACCCATAGCAAAGGCTGCTGATGTTACAAGGTTTATGAAATAGAAACAGAAAACCAGAACCAAAGAAAGGATGATAGATCAGATACAGGAAACAGTTTTATTTTTTATTTTTTAAATATATTTTATTGATTTTTTTACAGAGAGGGATAGAGAGTTAGAAACATCAATGAGAGAGAAGCATCAATCAGCTGCCTCCTGCACACCCCCTACTGGGGATGTGCCTGCAACCAAGGTACATGCCCTTGACCAGAATCGAACCTGGGACCCTTTAGTCCCCAGGCCGACGCTCTATCCAGTGAGCCAAACCAGCTAGGGCTCTTTTTTATTTTTAAATATAGTTTTATTGATTTCAGAGAAGAAGGGAGAGGGAGAGAGGGATAGAAACATCAATGATGAGAGAGAATCATTGATCAGCTGCCTCTTGCACACCCCCCACTGGGGATCAAGCCCACAACCCGGACATGTGCCCTTGACCGGAATCGAACCTAGGACCCTTTAGTCTGCAGGCCGATGCTCTATCCACTGAGCCAAACTGGCTAGGGCTTCTTTATAATTTTAAAACAATGAACAAAGTATATGTAACCTTCTATTACAAAGAACATTTTGCATGCTTACTTAGAACATTTTGTAAAATATAGAAAGCATCAATATAAAATATAGTAAGTCTGTAGGTCTAAGTTACACTGGTGTTTATTTTTGAGTATGTAATTTTGTATTTATTATTTTAAAGAGCCACTTAACAATAACATAATTCTTCTATACCATGTTTTAATGATTGAATAATATTCCATTGCATGGATATACCTCAATTTATTTAATCAGTGTTCTATTGCTGATGATTTACATTATTGCCTTTTCCCTGCTTTAATACAGTTGTTTCAGTAAGTGTCCTTATACATCTAAGTTCTTCAACATTGCCCATCGTTTTTTTAGGGTAAATTCCTAGAAGCAGGATCCCGGGGTCACAGCACGTCCATATGTTTTATGCACAGGCAAGGACACAGGTTCTGGAATGAGACCGCGTAGGACTGACACCCTCGGCCATCGGCCAGCTGCATGGCCTTGGAGGGCCTGGCAGGCCCGTGGCTTCCTCCCTGGTGAGTTGGAATACTAACAACCTCCTTTACTGGGTTGGTTGCTATGCGATGCATATGGCTCAATACATGGTAAGCCCTTAGATTCTGGCCTGTGCACAGTGAGCACAAAACTCTCAGCTATTATTATTGTTGTTATCATTGCCAACTTGTCCTCCTGAAAGAGTGTCCCAATTTAACTCCCACAAGCATTGTATGAGCGTTTATTTCCACACACCTTTGTCAATACTGGGTGTTATCATTCCTTATTATTTCATTGTTTGCCAATCTGATAGGCTTTAATTTTACTGCTTTAATTACTAGTGATAAGCATTTTTTGATGTCTTCATTCATTAGTAAATTTTCTATGCTTTTCCCCCCCTGTTTTAGTGGGGTACAAGACTTCTTATGGATTTCTTTAATATAGTAAGGTCTTCAATTTTCTTTCTATCTGTGGACATGAAAATTGTATTTTTCCTTGTTGCTCTTGCCTGTGCTATACACTGAAAAGCCTACCATGAGATGTTACCTATATTTTTGCAATTTTTATTTTTTTTTATAATTTTTTACTTTTACCTTTAGACTTTTAATAAAATTAATTTGTAATTTTAATAGTTAACTTCCCCACTTTAAAAAATTATTTCTCAATTAATTACGATAGACTCAATTCTATATTCTTGGTTGGTTTCTTGGCTGTTTCCTCTGTTCCATTAATCTCTATGTCTTTTTCTATGCTTGTGTTTTAAATTCTTATTGCTTTATAAAACATTTTGATATCTATCAGTACAAGTCCCCTTCCACTAATTTTGGGGAGGGGGGAAATATTTTCTTGGCTATTATCATCTGACTATTTGTATAAATAAACTGGAATAATTTTGTCACTTCTAAGAAGAATACTTATTTTGATTAGAATTTCATTCATTTTATAAATTAATTTGGGGAGAATTGGTATTTTTCCTGCTTTTGCATTTTCCTGCTTAGAAACATGAAAGCTATTTCTTATTTAATCAAGAAATTTTAAAGTAAACTTTTAATTTTAGAATAGTTTTAGATTCACAGAAAAGTTGCACAATAGTAAAATAGTATAGCGTTGCTATGTACCCTGCACTCAGTTTTTCCCATTGTTAACATCTCACCTTATTGTAGTATATTTGTCACAATTAATGAACCAGTATTGGCCTATATTATTAATTAATGTTCATACTTTGTTTGGATTTAATTGGTTTTCCCCCCAACATCCTTTTTCCATCCCGGTGTCCTGTTCAGGATGCCACATTAGTTGCCATGTCTCCTTGGGCCTGTCTAGATTATGACAGCTGCTCAGAATTTGCTCGTTTTTGTTGAACTTGACCATGTTGAGGAGTGCTGGTTAGGTATTTTGTAGTTTGTCTGATGTTTCTTCATCTTTATTTTCACAAACTGTGAAAACAGATTAGAATTGACATTGTTTTTTAGGTCATGGTAGCTAAGACAAAAAGGAGATATCCCCCCTTCCTCCTGCTTCTCCTCCTCCTCCTCCTTCTCCTCCTCCTCCTCCTTCTCCTCCTCCTCCTCCTCCTCCTCCTCCTCCTCAAGAAACTAGAAGCCCAGTGCATGAATTTGTGCACAGGTGGGTCCCTCTGGGTGGCCTGTGGGGATCAGGCTGAAACCCACATTCTACCTGCCATTCCCGCTCATCCCACTTCCACTGCACCTGCCGTGGGCTCGTGCCCAATCAGTCCCAATTGGGAGAGCATCTGGCACCCTCCCAAGGGGAGTGGCCTGTGGGATAGGCCGAAACCGGCTCTCCAACATCCCCTGAGGGGTCCCAGATTGTGAGAGGGTGCAGGCCAGGCCAAGGGACCCCACCGGGGCACGATTGGGGCCAGGGAGGGAACATGGAAGGGTTCCAGGGCCTGTCCAGCCCATCTTGCTCAGTCCTGATCCGCTGGACCCCAGCAGCAAGCTAACCTACCAGTCGAAGCATCTGCCCCCTGGTGGTCAGCGCACATCATAGCAACTGATTGACCAGTCAACTGCCTCCTGGTGGTCAGTGCACATCATAGCAAGCAGTTGAATGGCCTTAGCCTATCATTAGCATATTACACTTTGATTGGTTGAACAGTTGACCAGTCACTGGACGACCTGACGCTTAGCACATTAGGCTTTTATTATATAGGATGTCTATTTTGGAGACCTTACAAAAGAGGCATTGGGTGACATGGAGCACCCATTCTTCATCGAGAGAGTAGTAACATACAAATACAGGGTCTCATGGGTCCCTTTCTTCAAGACCTGTATAAAATCTCAGGTCAGCACATGAAGTGTGGGTCCAAGGGAGGTCATTTTTTGAGCAGTTAGGTAACACATTTGACAAGTCTTACACTTGTCTAGCTTGTCCCCCAGCTACAACCTAGAGGAGAAGAGCGGTTAGATAGCAACTTCCTCAGACGACCAGTGCTTAGGAACAAAGTCAAGCTGCTGGGCCCCAAATGCCAGCTCCATCTCCTCACTAGTGCTCTACTTGGACATCTCTGCACCATGGAGTCCTCATCTCAGGTGGAGAAAATGACAGCCCCTGCGTAGAGAGCCATGGTATGGATCAGATGAGATGGCACACCATAACAGAGTGACAGTGTTGGCTATGGTCATCATGTTTTTCTCTTGGGTGATCTTCCCCATGGGTTCTGGACCTCTAAGGTCAGAAGCTACACTCTCACATACTTGAGGAACTGGTGAATGTATTTGGAAACCAGATGAGTAGGGCGCAGGCTTGATGATTTATGGTGAAAATTGAGACGTCAAACCAGTGCTTAAACCTACATGAAAGGCTATCTGTATGGAAAAGGCTGAGTTTTCTCGAAGTAGCAACTGAGGGTTCTAACCCTTATAAAGATCCTTGGCTGAGTCCCCAGTCTTCTGTTCCACGGTACAAGCAGAATTTATTTTGTCCTGGAAACAAAAATTTGATCTCAGAAATCCCTTAGCAAGGCCCTCCTGGACCTGAGCCAACTGGCCTCTCTCAGGACCCCTGTTTTGAATCAGCTGCAGAATTGTCTCCCATCACCATCCCTTCACCAACCCCTTCTAGGATGATGCATAAGTTTGCTTCATGGAATTATTGAGTCAACTGAATTTTGGAGAAAATCTGCCAAAGATGACCACTTTCAGTAATGATCAATTCATAATTTGATCCTTTTAGTCTCAGGTAATAGATTCCAGGACCTAGTCCCTTGAGGGTTTACCTGAATCACAATAAGAACTACATCACCCAGTTCCAATTCTGCATGGCCTGAAGGCATACATTCATTACACCCATAAATGTTAATACATTGTTAGTGTAATTATGAGGGGGATGCTATAACATTGCCATATTTATGAACACTTGTAAATAGCCTATACCTGAAATGTGGCAGTTATACTGAGATTTGAACGTTGCCCAACATTAAGGACTGAGCACTTAACCCTCGTCTTCTTGAGTGCCTGAGCTCATGGAGGGCTTTGACCAGCAGAGACTGAATCCTGTTTGTGTTTTTGGGTTTATGCCTGGGTTTGGAGTCACCGTATTGAGTCTTCGAGTCTTTACTGTTCGGAACTTTATGAGCTGGATGAAAGCTTTGTGGGCACATATTTCACTACCTTCATCTCATAAACCAGGACACTGAGAACACGAGTGACTTCCACATAGGTTATAAGTCCCAGGAATTAAAGATTAAGCTGAAGCTAGGGTCTCAGGTCCAATTTTTTTCAAGTCCCACAGCTCAGCTATCCCTTTTGTGAATTCACTTCCTCACCCACCTGGGCAGAGTTGCTCTCCCCCTCCTGTGGCCACCTTTATAAGCTAGACATTTTTCTAACATGGTATTTCTTTCATCATAGTATATATTTTTTTCTGTTTCTTGTGTTTGCCTCTTCTGGCTGACTTTGAGTCCCTTAGGGCAGCACCTTTGTCTTATTCGTTTTTGAATTCCTAGGGCTCAATGCCAGGCCCAGAAGGCTCCCATTGGATGCGTATAAAATGAATGAACAGACGGACAGGCCATGCCCGTTTCACCAGTAATCTGCATTTATATTTAGCTGCCAAGCATTCTTTATACCCAGATTTGCCACGAGGTAGCAGTGTGGAGCTGGGGACTCAGACCTTCCTATCTTGGGACCTTGTACCTGGGTGTTCTGGCTGAAGTCCCCCATTATTTCATCTGTGTAGGGGTGGTTTTTCACTCTAGAGTCCTTCCTGCCTCCTGCCTAGAGCAAGTAGATGGCAGAGGGGACCAGAAAGGATATCAAGTACAGTCAGTCCCATCCTTTCACAGACAAGGGGGTTGAATGGACTTCATGTCCCCGGTTCTTGTGCCTGTCCCGGAGCAGAACCCAGAGGGCAGGCAGGTGGGTTCTGACAACTTGATTCATATAAAGCTGAAACGAAGTGATCCTTTTATACTATTGAGACCATGGGTGGAATAGTCACGGAGACTCGCCCACTTTTGGCTTTAGCAACAGCTGGGGCTAATGAGCACTCAGGTGGATTTGTCACCTGGATATTTTAGTAGAAGCAATGATAATTGTCAACTGGACCTCCTTCTTGCTGCCTCACATCCGGCCCCTCCTCACAGCCTGTCAAAAAACACCTTGCACAACTGTCCTCTTTTTCCAGATGCACTTGGGGCAACTCTTTGCATGAGTCAGCTCCATTGAGTGGTGTCATCACGCAAGGGGATGTGTCCTCAGCAGTGTCACCTGGGGTCTGGGGAGCTGGGGACGGGGGTGGGGCACTGAAGTGTGGTGGCCCTGAGGAGGACTTTACCGGGGATGTGGGAACACAGGACAGGCCCACATTCCTGGAAGTCTGGCATCATCCCAAGTTCTTGACCCCCGCCCCACCCCTGACACCAAAATTCTTGCATTAAAATTGGGTCAAGGTAAATACAGGTGATGGTGTTGGTGGTAGGAATATGAAGCTGCAATGATGTAAGAATTGGGAAGGTCCAAGTCAATGTTTTAACCCCAGCCTGAGTTAGCCTTCAGTCAAGTATTCAGTATATGGGTAGAAAAACACTTGCCTTGTTTTGGATGGGTCTCTTTAAAGGTGTATACGAAGTTTGTCAGATTTTGTTTGTTTTCAACCACATCTTCTTAAAGACCACAGTTTGGAGGGAATGAGGATGAAGGTGGGTGAGATGGATATTCTAAAACTTTGTAGGAACATTAGCAGGTTGGGGGCTTCTGAGGCTAAGATTGGGGCTCTTTTCCTTGCCCCTCAAACAGGGGGTGGCCTTAGGGCCAGAACTGTGTGTTCCCACTCGCTCTGGAGGCCCCAGAGGGTCGGGTCTCCCTGAGATTAGCTGTGCCCCATCTCCAAGGGGGGTCCTGGTGGTAAGGACTGGATCACCAGACAGGATGAGTCCTCCAACACCAGATGAAATCTGTGGCCACTCAGGGTTTAGACTAAGGACCCTGTGATGGACAAAAATGGTGGAGGTGCATCACCAATGGGCAAAACTGTCACTTCCCTCTGCTTCTGTGGTCAGTAGGAGCTATGTGTCAGGCTCAGGCAGTAGGCCAAGGGCAAGTGAACAAGCATGGTCCCAGCACCCAGAGCCAGCTGCACCAGGCCTGGGGGAGGGCCAGTGGTGTGTGTGTGTGTCTTTTATATGCATGTGCATGTTGTATGTTGTGTGCACATGTGTGCATATGTGTGTGGTGTGTGTCCTGGAGTGGCACATGGGAGGAGTCTGCAAACCTCATACATGTGTGAGGTTCTAGAGGGTAAGGAGGAGGAGGAGGAGGAGGTGCCTCTGTTCGAGGAGGACAGTGTGGGGCAGAGAGGTGGGTTGGGTGGGGTGAACTCTGTGGTGCAGGCCTACGTGGCATCTGACAATGGCCTGAAGCACGGGAACCATTTGGACCTGATTCAATCGCTGGTGTTAAAGGCTCAGGCGGGGCTGCCTTTGTACCTGGGCACAGAGTTCTGGATCCACCCATGGAAGCCCTATAAATGGGAGCCCAGGCTTCAGTGCTGGCTTCTTCCCTCTCAGCCCTGCGTCTGCTCTCCAGCCGGCCCACATCTGACACCTGCAGCCAGACATCCGTGCGCAGCTTGGGAGGCCATGGAAGCCCTCTCTGAAGAATTAGCATGTGAGCTGAGATCTAAATAATGAGGCAGCCAGACCCAGTGTTTTAATGTATGTTTTCATTGATTTTTAGAGAGAGACGAAGGGAGAGGGAGAGAGAGATAGGAACATCAATGATGAGAGAGAATCATTGATCGGCTGCCTCCTGCATACCCCCTATGGAGGATCGAGCTCGCAAACTGGGCATGTGCCCTGACCGGGAATCCAACCATGACCTCCTGGTCCATGGGTCAATGCTCAACCACTGAGCCACACTGGCCAGGAAAGACCTATTTTTTTTTTAAGCACTCCAGTCCTCAGTTGCTTTCCTCCTCCCTCTCTACCCGCAATCTTCTACTCTCTACTGGATCATTTCTTAGTGTTTATCCTAAAGAAAAAAAAAAAGCAGCAAAAGTTTCCTAGAGTCCTAGTTTCCCTCCAGCTATCACCCCATTTCTCTGTTCATGTTCACAGCCAAGCATCTTGAAAGAACAGCCCACACCTTGCCTTTGCACCTCCCTTCGGTTCCTCAGTCCCCCCACCCCCATTCTATTCTGGCTTCTAGGCCCTCACACAGACAACTCTTGTCAAGCGCACCAGTGATCTTCGTTGTGTGTCGATTCATCAATTCTCCTGGCTTTCTTGGACTCCTCTCTTCTTGGGTCTCCCTAGTCCCTGCCTTCATTCATTGGATGCTCCATCAGCTGGCCACAGACTCCTCCACTGTCCAGCCTTGAGATTCTGCAGTGTCTCCACTCAAAGGGGCTGCTTCTCTTCTTCCTGGGAGATCTCTGCCACTGCCATGTTTATATTTCTGACCCCAATATCTCTGAGGGGTCAGAGATATCCAAATATCCCCTAGCTTCACCTCTCTGTAAATGCTCCACCATTCACAAACCTGGAGGTATTTCTACATTTTTTTTCTTCCCTTCACTCCACATACTGAATTCACCTGTTAATTTTTCCTACAAAACATTTCTCAGACCCAGCCTCCTTTGTCTCCACTGCTGCCATCTGTCATCTTTACCTGTAACTATAGCAACACATCCTTTCTTGCTTGATCTCTTGTTCATCCTTTATCCATGTTGCACATGGGATCATCCTTTAAAACCTTGAATCAAATAAGATGTCTCTTCTCTGCTTAAAATCTTTCAGGGTCTTTTCATTGCACTTTGAATAAAACCCTAACATTATATACATGTTGTTTGAGATCTGGTGGGAAACATGTTTATTCATATATGCAAGCATACACATGTGTGTGTACATATTCACTCTGGCCTGATGTTCCCACACCAAGATAACCTGATAGTTAGGTTTCTGGGACTCAGCAGTGTCTGGCATACCCAGTAGCGAGGATAGAGCCTCGCCTGTAATTGGTGTTCACAAATACATGCTGAATGATAGGTTAGTGAAGGAAGTTTATTCGATATCTGACTGAGCTCTGCTGAATGGCAAGAGGTGATCAGTGTTAGCATCAGCTTTGGAGGTGATATGAAGGACATCTACTTTAAGGATAGTGCAGGCTCTGGGGCCAGGTGCCCAATGTGGAGCTCAGCTTTCTCGATTATCTGCGAAACCCTGAGTAAGTTACTTAACTTCTCTGAGCCTTAGTTTCTTGTCTATAAAACAGTGGTAATAAGATGGCCTACTTCTTGTGGTGATTGCTAGTATTGTTCATTTTTAGGACCTCAACTCTACCTGCTGCAGGAATGACTCTGCAACATTCCTGGCAGGTAGTTTTGCAATTCTCGTGATAGGGAATGCTGTCCCTGAAATCTTGAGCTACTTCTCACAAAATTCCAAGCTATTTATTGTAGGCTTGGCCTCCTTCATTAGCATGGAACTATGATAATAGTAGCTCTACGCTGAGGTAATGAAAGGATGATCTGGGACCCAATTCTAATGTGTGTGTGTGTGTGGGGGGGTTCTCCGACAGCAGCTAGATGTCCTAACATCTCAACTCAATTCTGACACTATCTACCTGGAGGTACTAATACCATTGTAATCATCTAGTTGTTAATAATAGCAAAGGAGCAGAGTGGGGAGACAGACATTATGGGCATGTTGTTTGGGCAGCTTCACCAGGAAGCTGCAACTTTGCACTCCCCAGGGAACCGCCGGCCTATCCCCTGCAGAACACTGGGGGAAGGGACCCAACAAAGGGGAGATAGATGCGTGCCCAGTAAAGTTGGGGTGACATAGGGAAGGGAAGTCACACCTGGGAGCACAAATCATTGTTCAGAGTGGATGTGGCCCCTGCAAGCGTGTGAAAATGTGAGGATACATAATCCCCTAAACAGAGTTCTCTCTCTCCTTGCTCTTGTGCTCTTAGCTCACTCTTGGCTTCCTTGCATTCGCCCATGTGTCCTCCATAGCCATGTGGACGCATGGACCCCCATGCAACGGGCTGACGGGTAGTACTGGGGAAACACAAATTAAGCCTGCCTGATGCGGCATGGGACTGTGCCGATGTGGAAAGTAAACTCTGGGCACTGGTTCTGATTTTAGCCCCGCTAAAGGCAAATGGGACTCGTCCTTGGCGGGACTGTGGGAAATGAAACGTTGGGAACTCAGGGATGTAATTCCACAAAAATAAAGCTTTGTACAACATCGCATCCTCATCCTCCCATGTGAGTCTCAGAAAAGTCTATTTCTTGGGATATTGCAAGAAACTCACCCCCACAAGCAACCAGGGGAGACGAGGACCTCTCCCCTTCCTTAACAATAGCACCAGATTGCACAGGTGAGGGATCAGTCCCACAAGATTGCCCCTTCCCTCCCACACACATTCAGATGCTAGCCGGTAGTTCAGGATTTTACTTCCTAAGTTTACTGGTTTATTATGAAAGGATATAACTCAGGAACATCCAGATGGAAGAGGTGTGTAGGGCAAGACGTGGGGATAGGGTGGGAGCTTCCATGCTCACTTCTAGCACACCACTCCCCCAGTCGCCATGTGTCCAACCTGTTCTTTTGGGTTTTATAGGGCTAGCTGCCGGCATCATACCATGTTGGGGTAGGTTTTGCGGCGAGCACATGCAGTATACGAACACCACTATACATACATTGCAGGCACAGAAAGTGGAGAATAAAGTCCACCTTGGGTTGGAGGTTTCAGTGTTAAAATGAGGGTATAATGAGAAACGTTCCCACTGACGTCACTCCTGAGGGTCCTTAAGCAGCTTCAATAGCTCTGAGGTGGTTTCAGGCCGTTTCCCTAGTCTTTACGTTGTGCCCTCTAAAAACATTCAAGCAAACACTGTTAGAGTCCCAGCAAGCCAGCAAGCATTGTAAATATTTAAGTAATGGTGTAGCCTCTCTCCAAGTTTTTGACCCTCCTGTACAACCCAGGTAGGCTAAAAACAGGGGCGAAGTGAGGACTTTCATTTCTCTTCTTTGCCAGGATTGGGATACACAACAAGAAAGTATCTTGTTGTGTATTCCAACACCCAGTTATCTGCCTTGACCTGGTATGTTTGTGGTCCCAGTGCTCTGGGGCAGATGTCTCTCAGTGATTGTCTGGCAAAGGCTCTTTTCACTACATTCAGAGCAACCTGTAAGTAATTCAAGTGCAAGGGTGGGTGGAACTTCAAAGGTTAAAAGAAAATCCAGTCCAAACTGCCTATAACCTTGGCTAGTCATTTGGCCTCTTCTTGCATACTTTCAGTGATGGTGAGCTCACTATTGGGCTGCCCACGGAAGGCCCAGTGCCTCTATGGCCAGTAGATGGGGCTGTTGAGCAGCTCCACCCAACAGCACCATCTACTGGAAGCATGGTGGTTTTGAGACTGGGGAGTTGGGGAGGTGGACAGCTTGAGGTAAGATGGCCCTGCCAGTCCGCCTGCCTCTTCCAGCCATCTCCTGTCTGTGGGAGAAAAGGAAGAGCAGGAGTGGGTGAGTCTAGATCTGTTGTCTATTGGCCTAGGGCCCCGTGGTCGGCAAACTGCGGCTCTTTGGCCCCTTGAGTGTGGCTCTTCCTAAGCCCTAGGAGTACCCTAATTAAGTTAATAACAATGTACCTACCTATACAGTTTAAGTTTGAAAAATTTGGCTCTCAAAAGAAATTTCAATCGTTGTCCTGTTGATATTTAGCTCTGTTGACTAATGAGTTTGCCGACCACTGGCTAGGTATTCTGAGGCTAGTGATGGCAGTGGGATAGAGTGGGAGGACATGGGGATATCCCCACTATACTCTGGGCCAGGACATGCCAGTTCATGCTTATTCAGGGCTAGCCTGGGCACTTGCCTATTGATCTACTGTCCCTGACCCAGCACACACACACACACACACACACACACACACACACACACACACACACACCACTGGGGCTGTGGAGGGGAGCAGGCAGTGGGCACTAAGCCTTCTGGGCTCACAGTTTTCCAGGAAGTTCTTCCTCTTCCAACCTGGGCTACAGATTCCTCCAGCGTGAGAGCCTCGTCTGCTTTCCCTCTGCTCCCACAGCACCAAGCATCATGACTATACACACGGGTACCCACTTAGGATGACTACCTTGTTCTGGGTGCTTGGGACTGTCCCAATGTTAGCATCAAAAGTCCTGCATCACCCCAGCCAGGTGGCTCAGTTGGTTGGAGTGTCATCCTGTGCACCAAAATGGTTGTGGGTTCGGTTCCCAGTCAGGGCGCGTACTCGAGGCAACCAATCAATGGAGTTTCTGTCTCACATCAACGTTTCTCTCTCTCCCTTCCTCTCTCTCTAAAATCAAAAAACATATCCTAGGGCAGTGATGGCGAACCTTTTGAGCTCTGCGTGTCAGCATTTTGAAAAACCCTAACTTAACTCTGGTGCCATGTCACATATAGAAATTTTTTGATATTTGCAACCATAGTAAAACAAAAGACTTATATTTTTTATATTTATTTTATATATTTAAATGCCATTTAACAAAGAAAAATCAACCAAAAAATGAGTTCGCGTGTCATAGGTTTGCTGTCACTGTCCTAGGGTGAAGATTTAAAACAAAGTCCTACATCCTGGAAACTCCCTTAGTCCCAGGTGAACCAGAAAGGTTGACAACCCCATCAGTAGAAGAAGCCTCCTTAGTCTTTGCCTCAGAGGGCATGCTGGTTGGCCAATTCTGAGAGTGTCTAAGACTCAGTGGTTGGTCCCCTGAAGACAGGCAAAGAACCCAGCAAGGCCCCCAGGTTGTCATCTGGGGTTCTCATGCTGGCAGGAGACCCAGGTTATTCACATACAAGCAGCTCCAGGGGGCCACAGACTCCTAGGGACCAGTGCAGCATCATGGAGCTCAGGTTGAAGTGCCCTTAGAAAATGGGCTTGACATCATGGAAGGCTTCCCAGAGGAGGTGAGTCTGAAACCTATGGGTTGGCAGACATAAGCAGGGGGAGAATCCTGGGTTGGAGAGAAGCAGATGCAGGTAGAAAGGAGATGGTGATAGGTTGTCAGGTGTCCAAGCACATGGAACAGATAAACCACTCTAGCCCAGGAGAGAAAGGAGGTCCAAAGGCAAAGACACAAAGAATAAAGGGGAGAAACATGTGCTAATCCCTGACTGGGAAGGTTGGATTTGGAAGGCGTAAGGAATTCCTGTAAAGTGCTACTCAGAGCTCAAGTGTTTAGGCCTAAAAAACATATCAAAACTCTCAAATTTGGGGAGCTACTTCCCATGACTTCCCTGCCCTCCTCCCCTCCTTTAGCTTCAAGCTGTGGTCTATACTCTGCTAGGCCCCAAGAGTTTGGTCCCCCACAGGGCCTCCCAGGAATGCTCTAGAGGCCACAATAATTTTCTCTGTCACCTGACCTCAAGGTCAGGTCTTCTGAATCTCCCTGTCCTATTAGGCTCCTCTGTCCCTGGCTCCCAATCCCGCCAAGGAGAGTTAGATGAGTAAGCTGCATCTCAGTGCCAGAGAGGTTGGAAGGGACCTTAGAGTTCACACTATTTGTTGCCCCCCCTAGTTGCATACTTCCAATTCATGGGACATGGCACCTCCAAAGACAGCTCCTGTCACCAGCACAGATCTTAGTGCCATCTTCCTCAATTTCCCCCAGTGTGTGTGTGTGTGTGTGTGTGTGTGTGTGTGTGTGTGTGTGTTTAATAATTGTCAACTATAACTTCTAACTTCTAGCATTCTTTTTGGCAATGCCCTTCTCCCTCTTTCTGAAAGGCTTCAGCATAGAAACACACAAGTCTGGCAGCTGTGTGCTTGGTCCTCGCTGTCCCCATGGCCCAGTCTGTATCATTAGGGCCCTGGCTCCAGGTGCAGCAGTGCAGGCAGGGGCTGGGTCAGAGCCCTCTGAGCTCCAGGAAAGCGTGGCGGTTCCCAGGACAGAGCTCGAAGGCCTGCTGGCTCCTTGACGTCTGCCCCCCTATCTGTAATCTGCAGGTTTGTCTCCTTCCCCTCGGCAGAGGCCTCCCTTTCAATCGTGGGTTGATCTTTCTCTGATGTGGCTGAACTCCTCCTGCTCGCCAGCCCCATGCTTCCTCTCAGTATCTGAGTGTCTGATCTTGGACTCCGATCTGTGCACATCTTCAGTGCTGAGAACAAAGCCATTTCTTGGGCTTGAGCCAAGATGGAGACGTGTCTGTGAGCCTCCTTCAGCCCCGTCAGAAACTGCGCTGCTAGGAAGGCTCTCTGGGGCTCCTTGCAGGCTGAGGCCCTGGGATGCAGCTGGCTTATTCCAAAGTGGGAAAATGGAAAACGTTCCAAACAGGGAGGCCAGAGAACTGTGATCGTCGCCCCTGGAGATGCTATGGGACTTGAGACGTACAAGAGCTGTAGGAAAGGTTTGGTGTGGCCTGTGGAAGGAAGCACTCTCTCGCTCTGTGCACGGACCCTGCCTGCCTGGTTCACTGCTCTCTCTCAGCACCCGGTGCAGATGACCAATGACCACCTGTGAGGTGGTAAACGAATGACCGAGAAGACAGTGTCTGGAAATCTTTCCTCTGTGCCACGGGCACTTCCTCATGCGAGTTAGAGCTCGTGCTGGAGTCCAGGGGGATGCCAGTTAGAATCCTGACGTCACCACTTACCGGCTGTGTGAGGCCAGGCCCGGTCCTTAGCAAAGGGGCAGCATATCAACCGCTGGCGGCTGCCGTCAGGATTCCCTTGGAATGAGCATGGAGCTCACGGCCTGGCACTGGCCATCTGCAGGCTCTGCGAGTGCCTGAGGGCTCTGTGTCTCCACTTGAGATCTTCCCCCACATCATCCCCCGGTTCTGTCTCTCTCTCACCTTGGAAATATCCAAGATTGAGAGACTCGGGCACTCCCAGTGCTGGATGGCCCACACGTTAGCCAAACAGTCCTCCACTGGGGCACACCCAGAGTGGGAAGAGGGACCCAGGAGAATGAATGAAAGTCCCATCACCCCTCAGGAGGCTGGCCCTTGACATAAGCCTTTGACACTGAGCCAGGGCACAGTGGAGGAAGTTAGCATTGGTCCTTTCCTGTGAGTCTTGCCCCTCTGTGTGCTTTCACACAACCCCAGGGCCCCCAGCCTGGTGGGCAACAGGGTGGAGGGAGGGGAACCAGGCTGCCTGGCTTTCCTAAAATCTGGTCAGATGGCCAGGCAGACAATTTTGGTCCCCAGTCTCTGTTCATCTCAGAGGTACACTTAGTCCTTACTTCTGACAGGGATGCTATGTTTGGAGGTGTCACGGATTGACTGGGGACCCGTTCTCCTAGACAACTCCCCACTCACCCCATTTTGGCCCTTTTCTCTTGAAAGTAAAGACCAGAGGAAAAGTAGGCTGTATTGGAAAGACTCCTAGACCTGAATTTGGGAGTGTGAGCAGGTCCCAGACCCTGCTGGATTTTCTCAAGTGTAAATTGTGTGCATGAGTGAGCCTATGAAGGCTGTAGGTGGGGGTGAGTGGTCCAGGTGCCCCTTAAGGAGGCCTCTTTCAGCCTTGCTGTGAGGTCTGTTTTTTATTCCTACTACAGATTCTCAAAAGAAGAAGGAGGAGGAGAACATATCATCACAGGACAGCAGGAATGTGGAATTTGTGTGGTGGGGAGGAAAGAGCAAAGAGCACACAGGTCAGATATCAGCATAGGGTCAGCTTTATTCTGTATTTTACCTTCACCAGGGAGAAGAAGGCAAAGTAGCTGGAGAGCAGACCAGCCTGCATCACACAGACACATATCACGTCAGTAAAGAATGTACATGGTGGAAATCAAGGGCCCAAAGCAGACCAGCCATGAAGCACGAATATTAACCAGGACTCCAAACGTCCCATCTCGCGTTTCCTTATTGACTGTTTGAGTTCAACCATTAAATACATGTTCCATTTTTTTTTATAAAAACACAACCAACATTCCAACATCCAATTATTTGCTGTCCTTTTTTAGAATAATGCAGTGAATAAATTAGCCAGTTTTTGATTTTGAAATACCACCAACCTCTTCTCCACACCCTGGATGGTGGTATTCAAGGACACAGTCCATCAAATTCAGTTTGTCTTGAGGCTCCAGTGAGAGGCTGATGCTCTAAAAGTGAATGCAGGCATCCTTGGCTGTTACACACTCAGGGCTGGGGGAACTTTTGCCCCAACAGAGCTGAAGTAGGCTTCTGTGGTCTCCCCTGACAGGCACACTATTCCTATATTTGAGCCCTTCTACTAAACTGCTGGGGGAAAAAAGACTTATTCACAGAGGTTGATGAAATGCAGAGAGAACTGTCTTTAGAGACACAGACCAAGTCCTGGAATACTGAAAAAGCCAGGAGACGAGAACAGGTGCACACAGAGGTACCCACAGGAGAAGGTCACCATAGCGTAAGTTGGGATTGGGTCTTCATCTGTTGGCCATCTTCTTGACCCTCGACGGCATTATAAAAGCATCTACTTTCCCTTGCCAGGGGGTAAGCACTTCTCCTGGACTTTTTGTGGGCAAACCTCCACACATTTTGCCTGAGATATCTCTTGGCATGGCTCCACACACTGAGGTGGGCATTGGTCTTGGCATGGAGGTAGGCATGGATCTTGGCATTGCTGTGGGCAGTTTTCTAGGTTTAACTCCTGGCACTGAGGAAGACACACCTCCTGAGCTTGCACTGCACACTTCTCTTGGCAGGTGTCCTGGCATGGGGGGAGGCACACCTCCTCAGCCTTTGCCTGGCACTGCTCTTGGGTCTTTTGAAGACATGGAGGAGGCACACATGGCTGCTTGCACTGCTGCTCATTAAAGGACATCTTGGGGCAATTTGCAGAACCTGAAACAAACACAGAATTTAAAATTATCTGCATTAACAGTACCAGGCTGGGACTGAGAAATGAAGGGTTGATAGAAGGAAACAGGAAGTGATGTATTGTTTACCCCAAGAACTCATTTCCCTTTTATCCTTTTCTGTTTTCTATCGCGACTTCAGCTCCCTTTGATGCCCATCTCCTAGGTAGGAATATTCTCATAGCTCTTGTCTGGATAGCAATAGCCCAGTCCTACCCAAACTCCCAGCCTTTTTTCTCCTCTTCTATTAGACGAATCTTACTGAAAACCAGGTGCAAGAGACTAGATAAATATACAGGATGGGTTGAGAGGCCCAAGAAATGGTCAACCATTTCAAAAATCAGTAGAAAGTACACACCAGCAAGAGAACAGCCTCCCAGAGACGGAGCAGCTAGAGAGAGGGCACAGATGCCCCCACTTACCTGATCTTCAACAAGACTCAACAAAGAATGTGAACTGCAGAGTCCGGCCAGATAGGGACTTTTATATAGTGCTTGGTCCAGCCTTCCACGGGCATGACTGGCCACGTGGGCTGAGGTCCTAATTGTAGAGTCACCATAACGAGCTTCCTCTGAAACTGCCCATAGTTTGAGTCACTGCTTGGGATGCCGGTTAATCAGCCTCCATTTTGGCCTCTGGGTCCCGAGCAGACCTCAGCAGGGAGGGGCTCCTCTCAGATCTTTCATTAGAAGCAGCAGCGAAAGAATGTTCATAAAACGTTATCTCGGTCAGCCCAAACTGGTTCAGGATGTGGTGAGAGATAAGATCCACCTTGCTCATCTTGTCTTCACCCGTGGGAAGACTTTATGCCTAAGGCCTGGGGTCTGTCTGGGTCAAGGGCACGTATGGTCCCTTTCAGAATGAATGTGTCTTCACTGAGCCTGGAAAGTCACACTTTCAGACCCAAGGAAGGCAGATTGTCCCAGGGCCCCAAGCTAACAAAAGACCCACAGCCTCCTAGAGCAGTGGTTGGCAAACTGCGGCTCGCGAGCCACATGCGGCTCTTTGACCCCTTGAGTGTGTCTTCCACAAAATACCATGTGCGGACGCGCACATACAGTGTGATTGAAACTTCGTGGCCCATGCGCAGAAGTCGATTTTCGGAAAGGAGATAGACAAAACAAGTATACAAGACGAGTGTGGATGGGAGAGTTGGAAGGGGTCGACCTCAGCGAATGTATCTCAATCAGATTGAGGACGTTTTTAGCAAAGGCCAGCTTAGAAGTACCCTAATTAAGTTATAACAATGTACCTACCTATATAGTTTAAGTTTAAAAAATTTGGCTCTCAAAAGAAATTTCAGTCGTTGTACTGTTGATATTTGGCTCTGTTGACTAATGAGTTTACCGACCACTGTCCTAGAGAGAATGATTTTCTTGCACAGAGGTCTTGAGGGAAATTGGAGTCATTTGTTGCTCTTGGGTGTGAAGTAAGGTGGAGGAGAAGGGAGAGGAGGGGAAAGGCAGGTAATCTTCATCTTCTCAACCTTGATTTATGACATTTCTAAGACTGGCATTACCGAGGTTTCATAGTGACCAAGAAAACAGGATAGAACAAGGTTGGTCTGCCCCCTTGCCTTCTGGAAAACCTTTGCTTAGACTACAATAAAAGCCAGGAGGATGAAAGGAAAAGTTTCAAAGCAAACACACCCAGTTTTCCCTACTGCGAAGTTTCTGTTTGAGCTGTCACTTCTATCTCGTGTGCCCTCCCTCTCTGTGTCTGTTGAAATCCAAAGTATTTGTTGAAGTCTACAACCTTCCAAGAGCTTTTCCTGGTTACTCTAAGCCAGAAATGAGTTCACCCCTTTCTGAACTTCCATAGTATCTATTATCTCTGCTATTTATATAACATTTACTATTGTTATTAGGAATTCCAGTTACTTATGTACAGAATCTTATCACTATCCTGGGTTGTAGGTTCCAGAAGGGTAGGGGCTGTGCCATAGATATAGAACGTAGAAGACAAATGATTATTGATGGAGTAACTGCATTCATTAAGGAATAAAGAAGGTGGATGTAGGAGACAACTGGGAGTAGAGGAAGATCCCATGTAATACAACATGGGAAAGGATTCAGTATGAAATAAATCTTTAGACCATAAGTGGTGGCCTTGAGCTTGTTTGCTATAGTTGACCAAATTCTAGGGACTTTAAAGATGATGATGGTCCCCATAACTTGAAGAAGTCTGTTTAGATCATTTCTTAAGAGAGATAATTGGCTAAAATCAGAAACTGCTTCAAAGGCTTATACAGTTTCTGGATGCTTGGTCCCTAAAAAGTTTTAAAAAGGTGAGTTGAGGGAGACCAGGTGAACTTTTGGCTGATAGCACCAGTATGAGCCCTTTGTGTCTTGGTAAGAATCAGATGCCTGTGTGGAGCGGGGCTGACCTAGAGGAGTCATGCTGATGTTACTGTGAGGGGCTTGATTTTCTGGAGGCTGGGGCAGGAGTGGGGCTCCATGCAATGAAAGACAAATTTGGAAGACTCATAGGTGAATCTGAAGAGACAAGGGCATTTGGGGAATCTGGGAACAGGTGTAGAAGGGGGGACTCCCCTCTTTTTTTTTTTTTTTTTTATCTCTTTCCTCTTCAATGATTCCATTTTTTCCTGTGGAATGTTGTCTATGAGACAAAGCAATTCTCCAGAGATTAAGGAGGCAAGAAATTCTCCAACACTAGGTTTATTCATTTATTATTTCAATCATTCATAGCCCTGCTTTCAAGGAGTTTGGAGTCTCATTGAGAAGATAGACAGAGGTAAGCCCTGTCTAGGCCTCCATTTTGAGTTCTGCTCAGGACCCAGAGGCCAAGATGGAGGTCCTAGACAAAGATCCTTTCATTAGTCTTGGGTGGAAGGTTTGTATAATCTCCTGGGGGGCATGTCTGTGCTGTGTTTTACTGGACAGTGGGAATTACCCAGGCCAAGAGGGTGGGCAAGGGCATTTCGCCCTCCTTGCCTGGGTTGAGAGAAGAGCCTGAGGCTGATTCAGGAAAGGGATGCATGAGCGATTAGAGAAGGAGACCTGATTGATTGAGATCTTCAGGTTTCTGATGAGATGCATGAGATGATCTTGCTCATGCCACATGCATTTCTGTGTCTTTGGTTGAGTCTAAGAAGAGGGAGACCAATTAGGGATGTGCAGAGCACTGGCGACACCAGGTCATGCTCTCATGGAGGGAGTGAACACAGTCAAGAAGAGCCCAGAGTTCAGCTGTTCTCAGAGGACTCTGCCTGACATTGAGATGATTACATTGAAGTGGGCCCATGTAAAATCAAAGATCCTTCAACACGGAAAAGGAGACAAAAGAGTCAGGTCAAGGTCAGAGTGAAGCCTTCATAGGCCATTGATGGTTTTGAAGAGGGAAGGAGACCCCAAGCCAGAAATGTGGACAATCTCTAGAAGCTGCAAAAGGCAAGGAAACAGAGTGTCCCCTAGAGCCTCCAGAAAGAAATACAGCTTTGGTGGCATTTTGATTTTAGCCCAGAGACATCTATGTCAGACGTCTGACTTCCAGAACTGTAAGACAATAAATTTCTATTGCTTTAAGTCATTAAAGTTGTGGTAACTTGTTACAGCAGCAGCAGAAAATTAATACACCTTCCCAAGGTCTGAAGCTCTTGGGAACTCCGGAGGAGGGAAGTGTCATATGAAGTAAAATTTCAGGTTAGTGCTCCTTCATTTAAGTATATACTTGCTTATCGTGTCATCCCCTCGGCCAAAGACTAGCTTTCGGTAATGCATGGAAAAGGAGCTGGACTCAGGATCCCACTGACCTATTGCATGTAGTGTATGTGTAATATTGCGTAAGTTACTTATTCTCTCATAGCTTCAAATTCCTCTTGTAGAGAAGGAGTAACACAGTTTCACAGATTTATTGTGAGGAATAAATTAGAGAACATAGGCACCAAACTTGGGGCCATCAAGGTGCTCACAGGACGCAGTACAATCTGAACCTGTTCAGGACTCACCTTCTTCATGAGGCATCCCTGATTTCCCCCAGTTCTGCTGGTTCCAGTTTCTTCACTCTGTCCCCCCAGCACTCATTCTCCAACTTAAACTTTTTTATTCACTGTGATGCAGTAGACAATATACTAAAGATATGCACGCTCAGGTAAGTCCCTGATCCTCTCTGGCCTTACTTTTATCATCTTTAAAATAGGAAAGACTAGGAATAGTTAGACTAGGAATCAGCCAGATCCATTCCAGCTTTGACATTCTGTGATACTATAAAGGTGATCATGAATGATGAGCTGGGGTATCTCTATGACTTTGTAAGTGTATAGATGCATGTGTAGGGATGTCTTCCTCCTTGATTGTTATAATCCACCCACAAGAAGACCCAGTCTTCTGTCTTCTGTGTGTGGCAGTGGCCCAGCCAGTTGGCTGAATGACTTTAGGTGACTTAATTTTTTCTAGGTGCAGAGTGGGAGTGTTTGGGGTCTGAGCCCTCAAAAATCAACCCTAGTGGCCTTGTATCAGGGGCGGTGACTTGGACAGCTGTGGGGAATTTGTCCCACCCCACATCTTAAGATAAGGTGACTAAGTAGTTTCTCTAACCATCCATAGCCCTTCAGCAAGATTGGGGATAATCTGATATAAAGTCACCTGAGAGTTAAGATTGTAGATTTCTGCAGCTGTCATTATGGGAGCCAGGGTGTAATTACACAGGGTCAGCAGAAGAGAGTCAGCTGCGTGCAGGACACTGCTGCTTTTTTTTTTTTCCATTCCCATCAAATAATTATCTCCTTTGTCCAGATCATAAAAGTTCCCAGACTCCTCTGATTCACTGGGCTGGCAATGTCTGCATATTATAGGGCCAGGGCTCCGATAAAGCTAAATGGTGCAGAATGTGGCTCATCCCGTTTCCTGGGGATCAGGTGCCTCCGGGGAGCTTACTGAGCTTGTGGGTTCCTGGGGGAGAGTCCACCACTCCTCTCACCTCCGTTCCTCCTGCATCACCCACAGAGAGAGTCTGAGTCAGAGTTTGTGGGAGGGGCTGTGGATCCCAGGCCACTGGACCCAGAGGGGACTTGAGAGGACACCTGATTCTACCTCCTTGTTTTAGTCCAGCACGTGCTCATGCTTTAACAGGAGGCACAGTTATTAATTGGCTGCATTTTTTTTAGGTGAGTAGAGGCAGGTGCAAATGTGTTAAGGGCCTTGTTCAAGATCATGTGAAGTCTACAACCTTCCAAGAGCCTTAGTCTCTCACAGCTTCAATATCCTCTTATTGAGGAGTAACACTGTTTCACAGTTTTATTGTGAATAATAAATTAGAGAACATATACATCAATACTTCCGGCCATCAAGGTATTCACAGGAAGGTACCCAAGGTGAGTTCTCAAATCGGTGAACTGGTGTCTAGACTAGGCAATGGTCTATTTGAAAACATTTCAGAGCTTCTTTATAAACTTCAAGGAGGTGACAAAGATGCAGACTAGTCAATGGATCCGAATAGTTTTGGGATGATAAGAAAATATACATATGTACACACCTTTACCTTTGGGAGGGGGGTCATGACCCCCAGGCTAAAGACCACCGACAAAGCATGGGGCCACATGATGTTCCCAAATTATTTAGATCTGCTGTTGGTCTTTAATCCTATTCCCTTTTGCATTGGGTGCTAGCTCATCTTGGCCTTAATCAAAGTTAGAAATCCTAGACACAGAAATCATGGCGGCTTTGGTTGAGTTGTTTCCCTCTCTGGAATTTAGTTTCCTCACCTAGACACTAAGGTCTCTTAAATGCCACTTCTGGCTCTCATATTCATCGATGCTCAAGTCCCCTTGTCTCCTACTGTGATTGTGGTTTCCTGGGGGCCCAGCCTGGGAATGAGATTGAGGGGATGGCCTTCAGAGCCTGGCCAGTGTGGCTCAGTTGGTTGGAGCATCACCCTGTACACCAAAAGATCATAGGTTTGATTCCTAGTCAGGGAACACACCTAGGCTATGGGTTCGGTCCCCAGTTGGGGCACATACAAAAAGCAACCAGTCAATGTTTTTCTTTCAAATTTATGTTTCTCTCTTTCTTTCTCCCTCCCCTCCCCCCCCTTCCCCTCCCCTCCCTTCCCCTCCCCTCCCCTTCCCTCCCCTCTCCTCTCCTCTCTCCTCTCCTCTCCTCTCCTCTCTCCTCTCCTCTCCTCTCCTCTCCTCTCCTCTCCTCTCCTCTCCTCTCCTCTCCTCTCCTCTCCTTTCCTTTCCTCTCCTCTCTTCTCTTTTAAAATCAATATACATGTCCTTGGATGAGGATTAAAAAAAAAAAAAAAACCAACATTCTTCTAAATTTGTATTATGTGTATAGCTTTGTTCTCTTACTTTGTTATATCTGGTTTATCTGGTTTACCTGAAATATATTAGATTTAAGAAAGAAAGAGAGAGAGAGAGAGAGAGAGAGAGAGAGAGAGAGAGAGAGAGAGAGACTCCAGGCTGCACTTCCCAGGTGAGGCCAGAGAAAGAACAGGAAGGATCTGCACCTTGTGGCCTAAGGGGAAAGTGACCAAGGTCAGGGATGCCTTTCTGTCAGCCCCTGGCCACCCATGTTCAGCCTGTTCATCCTCCCCCCACCTCCCAGTTCTGGGAATGACACCAGGTGGTGAGGGTAAGGAGCAAAGTGGAGGCGGCTCTTGGAAAAGTGCCTCCAAAGCCGCTAAGCATTCACTCATCTATTATTATTGAATGTCTGCTGTGCTAGGCAGGCCTTGTCATCAAAGAGCTTGCAGTCCAATGTAGCAGCTGTGTAGCTAGGTCTGGCCCTGTGGAAGCAGGACAGGAAACCAAGACAGGATTGGTCACTGGTTCCTTCCTGACAGCTCTCCAGTTGTCATTTGCCTGTGGGGGTGGGGGATGCATGAAAATGACCTCTCCAGTTCCTGGTTTCCTGAGACATCTGTGTGGGTCTGGGCAGCCCTTTCATAGCACTGGCCCACCTTACAGCCAGTCGCCCAGCTGGCCTGGTTTGGGGGGACTTAGGAGTCCTTTTGCAATTCTCAAGAAAGCACAATGCAAGGGGTCTGTGGTGGAGTCTCCTCTCATTACCATCCTAATGACCCTCAGAACAGCTTTTCCATGAAAGGAGAGGGCTTGGTGCCACCCGTCACATTACCTGTGAGCCCTCAAGCCTGGCACTGCAGGTTCCCAGCTGCCACTCCTCAGGCCCTGCGTATGTACTTATACATCCCTCTTCCACTTGGGGCAGGGGCTGGACGGGACTGCCGCTGGGGCTGGGAGTAATTATGGCATTCTGCAGGGAGGTGGCACACTCATCACGTTCTAGCCATCTTCCCCAGAATTGCCTTTGATCCAGCTTTTGCTGGGAAAGTAGCCATTAAGAGATGTGTATCTGTGGTTTCATTTACATGGGAGAAAAGAAAATACATTGGCAAATGGATGGTTTCATGTTCCCAGGGCTGGCTGCCACCCAGTCTGTGTCAGGAGTCCTCAGCGTGACCTGGGAGGGCACCAGCCCCTGCCTGACACTGCCATGGAGCCACTGGGAGGCCTGGGAGTGAGTGAGCTCCCACATCTCCAAGGAAGGTACCCAAGGTGAGGGCATCTTCTACATGGTGTGTTCAGGTGTGAGAAGACATTCTTCCTCCTTACCCCACCCTTTTTTTGTTCTTTGAGCAAATGAAAGGACTTTTGGGGTTTCTCAAGTCTACATAATTATATTATTTTTTTGCTTTTACAAGATAACCTATTAATGGAAAGCCAGAGACCAGTGAAAAAATAAACATATTCCACTGGTTACCCATAATTCCATTGTCCTAAAATAACTAGACTGTTGACAAAAATTTTTTTCTATTATTATTATTGTTATTTATAGACATATTTGATTAAACATAGTTGCTTTACACTATACATTTTAGTGATCATGTAATATTCTATCAAGTAATAGTCCAAATGTAATCAGATCCCTGTTAGAGATTTAAATTTTTCTGTCACACTGTGATAATCAGCTTTATATAACCTCCCGCCACCCATTCGGTACTTGATTTCTTTACGTAGATTCCAAGACATGGAACAATTGGGCCGAAAAGTTGAATCATTTTATCCTTTTCATTCTTATTCCCATGTTCCTCAAATTCTTTCCTAAAAGGATTTTTTGTCTATTTGCACTCTCACCAATACTCTTTAGCACTAGACTGTGGGCGTTGTTATTTAAAAGTGATCTTTAAATAGATGGAGGACATCACATTGTTCTATGTCTTTCCTCTCTCTCTTCCTTCTTTTATATTTTAAAAATATGTTTTTATTGATTTTAGAGCAAGAGGAAAGGAGAGGGAGAGAGAAACATCGATTGGCTGCCTCCTGCACGCCCCCTACTGGGGATGTAGTCTGCAACCCGGGCATGTACCTTGACTGGGAATCAAACCAACGACCTCTCCGTGCATGTGAGGACGCTCAAACAACTGAGCCACAGCGGCCAGGGCTCTCCCTCCTCCTTTTTGAGAGATGATGAGGGTAGAGGAATTTTCAACCTGTCATCAACAGTTGACCACAGGCCCCCTAATGCCCTAAACTAGGCTCCCGAGGTTCCCCCGGTCCAGGAGGCACTCTCTGCACGCCCTGGAGTGTGGGTGCCAGGCTCCCATTCTTGCCAGGAGACCAAGACCCCAAGGCCTCCTTCTGTCTGAGAAAGCAACTAGCCGTTTTCACATCTGGAAAGTGAGGGGGTTACCCTAAAGGCCTTGCCAGCTCTTTTGTCCTGAAAGTCTGCTTCTGCAATGACCTTGGTCTGGTGGGGATTGCAGGCGCCTTTTTTTGGGCCCAGTTTGGACTCTGTACGCCTGCACCCTTTGTTGTCCTGAACGACCTTCGACTCAGAAGGAAAGCTGTTTATGTGCCACCACTCCACAGGGAGCCACCCCACATTTGGCCTCCTGTTACCTCTTAAACGTGACAGCAGAGGATGCTAACCCCCCTCCCACTTGAGTGTGGTGGACTGTGATGGGGGCAAAGCTCTTTGCCACATGGTCAGAGGGCTGGCTCAGGCCCTCCTAGCAATCACTTTTTTTCCTGGAAATAACAAGAGCTCCTCATGCCCAATCCATCAACGCGCTGGGTCTGCACTGGGCCAAGGACCTTCCCACACGGAGGGGCCCCGGGACGAGAGGGGTGGGGGGTGGGGGATGGGGAGGGGAGACTCACCCTAAAAAGAAGTGGAGACAGATGGAGAGAGATGAGGGAGACTGAAAGGGTGGCAGTGAGTCCAAGCTCCTGAAGTCCTGGCACCTACAGTTCTGTCTTTAATTCTATGCCTCCCCACACCATCCCAATATCCTTTCCAGGGACTTGAAATGATACATTCCCTTTTGTGAATTAAGCTGTTTGATGTGCACTCTCTTTAGCTACCTGTAAGTAATCCCCACTAACATATCCGCTGAGAATGTTTTTCCTGTTCATTTCTAATAGTGGTCCTCCCAGATGTATTCTTTCCTATTCTTTTGTGCTTAAGTTTTTCTTTTGAAATTTTATAGATGCACATAAGGCTGCAAAAATGGACATCCCACTTTACCATTCACTGAACTCTTGTCAATCTGTTACATAATTATAGTTCAGGGTCAAAGCTAGCCAGCTGACATTAATGTCATCTACAACGCCTGTTTCGTTTTTTTAAAAGAAGACCTAGCCATGCTCACAGGTATAAGTTAGAACCTAACTATTGCAACAGGAGATTTGCAGGCAGGTGAAGAGCAGCACAGGGCAATTAAGTCCAGCGGTGCAATTAAGTTCAGGTGCAATGTGTCACACCTGGGCAGGTGCACTGTGCTCCCCTAACTAAGCACTTGCTATATCCCAGTAAAGCAGGTACTTGGCCTTTAACTCCTTAAGCCACACAACAGTCCTGTATCACTAGCACTATTAGCATCATCATTACTTGTACAGAGAGGAGGAAACTAAGGCTCAGAGAAATTAAGCAACTTGCTTACGGTCACAAAGTAGTTACAGAGCAGAGCTGGGCTTTAAATCCATGCAGCCTGGTTTTAGAGTGCTATGTCCAAGCGTCGGGCGATGAGTCTCAAAGCAACAGGTAGGATTCTTTTCCTGAGCCTTCCGGGCCCTTTCCTAATATCCCTCTCCTCTTCCTCCCTCATGCCCACTTGGTCCCTGGAGTTAGCCACTTTACAAGCCATCTTTATGGCTCTCGGGCTGTGCTCTTACAGGGAGGTGTACCCTGGGTGCACCCTCAGGAGATGCCATCTTTCTCTATGTAGCAGGCGAGGCCAGAGGAGGCACTGTCTTCAAAGGTCGTTGATCGTAGAGGGCCGGGGTCTTGGCCTCACTCCTCAGGGATAGCTTCTTGGTGGGTTAGTGCTGGAAAACAACAGATAAATCGAAAACTGCCAAAAATACCCCACGAAAAACCAACACCCCAGGAGAAGCAAGTCTTGCACAGCAGAGGGACACGTTTACTTGTCAGTTCATGGTTTCAGTTCTCAGCCCCAAGGTGGTGAGCACGTGGAGATGATGGCGGTATGGGGCTGGGTGACGCCCTTGGTGCCTCACTCCGGGGGAGGGCACTGGGGTGGGCAAGGCGGGCATTTAGGAGGACAGGGCTTAGAACACGGCTTGGGAGGGCATGGCGGTGGGCATGGGCATGGCTTGGGACACGGCGGGGGGCATGGCTTGGGACATGGCGGGGGGCATGGGGGGCACTTGGGCGGTGGTGGGCACTTTTCCCGGGGGCACTTTTCAGAGCACCGTTGCAGCAGCTTCTTTAAACAGCTGGGTTGGCATTTGGTCTCAATCTTTGGTTCACATTTTGGGTCACAGTTCTTGGGCTCATTCTTCGGATCGCTCGGCTTATTTTTATCATCACTCGACATTCTTTCTTGATTTTCTGGGCCCTGCAAGGAAATATGTGACTATGTGGGAGACCACGCCGCAAAGTGAGAGGGGACCAGTCCAGCCTTCCCATACCTCCTGCCCATCCTGTTCCTAAGGAAGCTTTCCCAGATGTGTTCAGGCTCTAGACCAGTGATGGCGAACCTTCTGAGCTCGGCGGGTCAGCATTTGGAAAAACCCTCACTTAACTCTGGTGCTGTGTCACATATAGAAATTTTTTGATCTTTGCAACCATAGTAAAACAAATACTTCTATTTTTGTTATTTATTTTATATGTTTAAATGCCATTTAACAAAGAAAAATCAACCAAAAAAATGAGTTCGCGTGTCACCTCTGACACACGTGTCATAGATTCGCCATCACTGCTCTAGACCAAACTCTCACTTAAGGGCTGTCCTCTTGTTGTTTTGGTGGGTTGTTGACCACATTTCTCGATCTCTCCATTCTTTGCTTTCATTTCACTTTTGTTCCCATTTCACAGCCCCTAGTAGGAGTTCTTAACCTAGGGTCCTGGGAACCCCCTGCCCCCAAATCATAAGAACTGAGTTTAACCATGTATTTATCAATATACTCAGTATCTCCTGTAATGTCATGCATTTTAAAACATTAATTTAAGATAAATTAATTTAAAAACATCCCAAAGAGTCTGTAAGTTTGATCAGACTGCTAAGAGGCTCCTGTAAGTCCACTCCCCATCCCTCTAGAGGCGGAATGAGCGTGTATATTAGTTAGTGGGCTCTGGACCCAGGGCACTTCTTTCAATCCTGGGTCCAGCTTAAGTCCTCCAAACCTTGAGAATTGATTTTTTCACTCAAGTGCTGGCACGGGAAGATGGCTGCATCCCTACCATGGCTGGACCACTCTAGGAACCCCTCCTACAGTGATTCGGGTAAGAGAGGAAATCAAGAGAGGATGTGATGAACTGGAGAATTCTAATTTCTCTGAAAACATAAATGTTAGGACCACAAAACACAATGGTGAGGAGGGATTCCTTTTCCCTTTCTTAAGTTTTGCCTTGAGCTGGGTCTTCCTCCACGGACATGTTGACTTCTAGATACAACAGGGGTTTTTAGTTTCTGAAAAGACTTTCAAGTTGGATTTAATGGGCACCCTTTGATTTAACAATATAAAAGTACCACTTTATCTAATTTAGTCTTCAAATCAGTATTGCTCTCCGGAGATAAAGATCATGAAATTGAACTCCAAATATTGTTAAGAATCTCTCTCTCAAATGATGTGTCTTCCTGTACTTGCTACTGAAAGTGAGAGGAAACTTGCACCTGGGTATGGCCACTATCTCAACCTTTTTACTGCCTGGGATGCTGTAGGTCACTCCCAGGAAAGGAGATAAAAACGAGGTGGGCATTTCCAGTTGTACATGCAACTCACCCCTTTGTGTTGGTACTGAACTTGACAAGTAGTCGAGTGAGGTAGATGGTATGGCTGTGCTTGGGAAGGTGGCTTTTCCCTCTGGTTCCTCTGCTCAGCAATGAGGAAGCCGGGGGAGGGGAGGGGAGTCCCACTTGTGACCTCAGCGCTGCATCATCAAGTAGTGATTGTTGTGTGACTACTGAGCCTCCAACTCACCTCAAGTCCTTGAACAGAAGGACGGACTGTGATTAATCACTCCTTTTGTTGTCCTGTCCTCTCCCTGGGTTCTTCAAAATTTGTGCCGGTGAAATCAGGGTATGGTGAAGACCACTGAACTCTAAGGACAGGGCGGCTCATTGTTGCTGGCAACAGAAAAGCTCCGTTTATACGTGGTGTCTTTTTTGCTCCCCCAGCCTCCCCAATTTTAACTCCTTTGTACTTGCCCCTTCTCCCCCTTTCTAGGACAGCCTCCCTGGCTTGACCACAGCCATTTTGACTTCCCTTTCCTCTCTCTTTTTTTTTTAAAAATATGAGATTCTGAAGCCTCTTTTTTCTACCCTATATGCCTGGCTCAAGTCCAAGGATTATTCTCTCTCTCTCAAATTCTCACCCAAGGATATGTTTTATAAAATTGATTTTTTTTTTTTTGAGAGAGAGAGAGAGAGAGAGAGAGAGAGAGAGAGAGAGGCATTGATGTGAGAGAAAACATTGATGAGTTGCCTCCTGGACGCCCCCTCCCACCCCCCCACCAGGATTGAACCCACAACCTTTGGTGCTCCAACCAACTGATGACACTTCAACCAACTGAGCCACCTGGCCTGGGATTAGCTCTTTAATAAACAAATTTTTAAAATATGTTTTTATTGATTTTAGAGAGAGGGGAGGAGAGAGAGATTAAAAACATCAATGATGAGAATCATCGATTAGTTGCTGCACACCCCCTACTGGAGACAGAGCTGGAAACCCGGGCATGTGCCCAGACTGGGAATTGAATTGGTGACCTCTGGGTTTATGAGTCGATGCTCAATCAATGAAGCCACACTGGCCAGGCTGGGCTTAGCTATTTTTCTCAATGTCTCTGGCTATAATGCACTGTTTATTGGGCTCTGTGGTTTTTTTTCCCAATCAGGGAGTGGACATCCTTTGATATACATGGCAAATAAACACTACCTAAAGGAGTTGAGTTTGATGCTTTTGACCAGTCCAGACGTACTGGGTTAACTCCAGATCCTTAGAGTAGAAAGGTTTGCCTCTGAGAAAATTCCTCCCGTGCCTTCCAAAGGCTTGGCCAGTGCGTCTTTGTGGTTGGATTAGGGGTGGTCTGAGGTGAAATAGCAGATGAGTGTGGGAAAGCTAAGTGGGGCTCAGACACACGGAGCCTGGAACTCGGCTGCAGGAAGTTCATCTTGGCCGTCATTCTTGTTGAGTAGGCAAGACTCACAGGATGAAGTGAGAACACAACTCTATTCCTTCCCTGGATGCCTCTTAACACTCTCTCTGTGGAACGGGCTCTTCCCTTCCCCCTGGGATGAGGTCTGTGGCAGATGCCATCAACTTCTAGGGTAAAGCTTGGACAATAACAAGTTCTCTGGTTCCTTCTGTTTATACAAACCATCTTATTCCAGTAATCGGAAGGCCTGTTTCCATGAACACTGGATTCCCTTCTCTTTCCCACCGGGGACAGAAAGAGCATCCTCTCTACCCGGTGTTTCTCTTCACTCACCCAGGTGCCTCCAGTTCCAGGATGGGAGCTGCAGAGGGAGGAGATAGAAGGGGCAGGAAGGTTCTTACCTAACTGATGCCGTTCTGATCTCCTGATATCCAGCATGAGGGAAACTTGAAGGTGTTCTTCAGGGGACCCCCGTCCCCTGGCTGAGGTTTTGATCACAGTTCCTCAATATCAGCAAACATCTCCTTGGCTGGCTGCCCAGAGCTCCTGCAGCTCCTAGGCATTTGGCAGATCTCCCAGCTCTCACTGCTGATTACCTCACCGCCAGGTGGCCCTCTAGGATAGGACTTGACATAGCCCCGAGGGCAGCTCTGCCTCTCCCGTGGGCCGCATCTGGCCCATGGGAAACGCTTACAACCAGTTGAGCTTTCCAAAGTCTTTCTATTTTTTTCATAAAATGGGAAGAGCCACAGAACTCTGTTTTCTTTTTTTTCTCTTCATTTTTTTAAGATACAATTTAATTTCACTTGAATTTCACAAAAGAAAGAGAAGTTGATGGAATTGCTGAATTCATATAAATATTCCCTATAGATAAGAGACACTTCCTCTAACATATTCCTTCAAGATTAAAAAAAGAAAAGAAAAAGAAACTGTGAGAACATTAAAGGTTGAAGTCATTATGATTTTTTCCAAGGACATATTTTCTTTTTTGTGTGTACAGAATGACTTCTTGCTGTGAAAGATGAGTTCGTTGGCCCAGCCACATGGGCATGAACTCGCAGTTCTGAAAATACAGAAGCCCTTCTGTACCAGTTAGTACTTGTCAGTCACTGAACTGTCCCCAGGGCTCTCCCACTCTCCTGGCTGCCCCATCCCACCGCCAGGACCAACCCCAACCCCCATCTCCCCAGAACCCAGAGCTACAGGGGAAAGGGGACTCTGGTCCCATCTTCCAGTGCCTTCAACACCCACCACTTTGCCCCAAGCAGCGTAGTTTCCATCTGTTTTACATAATGACCATCAGGTAAGGCTTTGTGTGCAGAAAGTACTCAGTGTGAAAACGCTTTGAAGTGCCCTGCTAAGGGTCATCCCTCAGGCCCTTGCAAGTTTGCACATTCCCAGATTTCCAAGAATGGAGGCCTTTCTCCCAAACACACTAGCTCCTTGTGAAGTCAAGTGCACATCTGCAACCTGGTGTCATTACCTTGCATCCAAATGGGCAACAGACACAGGCCTGTGGGTATAGAGAGGACGTCTGAGCGGCTCCAAATGGGGTGAGGCAGAAGGTGCTGGAGCCCAGGCTCAAGTGGAGGTGGCAGGAAGGCAGTGGGCTTTGCTTCGTGCCCAGGCCTGTGCCAGGTGCTCAAGGTCCAGATCCTGTCCAATCCTACGAGAGGTGTTTTTTTGTTCCCTTCCCTTCCCCCCTCCTCCCTTCCCCCCTCCTCCCTCCCTCCCTTCCTCCTGGCTTTACTGAGCACCTGCCCGTGCCAGGTGCTGGGGTACAAAGGCAAAGCTAGCATCCCCAAGACCTCACCGCCCCGTGAAAGCATCATCAACAAAATGGCTGTGACCGTGGTGGGTGCAGGATGCAGGGGGAGCCCCAAGAAACTCAGGGAAGATTGTCCAGGGGAGTTAAAGCCGGCTGGGACCTGAAGGCTGAGGAAGGGCATTCCAGGTGGAGGGAACTGCATGCGCAAAGGCAGGGAGGCAGGAAAGAGCCTGCCTGGTCTGGGAACTGTGGGAGGGCGGTGGAGCCCGGGTCCAGGGAATCTGCTGGGTGAGGTTGGGGTCCCAAAACCTACTCTCTGGACCCTCTGCCTCCTTGACCTCCTTTGCTCCGGGCTAGGAAGAGGCCCCAGGCCAGCTGCACAAATGGATGGCTTTGACATCGGAGAGAGGGAGTGAGCAAGGAGGGGCCCACTGGTGTGTGTTTTGTGATTGCTTCTCAGAAATCTGCCCCTCCTCCTCCTCCTCCTCCTCTGACACCATGGCAACCGGGAGGCAGCTGGGGAAGCCACCTGTGAGCTGGGCTGAGTTGAGGGCAGGGCTCAGGTGTTCCCAGAACCCGGAAAAGCCCCAAAAGGAGCCCTAGCCAGTTTGGCTCAATGGATAGAGCGTCAGCCTGCAGACTAAAGGGTCCCAGGTTCGATTCCGGTCAAGGGCACATGCCCGGGTTGCAGGCTCCATCCCCAGTGGGGGGCTTGCAGGAGGCAGCTGATCAATAGTTCTCTCTCATCATTGATGTTTCTATCTCTCTCTCTGCCTCTTCCTTCCTCTCTGAAATCAATAAAAATAAATAAAATAAAAGCCCCAAAAGGAGAGGTCTATTTCCTGAGGCTGCACTTCCGGCTGTCCACGTGGCCACGCCCCCCTGTTCACGTGCCCATCGTACAGGTGAAGCTACTGCGGCACAGAGAGGGCAAGTGATTTCTTCCTTCGAGGTGCACAGCAGTAAAAGGACGGAGCTGGAAATGGACCCTCGGCCGCCCAGAGCCGCTGTCTCCTTGACCTGTGACCTCTGGGTAAGCGGCGGTTTGCTCTGATGGGCGTCACCCTTCCCCTCACTCCCTCCTCCACCCCCAGCAGACAGTGGGCCGGTCTCTCTCGGCACCAGTGCCTCCGGGCGGCTGCTCTCTGTCTCAAGGTCCCTCCCAGCTGGTAACCTTGGGGGAGTCGCGCTGCACTGGGGCGAGGGCCCTGCGTGGGGAACATCCCACCTCCCCTCGCTGTCTGTGGCTGAGATTACAAAGTGCCATGATTTCCCCGTCTGGCTTAGGCCGCCTGCCTCTCCTGGCCGATATTGTTTTACCTCGAAGTGAAATTGATTCGGGGTCTGCAAACCAGCAGACTTCCTGCAATTGCTCTGAGACGTGGCTCTGCCTGGGGCCTCCTGGTCCAAGTCCCCGATGCCCCCCAGCTCCGTGGCAGCATCGCTCACCCCCTGGGTCCCCATTCAGCACAGGCACCCTCAGCGCTCCCCTGCAGCCCAGGGGCCTGCTGAGCCCAGGCCCGGCCGGTCACCAGTTCCCCAGGTCCTGCCTGCAGCCCCAGGTCCTCAAACCAGTCTGGGAGGCGCCCAGGGTGGACCCCCTTAGGCAGAGGGGTGCAGACACCAGGTGGGCACTGCGCCCCCACACCGGCCTCCCCTCTCCCCGGAGGAAATGCCGAGACCACCCAGTCTGTGCTGACGTCCTGCACCTGGAGGGCTCAGCCTGCGCAGTGCGGCCACCAGAGGGGACCCGTCTGCAGGGTGGTGGGCAGAACAGGCCTCCCAAGGCAGCTGGGTGCCCACCTGGCCCCAAAGCCAGCCTTCAGCCTCCCCCTTGCCCTGCTCAAGGGGAACCAGGTGTGGTTTCCGCCCAGCCCAGCTGCCTGCCTTGGGCGGCGGCAGAGGCTGTCCCCCTCTGCTGGCCAGTTCCTGTTGCTGCAGGAAGTAAAGTCACCCTGCCACCCAGCCCGTGCCCACTGGGAGCCAGCCCAGCACATCATTCCCATCCACAGCTCAGAGCCAGGCCTCGGCGCTTCCCTTGGCTTGGATGGAGCAGAGCTGGATTGGGAATCAGGACGGTCTCTGCAGCTGATGTGTGGTCCCCATTTTCACCCACCCAAGGTGCCTCAGGGTCATGGATCTTTGACCCTTGATCCCTTTTCCATGACCTTAGACCCGTGACCTTTTATCGGTGTCCTGATTCTTGACGTTTGATTCTTAACCTCTGATGTTTGACCCCTTACTTCTGACCAGTGACCCTACTCCTTGATGCTTGACCCTTGAACTTAACCCTTAAGAAGCCTAACAACCTAACAACTCTAACCTAAAACCTAACCCTGGACCCTAAAACCTTGACCCTAGTTCTTTGAACGCTGACCCTTCACACCTGACACTTTCTTCATGACCTTTAACCCCCGACCTTTGACCTTTAATCTACCCCTGGACACTTTACCCTTCACCCTGTCCCTTGACAACTCTAATACCCCTAACACTCTTACAAACCCTAACCCTAGACCCTGGACCATAGAACCTAGACCAGTGATGGCAAACCTATGACACGTGTGTCAGAGGTGACACGCGAACTCATTTTTTTGATTTTTCTTTGTTAAATGGCATTTAAATATATAAAATAAATATCAAAAATATGTCTTTGTTTTACTATGGTTGCAAATATCAAAAAATTTCTATATGTGACACGGCACCAGAGTTAAGTTAGGGTTTTTCAAAATGCTGACATGCCGAGCTCAAAAGGTTCACCATCACTGACCTAGACCCTACATACTTGAACAGTGACCTTCACATTTGACCCTTGACCTCTGACCATTGACCTTTGACCCATGGCCCTTGACCTTTGACCCCAGTTGTCTGGACATTTCCCCTACCCCTTGACACTTGACCCTTCATGTGGACCCTTGAAAACCCTAACAATTTTACCTATGGCCCTTGACATTTGACCCTTGATGTCTGACCTTTGTCCCTACTCCTTGACTCTTGACCATTCACCCAGAGCCTTAACAACCCTGTCAACCTTAACAACCCTAAACTGAAACCTAACCCTATACCGTGCACCCTGGAACCTAGACCATAGGTCCTTGAGTACTGACCCTTCACATTTGATCCATTGACTCATGACCTTTAACTCATTGTACGCCATAAGCGTATGTAGACACAAGTGGTGGACCTTCCCCACATGCCAGCTGTGTCTATAAAAAAATGTTTTCCCTCAGTGGCAGCCCTGACCAACTTTAAAATCATTTTTTGTGTGAGAATTTTCAGCTTAAAATATTCAATGACACTAGAATTGTGAGTAATATGTTTATTTGTATAATGTTCATTGCAAATTGATTTTTTTCATTGAATTTAAAATATCATGGCGTGTGGGGATGGTTTCTGTTGTGGATGTGTAGCATTTAACTGGTTAATGCTGACCTATGACCCTTGATCTTATGACCCTTGACCTCTGAGCCATGACCCCTGATCCATAACATTTGCCCTATGACCATTGACCTCTGACCCCTTGATGTTTGACCCTTCACCTGGGCCTTGGTGACCCTAACAATTTGACCTATGGCCCTTGACCTTTTGACCCCTGACATCTGACCTTTGTTTCCACCCCTTGATGCTTGACCTTTGACCCTTGACATTGCAATATAATGCCAACCTATGACCATTGATCCCTGACCTGACCTTTAACTCCCACCACTATCCTTTGCCCCATGACGCTTGCTCCTTCATCTGGACCCTTTTTTTTTTTAAAAAAAAATATATTTTATTGATTTTTTACAGAGATGAAGGGAGAGAGATAGAGAGTTAGAAACATCGATGAGAGAGAAACATCGATCAGCTGCCTCCTGCACATCCCCCACTGGGGATGTGCCCACAACCCAGGTACATGCCCTTGACCAGAATCAAACCTGGGACCCCTCAGTCCGCAGGCTGACGCTCTATTCACCGAGCCAAACCGGTTTCGGCATCTGGACCCTTGAGAACCCTAACAACCCTAAGCTGAAACCTAACCCTAGACCCTGAACCCTAAAACCTAGACCCTAGGTCAGTGATGGCAAACCTTTTGAGCTTCTCATGTCAGCATTTTGAAAAACCCTAACTTAACTCTGGTGCCGTGTCACATATAGAAATTTTTTGATATTTGCAACCATAATAAAACAAAGACATATTTTTGATATTTATTTTATATATTTAAATGCCATTTAACAAAGAAAAATCAACCAAAAAAATGAGTTCGCGTGTCACCTCTGACATGCGTGTCATAGGTTCACCATCACTGCCCTAGATTCTTGGATAATGACCCTTCACACCTGACCCTTGACCCATGACCTTTAACCCTGATCTATCACCCTTGACCACCGACCCTTGACCTTCAACCTTTGACCCCTGACTAACTGTGTCCTGACTTTTGGCTTTTGACCCTTGTCCTGTGACCATTTGACCTATGGTCTGTGAGCTTGGACCTGTGACACTTGACCTTTCACCTGTTACCTTTGACCTATGGCCCCTGACCTCTGACCATACCCCTTAACACTTGGCCCTTCACCCAGACCCTTGACAACCCTAATAATGACCCTAGATCCTCGAATGTGCCTCCCCCTCAGCAACCAATGAGGGTAAAGGAACGGCCTCCCACCAGCAGCCAATCGTGGAGTGGGACGGTGCCAGAGAGACACCCTTTGAGGATGTACCCCACAAGGAAGAAAAAGAAGTGGAAGGCTGGGCAGGGGGACAAGTGAGGAGGAGAGCAGCCCAAATTTAAATTTGAGGACAGTGTGGGATGTGTGCACCAATGATCATCTTTGAGGTGTGGGGATAGTTTTAAGGGAATGCAAAGGAAGAGCATTTACCTGGAGAAAGTTATGTAACATAAAACCTGAGGGGTGAGCAGAAAAGTACCCCCTCTCTTCAGCTTTGTATTGTAACCGCCTTGATTACAGAAACAGGACGTTTCTATACTTTGTAGCCAGGTTCTGTACTACTAGTGGAGTCATAATTCTACACTGAAATACTTCCAGATGATTTCTTATATCCATTGAATGTCTTGACCACCGTCTTGCTTCCTGGTGATGTTGTCTTATTTGCAGAGGACAGGTTATGTGTCTGGCTCAATGGAGGGGCCTACCAGGTCTGTTTATTATAAAACATAGCTTTTTCTTTCTACAGTTAGTCATTTGGTGAGTTTCTCTTTGAGAGTGTGTGAATATCCTCTTCTATAACGTTATTTTTCTAAAAACTTGACCATTTCTTGATGATCTACAATGTGTATCAGTTATCATAATCGTATTTGTACCTTGGAACCTTTTAACTTTTATCATTCCTTTATACCTTTGATTGTATTTGCTGCATTGTTTTAAGTTGGTTTCTTTGAATATGGATCCAGGAATTGAATGGTAGAGTTAATGGCTTTGGAGCTTCATTTCTTGAGTGTACTAACAAAATCATAGTAAATGCCATTTCAAAACAGATGGCCTGATAGGAGATCAATTAGATTAACTTTTGTAGGAGGAAGTAGCCCATGATATTTTGGGAGCATGAGTTGCAAAGCTTCTAAATGGATGTAGTCCAGACACGGAATCGGATTTGAAGAAAATGAGAGAAGATGAATTTGGGTTTCTAGTAGATCACAAGTCACTCGTGGGCGTGAGGATCACAGAAAAGGTCAGTGTGTACATATGCAAATGTAGAGTTTAGGGAAGGCCCCAGCCTGTGACATTCAAAAAAATTTAAATCATTTTTAAATTTTTCAATTACAATGGACATACATTTTTTTTTATTATTAGTTTCAGGTTCAGCCTGTGACCCTTTTGGCCTAGAAAATGGAGGGATGATGCTGTCCTGTTCAAGGCCATTCATGGAGCCACGTGAAAACACACACAGCGTGGGACTGTCAGCACCTAGGAAAACAAGGTAGCAACTCTTCAGGGGTCTTGTGCCTCCTTCCTGTAGCAGCCAAACTCTTACTTGTATTGTTGGTAGGTCTTTCGTGAGAGAGAGTTTCTGCCTTCTCCTAGTATATGAGACCTCTAATGCCGGGGTTCTTGTTCCAGCATCTAGAAGGGTTCAGCCATCTGGATAAGGCTGTGCGTAGATGAAATAGGAGTCCAGAGACGAAGCATAATTTTGAAAGGCATTTGGGGGTCAGAGGAGCTTAGCTTAAAGGAAACTAAGATCTAAGTTCTAAGTTCTCATCTCAGGACCCCATGCTTTTTATTAACACAATTTGTCCTGAGACCAGGTGGAGATATACACTTCAAAGGGTCAGGGTTTCATACAGAGTCCATTGTCAGAATGGGGGAATTAGCCTACGGCTGTTCAGGTGTTTGGCCAGTAGGTGGCAATAACATGTAGATTAAGATGCCCTTTAACTGTCTGGCAGCCAAGCAATCAATTTAATGTATTCTATTCAGGTTTGGGGAAATGGCCTTCAGCCATTCCCAGATGCAGCCTGCTGTCATGCTGGAATTGGTTTCTAATAATATTGGTACAGGAATTTAGGACCCAAGCCCTCTTCCTCAATCTTTCTTAGGAGCCGAAGGCTTTTTTCTTCCACGCTTTCCCCAGCCACAGTGGTCTTTCTCTGTGCGCTGGGGGGCAATAGAATCTGCTGCCCCTCACCAGAAGCATAAGACTTGCTTTTCCCAAAGAGGAGAGGCTATTGGTGGTGCTTTGTGCCTTTCTTACCGTGATGGTTGTTCCCTTCCCCTGTGTCGGCACCAATGAGGGAGGCATCCTCGGGTCTACCTCCCTGTTCCCAGCATTTCTCACAAGTACCAAGTGGAGAAGCATGGAGAATGACCATCAAGTGGGTGCAGAGTCCCCTGTTTCTGTGACCTCTGGGCTCCCATACTGTCATGCTGGCTGATACTTAGTTGTTGGAAATTTATTAGACATCTTAGCTGAGTTTTTCTTGTTTGATATATGCCTCCTGACATCTCTTTCTCCTGAAGTTTCACATAGGGGAGCCGGTGCTCACATTCTGCCTCTTGATTGTTTTAAGCCTTTGATTATTTTGAAACTGCTGATTATATGGGCTTGAGAAAAGTTATGCTTTTGTAGTGTATGTGACTTTTACTCTCTCTTTTTTTTTTTCTAGTGAACTTTTCCCCTATTTTTATTTTTATTTATTTATTTTTTTTATTGCTTAAAGTATTACAAAGGGTATTACATATGTATCCATTTTATCCCCCCGCCCTAGACAGTCCCCTAGCCTCCCCTATCGCCCCGTGTCTTATGTCCATTGGTTATGCTTATATGCATGCATACAAGTCCTTTAGTTGATCTCTTACCCCCCTACCTCCTGCCCCCCAACCCTCCCCGGCCTTCCCGCTGCAGTTTGACAATCTGTTTGAGGCAGCTCTGCCTCTGTATCTATTATTGTTCAAAAGTTTATAATGGTCTCTATTGTCCATGAATGAGTGAGATCATGTGGTATTTTTCCTTTATTGATTGGCTTATTTCACTTAGCATAGTGCTCTCCAGTTCCATCCATGACGTTGCAAATGGTAAGAGTTCAAAAATATGGAACGCTTCACGAATTTGCGTGTCATCCTTGCGCAGGGGCCATGCTAATCTTCTCTGTATCGTTCCAATTTTAGTATATGTGCTGCCGAAGCGAGCACGACTTTTACTCTCTTTAAGGTGAGAGTGCAGCTCTCTGGCTTTCTACATCCTCAGTGGAACTGGAGCTTCTTCCCCATTGCTTTAATATTTCTTTATGTCTCTTCTCTTGCCCCTTTTTATTGGCTAAAGTTTTACATATGTCTCCTTTTTTTCCACAATTGACCCCCTGCCCCCCAGTCATTCCCACCTTATCTTGCCCCTTTTTAGATTGATAAATAAATGTTTTTATTTTTCATCCCTCCCCATTAGTTTTTTAGGGATACATATTTATTTGCTGTTTCTTTGTTGTTGTTGTTGTTGTTGTTTGTTTGTTTTTGCACCATTCCTGGTGGTACTGCAATACTGGGTCTATGCGTGGAGTGGACGGAGCAAGCTCCTATTCCATCTCCCTATTCCAAAATTACATTTACTATAAGGTCCTCAGATAGAGGAAGTATCAGACATTAAACTGATAAGGACAGGTGCTACAATTGATCTTAGCCAAAAGGCCGAGAAGTGATGTGTGTTTTTTTTAGAGGACACTGTAGATATCACAATAAACATACTTGACCTCCTATAATCTGATAAACAATAGTATTTAAATTCTTCCTCAGAAATCCTTAGGAACCATACAGTGCCTTAATTTCACTAACTTAATCCCAGGCTCTTGTGTTACTGTTGTCATATACATAAATTTTAAATCTCACATATCATTATTATTAACACTAGTGCCCGGTGCATGAAATTTGTACACATTAAAAGAGAATTAATTAGAGGAAATATTTTAATATTGCTATTTGTCCTTTCTCTGCAATAGAAATGTCAGAGGTGAAAGAAAATTAGTAAAATGTATATGAAAATCTTCCTCCTGTCAGAGTCTGGGGCACACCGTGGGACCCAGAGTCAGGTCCCCCCCCACCCACGCGTGCCTAGAAATTGTGCGAGACCCAGACCTGGCCGGCCCCAGCCCCATTGGGTGAGATCCAGACCCGGCCGGCCCCAACCCCGTCAAGCCCCACCAGCCAGGGGGTGTAGCTTCAGGCCCCCTGGCCCTGCACCAGGTGGGGGGATGCAGCCTCAGGTCCCCCGGCGCACCCTCAGGTCCCCCGGCCTGGTGCTGTGGTGGGGGGCATGGCCTGAGGCCAGGGCGGGGGCATGCTTTGAGGTCCCCCATCAAGCCCCGCCAGGTGGGGGGGTGCAGCATCAGGTACCTGCTGATGGCTCATTACAAGAACTCTGCCTCTGCTGTGGGGGCAGCCATCTCGTGATGGTGTGCCGGCATGAGGGTTAATTTCCATATTACCTCTTTATTATATAGATTATTGCATTTATTTACAATGATCTATGTCTAGATTTCCTTGCTCTTTGTTTCTTCCTCTCTGCTAGGAGAGTTTCCCCTCATCTCTGTATTTTAGGCCCAACCTAGGGTAGGACTGTTGGGATGGAGATGTTCATTTTTGGCTCTCACCCATTTACTGAATCAACATGGGATCTCCCTCCCGCATCATCTGGTCACAAAGACTCCCTGTTAACCAAGGAGGAGGTGCTGATGAAGAGTAGGTCTCAGGGGTCAAGACTGACTGGGTGGCTGAAGCAGCCATCTGAGGGCTCATCACTCGATAGCAGCTGCTCCTGTGGCTGACTCATTGTTTAAGGAGAACCCATAGACTCCCGAGGGACCAAAAATGCATCAGGCTTTTTGCTTTGAGGGGTCTGGGGCACCAAACCTAAAGAAACAGTGTCTTCATTGTCATGGACAGCAGCTACGTTTTAGGAGGTGTGTCCTCAGAAACCAATGTCCCTGTTACCGTGACGTCAGATTTAGGCAAGCGATTCACATATCCTGGGTTACGGAAGTCAAGTCTTCCTTTAAGAAATCGTGTTTTGGGTGTGTTATGAGGACACAAGGAGTCATTTTGTGTTAGGGAAGTCCCTTGGTGTGCTCGAGTCTGTGTCCCAACTACCATGGACTCAGTGGTGATGACACAATTTGCAGATACCTTGTTCTTAAGCTTTTGAGGGTGGCAGCTGTATTCCTGGCAGTCATGACAATTGCCGATTTCACACAAAACTGCCTGTTTCCTGGCAGGTGTTAGGTATCTGCCCCCCTGAGTTAGAAGCTTAGATGTTTCAGTGTTTCTGCCTTGCCTTGACCTTACCTGGAGAGCATGGGTAGATAGGTGTTCTTTTTTTGCTTCATTCTTCTCTCTTTGGAAAATTACATTCTAGGAAAGATTTTCGATGATCTCACTAGATCGAGTAAGTTCAAATAGGGCCATCTTAGGTCTGAGGAGTAGAAATGAAAGGCGGGAGATGTACATTTCAACTGGGCACTGAAAGAGGGATGGATTGGTCCTTATTGCTTGTCCATGATTAAGTCTACAGCTTATCCAATCATCCACTGAAGGACATCTTGTGAACAAAACTGCTATACAGATTTGCATGCAGGTTTTTGTGTGGACGTATTTTGAAACCAGGTGGGTAAATTTCCAGGGGTGTTATTATTAGATCTTATGGTAAAATTTAGCTCTGCAAGACCTTGAGTCAGTTTTGATAAGCTAGCTATTTTGAGGAATTTTTATATGTCATTAAATTTTTCCCTAACTTATCCTCTTAGAAGTCTGTCAGCCCTCTCTGCCCAGGCAATAGTCATCTACTTCCTCCTAGGACAGTGATGGAGAACCTATGACACGCGTGTCAGAGGTGACACGCGAACTCATTTTTTTGGTTGATTTTTCTTTGTTAAATGACATTTAAATATATAAAATAAATATCAAAAATGTAAGTCTTTGTTTTACTATGGTTGCAAAGATCAAAAAATTTCTATATGTGACACAGCACCAGAGTTAAGTTAGGGTTTTTCAAAATGCTGACACGCCGAGCTCAAAAGGTTCGCCATCACTGCCCTAGGAAATCCAAGGAGCTTTTTCTCCCTAGAATTTTTCACAATTTTTACCCAGGTTTCTTTGTTTTCTTTTATGATTTTTTGTAGCAGGACCTAATAGCCCATGTACATTTCCTATCTCAGGAAGACTCTTAGGGGGAGAAGTGTCTGATTCATTCAATTTCTTGCCTGACATCCTCAATCTCACTAGTACATACTATACTGGATAAGTTCATATTTTTTATTAGCTCTTGAAATCACTCCCTTAAATATTCTGATACTAGTTAAGGAATATAGACAAACCTCAGATATATTGTGTGTTTGGTTCCAGACCACAATAAAGCAAATATTACAATAAACATCTGAGGGAACCACATAAGTGTGGTTCCATCTAGGAACCATTTGGTGATGACAATGTAGACACCTGGCCTCAAGGTGCTGAAATGATGGCTCTGTGCGTGTACGGTCATGGTTAATGGTAATCTTGGCCCAAAGCCCTTCCTGACTGACAAGAACGGGAGCAGTTCTGGGAACCTGGCCTATTAACTGAGGGGGTGTGCTGCTGAGTTGATTCAGTGATCCTTGACTTTCTATGCCTCATCTTCCTCTTTCTCTCCCTCATCTTTCTCTTCTTCCTCCTTTTGTAATGATGAAACCAAGTTCTTGGAAAGCTTCCTGATTATTGACCAAGACACGGAAGCTGCAGCAACATTGCTTTAAAATGTTAATACACAAGAGTGAGTCTGCCCTACTGACTGCAGGTAGATTTCATAAAGATACGGAAGGAGTAATCACAAATTGCACTGCCATCAGGTCTTCAGTGACTAATTGAGACAAAATGGACAGATAAGAGAAGATAATGCGGCAGGTTGAGGGGTCTGGAGGCCTTAAGGAGGACAGACAAACAGAAAACATATTTTAAAAATGACTGTCTTTAAAGACCTAAAACCTGTTTGTAGAGTAAGAGAAAGCAAATACATATGATCAGCTTAAGTTCATAGTTTCACCTCGATTTCAGACTTTTAGTGTTCAGACCTGACTCCCTTCCTTAATGTCCTCTCAATCATTACATGTGATGGAGTGAGTGTTAAATGGTATTTTTATTTATATTTGCTTCTTGCAATTTAAAAACTGATAATTTATTTATGAAATAAAAAGGCTTTATTTTCTGATAAGAAAATTGCAAGAATTTCTTGCAGTACCAGCAGGCTAGGGCTGTGTTGGGTCAGATGGGTTGGGGAGATGCTGATCCCATAACAAGTGTGTTCCCACATTACACAGTAACATCAGGTCAGTGCTGTAACTTGATTCCTATCTTAGATTGGGCCTTCTCATCAGCCATAGTTCAAAACTAAATGTTTCAGTACCTGATGGGGCAGCAAGGAAAAGAGGATAGTTCAGGTCCAAGATCCAGTAGAGAAACTGTGGAAGAACTTTTGAGAGCTTACTCTGAAAAAGCAGAAATCAAGCCTGTGTCCAAGATTGGAGAACATACTAGGACATTGTTTCCCAAACTCTAATTACTCCCATAAGTTCCAGTATATTTACACATCACATGTATCATATAACATTCTTAATATTTTTACATTTAAAATCACTTTATATACCAACTTGTTGAATTTCTGATTTTATTGATCATAGGAAATTATGTCCATGAATGGCAGATGAAATATTCAAAGTATGTATTTAATGCAGAATGAACATACTAGTAGACATACAGCCAATGTTTGAGTTACTCTGTTCCCATCTGAGGCCATCTCCCATAACACAAGCAGTATTCCTGCTTTTGGAGATGCTGTTAGGAATTGGGGACTGAAAAATTTTCCCTGTTGGTAGATGAAACATTTTCAAAAAGCTTTTTATAAATAACTTTAGTGCCTCTTTGTGTGGTCACCTCTCATTTGAGGCACAGAAGACCTCAGGACAGGGAGTGTGTGACCCTGAAAAGACCTTGGCTGGTACCTCATGCACTTCCTGATGGACAGGGGAAAGCTGAGGGCACATTTCTCAGGAGATTCAACTACCCCCCACTGGGTGGGCACCAGAACAGTGCACCCTGATAGCTGGTGTGTCGATCTGTGTTGCCCATTAACCTTCGAACCAGGAAGGACTGCATCTTGGTCTCTACTGTCGGCAACATCTGAGGGAACCACATGGGTGTGGTTCAGCAAATAGACTTTAATGAATGTTTGTGATTTTTGTTCGCTTCTCTGCATTTTATTAAATGGTGATTAAGAGTTCCTTTAAAAAAAAAAAAGAAAAAAAAGCTCAAATGTACAGCCGTGAGGGAAGCTAGGAGGAAAAGTGCTGAGAGACTGATTCCCACTCTGAAACCTGCCAGAGTATTTGAATTGCAATAAAGTGTGGTCCCGGGAGATTCCATGTGGCCAAGGTGGTACAGATTTATCAAGAACAAAGGAATTAGCTCTGTGTCCTCTATTTGCAGAACCAACACAGTGCAAATAGGACCATGGAGGTCACATTTTACTGAATGTTCCTAGGGTCATTACGGGGAATCTACCGAGATGATCTGCAGCCTTACCTCAGCCCGTTTTAGAAGAAGAAAAGAGGACTTAGATCAGCAGGCCATAGGATCAAAGACAAATGCATTTAAGGACATTTTGGGTAAAGAGAAAGGCTTTTTTCAACCCAGCATGTACCACAAAATGACAACCAGCTGAAGTGGAACAGGGCAGAAAGTTTTATGACTCAAGGCAGATGAAATATGGGAAAGGGTCATCTCCCCCAACCAAGAAAAAGAGCCTTTGAGCCCCAGTTAGAGAATCCCCCAAGTTCTCCCACAGCCCTAAGTCACTGGCTGAGAGCCAAGCCAGGGCCTCTGTGAGTCATGAGCACGGAGCCCAGTGGGAAGAGCCTGGAGATGATGTGTTCTGTTGTCAGCGTCCCTGTCAAGCCTGCATGGATGGATTTGCATTTTGGGTGGGAAATTCATGGACCAGGTCAGCTTAGGGCTCCACTTCCCCCTGGGTGGAGCGAGCACAGGCCCTATAAAGAGGCTGCCTGCCGTGCCACTGCCATCCTCCCAGCCGCGAGTTCTGATCTACGCTGAGAACACGGTGAGTCTATTTCTAGAGTTCAACTGTTTTTCTGGTGCTTTCAACTGTTGAATTTACCTAAAGACAGAAAGTTTGGCATGTCCGAAATCATGATCATGGGTTTGATGCTACTTATTTGATGAAACCTTAGAATTGAGCATTGATCGACTGCTTTCACTTCTTTTTAGGCAGTTTGATTTCCTGTACGAAAAACAAATTAATAGGAAAGCTTTGATGGAAAGGAGAGCAAAGACAATAATATTTGTTGTTGTTGTTGTTGTTTTTTAATATGTATATTTTGGTATCCCTTCCATTCTGGTGTGAATTCAAAGACTCTTTGCCTTGTTCCCGAACAGCCCTTTGTTATGTGCCTGCATCAGCGTATTGGGACCTCACAAGAGATAATGATGATAGAAATTGCTCATGAAGTTGCCCATGATATTAGAACTTGTGATGGGCTTTCATGATGATGTTATTTTCATACAAAACATATCACTTTATTCTTTCAGCAATATTTTCTTTGGAAAAATGTTAAGCGGAAAGACAAGTCTTTCTCAGGGCTGATGAAACAATTTTATAAAGATGAAGGGAAAAGCCAGAGAGTCTTCAAGTGAACTTAAGAGATAAAAGCACATTCTTGGAGATTGGAGAGATAAATCTCATGGTGTTATCTAAGTGCTGGGTTCTCTCTCTCTAGGAATGCCTTCTTATGATCACTGTCATGTACTTTCATTCAGGTTTTAAGACTCCAGAAAGATGTCTTACCAGCAGCAGCAGTGCAAGCAGCCCTGCCAGCCACCTCCCGTGTGCCCACCTAAGTGCCCAGAGCCATGCCCACCTCCAAAGTGCCCTGAGCCATGCCCACCACCAAAGTGCCCTGAGCCATGCCCACCTCCAAAGTGCCCTGAGCCATGCCCACCTCCAAAGTGCCCTGAGCCATGCCCACCACCAAAGTGCCCAGAGCCATGCCCACCTCAGCTGTGCCAGCAGCAATGCCCACCTGTGCAACCTCCTCCACCATGCCAGCAGAAGTGCCCACCCAAGAGCAAGTAACAGCTTCAGCAATCATCAGGGACACGGAAGAATAAGAACAACTGGCTCACCTCGTTCCCCAGCCCCGCCTTCATCTTCTCTTCAGAGCCCATCATGGACGCAGAAGAAGCTCTTCCACCCTTCAGCCTGATATGCTTGTGACGATCCCTGACAGCGAATGATTTCCTTCCTGACTCTATTCTGGAAGGAAAGGAAGCTGAGAAAGGGCAGTTCTCCGCTGCACCAGCGTTCCGTTCCCCCGCTTCAGAAGGAAGAGCAGCAGCTGTCTTCCCGGATGGGGGGTGGGTGGGCGGTGGGGGGCAGCAAAGGGTTCCCTTGATGGCTTCTGTGTCTGTGATCTGGGCAGAGGGCTCCTACCACCTGAACAACTGTACCTGTTCTTCCATTTCCTGAATAAAGCACTATTTTGTTTGTGATGGAATTATATTTTCCTTCTTCTTTTAAACTTTAAATTCACTTTCCGTTTACTATAACAGCACAGAAAAGAGATCGAAGTATGTCGTTTTGACACCTACTTTGAGAGATGCCCTGAGAAGTAGTGAGAGAGAGAGAGAGAGAGAGAGAGAGAGAGAGAGAGAGAGAGAGAGAGATTGCTCCACTGTTCCACCTATCCATGCAATCACTGGTTGCTTCCTGTAAGAGCCCTGACTGGAGATGAAACCCGCTACCATGTTCCAACCAACTGAACTACCCAGATAGGGTAGCTTTTTGACTTTAAATATATTTCTTAATCCTTGCCCAAGGACATGTTTTTATAATTTTAGAGAGAGAGAGAGAGAGAGAAAACAGGGGAGAGCGAGAGAGAGAGAAACATCAATGTGAGAAACATTGGTTGATTGCCTTCTGAACATGCCCCAACTGGCAATCGAACACTCAACCTAGGTATGTGCTCTGACCAGGAGGGGAATCTGCTCCCCTTTTGGTCTACAGGATGATGCTCCAAATAACCAAGCCACCCAGCCAGGGCCCAGCCAGGGCAGTTCTTGAGGGTATTGATGAAGTAAACTGTGAGCCTAGATTAAAATGACTTTGCTATTTTAAGAATACAAACAACTTTCTGGCCCTCCTTTCTTACTTTCCACACTACCCACTTCATGTGTGGGCAATGCAGCTCACGTAAGAGGATAATTTCATGAGGTATATACAAGACCCTCAGAGAACAATGGATAAAGGATTCTCTCTCAGAGAGAATAAAGGCAAACCTAATAAAGGCAAAGAGGAGAATGAATACAGAAATTCTTATACTTTGCTACTCTTTTGTATGATGCTTATTTTCTTCCATCTTCCCCCAACCCCCAGCTTGACCAATGTATAATTGACAAATAAAATTGTATATTTTAAAGTAAATAAGATAATCATGTTTACTTAGCGACATGATCATCATAATCACTTTAACATATCTATAGCCTCACATGGTTACCATCTGTGCGTATGTGTTAAGAACACATAATATTGATCATCTTAGCATATTTCAAGTACACAACACAGTATTATTAGGAATAATCACCATACTGTACGTTATACCCCCAGAGCTTATCCATCTTTTAACTGAACGTTTCTACCCTATGACCAATATCTCCATATATTTGCCACCCCTCAGCCCAGTAACATTTATTCTCCTCTCTGCTTCTGAGTTCTATGACTTGACAACACCCTCCTCAATAGCCAATGGGTCATGAAGAAATAATAAGGAAAACCAGAAAATGCTTTGGGAGAAAAAAAATAAAAACAGAGCCTACTAAACTCATAGGACACAAAGTAAAATCAGTGCATGTAGAAAAATTTAAGTCTGGAGACATCTATATTACAAAAGAAGAAAAATCTCAGATCAATAACCTTATAGAACTTTAAGTCAAACTATACCCCAAGTAAAGATAAAGATGGGAATAATAAAGACTAGAGTAGAAATAATAAAGAGTAGAAAAATAAGGAATTAATAAACTAAAAGTTGGTTCTCTGAAAAGATCAATAAAACTGACAATTCTATAGCTAGACTGACCAAAAAGAGGAAAGACTCAAGTTACTGGAATTAGCAGAGAGGAGACATCATTACTGATCTTATAGAAATAAAAAGGATTAAATGAATTCAGAGGAAGATAAGGCACTCAGTCATGGTGAGATCATTTGAGGAAAGGAGCCTGGATTCCTTTATGACTGCATGGAGCAAAAACCTTCCCAAACCACGCTAGACTTGGACACAAGTAAGACATTACTTCTACTGGACTGAGCCACAACAATTTAGGGGGTGTTTGTTATAGCAGCTACCTGTGCTGACGAATAAATTATATGATTAGAACACTTTTTTTGTTTGTTTGTTTGTTTGTTTGACTACTTTATTTTGATGCTAGGTGGCACTGTTTACTCTGATATGATAGTAGACCTTACCTACTGATAAAACAAGAAGACAGATTAGCCCTAACCGGTTTGGCTCAGTGGATAGAGCGTCAGCCTGTGGACTGAAGGGTCCCAGGTTTGATTCCGGTCAAGGGCATGTACCTTGGTAGGGGGTGTGCAGGAGGCAGCTGATCGATGTTTCTAACTCTCTATCCCTTTCCCTTCCTCTCTGTAAAAAATCAATAAAATATATATTTTAAAAAAGAAGACAGATTAATAAAACTTTTAGGATGAACGTTTTTCAAATAGTTTTTAAAGAATGTGGTCAGGTAAAAACATGATGATCAAAACCAGCACAATTGTTTGTGTTATACCAAATGCTCACGTTTTTTTCATTATTTCATTTTACAACCTAAGGAAAAATATATCTCTTTTTTAATTTTTTTATTGATTAAGTTATTACATATGTGTCCTTATCCCCACATTACCCCCCCCCACCCCCCACCACTCATGCCCTCACACCCCTGTTGTCTGTGTCCATTGGTTAGGCCTCTATCCATGCATACAAGTCCTTTGGTTGATCTCCTCCCCCTTACCCCCACCCTCCTCTACCTTCCCTCTGAGGTTTGACGGTCTGATTGATGCTTCTCTGTCTCTGGATCTGTTTTTGTTCATCAGTTTATGTTGTTCATTATATTCCATAAATGAGTGAGATCATGTGATATTTATCTTTCTCTGACTGGCTTATTTCACTTAGCATAATGCTCTCCAGTTCCATCCATGCTGTTGCAAATGGTAAGAATTCCTTCTTTTTTACCCAGCATAGTATTCCATTGTATAGCTGTACCAAAGTTTTTTAATCCACTCATCTGCTGATGGACACCTAGGCTGTTTCCAAATCTTAGCTATGATGAATTGAGCTTCTATGAACATAGGGGTGCATATATCCTTTCTAATTGGTGTTTCTAGTTTCTTGGGATATATTCCTAGAAGTGGGATCACTGGGTCAAATGGGAGCTCCATTTTTAGTTTTTTGAGGAAACTCCATACTGTTCTCCACAGTGACTGCACTATACTTCTGCAGGAAAATTTGCTATGTTTTCCATCCCAGGAATATAAAAATAAACATATTTTTGATACAAATATGAATATGGACACATATATATGAATGGATGGCTGACAATTCTATCATGCTTCATTTCTCTGTAAACATTTTTATATTCTAGGAAGATGGAGTGGTGGGCTTTCCAGTCCGCACTGCCCGTGGTTCCTGCCACACTGTGTGTGAAGTAAACAGTTCGCATCCTGAGGATGCAGTAGATCAGCTTTGGTGTGTTACTCTGGGAAACCTCCAATCTAGCTTGCATGGGTGTGTATGTGTGTTTGTGTGAGGGGTTGAGTGGGGAGAGAAGTACATCCCTCTAGACAACTGGAAATGCCCTAAAGTTCCTCATTCCCTTCCTGGCAGAGTGGGCACTCAGCGAATGGGAGAGGATTGATTGAGATAAATGTGGAGGCTGCGAGTCCTTATGGATATTTGAGAAACAGAGTCACGGGTATCAGAAAGAAAGGAGCGAGGAGGAGCAGGTTCACATATGTAGGAACAATATCCTTTGAAAGAACCAGGAGTTGGCTAGATGAGTGAGCAATCTGAAAGCCAGGTGTAGGGGGCAGGGCACTCAGGGTTAGAGAGTCAGAGTCAGCGCGGACAGGCACTAACTAGACTCCAGCGTGACTCACTGAGTCGCAGGAGGAGAGCCCTGCTCCAGCCTTGGATGCCCAAGGAACAGCCTGTGGGTGGCATTACACAACCTCCCAATGCCAGCCCAAGAGAAGTCAGCGGTGGGGTAAGGGGGAGGGGGGACTCGCCACCCACCTACTACCAGGGCCCAAAGACTCTGAAAGATGCCCTTCCTCACCAACCTGTCTGGGAACAGGTCCTATTTCACAAGGGAAAGGAAGAAAGACAATGAGTCAGATCACGACACACACAGTCAGGAGCGAAATGGAAAGTGCATTTAATGGGGGCGGAACAGAGCTGATCCACATATTTGCACCTTAAGACCCTCTTCAGATGAATCCTGAGCTGAAACTAGGGTTCTAAGGGGTCAAGACCCTCAGCCTCATTCAGAAGCTCAGAGGCCCGGAGTGTTTGGGAAGGAAGGCTTCATAGCACATATTTTTAGGGGGCAACTGAGGGAGGATTGTAACTCAGGGTAACAGCATGCTAATTGCAAGGAAAATGGCACTCAAGCAGGATGGGAGAGGGGATTCAGCATCAAGGACCACATTACTTCTGCTTGGTCTGCTGAATTGGTGCCGGGATGACTGTTGAGGGACATGGTTCAGGAACCTTGGTGTGGCAGGGCTCAGGAACCTTGGGGTGGCATGGCTCAGGAACCTTGGGGTGGCAGGGCTCAGGATCCTTGGTTTGGCATGGCTCAGGAACCTTGGTTTGGCATGGCTCAGGAACCTTGATTTGGCATGGCTCAGGAACCTTGGGGTGGCAGGGCTCAGGATCCTTGGTTTGGCATGGCTTAGGAACCTTGGGGTGGCAGGGCTCAGGATCCTTGGTTTGGCATGGCTCAGGAACCTTGGGGTGGCAGGGCTCAGGATCCTTGGTTTGGCATGGCTCAGGAACCTTGGTGTGGCAGGGCTCAGGAACCTTGGTTTGGCATGGCTCAGGATCCTTGATTTGGCATGGCTCAGGAACCTTGGTGTAGCAGGGCTCAGGAACCTTGGTGTGGCATGGCTCAGGAACCTTGGGGTGGCAGGGCTCAGGATCCTTGGTTTGGCATGGCTCAGGAACCTTGGGGTGGCATGGTTCAGGAATCTTGGTTTGGCATGGCTCAGGAACCTTGGGGTGGCAGGGCTCAGGAACCTTGGGGTGGCATGGCTCCTTGGTTTGGGGAACACATTGTTCCTGGGGTGGAGGCTGGCAGGGCTGCTTCACCTGCTGTTGCTGAAGCTGGGGGGGTGTGGTGCAGGGCTGCTTCTGCTGGTAGGAACTCATGGTTCAAAGGAGGCTGGACCTAGAGCCAGAACAGATGGTTTAAACAGGGATTAGCTAGGGAAGGAGCCACGTTCAATGCCAGTTCAGGTCTCCTAAGAAGCAAATGTTCCCCTTGCTCCGTTTATGACTAAGAACACCCTGGTGATTTCTGAACCTTTGAACAGGGGGAACCGAAAGGTAATTTGTTCAGCTCCACTCAGGGCCTCTCCCAGTGCTCTCTTTCTTCCTGGCACAACTTAAAACCCAATTAGCAGCACAACACAGCCGCAGGCTCCTGGCAGAAATATGAGAGCACAATATTGGATCGCATGGAAATGTGATATGGTTTGAAAGAAAAAAACACAAAAAAAACCCACAACCCAGTAACTTCAGCCTAACATTTCTGGAAACAGAATGGTTTGTCACCTGTAAGCTAATTACTCCAGAACCCACTTGATCCCCCTCTAGCCCACTCACACCCTACTCTTTCTCACGAGCTTCCTTCAATCTGCTTGTTCAAGTACTACCTGAACACCATGGGTCACAGGTGGCCTCTATGATCCTCATCCGATACCTTGGGAGGCATTCCTAGAGCAAGCCTTCTCTTTCCCAAACTGCACAGCACTTTGCTTGTCCTTATTGCTTTATGCGGGTGACTTTCTACGTTGACTTTCTGCTGCCCATGTCTTATTTTCCTGTATACGCCGTAGTTTCACGGAATAAATTCTCTGTTGTCTAAATTGGTTTTTTTTTTTTTTTAGCAAAGTACCAACATAATAAATTCTCATAAAACACTTTGGTGAAAGAATAAAATTCTCCGCATTAAGGTTATGAATAAAGAAAGAGGTATAATGTCACTATAAGTTCTACCAACTCTAAGTTAGCAGGGTTTATCCTGCTCATGGAGCGTCTCACGCAAGCCAACCCTCTTCTCTCTGTCACAGCAAGAGCTGATGGGGCAGCATTGATAACATCTTACTAATAAGTCTCTTCAAACGAAAACTATGATTGCATTTACAACAAAGCTATTCCTAGAGGCTATAACTCTGATAACAGAACTTCAATAGTGCCAAGGAGGTTCCAATAAAAATAAAATACCTTGAGCAATTGGTAAGCGTTCGGAGGAAGGAGAGCCACCTGGTGCGCAGAGAAGAGCAGGCTGCGTGGTCACTCGGGTCTGGTGTAGTGTCCCCAGCCAACTGGCTTTTTATAGATGGAAACCTGTCTCAAGGAAATGGGATTTTTTTTTTTGGACTGCTATGTCTTAATCCTTTGCCTGTCAACCATGATTCACCCCAGGCCCCTCATCTACCTGTTGGTTCAGTCTTTGTGATGAAACCACCCACTTGACATTTTTTTGGCACTTGCTGTCTGGCAATGATGTCACCTGGGCCTTGTCCCCACGGAGGGTCCTTTACACCCAAGTGGAATGTTTACAGTGGGGGTGGTGTGGGCTGAAAGGCAAGAAGAGGGAGAAGTTCTAGGGCTGCCGGATCCAGAAACATCCCTGTTTCCTGGAGGCCCTAATCCCTGACACAGTCCAGGCTTATTGAACTGCTTAGTATTGGAAGTGGATGTGGAGATAAGCAGTTGTTCCTGCTTCTCCTGGGAGGCCAGGGCATGGTGCCATGAACTTCTCCAGGTGGAAAAAAGTAATAATTCTCTACCCATTCCTAAGAGTACCCAGGTCTGCGAGGGGAAAGGCAAGGCTCAAATGAGTCTTTTGGCCCTAAAATTCCTTCACTCCAAGAGAGACCTCAGCGTCAATAGCAGACAGGGGTATGGGGACCCCAATCAGTGATGGGGATGCTGATCAGTGAAAACCTGGAGAAGACAGTCAGGTTCAGCAGCCCCAGAGAAACCTGGTGCTTTTATCCATCTACTTGTTCTGTCTAATGTGCCAGTGGACCCTGAAGATGCTGCCTCCCATGAGGACCCCTTCCTGGAAGCAACACAGGAACATGGGACCTGTGATTCCTTGACCCTTTATATCAGAGTCCACTCTGCTTAAGATAAAGTGAAAGTGAGGTCACTAATCCAGCCTGCCTTTCATACACAATCTGTAACAAGCTGGGGTATTTGGAAAATCCAAATCATTCTTCAAACCCAGGTGTTTGCGTGGTCCCTTCTTCCTTACCTTTGCTCACCTATATTTTGTGGAGTAGCTGCTGGCTCCACAGCTATGTCACCTCCCCTGAACTGGAGCCCAGGACCAGCCAGCCATCACCAGGAGCGCTTCCCACTCATCTCCTAGTGATTATTCTATTCTTTATCCCCACAAGGTACTTGATAGATTGACAATAATAGAATAGGTGGATGAATGAATGTCATTACTTTTATGAGATACACAGAGGCTGCTTTGAGAACAGCTAGAAAGTTTCTTTTCTTTTCTTTTTTTAAATATTTTTATTGATTTGAGAGCCAGAGAGGAAGGGAGAGGAAGAGAAACATCAATTGGCTGCTTTCTGCAACCCCCTACTGGGGATGGAACTTGCACCCTGGGCGTGCGCCCTGACAAGAAATTGAACCAGCAACCTTCTGGTGCATGGGACAATGCTCAAACAACTAAGTCTCACCAGCCAGAGCACTAGGACGTTTCTTATAAAAGAAACACTCCCTTGTCACAAGCCGCATGGTATGAGCTGAGAATAGGAGTAATGGTTCAGCAAGAGTCAGTGACCTGATACACCTATCTGACTTGTGTGTCCTTTCCCCCAGACAACACCTTTTCCTTTCTAGCACCTGAATTTCTTCTTTACCCTACTGCACTTTTGTCTAACGTACAGCGAATATTTGGATACCACACCTTTTTATATTATACATGGAAGCTCAATTTCTTCACCAGCAGTGCTGAATTAGCCAATGAATTTTCTGGCAACCACATGGCTTCTGATTGCAGCTAGCATCTCCCCAATGACTTTCACACTAATGCCTTTGTCTGGATGCTGCTAATGTTCTTATTCCAAAGCCTGATCTTTCTTAGTCTCACTGGTTAACTGTACTAGACACCTTTTGGGCATCTCTACAAATTCTCTCTGCCCTACTGCCATGTGGCCCTCGAATGTAGGCTCGAATGGGATTTGTGTAAGATCCTCCTGTCCCTTCCTGATCTAAGTCTTCTATGATACTAAAGTGCAGGGTACCCATAGAACAATGCACTGTTGAGTACATAATCCAGGGAGAGTTAATGCACATGGAGTCAGACTGGACAACTGGTGGTTGTGAACGGGAGTGATAGGAGGTTATGGACAAATACTTCTGCCTTCATCTCCAGACAAAGAGTTCTACATCTTCTCACCACATGAGAAAAAGCACACACACACAAAATTTTTTTCAAATGCGAACCACAATCTGATCGCTTCAAAATAGACATGAATCTCAAGAACTCAGGCTCAGCCACATGGGAGATTGCGGCCTTCCTAAGATCGAGCAGGATTAGTCACTTCTCAAGTCACCTAAAAGGACAAGTCAGGACGTGTCAGGTGATGACATACCCTGGAGTCCCCCCACTGGAATATGTGCTCAGCACTGGAGGCCTGGCTCATCCTGTAGTTTCAACAGATGCTGGTGACAATGGAAATTTTTGAGGATTCTCAGCTATCACTCAAAGGACCTCCTCTCATTCATTCATTCACCTGATCCTTGAGTGGCTACAATAAGTCAGGCAGAGTTCTAGACCCTTGGGGGTATATCAATGAACAATAACAAAAATCTCTGACCTTGTGGAGTTCACATACTATAGGGAAGGGTGAAAAAAACAATAAAGAAACATGATGAATATGCAAATTATTTAAATGCTATGAACAAAAGGAATACCCATGTAAGCAATTGAGAGCACCAAAGAGGTGGTGGTGGTGGTGTGTGTGTGTGTGTGTGTGTGTGTGTGTGCGTGTGTGTGTGTGTGTGTGTGCGCGCGCATGCGCGCGCCCTCATTGAGAATGTGATGTTTGAACAGATTTGAGGGTTGAAAAGTTAGCTATTAGGCTCTCTGTGGAAACAGTTCCAGGTCAAGAGGATATTCGATGTAAATGCTCTAAGGCCAGAGCTTGCCTGGCATGTTCCAGGGTCACTGTGGCTGGACTGGAGAGAGAAAGTGGAAGAGAGGCAAGAGCCGACGGAAAATAAGTTATCCTCTGCTTTTACTTTCTGCTGTCAGCTGTCATTAGGACAGGGATGAATCTTTCTTCTTCCAGGGCGCCTTTTCAGTCAGCAACAACAATCAGCTCAGAATAAGATGCATCAAGGAGTGCTTCTTCAGGCGCCCAAATGCCACTTACATTTCGGGGACTTTCTTGGAAATGTCCACTCTACACAGGAAGGTATAAGGGTGGATTAAAGTCACATATAAGAGGCTTTTGAAGACAGAAAAGCTCTCTTAGCAGGCTTTAGAGTGTCATGTGTGATGCAAAAAAAGATGAATTCTGGGTTACTCTAATTAACGTTTTGATATCATTTTTTTTACTTGAAAAATAGAATGGCTGTACCAGATGCTCTGATATCTTCTTTCATTCCTGGCATTTTAAATCTTAATAACCAGCTCTTTCCCAATGCTGTGGCTGATTGTTCACCTCCCCTGGATCATGTATCCCTAATCCCTGCCTAAAACTCCCCTGCGGTTTTAAGTCACTGGTTAAATCTAAAAACCAGAATGATTAGGTTCAAGTAAGTAGCAGTGATGTTTTGAGGGATAAGCAGGAGCCTTGGGGGCAGGGTCCTCGGGATCAGAGGTGGCTTGGAGCAGGCGCCATGCCATGGAACCGAGGCATGACTCAGTTCAGTGCTAGAGGAGAGTCCTGCTCCAGGCGTGGCTGTCCAAAGTGACAGGCTCTGGATTCCATTACACAATAGCCATTGCCATTCTTGAGATGCCCCCTAAATGTAATCACACACACATGGAAACACACAGTCTCAGGACAGATAGATGATGTCTACACCAACTCCTCTCTGATGACAGGTTCTATCATGATAGCGTGGCAGTAAATGGGGCAGAGTCACCCAATGACACATACAGTCAGGAGTGCACTCACAAGTGATTTAATGGAGGGAGAGCAGGAAACATGCATTTCTTCCCATTCAGATTCCCTCTTCAGATGAACCCTAAGCAGCTGAGACCAACAAAACCACTAAGACCCCTGATTAACTTAGAGGCCCATGGGACCTCTAAAATGAGTGTAAGGAAGGTTTCATAGCACATATTTTTAGATGCAAGAAAGACATGGTGACTCATGGTGAGAACATACTGATTATAAGATCTGCAGACAGTTAAGACACAGAAACGGAAGGGAAGGTGTTCAGTATCCTGTGGTCAGCTCCTCAAGTGCATGGCAGTGGACCACATGACTTCTGCTTGATCTTCTGCTGGGATGGGCCCATAGTAACCTGGAACCTTAGGATGACTCAGATCTTGTACCTTGGTGGGGTTAGGCGGAGGAACCTCATTTAAACCTTGGTGGCTTCAGCTGTCAGTTACTGGGCAGGATTTGAGGTCCTTGGCCTGTGAGTCTGAGTGGGTTGTTGGCTCCAGTGTACCTACCAGAGGATCAAAATTGGGATGGAGCTGTGTGGAGGGATGAGACATAGGGGCTACCCCAACCAGGATGTGGCATCCCACCCTTGGGCTGCTGATCTGAGACCTGCTGCAGAGCCTCGGGAATGTTCTTGATGGGCAGAACATACATTTATTCTAGCAACATCTTCACTGACTTTTTTATTTTCTAATATCAGGATTAGAAGTTCTACAAAAATCAAATAACATTGTATAATGCCTAAAGTGGCAAAACAGAGCTATTAAAAAAGGAACACTAACATAGAAGCAGCCAGAAATATCCATAGTTATATTTTGCTTTATTCAGTGTTGTTTTATTCAGGATATATTTTTCCCCTGTAAACCCAGACACATGCATCCATTATTAAAAAGATGTTTTTGCTTCTATTGTTTAGTATCTGCTTTTGTAATAATATAATTTGAACTTTTCCCAATAAGACTAATCATTTTCCTACAACAATCTTTTTAATGCTTATAGTATAATCCCAGCACAGACATCTCATCCGTTGTTGCATTATCTATTGATATGCATTTCAGTGTTATCAACTTTTTTTGTATTAGATACAATGCTGAAACAAATATCCTCATGTATAAAATATTTGTGTACATGCATGAATATTTCCTAAAAATAAAATTCTGGAATCAAATGATCATTAAAGAGTCAGGTAGATTGTTAAACCTTTTGATCCTTTCCTGCCAAACTCTTCTTTATGATGTTTAAATTATATTTATAAAATCTGTGTATTACAGAGTCCATTTCCCCATTAAGAATAAGCCTATTTAATTGTGAGTGGCCCAGAGTTATCGCTAGACTCTTCCACTATTGAAATCAGCAGAAACATGAAGCCATTTCAAATGTGCATACCAGGCAGACCCAAGACACGTCATTCCCTTCTGCCAGTGTGACAACTACTCAGCACATTGTAATAACTTGTTGGACGGTTTCTGTCTTACAGTTTCCAAAGATTTCCAAGTTCTTGCCAACTCTGTTTGGAGTGCTTGTGCATCACGTCACTCAGATACTGTCACCTGCCTCACACCTGCTAAGTGTTATGGACCATCAACCTTGTCAAGAAATGGGCTTCACTTCCCAGTGACCACTGCAGCCATTCTGAAATTTTATGTTGGCTTTACTGGTTTTGGAAAAAAGCTCCCTAAAATCTCAGACCCACTCAACAAAGACCTGCAAACCTATTGACGCTTGAGATCAAAAGTGGCTGCAGGAGAAAGTTAGGGCTTAGATATATAGAGATCTAGGTTCCAGGTGTGATTCAGAAACAATTTCTCGTTGGCCTCGATCTTCTTCTCCTTTCTGGATATCAGTCTCTTTATCTGGAAATTCAGGGGCTGTACTAGGTGCTATTTAACTCTCCTTTCACTCCTGACATTTTATAGCTTAATGACCTGCTTTCCACCAGTTCCTGACTAGTTATCCACCTCACTTGGATCACTTACTCCTCCTCGTAATCTCTTCTTCAAGCTCCTTTTTCTAATCTCTTGATAGATAGCTGTCCGTGGATTATTTTGGGAGGAACACCATCTGAAGTGGGTGCGTGTGGTTGTATATATGTTTATATGAGGACCTGAATATTGTATCTCCCAGAGAAGACTACAGATTCTCTGAGGGGAAGCACTGTGTATCCTCCTCTCCCTCTTCCTGGTAGAGATAGTATCAGGCCTCCCTGCACATGATGGGTGCGCAGCAAAAGATAACATTGTCTGAGCTGAGGACCGAGCTGTATGGAAAATTAGGTGTGTGTGGCTACTTGAATAAATGTGCATTTTGTGAGTGTGTGTCTGTATGTGTTGGATGTCTGGAAGGTAAAATAAATGAAGAAAACCAGAAATATTAGGTTCAAGCATGTAGCAGTGATGTTTTGGGGAATAAGCAGGACCCTTGGGGGCAAAGTCCTCAGGATCAGAGATGGCTTGGAGCAGGCACCGTGGGACTAAGGCATGACTCAGTCCAGTGTCAAAGGAGAGCCCTGCTCCAGGTGTGGCTGCCCAAAGTGACAGGCTCTGTGTTCCATTACACAATAGCTATTGCCATTCTTGAGATGCCCCTTAAATGTAATCACACACACACACACACACACACACACACACACACACACTCATGGAAGCACACAGTAACAGGACAGGTAGATGATGTCTACACCAACTCCTCTCTAATTGCAGGTCCTAGAACAGGAAGGGGCAGATTTACTCACTAAGACAAGCAGCCAAAAGTGGGATTAAAGTGCTTTAATAGGGACAGAGCAGGAAACAGGCATTGTTCTCATCCAGACTGACTCTTCAGGTGAGTCCTGAGCAACATAGGACCAGCAGAGCCACTCGGGCCTTCTGCATAATTCAGAGGCTCAGAGGACTCTTCAGAGTGTGCAAGGAAAAGTCTCATAGCAAATATTTTTTTAGGATGCAAATAAGAGAAAGATTCTGACTGATGGTGAGAACATACTGATTACAAGGTCCACAGATAATCAAGACACAGAAGCAGAAGGGAAGAAGGTATTCAGCATCCGGTGATCAACTCCTCAAGGGCATGGCTGTGGTCCACATTACTTCTGCTTGGTCTTCTGCTGGGCTGGGCCAGGAGTAACCTTTGAAGGAAATGGCTCAGGGACCTGAGGCTGGCCAGGCTGAGGGACTTTAGGGTGGACTGGCTCAGGAAGCTTGGTGTGACCCTTCTCGGGAAACACAGGATTGCCTGGTTGAGGATGCTGGGGGTTGTATGGCTCTGGAACTTTGGTTTGGCCTGGTTGAGGATGCTGGGGGTAGTATGGCTCTGGAACCTTGGTGGGGCCAGGGTGTGGAACGTTGGTTTGGCCAGGTTGGGGAACCTTGGTGGGGCCAGGTTGTTGAACGTTGGTTTGGCCAGGTTGTGGAACCTTGGGGGGGCATATCGCCTTGATTATAGGAACAGATGGTTCTTGAGGTGGAGGCTGGGAGGGCTGTTTCACCTGATGCTGCTGAAGCTGGGGAGGTGGGTTGGTGGGCTGCTTCTGCTGGTGGGAACTCATGGTTCAAAGGAGGTTGGACCTAGAGACAGAAAAGTTGACCCAGTGATTTGGCGAAACAAGGAAAAAGACAAATTTAATGTTCAATATATCTACTAGCGTGTCCCTTCAGATGTGAGAGCCTCTCTTCTCTTTCTCTCTCCCCTGAATCAATAGAAACTTTGTTGATCCCTGTGCCCTTTCAAGGAGAAAAGCTTAAAGGTGCTTATTCTGCTCCATATGAGTGGACCCGTGGCCTATCCTTCCTCTCTTCCTGGTGATTCTGAAAACCTACATTGGAAGCAAAACACAACATTGGCTCCCAGGATTGATCAGGTCCCCAGGATTTTAATAATTTGGGAGGATGATAAAGTCAAAAGTCTAAGATCTACCCTCTCGAGTCCACCACATAGCTCTCCTAAGAGAACTGCACACCAACCTGCCCTGAGCCACATGATTCCACCTCTGACCCTCTGTCCACATCCTCTCCTCTGTACATGCTTTATGGAAGGCTTTCCATCCTGTTGCTATTTCCACACATGTTCACCCGTCCTCCCAGACACTCTTTGTCAAATCCAAGTCACCTTCCTCATTTGCCACAGCACGATACCTGCCTTGTCCTCTCCGCTAATTACTTTTCTTGAAGGATGTTTGTAAATTATGCCCATGTTCCATGTTCTTTGATAGATGGTAAGTTAATGGATTAAAGAAAAAGCTTCTTTTGAACATCCAAATCATCAGTGCCACAATATTTCAAATACTCAGTAATGATTAGAAGACGTATTAAACGTCACTAAAAGTACCCTGGTCATGGTGTAGTCTCTATCCTGTAACTGAACAAATCATCATTACAGAAACCATTCCTTTTTTTATTTTATCCCAAGTTTCATAGTTACAATCTGAGTGGGAAGTCCACCGACCTGAATGTCACCTTAAACACAAATTACCATTGCATTTAAAGTAAATATATTTTTAGCATGACAGACTCCAAACAAATAAAATACAATTGGGCACATATTCAGAAATTACAAGTAGAGAGACTTACCTGGTGCAGAGAAAAGTTCAAGCTGTCTGGCCTCTTGGGTCTGGTGGGGAGTCTCTGGCCAGCTAGCATTTTATACAGAATATGAGCCCTGCCTTAAGGAAGTGCAAGTTTTTTTGGACTGCTCTCTCTTTATTCCAGCTTTTGTAATGAAAATCTCTGGCTTAACATTTTTTGGCACTTACTCTTTGACAAAAATACCACCTTGGGCTTGGTCCCACTGTCTACCCTTTGTGGTGAGGTTGGTATGGATAACAGGATTCCTGGGCAGTGATGAGTTATGTCAGGGGGAAGTTCTGGGTTCTGGGACCAGGAACAAGTGTGTTTCTTGGATAGAAACCTGGTCTTTAGCTCAGATTAATTCTATTGAGTACTTGAATTTTCTAAACGGATGTGGAGATGAACAATAGGCACTACTGGTTCTTCTGGGAGGCTCTGAAGAATAGTAGGTGAATCATCTGATCTTTACTTAAGTGACTATTCAGTACGTGACAATAAGTGAACAATATGCTGTTCCATTTCTTAGCAGATCCAGCCCTTTGAGAGGAAAGGAAAGGCTGAAATGCCTGCTTTAGAAATGAACTGTTTTTACTCTGGTGAGAGACTTAAGATGCCATGTTGACCAAGGACAGTAGATGTCATTGGGGATGGAGATACAGGACTAACTGGGTCTGTTCAACATGATGCACAGCCCTGAAGACCTTGCCTCTCATGGGTTCTCTTTTATCATACACCAGTCATGTCCTCAGATCATGGTAAGATGAAACAGAGGTCACTAACCCTGAGTTGACCTCAACATACAATCTTTTGCTAGGTGTGTCCCTGGGGAAATCCAAACATCCTTAAAACTCAAGTATGTGAATGGCTCCTCCCTTCCGACTTCTTTACCCGTGTTACCTACCATGAACCTGAACCCTTAGGCAGAGCCAATGCTATGAAGTCCTTCCATCAAATCCCAAAGGTCGATTTGCACTTTATCCTCACGCCAGTCCGGTAGATGTTCAGTCAATGGGCAATTGTCATTTTCCCTGATGGATGTATAGTTTAGTGGAAGGAAGGAAGGAAGGAAGGAAGGAAGGAAGGAAGGAAGGAAGGAAGGAAGGAAGGAAGGAAGGAAGGAAAGAAGGAAAGAAGGAAAGAAGGAAAGAAGGAAAGAAGGAAAGAAGGAAAGAAGGAAAGAAGGAAAGAAGGAAAGAAGGAAAGAAGGAAAGAAAGAAAGAAGAAAGGAAAGATAGAAAAATCATTGTTTTAGAGAGGTGTCTATAAATTGCTTTGATAATCATAAAGCCACTACTTGAAAATGACTCACTTTCTTATGACAGGTCTCATGATATAATCTGAGAAGAGGGTGAGGGCTCATCGCCCTCTTCCTCTGCTTCCTTTCCCACCCATCTTCTCTCTCTGCTAGTGTTGGACTAGTCACCTACCTCTGGGATGCTGCCAGTGCCACCATGATATCTAAACTCTACTTCCTCGTATCACATTAGCTCTCCTCTGGGGTTGGGTCCAGGTCCAAAACCATCTCTCAAGATCCCCTAGCAGAAGGAGCTTTGACCAGACTCTGCTGTTTCACCTGGGATTCTTATCTCCTGAGGTACCTACTCCTCTGTATGAATCTGGGTCTTTCTCGTGTCCTATCTTGATTCTGGACTTTGGTTCTAGAAGAAATGCCTTTCTCATCTCCTGTTTTTCTTTCCTGGGTGGGCTCTCTCCTGTCCTGTCCTGATATCTTGTTCACTCTTATAAAAGCCTCTCTGGCATCAGCCTCTAGGACTTCTCATTTTTCCAATCCTGTTGTTCCTTTTTGTTTGGACAACATACTCAGTGTCTGGGTGGTAAGGCTCTTTCTGCCCTTCAGAGAAGCTTGGTTTGTTCGCCAGTGTGCATGCACTAAGGAGACTAACCGCCATTGCAGAGCGTGAATCACATCACTTCTGATAAAGAGTCCTGCTTCCAAAGGTGCCTTGACCTTTCCCGGCCTTAGGAGGCTGCTTCTTTCCCCATATCAATGGCCTAGGCCAGTGATGGCGAACCTCTTGAGCTCGGCGTGTCAGCATTTTGAAAAACCCTAACTTAACTCTGGTGCCGTGTCACATATAGAAGTTTTTTGATATTTGCAACCATAGTAAAACATAGATTTATATTTTTGATATTTATTTTATATATTTCAATGCCATTTAACAAAGAAAAATCAACCAAAAAAATGAGTTCGCATGTCACCTCTGACACGCGTGTCATAGGTTTGCCATCACTGCCCTAGGCCTTGCTTGAGACCTGATGTGGACAATATTGGGTAACTTTAAAAGTTTCTGGGCCTTGCTCTGTTGTCATGATTGTGTAGACTGTTCCCACATAATTCCTTGGACTCTTTCTTTCTACGTTCCAGCATGGTAACAACCTACAGCTCAGTGGGAACTCCCTTACTGAACAGTTCTCATCTAGACCAGATACTGTCTTCCGTTTTCTTCAGCACACATGGAGACTCAAGAGGCTGCTGGGGCCGAGGAAACCAAGACCCACCCATGCAGAGAACCAAATGTGCATTTCTTTTTTTTAAAAAAAAATATATTATTGATTTTTTACAGAGAGGAAGGGAGAGGGATAGAGAGTAAGAAACATCAATGAGAGAGAAACATCGATCAGCTGCCTCCTGCACACTCCCTACTGGGGATGTGCCAGCAGCCAAGGTACATGCCCTTGACCGGAATCGAACCTGGGACCCATGAGTCCGAAGGCCGATGCTCTATCCACTGAGCCAAACTGGTTAGGGCCAAATGTGCATTTCTTTATCTGCACAGGGGACGCCTGCATCCAAGCCAGCAACATGCAGTTTATCTCCTGTGTGTAGTTTGTGCCTCAAATTCCTCACACAGACACGCTATCCTACCCTCTGCTATTGGCTGGGTGAATGGCATTCTACAAATAGAGAGAAAGGAGCTGAGGCAAGAGGAGGAGCTCAGACCGGTCGGAGAACTCTACCTCTGCCAGATAACCTTGAGGTCACAGGTTCAAAGGCAATGGGCAAGACTGGAGTCCTTGGTTGTGCGTGGGGTGGAGGGAGTGGTGTTCCGGGGGATTTTTCACAAAAAGATTTAGAATTGTATTGGGGTTTATATGGGATATCATTTTTTAAAAGACTTCACTGTGATCCTCTCCCCACGCTTTGGGACCGCTAGCCTGGAAACTTGCCGCAGGACTCAGGAAGTTTCCGGAATAAAAGTTCTGGAATAAATGTTTCCTCTACCTCATCAACATCTTGGAGTGCTCTAATTTTTTAAATATGTAAAACAAGTGTTATCAATAAAAATATTTTCAATTTATGGTATTGAAAATGATTAAAATATAGGGATGTTCAAAGAATAAAATAAATAATTCATTTTACTGTCCAGCCAAACATGCCGCTGTTTATATTTTGCTGTATTTATACTGGCTGGTTTTAAAAGATTTATGCATGTAGACATACATTTTAACAAAGGTATAACTATGTAATTATGTATTACATGCCATAATACTTTACATGACCTTGACATTGTCTGAACATTTTTCCATATGATGAAATATTATTGTATGACCTTAGTATATTCCATGACATAGATACACAATAACTTGTTCAATTAATTTTCTCTTTGGGGAAATTTATTTTGTTTCCCTTCTATCCTTTTCTTTTCCTTTATTTTTGTTATTTTATAATGTTGAAATGGTTCTCCTTATAAATAAATCTTCGTGCCCATCAATGCATATTTCCCAGTGGAATACAGAGGGTATGCAAATGTTTAAGGATTTTGATTCATTTTGCTCAACTCCTCCTGTGATGGCTCCTTGACTTTATACCCTTCCAACTGTGTATCACCAGTGTCCCTGACTGTGGTCAGCCCCTTTAAAGCTGACTGCTCCTGCAGATATTAGTGACATTTTCCATCATGTCAGTGTGTAGTAGTTTGAAATCACCTGAACATGTGCAAACCTCACAAACCCAGATGATGTCATTCTCTTCTGCCGGTCTGATCATGACTCCTGGACCTGCAAGATTTGTGAACACTTTTTGTCTTATCATCTCCAAATCTGGACTTCTTCCCAAACCTACCTGAGTGCTGTACATCATGCAGGAACTAATGTTGACCCCTGGATATCCGTTTGTTGATTTGGAACATAAATGAGCTGTGACAGGTGCTCTTTGAGCCTTTCATTTTACATCTTAATGACCTGGTCTCCCTCAACTTTATGATGACTTTTTGTTTATCTGTATTAACCTCTTTTCCTCTGAAACCTTTCTAAATGCTTCTTTTCTTTTTTTTCTATGATGCATTTGCTTTTATGTTCTACTCTGTGAGGTACCTGGATGTGTGTGTGGATGGAGAGAGAGAGAGAGAGAGAGAGAGAGAGAGAGAGAGAGAGAGAGAGAGAGAGAGAGAGAGTGTTAGAGTTGTGTTAGTGTAAGTTTACATAGGAAAAGGGGTAAAGATCACTCCTCTTAGGCTTCTCCTAGGGCAGGCACTGTGGAGTCTGCTCTCCTGCACCATTGAGGTCTTCTTCTTGTGCATTCAGTGAAAGAAAATCAGCATGCATGTGTGTGTGTTGTGTGATTTTGGGGATTTGTGTGTTGTGTAGTGTGTGTGTGTGTGTATTTGTATCTGAGAGTGAGTGTTTCAGTGCTTGCCTTCCATGTGTTGTGGCATCAGGAAGGGAGGATGAATGAGAAACAGATAATCACGTTGGAATATGTGCAAGCACTATTTCTTTGGAATAATAATAAATAATAGAATAAATGAATGAGGGCTATTTGAGAACAAGGACTCAGAGGCAGAGATGGCTTGAAGCAGGGACCATCTATATTCAGATATGATGCACTCAGGGGCAAAAAGAAAGCCCTGCTCTGGCTGAGGCTGCCCAAAGTAACAGGCCCTGGGTGGCCTTGACCGCTCTCCCATTGGCAGCCCAGGAACACCTGGTGAGTACAACAGTCACCCGTACACATCTGCATGTTCTCAGTGCCTGCATGAGGCCCCTTCTGACATCAGCCCTCCTAACCAGCCCTGCTGTGTGCAGTTCCGGCTTCACGTTGAGAGACCAGTGCAAAAAGCTGAGTCAGCCAATGACACACGTAGCCAGTTACATTGTTACAAATGATTTAATGGGGGCAGAGCAGGGAAGAGTCACTTGATTTCTCCCCCCTCCACCAAATCACTCTTCAGATGAGCCCTGGGCTCAGGAGCCCTCCAAACTGAGTGTGAGGGACATCTTTCTGGAGGGTGCAAAGGGGGAGGGATTATGACTCAGGGTGACAGCATGCTAATGGTAAGTGGGACAAATAAGCAGAATGGAAGAGGGGATTCAGCATTCAGTGGTTGGTTCTTCAAGGAGATGGACCACATTACTTCTGCTTGGTCTGCTGAACTGGTGCTGGAATGACCTTGGTTTGGCATGGCTCAGGAACCTTGGTGTGGCAGGGCTCAGGAACCTTGGTGTGGCATGGCTCAGGAACCTTGGTGTGGCAGGGCTCAGGAACCTTGGTGTGGCAGGGCTCAGGAACCTTGGTGTGGCAGGGCTCAGGAACCTTGGGGTGGCAGGGCTCAGGAACCTTGGTGTGGCAGGGCTCAGGAACCTTGGGGTGGCAGGGCTCAGGAACCTTGGTGGGGCAGGGCTCAGGAACCTTGGGGTGGCATGGCTCCTTGGTTTGGGGAACACATGGTTCCTGGGGTGGAGGCTGGCAGGGCTGTTTCACCTGCTGCCGATGAAGCTGGGGGGGCGTGGTGCAGGGCTGCTTCTGCTGGTGGGAGCTCATGGTTCACAAGAGGCTGGACCTAGAGCCAGAACAGATGGTTTAAACAGGTATTAGCTAGGGAAGAAGCCTCGTTCAATGCCAAGTAGGTTTCATTTCAGGCCTTTCATGAGAGTGAGCCTCATCTCTCCCCTGGCAGACCCCTTACATTTGAGAGTAAAATATGCTTTGGTCATTTCTAGGCCCTCTCATGGGGAGAAGCTTTAAGGCAGTTTGTTGGTTCCATTTCAGTGGAATTCATTGCTCAGCTCCCTTTCTTCCCCAGATATGCCACATCCCTACTGACAAGTACACATAGTGGGTCTTTTGGAAAATGATATCTTAGAAATGACTACAGTATACCCACTCCTAGTACTACACAGCACTGTGACTTATAGGATGACTCATATGAATTCAAGCTCCTGCAAACTGACTCTGGCCTTTGCTTACACAGCCCCCTCTGGAATTCTTTCCTTCCCACCTTTGCTGTCCAAACAGTCCTCCACTGTAGCTCATATCATATGCCATCGCTTGGAGCTCTTCATGAGTGGGGCTTCCCAACTGCCACAGTCCTTTCCTCATACCAATCACTGTCTACTCCTACTAGTATATACTAGTATGTACATGCATTATCTTCCCTGCTAGATTGTGAGTTTGTTGAGTAATTTCCTATGGGTACGTGTTACCCAAAGTGCTTAAATATAATAAAGGCTCGGTAGAGGTCTATCATATGAATTAAAATGTTATAATAAGTTTCATGAACAGAGAGGGCAGTGGTGTTTCTGAGAGTCTCTGGGCCTGAGTTCTAGTTGTAAGCCTGCTTTTAACTATGGTGGGATCTTACACAGATCTGTCCCCTTCCCTGAGCCCAGTTCCAAAGCTGCCCACTGAGGTGACTGACATAATCACCTATTAAGTTCTCTTCAAACCCAAACTATGCTTTAATTTAAAATAAAAAATATCCCAATAGTCTCACTCTCCGTTCAATACCCTGCACCAGCCCTCTTACACATTTGCCTCTGCCCAGTTTCTAATGAAAAAAATAAACAATCTGGTTCCAATCAGAGACTCACCTGGTACGCAGTGAAGAACCGGTTTCCTGGTCCCTCTGATCTGGTGTAAAATCAATGGCCCACTGGCTTTTTATAAGATGACTGAGCCCTGCCTTTGGAAAATTGGATCATCCCAGGCCCCTCTGTTTTCATTCCTTACCTGTCAAAGATGATTCACCCCACTCCCCTCAATTACCAGTTGGCTCACCTTTGGTGATGAAAGCCACCCACTTGATAGTTTTTGGCACTGGCTGCCTGCCAGCGATGTCACCTGGGCCTAATTCCCACGGCCAGCCTCCCCCGTGTACCCAAGTATAGGACTTGTGTTGGGGTGGGGTGAGCCATAGGTTTCCTGGGGAGTTTTATAAGTTAACCCCGGAGGGAAATCTGAGTGCTTCTGTGATCTTGCCACCTTTCAGCTCTTTTTCCTTGAGATGGCTGCCCTCCTCATGTTCTGTGGGATAGAATACATTTGGGCACATGAACAAGTGGGAAAGGGAAGGGGAGCGGAGGAGCGGAGGTGGGCACCGGTTTCCTGCCTTATATCAGTAAAGGTAGATAGATGCTAGAGATCATGGAATTGACTGAAGGTAGACTCCTTGTCTGGGGGATTTAAGACCAGTACATCCCTTTCTCCCATCTTTCTCCTCACTCCACTGAACCACACCCATTCAGAATTACTTAATTATTAGCTCCCCCAACCCCACCCCTCCCGGACTGGTTGCTAATCTGGGGAAACCTGCTTTGCTTTCACCAACCACACCTTCACCCCTTTCCTATTTAAGAGATTTTCAAGGGATAATTCATCTTCTGGGGTAACTTCCCCTCTACTCCACCCAGGCTTCTGGCCATGGCCCTTTCCTCCTTCCTTACCCAACTATACACTACCCCCGACCTGAAATCCTGGAAGCCCTTTCTAACTGCTTGCACCACAAGCCCATCCATGGAGCCCTCAATGATGAACACCACCCTTCTCCCCAACTCTTGCTCACTTCCAACTCCAGCCTCAACTCCTGGAGCTCTTGCTGGCTGCAGTGCTTCCCTCGCCCCCTCTGCCTCTGTATGTCCTGGGGGCTTTCTGAGTGTTGGAGCTGTGCCTGCTCAAAAGGATGGTAATTCAATAAATACTCATTCATTCAGAATCCTTACTATACACCAGGCATGGCTCATTCTAGGAGCTCGCTAGGAAGACCACTTTTCCTCATCAGATCAGGAACTCCCTGGGGCAAGAGACATAGCCTCTAGAGCAGTGGTTCTCAACCTCCTTAATGCCCTGACCCTTTAATACAGTTCCTCACGTTGTGGTGACCCCCAATTTCATTGTTACAAATTGAACATAATTAAAGCATAGTGATTAATCACAAAAACAATATGTAATTATATATGTGTTTTCCGATGGTCTTAGGCGACCCCTGTGAAAGGGTCGTTCGACCCCCAAAGGGGTCGCGACCCACAGGTTGAGAACCGCTGCTCTAGTGTAATGGATTTCAGGGAGCCTCAGGCCACACTCGTCACCTGGTGATGGGGAGTTGAGGTCACAGGAAGTGAAGTAACTCCCCCAAAGTCAAACAACCCCATGAGAAAAGGACTTTTACACAGAAATCCTATGTTCTCCTTAGTCTTAACCCCTCCTAGTGAAGCAGGAACATGATTAAAGGTGGACAGGGGGAGCCCAGGCTTCCCGGCTTGGAGCTGGGTCCGCTCAGCGTCCTGGGAAAGCCTTGCGTGTGTGGCAATGTGAAAAGACATTAAGAGGCTTCTCGAATTTGGGTGAGCCCTTAATGGTTGCCAGGACGAATCCGCTTAAGTAGTCATAAATCTGCTTAATGTTTGAAGTGGCTGTGGGGATAAACAGAGGCATTTCCAGCTCTGCTAAAAATGGGAGGGGACATGAATGAACACAGGTGGAAATAAGGCACTAATTAAGTTCCTCACCCCTCATGGGCCAGGGTCTGAGAGGAATGAAAAGGCTAAAATGCCTGTTTTGAACCAGAGTTGCTTTCTCTCTGCAGGAGGTCCCGGGGTGGCACAGTGACAGGGACAGGTACCCTGACCTCAATGACACTGAGGATGGCAGAAGGTGGGCAGCCTCTGAGCACCTGACCAGGTGCACCTTCCCTCCACTCTGGGCCGGTCCGGAAGATTCTTTGCTGTGGTCTCTTTTCTGGGGCCAGAAGAACAGTTATTCCTTGAGAACTTACACCAGCAATTTCCTTTGATCAACACAAAATAAAACTGAAGTTCAGAGCTGCCTTCAAAACACAATCTATTCCTAGGTGTGGCCTTAGGAAAATCCAAATCACCTTATAACCCAGGTGTGTGGACAGTTCCTCCTCCTCATTCCTCTCCACTGTGACACTTAAATATTTGGGGAGCACCTGCTGGCTCCCCAGCTGAGTCACCTCTTGTTAACTTTAGTCGTGGGTCAGCCTCCCACTGTGTCCCCACAACCATTGGTCCACGTCCATCCTTGCACGCGGTGCCTGGTGGGCAGTAGCTGCTCAGTGAGCTTGTGATTACAGAATGACTGAATGAATGAATGAAGGATTGAATGAATAAATTAATGAATGGCATTGTTTGTAAGGAGAGGCCCAGAGACTGCTGGAAAGTCTCTCATCTTCGGAGATGAGCTGAGAAAAGGCGTCTCAGACAAGGACAGCCCTTCCACTGCTTTCCCCACACACCTGCTTCACTGTTTAACAATCCGCCTCTCTCTGGGCTTCCACCAGCACCGTGGCCACACAGAGCTCCAAGCCTCTTCCCTCACGTTAGCTCCCCTCTGGGCTTGAGCCAAGTCCCTCTCTTCACCCAACGCCCTCCCAGGAGCCCCTGACAGAGGGAGCACCCGGAAAAGCCTGGCATAATTCTCAGCCCCAAGGAAGCTGCTTTCTGCTCCTCTGCCCTCCCCACCCAGCTGTCTCAGCCCCGAGGATCTGAACCAGATCTGAAGCTGGGTTCCCTGTGCCCACCCCTGGCCTTGGCTCTGGATAAAAGAGTTTCCCTGTCACCCAGTACCCGCAGTGGCCAGGCTCTCCTGTCCCCACCTGGGTTTCCTTCTCTCCACTCCACACTGCTCCGGCTCTGACTTTGGAACTTTCCCTTGACCCCCCATGTGTTTACCTGATGCTCACTCAGTGGCTGGTGTTAAGTCCATTCTCCCCTTCAGATAAGCTTTGATTCACTATCAGGGTTGGCCTAGCTGGTGAATCCGGTCCTACAAACTCCCCACATTAAAAAAAAAGGGGGGGAAAGCAATGGCCTCTAACGGGAAGGCCATCTCCCAGGGTTGCTCAGCCTGTGGCAGAAGCCGCTCCTACATTCACAGGGGGCTGCTGCTCTTCCCAAGTGCGAGCCTGGCTCCCCTTTGGACCAGCTGTGGGATCTTCCATAGCTCAGAGCTGCCTCTGGCTCACCACCCACTTACAGAGCAGGGCAGCCTGGCCCTTTGCCTGCCAGTGATCAGGCCCTTCCTGACTTAGGTGGCTCCCTCCTCCTTTACTTCCCGAGGCTCAGAGCAGGCAGAGAATGTCACGCAGACGTTCAGTTCCAGTCATTTCACTGTGGTAGCCCATATTTGAAATATGGCAACCTCGAGAAACAAGCAGTATTAAGAGAATTTTACTTTCATCCTCACCATGATCACCGAGAAGAGCAGCAGACTGGCTGCTTGGTGCAGGTCATGATAATGAAAGAGAAAAGTCTCTGTAAGGCACAGGCTCCCCATCTGAAAATGAGGAGGGGAAGGAGGAAGCAACAGCAGGCCCCCGGGACGTGGAAGCCTCCTGAGCACTTTGGCCCGCACACGGGGGAATCGAAGGTTGCAAGCATGGATGCAGAGGTGAAGAGAGCACTGAGGGCCTCTACAATACTGTCCTACAGTGAGGAAGGGACGTGTGGGGTAGGGAAGGGACTTGGTCCAGGCTTCTCAGCTTGCTTAGCAGCAGAATTAGACCTGGGATACTATCTCCATGCCACTATCTCCCTTTTTCATCTTTCCAATCCCTAAGGGATGGAGAAACATTTAAATATCTTCTTTGCTTGAGGCAGGTAAAAAAGAAAGAATCTAGGTTACTGTCTGGCCAAGTTGTTTCAAAGCCTTATTCTGCCCTTGTTAGTTGGGTGACCTTGAGCAAGTTGTCTAACCTTTCTGCACTTTAATGTCCTCGTCTTTAAAATGAGGACTTCAAACTATATTCTGCAAGGTGATTGTAAAGATTAAATGAAATGATGCTTCAGACATTTTTAGGATGAATGGGCTAAAAATGTTGTATGTAATGATTCTTGCTAATTTGTCTCATTTTTTCTTCTTCTTTCACTTGAATCAGATGAAACTTCTTCCTATTATTCCTATTGTCTGTGTGTTTTCCTTTTTCAGCTGTGTGTATGTGTGTGTGTGTGTGTGTGTGTGTGTGTGTGTGTGTGAGAGAGAGAGAGAGAGAGAGAGAGAGAGAGAGAGAGAGAGAGAGTGCTTTTTAACTACCTTCTCTTTTTCCACTAAACTTTCAGGAATACATATTGGCAAGATTTTACCATGAGTTATTGGACAGTGGCAATGACTGCAAAGTCCATTATATGAGTGAGGGCACAGAGGGTGGCTAAAGTTCCTGGTGATTATACAATGGCCTGAACATGCCCTAGATAAAGAAACGGAGGCAGAAAAAGGTTAAGTAACTCTCCCAAGAGGTTACAAAGATAGAATGAGCCAGGATACAGTCCCTTAGCAACTCTGCCACATTGCTTCTCAATACCAGTAAAGCATTTCTATAAGCCATTCTATAAGCTGAGGAACTACTCTCAGAAGAGACACTGACTGGGTCCTGATGGTCCCACACAGCTGAAGTGATCAATTGCTTATCTATTATCAATTTGACATAAAGTTTCCCTGGGTATGGATGATCGAAAGACACAGGCAGACAAGAATTTTTAGTGTAGGATATTGAGTTTGAAATGGAATTTGGGATGGTTTAGACTATGTACTAGATGTGCTCCCCTCCGATCACTCATTGCCTCTTGGACTGTTGAAAGGGCACAGTGACAAGCACACAGCTAAGCATTTTCCACAGAGAGTTCAGAACCCCACTGGAGGTGACTACTTTGTAGGTGTTGGTCTCACCTTTGTTTGTTCAGCTGTGCCAGCTCCCCTGATCCACCTCTGAGAGCCAGCAGCTCCAGAGTACAGAGTGGCCTCTATAGGTCACGGGTGTGGAAACAGAAAGTCCTGGGTTCAATTTCTGCCCCTGGTCCTTCCTAGCTGTGTGTATATGACATTGGGAAAGTTTCTTAATAACAATAGCTCCCATTTGATTGGCACCCACAAGATGTTATACTTTGTTCTGAACACTTGACGCTAATTGTCATAACAGCAGTGCTAGGAATAGATCATTAAACTCATTCTACAGATGTGGAAGTTGAAGCACAAATAAGACACCTGCTCAAGTTTATGTGTCAAATAGGTGGCACGTTCAAGATGCAAATCCAGTACTGTGACCCCCAAGGCCTTTATGAATCTCAATTTATCTTGCCCATACATTAGAAATGATAATATTGGCTTCCAGACTGTTATTAAATGGGATTACATATGCGAAGTAACTACTGCAGTGACGAGAGCATACTCTGTGGATACAAGATGTCAGGATCAGAAACATATGAATTATTAGAAACTCATCTCCAGTGACTCAGAACATTTCACAATTTTCTTGGTCTGTGAAGTAGCCATTTGTCTAACACATGTTGCTGAGTGACAACCAAATATCAAGCTTGAAGTCTGGCAGAGAAATAGGCAGCATTTGGTGAGTTTCTGAGACCCAATACCGATTGGTGAGGAGTGTTTCCCTGACCTAAGCATAAGAACCAATTGAGATGCGGTTAAAACTACGGCTGCATTGTATAAATATACTGCAGCTTTTTAAAATCCACTTACTGTTTCCAGATCTTAGCTATTATAAATAATGCTGCTATGAACATATATTCTTCCTGATTGGTGTTTCAGGATTCTTAGGATATATTTTCAGAAGTGGGATTGCTAGATCAAACAGCAGTTCCATTTTTAATTTTTTGAGGAATCTTCATACTGTTTTCTATAGTGGCTGCACCAGTCTGCATTCCAACCAGCAATGTACTAGGGTTCCCTTATCTCCACATCCTCGCCAGCACTTGTTTGTTGATTTATTGATGATAGTCATTCTGGTAGGTGTGAGGTGATATCTCCCTGAGATTTTAATTTGCATCTCTCTGATGATTAGTGACATTGAGCATTTTTTCATGTCTATTGGCCATTTATATGTCCTCGTTGGAGAAGTGTCTATTCAGGTCCTTTGCCCATTCTTTATTGAATTGTTTGTCTGCTTTTTGTTGAGTTGTATGAATTCTTTATATTTTTTGGAAATTACTTCCTTATCACATTATTATGCTAAGCAAAACAAGCCAGTCAGAGAAAGACAAGTGTCACTTGATCTCACTTATATGTGGCATATCAGGATGCTGCTCTAACCAACTGAGCTACTCAGCCAAGGGCAAGTGCCCCAGATTCTTGTCAGCTAGTCTCTGGGCTTTCTCTCTCACTCCTTTACCTGAACTGCATCAAGATATGACCTTCCTGTCATTAGTCATTGGAGAGCAACTCTGTCCATGAAGATGCATTCCCAGGCACCTGTGTGCTCACACACTCACTTCCCCCAAATATCCCTTCTGAATCAATGAAAGATCACAGACTGGAGCCAGATAATGACATGAAGCACAGTTTTATTAGGGAAGAAAATAAGAAAGAAGCTGAGGGAAGGAGAGCTGGGGATCTGTGCATCAGCCCCTTGTGTCCCCACTAATCAGGGTGGAAGCCTGGAAGAAGCCCAGATACATTCTTTGCTTTGGCCCATGGATGCACCATAGCTGTGGTCAAGCCGGAGGTTGAAGAGAATGAGGCCTCCTCATATCCACCTGAGAGAGTATCAGGGTGGAAGGTAGAAGACTTGGAGGCAACGATGAGATGTGTGTAGGTCTCAGTGGGAAGAACTTCCAACAGTGCTTCATTTGACCCTGGGTAGGAGGAAGTGGGAGAGAAGGGGAAATCCTGGAACTAGGAGGAGGAGCAGGAAGAAAGAGGGCTCCATCTGGTAGCCTAGATATCGAGCAGGTGGTATTCCAGATGATCCTTACTTCTGTTTACTCTGGGGGACTTGCTGGGCCATGGGGCACTTCTGCTGGGCAGGAATGGCTGTGCCCTTAGGTGGGCATTGCTTCTTGGCCTGTGAAGCACATGGATCCTTGGTTTGGGGAGCACATGTCTCTTGACATTTGACAGGCGGTGGCTGACAGGGCTGTTTCACCTGGTGCTGCTGGGTCTTCTGGGGCAGCTGCTGCTGCTGTTGCTGCTGCTGGGAAGACATTGCTGCAGGAAGAGGTGAGCCTGAAAGAAAGCCAGGAAGGGGGTGCGATGAGAAGAACTCCCTCCATCTCTTCTCCCTTCTGACACTGAGAAGAGTGTTTTCTCCACCAGCCAAGAATGTGATAAGTGATTAATGGCCTCAAATTGGTTAATGGATTGATTCATATGCACCCATTGTTGCCATCGACCTCTTTCCTTTTCTTTCTCTTCTATGTTGTTCTGATATCTTATCTTCCTTCATCTCCCCATGGGTTCTTGACTTAATGGAATACATAGTTTATTTCTAAGTCTTACCAGAAAATATGTTGGGGTGCTGAATTGATGATTAAAAGGTAGCCTAGACATTTTATAAAATCAAGGCATGAACTCTTAGCTGATGGGTCGGTAATGTCAGCTGGTTGCCTTGGGTAGTGCAATGAATATGAGCAAGACAGATGGGCATACAGAAAAGTCAGCCTTGGTCTCAGAGGGAAGTGTGTGTAAATGATGGGTTGGACAAACCCTGTTCCAGGTACTCAGAGGACTGAGTTCTAATTCTAGCTCCATCCCTGCCTCCCCACTTAACTTGGCTGTGGGATAGTGATTCTAGCCTACATGGAGAACGTGGTTATTTAAGGCCAAATAGATCACTGGAGAGAAGAGACTTAAAAGGAAGATGTTTCACCAAGAGGCAGCTGGTTCAGAGGAAAAGAACACTGGCTCCTCATTGGCCAGGCACACCTCTGGGCAACCTGGACCCGATGCTTTTACCTGGAGGATGCTGACCAGAAAGGCCTCTGAGGCTTTCCTGGTGCTGACATGCATCTCTGGTTTCCTCTGTAGACAGCATTCCTCACCTTCTGAATTTGAGATTAGTGAGAAATGGGAAGTATAGGTCCCAGGGGGCAATCATGATAGTGAGACATGGGAGCTGCATAGTATAAAATATGATATATAAAATGTGATTTCTGTAAAGCCAAAAGCAAAGTTTGATAGTGCCAAAAGGGCATGAGAAAGCTTCGAAGAAGAACCAGAATTGGCACAAAATGCTATAGCTCTAAATATATCCCCTCAGTGAGAAAAGTCCTCTTGCCAGGGAATTAAAACCCAGAATCAGGAAATTAGTCTCACCTAGCAGTGGCATAGAATGGAGAATGGAGACTGAATTTCCTAAGCAATAATTAGAGTGACATTTCCGTAGCTGTCATAAGGCTTATGCCACTTCTCTGACTACCTGAGAAAGAAGAGGAGAGTGGCCTAACGGCTCAAGATAGTTCAAGAAGGAGGAAAGGGCCCCGAAGATCCAGGGAGGATAAATGCGTTCCCACTTACCGGAGCTGCAAGCTGGATCCTGGGAGAGGAGGCTGAGGTTCATGGCCAGCCACTCCTGGCAACCTTATAAAGGCCCCCAACCTGCCCCAGGCACTTGGCGTGGCCCTGATCACCACCTCTCAGGCAATTCTTCACCCACTTCTCCCACCTGCACTTCCTCTAGGGACTTGCTTTACTAGACTAGACTATTTTGACGGAAAACACCCACCAGATATTTTAGCATTGTGGGTCCCTGTCTACCAGAGCTGACGTCACCCACATAAGGCCTTTGCTCAAACTCAAGGACTCAAGATCTTCTGAAAATAGGAAAAAATGTGAGGATTTATAAGAAACATTAAGGAAGGAGAAAGAGGAGGAGTATGGCCTTGGGGCGCTTTCAACTAAAATATGAACATCGTCTTTGCTGCCATTTATCGAGCCCCCACTGGCGCCTAGTGCTGAGCTCACCCCTCATGCTGTTGCTTCAGTTTCTCTTTGTAGCCCCTATAGGGCAAATGCCATTGTTCCCATTTTACAGACGAGAAAAGTGAGGCTGGGCAGGATGCCTTAGGTGGTAAGCAGCAGAGGTGGGATTTGAACTCAGATGGGAAGGATTCAAAGAACCTATAGTTTGAAACATTATAGAGGGAGAAGTCCCCCAGCCCTGCCCCACTACACAATGTTGTGGGTTTCCCAATCTATCAAGGACCTTTTACACAGGGTTCTATTCATCTTCTCATTGAGCACAAGCAGAAGCATGTGAGTGGTGCCCCTAAACTTCATCATCGGGGTTCTGTGTCCCCGACCTGCCCTCCAGGAGTCAGGGACTGATGGGTATTATTAGTGTTGGTCAAGGAAGGTGAGATAGAGTTTGACCTTTGTGTTAGGGCTGCCAGATAAAATACAGAGTACCCAAGTTCAATTTCAGATAAACAACAGATTTTTTTAGTGTAAGTATGTCCCAAATATTGCATGAAATATGTGATGAAAGCGCTTGTTTATCTGAAATTCAACTGTAACAGGGCAGATTGTATTTTTATCTGCTAAATCTGGCAACCGTATTCAGATGGAAGGAAAGCACTCTGTACCTCCAGTTGACCTCCTAGTGCTCTAGGAGGCTGATCCCCTTTGGACCACTGCCCAGAACCTCAGGATCCTGCTCGACGAGAGGTCAATGTGCTCTTTTCCATCATTGTTGAGTGGAAGGCTGCCCGAGAAATGATAGAAATCCCTAAAAGTAATTTTTAAACCATTTCCAAATCCCTTATTTAATGTTCATGGCAGTTCTGTTAGGTAGCTTAAATTAGATTTTACAGTTTCAAAAAGTAGACCCAGGAAAGTTAACTGGCTGCTCAACAACTTGTAACCAATGGGGTGAAGTTGGGTGGTGACCTTTGCCCAAAGATTGTTTCCACAGTATCACAGTGGCTAGCATCTCCTTGGTGGACAAGAGACTGTCACTGGGTGGGGACCGTGACTAATGATCTTGCCTGTGCTTTCTGTCATATACAGACCGGATATTGCTCATTTTTCAGGGTCAGTTAAACCTTTAACGTTAAGCCTTCATTCCCCTTCCAGGCCATGCCTCCTCTTCTACCTACTCCCAGGCCTATGGGAGGAAAGGGCTCTGATCCTCCAGTTGACCTCCTAGTCCCTGTGCTCTGGGAGGCTGATCCCCTTTGGACCACTGCCCAGAACCTCAGGATCCTGCTCGACGAGAGGTCAATGTGCTCTTTTCCATCATTGTTGAGTGGAAGGCTGCCCGAGAAATGATAGAAATACCTAAAAGTAATTTTTAAACCATTTCCAAATCCCTTATTTAATTTTCATGGCAGTTCTGTTAGGTAGCTTAAATTAGATTTTACAGTTGAAGAATAGTTTCAGATTCCAGGCTCTCCATTCAGTCTTGGAGATGAACACCTGTGCCCCTCGCTTCCATGATCTCACGCCATTATGTTCATCCTGATGCAGACTCTCCAAAGGGAAATAGGCAGCAAGACAGATCTGGTGTGGACATAAATCAAGGCATTTTCGTGTGCCTGGCCTCTAGAATGCGTGAGTGTAGATGTGCTGGGTATGAGTGAATAGATGGTGCCGTCCCCTCATATCTCAGTCACCTCATAGCTTCTCTGGAATACACTCGAATCTTTATTCTTCCCAATCTGCTCATTGACCTCTTGCTTGATCAGTAAACAACCCCTGTTTAATTTTAAGAATTCTAGCTAGTGATACAACTTGGCTTATAACACATTATCTCAGAGGATACTCCAGGGGTGGCTGGGATAGAGACCTAAACATGGCTGGCCTTGAAGGGCCAGTGTCCTCTAGGTCATAAATATCTAAGACAACATCAAGTTGGTCTGCATCCAATACATTGAACTTTTTAAAGCTGTCACTCAGCTTTCCTGTTGGCCACATTATCCCCGTTTTATAGAGGGGAAACTGAGAGGTGGAATGGAGATACGCTCTGCTCAAGGTCACAGAGAGGCTAATGTCAAAGCCAGGCTTGGCTCATTGGTCTCCTGACTTCACAGCTATTTTCAGTTAGCTGAAGTGACTGAACCACTGGACTGCCTCTTAGCAGAGGTTAAGTTAATGACAAAATTAAGGAGTTGGTTCTGGTGGTTCCCATCTCTGGTACAAGTCTCCCTCCTTCCCTCCTCTCTGGCACTCAGGTGCTCTCTTTCCTACCAAGCCTGTCTTCCCTCCCTGCTCTGAGAGACCCGAACGGATCCCTGGTCCTCACACTGCCAGGCACAGGTGCATTTTTATTAGTCATTAAACCTCATAAACACCTCCATATACAGTTTTCACAATACTTTATGAAGAAAGCTAATTGTTTCCTCCATATATTTTATGGAAGAAAAAACTGGCTCTGGTGATGGCTGGGTCCAGAATCCAGAAGAAAAGGCGGATCCAAGTCTCTTAAATCTATAATGATTGATTTCCAGACAGAGTGGACTATTCTTTAAAAGAAGGATGAAGGAGGGGAGACTTCCTGGCACTCCTGGAATCAATCACGACACGTGAACAACTCCTGCAGGTATGGAATGGTGACTCTAGTCCCTGCTCCCACCCCCACCACCTAGCCTGGCCTCGGGATTGTCACCTGGCCATCTTGAGTCTTGCATCTGCTCTCTCATCCTCAAAGGGCCATGGTGTATTAAAACCAGAAGGCCAGGCTCTGCATCGTCCCTCCCTAGGAAGCAGACACCTGAGAACAGGTGTGTTCCTGTGACTCCATCAGGGAAGGGAGGGAACAGGCAAGACTCATTTCTGAGGGTGAATCAAAGCTTGAGAAATCCCAGCCCCACCCTACATACAAACAATGGGGTGACTGGGCAACAGAGACCTGACATTGGGAGGGGACCCTGCCAGAGACAATGGGAAGAATCATCTATCTCCCTATCTGGACACATCCCCACCAGAGCCCCTTTTCTCTGGGCTTTGGGGGTAGGGGAAAAGGGTTGTTGATAGCTCCATCTGGAGACACATGGAACATGTTCATGATGCTATTTTCAAGAATGATACAAGAAAAGACAAAAAGGAGAGCTCTGAGTTACTCGTGAGAGGCTTTTAGGATGGGAGGATGGTGCACAGCAAAGAGAACTACGGAGGGTTGGGCCTGCCAAAATTCCTGTATTTGAGCTGCTCACCTAGTAAAATAAAAAATTTAAATCTGGCCAAATTACATCTCGTTTTAAAAATCACAATCATGTCAGGTTTGCTTCATTTCTGGTTGAGCATAACCAGCAGACATGACTTAGTACATTTTAGTTTCGAGTTTCTCCCTTCACCAATTACTTATTCTATCAGCAAACATTTCAGAGGACGCTACATTAAAGAGAACTTGTGACCTTTTCTTAGTTTGGGAAATCCATTTGCAACATGGATCACTTCACCCTGTAATTTAGCTGTTTGTAAACAAGATGTTCAGATGCTAATGTTAGGTATTTTGTATAATGGCATTAAAAGCATACCCATGGAGAGAGGAGTGAGATGATGAGTCTCCGGAAATATGTGATTAATTTACCCCCTTCTTCACCCCCTGTCCCTCTGTGATATGTTTTTAGAAGACCCTCAACAGTCCTAGGAGTTTTATAAAGCGGGAGATAAAGTCCTGAACCTGGTGAGAGGCTAGATCCAACAGGACATCCATAGATTGTCACCAGTGGAAGTTGAAAACTGGCTATGGAAGGAGAGGGGGTGTGTGGGCAAAGCATCCCTCTCTGGGAAGATAGCCAAGGTCATCCTCTTGGAAGTCAAGAGGCATTGAAGCACAGTCACCCTTTCTTCTACATGACAAGTACAGTTAGAGACACAGGGAAGGAGCCAGGGGCATAAAGAAATAGCTCGCCTGATACTCGGCCCTCACTGGCTGTCAGATCTTGAGCACAACCCTTAACTTTTCTGGGCCTCAATATTCCTCTTCTCTGATATGAGGAGATTGGCTAAAATTTTCTGTAAGGTCCCATTAAGTGCTAACATTCTGTAAATGTATGATTAGGTCTTGGAAGGCAGCCGAGTTTTGTTTGAGTGGTATTCACAGTGAGCTGAGAGCACTGAGGTTGAGTTCAAGCTCAACCAGAGAGAGCACTATAATTGATTAGAGACATCTGCGATGGGAGGGCTGAGTGGCCAAAGGTTGTAGATAGTCACCTTCTCTGGTTTAGCCTAAAGCAGGGAGTGATGTGTTGGGGTTTCATGTGAGAATAATGATGAAGCGCTTGAAGAAGAAGAGAGGGTATAAACTGTTTCCAAAACTCACCTCGTGCTTTCTTTCCTCAAACCATTCCATCAATGATGGCCCTCTACTCCCAAATTTCCCAGTGAAATTCAAGGTAATATTTTTTGTCGTCATTAATCCTCACCCAAGGATATTTTTTCCATTGATTTTTTTAAAGAAAGAGTGTAATAGGGGAGAGAGAGAGGAGAGAAGAGAAGAGAAGAGAAGAGAAGAGAAGAGAAGAGAAGAGAAGAGAAGAGAAGAGAAGAGAAGAGAAGAGAAGAGAAGAGAAGAGAAACACATCAATTATTTGCCTCCGCGACATGTGCTGTGTGTGTTCGATTTCCTGACCAGGACTGGGAATTGAACCTGTAACCCAGGTACTTTCCCATGACCAGGAATGGAACCCACAATTCTTTAGTGCAAGGGCCTACCCTCTACCCACTGAACAACACCAGCCAAGGCTCAAAGTAATCTTTAGGAATCATTTTAAATGTTACTGTCTCCATGATCTCTTTTGTTGGTCTTTCCCAATAGACTGTTCTCTTCTGCAGAACACCCGAAAGTTTTTTATTTATACCTATTTGAAGAACTTTTCATATAATTTTTGACTTGATATACATATAAATGATAAAATATCTATTTACTTATTTATTTTAGCATTAAATGTAAGTTTCATGATGGTAGGAGCTGTTAAACCTTCATTATATATATTCATGTGCTTACCATTTATCCAGCCATTGTAGCCAAAGATATATTGTATTCATTCAATATGAACAAATGAATGCAAAAACAAATGGGTGAAACAAAATTGGAGGGATCACAATACCAGATATCAAGCTATATTACAAAGCCATGGTTCTCAAGGCTGTCTGGTACTGGCACAAGAACAGGCATATAGACCAATGTAACAGAAAAGAGAACTCAGAAATAGACCCAAGCCATTATGCTCAATTAATATTTCACAAAGCAATAAAAAAATATTTCACAAAGGAGGCAATAGCATACAAGGAAGTCAAGACAGTCTCTTCAATAAATATTGATGGGAAAACTGGTCAGATACATGCAAAAAAAATGAAACTAGATCACCAACTTACACCATACACAAAAATAAACTCAAAGTGGTTAAAGGACTTAAATGTAAGATGGGAAACCATAAAAATCTTAGAAGACTCCATAGGCAGCAAAATATCAGACATATGTCTTAACAATATCTTTAATGATACAGCTCCTAGAGCAGTGGTTCTCAACCTTCCTAATGCCACGACCCTTTAATACAGTTCCTCATGTTGTGGTGACCTCCAATCATAAAATTATTTTTGTTGCTACTTCATAACTGTAATTTTGCTACTGTTATGAATCGTAATATAAATATCTGATATGCAGGATGTATTTTCATTGTTACAAATTGAACATAATTAAAGCATAGTGATTAATCACAAAAACAATATGTAATTATATATTTGTTTTCCGATGGTCTTAGGCGACCCCTGTGAAAGGGTCGTTTGACCCCCAAAGAGGTCGCGACCCACAGGTTGAGAACCGCTGTCCTAGAGCATTGGAAACTAAGGAGAAAATAAACAAATGGGACTACATCAAAATAAAAATCTTCTGCACAGCAAAAGAAACCATCAACAAAACAACAAGAAAGCCCACTGCATGGAAGAACATATTTGCCAATGCTATCTCAGATAGGGGTTTAATCTCCAAAATCTACAGGGAACTCATACAACTTAACAAAAGGAAGATAAACAATCCAATCAAAAAATGGGCAAAGGACCTAAATAGACACTTTTCCAAAGAGGACATACAGAAGGCTAAGAGACATATGAAAACATGTTCAAAGTCAGTAATCATCCAAGAGATGCAAATCAAAACAATGAAGTACCATCTCACACCTGTCAGAAAGGCTATCATCAACAAATCAACAAATGACAATTGCTGGGGAGGATGTGGAGAAAAAGGAACCCTTGTACACTGTTAGTGGAAATGCAGACTGGTGCAGCCACTGTGGAAAACAGTACGGAGTTTCCTCAAAAAGTTAACAATGGAACTCCCATTTGACCCAGTAATCCCACTTCTAGGACTATATCCCAAGAAACCAGAAACACCAATCAGAAAGGATATATGCACCCTAGCTTATGTTCATGGCAGCACAATTTATAAGAGCTAAGATTTGGAAACAGCCTAAGTGCCCATCAGCAGATGAGTGAATTAAAAAAAACTGTGGTGCATCTATACAATGGAATGCTATGCCGCTATAAAAAAGAAGGAACTTTTACCATTTGCAACAGCATGGATGGAACTGGAGAGCATTATGCTAAGCGAAATAAGCCAGTCCGAGAAAGATAAATATCACATGATCTCACTTATATGTGGGATATAATGAACAACATAAACTGATGAACAAAAATAGATCCAGAGACCAGGTAACACTGAACAGACTGTCCAACCTGGGAGAGAGGCAGGGGAGGTGGAGGGGGGGCAGTTAGAAATCAACCAAAGGACTTGTATGCATGCATATTAGCATAACCATTAGACACAGACACTGGGGCGGTGGGGGCTTGTCCTGGGGGGTGAGAGTGGTGGTTGAGGGGGGGTGTCAACTGGGGAAAAAGGAGACATATGTAATACTTTAAACAATAAAAAAGTAAAAACAAACAAACAAAACAAATGGTGAATGATTTATAAATGAATGAGTTGAATTGAATGGTAAACCTATTGTTAGACATTTTGGCTTTACAATCAGAACCAACGAAGTACCAAGATTTTTTCTGGGCTAATCCATCTTTTCAAGTTCAGGTTGATGCTTGCCCTCTCCAATTAGCTCTTCCAGTTTATCCCAACCACACCCACTGTCTTTATATCTCTCAAACTTGAAGACATGTGTTGAAATCAACCATTACCCATAGAGGAGGCCTTGGTACCTGGGTGTGTGAATGTGTGTGTGTATGTGTGTTTGTACCCAAACTGCTAGATTCCTAAGGGCAGGAGGATGTTCAGGATATAACTTACACTCTGGTAAAAATTGGTGTTTGGCCAGCTGATAGACTAGCTAATCAGTGAGTGGGTGGTCCAATTACTAAAGGATGTTGCTGAGTGAGTGAGTCAGAGAGTGAGTGAAAGAAGGAAGGAGTAAGTGAGTGTATAAATAAGAAAAGAGCTGACAAACAAGCTGACTGATTGGCTAGTGTTCTAAATGACTGACTGACTGGTTTAGTGGTTGACCAACTGACTGACTGACTGGTTAGCTGGCTGGCTGATGGGTAATTTTGGGAAGCAGGGTCTGGTTTAGTAGGGCAAAGAAAGCCCAACTGGGGACCTAGGACTCATGGTATGAAACCAGAGATTGCTCTGTATAAGCACCCCTAAGAAGAGTATCTTATGAGCTGGACAAGTATTCACTAACTTTCTTTCTTCTTCTAGGGGTCCTCTGTGATCACCATTCCTGGTTTACTGAGCTCAGTAGATGTAACCTCAAGCAAAGACCAGCCAGAGATAGCCACGGTGAAACAGTAGCTCTCTTCCTAGAAAGAGAACATTTTCATTTATGTCACTACCCACTGGGGAGTTTGGTTGTTCCCTGGACCTTGGGCCCTGGGGGTGGTGAACTGGGACTCATAGCTGTCCCTCAGGTCAGAGAAAGGGGCCTCTGTGATGGTGGCTGAGATAGGGAACTAAAGCAAACAGATAAATTAGCAGATACCACTAGTTGGGCCAGTTTGTTCAGTCAATGCTCTGTTCTCTGACCACGAAGATCTTCCTTGGGGAAGTGGCTGCAGAGGCTGCAGGCAAGGGCTGTGAGACCCAGCCTCAGACTATGCAGGTGATGACTGAGACACCCACGTTGGGCCAAGGCTCCTAGGGCTCAGTGCTGTGATTGGCCTCTATCTACTCTCAACAGACTGATATACAAATACATCACCCGGCCACAGCCATCGCCTGAGTTGGATGTGAAGGGGCCAGACAATGCCTTGTATCCATCGTAACCAAGCCACTCCATGCCCAAACCCTTCTGTGATTCTCCACAGGCCTCCGGATCAAGTCCAAGATTGCTGACAGGGTTTTAAAGGCCCTCCACACTCTGCCTCTCTTTGAGAAAACTTCTAGTCTCTTCCCAGTAATCCCACCATCCTATACTGCTCCAACCATAGCCATTATGACTATTCACGGTGTTTGTTTTTTTAAATAATGGGCTGTTTTTCTCATTCTCCTCCTGCGAACAAGCTACTCCTTCTGAGAAGTGATCTGCCCCTCAGCTGTGCCTGACAAGTCTTAGAACTTCGGGAACTAGCTCATTTCTTTTCTGAACAGCCCTCATTTGGTGTCACAAGGCAGCATTCATGCCTGCGTAGGAAACCCCGGTCCTAGGACTGAATCTGCTGATGTGGGCTAGATATCCACCGTCTGTCCCTCTGTTAACCGGAAGCTCCTTGAGGGCAGGGCATCCCCTGCTTTTCCTTGATGCCTGTATGTAGTAGTCTTGTACCTTGTCCATCGCAGCTAGACAATGAATGCAAGTGCAGACAAACCAAGCATATGGTCAGTGCAGGGCATCTCCCAATGTGTGGCTGTCAGGGGCACTCACATCCTCTGCTGAAGCTGAGCCCAGGTGCCTCCACATCACTGGGCTCCCCCTTCCTGGTGGGTTTCCTTGCTCTCTGTTGGCCTCGGTCAAATAGGGCCTCTGCGTGCTTTGTTTGCAGACCGTTCTTCCTGTGGTTGTTCCTCCTACGGCGGGCCTTAGCGGTCCTTCGCATATAGAACTTGGTAAAGGTTGGTTGGGTTTTCTGGGATGAGACTCACAGTTCAAAAGAAGACAACACTGGGATCAATCATTCCAGGGGGTGGCTTTCCAAGACTCTCTTAGGCGGGTGAGGCCAATTGTGCGACGTTCATAAAGTCTTTGCTGCCTGTGACCCTCTCCCCCCCTTCCCTGCCCCGTTGATGATGGCAGCCCTGGCCTATGACGTGCTTTGCCCATAAAATGTAAATGTGAAATGCTTTTTCCTCTCTGCCATGAGACGGGCCCTGTTCCAGGTTGGGCTGCACTGACACCCAGCGTCCTGAATTTAAATTAATGTGCAGCAGGACTGCAGCTGACCCTTGGTACAGGTAAGGGAAGCAGGAAACAAACCTTTATTGTTTGATGTCACTGAGATGTGGGACTTACTGGTTACTGAGGCATAACTTAGCCTCCCCCCCCCCCCTCTGCCCCCGACTTCCTTCTCCCTAAAAGATTCCACTCTTAGTTCTGCTTGATTTTGGCCAAAGGGGAAAGAACTGCTTAAATCTCTTGTCTATTAACTGGTAGCCAAGAGAGTGACTCAGATGTGTGTACGTGCCCCTGTGTATGGGCTTGTGCAGGTGTGTGTGCCTATACCCAGAGGTAGGATATAGGAGGAGGGGAGGGGAAGGGAAATGGAGAAGGCAATGTGGGCCTACACAGCACCCAACAAGGACCATCTGTTTGCAGGCAACTGATATTTTCCTACAAATGACTTTCTGTCTGTGGTTGGGAAGCTAAATAAACCATCTCTTGTTTTCACTCTGGCCACTGGACCTTGAGCCAAACCACAACCCACACAGCCCCTGGGTAGTTGGGGCAGGGTGCCACCTGCTGGGCCTGCCAAGCTAGTGCAGCAGTTTTCAATTGCAGCAGAGTCCCTGTCTCGGAGGCTGGTACCAACCCAAGGCCACAGGAGACCCCAGTGATCGCTCACCTCACTTCACAGGCAGAGGATTTAAGGGCCTCAGCCCGTACTCTTCTCATTCCCATGGCATCTCGAGCTGATCGACACCTAACCTGGAGGGAGGGACCCGCTGCTTCTCTATTGGAGCCAGTGCCTTCCCAAGGTCCCCTTGACAGTAATACATGGCAATGGGGTTCCATGTAGATTCAGTGGTTTGAGTCAGTGCATACATAAGGTGGGCAGTGGGAAAGGACACAGTGGCATTCAGGAGAGCCGACTTGGACTGGGAGCTGTAGAAGCTCTCGCTGCATGGCCTCCATTTACTGAACAGCTAAGACATAAAATGCAAGTCTCTGCATTGTTGCCCCCATCCCTGCAGGAGGGGGAGCACCACCTCCATTTAGCAAATGAGGAAACTGAAACCTAGAGAGGTTAAGTGCCCTGTCCAAAGTCCTGTAGTTGGTAAGTGGTTGGGCCAGAATTCGAGCCACCATTAGCTGGGTTTTAAAACAGAACTCTGTGCTGCCTCCTGTGGCCTCTAAACAAACTGCATGCTTTCTGTGCTCACTGCATCCTGCCAGCACAGGGCATGTGCACACGCAGGGCTCAGACATAAGGGCTACAGAACGAGGTTCTTTCAGCAAGTCAGCAGACTGCAAGATGAGGGATTGCTGGGCAGACAAACGGTGTCTTCAGGAAGCAGGCCTCGGCTGGAGACTGTCCCCACCAAGGGAGTGTGAAACCACTTCCTCAGAGCCCAGGGGAGTCTTGAACATGCAGGTCCTTCTGCAATACAGCTATGGAGGACTCACCTGGGCCAAGCCCTGTGTCTGCTAAACAAACTGTCAGTGAATGGGGCATAAAACAAGTGACCAGGTGGTCATGTCCAGGCAGCTGAGTGTAGCCACTAAGGAACCACAGGACATTGAAATCTCCCCTGGGGGTTCACAAAAAGCTTCTGGACCCCCAAAGCTAGGCCCCTGGCTCTCTTCCCTTGAAGAATCACTATTCTAGCCCAACTGGTGTGGCTCGGTGGTTGAGCATTGACTTAAGAACCAGGAGATCACTGTTTGATTCCTGGTCAGAGCCTGGGTTGCTAGTGATGGACATTACTTTGAATAAAGCACTTTTGATGTTTCTCTTGAAATTACCATGTTTTCTTTGATTACAAAATTTGCACTTTTAACCAGTTGATAGTTAATCCAAATTATTAACTGGTTAATAGGTAATCCACTTTTAACCAGTTGGTGGTAGTTAATCTGCACTATTAACTGGTTGGATAATAATGTGGATTTTGTAATAAAAGAAAACACGGTAATTTCAGGAGAAACATCAAAAGTGCTTTGTTCAAAGTAATGTCCATCGCTAGATACACATTCCCCCATCTTTCAGGTAATAGAACTTTTCTTGTTTTAGGCAGACCATTCAGAGACCCAATTTTCCACTTCTTTGTACGTTTTAAAGTGCTGCTCAGAAAGTGTGTGTGCCATTGATCAGAACAAGTGGTAATCTGAAGTAGCGAGGTGTGGTGAATACAGCGGGTGGGTTAATACTTCCCAGGCAAGATCTTTTAACATGTCTTAAACTGTTTTTGAAGTGTGTGATGGTGTGTCATCATGAAGCAAAATTACTTTGCTGTGTCTTGGCCCATTCTGGTCGTTTTATGATCAAAGTGTGGTTCAAATTGATAATTTGTTGTCAGTAGCGATTAGTATTAACGGTTTCATCTGGTTTTAGAAGCTTATAATACAGTGGGGCCTTGACTTACGAGTTTAATTCGTTCGGAGACCGAGCTCGTTAAGGAGCTCATTAAGGAGCTTGTTAAATCAAATTACTCTACCAACTCAATGCAAAAAATCAGCCGAGAGACAGCTGGTATCTCAAAAAACTCATTAGTCGTGACACTCGTAAGTCAAGGCCTCACTGTACACCACACCTTCCTGATCCCACCAAACGCAGAGCATTGTCTTCTTTCCAAAGCGATTTGGCCTTGCAGTAAATGTTGATGGTCGAGCTGGATTAACCCATGATTTTGTGCGTTTGGGATTGTCAAAATAAATCCACTTTTCATCACCAGTCACAATTCGATGCAAAAAAGACTTCCTTTCGTGCCGTTGAAGCAACATTTTATTGATGACTTTTCGGTTTTCCATTTGTCTTTCGTTCAGTTGTAGTGACATCCATTTTCCTTCCTTTAAAATCTTTCCCATTGCTTGTAAATGATCGGAAATTGTTTGCTGAACAACGTTTAATCTTTCTGCAAGTTGTTTTTGAGTTTGACATGCATTTTCATACAATAATGCTTGTAATTGTTGGTCTTCAAGCTTTTTTGGGTGACCTGGACGTTCTTTGTCTTTCACATAGAAATCATCATTTTTAAAGCATTTAAACCAGCGTTCACAAGTATCTTGAGATGGAGCATGTTCACCATAAGCTTCCTGAAGTATTCAGCAGCACTTTTCTTCAAAATAAAGTATGAATTAAAACTTCCCACAAATGCTCCTTTTTTTGGCATGAAAATCGACATTTCTAAGCATAAAAATATTTATGATGTTAACACTTTTAGAAAATTTGACATATGAAGTTTTAAAGCTTGTTGTCAATAAAACAATATAGCATACATATCAAATTGCATATATATCAACATATGTGTAACTCCATCTATTGAAAAAAATCCGCATTATTAACCAGTGCACCTAGTATATGTGTGTAAATATTTGTTTGTATATTTATTTAGTTATTTATTTATAAATAACACTAGCTGTAGACTATGTGTGTGTTTGGGTTCTGTGTAGGAAAGCAAGTTAGTGCTAAGACTGAAGAATATTAAAATACAGATGTTGATATAGCTAGGGTTCCTCTGGCCTTTTCAAGAAAGCCATACAAAATGTCTGGGACCAGGTTGTCCCCATTGCATCCTTATCTCTTTAAGGGTTTTTGCATGACTGTGACTTGTTTGAAGAAGAGATTCAATAAAGATTGCAGTGAGTCACCTCAGACTGGGACAGGAGATGAAGGAAGCTGATAAAGAACCAGCAGGCGCCACATTGTCCCCTGCAGGTCAGGAGATGGAACCCAGGGAAAGGATCACTCGGGAGGCAGAACCTCTCTGTCTAGTGCACTTTATTCAGAGCTATAATGCCTTCTAACCCATTAAAGGTGACCTTGTTCCCTCAGCCCTTGGAGACCAAGGAGACTCCAGCCAAAGGGCTGCCTGGAGAGCTGAGGACAGAGAGAATGGTTTCCTTTTGTTTTCATTAAAGAGTGAGCTAGAAGCAGCCATCGTCTAATACCTAATAGCTGGGGTGAACATTCCAGAAGACAGGGGACTAAGATAAATTCCAAGGAGCCAGGAGTCGCTGTCAATAATGACTGTTCTCTGCTCTGGAGAGAACCCCCAACAACAGCAGTCCTGACCATGCACAAAGGAACACAGGTGGCACCACTGTGAGTCGGGAGGAGACCTGGGCACAGGCCAAGGCGGCTGTCTCAGCGCCAGGTGTCTGTCCATGATCCCCCCGCCCCCTGCCAGGAGCATCAGGCAGCCATGCCACATTTAAAAACAAGCCAAGAAAACTGGGCCACACTGGGTTAGCTGGCTGGCTGGTGGGTAACTTTGGAAAGCAGGGCCTGATTTAGTAGAGCAAAGAAAGCCCATCTGGGAACATGGAACTAATAGTATAAAACCAAAGAGATTGCTGTATAGGCACCCCTAAGAAGAATATCCTATGAGCTAGACAATTATTCATTAACATCCACAGGCCAGGCCCCATCCACCGGATCCCTGGTGGCTAGAGCTGGGGCCTCTCTGTGAAAGCCATCACCAGCTGGGGATCCCCCTGAGGCAGAACAGGGTGGGTGCCCCCACCCAGTGACAGAGATGCCTTCACTTTCCCAGGAACTTGTGAAAGAGGGGACGAGGGATGGACAGACCACCACTGTCTGCCTCCTTGAGCTTCTAATTCTGATTGTGAAGCTTGATTATTCATATTTTACAGCTTAGAAAAGCTAAGTAAGTTGGCCAAGGTTACTCAATTAAGATAAGGAAGAGGGGATTGAACCCAGGTCTGTGAGGCTCCAAGAAGAGTGGGTAATCTTTTCCTACATACACACCCTTCCACAGTCTTTCTTTACTCAGAATATATAGCTCTATTCGTTTTATAAACATTTCTTTATTTTTGAAAGTATTACATATGTCATGTAGCTCTATTCTTCTTGGAGGAAGGCACTTCTCCTTCCAAGCCCTTAGCACCACACCCTTCAACTGTGGAACTTTGTCCTGTGGAAATATACTCAAGGTTGATGATTAGATATCCCCACTGAAATCTGGCACCTGGGGAAAGGTGACAGGTCAGGCCACTGAACTTGAGAACAGAGGCTGGACTCTGCTCAGGAGCCATGCACTTCAGCGACAATGACACTGTCTGTGTTTATGTGTTCAGGTGTCTGAGTGTGTGTGTGAACATGTGTTTGAATATGATTGAGTGTATGTGATTATGTGTAGTGTGTGGTGAGTTGTGACCTCATGTGAGAGTTTATGAATGTATATGTGTGGGAATATGAATGTGAGTGTGGGTGCATGCATGGGTGTGCAAGAGTGAGTGTGCACAGGGCTGACATTCAGCAGGTTCGCAAAGGCATGCACAGGTGTTGCTGAATGCATACTTCAACCATGAAAACTACTTCTGAATTACAATTGATTTGCCTTAGCAACAGATGGCAAATAGCCACTACACCCACTCCCCTGCCCACCAGTGGCCCTGCCACCACCCTGGATGCCCAGCTCATTCTCCAATGCCCTCAGGAAACTGGGAGCAGTGCCTATCACAGCAGGGGCCTTTGGAATGCTGTTCCAGCTTCTGCTCTCATGCCCAATGCCAGTCTCCAAAGCTGTAGACTTTACTTTGACTAACAACCCTATATGTGTGAATTTTGTGAATGTGTGAACATATATCAGTGTGTATCCCTGAGCTGGGCAAAAATTATGAGTGTGATAGGGGCAGAAATAGAATATTGGGGACCAAATATAATTGAAGAAATACTAATCATACTCTATTAACTATGATTGTTTTTGTCCTTATTAAAGAAGATACATTATAACCCGGCTGGGACTTGCACATGGGACCTTGTTTCTCTCTGTGACACCCACTCAGACCCTTTGTTTTCCTTAACTAGTTCTTGCCTTTGCCCCTAAAATGGGCCCTGTTCCTCATACCTTTGTGTCACTAAAGGTCTGGAGCTCCTGTCCTCAGGCTGGTGGGAATAAACAGAGGGTGCTGCCTGTGGGCTTGCTGCCTACATGACATGGAGAATACTAATCAACACAAGCTAACATTGATCAAACACTTATTATGGATCATGCTATGCTTGTTATTTATTTACATGTCTCATTGAAATGCACCCCTCTCCTTTAACCCCAAGAGATGTTCTTCTCCCCTCAATACAGATGAGAAAAGTAAGACCTAAGAAGTTATGTAACTCATCTCAGGTCACACAGCACAAGATGGGTGGTTCTGGGACCCAGACCCAGCATAATGGATATAAGAGAAAAATCAACAGGATGGTCCACACACAAGCACCTGTGCACATATGGTAGAGGAGAAAACAAAATGAAGCCCAGAGAGGCAAAATTAAACCTGATGTTTAGCTGCTGAGTGAGGGAGGGTAAGGAAAAAGGGAGTGAGAATCCAAATGAGAAAGGAAAGTTTATGTAAGGGGGGTGGGGGCAAGAAGGAAGACATTTGGATAGTGTGCTGAAGGTGATGTCTAAAAGTGGGGAAGTTTAAAACTTCTCATCATTTCCAGGGAGTTCAGGTAAGGTTTACATAACTTGCCAATGCGTTTTATATGTCCTACTTGAGTTTCTGTTGAATGTCACACTCCGGGGGACATGATTATGAGCCATAGGTCACAAGATTGGAGCCATCTTCTGGGTATCCAGCTGGTGTAGGTGGCTACAGAGGCCACACTCTCTAACCACCATGGACCAGGGCTTAGATGCTGGAGGGCTGGCTCTCCTGAGCACACCGGGCACTCATAGTAGTGGCTCATGCTGTGCCCAGTTGTGGAATGCACTCCTCCCTGACTGGCAAATCCCATTGTCATTCTATTCTAAATCCCACATTCTCCAGGCATTCCTACGGAAAGACATTTCTGGGAGCCCTGTAGTTGATGTCATGATGACAGAGATGGCCAAGTTCTCCTTCCTCCCCTCAACAGCCCTCATTGTTCCCTCTCTGTCTCCTTTGAACTCTGAGGGCAGGAATGAGGGACCTGTCCTGCCCAGTCATTCCTCAATTGGATGCCACCTTGTCTAATTCTTATCTTGGGAGTCTCAGTTAAATCTTCTTATGGGCATGCTTAAACCAAGAGGCTCAGGGCCTTGTGCTGTGTTTCTGTGCTTCCTAATCCCTTTCCTCTTTTTCACCCATCCTTCCAATATCTCTGCTCTAGCACCCATTGGTTTGTTCTCTGTATCTAGGAGTCTGTTTTGTTTTCCTTGTTCATTTGTTTTCTTCTTTAGATTCCACATCTAAGTAAAATCATACAGTATTTGTTTTCCTCTAACATTTCACTTGGCATACTACCCTCTGGGTCCATCCATAGCACCTATCATATTCTGAGCAAATGGGAGGGGAAGGTGCTTACGAAGGGTGCACTGATGTGTTGATGGATAGAATAGATGGACTCATTAATGGATGGATGGGTGGATCGATGAATGGGTGGATGGATGGATGGATGGATGGATGGATGGATGGATGGATGGGTGGGTGGACAGATAGATGGATAGATGGATGGATGGATGGATGGAGCCTAACTCAAAGGCATTTAAGAAGGTCTGATGGAGGAAGAAGAACCTAGTCAGCCAGGGAAGTAATGATAAAAAGCGTTGGTTTTTAGCTAATGCTACATTCTCCAGGGCCTGTAATACGTGTTGGGGATAAACCAGTCATTTTATTTATGTTATTTTCCCTGCTGGCTCCTTTTGGGTTCTTCTGCTGCTTCTCAGTGGCTCCAGGGGAGCCATGAAAGGGGAGACAGGTGTAGGAGAGGAGGTTCAGATGCCCTAATTTGTAGACTATTTTTTTAAGAGAAAGGTTTGGTGTAGAGGGGTGAGGTGAGTTGGGGGGTTGTAGAAGCCATAAGAAACAAGAAGTTTGGATTACTTGCGGGTGTGAATTATCTGGCTACTTCAGTCCCCCATAAATTTAGGAAATGAAAATAAAAAGGCTGGTAGTGGGTAAATAGGCCAGCAGAATCCCCAACTGAAGAAAAATGGAAACTGTGATTTTGGTCAAATATTGCTGGTATATATGTGGGTATTGGTTAAGCAATGTTGCATAGACTGTCTTCTAATTATACATTTGGTTAACTTGAAGAAACTTTGATCTTTTACTTGTGGGTGAATGTTTAAGCCCCTATGCTCAATTCCTTTTGACCCATAAACCCTTGGAGTGTGTTCTCTAATTACAATGATTTGCTTCAGTCTTTCTCCTCCTCTATGTAGCCCTTGGCTGGAGATTCAGGTTTGAGGAGCAAAATACCACATCTGCAGGAATGTAAAATTGTCAAACAGCAAAATAATCAGACATTAGTGCCAGAGGAATTACATTTAATTGTTTGGAAAACAGGAGCAGAAGGAAACAGTGAGAGGGTAGGGTGTCCGGGCAGGCTAGCCATGTTTCCAAAAGCCGACAGGGCGATGTAGGTACATGTCAGCAAAGATGATTCGACAGGTGAGGACCAGATCCTTGTCTGGGATGGAAACTGCAGCTGCCAGTTAAGAAGTGGTAGAAATCGAGGAAGCTGTCAGCCTGGTGCTGCCTTTTTCGGAGCTTGGCTGTAGGTGAGTGCAGCTGACATCTGGCTGTTGGAGGGAGGTGGTTGATTTCTTCTTCTCTGCTTTTCCTGGGAGCTTGACTTCTGGTCACATGTCCAACCTCAGTTTTTCTGGGGTGGGGTGTAGCACTGCATGGGTGCAGGGTAGCACTGCTGGGGTACAAGGTAGCACTGCAGGGGTGGGGGGCAGCACTGCATGGGTGCCGGGTAGCACTGCTGGGGTGGGGGGCAGCACTGCATGGGTGCCGGGTAGCACTGCTGGGGTGGGAGGCAGCACTGCATGGGTGCGGGGTAGCACTGCATGGGTGCAGGGTAGCACTGCTGGGGTGGGGGGCAGCACTGATTCTGCTGAGACATTCTGAGCTGGAATTGCAACTGGAAGAAGAAAGACACAAAAATGAGGAACCCTAAAAGCCTCCAGGTCCAGGTAAACCTCCTACTAAGTTCATGTCCTGCTCTGCTTTTCCTTTGCCCCCTGATCACCTTCCGAATTTAAGGTGCGTGCGTGTGTGTGTGTGTGTGTGTGTGTGTGTGTATAATTTGTAGCTAAATGTTTGTAAAGCATTTTAGCTCTTTCTGAGACAAGTAAAGAATAGAAGAAAGGAAAGAAGGAAGGAAAGAAGGAAGGAAGGAAGGAAGGAAGGAAGGAAGGAAGGAAGGAAGGAAGGAAGGAAGGAAGGGGAAGCAAACAAAAAATAAACCAGTAGAGGTAAGACAGGACGGGGAGAAAGAGAACTAAAGTAATACACTGTTATGGCAAAGACTTTGAACTCTGGACCAGCATCACCTGGAATATGAGTCCTGGTAAACCATTAACTAGCCTTGTGACTGAGCAAGTTACTTCACTTCTGCACTCACTTCTCTCAGATCTATTGGAAAGGTTAACAACTATATAAAGATACATACATATGAAGGTGCATACATACATATGTAAATGTATGCAGGTTTATATGGATTTGTTCACACACAGTAACTAGCTCATGACAAGCACTGTGTAAGTATTCCGATTTATTAAACAAATTTCTAAAAATTCAAAAAGAATGGCAAGGAACATTTTAACTACACTCTAAGGGAATTTATAGAAAACTAGAGGCCCGGTGCACAAAAATCATGCACTCAGGAAGGGGGGGGGGGTTGTCCCTCAGCCCGGCCTGTGTCCTCTCACAGTCCAGGAATCCTTGGGGGATGTCTGACTGACAAGAGGCAGAAGAGGCTCCCACCTCTGCTGCTTCGCTCACTACCTGTGAGCCTGGCTTCTGGCTGAGTGGCACTCCCCCTGTGGGCATGCACTGACCACCAGGGGGAAGCTCCTGCATTGAGTGTCTGTCCCCTGGTGGTTAGGGTGCATCATAGTGATGGATTGTTTCACCATTCCATTGATTTGCATATTATATAGGATAGGCATCTAGAGATGAAGTTAACTTTTTCAATTATAATTACAGTGAGCAAAGCCAATGTCAGAGAGGGAAGTAATTGATCTCTAGGCGCACAGCACCTGTGGGGCAGGTGGAAACAGTGATCCTCGATCCTAGGAGTGGGACCTCATCACTGTGCCACAACCTCTTGTCCCTGCTGCTCTGTCCTCCTAGGGCCTCTGTACTTCCACTCCCTGAGGCAGCCTGCTATCCTCCCTCCTAGAATTCACCTCTCCCTTAAAGGGCAGTTCTGAAGGTTCCTCTGCCCCATAGCTGGTGCCCCCTTCTCCTTCTGCTGAGTCTTCTTTGAATCTGGGAATATTCAACACTCACAGCACACCAGCAGGAACCTCAGGACTCAGGCCTCTGAGCAGACCCCCTCCCCATCTCAGCGCACCTTCCCACACCCCTCACCAGACTTTGAATCTGAGCCAGATTGGTCCCAAAGGATACAAAGGAGAGTGATGCTGAATCACCCAGAGCTCCAGCCTCAGCTCCCAGTCAGAGTTTGGAGCCTTTGATGCAAGGCTATGAGGAGCAGCGCTATTTTGCCAGACTTACCCCAGTTCACCAGAGCTTGTGAAGCATGGCAGTGCAAGGGGCCTGGGGTACTCTGAGCCTGCCCACCTTTCATATTATCGCTGCCTAAGGCCATGAGGTGGCCTAGGATTGGGCTTCCCTAATTAGTGCCTAGTTACAATAGGATCCACCTATCTGTCCTTAAATTTTAGGTTTCACCCATCCCCTAGAGCTAGCAGCCACCCCCTTGACATGGCAAGACTTGGGGATGACAGTGTTTTCACTCTGGCCCTAGCCCCTCCTCATCATCATTTTACAAGGTCTGGTTGCTTTGGATTTCCAAACTCACTCATGACATTTGACTGAGAACCTTGGATGGTCCCTAGGAAGCATTCAGGACAGTGCTGATTGTATGTGGGGTGAGGCCAGCATTCCCGGATATTCTGGTTGGCGGAGAGGAGGTGGTGGGCTGGGTGGGGTATGCTGAGAGCATTGTTTGAAGTGAAACTTAACAACTGAGAGGGTGAGTGGCTCCCTGGGAAGCCCATTAAACTCAGCAACCTTATGACTTTAACTTAACCAAGACTCAGAGCTACATTCAGCCTGAGCTGGTGGGAAGTGGCTTTGGGTCTTTGCCTAGTACTCTATTAGTTAAACAATAAATTGAGGCCATACCCCTCTGTCCTGCTGGAGTAGAGAAAACCATTAGGCTCCATAAAAGAAATTGATGCTGGGGTAACCACTGCTTCATCAAGAGACTCTGTACTCGCACCAGAGCCCTGCCTCTGCAGGCACTGCCCTGGAGACCATGGTGAGCACCACAGCCATGCCCTCACTGTTCCCAGGGCAACAGGGCAGAAGGGGTCCACTGTGGCAAGCCAGCTCTCAGAACTGGGCCTGTGAGTGGGATCAGAATAAAACTGATCAGGTCCTCTTATCTCCCTCCTTCTTCCAAATCTTATAGATATTTTCTGATGGTCTGACTGGGATTAGCTGGAGAAATTACACCCAAAAGACACCGGAGAGATGCCTGCATAGTGTGGCCATCAGCTAACCCTTAAGGTTTGTGTTAAATCCATCAATTTTTCTTTGCATGAGCTCTAACCGTACAGAACAGACTTTTTGTGGAGAAGCAATGCATTCAGCTACCTCAAGAATGCATTGCTTCTACAACCAGAGGAGAGAAAAGGAACAGGCAACGTAGAAGCCACCAGTGAAACCAAATGCTCATCTGGCCATTTGAATGGTATTATTCCTTGGCTTTCATGAACATCCACTCTGTCTTCCTCTTTCCCCAATCCTCTGTCTCTCTTACACACACACACACACACACACACACACACACACACACACACTCCAACAGCCCCAAGTGTTTATGGAGGCATAAGGCCAGTTCTCAGTAGAACTGATAGAGGAGATGGAATGTGGACCTCCTTGCCACAGGTCCTCATCTCCCAGGCACACAGCCCCCACTTCCTTTCCCAAGAGTTACAAGCATTTCCATGAAGCTTCTGCCCACATAAGAGAGGCAAAGTCACAGTCAATCTAAATCAAACAGTTTTAGGAAACAATTTGGCCATATTCATGCTGCATCCCCATCTCACTGCCCCCTCCCTCTGTCCTCAGTCTCGCTTTCTCTCTTTCTCTCTCTCTATCACACACACACACACACACACACACACACACACACACACACACACACTCCAAAATATGGTCCCAAGTGAAGAGGGAATGGGAGGGGATTGTTGTTTGTTCTTTCTCCTTTCCATGACACCTATCCCTCAGCACAGTGACTGGAGCCGTTCTAGAAGCACAGGTACTGCAGCTGAATCCAGCCTATGAGGGATACCTGCACCCACCCTGGCATTCCCCCCATCATGCTCTGCCTGCTAGAGACCCCCAGTTCCAACCCTGGTTGGCTCACACTTACCAGGCCCACAGGAAGGATGGCTGGACAGGCTTCTAGTGGAATGTTGAGCTGAGCAGGGGCCAGGGCACCCTTTATACCAGTCCCAGACTAGCTGACTTCCTAGGTTGAAGGTCATCACCTCTGACTCATTCCACCACTGAAGTTGGTCAAAGTCCTCCAGCCCCTCCCTGACTTATCACAGGCACCTGAAGTAAAAAAGAAAACCTTCACATCCCCTATTCACAGACAGACATAGCTCCTGCCTGGCCAGAGGGCTCTGGGGGCTCAGGCACCACTGCCCCACTCATGACTTGGGCACAGGGAGGTAAGGGAGGCAGCTCAGGAACCGGGTTCCCTTTTCCTATTGTTTTGTGTCCTCAGCCAAGCATCTCTGAATCTCAATTTCTCCACCTGTAGACTGGGTTTATCCTCATATTAGACTGAGATTCATTTCCAAGGGCAAGAAATGGAAAGTTATGTTTCTCTCTGGAACATCCACACAGGGTATGTGGTGTAAAGGTGGGAAGAATCACTTTTCATGATGGGGTTCCTGGGGATTCTCTTGGCAATTAGCCCACAGCCCATCAACTCTCAGGGCCTATCTATAGCTCTGTGCTGTCGGGAAATAAACCCTGTCTTCAGGGGAGAGGGCTTTAGGCCCAACAGGGACAAATGGAAGGCTTCTAGGGGTTTCCTGCTACGTGCCATATCTCTCCAGGCCCCACGTCCAAGACTATAGTTCAGAACCTCCCAAGAGTAAAAACTCATAGAAATTCCAGAAGATGGGCCACTTTAGGCAAGAAAACAGGCATTCAATACACAATATTTCAAATGAAGACTGTTTTTTTTATGATGCTAAATCAACCACTTTCTATAATTTTTGTGGAAATGCATAAAGGTATGAAGCTAAAACAAATCATCTATTACTTTCTCCACACCATTCTCTCAAAAGAGCTTAAGTCATGTTACAGTTTAGGTACCACAGCATGTCCCTCCCCAATTTTGGTGGTGACTCAGCACATCCAGAATAAAGTCCAAACTCACTGCCCTGGTGTCAGAGACCCCTGCTAAGGGGCCTCAGTTCCCAGGAGAAGCCCAGTGCTCCCCACCTTGGGGTTTGCCACTCCTGGGCCCCTGGATCTTTGTGCCTCAGCATCAGCATGAAGGCACAGACCAGTGGTTCTCAACCTTGGCTGCACATTAGAATCACCTGGGAATCTTTTTAAAATCCTGATTTCTGGGCCTCGTCCTCCAGAAATTCTGTTTCTTTGTTATGGGGTGGGCCACAACATTAGTAACAAAGAAACAGAATTTCTGGAGGATGAGGCCCAGAAATCAGGATTTTAAAAAGATTCCCAGGTGATTCTAATGTGCAGCCAGGGCTGAGAACCACTGGCACAGACTATCCCATGTATAGGGTTATCTTCTGGCTCACTTCATATCAGCAATAACAATTGAGGGCCTTTGTTTGTATTTGGTCACTTGTCCATTTCCTCTCTCTCCAATTGGAAAATAATCTTTATAAGGTAGGGGTTGCTTTGCCTGCAATGTGTTCCAACATATCCCCAGAACCCATCATAACCACAGCATGGACCCTGTGCTCTATAAATGTTACGCAAAGGAAGGAATGGACTGTGACTCTCACCATGGGGAGATAACTACTATCAAAGAAGGTAGTGTTATCTGTGTGTTCATGTGTGTAAAAAAACAATTATGATATGGTTTTTAATCATTGTTTTATAGCTAATTTTATGGACATTATTTATTTAAACCACTTCTTTACAAGCAAATAAAAAAAGAACTGTTAGAACAATATGAAGACAAATACTTTGCCGCTAGTGTGTCACAGATATGCAATGGGTGCCAGTGCAGACAAACCCAGCATGTGGTCAATGTGGGACATCTCTCAATGTGTGGCCATCAGGGGCACCCACACCCTCTGCTGGAGGCCAGCATGGTGCCTCCACAGTAATACCCCCTTCCTGGTGCATGTCCTTGCTCTCTGTTGGCCCCAGTCACACAGGGCCTCTTTGTGCTTTTTTTGCATCCTATGCTTTTCTTCCTTTTTTTGCTGTGGTTGTTCCTCCTACTCAGGGCCTTACCAGTCCTTTGCATTGTGTCCCCCATCCCTCCAGGAGGGGGAGCACCACCTCCGTTTAGCAAATGAGGAAACTGAAACCCAGAGAGGTTAAGTGCCTGGCCAAAGTCCTGTAGTTGGTAAGTGGTTGGACCAGAATTCAAGCCCACATCAGGTGGGTTCTAAGGCAGAACTCTGTGCTGCCTGCTGTGGCCTCTATGCAAACTACATGTTCTCTGTCCTTTTCACTGCATCCTGTGCAGGCAGGCAGGACAGGAGTGGCCAGCAAGGCACCCTTGTAGTGGAGCCTGTGCCCAGAATGAGTGACCCAGCTTTACTAAGCTAGGGAACTGGTCCACTGGGTGAACTCCCTTTAGATTGTAACTGAGCCTTTAGCATAGTCCTGTTGAAAGGCTGCTCTGGCTTCATTTTAGTTCTGACACAAGGGCTTACAAAGAGGAAGTCACAGTTAGCAAGACATCTCCAAATGGAAGGTGCATCTTGAGCAGCAATAATTAGGCTGAAGGTCCATGCAGCCTGACTTGGGGCTTGTTTCCTCTGGTGACCTCGAAGGACAGTCTCTAATTTCAGCTAATGGAGCTTTCTCACAGAGGCAGCTTTAATTACTGCTCAGCTCCCAGTCTTCCTCCCACAAAAGTCATCTGGCTTCCAGCCCTGGGACAGACAGTCTCTCTTGGTTGAACCTAGAGGTAGAAGGAGCTCCTGATCAGCCCCACTGTCAGCCATGTGTGCTGCTCTTTTGGCACCTGTGCGGGTCCTGAGCACATGCCTGGCCTTGCTCACCTCTTCACAAGGTTCCTGCTCTCTGACCCTATCTCTTCAACTTTCCCTCTTTTTCCATCCCCTGTCCTGCACGCAGGGATCACCAGCACCCTGGGGGAGAAAGCCAAAACTCTGCTCACTACCCAGTTTTTCCAAAGAGTGTCCAAAAGAGCCTCTTTTGATCAAGACTCTGATTTTACATCTCTATTCCCAGAGGACTCAATCATAATACAAGACATAATAGGAGACCAACAGAAAAATCTATTAAGATTATGGTAGCAGGCAGCACTTTCCTGACTATCCCCAAAGAGAATAGTATATATGTAAGCATGTACACACACAAACATACACACAAACACACACACACACACAAGGCCACTCTTCTGAGCCAGTCTCAAGCAGAGGATGGAGTAAGAACATTCCATGAAGATTTGAATGGAAGGTGGCAAACTGCTGTCAATTGGTTTTAAAAACCACAAGCTAATCTCTCAGCATCTCTCCACAGAAACCATCTAGCTCCAGGCACATTTGACTTGCCATTTAGTCTGTCTTTCTTCAAGGCCATGAACAGCAAGTCAAAGGGCTCCTGGCCATGTCCTCAGGGGACAGAGGTGGCATCTAAGCATTCCACTGGACATGGCCCAGAGCTCTCTCTAGACCAAATACTATGCAAACTGCAAATGAGAACCACTCAGCCCTGCTTGTCCAGGAAAAGTTTTCAGTTTAACCTTGGGGGAAGATAGAATTAGTAAAGAAGATGAGCTTGTGTGAAAGGCAGGCCTATATTTGAATCCCAGCTTGTCAGCTTCTAGCTGTGGGGTATTGGGCAAAGTTTACAACTTCCTTGGGCTGTATTATCATATGCAGAATAAGATTTTTATCTTTTATGGTAGTAATAAATATTGTATAGAATAGCAGTGTTAAAATCCTAGTATAGTGCAAGCAGGTTAGTGCTAAGATTGAGGAATATTAAAATATAGATGTTTATTTTAGCTACACTTGCACTGTGCCTTTTCAAGGAAGCCATACAAAATGTCTGGTACCTGAGAGTCCCCATTCCAGCCTTACCTCTTTAAGGCTTTTGCATGACTGTAACTAGTTTGAAGAAGAGATTCAATAAAGATTGCAGTGAGTCACCTCAGGCTGAGACAGGAGATGAAGGAAGCTGATAAAGAACCAGCAAGCGCCACATTGTCTCCTGCAGGTCAGGAGATGGAATCCAGGGAAAGGATCACTTCAGGAGGCAGAACCTCTCTGTCTAGTGCACTTTATTTATTCGGAGCTATAATGCCTTCTAACCCTTTGAAGGTGACCTTGTTCCCTCAGCCCTTGGGGACTAAGGAGACTCCTGTCAAAGGGCTGCCTGGAGAGCTGAGGACAGAGAGAATGGTTTCCTTTTGCTTTCATTCAAGAGTGAGATGGAAGCAGCCATAGTCTAATACGTAATAACTGGGGTGAACATTCCAGAAGACAGGGGACTAAGATAAATTCCAAGGAGCCAGGAGTTGCTGTCAATAATGACTGTTCTCAGCCCTGGAGAGAACCCCCAACAACAGCAGCCCTGACATGCACAAAGGGACACAGGTGGCACCACTGTGAGCTGGGAGGAGTTTCAGCAGAACTAGGTGGAGGCCAAGTGACTGTGACTCAGTGCCAGTCATTTGTAATCCCCCAGGAATGACAGGCAGCCGAGCCTCATGTGCAAACATGCAGGAGAAGGCAGAGCCAACTGAACCAGGCCACACCCACAGCAGGGCCCAGCCGCTGGATTCCTGGTGGCTAGAGCTGGGGCCTCTCTGTGAAAGCCATCACCAGCTGGGGATCCCCCCTGAGGCAGAGCAGGGTGTGTGCCCCCACCCAGTGACAGAGGTGTCCTCACTTTCCCAGGGGACTTGTGAAGAAGCAAACGGATGAGGGGTGGGCAGACCACCCCTCTCTGTCTGCTTGAGCCTCTTATTCAGATTTTGAAGCTTGTTTATTCTGATTTTTGCACTTAGAAATGTTTAGTAAGTTGGCCAAAGTTACTCAATAAAAAGTAGGGAAGTAGGGATTGAAACTGGGTCTTTCAGGCTCCAAGAGGGTGGGTATTTTTTTCCTGTACTTACCCCCATCGATGGTCTTTCTTTACTTGAAATATATAGCTCTATTCATTTTAAAAATATTTCTTTATTGTTGAAAGTATTACATATGTCCCATAGCTCTAGTCTTCTCTGAGGAAAGCACCCCTCCTTCCAAGCCCGCAGCACCGCACCCTTCATCCTGGGATCTCTGTTCCATGGAAATTCACTGAAGGTTAATGGTCAGACATCCCTGCTGGAATCTGGCAGAGACCTGGGGAAAGGTGACAGGACAGGCCACTGAAACTGAGAACAGAGGCTGGACTCTGTTGGGAGCATTGAACATGAGCGACAATGACAGTGTCTGTGCTTATGTGTTCAGGTATCTGAGTGTGTGTGAACCTGTGCTCGAGTGTGATTGACAACATGCAATTATGTACAGTGTGTGGTGAGTTATGACCTCATGTGAGAGCTCATGAATGTGCATGTGTGAGGGAAATATGAATGTGAGTGTAGAAGCATGCATGAGTGTGCAAGAGTGAGTGTTCACAGGGCTGATATTCAGTAGGTACAGAGCTTTGCACAGGTGTTGCTGAACCCATGCTTCAAACATGAAAACTGCCTCTGTAACAGATGTCAAATACCACTACACAAACTCTCCTGTCCCCCAGTGGCCCTGCCACCACCCTGGATGCCCAGCTCAGTCTTCAACACCCTCAAGAAACTAAGGGGTGGTGCCTCTCCTACAGGGACCTCTGGGATGCTGTTCCAGCTTCTGCTCTCATGCCCAATGCCAGTCTCCAAAGCTGTAGTGTGTACTTTAACTAAAAACTCTGTGTGTGTGATTTTTGTGAGTGTGTGAACAGGCATGAGTGTGCATCCCTGTGCTGTGCAACAAGTGTGAGTGTAAGACTGGGTCTTGCCTTCCCAATGGATTTGTGCATTGCAAGTCTAAGAAAGGTAGGATTCTGGCTTTTTCCCAGTCATTACCATGCTCATTGCTATGTTGCAAAGGATACAGACCTAAGAGCCAGATGGTCCCAATTTTGAATCTTGGCTCTGCCAACCACAAGCTGTTATTACTCTGAGCAAGTAACAAACTTCTCAGAGTTTCAGACCAAAATTAATGGGAGTAGCAATACCTATCTAAACAAGGTGGTGTCATGTGTGTAAGTGCTTGCCACACCCCGGGTCAGTCAGGTCCCTTGCCTGTGAATGCTTTCTTAGCTTATGGGCCACAGATCTTGCCTCCAGGGAGCAAAGCCTGTCTTAAGAAGCCATGGCTGATGGTGTACTGACAGGAGAGAATCGCTGTGGGCAGAGCTGCCCAGGACTGCCTTGAGAGCAGGATCCTTTGTGGACAGGTGTCCAAAAAGGGAAGGTTCTGGGAGAAAAGGGCAACTGCCAAATGGTGTAGTTATGCCTGAGACTAAATCTTGTTTCTACTTGTGACTCCTACTCATACCATTTGCTTTCCCTAAGTGGTTCTTACCTTCGCCCCTAATATGGGCTCTGTCCTCCATACCTTTGTGTCACTAAAGGTCTGGAGCTTCTGTCCTCAGGCTGGTGGGAATAAACAGAGGGTGCTGCCTGTGGGCTTGCCGCCTTCAGGACTTGGAGAATACTAATCAAGACAATAGCTAACATTGGTTAAACACTTATTATGGATCATGCTATGCTTGTTATTTGTTTACATGTCTCATTGAAATGCACCCCTCCCCTTTAACCCCAAGAGATGTTCTTCTCCCCTCAATACAGATGAGAAAAGTAAGACCTAGAGAAGTCATGTAACTCATTTCAGGTCACACAGCACAAGAGAGGTGGTTCTGGGATCCAGACCCAGCATAATGGACATAAGAGGAAAATCAACAGATGGTCCACACACAAGCACCTGTGTACATATGCTGAGTATGGTCATTTGTAGTGGAGAAAAATAAATGAAGCCAGAGAGGCAAAATTAAACCTAATGTTTAGCTACTGAGGGAGGGAGGGTTAGGAAAGAGAATCCAAATGAGAAAGGAAAGACAATGTATGAGGGTGAGGGTCAGAGGGAAGGCATTTGGAGTGTGTGCTGAATGAGATGTCTAAAGGTGGGGGAAGTTTAAAACTTCTCATCATTTTCAGGGAGTTCAGGTAAGGTTTACATAACTTGTCAATGCATTTTATATGTCATACTTGACTTTCTGTTGAATGTCACACTCCGGAGGACATGATTATGAGCCATAGGTCACAAGATTGGAGCCATCTTCTGTGGTATCCAGCTGGTGTAGGTGGCTACAGAGGCCACACTCTCTAACCACCATGGACCAGGGCTTAGGTACTGGAGGCCTGGCTCTCCTGGGCACACTTGACACTCAAGCCTGTGGCTCATGCTGTGCCTAGTTGTGGAATGCACTCCTCCCTGACTGGCAAATCCCACTGTCATTCCATTCTAAATCCCACCTTCTCCTGGCATTCCTTACTGGATAGACACTTCTGGGAGCCCGTTGCTTGGTGCCATGATGACAGAGATGGCTAAGTTCTCCTTCCTCCCTTCAACAGCCCTCATTGTTCCCTCTCTATCTCCTCTTTTCTCTGAGGGCAGGAATGAGGGACCCGTCCTGCCCAGTCATCCTTCATTTGGATGCTACCTTGTCCAATTCTTATCTCAGGGGTCTCAGTTAGATCTTCTTATGGGCACGTTTAAACAAAGAGGCCCAGGGCCTTCTGCTGTGTTTCTGTGTTTCTTAATCCCTTTCCCCTTTTCACTCATCTTTCCAAACCCTCCCCTCTTGCTATCGTTGGTTTGTTCTCTATCTAGGAGTCTGTTTTGTTTGGGGTTTTTTTGTTGTTCATTTGTTTTCTTCTTTAGATCCCACATCTAAGTGAAATCCAATAGTATTTGTTTTCTTCTGTCTGACTTATTTCACCTGGCACAGTTCCCTCTGTGCCCATCCACAGCACCCATACATTCTGAGCAATTAGGGTGCACTGATGGGTTGATGGATGGAACTGATGGACTCATTAATGGATGGATGGATGGAGCCTAACTCAAAGGCATTGAAGAGGGTCTGATGGAGGACAAAGAGCCCAGCCATCCAGAGAAGCAATGCTAAAATCTTGGTCTTTAGCTAATACTACATTCTCCAGGGCCTGTAATACATGCTGGGAATGACCCAGAGTTTTAGTTTACATTATTTTCTCTGCTGGCTCCTTTTGGGTACTTCTGCTGATTCTCAGTGGCTCCCCTGGAGCTGAAGCATGAAAAGGGAGAGGTATAGGAGAGGAGGTTCAAATACCTGAATTTATAGACTATTTTTAAAGGGAGATTTTGTGGAAGACTAATTTTTAAGAGAAAGATTTGGTGGAGAAGGGTGGAGGTAGTTGCGGGGAAGGTAGTGGAAGCAATAGAAGCAAGAAGTTTTGGACTACCTGTGGGTCTGAATTATCTGGCTCCCTCAATCTCCCATGAATGTACAGAAATGAAAATAAATGACTTGTAAGGGGAAATAGCCCAAGAGAATCCCCAACTGAAGAAAAATGAGAACTGTGACTTTTTTTTTCAGAGAAGGATCATGAACAGAGCTTACTTTTTATTTTTAACTAGAGGCCCAGTGCATGAATTCATGCACCAGTGGTGTCCCTCAGCCTGGCCTGCAGGATCCGGCTGAAACCAGTTCTCCAACATCCCCTGAGGGGTCCTGGATTGCGAGAGGGTGCAGGCCAGGCCAAGGGACCCCACGGGTGCATGACCGGGGCCAGAGAGGGATGCAGGAGGTTGGCCAGCCGGGAAGGGAACGTGGTAGGGCTCCAGGTCATGTCCGGCCCGTCTCACTCAGTCCTGATTGGCCAGACCCCAGTAGCAAGCTAACCTACCAGTCAGAGCATCTGCCTCTGGTGGTCAGTGCATGTCATAGCTACTAGTTGACAGGTGGACTGTCTGCCCCCTAGGGTCAGTGCACGTCATAGCAAGTAGTTGAGCCGTCTTAGCATATCATTAGCATATTATGCTTTGATTGGTTGAATGGACAACCGGACGACCAGACACTTAGCATATTAGACTTTTATTATATAGGATCCTCATCTGAGCATATTTTTCCATTGATTTTTAGGGAGATTGGAAGAGAGAGGGAAGGACAGAGAGAAACATAGATGTGATAGAAACATACCATTGGTTGACTCCTGCATGAATGCTGACCAGGACCTGGGCCAGGCTAGAGCAGGAACTGTGATTTTGATCAAATATTTCCCATACACATGTGTGTGTTGGTTATGCAATGTTTGCAGAGACTGTCTTTGCATTACATATTTGATCTGTTCTTTTACTTATGGATGAATGTTTAAGGCCCTATCCTCAAGTTCTTTTGACCCATAAGCCTTTGGTGTGTGCTCTCTGAATCACAATAGATTTGCTTCAGTCTTTCTCCTCCACTATGTAGCTCTTACCTGGAGGCTCTGGATTGAAGAACCAAATACCAAATCTGCAGAATGTAAAACTGTCAAAAAGAAAAACAGTCAGACATTCGTGCCAGAGGAATTATATTTAATTGTTTGAAAAACAGGAGCAGAATGGAACAGTCTAAGGGGAGGGTGTCCGGGCAAGCTGCCCAGGATTCCAAGAAGCCCACAGGGCGATGTAGGTACACGTCAGAAAAGACGATTAGACAGCTTAGGATCAGATCCTTGTCTGATATGGAAACTGCAGCTGCCAGTTAATAAGTGATAGAGATGGAAGAAGCTGGCATCCTGGTGCTACCTTCTCCCTGGTGTGGGTGAGTGTGGCTGGCATCTGGCTTTTGGAAGGAAGGGGTTGACGTCTTGCTCTCTGCTTTTCCTGGGTCTTAGCCTCTGGTCACATGTCCAGGCTTATTTCTACCTGTACATCTGGCACTGCTGGCGTGGGAGTCAGCACTGCTTGGGTGGGGGGCAGCACTGCTTGGGTGGAGGGCAACACTGCTTGGGTGGGGGGCAGCACTGGATGGGTGGGGGACAGCACTGCTTGGGTGGGGGGCAGCACTGCTGAGGTGGAGGGCAGCACTGCTGAGGTGGGGGGCAGCACTGGATGGGTGGGGGGCAGCACTGGATGGGTGGGGGGCAGCACTGGATGGGTGGGGGGCAGCACTGCTGAGGTGGAGGGCAGCACTGGATGGGTGGGGGGCAGCACTTGGTGGGTGGGGGGCAGCACTGCTGAATCGGGGGGAAGCACTGCTTCTGCTTCTGCTGAGACATTCTGGGCTGGATGTGCAACTGAAAGAAGAAAGACACAAAAGTGAGGAACACTAAAGCCTCCTGGTGCAGGTGAACCTCTTGCCAAGTTCATGTCCTGCTCTGCTTTTCCTTTGCCCCCTGATCACCTTCTAATTTAAGCTGTGTGTGTGTGTGTGTGTGTGTGTGTGTGTGTGTGTGTGTGTGTGTGTGTGTGATATAAATTGTAGCTAAATGATTATAAAGCATTTCAACATTTTCTGAGACAAACTACAGAAGGAAGGAAGGAAGGAAGGAAGGAAAGAAGGAAGGAAGGAAGGAAGGAAGGAAGGAAGGAAGGAAGGAAGGAAGGAAGGAAGGGAGAGAGGGAGTGGAAGCAAACAAAAAATAAATGAGAAGAGAGAAGAAAAGTTGCGGAGAAAGACAACAAAAGTAATATGCTGTTATTGCAAAGACTATGACTTCTGGACCAGGGTTACCTGGAATGTGAGGCCTGGCTAAAGCATTAACTAGCTGTGTAACTGAACAAGTTACTTAATTTTCTGCACTCACTTCTCTCAGGGCTATTGTAAGGATTAACAACTATATAAAAACACATACATACAAAGGTGCATACATACATATGTAAATGTATGAATGTTTGCGTGAGTTCATTCACACACAGAGTACGTAGCACATGATAAGCACTGTGTGTTTCAATTTATTAAGTAAATGTCTAAAAATTCAAAAAGCATGCAAAGGGACATCTTAAATACACTCCAAGAGAAGTTATAGTAAAGAGGAATCTAGAGATGAAATGGACCTTTTCAATTCTTAATTACAGTGAAGAAAGCAAAACTCAGAGAGGGAAGTAATTGTTCCCCAGCCACTCAGCACCAAGAGGAGGCCAGTGGAAATCAGAGTCCCTGGTTCCCGGAGGGGGACCTGGCCACTGTGACACATCCTTTTGTCCCTGTTGTTCTTCCTCCTCGGGCCTCTGCACTTCCACTCACTGAGAGCCTGCTATCCTTCCCCCTGAATCCACCTCTCCCTTAAAGGGCAGTTCTGAAGGTTGCTCTGCCCCATAGCTGGTGCCCCCTCTCCTTCTACCAAGTCTGTCTTGAACCTGGCAAGGTTCAACACCAGCTAGGACACAGGCCTCTGAGCAGACACCCCCCCATCTCAGCCCACCTTCCCACACTCCTCACAGGACTTGCAGACTGAGCTAGGCTGGTCCCGAAGTATATGAAGGAAACCACCCAGAGCCCCAGCCTCAGCTCCTGGTCAGAGTTTGGGAGCCTGTGGAGCCAGGCTGTGAGGAGCAGCGCTACATTGCCAGACTTACCCAAGTTCACCGGAGCTTCTGAAGTGTGGCAGTGCCAAGCGGTATGAGATGCTCTGAGCCTGTCCACCTTTTATACCTGCCCAAGGCCACTAGGTAGCCTAGGATTGGGGTGTCCTCATTAGTCCCTAGTTACAATAGGATCCAACTATCCTTCCTCAAATTTTAGGGTTTACTCATCCCCTGAGCTGGTAGCCACCCTCTTGGCATGGCGGGACTTGGGGATGACGGTGCCTTCACTCTGGCCTGACCACTCCTCTGCATCACTTTACAAGTTCTGGCTGTTTTGGATTTCCAAACACACTTGTGACTTTTGACTTAGAACCTTGGCATCTGGAATAGTCCCAAAGGAGCATTCAGGACAGTGCTGAATGTGTGCGGGGTGAGGGCAGCTTTGGTGGACGTTCTGGTTGGTGGAGAGGAGGTGGTGGGCTGGGTGGAGTATGCCTAGAGCATTATTTGAAGGGAAACTTAGCAACTGAGGGGGTGAGTGGCTCTGTGGGAAGCCCATTAAACTCAGGAATGCTATGACTTTGACTTAACCAAGACTCAGAGCTACATTCACCTAAATGGGTGGGAAGTGGCTTGGGGTCTTTGCCTATAAATAGTTAAACAATAAATTGAGGCCACAGCCCTCTGTCATGCTGGAGTAGAGAACACCATTAGGCTCCATTAAAAGAAACTGGGTGGTTACAGCAGACAGCATGTACCTCCCCTTCTGTTTACATATGTATGTATGTATACGTCACCTAGACTCCCTGGGTCCCAGCAAATGATTATTAGGAGGTGGAGGGGGTGGAGGAACCAAGAAGCACTGACTTAGAATGACCTTCTGGAGGAGTCACCTGGGCTGCTCCTAGATCCTGAGCTCTGAGATACCCAGTCCTGACTCTTCCCTGCTCCTGTTAGGGATTCCAGGACAAAGAGGGATGACACAGGATGGGATGTTCTCCAAGTGCCTGGCAAAGGATAAATCATATCTCTACAAAATCTCCAAGTGGTGTTCAGGTTGGGTTCTCACCTTTCCCAGTTGGGTGACGTTGGGCACTTAATGTCTTTGAGCCTGTGGGAAACCGCCTATTGTCTTCAGTAGCAGAGGGGTGTAGACAGAGAACCCAGAAGGCTGGTGACCTTTGAAGCCCTAGGAAAGGTCAGAGCTGTGCACCACCTCTGTTAATCCAGATAATGGTAGCTGAAGCAACTTCCCCACCTTTACTCATGTAAATCCTTACTGATAAAATAATCTGTGTGTTACCGGAACCTCCCTGCCTAAGGGCTACTATGGGTGGATCCCAAACCAAATATAAGGTTGGTGCAGCCTGAGCACCAGGGTAAGTCCTTCCTCTTGAGTTGGACTTACCTGCTTGGCCCCCCACTATTTCCAAATTATCGCTTCCCTCTTCTCTTTACAGGAAACACCTGTAAAGAATGTGCATAGTGTTTGGCACAACATATGTGCTCAACCAGTGTTGGGTGCTCCATGGAGCTGGGCTCTGAATACTAGGGCAAGACACACCCTGAGAGGTATGGAATAGGTAGCTGCAAAATTTAAAGGCAAGTAGTGGCACTTGCCACCCAGTGTCATAACACCTTGGCTGAGAGAACTGGAAATAGCCTAGCTAGTCCCAAGGGTGGCGTGGTTTAAATTTCAGACATGGAATTTAGTCATTGTTCTACTGAAAGCCTTACACTATCCCAAGATCTTGTGATGTCACACTGCCACAGCCAGGACACAGGCTTGGAGATGAATGGTCTTTCTCTTACAGCACAGTCCTGACCCCTGGGCTCACAGACTTGGGCTAGTACCTGAGAGAGACCCAGAGCCATCCCGGCCTCCCTGGGATGGGGATCCCATGGGCACCGTGTGACAGAAGACACTCCAGAGAGGTGTGGAAAGGGAATTCAGTGCAGGTCTCTGGTAGCAGAGCAGTGAGGCTGTGTGTGGCAGCAATGCTGGAGTTACCACCATCAGAATGCACTGCTCTCACACCAGAACCGTGCCTCACCAGGCACTGCCCTGGGGACCATGGTGAGCACCACAGCCATGCTTTCGCTGTTCCCAGGACAGGAGGGCAGAAGGGGATCCACTATGGCAAGCCAGCTCTCAGAACTGGGCCTGTGAGTGGGATCAGAATAAAACTGATATTTTCCTCTTATCTACCTCCTCCTTCCAAATCTTACAGATATTTTATGATGGTCTGACTGGGATTAGCTGGAGAATTCAAATTAGTTTGAGTCAGCTACCTCGAGAATGGATCACTTCTACAAACAAAGGGCAGAAATGAAATAGGCAAGCTGGTAGCCAGCAAGAAACCAAATGTTCCTCTGGGCATTTGGGTGGTATTACTCCTTGGCTTTCCTTAACATCCACTCTGTCTTCCACTTTCCCCAATCCTCTGTCTCTCTTACACACACACACACACACACACACACACACACACACACACACACATACATTCCAACAGCCCCAAGTGTTTATGGGGCTTGAGGCCAGTTCTTAGTAAAGCTTATGGGATGGGATGTGGACCTCCCTGCCACTGGTCTTCATCTCCCAGGCACACAGCCCCCACTTCCTTTCCCAAGAGTTGCAAGCATTTCCCTGAAGCCTCTGCCCCCATAAGAAAGGCAAAGTCACAGTCAACTTAGGAAACAATTTGGACATATTCATGCTGCATCCCCATCTCACTGCTCTCTCTCTCTCTCTCTCTCTCTCTCTCTCTCTCTCTCTCTCTCTCCCTCCCTCCCATGCATACACACACAGACACACACACTCCAAAATATGGTCCCAAGGAAAGAGGGAATGGGAGGGGTTTGTTGTCCGTTCTGTCTCCACCCCATGACACCAATCCCTCTGCACTGTGACTGGAGCCCTTCTAGAAGCACAGGTACTGCAGCTGAATCCAGCCTATGAGAGATATCTGCCCCCAGGCTGGCTGTCCCCCCAGCCATGCTGACTGCTTGGGGCACTCCATCCCATCTCTTCTTCCACTGTGTCACGCATCCAGGGCCCAGTTAGGAGGGCTGGATGGATTTCTAGTGGAATGCTGAGTTGAGCAAGGGCCAGGGCACCCTTTATTCCAGCCCCAAACTGGCTGCCTTCCAGGTTGGGGAACTTCCTCCAGCCGCTCTCTGAATGATCACAGGCACCTGAAGTAAAAAGAACCCTCAGGTCCCCTTTTCACAGGCAGACAGAGGGCTCCTTTTCCTGCCTGGCCAGAGGGTTCTCAGGGCTCAAGCACTCCTGCCTCACTCATGACTTGGACGCAGAGAGGCGAGGGAGGCAGCTCAGGAACCACACCCCCTTTTCCTATTGTTTTGGGACCTCAGGCAAGCATCTCTGAATCTCAACTTTGCTACCTGTATAATGGGTTTATCTCCATGATTAGACAGAGATTAATTTCTAAGGAGAAGTAATGGCAAGTTATGTTTCTCTCTGGAATGTCCAGACGGGGTATGTGGTGTAAAGATGAGAAGAATCACTTCTCATGAAGAGATGGGGATCCTGGGGGTTCTCTTGGCCATTAGGCCACAACCTATCTACACTCAGGACCTATCCCCAGCTCTGTGCTGTCAGGAAACAATCCCTGTTTTCAGAGGAGAGGACCTTAGGCCAACAGGGACAAATGGGAGGCTTGTAGGAGTCTCCTGCTACGTTCCATGGGATGCCCAAGCCTCAAGTCAAAGGCTGCAGTTCAAAAGCTCCCAAGACTAAAAACTCATAAAAACTCCAAAAGATGGGCCACTCCAGGCAGGAAAACAGGCATTCAACATACAATATATAAAATAAGGATTGCTTTTTATGATGCTAAAACAACCACTTTCTAGAATTTATTGGAAATTAATGAAGGTATGAAGATAAAATCAAATCATCCATTGTTTTCCCAACCCATTCCCTAAAAAGAGTTTAAGTCATATTGCAGATTGGGTATTGCAGCTTATCCTTCCCTGATACTGGTGGTGACTCAGCACATCCGGAATAAAGTCCGAACTCACTGCCCTGATGTCAGAGACCCTTGCTGAGGGCCCTCATTTCCCAGGAGGAGCTCTGTGCTCCCCACCTTGATGCTTGTTGTTTCCAGGCCCCTGGCTCTTTGTGCCTCAGCATCAGCGGGAAGGTTGGGGCTGCCAGCAGCCTTCCCTGACAACCCATCTACAGGGTCACCTTCCAGTTCACTTCATGTCACTAGGAACAATTTTGGCCCCTTTTGTGCATTTGGTCACTTGTCTATTTCCTGTCTCTCCCATTGGAAAATAAGCTTTATAAGGCAGGGGTTGCTTAGCCTGGAGTGTGTTCCACCATGTCCCCAGAACCCATCATAAGCATCACATGGACTCAGTGTTCTACAACTGTTAAGTGAAGGAAGGAAGGAATGGACCATGAATCTCACCACCGGGAGATAACTTCTATCAAAGAATGTAGTGTGATCTGTATGTGCATGTGTGCAAAAAAATAAATATAATCTGTTTTTTATTAATTGGTTTATAGCTTATTTTATGGATATCTTACCAAATAATAGACAAACATGTAAATTAACCATCCCTCTGCTATGCTCACCAGCCAATCGGGAGAATATGAAAATTAACCCAACAAAGATGGCGGTAATTTGCATTGGTAGTCGCATACAGAGCAAGACTGAAGGCTCCGTCCAGAGCCTTGAAGACTAAGGGTCCCAGGTGCCGGAGGAAAACCGGTTTCAGCAGCCAAGGGAAGGGAATGCCTATTGCATGAATCTCTTCATGCAACAGGCCTCTAGTTATTTATATATGCTCTTCTTCTTTACAAGAAAATCCAAAAAGAACTGTTAAAACGCACTATGCTTGCTGCTGTCATAGATATGCAAGGAGTGTGAGTGCAGACAAACTAAGCATGTGGTCAATGTGAGGGCTACTCCCAATGTGTGGCTGTCAGGGGGACCCACATCCTCTGCCCATTGTGGGTGGTGCCTCCACATCATTGGGCTCCCCCTTCCTGGTCATTTCCTCACTCTCTGCTGGCCTCGGTGAAATAGGCCTTCTGTGTGCTTTGTTTTCAGGCCATGCTTTTCTTCCTTTTTTTCCTGGGGTTGTTACTCCTACTCACGGCCTTAGCAGTCCTTTGCATTTTTGCCCCCATCCCTGCAGGATGGGGAGCACCACTGCTGTTTAGCAAAATCCTATAGTTGGTAAGTGGTTGGGCCAGAATCCAAGCCCACATCAGCTGGGTTCTAAGACAGAACTCTGTGCTGCCTCCTGCAGCCTCTACACAAACTACATGTTCTCTGTCCTTTCCATTGCATCATGTGCACAAAGTCAGTATAGTAGTGACCAGCAAGGCACCCTCATAGTGGAGCCTGTGTCTAGAATGACTGACCCAGCTTTAATAACCAGGTGAACTGGTCCACTCCCCATGAATTATAACTGAGCTTTCAGCACAGTCCTATTGAAAGGCTTCTCTGGCTTTGTTTTAGTTTGACACAAAGGCTTACAAAGAGGAAGTCGCAGTTAGCAAAACATCTCCAAATGGAAGGTGCATCTTTAGGAGCAAGAATTGAGCTAAAGGCCCATGCATCCCTGTCTTGGGACTTGTTTCCACTGGTGAACTCACAGAACCGTCTCTAATTTCATCTGGTCGAGCTTTCTCACAGAGGCACCTTTAATTACCACTCAGCTCCCAGTATTTCTACCACAAATGTCACCTGGCTCCCAGCCCTGGACAGACAGTCCCTCTTGGTCCAACCTGGAGTTAGAGGACCTTGTGATCAGATCCACTGTCAGCCATGTATGCTGCTCTGTTGGCACCTGTGTGGGTCCTGAGCACATTCCTGTCCTTACTCACCTCTTCACAATGTTCCTGCTGTCTCATCTTGTTTCTTCAACTTTCCTTCTATTCACATTACCTGTCCTGCACACAGTGCTCACCAGCACCCTGGGAGAGCAAAGCCAACACTCTATTCACTATTCAGTCTGTTCTAAAATGTGTCAAATTGAGCCCCTTTGATCAAGGTTCTGATTTCATATTTTTATTCCCAGATGGCCCAGTCATAATTCAAGACATGATGGGAAACCAGCAGAAAACTCTATTAAGATTATGGTAGCAGGCAGCACTTTCCTGACTATCCCCAAAGAGAATATCATATATGTAAGCATGTACACACACACACACACACACACACACACACACAAGGCCACTCTTCTGAGCCAGTCTGAAGCAGAGGATGGCTTAAGAATATTCCATGAAGACTTAAATGGAAGGTGGCAAACTGCTGTCAATTGGTTTTAAAAACCACAAGCTAATCTCTCAGCATCTCCCCACAGAAACCATCTAGCTCCAGGCACATTTGACTTGCCATTTAGTCTGTCTTTCTTCAAGGCCATGAACAGCAAGTCAAAGGGCTCCTGGCCATGTCCTCAGGGGACAGAGGTGGCATCTAAGCATTCCACTGGACATGGCCCAGAGCTCTCTCTCCACCAAGTACTATGCAAACAGCAAATGAGAACAACTCAGCCCTGCTTGCCCAGGAAAAGTTTTCAGGTTAACCTTGGGGGAAGATAGAATTAGTAAAGAAAATGAGCTTGTGTGAAAGGCAGGCCTATATTTGAATCCCAGCTTGTCAGCTACTTGCCCAGGGGTCCTGGGCAGTTTACAACATCCTTAGACCGTATTATCATATGCAAAATTAGATTTTTATCTTTTATAGTAGTAATAAATATTGTATAGAAAAACAGTGTCAAAATCCCAATAATAGCTCCTTGTTTATAGTAGAAATTCATTTAGATATATGTGTGTGTTTTTTGGTTCTGTGTAGGAAAAAAGTTCATTCTAAGATGGAGGAACATTAAGATATAGATGTTGATTTTTAGCTAGGCTTACTCTGCCTTTTGAAGGAAGCCATACAAAATGTCTGGTACCTGAGAGTCCCCATTCCACCCTTACCTCTTTAAGGTTTTGGCACTACTATGACTAGTTTGAAGAAGACATTAAATAAAGATCACAGTGAGCTACCTCAGACTGAGCCAGGGTGGGAAGGAAGTTGACAAAGAATCCAGGAAGCAGCATGTTGTCTCCTGAGGGTCAGGAGACTGAGCCCAGAGAAAGGATCACACAGGAGGCAGAACCAAGATGAGAACTGTGGTCTCACGCCTCTCGGTCCTTTCCTCTCTATTCAGATCCATATGGCCTTCTAAAAGCCTTTGAAAGTGACCTTATTCCCTCAGACCTTGGGGACCAAGGAGACTCCAGCCAAAAGGCTGTCTGGAGAGCTGAGGACAGAGAGAATGGTTTCCTTTTGATTTTATTGAAGAGCAAGATGGAAGCAACCATAGTCTAATACCTAATAGCTGGGGTGAACATTCCAGAAGACAGGGACTACGATATTTTCCAAGAGCCAGGGTCTCTGTCAACAATGACTCTTCTGTGCCCTGGACAGAACCGCTGGCAACAGCAGTCCTGACTTGCACAGGGAAGCAAAGGTGGCACTACCCTGAGTCAGGTGGGAGGAATTTCAGGAAAACTGGGCTCAGGCCAAGGTGGCTGTGTCTCAGTATCAGGCATCTTTCTGTGATTTCCCATTAACACCAGGCAGCTGCACCTCATGTTCAAACATGCAGGAGAAGGCAGAGCCAACTGAACCGGGCCAAATCCACCGACAGGGCCCTGCTACTGGATTCCTGGTGGCTAGAGCTGGGGCCTCTGTGTAAAAGCCATCACCGGCTGGGGATCCCCCTGAGGCAGAGCATGTTGTGCGCCCCCACCCCCACCGCCACCCCATCCAGTGACAGAGGTGCCTTCAATTTCCCAGGGACTTGTGAATGAGCAGTGGGCAGACCACCCCTGTCGGCCTGCTTGAATCTCTAATTCGGATCTTGAAGCTTGATTATTCTCATTTTACCGCTTAGAATAGTTAAGTCAGTAGGCCAAGGTTACTCAATAAACGGTAGGGAAGAGGGCATTGAACTTGGGTCTTTCAGGCTCCAAGAAGGGTGGGTATTCTTTTTCCTGCATTTACCCCCTTCCAGGGACTTTCTTTACCCAAAATAGATAGCTCTATTCTCCAAGGAAGGCACCCCTCCTTCTAAGCCCTCAGCACCACAGTCTTCATTCTTGGAACTCTGTCCTGTGGAACTGCACTCAAGGTCGATGATTAGATATCACCACTGGAATGTGGCAGGGGCCTGGAGAAAGGTGACAGGACAGGCCACTGGACTTGAAAACAGACTGGACTCTGCTCAGGGGCCATGGACATGAGCAACAATGACAGTGTCTGTGCTTATGTGTTCAGGTATCTGAGTGCGTGTGAACATGTGTTTGAGTGTGATTGACAGCATGCAATTATGCATAGTGTTTGATGAGTTATGACCTCATGTGAGAGTTCATGAATGTATATGTGTGGGAATGGGAATGGGGGTGTGCAAGAGTGAGTGTGCACAAGGCTGATATTCAGCAGGTACACAGAGGCATGCAAAGCTGTTGCTGAATGCATGCGTCAAATATGAACACTACTTCTGTAACCTATGGCAAATAGCCACTGCACCAACTCCCCTGCCCCCTGTGGCCCTGTTACCACCCCAGATGCCCAGTTCAGTTTTCAACACCCTCAAGAAACTAAGGGGCAGTGCCTGTCCCACAGGGACCTCTGAGATGCTGTTCCAGCTTCTGCTCTCTGGCTCAGTACTAGTCTCCAAAACTGTAGACTTTCCTTTGACTAACATCCTGCGTGTGCCATTTATGTGAGTGTGTGAGCATGCATGAGTCTTTATCCCTATGCTGTGCAACAATTGTGAGTATTACACTGGGTCTTACCTTCCTAATGGATTGGTGGATTGGAAGTTCTGGAAAGACAAGATTCAGGCTTTGTGCTTCTTCCAGTCATTGGCATCCTCATTGGTATGCTGCAAAGGAAACAGACCAGAGAGCCAGACAGTCCCAACTTAGAATCTTGGCTCTGCCACCTTCAAGCTGTTATTATTGTGAAGCAAGTAAGGAACTTCTCAGACTTTCACTTTCCAACTAATGGGAAGAGCACTACTTATCTAAACAAGGTGGCATCATGTGTGTATGAGCTTGGCATAATCCGGGTCAGTCAGGTGCCTGGCCTGTGAATGCTTTCTCAGATTATGGGCCACAGATCTTGTCTCCAGGGAGCAAAGCCTGTCTTAAGAAGCCATGGCTGACTATGTAAACTGACAGGAGAGAATCGCTGTGGGCAGAGCTGCCCAGGACTGCCTTGAGATCAGGATCCTTTGTGGGCAGGTGTCCAAAGAGGAGAAGCTTCTGGGAGAAAAGGGCAACTGAGAAATGGTGTAGTTATGCCTGAGACGAAATCTTGTTTCCCCCTGTGATTTCCATTCAGACCCTTTGCTTTCCTTAACTGGACCTTGCCTTTGGCCCTAAAATAGGCCTTGTCCATCATATCTTTGTGTCACTAAAGGTCTGGAGCTCCTGTCCTCTTGTTGGTGAGAATGAGCAGAGGGGGCTGCCTGTGGGCTTGCTGCCTACAGGACTTGGAGAATACCAGTCAAGACAATAGCTAACATTGATCAAACACTTATTATGGATCATGCTATGCTTGTTATTTATTTACATATCTCATTGAAATGCACCCCTCCCCTTTAACCCAGGAGATGTTCTTCTCCCCTCAATACAGATGAGAAAAGTAAGACCAAAGAAGTCATGTAACTAATCTCAGGTCACACAGCACAAGGGAGGTGGTTCTGGGTTCCGGACCCAGCATAATGGACATAAGAGAAAGATCAACAGATGGTCCACACACAAGCACTTGTGCACATATGGTAGAGGAGAAAACAAAATGAAGCCAGAGAGGCAAACTAGACCTAATGTTTAGCTATGGAGGGATGGAGGGTAAGGAAAGAGGGTGTGGGAATCCAAATGAGAAAGGAAAGACAATATATGAGGGTGAGGGTCAGAGGGAAGGCATTTGGAGAGTGTGCTGAATGAGATGTCTAAAGGTGGGGGAAGTTTAAAACTTCTCATCATTTTCAGGGAGTTCAGGTAAGGTTTATATAACTTGTCAATAGTTTCTATATGTCCTACTTGAGTTTCTGTTGAATGTTATACTCCAGCGGACATATCTATGAGCCATAGGTCACAAGACTAGAGCTATCTTCTGTGGTATCCAGCTGGTGTAGGGGGTTACAGAGGCCATGCTCTAACCACCGTGGACTAGGGCGTAGAGGCTGGAGGGATGGCTCTTCTCGGTTCGCCTGCCCTCATGGCAGTGGCTCATGCTTTGCCCAGTTGTAGAATGCATTCCTCGCTGACTGGCAAATCCCACTGTCATCCCATTCTAAATCCCACCTTCTCCAGGCATGCCTCACTGGACAGACATTTCTGGGATCCCTATGGCTGATGCCATGATTTCAGAGATGGCCAAGTTCTCCTTCCTCCCCTCAACAGCCCTCATAGTTCCCTCTCTATCTCCTCTGAACTCTGAGGGCAGAAATGAGGGACCCGTCCTGCCCAGTCATCCCTTAATTGGAACCATCTTATGTCTCATTCTTATCTCAGGGGTCTCAGTTAGGTCTTCTTATGGGCATGCTTAAGCCAAGAGTCCCAGGGCCTTGTGCTGTGTTCTGGACTTCTTAATCCCTTTCCTCCTTTTCACACTTCCTTCCACCCGCTCCACACTAGCTACCATCGGTTTGTTCTCTGTATCCAGGAGTCTGTTTTGTTTGTTCATTTGTTTTCTTCTTTTGATTCCACATCTAAGTAAAATCATACAGTATTTGTTTTCCTCTGTCTGATTTATTTCATTTGGCATAACTCCCTCTGCATCCATCAATATCACCCATCATATTCTGAGCACATGGAAAGGGGAGATGCTTCCTAAGGGTGCACTGATGTGTTGATGAATGGAATAGATAGACTCATTAATGGATGGATGGGTGGATGGGTGAATGGGTAGATGGGTGATGGGGTGGATAGGTGGATGTGTTGATGGGTGGATGGGTGGGTTGGTGGATGGGTGGATGGGTGGTTGGGTGGATGGGTGGATGGGTGGATGGGTAGATGGGTAGGTGGGTAAATGGGTGGTTGAGTGGATGGCTAGATGGGTGGATGGATGAATGGGTGGATGGGTGTATGGTTCGATGGGTGAATGGGTGAATGGGTGGATGGGTGGGTGGGTAGATGGAACATAGCTCAAAGTCATTGAAGAAAGTCTAATGGAGGACTAAGAGCTCAGCCATCCCGGGAAGCAATGCTAAAAGCTTTAGTCTTTAGCTAAGTACATTCTCCAGGGCCTGTAATACATGTTGGGGATAACCCAGGGTTTTAGTTTACATTATTTTTCCTGATGCCTCCTTCTGGGTACTTCTGCTGATTCTCAGTGACTCCCCTGGATCCAAGGCATGAAAGGGAAGACAGGTATAGAAGAGGAGGTTCAAATATCCCAATTTGTAGATTATTTCTTAAGAGAAATGTTTGATGGAGAGTGGTGGATGTGAGTTGGGGGGTGTTGGAAGAAATAGAACGAGGAAGTTTGGATTAGTTGTGGGTCTGAATTATGTGGCTACCTCAATCACCCAAGAATTTATGGAATTGAAAATAGGAGGTTGGTGGGGGAAATAGCTCAGGATCATCCCCAACGGATGAAAAATGGGAACTGTGATCTCAATCAAATATTGCCAGTGATTACATGTCTGTTGGTTATACAATACATGCATAGACATTCTTCTAATTATAAATTTGGTTAACTTGAAAAAACTTTGGTGTTTTCTTTTCCTTGTGGGTGAATGTTTAAGGCCCTATCCTCAATGCCCTTTGACCCATAAGCACTTGGAGCTTGTTCTCTGAATTACAATTGATTTGGCTCCGTCTTTCTCCTCCACTATGTGGCCCTTACCTGGAGACTCCGGTTTGAGGGTCCAAATACCAAATCTGCAGGAATGTATAATTTTCAAACAACAAAATAATCAGATATCAGTGCCAGAGGAATTACATTTAATTGTTTGGAAAACAGGAGCCAATGGTAGAGTCGGCGGGGAGGGTGTCCGGGCTAGCTACCCAGGTTTCCAAGAAGCCCACAGGGCGATGTAGGTACATGTCAGCAAAGACGATTAGACAGTTTAGAACCAGATCCTTGTCTGATATGGAAATTGCAGCTGCCAGTTAATAAGTGGTAGAGATGGAGGAAGCTGCCATCCTGGTGCTGCCTTCTCCCTGGTGAGGGTGAGTGTGGCTGGCATCTGGCTGTTGGAAGGAAGGGGTTGACTTCTTGCTCTCTGCTTTTCCTGGGACTTGGCCTCTGGTCACATGTCCAGGCTTATTTCTGCCTGTACATCTGGCACTGCTGGCATGGGAGTCAGCACTGCTTAGGTGGGGGGCAGCATTGCTTGGGTGGGGGACAGCACTGTATGGGTGGGGGACAGCACTGCTTAAGTGGGGGGCAGCACTGAATGGGTGGAAGGCAGCACTGGATGGGTGGGGGGCAGCACTGGATGGGTGGGGGGCAGCACTGGATGGTTGGAGGGCAGCACTGGATCGGTGGGGGGCAGCACTGGATGGGTGGGGGACAGCACAGGATGGGTGGCGGACAGCACTTCTGAGGTGGAGGGCAGCACTGGATGGGTGGAGGGCAGCACTGGATTGGTGGAGGGCAGCACTGGATGGGTGGAGGGCAGCACTGGATGGGTGGGGGGCAGCACTGGATGGGTGGGGGGCAGCACTGGATGGGTGGGGGGCAGCACTGGATGGGTGGAGGGCAGCACTGGATGGTTGGGGGGCAGCACTGGATGAGTTTGGTGCAGCACTGGATGGGTGGAGGGCAGCACTGGATAGGTGGGGGACAGCACTGCTTCTGCTTCTGCTGAGACATTCTGGGCTGGATGTGCAACTGAAAGAAGAAAGACACAAAAGTGAGGAATGCTTAAAGCCTCCTGGTTCAGGTGAACCTCCTGCCAAGTTCATGTCCTGCTCTGCTTTTCTTTTGCCCCCTTATCACCTTCCTAATTTAAGGGGTGTGTGTGTGTGTGTGTGTGTGTGTGTGTGTGTGTGTGTGTGTGTGTGTGATATATATGGTAGCTAAATGTTAGTAAAGCCCATCAACACTTTCTGAGACAAATAAAGAACAGAAATGAGAAAGGGAGGTAGGGAAGGAGGAAAAGAGGGAGGGAGGGAACGAGGAAGGAGGAAGGGTAAGCAAACAAAAAAATAAATGAGAAGGAGAGAGTCGAAAAGTTGGGGAGAAAGAAAAAAAAGTAATATGCTGTTATGGCAAAGACTATGGCATCTGGACCACGGTTACCTGGAATCTGAGGCCTGGCTAAAGCATTTACTAGCTGTGTAACTGAACAAGTTACTTAACTTTCGGCACTCACTTCTCTCAGGGCTATTGTAAGGATTAACAACTATATAAAAACACATACATACAAAGGTGCATACATACATATGAAAATGTATGCTTGTTTAAGTGTGTTTGTTCACACACAGAGTACGTAGCACATGATAAGCACTGTGTGTTTCAATTTATTACGTAAATTTCTGATAATTCAAAATGGGTGCAAATGGGCATCTTAAACACACTCTAAGAGAAGTTATAGTAAAGAGGCATCTAGAGATGAAACGGACCTTTTCAATTTTTAATTACAGTGAAGAAAGCAAAACTCAGAGAGGGAAGTAATTGTTCCCCAGCCGCTCAGGACCAAGAGGAGGCCAGTGGAATTCAGGGTCCCTGATTCCTGGAGGGGGACATGGCCACTGTGACCATCCTCTTGTCTCTGTTGTTCTGTCCTCCATGGGCCTCTGCACTTCCACTACCTGAAAGCCTGCTATCCTTCCCCCTGAATCCACCTTACCCTTAAATGGCAGTTCTGAAGGTCCCTCTGCCCCATACCTGGTGCCCCCTTCTCCTTCTACTATGTCTGTCTTGAACCTGGCAAGATTCAACACCAGCTAGGACACAGGCCTCTGAGCATACACACCCCCATCTCAGTCCACCTTCCCACAATCCTCACAGGACTTGCAGATCGAGCCTGATTGTCCCAAAGGATACAAAGGAGATTGATGCCCAAACCACCCAGAGCCCCAGGCTCAGCTCCTGGTCAGAGTTTGGGAGCCTGTGGAGCAAAGCTGTGAGGAGCAGCGCTACATTGCCATTCTTACCCAAGTTCACCAGAGCTTCTGAAGTGTGGCAGTGCCAAGCGGTATGGGATGCTCTGAGCCTGTCCACCTTTTATACCTGCCCAAGGCCACTAGGTAGCCTGGGATTGGGGTGTCCTAATTAGTCACTAGTTACAATAGGATCCAACTATTCTTCTTCAAATTTTAAGGTTTACTCATCTCTAGGGCTGACAGCCACCCTCTTGGCATGGCGGGACTTGGGGATGACGGTGCCTGCATTCTGTCCTGACCATTCCTCCCCATCACTTTACAAGTACTGGCTGCTTTGGATTTCCAAACGCACTTGTGTCTTTTGACTTAGAACCTTGGCATCTCAGATGGCCCTAGGGAGCATGCAGGACAGTGCTGAATGTTGGGGGGTGAGGGGAGCTTTCAGGGATGTTCTGGTTCGTGGAGAGGAGGGGGTGGGCTGGGTGGGGTATGCAGAGAGCATTGTTTGAAGGGAACCTTAAGCAACTGAGGAGTTGAGTGGCTCTGTGGGAAGCCCATTAAACTCAGCAATGCTATGACTTTGATTTAACCAAGACTTAGAGTTACAGTCACTGAAGGGTGGGAAGTGGCTTGGGGTCTTTTCCTAAAATTATTTAAACAATAAATAGAGGCCACAGCCCTCTGTCCTGCTGGAGTAGAGAACACCATTAGGCTCCATTAAAAGAAACTGGGAGGTTACAGCAGACAGCATGTACCTCCCCTTCTGTTTACATATGTATGTATGTATACGTCACCTAGACTCCCTGGGTCCCAGCAAATGATTTTTAGGAGGTGGAGAGGGTGGAGGAACCAAGGAGCACTGACTTTGAATGACCTCCTGGAGCAGTCACCTGGGCTGCTCCTAGATCCTGAGCTCTGAGATACCCAGTCCTGACTCTTCCCCCACTCCTGTTAGTGATTCCAGCTCAAAGAGGGGTGACACAGGGTGGGATGCTCTCCACGTGCCTGGCAAAGGATAAATCATATCTCTACAAAATCTCCAAGTGGTGCTCAGGTTGGGGTTCTCACCTTTCCCACTTGGGTGACCTTCGGCACTTAATGTCTTTGAGCCTCAGTCTCCCCATCTGCTGGAGAGGAAGAGAAAATCATGTTGCATGTCAGCAGTCAGATTAAAATGGGCAACACGTGTAAAGAATGTGCATAGTGTTTGGCACAACGTAAGTGATCAACCAGTGTTGGGTGCTCCATGGAGCTGGGCTCTGAATACTAGGGCAAGACACACCCTGAGAGGTATGGAATAGGTAGCTGCAAAATTTAAAGGCAAGTAGTGGCACTTGCCACGCAATGTCAGAAGACCTTGGCTAAGAGAACTGGAAATAGGCTAGATAGTCCCAAGGGTGGCGCATTTTAAATTTCAGACGTGAAATTTAGTCATTGCTCTATTGAAAGCCTTACACTATCCCAAGATCTTGGGATGTCACACTGCCACAACCAGGACACAGGCTTGGAGATGAATGGTCTTTCTCTTACAGCACGGTCCTGACCCCTGGGCTCACAGGCTTGGGCTAGTTAGTACCTGAGAGAGACCCAGAGCCATCCAGGCCTCCCAGGGAAAAGGATCCCTTGAGCCTGGTATGACGGAAGACACTCCAGAGAGATGTGGAAAGGGATTTCAGTGCAGGTCTCTGGTAGCAGAGCAGTGAGGCTGTGTGTGGCAGGAATGCTGAAGTTACCACCATCAGAATGCACTGCGCTCACACCAGAAGCGTGCCTCACCAGGCACTGTCCTGGGGACCATGGTGAGCACCACAGGCAGGCCTTCCCTGTTCCCAGGACAGTGGGGCAGAAGTGGATCCACTATGGCAAGCCAGCTCTCAGAACTGGGCCTGTGAATGGGATCAGAATAAAACTGATGAGGTCCTCTTATCTTCCTCTGCTGCAGACCAAGATCAACAGTAATTGATATAAATGTGAGAAGTCTTGCAGAAGGCTGACCAGGACTCCTTTTGATATTCACAGGGTGAATATCTACATTTTATTACCTGCTTCTGACTCAGTGGCCTAAAGCAAACTCCCCCAAGACCTGACAATCTAACTGTTTGCTAAACATTACCATTGATATGTCTGCTTGCATTTCTAAAGGCAATTGTGTATTCTAGCTAATAAAAGCAGCTGGGAATGGAGCAATGGAGAGAACTTGACAATCATGGTTAGGCTGTCCTCTGGTCCCCTGGTAATTATATAAATTAATATTCCATCTTGTGTGTATCATTTGCGCTTCAGCCCTCCCTCCAAGTCTTTGATCCCGGGAAAGTCACGCTGGCCTTGGACTCTCGCATTCCTCCTCCTTCCAAATCTTACAGATATTTTCTGATGGTCTGACTGGGATTAGCTGGAGAAATCAAACCAGTTTGAGTCAGCTACCTCAAGAATGCATCAATAATACAATCATCAGAATGGAATAGGCAACCTGGAAGCCACCAAGCAACTAAATGCTCCTCTGGGCATTTGGGTGGTATTATTCCTTGGCTTTCCTGAACATCCACTCTGTCTTCCACTTTCCCCAATCCTCTGTCTCTCTTACACACACACACACACACACACACACACACACACACACACACACACCACTCCGAAATATGGTCCCAAGGAAAGAGGGAATGGGAGGGGATTGTTGTCTGTTCTGTGTCCACCCCATGACACCAATCCCTCTGCACTGTGACTGGAGCCCTTCTAGAAGCACAGGTACTGCAGCTGAATCCAGCCTATGAGGGACACCGGCACCCAACCTGGCTGTCCCCCCAGCCATGCTGACTGCTGGAGGTGCTCAGTCCCATCCCTGCTTCCACTGGCTCACACTTCCCAGGCCCACAGTTAGGATGGCTGGACGGGTTTCTAGTGGAATGCTGAGTTGAGCACGGGCCAGGGCACCCTTTTTACCAGTTCCAAACTGGCTGCCTTCCAGGTGGGGGAACTTCCTCCAGCCCCTCCCAGAGTTATCACAGGCACCTAAAGTAAAAAGAAACCTCAGGTCACCTTTTCACAGACAGACAGAGGGCCCCTTTTCCTGCCTGGCCAGAGGGCTCTCAGGGCTCAAGTACTCCTGCCTCACTCATGACCTAGATCCAGGGACGTGAGGGAGGCAGCTCAGGAACCACACCGCCTTTTCCTATTTTTTGGGGACCTCAGGCAAGCATCTCTGAATCTCAACTTTGTTACCTGTATAATGGGTTTATCTCCATTATTAGACAGAGATTCATTTCTAAGGAGAAGAAATGGCAAGTTATGTTTCTCTCTGGAATGTCCAGACGGGGTATGTGGTGTAAAGAATGAGAAGAATCACTTCCAATGAATAGATGGGGTTCCTGGGGGTTCTCTTGGCCATTAGGCCACAACCTATCTACACTCAGGACCTATCCCCAGCTCTTTTCTGTCAGGAAATAAATCCTGTCTTCACAGGAGAGGACTTTAGGCCAACAGGGACAAATGGGAGGCTTGTAGGAGTCTCCTGCTATGTTCCATGGGATGCCCAAGCCCCATGTCCAAGGCTGCAGTTCAAAATCTCCCAAGACTAAAAACTCATAAAAACTCCAAAAGATGGGCCACTCCAGGCAAGAAAACAAGCATTCAACATACAATATATAAAATAAGGATTGCTTTTTATGATGCTAAAACAACCCCTTTCTAGAATTTTTTGGAAATTAATGAAGGTATGAAGATAAAATCAAATCATCCATTGTTTTCCCAACCCATTCCCTAAAAAGAGTTTAAGTCATATTGCAGAATGGGTATTGCAGCTTGTCCTTCCCTGATACTGGTGGTGACTCAGCACACCTGGAATAAAGTCCAAACTCACTGCCCTGGTGTCAGAGACCCTTGCTGAGGGCCCTCATTTCCCAGGAGGAGCTCTGTGCTCCCCACCTTGATGCTTGTTGTTTCCAGGCCCTTGGCTCTTTGTGCCTCAGCATCAGCGGGAAGGTTGGGGCTGCCAGCAGCCTTCCCTGACAACCCATCTACAGGGTGACCTTCCGGTTCACTTCATGTCACTAGGAACAATTGTGGCCCTTTGTGTGCATTTGCTCACTTATCTATTTCCTGTCTCTCCCATTGGAAAATAATCTTTATAAGGCAGGGGTTGCTTAGCCTGGAGTGTGTTCCACCATGTCCCCAGAACCCATCATAAGCACCACATGGACTCAGTGTTCTACAACTGTTAAGTGAAGGAAGGAAGGAATGGACCATGAATCTCACCACCGGGAGATAACTTCTATCACAGAATGTAGTGTGATCTGTGTGTGAGAGTGTGTAAAAAAATAAATATGATCTGTTTTTTATTAATTGGTTTATAGGTTATTTTATGGATATCTTACTGAATAATAGACAAACATGTAAATTAACCGTCAATTTCCTACACTCAACCACCAGTCAGGAGAGTATACAAATTTACCCAACAAAGGTGGTGGTTATTTTGCATTGTTTGTCGCGAACAGAGCAAGACTGAAGGCTCCCTCCATAGCCACGAAGACTGAAGGCTCCCAAGTACCGGAGGAAAACCAGTGCCGGCAGCCAGGGGAACGAAAGGCCTATTGCATGTATCAATTCGTGCAATGGGCCTCTAGTTTTTTATATAAGCTCTCTTTGTTACATCAAATCAAAAAAGAACTGTTAGAATTTACTATGCTTGCTGCTGTCACAGATATGCAATGAGTACCAGTGCAGACAAACTAAGCATGTGGTCAATGTGGGGGCTACTCCCAATGTGTGGCTGTCAGGGGCACCCACATCCTCTTCCCATTGTGGGTGGTGCCTCCACATCACTGGGCTCCCCCTTCCTGGTCATTTCCTCACTCTCTGCTGGCCTCGGTGAAATAGGCCTTCTGTGTGCTTTGTTTTCAGGCCATGCTTTTCTTCCTTATTTTCCTGGGGTTGTTACTCCTACTCACGGCCTTAGCAGTCCTTTGCATTTTGGCCCCCTTCCCTGCAGAAGGGGGCGCACCGCCACCGTTTAGCAAAATCCTATAGTTGGTAAGTGGTTGGGCCAGAATTCAAGCCCACACCAGCTGGGTTCTAAGACAGAACTCTGTGCTGCCTCCTGAAGTCTCTAGAAAACTACATGTTCTCTGTCTTTATCATTGCATCCTGTGCACAAAGGCAGCATAGTAGTGACCAGCAAGGCACCCTCATTATGGAGCCTGTGTCCAGAATGACTGACCCAGCTTTAATAACCGGGTGAACTGGTCCACTCCCCATGAATTATAACTGAGCTTTCAGCACAGTCCTATTGAAAGGCTTCTCTGGCTTCGTTTTCGTTCTGACACAAGGGCTTTCAAAGAGGAAGTCGCAGTTAGCAAGACATCTCCTAATGGAAGGTGCATCTTGAGGAGCAAGAATTGAGCTAAAGTCCATGCATCCCTGTATTGGGACTTGTTTCCACTGGTGAACTCACAGAACTCTCTCTAATTTCATCTGGTCGAGCTTTCTCACAAAGGCACCTTTAATTACCACTAAGCTCACAGTATTCCTCCCACAAATGTCACCTGGCTCCCAGCCCTGGGACAGACAGTCCCTCATGGTCCAATCTGGAGTTAGAGGAGCTTGTGATCAGACCCACTGTCAGCCATGTGTGCTGCTCTGTTGGCACCTGTGCGGGTCCTGAGCACATGTCTGGCCTTATTTGTGGGTGAATGTTTAAGGCCCTATCCTCAATGCCCTTTGACCCATAAGCCCTTGGAGCTTGTTCTCTGAATTACAATTGATTTGGCTCAGTCTTTCTTCTCCACTATGTAGCTCTTGCCTGGAGACTCTGGTTTGAGGAGCCAAATACCAAATCTGCAGGAATGTAAAATTCTCACACAACAAAATAATCAGACATCAGTGCCAGAGGAATTACATTTAAATATTTGGAAAACAGGAGCAGATGGAACAGTCTGAGGGGAGGGTGTCCGGGCAGGCTACCCAGGTTTCCAAGAAGCTGACAGGGCGATGTAGGTACATGTCAGCAAAGACAATTAGATGGTTTTTAGGACCAGATCCTTGTCTGATATGGAAATTGCAGCTGCCAGTTAATAAGTGGTAGAAATGGAGGAAGCTGCCATCCTGGTGCTGCCTTCTCCCTGGTGAGGGTGAGTGTGGCTGGCATCTGGCTTTTGGAAGGAAGGGGTTGACTTCTTGCTCTCTGCTTTTCCTGGGGATGGCCTCTGGTCACATGTCCAGGCTTATTTCTGCCTGTACATCTGTCACTGCTGGCATAGGAGTCAGCAGTACTTGGGTGGGGGGCAGCACTGCTGAGGTGGAGGACAGCACTGCTGAGGTGGAGGGCAGCACTGGATGGGTGGGGGGCAGCACTGCTGAGGTGGAAGGCAGCACTGGATGGGTGGGGGGCAGCACTGCTGAGGTGGAGGGCAGCACTGGATGGGTGGGGGGCAGCACTGCTGAGGTGGGGTGCAGCACTGCTGAGGTGGAGTGCAGCACTGCTGAGGTGGAGGGCAGCACTGCTGAGGTGGAGGGAAGCACTGCTGAGGTGGAGGACAGCACTGGATGGGTGGGGGGCAGCACTGCTGAGGTGGAGGGCAGCACTGGATGGGTGGGGGGCAGCACTGCTGAGGTGGAGGGCAGCACTGGATGGGTGGGGGGCAGCACTGCTGAGGTGGAGGACAGCACTGGATGGGTGGGGAGCAGCACTGCTGAGGTGGATGGCAGCACTGGATGGGTGGGGGGCAGCACTGCTGAGGTGGAGGGCAGCACTGGATGGGTGGGGGGCAGCACTGCTGAGGTTGGGGGCAGCACTGGATGGGTGGGGAGCAACACTGCTGAATCTGGGGGAAGCACTGCTTCTGCTTCTGCTGAAACATTCTGGGCTGGATATGCAACTGAAAAAAGAAAGACACAAAAGTGAGGAATGCTTACACCCTCCTGGCGCAGGTGAACCTCCTGCCAAGTTCATGTCCTGCTCTGCTTTTCCTTTGTGCCCTGATCACCTTCCTAATTTAAGGGGGGTTTGTGTGTGTGTGTGTGTGTGTGTGTGTGTGTGTGTGATATAAATTGTAGCTAAATGTTTGTAAAGCATTTCAACCCTTTCTGAGACAAAGGAAGAACAAAACTGAGGGAGGAAGGGAGTGAGGGGGGAAGGGAGGGAGAGAAGGAGGGAAGAGAAGCAAACAAAAAATAAATGAGGAGAGAGTAGAAAAGTTGGGGAGAAAGACAACAAAAGTAATATGCTGTTATGGCAAAGACTATGGCATCTGGACCACGGTTACCTGGAATCTGAGACCTGCAAAACATTAACTAGCTGTGTAACTGAACAAGTTACTTAACTTTCTGCACTCACTTCACTCAGGGCTCTTGGAAGATATAACAACTATATAAAAATACATACCTACGAAGGTGCATACATACATATGTAAATGCATGCATGTTTATGTGAGTTTGTTCACACACAGAGTACCTAGCACATGATAAGCGCTGTGTGTTTCAATTTATTAAGTAAATGCCTGAAAATTCAAAAAGGATACAAAGAGCCATCTTAAATACACTCCAAGAGAAGTTATAGTAAAGCGGCATCTAGAGATGAAATGGACTTTTTCAATTCTTAATTACAGCGAAGAAAGCAAAACTCAGAGAGGGAAGTAATTGTTCCTCAGCCACTCAGCACCAAGAGGAGGCCAGTGGAATTCAGGGTCCCTGATAAAAGGAGGGGGACCTGGCCACTGTGACAAATCCTCTTGTCCCTGTTGTTCTGTCCTCCTCGGGCCTCTGCACTTCCACTCACTGAGAGCCTGCTATCCTTCCCTGTGAATCCACCTCTCCCTTAAAGGGCAGTTCTGAAGGTCGCTCTGCCCCATACCTGGTGCCCCCTTCTCTTTCTGCCACGTCTGTCTTGAACCTGGCAAGATTCAACACCAGCTAGGACACAGGCCTCTGAGCAGACACACCCCCATCTCAGCCCACCTTCGCAAACTCCTCACAGGACTTGCAGATGGAGCCAGATTGGTCCCAAAGGATACAAAGGAGATTGATGCCCAAACCACCCAGAGCTCCAGCCTCAGCTCCTGGTCGGAGTTTGGGAGCCTGTGGAGCCAGGCTGCGAGGAGCAGCGCTACATTGCCATTCTTACCCAAGTTCACCAGAGCTTCTGAAGTGTGGCAGTGCCAAGCGGTATGGGATGCTCTGAGCCTGTCCACCTTTTATACCTGCCCAAGGCCACTAGGTAGCCTAGGATTGGGGTGTCCTCATTAGTCCCTAGTTACAATAGGATCCAACTATTCTTCCTCAAATTTTAGGTTTTACTCATCCCTGGGACTGGTAGCCACCATCTTGGCATGGCGGCCTTGGGGATGACGGTGCCTGCACTCTGTCCTGACCATTCCTCCCCATCACTTTACAAGTTCTGGCTGCTTTGGATTTCCAAACACACTCGTGACTTTTGAGTTAGAACCTTGGCATCTGGGATGGTCCCAAGGCAGCATTCAGGACAGTCCTGAGTGTGTGTGGGGGGGAGGGGAGCTTACGGGATGTTCTGGTTGGTGGAGAGGAGGTGGTGGGCTGGGTGGGGTATGCGGAGAGCATTGTTTGAAAGGAAACTTAGCAACTGAGGGGGTGAGTGGCTCTGTGGGAAGCCCATTAAACTCAGAAATGTTATGACTTTGTCTTAACCAAACTCAGAGCTAAATTCACCTGAACAGGTGGGAAGTACCTTGTGGTCTTTGCCTATAATGAAACAAAAAATTGAGGCCAAATCCCTCTGTCCTGCTGGAGTAGAGAAAACAATTAGGCTCCATTAAAAGAAACTGGGTGGTTACATCAGACAGTATGAACCTCCCCTTCTCTTTACATATCCATGTATGTGTCATCTATACTCACTGGGTCCCAGCAAATGATTTTTAGGAGGTGGAGAGTGTGGAGGAACCAAGAAGCACTGACTTAGAATGACTTCCTGGAGGAGTCACCTGGGCTGCTCCTAGATCCTGAGCTCTGAGATACATAGTCCTGACTCATCCCCCGGTCCTGGTCGGGATCCCTGGACAAAGTGGTACGACACAGGTTGGGATGCTCTCCACGTGCCTGAAAAAGGATAAATCATATCTCTACAAAATCTCCAAGTGATGTTCAGGTTGGGGTCTCACCTTTCCCCATTGGGTGACCTTGGGCACTTAATGTCTTTGAGCCTCAATCTCCCCATCTGCTGGAGAGGAAGAAAACATCATGCTGCATGTCAGCAGTCAGATTAAAATGGGCAACATGTGTAAAGAACATGCATAGTGTTTGGCACAACATATGTGCTCAACCAGTGTTGGGTGCTCCATGGAGCTGGGCTCTGAATACTAGGGCAAGACACACCCTGAGAAGTATGGAATAGGTAGCTGCAAAATTTAAAGGCAAGTAGTGGCACTTGACACCGATTGTCATAACACCTTGGCTGAGAGAACCGGAAATAGGCTAGCTAGTCCTGAGGGTGGCGTGGTTTAAATTTCAGACATGGAATTAGTCATTGCTCTACTGAAGGCCTTATACTATTCCAAGGTCTTGGGATGTCACACTGCCACAACAAGGAGACAGGCTTGGAGATGAATGGTCAGTCACTTTCACCACAGGTCTGACCCCCTGGGCTCTCAAGCTAGGGCTAGTACCTGAGAGGGACCCAGAGCCATCCAGGCCTCCGTGGGATGGGGATCCCATGGGCACCGTGTGACAGAAGACACTCCAGAGAGGTGTGGAAATGAAATTCAGTGCAGGTCTCTGGTAGCAGAGCAGTGAGGCTGTGTGTGGCAGCAATGCTGGAGTTACCACCATCAGAATGCACTGCTCTCACACCAGAACCGTGCCTCACCAGGCACTGCCCTGTGGACCATGGTGAGCACCACAGCCACGCCTTCGCTGTTCCCAGGACAGCAGGGCAGAAGGGGAACTACTATGGCAAGCCAGCTCTCAGAACTGGGCCTGTGAGTGGGATCAGAATAAAACTGATGAGGTCCTCTTATCTTCCTCCTCCTTCCAAATCTTACAGATATTTTCTGATGGCCTGACTGGGATTAGCTGGAGAAATCAAACCAGTTTGAGTCAGCTACCTCAAGAATGCATTGCTTCTACAAACAGAGGGCAGAAATGGAATAGGCAACCTGGAAGCCACCAAGAAACTAAATGCACCTCTGGGCTTTTGGGTGGTATTATTCCTTGGCTTTCCTTAAAATCCACTCTGTCTTCCACTTTCCCCAATCCTCTGTCTCTCTTACACACACACACACACACACACACACACACACACACACACACAACCCATCTACAGGGTGACCTTCCGTTTCACTTCATGTCACTAAAAACAATTTTGGCCCTTTGTGTGCATTTGGTCACTTACATCATTTCTGTCTCTCCCACTGGAAAATAAGCTTCACAAGGCAGGGGTTGCTTAGCCTGGAGTGTGTTCCACCATATCCCAAGAATCCATCAGAAGCACCACCTGGAATCAGTGCTCTACAACTGTTAAGTGAAGGAAGGAAGGAATGGACCGTGAATCTCACCACTGGGAGATAACTCCTATCAAAGAATGTAGTGTGATCTGTGTGTGCATGTGTGTAAAAAAATCAATATGATCTGGTTTTTATTAAGTGGTGTATAGCTTATTTTATGTATATCTTACCGAATAATAGACAAACATGTGAATTAACCGTCCCTCTGCTATGCTCACCAGGCAATCAGGGTAGTATGCAAATTAACCCAACAAAGATGGTGGTTAATTGGCATTGGTATTCGCGTACAGGGCAAGACTGAAGGCTCCCTCCAGAGCTGCGAAGACTGAATGAGGAAAACTGGTGACAGCAGCCAGGGGAAGGGAAGGCCTATTGCACGTATCTCTTCGTGTAATGGGCCTCTAGTTTTTTATATAAGCTCTCTTTTTTACAAGGAAATCAAAAAGGACCTATTAGAACATACTATGCTTGCTGCTGTCACAGATATGCAATGTGTATGAGTGCAGACAAACTAAGCATGTGGTCAATGTGGGGGCTACTCCCAATGTGTGGCTGTCCGGGGCACCCACAACCTCTGCCCATTGTGGTTGGTGCCTCCACATCATTGGGCTCCCACTTCCTGGTCATTTCCTCACTCTCTGCTGGCCTGGGTGAAATAGGCCTTCTGTGTGCTTTGTTTTCAGGCCATGCTTTTCTTCCTTTTTTTCCTGGGGTTGTTACTCCTATGCACTGCCTTAGCTGCCCTTTGCATTTTGGCCCCCATCTCTGCAGGATGGGGAGCACCACTGCTGTTTAGCAAAATCCTATAGTTGGTAAGCAGTTGGGCCAGAATTCAAGCCCACATCAGCTGGGCTCTAAGACAGAACTCTGTGCTGCCTCCTGAAGTCTCTAAAAAACTACATGTTCTCTGTATTTATCATTGCATCCTGGGCACAAAGGCAGGATAGTAGTGACCAGCAAGGCACTACTGGAGCCTGTGTCCAGAATGACTGACCCAGCTTTAATAACCCGGTGAACTGGTCCACTCCCCATGAAATATAACTGAGCTTTCAGCACAGTCCTATTGAAAGGCTTCTCTGGCTTCATTTTCGTTCTGACACAAGGGTTTTCAAAGAGGAAGTCGCAGTTAGCAAGACATCTCCTAATGGAAGGTACATTTTGAGGAGCAAGAGTTGAGCTAGAGGTCCATGCATCCCTGTCTTGGGACTTATTTCCACTGGTGAACTCACAGAACTGTCTCTAATTTCACCTGGTCTAGATTTCTCACATAGTCACCTTTAATTACCACTCAGCTCCCAGTCTTCCTCCCACAAATATCACCTGGCTCCCAGCCCTGGGACAGACAGTCCCTCTTGGCCCAACCTTGAGGCAGAGGAGCTTGTGATCAGACCCACTGTCAGCCATGTGTGCTGCTCTGTTGGCACCTGTGCGGTCCTGAGCACATGTCTGGCCATATTTGAGGGTGAATGTTTAAGGCCCTATCCTCAATTCCCTTTGACCCATAAGCCCTTGGAGCTTGTTCTCTGAATTACAATTGATTTGGCTCAGTCTTTCTCCTCCACTACGTAGCTCTTGCCTGGAGACTCTGGTTTGAGGAGCCAAATACCAAATCTGCGGGAATGTAAAATTGTCACACAACAAAATAATCAGACATCAGTGCCAGAGGAATTACATTTAATTGTTTGGAAAACAGGAGCAGATGGAAACATCTGAGGGGAGGCTGTACGGGCAGGCTAGCCAGGTTTCCAAGAAGCCGACAGGGCGATGTAGATACATGTCAGCAAAGACGATTAGACAGTTTAGGACCAGATCCTTATCTGATATGGAAATTGCAGCTGCCAGTTAATAAGTGGTAGTGATGGAGGAAACTGCCATCCTGGTGCTGCCTTCTCCCTGGTGAGGGTGAGTGTGGCTGGCATCTGGCTGTTGGAAGGAAGGGGTTGACTTCTTGCTCTCTGCTTTTCCTGGATCTTGGCCTCTGGTCACATGTCCAGGCTTATTTCTACTTGTACATCTGGCACTGATGGGGTGGGAGTCAGCACTGCTTGGGTGGGAGTCAGCACTGCTTGGGTGGGGGGCAGCACTGCTTGCGTGGGGGACAGCACTGCTTGGGTGGGGGGCAGCACTGAATGGGTGGAAGGCAGCACTGGATGGGTGGAGGGCAGCACTGGATTTGTGGGGGGCAGCACTGGACGGGTGGAGGGCAGCACTGGATTGGTGGGGGGCAGCACTGGATCGGTGGAGGGCAGCACTGGATTGGTGGGGGGCAGCACTGGACGGGTGGAGGGCAGCACTGGATTGGTGGGGGGCAGCACTGGACGGGTGGAGAGCAGCACTGCTGAGGTGGGGGACAGCACTGGATGGGTGGAGGGCAGCACTGGATTGGTGGGGGGCAGCACTGGACGGGTGGGGGGCAGCACTGCTGAGGTGGAGGGCAGCACTGGATGGGTGGGGGGCAGCACTTGGTGGGTGGGGGGCAGCACTGCTGAATAGGGGGGAAGCACTGCTTCTGCTTCTGCTGAGACATTCTGGGCTGGATGTGCAACTGAAAGAAGAAAGACACAAAAGTGAGGAACGTTTAAAGCCCCCTGGCCCAGGTGAACCTCCTGCCAAGTTCATGTTCTGCTCTGCTTTTCCTTTGCCCCCTGATCACCTTCCTAATTTAAGGTGTGTGTGTGTGTGTGTGTGTGTGTGTGTGTGTGTGTGTGTGTGATATAAATTGTAGCTAAGTGTTTGTAAAGCATTTGAACCCTTTCTGAGACAAAGGAAGAACAGAAGTGAGGGAGGAAGGGAGGGAGAGACAAAGGGAGGTAGGGAGCAAGGAAGGGAGAGAAGGAGGGAAGAGAAGCAAACAAAAAATAAATGAGAAGGAGACAGTAGAAAAGTTGGGGAGAAAGACAACAAAAGTAATATGCTGTTAGGGCAAAGACTATGGCATCTGGACCACGGTTACTTGGAATCTGAGACCTGCTAAAACTTTAACTAGCTGTGTAACTGAACAAGTTACTTTACTCTCTGTACTCACTTTACTCAGGGCTCTTAGAAGATATAACAACTATATAAAAATACATACCTACGAAGTTGCATACATACATATGTAAATGTATGCATGTTTATGTGAGTTTGTTCACACACAGGGTACCTAGCACATGATAAGTGCTGTGTGTTTCAATTTATTAAGTAAATGTCTGAAAATTCAAAAAGGGTGCAAAGAGCCATCTTAAATACACTCTAAGAGAAGTTATAGTAAAGCGGCATCTAGAGATGAAATGGAACTTTTCAATTCTTAATTACAGTGAAGAAAACAATACTCAGAGAGGGAAGTGATTGTTCCCCAGCCACTCAGTGCCAAGAGGAGGCCAGTGGAAATCATTTTCCCTGAATCCCAAAGGGGGACCTGGCCACTGTGACACATCCTCTTGTCCCTGTTGTTCTGTCCTCCTCGGGCCTCTGCACTTCCACTCACTGAGAGCCTGCTATCCTTCCCTGTGAATCCACCTCTCACTTAACCGGCAGTTCTGAAGGTCCCTCTACCTTATACCCAGTGCCCCCTTCTCCTTCGGCCACATCTGTCTTGAACCTGGCAAGATTCAACACCAGCTAGGACACAGGCCTCTGAGCAGACACCCCCCCATCTCAGCCCATCTTCCCACACTCCTCACAGGACTTGCAGATGGAGCCAGATTGGTCCCAAAGGATACAAAGGAGATTGATGCCCAAACCACCCAGAGCTCCAGCCTCAGCTCCTGGTCAGAGTTTGGGAGCCTGTGGAGCCAGGCTGCGAGGAGCAGTGCTACATTCCCACACTTACCCAAGTTCACTGAAGGTTCTGAAGTGTGGCAGTGCCAAGCGGTATGGGATGCTCTGAGCCTGTCCACCTTTTATACCTGCCCAAGGCCACTAGGTAGCCTTGGACTGGGGTGTCCTCATTAGTCCCTAGTTACAATAGGATCCAACTATTCTTCCTCAAATTTTAGGTTTTACTCATCCCCGGGGCTGGCAGCCACCCTCTTGGCCTGGCGGGACTTGGGGATGACGGTGCCTTCACTCTGGCCTGACCATTCCTCCCCATCACTTTACAAGTTCTGGCTGCTTTGGATTTCCAAACACACTCGTGACTTTTGAGTTAGAACCTTGGCATCTGGGATGGTCCCAAGGGAGCATTCAGGACACTGCTGAATGTGTGGGGGGTGAGGGGACCTTTCAGGATATTATGATTGGTAGAGAGGAGGTGGTGGGCTGGGTGGAGTATGCGGAGAGCATTGTTTGAAGGGAACCTTAGCAACTGAGGGGGTGAGTGGCTCTGTGGGAAGCCCATTAAACTCAGAAATGAAATGACTTTGTCTTAACCAAACTCAGAGCTAAATTCACCTGAACAGGTGGGAAGTAGCTTGTGGTCTTTGCCTATAATTAAACAAAAAATAGAGGCCAAAGCCCTCTGTCCTGCTGGAGTAGAGAAAACAATTAGGGTCCATTAAAAGAAACTGGGAGGTTACAGCAGACAGTATGAACCTCCCCATCTCTTTACATATCCATGTATGCGTCATCTACACTCCCTGGGTTCCAGCAAATGATTTTTAGGAGGTGGAGAGGGTGGAGGAACCAAGAAGCACTGACTTAGAATGACCTCCTGGAGGAGTCACCTGGGCTGCTCCTAGATCCTGAGCTCTGAGATACCCAGTCCTGACTCATCCCCCACTCCTGGTCGGGATTCCAGGACAAAGAGGAATGACACAGGTTGGGATGCTCTCCACGTGCCTGACAAAGGATAAATCATATCTCTACAAAATCTCCAAGAGATATTCAGGTTGGGGTTCTCACCTTTCCCCATTGGGTGACCTTGGGCACTTAATGTCTTTGAGCCTCAGTTTCCCCATCTGCTGGAGAGGAAGAAAACATCATGCTGCATGTCAGCAGTCATATTGAAATGGGCAACACGTGTAAAGAACATGCATAGTGTTTGGCACAACATATGTGCTCAACCAGTGTTGGGTGCTCCATGGAGCTGGGCTCTGAATACTAGGGCAAGACACACCCTGAGAAGTATGGAATAGTTAGCTGCAAAATTTAAAGGCAAGTAGTGGCACTTGCCACCGATTGTCATAACACCTTGGCTGAGAGAACCGGAAATAGGCAAGCTAGTCCCGAGGGTGGCGAGGTTTAAATTTCAGACATGGAATTTAGTCATTGCTCTACCGAAAGCCTTACACTATCCCAAGATCTTTGGATATCACACTGCCACACCCAGGACACAGGCTTGGAGATGAATGGTCAGTCACTTACACCATGGTCCTGAACCCTGGGCTCACAGGCTGGGACTTGTACCTGAGAGAGCCCCAGCGCCACCCAGGCCTCCCTGGGATGGGGATCCCATGGGCACCGTGTGACAGAAGACACTCCAGAGAGGTGTGGAAAGGGAATTCAGTGCAGGTCTCTGGTAGCAGAGCAGTGAGGCTATGTGTGGCAGGAATGCTGGAGTTACCACCATCAGAATGCACTGCACCCGCACCAGAACCGTGCCTCACCAGGCACTGCCCTGGGGACCATGGTGAGCACCACAGCCAGGTCTTCCCTGTTCCCAGGACAGCAGGGCAGAAGGCGATCCACTATAGCAAGCCAGCTCTCAGAACTGGGCCTGTGAATAGGATCAGAATAAAACTGATGAGGTCCTCTTATCTTCCTCCTCCTTGCAAATCTTACAGATATTTTCTGATGGCCTGACTGGGATTAGCTGGAGAAATCAAACCAGTTTGAGTCAGCTACCTCAAGAATGCATCGCTTCTACAAACAGAGGGCAGAAATGGAATAGACAACCTGTAAGCCACCAAGAAACCAAATGCTCCGCTAGGTGTGTGTGTATGTGGTATTTGGGTGGTATTATTCCTTGGCTTTCCTGAATATCCACTCTGTCTTCCACTTTCCACTTTCCCCAATCCTCTGTCTCTCTTACACACACACACACACACACACACACACACACACACACACACACATACACACAACCCATCTACAGCGTGACCTTCTGGTTCACTTCATGTCACTAAAAAAAATTATGGCCCTTTGTGTGCATTTAGTCACTTATCTATTTCCTGTCTCTCCCATTGGAAAATAAGCTTTACAAGGCAGGGGTTGCTTAGCCTGGAGTGTGTTCCACCACGTCCCCAGAATCCATCATAAGCACCACCTGGACTCAGTGCTCTACAACTGTTAAGTGAAGGAAGGAAGGAATGGACCGTGAATCTCACCACTGGGAGATAACTCCTATCAAAGAATGTAGTGTGATCTGTGTGTGCATGTGTGTAAAAAAATAAATATGATCTTTCTGTGATTTCTCATTAAAACCAGGGAGCTGCACCTCATGTGAAAACATGCCAGAGATGGCAGAGCCAACTGAACTGGGCCAAATCCACCAGCAGGGACCTGCCACCTGATTCCTGGTGGCTAGAGCTGTGAAAGCCATCACCAGCTGGGGATCCCCCTGAGTCAGAGCAGGGTGTCGGCCCCACCCGCACCTACTCAGTGACAGAGATGCCTTCAATTTCCCAGGGGACTTGTGAAGGCGGAGATGGAAGAGGGGTTGGCAGACCACCCCTGTCTGCCTGCTTGAGTCTCTAATTCGGATCTTGAAGCTTCATTGTTCTCATTTTTTCCCTTAGAAAAGTTAAGTCAGTTGGCCAAGGTTACTCAATAAATGGTAGGGAAGAAGGGATTGAACTTGGGTGTTTCAGGCTCCAGGAAGGGTGGATATTCTTTTTCCTGCATTTACCCCCTTCCAGGGACTTTCTTTACCCCAAATAGATAGCTCTATTCTCCAAGGAAGGCACCCCTCCTTCTAAGCCCTCAGCACCACAGCCTTCATCCTTGGAACTCTGTCCTGTGGAACTGCACTCAAGGTCATTGATTAGATATCACCACTGGAATGTGGCAGGGGCCTGGAGAAAGTTGACAGGACAGGCCACTGGACTTGAAAACAGACTGGACTCTGCTCGGGGGCCATGGACATGAGCAACAATGACAGTGTCTGTGCTTATGTGTTCAGGTATCTGAGTGCATGTATGTATTTGAGTGTGATTGACAGCATGCAATTATGCATAGTGTTTGATGAGTTATGACCTCATGTGAGAGCTCATAAATATATATGTGTGAGCATGGTAATGTGAGTGTGGAAGCATGCATGGGTGTGCAAGAGTGAGTGTGCATAAGGCTGATATTGAGCAGGTACACAAAGGCATTCACAGGTGTTTCTGAATGCATGCTTCAAATATGAACACTACTTCTGTAACCTATGGCAAATAGCCACTGCACCAACTCCCCTGCCCCCTGTGGCCCTGTTACCACCCCAGATGCCCAGCTCAGTTTTCAACACCCTCAAGAAACTAAGGGGCGGTGCCTGTCCCACAGGGACCTCTGAGATGCTGTTCCAGCTTCTGCTCTCTGGCTCAGTACTAGTCTCCAAAACTGTAGAGTTTCCTTTGACTAACACCCTGCGTGTGCCATTTATGTGAGTGTGTGAGCATGCATGAGCCTTTATCCCTATACTGTGCAACAAGTGTTAGTATAAGACTGGGTCTTACCTTCCTAATGGATTGGTGGATTGCAAGTTCTGGAAAGACAAGATTCAGGCTTTGTGCTTCTTCTACTCATTGGCATCCTCATTGCCATGCTGCAAAGGAAACAGACCAGAGAGACAGACAGCCCCAACTTAGAATCTTGGCTCTTCCACCTTCAAGCTGTTATTTCTGTGAAACAAGTAGGGAACTTCTCAGACTTTCACTTTCCAACTAATGGGAATAGCACTACTTATCTAAACAAGGTGTTGTCATGTGTGTAAGTGCTTGGCACACTCCGGGTCAGTCAGGTGCTTGGCCTGTGAATGCTTTCTCAGCTTATTGGCCACAGATCTTGCCTCCAGGGAGCAAAGCCTGTCTTAAGAAGCCATGGCTGACTGTGTAAACTGACAGGTGAGAATCGCTGTGGGCAGAGCTGCCCAGGACTGCCTTGAGAGCAGGATCCTTTGTGGGCAGGTGTCCAAAGAGGAGAAGCTTCTGGGAGAAAAGGGCAACTGCCAAATGGTGTAGTTATGCCTGAGACTAATCTTGTTTCTCCCTGTGACTTCCATTCAGACCCTTTTCTTTCCTTAATTGGTCCTTGCCTTTGGCCCTAAAATAAACCCTGTCCCTCATATCTTTGTGTCACTAAAGGTCTGGAGCTCCTGTCCTCCTGTTTGTGGGAATAAGCTGAGGGTGCTGCTTGTGGGCTTCCTACCTACAGGACTTGGAGAATACTAATCAAGACAATAGCTAACATTGATCACTCACTGATTTGGATCATGCTATGCTTACACTTTTTAACCCCAAGAGATGTTCTTCTCCCCATGATGCGGATGAGACAAGTGAGACCTAGAGAAGTCATGTAACACATTTCAGGTCACACAGCACAAGAGGGGTCGTTCTGGGACCCAGACCCAGCATAATGGACATAAGAGGAAAATCAACAAGATGGTCCACACACAAGCACTTGTGCACATATGGTAGAGGAGAAAACAAAATGAAGCCAGAGAGGCAAAATTAGACCTAATGTTTAGCTACTGAGGGATGGAGGGTAAGGAAAGAGGGTGTGGGAATCCAAATGAGAAAGGAAAGACAATATATGAGGGTGAGGGTAAGAGGGAAGGCATTTGGAGAGTGTGCTGAATGAGATGTCTAAAGGTGGGGGAAGTTTAAAACTTCTCATCATTTTCAGGGAGTTCAGGTAAGGTTTACATAACTTGTCAATAGTTTCTATATGCCCTACTTTAGTTTCTGTTGAATGTTATACTCCAGGGGACATGTCTATGAGCCATAGGTCACAATACTAGAGCCATCTTCTGTGGTGTCCAGCTGGGGTAGGTGGCTACAGAGGCTGAGCTCTAACCACCATGGACTAGTGCGTAGAGGCTGGAGTGATGGCTCTTCTAGGTTCGCCTGCCCTCATGGCAGTGGCTCATGCTGTGCCCAGTTGTGGAATGCAATCCTCCCTGACTGGCAAATCCCACTGTCATCCTATTCTAAATCCCACCTTCTCCAGGCATGCCTCACTGGACAGACATTTCTGGGATCCCTATGGTTGATGCCATGATTTCAGAGATGGCCAAGTTCTCCTTCCTCCCCTCAACAGCCCTCATTTTCTCCTCTCTTATCGCCTCTGAACTCTGAGGACAGAAATGAGGAACCCGTCCTGCCCAGTCATTCCTTAATTGGATGCCAACTTATGTCTCATTCTTATCTCAGGGGTCTCAGTTAGGTCTTTTTATGGGCCTGCTTAAGCCAAGAGGCCCATGGCCTTGTGCTATGTTCTGGGCTTCTTAATCCCTTTCCTCCTTTTCACCCATCTTTCCAAGCCCTCCACACAAGCATTCATCAGTTTGTTCTCTGTATCCAGGAGTCTGTTTTGTTTGTTCATTTGTTTTCTTCTTTGGATTCCACATCTAAGTAAAATCATACAGTATTTGTTTTCCTCTGTCTGATTTATTTCAATTGGCATAATACCCTCTGGGTCCATTCATGGCACCCATCATATTCTGAGTAAATGAAAGGGGAGTTGCTTACTAAAGGTGTACTGATGTGTTGATGGATGGAATGAGTCCATTAATAGAAGGATGGATGGATGGGTGAATGGGTAGATGGGTGAATGGGTGGATAGGTGAATGTGTGGATAGGTGGATGGGTGGATGACTGGATGGGTGGATGGCTGTCTGGGTGGATGGAACATAGTTCAAAGTCATTGAAGAATGTCTAATGGAGGACTAAGATCCCAGCCATCCAGAGAAGCAATGCAAAAAGCTTTGGTCTTTAGCTAAGAACATTCTCCAGGGCCTATAATACATGTTGAGGATAACCCAGAGTTTTAATTTATGTTATTTTTCCTGATGCCTCCTTCTGGGTACTTCTGCTGATCCGCAGTGACTCCCCTGGAGCCAAGGCATGAAAGGGAAGAGAGGTGTAGAAGAGGAGGTTCAAATATGCTAATTTGTAGACTATTTTTTAAGAGAAAGGTTTGGTGGAGATGGATGGATGTGATTTGGGGGTAGTGGAAGAAATAGAATGAAGAAGTTTGGATTACTTGTGGGTCCGAATTATCTGGCTCCCTCAATCACCCATAAATTTATGGAATTGAAAATAGGAGGTTGATGGGGGAAATAGTTCAAGATCATCCTCAACTGAAGAAAAATGGGAACTATGATCTCAATCAAATAATGCCACTGCATACATGTGTGTTGGTTATACGATATTTGCATAGACTTTCTTCAAACTATAAATTTGGTTAACTTGAAAAAACTTTGACCTTTTCTTTTACTTGTGGGTGAATGTATAAGGCCCTATTCTCAATGCCTTTGACCCATAAGCCCTTGGAGCTTGTTCTCTGAATTACAATTGATTTGGCTCAGTCTTTCTCCTCCACTATGTAGCCCTCGCCTGGAGACTCTGCTTTGAGGAGCCAAATATCAAATCTGCAGGAATGTAAAATTGTCACACAACAAAACAATCAGACATCAGTGCCAGAGGAATTACATTTAATTCTTTGGAAAACAGGAGCAGATGGAACAGTCTGAGGGAAAGTCTGAGCAGTCTAGCCAGGTTTCCAAGAAGTCGACAGGGCGATGTAGGTACATGTCAGCAAAGATGATTATACAGTTTAGGACCAGATCCTTGTCTGATATGGAAATTGCAGCTGCCAGTTAATAAGTGGTAGAGATGGAGGAAGCTGCCATCCTGGTGCTGCCTTCTTCCTGGTGAGGGTGAGTATGGCTGGCATCTGGCGGTTGAAGGAAGGGGTTGACTCCTTGCTCTCTGCTTTTCCTGGGTCTTGGCCTCTGGTCACATGTCCAGGCTTATTTCTACCTGTACATCTGGCACTGCTGGCGTGGGAGTCAGCACTGCTTGGGTGGGGGGCAGCACTGCTTGGGTGGTGGGCAGCACTGCTTGGGTGGGGGGCAGCACTGCTGAGGTGGAGGGCAGCACTGCTTGGGTGGGGGGCAGCACTGCTTGGGTGGAGGGCAGCACTGCTTGGGTGGAGGGCAGCACTGCTTGGGTGGGGGGCAGCACTGCTTGGGTGGGGGGCAGCACTGGATGGGTGGGGGGCAGCACTGCTTAGGTGGTGGGCAGCACTGCTTGGGTGGAGGGCAGCACTGCTTGGGTGGGGGGCAGCACTGCTTGGGTGGGGGGCAGCACTGCTTGGGTGGGGGGCAGCACTGGATGGGTGGGGGGCAGCACTGCTGAGGTGGGGGGCAGCACTGGATGGGTGGGGGGCAGCACTGCTGAGGTGGGGGGCAGCACTGGATGGGTGGGGGGCAGCACTGCTGAGGTGGGGGGCAGCACTGCTGAGGTGGGGGGCAGCACTTGGTGGGTGGGACGCAGCACTGCTGAATAGGGGGGAAGCACTGCTTCTGCTTCTGCTGAGACATTCTGGGCTGGATGTGCAACTGAAAGAAGAAAGACACAAAAGTGAGGAACGCTTACAGCCTCCTGGCACAGGTGAACCTCCTGCCAAGTTCATGTCCTGCTCTGCTTTTCCTTTGCCCCTTGATCACCTTCCTAATTTAATGTGTGTGTGTGTGTGTGTGTGTGTGTGTGTGTGTGTGTGTGTGATATAAATTGTAGCTAAATGTTTTATAAAGCATTTCAACCCTTTCTGAGACGAATAAAGAACAGAAGGGAGGGAGGTAGGGAGGAAGGGAGACAGGGAAGGGAAGTAAACAAAAAATAAATGAGAAAGGGAGAGTAGAAAAGTTGGGGAGAAAGACAACAAAAGTAATATGCTGTTAGGGCAAAGACTATGGCATCTGGACCAGGTTTACTAAGAATCTGAGGCCTGGAAAAAGTATTAACTAGCTGTGTAACTGAACAAGTTACTTAACTTTCTGCACTCATTTCTCTCAGAGCTATTGTAAGAATTAACAATTATATAAAAATACATACATACAAAGGTGCATACATACATATGTAAATGCATGCATGTTTATGTGAGTTTGTTGACACAGAGAGTACCTACCTCATGATAAGCACTGTGTGTTTCAATTTATTAAGTTAATTTCTGAAAATTCAAAAAGGGTGCAAAGAGCCATCTTTAATACACTCCAAGAGAAGTTATAGTAAAGCGGCATCTAGAGATGAAATGGACCTTTTCAATTCTTAATTACAGCGAAGGAAGCAAAACTCAGAGAGTGAAGTAATTGTCCCCCAGCCACTCAGCACCAAGAGGAGGCCAGTGGAAATCAGGGTCCCTGATTCCTGGAGCGAGACCTGGCCACTGTGACACATCCTCTTGTCCCTGTTGTTCTGTCCTCCTCGGGCCTCTGCACTTCCACTCACTGAGAGCCTGCTATCCTTCCCCCTGAATCCACCTCTCCCTTAAAGGGCAGTTCTGAAGGTCGCTCTGCCCCATACCTGGTGCACCCTTCTCCTTCTACCACGTCTGTCTTGAACCTGGCAAGATTCAACACCAGCTAGGACACAGGCCTCTGAGCAGACACACCCCCATCTCAGCCCACCTTCCCACAATCCTCACAGGACTTGCATACAGAGCCAGATTGGTCCCAAAGGATACAAAGGAGATTGATGCCCAAACCACCCAGAGCTCCAGCCTCAGCTCCTGGTCAGAGTTTGGGAGCCTGTGGAGCCAGGCTGCGAGGAGCAGCGCTACATTGCCAGACTTACCCAAGTTCACAGGAGCTTCTGAAGTGTGGCAGTGCCAAGCGGTATGAGATGCTCTGAGCCTGTCCACCTTTTATACCTGCCCAAGGCCACTAGGTAGCCTAGGACTGGGGTGTCCTAATTAGTCCCTAGTTACATTAGGATCCAACTGTCCTTCCTCAAATTTTAGGTTTTACTCATCCCCAGGTCTGGCAGCCACCCTCTGGGCATGGCGGGACTTGGGGATGACGGTGCCTTCACTCTGGCCTGACCACTCCTCCCCATCACTTTACAAGTTCTGGCTGCTTTGGATTTCCAAACCCACTTGTCACTTTTGACTTAGAACCTTGGCATCTGGGATGGTCCCAAGGAGCATTCAGGACAGTGCTGAATGTGTAGGGGGTGAGGGGAGCTTTCAGGGATGTTCTGGTTGGTGGAGAGGAGGTGGTGGGCTCGGTGGGGTATACAGAGAGCATTGTTAGAAGGGAAACTTAGCAACTGAGGGGGTGAGTGGCTATCTGGGAAGCCCATTAAACTCAGCCATGCTATGACTTTGACTTAACAAGACTCAGAGCTACATTCACCTAAACGGATGGGAAATGGCTTGGGGTCTTTGCCTATAATTAGTTAAACAATAAATTGAGGCCATAGCCCTCTGTCCTGCTGGAATAGAGAAAATCATTAGGGTCCATTAAAAGAAACTGGGAGGTTACAGCAGACAGTATGAACCTCCCCATCTCTTTACGTATGTGTGTATACGTCACCTAGACTCCCTGGTTTCCCAGCAAATGATTATTAGGAGGTGGAGTGGGTGGAGGAACCAAGAAGCACTGACTTAGAATGACCTCCTGGAGGAGTCACCTGGGCTGCTCCTAGATCCTGAGCTCTGAGATACCCAGTCCTGACTCTCCTGGTCCGGATTCCAGGACAAAGAGGGATGACACAGGTTGGGATGCTCTCCACGTGCCTGAAAAAGGATAAATCATATCTCTACAAAACCTGCAAGTGGTGCTCAGGTTGGGGTTCTCACCTTTCCCCGTTGGGTGACCTTGGGCACTTAATGTCTTTGAGCCTCAGTTTCCCCATCTGCTGGAGAGGAAGAAAACATCATGCTGCATGTCATCAGTCAGATTAAAATGGGAAACACGTGTAAAGAACATGCATAGTGTTTGGCACAACATAAGTGCTCAACCAGTGTTGGTTGCTCCATGGAGCTGGGCTCTGAATACTAGGGCAAGACACACCCTGAGAAGTATGGAATAGGTAGCTGCAAAATTTAAAGGCAAGTAGTGGCACTTGCCACCCAGTGTCATAACACCTTGGCTGAGAGAACTGGAAATAGCCTAGCTAGTCCTGAGGGTTGCGCGGTTTCAATTTCAGACATGGAATTTAGTCATTGCTCTACTGAAAGCCTTACACTATCCCAAGATCTTGGGATGTCACACTGCCACAACCAGGACACAGGCTTGGAAATGAATGGTCTCTCACTTACACCACAGTCCTGACCCCCTGGGCACTCAGGCTTGGGCTAGTACCTGAGAGAGACCCAGCGCCATCCAGGCCTCCCTGGGAAGGGGAACACTTGGACATAGTGTGATCTGCAGCTCTCAGAACTGGTCCTGTGTGTGGGATGGGAGAATAAAACTAATCAGATCCTCTTATGCTCCTCCTCCTTCCAAATCTTGCAGTTATTTTCTCATTGTCTGACTGGGATTAGCTGGAGAAATTAAACCAGAAGGACACCAGAGCGATGTCTGCATAGTGTGGCCATCAGCTAACTCATGAGTTTTGTGTGAAATTCCTTGATCTTTCTGTGCATGATCCCCAATCACTCAGCGCAGTCTTTTTGTGATGGAATCAGCTACCTTGCGAATGCATTGCTTCTACAACCAGAGGTCAAAAATGGAATAGGCATCCTGGGAGCCACCAATGAAACCAAAAGCTCCTCTAGGCATTTGGGTGGTATTATTGGCCTTCATGAGCATCCACTCTGTCTTCCTCAATCCTCTGTCTCTCTTCACACACACACACACCACACACACACACACACACACACACACCACACACACACACACACACACACCACACACACACCACACACACACACACACACACACCACACACACACACACACACACACACCACACACACACAGACACACACACCACACACACACACAGAGAGACACACACACACCACACACACACACACATACACATACACACACACCACACACACACACATACACATACACACACACCCACACACCACACACACACACACACACACACATTCCAACAGCCCCAGGTGTTTATGGGGGCATGAGGCCAGTTCTCAGTAAGGCTAATGGGATAGAATGTGGATGTCCCTGCCACAGGCCCTCATCTCCCAGGCATACAGCCTCTACTTCCTTTGTCTCCCGCCCATTGCAAAGGCTCCATTTGGCCCCCAAGTACATTTTCTCCTTCAGGTTTTCCTTAGGGTTCATCTCATCTTCGTTTTACTTGCAGGAATATGAACATGGCAGTGAGGTAGTGAGGATGAGGAGTATGTATTAGAGGAAGGAGGTGGGAGAGGGACCTATTCCCCAGGATGTCTTTGCAAGCCAAAGACTGCTCAGTTTCTATAGGATGTTCCCCCAAATGTATACACACTTTCACAGCTAACAACTCAGCGTTGAAAATGAAATGTATTTTAATAAACACTGCCTTTATAATTATTCAAAGTCTCTGTATACATTTTTTGGGGGGCAGGAGGGATGCCCTATGGTTCCAGACACCTGTTAGCACATATAGCCCGAGAGGACCAGGGCCTAGCTGGGTAGCAGGGCAGATGCTTAGCTACCCAGGGACCTAGTCGGTCATCCCATGCACAGAAAACCGACCCCCGCCAGGTACTCTGGGTGCTGGGGAACTGAGAGCCCTCAAGGAGCCTGTGATCTTCTTGGGGAATTGAAGCCAATGAATAATACCACCCAAATGACCAGAGGAGCATTTGGTTTCATTGGTGGCTCTCAGGTTGACTATTTCCTTTCTGTCCTCTGGTTGTAGAAGTGATACATTCTTGAAGTAGCTGATTCTACCACAAAAAGACTTCTGTAAGTGATTAGGGTTCATGCAAAGAAAGATCAATGGATTTAACATAAAACTCATGAGTTAACTGATGGCCACACTATGCAGGCATCACTCCGGTGTCCTTGAGGAGGCAGACGCCATGAGTCAGGACCTGAGGAATGGGATGGGACAGGGTGGCACAGGAGCTCAGAGGAGTGGTTACCCTGCTGGGCCAGGCTGGTGTTGACAGTCACGCATCGAGGAGGACATGACAAGCTCTGAGACTGTGGGCCCATTGGTGCAGAAACATTGGCTTCCTTTGTGTCCTGGCACTTGGTACAGTTCTTGCTTCAAACAGTGCAGAAGTAGCCCTTTATGGAACACTATATATATATATATTTGACAATATTACAGATCTCCTCCACCCCCCCCCCCCCACCAACCCAACCTTACCCCTCTAAATTTTAAAAATTCTATTGGTTGGCATAGGCATATAGATAGGCATTGGCTTATATTTAGAAGGCCTGGTTAGCCTTCTGGATCTAGAAACAATTATCTGTGTGCTTTTGGACCACTGGTGTCTTCTTTCTGAGGTTCAGATTTTCTACTTTGTAAGACATGATAATCCCTAAGGCCCTTCCCAGGTGTAAACACAGTATGATTTGCCCGTGGGGACTGGGAATCAAAGGAGGGACAGACTGAAAGAGGGTGTTTGAAGACTTGCTTGGCAGCAGTACGCACAGTGAGCTGGGAGAAGGGCAGAGGGTGGGTAGGATGGAGGCAGGGCGAGGTATTGGGGGAGAAGAAATGATAAGGACCAGAGCTAAGATGGCAGCAGTAGAGGTGGAAAGGGAAGCACAGGGTTAAAAATGACCTTGACTCACTGCAGTATTGTTCTCAGCAGCCAAGATATGGATGTAACCAAGATGTCCATCGATGGGCGAGTGGACCAAAAAGATGTGATGTGTATATACAATGGCATGTTACTCAACCATAAAAAAAGAATGAAATCTTGCCACTTGTGATAACATGGATGGATTCACAGGGTATTATGCTAAGTAAAATAAGTCAGACAGAGAAAGACAAATACTGTATGACCTCACTTACATAAAGAAGAAAACAGACTCCTAGATACAGAGGACAAACTGATGGTTGCTGGAGGGGCGAGGGGCGAAGGATGGCTATAAAAGGGGACAGGGATTAAGAAGCACCCACTTCTAGTTATAGGAAAGCCATGGGGATGTAATGTACAGCACAGGCAAGAGAGTCAATAATATCATAATAACTGTGTGTGGTGACAGACGGTTACTAGACTTATTGCAGTGACCACTTTGTAAGGTATATAAATGTTGAATCACTATGTTGTTGTACACCTGAAACTAATATGATATTGTATGCCACCTGTAATGAAAAATAAATTTAAAAGATGAAATAAAGCTATAAAAGTCACATGACAAACCCCATCGTATATAACTGAATAACCATGTTTAATATAGCCTTATATGTTTAAAAAATGATCTGGAACTAAGAATTCACAGGATGGAGGACTGAGGAAAGGGAGGGGAGGGAGACGTCTTGATTCTAAGTGACAAGAATAGGGATGTAGAGATGAGGGCAGGGAGGAGGGAAAGGAAAAACAGGTCCTATTCCCACATGTGTGTCTGGCTCAGCAGGGCACGCAGCCAGCTGAGGCTGGGCCGCGATACAGGACGGCATGATGAGGGATGGAAGGAGGGAGTGGCCCCTGCTGGGAGCCAGGTTTGCACTGAACACTAGACAAGGAGGGTAAGAAGCCGAAGTGCCAGGTCTCCTCAGGCCAGTTCTCCTTCCTGGTAGCAGGACTTAGTCAGGGGACAGCAAGCGTCTAGACTAACAGGTGCCAGAGCAGGAAGGAGCCCAGTAATCAGAGTGAACATTCTCAATTCCTGGTCCAAGGACTGTCATCACTCAATGACATTCCCAACAAGCCACCGAGAAATAAATAGGGAGTGTTCCTACATTTTCCAGAGGTTGGTATAGGCTGCTGAGTTTTATTTCTTTGGAAGGTCTTACTTTTTGTTTGCTTTTTGAGACTATACTCTTTCCGGAGCTATTGGTGTTAAAGTGATCTTTGTTTACAGAAGGGATGGAGGTTGTAAAGGCTCTTTTTCTTACTCAGTAAAATAAAACATTGGTCCTCTTTACTGATTACATAGTGAAACCTCCAAATCTGGTACCATTAATGTGGTACATCCAGTCTTTTCATGGATAAGTATGGAAAAGGGAAGTGACTTAAATGAGGTCACATTTTATAAAATGCCAGCGGGAGGACTTGAACTCTAGATACCTGATCAAAAACCAAACCGACTGAACCAAACCCAAACAAACCAACAAATGAAACAGGTTTGGTTGATGTCAAAATCTTAGCAGGAGAGTCTTCCTCACTCCTGCCTGCACCACCCCCACCTCCCCACGCGAAGTCAGACCTTTGCAATGATGGCAGGACCAGGCTTGTTGGCACCCACACCCCACCCCTGTCTTCTTGACTCTCCAGGACACAGGGAGACACGCTTCTCTTGCCTTTACCCAGCCTCTCAGATCAGAAAGGATAAGCCCCTTCAAACTGCCTGTCTCCTTCCTGACTTTTAGGAAGCACCAGTATAAGGGAGTAATTCACCTCCAAAGCCCCTACAGCCAGCTCCTCAGCCACCTGGCTTTCCCATGTGCGTAACCAGTGGTTTCACTGTCATGATAGGGACAGGGACATTCTGAGGTACTTGCTGCCCCAGGGGACTACGGCTTCACTGTGTTCTACATGACCCCAAGATGTAGAATGAGGTCCCGGAAAGATTGAGTTTCAACAGGGACCCAGCTGCCTGCAGGCTCCTGGCCCCCTCGGGGATCTCACTCCTGTGTTCCGAATGACCACTTTGACAGGAACGACTTGCAGATCTGTGTTTCCAGCCCAGACTCTGCCTTGTGCTTCAGATCCATGGTACATCCAGGTGCCTCTTAAATATCTCCATCTGGGTGTCTCAAAGCACATTGGTCTCACCATGTCCAGAACCAAACTTGCCCTCCCTCCCGCTGCTCATGCCCCATTTCGGAGAACAGCTCCATCACCACCTACCACCTGCCCAGCAGATCTGACCAGAAACCTGACACCACCTCTGGCAACATCCCACCGTCTACCATGTCCCATCAATGCATCACCTGGATGTGTAATGTGTATCACACATCATGTATGAGATTTTCGGAAGCCTCCAGCCTGGTCTGGTCTGGCCCTCATCAGCTCTTGCCTTGGCTGCCGAAGAGATCTCCTCTCCCATTTCCCCATCTGCAGTCTCTCTAGCTGCAAGCCATCTTCCAGACAGAAGCCAAAGGATCATTTTAAAGGGCAAATGTAAGAGAATTTCTCGTTTTTAGGAAATATACACAGAGGTATTTATGGGCAAAGAGAATCACTTCTGCAATTTACTCTCAAAATGTTCAGGTACAATAAGGCAAAAAACACAGATAGATAAATAGATATGGATATATAGATATATGTGTACATACATATCTATAATAATAAAAGTGTAATATGTTAATTAGAGCTGACATCCTTCCAGATGACCTTCCAGCAAAAGCCAGGGCTGTAGCTGCAGGATGGAGGCAGCCGCCACAGTTGGGAGGGAGGGATCCAGGCAGCCATCCCGGCTGCAAAGGCCTACTCTTGCACAAATTTCATGCATCGGGCCTCTAGTATGTACATACATATGTTACCAGCCATATATATATATATATATATATATATATATATATATATATACACATAGGTAGATACATATACCTATATATTTATATCTGTCTATCTATGTTTTATTTTCTTTTTCCTAAACATACATTTTTATCTATGCATCTATATCTTTAAATACAGAGAGAGAGAGAGAGAGAGAGAGAGAGAGAGAGAGAGAGAGATCTGGGTGATTCTATGTAAAGGGTACCCAAGAATTCTTTATACTATTTTTGATACTTTTCTGTAAGACTGAAATTATGTCAAAATAAACAATTTTTAAATAAACACATTTTAAATGTAAACAAGCTCATGGTATTCTCTTACATAGAATTCCTTATAGGTTTTTTATTCCCACTCCCGACAGGACAGTTTAAGTTCTGATATGATGGCCCCACCTACCTCCCAACTTGATCTCAACACTCCCTGGCTCATGCTTCTGCCCATCAATAAGGACCTGCTTGCAGTTCCTGGCAGACAGCTGCTGTTTGTCATTGCGAAGTCTTTGCTCACATGGTCTTTCTGACAGAAATTCATGACACCCACCTGTCCCTTTCTGGCTAGTGGGTAAGAAAGAGGAACAAGTCAAACTCAGAATAGTGGACGGAGGTAGATGAGCTTCTTGTTTCTCCATAAGCCTTTCTCTCTAGATGGTTATGGTTGGTTCCCCTCTCCCTGAAATAGAGACACAAGTGTTTCTGAGGAACAGCCTATGCCTAAGTGGGTTACAGACCGGTGCAGAGAACTTGAGGGCTGTCTTTGGTGAGACCAATCCCTCAGTAGGACCCCAGGACCTTTGGTTTTATTTCTTGTCCCTCAGGGAGAGGACAGTTGTCATCTAGTCTGGCCCTAACCTTGATTCTCTTAAAGGCGACAACTAAACCTTCAGTGATTCCCCCTCTAAGCTACGTCAGACAAGTTTAAGCTGGAGGCCAGAGGCATCTGTGTGCTCAGACCTGTTTGTTGGGATAGGAGCAGAGGTAAGAGACAGACAAGATGCACTTTTCTCTTCCTAGAAGGATTTTAAAAAGTATTTATGAGACATCTCATCCCCCAACCAAGAAGACATTCTGTTAGCTTCAGTGACCTGGGAGGAAGGAAGGACAACCACTGGCCTAGAAAATTCAGGTCTATAGGGTGCAACATCTGCTTGTACCTTCTCTGGCCTGGGAGGGATGATTAAGCTGGAGATTTCAGTTTCCAAGTAGCATCAGGGGGACCAAAGATCCTCTTGAAGATTTAGATTTTTGTGAACATTAAAGGGAAGATATGATAAGTGATTACAAACCATCTGGGTCCTTCAAATGGAGAATTCCTTATCTTTCTATAAAGTTCAGGATCTGGGAAATGGGCAAGTGAAAAAAATATAAAACTAAATTAAAGAAACGGAAATGCTAAGTTGGTCTTCATAATAAAGAACTGAGCCATAGAAGAGAGAGGAAGAGAAATGCATGTGCAGACACACACACTGCGTGCCTGGGTGTTGGTAGAATTTATATGCAATGAGGAAGGAAGGAGAGGTGTTTTGTTTTGTTTTGGCTTGTGGTTTGTTTTTTTGGGGTGGTGCAATCTGTGATATCTAATCCATCTATCTAACTATATTTAGATATGGTGGCAAGACATGTGATTCTAAGAAATTTCACTCTGAGTGTTAATGGAAACTTCCCTTGATATTCTTATGGTGACCTTAAGTATAAAATATTGAATTGCTTTTTGCGACAGCTCTCTTAAACCAGACCACAAAAGTGTCCAATTATATGCAGGCTTCAAATAGATTATATTCCAAATGAAATGGAGAGTATTCCCAAGTAGGTCTAATCTATTTTTGCCACAGATATATAGAAATCTATAATATATGGCTGTTTATCTATGTAAAAATGCATCCTTACTATGTTAAAATATGGCATCATTCCTTGGTTCTTAATAAATCTAAGGAGAAATGCATTGAATAAGCAGTTTTAAATATAATTCTGTACAAAGAATCAGCCAGAAGGGATGAGTCCTGGTCTCCCACCACTTACGGGCATGAGACAAGGCGATGCCCCAGAACATGGAAGACAACATCCCAAGTGTGGGTCCCAGAGCCTCTGGTCCACGACCCCTGGCTTCCGGCTAACTTCCCTCTGCTCTCAGCAGGGAGGCTGGTCCTAAGTAGATGGAGACAATGGAGGACCCCATCCCTGCCTCCTCTTCCTTTTCCACACACACACTTCAACTGCGATCATACCAGCAAGTGGGTGTGTGGAACCCAGACAAGCAAATATCATGTTTGCTTTAGAGTGGAGAGATCATACTTGGTGCCTGGAATTCTTAGTTATGCCAAGATTCCATGAGGGTGGATGTCTCTATATTTTATGCTACACACACACACACCCTCAGTAAGAGACTCTCTATGTGCAGTGCCCTTTCTTAGGCTCTGAGGGAAGTATAGGTAAATAAAATGAATCCCCGGGTGTTTGCAGAGCACAGGGTTGGGTACCGTCCAGAATGGAGGCAGGGTAAAATGATGCTGTCCTCAGTTGCTTAGAGTATAGCTGGAGAAAATAAAAGTGAGCAAAAGGGGAGCTCGATTTTTGTGTAAATGTAGAATCATAGTTTCCACTGAGAATCAGGCTATGGAGAGAGAAATAAGACTCTCTGAGGAGAGGACTAGATCTCGAGAAAATGCTCAGGAGAGAAGAATAACATTGTGGCAAGTTGGGCTGAATGGACTAGGGGTCACCAGGGCTGCACCTATGCATTTCCACATCACCTCTGTGGGTCCAGAAAGGAGGTTAGCAGGGTTGCACAGTAGGGCTGACCTAGCGCAGACTCATGGGGGCCAATAAGAAGGTTCTCTGGTGATGGAAAACTTGGCAGGGGGGGGGGCGAGGGGGGAGTTGTTCAGAATGTGTTTCAGGTTGGGGAGGAGGCAAGTGGTGGACTTGGAGGCTAAGGGACATGATAGAAGAACCTCAGAGACAGTGGAGCCCAGAGCTGGAGAGGAAAAGAGTAAATGAGCCCTAACCGGTTTGGCTCAGTGGATAGAGCGTCGGCCTATGGACTGAAGGGTCCCAGGTTCGATTCCGGTCAAGGGCATATACCTTGGTTGCAGGCACATCCCCAGTAGGGGGTGTGCAGGAGGCAGCTGATCGATGTTTCTCTCTCATCGATGTTTCTAGCTCTCTATCCCTCTCCCTTCCTCTCTGTAAAAAATCAATAAAGTATATTTTTTTAAAAAAGAGTAAATGAAAGTGCAGTGTAGCATGGAGGTCAAAGCCAACTTAAAAAACAAATTAGTTCTCTTGGAAATTAAGTTTAGACAATTTCAGAGGGACAGCTGAAGATGTAGTGAGATGTCAGCTATCTCCATTTTAAATGAGTATCTTCTTATATTCTGAGTGTCCCATATGGAGTAGGAAAGGAAAAAAAATAGTCTTGAAGTATAAAATTTTAATGCATCTTCTTCATTAAGTCTTCTCACTCCAAGAAGTGTGTCTTCTCACTCCAAGAAGTGTGTCTTCTCTGCCCAAAGAAAGACACTCTGTCTCACTTCCTTAGCTTTTCTTACATCCACTAGGATATGTATAATGTACTTCTTGGCTCTTGAGATATTTGGGAATACGATTTAACCTCAATAGTGTTAAACCCTGGAGGACAGAGCCACAATTATCCTCCCTAAAGACTAGCACAGAGCGAGGCACATAACAAGATCCAAGTAAGTGTTCCAGGAATTGAGATTGTGCTGTGCCATAGATGAGACCAGAGGCTGAGGGAGTTGTAGCTTTAGGAGCAATTGAATTGCAGTCTTAAGGAACAAAACAACCAAATACCAGTTTTCCAAGGTTGCCTACTAGCACGCTCAAATAAATGTGGCGCTAAACCCAATAAATACTTGTTGAATGAATGGTCCCAACAGAATGTTATGGGAGATACTTATAGTAGGCGACAAATTCTTCACCCTCTATCCAAAAAGAGGTGTGTGTGCACATGCATACATACACACACACACACACATAAACAAAAGACACAAAACAACCCCCCACACGCATACTTATAGACTTACGTATGTGATGCTCTTTTGTGTTTATAGATATGTTTGCTTCTCTTCAGGGAAGGGCATAAATAGAATGGTATCTTCATGATGCAAGTCCCGGATTTACCTCTCTGGGCTCCTCCTTTTGTTGTGAAGTTGCTTAGGAACTTGTCCTCACAGCCCATGCATCTGTGCAGGGTTGTCGTCTTTGCAGGGGTGTGGTCTTGGATGCCAATGGCATTGAGTAGCTGTTTGCATGGTAAGACCACCTAAAGACTGTAGGAAAGGAATGGTGTAAAGACAGAGAACTCACTCAGGCAGACCTTAAGATTATATCCACTCAACATTTAGTGATCACCTACTATGTTCCAGGCAGTGAACCAGATACTGAGGGTTCAGAGAGCAATAGAAATAGTTTCTGCTATGTAAGTCCTCAGAACCTAGAGCAATGATTTTAATATATGCAGTTAGTGCTTTGGTAGAGTTATGTAGAGGCTGTTGTTGCAGGTTGAGGAGGACATAAACCAGCAGGGAGGCATTACTGAAGGCTTCCTGGAGGAGATAAACTCTGCTCAGTATTGTGTCCCCAATGCACTCATGGCGAGCCGAGGTCAAGGACACCCTCCCTTTTATCCTAGAGGTTTCCTGATTGGGAGAGAACTTTACCTATTGCTCTGGTTCAGGGAAGTCCTCCTCCCTACCTACCTGTCTGGCAAAGCACTTTATCATGCCACCATCATTTTAACAAAAGTCCAAAAGAGCCTAAGGATCAGGCACCTGGAGGGGAAGTCCAGGAATTAGTTTAAGGCACTGACTAATTTCTAGACTCATGAGGGCCTGTTCTTGATGTACCTCAAAGGTCTTTGTGAGACCTAATCAGTGGGAAAGGGCAGGAATTACCTAGAACAACCCACACGTGGAAAACTGTTTATGAAGGGTCAGTGTGTCTGCAGCAACAAATACTCATTGAGTCCCTTCCATGCGCTGGCCACTTTCTGGAACAGAGCAAACAAGGCACAGCAAGACTCACACAGGCTCATACATCACGGGGAGGAAGAGAGACAATATGCACATGCACAACTAACAAATAAATGAATAACACAAAGTCAGTTAAGTCATGAGGGCTATGACAAAAACTATAACAGATAATTTTAACTAGCCTGGTTAAAGAAGGCCTCTCTGAAGCAGAGACATGGAATCTGGGGCTGGATGGCGGCAAGATGGTCATGCAAAGGTCTGTGGGTAGAGGCAGAGCAAGAACCAAGTGCAAGGGCCCTGAGACAGGGCTGCTCTTGCTGTGTTCAGTGAGCATCTATGACTAGAGCAGGTGAGCCCAGGGAGTGAGGCAGAGGCTGGGTTCCATGGGGTGCGGGCTGTGGAAGGTCTGAGCTGGTAGTGACTTGATCTGAGTTTTGCCTGGGAAAGGTCACTCTGCCTGCTCTCAGAAGGTGGGCTGAGCCAAGTCACTGGTGGAGGCTCCTATCTCCTTCCTTATTTTGGATCCTTATCAGAACCTGAAAGCATATTTTTAATCTAAATTTTTATTTCAAATTTAGTGCGGTAGCAGTGGTACATTTTCCAATGCCAGGTGTAAGTCTCTTCGCAGTATATTGTGTGTCACTGCTGTTCTAGAAAAGTGCCTCAGTTTTAAAAGTAAGCTCTTTGTCCACCTGAGCACACATGACCTTCTTGGATGGCACACTCCCATTTGGGGTCCAGAGAAGGTCACTGTACCAAGTGGCCTTTTATTGAAGGAATCTTCTCCTCTCTCTTTCTCCCAGGCAGAAGTACCATCTCAGACTAGGCCAACTGGACTGAATAATCTGGCCTTTTTCCAGTGTTCCTGCCTGCTCTGGGGAACCCAGGCTGTTTAGTATGAATAACACGGGGCTGGTGGGTTCTGTCTTTCCATGTGGGTTGAAAAAATCACACTTCTTATTTCATTTTTAGTCACCTCATGCCAGGAGCAGTGGGTTTATGGAAGAACATGGTGGGAAGAACACAGAACATGGTATCGAGGCCAGCTGTATTTCCATTTTATCGCTCCCCTTCCCACACTCCAGCCAAACTGAGTCACTCCCTCCGTTCACACCCACACCATTTCCTCATCTATTCCTTCATCCAGATTGTTCCCACTGGAACCCTGCTCCATATTCTTGAGGTATCCATCCCTTGGACCTCATCCTTCAAAGCCTGGATCATATGCCATCTTCTTCAAGAAGGCACTCTAAGAGTCCTTGACCTCCTGTGAGATTTCCCATCGCAGAGTCCCCACAGCATTTGCAGGGGCATAGGTTCTGGATTCAGACATATCTGGGTTCAATCCAGTTGAATGACCTTGGGAACATGACCTGTCCTCTCTGAATCTCAGTCTGCTTGTCTCTAAGGTAAGGAGGATAACTGCACTTACATCATGGGGTTGTTGAGCCAGGAAGATGAGATCATGCATGCAAAGCCTTTGACACTGTGACTGACGTATGGCCAAGACTCAATAAATGGGGATGGTTATTGTTAGTAGAGTCACATGTGCATTGTCTCATATCTCTGCACACTATCCTACTCATCACCATTCCTTGGCAGTGTCTCACATGGAACCTGGACACCCACGCTCTGCTTTTTCCGACTTCCTTGGATGGAGCCCATCTCTTCCAGTCTTGCACTTCTGAATCATGACACTAGAGAGCAGAAAGAGAGCACAGACACTTTGGAAGAGTGGCAGGCCATCTTGGATGCTCTTTCTCTTGGCTAGCCTGTAGAGTTGGTAAGACACCCGCTGTAGATCCCTCTTGCTTGAATTGTATTCTCATTCCTTCATGCTAGGAAAATTTCAAAAAACACATAAGCCAAAAGCTAATCATTGTAGTCCTTTTGAGAAGGTTTCCTCACTCCCCAGCAGTTTGCTTTAGCTAATCAAAATCAGCCAGGGTACTGATTATATACTCTATACTATGTTCCATGTTTTTAGGATTGAATGGGTTAAAAAAAATGCAGAATGTTTTGAACAATGCCTGGCATATAAGAAATAAATCAAGCCTATTTTAAGGGGCCAATTAGGGCAGTGAATAAAAAGAAGCAACAAAAATAAAGGGGGCTTTTGAAATCCCAAAGGGGCTCTGTGAATCACTCCTTTCATTTGCTGAGCCCTTTCTGTAAGCTAGAGCCCATGCCAAGTACTTTGCAAATATTACATCACAACCATACCAATGTTAAGAGAAAGGTCAGTATTCTGTCTACCTTTGAACCACTGACATGGACTACATGTTTATATTTCCCCTTCCCCTGCCTCCAGATTTCTATGTTGAGATCCTAATATCCAATGTTAGAAGGTTGGACCTTTGGGTGATTAGGTTATGAGGGTGGAACTCTCATGAATGGGATTAGTGTCCTTATGTAGGAGATCTCCCTTCTCTCTTCTTCCATGTGAGGACACAGTGAGAACAGTGGTGTGTGAACCAGAAATAGGCTCTTACCAGACAACAAATCTTCCAGCACCTGATCTTGGACTTCCCAGCCTCTGGAACTGTGAGAAATAAATGTTTAAGCCACTCCGCCTCTGGTATTTTAGTCATAACAGCCTGAGTAATTTCAGAAAACCATGAAGAAAGAGATCAGAGAGATTATGCAACTTGCCCAAGGTCAGCCAGAATGTAAGTAGCGGAGTTGGGTTCAGTGCCACCTGTGTCAACTGTAGCATGCATCCTTTTAGCCTCCAAAATGGCGCCTCACCTGGTCAGGCCATTTCATTTGTTTATTGTTATTATTATTGTTGTTGTTACTGAGTTGCCTTTTGGAACTTGGAAAAAATAATGGCCCACATTAAATGAGGTAGAGTTTCAGAACTTTAGCAGAGTGCTAATAACAGGATAGAGTTTGAGAGGTGGGTTTACTTGAATGAAGCTCTTTTATATCCACCAAGCCCACCAACTGAATCTGTTCTTCTGAAAGCCCAGAAGACTGTCCTTTCACTAAAGTTATGAGGAGTGTCCTGGTGCAGGGGCAGCAGCATTACTGAGAAGCCAAATAGTGGTTGTTTCTTGTAGTCTGGGCTGAGGTAGGACATGTTTATTGTCCTGTGCACCCAACTTACACTACCTCAGCTAGGTGCTCAAGTTGATAAATGTCAGTAGGATGTACTCTTTATATAATGTTTTGAAATGGTACTTGACCTCTGTATTCTTCCTCCTAAAACCCCATAACTCCAGTCTAAACATGAGAAAAATATCAGACACACCCAATTTAGGAACAGTCTAAAAAATACTGACCAGGTCCCCTCAGAACTGTCGAAGTCACCAAAAACAAGGAGAGTCTGAGAAACTGTCAGGGTCAAGAGGAACCTAGGGAGGTAAGACAACTATAGTGTGACTGATGGAATCCTGGAACAGAAAGAGGCATTAGGTAAAAAACAACCAAGGGAATCAGAATAAACCACGTACTTTATTTATTTTTTTTAATATATTTTTATTGATTTCAGAGAGGAAGGGAGAGGGAGAGGGAGAGATAGAAACATCCATGATGGGAGATAATCATTGATTGGCTGCCTCCTGCATGCTCCACACTGGGGACCAAGCCCACAACCTGGGCATATGCCCTGACTGGGAATTGAACCATGACCTCCTGGTTCATAGGTCAACACTCAACCACCTAGCCATGCTGGCCGGGCAACCATGTATTTAGTTAACAATAAGGTATCAATATTATTTTGTTAATCAATATAATGAATGTACCACACTAATGCAAGATGTTAATAAGGGAAACTAGGTGTGGAGTATATGGGAACTCTATACTCTCTCCTTGACTTTTCTGTAAATCCCAAACTGTTGTAAAATATAAGGTCCATTAAAAAATCAAAACGTAAGACTTCAAAATAATTTTTCATATATTCCAGGCGTTTCTAACCACTTCTCCCTCTACTCCCAAGCTCCTGCCCGCCCCCCAATTCTACCCAGATTTTCTTTTAACTCTTGTCCCTTAAGTAATGAGAGCCACTGACAAGTGTTAACCTGAGTGTTGCTGTTAGATCAGAATTTTAAGCAGAACACTCTGTCCTCTATGTGATGGGTGGATGGACAGAGGATAAAGAAAACTAGCTTGAAGGCCTTTGCAAAAGCTCTGGTAAGAAATGATCTCAGTCCAGGCTTGGGAGGTGTGTGTAGGGAGAGACAGGATTTGATCGTTGGTGGGGAGTAGGGAAGAAGAGAGGAGGGGTGAGGAATGATGATGGTATCTCTGGTTTAGGTGAAAGCACAAGTGGTAATATTGTTCCTCAAGAGAGAGAATACCTAAGGAGGAAAGATAGTGAGTGTTGCTGGAGTTGGGTGGGGAAAGGGGAGGATGCTAAATGCCATTCAGACCTATTGAGTTTGGGTGTCTATGGAAGTATCAGTAAGGATGTCCCTGACCTATCCTCATGCCTACGGATAATGAGACAAACTGCCTGATAATGATGTGGTTAAATAGTTAAAGGCTGGTGATCCCCAGGAAAGAGAGAGCTCCACATCTTGAAATGATTGATGGTGGTAAAGACTACAGAAATGTCAGGGAGGGTAAAGGATACAATGACCTTGCATTTGTATTTTTCCAGCTGATTCAGCATTTTGGCTTCCATGATTTCAGCTGGCCTAGCCTTTACTTCCTTTAGTGACACTGTCATACTCCCCATCAAAGACCGGTCCCAGGGGTTTCTCCTCTCCTCACCTTGCCCAATTCTGCTTCTAATACTGTTCTAAAATCTTCTTTAACCAAGTAGGCAGTGCATAAGACTCTTGGAAAACATGAGGACGTTCTACAGAGAGAAAATCCAGGAAGGGACCAGAACCCAGAGGGAACTCTACTTCCTGCCCACCCCCTTGGGCTAAAATTGTGCTCCATGTGTATAAGGCAGTGCTGGGCTGAGACCGCCAGATCCTCTTCCCCCAACCAGGAAAACTTATCCCCCCTTCAAAACTGGCAAGTGTTCCTTTGCTTTGGTGTTGGTTTGGTTTCATTTTTAGAAACTATTCAAAGTTTTGGGTGGTTTGGGGAACAAAGTTAGAGAAGTGGGTCAAGATATCTGTCCTCCTTTGGGAGTTGGCCAAGAGAGTCAGTTGCAACCATTGACCCATACATGGGTTTTTAATATGTTGAGAGGCAGAGAAACAAAAGCCAAAGAGAATACAGGATCCCAGACTTCCAGGATTTATTCTGTATCATTGTACACACTCACAGATTCGGCTATAATACTGGGGATGGCGTCAGAGTGACTATAGTAACTGTCCTCAGGCAGAGGCTCTGGCCACCTGAGGTTGGGATGGGGTGGGACTGGAGTCATCAGGAGTAGGTTCTGGGCAATAACTGCCCCCTCCCCCATCCCACTCTATCACAGAGACAAGCAGGGGTACAGGGTCAGGCAGGTTCACAGATGAGGTGGGCCATCCCGACTGGGGGACCTGAGGTAAGTGAGGCCACTGGTTCAGCTCTCCACTTATGTGCGGTGGCCTGAGGGCCTCTGGGATCTGGGGGTGGTTACTTATGCTTGAGAGGCCACTGCACCTCCTGCTTCTGCTGTTGCTCCTCTGTAGGGGGCAAGACTTCTCCCTTCAGTGGCTGGACTGGGTGGGTCTCTTGGGCCTGGCCAGGAGCTGGGACACATGCAGGTTGCTCGAGCTGCCCATCCAGCTGCTCTGCTGGCTCTGGCTGCTTCTCCTGCTGTCCGGGGTGCTCCAGCAGCTGCTCTCCTTTCTTCTCCAGTTGCTCATCTCTCTTTGCTAGCTCTCCATCCAGTTGCTGGTCCGGGAGCTTGTTCTCCTGTCCCAGCTGCTCCTTTAGCTGTTGCTCCCTTCGTGCTTTAGTCTCCTCCAGCTGCTGCTCCAAGTTTTCTGCTTCCTGGTCCTCACACTGTCCCTCTTGCTGCTGCTTCCCCTTCTGCTCCTGTTGCTCCTCCTGCTGCTGCTGTTCCCGATGCTGTTCCTGCTGCTGTAGCTTCTGGGGCTGGGGCTCACAGTCTTGCTCCGGCACCCCCTTCGCAGGAGTTGTGTGTTTCTCTCCTTGCTCCAAGGGGACCTCCGTTGGGAGCTCAGAGGGCACCTCCTGGCATGGGACAGGCAGTGGAGTTGGCTGCTTCACCTGCTCCTGCTGGATGTCAGCGGGAGGAGGAACAGGCTTGAGGGTCTCCTGGCTGAGGGCTGGGGGCAGGGTCACTGGCAGAGTGTGTTGCTGCTGGGACATCTCGGAAGCTGCTTCAGGTCAACCTGAAAAACAGAAGGGGTCAGAGGGGTGGCTGAAGAGAGGAAGTAGAGGAAGTCCCAAGCAATCAGTGCCTGGTTCCTCAGCAGCCCCTCTCGTCCCCGAGGCCGGGCCTCTCCCACCACCTCCAGCTGTCATTCCCCAGAAGCAGCAGAGGGAGGGTAGTGATGGGGAGAGGCAGGGAGAGGCCCTCCTGGGAGCTTCCTTTCCTGCAAGAGTTCTGTCTCCAGAGCTGCTCCGCAAGGGTGGGCTGGGCACCACTCCGCCTCCTGCTGGCGACTCCTCCTTGCCTCTCCTCATTTCTGACCTCCAAGGAGGAAAGAGTTTGGGGTCATAGCAGAAAGAGGTAAGGTCCTAGGAAAGTTCTGGAAGCCATTAGCCCATGATGGAGAGGAGGTGAGAGGTCATGGCGTGAGCCCTGGATTGGAGTCTCATGACATATTCTTGGTTTAAATATCTCACTGAAATACTGTGTGCTCCTGGGCCAGGCACTTAGCCACTCTGGGCCCCAGCTGTCTGCTCTTTAAAATGAGCAGGTTGGCCTATTACCTGCAGAGCTACTTTCGTCGTGAGCTCTGAGCTTTCCCTGCAGCCCCAGTGCTCAGGTGAGGGGTGGCGGGAGGGGCAGCAACGTTGCTGAGAATGGAGCTGGCTCTTCCAAATCTCCACTTGTAAGTTCGGTTTTCCTGCCCCTGCTCTGCCTGGGTTTCTCCAGATAGAAAGTTTTCTCCATTCTGAAGTTTCCCCTTTTGCCACAGAGCCAAGAGTTACAAGCATTTCCCTGAAGCCTCTGCCCCCATAAGAGAGGCAAAATCACAGTCAACCTAAATCAAAGAATTTGAGGAAAGAATTTGGCCATATTCATGCTGCATCCTCATCTCACTGCCCCCACCCTCTGCCTCATTCTTACTCTTTCTCACATACACCACACACACACACACACACACACACACACACACACACATTCCAAAACATGGCCCCAAGGAAAGCGGCAACAGGAGGAGATTGTTATCTTTTCTGTTTCCATCCCATGACACCTATCCCTCAGCACAGTGACCGGAGACCTTCCAGAAGCACAGGTACTGCAGCTGAATCCAGTCCATGAGGATGCCTGCACCCACCCTGGCTGGCCCCCCAGCCATGCTCTGCCTGTTGGAGGCCCCCAGTTCCATCCCTGGGGGATGGCTCACACTTACCAGGCCCTCAGCAAGGATGGCTGGACGGGCTTCTAGTGGAATGCTGAGCTGAGCTTAGCAGGGGCCAGGGCACCCTTTATACTGGTCCCAGACTGGCGGTCTTCCCAGGTTGAAGGAGATGGACTGGTTCCACCACTTCCTCCAGCCCCTCCCTGACACATCACAGGCACCTGAAGAATAAACCCCTCAGGGCCCCGTTTCACAGACAGACATAGCTCCTGCCTGGCCAGAGGGCTCTGGTGGCTCAAGCACCACTGCCTCACTCATGACCTGGGCACAGGGAGGTGAGGGAGGCAGCTCAGGAACCAACTCCCCTTTGCCTATTGTTTTGTGACCTCAGCCAAGCATCTCTGAATCTCAATTTCTCCACCTGTAGACTGGGTTTATCCCCATTTCCAAGGGCAAGAAATGGAGAATTATGTTTCCCTCTGGAATGTCCACACAGGGTATGTGGTATAAAGGTGGTAAAATCACTTCTCATGAAGAGATGGGATTCGTGAGGGCTCTCTTAGCCATTATCCCACAGCCACGTATTCTCAGGACCTATCTATAGCTCTATGCTGTCAGGAAATAAACCCTGTTTTTTAGGCCCAATAGGGACAAGTGGAAGGCTTATAGGAGTCTCCCGCTATGTGCCTTGGACTGACCATGCCTAATATCCAAGGCTGCAGTTCAGAAGCTCCCAAGAATAAAAACTCATAGAAACTCCAAAAGATGGGCCACTCCAGGCAAGAAAACAGGCATTCAGCATACAATATATAAAATAAGGATTGCTTTTTATGATGCTAAAACAACCACTTTCTAGACTTCTTTGGGAAATGCACAAAGGTATGAAGATGAAACCAAATCATCCATTGCTTTCCCCAAACCATTCCCTAAAAAGAGCTTAAGTAAAGTTTCAATGCAGGTACTGCAGCTTGTCCTTCCCTGATGTTGGTGGTGACTCAGCACATCTGGAATAAAGTCCGAACTCACTGCTCTGGTGTCAGAGACCCTTGCTGAGGGCCCTCATTTCCCAGGAGGAGCTCTGTGCTCCCCACCTTGACGCTTGTTGTTTCCAGGCCCCTGGCTCTTTGTGCCTCAGCATCAGCGGGAAGGTTGGGGCTGCCAGCAGCCTTCCCTGACAACCCATCTACAGGGTCACCTTCCGGTTCACTTCATGTCACTAGGAACAATTGTGGCCCCTTGTGTGCATTTGGTCACTTGTCTATTTCCTGTCTCTCCCATTGGAAAATAAGCTTTATAAGGCAGGGGTTGCTTAGCCTGGAGTGTGTTCCACCATGTCCCCAGAACCCATCATAAGCACCACATGGACTCAGTGCTCTACAAATGTTAAGTGAAGGAAGGAAGGAATGGACCGTGAATCTCACCCCCGGGAGATAACTACTATCAAAGAATGTAGAGTGATGTGTGTGTGTGTGTGTGTGCACGAAGAACAATTGTAATTGCTTTTTAATAATTGGTATATAGCTTATTTTATGGACATTATTTATTTAAACTCTCTTCTTTATAACCAAATTAAAATAGAACTGTTAGAACAATATGAAGACAAATACTCATTTCGAGAAGTGTCCTGATTCCTCATGGATTTCCCAAAATGCACCTTTCTTCCAGCCCCAAGTAGATCAATTTACAATGCTAACTTAGCCATGCTCTAGGGGGCTCAGTCTTGAAAGACAGATGGAGGGACTCCTGCCCTCTCCTTCTTCCTTTTCTGTTCCTCGAGCCCACCTGGGACCTCACTCTGCCTTCTCCATAGCGCAGGCACTGTGTCATTTTCTGGGGCTGGGGAAGTCCCCCCTCACCCTCCACCCCCACCTCCGCTCATGGAGTGCTACCCAAGCATCCTCACATGGGCACCCGTGGCCTTGAACTCTGCTGCTGACCTCACATGGCAGGAATCTGCCTCTCCCCAGCTCATGACAGTGAGTCCCAGGGCAGCAGACCCTGCTCCCAGAAGTCACACTGGTCTTATGGGTTTCTAGGGGTTGTATCTGCCAGATCTGCCCTCCGCCCTCTGATTCACAACATAATGAGAGCTTTTGGGGGAGACTGTGTGTGAGAGCCTTCAGTCACTGGGCAAAGTTAGGGTGTGGGAAGGAGGGAGGAGCATGAAGCTGAGGTGTGTGTCGGACAGAAGGTGGAAGAGCCCCAACATTTTAAGGGCTCAGAGGCCTTATTCTCTGCCCTCTGGTTACCCCATTTGGGGGCCAGACCTGCATGTATATCGGAGAGATTCCCTCAGTGTCTGTGTGAATGACCTCATAGGTCCACATGATGAGTGAGGGTAACTGTCCGGCCCCCGTCCGATGTAATGAGGATGAGATCACATCCCATGACACCTACAGAGGCCTTGACCCCAGCCCTGCCCCAGCCCGAGGAGGCCCTGGCTCTTTCTCTTGCAGAGGCAAAAACTAGCAGGTATGTCTTTCTCTTGGAGTGAGGCAGCCTATGTGGACTGTTGTTTAGCTGTGGGAGGGCAGCGTTCACTGCCCTGGCAGGTGGAGGGAGCTTTGGGAACAGCTTTTAGTTGGCAGTATGAGATGATGGCAGATGGTCCTGGGAATGTGACGTGGGCCAGGAGGTCTTGTGTGCCCTCCCATCTTGGGGAGCCATGCCTAGGCTGTTTCTGGGTGAGGCAGTGGCCCCATGCTCTGCAGCTGCTAACCTCAGATCCCTCCCCATAGGCCTCCTCCTCTGCCCAAGGCACTGTCAGCTATGCCATCTCAATCTGCACCTGCACTAGTCACCTCCCCATGGGCCCAGAATCCTCACCATCCTCCTCCATGGCCTCCTGAACCTGACCTTTGCCCCTCATTTGCCTTTTGTGCCCATATGCTGCTCCGGAGGGAGCAAGACAAGGAAGGGAGATGGGACCACGAAAGGGCCAAAAGGCTGATTCTCCTTCTGTGGGCGTTGGTGCCGGTCTGTCCAATGTGCCTGTTTGGCCTTCTTATGTCTTCCTCTGGCTTCCCTCTTGGCCTGTGGGATGGCTGGTCCCACTTCCAGTCCTAGTGCTGATTATTGCTCTGCTCACTGTGGTAGGCCAGTCCCAGGCCTGTTCTCGGTGCAGTAAGAGGAGCAAAGGCAGGCACAGCTCCCCGGGTGGGAAGAGGAGATGCTCAGTGTCCTCTCTTCCAGCTGAAAGAATGGCCCCTCCTGGGGCTCGTGGTTTGGGAAATCACATTCATTGTAGTTGATTCTTTGCAACAGATGGCAGCAGCATGTCTGAGCTGGAGGGAACTTGGAGAATGCATGTGTGACAGTTTGTATCAGGTGACCTCAGGCATCTTCCAACTGTGAACCAGTTATTTATTGTGGTCAGTTCTGGGTTTTTTGGAGGAAGGGTCAGTTTTCCTTAGCTCAGATCCAGCCGAAATGCTCTTGGGATGACCCTCACTGGTCCAGGGAACAGAGAGCTCTCCTTCCAGGCTGGTGCTGGTGTTGAAGTTTATTTTCACCTTATCCCACCTTGAGGAGTGTTACTGTTCTGAAAGTGATGGCAGAGACCATTAGATGCATATGAAGTCATGTGTGTACATTTGTGTTTATATGCATGAGTGTGTGTTTGTGTGTGTATGTATGTGTGCATTTGTGAGTGTGTGTTTTTTGTGTGTATATGAGTGTGTCTGTAAGTGTGTGAGTGTATATGTTTGTTTGTGTGTGTGTGGGAGGGGGAGGCGGGGATCTGGGCAAATATCTGGTCCTAGAAGAGACATTTTTGCCAAGAGCAGTTAGTTGCTCAAATTTCCCTGCCTCCCTGGGGTCCTGCTGAGCCCCCGGAGCAGCCCCAGCTGGGTCCTTTCTACCTTCATCTGTTCTCCGTACAGTGGACTATTTGCCAGGAAGCTGTCCCACTGCTCCAAGCTCCAGATGGGCTGGTCTGGTCCAGAGCATAAAACAGGGTCTATTTCTTCCTCCCTAAACCGTGACTCCCATTGACCACCTTCATCAAGTCCGACTCAGGGCAAGTGCTGGCTGCCGGGGCTCCTAGGGCCAGTGTACTGGCGAGGGCCTTGGCCTACCACTTCCTCTCTAGTCTGCGGGAGATACAACCCCTGCCCCTGCTCTCAGGAAATGTCTATTGAATGGAGAGACAGACACAGAAATGGAGGGATGGGTGTAATTCATGCCGTGCACCTGACTAACGGGCCTGTGTATAGACGCAGGTGTGAGCAGACCAGGTTTGCACAATTCTCCCTGGGGAGAATGCAAAAGAAACAAACCTTCAAAGCCTGCTGTTTACCAGACATGATGCTACACAGGCCTCATCCACCATCCCATTTAATCCTCTGCACTTAACAGATGAGGAGCCGAGGCTCAGAGCAGTGCAGTGACTGGGCTATGGTCTCACAGTTGGATGAAGCATGTCTCTGCTCCCAGGCCACCCTCTCCGCCTCTCTCTGAAGCAGCGGTTCTCAACCTGTGGGGCGCGACCCCTTTGGGGGTTGAACGACCCTTTCACAGGGGTTGCCTAAATACATCCTGCATATCAGATATTTACATTACGATTCATAACAGTAGCAACATTACAGTTATGAAGTAGCAACGAAAATAATTTTATGATTGGGGGTCACCACAACATGAGGAACTGAACTAAAGGGTCGAGGCATTAGGAAGGTTGAGAACCACTGCTGGCAGAGCTGTCCATCAAGTGCAATAGTCACTGGAGCCCTTCTGTGTCCCCTGGAAGAACCCAGGGTTGGCACAGGGAAAGACTGGAGAGCTGCAAACCAGAAGACAAGCAAGCTAGAAACTGCTGGAGTGGCTGAAACGTTCTTTTCCTGCCACTCAAGTTTTACAAGAAAGCCGGCTTGGAGGGGGATGGAGGGTCGGAAGGGGAGAGAGAGGTCAGGAGGAGAAAGGTGAGCCCAGAGTTCCTGTTACAGGTGAATCTGCTTGCTCAGCTCCAGCCTCACCCTTCTCTCTTCCTTGTACCCCAGCCTCCAGCACGTCTCCCAGGAGCCTCAGGCCCCAGTCACCCTAGAACCGCCTCCCTCCCCAGCTAAGGATCCATGTCTGAGAAAGCTGGTGCTGGAGGGGCCTTCCTGGTCACAGAGGTCAGCCCTGGCTTTCCAAAGGATGACACAGTCTAGAGAGGGGAAGGATCACACAGGGTCAGTGGCAGGTCTGGGCCAGGGCCAGGACCAGGGCCAGGGCCAGGTCTCCCAGGTTCACTTTTACTCAGCGCGGTGCCTCTGTGCATTCCATTCTCTGTGCTGGAAATACCTTTGGCATCTTCTGCCTTATTTTTTGTTCAACTGCACTGGGAATACAGCATCGAATGAAATGGGCAAAAACCCCACCTGCCTAAAGCTTCCATTCCAGTGTGTGAGGCAGACGACAAGTCAACGCACATCTGGAATCTAACGCCTGTCAGACACACTATGTAGGAAAACAGGGCAGGGAAGGGGTTTGTGGAGTGCTGCAGGGGGCGGGGGGTGTCCTTTATTTTCGCAGATCAAATCTAAGAACATGTAAGAAGGATTAAGCCACCTGATCAAATAGGGTTTCTCTCAGGAAGGCCAGGCTGTTTTAACATTCCAAATCAATCAATGTAACTCACCATATTAACAGACTGAAAAGGAAAGCTATATGATTATCTCAATACATGCAGAAAAAGCAGTTTTTCAAAATCAACATCCACTTTCTTGTTAAAAAATCTTAGTAAAGGAGAAAGAGAAGGGACATCCTCCTATGGCAGAGAAGAAAAAGAGAGAGATAAAGGCATCCAGAGTAGAAAGGAAAAAGTAAAACTCTCAGGTGACCTAATTATATATGAAGAAAATCCTATGTACTTTATGTGAAGCTATTAAAACTAATAAGCAGTGTACAAGATTAATATATAAAAATCATTGTATTGTTACATACTAACAATGAATAATTAGAAGCTAAAATAAAAATACCATTTATAATATGATCAAAGTATATAAACTAGGGAAAATATGACAAAATATGTGTAAAACTTGGTCACTAAGAGTTATAAAACTTAAGAGAAATTGAAGACTACTTAAGTAAATTGAGAAATGTGCCATTTTTATGAATTGGAAGACTCGGTATTAAGATATTCATTCCTTTCCATCTTAATCTATATATTAATTCAATCCCAGTCAAAATCTCAGCAGGCTTTTTTCGTAGAAATCAAGTTCATTCTAAAATTCACATGGAATTGCAAAAGACCTAGAATAGCTGAAGCAAATTTGAACACATACAAAATTATAGGACTTAATATTATCTGACTTTAAGATTTATATAGAGCTACAGTTAACAAAACAATATGTCAAGGTAAACAAATAGGTTAAGGAACGAAATAAGAATTAAGAGATAAGTGTAAACAAGTATGGCCAGTTGGTTTTTGACAAAGACGTAAGGGCGATTAATCCAGTAGAGAAAGGATAATCTGGAAATATTGGATATCCATAGGCTCCCCTCCATACTCCCCACCCCCAAAACTTTTGTTTATACCTTTCACTGTATAAAAATTAACTTCTTGAAGAAAATCTTTATCTCCTAGAATTAGGCAAAGATTTCTTAGACATGAAACGAAAAACAAGATCTATAAATTTTTTAAAAAGATTTTTAAAAGTGGCATAACCCAAACTTTCAGAAAGCGGGGCATACTCTTCACTTTGGATATTATGGCTTGTGAAAGGTTTCATAGGAATGCTCTATTTTCAGATAGTGGTGGTAACTCATAATTGAATTTTATTAAAATTAAGATCTACTCTTTGAAAGAAACTTTAAAACAATGAAAAGACAGGCCACAGACTGGAAAAAATATGTGCAAATAATTTATCTGATAAAGGACTTGTATTTTACAGCTCAGTAATATGATGCTCAATATCAACAGCCATTAAGGAAATGGAAAGTGATGAAATAACACTATGTAGTTACTAGAACACCTAAAAATTCTCATGCACTTCTGTGGGAATGGAAAGTGGCGCAACCATTTTGGCAAACAGCGGGCAGTTGTTTAAAAAGCAAAATGTACACCTACTATGTATCACTATCATTCTCCTCTTAGGTCTTTACCCAAGAGAAATGAAAGCAAATGTCCATCAAAAGATTTGTCATGAATATTCCTAGCAACTTCATTTGCCTAAACCTGGAACCAACCCAAATGTCCATCAATAGAATAATGGATTAAAAAACGTGCTCTATCCCTACAATGAGGGCATTTACTACTCAGAAAAGAAAAATGAACAATTTAGATACATGCAACAGCTTGTTTGAATCTCAAAGTAGTTTTGCTGCGTGCAGAAATCAGTCATAAAAGAATGCACACTGGATGATTCCACTTATAAAATTCTTGAAACTGAAAACTAACTTATAAAGATCAAAGGTAGATGAATTGTTTTTAGGGGACTGGTGGGCAGAAAGAATTGTGTGGAAAAGATAGAAAGGGGCATTAGAAAAGTTTTAGGGGTGGTCAATTACATACCAAAGAAAGAGTAAAAATAGAAGTTTCAGGGTATGGTGAATAAGGCTGATTTCTCTATTTCCATCTACCCACCTGGATTAATGGAGTTGTGCGTGTGAAGGACAAATTATTGAAGTATGGTGGCTTCTTTGGAGGGAAATAGGCACCTCGTGACAGAGGTTTGAGGAGAAACATGAATGGTGTATCCACCACATGTTAAATACTTTAAATTATCCCGTTTAATTCTCATAAAAACCCTTTGGGGTAAGTACCATTACCCGCATTTTACAGATGGGGGAAATGGAGTCAGAGAGAGGTGGAACCACCTGCTTTAGGATCAAAGAGGTGGGGCTGGTGCCATGAGACTTTGCTGCCTGTGCCAGACGGAGCTTGGTGGAGTCCTTGCCCAGAGCACCTCCTAGGGACGGGCTTGTTCCGGACTTGAATGTGATACCCAGGGACGGACTGACAGTGCCCTTCGCCTAGGACCGGAGGGGCTCCTGCATTTGACAACCAGGATGAGTCAGTCACCCTAACTGGCTCAGCAGAGGCCCCGTGCTCCTGGCTGCTGGCTCCTCAGGCCTTCAGAACACGCCCAGAACATTTTCTTGGACTTAGGCCAGACAGGTGAGATGGTTTCACTGGTTAAGGAGCAAAGAAAGACACCATTTGTTTTTTCATTGCGCTTTTATTTTGGTGCTATCTAATGTCAGGAGATGACACCAACAGGATATCACTAGGAAAGATGACTCCAGCCTCTTCTATTTCCAGTTGGGGGCCTCCCCAGGGTGGGGGGGGGGGCTATGAAGGGAAATAGGGGCTTCTGATAGGGAGTCCATGGTGGTCAATGAGAAACAGCTTTTCTAAATGTAGGTCAAGCCTGGCCTTACCAAGTGATGGGCATAGCCATTTGGGACAGCCTACTTGTTTGGCTTCTTCTGCGCCAAGCCATCTGACGTGGCCCCAAGTTTTGGGCTTTGGGGCGCCGTTTGGCTGCTCTGAGTTTGGGACGGCTTGGGCTCAGAATCCTTGTTAAGGCATGTGCACTCCGGCTTGGGCTCCAAACAGCAGCATTTGGGCTCAATGCAGCAGGGGGGTTTTGACGGGCAGCAGGGTTTTTGCGGGCAGCAGGGTTTTGGCGGGCAGCAGGGGGGTTTGGGTGGACAGGCGGGTTTTGGTGAGCAGCAGCAGGGGGGTTTTGGCGGGCAGGAAGGGGGTTTTGGTGGGCAGGGGGGTGATTTTGGTTGGCAGCAAGGGGGTTTTGGTGGGCACGGGTTGCATTTTGGTTCACACATCTTCTGGAGTTTTAGATGTCCTAGAAGAAAGAGAAGAACATTCTCAGAAGAAACCTTGGCTTCCTGGATTCATTTCCCCCCAAATTTATCCATCCTCAGAGATATGACTCAGACCAGGGCTGGCATAGCAGGGCTGGACACCCTCAAGGCCACGGCCAGTTCACAATTCTTGCCTTCCCCTATGTCAGTGTGTTGGGTCCTCACTTAGCTAATGAGGAGCAGTGTGACCTTTAGTGGCCTGAGTGTGGCTCCAGTGTCAGGCACTTCACAAACATTATCTCATGAGTGACCACAGCCTGCCTAAGAGGTGGGCGTTCTTACCCTATTCTACTCATGAGGATGATTGAAGTTCAGCCTCAACTGCTCATAAGTGAAGGCAAGCCAGGCTGTATCCCAGCTCAGAGCATGTGCTTGGTCCGGTCTCAACTGTGGTCCTCAGGGACCCAGGTGCAATGGGGCCATTAGTCACACCCTTCCTGAATGCACCATCTCACTCCGTGCCCCTCAGCACGTGGGCAGTCACCAGCGGGGAAGGGGGCCGGGGATGACACCAACAGGATATGGACAGGACATTGCTCCTGGCATCTCAGGCCAAGGTCCAGCCCTGGCTCTACAAGCCCCAAGGCATGGGGCAGGGGCAGCTCTCCTCACCCTTCTGGGCTGTATCTCTTCCTCTCTATATTGTCAGTGTCAGAGAGGCGAGGAGGCATGAATTGTCCTAAGACTCAACCATCCAGGTCTTTTATAATTTCCTGATTCTTCCAGGAGCAAGAAAAACCAAAACAACTCTTCCTTTGCTTCTTATCAACCCACCTTCCTTCCACCCAGGATATCCAAGTTCTCCCGGCAAGGTCCCTAGGCCCTGCCCTGATATGTGGCCCCTGGGGCAGCCCCTCCATGGTCTCTGTCCTGTCCCTCCTGGGGCACATGGATGAAAGCCACTGTCCAGGCCCCAGAGCAGGACAGAGGGTGTGGCCAGGAGAGCCCTCTAGCCTTGGGAGAGGTGTGGAGGGAGGGGAAATGAGCATGCACCCCAGCTAGGGAGGGGCCTGGCCTGTCACCGAGTGAAGGAGGATGGGTAAGGGCGCTGCAGTGACAGCCGCTGAGGTAGAATTGCCACCCCCTGCCAGCTTCCAGCACCCAGTTTTTAAACTGAGCCAGTGGCTGCCATGGGCTTTCCAGTACACACACACGCTCATAGACCTGTGTGTGCATGTGGGCACACGCTGATATGTGTGTGTGTGTGTGTGTGTGTCCATGCGGAAGCACAAGCTCAATGAACAACCTGAGGTTTCTGACAATGGCTGTGTGTCTGGACCAAGTAGAGATGTCTTTGTCCTTGTTCATTAAGCTTTAAAGCCAGAGCGTGTCTCAATAGCTCATAAAGGTGCTCATTTCTGATTGGCCTCAGTCCCTCCTGCCAGTGGACCCTTCAGAGTCCTCTGTCCCATCCCTGCTCTGCCAACCTGCCCCCCCCCCCCGCCCCCGGTCAGCCCTGCTCCACAGTCTCCAACTGAAGCCTGGAAGCCACATTTCTCATCTTTTTGTCCGTTTCTGTGTTCTTAGGATGGGGGACTCCTGGGGACAGGAACTACAAGTCCCCCTCACACCAAAGCCTCCCCGAAGGTTACCGGAGTGGGCCGGAGACTGGACCTCCCCCTCTCTGCCATAGAAGGTGGCTTTGGGTCACCGAAACATGCGGGATTCTCAAATTAAGTGGCTCCCAAAGAGCACCTGTCAGGTGACCACCTCCACGGCAGGCCCAGGGTCTTGGCTGTCTTGGATAATGGGTTGTAGGTGCTTAGCCTCAACTCTGTTCGTCTGGGGATCCACTTGAATCAGCTCACGTGCACAAGCCGGGTCCCACTGAGCCTGGCTCGGCTGCTGCCTCCACCCCTGGAAACAGTAACTTTCCAACTGACAAGCTGTGGCCCTGCCCCGCCCAGCCCCTCTGCACCTAAACCTTCAGAACCCGCAGAGCCTCCTCTTGGCATCTCCCTGTGGGAAGGAGCCCCAACCTGTGCCTGCGGAGGCCATCGCCACACTCCTTGCTGTGGACTGAGGGGCAGACTCCCCTTTGGGGCCCACTCTGCTGTGAATTACTGAACTGGAGCATCAGGAGAGAGAGAAACGGGAGGAAGAGTCACTTTGAAGGCCCTGTGCTTGGGTCAGCTGCCTCCACACTCCCAAGCCCTGGGCTGTGTGCCTGCAGTCTGAACTGGGTCAGGGGCAGGTTCTCACCTGTGAGGGGAAAGTGACTTCTGAGATAGGGTGTTGGCCTCAATTCACCCGTGACTCTATGCCTGTTGTTCAGGAAGTCATTCGGTCATTCAGGAAGAGGTTTCTGCTTAGATTCAAAAACCGGACCCTGAACCAGGACTGCTAAGGGGTGAGAGTAGGGACAAGTCCCACAGTCTCCCCTTCTAGGGCAAGAGACTGCAAAGCCCTGACTGGGGGACTCAGATGGTTGGAGTGTTGTCCCATACGCCAAAAAGGTTGTGGGTTTGATTCCCAGTCAGGGCACATACCTGGGTTTCGCACATATGGGAGGCAACCAATTAATGTAAGTTTCTCTCTCTCTCTCTTTCTCTCTCTCTCTCTCTCTCTCTCTCTCTCTCTCTCTCTCTCTTTCCCTCTCCCTCTTTCTCTCTCTCCCTCCCACCTCCCCCTCTCTCCTCCTCTGTGCCCATGGTTTACATTTCTCCCCCTGAAGGTCACTACTCCTGAATTGACAGTTCACAGCTCTCTGTCCACCCGGAAGTCCAGCATGTCAGGCTCCATCTTTCATAGTCTGGGCTGGGCTGTTTCTACATCCTGGTGACCAGAGGGCACCCAGGTTCCCATCTGTGTTCACCTGGTGACATCCCCTCTGAACACAACTCTTGTGGGCAGATCCTGGGAACAGGTCTTGGATGGGGGCTTTGCCATATCAAAGATGGAGAGGAGCTTAGGGATCAGCCTTATGCACGAAGCATAGGGAGGAAAGGAAAGTTCCCCCAGGTCCATGCCTCCTGAGCCAGCACTGTCTCCATTGTCTCGCTGCCTTGAGAGTGGCAAGGCTGCCCTCATTGTGACACGCCCACCAGCCAGTCCGGTCCCCAGTCTTCCATGTGTGCAAGGCGGGTCCTTCCATGAGGGCCTTGGATGAGTTCCTTCAGGTATCAGACTGGCTCAGAGCATATTCCTGTTAAATTCTTCTCCCCTCTGTCTGAATCTGTATGTGTGCTCTTCCCCTGGCCTGGGACCCTCCCTTCTCTAGCTCCATCCCCACACCCTCACTAAATATTACTCAACCCTGAAATCTCAGCTTAAACATCATTCCCTTGAGGAAAACTCCCTTAACACATAGGGTCAGTGCCCCGATACAACTTCTTGGCACCCCGTGTACTTTTCATTATAGTTTTATGATCCCCCTAACTGTCTGACTTATCCTCTAGCCTGTTCGTTTAATAAGCACAGATGTCCTTGCTACCCTACTTGCCACTGTGCTCAGCATTGAACACACTGTGACCTTATGGGGGCTTCAATAGTAAGGAGTCAATGAATGAATAAATGAACAAGCTATGAAGAGAAGACCCAAATGACAAGTTTTCTCTGGGTTACCTGCCTGGCCACTTCTTTTCAGTCTCTTATTTCATGATTTTCAGGCTCGGTTTCTCACGAAACGGTCTTCCCTGGGCTGGTTCCAGCAGATCGGACCCTCCCTCAGCAGCCTAGTGAGCCCATGACTATCAGAAGCCAAGTGGTTTCTCTCCCCTCCCAGTGCCAGGATTCTGAGGTTATGAGCCTCTGTGACACGGTCATTGTCCCCAAGATTCTGTGACTATGACTATGACTGACTCACCCCGCCCCCTGCTGGCTGGACAGCAGGACTCCTCTTAGTTTCTTCTCCCCTGAAGGGCAAAGGGAGCTCTTTAGTTAACCTGTAATCATTCCATCACCTAAAACATAAGCCTAAAATGCACAGTTGTACTGAGTGTCTATTATCTATCAGGCTCAGTCTAAAGTGTGAAGTGTTTAAGCTCAATAGGATATAGTTCACATTCTCAAAGCTCTTCTAGTTCAATATAGAGACAATAGAGAATGCCAATACTGTGTGATGAAAATGACAGTAGGATAGCACAGGAGACCAAGGGTGCACATAGGGTCAGGTTTGGGGTCAGGAATGCTTTCTGGAGGGAGTTATGTGTCAGCAGACTTGGATGGCACTTAGAGATAAGTAGTGGGACATGGAGGTGTGTGAGAGAGGGCATTCAGACTCAGAGATGGAAAAGCGTGGACTCTGTTGGGAAGAAGCTCAGCGGGGCTGGAGCAGGAGACAGGAGAAGAGGTAGAGTAAGCTACAAACGGTGGTGGGAGCTGTATTGATGAGGGCTTGAACCCCATGAGAAAGAGTTTGGATTTTATCCTGAAGACAATGGAAGCCATTGAGGGGTTTTAAGCAGGGCAGAAGCAAGGACTCCTTGGGAAGCAAGGTCTCTGTTTTGTTTTGTTTTTTCATTTTGATGTTCCCATCGTCTAGCTCAGCACACACACACACACACACACAATACATTTGTACTGGCTGAAAGACCTTCCCTAAGACGTCTTCAAGACTCACCTCTTCCAAATCTTTCCTTAAATGTCACTTTCTAAATGAGGAATTGTAGCCCCATCTTCCCATTTAAGATTACAATCTGCCACACTTTCTCTGACTCCAATCACCTTTACACAGTTTATTTTCTTCAGTAGCTCTATTCACATACATACAATATATTATACATATATATAATTGATTTATGTTACCGCTTAATGTCTTTCTTCTCTCACTAAAATCTTCAAAAAGGCAAATCTTGTTGTTTTTTTTTCTACAGCCATATCTCAAGGTCCTAGAATCGTTCCTGGCACATAGGAAATACTAAAACAATATTAGTTGAGTATAAATGATGATAGTTACTCATTTTTTTGCTGGGGAGTGGGGGGTGGGGAGGAAATCACAGTTTGTCTGCCATAGCTGTGGTGTCTCCTTTCTCCTCAGCTCCAATTAGCCTCACCAATGGTGAGAATTCAGGAGGCCCTTTAGGATATAGTAGAAGAATTTCCAAGTAAGTCATGACTGTACATGGCTGCTGTAAAATCTAGCTGAAGGCTCAGTTTTACTATCCCTTGGTGGAAGATACAGCTTTACTGCCCCGTTGTGTTAAGGTAGAGAAAAACCCAATAGTCTCACAAATTTATTTTCTTAGTTACACATCAAAGGAAAATAAATTTGTCTAGTAAAATGCCCACTATTTAATAACTTTAAACAGTATCTCAAGTATATACTGATATTGAAAAATAATATAAATAACATTTATGAGTTTTCCCACCCATCTTATATAATAAAAGGGTAATATGCAAATTGACCCTAACAGCAGAGTGACTGGGAATCACTGGTCACTATGACACACACTGACCACCAGGGGGTAGACGCTCAATGCAGGAGCTGCCCCCTGGTGGTCAGTGTGCTCCCACAGGGGGAGCTCTGCTCAGCCACAAGCCAGGCTGATGGCTGCCAGTACAGTGGCGGTGGTGGTGGGAGCCTCTCCCGCCTCCTCAGTGGCACTAAGGATGTCCAACTGCAGCTAGGCCTGCTCCCCACTGGCAAGTGGATATCCCCCGAGGGCTCCCAGAGGGATGTCTGACTGCCAGCTTAGTCCCAGCCCCTTGGGGAGTGGGCCTAAGCCAGCAGGTGGTCATTCCCCAAGGGGTCCCAGACTGCGAGAGGGGACAGGCCGGGCTGAGGGACCCTCCTGAGTGCACAAATTTTTGTGCACCAGGCCTCTAGTTAGATAATAAACAGCAAGGCAGAAGTTAACCAGAAATTCTACATGTGAATTAGTGCCCGGGTTAAAGGTCATGTGCTCCCAGTTCAGATAAGCTGTCAGTGACCTTCTGACCTCCTCTGGTGAGGTGTGTTATTCTCTTAAATGTATATTGCATGATAAGAATAAACATATATAATGTCATTTGGTGACAAGGATACATTATTTACAATATTTGTAAATGTCACTTGCATTGTTTAAAATAGAATACCTATGGCATATAGAGTGCCATAGCATGGAAACTCTAATATTCTGTAGAAGCTTTCAAAGATTTTAACAACTGCAACCATTTTTAAATAAAGTATTACATTGGGACCACGATATACAAAACAAACAAGAGTTTATTCATTTAAGTTTTTTCCTCGAAGTCAAATTTACATCAGAAAATCAAGTAAGAGAAATTGGGCTTTTCTGATGAACACACAAAAATTAACATTTATGAGTTAATGCTGCAGAGGACAGTTGCAGTCTTATTATTGGTTTTAGCATCCACTCTTTTTTATATTTCGTTCTGGTTGGACAGTATTGGGAACATTGTAATTAATTCTTTGCACATGGTAACCAGGGCCTCTGCTCAGAGTTGCACAGACAGTGTGATGTACAAGCCCTGGGGCCCCAGGGAGTCCCCACCTACCAGCCAGCACTAACACCTGGGGTTTGTTTCTTTGTTAGGTTTCAATAGCTCAGCTTTCAATTTCAGCACATTTTTCCATCAGACTAATCTCAACATTTAACAACAGAGTCAGAGAGGGTTTGAGAACTGTCCACAGCAATATTTAAGAACGGTTCACAGTCTTTATTAAACAGTGTAATACCAAAAGAACACAAAATTCAGTATGTTGGACAATGTAAATAGTTGTTGTTGCGTAGACAAATATGTGACATGACATGATATAATGCGATGTGACATAAAACCATATGATGTAATACTTCCCTGGGTTTTTTGCTCATGGTTCCCTCTGCCTAAAGTGCTGTTGCTCCAGATATCCACGTGGCTCCCTTCTTCACTTCCTGTAAAGAGGACTTTATCACACAGGCCTCCCTTGACCATCCTGTATAAGCTAGCATGGCCCTCGGCAATCTCCGTTCCCCCAACCTTCCTTTCTTTCTTCTCCGTCCCACTTAGAAGCATTGAATATAGCATACATTTAACTACTAACATAGTTATCATCTGCTTCTCCCAATGGACTTGAAGCTCCATGAGAGCAGGAGCCATTTCCTTTTTATTAATAACTATATCTTCAACTCTTAGATCAATGCATAGCATGTGGTAGGTGCTTAATAAAAATTCGTTTAATAAATTAATAGTAAATAAATGTTTTATAAAGATTGAATTTATTTTTAATGTTGTCAAAAGTGTTCATTCCACTGTTTATACTTTATCTGCTGTTTAAACATAGTAACATTGCAATACTGTATATGTTGAGTCTTTTCAGTTAATCAAACAGATCAGCAAAATTTGGCAACTGATTGAACTATGATTGTTTTTTATATATTTTATTGATTTTTTTACAGAGAGGAAGGGAGAGGGATAGAGAGTTAGAAACAAATGGGTAACAAATGAAAAAATGCCATTTTCTCTCATTTCATATAAATAACACTGGAAATCTAGTAATTTAAAGCCAATTTTGTGAATGGTTTTGTCAGACCTTGTGTTACAACATGTTAGCATCTTATTAAATTCATGCAGTCCACAGCAATTACTTGAGCATATGTCAGTAATAGTCTCTATACAAAGCACAGTTCCTACAGTTTTTCTTGCCTTTGCTTTTGCAATATCAATATAAAAATAACATTTTGCCTATCTATTTAATAATGTGTTAAAAAATCTGATCTCAGTATATAAAATTGTTTTCTACCTTTTTTAATCCTTATTTGAGAATATTTTCCCATTGATTTTAGGGAGAGGAAGGATGAGAAAAAGAGAGGGAGCAAGAAAGACAGAGAGAGAGAGAGAAACATCGATGTCCCTGACTGGTGATCGAATCTGTAACCTGGGTATGTGCCCTGACCAGGAATCAAACCTGCCACCCTTCAGTGTATGAGATCACGCTCCAACCAACTGAGCCACACTGGCCAGGGCAAGCTGTTTTCCTGAGTGTGTGTCAGTCATCTTTATATTTACTTGCTTGAACATATAGTAACAAAATAAACAAAATTCTTAACAGCCATACATACTCCTGCTCAGTTTAATGTAAGTATCTCATGATCTCAACATTTAGAATAATTCATAAAGTGTGGTTGATGTCATACTGGAATCTTTCTGGACTTTATCAGCAAATGATCCTAATTGCATTCTAAATCAGTCATCTAACATCCTTCTTACAGGGTCAACAACACGTGACCTTTAGCAAGCTATTCTCTAGCGATGCATGTTTTTCTCTTAGTACAATATGGAAACCCACTTTAAATATAATATAAATGTGTTTTCATTGCCAGATTTAAATTTAAATTAACTTTTTAAATTAACATTTAGCTATTTCAAGACAATGTATACTATACTTTCTAGCAAAAAAAAAAAAAATGACATTTTAAATTATCAGGAAGGAGCTGGCTTAGCAAGATTGTGAAATTTCACTTCATACATCCTGTCAGGAATTTAACCTATTTTTAACCTTTATAAAGAGTACATCCTGGTGATAAAAACATAATTACGGCATGCTATTTTGGGGAAAATTTGAGTCAAATTTTGGGCACCTGGCATTAATTTTGTATACTGTAATCATTATGGTAATTGATAGTTGAAAATCACCTAGTACCAGTACTGTGTGAAGAGAACGGACTCGGGCAGGTGGATATGTTCGAGGAGAGTATTTGTCATGGCTTTTTAAACCGAGATCTGAAAACCACAAATACCCCTGTGTCATTTCCTTCTTGAGCATACGATTCCCCCAAATTAGAAGGGTTTGGAGGCTAAATTCTGGGACTGGGAAGCAGCGTGTCCTTAATGGGCAGGAAAAACCTGTGTTGGTGGCACCAGGAGCAGCGGCAATGGAATAGCTGTTACTTAGGGAACAGCCCAGACCTTTCCTTACACATCCTTCTAAAACTGCTCAGAGTGGAGTCTACCTTAGTGGGAAGGTCCCATCTGGCTGGCTCATTGTGAGGTCTCCTTGAAGACTCCAGGCTCATGGGGGTTCCTCAGAGCCGAGGATGGGGGAATCAACAAACACCAAGAAGTTCAAGGTGCCAAGAAAGATAAGCTTTATTTTTTAATACATTTATTTTATTGATTTTTTACAGAGAGGAAGGGAGAGGGATAGAGAGTTAGAAACATCCATGAGAGAGAAACATCCATCAGTTGTCTCCTGCCCACCCCCTACTGGGGATGTGCCCACAACCAAGGTACATGCCCTTGACCAGAATCGAACCTGGGACCCTTCAGTCTGCAGGCCGACGCTCTATCCACTGAGCCAAACCGGTAGGGCGATAAGCTTTATTTTTGCACACAGATGAGGCTTTGGGAAGCAGAGTTTCCTGTAGCATTCAGGTCTCCTTGACCTAGGAATAGAGCCAAGGTCAGGAGGTGTGAGGCTCTCAGCAAAAAAGAGGGGTCCATCACCTACACAGCTAGGCAGCTTAGTTGGGGAGGAGAGAACAAGGCTGAGAGTGAGGAAAGATGTCCATTCGATGCTGGTCCTTGTCTGCGGATCTTTGGCTCCTCAAAAGTAACAGATCAGCTGCAGCCCCCAAGGCCGTGGCAACAACTGGAACAACAACAGTGTGAAGGTTCCCTCACACAGCAGGAGGAAGGCTGGGGCTGGCCTAGGCAGACGTCTGGAAACCGGTGAGACACCAGAGAGCAGCAGTCAGAAATACAGCAACTATGGATACAGCAGGAGGGAGCAGGAGGTGGGCAGGGCGCCGGGCAGGGAGGACGGGCCTGAGGGACCTGAGGGGCCTGAGGGGCCTGAGGAGGGCACTTGGGTGGGCATTTGGGGAGGCACTTGGCAGGAAGCTGGCACTTCTGCTGGCTCTGTTGGCAGGACATCTTGGAGAAAGTCCAGTTACTCTAAAAAACAATGCAGATAGTTTGAAAGTCCAGTGAATACAAATGTAATTTGTATCAGTATCTTTCTACAGAGTCTGAAGTTCCGTCATCGATTCTGTGGCTCCAGGGCCCCTACTCACAGCAGAGTAGGCCTGCTTTCCTGGCACAGGAGCAGCCAGGCAGTAGGTAAGTTAGAATTTGGTGACACCTTCTCCTGGTTCTACCAAGACTCTCTGGCTACAAAAGCAGCAACTTAGAGCGCTGAGTAGTTCCCAAAGTCTTAAATTGCTTTTATCACATCTCCTGATTTATGCGTTCTAGAAACCAGGTGTTGAGCCTGAGTCCCTGGTTATGCCACTGGTCCTCATCATTTCCCTTTTTTCCTTTCTTACATCATGGGCTCTGCCTTTAGAGCTTCCCCCAACCCCACCCCAGTCTTGAGTTAACATTCAGCCTCCTCTGGGATTGCTACTTTGGAGCCAACACAATGATTTCCACGAGCTTGATCCTCCTGCAATGACCAGTTAGTTCCCATTCTTTCCAACCTGGAGTGGCTTGATCCCATTCAGCTGATTCAGAGTGGCAGTCCCTGCCATTCCTGAACTGCCATCGGGCCAGAAAGGACACTCACCTTGTTCTCCTAACCTCAGGCAAGCGATGGGTGCGTCAAATGAAGTGAGGACACAGTGTGATCTGAGGACTTTTATACATATCCTGCACCCAACACGAGGGAATGAGCCACGATGATGTGAAAACTGTTCCCAACCAGGTGGTTATGATGACGACGTCTCACGTTCCAGGGCTCTGTCATTTTGTCACGCTCAGTCACTATTGGGTCTTCCTCATGAGTATCCTCCCCATAAACCTGGGAAGGATTTTTATAAAGATAAGAAGGTCCTGACTTATGGGGGAGTTTACAATGGCACAGCTTAGGGATTGAATTGAAGGTGTCTGGAAGAATCCAAAGCATGCTGGAGATGAAAATCTAAAGCCACAAATGTCAGATCAACCAAGGATATAGCTCAGAGTTTCTGTAGGTTCTACCAACAGGTTGGGAACCAGTAATCTAAGCACCCATGGGGCACTACTGAGTGCTCAGTGTACCTGGTTCAGATTCCAATGTACCTAAAACATTGACCAACAATGTAGCGTCATAGAAAGGTCCAGTTGGAAAGGGTTTTAGTTCCCTACTTACACTCCATATGTAGACGAAGACACTGAGCGCCAGAGAGGACAAAGGAGTTGCTCAAAGCTGTACAGAGTCTGAACTGGTAGCCAGCTTCTGAGTCTCTGATCACAGTCCCCCCTTTCAACCTGTGTGGTTATAGCCCCTGAAATCTACTGTCTCCTCAGCTCCCTCTTCCTTCATGCCACTCCCCACCCAGTGTGTTTTCCATAGTCCATCATTTCAACCATTCTTTTGCCAAGACAGTAAACTCTTCACCCCTTTGGCTTGTCAATACACTTGACTGACAAAACCTCAACCCTGGCTGAATCCTCTCTGCTATGCCTAGCTGCTATAGAAATAATTTATTTTTTAAAAAATAGATACTTTGGCAGGTTGGCATTATCATAAGATCAAGTTCATCCACCTAGGCTAGTTTCAAAGCACTGCTTGGCAATCCTATATACTTCTCCGTATTCACTACACACACACACACACACACACACACACACACACACACAAGATTTCTATCAAACCTTCTCTGCTGCCTGTGCTTAGATAATACTTCTGCTGCTTCTTGGGGCAAACAGTAGCTGTCAAATGTAAGGTACTTCCACTTCCCACTACCAGTATTCAAGCCAACCCATGCCTGCCACCCATCCTTTATGACTTCCTGTGTTAGAGGAGGAGCAGCCCCTTTCGTTTCCTAATGCCTGACTCTACTCTTTTGCTCTGGATCCTTATATCTTCAACCTCAATTACATTAGTTTCTCCTAGGAAATGCCCCTAAGGTATCTGTATTTCTGATAACAACTGGCTTGTATTTATTTTTTAATATCTATCATCCTGGATAGAATGAAATCTCAGTGTTAGCTAGTTCACTCTTTATCCCCAGCATCTACACAGTGCTTAACATTCTTGTATGTGCTCAAAAAAAAATTTGCTCAATGAATTAATGAGTCATTTGGGGGTGAAGTTAAAATCTCCCTCCTTCCACCCCTTAGAGAGGGTCCCTTGGGAAGCAGGTCAAAGGCAGGCACATGGGACAGGTGTGGAATGCTGCCCCAAGAATGGAGTCATGGATACTGGCCCACAACGAGGGCTTTGCAGTGGAAGTCAGGGCTCTGGTCCTGGCTCTGATACTCCTGGGTTCCGAGGAGACTGGACCACATGATCTCAGTACAGCTTTAAGTCTGTATTTGCATTTATGAGCATCAGATCTCCAAGAAGCTAACACCTAGCCCAAGTGTTCCTTTCCTGGTCTCTTCTTTCTTTCTGCTGAACATATTTTACCTGGGGATGGCGATGTTTGGTGAACTTGATGAAGAAGGGAGAGATGGTCGCTGGAGTGTCTATGAGGATATGAAATATTCAAAGGTAGGTCATGCTATGAGGAAGCAACTTCATCTAATCTGTTTAGTTCATCCTACTTATTAGAGGAAAATCACTTAACTTCTGGCCTTGTGCCAAAGCAGAGCATTGTGTATACAGTATTTGGGACTCTTGCCTGATTTGCCTCTCCTAACTGAGAATATGAGATACTGAGGCCCAGATATGTAGGGATAGGTAAAAGTAAGCTCCTTTCCTGCAATGGCCCCCACTAAGATATTACAAATAATTTTAAAAGGTTGGAAAGTATTGTTCTATTGTGTTGATCCAACACCATCAAGGAGCTACTGGTTCAATAATGAAAAATTATTTATCCCAAGAGAAACTCGCTTCTTGTAGTAACTTTGCTAATACTCCTTCATGGATATTAATTGCTGAGTGCCTGTTTTGTGCAGGGTTTTGAGAATTCAAAGATGAAGATACTTTTTTGCCCTTAAGGAATGGTACAAATGGGATGATATGAGGAAAAGGAAGTGCAAATTTATTCTCAATCTTCCATCCATCAAACATGTTGTTTGCACTGTTGCAGCACATAGCTCCATGAGTTTCTTATTGTTAATCCTATTTTACAGATAAAAGAGACCAAGGCTCAAAAACAATGGAAGGTAGTCAGGAAATGAGGGATAATTGCTGTTGTAGAAGGAGAGAAGAATACGTGCATGAGCACAGAGATGTGAAAGGGCTTGATCTCTTGGGGAAACAGAGGAGCCATGATATTGGAGAAGGGTGAGAAGTGGGACACTAGCTGGACAGAAAGAAGGGAAGGGCCCAGAACACGAGAGATTTACTTGCTGGGTTGTGTACTGTAGCTTATAGATAAATGGCTTCCAAATTAGAGTCTTTGAAGCTTTGTTGCCAAGGATGTTCAAACATCACCTCTTTCATGAGCCACTCCTCCTGACATATGAGTTGCTTTGTGTTTGGGTGCTCCCCACCCTCCCTCCATGCCTCCACCATTGTCTGTTGCATCAGCTTCATGTATCTACATAGTACAGAAGCTGGAAGAAGATGGGTCTAGAATTGGAGCACAGGCATTTGACAGATAGTAGGTTGAAAATATGTTTTAATTTACTTATTTTTCTTCATCACTTTACTTATATGGGGGTTCCTAAAAACTTGGAGTCACATTTTTAAAATACCATCAATTTTTTAAAGAATATTTTTTATTTAAAAATTTTATTTTAATTTTTCCCATCACCATTTATCCCCTCTCTGCTACCTTCCATCTCCTCCTACCCACTACATTCCTGCAATCATCACACTGTTGTCCATGAGCTTTCTCTTTTTTGTTCAATCCCTCCACCTCCCCCAACACACACACTCCCACTAGAGCTATCTGCCTGAAAATACCATCAATTCTTAATCCTTGACTATTTAAGTTGCCTAGGAGGAGGCAAAAATCTGGGCTTCCACTGACCCCATGCTGCAGAGAAATTACATTTTTACCTGCTTTGTATTTTGGAGGTATACATTTGATTTAACTTGAAAACAGGATAATGCTGCTTAAAAAGTTTGGTCAGAAGCAATTGGGGCATCTTTGGTCATTTAAGTAAGGAAGTTACATGATAAGATTTACATTTTAGGAAGATTATTGGTATCAGGTGACCTTGACTTGGTTACTGAAGAAGCTGAAGTCTGTGAATGGCCAGGCTAAAGTGTGATAAGAGACTCAGAACTGGACCTGGGCAAGCTCTTTGTCAATGAGCTTGTAGACAGAGAGACTGGCTGGAAGGTAATTGGGGGTCTTTACCTGACTGCGGCCTCCCTAAGCACAGTTCATGCATTCCTGGACTCTGCTGTCATCTGTTCAAACATTCCCTCACCATCCTGCCTGCTGAGGATTCAAACATGCTATGGATTCCTGCCTGTGTTAGGTGTGCCCCTTAACAGAAGGGTGAGGTTCCAGCGAGGCCAGCATTGACATGCATGAGATTCTTATCAAGCTCATTCCCAAGCGATGAAAGAAAGGAAAACAAGGACCTTCCTCTGCCTGAAGCAGTCAGGCCTGTGAGCCGTCCTCCAGTGGGCTAGAATCCCAGTGAGCAGGCCGCATGTGGGTCTGACTCTGGCAAAGATCATTGGAAGGGAATTCACAGTCTTCCCAAGGGCAATGGAATTCATTGGTCATTGAAGAGCTGATGCTTCTCTTGGGATGGAGGAAACATTCAAGACCCATGTTCAATAACCGTGTCCAATGGCCCTGTGGGTCTTCGCGCATCGCAATTAGTAGACAAAAGAAAGGGAAAAGACTTACTCATTCTAACACACCCCCATCCCTTCTATGAGGTGGCCTCTAAAGCCAATTATTCTCCCTGTCTGTGAAGTGTGAGCTAAACACATAGGCCCACCATGTATAATATGATGGTTAAAAGAAATATTATGAGCAAAGAAACCAGCACTGTCCTGCATTCAGTGGTGTTCCATAAGCAGTACAGTGCCAGCATTACCATTGTTTACTGTAGTCCCAGGCATTCCCCAGCTTCTGAGTCCTATACCCATGGCATTGGGGGGCACACACGGATATCATGTGGCACCAGCATGACAGCCTTTTTTCTCTCTAATATCTTCTATGGACAAGAAAGGGGGCCCATGATAACCTGACAAGCTCAGGGGAGGCCTGTATCAAACTCAAAGACCTAAAGTAACCACAAAGGATGGTCTGAAATTAAAACTTTAATTAGAAGCAGTTATGGTGGGTGGTCATGTCCTAGGCCAGTATTCTCCCTGACAAAGGTCAATCTTTACCTTGACTGAGCCTATTGTCTTTTCGCATCTACAAAAACATATTGTTTTTTGTTTTGTTTATATTGTTGAATAGTCAGGGTAACTTGTAACTTCCTTTTTCCAGACCCCTCAGGGCACAACCAAGTGCCCTGGGCTGTAGGACAAATATCACAAATTCCTTCATTGCTATTGTTAGCATATTAATTGTTGACTGTTAACTATCCTGTACTGACCTAAGTAAAAGACATATGTATCTATCATTTTACTTTTTATCCAATCCCAGAGGTCCCCCACCCTTTGCTTTCTCCAACTCCCTAATCTATCATTTCATGTAACCCACTTACCTCTCCTCCTTTGATTGTAATGTATAAAACAAGGTGAAAACTGCCATTCTCTGGAGCATTATCCCAATAACTTGAGATCCTGCTTCCCAGCAATTGTCAACAGTTTGACTCAAATAAACTCACAGAAATTCTTTACAGTGTACCGATGAATAATATACTAGTTGAACAATTAGCACAGGGAATCCAAGTACTGACTAAGAAAATGTGAATAGGCCAAAATATTAAGTAGTATTTTTGTCAAAGAGCATTAGTTTTTGTCAAACTTTTCTCCAATAGTTGTTTGGTGAATATCTGTTTTTAATAAAGAGCAAAAATAAAAAACCAGATATTTTTAGATGGTAAGCTTTACACAATCAACCAAACATTAATATTTTGCTTTTTCTCTTAGGGAAAAATTATATTTCCCCCCAGAAATCTCTCACACAAACATAACAGAACTTTTAAAATCATGTTTAAATACCTATGAGCTAAATATGGAAGTTCAAGAAATGTTCTATCAAAACTCATAGAGCATTTTCCTCTCAAAAGGAGAAGCATCTATACTTTCATTACAAATATTGATTTTATGACAGTAAACTAGGTAGATATTGTCAAGTTTCTCTGACATTGCTTTTCTGCATAACTAAATTCTTCCTTTAGCTGGAAAAAGAAATCTCTTTCCTGAAAATGATTTACTTAAATTGAGGTATTTTAACTGCTCCCAAATGCTGAAAAAAAAATCTTCATAAGCTTTTACAATTCTAGAATTACAATTCAAAAAATTACTAAGAATAATCACCAATGAGAATGTTTATTTTACTATGTTTAGACAGCACAAGAATGGAAACAACGTAAGTGTCCAATATTAGAAAACTAGTTACACAAATTATGGTGTCTTCACACAATTGTGTTATTTATTTATTAACATAGAAGAGTTTTGACATAAATTATATTGTTAGGTTAAAAACACAGGTTATAAAATATTCTGAAGTTATCCCATTTTATAATTTTCAGGAAATGTAGAAATCTATGGTATTATTAGCAGTGGTTATTTGAGGTGATAAGATTTGCAATTAGTCTTAATCATCTTACTTATGCTTATCTGCCTTAACAAATCTTTATAACATGAAACGAGTATGTATCATTTGCTTAATTAGAAAAATTATACATACAAAATTATAATTTTATATAATTTTGATATACCTACAGGTATATATATATAGTAGTAGAGACAAAATCAGGCCCCAGCAATCAGGAAGACTACTAAGTCCTGGAAATAGGCATCCTCTACAATATAATCTATTAGGGTGAGTACTTGGAAAAAAATATTTTCTGTCCACCCCCCAGAAAGTGAGAATCAGATAAACATTGTTCGTGGAACCTAGGTTGATATGTAACATAGCTGAGCCTCAAGCCCCTCCAGACCCCTATACTTTAACACAGGTTCCCCCAACTTCAGGCTCATAGACCCTGAACTTGGCCCAGACTTTCCCCAGATGACAGTACTTCGGTAGCTGGGATTTTCTACCTTAAGTTCAGTAACTCCGCTGATTTGAGTTATTATAAAAGAATTCAGGTTACAGTCCCACATCCTCATCTTACACCCGACACTCCAGCCAAATTAGAATTCATGCCGTTGGCAAGTACCACACATGACATGCATCTGTTTATGCAGTATCTTCCACCTGAACGATTCTTCCTCCTCACTCCACCCACAGGACCAGAGCCGGCTTAACTTTAAAGGCCCTGTTTAAACGCTACCTACGCCAGGGAGCCTATTCCCTCCAACAGCACACATGCTCTCTCTGTTTCGGACTTCTTTTTTTTTTTGTTTTTTCAGCATGTCTTTTTATTTTTTTATTTTCCCTTTATTGATTAAGATATTACAAATGTGTCCTTGTCCAGCCCGGGGAAACCACCTTAAGTCAACATAAGCCTCTCCCTGCTGTCCTTGACCTTTTGAACTTTTTGTTTCCCCTTTAAGTATTTTTTGACACAAAGTGGGGAAAAATAAGTCAATCAGCTTAAAATTATATTCATTAGTTCACATATTTCAATCTAGAGAGTACATTGCCTCTCCAACTAGATTGTAAGCTTTCCTAGAGCAGAGACAAACCTCCTACTTGCATCTGCAATCACAGAGCCCCGTACACAGTAGGTACTAGTACAAGCATAAGTTTATTACATTGAAGCCTTCAGCGCTAGGATTATGTGGTGACATCGGTTGATGGCCGTGAAAATGCTGAGAACTCAGTCAAACATCTCAAACCATCTGTCTCCTTGAAACATTGTCAGCTATCTTAGGAGGAGAGAAGGAGGGGCAGCATCCACCTGTGGAGGTCTTGGCACATCTGAGCTGAGACCTCAAGGTCACAGCAGACAGGGCTCCAAACGAAGCAGCTGTCTCGTTGCTGAGCTGGGGGGGCGGGGCGGGGGGTGGAAGACAGAATCAGAAGTGCAGCTTGGCTGAGATCTCACTTCTTAAGTGCTGGGGCCTGGAGGTGTTTCCTGACCCAAAAGAGAGGGAAGGTCCTGAGCTTCCCAGTGGAAGGAGTACACAAGACCTGGGTGGGGAGAGAACACCTATCCCTATGCCCCTCTCCTCGCTGGTCATCTCAACATTCCTCCTCTTTGATGTGGTAGACCGTGCCACCCCTGAGGCAGCGGGGCGTTCGGCTAGCCCTCCGGGTACCGGTGGGGTTCTGAGTCCGGGAGCTTTGGGAACCAGAACCACAGCCTCCTGAACAGGGAGCGCAACAAGGGTCAGAGCTGGGAGCCAGGGAGGGGTGTGGTTCCTGGGGAAGGGAGCATTTGGGAGCCCGAAAAGACTCCCAAGGTTGTTGCTTCTGCTGTGACATCGCTGGGCTAGCAAGTCGAAACTGGAAGGAAAAAGAGCATTCAGTTAGACCAGGAACTTGGGTGCCTGTTTCTCTTCTCCATGAGCTGGAGCTATCAAAGGGAGCCTAGCATTTGCAGTCTGCTAAAATCCATCCCAGGAGGATAAAAAACAGATATGAAAGGGCTAAATATTTGGGGAGTAAATCATGATGGGAATCCCAGGGGACCCAATCACCAACAACCAGACTAGTATCTTACTCTTCTTCCTAAATGAGAAAAACAATATGCAACCTAGTCCACGTTTCCCAGGCCAATGTCTACCATGGTCAAATGTAAAGGAGAACGGGGTCTTGGCTCTCTTCACTCAATTTTATTTTGTCCTGAGACTCAAGTCTGTACTTTCTGTCCTTCTCTGGCCCTCTAGCTTCCATGGCATTCTCCCATGTGAGATCATTCCAGGTCTTTTGCAGGGACCCACTTGTCCCCCCTTCTCTCTACCCAAATCTCTCCTACCTGGCTTATCTACCCTCTGGGAAGAGACAAGAGGAAAGATTAGGGCTGCCTTTGCAGCATCTCAGTGAGGAACATCTAAGTGTCTCCCCACTCAGAAGTAACCTCACCCTAGAAGATGTGTGGGAAAGTCAGCCCTGGAGGAGTCTGGAGGCCTTGTGGGGCCAGGAAGGAAGAGGCCATTTATACGTCCTCCAGTTGAAGCCTCCAGGCTACATGTTATTGGAGGACAGCCGTGGAGCAGGTTATCTATCCGGATGTTTCACAATCCCCAAGGATGAATTCCTCAGCTACACACACCTGTGATTGGATCAAAGGGATTCACATGTGAGTGAGTGACCAGAAGTCTGGGGCCTTCAGATTGACCTGAGTGGAGGTGGGTATGACTAAGTCTAAATTACATTCCTAGGGAGATGGATGTGCAGACTACTGCTGTTGAGGCCTGCCTAGGATGAGAGGGAGCATCAAGTTCAATACCACCAAAGTCTGAGGAAGACCCTACTTGTCCGCCCCGACCCATCATCCATGACTTTCATCACCCAGCTCAATGTCATCGCGTCCATGGAGACTCGCCTGGCCTCCCAGCCACATCTGAGTTCTCCAATCTCTGAACTTCATAGACACCTCTTACAGACTTTATAGCTGCTCAGGGTCAAGGTAACCTAAATACTTGTCCTCTCTCCCTTATTAAACAGTTCCTTAATGATAGGGACTTTGTCATTTCTGCATTCCTAGGGCCTGATAATAAAGAAGATGCTCATCAATATTAGTTGAATGAAACAATCTATGTGCCATTAGAATAGACTTTGTGTTTGGGGAGAACAAAAAATCCTAGGAAAACAAAATCCCACCCATTTTTGTTTTGTAGATCTTGACTTCTTGTGCTCACCATCCTCACCTAAGACCTTTGTGAACACCCTCCCATAAATAGTATAGAGAAATCTGTGGGTGTATCTCACCTTATACAACAGACCAAGAATAGTGTGAAGAGTAAGACATTTGCTAACTCTGCTATTTCTTAAGTGCAAGGGGGGCACTGTGGACACTTCAACTACATTTCCTGAATATTATGATATTTTTATTTAAATTGTGCAAAAGTTCAGTTTGGTAGGGGTGTCCAGGAAATCAATGCCATGACTCCCACAGGTACATTTTTTTGCCTCCAAAAATCAGCAATAGTCATATATTCTAGTAAGAAGGGCTAAGAGATCTTCTGATCTTGTTTTTTTTTTTTTAAATATATTTTATTGATTTTTTACAGAGAGGAAGGGAGAGAGATAGAGAGTTAGAAACATCGATGAGAGAGAAACACCGATCAGCTGCCTCCTGCACATCTCCTACTGGGGATGTGCCCGCAACCCAGGTACATGCCCTTGACCGGAATCGAACCTGGGACCCCTCAGTCCGCAAGCCGACGCTCCATCCACTGAGCCAAACCGGTTTCGGCAGATCTTGTTTTTTTCTTCAGGTAGGATGATAGCCAAATCACCAGTAATCCTGACTTCTGCATAAGGCTATAACATCATAAGGACTAGCTTGTTAACACAGACCATTGGGTCTAAATGCATGGCTTTCATTTCAATAGAAGAAATTGTCACTAGCAAAGAATGGGCTTAGTCTTTTATTCATCAAAGGGGGCAGTCTCTTTTGTTCCCCATCTCTCACGATGCAAAGGAAGAAGAGGAGAAGCTTCTGAAATTTAGAAGAAAAGAGTTAAAATTGTGCCTAGAGTTTAGATTGCCCACACTCCTCATAAAATAACTTTATAAGAAAAACTAGAGGCCAATGTATGAAATTCGTGCAAGAGAAGGCCTTCGCAGCCACAGCGGCTGCCTCATTCCCTCCCTCGCAGCTGAGGCAGATGCCTGGATCCTGTGGCTGCAGCCTGGCTTCGTCCTGGAAGGACATCCAGAAGGATATCTGGTCTAATTAGCATATTACGCTTTTATTATTACAGATTATAAAAGAAATCTTTATAAAGTCTTGAGATGCTGAGTCTTTTTAAGCTTAAAAAAGAACTAAACCAAAACATTGAAGGAGAACCTTCAGAATGACAGCATGAAGAACACCTTTCAGCAAAACCACTATAACTGTTGGTAAGGGCACACAGCAAATGGAAAAAAAAATGATTATCCAAGAAAATCTACTAAACCTCAGTAATAACAGCAAGAGTCTATGGCTTAAATCATAACTTGTTTCCTCCCTGACCCTTTTCAACTCAGCATGATGGTAGCTCCACTCCAGGAAATGATGGGGCTCCTCCTTCTCTAGATCCAAGACATGGGCTGTGATGTCTTTGGAACATTGTTTTCTATCACCTCCCACTCTGAGTTACAAAGACTAAATTCCAGGGGACGGTAGCCAAGATTTGGGGACTTCCTTCTTCCACCCAAATTGGACTTGTGAGTCAAGAGTGATTCTACCTCAGGTGCAACAGGCCCAGAATACTGGGACCCTGATCACCTTTGCCCCAATCCACCTGTATAGAAGAGGTTCCAGGGTGAAAGAGGCAATTCAAGAAGATTAGAGGTTGTCTAGTATAGCATCGTGTTCATAAAGCAGGTGTGTCACTCCAAGGAAAGCAGACAACCATTCCCATCCCCAGCTCTGGAGCAGTGGCTCAGAGATTTTGGCCAGGCAAAGAAGCAGGCCATGAGAATGGAAAACTGAAATTCTCACCAAAGTAACCAATTTTATTCAGAGCAGAGTTGACGTCCAAGCCTCTAAACACTCTAGAAAATAAGGGAGTTTTTGTTGGCAAGCAATTAAGAAGAGCCTGTTGATCCATGAGAACAATGTGCAGGACAGCTAATTTATCCCAGAAAACCAAGGAAAGTGAAACTAAGTAGACCCTACTGGTTCAGAACAAACCTCAAAGACGGGCCTCAAACACTACCCTTACAGCCCTAGCCAGTTTGGCTCAGTGAATAGAGCATCAGCCTGTGGACTGAAGGGTACCAGGTTCGATTCTGGTCAAGGGCACGTGCCTTGGGTGCAGGCGCGATCCCAGGCCCTGGTTAGGATTAATGAGGGAGGCAACCAATTGATGTGTCTCTTTCACATCGATGTTTCTCTGTGTGTCCCTCACCTTCCTTTCCACTCTCTCTAAAAATCAATGGAAAAATAGCCTCGGGTGAGGCTTAACAAAAAAAACTTAAGAAATAAAAACCACGCTTGCAAAAGTATCCGGATCTAATTGGATCAGATTATGAAACAATTTATGTCCCAGAACATTATCAAAAACAGTAGAGCTTCAACCAGCTGATGTCTGTCAGGTGTGATACCAGTAGAGGAAGACAACTCAACAGAGAAAGGGACAACCAGAGAGAGCTCTGCTGAAACTACTGTCATCCAGGGCAACCAAATACATGCCCAAGGCTGAGCCCACTGAGGAGTAACACCTCAGGCTCAGGCTTCAGGGGAAATAGGCCACAATAAAACAGTCCCTCCAAACCACTAAACACATAAACAACAACAGCAACAAACCCTGGGAGAGGGAAAGGGAGAGGGTCACTATTCAGAGTTGCTCTAATATGTTATCTAAAATGACAGATTTTCAGCAAAAAACATGAGACATGAGAATGAGCAGAAAATTGTTATTCATACACAATAAATTAAGCAAGAAACAGAAACATCCTATGAGAGAGCCAGAGATTGAACTTAAGTAAACTTTAAAGCTGCTATTATAGCTATATTTAAAGGAGACCATGCTTAAAGAATTAAAGGAAGGTGTGATAATGTCTTACCAAATGCAGGATGTCAATAATAGAAGTTATTTTTTAAAATAACAATATGGAAACTTTAGAGTTAAAAAATACACTAAATGAAATAAAATATTTACTAGAGGGAATCAGTCATATATTTAAACTGGCAGAAGAGAGAATCATCAAACTTGAGATAAATCAATAGACATTATGCAATCTGAAGAACAAAAATTTAAAAAATGAATTAAAAAAAGTGAACAGAGCCACAAAAATGTGGGGCACCATTAAGCTCACCAATGTATGTTTAATGTGAGAACCAGAAGGAAAGGAGAGAAACATAAAACATAGTTAAAATAATGCTGAAAATTTCCCAAATTTTATGAAACACAACTAAACTGTCAAAAATATCAACAAACTTAAAGTAGATAAACACAAAGAGATCCACAGTCAGACACATCTTAGTAAACATGTTTAAAGGAAAAGATGAAGAGAAATTCTTGAAAACAGCAAGAGATAAATGACTCATCACTTACAAAGACCCTCATAATGACATAGGCCTTCTCATAAAAAAATAAAAATTAAAAAAAAAAAAACAGCAAAAAACCCAAAGGAGGTCAGGAGGCATAGAATGGCATTTTCCAAATGCTGAAAAGAAAAAGAAAAAAAAAAAGACCTGGGTCAAAGATGCACATAAAGTTCAATGGAAGATAATTGAGATTCCAGAAGTAAGCCCATCAATGTATGGTCATTTGACTTTGGCAAGGTGTCAAGACATTTCACGGAGAAAACAATAGTTGTTTCAAGGAACAGTATTAGGGCAACTGAAGATCCACAAGTAAAAGAATGATCTACAATATTCAAAAAATATGACATTAAAAAATTCAAATGCATCAAGAACCTAACTGACAAGTTAAAACTATAAAACTCTTAGAAGAAAATATACAAAAAGTCTCCATGACCTTGTAGGGAAACACAGTCTTGACTTCCATGGAACTCTGGTCTGAGATAGATACATAGCACCCATCTTTAGAAGGAAACCAGTCTAAGGGGAGAGAAAGAACCTCTGACCTTTGAGTATACCTGGTCTCAGTTGAAACATTACATTTCTTGGAGATATAAGATGCTTTTGTCTGAGAACTTATATGTAGATAGAATGGTAGTTATCTGTTACTTTGGCTAACAATCAACTCCATACTTGTTAGTATATTAGGTAACTTGGAGGGTATAAACAGTGTGTGTAGTGTTTGAGCGTCCTCTTACCCTGAAACCAAAGGAGATATATTCCTCTTCTAACTTCCTGGAATAGCTCTTTGGATGATCCCTCACAGGACTTTGAATCTTGAGTGATTAATTAGAGACATAGTGACATCTAGAGGTCATACTGATCACAGCAGTGGTGAAGTGTGAACTACCCTATTCTCTTGATGGATTCCAACTCTCTGGTCCACCAGACACTTGCGTTTTTTCATAGATTAAAATGTATATATGACTTATCAGCCACTTATCCAGTTCTTATTAAGATTACCAAGGTATAATAACTCAAAGAACATTAACAATGATTAAATCTTATGAAATTTGCTATTTTAAAAATCTTTGATAATAAAGCAAGACTTCTTTACAAAATATAGAGATGAAATATTTGACTTGAAAATTTGGACTTGGGCCTCAAGAAAAGGGAGAAGTTAGTGATATTTTTTAAGTTCCAGGTTTTTTTTTTCTTATGGATTTGAAATTTTTATGATATTTGCCATATTCAATATGCATATTTCTAGTTAGAATTAACTAATACTCATGGTCTGTTTTTAGAAAGTTCATAATTTCTAAACATTTTTTTTTTTTTACTGAAGGAGAAATATCACGAAGAGAAAAAGGAGACCAATAGAGCATAGGATACATATCTGTCTTCCTGTCATGCCCCAGGCACTGGAAAGCCCAGAGTCTAAGGCACTGTGTTAGACACCAGTGTTAGACACAAGGGGCCACCAGGAGGTGGCACTCAGTCAGGTACATAGGACTCTTCTCAGAAATAGTGTCAGAGGAGGATCCAGAGCCATTTTTCTCTCCCCTCCTTCCATGCCCACCATGTAACTAGCACATATTTGATGTCCAGGGTCTCCTGACAGCATAAGAATGGACAGTAGTGAAAAGAATATTGGGACACAAGCAGGCAAGAAAGAGTCTACAATGGGGTGGTAAGCAGATTCTTTGTTTTATTGTTTTGTTTGAGCAAGCAGAATGCAAGGAGGTCAGCTAGGGAATGAGTTACAGTCTGTAGTTTGGGTATCCCAAGAAGACAATAAATTTGGTGTAAGAGGAATAGAGTTTGGGGAGAGGATTCTGGCTTCTGAATCCCAGGACAGAAGGACTGGTTTTAGCTCTAATGACCGACAGAAGTGGAAGCAATTGTGTTCATGGGGACTCTCAGAGTCTTGAAAGCAAGCAATGCTGGTTCAGGGCCCAGGTGGCCAGGAGAGACAGAACCGAGACCAGACATGTTCACCTTTCCCAGAAAGTGTATAATAAGAGACAACAGTGGAGAACAAGTTGGGGAGCAAACTGTTTTATTGTTTCCCTTCAAGAAGGGGCCAGCCAAAGAAATAATCTGGGGTTCCCAGGGCAAGCTTCAAAGGTGGGATCAGAGGTCGGGAGATGAGATGTTCGAAGAGGACACAGATCTCTGGATTCCCAGTCAGAAGAATCTTCCAGAACAGAACTTGAAATCTTCACTAAAATGTCTCAGCAACACAGGCAAGCCCAAGGAAGATGGTCTTGCCCCTTTAGTGCCTCTGATCCTGCTCTTCTTGGCTCCGGGTCCACTTTAGCAGCAGCCTCCAGAGGACTGGCCACAGCCCCCTCCATAGCTGGAGCCCCCTCCGCAGCAGCTGGAGCCCCCTCCATAGCTGGAGCCCCCTCCGCAGCAGCCTCCAGAGGACTGACCATAGCCCCCTCCATAGCTGGAGCCCCCTCCGCAGCAGCCTCCAGAGGACTGACCATAGCCCCCTCCATAGCTGGAGCCCCCTCCACAGCAGCTGGAGCCCCCTCCGCAGCAGCTTCCAGAGGACTGACCACTGCCCCCTCCACAGCAGCTGGAGCCCCCTGAGCTGCAGCAGTCAGACCTTCTGTGTCTGAAGCGGTGAGACCTGCGGGGCTTGTGGTGGCTCAGGCAGCAGCCACCACCCCCAGAGCTGCAGCAGCCACCACCCCCAGAGCTACAGCAGCCCCCACCCCCAGAGCCACAGCAGCCCCCAGAGCTGACACTGCAGCAGGAAGACACTGGAGGGCACTTGGGGGGACACTTAGGGGGACATTTTGGGGTGCAGCACTTGGGAGGGCACTTGGGGACACACTGCTGGCTCTGCTGGCAGGACATCTCGGTGGGCAGGCAGGCAGACGTTCAGGAGCTGAGGGAGAGTCAGAGCACAAGTTAGTCCCACATCAGAGACCACCCCTGCTATCTTTCAACCATCATTTTTTTTTTACTCTACATTTCTGAAGCCTGTTCAAGAGAAGTCATAAAAAAATGATCTCTGATGTAGTTTGTCATTTGAGCCTCAAGAGTTTTTACTGAAATAGATACAGATGAACTTCTTTTAACAAAGCAAGACGTAGAGAACGAATATTTAACAAGCTTGCCCAGAGCTAGTGCGAAAGCTAGTGAAGGCAAAATTGGCATTTACAGTCTGACTCAAGTCCACTCTGCACCACTCAGAAGTTTGGGAATGTCCAATCTAGGACTCAGTTTAGAGCTGCAGAGCTCTTTGTTAAGGAAGAAATAAGAATTTCCACCTGGCTGGTGTGGCTCAGTGGTTGAGCGCCAATCCATGAACCAGGAGGTCATGGTTGATTCCTAGTCAGGGCACATGCTCAGGTTATGGGTTTCACCGCCAGTTGGGGACGTGCAGGAGGCAGCCAATCAATGATTCTCTTTCATCCATGATGTTTCTTCTATCTCTCCCTCTCCCTTCCTCTCTCTCTAAAAAACAATCAATAAAAACATATTTTAAAAATAATTTTCTTTTGCAGGAACTTCCCATATACTAGTAGCTTTTCCCAACACATATTATTATGTCATATTATATTAAAAATATGATTATCCCATATAATTATACATGTGTATATATGTATACATACATTTCAGTTAAACAGCTCATAGGATTACTCTTTGCAATTTTAAGCTATTATTTTAAATGGAGAAGTGATATGAGCTGGGATGTGAACCTAGGTTTGCTGGCCCAGTGAACCGAGGCCGAGCTACACTGTCTATAATACACAGACTCCTCTATCTTTCACGGTAGCACCATGAACTTCAACTTGCTAGTCACTATTCAACTTTGGGGCTTCTGGCTCAGATGCCCAAACAGCACTCCTCACCAACCTAAGGACATTGGATCTCTGTGTTTATGAAGCCCCAAATATGCTTCCTCTGCTCCCACTCTTTGAGAATCCTGTGACCCCAGTACGGCTCTGGGAAGCGACCGAGTTCATTTCTCCCAGGTAAACTCTTCCTTCTAAGGAAGATTGTTTTAACTTGCTTAAAACTGAGAAATTAAAAAACATGCAAAACTAATTTAACTGTAGCTCAAACACACAGAATCATTCGGGCGCTTCCAATCTCTCTGGCCTCACAGCTCACCTTTTTCCATCAGAATTTCTACACTTTTATTCCCTTCCCTGCTCTCCACATCCCCCTCCACTCCCAAGATCCTGCCCATCTGTCCACATGCTCTGGTCTGGCCTCCCTCTATGATAGGCCCTGCTCCATTCCCAGTGGGCACTTACCAGGTGTACAAGCAGCACAGGGTCTGTCACTACCTCAGGAGGGAGTGAATGGAGATGCTCCATCCCCACGGCCCTTTTATGCTGGGCTTGAGCTCTGCCTCAGTGAGTGAGACAGGGCCTGGGCATGAGAGGACTGCCTCCTGCCACGCACATGGTGCTGTGACAGGTGATGACTGTCAGCTACTCCCCTGTCTCCCTCCATGGGGCTCAGGACAGCTGCTGCTGGATTCAGAATAGGACTGTTTAGAAATGGGGTGAAGGAGAATTCCTACCATCATCTGCCACCCTATTATTCTTAGCAGTCCCTGCCTCTCAGTTCTCTTTCTTGGAGCTTGGTTCCCCAAACCTTCCACTTCCTCCTGCAATGTTAATTCATTAGCCCCAGCCCTCCGTGTTAAACAAAGAAATATAGATGCTTCCAAACTTTTTCACATGGTCTAGTCAGTTTACTGTTATGATTCAGTGTATCTGTGTTCTGAGTAATTAAGTGTCTATTTACTTCTTTTTCAGAAAAACAAAAACAAAAACATGCTTATTTCAGTTTCCTTAATCTAAACTTGGATGTGTCAACCAGTATTTTTTTCAAGTACAGTTGATATTTAATATCTATAATAATAAAAGCATAATATACTAATTAGACCAGACATCCTTCCAGAGGACCTTCCATACAAAACCGGGACTGTGAGGTAAGCCTAGGCCCAGATGCCTGCTGCTAGCCAGAGGGAAGCCCGGGTCCCAGGTGCCAGAGGGAAGCCAATGCCGGCAGCCGGGGGAAGGAAGGCCTACTCTTGCATGAATTTAGTTACATTACTGGTATATTGGTCTCAGGTGTGCAGCATAGTGGTTAGACTAATTTAGGAAGGGGTAAATCTAGTACCCACCCAGCACCACACGTAGTTATTAAAATATGATTGACTATATTCCCTATGATGTACTTTATATCCCTGTGCCTATTTTGAAACTACCAATTATACTTCTTCCTCCCTTCACTTTTCTCACCCAGTCCCCCACACACCCTCCCTTCTGTCAACCATCAGCTTGTTCCCTGTATCTATGAGACTGTTTCTGTTTTGTTTGTTTATTCGTATTGCTTTTTAGATTCCACATATAAGTGAAATCATACAGTTTTTGCCTTGGTGTGATTTAGCTCATAATACCCTCTAGGTCCATCCATGTTGCCACAAATAGTATGATTTCATTTTTATGTCTTTTGATTGGAGTACTTAATACATGTGATAGGTACATAGTCATTGCCATTTAATTATTCATATTTATGTTCTCTTTTTTTCTTTTCTTTTCCTAAAGAAATCCCTTTAATATTTCTTGTAATACTGGTCTGGTGGTGATGGATTTCACTCACTTTTTATTGTCTGGGATGTGTGAGTTGGTTGCTAAGTGCGATGTATGCATTTGGTGTGTGTTGTGTGGCGCTCAGATTCCAAAGTACATTTACCTCTTAAAATCAACTCAAGCTTGGAAAAATTTCTTAGAAGTTAGGTTTGTGGCTCTGGAGCCAGACACGCCTGGCATAAATTCTAACTCTGAAACTTATTAATTATATGATTTGGGGGACATTGTTTATTCTCTGCCTCAGTTTCCTCATTTGTGAGATAGTGATTTCAATAACCTCTAACGTCATGAATTTGTTAGGTGTATTAACTACAATAACACACATGAAGCTCGCAGGACGTTGCATCTCACATTTTGTGCACACCAAAAGCTATCATCATCATAGGAACCACTATTATTTTTGTTAATCACCTTCAGGATGCATGCTGTGGCAACCAACAGATTATTTTTTGTCACGCGTGAAGCCAGCATTAAATAGAACCTTAGAGTTTACAAATAGTTTTCCGTATGACTTAGGCCATCAGCATAAGACCTGGGTTATGCAGACATACATGACTAGGATACATAACCCTGCAGAGGTCTGGCCCTATGTGGCCTGAGCATGCCTCCTGTCTTTCTGCTCAGGCTGTCACAAAAGGTTTAGTTATAAGGGAGTGGTCAGGATATCAATTCCTTGGCTCACATACATAAGTAAGTCTTACTCAGCAACAGAGCATTGATTCTTAGGATAACTGGCCTGAGGGATCATATGGTCCATGACGCCATGAATCTGCTACCCAAATCATCAATCAACCTGATTTAGATCTGGGTGATAAGTTGGTAGCACATTTGAAACCTCAAAGGATTCATTTGCTTGCTTTGTCTGTGTGAAGTCGATAGCCGGAGTTCAAGTCAATAAGAACATTTTTATTAGGCAAATAATTGGCTTTCTAGGTCTTCTGTTGACAGGGACAGATAGGAAGTGAACATGACTGAGATCTAGAGTAGAAATACAAGGCAAATCTAAAGTAAGGCAGTCTGCCTCACACAGGAACGTTAAAGAAGTAACAGTGATCATTTCTTTTCCAATTTATTTTGACTCTGTCTCTCTGATTTGGGAAATGTGGAGAAGGACCCAACTCTTGCCTCAGGGAATGGGATGGAAATTAGACCAGCTTTGTCACCAAGCAAAGGTTTCCAGTTCGCTGTAAATGTGGGTCAAATGAGGTATGAATGCTTCCTGTGACCAGGCATGAATCACATTAGAGAGGCTAACTGATCTGGAGCCATTTTGTCCCTGTCTAAGAGAAAGTTGTAGAACCAGCTCTGACCTTGGAGTGACCTGCCATGGGCAGGGCAGCACCCATGTCATAGATAAAGGGAAGACACTGAAATGCCCATGAGAGGATTCGTCAGAAACTTGATTCTGCTGTCTACTTTCATCCATTATCGGTAGAAAATTGCACCCACCTGTGAGACTGTGCCCCTTCCCCCTAATCCTCATGCTGGGGTCAGAGAATACATTTAGAAAACTGGGAGAGAGAGAAATGTCCGGCAGGAAACCCACAGGACTGACAAATATGCCATTAAACAAGTGTGGCATTGTGACTGTTTATCAGACTGAATATTCTAATTTCCAAAATGAGATCAGGTTAATGATTTAACATGACAAAATTTCTTTCTATTGCTTGAAAAGGACCATAAAACCACTAGGTCTCCCCAAGTGTTCATTTAATAATCAAAAGACCATCCTATTGAGTAAAATTTTTTAAGAACAGTAGCATAGCCCTGACTGGTTTGGCTCAGTGGATAGAGCCTGTGGACCCAAGGGTTCCAGGTTCAATTCCAGTCATGGGCGCCAGAAACAAATAAAAATTAAAAAATAAAATAAAAAGAACAGTAGCACATAACAAAAATGTCACATTTTTATTATATCCTACAAGCCAAGCTTGCTCGCTGTGAGGGTTACAGACAGATTATTTAACACCCACCTCCCTGAGGAAACACTTGGATGGCTAGATAAGGCTTCACAAAAGATAAGATTGGAGGTGGGCCTTCAAGGAGGGATAGAATTGCAAACTGTCCAGAAGGTGGAGAAGAAATTGAAGTGAACTCCAGATAAAGGAAAGAGCAAGTAATGGGGCTAATAATAGCAGTCACAGCAGTAACAGCACTTAAAAAATAACTAGAGGCCCGGTGCATGAGATTTGTGCACTGGATGGGGGGGGGGGGGGCCTCAGCCCATCCTATACTCTCTCAAAGTCCAGGAGCCCTCAGGGAATGTCCAACTGACAGCATAGGCCCGCTCCCCAGCTGGACATCCTCAGTGCTGCCATCACCACCACTGTGCTCCCCAGCCATGAGCCCGGCTTCTGGCTGAGCAGCGCCCCCACTGTGGGAGCACACTGACCACTGGGGGGCAGCTCCTGCATTGTGCATCTGCCCCCTGGGGGTCAGTGGGCATCATAGTGATTGGTCGTTCCACTGTTCGGTTAATTTGCATTAGCCTTTTATTATATAGGATAGTGAAAGATATCCTTTATTGAGACTTAAAGTATTTTAGATACTGAACTACGATAGTAACTTCTACTCTTTCCCACATACAAAGGAATCAGGATAGACAAGTGTGGAGAAGCACGGGACTTGGTTGGAAAGTCTGTAAGGAGGATTCCCCAAAAGGTTGGGGGCATCTAGGGGGACCTTGCCAAAGGTGGCAGCCCCTGCCTTGACTTTTCCAACCAAGTCCCATGCTTCCCCACAGACAAGTCTCAGTTATACCTAGCTAAGGGTGACTTGTTCAGTGTAGGAGGGACGTGGGGTTTCATGAGGCAGTACAAATGGTGCACCTTAGAAATTAACTTAGGAACACTTTCTGTCAGGTCTTAAATGTAGTATTTAAGAAGCACACACATTACTCGGTAGAGAGCATAAAAGTGATGTTGGGAGTGTGCCTGGGGGGAAAGTGTAGAGAAGTATTGGAGCTGGAAAAGAAAGAAATAGGCAAGATTTTCAGGAAACTTAATACAAGAGTAATTTTTACACCTCATGGTGCCGGGATGCTTGGAATTTAACCAATTGAAGTGGCGGATAAGAAATATGTATTTTCAAATATTTTCCTTTTTTATTGATTTACTCATTTTTTCCCCTCTTGTACGTGTGTGTGTGTGTGTGTGTGTGTGTGTGTGTGTGTGTGAGGATGTTTTGGCGGGAGTATGTCAGCAGTTAGAGGATGAGTACACAGAGGGAGAAGAACATGGAGGGCAGGGTTAGGGCCCTGAAGGTGGTCAGAAACCCAAGAATTCATATTTATTAAAAAAATTTTTGAGGCTTGTACAACAATGCTAGGCCCAGATGACACAGGACGAAACAGAGTTAGGAATTTTTGTCTCTCATACGCTTACCCTAACTGAGGACAGAATGACCCTCTGCCTCTGAGGTTCCAAGGCCTCCACCTGCAGAGGACGCATAGAAAAGAACAATGGCCTCCCCGGAAGAAAAACACCCTCAGGAACAAATTGCTGAGCAGATTCCTTGTTTTATTGTTTTACATCAGCCAGACAGCACCGTAAGAAGACGGGACATGACGTGGCTGAAGGGCTTTGGCATGGGCATGTGAGGGCAGCCACAGACATGGGGTCGGCGGCCACGGATGGGGATTCAGGAGAGAACTGGAGTTTCTGGAGCTCAAGGAGAATACTGTTTTCAAAAGTTCCCAGTCTCCTTTGGGATCTCTCAGACTCTGATGCTGCTCTTCTTGGCTCAGGGTCCACTTCAGCAGCAGCCTCCAGAGGACTGGCCATAGCTGGAGCCTCCTCCGCAGCAGCCCCCAGAGGACTGACCATAGCCCCCTCCATAGCTGGAGCCCCCTCCACAGCAGCCTCCGGAGGACTGACCACTGCTCCCTCCGCAGCAGCTGGAGCCCCCTCCACAGCAGCTGGAGCCCCCTCCACAGCAGCTGGAGCCCCCTGAGCTGCAGCAGTCAGACCTTCTGTGTCTGAAGCGATGAGACCTGCGGGGCTTGTGGTGGCTCAGGCAGCAGCCACCACCCCCAGAGCTGCAGCAGCCACCACCCCCAGAGCTGCAGCAGCCCCCACCCCCAGAGCCACAGCAGCCCCCAGAGCTGACACTGCAGCAGGAAGACACTGGAGGGCACTTGGGGGGACACTTAGGAGGGCATTTTGGGGTGCAGCACTTGGGAGGGCACTTGGGGACACACTGCTGGCTCTGCTGGCAGGACATCTCGGTGGGCAGGCAGGCAGGTGTTCAGAAGCTGAGAGAGAGTCAGACAGCAAATCAGGCCCACATCAGAGACCACCCCTGCCCCTTCTGTCCTTGCAACATCATTTCTACCAATTACATTTAAACACCCTACTTCCGATCAATCTGGGAAAACAAATCCCTTCCTCTTTTATCATTTTCTACCTCAGCTCACCCTTTTTAGAGTAGGAAGGGATCATCATCTGTTTTATCGGTTGGAAAATTAAGACCAAATGATGTTAAAAAATGAAAAGCAATTTCTTCACTTATGCCATCCAAATACTGAAATTGTGTACAGAGACTAAGTTAGAACTGAAATATTTCCTTCATGAAGAAAAATGCCCTGTAAAAATTACCATAAAAGTCATTTCATATTGTAGACACTTGCCAGATCAATATAGAAACCGATCGTGGCAATTTCCTGGCTGGTTCACTTTATTCAACAGGAAGCTGATAGGTCCCTGGACTCACAGGATGGAGCTCTGTTCTTTTCAGAAATACCACCTCTTACCTAATAGCTTAGCCTGGAGATTATTCAACTTCTGTGTTTCTTTCAACTCTGGAGTTTTAACATGCATTCCCAAGCCCTGTCCTATGCCCACATGTGTAATAATCCCCCCAAGTGCCTCTGATCTGCTCCTTGTTTTGAGAATCGCTGTCCCCAAATCATGCCTTGCAGAGGTTACAGTGGTATCTTAAAGGTAAACTTTTATTCTGAAACCTCTCAGGGACCTCAGAGCAGCCAGAGATCTCCATCCCTCCTCCTGGGGTTCTCACACAGCTGCAGGCCAGTTGGCCCCTCAGAGCATCTGGAGTCTTTGCTAGAACCTGTTCTCTTGCAGTCTTCCTGTCTGTTCCTGGCTCCATCCTTCCCTGGCTGGTCTCTCTCTACTAATATAAACCCCAACCCCCAGGCCCTGCCTTGCCCTCCTGCTCTGGACTGAGCAACCGTCCGTGGAAGGCCCTGGTCCATTTCCAATGGACACTTACCGAGTTCACAAGCAGCACAGGGTCTATCACCACCTCAGGAGGAAGTGAATGAAGGTTCCCTGGTCCAGAGGCCCTTTTATCTTGGCCTTGGGCTCTGCCCTAGCAAGTGAGACAGGGCCTGAGCATGATAGGACTGCCTCCTGCCGCCCACATGGTCCTGTGACAGGTGATCCTTGGCAGCTCCTCCATCACCTCCCTCCATGAAACTCAGGACATCCTCACCATCAATGCTTCCTTCTCCTTACAGCTGCCTGGCTGTCATACCTCCTTCTTGGACTCTGGCCTCCCAAGCCCTCCTGTCCTATTGCCTGGATGGCTTTGAACTAAGACTCACAGAAACTTCTAAATGCCCAGCTTGTGAAAATCACCTCACTTTTCTCATTCTCAGTTTCTTCAACTTTAGAAATCACTCTCAAAGGTGCCCTGAGGGTCAGCAGAATCCTGGAAGGAAAATGTCTAGAGAAGGTCCTGTAACAAAGTAGACCTTCATAAATGGATTATCCATCCATCCTAAATGGAGACACGTCTTTTTAATTCACAGCAATTTTCCAGGATAGGTGCATCTGATCTATAAACAGCCATTTTTTCAACTGAGATCGTTTATGTATTTTCATATACCAGCATCGCTGAAGAGAAACTAGAGAGAAAACCGGCATTGCCTTGTACAGTAGAATTAGTTTCCCAAGGCTCTTACACAGGGGAAGAGCGTGAGCCTGTGGATGAGAAGCAGAAAGGAGAAGAGACAGTTAGAGGATCAAGCCTGGAGCACATGTCGGGAGGACCCTGTGGAAATGATCCCCCACCCTGACTGGAGGAGCCAGGAAGACCTTTCAGAATACGGGGCGGGGGTGGGGGGGTGGGAATCCACAGGAATCTCTGCTTTGTTTCTACATGGACACGGGGATCCTGAAGACTTTTTTTATTTGAACATTCTTAGGAGATCAAGATAAAGACTAATGTTAATTTGATATGGAGCAAGTACTTCTGCCATGTTTACAGCGCAACATGGGAAAAAAAAGAAAAGAACCCAACTACTGAGAAGGAGGCTAATCACACCTAAGGGTAATTATGGGAAGAAAGTCTCCCTCCAGAAGTGTCCAGAATAATTTTACAGAGTCTGGAATAAGATATGGATTGACTCAATAATATCTCTATCTAAGTCATAATGGGCAAGGAGGACCTATATCTTGCGAATGTATATTTGTGTGCCAGGTGTGTTTTTTTAACTGATTACATTTGAAAGATTATGAGTCTGTATAAATGGATATAAACATAGACAGATATATAGATATACAAATACAGACAGATACACAGATATCGAATCCAGCTTTTTATTATTGGCTCCATCAGATCTCTCAAGGTGCATGGCCTTCCCTTACGTTCAACTACCTTCCATCTGTGTATTTTCCCTTTGATTCTCATCTTCATTGGGATCCAAACGTGTTCTCTCTCCACCGTTGCCCCCTCCAGAAATCATTAGTCCTGGCCTTTAAGGAATCCCCACCCAGGACTTCACAGTGCATTCAGTGTCAAGGACAGCATTTTTGGGCGACAGTCAGAGCTCTGTGCGGTATGACCCTGAACAATTTCTGTTTTGCTTCCCAAGAGGAACTGACGTATTAGCTGCACTGCAAACATGTCTCTCCCTACCCTACTCCCCTGCCTTACTGCCTGATATTTCCTTTCTGAGACAATTCAAGTCCCACTAGCTCCATTATACTTTATGTGACATATTTTGCAAATGAGATATTAATAAACACTTTAACAACACATCTGGTGCCCTATTCTTATTCCCCATCACCAACTACTGCAAGGCTATGCACATATGGGTAGTTAACAGGTGTTTTAAAATCCTTTCACTATGTTAGCATGGACTTTACAGTTTACAAATAGTTATTCCTTATGAGCTATGTCATCCTCCTCAGGGACCACATTGTGAGACTAGCACAGAGAGGTATGGTGGACACATCACCCTGAAGAAGATGATCTATCACTCTCTCAGGTATTGCATTAGCTCAGGTTGTACCAATGGGTTCAGTTATGTGGGTGTGGCCAGGATACACATGCCTAGGCTCACATAGGAGCCCAGCTTCTGATTCCTAGAATGATGGGGTGAAGAGGTCATCTGGTCCATGTCTCTGCCTTCAGGCAAGACAGCTCCCGAACTATCAATCTGCTTGGACTTAAGTGATGAATCAGCAGTGTGGCTATACCCCTAGGATTTGGACTGAAATCTCATACATTTTCATTTAAGATGGGTGTTGGACTGACCTTTGGCCTTGGATATTAGTTATCAATGACTTTGAAACCATTTAAGAAACATTTTTGACTAGCAAAGGCTTTCTAAGGTCAACTATTCATCCTAGGGGTCCATCTCTACATTGTCATTTTCTCATCTCAGGAGACCGGGGTGGGGGAGGCACAGATGAGATCTTATAAGAAGTAATTCAGGCCTAATTAATTTTCTTCTGTGTGTTTCCACTCTCCTTTCTGAGCTACAAATTAACACTCTTACAAATTTTAGGGTTTTTTTCCTCCCAGCACATCTTTTAATTATAAAATATGAAAAATTACCCTAAAATATATAGAAAATATAAATGATTGTTGATTGATAATTAAGTAGGAGAAAGTATTTTAAGAATGGTACACACCCTATGGTATATAGAGAAATGAATTGATAAATTAAACTACATATGAATTAAATTTTATATAGTATAAAGTATCACATGTAAAGCAAAAGACAAATCAACTAAAGAAAAACAAATACATGCTTATTAAGGAAATGCCATATCTAATACATAAAGCTATCTTACAAATCCAAAAATAAATAATCATACAAAGACATAATGAATAAAGGATACAGATCTCTCTCTCTCTCTCTCTTTTCTTCTCTCACTCTCCCCCTCACATACACACACATTCACACATTGTGTCAGAGTTCTTCAGAGAAACAGAGCCAATAAAACATATGCCCATATAGGCAGAGGTTTATTTTAAGGATTTGGCTCACACAGTTTTTGAGGGGGCCAAGTTCAAATCTGCAGAGGAAGCCGTCAGGCTGGAGACTCAGGGGAGAGTTGATGTTACAGCTTGATTCTCAAGGCTGGTGTTTAACTGAATATCTGGGTAACATGGCCTAGCCAAGTTAACACATAAAATTAACCATCATAGCTCACCTTTTGTCAATTTGATACCCATAGGCCTTAAAATCACATTTAATCTCAAATAAAAACTGACAAGGTCACACTTCCAGTTACCATGATAAAATTATCCTGAGTATAATTTTATACTTCAGAAGAGGTTGTGAAGTCCTTAAACCTTGTGGCCTGGTGCACAAATTTGTGCACATTGAAAGGAAATTAATTAGAAGAAATATTTTAATATTTCTATTCGCCCTTTCTAATAGAAGTGTCAATCACATTCATGGTTGACAATTATAGATTGAAACACAAGCATATGATTGGTATCATATATGCATGAGTCAACGGCTAAGTTTTATAGGCTAATTTTTATAGATATAGAATAAACTTGCTTCATTAAACCTGCTTTTTGATTTAGCTAAACATTTTCCAGCCCAGTAAAGCACCCCAATCTCTCTTTCAGGTAATTTTCAACACCAAGGCAGTAAATATCAACACAAAGCAGATTATTATTGTAGATCATGCAGGGAGAACAAAGGGTAAAATATTTAACTGCAGCAGTGTTTGACTATATTCTGAGCAGTGAGATAACCTGAAGTCATTTCCAAGGTCCACTATTTTTTACTGCTTTTCAGTTGAGTCAAGTTCTAAGCTTTCTAAATCTCCATTTTCCAGCTAATGAAAAGAAAATAGGATTCCACTGAGTCTCCTATCTATCTACTCCAGGACTTCTGTGAGCATCAAATGAGATGAGGTATGGGAAAATGCTTCACAGACATTTGGTAAAAGTGTAAAATTTTTGCACCTGGCTATAAAGCAAGTCGTGTTCCTTGGCTGAAGAAACTACAAGGAAGCTAGTTCTTAGGGATAGGAAGCCAGGCGTTGCTATGCCATGTGATTACCTGGATAGACACTTAGCATTTTAGCCTTTTCTATAGATAGATATATAGATACCCTGTAACTATACTTTGATATAAAGTTGAATAATACTTAAGTTCATTAGACAATGCAGCTTATGTTATACTAGAGGCCTGGTGCATGAAATTCGTGCACTTGGTGGGGGGTCCCTCAGTTCAGCTTGCACCCTCTTACAATCAAACATCCTTAAACTGCCACAGAGGCAGGAAAGGCTCCCGCCACCACTACTGCACTCTCCAGCAGTGATCCTGGCTTCTGGCTGAGCGGTGGCCTCCTGTTGGAGTGCACTAACTACAAGGGGGTAGCTCCTGCATTGAGCATCTTCCCCCTGGTAGTCAATGCATTTCATAGCAACCGGTCATTCTGTGGTTCAGTCGATTTGCATATTACCCTTTTATTATATAGGATGATAAGGGAATAGGAATGGGGTGGGGGGAAGTAATTGAGACACAAATACATACATATTCATAACAAAACAAGAAAGAGATTCTCATATTAATTACAGTCCTGGTTGTGGTTCTTTTTACCTGGCAGGTTGACCCAACATTCATTCCTGAAGGTTCTTGACAATTAGTATGGGATTTGAGTTATAGTTTTCCATTGATTTTAATCACAGAACATGGTACTACTAAGAGACATCTTAAGGGATCTCCTGTATTCCAGACATGTTCTTCCTCACCCACAATGTGAAATAGAAGTCCAATTTCCCCTTAGTAATCAAGATCAATTACTCCATCATGCACAGTAACTTCCTTCTTTGCCTGTTGATTCAGGCAAAGTGGCTTGTGGAGGATGCCAAAGTGGCCTGGTGGCAGTCTTAACTTCCAGTTCAATGGAATCATGTCACCTGGTGGAAGCATTCCTCCCTTTGGAACTAAGACCTTTAGACTTAGCAGAGTGTACGTTCACAGGGATGCAAAGCAAACATTTTGCTAGTAGATCACTAGGAGTAATAGTGAGTGGTGTTATTCCCAGTTCCAGCTTCTGATTCCTAGACCTATACATTCTAGCTATAGAAGAAACAAAACCATATATTGGATGCTGATATAGGGTATATAAAGCCTTCTGAAGACCCTTGCCCAAACCCGGCAAGATATTACAACCTAGCAGAGCTTGTAACTAGATCTTTAAAACATCATTCCACTGTTTCATCAAGCCAGCTGCTTGAAGATGAAGGGGAAACTGGAAAGAACAGTGCATGCCGTGAGCATGGCCCCTTGCCACACTTTATTTTTCAGAGAAACACAGAGTTATCATCTATCTATCTACCTATCTATCTATAATCTATCTGGAAGGAATTGGTTCATAAAATTAAGAAGCCTGAGAAATGACAAGTTGGAGAACCAGGAAATCTGGTGGTATGATTTGGTTCAAATCTGAACGCCTGAGAACCAGAGGAGCCAATGGAGTAGATTCTAGTTTTTGCAAACTGACTCAAGTCTGACACTTGATTGAGGGACCATAATTATCTGGTTTTATGATACAGAGTTTTGTTCACTTGACTGAGAACTCTTCTATTTATACGTATCAAGTAAGAACTTAGCAGACTTGCCATCTATTTCACTTCTACGAGAACCATGATCAACTAGCCAGAACCATAGCTCTCTCTGTGTCAGAATATTGTGATTAGTGCTTTGACTCTGCTGTTCTTTGTAGTAGCCACGCCCACTTAGCTTTTGGTGATTAAGTACTACCACTAGCCCCAGCCATCCTGAGATCTAATTATCCTTATTGCGTTAGGTTTCCCAATTCTATGACAGCAAATCTCAATGTAATATCTGACTGCAGGGGAAAACAATCACAGAGCTCTTTGAGGATTCTGGGGTACCCTCAAAAATAGAGTCCTCATGGTAAAAGATGAGTCCTCTGAACCCTCTCAAGGTCAGATGAGCAGATCTTAAATGACAACTCCACTCAAACATTTCAATAACCCTAATAATTTGTGTCTCTTCCTATAGCATACCAAGGCAGTTCTGGCATTTCATCTTCATTTGGTGTAAGTCATCTCTGATTCATGGTTCAGCCAACCAACCAAACTGTTAGAGCCTTGTCTAAGCTGCAAGTTATAACATTAAGTTTAGAATACATGCATACTGGATCTATCTCAATGAATTTCGCCTGATCCAACATTATGTCTTCTCCAACATTATACCACACACTTAATATCCATTCCACGGTTATTATCTGGTTTTACATCGATAAAAATTAGAAAAAGACATGCAGTTCTTTTGCAGTATAATGCACCTATTCATGAATTACACTGTATACCTCATCTTTAGAAACATACCGAGATTTGAGTACATTTATAAGTCCAGAAGCAAAGACAGATGGTGGAGTGTGTCCTGAAGAGAAACTGCTGTGTCGTGCAACACAAATATTTCAGGAAAGGTCATTATAGTTTCCTGGGTTAATCTCCTCAAATGGGGGTGGAATGGCTGTTTATTCTGGCAAAAAAAGATTTGGCAGAATTTAGAAATTCAACATCCCACCTTTGTCAAAATCTTTTCAAACATCTCGATTCTAATTTTCAGGATCCCAGGAATGGCACAACTAGGCACCATATGAAGTTTCATGTTGGGCTCTAAGGACACAGCACCACTTCTGTGGGGTCCCTACACACATGCATAACCGAATCCGGGCAAGAAGAAACATCAGACAAACCCAAATTGGATATTCTACAGAAACAAGCCACTCTTTAAAAATGTTAAGGGTTGGAAAGACAAAGAAAGCCTGGAGGACTTTTACAGATATGAGGACACCAATGAATCATAGCAACTAAATGAACTATTGGATCCTGAATTAGATTCTGAACCAAAGACAATGTGCTTTGCTAGAAAGGACTTCAGTGGCACAAGTGGCAACTTTGAACAAGGTCTGTAGATACTGAGGCCTTAGGGAAGCAGGAATTGAGGACAGAGTAGGAGAAAAAAAATGTAGGAATAAAACTCGGGCAAGGCAAGAGCAAATGCAGAATCATCCTTTTATTGTTTCACATCAGGCTGTGTGCACACACATAGCTGCACAGGGGCACATGTCTGTGCTCTGGAATTCCCAGAGCAGGCACACATATGAGCATACATGGAAAGAAGCTGGCAGGTGGGTTTGGGGGAGAGGTTTGGGCTCGAGGACACCTGGGTACAGGGATCCTCTGCAGCAGAATTCAGAGGCCTCACCCAGACCTCACAGCAGCAGTGCAGGCCCAGCAGAAGGAACAGGAGAAGGAGGTGAGTGGCCATTAGCTACATCCCAGTCAGCTCATCTTGGCTCAGAGTCCACTTCAGCAGCAGCCTCCGGAGGACTGACCACTGCCCCCTCCGCAGCAGCTGGAGCCCCCTCCACAGCAGCCTCCAGAGGACTGACCACTGCTCCCTCCGCAGCAGCTGGAGCCCCCTGAGCTGCAGCAGTCAGACCTTCTGTGTCTGAAGTGGTGAGACCTGCGGGGCTTGTGGTGGCTCAGGCAGCAGCCACCACCCCCAGAGCTACAGCAGCCACCACCCCCAGAGCTACAGCAGCCCCCACCCCCAGAGCCACAGCAGCCCCCAGAGCTGACACTGCAGCAGGAAGACACTGGAGGGCACTTGGGGGGACACTTCGGGGGGCATTTTGGGGTGCAGCACTTGGGAGGGCACTTGGGGACACACTGCTGGCTCTGCTGGCAGGACATCTCGGTGGGCAGGCAAGCGGGCGTTCAGGAGCTGAGAGAGAGTCAGACAGCAAGTCAGTCCCACACAGAGGCCACCCCTGCCCCTTCCTGTCCTTTCAACATCATTTCTACCAATTACATTTAAATACCCTGCTTCTGATCAATCTGGGAAAACAATTCCATTCCTCTTTTATCAGTTTCTACCTCAGCTCACCCTTTTAGAGTAGGAAGGGATCATCATCTGTTTTATCATTTGGAAAATTGAGTCCAAATGATGTTAAAAAGTGAAAAGCAATTTTTTCACTTATGCCATCCAAATACTGAAATTGTGTACAGAGACTAAGTTAGAACTGAAATATTTCCTTCATGAAGAAAAATGCCCTGTAAAAATAACCGTAAAAATCATTTCATATTGTAGACCCTTGCCAGATCAATATAGAAACTGATCTTGGCGATTTCCTGGCTGGCTCTCTTTATTCAACAGGAAGCTGATAGGTCCCTGGACTCACAGCATGGAGCTCTGTTCTTTTCAGAAATACCACCTCTTACCTAATAGCTTAGCCTGGAGATTATTCAACTTCTGTGTTTCTTTCAACTCTGGAGTTTTAACATGCATTCCCAAGCCCTGTCCTATGCCCACATGTGTAATAATCCCCCCAAGTGCCTCAGATCTACTCCTTGTTTTGAGAATCGCTGTCCCCAAATCATGCCTTGCAGAGGTTACAGTGGTATCTTAAAGGTAAACTTTTATTCTGAAACCTCTCAGGGACCTCAGAGCAGCCAGAGGTCTCCATCCCTCTTCCTGGGATTCCCACACAGCTGCAGGCCAGTTGGCCCCTCAGTGCATCTGGAGTCTTTGCTAGAACCTGTTGCTCTTGCAGTCTTCCTGTCTGCTCCTGGCTCCATTGTTCCGCACCTAGACTCTCTCTACTAATATAAACCCTAACCCCCAGGACCTGCCTTGCCCTCCTGCTCTGGACTGAGCGACCGTCCGTGGAAGGCCCTGGTCCATTACCAATGGACACTTACCGAGTTCACAAGCAGCACAGGGTCTATCAACACCTCAGGAGGAAGTGAATGAAGGTTCCCTGGTCCAGAGGCCCTTTTATCTTGGCCTTGGGCTCTGCCCTAGCAAGTGAGACAGGGCCTGAGCATGATAGGACTGCCTCCTGCCGCCCACATGGTCCTGTGACAGGTGATCCTTGGCAGCTCCTCCATCACCTCCCTCCATGAAACTCAGGACATCCTTACCATCAATGCTTCCTTCTCCTTACAGCTGCCTGGCTGTCACACCTCCTTCTTGGACTCTGGCCTCCCAAGTCCTCCTGTCCTATTGCCTGGATGGCTTTGAACTAAAACTTAAAGAAGCTTCTAAAGGCCCAGCTTGTGAAAATCACCTCACTTTTCTCATTCTCAGTTTCTTCAACTTTAAAAATCACTCTCAAAGGTTCCCTGAGGGTCAGCAGGATCCTGGAAGGAAAATGTCTAGAGAAGGTCCTGTAACAAAGTAGACCTTCATAAGTGGATTATCCATCCATCCTAATTGGAGACACATCTTTTTAGTTCACAGCGATTTTCCAGGATAGGTGTATCAGATCTATAAACAGCCATTTTTTCAACTGAGATCGTTTATGTATTTTCATATACCAGCATCGCTGTAGAGAAGCTAGAGAGAAAACCGGCATTGCCTTGTGCAGTAGAAGAATTGGTTTCCCAAGGCTCTTACACAGGGGAAGAGCGTGAGCCTTGGATGAGAAGCAGAAAGGAGAAGAGACTGTTAGAGGGTCCAGCCTGGAGCACATGTGGGGAGGACCCTGTGGAAATGATCCCCCCACCGTGAGTGGAGGAGCCAGGAAGACCTTTCAGAATACGGGGCGGGTGGGAATCTGCAGGAATCTCTAGGGTTACTGCTTTGATCCTACATGGACACAGGGATCCTGAAGACTTTTTTTATTTGAACATTTTTAGGAGATCAAGATAAAGACTAATGTTAATTTGATATGGAGCAGGTACTTCTTCCATGTTTGCAGGGCAACATGGGAAAAAAAAAAAGAACCCAAGTACTTAGCAGGAGGCTAATCACACCTAAGGGTAATTATGGGAACAAAGTCTCCCTCCAAAAGTGTCCAGAATAATTTTACAGGTCTGGAATAAGATATGGATTGACTCAATAATATCTCTATCTAAGTCATAATGGGCAAGGAGGACCAATAACTTGTGAATGTATATCTCTGTGCCATGTGTGTATTTTTGAGACTGAATACATTTGAAAGATTATGAGTCTGTATAAATGCATATAAACATAGACAGATATATAGATATACAAATACAGACACATACACAGATATAGAATCCAGCTTTTTACTATTGGTTGCATCAGATCTCTCAAGGTGCATGGCCTTCCCTTAAGTTCCACTGCCTTCCATCTGTGTATTTCCCCTTTGAGTCTCATCTTCATTGGGATCCAAACGTGTTCCCTCTCCACCATTGCCCCCTCCAGAAATCATTAGTCCTGGCCTTTAAGGAATCCCCACCCAGGACCTCACAGTGCATTCAGTGTCAAGGACAGCATTTTTGGGCGACAGTCAGAGCTCTGTGCGGTATGACCCTGAACAATTTCTGTTTTGCTTCCCAAGAGGAACTGACGTATTAGCTGCACTGCAAACATGTCTCTCCCTACCCTACTCCCATGCCTTGTTGCCTGATATTTCCTTTCTGAGACAATTCAAGTCCCACTAGCTCCATTATACTTTATGTGACATTTCTTGCAAATGAGATATTAATAAACACTTTAACAACACATCTGGTGCCCTATTCTTATTCCCCATCACCAACTACTGCAAGGCTGTGCACATATGGATAGTTAATAGATTTTTAAAAAGTCCTTTCACTATGTTAGCATCAACTTTAGAGTTTACAAATAGTTATTACTTATGAGCTATGCCATCAACCTCCGGGACCACATTCTGAAACAGGCACAGAGAGGTATGATGGACACATCACCCTGAAGAAGCAGATCTGTCACTCTCTCAGCAGGCATTGAATTAGCTCAGGTTGTACCAATGGATTCAGTTATGTGGGTGTGGCCATGACACACATGTCTTGGCTCACACAGGAGCCCGGCTTCTGGTTCCTAGAATGATGAGGTGAAGAGGTCATCTGGTCCACGCCTCTGCCTTCAGGCAAGACAGCTCCCGAACTATCAATCTGCTTGGACTTAAGTGATGAATCAGCAGTGTCGCTATACCCCTAGGATTTGGACTGAAATCTCATGCATTTTCATTTAAGATGGGTGTTTGACTGACCTTTGGCCCTGAATATTATTTATCAATGACTTTGAAACCATTTAAGAAACATTTTTGACTAGCAAAGGCTTTCTAAGGTCAACTATTCATCCTAGGGGTCCATCTCTACATTGTCATTTTCTCATCTCAGGAGACTGGGGTTGGGGAGGCACAGATGAGATCTTATAAGAAGTAATTCAGGCCTAATTAATTTTCTTCTGTGTGTTTCCACTCTCCTTTCTGAGCTAAAAGTAACACTCTTACAAATTTTAGGGTTTTTTTCCTCCCAGCAAATCTTTTAATTATAAAATATGAAAAATTACCCTAAAATATATAGAAAATATAAATGATTGTTGATTGATAATTAAGTAGGAGAAAGTATTTTAAGAATGGTACAAACCCCATGGTATATAGAGAAATGAATTGATAAATTAAACTACATATGAATTAAATTTTATATAGTATAAAGTATCACATATAAAGCAAAAAGACAAATCAACTAGAGAAAAACAAACACATGCTTATTAAGGAAATGCCATATCTAATACATAAAGCTATCTTACAAATCCAAAAATAAATAATCATACAAAGACATAATGAATAAAGGATACAGATCTCTCTCTCTCTCTCTTTTCTTCTCTCACTCTCCCCCTCACATACACACACATTCACACATTGTGTTAGAGTTCTTCAGAGAAACAGAGCCAATAAAACATATGCCCATATAGGCAGAGGTTTATTTTAAGGATTTGGCTCACACAGTTTTTGAGGGGGCCAAGTTCAAATCTGCAGAGGAAGCCGTCAGGCTGGAGACTCAGGAGAGAGTTGATGTTACAGCTTGATTCTCAAGGCTGGTGTTTAACTGAAAATCTGGGTAACATGGCCTAGCCAAGTTAACACATAAAATTAACCATCATAGCTCACCTTTTGTCAATTTGATACCCATAGGCCTTAAAATCACATTTAATCTCCAAATAAAAACTGACAAGGTCACACTTCCAGTTACCATGATAAAATTATCCTGAGTATAATTTTATATTTCAGAAGAGGTTGTGAAGTCCTTAAACCTTGTGGCCTGGTGCACAAATTTGTGCACATTGAAAGGAAATTAATTAGAAGAAATATTTTAATATTTCTATTCGCCCTTTCTAATAGAAGTGTCAATCACATTCATGGTTGACAATTATAGATTGAAACACAAGCATATGATTGGTATCATATATGCATGCGTCAACTTAGCCTTTTTATAGATATAGAATAAACTTGCTTCATTAGACCTGCTTTTTCATTTAGCTAAACATTTTCCAGCCCAGTAAAGCACCCCAATCTCTCTTTCAGGTAATTGTCAACAGCACAGCAGTAAATATCAACACAGAGCAGAATATTATTGTAATCACCCAGGGAGAACAAAGGGTAAAATATTTACTGCAGCAGTGTTTGACTATTTTCTGAGCAGTGAGAAAACCTGAATTGATTTTTAAGATCCACCATTTCTTACTTCTTTTCATTTGGGTCAGGTTTCTTAGCTTTTAAATCTCTGTTTTCCGGCTAATGAAAAGAAAATAGGATTCAACCAAGTCTCCTATCTATCTACTCCAGGTCTTCTGTGAGGATCAAATGAGATGAGGCATGGGAAAATGCTTCACAGACATTTGGATAAAGTGTGAAATGTTTGTACCTGGCTATAAAGCAAGTGGTGTTCCTTGGCTGAGGAAACTGCAAGGAGACTAGTTGCTAGGGAGAGGAAGCTGGACATTGCTATGTGATGTCATTACCTGGATAAACACTTAGCATATTAGCCTTTCATATATGTAGATACCCTGTAACTTGTACACTTTGATGTAAAGTTGAATAATACTTCAGTTCATCAGACAATGCAGCTTATGTTATATGATAAGGGAATAGGAATAGGGGGAAAAACAAAGATACTTGAGATAAAAATACATACATGTTCATAACAAAACAAGAAAGAGATTCTCATATTAATTACAGTCCTGGTTGTGGTTCTTTTTACCTGGCAGGTTGACCCAACATTCATTCCTAAAAGTTCTTGACAATTAATATTGGATTTGAGTTATAGTTTTCCATTGATTTTAATCACAGAACATGGTACTACTAAGAGACATCTTAAGGGATCTTCTGTATTCCAGACATGTTCTTCCTCACCCACAATGTGAAATAGAAGTCCAATTTCCCCTTAGTAATCAAGATCAATTATTCCATCATGCACAGTAACTTCCTTCTTTGCCTGTTGATTCAGGCAAAGTGGCTTGTGGAGGATGCCAAAGTGGCCTGGTGGCAGTCTTAACTTCCAGTTCAATGGAATCATGTCTCCTGGTGGAAGCATTCCTCCCTTTGGAACTAAGACCTTTAGACTAGCAGAGTGTAAGTTCACAGGGATACAAAGCAAACATTTTGCTAGTAGATCACTAGGAGTAATAGTGAGTGGTGTTATTCCCAGTTCCAGCTTCTGATTCCTAGACCTATACATTCTAACTATAGAAGAAACAAAACCATATATTGGATGCTGATATAGGGTATATACAGCCTTCTGAAGACCCTTGCCCAAACCCGGCAAGATATTACGACCTAGCAGAGCTTGTAACTAGATCTTTAAAATATCATTCCACTGTTTGATCAAGCCAGCTGCTAGAAGATGATGGGGAAACTGGAAAGAACAGTGCATGCCATGAGCATGGCCCCTTGCCACACTTTATTTTTCAGAGAAACACAGAGTTATCATCTATCTATCTACCTATCTATCTATAATCTATCTGGAAGGAATTGGTTCATAAAATTAAGAAGCCTGAGAAATGACAAGTTGGAGAACCAGGAAATCTGGTGGTATGATTCGGTTCAAATCTGAAGGCCTGAGAACCAGAGGAGCCAACGGAGTAGATTCTAGTTTTTGCATTCCAGATCTGGGGAAAGAACCACAGGGTGCAGTCAGCAGCTCTGGGGCCCACTCTGAGATGGACCTGAGCCAAAACTCCATTGATTACCTGACCTCCATAATTACTATTTGACCAAATTGGGACAAAATTGGACCAAAATTATGTTCTACGTCTTCTGGAATCAGTATCAATTCAGACCCAGTTATTCCCCCAAAGTCTGATTATTTCCTTTTACCCAGTGGATTGTTATCATGGGGAAAAACAAACAAACAAACAAGAAACAAAAACAAAAAAACATGACTGTAGGTCTCTTTGGACAAGGTTGGGGGAGGGGAATTAACAGTATAACTTTTTTTGGCAGTGTACTTGTGTCCTTCCTCACGGGGACCTGGACTCCCCTTCACTCGAGGAGTTCTAAGTCTTGCAAACTGACTCAAGTCTGACACTTGATTGAGGGACCATAATTATCTGGTTTTATGATACAGAGTTTTGTTCACTTGACTGAGAACTCTTCTATTTATACGTATCAAGTAAGAACTTAGTAGACTTGCCATCTATTTCACTTCTACGAGAACCATGATCAACTAGCCAGAACCATAGCTCTCTCTGTGTCAGAATATTGTGATTAGTGCTTTGACTCTGCTGTTCTTTGTAGTAGCCACGCCCACTTAGCTTTTGGTGATTAAGTACTACCACTAGCCCCAGCCATCCTGAGATCTAATTATCCTTATTGCGTTAGGTTTCCCAATTCTATGACAGCAAATCTCAATGTAATATCTGACTGCAGGGGAAAACAATCACAGAGCTCTTTGAGGATTCTGGGGTACCCTCAAAAATAGAGTCCTCATGGTAAAAGATGAGTCCTCTGAACCCTCTCAAGGTCAGATGAGCAGATCTTAAATGACAACTCCACTCAAACATTTCAATAACCCTAATAATTTGTGTCTCTTCCTATAGCATACCAAGGCAGTTCTCACATTTCATCTTCATTCAGTGTAAGTCATCTCTGATTCATGGTTCAGCCAACCAACCAAACTGTTAGAGCCTTGTCTAAGCTGCAAGTTATAACATTAAGTTTAGAATACATGCATACTGGATCTATCTCAATGAATTTGGCCTGATCCAAAATTATGTCTTCTCCAAAATTATACCACACACTTAATATCCATTCCACGGTTATTATCTGGTTTTACATCGATAAAAATTAGAAAAAGACATATGCAGTTCTTTTGGAGTGTAATGGACCTATTCATGAATTACACTGTATACCTCATCTTTAGAAACATACTGAGATTTGAGTACATTTAGAAGTCCAGAAGCAAAGACAGATGGTGGAGTGTGTCCTGAAGAGAAAATGCTGTGTCGTGCAACACAAATATTTCAGGAAAGGTCATTATAGTTTCCTGGGTTAATCTCCTCAAATGGGGGTGGAATGGCTGTTTATTCTGGCAAAAAAAGATTTGGCAGAATTTAGAAATTCAACATCCCACCTTTGTCAAAATCTTTTCAAACATCTCGATTCTAATTTTCAGGATCCCAGGAATGGCACAACTAGGCACCATATGAAGTTTCAAGTTGGGCTCTAAGGACACAGCACCACTTCTGTGAGGTCCCTGCACACATGCATAACCGAATCCGGGCAAGAAGAAACATCAGACAAACCCAAATTGGATATTCTACAGAAACAAGCCACTCTTTAAAAATGTTAAGGGCTGGAAAGACAAAGAAAGCCTGGAGGACATTTACAGATATGAGGACACCAATGAATCATAGCAACTAAATGAACTATTGGATCCTGAATTAGATTCTGAACCAAAGACAATGTGCTTTCCTAGAAAGGACTTCAGTGGCACAAGTGGCAACTTTGAACAAGGTCTGTAGATACTGAGGCCTTAGGGAAGCAGGAATTGAGGACACAGTAGGAGAAAGAAAAAATGTAGGAATAAAACTCGGGCAAGGCAAGAGCAAATGCAGAATCATCCTTTTATTGTTTCACATCAGGCTGTGTGCACACACATAGCTGCACAGGGGCACATGTCTGTGCTCTGGAATTCCCAGAGCAGGCACACATATGAGCATGCATGGAAAGAAGCTGGCAGGTGGGTTTGGGGGAGAGGTTTGGGCTCGAGGACACCTGGGTACAGGGATCCTCTGCAGCAGAATTCAGAGGCTTCACCCAGACCTCACAGCAGCAGTGCAGGCCCAGCAGGAGGAACAGGAGAAGGAGGTGAGTGGCCATTGGCTACATCCCAGTCAGCTCATCTTGGCTCAGAGTCCACTTCAGCAGCAGTCTCCAGAGGACTGACCACTGCCCCCTCCGCAGCAGCTGGAGCCCCCTCCACAGCAGCCTCCAGAGGACTGACCACTGCCCCCTCCGCAGCAGCTGGAGCCCCCTGAGCTGCAGCAGTCAGACCTCCTGTGTCTGAAGTGGTGAGACCTGCGGGGCTTGTGGTGGCTCAGGCAGCAGCCACCACCCCCAGAGCTGCAGCAGCCACCACCCCCAGAGCTGCAGCAGCCGCCACCCCCAGAGCCACAGCAGCCCCCAGAGCTGACACTGCAGCAGGAAGAGACTGGAGGGCACTTGGGGGGACACTTAGGAGGGCATTTTGGAGTGCAGCACTTGGGAGGGCACTTGGGGACGCACTGCTGGCTCTGCTGGCAGGACATCTTGGTGGGCAGGCAAGTGGGCGTTCAGGAGCTGAGAGAGAGTCAGACAAAGTCAGTCCCACATCAGAGACCACCCCTGCCCCTTCCTGTCCTTGCAACATCATTTCTACCAATTACATTTAAATACCCTGCTTCTGATCAATCTGGGAAAACAATTCCATTCCTCTTTTATCAGTTTCTACCTCAGCTCACCCTTTTAGAGTGGGAAGGGATCATCATCTGTTTTATCATTTGGAAAATTGAGTCCAAATGATGTTAAAAAGTGAAAAGCAATTTTTTCACTTATGCCATCCAAATACTGAAATTGTGTACAGAGACTAAGTTAGAACTGAAATATTTCCTTCATGAAGAAAAATGCCCTGTAAAAATAACCGTAAAAATCATTTCATATTGTAGACCCTTGCCAGATCAATATAGAAACCGATCTTGGCGATTTCCTGGCTGGCTCTCTTTATTCAACAGGAAGCTGATAGGTCCCTGGACTCACAGCCTGGAGCTCTGTTCTTTTCAGAAATACCACCTCTTACCTAATAGCTTAGCCTGGAGATTATTCAACTTCTGTGTTTCTTTCAACTCTGGAGTTTTAACATGCATTCCCAAGCCCTGTCCTATACCCACATGTGTAATAATCCCCCCAAGTGCCTCTGATCTGCTCCTTGTTTTGAGAATCGCTGTCCCCAAATCATGCCTTGCAGAGGTTACAGTGGTATCTTAAAGGTAAACTTTTATTCTGAAACCTCTCAGGGACCTCAGAGCAGCCAGAGGTCTCCATCCCTCCTCCTGGGATTCCCACACAGCTGCAGGCCAGTTGGCCCCTCAGTGCATCTGGAGTCTTTGCTAGAACCTGTTGCTCTTGCAGTCTTCCTGTCTGCTCCTGGCTCCATTCTTCCGCACCTAGACTCTCTCTACTAATATAAACCCTAACCCCCAGGCCCTGCCTTGCCCTCCTGCTCTGGACTGAGCGACCGTCCGTGGAAGGCCCTGGTCCATTACCAATGGACACTTACCGAGTACACAAGCAGCACAGGGTCTATCAACACCTCAGGAGGAAGTGAATGAAGGTTCCCTGGTCCAGAGGCCCTTTTATCTTGGCCTTGGGCTCTGCCCTAGCAAGTGAGACAGGGCCTGAGCATGATAGGACTGCCTCCTGCCGCCCACATGGTCCTGTGACAGGTGATCCTTGGCAGCTCCTCCATCACCTCCCTCCATGAAACTCAGGACATCCTCACCATCAATGCTTCCTTCTCCTTACAGCTGCCTGGCTGTCACACCTCCTTCTTGGACTCTGGCCTCCCAAGCCCTCCTGTCCTATTGCCTGGATGGCTTTGAACTAAAACTTAAAGAAGCTTCTAAATGCCCAGCTTGTGAAAATCACCTCACTTTTCTCATTCTCAGTTTCTTCAACTTTAAAAATCACTCTCAAAGGTTCCCTGAGGGTCAGCAGAATCCTGGAAGGAAAATGTCTAGAGAAGGTCCTGCAACAAAGTAGACCTTCATAAGTGGATTATCCATCCATCCTAATTGGAGACACATCTTTTTAATTCACAGGGATTTTCCAGGATAGGTGCATCTGATCTATAAACAGCCATTTTTTCAACTGAGATCTTTTATGTATTTTCATATACCAGCATCGCTGTAGAGAAGCTAGAGAGAAAACCGGCATTGCCTTGTGCAGTAGAAGAATTGGTTTCCCAAGGCTCTTACACAGGGGAAGAGCGTGAGCCTTGGATGAGAAGCAGAAAGGAGAAGAGACTGTTAGAGGGTCCAGCCTGGAGCACATGTTGGGAGGACCCTGTGGAAATGATCCCCCCACCGTGAGTGGAGGAGTCAGGAAGACCTTTCAGAATACGGGGCGGGTGGGAATCTGCAGGAATCTCTAGGGTTACTGCTTTGTTCCTACATGGACACAGGGATCCTGAAGACTTTTTTTATTTGAACATGTTTAGGAGATCAAGATAAAGACTAATGTTAATTTGATATGGAGCAGGTACTTCTTCCATGTTTGCAGGGCAATATGGGGGGAAAAAAAGAACCCAAGTACTTAGAAGGAGGCTAATCACACCTAAGGGTAATTATGGGAACAAAGTCTCCCTCCAAAAGTGTCCAGAATAATTTTACAGGTCTGGAATAAGATATGGATTGACTCAATAATATCTCTATCTAAGTCATAATGGGCAAGGAGGACCAATAACTTGTGAATGTATATCTCTGTGCCATGTGTGTATTTTTGAGACTGAATACATTTGAAAGATTATGAGTCTGTATAAATGCATATGAACATAGACAGATATATAGATATACAAATACAGACACATACACAGATATAGAATCCAGCTTTTTACTATTGGTTGCATCAGATCTCTCAAGGTGCATGGCCTTCCCTTAAGTTCCACTGCCTTCCATCTGTGTATTTCCCCTTTGAGTCTCATCTTCATTGGGATCCAAACGTGTTCCCTCTCCACCATTGCCCCCTCCAGAAATCATTAGTCCTGGCCTTTAAGGAATCCCCACCCAGGACCTCACAGTGCATTCAGTGTCAAGGACAGCATTTTTGGGCGACATACAGAGTTCTGTGCGGTATGACCCTGAACAATTTCTGTTTTGCTTCCCAAGAGGAACTGACGTATTAGCTGCACTGCAAACATGTCTCTCCCTACCCTACTCCCATGCCTTGTTGCCTGATATTTCCTTTCTGAGACAATTCAAGTCCCACTAGCTCCATTATACTTTATGTGACATTTCTTGCAAATGAGATATTAATAAACACTTTAACAACACATCTGGTGCCCTATTCTTATTCCCCATCACCAACTACTGCAAGGCTGTGCACATATGGATAGTTAATAGATTTTTAAAAAGTCCTTTCACTATGTTAGCATCAACTTTAGAGTTTACAAATAGTTATTACTTATGAGCTATGCCATCAACCTCCGGGACCACATTCTGAAACAGGCACAGAGAGGTATGATGGACACATCACCCTGAAGAAGCAGATCTGTCACTCTCTCAGCAGGCATTGAATTAGCTCAGGTTGTACCAATGGATTCAGTTATGTGGGTGTGGCCATGACACACATGTCTTGGCTCACACAGGAGCCCGGCTTCTGGTTCCTAGAATGATGAGGTGAAGAGGTCATCTGGTCCACGCCTCTGCCTTCAGGCAAGACAGCTCCCGAACTATCAATCTGCTTGGACTTAAGTGATGAATCAGCAGTGTCGCTATACCCCTAGGATTTGGACTGAAATCTCATGCATTTTCATTTAAGATGGGTGTTGGACTGACCTTTGGCCCTGAATATTATTTATCAATGACTTTGAAACCATTTAAGAAACATTTTTGACTAGCAAAGGCTTTCTAAGGTCAACTATTCATCCTAGGGGTCCATCTCTACATTGTCATTTTCTCATCTCAGGAGACTGGGGTTGGGGAGGCACAGATGAGATCTTATAAGAAGTAATTCAGGCCTAATTAATTTTCTTCTGTGTGTTTCCACTCTCCTTTCTGAGCTAAAAGTAACACTCTTACAAATTTTAGGGTTTTTTTCCTCCCAGCAAATCTTTTAATTATAAAATATGAAAAATTACCCTAAAATATATAGAAAATATAAATGATTGTTGATTGATAATTAAGTAGGAGAAAGTATTTTAAGAATGGTACAAACCCCATGGTATATAGAGAAATGAATTGATAAATTAAACTACATATGAATTAAATTTTATATAGTATAAAGTATCACATATAAAGCAAAAAGACAAATCAACTAGAGAAAAACAAACACATGCTTATTAAGGAAATGCCATATCTAATACATAAAGCTATCTTACAAATCCAAAAATAAATAATCATACAAAGACATAATGAATAAAGGATACAGATCTCTCTCTCTCTCTCTTTTCTTCTCTCACTCTCCCCCTCACATACACACACATTCACACATTGTGTTAGAGTTCTTCAGAGAAACAGAGCCAATAAAACATATGCCCATATAGGCAGAGGTTTATTTTAAGGATTTGGCTCACACAGTTTTTGAGGGGGCCAAGTTCAAATCTGCAGAGGAAGCCGTCAGGCTGGAGACTCAGGAGAGAGTTGATGTTACAGCTTGATTCTCAAGGCTGGTGTTTAACTGAAAATCTGGGTAACATGGCCTAGCCAAGTTAACACATAAAATTAACCATCATAGCTCACCTTTTGTCAATTTGATACCCATAGGCCTTAAAATCACATTTAATCTCCAAATAAAAACTGACAAGGTCACACTTCCAGTTACCATGATAAAATTATCCTGAGTATAATTTTATATTTCAGAAGAGGTTGTGAAGTCCTTACACCTTGTGGCCTGGTGCAAGAATTTGTGCACATTGAAAGGAAATTAATTAGAAGAAATATTTTAATATTTCTATTCGCCCTTTCTAATAGAAGTGTCAATCACATTCATGGTTGACAATTATAGATTGAAACACAAGCATATGATTGGTATCATATATGCATGCGTCAACTTAGCCTTTTTATAGATATAGAATAAACTTGCTTCATTAGACCTGCTTTTTCATTTAGCTAAACATTTTCCAGCCCAGTAAAGCACCCCAATCTCTCTTTCAGGTAATTGTCAACAGCACAGCAGTAAATATCAACACAGAGCAGAATATTATTGTAATCACCCAGGGAGAACAAAGGGTAAAATATTTACTGCAGCAGTGTTTGACTATTTTCTGAGCAGTGAGAAAACCTGAATTGATTTTTAAGATCCACCATTTCTTACTTCTTTTCATTTGGGTCAGGTTTCTTAGCTTTTAAATCTCTGTTTTCCAGCTAATGAAAAGAAAATAGGATTCGACCAAGTCTCCTATCTATCTACTCCAGGTCTTCTGTGAGGATCAAATGAGATGAGGCATGGGAAAATGCTTCACAGACATTTGGATAAAGTGTGAAATGTTTGTACCTGGCTATAAAGCAAGTGGTGTTCCTTGGCTGAGGAAACTGCAAGGAGACTAGTTGCTAGGGAGAGGAAGCTGGACATTGCTATGTGATGTCATTACCTGGATAAACACTTAGCATATTAGCCTTTCATATATGTAGATACCCTATAACTTGTACACTTTGATGTAAAGTTGAATAATACTTCAGTTCATCAGACAATGCAGCTTATGTTATATGATAAGGGAATAGGAATAGGGGGAAAAACAAAGATACTTGAGATAAAAATACATACATGTTCATAACAAAACAAGAAAGAGATTCTCATATTAATTACAGTCCTGGTTGTGGTTCTTTTTACCTGGCAGGTTGACCCAACATTCATTCCTAAAAGTTCTTGACAATTAATATTGGATTTGAGTTATAGTTTTCCATTGATTTTAATCACAGAACATGGTACTACTAAGAGACATCTTAAGGGATCTTCTGTATTCCAGACATGTTCTTCCTCACCCACAATGTGAAATAGAAGTCCAATTTCCCCTTAGTAATCAAGATCAATTATTCCATCATGCACAGTAACTTCCTTCTTTGCCTGTTGATTCAGGCAAAGTGGCTTGTGGAGGATGCCAAAGTGGCCTGGTGGCAGTCTTAACTTCCAGTTCAATGGAATCATGTCTCCTGGTGGAAGCATTCCTCCCTTTGGAACTAAGACCTTTAGACTAGCAGAGTGTAAGTTCACAGGGATACAAAGCAAACATTTTGCTAGTAGATCACTAGGAGTAATAGTGAGTGGTGTTATTCCCAGTTCCAGCTTCTGATTCCTAGACCTATACATTCTAACTATAGAAGAAACAAAACCATATATTGGATGCTGATATAGGGTATATACAGCCTTCTGAAGACCCTTGCCCAAACCCGGCAAGATATTACGACCTAGCAGAGCTTGTAACTAGATCTTTAAAATATCATTCCACTGTTTGATCAAGCCAGCTGCTAGAAGATGATGGGGAAACTGGAAAGAACAGTGCATGCCATGAGCATGGCCCCTTGCCACACTTTATTTTTCAGAGAAACACAGAGTTATCATCTATCTATCTACCTATCTATCTATAATCTATCTGGAAGGAATTGGTTCATAAAATTAAGAAGCCTGAGAAATGACAAGTTGGAGAACCAGGAAATCTGGTGGTATGATTCGGTTCAAATCTGAAGGCCTGAGAACCAGAGGAGCCAATGGAGTAGATTCTAGTTTTTGCATTCCAGACCTGGGGAAAGAACCACAGGGTGCAGTCAGCAGCTCTGGGGCCCACTCTGAGATGGACCTGAGCCAAAAGTCCATTGATTACGTGACCTCCATAACATCCTATCTGACCAAATTGGAAAAAATGTGGACCAAAATTATGTTCTATGTCTTTTGGAATCAGTATCAATTCAGACCCAGTTATTCCCCCAAGTCTGATTGTTTCCTTTTACCCAGTGGATTGTTATCATGGGGAAAAACAAACAAACGAACAACAACAAAAAACAAACAAAAAGAAAACGCCTGTAGGTTCCTTTGGAGAAGGTTGGGGGCAGGGAAGTAACAGTATAAGTTTTTTTGGCAGTGTACTTGTGTCCTTCCTCACAGGGACCTGGACTCCCCTTCACTCAAGGAGTTCTAAGTCTGCAAACTGACTCAAATCTGACACTAGATTGAGGGACCATAATTATCTGTTTTTATGATTCAGAGTTTTGTTCACTTGACTTAGAACTCTTCTATTTATACATATCAGTAAGAACTTAGCAGACTTGCCATCTATTTCACTCCTAAGAGAACCATGATCAACTAGCCCAGTGGTTCTCAACCTTCTGGCCCTTTAAATACAGTTCCTCATGTTGTGACCCAAACATAAAATTATTTTCGTTGCTACTTCATAACTGTAATGTTGCTACTGTTATGAATCGTAATGTAAATATCTGATATGCAGGGTGGTCTTAGGCGACCCCTGTGAAAGGGTCGTTTGACCGCCAAAGGGGTCACCACCCACAGGTGGAGAACCGCTGAACTAGCCACAACCATAGCTCTCTCTGTGTCAGAATATTGTGATTAGTGCTTTGACTCTGCTGTTCATTGTAGTAGCCATGCCCACTTAGCTTTGGGTGATTAAGTACTACTACTTGCCCCAGCCATCCTGGGATCTAATTATCCTTATTGCCTTAGGTTTCCCAATTCTATGACAGCAAATCTCAATGTAATTTCTGACTGCAGGGGAAAATAATCATAGAGCTCTTTGAGGATTCTGGGGTACCCTCAAAAATAGAGTCCTCACGGTCATGGTAAAAGATGAGTCCTCTGAACCCTCTCAAGGTCAGATGAGCAGATCTTAAATGACAACTCCACTCAAACATTTCAATAACCCTAATCCTTTGCATCTCTTCCTATAGTATACCAAGGCAGTTCTGGCATTTCATCTTCATTTGGTGTAAGTCATCTCTGATTCATGGTTCAGCCAACCAACCAAACTGTTAGAGAGTTGTCTAAGCTGCAAGTTATAACATTAAGTTTAGAATACATGCATACTGGATCTATCTCAATGAATTTCGCCTGATCCAAAATTATGTCTTCTCCAAAATTATACCACACACTAAATATCCATTCCATGTGTATTCCCCAGTTTTATGTCTGTATAAACTAGAAAAAGACGTGCAGTTCTTTTGGAGTGTAATGCATCTGTTCATGGATTACACTGTGTACCTCATCTTTAGAAACATACTGAGATTTGAGTACATTTATAAGTCCAGAAGCAAAGACAGATGGTGGAGTGTGTCCTGAAGAGAAACTGCTGTGTCGTGCAACACAAATATTTCAGGAAAGGTCATTATAGTTTCCTGGGTTAATCTCCTCAAATGGGGGTGGAATGGCTGTTTATTCTGACAAAAAAAGATTTGGCAAAATTTAGAAATTCAGCATCCCACCTTTGTCAAAATCTTCTCAAACATCTCGATTCTAATTTTCAGGATCCCAGGAATGGCACAACTAGGCACCATATGAAGTTTCATGTTGGGCTCTAAGGACACAGCACCACTTCTGAGGGGTCCCTGCACACATGCATAACCGAATCCGGGCAAGAAGAAACATCAGACAAACCCAAATTGGACATTCTACAGAAACAAATCACTCTTTAAAAATGTTAAGGGCTGGAAAGACAAAGAAAGCCTGGAGGACTTTTACAGATATGAGGACACCAATGAATCATAGCAACTAAATGAACTATTGGATCCTGAATTAGATTCTGAACCAAAGACAATGTGCTTTGCTAGAAAGGACTTCAGTGGCACAAGTGGCAACTTTGAACAAGGTCTGTAGATACTGAGGCCTTAGGGAAGCAGGAATTGAGGACAGAGTAGGAGAAAAAAAAATGTAGGAATAAAACTCGGGCAAGGCAAGAGCAAATGCAGAATCATCCTTTTATTGTTTCACATCAGGCTGTGTGCACACACATAGCTGCACAGGGGCACATGTCTGTGCTCTGGAGTTCCCAGAGCAGGCACACATATGAGCATACATGGAAAGAAGCTGGCAGGTGGGTTTGGGGGAGAGGTTTGGGCTCGAGGACACCTGGGTACAGGGATCCTCTGCAGCAGAATTCAGAGGCCTCACCCAGACCTCACAGCAGCAGTGCAGGCCCAGCAGAAGGAACAGGAGAAGGAGGTGAGTGGCCATTGGCTACATCCCAGTCAGCTCTTCTTGACTCAGAGTGCACTTCAGCAGCAGCCTCCAGAGGACTGACTACTGCCCCCTCCGCAGCAGCTGGAGCCCCCTCCACAGCAGCCTCCCGAGGACTGACCACTGCCCCCTCCGCAGCAGCTGGAGCCCCCTGAGCTGCAGCAGTCAGACCTTCTGTGTCTGAAGTGGTGAGACCTGCGGGGCCTGTGGTGGCTCAGGCAGCAGCCACCACCCCCAGAGCTGCAGCAGCCACCACCCCCAGAGCTACAGCAGCCACCACCCCCAGAGCCACAGCAGCCTCCAGAGCTGACACTGCAGCAGGAAGAGACTGGAGGGCACTTGGGGGGACACTTAGGGGGGCATTTTGGGGTGCAGCACTTGGGAGGGCACTTGGGGACGCACTGCTGGCTCTGCTGGCAGGACATCTGGGCGGGCAGGCAAGCGGGCGTTCAGGAGCTGAGGGAGAGTCAGACAGCAAGTCAGTCCCACACAGAGGCCACCCCTGCCCCTTTCTCTTCCTTCTTGTTCTCTACGCATCATTTCTAGCCCCTTTATTTTGAGATGTTTAAGTGGAGGCTTTGATACCTAAACCCTGAAAGGTTTGTTATTTCTAAGAGATAGGCAAATACTCTCAGACTTCCTCCTTTGAGCCTCCCAACTTCTACTTAAGATAGGCAGGAATTAATATCTCTCTTACAGAGAAGGAAACTGAGACAAAAATCAATACAAAAAAAACTGCCATCATTAAATATCTAGTAAGTGAAGATCATTCTTTTTTAATCATTTCAACCAGAAGCCTGAAACTCTGCAGTTAAGAAAATAGTTCGGAGTATAAATATTCTCTTTTAAAAAGGAAATTCATGGTTATACCTTCCTAAGTAGTTTTGTTCTGTAAAGACTTAGGCATGCAGGTTGGAAATGGTCTGTGAGTCCAGCTGGTTATTACTGCAAAAACTAAAGAGCAGTAATTTTTGCTATTTAGGGGATTTGAGCTCAGACACCCTGGCTCTGGCATGATACTCTAAAGTTTTCAGCACACCAAGGCCTGGCATAAACATCTCGGCCTGGTGATTCTCATCTTATTATGCCCAAATTCTCAAACAGAATCCCAGTTCCATTCAGATCTACAGATATGTGGGTTTTCTAAAGCACCAAAGCATCTATTGGTGGAGAACTACGATCCCCGGCATTTTTGCATGGAGGGTTGTGATCTTACTCTCAAAGGTAAAGGCTCCTCATGAAAATTTCTCAACGAGAGCCTTAAGTTAAAGGCTTCAGTTCATCTGACCTAAGGGCATAGCCAACAGGATCTACATTTGGTCCAGCACAAACACACAGCCATCCACTTCTCCCTCATGGTCCCAGTAGGTCCACACCCACCATGCACATCCTCCCTCAGTCTTCCTCAGGCCCCTCTCCCTCTATCTACAAGGCCTCCAACACCCCTAGCTTCTGCCCCACCTGCCCACCAGCGCTGATCTGAGCCTCCCTCTGTGGAAGGCCCTGCTCCATTCCCAGTGGACACTTACTGGGCACACAAGCAGCACAGGATCTGTCACCACCTCAGGAGGGAGTGAATGCAGATGCTCTGGTCCAGAGGCCCTTTTATCCTGGCCTTGGGCTCTGCCCTAGCAAGTGAGACAGGGCCTGGGCATGAGAGGACTGCCCCCTGCCACCCACATGGGTCCAGTAACCTGTGACTGGATGATGACTTGCAGTTCCTCCCCTGCTTCCCTCTAGGGGACCCAGCACAGCTGCTTCTGGACTACATATGACCCAGCAATTCCACTCCTGGGGATTTATCATAAGAAAATACCAAATTACCAATTCAAAAAGATATGTGTACTCCATGTTTATTGCAGCAGTATTTACAATAGCCAAGATATGGAAGCACCCTAAGTGTCCATTATAGACCAAAGGATAAAGAAGATGTGGTACATATAGAAAATGGCATATTACTCAGCCATAAAGAACAATGAAATCCTGCTCTTTGTGACAATATGGATGGACCTAGAACAGCCGTGGGCAAACTATGGCCCGCGGGCCAGATCCGGCCCGTTTGAAATGAATAAAACTAAAAAAAAAAAAAAAGACCGTACCCTTTTATGTAATGATGTTTACTTTGAATTTATATTAGTTCACACAAACACTCCATCCACGCTTTTGTTCCGGCCCTCCGGTCCAGTTTAAGAACCCATTGTGGCCCTTGAGTCAAAATGTTTGCTCACCCCTGACCTAGAACCTATTATGCTAAGTGAAATAAGTGAGACATAAAAAGACAAATACCATATGATTTCATTTATGTATGGAATCTAAAAAACAAAACAAGTGAATAAACAAAACAGAAACAAACTCATAGATATAGAGAATATATTGACGGTTGCCAGATTGGAGGGGGGTTGGAGAAATAGGTGAAAAAGTGGAAGGGATTGAGAAAAACAAATTGGCAGTTATAAAAATAGTATAGCAGGGTAAATGTAAAATACAGCATAGGGAATATAGTCAAAAATATTGTAATAACTATGTAAGGTGTCAGATGGGTACTAGACTAATCAGGGTGATCATTCCATAAGTTCTATAAATGTCTAATCACTATGTTGATTACCTGAAACTAATATAATATTGTATGTCAACTAAAATTTTAAAAATTTTAAAAATCATAAGGAAGAGAAAATAAAAAATAAAAAGACAGTAAAAAAAAAAATGAAAATCAGGGTGAAACATTCCTGCACTCATTCCCTACCTCAGTCATCCTGGAGGTTATTGCCTCGCTTAGTTTTAGGGCTTGAGTTCTCAATCTCACCTTTCTTGCCTCTCAAATCTTAATTCAATGGCTCTGGGCAATCTCGTTTAAACCAAGTTTCATAGAATCCTCCAAGTCTTTATTACCTTATATGTAAGTGTGTGTGCATGTGCATGTACATGTGTGTGTGCATATGTATTGTATTATAGACATGAAGACCCTGGTTAAAGATTCAGACCTAATAGAGAATCCCTGTTCTGCCACCTATTCACTGTATGATCTTGTGAAAACTTCCACATCCTTCTTGTCCTCAGTCGTGTTGATCTATAGTAGAGATAATAAAAAATAACTCTTCAGGGGGATGTGAGAGTCAGTGAGCTAATACAAAGAAAAATCTCTGGCAGAGTTATAACATGCTATATTCTCTAAAAAAAAATGCCAATATATTCATTATTTTAAAAAATTATAGCTGCTTTCTAAGCAGAGTGGATCTGATTAGAAAATCAAGACCTTCCTGTTTTCTTGCTAGGTTTTTAATAAGAAAATGTGAACCAGGAATGAAGTTTTATAGAGGAGGAAGTGAGAGGTGACTTGATTTGCTAATTAGAGTGAAAATTCAGATTTTTCAAGGATCATACTGGAGGGCTGGGATCAAGTTCACAGATGGGAAGGATGGAAGGTAGTGACGAGATAGTGAGACTGTCCCGGGGGCACTGCTGGAGGTAACGCAGCTGAGGAACAGGTAGCCCTGGTGGAGGGGGCGGGGGGGACAGAGGATGTTTAAGAACAGCAGTGTCTAACACTTCATGTGATTTTTTGTCTGTTTTGTGAGTCTCTCAACTCAGTTATCTACATGAACACAGGCTTTCCTTGAAAAAAAAGTTGAGATTTCCTATTTTTAGATTAAGGGAAAGGGCCAGAGTTTGCATTCAGGTTCATATTAAGTCAGATAATAACAGCCTAGTTTATAGTGTTGCAAGGTTATTAAACAACTAAACTACATAATCAGATGAAGGAGAATTATCATAGAGAGTCTACTTGCCTCCGGGCTTGGGAATGAACTCTGGAATTCCCTAGAGCCTGAATGGATGTTGATTTCATAATATCTAGGTCATGTTGTGCAGTACAAACCCTACTAGTATGCAGTGGAGATATGTGCGTGTGTACTTGTGTATAATTCTACTTAGAAATTACAGAGCGTATAGGAGACACTAAACACACACACACACACACACACACACACACACACACACACACACACATTACCATGGTTCTCTCAGCATCCAATATCACCTAGTATCCAGCTTTCCCTAAATTTCTCTGCCCAGAGAAAAAAATTTTTTGGCCTTATTTCTCCTTTGTTCTATTTACATTGGGTTTCATCTCTTCATTGAGTTATATTTCTCATTGGATTGCATCCCTCACCCTCAGGAATAATTGCCCCAGATCATTAAGCAAGTTTCATCTTGGGGTCACCACTGGGTTCATGATGAGCTCCCATCTCTACTGACTGATGTTTTAGGCCTATGCAATATGACTCTTTGCTATATCTCCAGTTTAGGCCTTGCTACCTCCCTTTAGAAAAATTCCTCCTTAGCTTACATGGGCTATGTGCTTTACTTTGAATTTGCTCCTTCCTGCCAAACTTCCCTGCTTTATTCCATAACATATACACTTCAAAAATAGTGCTACTCAAATATAATTTGCTGTGTATCTGTTATGAGTCTCTGTCTCAAACACACTTATAATAAACTCTTTGGAATCCCTGGCTTGGGTCTTATATCTCTGTGTCCATCAGCAGCTCCTAATCCAGGGCTATGCATTCAATGGATAATCCATTTAAAAATCTATTTATTAATATTAGCATTAGCTTTACTTCTATTATGACTTAAGCCACCATCACCAGAATTCTCACTCTGGAGTATTCACATTACAATGCACACTAGCCTTATTACCCTGCAAAATTCTGCCACTGAACTGCCTGGTCATGGCTCATGTTGTTTCACGAGAGTGTAGTCAAATATTGATTACTTTGCTCACACAGGTAGCTCTGATTCAGGAGCCCAGCTCATCCATTCCAAAGGTGATGAGACTTCGGAGCTATTCTGTCTATGCCTCTGTCACCATAGAGGGCATCACCTATGGTCATTTGATCTGACTTGGGTTTAGGGGAGAAAATGATGGAACAGCCTCAGGACTGGTGTTAGAGCTTAGTGGCTTGGGTACCATTTAAACAATGTGCACTAGAAAAGAACTGATTTTCTGAAGTGTATGATTCTTGTGTCAGTGGGATCTCATAATCTCAAAGCATGGGAGGGAAGAATGCTGAGACCTGGTGAAAATTAACTCAAATTCAGTGACTTTTACTCTGTGCCCCAAAGCCAGCACTATTTACAATTCTCTATTTACAGTAGCAACAATAAATTTACACGCCAAAATTACTAGAATATGTACCTAGTCGTTTCTTTATAATTACTTGGGTAAAATATTTTAAGCATGGCAAAAATACTGATCAATTTGACCATATAGAAAAAAATATCTTTATGATAGAAAGAACATAAAAAAAGATTTAATAAAATCATGAGCTGAGGAAAAAGAAAACACACAAGTCACTAATAGAATTAAAACTCATAATAAACAGTAAGTTCTTGCAATTTTATAGAAAATAAGCAAAGCTATCTACAAACTAATGGGCAAAGCACATGGACAAGTAGCTTAGAAAGAAATACAAATGACCAATAAATTTAGAAATTTATTGCTTCATGTTTGTGTATATATAAATAACCAAAGAACTACATATAAAACAAGGATGACTTTTCAGGGATGAGGTCTATTAGATTTATTTCTTTATATTGAATTGAAAAAGACTTAAAATGAATAACAAAACTCAGTTTTGCTAAAGGTGATAAAAAATGGGTCTTGTGTTATTGGAAATATAAATTGGCATAACCATTTGAATGGAAATTTGATGATTCATTATTCAACATTATTGTTATGTATACAAGTTAAAATTTAAATTTAGCATACTCTTTTATACAGTAATTGAACTTCAAAGAATATCACCTAAGAAGAAACAATTTAATAAAGAAAAATATATTATAAGAATGATTATTACAGAAAAATAAAATAATAGTAAGAGTTAGAAAAGTTGCAGGATACCAGATCAGAATACATAATAAATTTGATTTATATTGACTACCAATATATATTAAAATATAATTTTAGAAATAGCTATTTAAAATAGCATAATATATATGATGTGTAAAATATAATTTTAGTATTAAGTATTTTTATAAAATGAGAAGACTTCGCCAAAACCGGTTTGGCTCAGTGGATAGAGCGTCAGCCTGTGGACTGAAAGGTCCCAGGTTTGATTCCGGTCAAGGGCATGTACCTGGGTTGCGGGCACATCCCCAGTAGGAGATGTGCAGGAGGCAGCTGATCGATGTTTCTCTCTCATCGATGTTTCTAACTATCTCTCTCCCTTCCTCTCTGTAAAAAATCAATAAAATATATTTTTTAAAAAATGAGAAGACTTCTTTAAAAAAAACTTTACAGAATATAAAAATAAATATACATATACCATATTTGAGTCTGGATGGAATGGAAAATTATAAATAAAACAATTCTTTCCAAATTTTCTAACCAGTTCTGCTCTTCTTGGAAAGCAGCTATAATTTTTTAAATGAATGTGTTGGCATTTTTTTTAGAAAATGTAGCATGTTATAACTCTCTGCCAGAGATTTTCTTTGCATTAGCTCACTGACTCTCACATCCCCCTGAAGAGTTATTTTTTTATTATCTCTACTATAGATCAACAAAACAGGACAAAAAGGATGCGGAAGTTTTCACAAGATCATACAGTGAATAGGTGGAAGAACAGGGATTCTCTATTAGGTTTGAATTTTTAACCAGGGTCCTCATGGCTATAATACATGCACATATGCACACACATGTACATGCACATGCACATGCACACACATTTATATATACGATGATAAAGACTTGGAGGATTCTATGAAACTTGGTTTTAAACGAGATTGCCCAGAGCCATTGAATTAAGATTTGGGAGGCAAGAAAGGAGAGGTTGGGAACTCAAGCCCTAAAACTAAGCGAGGCAATAACCTCCAGGATGAGTGAGGTAGGGGATGAGGGTAGGATTTTTCTCCCACACATTACTGTGTGTCTGTTTGGTTTTGTATTTTCTCTTCCTTATGATTTTCTCTTCTAAATTTATTTTTTAAATTTTAAGTTGATATATAATATTATATTAGTTTCAGGTGTACAACATAGTGATTATTCATATAACTTATGACATGATCACCAATTAGTCTAGTACCCATCTGACATGATACACAGTTATTACAATATTATTGATATATTCCCTGTGCTGTATTTTACTTCTCTATGCTGAACTATTTTTATAACTGCCAATTTGTTTTTCTCAATCCTTTCACCTATTTCCCCAAACCCCCTCCAATCTGGCAACCATCAATTTATTCTCTGTATCTATGAGTTTGTTTCTGTTTTGTTTATTCACTTGTTTTGTTTTTTAGATTCCATACATAAATGAAATCATATGGTATTTGTCTTTTTATGTCTCACTTATTTCACTTAGCATAATAGGTTCTAGGTCCATCCACATTGTCAAAAAAGAGCAGGATCTCATTGTTCTTTATGGCTGAGTAATATGCCATTTTCTATATGTACCACATCTTCTTTATCCTTTGGTCTATAAATGGACACTTAGGGTGCTTCCATATCTTGGCTATTGTAAATACTGCTGCAATGAACATGGAGTACACATATCTTTTTGAATTGGTAATTTGGTATTTTCTTATGATAAATCCCCAGGAGTGGAATTGCTGGGTCATATGTAGTCCAGAAGCAGCTGTGATGTATCCACTAGAGGGAAGCAGGGGAGGAACTGCAAGTCATCATCTAGTCACAGGTTGCTGGACCCATGTGGGTGGCAGGGGGCAGTCCTCTCATGCCCAGGCCCTGTCTCACTTGCTAGGGCAGAGCCCAAGGCCAGGATAAAAGGGCCTCTGGACCAGAGCATCTGCATTCACTCCCTCCTGAGGTGGTGACGGATCCTGTGCTGCTTGTGTGCCCGGTAAGTGTCCACTGGGAATGGAGCAGGGCCTTCCACAGAGGGAGGCTCAGATCAGCGCTGGTGGGCAGGTGGGGCAGAAGCTAGGGGTGTTGGAGACCTTGCAGATAGAGGGAGAGGGGCCTGAGGAAGACTGAGGGAGGATGTGCATGGTGGGTGTGGACCTACTGGGACCATGAGGGAGAAGTGGATGGCTGTGTGTTTGTGCTGGACCAAATGTAGATCCTGTTGGCTATGCTCTCAGGTCAGAGGAACTGAAGCCTTGACCACTGGGCTCTGGTAGACGCGCTCTCACAAAGAGCCTTTACCTTTGAGAATAGGAACGCAACCCTCCATGCAAAAATGCTGGGGATAGTAGTTCTCAACTAAGAGAGAGAGAGAGAGGGAGAGAGAGAGAGAGAGAGAGGGAGAGAGAGAGAGAGAGAGCGCTTGCCACAGAGCTGACCAGAGATCCTTTGAGGCTTTAGAAAACCCACATATCAGTGGATCTGAAATGGAACTGGGATTCTATTTGAGAATTTGGGCACAATAACGTGAGAATCACTGGGCCGAGATGTTTGTGCCAGGCCTTGGTGTGCTGAGAACTTTAGAGCATCAGGCCAGAGCCAGGGTGTCTGAGCTCAAATCCCCTAAACAGCAAAAATTGCTGCTCTTTAGCTTTTGCAGTGACAACCAGATGGACTCACAGTCCATTTCCAACCTGCAACCCTAAGTCTTTACAGAACAAATCTATCTAGGAAGGTACAATCATGAATTTCCTTCTTTTAAGAGAATATTTATACTCTGAACTATTTTCTTAACTGCAGAGTTTCAGGTTTCTGGTTGAAATGATGGAAAAATGACCTTCACTTACTAGATATTTAATGATGGCAGTTTTTTTTAAATTGATTTTTGTCTCAGTTTCCTTCTCTGTAAGAGAGATATTAATCCCTGCCTATCTTAAGTAGAAGTTGGGAGGCTCAAAGGGGGAAGTCTAAAAGTATTTGCCTATCTCTTAGAAATAACAAACCTTTCAGGGTTTAGGTATCAAAGACTCCACTTAAACATCTCAAAATAAAGGGGCTAGAAATGATGCTTAGAGAACAAGAAGGAAGAGAAAGAGGGAGGGGTGGCCTCTGTGTGGGACTGACTTGCTGTCTGACTCTCCCTCAGCTCCTGAACACCCGCTTGCCTGCCCGCCAAGATGTCCTGCCAGCAGAGCCAGCAGTGCGTCCCCAAGTGCCCTCCCAAGTGCTGCACCCCAAAATGCCCCCCGAAGTGTCCCCCCAAGTGCCCTCCAGTCTCTTCCTGCTGCAGTGTCAGCTCTGGGGGCTGCTGTGGCTCTGGGGGTGGGGGCTGCTGCAGCTCTGGGGGTGGTGGCTGCTGCAGCTCTGGGGGTGGTGGCTGCTGCCTGAGCCACCACAAGCCCCGCAGATCTCACCTCTTCAGACATAGAAGCTCTGACTGCTGCAGCTCAGGGGGCTCCAGCTGCTGCGGAGGGGGCAGTGGTCAGTCCTCTGGAGGCTGCTGTGGAGGGGGCTCCAGCTGCTGCGGAGGGGGCAGTAGTCAGTCCTCTGGAGGCTGCTGCTGAAGTGCACTCTGAGCCAAGAAGAGCTGACTGGGATGTAGCCACTGGCCACTCACCTCCTTCTCCTCCTGCTCCTCCTGCTGGGCCTGCCCTGCTGCTGAGAGGTCTGGGTGAGGCCTTTGAATTCTGGTGCAGAGGATCCCTGTGCTCGGGTGTCCTGGAGCCCAAACCTCTCCCCCAAACCCACTTCCCGACTTCTTTCCCCATATGCCCATATGTGTGGTGCCCTGAGTACCCCACAGCACAGACCTGTGCCCCTGCACAGCTCTGTGTGTGCACACACCAGCCTGATGTGAAACAATAAAAGGATGATTCTGCATTTGCTCTTGCCTTGCCTTATTTTTATTCCTACATTATCTTTCTCCTACTCTGTCCTCAACTCCTGGGTTCCTGAGGCCTCAGTATCTACAGACCTTGTTCAAATTTGCCACTTATGCCTCTAATGTCCTTTATAGAAAAACACATTTTCATTGCTATAGGATCCAATTCATTAGTCTCCAGGCTTTATTTGTTTTGCCTGAACCCGACATGTTTTAAGAGTGCTTTGTTTCTGTAGAATGTCTGATTTGGGCTTGTCTAATGTTTCTTCTTGCCTGGATTTGGTTATGCCTGTGTGCAGGGACCCTCGCTGATCCATACTGCCTGGTGCTAATTGGGCTCCCCTTCCCTTCCAGATTGCTCTGGATTGGGATCCCTGTGTGGGGCTGAGACCCCACAATCATAAAGAGGGGGGGCTCCGCTGCCCTAATATCCCTCCAACTTCCCAGCGGAGTAACTGCATGAGGGTGCTCACCCTCTCTGCGTCTCCTCCCCCCTCACCTCCCAGTCCCCTGTCCTCAATATTTCATATCAGCTACACTTCCACTGGTCTTTCAAGCCAATTGCTCTGCGGTTTAGCTGCAAGTCTGGTCGAGAGTTAGGAGCAAGCAGACGCAGCTTCCGGCCACTCTGCAGGCCATCTGGGAATCCCCCCGCTGTTTTTTTCTTTTAATTAATAACTTAAGGGAGAGACTTTTATAACTTTAATATTTATATAACTATTTAAACACTTATAGCTTATTGATTATTTATTCTCCTTCTGGCTAATCTCTTATATCTAAATTTCTGCAATGAACATGATTGTACACGTTTCTCTCCTGTACGTATTTTTACTTTATTAAGCTAAACTCTTAGAAAAATTATTGTGTACAAGGATATATTCATTTTAAATTTAAATTAATTATACACAAGTAAGTACAAAATGCCACCCAGAATAATTTTTTCAATTTATATTGCCACCCCAAATAAAAATGTGTATTACCATACATTCTCACACATCTTGAGCTTTGCTAGTTAAGTATTGTTACTTTGAAACAAACAAAAACATGTATCTGATAAACTACATATCAAAATACAAGCTATTTCTTCATTGATTTGTTTGGAGTTTTTTTTTAATGTTGATAACATTGAACATATTACCAAATTTTATGTGTGTGTGTGTGTGTGAGAGAGAGAGAGAGAGAGAGAGAGAGAGAGAGAGAGAGAGAGAGAATGGCTACCCTTGCCCTTGTTCATTAGATTTCTTTGGTATTCTTATTTACATTTTAATTTATAACATATATTTTTATATTAGGGACATTCATTCCATACCTGGCACATGTGTTGTATTTTTCTCCAGTTGATTATTTGTCTTTGTGCCTTATATGGGGTATAGTTTGCCATATAAAATTAAAATTCTATATAATTTATCTAACTTTTCCTTTATATATTATAGGATTTGTGTCATTTTTATTATTACTGGTTTTTACTCAATAAGCAATTACCACTTCTATATTCTGTTTCTTATAGAGTAGTATTTTATCATTTATGATTTAAAAGAAAGATTTGCAGGGAGACACCTAAAATTTGTTAATATTCTAGTTCATAGCTCAGAAGGAAGGAGAGAGGAAAGACACAGGAAAATGAATTCAGTCTGAATTATTTCCCATAATATTTCAGCAGTGCACCCTTTGATTCCTTGCAAAGATGTCAAACTGATGATGTAAGAGACCCTTTGAATGACTAGGTGACTTCAGAAAACCTTTGCTAGTAAAAAAAAAAAAAAAAATGTTCCTTGAATGGTCCCAAAGCCATTGATAACCAATAACTAAGGTCAAAGGGTCAGTCCAACATCCATTTTAAATAAAAATGTGTGAATGATCTCAGTCCAAATGCTACAGTTATAACCACACTGCTAATTCAGCACTTAAACCCAAGCACATTGATAGTTTGGCGCTGCCCTGCCTGGAGGCAGAGGTGTGGATCAGATGACCTCTTCACCCCATCATTCTAGGAATCGGAAGCTGAGCTCCTGTGTGAGCCTAGGCATGGATATCCTGGCCACACACTCTTAGGAGCCCATAGCCACAACCTGAGCTAATGCCATGCCCTGCTGAGAGAGTGGCAGATCTCCCTCTGCAGGGCAATGTGGCCATCACACCTCTCTCTGTGTCTGTCTCGGAGTGTGATCCCCTGATGAGGATGACATAGGTCATAGGAATAACTATTTGTAAACTGTAAAGTGGATGCTAATGTAGTGAAAGGATTTTTAAAAATCTATTAACCACCCATATGTGCAAAGCCTTTTCCTAGTTGCTGATGGAGAATAAGAATAGGGCACAAGTTGTGCTGTGAAAGGGTTTATGAAAATCTCATTTGTAAGATATGTCACATAAAGGATAATGGAGCAAGTGGCACTTGAACTGCATCGTCTCAGAAAGGAAATATCATGGAATAAAGCACAGGAGTAGGGTAGGGAGAGACATGTTTACAGTGGAGACAGAATACCAGTTCTTCCTGGGAAGCAATATAGAAATTGGGTAAGTTTTACAAAGTCTCGTATTTGCGCATTGGTAGTTGTATGAATATTTCCCAGAGCGTCGGAAGTCAGTCAAAAATGCTGGCCTTGATCCTGAACACACTGGGGAGCCCTGGGTGTGGCTTCCTAAATATCCAGAGAAATTTAAAGGCTTTTGTGAGTCTTAGTTCAAAGCAGATTATCATCACCTTAAAGGCCATGGGTAATTACTTCTGTAGTGAGATGGTGAAGAGGGAACATGTTTGGATCCCAGTGAAGGTAAGACTCAAGGAGAAACCACGACAGATGGGAATGAATCAGTGGAGTTTCGGGGAAGGCCAGGAACCTTGAGCTATCAGATGCTGAAATAATAGATAAGGTGGGTTATATATCTATATCTATCTACACACACACACACACACACACACACACACACACACATATATATATATGTCTGTGTCTATATAATAATTATATACAACTATACAAACATATATATATGAATGATTGGCTAAACAGTCAAAAATACCAGTAGTCATGTGTACACATATATTTCATGAGATATTGGTTATCCTTGCCCATTATGACCTACGTGACACATTATTATTGTGTCATGTGTACCTCATCTCAGGCTCTGGAGAATTATTTTGTACGCTTCTGGAGGGAGGACTTTCTTCTCATAAATCCCCCTAGGTCAAATTTGCCTTCATTTAATTTTTTCCTCATTTAAAAATAACGTTGCCCTCTAGACATGGAAGGAGCATCTATCTGCTACATACCAAATTAACGCTAGTCTTAATATCTGAAAATGCTCAAATACAAAAATCCTTCAGGATCCCTGTGCCCATGGAGGAACACAGCAGTGACGCTAGAGATTCCTACGGAACCCAAACGCCTCTGTTCTGTAAGGTCATCCAACCTGCTTGACCCAGAGGCTCATTTCCACAGAGTCCTCCCCACCATGTGCCCGGGCTTGACCCTCTAACAGTCTCTTCTCCTTTCTGCTTCTCATCCACAGGCTCACCCTCTTCCCCTCTTCCTCTTTCCCAAGAGCCTTGGGAAACAAATTCTTCTACTGTGCAAGGCAATGCCAAATTTCTCTCTAGTTCCTCTGTAGCAGGGGTCCTCAAACTACGGCCCGCGGGCCACATGCAAATACAAATATTGTATTTGTTCCCGTTTTGTTTTTTTACTTCAAAATAAGATATGTGCAGTGTGCATAGGAATTTGTTTATAGTTGTTTTTTAAACTATAGTCCGGCCCTCCAATGGTCTGAGGGACAGTGAACTGGCCCCCTGTTTAAAAAGTTTGAGGACCCCTGCTCTATAGAGATATTGCTATATGAAAATGTACAAAAGACGCAATGCCAGTGAGTTTTTGTTGATTCTTTCAGATTTTCTACGCAGATGATTATGGCATCTGTGAACAACAGCAGTTTACTGCCTCCTTCCCAGTCTGTATGCACTTAATTTATTTTTCTTGTCTTATTGTATTAGCTAGAACTTCCAACACCATATTGAAAAGGAGTGGTGAGAGGGGACATTCTTGACTTGTTCCTGATCTTAGAAAGAAAGCTTCGAATTTTTCACCAATTTTCTATCCTCCCATATTTTTAATGGTGTTTTCTACCATTTCAAATTTAATTGTTAGCGTTTAATGGCATAGATTATACATATCCACATTTTCCTCTATATATTATGGATGTTGTGTTATTCTTAAAACTTTCTCCAAATAATTGTTGCCACCAAATACATTTTTAGGTGTTGATTGCATTTGTAGTTATATGACTGCATAAATTTGACAAAAGTCATTGAATTGAATATTGAAAATTAGTGAATTTTATTGCATGTAAATATGCAACAATAAAAGTGATTTTAAAATTTTAAAAAAGAAGGATTTATTCACATATGTGTAGGTGTGTAGTGTATGTGCACACACATGCCCACATGCATGTTTGTTTGACTGAAGAAAGAATCAGATGGAGACTGATGAAGAGAAGGGTGTGGAATGGGGAGTGAGGAGATAATGGTGGGAAGAAGGAGGAGGATGCCTGTCTCCTGGCCACGCCTGAGGGACAGTTCGACATGTGAAGGGAACCAGAGTGTAAAGGAGCAATGTGTGCAATTAATGCTGCTCCAGGATTTCGGTTAAAAGGGAAAACAAAAACATTAAAGGAAAATGCAAACATAGAAAATCACAAATTTTTCTCTCCTGACTCTTAACCCTGTCCTTTGTCCACTGAGGCCTCTGCAGCCACCAGCAGGGGAAGAGGAGAATAGAACAGTGATGCCAAAAACAGAAAATGAAATCAGCCCAAACCAAGTTAGTGAGCAGATTCTGTATTTATTTTTCAATTCAAGCATCAGAATACAACAACATGAGCTTCAAAGGGACATAGGATCTGTGCTTCGGGAATCCCAGGGCAGCCACAGATATGGGGAAGGAGGTCAGAAACCAAGTTTCAGAGAGAGGTTTTGGACTTCTGGATACCAGGGTAGAAGGAACTTCTAGAACAGAGTTCAAATTTTGCCAGGACCCCTCTGCCCTTATAGGGAACTCAGGGGGAAATTGAGGTCAGGATCTAGGTCAGCAGCAGCCTCCGGAGGACTGACCACTGCTCCCTCCGCAGCAGCTGGAGCCCCCTCCAGAGCCCCCACCGCAGCAGCTGGAGCCCCCTCCAGAGCCCTCTCCGCAGCAGCTGGAACCCCCTGAGCTGCAGCAGTCAGACCTTCTGTGTCTGAGGCGGAGAGACCTGCGGGGCTTGTGGTGGCTCAGGCAGCAGCCACCACCCCCAGAGCTACAGCAGCCCCCACCCCCAGAGCCACAGCAGCCCCCAGAGCTGACACTGCAGCAGGAAGAGACTGGAGGGCACTTGGGGGGACACTTCGGGGGGCATTTTGGGGTGCAGCACTTGGGAGGGCACTTGGGAGGGCACTTGGGAGTGCACTGCTGGCTCTGCTGGCAGGACATCTCGGGTAGGCAAGTGCGTGTTCAGGAGCTGAGGGAGAGTCAGACAGCAAGTCAGCCCCACACAGAGACCACCCCCATCTCTTCTTGCTCTCTGAATATCGCTCTAACCTCCAGTAGTTTTACTCCTTTGAGTAGTTTTCCCATTACTCTTGCGTCGTCTCTTTGGAACCTGAGCGTACCCTTGTAAGTCAAACATGAACTTCCATCTACTGCTCCAAGTAGTAACGTTAAGACCAAACAATATTACCAAACACATCCAAGAGTCTAAAGCCTTATCAGTGGTGATAGAAGTGAATCCAGCTATGCCCTCCAAATCGGAAGCAGTTTTACTTATCAGCCACTTTAAGGGAATATAATTCCCTCAAGGAAAAATTCAGTGATCATTCCCTCTTGTCATTATCTCCATGATGACTTTATTCTGTAAGGTCAGCATTGCAAGGGGTCTTGGAGATGACCCACCTCAATAAGCTCATGGTAAACCTCTTGATTGCTCAGCTCCCCGGTCTCAAACCAGAGCTCAAGTCTCTGCTCCCCACCCAAGTTGATGGGGTGGCCTGGTGATTCTCAGGCTTGCTGTGTCCCGATCAACAAACTCCCAGAGCTATGGATGTGTGGCTTTAACAAGCCCAAAGGAGCCCGAGCTTCCTTACACAGCCCTGCTCCTCCTTTGTGGGCAAGGACAGGCCTGTGTTTTCAAAGCTGAGCTCCCTCAGGGCACCTGCCAGAGTGGAGCACAGTGTTCCTTGCTTTGGTGTCCCTTCCTGAGAGGCCCACTCTGCGGCAGATCAGCTCGTTTCCTCTGGAGCCCAAGGGCACAGCCATCTAGCTTTTCTCTCTATGCCCCCAGTGGGTGCCAGACCCCTGCCTGTACCCCTCCCCCTAACTTCCTGAACTCCTTCCTCTGACACAGTGGCCTTCCCCTGCCCAAGGTCCTGCCTATCTGCCCTCCTGCTCTGAGCTTCCCACTGTGGAAGGCCCTGCACCATTCCCAGTGGACACTCACCAGGTACACAAGCAGCACAGGATCCGTCAGGAGGGAGTGGATGGAGGTGCCCTGGTCCAGAGGCCCTTTTATCCTGGCCTTGGGCTCTGCCTCAGCAGGTGAGACAGAGCCTGGGCATGAGAGGACTGCTTCCCGCCACCCACATGGTCCTGTGACAGGTGATGACTGGCTGCTCCTTCCTGCCTCCCTCCATGAGGATCAGGGTACCCACCTTGGACTACGAATAGGGCTGGTTAGAAACAGGAGGGGGGTGGGGGGCTGGGGGAATTTATTTTGATCTTCTGCCTCATCTCTCTGGGAAGTGCCAGCTTGGAGGCCTCTTACCTTCTGTTTTTGTTTTTTTTCACCTCGACCCCAATAGCAGCTGATATAAACTCATTAGCTCTTGGCAGCCTGTTTTGGACTATAATTCAGAGATGGCTTCACGTTTCTCCACTTTAAGTTCAAGTCCAAATCACTCCACAAGGCTATCAGAGGCCATCGACTTTGATCTGCAGATCAAGTATGCCCACTGTCTGTTCCATATAGCTTTCAGGCTAAGAATGGCTTTATGTGTTTAAATGCTTGGGGAGAAATATCAAAAGGAGAATATAACACCTGAAAAGAATATTAAGTTCCAATTTCAATGTGTTCATCTGTGCTCATTTCTTTGTTATCTGTGGCTATTTTCACACTGTGTTGGCAGAGTTAAGTAGGTGGGACAGAGACCCTATGCCTCCCACAGCCTAAAATATTTACTCCTCAGCCCTTTATCCAAAAATGCACTGACCCATGCTGCATCCCAGTACTTTTCAGAGCCTGGAGTCACACAGACCTAGGAGGCAATCCTGGTTCAGCCACCTGGTAGCTGTGTGTCCTGTGAAAGTTACTTAATTCATTTCTAATTTTATTCGTGTGCTTGTTTTCTCTAGTATAAAAACGTGAATAGTGATCTCACGGGAGCATTGTGCCAGTCAGCAAGATAATATAAAGAGAGAGCCTATGAAATGGTGGACCCTCAAATGATGACGCCTCTAGACTCATAAATAACAGAAAAAGGGGTGTTATTTTTAATCAGAGCGTTTTTCAAAGGAGGGTAAGTCTGGGTTTTGTTTTGTTTTCTACAAATTAGTTACTTTATATTTCTAATGTAGGCCCTTTTGTTCTGTTAAACACCTTGATGTGTTTGACCATGAAAATATAGCCAAGAAGGAGTTTGTGGTGAGGGGCCGGAGGGCTCTGCATTGCACCACTTAGACAAATCCGGGGCCAGGGAAACGGGCAGTGAGGCAGTGCAGCAACCTCGAAGGGCTCTTTAAATCTCTTAAGGCAGTTTTGGATTATGTTCTTAAGTTTTTATTATTGTTTTCTTTGCTTGCACAGTTTGTCTACTCCGATACTTTCAGTAGATGAAGGGCGAGGGCAGGAGCTCACATTTGGTTCAGATTGGTGTGCAGCACCACAGTGAGATTCTCTCCAAGTAAACTGATGAATTCAGTAGAAGAAGGCACATTGACACCTTAGGAACCCTGTGAAGAAAAAGCTTCTCTTTCCTGTCAGTGGCAGAAAAATTGGGGCAGAATCTAAAATTCCCCAGAGCCTAGAACAATAGAATAAATTAGCAAATCATAAGGGGAAGAGCAAAGCCAGCTAACATGCAGTTGCAAATATAAATATGTTTGTGTATACACATTTGGATGTGCAAGTAATATAGACTACACGTGTGCATGTTTGCATAAACATTCACACATATTCTATAGTAATTGTGTGTGTGTGTGTGTGTGTGTGTGTGTGTGTGTGTGTGTGTGTGTGTGTAGGTACCTCCCTGGGTTTTTTCCCCTATCTCATCCACATTAAGATTCTTCTAAAAATAACTACCTATGACCATTGAATAGGGTAAGTGTACATCCCCATTTACCAGGGACAGTTTTGGATTATGCCTTTTGTCCCAACATAAATCATCATAAACCTCCTTTTCTATCCCAACTGTGTTTCAGTTTGGATAATGTATACAGTCACGCTACCATTAAATAAAGTCTTCTCGAGGGCCTCCACTAATTCAGGACAAAATCTAAACTCCTTGCCCCAGCATTCAAATATCTATACAGTATGAACTGGGTCTGTTCCTACAGGTTTCTATTTGCTCTCTTATGCCTCTGCTATGAGACTGAATACTTCTTGGGAGCAAGAGTCTGGATATGACATGCTCGCATGCCCTCATCAGGATCTAGAACACAGATATGCATATCGTCACATCACCAGCATTTCATAGCAGCTGAGAGATTGCAAATAGCTTTTCCATGTGACTTAGGCAATGGGATAAGAGTTTGACATTCAGACATGCACAGTAATAAGTGCTGGCCGTATCATCCAATAGAAATCTGCCTCGATATTACTCAGAAGCAATATTGGTCCTCAGGTTGTTCCAAAGGGCTTAGTTATGGAAGGAGAGGTCGGGATATTGATTCCCTGCCTCACACAGGTAGTACGACTCAGAAGCCCAGCTCACCGATTCCTAGGATGATGTGGCTGAGATGCTATAGGGTTATCCCTCTGTCTGCAGGCAAGGCAGCGCCCAACCGTCAATTAATGTGACTTCAGGGCAGGTAACGAATCAGTAGCATGGTTGCAATACCATGAGGACTCCGTCCTCAGCCTTGGTTATTAGATTGCAATTGATTTGGCAACATTTAATAGCAAAAAATGTTTAATGGCAAGGTTTTCTGAGGTCACTTACTCATCAGAGGCGTCTGTCTCCCATGTGCTCTGTTACTTTCAAGGGATGAGAGAAAAGACTGCGGAGGTCACTGGGAAGTCACGAAAACTGTGTGAATTTCACTCTATTCCCAGCCCCCTAAAGCCCCCGCTAGAGACAGGATCTTATTACATGATTGAATTTCAGTTTGTTCCTCTCCCTTTCAAAACCTTTATCTTGTATTATAAATTATTTTTCAAAGCACACTATAAGTATTATGAAAAATATTTATTATTTCAAATTCTTGAAAGAAATTATTTTGAATGAAAAAGAGGAAATGGAAATATGAAAGAAAAAATTGATAAATGTATATATTAAAAGTTAAAATTTTATATCAAAAATAGTACTGTAAATTATAAAATATCTACTAAGAATATAGAAAAAAGGCCCTTACAAATCAATAGGAAATATGCAAGCATACTAAAAAAAAATAGGATGAACAAAGAACATAGAGAGGCAATGCACACACCAGAAAAGAAATACAAATGGCAAAAAATAATTGAAAAATGTGTTCAATTTTACTACTAATCAAAGAATAAAAAAATCAAAAGCAAACACCTTGTCTTTTTATGTTACAGTGTCCATTCATTTTATACAGATTGGCAAAGATTGAGTATTTAACAAAAGTTCAGTGTTGGAGGGGAAGCGAGGAATTGGGCATTCATGCCTCATTGGTTTGGCATACTTATTATGTAAGATAATATGATGATGCATTCATTCAGTACATACTTTATGATGTATAAATGAATTAAAATGTAAAATGAGCATACTCTTTTACAGCATTTGAACATCTCTGAATAGAGCCTAAGGAGATAAGGGAATGATAAGGAAAAATATATGTATAAGAATTTTCCCTGTAACTAATTACAAATAATAAGAGCACAGCAAATTACAATATATAATAACACATAGTTTTCAATGAACAGGGCATTTATGTATAAAATGTTAAAGCTTTGTTGAAAATATTTTAAAATATCTAAGTAGAAATCTATAGCATATGTTCATGGTATATGGAAAGAAAAAGTAAATATTAAGATGAAAATCCTCACCCTCTCCCCATGGTATTATATGAGTTTAATACAATGCCGGTCAAAACTCCAATAGCACAGTTTGCTTTGCTTTGGTTTGTCTTGGCTGTGTGGAATGTGACAAGTTTACCCTAAAAATTATACAGAACAAACACTTGGAGTAATGAATGCTTGCCATAGAGTAAGTACTTAACAAACACTTATTATTTTACATACACTATATTGACTTTCTATTTTGTTTTGTTTATATGAGTTTTGCTTTCTATTCTGTTTTGTTTATATCATTTTTAACTTTATTTTGATGCGATCAGTTTATCAAAATTTCCCTTAAACATTTCTTCTGTTTTTCTTATACACCAAATTTGTTTCCATTATGAGTCTATCTTTGTGATTCGATTTAAACATTTAGCTCTTTAATCTACATGAAACTCATTTCATTATAGAATATGATATGTTGGTGTGTGTGTCTTTTCCAGTTCTATAGGACAGGCACCAACAAACACCATCCCAGGAGTCCAGTCTCAGACCCTTGGTGCAGTGACAGTGAACAGCGGAGAGGAGTGGTGGTGACTTAGACCAACTGTGACAAGTATCTTGAAAAATGCACTTAACCTCGCTGGGCCTCAATTTCTGCTTTTGTAAACTGGGGGCTAAAAATGGGCCTGCTCATAGCATAGCATAAAGTGAGCAATAGGCTAACACAGTACCTGACATATTGGAATTGCTCCATCATTGACAGGACAATGTTCCCAGTCATCAGAATGCAGGACAATGCCAGAGTAAGAGCGTTTCTCAGGGACGCCCCAAGCTAGCTGAAGAGATTGGTCCAGGACAGTGAAGGAGGGTGATGTCTCTCCCGCCCAAGCATCCATCTTATATAAAAACTGCTGTTTGAAATTTTAACCCTGCTATTTCTGGCTTCTGTAAATGCTTGCTGGCTTAAATAATAAGGAAAAGAAGACTACTCCCATTTCAGAGAGGCCATTAAACCTTCCCCAGACGAAGTTATCAGTGCTGGCGTCAGGCCAAGCCTTTGGTTGAGGTCTCAAAGCGCCAGCACATAGGGGCTCTTTAAGAACTTGCAAAGGGGACTGGAACAGAACCCCATATTTGGGAGACAAAGAGGGTAAGATGGTATAAATACAGGAAACTTCCTGTGTGATTTCGCCCAGAATTTCAGAGACATTTTCCTCTGGGCCCGCGTGTAATAATAATAAATGTAACTCCATCTCTCTAAGCGTTGCTTGGTTCTTCTCCGGTTTTGCTGTAACACCGCTGGTCTGACTGCCTAAGGCTGGGAGGAGGGTAGTCAGAGAGGGCATTCTGGACCCACTCCTGCTGTGGGACAGTGTGGCGATCCCAGCCTCAAACTGCATGAGAATTGTGGAGAATGTCCTGTGCATAAGCAGGAGGGTGCCCGCATATGGGAAGCAGAGGAGAAATTAAGTCCAGCCACTACTGCTGGACACCGGTTTCTGGACTCATCAGAGAGTCAGGAGAAGGAAAGACTCACAGAGACCCTGCAGAAGTTTGTTTCCTTGTTTTTGAAGAGCTTTTGGCCTTGAAGCATCTGTCAGGTCCCATCTAAGTGTCTCTGGCTCTTAGAACTTAGAAAGAGCCAGAAAGAGGAAGAGATCATGTGATCTCTTCTAGAGAAAGTATTGTGTTTCTACCTTCCCAGGAGGAGCCCCATCCTAAGCTGAAGCAGTTTTCCCTGCCTGAGGGAAGCCACAGGAGTAGAGGAAACCCCCAGAAAGCCCCCAGTGTGGTGCGATAGCCTATCCCCTGAACTTAGGAAGTCACTCACCTCTGAGGCCTGAAATTCTGCCTCTGACCTTTAATGTCCTTGGTCCTAACATGGAAACACCTAGTATTACAGGTATTATAATTTATAAGGATTCCAGGTCAGATGGGAAAAGAGGAAACACATCTTGGGCAGTCCCAAGAGAAAAAAAAAAGTTATATTACAAGGAGAGAGGACAACCTGAGAATATTATCACTGAAGAACTGTAGTGTTAAAGTGGGCATGAAAGTAGAAGCATTAGGGCAGCTCCCTGGAAAAAAAGTAGAGGCTGATTTACATCCATCCAGAATCAAAACCTGCAGTCACCTCATTGGAAGGACCACCAGAAGCACAGAGGCAATTTCATCTCTCACAGACCTTGTTTCCAAGCTCTTAACACTCTTAATGAAGATTGTGTGTATGTGTCTGTAATTTGTGATTCTGATTGTACTCTGTGACAATAGAAACTGTTTGAGGTCCATGTGCAGAAGTGACCTTGAAATTTTATTTGTAATGTAGCCGCCTACATTTTTTGAAGTATGAGTTATGTGGGGTCATTTTATAATTTTGGCTGAAGGGGGAGCATGGTGAAATTGAGAGAAGAGGAAGAGAGCAAGGGTATCAGGAAGGAGGAGTTATGGTTGAGTAGGACAATAGGCCCCCTGCCTGCTTCTGGGTACTGATAATTAGGTTTTTGTTACTCCACTTCAAGCCCACTCTTCAACATCTGGCTTTTGGATGTTAGTTAGGGTTGTCACTCTGCAAACCACCTTCCTCCTTTGCCAGCTGGCTTCCTGTAGTCTCTGCCAACAGGGGGAGCTATAAAGAGATGAAAGGTCAGGCAGAGGGACAAGGGCCAGGCTCCATGCTGTCTGCTCCTTGTTGGTTTCCTGTATCTCTCCAGGTGCTCCCAACCTTACCTCCTCCCCCAGCCGTGGCCATTTGTTCCAGGAACATGAGTGGGTTCCAGGGTGCAATGTTCCTGGTTCTCACAGAGCCAGCCTTGTGCCCCTTACAGACCTGAGGACACCACCAGGGGGCACCTGCTCCTCAGAGGGTCCAACCACTAGGGCCTCTCATCTGAGCTCAAGGATCTCTGCATCAGTGAGCAGGGCCCCCTCCTCAGAGGCCTGAGTTTTAATTTCATGGGACCCCACCTCCAAGTTTCTGAGTTTTAATAATTCCAGCATCTCTCCCTGTCTCTCCCATTTATAGGGGTGGTAGTAGTTAAAGTTACTACCTCCATGAACACTTATCAACCCGGACGTGTCTTTTCAGTTCTCCAACACCAAGTCAGCAATTCTTTGGATACTGTTCTTGTTAAAGGAAATCCCGTAATTTTCATTTCCTGGTTTCAGCTCTAATGACCGGCAGAAGTAGAAGGAATTGTGTTCGTGGGGACTCTCAGAGTCTTGAAAGCAAGCAATGCTGGTTCAGGGCCCAGGTGGCCAGGAGAGACAGAACCGAGACCAGACATGTTCACCTTTCCCAGAAGATGTATAATAAGAGACAACAGTGGAGAACAAGTTGGGGAGCAAACTGTTTATTGTTTCCGTTCAAGAAGGGGCCAGCCAAAGAAATAATCTGGGGTTCCCAGGGGAAGCTTCAAAAGTGGGATCAGAGGTCGGGAGATGAGATGTTCGAAGAGGACACAGATTTCTGGCTTCCCAGTCAGAAGAATCTTCCAGAACAGAACTTGAAATCTTCACTAAAATGTCTCAGCAACACAGGCAGGCCCAAGGAAGATGGTCTTGCCCCTTTAGTGCCTCTGGTGCTGCTCTCCTTGGCTCCAGGTCCACTTTAGCAGCAGCCCCCAGAGGACTGACCATAGCCCCCTCCATAGCTGGAGCCTCCTCCACAGCAGCCTCCAGAGGACTGGCCATAGCCCCCTCCATAGCTGGAGCCCCCTCCGCAGCAGCCTCCAGAGGACTGACCATAGCCCCCTCCATAGCTGGAGCCTCCTCCACAGCAGCCCCCAGAGGACTGACCATAGCCCCCTCCATAGCTGGAGCCTCCTCCACAGCAGCCCCCAGAGGACTGACCATAGCCCCCTCCATAGCTGGAACCTCCTCCACAGCAGCCTCCAGAGGACTGACTACTGCCTCCTCCACAGCAGCTGGAGCCCCCTCCAGAGCCCCCTCCGCAGCAGCTGGAGCCCCCTCCAGAGCCCCCTCCGCAGCAGCTGGAGCCCCCTCCAGAGCCCCCTCCGCAGCAGCTGGAGCCCCCTGAGGGTTTGCTGCAGCAGTCAGACCTTCTGTGTCTGAAGAGGCGAGACCTGCGGGGCTTGTGGTGGCTCAGGCAGCAGCCACCACCCCCAGAGCTACAGCAGCCACCACCCCCAGAGCTACAGCAGCCCCCACCCCCAGAGCCACAGCAGCCCCCAGAGCTGACACTGCAGCAGGAAGAGACTGGAGGGCACTTGGGGGGACACTTAGGGGGACATTTTGGGGTGCAGCACTTGGGAGGGCACTTGGGGACACACTGCTGGCTCTGCTGGCAGGACATCTGGGCGGGCAGGCGGGTGGGCGTTCAGGAGCTGAGGGAGAGTCAGACAGCAAGTCAGTCCCACACAGAGGCCACCCCTGCTCCTTCTTGTCCTTTTAACTGATGTTCTAGCTCTTTTACTTTGAAAGTTGTGAGACCAGACATAGGAAAACCATCTCTGACCTTTTTATCAGGGTTATTAGTTTATCATGAGTCTCAAACCTCATTTGGATGGTTGTCATACAATATCATCTCCAAATACATAAGGAAAGTTGATGCCTGTTAATATTTCCTAAGTGTTGGAGAGAAGACCAGGCAATACATTTGCTTCAGGACAGCATTCATTCTACCATGTCATCAAGAATCTTGAAAATGTCCAATGAAGGATCATTTTAGAGCTAAAGCTTCTTTAAGAAAAAATCAAACTCATTCTCTCTGGAAAGGATTTCTGATATGGTTTGCTTTTGCAGAAGGCAAATTGAGAAAATTGTAACTGCAACGTGCCTTGGAGTCAATTTTTCTCAATCAATTCAATTTATAAATGAAGAAATTTCATTTATAAGTGAATTCACTGGCTCAATGCTTTTCACTAGCATGTCACAGTTCTGTTCCCAGGTTCCCTGATTCTCAACCTCACACTCTGTCCTTTATAGTCCTCCTCCCCAGGCCTGCTCCCCAGGCCTGTCACAGGGCTTCGCAGCTCATTGTTTCCCTGTCTCCCATCATGGATCTTCCTGGAGTCTAGACCGATCCACACTGGTTCTTTCTGTTAAGTACCAATGTCCTGAGCACATTGTTTCTACAACTGGTTATGGCTGTAGTTCCAAAATTATATTCCCACTCTACAACCCATTCTAGCATAATCTAATGATCAATGTTTTTATTCTCTAAAGACAAAGAAACACACCCAGCAACTGAAAGCAATTTGGTTTCTCTAAACCTCTAGCACCAGCCACACAAATCTTCCCGGTTACCTTGGTCTCTCTCACCCATGCACCCTCGCTCTTCTCCTTCAGATTTTCTGGGCTCTCATCCTTGCCAACCACAACTCCAGTCCCCAAGGCCCTGCCCACCTGCCTCCTGCTCTGGTCTGGCCTCCCTCTATGATAGGCCCTGCTCCATTCCCAGTGGACACTTACCAGGTGCACAAGCAGCACAGGGTCTGTCACTACCTCAGGAGGGAGTGGATGGAGATGCTCCATCCCCATGGCCCTTTTATGCTGGGCTTGAGCTCTGCCCCAGTGAGTGAGACAGGGCCTGGGCATGAGAGGACCGCCTCCTGCCACACACATGGTCCTATGACAGGTGATGACTGGCCACACCTCCCAGCCTCCATCCATAGGGCCATAGGGCTCAGGGCAGTTGCCCCTGGCTAAAAAAAAAAAAAAAAAAAAAAAAAACCTGCTTCAAATGTGGGATTGTGGTGAATAGAAATGAACATCATTGTTCCTCTGTTGCCTTATGTTCTATGGAAAATGGTTCTCCGCTTATGGACCCTGGTCACACAACTCCTTTCCTGCCACCCTAGATATTAATTTTCCATATGGACTTTGGATCTTTTTTGCAGGATCTACAAATTAATTAAGATGGCAAAAAGGAAATAGCAAGTAATATGCAGCACTTGGCAACATTTGGGAGATAGATACATGGATAGATAGAGAAATAGGTGCCCATATGGATTTTTAATGGACAGTGGGATTTTTTAAAGCCACATATACCTTTTAAAGTAGATGGATCTTGTTCAAACTAAATGATATGTTTCCCTCCTATATACATCAATGAGTTTTTGCTTCATGAATGTAGATCCAGAATGAGTGACTAAAGCTGGGCATATTTCCCTAAATTATAACCTGAAAATAATTTATAGTCTTCTGTGGCAAAACTGAAGGGGTGAGGTAAAATAAAAATGGGAAGGGTTAAGAGAAGACAATGGCTTATTTTAGTGGTCATAAAGAGTGGGTTCAAGTGGTGTCACTGATATACTTAAGAACAGACATATTGATTATTCAAATTTAAATTGTTTGCATTGTTGCAATATAAATTCCCCACATTTCCCATGCTCAGAAATATGGCTGAGAACAGATTGGTTCCAGATTGTGGGGAGACTGTTGTCATGGCCCATCACTGGGTTTTATTGAAAGTTCACCAGAAATCCACTGAAGGTCTTAATTTAATTTTATTATTATTACTTGCATGTGTGTCATTTTAGCAGGGTCAGGATAATTACATTAGTGTTGGATCCTAATATGGAAGGAGACAGTGTGTGGGAAACCATGGGATAGAATATAACAGCAGTCGGCAATAGGATGAGATAATACTATCACTTCTAATCCTCCAAATGTCTCTATAGACCTGCAATCCCTTATTCACAATCTCCATATCCAAAGACCTCTGAAAACAGAGGTTCTTGTCCAATTGTTGACAGTGAGGTCTCTTTATCTTACTGTGGATATTCATATGTTCTGTTGTAGACATATTATTGGTTTCCCCAAGGGGTAGGAGTCCTGAGCTATGGGGTGTGGGGAATCCCGACTGCACACCAGATGTGGTAGACTCCTTGGTATGAATTCTTTAGTGTTGAGATTGGACATGGCCTGCACTGAAGTATACCTGTCGCATTGTTAGTAAATTCTATTCACCATACTGTTGAAACTGAATCCAAGGTTCAGCTTCCTGCCACCACAAAAGCCAAACTCATGAGACAGGTATTGGTGAAAAAGGAAAGAAGTTTATTCAAGTGCCAATCACCTGAGAAGATGGGGGACTCTCATCCCAAAGCCCATCTTAGCATCATAGTGCAGACAGGTGTTTTTATAGGGAGGGAGCAGGAAAGCAGAACAAAAAGATCAGAGGAACAGGCTGTGGACATGCAGGCAGTGTCCTTGCTGGTCCCCAAATGGATCTTTAATGTCAGCATATTGGCACTGGTCAGTGCTGGCCAAATTCCTGCAGTTGGGTGATCTGCACCAACCAAAGTCATGGTCAAGGCCATTTCTTGTCCAAGGAAAGCTGGCACTGAGGTGCCTGCAATATGCTTATAAGGAAACTGTCAGTATGTAAGTTCCTTTTATCAATTTGCTAGTACATTTTATCCTAATTTCATTTCTTGGTTAGTCAGAATAGTATAAAGTTTGTATTCCCGGTTACACTGTCCTCCTTTAAAAAAAAGAAAAGTTTTGAATTTCTTATGGCACCAAGGGTTTCAGATAAGGGATTATCGTCTCTGGTTTATAAATATTCTTAGGTCACCAGTGGAACACAGAACTCGAACATTTTTCAGTAACATCAATTTATCTCTAATTGTCACTGCTTTGCTAGGGCCTTGCTCTATCAGTCTGTCTACCAAAACTCACAGTTAAGCAAGCCTCAGGTCCTCCCCATCTTTAACTGACACCTCAAGATTTTCCCTACTCAATCACACTATCCACCTTAATTCGTAATTCATTCTTATATGGTGTGTTTTCTTTACTCACTCTCAATTACACCATTATATTCAGTGGAGGACCCAAAAGAACAAAAGTGTGGGCGTGCTTATTGCAGGTCTATAGGGTCTTTGTGCATTTCCCTCTCTTTTGTTGGGGCCCAAGACAAAATATATCCCTTATATCCCACAATGGCATATTGATTAGCTTGCATTAAACTAATAGTCCCGTGGCCAGTGCCAGAAGGGTACCGTGACCCGCCCTTGTCTCCCTGAATGCAGGAAATAAATCTCTCATGTGGAAGATGTCCTTCCACATCCTGGAAGACACCCCCTTATTTCTAGAGAGAAACAACTCAGAGCGAAGAGTCTGTGTCATCAAGTTTTACTGCCTCTTTTCTAATTTACTACTTTGTTTCAATTCCTCACTAAGGAAGATCCAAACCTTCCTTTCTAAGGAGCACTACTATTTTTTTTTCTTGTCAGTTTCTCACAAACGTATTGTTTCTTTGTCTAAAACATACAAAAGGTGCCTGGTTCAAACGTTTCTTTGAGCCTCCTTTCATATGAAATTGTTTTTTTATCCTGTTAATGCAATCTTGTGTTACTTCTATTATTAGTCCAGTCATAAGAACTCAAGAAGGGTAAGGGGGAGAGAGAGGCAGGGTTCTCCCCCTCCCAACACTGCTTTTGCCTATAAACCCTATTAACTGATCATCAGTCCAAATTTCTTCTGTTTGTGTTATAATGTCCTGTGTTAGGAGTTTTCAAGACAATGGAAATTCCTGCTTATAATTTTTTCAGGTTGCCATGGGCATTCCTGTGCAGAGTTAGAAAGGGAGTATTTTGAGCTATTGGGTAAGTTTGCCAAATAATTATAATAAAGAGTCATAGATAATCTATTAGTCATAATAGCCGAGATCTTCCATAATCAGCACTCAGGCCCTTCAAGAAAAAAGTAAGTTCACACAGATCCTTAAAGCTGGAATTCCTTGGCTGTGTTTACCTGTGCTCCTGCCTTACTTTCTAGAGCATTTTTTTATTGCTCAAGGGTAAGGATCTCTGTTGGATTGGGAGTGCCCTGAGGTCAAGCTCTGATTGTCTTTCCTCTAACTCAGTGGGTGTCAGTGTGGGTGGATTTGGTACCTCCCACCCCCAGGGGGAGCATTTGACAATGGAGACACATTTAGTCCTCATAGCTAAGGGGGAGTGGGTTGTGCTTAGGCCAAGGATACTAATAACACCCTACATTGCAACAAGATAGTGCTCCCAGAACAAAGAATTATCCAGCCCAAAATGTCACTAGTGCTGAGGGTGAGAAACCCTGCTTTGCAATAGGAGGCTTAAGACTGTACTCATTGGAAACAGCTCCTGCATTTCTGATCGAACCAAACAAACCAAACAACCCTCTGAATAATGCTGATGAGATGCTATGGAAATAACTGCTTAATTAAATGATTGCTCAATCCAGCCTTTTCTAAGCTGGGTCAAGTCAGGTCTTGTAACGATTAAGGGCCCTGCCCAATTTAAGCCTAAAAGGTATTTCTGATCGAGAGCCTTCCTCCCTGGTACTTCTTGTCCCTCTGGCTGACCCAAGGAGCCCTGCCCAATGGCAAACTGGGTAGGTGGCATCCATAGCAATGACCATTTGTGATCGCTGCTCACCTCACTATCCTTGAACCCAACATTAATCCTGGTATCTGAGCTTCTGGTCCCCAAATCTTATAATCCTCTAGATTCAGCATTTTGCCTGAACCATTTTCCTCACCAATCACCCCATCTGTTTCCTCTCTGTCATTCCTTGTCCCTTCACTCCTTCAATTCCTCCTCCTTCACGCCTCTCTTGACTTGCCCCAGATGACTACACTTATTCCTATTTGTGCCTCCCTTCCCCTCATCCGACCTCTGCTTGGGCCTCAACTTGACCTGCCTCTGTGGCCCAACCAACTCATCAAATGGGCAGTTCCCCAGGACCCATCATCATCTTTTTCATCTACTTCTTCCCTTGGAGATGAGGACCTCACTATCAAAAGCAAATATACTTTTAGTGTTTTCTAATACACAGTGTTTTTAAATAACTTACCTAATTTCATCCTCAATGTGGCCCAGGCAGGTATTGACCCTTAAACAACACAGGGACCAGGAAGAATGGTCAAGTCAGGAGGAAATACTTCACCTGGGGCTGTCTGTCATTGTGTCCATTATGTTGACATTATACCTGCTGTTAACTCTACCAGAACACTCTCCTCTTTCCTCCCATTTATCTTTCATATCTGTGTTTGTAGTTGCCTTCTCTAGGCACCTGACCCACTCCAGTGTCTTTTCTATGGGATGCCATGATACCATATGCCTCCCAGGTGAAAACTCTCACAAGCTCTGTCTCTCAGACTTCATGTTAGCAACACAGTGCCTGCCTTGCTCACCATTGTATTTCCAGGACCAAGTATACCCAGTTCCCGGTAGATTGTCAAATAAATGGATGTGTTAATACAAGTTGGTAAGTGGTTTTCTTCCTGACCGATATAATACTAGAGAACAGAGGGAAGCTGTTAACCCAGCTCAGGGCTCCTATGATATGATGTGGTAAGGAACATGATGGGTGGCTTTGGCACAGCTTTAGTTATCCCTACGCTTCTAGATACTTCTAGTTTAGTCTTCTAGGTCAGGAAGTTTCTTCTTTTGGAGGAATGAGTTTGATGGCCCTTGGGTTTGATGGTGATGGAGAAGCACATGGATCATCATGCATCACCCTGTTTTCCCAACTAGTTTCAGGCCACAGGCATGTGGATCCTCTGGGATGTCCAACCATGCCAGAAATCAGGAGTATGCTAGTCTTGTTAGAAGTCTTGGTCACCACCTGACTATTCTTCCATGCATCAGTGAAATATCCACATATGCGCGGCCTGTCTTCTGGTTACCTATCTATTCCATTGTAAACAGCTGAGCTATTTTCTTATGCATGACAGTTTTATTTGCTTGTTCATCAGGGCTCTAGTTTGTAGGACAAACTATGGGATGTGGAATTTCTCCCCCTTAATGTTTGGGTAGTGCCTAAATAAAGGAGAGATATACCAAGATGAGGCCCACCATCTCCCAGTAAAAAATATCTGTAACATGTACCAGACAACCCCTCTACATCAGCCACGCACAAGCACCCCATTCTGGGTACTTTTGGTGGCCTTAGGGCTGAGAATTTAACTGAGAAAAAGAAGAGCCTCCTTGATCTTGAGGTACCTCTAGACCAGGGGTAGGCAAACTTTTTGACTCGAGGGCCACAATGGGTTCTTAAACTGGACCGGAGGGCCGGAACAAAAGCATAGATGGAGTGTTTGTGTGAACTAATATAAATTCAAAGTAAACATCATTACATAAAAGGGTACGGTCTTTTTTTTTCAATAGTTTTATTCATTTCAAACGGGCCGGATCTGGCCCGCAGGCCGTAGTTTGCCCACGGCTGCTCTAGACTAAAGAGTAGAAAAATTTGACTTCACACAGATAATTACATAAAACCTCCCACAAAAACAGTTACAGACCAGCTCCATTTTGCCACAACATCCTACACATGCTATAGCCACTGCGTACAAGTGTCAACTCTCCTTTAGATCTTGAGCAAGCTCACACACCTAGGTATTCGCTATAACAATGGTTTCTACCTCCAGCTGATCATAATAATTTTCAAATGGATTCCCGATTCTCTCTCTGGAAATTCAAATTAAATAGGTCTAGGATCACTTTTGGGATTAGATGTCTTTAAGTGGGTTCCCAGGTCATTTCACCCTAGCCTAGTGCCACGACAAAGAGGAAGGAACCTCTGAGAACATCTAGAGCAATTCCCTCATTCTACAGTGAGGATGCTAATCCCAGAGAGGGAAGTTTAGAAAGAGAGAAAAAATAGAGAAACACAATTCCAAGATAGGAAGCATGATCTTAATCTCTCTTACAATCACTTGGACTTGGCCTTCATCTCTGGAAGCCAGGCCCTCCTTTCTGGCAGAGTGGAATGTCAGGTGTGAGAGTCTGGCCACCTCTGTCTCACACTCTGTGACTTAGCCAATGCATTGACACTTCTGGGCAACAGTCCGTCAAACTGAAATGAAAACAATACTATACAACCTGTGTGTAGCCTCAGATTACTGTGAGATTCAAAGGGGAGTCTCTCACAGATCTTTGAGCACCTTTAAAGAACTTTATAAATGGTATTTTTTTAATGTAATTTTGAATCCTCAGCCTTGGTCCTAGGGCAGGGGTGGGCAAACTTTTTTGTGAGTGCGTGCCAAAACCAGCAAAATCTCTGACTTAAAATTCTTCTGCGTGCCAACCCTAATTTTTTGAGAACATGTTATGCCTACTTGATATCTCTTAAGGTGTACGTATGTGAAGAACCTTGAAGAAATAATAAAATTCATTCGAGCGACAAAAACACAGTATATGATGATGAAAAATACATTTATTTTTTAATGTATACATGTACACTGATAGTCCGACAGAAAACTTTATGACTCCGTTTGATATTATCAGTAGGACTTTTGCTGCTGCATCATTGATGACAGATTTTACATCAGGTTTATATTTTGTGACCTTCAGAGATATGCACGAGCTATGCAGAGATATGCATCCGTCAGACTACTCTTATTATGAGACTTAACAAAATTCATCACTGAGAACAAAGATTCACAAGTGTATGTGGATGAAACCAAAACACTGGTCGGATCTAGGAAGGCAGGCAGAGGCATAGAAATTGCTCTTCCCCTCTCTCATAATCCATGTCTATGGTCTTTAAGGTAACTTGTTATGTAAAATTATTTATTTATCTAAGATGCACCTACACTGAATTTATCTGAAAAATAAAAAAGTCGATATTAAGAAAAAAATTGTAAATGGAAGATTATAAGAGAGGGTTTCACGTGCCAAGCAAAAGTTACTGGCGTGCCATGTTTAGCACACGTGCCAGGGGTTGCCCACCCCTGTCCTAGGGACTCTAACTTTTGTTCAAATCTTGACAAAGAGGGAAAAGGCAGAGAGTGAGCTGGAGGCAGGTGGTCAGTAAAAGGGTAACGTGTGGGGATGGAAAGGATAACAGAAGGGTCACCCAAAGTCAGTGTTGAAGGACTGTAGGGTATCGTAAATGATACTCCTGAGGTCACAGTTCCCATTGCCAAATGCATTTTAAACCATCCCCCAGCTTTTAAAGCATGCAGACAGAAACAGTAGACACATGGGCTCACACAAAGAAACATGCAAAGCCCACAAAAGGACATGCAGACACACACACTCCTGGGCACGGTTTCCTCTGAACTGCTACAAATAGGCTGTAACTTTTCTCTGTGGGCCTGTCTGGAGGCTCAGAGCTGGACATTGTCAGAGGAAATGGAACTTCGAGGCCAACTTGGACTAATCCCAGGAGAGACGAGTGTGGGCCCTGAGCTTTTCTGGCCTCAGAGATGACACTGAGGCTGGCTGCTGCACAGCCCCGGCCTGTGAGGAGCTCCAGGCCATCCGGAGCTCCCTGGCTCAGGCCAAGCCTGACTCACCTAGGCTCTGTATCAGTAGGTCTGGGGTGACACATTTGTATTTCTCACAAGGCCCTAGGTCAGTGGTTCTCAGCCTTCTGGCGCTTTAAATACAGTTCCTCATCTTGTGACCCAACCATAAAATTATTTGGTTGCTACTTCCTAACTGTAATGTTGCTACTGTTATGAATCGCAATGCAAACATCTGATATGCAGGACAGTCTTGGGCGACCCCTGTGAAAGGGTTGTTCGACCGCCAAAGGGGTCGCGACCCACAGGTTGAGAACCGCTGTCATAGGTGCTGCTGCTGGTCCAGGTACCACACTTTGAGCACCAGTGTGCAAGGCTGCAAGCTATCAGAGCAAACAAGGGTTCTGTCTGTCCCTTTTACCAGTGCCTTCCCAGCAAGTAAGCAGTGACTATTCATCAATCAATAAACGAATGGATTTCACAGGAAAAGCCTCAATTTTTCTTTATATAACACAGGTAGTCTCTCATGTCCTCCACCATTGATATTGCATTACTAGATCCCTGGGGCGAGGGAAAGACATACTCAGAGCCAGGCCCTGTATTTGTGGTGCCCACTATGGTGCTGGAGCTGTGGGGCCCTCTGGGGTTGTGGCCCTTGAGGAGGAAGTCACTGGATCAGACCTTCAGGACCCAGACCAGAGCTGCCTCCCTTTCATCTTGGCAGCCTCAGGTACTCTCTCCCTCTGGGGAAGGGATCTCCTTGGGAACATTAGTTCCCCAGCCAGTACTTGTTATCTGAAGGGAGTGTAAAGAAGCGACACCCCTGGCTCTCCTGCCCCTCCAAGCCCCACCTTCATGCTGCCAAGACCAACATGCCTAATGGGATTTGGGAACAATAGAGGAATGAAGAGTCAGCCTCAGAGGCTCCCTTTTCTAGTATGTCCCCAAAACACAGCAGATAGTTTATTCTGAAATACAGAAGAGTGTATCCTGTGCAGAGTATCCCAGAGAGCCTATGGGGGTCCCTTCTCTCTGCCTCTGACTCCATAGAGGTCACATGGCAGTGACTACGGCCCCAGAGCACAGCTGGGTGACCTGGCCAATTTGGGCTTAAAGATCTTTTCCCCTAGACTAAGGAGCAAGAGCTATCTTCCTAGATTCCTCATTCCTTGTGTTTCTTCATCCATCCTTTCTCAGCAGGGGCCAGGGACACTGAGGGGACACGGAAAACCCACAAAGCAGACCACCTGGCCTAGTCTAAGGAAAGTTCAGCCATGGGCAACAATAAACCCAAGAAGAAAAACAACAAAGAAAAGAAAAATAAAAGTTTATCCCAGGGAGTCAGGATCCGAGTGTAGCAACACCTTTATTGTTACATGGTCTCCTCTTGTCCCAGGCTTGGGGTTGCCCATCAGGACAGATCATGGCTCAAGCTGCCAACCAACAAACCTTGATGAGTAGCCGCCTGCCCTAGGAGAAGCAAGGAACTTTAGGGATATTCTGACTCCACTCAAATGGGAGTTTACAATCTAGCTGGGCAGGTAAGACAGACAACAGACACACCTGAAAAATAAAATAGTTCAAGAGATGTTGCAAGGCACTTGCCAAATGGATGGTGTGGATGATGCAGTGCGTTCTAGGAAGTCAGCGCAGGCTTCTGAGAGTAGGAACAAGCAGAAAAGGCTCCAAGGAAGAGGTCTTGAGAGATGGGTTGGGTTTCAGATACTGGGAGTAGCGGAGAAGTGGTCCAGGGGGAAATGGACAGAGGCTTGGAGGCAGGGATGGCTATGGTATGTCCTGGGGAACACCCAAGACGTGCCCTGGTTGTGAGACTGGTCTGGCTGGAACAGGGGATGCTTATGGGAGAGGAGTCTGAGGTGAGGCTGCAGAGGTGTCTGAGACGCAGGTGTGGGTCCTGTGGTGACATGCAAAGGACATCGCCTCTGCAGCAGGGAGCCTCGGACTATCTTTGGAGCATTGCAAACAAGAGCACGGAAATGGTGACTGCTGGGAAAGGAGGAGCCGCGTTGCCAGGGCAGGAGGCAGAGATGTTTCTGCGCGCTTCCTTTAAAAGTAGGCGCTCTTTACTCCAGCATAGTACCCGCCTTTCGCTCCAACAGAGGCACCTCCTTGGTCTCCACAACCACCCAGACCCCGGGGCTCTGGGAACACATCACAAGGTCCATGGCTAGCATCACCCTCTCCGCACTGTGTATAAGCAGCTGGGCCGCAGCTGGGGGCCTCCATGTCTAGGCGGCCTGGGCGGGACTCATGACAGCCGAGGTCTCCGGAGCCTGGCATTGGATTTGGGCCTGAGCAGGGGCTGGGGCAGCGCTGAGACTGCACACAGGGCTCTGGGCTTGAGCAGCGTGGCGGGAGGGGAATTGGCTCCCGACAAGGCTCTGGAAACTCACACCGCGTTGGGCCAAATCGTGGGGCTGGACGCGGGGCTGGACTTGGTTCCGGACACAGGCAGGGCTCGGGAAAGCACGGCGCTGGGCGTGATGGACGCGGGGCCGGACGTGGGCCCCGCGGCAGTGACGGCTCTGGACATTGGTCAAAACTCCGGGGTGGGCAGAAGCTTGGGAGTGGACGCGGCTCGGGACGTGGTCTCAGCTCCGGGCAGGAGGTCCCCCAGGAGGGTCGTGGAGCACAACTCTCAGAGCAGCGTCCTATGGGAGGGATCTGAACGGGACACCTCTGCGGGGGCACCTGCCTGGGGCAGGAGGGCGAGGAAATCTCTATGCGGCACCTGGGCCCACGTCTCTGAGCGCAGCTGGAAGTGGGACGTGGAGCACCGCCGCTGTGATAGATGGGCTCAGAGCGGCGGGGTGGGGTGCAGTAGTTGTAGGAACCCGAAGCACATCTTGATGGCATGCAGCTGCTGTAGTAGGGCTCGGAGCACCGTGGAGGGGAGCAGCTGCGGTAGGAAGGCCGCATCTGGCGGGGTGGGGAGCAGCTCTGGTAAGAAGGCCGCATCTGGCGGGGTGGGGAGCAGCTGCGGTAGGAAGGCCGCATCTGGCGGGGTGGGGAGCAGCTCTGGTAATACGAAGGCCGCATCTGGCGGGGTGGGGAGCAGCTGCGGTAGGAAGGCCGCATTGTCTGGCGTGGAGGGAGGCATCTGCTGGTGCTCCTAGCGCGCCGCTGCATGGGGAAGCCCCCATAAGAGCCCTGGCTCTGGCATGGGGGTGCATAAGTGCGACATGAAGCCCGGGACTGACGCTGGGAGGCACAGCTGCCGAAGGAGCCCTGATATTGGCACTGGGTGGAGAATCTTCCTTGAGCCTGGCATGCTGAGGGGTACGCTACATACCTCTGGACAGGCTGGGGAGCTGGGTAGGGTACATAGGTTTGGACGGGGCATTCCACGTAGCGAGTTTCTGTATAACAAGCTGGAGCACATTCTACAAAGCAGGTCTGAACGGGGCAGGGGGCTCCACACTGCACGTAGCAAACCTCAGGCTGGCATGCAGCCTGGCTGATCACCTGCGTGGCCTGGGATGGGCCTGGAGCCTGACCCTTCACGTTGGCGGTCTGAGACTGGCCTGAAGCCTGGCTGCTCACCTGAATGGTCTGGGACTGGCAGGGAGCTTGGCACTTCACCTGGGAAACTTGAACTGGGCATGGTGCAGGGCACTCCATGATTTGCATCCCACAAGGGCCTTGAACTACCACCTGGCCCTGGGGAGAAGGGTACGGGGAGGGGAAGAAGGAGGAACCCTTCACACAGCACTGGGGGACCGGCAGGCAACACGGAATCTGTTGCTGGTCACACATGGTTCCGGTGCAGATGTGTGAGCAGGACCTGAGGGGTAGAAAGACCAGCTTTAAGAGGGTGAGATTTGGGGAGGAGGGCCCAAGACCAAGGGAAGACACCCTGCTTCCTCCCTGGCCTTTCTTCCCCAACCCTCGACCTTCGTTCCAGAATACTTGCTGAGTTGTCTGGACCCAAGATTACTCACTGTTGCCCAAGAAAGCTGCCTTGGATCTACTGAAAGACCTGACAGAGGAGAGCTTCAAGGACAGCTTCAAGGGCACAGCCAGGGTTGCCGGTGTCTGGCCTCTTTCACTGGAGGCTGGGCATACCAGTGTCCAGCACAGGAGGGCGCTAACAACAGGAAGTTTCCCATCACCTCCTGGTTCCCTAAGTGGTGGGAGGGAGCTCTACAGAAGTGGAGGCCACCCATGCTCCCAGGCTGTCGTCCAAAGTGGGGACTCCCCAACGATAGGAGCTTAAACTACTCAGACACATGTACTGTCCACACATGAAAAAAATGTGTATATAAGAACAAGCACCCAGGCACCATCTGTGCTCAAAGTATGCACTGGAGAGTAAAGAATTCAGTTAGTGATTGGGCAACTCAGTCCCAACATAAAATGTTTGTTTCTCTATAGTCAATTCTTCTTAGGTGAATTAGTTTAAATTGGCCCTCATGGGCATCGGTAAAAGACGTACATACAAAACACCAGCCTCGGAAAGGCTCAGGAAAAACAGGACAACTTGCCCAGCCAGGTTGCTGTCCTTACTCACCTGCCAGCTTCAGAAAGGGCCACTCTGCAGCCCCTCTGAGAGGCAGGGTGGAGTTACTTAAGAGGGGGTGACCCACAAAGTGCCAGGTTCCTAACTATGAGCCTGACATTCAGCCACACTTAAAGCCCACGCAGCAGGAGCATCACAAATGTGATGTGGGGGGCACAGGCATACCACCCAACACCATACCCAGCAGGCGGAAACAGAGGGCAGTCCCCCCACCCTCCCCAAGTCCAGCTGTTCAGGTACAGGCAGCCCAGTGACCAGCATGGCAGGGAGGCTGGTTTGATAGCTCACCCAACAAAACACTTCTCAGTAAGCTCCTGAAACACTGAAAATACTTTTCGTGAAGGGCAAAGCCTTCCATTCTCCATGTATAGAGAATATCTAAACACACATGCCCTTGGGGAAGGTAACCCTTCTACACCCAACTCTGCTCTCGGGGTGCCATTACTAATGCACCTTTTCTAGGGAGAGAGGTCCTGGAGAGAAAAAATGGTACCTGAGGATGAGACCAGGGTTACTGAAGGCAAATACGCTTACTTCACCGCCCTATTTCTTCACACAGACTCCACAGATCCCCTTCTTTTGTCCCCTGAAAGTCCACCAGAGTGTTCTCCTCCGGCTGATAGACCAGTCCTCCTTTGCTCCCAGCTTCCCCCCTCACTATGTCTCACCCTATGAATCTGAACACCCCCTAAGCCTTAGCTTCACCCAACCCCAGGACCCTGCCCCTAGACTCACCTTCTTCAAGGCAAGCAGTCATTCAGACTGAGGCATCTGGACAGAAGGCTGTCTTTATATAAAGGGTTCCGGGTCTGGCTTAGACCATGAGACAATTGGTTGGCATCTGCCTGGCTCATCACCCAGGTTGGCATTCCAGTAGCCAGTCCCCTCCCTGTGTGCCTGTCCTTGCAGTCACCTACAGGGTGTGGGAGTGTCTCACCTCAGTGATGAAGCCTCTGGACTACAGAGGAGCAGGTTCTTGTTCTCTTCCTCCTTTCTCACCCTGTCTGTTTCTCCCTCGCCCTTAGAAGAGCTGGTGGTGGGGATGAAGAGGGTTGACAAAGGGACCTGTTCTCCTGAATGATGACTCCAGGCCCCTACCTTCTTCCTTGTCTGACACTCTCACCAAACGGATATCAAAGAAAAGCTCCCTAACCGGAAGCAGTTAAAATCACCACGAAGGTACAGAATGAAGAGAACGTTGGGTTTGAGATGAATCTGGCATCTCAGGTTGGCTACTTACAGCTGTGTGCCCTTTATAACCGACTTAAGTTTGACTCAATTATCTGCAAAATGGAGATATTAACTCTTCTTTGCTGAGCTATTGTGAGGATAAAGGCAACTATTTTATGCAAAAGCATCCAATCAATAATGATATTCACAATATCCAACATCCACTCAGAGTAACTGGGGACCAAGCAGCAGACATAGCTGGACTGATGGCGGCCTGTGGTATCCCAGTCCTGGGCTGAACCACCTGATGTCGTCACAGAGGGTGCACAGCTAATGCTATGGAGTCGTCCCTCAAGAGAGCAGTGCAGTGCAGGACAGAAATAATACACTGGCATCTAGTGAGCCAGATGCAGCCAAGACGCATACCTTCTTATCTTTCGCCTAAATCATTTTTGCTCACATAGTTTTTTTAAGAAACCATGGATATTTACAAACCGAGAGTTTTGTTTTGTTTTTTAAGATTACAGACATCTAGTTTTCTCTCAAAATTAAAAGATCAGACATAGGTGGGCCCACCTGACTTCAACCTAATTAACATTTGCCCCTCTTAGGTAGGTCATGTACTTTGATATTCTGTAATTCTCCATCTTTTTTATTACTGTATCCACAATGCAAGGCAAAGGGCAAACTTCCTTTTATTATTTTACCTGTAGTCTTATTTTTCTTTGGTGAAATTGACATAATCCTTCCACCTGGATAATTTCATTTTTTTTTAATGTAACTGTTTAGCCCCTATCAGCATTTAAAATTCTAGCCAAGCCTATGAGCAGGGACTTTAGATTTATAGAAGCTTGGGGTTGAATCTGAGCTCTAGTACTTGCTAATGGGGTGAAAGCTACTTAAACTTCATGAGCTTAGATTCCTTACTTATAAGACAGAAAGAAGAAAAATAAGGAGGAGGACGAGAGAAGGAAGGAAAGAAGAGAAGTAAAGAAAGAAGAATTAGAAAAGTCACAGGATTATTGTGTGAATTAAATGAAATAACTAGTCTAAAATTTTAGTTTTTAAGTAGCCATTTAGCACTCTGAACTCTAGTTTCCTCATGGAAAGATGGGAGTGAAAATGCTTCACCAAGTTCTCATGAAGATAGAATCAGATAATGGGTATGAAAGTGTTTTCGGACCTATGGTGCACACGTCAACTATAGCTATGAAATCCCTTCCCTGAGGAAGTGACTTTAGAGTCCAAGTTCTGGATCTTATCACTCATTATAAAGAGGTGTCCAGATGACATTTCAAACTTGAGGAGGGTCAGAGACTTTCAAAATGCCAGAACAACAAGGAATTACCTGGTCCCATTCTGTCATTCTCAAGATGAGGATAAGCCCAGAGAGGGAGAGTAACCTATGCGGAGACCTTTAGCTAATGACTGCCTTGGAGTGACCATATCTCAGGTAGCTCTAGTCCCAGACAAGGACTCTTTCCACGACTACAGAGAAGTTATTTCTCTGATCACATCATTTGCCAAGGTGCTACAAACTTCGATAGCTCTGGAACTTGATCCTGGCTAACCATAAAAGCAGTGAAATAAGAAAGTTGAGAACATAGACAAGATGGCCCAACCAGAATGTGAATTACTGATCCTAATAGCTGTTTCTCTCCCACTCATCTCTTGATAGAATATGCACTTCTTGAAGGAGGAATCTCTATCTTATTCATCTTGGTATCTCCAGACTCCTGACTTAATATGAATCTGTTGATTGATAGATAGATAGATAGATAGATAGATAGATAGATGAGTGGAAGGATGGTAGAAATTTGGCTTGGTTTACACTGGACAATGTGTTATTATTGTTCAATCCAAAGACCAAAGAGCACTACAAGTCTTGTCACTTCTTGCTTCTTACAAAGATAAGTGGGACAAGGATGAGGAGAGGTAAATTCTGCAGTTGACAATGAGGCCAGGTAATAGAATTTTCAACCATATAATTTTAGAGCCCAGTCACCAAGCAAAAAAATAAAATATCTAACCTCTGACATTCTTCCTACTTTGATATGAAAGGTCCTAGAATTGGAAAATTGTCATTGGTTAAAAATGGAATTAGTACTGAGCTTGTCTAAAGGTGGGGGGAGATATAGCGCGTTCTTTTGTTCTCCAGGGAGGTTTAAAACTCTTAGAAAAGGCATTCTTTATTTGGAGATGTCTTAAAACTAAATTGTCTCTTTGGATAAAACTTTAGTGTGGCCTTCTAATCTCTGAGCCTACTATATGTTTTATCACTGTCCCTGCTTTATCTCAAGTTTTCATAATCCCCTATATGGACTGGTGCAATAGTCTCCTCACAGTTTTCTCTGCCCCTTGTCTTTCCTTCTTCCATGTAACTTTTAAAATAGCCTCAAGACTGATCTTAAAAAAATGACCCAATCTCCAACACCCCACACAACATCAAAAAAATATATATCAAATAAAGCCATACATGTTGGTTTTCATTCTCTATGTATATCTTGGTGTTCACTATGGCAGACCCTTGCAAATGTCATTTCCTCTTTCTAGAACGTCCTTTCATCTCTCCTTTATGTATAGAACTATTGCTCATCATTTGAAACAACTCCAATGTCATTTCTTTTGTAATGTTTCTTGACTCCCCAAAGCCATGACTCAATACTCTGTGTTCTGACAGCACTTTAGACACACCCCATCATCAGAGCTATCATATGTTCTCTGATTATTTACATTCTTTTCTTCCACACAACCTATGAGTCCCTCCAGGAAAAGAAGTCTGTATCCCAGAAACAGGCACTGTTCCAGTGCATAGTTTTCATTTCACCTTGTTGATTAAGTAATTTCATTCCATGCATGCAAACATACACACACTCATGCATATTCATGAGACTTCAGTTTACATATAAGTCTAACATATGTATATATTTACACTGCATTTTATAAATTGATTGGTTTCATTATCTACTGAAATATAATAAATAGATATATGATAATATAAAGGCCAGATTAAAAGTCACAATAAGTAGCAAAAGACATAGAGGATTATAGATAAATAGACAGATAGATAGATAGATAGATAGATAGATAGATAGATAGATAGATAGATAGATAAATAAAAATATGTATTATGGTTATCTCCAGAGAGAGGTCATTACTTTTAGGGAGAAATATAAAGGCTATTTAGATAGAGGGGGCTGTTAGAAATAGGAGTGTAGGGTGAACTATAAATGGCTAGAAATATAATGATATAAACCTAGGAATATGTGATAATGTGGTGATTTACAAACGTGATATAAAGATATCAAGAGAGCTAAATATATAGTTATCTACAAAATTATAAAATACATATAATTATAATAAAATATAGAACAAAAGATAAATATTAAGTTATAGATTTTTTTAAATACATAATGTAAATGGTACAAATTGGGGGCGGGATGGGTTGTGTGAAAGACACATAGAGGTGCAGGGGTAGCAATGCATGTGGACACATGAAAAAAAAAAGGTGGAGGCAACTTGAAAGCACACATAAATCTAGAGATGACTCAGTGAGCCCTGTTATCTCATTGTCACTTGGCTAAGAATTTGACATAGGTTAACTCTCTTAGTCTTTACAATAGTCCTGTGGGGGTACATATTATTATCATTGTTATAACTGAAAAAACAAAAGTTCGAAAAGGAAGTAAGTTTGTTGTAGGTCACAAGCTTAGAAACGGCAGAACCAGCATTCACAGCCAGGGTATCTAAAGGAAGAGGCCTTGGGGAGTAAATATAAAATGAGATAGTTCCTTGAGTCACGGATACACAGAGGTGCACTCTACGTTTCAGCATACGCTGAGATCTTTTCAGGCCTTATGAGCCTTTGGGGCCCTGGCTTGCCGAGTCTTAAAAGAATGTACTGGTGTCTTAGTGATGCCTTGCTCCCGAGAGCTAGGTCATTAACATTTACCCTCTGTTTGCAAAGATGCATGTTTTCAATAGATGCAATACGACTCTTCTTCCTTCGGATCATTTCACAGTCTGCTTTTCAGTTTAGTCCCCCTCATAAAACTATAATAGCTGGAGGTACTAAAACGTGTCCCTGAAATGGAGGTGATATTTGTTGTCTGAGTTTTTTTAATCTTTCCATATAAATTCTTTTATATATATTTTTTACTGATTTTAGAGGGGGGGGAAAGGGAGAGGGATAGAGAGATAGAAACATCGATAAGAGGGAAGCATCATCGATCGGCTGCCTCCTGCATGCCCCCAACAGAAGATCAAGCCAGCAACCTAGGCATGTGCCCTGACTGGGAATTGAACCAGTGGTCTCTTAGTTCCTGGCTCAATGCTCAACCACTGAGCTACACCAGCTGGGCAAAATTCTTAGTATCTTATGACCTCCACCCTCAAACACTGAAGTAGTCAGGGGTTTTTTTCTTGGCACATAGTACCATTTTGTGTTTTTCCCTAAGCCCAATTTCAATAGATCTGATGTGTATTTAAACCACAGAGTACCTATGTGTCAACTAGGGTAAAGGTAATGGCATGAAATAGTATCACAGATTGTCACCATGTGGCTGTTTAAAAATGAAGAAACAAGGACACCTAAAGGCTGTGTCAGGGAGAACAAAGAAATGTTAATGCTAAACATATCACACAATGGCACAAAATAGAGCTATATATCTATTTAATTGTTTTAGACATTTTGCAAATTTGATAATGTTGCCTCAGTTAAATAGAAGTATATGTATGTTTCATTGCTAGGATAAAAACTAGGCTAGGCATGTGGTACTCAGTTGTACAGAGAATTTGGGGTTTCTGAAAGGCTTCCTGACTATCTCGCAACACTCATAACATCAAGCAATAATATTTTAAGTCAGCATTAATCAACTACTTTTTAAATCATAGTAAACTCTCAATCATCACAATGGCAAACGGAAAGTCCTGCTTAATCAGATCCTCAGCCTCATCGAATGTGACCAATATAGCATTACTGGGTTATCAATATCCATAATCGAGAGCACAGTAAAGGGGACTCATTGGCAAAGATACATCAAACACTAATCTGTGGTTGCTGAGAGGCCTTCAGCTACATCTTAGCTCCTCACAATTGCTCCCCAAGTAGTCTGGTGTTTCATTTCACTGCCTTTTCTCAGAATTCTTTCCTCTGCTCAGAACACTCTCTCCTGTCCCTCTCTCCCCACCCCCTCTATTCCCATGTATGCCAAACATCTACTAATATTTCCCATATTAATAATGAGCTAAATCTGACATTTAGCTCAAACACCATTGTCTCCATCAGTCTTACCTGGCTCTAATCACACCACTGTCCCAAGTAAAATGAGTCACTTTTGGGTCCCCAAAAGTCTTCTTTTATAGGACCTACAGATGCTGCACTTCTTTGCTGATGTGTCTGGTTTCTTCACTAAACAACGAGCATCTTGGTGGCAGAAGACTGTGTCTAGCAAAAAGCCAGAGTCCTAGAAAGTGCATGTTAAATGTTTATTGAATGCATTACGTAGATTAAAATAGCAATAAGCCCTAAGGGCCAATTTAAAAACTTGGTTGTCTGATAAGATACAAGGAAAGACTTCAGTGGACATAAGTTGGCCAAAAAAAAAAAAAAAAGATAAGATTCATTTGTTAAATTCAAAGTAAAGATATAGGTTAAACTTTTATGTTTGAATTATTTGTTTGTTATGGATTTCAAAGATATATGACTTTACAGTTTAGAGATTTAATGTATCTCATTAAATATATATTTTTCCTAAATTTAATCTTGAGGTTTACTTATTAGTATAACATTAATTTACTTATTACAAATCTCTTTTATTAACATAAAGAAGATTAAGAGTTGTGTGGCCTCCATTAAAATCATTTAAATTCTCTGGGTCTCAGTTGGACTAGATAAATTCTGAACTTATAGTATTTCTGTTTCTAATGTTAGATTCAAGTTATAGAAATAGAGATAGAATTAGAAAAAGAGAGAGACAAAGAGATAAAAATATAGACTGAGGCAGAACAATGAAATAAATAGATATAAAGCTATGACAGTAGACAGTGTCAGCATTAGATATGTATATAGAAAAATGAGGGGAGAAATTTGTACAATAAGATTATATACATTGGTCATAAAATATGGGTGAAATTAAGATAAGAATATATGATTCTTCATACCACACACAAAAATTAATTCAAAATGGATCAAGACATTGAAGCTATAAAATCTTAGGAGAAAACATAGGAGTAAATCTTTATGGTGCTGGTTTAAGCCATGGCTTCTTAGATACAACACCAAAAGCACATGCAACAAAAGAAAAAAGATAAATTGGATTTCAGAAAAATTAAAAACTTTTGAGTTGCAAATGATACCACTTAGAAAGTGAAAAGATGACCTACAGAATGGGAGAAAGTATTTGCAAATCATATATCTGAAAAGGGATTTGTATCTATAATATATAAAGAACAAAGATATCACAATTTTAAAATGGATCATGGATTTGGATAGGCATTTTTTTAAAGAAGATATTTATATGGCCAATTAGCACATGAAAAGGTGATCAACATCATTCGTCATTAAGAAAAGGCAAGTAAAAACCACAATTACATATCACTTCATGCCTACTAGCATGCCTATAATAAACAAAGATAGGCAGTCACAAGTATTGGGGAGGATATGGAGAAATAGGAACCCTCAATACATTGCTGGTGGGATTGTACATGGCACAGCCACTGTAGAAAACAGTTTGGCAGTTCTTCAAAAGTTAAACTACATGACCCACCAATTCCCCTCCTAGCAAAATGAAAATCCTACCAAGAAAAATGAAAATATCCACTCAAAAATGTGTACATGACCCAGTAACGTGTATGGAACTAGCAGTAATAAAGATAAACTTGTGCTCTAGAAACACTTGACTCCACAACCTGTGCTCTTTCCACTCTACCACACTGAGGGAAACTTGCTATGTAAACTTTATCCAATGCACTTTATATTGTAACGGGACTGGTAATCAAATTATTGGAATTGGGGGAGGACACCCATCAGTTGCCTTTTGTAGGGAATTTTGATTAATTATGATTGAGTTCAAATAATGGGAAAACAGCCAGCCAATGCCCAGCACATCGTAGATACTCACTGTTTTTTCCCCTGCATCTATGATAAACATCAACAAATATTTTCATAGCTGTGTCATGAACATCTATTAAACATCCAATGGCCCAGAAACAGCCCACGTATGTGAAACTGTGTGATAATTTGAAGGTCATGAGCATTGGAAATATGTAGATCCTTTCTCTGATCTCTATTGAAAAAGTAGCTCAGATCTTTAAAGGTGCAGCACTTTCTGAGGCCACATTCGTTAGTGGTGTGATGTGAAGGATGCCACTGTTGGAAATAGATATCCTCTTTGGGAAACTAACGCATTGTCCATGTTTAATGCAGCATTTCTATAAGTGCACGACACACTGTTACACAGTGGTACGCATGGAGTTCATTAGAGTGTGATGTTTCAAACAATTCATTGTTTCCTGATGCATTTAAACATGGGAACCTTCCTTTATACTGAATTTTAGGGAATGGAATTTAGGAGGCTGATCTAACCTTTCGGTTTCAATAATGGTGGACCATATTATTCTAATAACATGTCCTTAATAAAAATGATGAATAAAATCTACTTATTTATATTGACACATATACATATGCATTCCTTACTCTCACATGTGTAGCTATGTATACACATACACACAGAATAGGAATATAAATTACCAGGCAAAAACTAAAGGAAAATGAAACAAAATAGAAACTTAGAAAGATTATAGCAGGGTAAGGAAGCTGCTTTTGCCCTGAGGGTAAAATCAAACTAATTGACTTTTTCTTTTTTACTTTGTTTGGTGAAGGAGGCAAACATCAGAGCCCAGGCTCCCCACAAGGTAGGAATTCTAATGGGGGACCCTCCAGAATTAGCAGGGCTCACTCAGGGTAGGGGGGAACCAGAGGAAACCAGCTGTGCAGACTCACTGCTGTGCTCCAGGCCATAGAACAGGGACTCCTCCAGTCCCCTGGCAAAAGCCATCACAAATCATCTCTAGAGAGAGGCACTTGCATCCTAGGCTTTCAATTATTCCTAAAAGTAAATGTTCAGGCCAGCGACCCCTCACTGTCCCCTCCTTGGCTGAAGTATTGCTCATCTGTGGCCTACACTTCATAATAGGCTTTTCATAAGTTGCCTTGACCCTAGCTTCTCCATCCAAGATAAGTTGAAAGATTATGCTCCCCAAATGCCTTAGTTGCTGTATTTATCATTTTCGTTTTGTTGTTTGATGGACTGCCTTTACCAATAGACCCTGAACCCCTCAAAGGCAGAGACCATACCTTCTTCATCCTGTGTTCCCAGCACTGAGGACAGAGCATGCATCCAATTGTGTGTATTCAATGAAGGAACAAGCCCTTCCTGAAAGTGTGGAAACTGACGGGGAGAGTTCCAGTGAGTGAATAAGGCAGGTAACTCCTGAGATGTAAGGCCATCTCCTCTGCCTTGGCTTTCCAGGGCACCTTGGTTTATCCCCAGGCCATAGGTCCCCAAACGTGGGGACAAGGAATAGAGGATGAGGAAATAGAACGTGGAAAATGGAGAGACCCAAGTGAGCAACAGCTGTCATGAAAAGGAGAATGAGATCTATGCACAAAACACCTGCTTTGAGTCCTGTCCCACCTCATACTAGTCATCTGGTTCAAGTCACTTAACCTCTGCACCTCAGACTCCTCGGCTGTTACATCAAAGCAGTAATGATATCAATCCTGTTGCATACGGTTGTTTTTCAAAATGAGATGGTAGATTTGAAATTGCTTTGTAATTCAAAAAGAGCATGTAAACTAGCTTTTGCATTGAAGTTGTTGGTTATTATTACTAGTGGTATTTAAAAGGAGACGCAGGGAGAAAAGGACACACAGAAGTGAGGTTAAAGTGAAGAGAAGTTGAAGACAAAAATCACTCTAACAGAAGCAGATTCTCAACTGTCATAAAGGCACTGAAACCCTTCATATGTGGGAACTCGAGTTCTAGATTAGAAGGCGGGACCACATATTGGTTAAAATAAAGGCTTCAAAGTAAGGCCTGGCCTAGTAGGTTAAAATGAACAGATGCCCCAGCAGATCGTCCATGTGAGTTAACACGAGGCCTTGCCATGAGGATCTCTGAGAATATTAATCACCATCAATCTTTCTCATCCCTTTGGTGCTGCACACATTATTCCACCCCCTCTCTTTTCCCCTGTGGCCCAGCCCCCTCCAACACCCACCTGCCTCACAGAGTCACCTTACTAATCAGGTTGTCAGCAACCATCAGCTGGGTGGAGATGCTTACACCAATGGCAAAGAATGACATCTGATTGTGACATTTTTTCCAGCCAACTTCTGTCTGGGGACCTGGCCTATATTCCCTTCTTGCAAGCTCTGAGCCCAGGAGAGTAGCTGTTATCTTCTCTGGGTGCCCAACTCCCACTGCCCACTGAAAGGATGGAACTAGTTATCCATCAAACAATACCCCATTTCTACTTTCTTGAAAAGATATTTCTCTGAACTTTGAGGTAGATTCAAAGAATTGGAAGTACAGACTCTCAGAGGTAGTAAAGGTCCTTAGGGATGGTCTCATCCAACTTCTTCATTTTATGGAGGAGGAAACAGAGGTCCCAAGAGGTGAAATGGCTTATTCAATGTTACAGAAAGAATTGTGGCAGAGCCGGGAGAAGAACAGAGGTGGGAGAAGCTGAGGGACAACAGGCATTTGTAATGTCGAGTTACACATTTTCATCATTTTATCCATGAAGAAACCCTTCTCTTGTTGCATTTTATTTTAGAACTATAAAATTCCAAATAATGAAAATCCCTTAATATTTTTCATTTAATATGATTGTCACTCTCTTACTACCTAAGTTGCCTTTCAGATTCACTGACAAAACCCCTTCAAACAAGAAGAAGAAAATGGCTTCAGGTCTTGTGGACCTAATACACGCTAGGTGCCATGTTAGGCAGGTTTATGAGACAGGATCCCTCAGAGTGGAGAGATCATATAACTTGTCTGATATCAGAGGGTCAGGAAATGGACCTGTCAGACTCAAAAGCTCCTGTTGCTCCCCCGCCCCCGATACCTGCCAGGCAATTTACATCAGTTATTTCATTGCTCAGAAAAGAGAAGCATCACATGCACAGTGACTAGTGCAGCGCCCAGAACATAGTAGGCCCTCAATCAATAAAGGGCGATGCCCTCTGCCCTTCCCCTATAGGAGTCAAGAATAGATTTGAGTCATTTTTCTTCTGGATATTTAATAATATCCATATATAACATTCATATATAACATATGCATAATATATTATAAGATACAAAAATTTAGATGTATATAGCTATTTTTGTATTGATTGTTTATGGGAAATATTATGAAGTCTATCTCTATGTACTAATATTAACCTACCATTGTCAATAATTTTTGCATAGGCATTTTTTGGAAGAGAAAACATCATTGAAAAATATCGCACACTGGGAAGTGGCATTTGAATTCTATTCAACAGGTTTTCCTATTCAATGAAGATTGTGCAGAAGCAGACTCAGCCTAGATCCCAGCAGAGAGCACCTCAGCCTGTCCAAGGAAACTCTTCCCAGCCTCCCAGGGGTTTGGCTCCACGTTCTGGTCTTGCCATTCTCTTTAAATAGCTCATAGAATGTCCTAGATGAATATTGTAGAGGGACCAGGAGTCAGGAAATCTGGATTTTTTTTTTACATAAGAAAGGACATATTATGATTTTTTTAAGTTATAAAAGAAACAGGCTAGGGTAGAACTTTTAATTAGCCTAAAACCTGCTGAAATAGAATACTCAGAAGGTCACTTTTATAACCATCGGTTTTAGACATAAGCGTGTCAGCATTGTGCAGCTGTGTGAAGGTGCCTGTCCTGGGAGACAAAAGCCACCTAACATTGATGCTTGAAGGCACCTTACTCATAGTACGGCCCAAACTGTGAGAACGAGATCCAGAGACAAGTTACACACAACAACATAACAGAGCTAGGAGAGAACCAGGTAAATGAATGCTACTGGGCAGTTGTTTTAGATTATTCTTTCTATGCTACTGGGCTGCAAGTTCATGGGATTGGATTGGCAGGCGGGGGTAGGGGGGTGGCGGAAGGGGGAGCACAGGGGGCGGGGCAGGCAGAGTCCGATTTGTGGAGCCACAGGTGATTTAGAGTTCGAAGGCAGCATAGCAGTCAAGATGACTTCCTGCTATAACCTAGGGTGACTGAACAGAGCTTGCTTAGAGGGAAACACGAGATTGCCTGCTCTTATTTATCTGTTTGTTTATGAATCTGCCAAAAATGTTGTCTCCTGTGCTCATGCCCCAAGCCTTATGGGGCTGCTTTGAATAGCAGTTGTTGATCTACCCATATTTTTAATGTGTGTGTTTACAGTTTCCAGCTATAAAAATCCACCCCAAAGCCTCTGGAGCAGGGGTGGGGAACGTCCAGCCCGTGGGCTGTAGAGGGCCCTTGAAATCATTTGGTCTGGCCCTGCCAAGGCATGAGGGGTGAGTTCATTAAATGTTTGCTCAAATATAGCAGGCTGATTTTTAAGTTGATAATTTTGTCTGGCCTGTGAACGATGCTATAAATATCCAATGGCCCTTGGCAGGAAAAAAGGTTCCCCACCCCTGCTCTAGAGTTAGCAAGCAAGAGAGAAAGAAGATCATGCTACTGATGGAGGGTGACTGGCCTTGGGACCCAGATGCTTGTCCCAAGAGGCTCACCTTGCTCTTGGAGGCTTCTCACCACCAAGGCTGCCTCACCAGGGCTGACATGGGGAATGCCTACCTATCTCAGGGCGTCCTACCTAACCTCTTCCCTCAGGCCTTTACCCTTTGGCCTCAGGAGGGCAAACCTATCAGATGAGAGAATGTAACCCATACAGCCACCATGGGTTCCAGCCACTCGCACAGTAGCAGGGGTATCGTCCAGTGATCCTCCTGAACAGATCTGATTTTGCATTTCCTTCCACATCCAGGAAGATGAATTTTGAGTTTACTTACATTCAGAGAACATGCTACCATCGTGGCCAAACTCTCTCCTCAGACGAATTAGGCAACCTTCAACCTTTAGCTCTTCCACCTTCAAATTTCCACCCTCAGATCCTGCTGACTTGCAGAGGGAAGTTTATCCGAGCATTCTAGAAAGCATAGGGGTCCCACATGGGATTGCACCAGCTTGATCTGCTTGGTCATATCCCGGTGAACCTGCCCACTAGTTGAAAAGCAAGAAGAAGAAAGGAAGGAGGAAGAGTTTCTAGTGGGAAAACATAACCAAATAAACAAACAGGAAGTCACCGAATTGCATCCAAAGTTTTATTCTTGCCAAAGTTTGGGGGTTGCGCTAACTCTGGCAGGCTGCCTTGATAAAGAAGCCAAGTGTGGAGGTGAAGCCATGAAGTTCTACATCACTGGGAAGACAGAGAGCAGGCAGGGATGGTGAAGGTTCAGCAGGTAAAGCAGGCATTGAGTTTGGGAGCAGAGCTGTGTTTCTGTATTTAACAGCAGCAGTCATCCTCGCGATGACAGCACGCAGGACCTTCTGACCTCATGGGAATAATTCCCAGACAGCAGATCCCAGAGCAGCACCCGGAGCAGCAGCACCCAGAGCTGCAGCACCCAGAATCCTCACAGCAGCCAGAATCCTCACAGCAGCCAGATGATCCTGAGTTGCAGTTTTGAGGCCGTTGGACCCACCGTCTGAGGGGGCTCACCCCGAAGGTCCGGGGAGCCAGGCAGCAGTAGCTGGTGGAACAGGGAGCAGAGCATGGATCAGGGACACAGCATGAGGCGCCCGAGCCACTTGCAGAAGACTGAATGTAGTAGCTCTGGGAAGAAGGGTACTGGACATAGTATGTCCGGGCCTGGTAGGGAGTTGGGTATTTCACGTAGGTCGTCTGGCACGGAGCTGGGCACTTCACGTACGTCTGGCAGGGAGTTGGGCATTTTACATAGGTTGTCTGGCATGGAGCTGGACACTGCACATACGTCTGGCAGGGAGCTGCACATTTCACATAGGCTGTCTGGCATGGAGCTGGGCACGCCACATAGGTTTGAGTTGGGCATGGAGCTGGGCATTTCACGCAGGTTTGAGTTGGGCATGGAGCTGGGCATTTCACGCAGGTTTTAGTTGTGCATGGAGCTGGGCATTTCACAGTGGTAACTTGAGAACTTTGTGCAACCCCCAGTCCCGAACCTTTCACACAAGATGGAGGGAACTGCACCTGCTTCTGCTGGTCACACATTTTTCCGTGCTTTGCAAAATCTGAAAAGAAAGGTTTAGTCAGAACTAGGATGTCCAGGGGCACCTGCAGCATCCCCTTTGGATAGAGTGGTCTGTGAGGAGTAGCCTTTCAAGAAGGTCATGGACACCCAGAAGCTGTCAACCTGGCATTCAGGTGGACTTGCTACCTTAGGCTCAGCTCTTGTTCTTTCATCTGGCCGTGTGACGTTGGATAAGGCACCCCTCATCGCTGGGCCTCAGTTTCCACCATGGAAAATGAAGGGCTTGCAAGAGTGATGTCTGCATTTCTGCCCAACTCTCCAAGCCTCCTCTTCCCTTACTCACTGTAGTGTCTGCACTATGAATGCTTCTTGGGAAATTGTTGTTTCCACTGAGTTTACCTTGCCATCGATTCATTCAAGAGTGGCTTTCCAATGTCACCCCAATAAAATTTAATTTAAAAAAAAGAAGAGTGGCTTTCCTTCCTCCTGCCCAGCCAGGCAGACACAGGGAAGGCAATTTCATGTCAATAGACCCCAAGCCAACAGGAGTCTCAAGCTGAACCTGACAGAGTCTAACAAGGCCAAATTTGAGTAAGTTTCCACCATTTTCTCTTTGGATAAGCTACTGTCACTTCACCTCATTAATGAATCCAAGAGAGGACGGCACAACTACATTCAGCAAGAGAAGAAGGTGACCCAGTTCACTGAAAAGCCCTTTTTCCATAGGCCTAATGGCTCAGTTCACCCCTCTACCTCTCCTCCAACCCTCCAGCCTCCTTTTCTACCAGCTACCGCCCTCAGCTTTCTTCAGCAGTGGCCCTCAATGCCTTGTCCCAACAACCCTCCTCCAGAGTTTTCCACGCCAACTCCATCACAGCTCTTTCATTCTGTTGTTATCCCAGGTACAGAGACTTACCCTCTGCTGACAGGAACACGACTGGAAGAAGCCAGTGATCTGAGGAGCTGGCAGTTGGAGAGACCTTTTATAGGGGAGTAGTGAGGCAATTTAATGGTATCTGAATGAAGCACCAGCAATCATGAGGACAAGGGCCAGCATTGCATTGGTGAGATTCCTCCCACTATGTCTAGCTCTTCAGTCAGAGGCAGAGCATGTCTCTGCTTGACATGCTCAGCCTAAACTTGAGATAAATGAAAAATCTAGATATAGATCAAATCTAGATATTTGAATTTACCTAAACATGAGATAAATGATTCTTGTTGCCTTCCTCATTAGACAAGTCAGTCTTCTTTTTCTACAAGTTAGGAGAGATGCTGATGAGATCTGTCCCCATGAAGTTGTTTCTAGGTCACTGGAGTCTTCAAGGACTTGTTAAGATGTGATCAGTGGCTCAATTTTTCACACTAGCTGTGCCAAGAGCTACTCTGCATTTGCCCAGACTAAATGAAGTGTTCTTTCTGAGGACTTTGATGGTAGTTCCTGCTGGTCTGGGTTACTGCACATGAAGAGTTTGTCTCAGTGGTCTCTGCCTCAATATGGCAGCAAGGCCTTCAAGAAATGCTTTGTTCCATGGACTGACAGATTATTCTATGTTTATTTGGGAAACAAGGTGAATTCTTGATGATCCCAAACTCCAGGATCTATATCTAGGCTCTTTCCCCACCTTCTCATGCCCTACGATCTGCCTCATTCTCATCTCTCTGAACCTCATTACCATGCCTAGATCCCCAAGAGCCCAGCACAGGGGGAATTCCAGCCAAAGAAACACCACACAATAAAATAATAGTAGAATATAACATTTAGTTGAATTCTCTTTATGTGCCAAACAGTTCATGAGACACATACACTTACAGATGGCCGTGTTGCTGAGACCCTGAAAGACTAAGGAAGTTACCCATTGTCACAAGCAAATAAGTAGAGAAGCTAGCATTAAATGTAGGCAGCTGGCCTTCATAAGCCATGACTTTTAGCACTACAATACATTACCTTTTATTTCTGGATATAGCTTTGTCCCTGAATCTCTGTCTCCTTTTCTTTCCCCAGTGCAGAGTATGTAGGAAGAGAGGTAGAAATAATATATATTTAGAACTTACTATGTACTAAATACCGTCCTACTGCTTTATCTGTGTTACTTCATTTGATCTTCATAATAACCCTGTGGTGTAGGCTATGTTAATCCTAGTTTTACAGAAAAGGAATCTAAGACCCAAAGGCTTAACTATTCCACCAAGGATATCCCGTTGGTAGGGAAGGGGGTATCATTGAACCCAAGCTTGTCTACTTTCAGAGCCCACACTCTTCCCACCAAGCCATGTTGAATTGCCCAGTGTGGAAGGTTAGCTTGCTCCTGAGCCTAGCACTGGTTCCAAATACTCATGCCCTCAGATCAGCCAGCCCAGGCCCCACCATGGTCCCTGTGGCCTTTCAGGTGAAAGATGCTTCTGCATTTCTCCATAATGGATCCCCAAACTCTCCAAGACCCGTAAGCCTTAAGGCTCTAAAATTTCCTAAATAAAAAGGAAAAAACACAACAACACAAACCCCTACTACTCCTTAGGCACTTCTCACTCCAACCCAGATCTTTCAAGGTCTGTCCCTGAATAGTTTGGAAGAGGCAAGAATAGGAGATTCTGCCCCAGACTTGGAAAGTTTCCTGTTTCCTCCTGCCATTTGTGCTTCTGGTAGGTTTGTAACACTCCATAGCTTCTTCTGAGAAGCCCACCAATCCCTCTCCCCAAGGGGATGGTGTAGTGGCGAGGAATGTGGTTTCAGGCCATTCCAGTACCTGCTCATCTAAGTGGCCCACATCAGTTAATACCTAGGCCCGATGTTTTCTGGAGGAAACGGAAAAGGGGTGATCTTTTATTGGGGCTGGACACTTCACATGGGATAGCTTTTCAAATTTAGTCCCCTTAAGAGTGTCTCAAATAAATAAGTAAACAAATAAATGTGCTCAAGCTCACATAACTAGAAGTGGTGGATTCAGAATTTGAACTCAGGTATAAGAGACTTAAAATTTACTGTCTTTTCCACCATAACATGCTGCTTCTAGTGTTAAAATCCACAATGTTTTAGGAACTATACCTTCCAGCACCTAACAGACACAGTTAAGAAGCCCACTACCTTACACGTAGGATGGGCAGCCCCACTTTACAGGGGAGAAAATGTCCTAGAAGGCCAGTATTTTAGGGCATGGCAACGAAACCAGAGAGAGCATTCAAGGCACAAATGGAACTAAGCCCTTGTCCTGATTCTGCCACTGCCTCACAAAGTAATTCCACTGTGGCCTGCGGTCTCTCCCACTCACTTATTAAATTTCTTGGGATAACTCTGGTTAATAATATTATATAATTTTAAATGTACAAGATTATAATTCGACATCTGTGTACTCTAATGTGTGTTCCCCATCCAAATTTTAGTCTTCTTTCATCACCATATATTTGACCCCCTTTACCCACTTTGCCCACCCCCTGTCCCTCTTCCTCTCTGGTAGACACCATCCTGCTGTCTGTACTATGAGTTTGTCTTATTAGTTCCTTTGTTACTTTTTTTCATATTCCCCATATGAGTGAAATAATATGGGTTTTGTCTTTTTCCATCAGTTATTCCACTTAGCATAATACTCTTGAGATCCATAATGTTGTCACAAATGGCAGTATTTTATCTTTTTTATAACTGAGTAGTGGTCCATTATATTGACATATATATCATATCCATCCACTCTAAAATAAAGAGTTAGATGAGGCCCCTTCTGGGATAATCTATGATTGTGGAAGTCTAATCTACAAAGGAAATGTACATTTCCACATTCTAGTCATCCATGGAGTTATTCCCACTAGACCATAATTCCATGCATTGGCAACTATGGGCATGTTCACTGGGTATCACCTGGCTCTAGCACAGGACCTGGGAACCATTGACTAGACAAACAGAGAAATGAAATAGATGCATGAATGGGGATGCTTTACACTGATGGTAGAACCTAGACCACCTTCCTTACCCAATGTGGTGAGAGCCCATTCTGCTGTTAGCCAATCTGTGTGTCCTGTATCATCTGTGAGCTCTGATTGGATCACTTCCTGCTCTGCGTGGTCAGGCTCTCACTAATGGGTTTGACATCTTCAAGCAGCACTAACATCACCAGTGAGAGATGCCGCTTCCATGTGCCACCAAAACAGGTGGGTGGGTTGTGTCCCACCCATTTTACAGCCTGAGAAGGCAAGGCATTGGTGAAGCCAGATGACGGGTACAAGTGCCAGGGTGAATCACAGGGCTATCTTCAAACATATCTTTGGACACAAGCTCATAAAATCAGAGACTTGTGGACTCATGCAATAGTAGTTTAGTAGACTCACGGGTTAAGAGAATTAGGAATTCACAGAATCAGAATCCTGGCATCTCTGAGGTACAGGGGACTAACACACGTCATTGGTCTGACCCCTGCCAGGAGAGACAGATCATCTGACCTAATGGGCTATTCTTCTTAAGATTTTCTGGTCTTTAAAAATTCTCTACAGTCCCTCTGGTTAGCTCATTTCAGGACTTACTACCATCTTCATAGTCAGGAACTGTATACTAGAGTATCTCTAAGGTTCCTTAGAGACTCAGCATCCACAAATCCTGACATTAATTACATGTTTGAAGCTGTGCTCCTCAGTTCACAAACCAAACCAAGATTTTAACTCAATGGTACCACCAGCCCCAATCAGGAGATCAGAGCGGGAGTTGCCCAAGTTGGCCTGTTGCTCCCTGAGGGCAGGGCCTGGGGCTCCTCTCATCCTGGGAGCTTCCTTTGACCAGGGTCTAGAGATGTTCTGAGGGCAAAATCTGGGTCCTGTGTGTGTGTGTGTGAAAAAGAAGTGGAAGGAATTAAGAAGCCACACACCTAGATGAGAGAGAGAGAGAGAGAGAGAGAGAGAGAGAGAGAGAGAGGACACAGGAACATTGTATGCAGTAAGAAATGTCACTTCTGTGTCTGAGACTAGAAGATAGTGCAGAGGCCCCTCCCTCAGAGCCCGTGTCCATGTGTGTCTCTCTTCTGGGCTCAGTTCTGACACTTGCCCCAGAACCCCTGCACCATTATTTCAGAGACAATCAAGGATTTCTCCTAGATTATCAAGATATCATATTGGACAGCTGGCAAGGACCTTTACGGGCACTGGGCTCAGCCCTTATATTGTATCAGGCCCACAGGAGGGAAGAAACTTGCTCAAGGCCACACAACCAGGTAGGAGCAGACACCAGACAGGAATCTCTGAATCCCATCCAGGTCACAAACCATTACAACATTTGGTCACTGGACAGGCTTGCTAGGGAGCGCCCTTATCTGGCCGCCTCCTTGCCTCCCTCCACTCTCCCAAACCCGCCATGTTTATTTTGTTCACACCTATAGCCTTAGATCTTAAAACTGCTCTTGGGACAGAAAAAATAACCAACAAATATCTTTTGGATGAAAAGTCCAAGCAAATATTAATGTGAAATAAAGCATGTGCCTAACATGTGAGCCAGTACTAAGCGACTGTTGGTTAGTTTTGCTGGTATTTCTACCTTTTATCCACCATCAACCATATGCAATAATCCTAGTTGCGTTCAGTCCTGAGCAAAAGGACTGAAGACAGGTGGGCAGGGTAAGAAATAAGGCTTTTCTTTTAATTCAGAAGAATTTCAGCCTAGAAAGGCTGTGACTCTGTCACATGAGCCCCTGGTCAGGCCAGCCACCACTTTCCACCCATTTTGGAAAGCACCAGAAAATCACCATTTCTCTCTCTCTCCCTCCTTCTTTCTCCCTCAATATTTTTGTCTCTTGTGCTTGCATACACGTGCACATGCACACACACTCAGGCACACATGCACTCTGATAACCATTTTAAAAAGTGAGTTTTCTTAACATACAAGATAATGAGTTGTACAGAAGGAATTCTTCTCACAATTAAAACCCAAATCACTAAGGCAAAAAACCTCCACAAAATCAAAAACATTTTTTTCTGTCCCAGACCACAGATATCTAGAATGAGAAAATTTAGCATATGGAAAGTTCCCTCTGGGAGCCAACTCTTTTTTTTAAAATATATTTTATTGATTTTTCACAGAGAGGAAAGGAGAGGGATAGAGAGTTAGAAACATCGATGAGAGAGAAACATCGATCAGCTGCCTCTTGCATACCCCCAACTGGGGATGTGCCCGCAACCAAGGTACATGCCCTTGGCAGGAATCAAACCTGGGACCCTTCAGCCCGCAGGGCGACGCTTTATCCACTGAGCCAAACTGGTCAGGGCGGAGCCAACTCTTTTTATATATTTATAAGATTTATATTTTTTAACTTTATTTTATTTGATTTTAATATTTTTATTGATTTCAGAGAGGAAGGGAGAGGGAGAGAGATATAAAAAACATCAATGATGAAAGAGAATCATTGATCAGCTGCCTCCTGCATTCCCCACACTGGGGATCAAGCCCATAACGCAGTGACCTCCTGGTTCATAGGTCAATGCTAAACCACTGAGCCACGCCAACTGGGTCATAAGATATATTTTTTATTCATTTTCTCACAAGGCATCTACAATCACCTACCTTAAAACATAGATGTTTAATAATGACACAGTTGATTCTGGTGTTGATAATGAATTTGATAACAAGGACATGGAAGATGACTCACTTCCAAGCTTGCATTTCTCCCCTTGAAGGACCAGGAACTAACTGCCTTCATGACAACTTCTGCTACCAACTCAGACTGTCTGCATTGGGTAGAGGTGGGAAAAGAGTTTCCTGGTAAGTATCTCTCTAGGAATGTCCTTCTGTCACCCCATCTCTCCCCACTAATACAATGCTGCAGTCACGTCACTCAAAACTCAGATGAGAGTCTATGGAAATAGGGATGAGATCATGGGCTACAGGAACAGTTATCATAACAACTGTTATCATAACAACCTCAACCACATCTGTGCCTTTAATCTGTGACTAACACTGCCCCGGTCCTATGAAAAATAGACAAACTTTAGATTCTGCCCTCACTGAGCTCACAATTTAATTGGAGAAAGATGCAGAGACACCTAGATGGTAATGCTGACCCTCAACACAAGAGAAACCAGTAGACAGGGCATGACTGCAGGCAAATTCAGGAATCAACACCATGTTTATCAGTAGGCAGTTTTTTTAAATGCTGCCAGGACACCACAGTAGAACAATTGATTTGAAATTTCTGGGTATTCCCACAACAGTATTTTTTTTAAGATAACTAGTTTCTTGTATGTATAATTGGAGATAAAAGCCAATGATCATTCTAGACTTAGAGGAAGAGATCCATGTTGAAAAAATCTGTTAAAACTTCATGGAAGAGGCAAGGAAGACACTGGGTACTTAAGGTTGTACAAAAATGACTTCAATGGTTGTCAAACTGTGGTCCTGTAGAGGATTAGCATCATAGGTGCATAAGGAAATGTGTGTTTTTTAAGAAAATGAACAGATAGTCCTTTTTTTGCAATTCACAAAAATATTAATGCTCAACATGCTCTCAATTGTATGTTAAATATATTTTTATTTAGCATACAATTCACAAATGCCTGCATAAATAAGCATCATAAACAAAATAACTACTAAAATGGAAAAAATAATAGGAAAATTCAAGAGTGTGATAGCTTGCACACATGATTGTCCCAGATTTTGCACAATATTTAACTAGTTAAATACTCCTAGTGTAGATTTAATTTGCAAATAACACAAAGATAGACTTAGAGAGTAAAAAATATAACAATTTATTTGAACATAGTTAGAATTAGAAAATTCTCTGAATTGATCACAGGCTATATATAAGCAGGCTCTGGTTTTAATTTATGAATAGAAATGGTCCTTTACATAAGCCCTATTAAACATGAAATACTTATAAGTCACCTGAATAAAAATTATTCATAAAACTATAAAATGAGTAGTATTATAAAATACTGCAAAAGAGTTGAATTATGATAACTTGTTCCATTCTCTTAGAATGGAAGAATAATTTATATAATAAATAAAACACCAAACAAAATTTGTAGAGTTTTCTGGGGACATGAATCACTAAACTACTCAAGTTAATAACTTTTAAAATCTTATGTAATCAATAAGAAAATACTGAGAGCTTAGAGATTAATGGCAATAGCTTTTCTTAATTACAAAGTAGATAATTCAAAGGAACAATAAATATTTAGAAAAATAGAGAATAACAATTTTAAACAATAAAGTATAATTTCATATCCATCATTGACGCTTTTAAAGAGCTATATCCAATTCTGGATTAGATGCATTAAAACTACCCTCATATATTTCTGTTGCAACAGTTTTATAATCAATTTTAAATCTGGAGATTGAATTTTAGATAATGTTCTAAAATATAAACAAAATTCAGAAATTTAAGATGTTAATTTTTGTATTATTTATAATCATAAACACACAAACTCTAGAAACAAATATAGAATAATAAAATGTTGATTAAACAAGTATGTTGTAAGTCTACAGTTATCCTCATCAGGAAGTGGTCATGATCACAAGGAGGTAATGTCTAGGAGACCTGTGGAGCTTCCGTTCTGCCCCTATGTGTCTGAATCTACCCACCCATCACCTGGGCCCCCTGCCTTGACTGATGGGTCCTTATCACACTTCCCTGGAGCAGCTCTGAATTGAAGACAGAGCTAATTTTGCATTTGCTCCACGCCACAATGGAAGAAGTCCAGTAAATTAAAAGTCTTGTTGTAAGTAGATTCCAAGGACTCCAGCTCTGAGAAGGAACTTAAATACAATGAAATGAAACACAATTCAATCATAAAATTTGAGCGTTATTGTTGAGTAGGGTTTATAAGATCAAGAGAAAATCTGAGTCTACATAAAACATGTTGAACCCAAGAGGTACCGGACAAAATGGAAGGGGAGAGAAAGAACCATAAGGCTGGGCCAGGCCCACGATTATTTGGTATTTGGGTCTTCCTTTATTGCTTCTTAGTGGTCCTCAGGGCCCAACTCAGCAGCAGCTCCCAGAATGCTGGCAACAGCCAGGTCCCTTCCCCACCCTCCCATGACCCCAAGGCCTCATAGTCACAGCAGCCTGAGCTCTGGGGCTCTAAGATTCTGCTTTCCTCTTTGTCAGTCCCTGAGAGACTGCCAGGGACGTGTGTCCCTGAACCTGGTAGCAGTGCCTGGTAGCAGTGACCAGTGGAGAAAGGGGGAGAAAGAAACAGTAACACTGAGCTCTCCATTTTCATAGTTTGCTTCCTCCCACACTGGGCTCTTGGCCCAAAGTTAAGAAAATGGGGAACATGAATACCGAGGCAACTAGCAGTTGCTCTTGCAGTAGGAAAAAATGGGTGGGCCACTGGCTACCTAGAAGCAGGAAAACCTGGGTGTCCTGCATCATATCTGATATCTGACAGAAACACACCTGTGATCTTCATCACAAAGACTGAGGAAACTCACACCTACAATGCCACCTCAATGGACCAACATGAGAGGGCGCCAATGTGAGGTGAGGATGGAAATTTCAATTTGGCAATTACCTGGGAGTTTCCAAAGGTGTAGCTCTGAAGGGGTGTGCCCTGCATTTACCGGGCGGGAGCCACTCACTGACTTGGCCTTACCTATAATTGACTTGGCTTCACCTATAATTGAGGAAAACTATGAAAATGTTGAAAAGTCCCATTTGAAGGGGCTCACCCAGCTATGGATACTTCTTTGCTTCTTCTTAAGTCCCAGACATCATGGTTGGAGCCCAGCACCCTAGGGCTCTGGCAATTTTGTGAATAGAAACCAGAACTAAGGACAGAGGAGGAGCAAAGGAAAAGGAGCCCAGGTCCTTGTTGGCATCATGCAGCTACCAAGAAGCCATGAGAAATAAAATTAATCCTCTAGTTTATGTAAGCACGGTTATTTCAGGTTTCTGTGATTAAAGCCAAACTGAATTTCTAACATAGATAAATACAAAACCAAGCTATGATACAGATACAGACAGGTTGGAATTATACTATAAGCAGAAGAAGCAGATCAAGGAGCCTCTCATCACAAAAGGAGTTCAAGAGGCCCCGGTAACATGAGGAGTTGGGGAGTGTGTGTGGGAGGGGGTGGTTGCTCTCACTGTAAGTGGACCTTGGTATCATGAACCCTGAGAGAAAAACAAACAACAAAACAAAAAACCTACTAAGAAGGGTGGTTACCTGGGCTCAAATAAAAAATAAAAATAAAAAATCAAAGCCTAGCAGCCATTTCTTCACAGGGCCTCTCACACAAAATGCGCTTAGCAGAGAAGCCTGTGCATTCAACTGCCAGCCTACAGTCTCCGCTATCTGAGCCAGCCCTTATAAAGATTTCCTGGAATCCTCTTTCAACCAATAGAACTAAGGCTTTTCCTGTCCAATCAGAACTGTGCAGCTCTGACCAATCAGAGAGGCTCTATTTTGACCAATCAGGACAGTGCTTCTTGGACCAATCAAACTGCCTGGATTTGGAGCCCTTATTTACATGAAGACAGACCAATCAGAGACCAGGGGCAGAGACTACTGTCTATATGAGCCAGCTCCCCTCTGGCTCTAAGAGCATTTTTCCTTTCTGTGGAAGACTGGAGACTATGTCTCTGCTGGTGATTTAAAGCAGTGAAGATGTCTCCCCAGAGGAAGCAGAGCATACAGCACCCAGCAAATAAGGGAGGAGCTGAGTTGACCAGCTGGCCTGCCACCCCCAACACACACCCCCTCACCGCACCTCCACTCCCCCATCCCACCCTCCATCTCACAGTGCACTGTTTTCATAGCAGTGCTGTAGCACTTTTACACAGGCATGTAGCACTTTTATCACAGTTTAGTTGTTTGCATAAAGTCTCCTTTTCCACACCTGAAGGTGGGGATTCCTGTTGGTGTTCAATGACCATCACTTTACAGAATCCAAGTCATTTTAGACTTTATTGACCTCAAACTAGTTTAAATTCCTTTTGAAGTGTTTGTATATACAATTCTTATTGTAACTATTTAATATTGTCTCTTCCACTGGTTTAAAAGCTTTATATACAATACACAATGCCTACCTCACTTGAGGTCTCCAGTGACTCTTTACTAGATAATCAAAGAATGAGAGAGCAATTACAGGAAGAACTTTGTAGAAAGCAAGTGATGCAAATTAGATGTTAACTTATAATAAATTTATAGATGCTGAAGAGGATAATGGTGATGTTGGAGACATCAGTGACTAAATTTCTGAGTCAACCTCCGCCTGCTCTTGCTTCTACAGGTGACACCTGGTGGTGGTAAAGGGCATGTTCATTGAAGGTTATGTCCTTGACATTTAGACCTCCTCTTTCCCTTACCGCATCTTTGTTGAATAAGATGTCAGTGTTTACATGTTTCCTGTTAATGTTAGATATTTAGACTAATGTTTCCTTAACTATAAATGCTGCTGTAGACCTGCTTTAATAATTTTCTTTGTGTGCATATACAAGTGTTTGATCACTTAAGATAAACATTTTAATTGTTGAGACAAAGAGTAAATCATTTTTGTTGTAATAGTTATGGAAAGTGTAACTCCAGTGACTACAATTGTCTTCATATCCTGATTTCAGTTCTGTGGATATACACTCAGAAGTGGGGTTACTGGATCATATAGTAGTTCTTATCCCCATCAAAGCCTTAACAGCATTTTTATAGAAATAGAAAAACAATTCTAAAATTTATATGAAACCACAAAAGACTGCAGATCGTCAAAGCAATCTTGAGGGGGGAAAAAATAAAGCCGGAGTCATCACATATCCTGATTTCAAAAAAATATTACAAAGCTACTGTAATTAAAACAGTATTGTACTGGCATAAAGATAGATCTATAGACCAATGGAACAGAATAGAGTCTAATAATAAAACCAGGTATCTATGTATATATAGTCAACTGATCTTTGACAAGGGTGCCAAGCATACACAATGGGGAACAGTCTCTTCAATAAACAGTGTTGAGAAAACTGGATGTTCAGATGAAAAAAAAAAGAAAAGAAATTGAGCTTAACTCAAAATGGATTAAAGGCTTTAACCTAAGACCTGAAAGTAAATCTCCAGAGAAACATGCAGGGAAAAAGCTTCCAGACATCAGTCTTCGCTATGATTTCTTGGCTATGATTTCACAGGCAACAAAAGCAAATATAGACAAGTGGGACTAAATTAGATTTAAAATCTTCTGCATAATGAGCAATCAACAGAGTGAAAAGGCAACCTACGGAGTGAGAGAAAATATTTTCAAACCAGGTATCTGAGGTTAGAGAAATGTACAGGGTTCCAATCTGTAATCCCATGAGACATTTCCTATGTCCTCTTTCTTCTCACTTTTCTCAGAGCCTCCCTTTGCAGAACACCCCATCTATCTATTCCCTCAAGGAAAACCCTTAGTTCAGTGTCTCAGAGCTGACTAACTTTGCAGGTTGCTTCTCTCTCTAAAGTCAGTCATTTGTAGGTTGACTTGATCTTCCTCCCTTAGACCTTTCTTTCTGCCTCCAGGCCCTCGTCCTCTTTGGTCTCATTCTTCTCAATTTCTGATCTTCCCTACCACCTCAATATGGACAGGGGATCCGATGTTAGATAATTGCTCCCCACACTGTGACACAAGAAAAGTCAGCCCTTTGCTGACAGTGTTCTCAGCAACCACTCTCCACTCCGCTCCCTCCCACCCTCAGTCACCCAGGGCCTCTCCTGTGAGAAAAATCCCACCCACTCATTGTTCAGCCCCACATCAGGATATCTCCTGGTGCTGGGATGCTGGACCTTCAGGAGCTGCAGGAGGCAGGCCCCCTGCAGCCTTGGGAGAAGCAGTCAAACAACAAGTGAGAGTCAGGTGGAGAGAACAGGCTTTATTTCTCTACCTGGTTAGACACATGGGTTAACACTGAGAGGAGGGGCTGCCCAGAAGCTTGGAAAATACATGCCTCGCATCTTCTGGGGAGTGCTCACCCCTCCCCCAAGAACATTTCAGCAACCAGCCTGGGAATATTAGAATGGGGTGTCTGGGAGAGGCTGGGTCTGACTGGGGCTTTTCCTCTGGCTTCTTGTCTCTTCTCAAGTCGCTTGTCTCAGCATCAGATCCAGGTCAGCAGCAGCCCCCAGAGCTGTGGCCACAGCCCGAGGCCCCAGGATGCTGACCACTGCCAGTGTCACAGGACTCGGAGCTCTGGCGCCTGCAGCGGTGGGACCTGCGGTGATGCCTGTGGTGGCTCAGGCAGCAGCCACCCTCCGAGGAGCTGGGGCCACAGACGCCCCCAGAGCTCAGAGCACAGCCAGAGGGGGCTGTGGGCAAACACTGTGCTGGGCTCTTGGGGGGGCACTTCGGGGAGGGACACTTGGGGGTGCACTTGGGAGGGGGCTGGCACTGCTGCTGGTTCTGCTGGCAGGACATCTCGACAGGAACTTGACCTTGAACAAATAAAAGACATTTTGAGCTCAAAAGCTTCAGAAGTTTCAATGTCTCCTCCCCACAGCTTTTGTCAAACACTCATCCTCCATGATGACCAAGCTGCCTGCTAAGTCAAGCTCTGAGGAAAAGAAAGGGGAACACGGAGGGGCCACAGGCGTTTGGATAAAACCCCTTCAAGGATGCCAGATGGGCCCATGTGCACCCCTGACAGCATACTCAGCAGGAATGGGAAGGAGTCCTCAGGACCTTGGTTTTGGGGCTCACAGCCCCCTGACAGGTGCCTGAGTGGCTCCTTTCTCACCATCCCTATCCCCCACTGCTGCCCACTGTGGGCCTCTTCCCCCTGGTTCCATTCAGATCTGAGCCTCTCTTCCTATACTCCCGGCTGAGGTCTGTCCCCTGCCAGACACTCACCGGATGCAGAGGAGGCAGGAGAAGCTGTTCTCGGGGAGGCTGTGGATGGGGAGCCCAGGGCAGGAGCCCTTTTATCCTGTGCTGGGTTTGTGACAAAGGGCCTGAGCATGCGCTGCTTTCACAAGCAGGGGGAGGGGACAGCCGGGTGCACCTCCAGGACTAGGCTTCCAGCCTTTTCCCTGAGCACTTGCATAACGTCCAACTAATGAGGTTCAACCAGGAAGCAGGATGACTGTCCACATAACTCCCCCCGGGGCTTCCTGGGAGCCTGACACTCCCCTTCCTTCCTTGCTTCCTGCCTTCTCCCAGCTGCCATGCTTCGGTTCAGCCCGTCTCAGGCACTGTCCTGGGAGCAAGGATGGCTATGAAAACATTCTGTCCTTGCATTCTACCGAGAGACCCACACGGGCAATTAATAAATTATGAAACAATTCCAAGGGATACATGTAATTTATGTGCACAGTGTCTCCAGGATGTTCTAGTGACCATGACCTTCAGATGTAAGTGACTTCTTCCCCGTGAGCTCCTGGCAATGAGATGTGGGCAAGGGACAGGACTGGTGCAGCGCCCTGTCTTGTGGAGTGAGCCCTCGGATGACCTCCTGGCACCCGGGGAGCAGCATGGAGTTTCAGGATGAAGGGAGCAGACCCGGCTAGGTGCTGATGGACAAATAAATAAGGACATTGACCAGAGTTAAAAATGTGTATTTCTTTCTTACTGAATTTACCTAAACTCAAAACTATTTGCACATTGGAATCTATTATACTCTCTAGCTATAGTAAAAAAATATAATTAGGGCTATGAACTTTAATAAACCATATGTAATTTACATAATTTTTGCTGTTGTAATTATACCATATCATGGATTTATATTTTCTTATAAAGAAAAATGTTCATGGCCTCTTGTTAACTGGTAAAAAGCAGGTGATAAAGCAGCACACATAGTTAATTAAATGATTTTGAATGGATTCTTTTTTATAGGATATGTGTTTTGTTATAGGATATGTGTTTTGCCCTTTAATGACCATTCAAAACTATAGGACTAGCTTCCTACCTTTAGACAATTTTCTTTTTCTCACTTCACTCTAAAACTCAACCACACTGAAGCATAGTGATCCCATGAGTTATTTTAAGACCCTACTGAGGGCCCTGGCTGGTGTGGCTCAGCTAATTGGGCATCGTCTAGTGCATCGAAATGTTGCCAGTCCAATTCCCAGTCAGGACACATGCCTGGGTTGTGGGCTCCATCCCTGGTAGGGAGCATACAGGAGGCAGCTGATCGATGTTTCATTCTCACATTGATATTACAATAGTCCTCTCTCTTTCTCTTTCTCTCTCCCCTCTCCTTTCTTCTTGCTCTAAAAATCAATAAAAACATATATAAAAAAGAAAGAAATGGGGCTGAAACAATTGGACATCCTTATGTGTAAAAATGATTTGTACCTGATACTACATATAAATATTAACTCAATATACAGGGTGTCCCAAAAAATGTATACACTCAAAGTCTGTAGCTTCTGTTACATTTTGAAAATGAAATGTATTTTAATAAAAACTGCTTTTATAATTATTCAAAGTATGTATACATTTTTGGGGATACCCTGTATATGGTTCAAAATGTAAAACATAAACCTTCTAGAGTAAAACAAGAAAAAAAATCTTTGTGACTTTGGGGTATGCCAAAAATTTTAGGTATGACCAAAAAGGGGGCATTTCATAAAAGATCTTGATAAATAGGACTTCATCAAAATTTAAAATTTCTACTTTTTAAAGGACACAAGAAAATGCCAAGAAAAGTCACAGACTTGGAGAAAATATTTTAAAAATACTTATCTGATGAATTACGTATGTCCATAATATATAAAAATTCTAAAAATCAATAATAAGAAAATGGACAAACATTAAAAATGGACAAAATATGTGAACAGACATTTCAACAAAGGTATATGGGTGGCAAACAAGCCCATGAAAAGACACCATCGTTAGTCATTAGGAAAATACAAATTGAGAACAAAATGAGATGCCACTTTACACACATTAGAATGGCTAAAATAAATAATAACAATAGTAATAACTGACAATACCAAGTACAAGCAAGGTTGTGGAGCAACTAGGTCTTCAGTGAGAGCTGGCAGGAAAGCAAAATTGTACAACCACTTTTGGAAAACAGTCTGTCAGTTTCTTTAAAAATGAAACATACACTATTTGCCCCAGAAACCCTACCCTTAGGTTTTTACCAGGAGAAATAAAATTTATGTTCACAGAAACACCTGTCAGTCAGTGTCTATCGTGGCTTTACTCATAATTGCCCTGAACTGGAAATAGCTCATGTCTTTCAACAGGTGAATGGATTAAAAAATGTGATACATCTATACAATGGAATGGTTCTTAGCAATAAAGAAGGAATGAACTACTAATATAAGAAACAACAGAATAAATGTCAAGTGTATCATTCTATGTGGGGTGGGGGGGGGTGGAAAGCCAGACTTTAAATGCTACATAGTATATGATTCCAATGATATGACATTCTGGAAAAGATAAAATTATAAGGACTGAAAATAGATCAGTAGTTTCCAAGGTCTGGTATGGGGGAGGGCTGAGGAGAAAAGCCATGGAGTGATGTCTCCATAGGGTCATGAGGAAATATATTCCAGGGATGGAATTGTTCTTTATCTTAATTGTAGTGGTGCACACACATTGGTGTATGTTAGTCAAGGCTCATAGCATTGCATACTTTAAATGGGTGATTTTTTCTGTTTGTAAAATATACCTCAAGAAATCTGACTTAAAAATAGAATAAAATACAATTTAGGAATACAAATCTTAAATGTGATAAAAAAAAAAAAGTATACAAGAAGGAAGCCAAGAATGCTAAATACAAATTCAAGGTGGTGGTTATAGCAGCAGGAGCTGGAAAGGAATAAGGTACATAGCAAGTTATATGTACCTTACTGTTAGAGTTCTTGTTTCACTTGTGTGGTAGATTTTTGTATTTGTTATTTAAATGATAGATAGATAGATAGATAGATAGATAGATAGATAGATAGATAGATAGATAAGCAGTTGTATAAATTAATTAAGAGGACCTTGCATGGACCAATGATGAGCATATATTACAAACCATGGATTTGTTTATCCAAATCCATGCACTTAATAGCCAAAAACAAGACAATGACAAACTCCAGGAATAAATATCTTCCTAGCACACTGCTTTCAGGCCTGCTCATCTCATCTTCCCCTTTTCGCAGCATCAGTCATAAGTCACTAAGGAGGAGGGCAGGTCCTCGTTTATTTGTTGCTCATTTATTACTAATATGCCTTGCTCAGAAGGCTCAGCCTGAAGCTGGACCTCAGATAAAGCAATCCTGTCCCAGAGCTAACATACATGTTATGAGGTCATACAATCCTCATTTTAGACCAACCGGGTAGACTTCTTCTCCACATGTTATTCCAGATTCCTCAAGGATGTCAGGGCTCCTGAAACATCCTCAAAGTGCCCCACTTTTGGAGTCACCTCATGCTCTGGGCCATAGGTTCAAGTATCTTCTGTCACCTCAGGCTCACCTACCATCTCAGGCTCACCGTGGCCTCACTTCCAAGGACAAGGAGGGTGTAAAGTGAGGGAGGTGTGAGATTAAGGTGATCCAAATCAAGCAGAAGAATGGGAGCATCAGGAGATGGAGACCAGGACTGAGATGAGGACTTGGGCTGGGTATAAGACACTTCTGCTGGCAGGTTCTGAAACTGTTTGGGCCACACTGACGGGGGGCGTGTCACACTCAAAGTACAGCCCCACAGCAACTCAAAATCGCACATCACTGGGATTAAAAACGGCCTCTGTGCTTTTTTCTGAGAAACCACATGACATGAAAAAATAATTATTTTCTTCTACAGCTCGTCTTGAACCCATAGACAACATCAGCTCGTATTGCACCTACATTGTTGCCTTAGGGCTCAGTCATCCCAAAGGAAAATGCTCATTTACTAGTAATGCTTAACCTCTCTGCTAGTGTGATATAGGCTAAAGGAAGGCTTACAGCCAGTTCTTGTCCAGGGCAGAAAATTTCCTAAGACAACCTCATATCCCCATATGGCAGAGGAGTTAGAATGGAAAAGGGACTTACAACTCTAGCCATGATAATATTCACAACTGATATTCTTAAGAAGAAGGAGAAAGAAGACTATAAGGAGGAGGAGGAAGATGGAGAAAAAAATATCCTCTTTTCCATTGTGGCTTTATGTCTTCCTGACTGTGGCATATGTCCTATTGATTCTGACACTAGAAATTCTTCTGCCTGGAAGAATTAAAGAAAGATTGCTCAAATGATAAAAATGAGCCATTTGGACATAAGACACTGGGGGGTAAGGGAGGCCAGGGGATTGTCAAGGGCAGGGGGAAAAAGGAAACATATATAATACCCTTTGTAATACTTTAAGCAATAAAAAAAATGAGCCATTTCGTAAACATGGTTGAAAATTGTGAAGCTGACAATGTTAGAGGTGGTTGGTGAGCCTCATTTGCCCTCATAATGGCTAAGATCTCATAATAGCTAAGCTTTGTGTAAACCAAATACATGACAATGACCTTGCCCAGCCGTCACCCCTAGAGAGCATCTGAAGGCTCCATCTCCCTTCGGGGCCTGCAGAGCAATGGGGCAATGACCTCCAAAAGCTGGACTCTTGGGCTTGAGGTCTTTGTAAACACTCCTATGATAGTATCTATTTCACCAGATCCATTATAGTTCTTTGTCTAAGTGATGGCCCATTTAGGCTGTGAGATACTCAAGGGAAGACACATGTCATAAGTATCTCTACATTGTTACTGCTAAATGAAGTAAAAGAGCCTGTGTCCATGCATGGAAGTGAATGAATGAATGAATGAATGAATGTACAGCCGCAGGTCCAAGGCAGACTTGAATGGGAAGTATTTGGCAGTCACAAGGACATCCTGGTTCCATCTTATTAAAACGTTAGGCTCCTGCCCAGGAAGACACTGAGGGAGGCAACTAGGAAGTGGGTGGCGCTGTCCCCTCCCCCTGCTTGTGAAAGCAGCAGCATGCTCAGGCCCTTTGTCACAAACCCAGCACAGGATAAAAGGGCTCCTGCCCTGGGCTCCCCATCCACAGCCTTCCCAGGAACAGCTTCTCCTGCCTCCTCTGCATCCGGTGAGTGTCTGGAAGGGGACAGACCTCAGCTGGGAGCGTAGGAAGAGGGGCTCAGATCTGAACAGAACCAGGGGGAAGAGGCCCACAGTGGGCAGCAGTGGAGGGGGGTCGGGGTGATGGTGAGGAAGGAGCCACTCAGGCACCTGTCAGGGGGCTGTGAGCCCCAAAAGCCAAGGTCTTGAGGACTCTTTCCCATTCCTGCTGAGTATGCTGTCAGGGGTGCACATGGTCCATCTGGCATTCTTGAAGGGGTTTTATCCAAATGCATGTGGCCCCTCCGTGTTCCCATTTCTTTCCCTTCTGAGGCTTAGCAGGCAGCTTGGTCATCATGGAGGATGAGTGTTTGACAAAAGCTGTGGGGAGGAGACATTGAAATTTCTGAAGCTTCTGAGCTCAAAATGTCTTTTATTTGTTCAAGGTCAAGTTCCTGTCGAGATGTCCTGCCAGCAGAACCAGCAGCAGTGCCAGCCCCCTCCCAAGTGCACCCCCAAGTGCCCCTCCCCGAAGTGCCCCCCAAAGAGCCCAGCACAGTGTTTGCCCCCAGCCCTCTCTGGCTGTGCTCTGAGCTCTGGGGGCGGCTGTGGCCCCAGCTCCTCGGAGGGTGGCTGCTGCCTGAGCCACCACAGGCATCACCACAGGTCCCACCGCTGCAGGCGCCAGAGCTCCGAGTCCTGTGACACTGGCAGTGGTCAGCATCCTGGGGCCTCGGGCTGTGGCCACCACGGCTCTGGGGGCTGCTGCTGACCTGGATCTGATGCTGAGACAAGCAACTTGAGAGGAGACAAGAAGCCAGAGGAAAAGCCCCAGTCAGACCCAGCCTCTCCCAGACACCCCATGCTCTCCTGCCCAGTCTGAGCTGGGATGTTCCCAGGCAGAGTTTCCACCTCCAGCCGATCTTCCAGTCTGATGTCCAGGATCTCACAATCCTCCCACCCTCTGCACATGACAATGATTGGCAGTGCCTGGGCCTGTGAAAAAAATAAAGTTTCTCTTCCTCATTACCATGGGTGGCTTGCATGTCATTTCACTCTGTCCCTCCTCTCAGTTCCTCCGTCAACACAACACAACTCGGAGCAGAATCTTAGTTTTGGACCCGAGAAAAATAGATCAGTTTCCCCTCCACCCATAGAAGGTCTGTGAAGAGATTTTAGGTTGGAATGGAGATAGAAAGAAGGGTGAGAGTCATATTGCTTTGAGTCCTTGCAACTCTCAGTGAAAGGATTGATTTTTCCTCTGAAACCTGAGTGGGTGTTGATATAATCTGGGAATTGGCACTGTATGATATGGGACTTGTATATATTTTGATAAGCTGTTTCAGAGTCCTAATTAAGTAACAGGGAATCAGGAGGCAAGGAAACAGAAAATTGGCAGAGGAAGGAGACGTATGCCTCAGGAAGGAGAGTTAACTCAATGGGCTCCATAAAAATACAGGAGATGGGAGGTGACAAGTATTTACATTAATGAGGTCTAGGGGGAGCAATGTGGCTGTGAGTCTAATCAGTGAGATAATTGATGTATGTGAGATGAAAATTTAGAATGAAAAAGAGAACATGAGAATGTCAATGTAATCTAAGGAGTAAACATTCATTAACTGTTGAACTCTACACAACCATGAAGCTCAATACAGTTCCATGTTTTGGCTTAAATTATAAAACTCAGATGTTGCTGAGGTTGAAATAATGTTCCTACAATGAACCAAGAGTAACATCTTACCTGGACTGCCAGAAAGCCAGAGAAATGTTATAGAGCTCAAATCACAATCAAATGGCAAATATGAAGAGAAACTGATGTTAAGAACTGAGTAGTAGAGCAAGCGGGGGGGGGGGGGGGGGTGCGGGGGGGGCTGGACAATCTCATACGTTCATTAAATTAAAGAAAGATTTTATCAAGCCTGAACATTATTAAAACTTGGGGATTAAAAAGACCCTGAAGAAGTATAATACCAGACACACCAACCAGGTCTAACAAACTGGGACATGAATCCTTGAAGTAGAAGCCACAGCTCTAGCCACGAGTTTAAGTTCAGCTAGAAATCACCAGAGATGCTCAGCCAGGGGCAGGAAACATGTGAGTCTTGCAAAGGGGAGGGCGAGCCTGGCACCCAGGAAGGGCTATGCCTCTACAGATAGGACCAGCAAAACCTTGAACACCAGGCTTTTAGCAAAGTCAACACACAAGCCCAACAGCTCTGTGCCGACCTGAAACAGTCCACCATGACCTAGAAAAACTGGAGAATTAAAACACACCATCTTCCAGGGGCTTTTAAAGAAGACTTAGAATCTCAGAAGTACCTCAAAGTGCCACTCTAAAGAACTGACAGAATTACCGCTCATGGTTGAGTCAAATCTGAGTGAGTGAAAAGGGAGCAGGATCAACTTATAAAGGTCCTGGCTGAGACACCAAAGAGATATTGGGAAGCTAAAAGTAATAAAGAGCATCATAAAAATGGAGCCAAAAAAGAGAGGTCCCAGCAATGAAAAAAATAGATTCCAAAGACTGCATCAGGGTGACACCAAGTCCTAGCCACTCAATAAAAAAATTATCAATAAAAAAATACATTTTTATTGAGTACCTATGATGGACACAATTCTAGGCACTAGAAACAGCAGAGAATCAGAGAGACAAAGTTTCTTCTCTAGGAAGCTTACATTCAGATGCATCTGTGGGCGACAGTTCCCAGTTTACTTGCAATGCAGAGTGAAACAGGGTGGCTCTCTATGCAGCCGGCCTCTCATCCTCTGGGCCTGAGTGGACATGGTGTTAGTTTAATACACCCGGAGAAGACCCCCAGCTTGGATAAAATATTGACACAGAGATAGTGGCTTTGGTGGTGACAAAAAAGAACATGAGCATTTGCTAGCTTCCACATCGAAAGCCAAGGAAGGAGAGGGATAAGTTGTTCATACTAATGAGACAATGTTAGTGCGTGAGCAGGCCTCTGTCCTCAGGCCCTTCCCAGTCTCCCCACCTCCCTCATGCCACAGCCACAGTGAAAAGACATCTTCCCAGGGGTGCTCCTTTCTTCCCATGAATATTACTTATTCGATCACCTAAAAAGGGATAGTTACACCTATAGGTCTTCCTATAACAGGATAATCAGACACATAATTTTCATCAATGTTTATAAAAACTATAATACTTTGTCAATATTGTAATGAATATTTGTGATTTGAAAGATTCGTCTCATTCTTTTTTTTTTTTTAATCCTTACCCGAGGATATTTTTCCTTTGATTTTAGAGTGGCAGAGAGAGAGAAAGACAGAGAGAAATATCGATGTGAGAGAAACACATCAATTGGTTGCCTCCAGCTCGTGCCCTGACCAGGGCCCAGGCTGGGGAGGGGAGAGCTTGCAACCAAGGCACGTGCCCTTGACTGGAATTGAAACTGAACCCTTCTCCAGGCCGACGCTCTATCCACTGAGCAAAACTGGCTAGGGTGACTTGTCTCATTTTTAAATATGATGTTTCAGAGAACAATGCATCTCTAATGGTAAAATAAAATGCAATGGAAAAATACCACACAGCTTACATAATGGTAATTCCCAAAATTCTTGGTCAATCACTCCTACTTTGGTGTACATAAGCTTCACCCTTTCACCCTCATCATCACCACACCCATTAAATATGATTCATAGCTCAGCCAATCTCCCTAAGCCGCCCTAGCCAACTGGAATCACTCCCTCCCCAAACTACTCTTGGAGCTCTTAGAATAAATATCACAGTCACTATGGTACTGACACAATGGTCCTCAGATGTGTCTTAGTTAGCAAACCAGGTCACTGCAACTAGATTTCTTGTCTCTATCTGTGATTTTATTCCTCACATCTTTGGTCTATGGTGCCTCCTTCACTTTATAGCTTTTTCTTTCTCCAGGTACCAGCCGTTTAGTGGAGAAGCAAGAATTCAAACTCAGGAATCTCTGACTTTAAATGAATGTTTATCAAGCCCATTATTCAGCCCCTTACATGTTGTCTGAGATCTCTCCAGTGTCCCCTCAGTAACACCCTTAGCAACGTGTTAGCCCTCCTGGGAGGACCCCCAAGTTCTATGAGTTCCTCTTGGCATTGCCATCTGGGCTGGCTGCCCACGGGCAGACCAAGGATCTCCACCTCTGTTCCCACCACTTGTCCAAGCACTGTTCTTACAGGCCCATGACTTCATCTCGACTAAAACCCTTAAATGATAGCAGGTGACAACCTCTGGTTGCATCCTCCCCCTCAGAGTTACTGCAGGCAAAAAGGGGCTGATACCCAAAGGCTCTGACCTGGGGCCTGTGGACACCACACACACGTTGCAGCACTGACCACATCAGATCATGCTTATTTTATTACTTGTGCATTTGCCCCGCTATTCTGTGATCTACTCAAGAACAGGAACCAAATCTTACTCATTTCCCAATTCCTTGTGTATAGCAGAATGCATGGTGTGCCGCCATAGCAGTGCAGCACATCCTGCTTGATTACTGAGTGGATGGATGGATGGATGGATGGATGGATGGATGGATGAAAAAAATTAAAATGGCAGGCCTACAGGAAGGCTAAGACAGGGTATTGAAGAGTCCTGTGACTTTTCTCATAGGAAAACTCTTGGTACCTGCCTTGAAAGATATGGAGGATTTAGAATGGAGATTACAAGAAGCTGGATCAGCTCAACATATGCTAAGGAAGGAAGGAAAGGATGGGGGGGGGAAGGAGGGAGGGAAGGAGGGAAGGAGGGAGGGAGGGAGGGAGGGAGGGAGGGAGGGAGGGAGGGAGGGAGGAATTGAGGCAGAAAGATTTAGGGTTATTCTGTGGATGACAGGTGAGTAGCACACAAGATGCTCACACCCTCCAACTGTCTCTCCTCTACTTCATGGGACTTGATCTAAGAAGTTCCTATAGAAGGTTCTAGGTTATTCCAAGGATCTCCTTCTCTCTAATCTTCAAAGCCCATCCTCCTCTCTCTGTAACTGCTTAGCTCCTCCTTCCTGGATGCTGTAAGATCAGGGTGTATGCCTTTGTGAGTTAATGACTCTTCCTTTCAATACCACCCACCTGCCTTCTATCCTTGGCACATGAAAACCCCGCATTCTGTGCTCAGTGATGTCACCCATTCCTCAGCACTTCCAGGCCCTGAGCTGACCTACAGGGAATGCTGGAGCCTGGAACATTGTGGAGAAGAGAGAAGATGGATTCCTGATCACCCACAGGTGACTCATAGGAACGGAGGGCCTGGAGGTGAGGTGAGGTTTACGGACAAAAAGTTTTTTCGGGGTTGAAATCTTGTGAAATATTTCACAGTCTGTTTGACCACAAAACACGAATTTCTTGGTGTTGTGGATACTTACAACAAGAAGGAAGGTTCTAAAGGCAATTAGGAGAACATGGCTGGAGCCTTGGAATTGCATTACTGATTGGCTAGTAGTAGAAAGGGAGAAAGACCCGGGAGAAATCCTTGGAACAGAGATCTCCAGAGGGCTTCTAACTGCTTAATCAAACACCTGAACTCAGAGTTACAAAACGAAAGTTTCATTTTCATTCAGGCATTGCCTTCTGGGCTGTGTTGAATCTCAGGGAGACCCCATATCTACATCCCAGACAAAAACCTCAGTGCAGTTCAGTATAATTCAGCATAAAATTTCAATCGCAAGGATTTTTGTAATACGCTAATTGTGATTCTTATCACTCCAACTGTAGTTCCCTTCTCTATACTTACCCTTCAATCGAACACTGACTTGGCTCCACACCTGTCCTGCCCAGGTGTCCCACTTTGCTTCCTGAGTGCCAGCAAGTTTCTCTCCTGATCCCACCTCCCCTGGCCTAACCCCTCCATCCATTTCCCACACACAGCTCACCCTGAATGTCCAGTGTTCTCAGCATAGTCACCACCCCCGAGAACAAGAGATTATTATATTAGGTACCCAATTTTACCAGAGAACATGCAGGAGAAAAAGAGGGCACCCAAAGAACTATGGACTTTGTAGTTAGTCACTTATTTTATAGCACTTATCACAGGGGGTAGACGCCTTATTCATTTGTCTGTCCAGCTAGACAATTCATTTATTTTAGGTCATGTGTGTCATATTCCAGACTACATTCCACTGCAAAGTATGAACATGGGACATGGCCTCTGTCAAGTACACGTGTAGGCCTGTGTGAGAAGTATTTGAGCAAGTACCAGGGTTTCCTAGTTCCCTTTTGTCAGACATATTGTCTTATGCTCAGAACTGAGCTGGGAGCGTTAGGTGCTATCACCCTCCTCCAGCAGCATACCCATGCTGAGCATCACAAACCCAGGGGCCCCTGCCCTGGACTTCTCAGTCCACAGCCTACTCAGAATCAGCTTTTACTGGCTTCCACAAAATCAGCTGAATGTCCATCAAGTGCAGGACCTGAGCTAGGAGGGCCTGTAAGAGAAGCCCAGGCCTCCATCAGAGGAGAGGGAAGCAGAGGGTCCACATTGGAGGCAACAAGAGGAGTATGGGGTTAATAAGCATCTTTATTGGACTTTTGAGGGGTTGTGTGACTGACAAGGCCATGGGTCCTCAATATGTCCTCAGCCTCTTCCTAAACATGTTCTGAGAGATGTATTCATCTTTCAAGATACCCTTGAGGAAGCTTTTGTCAAAAGAGTTTATTCTCTTCCATGATTACACAGAGACAAGATGCCATAAAAATCCAATTAGAACAGAGTCAGTCTCTCTTCTATCAAAAGGCCCAAATAGGAAAGAGCATCTGTCCAGGTTAAGGTCAATTTTCATTTCCTCTTAAATTTCTTAGTTCAGCCAAAACCGGTTTGGCTCAGTGGATAGAGCGTCAGCCTGCGGACTGAGGGGTCCCAGGTTCGATTCCGGTCAAGGGCATGTACCTGGGTTGCGGGCACATCCTCAGTGGGAGGTGTGCAGGAGGCAGCTGATCGATGTTTCTCTCTCATCGATGTTTCTAACTCTCTATCTCTCTTCCTTCCTCTCTGTAAAAAATCAATAAAATATATTAAAAAAAAAAATTTCTTAGTTCAGAAGTACAGCCTGGGGTCATGAAAAGCATCAGAAGAGACTGTGGCCAGAGGCTTTTGCAATACCTCGTTTTAGTCTCTCTTGAGTCATTGGGATGCTCTGCAAGTTGACAAAATGTGTGGTGATGATGATGTTTCCGTATCTGAGATAATAAGAGTACCCACATCCCAGCGCTGTTGGGAGGATTAACTCAAGAACCAATTCCTGGTTCATAAATGTGCTAAGGAAATATTTGATCTTAAGATTATCTTTATTTTTAAAACCTGGACCATTTCTCAGTTCCATGTTTCTCTTCTTTCCACTTTTCTCACATCAGATATTTTAGAGCCCAACGTCTCCCCTATATCTACAACCTCTTCAGTTTTATCTCTCGTCATTCTTCCCCAGATCCTCATTGAAGAAATTGAGTTAATAATCCTCCCATGGCCTCTCTTTCCTACTCTGGTCTCTCAACTTCTTTTCTGGCCAGACTTCCCATTCTTTGCCTCCCAGCCCCTGGCTCATGGTTGGGGATCCTGGAATCCCTTCTGGATTCTGATGGTGGAAGTCACCTCCAGCAGAGCCTAGGCTTGAGTCAGACCCTTTCCCACATCATGTTGTGGGGATCTTTTCCTTTCGTTGGTGTGGGGCTGAAACCAGCACCCTTCCTCCTCCTGCCCCAACACAAAGTGTCCCCACAGGCCCTTTTGCAGGAAATGGAAATGCTGTGTTTTCTGGCCTAGAGTCAGGACCTGCCTCTGCCCCAAGGTAGTGGTGGCCTGAGGAACAGAGGGGAGGAGACACTCCCAGAGCAACCTGGGTTGGAACAAAGTCAAAGAGCCTAGTGGTGCTGAGGAAACAAAAACTTTATTTTTTCACAGGGTCACACACAGGTGACGGGGTAGATGGTGCAGGTTCCCGCAGAGCTGGACGTGGGCACGCTGTGGGGCCCTGGAGTGTGGCGAGAAGGCGCCACTGAGGCTCTCAGCTGCTCTCCAGAGACACCTCAGCGCCGGCCAAGGGCACACATGCGGGTGCTGAGAGGGCACACACTAGGCAGAGGCTGGTCCCTGGAACTTTGTCTCCTCTCAAGTCACTTGTCTCAGCATCAGATCCAGGTCAGCAGCAGCCCCCAGAGCTGTGGCCACAGCCCGAGGCCCCAGGATGCTGACCACTGCCAGTGTCACAGGACTCGGAGCTCTGGCGCCTGCAGCGGTGGGACCTGCGGTGAGGCCTGTGGTGGCTCAGGCAGCAGCCACCCTCCGAGGAGCTGGGGCCACAGCTGCCCCCAGAGCTCAGAGCACAGCCAGAGGGGGCTGGGGGCAAACACTGTGCTGGGCTCTTTGGGGGGCACTTCGGGGAGGGGCACTTGGGGGTGCACTTGGGAGGGGGCTGGCACTGCTGCTGGTTCTGCTGGCAGGACATCTCGGCAGGAGGTGAGTGAGCCTGGATTGGTTAAAGGAAAAGGTCAGCGCAAGAGCTCCAGGCCAGTGTCTCCTCCAGGAACAGCCTGATAAAGCCCCTGCTCCTCACACCAGCTGCCTCCTCAGCTATGATGCTCAAGAGGAAACAGAAACGGCTCTCAACTTAAAATGAGCTGAAAAGACAGTCCCCTCACTTGGCCCTCTTTCCAAAAGGACTCCGCATCCGCCTGTCTTCCTGGAAGCATGGAAGCAAACGCAGCCCTGTAGCCGCGCCCGGAGAAGGCCTCTGGCAAGTGGGCACCTTCCAGGGTAAGGACTGGAGGGGATGCTGACAGCCAGGGCCCTGCCAGCTCACAGACCTGGATGCATCCCACAGAGGTTCCTTGCTCACTGCCCCTCTCCTATGCCCTGCTGCCCTCCAAGGTCCTCTTCGTGCTGCTTCCACACCGGACACTTCTGAGTCCCTCTTCCCCACTGAAGTCTGGGCCCGTCTTCCCATCACTCCCAGCTGAGGCCTGTCCCCTTACAGACACTCACCCGGTGCAGAGGAGGCAGGATAAGTGTTCCTGAGGAGGCTGTGGATGGGGAGCCCAGGGCAGGAGCCCTTTTATCCTGTGCTGGGTTGTGACACAGGGACTGGGCATGCTGCTGCTTTCACAAGCAGGGGGAGGTGACAGTGCCACACACTCCCCTCCCGGTCTGCAGCTTCTTCCTGCACACATGCCAAGATGCCTGGCAAGAGGGAACCAGGAAATCTTGATGACTGCTCCCCAGGTATGCTGGGGTCCTGCCATGTCTCCTTTCACTCATTCAGCTCAGACGCTTTAACTCTGGCTCTGCCCCTTGCATTTGTGCCTGGCAGTGAGGAGGTAAAGATAGATGCATATGACACATTTCCTGATCTTGAGCATCTCACGTTTACCTGGACAGACATCAGAGAAGTAAACATTTATCTTTGTTACCTTGTGACCGTCCTTTGCTATCTCTATCTTTCAGGCATTAGTTCCCTATTGCTCTGCATGGTGCCAAGGGTCATGATTTGTTCAGGTATAATCAGCTCCTCATCTCTGGGGATGTTGGTGATCTGAGGCCAATGGGCCATGGGAAAGAGGCAAGTTGAGAAACGGATGGAGAATGGGATTCAGACCTTGTCTTGGTGGGTGGAGCCCCCAAGAGAACTGAAGCTAAAGTAGAATTATGCTAGTATAAATGAGCTGACAAAATACCAGAATTATCTACAATAGTGGAGATCATGAGACTCATATATAGTATAAAAATCCAGTTTTTTTATATTTAGTTTCCTGTGGGATATATAATATTGATTATAAAAATTTCCTATGAGTGTGAAATATTTAAGAGAGTTATTTGGAGTCAGGAGAATGATTTCAATGTGTGGCTAATGGTGAGGCTGATGATGATGGTGATGTTATGTGCAACATATCCAATAGAACAGATCTGATAATTTCTAAGGTTTGTGTAGGATGGTTTTTGAATAAAATCTGAACCCTATTGTCTCATTGGATCGTATGATAGTACTAGGGATAAATTTCTCATTGACCTTATTTCTACTATTACAGTGACTGCATTTTGCTATTTTTTTCAAAAAGATTACATTCAGAACTTCAACAAACATTAATCATTTATATTAAAATTAAATGGTGCCCTAGCCAGTTTGGCTCAGTGGATAGAGCGTTTGCCAGGGTTGCAGGCTTGATCCCCAGTGGGGGGCATGCAGGTAACAGCCAATCAATGATTCTCTCTCATCATTGATGTTTCTATCTCTCTCTCCCTCTCCCCTCCTCTCTGAATTCAATAAAAATATATTTTTTAAAATTAAATAGTAATTTTAATGAAATATTTCTTTTCTGTTCTTTATAGTTTATTGCTGATAGACACAGGTTTGCACTTTACAACTTACCCACTTTAAAGCATAGGAATTCCATGATTTATTTTGAAGTGCCTGTGGGAGACTGAATTGCACTGGGTCACACAAAATTGGGGCTTGGGAAATGGAAAGGGGGAAGAGTTAGAGTTAGCATTGACCCTCCTTTCTGATATTTTTCTGTCTCCAGAAGGAGTCTCTTGCTGAGGGGATATCTGTAGGCTTACCCCTGAATTATGGTAGAGCGCTCATTTCTTTCAGAATGTTGAGGACCCCATCAATTGATATTGTTTAGAAGGCACTATTCAGGAAAGGCGAAATGGGTGCTTTCTCATATCAGACTGGGTGATGGAGCTGAAGAGGAACATAGACTGTTGAGAGGCGCATGGCTCCATGAGCTCCTCTACTTGCCCTGTCTGGGTTTTCTGTGCTTGGACAGGTTATAGGCTCCACATCTCTGTTCAACTCATGGGCCATCCCAAGTGATAGCTGGTGACAACATCCGGTGCCTTATTCACTGAGTCACTGAAGAGCAACAGGGGACTGACACCCCGAAACTCTGACTTCAGACATGTGGACTATCCACACACACACGTCTTACAGCATCCTCAGCTGGCTCATGCTTATTTCATCACTTGCCTGTCAGTCCCACTACCCTGTCAGCCTAAGAATGGAGGAGCAGCTTCTCCACTCTTGAATCTCCTTTGGCCCAGCACAACATGCAATATCTCAATATAAATGGTTTGAAAGAATAAATGGTTTTTATGAATAAGTGAATGAAAATAAAGAAGGGCTCCTACAGGGGACCTGAGGTACAGATATTTGGACAATCTTGGGGGTTCTTAAATTCCTGCTTTCCTTAAAACTCTTAGCACCTTCCATGGAGATGCAAAGGGCCTGGGTCTGGAGAGTGCAACAAGCTGCCCTCTAAACAAGACTCACCCTTACCCTCTTCCAATCCCACCACCCATTTCCTGCCTGCGAACAAAATAAGAAAAGAGGGCCAAGATTTTGTCAGTTCTCACTGGAATCAGAATTCCTCAACTCATCACTTTCTATTTTCTTAGTCTTCTTTGCTCAGGAATTTTCCCTATGCTGTGGGTTCAGAGCCTCAAGCTCTGAAATAAATAGGGAGTCATTTTCTTAACTTGATACAATCACATGCAATTATTTGCTTTTTTACTTCTCCTAGAGTCACTAAACTTCCTCCCAGACGCCCTGGAAGCAAAACTAAGGGTAGTATCAAGCCCCTTCCAAGTGGCCCCTTCAGTGCCACTCACATATCCTGCTCAGGGCCCGCCTACAGTCTCTTCCCGCCGAGCCTCAGCTCTGGAAGCTGCCTCGCTTCAGCTATGAGAGGTTAACTGGGATCCACATAAGATCCTTAGTCAGGTGACACTTTCTGACTACCTCTTCCCATTTCCCTTAAGAATGGCTCAGCTTCTCGCCACGGAATGCCATTGTCATGGGGGAGGGAGGAGACAGAACTGACAAGGAACTGGGAGTTCTAAGCAAAGGAAGAAGGACTTTGTGTTTGTTGACTCATCCTTGCCTTCTGATATGGAATGTCCAAAATGTACTCCAAGGAGCTGGACCTGAGATCCTGCACTGCCCGCTCCTACACCAACTGCGATGACTAAGTCATGAAATTCTCCCCAGATCCATCCAGCCAGACCAGTCTCTATATTTCCTTGATGTCTCAGGACCACAGGGAGCCAATGGTCCTTGGGATGGGACTCCTAAGATTGGTGACTCTTGGGGAGTTGCCCTCCTGCTCTAGGAGAAGTGACCAGGCCATGATCTTATTGTGATTCTCTGTCATCACAGGATGGCTGTTCTGTGTGTGGGACCTGCTGAGCACCTGATCTCATGAGGAAAAGGAGGAGTGAGAGGCAGGAGCACCTCATCAAGGTGGAGGTGAGATGAATGAGCCTCATCCATTAATGAGTCCTGTGTGGAACCTTCCAAGGCAGGCATCAGGGATGGGGCTTGGGCAAAGCCTGAGAGACATTCACCGATGATTCATGAAGGACAGGAAACACTGGCCATTGACAGTCGTAGACAAGAATACTTGGATCCTTTGAAACTATCCCAAAGTGTATATGTGTTACTTTTTCAGCTACAGCTCCTTCTTCTCTCTTCTACTATCTCACCCCACACCACCATCTTCCACCCCCACTCCCACCATCACCAATGACTCAGGGTTGGAACCCATGGTGGAAAAATGGCTTCTATCCTTGCTGCTATTGTAAGGATAAGACTACCTTCTGATAATCACAAGATATGGGAAAATATTCACTTTTGCAGCAAAGTCTAAACTCTAACTTTTTGTTCACATGCCCCATGGCACTTGAATTCTATATGGGGACCATTTGTCACGGGTGTAACAAATTCTTCTATATATTTTTGATCTGCCGTACACTCCCTGAAAAGGGACACCATACCTCTCCTTTTAAATGCTCTATTCCCATTGCCTGGCCCATAATCATTGCTGAGACAGGGGGAAACAGTCCCAGATTGCTGGCAACAAGCTGGGCTGGTTCTAGGAGCTAGGCCACGTCTTCTCTGATTGAATAAAAGCAAGTTCACAAAACTCCAACATCAGACAAGCTAACTTTGTGACCATGAGAGAGCAAGACAAAAATAAGACCATTCTGAGCACCAACAAAGCAAGAGCATTATCCAAATCACACAAAAACCGATCAAACATCCCGTTTTATCAGTGGACATGAGGCACTGTTACTTCTTTATCAATTGCAGCTTTAGTCTTGCCCCATTAATCCTGCTTTCTAGCTAAAAATTATTGAGCCCTAACTGGTTTGGCTCAGTGGATGGAGTGTCGGCCTTCGGACTCAAGGGTCCCAGGTTCGATTCTAGTCAGGGGCATGTACCTTGGTTGCAGGCGTATCCCCAGTGGGGAGTGTGCGGGGGGCAGCTGATCGATGTTTCTCTCTCATCGATGTTTCTAAGTCTCTATCCCTCTCCCTTCCTCTCTGTAAAAACTCAATAAAATATATTTTTTTAAAAAATAAAAGTTATTGATACCTAATCATAAAAATGCCCCCCTGCTTTCTGAAAGCACCAAATACAGAGCAAAACTTCACTTCTTTGAGCCTTCCCCAAAAATTACCTAGCCCAAGCCATTTAATTGTAATATATATGCCTAATGTTTGCTACAGTTCTGAATGTAATATTCAGGGGGAAAAATAGCAGTCATTGTGATAGTAGAGATGAGGTCAATGAGAAATTCACCTCTAGTACTATCATACAATCCAATGGAAAAATAGGATTCAAATTTTGTTCAAAAATCATCCTACACAAACCTTAGAAATTATCAGGTCTATTCTATTAAATGTCATGCACATAACATCACCACCATCATCACCCTCACCATAAGCCACACACTGAAGTCGTCTTCCTGACTTCCAATAATAATCTTCAATATTTTATATTCATATATCATTTTTATAATCAATACCATATATCTCACAGAAAACTAAATATGAAAAATTGAATTTTTTTATACTAAATATGAGTCTCATGATCTCAACTATTGTAGATAATTCTGGTATTTTGTCAGCAAATTTATATAATTCTACTTTAGCTTCAGTTCGCTTCGGGACCCCACCTGCCCAGACAGGGCCTGGATCCCACCCTCCATGGATTCCTCAGCCCATCTCATTCCCGGGGTCCAGTGATCTCAGATCACCAACAGGAGCTGATTATACCTGAGCAAATCATGACCCTTGGCACTATGCAGTGTAAATGGGAACTAATGCCTGAAAGATAGAGATAGCAAAGGACGGTCACAAGGTAACAAAGATAAATGTTTACTTCTCTGATGTCTGTCCAGGTAAACATGAGATGCTCAAGATCAGGAAATGTGTCATATGCATCTATCTTTACCTCCTCACTGCCAGGCACAAATGCAAGGGGCAGAGCCAGAGTTAAAGCGTCTGAGCTGAATGAGTGAAAGGAGACATGGCAGGACCCCAGCATACCTGGGGAGCAGTCATCAAGATTTCCTGGTTCCCTCTTGCCAGGCATCTTGGCATGTGTGCAGGAAGAAGCTGCAGACCGGGAGGGGAGTGTGTGGCACTGTCACCTCCCCCTGCTTGTGAAAGCAGCAGCATGCCCAGTCCCTGTGTCACAACCCAGCACAGGATAAAAGGGCTCCTGCCCTGGGCTCCCCATCCACAGCCTCCTCAGGAACACACTTCTGCCTCCTCTGCACCGGGTGAGTGTCTGTAAGGGGACAGGCCTCAGCTGGGAGTGATGGGAAGACGGGCCCAGACTTCAGTGGGGAAGAGGGACTCAGAAGTGTCCGGTGTGGAAGCAGCACGAAGAGGACCTTGGAGGGCAGCAGGGCATAGGAGAGGGGCAGTGAGCAAGGAACCTCTGTGAATGCATCCAGGTCTGTGAGCTGGCAGGGCCCTGGCTGTCAGCATCCCCTCCAGTCCTTACCCTGGAAGGTGCCCACTTGCCAGAGACCTTCTCCGGGCGCGGCTACAGGGCTGCGTTTGCTTCCATGCTTCCAGGAAGACAGGCAGATGCGGAGTCCTTTTGGAAAGAGGGCCAAGTGAGGGGACTGTCTTTTCAGCTCATTTTAAGTTGAGAGCCGTTTCTGTTTCCTCCTGAGCATCATAGCTGAGGAGGCAGCTGGTGTGAGGAGCAGGGGCTTTATCAGGCTGTTCCTGGAGGAGACACTGGCCTGGAGCTCTTGCGCTGACCTTTTCCTTTAACCAATCCAGGCTCACTCACCTCCTGCCGAGATGTCCTGCCAGCAGAACCAGCAGCAGTGCCAGCCCCCTCCCAAGTGCACCCCCAAGTGCCCCTCCCCGAAGTGCCCCCCAAAGAGCCCAGCACAGTGTTTGCCCCCAGCCCCCTCTGGCTGTGCTCTGAGCTCTGGGGGCAGCTGTGGCCCCAGCTCCTCGGAGGGTGGCTGCTGCCTGAGCCACCACAGGCCCCACCGCAGGTCCCACCGCTGCAGGCGCCAGAGCTCTGAGTCCTGTGACACTGGCAGTGGTCAGCATCCTGGGGCCTCGGGCTGTGGCCACGGCTCTGGGGGCTGCTGCTGACCTGGATCTGATGCTGAGACAAGCGACTTGAGAGGAGACAAAGTTCCAGGGACCAGCCTCTGCCTAGTGTGTGCCCTCTCAGCACCCGCATGTGTGCCCTTGGCCGGCGCTGAGGTGTCTGTGGAGAGCAGCTGAGAGCCTCAGTGGCTCCTTCTCTCCACACTCCAGGGCCCCACAGCATGCCCACCTCCAGCTCTGCGGGAACCTGCACCATCTACCCCGTCACCTGTGTGTGACCCTGTGAAAAAATAAAGTTTTTGTTTCCTCAGCACCACTAGGCTCTTTGACTTTGTTCCAACCCAGGTTGCTCTGGGAGTGTCTCCTCCCCTCTGTTTCTCAGGCCACCACTACCTTGGGGAAGAGGCAGGTCCTGACTCTAGGCCAGAAAACACAGCAGTTCCATTTCCTGCAAAAGGGCCTGTGGGGACACTTTGTGTTGGGGCAGGAGGAGGAAGGGTGCTGGTTTCAGCCCCACACCAACGAAAGGAAAAGATCCCACAACATGATGTGGGAAAGGGTCTGACTCAAGCCTAGGCTCTGCTGGAGGGATTCCAGGATCCCCAACCAAGAGCCAGGGGCTGGGAGGCAAAGAATGAGAAGTCTGGCCAGAAAAGAGGTTGAGAGACCAGGGGAGGAAAGAGAGGCCATGGGAGGATTATTAACTCAATTTCTTCAATGAGGATCTGGGGAAGAATGACGAGAGATAAAACTGAAGAGGTTGTAGATTCAGGGGAGACGTTGGGCTCTAAAATATCTGATGTGAGAAAAGTGGAAAGAAGAGAAACATGGAACTGGGAAATGGTGCTGGTTTTAAGAATAAAAATAATTATAAGATTAAATATTTCCTTAGCACTGACATGAGTCAGGCAGGATCCCAGCTGTTTGGCATACGGTTCTTCAGTTAATCCTCCCAACAGCCCTCATTATCTCACATTGCAGACACGGAAACATCATCGTCACACATTTTCTCAACTTGCTACAAATCAATGCAACAAACACACTACCCTGATTTCCTTCAAAGTAATAGAATTCTCTCTAAATTACCTTCTTCCAGCCCAGCTCACTGTGTTTAATTTTGCTTTTTAAGTTTCTATCAGTAAGATTCCAAACCACGTAGGTCATAATTGCAATAGGACCCCATCTGGGGAAGAGAGGTTGTCCCTGATTTTAGACAAAGTGATACCATCAACTGACCACATCCTGCTGGACCTAGCCCAGATGTCTACGCCTCCATGAAATCTCTTCTTCCCTGGCCCTCCACACACTCCCCGATCCCCGTGTCCGAACAGAAGCAGGGTCCCACTATCACACCTGTGAGTGTCTGCTTATCTACCTGTCTCCTCCCCTGGAAAGTGAGCCCTGAGGCGTCCAATTCCCCTCCCCCACACTCATTTCTGTAATGCCTGTCCCTGCCCTGCCCACCCCTGATGCTAACTTGCACTTAGGATGCTGTGCTGCCAGCTCTAACAGGACCAGAGCAACCTCAACAGGCTTGGTGGCCAGCAGCAGGCTGGCTGGAGCCCTGTGTGCTGATGGCTAGGCATCTGTGCTTCCAGACCTCAGAAACCTCTGTGCCGGGATATGCCTCCACAGCCACCCAAAGGGATCCACATCGGCCCCAAAGCACAAGGCCTGTTCAGAGGCCCTGAGGCCAGGGAAAGGCAGGCCTGGGTCAAAGACAGTAATCAAGAAGGCAGATGAGCACAGAGATAAGACATCTACCACAACCGCAGCTCTGCCCACATCAGCTGGTTTTAAGGTCTCTGGACAGCTGTCTACGGGACTGACCAGAGACACCTAGTGGCCAACTGTGGCCGGTGTTCCTCAGCCTTGCCCCAGAGACAGCTAGCTTCCAAATCCGTGGGGAGCTGCCCCAGCTGCTGAAGCAATTAGCAGCTCCAGGGAGCAAAATGTACCCTAAGTTGGAAAAGTTTATTTTTTAAAATCAACAAACAATAACCCTGGCGGAGTGGCTCCATCTGTTGGAATGTCATCAGGTACACCAAAAGGTTGTGGGTTCGATTCCCTGTCAGAGCTTCTCTCACTGTTCTCTGATATTGTTGTTAAAAGGTCACTGGTGTTGTTGTTTTAAAAACAATAACACATTTTAGCCCTGGCTGGTGTGGTTCAGTGGGTTGGAGCCACACCGGCCACGGGAAAGTCTTGGTTGGATTCCCAATCAGGGCAGTCCCTGGGTTGCAAGTTCCCAGGTTCCATCACAGCCCTGGTCAGGTGCATGTAGGAGGGAACCAATCAATGTTTCTCTCTCACATCGATGTTTCTCTCTCTCTCCCTCCCTCCCCAGGCCAGTTCTCTAGAGAGTGAAGAGGGTGGGGCTAGGGGGTTAGGAAGAAACCCTTTGGTGATAATACCGTAGGATTTTACTCTCTCATACTTGTGCACTCGCCCAGTTAGGAAATTCGTAGTCTCTATTTTCTTCCCAGTTGTCAATACAACTTAAAATTAAATTAAATTAGAAAGAAAAAAGCTAAACCTACATTTTAAACTCATGGAACACTTTATGAGATTTTATTGTTAAATGTTCCCAAACTACAACTGGGACTTAACAGGCTCTGCTATGTGGTTTTCTGAACTGTCACCAATAATTTCAAAACTGCTTTCCTCTCGTAAATGGTCCCACATTTGCCTGAAGGGTGATGCCATGAATACCACGTGAACCTCAGTTCCACATCAGTAGGCAGTTGTTAGCAGAAAATGATAGCTCTAGGCCAGGGGTGGGCAACCCCTGGCGTGCGTGCCAAACATGGCACGCCAGTAACTTTTGCTGGCACGCGAAACCCTCTCTTATAATCTTCCATTTACAATTTTTTTCTTAATATCGACTTTTTTATTTTTCAGATAAATTCAGTGTAGGTGCATCTTAGATAAATAAATAATTTTACATAACAAGTTATCTTAAAGACCATAGCCATGGATTGACGAGAGAGGGGAAGAGCAATTTCTATGCCTCTGCGTTAACTCTCCCTGCCTTCCTAGATCCGACCAGTGTTTTGGTTTCATCCACATACGCTTGTGAATCTTTGTTCTCAGTGATGAATTTTGTTAAGTCTCGTAATAGGAGTAACCTGACGGATGAAAGTAGTAGCTCGTGCATATCTCTGAAGGTCACGAAATATAAACCTGATGTAAAATCTCTGTCATCAGTGATGCAGCAGCAAAAGTCCCACTGATAATATCAAACGGAGTCATAAAGTTTTATGTGGGACTATCAGTGTACATGTGTACATTTAAAAATAAATGTATTTTTCATCATCATATACTGTGTTTTTGTCACTTGAATGAATTTTATTATTTCTTCAAGGTTCTTCACATAGGTACACCTTAAGAGATATCAAGTAGGCGTAACATGTTCTCAAAAAATTAGGGTTGGCACGCAGAAGAATTTTGAGTCAGAGATTTTGCTGGTTTGGGCACGCACTCACAAAAAGGTTGCCCACCCCTGCTCTAGGCGGTAATTTGTTTCCCTAACAACACACACACACACACACACACACACACACACACACACACACACTCACTCACACATACCAGTATTTACCTATGTGCTTTTCTAGCTCCAGACACTAAACGTCACTTGGAGTCCAGAAATAATTGGCATACTTATTTAACATAATTCTAGAGTAGGTGGAGTAATCCACTGAAGCAAGCAGTCTGTTTAGGTCGATGCAAAGGGTGACCAGATGGCTGTATCTCCTTGATGAAATTCTTTAGGCTGCCTGTAGGGGGTGGTGTGGGACAAGGGAAAGAACCTGGGATGGGGATCCAGTGCTCTAGGCTTAAACAGAGCAATGCAGCTTCCTCTCTTAAGGAAACAATAACAATAATAATCCATGTCTGCCTACACAGCGGTGCTGAAAATCAGACTAAGAGTTAAAGAAACTGGCCCTAACAGGTTTGACTCAGTGGATAGAGCGTCGGACTGTGGATTGAAGGGTCCCAGGTTCAATTCCAGTCAAGGGCATGTACCTTGGTTATGGGCACATCCCCAGTGGGGAGTGTGCAGGAGGCAGCTGATCGATGTTTCTAACTCTCTATCCCTCTCCCTTCCTCTCTGTAAAAAATCAATAAAATATATATTCTATAAAAAGAGTTAAAGAAACTGTGGGCTAAACTCCAAATTGATAAAAATGACTATGTATGAAAGAGGTGGGACAGGAAAAAATGCTGGACTTTGTTTTAGAGTTTTGACTTCAGAATAATGTAAATTTTTAACACGTGAATAAAAACAAAAGTATTAAACTTAAAAATTTCTAAACAGTGAAAACAAACTAACAACCTGTAGGTAATATAACTACAATGAGAAAAGAGTTATTTCAAGTCGTTTTAAAGCAGTATTCTCACTACATCTCTATTCCAAGGACAAAAAAATTTCAAAGAAACCTTACATAGCATTGGATGGTCTTATCAGTAGTAGTAATATTGGCATTGGCAGTTGGAAAATGTTATTGCTATATTGCAAGATAAAACAAAAAAAGGCCAGAATTTTCAATGTAAGAGGGAAAAGTTCAGAAATAATATAAAGGAAAGATATATCCCAAAATGTTAATTTAAATGGAAATATCATTTTTCATTTATGATATTTTTCTTTAAAAATGGATTTCCTGGTGTTGTCTATGAGGATACCTTGCAGCAATAAAAGCTTAGCAGTATTTTTCATCCGTGCTGCCCATATTATGGTTTCTAAATACCGTGTCCCACTAAAAGAAAGCAGGAGTCCTTGGAGAAATGCTTGAGGCTAGATCTGAGGCAGGCGATGCACAGGATGACCCTTATTTTACCAGAAAGCGAAGAAGCTATGGCAGAGGCTGTGTCAAAAAAGACACAGGAAGCTTAAAAAAGGAAAATTTGAAAATCAAAAGCAATAATCATTGCAGTTGAGCAAGGCACATCAAAAAATAGAAAAATCCATGAGTTCATAATGATACTTCCTTTAAAAAAAAAAATGGTTATCCCTGTGGTCAGGTGGCTCAGTTGGTTGGAGCGTCATCCTGTACACCAAAAGATTGCGGGTTTAATCCCCGGATAGAGCACATATGGGAGGCAACTAATTGATGTTTCTGTCTCATATTGATGTTTCTCTTTCTCTCTCTCTCTCCCTCTCTCTCTCTCTCCCTCTCTCTCTCTCTCCCTCTCTCTCTCTCTCTCTCTCTCTCTCTCTCTCTCTCTCTCTCACACACACACACACACACACACACACACACACATTTGCATTTAATTCAAGCTTCCAGATCTGATGACCAGTTTATAAGAAATACTGGGTAATATAAGGATATCACAAGAAAGTTAAATGACACCAGGAAGAAGCAATCCAATGAGATCAAAATATGAGAAATTCTTCAAGCTGAATAATCTGTTTATTTAAAAAGTAGATGATGTTTCCAGATCTTGGCTATTGTAAATAATGTTGCTATGAACATAGGAGTGCATATATTCTTTCGAATTGGTGTTTTGGGATTCTTAGGATATATTCCCAGAAGTGGGATCGCTGGATCAAGCTGCAGTTCCATTTTTAATTTTTTGAGGGAACTCCGTACTGTTTTCCATAGTGTCTGCACCAGTCTGCATTCCCACCAGCAGTGCACGAGGGTTCCTTTTTGCACATCCTCACCAGCACTTGTTGTTTGTTGATTTATTGATGGCAATCATTCTGGCAGGTGTGAGGTGATATCTCATTGTGGTTTTAATTTGCATCTCTCTGATGATTAGTGAAGGTGAGCATTTTTTTCATATATCTGTTGGCCAATTGTATATCCTCTTTGGAGAAGCATCTATTCAGGTCCTTTGCCTATTTTTTAATTGGATTGTTTGTCTTCCTGGTGTTGAGTTGAGTGTCTCATTGGCAAATATGTTCTCCCATACAGTGGGTTTTCTTTTTGTTTTGTTGATGGTTTTTTTTGTTGTGCAGAAGCTTTATAGAAACAGAGGCATGGATTCATGAAACAGACTGACAGCTATCAGAGGGGTGGGGGAGAAGGTGGAACTGGATGAGAGAAGGTGAAGGCATTAGCCAAAGAACATATGCAAAACCCATAGGCATATACAACAGTGTGGTGAGGGCCAGAGGGAAGGGTGGGCGTGGCCTGGGTGGAGGTGGGCAGAGGTGGGGAGGGTGGGGACATCTATAATAGTATAAACAATAAAAAATAAAGTTAAAAAAAAGCAAATGATGTGAAAGAGGAGGGTGACTGCTACAGATTAGAAGAAATTTAAGAGACAGCAATCAAATGTGTGGTCCTTGTTTACATTCTGATTCAAAAGACCAACTTTAAAGCCACATTTTTTAGACATTTGTGGAAATGTGACCATGACTGAGGTGCTATATGATTTAAAAACATATTGTTAATTGTTAGGAATAATAATGACATTGAAGTCATGTAAGAAAGAGAAATGCTCATGTATTCAAGATACATACTCCAGCATGTATGGGGGGGGGGGAATGTGAAGTGTGGGCTTTGCTTTAAAAATAGTCCAGAAAAAAAATGTTAGTGTGTATGTATGTTGACTTGGGGTGCAGTGGGGGGGGGGCAGGAAATGAAATAATATCAACAAAATGTTTTGTTTTGTTTTGTTTTGTTTTATCTGAATGTTGGGTAATTGAGACTGACTACCCTATTCTATCTCTGTTTGTGCAGATTTGAAATTAGGGCCAAAGAGTAGAAGAACCCTCTACACCCTGGTGGGAGGAGGGCTTACTACAAATGTAGCAATTCCACTCCTATAGGTTCATCTAAGATTCACCCTCTGGCTCTGTGGCACATACGTCTCCCCTGCCTAAATCACAGACTCGGCCCTATCACTTTCCATCTCATTACCTTGCTTTGTTGTCTTCACAATGATTAACACTATTTGTGAATATCTTATTTGTGGTCTGTTTGTTTATTTTCAATCTCCCTGTCCCCCTTCAGAGGTTAACTGAGGGCAGGAACTTTATCCCCCATTCTGAAACCTCAGCACCTAGTATAGTGCTAGGCACAGTTAAGGTGCCTGGTAAATATTTGTTGAATGAATAAATGAAGTGCATTATAGCATATTTAATTATAGTAACAAATCAAAGCAAGACAATGCCCAGCATAAAGAGTTGGTTAAATAAGCAGTGAACTATCCAGAAAATGGAAAACTACTCTGGCATGAAAAATATGCTGTGAATGAGTGTTTATTGTCATGAAAACCTGCTATAATATACCATTGGGTGAAAAGTTCAAATAAAAAATAGCATTCGTAATCTGAATTTGTTTAAAGAAAAGAAAGTTTGCATAGAGAAAGATCTGGAGAAATACACAACCAGTTGGGAAAATGAGTGTGGTTGATGGTAGAATTATGAGTTGCTTCATCTTCATTTATTTATATTTACATATTTCTACAGTGAACACAATTATTCAATAATTTTTAAAAGTTACATAAACATTAAAAACTTAATACAAAGATTTTCTAACAAGTTAAAATTTGCAAAATGAAATAAACTATCCTGCGAGGCAAGTTATTAGAAAAGGGACTTTGCTCATACATTAAATGAGCAATCCTACTACACGCTCCCTAATAATCCTTTCAAAAGTTAGAGATATTGTGAATTTTGGACTATTTACCCTAATACATATATTTCACTAAACAGGTAGTACATGCATCGTTTCTACTTTATTATTAATTGTGAATTCGATGAGGAATGGATATAATGTCAGAAATGAGTCCATGCATTTTTTATACGTTTCTGAACTGGGTGGAGTGTAGGATTAATTTGCTGCTTTGGACTAAGAATGCACCACACCTTAATGTAATTTCTGATGAGTACAAGTACAAAGCAAGGATTAAATTATAGCGTTTATGCTGTCAACAATCAATCAACAATTGTTTTTGAACAATTCCTATATTCAAGTCATAGTACTGAGTGGACAGGAAAACACCAAGACATATAGAGCACAACCACTGTCCTCAAGAGTCTTAGAGTCTAGCAGTTGTTTAAGAAATCTGCCTGGCTTAAGAATGGAATGAGAATCAACAGTTGGTCCCTGGGTTTGGCTTCCCTTTGAGGTTCTTTTGAATCAAGTACCACTGCTCCTTCCACAGTAGTTGCCAGGGCAGACTTGGCCCCAAGAAGAGCAAAAATTATTACCCTAGATTTCCCTCAGCACCGCTGAGACGGACAGGAAATTTCAAAGAACCAACTACTGGTTCTGGCCATATTGTTTATTAGATAACTTTAAAATCTTTATGCTATAACTATCTCAAGTGTTAGATAAAATACAATAAATATTCTTTTGATTCATACCTATGCTTGCAAGCAAGTAATAAAAATTCCCAAGTTCCATAACTGAAGGAAGACTTGAACAGGAAGCCCATGAGTGGATATGGCAGCTGCCTGATGGCAGGGACAGTCCTTTTCTGGGGTTTGAGATTGGAGGTCGAATGTCCTGAAGAGAAAGAGACAGCACTAGTTACGATAAAGGAGACATCCTTAGTGAAAAAGGTGGACCAGAAAAGTTACCATACGACACAAGGAAGCTTGTCTGGGGAGTGGGGAGAAAATAAACCTTTAAAATTAATAACCAAAGGTCTGTGCCTCACATCGGTTTGCTGTTCATCCAGAATATACCACACATGTGGTCTGCAAGTCCCAAGCTGAGTAATTGAAACAAAAATGGTTTCCAGGCAGGTGATCTGGGGTATTTGACAAAAACAAACTCAGAATTAATCTAGAGCAGCGGTTCTCAACCTGTGGGTTGTGACCCCTTTGAGGGTCGAATGACCCTTTCACAGGGGTTACCTAAGACCATCGGAAAACACATATATAATTACATATTGTTTTTATTATTAATCACTATGCTTTAATTATGTTCAATTTGTAACAATGAAAATACATCCTGCATATCAGATATTTACATTACGATTCATAACAGTAGCAAAATTACAGTTATGAAGTAGCAACAAAAATAATTTTATGGTTGGGGGTCACCACAACATGAGGAACTGTATTAAAGGCATTAGGAAAGTTGAGAACCACTGATCTAGAGGGACTTGTCTTCAGCATAAGCTACATAGGATACCCACAATAAAGTTCCACTGAAGATGAATTCATGTTGTATTGTTTTCTTGTGTGTTTTGTAATTTTGAATTATGAGTTCATCTTTAGTGAAAGTCAGTATATTCTATAAAAGGTAGGATTAGACTACCAAGAATTTTCAGGTTAAAGAACCAGCTGGCCCTCAATAAAAGTATGAGGAATGAGTAAACGAAGGTGATTTCTCTAAAAATAGCAAGTCAGACAGCTACGGGCTGAACCTAAGTTATGTACAGATTTAGAAGTGTAGCTAGGAAAGAGAATAGCAGAGAAGAAAATATAAAAGAAAAAGTCCGAAGAATCAGACAGAACACACCGAGGGGAGTGCAGTATCACAGAGAGAGGGGCAGAAGCTAACCAACAGTGGGCAACGCTGCACCGACAGCTAGGATCCTGGGAATGAAGAAAGACCATTGGATGCAATGCCTGAGAGATGACTTGGCGACTGGAGTAAGATCATCAGGCAGGCCCTGGCTGATCTGGCTCAGTGGATAGAGCATCGGCCTTTGGACTGAAGGGTTCCAGGGTCGATTCTGGTCAGGGGCACATACCTGGGTTGTGGGCTGGATCCTAGTGGGGGGCGTGCAGGAGGCAGCTGATCAATGATTCTCTCTCATCATTGATGTTTCTCTCTCTCTCCCTCTCCCTTCCACTCTGAAATCAATATACAGTGGGGCCTTCACTTATGAGTTTAATTCGTTTCATGATGGAGCTCGTAACTCAAATTACTCGTATGTCAAATCAAAAAGTGAACGAGTGAGACACGTGATGCTGGGCTGATGTTGTGGCGTTCATTGTGACGTTTGCTGCGCCAACTAGCGGTGGGGTATCTGAAGCTGGCTCATAACCCGAATTTGAGCTCGCAACTCAAAGCAAAAAATCGGCTGACCGACGGCTCGTATCTCAAAAAACTGGTTAGTCAGGACACTCGTAAGTCAAGGCCCCACTGTATATATTGAAAAAAAGGTCATCAGGCATATGGGACCATTCCAGAGGGATTAGGAAGATTTAAGTAAAAGATAAAAGAATGAATGGCACTCTTTGAAGTTTAGGGAAGAGACTAAGAGAGAAGATGGGTGAGCATAGTAACTGGAGATGAAGTCAACGCCCCCATTTTTGAGCTAAGGGAACTTTAGTCTGATTGAAAACATGGGAGAGAAACCTAAGAGCGCCAAAATGCCATGGCTCACCATGCCTCCAGGATAAAGTTCCAGGAGCTGTGGGTAGGTGCACCAGGTCCTGCCTTATCTATTCCCTGACCAGCTGTATAATCTCACCTGCCTTAGCTTCCTTGTGCGCTAGACACTCAAAATTGTTTGCTACAAAATACGTACTCATCTCTCTGACCTTTGCACTTAAGGCTGTTTGCTTTAACTGAAATATTTTTTTTCTATCTTCCCAGCCTGGCCAACTCCCAGGTCTTCTTAAGGACTAAGTTCAAACAACACCTTTTGCCTCAGCTGGATGAGTGGCCCCCTCTCTGTGGAGCTGGCTTCCTGTGTGTGCTGACTTCAAGCATTTGTCAAATTACACTGTATTATGACATTTTACTCATTCTCCCTCGAGACTACTGGAGAAGAGTTACTTGCTCGTTTCATACAGAACTGATCAATAAGTTTTAGTTAATGAGAGATTGCAGTTATAAATGAACAGAAAATCACCAAGGGGAGAAGGGTTGGAGAAAGGAGGTTAGTTTCTGACTTTCAGGTACGTGTAATCATGCTTTATACACAGAGAGAATGGCCTTTGAACACAGAAGTTTCCAAGCATGCCAAGCTGATGCAGCTACATTATTGGCAATTGAACGAGTATCTCCTTGAGAATGAGACAGAGCATTAAATGAGATACGTTAGGAGCCATAGCTCTTGCTCTGATGCAATGTCTGTAAGAGACGAGGGCACACTTGCTTTTCTAGATTGGACACATTCTGAGGCCAGCTGGCATAGTTCAGATTTAGCAGAGCCAGCTCACTCTGAGCTGCTGCAGAGTCATCCAAAGGAAAGAGGATGTTGTCCTTACCAACCATGAACGCCAGGTTTCTTGCCCAACCTGTTCCACCCGGTTAAAATGAAACTGCTATCCCGCCAGATGCAATCTCCTACTATAACTGTTTGATGGTTTAAAGAAACCAAGATGGATCATGTACGGGGAAGGAGGAACCTGTGTGACTAATTTGATTTGTGTGACATCGTTTAGCTTCTGCAGCTCTGCACCATCCTGGTTCTCTTCCGCCTGAATTTCTAGAACCTGAGACCCCAAAATAGCCTTATCTAGTCCAAATCATTGGGTAGTTTCTCCGACTTCATCATCTTTTCCCTCTTCACTTGAAACTCCACTTCTTCCTAACTACCCAATGTCTTCTTCAATTTAATCTTGACTTTCTGTTATGCCCATTTACTCATTCATTCATTCATATATTTATTAAGTGCCTTTTATGTCCCAGTCTCTATTTTTCACCACGAGGTTACTGCAGTGAGCAAAGGCAGACCAAGTCTCTCAATCACTTTCACAGACTAGGTGGGACCATATCCATTCCCAAGGATTTGACTCGAACGTCCACATGACGTATTGTTATGTGTTTATCTAAATTTTCAAGGGTCTGTCTGGAGTTCCAGCCCCATGTCCTGTCTCATGGTCATGTCTTGCCAGTACCTCAAATTCCATGTGTCTTGAGCTGGACTTGCCCTCTTCCTCTCCACACCAGTTTATTCCTCCTGACATCTCTGTTTCATCAATGGTATCTTCATTTCCCCGTCACCAGGCACAAAATCTCAGAAACACCCAACCGCTTCCTTTTCCTCAGTCCCAATACATCACCCAGGTCTGTCTATTCTTCTTCCTTCTGAATAAATGCTTTTCATGTATGTCATTTCCTTCCCTTACTCACTGCCTTGTACTGAGTTCGGATTCCCATTTCAAGCCTGGACCATTGTGCCTCCTCATTGTGTATTCTCTCCATTCACTTGTTCCTCTAGTCTAGAGCATCCTAATCATCACTTCCTAATTAAACTTAGGGTCATCTAAGGGAGTACTGTAGGTGTTATACAGACCAACTTCTATCTAAAGTACTTCTTTCAAAACTTCTTTCTAAAGTACTTATTTTCCTACCATCACACTGCACAAACATAATACAATTTCAGCTCCTGGGTTTGGCTCTCAAAACCATGCATAATCTGCCCTCCTCTCTCCCTCTCTGAGAATGGCCTTTCTACACCACTACCTCCCCCTTGGGTACCCTTCCTTATCCCTCTGTCTAAGCTCGAAACTTCTCCCCTTCTTCCCAGAAATGCATGTTATAGCCCAGTGTTCAGAACAGTGGTTTTAGAATCAGACACACCCAGTTCAAAACCCTGTTCTGCCAATCACAAGTTGTGAAAACTTGGGACCTAACAGCTCTACATCTCAGGTTTCTTATCTTTTAAAAGTGTGGGGGAAAGGCTACCTTGCAGGAGAGTTGTGAAGATTGGGTGAAATTTGCCCAGTTCATAATTCACAATCGATCTCACTACCAAATCTGTGCACCAAGCAGCTGGAATTCCAAATAATTCCCCTAAGAAACAAAGTCCCTAATGGGCCTAAAGTAACATCTCTTAAACATCTGTAGCCTCAGGCTTCCAGCCAGGCAGGAACCTCATAGCCACGTGCTTTTCTGCTCTGCAGGATGGTTCCCACCCTTTCTGCTCAAATGTTTCCTCGGAGACTCCTTCCCCGGTCTTCGTTTAAAATCCCCATACACCTTCACTTCATCTCTATACCCCTGTCTTCCTTATTGTCATCACAGCACTTTTCGCCATGTGAGATAATCTTTCTTGCTCACTTTCCTGTCTGCCTGCAGCCCCAAGACCTCCAGGGTCTGGGTGTCATTTCTCATTCTGTCTCAACAGGAGCACCATCTGATGGAGTTGAATCAATGCATAACCGCATGAAGCTCTGCCTCTCTGAAGTGTCTCCACCCTTCAGACCCAGCTCAGATCCCTCCTCCCATGAAGTCTTGTGAACAACTCAGCCCAAAGTAACTTGTCCTCATTTGAAGTCCTGTAACAGATCATCTAAATTCAGTTGAGTCCCTATAGCCATTGTCTAGGCCACGTTCTGGTATTTCTTGTGTTTGTATGTATTTGTAGGTGTTGTATGTATCTGTATGTGACATTATTTCTTACATGTGATATCATTCATACCTTGTATGATCATTTGCCACGTTTTTCGAATCAGACTGTAAATTCCTTGAGGTCAAGAACTACTTTTGTGCATCCCCTCGAATTGTTTCGCACAATACTTTACATGTGATGTGCTAACAAATGTTCATTTATGTATTGACCTCTAATGTGTACCTGGCACCGTTTTAGGTGCTAGGGATGTAATGATGAGCACAGCACTATCCCTAAATAATTAATCCGGTGACATTTAATTATCACGGTGTCTAGATTACAAAGAGGAGGTTCTTGGCTCTCTTGGGAGACATTAGAAAGCCTTGTCCAATCGGAGACTGTCACTTGTTGCCTGGACAACCTCGGGTGTGTCACTTAAACTCTCAGAGCCTCTCTCAATCTGTTATATGAAATGATAATACTTGTCTTGCAGAATTGTAATAGAGACCTGTGAAAACACCGTATAAGCTCTAAGTTCTATATAAATATCAGTTGTTACTATTACCACTATAATAACATAATTTAAGCTGAAACTGGAGCCATCATGAACAAAATACATTCGAGATTACTATCACTATCTTATTAAGAATAACATATTAACCAACAAGAATAGACACCTGATAAACTTGATTCTGCCTGCCACCGTGTACTGGGTGACCACCTCTGAGTAGGACTTCACGTTGCCAAATTCCCCCGAGCTCCAGCGCTCTGAGGGGTGACTGCTCCCACCTCGGAGGGAACCCTGTGCCATGCCGGCAGCGCACCTGCTGCTGGAAATGAGGAAAGCTGTAGAACCACGAGCAGAGAGCTCTAGCCCATCCCAAGTAGCTTTCTAGGTGTCTACAATCAACTCTTGTTGGAATGCCCAAATCTCTCTCATCAAAGCCTCCCTGTGGTGGCCTGCTGGGGTCCGAGAGCCTGGCGGTACCACCATCCAGGGTCAGCCACTTGATCAATATCAACGTGCCTCTCATAAAAGGGTGTGTACTTCCATTCAGATTCATGCGTCTCTCGTCTTTCTTTCCCAAAACTCAGGCCTCAGCTTCCTGTGTAAGGGTCATCCCCAACCCTCAGTTGGCTTTCCAATCGGTCGTGAGTCAGGTGGTGCCTCCTTCCCGCCTCACGCGCCACCGCGTCCCAGGGCCTGTTGTTTCAATACGTGTCACTTGTGGGAGAGGCAGGTCCACGGGTGATATCATCTGTTTACAAACAGCTTCCACAGATCACCTCCCACTGGGAATCAGAGAACCTCAGGGGTGGCAGGAAGGGCCCCTCCCACCCAGAGCAGGACTTCCCTTCGGAGCCTCCCTGACCGGGGTCATTTGGCCTCAACGTTAAACATCCCGGGTGAATCGATGGAGCGTGGCTGACCTCACCTCTGTGCACATACCTTTGGTTGGGTGGATGCCATGACAGAGCTTGGCAGTCACTGGGTCACTGACGTAACAGTAGCCAAAGAAGCCAAGCTCCAATTTCCTAAGAGCCTGGGTGTGCCTGCAGAGGCCTGCGTGGCCCTGCCCCTGACTAGTGGTGATTCCTGAGCAGTAGACTATGACACTCTGAGTCTGTGATCATGGACTTTGGAATCAGTCAGACCCCAATTCAAATCTCATCTCCCTCACTCGCCATCTGGGGGCCTTGCGCATACACAAGCGGTGCGACTTGGGCCAACTCTCTGAAACTCTCGGAACCCCAGCTTCCTCCCATGTGAAAAATAAGAGAATTCATGTCTATATTTAAGATTATTGTGCGGATTAAATGAGACAATATATGTAAAGTGCTGAGCCTTGTGCCTGGAACAATTTGAGTTGTGCAGTAAGCTATTGTTACTATTATTGTCACCGTTATTATTGTCTCTTCTCTCTTGAACCAGCAGACATGGATGCAGAGGACCTCATTCTCCGTTTCCTCTCTCCTGATTCATGACCCCAGGCCTCAGTTTCTGACCCACTCGGGATGACCCCCACACCACCACCAGCATCACAACCACCCCCTCTAGAGAATGACACCCCCGTGTTCCTGAGTGTGGCACATCAGACCCCACAGAGTCTGGGAAGCGCATGACTCCTGATCAGGCCTCAACTGCGGGGGTGAGACCTGGAGAGGGAGCCTCCAGTCCTGGAAGGCTCAGCTTGGGAGTCTCCTTACCCAGCACGCACAGCAGGGGGTCCGTGATCCTTTGTGGCCAAAGCAAAAAAGTCTCAGCTAACCTGGTTCCACAGCCAAGAGCTGCAGATCCAAACCTTTGCCACGCAGCTGCCTGGCCCAGGGGACAGGTGGGTGGACAAGCGTCTGGGAGGGGGTTACAGAGGACCACGCAGAGCAGTTCGGGACATAAACCTGGAATCAGGCAGCCAGGATTCTCCATCACGCACCACCTGGGCGACTCGGAGCAAGTTACATGAACTCAGTTTCTCTCCTATAAAATGGAACTAGAAGCACCTACCTCCCCTAGTTACTGTGAGAAATAAATGAGATGGTGCATGTCACATTGAGTTCTTAGGACGCTGCCTGGCTCCCTATGCAACTTCTGCTCTCATTGTGAAGCACCAGAGATCCGCTCTTGGCTCTTGTTCCGGCAGGAATTTCCGTTTCCTGCCTTTTGCAAATATGCCAAGCTAGGGCTGAGAGGGAGTGGACGGTAGAACAGACACAGTGAATACCCAAATGAAAGAACAAATAGGAACGTGTGGGTTCTCAGGAGGTAGCTTTATTATGACATGTCTTTAAGACAATCAAATCAGTAGGCATTTATTGAGCACCTACTGTGCGCTAGCCTAGGCAGACAGCAGAGTGCAGTGTCCATGCAGACAGTAGAGTCCACCATGGCTCTCAGGTGCCCAGGCAGGAAAATCACGCGGTCGGGAAGTTTTGTGGGGCTGAGAACGGGGTGGGTTTCTGGACATCCAAGTGCAGTTAGCTTGATGGGGGCCTGGGACGAAGGGGTGCCCCAGACCGGAATTCCAGCACAGTGATAGGAGGCGGGGTGGCAGCACGGGCGGCGGGCCGCTCTCTGATTGGCCGGTGGCTCAGGAGAGGCTCTTCCGGGCCTCCGTGCGCTCAGCAGCCGCCGCAGCAGCCCGGGCTCTGCGTGTTGGGGGAGCACTGAGAACTCTGGCTGCCGCCCCCGCAGCACCCGCACCCGCTCCTGCGCTGCCGGCGGCGCCTCCTGGGGAAGCAGCAGCAGCCGGTGGACACCGAGCCGCAGCAGCCCGAGTCCCCGCAGCAGCCGGAGCCGGAGCCAGAGCCGCAGCAGCCGGAGCCGGAGCCGGAGCCGCAGCAGCCGGAGCTGCAGCAGCCCGAGTCGCCGCAGCCGCCGCAGCAGGAGGAGGAGGCCCGGGAGGGCACCGGGGCGGGGCACGGGGCGGGGCCCTGGGAAGACCCTTTGGAGAAGCCTTTGGCGGAAGCGCTCTGCTGGGAGGACATCGCGAAGCTGTCACCGTGAACCTGCAAGAAACGCAGCGCGTCACACGCGAGCAGACTCTTTCTTTCCACCGGTGGAACTTGGGGCTTTTGAGATTTGGCTTTGGGATGGAGCCAGCCTGGCTTGGTACAAGGAAGAAACGAGGGGGAGCAAAGACTCAAACCCCATGCAGGCGTTTCCCGTGAGTTAAACGTGCCTAGAGCGAGAACCAATCTGTGCAAACCGTGGATGGCTTTCCATTTCCCGGGACTAGATAAGGAGCCCCCAAGGTTCCCCGAAGTGGAAAAAGAAGAGGCTATCGAGGCAATTTATCTGTACGACCCAACCCAAAATCTTCTCCTGGCTCTTCTCCCCTCCCCCCTCTCACTGTGGCCGGAGACCTTCAAGATGTGCCTGTGGTCATTGGCCTTGTATAAACACCCCGTCAGTTTGAAAAGACTCACATCACACCTGCATCCCCAACGCGGGGCTACAGAATCCACACAGGCCAGAGGCATGTCCTGGTCATGCTTTCCTGCCTGTGCCTCTCCTTCCCCGAAAACCACAGGAAGAGGAGAGAGATGCTGAATTTGGAAATGCATCCCAGTCCAGGGGACCAAAGACCTGGGCTCTGGTCACATCTCCGCTAAAGACTAGCTGTGGGACCTTGCAAATGCCACACGCACACCCCCAGGTCTTCATTGGTACCGCGAGAGGCTGGCTCACTTGACGCTTAAGACACTTTTCAGGCCTCTCCTTATGCATCCACCTGCTGGCTGTGTTCTGCCTCCCGCTTTTCCCAACCTCCTCCCCAGGCCGCATTTGAAGACTCACCAGACCCTCACTCCACTGGAAGACACTCAGTTCTCCAACAGGCTGTGGACTGAGCAGTGTCCAGCCAGAGAACCTTATATAAGATTCATAGCACTGGCTCCTGGGAGGGGCCCATTTCCCAATAGACGTGCTCAGCTGACACTCACATCCCAGAGACATTTGTCACTCAGGTAGCACTGTAGGTGGTGCACGTGGCTGTTCAAGTCACCACCTAGAAGTGCCAGGATGCTGTGGCATGTTTATTTTCCCAACAGGACACTGTTCATAGCTGGGAGGGCTGTGTGGGTGAAGGCAAGGCAGGGGGCTCAAGTGAGGAGAGGGCTGGAGCCCTTTCTTGGGACCTATTCTCTTTGTCCGTTTTCTACAATGTGGACACACACGCTCGTCCCCTGCTCACACATCATCCCTCTGGAGTCATCTACTTGGCAGTGCATCCACTTGTTATTGGTTTGCATCTCTCCCGTTCTTGGTCCTTGGCTCCTCGAGTCAGGCTACAAGCTATGCAAAAGGCCTGCTGGGCTCTTCAGATGCTTCCACGTGCTCCTAGATTGGATGGAGTGAAGACAATGGTGGGGATGTACCTATGGGAAACCCAGTGGTGATTTCTCCCTGTTACTAGGACAGGAAGAAAAACTCTGTTATGGAACCATGAAGACCAGAAAAGCTGTGAATATAGCCATGTTAGCATGTCCCCATCAGCCCTGGTGGGCCGAAGAGAAAAATATGTGCAGGATGCTGGTCCAGTTGCATGCCAAGTCAGCCTGCGGGACTCTCTGCTCCTTACCCCATCCCCAAACTCCCTTTGAAGATAAGTTCTCCCTGGGGCCACTGCCCAATGGAAAGGGAAGGAGGGAAGGAGTAATGGAAGGGAGGAAGGAAGGGGAAAAGCCAGGAAGGAAGCCACCAATCTTTCCCAAGGTCCAAATTATCCATGGTGTTTTAGAATAACTAATTTTGAAGAATTAGGAGACACTTTGGAGGTCAACTGGTTTCAAAACTGCTTCTTAATCAATGCAACCGCCCACTACCATGAATGTGAGATAAAAGGAATCTAAGACTAAGAATCCAAGAGTTGATGGTGAGGCATAGGTTTGGGGGTGAGTGAACTGGGCGTGGCATGAGGGAACAGACAAGGAAAGGTAAGTCACGAATGATACCAGTTTCATTTAACGTGGCTTTAGAGCCTGATTAACAGGATGCATGTACCTAGGGTCACCTGCTGGTGAGTCCAGGTGAGACATTCCAAGAGGTGAGGTCAGTATTAGAAAAGAAGGAAGTAATGAGGTACCAAGATAGAGACAGGATCTCTGCTGGGAGAAGATTTGGGCAAATGCGTGCTCATTAATGGCCTTGCTATGACCTCATACTCTAACTTACTTTACCCATTACCGTTGACTTTTATCAAAGACAGGGCTGGTTGTTCATCTTGCATATCAAAGGCTGATTGGAAATTATCATTTCTATCGCAAACATTCTGTGTATCTCCTGGAGGAATCAGCCTATTCCTGAAGGAAATAGGAAACCCAATGCAGTCACCAAAGCCTCCCTGCTCTCACGTCCCCAACCCCCCACCCACCCACCCACCCACACCCAAACCACGTGGAGGAGGGTGTCCTTCTTGGTTCTCTCCTCTGACCCAAACTCTGGCCTTCAGGATCCAGGGAAAATGGGCCCAGACATTTCATCCCTGCCTCCTAAACGCACACCCCCAGAAACGAGTCCCCATCAGGTCTCCTCTCTAGTCAACTGGTGGAAGCACCGGGGATTTTAATGGAAAAGTAAAGGTGTCCATTCATTGGAGCCCAAAATGAGCACTTTAGGCCAGCCGTGGGCAAACTACGGCCCGCGGGCCGGATCCGGCCCATTCGGCTGTTCTATCCGGCCCGCGGAGCCGAAAGAGCGGAGGGTTCTCTTGCTCTCCCCTCCGCTCCTTCACCAGCAGCAGTATTAACATGGCAACGTAGGGAAACACGGCCGCAGCTCCTTCTTCTGAGTCCCATTGTGGCCCTCGAGTCAAAAAGTTTGCCCACCCCTGCTTTAGGTGATCTTATTCCCCAGCACTAGGAGGTACTTGAAGGAGAACTTCCCAGAGTGAGTCCTCTCACCATGACCTTTCTGGGTACCAACTTGCTCCTCTCTGAAAGCCTGCTCCCGGCTCTCCTCGTGCCAGGCTGGTGTCAGGATCATGGTCTCGGATGTGACTTTTTCCTTCAGGTTTCAAGGTTCCTCGCTCAGAGCATGAAGGGGAAACGTGTCTCCCAGAGGTCTAGGTAGCTTCAGTGCCAAAGTCTGCTTCTCAAACGGGTTTTTAAAGTGTTCACTTGCCCTTAAAAGAAGGGAAGGGGAGATGGCTGGATGCAGGGGGTGGGGCTCGGACAGGCGAATAAAACATAATCAGTGACATCAGGAATAAAGAGGTTTATTGGTACCAAAAAAGAAAAAGAGAAAAAAAGCTTCATCACTGAACTGCGTCCGAGAGGAGAATCAAACCAGTGAATATCCGAGGTTAGACCTCTAGCCCTCACAGTGGAATGAACATGGGCAGGAAGAAGAGGGAAACGCAAAGCATTTCAGAAGCCCTTGCAAGGGGAACAGGGACAAGAGAAGGCTCAAGACTGGGCGGTCGTGGGCACTTTGACTCCTCCAATACTGCTCCTCAGTGCTGCTCATGGCCCAGGTCAACAGCAGCCGGAGCCCCCAGAGCAGCAGCCAGAACCCCCAGAACAGCAGCCGGAGCCCCCAGAACAGCAGCCGGAGCCTCCAGAATGGTGGCCACTGCCACTGTCACAGCAGTCAGAGTGGTGGTATCGGCGTCGAATAGTTCGGCGTCGAAAAGATGGGTGGGGCTTGTGGTGGGTCAGGCAGCAACTGCCACCCCCAAAGCCACAACAGCAGCCACCCCCAAAGCCACAGCAGCCACCACCCCCAGAGCTACAGCAGCCCCCAGAGCTGGGGCCACCGCAGGAAGAGACTGGAGGTGGGCAGGGGGCTGGACACTTGGGGGGACACTTGGGTGGACATTTGGGGGGACACTTGGGAAGGGGCTGGCACTGCTGCTGACTTTGTTGACAGGACATCTCAGCAGAAGCTAAAAGACAATACAGAAATTTTAAGCTCAAGCTAACTCCCTGACATTTAAAATTGAACTTGCATTCACACGATTTAATATTTATAGTGATCAGATTTTTAAAGCCCTATCTCCCAAAATCAATTACAAGAAATATGTAAAAAATTTCAACCCAGGAACTCCATAATTTTAAAGAAATCCCTTGCAACTTCAAAAACAAACAAACACCCATCATCCTTTCCTTTCCCCTACCTCGCACCTTCCCCTTCCGGCAGAGGCCCCTTCTACTAGTAAGTCTCCCTTTCTCCTTGTGTTTCTTCAATACTGTCCTCTACTCGGGCTTCTCTCTGCCCACAACACCAGCACCAGGAGACTCTCCTGGACCTCGAGCTGTGTTCTCCCTGCTACGGGGACTAGAGCAAGTCACTCAGGAGGCAAGTGGACTGAGGTGCTGTCAGAAGCATCTGCTTTTTATATGGAGTCAACTCTCTGCCCTGGTACCAGGAGGCTCAGACCATGTGCAGGATGCTGATAGCATCATTCACAAGGGACACGGGTGACTCCCCTCCTCTCACATCCTAAGGACCCAATGCTTCCCACCATAAGCATGTCAAGTATTGACCCATAGGAACATCCCCTTCAGGATGGTGATGGAGCTCAGCAGATTGCACACAATGCCTGCCAATCACACAGGCAGCTCTGCTATGCTCCCTGTTTCCTGAGCTGGGTCGGTAGGGTTCTAGACCTCTGGGACCAAGAGAATGTCTTTCTTCTCCTTAGTACAGGAAATGGAGGGAGAAATTCCCAAGGGGAAGTTAAATGGCCCTTTTTAGAATAAGCACAGAGATCCAAAATAAAGTCCCAGGCCCAAGCCAATGATCTAATGTGGCTTTTTCATTCTTGGACGATGCCATAACCCGGGCTAAGGATGCTTGATATCTCAATGATGTTATTTTAGGCAGGCCTAATGCAGATGGTGGGGGTGGTTAGGCTTCTCTCCTCACCTGAACTTGACCCACGGAAAGAACTCACAGAGAGCACTGACTCAGCACTGGCAAACCCTTTGAAAGGGCAGAGGAGGTCTAGGAATGGCTTCTCTTTCCACGGGTGGTCCTAACGCAGGCATCTTTGGCCAGCCCAAGGTGAGGGGACAGAGACCAGGTGTATGTGAAGGGTGGAGCAGGAGGACTAGACTCATGTGGAAGTTGCCAGAAGTGCAGCATCAGTTCTGGTCATCCCGAAGAAGAGAGCGTCCAGCCTAGGGAGATTCTTTTTGTAAAAATGACCTTTTTGTTTAAATGCCCTTCAGATGGCGTATGGGCCTAGTTTTTGCAAGCCCAAGATGGGATGAATCCGAACAATATGCTGAGGGCAAGTTAGGTCCCAGAAAAGTCATCAAAATCCAGTTAGCTGTGAAGTTAGCCAAGATATGGCATGTTCGCTATGAAAACTGCAGTGGGAGGAAAGCAGGCAGGAGAAACACACGGCACCTCTAAGCTGAGCTAACGAGCTGTGATGAGAAGCATGTGGGTACATTACCGCACAGCTTTTGGAGAAAGACTGTCTGGCATCCGTTCCCAGCTTTGCAAAATCCAGCAAATCACTCAATTATCACAATAAAACGGGGCTAAGAATAATTCCTACCCAGTAAATATGAAAATATAGATGCAGTTCTTAGAACAGTGCCTGGGACTCTTAGTTCAAAATTCTAGTTTAAAAAGAATCTAATCATTAAAGATATACTTTTAGACCCATGAGAAAATATCTCTCACATTTCAGACCTCTGATCTGCCAATTTTCGAAACCCAAACTACTTTTTGCAATACCAGAGCTTAGCCCTAATGTTTTCTTAAGCATCTTTAAAATATTAAGATACTTATTATGCCCCTGGGGGTGAGATGATAAGAAAGTTTAATCATTCTGGAAAAAAATACCAAAAATAGGAAGAATTTAAAATTCATTTATAAACCCACCCCCAAGTATTCTTAACATTTTGCTATGCTATTTTCCTTCCCAGTCTCTTTTTTCTACTTTTGTTTTGTCTTTTTTTTTACTGTATATGGTTTCTCTTCAGTAATTTGTGTTTTGATTTGACTTTACATAGTCTTTATCCACAATACTTACATAAGAGTTTATCTTAATATTTTGACATAACCATTTTCCATGTTGTTATTCGTGTCATTGTAAGCATTATTTTTGTCATTATTTCACAGAGGGCACAGGATCCATTTATAAGTGATCAGGAGCATGAGTTCTAGAACCAGTCTCTGAGTTTGAATTCCAGTCTCCACCTACCAGCTATGTAACCTTGCCAGGTGGCATGAGCTTTCTGTCTCACTGTCCTCATCTGGGATATGGGGGAAGTAATAGTGTTTATCTTGTAGGATCATTTGCAGATTAAATGACCTAAAATCCATAACACTCTTGCAATAGTGCCTGGCACGTTTGATAAGCACTCCATGAATATCAAAAGTGAAACCTGTGCCACAGCACAGCAGGGCCAGTTTAAATTTCAGCAACCAGGAGGCAGGTGGACTTCTGCAAAGACCACCAGGTAGGGATGCAGGGAGGCTGCTCTGGCTGCTGAGAGCTTTGTGTATCAGATCTTTCTCCCCACCTCCTTTTTGAGAAGCGCAAGAAAGGATACATAACTTACCAAGCTCTGAATTTCTGGAAAAAGAAGCTCGGTAGAAGTTAAAGGAATTACCCATTTAATACATGGGTATGATGAATTTTAAAAGGAACTGTATCCATCCCTTTTATATATAACTAGAGGCCTGGTGCACGAAATTCGCACACTGAGGGGGGATCGGGCCTAAGCCGGCAGTCAGACATCCCTCTTGCAGTTCAGGGCTCTAGCAGTCCAGGACCCCTTGCTCCTTACTGCCCACCTGCTCGCTGTTCCTTACTGCTCAGCTTGCTGCTCCTTAGTGCTGCTGCAGAGGTGGGAGAGGCTCCCGCCACCGCCGCTGTGCTTGCCAGCTGTGAGCCTGGCTTCTGGCTGAGCAGCGCTACCCCAGTGGGAGCTCACTGACCACCAGGGGGCAGCTCCTGCATTGAGCGTCTTCCCCCTGGTGGTTAGTGCACATCATAGCGATTGGTCGTTTGGTCAATTTGCATATTAGGGTTTAATTATATAGGATGATTTGGCACCTAGCTAACACACAGTAAGATCTTGAGGGTAGAAATCCTTAAGGGATCTAGTTTAGTGCATTGTAGGTAATAGACACTCAATTTTCCCAGTCAAGGGCACATACCTGGATTGCAGGTTCGATCCCCGCTCGGGGTGCGTGTGGGAGGTAACCAATTGATGTGTCTCTCTCACATGGATGTTTCTCTCTCTCCCCCTCACTCACTCCCTTCTACTCTCTCTAAAAATCAATGGAAAAAAAACATCCTCGAGTGAGGATTAACAACAACAAAATATTTGCTATTCAGTAAGGAAGGTGGGTGCCTCCAACAAATCTGAACCCAGATTTTCATTTAAAAATTCCAGACATTTCGTGGAATGATGGAATAGCTATGGAAGGGACCTTGGCCATCACTCAGAGAGTGTTCTCCACCCCGGTGAGACCTGGACATTGACATTCCCCACAAGTTCTCAGGTGGTTCTAATGTGGATCACTGATGATGTAGACCATGTCCCTTATTTTACAGATGAGGAAACTGAGGCTCGAAGATGGGAAGGGGCCTGTCCAGATCACACAGGGAGTTAGAGGCAGAGCTGGAATTCAAATCCTGCTATCATTGCACCCTGCCTCTTGATTATTTTATTTTTTGTGACTGTTTTCCAGCAAGCTTTATTTTATATCATTTTCTTGTTAAACATGGCTACTGAAGTTGGGGTGGAAATAGTAATAAACATGGCAAATCATTGTCTGAATCACATGCTTACAAAAGTTAGAAGTGATCCTTACTGCTACTGTTCTGCTCTAAGTAACCAGGAACCGAGTATCTGTGTCTGAAAGGCAGTCTCTGGCATCACCAGGGTTGGGCCAGCTGGCGGGCCCCAAGAAACCTCCCCAGGTGGCACTCCTTGATGACAGTTCCTTGGCCCAGTTCAGCTTTGTCCAGGCCTCTGAGTGTATCAATCCTGACTGTGCTGAGTCACTGCAGCTAACTCACAAGACCTGATGACATCAGTTCACAAAGAGAAACATGGCTATCAAATGTTGGCCTAATGGCTACATTTTCAAGTCATAATCTGGAGGTGCTGGGTGAGGTGGGATGCATAATGACCTCGGGTTCTGGTGGTTAACCAACCTAGGTTTCCCATCAGGTCATCTGAACACCCATAGCCCTGGACAGATTTGGGTGATCGTAAAAACGACACCCCTCCCCCCCGATTGCCCTTCCTCTGTGATCCTTTCTAGGCCACCCCTCCTGCTGCTAGACCCTGGCCTGGGAACCACTTCTGCAGGGGAAGTTTGCTGAGTGCTGCTCTTATCATTACATGCTGACTTCAGAATTTAACAGTGAAAATATCACTTTATTATCTATTTGTCATATTTTCACTACTGTCTATTGCCCTAATAAACATGGTCATAGACAAAATAATGCCTCTCTCCCCAAAGATGGCCACGTCCCGTTCCCCAGAACCTATGATCATGTTACCTTACACAGCAAAAAGGACTTTGCAAAAGTGATTAAGGATTTTGAGATGGGAAAATCACCTTGGATTACCCAAGTGGATCGAATGTAATCACAAGGGTGCTTATAAGAGGGAGGCAAGAGGGTCAATGTCAGAGAGAGGAGATGTGACAATGGAAACAGAGGTTGGAGCGGTGCACTTGGAAATGGCCATGAGCTAAGGAGTTCGAGCAGCCTCTAGAAGCAGGAATCAGCGGGTTCTCCCCTGCAGCCTCTGATGCTCCCCTCGTAGGTCCCATGTTTGACTTCTGACCTACAGAACTGTAAGAGGGAAAATTTGTGTTGTTTTAAGCTCTAAAGTTTATGGCAATTTGTTACAGCAGCAATGGGAAGTGAATACATATACTCCTAGATTTTAAAAATAACTTTGAGTTTCAGAATGTGGTTTAATTACTTAAAATGAGATCAAATTTATTAAAATTCTTTTAATTGATGTTTGGAATTGAAGGCTCACATTTCTGGGTTTGACAGGATGTCTTTGGCCAAGGGGAAGCTCGGTGAAAACATGAGAGAAAATTCTCAAAGATAAACAAAGATGTTGTCTGGGCTTATGTCCCAGCTCTGCCACTTGCTAGCTGTGTTGCCTCTCTGAACCTCATCCATAAAATGGGGATAATAACAGTGCCCATCTCATAGGGTTGCATAAGGATTCTTTGAGATAATGCCTATGAAGCCCTTAGCCCTGGACTGACACATAGTTTGCACTCAGTAAATGTTGGCCCTTCTCATTCTTTTTTTAAAATATATTTTTATTGATTTCAGAGAGGAAGGGAGAGGAAGAGAGAGATAGAAACATCAATGATGAGAATTATTGATTGGCTGTGTCCTGCACGCCCCCTACTGGGGACAGAGCCTGCAACCCAGGCATGCGTCCTTGACTGAAATCGAACCCGGGACCCTTCAGTCCACAAGCCGACGCTCTATCCACTGAGCCAAACCAGCCAGGGCGGCCCTTCTCATTCTTGTCTTCATCCATAATGATCAGTGATCAATGGAACCCTGAGGTGTCAGATTGTTGCTGGGCATTGCTGGGTCCTGCTTCCGGCCTTACAGCGCTCAGCTACCTATGTTCTGAATTGGACAAGTCCCAGAGAGTAGGGCGTACAAACTGCCGCCACTTTGGACCTGTTTTAATTGTCAAGAGACTACTTGTACCTCTTCTCAGGGAAAAGTGGGTGGGAGTGTGCTTCTTACTCTTTCCCTTATGGAGATCATTTTACTATTTATAAGGTATTTTTATATTCATGCCTCTATTTGAATCTTCACAACAATCCTATGGGGTACAATAGAGGGGTTTTATTCCTGTAACTCAAAGAGAAATATCAGTGCTCAGAGAGGCCAAGCCATTTGTCTAAGGGCACACAGAGTAGAAAAAGGACCAGGCTTCAAACCCACCACTATGGGCAGTAAACCTCAAATCATAGCGCTCATTAACCCAGTTTCTGTGCATCCTGTCAAAGAAGTGGAGGACACACCAAAAGTCCCCAGGGGTTAGAATATAAAAATCCTGTTGGGAAAACTGGACAACCACATGCAGAAAAGTGAAATAGGCCCCTATCTTACACCACTCACAAAAATTCCCGAAATGAATTGAACACTCAAATATCAGACATGATACCATTAAAACTCCTAGAAGAGAATATAGGCATGAAGCTCCTTAACATTGGTTTTGGCAATAATTTGTTTGGCTATGACACCAAAGGCAGAAGCAACAAAAACAAAATTTAACAACTAGGACTACATCAAATTAAGAGTTTCTGCACAGCAAAAGAAATAATCAATAAAATGGAAAGACAACCTATGAAATGAAAGTACTTGCAAAAAATATATATTGAATAAAGGGTTAATATCCAAAATATATTTTTAAATTTATGCAACTCAATAGCAAAATATATCTGATTTTAAAATGGACAAAGAAACTTAACAGACATTCTTCCAAAGAAAAGATTCAAATGGCCAACAACTACATGAAAAGATGCTCAACATCACTAATCATCAGGGAAATATAAATCAAAGCCACAATGAGGTATCACCTCACATCTGGTAGAAGGGCTGTTATCAAGAAGACAAGTAATGACAAGTGTTGGAGAGGATGTGGAGAAATTGTGCACTGTCAATGGGAAAAAAAATTGGTGCAGCCTGTATGGAAAACAATATGGAGGTTAAAAATAGAATTACCATATGATCCAACAATCCCACTTCCGGGTCTATATCCAAAGAAAATAAAAACAGGATATCAGAGATATCTGCACTCCCTGCTTATTGCAGCATTGTTCATAATTGTCAAGATATGCAAATAACCCAAGTGTCCATCAAAAGATGAATGATGAATTCAGCCTTGAGAAAGAAGGAAATCCTAACATTTACAGCAACATAAATGGACCAATGAACCTTGAGGGCATTTGCTAAGTGAGATGTTAAGACAGAGGACAACAAATTCCATATGCAGTCACTTACATGTGGAATCTAAAAAAGCCAAATTCGCCCCGGTCAGGTGGCTCAGTTGGTTGGCGCATTGTCCATACACCCAAAAGGTTGCAGGTTTGATTTCCAATCAGGAAACATATCTGGGTTGTGGGTTTGATCCCCAGTCGGGGCACATATGGGAGGCAATGGATCGATATTTCTCTCTCACATCAATGTTTCTTTCTCTCTCTCCCCCCCCCCCTTCCTCTCTCTCTAAAATCAATAAGCATAGCCCTGGGTGATGTGTAAAATAAATAAATAAGCCAAACTTACAGAAACAGAGAGTAGAATGGTGTTTGCCAGGGGCTGGGGTCCAGGAAATTGAGATGTTAAAGTATACCAACTTGCAAAGAGAAGATGAATAAATTCAGGTGATCTAGTACACAGCACAGTGATTATAGTCAACAGTACTGTATTATATACTTCAAAGTTGCTAAGAGACCAAATTTCAAATGTTCTCACCACAAAAAAGGAATGATAATTATGTGAGGTGATAGAGGTGTTAGCTACACTATGGTAGCTAATACTCTATCACATGTATCTTACAGTAAACATATACAATGTTATGGTCAAGTAGATCTCAATTTTAAAAGTGCACATAAGCAGACCGTAAGTCCTCTTCTGCTGAAAAGATAGTGCAAATGGGCCTTAAAATGGGCTTTCTGCTTGCCCCAAGTGACTGGGGTGCTGGGTGTGAGAACCCCCTAGCTGTTCTGGTCACAAGCCACAGAGCTGTCTCTTGCCCACCTAGGCATCACCACGTCCAAGAAATGAATGCCAGAGACGTGGGTGAAGGCAGGGACATCAGAGGCTCAGGCACAGTGACCCCGGGGCGCCCAGGTGCACATGGCACTTCCTGGAAGAGCCTCACCTCCAGGCCCTGAGCCAGCCCAGCTCTGCCTGGATCCCGCCTTCCTGCGTGGGCTGCTACAGCGCAGTCTCCTCAATGGGGAGCATGTCCATAGCTGAGCCGGAGGCGGGATGCTGTGGGAGCCTCCAGATGAGTAACCAGAGAAAGGGGCATTCCTCCTCCTGGAGAGTAAGTACATTTCCGGGGCGGGGACTCCGAAGGAGTAAAAATAGCCAAGGAGACTCCTGGAAGCGCATGCACTGAGGCACCTTGTTTTCCCAGCTGGAGAGGCTGGGCGCGAGCACGGGTGACATGAGCAGGCAGCAGGGCGGGGCCGGCTGCAGAGTGGCAGATGTGTGTCACACAAAAGCAGAGGCATGTCTTGGGGTGGGGGTGACACAGACTTGTTCTGGGCCCCTGGGCTGTCCCTTGCGGCTGCTTAGTCTGCCTGTGGTTGCCATCATCCGTGGAATGTCATTAGCAGGAATTTTTGTAGTTGCTCCAACTTACATTGAGGACGGACAGGAAGCCAGGCCTGGGTCCTAGGCGGTGGAGAGACAAAGATGACAGATGGCAAAGCCACCATCACTGCTCACTGAGCGTGGCCAGTCCGGTGGGGAGACGGGCATTCCCAAGGAGCTATGATAGGAACAGACTCTGGTGAATATGGACCAAAGCTTAAATAAGCAAAGCGAATTAGAGAAGAAAAAGTATGCAGCAAATTACAACAGCAGAAACAATACGATTCCATGTATAAGTCTCTCTAAATATATCTGTACTAGAGGCCCAATGCACAAAATTCGTGCAAGGGGCTCGGCCCTCGCAGCCCCAGCTTCGTCCAGAAGGTCATCCAGAAGGACGTCCGAAGGTCATTTGGCTGTCAGGTCTAATTAGCATATTATGTTTTTATTATTATATTTAGATATAATGCAACTAAAAAAAACCCCAGAAAACATCTGGATGGGTCTATATTGAACATCAACAGCATTTACTTCTGGGTGTTGGGTCATGAGCATTGCTTTCCTTTTGCTTAGCTACATTCTCTAATTTTCCTGCAGGGAACACACATTACTTGGAGAATAAAATGTTTGACTTAGCACAGAAATATTAAATGCACTGAAAGCATTAGAAAAGACTTTACAAAAGCAGCATTTGATGCTTTTATTCAATTTTGCAGGTGTTTTTGAGTTTCTCTGAAGCAGCAGATACTGAGTCGTGTTATGAGCAATTTGCCAGATACTTGAAGCTTGGAGTCTCCAGCTTCATGACCAAATGAACCAAGAATTTCCTGCTGCCTCAGTGTCTGTCTTTTCCACCCAAATTCAAACAGCGACCTGGAAATATGACTGCCTCTGTCTAGGGCTGCTCCATCCGGGAGCTCGGTCTCTGGAACCTCTCCCTGCTCCCCTCTACTCGTCCTCTGCCTCCATATCCACAGACCTTCTGACCTCTCTAAATGTCCTCCATCATAAGGACTCCCCATCGCTGCCATGTGAAGGCCCCTCTCCCTCCTCCCAACGACCTTCCTTTATCCTAACCCTCTGATGCGATAAACCTTGTTCCACAGCATTTGCACATAAAACCCAACATCACTACCTCCCCATAACCCCCCTCAAGTCCCTCAGTGCATGGCCTCAAGACCCAAGGCTGAGAGTCATCTTAGCTTCTCCCTCTTCCTCACCCAACAGCCAATGATGTACCCTGGTTTCCTCCTCCCAACCCTACTGTCTCCTTTCCTCAGACTTTGCCCATCTCTCTTTCTAAAAGTAAATCTAAGCCTATTTAAAACTTTCAATGGCTCCCTATACCCCCCAGGATGGAAAATCCAAGTTCTTCCAAATGGTGCCTGAGTTCTTCATATTTTGGCAGCGTCTACCTCCCTAGGCTGGTCTCCCTGCACCATACGGACACTACAGCCACACCAAATTATTACCATCCTGAGTGTGCCCAGGCGCCTTTTACTTAGAACGCCCTTCCTCCCCAACTTCTACATGCTTCCCGGGCTCATATCAAGGACTCCACTGGGAAACCTTCTCAGCAGGGACCCCTGTAGTGGACTGCCTCTTCAGCAGGGTACCTGCCATGCCCTGTGTTCACGATTGCCCCCCCCACCCCCCCCCCCCCCGGTTAGATTCTGAGCATCTCCACCTTAGGGCCTGGAGGCCCTCCATGAGCCTGGGGAATGTCCCGGAAGCCAGCACCTGTACATGCGGGGTGGCGCTTCCTTAGTCTTTGTAGACCGAGAGCTCCTTGGGCCAAGTGCCTCCCATTATTCATCCCTGTGTGTCCTCAAGGCCCAGCTCGAAGCTCAGACATCATTCAGCAATTATTTGCTGTGAGAAGAATGAAAGAATGAGAGCTCATCGTCATTGTCAGGGAGGGAGGAGGCCCACCGGGCCAGTGCAGTCATGCTCTGACCTTGACTCAGCCTGATTCAATTGGAAACTCTGACTGCAGCCACTTCTCATCTTCATGTTGCCTGGTCTCCCTGGGATGCCAGTCAAACAGAAGACTTTACACCAGTGGTTCTCAACCTTCTGGCCCTTTAAATGCAGTTCCTCATGGTGTGACCCAACCATAAAATTATTTTTGTTGCTACTTCATAACTGTAATGTTGCTACTGTTATGAATCATAATATAAATATCTGATATGCAGGATGGTCTTAGGCGACCCCTGTGAAAGGGTTGTTTGACCGCCAAAGGGGTCGCGACCCACAGGTTGAGAACCGCTGCTTTACAGCCTGGAAATTCTGGATCCCTTCTAGATCAACTGAGGGACATCAGGTCCTGCCTGAGTTCTTCTTAGATGCCATGGCTCATCCGGAGTCTGTCAGGAACCTGGCCCATCCTTCCTCATCCAGAGGATGGAATTGGCTCCAAAAATCAGGACCCATGCCCGGGCTCCAGCCACTTAGCCTCATGTCCCTTCCAGCTCCATTGTCTGAGCTGCCTATTTCCCTGTCCACGCCTGATCTGAAGGAGGACCTGGGCTGTGTAACATGAGAACAGAGTCCCGCAGTGCCTGATAGAGTGTCCACAGGACTGCCAATTGCCCCGTTGAGTGATGGGGAGCCCCAGCCAACTTTGGGAGGTATAAGGGGCCAATGACTCCTGGTTTCTGCTGCTGACACCCCTGGACCGCTGCCTGATGGGAGTGGGAGATGGGCCTCCGATTTGGTGGGGTCGGTTACTGCCCTCCCAAGGAGGCTTCTCTTAGAATCCATTTCGGTAAAGCCAGCTTTCTAAATTTGTCAGTTCCTGGAAGATATCGCAATATTCCTACTGCTCAGGGGTACAGAGGGAGCTGGGCCCTGGACCAAACTCTTCATATGCCAGAAAGCTGACCTCTAGGTTTCCAGTTTATTGTTAAATCTCCAGGACTCGGAAGATTCTTGGGATATAGTAGATGCAAATGAAATATCTGTGGGAAGAAGATGGAAGGAAGGAAACTAGAGAGGGAGGGAGCAGGGAGGGCGGGACCTCTGAGCTGGCTGAGAGAGCAGTGTGAGCCTATGTGAGCATCTAGGTACCCCATGTGAGAGACTGAGCCCAACTTCCCAGAACAGAAGCCGCCTCCCACCAGTCCCAAGACCGCTGGACACAAATGTCACTTATCTGGGCAGAAAACCTCTTGGGTCAGAGAACTTGACAGTCACTGGAGCATCCTTTGTGGCACATAGCAGGGGTCCTATACCTGTTGCTCTTGGTAGTTCTAGCTCTATCTCTTCCCGGGGCTTTCAGTGCATCTCCCACAAGGCATCCCAGCACCATGGAAAGACCTTGTCTCAGGGACACTGTGGGTCTCATTTACTGAGGTGCCGCGTTTCTCTCTGGGATCCAGAAGACAGGGGTGACTGGAATGAATCTGACTAGGAGTGTAAGACCTGAGGACCAGTGGTGAACCATTAGTGATTTCACAGTGGAAAAGGAATTAGTCAAACAGTTAGTGAAATAAAACTGAATATGAGCCTGGCCAGTGTTGCTCAGTGGTTGAGTGTCAACCTATGAACCAAGAGGTCACAGTTCAATTCCCGGTCAGGACACATGCCTGAGTTGTGAGCTCGATCCCCAGTAAGGGGTGTGCAGGAGGCAGCCAATCAATGCTCAGGAGGCCATGCCCAGGGTGGCAAGCTCAGGAATTAGATACAAATTTCAACCAGGTTACACTCAACTATTCACAGGAGAGCCACTCCCCTCCCTTAATGTTTCCATGCCCAGCCCCACTCCTTGGCTTTCTGGTTGGTAGGAAAGGGGCAGACTGTCCCCCAGCCAAGAGGCTGAGAAAAGAGAGGGGTCTGCCCAGGAGAGAACAGATAGCAAGGCAAGAATGGCTGCCTGGCAGACAGCCCCATCATTTCTTCCTCTCCTGGATCTGAATCATTCTAAAGGCCTTGCCCTGGTGGAAACACAAGCCTGTCAAGGTTTGAACTGAACCCAGTCTGGTTCTGGTTATACACACACATACATATACATATAATAACAAGTTATATAACATATTATATGAATATATAATGTATAATTTAATATACATTGAATTAATTATAGCATTTATAATATATTAACTTAATATTATATATTGTATTACATAGAATAATGTAATATCTTATTTTATATATTTATATAATATATACTTATTTATATATTAATATACTTATTTATGTATAATATATACTTATTTATATATTATCTGTATTAAATACATTATATGTAATTTATATAAAATATAATAAAGTAAAAATATTTTGCATTATATATTAATTTTAAATAGTATCTGGCACACAGTAAGCGCCCTGTAAGGGTTTGGAGTCAACACTAGATGCACTGCATAGAAAGGAGACCATGGTTGCATGCTTTGCAGAGGAAGGCACAGCTAAGTCTTATTACTTGAGATTGGCAGCATTGCATGAGGCCTCAAAGAGAAGGGGGTTTGTAGTGATGAATGTGGCAGCTTTCTGCTTTTACATCCCATCACTGGAACCCAACAAAATCTCCAAGGTATACAGCCAGTTCTATACTCATGCCTTTGATTATGCCGTCACCTACTGTTCAATGTGTGTAAAGCAAGTTGGATGCTCAATCTAGTACAGAGAAGCGCTCAAACCCTGCCCAGAGAGCTTACAGCCCACTAAAAAGACGCAGACACAACGATGCATGGCACCAGGTGGGAACTCTCGGTGGGATCACCGTGTAAAGTATACAATTGCCTAACACCTGAAACTAATACAAAATAATGACTATAAACTGTAATTGAAAAAAATGTTCTTTTAAAGAGATGTGGACAGGGATGTGACATGGCTGTGGAATGAGAAGGAGCAGTAGAGAGAAGCAGAGTTGGAGAGCAAGTGGGTCAGAGAAACCCTGGCGGCTCTGGGAGGGCCTAGTGCTAAAGCCTTCGCATTGCTGACTCAGGTAAAACCTTTTAACATTAAATGTTGTTCAATGTACACTACCACATCAAAGAATAACTCTGAAATCATATTTCAAGAGCATAATGCCTGACTTCTGCCCCACGGCCCCCAGCCCACTCCCCAGCCAGTCTCCATCACTGCCTCCTCCCAACCTGTTAGAACACTGGGTTGATATTCTATAAGCTACCACACCATTCGGCCATCTTCTGGGAGGAGTGGGGCTGAACTAGTCTTGGATGGGCAGGTGAGGCTAGTCTTGGATGGGTAAATTAGTCAAGGAGCAGGTGAGAGGAGAGGGCATCAAAGGGGTCACGTGGATATGCAGCCATCCAGGCCTGCTCCTGAGACCTACGGTGGGCCGGGACATGGGGAAGAGCAGAGAAGGCGGGTAACCACAGAGAGGTACACCTGGCGGACGTTTCCCAGGAGAGCTGGGTGGAGGGAGACCAGGTATTTTATAACATGTGGTAGAACAGCAAGATTTTGTACACCAAACTGAAATGGAGCTCCTTTAGTTTAAATGGATCTGTTACTGTTTCCTGAGCAACCTACCTAACTTGGGTTGGGGATGAAAGGGGCAACAAAATGATTGTTTAGACATCTATGTTTGTTTCTTCTGGCTGAAGAAACTATCATTTTAGGAAATTGTTCAGTCAATGTAAACTTCACCTCCCTGTTAGTGATTTTTATCCCTTCCCCCTGTCCCATCCATGATGGTATCTGGGTTCAGGAGTAGAAAAAGGCCCCATCTACTCAAGGGAAGCCTGGGTTTCTTCTGTTGGGTTTTTGGGGTTTTGCTGCCCTCTGCTGTAAGAGGACTGAACTGACGGGACTCCTGTGCTAAGGCCACCTGAGGAAATTTGCAGTGTTCTGTCCCCAAACCCTGAGTAGGCCCAGTGATCTTCCTGGCTCACTTTAGCTCTGACTGGAGCTGGGGTCCCCCCATCCGCCTGAGCCTTGGCTGTGGTTCCCAAACATGCTGGCCCCAGCAGCCCACCCTGCAGCTTTCAACTGTAGAAGCAAACTAGCCTGGAGGCACACACTCTATTCACCTGAGCTAGAGAGGCCCTCCCAGCTCTCCCTCCTCCTCCCCCCTCCCCCCCACAGTGAGCTTGTCAGCCAGCACCCTGAGCTCCCTCCTTCTTCAAGGGACAGAGGGGAACCTGGGAATCCCTTCCATTCCCGGGAGCCAGGGAAGCTTAGGAGTAACCTGCACTCCACAGCACCAAGTGGGAGACAGGTCACGAGACTGCTGTTTTCAGCTTTATTCCCTCTCCGGACTCCCACTGGTGGGAGAGCCGAGGTACACATGCAACTGTTTGCTAGGCCGCCTTCATTTCCCTCCTCCCTCCGGACCGGCCCCAGACCCTTTCCTGTGCAGAAGAAACTTCCTCCTTCTCTTCTAGGCCTTTGCCCTTTCCCCTGACTCCCAGAGGACCACAGGGTCACCAGACCTCCAGGGTCCTCAGCAAGCCCAATATGAGAAGCACACCCCAGATTTTTACCCCTCCCCCCAGCTTTGTTTCTACATAAAGGAGCCTGGAGAGGAAGCTGTGCCGCCTTCAACACGGCCAGGGTTGAACCTGAGGAGCGGCGGTGAAGAATTGAAGAAGACAGACAAGAGAATAAAGCTGGGGCTAGATGGGAAGCGCCTCTTAGACGGAGAGAGAGTGCCACAGCCTGCAAGCCGAGTCTTTATTTATAGCCAGATTCCACGAGGCAAAGTAAGGGCGTGGTCAAGATGTTTACCGTGTTCTCGCGGGTTTTGAATCTACTCAGTTACATGCACCTGAACCCTACCAAGCTTTGTTTTGGCAGCACTTGCTGCACCTCCCGCAGCCTGTATCACTCAGCCACCTGGGACCACAGGTTTGGACCATAAGGTCAAGCTTACAACTATAGCCGTTGGCTATAATTGTGCTGGAAGGGCTTTGCCCTCCAAGCTGGGACTTGCACGTGGCTTTGCCCTCTCATTAGTCCGAGGCTGGAACCTGTCCTAACACTGTGGCCGCTCTCCACAGGAAGCCACGTGAGAAATGTGCTCAAGAGAAGAGCAAGGTGGTGGCCTTTGGGTAGAAGGGAAGGGGGAGTGGGGGAGGGTCCTGAAGAGAAGCCAGCAGGCCCACGGGAGAGGCAGATAACAATGAGGAGAAGGAAAGGCCTGTGAGCAGAGTCTGGTACCATTTTAAAGAATTCCCACATTGTGCAATTCAGGGGGGAAGTGCAAGGCGAGCTCAGCCTCTCCGGGGAAGCAGGCTGCAGGGACAAAGCAAGGTGGAGCCTCCCTCTCACCACTTCTTCAGGCAACAGAAAGATCAGGGACCCCAGGCTACTCTCTGGGCAGGCGGAGGGGGGGGTGGGTCTGGGAGCAGGAGAGTGGGGTCAGAGCCAGTGACACCGGCGTGAGCCTGGCCCTTGCCTTTTACCAGTTTATGAGCATGTAGCCGGAGCTTCCCTCTCACCATCTAGAAAACAGGAGGGGTAGGTACCGCTCTGCCTCCCTCAGTCATTGTGAGGGTTAGAGGAATGGAGTGATGTACATGGAAACGCTGACTGCCCACACTAAGGCAGGATGGTATCCAAATAATCCCTATTGTAGACCCAGCAAGTAAGTGGGTCCAGGCGGTTCCCAAGATATGTTAGCCTTGACCCCCAAGTTTACTCCATCACTGCAGACAGAGAGGGGGAGAGAGAGAGAGAGAGAGAGAGAGAGAGAGAGAGAGAGAGAGAGAGAGAGAGAAAGAATGCTGCCTGGGCTCAAAGCTGGCCCATGGGTTTAAAGAGGCACTTTCTTAAGGACTAAGGAAACTGGATCATGACCTTAACTGAGAGGAGAGGAAAGTTATTATTTATACATTTCCAACAAAAAACAGGACCATATCGCCATCAGAAAGCAGATTCTTGGCCCAGGGGCCCAGCTCCTCGTGCTGCCCATGGAGCTCAGAGCCTAGGAAAGAATATGATTTGGTGAGGTTCAGGTCTGCAACTTCAGAAAAGTAACTCAGGATGTCCTGGATAGGATGGGTTGAAGAGGCAGAGATCATAATGCCAGGAATCACTGGGCAGGAGTTCCAGCTGTGGGAGGAGCCACTTCCTGGAGCCGAGTCAGACGGGAGCCTATAAAACACACCTGCTGCTCATTCGCCCTGAACCTCCTGGACTTGCCCTCCCACCTCTGGGTCTGACCAGGTGAGTGGACTTTTAGACCGAGAGAGCACAGAGGTAAGGGCGAGGGGCTGCTGGAGGTCATGGGGACAGGAAAGGTGGAGGGAGGAGGGAAGATCTTGCCTTGGGTCCAATAGGGTCTACCTTGTAGTTATGGCTCCTAAATGGGAAGGGAGTGATCAGCCTAAATTCTTGCCAATGTCTGGCCTCTGGCAACTGAGACAGCTGGGGAGGGAGTGTTCTCAGCCAGTTCCCTCTGAAAGACACCATCGTGGATGCTGATAGAGGATGAGGAAAATGCTGACAGCCCAAAAGACCACGAAATACCGTCTAGTGTCCTTTTCTCTACCTCGAATGTAATTTCCTGCCTGCTTCCTTCCCACCTTTCTTTCTTTCTTCATTCATTCATTCATAAATCACTCACATATTCAACATGTGTTTACTGAGCTCTTACCCAACACGCGGGGCTGTTCTGGACACCAGAGTAAACATGTGGGCAAAAGTGGGGATGGTGAATGGGGTGGCAATCCCTGTTCCCGGAGTTTCGATGCTTCCATTTCAGTGAGGGGCCTACATTTATTGGATCTCCTATGTGACCACAACAGCACCTCATCTTAGAGATACAAACATGAAGGAGATGGAGGCTTTGGCTGTGTGTGTGTGTGTGTGTGTGTGTGTGTGTGTTTGCACTAATGATTAGTTTCAGGTACCAGCAGCCTCAGGGTAGTTTCCAAAGGAGGATCAATGGCCTAAGATTTCACAAGACCATAAAGCATCTGTATTGGATTTTAGGTGGACTAAACTCCCAGCTAGATGTCCTGCCAGCAAACCCAGGGGCTGTGCCAGCCTCCTCTTAAAGGGCCCACAACCAAGTGCCCCCCAAAGTGTCCCCCTAAGAGCCCTCCCAAGATGCCCTGCTTTCTGCTCTTCCTGCCATGACAGCCCCAGGGCTGCTACGGCCTCAGCTGACCGTGGCCTCTGACCTCTACCCGTTGCCCTTGATCTGGGGCTGCTTCCCACCTGGACCCTGAGCATTAACCGAGGAACCGAAGGGCCAAGGACCAGGCCTGGGCTCCTTGCCCCTCCGTCCCTCTCCACCCCTTGATGGGGGTCACCTGTAGAATGTGACCACGTGGGAGCTGAGTCTTAGGGGCTGGGTTCAAACTTGCTTTCCTGTTGGGTAGACACCACTGCTCTGAATGAGCTGCTTTACTACAATAAATATTTTTCAATCCCTTAAGCCCGTGTGTTTTTGATTCATGTTTCCACTCTACTTGCCATGTCCTACTCTTTCTCTCTGAATAGATAGATGGCTGGGTGTTCAACATGGCCTGAATAGGAGAAAATCGAAGTACCAAACAGAAAGGAATTACTTATTAGACACACATGTACGCTTTGGTTTAATAAACCTAATATGTGGACACATTACTGAAACAAACAAATTAGAGATATGCTGGTATATCAGAAGAATATTAATGCAAAACATATGTTTAAAATGTCTCTTTAAGTAATCATCTTTTAAGTGACTGTGACAGAAAGTGCCCTTTTCTGTAAAAAGACATGAATTTGGACATTATTTCATAAATACCCTTTCAATAAAATATGATATCAGTCTACATTTTTTGCTCAGTGTTTGCTGATGAGTCAGCTGATATTTAAAGAGGATTTGTGCAAAGGAGTGGCCGGCTACCCTGAGTTCAGATGAGGGACGACACCCCACTGGCTCCTTACACAGGAGGAGGCTAACTGAATTAAGCCCTTGCCATCCGCACATTAAAATAGAAACCCATTGTCAGGTATAGCAGCAACAGGAAACTAATACAAACAGATATATAAAAATATATATGGTATATTCATAAAATGAAATACTTATAAAGAGAACAGACTCAATGACATAGTTGAAATCTCACAAATATAATGTTGAGTGAACATTATAATATAATGTGGAGTGAACATATACTGCATGATTGATTGATTTCTATTTATCTGAAGTTCAAATACAGGCAAAACTAATCTATGGGGTTAGAGTTCAAAATAGTGGTTACCCTGTGTATTGAATGAAAGGGAGCAAGAGATAGCTTTTTGAGGGGCGTAACTGTTCTTTTCTAAAAAATATTTTTTTATATATCAAAGAGGAGGAGGACAAGATAGAAACATCAATGATGAAAGAGATTCATTGATTGGCGGCTTCCTGCACACCCCCCACTGGAGACTGAGCCCACAACCCAAGCATGTGCCCTGACCAGGAATTGAACCTGAGCTGTAGGTCGACACTCAACCACTGAGCCACGCCAGCCAGATAGAAACTGTTCATTTTGATCCAAGTGGTGACTAAATGCATTTTCTATACTTAAGGTTTATGTAATTGCTCTTTAAAAGTTATATCTCAATTTTTTTTTTAAAGACAATGGCGAAAGGATAGAGTACTCAATTGTTGTTGGGCCAGTTATTTATGGAGTAAAAAATATTTTTTAAACTTCTTTGGTTTTAAATTTGCTGTTCCTCCACCAGAGGGCACCCCTACACAACAATAAGTCTTGGTCAGTAACACCTAGATGGCCACTGACAGGCAGCCTGGCTTCCCAGCCCATTTGCCCTCATAGTCACTATTGTGGGAGGCACGCGTGTAGCCAAACAGTCACAGCAACAGGTGGTAAGTGCTGTGACCAAACGTTTTCTCCAACAACCAGATAAGACCTGGAAAGGAATCTGTGTACATGTGGTCTGTCTGCCTAAAAGTCAAAACCTTAACATCTGGGAATATTTGTGTGACTTCTGAGCCCTACACGTCTTACAAGGGGATTTCATTGAGTTGCTGGCATCCGTATTTAGTGTGAAAAGTTTTTAAGGACAATAACTCTTTGGAAAGGTCCCACCGAAAGAGGACATTCTTTTTCCACTCAAATGAACTCGCACATCTCTGCAGGTCAAGTGCCGTCTGTTTTCGGTTTATCACAGTCTGCTGCTATTCGGTCGTCCTTTCTTCCCACAGTTATGAGCACTTTGCCATGCCCAGTTCCTGTGCTGGCACCTGGAATCCGAGGTAAATGATGCTCATTCCCTTTCCTCCAGTGGGTGACACACTGGGGGTGACGGACGCAATAACCACAGTCAGTAGGAGTATCGCAGGGACAACGGAGGACAGGGTGGAGGCAGGAAGGGGAAGGGGTGTTTTCTGGGATTGTGATTTTTGAAGTTGTGAGAGTTGAACAGGAGATGAAGGACCTCCTAGGTGTAGAGAATATTGTTCCCAATACACCCCAACACAAGTATAGACAAAAGACATTAGCATGGTGCTACTGTAAAGGTACCAGCCATGTAAAGTACTTTGGAAAGACTGGAAAGGGAAGAATTAATTTGCTGGAGTCGCCTATAGGAAGATTTCAGACCATTCCCAGGGTGACCTGGAGAAGAATGAGGTTCACTTGGTGAAAAGTGGTTTGCACAAACAACCAGCAGGTGGCGCCCACCCTTCCCCACAGCATGCAGCCTGGCTGGATCCCTCCCAAAGTAGGACACCAGGAAGGAGCCAAATAGAGGGGCCTGCCTGGGCCACCCTCACCACACGCACATCCCACAGCATATACCCGAGCTCTTCTGTACCCACTACCCAGAAAATGAGAATGGAACCAGCCATGGTGAAGAAAGCACCATATTGGCTTCAGAAGAATGTAACTTCGGTGCTTTCTCTTTCAGAGAATAAAGAAATGTCTATTGAGCACTAAGAACAGTAGGGGTACAACTAGGGGTACAAGGAAGCAGTCTAGGTGTGGTGAGAAACCTGGGGCAGCTCTGTGACCACTGAGCCACTAGGAGAGGCTGGCCTAAAGCCTGGCAGCTGCCCCAGGCAGGGACTGATCGCCCACAAAAGAAACACACAGCCCTGGCCCGTATGGCTCAGTTGGCTGAGTGTCATTCCCATTCACCAAAAGGTTGATTCTCAGTCAGGGCACATGCCCAGGTTTCAGACTCGATCCCCAGTAGGGGGCGTGCAGGAGGCAAGCCATCCATGTTTCTCTCCTGCATGGATGTTTTTCTCTCTCTCTCTCACTCTCTTCCTCCCTCCTCCTCCCTTCTTCTTTCTCTCTAAAAATCAATGAAAACATTTTTTTTAAAAAAAGAAACACATATACAGAAATGAAATAGGGTGCAGAGCATTGACCTATGAACCAGGAAGTCGCAGTTCGATTGAGGTCAGGGCACATGCTTGGGTTTCCTGCTCAATCCCCAGTAGGGGGCGTGCAGGAGGCAGCCAATCAATGCTTCTCTCTCATCATTGATCCTTCTATCTCTCTCTCCCTCTCCTTTCCTCTCTGAAATCAATCGAAAACAATTTTTTAAAGAAACGGTAAAGGAAGTCCTTAGGCGGGCAGAAAATGACATTAGAGGGAATTTGAAGCTGCACCTGAAGTGGTAATTATGTGGATGGATATTAAAACATTTTTTAAAATTATTTAAATCTCTTTTTAAATGGTACAGCGACCCAGAATGCTGAAAACCTAAAACCATATCACAATGGCTAGTCAGGGCACCAGCAGCGCAGGGCCCAGCCCTCCTGGGAAGTGCCCCTGAGCAGGTTCAAGGTGGCCGCCCCCAGCTCCTGCCCAGCAGGGGGAGCCTGTGGACTTTGAGAAAGACACTGCCATGCCACTGGCCTGTCCCTCGGGGATGACAAGCTCCCTAGGCCAGGCAGGACAGGGCTCTCCAACAGGGAGACAGGTTGGATTCCCTCAAGGATAAGTTATAAAACCTGAGTTGGTGGACTATTAGGCCACCTGGTCCTTACCCAGGTTTTCCCACTAATTGGCTGTGAAACTTTGTTTGGGCACCTACGTCTCTGGGCCTCAGCTCCCTCACTGTGACATGGAGGGCGGAACTAGCTGATGTCTGAAGGCCCTCCATGTCCCACGCTCTCTAATTCCTTGGTCCTACCCTGTCCTGAGCCAGCTGGGCCCCTCTGTGTCTGCTCTGGTGTAGCCTCCAGCGGCCAGGAGAGGCCGAGCCTTCCCCTCTGGGGACAGGTTAGAGCGAGAAGGCTTTGAGAAATCAGAACCTGAAAATCAAGCTCAAGTAGTCCCCGTGTCTGTCAGTCATCACCCCCACATCCCATATGCAACCACCGTGCAAAGCACTTTATATAATTCTTGCATTTCATTCTCCATTCCCACCCCCAGAGCAAGGGAGATAGAAAAATTACAGTGGGGCCTTGACTTAGGAGTTTAATTCGTTCTGAGACCAAGCTCGTTAAGGAGCTCATTAACTCAAATTACTCTATCAACTCAATGCAAAAAATCTGCCGAGAGACAGCTGGTATCTCAAAAAGCTCGTTAGTCGGGACACTCGTAAGTCAAGGCCCCACTATAAGCCAATTCTACAGATGAAGAAAACCGAGACCCAGCGATGTTAAGAAATTTGCCTACAGTCAAACAGCTACTAAGAGGTGGGGCTGGCATTTGAGCCAAAGGCTGCGCCCTGACACCGGCTGCCATGCTCAGGGGCTTCCAGGTTCCTCGAGGCCACCAGGAGCTGTGTCCTGACCCCCCTGAGAAAGGCCTCCATCTGTGTTTGCTCCTCAGAATCACACTGACCTAGAAGGGTGCTTCAGTCCTATGGTCCAGCTGTCATTTTGCATGTGAAGAAGTTAACTCAAAAGGGTTTTTAATGTTTACAACCTCTTACGCCTGACCATGTCTGTTCTTATACAAGCCCACTCTCAGAATATGGCTGAATGATAATTCCACACGTTACACTGGGCTAAAACTCGGAGTTTACATATAACTGCCAACTATGATCTCAGTTCTTCATGACAAGTGTTCAAAATAAAGATGAATTTTTTAAAAATGCATGTTTTATAGACCTGGATATTTCAGCATCATTTAAGTAACTTGGCCACAATCACATAACTGAGAGTCAACTCATAAGAACTGAAACCTTAATCCCCCCCATTCCAACTGTGAGCTTTCTACCACACCTCTTTTCTTCTAAGTCACTTTCTACCTCCAAAGCCTGTGATAAGCCATGTGTATATGAGTGCGAGTGTGCGTGTGTGCGTGTGTGTGTGTGATGTTTATGAAAGAGGAAAATGGCAAGAAAATAAAATGTTCAAAATGCTAAGACCAGCTGGATGGAGTCGTGACAAGTGGCACCATCAACAAGAAAGACCCTTCCTCTCCTCCTGAGACCAACTCCCAGAGTCCAGGGCTCTCAGAGGGTCCTCCCTACCTGTCTCCTCTCAGGGTCTCAGTTGGGCCATTTCCTCTGCGCCCCCCACGCAGGGCAGGGCTCTGCTCTGTACCTAGAAGTCATCCTCCCCAGAGGCAGCCCTGCCCCAGCCCCTGAGCCTTCTCTGGAAGTTGGAGAGGGGCCAGGGAATAGCAGGGGGCCCCTCACATTCTCCTCATTGTTAATGATGGAGAGATAGGATCACCTCCCGGCTGCCGGGACCTAATTACCGCCCGCTCAGAGTTTCGGTTGCTGATTAAGGGCGCTCCTCCCTGGCTGAGGCTCCCATCAGGACGCCTGTTGAAACTTGCTACCGAGGACGGATTAAGGTCAGTGCAGAGGCCAGGGTCCCACCCGTCTAAACTCAGCACTGGATCAGGAACAAGCCAGACTTTTCAAACTTCGTTGTCTTGAAACCCTGCCCTCCTGCGTCTCTGCCCAGACCAAGAAGGGAGAGGCCCGCCCAGCTCACCCAGTCCTCAGGGCCTCCAACCCAAATTGTTTCTCCAAACCCCTCTCACATGAGCATAGTTCCCTTCTCCCCAATCAGAAGACTCTCCAAAACCTGAACTCAGGACTGTGAACCCACATCCAAGCCTAGAACCTTCCCAACTTGAACTTAGCACCTTTGGGTCATGGTTTGGCTTTCACCATCCCATCCCCATTTCCATCTCCTCCCCAAGTACACCAAGTTTTCCCATTTGTTTCGGAGTTTTCCTCTTGCTCTTTCTCATCTTTAAGGCCTCTGTTCACACGTTCCCTTCTTGGGGAGACCTGTGGGGCCTGCCCCTTGAGATACAGTTGTTCGGCATCACACCATCAAGTTTATTTCCTTCCTAATCCTACCACTCTCTGCAATGACTTGCTCATTGGTGTATTTCTGCCTCCCCAACTTGTATAAGCACCATGAGGGATCTTTGTCTCTGTCATTCGCCTCCCCTCTCCGGATGCCTAGCATGTGGTTGGTGCTTAATGAATATTCTCTTGAAGGAATAAATAGAGGAGCCTCTACTCATTCAATTCTATCAATCTTTACCCACTGCAGTGGGGCTTGAGATCTCTCTTCAAACACACTCACATATTCACACACATCACACACACTCGAGGTTGCACTGAATGGTGGCAACCTTCCCATCCTGCTCAGCCTCACACATGCCTTTGCCACTTTTGACCTGCCCTCCAGTGGAAACCTTTTCCTTCCTCTGTGTCCTAGTGAGCCTCTGGGCCTTTGCTTTCCCCTCTGACCAATAGCTCTGCCAGCTGTTCCACACCAGTTGAACCCTCGCCATTCTTCAGTGCAGGACCAAACATTATGTCTTTGAAGTGTTTGCAGATCCTTGGCATCTCACCCCTTTCTCTGGGCGCCCACGCATTTTCTCACTAGTGGAATATTGACCATGCTGTGTTTTGTTGTTGTTATTTTGTGCTTCTGCCTCCCAGGTAGTCTGTGGCATCTTCTTGAACACAGATATCTGTCTTATTCGCTATTGTATTCCTAAGGCTGACCAGCACATACACATAGCAGGTGCTCAGCACATGTCAGTGGGATTGCTTGGGAGGTCTGGCCCTTTATTACCTGATCTTTTAGCTCCATGACTGTCTCTGGTCCCTTTAATCACTACTCCCCCTGTTACCTCCTAAATGTAATAACTTCCTAAGTTTCCACTTCTAAACCTCTCCTGCTAGTTCTCCACACTCTTTTCCATAGAGATGCCAGGGTTTAAAGTAGGTCTTCAATTCCCAGCACACAGGAAGCCCTACCACATGGGGTCTCTTCCATAACCCTGAGGCCAGCCCTGCCATTGACCTCATCAGCCTCTGCCCAGCCAGGCAGCATCCGTGGACAGACCTAACTCTTTAAAGGGCCTCTGAAGAACCCTTCTGGCACTCAACACACACACCCAATGCAACAGAAATGGGGCAGGTTTCTGCCTTATGCCAGGACATGACCTCAGAAAGTGAGCACTTAGGACTCTTGGGCTGGTGCTCTTTGGGATGCATCGTCTGAAAGTAGGAAGGATGGAACCGAAGGAAATTCAGTCCAGGGGCCACTCTGCCTCTTCAGCCTGTGGAGTTGGATTTTAGAGAGCGATTCCAAAGAGGACAGTGTTTCTGTGAAAGCATTATCAAGTCACACAACCGGAGGACAACAGCAAAGCCTATAAATGTAATGTAGCCACCAAGCACGTAGGACCATTCTCTTACAGCACTGTTCTCAGAACGGTGCAACAGCTCTGCATGGGGGATGGCCGGGAAAAAGCAACAGTTACAGTTCTAGGGTAACTATACTCAGGCCACTAAACTCCCACCCACAGCACATTAACTCTCACATGTTCGCCCTGAGCCTGAATGGGTGCTTAGCTAAGTCTGAGTCCTCAATTAAAAGGTATAGCAACACCCACATTTTTAACCCCCTACCCCCACCCCAGTGAATGTCCAAAGCCAGTTGGCAAGATTTAAGGGAAAACGCACCAGAATTTGAATCATGACACCCTCATTTGTGGACCTTATTCAACAAGCATTTATTGAAGTCATTCTCTGTGCCGGGCACTGTACCAGACCCTGCGGAGAAAGAAGAAAACAGAACAGACATGGATGTCGGACACATTCCTTCAAACTTGTGGGCCTCTGCTTGTTCATTAAAAATGGGGGAATGGCTACCCCTCAGAGAAGGTGGGAGGATTTTATGAGATAGTATGTGTAATCGTAGAACTATTTATATTATCATCATTGTTATTAATAAAGCAACATGGCAGCAATACATGTGAAAAGCCATGCAATTTTTTCAACTCTTGACCTCAATATTTATGCTAAGAAATGTACCCTAAGGAAAAACCCAAATATAAAGATATATATGATGGAAAGAGATAGGAAGAAAATAAAGCACCTACTAAGTATATACATTTTGCCAAGCACTGGGTGAAATACCTAAGACTTGTTAATTCATGAAAATGATCAAAGGAAAAACAAAACAATATAAGCAACCTAAATACTCGTAATGAATGGAATATTTTAGAGTCATTTAAAGTAATTATAAAGACTATGTAGCAATACACAAAATGTGCATGACATCATGGTATTTGAGGAAAGTAGGTCACAGAATGTAGGAATGCAGATGACGGTTGCAGCTATGTGCGGTTCCCAGGCAGGAGCACGGCCACATGAACAACAGGCTTGCTCTAGAATGATGGGCTTATGAAGGAGACATTTGCCAAACTGTTTGCAATATTGTTTTACCAGTTGTACCGGTTAATAATGCGGATGTTTGTCAATAGATGGAGTTACACATATGTTGATATATATGTGATTTGATATTATGCTATTTTGTTGTATTGCTCCTTCAGATGACCACTTATTCCAAAAAAGTTCTGTGGGGACAGTATCCACAAATTACCTGAAAGATGGGGGAAATGTGTAGCTAGCGATGGACAATACTTTGAATAAAGCACTTTTGATGTTTCTCTTAAATTATCGTGTTTTCTTTGATTACAAAATCTGCATTATTAACCAGTACACGTGGTATTGTTTTATTGTTTTTATGGGTGTACTTTTCTCGAGGTGCTCTATTTGCAGGTCATGTCCATTTCGAGAGGGGAAGACAAAGATATTTTCATGCTTGAAAGTTTTGATAAGTAGCAAGTATCAGAAGAGGTATCCGTTGCATTCAATTTATTGCTATTTCCTGAAAAATAAGTGGAAGAGTTTACATTTAGCTTTTCGGTTATTCATAGCAAGCCTTCACAAACCAAGGCACTGCTATGGCAGCGTCCACTAGCACCTACAACTACTGGAGGACTTGATGTCCCTAGATTGTCATAAGCACAGGCTGACTTCTCATGCATCATCTGTCCTCTTATTCTACCACCCACCTGTCTATCCATCTGATGATTTACTCTCTGTCCACCCATCCACCCAGGCATCAGCACAAAACTTCCCTCTAGGAATTAGGACTTTATTAAAATGCCCCAATTCTTTAGCTGACTTAGTATGAAAAGTCAAGGTCCAGGGTTCCTAAATGGGGCCAATGATGCAATAGGACAGGACCCAGGAGACGTGCTTCTCATCTTGCCCCAGTCCCTGGTGGGCTGTTCAATAGCTGGTTCAACAACTGGGCAGGCTGCCAAGACCTATCCTAGGAACAAAGGGCCCCAGGAATTAGGTCACATTGGTCACCAGTGTCCTCCCTGTCCCAGGAGCACCAAGCTCACTAGCTAGAGCAGGATCTTCAAGGCATTCCTGGCATTTTCCACCTAAATCTATCACATACTGGCCCTGGAGGTGGAGTGGGAGAGGCTGTGCAGTCATGTACTTGCTAAGCTGCCAGCTGAAAACCTGTTTTAATCAATCAAATAATGGGCCCTTATTACATAAGCCTTGATTATGACCTTCTCAATCAAGCATTAATTGGGGTTGATGAGGACAGTGTACCCTGGACCTTCTCACCCTTGCATCAGACAACTTACAGTCCTACCCTAAGCCCTAATGAGGTTAGCTGGGGCAACTGAGACACCACCAGCTGGGTGACCGGATGTGTTCACAGAACAGACTGACTAATTAAGAATTTTCTGAGTATGTGTTTTTTGTGAGGTCCAGTTCCAGAGCCTGGGAATGCAGGGTCAAACCAAGCACACTTCCTGCCTGTGAGGAGCACATAGTTCAGTGGAGAAAACAGACCCTAAAGGAGAGATAATCAGTGCGGAAGGGGCCATGACAGCAGTAAGGACAGGGTGCAGTGAGAGGAGCAGCAGCCACATCTGTCTAGACCAGTGGTTCTCAACCTTCCTAATGCCACGACCCTTTAATACAGTTCCTCATGTTGTGGTGACCCCCAATTTCATTGTTACAAATTGAACATAATTAAAGCATAGTGATTAATCACACAAAAAATATGTAATTATATATGTGTTTTCCAATGGTCTTAGACGACCTCTGTGAAAGGGTCATTCGACCCCCAAAGGGGTAGAGACCCACAGGTTGAGAACCGCTGGTCTAGACAATCTGTCTGGGCCTCAGGGAAGGGGCACTGGAATGGGGCCAGCCAGCACAAGCAGACATGGCTGTTCTTTGCTAGGTAAACCCAAGAAGCAGCGAGGGGAGCGAGGGAGGGGGCCATCCGCAGTCCAGGGCAGCTGCTGCTCACACAGGCTCTGAGGCAGCAGCCACTCTCTTCAACAGTGCAGCTCAGATTTAGAAATGTGAGCCATGGAAGGACCTTCTGGGGGGTCCTGGAACACACTTTAAGCTTTCACACATCCAGGTCACTGCACTTATTCCTTTTGTCTAGAATACCTTTTCTTTTTCCACCTGACCCCAAAGCCCCCCAACCTAGTGCAATGCCTGGACCACTGGATCTCCCAGGCTCAACTCTCAGGTTTCCTCTTCTGGGAAGCCTTTCTGGAGTAACTCATCCCCAGAGTCACTTCCACATCCCCCTCTGCTCTTCCAGTGTGTGTTTTCTTGTTTGTTTTGTGTGTTTTTGTTAATCCTCACCTGAGGATATTTTTCCATTGATTTTTAGGGAGAGTGGAAGAGAGAGGGAAAGACAGAGAGAGAAACATCGATGTGAGAGAAACACATCAATTGGTTGCCTCCTGCACGAGCCCCACCAGGGCCTGGGCCGATGAGGAGCCTGCAACTGAGGTATGTGCCCTTGACTCAGAATCGAAACCAGGTCCCTTTGGTCTGCAGGCCAATGCTCTATCCACTGAGCTAAACCAGCTAGAGCTCTCCCAGTGTTTTATCCGCAGGAGCCAGCACATTGCCTGGCACACAGTAGGTATTCAACATTTGATTGTTAAGAGACTAACTCCTCCCAAGACTGACTCACACTCAGGTGATCCAGAAGCACCATCCAAAACCACTTCCTGCAGGGCTGAGCTTGTTGTCACGGCAGGAGACTTGGAGAATTCGGGCAGCTCCCTAACCACTAAGCCACAGACCAGCTTCCACCTCCAGCACCTCATTATCTGATGTTTACAGGAAACTTGGAGCCCAGTGGGCACCAGGCAGCAATCAGCCACTCCACAAGTACTGATTGTGCACTCACTATATACAGGGCACCATAGCACCAGGAACCTTCAGTGGCAGGAAAAGAAGTGGGTGGAACTCACTAGCCATCAAAAATAAGGTTGTTTATTTTTAATTAATGGAAAAGATGATTTGATTTATATTGTCCTCATTATACTTCCCCAATTTCCCCATAGTGGGCCCATCTTACTTGTGTAGCTAGATTTTTATTTAAAACAACTTTTTTGTTGTTGTTAATCCTCATCCGAGGATTTTTTTCCATTGATTTTTAGAAAGAGTAGAAGGGAGGGGAGAGATTGAGAGAGAGAAACATCGATGTGAGAGAGACACATCGATTGTTTGCCTCAAATAGAGCCTGCAACTGAGGTAGGTGCCCTTGGCCAGAATCGAACCCAGGACCCTTCAGTCCGCAGGCTGACGCTCTATCCACTGAGCCAAACCAGGGCTAAAACAACTTTTTAGGGCAATCTGAGCAGGAGTAGCAAAGATTTAGGCATGTAATCACAGACTAATATTATTGATAAATTACCAATAGGATCCATTTGCTATATACCTAATTAGTCATTAGTCAAGAATGGGGAAGCGAGGAGACCCTCTCTGAAGTCTGGCTTCTTTGCAGTCTTTCTGGTTCTCCATCTTTCTTGCCTATCCCTTATAGGGGCCTCCCTGCTGTACACCCAACTCAACACTAGGTGGCAGCCTAATCACAGGCCCTTGCTAAATTAGCCCAGCCCTCTGCTTGGCTCAAAACCAAGGCCTGGGGCTTCAAGTGGGTTACCTAGTGCCAGGCATGTCTCATGATCCGCCCTTCCCCACAGCTGGGGACCAAGGAAAGCTTCCTGCTGCCAAATACAGACGGAAGCCATGGAGACAAGAGGAGGTTTGGGCTAGGTCCCCAGTCAGCGCTTCTGCCAGCCGAGGCTACCTTTCCAACACAAAGGTCCAACACAGCCCGTGGTGCAGTGAGGGAGGAGCTGGGGCCTGGGTGGCGGCCGAGCGGCTTGGCATGGCAGCCTTTCAGGCCACAGGCTACTCTGCCCACAGGGCCTGGAGTTCCCTGTGGCCCTGAGGCCCCTCTAGGATCCCATCAAGCCTAGTGACACAGACTTTCTACGTTCAACTTTTCTCTCTACTGACTCCTTCCCCTCAATATAACAGCCCGATCAAACCTTTCCCATCCGAAAACGATTCTGGTCTCTCCCTTCGCCATCCCTCTCCGGGCCTTCCCTTCTCCAAACTTACTGGAAAAGTTCCCCTCACTCTCTCCCCTCATCACCTCCCATGCACGCCTCAACCCACTGCGTTCTGACTTCTCCTCCTGTCCTTCAGCATTTGCTGTGTCTGGGGCTTGCCCTGCTCCCACGGCCAACCCCGGTACCTTTCAGCCTTCCTCTCACGGCATCTCTTTGACACAGGCCACACTTGCATCCTCTCCTTGGTCCAACTTCCTGTTCTTCTCCATCCCTCTTTAACATGATCTTGGTCCGTTTCATGCACTCCCCTCAAACCCAACACTCTTAACTCTTTACCTGGGACATATATCCTGAAGATTTCCCAATCTCTACCTTAGGGCCTGACACCCCCTCAGCTCCAGTGCCCCATCACCACGTGACTCAACATGCCCGCGACCAAACTCAACTCATCTCCGTCCCCAGTCCTAACGTACGTCTGTCCCTCCTGTTTTCTGTCTCCATGAAGAAAATCACCAGCAATCCAGTGGCCAAAGCAGACTATTGACAGCCATCATTTACTCCTCCATGTCCCTCCCCACCCACATCCACTTGCTGGCCATGCCCTGCCACAACTACCCCCTCAGTGCCTCTGAAATTTCTCCTGTCTCCAGCACCACCACCACCACTACGACCACTCTTAGCCCCAGAGCAGGTCCTCATCTTCCCTCCCCTGAACACTGGACTCGGTCTCCCCGCTTTTACTCCTGCCCCCACCACTGCATTCTGCCCACTGGTCAGTTCCCTTTATAAAATGCAGAGAAAATAAGTCATTTCTATGCTTAGAACCCTTTGGGGCCCCGAGGGTAGCATCCAAATGCTATTGCATGGCCCAGAAGAACCTTCAGGTCTTGGCTCCACCTGCCTTCTCCAGCCGCATAGCAGCATCCACCCGCCTCCCTGGCCCAGAAAGTGTCCCTGGGCATAGATGCCCTCACCTTCTACTATACCTTCTGTCTGCACTACCTCTTCCATCTCCTTTTTGTCCATTGAGACTCTGTTCAAGAACTGTAAACTTCCGAACCCCAATTCTGAACTCAACTCATCTCCATCCCCAGGCCTAACGTACGTCTGTACCTCCTCCTGTTTTCTGTCTCCATGAAGAAAATCACCAGCAATCCAGTGGCCAGCACAGACTATTGACAGCCATCATTTACTCCTCCAATTGGGTACCCCTTCTCTGTGTTACCTTCATCAAAGTGTAGTCACATGTCCACTAACTTCTGAGCTACAGGCAGAGAACTGTGTGTTTTTGGTCTTTGAGTCCTGGCACCAAGTTCATTGCCTGACACAGAGAACAGGTTAAACAAATGTTTGTCGGGTGGGTAGATGAATGGATGGAAAAATGAAAAATGATAGTCTGGGAAGAGTTCCCTGCTCATTCAGAGGTGGTCTAGTATTTAAATTTCTCATCTCAATCCCAAGCCCTGGCACCCATTCCCTGAAGCCACACCTTCAGAATGACACAAAATAGCACAGCTGAATGCTTTCCCTGGCACGGAGAGGGGGGGGGGGGGCAGATTCCGTAGGTTTCCTACTAAAAAGTTCAGGCACTGAGTAGAATGCAGCCACTGCAGGGCTCCAACTCTGCTCTCACTTCCGCCCAGAGGGATGCTCCTGCCAGAGCAGGGAGATGGAGCAATGCAGGTGAGCACCTGGCAGAAGAAGGGAGGTCTGAGTATCATGTCAGCTTAGGGGGAATCCGGAACAAGAGCACAGAAAGCAGGGCCTCTACTGACGATGCACATGAGATGCAAACACGTGAACAAGTCTTCAGGACAAAGAGTTCACAGGGATGCACTGTGGCTTAATAGCACTGCCGGTGCCGCCATACTTGGTGGAGCCTGTTTTACCGCCTGCGTCTTTGTCCATGCTCTCCCCACACACTGCTTTTTAAAGCCTTAGCCATCCTTCAAGACCAAGTGCAGATGCGCCCTCTGTGAGGCTGCCCCACAGGCACCCACCCCAAGTCTGAATAAACCATTATCTTCCCCATACTTCTGTAGTACGTTGCACATATTTCTTTTACAACACTGATCTCCATTTCTCTTTCATTTGTATAGCTGTCTTTTTCTACCTCCCTGACATAGTTATAAATGCCTGGCAGAGAAGAACTAAGTTTAATCCATGTTTGCATACCTATGGTTCTAACCTTGCATAACAGGCATCTGATAGATGCCCACTGAATTGAATAAAAATTTCAGAGCATTTCAAAGCATTATACAGAAAACACGGTTCATAAGTTCAAAGTCGATGAAGAAAATAGGAGTGATCACATGGGTGGGGCTCATTGGGAAGACTTCCTGGAGGAGGTGTGGCTGGAGGAAGCTACGCAAGGAGGGGCTGAAGGAAGCCTGACTTCGACTTCAGGGAGGGAAAGGCCAGGGTTCCCTCCTTCCTTGCCACCCTTTCCTCCCCACCCAGTATAGACAGTGGCAGGATGTAGAGTGGCCAGAAATGCGGACTCTCAGGCAGACTGCCTGGCTGCATAGCCCAGCTTAGTCACTTACTAGCTCTGCAGTCTTTGGCTGACCACTTCACCCATCCGGTCTCAGTTTCCTCCCCTGTAAAATAGGACAATAATAGTCCGTACCTCGCTAGATTGTGTGAGAACGAAAAGAGTTAATCTATGTAAAACTCTTACTAGGTGCCAACAGCTCATCTCAGTTAACTCATTTAATCCTCACACAGCCCAGTAAGGTTGGTACTAATATTATCCTTACTTTTCAGGTGAAGAAACTGAGCCTCAGAGAGCACGGTGTGGGGAGATCACTCACGTTTCTACCCCAAATGTCAAACATTCTCCAAACATGACCAATGTGAACCTGCCCACCCCAAACCACCCAACTCATTCCCTGAAGAAGCAGAACCACAATCATAGCTCAAAATAATTAACCTTCGCTTTGTTATCATTTGTAACCACCTGCTACACCCTTTCACACTGGATTCTCACTACATCTTGGAAAGAACCGTCAGCACCCCTCCTTTTCAGATGAGCCCTGAGGTCCAAAAAGGGTTGTACCCTGGCTTTTCAGATGAGCCCTGAGGCCCAGAGAGGGGGTGAAATTTGTGCCTCAGGACTCCATCAGAGCAGCCTCCAGCCCAGATCTGGGCCACAGGGCATCGGGCCCTGGGCAGCAGCCCACACCCTCCTCTTCCTCACGCCCCCTCCAGGGGCTCAGCAGTTTGTTCCCCAGATGAACCCACACCAGTCTTTGGCTTCAGGAGCCTCACTCATAGCATCAAGAAGGTTGGGGAGTTTATAATAAAACGTTCAAGACTCCAGGGTCTAGAGATGACAGAAAAGAAAAAGGACACAATAACCAGAGATAAAGAAAAAGTGTTCAAAAGTAATTTGCGAAATCAAGTTGTTTAGTTTGGAAGATGGCAATTTTCCATCTCTATAAAAAAAATATGGACAAAGGAAATGAACCAAAAATTATATGTAAAATAAAACGGCCAATAAACACTTGGAGGAAAAACCAATGTTCTCTTCACAACGTAGGGAGTTCGGCACTCGGGTACCATCAAATAAAGCGGGGCCTTGAGACCACCTTCTGAGAGAGTCATTCGGTCTCTGGCATGTGAGGGCATGAACGTTATTCATGTTCTTTGAATCCACAATTTCATTTCTAGATATCTACGGAAAAATTTATAAATAGGCACAAAAATGTTTAAGAATATTCGTGTTGTGTGTTTTATAATGAAAGGCAACCTAAATAGGGAAGAGGGGGATAATTAAGTAAGTAACAGCACCTTCATTCAGTGGAATTCTTCGCTATTTAATAGCCTTAAAAGGGTAATTGTGAAAATCAGAAGAATAAACAGTATACTGTATATAAAATAATGCCAATATTATAGAAAAATGTCTGTCTACGGGAACACTATACTGAAGTGATTAAAAGCCCAGGCTACAGAGCCAAAGAGCTTCCTCCCACACACTTTTTTCCCCACTTGAGACATGGATTGTATCTGCAGGGGGTTAGGGAAGGAGTGGAATAAGAGACACAAAATTAGGGAAAGACTGGGTGTTACAGGTGCCTAGAACTCCCCAGTCTGATCCTCGAAATACATACTAGACTCTGTGCCTGAAACTGTCCTTCACACGTTCTGTGACATTGGGCAAGGCACTTAACTTCTCTGGCCCTTGTTTTTCTCATCTGAATATAGACAAAATAATGTTACCTACCTCGCTGATGCTAGGAGGACTGGATGAGTCAATAACTGCAATAAAGTAAGTTGTATAAAGTCCTATGTGTTAGCCATTAAGATCATTACTTCTGTATACACGTACTAATAGAAGGATAGACAATCAAATGATTGTTTCTGTGGGTGGGAATGTTTATTCTTCCTTCTGATATCATAATTTTCTAAATTTTCTTTCATGTACCTATAGTACTTTTAATAAGAAAAAATACATATTGCTTTGGAAAAGAGACCAGGGCTAAAAGTCCAGACCCAGATACAAGAGACTGATGATTTACTAGAAAATTGGAGGTGTATGTGGGGGGGTACCCTAGACCATGAAAAGCCGGGCTAGGGAGACTAAAAAGAGCACCCAGGCTGTGTGGTGACTAAGTTAATGTGTGCACAGCCAGTAGTGGCTGAGACGAAGTGGACCCTCAGTGCCTTCATCAGTAAGTGAACTGACTGCATTGCACTAACAGGTCCCTTTCAGGCCTGATGGGCTCCTCGCCACTTCCTCAGCAGTGTCTTCTAGTGTCTGAGGTCAGGGCATTCATTTCACCTGAAACTTACTCCCAGGCCCTGAGTGAAGGTTTAGCTGGTAGACTTTGGCCTCTGTGACTGTTTCCTGGAGCCCCACTGCCACCATCCAGCCCTCCAGCCCTTGCCCATGACCAGCTTCCCTCGACGGTCAGAGATACAGACGCAGTAGTCAGGCCCACACCGGTGTGCATGGAGAAAGGTGACTTCTCTCTTGTCCATGGCTGCCACTTCACCAGCAGATATGGGACGGGGCGGGGGGCGGAGTAACACACACATGTGCCTGATCTGTATTCCTTATAACTCCTTATGCAGCAACGGTTGGCAGGTCCATGGATTCATATAATCCTTGCAATAACTGCAAAGGCCACCAAGCCTTGGTCACTCCCAGTTCAGGAGTCAGGGAGTGAAAGCAGGGTCTTACTCTGGTGGGAGGAGTCCTGTCCCCAGTCCCTCAGCAGCTCCATGTGGATAACTAGAGACAGGCTCACTGTGAGACGGTCCAGCTTTCTGTACCACAAAGTCTGCATAAATTGAAATTATTTCCTTCTGCCTCATAGATAATTATAGTATTACTTTGGATTGATCTGCAAACCACCGCTCCTAACATTAAACTTTATACTCATTTGTTCTGAAAGAGTTAATGGTGTATGAACTAACACACGGGTAATTGAAGGAAGTCTGTGGTAAACCCTTTTGTGGAAAAATAAGCATACCTTTGTTAGTGAATAATTCCACTGTTGTTGTTTTTCTCTAACTTCTGTTTTTAGATTTTTCAAGGTGTGTCTTGTATTTATTATTTATAGTTTGGTGTTTTTTAATAGATAGAATGAGTGATCCATTTGAACATTCATTTTGTATACATTCCTCTTCTCTGTATTCAAACGAACAGCTCACTGCTACTACTTAAATAACAACACCCCCTCCCATATGTTTCAGTGTTCATCAGTTTAAGACACACTTTCACACCCAGTGTGTATTTTTAACCTCACAACAACCACGTGTCCTGAGCAGAGCTTATCACTGTTTTACAGGTAAGGGAGCAGAGGGTCAGAGTGGTTAAGGACCTTACTCAAAGCCTTGTAGCCAGTGAGGTGGTGAGATGGGTTGGTCTCTCTCCACCGCTGAAGATAAGAAACTTGTGTGGGTGCCTTCTTGTCTTCCTAACGTCAAGGTGTCTGAAGACAGTGAGTGCGCACATTTACCAACAGCCCGTGGCCCCTGGATGACCTTGGTGCGCACAGCACACTGCACCTGCACCTCACGCTCTGCCCTTTAAATGAGGACTGAATTCCAAGCCCACTAGTAACTCCCTACTCACTGGCTTTCCCCTTGGCACGTCCTCAGTGTTCCATTTTCTTTCAGTGTGCTCAGAACACCCTGTCATCCTCTCTTAATCCTGGCTTCTCTCTGGGAGGGATAAGTGCTTTGATCAATGAAGGAGGAAATAGTTCAAAGCAGACCAACCCTAGTAGAGACCAGAACAGACAGGTTTGTAGGGTTTGTAGGGAAACCAGCACAAATCCAGTTTGTCCTGACTAGTGCTGCAATGCAGCTTTTCCCCATTGGGTCCTGGGAACCCCCTTAGCCTCGGATGCTGAGCTATCCCACTCTAGCCCCAGGAGCACAAGGATAAAGCCCAGTAGCTCTAGTGGATGGAATAGGGGGCCAGCCCTCATGATTCTAGAGGGAAGCTGTGTCCTCCAGAAAAATGGGCAGAGCTTCCACATCAACTCATCACACAGTTACTACAAACCAGCCTTGTCTCAAAGAGGGGCAAATCCAGAAAGGAGGATTATGCAGATAGACAAGCAATGATAAGGATGACAGAGTAAAATAAATGCTGTAAAAGATGCACCATCAAAAGACTATTGAGGGCAAGCTAAGATGCTAAAGAGAGATCTCATCTGTTGGGATCATCTGAAAATATATTATGGAACTGGTGGTGTTGGAGTTGTCCTGATTGGATGGAGGAGGAGGAGAGGAAAGCATTCATGCTGGAACAAGGGCCCGCAGGAGGCGGAAGGCAGCGTAAGCTACAGTTCTGTGGGGATGACAGGTCTATACTCTTGACCAGAGATGATGGTAGTATTAGGGCATGGCGGGAAATGTACATTCCCCTTACATGTAAGCCAACAAAACTTTGCTACCACCAAAACTCTGTGGAGTTCTGAGCAGGAACACTGGTGAAGCAGGGAAAGGGAGAACCCCTCCTCCCACTGTTCTTGCCATGATGTTCCTTTTTCCTCCCTATGAGAAGATTCTTCCAGTTTGCTTGCTCTAGGAGCTGGACACTTAGTTCTGGGAAATTCGCACTCCCTTTCAAATGGCAGCTTTCCTGGCCAAACCAAGGAAGCTAATCATGCTAGTCACATGCTCCCTGCGTGGATGGGGACTCAGAGAAACAGCAGGGCCAACGCAACCTGTCCAGTTGGGGATTAGGCCCAGAATGGCTAATAGAAACTCACTAAGTCACTGGAGACTGTCAACAGGGATGGCTCTGGTATCTGCCTAATCCTTCCTGGCATTTCCAGGGCTGAACTTGGGCATCTGGGCTCCCGGGATGCTCTGACCAGGGTCCAGGTAGGGTAGGTCTGAGAGAAGAAGCTCCAGTTGGGCACAGAGAACATTAGGAGGCCTGGAACTGTCCGCTACTCTTTGTCTCGCTAAGAGCCATGCCTGTCCCCTGTCGCGCGTCACTATTCTCTGTTCCTGGGTGGAGGTGAAGGTGTCTGGTGAGCAGCCAATTTTAATTAACATTTTACAAAAACTGTCTTCCATTGTTAGAAAATTATTTGGTGCGCATGTCTTGTTCTCCAGATGAGACAGAGTTCCTAAAAGCAGAATCATACTCTTTAGCTCACCACGGGTAGCACATACCGGCTCTTGGACATAGGCAGAAATGAACCAAGTAGAGGTCAGCGATGAATTTCTCAGCAAGTGTGTAAGAAGAAATCAAAGGCAAAAATGAGTTTGTTGCTTTGAGATATTTCTGTTTTCTCCAAAGCAGAGTGAGCAAGGGATAAGAGCTCTGATACAGTCCCTGGCCTCCGTCCAGAGTAAAGTCACTCGTTTGTAACAACTCATTATGAACTTTACAAACACACAAATGTACACTCAGCTAGACTGCCAGTCCCAATCTCCCACCTCCTCATCTCCCTTAGCCCGAACTACCCTCTCTGGTGAACCTCCCTCTACCCTACACACACAGACACCTCATTTACCTCTCTCTGCTTCTGTGGACCCGCAGCTACTCACAGCCCCAACCCCAGGCGCAGATCTGCCCTGGGCACATGGAAACACACAGGCTTCGGAGGCAGGCAGACCTAAGTTCAAATCCAGGTCTTTCACTTTTCTCATTATGTGGCCTCGGGTGGTTTACTTAACATCTCTGTACCTCAGTTTCTTCAACTGTAAATTGGATGTAATGATACCTACCTCACAGTCAAAGCATCTGGCTTGTTAATTCCCTAACTTACTTTCCCTTAGTTTCTGAACCTTTCTGGGTGTTCTAAGCATATCACTCACAGCTGGATGGTCCAGCTCCATCCCTTCTCCACTGAGTGGCCACTTCTCTGAGGATTTCTCAGTGTCCTCACTTACGGGGCTCAGCCATACCACCCCCCTCTCAGGACTGTCATTAAGCATCTAACAAACTGAGATGGTACTGAAAGTCAAATCCAGTCAGATGATACTTACTATTACTGTTACCCTCTCGGGGACTTTCTCTGTCAGATTTGAAATTACTCCTTTGAGCCCTGGCTGGTGTGGCTTAGTTGGTTGGGTGTCATCCTGTGCAACAAAAGGTTGCCGGTTCGATTCCTGATCAGGGCACATGCCCGGGTTTCAGGCTTGATCTATAGTGGGGCAGGAGGGGGGGGGGCGCGTGCAAGAGGCAGCCAATCAACGTTCTGCTCTCACATCGATGCTTCTCTCTGTGTATCCCTCTCCCTTCCTCTCTCGCAAAAAAAAAAAAAAAAAAAAAATCAATAAAAATATTTTTAAAAGAGTTTTCTCCTAGCCCCAGAAATCTGAGAGAGAGAGAATGAGAAAGAGGAAGAGGAGAAGAAGAAAGGGAGAGAGTGGAGGAGAGAATGAGGGAGGGAGGGAGGGAGGGAGGGAGGGAGGGAGGGAGGGAGGGAGGGAAGAAGGAAGGAAGGAAAGAAAGGAAAAAAGGGAAATTTCTCCTCTTGTTCAACTCTGGTCTTAGCCCTATGTCTGAAATGAAGCAGGATCTCCACAAATATATACTAGTTAGTCGGCCAGTTCCATTTCCTGTCTTTGCAATGAAGAAAAGCACAGAATCATCTTCAGCTTCTTCTCCATCCTATAAAAAGCTATCTACCTACAGGATGATAGGTGGAAGGTATTAACCTTCTTTGTTTTAATCAAACATGAGACCCAACTATAGAGAAATGAGATTGGACTCCTTGCATGTCTCATAAACTGGGTATAAAAAGCAATTCCAAAACAAGAATTCCAAGAATGCTCTAAATAATGACATCCCCAGAAAAAAACATGTATAGCTTCCCAAAGCCACCACTTTGAAAAGGATAATCCTCAACAGATCAATGTTCTTGAATGTTTGTATAAAAAATAAAATCCCCATGACTCTGCAGTGACACAGAGACCAAGAATGTTCCCCAGGACCCACCCGTGCTGAGCAGTGCTGAGCCCATCACATGGGACAGGAGCCTCCCTGTCATGAGAAGACCCGGGAGAGATGAGGGCTGAGAGAGGGCTCCACACGTGGTAGAAGGGGTCAGATCCTTAGGCCAACACAGCCACGTGTCAGCAGGTAAAACGGGAGAAAGGTGGGGCTTGGCTGAGCCTTGGGTGAATCAAGCCTTTCAATGGGGTGGGGCATCTTGTCCAAACCCTCGCGCTAACTCAATTAAATCCCCAATAAAAGGCTCCTGCCGCTGACCTGGCACTGCACACACCGCTCAGCAGCCACTTGCCTCACCCTGCCTGTGCATTAGGTAAGTGCCCTCCTCAGGAACCTCTTTCTCACTCTCAGTTCTTGATGATCTGACCTCATAAAACCAGGGCTGTGGGCGGGAAGTGTCCGCTCTGACTGGGCCTCCGGCAAACCAGTGCACGGGGGAAAGGGCACTTTCCTCCCCGCACTGGCCGGGCAGCAGTGCCTCTCACTGGGACACTGTGTTGGCAGCAGCAACAAGACCACCCACATGCCTTCCTGGATCAGCCCAGGTCTCTTATTCTTTTATTTTTTCAATATATATTTTTACTGATTTCAGAGAGGAAGGGAAAGGGAGAGACAGAAACGTCAATGATGAGAGACAATCATTGATTGGCTGCCTTCTGCACGCCCCCTACTGAAGATCGAGCGTGAGAGCCATGACCTCCTGGTTCATAGATCAATGCTCAACCACTGAGCCACACCAACCAGGGAGGTCTCTAGTTCTTAAAGTTGTGGAAGCTTCTTGGCGATGCTCAGGGTGTGTGAGACCAGAATCAGGTTATGGTACTTCTGCCAACCCAGACAATGGGGTTGAACCTTCTCAGGGAACAAGGGGCTCTGACTCCAGGGCAATACCTAGGCAAGATGAATTTGTGGATTTATTCTAAGAGATCTGAAGTGTAACTAAAAGGCCATCTCAATATTTTTCCTGCTTATAGTCAGTGGTTGAGGTCGGCCATAGGGTTAAAAACAAAATAAAAAACAAAAAGTAGGATCTGTTCTTGTCTCTGTAGAGGTGCAATGTTCTGAGTTTTGTGCTGTGATGTACACGAGAAAACAGTCTGAATTTTTGGCTGCCAGATGGTAGAAAGGACACTTCCTGAAGAGCCACCGTGACTCCTTCCTTTTTCCCTCCCCTCTTTTGTCAGGCCCTCCTCTTCCTGCGCCCTGTCCTTTCCATCTCCACAGCGCCCCTCCCCCACCAGTCCATCTCCCCCTGCACCTGAACCCTGCCTCTCAGCACCATCTCCTCCCTGGGGCCTCCCTGAGGCTTCTGCTTCTGCACCTCCCGGTCTCTTTGCCTCTTGCCCATCCAGCCACACCCAGAACCCACTTCCGCCTGAGCCCACCCCCCTGGCGGATGAGAATAAAATATCTCCCTTCAGTTGGGAACCTTTCCTCACAGGCCACCAAGGTTACGGGCTTGAAGGAGCCACATACCTCTGAGCAGGCTGACAGGTCCCATCGCGGAGGACAGAGCTCACATCCAGAGAAACCAGGACTCTCAGAACAGGCAGACTTCCAACCAGGCAGAGCACCCCTCCTCCGCTGTCCCCACAGGTGGTGGCTAGCCTCTTGCCGGACACCTTCCTGAAGGGCAGTAAAGAAGGGTAGAGTGGGGCCCTCAGGTTCCTGCCTGGCCCCTACCTGAGGCAGGAATTGACTCACATACGTACTTACTAGTACTGCCGGTTGGTGTTCCCAGCAGGACTCTTTCAGCCTGTGACAGGCAGAGACAGGCTAGATAGGCTGTCCAGAGGGCAGAGTCTCGAAGGTCATTGCATTTGAGTTCAGGAGACATGGGTTCTAGGATTTCTTACAAGCGGTGTGGCCTTGGGCAAATCAACTTCACTGCCTGCTCCCTCACCTATAAAAGGTAGAGATAATAAGGATGATGTAAAGAGTGAGGAGAGAGGGAGAGAGGGGGAGAGAGAGAGACAGAGAGAGAGAGAGAGAGAGAGAGAGAGAGAGAGAGAAAGAGAGAGAGAGAGAGAGAATGCATATGAAAGTACTTAGTGAGCAGTAGACTATATAGAGACGTATGCAAACATATGTGTATAATGATATTTAATAGGTAACATTTTGAACAAACCAGCATCTATCAAGTGCTTTAAATGAATCATCTCTCTTAATCTGCAAACTAATCCTCTAAAGTAAATACTAGTATTGCCTTCATTTCATGGTGAGTAAACTAAGGCACTAGAGGCAAAGCAACCTGCCCTAGCTCCCCTGCTGGGTAGGTGGCAGTTGACCCAGGAGCCTGCCTCTAACCACCATGTGCCCCTGCGTCCCCTCCATAAATACGTTATGAAGGAAAGGAAGACAACCAAGACCAGAAGCAGAGCCCACACACAGGGAAAGGACTTGAAGCAGGAGTGCTCCCAGGGAAACCACGGGGGTTGATTCCGGAGCCCCCGGGGCTTTTCTTCTTTCTCCAGCTTGACTACCAAGATGCCTCAATTACTGCAAAACATCAATGGGATCATCTACACCTTCCAACGCTACGCCAGGACAGAGGGCAACTGCATGGTGCTCAGTCGGGGGGAACTGAAAAGGCTCCTGGAGCAGGAGTTTGCTGACGTCATCGTGGTATGATGGGCCCAGCCAGATGGGGAGGGGCTCAGGGGAGAGTGAAGATGGCTTGTCTGCAGACCAGACCCTTGGCCCCAGGAACCCAAGGAGGCAGCCTCTAGATCAGGGGTGGGCAAACTTTTTGACTCGAGGGCCACAATGGGTTCTTAAACTGGACCGGAGGGCCGGAACAAAAGCATGGATGGAGTGTTTGTGTGAACTAATATAAATTCAAAGTAAACATCATTACATAAAAGGGTACGGTCTTTTTTTTTCTTTTAGTTTTATTCATTTCAAACGGGTCAGGGCCATAGTTTGCCCACGGCTGCTCTAGATCCAAGCCACAGGTCCTACCGGAGGCTGTGCAGGCAGAGAAACAGGAGGGAACAAGGGACAGCCACTGGAGTTGACAGACCAGATCCTTAGAGAAAATACCTTGACTTCGATTGATTCAAATTGGAAGACAAGGTGAAAGGACTCTAATGGGACAGCTCAGGGAGAAACACAGCCTTGGAATATTCTAGAAATAAAAAGAATTGCTACTTCTGCTACTTCTTAAATCTGCTATGGTGATCATCTACTCTGTCTGGCAGAGATTTAGTCATCCATTAATAAGCATCCATGAGAAGCTCAGCTCCGTGCCTTGTACACAGCATTTGCTCAAAAACATTAGCTGAGTGCTCACATCAGCAAGGAAGTTTGGGAGAGCAAACCAAACCCAGGTGCACCTCCCTGCCTTTCCTGCCTTCGGTTCACAGCTAAAGCACTGGGATGGTCAAGGTCTTGGGGACAGGGATGTGTGGGTGTATCAGGGTGCTGCATCCACCTGCTCAGGGCAATCTGTGGTGCCTGGGGACACGCAACCCCCTAAGTTGGGGAAACACCTGAGCCTCAATAAGGATCTCACAGAATTCCCCCGGAGCCAGGTTCCCACCCTATTTCTCTTGGTGAGAATGTGGCCTCAGTGCCGGGGCCCAGGGCCCGAAGACAGCCCTGAGAATCACTCCGCATGCATTCATTTATTCATTCTTCATGAAATCGTCATTCACTTCCCCTGTGGGCCAGAAATCATGCCAGACACAGAGGATACAAAATAAAAGGTGTTTCCTACCCACGAGGGAGCGAGACAGGACTGAAAAAGGAAAGTGATTTTGTGTTCATGCTGCTATAACCCTATGGGAAGGGGGCTCGGGGCAGAGCAGGTGGGCTCTAGGTTCGGGGGTGGGGTCCTGGCAGCTGAGCTGGGAGGGCTGCTGACTTTGCCTGATCTTCTCCCCAGAAACCCCACGACCCAGCCACCGTGGATCAGGTCCTGCGCCTGCTGGATGAAGACCACACAGGGACCGTAGAATTCAAGGAATTCCTGGTCTTGGTGTTTAAAGTCGCACAGGCCTGTTTTAAGACGTTGAGTGAGGGTCCTGAGGGAGCTTGTGGACCTCAAGAGTCTGGAAGCTTCCCCCGCGGGGCCTCAGCAGAGCTGGGAGAAGGACAGAGAAGTGTCACAGAAGTGGGAGGCGGTGGGGAAGGACAGCGTCATGAGGGGAGCAGTGGTGGCCAGGGCAGGCAGGCTTCCAGAGGGCAAGACGGGGCTGGGGCACACACCCAGGGGCCGGACATCAGCTCTTCTCAGGTCAGTCACCGGGAGGGGCAGCACGCATCCCAGAGACAGAAGAGAGAGAGCCAGCAGACACAAGCGAGGGGGCACGTGGAGCCAAACCAGAGAGTGGGAGAAGACCAGAGTCATCAGACCAGTGAGTGGGTGTCGGAGAGACAGTCACAGACTAGAGAACAGAACAGAGCCCACCAGACACGTGGGACTGTTACTGGCACCATAACTCAGACCCAGACAGGTGCCACCCAAACCATGGAGTGGGACAGGAACCAGATGAGCCAGGTAGCCACTAGAGGACACGATCAGATACCTACAGGGTCACACACCCAGACCGTACAGCAGGACAGGAGCCACCAGGCAGGAAGCACTAGCACCCAGACACGGGAGTCCACCCATGGCCAGACCAGAGGAACTGAGACCCACACTCAAGACAGGAGCCAGATGAGCCAGGTAGCCACAGGAGGGCACGTTCAGACACAGACAGGGTCACACACCCAGCAGGGCAGGAGCCACCAGACAGGAAGCACTAGCACGCAGTCACGGGAGTCCATCCATGGCCAGACCAGAGGAACTGAGACCCACACTCAAGACAGGAGCCAGATGAGCCAGGTAGCCACTGGAGGACACGTTCAGACACAGACAGGGTCACACACCCAGCAGGGCAGGGGCCATCAGACAGGAAGCACCAGCACCCAGTCTCAAGAGTCCACCTATGGCCAGACCACAGGGACTGAGACCCACAGTCAAGACAGGAACCAGATGAGCCAGGTAGCCACGGGAGGGCACATTCAGACACAGACAGGGTCACACACCCAGACCACCCAGCAGGACAGGAGCCAGACAGGGGCTAGAGGACAGGGACAGACCCAGACACAGTCAGGCAGCTGTGAGGCAGAAGAGATCGTGCCAGGAGGTCAAGCCCAGGCTGGGATCAGCACCCCAACAGGCACACAGGACGGCAGCAACACTCACTCAGGGAGCAGTGGGACAGGAGGGCAGGATGAAAGAGAGCCCCTGGTCAAGGAGGAGTGGGTTGATGACCAGACAAGGGACACAGTGATTGGAAGGCAGGACCAGGGCAGCCTGCACAGCGCCCAGCCAGAAGGGAAGCGAGAGCTCACAGCCAGGGGGCTGTATTCATACTTCACAAGCAACAAGCCATGAGCGTCCCAGCCCTGGATCCCAGTGCCCAGTGCCAGAAGAAGACAGCTGGAGAGGCATTGGCTTATGCTTCCCTGGCCAGTCCGGCTGGCATGTCCCTGAACATCAGATCTTAATCATGGTGCCTCTCTCTTAGGTCTTTCTCAGTGAGGCCATTTCTGCAAGGTGCTTTCTCTCCTACACTCTTCTCTCTCACCTGCTCTGCTGTGCAGACCATCTCAGCAGCAGGAAGACACAGAACAAGTCATCCCTTTTACCGAATGTTCTTCAGCTTATGGAGTTTTCAGAATTGCTTTTCTCTCTGCCCTCTGTCCACCACCCCACCTATCCTGGTGCATCAATAAAACCCATCTAAGGAGCTGGGCTCTGTGTCCCCTTCAATCACTATTGACGCGATAGGCAAAGGGCCACGGGGCTGTGATGATGAACTACACATGGTCCCTACCCTTGAAGAGCATCCACTTGAGAAAATATTCCACGAGATTCCAAGAGTTATAAAGAGTCGAAGAGAGGCCCTAGATGGCTTGGCTCAGTGGATGGAGCGTCAGACTACGGACTGAAGGGTCCCAGGTTCAATTCCAGTCAAGGGCATGCCAGTGAGGGGCATGCAGGAGGCAGCTGATCAATGATTCTCTCTCATCATTGATGTTTCTTTCTCTCTCTCCCTCTCCCTTCCTCTCTGAAATCAATAAAAATATACATACATTTTTAAAAAGAGTCGAAGAGAGGAGATATCATACTTTTATACTTAGCAGGGATGGATCAGGAAAGGTTTCAGCTAGAAGAGGTTGTTTTTGTAATGCCCTTAAAGGACAAGTAGGAATGAAGTAGGTAAAGCTATTCTCAGTCTTTCATGACCTCTAGTTCTGGAGTGTTAACCTGTAAGGGCAGAGAGGAAGGCTGACTTCAGGTTGCCAATAAGTGGAATAAAACTGCAGGGACCGAGTAGGGGACAGGAAAGGTGTATGTTATCAGGAGCTTAGCCAGAAGCCCTGAGCTTCCCTCCACCACCTTCTCTTCCATGCCAGCCCTGACCGGTCATGATGCCTCACTCTCTGGATATGAAGTTATGGCGCAGAACCTTTCAACTCTGGTTTACTGTAAGAATCACCTCTGGAGTAGTTTTCAAAATTCAGATTTATTTTTGAAGGACAGAAGTATAATCCTTCTGCATCATACCCAACATATTAAAATGTGTCTACAGACCACTTAAAAATATAATTTATTGCGATATTCACTTTGTTGCAGTGGACTGGAACTGAATCCACAATGTCTGAGGTGTGCCTGCATACTGCACTGCTGCCCCTGGTGGTGGTGGAGTTACTGCAGTGAATCTTTCTGCTGGAATGGGAAGTGGTATCAGCCCAGGGAAGGCCAGTGTGGCATTGGGCAAGCAGCACCTGCAGGAAGGGGCCCTGAAATCTCAGTATCGACCCACCACAGGCTGCTCTGAGCCACAGGGCTGATAGTGGGGGGAGGAGGGGTTGCTATGTGTATGTTTGTTTTAGAGATGCCCTTCACAGAGCCACTCCTGCTAACAAATGGTCTCTCAGCATCTGGTTTGGGACAGGCCCTGCCTTGATGCCCCAATAGAGCTAGACCTCTTGCCAGGCTTTGGCTCTACTGGGCAGAGATGGCCCTATGGGTGCCTGCTGGTCTCGCGTGGCAAAGTTCCTTTCTGGAGCAGTCCTCGTGGAGAAGCAGGGAGGTAAACACCCCTTGGCTCTCCCTTCTCAAGACAGAAAACAGCAATCTGTACACCTCTCCTGGGGGTCCTGAGACCAGGCTGTGGTCCACCTTTGTCCTGGCCACTTACAAGAACACTGTGGAGTCATCTCCCAGGACTGATGCAGGTCACTCGGCTCTGTGTGAGCGTTCTCAGTGCTCCCCATTTGTACATGAGCTACAACTAGCAAATGGTGGCTCTCTTCTCCGCATTGCTTGGAATTGCACTAAGTTTGGAGTGGGATACACCCTATTTTTACATATTTCCATTTAACAGGGGAAAAACTAAGAAAAAAGCAGCCAAATGGCTTTGATTCCATTGTCTGCCTGAGTGGTGAGGAGCTTGCAGAGCCACAGGCCCAGTAACTATGGAGGGGTTGAGGATTAGAGAGTGGGGCCTATTGAAACAGACAAGGCTGAAAGGGGCCCCCGAATCTGACTGTAAAGTGCTGAACAGATAGCTCTCCTGCAGAAGAGGCTCCTCATTCGCAGGAGCTGGGGCAGTTTTGAGGCCCACAGCTCTTGGCAAAATGTGGAGAGTTCATTTGTTCTAGTTTATCTGGGGATTCTCTGAAAAACAGCTGACATCACAGAGATAAAATGGAGCCAACTGTAAGAGGAATGCTCGGTGGAGAGGTGTCCTTGGGCCCATACAGAAATGCACGCCTTTGGAAACCTCCACTCTCCTTTCTAGAAAAAAATAAATAAACCAGTACTGCAACCAGACAGCCAGGCGCCGCTCTGGACCCAGGTTCTGTGAGGGCTTTGCATAATCCTGTACTAAGTGGGCAGGAACTCAGTCAATGCATATTTTTAAATGTCCTAAATAAAGAAACATAAATCTTCAATAGGGTAGTGAAGACCTGGGGCGTGGGTAGGGGCTGGGTGGAGGAGTGTAAAGGGGGGGGAGGAGGGGAATGGGAGATATCTGTAATACTATCAACAATAAAAAATATATTTTAAATAAAGAAAAATAAATCTTTTTTCTTAAGAAAATTTAGTTTCAAGTCATTACATGTTTATTATAAAGCAAACAGATGAATACAATAAACACCAATACTCTTGACCCCCAAATAACCAGTTATTTAATTCCAGACCGCTTCTATATGTAAATTACCATGTAAATATATATATGACAATGTATGTCTATGATTATATGTGAAAATTACAGGGTGTGGCAAAAGTAGGGTTACAGTTGTTTTTATGGAAAATAATACATTAGTAATAATACCGGGATAAACTGTTTCGAGTACTCACAACTGTAAAACTACTTTTGCCCCATCTTGTATATGCAAATTATATCTATAAGTTATATATTTGCAAACATATAAATAATACTTCTATGCAAATTATATTTATGTATACATATATATAAACATTACACAAACATGTATGATTATGCAAACATGCATGGTTATGCAAACATGTATGATTATGCAAACATGTTTCCATGGGATGTTCTCAGTGATTAAGAGCATCCCATGTCAGTAGCATTTGATGGCTGAGACCCAGTGTTTAGGGAGTGAGGTTGCCAAGGTTCAAACCTTAGCTGTGCACTTTACATGAGGTGTGCTCTTGATCAAGGTACCTGTATTAGTTATCACACCTGAAAAGTGGAGAAAATAATGGTATTTCCTCACAGTACTTATGAGGATAGAGAAATCATATATATAAAAGTATATGTATGTCTGGCACATGGCATGATAAACATTAAAAATATGTTAAGAACAGAATGAAGCATTCTTGAAGGTCAGCCATTTATAAGCAAAGGATGTTTGAATTAGGAGGAGAGACACATGGTACTAATCAGTCAGCCCAACCTTGACCCAGTATAGAAGATTCTTACGGGCTGGACTTCCTTTCTATGAGGATAATTGTAGCTTTTAGCAGCTGCTCTGGGCCATGGCTCAACCATGGGGATTTCCATCTCAAAGAAAACGTACGGATTAGGACTGTCACAGTATTGTTTTAAATGTACCCACATAACACCGCCCCCCTTCTCTCTCAAGCCCCCATCCTGTGTATCAGGGAAAAATCAGTGTCTTACTGGTCCATCTCTCTCCCTCTAGTATTAGGCTGTTACCTAAGAAGAGGGAAGGGAGTATATCTCTAATTGGCTTATTTTCCATAAGACTCATGCAGAGGAATGGAGGGTGGTGTGTGGCTGGGGAGGACCCAGTCATCACGTAGTGCCTCAACTATTGCAGCCGACTTAGAGAGGAGCCTTTAACAAACTACAACAATCTGGGCCACCAGCAGAAAAATCAGGGGATTTTTTATTTTATGATATGGTCATCATACATCGTGACATACTCTTCATTTGGGTTCTTTTTTCTTCCAAGGGAAAGTCACCATCCACAGAGGCAAATTCCCATACTCAGGCTGAAAGCTACTTTATCTTTAATCCTTGTCCCAAATATAAACAATTGCTACTAATAAAAATTACTGGTATGTTACATGGTTATTTGTATATTACTATGACTTTACTGAGCACTAATTTTGTGATGGGTGTATTATAAAATGAACCAGACCTAATCTCTTCATCAAGGAGCTCACACAAAATTAATAGATATAATGGAATATTGAAATGGCCAAAGAATCCTAGCTCAGTGTGCAAAAGCCCACGCCGCTGCAGTGGGCCCCCCTAAACTACCATAGTCGTGGCATGATTCCAGGTGGCTCCACCACAGCCACCATCAAGCCTGAAAATGGCTATTGGGGCCTCATTCTCTGATGCAGAGAGAGATGTGTTTGTAATGCAACTACTCACCATAGCTGCAACCTCTCCCTCCCAAAGCACCCTCTGCCCTTTCATCTGGGATTATTTCCACTGCCTGTCACTTACAACAAACACGTAGCTGCCCTTATAATGGGGAGGGCTAAAATCCATTCCATTTTCCATGATACACCAGCCGGGAACTCATTGCTCTAATTACCATCTATTTTGTGATAATATCAGTAGCCATGCCTATTGTTGAAGTGTTTGTTTGTTCTATGAGTGGATGTTGTAAAATTTAATTATACTGCCTTACCTACAATCAATGAGAGATTAAGTCACACCTTAACATAACACAGGGCCTTATTTATCCCAAATTAAGCAGCAATGCCACAATCTGAGGTAAACCACAGGTTTATGGTTTTCCACCCATGACCTGTTTTCTCTCACTTAAGAGGTCTGGTCTTCTGCTTCCTCTCTAGAGTTTTGCCATCAGATTAAGCTGCTGACTTAATCTCTGCTCCCCTGCCCCCATCCTTATATAAGCACCTCTCCTGGGTGGATGTGGGGCTTGTAGTGGCTCTGTTGTGATTTGTGATGTCTATTGAAATCAATCAAATTATCCAGTTCAGTGGCATGCCACAAGCACCAAACCCACACACCTTCAAAAAGGAATCTGACCTTCCAACAAATGGAGGCACCTTTCATCCCCCTAACACAGAATGGCAACCCTCACCTCTCCCTAGATCCAAGAGCTGACAATAAAATTTGTCTATGCTAAACTTTTCCAGGTTTTTTTAAAGTTCTATTTTTATTAAATTTATTGGGGTGATACTGGTTAATAAAATTATATAGGTTTCAAGTGTACAATTCTATAGTACATCAGTTGTATGTTGCTTTGTGTGTTTAGAACCCAAAGTCAAGTCTCCTTCTGACAGGATGTATTTGACCCCCTTTCCCTCTGGTAACCACATACTGTTGTCTGCGTCTATGAGTTTTTGTTTGTCTTCTTGTTCACGTGTTGCTTTCAGTTTTATATCCCACATATGAGTATATGGTTCTTGACTTTTTCTGTCAGACTCATTTCACTTAGCATGATAGTCTCAAGATCCATCCATGTTATCGAAATGGCAGTATTTCATCTTTTCTTATGGAAAGCCTCATCAATAAATAGTGCTGAGAAAATTGGAAATCCATATGCCAAAGAATGAAACTAGACTGCTGTTTGTCCCCATGTACAAAAATTAACTCAAATGGATAAAGACTTAAATATAAGACCTGAAACAATAAATTACGTAAAAAAATACAGGTACTGACCTTATGGACTGTGGTTTTAGAGAAAACTTTATGAATTTGACTTTAAAGGCAAGCAAAGTAAAAGCAAAAATAAATGAATGAGACTACATCAAACTAAAAAGCTTCTGCACAGCATCAGCAAAACAAAAAGGCAAACAACCAAATGGTTGAAGATATTTGCAAATAATAGCTCTGATAAGGAGTTGATATCTAAAAAATATATATATATAATAACAACAAAAATAATCCAATTTAAAAATGGGCAGAGGACTTGAACAGACACTTCTCCCAAGAAGACACACAAATTACAACAGATATATGAAAAGATGCTCAACTCACTAGCTATTAGGGAAATGCAAATCAAAGCTACAATGAGATACTACCATATGCCTGTTTGGATCGCTATTACCAATAAGACAAGCAATGTAAAGTGTTGGAGAGGTTGTGAGAAAAAAGGAACCCTCATTCACTGCTGGTAGAAATGTAAACTGGTACAGTCACTATGGAAAGCAGTCCGGAGTTCCTTAAAAAATTAATAATAGAGTTACCATATGACTCAGCAACCCCTCATCTGCATATCTACCCCCCAAAAATTAACATTTATTTACAAAGATACATGGATCCCTATGTTCATTGCAGCATTATTCACGGGGGCCAAGACATGAAGACAACCAAAGTGTCCTTCAATAGATGATTAAATAAATAAACTCATATTACATATGCCCCATTTTTCCCTCAATGACCTCTCTCAGCCCGCCCCTACCCCCACCCCAGGCCTTCACCCCCCTATTGTCTGTGTCCATGGGTTATGCATTAATAACCAATCCAATAGGTGTGAGGTGGTATCTCGTGGTTTTGACTTGCATTTCCCTGATGATTGATGATGTATCTTTTCATGTACCAATAAGCCCCTCTGTATGTCTTCTTTGGAAAAATGTCTTTAGATCCTCTGCCCCAGCGGTTCTCAACCTGTGGGTCACGAACAATGAAAATACATCCTGCATATCAGATATCTATATTACGATTTGTAACACTAGCAATATTACAGTTACGAAGTAGCAACGAAAATAATTTTATGGTTGGGGGTCACCACAACATGAGGAACTGTATTAAAGGGTCACGACATTAGGAAGGTTGAGAACCACTGTATGGACTGTGGGGTTTTTTGTTGTTATTATTAAGTTGTATAAATGTATACTCTACTATAAAAGTTCAAAGTCAGGACTATTAAGAAAAACTAACAAAAATTGGTTAACGAACATATACAATACAAAAGAAAATTCTGACATCAATATTAAGTGTATGAGGGGAGGCAGTAAAAGCATAAAATATTTGTATGCAATTGAAGTTAGGTTGTTATCAGCTTAAAAGAGACTATTATAATAAGAAGTGTTACACAAGCCTCATGGTAACCAGAAGGGAAAAAGACCTATAGCAGATATAAAAAACATAAAGAGAAAATAAAATATATCACTATTAAAAAATCATCAAATCACAAAGGAAGATAAACAAACTGGTTACAGTCAAAGTCATGGATATGAGTAAGTCATAAAAAGGGAAAAGATAAAGAAAAGAAGACAGCTTCAGCTAGAACACAGGGGAATGCAGTATTTAAAATGTGCATGAAGGACAGAAGACAAAACCACACACAAACATGAGTGGGAAAATAAGATAATTAGAGGTAGTGATATATTACAGCAGCCAAGAGAGAAGATGATATCAAGGATGGAGATGACAAGTGTTCAAATGCTACAAAAGAACCAAGAAAATGTTAGGACTGAAAATGGCCATTGAATTTAGAAATTAGGGTGACTTTGATTTTAATAATACTGTGAAGTGTGGTGGAAAAGAAGTTAAAATCATACTGAATTGAATATAGTAAAATGAGAAGGAGAGGAAAGAGTCAAGGGGAGGCTACTCTTTCAAGAAGCTTAATTCTGCAGGAAAATAAATAAATGGAGTGATATCAAGGAAAAAATTATTTTTAAGATGGCAGAGACCTGAGCATGCCATTATGCTAAGGATAAAAAGAAAATGTATAGAGAGGAGGAAGGATGGAGAGAGAGAGAGAGAGAGAGAGAGAGAGAGAGAGAGAGAGAGAGAGAGAGAGAGAGAGAGAGAGAGAAAAGAAGAAGAAGAAGAAGAAGAAGAAGAAGAAGAAGAAGAAGAAGAAGAAGAAGAAGAAGGAGGAGGAGGAGGAGGAGGAGGAGGAGGAGGAGGAGGAGGAGGAGGAGGAGGAGGAGGAGGAGGAGGAGGAGGAGGAGGAGGAGGAGGAGGAAGAGGAAGAACAAGAAGAAGAAGAAGAAGAAGAAGAAGAAGAAGAAGGAGAAGGAGAAGAAGAAGAAAAAGGAGGAGGAGGAGGAGGAGGAGGAGGACGAGAAGAAGGAGGAGGAGGAGGAGGAGGAGGAGGAGGAGGAGGAGGAGGAAGAGGAGGAGGAGGAGAAGAAGAAGAAGGGGAAGTTGTTTCAAGAGAATATGGGAGATGATGAGATGATCCAGGATACCAAAGATTAGCCTTGAACCAGAGTTGGGACTCTTTTTCCACTGAAAGAGAATATAAGGAGATCAGGAGGAGTGCAGAAGAAGGTAGGTTTCTAAAGGTGTCACACGACAGTAAGAAATGATCATTAGTTTCTCTAAAAGTAGAGAGTGAGGTTGATGTTTGACTTATAGCTCAATAAAGTGGTAATAGTTTAGAACAGCTATTGGGGGTGGAAAAACATGTTGGAGTGAAGCTAAAGTTGAATAATTCCTCTGTGCATAGATAGTAGGAAGGTGTAGGTGGTAACACTGATTTAAAATAGGGATGCTAAGCAGGAGTCGGGATTCTCATACCAGTGTGGTAAAAGAATGCAGGTCAAAAAGTGGACAGCATCAGTGAAGAGTTGGGTTTCTCTCTTGATCACTCGATCCTTGCATTCTTGGAGATCTTACACTAGGTCTGCCACATTATCTGCTACAAATTTGGCATCATCACCACCACCCTGTCTTTCTAAGCCTGACAACTACACAGAACCCCTTCCTATATAGTTCCAGGTTACAACCTGCCAGTGAAAGAGACTTATGTGACATTTGGAAGGTGGGAGCAAAGAGAAAGCCATCATTCCTAGCAGATCAATGCAGACAGACATGATAGCTTCTAGGGCTTTCCCATGCTGAATTTTTCTCTAGTCCTCTGGAGACCTTCACTCTCTCAGCTCCTCCCACACACACATTAAATTTCTTATTTCCATGATACACATAGTGGCTCTCTTTTTCTCATCAACACCAGATAGATAATATACAGTAGGCCTAGGGTTGACATAGCTGTCCCACCTTTTTTAAACGGGAAAACAAAAACGAGATCTAATTATTCTGACCTTCGTGCAACCTTATTTTCCTTGGCAATGTTGTTCAGTAAAACAGCTGGGGACATCTCGGACACTGTTCCTTAGATTCTTGAATCCTATCACCCTAAAAAGCTTCCTGCATTCTTAATAGCAGGCTTCTCCTTGGGTGCCATCATTCCCACAAGGGTCCTGCATCACTGGATGCTGTCATCTCACACGAAGACCCTGCATCTATGTCAGCGCTCATTAATATGAGGCCAGTCAAGGGGTATGGGATTTGAACACATCAAGGGGATGACCATGGATCCTTTTTAACACCTTCCTAAGTAGTGATTCACCATGGGCATACGTAGCCAGTTGTTTAGAGAACAAGAAGGTTCTTTACTGCTCCATTCTTTACATTCATTCCACAGGTAGTATGGACTCCAAAGCCACCTGTATACACAGTTTGGCGAATTCGTAGGATGTGTCAGAGTTTAAAGGGCCAACTTGTCTAGCATAACAGATTAAGTTCTCCTTCGTTCTGGGTACACCTGGGTGCCTAATTTACTTGAGTTGTACAGAACCTGGGTTTCTGAATCTTCTTTGGAGGCCAGCTCCATCTTTCTCTTATTTTGAATAGAGAGGCTGCCTACTGTTGTGTAGACTCTGCAGTGAAATCCTGGTTTGATTTGGGAAAAGCTGCTTAACTTCTCTATAACTCACTTGTAAAAAGAGATAATAATAGTAAGAAGTAAAGAAATATTGCATTTAAATTATTCAATATATTCCTGGCACATAATGAACACATGGCTATAATTACTTTATTGTCTCTTTACTAAAATCTGCTTTCCCTTCTAGTTGTATTCTTATTGTCATTCCATTTACTTCATTCCAAATTTGGGGCAAATAAGTATGTGTTAGCCTCAGATTGCTAGGCACACTCTCTGTCTTCCCCTCCACCTGATATATAATCTGTATCATGAAATAACTTCTTTATTTGTGCCTGGCCAAGTGGTCTAGTTTACACCTCAAAACTTTCCTATCCAATTGCTGTTTTATAATACAAGATTCCCCGCCTTTCTAACCTCATCTTCCATCCCCCTTTCTTGCTCATTCTACTCCAGCCATACTGGTTTCTTGCTCCACGGGGAGATTTTTACCCTTGTTTTTCTGCCTAGAAAACTCTTCCCCTGGGCGCATGACTTGAGTCCTCACTACCTACTTGCCTTTGCCCAAATGTCATCTCAGTTAGTCCTTCCCTGAACACCTTACATAAAATACACCCCACTGTAGCTCCCAATCCTCCTTATTCTGCTTTATTTTCCTCCACAGTTCTTATCACCACCTGTCATATCATACAGTTATTCATTTCTTGTCTATTTCTCTTCATTTCCATTCCTAATGGAGTTAGACTACACATATCACTGGGGAGAAAGATATTTTATTCCACGCAGGAATAGCATATTAGGATAAGTCTGGCCAAAGTTCTTCAGATTCCCCTCATTTCTCCTTTTTCAAATCAAATATATCTTTAAAAAAGTGATAGAGTAGTTCAGTGTTCCCAGGAGAGGAAAATCATATTGTCTAGTACAGTCACTCTCTTATCTTTTGCCAATAGTTCAATAGGAGGCTAAAAGGATACAGTGAAAAGAAGTGGTAAATACTATGGGAAATGAATACTATTTGAATGTGTGTTTTAAATCATGGGAATAAGGAATATTGATAAGCAGATATCTAGAGTTGAGATGTTGCACAAATTCAGTTATGTCCAAATTGAAAGTGGTAATATACTAGATTGGGCTGAAGAAAGACTTCATTGTTGGGTCTTTAGAACGCTGTTTTAGTGATATTTTCCACTCCCACTGAGTCCATCTCTCTACTGTAGATCATGCCATACTGAGTTAATCTCTCTGGTAGAGAAATGACAAACAAACCTTGTCACAAGGTGTTTAGAATCAAAATCCACACAACTTGTTAAATGACTGGATGTGGAAAATTAGGAAGCAGGAGAAATCCAAAATAACAGGATTTTGAGCAACTGAATGAGTAATTTTATTTCTGGCAGAAGATCAGGAAGCTAAGTGCGTAGACTAGAATAGGGAAGTTCTGTTTGGGACATGCTTGGTTTAGGTTTGATGTTTCCATAAGAGATGTAGATGAAGCTCTCCAGGACACTGTCAGAACTTGGGGACATACCAGAATCAGGGAGATAGTGACATTCTGCACAAGAGGGTTGGGGGAAGTTAGGAGAAATATGGGAAGTTACATGTTTCTGAACAGTAATTATAAAAGCTTCCACTTTTTGAGTGCCTTCAGCGTGTTGGAACTGATTGGGAGTAATAGAAACTAGCTAGAGCTATTTTAAGCACAATTACTACAGAAATAAAGGATTTAGGTATGTGTCAAAAGATTCAAGGGCTAGGGTGCAATTGGTCTCAGCCATCAGGACTCTTGTCTTCACTTGTCTTTAGCATTCTTGATGCCTCTGGTCCCAGGTTCATTATTCTCCCTTGCTGGACATTGTTTTTCCTAATTCCCAAGCTACCTAACTCTTCATACTTCTGGAGCTTATATTGCCTCCATTTAAAGCAGAAACTAAGAATGGAAAGTGCTAATACTGAATTTCAAGTGAAGGCATTCATTGGCCTAGCTTCAATCAGGCAGATATCCTGAACCAAATAACTTTGGATAGGGGTTGGAAGAAGATGGGAAGTCCTCAGAAAAGGTAGCAGCAGAGGAGATGACCCAAGGTATCCACTACACATATACTTTAGAATAACAGAAAAACATGATGAGGTATTTATTATTACTATCTCTTATACTTTCAATGCCCTGAAGGCAAAGACCATGTATTCATTCACCATTTTTTCCCAGCAACTAGCACAATGCCCAGCGTATGCTTACTTAATAGATACATTTTGTGTGAGTGGCCACTTGAATAAAAGAACTTCAATTTTACATTTGAGGAAACTTGAGGTCAGGGAGGTTCTATCACTTTCCTGGGTGACATAGCCAAGTAGCAGAAAGGAGACTCAAATCCAAATCTAGCCCACTTCAGACCTCAGACCTTGTGCTCTTAACTGAAGAAAACTCAACCAGTGGTGAGGCCCTTGGTGAGGCCCTGGAAGCCTGAATTTCCTTGGTAAATAAAATTTTCCAGATACTGAAAATAAATCAATAGTGGGAGTGCTGGTCAGGGGCCTGGCCTGTGCTGAGAGCCAGACAAGCACTGGTGCATCAGCAGAAGTCTCCGTGTACTGGGCCAAGTGCTCATGACAGACATTAGTAACCAAGCACAGAACACTAGAACATGGCATTTGGGCATTTGTAGTACAGCAGCCCTAGGCGTTATGTCACACAAGTTGGCCATCACACAACTAAAACATCCAGCTGGAAAAGGTCCCAATGCGCCTCTACCCAGAGACCCAAAGAGAAAAATGAGATGAACTTAGACTCTTCAAGAGGACTGCGCAATTTTCAGCCCTCTTAATACAAGAATTCAAACCAACTAACTCTTCAGCACTTATGTTCACCATGTTAGTTAGGTAACAGGGGAAATGACCATATGTTCTAAGCATGTCAACACATGATTTGACAAGAGATTTTTCTTGCTTTGTTTCTTTATGTATGTAAGTAAGGATATCATTTTTCCATGTTATCCTCAGAATAGCTCTTTGAGATAAATAAGGCACATATTATCACCCCATTTTATAGATGAGGTAGCTGAGTAAAGAAAGTTTATCCATGAGGATGTTAAGCAGAGTAATGACATGCTCAAACCTCTGTTTTAAAATGCTCACTCTGTCAACTATGTTGGCAGATTGTAGATGGTTAAGAGTAGAAGCAGACATGTCAGTTAGGAGGCTAATAGTACTGGCAAGAAATGGACCAGGATGATAGCAATGGACATGGTGAGAAGTGCGTAGTTTCTGGTTATTATCTGAAGGTAGAATCAATAGGACTTGCCAACAATTTGCCTTTGAGGTATGAGAGAAATGATTCAGGAATAATCTAGTGTTCTTTGCCTTATCATATTTATTTTTTATATTTTCATAGAAAGGGTTTGGAGGTTAGCTCTCCTATTACTGACACTGTATCTAGAGAATGATCACTGGATGTATATTTGACACTTTTCCTCCTACTCCTTTTCCAATGGTCCAGAAGAATATCCATCAGCTCCTGTGAATATTTCCTAGGTATAAGAATTAAAACATGTAACACTCCCTTTTCCAATTGGCTAAAGGTTGAAGTGGGGTCCTCTGCCATAGGTTTGGTGCAGATGTGGATCAGAGTAGCCAACCTCTGGGTTTCCTAGGGTGAGGGCCACCGAATCTATATTTAAATTAATATCAAAGGGCCCTCCCTTCATGACAATTCTCAAAATAGAGATCCAGTCTGCCTTATCATCACAATGCTGTCTGACAAATAGCTCAGCCTAGTCCCCACATTGCTGGGTTGTAGAACTAATAATAAGGGAACCAGTCCTGCAGCAGGTAGGATCTGAATTTGATATGCACTTGACTCAACTTGCCTCTGGCTCTGTATAAAGACCTAAATTGAATTTGGCTTTGCTCAGCCTGTAGAAGAAAGAAGCAGTTAAACTTGATAGGTCAACTTTACATGAACTTAGAGGAAGGTTCTAAAGCTGCAGAACATACCTCAGTCATCAAATGTCATCACTTAGACCAGTGGTTCTCAACCTTCTGGCCCTTTAAATACAGTTCTCATGTTGTGACCCGACCATAAAATTATTTTCGTTGCTACTTCATCACTGTAATGTTGCTACTGTTATGAATCGTAATGTAAATATCTGATATGCAGGATGGTCTTAGGCGACCCCTGTGAAAGGGTCGTTCAACCGCCAAAGGGGTCGCGACCCACAGGTTGATAACCGCTGACTTAGACCCATCTGAACTTCTCAGTACTACTTGTCCATCAAACTTCAATTGGATAGGAAGGCAGGAGGCAGGAAGTGGAAAAATTCATAAATCTATAATCCATTAGAGATTGCTAGGAATCTCTGGCTTCATGAAAGAGAAGGGACAGGAAGATTTTTCTATCTATAAAACCCCCCAAAGAATCCATGATCTCAAGGTATGGGAAGAGTAACCTTCCTGGTGAGGATGAGATGGCTAAGAACAACCAGACAACCAGAAAGGAGCTTCCAGGAGCTAGTATAACCAGAGAAGAAAGGTTATAGATTAAAAAAACAAGACAAGTATACACCAAAATTCCTCTCTCCTGTAGATCAGTCATAGAGTGAATGGAAGAAAAAGAATAAGACCATCTGTGTATCCTGCAAGCAGATCTAGGGCCTATGCTGTGCCCTGCTGCTGCAAATTAAATGCATTTGACTTGAGAATTCTACCTCCATTATGAACAGAGTTTGTGTCATCATTACCATCACTATAAATAGCACCAAGATTATTGGCATCCCTAATCACCTTTAACCAATGTGACCCACCAGCCAACTGAGCCAGAACCAAGGCCCTCTTCCAAGCAGACCAATCACAGGCTACTTTGTACAGTAATACTAGTAGGCACTCAGAGATGCTGTTTAAACCAAAGCACAACATCTGGCATATTTCAGCTCTCTAAATAAAACTGGTAGGAGTAATGTTTACAATGATATTATCCACAGAAAATATAGTATGTCAATCAAATGCAAAAAAATGGTATTTTTTATTCAAGTAAAAACCAGCAATTCCTATCTCTTATTGAATGGCAGTTTTATTCCAGGCACTTGACTTACCCCTTTTAAGCTTTGTAACAACTCTATGAAGAAAATTCCCCATATTTACAGATATTAATTCACATAACTAGTGGGTGGCAAAGACAGAATTCCAACCCAGATCTGTCAGAGTCCAAGGTTTATGTTCTTAATCATTGGTCTAAACAAATTCCCTATAGATTTTGTTTTAGTTTTGGGGGAGAAGTCAAGAAACATATTCCTTTATGAGTTTTATCCTCTGTGTGCCCTGAATTCTTCTATGTGAACCAGACTTAGGAGACAGGTGTGAGAAAAGCCCTGGAGAATAGCCTCTCCTCTTGAGCAGAGGCCCCAGAAGCCCCACTCTCCATGAGTACACCTGTCACTCAAGCCTTATACATCTCAGAAATGAGTGGATGTCATCTTTGAACATCTTAAAGGGCTTTATTAGTCTCCCTAGGCCAGGGGTCCTGAGCCTCAGGGATCATCAGATTCTGCCCTTGTGCCTTTGACCTGTACAAACTGGGGCAACTGGATTAGCGAACACCATCAATCTCTGAGACTTTAGTCATCCTATAACAGTGACATAAAATAATTACTCTGTCTTTTGCAATTATCTTGCTAAGCTGGTAATCTAGTGTCCCTATTTCAAGAATTAGTTCTCAAGGAAGAAAACCTGCCATGTAAGCAAAACTGAGACACTGCCAATGTGGTTTTCCACAGATCCCACTTCACTATCCTTCCTCTGAGAGTCCAAATGCTCAGAAGTGATTTAAACAAATAGTCCCAGGAGACCCAAGCTCTGAACCATAAATTAGTGCCAGAGGCAAGGAATTAGCACATGGGTGGAGCGGCTTTACTCATAAGTAAAGTAAACATAATTAACTTTTAAAGGGAAAACAATTAAAATTATCATAGATAATGGCAATAATCAATACAATTAATTAATCTAAAGTTAAATCCCAGACTGATATCTATAAATCATAGAGGATTTGTTTCTCTCTAGTCCTATTCAAAGATGTCATCCTAAGCAGCCCAAGATATACTTTTTAACAATTCTCTCTTCATCCAGCTGGCAAGAAAAATCAACCTGATTGGGTATTGTAGAGCAAGTGTGTCCCTTGTGAAAATACTATGATGATTTAGGAATGGATAGATGTATATTCATATGTATATTTGTGTATGTGTATGCACACGCATGCATAATACATCCTGGGCAATCCCAAATGACAGACCCTCCATACCCTTTCAAACAGGAGAGTGCCAAGGTCATTGAAAAGGAGTGAAGGAAAACTCCAGGCTTGTAAATAATCCCAAACCAATGTGATTTCATTGAAGACACTGCGCTTACCACAAGCCCTTACAAGTTAGATCTTCAATAATGTATATTAACTGTATATGGAAGTATGTGTAGAGGGGTGTGTGTGTGTGTGTGTGTGTGTGATATACATACATCTTCAACAGTTTCTCTAATGCCCAAACTCCTGATCTAGCATCAGCGTACTGTTCCACACAATGTTGGACTGCCTTACCACTGAAAGCACATTCCCACAATGAGAAGGATCATGGGATCAAAGAAAGTGTTCATGTAAAATCTGCTTAGAAATTACTGAGAGCCACTGGAGTAGAAACAGTCTGGTTACTTTAATGCTTAACAATGGACCCCCCCCCTTTTTTTTAGCCTCCTGAGTTATTCTCTTCATTTATCAAACTTGGTTCCAAATGCTTATGAATGATTCCAAAACTCAAACTCATGCTTAAATGCCAATATTTTCATCTCATAATGATACTCAAAAGCATGAAATGTGCCCGGCCGTGGCTTAGTGGTTGAGCATAAACCTATGAACCAGGAGGTTACAGTTCCATTCCCAGTCAGGGCACATGCCTGGGTGTGGGGAGTGCAGGAGGCAGCCAATCGATGATTCTCTCTCATCATTGATGTTTCTATCTCTCTCTCCCTTCCTCTCTGAAATCAATAGTACATATATATGAAATGCTGTGAAAAGAGAGTTCCCCCTAACATTTTGAACATATTTTCATAGCCTTTTAGGGAAATTACTTTGTATAGGTTCTAGATTTTTTGTAATCAGATGCCTTAATAATCACAGGTTGCAAACTGTCTAGATCAAGTTCTAGATCATCTTCAAGAATCCTAGAGTTCCAGTACTAATCCAACTTCCTCTCCCTTCAGTCAGGTTTATCAAGTCAGTGAGTTTCTAAATCCATCAGAGAGCAATCTCTCCTCATAGTGTCATCACAGGTTATTGATATTGTGGCTACAAGGACCATTTGAGCTTCTGAGACCCAGTCTTCAGTTGCCCTAAGTAGATTTCAGCAAGTGACTGAGGGTCCCACGGTTCTGCTCAGTTAGATATGGACAGACCAAGTCTCTGACACCTCATATTACATACAATCTGAAAGCCTGGGTATGTCAGCAGTCGTCTCTTTATGAGACTCCATTACTTGGATATCAATAATGATGTGACAAAATTAAAAAGGAATCTTGGGGTGGGCACATTCTTAGCTGATATTGCTAGTGGTTCCATCTTCCTCATGGACTTTTCATAACAGAAATTTTAAGCTCCTTTGAGGGCTGGGTTACATCAGTTCAACCCATTGGTCTCTGATTTCACTTAGGAAGAGAAACTACCAGAAAGGAACAGTGTTAAGAATCATCTCCAGCCCTAGCCGTTTTGGCTTGGTGGATAGAGGGTTGGCCTGCAGACTAAAAGGTCCTTGGTTCAATTCCGGTCAAGGGCACATGCCTGAGTTGCGGGCTCATTCCCTGGTAGGGGGCATGCAGGAGGCAGCCGATCAATAATTCTCTCTCATCACAGATGTTTCTCTCTCTCTGTCTCCCTTTCCCTTCCTCTCTCTGAAATAATTTAAAAATATATATATTTTAAAAGAATCATCTCTAGGAATCATCACCCCTAGAACTTATTGATAACATTATCTTAATCAGATTAAATTTGAGAATAGGAAGGAAATAAAATAAAATATACTGAACCCTTATCATGTGCTGAGCATTATTCTAATATTGCCTCATCTAATGCTCACATATCTAACATTATCCTCATTGCACAGGTGTGGAAACAGAGACTCCCATTTAGAAACTCGCCCCAGGTGTTACAGGTGGTTATGTTGGAGCTGTGATACAAAGACTATCTGTCTTCCTGCAAAGTCAACATTGTCCCCACTTCATCAAACTGTGAGCTAAGAGAAGCTTCCTAAACTGCTTTTAGAGAAAAGAGAGATTTAATATGTACCAGTGTTCCTGGATCAACTCTCACATATCTGCTCTAAGTTGAGTTCATTGAGAAACCTCAATATAGTGGTTCCAGCACAGAGAGAATGTTTGGTTCTTATGACAGGCACAGACCTTAAGCTGAAGAAGGTCTCTCTTGAATAGGATGTGACATGAAAATAAAATTCAGCTGACATCCAGTGGAAAATCCAAAATCTGGGACTTTCACAGGTATAATTATAGCGATTTTTAACATTCTAACATACAGCTTCCCTCTAAAGACAATCCAGTAGCCAATAGCGCACTAGCTTCCTCAACTGGGCCTAAAATCCAAGTGGGATCACCCCTGAGAACCCAGAGCAGTGTGGATGTGGAATGAGCAGAGGATCATGAGAAGAGTAGAACGAGGCCCACATCCAGAGAAATGGTGTAGCTGAGACTAGCTCTGGGCTCCAGGCCTCTGCTTCCTTGGGCCAAATGACCTCTCAGAACTCAGGCAGGTGAAAACCGCTGCGGGTGTCATCAAGGTGATCCTTAGAAACCATCACTTTGGTTCCTTTCCAAATGGTGTGCAGGCCCTGGTAGAGCCACACTGTTCTCCAGAATTGCAGCAGAAATGATCTGACATGTGTCCACTTGTGCCCTGCCACTAGTAATACCTTATAGCTATTATAGGGGGAAAATGGAACATTGAGAAGTGAGGAAACTTACTTAAGGACACAGACACCATCATAACAATAACTTAATTGCATAGCTCTGTGATTATACTGAAAACCTCTAAACTGCACACTTTAAAAGGTACAATTTCCCCTGAACAGTGTTTGGATCATCCCATGCACCGGAAGGTTGTGAGTTCAATCCTGGTCAGGGTGCATAGGAGAAGCAACCTATTGATGTTTCTCTATCACATCAATGTTTCTCTCTCTCTCTCTCTCTCTCTCTCTCTCTCTCTCTCTCTCAATTGCTTTCACTTCCTCCCTCTAAAATCAATAATAATAAAATAGATTGAATTTTATGGTATGTGAATTATATCTCAGAAAAAGTGTTATTTTTAAAAACCCGAATCATGATTTACCTTCTGAAGCAACCATTTTGACAGAGAAGTAGTATTTTGCCTTTAAAGGCCTCTTGTTGGATCCTAATTTATTTTTATCAAACATGATTGAGCACCTATGTGTAAAACACTGTTAGATGCCAAAGGAACTTATAATTTTTTAAAGGGACTTATAATAATTATACAGTTTACTAAGCATTTATGCTAAGTTGATCCTAAACAATTTTATAAATTATCTTAAGTAATCTCCACCAGTGATGTAAGTAATGTAAGTATTACTATTCCCATTATAAAAGTTGGGAAACATGTTCGGAGGATTAGATAATTGACCAAGAAATACGGCCAGAAAAAACAGCTGGAATTTTAGCTCAAATCTTTCTAACTCCTAAGTTTATACTTTTGTCTATTATGCTAAGCAGGTTAGAAGAAGAAGAGAAATCTAGACACAAAGAATACAAAAGAGTGAATGCTAGAGTTCTGTGAGCAGTTGAACCATGGAACAGGTTTCCAAGTTCTGACCTAGAACCCTGGAGTTGCAGGGCAAAGATGGCTTTAAAATCTCAGTGTGGAGACCGGGGGTCTGAAAGGCAGTCATTGCAACAAACACAAGCATAATTCCAAAAAATGAGTATGCCTGAAAAAGACCATAACATCCAAGGAACCACAAAACTTTTTGTGTGGTCGCTTTGATCTAGGACTCGCTGGCTATAAGAGCAATGGGTGTGGCTCAGTGGTGTGACCATTAACATTTTGTGAACACACACTCTAAGTGTTTGCTAAGTCCCAGGCACTGTCCAGCTTTGGGGTGAATATGATATGATGGCTCCCCTAAAGGAGTGCCCTGATAGGAACGGATCAACCCCACATATGTGGTATATATCTGGCTAAGTGCAGGGCCTTCACATCAGACCGCATGGGTTTCTATCCTAGAGTGGCCACTTACAAGCTGTAATTTGGGATGAATTATTAAATTTCTCTATGCTTTCATTTCTTTATTTGTAAAATGAGAATGAAAATACTGACTTTACGGAGTTATTGCGAGGGATAAATAGATAAGCATGTAAAACCTTCTAGTCTAGAAGACAGTAATGATAACTGCTATCTTCATCAGTCATCATCTTCATCATCACACCTGGTGGCAAGGTACAGAAAAGCTGGTTCTTCCTGCCTACTATGGCCTTCTGACTATGTTTGCTTCCCGCAGGCATTATATTTGATATACTTTATGTATATAAGTGGCATTTTCCCAAGCATTCAGGTCCAAAGCTGCCAGACTACCAATGGATAAAAGAAAGCCCCAGAAGAAAGTTCACTCTAAATTTACTCTGAACATGTCTGAAAACATTACTTCTGTATTTAGCCCATTAACTTCTACTTTTATAGTCTAGAAAAGAGCCTTCAAAGGGCCAGAGAATATGTTTCTTCTCTTCCTGGCTGACAGCATTCTTTTTATTATTTTTTCATTTTTGTGTGTGTGTTTAGATGGATCTAACACTCCTAAAACAAAGCATGATTTTTGCATAATGGCCAAATGTAATCAAAACACAGAGATAAGCTAATATAAAGGTTAAGAGCAAGGGCATTGTCATAAGGTAGATATAGGTTCAAACCCTGGTTCCTCCACCTATTCATTGTATGAACTTGGAGATGACTCGTATACTCTCTGAACCTATTTCTTCATTTGTAAAATGGGAAAAAATAAATATCTCATAGAAATGTGGTGAAGATTAAATGAGATGATATGTGAAAAGTCTTCAGCATAATATCTTGCACATAGCGAAGTCTCAATAAATGTAAATTATTATTGCAAAAAGACATGTTAGGTGAGCCTACTGGCCTACGTTCATTTTCTTCCTTTTTTTTAATCCTCACCCAAGGGTATGCTTTTATTGATTTTTACAGAGAGAAGGGGAAGGGGGGGGGAGGGAGAGAGAGAAAGAAAGAGAGAGAGAGAGAAACATTGATAGAAGAGAGAAACATTGATTGGTTGCCTCCTGTACATGCCCCAACAGGGGATCAAACCGGAAACCTAGGTATGTGCCCTGACTGGGAATCAAGCCTGAAAACTTTTTGGTGCACTGGATGACTCTCCAACCAACTGAGTCACCTGGCCAGAGCACCTACGTTCATTTTAATTAAATAAGCATTTATTGCATACCTGCCAAGTACCATACAGTTTGCTACCTTTCTCATGGTACTACATAAAGGGGATGAACTACACGAGTCCTCTAAAACACAGAATCTGCTTTTCACAAGTGTGTGGGCCTGAAAAAAGTGCCCTGCAGCATGTCCTCATGTTAGAAGGAGCTTCAGTACCAGCCTTTCTGCAATCATCTCATAGATGAGAATGCAAAGAAGTAGGAAGGTAAACATGGACAGAGGTGGAGTTAGGTTTGATTGGAAATTAATCAGTCCATCCCACAGAGGGCAGCACCCACATGGTTAGCTATATAAGGGCCACTATCTCAATCATTGTCACCCTGCAAGCTTCATCAGGCTTTTTTCCTACTTGTTCCTTTGGTGAACCAGGTGAGAGAAAATTTATCCATCTATATTGATGGATATTTGGTTGGTCATTATCCACAGCAGAAATCCAAGAATTTGCGCTAAGGCAGAGTTAATATATATTTGGCCTTTCTTTCTTTCTTTCTTTCTTTCTTTCTTTCTTTCTTTCTTTCTTTTTTCCTTTTCTACCAATGTATCTTTTTTCTAATCACTGTCATTTATATTATTTTTTTCTTTTCTTTTTATTTGCTTATTTGTTTGTCTAGTTTAATTTATTCTGGGACCTTTTTAGAATAAATTTGTCATTGTGGAGAAGAGTAATTCAGTGGAAATTTGTCTTCTTACAGGCCATTCCACACTTTCTTCCTAGTCTTTTCACGTGCCATCTTTTCTGGACTGCCAAGTTCAAATGGGGGGAGGCTGGCACTGTGGTAGAGTCCCTTCCTTGTTCAGTGTCATTTCCCAGAGCTCCCAGATCAAATTATCTACTAGTCAAATTGCTGCCTGCATTTCTGAGCCTTTCTCCCTGGTGAATGAATTAGGTCAAGATAGTTCCTGAGCTCTCAGGAGGGCTATCTCAGTCCTCTGGAAAACCAAGAAAGCATTGGCTCCCTTTGCCCATTTTTATTTTATTTTCTGAAGGTCTTAAGGGTCCAGTTTAGCTTTTGGTAGAAGGTCTGTTGCTTTTGCCTCTAGAAAATCAGTGAAACTAGCAAGAGAAACAGGGGGAAATGTCTGGGCGGTTCTAGAAAATTTGGAAACCCACGGACAACACCCGGGACACCAAAGTACACGAAGTGTAGAGACATTAAGAAAAGATATTCATCCAGGACATGAAGACCTGAGATTTAGTCCCAGTTCAGCCAGTAACATGTCCATGACTAATGTTAACAAAGTTATTTTTCACTGTGTTTAAAGGTTTTGTATCATCCTGACCCATCTTTATTCTTTGAGGTATTTTAGGTTTTAAAGAGACAAAGAGATTTGAAAACTCATGATGACAATTATTAAAATCAGAACAGGAAAGAAAATTAATGATAGACTCTTTTGTTTTTCTCTTTAGGTTCACTTAAACGTGCAAAAAGATGACCGACCTCTTAAGAAGTGTTGTCACCGTCATTGATATTTTCTACAAATACACCAACAAAGATGGGGAATGTGGCACACTAAGCAAGGATGAGCTAAAGGAACTTCTAGAAAAAGAGTTTCGGCCAATTCTGAAGGTGAGGACCATGTGCTAGGACTAAAGGTTTCTACGGTCTTGTACATTCTCTGTTATATAACCAAATATTAGCTAATATTAGTTGCAGTAGTCTTTGAGAAAACTCTATAAGCAGTACTTTTTTGGGACATCAGAAAGTCTGTTGAGGCAGTGTGTATTTTTAGAAAAGTGACTTGTTGTTTCCTCATTTTCTTGTATATTTCCACCATGTGGACTCTCAGACTTCTTCATGCCTCCCAAGCTTCCCATTCTGAAAGAGCAGAAAATGAAATTTGTACTAAGACATGAATTAATAAGTTACCCTATCAAATGGGGAAGAAAAACTATAGAAAGAGAAGTCATATACAGGGGCAGTTGACCAAATAGCCAGGATAACTAAAAACAGAAAACAAAATACATGAGTTTTTTTTCCATCTACTTGGAAAGGATGCAGCTATTAACTTTGAAATTATAGATCCCAACATAGAATATATTAGCATATGATGTTTTAAATGTATGGAAAACTAAAATACACCAGTACTGAACTTTGTTTATTCAACTCCTTCCTGTATGCCATATTTGAGTACCTAGTTCTCTAACTTAGGTCCTTGAATTGTATTCTTCTGAGGATTCCAATAGCTTTATTTTTTTTATTACTTCTTCACACCTGCTGGGCCCTATTAGTCTGCCTTAGCCTAAAGCAATCCTTGATTGGATTAAAATACTTCATGTCAAATATCTACAATTTCATAGTCCTATCTGAATATTTTAGCTGAGTATGTGGGTTAGGCTGATCAAGATTCCTTTGGTGTGTTGCTCATATACAGAACCCAGATAATCCAGACACGGTGGAGGTCATTATGCATATGCTGGATCGAGATCATGACCGAAGACTGGACTTTACTGAGTTTCTTCTGATGGTATTCAAGCTGGCTATGGCCTGCAACAACGTTCTTAGCAAAGAATACTGCAAAACTTCAGGGTCAAAGAAGCAGAAGCGTAGTCATGGTCACCAACACCAAAAGAAAGAAGGTGAAACAGAAGAAGAAGATGAGAATACATCTGAACAGAAATCAGGTTGGAGTGAGGGAGAGGAGCATGGTTCTGAGGGCTTGAGGGGAACTGCGAAACATAGACATAGGTCCCACTCCAGAAGGCTGGGAAGGGAAGGTAGTTTATCTAGCTCAGAGAAACAAGAGGGATTTGAGAAAAGGCGCCATGGGTCTAGCTCTGGCCACGCAGTTAGCCCCTCTAGGGAATCTGGGGAGGAATATGAATCTGAATCTGGATTTAAGAGTGGGGAAAGAAAAGGTCATGATGGTCTGTCATATGGATTAGAGGCTATTGCTTTTAGCTCTAAAGGTTCAGGAGATAGTGGGAGACAAAGCTATGCATGTGATTCCATCAACTCAAGTGGGTGTGGAGGAAGACAAAATGTTTCCAGCTCCTGTCAGGCAGGCAGATATGGAGGGCAAGGAAATAAATCTAGCTGTATTCAGTCAGGCTGTCAATCACGAAATAGTGGAGGACAAAGCCAGAGATGCATCTCAAGAGGTCAGTCCTCTGGATATGGCCAATGTAGGCCTCGCTCCTGTAGCCCATCTTCTTGTCATAGAAGAAGACATAGATCCCCATCATGTTGTCAACCACAGAACTGTTGTCAACCACAGAACTGTTGTCAACCACAGAACTGTGGAAGACAACAGGGAAGAAGATCAAGACAGTCCTCTTGTGGTAGCCAATATGGGTCTGGAGCAAGTCATTCTTCTAATTGTGGTCAACAGGGAAGAAGATCAAGACAGTCCTCTTGTGGTAGCCAATATGGGTCTGGAGCAAGTCAGTCTTCTAATTGTGGTCAACAGGGAAGAAGATCAAGACAGTCCTCTTGTGGTAGCCAATATGGGTCTGGAGCAAGTCAGTCTTCTAATTGTGGTCAACAGGGAAGAAGATCAAGACAGTCCTCTTGTGGTAGCCAATATGGGTCTGGAGCAAGTCAGTCTTCTAATTGTGGTCAACACGGGTCTGGCTCAGGTCAGTCCTCTGGTTATGGCCAACATGGCTCTGGCTCAGGTCAGTCCTCTGGTTATGGCCAACATGGATCTGGCTCAGGTCAGTCCTCTGGTTATGGCCAACATGGATCTGGCTCAGGTCAGTCCTCTGGTTATGGCCAACATGGATCTGGCTCAGGTCAGTCCTCTGGTTATGGCCAACATGGATCTGGCTCAGGTCAGTCCTCTGGTTATGGCCAACATGGATCTGGCTCAGGTCAGTCCTCTGGTTATGGCCAACATGGATCTGGCTCAGGTCAGTCCTCTGGTTATGGCCAACATGGATCTGGCTCAGGTCAGTCCTCTGGTTATGGCCAACATGGATCTGGCTCAGGTCAGTCCTCTGGTTATGGCCAACATGGATCTGGCTCAGGTCAGTCATCCAGCCATGGCCAACACGGATCTGGCTCAGGTCAGTCCTCAGGCTTTGGACAACACAAGTCTGGATCAGGCCAGTCCTCAGGCTTCAAACAACACGGGTCTAGCTCAGGTCAGTCCTCAGGCTCTAGAAAACACAGGTCTAGCTCAGGTCAGTCCTCAGGCTCTGGAAAACACAGGTCTAGCTCAGGTCAGTCATCTGGCCATGGTCAATATGGATCTGGCTCAGGTCAGTCCTCAGGCTCTAGACAACACGGGTCTAGCTCTGGTCAGTCATCTGGTTTTGAACAATATGGATCTGGCTCAGGTCAGTCATCCAGCCATGGCCAACATGGATCTGGCTCAGGTCAGTCTTCAGGCTTTGGACAACACAAGTCTGGATCAGGCCAGTCCTCAGGCTTCAAACAACATGGGTCTAGCTCAGGTCAGTCCTCAGGCTCTAGAAAACACAGGTCTAGCTCAGGTCAGTCCTCAGGCTCTGGAAAACACAGGTCTAGCTCAGGTCAGTCATCTGGCCATGGTCAATATGGATCTGGCTCAGGTCAGTCCTCAGGCTCTAGACAACACGGGTCTAGCTCTGGTCAGTCATCTGGTTTTGAACAATATGGATCTGGCTCAGGTCAGTCATCCAGCCATGGCCAACACGGATCTGGCTCAGGTCAGTCTTCAGGCTTTGGACAACACAAGTCTGGATCAGGCCAGTCCTCAGGCTTCAAACAACACGGGTCTAGCTCAGGTCAGTCCTCAGGCTCTGGAAAACACAGGTCTAGCTCAGGTCAGTCCTCAGGCTCTGGAAAACACAGGTCTAGCTCAGGTCAGTCATCTGGCCATGGTCAATATGGATCTGGCTCAGGTCAGTCCTCAGGCTCTAGACAACACGGGTCTAGCTCTGGTCAGTCATCTGGTTTTGAACAATATGGATCTGGCTCAGGTCAGTCATCCAGCCATGGCCAACATGGATCTGGCTCAGGTCAGTCTTCAGGCTTTGGACAACACAAGTCTGGATCAGGCCAGTCCTCAGGCTTCAAACAACATGGGTCTAGCTCAGGTCAGTCCTCAGGCTCTGGAAAACACAGGTCTAGCTCAGGTCAGTCCTCAGGCTCTGGAAAACACAGGTCTAGCTCAGGTCAGTCATCTGGCCATGGTCAATATGGATCTGGCTCAGGTCAGTCCTCAGGCTCTAGACAACACGGGTCTAGCTCTGGTCAGTCATCTGGTTTTGAACAATATGGATCTGGCTCAGGTCAGTCATCCAGCCATGGCCAACATGGATCTGGCTCAGGTCAGTCTTCAGGCTTTGGACAACACAAGTCTGGATCAGGCCAGTCCTCAGGCTTCAAACAACATGGGTCTAGCTCAGGTCAGTCCTCAGGCTCTGGAAAACACAGGTCTAGCTCAGGTCAGTCATCTGGCCATGGTCAATATGGATCTGGCTCAGGTCAGTCCTCAGGCTCTAGACAACACGGGTCTAGCTCTGGTCAGTCATCTGGTTTTGAACAATATGGATCTGGCTCAGGTCAGTCATCCAGCCATGGCCAACATGGATCTGGCTCAGGTCAGTCTTCAGGCTTTGGACAACACAAGTCTGGATCAGGCCAGTCCTCAGGCTTCAAACAACATGGGTCTAGCTCAGGTCAGTCCTCAGGCTCTGGAAAACACAGGTCTAGCTCAGGTCAGTCCTCAGGCTCTGGAAAACACAGGTCTAGCTCAGGTCACTCATCTGGCTTTGGACAACACGGGTCTATCTCAGGTCAGTCATCTGGCCATGGTCAATATGGATCTGGCTCAGGTCAGTCCTCAGGCTTCAAACAACATGGGTCTAGCTCAGGACAGTCATCTGGTTTTGGAAAACATGGGTCTGGCTCAGGTCAGTCCTCAGGCTCTGGAAAACACAGGTCTAGCTCAGGTCAGTCCTCAGGCTCTGGAAAACACAGGTCTAGCTCAGGTCAGTCATCTGGCTTTGGAAAACACAGGTCTAGCTCAGGTCAGTCATCTGGCCATGGTCAATATGGATCTGGCTCAGGTCAGTCCTCAGGCTCTAGACAACACGGGTCTAGCTCTGGTCAGTCATCTGGTTTTGAACAATATGGATCTGGCTCAGGTCAGTCATCCAGCCATGGCCAACACGGATCTGGCTCAGGTCAGTCTTCAGGCTTTGGACAACACAAGTCTGGATCAGGCCAGTCCTCAGGCTTCAAACAACACGGGTCTAGCTCAGGTCAGTCATCTGGCCATGGTCAATATGGATCTGGCTCAGGTCAGTCCTCAGGCTTCAAACAACATGGGTCTAGCTCAGGACAGTCATCTGGTTTTGGAAAACATGGGTCTGGCTCAGGTCAGTCCTCAGGCTCTGGAAAACACAGGTCTAGCTCAGGTCAGTCATCTGGCTTTGGAAAACACAGGTCTAGCTCAGGTCAGTCATCTGGCCATGGTCAATATGGATCTGGCTCAGGTCAGTCATCCAGCCATGGCCAACACGGATCTGGCTCAGGTCAGTCTTCAGGCTTTGGACAACACAAGTCTGGATCAGGCCAGTCCTCAGGCTTCAAACAACACGGGTCTGGCTCAGGTCAGTCCTCAGGCTCTGGAAAACACAGGTCTAGCTCAGGTCAGTCCTCAGGCTCTGGAAAACACAGGTCTAGCTCAGGTCAGTCATCTGGCCATGGTCAATATGGATCTGGCTCAGGTCAGTCCTCAGGCTCTAGACAACACGGGTCTAGCTCAGGTCAGTCATCTGGTTTTGGAAAACATGGTTCTGGCTCAAGGCAGTCCTCAGGTTTTGGACAACATGGGTCCAGTTCAGGTCAGTCTTCTGGTTATGATCAACATGGATCTGGCTCAGGTCAGTCCTCTGGTTATGGCCAACATGGATCTGGCTCAGGTCAGTCCTCTGGTTATGGCCAACATGGATCTGGCTCAGGTCAGTCATCCAGCCATGGCCAACACGGATCTGGCTCAGGTCAGTCCTCAGGCTTTGGACAACACAAGTCTGGATCAGGCCAGTCCTCAGGCTTCAAACAACACGGGTCTAGCTCAGGTCAGTCATCTGGCTTCAAACAACACGGGTCTAGCTCAGGTCAGTCATCTGGCTTCAAACAACATGGGTCTAGCTCAGGACAGTCATCTGGTTTTGGAAAACATGGGTCTGGCTCAGGTCAGTTGTCTGGCCATGGTCAACACGGATCTAGCTCAGGTCAGTCCTCAGGCTTTGGACAAAAGGGATCTGGTTCAGGTCAGTCTTCTGGCTATGGCCAATATGGGTCAGGTTCAACTCAGTCTTCTGGCTTTGACCATCAACAATCAGGTTCAGGACACTCCTCTAGCTCTGGAAAACGTAGATCTGGTTCAGGTCAATCTTCTGGCTTTGACCAGCATGGGTCTAAAACAGGCCAATCCAGCTCAGAATATCATAGTGGAAGAAGGGGATCTAGTCACAGTGAGTCCAGTGGCAGTGAAAGGCATTACGGAGGCTCTCAGAAACACTCAGGGTCCAGTCATGGCCAGGCTTATGGACAGTCAGGAGACACCTACAAACATGGGCAGGCAGGTCAAGGACATTCCTCACAGTCAGGATCTGGCAGAAGTGGAAGAAGGAGATCTAGTCACAGTGAGTCCAGTGGCAGTGAAAGGCATTACGGAGGCTCACAGGGACGGTCAGGGTCCAGTCATGGCCAGGCTTATGGACAGTCAGGAGACACCTACAAACATGGGCAGGCAGGTCAAGGACATTCCTCACAGTCAGGATCTGGCAAAAGTGGAAGAGGGAAATCTAGTCACAGTGAGTCTAGTGGCAGTAAAAGGCATTCTGGAGGCTCACAGGGACAGTCAGGGTCCAGTCATGGCCAGGCTTACGGACAGTCAGGAGACACCTACAAACATGGGCAGGCAGGTCATGGGCATTCCGCACAGTCAGGATCTGGCAGAAGTGGAAGAAGGAGATCTAGTCACAGTGAGTCCAGTGGCAGTGAAAGGCATTACAGAGGCTCACAGGGACAGTCAGGGTCCAGTCATGGCCAGGCTTATGGACAGTCAGGAGACACCTACAAACATGGGCAGGCAGGTCAAGGACATTCCTCACAGTCAGGATCTGGCAGAAGTGGAAGAAGGAGATCTAGTCACAGTGAGTCCAGTAGCAGTGAAAGGCATTCCGGAGGCTCACAGGGACACTCAGGGTCCAGTCATGGCCAGGCTTATGGACAGTCAGGAGACACCTACAAACATGGGCAGGCAGGTCAAGGACATTCCTCACAGTCAGGATCTGGCAAAAGTGGAAGAAGGAGATCTAGTCACAGTGAGTCCAGTGGCAGTGAAAGGCATTACGGAGGCTCACAGGGACAGTCAGGGTCCAGTCATGGCCAGGCTTATGGACAGTCAGGAGACACCTACAAACATGGGCAGGCAGGTCAAGGACATTCCTCACAGTCAGGATCTGGCAGAAGTGGAAGAAGGAGATCTAGTCACAGTGAGTCCAGTGGCAGTGAAAGGCATTACGGAGGCTCACAGGGACAGTCAGGGTCCAGTCATGGCCAGGCTTATGGACAGTCAGGAGACACCTACAAACATGGGCAGGCAGGTCAAGGACATTCCTCACAGTCAGGATCTGGCAGAAGTGGAAGAAGGAGATCTAGTCACAGTGAGTCCAGTGGCAGTGAAAGGCATTACGGAGGCTCACAGGGACAGTCAGGGTCCAGTCATGGCCAGGCTTATGGACAGTCAGGAGACACCTACAAACATGGGCAGGCAGGTCAAGGACATTCCTCACAGTCAGGATCTGGCAAAAGTGGAAGAAGGAGATCTAGTCACAGTGAGTCCAGTGGCAGTGAAAGGCATTACGGAGGCTCTCAGAAACACTCAGGGTCCAGTCATGGCCAGGCTTATGGACAGTCAGGAGACACCTACAAACATGGGCAGGCAGGTCAAGGACATTCCTCACAGTCAGGATCTGGCAGAAGTGGAAGAAGGAGATCTAGTCACAGTGAGTCCAGTAGCAGTGAAAGGCATTCCGGAGGCTCACAGGGACACTCAGGGTCCAGTCATGGCCAGGCTTATGGACAGTCAGGAGACACCTACAAACATGGGCAGGCAGGTCAAGGACATTCCTCACAGTCAGGATCTGGCAGAAGTGGAAGAAGGAGATCTAGTCACAGTGAGTCCAGTGGCAGTGAAAGGCATTACGGAGGCTCACAGGGACAGTCAGGGTCCAGTCATGGCCAGGCTTATGGACAGTCAGGAGACACCTACAAACATGGGCAGGCAGGTCAAGGACATTCCTCACAGTCAGGATCTGGCAAAAGTGGAAGAAGGAGATCTAGTCACAGTGAGTCCAGTAGCAGTGAATGGCATTCTGGAGGCTCACAGGGACAGTCAGGGTCCAGTCATGGCCAGGCTTATGGACAGTCAGGACACACCAACAAACATGGGCAGGCAGCAGGAAGACAAAATCGTCGATCAAGTCAAAGATGGAGACACGGTAGCTATGGAAGTGCAGGATATGACTATGGGCAATGTGGGTATGGACCTTCAGGGGGTAGTCGAACAAGCAGTCACAATTCTAGCCCTGTTAGGCCAAGGAACAGAACTGAAAACAAGCAAGTGTCAGTTCACAGCCATTCAGAATCTAGTTCAACTTTTAGGCAGGGATCCCATAATAATAGTAAAGTGCGTTCAGAAGATTGGGGGAAACAGATTAATAAACAATCAGGATCTAGGCACAGACAGTCAGACTTCAATACAATTGATATACATGGATCCAGTCAACAGCATTTCGGAGATACATCTTCTCAAGATCAGGTAGAATCCAGCATAAGTTTAGCAAGACAGGGATCAAGTCATGGACAATCCAGAGATGTCCAGGATCAATCTGGATTCAATACCAACAAAAGGCAAGTATATAGCCATGGCCCCTCAAGTGATAGCTATGGACAGGCAAGTGACAGCAGAAGCAGAAGTGAAAGATCCATTTCCAGTCACTCTCTTCAGAACCAAGATCATACAGGAATTGAGGAGTATAGATATAGGTATTCATCAAGCAGTACAACTGGATGGAGCGGGGGTAAGCAAAAGCAAGAGTCAGGATCAAGGATGTTAGGGAGCATCAGAAGACACAGTCAGCATATGGATGATAAGCAAGCAAGAGACTCTGAAACCAGGGGTTACCATAGAAGGGGAAGAACAGACGTAGGTCCTTCTCATTTAGATAGCAACACCCCACTCTATCAATATATCCAAGAGCAAAAGTACTATTACTTTGAATAATCATTTGAAATTAATAGAAAACTAACTTAAAATAAGAACTAACTCAAAGAAGAAATTCCATACATATGCAATTAAGATATTTAACGTGATCCCTTCTTTTGGTAGTGGAGGTATACATATTTTAACTGTGCTACTCTTTTGTTCGGTGCAAAGTGGGTTTTTTGTAAGGCTCCTTAACTATTGAGCTCTTTGGCTGAAAAACAGTGAATGGAAGAACTAAATGGCATTTGGGACTATATTTAATACTATATAACAAAAGTGATTTGCGTGCTTTGGGATAAAATGGGCATTTAAAATTTTCTTTCTGAAATTCAAATTTTAGATTTTCCAGTTTTATTTCAAGTATTCATTGAAAAACCTATGCAGAAAGCTAAGAGAAATGGTTCAGGAGCCAAATTTTCTCTAATAGCATTGTAACATATTCCATGTACTGAGCAAAGAATGTTATGGTATTGAAGATTCAGAAGAATTGCTTCTTTTGTGCCACCTCTGGAACTCTGTACTACTACTTTTGAATTTATTCTCATGACCTCCTGGATATAGGATCCAGAAAATTGTACTGCAAATGATTGACAATAAACTTTTCATCAAGTTACAGTTTTGCTTCTCTTTCATCCTCACAAACACAAAGATCCCTGTCATGAGGTCAGATGCACATTTCCTTCTACCTCTGAACACCTAGATGGCAGTAAAGCATCAGATACCAACAATAGGGAATTCAAAGAAGGCAAAACTCAATAAACTTAATTACATCTGATCTCATCTTTTTCTCAATGTAATTACTGTCCAAAGCATTTACAGAAAGAAATTCTTTATACTGATGGGTTGACCTCAGATGCTTTATTAATAATGATCATCACAGCAATCATCAAACATAATCCTCAGTGCTATACCCTGAGACAACCCAAGCTCTGGAAATGAGTCATGCACCACAAACTCTCTCTGTCAAAGATATTAATTGAAATATCACTGCCAATGGAGGCTAATGGCAGTGGAAGCTAATCGTGTCCTGAATTTTCCAGTCGAAGAAAAATGATTAAAAATATAGTCCTTGCCCTGGCTAGTGTGGCTCAGTTGGATGGGCATCATCCTGTGCACCCAAAGGTTGCAGGTTCAATTCCTGGTGGGGACACATGCCTGGATTTCAGTGGCCAAATTAGGAGAAACAAAGATAAAATTCTTCTTTCTTCAAACTTTCTAGATAAAAATGACCTTTGAATGTGGGAACTTGAAGGTCAGTGTGTACTAGACACCTGGCATGCATTGGTTGCTTATTGAAATGTAAATGTTCCAGGAGTCTTTTATAACCAGAAAAGATCTAAAATAATACTACATAACCAATGGACACAAGACACTGGGCGGGGGAGAGGCGGGCGGCATGAGGGCATATGCCGGGGGGTACGGGAGGCTGGGGAAAGGTCAATGGGAAAAAAAAGGAGACATATGTATTACTATCTATAATACTTTAAACAATAAAATTCAATTAAAAAAAAATACTGCATGCTCCCCCAGCCAGCGTGGCTCAGTGGTTGAGCTGTCAACCTATGAACCAGGAGGTTATGGATCGATTCCCGGTTTCTATCTCTCTCTCCTGCCTTCCTCTCTGAAATCAATAAAAATATTTTTTAAAAGCAATAATAATAATACATGCTGAGTGAAACCTGTGTTGACCACTCTAATGCAATCAGTGGTGAGTCTACATATAAGCTTATGGGCAATGGGCAAGAGAAAGTGAAAAAACAGTAAAAGAAGAAGATTCAGGCAAAATTAGATTTGATTGAAAATGAATCAAGCCAGCAGAGGGCATCTGCCTCACTAATAATAAACTTTGGCACTACTGAAGGGCCATTCACACAGACTCTGAAACCTTTTTTTTAAAATTAAATTTATTGGGGAGTCATTGATTAATAGGATCATATAGGTTACAGGTGTGGATTTCTACATTATAAAATCTGTATATTGCACTGTGTGCCCACCACCCAAAGTCAAATAATTGTCTATCATCATATATTAGGCCCTCGTTAGCCCCCAGCTCTCTACCCCCTTCCCTCAGTGTTGGAGAGGTTGTGGAGGAAAGGGAACCCTCAATTACCGCTGCTGGGACTGTAGACTGGTACAGCCACTATGAAAAACAGTCTGATGATTCCTCAAAAAATTAAGAACAGATCTACCATATGACCCAGCAATCCCTCTTCTGGGTATATACTTGAAAACATGTATTCGCTAAGATATATGCACCCTTATGCTCATTGCAGCATTTTTCACGGTGGCCAAGACATGGAGACAACCAACAATCGAAGGTATCCTTCGACAGAGGATTGGATAAAGAAGATGAGACACAGCCCAGCAGGCATGGCTCAGTGGTTGAGTGTCAATCTATGAATCAGGAGGTCACGGTTCGATTCTTGGTCAGGGTGCATGCCTGTGTTGCGGGCTAGATCCCCAGTGTAGGGCATTAGGAGGCAGCTAATCAATGATTATCTCTCATCATTGATGTTTCTCTCTCTCTCTCTCTCTCTCTCTCCCCCTTCCTCTCTGAAATCAATAAAAATATTTTTTTAAATATTTGTTCTAAAAAAAAAAAAGAAGATATGGTACATATACACAACAGAATGTTACTCAACCATAAGACAAAATGAAAAACTCCCATTTGCAACAACATGGATGGACCTTGAGAATATTATGCTCAGTCAAATAAGTCAGGAAAAAAAACTAAGAACTATATGATTTTACTCTTATGTAGGATATAAAACTAAAACTCGTGCACACAAGTAGGAGTCTGAAACCTATTTTAAGCTACATCTTATCTAACTAGAGGCCCGGTGCACAAAAGCATGCATGGGTAGGGTCCCTAGGCTTGGCCGGCAATCAGGGCCAATCTGTGGGGCAACCAGCAGGGAGATCAAGGCAGGGGGAGGGGGCAGAAGGGAAGAGGGGGCCCTGCTGGCACCCGCCTTGGCCTGCCTGGCCCTGTGGGCTGGGGGCAGCTCCTGTGTTGAGCGTCTGCCCCCTGGTGGTCAGTGCATGTCATAGCGACCAGTCGTTCCACTGGACGTTCCACTGTTTGGTCAGTTTGCATATTAGGCTTTTATTATATAGAATCTTTGGAAAGCATAGTAAGTGAAAGTGCTTAAAGCTCTGCTTACAAGTACACAGAGTTACCAATAGAAGTTTACAAGTTTTCCCTTAGTATTATGAAGCTACCTAGCACAAGAAAGTATGGAATTTGCAAGGGAAACATGTCCATTTCCTAAAGATTATTTAAATACTAGAGGCCCAGTGCATGAAATTCATGTGGGGGGGGGGCGGGGGGGGGCATTGGTCCCTCAGCCCAGCCTGCACCCTCTCCAATCTGGAACCCCTCAGGGATGTCCAACTGCCGGTAGTTCAGACATCCCTCTCACAAACCAGGACTGCTGGCTCCCAACCACTTGCCTGCCTGCCTGCCTGCCTGATTGCCCCTAACCGCTTCTGCCTGCCAACCTGATCACCCCCTAACCACTCCCCTGCCAGCCTGATCGCCCCCAACTGCCCTCCCCTGCCAGCCCAGTCGCCCTCCACTGCCCTCACCTGCCGGCCATCTTGTGACTGTGGGCACCACCATCTTTGAGGGCATGGCAGTCAATTAGCATATTCCCTCCTTATTGGCTGTGGGCACCGCCATCTTTGCAGCCTGCTGCTCAGTCATTTGGTCATCCCTCACTAACCCCCCTGCCAGCCTGGTCACCCCATGCATCCTGCTGCTCAGTTATTTGGTCATCCCTCACTAACCCCCCTGCTGGCCTGGTCGCCCCATGCACCCTGTTCGGTTGTCCATTCGGTTGTGATGGTCGCTTAAGCTTTTATATATATACTAGAGGCCCGGTGCACAAAAATTAGTGCACTTGGGGGGGGGGGTCCCTCAGCCCGGCCTGTGCCCTCTCGCAGTCTGGGACCCCTCGGGGGTGACCACTTGCTGGCTTAGGCCTGCTCCCCAGGGGATTGGGCCTAAGCTGGCAATCAGACATCCCTCTGGCAGCCCGGCAGCCCTCGGGGGATGTCCATTTGCCAGCGGGGAGCAGACCTAAGCTGCAGTCAAACATCCTTAGTGCTGCTGAGGAGGCAGGAGAGGCTCCCACCACCACCGCTGTACTGGCAGCCATCAGCCTGGCTTGTGGTTGAGCAGAGCTCCCCACTGTGAGAGCGCACTGACCACCAGGGGGCAGCTCCTGCATTGAGCATCTGCCCCCTGGTGGTCAGTGTGTGTCATAGTGACCAGTCATTCCCAGTCCTTCTGCTGTTAGGGTCAGTTTGCATATTACCCTTTTACTATATAGGATAGAGGCCTACTGCACGGGTGGGGGCCAGCTGGTTTGCCCTGAAGGGTGATCCAAATCAGGCAGGGGGTCCCGCTTGGGTGCCTGGCCATCCTGGATGATGGGCTGATGCCTGTTTGCAGCTGGTCACACCCCCTTCAGGGTAGGGGTCCCCACTGGGGTTCCTGGCCAGTCTGGGTGAGGGGCTGAGGGCCATTTTCAGACTGGCAGGCAACTGAAGCTCCCAGCCTCTCTTTTTTTCTTTTTTTTTTATTCTGGGATTTATTTACCTTCTATAGCTGTCACTGGAGCTGAGAGCCGGCTCCAGCTCTGAGACCGTGACTGGCTGAAAGCAGGTATCTGGGTTTATTTAGCTTCTATAATTGAAACTCTGTTGCCATCACTGGCTGCTCTAAGCTCTGAGCCCGCTGGCGGATGAAAGCAGGTACCTGGGGTTTGTTTAGCTTCTATAATTGCAACATTGTTGCATCTGGAGCTCAGAGCTGGGCCGCAACAGGCGAGGAACCTTGGCTTCCTCCATCACTGGAGCAAGCAAGCTTCATGTTCACTTCAGCTGCCTGGCTGCCGGCCGCCATCTTGGTTGGCAGTCAATTTGCATATCCTGCTGATTAGCCAATGGGAAGCGTAGCAGAGGTATGGTTAATTACCATGTTTGTCTATTATTAGATAGGATAGATATTAAATTGCTCTTATATTGCTGATTTTTTTCATTTCTCCATGATGTACACTGACAAAAATATTGTGTCCTCCTACTGCCTATAAGTGAAATACAACAATTAGGAAAAGGACAAAATGGAGAATCACCCTCTGATTGCCAATCACTTAAATGCGTTTCAGGCTTTCCCTAGTTTCTCTAGAATTAAGGCTTTAAGGGTTGACTGGTTATCAGTCCTTCATTAGAACATATATACATGAAAGGTAGGAGAAGCAGTTTCCCACAGGGATGCTACTAGAGAAGAGGAAATACAGAGAATATACAAATGGGATGATCTGCTTGGGCAAAAAATAATAATAATAATAATAGTAATAATAATAATAATATCTCTCAGATACGAATGTAGGCAAATTAACCCCAGTTTAAAGTCATTATTACTTCTAGATTCCTCTAGGGCTGGGAATCAAAAAACAGTTCCAGTCCTACTTCTTTTACTTAATACAAAATATTAAATATTTGTGTTATTTATTTCACAGTGGATTAAAGGAAGAAAACTAAAATGTATTGAACGCTTACTTACTATGTTTCAGACACTTTCCTTACAACAACCTTGCAAAATTGGGGGTTAGAGAAGTTTTAAAAACTTCCTGAAATACACATAGTTGTTAACCAGCAAAGTGCCAAAATTCAAGTCAAACCCCAACACCTCAAAGCCCAGGTGTCTTCTACTCCACCAGGCTACCCAACACAGAACTCTAACACTTAGAGAGCATACATCAAATGTTGGTTTCCCTTACTTTCTTTCCTCTAAAAATCAGTTCATGTATCTTCTTTTAGATAGATAGGTAGATAGATAGAAAGATAGAAAGGAAGGAAGGGAGGTAGGGAGGGAGGGAATAGATTTAAATTTTTTAAATGTTAACTTTAAATTTTTAACTTAAATTTTTAATGTTAGAAAACTTCTCCATACTTCACTCAGCAGTATCTTTCCTTCCCTTTTGTCAAGAGGGGTTTTAAAAGACAATAATTCAACCCTTCTTCTTCCTCAAATTCTCAAGCTGAATACTGTTTATCAGCTCTGATGTTATTGAATTGCTCAGATGGCTGGGTGTCTTAAAAACCAATCAACCAATAAACAAACTAAATAACATCTCACTCAAACTAATTTATTCCAAGTGGCATTAAAAAATGCATTAAGTCAGCAACTGTTATTAATTGGTGCAATTTCAGGTCTGGACAAGGGTTATGTTGCCTCCCAAAGCACACACATACACTCTAGATTTGAATATTTGAGGGAGTAAGGGAATACCTGATAGTCTTTATTTTCCAGGAACATTACTATCTAGTTCAGCGGTTCTCAACCTGGGGGTCGAACAACCCTTTCACAGGGGTCGCCTAAGACCATCGGAAAACACATATATAATTACATATTGTTTTTGTGATTAATCACTATGCTTTAATTATGTTCAATTTGTAACAATGAAATTGGGGGCCACCAGTACATGAGGAACTGTATTAAAGGGTCGTGGCATTAGGAAGGTTGAGAACCACTGATCTAGTTCCTATTGCTCTTTTCTTCCAAATCCTCACTCTTCCTAATGCCTTTCCTGGTACCTTTTGTCAGGCTCAGCTATCCAAGCCTGTACGAATAGATGGTTGAGCTCCACCTATGTGTGACAAAATACATTTCTGTAGCTGTCCTTCATCAAGCAATCTGACAATGTGGGCTAGGCTGATCAATCCCTCTCTGATTAGTTTGATTATAGAATCCAGATGATCCAGATAATGAGGGTGTTGTCAATGGAACATCAGGGCCACTCATTCACTCATTCACTCATTCATTCATTAGAGAGAAGTTTTAATAACTAAGTTGACAGACCCTGTACTTAGCACTGAAGTTACAAATATGAGAAAGATACCATCCCTGTCCTTTAATAGTTTACATGTTCATCTGGGAAATCAACATATGAGAAAGCAACACACATAAACACTCTGGCAAGTGCTGTATAGGTATGATCCAGGGACTGTTTGTAGCAAAGTAATCAACTAACTGATTAAAAGTAAAGAAACAAGATTCAAAAAAATCTTTAGGGCCGAAACCGGTTTGGCTCAGTGGATACAGCGTCGGCCTGCGGACTGAAGGGTCCCAGGTCCGATTCCGGTCAAGGGCATGTACTTGGGTTGCGGGCACATCCCCAGTGGGAGATGTGCAGGAGGCAGCTGATTGATGTTTCTCTCTCATCGATGTTTCTAACTCTCTATCTCTCTCCCTTCCTCTCTGTAAAAAATCAATGAAATATATTTAAAAAAAAAATCTTTAGGAAAGAAGAGAGTTTTGTAGTAGGTCTCCAGAAATGGCCAGGAGTTATCCAGACTAACTGGGGAGACTACTCCAAGTTTATATATTTTTAGAGTATGTGTAAAGTGTTAAAGTAAGAAAGTCCATGATGAGCTCAGGGAACTTGAAATAATTAGCATAGCTAAGAATCATCCCTGTGGCAACATGGCAAGAAATGATGATGTCAGAACAATAGGCAGAGGTTGGGTCAAAATGAACCTTATAAGCCTTGCTAAGAACTTTAGTTTTTATCTGTAAACAATTAATAATCGGCAAAGGGTTTTTTTAAATCACATAATAATATATTCATTTCGAAAAGAAAGTGTAAGTATGGGGGGGGCGGTATAAAAAGGGAAATACTAGAGGTGTGGAGACTAATTTGGAGATTACTATAATAATCTGGATAAAAGATGACAGAGGTTACATAGAGTACAGAAGATGGGCTAAATACAAAACAAAACATATTTCTGAAAAGTTTGTTGTTGCATGGTATATAATGTCTGAGTGAGATGAAGGTGTCTAAAATGACCTGCTAGGTTTATGGTTTGAGTCATCAAATAAACAGAGCAAGTTTGTAGGGGAGGTGGAAAGAGACTTTGAGGATAGTGAACTTTGTTGGTATTCTCTTTATATGGTATAAAATTTGGGTCAGGCCCGGCCAGTGTGGCTCAGCGGTCGAGCATCAACCTGTGAACCAGGAAGTCACAGAGTTCAATTCCTGGTCAGGGCACATGCCCGGATTGTGGGCTCGATTCCCCATAGGGGCCATGCAGGAGGCAGCCGATCAATGATTCTCATCATTGATGTTTCTATCTCTCCTTCTTCTTTCCTCTCTGAAATCAACAAAAATATATTTTAAAAAAGAAAAAAAATTGGGTCAGGCCATTGTTCATATACAGAAATCTATATGCAAAAGTGACTAGCAGGGCATAGCTAGGCTACTGATGTGTTTCATTTGGCGAGCATACTACTGGTTTATGTTGTTTAAAATATGAATTAGTTAAAATGTTTAGAAATTAGGAGATGACACACACACACAAAAAAAAATCCCTGGATTTCCATTTTCTCTTAAGCCAAATATCCAGCAATCCTGGTCACATCCCCTCTGAACAAGCAGCTGGATCTGAGTAGCTGTAATCTCACTTTGGACTGGACATGTGTGAGTAAGCACATCAGAGTTTCCATCATTTTTTAATGCCTCCCCCACACTGAAGCTGGCTTCATTCACTTAGATCTGTGGACAGACATGGATAGTCTTAACAAAATCACTTCCCCAAATCCTCAACTTCTGTATGTAATCTTTCCTAAAATTTTTCTAAGAGCATGTGCTATACTTACAGTAAGCTCTTCTTTCACTTAAACAAAATTAACCCCAAGAAATCTCAGGCATTTCTATACACCAATAATGGACTTTCAGAAAGAGAAATTATAAAAACAATCCCATTTACCATTGCACCAAAAAAATTAAGCTACCTAGGAATAAACTTAACTAAAGAGGTAAAAGACCTCTACTCAGAAAACTACAGGACGTTGAAAAAAGATATAGAGGAAGACATAAACAGATGGAAGAACATACCGTGTTCATGGATTGGTAGAATCAACATCATTAAAATGTCCATACTACCCAAAGCAATCTATAAATTCAACGCACTTCCCATTAAAATACCAACAGCATACTTCAGAGATCTAGAACGAACTTTCCAAAAATTCATCTGGAATAAAAAAAGACCCCGAATAGCTGCAGCAATCCTGAAAAAGAACAAAGTAGGTGGGATCTCAATACCAGATATCAAGTTGTATTACAAAGCCACTGTTCTCAAAGCTGCCTGGTACTGGCACAAGAATAGGCATATAGATCAATGGAATAGAATAGAGAGCCCAGAAATCGGCCCGAACTAATATGCTCAATTAATATTTGACAAAGGAGGCAAGAACATACAATGGAGCCAAGATAGTCTCTTCAACAAATGGTGTTGGGAAAATTGGACAGATATATGCAAGAAAATGAAACTAGACCACCAACTTACACCATACACAAAAATAAACTCAAAATGGATAAAGGACTTAAATGTACGACAAGAAACCATAAAAATTCTAGAAGAATCCAAAGGCAACAAAATCTCAGACATATGCCGAAGCAATTTCTTCACTGATACAGCTCCTAGGGCACTTCAAACTAAAGAAAAAATGAACAAATGGGACTACATCAAAATAAAAAGCTTCTGCACAGCAAAAGAAACCATCAACAAAACAACGAGAAAACCCACTATGTGGGAAAACATATTTGCCAATGTCATATCTGATAAGGGCCTAATCTCCAAAATTTATAGGGAACTCATACAACTTAACAAAAGGAAGATAAACAATCCAATCAAAAAATGGGCAAAGGACCTAAATAGACACCTTTCAAAAGAGGACATTCAGAAAGCCAAGAGACATATGAAAACATGCTCAAAGTCACTAATCATCCGAGAGATGCAAATCAAAACAACAATGAGGTACCATCTCACACCTGTCAGACTGGCTATCATCAACAAATCAACAAACGACAAGTGCTGGAGAGGATGTGGAGAAAAAGGAACACTTGTGCACTGCTGGTGGGAATGCAGACTGGTGCAGCCACTATGGAAGACAGTATGGAGTTTCCTTAAAAAACTGAAAATGGAACTCCCATTTGACCCTGTGATCCCACTTCTAGGAATATATCCCAAGAAACCGGAAACACCAATCAGAAAGGATATATGCACCCCTATGTTCATAGCAGCACAATTCACCATAGCTAAGATCTGGAAACAGCCTAAGTGCCCATCAGTAGATGAATGGATTAGAAAACTGTGGTACATCTACACGATGGAATACTATGCTGCTGTAAAAAGGAAGGAACTCTTACCATTTGCAACGTCATGGATGGAACTGGAGAGCATTATGCTAAGTGAAATAAGCCAGTCAATAAAGGAAAAATACCACATGATCTCACTCATTCATGGACAATAGAGACCATTATAAACTTTTGAACAATAATAGATACAGAGGCAGAGCTGCCTCAAACAGATTGTCAAACTGCAGTGGGAAGGCCGGGGAGGGTTGGGGGGCAGGAGGTAGGGGGGTAAGAGATCAACTAAAGGACTTGTATGCATGCATATAAGCATAACCAATGGACATAAGACACTGGGGAATAGGGGAGGCTAGGGGACTGTCTAGGGCGGGGGGATAAAATGGACACATATGTAATACCCTTTGTAATACTTTAAGCAATAAAAAAATAAAAAAATAATAATATTCTTTGTAATAAAAAAAATAAAATTAAATTAAAAAAAAGAAAAAAAAAAAAAGAAAAACATACCAATTACCCACCCCAAATGGGTTCATCGTACATTGCCTGAGGCCATAAAATCCTCTCTAATACTAAAAGGAGCACTTAAATATTAGTTTTACAGATGCCTCCTTTCATGATTGATCAAGGTATTTATTTCCCTGTTTCATACCCATTTCTTTTAAGGATAAAACAAGACATTAAAATAGGATATTTTAGGCCTCTATTGAGACACTCTGATTTTTTTTTTCAGTATAGAAAATAAAATAAACATTTTTTTTATTTTTTTAAAATATATTTTATTGATTTTTTACAGAGAGGAAGGGAGAGGGATAGAGTCAGAAACATCGATGAGAGAGAAACATCGATCAGCTGCCTCTTGCACACCCCCATTTGGGGATGTGCAGGAGGCAGCTGGTTGATGTTTCTCTCTCATCAATGTTTCTAACTCTCTATCCCTTTCCCTTCCTCTTTGTAAAAAAATCAATAAAATAAAATAAAATAACTCATTTATTATAATCCAAATTTCCTCTTTTCCTCTTATCCTTAAAGAATCTTATAGACATTATTAGTATGGCAAAGAAATAAAATAACTCATGTTTACACTCACAAAAAACAAAGTATAGACAGAAAGAGACTTTGGGACAGCTACAGAATATGAGATCATTAGAAAGCAGAAGAAAAGGAATTTTTAAGAGGTATTATGGTAGAGTCATAATTTAACCCTTTTTAAGAACTTTGAGAGACCCACACAGAGATAAGAAATACTTTTAAATAATTTTTGTTATACTCTGCTTCTTTAAATGACTCCATACAGAAAATAGACCAAGTGAGACATGGCAATGGATGACCTTGAGAGATTCAGAACCATGATCTTGGTCAATTTTAAAGAGATAACACAAACTTTAACAAATTGATTAAAAAGAATACTGCCAAGATTCATGATCAAAACAAATTAGTCATCTTAAATGATGCCCCCAAAAAAGTGAAGTAAAAGAAACAGGTAGAAGATCACATTCATTTGAGAGGCAGTACAGAAAATAATAATCTACCTGGACAAAGAAACAGAACAGAATAAGTCCTGCTTCAAGGGCCTGAGAAATCAAGATCTTTCTAGAGAACAAAGAAAGGTCACATCAAGAAGGCTCTGTGGAGTCAAGCTTATACACCAGACAAAGAGAGAGAGACTTAACTCAAGCTTAGGTAATTTTGCTGGAGGGAGGCAAAGTGTTAACTCCTTAATCCCCTTGAGGATTTAGAGGTGAAAAGCATTATCTGGCTATGAGTTTTCAGAGAATATAGGAAAGAAAATTCTCGGGTCGTCTTGAGGATTGGGAATCAGGAACCATGGGACAAATTATGGTTAAGTCAAGATAATTTTGAGAACAATGGTTTGAATAGAATACCTACAGGTGAAAAGGGCAATGTTCTAGCCCTACCCAATCAGGGAATACAGGAAAAGATCTAACTTGAGAGGAGATCCAAGCATTTATGAATGATCCTAAAATGGACCTATTTTGTACAACAGGTCTCCAAGCTTTAGTCAACATTTCTTGTCTCTAGTACAGATTTGGCTCTTGTCAGCCTTCTATTTAGAGAATATGATTGCAAGAAAATCTACTTCACTTACTGAGTGAAAAAACATTTTTTTAATTCTTTACAGTACTTAGAACCTAGAAATTGAGCACAATGACTGTGGTCAGGATGAAAGTGAACCATAGCTTTCTCCATATCTACTTTATATATGATTTTTAATTCTTTAATGAAAAATTATTTCCATAAAGAAGTGATTCTCAGACTTTTCTGTCTCAGGTATTTTTTTGCTCTTAAAAATTACTGAGGACCCCAAAGAGCTTTTGTTTATATGGATTATATCTATCACTATTTTCCATGTAAGAAATTAAAAGAGAAAAGTTAAAAAATATTTACTTATCTATATATATATAAGCCCAATATGCTAAGTGTCTGACCCATCATCAACCGGCTCAACCAGTCGCTATGATGCACACTGACCACTAGGGGGCAGATGCTCTGACCAGTAGGTTAGTTTGTGGCCAATCAGGACTGGGTGAGACGGGCTGGACACACCCTGGAGCCCTCCAGTGGTCCCTTCCTGGCTGGCTGGCTCATATCAGCCCTGATTGGGACTGGGTGAGACAGCCCTGATTGGCCCCAATCACCAGCCAGGCTGAGGGACCCCACCCATGCACGAATTCTTGCACCAGACCTCTAGTTTAATAATAAATCCAATACATGTTAACACATTTTTTAAAATAACAGTTTATCTGCCCTGGCTGGGTGGTTCAGTTGGTTGGAGCATCATCCAGACACCAAAAGGTTGCGGTTTGATTCCCAGTCAGGGCACATCCCTAGGTTGCAGGTTCGATCCTCAGTTGGGGTGGGTATGGGAGGCAACCAATCCATGTTTCTCTCTCCCTTCCTCTCTCTCTAAAATCAATAAAAACATATCCTCGGGTGAGGATTTAAAAATGATAATAAAATAACTATTTTTCTATAAAAAAAAAACTTAATATAAAGAGTATCACTATTTCATTTTTGCAAATCTCACTAATGTAGACAATACCTGGATTCTTGTATCTGCATTCAATCTGTTGTAATATCATGCATCTGAAAACCTCTACTATACACTTGAGAGAGAATGAGACTGAAAAAAAAAAACACAACCCAATAATGTCTTAGTATTATTCTGAAAATAATAATATATTTTTACTTCACATGTACCCTAAGACCACATTTTGGGATGCACTGCCATAGAACATTTTAGTGATCACTTTTAAACGTGTAACTTGATTCTTTGTTGTTAGATTTAATAAGCTTCTAGGCCTTGGATCTTTTTTCCTTTTCTTTAGGCCTTGGATGTTCTAGATGAGACAAAGGAGGAAATATGTGGAATATGGGGCCAAATTTTGGGGAAAACTAACATTGATTGAGTGCCTGTCATTTTCCAGGTTCTGAACAGAACTAAACTCTCATTTCACTGGGTTTCAACTGGTTTTCCTAATCTCAGAGGTCAACTTTTAGAGCCTTTTCAGCCCTCATCATTAACTATTTCAAAGCTAGTCACAGTTTCCCAAGGAGCTAAAAAAACAAACAAACAAACAAAAAAACAAAAAAACACAAATCAGACTTATTTATTGGCTTAGGGATTCAAAGTTGTTGTAGTAACACTAATAAATTCCATTACATCTCTCTTCTTTAAATATCTGTTTTTGGCTTACTATGTGTAGACTGTGGTAAAGGGCTTTACATGGATTATTCCATTTAATAATCGTATTAACTTTGAAAATTAGATATTATGGTCTTCATTTAATTGTTGATGAAACTTTTTAATTATTTTGTCTTTGTGTTTGTTTTGGGAGTTTGATGAGTGGACAGAGAAGAAAGAACAGTATAAAAGCGTCTCAATGATTACTTTTTTTTTTTTAAATATATTTTATTGATTTTTTACAGAGAGGAAGGGAGAGAGATAGAGAGTTAGAAACATCGATGAGAGAGAAACATCGATCAGCTGCCTCCTGCACATCTCCCACTGGGGATATGCCCGCAACCCAGGTACATGCCCCTGACCGGAATCGAACCCAGGACCCTTCAGTCCGCAGGCCGGCGCTCTATCCACTGAGCCAAACCGGTTTCGGCATACTTTTAACAGAATTTCACAGCTGAGAAGGACACTGAAGGTCATCTAGATCAAACCTTTTTTTTGTTGTTATTCTTGTTCCAGACCATTTAAGCAACTCTGTTTTATCTGATGTTAATTTTATTAGTGTTTACTGACATATATTTTCCATCTCTCTCTTTCCATCTTTTCTTTGTAATTTTGCTTTAGTTATGACTCTAATAAATAATATATAATTAAATATGGGTTATTTATTTGTCCAATCTGAGTTTCTATCTATTAATAGAAAAGGTTAATCATTCATTTTATCATGGAAATAAAAACCTACAGCAAAGGGTCCAGCCGGTGTGGCTCAGTGGCTGAGCATCAACTTAGGAACCAGGAGGTCACAGTTCAATTCCCAGTCAGGACACATACCCGGGTTGCTGGCTTGATCCCCAGTGTGGGGCATGCAGTAGGCAGCCAATCAATTATTCTCTCTCATCTTTGATGTTTTTATCTCTCTCTCTCCCCCTCTCCCTTCCTCTCTGAGATCAATAAAAATATATTTTTTTAAACAAAGAATGAAGTCTGTCATTTGCAACAACATAGATGAAACCAGAGGACATTATGCTAAATGAAATAACCAAGTCACAGAAGGACAAATACCATATTATTTCACTTATATGAGGTACCTAAAATAGTTAAACTTAGCCCAGTGGGAGTGGCTCAGTGGGGTTAGTGTCATCCCGTGCACCAAAAGGTTACCGGTTTGATTCCCAGTCAGAGCACGTACGTTCAGGTTTGATCCCTGGTCGGGATACAAATAGAAGGCAAGTGATTGATGTTTCTTTCTCACACTAATGTTTCTCTCTCTCTCCCTTCCTCTCTCTCTAAGCATGTTCGCATATCCTCGGGTAAGAACTTAAAAAATAATAAATAAATAAAATGGTCATTGGCCAAATTTACATAAGCAGAGAACAGAATCACAGTTGCCAGGGGCAGTGGAAGCAGGAAAGGGGGAGTTGCTTAATAAATTATATAAAGTTTATTATGCTAGATGCTTAAGTTCTAGAGATCTGCTGTACGACAAAGCACCTTTAGTTAACCATACAGTATATTGTGCACTTCAATATTTGTTAAGAGGGTAGGTGTGAAAAAAAGAAAAAAGAGAAAGTGAGTTTCATACCACACACACACACACCACCACCACCACCACCACCACCACCACCACCACCACCATCACACCAAAGGACAGAGGAAACTGGGAGATTTTGTATATGTCTATTATTTTGATTGTGGTGATGATATTACAGGTGTTTTCACATGTCCAAACTCATCAAATTACAGTATACACATTAAATATGTACCATTCTTAGTATATCAATTATACCTCAATAAAGCTGTTTTTAAAAACTAAAAAACAGATTATCCAGCTCAAGCTATTACAAACATTGCATTCTTCTAGAATACATTATGCAGTCAGAAAAATAGATCATTCGGGCTATCAAGGAATAAATTCTGGAAAATCAACATCATATAGCCTACAGTCTCTGACAATAATACATTAAATAATTAATAGTAAATATCTTTTTAAAACCTGGTTCTGATAGTCACCTTATGAACCCATCAGTTCCCAGACATTAGACTGTGCAACCCTTCTGGCCACACAACTAAGCCAGGTGCGCTACTTTGGGCCCTCCCCTGATTATACTGGGGTGTGGTGTACTCAAAGTCTAAACCGAGGCTACACCAATAATCATGGAGATTATCAATCAAACATCTGCCTAATCTACAGGGTGGAGGTGATGAGTTATGATGGACAAATAACCAGGAGGTTTGCAGAAGGAGACTAAAGTCAAAGTTGATAAAAAGTGGGTTCAGAACAGATAGAGGGGTCCTCAGGTTCTGGAAGTTTGTACTTCTCTGCAAGATTTCCATCAGGCAGAACAAACACTGACCTTCAGCAGGAGGAATTTTTTTTAATATATTTTATTGATTTTTTACAGAGAGGAAGGAAGAGGGATAGAGAGCTAGAAACATCGATGAGAGAGAAACATCGATCAGCTGCCTCCTGCACACCCCCCCACTGGGGATATGCCCGCAACCAACGTACATGCCCTTGACCGGAATCGAACCTGGGACCCTTCAGTCCGCAGTCCGACGCTCTATCCACTGAGCCAAACCGGTCAGGGCCAGCAGGAGGAATTTAAGGATGGAAGTTCCCCAAAGCTCAGGAATCAGGTTCAGGTCGCCTGTGCTGCTAATCTAGCTTTGACCCCTCTCAGTTGGGATAGCAGGGTCTCTACCTGGTTCCTTGTGCCTTGGTGTCTCATGTTAGGATCTATTCTTGGTTTTTCAGTTTTTCCTACTTCCCAAGTTAAAATTCTGGCCTAAAAGATGACCCTAGTGAAAGGGCCAGTCATCTCAGGGCCTGACCACGCTGCTGGCGGCCTCGGGCACCGACTCCCCAGCCCACGGCGGGAGCCCGGCGCAGGCTGCCACCCGCCCGCCGCCCCCGGCCACGCGGCAGCAGCAGCAGCGGCGGCGGGGGCGGGGCGCGTGCCCTCGCCCGAGGAGATGGAGGAGGAGGCGGCGATCGCCGACACCCCCGGGAACGAGACGGAGGATGTGGACTTCCTGCCTGGGCTGGAACTGGTACCCCCAGCAACCGGACTGGCCCCTGGAGCCCGGGCTCAGCTCGCCCTGGGGGGGGCTAGGACTGCACCCTCCATCTTGCCCTGGGTCCTCCATTTTTGGGGCGGCCGCCATGTGCTCAGGAGAGTGCCTTCTTCCCGGAAGCCCAGGCCCCTGCTGGCCACGCCCAGGATTTCTTTAAACTAACCAATGACAATCAAGGGACGTGCGCGCCATAGAGATGACCCGACTCGCGCCTGGCCAATCAGTGGGGCCCACAGTCCCCTCTCCTGCCCTCACTCCACCCCCCTTTAAAACCCCCTGTCCCATCAGGCCTCGCTCTCTCTTGGCCACTGGAGCTTACCCTTACATCGGTGAGTGTGGCAGGGGAGCCAAACCCGGGTTTGAAATAGATGACTCTTTGCTTTTGCATCGGACTGACTGGCTCCCTGGGGGTCTTGGGAACTTTGAAATCTGGGCACAACACTAGGTCCTGATATTGTTGATTCCAACTCCCCATCACCTGCCCATCTAAACTCCTTTCCTAGCTTTTCCATCATTTTCTTTTTTCCCCAATAGTTTTCTTCTATCCACCTGTCACATCCTACTTTATTGAGTTTCCCCCTCTCAAAGCTGCCTGTCAAGACTCTAAACCAAGCATGTCAAACTCAAAGGCTAACACGGGCCAAATAAACGAGGCATGCGGCCTACAGGCCGCAAGTTTGGCATGATTGCTCTAAACCAGCCGTTTGAAATGAATAAAACTAAAAAAAAAAAAAAAAAAAAAAAAGACCATACCCTTTTATGTAATGATGTTTACTTTGAATTTATATTAGTTCACACAAACACTCCATCCATCCTTTTGTTCCGGCCCTCCGGTCCAGTTTAAGAACCCATTGTGGCCTTCGAGTCAAAAAGTTTGCCCACCCCTGCCTAAACAATTGCCTCTTGATCTTCACCCTCCCTCAGCCCCCACTTCAATGTATCTGTGAGCTCTACTTTTGAAATGTCTGCTCCCTTCTCCAAAAGCAACACTTCTGTTTGAAACTTTATCTCTCTTCTTTTTTCAAAATGTGAGCATCCTTGAATGTATCAAAACTCAATTCACCATCCATATTCTTAGCAAAGTTATTTTAAATAAAAATAATCTGATCCTGTCACTTTTCTACTTAAAAACTCTTCAGCTGTTAACCAATGTAAATAAGATAATATTCACTTACCATGGCTTTCAAATCCTTTCCAAAAGGCCTTTCAAATCCATCTCCTCTTCTTTCCCACACAATCCAATAAGTGCATTCTTTAGACCTCAGTTCAAATACCACCTCCTTATGATCTGTCTAAAAGAATGAAGTAAAATAAAGAAATGGAACTACATCAAACTAAACAGTTCTATGCAGAAAAGGAAATAACCAATATATTGAAAAAAGCAACCTTCAAAATAAGAGAAAATATTTACAAGCCATATATCTGATTAGGGATTAATATCAAAAATACATAAAGAACTTATACAAATCAATAACATAAAAGCAAATAACCCAACTTTAAAAATAGGCAAAGGATCTAAATAAACATTTTTGGGAAACCATATTAAAGGTTCCTCAAATAATTAAAAATTGTATGGCTATTCAATCCAGCAACCCTGCACCTGGGTGTATATCCAAGAAAATGAAATTAATTATCTCAAAGAGATATCTTCATTCCTATGTTCATTAAAATATTATTCACAATAGGTAAGATATAGATCAACCAAAATGCCCTACAATAGATGAATGGATATAGATATTGTAGGATATATTTATAACCTGGCAAGTTATTCAGCCTTAAAAAAAAAAAATCCTGCCTTTTGTAACAACATAGATAAGCCTGGAATTCCAAATGAATTAAGTCAGACAGAAAAAGACAAATACTATATGGTATCACTTATATGTGGGATCTTAAAAAAAAAAGCCAATTTCATAGCAACAAAGAATAGAAATATGGCTTGCAGGAGCTGGGGAGTAGAGGACTAGAAAAATTTAGGTCAAAGACTAAGTTTTCAGTTATAAGCAAAGTAAGTTCTGAGGATCTAATATTAATAGTATTATATTGTATACTTAAAAGTTCCTTAAAAAAAAGTTCCTGCCAGTATATTTTAAGCATTCCCACCACACAAAAAAAGTGTTAAGTATATGAGGTGATTAATTATCTCAATGTTGGCAATCACTCCACAATGTGTATCAAATCAGAACATTGTATACTTTAAGTGTATATAATTATATTTGTCAATTATTCTTCAATAAAGCTGAGGGAAAATGTTAAAAATAGAAGAGAACGAGTTGCTTCCTCATCTGTTCTCGCATAATAATTTACAAATGCCTTTATGATAACACACATCACATTGTTTACATGTCTGCTTTCTTTGAGTACAGGACTCATGTCTTCTTCATTGATAGTCCTCTGACAAGCATGGTGACTGGTGAGAAGTTAGCTGAAAACAAATGCTTGTTTAATGAATAACTGATTCATTCATCTCTTAATACCCTGGCCTATCTCTTAATCAGAGCTTCCCTAAGATACCTGCAGAAAATGTGCCTTCCAGAATACATCCTAAACTATATGTCTATAATGTCCCTAAACACAAGGGAGCAGGTAAGAAAGAGGAGCGGGAATTTATTCCAAGTTCCAAACCCTCCTGATCTTCCACATTCTCCTGTAGTCACTGGCCTAGTCTAGACGCTGGCTGAACAATGACATTGGTAAAATCTGTTCAGAATGACTATAATGTCCCTGCCTAGCTTGTTCTTGGATTCTTTCTTTTTTTTTTTTTCAGTTTCTTAATGCTGTACCACTTGTCACCAAACTCACTGTTCCTATGGGACATAGAATGGTCCTTCTTTTACTACTGATATTAGTCTTGCTAATATGGCCACTCTAAAAATCTCACAATCTCTCTGTTGATAACCATTCAAAAGTAAATCATGAAGACTTTTTCCTTAACTTCCATTATTCCATCTATTATTTTTTTCTGTTATTGCTTTTATTCCTAATCATTAGAAAAAAAACTTTCCTATAACATAGTTACTGCATAAATGTAACTCCCTTCACAACCTACAATGCTTCTGGCCATCTCTGCAATTGTATCAAAGGAATTCAACAAAGCACCATAATTTTTAGAAAAAAATAATAGCTTATTGATATAAGTTCTTCCTTGAGAATGTCTTCACTATTCCAAAGATTTAGCTTTCATTGTAATTTTCTCTGTTCTGTCTATCTCACACAAATTTTCATTGTGTGTGTGTATGTCTGTGTATATCACTTCTGCTTCTGAAGACGCTGAAATGACATGTTACACACAGGGGAGAGAGAGAGAGAGAGAGAGAGAGAGAGAGAGAGAGAGAGAGAGAGAGAGAGAGAGAGAGGCGGGGGGGGGAGAGAAGAGGCTGAAGAAAACAGAATCTGAGGTCACTATAGGCAACTTGAAAATTTTTATTGGGATCAACATTACTTTCCTTCACTTTTGTCCATACAAGCTCCCAGTAAACATGTCCTTGTCAGATACTACTCCACAATTATATGATTAAACAGGAACATCAGCTATAACTATGCCAAGGAATCCATGAGAATATTCAATCTGGAAAAACTTCAACCACAAAAGAGCACCTCCCAGGAGATGACGACAACTCTTTTAGGAAATCTTTTAACCACAAAGTCCAACTCCCCTTCACTCCTACAGCCTCAGTCACACATCTCAAAGGGCTGATCCCTTAAACTAGGACAACCTGACCCACATCAGCAGCCCAGAGGCATTATGGCAACATCACACCTTTCCAACAATTGAAGAAAATATAAGGGATGAACAATTGAATGACTGCAATTGAAATCCTATAATTGGTGATTTGTCAATAACTACTGACTTTGTGGAGTTTTCTTCATTCCTAAGCCAATCCTGACAGACACAATATGTAAATGCAAACACCAAAACACATCTGAAACCATTTCATTGTCTCATAGCAATGAAATGAAGACTAGATTCTCTCTGAGGATAGAGAAGATGCATCTCCAAGTTCACTATTCAATGAACACTAATTTTAAAGGCTTAAAGAAAAAATACTTTGGGATGCTGAATGTAAAAAGCTAAAATGCCAGAGGGATCAGCTCCGTTGGCGAGAAGTAGGGCATTGAAACCCAAAGGCTGTCCTGTTCACACTATGAAGTAGAATTGATAGTCCTGTTTCCCTAGAGTTACTAACCTGCACTGGTCAAAGAGCCATCTGAGCTGAGCTGAACCGAGATATTTACTTGAGGGTTGGTGAACACACAATATACAGATGATGTATTATAGAACTGTACAACTGAAACCTATATAATTTCACTAACCAATGTCACCTCAATAAATTCAATTAAAACATAGATTTACTTGGCTCTTAGAATTACAGCTCTCAGGTTGAAACAAGGACTTATCAGACTTCCACCCAATATTCCTCTACTTAACTCCCCTCCAAAATATCCCCATCTCATCTCCAAGTAACTGATATAACCTGGTGTGATGCATAGAGGATTTGGAAAGAAAAGTCCTGGGTTGGATGCCTGGGTCCCAGTCTTTAGATTTATCAGTCATACAACACTAGACCTACTTGTCTTCAACTACAATATGAGGAGACTAGACTAGTTAATTGCCAACATCTCATCCAGTTCAAGATTCTCTAGGCAGTGACAGAGAACGAACTAGCTCCAAAGATAATGATTTTCATGTTTGGACAATTCTGATATTAAAAAGTTCTTCCTTATACAAAGCCAAAATATGCCTCCAATGGGTTCTATCCATTTATCTGAGTTTTTGATACAACTCAAGTATAATCTCTCTTCCATATAACCACCACTCATATAATGAAGACAGATATCCATCTCCTATCTACCTGCTTTTCACTTGGTTCCTTCATCTACCTAATCATCCTCCTTACTTTACTCAGAATACATAACAACTGTCCAAATCCCTACTGAAAAGTGGTCATCAGACCTGAACAAACAGTCAGAGAAACAAGCTGACAAATGCCAAGAGAACAACACTGCCACTTATGTTGTTCTGCTAGTACATCTTTTAATGCAACCCAAATCAGCATTACCTTTTTGGCTACTACATCACACTGTCACTGTCACCATACCCTTTTTTACTCATGAGTTCTTCCCAGTCGTTATGATGTTGAATTTAGCAAAGTCAGAATTTTATTTTCATTTCTGTAAAATTCATTTCATGAAATTTGTGCTATTTGGTGAGACAAGCTGAAATCTTCTCAAATCCTCAGTCTAAGAAATTTTGCCGTCTGTTGACATTTTAATCCAAGTTATTGATAAAATATAATGATCATAACATGGTCAACAAAACAGTCCTGAAACAGACTCTTAGAGACTGCCCTCCATAGTAACATAAATATGCAAGATTTGGATCTTCAGGCCATCAAAAGGTTAGATCCCAGTTTACTCCATCCTTGCCACTCTCTGGACTCCACTTTTCTCAGCTCACTCACTTTCCCTGGTCTTTTCTTTCTGCTGCTTCTGCAATAATCCCCACAGATAAGAATGCCCAGGACTTGGGGCACTTTGAGAGAACCAATGTTTTAAACAGTAAACATATAAAGAAAGATAACAAACAAAAAAATAGTAGTCCACACCCAGTACAATGTGATGTCGTGGAAATAGTGTGGGAGTTGGAATCAGAAGACCTGGAATTGATCCTAGTTTTGTAACTTACTCACTGGGTAACCTTGGGCATCATATTCCTATCAGTTTCTTCATCTCAAAAATAGGGATGATAATGATGACCTCATGATATTGTTCTGAACATTCGAAGCAATATGTGCAAAATCTTAGTACATTATTGGCACATAATAGGCATGAAACATCATACTGTTATTATAATTACAGCATGGTGAGAGAGAGACAAAAACACAATAGCTACATGCACACAAAGACAATTAAAACCAAGAGGAAGAGAAAATGAAGATCTGTGTTCTGTGAATGTTAATTAATGTTCCACAAAAGAAAGAAGTCATGGTCAAATAAAGTTAGAAATGAGAATATTAAACACAGTTTTTAAAACCCCAAACATTTTTCTATATCATTGGCTCTAAATAAGATAATCTACAAACTTGCATTTCTTATCTTATCATGTCCTAAGAATTGTTATAGGGTCCTAGCACACTAAAGATGATTGCGACCCAGGCAATACAGAGTAAGAAGAAACACAATTTGGGAGGTGGGGTGCAGGCACATAAGCAAATAATTAAAATAAAACATTACCAGTGCTACAAGAGAGATAAATACATAATACTGTATATGAGGGAATAGCAATCTATTTGTAGATATCAGGTAAGGCTTTATGAAGAAGATGATGATTATCAAGCGTCTTCAAAGATGAAGAGAAGGTAAGGTCGAGGGACTGTCCAGTTAGTAAGGACAGCAATCAGAGATTGTGAACAGTGGTGGACCACAAAAGGTTCATCCAAGGAATTTTTTAAATATATTTTATTGATTTTTTACAGAGAGGAAGGAAGTGGGATAGAGAGAGTCAGAAACATTGATGAGAAAGAAACATCGATCAGCTGTCTCCTGCACACTCCCTACTGGGTATGTGCCCGCAACCAAGGTACATGCCCTTGACCGGAATGGAACCTGGGACCCTTGAGTCCGCAGGCCGACGCTCTATCCGCTGAGCCAAAGTGGTCAGGCCATCCAAGGAATTTTAATCAGTCTAGAGTGACTGTCACATAAAATAGAGGTGATAAGATAAGCAGCTAGAAAGATACAGATTTGTACCTATTGTGAAGGAGCTTGTATGACAGTAAAGGAGTTTGGAATTCTATAGGCAAGGAGAAGCCATGAAGGGAATGACAGGATAATATTAGGTGATTCAGGCAGCCTATTCGTAGAGGGGCTGGTTGTGACACTGTTTACAAATACTCAGTTAAAAGATGGTGAGGTCCAGAATTAAAATTGCAGCACTGGATATAGGGAATAGGCCCACATACAAAGAATATAAGGCTAGGTACAGTTTACATGGTGTGGCATGTTTATGGAGGAAAAGAATGGGGAGTAGTAAAAAATTACTTTGTGTAGCTTGAGAAAATCAGTGGATGGGGATGTAATTAACCAACATGTGGACATCTGGAAGAAGTACATTCTGTTATAGGGCATGATAATAAGTTCAGATTTAAACACTATGGACAGAGGTAACAAGACACATTCAAATAGAGATGTAAGGTCTGACACAGTCTGGGAACCAAGAGTAAGGTCAAAATAGGAGTCTCCTGTATATTTTTGAGAATAAATGAAAAATAAAAGCATGCTTTAACCCAAAGGAAGATGTGGAACATGTCTCTAATACACCAATGTGATAAGCTTGAAAACAATGTAAAATAGACTAATGATTCTCGCCTAATAAACTCATGCTAGATCCTAGTGCTTACCGCTTATAATCCAAAAGCTCATTGTCTTGCTCTCTTTTGAAAAGACAAAATTAAATTTGCCTCTTTTCTCTCCCTTCATCATAATTTCTAGATGAACATTCATCCCATGGTAAGTTCTCCCAGTATCCAGCAATGGAATTCATTAATAAAAAGGGACATGCAGCCTGATCAGAGTTGCTCAGTTGGTTGACCATGGTCCTGTGTATTGGAAGATTGCCGGTTTGGTTCCCAGTCAGGGAATATTTCTGGGATGCAGGTTCAATTCCCAGTTGGGGAGTGTATGGAAGGCAACCAATCGATGTCTCTCTCTCTCTCTCTCTCTCTCTCTCTCTCTCTCTCTCTCTCTCTCTCTCTCTTCTCTCTCTCTCACTCTTTCTCTAAACATGTCCTTGGATGAGGATTTTTTTTAATGCAGGTAGGTGCTTGTGATGTCTTTCTACCATAAATTAAAGGTTTCCATAAATGCATATTCTATCCCTTTAGGGACAAGAATAAGATAGTGCAGTTATCAATAGATATTTACCAAGCACCTACCAAGTCAATTTTTAAAAAGTAAGTGTGAACCCTGCACACAAAGAATCTATGATAGCTAAAGGAAACCTTCCATAAATTCTCCAATATATGGGGTTCATATAATTTTGGAACTTAAGCAAGTACAGATGAGTACGTGAGGAAGTTAAGAAGTAAACACATGTCAGTAGAGAAACAGAGGTGGAGATATGGGTGGACCTGGGTTTGGTTAGAAATGAATCAGACCAACCCACAGAGGATGGCTCCTCCTTGGACAGGCCATCTATAAAAAGGTTATTATCGCAGACTTCAGCACCCAGCAAGCTCCTTCTGGCTACCTTCTACTTGCTCTTCTGGTGAAGTAAGTAAGAGGGAATGCACCTAGCTTTGCCTACTTGGTGGCAAGGTAGAATTCTGGATGTTCTTGTACTCCAAGGCAAAAGTTCTGGGTGGGGGATACGCATGTCAAACTCAAGGGCTAACATGGGCCAAATAAACCAGGCATGCGGCCTGCAGGCCAAGAGTTTGATATGCTTAGCGTACGGGGTTCTTTACCTTTGGTGGAGCTGTTACTAAAAGTTTATTTCAATACAGAAGAAAAATAAGGGCATAAATTTTTTCTATGAGGCTACTCAGTATTCTCTTCATATTGTTGTAGTTTCCATTTATTCATTCATTCAACAAATATATATTAACTACCTTATATTTGCCAAGTGCTGCTTTTAACTGATTATGCAATAGTGAACAAGATAATCTCCCTACTCTTAAAAGGCTACATTTTAGTAGGGGAAGACTTTCAGTAAATGATGAATAAGTAAAATTTCACAGAGTAATAAAAATAATGAAGAAAATAAGTGAGTGATGAGGTAGAATAATAAGAGGAGAGAACTTCAGATGCAGAAAAAGAATGGCCGGGAAATACCTCTCTAGCAAATCATCTTTTGAGCTGAGATCTTAAAGGCAAAAAGAACCAGTCAAGGCAAGGGGCAAGATTTTAAAGCAGAAGTAAACTATTTTGAAGAAATAAAGAAGCTGGTGTGCCTAGAGTATATTTAACTAGAGGAACAGGGAGTATATGGTGATGTCAGAAAGACAGACTGGGGTAGACCATATAAGAAGGAGCATAGCAGAGTTTGTACATCATTTTAAGTATATGAGAAGTCATTGACTGGGGCAGTAACACAATTGAGGGCATGTTTTAAAAATATCATTCTGGGCTGCTAAGTGGAAAAAGGGATAATAAGACCACAAGAGTCAGAGCAGAGAGATGGATGGGCTGTAGTTTTAGGTAAGAGATGATGGGAATAATAGAAATGGTGAGAAAAAAATCTTTGCTAGAGCCAAAATCTAGTTGTTATCCCCATCTTTTTTCACCATCTACCCACCTCCCTCCCCTTTGGCAATTATCAGCTTGTTCTCTGTATCTATGGATCTGTTTCTGTTTGGTTTGGTTTATTCATTTGTTTTTTGGTTTTTTAGCTTGCACAAATAAGTGAAATCATATGGTATTTATCTTTCTCTGTCTGACATATATTACTTGGCAAAATTACCCTCTAAATCCATTCCGAATATTGAAAATGGCAAGATTTCATTCCTTTTTTTATTGCTGAGAAATATTTCATTATATATCTGTACCATATATTCTTTATCCATTCATTGATCAATAGACACCTTGGTTGCTTCCATATCTTCTTGGCTATTGTAAATAATGATGCAATGAACAGAAGGGTGCATATATCTTTTAGAAGTAGTGTTTTTGTTTTCTTCAGATAAATACCCAACAGTGGTATTGCTGTGTCATATGGGAGCTCTATTTTTACTTTTTTGAGTAATTTTCTTACTGTTTTCCATAGTAGATGCATTAATTTATAATCACACTAACAGTGCACAAATCTTTTCTTTTTTCCACATCCTTGCCAACACTTGTTGTTTGTTGATTTTTTGATAATAGCCATTCTGACAACAGTTGGGTGATATCTCATTGTGGTTTTGATTTACATTTCCCTGATGATATGTCTGTTGGTGTGTTGGCTGACTGTACATGCTCTTTGGAGAAATGTCTATTCACAACCTCTGCTCACGTTATAAGTTGTATTGCTTATTATTTTTATATTAAGTTGTGTGAGTTCCTTATATATTTTGAATATTAACCCCTTATCATTTGTGAATATCTTGTCCCATTTAGTAAGTTATCATTTTGTTGATGGCTTCCTTCACTGTGCACAAACGTTTTAGTTTTTATGTAGTCTAATTTGTTTATTTTTGCTTCTTTTTCCCTTTCCCATGGAGACAGATCCAAGAAAATATTACTAAGATTGATGTCAAACAGCTCTTTATTTGTTAAATGTGTTGCATATATGCTTCCACTCTGTGGATTTCTCTTCCCTGCTTTAACAAGGATTCCTATTTTTAATGCAGTTCAATTTTTCTCTTTATGAGTTTTATTTAAAAGGTATTTTTCTACCCAAGTTCTTGAAGATATTCTCCTATGTTATCTTCTTTTACTTTTACATGTAAGATCCACCTGAGAACTAATTTTTTTTTCTTATGGAAATCCAATGAACTCAGCACCATCACCTTTGTCATAAATCAAATGCCCAGAGTGATATATGTCTGATTTTGGACTATCTTACCTTTCGCTGATCCATTTGTTCAGCTTTCCACTGATGCCATGCTGTCTTCCTTTATAATACACTTTAACATCTAGTACTAGTATGTCCACAAAGTCTGTCTTCATCAAAGTTGTCTTAGTTCATCTTGGCCTTCATATAAATTTTAGAAATTACTTTATCAATATTTACTTTTAAAACTTCAGAGGGCCCAGCCGGCGTGTCTCAGTGGTTGAGCATCAACCTATGAACCAGGAGGTCACGGTTCAATTCTCTATCAGGGTGTATGCCCAGGCTGCAACTCAATCCCCAGTATGGAACATGCAGAAGGCAGCCAATCAATGATTATCTCTCATCACTGAAGTTTCTATCTCTCTCTACTTCTCTGAAATCAATAAAAATATATTTTTAAAAAATTATTTTTAAAAAAAGAAAATGTGACTTCTCCAGAGATGTCACATAAAAAAAAACCTTCAGATGTTCTGAATGGGATTTTATTACATCTATATGTGAATTTACAGTGACATCTTAACACTGAGATTATGAACAAAGCATAATTTTCTACTTATTTAAATACTTTACAATTTGTTGAAAATTGCTTTATGAATCAGCATACAGTAAATTTTAAAATGTTTCATGGTTATTTCAAAAGGATGTGTATTCTAGGTGCAGTGTTCAATATGTTAATGTTTTTAATTAATAATTTTGTGGAAATCTATATCATTACAATTTTTGTTCTTTTGTTTTACCGGTTGCTGAGAGAGGTGTGTTTACCTACCTTGATTATAGATTTGTCTAGTTCTTTTTATAATTCCATCAGTTTTTTTTTATGTCTTTTGAGACTATGTTATTAGGTACATATCAACTAAAATTTTTTATATCTTCCTAATGAATTGACCTTTGATTGGTATGAAATATTCCCCTAGTAGTGCTTTTTGCCTTAAAGTCTATTCTACAAATATTAACATAGTAACAACAGAATTATTTTAATGTTTAATACTATCCTTTTCTATCCTCTTACTTTCAACTATTGTCATATTTAATGTGTGTCTCTTATAGGCAGCATAGTTTTTTTAAATGCTACCGACAAACTTTGTTTTAAATGAGTATTTAGTCCATTTATATTCATTGTTATTACTGTACTATTGGATTTAAATTTACCATATTATTAGTAGATTTCTATTATCTCACCTGTTTTACTTTCCTTTTCTCTTCTTGACTTTTTTGGATGAATTAAGTATTTGTTAGTTAACTTTCCACATACTAGATTATTAATTACATTTTTCCTTACTCTTATTTTTATGCTTGCCCTAGAAAGAACAGCATCTGTCCTCAAGTTACTGAGTATATTAAAAAATACTTTAACCAAACTCAAACATTCAAGTATCCTACAATACTTGGACTCCATTTACCCTCTCTAGCCTTATCTGATACTAGAGGCCCTGTGCATGAAATTCATGCACTGGGGTGGGAGGTCCATCAGCCCGGCCTGTGCCCTCTCACACTCTGGGACCCCTCGGGAGATATCCAACTTAGGCCGGGAATCAGGCCTAAGCTGGCAGTCAGACATCCCTCTCGCAGTTCGGGGTCCCTCTAACAATCTGGGACTCCTCGTTCCTTACCGCCCGCTTACTTGCTGCTCCTTACTGCTCAGCTCACTGTTCCTTAGCACTGTCACAGAGGCAGGAGAGGCTCCTGCCACCACCTCTGCACTTGCAGGCTGTGAGCCCAGCTTCTGGCTGAGCGGCGCTCCCCCTGTGGGAGTGCACTGACCACCAGGGGGCAGCTCCTGAGCGAATGCCCCCTGGTGGTCAGTGCTCATCATAGTGACCAGTTATTCCACCATTCAGTTGATTTGCATATTAGGGTTTTATTATATAGGGTTGTTATGTATCTTAGTTCTATCAATCCTAAATCCTGAAAGATATGATGCTGCTGATGATGATTTTATGCAATCATTATCCATTTTTATTTCCCACACATTTGCTCTTTTACTTTTTCTTCATTCTTTCTGCCTTGCTGAGCTTTCAACTAGGATCATCCTATATAATAAAAGGGAAATGTGAAAACTGACCCTAACAACAGAATGACTGGGAACAACCAGTCGGTATAACACACACCGACCATCAGGAGGCAGACGCTCAATGCATGAGCTGCCCCCTGGTGGTCAGTGTGCTCCCACAAGGGGAGCTCCACTCAGCCACAAGCTGGGCTAATGGCTGCAAGTGCAGCAGCGGCAAGAGCCTCTCCTGCCTCCGTGGCAGCACTAAGGATGCCCATGTTAGATACATTGCACAACTCCCTTTACCTCAAAGTCTTCAACTAATCAATAAGGTTAGTTCCTTCCTGGTTTTCCATTTTAAACCCAAATATCTCCTTTACCACAAAATTTCTAATTGGTCTAAAATATTTCCAAAACTCTATAAGCCATGCTATTTCTTAAGTGGCAAAGTAAAAGCCAGTCAACAAAAAATTTTTTATTGTATGGAAAATCCATTAAAGTCATACCATTCAATTGTAACCATCATGAATTGTTGGGGAAAAGAAAAAGAATGTTCAATTAGAGTCTCAGTCACTTGGCTTTCAGGAAATTATCTCAAACTAATCAGTTAGCAAATTTGCTTCTAGAGAATTGATTTTTCAGCAAATTGGTATGACTAAATTCTGCTGCTTTTGATCAGTGGCTTCCTACTATCCTACTATGGGCAAGAAGGATGGTCTTATCTAGAGCACAGTGAGGTCTATGAGACTATGTAAATCCTGCTATAAATAGGTTCATGAACAAGAAATAGACAGGTTTCATAATTCATTCAAACTCTCTGTTGATTTTCACTATACACATAGTAAAGCTAAGTTTTCATAGCTAACTTCCATTTTAAAAGATGAACTTTAGGAGATAATGTAAGTATAAAATGAGAAAAGTCACAATAATAATCGTATGACCTAAAAAAAAATAGTACAAGAAAAGTAAATTTTTATTTCTTCTTTCTAGGTTCACCTATATTTCCAAAGGATGTCTACTCTTCTGGAAAACATCATTGCCATCATTGACCTATTCCAACAATATTCAAAAACAGACAAAGAAACTGACACACTGAGCAAAGAAGAGCTGAAGGAACTTCTGGAAATAGAGTTTCGCCCAATCCTGAAGGTAAAGATATTTGCCAGGATTAGAGTAAAACACCTCAGGATTCATTAATAATCTCACAAAATTGAATTGATCGCATTTCAAAACAGATATAAATTTTTTTTCTCCCTTTATATCCACCATACACATACCCTCTATGAAGGATGATAATATGAATATTTAATGACAAAGAAATAAATACCAATTAGTTAGACCTTCACAATATTCTTCCTACATAATGAACATTAAGATAGTATGTTTAAAAGATAGTTCAATTATTGGCTTTATAACCTTTTGATATTTGAAGTAGGAAAAAGAGGAACTTGGCCAACAAATCTATTCATGTCACCACATGTATTTAATATTTGTTTCTTTTACTCTGTTACCTCTAATTTTCTCCAGAGTCACAATAAGCTAAACTATCTTAAGTAAAAAAACACCTGATTTGTTTTCAATTTAAGTAGCAAAAATTCACACTCCCTAAATTGACTTTGCATTATTTATTTGACCACGTGAGTCTGCCTAATGGACCCTCCCATCTGTATATCTTCTGTACAGAATCCAGATGACCCAGACACTGCTGAAGTATTCATGGATATCCTTGACATAGACCACAACCAGAAATTAGACTTTGAAGAATTTTTTCTGATGGTATTCAAGTTGGCTAAAGCATACTATCACTCTAAAAGGAGACCAAATTTCCAAGCATCAGGACAAAAGCAGAAAAAGAAGGAACACCAAAAGAAGCGTGGAGAACATGATATAAAAGAAAAAGAAGATGAAGAGGATAGAGAGAGAAAATCCAGGCAATCAAAGAGTGACAGGAAGGGGGGGAAAGCAAGATCCAAAAGCCCAAGAGGAAAAGGGGGGAAAAGGCATGGGTCTAGCTCTGAAAGAAAAAATAAAAAAGGTGATACATCTCCTTGCAGACATAGAGACACATATGGGGGGAAAAATCACGACAAAAGAGGAAAAAGGAAAAGTAGGTCAAGTTCTACTGAAGTACAAGGAAGAAGGCAACACTCAAGTGTTAGCCCGAACAGGGGAAATAGAGGCAAAGATGATGAAATTAATTATGAAAACACAGGATCACTGTGTGAAGACTTAAAAAAAACAAGATATAGTGACTCATATGTGCGTGAAGATAATACTTACAGGAAAAAGGACAATCAATTGGGAAAAAACAACCATACTGAAAATTTAGAGTTAAATTCAACAGAGGAAAGTTTAAGAATGGAGAGATATACAGGTCAGAAAAACAAAAACTCACAAAATAAATATGAAGATTACACCTCTAATGCCAAGATAGTCAGATACCTACGGAATGGCGATAATCGGAACAGTGACAGCGAGGACCACTCAGAAGATTCAGAGTCGCAATCAGAGTCTGGTTCAGGAAACCACCGTAGACCTGCCAATGGCCAATCAGGAGATAGTTCTGGATATTCTGGGTCCCATCAAGGGAAGAAAGCCAATCAGCGGTCATCAGACACAAGTGTGAATAAAAGACAGGGACCTACACATGGACGAACTGCAGACAGCTCAAGACAATCAGGCTCACATCATGCCGAGACATCCTCCCCAGGACACCACGCCTCCTCCCATGGGCAGTCAGGATCGAGCTCAAGACGAAGACCACAATCCCAGCACGATCAGTCACTTGACAGCCGCAGACACTCGGGCACTGGACACCGACCATCGTCCTCGGGATCCAGGACAACCAGACATCGGGGGTCCAGTAGCAGTCAGGCCAGCGACAGCGAAGGACAGTCTGGACATTCAGGTAGACAATCTGGCTCAACCCATGAAAGGGCTGGATCCAGTTCCACACACCACCATGGGTCTACCCATGACCAGTCAGGACACAGTTCTGGACACTCTGGTACCCATCGAGGGCAGCAAGCCCAGCATGGGCACTCTGAGCACACCCAGGGACACTCAGACTCTGATGCCAGAAGAAGACAGGGATCTAGTCATGGACGGTCTGCAGACACCTCGAGAAAATCAGGCTCACACCATGCCGAGACATCCTCCCCGGGACACCACGCCTCCTCCCATGGGCAGTCAGGATCGAGCTCAAGAGGAAGACCACAATCCCCGCACGAGCAGTCACCTGACAGCCACAGACACTCGGGCACTGGACACCGACCATCGTCCTCGGGATCCAGGACAACCAGACATCGGGGGTCCAGTAGCAGTCAGGCCAGCGACAGCGAAGGACAGTCTGGACATTCAGGTAGACAATCTGGCTCAACCCATGACAGGGCAGGATCCAGTTCCACACACCACCATGGGTCTACCCATGACCAGTCAGGACACAGTTCTGGACACTCTGGTACCCAACGAGGGCAGCAAGCCCAGCATGGGCACTCTGAGCACACACAGGGACACTCAGACTCTGATGCCAGAAGAAGACAGGGATCTAGTCATGGACGGTCTGCAGACACCTCGAGACAATCAAGCTCACATCATGCCGAGACATCCTCCCCGGGACACCACGCCTCCTCCCATGGGCAGTCAGGATCGAGCTCAAGAGGAAGACCACAATCCCAGCACGATCAGTCACCTGACAGCCGCAGACACTCGGGCACTGGACACCGACCATCGTCCTCGGGATCCAGGACAACCAGACATCGGGGGTCCAGTAGCAGTCAGGCCAGCGACAGCGAAGGACAGTCTGGACATTCAGGTAGACAATCTGGCTCAACCCATGACAGGGCAGGATCCAGTTCCACACACCACCATGGGTCTACCCATGACCAGTCAGGACACAGTTCTGGACACTCTGGTACCCAACGAGGGCAGCAAGCCCAGCATGGGCACTCTGAGCACACCCAGGGACACTCAGACTCTGATGCCAGAAGAAGACAGGGATCTAGTCATGGACGGTCTGCAGACACCTCGAGAAAATCAGGCTCACACCATGCCGAGACATCCTCCCCGGGACACCACGCCTCCTCCCATGGGCAGTCAGGATCGAGCTCAAGAGGAAGACCACAATCCCCGCACGAGCAGTCACCTGACAGCCACAGACACTCGGGCACTGGACACCGACCATCGTCCTCGGGATCCAGGACAACCAGACATCGGGGGTCCAGTAGCAGTCAGGCCAGCGACAGCGAAGGACAGTCTGGACATTCAGGTAGACAATCTGGCTCAACCCATGACAGGGCAGGATCCAGTTCCACACACCACCATGGGTCTACCCATGACCAGTCAGGACACAGTTCTGGACACTCTGGTACCCAACGAGGGCAGCAAGCCCAGCATGGGCACTCTGAGCACACACAGGGACACTCAGACTCTGATGCCAGAAGAAGACAGGGATCTAGTCATGGACGGTCTGCAGACACCTCGAGACAATCAAGCTCACATCATGCCGAGACATCCTCCCCGGGACACCACGCCTCCTCCCATGGGCAGTCAGGATCGAGCTCAAGAGGAAGACCACAATCCCAGCACGATCAGTCACCTGACAGCCGCAGACACTCGGGCACTGGACACCGACCATCGTCCTCGGGATCCAGGACAACCAGACATCGGGGGTCCAGTAGCAGTCAGGCCAGCGACAGCGAAGGACAGTCTGGACATTCAGGTAGACAATCTGGCTCAACCCATGACAGGGCAGGATCCAGTTCCACACACCACCATGGGTCTACCCATGACCAGTCAGGACACAGTTCTGGACACTCTGGTACCCAACGAGGGCAGCAAGCCCAGCATGGGCACTCTGAGCACACACAGGGACACTCAGACTCTGATGCCAGAAGAAGACAGGGATCTAGTCATGGACGGTCTGCAGACACCTCGAGACAATCAAGCTCACATCATGCCGAGACATCCTCCCCGGGACACCACGCCTCCTCCCATGGGCAGTCAGGATCGAGCTCAAGACGAAGACCACAATCCCAGCACAAGCAGTCACCTGACAGCAGCAGACACTCGGGCACTGGACACCGACCATCGTCCTCGGGATCCAGGACAACCAGACATCGGGGGTCCAGTAGCAGTCAGGCCAGCGACAGCGAAGGACAGTCTGGACATTCAGGTAGACAATCTGGCTCAACCCATGACAGGGCTGGATCCAGTTCCACACACCACCATGGGTCTACCCATGACCAGTCAGGACACAGTTCTGGACACTCTGGTACCCATCGAGGGCAGCAAGCCCAGCATGGGCACTCTGAGCACACCCAGGGACACTCAGACTCTGATGCCAGAAGAAGACAGGGATCTAGTCATGGACGGTCTGCAGACACCTCGAGAAAATCAGGATCACACCATGCCGAGACATCCTCCCCGGGACACCACGCCTCCTCCCATGGGCAGTCAGGATCGAGCTCAAGAGGAAGACCACAATCCCAGCACGATCAGTCACCTGACAGCCGCAGACACTCGGGCACTGGACACCGACCATCGTCCTCGGGATCCAGGACAACCAGACATCGGGGGTCCAGTAGCAGTCAGGCCAGCGACAGCGAAGGACAGTCTGGACATTCAGGTAGACAATCTGGCTCAACCCATGACAGGGCAGGATCCAGTTCCACACACCACCATGGGTCTACCCATGACCAGTCAGGACACAGTTCTGGACACTCTGGTACCCAACGAGGGCAGCAAGCCCAGCATGGGCACTCTGAGCACACACAGGGACACTCAGACTCTGATGCCAGAAGAAGACAGGGATCTAGTCATGGACGGTCTGCAGACACCTCGAGACAATCAAGCTCACATCATGCCGAGACATCCTCCCCGGGACACCACGCCTCCTCCCATGGGCAGTCAGGATCGAGCTCAAGACGAAGACCACAATCCCAGCACAAGCAGTCACCTGACAGCCGCAGACACTCGGGCACTGGACACCGACCATCGTCCTCGGGATCCAGGACAACCAGACATCGGGGGTCCAGTAGCAGTCAGGCCAGCGACAGCGAAGGACAGTCTGGACATTCAGGTAGACAATCTGGCTCAACCCATGACAGGGCTGGATCCAGTTCCACACACCACCATGGGTCTACCCATGACCAGTCAGGACACAGTTCTGGACACTCTGGTACCCATCGAGGGCAGCAAGCCCAGCATGGGCACTCTGAGCACACCCAGGGACACTCAGACTCTGATGCCAGAAGAAGACAGGGATCTAGTCATGGACGGTCTGCAGACACCTCGAGAAAATCAGGCTCACACCATGCCGAGACATCCTCCCCGGGACACCACGCCTCCTCCCATGGGCAGTCAGGATCGAGCTCAAGAGGAAGACCACAATCCCAGCACGATCAGTCACCTGACAGCCGCAGACACTCGGGCACTGGACACCGACCATCGTCCTCGGGATCCAGGACAACCAGACATCGGGGGTCCAGTAGCAGTCAGGCCAGCGACAGCGAAGGACAGTCTGGACATTCAGGTAGACAATCTGGCTCAACCCATGACAGGGCAGGATCCAGTTCCACACACCACCATGGGTCTACCCATGACCAGTCAGGACACAGTTCTGGACACTCTGGTACCCAACGAGGGCAGCAAGCCCAGCATGGGCACTCTGAGCACACACAGGGACACTCAGACTCTGATGCCAGAAGAAGACAGGGATCTAGTCATGGACGGTCTGCAGACACCTCGAGACAATCAAGCTCACATCATGCCGAGACATCCTCCCCGGGACACCACGCCTCCTCCCATGGGCAGTCAGGATCGAGCTCAAGAGGAAGACCACAATCCCAGCACAAGCAGTCACCTGACAGCCGCAGACACTCGGGCACTGGACACCGACCATCGTCCTCGGGATCCAGGACAACCAGACATCGGGGGTCCAGTAGCAGTCAGGCCAGCGACAGCGAAGGACAGTCTGGACATTCAGGTAGACAATCTGGCTCAACCCATGACAGGGCTGGATCCAGTTCCACACACCACCATGGGTCTACCCATGACCAGTCAGGACACAGTTCTGGACACTCTGGTACCCATCGAGGGCAGCAAGCCCAGCATGGGCACTCTGAGCACACCCAGGGACACTCAGACTCTGATGCCAGAAGAAGACAGGGATCTAGTCATGGGCGGTCTGCAGACACCTCGAGACAATCAGGCTCACACCATGCCGAGACATCCTCCCCGGGACACCACGCCTCCTCCCATGGGCAGTCAGGATCGAGCTCAAGAGGAAGACCACAATCCCAGCACGATCAGTCACCTGACAGCCGCAGACACTCGGGCACTGGACACCGACCATCGTCCTCGGGATCCAGGACAACCAGACATCGGGGGTCCAGTAGCAGTCAGGCCAGCGACAGCGAAGGACAGTCTGGACATTCAGGTAGACAATCTGGCTCAACCCATGACAGGGCTGGATCCAGTTCCACACACCACCATGGGTCTACCCATGACCAGTCAGGACACAGTTCTGGACACTCTGGTACCCAACGAGGGCAGCAAGCCCAGCATGGGCACTCTGAGCACACACAGGGACACTCAGACTCTGATGCCAGAAGAAGACAGGGATCTAGTCATGGACGGTCTGCAGACACCTCGAGACAATCAAGCTCACATCATGCCGAGACATCCTCCCCGGGACACCACGCCTCCTCCCATGGGCAGTCAGGATCGAGCTCAAGAGGAAGACCACAATCCCAGCACAAGCAGTCACCTGACAGCAGCAGACACTCGGGCACTGGACACCGACCATCGTCCTCGGGATCCAGGACAACCAGACATCGGGGGTCCAGTAGCAGTCAGGCCAGCGACAGCGAAGGACAGTCTGGACATTCAGGTAGACAATCTGGCTCAACCCATGACAGGGCTGGATCCAGTTCCACACACCACCATGGGTCGACCCATGACCAGTCAGGACACAGTTCTGGACACTCTGGTACCCATCGAGGGCAGCAAGCCCAGCATGGGCACTCTGAGCACACCCAGGGACACTCAGACTCTGATGCCAGAAGAAGACAGGGATCTAGTCATGGACGGTCTGCAGACACCTCGAGACAATCAGGCTCACACCATGCTGAGACATCCTCCCCGGGACACCACGCCTCCTCCCATGGGCAGTCAGGATCGAGCTCAAGAGGAAGACCACAATCCCCGCACGAGCAGTCACCTGACAGCCACAGACACTCGGGCACTGGACACCGACCATCGTCCTCGGGATCCAGGACAACCAGACATCGGGGGTCCAGTAGCAGTCAGGCCAGCGACAGCGAAGGACAGTCTGGACATTCAGGTAGACAATCTGGCTCAACCCATGACAGGGCTGGATCCAGTTCCACACACCACCATGGGTCTACCCATGACCAGTCAGGACACAGTTCTGGACACTCTGGTACCCATCGAGGGCAGCAAGCCCAGCATGGGCACTCTGAGCACACCCAGGGACACTCAGACTCTGATGCCAGAAGAAGACAGGGATCTAGTCATGGACGGTCTGCAGACACCTCGAGACAATCAGGCTCACACCATGCCGAGACATCCTCCCCGGGACACCACGCCTCCTCCCATGGGCAGTCAGGATCGAGCTCAAGACGAAGACCACAATCCCAGCACAAGCAGTCACCTGACAGCCGCAGACACTCGGGCACTGGACACCGAGCATCGTCCTCGGGATCCAGGACAACCAGACATCGGGGGTCCAGTAGCAGTCAGGCCAGCGACAGCGAAGGACAGTCTGGACATTCAGGTAGACAATCTGGCTCAACCCATGACAGGGCTGGATCCAGTTCCACACACCACCATGGGTCTACCCATGACCAGTCAGGACACAGTTCTGGACACTCTGGTACCCATCGAGGGCAGCAAGCCCAGCATGGGCACTCTGAGCACACCCAGGGACACTCAGACTCTGATGCCAGAAGAAGACAGGGATCTAGTCATGGACGGTCTGCAGACACCTCGAGACAATCAGGCTCACACCATGCCGAGACATCCTCCCCGGGACACCACGCCTCCTCCCATGGGCAGTCAGGATCGAGCTCAAGACGAAGACTACAATCCCCGCACGAGCAATCACCTGACAGCCACAGACACTCGGGCACTGGACACCGACCATCGTCCTCGGGATCCAGGACAACCAGACATCGGGGGTCCAGTAGCAGTCAGGCCAGCGACAGCGAAGGACAGTCTGGACATTCAGGTAGACAATCTGGCTCAACCCATGACAGGGCTGGATCCAGTTCCACACACCACCATGGGTCTACCCATGACCAGTCAGGACACAGTTCTGGACACTCTGGTACCCATCGAGGGCAGCAAGCCCAGCATGGGCACTCTGAGCACACCCAGGGACACTCAGACTCTGATGCCAGAAGAAGACAGGGATCTAGTCATGGACGGTCTGCAGACACCTCGAGACAATCAGGCTCACATCATGCCGAGACATCCTCCCCGGGACACCACACCTCCTCCCATGGGCAGTCAGGATCGAGCTCAAGAGGAAGACCACAATCCCAGCACGATCAGTCACCTGACAGCAGCAGACACTCGGGCACTGGACACCGAGCATCGTCCTCGGGATCCAGGACAACCAGACATCGGGGGTCCAGTAGCAGTCAGGCCAGCGACAGCGAAGGACAGTCTGGACATTCAGGTAGACAATCTGGCTCAACCCATGACAGGGCTGGATCCAGTTCCACACACCACCATGGGTCTACCCATGACCAGTCAGGACACAGTTCTGGACACTCTGGTACCCATCGAGGGCAGCAAGCCCAGCATGGGCACTCTGAGCACACACAGGGACACTCAGACTCTGATGCCAGAAGAAGACAGGGATCTAGTCATGGACGGTCTGCAGACACCTCGAGACAATCAAGCTCACATCATGCCGAGACATCCTCCCCAGGACACCACGCCTCCTCCCATGGGCAGTCAGGATCGAGCTCAAGAGGAAGACCACAATCCCAGCACAAGCAGTCACCTGACAGCAGCAGACACTCGGGCACTGGACACCGAGCATCGTCCTCGGGATCCAGGACAACCAGACATCGGGGGTCCAGTAGCAGTCAGGCCAGCGACAGCGAAGGACAGTCTGGACATTCAGGTAGACAATCTGGCTCAACCCATGACAGGGCTGGATCCAGTTCCACACACCACCATGGGTCTACCCATGACCAGTCAGGACACAGTTCTGGACACTCTGGTACCCATCGAGGGCAGCAAGCCCTGCATGGGCACTCTGAGCACACCCAGGGACACCCAGACTCTGATGCCAGAAGAAGACAGGGATCTAGTCATGGACGGTCTGCAGACACCTCGAGACAATCAGGCTCACATCATGCCGAGACATCCTCCCCGGGACACCACGCCTCCTCCCATGGGCAGTCAGGATCGAGCTCAAGAGGAAGACCACAATCCCCGCACGATCAGTCACCTGACAGCAGCAGACACTCGGGCACTGGACACCGAGCATCGTCCTCGGGATCCAGGACAACCAGACATCGGGGGTCCAGTAGCAGTCAGGCCAGCGACAGCGAAGGACAGTCTGGACATTCGAGTAGACAATCTGGCTCAACCCATGAAAGGGCTGGATCCAGTTCCACACACCACCATGGGTCTACCCATGACCAGTCAGGACACAGTTCTGGACACTCTGGTACCCATCGAGGGCAGCAAGCCCAGCATGGGCACTCTGAGCACACTCAGGGACACTCAGACTCTGATGCCAGAAGAAGACAGGGATCTAGTCATGGACGGTCTGCAGACACCTCTAGACAATCAGGCTCACACCATGCCGAGACATCCTCCCCGGGACACCACGCCTCCTCCCATGGGCAGTCAGGATCGAGCTCAAGACGAAGACCACAATCCCCGCACGAGCAGTCACCTGACAGCCACAGACACTCGGGCACTGGACACCGACCATCGTCCTCGGGATCCAGGACAACCAGACATCGGGGGTCCAGTAGCAGTCAGGCCAGCGACAGCGAAGGACAGTCTGGACATTCAGGTAGACAATCTGGCTCAACCCATGACAGGGCTGGATCCAGTTCCACACACCACCATGGGTCTACCCATGACCAGTCAGGACACAGTTCTGGACACTCTGGTACCCATCGAGGGCAGCAAGCCCAGCATGGGCACTCTGAGCACACTCAGGGACACTCAGACTCTGATGCCAGAAGAAGACAGGGATCTAGTCATGGACGGTCTGCAGACACCTCGAGACAATCAGGCTCACCTCATGCCGAGACATCCTCCCCGGGACACCATGCCTCCTCCCATGGGCAGTCAGGATCGAGCTCAAGAGGAAGACCACAATCCCAGCACGAGCAGTCACCTGACAGCCGCAGACACTCGGGCACTGGACACCGACCATCGTCCTCGGGATCCAGGACAACCAGACATCGTTGGTCCAGTAGCAGTCAGGCCAGCGACAGCGAAAATTCAAGTAGTCCATCCTCCACGCCCCGTGTGGGGAGTGGGTCCAGTTCACCGCTTCAGCATGCATCTGCCCATGGACAATCAGGAGACAGCCCTAGGCACTCGGGGTCTCCTCAAGGGCGAACAGCCACCCACAGGCTGTCTGTATCTTCTCCTGGTCTGTCAGGAACCGGCATTACACATAGACAGGGACACCACCTTGAACTGGCAGCAGATAGCTTCAGAAACTCTAGGAATGTACATGAAGATATTTCATCTCATTCTGGTTACAGTAGACACCATGGACTGAATATTATTCAGGCCAGTGATACCAAGGCTGGAATACCTAAATCCAGTCATGTGGGATTTAGAGGCACACCTCTATATGGAGGAGACTTTTCAAGGTCCAATACATCAGACAGTTATATAAACCCTATGATATATGGTCAGTCAAGTGATAGTTTAAAGCAGCTGGATTTTTGTCAGTCTCAACAACACTATTATTATGAGTGAGATACAATAGAAATATAATGAATTCAAAGAGTAGGAGAAGGAACAACACAAATTTGAATCAAGAGTGTTTCTTTATACTTTCACAGAGGTTATCTTCTATTATCTTTTTAACATATTATCCTATTTCTCTACTTTGGTGATGGTTTCTTCTCATTCTCTGGGAAGGTTTTATCTTTATGACTATAAAATGGTGAATGGAAGAAAGCAATGTTATGGACAGATAAATTATGAAATGTATGAGTATTTTGATAGATGGGTTTATGTAATCATTTTTTGAGGGGTTTAAATTTAGAACCTGTTCAATTTCAAACTATAATCTTTGCCAAAAATAAAAAATGGAGTCAAAATTATAGAAACATCGTTCCAGAGTCCATAGCTGCTATACTACTATCATGGCTCAGTACATGTGCCTCTATTATGCTTCTATTGGAACTGTGTATTATTCTGTATTCATTAAAATCACCTTTCAGCATATAGAATTCATAAAAGTAAATTGCATAAAAACTGAAAATAAACAATTGATCATATACCATAATTTGTGTCTTCTATGCTTATTTCTCATAAACCCTGAAAGACTTTCTTCCCAATGGGCTGAATTACATCTTTTCCTCATCACTAGCAACCTGTATGACCAAACCCTAGTTACACAGCATGCAAAAATATTAAGGAGTCTAAAGAAGGAAGTATTTAATCAAATCCTATGTTTTTCTGTAACATAATCATTGTTCCACATTGTCACCTACAGGATGGAAAAAGGCTTATCTCAATTGCTAATAGAATCATAATTATTATCAAAAGATCAACCCAGATGGCTATTATCCAAGTCAAACCAAGATCAGGAAGCACAAACTAATGTCCATAGGACCTTCTTCCAAGACACTAGGAAGTGTTTTCTAATGAAGACTGATGAGAGCAGAAAAATTGTGCTAAAATATCTTGACAAAGGGAAATCAATAAAGAAAACGTTCTCCTTCCTGGAAAGAAAACTCATGTATTTCATGAGTTAGTTCAGTGGATAAAGCGATAAAGGAAAAAATAGGAACTATGTGAACAAAATTCTTTCATTAGAAGGAAAATCCCTCTGCGTGAATTGTAACCTGGGTTCCTTCTTTGTAATAGGAGACCAGCAGGGATTCAGAGACTAGCTAGACCATTGTTCACATTTAGCAGATGAGTCTATCGCACAAATAGTCTGCACCAAAATAGCAATTAGAGCTCAAGTCTTTTACCTCTCTGCTTAGTGGTTTTATAAGCACACTTACAAAAGCTGTCTTTTTTCACTATTGCTTAAATAAATCAAGTTAAAGCGAAATTAACTGTCAAAGTTTAAATGATCCCCAATGTGGATAAGGGAGTAAATAAAAAGCAACAACTTCATTTTTCTCATCAGCCTCAAACAATATCATGTCTATGTTTGTGCTCCACAAGCCACTCAAAGGGGATCTGATCCACCCACTGGTCCCCTGCTTCCCTGCTTAAAGTTCTGTCTCTAAATTCCCATACAAGGTGCCAAACCTGCCAATCTCATTGAGTTGCCACTGACACAGATATGGAGACACCGCCTCTCTTATGAGTCACTATTTGTCACCTTGCCTACAGACTCACAACCAGCTACTTCAGCTACCACCTGAGACCCTTCTTTCTCTAGAGGAGTCAGGCTTAACTGACAGGCTGAAGATAAAAGTTAGAATGAGAGAGACAGTGCAGACCTGGCTACCCAATGTGGGAAGTATTGATGGGAAGACACTGACTGACCTTACAACAGAGATAGCCAGATGAATACACCTCTAGGCAAAACTCTCAATGTTTTGTAAAGAACCCATAAACAAACAACTGAAATTGTTTTCTTTCATATCCCTGTCCACTCAAGAACAAAATTGCCATACACTCCGTGACATGTTAATCAACTATTTTCATTCACAGTTCAGTAGAGGTAAGTATATTCACATTGTGGCACAACTAATCCCCAAATTATTTTCATCTTGCCCAACTTAATCTTTATATCCATTAAACAAAAATTCCTTATTTCCCCTTTCCCTACCCCCTAGCAACCACCACTCTACTTTCTGATTCTATTAATTTGACTACTTTAGATGTTTCATATAAATGGAATCATAAAATATTTCTCTTTTTGTGACTGGTTTATTTCAATTAGCATAATGACAAGATACAACATCCATTTATGATTTTAAAAAAACACTCAATAAAATAGGCATAGAAGGAAAGTACCAACATAATAAAGGCCATATATGACAAACCCTAGCTAATATTATACTCAATGGTAAAAAATTGAAAGCTTTTCTTCTAAGATCAGGAACAAGATAAGGATGCTCATTCTTGCCACTATTATTCAACACAGTACTAGAAGTCCTAACCAGAGCAATTAAGCAAGAAAAAGAAATAAAAAGCACCCAAATGGATAAGTAAAACTGTCATTATTTGCAGATGAAATGATTCTATATATAGAAAACCCTAAAAACTCCACCAAAAAAAACTATTAGAAACAAAAAACAAACACAGTAAAGTTGCATATACAAAATCAATATACAAAAAGATACCCACATAACATCTGGCTGTGAAAATCAGCAGGGATTCTGTCTGCCAGGGAAAGACAGGAGTCTGCTAGAGACACAGGTACCCTCCTAATGAGCCAAAACACAAAATCTCATTTGCAGCCATTCACCCTGTGCTCCAGTGGAGGGAGGGCAGAGCAGACTAAGGTCATGTGAGTAGAGACTGGGGTTTGTGACTCTGGGGAGAGCACTGAAGGGACAGCCAGCAGGGCCCCTGTGTTGAGTTCCCCTACCACACCACAGAAACCATCTTACTTGGGTGGAGCTCTCATTTTCTATGGAATTAACCTAGGGCAGGGGTGGGCAACCTTTTTGTGAGTGCGTGCCAAAACCAGCAAAATCTCTGACTCAAAATTCTTTTGCGTGCCAACCCTAATTTTTTAAGAACATGTTATGCCTACTTCATATCTCTTAAGGTGTACGTATGTGAAGAACCTTGAATAATAAAATTCATTCGAGCGACAAAAACACAGTATATGATGATGAAAAATACATTTATTTTTAATGTATACATGTACACTGATAGTCCGACAGAAAACTTTATGACTCCGTTTGGTATTATCAGTGGGACTTTTGCTGCTGCATCACTGATGACAGAGATTTTACATCAGGTTTATATTTTGTGACCTTCAGAGATATGCATGAGCTACTACTTTCATCCGTCAGGCTACTCCTATTACAAGATTTAACAAAATTCATCACTGAGAACAAAGATTCACAATTGTAAATGGAAGATTATAAGAGAGGGTTTCTCGTGCCAGCAAAAGTTACTGGTGTGCCATGTTTGGCATGCGTGCCAGGGATTGCCCACCCCTGACCTAGGGAAATGCAACAGCCCCACCCTTTGAACTCCCTGTTGCCCCACCCTATGGAGTCATGCCCTGCTGAAGAGTTAGCTGCCTGAGCTGGGATGTAAAGGTCTGGCCAGACTCAGGAGGTGTCTGTGACTGAGTGGTGTGACTTTGGGGGAGGGTATATTGCCCCCACTTTCCTGTGAATCTCCCCCTCACAGGACATCTGCTAGGCCCACTCCCAAGGCTCCCAGCAATCTCAGCCTCCTGACTCATGGTGCCTGCCCCCTCCTCCCTGCCAAGTTCTGAGAAGAATCTGGGATGGACTAAGTTGTGTGGCTCTGGGGTGGGCACCACTCCTCCAACCTTCCCTCAAGCCTGACTAGCACCTCCCCATCATGGGAGATCCATTAGCCCAACCTTCCCCATGAGCCACACCCTGCTGAACTTGGCCTCGCTGCAGAATCTTGGACAGACTAAGTTGTGTGGCTCTGAAGTCCTGATATCTACCATGCAAGCAGGTCTTTTGTACTACCTCTATAATATTTTATGGTCCCTGGGGAATATTTCCAACCAATCTCCTCAATCTTCCCACTTTAAGTCCTGCATGCAGAAAGCCTCAATAAAGTAGGAACTAAGGGTGGTCTCCGGGACCCTGGAGTTGGTGGAAGGGAGTAATCAGGCCTTGCAGGCGGCGTGAGGGGTCACGAAGGAGTCCATCCACCTGCCGCCTTCTAGGGGAGGTGTCCTCTGACCTCGAGCAGAGGGCCAGGGGTCAGGGGTCAGGGGAGGAGTGGCTGGATCCAGATGGAAAACTGCTGTGTACACGTCTCTCCAGAGGAGTTTCTTAACGAGATATTTGTATTTATTTCCAGACCAATAAATTTGTAACTTTGCAAAAAAAAAAAAAAAAAAGTACTAACTAAGGAATACAAGCCATGAAGGGCCATGGTAATAAGAGCATCAAGCAGCAAGTTAAGGAGATGGAAAGAGAAAGCTGTTAACAAAATAAGTAAGAGTATACAAGTAAGAATAAGTTATGGATTCCTAGCATCTGGGCATTTTTGAGGTCTTGGAGGAGAAAAGAGAGAATACTAAGAATACAAAGAGAAATAACTGAATAGGAAGACCAGTACCCAAGCAGAGTATATTCCAGGGCTTGGGTCTGGAGCTGAAAGATGTATCATCATGCCTGCCGCAACTCCCTCCCCCAATGCTAAGATATAAAATTACATCAGATCCATTTTTGATTTTTTTTTGAAATAAAAGAAAAAATGACCCTTGTACCTGGTGAGAAGGATAAAGAAGGTAATGCTTGCTGACTAGTTTTATTTTATAGCTAACTTCTTTTGACTCCACTCACCCCAAAATCATGACAACCAACATTCGTTGCTTGTTATGTCCCTATTTTTTGCATAGTCTCCTCATTCATGGAGACTGAGAACTCTAAGAAATTGCATGGGGGAAGCAAGGGAAAAGAGAAAGGTCAAGACTTTCTGTACAATATCCCTATAGCCCACTAGATGGCACTATAGGAACACTACCCTGCCTTCCAGACAAGCACAAGTGAAAACAGCTGTGGAAGGGAACTTCACAGTTTATCTTTACTAATTTTGGTTGGTTGATTGGTTGGTTGGTTAGTTGGTTGGTTTTCTCTTCAGGTCAAACACTCCATTCCTCAAAAACTGTCCCCCAACCCTCTTGCCTTTTGCATGAATAATCTCTACTCCCTGGCTATTCCTAGACAGAAGCAGATCTGAGCTTGAATATTGTCTTCTCCACTTAACTGCTAAGTGACTTGAAACAAGTTTCATATATTCTCTAGGCCTCAGTTTTCTCATCTGAAAAATGGAGAGAATAATACCTACAACATACGGCTGTTGTGAGAATTAATAAAATGATATACTTAAGCCCACAGAGCACTGTGTTTGGCATAATGGAGAATGCAACTTCCTTTCTGCCAACACATGGTGGCACTGAAAAACCTAGAATGTAACACACACCATAAGAAATCTCTTCTCCTGAACCCTGTCATCTCCAAGGGGAAAACCACTAACCAAACTTATGAAGGGGGTCTTCACGTCCACCCTATGACTGTGGGACACATGTTCTGGTAAAATCATGATTCTCAGTTTTGGAAAGGACCTTTGTGGTTATCAACTCCAACTCTTACACTAGTAATTCTCAAAAGGGAGAGGAGGGGCCAAAAGGTACATTAAACATGCTTCTTGTTTTTGTGACACAAACCAAGAAATAAAGCTCAACAAAACTTTGGTTGGTGACATTGGAGAATATTCAGAAAATAAAACACGAAAGGATTAAAACTGCTTACATGGGAAATGAAAGTTTCTACAATATTCCAGACAATAAACTCGATTACACTGCAAAGAGCTCATTGCATTTTCAGCCAATGCAGATGTTAAAAACTTCTTACTTACAGCAAGTCAAAATTTACCTCACTCTTATGAGCACCCAAAGGTCCCTTGTTCTGTTTCCTTTACCTACCAACTCAGACACACCAACATTCTCAGACATGCACCTTTTCTCTCACACAAGAATTATTGATTCTGATATCCCACACTTCCCAGCACTTCTCTTCCCTCAGATTCTCCTTTCCTGGCAAGTCTTCCTGACAAGCAAATACAAAAGAGGCCAGGGGTGGCAAACTACAGCTCACAAGCCATACCTAGCTCATCGCCAATTTTTGGATGGCCCACAAGCTATAAATTTTTTCTACAGTGGTTGAAAAAAATTATGTGAAGTTATATGAAATTTAAAGGTCAGTGTCGATAAGTAAGTTTTATTGACACACAGCCATGCTCATTCATTTACATATCACCTATGGCTGCTTTCATGCTACAAGAACAGAGTTCAATAGCTGTAACTAGGTCCATCTGGCCTGCAAAGCCTATAATATTTACTCTCTAGCCCTTTACAGAAAAAGTTTTCTGGCCCTTAATTTAGGAGAACACTCATCCCAAGAGCATGTCCGCCTGGAGTAGTCTTCACCTCACCCTCACCTTGTCCTTCCTCTTTGGCAATAGCCAGCTCCTGCAGGGAATTAGTCTTCACTTAGCAAATTCCACCTCCCTTGCACTCCCACAGTCTCAGTCACACCTTTGAAAAGCTCTTTCCTCTGATGAAGTATGATGACCTGACCCAAATCAGGTGTCCAGAGGAAACAGGGCACTGTATGGGTACTGACTCTGCAGCCCTCTGGGTAGTTCTTAGAAGAAAACATATAGCATAACAATGGTTGAATTTTGAATCATGTGATTTATCATTTGCCATTAATTGCTACCACTCCTCCCAAAATTCTGACGGTTGTGTTGCAAAAGTTTAAGTCTATGTAATTCGCTCAGCTTTAGTGAAATTTGTGTTACATGCTCACAATGATGGAGTGCAGAGCAAGGACCTCAGAGATAAGCAGAAAGGCACTCGTGGATTCCAATGCTGATTCAGTCTATATTCAGGTGAAATAATGTCCTCTGAGGTAACAATGGCAAGAGAGAAGGCAGACCCTAGTCCTGTGAAAAAGTATAAGTTGATCAATGAAGATCACTGTAGTCATGGTCCTCACTCCTCTTTCAATTCAATTCAATTTGACAAACATTTATTGGGGACCTTTATTGCCAAGCAATTTGCTTAGTCTCCAAATGACATAAGGAATAACGATGCCCATTCCCTATTCTCAAGATCATAGTCCAGAAATGATCTAGGCCCGTGGTCGGCAAACTGCAGCTCACGAGCAACATGCGGCTCTTCGGCCCCTTGAGTGTGGCTCTTCCTAAGCCTTAGGAGTACCCTAATTAAGTTAATAACAATGTACCTTCCTATATAGTTTAAGTTTAAAAAATTTGGCTCTCAAAAGAAATTTCAATCGTTGTACTGTTGATATTTGGCTCTGTTAACTAATGAGTTTGCCGACCACTGATCTAGGCAAATAGACATATACGTGTGTGTGTGTGTGTGTGTGTGTGTGTGTGTGTGTGTGTATTATTTCAGGATATAAACCAAATAATTAACAGTAGGTATTTCTGGGTAATAGTATTATAGGTTTTTTCACTTTCTTTTCTTTGTTCATCTATATTTTCCAATTTTTGTATTAAACATTAATTTCATAGTAAGATTATTTTAGAAGATTATAATATAGTTTGATTGATACTACAATAGAATTATGAATAAGGTACATAATTATAACTCTCGAGTAATTCAAGACAGAGTTTTTACAGGGTGTCTAATGTAGATCTTTAAGAACGAATAGTTCACTAGGCAGATAATGAGAAAAGATATTCCAAGAAAAAACATGAAATAGTATGTTATTTTCAGGAAATTTAAGTAGTTGATCACTGGTAGAGCATTAAGAGGAAGAGGAATAGAGAAGATGGGGCTAGAGAGAAGCCACAGCCCAGATCATGAGGAACCTTGAATACTATGCTAAAGAGCATGCATCTCTTCTTAAGGTTACATAATGGCTGAAAAGAAAGCTACATTGACAAAAGGCCACTAAAGTCTGGTAAACAGAGTTGGGTAAAGAAACAAGAGGGCCTCTGCCGCCATTATCTATTCCAAGAGGTAATAATATCATGAGTGACACCTTGGCTGGAATCCTACATAAGAAAATTTAGCTTTAAAAAAAAGATTTTGATCAGATGATCTCTAAGCTTCCTTTTAAAAATCAGATTCCATAACTCTTTGACATTTGCTCCCTGATGCCCCTGCAGACATTCCATTTAACTTCAGTTAAAGTCCACATAATTTGTTATCAATGCATTATGCTAGATACTTCATTGAATATGCAAAAGGTCTTTCTTCAGTGTCCAGAGACTGACAGGTGGAGCTGGTACTCGCCCAGATTTGGGAACTGCTAATGCAATCTCAGGTGAACAAGTAAGGAAGAAGATAAACACTAGGAGGTGGAGATGGAGGTGGAGCTGGGCTTATTTGAGAGTAAATTGGGACATCTCAAAGGGAGCAGCTCCTCTATAAGAAGGCCACTATCCACAACTAGCAGCACCCTGTAAGCTGCTTCGGCCTCTATCCTACTTGTTCCTCTGGTGAACTAGGTAAGTGAGCAGTATTTAGAGCTATAAGTTATGAGAATCTGGGATGTTCTCTAAGGCAAAGAGGCCCTGGGTACCAGGCTTCTTTTGAATATACTTTGGAGAACTTTGGTATAAATTTAACTTTATTGAGAAGAAAAATGAAGAAATAACTGGGACTGATAGTATCAGCTTTCTTTGGGGGTCATTTCCTTAACCATCTTGGGCTCAAATTATCCAGTAGGCAGATTGCCTCCTTTACTTACTGAGCTTTTTCTCTCTGTTGTGTAATCAGTAAAGCCTGGGGTCAGCCCCTCTTGGAGAATGAAAACAAGCTGAGCCTGATAGCAGTTGCCCCAGCTCCATATCGCCTAGGCCTGTTGTTGTCTTTGCTCACTTTATTTACTTTCTCTGGCCTAGAAGTCTGGAGGGTCTAGTTTAGACCCTGATACTCCTTAGTTGGAGTCAGGCATGCCATGTAGATAATAGACTTGTCCTTCTCTAATGTGATGGTTGGGACCTAGAAAGGAACTGAGGAAATGGATGGATTGGCACACCCAGGACTTCTACAGCTCCAGAACAAAGTTCATAAAATTATCCCTGATAGAGGCAAAGAGACCAAAAACGGAAGTCATCACTCCTATATTCATTCAGGAATGGAAATATGAGATATTTCCATAATGAGATATTTGTGTTCCTAATTTCATCACTTTCTTGTTATATGACTTGAACAAGTCATTTAACTCTGGATTGGCTCTTGATCATAACAGAATTAATCATCCCTCATTAATTCTGAATAATTTTTACAAATAATTGAGACTACTTATGTATTTAAGCAAGAAAAAGGAACAATAAGAGGTGGGTCTCTCCCTTTCTTCCCTTTTAGGTTAATTAAATCCACAAAAAGATGCCCAAATTACTACAAAGCATCGTCACTGTCATCGAAGTTTTCTACCAGTATGCCACCAAGGATGAGGAGTGTGGCATGTTGAACAAGGCAGAAATGAAAGTATTTTTGGAAAATGAATTCCGTCAAATTATGAAGGTAAGAACTCCATATCAGGACTAAAACACTGCAATTCCCTTCTTCTCCCTTTCTACCTTTTGTCACATATGGCAAATTCCTAGAGGACTCTCCCTACTTAGTAATAGAGAACAGGGTTTGGTAAAGGCTTAAAACAAAGTCAAAAGTTGACCCCATAATGGTTTCTATAACATGAACAAGAAAGTGATCCTATTTAAAAAAAAAAAAAAGACAAAAATTCATAGATTAAATGTCCTAAGTGAGTAATTCTTCTGGAACAGCAACGGAGATGGTCCTCGGAAGAACTGAAAAGTAGATAAAATGTATCTTCTTCCCTTTCTTTGTCTTTCTTCTGCCCAAAATATCCTGACCACAGCCCATTTCTGAGATGCTGACACTATAAAGCCTCTGAGTTCAAGAAATTAGCATCTTACTCCTAAATCATGAAAGAGGGTGACCACCACCTTAAAATGTCAGTTCTGGAAATAAATATCTGGGAGCTTAGATGTGGTTCTTGATCTCCAACTCATTGAATCCAGCTACATTCTAAATATTTTCATTTGGATTCCTATCAATGTCTCAAATTCAGTGTGTCAGATACAAAACTAAACTCTCCTTCTCCTGTGTGCCCAAAGCAGAAATCTGGTGCCATTTTAATTTCCTCTCTCAGCATGCTCCATCCTCCAACTTCCATCAAATTCATCAATAGTCTCTCAATCAGCCCATTTCTCCCCATCACTATTGCTGGTTCAAGCCATTTCTTACTTCCAATCTCAGCATTAGATGCAAATCTAATCATTTCACACTCATTTCAAAATCCTTCAATAGCTTCCAGTTCTTAAAATAAAGTCCAAAGTTACTTAACATAACTTCAAAGGCATGATTTGCTCCATATTTACCTCTCTAGCCATGTCTCTTGACTGCTAAGACTCTAAATTTAGCAATTCTGAATTTCTTTCAGTTCTTTCTATATGAGCCATGTCTTCTCTTACCTCCAGCTCTTTGTTCATATTGTTCCCTCTACCTGGGTCCAACCCATCCTTCAAAAGACATCACTTCCCCTCATTAACCTTCCTTGAACCCACAATGGCTCCCCTCTGGTGTATTCTCATAGAAACATCACAATAAACTGTGATTTTTAAGTTTGTGCGTCTGGCCCACTAGACTTTAATTTCCATTTTGTCAAGAGCCAAACTTGTTCACTGCACCTAACTGAATGAGAGGCAGATAGTAGGTGCAAAATAAATCTGTTAAATGAGTAAATGAATTAACAAGTTAATGAATTAAGCTGGACAAATAAAGAAAAATCATATATAATATAGGTATCTAAAATTATTATTAATTAGCTAAACATTTATATTTGACCCATTCCTTACAAAATATAATCTTCTAGTTGCATATTCTTCTATTTCTCACTTCATTATTCATTGCGTATTTCCTTCTCTCGTGCTCAGGATAGCACAGTCCAGCCTAAGGGACTATGTGGTTTAACCTATGTAAGCTAAGAATTCATATTTCTACAGCCTTTCTTCAATTGGTTAGCTGGGTATGTGGTCCATATTGACAGAGCTGCCCTTTGTACCTTGTTCCTATACAGAATCCAGATGATCCAGACACTGTAAATATCATCATGCAAAGTCTGGATCGAGACCATAACAAGAAAGTGGATTTTACTGAGTATCTTCTGATGATATTCCAGCTGGCTCAGGCTTGTAATAAAATCATCGGCAAAGATTACTGCCAAGCTTCAGGGTCAAAGCAAAGAGATCGCAGTCACCAGCACCAAGAGGAACAAGAGGAACATAGTGAAACAGAAGAGAAGGGCAACAGGCAAGAATCGTCTTGCAGGCATTCAAGTTGGAGTGCAGGAGAGAATGATTCCTATTCCAGGGGCTCCAGAGGACGCATTAAACACAGGCCTCAATCCAGCTCCAGAAGAGTTGGGCATCAAGGAGGCTCATCTAATTTGGGACACAGGCAAAGCTCTGAGGAAAGATGGAGAGAGTCAAGCTCGGGCCACTTCAAGGATAATAAGAAAAATAAGTATGGCTCTCATCAGCAAGAAAGGTCTGGGAGTGAAGAAGATGGTTATACTCAGTCAAATAGCTATAGAAAAAGATCACACTCAGCAAATCAGTCAGGCGGTTGTGGAGAACAAGGGTATGGTTCCCACTCAGAGGATCGGTCTTTCAGTTCTGACCAACATGGGTCTCACTCAAATGAATCTTTAGGAAATAGACTACAGGAGAAGAAATCAAATCAACATCATGGATTCAGCTCAGGGAGTTGTGGAGGACAAGACCACTGGTCAAATTCAAATGAGCCCACTGGTTATGGCCATGAGTCTGGCTCAGGTCAGTCCTCTAGTCAAAGAAGACATGGATCCCACTCAAGTGGTCAGTCAGGACGCCGTGAAAGACAAAAGCATGGCTCTGGATCAGGACAATCCTCTAATTATGGAAAATATGGATCTGGCTCTAATCAATCTTCTAGTCAGAGATACCATGAGCCTAGTTCAGAATCCAATTTAGGTGAGTCATCAAGCTGTGGACAACATGGATCTGGGTTTGGTCAGTCTTCTGGCTGTGGGCAAAATGGGCCTGGTTTAGGTCAATCCTCTAGTTACGGACAACATAGTTCTACTTCAAGGCAGTCATCAAACTTTGGACACCATGGAACTAGCTCAGGCCAGTCTTCCAGCTATGGTCAACATGGGTCTAGATCAAGTCAGTCTTCTAGCCACAGCCGACATGGGTCAGGCTCAGGTCAGTCTTCTAGCTATGGCCAACATGGATCAGGATTAGGCCAGGCTTCCAGCTATGAACAACATGGGTCTGAATCAGGTCAAACCTCTGGCTATGGCCGACACAGGTCTGGCTCAAGTCAATCTTCTAGACATAGCCGACATAGGTCTGGATCAGGTCAATCCTCTGGCTATGGCCGACACAGGTCTGGCTCAAGTCAATCTTCTAGCCATAGCCAATATAGGTCTGGATCAGGTCCATCCTCTGGCTGTGGACAACACAGACGTAGCTCAGGTCAATCTTCTAGCTTTGGGCAACATGGATTTGGATCAGGTCAATCCTCTAATTATGGACAACATGGTTCTACTTCAGGACAGTCATCAAACTTTGGACACCATGGAACTAACTCAGGCCAGTCTTCCAGCTATGGTCAACATGGGTATGGCTCAGGTCAGTCTTCCAGCTATGGTCAACATGGGTATGGCTCAGGTCAGTCTTCTAGCTATGGTCAACATGGGTATGGCTCAGGTCAGTCTTCCAGCTATGGTCAACATGGGTATGGCTCAGGTCAGTCTTCTAGCTATGGTCAACATGGGTCTGGCTTAGGTCAATCCTCTAGTTATGGACAACATGGTTCTACTTCAGGTCAGTCATCAAACTTTGGACACCATGGAACTAACTCAGGCCAGTCTTCCAGCTATGGTCAACATGGGTATGGCTCAGGTCAATCTTCTAGCTATGGTCAACATGGTTCTGGCTCAGGTCAGTCTTCTTATGGTCAACATGGTTCTGGCTCAGGTCAGACTTCTAGCTGTGGTCAACATGGTTCTGGCTCAGGTCAGTCTTCCAGCTGTGGTCAACATGGGTCTGGCTCAGGTCAGTCTTCTTATGGTCAACATGGTTCTGGCTCAGGTCAGTCTTCTTATGGTCAACATGGTTCTGGCTCAGGTCAGTCTTCTTATGGTCAACATGGCTCTGGCTCAGGTCAGTCTTCTTATGGTCAACATGGCTCTGGCTCAGGTCAGTCTTCTTATGGTCAACATGGCTCTGGCTCAGGTCAGTCTTCTTATGGTCAACATGGCTCTGGCTCAGGTCAGTCTTCTTATGGTCAACATGGTTCTGGCTCAGGTCAGTCCTCTAGTTATGGTCAACATGGTTCTGGCTCAGGTCAGTCTTCTTATGGTCAACATGGCTCTGGCTCAGGTCAGTCTTCTTATGGTCAACATGGCTCTGGCTCAGGTCAGTCTTCTTATGGTCAACATGGTTCTGGCTCAGGTCAGTCCTCTAGTTATGGTCAACATGGTTCTGGCTCAGGTCAGTCTTCTTATGGTCAACATGGTTCTGGCTCAGGTCAGACTTCTAGCTGTGGTCAACATGGTTCTGGCTCAGGTCAGTCTTCCAGCTGTGGTCAACATGGGTCTGGCTCAGGTCAGTCTTCTTATGGTCAACATGGTTCTGGCTCAGGTCAGTCTTCTTATGGTCAACATGGTTCTGGCTCAGGTCAGTCTTCTTATGGTCAGCATGGTTCTGGCTCAGGTCAGTCTTCTTATGGTCAGCATGGCTCTGGCTCAGGTCAGTCTTCTTATGGTCAACATGGCTCTGGCTCAGGTCAGTCCTCTAGTTATGGTCAACATGGTTCTGGCTCAGGTCAGTCCTCTAGTTATGGTCAACATGGTTCTGGCTCAGGTCAGTCTTCTTATGGTCAACATGGCTCTGGCTCAGGTCAGTCTTCTTATGGTCAACATGGTTCTGGCTCAGGTCAGTCTTCTTATGGTCAACATGGTTCTGGCTCAGGTCAGACTTCTAGCTGTGGTCAACATGGGTATGGCTCAGGTCAGTCTTCCAGCTATGGCCAACACAGGTCTGGATCAGGTCAGCCTTATAGCCAATCTGGGTGTGGATGGAGTCAGCCTTCTAGCTGTGGCCAACACAGATCTGCCTCTCACCATAGTCAACATGGATCTGGCTCAGGTCTGTGTTCTAGCTCTGAACAATCTGGGTTTGAATCTGGTCAGTATTCTGGCACTGGACAATATGGGTCTGGCTCATATAGCTCTGAACAATATGGCTTTGGATCTGGTCAGTATTCTGGCACTGAACAATCTGGGTTTGGCTCATCTCACTCAACTAGCTCTGGACAATATGGTTTGGGATCTGGTCACTGTTCTGACGCCGAACAATCTGGGTTTGGCTCATCTCACTCATCTATCTCCGGACAATACGGTTTGGGATCTGGTCACTGTTCTGACGCCGAACAATCTGGGTTTGGCTCATCTCACTCATCTAACTCTAGACAATGTGGTTTTGGATCTGGTCAGTGTTCTGACACCGAACAATATGGTTATGGCTCGTGTCATTCACCTTGCCCTAAACAATGTGGTTCTGGATCCAGTTGGTGTCCTAGCTATGAGCAACATGAATTACAAGGAAGATGTGGGTTAATTTTAATTGGTACTCATGATGAGGACAGTAAACCCAAAATAGGCTCAACTCCCAATCAATCAAGAAGAAATAGCCAGGAACGGTCAGGGTACAATGAAGAAGAAAGAAGTAGTGAGTCTGAGAGATACGAGAGTATTCATGGACAAAGACAAGCAGAAAGCTCCTTGAGTTGTGGCTTTGGACAACCTACAGCCAACACACCCAATTTAGTGTTAATGTTCAAGGAGGATAATAGACAAGATGGCCATTATTATTATCAGACAGAAGGCGATAACTGTGGAGATGGAAGCACCAACTCAAGTTCCCACAGTTTCAGTAGCAGCACTCCACTCTATAAATATGTCCAAGAGCACAGGTGTTAATTCTAATGATGAATAATAAACAGAAGTGAAATTAACTCAAGTAGTAATTTAAAAAATAAGAAACTATAACAGACAAGCAACTTATTATAAAGCATCTTTCTAAAAGTGAATGTATTTGTTTCTATCTTTTTCATTTGACTGCATTCTATTCATTGTTATTGGGTTCCTTCCAAAGAATGTAGGGTATGTGGGCTACATTGCTAGGAAATCCTGAGCTGAATAAATAATGTGTGGGACTAAATTTAGAAGCATAATATAAAGTATTTATGGAGCCTAGGGTTTAGTTAAGGTGTCTTTTTGAGAGTTCACTACTCATTATTTATGCCAAACTAAGCCTGCATCTTTAAAAAGCAAAAAATTATATTACCAGTTCTGGAGCCAAAGCTTCTCTTACATCAATGTAAACCATAATTTTTGGTGTGCCCCACATTGGATGGTAGCAGAAAGAAGATCCTAAAAGCAAAGATGTAATGTAGGAAGTTTCCCAGTTTATGAAAACCATCAAGCCCTTATTCTCAGGTGCATCTTTCATCAGTAACCTACAGCGTCATTAAAAAGTGGCACCAGGTGTTTGTTTCTCCCTAGCCAGTGAGTGAGAGCATTATTTCTTAAACAGCAGAGATGGACCAGTTCAGGATTAAGAAATCCAAATGAGGGCTCTGACTTGTTTTTAGCAAGAAAGATGTTGCCCAAGAATTGCTCTAGGTAAAAACAAAACAAAACAAAACTTTGGAAGAGCAATACCATGGAAATACAATGGCTCCAACCTATCTCTATAGTTCATTGGCCTTTCCACATAGGAAAATAGCCTTTAAACCCAGAGGGAAAGAAAGACTCATCTGCCACTGCTGTATAGTTGCTTGGTTTGACTATAACATATTTGTTTCAAATAACTGGACTGCATTAAAATTAACAATAAAAAATAATGATTAAACACTAAGGTTGTCTCATCTCTGCTTCACTTCGCTCTCACACACAGGTGGTCAGACTAGAAACTAGCTCATATAGCTATTTTCAAGGTCCTATGCTTCATGAATAACCCAGATTTTATAAGAAATTATTAAAACTCAATAGTAAGACAAACAACTCATTTTGGACACTGCTGGAAACACACCAACTGAAACTCTACCTCTGACTCTCCTTTTCCTACCCTCAATGCAACACTTAATGTCCTTGAGGGACACTTGAGAAACACCCTCTTTCATTAGCAACACACTTAGGGAACAATTTCCAAGGGAGGATCCCTGCTTCAGATAACTCATCTCCTCACATTTAATTTATCTCGTCACATTTAATAATTCTCATTAGCTTCAATTCCAGAGGGTGGCATTTCTGACCTAGTCTTCCTTAGTATGCGCCTTATTTGAAGTTCACTATAATTATAAACAACCACCCACAGTTTTCCACTCTTTAAAAGACAAAGATCCTATATCCAATTTCCCTCAATAGCCAGAATTCCATATTTTGCCCTGTCCCCCTATCTACTCCTGTGCTCTGACTCTCTCACCCTGTGTGCTTTACCCGAAACATGAAAGATCCCTGAGCAGCCCTCCTAGCTGCTGCTCAGTTCTCACCTACACATCCTAGTCAGAACATTCCAGATGTTGAAGACCTTAAATCAGTGGGTGCTCTGAGGCACATAACTAACAGATCTGCCATGCAATATTCCAGACTTCACCACAGACAAGGAAACTTCATGTGTGAAGACATCAAAGAAATAGTGTGTTCAAGGACCCAAGGGTACATGCCTTTGAATGAAGCACGTAGGGCAACGAGTTTCAGGAATTGTGGCTTGGTAAAGCAAGCTGGAAGCAGGCTGTAAAGGGCTTTTAGGGGAGTGTGAGGTAGGCAGAGAAGAAAAGTCAGTGAAAAACACTGATAAAGATAAATCTAGCCCTAGCTGGTGTAGCTCTGTTGTTTGAGTGTCATCCTGTGTCGAAAGTTGCTGGTTCGATTCCTGGTCAGGGTATGTACCCAGGTTGTGGGTTCGATACATGTCAAAGGCAACCGATTGATGTTTCTCTCTCACATCAATGTTTCTCTCTCTCCCCCTCTCCCCTCCTCTCTCTCTAAAATCAATAAAAACATATTTTTAAAAAATTTAAAGGATGTGCCAGAAACATAGGAGGCACTTGATAAAAATTTATTAAATGAGTGAAAAATATTTGTAAGCCAAGGGGAAGGTGATTGTGAAAAGGAAGAGATTGTCAATACCAGAGAAGGATGTTCACTGATGACTCAAGTACCCAGAAGAAATGGCATAAATAGAATTAAAAGCACATATAGTGAAATCAGCCTTGAAAAGGAATAGGATATATCATATTCTTGAAGCAAAAAGAAGGTAAAAATAAGTGAAGATATAATTACCTCGGTGTTTCTAAAAGGATGAGCTGCATGGAATCACCTGAGGTAATTATTTAAAAAGCAAATTCTTGGACTCCATCCCAGACCCACTGGAATTGGGTCTGGGATGGAGTCCAAGAACCAGAATTTCTAGGTGATAAAGCCCAGCAACTTGTGTTTTCAATGGTCTGTGGCCCAGTGAATTTCTTTGAGAAAAATGGAATTTAGGAGAATTCATATCTGTTGGCCACTTAGAGAAAGCAAAACTGATCCTTTGCCCAGCTACCACTATGACTACAATTACAGATCCCACAGTTGGAGAGGAGGAAAAAACCCTACACCCTGAGATAGCCTAGAAATAAGGAGAAGATTTCATCTAGAATTAGTCTCCCCGAATCAATGAAGCTTAAGCCATTTCCTGTCAATTGCTGACTTCCTAATGTAAAAAACCTCCCTGACTTTTGCAATACTGACATCTACAAATATGATAATTATGTGAGGAAGTTTCTGTTTTGTCCACATAAATATACTAACTATAAACTTGGTAACCCTGTGATTTTGATTTTTTTTTTCCTTTAAAGGCCTTCTGTGTTATTTATTCAAGAGCATATTCGTCTCAGGAATGAACTAATGCTTTTTTAATCACTCCACCATCCTCCCACTGATGGGGAGGGGAAAAGATAGGAGGCTTGGAAAGAGTCAGAAAGATTTGAAGCATTTGTTGAGGGGTCTGTAAAAGGGCACCAACTAGGAATGAGTAAAGAGAATTCCAGTTAGTATTCAGAATTGAGATAAAGTTGAAATCATAAATGTGTAGATAGAAGCTAATGAATCACAATATGTGATATTCACTAAAACCAACAGCCTGGCAGAAGACGCAAAGAAAATGAAGTCCACGTTAATTGCAAGTTTGGGATTTTCAGGGCAGGTGCAAGACAAAGTTATGGGTCCAGGGCACTCAATGATACATACTGAGGATTACAGGTATAGGTGGGAAGGACAGAAACCCTTACAGAACTTCTCCTGGGCCTAAACTGTATGTGCGTGAAGGGTGGGATAATTTTACAGCCAAATTTCCCTCTACATTCAATTACTGTAGTAAAGATGGGCTTTGCTAGTAGCGGCAGCTCTTCAAGTAAACAAAAATAACTATAAAATACACAGTCAGGAATATGGGATATACAGTGTCAGGCCACGTATCCCCTTTTTAATTCACAATAACTTTGTGGGGCAGAGATCCTTAAGCTTCTCAGTGTGCAAACTGAGGTCTTTAGAAGTTAAGCCAAGAACACACAGCTTGTCCAGGATGTAGTTCAGACTTGAACTTAAGTGTGCTGACTGGGAAACATTCTCAGTCCACTAGCCCATACTGACTTCACCAGGAATAGCTAGGCTCCACTTCATAGAGTTAATGGAAACAGCATCATCCAAGAAAAAATAAATTTCTGGTAAAACGGAGGGAGCATTCTAAGAAAAATTAAGAACAGGGGCATTTTTTGGCAAGAGAACTTAAAAAGAGAGTCTTCTAGTTATGGTCAACCTAGTTCGATGCTCAACCACTGAAGCACGCCAGCCGAGCGGGTATGCAATTTTTAAATAAATATGTTCTTTGTCATGTCTCTATTTCTTTAGTCTGTCAGTCAGTCCTTTTGCCTTATTCATATCTATGCTGAATTTCATAATCACACTTTTGAAATTGTGGGTCTCCATGTTATAATGCAGCAATTTTCAACATTTTTCATCTCATGGCACATATAAACTAATTACTAAAATTCTGTGGCACACCAAAAAATGTCATATTTTTTGCCAGTCTGACAAAAAAAATAGATATAATTCTGATTCGTTCACATTGGCTGGCTATTGTTGTGTTGGCTGTTGTCATTTTTTAAAATTTGATAATCTAAGGGTAAAGGGGTCAGTGCTTCTGACCAAATAGTGAGGTATTGCATGCTTTAACAATTCCTGCGGAACACCACTTGAAAATAGCTGTTGTAATGCATTGTGATTATTGTCAGCGATGGGTAAGCATCTCAAGGAGCAAACCTAGTCTCCTGATTGCTTCCTAAAGAGGCAGAAGGAAAGGATGGGGTTAAGGGTGCAACAAGAGCCGCCTCCTCCTGCCAGGAATGATGACTTCTGCCTAGACAAGGCCTCCACCTCCTTTGAGAGGTCACACATAATGACAGTGAGTGGGCTAAGAGCATTTGCTTCCTCTCACTTCCTTCCCCACCCTGCTCTTCCCTGCACCCGCACACTACTCTCCTCTCCACCCCTACCTCCCCCATGCACACTCTCCTTTACCCAGCAACCTGATTATTTAGTTATTTATCACCTGTTATTTGCTTTCCTCTATTAAAGAAAACAATTTCAACCGAGAAAATGTAAAAATCTAATTGGCTTTATTGAACAAATTATGAATCTGGCAGCATCTGAGAAGTTGCACTAAGTGGAAGGTTTTTATAAGCAGAAACTGGGCAGGACAAGAAAGTTATTAGCAAAAGATAAGAAAAGATTGTTTCAGGCTGGGTCACCTTTCTTTGGAGGAATGGTGACCAAGGTCTTATCAAGCAATTCTAGACTGGTTGGTTTAAAATTCCCCTACTGGGAGGGGCTGAAACTGCAATTAGCTTAGGTATTGAATCTTGATGGGGCCTAACAAAAGTGACTCTATTTTGAACCTAATGTTTCTTTTTAATATCTTTCACCGATAGTTCTCCTACATGATCCAAAGACTATGTGTTCAACAAGACAGGAGTGGTAGGTTTTACCAACAAATAAAAAAGAACCGGGACCTCTCAGAATAGAGATAAAGATGCCAACAGCGTCAAGAGAGACAGAATGCTGAAGGAGATTAACACAAAGCCAAGGCCAAACAATCAGTAAAATATTCAATCTTGGAAAATCAAGTTGGCACTGAATGAGTGAAATAACTTGAGAGAAAAGACAGAGAAACCTCAGAAAGTCGTAAATAGAGATTACTATCGTTCAGAAAAGTATCCATTCAAGGAACAAATGGAGAGAGCAGCCCACAAAAGAAGAGACTTGAAGTTTAGAGTCCAAAATGGATCCATATGGCAGGGAAAACCCAATATACTGAGACCTAAATCTTCTTAAAGATAGAACTAGAAAAGTGACTAGATCGGGATGGCTAAGAGGAAGACATCAAAATGTCAGAAAGGAACAGGAATAATTGGTACTTGCAGATGTCCTCTCATGCCCCTGAGCTTCTCCAACACGCATGTCAAGAAAAGACAAGACATGTCTTCTACTCCACAGCACTGAAGGGCTCTCTACAAGGCTTTCAGGCACCTTGGTGACACTCAGAGAGGGAGGCAGGTGTCCTCTCAGCTCCGGGATGCTCACACTTAGAGAGAGTGGACCGTTCATTGACACTGGAACTGTTAAAGAGACTCCTTTAATTGGAGAATGTGCTACAAAGACAATAGATTACCCTAATTAAGGCCTTATTCAAAAAATACATCTATGCCTCTCTATAATAATAATAATTATTAATATTATTATAATTATAATAATTCACCACCACTCATAACAGTCTTGGGTAAGAGAAGATCATAGACGCACACATTACATCCTACTCTATATTTTTTTCTCCAAACTCCCCTCCGCCCCTGTTAGGTGGTCTTTTTTCTATTCTGGATAGAAGTGGAATAGAAAAATAATAAATATTCTGTCCAATAGCATCTTCTTTGGAACATTAATGTCTCGCACCTGCACCTTGCCTTTTGCATTCAGAAGAAAAGAATGTTGGTGTCTTCGCTTTCAGATCCTTCATGGAGGGACCCTCAGAATATACTGGTGTGACGCCCCACAGAAGGGCTGGGAAAGGCCTCATGGATACTGCATACTGGCCACAGTCGTTTCTGTAGCTGTAAAATGTTTCACTTCCAAAAAAAATAAAAATAAATAAAATTTAAAAAAAATGTTTCACTTCCAAATATTTCAACATTCAGCAAAATAAAATCACTCCAAAGTGTAAAATAACGGGGATCAAATCCATCTTTGCTATGTCAGCAAGAATACCAAGTGCCTGGAATAGTGGGCCACAGGATTCAAGGGTGAAAAGTAATTCTTTATGGTTACTCAGTTTGGTAAAATCACCACACCTTCCTGGCCCACCTCACTGTCACCGCCGCCACTCTTGGAATGGAATGTTGAGTTGTGTGTTCACTGAGGGTGGGAGACTCACAGTCAGGAAGGAGACGACGGGCAGGTGGAGAACTTCAATGTTGCACTAATAACCATGATCATAATTTGCCTGGCTGCAGATTTGGCTGTCCTTTCCTCCTACAAAGAAAAAAATGGGTAGGAGCAGAGTTCTTTCAGTTGTCTGCACAGCCCCTCATAGAGAGAGCTAAGTGGTAACACCTCCTGAGTGTGTCAAGGAATTCACATCACATTTCACCAGAAATAATCCCATCTGGGACCCAGTGCCTCCCTCGGTGGCCACTGCCTTCTCCCACAGGAACTCGCTCCTCACTCAGCAAACTCTAACTTCCCTTCACTATCACACCCTTTTGTCTCAGAGCAGCAGCCCCAACTGGCAACAGAACATATGATATCTCAATGACCCATTGAATAGAAACAGCTATTAATGGCAAACACCTGTTAAGCATTGTATGTGCTAGTACTGCTCTAAGAACGTAATCAAAGTAACTCTGTGAGGTACTATTCTTACCCATGTTTTATAGAGGAGAAGACTGCACCACAGAGAGGTAAAGCACCTTTCCCAAAGACACACAGCTAGGAAATGGCAGAACCAGGACCTGGGCCCATACCCTTAACCACTATGTGATTTTGCCCTTGGGAAAGATCAAAACAGCTAATGTGATGGTTACATTTAGAAATATGTAATTTACAATTTGCCAGTGGCCCCCCTAATGAGTTCTCCTTTTCCTTCATGCTTCACGTCTGTTGCTTTCAGCCTTCACATCTACTAGTAAAATGCAACAGGGTACGTTATGTTATCTTGTCGTAATGGAGCGTAAAACAAGATCTCCATAAGGGTATAGCCCCCATGTGAAATTAAGAAGTAGCCAGGTCTTCTGCCCAGACTTCCTCAAGGTTGACTCCAAATTTCCAACTTTGCAGGCGCGATAGATGACATTAGCACTAACAGAACTCAAGCATTCAAAAGGTAAAGAAGGTTTGGAGAAACAGATATTTTATTTAAGGTATTCATTCTGTCAACAAATATTTTTAGAGTGTTGAGTAGCTGACACTGTGCTGGATTCTGGGGATTCAAGAAGGAATCAGGCAGAATCCTGCCCTCTGGCAGCATTCATCTAAGGTACACTAGAGAAGACTAAGAATAAACAAGCAAAAAGTAGGTAAGAAACAGGATGCCCTGACAAAACATCCAAGGGAACCTCTTTGATATGGGGCATTCAGGAACGCAGTAAACGTGAGATGCTCAAAGATAGACAGACAGATATGTAGGTCCTGTCATTATGCCTTTCTGCCACCTTCCAGGGAACTTCATACTTAAGAATAGTTTGTGATGCTGAAATGCAAATGTCTTGACCTGGTGCTCCAGGCCCTGCTCCAGCTCACCCTTCCTATCAGTCCTCTTCCCAGCACCACTCCCAAACACACCTTCTCTGTTCCATTCCATTTAGGCTAATCTTTCATTGTGCCACAACACTTCAAGGTCACCCCCACCCTGTTCTCTCCCCTACACCCATTAATTCCAGCTGTCCTTCAAGACAAGGCTCCAGTTCCACCTTCCATTCTCTGCCACATTCTTATCCATTACAAGCTTACCAACCTCCAATTAATTACCTAAAAATACAGCCTTCTGTTCTTCACTGATGTTGCACAAGTGCTATAACCCAGGACTTGCACACAGAGCACCACAGTCTCCTCCCAGCAAGCGTGGGCAGGAAGGAAAGGGGACTCAGAGGCTGAGAGAACTGACTCAGGCTCAGAGAGGCTGCTTGAGGGAACCAAGCACGGTGTCTAAGCACAATTTCCAAATAGGAGGACACGAACGAAGTCTCCAATCAAGAGGTCAGATCTCAACAACTGTAGAGAGCATTTGAAATCTTGCTTCCTGGGATATGTTGTCAGCTTGGCTCAAATAAACTCATACAAATTAAACAACAACAACAACAAAATTATGAATACAGGTGGCAAGGAGACAGTTCTAGAGGGCAACTAAGGATCCAGGTGGGAGACCTAATTGAAGGCTAGGTGTAGAGAGCAAAGTCTAAGCCTGCTTTCAGAGATGGGTCAACACAGGGCAGAGGGAGTGGAGACTGTGACCTATGGGTAACCAGGGGCACCATGTACCAACTGGCAGCAAAGGGAATGGAGGGGGAAATTCAGGAAACTACAAACCAAGAATGGGTGACCAAGTTTGAGAACTTGACTGAATTCGAAGCTGTAGGTAGAGACCATCAGTGAATTTGTTTGGAGGAAAGTTGGAAAAGTAGATGAAAGAGAAGACATGAAGTCCAAAAGATGTTTATGAATAGCTTATTAGTCCCTTAGGTGCAGGGGCATGCCTCATTTCTATGCTCCACAGCACTTAGCAAAATAAATATTTTATTGATTATGTACAAACGAAAGATCACAACAGTTCTGGTATTGCCCAATGGGAAAATATGCCAGGATAATGTGAGTCATCACTTAAACAAGCTATGTATTGTGCAGGTTTACTGGAAGGCTCCATCACCTTGGCAAACAAAATGATAATATAATCTAGTGAATAAACATGAGGCTAGAAATGAGGAGATGAAGCTACACCAACCTTGCCATCAACCCCCTGTAAGACCTTAAATACTAGTAAGTCATTTCACTTCTCTGAGTCTCAATTACCTCATCAATTAAAGGGTAAATGTAACTGCTCCAAACTATTCGTAGTATCTAGAACACTCTTCCCCAGGATCTCTGCTTGGCTAACTTCATTTTTCTTTTTAATCTTTGCTCACATCTTCCTTTCCCAACGAGGCCTGTCCTAGATACCACATTTAATACTGCAACCCGCCCATCCCAACAATCCCATCCCCACACACTCTAGTTTGCACTTTTATTTTTCTTAACACTTCTAAGATGCTACATAATTTATTATCTTTACTAGAGGCCCGGTGCATGAAATTCATACACGGAAGGGGGGCGGGAGGTCCCCTTAGCTCAGCCTGCACCCTCTCCAATCCGGGACCCCTTGGGGGATGTCTGACATCCCTCTCACAATCCTGGACTGCAGGCTCCTAATTGCTCACCTGCCTGCCTGCCTGGTCACCCCTTACTGCCCCCCGTCAGCCTGGTCACACCTAACAGCCCCCCCCAATGACCCGGTTGCCCCTCATGCCCCCTCTATCAGCCTAATTGCCCCCAACTCGTCCCCTGCTGGCCTGGTTGCCCCCAACTGCACCCCTCACCCCGCCAGCCTTGTTGCCCCTAAGTGCCCCTCTGCCAGCCTGGTCACCCCTAACGGCACCTCCCTGCCGGCCTGGTTGCCCCCAACTGCCCCCCTGCACCCCCTGCTGGCCTGATTGCCCCCAACTGCCCCCCCTGCCGGCCTGGTCACCCCTAACTGCACCTCCTTGCTAGTCTGGTTGCCCCCATGCAGCCTGCTGTTCAGTCATTTGGTCATCCCTCACTAACCCCCCTGCCAGCCTGGTCATAGGCAGCCATCTTGTGAGGGTGTAAGGGTTAATTTGCATATTACCTCTTTATTATATAGGATTGCTGCCTGCAAAAATGTACGCTCTATGAGGGCAAGAATCTTTGTTCTACTTCATTGATATATATCAAGTCTCTGAATAACATACAGAACAAAGTAGGCATCTAATAAATATTTGTTGAATGAATATATGAATTAATCAAATAAAAACCAAAATCTTGTATTTAAAAAAAAGACTAGAATAATAAATCATTAATATTATTCCTGAGACCAAGGTCTCCTGCCCACACCCTCCAGCATCCCTATATCCCCGGAAACCTTGAACCACAGTGTTTATTATCAATCACAAAAGGGCAAACACATCCACGGTGCTCTTTCGCCACCTGCTGGCCATTGTACTTAGCAGCAAACTAAGCAATTAAAACTCACAGGAATTTCCAGGGGTGAATGGAGCTGCAGGGCTTATCTCCCTGTGGCCAGTGAGGACAATCAGGCTCTACCTTAAAACAGGAGGAAGGAGCCCTAGCCGGTTTAGCTCAGTGCATAGAGTGTCGGCCTGGGGACTGAAGGGTCCTGGGTCTGATTCTGGTCAAAGGCACACGCTCGGGTGGCAGGCTCTATCCTGTGTGAGGCCTGCAGGAGGCAGCCGATCAGTGATTCTCTCATCATTGATGTTTCTCTCTCTCTCTCTCCCTCTCCCTGAAATCGATAGATTAAAATAAAATAAATAAAAAACGAGTCTAGACGATATTTCCAAAAGCTCCTGAACCTTCTCTGAAGGCCATATGTCCCAGTGTTCCCCAGAACTCATTTTCCACTAAAATCCTAACAGTAAGAGCATATATGTACTGAGCTCTGCCATGTCAAGCACTTTTTTTTAGCACTTTGGTGTATTATTTCATTTAATCCCCACATCAATCCCGTGGTGCAGGTACCATTATGACCCTTTTATAGACAGAAGTTTCCTTTTAAAATAAATGTTTTCATTTAAGTAAAGCAGCGAAACCATTTAAATTAAAATAGTAGTAAGAGAAACCAAGCCATGCTGTGCCCGTGATGCTTGGGGGTCCCCTCAAGCCAGGCGCACCCTTGGCCCTGGGCTCCGGGAGCCCGAGGCCGCCCCGTCCCATTCTGATCACCACAGAATAAGGAGGATGCCCGCCCCCCACCCCCCGCCCCTCACACACCCCCCCCCACACCACACACACACACACACACACACACACACACACACACACACACGCGCGCGCCACCGTGGAGCTCTGGGCCCTGATGCCACCAACAGCCCTTCTTGCCCTGATGCCACCAACAGCCCTTCTTGCGGAGCTGGCCGGTCCTCCCCGCCCCCCCTCCCACCCCACCCCCCCCCAGCGTCTCCCCCTCTTTTGGGAACTGAGCGAACCCGCCCTCACCTGTGGGCCGGCCCGAGGCGGAGCCTCTCGCTGTTTCCAAAAGTGCAGTCCCGCGTGGCACGAGGCTTCGAAGGAGACAGACAGACCGCCTCCCACCCGCAGGGCTCTCACCCTCTGCGGGGCGGCCTCTGCTGCGAGCTTCCTCCGGTTCTGGGAGCACGGAGCGCCTAGCCGGGGGTCTTACCTCCCGTCGGGGCCCTGACACAGGGGGGGCCGTGGCGCCGCAGGTCTCGGCTCCGGGCCTCCAACCGCCTGGATTGCGGGCGTTCCGGGGGCTCAGCGCCGTGGGGGCGCCCCTGGGTGGGATGAGGCCCCGGGCTCTCCTCTCCGCCCTCCGCCCCAACGCTCACCCCATCCCCAGAGGGCTTCCGGGGTCAGCGGGCAGCTGCGCCCCCTGCTTGCCAGTCGGAGCCTCGGGCACCTGCAAATTGGTTTTAAATGCTACCCTAATTTAAAAATGTTATTCTTACGTATGCTAGAAAAAAATTACACCTAGTACAATAAACCCCTTTATCTCGAATATTTAGTATGAGGCTAATTTTTAAGTGAATCGTTAACACTGGTTTAAAGAAAATACTAAATGCATAATACACAGATATGGGGAAAAATCATGAAAGTGGTATTCAAATGACTGATATGATGGGAAACTTCAGCCTCACGAGGACAACGAAGAGGGAAGGTGGGTGTGATGGTTCATTGTATTTGTCAACTTGCAAGGCGTTTTGGGGTGAGATTAACATTTAAATTAGGGGACTGAGTGAGGCAGATTATCCCCATAATGTGAATGGGTCACAGCCAATCAGCTGAAGGTCTGAGGGGAGCAAAAGGACCCACTGCCTTGAGCAAGAGGAAATTCTCCAGCAGACTGCCTTTGGGCCCTCTCTGCACCTTTGGCTCTCCTGGGTCTCCAGCCTGCTGGGGCACACTGCAGGACTTCGGACTTGCCAGCCTCCATAATCACGGGAGCCAATCCAGTATAATACATGTATTATAACATACATATACAAACATCCTATTGGTTCTTTTTCTTTGGAGAACCCTGACTACTAAAGTGGTCCCCTCAAGTCCTCCCAGCTCTGGCACTGGGTGGGGCTGTGCGGAGGACAGCAGGGGAGAGAGGGCTTGACTCCAATACCTGGTGCTCTGGCCTATGAGGGGTCACCCTGTGCCTAGTCACTGGACACACTTACCTTGGCTTTACTGCTTCTCTTCCCGCCCCCCCCCCCCCCACCCGCCCCTTCCCGCCAGGTCCTGGAGAGCTCCCACTGCTCACTCTTCCTGGAGGAAGACAATGTGCAATGCAGATGGAGTGATACCTAGTGTCCTGGTCCCCCTCCCCCATGAACTTGCAACACTCACTTATCCAAGTCCTTTCTCCTTCCTGAAATTCTGTTGTGTCTGTACCATGAGGGGCTCAAGCAGTTGATGGTTAAGGCCTCTGCTGGATGGAAGTGCTTTTCCCCCACTCCTGGCCTCTTCCTCTCTTTGTCCTTGAGATGATAGGACTTAACTGATTAGCAAAGTTTGTCAGAATAATTGGCTCAGCTCAGCCCTGCTTCTGCTTGGAGACCCTCCACACCAAAATGGGGAGCAACACGTGGGGGGTGGGGCATGCCCAGCCCATGGCTGCCATTGGATTGGTTCCTCTGCCTAATTCTTGGGTCTAGTTTGAGCAAGCCTTGGCTAACAGACCTGGAGCCACTGCCGATCATTTAACCACTATCAGTAAAAAGGTGGCATTGTGGCCACCGTATTTTCTTTCTGTTTAATTTCTCAACCCTGTTTAGAAAAAGAGCAGGAAAATAGCTGTTTATGTAATTTCTTTGAAGAACCCGACAATTCCTCTAGCCCCTCTAGCACTTTCACTCAATAAGACAATAAAAACATCTAATAAATTCACACTGACGGGTTAATGTAACTCTTCATAGGAAACTATACCTTTTAAAGCACTATAAGGAACTCTGAGGAAGGGCAATGCTTAATGGTAATAGAATATACAACTACACTCCCTTCAGTGGAAAATATATTTTGGAGTAAGATCTTTTTTCAGGGTCCCTCAAGTAACAAACATGTCATTGACCAATCAACAGTTGTTTATTGAACGTTAAAAGTAGAGATTATGAAATTAGATTGTCTGGATTCAAAGCCTATTGCCCTGACTAGTTATGTGACCTCAGGTAGGTTATTGAACCTTTCTGTGCCTCAGTGTTTCCATTTATAAAATGGGGATGATAGTAGGATTGTGAAAGGCATTTGTAAGCATCAGAAGATGCTGTGGTAGCCCTGGGTCCACAGTACTTTACCTCTAGAAGAAAATCTATGGAATCAAGAAAAAAGAAATGATTGTCAAGGTTGTGGGAATAGTAAAATTAAACCAGCCACAAGGATACATTTCTAGACAAACCTGACTTAGAAAACAGGACCGTCTTCCCAGGATGAACCCCTTGGACTGATAGCAGACTGACTAACTCAACTTCCAAACCCAGAAAGTGCTTTGGGGAACCCCAGACACACCTGAGCAAGGAACACAGGGCTCTCTGCTCACAGATTACACTGATTTTAATTCTTCTAATCGGCCACCAGGTGTCTGCAAACATTCACACTTCACCTCCTTGGCTCCAGAGTGAACAAATATGGAAGCTGGAACAGAAAGGGGAGTAACTAACCCAATTCAGGCAGTTAAAACCTTGGGTTTCTTTATTGCAAATAAAGGGCTTCACTATTCTGTTGCATAGTACTGACTCAGAGCAAATTAAAACTGATTTCCACAATGGCCCGAGGGCCTCCCTCTTCAGTGAAGATATGACGATAAAAAAAGAAATCACTAAACTGCAGGACTAAGGATTTAACTGAGATTCAAAAATGCATTTTCTAGAACTAACCTGAATTGTAACTTCAACACAAACCTATTATCTAAAATTTAGTTAATCCCAAATCTAATATTTTTTAATGTTGACTCTATTATAATTTATAGATTGATGTCAAAGTTAGAGATACTGCTAGGTTAAGCCTAGGGCAGACATAAAATTAGTTTATGTGTTAAAACTTGCATTGTGTTATCATTTGTGGAAACATAAAAATTGATGTTATACTTAATTTTATATTTTGGTTTGGGTTGAGGTTATGAATTGAAAGAATACTTATGTGAGTGTCAAGAGTAGCATTTGTACAATGGTTATGTTTTGGTTTAAGGTTTGGTTTGAATTTCATATTGAAATTAAGTTTGCAATATAAATAAATAAATAAACAGGAAAAAGGAAACCTTAAAAATGCATTTTCTAAAATAAATAAAAATAATAAAAGAAAAAAAAAGATTTTAAAAAATGAATATGAAAAGAAATAAACTACATGTGTAAAGGAAATTCAATCCTTTGGTCATTGTCTGTTTGTGTTGTCCCTGAATATTTTCAGTATAAATTAAATCCAGGGTGAGCAAACTTTTTCTGTAAAGGGCTAGATAATACATATTTTAGGCACTTGTGACCTAAGGATATTACATAGGTACTTATATATAACAAAAGAGAAAACACATTTCCACGATTTTTTATTAACAATTGAAATTTCCTGAGAGAATAAAACTTTAAAATTCTCATTAAAAAAAATAAATAGGTGAGGTGATGGATGTGTTAAGTAGCTAGATGGAAAGAATCCTTTCACGATGTACTAATATATATACATCAAGTCATCACAAGGTATCCTTTAAATATCTCAATTGTATTTGCTTTATTTACCTCAATAAAGCTGAAAAATGATAATAATAACTAAAAGGATTATTATTAGAGAAGGAAAGAGTATTGGGAGCCTGAGGAATTAGAGCAGGCTTCAGGGAGGAGGTGGATGCTGAAAGAGCATCTATAGAGAAGAGGAGAGGGCTGAGCATAGTCAGGGGCAAGGACACAGCTTGGAAGCTGGGTTTGTCAGGGAGCAGGTGGGGGCCTTCAGATTGCCTGGGAGTCAGCTTTAAGGGTAATGCTGAAAGGATGAGGGAAAAGAGCAGAATTGTTTCATATTAACCTTATAGAAGAGCACAGTTTGCAGAGCAATTAGGATCCCTCTGAGATTATCCCCCCAAATGATGGCCTTGCTTGGACTTAAGGCCCAACCACTGCCATAGGCACAGCCCTGAAGGGGCCAGAGCCAGGGAAGCCGGTGAGGGGCCTCGCAGGGGGCTGTCTAGACATGTATGTCATTGTTATCACCACCACTGACAGCGGCCAATATTCATTGGGCATCAATGAGCAGGGCATTGTGCCAGGGAATATGGAGGAATGAGATATTTTATTATTTCAAAGAGATATAATATATATTAGATAATACAATGGAGCATGTCACAAGCCCAGGGATACTTTCTGGCCACAGGAAGCACGGGTCTCAGGGCCCAGCCCAGCCCTGATCCCGGCCCTGCCCAGCTGTGTGTCCCTGTGGACACTGGACCTCCACTTCCACATCATAAACAAAGCAAATTGGATGCTGTCATTTTCAAACTGTTTGACAGCGGAATCTCTTCCTCAAAGAAAAGCTTAGGGTGCTTTAAAGATAAAAGCAGTTATTTGAATGAGCATGAGCGACAGAGGCCTTCCCACCAGGCCCCTCCCCTCAGCCCCTGACAGGTTCCGAGGAACACAGTTTGGAAACCACTGGGTTGGGCGTTTGTGGCTCGAAGATTCTGTGGGGTGGTAGATGCTGCTCTGAACCAAAGTGCTCTGCAAGGTAAGATGTGCCCTGAAGCTCAGTTCAGGGAGAGGCCAAAGCAGGGCTCAGGGACCATTTCATGGGAGGTGAGGGGGTCGATTTAAAGGGAGTGAGAGAAGAAGAAAACACATGTCAGAGAAGACTCACCACCTGAATGAAGGTGTGGAGATGGGCCCTGGGCTCCGCACAGGCGCCACTTTAACTAGAGCAGGGGCGTTCTGAAGGGGAGGTGGAGGCAGAAGTAGGAGCTAGATCAGATTATGAAGACCCAGGCAGAGAAAGGTCCTGCCGCAAGGCCCTGTGCCCACCCGATCAGTGAGGTCTGTGATGAAGAGGACAAGGGAGCTATTGAGGTGTCCACGCCGTGTCCTGCTGTGGCTGTGGGTGATCATCAGCAAACTTCCCTGCCATCTGCCGCATCCCTTGCAAGAGCATCAGGTGCCGTATACCTGAGCTCTGTTGTCACAGGCCTTATGGGGGGGTCGGGGGGGGGGGGTACCAGGGGACAAGGACTTGACACCCAAAGCAGCTGTCCCCAGATTTCCCAAATGGCAGCCACTGGGGGGACCACGGAGAAACAGAAGTATTGCCACAGGGAAATCTGTGAGGCTTAGCAATGCATTGTGTCAGGTAAATCTCCTAATTAAGGAAGAGCTAAAAGCTTTTAAACTACCATCCTGTCCTTAATCCTAAAATGCCATTAATCCCCTTAACATGGGCCTGCATTTTTGTGAGTGTGAGGTGGCAGCAGCTATTACCTTCATTTAGCTGGAATGGAAACGCCAAGGGAGAATCCGTCATGATGCCTAAGACAACAAGAAATGTGAGATGGGGGAGGACTGGAAGTTTGGGGAGACATCCAACGAACACAGGAGTGAATAGAAGGCGAGGGTGGAGGGCTGGAACTGAAGAACAGACAGACTCCGTCTTAGACAAAGGTGAGAGCACAGCTTAAAACAGCCTACTTTCCACATCCCACACCCTCAAGACACAAATTAATGGCACAGATCTTATTAGCCCTACACAATTCCTCCATTGCTTCTCAGGGCAGCACCTCACCACTGTGGGTGGCTAGTATATTAAATCATGATAGCAACTAATCTGTGCCCATAAAGTACTTGAACTTTTGACACAGTCTATAAATGGAGGCCCAAGTACACCCAGGGAGATCAGGACCTCTGATGCCCTGTGAGTTTCCAGAAAGGCGATAATGGCCGAGCCACCTCAGAGGTGAAGGAGAGCGTGGCTGACTGCACCCTCCCCTGTGCCAGGCGCTGGGCGAGAACTCTCCCCCTGAACAGACCTGCCTGACCTGGGGCCCTGGTTCTCTCTGCCTGGCGTTGGATCATTCAGTGTGGCTTGAAAAAAAAAGATGGAGTGTCAAGACAAGAAAGATGGGTTGTCATGCAGCTGTATGAGAACATTTGGATTCTAACCGTAGCTTTACTGTTAACATCTTGTAGGACCCTGTGTGAGCTTGTAAAAAAAACTTTATCCTCTCTCTTCAGCCTTCATTTTTCCCTTTTCCAAGGCAGGAAGACTCTGGGTATTTGAAGCTCCCTGCTCTATGGGACCTGAGAGGCTTCATGTGCAGGGGCCTCCACCCTTCCTTCCAGGTGGCGGGAGGCTCCCTGACGCACCTTTACCAGCCCACCTCCTCACGCAGCGTCAGGCTGAGGGGAGTCCCACCCCCTCCTCTACACACCCACAGGAGCGGGCTGCACAGAATAACGAAGGTGAGATGCTCAGATAGGCAGCCAGGCTCCTACTGACTTTGACCAGCCCGGGCAACATGTCACAGAAGAATCCTGCCTGGGCCCCTCCCTTTCCTGCCACTTTTCCTCCTCTCATGCCTGAACTGTGCTGACCCTCGCTCCTCTCCCGGGACAGGACGGCGCTGCTGTTTCTGGATGCTGTCAGAATCTAATGATTTCTTTCCTGCAGGTGACTGGGCCCACGTGGAGCATTTGTGACCACAACAAAGAGTTTGGAGATTAAAAAAAAGGATGAGTAGGCAGACCTCCCATGGAAAATTGATGTGGTAATTGGGCCAAGTCACAGCTGGGCACACAGAAGGGTGTGAACCTGCTGGGGCACAGGCGTTGGGGGCAGGAGCCAAGGGGTGGTGAGAGTGCTTGTCCGGGCTGGTCCCACTGTAGGGGGAGAATTAATGACGATGAAAGTGTGCTCTTCCCCCAACCCTGGCCATAACCTCTCTTAGAATCCTTTTCATTGTTAATGGTCTATCTTCCTCACTTAACATTTGTCAAGAGGATGAATGAATGAATGAACCAGCCAATCCATGAAGAAAACTCTGGCTTGGTCTCCAAGCTCCTCAATCTTTCTTTCTTATTTCCTGACTATGCTCAGAATTTGTTAGGTGGACATGACAAGCAGGTGTATTATTCAAGAGTCAACTGCCCTCTTTGGGGGACCAGACAAAAAAATCACAGAGGACTGGGGACAGCACTTCTCCCCACTCCCAGATAATCTCCACCAAGGGCCCTAGACTATCCCCTAGTGACCTCTCATAGTGCTGTGCTCTGCTGGCAAAGGCTTCCACAGGATTCCTCCGCTCACTGACACCTTTGCAATAGTTCCCACGGTTCCCGGCTGTTCTCTCCCTGCTCTCTCAGGACCCTGGATCCAGCATCCGCTATGCTTGACGGCTGAGACAATAAGACACAGATGTGAGCTTCTTGGGAACAGTGGGTAATCTGCTCCTCTGGGGAGTTTTAGGATTGAGACCCGCCGAGGAAGGCCTGGGCACTGACTCCCCTCTTTCTCCCCCCGCCCCCTCACCCCGGGACAGAGGCAGGACATGATAACCTCCAGAGGCCTGACTGCTCCCCAACACTGCTTTCAGCTTGCCTGCTCCAGAACTCCCTGTGCACATGCTGGCTGGTGTCACAGACACACTCTGGTCTGTGATGGTGAGAGCTATGGCTCCTGGGCTGTACCTCAGATCCCAGTGTCTCCCCTGGGCCTGGGAAGCAGAGTGTCCGGCTCTTTCTGGGAAACTAAAGCAGTGCCTCTGTTCTTTCCCGTATAAACTCTTCAAGCTACCAGCAGCCATTCCCCAGGCCTCCTGCAGTTATAGTAGCCCACTACTGCTCCAGCTTCCAGACCCATTTCTCTGCCCCATTCTCTGTAAGGAGATAATCTTCACAAGGTAGTCCCTTAATTCCCAAGAGGCAAGCCACAAACAAGCTCTAAATCCCAAATCAGAACTGCCCATGGAGCCCGGATGCAGTACATTGCAGAGATGGCAAGCCATCCGGTTCAGCCGTCCACGGGAGCCTAGCACTGTGGCAGGACACACGTGGGGATCAGAAGGGAAGTCAAGGTCTCACCCTCAGAGAATTCATCCTCTGATTCACAAGTAAAAATGTTACATAGGAAACAGCCAAAAGTCCTAAAAGACTACACGAAATACAAGCTTAAACTCCCATTATACCAGGGGCACAGGAGCTAGAGAAAGCCACCCCATCTCACATTTAAAAGACACGGTCCTGTAAATGGCAGAGCAGAGCTTGTAGGAGACAGATGAATTAAGGGACTGTCTTTTCCCTCATTGAACTCAAAATCTACTGAGACAAACGTGTATGCAGCCATCTACAGAACGCCAACGAGAAGATTACAGAGCCCGGGAAAGGCTGCAGCGCTAGGGAGGGGACAGAGAAGAGAGAGGAGAGTTCTATGAGGAAAACTTGGAAATGTTTTTATAGAAAAGGTGAGTGCTGAAATGTGTTCAAAATGGGTAGGATTTTGATAGATATAAATAGGAAGGAGGGCTCCAGGGGGAAGAAGCAGTGTGCATAAAAGTAGAAGGAGCAGGGCAGGGTTTAGTTAGAGAACGTTGAGAAGTCCATTGCGGTGGGGAGAAGTAAGGCCACTGGAAACCTCAAAGGTCTACTTGCGGTGGAGCACCTTGAAGAGCCTGCTAAGAACTTTGAGCTTGTTTCTCAGGGAAATATGATAACCCTTCTTGAGAAGAGAAAATTAGTCTAGGGATATAGTGTGAAATAAATTAGAAAGGAAGATTGGAGGCAGAGAGACAAGTTGATAGCTGCACGCAGTCCTAGCAAACAGTTATGGGTTTCTCTCCCGGGCTGTAGCAGCAGTGAAGGGGGGAAAAGGAGGAGGGGAGAGAGACAAGAAACAGGTTAGTACAGAATCTGAGAGCGCCCAGAGAGCTCAGACTTGAATGGAAACCATCCCATTCAGCCAGTCATCGCTGCAAACCCCTCCTTTTTTTCTAGATAAGGAAGGAAACTGAGTCCCAAAGTAGAAATGTCTTCTCCAAGGTCACAGTGAAAGTTGGAGCTGGGCCCTGGTGAGAATCCAGGGCTTCCAGTTCTCAGTCCTCGGGCTCTCTGGGCACCAAGGTGAAGGGCCAGAAGCTGTAGGAGATCTGACTGCTTTGGAAAGGGGAACAGGTGACTGAGCACTGACATCCACAGACCCCGATTCCCAGGGTCACCTCTTCCCTTCCTGACAGAGTTTCTCTGGGGGTGGGAGGGAGGGGGCAGGGAGCTGCAAACACTGATGGGCACCCCAAATGAATTGCTAATAACTCATAAAATATTATTGAAACTTCACAGATTACTAAGCATATTTATTTACCTTCCCCACCCCATTTCCTCCACTCCCACTTTACCTCAGAACACATTCATTCATTTGGTCAACAAACCCTCACAGGTGTCTACGATTGTGGGATCTTTGATGGCCTCTGGGTTGCAAGGTTGTGCAAGACCAGGAAGACGCAGAACCACAACAGTAACTCACATGCCTTGTCTCTAACGAGGTTCAGCCTGTTGGCATCTTCAAGCCAAGGCTTTTAAACCAACCATCCCTCTCCAGAAAGTTTCTTAAAAACAACTCAACTGTGTGTGTGTGGCAGGTCCTCAAAAACTTAAACAGAGTAATCATGTGACCCAGCAACTCCACTCCTGGGTGCATGTCCAAGAGAACTGAAAACATATGTCCACACAAAAACTTTTACACAAATGTTCAGAGTAGCATTATTCACTGTAGTCAACAGGTGGCAACTAAGTGCCTATCAGTGGCTGAATGAATAAACAATGGAATATCATTTCGCCTTAAAAAGAAATGAAGTACTGATACATGTTGTAACATGGGTGAACCTCGGAAACACACTATGCTAAAAAAAAAAAAAAAAAGCCAGACAATAAAGGTCACATATGTATGACCCGTTTATATGAAATTTCTAGAACAGGCAAATCTGTAAGGACAGAAAGCAGATTAATGATTGCTATGGGATGGAAGAGGGCACAGGGTTTCCTGGGGGATAAGGGGCGTGTTCTTAAACTAGATTTCAGCGATGGTTGTGCAATAGTAAAAAAAACATTGAATTGAACACTTTAAATGGGTAGATTGTAAGGTATGTCAATTATATTTCAATAAAGCTCTTTAACAAAAAGAAACCTCAGAAACCTGGCCTGACTGATCCAAATTCTGCTACATGTGGCCAACTTTGAAGACATCTGTTTTGGTCTGGAGCAATATTAACCAGGTTCTAGGAATGACCTAAAATCCCACGGTCTGTGCTCGGCAATGACTTTTGACACTTTCTGGTTCATTTCATTGAAGGAGGGAGGGGAGACTATGGCCTGAGACATTGGGAGCAGAGGGATGATGGGGTCTTACAGCCAAAAACAAAAGAAATAGAAGAAATGGCTGAGCTACAAGCTGGCAACGAGGAGCCCAGCTCCAGATGGAAACCTGTGCGCTAGACCCCAGAAACCCTAGATCTCCTTTCTTGGACTGAGACACATTTTGTGACAAGCTTAAAATATCGCTGAGGCCAGTGTTACCTTCAAAAACCACTGACTCTCACAGATATCATTAAAGAAAAATGGCCTGTAATTAACAGGAGGGTAATTTCTCTGCAAGGACAGATTTTAAAAGGAGAACTTATTTTGTAGATGATAATAAATGACCTTTCAATATCAACAAATCTCAAAGAGTTTTATGTCTATTAATTAGGCCCACTCCTCTCCGGGGCAAAGTGGTCATTTGCTCCATCTGTAGTTTATCTACCTGCTTCATGCCAGAGGGCTAAGCAGGAGTGGAGAGCCAGCCTGGGTTACACAGGGCCTCCCTTATACTACAAACACTCAGCCATCCTCTGGTTCCTATGGATTTCCTCTCACCAAATAGCCACCCAACATCTCCACGGAAGGAAAAGGAAATCTAAGAATTCCATGAACATTATCCTTCATCAATATTTGACAGGGAGACCCCCTGAAAACTCCATTCGGTAAAATAGTACCTGCCGTACCCACTGGGCACATCTGTACCCAAGGAAAGTGGACAACAAAGGCTTGCAAGAATCAAGAACCAAAGAAATGGGCAATAAGAGGACGTCTTCAATCACATTCTATCCAACGTAAAAACAGAAGGGTACATTTTCTACATAGGTTGCTTTTCTTGTTTTTCATATTTATATATATAAGAGCCTAAGCAACCAGCCAACCAGCCGGTATCTATGACGCGCACTGACCACCAGGGGGCAGACGCTCAACGCAGAGGCTGCTAAGCAACAGCAACTTTGCAGAGTGCCCTCTCCCACTCCAGGGCCCCAGGACCCTTCGGGGGATGTCGGACTGCTGGTTTCGGCCTGTTCCCCCCAGGCCAGGCTGAGGGACCCCACCGGTACACGAATCCATGTACCGGGCCTATAGTATAAATATAAGCATCTATCTGGTCTCCCCAAATCGATTATAAGCACCTTCAGTATTGGAACCATTTAGATACTGGAGAAACACAGGAAAATAATAAATATTTGACAGCTTATGCACCAGGAGGTTCTCATTTCAAGGCTGGATTCCTTCACTGACTGTCATTAGGAAGTTTTTTCGTTCTTACTCATGTCCGCCTTTGTGAAAAGCTATTTCTCTCATTGGGAAGTGGGCGATCACCAGTCCTGTTCCAAAGGGGATGGTGTAACATAGGGGTTGCAAACAAGGGCTTTGGAATCAGGAAGTTGTGGATTCAAACCCCAGCTCAGCTGTGCCAAGTTGCATGACCGTGAGCAAGCTACTTATCTTTCTCTAAATCTCCATTTCCTTGTTAGAAAACTGATGACAATATTGCCTGCCTCCCGAAGTTGTTGTGGGAATTAAACAAGATAACATAGTATGTAAAATGCTTAACACACAGCCTACCCTACATAGTAAGATCAATAAATTGTAGCTTAAAAACATCTAGCCTTTGTGACCACAAAGCTACATTCTAACATGAATGCAAATAAAAGCAGCAAAACACAGCCCAGGACTTCAAAATGCTACGTAACAGGACACCCATTATTGTCCTCCTGTTCCCCACAGAGGAAGATTGAGGAGCACAAAGTTATGAGGCCTTTATCAAATTCATGAATATAGCCTCAAAATATAATATATCCTCAAAAGCAGTTATAATATATCCTCGAAAGCTCCTGCTGACATACGGTTGGAATTGCAGAATCTTAGCATGTTAATGCCAAAATAAAAATAAAAAAGCTTCACCCAGCCAGCATGGCTCAGTGGTTGAGCGTCAACCTATGAACCAGAGGTCACAGTTAAATTCCTGGTCAGGGCCCATGCCCCCTCCATCCCCAACCCAGTGTGGGGCGTGCAGGAGGCAGCCGATCAATGATTCTCTCTCATCATTGATGTTTCTATCTCTCTCTCCCTCTCCCTTCCTCTCTGAAATAAAAATTAAAAAATATATATATTTTTTTTTAAAAAGCTTAGAGTTCAGTCCAACCCTCTCCTTTTATAGATGAAGAAACTCGAGGCCAAGAGGCTAAGCAATTGACCCAAAATTACCCAGTATGTTTCATAATTTCTTTAAATATGTATTATTTTTAGCTCCTGGATCCTTCCCTTCTTCCCTCTAATCAGTCCCTCTCAATATCCTAGCAATGAGAGCAGGGTTTGAACTATAGAAGAGGATCCTGGGTAGCCTACCTCCCAGGAGAATGAAAGCCCCTAAGCACAAGGACTGTGCCTTTATCTCAGTGCCTACAGAATGGTGCTCAAAGCGCACAACTCGCCACTGATTAACTGAGCAATACACACAGTTCTCTGCTTGTCCTATAGGAGCTTCCTGAGTGTTTAATGAAGGCATATGTAACAGACCCTCCTAAGAACATGACCCTCCTCTGCACTGCAGCATCAGGCAGAGAACTGCCTGCCCCACGAACCTGACGAAACAGCTGCTAGGGAGCCCTGAGAGATGTCCACAGAAAGGAGCCCCCCGCTTCGCTGCTCTCTGCCCCCTACCCACCCACCTCCACTCCCCTTATTGGTCCCTGGAGTCACCAACCCTTCTCTTGGTTTTTAGTTCTAATAGATGAAAAGAGGCATAACTAAACAGCTCTCATAGGTCGAGATACAAAAGCAGAAATAGAATCTCAGCATGACCAGCTCTCAGGATGTATAAACACATCTTAGCGAGGCCTGCCCAGTGCTGGGAGACCCCAAACAGCATTGGGTGCAAACTGGCAGGAAGGTGACAAGATCCCGAAGGCAGACACCCTGTGGAGTGCCAGTGGGGGGCGGGGTGCTGAACCTCAGACCCCATAAAGCCCTCAGGAGTCTCATTTCTTCAGTACACCGCAGCTCTCCTAGTTTCCTAGGCTTAAAGCCTTGGAGTCTCACCTGACTTCTCCCCTTCCCTGCCCCTCATCGAATCTGTCCCCAACCCCATCTTTCTTCTCCTCTATCACCCAGCACCTTCCTATAGTTATGAACTGCTGCATCCACACTCCCCACATGGGCGTACAAGAGACTCCTAACAGGCCTCCCTGCTCAGACAGGGCTCTTTCCAATTCATCTTATACTCCTCAGTCTGGGGTGACCAATTTGTCCCAAGTTGACCAGAATCCTCCCAGTTTTCGCTCTGAAGGTCTCACCTCCGGGTAGCTCCTCAGTCCCAACTGAGACACCTGGCCACCTTACTGGAGTCAGATCAAAATCTTGCCCCAAACAATGCTTTTATCATGTCACTTTCCTGACCAAAATGTTCCCTGTTTCACATTTCTCATTAAAATAAACCCTAAAGCAGACTTCAAATCTGCCTCAGAGAATTTATAAGAAAGCATGGCGGGATCGGGTAAAGAGACAAGGGTTCTAGGCCTGGCTTTAGTCATAACCTTGTCAGACGCCTGGCAATCACTCAGTCTCGCTGGGCTTCAGTTTCCTCATCTGTAAAATTAGGAGGCTAAGACTAGATTTTGTTTTCAGCTGAAAAATTTTCTATTTCTATTCTCCTGTACACCCTCTGCTCCAGCCAGACTTACCAACTCACTCTAATCCAAACACACCCTGTAAATTCTCACCTTTGTCTCTTTGGTCTTTCCCTTCTCCCCACCAGAATGTCTCTTCTTTCCTTTCTGCCACCTGAATCCCTCAGGGATCAACACAAATCCCACCTTCTACGGCAAGTCTGGGCCCAGCCCCTGGGTTTGTATGAACACTCCATACATACCCAGGTTTTCCAACACTCAACACTCCTCGTGTTCTGTCCCTGTCATTCAAAATCTTTCTTCTACATAAGGCTTCTTTACTCCAACTGGATTAAAATCTCCCTGCACTTTTGTGATTCCCTTGCAGAATCCCAAGCACTACTAACTGGTTGATGGATGGCTACATAGAAAAAAGTATAGCCAGAAACAAAAATAGAAAGTATAGCAAATCTAGAATTTTTTGCATTTTACACAAAATTTCCAAATGCTTCCCTAACCCATAATTCACTTACTCCGCCAAGACTTACTTTGCCTCTCCTATGCTTAAGGCACTGGTGCATGTCACAGGTGCAGAGGCGGAGAATGCCTGGAGACCCAGGTCTCTGACCGCATCTCAACTCACAAATAGCATAAGCTCCATGTGGTTCCTAAACTCTAACTTTTTAAAAAATATGCATTATTGATTTCAGAGAACATGGGAAAGGGGGAGAGAGATAGAAATATCAATGATGAGAGAGAAGTATTCATCGGCTGCCTCCAGCATGCCCCACACTGGGGCCCACAACCCAGGCATGTGCCCTGATTGGGACCTCCTGATTCATAGGTTGACGCTCAACCACTGAGCCACGCTGGCCAGGTGCTAAACTCTAACTTTTTTTTTTTTTTTTTACAGAGAGGAAGGGAGAGGGATAGAGAATTAGAAACATCAATGAGAGAGAAACATCGACCAGCTGCCTCCCGCACACCTCCCACTGGGGATGTGCCCGCAACCAAGGTACATGCCCTTGACCGGAATCGAACCTGGGACCCTTCAGTCCGCAGGCCGACGCTCTATCCACTGAACCAAACCAGTTTGGCTAAACTCTAACTTTTTCATAAAACCTTAAAAGGCTCAAGTGATGATAGCAACACCATCATCACAGCCCTCCTCCCCCCAATCAGTCATGTGTCTACTGCCCCCACTAGCCTGCAGAGCTGTTAAAAAAAAATTTTAATTCAAAATAGGTCAATAGATTAAAATACACATACAATACACACAAGCAAGACATTAGCCTAGGACAAATCTCTTCCAAGAACTATAACCTGGCCATATACCCAGAATCTCTAGTCCCTACGTTGACGGATTTTTGTAACATGAACATATTGCTAATCTTCTTTGACTATTGTCCTCCATTAGTCTGGGTGAGTGACACATCTTAAGAATGAACACCTCTGTCTTTTCGGACCCCCACAGCACGCATGCACACGCATACTCCCCTAATTAAATGGGGCTGGGACTTGGACCGTGTCACCTAATCTAATGACAAACAAGTTCATGAGCAAGTGGGGGAAGTAAATAAACTAAACGGTTTGTAGAGGGAGAGGCCAAGCTGGGCTGAGCTGGGCTGGGTCCAGGGTGATTCAGGCTCTGCCACAGAATGGGTGTCTCCTACGATGGCTTCGTAGGACAATTAAAACCCCTATAAATAGGATGGGTTTTCAGGCCTCCAATATCCTCTTCAGCTTCTCAATCATCTGCTCATTCCTCCTTACACAGGTAAGACATGCATGGGGCAGCAATGGCAGTATCCATGAGGCTCTTGATGGTGGCTGTGATGTGCTGGGCTGGAGAGGTCTGAGACTACTCTCTGAGGGTGATAGCCGTGGGTACCCTCCTGCTTCATTTTCTTGGCTCTATCTGAGAATATGATCATAACTAGGATTGCCTACTTCTGAGGCTGTAAAAAAAATATGCTTTTTTTACAGTGTGTCCTAGGTATTCCAAAATCAAGGGCTAGAACTATTGGTGGTTTCCTAGTCTCCCCTAGTGGAGCATTTGCCTTTTGTGCAAGTTGGGCAAGACCCAAGAGTTTAGAGCTCATCAGGGGCAAGGCCCTGGACCATGGGCCACTTAATATTCAAGTCTCATTGTAATGAATCGACACTAGGGACTCAGTCCCATGCAATTTGTTATTTGCCACTTATCCGGACAGGCATCATTGCATGCTATTGGAAGTCCAATGTGCTTTGCAGTTAGGGTTTCTGTTTGGAGGCCTATAGGCCCAGTAACTGGGATTTTCACAATGTAAGAAGAAATAGCTTTGAGATCCAGACCCCCAAAGATTTCTGCCTCTTAGCATGGCCCATGTGAACTTCTCTGATTGTATCAGACTTCCCATCATCTATGCAGTTAATTTGGCTTGCTATTTCATCTGTAGCAGTTTTGTATTCACTGATTCTATTTTATAATCATATCCAAAGTGATCATCCAGGCCAGAAGCACTTACTGGAATTTAGTCTCCCAGAAAGTTTCCTTGGCCATGGCGAGAGACCTCTAGCCTTCTTTCCCACTTGAGCAAGGCTCATTAGAAGACTTTGGCCTGGAGTGGGGTCCATGTAGTGCCCCGTTCAGCATGCTAGTCATTGGTGGAAAATTCTGCTTCATGACACTGGCTTTGGTCCTGCCTTACAGCTTCCTAACCATCTTTCCCTTTTGTTCTAATATGAGAATTTCAATTAAGCAAGTCCCATCTGGAGTAGAAGATGGGGCATGTAAAACACCTACTGTATTTTTGTTTGTTTGTTTGTTTTTAGGAAATAGCCATTTTTTTCTAGCAGGGAACCCATAGTCTGCGCCCATCTCCCACTGTGTGATATTTGGAGCCAGACTATGGATCAAAGGGGGTCAGGGGCGTGGCTAAGGAGAAGCTCTGTCCTTGACCAAGAGGGGCCACTTTCCCTCTGAAAATGCTGTCTCCTGGGCTTCATCCTAAACACAGACAAAGTCTTGTTTCTTCTTTTAGGTTTACCTGTCTTTTCCAAAATGGCTCCACTCCTGAACAGCATACTCACCGTGATCAAGGTGTTCCAGAAATATGCTAAAGAGGACGGGGACTGTGCTCTGCTGTGCAAGACGGAATTGAAGCAGCTGCTCTTGGCTGAGTTTGGAAACATCCTCCGGGTAAGATGCGTAGAGTCTGCATCCCATGGAGTCACGTGTGTGTGACTCTGAAACCTGCATCTAGGGCTTAGTTTTTGTTTTCTTTGGTCATGCTCCACCCTGGAACTAAGAGAGTTACAGGTAGCTCCTTAATAGCTTGCTCCCAGCACACAGGCATGTGTGCACAGGCATGCTCAGACACACACACACACACACACACACACACACACACACACATCTCCTTGTATCTGAGCTCGAACAGGAGGAAGTAGAACTTTGACCTGGAAATCATTTCTCAGAAGAAATCTACATTAATGTCTTAGTTTCTATATTTTAATGCTGTCCACACATTTTCCCATTCATTCATTCACTAAAGAATCATTAAGCACCTACTCCACACCAGCGCCATACTAGCCACTGAGGATACAAACATAGATAAAGCCAGCTTTTACTCCCTCCAGGAACTCACACTGCGGTTGGAAAAATGTTGATAAACAAACAACTATCAGGTGATGGGGTGGGACAGCTTCCCCAAATTCATTATGAAGGGAGCTGATTTTAAATAAGTATATCTCTACTCCCCATAGTCCTGCTCCCTCCAATGAGTCAGGAAGGGATGAGGTTCTAAGAACCAGCTGATCAAAGATGAGAACCAAACCTACGCCACTTCAAATTAATGGCTTCTCACACAAGGGAGGCTCATTCAAACTAAATGGACTGGGGCATGAACCTAGGCACATATCTTAGTGTCCACAGGAAAACATCTGATTTTTCTCTTTGTTTTTCTTCCCACAGAGACCAAATGACCCAGAGACTGTGGAAACCATTCTGAACCTCTTGGATAAAGACAGAAATGGACATGTTGATTTTCGTGAATATCTCTTGCTGGTGTTCCAGTTGGTCCAAGCTTGCTATAATAAGGAAGAAAACAAGGCATGTGGAGGTAGAACCTCCCAGCAAGAAGGGGAGCAGGAGGGAACACAAGACCACAGCTTTCCAGGAAATACAGGCAGACAACATAGGCAGAGGCATGAGGAAGCAAGGCAGGACTCCCACCACCGTCAGTCTGAGAGACAAGATAGGGACTCCCACCATGGTCAGTCTGAGAAACAGTATCAGGACTCCCACCATGGCCAGTCTGAGAGGCAGGGTCAGGACTCCCACCATGGCCAGTCTGAGAGACAGGGTCAGGACTCCCACCATGGCCAGTCTGAGAGACAGGGTCAGGACTCCCACCATGGTCAGTCTGAGAGACAGGGTCAGGACTCCCACCATGGTCAGTCTGAGAGACAGGGTCAGGACTCCCACCATGGCCAGTCTGAGAGACAGGGTCAGGACTCCCACCATGGCCAGTCTGAGAGACAGGGTCAGAACTCCCACCATGGTCAGTCTGAGAGACAGGGTCAGGACTCCCACCATGGCCAGTCTGAGAGACAGGGTCAGGACTCCCACCATGGTCAGTCTGAGAGACAGGGTCAGGACTCCCACCATGGCCAGTCTGAGAGACAGGGTCAGAACTCCCACCATGGTCAGTCTGAGAGACAGGGTCAGGACTCCCACCATGGTCAATCTGAGAAACAGAGTCAGGACTCCCACCATGGTCAGTCTGAGAAACAGAGTCAGGACTCCCACCATGGTCAGTCTGAGAGGCAAGGTCAGGACTTCAGCTCTGATCAAAGACTGAATCATAAATCTAGCAGTGACCAGACTAAAAGAGAAGGATATTTATTTGCTTTAAATCAATATGAAACACAAGTTCAGGATTCTCATGATGGCTGGTCTGAAGGACTTAGACAACAACAAAGCCAGCCTATAAGACTTAGAGAGGATTCATGCTGTAGCCAAAGAAACCAACAGGAATCAGGCTCTTATTATGGGCACTCTGCAAGGCTGGGTCAGGAATTAGGCTATCATCAGAGAGACAGGCAAGAATTTGATTCCCACTATGGACAGGCAGACAGACAAGGCCAGAGTTCCCACTATGGTCAGGCAGACAGACAAGGCCAGAGTTCTCACTATGGTCAGGCAGACAGACAAGGCCAGAGTTCCCACTATGGTCAGGCAGACAGGCAAGGCCAGAGTTCTCACTATGGTAAGACAGACAGGCAAGGCTCAATCTCTCAATATGACCAGACAGACAGACAAGGCCAGAGTTATCATTATGGTCAGGCAGACAGACAAGGCCAGAGTTCCAACTATGGACAGGCAGACAGACAAGGCCAGAGTTCCCACTATGGTCAGGCAGACAGGCAAGGCCAGAGTTCTCACTATGGTCAGGCAGACAGACAAGGCCAGCGTTCCCACTATGGTCAGGCAGACAGACAAGGCCAGAGTTCCAACTATGGACAGGCAGACAGACAAGGCCAGAGTTCTCACTATGGTCAGGCAGACAGACAAGGCCAGAGTTCCCACTATGGTCAGGCAGACAGGCAAGGCCAGAGTTCTCACTATGGTCAGGCAGACAGACAAGGCCAGAGTTCCCACTATGGTCAGGCAGACAGACAAGGCCAGAGTTCCAACTATGGACAGGCAGACAGACAAGGCCAGAGTTCCAACTATGGTCAGGCAGGCAGACAAGGCCAGAGTTCCCACTATGGACAGACAGGCAGACAAGGCCAGAGTTCTCACTATGGTCAGGCAGACAGACAAGGCCAGAGTTCCCACTATGATCAGGCAGGCAGACAAGGCCAGAGTTCCCACTATGGACAGACAGACAGACAAGGCCAGAGTTCCCACTATGGTCAGGCAGACAGACAAGGCCAGAGTTCCCACTATGGTCAAGCAGACAGGCAAGGCCAGAGTTCTCACTATGGTCAGGCAGACAGACAAGGCCAGAGTTCCCACTATGGTCAGGCAGACAGACAAGGCCAGAGTTCCCACTATGGACAGGCAGACAGGCAAGGCCAGAGTTCCCACTATGGACAGGCAGACAGGCAAGGCCTGAGTTCTCAATGCAGTCAGTCAGAACCTGGGGAAACAGGGCAAAATAGGTGCTTCCAAGGGAATGAGCGAACAAGCAGAGGCTCATATGTTGAGCAATCAGGAAGTTCAGGGAGACCCACTCAACAGACTCAAGGACAAAAAGTGAACCAAAATCAGGGACAGAGATTTCCGTCTAGGCTAGAGCAGCAGAACAGTCACCAGGCATGGGAGCCTGAGGAGGATTGCCAACACCACCAACACAAACTTGTAGCACAAATTCAGCAAGAAAGGCCACACTCTCACAAAGGGAGTGATAGGCAGGGTCACAGAGAGGCCCAGACTAAGGAGAGTCATGGTGAGAGACAGAGCCACCAGGTAGAGGAAGAGAAGGGTCACCAAATCAGGGGTAGACATGGTCATGAGGGTCAGGAAACTCCATGTGAGACACGGGGCAGGCAAACCCATGAAGATGAGCAGAACCGCCAGAGACAAGACAGGCAACCTCATGAAGAAGATCAAAACCGTCAGCAAACCCATGAGAAGAAAGAGAAATATCAAGGGTCCCAGGATCGACAATCCCATGGAACCCAGCGAGGCAGTGCTAACAGAGAAAAATTCCACATGAATGAGGATGACCAGAGCCAAGGCTCCCAGGGAAGACACAGTGACCTGGCCTTCCATCCAACCCAGAGCAGGGGGAGGCCCCAAAGAAGAGAAGAGGGTGGAAGTCACCCTACCAAGGCAGCAATTGCTCCCAACCCCCTCTACGACTATCTCCAAGAGCAGAGAGAGCATTGGCACTAGGCCTTATTGCACAACAGAGCTACTGCCAAAGAAGAAATCTACAGGTCAAGTTCATATTTACTTCTGTTTAAGAGATTGAAAATGTATGTCTTCCTTCTCTCCTCTACTTTCTATCTACTTGCAAGGATGCTTTTGAGGATTAGCATTTACTTTTAGGGCATGTCAGTTCTTTGAGCAGCAAATCCAGGGTGTTCTGGCGGGGTGAAATCTGAGTGGTAAATTGGGTGAAATAATCAGATCCCAATTTTGATTAGCTTGGGGATTTAAATCATTTCCTGGTTTGCCCTCCATGTACATAGGGCATGGTTGGGTCACTGAAAGGTCGAAACTTCTCCCAAAATTCAGAAACAGGAAAGGTATTCAGAAGATACCCATCACAGACTGAGAAGAGGCTATCCAGGCTTCAGTGAGCTTTGGCTCCTGTGGATGAAACATCAGGAATTTCAAGCCTCATAGTCTACACTTAAATGAAACACAGTGAGAGGCTGCTAGGAGAGTCAGAGACCACAGCGGACATTTCTGATTCACAACACCTCCAGCGCCCAGGCTCCTACCCTTCATCAGAGGGACTGTCCTGGCTCCTAGCACTAAAGCTGACTAGACTGGTTTTAGCTCAATGTCTTTCTAGTTTCTGATCATATAAAATAGAGAGGAAGCAAATGTCATCTGTTTTCAGATCCTAATGAACCAAAATTGTTGACCCAAAGATACTGGGGCCTGAAAACCCTTCAGAAGGAAATCCGTGGAATTGTATTTAAATGCCCAATAAATGATTGGTGAGCAATGACCTTGATGACTCTTTTTTCTTCTTCACTGTGGGGCTATGCTATCTTCACTTGTGGGTCATTTTCCAAGAACAAGGCATAATTTCTTGACTCCTAAGATCACTTTGTTCTTTGAGTTCCTATAAACATCAATAGGAAACAAAGAAAAAGGCGTCAAAAGCAACTTATCTAGATATCATTTACAGCTCCTTCCCCTGCAGAGAAGCCAAATTTGACTCTTCCCCCTTATTCACTTACACATTCAAATGATCATTAAGTCATGCCAATTCTGTATCCTCCATACCTCTTGAATCTCTTCCCATTTCTCCATTTCCACTGCCTTAATCTCCCTTCTCTTCAGTGACTCAAAGTGACTTGAGAATAAAGTTAACACATCAGCTCTAAGGTCAAAAGCCAATGACCAGAAAGTGGGGAGTCCACCCACAAGAAGGGTGTGAAAGGAGGGAGGGGAGCGTCCTAATGGGACACAGACTGACCAGAATGGTCTCTGCAGCTGGGGGAAGGGCGGGGGGGAGGAGGAGCAGATCTCTGAATCTGAGCCACAGAACAACATTCCAAATTTCCTCAACTGAAAAGTCCAAACAGAAGGCCATTACTCTTAAGTGCTGTCTCTATTCCCAAACTCCGAGAAACATACTATGAGGCTAATTCACAGTGCTTCCTCCAAATATACTAAATCAGAAAGACATCATTTCCTTACAGAAAACTGATCTTTATTTCACTGCAGCCCAACTTTCTTCCTCTTGGGAATCACTCCTCAGCTGCCTTCTCCTCTTTTCTAACCACAGGTAATCTTATCCAGTCCTGTGACTTTAACTTTCATCACTATTTCTAAGATTCTCAAATCTTCATCTCCAACCCTACCTCTTTCCTAAACTCCAGACTCATATATCTAATTATCTGCTTGGCATTTCATTTGAACATGAAATAATATCTCAATCTTAGCATTCTCAAACAGAGCTCTTGACTTAACCTGTTTCTCCCTCAATTTTCTCCATTTCAGTAAGTTAGTAGCATCATCCACATTGCTCAATCAAAAACCTAGGAGATATTCTTTATTGTAATCATTCTCTCCCCCAAAACAAACTCATTAGCAAGACCTCTTGTTTCTATTAAAATACAGGATAGCTCAACTCCATCATTCTTGTCACCTTTGCTCCTATCACCCCCATCACCACATCTCTCTCTTAAATGCAGCAATAGCTTCCTGATGGGACTTTCAACTCCTTTGCAATTTTACACATCATGTCACTTCCCTACGTCCTGATGATATTCCAAGGTTGCAGGTTCAACCCTGGGTCAGGACACATATTTCCCTGCTTAAAATGCTTGGTAGTTTTCCACCATACTGAGTATAAAATTTAACATTCTCCCCAGGGCCTTCCTAGGATGGGGCCCTGCCAGACCCCATCTTGCACCTCTTCTCTTCAGTCACTGTTTACCATCTTGAGGCCTTGAAACAGCTCTTTCTTCTGCCTGGAATATTCTTCTCCCTGATCTTTTTGTGGCTAGCTCCTTATTTCATTGAGGTCTCAGCTAAAAAGTCACCTCCTCAGAGAAGCTTCTCTAACATTTAATCTAAGATTATGCCCCAATCACTCTCTCACACATACTCCTCTTCTTGTTTATTGTTCTTAGCATTTTTCGTATTTGATATCTTGTTTTTGTTACTTGTTCATTGTCTTCTGCCCCCTACTGGAGCTTAAGGTCCACAGTAACAGGGATTTTGTTTCTCTTGTTTGCCACTATACCCTCTGTATCAAGTATCATGAATGTGATAAAATACCCCAAGGCTTAATATGAATGTCTCATAGCATGGCTTGCTGTACAGTTTGGAGTTGGTCTTTAGTGTAGAAATTTATGGCATCTGACTCTTGAAAGGCCAGTTCCAAATTTATCTCCTTTAATCCTCCCTCAGTGCTCTGTTGAGCTCCATATGTTCAGATTTCCCAGTGTGCATTCTGCCTTCTGATAGCAGTATAAACAAGTGTTCTCCTGTTGCTTCAATTATGTCGTGCATCCTTTCCATAGAAGCGATAAGATCATTAAGAATCTGATAAGTCTCCTATTCCTTTGAGAACCCAGCACAAGTGGATTTACAGCCATTATTACTGACTAATTTACTATGAGACTTACTCAAGCAGTCGGAGCCTAATTTGAATGGAATATTAATTGACTGAATATTTACTGTCAAAATACAATCTCTTACTGTATTTTGTATACAAGCAACTTGTATTTTCGAGTGGAAAGGATGTTAAGAACACAACTAAACATATAGCAACAGTTTAAGAGAGAGAGCCCCCTTGTCCTGGCTCTGCTGCTAATGCCACATATGACTTTAGGTAATTTTTGACCCCTTACTGTGCTCCAGTTTTCTCATCCTTAAAATGAGGAGTTAGCACAATGCAATCTATAATGTCTCCTTCACGTCATAACGCTATGGTTGTATAACTAAATGTCTAGATGAATCAACCAGGCCTATTTATTTAGCACAGTAAATATTCCAGAGGCTGAAAAACACCTTGGAAGCCAACTGGAGAAAAAGATCATATGGAGCTCTAGCGCCATCTACTGATCACTGGATTCCCTGTGTCTTCAGATCCAGAAAATTACAAAGGCTGTTGAGAATGAATGCCTACTATGTGTTTCAAGATCTAGACACCAAGGATATAGTAGTTTTAAAAACATAGACAAAAAACATGGCCCTTCACTGGGGGGTAGGGGAGGCAAGGGGATTGTCAAGGGCGGAGGGGAAAAAAAGGAGACATATGTAATACTCTTTGTAATACTTTAAGCAATAAAAAAAAAAATGGTCCTTGTAGAGTTTACATCCTAATGGAAAGACAAGAGGGAATAAGTAGAATACATATCAGATCATAACAGGTGCTACAGGAAAAAGAAAATCAGTGAAGGAAGATAAATGCTGAGGGTCACGAAAATGAAATAACGTTGTCAGGGTGGGTCTCCTGAGAAAGTAACATTGGAACAAAGACCCAAAGAAGATAAGGGAAAGAAACCAATGGACATCCAAAGAAGAGCATTTCAGGAGAAGGAATAGCACCTGCAAAGGCTCTAAAGCCGTGTACTCAGGAAATAGTAGAGGTGAGTGGATACCAATGAGCAAGGGGGTGAGTCACAGGAGACGAGGTCAGAGAGGTCTCTCTGCAGATTCACAGCCATGCAGGGCTTGGTAGGCTTGAGGATTTTGGATTTTCCTCAGAGCAATCTGCAGAGTCATCAGATGGTTTTGCCTCAAGCCTTTTCCATTTACTGCACATACCTAGGATTTTTCCCCTATGTGTCTGCAGCCTACAGATCTAGACTAGGTGATACTGATTCAAATGACATAGAAGTGCAGGCTGTCATCTGACACTTGGTCCTGCTCAAAGATCCAGAAGTCCTGTCCCCTGGGAGCAACATCCTTAAGGTTGCTGCACTTGGTTAACCCCATGAGCCCCCAAAGCTAAAAGGGGTTCGAAAAGAAACAAAACACAGTTTCTGTCTTCAAGTTTAGAATCCAGTTAAAAATCAAACACACACACACACACACACACACACACACACACACACACACTTTGGGATGCTTGCAAAGCAACCTATGTACAAATGTAAAACTTAGTAAAACCACCCTATGCCATACCACATGTATAGTTTTTTTTTACAGTCTCACACGCAAATCTTATATCAACCCTTCAAAGTAGTTATAGCCATGAATACCTTACAGGTAAAGAAACTGATGAGCTTTAATAACTTCTCCAACAGGGTCCAGCTAATTAACTTGTACAGAGTCAGAATTTGAACCCAGATCTTCAGAGTCTAAGTCCTGGACTCTTGGCACTGCTCCACAGCAGGGCCATCTTTAGCAAGCAACTACATACATAAGGGACTACCTAAATAGGAGTAATCAGAATCTCGTCAAAGTAACCAGATATTCTTAGGAGGACAAGCTTTGAGCCAAGTCCTAAATATGGAATGGATGTGGATTGGCATCCTGGAAAAGGGCAGGGTTCCTGGGTATGGGAGTAGTTTGAGTAGAGACATAGATGGGTATCTTAAAATGATGGAAATAGCAAACAGATTAGGTAAGGGACATTTTAGGAAGTGACTGAAGATTATGTAGAGAGGGGTCTCACTCTTTTCTTCTTGACCTCTCCACCCAGAACACCCATAACCCCTTTTCTCTCCAGGTTCTCTTATCATCAAGGAACTTCTTAGGCTCCCTCATGAGTTTCTCCTCCCTTTTTGACACCTTTAATGAGACCTATTCTCATTTCTGCCTGCCAAATGCTTGTCTACTCTGGATGCCACTCTATCAATTTGGAGAGTTCTAAAGAACATGGATGCCTGGATCCCATTCCCAACATTCTAATTTTATAGGTCTGTGGTGTGGCCCAAGCTATGTGGCTTCTTAAATGCAGAATTTAAGAAGTTCCCCCAGGTGGTTCTAAGGCACAGCCAAGGACGAGAACCACTGTACTACACCTTCTTCCTGCTCAATCTCATCTCCTCTTGAGGTTGCAATCACTTTATTCCTAATGATGGCTTCCAAGTTTCTATCTCCAGCCAGATTTCTCTCCTGAGTTCCAGACCTATATGTACTACTGACTCTTGGACCTCTTTATCTAGGTGTCTCACAGGCATCTCACACTGAAAGTTTTCAAAATGGAACTCCTCCTTTTATGTCCCTCTCCCTGTAAATAGCTTCACTGTCTGTCCAGCTGCTCAAGCCAAAAACCCAGACCTCCTCCTGACTCCTTCCTCTTCCTCACCTTTGATATCCAATACGTCAGCAAACCTTATGGATCTCTGCTTCTTTAAATCTTTCTGATTCAAGTGGTTTTCTCCAGTCCAACTGTAAATACCTTAATTCAGGCCTTCGTTTCTCACCTGTTTTACTGCTATGGCTACCTCAATGATTGCTATCTCCTATATGACCTTCCTCCAATCTATTCTCAATGCTTCTGCCATAATGTCCTCTCTAAAATGTAAATCTGCTTATGTCATCATGTCATCTCCTGCCTAAAATCCTATAATAATGACTCTCCATAGTCATGGGATAAAGTCTACATTTCTTTTGCCCACAAAGTCCTTCATGATCTCCCCTGTTTAGCTTTCCCAACCCCACCCCTATCCCTCCCGATCTCACACCCTACACCCAACTTGTCCTACAGGATTCAGCATAAGCATCACCTTCTCTAAGCTGTCCTCCTTCAACCCACTATCTGGGTGAGGTGCCCCTTCAATGTGCTACCATGACTCCCTCTATCATAGCCTTTATTATCCTGGATTAAAATAATGGGCTGACCCCATGACTCCCTGACCACATTGTAATCTCCTCAAAGTCTTGGACCATGTATCATTCCTCTTTGTATCCCCAGTTCTTCGCACATCACAGGTGTTTAATTAAGGTTTGTTGAGTAAATGAATGAATGCATGCATGGAAAAGGTCAGCAGGCAAAGAGAACTGAACAACCATTTGACAGTTGTACATTAGGAATAGGTTGTCACTTAATCAGAAAAATGGCATAATGAAATAGTATTTGAGGAAGAATATTTTGATAATAGATTATGGTATAGCTTGGTCACCAGATAGTAGGACATTGAGCAAATCACTAAACCCCACAAGCACCAGTCTCTTCATCTAAAAAAAAAAAACAACAACAACTAAAAACAAAAAATGGAACATTATTACCATGGTGCCTATTTCATAAGGCTGTTGCAGGCAGAAAATGAAATCAAATTTGTCAAAACTTTCTGAAGCCATAAATCACTATACAAATGCAAGAAACTATAATTATGTTAATAAGAAGAAGTGTGACTACCAATGAGTGTTTAGTAAAACCCAAAACAGCAGGGCATAGCTGGAAAGTGTGGGCTCAATGTCAGTTCCACCCCTTCACTGTCATGGGACCTTGTGCAGGTCACTTGACTTCTCTATGCCTACTTTTCCTCATCTGCAAAATATGATTACCACACTCATGGGTTTATTGTGTGATTTTTGGATCTAGTATAGAGCATGACAAATGGAAAGCATTCAATAAATTATAGTTCTTCTTCCCTCCTGAGCAACCACTCTGCACTTATCCCTGCGAGATATTATCCCAAGCTTCTGACAAGGACTAGAGCCCAGAGAAAAGGAGGGTAAGTGGAGAGCTGCACTAACCAAGATGTGTAAAGTACTTAGTCTAATGAGAGAAGGAAAACCCTTTGCAACCAAGTGAGAACCATAAGGCGATAATGGGCTAAATGATGCCTTAGGTAAATGAATTATGTCAAAGATTAGCAACAGATGGGAGGAGGCAACAAAATAGCTTTGGAATCTGATTTCTAAGCAGACAAGTTCAATGGACTAGATGGTGTAGGGTCTGGGAGTGAGGTCAGGGAAGAAGAATCCTTCACTCACATCCCTCTCTCCCTTGTGCTCATGAGTCACTCTGTGGCTACAAGCTCTGTCTCCAACTCATCCTTAAGAAAATGAGCATCAGGATAATATTAGCATAGTAAAAAAAAAAAACCTGAAATGTTTGGGCTCCTGACGGCAAAAAGTCGCTGAGATGACAGATCCTGATAATCTGAAATAAAGACAGGTTACAACACCAGTGCTGGATTGGCTGGGCACATGGTAAGAAAGGCCAATGCAAGGACAGATTTCCAGCAAACGTATCTGAGTTTCAGCAAGTGGGTGCTTGGCAAGGTTTTATGAAGAGACTTTGCCTGAATCCTGACATGAATGAGATTTAATGCAGAACTATGAACTAATCAGACTGAACATCCCACAATAACAGATGCTGATGATCAACTGATAGATAAAGGACAGAGAGCACAAGCCTCACAGCATTCATGGTGCTTTCCAGGACAGTCAGATCCTAAACTCCAGGGGTCCTCAAACTACGGCCCGCGGGCCACATGCAAATACAAATATTGTATTTGTTCCCGTTTTGTTTTTTTACTTCAAAATAAGATATGTGCAGTGTGCATAGGAATTTGTTCATAGTTCTTTTTTTTAAACTATAGTCTGGCCCTCCAACAGTCTGAGGGACAGTAAACTGGCCTCCTGTTTAAAAAGTTTGAGGACCCCTGCATACTCTGTGAAAGGTGCAGTCTTGCAAAGGCCCCTGGGCAGTTCCATTCACAGGAATCTTCCAGACCTTGATTCTCTCCTCATGGGTCTTTTCCCTGGATTCTGCATTTAGATACTAAGAGAAGAACATGGGGAACCTTAAAAAAATCCTCCTTTTGTCCAGCCATTATGGCTCAGTGGTTGAGCATCGACCCATGCAAGAGGTCACTGGTTCGATTCCTGGTCAGGGCATGTGCCCAGTTGCAAGTTTGATCCTCAGCGGGGGATGTGCAAGAGGCAGCCTTTGATATTGATGCTTCTCTCTCATCTATGTTTCTCTCTCTCCCTCTCCCTTCTCTCTCTAAAATCTAAAAACAAAACAAATGGAAAAAAACAACAACACCTCTTTTTCCTAAAAATCCTCTTCTTCCCTTTTTTCCTATAAGCTGAAAGCACTTTGCAATTTATGATCTCATTTTCCTCCCACCCCAGGAGGAAGGGAGGAAGCAGGAGTCATTATCCTAATTTCAGAGATAGACACCGGGACCCAGAGATTTTAAGTGACTCACCTAAGGTCAGAGAGAATACCAGTGTCTGAGCTGGGCCCACAGCAGGAACTCTCCTTCTCCTCTTCCCACCTCCTCCCCTACCCCCGCCCCCCGCCCGCCCCAAGTTCCCAATTTACCACATGGCCGGCCAGATCTATTTAAAAATTAACAATTCCTAAAGAAGACACATTATTACCCCCTGACACTATTGTGTATAAAAAAGATCCCAGTGCACGGTTCTGGGAGAAAAGTTGGTAGGGCTAGCACAAGGCCATTCTAATGATGTTGAAAAATTCTTGGCATAAATGATTTCAAGATGCTGTTCATAATATAACCTACTGGATCTGCACTCCTAAGACCTCTACAGTAATGTATGTCTCAATACATACCCTATAATCAAAACTTACCTATTATAGTACAGTTGGCATAATTGAATGGGGGGGGGGGGGTTCAGGTCAGAAGATATCTGGCTCATTTCCTGGCCTTGGGTCCAAGTTCATGCCTAGTAGGTTTGTGCAGTAAAGATATTTCACCCCAAATGTGTTTCCCATAACGCCACAGGGCAAATGAAGCCCATGAGGAGCCACAGAAAGGAGGAAGGGGACTGTGTGCTGCCTGACTGAATGGGGCCTGTTGAGAATCTCTGAGCTCGAATTTCCTCAGGGGTATTCCGTGGAATGACACTGTCAGGAGATAGCGCAAGGACGAAATAGAGTTGGTGGTCAACAAGTTTCAGACATGATTTACGCTTGAGTCCTCCCTTGGAAAGTCACAATACACATGAGGCTTTGAGACATCCCGCTGTGCAAGAAAAATAAAAAATTAATACGTAACATTTCAGTTTGCTTAACCCCGAATTTCCAAAATGAGTTAACATTAGAGCCTGAAGTTCCTGAATACCTAGGAAGACCCCCATGGAACTAATGCTCTAACTAGAAACCCTCTGGAGGAGACGAGGATGTCATAATGCCACCTCCAAACGAAAGAGAGGGATCTTAAGCTTCACACATGGTGTGCAATCAGCATGGTGAGACCCACCCACCACTTGGATCCCTCCCTAAATGCCTGGAACTTGGAATCACTCCTTCAAGACCAAGTTCTCTCTAGAGAGCAGAGGAAAAGATGGCACATAAGAAAGGGAGAGCCAAAGAAGGACAATGTTGGAGGTATCACATTTCTTGATTTTAAACTATATTATAAAGCTATAGTAATCAAAACAGAATAGTACTGGCACAAAAACAGACACATAGATCAATAGAACAGAATAAGAGACCCCAGAAGTAAACCCACACTTATATCATTATATCATATCAATTAATCTATGACAAAAGAGGTAAGAATATATAATGGGGGGAAAGATAGTCTTCAATAAATGGTGTTGAGAAAACTGGATAGCTACATGCAAAAACATGAATGTGGGAAAGATCAACCAAAGGACTTATATGCATGCATAAAAGCATAACCAATGGGCATAAGCAATGGACACAGACACTAGGAGGGTGGGGGGAATTGGGGCAATAAGGACACGTATATAACATCTTAATCAATAAAGAAAAATAAAATAAATAAAAAAGAAAAAAAACTGAATATGAACCACTTTCTTACACTATATACAAAATAAACTCAAAATGGATTATATAGGTTGTCCCAAAACTGTATATACACACTTTGAATAATTATAAAGGCAATATTTATTAAAATAGATTTCATTTTCAAAATTGAGCTAACAGCTCTTAAAGTATGTACATATTTTTTGCGACACCCTGTAGACTTGAATATAAGACCAGAAACCATAAAACTCCTAAGAGAAGACATAGGTAGGAAACTGTTTAACATCCATCTAAGAAATATTTTTTTGGTTATGTCTCCCCAGGCAAGGACAACAAAAGCCAAAATAATGTGATTACATTAAACTAAGAAGCTTTTGCACAGCGAAGGAAATCATCAACCAAACGAAGGCAACCCACTGAATGAGAGAAGGTACAAATGACACATCAATAGGGGTTAATATCCAAAATATGTAAATAACTATTGTACACCTCAAACTCATATAAGGTTGTAATGCCAACTATACTTTAATATTTTTTTAATGTTAATTTAAAAGAAAGGGAAATAGGTATGACTCGGTTCTTCTACATTTGATTTATCAAATTCTCACTGAATGACAAATTTCAAACAACATGTCTTACTACCTTCCAGATGCCCAATATATTATTTCGTTAGCTCTAAGTTTCTATGGCTCCCACACAAACAGATCAGACTAAAGGAGAAGACCACATCTGGCCAATCCAGCAAGTCAGAACTCCAGCTCAGCCGCTGGGTGACCTCTGGCAGAAACCTTAAATTCACTGTGGCCCTGTTTCCATATCTTGAAAGCAGAGGTGGCAGCCCTTTCATCAGGCTAGGCAGGATGGGGAAAAGAAGATCATAAAATCCTTTGCAATGCATTCATTGTCCTGTAAAAACTTAATGATTATAATCAAGCTGTGGCTAGCAGTCTGCTAGGTCTGCACATGACATTCAGCAGTCACTGCACTGGTATCTGATAACAGGATGCTCTCAGCCCCAGTGTTTCCATGAGCTGCACAAACTGGTCTTGGCCAAGTCAGGTTTCTTCACACAAAACTGTCAAGGGAAAAACATTGCTGAAGTCAAGTCATCTTGATCTAATCATCATCGTGTCTCATTGGAGACAAGATCCTCCCAGCCTCCTAACGAAGACCATGAACTTCGGTATACCTGTGGCAGGCTGAGGGGACCACCTTCAGGAAACAGACACCTGCTTCAGAGGGCCACCCACTGTACAGCAAGTGCTTGTTCTAGCCACATCAAAGGGGGCAAAGGCATTACCTGAACTATGATGGGGGAGAGGGATATGGGAAGATCTTTTAACTTTCCATATCAAAGTATTCTAAGTCCACATAGGCAGCAGACTTAAAGGAGTAGTGTTGGATGGATTGGTCAGGAGTTTGGGTTTTAAAGTCAGATGTATCTGGATTCAGATAGCAGTTCTTCCATTTGCCAACTTCTTTGACCTTAAGTAAGTCATTTTGTTACTAGAGAGCCGCCAGCGTCGGAGGGGGCTCTCACCTCTTGGGCTCTGAGAAAGAATTCACACAAGTGACAGAAAGCAGTGGTGAAGCAAAGCAAGCAAATTTATTAAGGAAGCAAAGCCATTGATTTATTAAGAATACACTTGACATAAAGCACAAGTGGGCAACTCAGCTAGTCTGAGCGCCCCACCTGGTGGGTGGGGGTTCAAGGGTTTTATCCTGTTTGCCCCTATAGGTTTCAAAGTTCCCCTGCTGAATACCTTAGGCAACAGACTAGATTTCAAGGTGATTTCACCTTGGCAATCCCAAGACTGCTGACTTCTTTGTTCAGTAGGTGAGATAAACTCCCCTTTCCACCTCCTCTTCTCCTCCTCTTACCCTAGCAGCTATCTATCCTACCTAACAATTTAATATCTCAAAGTCTCAGTTTTCCCCTCTACAGAATGGGAATGATCATGCTTACCAAAATGGGTTAAGAATTAAATGAGATGACAGCTACTTGTCATTTCTGGCTTAGGTGGTGATGATGATGATGATGATGGTAATGATGGTGATGATAATGATGATTACAAAAAAAAAAATAGATTCCTCACCACATGCCATATAGAGGCCAAAACTCTACTAAACTGGACAGAGGTAATCTCTTCTCTATCTTTGCATTCTCAGTACCTGGGCCAGTGCTCAGAAAGTTTGATTAGACTAAATTGATTGTATGATGCTGAGTGCAAAGGATTAGGCTGAAAAGTGGCAGATGCTTGGATTAGAAAAATGAGGCCTCCTTCATGAGCCATTGTTTAAATATGGACAAAACTAGTCCAGTTAGCCTCACCTAGACTGGTGCCTAAGCAGTTTTCCTCACTAACCAAATTCTGCTTATTCAAGTCCTCATTTGAATAATAATAGCAGAGGAAGCTCAGACTGGTTCAGGTGATACTCTTGGAATTGCTTGTAAGATATAGATATGAAACCAGCCCTTTGGCAAAAGTAATTTCTTTTTCCCAACCTTTGTTTTTAATCTCTCCAAAAGAAAGCACTGACCAGGCCAGTGTAGACAGAACTAGCATACTAGTTTTAATATCATTACTCTTGTCTTTCTCATCCTCACTCCCATCCCTTGCATACTGACCACCATTCTAGCTATCTATTCTACCACCCATTCCATACTCCCAGTAAGATTTTAAAGAAGTAAAATTGTGCCCTCTCTTCTGTCTTATGGTTCATTGTGACTTCTTTCACGTGTTCCTTTTCGATCCCTTCTCTTCCTCCTAATCTCCCATCAAAAAGTGGCTTCTTTTTCTGAACTCTTAAAGAGCTACTTTCTGATCAGGTCTTGTATATATGACACATAAATGCAATTCATTCACTCTTTCAACCAACAAATGTTTCCTGAGTGCCTGCTCTATGACAGGCTCTGGAAATTCAGTAGCAAACAAAACAGATATGGAACCTGCTTTCATAGAACCTACATCTTATTGTACTCAATTCCTTCCTAAACGAATAAATGGGTGGTTAAACCCAACGTCTCTTCTGTATGATCAACCTTTGAAAGAGCCAAGGAGATACTGTCCTTGATCAAAGAGTGATAGAATCTCCACTATAATCTGACTGGTTAACTATCTCCTTCTCAAAATATACTTTGTCCATTCTACTCCCCAGCTTTCTTCACACTGTCTGCAATGCTTCCCTACTCCAGTTGGCCTGCCTATAATTCACTTATCCTATCCAGAATAAGACCCATATCCTCCCAGAAGCCCTCCCAAACTACTTTGGCCATCAGTGGTACCTTCCTCCTTCAACCTGTAGAGTGCTTGTGAATTATAATCAAACTTCACAATTATATCATACCCTCTGAATTCCTGAGATGGTATATTTTCCAATGTTCTAGTCCCTTTCACCTAGTGCAGTACCTTCCATTTAACAGGTTTTATCAAAAGTTTTAGATTAGCTGAGTAGCAAAGCACTCTGAACATTCATGGGATAGGTGAGGGTACATAAATCACTATTCTAAGGCATGCATTCAAAGACTTTCAAAAAGTTTTGCACCTTGAAAAGCATAACAGAAAGGACCCCCAAATCTTAATCTTGAAATACAGGGCAGGGGAAAACGATGTTGATTATGCAAAACACGTTTATTCTTATATTATTATTTATTAATGATTGTATTATTTTCTATCTGTGCACCTACTTTTGCCCACCCTGTATATGGGCACTGAAAGAAGGGATTACATTCATATCAGAAAAACTGACTTTTTGCCCTATAAGAAGTTATCATCACTCCCCATTTGTAACACCCTATAGAAACTGTGCTTCACTTCCAAGGCCCAATTTGTGCTGCTGAACGCCCTTGCTCATGTAACTTGGGAAATGCTTTCCAATGATGTGGTTCTAGATGAGCCTTTATTTTAAAAAAAAAAATATATATATATATATATATATATGTTATTGATTTTTTACAGAGAGGAAGGGAAAGGGATAGAGAGTTAGAAACTTCGATGAGAGCGAAGCATCGATCAGCTGCCTCCTGCACACCCCCTACTGGGGATGTGCCTGCAACCAAGGTACATGCTCTTGACCAGAATCAAACCCGGGACTCTTCAGTCCCCAAGCAGACGCTCTATCCAGTGAGCCAAACCGGCTAGGGCTAGGTGAGCCTTTAATGGTGTGCCCTCTGCCCAGATCAGACAGCAAGCCAGGGGAGAGCCCAGAGCTAGGACAGACACCCAGAGAAGCTGGGTTCACAGCACTCTTCACCTGCAGATAAGGAAAAGCCTCAAAAACATGTATCTGAAAAGTTCCAATTACACATCTGACAGAACAGCTAAAAGGCTAAGACAAATGTCTATTGTGCAACTTCATTAGTGAGTTTTAAGGTTTAAAAGTTTTAAGGGTATTTAACTTCATCACACTTAAGAAGTACCCTGCCAGGTGCAACATAAAGGATGTAATATGCATTCTTGTCTTCTAGAAGTATTGACCCCTAGCAATTCTCCTGTTTCTGCTCTTTTATAACCTAGAATGAAATTTTTAATGCCTGATGATACTTTGATAGTTATCTTCTATGTGTTTCATCTCCTTTCTCTTGGAATTAAACTTTTATTTTCAAATTTAAGGTGTTCAATTTTTGAATAGATAACTCATTCACATGGTTCAAATGTCAGAAAGTATACAGTAAAAAGGTACTTTCCCATCCCTCTCCCTGCAGGTTAGTTTTTTTTGTGTGTTATTAGAAAAAAATATCATAGCCCAGCCGGCGTGGCTCAGTGTCAACCTATGAACCAGGAGGTCATGGTTCGATTCCTGGTCAGGGCTTTATTTTTGGAATTAAATCTTCTTATCACAATATCTTCCACTCCAAATCATCAGTGCCTTCTGGTAATAGGTTCAGTGCTTTGCACCATGCCTGGCAAATATTGAGTCCATGGGGGACTCAATAAATGCTTGTGAATCAAAAGAGACTACTGTGGGAAGAAGAGAGAAATGCACAGCCTGTCTTCTGCTTCTCCACTAATACTACAAACTGGGGCAGATCCTCCTTGAGGCAAAGGGACAAGGACTTTGGCCTCCCAAAGTCCCTTCAACCCTATCCCATTTCAAGTGGTTTTCAGGATGGGATGGGAAAGGGAAATTTTTTTAAAGTAGAAGAGAATCAGGTGACTCTTTCCCCCTCCCCACGTGGGAGGTAGTGCTTGTTTCTCAATAAATTTCCACCTTTTGCTATTAAAAAAAAAAAAAAGTAGAAGAGAATCAGAAAGGAAGACAGGAAGGCGACTGAAAGAAAGATACTGTGTAGAAGAAAGGGGGGTGCAGACTCCAGAGAAGCATGCACCTGTCTGGAAGGGAGGGGTCAGAATGAAAGCCACTGAAATTTCTAGACATTGACACGCACACCCTCCTTCCACTCCCATACTTACTTCAGGGTGGGATTCAGGGTGGGAAACACTCAGATTAGGATTCAATAACTGTGCCATGACGCAGGTGATGACTGAACGCCTGGGCCTGGAGGAAACATCCCCAGCTGGACTGGCACATGCCTGCTTGTGCTGAAAGTGCTCTTTCCATATTTGGGAGGCCATGACCTTTACTTATGCAACCTAAAGCATCTACTGAGTGCCAAGCCTTAGCCCCCAACGTCCTTTATGTTAAGCCTTCTTATCAGAAGGAAAACCTCTCTCACAAAGTTTTTTTGTTGTTGTTTTGTTCTTTTGATACAAATCCTCATCTCATCCCAAAGAGTGACTTACCATTTGACTAGAAACAGATCTAAATCCAAGAAAATAGAAAATGTCACACAGCCCCTCTACCTTTGAAAAGCTATGGCCCTTCTTCCATATGGCAGCTGTCAACCTTTTCATCTGAGATACCAAAAAAAATCTCCAAAGCCCAATCAAAAATGCCTGCTTCCTTCATTCAGAGTATTCACCAAAATACAAAAAATTAAGGGTTTTTCTTTCCCCCATTCAGCGTGTCTTTTGCCAAATCCCAAAGCTCTGCGAAACTGAGGAGCTGCTGGTTAGGAGAAAGATAGTTACAGAACAGAGAAAACAGCACTTAACATCTATGGCCACCTCAATGGCAAAAAGAGCCAGGAGCTCTCTGCTATTCTGGGTGACAGCTGGAGTGGGCAGAAGGTGGAAGTGCCCTCCGGTGCTCACCCGTGCTCAGTCACCCTGTATGACATGATGTAAGATGGAAAAGCATCTGCTGACTCTCCGAGGTAATAATTACCACCAGGGTGGGGGTATAATTAAAGTAAGGGTAATTTACCTTAAAGAAGATAAAAATTAAGAATTATTAATGATCATAATAATTAGCCCTTTTATATCTAAGAGTCACAAAATGCTTTACAAGCTATAATTATCACAGCTCCCCTCTGAGGAAGGGATTCATATCTTACAGCTCCTCACTTAACAGAGGGGTGAAGTGATGGGCATGGAGGAGGCAGAGAGGGGTGAAGTAATGCTTCCTCTGTCATCTGTCCTGTAAGCAGCAAAACTAGAAAGAGGCCCCAGAAGGACTGACTCCCATGATGGTATGTGCCCTCATCCTCAGGCCCTCACCCAAATCACAGAGCTCCATCCCAGATCAAGCGACTCATCTCATTCAAACTTGGCCATTTAAACTGCGGCAGTGTAATAAAATTACATCAGATCAGCAAGGATTTTACTAAACACCTGCTAGAAATAAAAGATACAGCATTGCCTCCAAGGAACTTAAAACCTAATCAAGAAGACAGAGCAAGCACCCATTAAATTAGAGGAAAATATGGAAATTACACATTAACTAGTGCTGGGTTGTATGATGCTGACTATGCATGCTGTGGAAAGAAATTTTTGTAATTGGAAGATTGTTATATGGAAAGGTCAAGGAGGGTCTGGGAGGGCAGATGGAATTTGCATGGGGCCTCAGAGAAAATACAGTAGATTTTGGATGGGCAGAGGTAGTGTTCTAGGGCGTGGGTCAATGAGTAAGAAGAAACAACAGAAAAACTTGAAAGGTTTAACACATAATTTTAAAGAAAAGGTCTTCATTGGAGAGGTATTTCGAGAGCTCACCAAAGAATCTTACTGTTTATAAAGCCATCTTAAAGTCATCTCCCTTGGACATTTTCCCAGAGTTCCATGTCATGGCCCGTAGGGGGCTCTGGAAAAGCTCATTAGGCTAAGAACAACGCTAGCACCTTCTCTGCTTTATCTAAATTTTCACAGTAAGGCCAAAGCAGGGTGTGATCCTGGTCAAACACCGCAGAATGTCAAGTCTATTATCTACTTTTTCCGGATTCTGACGGAAGAAAATGGGAAAAGAGCCTTTGAAAGAGTTGAAGACCAGGAAAACTGGTACTTTGTTAGTTCTATTTGTTAACCCAGCAGAGCTCCACACCCAGAGATTTCAAGCATGGATGAGGCTTCAGGAATGAATGATCTAAATTTTATTTTCTCTTTTCAATTCTTCTGTAATAAAGAGCTCACATCTCAAAGCCAAGTACCAGTACAATACGGTAGCTATGCTCTGAACCCACTGGCATTAATCCTTGGTAAAGAAGGATATTCTTACAGAATGGAGCAGGAGTACATGGGTCATTCCTGGGCCAGTCAGCAACGTTCTCTGACCTTTCGGTGCCTCAGTCTCCAGTCTTATAAAAGAAAGATAATGAGGCCTTTTGTCTATAAAGAAGATTAAGATGCTCAGATTATACAAACACCATTCTTTTTTGATGAACCACAATGAGTGGACACTGCCTCATTTCAGGGATTCTCAGTTGGTCTTTCAAAAAAATGGACTGAAAAAAATGTCAGTACTTGATTATTTTCTACATTCTCTGGTTTTGAATGGGCAGAGGTGGTGTCCCAGGGCATGACATTTTAAATATCACTTAAAGTGATATGTTTAAATAATGGTACTGTGTTAAATAAAAGAACATTATGTAGCAACAAGGGCCCCTTCATTAGAAGAATATCAAACCTGACTTTAGAATTTTAGCATTTGAATCTACTTACAATCTTTCTGATGTTGGACCAAGAGCAGCAAGGCAGACAGGCTAATTCTCTTAGGTTAATTCAGATTTTTTAATATCTTCCCTTGTGATATCCTGACTTTAAATGAGAATGGATAAGAGAGCCATCACTGGATTTAAGATCTAGCTTCATCCAGAGCGGGGAAGGAGGTTTTTGTTACAGTGAATGCAATTTCGGCCTTCTTCTTCTTCTTCTTCTTCTGCTTCTGCTTCTGCTGTTTCTTCTGTTTTGTTTTGTTTTTGGTGGAGGATGCGGGCATTTTCTTAAGGCTGTTTGGAAGCATTTCCTTTTTGGGTTTGCTTCTATATTTTATTTGCTTGCTCAAACATGATTTTAGAATGATTAATATTTTCCCTTTGTTCTCATAGAAGCTAATGAATGTCTGGTCCTCTTTTGACTACTTTGACTATAGTAAGGTAGTGGAATCACACAAATGCATCCTGCCACCTGGGCTAAGGTTCCTCACAGACTACACACAGGTGGATAAAAAGAGAACCAGACATAGGCAGGGTTTGCCCAGAGAATTCCTTGGAGGACACTCATAACAAAGGCTCATATGCACCCTGGATGGTGGTGTTCAGTGGTTAGAGTGATGGCCCATGCACCAAAGGGTGCCAGGTTTGAGTCCTAGCCCCAGGCAGGGCACAGGTGGGAGGCAACCAGTTGATGTGTCTCCTCATATCGATGTTTCTCTGAGGATTTTTGTTTTTTTAAGGCGCATATCCTCCGTGAGAGATAGAGGTTTCATGGTGATTTGTGGTTGCAGTGCTCATGATAGTTCTATCCTAGAATTCGAAGATGAAAATAACTGAATAAAACCCAAAATAGAAGGTAGAAGGGGGGAGAGAAATCTTTACTCTTCACTAAGGAGCTGCTACATCAAGTTTGCTAACTGATCTCAAGAAAAGTGACAGTTCTAGGAAAAACCCTAGATCACAGAAGTGAACCAGGCTAACAGTTGCCTTCCCATCACCTATCATTTCCACTTTCTTCTCCCACCACCTCTGGGAGGGCAGCAAAGAAGGAGTCAAATAGAATTCAATTCCATCATCATTTGGACCAATCTGCACATAAAGGAAGAGTCATCAAGATTTAGGCTCCAAATTACATTCCATTGAAGGACCCTACAGAGTCTCCTCAAAATTTACTTGCCTCTGTTGAACAAAGGAGGAGACCAAAATGCCAAAAGCCACTGAATCATTTAATAGTCTCCATAAACGTATTTTGAACCAAAGTTTCATATAGTCTGAAATGTAAGGGTGGGAGTCACTGACAACCAAGGATAAAATCCAGTTCCTTACAATAAAACAGCACTGGGGTTTGCATATGATCTCCGGGGTTGAGAAAGGCCCGGCAGACATAATGGGCTAGAGTGACCGATTATCTTAATGCAATTCCAGGAGAAGCAGAGTCAAGTGCTTCAGTGTCATAATCATTAGTGACTTGAGCTGAGCAGGATGATTATATCTAAAAAAAAAAAAAACAGATTACACCAGCTCTTTTTCTCCAGGAGCATCAATATGTTAATGAGAAAAGAGCAAACTTCATTTAGATGTAACATCCCTAAGAAAGAAATTTGACAGATTTCAAATTCTCTTATAAATAATTTAATGGAACATTTTTAAACTAACACCCAAAATTGTTTACTAAGAAGACAATCCTCAACTATAGGAAAATCATTATAAGACCCAAGAATACAAGTGCAATTTTTCCCCATTTGCATTTTAGAGAAGAAACTAAAATCAATTCCTTATACCCTTTCATTGTCCTAGAATTGTTTCAGACAGGGCTATACGCAGCTCCGTGGACTGTCACATCCCAGAGAGAAATTAACTAGTTCTCATTAGTTTATGTCAAAGTTTCTGTTTGACCCCAGCCTATAAGTTAGATTTTTTTATATAGTAAATGGCTTAGAAGTTACTACTTTGTAATAAAATCATAATTAATTAAGATTCTGAACATTAATTTTTGTTTTATTTCATTTTAACAACTTAAAAAAATTAGAGATTCTGCCAAACATTCTATCCTCTCATGTTAGGTGGGGCCAGTACCCTGTCAGGAGGCAAGGTCTGTGAACCTCCTGCCAAATAGGTACGTGAGCAAATAGTGAGATAAACAAACCATTTGTGGAGACAGAGGTGGAGCTGGGCTTGGTTAGGAATGAATCAGGCCATCCCACAGAGTGGGTGTCTCCTTTCCAAGTAGGTCTTCAGGGCACAATTAGAACCCCTATAAAAGACCCAGCTACCAGATGCCCAGTACACTTGCCAGTGGTGTCAGCGAGCACTCGACTTCTCCCTCTCGTGAAGTGGGTAAGTCCCATTCAATGGGATCATGTTCTTCTGTATGATGCTTCATTTTCCAATTGTTGTAGATGTTGGCAGGAGGGGGAGTATGGTGTGTGTGTGTGGGGGGGGGCTATTGTGTCAAAAGACATCAGTATCTTACAGAGATGTCTAACTCCATGCCATCTTCTTATGGTTGGAGCCATTACTCAAATAGAGACATGGTCTCCTCCCAAGGCTCTGAACTCTCTAAGTATGTTTGCATGTCAGGGGTTGGAAGAGAAGTTATGTGTGACTCTGATGGGGTTCATCTTTCTAAAAACTGCTATCTCCAAAGTTTACCAACTCTTGGTTCTCTTTTTATATTGGTTCTGCCCAATATGGGCCATCTTCATGTAATTATGGTATCTGCAGTATTTCAAGTTGAGTAGTAACTAAAGAAGCCAGCTAGATGAACCACTATTCTCACCCAGTCAGTGAAACCTTCCATGTATTTTTTTCTTAACATTGATCTGCTCTTGGCTAAGTTCCATTTTTTATAATGCCAAGATTCAAAGGGTTTATTTGGGTTTAACAAAACTAACAATAAAACCAATGTTATTCAAATTTGTCCAGGTTCAATTTGACCCATCGGCCCTGCTAGCCAGTCAGGAAGTACCTCTCAGAAGCTTTCAATAATTGAATATCTGTGATATATCTTAGTTAAGGCAGATAAAATGTACTCTTTGTTTTCTGCATTGGTTTATCTGAATATTGCAATGCCACCTTCAACTATGGAGAAATAGTGCTTAGTCTTAAAACTGCTGACTTGTGAATTATATTCCTAGATCTCTTATGGGCTATAATGTTGGGGAATAATCCACATTCCCTTTTTAATGTTCTAGTTGCCACTAAATGTTTTGCTCCACACCTAGGTGTATGTGGCTTCTACTCCCTTTAAGATACTTTCTGATCTTCCTTCACCTTTTGGCTTTTACCTACCCTCTTTGCTCAATTTTAGAGGCAGATGCTATGAGTAGCAACATAACAAATTTAAATTTCTACATTATACTCTACACTGTCTGATCTGAAATACATTAAGAAGGAGAAAGAGAGAAGAGGAAAAGAGATGGATAATTCAGATTGTCTGAACAATCTGAAAGCCGACTACAGGATAGTCTGCAGATAATTCCCAGGCTCGAAGTTTCTCAGGATCTCTCTTCCCTTTTCTAAGAGCTGTACAATATTAAAAAATAAAATGCTTTGAAAGTCCAGGTTGAAAATAACTACTATTGTAAAGTCAAATTATTTAAGGATCTGCCCAAAACAGTGGGGCTAAAACCTCCCAAAGACCAGAAACAGAGTTTGATTCTGGATCCTATTTTATTGTTTTAGGTTTACTTGAACTGAAGAAAGGGAAAAAATGTCTCCACTTCTGAGAAGCATCTGCGATATCACTGAAGTTTTCAATCAATATGCCTCACATGATTGTGATGGGGCAGCACTATGCAAAAAAGACCTGAAGAACCTCCTTGAAAGGGAATTTGGAGCTATTCTTCGGGTAAGAAATATGAAAAAGACATTTCTTTATTCATTTGGGGTTATGAACTTCCTTCTCAGGAGCAACCAGAGCAAGGAATGGTGACTTTATATTCATTTTACACCATGATAGCTCTACACTACATTCCCATTAATTTTTGAGCCTGAAGATACTTAATTGTCATTGTAGTCTGAGTACTAAAGAAGTTACTAGCAATTATTTCATGTACTTGATGGCAATGGCAATGTGGATGAACTGGTGGTCATGGGAGGTTATCACCAAAGATGTTAGATCAAACTAGACTTGGAAGGAATTTAAAATTACTTGCAAATTTTGGTAATTAAATTCATATTGTTCACTAGTAAAATGGTGTTACCATAAACGTTTTGCTCTCTTTTCAAACACAGACTAAAAGTCAAATCAAAGGAACTAACTATTTCAGACAGAAATGGCTGGTGCACATCTTCATAAAGTCCCATTTATTTCTCAGTTGAGAATAAGTTCATTCTTATTCACCCAGCTAAAGAGAACTTGTGTTCTTTTAATCAGCATTAAATTACAAGATGCAAACACTTCCAACAAATGTATGCTATAAAATGAAGTATTCACGTTTTTACATGAAGACAACAAAACTTCACCATACACCCTGGGATTTTCCTAATTGCTCTTGTCTTTTGAATGTCTGCATGTCGTAAAATGTATATTTGTGTGAGAAAGTTTACTAGCTGTAAATGGTACATTTAAAAAAAAAAACTTCTGTTTTCATCTTTTTTTTCATAGCGACCACATGATCCTGAAACGGTAGATTTGATCCTGGAACTTCTGGATCGCGACTGTAACGGGCTGGTAGATTTCAATGAGTACCTCCTGTTCATTTTCAAAGTGGCTCAAGCTTGTTACTACGCTCTGGCCGAGGCGTCGGGGCTGGAGGAGGAAGCCCCGTGTGAGGGAAAGGGGGCCCCGTTACTCGATCGCCGGCAAGAAGACCAAAGGAGGTTTGATTCCCGGGACAGAGAGTTGGAAGAAGCACGCTGGCAGAAGAGGCAGGAACTAGAGAGGGAGCTCGCTGAGGAAGAGGAGCAGAGGGAGAAGCTAGAGAGGCGAGAGCAGCGGCTGCAAAGACGAGAGCAGGAAGCGCGCCGCCAAGAGGAACAGGAGCTGCAGGAGCGCAAGGGGCGGGCGGCCGAGGAGTTTCCCGACCAAGAGCGGAGGCGAGAAAGGCGGGAGCAGCGAGAGCTGGAGCGCGAGCGCCAGCGCCTTGAGGAGAAACTGCGGGAGCTCCGGGAAGAGGAGCAGCTACCCCGGCGGGAACGGCAGGAGCTGAAGGAGCGCCTGGAGGAGGAGAAGGAAGAGGTGGAAGAGCAGCTGCAGAGGCTTAGGCGCGGGCGCCAGGAGCCCTTGGAGCAGGAGCTGAGGCGCGAGCAGGAGCTCAGGCGGGAGCAGGAACCGCGCTTGGAAAAGAAGCTGCTGCGGGAGCAGGAAGAGAGGCGCGAGCAGGAGCTCAGGCGGGAGCAGGAGCTGAGGCGGGAGCAGGAACCGCGCTTGGAAAAGAAGCTGCTGCGGGAGCAGGAAGAGAGGCGCGAGCAGGAGCTCAGGCGCGAGCAGGAACCGCGCTTGGAAAAGAAGCTGCTGCGGGAGCGGGAAGAGAGGCGCGAGCAGGAGCTGAAGCGCGAGCAACTGCTGAGGCAAGAGCGGGAGCAGGAGCTGAGGCGGGAGCAGGAACCGGGCCTGGAAAAGAAGCTGCTGCGGGAGCAGGAAGAGAGGCGCGAGCAGGAGCTCAGGCGGGAGCAGGAGCCGCTCTTGGAGCAGCTGAGGCGCAAGCAGGAAGAGAGGCGCGAGCAGGAGCTGAGGCGGGAGCAGGAGCCGCTCTTGGAGCAGCTGAGGCGCGAGCAGGAAGAGAGGCGTGAGCAGGAGCTGAGGCGCGAGCAACTGCTGAGGCGAGAGCAGGAGCAGGAGCTGAGGCGAGAGCAGGAACCGCGCTTGGAAAAGCTGAGGCGCGAGCAGGAACCGCGCCTGGAAAAGAAGCTGCGGCGGGAGCAGGAAGAGAGGCGAGAGCAGGAGCTGAAGCGCGAGCAACTGCTGAGGCGAGAGCGGGAGCAGGAGCTGAGGCGGGAGCAGGAACCGCGCTTGGAAAAGCTGAGGCGGGAGCAAGAAGAGAGGCGAGAGCAGCTGCTGAGGCGAGAGCGGGAGCAGGAGCTGAGGCGAGAGCAGGAACCGCGCTTGGAGAAGCTGAGGCGGGAGCAAGAAGAGAGGCGAGAGCAGCTGCTGAGGCGCGAGCGGGAACCGCGTTTGGAACAGAAGCTGAGGCGGGAGCCGGAGCCGCTCTTGGAGCAGCTGAGGCGCGAGCAGGAGGAGCGGCGAGAGCAGCAGCTGAGGCGGGAGCAGGAGTTGGCTGAGGAGGAGGCACTGCAAGAAGAGGCCGGTGAGCTGGGAGAGAGCCGTGCCCTGCGGTGGCAGCGGCAGCTGGAAAGCGAGGCTGAAGCCCGACAGAGCAAGGTCTACTCCAGGCCCCGCAGGCCCCGCAGGCAGGGGCCACTGAGGCGCCGCCAAGAGCAGGAGGAAGAGGAGGAGAGGCGGCTGCAGGAGCGCGAGCAGCGGCTGCGGGAGCGGGAGGAGGACTCCCAGCTCCTCCGCCAGCAACGTGAGAGGCGGCTGCGCCAGGAGGAGGATCAGCGCCTACAGGGATTCGAGAGGAAGCAGGAGCGGCAATTCCGCGAGCTGGAGGAGCAGCTCCAGGAGGAAGAGCGGCGCCAGGAGGAGCTGCTCCGCGACCAAAAGTGGAGGTGGCAACTAGAAGAGGAAAGCCAGAGACGCCGCCACACACTGTACTCCAAGCCTGCTCTACGTGAGCAGCTGCAGCGCGAGGAGGAGCAGCTGCTGAAGGCGGAAAGAGAGGAGAAAAGACGCCTTCAGGAAGAAGACAGGAAGTTCCGTGAGGAGGAACAGCTCCTCCAGGAACGGGAAGAACAGCAGCTGCGCCGCCAGGAGCTCGAGCAAGAGCTTCGCCAGGAGGAACAGCAGCTGCGCCGCCAGGAGCGCGACAGAAAACTCCGGAAGGAGGAGCAACTCCTCAAGGAACGGGAAGAACAGCAGCTGCGCCGCCAGGAGCGCGACAGAAAGCTCCGCGAGGAGGAGCAGCTGCAGCGGGAGAAAGAGCAGCTGCTGAAGGAGGAAAGAGAGGAGAAAAGACGCCTTCAGGAAGAAGACAGAAAGTTCCGGGAGGAGGAACAGCTCCTCCAGGAACGGGAAGAACAGCAGCTGCGCCGCCGGGAGCTCGAGCAAGAGCTTCGCCAAGAGGAACAGCAGCTGCGCCGCCAGGAGCGCGACAGAAAACTCCGTGAGGAGGAACAGCTCCTCGAGGAACAGGAAGAACAGCAGCTGCGCCGCCAGGAGCTCGAGCAAGAGCTTCGCCAAGAGGAACAGCAGCTGCGCCGCCAAGAGCTCCGCCAGGAGGAACAGCAGCTTCGCCGCCAGGAGCGAGACAGAAAGCTCCGAGCGGAGGAACAGCTCCTCCAGGAACGGGAAGAACAGCAGCTGCGTCGCCAGGAGCGCGATAGAAAGCTCCGAGCGGAGGAACAGCTCCTGAAGGAACGGGAAGAACAGCAGCTGCGTCGCCAGGAGCGCGATAGAAAGCTCCGAGCGGAGGAACAGCTCCTGAAGGAACGGGAAGAACAGCAGCTGCGTCGCCAGGAGCGCGATAGAAAGCTCCGAGCGGAGGAACAGCTCCTGAAGGAACGGGAAGAACAGCAGTTGCGCCGCCAGGAGCTCGAGCAAGAGCTTCGCCAAGAGGAACAGCAGCTGCGCCGCCAGGAGCTTCGCCAAGAGGAACAGCAGCTGCGCCGCCAGGAGCGAGACAGAAAGCTCCGAGCGGAGGAACAGCTCCTCCAGGAACGGGAAGAACAGCAGCTGCGCCGCCAGGAGCTTCGCCAAGAGGAACAGCAGCTGCGCCGCCAGGAGCGCGACAGAAAGCTCCGAGCGGAGGAACAGCTCCTGAAGGAACGGGAAGAACAGCAGCTGCGCCGCCAGGAGCTCGAACAAGAGCTTCGCCGGGAACGCGACAGAAAGTTCCTTGAAGATCAACAGCTCCTGCGGGAACCGGAAGAACAGCTACTACGTCGCCAAGAAGAGCAGCAGCTGCGGGAGGAGCAAGAACTGAGGCGCCGGCAGGAGCGGGAGAGGAAATTCCGGGAAGAAGAGCAGCTCCGCCAGCTGGAAGAGGCGCAGAGGCGCGGCAGAGGCTGGGAGGAAAAAGATAAGAGCCGGCAGCAGATCCTGGAGTCTGGCAAGCGTCCGTTTGCCAGTGCCCCGGTGCGCTCCAGCCCTCTCTATGAGTACATCCAAGAGCAGAGGTCCCAATACCGTCCTTAAGAAATGCCGCCATACCCCGACACTTGCCAAAGCTTCAGCAAAGGAAAATGGGAAACACTGGGTACCAGATGACTCGAATGTTTTTGGTTGTGGGAAAACTCTGTTATGTTAGAATGTCTTTTTTTCCAAAATCTTAAACTATACTCATTTCATGTACTTTGTACTTCTACCTTTTAGTCTTCCTCAAGTAATTCTTTACTGCAGGATGTCTTTGCTCTTTGGTGCAGATGTGGTGTGCATTTTTAAAAACAGGTCATTTAATTTGTTGAAGGAGTTTTGTTTGGGGAACATGTTAATTTACTGCTTTCAGAAGTAACAAGAATAATCAGATGTGAGAGTCAAAAGAATCGGGTCTGTTTTTTAAATGGTTGACCTATCTTGTGGAGAATTTAGATATTTTTTAGTGTTCAAGTTGGTATTTCTTCTTGGGCCTAAATTACATTTATATTTACCTCCAAATAACCTCTCATCTTTTTGGCATAATTAGCATAGATTGCAAAAGGGGACTGGATTTTTACTGTAGGGAAACTGACTTCCATGTGAAAGTAGTCCATAATTGGGAGAAATCTCTATTAACATTTAGCTTTAAAACTTAGAATTTGATTTTTTTTTTTACATTTGACTCCATAAACACTTAAAAATCTCATAAAGCAAAAGTAAGGTGTTTCTCAAAAACTCCAGAACTCAAATTTTAGAACTGTTTTTGCTGTAGTCTATAGTCCTCGGTTCTCTTCCCCCAATCTTTGATAAATTTCAGAAGATTACTACCTTTATTAATTTTACCTGAGAGGAAACCTGCTTAGGATCCAGTAGACATCTATCTTCCTCTAGGGCCAATAAGAGATCACAGAGAGCATTTTGGGGGAGGGGAAGGGAAAAATTTGTAAACAGAGGGGCAAGTTCCTACATGCCCTTAAGAAAACCCATCAGCTCACAATCCTTTGAAGCCTATTGATACTACCTTGGAGACATTCTTGTTGAAATAATTGGACTGTATTAAAAATTAATAATAAATGTTTAGCAAACAATTATTTTTGTCTGTTTTAATTATGCGTCAAATCATAGCTCAGTATCTAGTGGTCTAGGAACTGAATAAAACTGCCATTCACTTAAGGGTATTTGGTTACGATTATGTCTAAATTTAAAAAAAAGAAAGAGGAAAAAAAATCTTTGTTTTCCCCAACCATTTTTCCCTGTTAGGGCGAACCCTATATTATCTGCCTCCTCCCCCCCTGCCCCCAAAGCTAGGAGTCTCTGCCCAAGTGTTTTGATTCTTGACCTCACAGCTTTCTGTGCTTGTTTTTTGTTTTGTTTGTCTTTTTGCAGTGATTCACTGTTCATGGCAAATAATGGTGCTCCCAATATTTGTTAATATTTCATTTCAAGAATACAGCAACTTCTTTGTCTTTGATGTCTAATGAGCTGATAGTAGGAAATGGCCTGAAAGTTTAGCTCAGCATTATAGAAATTGTAGATGAGCTGTTGGTTTAAGCAACACAGTCTATTAAGTGACAGTCAGAATATGTTTAATAGTAATGCCAAAAATATCAAATTATTATCTAATGATCCTGTGCCATCTGCTGGAGTCTATATTTAGTATGCAGGCCTTGGTACAAGGAATAAGTCCAAAGAAGACCCTGATCCAGGATAGTATTTCAAATTGTGAGGGTCATGGATGACAAGGCATCCTAAGTTATATATACTCATCATGTTTGTCAGTTGTAGAGACAAGAAAGCTCTGCTTCTGAGTATCATTCTAATGGAGTAAGATGGCATTTTCTGCAAGGAGCACCAGCCTCTCCCTCACTTGAACACAAATAGCAGATGCCCACCAAAGACAGAACCTGGAAATCCCCTGATACACTACCATGGAACATCACCTATTTCAAATGACTTCTAACTACAAAACTATTCTTCCCCTAAGATCAGTGTATGTTTTTCTTTACTTAAGGATCTTCCTGGAAACCATGGAAGAGCCCCCCTGGCTTTCTCAAAGGTCCATTCAATAGGCATTTATTTCAGAGCCCCAGGATACTCCTGAAATATACACTCATCATCTAAGCTACAGTTCAACAATAATAACTATGGTAAAAACAATCAAAGCCCTTCCAATTTTACAAGATGAGGAAAGAGCCATTTTCAAAGAAGAAAGTATTGTTTCGTCAGTTATAATAACCTCATTAAAAATTTTTAAAAAATGGGCCAGCCAGCCCATGCCCTGTGGCTCTTCTTTTAGCAATGTGGCAGGCTAACCCTCCTGCTTCACCTAGTTAATATACATACATGGGCAGAAGCTTGAGGCTGTTGGGCAATTGACTGCTTAAATATAAACTGGGAGCTCTATTAACATTACCTTGGCTGCTGCTAAAGAATGGGGTTGAGGGTTTAAAATGCTCTGTGATGGCAAAGCTGGTCTCTATGTGTTATGGGCTGAATTATGTCCCCCGCCCTAAAAGTTTATATATTGAAGTTTTAACCCCCAGTACTTTAGAATATATGAGATGCAGTATTTAAATAAATATTTTATTTAAATGAGATCACTAGGTGGGCCCTAACCCAAAATGAATGGAAATTTGGACACACATGATAGAGGGAAGATGATGTGAAGACACAGGAAGAAGATGGCCATCAACAAGCCAAGGACAGAGGCCTGGAACAGATCCTTCCCTCATAACCTTCAGAATAACAAAAAAAAAGCCTTACCAACCCCTTGATCTTAGATTTATGGCCTCCAGAATTGTGAGAAAATAAATTTCTATTGGCTAAGCAACCCATTCTGTGGCTGTTATGATAGCCCTAGCAAACTAATACATCATGTAAGGGGAAGTTCTTTTGGTAGGGAAATCTATCTGTATTATAATGACCTTTATCCTCTGACATTGTGCAGGCCTGTCCTGGTTGCTCAAAGACCCTCTTTTTCTTTTCCTTTTTTTTAATTTTTTTTATTAAATCTGTCATAGTTTCCATGGTGCAGTGGAAATAATACTACAAGTAATAATAAGCCTGGGGATTATTTATTCATTCATTTAATAAATATTTATTGAGCTCCTGCTGTGTGTCAGACATTCTAGGCAATATGCATACAGTGGTGACGGAGATATTCTGGCCTATTCCTGCACTTTAATCTGTGTGTCCTTGTGCACGCCACTTAAGCCTTCTGGGCCTCCATTGTTATATATTTCCAACTGTGAGTCTAGAATGGCTATCACCAAGGTTATTCCCAGGACTGAAAAATAATTACTTTAATTCTAACGTTCAGCTTGTCCAACTGAAACTCTCAAAGCAACTCAAAATAATCCCTCAGCCCAACTCTACAGAAAACAGGGGGGGAAGTTAACTACTAAAGGTGATCATCAGAGCCTAGTTCCAGTTCCAAAGATCTTTCTTTCCTAGCCAGTCAGACCTGAACTTCTCTCAATTTGTCTCCCAAATTCCTCTCCAAAGTGCCTATCATCCCAGGTTTATTCATTGAAGGATAAGATCCCTACCTACTCCATTTTCTGTGACCCTAGTACTTTCAAAGACCATTGCCCAGATCTGTGAACCTCACATATGCCTTTAATTACTCTCATTTCTTTTCTGAAGAGAAAGCAAGTCCTGGAACTTAGTTCCCTCGAACTGAAAGTCCATGGCCATTAGTTAAGTATAAACCCATCTCTATATTAATTACACACTGCTAATATTTTCATTCAGTCATAGTAATTATGTTTGTTTAGCAAGTGTACTGGACTGTAATCTTCTGAAGATTATAATCTATGTAATATGTAATAAGCACATGTTTCCCTTGTTAATAAAAGCTGACAGTCACATGCAATAATCTGAAACAAAACAAAAGTAGATTTCTGAATAGGTTATTATTTTCTGAACCCTCCAGACATCCATGGCAGGCACTCAAATTACAAAAACTTTTTTGAAATTTGATTTCTATTTGTCATTACTCCCCCTTTTTTAAAAAAAAAAATCTGTTGTATTTTCTGCAAGATAAAGTCTAAAGTCTTCAGTTTGGAATTTAAGGCCCTCCACTTTCTAGAGGCAATCCACCTTTTAAACTCTGGTCCCTACCACAAGGAATTACTGTCATTTTAAACAGGGGAGTAATTAACCAAATTGATAGTTTATAAGGATCACTCTGGCTGCAATGTGGATGATGGGCTGGAGAGGGTCAAAATGAAAGCATTAGGAGGATATTATAATAATCCCTGTGAGGCCCGGCTGGCATGGCACAATGGTTGAGCATCAACCTATGAACCTGGAGCTCATGGTTCGATTCCCAGTCAGGGTACATTCCCGGATTGCAGGCTCAATCCCCAATGTGGGGCATGCAGGAAGCAGCCATTCAATGATTTTCTCTCATCATGGATGTTTCTATCTCTCTCTCCCTCTCCCCTCCTCTCTGGAATCAATAAAAATATATTTAAAAAGCAACAACAATAATCCCTGTGAGAGACAATGATAACCTGAGCTAGTATAATAGATATGGGATCAAGAAAAGTGGGTATAGTTGAGACCTACTTGAGAATTAGAGTCAGTAGGAGTTCCATTGAAGAGATGATGGAGAGGAGATAAAAGACGATATTACATTTATAGCTAAAGAAGCTGGGTAGGTAGCGGTATCATTATTGAGGTGGAAGCACAAGAGAACCTCAGGTTTGTAGTGAAAGGAAATGACAATTTTAGTTTAGTTACATTGAGTGGGAGGTGTATTTGAGGCTTCCAGGAAGCATTATTTGGTAACTGGTTAGAGGAGCCTGAAGCACAGGTGAGGGGTTTGGATTTGATATAAAAGGGGTCTATCAGCCTATCAGTTGTAATAGAAGCCATAAGAGTAGATGTGATTGTTCAGGACATGGAGAGAGGAAGCTGAAAAGCTGGGCTAAGACAGAACCCTAAGAAATAGCAACAGTTAAGGGAAAGACAAAAATTTTTTTAAAAAGAAAAACTAAAAAGGGGAATTAAAAGGAGCAGTCAGAGAGGTAGGAAGAAAACCAGTAATGAATTAAAACTTCCCGCAAATGCTCTTTTTTTGGCACGAAGTTCGACATTTTTAGGCGTAAAAATATCTATGATGTTAACACCTTCAGAAAATTTGACATATGAAGTGTCGAAGCTTGTTGTCAATACAACAAAATAGCATACATATCAAATCGCATATATATCAACATATGTGTAACTCCATGGATTGAAAAAATTCCGCATTATTAACCGGTGCCCGCATTATTAACCCATTATTAACCGGTACAGACACATTCCACATTAAGCCGGCGGGGTCGCAGTGTGTGAAAGGAAGGAATGGACGCTGTCCGCTCCAGCGCAGTCCCTCCCCCCTCCTTGTCCTTCCCTCCATGGCCACAGAGCCACCAGGGCATGTGGGTGGCTGTTCCCTGGGGAGGGAGAGAGAGAGGCCCGGATCGAGACAAACGCTTGTGTCCAGGGCTGACTTTCAAGGACACTGCTCTGCGATGTAAGAAACCCCGACCCAGAAGCAGGTCATCTACAAATGGTTTAGCACCAGGTTCCCCACGAGCGAATGTGTGAGGGGGCGACCCCCTTTCCAGCCACACCCTATTTCCCAGGACAAAGGGCTCTTGGAACCGGGACCCCGTGGTCCCAATGCACAACGGCCCTCTGGCGGGACCGGCTAATCGAGGCCAACGGAGGCCCCGCAGTGCTGCCCTATTGTTCGAATTCTGACTTAGAGGTTCAGCCATAATCCCACCGATGGTAGCTTCGCCCCATTGTAGCGCATACACCAAATGTCTGAACCTTCGGTTCCTCTCGTACTGAGCAGGATTACCATGGCAACAACACATCACCCGTGGGGTAAAACTAACCTGTTTCACGAGAGTCTAAAACCCAACTCACATTCCCTATTAGCGGGTGAACAATCCAACGCTGGGTGAATTCTGCTTCACAATGATAGGAAGAGCCGACATCGAAGGATCAAAAAGCGACGTCGCTATGAACGCTTGGCCGCCACAAGCCAGTTATCCCTGCGGGAACTTTTCTGACACCTCCTGCTTAAAACCCGAAAGGTCAGAAGGATCGCGAGGCCCCGCTTTCACGGTCTGTATTCCTACTGAAAGTCAAGATCAAGCGAGCTTTTGCCCTTCTGCTCCACGGGAGTTTCTGTCCTCCCTGAGCTCGCCTTAGGACACCTGCGTTACCGTTTGACAGGTGCACGGCCCCAGTCAAACTCCCCACCTGGCACTGTCCCCTGAACGGGTCGCACCTGGCCAGGCCAGCGCAGCCGCCTGCCTGCTGGGCACCAGAAGCAACAGCCCCTCGGGGCTCATCCCTTCCCCACCCCCCTCACCGGGTTAGTGGAAAAAACGATCAGGGTAGTGGTATTTCACCAGCAGCCCGCCCCCTGGCGGGCACTCAGGGCAGGGGCGCCGGGGCCTCCCACTTACTCTGCACCTCTCCTGTCTCTTCCCCCTGCCAGACTAGAGTCAAGCCCAACGGGTCTTCTTCCCCCCTCCTCCCCCCCCCGCCCCCCCCCATTCCGTTACCCGCGCTTCACTGAATTTCTTCACTTTGACATTCAGAGCACTGGGCCGAAATCCCATCAACACCCGCAGCAGGCCTTCGCTATGCTTTGTTTTAATTAAACCCTCGGATTCCCCCGGTCCGCACCCGTTCTAAGTCAGCTGCCCAAGCGAGGCGCCCCGCGGAACCGCAGCCCCCGGGCATCCGGGCGGGGGAGACCGGCACGCACGCCGGGAGGCGAGGAGGAGGCCCAACACCACCCCGGGAGCGACCCGTGCCCGCGGGGTTCCCAGGGGGCGGCCGAGATGCCCACCGCAGCTGGGGGGGTCCACGGGAAGGGCCCTGCTCGTGTCCAGAGTCGCTGCCACAGCAGCTGCCCCCATGTCCGGCCAGTGGGCCCGCAGGCCCCAAGGGGGACCTCCCCCTAGCGCCGCTGGGACCCCGCTGCCAAGGCCTCGCCCCGCCCTGCCAGGACACCACCCCCCTCACCCACTCGCCTCCCCTCCCCCTACCAGGGAAGGGAAGAAAGTGACTTGGGGGTGGAAGAGCTGCGGGGTCCGGGAGCTGGAGGGAAAGGGCCTCCTCCAGCCACAGCAGCCGCACTTCTCGCCCCAGCCGGACTGACCCAGCCTTTAGAGCCCATCCTTATCCCAAAGTTATGGATGGGGCTTGCCGACTTCCCTACCTACATTGTTATGCGGAATGTGTCTGTACTGGTTAATAATGCGGATACCTGTTAATAATGCGGAATGTGCCTCTACCAGTTAATAGTGCGGAATTTTTTCAATCGATGGAATTACATATATGTTGATATATATGCGATTTGATATGTATGCTATTTTGTTGTATTGACAACAAGCTTCAAAGCTTCACATGTCAAATTTTCTGAAGGTGTTAACATCATAGATATTTTTATGCTTAAAAATGTCGAATTTCGTGCCAAAAAGAAAGCATTTGCGGGAAGTTTTAATTCATTATTTTGAAGAAAAGTGCTGCTGAAAGTTATCATGTACTTTGGGAAGCTTATGGTGAACATGCTCCATCTTAAGATACTTGTGAACGCTGGTTTAAACGCTTTAAAAGCGATGATTTTGATGTGAAAGACAAAGAACGTCCAGGTCAACTGAAAAAGTTTGAAGACCAACAATTACAAGCATTATTGGATGAAGATGGGTGGCAAACTCAAAAGGAAATGCAGAAAGATTAAAAGTTGCTCAGCGAACAATTTCTGATCGTTTACAAGCAATGGGAGAGATTTTAACGGAAGGAAAATGGGTGCTACATCAACTGAACAAATGGAAAACCAAAAAAGTCATCAGTGAAATGTTGCTTCACGGCATGAAAGAAAGTCTTTTTTGCATCCAATTGTGACTGGTGATGAAAAGTGGACTTATTTTGAGAATCCCAAATGCACAAAATCATGGGTTGATCCAGGTCAACCATCAACATCGACTGCAAGGCCAAATCACTTCGGAAAGAAGACAATGCTCTGCATTTGGTAGGATCAGGAAGGTGTGGTGTATTATGAGCTTCTAAAACCATTAATACTGTTCGCTACCGACAACAAATAATCAATTTGAACCATGCTTTGATCGTAAAATGATCAGAATGGGCCATGATCACACACTTCAAAACCAGTTAAAGACACATTAAAAGATCTTGCTTGGGAAGTATTCACCAGACCTTGCTCCTTCAGATTACCACTTATTCCAATCGATGGCACATGCACTGTCTGGGCAGCACTTCAAAACTTATGAAGTAAAAAATTGGGTCTCTGAATGGTTTGCCTCAAAACAAGAAAAGTTCTATTGGGACGGTATCCACAAATTACCTGAAAGACGGAGGAAATGGGTAGCTAGCAATAGACATTACTTTGAATAAAGCACTTCTGATGTTTCTCTTGAAATTATCATGTTTTCTTTGATTACAAAATTCACATTAGTAACTGGTACACCTAGTACAAGGGCCTCAAGTGAGCATAAATACACTGAATATGTTTATTATACAAGGGGCCTCAATATATGAATATACAACTTCTCTAAGTCTTTCTTTTCTTTTTTTAAAATATATTTTTATTGATTTCAGAGAGGGATAGAGAGATAGAAATATCAATGATGAGAGAGAATCCTTGATCACCTGCCTCCTGCACTCACCACACTGGAGATGGAGCCCGCAACCCAGGCATGTGCCTTGACCGGGAACCGAACCCTGATCTCCTGGTTCATACATCAACACTCAACCACTGAGTCTTTCTTTTCAAGTCAGCTTTGAACAGACCTAGTTTCCTTCAATCATTTCTCAAGAGATTGACCTGTGAGCGCCAGGGCAGGGAGACATAACTTACACAACTTTAAACATCCCAGTACTTGGTACAGTGACTGAGAAATAGTTGGTTCTCAGGGGAGGTTGACTGATGAGAATTAAAATGACTTTTATATGCCAATGTCAATTCTCAGGAGAAGTCTTCCTTTTAGGGCAGGGGTGGGGAACATCTGGCCCTTGGGCCATATTAGGCCCCACACGAAATCATTTGGGCTGGCCCTGCAAAGGCACCACTGGCAGGACTTGAAATTAAATAAACCTAGGAGCTTTTTTCATAGCCACATAAATTTATATTAAGTGAATTATATTAAGCCAATGATGTCATAAATATCCAATGGCCCTTGGCCCCTGTTTTAGGGGCATGCTGAGAAATGTGTTTCTAGACAGAAACTGTCAATGTAGATCCCCCTCCCCCAACATTCAGTTTCCTTATATACTTGCCTTGATTATCGGCAAGATAAAACAAGATTCTGATCAATATCGATGCTTTCCTTAGTCTCAGACTTCTCATATAATAAATTACCTCCAACCCCACCCTTCCATTATCTTGATCTGTTTTTTACACTTGTTTTCATGGATCTATTTCTTACATCCTTTTACAAGCTGGCACGCATGTTTTAAAACATACTCTATTCTCTTTTTAAATATCTAAAACAGAATGCGATTCTAATTCTCTTGTTAGTTATATATTCTCCTCTAAGAGGAAACCAGTTCTAGGAGGAAATAAAAACATTTGCCAATTCAGCATCTGGGGGCTTACTCCTACCTGTCCTCAGCTTGCAAGTTTCTGTCTCCCTTTCCCATTTACAGCAAGAACACAGTTAAATAGATGCTCATTTCTAAGCTCCTTGGATTATAAAAATGCCTTTAAAGAGCAGATATCAATCACATTTTTTTAAATAGCACATTTAAGGTAAGCAAAGTGCTGCACATCCCAGCCGAGATTCCCCCCCCCCCCACACACACACACATACACACACACCTCTGCCTCTAAGCAAGAAGAGCAGAGCATTGAAACACCTGAATCAACTGGTATCTCCATTTTTGTCACATGGCTAAAAGGGGCCTCTATTTGTAAACACATGATTGACACCCATCCATCTGAGCTGGGTCAAACTCAGTCCATCCTGAGTAGAAAGACCAATCAGATGACTTCTGAGGCTCCTACATGCCTATGATTTATCAAACAGAAATGTAATTGTGTCCTTAGGCTTTAAAAAAAAAAAAAAAGCCATCACCACCCCAAAGATCCCTCATAAAGTCAGTAAGTGAACCAAGATACCTTTTCCCCTTCCTTTGGATGAGTCTGAAACCAAGATTTAACTGAATCTGCCTAAAGAAGGAAATAAAAGTAAGACAAGCTGGCAGCAGAGAAAGAGGGGAGTTGGTGGTGATGAAGCAGGGCTTAGACCCAGAGGGTGTCTCCTTCCAAACTGTGCAATTAGAGGCTCAATAAAAGGTTTCAGTGCCTGCTGTCAGCTCACAACCAGCTGACCCGCATCCCACTTGTTGTCACTCCTGAACAAGGTAAGTCTCAATGAGTATCTCTCGAGCTACTACTTTGCTTCTTTGTGAGATTATATAAGGATTTCAGAAGAAGCACTATTGATGATACTAAAGGGGGGGGGGGGGGGCATGTAGCCAGCCGCCCAAATGCATCCCTTGCTTCCAGAACTTCTTTGATCATTTTCTGTTTTAAAAAATATAAACTGTTTGTATGACCTAGGCATGAATATTATTTAACAAGACACAGAACTCAGACCTATATTAAAATAAAAATGCAGAGTTATTTAAATGATGGGGATCGATGGGGGGAGAGGGGAAAGTCAGGACTCTATTTTATCAGTAAGTTCCCTGAGCCCCTGAGCCATGTCTTCTTGGTTAAAAAATAAAAATAAAAAATAATAATAATAAAAGTTGCTTTGGCCTGCATACATAGTAGTTGATTTACTTCTCTTTTCTCTACAAGCTTTCCTAACTTCATAAGTTACAGAGGAGTTACACTGAGTCGAGGTGGGAGGAAAACAGGTGGGCACTGTTAGATGAGGCTGGAAGGATTGGTCTCACTCTGTTGGTTTTATTTGTGTATTTTAGCACTTACATTTGAGTTCTTTTTCCGCCCTCCTTTTGCAATAAAGCCTTCTCTGAACATATGGGTGTTGCTGTTTTCCGAAGGACAGGGTGAAATGTCTCTTCTACTATTTACCTGTGCTAGATCTGATTTCACCACATTACCTGGTACAAAACTAAATCACCCCTGAAGTTCAAATACAATATTTTAAGATACAGAATAGAGCAGATAATGCCAGTGAAGCTGGGACAGAGTCAGAAAGAACGATGATCGCCGAAACTGGTTTAGCTCAGTGGATAGAGCGTCAGCCTGCAGACTGAGGGGTCCCAGGTTCAATTCCGGTCAAGGGCATGTACCTGGGTTGCGGGCATATCCCCAGTGGGGGATGTGCAGGAGGCAGCTGATCGATGTTTCTCTCTCATCGATGTTTCTAACTCTCTATCTCTCTCCCTTCCTCTCTGTAAAAAATCAATAAAATATATTTAAAAAAAAAAAAAAAAGAAAGAACGATGATCTCTTTTTATCTCCTCCCTGAAGGACCCATCCTAGAAGATCCGCTTTGTTTGTCCTTTCTCAGAGTCTCCTGAGTTTGTCAAGATGCCTCGGCTCCTGAGAGATGTCCTCTGTGTAATCGAGACATTCCACAAGTATGCCAGGGAAGACGGTAAAGAGGCGACGTTGACCTGCAGAGAGCTGAAAAGGGTCTTCCAGGGAGAGTTTGGGGACATTCTTCAGGTACGGTGCTCACAGAGCTGTACAAATCCTTCTCCTCTTGCCCTTTCTCCATAATCCAAGCAGGACGGGCATAAGTGATCCCTGCCTGTTTTACGCCTGGCTACCAGCTCTCAGCACTCACTGCCTTTGAACAACTTTTTTCATTCTCAGCTCCCTACCCTGTGCAATTGCTTAGCCAATATTGCTTAGCTCAAAACTAAGCTTTTGAGAGGAATCCTGAACTAGGACATATTTAAATGCAACTCATAAGTGATATAAATGCTTCTTTGCTCTCTCATGAAAAATGGCATCCAGAATAAAAAAATTCTTACTATTTTGGGAACTCTCACAAGTGCCTGAAGAATAGGGCTAAAAAATGAATATTCTTGGGAAACATGTAGACACTCGACACTTGACTCCTTGTAAATAGGCTGATTTCTCACTGTGTTTTCATGCAGCCACGTGTCATTCATGCTGTAGAAAGAAACTTGAATCTTCTGACTATTGACAGTGATGGCACCATCGGTTTTGATGAATTTGTTCTTACAATCTTCAACTTGTTGAACCTCCATCAACTTGACATACAATCATTACTAAATTCAAAACCTAGACAAGGGTCTAAACCGGAAGAGAAGCCAGATGATATGAATCTCCAGGCAACCAGCAGAACTGGCCAGCCCACAGAGGCAACTCCACCAACTCAAGATAAATTAGTGCTTCCTTTGGGACTAGTGTCATCAGCTCAGCTCAGCCCTGAGGAAAGAGAACACAACAGGGTGGAACCACAGGGAGACACCAAGACTCACAAACTGCCAGGAGAAGCATCTGGGCACAGTGACCCTAAGAACCAACACCTGGAAGGAGATGGACAGAGTCAGGAAGTGACCCAAGGTGTAGCATCAACAGGAGACAAAGGGGCTGAAAATGAGACCAATAAGCCAACAACAGGATCAGAACAGAAGGGCAGTCCCACAAAGGGGGAGGAGGGACAGGATAAGGAGATTCCCAAGGAAGAAGATAAACCAGCCAGGGAGCAAAGTGACACTAAGACAAGAGATCAGATTGGAGAACAGGAAGAGAACTTGGGAACCCAAAGTTCTCCATCAGAAGAAACAACACAGAGACCACCTGAAGATCAAAGAGTTGCAGCAGAAAAGGTTGTTATGGAACACTCTCATGCACAAGAACAGCCACTACAAGGAAAAGATAAACTGAGTTCTGAGGGCACAGACCTGCCAGAACAAACTGATTCCAAGGATGATAGGAGAACAGCTGAGACCCAAGAGCCTGGAAACAATGCTGACAGGACACCACCGGAGACAAAGAACGCAGCTGAACCAGAGGGTGATGGCAGAACACCTGAGACCCAAGAACCCCCAGCACAAGAAAAAGAACATGAAACAAACAACTTCTCAGTCCACGATGATAGCAGAAATGTTTCAGGAACACCTGATGTTAGAACTGAAAAGAAAGAGGGGAGAGGCCCTGAGGCCCATGAAATAGTAGGGAGGGAAGAAAGCGAAAGAAAGTCTCAGCCACCAGCCCTGGAAGAGCAAGCACAGGATGGCAAGTATCCCGGATGGGAACTCCAGGAATCAGCAAAAGAAAGGGATGCTGGAGAAGGTTCCAAGACACAAGAGTTAAGCTCAGAAGGAGGAGACCAGACTCATCCTGAAATTGAAGCAGCAGTCACCCCAGGAGAAGAGGCAAGACACCCAGAGGGAGGGACAGCAGAAATACTTGTGAGCAGCAAAAATGCCCCTACAGCAGGAGCAAGAGAAAGAATATGGGAGTTGTCACCACTTGAGAACAAGTCTGGAGGGGAAAATAAGAGAGTCACCAAGACTCAAGACAAGCTTGTCAAGGAGGAGGATGGTTCCCAGGGGGAAGATCAGGAGCCAACAATCACACAGAAGGATAAAGGGTCTTCTGAAACCCCCAACAGCCTGACTCCGGAGGATGGTGACAGCAGCTCAGAGACAAGTGACCCGCCTATGCAAGGGGATCCCAAGAGGCAAGTAGACTCACATGAAGAGTCTATGCAAGGAAGTCACAATAATAACCCAGACACCCAGAAACAGGTGGCACTGGGTGAGAAAAACAGAACTCAGGAGGCAGTCAGAGGAGAGGATGAGCAGCTCACCGAGGAACAAGAACCGCCTGAAGGCAAAGAGCACAAGATTCAGGGCTCGGGGACTAAAGGCCCAGGTCCAGCTGTGGAGCCCAGTGAACCCCCAGAGGCACAGACACACCTTGAAACCGAGAAACTTCTCACATTAGAGGAAGAGGATAAAAGCACCCAAGAGCTGGCAGGAGAACAAAATCCAGTCCCTGAGTCAGGCCTTGAAGAGAAGACTCAGAGAAACGAAGAGTCCTATTCAGCAGGGAGCAGTACAGTCTATTCCAGTCCACTGTACAAGTACCTGCAGGAGATTCTGCGGCAAACAGGCCTAACCAAAGAGGAGCATCAAAATCAAGCTTAGACAGCCAGGGTATAAGCCTCTGCAATCACCAGCTCAGCAATGAGATCTCAGATTTTCCTTTCTTTTCCAACAACAGCTAAGCATTACAATAGTACACCAGGGAGCTTCTGCCTGGTAAGGATTCTGCTGACGCACAACAAACATCAGCTCCCCAGGCCTCGGAAGATGAGCAAGGCCACCCTCAGAGAGAGGAACAAGACCACAAAGGAAGGTGAACACCACAAAGCAATGAATCCTCATCATTATCCCAGGAGAACTTCGTACATCTCAGCATGTCTCGAACTTCTTTCCTCTTGATCACCCTCAACACACACATGCACACATTCAGATGCAGATTAATAATCCTTTAAATTTCCTTCCTAAGTTTTTACAAGAGCAAATAAAGTATTCAGCAGTGAGAGCTACTACCAAAGACATGTCACACCGAACAAACATCCTATCACATGATGCTATTGCCAAGTGCTAAAATGGACTTTGTCAAGAGATAATTTATCACTCTTTACCTGTCGCTAAAAATGGAAAAATCCCCTTCATATTTTTAACAGGTGCCAAATTCTTTAATTGATTAATTGGCTTTTTAGAATGTGGCAATAGGACGTATGTGACTCTACAATACTATCTTATCATCATAAAATATCATTACTCATAGTTGTAGATAATTCTGTTTCATGATATTTTTCACACAGATTTTAAGTTTATTCTAAAAGGTTATCCCTCAAAATAATCTCAGATATCTCCATAACTTAAAATAATTGTGATATCTAGCATCCAATTAGAGTAGATTTATGACTTTCTTTACTAATGTCCAGTTGCAACTAAATCTATGCTACACATTCATTCATTCATTTATTCATTCAACAAACTTTTATTAAATCCCACTTCTTACCCAGCCTTTTAATAGTTTCTGGCTCAAATAAGCAATCAGAATAATTATAAAGAGGAAAGAGAATACAAATCTAAGGTATGCTTGATTCCACAAGAAGATCTTATAATCAACCATCCACTAAGTCTACAAAATGTTTATCCATACGGTTTGCTAAGGGCATTGTATTAAAATTAACAATTAAACAATCTGATGATCAATACCTTTTCTTGGTTCATTTTTCACCCTTTATTTTCCATCAAGCCTTAAAGACATTGATCAGAAACAAAAACAATGTTAGCAATTTCTGTTTTCTTAAAAGAACTATAATTACAGGATGATGCTTTCAAAACTTAATTATGACACAGACAAAGAATAAAGTAGTTATCACAGGTTTCCTGAAGCCAAAATACCCCATTTCCCATTGTATTCTTCTTTTGAGGCTCAATTTTCTTCCACTTCAACTCACACCTCTTCCAGAATCTAAAATTCCCCATTTCCTCCCCTCAACATTTTCAGGTCTTTTCATTCCATCTACAAACATGGATGAACATAATGAATATTCCTACCTAAAAAAAAGTATTCTCTTAAATGAGCAAGAGACAGGAGACAATTCACACAAAAAGAAAAACATATATTTGAGCGTAAACTAAACATCCCTTTTGGCAAGCAATTTGGCAATATATAGCAGGGACCATAAAAATAACAAAGGTCATAAATAATAAATTCACTATAGGATCTCAACAGAATCTTGTTTAAACCCATTTTCTATATCCAGCTTTCATTCTCCCTATATGACTTTAGGTTCCCTCCACCTAAAAATACTGTCTCTCCCTTCTTTCTACAGATTTATGTCCAAATCCTGCTTATCCTATGGGATCCAACTCTAATGCCACTTCATTCATTCATTCCAAATTTTATTGAAAAATCCATATTAGTTCCATATGCTGGGTAAAGCATTAGAAGTACAACAGTGACAAAACAAATAAGCACTCTTTATCCAATGAGGGAAGGGAGACACCAACAACAAGTGCAACAATAACTACACAAAATAATCCCAGTATGATAGTGAAGGCCAAGGGAGCAGGAAGGCAGAGGCAGGCAGAAATGCTGCTATAAAATACTACTTTAACCTTTCCTGATGGCCCCCGCAAAACAGATGTTGTCCTCCCTTAACTCCATAGTTTCTACTTAGGCCTTTTTTTTCTTCTTTGAATTACAGTTATTTGTGTGTTTGTCTTAGCTCTCCACTCAGACCATAAGCTCCTTGATGGCAAGGTTCACCACTTACATGTCTTGCTATTCTGCGCTAGTATGGAGTATAGCATCAGATATATACTATCACTGCAATAAATGTTTCATGAATAAGTGAATAAGTACCAATATCATGGTAATAGCCTCTTAGCTGTTCCCCCTGCTTCCAGTCAATTCCTCATTTAATCACTGGAGAATTTTGAAGTCATTGTTTCATCTCTCGGTTCAAGACCTCTCTGTGACAGACTCCACTTTCCTACATACCACATTGAGTCTAAATTGATCAAACTCTCTATAATATCCCTTCAATTCCAATTTAGAAATGTAGAATTCTTACTAAGAGCATCGGGTTCGTCATCTAATTGTCTTTTAACCCTGACCTCGATCATTTAAATCCTATCTTACAATGTTGGCAGGAACATGGTTGGGACCAATTTCATTCAACCATTTCACTTAAACATATTTATTAAGCACTTGCTATGTGCCAGGCACTGGTGGGCATTGACATGCCCTGGTGAATGGAAAAGGCATGTCCCTGCCCTCGTGAAGAATACAACTCTAAAGTACTGCAAAGAACTATTCAAAGCCAAGGTGTTCATCGTATTATTGCTTCCAACTCCATGCTTCTGCACTTGTGATTCACAGTCCCTGAAAAGTGTTCCAAAATCCTCTCTGCTTCCTCAATCATACCTGTCCTTAAAGTCCTAGACTAAGTCCTACCTCTTCCCACAAGCTCACTGATCTTTTAACGACTACATCACATTCACAGCCTGCACCACCCAGATAAATATATTAATGCTTACTGGCTGGTACTACTCACTAATTGTTCTTTGAGTGTTATTTCCCCAACTTACACTCTCTGACCTCAACATCTGCCTGTGTAAAATGTCATTATAACAAACCACAGGGTTATTATGTAGAATTAAAAGATTAAAAATAAAACGAGTACCCAGAATACACAAAGAATGCCTATAAGTCAATGGGGGGGGGGGGGCTAATTTCTAAAAAAAATTTTTTTAAGTAAAAGACATGAATAGGCACTTCAGAAAAGAGGACATCAAAAAAGCTGATGAAAAGGCACTCAATCTCATTAGATATTAGGTAAATGCAAAAACAAATCACAGTGAGGACATACCAAGTGTCTGAAATTAAAAAGTGATAATATCAAGTGTGCAAAGAAGAAGATCAAGTAGAACTGTCACACTGGCTGCAGGAGCATAAATTGATATATTAATTATTTTGGAGAACTATAGGGCAATATCTACTAAAGCAAACCCTATGACCAAGTAATTCCACCTCAGATATATAACCCAACAGAAAGGCATGGTCAAAAATATTCATAGGAGCATACAAAGATAAATAGCCCACAGGCCCATCAACTGGGAATGGACCGATAATTTGTAGTGTAGTCACATAATGGCCTATTATATAGCAGTGAGAACTACAGCCACACACAGCAACATCAAAGAACTAGGTAAGCATGATGTTGAGCAAAATAAAGCCACACACAACAGAATTTGTACAGAGTGATTGCACTTACATAAATTCAAACAAAAAAAAGAAAATAGTCTATGTTACTAGAAGTCAGGATAATGGTACCACTAGAGAGGAGAGAGAGTATGGGCAAGAAACGGACTTTTTTATTGAGGTGGTGGTTTTGGGGAGTGTCTATTTTGTGATCATTCATCACACGTACACTTAAGATCTGGAGGTTATACCTCAATAATAAAAAAAAATTTGTTTAAAAGGAATAAATGGAGTAATATACATGAAAGTGCCCAGCAACCTGCCTAGCATTAGTAAGTACTCAATATATGTGTGTTTACTATTTACCATTGGACCTCGAGTCATATCAAATCCAGGGAGGCACTTTGTTTATCTATTAATTCAACATTTGACCAGCTACTGAACTATGCATACAGGGTGTATAATGATGAACAAAACAGATATAATTCTTCACCTCACAGAGAATACAGTCTGATGAAAGAAGATAGTCATTTTAAAAAATTCTAATACATAATTACAAACTATGGTAAGTGCTATGAGAAAAAACCAACAGGGAGATCTAATTTAAATTGAGGGGCCTGAGAAAGTGGTGTTGTCTTCATGACTGATTTTGAATAGGACAGCACGGTTGGGAGGGTTGAGTCTACCCTCTCAACCCTTGGAAATCAATGCCCCACAAAGCACTTGAACGTGTATCTCTATCATTCCAGGAGCATTACTTGTACTAGTTATTATGACAATGGTGAACAAAAATTCATGCTTGGTCCTCAAAAATGCCAGGAGCGAAGTATTTAAGTGAGGAAATGAGGAATAAAGGCAGAGTAGCGTAATATTAAAAACATGGATCCAGGAGTCAGACTATGCCCAGGTTATAATCAATCCTAGGTCTGCCACTCACTTACAGTGCATCCTTGGGCAAGTTACTTAACCTCTCTGTGCTTTAGTTTGTGTATCTGCTAAAAATGTTGCATCAAAATCTCAGGAAGTTCGCCAACTAGTCCTGGACATAGTTTAGGAACCACTTCAGAAGAGGGGGGTCAACTCATAGTCTGCAGGAAGGATGAGTAAGACCCAGAAAAGGGAAGCGGCTTGCCCAACGTCACTTGGCCATTGTTGGGAAAGGCAAGCTCCTGCATAGAGTCTTTGACATATACTTGGCCGCACAGAATGGACCTTGGGCCTAGAAACTTTCTCTCACTAAGAGTGGAGGAGCTCACGCAGCCTGTGGTAATCTCACCTTGTATGAAAATATTTTTCTCTATTTCAGACTCACTGTGGACTCCATTGTTCTGCTTAAGCATATACATCATAGGGCACATGGCCCACTGCTATTCTGTCCCAGGCGGGGCGGGGACAGGGTCCTCCATTTTGTGGCACAAGATGGGTACCGGTACATGTAGGCCAATGGCCTTGTGTCAGCTGCCAAAGCCGGGGCTAGGTCACTGGCCTCATGAGTTCACAATCTTAGCACCATCCAGATCTCTGATGTTGGCCCTCTGGGCAAAGGATACATCCCCTTACTTCTTGTTAGATCCCTGAGAGAACATTCAGGTTCTGGGTCCATAAATGTAAACAGGATACACACGAGAAGATGAAGCAGCCTGAAGAACCCAGCTGCAGGAAGGCCTCCTTTTCCTTCCAGACACCGTGCTGAGTCAGTGATGGCCGCTGGGTGCTGCAGGGATTGTGACACATCCACTGAAGATGCCGATGCACTGAATAGTGGCCCCGGATCAAAGCCTCCAAATCGGGCAAGTAGAGGCCAGTTTCCCCAAGTCAATCGGAACCACCTCAAACTTACCTCTCATGCCCGTGATCCCCAGGAGTGTGCACGCCGATGTCCGTCATTCCTGACACATCACAGAGTGCGGTTAGGCAGGGATTCTAATTAAGAGAGAGATCGCCATCGTGGCCCGTCGCCATGCAGAGATGTGCGGTCCTCTCTCCAGGCGAGAAGACGGCGTCAGTGCCTCCGTTTTCCTAATGTCCCTCTGCCTGACACCCGCTCCTCTGGTTCGTAGAGTCTGAAGACCCACCCTCCTTGGCAGAGCTGGGAGCACCAGCACGCTGTGCTCTTCCCGGAGGACACCCTCACACCGCCGCTGGGGAGCGCTGTTCAGAGATTGTGCAGGAGGCATAGACCGCCACTCCTCCAGGAGCCTAAATTCTATCCCTGGCCTGCACAAAATCACAAGAGGCAACATAGGGGGACTACATTTTCTCTGCTTCAGAGTCGCCTCCACTGAGATATGTTTTAAAGTCACCTAACCCAATTTTTGAAATAATAATTCCCCATTCACATCTTCAGTTTTCGTTACACAAAAGAGACAGGTAAAATTCACCAGTGGTTGCCAAAACGCTGTTGAGAATTTTGTCCATTTCACCATAAGGTGCGCACCCTAAGAATTAAAATTTAATTCTAATGCTATCTTTCTTCATAAAAAAAAATTTAAAATGACATCTTGCTTTCCTCTCATAAGGACCATATAACTGATGTTTTCTTTTGGGAACTGCAGCCAGAAAGTTTGAAGTGTAGTAACAGTGGTTGTGTTGATCCTTATAGTTGGTGCATTTGAATTTTCCTTTTTCCTATTTTTTTATTTTACTAGTTTATTGTCTATGTGTCTTATTGTCAGAAGCTTCGAATCTACCTGAAGAGGCTTTAATAGATTAAAAGGGGGAAATGTAAGTCTTCTCTTCCTCTCAAAGATTATAAACAGTGAATAAAGACTTGGTTGGTTTCTATACAGTAATTTGTGTTTTCAATTTTACTCTTAATGGCAGGAATATGTTTTTCAGAATCTAGATTAGGATGAAGGAAGGAAGGTCCACATATGTTGAGATATCAGTCAGAGATGCCACAAGCAGGACCCAGAGTTTCACATAAAGGACCCAAATCCATTCTGTTCTTAAGGTCGATGTGACTCCAGCCAGGAGCTGCCATCATTGATGACCCAGTCAATAATCAATTACTGAGGTTTCCGGAACAGTCTTCAAGTCTTTGTGACCCTAATTGCCCCTTCAGGCAGCATGTGCCTGCAGGCACCTATGGAAGAATTCTATCTTTTCTGTGATGAGACCTTCATCCCTCATCCCATTGTTTTGTAGGGATGTCTGGTCTCCTCATTTATATTGTAAGCTAATTGAGCATGGAGATCAAATTCTATTCTTCTTCTTAAGGACTTAACACTTAAGAAGAATAGAATGATTCTATTCTCTCTCATCATTGATATTTCTATCTCTATCTCCCTCTCCCTTCCTCTCTGAAATCAATAAAAATATTTTTTTAAAAGTTAAAATAAAATCCTTAACAATCATAGTTTCAGAAATAGGTCTTGATACATAAGGAAATGTAATTATTAAATGTAATTATTAAATTTAATTATTAAATTATTAAATGTAATTGGTTAAATGTAATTATTCTTTAGTCACTGGGTTTATTATCTTCTTACAAGAAAGAAGATGTTCCACGGATGTCTGTGTCTTCACCACACTACAGCAAGTCATTAAGGGGCCACCTGAAAGGACCGCATCCGGGAGGTGTGTGGGCCTCAGAACCTCATGCCTGGGGCTTGTCCGCCACCTTGTGGTGACTGACTGCAATGTCCCAAGTAGATCCATCTTCAGGCAACAGGGACTGGAGAAAGGACCCCACTTCACTGCCCTGGCCCAGGGGCTGACAGTGAGTTTACGTCCTGTTTTCCTTCGTGGAGTTTCCAATGGATGGAAGATTCTAGCCTCTCATGTTCATCTGTAATTGAGGTTGTAGGGCAGGAAGTGGGGTCCATTTCCATTTCCATCTCCTCACTTTCAGTCTGTGTGCATCTTTCGTTCTGAGGTGGATCTCTTCTAGGCAACATATTTATGGGTCTTTCTTTCTTATCCATTTGCCGGGAGCATTTAAGCCATTTATATTTAAAGCAATGATTGGCAGGTACATATTTATTGCCATTTATTCATGTAACTCTGTTCCCCATGACTGTTTTGTAATTACCAATTTGTACTTCTTAATCCCTCCACCTTTTCACCCAACCCCCCACACCCTTTCCCTCTGGCAACCATCAGTCTGTTCTCTGTGTCTATGTGTCTGTTTCTGTTTTGTTAGTTTCTTTTGTTCTTTGATTCCACCATAAGTGAAATCATATGCTGTTTGTCGTTTTATGATTTATTTTACCTAGCCCTGTGGTCGGCAAACTGCGGCTCGCAAGCCACATGCAACTCTTTGGCCCCTTGAGTGTGGCTCTTCCTAAGCCTTAGGAGTACCCTAATTAAGTTAATAACAATGTACCTACCTATATAGTTTAAGTTTAAAAAATTTGGCTCTCAAAAGAAATTTCAATCATTGTACTGTTGATATTTGGCTCTGTTGACTAATGAGTTTGCCGACCACTGACCTAGCCTAATACCCTCTAGGTCCATCCATACTATTGTAAATGGTAAGATTTCTAGTCTTTACTTTTATAAATTATAAAACGATTCAAAGATAGATAGATAGATAGATAATAGATAGATAGATGATAGATGAAGGGTGTATTGGGTCCAGATGGTAAATGCTGATGATTAGTTTTCCTGATATATTGAAGGTTTAAGGCCTCATAAAATTCCTGCAATTCCACAACTTCTTCCTTAGTTGAGAAACCTGAAATGAATGAGTGTCTGCCCCACCCTCCCACCACCAGCGTGCGCCAGCCCCTGCTGTCCTCCCCACAGTTGAAGTCCCAGGGGCTGCTGCCTTCTGGGATTGTGGGCAATGAAGGTGGGGGTGGGAATGAGGTACCATGACAGCACTTCCCTCTGGCAGCTTCTGGGGCCAGGCCTCCTGGCATTTTAATAGCCCCCAAACATCTGTGCCCACAGGTGGTATTCTCTCTCTCAATCAGAGTTCTGGCTACTGAGGTGCCCTGGGTCAGAAATCAAGTGGAGCCTAAAGCCTAACAGAGACAGGCACAACCCCACCCCACCACTCCATCACCACCCCACCACCTCACCACCCAGCCCACCACCCCACCACCTCACCACCCCAGCCCATCACCCCACCACTTCACCACCCCAGCCCACCACCCCACCCCACCACTGCATCACCACCCCACCACCTCACCACCCAGCCCACCACCCCACCACCTCACCACCCCAGCCCACCATCCCACCCCACCACTCCATCACCACCCCAGCACCTCTAGCCCAACACCCCACTCCACCCTCTCCCTACCTCCCCACCACCTCACTCTATCCCCTGTCCCTTCACCCTACCCTCACCTCATCCCATCCCCAAACTCCCCCAACCACCCTCCAACCCCCATCACTTCCACCACCACCCACACTCACACCACACCCCCAAGCTGGGTCCTGTGAGCCTTTAACTGGGTCCTGTCCTGTGAGCCCTTAGCAGCTCCACTCAGAGACCTACCCTCGGACCTACCCACAAGCTCTCCTTGAAGTTCGGTAAGGAGAACTCAGACATTGCTTGTCCCTGAGTCACTTCCTGGGTAGTGGCCCTGAGCTTCTACCCTGCTCCAGGCCCCAAATCCTACAGGAGCAAACGTCATTTTTTCCACTGAGACCATCAAAACCACTATGGTTTTCTGCCGCAACTAGATCTATTACTGACTAGCTTGACCTAGCGGGGAGGGACAGGGTCGATCTCCGTAAGAAATAAAATCCAGGACCCAAGTGCAGAGAGGCCTCTCTCTACTCCCGGCACATGGAACCAGAACAGGCGGCCCAGGCAGACACCTGGCCCTACTCATGCCCAACCCCCCACAGGCATGCACGGGGTGCCTTGGTGCATTGAACTGAGACAGGGTAGGAGCTAGGAGCTCCATAAATATTTACGGACTAAATAATCTTCCCATCCCCACACTGTGAGCCTCTTAAACCTGCTTTCTTTTCTGTTTTAAATTTGCCCTCTTAAACGTAACACCGTCACACCATCTTGCTCTAGAAGAGCATTTGCTTTTCTCTCTTCCTCTAAACAACGCCCACCAAACCACAAGGGGAGGCCACACTCAGGCAGGCAGGGTAATGACTGGGAAATCTCAGCGGGTTTCAGCAGCGGGAGGTACTGAGAAACAGGTAATTCCTGTTCCTGGGCCTGGCTGCATTTGTTTGCAAGTGGTGACTAAGCAACGAAGGGAAATTTTACTAGGTGAGGAGAGACTCATGTGGAGGGAGGGGAGCTGTGGGCTGGGCTGGGAAATGAGGAGAGGGCAGCTGAAGGAGGCAGCCAGAAACCAAAGCTACATTCGAGATAACAGGCTTCAGAGATGCTGCCAATTTAGGCTGAAACACAGAATGTACCACAGCATTTAACTCCTTTGTGTCCACCAACATTTTGTGTCTCAGCAGACTTGCTGATTCACAGGCCTAAGAAGTGACTTGTTTTTTATCAAAAACTATAACTTTTAGGAAATATAGTCAATAATGTTGTAATAACTACATGTGGTGTTGAAAGGACAGAGCAGGACTGATGGAAGCCGCAGGGTGTATAAGTTACTCAGCCTGCCCTTATCTGGGCCAATGGGAAAGCAGGGGAAACTAGCCCAAGGCCAAAAGTATGCTGGCCACCCCCCCCCCCCCCCCCCCCCCCCGTCTTTGTGTAACCAGACCCTAGCTGCACCCTGCCCCAACCCCCGACCCCAAGCCCTATAAATTCTTTGTTCTCTTGGAATTCGGGGCTCTCTCTTGCACCCAGTAATGGAGGCAAGGGGGGGACCAAGCGAGCTTGTATAGGAGACCCTCTGCTTTTGCATCGGACTGGCTGGTTCCCTGGTGTGGTTTCCTTGGGGATCTTGAAATCTGGGCATAACAGTGTCAGGTAGGTGCAAGGCTTATGGGGCGATCACTTTGCAAGAGATATGTGTCTAACCTAAAACTAATATAATATTGAATGCCAATTGTAATTGAACAAAATTTTAATTAAAAAAACTATTAACTCTTGAGGGACAATTTTACAATATCTGTCAAAATTGTAAATGCTCATATTCTGGAAACCATTGATTCTACTTCTAAGTGTTCCTCCTCAGATATGCCTGTGCATGCGCAGGATTTCTGGAACTTTTTTTTTTTTTAGAAAGAGAGGAAGGGAGAAGGATACAGAGATAGAAACATCGATGAGAGAGAAACATCATCAATTGGCTACCTCCGGCACCCCCCACACTGGGCTTAAGCCTACCACTCGAGCATGTGCCCTGACCGGAAATTGAACTGTGACCACTTGGTTCCTGTGCCAATGCTCAACCACTGAGCCACACCGGCCGGGCTCTAGAATATTTCTTAGGGGGAAAAAATGAAACTATCTAGTTTTTATCAATAAAAAAGCCCACTGTTAATGCTCCCAGAAATCTATATCTGTAACATAGATACAATATGTGATTTTGTATCTGTGTTACAGGATGCTATGTAGTCATTCAGAAGAAGGAGGTGGAAATATAGGCACTGATATATGAAAAAATGTCCAAAAAAGATCATGAGGTGAAAACAACGCAAGTGGTGAATGAGTGTATGCAGTATTAAAAATATCTCTTTCCTGCCCCAGTCAGTTTGCCACATATGTAAATCAAAACCACCACTGAAAACACCACAAAAAACAAATGACAAAAGCCAGTGGGTCTAAGGGGGATAAGAAGCTTTTGCTTTTCACTTCAGTATATTGGAAATTTTTAAATAAGAAGTCTATATTGCTTTTAAATAATAACAATTATCTTAAAGAGAGAAAATTAAAATGTGCATATATAGACATATCTACAATGTCTAAGGCAAACTCTTTACTATAAAGTATTTGATAGGTATGATCATAGAGAGGAAGAACAGAAAGGTTGAAATTTACTGTCACAGGAGATTTACAGACTGGAAGCCAAAACTGTGCTATGGGTTGCAGATTTTTAAAAAAGTCAGATATGGCCTCTGTCTTCAGGGAGCTGGCAGCCTCTGCAAAAAGAGATGTACGTGTAGATAAATAACTGCCCGACACAGTCGAGGACATCTGGGCAGGGTACTATGGAGACAGTGGCCAGCTCCCCTGGATGGGGTGAGGGCAGGAGGGCCGGCAGGAAAGCTCTCAGGAAGAAAGGGCCGCCCTGCTGAATGTTAAGATGAGCCAGTATTTGCAGTAAAGCCAAGAAACCTGCCTGGCCCTGCTCCTCACCAGGTCCTGCAGCCCCTCTGGGCTTCAGCTGCTTTATCTCAAGTGGAATCAGCTCCAAGATTCCACTACAGAAACACCATCCATTCACCCAACAAACACTTGCCTGGGTGTCTCAGTGGCCTGAGTAACATAAGCCTTGAAATAATAAAAACCCAGAGGGATCAAAGCCCCAGGGATGTCTGGTCTTATAAATCAGAAAACAACGGAAGTCGCCTCCACATTCGATCAGTGGAGGAGAGAGAGGAGAGATGCTCTCGTGTGGAATCTAGACATTGTTCTCTTCCTGCCAAAAGCTCAGATGTTCCACATAAGCCCAGCTGTTGCCGGGCTGCAGGGCAAAGGATGTGCAGAGACAGGAAAGCTAGTTCCAGGAACAGGCCACCTTGGCAGGCTCTTTGCAAAATGCAGTCAACAGAGAGGAAACCACCTACATTTCAGCAACATTTAAATCTGCAACTACAAATTAGCTGGTGACGACAGTGCTTCAAGTCTGAACTTGGAGAGATTAGAGGCAGGCTCCAAGCATACTACACCCCTGGAGGGTGTCAGGCTCAGAGGATTTCTGACCTGGAAGGAACCATTGAAAATATCTCTTTCCTGCCCCAGTCGGTTTGGCTCAGTGGACAGAGATTCCAGTCAAGGGCACATGCCCTGGTTGTGGGCTCGATCCCCGGGAGGGGGCGTGCAGGAGGCAGCCGATCAATGATTCTCATCAGTGATGTTTCTATCTTTCCCTCTCCCTTCCTCTCTGAAATCAATAAAAATATATTTTAAAAAAATAGATCTCTTTCCTTCACAAAGTTGATTACATAATACAAGTCACTATTTTACTAGCAGCAGGAGTTACTGCTACAACAATGTTTTGTTTTATGGGGGAAGGGGGTAATGGAAGTTCCCACATAGAGCACTGTCAACTGTCGTGTAAACACTGTGATAAGAACCCATCCCACAGTCTGTGGTTCAAGTGGGGGAATGTGGCCAATGTTCACCACGGGTCCGTGGGACAGAAGAGGTTACATACATTTGGGGCTGCAATTGTGGGCCTAAAAACCAACTTCTGGCTAAATAGGAAAAAGAATGAAGAGTAATTCATTCATAGCATTTTAGTAAATATACACCGTGTGTGTGTGAGCAAATAACTGATCTTTAAGCTGATTTTGTGCAAAGAGGCCTATTTGGTGAAATAAATAGGTGAAAAAAATACTTTCCCACTCATTAAAAACAAATCCAACTAGCTCTTTCTCACATGCAAAACTGTCATAACGCCCTGGCTCTGAGGGCCAGGTGCGGTATATTTATACCATGGAATACTATGCAGCTGTAAAAAAGAACGATCTCTTACTGTTTGAGACAGCATGGAGTGACAGAGTATTACGCTAAGTGAAATCAGCCAGTCGAAGAAAGACAAGTATCATGTGATCCCACTCATATGTAGAATCTAATGAACAAAATAAACTGATGAACAAAATAGATCCAGAGACATAGAAGCATGGAACAGACTGCAGAATCTCAGAGGGAAGGCGGGGGAGGGTGGGTAGGTAGGGAGTGCATAACCCATGGTGAAGGTCTGGGGTGGGGGGGGAGGCAGGAGCGGGGCTAGAAGGGGTCAAATGGGGGGAGGGGGACATATGTAATACATATGTAATACTTTCTTTTTTTTTTTTTTTAATTGATTTTTTACAGAGAGGAAAGGAGAGTGATAGAGAGCCAGAAACATCTCTGAGAGAGAAACATCAACCAGCTGCCTCCTGCACGCCCCCCACTGGGGATGCGCCTGCAACCAAGGTACATGCCCTTGACCGGAATCGAACCCGGGACCCTTGAGTCCGCAGGCCGATGCTCTATCCACTGAGCCAAACCGGTTCTGGCCATATGTAATACTTTCAACAACAAAGATTTAGGTGTTTTTGTTTTTGTTTTTGTTTTTTAACAAAGATTTAGTTTTTAAAAAAAAACATATCCTCGTGTGAGGATTATAACAAAACAATAGGTGGGAAATTGTGGGGCTCTTAAACCTGTGGGTCGCCCTTTGGGGGTCGAACGACCCTTTCACAGGGGTCGCCTAAGACCATCAGAAAACACATATATAATTACATACTGTTTTTGTGATTAATCACTATGCTTTAATTATGTCCAATTTGTAACAATGAAATTGGGGGTCACCTCAACATGAGGAACTGTATTAAAGGGTCGCAGCATTAGGAAGGTTGAGAACCACTGTCTTAAAGGCTGGAAGATATTCAAAACGTGACCTAGCACTGACCAATCAGAACAGTGGCCTGGCTGCATGGCTGCAGCAAGTCCAAGAGACCCTCACCACCCCTGCATTAACCCCCATTACTTGGCTGTGGGAATTCATTGCTCAGGAGAGGGACAGGGCTGGCTGGAGCTTCACATGGATGGCACTCGGGATTTAGGCAAGAAGAGAGGCCACTCAGCCACTGGCAGAGAAGAATTTCAATATTTTCACAACTATTGTGGCCTTTCCATTGAGCACTGGCTAAAAGGTCAACCCTGCTGACAGGCAACAGTGAAAAGTTCCACTTGACCGAGTAAACAGCGAATGAAGGGAGATAATGGAAAAACATCTGGGATTACACTACAAGGGACCTTGAATTCCAAGATGAAGAATCTAGACAAAGATTAAGCAATACAGAGCCACTCAGAATATGTTGTCGACACATTCGGATCACAACAGATTGGACGTGGATCTGATAGTGTGTGGCCTTTTTGGAGTAGAAATTGAACGTGCATGTGATAATTTCCTGTGGCTTGTTAGGAAAGAGCAAATTTCTCAACTTTGAAACAATAGTTGAGGACCTAAACACAACTATGAGGAGGACTTTGCTGGTTTCCAACCATCAGCATGAAAGATGTCTGGAAGAACATAAAGAAAACTAAATGTGGCCCTGGCTGGGTATCTCCGTGGTTAGAGCATCGTCCAGCTACACTTAGGTTGCGGGTTTGATTCCCAGTCAGGACACATACAAGAAGCAACCAATGAATGCATAAATAAGTGGAGCAACAAGTCGATGTGTCTCTCTCTACCCCCCACTTCCTCTCTCTCTTTCAAATCAATCAATGAAAATTTTTAAAAAATAAATAAATGTGGGCAGACAGTGGAGAAAAGCCAATAGTTAAAACAGTTAGCCCCCACCTGCTTGCACAGGGACTCTGGCTGCTTTGAAGATGCCATCTCTCAAACGTGAGGGAATGAAGGGGGATGGCTATGAGGACAGAGACAAGGGGAAGTGAGCGGAGGGAAGGGCTTGGACTCCATACAGCTCCTCATGATGTGGTGACCCCCAATTTCATTGTTACAAATTGGACATAATTAAAGCATAGTGATCGATCACAAAAACAATATGTAATTATATATGTGTTTTCCGATGGTCTTAGGCGACCCCTGTGAAAGGGTCGTTCGACCCCCAAAGGGGTCGCGACCCACAGGTTGAGAACCGCTGGCTTAGCGGGATCACGTTCATGACGCCCCACATCAGCAGAGCACAGTGTACAGAGCACAGCCATACCGCAAGGAGTCATTCACGTTCTATAACGCTCCCCATTTAAAGAGCCCTTTTGTATTTATTATCTCCTTAATTATTATCCCCATTTCACACTTGAGAAAACTACAGCTCAGAATTAGGCAACAGTTCCTCTAATAAGAGAGAGGGCTGGAACCCAAAGCCAGGCCTTCAGGCTGCGCCCGTGCTTAACTGCAGTAGTTTGGGGTTTGGAGTTTTGTGGTTGAACTGTTCCCGGTTTAGAGGGAAGTTGAAGAGCAAGGTGCTCCACTCCGCACACATCCCCGCTCTGTTAACTGTCCTCGGTGGCCCCCTCTCCACCTCCCCGCTTCCAGGGAACTCCAGCTCCACGATGCGGGCCACACCCCACGCTGCATGATGTTAAAGGGCACCTTTCCGGGTATCCAGCCTGAATGAGCAGAATGAGTTCCTCCACCCACGGATATGGCCGGTGCAACTTTTAATTCCAAAAAGTAAAAAAGCTTCAAGGTGCACAGGGCAAGGGGAGAGAGAGAGAGATGGTTTAAGGCTCGGATGGGTTTCCTGTGCGTTGTAAGGCGGACAAGTCCCGATCTGCACGGCGGGGGAGCGGAGCAGGGGCGGGCGCAGTGAGTCAGGCCGGCTGCGGGGCGGGGACAGGCGGGGGACTGGGCAGGGACCGCGGGGCCCCAGCCCAGAGCTCGCCGCGCCGCTTCCCGCTCACAGCCTCTGCGCCTCGCTCCGCTCCGACATGGTAAGCCCGACTTTTTACTTGTCTTCCTCTGGAATCGAAAGGAAAAGCCACCGCATCCTTTCCACCAGGCTTGATCTGTGGCTTCTAGGTGGACGTGGCAGGAAAAAGCAATCCGTGGGAGGGAACCGGGAAGAGAGGACGGAAGGGAAAAAGCCCTAATGTTCTACCTGGAGCAACAGCCCAGGGGTGGCCCCCGGAGAGCCTTTGTTTTCCGGGGGGAAGAGAGGGCTCGGGCTGAGGGGTGGGAATTGCATGGCCAGCGGGGCGGCGGCTGCCCCAGGTCCCTCAGGCGCGGAGGGGCGGGGTCCCTGCTGGTGCTGCGGGCCCGCGCCCCCGGATCCCGGAGCCGGGAGCCACATTACAGACTGGGGTGGAGCTCTGTGAGCGGCTGTTCCTGTGGACCAGGAAGGGCCCATTTCTGAACAGTCGTCTGAGCCCTGGGAAAATCCAAGTTTCAGTTAACTACAGGCAAAGGGCCAGGACAGAGACGGAAGCCAGCCCGTCCCCGGAGCAGAAGCTCAGCCAAGAATGTGGAAGAGCCCTGCCCAGCTAAGCCCCTCCCTTCCTTTTCCTCCCCCGCCCCCTTCTTTCAGGCACTCACTGCGCCACCTGTGTCCCCCCCTTAGCTCCTGCCATCCCCACCTTGAATTCTCTACCTTTGCAATGAAGCCACCTCCAACATCTGCCTCCTCTTTGGTGCAGGGAGTCAGCAAACTTCCACCCAGGGACCAAATGGGGTTTCTGGACTTTGCATTTTTCAGTGGTTGAAAGAAAATCAAAGGAAGAATAATACTTTGTGACATGTGAAAAGTATACGAAAATCAAACTTCAGCATCCACAAATCGAGTGTTATTGGCGCAGGGCCACACCCATTCATTATGAGTTGTCTCTGTGGTTGCCGGTCCGTTACAAAAGTAGAGTGACGAGCCGTTATGGACCACACTGGCCCAAAATACTTATCATCTGGCCGTTTACAGAGCACATTGGCCAACCCCCTGCTCCAGTGTGTCAATCTGTGTCCCCACCTACTCTTTTCCTCTTCTCCTTTCCATGCAACAACGGACGAAGTCACATGGGAACTTGGAAAGGCAGAGCCAGCACCACCAGGTGGTGAAACCTGGCATGATGCCCTGGAGCGGAGGGGGGGGGGGGGAATGCCACTGGGGGTCCTTGGAAGGAAAAGGGGGGTGTTGGTTAAGAATGAGAACCTCAGTACTGGAGTCTGCTTTCAAGTGTTACTTATTCACATTCCTTTTTTTTTCTTCCTCAAATGTTGAGTGTTTAATTTGCGTTGTTAAAATTCGTTCACTATCATAGTTTCCACCAAATACAACTCTGAGGTGCAGTGAGCTGTGTGGAGTGCTGGCCTCGGGGCAGGAGACCTGTTCTCCTCCCTTTCAGCAAATGCCCCACCCTGAGCATTGCCTCCCAACACCCCTCCAGCTCTACAGATTTCACAATTCCATTTCAGTAATGTGATCGCGGTGTTTCTTGCGTTTGGTCTGGAAAATTACCTCTGGGGAGAAGGGAGGTCTCTCCCTGTGGCTGATAGCAAGTTTTCAAGAGGACAAACAGAGTCTAAATGACCGCAGTCAAGAACAATGTTGGGGGGGGGGGGGGAGTAAAGCAGAGGCCACAGTGAAACTGGAAAAAGCAAAGCAATCTGAATCCCACAGGGAAACTGGGCAGAGGAAGCCGCTGTGGACCTATGGAACGGTCACAAGGCCCTTGCCCCTTGGTCTGGAACCTTCTGCCCCATCTGGCACGCCCTCCCAGCCAATCCTGTTCCCAGCCAATCCTGTTCCCATCTGACACAGTAAGACAGTGCGATTTTACTAGGAGTCCTGATAAGAAAAGCGGATGTGCAAACACATGTTTCTAGGCTGTGCTATTTTGTTTCTCCCCCAAACCCTGAACCGACCAACACTTTTCTCTCCTTAAGAAAAAGTTCCAACAATGTGACCTTTGGGAAAGAGCCCGCCTCTGGAAGGGCTTCATAGATTCGCCCAGACGCAGCGGGCAGCCGGCACCTGGCTGGGCTGGTAAAGCGCCAACTAGCAGAGAGACTGGGAAGGGAACAGCCTCCAGGAAGGAGGGAGGGAGACCCTCAGCCACACAGCCTCGGGGCTCTGATCAGTCTTTAGCTCATTAATTATGGGGCCTGAAAGCTTCCACCTCCGGGCTCCAGGAAGTACAACTCAAGAAAAGTCACCACCCACACATAGACCATTGTCAATGCCCCAGATAAAGCCTCAGAGGAAGGGTGTGGCCCGCAAGTGTTCCAGAAAGTCTGCAGTTGCTGCTCTTATCCACCAGGGGGAGCCCAGCAGTTCCTCACTTCTCGGCCCGAGGTGCCCACTAGAATGATGGGCACACTCAGCAGGACAGAATTTACTTGAAGATTTCTCTTGAAGGAACGCAGAGCCCAGCACAGGCTTTGAATCTCCTGCTCCTGGTGCAACCACAGCCGTGGTTCAGCTCTGTAGAAGGCATGGGGACTGTGTGAGCAGCCATCTGAGAGCCCCCATACCAACCTTCCTGGTTTGAAGTAACCAGAGAAGTCCTACCAGTCATTCCTGTGGGAATTCATGACATCTGCAAGTAGAAGGAGCAAAGGCTGAGGACTGCAGAAAGGATCTGGAGGGCAAGATTCCAGGGATGACTCTGCTATGCTTGATATGCACATGAATTTGTGGGTGTATAGTTAGTTATACATCTATTTACCCACGTGTTCCAACAATACCAGTAGACCCTGTCACCCTTACTCTCATCTTGGCAGCCTGCTGCTTTCAAGCTTAGCCACATGCTCCATACTTCCTCTCACTGTATTTCTCCTGGAATAACCATGACGCGATGTGGGAGGGAAGCTCACAGGATGTGACTTTTTGTTCCTGTCTTAGGCCCCTAAACCCTCTAAAAAATGACCCAGTCCTTTAGGAACTGCTCTGACCCAAAATGAAGAGATGAGATTCTCTGGAGTGTTCTCTAGCTTCCGGTCTTTGATACGTTGCCCTTGTCTGAGCCCTGAATTTTTTTTTTTTTTCTTCCAAGGCAAAAATGGCCAGCCCTACAGAGACCGAGCGGTGCATCGAGTCTCTGATTGCTGTTTTCCAGAGGTACGCTGGAAGGGACAGTAACAACTTCACACTCTCCAAGACGGAGTTCCTAACCTTCATGAACACGGAACTGGCTGCCTTCACAAAGGTACGGGTCCCAGCCCTCACCCCCAAGCTACCCAGAGCAGGAAACAAGCCTGCAGACTGGCCAGGAAGGAAGCAGACTGGCCAGCAGCTAACCCCCACCCCACACTCCTGTCTCCTTTTCATTCATTCGAAGCTGGAGGTCCACATAGCAGCCTAGGCTGAGCTCCTAGGCCTCAGAGTGAGCTCAGAATGACTAGTAAAGGATCTCCTCTCTCTTTTTCTTTGAATAAGATGTGTTTTCAAGATCAAAGTTATGAAATTACCTGACATAGGGAGAGCTTCCCTACCATTTAGGGAAAAGAGCTTACAAAATGGTAAATGGCCTAATGGGAAAGATTTCTAATTTTATTCCTCTACCCCAAAGCCTCTAGGGCAGTCCTGTCCAATGGAACCTCCAATGATTTTTTTAAAAAATGTTTTATATCTGCACTATCTGATATAGTAGCCACTGGCCACATGTGCCTGTTGACTTTCTAATGTAGTTCATTTAAGTAGCCATATAGAACCAGTGGCTATAAGTGTGTGCATGTGTTGGGGGTTTGGATGAGTGGGAGATAAGGCTGATAGACAGGGCATCCCATTTTCACTTCAAATCACTCGACTTTTATAGAGTTTGTATATTGGAGTTGCATGGAACACTTGAGGGGAAAAAGGTGTTCCACTGTTTTTACAAAATTGAATAACCCCTAATTGTCACATAAAGTCCCCTGAACTAGGAACCAGAAAACCTGGGTTCAGGTCTCAGGTCTTCCCCTTAGCCAGGTCACTTTACCTCTGGTTCTGTGTCTGGTTAGTGGGAATACTAGAGCCCCTACTCTTGCAAGAATAAAATGTTGGCAACATATTTGAAAGCATTTTAGAAAGAACAATAGAAAGATACTATGAACATTATTGTTGTTATTGTCTCTGCAGAACCAGAAGGACCCCGGTGTCCTTGACCGCATGATGAAGAAATTGGACCTCAACTCTGATGGGCAGCTAGATTTCCAAGAATTTCTTAACCTTATTGGCGGCTTGGCGTTAGCTTGCCATGATACCTTTAAGCGTTCCCAGAAGTTTGTCTGAAGAACCCTTGGAGCTGGCCTCCAGCCCCAGCCCCTTTCCTTCAAGTTTCCCAATCATCCTTTTCTCACAGATCACACACACCCTGAGCCCAGCGTACTTGCCACCCCATGCAGGCCGTTCCTGCTGGTAGTAATAAAACAGTTTTTTTTAAACACACATTGGAGAGTCAGTAAGTTTGTGTAAGGGAAGGAGAAGGGTGGGAGGAATGTAAATTGAATTGATTAAAGCAGTTACTGGAAACAGCACAGTAAATAGTAAAAATGCATCTTGGGTTTATTCTTATGACTAATGATGCCATCCAGACCCATCTCTAAATTACTCAGATTGATGGAGAGTTGTCACTTGTGGTCACTCTCATTAAATATCTACCCCTACTACAGGCATTGACATAGGCTCGGGATACAGTCAGCAAGACAGACAAGGTCCCACCTTCACTAAGCTTACTTTCTCAATGGGGGGAGGGAGGACTGAATGAATGAGCCCATGGCGAAGGCTTAGTAGGGGCTGGGGCGGGGAGGAGGCAGGCAATGGGGGAGAAACAAAAACAAAGCGGACATCTGTAATTCAAGATGAATTTTAAAATAAAATGGGCTCACAGACAAACATTACACTGCACATGAGGGACCACCAGTACATGCAACAGATGAGAGACTTTGCACCCAGGTAACAAGAAAGAGCAATTTGCAATGGACTTTAATGTATCTTTAAAACAGCGGTTCTCAACCTGTGGGTCGTGACCCCTTTGGCAGTCAAACGACCCTTTTACAGGGGTCGCCTAAGACCATCCTGCATATCAGATATTTATATTATGATTCATAACAGTAGCAACATTACAGTTACAAAGTAGCAATGAAAATAATTTTATGGTTGGGTCACAACATGAACTGTATTTAAAGGGCCAGAAGGTTGAGAACCACTGCTTTAAAATGTTCAGGTAAATAAAACAAGAAATAGGATACATAAAACAAGAACAGGAGTAGATGAAGAGAGAAAAAGAAGCAAATAGAGAATTTATAAATAAAATATACAGTCATGCAAATATATAAAGGATCATGAAGCTGGGCACTGCACCAACAGTTCTAGGCCCAGCTCCGGTGATGGCTGAGAGGATCTCTCCCGCCCACCTCACCTCGGGAAGACCTGGTGACTCACCTCCCCAGCCCACCTCACAATGACCCTATTGTACTGGCCATGAACCTGGTGAGAGGTGTGTTGGGAATTGGAACGGAGAGATGGAGAGGACCACGCCTGCGCAGCTGCTGCGATAAATCATGCTTTGTTTCTCGGCTCTCCCTAATCTCCTAAGTCTCCCCAGTCATCACCGAGCGCATTCTTGGATGACCACAGTCAAGACAGAAAACTCTGGGAGGGAAAAGCAAGTCTGCACTTGCTGGGAACTGGGTTCCGATGAATTTGAGCACCTGTATGAACAGGTAATCCCGCCCTCGCCCTACTTCTCTCTACTGAGACTGCAACCAAAGCAGAGAGAAGTATTCCTGTTGCCAGATTCATATTTTATCCTTACAGCGACTTAGTTGCAACATTATCATTAAACATGACCTGTGGCCTGGCCTGTGTGGCTCAGTGGTTGAGCATGGACCTATGAACCAGGAGGTCACGGTTCTATTCCCAGTCAGGGTACATGCCCAGGTTGCATCTCAATCCCCAGTAGGGGGCATGCAGGAGGCAGCCAATTAATGTTTCACTCTTACATCGATGTTTCTCTCTCTCCCTCTCCCTTCTCTCTATCTAAAAATCAATAAAAATATTTTTTAAAAAAATAAGAAACATGACCTGTGGAGTCACTGGTAAGAATGCAAAACAAAGACAAGGATCCGGGAACATTATAAATCTAGCCCATAAAGAGATGAACTGGCAGAGGAAGAAACCCAAATGTGAAAGATGGGTAAGGTATAAATTAATACCAACTGGGCAGCAGAGGTTGCTTCCGAAATGCTAGCTCACCCAGTCCTCCTTTCCTCACTACTAAACCTCCTCAACTCCTTGCAGTCCGGCAGCTTTCTCCTCCCCATGGTGAAGATTGCTTTCCCAGCATCACACAAGTCCTTGCCATATTAGCAAATCCAATAACCTGGTCGCCATCCTCAAAGTCCTCGGGCCACAGCACTGCCAACAGTGGACGGCACCCATGCACGCCTCCTGAAGTCATCTCTCTCCTGGATTCTCACCACACCACAGTCTTCATCCCCTGGTCTTAGCAAGCCTGGATTCCGGTCCTCAGCCTACCACATGCCAGTGTGTGATCTTGGCATGAGACAGATCAACAGGAGAAAATAACCAAATTTATTATGTACAGACAATATGGGGGTTCCCTAAGAATATGAGACAGATAGAGCAGTTCAGGCTTATATGCCATCTTGAGCTAAGGAGAAGCAGGGAGGTGGTGGTTTAAAACTTCAAAGGGCAGAAAGGCAATACACACGGAGATGGAAAAGTAAATGTTTGGTAAACAAATGTTTGCTAGGCCATCTTTAACAAGGAACACAGAGAAGACTGTGATCAAATTAGGGTCCTCCGTGTCTATTACACTCTAGTCCATATTAAACTAGAGTTATCTATGACAGCGGTTCTCAACCTGTGGGTCGCGACCATCGGAAAACACATATAGCATATCAGATATTTACATTACGATTCATAACAGTAGCAAAATTACAGTTATGAAGTAGCAACGAAAATAATTTTATGGTTGGGGGTCACCACAACATGAGGAACTGTATTAAAGGGTCGCAGCATTAGGAAGGTTGAGAACCACTGATCTATGATGAAAGCTCCTTTAATGATTTTCCCTGAGCCTTTCTTTTCTTAAAAATAACCAGCTTAGCCAGGTTAGCATGGCTCAGTGGTTGAGCGTAGAACTATGAGCATCAGATTCAATTCCCAGTCAGGGTGCATGCCTGGGTTGTGGGCTCGATCCCCAGTGTGGGAGGTGCAGGAGGCAGCCGATCAATGATTCTCTCTCATCATTGATGTTTCTATCTCTCCCTCCCTCTCTGAAATCAATAAAAATATATTTTTTTAAAATAACCAGCTTAAAATAATCAATACCCCAAAAGGCATATTTTGAGCAAAACTCTGCCTTCCCCTCAATGCCAAGACAAATCTCTGGCCCCAAGAAACTACACGCATTGAGGGAGACAAATAAGAGGCTGCCCAATCTGCGAGAGGAGCGGTCCCGGCCTCCCTTCACTGCCTTCTATTACAGCCTGACTCCGCCTGGAAAGGGAATTCCTCCAGCACAAGGAGTGTGTCGCCTTCCTCTGTGAGTTCCCTGGGGCAGCCAGCCCCGCAGCTGCGCGCAGCTTCCAAAATCCCAGTCTGCGGCTCTCCTCACTAGATGGCTGAGCCTGGCTGGGAAACACTGCTGGAACCAGGCCTCCTGCCAGGATCCCAGCCTGACCACAACACATGTGCTGGGAGCCACTCAGGGAGGCAGTGACCACGGGGAGAGCCAGTGTCTGCACACTCTCCCCTGCAGGTCACCCTGCCAGGGGTGGGACCAGCTAAGGCTAATCACAAAGCAGATCATTTCCACCTAGAAATGCCCCGCCAGCAGCTTGTTCAGCACCCTCCTTCCCAGGCCAGTGTCTCCCCTCCCTGTGTTGGGCAGGCACCACCCTGCTGCAGTTGCCCCAGCTGCTAATTCCAGGTGGCTGTGCCCCTTCCTCTCCCTCGGGCCCCGCAGCTCAGTATTGGCGCCCTGGGGATTCTTCCGGCACGTTTCTCTCAGATCTGTTCCGTCCTGCCCACTCTGACCAGCATCTTCCCGGTCCAGGCCTGCATCATTGCCAGCCTCGCCTCCTTCACCTCCTGGTCCACATTTTCTCCCACCTGCAGTTGGCGGTTCTTTTTTTTTTTTTAAATATATTTTATTGATTTTTTACAGAGAGGAAGGGAGAGAGATAGAGAATTAGAAACATCGATGAGAGAGAAACATCGATCAGCTGCCTCCTGCACATCTCCTACTGGGGATATGCCCGCAACCCAGGTACATGCCCTTGACCGGAATCGAACCTGGGACCTTTCAGTCCGCAGGCCAACGCTCTATCCACTGAGCCAAACCGGTTTCGGCTGCAGTTGGTGGTTCTTAATCATGCTGACATTTAAGTCGGTAGCCTGGAATTCAAAAACATCGATCACCTCCTAGCCTTTATCACTCACCCAAACCCCTTTTCTAGCAAACCCCACTGCAAAGCTACTCGCTGTGCAGCCACCAGAGGGCCCCACAGCACTAGCTAGGAAGTGAGGACACACCCTCTCCCAGTCCAGGGCGCCTCACAGCAGCTTCCAGCCAGGAAACAGGACTCCAGGGAACCCCCAGAGTCCCGCTGCTGGCTAACATTGTTGAGGAAATTAGTTCAAACCAAGCAGCCGGCCTTTCACAAGGGGGCTGAGTCATAGGCTCCATGGAGTCACATTTCTGGGGATCTGAGCCCTGCCCGGCCACATCCTAACATCAAAGAACATAGAGTATCTGTGGCTTAAATAACTTTCCCTTTCATGCAGCCCACAGAATTCCTGCCTGGACCACCACTTGTTCTCAAGTTGTCATAAAGAAAAGGGAACCGAACCTTGGCCTGGCCGACTACAGCCCACGGCGGGCAGGTCTTGTCTTGCAGAGTTCTCCCACAACACCAAGCATTCCTGGGGTTCAGACCATCTGGTGTTCCGTTCTGGCCTAATTACTTATTACCTCAAGGGACACGATCTTGTTTGCTTCCTTCTAGGAAGAGGCCTGGGAGACGGGGGTTCCTTGTGACTAGAAAGTGGAAGAGGAGGGCTAAAATTCCCAGTTTTTGCTTTGTCGGCCACCCCAACTCATAACATAGGCAGACTCAGTAACTTATGGCTGATTTTCATTAAGGTTTTGCTTGTCTCTTTTTTGAGTGTTTATTAAGAGGCTGGATATACTCGGGGAAGTATTTTAAAATAATTGAAAGACCTTGAGGGGTTGGTTCCTATCTTCAGGATAGACCCACATAAATCACTTCCTGTGACCCCCATAATAACCTGCCTCCAGCATAGGAATTTGAAACCCCCTCTGTGGCCAAGGACACAGAAGGAGCAGAGACTTGCCCCTGATGCAAAGCAATCGTGCAGCGGAGCCGGCATTCAACATAGCCTGTCTGGCTCCAACCACCCCCCACTTATTAATAATCATGATAGTTAACATGAATGGGGCACTTACTGTGTGCCGGGCACTCTGCTAAATATTTACATGCATTTTCTCATTTTATATTCACAATGTCCTTATGAGGCAGGAGCTACTATCAAGTCCATTTTCCAGATGAGAAAACTGAGGTTTGGAAAGGTTAGATGACACGTCCAAAATAGCCTTCAAGTGCCGGACAACACAAGACCCACTCCCAAGCCTGTGCTCTTCCCCACTGTTATGCAGTGTACCGCCTCTCCCACCTCCTCTCATGTCACCTCCCCTGTGCTCACCAGGCTGCAGGCACAATGGTAGCTTTTCAATTCCCCTCTCGGGTCAGTCCCTCCCAGCCTCTGCAGGTGCTTTCCCTCCACCAGAAAAGCTCCCTCCTCACTCCTCGCCTTGAAACCCTAGTTCCTCTTCTTCCTCTAAGTCTGGGCTTAAATGTCCCCTCCTCCGTGTAGTCTTCCCTGACTTTCTCCTCTCTTTCCCTTCAATTCTTCTCTCATTCAGACCCTTGTTTTTCCCATCATGGGTTTTGTTTTGCCCTTTACTTGTACTTCACTTGTCTGTCCCACTAGAATGTAAGGCTTCTGGGGGCAGAAATGTGTCTGTCTTGGTCATTAACATACCTCAGCACCCAGAACATGCCGGGTGTTAGTAGCACTCAATAAGTATTTGATAGATTATAATCATTGGATTTTGCAGCTCACCTAGAGACGAAAGCAGGTGATCTCCAACCCCAAGCTAAGAGTTCTCATGCCTTAAAAATAAAAATAAATTTTAAAAGGCTGCAGTCCTGCCCAGCTGACGTAGCTCAGTGGTTGAGCATCAACCTATGAACCAAGAGGTCACGGTTCGATTCCCAGTCAGGGCACATGCCCGGGTTGTGGGTTCGGTCCCCAGTGGGGGCGTGCATAAGGCAGCCTATCAATGATTCTCTCTCATCATTGATGTTTCTATCTCCCTCTCCCTCTTCTTTCCTCTCAGAAATCAATAAAAAATATATATGCATATATATATATATATATTTTTAAGTCTGTAGTCCTTCAGCTTCCAATTCTAAGAGATAAGTTAGCGGGGCCAGCACAGCTTCGGTGGAGCCCTCGGGTGCCTAGGGCCCAGAGGGAAGTCTGCTCAAAACTGCCCACAAATCACAGCCAGAGACCTTGCTCCGCCTCCTTAAAGCTTCTGCTGGGCAAAGTGAGGGACCCCACAGCTTAATCCTCTCTCCCTATCCTACTGCCTGCGGGGGCCCAGCCGGATGCCTTGATGGTCATTAGTTGGTTCCTTCTCTTTCCGGGCCCCAGCAGGTAGGGGTCTGTCTTTATTTTATCCATAAAGAGACTCAGGTCCACAGTGGGGAGACGGCGTGCCTGGAGCCACACAGCTGGCGAGTGGAGGAGTCACACACTCCCTCTCTACACTTCAGTGGCTCCTAGTTACCTTCAGAAGCGAGCTCCAAGCTCCCTAGTGGAGTATTTCCAGGGGCCCCAGGAAAGGCACCTCCTCTCAGGCTGAGCCTCACCCAGAGCCCTGAGGGACTCTGCTCTCTGCCGCTGCAGAACTGGGGCAGTTCCCAGAAAAGACATGCTCCCTCCCACTTCCATGCTCCGGCACATGCTCTCCTTCCTGTCTGCCCCCATAGAAAGGCTAATCCCTACTCGTCCTGTAAGACCCATATAAACAAGCAAGCAAACAAAAAGATAGCCCCCAATAGGGATCTACCCTAAGAAAATAAACATGTGGGAAAAGGCATTTGTTCAAAAGCAATCTTCTTATATCTAATTACTATCTATGACAGTAATAATGGGAATAACCTAAATGTTAAACAATGGGAAATGTTTAATAAATTATATTTCCCTATTTAGGGTGTACAAGTATAGCCACACGTGGGGGTTTGTTGCTTTGTTTTTGTTTGTTTGTTTGTTTGTTTTGCCAGCCGAAGCCTTATGCAGGCTACTGTAAATCAGGGGCCCTCAACTGAAGTGCCATGGAGGACCGCGATGACTCCCTGCTAGCGCTCCTGAATTGTCGGAGAACTCTACCCTTTGCTACAGCTGTGATTCTCACGTGAACATAATGTCTGGGCAGACAGACTGCTGAGCTAGACTGCATGGCACAACCTGACACACATGAAGAAACTAAGAAACCGTATGCATTTGCCAGGACCTGTGAACGTATGTAAGAGAGGATGACCAGGGGAGTAAATCATTCTACTCAAACAGTGTCACAATGCGCATGTGATCAGTAAAGTAGTATAACGGCTATTCATGCAACTTCATCCTTTTGAGTGTGCTGCCCAAAAATACTAACATACAAAAGAACACCATTCTATGCATTAGAGTTATGCCGTAACAGATAACCCCCCAAATCTGGGGTTCTTTCTCACCCGTGTCACTAGACCAATAGAGGTGATTCAGGAACCCAGGCTCTTCCACTCCTTGAGCCTCGAAGTCTGACAGACAGGAAGAATGTGGAAAAGTCACCTCTTAATCACCTTGGCCTGCAAGGGACACATATCACTTCCAGTCCCATTTGCTGGTGACTAGTTCCAGTCCCACCTAGGCGCAAGGGCTGCTAGGAACACGTCCCCGGCTGAGCAGCCACTTCCCAAGGACACCTCTACATTGTGACGGGAAGAACACACATTTCTGGTGGGCAAGCTCACCTCTTTGCTGCAACCACAAACCCAAAAGAAATGAAAACCACGGGGTTATGGGTTTTGCTGCTATGCCAAATGGAGAAGCGGGCCTTGTTCGTAGAACAATGCCTCCTGCTCCCGCGTTTGTACACTGGGATGTACCACAGGCATGGTGGAGAACTTGAATGCCACTTCCTCTTTGTGCCATTTGGTCTGCTCCTCTCTGTGCATCTCTCCTTCACCACCTGCCACCCCAGAGCTGGGCAGCTCTGGCTCAGGCGCCGGTCCCTGGTCTGATCAGTTGTCACCAGGGAAGCAGAGCTGTCACAGTGTGCATGTGGTTTACGAGGCACACAACTGCTTCCTGCAGAAAGAAGTGCCTGGGACCACTTCTCCCACAGAGAGATTATAGGCACGGAGATACTTGGAGCTTTATGCGCCTACCAGTACTGTTGTGTATTGGTTGAATATGACTTCAAATACACTTGTTTATGACTTAGGGGAAGTTTTACTGTACTTGTTTATGGCAAAGACAAAAAAAAGTTGTTTTGATGTAAGAATGAAGTCAGTCATGCCACGATGTCATCATTCTTCATCTGTTGTGATAAGCAGTCAGCAGCCTCGTTGCTAAGGGGCCCCATGAGATTATGATAAGAACCAGTAGAGAAGCAACATTGGCAAAGGGACATTTACACTATAAATATTGAGGTTTCCCTGGCCGGTGTGGCTCAGTTCGCTGAGCAACCCGGGTGCTGATTGAAAAGTTCAATTCCCGGCCAGGGCACATGCCCAGGTTGCCAGTTTGATCCCCAGTTGGGGTACATGTGGAGGTGACCTATCGATGTTTCTCCCTCTCCCTTTCCCTCTCTCTTTCTCTCTCTCCAAAATCAATTCTAAAACACATAAAAATACTGAGAGTTTGTGACGACTATTTGAGATTTTCCCCACAGCAGCCTGTGAAAGAGATCCCCCCCCCCCCCGCCACACACACACACACAAACACACACATACACACTGGTATCTTCATTCCCTAGTAATGTGCTCTAGCAACATGAGACTTTTTCCCTGGCAGGTTGGTCACTGATTCTCCCAAGTGCCTCCTCTGGTAAGAAGGTACACCTCATATTCGATTTGGATTTCATTTCTTCACCTTCCCTTGCCTAGAACAACAGTGTGTTTAATTTGTGATTTTTTTGGAGTTGGGGGCTTACCTATATATATAAAAGCCTAAGCAACCATCCAACCATTAGACTGGTAGCCATAAATCACAATGACCACCAGGGGCAGACGCTCAACGCAGGAGCTGCTGAGCTGTAGTGACTTGGCAGCTGCAGTTCTCGGGCGACACACTGGGAACCAGAAAGGAGGGAGCCCAATTCTGGGGTGTATCACCCAAGAACCACCCTCTCGCAATCTGGGACCCCTCAGGGGATGTCGGAGAGCTGGTTTTGGCCTGATCCCTGCAGGCCAGGCCGAGGGACCCCACTGGTGCAAAAATCCATGCACTGGGCCTCTAGTTAAGAGGGATCTACCCTAAGAAAATATTATCCTGTATGCTACTGGTTTGTAAAATTATTATAATTCCCATGGCAAACCTGTGCTAAATAAATTACTGGCAGAGACAGAATTTTCGCTGCCTCAACATAAAAAATAAGTACATAAAGTCATCAAAAGCTGCATGAGGGTAGGAACAGGGTCCATACTGCTGACCATTTTCACCACTGTATCCTCAGCACTTAGCAGTGTTTCAGAAACTCAGGTCCCTTCCATCTTGTAGCACCAAAGCCACTAGGGCCTGGGAGTATGGCTAGAAGGCTGGAAAAGACAGAGAGAGACCACAGTGTAGTTGAATCATTACTTGTTGAATGGAAAGAAAAAAAGAGAATGAGCTCTAGCCGGTTTGGCTCAGTGGATAGAGCATTGGCACCCAGACTGATGGGTCCTGGGTTCAATTCCAGTCAAGGACACATACCTCAGTTGCAGGCTCATCCCTGGCCCTGGAAAGGGTGAGTGCGGAAGGCAACCAATCAATGTGTCTCTCTCACATTGATGCTTCTTTCTCTTTCTGTCTCTTTTCCTCCCTTCCACTCTCTCTAAAAATCAATGGAAAAATAGCCTCAGGTGAGGATTAACAAAAAAAAAAGAGTAAATGAATGAACATTTATACATACTATTTAATGGCATGAAAATAGTCAAGATAAAGTATTATGAGACAAAATAAAATAGAATACATCATTTTAAAATCAGTGTGATCACAATTTAAGAATCACATCAAGCCCTGGCCGGTTTGGCTCAGTGGATAGAGCATTGGCCTGAGGGCTGAAGGGTCCCGGGTTTGATTCCGGTCATAAGCAACCGTCCGACCTGGTAGCCATGACACGCAATGACATAGGCTAATGCTCAAACCATTGAGCCACACGGGCGGGACTCCTATAGTGTTCTTTTACCATTCACTGAACTCGTGGATTTTAATTGTTTGTGTATCTATCTTTCAACAAGACTTGAAGCTCTTTGAGAGGAGTGACTGAATCCCAAGGGCCCGGCACATACTAAGCATTCCAAAGGTTTGTGAATCAAATGAAGAAATAAAACAAGGACTATTCAGACTCAGGCGTTCTTATTCTAACTCCGGCTGCATTTTCCCTGGAACTACAGGGATCCAGGACTCTCTCCACTCTTGACTGTAACCTGGGGCCTGGAAAGAACTCGGAAGCAACGGGAAGATTTGGAAGAACTGCTCCCCAGAATAGTCGGCACCAGGGTTGCAGGAATGAGAGTTGTGATCCGAGTGGGGATTTCCTGGCAAGAAAGAGCCCAGATGAGTCACATCGCAGCGCTTGAAGGGTTCCCTGAGTCTGCGCATTCCTTTGGGATCACTCACTCCTCCCAGGGCCTCCCTGGGGGACAAAGGAAAACCCAGGCCTGGACACTGAGCCCTTTTCCTCCAACAGCTGCGAGTAGTTTGCCTTTCACCCTAAACCACAAAATAAATGGAAGGGGGCGGGATATGCATCCTCTAGGAAACACTTAGGCTTTTCGCTAGATTTCTTCCAGAAATTTCTTCCAAAGGGCGCTGAGGACCTAACAGGCCAGATGCAGGACAAAAAGGAAGCTTTGAAACAGGTTTTAGCGGTTTCAACAACTGTAGCTGAACTATGACCCAGAGAAGCCAGACACGCTATAAGGAATAAATCCCTCTCCACAAAGGATTTGTAAGGCCCCCGGAGCTGACCAGACCCACCGCACCCTCCCTCCCCACCCGCGCGGGGCAGGCAGGGGGCTATGAGCTCGGCTCCTCCGAGAGATGCCCGCGGACCCGGGGGCAGACCCCGGGCGCAGACCGCGAGGACGCCCTTCCGCGGGCCCCTCCCTGCGGTGTCATCTAGAAAAGAATTCCTCGACCTGGTCGTGGGCCCGCGCGCCCCGCCCGCAGCACCGCGGGATCCTTTGATTTCCGCATTCACTCTCTCTCTCTCTCTCTCTCTCTAAAACCAAGCCCGAGAGCAAAGGCACAGCCGAGGGTGGGGAAGTCCGGAGACATTCCCGGGTACTCGCTTGGCGGCGGCGAAGTTTACGGTAATGTTGTCCCTGGGAACGGGCGGAGGCCACGAGCAAGGTCCCTACGCACCCTCAGGGCGAGGAGGGTGTGAGCGCTGCGCCCGGGGCGGAGGGGGGGCAGGAAGAGGCGGGAGGAGAGGCTCGGCCGAGACACCCGCCCCGGCTCCTCCTGCTCCCCCACCCCCACCCCCACCTACTAAGGCTCCCCGCGCGCGGCGCTCCGCTCACTGGCCGCGCGTCCCAGCAGCCTCCCAGCAGCCGACGATCCTGCCGTGCCTCCCGCCCAAGGTGAGTCCGGCCCGCGGCTCCCGCCTGTCCCTGACCCGGACCGGGACCCGGCGCCCAGGGAAAGGCCCTGATCACCGCCCCGGCCCACCCGCCAGGCTTCGCGGGGTCTCCCAGCGCCTGGGAGGGAGGAAGGATGGGCCATGGTTGTCCGTGCTCTGGCCACACTCGGGCGAGGCGAGCAGCGCCCTGGCGCGACCCTCCCCAGATTCCGGCGGACCCGGGGAGGGGGGCTCGCCCTTTATTACGGGAGGTCGGTGTTGGTGCCCCGGGGTCCGAGCTCTCCTCCCTTGCTTTACTCCCACTTGCCTACTTTTCCACTGGTCCCCCCAGTTAAACGAACCCCTGCTTTTGGCCCCTTGTCTTGGCGGCATGCTTTTTTGTGGGCTCCAGCTGCGGGCTGACCTCTGTCCAGCTGTTCGAATCCTCCCCCGCCTGGGCCGCCAGAGCAGGCTCCGGAGGGCTGCGGTCGGCTGGGTAGGGCCGGGCAGGTTGGCAGCTGGCGGATACCCTTCCTAAGGGACACTCGGCCCCTGGCCCTGAGGCTTCAGGTTGTGCTTCCTGTTTGTCTGCTAGACGTGAAGGTTCTCACTGCTGAGGGAGGGAGGCAGGGAGGGAGGGACGTCTATTTGATTTCTTTATAAAGCAGTTTTGCAGGGGGCGGGGGCGGGGAGAGGACTGTGTTAAGTGATTTCTCTACTGAAAGCGTTTCCCCCTCTCGCTACCTCAATCAAACAAATGGAACTAAAAAGAAATAGGGAAAGAACAGTCTTGGCGAAGGACCTTCCAACCCAGATTAATCTGGCCCAGTGCAAATGAGACAGAGATGTGCTGGATACCTGGTCACACTTGAACTTGGCCAAAAGAATAGCACCTCCTCCAGCCCTGGACCCTGCACTCTCCAGGCTCAGCTGGGCCCCACCTAGCTGAAACCAGGACTTTGCCCGCTGGGTGGGAGTGGTAAGACCCGCTGAGGGCTGGGGGCCAAACCCTGCACAGCTTTAGGCCAGACTCTGGAATCCATTAAGCCCACCCACCCCCACCCCTTCTCTCTGTGGGGAGCTGGGAGCATTCTGCAGGGCGTGGCTAGCACAAAGGGCTCCAGGATTCTGCGAGTGGATGGAGGCCTGTGACTCAGCTCTGAGACCATGTGGGTGTGGCCCTGACGGTCCTGGCTACTCTCGGCAGATGGTTTGGACAGAACACTCCCTGAAGGGAAAGGGGAACTGTGCCATCTTAGAGGGCATTTTCCAAGAGGAAGTGAGTCACACCAGGACTGGCTGGCAATCTGAAGGAGAGAAGGGCTCTCTTAGTTGAACTATGGATGAGGGCAGCAATTAGATGGGCAAGGCCATGATGAGACCGCTGCTGGGTTATCTGCCTTACGCTTGTTGGCAGGCTGCGTCAGCTTCGCTGGGGAGGCAGCTTTTCTGTTCAGGGGCTTACAGTTGCAGAATTCCACTCCCCACCCCAGCATGCGCGCACACACACACACACACACACACACACACACACACACCCCTGCAGCCAGTCTGAGTTTCAACCTGCAGCAATGGATTTTTATATCCTGCACTTCAGGTGAGGCCAGGTTCATGGAAACACCCTCTCAAAGATCTTTGCCTCCAACGTGTTTCGGCAAATTGCAAAAGATAACGAACGCCAGGGGTTGGAGCAGGAATGAGTTCATAGAACTCATTTGAAATTTCTTCGTCAATCCTGCCCCCACAGATTCCTGTCCAGTGTCTACTTAATCACCTCTTCTAAATGGTATATGCCTTCCTCGACAGCCCAAAGCCCTTTCTTCACGGTCCCTGATCCACCATGTGGAGTTTCTTATTCCAGTTCCTCAAATGTTCTTGAGCGTCCACTGGGCACAAAGCATCCTGATTTCCAGGCGATGGATGCTCTTCCCTGTTTCCTGCATACCACGTCAGATGAGCCTTTTCCTCCCAGGTCTGGCTTCTGGCCAGCCTCCCAAGCAGCAACCTCAGTGAGAGCAGGCCTCGGCCGGGGCGGAGCTGAGACTGGGTGCCTCCCTGCTTTCCACTGACAGTTCCAAAAAAATGTGACTTTTTCAGAGCACTACCCACTTGGTATGGCCTTGGCTACAGCCCAGTCTTTTAAAGTTGGGGAAAACAATGGAATCTTTTCAGGGCTATAATGTATAAATTAGCACTCAGAGTGCTGGGAAAGCTGGACTGCCGGAAGTTTTAGGATCTTTTTTAAGCTTTACGTTTTCTTGGAAACACAACAATTTGGGAATATTGCATCAAAAGCAACAAGAACGAATTACTTATTTCTGACAATGTTCAGCACTTCCTAGCCCTTCACTAAATAACTACCACCCAACCCGCCAGTGGATTTAATACCAGTTGTCACAATGGCTATTGTTTGACCGTTCAGGATGATTAAGGAATAGGAGATGGGTGTACACCATTGGGGTGAAGAAGGCTTCTGCCTTCTCTCTTCCTATTGGGTTGCACCTGGAACTTTTCCTTTGCTGCCCACTTTCTCGTTGGGCGAGTTTTATGTTTGGTGAATGGCTGGAGACACAGCCTGGTCCATTGCCCCAAGTCCCTTTTTCTTAATTTCCTTTGGGGATCAAGTTCAAGAATGTCTTCTGGGTTTAATTTTCAAAAAAAAAAAAAAGGAGGGGGTTCTTTTCAAAATCTCTGAAGCAAAAGGAAGGAAACCTCAAACACATTTAGAATAACAGATGTTTGTTTTCAGTGACACCCTGCCAGTAATTTTCTGGGTGGGCTGTAAGAAAACGACAGTATGGATGAGCGAAGTAAATCAAACCTCTTGCTCTTTAGAAGGAGCCTTTGTAAAATTACGGACTAGATCTGGGCATGGGTCCAGAGCAAACATTTGGGATTGCTCAGGAGCAGGACTTCTGTAAGGAGGCCTCCTGCTTCCCTGCTACTCCTGGGAGCATCGAAATTGACTTTATTATCAATTTCATTCTCACTGATTCGTAAGCAGCCTCTAATGGGGCAGAGGGCTAGCTACTGGGACCCTGCTCAAGGAGCCCACAATCTGGTGAGAAAAGAAACAAACACAATTAACTAAAGGTTATGACATCTTTTTAAATAGTATGTCATTAGCTGGGAAACTTCCCAAAGGCAAGCACTGTGGAGTGAGTGTGAGTATGTGTCTGTCTGTCTCTGACACATGACCAGGACATGCAAAGTGTAGGAGCTCCGGAAATGGAAAATTGAATTCTCTACATCTGTGGAGTCCAGAATAATTTCTTTAGAGAAAACTACACAGAGAGACAATGGACTTCCGAACCTCCACTCTTAAAGACCTATTGCCCAGGCAAACAGGAAATACACAGATATCAGAATAAAATGATTCGATAAAAAGTGAGTGAACAATGAGGTAGTTACATCCCATGGAGCTCACAGTGAGAGAGCAGAGCTGGAGAGGCATGAAGTAGAACTTGGGATGGACCCACACACGAGAGAAACACAAGAGTGCGAAGAGAAAGAGAAGTCACGTCTGGGTCTGACCAGACCTGTTTAGCAGGACGCATATTTTCCCTCTGCGTATGGAATGTGCTTTTCTCTGTACTCGACTGTCTCGCTCAGAGGCGGCCCCTCTTGGGCCCCTTTCCCGGCCCTTCCCAGCTCTCCTGTCCTCCTGCCCAGCTTGAGCTACCAGGTTTGCAACCCCGACTTGAGTGATCACACCTGCCAAAGGGATTACTTGATTCATTCATTCCGTCATTTAGCAAACACTTATTTAGTGTTTCTGGATAGAACAGAATGATTCACAGTTCCTATCCCAGGTAGAGAGACAGGTGAACAAATAAATGAGTGTTTCAGATACAGGAGGAGGTTGCCTGGGGCACAGAGAGGACCCTGCTGCCCCTTAGCCCCAGGCCCCAGGCCCTCCAGTGAAAAGTGTACCCAAGCTAGAAGCAAGAGTCCCACCCCCGACTGCATGAGGAGATAAGAGGGGGTGGAGCATGAGGGTGGGGGATGGAAACCCCAGGTTCAAGTCCCTGAACTGCTGCTTTAGCAACCTACGGTCAGTGCTGCAGTCAGCCAGCCCCACCCTGCAGTCCGCCCCGCCCTGCAGTCCCCACCCCCCTCCCGCCCTGCAGTCCGCCCCGCCCAAGATGGGAGGGCTGGCAGCGCTGACTCAGTGGGGCAACCGCTGCTCTTGGAAAGAGCTGCATGACCCATCCGCTACCAAGAGAACAGCTTTAATCATAACATGTCGCCCTTCCCCTCATTCTTACTGTGAAACCAATGCGCTGGCTCTTCCTTCAAAACAGAGTTAACGGGTCCGTAGGCCTGGTCAGCGCCCTCTGGAGCCCAGGTTACTGAGGAGACAGCAGCCATCTCATCCGGTTTCCAAAGCTATTTTTACCTTCAGGACCTTACACCTCCTGGCTAGTCGCTGCTCTTCTTTCTTATGGCAAATGCAAGACAAATAGTCAGCCGGCTGCTGTATTTACAACCCATGTGCTGAACACCCAGGAGAGAAGGGGGAGGGGTCCAGTGGGGCAGGGATGTGGCTTCAGAGAGGAATGCTCTGCTCTGTTCCTTAGTGAGGAGCACAGATGAGGAGGGGGTGGGATTGGGGCCTGAAACCTCAGTGCTGACTAAGAGCAGACTGTCCTCACCCCTCTTGAGGAAGATATTCAAGGGTGGCCAAAATTTCCTCAGCTTCCCACCCGTTTCTCTCAGAAGTTCCTACATTCACCTGGTTCCTAGGTTAGGGCTCCTTACTCTGGCTTTGCAGGGCACGTTCCTTCTGCTCTGCCCCATGAGGAAAGGGAACCGGGTGTCCCACAACCCGTTCCAATTTCTGGGATCTTTGGGAATTCATCATGGAGGGCTCTGTGCTCTACACTCTGTACTCTACTGTTTCTGAGCTTGGGCGCAGGTATTTTTAAACCTTTCCTGAGTTATTTCAGAACTGGAATGGGATCCCACATCCTTCTCCCATAGGTGACTCACTCAGTTGAGTCTGAAGTTGCTGGCCTTCAAGAACTAAGCCAGCCCACGGCCATCTGAAGCCGCAGGGGAGATGGGGACGAGCCAGACCCGACTGCGTAGGAACAGAGGGGAAAGGGTGTGTTTGGTCCCGTGGAATTCAGCTCACAGCGGACCTTGAGCATTAATTTGCTGCTCTCTCCAAGAGAACCGCCTTCCAGATGAATCATGCCCCACTCTGGTTTATAGCACTCGTTAGAGTAGCACATTCTTTGGCATGCTGGTTCACGTACTTTCCTGGGTATTCAGGGGTAGAATTTACTATTCTTAAGTGTAATTGCTCAATCATCATGTTCACCAACCCCACCTTCTCCTCTGTAAAAGATAGCATTTAGGGGTCTGTTTTGAAAACACACCTGTCAGCAGCAGAAACCTGACCAAAAAGCCTTTCTCAGGTTCCTATTGGCCACTCTCTAGCAAGGGAAGGTCCGAGCCTCTCCTTCAACTTGTGCGCAGAACCTGTTCTTGTGTTTTGTTGTTGCTGTTTTAGGGAACAGTATGTAACAGCCTCCATTCAAGTTCACCTGTTTCCTATCCAGTAGTGACGTTAGGTGATGTTAGCCAGCTCTATTCTGGCCAAAGCATTCCTTCCAATGAAGTCAAATCCATTGAGCTTCTATCAAGTACTAAACACTGGGTCTTAATGAGACATGTACCCCCCAGATCATTATACCTGAATATAATCTGACATGTTTTCTTTCTTTTAAACTCTTCATGATGAAAGCTCTTGCTCTCCCACTGCACCCCAGACTGTGAAAGTAACTTTTCTGTTCTTGCTGCCCAAAATATATCAGGTCCCCAAAGGGTTAGGATATACTGTTACTTCTTCTCAAGGAACTAGATAATGAACTTTGGGTAGCTATTATTCAGGTAGGACAACTGCATTTACTACCAAAGATGCAAATAAATGTCTTCATTACAATCACTAACAAGTTCAAAGCTTTAGTAGAGAATACATACCCAGGAGGTCAAATTCATTCGTAAGCAGATTTCTAAGCCTTAGGATTAGACTGAACCAGGTTACCAGTTGTGCTTGGAGGGCTGAAGTTGCCCTACTCACCAGGCTTGACTGTGTGGGTTGTTGGTATTCCACCATATCTGAGAGTCTCATTTACCAGCGCCAAGAGAAATGATGAAACATATATTCTTTCAATAGGTTCTTTGTCCATTAAGAAGAGGGATACTGATCTTGCCTTTCCAAATGATTAGAGGTCTTACTTTTCACTCCGTGATTTATGCAGAATTTGCGGGTAACTAGATGAATCCCTCATTCAGAGCATCAATACCTGTGGTGCCTATTTCCATCAGCAGGAGGCCCAAAACCAGGGGTGAATTGGTTCTTAGACTTACTGGATTTTGCAGCTGGAAAGAATCAAGTGAATGATCTAATCACCCTCCTTCCAATTATTCTCAAAAGATTGGCAATACTTACAGCTTAAAAGTTAATGTAGCCCTGGCTGGTGTTGCTCGGTTGGTTGGGCGTCATCCCGTTCACCAAAGGGTTGCTGGTTCAATTCCCAGTCTGGGCACATGCCCAGGTTGTGGGCTCACTCCCCTGTGTGTGTGTGTTTGGGGGGGGCGTTTTAGAAGGGGGGTGTGCAGAAGGCGGGTCAATCTATCTGTCTCTCTCACATCGATATTTCTCTCTCTCCCTCTCCCTTCCTCTCTCTCTAAAAATCTATTTAAAAAAACTTTTTTTTTAAAAAGTTAGTGTAAACTCTGTTTCTTTACATCCTTTAATATGTTTCAACAGACCTCACCAAAATGCCGTCTCAAATGGAACACGCCATGGAAACCATGATGTTCACGTTTCATAAGTTTGCTGGGGATAAAGGCTACTTAACAAAGGAGGACCTAAGAGTACTCATGGAAAAGGAGTTCCCTGGATTTTTGGAAGTAAGTATTGAAAGGCTCAGAAAGAACCAGACATGAAGTTCTAGGCCCTGGTTCCTTTCCCTTCTTTCCACCCCTTCCCTGTGGAGGTCCCGATTAGAAAGGTGTTTTCACTCACTTATTTATTGAACATTATTGAGTGTCTACTGTGTATAAGCTACTGTAGGGGGAACAAGGTAAAGGAGACACAGCCCCTGCCCTCAGGGAGCTTACAATGGGAAGTGAAACAAGACTGCACACAAATAACTATAACATGAGGTGTTTGCTAGAAAGAGTCATCTGCACCCATTGAGTTGCAGGAAAGCCTTTCACCAGGATCACCAGCAAGGCTACCCGGTTGCCCGCAGGTCCATAAACCTGGCATTGGAGATGCCACCTGGTCACATTCACTTTGAGCAACCTGAATCGCCCTTCTTAAATCCCTTCAGATAAAGGCTTTTAAAACTTTTTCCCAATTCTAAACTCAAGAAATGGTGCCACGCATCTGCTGAGAGCCAAGCATCACTCCAGAAATCATTGCTTTTCATACTGAAAATGCTCTGAGAACACAGGAGCACAGCTTGAGTTTATATCTCACCTTCGTCAGACTGAGGGATCGTGCAGACTGGAAGAGGACTCTGCCATCAGCTCAGATACATCACTCAGGGCATCAGGCCATGAGGCACAGTTGTCCTGTTACATTGTGGGCCCTCAAGAGAGTTGTTGCATTTCAGTGAAGGTGAAACATTGCTTGACAGAATATTAGATGAAAATGCAAGTCCTTTCCCTGCCACAACTGGAGTCACTTGAAAGGATCATTACTGAGCATGGTGTGGAATAATGCATTAGCCTCTACAAGGCGAAGAGAGATGATAGTAAAAGGCCTCTTGTCCTCTGCCTGGACAATATCACATTAGCCAAGACCCTGACTCCTGACCCAGTAAATGCAGGGTTTTGTAGCACACTGTGATTTACATGTCAATACCAGTTAAATAAACAGATATAAATGGCCTAACTAGTCTCTCAGAGCTGCAGTTACCACAATGCTATCCCAGAATGGGTTAGGATGCACTGTTGCTCTGCTTTTCAACAGTCCTATGCTATACCCCAGGCCAGGAGTTAGTTAACACTGGGCAGGCGGCTTTAGATGGTTGGGCCTCAGTTCCCTCCTCTGTGAAAGGAGAGGGCTGGATGTAATTATTTCCAAGGTCAGTTTCACTTGCAGAGATTCTTCTAGGCAGCCATAAAATGCAAGGACAAAATATGTCTACTGTAAGCCCGCCCATCATGTGAACAAAGGCATTCTCAGTGCACTAAATACTCATTAGTCGTGTTGTTGCATAAGTTAGAAGTCGGGATAAATATCACATGAGATACAGACCCTTCCTCCCTAAAGGCTTTCTGGCATGAGACACATCCAGGGTGTATGTAGCACCAAGTACTGAACATGCCGTGTAATTTATGCCAGGCATGAAGTCATAATGCCAGACACACCCACACTCGCTGCATTCACAGAGCATTTGGTTTCTAAAGTTGACTCCTCTGTCATCCAAACTGACTCCTTCTGACCACAGCCAGGAAGCTGGGGGTGGGGCCAGAATTGACTGAAACCCACCAAAAGTAGAGGTGGCTGCATGGAGCAGGTTTTAGTTTCTTGCTTAGGGTAGGAGTTGGCAGTGCTTGTGTAGGAAATGCCGCTGCTTTGCCTTAGGGATTTTTTTAAAAAAATATATTTTATTGATTTTTTACAGAGAGGAAGGGAGAGAAATAGAGAGTTAGAAACATCAATGATAGAGAAACATCGATCAGCTGCCTCTTGCACATCTCCCACTGGGGATGTGCCCGCAACCCAGGTACATGCCCTTGACCGGAATCGAACCCGGGACCCTTCAGTCCGCAGGCCGACGCTCTGAGCCAAACCGGTTTTGGCACCTTAGGGATTTTTGAGTGCGATTTGTAAACATCCAGCCCAGTGGAGACACTGAGTATCCGTTGCCCTCTCAGGTATACAATCAGTGCAATTTATAAATACTTTACTGGAACCTTTTACCCTTCTCAGAGGCCTTATTTCCCTCTCTGTTTGACGGCATGGATCCTATAGGAGAGAACACAAGTTCTTATTTCTAACCGTCATCACTCCAAAAAGGAGTGATCAAGCCAGTCCCCATGGAAGCACGGTGGAAGAAAAAGCAAAAAGGATCTTGCCTGCCCACCTCAGTTCCACACATTCATGGCAGACATTGAGAGTCATGGGGAGTTTATGACTCCGTCACACATATTCCTTTTGAAGGGATCCAGTGAAGAGTATAGGATGGCTTAGATTTACCAACTCATTAGGAATGGAAGACATGGTAGAGACCCTCTAAGTCCAACCTCCTCCATTCATAGTTGATACATGAAGGCTCGCTAAGAGTGACCTACTCAAGGGTTTCGTGGCTAATAGGATATGAAGCCACACAAGCTTGGCCCGCCCTCTGCTGAGAAATGAGGGCAATCTACCTATCTTCTCCAAACCTAGCACACCATGTGACATCATTAGCACCTCCTTAAAATCCATAGAACAGTGATCTGAAACTTACTCCCTAAATAATCTTATGAGATCTTTTCCTTAGAGTTTCATATTTAAAGGACTTGGCTATCAGGAATAAAAGTTGGTTAAGAGGATGTAAGTTTAAACTACAAAATGGGGGAGTTTCAGGTGGTTCTTAGGCAGAATCTCGTGATTTTAAAAATTGTGGGAATAACTGAACTGGAAGCAAAACAAGTCAGAAAGCCATGCTGGTTCTAATTGGCAAGAGCAGTGGATTGAGAATTAGGAGGCTTGGGTCTACGTTCTCTTGGGCACAGAACAAGCCATTTCTAAGGTCCCTATCATTATATGAAAAAAAAAAATGCCATGGAAACCTCTTTCCTAGTTTAAAGTAAATTTAAACAATTTACTGAAATGCTCCCTCAAGACAGCAAAATCCATTTAGATGATCTCCAAAGATCACTTATAACCTAAAACAAGAATTCTTATCATTGAGAGATTATATACTTGGTTGTCAGCAGTCCACATCAAAGAAGTTAGTCACTGCAGACACTGACCGGTCTTCCTTACCTTTGCTTCTGTTTTTCAGAATCAAAAAGACCCTCTGGCCGTGGACAAAATAATGAAGGACCTGGACCAGTGCCGAGACGGCAGAGTGGGCTTCCAGAGCTTCTTTTCGCTAATTGCTGGGCTCACCATCGCATGCAATGACTATTTCGTAGTGCACATGAAGCAGAAGGGAAGGAAGTGAGCAGTTACCTTGCCCTGATAAGAGTTCTCCCAATGGGTCCCTTAAGGAATATGTGCCCCACAGCTTCCCTCTGTCTAAGAATTTCATGAGCAGATTGGGACTCTTAAAAAAATGTACAAATAAAATCCCACCCCCATTGAACAAGAGAAAGAAAAGCCAATGAAGCCAGAGAAGCTTTTGATTTTTATATTGCTTGTATCCTCTTGCCCCCCAATAAACACGTGTTTTTTTTTAGTTCCTAATTTGAGGCAGAATGTTTACTTCTTCAGAAATGCTTGTTCCCTACTTCATTTCAAAGAAAACAAAACAAGCCCGGCTGGTGTGGCTCAGTGGTTGAGCATTGACCCATGAACCAGGAGGTCACAATTCCTGGTTAGGGCACATGCCCGGGTTGTGGGCTCAATCCCCAGGAGGGGGCTTGCAGGAGGCAGCTGATCAATGATTCTCTCTCATCATTGATGTTGTTACCTCTCTCTTCTCTCCCTTCCTCTCTCTCTGAAATCAATAAAAACATATTTTTTTAAAAAAAACATCGGAATGGCCAAAACCGGTTTGGCTCAGTGGATAGAGCGTCGGCCTGCGGACTGAAGGGTCCCAGGTTCGATTCCGGTCGAGGGCATGTACCTGAGTTGCGGGCACATCCCCAGTAGGAGATGCGCAGGAGGCAGCTGATCGATGTTTCTCTCTCATCGATGTTTCTAACTCTCTATCTCCCTTCCTCTCTGTGGAAAATCAATAAAATATATTAAAAAAACAAAAACAAAAAACATCGGAATGGGCAGCCAGCACACTGCAAAGCTCTTGCCATAGAACCACCAAAGTGGGAGAACACTACCCAGCTGGCTTGGAATCTAACTTCTCTCAGTGATGTCTAGACGAAGGACCAAAACCCCAAGGATGAAGAGAAGGCACTTCAGGAATATATTCTAATTTTACAGTTAGTGAGCACAGCCTTGCCCTGGTACATCCGTGCCTTTCCAACCAGCACTTTGGATGCCTGAGGTGTCTGAGACCATTTTCAGAGCAAAGTGTCAGTAAACTCTAGAGTAAAAATAAGTCCATAAGGCAACTAAAGAAACAAAGAGTCTAGTATGATGCCTTAATAACAACATCACATTGACATTTCTTGAGTTGTCATGAAATGTCAGGAAATAGACTAGCATGACTTAGATCGTGGGGTAGTGCTTTTTTTGTCGAAGTGCTAGGACTGATGTCTTGATAAAGAGCAAACTTTCTCCCAGCCCTTTCTGTGCCTGTCTACAAGCTTCAGCATATCTGCATTATGTGCTAGGTGCTTATTAATATTACAATACTCGTTTTATAGAGAGGATGTATGAATTGGCACATGAAATTGTTCCAATAAAATAGGTCAATGAAGATGGAAACATTTATTTTTATGATTGGACACATCAACATAATTCTTGGGAAAAGTCCAGCATAAGGTCATCTACCATCACATGGGAAAGCATGCAGAGGGGAACAGGATAGTCCAAAACTAGCTTTGGGGAAAATACATCCAATAAAATTAAGGTTAAAGATAAAATTCCAACAATTTAATTTTGCCCATCAAATGAACAAAACAACTCAGCTTTGCAGTCTATGGGATTCTATTAACAGGTTTATAATGGAGAGGAATTTATTACAAGATATTAAGTGGAAGAGGGAAGTTGGCTAGCTAAAGACACTAAGTCCACAATCAACTCCCAAATCCATGCCATAGAACTGAGCTGTTGAGGGAGCTGCTGGCTCAGGAAGCTGCCTGCTGAACTAGGAAACCATTGCCACAGCTGGCAACTTCAGAACCATATGACCCACAGCCACACTAGCAAATACAAATATCCATGTTCCTGCACCTTTCTACACTGGATTTGGCTCCCACATCCAAGTCTCAAGAAAGTACATCAAGCCCGGCCCGCATGGTGTGGGTCACCGGTTGAGCACTGACCTATAAACCAGGAATCACGGTTCGATTCCCACTCAGGCCACATGCCCAGGTTTCAGACTTGATCCCCAGTGTGGGGCGTGCAGGAGGCAGCCAATCCGTGATTCTCATCATTGATGTTTCTATCTCTCTCTCCCTCTCTCTGAAATCAATAAAAATGTATACTAAAAAAAAAAGAAAGTGCATCAAATTAGCAGAATCTCAGTTACATCAAAACCCTAACTGCATAGGAGTCTGGGAAATGAGGTTGTACATTTTCCAACCCCTGCACACTAGGAGCTGGATGCTGATCCACCATATCCATAGTGATGATTGCTAGTTCTAAGGGAAGTCTTCCAACCTGTAGGTTAAAGAAACTATGATCTCTAAGGACAGGAGGCTCTAAAAGACAACCTCTGACAGCTACAGGGAACAGGGATGCAAACTGGCCCATCGCAACAAGGCAAACCATCTCTCTGTTCATGAGCACGTGTACCAGTCAGATTTACCCCTTCCATTTACACCATCTGCCTCCTGGGGCAACTGTGTTCACTGGATATTATAAAAGTGGTGTTCAGTTCACAAATGAGCAGGTGAAATTGTAACACCAAGATCTTATGGGTTCAGATGTCCCCAAATCCATAGCAAGCTTTCATACTCCAAGCCTCTTTACCTGACAACAAAAGAACCATCCCAGAGAGAGGGCCCTGGAGGGAGGGGAGGGGAAGTATCAATTCATTTTCACAATCGGTATGCAGATTTGAAAAAATCCTAAAGCTATGTGTTATACCCAGAAGATGACCCCAGTCACTGGCATTTAGAAAGATGTCCGATGCCAGGGAATCATCAAGGTCACACATCATTGTGGGGGGCGGGGAGAGGGGGCGGGGAGGGGAAAAGGCACTGGGAGAGAAAGGAGAATAACACGCTTTCTTCACTTTAGCCTCTTCTCAAAACATTCAGTAGGGAGCTAGTACAAGAAAAATAAAAATGGTATTTATGACTTGAAATCCTACATGGCTCTCCATGCCCACGCAATGCAGAGATCCCACAGTCTGACCTGCTGAAATAGCCGTCTAGCTTTCAGGGGTTGCAGACTAATAGCTCCCAGAGGGCAAAGCTGTAATTATGCCAACAGCCATCAAGAGGAACCATCTGGAAAATTCCACTCATTCTGCTACATGGCTGAGTTGTGGCAGCAGATCCCGCCCCCTCTCCACACCCAGTTACGAAGGAAAAATGAATAGTAGTGCAGAAAGTCAGTTTCCAGCATGCTGCAGAGCTGACCCTGAAAAATACATTTCTTTCTTGGATCCATTCCCTTGTCCAAATCCCTTGATCATGAGCCAACTGCCTGTGATTTGATACTTTTCTACCCAACTCATCTCATTGGGAGAACAAAGGTAAGTATATACACCTCTCTCTCTCATGATTTGACCAATTTGAAGATGGTTGTTCCAGTAACTTCTCCAGTTTTTAACCCCAGAGGGGTAGTTGTGAATAGAAATTCATTTATGAGGGCTACTATGTGAATGACACCAAGCACAGTTTTGTGGGGGGTATAAAAAAACAGATGCCATCCAGCCGACGTGGCTCAGTGGTTGAGCGTTAACCTATGAACCAGAAGGTCACAGTTGGTCAGGGCATATGCCTGGGTGTGGACTTGATCCCAATGTGGGGCGGGCAGGAGGCAGCCAATCAATGACTCTCTCTCATCTTTGATGTTTCTGTCTCTCTCTCTCCCTCTCCCTTCCTCTCTGAAATCAATTTTTAAAAAAGTAACAGGACTCAATGACTAATTTAAAATGGATGGCAAATATAAGTATTAGACGCACTTCAAAATCTATGCAAGCCTGACTCCTAGGGCTGGGTTGGCAGACTTCCAAAAGACGCTTGACTGCAATGAGTCATTATATACAAGGATTTGCCTAAGCCAAATCCTGCCTCTCATCTATTAGCCCACAGACCTTGCATATTCCCTCTGGGATCTTTTGGCAACACTACGGGTCAGGCATGTGACCTTGGCCATGCCTGTGGCCTCCACTTGTACTTCCTGGACCAGGTTTTTGCTTCATTCCCTGCTCCACTAGCCTCCAGCTCCCAGTCTGGTCGAGGTTTGCTTTCTCAGCATTAACAATTCATCACAGTGAGACAGGAAGAGGGAGAAATCAAAGGAGCTGGTTGAGTGGACAGAGATTTCAAGGTCCACTAACAAGAACACAAAAATTGAAGGAGAGGTTTGTGGAACACCATGATGAGGACACTTGGGGGATAGTTGGTACAGCAGATAATGTCCAGGTCTGGAGTCAAGCAGACCTGTGCTCAACTGTTATTGCCAACTTTATGAAGTATTGACAGGAATAGATAACATCTATTGCCCATTTTTCTATTGGCCAGGCATTCTGCTGAGCTCTTAAAGTGTCTTATCTCATTTAATTCTCACAACCACTCTTTGAGTTGAGTACTGTATTCTTATTGTCCCCATATTACAAATGAAGAAACGGAGCTGTCAAGAGGTTAAGTAATTTGTCCAAAGTCACATTGCTTTTGAAGCGATAGAGCTGTGAGTCATATCCAGGTCTGACTCAAAAGTCTATGCCTTTAGTCAAATAACTAAATTGAATAGACAGGAAAGAAGTCACAAAATCAGATTATCCTAATCAGAGGCCAACAGTCCAAACCCGTTGTTTAAGAGCACAGACTCAGAAACCAAATTTTCTGGGTTCAAGTTCTGGCTTTGCTATTTACATGCTGTGTGACCTTGAGCAAGTTACTCAGACGCTCAGTGACTATTTACTCCTATGTAAAATGGAGACAATAATAGAACCACCTCATAAGTTTGCTCTAGGATTGTTAATATAACTAGAATAATGCTTATACAGAGTTAGCACCAAGTAAATATTGACTATTAATAGTCCTACAACTTTTTATCAATTCAAGTTTAGGAAGTTGAAAGGAAAAGACAAAATCCCGGTAGGTTATATGCCAGGGGATATTACAAAGCCTCACAATTCATCCGCCAACCAGCAGGTCCCTCCATGCCTCCAAACTACATGAAGCAATGCTTTGTTGAAAGAGCAAGAGCTTTGGAGTCAGAAAGACTTGAGTTTAATTCTTACTTCACTCCTATTCTGTGGCCTTAGACAAGGTACTTAACCTCTTTGGGCCTCAGTTTTCTCATTTGTAACACAGACCCAATTATCCATGTGGCAGGATTGCTGGGAGGAATAAGGAGATAATTATACAAAATATGCATGTTGGTGCTTCTCACCCACACACAGAGACAGAAGCGAGTTTGTTTATTCTAGCAAAATCTTGCTCGGGAAGAGAAGTCGGACCTTTGGTACTGAGTTAGTCAAACATTAATGAAGGGCAGCCTCTTTTACTACATCTCTAGCAAATGGTACCACATGTTTCTTCCAATAAATCTTTTCCCAATCTGGCTTATGAAGTCATAAACAGGGACACAACTAAATTTCAGTCACTTTTAGGCCACTTTCTATGGGGAACTTAAGCTTTTAAAATATTGCAGGGAAATGAGCATTAGAGCTGGGGTTCAGAGCAACTTTGAAACTGGGTATGTCCTGGGTTCTTCTTTGTGAATTTGAGCAAGTTTTATTCAACATTTCTGGTTTTTCACCATTTATATCACTTGAAATTTAGGAAAAACAATTTCCAGCCCAGAGATGTTTATAAAGATTGAATAACATAATAAATAACCTACACTGATTCTTTCCTGCTTTTTTTAAAAGTTTCATTTTATTTATTTTTTTGTTAATCCTCACCCGATGGGGTATTTCTCCATTGACTTTTTACACAGAGTGGAAGGGAGAAGAAGACAGAGAGAGAGAGAGAGAAACATCAATGTGAAAGAGACACATCGGTTGGTTGCCTTCCGCACGCACCCTGACCAGGGCCAGGGATTTAGCCTGCAACCTATGTACATGCCCTTGACCAGAATGGAACCCAGAACCCTTCAGTCCACAGGCCAATGCTCTATTCACTGAGCCAACCCGGCTAGGGCTACTGCTTTTCTTTTATTAAAATGGACTGTACAGCCCTTGCTGGTTGGGCGTCGTCCTGTGCACCATAAGGTTGTCGGTTCGGTTTGTTTCTTGGCCAGGACACATGCCTGGGTTGCCAGCTCAATGTCTGGGGGGTGTGTAGGAGGCAGTTGATAGATGTTTCCCTCACACTTGGATGTTTCTCTCTCTCTCTCTCTCTCTCTCTCTCTCTCTCTCTCTCTCTCTCTCTCTCCTCTCCCTCTCCCTCTCCCTCTCCCTCTCCCTTTCTCTCTCTAAAAATCAATAAACTATTCTTTTTAAAAAATGGACAATACATTAAAGAGATCATACACCATGGTTAAGTGGGATTTATTTCTGTGATGCAAGGTTAGTTCAATACCTGCAAATCAATTAATGTGATACACCACATAAACAAAATGAAGGATAAAAAGTATATGATCATATCAATAGATGCAGAAAAAGCATTTGACAAAATGTAGCACCCTACAGCTAATATCACACTTAATGGTGAAAAACTAGCAGCTCTTCCACTGAGAACAGGAATAAGGCAAGGATGTACCCTCTTACCCCTGCTTTTCAACACCATACTGGAAGTCCTAACTAATGCAATAAGACAAGGAAATAAAAGGTATGCAGATTAGGAAAGAAGAAATAAAACTGTCTTGGTTCACAGATGACATGATAGTCTATGCAGAAAATCCAAAGGAATTAACAAACAAAAACAAAAAACTCTGAAATTAACAAGTAATTACAGCAAGGTTGCAGGATACAAGATTAATATACAAAGGATTTGAAAACATGTATGTCCACATAAAAACATGCATGTGGGTGTAGATTTATTTATCCATTTATTTATAGAAGCTTTATTCATAATTTCCAAAACTTGGAAGCAACCAAGATGTCCTTCAGTAGGTGAATAGATAAACTGTGGTACATCCAATAAGGGAATATTATTCAGATCTAAATAAATGAGCTATTGAGCTATGAAAAGACTTAGAGGAAATTTAAATGTATATTACTAAGTGAAAGATGACAGTTTGAAAAGACTACATACTGTATGATTCCAACTATATGACCTGGAAAAGGCAAAACTATACAGACAGTAAAAAGATCAGTGGTTGCCAGGGGTAGGGGGTAAGAGAAGATAAATAGGTTGAGCACAGATGTGTTTCAGGGCAGTGAAACTAATCCGAATGATACCATAATAGTAGATACATGTCAGTATAAATTTCCTAAACCTAAACAATGTATAACACCCAAAGCCCTAATGTAAACTATGGACTCTAGGTGATAATGATACATCAGTGAGGTTCATCAATCATAACAAATGTACCCCTCTGGTGGGGAGGATGTTAATAATGGGGAGAAGTTTGTGTATGTGTGGGAGCAGGGAGTATATGGGAAATCTCTGTACTTTCTCTCAATTTTGCTCTGAATCTAAAACTATTTAAAAAACAAAACTATACTCATCATCTTCCCCACCCTAGTCCACCCAACAACAAAAAAAGCTGATCTTTTGGATGTTCTTGGTTTCAATCAACAAAATTCACTCAGGTTTATTCAAGTAGAAAGGAAATTTTATTAAAATAACTAATCTACTTCAGTCTTGCCCCACTACAATCAATCCTCTCTATTCAGCCAAAGTGAACTTTTTAGAATGCATTCCTGAAAACCCTGTAATAAATTGCATTTGTTCTTAGGACAAAGTTTAGACACTTGGGGGATGCTGTGAGTGCCCTGCCCACATCCCCTGAGGGCATTCTCTGAGGAGCTAGAGTTGGCCCCCAACCTCAACCAATGAGGAACAAGGGCGCTGGATAGATGTGCCTTGTGCCTCAAGTCAATATGATAACTAAGAGGCAAGTCCTACACAGTCTCTCAGGGGTCTCCAGTGGCACGGAGCTTCAGCTGCCCAGAGCAGTGCCCTGCTAGTTAATACAGCCTTCTTCCCTTCTCTGTCTTATTTCCCCCTTCCTTCACCACACTTCCTGGAATCATGTTCCAAATAAACTACTTCCACCCCAACCCTTGCCTCAGTTTCTGCTTTTGGGTACCCCAATCAAAGACAGTACCCTTATATGGTCTACAATTCCCTCCATCATCGGGCCCCTACTTCCTCTTCCAACATTAGCCTTTGCCACTTCCCATTTTACAATTTATTCTCAAGGTGCACAGAGCCTCTTACAATGCCTTCATGCTCTCCCTCCTCTAGGCCTTTGTACATACTATCTTTCTCCTCTTAGAACACTCTGTCTCTTATTCTTCACCTGACTAACTCCTCCTCTACCCTGACATATCTGCCTAAATGTCACTTCTTCTAGGAAGCCCTCCTAAATTCCCAAGTTCATGTTTTATGCTCCTTCTATCTGCTTTCAAGGCATCCTAAAGGTAGCACTTATGTCACTTTGTAAAAGCTTCCTTAATTCTCTGCCCCCACCAGTACTCTAAGTGGCAGGAGGGCACAGACCATCTTTCTTCCTAATTACTGCACCAGACCGTCACAAAGCACAGTTCCAGGCACAAAGTAAGACTTATGACTAGCCCTGGCACATGATAGGTACCAAAAATATTTGTGGAAATGAAAAGGAAAGAAGAACCAAAACAGTGCTCAAAACAAGTTATAGCATAACTTAGCTCAACTGGCAGAACTGCTCAGAGAAGCTGCATGAGATGATGTGTTTCAACTTCCTTCTGGCTGCCACCGGAGTCACTCTGTAGAGTACAGAATAGACCAACCTCCAACTCCAGAAACCACGGGGCTAGCTTTCAATAAATAGAACACAAACTACATAGGTCTATGGATAATATCATAATCATAATATCAAAATCAGTCATAATTTATGAACTTATTTAGAGCCTTACTCATTTAGCAACAAGGCCTCAGAGTCCAATACCAAATTCCTGTAATTCGGCAACAGAACAGACGGGCTGCATCAGAGTGAAACAGCACAATAAGTCCAATCGGGTCTGGCAGCTCTCCTTGAAGTGGTGACTTGGACTTCCGGTCACCAGGGAGGGGGAGGAGGTACGGAGGGAGGACAGAGTGCGAAGGAGCGCACATCTGATATTACACCACTTTAGCCCTGGAGTAAACAGTACCTGTCATTTATATTCCTGGCTGAGAACTAGGCACAGGGCCCCCCAGGCAGCGAGGTCGGGGGCTTGCTAATGTAGCTCCTGGCTGGGCAGCTGCTTCCTGACCACTCTACACCGTGAAAGGGAACATGAATGCTTCTCTGATGATCTACAGCTGCCTCTGCCACCCTGCCAGAGGTATTATTTTATTTTAAGAAACTGAAGTGATCTGATCAGAATTGGGATTCCTTATTAGTGCAGCTACAATACCTTCGTCATATTGAATAGACATGGAGTCAAAGATGGGTGTTGCCAGCTTCTCTCATGGGGACCTTTGCAATATTCTCTGGCCTGTTGGACACTCTTACTCCAATTTCATCCTGTTTCACCCTCACTGCCACTTCCAATTGATCAGACAATTTGCTTTTAGAATAACTGCTCTAAATTCAAATCGGCCCCATTTAAATCACATCCATGGCTCTTCAGTGCCTTTAGGATGAAGTGGTCATTCCTCCACAGGGTATCAAAGGCCCAGCAAGCTCTGGGTTTGGCCTACCCCTCCAACCTCATCCCCTGCCATCCCTCTTCCACTCTACGCTCCAAACCACCTACAGTTCTCCAAAGCATCGAGCTACGTCATGCCTTCATGCCTGCACATGTGCGTGACTCTATCTGAAATGCCCACATGTTCACCTTCAAGATTCAGCTCAAGTCTCTCTTCCTCTGTGAAGCTGGTTTGAATCCACCCACCCTCCCCTCAACCACAGTTAACCATTTTCTTCTTTGAGCCACGGCTTTTCTTTGTACATACATTCATTACCACACTGCATTACAATTGCTTGCGTATACATCTGTCTTACCTATTAGACTGTGACAGCCTTAAGTTCAAGAACCAAGTCTTTCCATCACTTTGTTTCCAGAGCCTCACACCCTATTCAGTACATACTAGGAACTCAGAAAATGTTTAATGAATGAATTAATGCATGTATATACATGTGAAGGGATCACAAGTCACGCAGAAGGAACGACGAGTGGTGACATTCTTTTGTTGCTTATGGAAGCCAACAGATAAAGATAATTTTCCCAAGCAAATAACTATGCCTCTGGGGCTTCCAGTTTCAATGCAGCTTGTGACTAGAAACGTCATGACCATTTCATTCTGATCTCAGATCCAGCTGGGGAGACAAAACGGTATTTTCTCATTTCTGCTGATTCTTTTATACATATCATAAGTTTAAACTAAACAGGCAGAACTAACTCAGACACCCACATGAAACAGCAAGCAGGAGCGATTTCCTGTCAATGAGAAATTGACACAATAGAGAATCTATGCCCAGTCTAAGCAACTTTCTATGGATGAAGATAGATTCAAATTCGGAATCAAATTTCTATCAGAACCAGGTAGAAATAGGTGAGCTTGTTTTATTAAAGAATTTTTTTAAAAAGTTGAATAGTCGCCGAAACCGGTTTGGCTCAGTGGATGGAGCGTTGGCTTGCGGACTGAGGGGTCCCAGGTTTGATTCCGGTCAGGGACATGTACCCGGGTTGTGGGCACGTCCCCAGTGGGGGATGTGCAGGAGGCAGCTGATCGATGTTTCTCTCTCATCGATGTTTCTGACTCTCTATCTCTCTCCCTTCCTCTCTGTGGAAAATCAATAAAATATATATATATATAAAAAAGTTGAATAGTCATGCTTTTTCTCACTGTTGAAGCTGAAATACTACATACTTGCTTTCCCAGACTCCTTTGCTGCTAGGGAACAGCAGATGACCTAAGTTCTCCAAGCAGACACACTGCATTGGAAGGTATTGATGCTAAAAAAGCAGACTACAGAGAACCGACTGCATCGGTTGCAGGGCAGAAGGGCAGCAATCCTGATTTTTCATGAGCAGAGAGGGCATGGGTGCCAGCTAGCATCCAGTACCCAATGTCAGCAATCAATATCCAGCTACAGGGCATTGGTATCTCCGCCAGATCAGCTTGGTAACTTACTTCCCTCGTGGTCCTGGCAGCTGCCTGGCTGCCCTTGTTCCTATGCATTTATCTTTCTCAAGATTCCATGAGCTATCCAATAAGTACCCTTTTAGTAAAATCCTTTATTCCTCAAGTGTGTGATTAAATGTGTACTTGGTTTCTGTTGTTATAAACCAAGAGCCTTGACTGATATAGGTGGATATTACTCATTCCCCCATATGGAAATCAAAACTTTAGAGAGGTTAAGTACCCACAAAATAAGATATAACCAAGGAGTGTTTTTTCCAGTCCAGCCCACAGCAATAGCCAGAATTGAAAAGATCCCCCCATGAAGGAAAACTGCTCAAATCAAAGATGCTGTTAGATTAATGAAGAGAAAAGTCATGAACAATAATTTAACAGATGATGAGGAAATATCTTTTTTTTTCCCTAACAACGTTTCCCAAATCTGCTTATCAGAATCAGCCACCAGAGTGGAAAGCACTGGAATGCAATACTTTCAACACTCTTCATAACAAAACCTGTTTCCTTTCTCTGTCAGAGCATGCCAGAAAGAAATGCCGTGCCTAAGAAAGCAAAGAAAAAGTCAAAGGACGGTGTCTTTTTTCCTCCTGCTAGAACGTGGAAACAATCTTTTGAATAATTAATTGACTACGGGCCATCACTCTAGGGAGACTCCGGTTCCTGTCTATCATTGAACAATCGCGGGAGGTGCACCAACTCCAAATCAACAAGACCAGCCCTTTCAAAAGAACACGGAGTTGGCTCTGACACTGTTGTTGATTAGGGCAACACCCTGCCACTTCCTCTCAGAGATCTTTGGACTGGTCGTCTTGCATGCAGTGGGCGCCCAATAAATGCTTACTGGGTGAATACATTTTTTAAATCCTCACCCGAGGATATGTTTATTGATTATAGAGAGAGAAACATTGATGTGAGGGAGAAACATCTTACAACCTTTTGTTGTACAGGACGACGCTCCAATCATCAGGCACCAGGGCTGATGAATACATTTTTGTCATTCCTATATTAAGAGTTCAAAGCCATCTAACTGGAGTTCAGATCCTAAGTTTATGGGGGATCTGAAAAATAGAAACTATTTTCATCTTTTTTGAGGAGTCTGGGAAAGCTTTAGTGTCTTCACTCATTCACTTCTGTTAATGCCCCGAATTCCATTCCCTAATGTTGTTACTGCGGAAGATGAGCTGAAAGCAAAATAAGCATAACCGACTTTCTAAAGCAGTGGTTCTCAACCTGTGGGTCGCGACCCTTTGGGGGTCGAACGGCCCTTTCACAGAGGTCACCTAAGACCATCAGAAAACACATATATAATTACTATTGTTTTTGTGATTAATCACTATGCTTTAATTATGTTCAATTTGTAACAATGAAATTGGGGGTCACCACAACATGAGGAACTGTATTAAAGGGTCGTGGCATTAGGAAGGTTGAGAACCGCTGTAAAGGATTCCTAGCAAGGCAGAGAGTTCCATGGGATGGGATGAAAACCTCTGGCCCAGAAGTGAGGGTGTTTTCAGCGACTGGTGCGTGATCTCACAGAAGATACACATGGAATTACACAAGCTATATTTTCTTATCCCTGAGCTAAAAAGAAAGGCCAGACCTAGCATTCTCATTGTCTAGGATTCCCTTCTACCTACTCTGGGAAACCACTTATATCAGATAAACACCTGCATCAACCTCCAGGATCAAGATAAAGTGATTCTGAAGATAACCTAAGACCTACCTTGTACCACAAGCTCACACTTCTGTTTTTTATCTTATTTTAAAAAATCTTTACCTAAAGGCACAGGGTAGGCAGAAAAATGCTGTTCCTTCCCCCCTTTCCCCCAGGACCTCATCCTAATCTTTGGAATTTGTGCATGGTATTTTACATGGCAAAAGAGAATTTGCCAATGTGACTAAGGTTAAGGACCTTAAAATAGGAAGAATATCCTGTATCATCAGGGTTGCCCAGTTTTATCACATTGGTCCTTAAGAGCAGAGCAACTCTCCTGGCTGGGTTAGAGAGAAGAGAAGAAGGAGAGATTAGTAGTGTCCTCAAGGGGACTCAACCTACCATTGCTGGCTTTGAAGATGGAAGAAGGGGACCATTAGTCAAGGAATGCGGGTGGTCTCTAGAACAGCTCTCAGATAACAGCCACCAAGGCATCCGGATCACAGTCCTACAACAGCAAGGAACTAAATTCTGCCAACAACCCAAATGAGCAAGGAAACAGGCCTTCCCCCAAAGCCTCCAGAAAAGAACCGCTCCTGGACAACTGGGTATTAGCCCTGTGAGACCATCCATGTCAGACTTCTGACCCATGGAACGTTAAGATAACACACATGGGTTGTTTAAACCTCTAAATCCGTGGTAACTTGTTACAACAGAAAACTAATACAAGATACAAGCCTGCACCTGAGAGTTCAAATTCACTATAGAAACAAGAAGACAGGCAAGTCACAGGAAGTGAGCCTACTCTCATCGCTATTGGTCGTTTGTTCTCTTCTTTACTTTCCTGACCAGCTATAAAAGTCCCTACTTATCTCTCTGGAGTGACTGCTAGCATCTCCTTTCCTGAGTGAAATTCCTCCAGAATGAGTGGGCGATTGGGTGTGGTTGTGGGCAGGTCAGTATCTGAGCTCATGAAGAACATACTAGTAGCTTCTATGAGTCACGGAATGTCGGAGCTAGTTGGGATCTGGAGCTCATCTAGTCCAGTCTTATTCAGGGAAGAACACAGATGCCCAGAGAGGTAAAGTGACTTCCCTGGAATGCAGAGCGAGCTGCTTCAGAACTGGGACTCTAAACCTGGTCTTTCAGCTTCCAGCTCAGGACCTGGTTCCCATCACACTGGTGGTTACCAGCCCTGAATGTGCCCAGTTACTGGGGGACCTCTTAAAAAAGCACTGATGCCAAGCTCCCGCCCCCAGAGATGCTGATTCAATTGGTCTGCAGTGGGGCCCAATCAGTATTATTTTTTTAAAGCTCTTCTATTCTAATGTGCTTTATATTGATCCTCTGAATTTTGGCTCCTTCTTTGCACAAGCTGAATTCTACTTAAAGGTCCAGGTTAATAATTAACATCCAATATAACAAAGAGACCAATACCAGTTTTATTCCTGATTACTACAGGCTTTATTAGCAAAGTAAAAGCAAAATATTTCATTGGCTTTCCACATATTCTTTCCTAAAAGTAGTTCTCTTTTTCCCTGTGTTTGTTTAACCTTGTCACACAGAACCTTATGCTACTAAGAATTCCTGATATCTGACATCACTCAGCCACTTAGAATTCCTGGCATCTAACATCATTCAGCCTGTGCTGCCAATCTTTCTTCTTCCTCCCCGTGCCTCCGGGAACTAAAGTTTCTCTCTCAAATGCAATCCCAATAACTGACAGCCCTCTACCTGGTGGGCTGCCTGCACCACCTTTGGCCTGCCGTGGACACCTTCCACGCTGTGCTCAGTCTTTGAGCAGCAGCTAAGGTCTTCCTCCCTGAAGGGCTGCTACTGAAACCAGCCCACGCCAGGGTGAGGTTGTTGGTGTCCTCCAATGTGGCGGCTGTGCACAGAAAAAACTATTTGCACATGCTCTGATTTTTAAGATTAACTTTCGGTTTAAAGTTACATTTAAGAGCCCAGTATTTCTAGTATGTATCTTCATATTCTAGTTATCAACCAAGCATAATTCAACACTCACTTGTAAGGCGTGCCTTTGCAAATTAATTAAATGCCCTTGAATATTTTAAAACTGATTTTGTAGATTTAGTATATTTTTTTCCGTTTAGATTCCTTTTCTGATTCATGAGACCTTCCATTGGGCTCCCAAGTAACTGTAATGTCAATGCCAATTTGTCAGAGCCTCCATGCCTGATGGAATTACGTTATAAACTTTTGCACTTTGTCGCATGATTTGAGTTGATTGCATTCTGTATTCTTGTCTTTTCCTTGCTTGGCAGGGCCATTACTCATACATTTTTGAACAGCCCGCTTTGGATTCTACATGGCTCACCTGGTTTTATTTGGCTCCACAATCACTAGGCTCTTGCTACTGACCGTCCAGTAGCTAATAGCACCCCACTCCAATACCTTGTCTTGTCCCTCTCCTGGCCTGTCCTAACTTACCTACACAGACAGAGTTCCAGTGCTGACACCTGACCTCTGCCCTGTTGCTCTTGTCTTTCCCCTTCCTGAAAGCCCTCTTCCTCTCCTTACCCATCCATCGAGTCCCAGCTCAAATCCCATCTTCCTTCACCACAGCCCATGTGGTTTCCCCCTCCACACACGCATTGCCCATTGGTGGTACTATTCATTTAATATTACCTTGTGCATCAATCAGATTTTGCTAGCCATTTTTTCCTTTTTTTTGGGGGTGGGGGGGGGCTTCTCTTACCCAGATTAGAAACTCTTAGAAGGCAAGGGCTGTGATTTTTAGTGTTTCCCTGCTTATGGCCTACCATAGTGCCTTGGGAACAACAGCTTAAAAGACCTAATTGGGTGAGTGAGAGGTTGCATTTTATTAGCATGTCATTCCTAGAGGGTATGTCTACGTTCTGCTCTTGCCCAATATGCCATGGGTCGTCAATGACAAGTGAGCATTACTAATTCAGTTACCACTTGAGACCTATGGCACATCCTATCAGCAGACAGCACATAACCTGCTTCTCAGCTTGCTTGATGCAGATTTCCTGAGCTCAACCAACTAGTAAATTGCAGCGGAGTCACATCTGGTATAGGTTTTCCATCCTGAAATTACAGTGCCTACAGTGGTTCAAACACTTCTAGCTGAAAAATGTCCTCCCGTGTTTTTAACCCGAACTAAAAATAAAATGCTGAGTCATATGTTTAAGCATGCCCCACTTGTGGACAATGAAGAGACAGGGCATGGGAGAAGCAGCAGCTCACAAAAGCCTTTTGCTGGATTTAGTTGTGTCATGACTTCACAGGTAAACAGATCTTACTTCTGTCAGAACTAATTTGCAGTTTCTTGCTATACATGGAGGAGCAAAAGAGTACCTATAGCTCCCTCTAGCCCGAGGAAGGAAATAAGAGAAAATGTCCACAAGACAAACGAACCTGAGATGTCTCTGGTTTACTGCAGGAATCAGGAGTGTCTCCCCACTAAACTATTGGTCTGGTTGGCCGTTTTAATTGAAAGCAGTTGCCCTCTCCCCACCCAGCCAGGAGTATGACTCATCCCATGTCCTCCAAGCCAACTGTTTTACAAAATACTCTTCATCACCATGGCAACAGCCCAGCATCTGCCCTCACTTGGGTGTGGTTAGACTAAATACTACCGCTTTTTTTTTTCCTGGTATCTGTTTGTTTCACTAGTTATAAATTTGAAACATTAATCACAGGAAGAGGCCACTTGGCACAAAGCAGAGCTGCCACATAGCTATACAAGAAGCAAAGATAAAATGGGGAAATACAAAAATAACACAATTAACTTTCTGTTAACAGCTTCTATTCGCTGTGACTTAGTTACAGACAACACTGAACCACCTGAGAATGTTGGGAAACAATAGAATGATAATTACTGAGGTCTGACTATGAGGCACCCTTAACCCACACAGCATCATGTATTATTATTCCCATTTTACAGATGAAGCAACTGAGACACAGAGCTTAAGGTTACACAACTGGTAAGTAACAGGGCCAGGATTCAAATTCAGGCAGTCTGATTGCAAAGACCCACACTCTTAACCTTTATCTGATGACCTCAGGTTATAGGAGAGGAAGGCACTCACAAGTTGTTTGGTTTTTGTTTGTTTGTTTTTGCCAACTCAGGTTAAATTATATCAGGCTTTAAAGACTAAAACAGGATGGATTTCTAATTTAAGAGTTAACTGCTAAGGCCCTGGCTGGTGTGGTTCAGTGGATGGATCATCAGCCCACGCACCAAAGAGTCACAGGTTCAATTCCTGGTCAAAGGCACGTACCTAGATTGCAGGTTCAAGCCCCAGCCCCAGTCGGAGTGCTTGCAGAAGGCAACCAATCAATGTATCTCTCTTACATCAATGTTTCTCTCTCTCTCCACCCCCCTCTCCTACTCTTTCTAAAGGCTAATGGAAAATATATCCTCATGTGAGGATTACCAAAAAAAAAAAAAAAGTTAACTGCTAAGTAAGCAGAAAGTGAAGAAGCAGTATAGTAGAGACTTGGCTACTATAATAGTCATGCCTCACTCACAGATACATGCAGAAAGTTCTGTCTTTGGTGCCCATCAACCTAAATCCTCCTTACAGTTGGCAACTTCAGCCTCTTTCACAGCCACAGACTCTGCCCACTTTGCCAAAGCATCCCCCAAACCCCACCCATCATCACAAGAGGGCTCTGTGGAGGACAGATGAGCACAAGTCCATTGCCATTACTGGAAACACAATTCGCAGGCCCTGTTCTAAGGACAGAGGGCCATCAGGTCATGCAGGACAGCCTAAGTCCTGAAGAAATGTCCTATTTGCCAGGATGCCCCAGGCTGCTTGAATTGTTTGAATTCGGAAGGGCTCTTAAGCTCTGGGTCCAGAACCCATTATCTGAGGCTTAGGATAAAAAAGGAGGCAATGACCACATTCACTTAATGCGCAGCTGAGAGTGGAGGTGTGGTTGAACCTAAATGCAAAAGCAAACGGAAAATGACATTAAACCACTTTTTTAGGCACTGCAATAAGTTAGGTGCTCTGTCATGGTTGGCTAGCAATTTCTTAGGTGTGATTAGGGTCATCGCAGGTTACATGGAGTTCCTCTAAGCTTACAGCATTATCATCTGTCATAATGCAAAAGCACTGTGCCACAGTAAGCAAGTGTGCGAGGTGCATCCCCATGTTAGGCCTGCCTCGGAGAAGTCAGCCAATTGTGATTGCCTGGAATGCCTCTCATTGTTGGAGTGCAGCCCCTGCGGCTGGGCTGCTGGGCTCGTACTTCACCTCTGCCTTTGATTAGCTGTGGGACTGGGTAGGTTACTTCGCTTCTCTGTGCCTCAGTTTCCTTACTCATTGGGGGATCTACGACACTAATTCATGCCCAGGGCTTGTAACATTTCCTGGGACATGCTGCCACGCATTTCAATCTTGGATTTAAAAAACGTGCCAAAAGGACCTCATCCGAATGTTGGAGCCCTAACAGGGTGAATGAAGTCAAGCACAAACACTTTTTTAAAGTAATTCTGGAGGAGAACCAAGATGGCGGCATAGGCTAACGCCGGAGTTTGCTGCTTTGAACAACTACTTCAAAAGTGAAACTAAAACACGGAACGGACATCACCCAGAACCACAGGAACGCTGGCTGAGTGGAAGTCCTACAACTAGGAGGAAAGAGAAACGCATACGGACACTCAGAGGAGGCGCAGTGCTGAAGTCAAATTCTGAGGTGCGGAGTGCGCGGAGCGGGCTGGCGGCGGAGGGCGCGGTTGGCGTTTTCAATCGGGAGGGAGTCGCAGACTCTGAGCTCCAGATACAGGCGAGTCTTTAGGGACCCAGACTCAAAGGGAGAAGCGGGACTGTCTGGCTTCGGTCAGAGCGAGTGCAGCTTTCTCTCCCAGCTTTGCAGCGGGTGCTGGGACTCAGAGAGGCAGAGCCCCTGGGGACAGGACTGAGAGCCGCCATAACTACTCTCTCCGGCCTACCCTGTTGATCCTGTGCGACCCGCCCCGCCCAAGCCCTGCACAGAGGCATTTGCCAGATAGCCTCAGGCAAAGGCTAGATTAGCACCTCCCTAGAGGACAGAAGTTCTCTCACTGCTGACACAGCTGATTCTCATAGCCACTTGGCCTGGAGGTCAAACCCTCCCTGGGATTAGCTACAACAATCAAGATTTATCTATAAGACTGCGAACAAAGACCACTAGGGGGTGCACCAAGGAAGCATAACAAAATGCGGAGACAAAGAAACAGGACAAAATTGTCAATGGAAGAAATAGAGTTCAGAACCACACTTTTAAGGTCTCTCAAGAACTGTTTAGAAGCTGCCGATAAACTTAATGAGATCTACACGAAAACTAATAAGACCCTCGATCTTATATTGGGGAACCAACTAGAAATTAAGCACACACGGACTGAAATAACGAATATTATACAGACGCCCGACAGCAGACCAGAGGAGCGCAAGAATCAAGTCAATGATTTGAAATGCGAGGAAGCAAAAAACATCCAACCGGAAAAGCAAAATGAAAAAAGAATCCAAAAATGCGAGGATAGTGTAAGGAGCCTCTGGGACAGCTTCAAGCGTACCAACATCAGAATTATAGGGGTGCCAGAAGATGAGAGAGAGCAAGATATTGAAAACCTATTTGAAGAAATAATGACAGAAAACTTCCCCCACCTGGTGAAAGAAATGGACTTACAGGTCCAAGAAGCGCGGAGAACCCCAAACAAAAGGAATCCAAAGAGGACCACACCAAGACACATCATCATTAAAATGCCAAGAGCAAAAGATAAAGAGAGAATCTTAAAAACAGCAAGAGAAAGAAACTCAGTTACCTACAAGGGAATACCCATACGACTGTCAGCTGATTTCTCAACAGAAACTTTGCAGGCCAGAAGGGAGTGGCAAGAAATATTCAAAGTGATGAATACCAAGAACCTACAACCAAGATTACTTTATCCAGCAAAGCTATCATTCAGAATTGAAGGTCAGATAAAGAGCTTCACAGATAAGGAAAAGCTAAAGGAGTTCATCACCACCAAACCAGGATTATATGAAATGCTGAAAGGTATCCTTTAAGAAGAGGAAGAGGAAGAAAAAGGTAAAGATACAAATTATGAACAACAAATATGCATCTATCAACAAGTGAATCTAAGAATCAAGTGAATAAATAATCTGATGAACAGAATGAACTGTTGATTATAATAGAATCAGGGACATAGAAAGGGAATGGACTGACTATTCTTGGGGGGGAAAGGGGTGTGGGAGATGTGGGAAGAGACTGGACAAAAATCGTGCACCTATGGATGAGGACAGTGGGTGGGGAGTGAGGGCGGAGGGTGGGGCGGGAACTGGGAGGAGGGGAGTTATGGGGGGGGGGAAAAAAGGAACAAATGTAATAATCTGAACAATAAAGATTTAATTTAAAAAAAAAAATAAAGTAATTCTGGTCACAGTCCCAACCAAGTACTGGATCAAGTTCAAAAAGGGGGGCTGCCCTGGCTGTGTGGCTCAATTGGTTGAGCGTCGTCCCATGCACCAAAAAAGTGGTCAGATGGACCTTAGGAGACAAACCATAAACTGCTTTGTTTGCTAAGAATCCACTAATGTAGGGATGGTCAGCTCTGAGGAAGAGACCCAATCTCTACTGTTTTAATTCACAACTCTCTTTTCCCACTCAATGGCAAGAGTGTTTAGTTCCATCAAGGAGTTACATTAGTTATGTTTTAGGAGTATTTAGAGGATTTCTTATATTCTCACTCATCTCTTCCCCAGTGAGGTCAATGAGGCACCCTGGAGTATTCCAAAACCAGGCTTTGCCTAGATGTAGTAGAAAAGGGAAAAGACACGCCATAGAAATGCTATTTGACTGGAGTAGTCATTTTCCTAATCCAAGAACTTCCTTTTAGAATTTTTAGCTAAATGTCCCAATATACAGGCATGTAAATACATTCTTGTCCACTAGCTTGAGATCTTTCTGAAGAATGGGCTTAAAGCCGCTACGACTGGTAATAGTATTTACTCTCCAGTTCAGCGGCAGGGGTTCTTGATGATGTGACTTTCAGTGACATTGCTTTACTGGGTTCTTGCCTCCCAGCTCCTCCACATGGGACGGGCTGGACACATGTTGGCTAGCACTGTTGTTAAATGCAGGCATTGGGTAAGCTGGGCAAGATGTTCTACACACCAGGTAACAGCTAACTCAGATGCCTTGGAGCTGGCAGATCACAAGTAAATGAAGAGAGCGAGCCCATGGGGACAACCCTACCTCAGTTCCAGTCTGTTGCGGCCATGTAGGAAACAGGGCAGGGGATCTTCAGATGTTCCCATATTTTCAAGAGGAGCCAGAAGTTGAGGTTGTTATAGAAAATCTGATTTTAAGGCTGCTAAATTATTAATTTACTAACTAAATATTTTCAAAGAATTGCATGGATGACCAAATGTGTACATACCATGAATGCACAACCTCTGGCCACTAATGACACCCCCTGCACATGACCTTAAAGCACTCATCATATTAAGTTCATGTCTGTGTTATTATTTGCTTTGGTTGCCCACTGGCCTGCTTGCTGTACACCCATCATCTCATTTCATCTCCAACAACAACACAATAAATTAGGGACTAATGCTACTATCTCCATTTACAGATAAGAAAACTTGAGTCTGGAAGAGTTTGAGTAACTTACCCAAGGTCACAGACAAGTGCTCCGGGATCTGCCCTGGGGCAGCCATGCACTCTAGCTGTGGGGTGGGACTCCACTAGCACCTTTGCCCTAATGTCCTGGGTTCCATTGAGCTCATCTCTCAGACCAGGGGTCCTAATACATTCAAATACAGTGTGGTCAGATGTTAACCACTCAAAACATAAAATATACTGAATTCTTTAGTGAAGGACAGCAGTATTAGACTTTTGCCAATGAGTATCTAAAAATAGGGATTGTAAAAGCCACCATGAAGCAATTCCATGCCATAGATCCAAATGTCTGAACTTGCAAAATTTGGCCAAAAAAACCCACACAACACAAAAAACAAAACAGTGTTATGAGTAATGCCAAACATAAGGGAGAAGGAAGGGAAAAGGTACAGCATGGAGGACTATTGTATTTTTGTTTTCCCATGATAGTGGTGAGAATTAGAGACTGTAAAAAGAGAGGAAAAATCTGTATGGAGCTGGTTTTAATTTTTTTTTAACTCCTTACAACGGCATATACTAGTAGTTACCAAGCAACTGTAACCAAGTTACTATATCAGTGATGAAAATACAGCACACACACAAACCTGATCTTTCCAATGAATAGCCCCTGACTCATTTTCACCAGTCCTGAACACCACTGTTCACAGATTTGCAGCAGCTATGATATCATCATTTCTTCCAGTGAGCCAGAGGGAAAGAAATTGTGTGTGTGTGTGTGTGTGTGTGTGTGTGTGTGTGTGTGTGTGTGTAAATGAAAAATGGGGTTGCCGAAACCGGTTTGGCTCAGTGGATAGAGCGTCGACCTGCGGACTGAGGGGTCCCGGGTTCGATTCCGGTCAGGGGCATGTACCTGGGTTGCGGGCACATCCCCAGTGGGGGATGTGCAGGCGGCTGATCGATGTTTCTGACTCTCTATCTCTCTCCCTTCCTCTCTGTAAAAAATCAATAAAATATATTTTAAAAAAAGAAAGAAAAATGGGGCAGTGGAGCTGGGCAGGAAGTCAGATGATTCTGATTAATTTCCCCAGCAGCAGGCTTAGTCAGATTAGTTAAGGACACTGATAAATTTTAATAGAGCCACCCTGTATTTTGAGGGAACTGATCCAAGATTGATCAGCTCTACCCAGCCAGCATGGTTCAGTGGTTGAGCATCAATCTATGAACCAGGAGGTCACAGTTTGATTCCTGGTCAGGGCACATGCCCAGGTTGTGGGCTCGATCCCCAATGTGGAACACGCAGGAGGCAGCCGATCAAGGAATCTCTCTCATTATTGATGTTTCTATCTCTCTCTACTGCTCCCTTCCTCTCTGAAATCAATATATATATATATATATATATATATATATATATATATTTTAAAAAGATTGACCAGCTTCTATTATAAAGCGGTGAGGTGCAATGGGTTACTCACACGGCTCTAGCATCAGACTGACTTGGTTTGAATTCCAATTTCTTTATTTATTAGATATGTTTATGTTGGTACCTAATGTGATAGGCAGAATAATGCAGCCCCCACCAAGGATGTTCATGTCCTAATCCCCAGAACCCATTGCCCAAAACACGGCGAATGGGAATTAAGGTTTCAGACGGAATGCAGGTTACCAATCAGCTGACCTTAGACTAGGAATTATCCAGGCAGGCCAATGTAGACAGCAGAGTCCTTAGAAGTCAAAGCGAGGCAGAAGAGTGAGAGTTAGAGGAAGATGTGATTGTGAAAGAAAGGTACAGAGAGGTTCAGCACTGATGGCTTTAAAGGGGCCATCCCTAGAAGCTAGAAAGGGCAAAGAAACAGATTCTCCCGTCAAGCCTCCAGGAAGGAAAACAATCCCGCTGACTTGGAGATTCTAACCCAGCGGGACCTGGGTTAGACTTCTAATCTACAGATCTGTAAGATAACAATACATTGCTGTTGTTTAAACTGCTACGTTTGTGGTGACTTATTCAAGCAGCAATAGAGAACCAATATAACTGAAAATACAAAATATTATTAAATGATAAAAATAAAATTCAGAACATACAAGTACACACACACACACACACACACACACACACACACACACACTGCCCGCAGCTGGCTTTAAATTTCGATGGGAAATGAATGAAGAGTGTAGAGCTGATGCGTCAGTGACTCAACAGGGACCAGCCAGACCAGCGAACACAGGTCAGGGACCTGGGCCCAGCCCGGCTCCACAACAGACGTGCTGAGGGAAGTTCTTAAGATTCTTATGAATCAGTCCTTTCTCTGGGCCTCAGCTTTTCTCATTCAGATAAGAAATATTTACAGAACACCTGCCACTGGGCTGGGCTGGGCTTTAATGGAGTCAAAAAATGAGTCATTGTTCTTGGCCTCAAGGAGATTCTTGGTCACTCTGGAAGAGAAAGGCAGTGACCAGAGGCTGTCTGAGGCCTCCTCCTGCTTTAACAGTCTATGAATCCACTAGTTGAAAGATAATTTCATGCTTACTACCTTTTATGAATGTGTGTGAGGTTGCCTGAGTTCACAAATATTTTAGGTTGCAGGAAACAGTCATGTGAAATTGGAGCACTGAAAATATTTCTCTAAAACAGCAAAGGAAATCACAATCTCTGTTTTTCTCAATTAAAAACATCAGTTAAACATTCCTTTATTTCCAGACTAAAGTGTAAGTATTGCTATTATGTTCAATTACATTTAATTCAGTGTCTCCCCCAACCCTAACCCCACCCCCCTCCAAAAAACCAGTGAGTACTTACTATTACTCTCTTCTCTTGATAGTAATTATCCTATATAATAAAACCCTAATATGCAAATCGAACGAACAGTGGAATGACTGGTTGCTATAATGCACACTGACCACCAGGGGGCGGACGCTCAACATAGTTGCTGCCCCCTGGTAGTCAGTGCCCTCCCACAGGGGGAGCTCTGCTCAGCCAGGCTCAGGCTGGCAAGCACAGCGGTCATGGCGGGGAGCAGGCCTAAGCCAGCAGACGGACATCCCTGAGGGGTCCCAGGCTGCCAGAGGGTGCAGGCCGGGCTGAGGGACACATCCTACCCCCACCCGCCCACCCCCCAGCCCTGTGCACGAATGTCGTGCTCCAGGCCTCTAGTTAGTTTATATCAGTGCTGCTATGTTAGCTTTCATTTACATGTATAGAGGCAATTTTAAATGAGTACATTTTAAGACAAATTTGAAGTTCTTAAAAATAAGAGAAATAATCTAAAGGGAGAGAGAGAAAGAGTAGGAAGGAGAGTAGGAAGGAACAAAGAAGCTAAGTTAATGTAGGAAGCAAAATGTAATTGTGGTGGACAGGATTAGGAAGAAAGTTTAAAGACAACACTAAAACAAAACATTTTTTTAAAGAAAGAGAAACATGGTAGGAAACAGCCAGGAGGAAAGTGAGGTGGCTCTTTGCCTCTGTAAGCCTCACTCTGTTTTATTCCTGTCCCACATCCCCCATACAGAGACACCCTGTCCCAGTGCCCTTCGGCTTCTTTCTGAATTGTGCTAAAGGCCCATGAGAACCAGGTTCAATGGTCCTCTGATGCCCCCTGCAGGGTTCTCAAGGCAATTTGCTTTTTTTTTTTCCCTTTCCTTTCTTTCTTTTTTTTTAAATTTGATTTGCCAGACCATACTTAACCTTTGCATAGAAACCAGGGCCCAATAATGACTTAGAGCAGTGATGGCGAACCTTTTGAGCTCGGCGTGTCAGCATTTTGAAAAACCCTAACTTAACTCTGGTGCCGTGTCACATATAGAATTTTTTTAATATTTGCAACCATAGTAAAACAAAGACTTCTATTTTTGATATTTATTTTATACATTTAAATGCCATTTGACAAAGAAAAATCAACCAAAAAAATGAGTTCGCATGTCACCTCTGACACCCGTGTCATAGGTTCGCCATCACTGACTTAGAGCAACGACAGATTTCAACAAGTATGGTTCTGGGAATTACTTTCATATCAGGCTTTGGCATTCCCCATATTAATGAAATGAGAGATTTCATCATGATTTATAAAAGACTGGCTGTGTAGTTTGCTGTGATTTAGTCAAAATGCATGGACCTTGTTAAGAAGACCTGGCTTTGAATTCCTTCCCCATCACTTACTAGCTGTGTGGTCCAGGGTATATAAAGTGCTTCATTCGGCATCTAGTACCTGGTAGCTCCTCAGTAAGTAGTAGCTTTTATTACTTTAGTCCAGTGGTTCTCAACCTTCTGGCCCTTTAAATACAGTTCCTCATGTTGTGACCCAACCATAAAATTATTTTCGTTGCTACTTCATAACTGTAATGTTGCTACTGTTATGAATCGTCATGTAAATATCTGATATGCAAGATGGTCTTAGGCAACCCCTGTGAATTCATTAATCTCTTGTTAATCCTTGCCTGAGGATATCTTGCCATTGATTTTTATTTTATTTATTTATTTTTTTAAAAATATATTTTATTGATTTTTTACAGAGAGGAAGGGAGAGGGATAGAGAGTTAGAAACATCGATGAGAGAGAAACATCGATCAGCTGCCTCCTGCACACTCCCCACTGGGAATATGCCCGCAACCAAGGTACATGCCCTTGACCGGAATCGAACCTGGGACCCTTGAGTCCGCAGGCTGATGCTCTATCCACTGAGCCAAACTGGTGAGGGTGCCATTGATTTTTAGAGAGAGTGGAAGGGATAGGAAGAGACAGAGAAACATCAAAGTGAGAGAGACACATGGATTGGCTGCCTCGTGCACATCACCCTGGAGATATGTGCCCTTGACTGGGTTCAAACCCAGGACCCTTCAGTCTGTGGGTCAACGTTCTATCCACTGAGCCAAAACGACTAGGGATGTTTCCTTGCATTTAAAAGGGAGCTATTGCCCTAACCGGTTTGGCTCAGTGGATAGAGCTTCGGCCTGCGGACTGAAATGTCCCAGGTTCGATTCTGGTCAAGGGCATGTACCTTGGTTGCGGGCACATCCCCAGTAGGAGGTGTGCAGGAGGCAGCTGATTGATGTTTCTCTCTCATCAATGTTTCTTGCTCTCTATCCCTCTCCCTCTCTGTAAAAAACCAATAAAATAAAAAATAAAAAGGGGAGCTATCAAGATAGATCTTATAGGGCTGCTATGAGAGTTAAATGAGATGTTATGGGTATATAAAGTGCTTCATTCGGCATCTAGTACCTTGTAGCCCCTCAGTAAGTAGTAGCTTTTATTGCTTTAGTGCAGTGGTTCTCAACCTTCTGGCCCTTTAAATACAGTTCCTCATGTTGTGACCCAACCATAAAATTATTTTCGTTGCTACTTCTTAACTGTAATGTTGCTACTGTTATGAATCATAGTGTAAATATCTGATATGCAAGATGGTCTTAGGCGACCTCTGTGAAAGGGTCATTCAATCGCCAAAGTGGGCTTGACCCACAGGTTGAGAACCGCAGCTTTAGTCCAAAGAGAAAAGTATACTGTTAAGAGCTCTATGTCCCTTGTGATACCAGAAGCCAACTCATAATAATAATTAGGTGTTACTCCGCTGCTAACAGTCCTTCAGTGCTTCCTCTCTTAAACCCTAAGCTCATTGGTATGGATGGTCATAGTCTTTCAGGATACTGAAGGCCCTGCCTGTTTCCCCAGCCTCATTTCTCCCTACACTCCCTCCTAACAAATGCCCAAACCCCACAGAAACTACTGGTAATTCCATGAACTTGCCAAATGATTCCACACTTTCCTTTGGCATGAAAATCACTCTTGGATGCCCTGCCCCTGCATGTTCACTTCCGCCTCATTTGCTCCTGCTCGCCCTCAAGGCTTAACTCAAACTTCACTTGCTCAGGGATTTAGCAACTCATACGAGAACAATTTCACTAGGAATCGACTGTAGCTTTCTTTTTCAAGTCATTTGGATTAGTGTCTAATCCTAAATGGTTTTCTACAATAGTAAAGGCAGTATGACCGACAGTAATGCCACAACTACAGAAGTGGATTTGTTTCTTGAGTCACATGTTGGTGCCTTAAAATCTGTATTGAACATTTATAAGTATTTATAAATGGTGCTGTTATTACTCATGGCATACCAAAGCAAAAATAAGCTTTTTTAATTAGAATCCTGTAAAGAATGCTGCTTATCCGGTTCAGCTGATCCCACTCATTACCAGAATTTTCATCTAACAGCTTGGTCAGGTCCATCAATCCAGCTGCCTTTGCATTACAAATATGGGGATCCTTAACTCTGAGTTCAACAAAAGCAATATTGAAAACGAACAACCCATCATTCTGTAATAAAACCAATAAAACAGAATTTTCTCAGGAATGCATCATAACATCCATAAAACTCTACATTTGATGGTATAGGCACCACAACATATCACTTTCTCTATGCATTCCATCTATAAATAGAAATGATAATGGCTATTTCACACGATTATCCTAGTGATTAAGTGCAGATAAAAAGTCGGGACTTACCAGCATCTAGATGGTGTTTGAATCCAATGGAATTGATGAAATAACCTAGAGAGAAAAAGTTGAGGGGGGAGGGGGGGAAGGGCCCAACCTCCTTCTAAATGTTTCCCATTCATTTGTTCATTCACGAAGCATTTTCTGAGTGTCTATGGTGTACCAGTTACCATGCTAGACACCAGGGATGCAGAGACATGGAGAAAGCTTATCGTCTCCTAAGGGATTCAGCACAAAAATATGTGCTTAATTACAAATGATGATAAGTGCTTTAAAGGAAAAATTCCAACTACCATGAAAGAAAATGGGACTGAGGACCAAATTCAGATGAAATAAAATATTGTATGTAAAGCAATTTAGCACAGAAGCAGACACATAGTAAACACTTTGGTCAAGGACAGTCCCACTATGAAAGTGACAATTCTGCTGAGACCAAAGGATTAGTAGGAGTTAGTCAGGTTGGGAGTCAGGGGGAGATGGGAAGGGCATTTGCCAGCTGAGGAACAACACACAAGAAGGCCCTGGGGCTGCTAAGAGCCTAGGGTATTCCAGGACCTGAAAAGGGACCTGTGTGGCTAGAGAGCACGACAGTTAAGAAATTACAACAGCCTCTGCCTGGCTCCCCAAGATAGAAATCTCCTTACCATATGTGATTAAAATGACCTGAAGACCCACACACAACACTAGATACTAAATCAAGATGGTAATGATACAAATGAATTGTACCTGCCTGAAAATGAGACTGAAGTCTACGGGTTCTCTTCCCAACCTCCGTTTTCAATCATCCTTCTCCTACTACACAAAGGAAAGGCAAATTCTTCATCCAGAATCTCACTTCAGGTTGCCAATACATTCTTCCTGAGGAAAAGTCCAATGACAACAAACCTGAGAGAGATTCACCAATCTCTTAATATTCACCAAGAAATATTAAATGGGGCAGCAACTTATCATCATCCAGGTTATGTATAAATGCAACTTAAAATGTATAAATTTAACTTAAAATTCAGAAGTAAAGTGGTTATCAGAGAGATACCTGTTAACATCATTATTTGAGTTTTAAAAAGACAGACTTTTTCTAATAGAAGCTCCAATTTGGCTGACTGTTTTTCCAGTGAGGATTAATTTCGACAATTAATTCATATGGTGAGCATTTTCCAAAACTTGAATGAGCTAAATCTGCAGCCCCAACATTTTGATGAAAATAAATTGAAAGTGCATATTCATTATACAAGTCACAAAAGATTATGAACCTTATAACTACTTAAGTTTATGAGGAAAATCTTAGATATCAACTTTAATAAGTATAGGAATATAAAATTTTTCAAAATTATTTTAAGGTTATGCTAGCAAAAAACAAAATGTGGAGACCACTAGCTTACATGAAAAACTTAAGAGTATCTGCTACCTAGATGGGGTGGGTGGGGTGTGGAACAAGGAGACATCAAGAGGAATCCCTAGATTTATAACCAGGAAATTTAAGTTTGAACGCCACTCAAAATTCTTATATGTTCATGGTTCATTAAGGCACATCAAAACCAAATGGGGAAAAAAATGATAAAAATAAAATTGTAAAAGCATCCAGAGGAAGAAGGCAGATCATGTATAAAGATAAGAGTGGCATCAGATTTATTACCAAAAATAATGCAAGTGATAATATAGTAGAGGAATATCTTTAAAATACTGAAAGAAATACTGTCAACACAGAATCCTATACTTGGCAATAATCTTTCAAAAGTGACAGCAAAAAAGTAATGACATATTCAAACACATGAAAGCTGAAAAGAATACATTACCACACTACAGACTACAAGAAGCCACAGAAAACTACACTGTAAGAAGGCTCAGGCAGAAAAAAAATGAGCCCAGATGAACCCTGGCTGGGTGGTTCAGCTGGTTGGAGCGTCATCCCATACATCTTAAGGTTTAAGTTCAGTTCTGAGTCAAGGCACAAGCCAGCTTCTGGGGAGACCTTCTTTGTAAAGGACATAGAAGGCCAGGTAACTTCTAACTTCGTGATTCCTACGGAAAGAGAAGGCCCTGGCAATAGTAAAAGCGGATATACACTCTTTTTCTCACAATAAGCAAAAGAGGAAGCAGAGGCCAGGTGCAGGTCAAGAATCTGTACAAGGTGTTAAGGGGTGGAGGGGAAGTTTGAACTCAGGTTTGTCTCCAAAGCCAGAGATAACACATCCTTCAGATGTTCCTACGATTTCGAGTTCTATTTGGAGAAGCCTGACTTCAGGACTTTTAGCTCCGCGGAAAGGTGTAAGGGGGTGTGTGTGGGAGGGCTGGGGCGTGGAGAGGTGGACAAGGGCATTTTAAGCATATACTCTGCACCCAGAAAGCTCTCGGGAAGCCAATACCAGGGTCTTGCCCATGGCCGCCTGCGAGGAAACACTTGATTCCTGCAATGCACTGTGTGTGCTCCTACCCGTCCCAGGGCCTTCAGTCTTCTGCCGGAGGGCCCCTCGCTGGGGAACAAAACCGCGCTGAGCTGGGCGGCGCGGGAGCCGGAGGAAAGACGGCGACTCCTGCACTCGCAGCGCGCAGGCGCCAGGGGTCGCTGTGCCGCAGCCGGGGGGCGGGCCAATCCCGCCCCTCCCTCCGCTCCCGCCCCAGCGCCCCTCGCGAGCACGTGGTCTTGGCGCCAGGCTCCGCCCCCCTGTCACGGCATTAAGGGGAGCAGCGGACGTGCCGCCGGGAGAGTCGGCGGTCGCCGCGGGCCAGGCTGAGTCCCCGCGCGCCCTCGGAGCCATGCTGGGGCGCTGCGCCGCGCGCGCGCTCGGGACCCTGCGTGGCCTGCGGGAAGGCGCGCTGCGGGCGAGGAGCCCAGGACCCTCGCGGGTGAGTTCCCGGGGCGGAGAAGTGGGCGCTGTGGCGAGATGGTCCGTCAAGAAGGCGCCTTGAGCGGTGCATGTGTTATCTCAGCCAACTGATGGCAGAATCCAAGCCCAGAGGCATCCGCGTTCGCGGCCGCAGGACCTTTCAGCCCCGAGGTTGAAACCAGGAGAGACCGCGTAGGAAGGTGACGCCGTTTTGAAAGCGTGCAGGACATTTGACTCTGGTGTGTAAGTGAAGGACTTCCCCTGCCACTAATGTTAATAAGGGAAGGTTACGTTATTCAAACAAGGTCACAGCGCAAACACGTGGCAGGGTTGCATCGGAGGCTGGCTCTTACCGTTACACCCTGCTGCGCTCTCTCCCCCGGGTTTAACCCTAATTTCCTCTGCTTGGCAGATAACCAGACCCTCTCTAAGCCAGTTTCCTCATAGGAGTTAAAGGAGATAATGCAAGCAAAGTGTTTCACACGGGGCCTGGCGTTAATAATAAATAGATTATTGCCTTCTATCACTGTTCTTATACCACCAAGTTTTATTTCATTGGTGTAGTCAATATTCGCTTAATTTGGAAGAAATGTCAAATTTCAAAATTAAAAAAATACATGTACTGCCCGGCCTGTGTGGCTCAATGGTTGAATGTTGACCTATGAACCAGGAGGTCACAGTTCAATTCCTGGTCAGAGCACATGCCTGGGTTGCTGGCCCCATCCCCAGTGTGGGGCATGCAGGAAGCAGCCGATCAATGATTTTCTCTCATTGATGTTTCTATCTCCTTCCTTCCTCTCTGAAATCAATAAAAAGTATATATATATATATATATATATATATATATATATATATATATATATATTGCCTAAAATGTACTATGTGCTATAATGAAGTACTATATCGAGGAGGGAACAGCTCTGTATTGAGCAAGAACTGGAAGCTACTGTAGCTTTCTTTTAAAGAATGATAAAGTGCAGATTGTTAATCCTGTACCATCTTACACTTTAGAAAAGAAAATGTCCTGGGCTGATTTCACAACAAAGATAAATCCTTTTCCTTAATTTAGTGGTTCTCAACCTTCCTAATGCCACGACCCTTTAATACAGTTCCTCATGTTGTGGTGGCCCCCAATTTCATTGTTACAAATTGAACATAATTAAAGCATAGTGATTAATCACAAAAACAATATGTAATTGTATATGTGTTTTCCGATGGTCTTAGGCGACCCCTGTGAAAGGGTCGTGACCCACAGGTTGAGAACCGCCGCCTTAATTATATATTGGTGCCTTGTAATCTGTGTTGAAAATATTAAACAGTATTTACAGGCTTTTTTTTTTTTTTTTTAATCCTCACCTGAGGATATTTTTCCATTGCTTTTCAGAATGGCAGAGAAAGGGAAAGACAGAGAAAAATATCAGTGTGAGAGAAACACATCGATCGGTTGCCTCCTGCACTCGCCCTGACCAGGGCCCGGGCCGGAGAGAAGCCTGCAACCAAGATACATGCCCTTGGCCTGAATCGAACCTGGGACCCTTCGGGTCTGCAAGCCGATGCTCTATCCACTGAGCCAAACCGGCTAGGGCTACAGGCTTTATAAGTCATGCTTCTTTCTGGCCAGTAACTTAATCTTAAAAGAAGACACATTTTTTAAAGTAATAATTTTACTCAGCAAGTCGCACTTGAAAATATATAACCAAAGGTCAAACGAAACTTTTCCTCTATTCCAGGCAACAAAAGTTAATGATGATCCCTAACATTCATCCCTCATATGTAGTCTGTGCTCTGAATTTACAAGTGCCTTTACTTCAAGTACTGTATGTCTTAGTTCTCTCTTCTTTGAACTGAAACTTTTATTATTTTTACTTCTCACAACATCTGGGATCCTAAACTCAGCATGCCCCAAACTAAAATTAATAGTTTCATTCCCACTCTTTGCCTCCTGACACACACAGGAACACCAACAAAACCTCCTCTTTCTTTTCTCTCTACCTACTGCAATCTTCAAAGTCACAACTCTGGAATCATCCAAGACTCTTTACTTTCTCCAACCCCTCTCTCCCTTGGTCCCAGTATCCTAAATATCTCTTAAACCTTTTTTCATTCCTCTCTACCTAGTTTAGCTTCTAACCATTATCTTACCTGGACCTTTTCAACAGTCTTAACTAGTCCCCCTACCATTACTTCTCACCTTGCAATTCATCTGTTACACCAGAGGGAGTTTTCTAAAACCTAAATTTGTTACAGAACCCAAGTTCATGTGCCTGTTTCAAAAAGCCAAAACTAAAAATGTCGGAGTTTGGAGTAAGGAAAGGTTTATTGATCAAGAAAGCACCAACTGAGAAGATAAGAGACTTAATGGTGCCTCACATCCATCTTGCTCATTGAATTAGCTTAAGGGTTTTGTCAACCAATGGTTGGCATGGCACCAATTCAAAGCCAACAGGAATTCCTGAGCTGGGAAACGATTGTGTGAAACAGCTCAATTGTGATAGAGCACAGCTGTGAGGCAGCCCTGGGGCCAGGCCCCCCTCTGGCTGGATAGCTCTACTCTGCTCCTGTCTGGTCTGCTCCACTCTGTTCCAGGGACACATCTTTGCTGTTTCAGCTCAACCAGGAACAGCAGTCTTGGGTGGAAAGGGAAAGTGGGCTCCCAGAGCCAGAGGGGATCTAACATGTATAGACAGAAATCCCTGCAGGATGGTTCTCGTACAAATGAGGACTCCAAATCCTTGAAGTTTGATTGATCCAAAAGGCACTGTCCTGACTGGTCAGAATGGAGCCACTTTGATGGGTCAGTGAAGATGTTGATGGGAATATAGCTATATGGCTCCTACTGGATGGGGAAAGCCTCAGTCCTATGGGTTGAAATAGGATTCCAGGAACTCCTTTATAAGGGCTGGTTCAGATGGCAGAAGACAGTGCAGGCAGTTCAGTGCAAGCACGCTCTCACCTCCACCTGCACCACCCCACACTTTAGGAGGAAAGAGGGGAAGCTAATGGCCTGCTACTCAGAAAAGCCAAGGACTCAGAAGTCTTCTGGACTTGACTGGGCTCTGACATAAGGGAATGCATGACTGTGCACCTGTCTAGATAGAATCAGTGATCTCAAGACCATCTTGCATATGAATGAACAAGAACCAATCAATTACTTCTTAAGACCACTTTGAAATCTTACTAAAAGCAGTTCATTTTCCTGTGTCATTTCTACCTTCCTCTCCCATACTATGTAGCTAGGAAGCCCAACCTTTGACCTCTGTTATTCAAAATACATACATGTGATTGATTCTACCTGCTTCATTTTTGCAAGTCCAATAAAGCTGACTCAAACGACGTTTTTAAATCATAGCAGACTTTTTTCTCTTTTTCTGGCACCAATCCAATCAGGTAATCTATTCTCCCCTCCCCCCCCCCCCCCAATACTCCTAGGATACTTGGCCTGTGTTACCACACCTTTGGTAAAATTTCTAAAATCAAAGCTGCTAATAGAATATTTCTTTATATCAATGAGACTCTTTGAAGAGATGTGTCATATAATTTTTTTTCTTAGCCTTCAGAGAAGGAAAGCAGTGGGAGTCTTATTCAAACTGCTTATAGGTAAAACAAGTAATTCTTTCCATATAACCTCAAGCATACATCTTTACACCATTGGCCATAGACTGGCCCCAAGTCCCATAGCCAAGCCTTTGCCTCTCAGTCTTGCTTGTCTTCTAGAAAAGAGATCCCTCTCTTCTGTCCCAAATCACCTCCACTGGAAACCATGAGCTTACGTGCTTGTCTTCCTTAGTGAGTGTGGTACCACCTATCTGATGGGAATCTTGCTGTTCAGGGAACTGCTGGGGTGCCCATTCCCATTTCCGATCATGAGTTCCCCTCTGGCTGGGAGTGCTTCAGAGGTGTATTCATTGGGTGGAAACCGGGCAGAAGTTGCTGGGGAGAAGCTTATATGTGGTTACTAGATGTTGAAACCCAAGGGAGCAAAGAAGCTGTACTTAGAAAACTGTGCCACCCAAGTCCACGGTGGACTCCCAGCCTAGAGCAAGGCTACTTGGACAGGACAGGCAATTTTCTACCATTAACCCATTTGTTATATTTCTTAATTTATATAAGCCCTTCATTTCTTTAAGTCAAATAAGCAGAGCTCTTTTTATCCAGTTCTGAAGAATGCATTCCAGGGGGCTGCATTTGGGTATCGAGTTTGAGTTTTTCCCATAGCCGACACACACATTTACATATAAGACAAAAGGCAAATGAAAATATACCCACAAAGAAGAAAATTCAGCTCCTGCAGGACAGCCAGACCAGAGAGTCTCACCAGAGGATGCGTCTGATTGCCCAGCAGACATTCCTCAATCCCAGAGTTAGACAACCCAACCAGAGACTGTCACCTAAAGGTGTCTTGGATTGCTAGCAGGCGTTTCTCAACCCGCCAACCAGTGGACCACTGGTGGTCCATGAGGTTGGTGACCGCTGCTCTAGACTCTAGAGCAGGGGTGGGCAAACTTTTTGACTCAAGGGCCACAATGGGTTCTTAAACTGGACCGGAGGGCCGGAACAAAAGCATGGATGGAGCGTTTGTGTGAACTAATATAAATTCAAAGTAAACATCATTACATAAAAGGGTACGGTCTTTTTTTTTTTAGTTTTATTCATTTCAAACGGGCCGGATCCGGCCCGTGGGCCGTAGTTTGCCCACGGCTGCTCTAGAGGTAAACAGCCAGACCAGGGATCATCACCTGAGGATGGTTTAGATTGTCCCACGGGTGTTTCTCAACCTTCGAGAATTAAACATACGCTGTGCCCTGAATCTAACGTCCTGGAGGCTGTTCCTGCTTAACCAACCACAAGCTCAGTGCACACCAGGACTGAAATGACCTTTCCTACAACCCTATGCCCCAAATAGAAATACTAATTAAAGCAACCACAGGGGCTGACCTACCCACCTCCCTGTGGAAGCACTGAATGAAACAAGTTCAGTAGGCCATTTCACTTCACTGTCAAGGCAGGCCAGGCAGCCATTCCAGTGGTCAGCACCCAGTTGGAGTACCTATAAAATAGATCCTCCATCCAGTTGAGACGCAGGTGAATAAACCTTAGACAAGCTGCCACTGCCAACTGCTTCACCAGTGTCTATACCAGGCCAAGAGGGAGTTCTTTTAAGAGAGTCCCATCTGGTCTGGCTGGTATGGCTCAGTGGTTGCGTGTCGACCTGTGAACCAGGAGGTCATGGTTCAATTCCTGGTCTCCTGACTGGGTTTCTTAGGGCTTGATCCCCAGTAGGGGCGTGCAGCAGGCAGCTGATCGATGATTCTCTCTCATCATTGATGTTTCTATCTCCCTCTCCCTTCTCTGAAATCAATAAAAATATATTTGCAAAAGTATCAGTAATGACTGTAAGTGACAAAAAGAACTGCAAAAGGCATGGTTATAGATCTGATTATATGCAATTGATAAAGAAATTTGCTCTTCTCTGTAACATAATATTTTAAGATACCAAATAGAACCCCCAATCTGAGATGAATACCTCTTCCCTGTGCTCTGGCTTCCTGTGCATACCCCACTGGTAGCACTTCTTAGATGGAAAAAAACTGTCTATCTTTCATTTATTTTTATTTCCAGTACCTGGCTCACCTGTGCTTGATTAAAGTTTGAAAAAAAGGGGGCGGGGCAGGGGGGGGGGACCCACAGACCTGGGCTTGATGCTGCCTCTTCCAGTAGCTAGTTGGGTGACATTGAGCAAATCATTTACTTTATCACAATCCCCATTTTTCCCAGGGAGGTTGGATCAGATTATCCTTGAAATTTGCTTCCATTCTGAAATGAATGCTTCTGTGAAGAGGAAAAGCAGCAAAATAGTCTTAAAAATAGGCAAATGTGTTATGACATAGAATGCACCTCCCATTACTCTTCCTTCTCTTCTCTTCAGAGGTTGCTTTCTTCTGAGAAGGTCTCTGAGAAGGACCATTCTCTCCCCAAACCCTGCTGGAGCAAGGACATGCGGCTCCTCTTTGACCAGTTCATGAAGAAATGTGAAGATGGCTCCTGGCTACACTTGCCTTCATATGAGGATATAGCAACTCAACGGAGTCAAGACTTCTCAACCTTTATTCAGGGTAGGAACAGCAATTCACCCATAAAGAATATTTAAATATTGTCCTGGCTGGTGTTGCTCCGTTGCTTAAGCATCCTCCCATGCACCAAAAGGTCATCGGTTTGATTCCTGGGCTGTGCAGGAGGCAGCTGATGAACGTTTTTCTCTCACATAAATATTTCTCAATATATATCTCCCCCCCCCGCCCCGCCTCTCTTTTCCTCCCTCTCTAAAATCAATAAAAACGTATTTTCAAAAAGAATATTTAAATATCAAATATAAAACTAAGAAGAGATTGAAGCACGAGTTACCACTTGAAAAGGGGAGGAGTGTAATGCAGGGGTTTCTATAGTCTCCAGTTTTATAGACCAGAAACCTCAATGAATTTTGCCGTTTGTGGGGAGGCATAAAGCCTTTTGCCAAGAATAAGACTGCCTCCCACTGGCATCCTCCTCACCATTAGCAGGAGTGAACAAAAGACCCCAGAGAGCCTCCACCCCCCCACAGCCCCAGCACTTCTCTGGGATGGCATCTTTCTCATACGTGTTTCTCATGTGCCCTTCCAGCTTATTTCCCCACAGCCTCCGAGCGGATAAACAAAGAAAAGCTGTCACAGGGCCAGCTCTTCACCAGAAGCTTTGAGGACGGCCTGGGCTTTGAGTATGTGATGTTCTATAATGACGCTGAGAAAAGGATAGTTTGTGTGTTTCAAGGAGGCCCCCACCTGCAGGGAATGCCTGGGTAAGAGTGCCGGCCTGGAAACGGGGGTCTAAAGGGGTGTGATTCACACACATTGCCCCTGTGTGTTCAGGGACTAGACTGAAGGCATTAAAACAGTGATGTAGAGACATTCGTTGACATGGAAAGATGTTTGTAATAAGTCACAAAAGCATAGGAGACATAAGGCAACAGTATGATTTGAGAGAGTATCATTGGCATGTTAACAGTGGCTTTGTCGCTAGAGGGCCTCATAACTTTTTATTTATTTTTCATTTTCTTTTGTTTACCTACATTTCCTAAATTTTTACACGATGATGTGTAGCGTTAGTTAAATGCAAACAGCAATTTTCTAAATTATATTTTAACGTTTTGCTTGCTTGTGATCTGATTACCTGGTGTATTATAAGTACTACACCATTATGGTATGAACACAGGAAAGTTGGGGACATGGATATTTGACATTCAGTACACTGAGCATGGACAAAGTGGACCTTTCTTAAGCAAATTATGTGGAGATGCTTGGATAATCTCCCCCCCTCCAACCCCCCCGGCTAAGGGACTCTCTCTTTTCAGACTTTTTTGAAACACTTCTCTTTTCCTCTTATTATAACTAGATTTTTTCACGGAGGTGCCATTGCAACCATGATTGATGCTACTGTTGGTATGAATGCGATTGTATCTGGGGGAATTGTCATGACTGCCAATCTCAACATCAATTTTAAAAGGTAAATTCATGGGTATTCTCTACTACTTAGGTGTCATAGGTCAGGTTTACCAGCAACAGAGCCTGAGATAAAGATGTATGTGCAAATAATTATGAAGGCGTTGCTCCCAGAAGCAAGCTAGCAAGGCAGTGGGAGACGCAGGATAGGGAAGGGGAAGAAGCCAACCGAGGTTGAGCTCACGGTCCCAAAAAGGGGAGCAGCTGCCTGATCACACATGGAACTTTGGAGTGAAACATGTGCCTCAGAATTGGCCCTACCTCAGGCAAGGGAACTGGAGACTTCACATCTCACACATCAATCACAGGCTAAGTCATAGGGAAATCCTACCCTCGGGACCATAAATTCCCAGGCATGTCTCATTGTGAGCAGTAAATTAATCAATCCATGTAAACTCCTAGGAGAGTATCTGGCCACATAACAAGTACTCAGTAAATGTTAGCGGCCTATTATTATTATTATTATTATTATTATTATCATCATTAACATTGCTGTTATCATTACTTTTACTTCTAGCAACAAGGCACATCTGTGCCAGGGCAAGGAATAGCTACAAAGATCCCTGATTCCTATCCATGGAGAATAGTGCTAAAGATCAGAAAAATATTAGACTGTTCCACCTGTGCCATGTTGAGCGGGATGACCTCACTGCTATAGATCGCTTTGGGTACTGTGGACCTCTTCAAATTATGAAGTCTTTCAACCCATAAACATGGGATATCTTTCCATTTATTTGTATTTTTAATTTCTTTCAGCATTGTTTTGCAATTTTCAGTGTACAAGTTTTTGGCCTCCTTGGTTAAGTTGATTCCTAAGTATGTTAGTTTTGATGCTATTATAAATGAAATCGATTTTTTAAATTCCCTTTTCAGATTGTTCATTGTTAGTGTATAGAAATGCAGCTGATTTTTTTGTTTTGATTTTATATCCTGCAATTGTGCTGAATTCATTTATTAGTTCTAACAGTTTTTTGTGGAATCTTTGGGGTTTTCTACATACTAGATCATGTCATCTGTGAACTGAGATAATGTACTTCTTCCTTTTCAGTTTGGATGCCTTTTTTCCTTGCCTAAGTGCTCTGGCTGGGACTTACAGTACAATGTTGAATAGAAATAGCAAAAGTGGGCATACTTATCTTTTTCCTCATCTTAGAGGAAAAGCATTCAGTGTTTCACCATTGAGTGTGGTGATGTTAGCTGTGGGCTTTTCATATATAGCCTTTAGTATGTTAATTTAATTCCTCATGCTTAGCACATTAAGATAAACTTATTAAGATAAATAGACAAAGCAGCTAATGATTAGTGGTGGCTAGCAGCTGCAAGATCAATATCTCAGCATTTCTGTAACCCATCCATGGCATATTGGTTGGGAAGCTCTGGATTAGGCTTTTTCATGCAACATGGCAGACAAGAAATTTCAAAGGACATTTCCCTTTCCTAACAATTAGATCCTGTGTCAAATTCACAAGGAAACAAACCACCATAAGTGAGAATCAGCACAAAACAATGAGTAACATATTTAGATCCTCAGGGACTTAAGGTATGATAATCAGATACACAATCTAACAGAACTGTGTATGAGGTATTTAAAGAAATGAAAGATGAAATCACAAAAAGAGAACGCAACAAGAAATTATAAAATTATTAAGCAGATTTGCCACAGAAAGTAAAATTTTTAGAAATGAAAATGTAATTGTTTAAAAACAAGCACCCCCTCAGTTGATAGGTTAAAGGGCTATTTAAACACATCTGAAAGTGAACAGAAATATAGAACTGAAGAAATTACCCTGAATCCAGCACAAAGAAAAAAAAGAGATGGAAAATATAAAATAGAGGTTAAGCTATAGAGGACAGATGAAAATGTATAATGTGATCTATTCAGAGTCCTTGAAGAAGAGAGGAGAGAATGGAAGGGATCCAGTATTTGGAGAGAGAATGGATGAACATAGTCTCAAACTAAAGAAAATCATGAGCCCACAGACACAGAAAGCACAACATGTATCAAGCAAAACGAATAAAAATAAATTCATATCTAGATATATTACAGAGAAATTAAAGAAGATGAAGGCAAAGAAATCTTTAAAAATAAGAGATACACGGGTATCCATAATAGAGCAGTCTTGCTTCTTAGAAGCAAGAGGGCACCATTGCACTGGCAGTAAGCTCATCGGTAGCAATAGCGGAAGTCAGAAGACCAGCCTCTTTAAGGAATGTTTATCTAGGATGGTCACACCACTGACATCAGGTGTCATACACTTGATCATCTCTGAATGTCACAAAAATCTGATAAAAACGGATTTTTTCCCCTTTTTTTCTTTTTTCTACAGACCTATCCCCCTTTGTTCTATTGTTTTGATAAATAGCCAACTTGATAAAATTGAAGGAAGGAAACTGCTTGTGTCCTGTAATGTTCAGAGCGTTGATGAGAAGATCCTATACACAGAGGCAACAAGTAAGGAGCTGCCACTCCCTTTTTTTGGTTTAGTTTGGTTTGGTTTGGGTACTTTTCCTTTGGGGGGTTTGTTTGAGTGAGGGTTTTTTTTCTGGGTCTATTTTTGTTTTTTTGTTGATTGTTGGTTTTGTTTTGTTTTTTTGCTTTGGTTTTATAAGCCATACATGCCCAGAAAATTTTAATTTCCTATCATTCAAAGAATAAGTTAAAGGTATTCCATACACATGCGAGGAGGGAGCTATTTGCCAACATTTATCAAAATTACAGCATCATATATATATACCCTTTGACCCATTTCCAGGACTTAATCCCACAAGTGTACTAACTTGTGCAAAATTACAATGTATGCGGTTGCTCTGGGGTTCCAGTAATTGTGTGGTTTATGCAGCGTTATTTGGGATAGCACAAGATTTGGCAAAACACAGATATCCATAGATAGGGACTGAGTAAAAAGATAACAGGTCATCCATAAACTGTATTGTGTGTGCCATAAAAAGGTACTGTGGGCCCTGGCTGGGTGGCTCAGTTGGATGGAGTGTCCTCCCAAGCACCAGAAGGTTTTCTTATTTTACATGAGAAAAGAAATCGCAACATATTACTAGTGTCTTGGAGATGCAGGTCTCTTCCTTCTGGGATCTCTATAGCAGTCTGTTAGAAATGCTCCCCAACCGCATCCTGGGCACAGCGCAACTCCCCGCTCCCACCTTTGCAGGTGGGGGACCCTTGAAGCCTCACTTTTACTCACTTCAGATTTAGACAAATTAATTTAGATATCCGATGCTTTTTATTTGTTTATATTTTTTCTTGTAAGGAATCCCAGATGCAGAGGTTTGGAAATACATATTTCTACTTTAGGATACACAGTCATCATTGGTACATGAATGATCATCTCATTTATTCATTCACTAATGTATCTGTTTTTTAATTGAATAATAAACACCCTGGAACCTACCATCAAACAAGAACCAGAATCTTAATAGTTTATCCCTACCCAATTACTTTTCCTCATCTCATTCTCCTGCATTTCCTCCAGAAGTAACTCTGGTCTAGAATTTTGGGGGTTTTATTCCTTTGTACCTTATTATTTTTTAAAAATCAAGAATATAGGTGTACCTAAGGAAGATATTGTTTAGTGTTTGCTTTTGAACTTGGTAGGAAAATTTTGTGCTGCATGTGCTTGTTTGGGATTTAATTTTTTGTCACTCAGCTTCATGGTCCTGAGGTTCACCCATGATGCTGGCTATGTAGTTTGCCCATTTTTACTGCTGTACAGTACCCCACTGTGTCACAATGGATTTATTGCCTCTTCTGATGGTGGGCCTCTGACTATTATGAATGGGGCTGCTACAAACATTCTTGGTCATGTCTGCTGGTGGTGTGCATGAGCCGGCTCTTGGCATGAACTGAGGAGTAGTATTTCTGGGTTGTAGAGTATGAGAGTGTTCAGTTCTACAGGGGAATGTCAGATTGTTTTCTAAAGTGGTGCCAGTTTACACACCCACCAGCAATATATGAGATTCTGTTGATCCCCATCTTCTCTAGCAGTTGGTAAAATCAGACTTCTGGATTTTTGCCAATCAAATGGTTATAAAATTGTATCTTAGTGTGATTTTGATTTGTATTTCTTTGATCACATACGGAGTTGAGCATCTCTTCATATATTTGTTCACCATATTTGTTTCCCATTCTGTGGCATTCCTATTTGTTCAGCCTCTTTTATTGTGGTTTTTTTTTCTCATTTTTTCTGGTTTATGTTTATTATGTTATACTAAACTAATCTTTTTATTGAATACATAAACTGCATATATTTCCTTTTAGTATGTAAGTTGTCTTATTTTCTTTAAGGAGTATTTCTTCTGAACAAGAGTTTTTCATGTTAATATAGTCACATTTATTAACTTTTTTCCTTGATGGTTAATGCTTTTTGTGTCTTGTTTAAGAAATTCATTTACCCCCTAAGCATCAGCTATTTGCAGGAATGATGGATGAAAGAAGCAGGAGGAAGACCATGAATAATTTGAATCCGTAATCAATTTAAAAACTCCATTCCAGGCTGTGGTTTATACTTCCTATCTTATGAAATCTTTCAGTATCCTAAAGGTACCAGATGGCCTGGTTGTAATAGTACTTCCTTTCACTTCCCTGACTCTCTCTAATGAAAGTGGTAATGAACCATGAAATGACCAAGTGGTAGAGGATCTGGTTACCTAGGGAAGATAATACAGTATTGATATCATCAAAAGTTGATTCATAATTTTGCTGAAAAGTGAGAGATAGACTGAAGGTACAAATATGAATCTAAATGCCTTTCTTTGAATACATATTTCTACTTAGAGAAGTCTCATGAGGTTGAAGTCAGTTGACTTATAATCATCTTCTGGTTTTTTGTTGTTTGTTCATTTAGGCTTATTTATAAAGCTGAATCCTGAAAAAGAGTTTCACATAAAAGAGCTTGTGTTGAATTCTGCTCCACCTGCTTAAGGCTCTCTGTCCTTCACAAGAGGCTGTGTTCCCCAGTCCTGCTCTGCTCGCCCACTGTGAGCCCATATACGGTGAAGCCTGCTGACACTGCCTTTATGAACAGTCTTCTGAGTGCAACTCCAGGAGCTCCGTTTCCACCTTCTACATTTCCTAACACAGAAGCACTTCCTATGAGAGTATCAGCAATGTTAGAATTGCTGTGTCCTTAGAATAAGTGGCTTTCCTGCAATTTGAACGGACTCCTTAAGGTGATATCTGTAAACTTGAAAATTCCAGAAAACCAAATGAAGGAGCAAATATGTGCATGCATATTTGCATGTGTGTCTAATGTGTGCATTCATGATGTGTAAATTCCAAAGCTAATTTTGTTGTATCTAAAATCTTTTTGAGCCTGGCCGGCGTGGTTGAGTGTCAACCTATGAACCAGGAGTCATAGTTCGAATCCCAATCAGGGAACATGTCCGGGTTGCAGGTTTGATCCCCAGTGTGGGGCATTCAGGAGGCAGCCGATCAATGATTCTCTCTTATCATTGATGTTTCTATTTCCCTCTCCCTTCCTCTCTGAAATCAATAAAAATATATTTAAAAAATAAAAATAAAATCTTTTTTTACTATAGTAGGAAACACAACTAGCTCCTATAGGAATAGATTCCTCAGTGCGGTTCTCTTGGATTCTAGGGATAACACCACTGTGCCATCTTTAACATAGGCAGTGCAGTTGTGTCTTTCCAACAGCATAGTTTCTCATCACTGGAAGGGACCTGGTTTTGTTTCCTGTGTGTCTTAATCTGTTCAGCTGCTATAACAAAATACCACAGACTGGGGAACTTATAAAGAACAGAAATTTAATGCTCATGGTTCTGGAGGCTGGAAAGTCCAAGATCAACGCATCAGCATGGCCACCTTCTGTTGGGGGCTTGCTTCCAGGTTCATAGCTGGCACCTTCTCACTGTGTCCTCACATGGAGGAAGGGGTGGGGCTGGGATCTCTCTGGATCCTCTTTTATAAGGGCACTAATCCCATTCATGAAAGCTCCATCCTCATTAGTTAAGAATCTCCCAAAGGCCCCACCTATTAGCACCATCACATTGGACATTAGGGTTTCAACATGAGAATTTGGGGGCAACACAAACATTCAGACCATAGCATTAGGGCTGCCATAACAAAGTACCACTAACTGGATGCTTCAAACAACAGAAACTCATGGTCTCACAATTGTGGAGACCAGAAGTCCAAAACCAAGGCGTCATCGAGGCCATGCTCTGAAGGCACCAGGGAAGGAGCTATTCTGAGCCTCTCTTCCAACTGCTGGTAGCCTCAGGCCTCCCTTGGCTTGTAGACACAGCGTGCCTCATTTTATGGTGTTTCACGCTATTGCGCTTTACAGATACGTTTTTACTCACTGAAGGTTTATGACAATCCTGTCTCGAGCAATTCTCATAGGCACCATTTTTCCAACAGCATTTACTCAGCATTAGTCTCTGTGTCACTTTTTTTTTTTTTAATCCTCACCTGAGAATATTTTTTCCCATTGATTGTTTTAGAGAGAATGGAGGGGAGGAAGGAGAGGAGAGAGAGAGAGAGAAACATTGCTGTGAAAGAGACACATCAATCCGTTGCCTCCTGCACACGCCCCAACTGGGGCCAGGGATTGCACCCGCAACCCTTTGTTCCAAGGGCCGACACTCTAACCACTGAGCAAAACTTGCCAGGGCTCTGTGTCACATTTTGATAATTCCCACACCATTTCAAAATTTTCCTTGTTATATTTTATAGCAATCTTTGTGTTACTATTGTAATTGCTTTAGGGTGCTGTGAACTCTGGCTATAGAACATGGTGAACCTAATAAATGTGTGTTCTGACTGCTCCACTGACTGGCCATTCCCCCATCTGTCTCCCTCTCCTCAGGCCTCCCTATTCCATGAGACAGCAATATCAAAATTATGCCAATTAATAACCCTACAATGGCCTTGAAGTGTTCAAATGAAAGGGAGAGTCATGTCTCTTTAAATCAAAAGGTAGAAATTATTGAGGTTACTGAGGAAAGCATGTTGAAAGCCAAGATACACTGAAAGCCTGTACCAAACAGCCATGTTGTGAAATCAGAGGAAGTTTTTGAAGGAAATTAAAAGTGCTGCTCCAGTGAACACACGAATGATGAGAAAGCAAAACAGCCTTATCGCTGATGTGGAGAAAGATGTAGTGGTCTGGGCAGAAGATCAGACTGAGAGGGTTGTGTGGGCCCACACTAGGTGTCTACTCCTTTGCAGACCCTAGTAACCAGGTGGTGAGGGCTGTTCCCTCCCACTGTGTTCCAGGTGCCCACCCACACCTGCCAAGGTGCCTGCAGGCCAAGCCTTCAGCCGCAACATTCCCTTAGTCAAAACCTAATAAAAAATAAAATAAAATAAAAAAAGTAATCCAGAACAAGGCCCTCTGCAACAAGAGTCCCTAGAGCGTAAGAGCAACCAAGAAAGTGAGTTCCTTTGTTTAGGGCAGCGGTTCTCAACCTGTGAGTCGCCACCCTTTGGGGGTCGAACGACCCTTTCACAGGGGTCGCCTAAGACCATCGGAAAACATATAATTACATATTGTTTTTGTGATTAATCACTATGCTTTAATTATGTTCAATTTGTAACAATGAAATTGGGGGTCACCACAACATGAGGAACTGTATTAAAGGGTTGCAGCATTAGGAAGGTTGAGAACCACTGGTTTAGGGGATTAAATGGTCCAAATTTCACACCCTTGCAGTGGCCGTACCCATTCTGGCCAATGACCTATTCCCAGCTGTGACTGACAGACAAGGACCTTCCTGGGGTCACCCCAACATTACTGGGCATGCGTCTGTTCTCCCTGTCTGTCCCTTCTCCCAGTGATCTGCAGGGAATAGATCGGTGGCTCCCTGGGGAGTGGAAAGCTTTAGCTTCCTGGTGAAGCTGTCCAAATGACATGTCTATGATAATTGACCTTCCCTTTGCTCCTTTCCTGTTATTAATAACTAGGTTAATTACAATAGTATCACATTGTTTCTGAGTATGTATATCCACACCAGGGTATGACTGTGGAGTGTGTCTGTGAGTATGTGATTGTGTGTGAATGCATATATGAGTGTGTGTGGCCATGCATAATATATTTGTGAGTGTATGCATTGCACACACCCGTATGTGCACCTGTGCATGCATTATAAGAGGCAGGTAACTCTGGAGCTGCACCTGCCAGAGGTGGGGAGCAGGGAAGCAAGTCACTGGCGTCCTCAGTGTCCGGGAGCCAGGCCAGCTCAGCCTAACAGAAGGCACCGGGAGGGAGCAAGACTTTCTCTGCACCAAGGAACTCTACGCCCCCCGCCAGTGGGTTCTTCCTCTGTCCTCATGGACAGAGCCTAAGGCAGAGCCCCAGAGCCAGATACCCCTAAACAGCTTGGCTTCCAAGAAGGAATCCATGGCCAAGTAGTTTAATAGGAAACTTAATCTTGCCATGCCGCTCACAGAATGGAAAGCTAAAATTGCCCTCATTCCCCAGAGGCATGAAGACAGAGTCCTACCAGCTCCCAGGGAGGAAGAACTGGTTTTTCATATGCTAACCATTCTGGCCTGTGCTCTGGGAACTCTTGCGAAAGGTAAGAAGGATTTTGAAAGAAAGGGGATCCCTCCACCCCATCTCAGTGGAGGTCTGAGGATTTTCTAGGGAGCCAGGAAGTGAAGTAGGGTGACTCTAGGGCAGGTAGCAGGGAAATTTGCCCCAAAAGGGAGAGGGCACCTTGCTTCGGAAGCACAGAGGGGGGCTGGAGGTAGAAGAGCCCTGAGTGGCTCCTCTGTGTGGAACAAGGTTCAGAAACTCCTCCAGGAGCCACCTGGGAGCTAAGCCATCACCTAGCAAGCATCTCCCTCCACCTGCTCCTAAGACCTGGTGGTGGTGCTCCCGGGGCCTGATGAGGACTTGCCTTCACAGGCCCTCACTGCACCTACTCCTCCTGTGACTCAGCAGCAAGACTGATGCACCATCAGGGCCACAGGACCTAGGCCTGTACCCATCTGATTATCTTATGTGGACATATGCTCCACTCCCAGGATGCCCATGGCCCCGAGGAAAGGGAACAAGGGTCACCTTTCTAGGAAGGCTCGTGAGCTTGCTCCTTGACCTAGTTTACAGTTAGTAACACCTGGTTTCAGAGTTCTCAGGGGATAAAGGGGCTCAGGATATCATGGGGGCAGGTGGTCATCATTTCATATGCTTTTAAAATGATTTGACCTAACTTTCTACTCCAAGCTGGTAAAGCAGGTGTGCCATTGGCACCATGTGGCCGTCTCATTGGTCTGAAGAAACCACCTCTCAAGTGATTGTCTGGGTTGAAGACAAGGGGATTTCAGGTCTGGCTTGGGCCTATGAGCACCACCCTGAGTGTGTAAACACACACACACACACCCTTCAGCATTTGTTACTTTCTGAACTTAGAGGTCTTGCCTCTGCCTCTTAGTGTTTCACAAATAGGAACTCAGTTCCAGGTGAGCTGTGGTAGGGGCTCTCCCATTTCCAGGGGAGCTCAGGGTCCCCTTGGTCCTGGCACATTCTCTGCCCCTATATCAGCCGTGGGCAAACTACGGCCCGCGGGCCGGATTCGGCCCGTTTGAAATGAATAAAACTAAAAAAAAAAAAAAAAAAAGACCGTACCCTTTTATGTAATGATGTTTACTTTGAATTTATATTAGTTCACACAAACACTCCATCCATGCTTTTGTTCCGGCCCTCCGGTCCAGTTTAAGAACCCATTGTGGCCCTCGAGTCAAAAAGTTTGCCCACCTCTGCCCTATACTCTGCTGGGACCCCCTCCATTAGCCCAGTGATCAATCACACGACTTATCAGCCCTGCCCTCTCAGGTGTGTACCCGCCCAGCCACCGGGGCCCTCTGGGCAGAGCCCTTAGCAACCACATTCTTACCTCCATCCTGTGCCCCAGGCTTGGTGAAGATAGCCTCTTCCCTATGTGGGCTACCCTGAAGCTGTGCTTCCGCCCTTCCCCAAGCTTCCCCATTAACACTTTCCACCCATGACCAAGACCCAAAACCTTAAAAACTGGATGAAGCAAAAACCCTGAGGCGGCCCTGGCTTACGTGGCTCAGTTGGTTGGACGTTCATCCAGTACACCAAAAGGTTGCGGATTCGATTCCCGGTCAGGGCACATACCCAGGTTACAAGTTTGATCCCCGGTTGGGGTGCATAATATCGCAGCAAGAGAAGCCCCCAAACTCACCAGTTCCCTCTAGTCAGGCACCAAGAGGGGGAGATCCTCCTGGGATGTGTGATTTGCGAAGAAAGTCTGGTCGTGCAAGGGTGATGACGCAGCTCCCACGTGGCTCTGAGGCAAGGAAACAGAATCCCCTTTCCCAGCTGCAGCTACTGACTCTCGGAAGAACAGCCCTTGTATCACCCCTGGGCAACCTTTCTGGGATCAGCTCCCAGCCTCAGGGGCCCCTGTGGAGCCCCTCCCCTCCCCATTCTCTTTTCCTCGGACCCCTCTTCAGTCCATCTGCCCTTTCTATGATCCCCCTTTCTCTCCTGTCTCTTCCTTGAGTCCCATCTTCCAAATCAAGAGTCACACACAGCTGCCCCGCCGGAAGTGAAGGTGTGGGTTCGAACGCGGCTCTGAGCGGCCCCTGCCCGGATGGCAGCAGAAGTTCTAAGGGGAAACACATGGGCCCTGAGTGTATCTTCCCCAATCAAACCAAGGAACTGGGGCTGCACCGGGGCCCTGCAGAAGGCACTGTGGATTGGAACAGTGAGGAGCCTGAGGAAGAGCAGGAGAAAAATGGGGCAGGCCCAGCTGGAGACTCCTCCCAGTCCCTGAACCGCGATCCTGAACTGGCACCGGTGGGGGATGGAGAAGATGTAGTTGCCAATATCCAGGATCCGATCCAGGCCCTGGGATTCATTTGCCAGAACCACCATTAGAGAGTGAGGATGAAGATGAGGGAGAGCTATAGTGTTGAGCAAGCACAGCCCTATTCCCCTGGAGCCAGAACAGGTAGAACTGGTGAAAAGGACATTGGCTGGAGTAAGCCTGCTTGCCTCAGGGGTTCCTGCCTGGGCTCGGAGATATCAGATGCCCAGTGGGAACACGTGGTAGCGAAGGCTCTCCAAGCCCGCAGGCATCCCCTACCTGGAAGGAACCAGCTTGAGAGCTGCCTTATCTCCCTGCATTCCACACTGGAGCCAGCACAGGACTAAGCTCTTCTCCCTTTCCACATCCAGGTAAATCCGACTTCTTCTCAGAGACCCACTGTATTCAGTTCTGTGCATATGGGGACATAGGCCCAAGCCCAACCCACCACAGCAGTATCACTCTAGAGCAGTGGTTCTCAACCTCGGCTGCACATTAGAATCACCTGGGAATCTTTTTAAAATCCTGATTTCTGGGCCTCATCCTCCGGAAATTCTGTTTCTTTGTTATGGAGTGGGGCCACAACATTAGTAATATAGATAGATAGATAGATAGATAGATAGATAGATAGATAGATAGATAGATAGATAGATATCACACATAGAGGCTGGCAGAGGGGAGGAAGGAATACTCAGTACTGGGGGTGGGGGGCGGGGGGCAGGGGCCTGCAGTGAACCAGAGGGCCCAGGGCGTCAGCTCCAACCAGCTGCTGCCACACAGGAATGAAGATGCACCCTTGCCAGACCTTTCCACTTATCAGGAGATCTTTGACCTTCTGCTCTGTATGAAACTCTCTGTTTTTAAATGTTGATGACTAATGCACATATTTTTGGTTAGGCCCAGAACCCAAATCTATCAAAAAACTGGTTCCTCCCCTAGCCAGTTTGGCTCAGTGGATAGAGCATTGGCCCACAGACGGAAGGTTACTGGGTTTGATTCTGGTCAAGGGCATGTACCTGGGTTGCAGGTTCTGATCCCTGGCCCCGGTCCAGAACGTGAGTGGGCGGTAACCAATTGATGTCTATCTTTCACAATGACGTTTTTCTCTCTTTTCCTCTGTGTCTCTCTTCCTCCCTTCCATTATCTCTAAAAACCAATGGGAAAATATCCTTGGGCGAGGAACAAGAAAAACCTGGTTCCTCCAGTCCTTAACAAAGTTTCATCAGAGGCTCATGCGAGGTGAGGGAAATCTATCCTAGTCTACTAGGGACAAAACTTTTAAATGTCCACATGATATCAGTTTAGCCTTTCAGATACCAAAATACCATCATCATCATTATCATTCCACCTTTGCACAGTTCTAATCTGTAGAATTTGCTTTATTCTAGTGAAGTAGAAACTGGCAGTTTTAACTCAAAAAAGAAGCACCACCAAAAAAGTCCACAGCCTTGCAGGTGCTGGCTGAGCACTCCTCCCCGCTCCTCCACTCCAAGCCGCCTCGTTTCCAAGCGTAGCAATGGCCCTGCTCCCCCCCACCCCCACTCCCAGCACGTCTGCTGCCACCATCCCCTCCCTGGGGTTCCCAAAGCACAGAGGGGCCTTGCTGAGCTGCTTCCTCCCACATGGTTTTTTGTCCTGCCTCCACCCCACCTATCCCTGCCAGGACCAGCAGGTGGAGGGTTTCTTTGTCTGGGATAAAAGGGGGTGGCTAAGGCCTGTGCATTGGTTTTCTGAGTCCCAGACTGATAACAGAGCTTCTGGCACGCAGGCCATGTAAACACATCCTCATACACAGATGTGCCCCCAAAACCTTACACCAGTGATGGCGAACCTATGACACCTCTGACACGAGAACTCATTTTTTTGGTTGATTTTTCTTTGTTAAATGGCATTTAAATATATAAAATAAATATCAAAAATATACATCTTTGTTTTACTATGGTTGCAAATATAAAAAAAATTTCTATATGTGACACGGCACCAGAGTTAAGTTAGGGTTTTTCAGAATGCGGACACACCGAGCTCAAAAGGTTCGCCATCACTGCCTTACACTCAAGAGACACCATCCCAGCCTGGCTGGCCTGGCTCAGTGGTTGAACTTGGATCTATGAACCAGGAGGTCACAATTCAATTCCCAGCCAGAGCACATGCCCGGGTTGCGGCTCGATCCCCACTGTGGGGTGTGCAGGAGGCAGCCAATCAATGATTTTTCTCTTATCATTGATGTTTCTATTGTTCTCTCCCTCTCCCTTCCTCTCTGAAATCAATAAAAAAAAAATTTAAAAATTTGAAAAAGAGACACCCTCCCATATCTTTCTGGGAATTCTCTTGGGTTCTCTCCCCAAACTCCAGGGCAGCTCTCCAAGTCTCCACATACCCTACATTATTTTTTATGCACTTTTTTGCTTCTTTAACAAATGTTTCTTTCTGAACTCAAGCCTGTCCTGCTATGCATTCGTGCCCAGGCAGCATCTGCCCTCCCCAAGCACTGGGTGGGGCTTGGGGCCATCTAAGGCCCCAAACACAGATGGGTGTTGCCTCAAACCAGCTTGGTCTTGTCCAATCACCTGCCCTGGAAGCTTGCTGATGAAAGCTTTGCGACAGAAAGGAGAGAGGCCTGGCTGAGAGCTGGCTGCCCCCACAGCCCAGGGTGCAGTTGAAAAGTGCTCTCACCTTGAGCTTCCAGCAGCCCTGCAGACCAGATCCCCGTGCTCAGCCATGATGAGGCGAGGCTTCCAAGCGGCAGCCACACTCAGCCGCCTCAGAGCCCTTCCCGGTGCGCCCCGCATCCTGCCCATACTCAACCCCGCCGCGGCGTTCGGATCCTCCATTGACTCCCGGGTGAGTTCCCAGCTCAGCTAGATGGACAGCCTTTCTCCTGGGGGCCTTGGCAAATCTTCTCCCTGATTGTGGCTGGGGCAGGTGGGCAGGGTGTTGGGGAGCAATTTGATTTGGCAAAGGGAGGGCGCTCTTAGAATGCCAAGTTTCCTACATCCCAAACTTTTGTCCTGGTCTGAGTTTGGTGTGGCCACCAATGAAATCACTTTTCTCCTATGAGACTCAGACTGCTGCAGCAGAGGTGGGGCGTCCCCAGACGGAGGACCCTGTGAGTGGTCTTGGCAAGCCCCGGGCTACAGCCCTCCCCCCCCCCCCCCCCCGTTGTGATTGGCGCATGAGCATTGAGGCCATGGGAGACTCCTCGTCCCACCTCCCACTGCATCTCTCCGGGCACCCAAAACATGTTTCAAAGGAGCCACCCTGCCAGGGCAGGCCCACAGCTGTGGGCAGAGCTGGAGTGGCCCCTGCCAGTCTCTCAGAATGGGCTCTAGTCTGACCATCAGCTCCCACACTCACTAGCTTGGCAGCCTTAGCCATATTTCCTCCGTTTCTCCATTTCTACAGGGGGCGGGGGGCTAATACTAGCAATTCACAGTCTCAAAGAACAGCTCGCAGGTTTGTACTCTTTTATTTTTTCATTTCAAACTTTCATTTATTAGTGTACTACTCACGCCCCAATTTCCAAACATATCATTCAATTGTCTTGGTCATGGGCCTTTCCAAATATGAGAGTTTATATTTCACTCCCATCGCTGCCGGCGATCAGAAAACCCACGCTTTCCTTTATTAGAGGAGTTCAGTCCTGCTGAGGTTAGAGTGCCCCTTCCAGTCTTCATCCTCATCTTTGCTTCCGGAGGCACTTCCTCTGCTTGGCTCTTTTCATCTTCATTAAAAGCTGCTGTTGCCACCGAAAGGGTTTTTGGAGCAAGAGTTGGAACAGTTTCTCCAGGTTTCCTTGCTCTAAGTCTGAGGGAGATGGCTGAGGTTTTCTTCGCCGTCTGACTACTATGGCAAGTCCAGACTTGGAGATCCTGTAGGCCTTGTTGGGAGGTCTGCAGCTTCTTCACCCATCGCTTCTCAGAGATGTGACTGGGGCTTTCCCCTCCATTACTCTGGCGGCTCCAGCTCCCTGCAGCTTCTCCGGCTTTTTTTTTTTTTTTCCCTCCAGCTCGCGGGTTTTAAAACAGGACCATTGTAACGCACAAAGCACTAGCAGTATGCCCTTCCCTCACTGTCAGCCCCAATTCCTTTCTTTCCCTTGCCCAGTCACCCACAGGGGTCCCCAACCCTCCCCCCCACACACACACCCCTCCCCCACCTCCCCACACCCCCGCAAGGAAGGTTTCCCTCGAGTCAACACTGGTAAGGGGACTAAGGAACCCAAGCATGCACACTGCCCAGAAGTCCTGCAGCCCAAGCAGCAGTCCCCACCCCACTCCCAGGAAGCTAGCTGTCTAGTCTCCCTGATTTTTTGTACCCAGATCTCAAGATTCTGCCCAGAGAAGACAGACTTTAAGGATTATGCCCTTCCCAATGCCAGCTGGTGTCCCGACATGCTGAGCCTGTACCAGGAATTTCTGGAGAAGACCAAGACCGACGGGTGGATCAAACTGCCCTCCTTCGCGTCCAACAGAGAGCACATCCAGGGGCTCAAACTCCCAACCGGATTAGCAGTTACCCCGGGTAAGGCCTGGCCGGAGTGGTCACAGCAGCACCGGTGTCCCAGCCCACGGGAGTCGGTTCAGCCAGCCCCTTTCCCTGCGTTCAAAGATTCTGGGGAAGGAAACCACAAAGCTCCCATCCAAGTCTCAGCCGCAAGTTCTTTCTGCTAATCTCACCCCTCTTACGGGCAGCGACTGTATCTTCTCCTCCCATTTGAAAAGAGAGCGCACCCTAGCGGCCTCACTGGAGAACTGCCTGCTCAGCCTCTGTCCGGCCTCATCCCAAATCCTCCTCCCCCAACTCAAAAGTTTTTGGGGGGCCCCGTCTCCCACCGCAGGCCTGGCCCACCGTCCATGCTCTGCCAGACCCAGGCCGGCTCTCCTGAAACGCCCACCAGTCAGACTGACAGAGCTTCCCACCTCCATCTTCCTTGTACGTGTGTGTCCGTATTTTCTTGTCTCGCTCATTCATAAATATGATTTTCCTGCCCAGTGATGAATGTACACAGTACAGTACAAAGACTACCGTTTGGGTTGATGGCACACACACACACACATACACACAAAAAAACAGGGACACCAAAATAATTTTCTAAAGAATTTGGTATCCATACAAAAAGGATATAGTTGTAGTTGTCTTGAAGGAAGGAAAATATCAGAATTTTGGTGGACTTTTCAGCACTTATTTTTCTGTTTAGCATTGTTGTTATTTTGAATTACTATCTGTGAATGTCATGAGTTGTGTTTTTTTTATTTTTTACTGTTTAAAGTCTGTTAAAGTCTTCACCTGACATTGGCCCTATCCCTACCCTCAACCAGACCAAGGGCTCCCTGGGGACAGGGCTGTGCCTTTGGTCTCAGACGGAAGGCTCTCGGCTGGTGGAGCCTGGCTGTCCTCTGGTTCTCTCCTAGGCCCTGTGCCTGACTCAGGACAACCCGGGTGCTGCATGACCAGCGCTGCACCCTGAGCGGGCCCCATGCCCTTACGCACTCCCGGCTCCAGCTGCCACACTGCTCATCTCTCCCCAGACAACAGCGACTGCCGCATCATCACCAGGAGCCTCCAAGTGGAAGGACAAGGCTACGAACATGCCATCTTTTTTAACCCATCTGAGAAGAAGTCCGTCTGCCTTTTCCAACCAGGCCCCTACTTGGAGGGGGCCCCAGGGTAAGACCACCAGCTGAGGTAGATGTCTTTGGCTGCTTCCTAGCCTTGGCTCAGCAGGTGGATTGGGGATTGTTCCTCTCCCTAAGGAGCTGGGTGGGGGGGTGCCCTGGACTGGAAGGACATCCGGGTCACCAGGTCCAGTCCCATTGTGAGGATAACAGAGAGCCTCCTTGCCGAGTCGGGGAATTTTCCAGTAAGGGATTTTAGAGGCCGCTCTGAGAGGGATGTGGTGAACTTAGAAGTGGACAAGATCTGGAATCAGGAGCCCAGCTTCCAGTCCTGCTCTGCCGCTGCTGGCCACGGGACCCCAAGCAAGCAATTTAACCTCTGGCTTTCTGTCTCCTTACCTAAAACCTGGGGCAAGGATATATCCCTTCCAGAGCGGGTCTGTGTGTATGTGCTCATGAACCATAAGGCACAATCTAGCTGTCACACACCATCTATCCACGCTTCATGTTTTACCCACCAGCAAACTGAGGCAACTTGCCCAAGGTAGCACAGGCAGCCAAGGTCAGATGCAGGACTCTAGTCCAGGCACTGGGGCTCCAAGTCCACTGCTCTTTCCATTGTACTCTGCTGCCTCCAAGCTTGGAAGAGAGCCAGGAAAGAACTCACTCTGGACATAACTATGTCTTGCCGAAGGCCACTGACCCACCAAGTCCACAGTTGACTGCCTTCTCCATCCCTGCTCCTGCAAGGAGAGAGAGAAGGAGGGATAAGGAACAGCTGTAGGGTCCCAAGACCTGAGAAGGACTCATTTGTAGTTAAAAAGAATTCAGGGAGTTTAGTAGATGCCAGCACCTGCAGAGGTGGTGAGTTCAGACTGTAGCCCTCGGTCCCCTAGGCTAGAAGTTGGCAAAATACCAACTTCTGCGCATGGGCCACGAAGTTTCAATCGCACTGTACATGTGTGCCTGCACATGGTATTTTGTGGAAGAGCCACACTCAAGGGGCCAAAGAGCCGCATGTGGCTCACGAGCCGCAGTTTGCCGACCACTGCCCTAGGCCATCCCAAAGGCATCTTCCATGGAGACACTGGTTCCCACCCTAGTGCATGCAGACACTGGAGGACTAAGTCAGGATCCCCTCCCTTCTGAAAACCTCAAAAAGGCAGTGATGGGGTGGTGGTGACTGGCTTTTATTTAAGGGCTCATGGAGGTGGGACAGGAGAGGCCAAGGAGGACCATCCAACACTGTGGGGGAGCGGGGGGTGGTCCAGAGAAGAGATTATTACTGAATTAGAAAAACCTAGTTCAGTCTGCCTCCTGTGCAGGAAAACACCCAGCTCTTCTCTACTGTGTCTTTTTCTTTTCTTTTCTTTCTTTTTGTCTTTTCTTTCTTTCTTTCTTTCTTTCTTTTCTTTCTTTTCTTTTTCTTTCTTTTCTTTCTTTCTTTCCTGTGTGCTACTCACACAGAACACTTCACTTCTGATACTTCTGGTCACCAAAAGTGTGACCACACCAAACGCTTCTCTGGGACACCCGCTGGGCGTCCTACAGTGTTACTCAGTTCTGACCTGGAGGTAGCGTCAGTTCCCACAGGTTAAGGACTCAGTCCCACAAGACTGTCTCCCCCACGTCGGACCCCAAACCCAACTAGTAGGTCCCCAGGTTCTTTGCAACTTCTGTTTGATTTGGCTACAAACCTGAGGTTCTCACAACCCCTTCCTCAGGTTTGGTTGATTTGCTAGACCAGCTCAGAGAACTCAGGGAAACAGGTTTACCAGTTCAGTAAAGGAGAGGACAAAGAATCCAGGTGAGTGTCCAGATGAAGAGGCGTGTGGAGCCCTGAGCGCAGGAGCTTCTGTCTCGGTGGAAGTGGGTGCGCCACCCTCCCTCCGGGTGTGAGTGTGTTTGCCAGCCTGGAAGCCCTCTGAACTCCACACGTTTGTGATTTGATGGAGGCTTCCTCACGTAGGCGAGATTGATCATTAACTCCATTTTCAGTCCTTCTCCCTTCTCAAGAGAATGGGGCAGTGCTGAAAACTGCAAGCGTCCAGTCCTGGCCTGGTCTTTCTAGCGCCCATCCCCCATCCAGGAGCCATCTGTCTGACAAAGGATCTCGCACTGCACCCCCCTTTCCCCCCCCCCGCCCCGGAAATTACAAGGGTTTCAGGAGCTCTGTGCCAGTAATTGGGGGCAGAAACCAAGCCATATATTTTCTATTGTCTCCCAAGCACCCACCCAGCCCCTAGACAATGGGGGGAGATAGGTTACAGCAATTAGGTGATGAATCAGAAAAATGTTTTTCGATGAACTCTATTAGGGAAAAACAATACACGAAACCTTTTTTCCTGGTGAAATAAAATAATTGTACATGGTTGCTAATACCTGCAGAAGCAACAGTTGATTGAGAAGGATTTGATCAGATGGGATCCAGCTCCATTCCCTTCCCTTCCCTTCCCTGGGAAAGGCAGAGGTGGTGGTTCCACCTCAGGGTCCGGGGAAGGTCCAGGGAGCCAGTCTGCCCAGCCCGCAGCCCTGCCTTGCTTCCCACCCCCACCCCAGGTTTGCCCACGGAGGGTCCCTGGCAACCATGATGGATGAGACCTTTTCTAAAACTGCCTACCTGGCTGGAGAGGGGCTGTTCACACTCAGCCTCAGCATCAGGTTCAAAAAGTAAGTACTGTAACGAGCCTCACGGTGTTGGCCAAAGTCATGGCCCTCTTCGTCACTGAGGGGTGGCCATCCTCGGCAGTTGGGGTGCCGGAGCCCTGCTTCAGTCTCCTTCCCCACCCGCTGCCAGAAAACCACCCCTACCATCTGCTCTGGGAGCTGGCAGGCTAGCCCTGAGCCCAGAGCCACCCGCTTGGGGTGGGGGTGGTGGTGAAGAGAAGGATGGGTGGACGGAAGGGTGAAGGGATGAGCGCCGAGGGTCCACAGGAGGGATGGGCTAAGCCAACTCCTCTCCCAGCTTGATCCCCGTGGGCTCACTGGCTGTACTAAACGTCAGCGTGGACAAGATTGAGGACCAGAAGCTTTACATGTCCTGCATCACCCAGACCAGAGACCAGAAGACAGTCTATGCCAAGTCCTCAGGTAAAGGACTCCTTCAGGCCCAGGCCCTGTCCTGCCACCGCCAGCCCTCAGGCCAAATGGAAGAAAGGATGCTCAGGACCCAGTCCCACTTGGGGCTCCAGCTTCTCCGCCTGGGATTGGGCGCCTGCTGTAGACATGGGGGGAGTGAGGGAAAGATCAGCTAGGATTTTTTACATTTTTAAATTAATTAATTAATTTGTAGAGAGAGTGGAAAGGAGGGAGGAGGGAGAGAGAGAAACATCAATGTGAGAGAGACACATCAATTGGTTGCCTCCCGCACCCGGGCCAGGGATCGAGCCCACAACCGAGGTACTGCCCTTGACTGGAATCGAAGGCGGGACCCTTCAGTCTGCGGGCTGGTGCTCTAACCACTAAGCAAAACCGGTTAGGGCATAGGATTTTTTTTTTTTTTTTCTATGTGTGAGTTGCCCAACCTGTACCACAGGACAGGATTCCAGGTAACTAGATGCAAATGCTCAGAGCACCCCACCAAGCTCCTGCCATCTCTGCCCTCACGCCTGCCTCCCACTTGCCCTTCTTTCTCTTCCAGGTGTTTTCCTTCAGCTGCAGCTGGAACAGGAGTAACAGGAGAGCCTACCTCTGACTGTTCTGTCTGCTTGGGACCCCCCCGCCCCCCAGGGCGAGGGGGGGCGCTCTCCATGGAATCCACTGATAAGGTGAAGGAGGGGGCACTTTCCTCTGAGCAAATAAAGTCTCTCGGCCCCATTTCAGCTCAAGACCCTTCTTGTAGTTGGAAATGAAAATCCTTCCAGGGCCTCCCACACACCCAACTTCCGGTCAATACCCACGGAAGAGATCTGCTGAGCCCCTGCCAAGCACCAGGCGCTACGTGAGGCACTGAGCACACAGCAATGAAAAGACAGGACCCCCTGGCCTTGAGATGCACAACCACGGGCCAGGAGCTGAATACACAGAATGGGGTAGGCGTTGAGGGAAAGAGGAGAGGGCAGGGACAAAGGCAGGCCACAGAGGCTTCATAAACCCTGCTGTGAGCTTGAACTCTGTCTGATAGGCAACAGGATGCCTTAACAGGGTTTGGGCCATAGCCAAAACCCGTGTGGCAAAAAGCTCTCTCCCCACCACGTCCCCCCCCTCATATACTCAATAAAAACCCCTTTCTCTTTGTGTGCTTTCACAGTTGCCCTTGATAATCTGTTAAACCCAGAGTCTAAATCATTGCATACCAAATACATGATTAACCTTGATTCGTGGACAAGAAGCACCTAATCTTCATTTTTTAAAAAAAATGTATTTTTATTGATTTCAGAGAGGAAGGAAAGGGAGCGAGAGGTAGAAACATCAATGATGAGAGAGAATCACTGATCAGCTGCCTCCTGCACGCCCCCCACTGGGGATCAAGCCCACAACCCAGGCATGTGCCCATGACCGGAATGGAACCTGGGACCCTTCAGTCCGCAGGCGAATGTTCTATCCACTGAGCCAAGCCGGCTAGGGCCCTAATCTTCATTTTAACACTCCCAAGAAAAGAAGGGAAATATATTCCATCCTTTATTGTGCAGCAAAAAAAACAAAAAAGAACAGAACAGTTATACTTCAGTTTCCATATTAAAGTAGGTTGAATGGGTCCTGGCACTTCTCTGCCCGGGCCATTTTTTTAAGAGAAACAGGCACGAGCTGGAAATCTACAGAGGTTCTCTGGCAAGGCTCACAGCCAGGCGGGGCGCCAGCCGTAACTGGACAAGGCCAGGTGGGCGGGCGGGGATCTTGGTAAGGGAAGTAAGGTCATCAGCCTCTGAAACACTTCTTAGTGTCTAGGGCAGCCGTGGGCAAACTACGGCCCGCGGGCCGGATCCGGCCCGTTTGAAATGAATAAAACTAAAAAAAAAAAAAGACCGTACCCTTTTATGTAATGATGTTTACTTTGAATTTATATTAGTTCACACAAACACTCCATCCATGCTTTTGTTCCAGCCCTCCGGTCCAGTTTAAGAACCCATTGTGGCCCTCGAGTCAAAAAGTTTGCCCACCCCTGCTCTAGGGCTTTGACAGCTGCCTCTGCTCTCCTAAGAGGCCACGTACTGCAGCTTTCTAGGCTGAAACAACGGGAGCTGCTGCCTCCACGCTCCAAACACCCATCCCCATGCCCAGCGCGTTCATCTGGGAGGCAACTGCTGCCGAGGCAGATGGGGTGGGATCCAATAGGCCAGTGGTCAGCAAACTCATTGGTCAACAGAGCCAAATAGCAACAGTACAACGATTGAAATTTCTTTTGAGCGCCAAATTTTTTAAACTTAAACTATATAGGTAGGTACATTGTTATTAACTTAATTAGGGTACTCCTAAGGCTTAGGAAGAGCCACACTCAAGGGGCCAAAGAGCCGCATGTGGTTCGAGAGCCGCAGTTTGCCGACCATTGCAATAGGCCATCCAGGCAAAGGTGGCACCTTATTCTGCTGGAAGCAGCGGCTGTGCTGTGTTCTTCAGGTGCCTGAGTCAAGTACCAGGAGAAAGAGTGTCTGACCTCATCTCCCCCTCACTCGTCCTGTTCCAGCTACACTGGCCTCTTTGCCTCCTTGAACACTCCAGCATGCTTCTGCCTGAGGGCCTTTGCACTTGCAATTTTCCCTTCATAGAATGCTTGTCCCTCGCCTTCCCTCCCTCCTTCCTTCATTTCATTACTGAAACACTACATTCTCCAAGGGGCCAGCCTGACCATTCTATTTAAAATTGTATACTCTCCTGATACCCGTTATGAGCCTTCCCTACTTTAATTTTCTCCCCAACACTGATTTGCATTTAATTAATGATTTTTTTTACTGATTTATTTTTGTCTATTGTCTTTCTTTCCCCACTAAAGTATAAACTCCATCTGGCCAGGAGATTTCTCTTTTTTCTCACTGCTATGTCTCCAGAGTCCAGCACAGTGCCTGCCCCAAAAAGGTAGCAAAGAACTATTGATGAATGAATGAATGAAGCCACAGAACCAAACTCCCCTGAATCCTAACTTACCTCTGGACTTACTACAGAAGCCAAAAATGTCCTTATTGTTAGGTCAGATGGAGTCGGGCTTCTGTTTTCTTACACTTTTGCAGAAGTCAGTTTAACTGATGCCCATGTGATCTCATGTAATCCTCACGCCAGCTCTGCGAGTTCGGTATATTTCTCTCCATTTTCCAGATGGGTAAGATGAGCCCTAGAGAGATGAAGTTACCTATCAGCAGTCACACGGCACAGACAGCATGTCACACAGCCCACATCCCAGCCTGTCTGACTGATGCCAAAGCCATGAGTTCTTGGCCACAGCACTGCATGTAGACCACCCTTCCCAGACACGACACCCAAGCTGAGCTGAGTCAGGAGCCACAGGAATGGAGGGCCTGGGGGGGTCGCCATGAATCTCCGCAAAAGAAATGCTTGCTTCCTCTAAACTCTCAAGTATCAGATGTTAAAATAATCATCTTGTTTATTTCCTGCATTTCCCAGTCTTTTTTGTTACTGTTGTTTGCACATTTATTGAATGTCTCTCCCCTTAGACTCCTCCCCTTTCTACCTATCCCCAGCATCTAGTACAGTGAATGAAGGAATGAACTGATTCAGGTACAAATCTACTTAATATCATGAATTCATTCAACAAATCCTGAATGAATATCTGTCTTGTCCTCGTGATGCTTACAATCTAGTAAGATATTACATAATTGCATACATAAATCACAGGGGGAAAATGTGATGAGTGCCATAAAGGAAGAGTATGGGGCGCTGTGAAACTGTACAGCCGAAGCCCCTAATTTATATGACAGGGTGTCAGAGAGGGCCTCCAGATCTGAAGGATGAGGGGTAATAATGGTCCAAGGTCCTAAGGAGGAAATGAGCTTGATGCCTTTGAGATACTGAAGGATGGAGGGCATGCCAGGGGTGCAAGTTGAGGGCCTCATTTGCCAGCGGTGGGCTGTGCTTCCTAGGACCTGCCTATGGGGATAGGAGGGGACATCCTCCGTGTTTATGTTTAACTGCCTTTTGCCAAGGATGGGGGTGGGGCACACAGCTAAGCCTGCCCTGGACTAGGATGGAACCAGCTCTGTCCTCAGTGTCTATGTCCATCCATCTTGAGCCTGGTCACTTTTCCTTGGGCCAATACAATTCAGAGAATTAGTCACTACAAGTCACTCTGTCTGGGAGAACAAGACAATGGAAGCCAAGGCCAGATTCCAGCAAGGAGGGTTTTGCAGATGTGATGTGTGTGGCCGTGGCTATGGGCTCACCTCCCTGCACCCTGATGGCCACCTCCCTCTCCCCTGAAGCCCTCCCCAACTCCCAAGGAGCCCAGGCCCAGCATCTGCACCCCAGGCATACCCACCATCCTTCAGGTTCTCAAAGGCATCAAGCTCATTTCCTCCTTCGGATCTTTGTATGGGCTCTCTCCTTGGACCATTATTGCCCCTCATCCTTCAGATCTGGAGACCCCGACACCCTGGCATATAAATTAGGGGCTTCTGCTGTACAGTTTCACAGCGCCCCATACTTTTCCTTTGTAGCATTGATCACATTTTTCCCCCTGTGATTTATGTATGCAATTATTAACAGGGCAGGCTTGCTGTTACAAACCTGGCTGGAGGAAGGAGTTAAGAAGGCCAGGCTGATGGTCACAGAGACAGGGCGCTGTTTATCCAGGAAAAGAGGTCGTACGTAGGCAACGGCGGCCCCTGCCAGCTCCTCCCAGAAGGCCTGGGCTGGGGGAGCAAGCTGGAGAGGAAGCTGCTCCCCCGGGCTCTGAGCGCCTCCCGGCCTGAGGCCGAGACCCAGCGGCGGCCCAAAGGTGAGGCCTGCAGTCCGGGCACCGGACCGAGCCCGCGGTGGGCTCCGTCTCCCGGGCAGGCAGTGGGAAAACGCGCTCGCGAGGGTGCGGGGAGGGCGAGGTGGTGGAGCCTCCGGGAGCGGCTGGGGGTGGCGGGGAATCAATACTGCCTTTGTGCTCAGTGGTTTCCTAGGGAGAAAGGAGAGGAGAGTGGGAGGGGCGGCCCAGCGGTCGGCCCGCCCTGCAGACTCTGGATGCCGTGGGGCTGGGAGGCGGGGAGCCCGACCTCAGGGCTTGAGGCGGGTGGGATTCCGTGCCCCCGGGCAGGAGGCGGGGCGCGTCTCCTAGGACAGGCCCTGGGTGCTCGCAGGGCAGCAGCCAGGTGTGCAGCGAGTCTGCTTCTGGCCGGAGCGACTCGGGAAGGCGAGGGAGGAGCCAGAGGAGGCTGGTGGGGCTGCCGGCCAAAGAAATGGCTCGGCCTGGAGGAGCTTTCGGTGGGGCCTGGGATGGCAGCTGTGGGCCCCCGAGGGCCTCCGGATTAGACCGAGCAGCAGGCCCCGGAATGGGCCGGGGAGAGGAGGTGGGTGCGCCCTTTCAGGGGGCGTGTGTATATGAATGGGGTTCAGGACCTGGGCCCCTCTTTAGGACGACAGAGCTTGGGATAAACGGGTGTTACTCTGGTCCCCTAACAGGCGTCCAGGACTCTGGTGGATGTGTTGGGCCTTCTAACTCTGAAGTGGGTGGCATCTTTAGTTCCCATGGGAGAGCCCAAGGCCTGCATCTGAAAATCTAGCCCAGGGCTCCCTCCATGTCTTCCGGGTCCCAGACTTCGCCATCCTTGGCGTTTCCTGCTCAAATAGAGGGGACCGGTGCGCTTTCCACCATCGCCCACCCCGGCTCCTCTTCTCTCCGCGCCCAGCCCAGCTCCCCAGCCTCCGCCGAGACGCTGCTCCCCGGAACCTTTCGGCCCGAGGACCCGCACTTCCACGCCCCACCCGCCGCATGTGGCTCTTGGAGAAAGCTGGTTACAGGGTGGGCGCCGCGGAGCCCGGGGCCCGGTGGGCGCCCCGCAGCCTGCTCCCTAAGCGCCGCGCCCCGGGCCCCGCGGAGCGCGCCTGCCCCAACGTCCTCACGCCCGACCGCATCCCGCCGTTCTGCATCCCGCCGCGGCTCCCCGACCCCGGCGGCGCCGACCCCCCGGCCGGGCGCGCGGCGGGCGGGCGCGGCCTCCCGGCGGCCTGCTCGCTGCCGCACCTGGCGGGCCGCGAGGGCTGGCCCTTCCTGCCCGAGAGCCCGCACACGCGCCGCCGCGAGTCCCTGTTCCACGCGCCGCCGCCCGCCCCGGGGAGGCTGCCCCCGGCGCCCCCGCGGCTGAACGTCTCCGCCCCGGACCTGCGCCTCTGCTGGGCCCCCGACAGCGACACGGCCTCGGCCTCATCGCCCGACTCGTCGCCCTTCGGCTCCCCGCGGCCACCTCCGGGCCGGGCCCGCGCGCCCCGGCCGCACTCGCTGTCCCCGGAGGAGGCGAGCTCGGCCGACACCAGCCCGCACGCGCCGCGCCGCGCGGAGCCGGCCCCGCCGCCGCTCTTCCACCTGGACGTGCTGTGCCGCCCGCTGCGGCCCACGCGCGAGAGCGTGCTGCGCCTCGGGCCGCGCGGCGGGCAGCTGCGCCTCTCCGCCGAGTACCAGGCCGGGCCCGGGCGCCTGCGGCTGCGCCTGGTCAGCGCCGAGGGCCTGCCCCGCTCGAGAGCCGGGCCCGGCGGCGGTGACGGCGGCGGCGGCTGCTTCGTGGTGTTGGGGCTGCGGCCCCGCCTCCGGCCGCGGGGCCAGCGGAGCCGCGTGGTCAGGTGCAGCGCTAACCCCATCTTCAACGAGGACTTCTTCTTCGACGGGCTCGGCCCGCCGGACCTGGCCGCCCGCAGCCTGAGGGCCAAGGTGCTGGACAGGGGCGCGGGGTGGCGCCGGGACGTGCTGCTGGGGGCGTGTGAGACGCCCCTGATCGCCCTGCTGCCCCCCTTGGATGGGGGGCTAGGTCTCGGGGCCTCCCTGGCGCCTGCCCATCTCAGCCTGTAGACGGAGACCTTCCTCGGGAGCTCTCCGCCGGGCCTGCAGCCCCCCATGTCTTCCATCGGCCTGGCATGTGTATTTATTTTTGGTAATAAAAGGTCTGTTTGTCGCTATCGCCGCTGTGGGCACCCTGCAGGGTCTCAGGTCTGCAGCTACCCTCCTCCCTCCGCCCTGGAAGCAGCTCATGCAGAGGGTCGCAGTCGGGGCAGACCTGCAGTAGTGGCTCTCAAACTTGAAAGAGCATCAGAATAACCAGACATCAGAAACCCTGGGGGAGCCTGTTAAACATGCCGAGTCCTGGGCTCCATCCCGGAAGCAGTGGTGCTGGCTTCAGCAGGTCTGAGCTGGGGAGGAGCTAGGGTCCCTGTCCAACACGGCCCTGGCCCTTTCAGAGGCCCCTCTAATCACTGAGTCACTCCAGACAAGGCTCTGTGACTGAAACCAACACCAGTCACCTCCCCGCCAGGGGCTGCACAGGGGCAATCAGCCCACCCTCCCTACTCCAGCCACATCTGACCCGAAGAGAGAGGAAGAGCCTGTCTCGGCAGTGCCTTTAGGAGTCCTCTCTCTTGCCTTTCCCTTCCACACCTGCGCCACGCTGGGCACTGAATGACAAAACGTGATGTCCCAGGAATTGAGACCTTGGGAGAGGAGGGCGTCCTACTGGAGTGTGAGAGCTGGGGGGTGCCCCGAGAAGGGCACCCCAGTGAGTAAGGGAGGGTGTGGAAGATGGATGACTGAATGTAGGTCAGATTGTGTTTACCTCCTACCTGAATGTCTCTGACGTCAGCAGTGACCTTCTTCTCTCTCTCTCTCTCTCTCTCTCTCTCTCTCTCTCTCTCTCTCCCTTTCCTGGAGCTGGTTCCTCTTGGCTCAGGCCAGGCTTGGAGGAGGGGAGGAGGGAAGGAGGGAGGTACTCACCTAACTCAGCTCCTTTGCCCGCCCCGTGGGCCCTTTCTCATTTTCTTTTTTTTTTTTTTTTTTTAAATATATTTTATTGATTTTTCACAGAGAGGAAGGGAGAGAGACAGAGAGCCAGAAACATCGATGAGAGAGAAACATCGATCAGCTGCCTCCTGCACATCTCCCACTGGGGATATGCCCGCAACCCAGGCACATGCCCTTGACCGGAATCGAACCTGGGACCCTTCAGTCCGCAGGCCGACGCTCCATCCACTGAGCCAAACCGGTTTCGGCCCTTTCTCATTTTCCATAGAGTTCTGAACCAGGGCGGAGTCTGCTGGATCCCGATAAGCCTCAGCATGTGTAATGCTGACACAGCACATATCTCCATTCAGATGGCTCCCCAGTTCCTTCTTCCTCCACCCCCCACCCCCACCCCCTACCCCCTACCCCCGCCCCAACACACACACACACTCCTCCCCAGCCCTAGGCCTCCTAGGCCAGGGACATGGCTTGCTCCAGGTGTCCACCAGGTGGTAGCACTAACCAACAAGATCATCACCATGCACAGAACTACTGTTCCAACAACTTGTAAAGTCATCAAAAGTCATCAAAGTCATTTCTTTCTCCTGGCAACTCCCTGGAGGGTTAAGTACTATTGTGTTCAATGTGACCTTGCACTTGACTCATCTAAGAAGTAGAATTAGGATTGAACCCAGAGTCTGGCTCCAGAGTCACTTCACTAAGTCACTTCACTATAATATACCTAAGTGCCAGCTACCCAGTGGAAGTCCCTCACCACTTCCCGCCCTCTGCAACCAGGTCACTCTGAAAGGGGTCTTCTTCCAACCTTCCAACTGGCTCAGCCTGAGAAGGCCACCCCTCAGCCTCACCCTATCCCTAGTACTGTCCTCTACTTCAGCCTCAATCTCCCTGTAACAACCATTTGAAAATAACTGGAAAGAATTGTTGAGTCATTTAACCTTCGTCCATGCATTTCTCCAACAAATACTTAGGGAGGGCCTAGGACTGTGGTTCTCAACCTGTGGGTCACGACCCCTTTGGGGGTCGAATGACCCTTTCACGGGGGTCGCCTAAGAACATTGGAAAACACATGTATAATTACATATTGTTTTTGTGATTAATCACTATGCTTTAATTATGTTCAATTTTAACAATGAAATTGGGGGTCACCACAACATGAAGAACTGTATTAAAGGGTCGCGGCATTAGGAAGGTTGAGAACCACTAGCCTAGGAAGTAATAGGTGTAGGGTACAGCAGTGGTCAAATCGGACAAGGGGGGTCAGACAAGATACAAAAGAAATGTAAAAAATGTCACTGGGTGATATGTTACAGAGAAAAATAAAGGGGGAAAGGGCACGGGAGAGGGATGTCAGAAAAAGAGAAGAAGGGATGATTATAGGAACAGAGGGGGGTCCTGTATTTTACCTGTCATCCCAGTTAATTGTCACACCCACTCGGTGAGGTAGGTGTATCCCCATTTTACGGAGGAGCTGGATCAGAGAGGTGACATAAACTTGCCTAGGGACCCTCCTGGCTGCAGGGGAGATTTAGGACGGTAGCCCCACCCAGGCTCCCCACACCCCCCTCCCCCTCCCACTCAGAGTGGGCTGCGAGGTAGAATTCAAGTCCACCCACTGAGGAGCAGTCCACTCAGTATTAATAGCTTCCAACTCCCCTGTGATGGGAGCCACAATGTTCCTGGAGGAACTTCCTGGCCAGCTAACCCACAGAAACCTGCCCTGGGGCAGATGAGGCCCTAAGACTCCCTCCTGCCTCCAAGCACAGGCACGTTCACAAACAAGCCAGACCCCTTTTGTAAACAGCAGAGCAGAAGCCAACCAGTAAGTATTCCTTTGGCTCCTGCACAGTCTTTTGGCTCCTGTTTTTCAACCCTCCTTGCTATGTCCAACCCTAAGTGACCACACATGTTCATGGATAGATGAGTGGTCTAGTCAGGGTCACCATAGAAAGTTCAGGGCCAGGAGCGGGGGTCAAATCCAGCTGCTCCCTCCACCCACGGTGGCCTTTGTGGCGGAAGGGGGAGGGGTGGAGGCTATGAGATCTATAGATGTTTACAGAGACTGGGTTGTCCTTCTTTTAATGGGCGAGTGGGGAGGGGTACCATCCCCTCCTTCAGTCATTCTAGTTGGTTGAGGTCTCCCCAGGCATGGACCTCCTAGAGAGGACCCCAAGATAGCTGGTCCCTCATCACTGGGTCAGGCTTCCCAGAGAGGGTGGGCCTCAAAGGATGGCTGTCCGGGACCACATACTTTTCACCTTCACAGCCCCAGGCCCTCCCTAGAAGGCCAGGCTTGCACTCGGCTTCAAGTGGTTTCTGTGGTTTAGGGGGTGGGAAGGAAGGGAAAGAGAAGTTGGTGACTGCTCCCCAGTTCCAAGCCACCACCACCACCCTCCACCCCCTCCAGCCTGCTTGCCCCTTGGCTGAGATGCCAGCTTGATAAGAGAACTTGGGCACGTGGGGGGTGAAATGATTCTCTTGAAAGTATTTGAGGAGGAAATACCCACTGCCCTGCTTTGAAAGGTCTGATTCATCTAGAAAAGGGGCTGTGATTGAAGCAGGAGGGAGGAAGGCTAGGCATCAGGGGGGACTTCCCAAAAGGATGTCCGAGGTGCCTTCTTACCCTGGGAAGAAAGAACCCGTCATTCATGTTTAGGGCAGGAAAGGGGTAGAGACATGAGAATGTCTAAGAAGCATGTGACTCACTGAGGCCTAGAGGCCAGGACCCTGGCTTCCAACCCCCTGCCCTCCCCCTTACTTCCTCCCCGTCCCACACAGTGGTACAGAGTGGCACAGCTCTGAGAGTCAGCCGTACCTGTGGTATCTGGGGTGGGAAGGGCTGCCTGGCATCATTCCAGAGCCAAGTGCCCATCCCCAGGCACTCGGCATGCTCAGTGTCCACAGTTGGCAAGTCAGGAAGGGCCCAGGGGACCCAGAGTTACGGAGGAAGAGGGGCTTAAAGAGGAGAAGAGACAGAGAAGGAAGAGCTGGAGGGGGCAGAAAACAGAAGTGCCATGGACAGGGAGGGGCTGCAGGGAGAGACAGGGAGAGGATACTGAGTGGATGGAAGCAAAGCTGGTCATCAGAGGGAAGGGAGAGCGGGGCATCATGCCAGCACCCAGCCCTCCGCCTTGTCTACCAGAAGGCGCTGGTGGGGTGGTATTTTGCAGAACTTTGCTTCTTACTCCAAGCCTGCCCAGGGACAGAGCCCCAGAACAGACCAACATCCTGTTCTGTGCAGAGAAGTGCACATAGACGCGTGGGTTATGCATTTACCAAAAGGACATGGGGACAGCCAGAGGCTGTTTGTGAGAGGCACGAACACACACCCTCAGACTCTCCATACGAGAAGTTTCCCCAAAAGTTTCCACTTCGCTCTTCCTCGTTCCCCATCTCCTTGTCAACTCTCTGGGCAGTTGGAAAGTCCTCCTCTACGTCTAACCTTTGTCCCTCAAGCTGCAGCCACTGGGAGACGCTGGGAGCTACTCAGGAACAGAGGTGCTGATGGCAGCAGAGCCTGACGCTCCAGGGCCGGGCAGGAGTGGAGGATGGCGAGATGGGAGGGCCCAGGAGGAAGGGACAGCTGCCTGCCCTCTCCACGCCAGGTGCCACGTGCGCCAGGTTGGGGGGGGGGGGGGCGCGGGCGAGTCACGAGGCTGTGGCGTGGCTGGCTTCTGCTCTGCTGTTTACCAGCTGGGAGGGAAAGCAGGAGGAGGTGCCAGGGAGCCTCCCCACTGCAGCCTGGCCCCTAGCCAGCTGGCCTGTTGGGTAACCAGGGGAGCCAGGCCCAGCTAATCAAACTCTGGCCAAGGCTGTGCAGGAGAGAAGTGGCAGCCAGAACCTGCTGAAGCCTCCCCCTGCAGCCCTCCCCCTGCAGCGAGCCCTTCCCGGGGCTGGCCCAGTGCAGGCCCACTCAGCTTGGGCTCCTCATCCCCCAACCAGTAAGTGTAGCACCTCTCCTCTCCCCTCCCATTGATCCTCTGCCTCCACACACTCCTCCAGGCCTGCCCCCACCCCAGCCCCAACAGACCAGGAGGACGTCAGGGAACTCCCGGGAAGGGCGGCCCTGAGGGTCAGGGGCTAAGCACACAGAGGCCTCAAGGAACCCAGGACCCACTGGGATGTCTGATCGCATCCTGGAGAAAAGTCACAATCTACTTCCCCCCGCCCCCCCCCCCCAAATAAACCTACCTCTCTCTCCCTTTGCCTGTCTCTGTCAGGGAGAAAGCACATGCTTTTGAAGTCACAAAGACCCGGGTTCAAAATCACAGTTCAACCGACCACTTATTGTCTTTGTACGAGTCCGTGAGTCATTAATCCCTTTGAGCATCACTTAGCTTATGTGCAAACCTGGAAAAATTATGTTTACCTCCTGGTGGATATTGTGAGGATGGAAGAAAATCATGGGTTTACATAAAGCGCCTGGCAAAGGGCCCAGCACACAGCAGGCGATCAGTAAATTCCAGGCCCCTTCCCTTGCCTTCACCTATCCTATTTCTCCTCAAGGCTCCAAAATCTGTTCCTTGGGCCCCTCCCCTTGTCCCCTCCCGGTGCCAGGACGCTCTGCCAGCCACTCCTTTCCCCTGCCTGCTGGCGGGCCAGGTGCTCCCTCCCTCCACACACTCCTCCCCCCTCCCCTGGGCCCTGCTCCCTGCCCTCCTGGGCAGCCAGGGCAGCAAGGACGGCACCCAGGGAGTTGCCCCATGGACAGGGCCCCACAGAGACACCACCGACCCTCCCAGGGTAAGAGGCCCTAGGCCTGCAGGCAGGTGGAAGGGACTGCCAGGAGGTTCAGAGGAGAGGGAGAGACAGGACTGGTCAAGGAACGAGGAGGGAAGGAGGGACAAGAGAAGCAGAAAGGAGAGATGGATTGTCAGGGGACTGCAGACAGGTGAGACAGGACAAGCCTCGATAGAACTGAAGGAGAAACGGGAGGGGGGGCTGGAGACATGAGAGGAGAATAGGAAAGGGGGGAAATGCATGGCGGGAAAAGAAAGGGAGAAGTGAGGAAGGAGTCAGTGCGGTGGAGGGAGGAGAGAGGGGCTCAGGCAGGGAAGCTAGAGCCAGGGGAGGATTAGAGTGTGGGCAGGCCCCACAAGAGGCTGCGCCCCTGGGAGCAGCGGGGGCACTGCTGTACTGCCTCTGCCGGCTGGAACCCCGCACAGCAGTGGCTGGGAAGCTGGCCACTTCCATTCTGTTCACTCGCCACTGGAGAAACCTGTCCTGCCTTTGAGGGTGACAGACCAGGGTGGGGGAGGAAGCAAGTTGCCCATGTCCACTAGCCTGGCACCTTCCTCCCACTGGCTCTGGGGCTTTGTTTCTGCAGAGAATGTGGGGTACTGAGCCCAGGGCAGCGGCGGACAGAGAGGCGGGCAGTCCTTGGCCCCACCAATGATCTAATCAGAGACCCTCTCAACGCAGATCCCACGGCCACATGTTTGGTCAGCTGTGAGCTCGGAGGGGGAAGCCTGAGGGCCAGAGCTGCCTGCTCCAGGGCCATCTGGTGGAGGAAGGACGCCACTGCCAGGCACGCAGGGGACACCCCCACCCCAGGGCTGCTCTCAGGCGCAAGGCTGGAGGCCAGAGAGCAGTGTGGGGTGCCACGTCAGGGAGTCAGGGAGGAAGCCGGGTGGGGCTAGGCAGGATCGGGGCGGGTAGGCGGGAGGGGCCGGACGGAGACACTCCCTCTCGGGGAGTCCAACCCCCTTAACCCCACCCCAGCTGAGGCCAGGCCTTCACATCCACTCACCCGCACTGGGCAGAGCGGAGGAAGCCTGCCAGGGGGACAGCGTGGGGCTGGGAGAGGCGTTGCCCAGGATTGGGCCACAGAAGGAACATAGCAGGAGAGCAGATTCAGGGGGTGGGGAAACTGGAGGGGACGTGAGGCAGGGCGGCAGGGCTTTCTGGGACAACACACTGGCCTGTGCCCTCTGAGGAGCTGCTGTGTGGATGTAGAAAATGGACCAGGTCTGGCAGGGAAGCGCCTTCAGGGGCTCCCTGGGTAGGTGTTTAATGCATGTTAACCACATGAATGAACAACCCCCAGAGATGCTCTGGCTAAGGCTTTCCCCACAGCAGCTGCCCCGCTGGAGGCCTGCGCCTCCCTGCTCACCCGCATCCACCCACCTGTGCTCCCTGCTGCCCGCTCTCCACCCAGATACCACACAGCTGGTGGCAAGGGACTCCTTCCTGTGCGGGCTGGTGAGTGCGAGCCAGGGCCTAGGAGGGCAGAGCAGGCTCCGTGCTCGCCGCTCTCCCATCCTCTGCCTCCAAACACCCTCGCCACCCCACTTCACCCCCCACACGTCTGGGGTCCCCAGGTGCCTAAAGGAACAAACAAACAGCCAAGAGCTTGAACTCCCACAGCGGGTTAACGGTGGCTGCAGAATAGGCTCTGTGCGCCTAACGGGCCAGGCCTCTGGAAGGCTCTGGGAATATCAGCGTGAACAGGGCAGACACAGTCCCTGCCTCCAGAGGGCTTACCATCCATCTACGGAAAGCCCTGGTTCAGGGATAATGACACAAGGCAATCAGCCAGGCGATGGGGTACCAGGAAGTCAGCTGCGAGGTGCTGAGTGTAAACACCCGGGCTGACGTGGGAGGTGCAGCTTCCCCAGGGAAGAGGTGTAATGGGAAACGCCAGGGCTGAGGAAGTCGGCTCCACTGAGGGGTGTGAGGGAAGGCCATTCTGGGCAGAAGGGAGAGCTTGGGCCTCCCAGAGCTGGTGAGCCTGCCGCTCCTGAGGACCTGGGAGAGGGCCAGGGTGACTGCAGGGCAGAGAAGGGAGAGAGGAGGTGCAGAGGGTGGTCCCACCTTCCCCTCAGACACCAGGTTCCGCTGGGAAGCAATGGGATGGGGATGGAGACCAGTGGGGGGGGGGTGTGGGGGTGAGGGGCATCTTTAACTGTCAGCCCTGACCCCCTCTCTTCTCTTTACAGAGCTGCTGGCTGCAAAGAAGACCCACACCTGTGAGTAGAGGCTTGGGGTGAGCGCTGGTGCTGGGGTGTGGAGAGATGGCACAGAATCCAGCAGGGGCTGTGGGAGGTTCTTGGGAGAGAAAGGCACGGTAGGTTACAGAGATGGAGGGGCCGTGCACAGGTGGCCCGGCCTGAAGAGAGGCGGAGCCTAGAAAAGCAGGGGAGATGGGGAGACAGACAGGGAGATGAGGAAAGGAGGGGGAGGGATGAAGAAACCTCAAGATCAGGGCAATGGAGGCGATAAGGGAGGAGCCTGAAGAGCCAAAGAGCGAGGGGGAACATTGCAAAGAAACAAGGAGTAAAAGGGCTCTGCAGGGCAAGGAGGGGAGGGATGCTGGACAGAGACACCGAGAGGGAAGGGGTGGGGCAGGGAGGCAGGGTGGCCAACACCAGGCTTTGCGGCAGCTGAGCCAGGTTTGGTGTTCCTCTCTGTGGTTAACACATCCTGAGGTGTGAACAAGCCTGGGGCCAGGCTGTGCAGGGCTGGAGAGCAGGAAAGTGTTCATTGCTGCAGGGAAGACATGGACAGGGACACTCGGGGTCCCAGGGCCCTGGAAGACTGAGGCTACAGCATGCGAGAAGGGGCTAGAGCTCAGGAAGGACTTCCCATGGATGTGAGGGAGTAAGCACATCAGATCTACCCTCCTGGTTTGTGGGAAAAGCTACTCCCCCAGAAAATGCACCCACTCCACCTGATTCCCAGAGCTTGTGTCATACCAGAGCCAGGCGTGCCCTTCACAGCCTGAGGGCGCTCTGGGCAAGGCCTCCATGAGCCAGGAGTCCCTCACTTGATGGGGACAGCTCTGGGGTAGGAGAGGCTACCTCTCTGGCCCTGCCTCGAATGGCCTACCAGTTCCTCCTGAGAGCTCGCCGCCACCCCTTCCGCTGCCAACAGTGCCTAGGACCTTGCCGTTCCAGGCAGAGGCACGGCCGAGGGCAGCAGCGCCACTGTCTCCCTGAGCCGGGCAGACTGGGGCTGGGGGCCATCCAGGATGCTTCAACTTCCTGGGTGGGGGCTTGCTTTGCTCAGCACAATCCTGGTGGGGCCTCGCCTGCCCCTAGCCACAGGGCCCCACGGAAATGCTGAGCAGGGCCCGGGGAGGAAAACGGGTCAAGGAGTGACGTGTGAGCGAGGGGAAGGGAGCCGGGGACCATATGTGGGTGGGGGGTAGAGGGGGAGTTTCAGAGCAGCTAGAACTGGAAGTGGCTAAACTCCATTCCTACCCTTAACCCCTAACCACAGAAACCTCTGCCTGGGCCACCCCCCTGATGCCCTTCCCAACCCACTGGCCCTGTGCAACCGCACCCCCACCCCCACCCCCACCCCATGAGTGTCCTCCCAAACCCAGGCGGCCAGCCCTTCGCCCAATTCACTGCCCAGCTCCTGGGGGCTGAGGACGGCCAGCAGGGAGAGGGCTGTACCAGGCTGAGGAGCTACTGGGGTTCCGGTAAGAACGGAGACCTCCGGGGATCTGACCCAGAGAAGCCAGGAAAGATACACCTACCTTCTCCAGGCAGAGAGGCCCTAATCGATGGGCTCCGAATTGAGACAACTCCAAGAAGGGAGGAACCCAGGAGGGAACCCCCCAGACTGAGGTACCCAGAGAGCAGATATGAGGCTGAGAGGGTCTCTAAAATGGATTGGCCCCTCAGAGGGACCCCTAGGCCAAGAAACTCTATAGAGAGACTCACCCACGAGGAGCCCTCTCCCAAGCTGAGGCACCCTTAAGGGCAGACTTGAACCAGAGAAACCCTGGCTCAGTGGGATCCAGGACCAAACTGCCTGAGTTTGAATCCTGACTTCACCGCTTGCTAGCTGTGTGATCTTGGGCAAGTTACTTAACCTCTCTGTGTCTCACTTTCAACTTTGAAGTGGGGATAACGGTACCTACCTCATAACGTATTTTGTGAGGATTAGATAATCCACATAAAACATTGAAAAAAACATTTCTGGCACATAGTATCAGTGTTGTTCCCAAGGAAATTTCTGACAGGCTAACCCTTCCTACAGATAGTGGGCATTTGTCGGATGGTTATTAGGGCTACTATTGTCATTTATTCCCTACCCAGGGCATCCATGGTGTCCGTAGGGAGGGCGTGAGCATGGTGGGTGGTGGGGGCAGCCTCCCAGACTGTGCCTCAGTGGGCACGGCTCTTGGCAGTCCACGGGGTCTCAGGTGGAACACGCCACCACCCCAGGCAGACATATCTGTGACTTACCTCTAGAAACATCCCTGTCCCTGGCGTCACCTGGCAAAGAGGGTCAGGCTTGGGAGTCCCCAGAGGGAGGGGGAGTCGGAAACTGGCCCCAGGCTCGTGTGAGCTCCATGCTGGCTCCCCAGCCAGAGCCACCCTGTCAGGTGGAAACAGCTTTTACCGTGTGTGGCTGTCGATTGTGGTTTTGGAATTTTCCAACGCCCCCTGCCACTGGCTGCCCCGCCCCTCACACCCTGCCCCAGGCCCAGATTGGCCACGTGGGGCGCCTGTCATCCTACCCGCTGCACCCTAGGGAGGGGTGGGGGTGGTGGAGTGGAGTTGGGGGGTTGTCACTCGGCCACCTGTGTGGTGCTGGCTTAAACCCCCCAGCCCAGAAGCATTGGGGGAGAGCTGGGTGCAGAGCTGCAGGCTGAGGCTCTGCTGAGAGGCCTCGCCCCCAACCCTGCTGCCAGCTGTGCCCCATCTCTGGACCACTCCGGGCTGAGAAGGACAGGGAGCCACGGTGGCAAAGCCCACAGCTCAGCCATGAGAAGTAAGTGAATGGGGCCACCTGGGAGCGGGGAAGCCTGGATCCCGCGTCATCCCCAGGCCTTCTGGAAAGCAGGGGTGTCTTGGGAACAGAGTGAGCAAAGCTGAGCCCTCTCCCCTGGCAGGGTGTGTCTCGGTCAAGGCCAAGGTCTGTAGGCAGGTGGGTGGAGTAGCTGGGGAGTCTGAGAGCAGCGAGAGTAAAGGGCTCCCCTGCCCTGAGCGCTGGAAAGGATTCCAAGAGGTGCCCTGCCCCTCACTTTAGAAAGAGACTGAGCCCTGAGAGGCCGAGAGGCGGGGGGCTGCCCTCCAGACCACACAGTTGAAGTAGATGGAGGGTGGTGAGTAACCCGCACCCTGAACGCACTCACCGGCTCCCGCAGCAGGGCTGCCCTCTGTGCCTTCAGCCTGCCCGCGAATGTGGTGGGAAAGGGGCCAGAGGAGCTGCTGGGCCCTGGAGCAGCCGGACATGAGAGGCAGGTGAGGTCAGCAGGCGGAAAGGGTCAGAACCCCAGCATCCAGGCCTCAGAGCCACCAGTCCAGGGGCGTGTGTGTCCCCAGGCCCAGTCTCCCATTGCTGAGGGGGATCAGGCAGAGGAGATGGGAGCAGAAAGCTTTCAGATTCACCCCCTTTCTGGCCCGGGGTCACAGGCCAGCAGCTAGGGGGCAGATGTCTGGGGTCCCTGTGCCATCCAGCAGAGCAAGAGTGGGCGAACCTGCCAGTGCCCAGGTTCATGTAGGAGAAGCCAGAGAACTGCTCAGAGCACTGGGCGCAGGAGAGAGAGGAAAGCCTGGGCCCCTGTGGCCCGTACCTGGGGCAGCCCGGCCTCCACCTGGCGCCTTCCCACAGGACACAGGAGCAAGGCCATCTGGGGACCCAGAAAGGCCCATGGCTGAGAGTCTGATGACCAGGCTCTGCTGCCACCTGCCACCGACCAGCCATGCAGTCTTAGGCGAGTCCCTGGGTCCTGGTCTCCTCTGCAAAACAAGGGAGCCCAACTTAAAAAACAAAACCAATTCTGGAGAGGCTCTGAGGGCCCAGGACCAAGGAGAGAGCCCTGGGCCCGAGTTAGGCACCCCCAAGGGTAGCGAGGGACACTCAGCTTTCCGGGGTGGGGGGGACAGGCAGGAAAGACTCCGCTCCCGAGCTTGGGATGGAGACTCCCGTCCGTGCAGGTGGATGAGCCGGGGTGGGCCAGGAGGGGCGAGAAGAGCCAAAAGCGTCCGCAGGAAGAAGGGCCCCTTAGAGTGTCAGTTTCCCTTCTAGCGTCTTCCCATTCGCAGCAAAGGTTAGCCCAGCTGTCTTCCCAGAAATGGCCTCAAATCCGCCACCCCAGGAACCAATGACTGGGCGTGCTGCGGCGCCTGGCATGCGGGCAGCAGTCCCCGGGACTGGGTGAGGGAGACACGGGGGCACCCCGATGTGGGACCCCCCCCCACAGCTCCATCCAGGCTGGGAAGAAGGAGGGGTCTCTTCTGCTTGGGGCTCTGTGCCACTGGTCCTTCTCACTAGGACATCTCTGGGTATCTCACAGCCCCAACTTACCTGACTCCCCCTCCTCCCCCCCGAGTGCCAGACACCACCATGCCCTCTGAGGACAGCTGGGGCAAGTCGGAGCACTGGGGGCTTGGGATCGGGACCCACCCAAAGACCAGGGAGCAGAAACAGACTGAGACACAGAGATGCAGAGGCCTGCTGGGAGCCGGTCCATCCTTGCTGTTTCAAGGGACCTGGCATATATGGCATACGGTTCTTAATATGTTTGCTCACCTTCTTGGCGCACCTCACAAGACAGAGACTAATGTGACACACGGGAGGGAGTGGCGGCCATCCGGGTGGAGATATAATGGAGAAACCCCGGGAGAGCCAAAACACTGCGTGTGAAGGCCCAGACGGAACACAGAGAGGCCCGCAGACTCGGAGAGAGGAAGCGGAGAGCGTGGAGGGAGACACTGAGCACCCATGGCGTCGAGGAAGGTGCAGAGGAGGAGGCATGGGCTCCCGGAGCTTCTGGAAGGGTGGTACAGGCTCCCTGCTCCTAAGTAGAGAGGAAATGTCCATGAGCCAAAACGTCCCAGCCAGCCAGAGGGCGGGCAGTGCAGCCGTCACACTCCGGCGATGGCCAGGGTGGAGCCAAGAGGCGCAGGCCCTGGCGAGAGGCCTGGATGGGGAGGTAAGAGGATGAGCGGGACAGGTGCCTGCCTGGCTTTGCTGTACCTGGTCTCTCTCAGGTCTGATCTGGCTGGTGAGGAGCCGCGGACCAGATAGAAGCCCACTCCCCAGGGTGCCACCGGTCTCCCCCTGACAGCCAGGCCATCTCCCCCTGACAGCCGGGCCATCGGAGACTTTACAAAGGGCCCCTCCTTCCTGGCATCACTCCTGCGCCTGCCCTTTTCCTCTCTTCCCATTCCTCACTGGGATTCCAAACACCCCTTACTCACCCCATCCCAGCCCGGGGCTCTGGCGGCTGGAGCGTCCAGCCTGTCTCATCACAGCCAGACCTGGGTATTGGTGTGGCCATCCCTCCTGGGGGCTCCCTCCTCTGCCCTGCCTCTGTGCCCCTGACTCAAATGGGAACAGGGACTTTCCCCTGCTAAAGAGCTCTCCAAAGAAGGCAGCCCCAGGGGTCCTCTCCAGCCTCCACGGCTGGTCCACTCCTGCTGCTGCTGCAACACTGCCCCTTCCCCGCGAGACCTTGGGCTCAGAAAGGATGGAGCCGTCTATTTGCCTATTTGTGGGGAGGGATGGTCGCAGAGCAGGGCCTGGGGCCAGAGTCAGGGTCTTTCTGACCCCTTGAGCCTCCTGGAGCAGAAGGAAGAGACAGGCCTGGAGGCAGGGAAGGCGGCTGAGGGTGCCCTCTGGGCTCTCACTCCTCAGAGCTTCCTCCTGGTGATTCATCCCCTCCCCCATCCTCTGGTTGTTTTCACTCAATTCTTTTGTTTCCCCTCCTTTTGCCAGTCCCAGACTGCGGGGGTGGCGGGGGCACAAGGAGGGGGTTTCAGGTGGCTGGCTGGCTTTCATGGCTTTTCAAAACCCCAGACTCTCCCTCGCCCACCTGAGTTTTAGCTTCGCTACTTTCTCAGCCCTGGGATCTGGGTGCATCAGCAGAAAATTCTCGGCATGGGCTGGGAGGAGTGCTCACCAGGTAGCCTGACCCCCGCCTAGCCCTCCCCTCCACCTCCCCTGCGGTGGTACCCACCACCGTGGTTTCCAGCTTTGCAGAAGCTGCGGGAACTGAGAGCTGAGGAAGGAGGGAGGGAGGCTGGCGACGGGCTGGGCACACTTGTGGTCTCCCTGGGCAAAGGGACTCAGAGTCTGGGCTGGGGGGAGAATGGGGCCTAAGCTAAGAAAAGAGACACGTTCGTTCCCCTTTCCCATTCACTCACTCGAATCTGCAGAGAGGTCTGCAGAGATACGTGAAAGCCAGTCCGCACCCAGTGGAGCTGTGTTCTGCCAGAGGAGTCCCAGTCGGGAGCTCTGCTGGGCTGGGCAAGCTGCCCACCTTCCCCTGGGTAAAGGCGGGAGGAAGAGCTGGGACAGAGGGCATATCATCTCTCTGGATCTTTACATTACACATGAGTCCCAGCTATAGTTCCACGGGTGTCCTCCCTGAATTCGGTTGCTAGCCTGACCCCTCACTTCACACGTCCCCCTGCAGCCAGTAAGGACCCCGTCCCCTATCCCATCCTCCTCAGTGCATTTGGGCAGCTCATTCTTGTAGGGTCCAAAGCTAAATGGTTGAGGACACTGTTGTAACCTTAGGCAAGCCGTTTACTCTCTCCCCCGGACTCAGTTATTCCTCATCTGTGCAATGGGGACAGTAAAGTAGTGCCTACTTCGCAGAGTTGTTGTGATCATTCAATGAAAAATGTCCACAAAACCTGGCAGAGAGATGGAATTCAGCCTACCATTGTTATTCCTCCTCAATCGACGTCCAGTGGAGAAAGGGAGAAAGAGGAGACAGGGAAGGCCCAGCTCGAGAGTGACAGAGCCCAAGAGGAGATGAGGACCCCAGGTTCCGCTGTCTGCGTCCATTCTCCACCAGGCCCCGGGGCGCAGTGGTTCTGGGGTTTGAGGGGAGAGATCCCCCAAGATGGAAGCCCCCACTTTGCACCTACCATTTCCTCTCTGTGGCATAGGGCACCTGGACAGGGCCCAGGGCTGGCTTCCTAGGGTGGCACAGAGCAGCTCTGGATGTATTCAAAGCGCGCTATCAATGAATCTCACAGCTGTGAGGAGGGTGAGATTAGAAGCTAGAGGGAGGGGAGCACAGACTACTTGCTCTCTACCGTATTTCCCCCTAGGATGCTCGCTGCTGATCCTTCACTGTGCAAAGCACTCCAGGAGAGATGCATTTTCTTTTCTCGGTGTCCCACCAGAATGACGTTGTTAGAGGTCACACTGGGTGGTGGAGAAGATACCAGAATGAGCTGGGAGAGAGACCACCAACACCACCCTCACCCCCGGGTGGGAGCAGCCTGGCACAAAAGCAGGAAGAGGGAGGAAGTTCTCGCTGCTCAAAAGTGTAGGCTGAGCCCAGCCAGCTTGGGCGCCAACCAGGAGCTTGTTCAAACGCAGAATCAAGGCCCCTCTCAGACCTCCCGAGTCAGGACCTGCCTTTTAACCAGACCCCTGGGCGATCTCATTTGAGACAAGCAAGGGCTAGAGTCATCTAGTCGCTGGGTGGCTTCAGGAGACCACATGCATATGTGGCCATGTCTGTGTCCTTGGAATGAGAGGATGTCCTTGGATGGGCCCTGGGAGAGATCCCCCCAGAGCAGCGTGCGGGCAGACGGGGCTCTGCAGGGGCTGTGCTGCAAGGCTGGCCTCGGGGTTCCCGACCTTTGCTTGGTTCTAGTTCCTGGCACCGTTGGGCTCTTAGATGGTAAGTTCCTGGCAGGCCAGGCTCCCAGGCAACAGTTTGAGTAATCCTGTGATTACTCAGCTCCCCCTCCCCAATCTGGGTTCCCAGCACCTGCTGCTTCAGGGCGGTGGCTCAGGGGTAGGTTCAGAAGGGGAGGTATCCGAGGTGTTTTTCAATTCCTGCTGCCCCCACTGCCACCTCTGCCCGTCCCCTTCTCATCCTCTCCCCTCCCCTCCTCCACAGTCACACTCATGCGCACCAGGACTTTAACGTTGAGGTTTTGGGTAGATGGCTTCGAAGGGGACACAGGTGTCAGGGGAAGGAGGGAGGAGTAGGAAAAAGGGCCTGACAGGGCTGACAGAGCCAGGATGTGACTGGGTGTTTCTGTGTTTCTTTGGCCCTCTCTCCATCTCTGGGTCTAAGTCTCTATTAATCTGACCCTCTAGTTTGGACCCTCTGACTCTGTGTACTTCTGTCTTGGACTATGGCTGGGGACATAGGGCAGTGGCTGGCCTCGTGTCTGGGGTCTGAACTCAGACATCCCCCAAACCGGGTATTTGTGCTGGAGGCCTGTGGCTGGCCACAGAGCCCCAGGAGAAGGGCGAGGTCGTGGTGACACTGTTGTGAGGTTCCTAGAGCCGGGCCAGCAGCGGGTCAGGCGTGGGACAGGGAGATGTGTCTGGGTCACCCGTGTGGTCAGCGCACACACGCATGCGGATGTGGCTCTGGGAGAAGGGAACAGGCTGGGAGGCCTGTGGTCGACGGCGGGGCTGGAGCCTGAGTTCCCACTGTGGCTTGGCCTAATCTCCCTCCCGCTTACTTTTGTGGGCGACCCACGTTGGTTTCTCCCCTCTCTGGGCTCAGGTCCACCGAGGAGAGCGAGACCACGGTGTTGGGGGGAAGGTGTTGAGGCTAGGGCAGAAGCATGGGGCACAAGCATGTCTGGCGACCTCAGATGCCCACTGGCTTTCCTTGCCCTCAGCTCCATTCAGCGGTAACGGCGTAGCACATGCTCCCCATGGTGATATCATTTAACTGTACCACCCACAACCACCCCAGGGACAGGCAATGTTATTTCCATCCTGATTTTACCAACGAGGAACCTGAGGCCCAGAGAACCTAAGTGACTTGACATGCAGGTGCCCCCACATTTTCTGCCCCTTTTCCAAGCACCCGAACCCCTCTTGTTCCCTCTTCCCTCCATGCATTCCAATCTTCTCTTAACGCACTGGAAGGAACCTGCACTGCCCACTTTCCCCCGGTCCTGGGTGACCACAGCTTTCTGTGTGTGTGATGCACAGGCAAGTAGGGCTGGGGCTGGGGATCGAGTCCTAGCGGAGGGTTTCAGACCCCTGGTGCCCTGCCTCTTTGAGGAGGCAGCTTAGTCTGACTCACCTCAAGGATGATGGACGCAATACTACAGGGAGTGGCGGGCAAGTCATGGTCACCCTCCCACCTCACCTCAGCAGACCCTACACGTGATCAGGGCCTAGGTCTGGGCCCGAAGGGAGCTCAGGGGGGAGGCAGCAGGTCAGCAATGGCAGAGAATAGACCTCTATGCCCTTGGGAGGGACAAAAACACCGAAGTAGCAGGAATCCCAACTTTGCCCAGCTCCCTTCAAAGATGGGCTGGAGGAAGGCCAGCTGCTGGGCCCTGGAACTCAGTAGAGAGCTGTGGGCATTGACAGCATCAGTGAAGGGAGGGGGCAGGCACAGCTTATAGTGAGTTCAGCGAACAAACACTAACACACAAACATGTACGTGTGCCCCCTGGCTCACGCAGACATGCATTGGCTTACAAATCACATGTCCCTTTCATGTGTATACACACACACACACACACACACACGCACGCACACAAACATGCCCACTGATATGTGCACCCCAAACGCCGTGTACACAGAGCAGCTTAATGGAAAGCTCAGGGGAACTGGGGTGTAGACCCAGCTGTGGGTCAAACTAGCCGTGTGAACCTGGGCCAACGGCCTTCCTCACCTGGTCTCTTTCTTCGTCGGCAAAGGAAAGAAAAGGTTGAGCGAGGTGGTCTCAACCCCAGGCAGCGCTACACTCCTGATTTGTGTGCATGTAGTTGAACACGGAGGCCGTCGTGTGCACATAAGCATATTCACAGGGCCACCCTCTCTCTGCTCTGGGGCCAGGGCCCTGGGAGCCCTGCCTGATGCTCTCCCTGGCTCCCAGGCGTCCAGCAGAACTGCCTTGCTAGCCCCACTCTCCTGTGCTCCATCTGCTCTTCTCCCTCCCCTCTTCGGGCCCCCCTCTGTGGACCCTGTCCCTCCCTGAGCCTTCTCTGCCCGGCTGAAGATGGCTGGCATCTCTACCTGGCCCAGGTGCCCCCTGGCTTGGTGAGCCACATCTTCCCGCCAGGCCCCACACTCTGCCCGGGGGAGCCCAGTGGGGGAGGGTGGCCCAGAGGAAGCCCCCTGGGCGGGAAGCAGGTGTTGTGAAACAGCGAGGACTCCTAGGTCCCCAGGCGGAGCGGGAGGGAGGCAACGGGGCCTTTTAAACTTGAAGCGCTGAGCAGGTGGCCTCCCCGCAGGTGCTGTCTCTGCCCCGCTAGAGCTGGAACAGCTCCTGGCCGCCCCACAAAACAAAACAAAAAAATACAAAAACGGCCCCCACAGCCCCTGGGCTGGCAGCACTTCGCACATCACTCCCTCCAGTTTGCAGGAGGGAAAGAGGCTGAGCCGAGCGGGGCGGGGTGGGAAGCACCGTGGCCCTGTATCCACAGGCCAGGCACACGGGGTAGGGCCCAGAGAAGGCCCCAGGCCCACCTCCTGCTCTTTCTTTTCCAGCACAAATCGAAGTGATTCCTTGCAAAATCTGTGGGGACAAGTCATCTGGGATCCATTACGGGGTTATTACCTGTGAGGGGTGCAAGGTGAGCGCACACGTGCACACGGTCTCCTAGAGATGAGGAGGCGGGGGTCGGTGGCCATGGACCCCAGGGATGGGCTCCTGAGGCGGCCGGGGCGGTGCCTGACCTGGAGGGCCCTGCACATAGGGGCCTTGTCTTAAGCTGGGGAAGCAATTGCGGGACGAATCGCAATCACACCAAGAAATGGAGGAGAGGAAACTGACCGCAGGACCTGGGAAAGCTGGGGTCAGAGCTCGTGGGCTGGAGGCGCTGGGGGCTAAGCTGGCCTGGCCACGACCAGCAGCCCGGTCTCCACCTGCCTCCCCAGGGTTTCTTCCGCCGGAGCCAGCACTGTGGCGTGGCCTATGCCTGCACCCGCCAGCAGAACTGCCCCATCGACCGCACCAGCCGGAACCGATGCCAGCACTGCCGCCTGCAGAAATGCCTGGCCCTGGGCATGTCCCGAGACGGTGAGGCCCAGTGGGCAGACCCCCCAGCTTTCCCTGCAGCCTTGAGGGGCCTCCTGGCCTCTGCACACGCCCTTCCCGGGGTCCCCTCTCCATCCCTCCCGACAGGCCCTGTCTCCTCCGCTGCCCACTGTGGGGTGAGCAGGCCACCCTCATCGGAGCTCTTCCCAGCCCCCAACTTCAGGCTCGGCCAGAACAACCCTCCTTTCCCTGCGGTCCCCAACTCCTCCTTTTCTTCTCCTCAGGAGGGATCCTCCTCCCTCCACTCCCCTCTTTCCCACTCTAGCCCTGACCCCTCTCTCTTCCCAGCCCCTCACCCCTGTCCTGAACTCTGTGTCAGGAATGGTGGCCTGAGGGTAACCCAGAGGCCGGGAGGGTGTGGGCTTGCTGTTCCTGGGGCCTTTCTCCACCTTCCTCGCCTACCCCCTCCTCACACCCCTACCCCCACCCCACCCCACCCCACCCCACCACAGAGGGAACCCAGGCTGGGGGGGCATGAGCTGAGGGGGAGCCAGAAGGAGCCTGTCAGCACTTTTCAGCGCCCAAAATAACAAAGTGAAAGGAAGCAGGCAGGGGTGCGAGGGGCAGGCGGGGCGAGGGGCTGTGCCCCCACACCTGGGAGGGGTGGGGGGGGCGAAAAGGCAGGAAAGAGAGAGCAGAAGAGGATGTTCAGACACCAGCCGCGGAGCCTGGGTTGGGCTGTGGTGAGTATCTAGGTCACCAGGGAGCCTGCAGCCTGACCACAGGGAGACCTGTGTTCTCAGCCTCCTCTTCCTCCGACCCTCCTCGAAAGGCGAGGTGACCCCGATACAGCCTGAGGCCCCCTCCTCGGCCACCCCCAGTCCGACTTCGAAAGGCCAGGATTCTCAGTCCAGAGTCATGGCCTAGACTCGGCCACATTTAGAAGCTGGGTTCACGCCGGGAGAGTTTACTCAGATGAAATGCCTGGGCCCCCGAAGCCGACAAGAGAGAGAGGTGGGAGGGTCCTGAGCAGAGTCCCCCAAAAGGAGGCGCTCAGGCAAGACCCCAGAAGCTCTGCCTGGAGTCGGCTATTCAGGGAGCAGCAAGTTAACCCCCCATCATCAAAACGCTGTGGGCTCTGCCCAGTGCCTGTCCTCCTGCCTCAAAAGCTCCCGGCCCCCACCTCTTGCAGCTGTCAAGTTCGGCCGCATGTCCAAGAAGCAAAGGGACAGCCTCCACGCTGAGGTGCAGAAACAGCTACAGCAGCAGCAGCAGCAGCAGCGGGAGCAGCGGGAGCCACGGGAGCCACGGGAGCCACGGGAGCAGGTGGCCAGAACCCCTCCTGCGGGGGGCCAGGGGGCAGCCGCCCTCTCCTGCACCCTGGGGCTCCCCGATGGGCAGCTGCCCCTGGGCTCCTCGCCTGACCTGCCCGAGGCCTCCGCCTGCCCCCCTGGCCTCCTGAGAGCCCCAGGCTCCAGGCCTACCTACTCCCACAGCTTGGCCAAGGCCGGGCTCAACGGGGCCTCGTACCACCTCGAATACAGCCCAGAGCGGGGCAAGGCTGAGGGCAGAGAGAGCTTCTACAGCCCGGGCGGCCCGCTGACCCCTGACAGATACGGACTTCATGTGGAGGATCCCCGGCATCCTGGGCGGGGGGACCCAGGACAAGGCCCAGACAGCTACCGCGGCCCCAGTTTCCACAGCACCCCCGAGGCGCCCTATGCCTCCCTGACGGAGATCGGTGAGCAGCTGAGGAGGCGGAGGGGGTGGGCAGGATGAGGGGGGGCATTCTGAGAGAGAGGTCCTAGTCGGCACCCCATGTAAACCAAATGCGAGCCCCAGAGAGCTGAGGGGTCCTGGACAAGGGGTGGAGGGGTCGGCAGAGCAGGGATGCGCCAGGCAGAGGGGTGCCCTCGTATGTGTGGAGAGGCGCCAGCTGAGACGGAGCCCGTGTGCCTTCTCCTCTGGCCCCAGAGCACTTGGTGCAGAACGTGTCCAAGTCCTACCGAGAGACGTGTCAGCTGCGGCTGGAGGACCTGCTACGGCAGCGCGCCAACCTCTTCTCCCGGGAGGAGGTGGCTGGCTACCAGCGGAAGGTGAGGCCGGGGCACCTGCCCGGAGCGGGACACCCCACCACTGGGGAGTCCAGAGGTGGCCACCTGCACACCATGTGGGCTGGGGCCGAGCGGCGCATCCCAGATAGACACATGTGCACCCACGTTGGGGTGGGGGTGTCTACCTTCCAGCAGATGGACCCCAGCTTTCCCCGAGCCTCTGCCTGGTAACACTTGGCTGGGCCTCCACGTCCCCACCTTGGCGCACTGTCCCTCCTCTGTCAACCACAACACCAGGCAGAGCCCTGATGGCCACTCGTTGAGCACCCTCCCCGGCCAGGCTCTGTGCGAAATACTCTCTGACATCCACTGTCCCTGACCCTCTGACAACCAACCCGTGAGGTGGGGATGTGTTTCTATTTGTAACAGACCTGGAAACTGAGCGGGGAGTGGTTAACAGACTCACTCCAGGCCCCAAGGCGGTGGAGCCAAAGGCAAATCCAGGTCCGCTGGGCTCCAGAGCGTATTTTCCCTCCTCTGTCCCGCTGGGACGGTACCGCCAGCTCCAAACACACTCGTTCAGCCCTGGCCTGTTGCCTCTCTAGACCATTAAGGCCTTTGGGTGTGTCTTTTGGGGGAGGGGGTCAGTAGGTGCTTTTCACTTCAACAAAGATGCAGACTCTTTGAGGGCAGAGCTGTGTCTTAGACTTTCTTTTTTTTTTTTTTTTAATATATTTTATTGATTTTTTACAGAGAGGAAGGGAGAGAGATAGAGAGTCAGAAACATCGATGAGAGAGAAACATAGATCAGCTGCCTCCTGCACATCCCCCACTGGGGAAGTGCCCGCAACCCAGGTACATGCCCCTGACCGGAATCGAACCCGGGACCTTTCAGTCCGCTGGCCGATGCTCTATCCACTGAGCCAAACAGGTTTCGGCAGTGTCTTAGACTTTCTTATTCTCCCACAAGAGCTCAGTCCGTGCCGGCCGCTGGTGGGTGCTCAGAAAGTAGGACCCAACCCCCCGGGGAATGGACCCCGAGTGTGCATCTGTGCTGAGAATAGGCTAACTCGGCCGCGCGGAGAGAGTGTGGGAGTTCATAAACTATCCCCGGCTGCTTGTCCGTGCGGCTCCCAGGGGCGTGGGGCGGTCCCCGGGTCACAAGGGGCTACAGTGGGACCCTCCTCCCTCCCTGCAGTCCATGTGGGAGATGTGGGAGCGCTGCGCCCACCGCCTCACCGAGGCCATTCAGTACGTGGTGGAGTTCGCCAAGAGGCTCTCGGGCTTTATGGAGCTCTGCCAGAACGACCAGATTGTGCTCCTCAAAGCAGGTGCCCAGGGAGGGTGGGCAGGCCTGGGCGTAAGGGGGGGTGGGGCTGGGCGTGCAACGGGGCAGGGCTGAGTGGAGGGAGGAGGTCAAGGAACCAGGATGCCCAGCGGGACAGAGACACAGGCCTGGCTTTGTGTGACGCTGCACCTGCCTTTTCCTCCCCGCCCCAGGAGCCATGGAAGTGGTGCTGGTGAGGATGTGCCGGGCCTACAATGCCAGCAACCACACCGTCTTTTTTGAGGGCAAATACGGTGGTGTGGAGCTGTTCCGAGCCTTGGGTGAGAAGCAGGGGGAACGAGAGAGAGGAGTCGGGTGGGTCTAAAGCTTCAAGCCCAGGGCAGATTGCCCTATCTGTGCCAAACCCCAACAGGGTGTCCCTGGGCACTGAGGCCTCACGCAGTTGGCCCAATCTTCCGCTTCCTCTCCATCAGGCTGCAGTGAGCTCATCAGCTCCATCTTTGACTTCTCCCGCTCCCTGAGTGCCCTGCGCCTTTCTGAGGACGAGATTGCCCTCTACACAGCCCTGGTCCTCATCAATGCCAGTGAGTGTCGCTGGGCCAGGGTAAGGGACATTCAGTGGGCTGGGGTGTGCCAGATATTGAAGAGTCTAGACCTTCGGATGTGGTTAAGTCTGGGAAATTGCTTTAAAGAGCATATAAGCCTGGCCAGTGTGGCTCAGTGGTTGAGCATCGACCTATGAGCCAAGAGGTCACGGTTCGATTCCTCGTAAGGGCACATGCCCGGGTTACAGGCTCAATCCCTGGTAGGGGGCATGCAAGAAGCAGCCAATTGATGATTCTCTCTCATCATTGATGTACTATCTCTCTCTCCCTCTCCCTTCCTACCTCTGAAATCAATTAAAAAATATTTAAAGAGCATATGCGCCCATTAAAGCCCAATATTGCTATAAATTAAAATGAAGATTCAGAGGAACCTGAGAGAGGGAAAGGCGCAGCACAGGTGGGGTTGGAGAAGTGGGCGATGAGAGGATGAGGGGAAGCGAGCCAGTTCCCTGGGAGAAACGAGTCTGGCTGTGCATCCAAGTCAGTCATGCCACTGTGACCACACGTCGGAATCACCTGGGGAGCTGTAAGCAGGATTGCCACCTGGGCCCGTCTCCCAGAGATTCCAAGGTTTACTAATCTGGGTGCAGCCAGAGCATCAGAACTGTTAACAGCCTCCCCAGGTAGGTGGTCATAATGTGCCACCAACCTTGAGAGTCTCTGCTCTGTGTGGACTCACTTGAAGCCTGTACGCCATCATGGCAGGACTCTGGACAGCACTCCACTAGACGGGCGAGGCCTGGGCTGGGCCTGGCCAGCAGAATGCTAATAAGTATTCGGAGAACCTGGGGAAGAGTGTCCAGCAACTAACCTGAGTTTACAGACCCAAAACGATCAGTTTCTGGCTCTGCCACTGAGTAGAGACCTAAAAATACTCCTTAAACTGGAAATAACGACTTAAAAGATGACATCTGGCTATTTTATGGAGCCAGGGCAAATGGTGGTTTGTCTGCTGACGTTAGCTGCAGACTGCGGCAGAGGCCCTGATGCTGGCCTAGGTGACCTCATGAAGGCCATCTCCTATCTGAGGTCACCCTTGGCTAGTGGACAAGGGCTCTCTTCCAATCTCTTGGGGTTTTTTCCATAGAAGAAGCCTAGTGCCTAGGATTGGATGGGCTATGAGAAATACCAGGGTACCAGGGAGAAGACAGCTTGGAGTAGAGAAGACAGCTTGGAAGTTCTTATCTTTTTCATCTCTCTCCCCAGTTTTCCTTGTAGGCAGCCAAGCCCAAGGCCCTAGAGCTAACAATTATCAAATCAACACACACACACACACACTCAGCTGAAAGACCTCATCCAGAACAGATGTCCAAAATAGTACACCCTAGCCCTAGTCAGTTTGGCTCAGTAGATAGGTCATTGGCCCACAGATTGAAGGGTCCTGGGTTCAGTTCCGGTCAAGGGCACATACCTGGGTTGCAGGCTCGATCCCTGGCCCGGGTCAGGGTTTGTGCTAGAGGCAACCAATCGATGGATCTTTCTCACATCAATGTTTCTTTCTCTCTGTCTTTACCCCCTCCCTTCCACTTTCTAACAACAACAACAAAAAATAACCATCCAACCAAACAAAAAACAGTACACCCTTTTGGTGGAAGCTATTGTCCATGTGTTTTCTTGTTCTCACTGTGGCCCCTTCCCCTCCTTCAGGCCGGCCGGGGCTCCAAGAGAAAAGGAAAGTAGAACAGCTTCAGTCCAATCTGGAGCTGGCCTTTCACCATCATCTCTGCAAGACTCATCGCCAAGGCATCCTGGCAGAGGTAGGAGCAGTCCCGGGGGCAGACGAGGCCCGGCCCAGCGCCAGAGCTGTGACATCAGGGCTTGCAGGGCCCAGGCTCTGAGGGTACAGAGAGGCATCTGCCACAATGCATTAGAGAGCTTGCAACAGCACGGGAACTGAGGGATCCGGCAATCACTTCTATGTGTGTAAAGATGGAAAGTTAGAGAGCCCGGGATTGGGAGGGATCTCCAGGGAGCAATTCAGTTTAATATAGCCAACACTTACCCAGCACCCGCTCGTACAAGGCACTGTGGAATGGAAATATACAGGGATGTGTCCTTGTCCCTGCCGCGAGTTTTCAATCTGCTACGGCGAAGAGACTGCTGCACGAATAGCTCTAATATAGCGTAGAATGTGATATAGTAATAATGCAATTAACACAGTTCTGTCTGTGGCAGATGTGATCGCTCATCCTCAGGGCAGCTCATTCAATAGGGCAGGTACTAATATCTTCCTGTACGATTCAGGAGGCTTAAGTGACTTAGCCAATTTTACACGATAGGTAGGTAATACATGCAAGATTTAATCCCAGTGGTCTTTCCACCATATCCCTTGCCTGGATACATTACTTTGATAAGAGCTTTGGGGGAAATGTTTGGAGAACATAGAACAGGATTAAAAATAATTTGGGGGTAAAAGGAGTGAATCATAAATGCTTCCTAGAGGAGCGTTTCAAGTAGGCCATGAAATAGGTAAGATTTTTAACAGACTTTCACGGGATGGGGCAGGCATTTCAAGTTTAGAGAACAATCTGAGTAAAGCTAAGGAGACGAAATAATGCCTACATGGAGAATATAGTTCATGGTGCATTTGCACTAAAGTGTAAGATCAGGATAGATTGATGGAGGCAGGGAAGTAGCGGAAGACGCGCTTGAAAATTAGGTCAGGGAGCAAATCAGAGAGCACTTTAAATGACATATTAAAGAGTAAAGGCTTTATTTCTAGGCAGTGGCGAGCCCCAAGGGCTAAAAGAATGATATCATCGGAGCTATTATTTAGGCAATTTAATTTGGAACCAGTGTAAAGGAACCACTTATGTAAGTGTTCAAGCAACGGGCCCTTGCTATGTGCCAGGCACGGTGCCCGGTGCTGAGGATACAGCGATGACTTAAACAACTGTCTGTCTCTGCCCTAAAGAACTTCCAGTCCAGTAGACTAGATTAGGAGGAGAGACGGAGGCTGGAACCTGGGAGAACAGCTGTGAAGCACATCTGGTTAGATCCACCTTCAGAATATATCACCTCCCCACTGTCACCACACACATGGCACCCACCCCCCAGCTATCAGTTTTCACTTGGATTGTTAGAGAGGCCTCCTAACGGGACCCCTGTCCCACCCTTGCCTGCCCTGTGTCAGCCAAACAGCACTGTTCTCAGCCCTCCAATAGCTGCCCTCCATGCTGAGAGTCAAATCCAGTGTCTGTGTCAGGGTCTACTGGCCTCATGACATGACCCCTGACTGCTTTTCTCACCTCTTCTCCTTCCGCTGCCCCCTCAACTACCCTTTCCAACAACACTGGCCTCCTTGCTATTCCTTGAACACACCACACACAGTGGTATCTCTGAGCTTTCGTACTTGCTGTTCCAGCTGCTGGAATGTTCTTCCTCGAGTTTTCTAAATGGCCTGCTCCATGCCTTCATTCTGGAAAGGTTTTCCCAGACCACATTGTACCAAAAGCCCCTTACCCTGCTTTATTGTTCTTTAAAGAAGTTCTTGGACATATTATATATTTGTTTAGTTTCTGGATCCTTCACTAGAATATACATTAAGTAAAGGTAGATATCTTATCCACTGATGTATTATCCTCACAGCCCATCCCAGCGTCTACCTGAGTAAGTGCTCAACACCTACTTGTTGAATGAATGAATGAATGAAACTATTGCAAAAGCCAAAGAAACTCAAAGTAAAGCAGACAAATGAAAAGACGATGAATTCAAGAGATGCCAAAGGGTCCCATGCTGCCTGCTCTTCCCTGGCTGCCCCTTTCCCGGGAAACTAAGCTGGGCAGAAGGGGTGGGGGTGGCTGTGAGAGGTATTTTTAAGCCTCGCTTGCTTATATAGGAAACTGCAGAAGATAAATGGCTTTCCCAGCCTTTTCCCAATGAGGTCTCCCTCCCTCTGTCACCTCATGGGTCTCTGGGTCTTTTTCATTCCCCCTCCCCAACTGAGTCCTGGCAGTGTAGAGAGAGAGAGAGAGAGAGAGAGAGAGAGAGAGAGAGAGAGAGAGAGAGAGAAAGACCCTACCCAAGGAGCTAAAACCTAGGGTAGGAAGGCAGACAAATTGGATCATTTTCTAAAATGGGATTTAAGTGCTACACAGAGGAAAGACCTTCAATCTGGCAGAGGGATGGGGGCGCTAGTTAGAGAAATGTTCCCAGAGGTGGTGACACTTGAAAGTAAGAATTAGCCAAGCAAAGAGCCGGAAAGGCATTCCAGGTGAGGGGAACAGTATCAACAACAGCAAAGAGTCATGTGACCGTATAGAAATCAGAGACTCACAGAATTTCACTATTATAAGAGCATAAAGTATCAACTAAAGGCTTTAACAGGGTTCCTTTTTAGGGGTAGCAGGAACATGATTGGGGGTTTCACCCAGAAAACATACACCTGGCCCACATCAGCGTTCCCTTGCCTCTGCTTCCTGACAATACCTACCCCTACCCATGGGGTCTGGCTGTCCCAACAAGTGCCAAGTGCACAGAGAGAGAGGCAGAGGGTTACCCTCGGCGAGGAAAGATGAGAGGACTCTGTTCCTCTGGGGTACTGAAGTACTCACTTCCCCATTAACTCATCTCCAGCTGCCACCCAAGGGGAAGCTTCGGAGCCTGTGCAGCCAGCATGTGGAAAAGCTGCAAACCTTCCAGCATCTGCACCCCATCGTGGTCCAAGCTGCTTTCCCCCCACTCTACAAGGAGCTCTTCAGCACTGAAATCGAGGCCCCCGAGGGGCTGTCCGAGTGACCTGGAGGAAGGACTCCTTTCCTGTCTAGAACCTGCTGGACCACCTCCCTGGACACCCCCCACCACCACCACCACCCTCGGCCTTTTCCTTTCCCGTGACCCTGGAGGGTGGCTCTACCTGTTCTTTGGGACTGAGCAAATGCTGAGACTGGTTTTCTACCCACAGGCCCGCCTAGCCAGTGGGCCGAGACCCAGAGGGCGGAGCGAGGGGAACAAGGTCTCCAGCCTCAGCTTTGTTTGATCCTCTTTCCCATGCCCCTTACCCCAGCTTCTGGAGCGAGGGGGTGGCAAATATTAGGACCTCTAGGAGGACCAAGGTGTCCTCGGGACAACAGGGGGGATCCAGGACAGCCTGGACAGATGGAACTCAGCTCTGGGCTCAGAAGCTAAGAATAGACCGTTGAAATACCTCATTGCATTTCCCATGGGCTTCAGCGCAGGGGGAGCATCAAGCTGAGACTGGCGGCTGGAGCCCAGAAGGACCTGTACAGAACTTGAATCTGGACCTTTAGATTTTCTGCCTTCCCCCCTCCTCCCAGCCCAGCAAGGAAATGGTTGAGCACCTTGCCCTTCTCCTAGGGTCTAAAAAAACACACAAAAAACCCTGCATACATGGAGGGAGGGGCTGCGGATAATTTTTTATGGGATTTGGGTATAGGCTAGGGTACAAGGAGAGCCAAGAGCATCACAGACAGAGAGAGGGTTAGAACTCAAACCTCCCTCATGTGCACTTTAAGAATAGACGTTAGGGGTTAACACAAATCTGATCCGGCACACGTCCGCAAACAGGGGAAACACACACACACACACACACACACACACACACACACACACGCACACGCACACGCACTCGACCTGCAGTTATGCGGCTCTACAGACACATTTGATCTCACATGATCTCCGTCTTCCTTGAGGTCACTGAGGAGCTTAGCGGCCTCAGGAAGAGCACCAATCCTGAGGGACCCAGAGCATTCCCATGGTGCCCCACCCACCAATCTTAGACCTGGGGCGCTCCCAACGCTATCCCAGTCCAGCGGTCTCCTATCACAAGAAAATCCAAGAGAAGCAGAGCTGGCTGGCCACTGGACAGTCCGAAGGCCACGGATGGACCTCCAAGAGGACAGTGTAGGCCCAGCTCTCGCGAGGGAGGAAGGAAGCAGGAACAGGTGCAGTCCGGCCACTCAGCGATTGGGAACCACCGACTGCAGCAGGGGGAGGAGGCCCCGTCTCCAGCCCCAGCCCCAGGCTTTACAATGAGCTGCCAGCCCTCTGCTGAGGGATAAACAGCAGAGGGAGGGGGTTTGCCTGTCAGGGGAGGGATTCATTGGGTAAACGTAAACCCCAATCTGTGCCATTCTTTATAAAATGATTTCAGAGGCAAGAGGTGTGTGTGTCTTCAATAAGATCATCTACACAGGGCTCCGCAGTCTGGCTCCTAGGTGGGGACCCAGGTCTCCGGCCCAGCCAGCCGTCAGCGTTGTCAGGGCTCAGCCCCTACTCCGATCACCCCTCACTGAAGCTTGGGAGCGGATCCCCGGGAACCCCCCGCGCAAGGAGCCTTAGACTCAGCTCCGCAGGGGACGTTCCGGGTGGAGAACTTTCCCCAGGAATGATACCCACAGGGGACATTTACAGTGAGAGGCTGCCGGGAATCGCCCCGCATCTGGGAAGACAGCCCTAAGGGGCTTGGCCCTGGAGCTCCGGGGAGGGAATCGGGATGTGGGAGAGACTCTTTGGAGCTGCCCAGCTGCTTCCACTGCTCGACCTCCACCCCTGGGGGCTCCAGACTCTCCCCCTCACCTCCCCCCGCCCTCTCACCCGCTCCCCAGCAGTGGCGCTGCTGCAGCCCTCCCTGGCTGCTTTATTTATTTATTTTGCACCAACGGGGTTGCTGCAGACTCATTCTCGCCTGGTTTAAAAAGAGAGAGAGAGGAAAAAAAAATGCTTTCTGGTTCTTTTTTCTACCTCAGTCTTGGCAGCAGTGGCCGCAGCAGCAACAGCAGCGGCGGCGGGCAGGGCGGGTGGACTGGCAGGCGGGTGGGCAGGCAGGTGGGGGGCAGTGGGAGTGAGCACCAGGGGAGGTGCGGACCCAGGTGCGGCTCGAATGGGACGAGCCCCCAGCCCTGGGCAGATGCGGAGCCCAACTTGACGCGGCCCTCCAGCTTCTCCGGTAAGTGCCCCCGCCTCCCGTCCCGGGCTGCAACTGCCCTTCTCCATAGCGTTCTCAGAGCAAAGGCCAGACCCCTGCCGGTCAAGGCTAGAGGGTTTGTAGCCCCACCTCCATCCCGCCCCCCAGGTAACCATTGATCCTGGCCCCACAGAACTTTGGTGGGAGAACTAAGATGTCCCAAGTGCCCCTGGGGGCATGGACTCCAAGGAGACCTCCGTTCAGCTCCCCGGGGCTCACTCTCTCTGAGAAGTGTCTTCCCACCCAACGAGCAGTGTGGCTATTCCAGAAATCTTTCCTCTTGGAGCCCCCACCCCACGCAGGTCCCCATGCCTCAGCGAGGTCTGCCTTAAAGAGGCTCTCCAGGTGCAAATGTGTCCCGGACGGACGGCCACAGAGAGACAAAACAGCACCCCATTCCTTGAGGGGATGGCGCCCCAGCCCCCAGCCCATTTGAGGAGAGAGAAAAGTGGTTCTGACACCGATTTCTTCCTGCAAAGTGGCCGGAAGCCAGTCCTGTAGCCATGGAAATTGGCAAGGGAAGCCCGTGATGAAATTAGCCACCTTATAAATAAAGAAAATGGATTGGCCCCAGATCCCGCAGCCCCGGGCCCAGGAGGCTTTGGGAACGAAGAGGGAACAGGCGGCAGAGGGAAGGAGGGAAGGAGGGAAGCTGGGCTGCACGCTTCGCTGCACTTTTGCTGAGTGCAGAGCAAGAGGGATGAGCAGGAACTGCGGCTGGTGGTGACAAAGTGCTAGCTGCCGGGTGGACTTCCCAGAGCAGGCACAGGGAGAATGAGACAGGCTGGGGCGGCTCTTAGCAGGCCATCGATACCTGTGGGGTTGGCGTAGGGGCGAGAGGAGGCTGGTCAGCAGCCCTTGCCCGCCCTGTGCCCACCCCATGCCATTCTTTCTCAAGCTCAAGTCTCAGAATAGTGTCCTACATCCCTCTACTGTTTGGGCCTCTTTCTTCAGTTTTCCATTTCCTGCATGTCTGAAGTGGCTATAGGACAGCCACCACAGCGACCCTTCTAGAGGAGAGTGTCGAGTGGGAAGGGAAGGAGAAGGAATCCTACCACCTCGCAAACTGCCTCTCCCGAGTTCCACGGGGCGGGGGGAAAGTGAGGCGTGCAGTAGCGAGCTAACCCTGTGAGGGCCAGAAAGCCGGAAGCCTGGAAGCCCAGAGGTGACCAGGATCTGCAGCCAGAAAGAAACCCGGGCATCCTGCCTCCATCTGGCCAGCCCTTGCCAATTCCAAACCGGGCCCCTCCCTGGGGGGTCCCTGTTGGCATTGGACAGGGTGTCAGGGGCTCCTCTCACCACCTTCTCCTCCATCACCTCAGTCGGTGCCCAGTGGGCACTGTAATCACAGCCTTCTTGACTTTGTCCACACCCCTGGCACCCAGAAACCCACTTTAAGTGAACAGGCTGTACACGCAGCCTGTGCCCAGAGATCTGCTGTGCCTGCCAAGGGCTGCCTTGCTCCCCACCCACCTGTCTGAGCAGGTGCTGTCCCGCCCCCCCCACCTCCCCGCCCCCCCCCCATACATTTCTCTGTCTCCCTGGTTCTCAATCTGTCCCTTGTGTATTGCTCAGGAGGCTGAAGCCAAAAGGGACAAGAGATTTCCCTGATTCCCACACTGGACTTGAATCAGAGCACCATGAAGAAGGGACCTAGGAGAAGCTTAAGTCTGAGGACCAAGCAACAAAACTCCAAGCTTGCGCAACTCACATACCCCAACATCATCTATCGGGGAGGCGGGGTTGCCCTTGGGGTTCTTATGAGGGGCTCAAGCGGGCCGTGTCCTGTGCCACAGCTAATGTGCCGCTTGGCTGTGGTCCCCACAGCATTCTGGGGAGAGAGGATCTCGCTCGTCCAGGGCCTCAGGCTCTGTGCCAGCTTAAAGGAAGGCAGACAGGCAGTCAGTGGAGGCTGGGGGGCTGCGGCCCGCACAGTTCCCAGCTTTGGGTGATGGACTCATGGCAAGGCCTCTCTCCAATCAGGATCCAAGGTTATGATCCCCCTGAGCCTTCAACAAAACTACAGGCAGATAATATGGGAGGAGAGGGTGGAAGGAGAGGGAGAGAACGGAGCTTGGGAAGAGCAGATAAGGGACCTGAAGCATTTCTGGACCTCACAGGTACAGAGGAAAAGCCGTTACAGGGAGACTCAAAGTTGCCTCCTGCTGCTTCCTATCCCAGTCCAGTCCCATAAACCTTCCCACAGCAATCAGTTTTTTAAAAATATTTTTTAAATTGATTTCAGAGAGGACAGGAGAGGGAGAAAGAGATCGGAACATCAATGATGAGAGAGAATCGTCGATTGGCTGCCTCCTGCAGGCCCCCAGTGGGGATCGAGCACACAACTCAGGCATGTGCCCTGACCAGGAATTGAACCGTAACTTCCTGGTTCATAGGTCGGTGCTCAGCCACTGAGCCACGCCAGCTGGGCCAGAATTCATTCTTGACTAGGGTTCCACTTGACCTGCAGGCACCCAGGACCGGGAGGAAGGGAAAGTAGAGCTTCCCCAAAAAGAAGCCCCCAGGAGGTACACACCAGAATTCCTCCTGGTCTGTGCCCCACTTCCCGGCAGTTCTGAGGTGGTGGCTCTCTCTTCTCTCTCTCTCTCTCTCTCTCTCTCTCTCTCTCTCTCTCTCTCTTCCCCTCTTCTCTCTCTCTCTCTCCCCTAAGGAGGTCCAGGGAAGCCAAGGGTCACCATCATCTGAAGCCACTTTCCAAAAAAGGCCATGTCATCATCTGTTCCAGGACTGAAGAGGGGATGGCTGCCGGCACAGTAGCTCCAAAGCAAGCCCGGCCCCCGTGGCCGCCTCTCCTGCTCTTGCTCCTCCTGCCCGCAGGGAGCAGTGGCGGCTGCCCTGCGGTGTGTGACTGCACCTCCCAGCCCCGGGCAGTGCTCTGCGCCCACCGGCGGCTGGAGGCTGTGCCCGGGGGCCTCCCGCTGGACACTGAGCTCCTGGACCTGAGTGGGAACCATCTGTGGGGGCTGCAGCAGGGGATGCTCTCTCGCCTGGGCCTGCTCCGGGAACTGGACCTCAGCTACAACCAGCTGTCCAGCCTGGAGCCCGGGGCCTTCCATGGCCTGCAGAGCCTGCTCACCCTGAGGCTGCAGGGCAATCGGTTGCGAATCATGGGGCCTGGGGTCTTCTCGGGCCTGTCCGCCCTCACCGTGCTGGACCTCCGCCTCAACCAGATTGTCCTCTTCCTTGATGGAGCTTTTGGGGAGCTGGGCAGCCTCCAGCAACTGGAGGTTGGGGACAACCACCTGGTGTTTGTGGCTCCGGGGGCCTTCGCCGGGCTGGCCAAGCTGAGCGCCCTCACCCTGGAGCGCTGCAACCTCAGCACGGTGCCTGGCCCGGCCCTGGCCCGGCTCCCTGAACTCGTGTCCCTCCGGCTTCGAGAACTGGATATCGGGAGGCTGCCGGCGGGGGCGCTCCAGGGGCTGGGGCAGCTCAAGGAGCTGGAGATCCACCACTGGCCGGCTCTGGAGGCCCTGGAGCCGGGGAGCCTGGCTGGGCTCAATCTGAGCAGCCTGGCCATCACCCACTGCAATCTGAGCTCCGTGCCCTTCCAGGCGCTGCGCCACCTGAGCTTCCTCAGGGTCCTGGATCTCTCCCAGAACCCCATCTCAGCCATCCCCGCCCGAAGGCTCAGCCCGCTGGTGCGCCTCCAGGAGCTGCGGCTGTCGGGGGCCTGCCTCACCTCCATTGCCGCCCATGCCTTCCACGGCCTGACCGCCTTCCACCGCCTGGACGTGGCGGATAATGCCCTTCAGACACTCGAGGAAACGGCCTTCCCTTCTCCAGATAAACTGGTCACCCTGAAGCTGTCTGGCAACCCCCTGACCTGTGACTGCCGCCTCCTCTGGCTGCTCCGGCTCCGCCGCCGCCTGGACTTCGGGGCGTCGCCGCCTGCCTGCGCTGGCCCTCAGCATGTCCAGGGGAAGAGCCTGAGGGAGTTCTCAGACATCCTCCCTCCAGGGCACTTCACTTGCCAACCAGCCCTGATCCAAAAGTCTGGGCCTCGCTGGGTCATCGCAGAGGAGGGGGGGCGCGCTGTCTTCTCCTGCTCTGGGGATGGAGACCCAGCCCCCACCGTCTCCTGGATGAGGCCTCCGGGGGCCTGGCTGGGGAGGGCTGGGAGAGTTCGGGTGCTCGAGGACGGGACCCTGGAGATCCGCTCGGTGCAGCTACGGGATAGAGGGGCCTATGTCTGTGTGGTGAGCAACGTCGCTGGCAACGACTCCCTGAGGACCTGGCTGGAAGTCATCCAAGTTGAGCCACCGAACGGCACTCTCTTTGACCCCAACATCACGGTGCCAGGGGTCCCGGAGCCTTTCTTCCTGGACAGCAGAGGGGTAGCTATGGTGCTGGCAGTGGGCTTCCTCCCCTTCCTCACCTCCGTGACCCTCTGCTTTGGCCTCATTGCCCTCTGGAGCAAGGGCAAAGGTCGGGTCAAGCATCACATGACCTTTGACTTTGTGGCACCTCGGCCCTCTGGGGATAAGAACTCTGGGGGAAACCGGGTCACTGCCAAGCTCTTCTGACCTTTCCTTCCACTCTGGGGACCCAGCCACGCCAGCTTCAGATACCAAAGGGGGAGGACCCACGGCCGCTTAGGCCAGAACCCAGCCCCAAGCGGCACAGGTGTCCCAGGCCTCCTGCCTGCACCGTGCCCGCGGCTATGGGACCCCCCAGTTAGTCTGCCTCGTGCTGCTGCAGTCTGAGGATGGCACTGTCATCTCTCCCCCGAGGGCCCCAGCGAGCTGGTATGGAGACCCTGTAGTCAGCCCAGCCCTCGCCCCACAATACACAAAGCAGGAACTATAACCAGGGCTCCAGTCTGCTCGGCCGCCCATCAGGCTTTCTTTACACATACTTCCAAGCTTCAATAAGCAATAGCAATTGCCAACCACACCTAAGCGATTATTTCAGAGGGAAGTGCCATTTGCTTCTTGGAGTCTCTGCTCCTCAACCAGGTGGTCTCCCCCTCTTTCTCCTCCATCCCCTCCCCGAGGCAGAAGGAAAGAGGGCCGAGGAGAAGAGGAGGTGAGTGGGGGATGGGGGAGGACAGACTACACCCTGGCACTGTGTCCGCATGAGCCTCCACATCCGGCCTCTGTCTGTCGCATCATTAAACCTGCTGCCCAAAGGCCCCGACAGTAGCAGCCCAGACTAAACGTGATTTCTGGAGTTTTCTTTACGTCAGACTTTTCCTGCCCTTATTGCTGTCAAATCTCCCCCTTCCTATCCTTCCTGCCCATTGAGCATGTATCCCAACGGCCTTGCCTAAATGTAATAAACAGGGGTTTATGCAAAAGGTGACCAGGTCTGGGGAGAGCAGCACTCCTAGCCCGTTTCCGTTTTAACCCTTTAGCATACTCTCCGTCTCTCGGATGGGCGGAGCAATCCTCCACCTCCCAGAATTCCAATCCAGGACACCCAGCTCCGACCCTCCATCCTCATTCCAGCTGGGATCTCCCTCTCATTCCCTTGTCACAGATCCCTACTGCCCTTCAGGGAAGGCACGAGGGGAACTCCTAGAAAATGACTAACAAAAGCAAAATCTGCCCTTGTCAGAGGAGAGAGACCCAGAACAGAGCAGGGCTGGGCTTGGAGGAACAGGGAGGAGGGGCTGCGAGTTGTAGTGAAAAGCAGAGGTAGAGGCAGCCGCAGGAAAGCCTCGGGGTGCACTTCACTGCCCTCTGCAGTCCCCCGTCCAGTCCGGGTTTAGTGCAGCCCCAGCGGGAAGCCGTCTCCTGAGTGAGGTCACTGTCAGACAGAGACCTCTGATGCAGAGGCGGGCGGGAGCTCGAGATGCTGACGGCCTCTGAGTGCGCTTCAAATAGAGGGCAAAGCGGAGCCAGAAAAAGTAGAGATGCTGAGCGCTCAAGGGACAGCAGCCGAGATGGGAAGAGTGAAGGGAGAGAAAAGGAGCAGGGAGGAGGGGCCAAGAGTGGAGATTCACAGCCCTGGCAAGCCTCTCCGCAGCACCATCTGCAGGGCGTCCACCCCAGGAGCCCCCACCCCCCTCACCCCCTTACAGCACCGTGATTCCTGCTGCTGCTGTCCCTGTCCTGCGGAGACCACTCGTTACAGTCCCCAGGGAGGGAGGGGAGCCGGCACCACCAGGACACAGGGGGACCCAACCGCCAGGACGGCGCCTCAGGGGGGCAGAGGTGAATGTGAGACCCCGCAGTTTGGAGATTGAAGCTGGAGAATCAACCATCTTCAGAAATGGGTACCCTTGAGCCTCCAACCCTACCCCCACCTTGCACACAATTCTCTTCGCCTCCCAACAACTCCCTCTCCAGCTCCAAGACCCCAGGAAGGCTTCCCTGGCGGGCCGCAGCCCTGTCCCTCCTTCCCAAATGCTCCACCAGCATCTGATTAGGTTAGCAGCGGGGTCAGGTGCTAGTGTTTCTCGCTCGTGTTGCCTACTCTGCAATGCAGAGGAGAGCGGAAGCCGCACTGCTGTCAGAGCAGCCCCCTGAGGCGGTGGGGACAGGGCACAGATGGTGCATGTCTGGAGCAGGAGGTGCTGCTGCCTGTGTCCCAAAGGCTCCAGGGCAGCCCAACAGAAATAGAGTACGTACGAGTCGCAGGTGTAAGTTCAAATTTTCTAATGTCACATTTAAAAGCAAAGGGAAACACACACAAATTATTTTAATACTATACATTTTATTTAATTTAACCTAATGTACCCAAACTATTATTTCAACATATTATCAATATAAACATTAGTGATGAACTGTTTTACATTGTCTTGTCATATTAGGTCTTTGAAATCCAGTGTATATTTCACACTTACAGCACATTCCAATTCAATCAGTAAGTTTTCACCAGAAATATCTGATCTGTATTTATATTTCATGAAATTCACTGTTGAAAAATTTGATTCACACCTCCAAGCTGTCCCAAACATATTAAAAGTTTTACAATAACAAAATCAAGACTTGGTTTTCACATTTACATGAATTAAAATTGAATAAATGTAAAATTCCACTCCTGAGTTGGTTGCCTCCTGCTATTAGGGAATGAGACCATAACCTGGGCATGTGCCCTTGATCGGAATCAAACCTAGGACCCTTCAGTCCGCAGGCCGACGCTCTATCCACTGAGCAAACCAGCCAGGGCCCACTAGCTTTCTTTTCAGTGGCCAGTGTGTTGGACAGCACAGCTCTAATCACTACAGCTCTGGGCCCAGACTAGGACCGCCTTGGCAGAGATGGGCAAGTACCGCTCAAGAAACACATTGGAGCCGGGGGAGGGGGAATGGAGTTGCTCTCCCCGCCTCACTGCCATCCCTTATTCTTCGTAACTGCTTTTCCAGAGACCTTGGAGAAGTGAGTCCCCTTAATGCAGCAAGGTTACTCAGATGAGCACTTCCACGGCCTATACAATCAGCAAATCAGTCCCCATCACACCTGTCTGGGAAGGCTGCCCTTAGCTCAGGTGTGACTGTGTAGACATGTGTGTGTGTGTGTGTGTGTGTGTGTGTGTGTGTGTGTGTGTACAAGTGTGTGAAGCAACCAGGGACACAGGCGGCTGTGTGCATGTGTGTGCATGTGCAGCGATGTTACGGTCCACATCTTTGGGATAATCAATGGAGCTCTCCCTGGGGTGAGACATTTATTGAGGCCTATTCTGTCAGTGACTTTATCTTTGCTTTCTTATTTAACCCTCACATCAATCCTATAAGATTGATTGATGTGAGGCTCTTAGCTGATCATGGAACTAAAGGTCAAATAGATTAAGAAACGTGCTGGAGTCCACAGGGCCAGTTAGTGCGGGAGCTGCACTGGAACTCAGGGCCAACTCAAAAGCCAAATGCCTCCACCAAACTGCGATGCTGCTCTAGCCCCTGCGTGTTCCTGCAACTCTTCCCAGGGCCTCTCCGCTGCAGGACCTGACCTGTGAGAAAGGCAAAATCCAGGGTCATCTTCCACCCCACTAGCTCTCCACAACTCTTTTAGGGGCACCGGGGTCAACTGTTAATCCTCACCTCCTTCAGTAACTGCAATGCAACTGACTCAGGAAGCTGAGGATTGGTTGGTTTTTACTCTTTCTTCTCAGTCACCTCTCCCAGCGGCTTGCTGCCTCTTTCCCAGGGACCAGCAGAGAGCAGCAGGAATTCCAGGGATCAGATGGACTGAACTGAAATGCCTGGCAGACCCTCTCATGATTAAAACAGGGGCTTCAGATTTCCTAGGTCCTTTTTGGGGTCCTAACCTCAACCTCCTAGGTTACAGAGAGGCTGCTCGGGAATTTCTTGTACGGTGGAACAATCTGTGAGCTGTTTCAGACTTAAGGGAGATTTGACTCGGCCCACCTTCTGCCTACCCCGGCTTGACCGAACCTGCCGGAGGTCATTCCATCCACCCTCCCTCAACCTCTCCCCATTTCCATTTCAGACAGGGTGTCACCTAAGCCGAGAGACACTGGGACCCAAAGATACATGGGGAGCGCTGGCAGCATTTCAGCGCTCCCCATGTTGGTCCCTGATATATTTTAATTTCTGTATTTCCTTCGCTGTGCTGGCTCCCTGATCAAAGGATGAGAAGCCTGTCGACCTTTTTTGAGTCACAGATCCCTCTGAGAATACCCGGTGCAAGCTATGAAGAAAAATGTTTATAGATTGTCCACAGTCATCCTGAAGCCACCACAGATCCCACAGAACGCGCAGGTAACGAACCTCTGCTGTGACCAGCCCCAGGGGGCAGGGGAACGAGGAGGGCTTAGGCTGCCTGTGCGCCCCAGGGTCCATTAGAGGCAAGGAGGAAAGGCTGGGAAGACCCTCAAACATCGAAAAGCTTGGTAACAAATTGCATAAGCATGTTGATGGGAGAGAAAATTAGAAGGCAATTTGCAATTCTGTCTATACCGATATCCTGTTAATCATTTCTGGTGTGGAATGAAAATGACGAAAGTCTTCCTGGGAGGAAAGGAATTTGCAGAAGGCACCTATCCAAGTGGGACAAAGACACCACACACAATTCTCTGACCTAGTATTTGCAGTCCCGAGTATTGATTATACAGATATGCAAGAACCAAAGGGCATAGACTTGGGTATCAATATAATAGTAAAGCGTGGTTGAATGTATCAGTATATCCCTCAGGCTTACTATGAAACTTTCCTATGAGGCAGACACGTATGTACTGCTATGAAAAGACATCTAGACTCTATAAAAGGAAATTGCAAAATAGTATGGATAGGATGTTATCAGCTGGTTAAATGATATATATGCATGTTTAGACTATCTTGTGAAAATTCACAAAAAATCTGGTAATATTGGTTGCTTCTGGGGGAAAGAAGATGTATTCGCTTGTAATAACCCTTATTCCTTTTGGATTTTGTAGACTGTGCACGTGTTATTCAAAACACGCGTGCTTTTTAAATGAATACAACCGACAAACTGAGTCTCGGAGGTATCTCTCTAGCTGACGGAAGAGAGAATCTTGCGTTCATTCAACGTCCCCTGAGCGCTTATCCTGCGCCAGGCACGGCGATAGAAGCTCGTGCGGAAGACGCCCGCCCGACGAGGAGCGCCCACCCCCTGGGCCCCCGGGCGAGTCCTGGTGCGGGGCGGGGGCTGCGCTGGGAGGGGCGCAGGGCCGCCCGCGAGGCTGCCCGCGCGCAGGGGCCGGAGCGGGGCCCAACGGTCCCTAACGGTCCCGGACCCGGACGGCGGCTGGAATGCATTTTCCCAAAGCAAACCGCGGCCTTCCGAGGCCCACCCCCTTTCTCCTCCCGCACAGAAACGGGCCCCGGCGCCCGTCGCCAGACCCGTTTCCCTCCAGGCCCAGGGAAGGGCGGGCCCGCAAGCTCCCTTACCCCGGGGCGCTCGCATCTCGGGCTCTTCCTCTTTCCTGCTGCGTGTCCATCCTCATCGGCTATTCGTTCCTCTGCAGAGGAATAGCGGGCCCTCGCTCTCGACTGTCAGCTCCTTCCCCTTCACTTTCCATCTCTACGAAGCCTATTTTTTATGCCCCCACCCCCTCACCCCAACATGTTTTCCACATCTCCCGAGCCCCCGGCACAGTATGGGAACCGATCGAGGCAAAAGATCGCAGAGCAAACAGGCAGCGGAGCGTGGCCCATCATGGGACTCTTTTCCCAATGGTCACCGGGTTGCGGGGTGGCACTGGCCTTGATGGTACAAAAGCACTAATTTGTGCGAACGACGACACGGCCGCGCTCGCACCTAGGTCCCAGTCCCGGGAGCGCAGATTTTCCTCCCAAGCTCAAAAGGTGGCAGCCTCCTCGGTAATTGGTCCGGAGGTGGGCCGGGGGACTCCGGAAAGCCTCCGATTGGCTGTTTAATTCTCAGCCGGTGCACTCTTCAATTAACAAAGCGCGCTTTCCCTGCGTCCTATTGGCTGACAGGGTGGGGCCGGCCTCGAATTCCTTCCGGGTAATTGGGTATCAATCCACAGCCGTCCGTCTCTTGGGGGCAACCCGCGGAGGGATTGGTTGTGGCGGGGAAGGCGATTGGTCGGGCTGCGAGCCGGGCGTTGATTGGTGCGGACGGGCGGCGGGGGGCGGGGCGGCGGCGTCTGAAGCGAGGTCCGCGGAGCTGCGAGGCGGCTGCGTGTGGGAGGAGGCGCCGGCCGCTGGGCTGAGGTGCGAGGAGTGCGCGGCAGCTGATTCGAGGAGCGGTAAGGGCGGGGACCCGGAGCGGCTGGCGGGGGGCGCCCCTGGCCGCGAAGAGAGGAAAACGTGGGGCTGAGGAAGGGGGGCGTCCGAGCCCCCCCACCGGGAGAGGCTGAGGCCAGGGTGCGGGGCCCGGGGGCGGCCGGAGCCCCCGGTGGGGTGGCGCTGTCGGGACGGCGTTACCTCCCACCCCGCCGCCCGCCGCCCAAGGGGATGCTCTGGGCCCACCCGGTGCGAGAGGATTTGCCACTTCAGACACTTCCGTGGACCGCTTGTTTTTGAAAACCGCTCGCAGTTTAGGTTTGCCTTTTATTTCCCCCTGCTTTTTCTTTCGTTATCTCTAATAAAATGACTATTTGCAGTCGTCAGAATAATAAATTGGGGGGGGGGGTGTGTTCCCAGTTCCCCTCCCTACTCCCTGCAGGTATTTTCGTGGGTTTTGGCTGAAGAGTCCCCTGCCAACGTTAATTTTTTTAGATTCTTCTCAGCTTTCGAGAAATGGGTTGAGGCTTTTTTCCCCCCTCCCTCTGTGTCTCACTGATTTAAAAATAAATGCAGCAAGGATGAGGAAATGGGACGGGGCACTCCCACCACCGCCCTGTCGCCGCGTCTTGGGTGCTGGGCAGGTTCTGGTTGTGAGGAGATGCCAGGTCCTTTCCCGATGGAACTCGCAGTGTAACTTGACTCCTGGGTTTTCGAAATGATGATACAGGCGCGAAACCCTGTCAGAGAGTTGTTAGCAGCTGTTTAATACACATGCCAGGAAGCTTTGGAGTTAGCTTTGACTGATGAAAACCATCATGGAGCCACACTTCGCACCTCGAAGTGGTCCGCGTCTCCTTTTCCCCGTTCCCCAGCTTCCCCTGGGACTTGTGGCCTTAACTGGTGATCGATGGCCTCCTCTCCACATTCAAGTTGAAGTCATAAAATGAAACACAAGCTGGCAGTCGGTGCTGTACAGTTGTCCCCGTTTCCGTCATATTATTTCCCATTTTTCTTCTAAAGAGAACCTTACAGCAGTGTGAAGGAATGGGTCAGTTGTAAAAGAAATAAAAACAAAACACTAGACCAGTCAAGTCGATAGGCGTTCTTTGAGACATCCGCCGATAACTCTGTGGGCACACACTTCATTTGTAATATCCAAAGAGAAGTTAGTAAAATGTAGCTTTCGGTTCACATAGAAGTCACCCAATGAATGAATCCTGGTCCCAGATACTCATCTGCCTACCCCCCACACCCCTTCCACCACCAGATCGTCAATAGTCTCTGTCTTAGATGCCACCTCTGCCAGGTGCTCAGATGGGGAGCCTGGTAGCCAGCTGTTGCATTAACCAGAAATTTATATTGTTTTTGCATTGCCATTTGGTTTGGTATTGATCTTTCCTACTAGACCATTTCAGGGCAACAGTTATTCCTTGTTGTGTCCTGAGCATGCTCAGCCCACAACTATTAATTAACTGGTGCACATTAATAGTGAAGACAAGCTTAGAGACCATATGAGGAAATATACCAAGTAGCCAGTACATAAAAGAAGTGAAATCTTTTCTAGACACCCAGAATAAACCATACCTTCATATAGGAAAATGGTAGTTGTTTTGGCTCAAGAATTAAGCAAAAAAGAAATCTCCTTTATGAAGCCAAGCTTGTTTCCTTTCCTTTGGTATACAAAAAGATGTCTACATGATACCACCCAAACTTTCACAGAAATGTTGAAACGTTTCTTTGCAGCCTACTTAGGGGGCGGGGGAGAGAGAAACTGATATTTATCCAGTTAGGGAAGGAACCGCATATCTCTAATAACCCCACATTAAAACTCAACCCTTTTATTCCTACCCACTATAAGGAGGGTGCGCGTGTGGAGCAGCCACAATCTTTTGGGTTGATACTCAATCTCTACAAATGATATAGGCTCACTTGGTCAGAACATCGTCCCATACACCAGAAGGTTGCAGGTTTGATTCCCAGTCAGGACACCAACCTAGGTTGTGGGTTCGATCCATGGTCAGAGTGTCTGAGAGGCAACCGGTCAATGTGTCTGTCTGTCTCTCTCTCTCTCTCTCTTCCTTCCTTCCTCCCTCTCTCCCTCTCTCTCTGAAAATCAATAAACATGTCCTCAGGTGAGGATTAAAAATAAATAAATAAATAAATAAATAAAAGTGATATAGTATACTGGGGTCTACTTACTGGGTAACTAATTGCCTAGAATAACAAGATACTTGAAAAGAGTCCCTCACTGAGGTGATAAAAGGAGGTTTTGTTTTTTTTCTATTCAAGCCATGAGTCTGGGCAAGAGAGTGGATTAAATTTCTAGGAAAAAAGTAGATTTGTCAAACTTTGGACAACCTTTATTCATTTCTGCTGATCAGTAAAGCTCTCTGAGGCCAGATGCAAAACTGGGTCCTCTGACTGACAGTAGTAAGAACTCCACCTACAGTAGTCTCCTTATGTGATGTTCATGTGCTCCTCAGAATGAGATTTCTGAGCTAGGTCTTCTGTTCCTTGTCACTCCTCCTGAAAGGCTTTCAGGAAAAGCACATATGGAACCAAAGTTTTATTCCTAAGCAGGAATAAATGTTTATTAATGAATGTGCTTTTTTTAGGCTTACTAGGATACAACCATTTTTTTCTTATATCATAAGGGTTGAATTTTTTTTACCTGGAAGCAAATTGTAGCATAAATTACATTTCCTCGCTCATTTTAAAGCAGATCTTACTAAAAGCTGCATTGTATCTTATTCTACGGATTGTAATATCTGGAAATAGAGACTGTCTTTAGTTGTTTATTTTTGCCACCTATAGTGTTTTCCAACAGTATTTATTCATTTTGAATTGAGTGTGTTGACCAAAATAAAGATACCAGGTACTGTTTTGCTGAGAGTGCTTCCAAAGTAACTTTAAAAGTTTTTAAATATGCAAATAATAACCCAGACTCTGGGTAAGAGTTTAGGTGACCTCTTTAATCAGGTGTACTCTTCTGCAAAATGGGTTACTTCCTATTTCACAGGATTGTATGAAGATTGAATAAAATAATGTATGTAAAGTGGCTGGTGGCATTTTATTAAATACATATATTGTTTCATCTTCATACATATACTGTAGCATCTAGCACATCTACTTAATACATGTGGTTGAACTGCACTGGTGAAACCAGTGGTCTAGAGACAGCAGATAAACCATTGCCTACAGTATGGACAAGTGCTGTCATGGAGGCATCATTTACAGGGCAGTGTGAGCCAAGGAGAAACGCACCTGATGTCAGCTAGGGGAAACCCTGGAGACCTCAGCAGACATGGTAGTGGTAGAGATGAGACCTAAAGAAGGAATAGGCTTTTGCCAGGGATATCAGATGGACTGAAGAGTAAGACTAGGAAGACAGAAGTGACACATGTCAGAGCAAGGATACATAAGAGAGCACATCACATGCCTGTGGTAGAGCTGGGATTAGAATCTAATGGTAGGCAGAAATCAGATTACAAAGAACCTTTTATGCCATTAATGAGTTCACATGCAGGCAACAGTTGCTGAAGTAGAGGAAGTTCATTCATTCAACAAATGATTATTGACCAAATATTTATTGAATGGCTACTGTTTACTAAGCACTGGAAACCACTGGAAAGTTTACTTCAAGAAAGGCTTGGAAGCATAGGCAGGCGCATATATGAAATTTTAAATAGTTTGAAATAAAAATCTAATTTTTAAAATATTTAATAATTTTTTGTTCCTTTGTCTTTTAAACTGTGATCAGTGTATAATTCTAATTGCAATGCAGGGATGAAGTGTGCCTCTATTTAGTTGTATATGTATGTGTCCCTTAACTAACTTAAAAAATACCCTGAGACCTTTTACATGATACAGATTTTGAGTCTGCTCAAGCTCTTAACATGGAGAAAAGTAGGCAGTAGTATTCTCTTTAATAATAATAATAACAATAATAATAATAATAATAATAATAATAATATAATGTGTTCCCATATGTCTCTGCCAGTCATAAAGGAACTTGGATGAAAGTTCCTTCTTTTCCCTCATTTGCTTATTTTAGGATATAAGTCAGACTACAGCAGAAAATGTCCACTGAACGGACTTCTTGGACAAGTTTGTCCACTACTCAGAAAATAGCACTGGGCCTCGGGATCCCAGCCAGTGCAACGGTTGCCTACATCCTATATCGCAGATACAGGGAAAGCAGAGGTATGTGAACCACACAGCTGTACATATGGAAATGTTCAGACCATGTTCAATTTAACAGCCTTGTTAAATTGAAATGAACACTGTCCTTGCTAGCCTGGGGATCATTTGTTGGGATGTAATTGGCTTTCATGAGGAGTCTTTGAAACTATTTGATTTCTTCTTTTTTATATTCTTAATGTGAAATGAATTCATTTTATAATTCTATTGATCTGTTCCCTTCGGCAACATCAACATTGCAGTGGATTCTTTTAATTTTTTTAATATCCATACTCTTCTCTTTTTTATATGTTCCTTCTATTTAATTGTTAGGAGAAAGCTAACTGTGGGGTTTAATTTTCCCTAAGGGCTGGACCTAGAGAGACCTAGAGAAATTATTTCTGTAGAAACAGGAGAAGTTCTGAGCCTAATGGACTACTCGGGCAACATCTAGCCTTCATTTTTCTCCAAGAGAAATAGTTTGCCTAAAGTCCAACAGCTCTTGAGTGCAGAGCCAAATGCTTTACCAAAACACTTAGCATCTGTAACAGTATCCCAGAGATAATACTCATCTTTTGGTCTTTGGGGATCTTCTAATTGCCACTCAGATGCTACTTCTCTTTGTCATTGTGGTTGAGATTTTCAGTTTATCTCTTGGATCAGTGTCTCTTTGACAGCTAGGTTCAGGGGAGGGCTGGTAGTAGCTTTGGGTGTTAATCTAAGTCTGATCTGATGAGCCATGATCTGTGCAGAAGAGCGGCTGACGTTTGTTGGGGAGGACGACATTGAGATAGAGATGCGAGTGCCCCAGGAGGCTGTGAAGTTCATAATTGGCCGGCAAGGAGCCAATATTAAACAGGTAAGTGTGTGAGCCAGCAATCTGCTTTTCCAGAGATTGATTCTTTCCCTTCTCTGCCCTCATCCCACAAAATCCACCCACATTATGTATATTTTGAAAAGAAAAAACACACAAAAAAAGAAAAAACACAGGAACTTTTTAGCTAATATGCTGTTTACCTTCTAGAAATGAATATTCTCCCTAGAGAATGGACAATTTAGCTTGAAATGGGGATTGGCTGCATTTTAGCTTTTTTACTTTTCAAATTCTCATTAATTGACATTAAATAGTGAATTTCTGCCTGGTTCTTCTTACCATCTTCCATTGTTCAGGCGGTGTGTCAAGAAAGCAAAATACTTGATTCTCTAATACAAATCAAATTAGGAGAAAAGAGGGTTCAAAGCACAAAGAGAAAGTGTTTTAAATTAACTGCTATTTGGAGTTACCCTTGTCACTAATCTCCTTCCATAAGTTCCTATAAGTGAGGACTGCTTATACAGCCTGATTTTGCTGATAATTGTGTCCAGTTCCATCTACCTCCGGGTTAGGTTTAGGGTGTCTTTTGCTAAAGGGGAGCTCTTCCAGAGCATGTCGCCATGTATCCTTTTCTCTGCAGCTGCGGAAACAGACAGGTGCGCGGATTGATGTGGACACGGAGGATGTAGGCGATGAGCGGGTGCTGCTTATCAGTGGTTTTCCTGTTCAGGTGTGCAAGGCCAAAGCAGCAATCCATCAGATCCTGACAGAGACTGCCCCAGTGTCTGAGCAGCTCTCAGTTCCCCAGAGATCTGTGGGCAGAATCATAGGTACCACTGGACAGCTTCCTCTACTGTTTCCTTTTATTCTTTACCTTTGCCTTTCTTTCACATCTGCCCAAGGGTTTTTCCTGGCCTACTTCCCCTTCACCTTGCTGAGGAAAAAAAAGGGACATTGAGATCAGAGCTTTACTTTTTTACAGAGCTGTTGGCAAAGCAAAACCCATCATCTCAAGAAGTTGTTTGATCTGAACTTTACAAATATGTTCCAAAAGGGTTCAGGTAATGTTACTTACCTCATAATAGATTTTTGTTGTTGCTAATCCTCACCGAGGAGGATATTTTAAAAAAGTATATTGTTACTCAGAGAGGAAGGGGGAGAGAGAGAGAAAAATCAATAGTGAGAGAGAATCATTGAGTGGCTGCCTCCTGCATGCCCCCCACTGGGGACAAAGCACGCAACCCGGACATGTACCCCTGACGGAAATCGAACCCGGAACCTTTCAGTCCACAGGCCGACACTCTCTCCACTAAGCCAAACCAGTTAGGGCAAGAAGGGTATTTTTTTCCATTGATTTTTAGAGAGAGTGAAAGGAAGGAAAGGAGAGAGAGAGAAACTTCGATGTGAGAGAGATATATTAATTGGTTGCTTACGAACACACCCCGACAGGGGCCGGGGATGGAACCTGCATTGCAGGTATGTGGCCTTGACCAGGAATGGAACCCACAACCCTTCGGTGCATGGGCTAATGCCCTTAACCCCTGAGAACACTGGCCAGGGTATAATAATGGATTTTTAAAGGGAAGCTGAGGATGCTTCTATTATCCCAAATCATTGTAGATAATGCTCTGTAGAGCACCTGTCATGCTTTCCTCTAGTCTAGAGCATTACTTATGAAGTGGGGATGTAAAGTATGTTGAGTGGTCAGAAAATGGAAATGACATGAAGAAGTTAACCTAGCCAATGTTAGAGTTTAAATAAAATGGATAGAGCAAATATCCAGAACTATCCTTCTTACAGTAGGGATTTTAGTAGCTCCTGCTTTCCATTCAATATTTTGCATTCTGTTCAGTTTGAAAATGGGCACTGACTCTCTTCTAGTATATACAAAATAGTGATTTCTCTAGCAGTTAATGTTGGCCAGAATGTAAGGACAGGATTTTATGTATTGTTCAATGTAGGGAGAGGTGGTGAGACGATTCGTTCCATCTGTAAGGCCTCTGGAGCCAAAATTACCTGTGACAAAGAATCAGAGGGGACATTACTACTATCAAGGCTTATAAAGATCTCAGGAACACAGAAGGAAGTGACAGCAGCCAAGGCAAGTAGCTGATAGACTTGCATCATCTCCAAGTCATTCCATCCTGGGTCAAAATATCTGGCCACATAGCTATCACCTCTTTTCTGATTTTCACAGCATTTGATACTAGAGAAAGTTTCAGAAGATGAAGAACTTCGGAAGAGAATCACTCATTCTGCAGAAACCAGAGTCCCACGCAAGCAGCCAATCAGTGTAAGAAGAGAGGAAGTGACAGAGCCAGGTGCAGCTGGAGAGCCAGCCTTATGGAGAAACACTAGTACTAGCATGGAGCAGCCTTCTCCGCTGGCAGATCCTCCCTTCAAAGGAGGTGGTGACATGGCTGTTTCAGGGCCAGAAGAAGGTTCCTGGGAGAAACCTAATGGTGACGGCTTTCAGAAGTCTGGAGCCCAGACCAGTCCAGAGATGTCCATGTTTGAAAGTATGTAACAGAGGGAACCCATAGTTACATGGAAAATAGAAGTACTAGCTTAGATAATCCAAAATAGGAAGTATTTTTTACTACACTTAGAAGTTTTCATAACAGATGTCTTTCTGGTACTATTTTACTTGGATTAGTACTTAAGATAATATTTTTCTGAATATAAACCAGCTAATGTGGAGAACACTATAGAAATATTCTAGTTCATAGGAAACTAGTCTGTAATATATCAAATAATGAATTTACATGATATTCTTTCACCAAACATACTTATTAAATAAAACAGCATGATTTTTCTTGCCTGTCTCATTATTTTTAAAAATCATCACCATTCAAGAAGAATTAAAAGGCTGTCAGCTTTGTCTTTTATACATAGTTATAGGATGAGCAGGGGAAACTAGGGCCCCTGAGAAGTTCAAATTTGTCCAGGGTCACATAGTGAGTCAGTGGAGGAATGGAATCTGGACAAGCCCCTGTCTGTCCATGTATCTTTTCACTGGTCCATGCTGCAGCTAGCATATGGAGGATTTACCGTCACTATAATTGGTGACTAATTTGAATACATAGCTGATGAGTAAGAATGTAAACTCTCTTATTACTCAGTTATATAGGAAGTACAAAACATAGCTTAGACCTCTCTTCAGGATGTTCTTTTATGATTCATCCAGTTGTCCCTCCAGCCACTTCTAAAATGGTAATAGCCGCTTGTTATTTGTACCCCCTGATGCAGTCTAGTCATTCCAACCAGAGGTGAGTCTGATATGATTGCCATATTAGATGGTGATGATTCTGCAGCTTAACTTGCTTATCCCTGTGTTTAGTCCCCAGTCCTGACTTCAGTTTCCATGCTGATGAGTTCCTAGAAGTCTACGTCTCTGCTTCTGAACATCCTAACCATTTCTGGATCCAAATCATTGGCTCCCGAAGCCTGCAATTGGATAAGCTTGTCAATGAGATGACCCAGCACTATGGGAATAGTCTGGTGAGTTGCCAAAGGGACAGGGCTCGGTCTGATGAAAAAAAGGGCATATCTTTTTGATTGTGGTATATTTCCTTTTCCTGTGGAGCAACTACTTGTTCTTTTTTCCTTCTGACACTGTCTGTTTATTTTTAAGCCTACCCCTTCCTAACTCTAACCCCTCCTGACGCCTTATCCCCATGTATAGCCTGACGACTTAACTGTGCATGTAGGAGACATTGTAGCAGCTCCTTTATCTACAAATGGTTCCTGGTATCGAGCCCGCGTCCTTGGCACCTTGGAGAATGGGAACCTGGACCTCTACTTTGTTGACTTTGGAGATAATGGAGATTGCCCAGTGAGGGACCTCAGGGCACTCAGGTCAGTGTGGAGGCCAGAGTAGAATCCGGCTGGAGTGCCAACTGTTGACTCAGCCCTAGCCACAGGGTGGTGAGCTAGCTGTTGGCACTCATCACCAGGGGGATTTGGGAGAACCTATTTACAGAGAACAGAAGATTATCTTCTCCTGCTGGGTTGGTCAGAAGCAAGGAATGTAAGCAGGCCCTCTGGCACCAGGAGTCTAATTTCAATTTCTTTCACTTTAGGAGTGACTTCCTAAGCCTTCCATTTCAAGCAATTGAGTGTAGTCTGGCGCAGATCGCCCCCGCAGGTAAATTGTCACAACCCTTACTGACCTTGCCTCCAAATAGAATAACTTTGATACAGCACATGGGAGGAGTCCTCACATTCCAAGGCTTTTTGAGTTAAAGGGGCTCAGGTGTCTTTTCCTCACCAGCACTAGAAAGCAACAGCCAGAAACTGGCCTGGCAGTCAGACATAAGTGCCTTCCAGAGTAGAAAAAGGTAGTTCCAGTTTCCCTCCTCATGTCAGCACTGACCCCTTCTTGGGCTCTCCCTACAATCTTTTATCAGGTGAACAGTGGGAAGAGGAAGCTTTGGATGAGTTTGACAGACTTACTCACTGTGCTGACTGGAAGCCCTTGGTGGCCAAGATCTCTAGCTATGTCCAGACTGGGGCCTCAACTTGGCCCAAGATCTACTTATATGATACTAGCAATGGGAAGGTAAGATTGGGGTTCACTCATTGTTCACTAGCTTTAGTATATTTATAGATTCATTTACTTTTTCTGTCCCAGAAAACCTATCTGATGTTACTCCTACTTTGTAAGATCTTTCAAGAATCAATCTTAGCTCGTCTGCCGTTTCTTCAGATGTGCCCTTCCTTACAGAGAGAACATGATTCCCTTTTCGTTTTTCTTTTTTTTTTTGTGCTTTAAGAATGTTTATTTTACATATTAATAATCCTCTCAATCATGTGACTATCTAACAATGGGGCCAGTGTGCTAGTTTCCCAGTTATAATGTAAAAAAGGTACCAAAAACGGGATGACTTGAAATGACATAAATGTATTCTCTCACAGTTCTGAAGACCAGAGGTCTGCCCTTTTCGTTTTTCTTCTCAGAAACTTGATATCGGGTTAGAATTAGTTCGTAAAGGATATGCAGTTGAGCTTCCTGAAGACATGGAGGAAAACAGAACTGTCCCAGGCATGTTGCACGATGCGGTGAGTGAGCGAGCTATTGCAGTCATTGAGGGTGCTGCTTCGGGGCAAAGCTCGTGCCTTGCGAAACATGAGGGCTTCTAGTCATGCATGTCATTTTGTAGAGTGCTTTCCTAGGTTATTGGAGTGGGCATTGTGTTCCTCTCAGCTACCAAGCTCAACTGCCTGAACCAGATCCTGTGAGCAGGGTGACAGAGTGGCCGCTCCTTTCCCACCAGCTCACATAGTCTTCCTTTTCCTCTTGCTTTCATCCTCTCAGGCCACAGAAGCAGCTGCCTCTCTCAGCAGCATGTTCACTGAGAGTAAGAAGAGCCCTGGAGAGATGGCAAACACCCTGTCCTGCCTCAGCTTATCAGGTACAAGCAGCATTTACTCCCTAGAGCGTCTTTGGAAGCTACCACTTCTCAGTCAGTCTCTCCAAACTAGGGAGCTTGTCAGGCTTGGCCATTAAGCAAGGTGGTCATGAGCATCCTGAGCCTGTGGCGATGCCTGCTCCATTAGGGCAGTGTCTAACTTTCTCCTCATCCCTGCTGTGTAGAGGCTGCCTCTGTGTCTGGTGATGATAACCTTGAAGAGGACTACTTAATCTGAAGTCTGCTTCAGCTGCCTCGGCCATCTGCTTTGCTTTGTGAGTGGAGCTATCATCTATCCGTAGCAACAGGAAAAGTAACGAGGGTGACAACAGGGGCCTTGCTTAGTCTCTTCCCCACAGCCTATCTAAACACTGCTTCTCTGCAGCTGCTTTCCTGTAGCTTAACTTGCTCTCAGATTGAGTCCTTTCAAGCTTTTTGTGTCTTTGTGTTTTTGGCAGGATTTGGGACCTGGAGAGAGGAGCCTATGATAAAGATCTCTATGCAGTCCTTTATTAATACACAGTCTGGCTTGCTGTGGACCAAATGCGTTTCTCCTTCCTTGGGACGACCAGAAAGAGTGTAGGGCAGGAGACAAATACATGTCCCTACTCCACTCTCCACCCCACCCCGACCCTTCCAGGGTTGGAATATGGCTGCATTCTGTCTGGGCTGTTCAACATCTGACTGTCCCCTCCGCCAGTCAGAATGCACACTCCTGCTAGTCCTTTTTGAGGCTGGGAAGTAGCCAGGGTTTGGTCATTGGAGGTGATGATTCTGCATAGTTCTGACTCTGGTAAGGAAAGTTTTTTAATGAACTAACTCAAAGACTGCAGTTCAGTCAGGAGGCAAAGGGAAAAAATCAGCATATTTATATTAAAAAATCCTCATGAACAGGGAAAAGAATGCTGCCTCCCAGCCTCAACTACTGAATTTATTGGAGACAGGTTTTTTGAAAACAGTACTCTATTTTCCTGTACATTTTGGTTAAAATATAAGCAAGAAGAGAGGCAGCTCAGGAAATATTCTAAATTGCTAGTATAGTATCTACTATATATTTGTGTATGCACGCACCCAGAGAGAGAGAGAAAGAAAACATGTATAGTTTTTCAAAGCGTTTTTTTGGGGAGGGGGTTCTTTGCTGAATAAAGTTATCAAAAAATGATCTAAAACTAAATGCTGGTTGAATCACAAGGTGGAAGCAGGTCTCTGGGTATCTCTTCTGAAACTAAATCTGGTGAATATTATGAACACCTCACATAGAGGGGTCCATCTATAACAAGTGTTCCTCCGTGTATAGATCATATTCTTTCCCCAAAGTTACCAGAACCAACTTAGGTTTGGACTATGTAAAGAAGACCCCACCTAAAGTATTGGAAATAAAAAGCCTGGATTATGATTCCAGAAGCCTGGGTTCTAGAGATAAATCTCTGGACTCTAGGGAGCCTGTTTCCCTACAACCTCTCTCCTCTGAGGATTGTCAGGATCCAATGAGAACTGGGAAGGTACTTGAAGTAAATATTATCAATGTAGTGTGAGTGGTAGAATAAATGGCAAATTAACTTTTTTTAAGGATCAGCAGAGTAAACTGAAAACTTGAAATAGCACATAAGGATGTCTTGTGCAGATTTTTTTGAATCTAGGAATTAGTGCCCGCTCAGTGTGGCTCAGTGGCTGTGTCGATCCATGAACCAAGAGGTCCCGGTTTGATTCCTGGTCAGGGCACATGCCTGGGTTATGGGCTCAATCCCCAGTAGAGGGTCTGTAGGAGGCAGCTGACCAATGTCTCTCTCTAATCAATGTTTCCATCTCTCTATCCCTCTCTCTACCTCTTTCCCTATGAAAAAAATTTAAAATCTAGGAATTAGTGAGCGAGGTCTACCCATATATTACATAGCAATTCTATTTTCCCATAGCCACAATTTTCAAAAATTTTCTCAAAAATCTCAGTGCTTGCCCTGGTCAGTTTGGTTCAGTGGACAGAACGTTGGCCTGCGGACTGAAAAGGTCCTGAGTTCAATTCCCAGTCCGGGGCACATACCCAGGTTGTGGGCTCCATCCCCAATAGGGGGGCGTGCAGGACACAGCCAATCCTTGATTCTCATCATTGATGTATCTATCTCTCCCTCTCCCGTCCTCTCTGAAGTCAATAAAAATATTTTTTTAAACATCTCAGTGCCACTTAGCAGAGGCCCTCCTGTGAAGGAGCACCTCTGATAAGTAGTTTTAGAAAATTCAACGCAGGGCTACCACTGACCTTTCAGACCTTGGCTTAGCCCTGGAATTGGAGCTACTCTACAAGGTCATGAGGTCACTTAGTCCCTAGTTTCCTCAGCCTTCACTGTTAAGTAGAGAGGACCCCTAACATAAATCATTCATAGAACTTCTTGCTGTGGAAAATAAGTAGTGTCTCATTCCTAGCTGCAGTTTGCTGCTGTGTGTAAAAATTTGTTCCTTTAAGTGGCCTTTAAGTCTTGTCAGTTTACATCCCATTCTGATGTGTTCCTTAGTCTTCCAACACAAGCCTGTACCTTTCCTGCTACCCGGAATGCCTGTGCTTCCTATTTCTTACTTTGTCTGTTGCAGTCCCCTGAGTCAAAGTCATTTGACCCATGTGCCTCCTCTCATCTCTACATCCAAAGAGAAGGAATTAGCACTTGTCTCCAATTTGAACTGAAATATATGAATGAAAATCTCCCAATAAGGCTTGGTTCTTGCTCTTGACAGCTGCTCAGTAAATGGTTAGAATAAATGGGGAAATGGCTTTGGGGTGAGGGGATGGCAAAAGGAACCTAAAATCCTTGTGTCCCTTTCCTCTCTGTTCAGCTCCGTCTGATCTTTTCAGTCATTGAATGTTTCTCCTACAGTGAATTCAGTCAGCTCTGTAAGGCCCATGTTCCACTCCAGTCAACCCCAACTTTCCCCAAGAAACATTGAGCACTGGAGGATTGCACTACCCTTTATTCCTAGGATACAAGGAGGTGTCCAGAATCACATCCTGGTCCCACTTAGCAAGGCCTCCAGCCCCTCAGAGTATGAATAAGCATGTTCAGGGAGGCTCACTGGGCAGGTGGCCCAGATCCCTTTCAAGGGGATACACCATAAAGATGGTGTTGTCCCAGGGAGGGAGGGCAGGGTGACCTGGTCTGACCAGCTCAAAGCCCATGTAGCTGAAGGCCCGAAGCAGGGCACCTGGGAAAAGAGAGAACAAATTAGAAAACTCAAACTCAATACCACTGTTCCCCCAGATTTCCGTTATGTGGGGAGGGTGTGTAGTGCAGGTATTAGGATGATGTGCTTTGGACTCAAACAGACTTAAGCTCTAACCCTGGCTTTAACATTTACTTTGTGACATTTTACGAATTAACCCTTCTGAACTTTTTTTCTCATTTATAAAATGAGGACTACAGAACTTTCTTCACAGAATTTAAGATTAAATAAGATGGCCCTGGTCTGTGTGGCTCAGTTAGTTGGAGTGTTGTCCTATGTACTGAAAGGTCATGGGTTCAGTTTCCATTCAGGGCAATACCCTGGTTGCAGGCCTGATCCCCAGTTGGTGTATGTGTGGGGGCAACCAGTTCTGTTTCTCCTCTCTCCCTCTCCCTTCTCTCTCTCTCTCAACTCAATGAAATAAAGAGTAAATTCCCATAGGGGAAAAAAAGATTAAACAAGATGTTTATGAAGTGCCTAACACAATGATGGTATTTTAAACTCTTGACCATCCTTTGTCTTAAATACAACAGAGTATGAAGTCCTTGAGGGAAGAGGTTGTGGTTTCTGTAACATGTGCTCCAAGCATCTGGTTATATTCCTATTCTGGCCTTATGCCCAACCCTTTCATACTGTTGGTGCTTAATACATTTAATATCCTTTCTGTCCTACCAGCCACATCCCTTGAATGGATTCTGTCTAATTTCACCAGTGGTCCTTTAGTCTGGCTTCTGAGATCTACCTGCAAGGACTTCCTAATAGACCTGTAACTTGAACAGAATGCTAAATGCCTTCATTTCCTTGGGGGGGGGCGGGGGGGGCGGGTACCGAAATGCTGGAGCATTCCCTTTTTAAAGAGTTGGGGAAAGAGGGTCTCTTAAAAAGGAAAAGTCACTGTTAGCTGCTTTAGCACCAAGGGCCAAGGACAAAGCAGATTCCCACCTCTGTCATTCCGGTCGTTTTGGAAGTTTACAAACACGGAATCCACATTGGTCTTCTCCTCCACATACTCCAGTGTTGCAGTCAAACTAGGAGCCAGGGAGAAACATGGTTAATGGAAATGTTTAGCGAACACAGAACCCAAAAGAAATCTTATTGGTCAGTTTTTGCTAACCCAAGCCAAGAAATGAAAGTTGCTAAACTAGTTTTGATAGCTTTTTCTCCTAAGCCAAGGGATTGTACACTATGAGACTGAATCCATTCCATGGATGGAGTCTGGGGAGAAGCAACTATAGTCAACAGCTGGAAAGCACATCCTATTCAACTGTTTATGGATTCTCCCTTCTGTGTTTCTCACTCTGAATCCAGCAACCTCCCATCGGTTGTTATCCCTTGAACTCCAGATCCAGGCTGGTTACAGTCCTGTCTGCATGCCATTTCATTGGTTTGAAAGTATTCAGCTCCTGAATCAGCCCTCACTGGCTAGTATACCCAGTACCTGATGATGACATGATAAAATAGTGAAACCCCAACCCCCATCCCTCCCCACTCTACCATCCAGGCTCAGTCACCTTTTCTGGTTGCCTTGATCCAAGGCCCGATATGGGATATCCAGGAAAAGCTGACGGTCACAGAGAAGGCCGTGCCAATGGACAGAGGTCTGGGGGGTGAGGCGGAAATGGAAATCTAACTGCACTGGGTCCTGGTGGAGCAGGGCATCAGTAGCCAGCACTGTCAGATTCCCAGCCTGGAAAAGGAATACAAATGAGATTAATAGTCCCCTGCTTTTGTGGGCTTCTAGTCCTCACATATCAGGTCTCGGGCCGATTTGGGTGTCTGAGGAAGCAAGGAAGGGGCTGATGGAGAGCCTGGGAGAGTTGGAGCCAATGTCTTATTCGATAATATGGATCTCTTAGACCTAGGACCTAACTCCATCCCTGTCATGGAGTTCTCCTGGATACCAAACGTCTGAAATCCAGATTCAATGCAGGATTACTGCCTGCTAACCTCACCTCAGGATGTACTATCCCTTTAGAAACTGCCATTTACATCAGAGAGCTTATTTTTTTTATATTTTTTAATTGATTTCAGAGAAGAAGGGAGAGAGAGAAACATCAATAATGAGAGAGAATCACTGATCAGCTGCCTCCTGCACATCCCCTACTGGGAATCGAGCCCACAACCCAAACATGTGCCCTGGCTGGAATAGAACCATGACCATCCTGGTTCATAGGTCAATGCTCAACCACTGAGACACACCAGCAACAAAGTGTCTCATTTGTTTACTGTCTCGCTGATAATACTCTTCCACTTTTCCCCATCATATGGGTTTTCTGTAATGTCTCCCATTTCTCATCTAAAATGCAAACGTCACACACAAGCATGTTATTGCAAAATGATATAAGGGCAAGTGCAGGAGTTCTGGGTTCTAGTCCAAGTAAGCATCTGAACAGCCTTATGTCCTGCAAGTCTCAATACATTCTGCTCTTGGTTCCCACCTACTCTTCCCATCCTGCTTTTCACTACCACCTGAAGATCTCTAGGCAGAATCATTGTCTATAAAGCAAGTAGTTTTTACACATGAGCTTTGAGGTCTCATCTTGCTCTTTCTAATGTTCCTTCTCTGCAAGGTATCATTACAGTAGGCATGGGGCTGCCTGACACCAACTCACAGCACCAGCTCACACTCTGCTTACCGAGTACAGTTCTTTAAGCTGATCATGGTCACTCTGCTTGGTGCTTCTGCCCATCTGGAGGCCTACTGGGGAATCAGGAGCACTGAAGGCAGGAACGGGGCCGGAGTGTCAAGTCCTCCTGTTCCTTGTAAGTGATGCTGGTTGGGAAAAAGAGACCCAAATTAGTTTACCTCTTAGTTTGATGTGGGGAGAGGGTCCTAACTTCCAGGAACGCAGGACCAGGCTCTGGCACTGTCTTCTGTATCTTCCCTAGATGAGCCTATTTCCATTTTCCCAGGTCAGCCCAGTTGGAAAAATTCTAAAGTTCCATGGCAGCCTTCCACCCTATTTTGCTATTATCATCTCTTGCCACTTGGAAAGTTCTTCCAAATTCTTTTATTTTCCCTTACTATTTACATAAACTATTACAAGTAGAGATGAAAACAAGTACCTTCTAGCCCAAGGCAGCATCTTCTCCCGGAGGGTGATCCGGTATTTGTAACAGTAGAAGTAATAGGCGTATGGTGACCAGATTGGGTAGTAGTAGTTCCGTGTTTTTCCCCTCTTGATATAAGAAAGGGAGTAAAGAGAGGGGCGCCACCTGTTACAAGGCAGTTTCTCGGTTCAGTGCCTCCCTGTGGCAAAGTGAGGTTCAGAGATGGGTGACAAAGATTTAGGCAGTCTGGCACCATTGTGACCTGATGGGCACTATGACATGCACAAGGAGTCAGCCCTTATGTCACTTAGGACTGTTCCTGCTGCTCCCCTACCCCACCCTTTCCCTTTAGCCAAGTGTGCACTTCACAACTGGACCAGTGGTAAACAGCCCTGCCTCGGCTTGTGTTGTGCCCCCTCCCAACACACATACCACTTCCCCTAAAATTCAGCAGCTAAAGAGTTAGTGTCTGACACTGCAAGAAGCTCCCAAGATCCTTATCCAGGGTCTGACCTGATTGGTTGGTTTCTATCAATTCAATATTTTCATTATTATCCCTACCTTTAACAACCCAGGGGTGCTACACATTTTTGAACTTTCTAATTGCCTTGTATGAATTGCAAACTAACTGTCTCTAGGGCTCTGGACAGCTAAAGGGAATTAGTGGAGCTTCTGGGTGAGGCTGTAGCAAAATGGAAAGCTCACTCCCTGTCTCTCAGAAGCCAACACAACTCCACTCCATCCCTCCAGTTGTCATACAGAAATGTAGACTCCGTGGTACCAGATTGTATGGTTTTCAACAGAAACTAGACAGATTTTTGTGGTAAATTTAATTTTTAAAAAACTAACTCAAAACTTGTTTTAAAGCAACATTGTGAGTAAAATTAAGTTCTGGGGCCATCAGTTTGAGACCTCACTCATCTGTTCAACAAATATTTGAGGGCCTTCTATGAGCCAGACACTATTTTAGGTGCCTGGGATATATCAGTTAAAAAAGATCCCTGACCCATGGAACATAACTTCTAACACTGAGAGAACAAACAGTAATCATAATAAAGTTCTTTAATATGTTAGAAGATAATATGCAATGAAGAAAAAACGGAGCAGGATAAAGGAGGGTCAGGAGTGTGAAGGGGGTGGGACAGGCTGCAGTAATAAATAGGGTGACGCAAGTGGGCCTCATCGGAAAGGTGACATTTAATCAAAGATGTGAAGGAGGTGAGGGAGTTAGCCAAGGTAAGAGCATTCCATGCCTACACAACAACAGTGCAAAAAACCCTGTGCCTTAGTGTTTTCAAGGAATAGCAAGGAGCCTACTGTGAGTAGAGCAGTGTAAGCTGAAGGGAGAACAGAGGGAGATGAGGTCAGAGAGCTATCAGACCATCGCCTGGACTTTTTCACTCTGAGTGAAGGGGGAAGTAATTTCAGAGTTTTGGCTGGAAGAGTGACATGATCTGTCTTACATTCTCAAAAGATTGTGACTGATGTAACTGCAGAGCCTTGAAGGGAGCTTTGTCAGGAGACCAGTGCAGTAATTGAGAAGGATCGTGTCTAGTTCCAGGGTGAAGCATCGGAGGTGGTGGGAAGTGGTCGGATTTTGTAACTAGAACCCGCAGGGTTTCCTGGGGTGTGAGAGGAAGAAGCTGGGTCCCAGAACTGAAAGAATGGAGTTTCCATCAACTGAGATGGGAAGGCTCCAGGTGAGGGAGTTTGGGCAGGAGGCTAGAGGTGGGTTTAGTTTGGAGCTTGTTAACTTCGCATGGTCCCTTAGACACGTAAGGGGGAGATGATAAATAAGCAGTTGGATATTCAAGGCTGGAGCTTCGAAGTCTAGGATGGGGATAGGAATTTGAAGTCCCTGCATATTAACAGTACTGTAAGCCCTGAGACTGCATGAGACGTCAGGAGTGTGTGTATTGAGAAGAGTGTCCACCCTAAGAAGGGAGAAAGGAGAAGTCGGCAAAGGAGACGGAAGAACCTGGTGACGCAGGAAGGGAAGAAGCATAGAGCGTCTCCCCATAACCTCCTCTGCCGAGCAGACCCCACTCATTCCATTTACCTGCTCTTCTCTCCAGCACTGCGACCCTCCGAAGAGAGCCGTCTGGGCCTGGTCATGTTTAGTTTTTCTCGGGCTTACCTCCCTAGTGATTGAGAATTCTTTAAATATTAGCTTAAATACTGCCGTTGTAAAGATTAAGAGTTAGACAGCTCCTGGGCTGGTATAGTTTTCCAGACAATCCATCCTTTCACCATCTTAGGTAGCTGTCACGGAAGAAGGGACCCCTCCGTGTCGTTTCCTAGACTGTCAGGTTGGCATGACTTGAGAGGCCACACCGACACCAGGGGGAGAGGGTCTCCCTATAGCGGCACAGTGGGCGTCCCTCCCCCGAAGAGGAACGGGGAGAAGGGCGTGAGGGAGACGCTCAGTCGGGGAGCATCGGCTCAGTTCTCTGGTCTCGCTGCTGCGGCGACGCCGGAAGCCGAGACCCCCGCGCCTGCCCCTCGGCTCCACCGGGACCAATCCGCGTCGCCTCAGGCGCGCCGCGGGCACCCGGCGGGGGCCTTCCTTGCGCAGGCGCGGGCCGCCGCCTGGCCCCCTCCGCGCCCGGGAACATGGCGGTCCCCGGCCGGGCTCTGCTACGCGTGGCGGCGGAGCAGCTACTGCGAGGACGAGTCGGGGCGCTGCTCCGGCCGCAACTCCAAGGGGGCACCCACGGCCCGGAGCGCGGCTTCAGCCTCTCTCACAACCGGGTGAGGGCCGGGTCTGGCTTACGGGACCCTTGACTTTGGCGGGGCCGTTTACGCCCGTCGCGTTTCTGGGGGCGCGTTGAGCCGTGGCGGGTTCCCATGGAGGGGGGACGGAGGGGTCACTCCACGGAGACTCGCTCACCCGCTCTCCGGCCGCCAGGGCACGGTCATCGTGGAGCGCTGGTGGAAGGTGCCGCTGGCCGGGGAGGGTCGGAAGCCGCGCCTGCACCGGCGGCACCGCGTCTACCGGCTGGTGGAGGACACGAAGCACCGGCCCAAAGACAACCTGGAGCTCATCCTCACGCAGTCGGTGGAGGGTAAGGCCGGGGCCCGGTGCCTCTACCTCAGGCCGGGCCTGTTTGGCACCAACTCTTTCCTGCCCGTTCCTACTTCGTTTGATTGAGGAGAAAGGCGTAAACCGCGCTGTGATGGCGATGTTGGCCCGTGGAGGAGGACAGGGCGCGGGAGGCGGGAGGCCTACGCGCCGCCGGTCCTGAAACCCTGGGAGTGGACACGCTTCGCTTTGCATGGAGAATATCGAGCTTCTGAACCAGACCCTCCCTAGTTAGAAGCCTCTTAAATGTTGTTCCCGGTGAATGTTAACGTTCTTCTAGGAAGAACAGAGCTGAGAGAACCAGAGGCGCTTCTTGCTTTGGTCATCCCTTCCCTGGGGACTCCAGCTGGCCTGACCCAGTGTCTGTCCGCTTTGGCAGAGCTCGGAGTCCGCGGTGACTTGGTTTCAGTGGAGAAGTCTGTGGGCCGGAACCGGCTGCTTCCTCAGGGACTGGCTGTATACGCATCCCCTGAAAACAAGAGGCTGTTTGAAGAGGAGAAGTTGGTGAGCTCGAAGACAGGCAGGGGGCCTCAGACCTTAAGATTTCCTCTAGCAACGTCTGTCCCTTTTATAGTTAATTCGAAAATGAAATGGTGACTGGACCAGGAATCCAGAAATCCAGCCTATGCCTAGCATAGTAAGAGTGTGTTGTTATTTACTGTGGACTCACTTTTTTTTTCATCTTTATCTTTCTTTTCTAGCTAAGAAAAGAAGGGAAGTTAGAAAGGATCCAGACCAAGGCCGGTGAGGCGGTGAGTAGAAACACAGAAAGTCTGTATTTGTTGATCAGCTACAGGAGTCACCAGCCTCTGCTTGAGTGGGTTCTTGATTTCCTTGAACTCTCTTGATTGCAGACACAAGGTAGGGAAAGGGGAAGCGTTGTGGCGGCCATAGCTGGTATTGAGACCGGGAAATCCTGGCCTTGTGAGTGAGGCCCCAACATGGAAGAGTGTGAGATGGGAGCTCTGCCTCGATGATATTTGCAGACAAGTTGGAGAGAACATTAACACACACAAAAGTAATCAATAAACTTAAGACAGTCAATTATAAGAGTGACAGGGACCAAAACGGACTAGGGTGATTGGAGAGGGCTTTTGTCCAGATGGGATTGAATTTGGCCTTGTGGGATTAATAGAATTTGGATAGGCCAGGGGGTATTCTTTTTTTTTTTTTTAATCTTTATTGTTGAGAGTATTACAAATGTCCCCATTCCCCCCTCCACCTGGTTCCCACCCACCCAGGCCTTCACCACCCTACTGTCTGTCCGTCCGTAGGTAAGACCTTTGGTTAATCTCTTCCCGCACCCTTTCCCCATTTCCCTCTGAGATTCGTCAGTCTGTTCCATGCTTCCCTGCCTCTGATTCTATTTTATTCACCAGTTTATTTTGTCCACTAGATTTCTTGTTCGTTTATTTTGATTTTTAGATTCAATTGTTGATAGATACGTATTTGTTGCCATTTTATTGTTAATATTTTTTTATCTCTTCTTCCTCTTTTTAAATATTCTTCAACATTTCATGTAATATTGGTTTGATGGTGATGAACTCCTTTAGCTTTTTCTTGTTTGTGAAGCTCTTTATCTGGCCCTCAATTCTAAATGAGAGTTTTGCTGGGTAGAGTAATCTTGATTGTAGGGCCTTACTATTCATCACTTTGAATATTTCTTTCCACTCCCTTCTGGCCTGCCAAATTTCTGTTGAGAAATCAGCTAACAGTCATATGGGCGCTCCCTTGTAGGTAAGGTAACTAACTAACTGCTTTTCTCTTGCTGCTTTTAAGATTCTTTCATTAGGTAGGGGAAGTTTTCTGTCATTACTTCTTCAAATAGGTTTTTTCTCTCTCTCTTCTCCTTCTGGCCCCCCCATAATGCAAATGTTGGTACGTTTGAACTTGTCCCAGAGGCTCCTTGCACTGCCTTCATATTTTTAGATTCTTTTTTCTTTTTGCTCTTTTGATTGGGTGTTTTTTGGTTCCTCATATTCCAAATCATTGATTTGATTCTCAGAATCCTCTACTCTATTGTTAAATCCCTGTATATTCTTTATTTCAGTTAGTGTATGCTCATTTTCTGACGGATCCTTTTCATGTCTTTGACATTCTCACTAAGATCTTTGAAAGTTTCATGGAGATCTTTGAGTAGCCTTATAACCATGGTTTTGAACTCTGTATCCAGTAGTTTGCTGACTTTCATTTGTGACATGTTTCTTTGTCTCCACATTTTGGCTGCTTCCTTGCGTTTGTTTCTATGTATTAGGTAGAGCTGCTATGTCTCCTGGAATTGGTAGAGTGGCCTTGTGTAATAGGTGTCCTGGAGGGCCCAGTGGCTCAGCCTCCCCAGTCACCTGAGCTGGACACTCTAGGTGCACCCCTGTGTGGGCTGTGTGCACAGTCTTGTAGTTGAGCCTTGATTGTTGTTGGCGTCACTGGGAGGAGTTGACCTTTAGGACAATTGGCTATGAGGACCAGCTGAGACTACAGTGGGAGAGGACTTGCTGCAGTGATGCTTTGGTGCCGAGTCTGCCTCTTGAGCAGTGGTTCTCAACCTTGGCTGCACATTAGAATCACCTGGGAATCTTTTTTAAAAATCCTGCTTTCTGGGCCTCATCCTCCAGAAATTCTGTTTCTTTGTTACTAATGTTGTGGCCCCACCCCATAACAAAGAAACAGAATTTCCGGAGGATGAGGCCCAGAAATCAGGATTTTAAAAAGATTCCCAGGTGATTCTAATGTGCAGCCAAGGTTGAGAACCACTGCTCTTGAGTGTGCCCTTGTGGATGTATAGAGTTGTAATCTGCTATGGTCTAAAGCTGTCCACCTAGTGCACTAGCTCTAGGACCTCCAGGGAGGTGCAAAGTCAGCCTCCCACAACCAGGGAGGGCAGGAGCTACAAAGGGATCTGCAGGCAGCTGCCATTTGCTGTTTTTATTGGGCTTGGAGGTACCCAGGCGAGGCTGGTACTAGTGCCAGGTTGTGGGTCTTTTATTGATAGGTTTGGGGCACTCTGTCACCAGCTGCAGCTTGTTTGATTTTAGGGAAGCCTGAAGCCTGAGCCAGGACAGGTCTATTCATATGGAAAAGCTGCTGCAAACAGCTTGAGTGGTGCTGCAAATTGGATGGGGCAGGGTCTCAGGGAATCCCCAGGGTGGAGCAAACGGTGTGCTCCAGGCTCACGGAGACTCAGCTGTGGCTGCCTGTCAGCCCTGGGACAGGGAAAGCCCCAGCACAGGAACAGTGATCCCTGTGAGTGCCCCTGCCTGGCAGAAAGCCGCCCCCCGAGTTCCTGCCCTGATGCCAGGCAATTCAGTTCCTCCACCTATGTGTCTGGGTTCCCCGGCGCTGAAGCTCAGAAGTGGGACCGTGTAAGTTTGTGTGCGGGTCCTTTAAGGGGAGCACCTGGGTCTCCAGCAGCCTCCCTGTCACTCAGCCACAATCCCTGCTGGTTTTTACAACCAGCCCATAGTTGCAGGGATATCTCTTCCAAACTCTGAAACCCCGAGTTGGGGGTCTGGTATGGCTCCTCACAGGCTGCCTCCATAGAGACAATCTCCCCCCCAAATGAAACAAAAAAGACAAAATGGTACAGGTGGGTGTCAGACCTGCCTGTCCTGCACCTCCACTCCTGTACCAGTCTCAGTGCACTTTCTTCTTTCTCTGGTTGTAGAATTTCCATTCAGCAAGCTTTACAGTGGTTCCACATGATGGATGTTCTGTATTTGTTTTCATTTTGATGAGGTTGTGGGAGGCATTACATATGCCACCATCTTGGTTCTCCCTTTCTTTTTTTAAATCTTTATTGTTGAAAGTATTACAGATGTTCCCCCTTTTTCCCCCGATTGACCTCCTTCACCCTGCACCCACTCCTCCCAGGCCTTTACCACACTATTGTCCCAGGTAATCTCTCCCAACACCACCTTCCCTCTGAAATTCGTCAGTCTTCCATGCTTCTATGTCTCTAGGTCTATTTTGTTCATCAGTTTATTTTGTTCATTAGAGTCCACATATGAGTGAGATCATGTGATGTTTATGTCTGACTGGTTTATTTCACTTCAGGAGGGTGTATTTTTTTTTTTTTTTAATATATTTTTATTGATTTTTTACAGAAAGGAAGGGAGAGAGATAGAGAGTCAGAAACATCGATGAGAGAGAAACATCTATCAGCCGCCTCCTGCACATCTCCTACTGGGGATGTGCCCGCAACCCAGGTACATGCCCTTGACCGGAATCGAACCTGGGACCTTTCAGTCCGCAAGCCGACGCTCTATCCACTGAGCCAAACCGGTTTTGGCCAGGAGGGTGTATTCTTAAGGGAGAAAAAGTATGGGAAGATAGCTAAAGCAGAGGACTTGTGTAGTATAATGTTAGGAAACATATGGCTGTAAAGGGGGTTGGGGTAGGATTTACAAAACATCCTGAATCCTCCGTTAGTGAATTTATATTTCATTCTGTAAGCAAGGAGGAATCATTAATAGGAATAGGGGTGTGATTGAAGGGCCAGAAGCATTGGATTAAAACAGCCTATGAAAATCATTTCATCCTGAGATATACCAGTGGCTCCCCCCTTTTTTTTTTTTAACCCTCACCCTGAGTGTATTTGTTTTAGGAAGGGAAAGAGAAACATCAATTGGTTGCCTCCTATACATGCCCTGACTGGCCAGGGATCCAACTCTCGGCCTAGTTATGTGTGCCCTGATCAGAAACAGAGTCCACAACCTTTTGGTTTATGGGACATGGTCCAACCAACTGAGCCAACTGGGCAGGGCCAGTGGCCCCAATTGATGAAAAACGGCCACTTGATGAGCGACAATCAGATATAAAGTACATTCTCCTCCAAAGTGTCACAAAAACATCTTTCCAGAATATCAGCCTTGGGACAAGAATGTTCTCTGTCTTTCCATTTATCTTCTCACCATCTTGGCTGGCTGTGAGGCAGAAATTGTGCCCTTTTCCTGAGCTCTCAGAACTTGTGCCTCTTGCTAATGTTTCTAACTCTAACATAGCCTCTGTTTATAATTCCTCTCAGACAGTGAAATTTCTGAAGAGCTGTCACCTGGAGGTGGGGATGAAGAACAATGTCAAATGGGAGCTAAACCCTGAAATAGTTGCCCGCCATTTTCTAAAAAACGTGAGTGTTTCCAAACAGTACTATACCACTGATGGTGGAAGCTACCTATGGGAAGAAAGCCTGGGATTGAGCTTTTTGTTAGAAACAGGTGTGAGTCCAGCTAGAGTTAGGGAAAGTGTTCTTGGCTAGTTTGCAGGGGTGTGGGAGGGAAACAGCTAAGGACTAAGGTTGGTCACATAGAATCTGAAAACAGGTAAGAAAATATGGTATAGTTTATTTCCTCTCGGGAAAACCTGAGAAAATATGACTTCACTGGAAAATTGTTCTTGTAATTTTGGTCTCTAGCCCTGTTTCTTTTTGTGAATCCACCTCTCTTTCTGAGAAATGAGGACTGAGTTTCTCTGCCACTGTCTTCTCTGCCCTCTTGTGGGATCAGCCAGGATAAACTATACAGGAAATTCTAGAACCCTCTTTATGAGATTGCCTATAACGACAGACATGTAAACAGAGCTTCTTTTTCTATGATTTTTTCCCAGCTTGGTGTTGTGGTAGCCCCACATGCATTAAAGTTACCAGAAGAGCCCATCACGCGATGGGGCGAGTATTGGTGTGAGGTGACGGTGAGTATTTTACATACTGTCTCCGTTTTCTGACTTGGTGAAAAGCTGGGATTGGGTGTGGTTGGCTATTACCTGCCCAACTCATCTCTGGGGATTCCTATTGTTTTGTATGCAGGTAAATGGGCTTGACACTATCAGGGTACCTATGTCTGTGGTGAACTTCGAGAGGCCCAAGACAAAAAGATACAAGTACTGGTTGGCCCAGCAAGCTGCCAAGGAAATGGCCCCCACCAGCTCCCAGACGATCTGAACCTACTCTCCCTCAAAAGTGGTGAAGCAGAATCTGAGGCAGTGGAGCAAAGAGGAGCCAGCTCTGACCAAATACCGAATTTTAGAGACCATATGGGGACATCGGACTAAACTGCATATATATGTTGAATTCTCCAAATTTGTCATCTCCATCTACGACTATTATCACATCTCGCCTTATTGGGGCAGTCCTGCTCAAGAAGTACCAAGTTGTAGATATAAGGTAAATATTTAATAGATCAAAAACAGTCTAGATCCTATTTCCTCTTCCTCCATTGGAATTCATTGGAATAAATGGAAGAGCTAGCCATTGTCTATGCCTATCCTCATTATCCAAATTGAACATTTATATCTCAAAAAGAAATAAAAAGGTTGTGTTCTTTCTAGGTGTTTACTGAGCTTGAGTAGTCTAGGGACAGGACATCCACATTGTATGTCCTCTTGAGCCACTGGGGTTTGCTGCTAAAAAGAAAGAACACATTTGCAGACCACACCCCACAGTTGCTGTGGGCAAATTACTCAACAAACTGTTATGTTTTTAGTCTTAAAATTTACTCTCACCCTAGCTGGTTTGGGTCAATGGGTAGAACATCGTTCTGTGGACTGAAGGGTTCCAGGTTTAATTCTGGTCAAGGGCGCAAGGCTCGATCCCCAGTGGGGGGCGTGCAGGAGGCAGCCGATCAATGGTTCTCTCTCATCATTGATGTTTCTATCTCTCCCTCTCCCTCCCTCTCTGAAATCAATAAAAATATAATTAAAAACAAAAAACTTTCACCCTGACTTAACAGTTAAAGCATCAGCCTGTGCACCACTGGGTTGCAGGTTTGTTCACCCGGGCTGTGTGTGCAGGAGGCAACCTATCGATGTGTCTCTCTCACATCAGTGTTTCTTTCCCCTCTCTCCCTCTGTCCTCCCCTTCTTCTCCCTCCCTCTCTGCTTGCTTTCCTCACTCCCTCCCTTACACTTTTTCTAAAAATCAATAGAAAAAAATATCCTCAGGTGAGGATTTAAAAAACACACACAAAAACTTACTCTCATTAGGTATATTGATAAAGTCATCAATATGAGTAAGCACAATGGATTCTACTTTTCTAAGGCAATCTGAACTAAAGCCTACGGGTAAATGTTGCCTAAAATAAAAATGGGATGAAAGAAGTTTTAAAAAGAAACTTCTGTATTGTTTCTTGAACCAATTCCTAACATTTTGAAAAAAAAATCTTGGTTTCCAGACCAAAGTTAAGATAGGGGCTGGTTGTTAGGTAATTATAGAATATGTGTCATGATAGGAGATGAAGTAGTTCTGCATAAGTTCAAGGTCCATTAGTAGGAAAAATACCCAACTGTTAACAAATGGATTATGTGCGAGTCACTCAAATAACGGTGCGAGGTGGGACCATTGACACTGCTCTCCTTACCAGAAACCCAGAGCTTGGTTGCTGTCATCCTTTTTGAGCCACTTAAGCTACCACTCCAAGACCATTAAGCACTTATATGCACTTTCATTCACACGAGGCCATCCCAACTGAAAGGTCTGTCGGTAGTTGCACTGATAACTACCCAACCTCACACTTGCCGGAACTCCATAACCCGGGTCTAGCACAGGTATTGTTTGAAACTTGCCATTTCTCTGATCCCCATCCCTATTGTCATTGAAATGGAAAGCTCATTGAACACAGCATCTTTCCACATCGTGAAGCGCTCTGAAGCTGAGCGATAGGCACAACATCCACACAACTAACCTCAAAGTGTTCAAATACTTGCTGTGGGGTGAAGTCCTGGTGGGACAGATTGAGTTGGAGATTTGCATGCAGGAAGCTTATTGGAGGAGTTTTCTGGATCAACACCTGTGCGGGAATGAAGGAAGCAGGATTGGATAGAGAGAGACGTTGAGCTGATGTAGTCTCAACAAAGACCTCAGTCAGTCCCACAAGCTCAAGCTAGGATAGCTCTGCAGAGATGTGTATCCTATTGAAACAAATGGCCAGACCAATATACCCCCCCATAGACTAGAAAAGGGGCATAGACCTAGGGTGAGGTTATCAACTTTAGGCAAAGGCAGTTCCCAGAGGTGTACTCGGATCAAAGCAGCCACCCCTGTACCCCTGCCAGGGTGGTATCACAGAAAGCAAAGTAGGGAACCATGATTTTCATCCCACCAGCCAGTAAGGAGCTCTCCCCCTCCATGGTGTCAGTAAGGAACCTGGATATCTGCTTCCACCTGCCTTCCCACAGGGTAGTATCAGAGGAGACCTACTGAAGAGTTAGGACTCCCACCATTACCTAGCAGTAATGAAGTCACATCCGTCATAATACTAGTGGAGACCATGAGGAGAGCTGCAATCCACCAGCAGTAAAGAGAGCTCAACTTACCTTGGGTATCAGTGGAGGTGAAGTAGGGAATCAAATTCCACTTCCACCTGGAAGCATGGAGTCCCCTCCCTCCTCCCATGCCAAAGCAGTCTCAGAAAATACAAAAATGTTCGTTCCCCCTAATGAGTTCCAATTCTTAAAACTATAATCATACCAAGAACTAGGAAGATCTCAAACTGAATTTTAAGAAGACAATAGATGCAAAGATTGAGATGACAGATATTAGAATTATCTGATGAAGATTTTAAAGTACCCATGATAAAAATCCTTCAACAAGCAATTATGAACATGTTTAAAACAAATGGGGAAAAAAAATAGTTTCAGCAAAGAAATGGAAGGATCTCCACAAAGAAATAGAAGATATAAAGGAGAACCAAACAGAAACAGAACTACAAGGCCCTGGCCAGGTAGCCAACTGGTTATATGTTATCTGATAATGCCAAGATTGTGGGTTCAGTCCCTAGTCGGGGTACATACAAGAATCAACCAATGAATGCATAAGTGGGACAACAAATCAATGTTTCTCTTGCTCTTGTTCTCTCCCCCTTCCTCTAAAATCAATAAAATAAACTATAAAAATAAAATGAAAAATTCAGTGGATGGATTCAACAACAGAATATAAAGACAGAGAAAAGAATCATTGAGTCATACCTGGTTACCCTTCAGAAGGGCCTTAAAGAGACAGCATATGCCCCTCTGGATCTCTTGCATGAACTCTGAACAGACTGCTCTGTCTCCTTTTCAATCCCAGCTGTCACAGTCCCAGCAGGAAAAAGTTGGCGCATGTGAAAGATTTTCTGGAAGGATTTTGGCAAAGGGACTGTTGACAGATGTGAGAGCAGAGGCAGACAGCTAACCAGGGAGGTGGCACCCCTGAAACAGACCATCCAAGGTCTCAAGGGAGTTGGGCCATGTGATCACATAAGAGTGGGCATGTGAACAAGGGGTTGGGGCCAGGTGAACACAGGATGAGGATGGAGGAGGGGCCACGTGAAGATTGAAGGGATGCGGCCAGGAGCCCCCAGAAACTGAAGAGGCAGCAAGAATCCTCCCCTAGAGAGCACAGCCCTGGAAGTGGGCACAAGAACAAGGGGGCAGGGCCACATGATCTAGGGGACGTGGGCACTGTTTTCTGTTTCACACTAAAATAGTCCTAACCTGCAACATGAAAACTTTTGGTTTACACCCTTTTCTCACCAGCATGGCCACACTTGTGACTGTCTCCTCAGTGGCTGTTCCCTGTGCAGGTCCAATTGGTCCTGCTACCCTGAAATAATAGCCGCTATCTATGGCCTACTATGGGCTAGAAATGGCTACCGAGCTCAGGTATGGTGACAACTCACAACAAATCCACAAGGGACGTGCTATCACCCTATCGATAAACTCAGCAACCCAGGAGAACAACAGGAGTGGTGTAAGAATGCTGAGAGTTCATCCTTTTCAACAAGCCCTTAGTGAGAGGCTAATACATGCAGAGCACCTGGTTCTTCTGGACTCAAGCTGCATTTCCCGCGGGTGCTGAAAAACTTCGGGGCTTACGCATTCACTGCACATGCCAACCTGCCCCTGGGGAGACGCTTTCACAGGTCGGATGTGAGCATCCTTAGAGTTCCGTCATGTTAAGGGTGTGTGAGGGTAACATCTAGTAGCAGCCCCTCTTCTTACAGTTAGGAAAGCCACGGCGCTAAGAGGCAAACACCGAGGTCAAAGGAGGGAAGACTTCAGGCAGAATTTCCTTGGAGGAAACAAGAATTGCCCTTCAGGTTTAATAATGGAGAGCTATGGGATGAGAGAGTAACTTGGTGCCTACAATTCCGATTCAACTGTTAACATTCAGTTCCCATGTGGGACACATTTTATGGTCACCTCCTTGTCGTGCCCCCACCCCACCACCACAGTGCCAGTCAAGTGCTCCTCCTTTATGTACCCATAATGACTTATCGGATGTTCCTCGTATCATTTCACTTTAGAAACTATTATAATTATCTATCTACTAGTGGCCTGGTGCACGAATCCGTGCACATTGAAGTTAATTAGAATAAATATTTTAATATCACTATTTTCCCTTTCTCTATAAGTGTCAACCAAATTCACAATCAACAATGACAGATGGAAACACGCACGTGCGATTGGTACCAGTGAGAGCTTTATATGTATTGCGCATGTGTGAGTCAACTTAGCCTTTTCTAGATATAAACTTGCTTAAGTAGACCTGCTTTCTGATTTAGCTAAGCTTTTTCCAGCCCAATGAAGCACCCCAACTTCTCTTTCAGATAATTCTCAGCAACACAGCAGTAAATATCAACACAAAGCAGATTATTATTGTAGATCATGCAGGGAGAACAAAGGGTAAAATATTTAACTGCAGCAGTGTTTGACTATATTCTGTGCAGTGAGAAAACCTGAAGCCATTTTCAAGGTCCACCATTTCTTACTTCTTTTCAGTCAGGTCAAGTTTCTAAGCTTCCTAAGTCTCCATTTTCTGGCTAATGAAAAGAAACTAGGATTCCACCAAGTCTCCTATCAACCTACTGCAGGACTTCTGTGAGGATCAATGAGATGAGGCACGGGAAAACGCTTCACAGACATTTGGTTAAAGTGTGAAATGTTTCCACCTGGCTATAAAGCAAGTCGTATTCCTGGACTGAAGAAACTGCAAGGAGGCTAGTCCCTAGGGAAAGGAGGGCGGCCATTGCTACATGACATCATTACCCTGACTGTCCCTTAGCATCTTAGCCTTTTATATATACAGATTTGTCTTCACTCCTTGGGGAAAGAGTGTTTTATTCCCCAAACTGCATCCTGAGTACATAATATGCTCTGATATCTGTTGAATAAATGAGTGAATAAATGAGTAAATGAATTACCAACCTGGCAAGGTTCCTTTTCTTCCAACACTGAAGGAGGAGACATCTAAGGAGCTCAGGAAGCAGCACTGCCAGAGATAAGGTCCTGGATTTGGTAACTTGGGGAGAAACTTACTATTACAGGAATCTGTAAATCTGTGAATATTTTCCCACTCCTAGCCCTGTTTCTCTTCCTCCTGCTTTTCCCACGCAGGCCTAGAACAGGCATTCTCCCAGTGGTGTCTCGAGTTCGGCCTCCCCAGGAGAGGGCAGCAGAGGCCCACCCAGCTAGGAGAGGGCCTTGCTTTCTGGATGCTGTCCTTCCCACCCCTTGAACGGTGAGACCAAGGCCGTCCTTACTGCAAGCCCGTCTTGGCATGAACAAGACTGACAAGGCCTGCTTTCGCTGGAGCCACAGACAATAATGAGAAAATAAGCAAACCAGACACATGAGACAGTGGTAGGTGCTGTGTAAAACAAAACAGTGACATGAGAGAATGGCGTGGGGGGGGGGGGGCGGATTTACATATTTTTTAAGTGCCTGGGGAGGTTCTTCAGCTGGAGTCAGGACTCTCAGAGAAAGTGACAAGAAACTACGTAGGATACTGCTGGCTACTCAATACTCAGCCTCCCTTAAGCAGTCCTGGCCAATGAGATGTTAGTGGAAGTTGGCGGAGTGGGCAGAGGGAAGCCTTTGCTTCCCAGAAAAGAAAGACAAGTCTCACTGTAGAGTCCCTGCCTGGTCCTCCAGCTCCTCCTTGACCATAAGGAGGAGAGGAAACTGCTCAGAGGCAGGCGCCGAACACCACCAGCAGCCACCATCTCCACACTTGCCATGTGAGAAAAGCAAGCCCTATTTGCTTAGCAGGGTTACTCTTCGCAAAGTTCTCTCTTCCCTTCCCTGCAGAGCACCCCAACTTGGACCACCAGCCCCGTGAAGATCTGGGCAAGAGAAATGCAGGCAGAGTCCAAAGACCCTAAAGTGTGAAAGTCCAAAGACCCTAAAGTGTGAAAGTCCAAAGACCCTAAAGTGGGAACGATCTTGGCACGTTTGGAGGAAGAGAGAAACGGTGGGCGTGGCTGGAGCGTGGCGAGGGGGGTAAAGTCAGGTGCAGGTCTGGCAAAGCTTCGTGCCCCTGGGTTTTATTTAAGTGCATGGAAGACTGCCAAAGGGTTTTAGGCAGAAGAATGACATACTCTGACTTAGGTTTCTTAAAAGAGCATTCTAGCTGTGACATGGGAAATGAGTCAGGGATGCAGGTGGGCCCACACTGCTCTGCGGCTAACTTAGCTGCTCCCACTCTTCTCTTGCCACCTTTTGCTCTAAAACAGTGGTTCTCAACCTTCCTAATGCCACAACCCTTTAATACAGTTCTTCATGTGGTGGTGACCCCCAACCATAAATTATTTTCGTTGCTACTTCATAACTGTAATTTTGCTACTGTTATGAATCACAATGTAAATATCTGATATGCAGGATGTATTTTCATTGTTACAAATTGACCATAATTAAAGCATAGTGATTAATCACAGAAACAATATGTAATTATATTTGTGTTTTCTGATGGTCTTCGGCGACCCCTGTGAAAGGGTCGTTCGACCCCCAAAGGGGTCGCGACCCACAGGTTGAGAACCGCTGCTCTAAAAGCTAGAGGAGTTAAAGTTCCCTTTCCTGGTCTCTGTTGCACTTGGGGTGAACCACAGGACTCCCTGAGACACATGGGGGAGGATTTTCAGAAACGTTTTCTTTCCTGATAAAAAGGGATGGACTCAGCTGGTCTGGCTCTCCTCCCTTCTTCCCCCTTGGAGCACAGGAATGGCTGCTGGGAGTGCAGGGCCCTCTCAAACTGGGCGGTCACAGGCCACAGCCAGCAGTGGAGAGTTGGAAGCCTGGCCTGGGTGCCTGTCAGCATCATTAAACCTACTGCCAGCTGCCAGCCTTAGGAGGTGAAAAAAATAACCCCTATCTGCATACGACAATCTCCACCTGAATCTGACATGCAGCCTGCGTGGAAAATGATGCTTAGACTGTCAAGGTTCTCCTGGGAAACTGTGGGGGTGGGTGAGGGTGGAACCCACCAACACACTGCTCTTCACCTACTTCACTCCCACCTCCAGGGACCAGGTCCTTCCCTATCCTCAGTCCCGTTTTCTCAGTGACCACAGGTGGGCGAGAGAGCAGAGGAAAGGGGGCAGCATGGGCAATAATGGTATCAGGTGTGATGTCAGCCCAAACTCCTGTATTTTCCACCTCCTCTAAGCCAGCCTTAGTAGGCGAGAAAAATAACCCCTATCTGCATAAGACACTGTAACTTGGGTTTTGTTACATAAAACTAAATACATTCTCAGCTGACTTAGTGGACATGCGAGTCAGCAAAGAGACGGCTAAGCCTTGGCGCAGGTGAGAGACGACGGTGACTGGACTACGGCACTTGTCTCCCTACCGGTCTTTCCAGTCTAGTCTCAGTTTACTCTAATTTGTCTTCCAGAGTATGACACTTTCTAAATACAAATCTCTTCATTGACTCCTGTTGGCTTAAAATCCTCCGCTGGCTCTCCACTGCCCACATGATAAAAAATGAACCTCCTTTGTCTAACGCCCAAAGGGGTCGCCCTTTGCAATTTGTCCCCACCTTTCCCACTGCTCCGCCCTTGCATTTTACACTCTTCCAACAGGACACACTCCTCGTGAGCATCTCCCACATGCCAGGTACATACCAAACATTCTTCATCCTTAATCCAACAGCCCTGAGAGGTGGGTATTCACCTCTAAGTTTACAGATGAGAAACTTAATGCTCAAACAAGTTAAGTGGCACAGCCAAGACCACACATCTCGTAAGTGGTGTGTCAGGATTTAAACTCTGGTCTTTACTTCAAAACAAATTAGAGATTTATTTTCCTCACTTGCCAAGTCTGAAGGCAGGTGAGTGCCGGGCTGTCCGGGGGCTCCACGATGCCGCCAGGGCCTCAGTCTTCTGCAGAGGACTGGCTCTCACCCTCCTTGTCGTTTCAAGGCCTTATGATGGCTGCTCAGCTCGACATCACATTCAGGTTCAAATCAGGGAGAAAGGGGAGAAAAGGGCAGGCTACACCAGCTTAATCTGTCACAACCCCCTCCTATATTTTTGTTATGAAAGCAAAGCTTTCCTAGAAACCCCCAGCACATGTACCTGTAGCTAGCTCATGGACACGTGGCTGCCCCTAGCTGCAAGGGAGCCTGGGAAATTGGGGAATATAATTGTGGTTGGCTTAGATAAATACAGTTCACCGCTTGGGGTCCAGCCCCCTGCGGCCCTCAATAAAACCGCTGTCCTGTTAGCAAGGAAGAAAGGGGTGATGAGGAGCAGGTGACAAACGGGGTCTGCCGCCACCATCTGCCCAGCAGAATGGAAGCACTTGTGGGACTCTGGCTGCCCCACGCCGCTCCCCACATCTGCAAACCCTTCCTTACCCATCACAGGCCAGCTCCTGTGAGCCCTGGTGCTCTTTCTTTCATCTTCTCCCATATTATTGCAGGTGGCTTCTCCCAGGAAGGGTTCCGAGAGTGTCCAATACAACACTGCACACCAGAGGCCCTCAGTGGGTGTGTTTTGTGTTTTGTTTTTTGCTAAAGACTTCGTTAGGATTTTCTAAACAGAGCAATAGCCACTGATGTGTGAGTCTGAAAGCACTTAAAATAATGCTTCAGGTTCCTATTCCAAAGCTTCACTATGTGTGGCTTTTAATAGTTATCTAAATGCTCTATTTTGTTGGCCTTTCTACTACTGCAGCCGAGAACAAGACAGGCAGGGACAGGGAAATGCAGTCTCTGCTTTGGTCGGTGCTTCTGTTGCCATGGTGATGTTGACAAGTGACACACAGGTGACAGGTGCTTCGTACGGTGGAGCCAGTGGGTGACGGAGGCCAGGCACGACATAAACAGGCAACACCCATGCCTCCCGGCCTGGAAAGGGCTTCCTAACACCAACTGGTCCATGCCCCTGCCTTTTAGCTGAAAACCAAAGGGATGGAGGTCTCATTTCTAAAAATCCTCAAGAACAAGGTCTCCCACCCCTGAGTCACCTGTTAGGCTCACACTTCACAGGATTCACTGACCCTGGGTGGGTTCGCTATGTCTAACCTCATTCTCCCTGGCTGTCCTTCCAGCCCAATTCCTCTTATGGTCTCTATGGAAATAAAAGTTAATCACCGGCACACTCTGAACAGTAACCCAGGAGGTAAGATCAAGAGAAAACAAAAGCCATCGAGGAAGAGCGGCCTGGTTCAGCACCGCCAGCTGTGGTCCTCAGGTCCCCGGCCCTGTCCTTCCATCCACTCTTGGCTCTGGGAGTGGGTGGTCTGGAGGGGTGGGGAGTCCACCTAGCGGGCCACAGGTGGAAACAGCTGCTGACCCGGGAGGCCTACTGCCTCCCAGGTCAAAGCCGGGGCAGCGCAGCCCTCCCCCAAAGGACGCCGTCCTCCTCCTGAGTGACATGAAGCAGAGACAGCAGGAAGGTCTGTTTTTAATGAGTATCTTTAAAAGCCTTTGCGAAGTAGACAGAGCCCAAGGCAGCTTGGAAACCCACACTGATGACAACAGACTCTCACTTCCAGATGCCCTGCAAGACAGAAATGGTTCTGCTAAATCCGGACTGTGGCTTTCTCCCACCTCCCATTACAAAGAGAAAAAAAACCCCAACCTTGGAAATCACTTCAGATCATCCTGCCTGTGAAATGTGTGGCGGCCCTAATGGCCTCGCCTGGTTTGAAGGGGAGGGGAGCGGGAAAGCGCCCAATCCCAAGTGCAGAGGGCAAGTGCTCCCACCTTTCCCAGGGCCTCTTGGCCCCACCACCAAGGACTCGGGGGAGAAGGCGTCTGCAGAGCAGAGCACTCTGTGATTCTGCAATCAGAGAGCAAGGGCTGGGCTGGATCCGAGCAGGTCCCACCCCCATCCCCCTGTCACTCTCTCTACCCCTCACTACTCCCACTTCCTTTCACCACAGAACCAAGACATGCTAGACACACCCTGTGCCTCCCCTCAGTCCCTAATCCCCAAAATAGTGCCAAGAAAACGAAACACTGGCATGAAACTCCTGCTTCTCCGTTTGCTTTCTTTCACACCCTGGGCCCAGAAAGCCAGGGCTTCTGTTCACAGGAGTAAAGGAGCCTCTGTCTGCAAAGAGGTTGACACCCACCCCCGGGCTGGAGCCTTTCTGGTCTCCCTCCGCAGCTGAGCATCGTGATTCTGCTAATTAAGCCTCTTTCTTCTGCTTAATTAGCTGCGTGTGAATCTTGTTGGGAAGTCTTGGATCCGTGAAATAGTCTGGGATAAGAATCAAAGAGAAGAAATCATCTAAGCCCAAGAGACAACGGCTGGGGGGCAGCTTACTCTGCTAAAAAGTTAGGCCGGCTCGGTCTTGGCCGGCTGTGACTAGCGCCCCGCTTTGCTGCGATGAGATGCCACAGCAACTCCTGAAGTCACTGCCCCCTTTACCGCCACCCCACACCGCCGCCTGCGCCTCCCTCCCCAGCCCTCCCGGGCTTGCCGATGCCCGGGGAGCCACCGGAGGGCTGAGCTCTGGCTTTTCTGCTCCCGGCCCATCTTGGGGCCCCAATAAATGCCGAGTGTTACTCTTGTCTCCACTGGGCCTGCCAGCCCTGTCTCTGCCTGTCACGCCCTCTCTGAGAATATCCTCTCCGAGGAGACAGGCTCTGGGAGAATGACGACCGAAGAGGGTGTTAGACTCACGGCATAATGTGGACCCGAGGCTGCATCTGCGGTGGCAGCAGAGACGCACTTTGGTTCCGCTGGAAATGGTTGGCGGCTCCCAGGGCTCCCAGGGCCCGAGAACCCGCCCAGCCCGGCGCCTCCCCTCTAGATAGCGCTGACCTTAAGCCGGCTGGGGCAGTGGGGCCCATGAGAGTCACCTGGGGAGCCTTTAATACTGCGGAGGCCAGCCCCACCCCAGGCTCATTAAGTACAGACCCCCGGGTGGGCCTGGCCTCCGCGTTTTAAAAGCTCCCAGGTGATTCTCATGTGCAGCCGGGGGCGGGCCCTCTTCCAGATTCCCAGGGAAGGAATCTCAACATCCTTAACCCTTGCCGCAAGCAGGTTCTGCCTCCCTTCTTCCTGTCCCCATTTTGAGGCAACGACCTTGGACGGAAGAGCCTTCTGAGAGAGCTCCCTTGGGGGCACCGGGTGAAGACATGGCCCAGACTTGCAGGGAGAACCCGGGGCTTGTCCGAGTCTAAATTCACAGGAATGCTCCTTGGGCTGGTTTATCAAACACTCGGAAAGGGCCCCTCCTTACTCACCTGCAGCAAATTCTCGGATGTTCTCTGGCCTCTTCAGAAACATTTCCCTGGAAAACATGAAGGGACAGGGGTAGGGGGGAAGCAGGCTTTATGGCCGGCGGCTGTGGCCGGGGGAGGTTGTGCTGCGGCCAGAGGACGCTTGCCACGTGTTCAGCCAACATGTTCCCAGAACCAGAGACGGAGCCAGGGCCAGGGCGGGCAGCAAAGATGAGGGCAGCGGGGCAGACTGCAAGCCCACGTCTCCTGAGTAGGTTCCACCATGAAGCCCCAAGCCTTCAAAGGGTTAATGGTCAGCCCGAGTTCAGAAAGCAAGTGACTGATGAAAGGGAGAGAGGGCCCGGGTTTTGCCCAGCCTCCCGGCTCTACTAGAGGGCCTGGGCCTCAAGCACGAAGGATTTTGCTTCCCTTCTTCTCTTCCACTTCAGCTTGAGAACTAGTGAGCACAGACGGTGTGTAAATAACTGCACTAGATGAGAGAGGTTGGGATATGTTTAAAGATAAAATGTAGCCCCACCTTAAGGAAATTACAGTCAAGAAGGGCAATGGGTAAGTTCCCGAGTGTCCAACAGGCCACCTCCAGGCAGTGCCACAGGAGGAGAGTAGTGTGTGGGAGGCAGGGACAGGAGGCTATGAGAGCAGGACCCCAACGCCTCCGCAGAGCTGGCACTTGAGAGGAGCCTTGAGGTGCACATGGGGTTTCAGCGCAGGACAAGGGCTGAGGGACAAGAGCATGCCAGACCCAGGCAAGCCCCAAGCACAGGGACTGGGAAATGAAACCCCGTGGTCTATCGATGGTGAACTCCCCGAGGGCAGGTACTGGGTTGTATCCACCTTTGTAGCCCCAGGACCCAGAAGAGCACACAAGGAGCGTCAGTGCCCCTCCATGCGGGTCAGTGGAATGATCAGGGAGGTCCGGTCTGGCCAGAGTAGGGGGCACAAGAAGAGAGTTGTGGGAAGCTAACGAGGCTCTATTATGCGTTCATGAAGGTCTGGGAGAGACATTTATACTCAGTTGAAAAGACAGTGGCGATGCATAAATAAAGTGTGGCATAGTCACACGGTGGAATACAAGACAGAAAAGGGAATGGGGATCTACAAGTTACTGTTGGGAAAAGAAGCCAGGCATAATAGAGTACAGATTACAGAAATCCATGTATATAAAGGCAAACCAGATTTGTGCTCTTAGAAGTCAGGATGCTGGCGACCTTTTGGGGGGGAAGTGACTGGAAGGGCCTGGGGTGCTAGTCGGGTTCCAGTCCTTGATCTGGACGCTGGTGCCTGTGTGTCCCAGCTTGTGAAATGTATCCAGGTTAGGATATGCCACTTTTCTGTACTCTGTATTTCAATAGAATGGTTTTGGTTTTTGTTTTTAAAAGCGATGGAATGGATCCACTGAAGATTTTTCCAGCCAAGGAATGATATGATCAGTGCTGTATTGGGGAAGATTCGTCAATCTAACATTTAATAAAGCCTTTCTCAAATTTCACTCTTTGCTATCATATCTCCAGCCTAAAACCTGAACTCTCTGGGTGCCTAAATCCCTACTCTTTCCATTTTTCAGGTTCAAAATTCAAGGTATTAAGTGTTCTGGCCCAGCCCATGAAGCTCAGTGGTTGACCCAGGAACCAAAAGGTCACTGGTTCCATTCCTGGTCAGGGCACATGCCCAGGTTGCGGGCTCAACCCCCCGTAGGGGGTGTGCAGGAGGCAGCCCATCAATGATGCTCCTCTCTCATCGATGTTTCTATCTCTTTATGCCTCTCCCTTCCTCTCTCTCTAAAAATCAATTTAAAAAACCATACTTTTTAAAAAGGAGTTCTGTACACTGTGTGTATGAGTATAGACTAGAGAACTGTGGCTAAATGGCCATAAATCACTAGGATCAGAAAACCCAAGTGCAGAGCTTGCTTCCCAACAAAAACAGTCCGGAGCTTCCGGTGGCATGGAGTGAGCCCAGAGCAGAGCCCTGCACCACAGGGAAGACTGGTGTGCTGCCCAGGATTCCGCCCCCTCCTCCCTTCCTCTCCTTCACTGGCAGGACGGTCGGAAGCATCCAGTACAGAAGAGGGCCTGCTTCTGGTTCATCCTGGCACCACCCAAGGGAAATAACAAGAACACCAAGAACCACCCAAACTTCAAACACTTCCTCTCTCCCTCCCACCTCCCACCTCCTCCCCAGAAAGAGAAAGGCCTAAAAGGGGCCAGGAGGGTTTCCTGTGGGGAGTTTGGGAACAGGGAACAGCGAATGGGAAAGCCTGGTGCCCTCCCTGGCCTGGGGGAGGGGGTGATGAGGAAGGAAAGGGAAGGTGCCTCGGCTGCCCTAACAGCTAGGCACAGAGGTCCAGCTCCTGGAAAGTCCCTGGAAGAGAAGCAGGGCCACCCCTGACAGGTGACAAATCAACGCCCTCTTCACTCACCACCCAAGGATTCTAATCCTTCCATTTGTGAACAACACAGACAGACGGTGATTTGATTCAAGCTTTTATCATCTATCTCCCGATGGAATTATTTCTAACTTGGATTGCAAGCTCCCCATGATAGGAAGGCCATTATTCTTATTTCCCTTTAGAAAAAAAGGTACAGCCCAGCAGCATGGCTCAGTTGAGTGTCTACCTGTGAACCAGGAGGTCAAGGTTTGATTCCCAGTCAGAGCACATGCCCGGGTTTCAGGCTCAGTCCCTAGTGTGGGGCATGCAGGAGGCAGCCCATCAATGATTGATCATTGATGTTTCTATCTCTTCCTCTCCCTTCCTCTCTGAATTCAATAAAAATATATTTAAGGGAAAAAAAGGTACAAAAAGTGATGGCCTGACCCCCAGGGCTGACAGTGACAGAGGACTCCCTAAACTATCTTTTGCCCAGGCCTTACCCTAGACCCGTGGTTGGCAAACTGCGGCTCTCGAGCCACATGCGGCTCTTTGGCCCCTTGAGTGTGGCTCTTCCTAAGCCTTAGGAGTACCCTAATTAAGTTAATAACAATGTACCTACCTATATAGTTTAAGTGTAAAAAATTTGGCGCTCAAAAGAAATTTCAGTCGTTGTCCTGTTGATATTTGGCTCTGCTGACCAATGAGTTTGCCGACCACTGCCCTAGACCAGTGGTTCTCAACCTCGGCTGCACATTAGAATCACCTGGGGATCTTTTTAAAATCCTGATTTCTGGGCCTCATCCTCCGGAAATTCTGTTTCTTTGTTACTAATGTTGTGGCCCCACCCCATAACAAAGAGACAGAATTTCCGGAGGATGAGGCCCAGAAATCAGGATTTTAAAAAGATCCCCAGGTGATTCTAATGTGCAGCCAAGGTTGAGAACCACTGCCCTAGACCCAACCTTCACAGACAGGCTTCAGTTTTCCCTTGCTCTTTCCCTTCCTGCCCTCTGAGAATCTGCTGCCACTTGGAGAAATGGCTAAAATATAAAGAATGGTGAAATCCGGGAAAAACAAAGGGGCCTGGGGAAAGAAGACGCCTCTCAGGTCTTCTTTGGATCAGAGAGAGGAGAGCCCACCGGCGTCCCAGCTCCCACGTGCAAGGCAACAAAGTGGGAAAAACAGGGGCTTGGGTCCTACTTGAGCAACTTGGAGGCGGTACTTCACCTCTCAGAACTTAACCTGGAAGCCTGTAAAATGGAAGAGACGATAAGCTGTCTTTTGTAGAGTCGCTGAGAGGATCAGCAGGAGTGTACCAATGCCATCCCTGTGTGGGCACGGGGGACACCAAACATGGCTCCACCAGCTTAGAGCTTTGGTCCAGGGAGAGAAACGGAAGATCGACAATGCAATTACAGTACAGTGTGATAACTGCTGATGTCGGACACCAACACGGTGCCTGCAAATGGAAGCCATTATTATTATTTAAACCTTGCCGATGTGGTTATAGCCAAACAGTATTTGAGATCATTCTGTTCTATTGTTTTCACCCCTTGCTGCTCCCCCTCGGTTCTTTGTCTGTCATCCCATTAGGAGACTTTTCTACTCAAACAAACGCCATACTGAAAGGCAGTGTGGGGGGAGGAGGGACATGCTCCAGGAGACGAAGGAAAATGGTCTTTCCCCCAAGACTTACAGAGGAGTGACTCAACTCTGTCTTTCTGCAACTATGTTCTCAAGTAGGGAAAGGCCGGACACCTGAATTTTTTAAAAGTTCTAATGATTTCATTAAGAGTCTCTGATAGAGAATGATGTTCTATGCCAGCAGTTCTCAACCTGTGGGTCGCGACCCCTTTGGGGGTCAAACGACCCTTTCACAGGGGTCGCCTAAGACCATCGGAAAACATACATAATTACATATTGTTTTTGTGATTAATCACTATGCTTTAATTATGTTCAATTTGTAACAATGAACTTGGGGGTCACCACAACATGAGGAACTGTATTAAAGGGTCTCGGCATTAGGAAGGTTGAGAACCGCTGCCCATTGAGTTTCACAAAGCCCACTTCCTTCTTCCAAGTGTCACAAGGTATATAGTTACCCTGACAGCTACAGTGAATGAATATTAATATTGTTGGGACTTTAGAGGTAACTGAAGGAAACCTCTAGAGATAACTCAAGAAAACCCTGGATGCCACAAATCCCAGAGCTGGGAAAAATTAAACCTTGGGATATTTTGTAACTTTCAGGCCAGCAGGAAGCGATAGGGGTGCTTAAAGAAGGGAGTCCCTCACGCTCATCTATCCCCGGGTTGGGCACAGTGTTGCCACTCGTTGCTCCATGCCAGCCTGGAATGCCACCTACCTGTAGAAACCACTTAGCAGCAGCTCCACTTCTTTGTGGGATCTTAGGTACTTTTCGTTAGCAATCCGCGTCTGAATCTGGGGACAAGAGCAAGGCGTCACATGCTCCGCGAGGAGGCAGATTTCGGGGTTCAAGCCCTGGTGGTGTGAAGGGCTGGGGAGCAACGCGCGCTTTTACCCGGCCCTCGCGCAGGACAGTTGAACAGTTCGGCCCTGTTGTCTTAAGATCAATAGCTCCATGCTGCCTCCTGCTCGGCCTGAAGCGCCTTATCTACAGTCGCGTCTCCATTGCCGGGAACACCTGGTTTGTATCTAAGTTAACGTATCGGTCAGTCATTTCGGCCCTTTTCTTGGTCCAGGTCCCTATGGTAGTTCTTCCTGCACTTTGAGGCGCCCGCCAGAGCCCCGTCCAGGGATCCGCCGGGGTTCCCCCCGGGCCTTCCCCTCTTGGTCGGGGACAGGCTCCCCTCTCTCGGGGTTCTCCTCCCTGTCTCGGCCCTTATCCTGGGGGAGCCGCGCTTGGCTGGAGGCGAGGGCGGAAGCGCACCCACCTTGTAGTCGCGCAGCTTCTCCAGCTGCTCGGGGCTCAGCGCCCCGGGGTCAGGCCCCAGCTGCCCGTCCTCCAGCGTCGTCATCTTGTCGCGGTCGTCAAGGCGACGGGCGCGGGGAGGAGGCCCCGCCCCTCCCGGCCCCGGCCCCGCCCCCAAGCCCGCCCCTCTCCAGCCGCGGGGAGGAGGCTGAGCGAAGCAATTCGGAGCTGAGGACTGAGCTCGGGAGGGCCTCTCTACAGGACTTCCTTCCCCAAATTTGGGGACTTATTTCCCGGCTTGATTGTATATGCAATGAGCCCTTCTTCTCGACATCCCCCAAGTTCAAATAGTTCATTTCCTATTTCTAGAGCAAAGCTGGAAAGGCAGTGTCCCAGAATCTGGATCCTGACCCTGTCTTGGGCAGAAGCTGGGTGAAGCCTGGTAGCAGGGAAAGAGAATCCAGGCTTTTCCCTCTCCGCCCGCCGGGAAGCCGAACCCCTCCCCCTGCCCCGTACACCCCCGACATTGAACTATTGGGTTCTTAACACGGAAGCACCCGCAGGGTGGAGTGAGCTGCGTCCTGCAGAGGAAGAAACAGTCTCCGACTAAAGATGCTGGGAAGGACCTGGGGGAACATCCTGCCCGAAGTTTCCCTCCTGGACTCACTTTCTTGTGTAGGTTAACTTGATCCTCATAAATTCTAAATTATTTCTTCCAGTTGAGTAGAAGCGGGGAAAGGCAGTCGGCCTTCCAGATGCGTTCTTCTATCTAGTATCTGATTAAGAAGGGAAGCGAAACATAAAGCCGGAGAGCTGCAAATAGCAGCCTGGAAAGGGCAGGAGCCTGGCGGTCCATGCGCTTTTCCACGCCCCCAGGGAGCCTGCCCCGCAGCGTCTTCTGCGAGCCAGAGAAGAGCCCAAAAGGGGGATCCGCGAACAGCTGCCCAACGAGCAAGGGCAGAGCCGGAGAAGCAAGCCCTGCCTTAGGCCTTGGCCTTGGGGTCTCTGGGTGGTCTGCCTCTAGCCTCTTGGCAAAGCCTGAGGAAAAGAGTGAACATGTTGCCCTGGCCGACATGGCTCAGTTGGTTGAGCGCCATCCCATGCGCCCAGAGGCTGCCGGTTTGATTCCAGGTCAGGGCGCAGGCCTGGCCTTTGGGGCTCGATCCTCAGTGGGGAGCCTGCAGGAGGCAGCCTTTCATCCACATTTCCCTCTCTCTCTATCCCTCTCCGTTCTTCTCTAAAAACATATTTTAAAAGAAGAAGTGAAAATGTTGGCAGTTCCCAAGCCCAGAAAAACCCAAAAGAAGCAGATTAGGTCGTGGCTACTGGCCTGTTCCCAAGAACCCCATCCAGTTAGTAATCCCTTTGGTTGTTTGTGTTTTTCTGGAGAGAGAGTTATTAGAGGGAGAGGTAGATAAGCTGCCATCTGTCGGAAGTGATTTTTTTTCAGGCAGGAGCAGGGATTAATCAGAGGCGATGGTTCCTGTTGGCCAAGACCTGTCTCTCTCCACCTTCTACCCCCCAGGGTAGTGAATGGTGGAGCCTCTAGACCTGCACCATTCAGTGTGGTCACCACGAGCCACCTGTGCCCCCTGAGCACGTGAAATGTTGCTGTAAGTGTCAGATGTGCCGTGAGTGTAAAATACACACTAGATGTGAAGACTTAGTAAAAAAAATGTAATGCATCTCATTAATAATCTTTATATTGATTACATGTTGAATAATATTTTGGCTATACATCAATTAAATAAAAAATATTATTAAAAGTAATTTCTGGGGGACTTTCAACAATATATATATATAATATATTTTATTGATTATTTACAGAGAGGAAGGGAGAGGGATAGAGAACTAGAAACATCGATCAGCTGCCTCCTGCACACCCCCTACTGGGGATGTGCCCGCAACCAAGGCACACGGTTCCCTTAAGTGGAATCAAACCTGGGACCCTTCAGTCCCCAGGCCTATGCTCTATCCACTGAGCCAAACCAGTTAGGGCAACAATATATATTTGTTTTAACAATATATTTTTTTTTAATAAAAAATTTAATTTCCTCTCAGGATCCCTCTGTCCTCCCCTCCCCGCAGGCTTGTTTTTTTTCTATTTTTTTTTTAATGTGGCTCCTAGAAATTTTTAAATTATATAGATTTGCTGGTCTGGACTGGCAAGTCTACCCACACACACACCTGCATATGCATGCACTATTCTCTTCATCCCTCACCCCCAAACCAAAAGTAATTAATTTCCTCCTCTGCTGGTCTATGGTTTGCTTGTGCTTTGAGAACCAATCAAGCCTTTCTTGACTGAGCACTTCTCATGGCCCAAATCCCAAATACCCATGTGTGTAAACGAGAGAGCCCACTTCTATTGTCTTAACAGCATCCCAGTCCTCCCTGCTGCACATTCCATTTGAGGTAGGAACCACTTGAGGGAAGGAAGGTTATAGTATCAATTTTTTTACTTTCTGCTGCAGATGTCTTTGCTCTGTTTTTAATTGGTGAGGCCGGCAAGCATTTGGTGACTAGCCACTCTGCCCACACAGAGCACTACTACATTTTGCCCTTTCTGAAAAATAGCCCAGTTATTCAGCATTTCTCACTTCCTAAGTCTAAACCCAGGGGTGAGTTCTCCCTTTATAAAGTAAATAATCTTCTTTGTGAACCAATGTCACCCCAATAAATTCAATTAAAAATAATCTCTTTATGTAGGGCAATTTAGCGTTGAGTGCAGTGGAACAAGAAAGGCGGGGAGGGAGGGCTTGGGGACGGTGGGCAGAGAAAGTGCCTGGGGGACCCAGGACTTTGAAGCCTTATTTCCTCCTGGAATGCGCCTCTGAGTCATTGGGGCTTTCTCCCCCCGCCCCCCGCCCCCCCCCTCCCCCCCCCCCCCCCCCCCCCCCGCCCACTGACTGTACCTCCCAGGGCTTCCCTCCCTGGGAGCTTGAAGGCAAACAGAGACGTGCCCACAGTCACCCAGCAAAGAGGGCCTGTGAGAGGCCCCACCTCTTCTCCCCTAAACCCTGCCTCTCCTCTAAGGCTAAAGCCTTCCATCTGGGGACCACAAACTAAGAGAGGGATTATGCTGCGGGCAGCTGACTCTCCAATTGCTGACTGGGAAGAGGAGTGAGGGGAGTTCATTATAATTCATTTTTTCGAATGTTTAATATTTCAATTAATGTGATTAGCCCCAAGCCTAAATGAGCAGCAGGGCGGCAGATCTGCTGACAAGACACAGGGTAATGAGATCAGCGGGGCAGTGGGGTCTTCCTGGAGTCCATCCGCACAGGGCGTGATCTGTTTATTGTCTCCATAAATACCAAGATCAGATTAGAAGCAAGGAAAGACGGCACTGGGGGTGAGGGAGGTGAGTGGAAAGTTACTTCCCAGATGTGTTTGCACTCCCAGTTCCCTGGCACTGGCATCCCATGCCTGACCACACAGCACTGGGTCCTCTTCCATCTCCCTCACACCCACCTTAGGAGACCCTACTGGGAGGACCTCAGTGCCCATGTGATGAAGTGTAATCATGTCTACACACACACACACACACACACACACACACACACACACACGGACCTGCCGAATATGGCTTCAGACCACAGACACCCACATAGGAAGGATGGAAAGTAGTCCCAGTGACGCAAGCAGTAGGAAGAAGGCCATCGGCCATCTCCCACTCAGGGCTCGAATGAAGACACAGGAAGAAGAAAGGCCAGGCTTGGCCACTCTCCCATTCCCACTAGGAGCTTTTTACATTTTAATCCTCACTGGAGGATCCGTTGGTATTCATTTTAGAGAGAGAAAGAGAGGAGGGGGGAGAGAGAAACATCAATCCATTGCCTTTGACCAGGAACCAAACCTGCAACCTTCCGGTGGTGCACAGAAAGACGCTCCAACCAAATCAAATGCGCCACCTGGCCAGGGCCCCACCGGAGTTAAAGGCGTGGCCTCGGGCGCTGGGCTGCCAGCTCCACTCTCGGCCAGATCTCTTCCCAGCTGCGTGAGCCAATAACTGAACCTCCGCCATAGGGGGGTGCGAGGTTAAACAAGTTAGTAAACACATAGCACTTGGAACCAAGCCTGGGACACAGTAGGTCCCATCCAAGTGCTGTTACTCTTACTTCCCTTCCTGAGGGAAGCCTGCTCCGGTGACAGCTGAGCAGGGGGCTGCTGGGAGTCCACTGGGGCATTTTTCAGACACACCAGCACCCCTGTGAAGACATGGCTCCGCTCAGGGTGAAGAAGGGGGTGACAGGAGGCTGGGTGTTCTACAAAAGGGTCCGAGCCCCTGTGGTGAGCCCTGGCAGACAAGAGCTGCTCGTCCAGGAGGCTGGGTGTCAGCAGGTGCTCCCTGCGTTGAGGGGGAGCTGTGAGTGGGCCCAGTGCATGGGGGGGGGGGGGCGGGCAGGCTCCCTCCAGATCATGAAACATAGTTGTTTAGGGGAGTAAGGGCCCCCAAATGTGCTTCCCCCACCTCTCTTCACTCCCTGACTCAATTCCAGTCCCACTCGAGGAACCTGGGGCGGGGGGGGGGGGGGGGCAGGGAGAAGAGGGAGGGGCGATGGCGTTTCTGCCCCATGTCATAGGGGAGCTTGGCTGTGTGGTTCTGAATGAACCGAGAGCTGCTCTTGCCCGAGGTTCCTGGCGTCAGTGTTCATCCGAGGAGTGTCTGTTAAGCACCTTCTATGTCTGAGCAAGACACTGTGCGAGACACTGTGAGCAGCGAGACGCTGGATTAAACGGCCCCGGTCTTCAAGGAGCTGACACGTGAGAGCTGGCGCCTCCCTGCCCACCCTCCATGCCCACATGCCCACCCTCCCTGCCCCCGCTCACACACAGCCCCTCGGGGGGAGGGCAGGGGGCGTCGGCAAATGCCAGCGAGACACAGCTTTCCCGGCTCCTCTTCTGGAAGATACACCTCCTCTCCGCGTCCATCTCCCCCGCTCTGCCCTGCTCCGCCCCCCTGTCCACCTTTCCTCTCGGGGTCCCTCTGCCCTGTCCCCCCAGGCTGTGCCCTGCTTCCCTCCCAGTGTCACCTCCCTCCACCCCTCCCCGCCCAGCTGTTCTGTGCCATCCTCCTCTCCCCACTTTCTGTCCTGACTCCCCACTCCCGGTCCCCCTGGTGCCGGCTCCCCTCCTCCCCAGGCTCCCCTCTCCCGGGTCTGCTCCTCCAGCACCGGGGACAGCTCCAGCCCCCGGAACAATGGACCCCGCCTTAGGGCTCCTCTATAAATTCCCCATCCTCGTGCCGGGCCGGCTCGTGCCTGGGGAGCAGGAGGGGGGAAGGGCTGTCATCCACAGGACCAGCCGCTCTTCTGGGGCGGCCGGGGCCGGGAGGCAGGAGGGAGGAGGAGGGCGAGGCTCCCGCCCGGGTTGTGCGTCCCTCTCCAGGGCAGGGAATTTGTACTCCACCCCTGAGACTGACATCACTGCGATCGGGGAGGAGGTGGGAGTGGGGAGGGGGTGTGGAGGGGGGAGGTTTTTGTTGAGGAGAACGCGGCTGGAGAGCGCAGCTCCGGGACCCAGGTGACCGGGAAGGCAGGCACCCCAGCCACGGGAGCCGCCGGCGCAGCCCAGGCCCGGGCCGGGGTGGGGTGGGAGGGGGGCTGAGGGGAGGACCTGCAGGGGGGTGGCAGGGCAGAAGGGACCCCCAGCCCTGCCGCCATCAGAGATCCAGCGTCGGGCATCGGGGATCTGCGGACCCAGCAGAAGGATCAGCCACAGGGGAGGTGTCCTCTCAGGGAAGCCAACAGGAGCCCCCCCTGCCCCACCTCAGGAGCCCCCCTGACCCCCTGACCCCCTCCCCCCAGGCCCCTAACCCCCCAGCCTCCATCCCCTTGCCCTCCTCCGGCCGTTCCCCACCTCCAGCTCTCATCTCAGCCCCCGGTTCCCAGGGCCCCTGGGACCACCCTACCCTCCAGGTCTTGGCCATCCTGACCCCCATCCTGGGATTTTTGCCAAATCTCTGGGAGGAGACCGTTTGTTTGGGCTATGCCTCCTGGTGGCATGGCAGGGCCTGCCTAGACCCTTGACCCCTAGCCCTCAACTCCCCAGCCTCCTTTGTGTGACGGGCTGCCCCTCCGCTCAGCACCTTGGCTAGGGGCCCGAAGGGAAGCCAGCGCCCACCACTTGCCCCCCCCCCGCCCCCCCCCCCCCCGGCCCCCACCGCCTGCCTTCTCGCTGGGCAGCTCCCCTGGCCTCCAGGCCTCTCCCTGCTCCCTCGGCCCCTCCTCCCGGGCCGCCCCAATGAAGGAGCCGGATGCCATCAAGCTGTTTGTGGGGCAGATCCCGCGGCATCTGGAGGAAAAGGACCTGAAGCCCATCTTCGAACAGTTTGGTCGGATCTTCGAGCTGACTGTCATCAAGGACAAGTACACGGGGCTGCACAAGGGTGAGGGGTCGGGCCAGGCCGGAGAGACTTCAGGGGGTGGGCTGGGCGGCTGGGAGGAGGGTGGAAGGGGGCCGAGGGATGGAGTGGCTGGAGAGGGCCATCTGGAACGAAAAGAGTTTCTGGGCTGGGGCGTGTGATGAAGGAGTTAGACGAGGACTCAGCGAGGGTGGCCAGGGGGCCCGGACAGACGAGGACGAGGGAGGGCCTCCTTAGAGAAAGAGTCCTCAGGGGGCTGCAGAGATGTGGATCCCAGGGACGAGGAGGGGATGTCGTGGATGAACACGGAAGGATGGAGGGATGGGAGAGCTGGTTTGGGAGGTAAGGAGCTGGGCAGTGCGTGTGTGCGCGCGTGCGTGCGTGTGTGTCCTGAGGGTGTGTACTGAGTCTTAGTAGCCAAACTACTATTGGGATGGAGGTCAGGACACAGGGTCAGGAGCTCAACCTGGAAAGAGTAGACGTGGATTAGGCAGGGCAGTTCCAGGACTAAGGAGGGGGCCCTGGGGAGCAGGGTATGAAGGACAGAGGTCGGTGCCGATCTGGGAAGTGTGTGGGGCTGGAAAGTGAAGAGCTGGGGGCGACGGGAGGATGCGCCTCAGGCCTGTGTGGCTGAGCAGGGTCCGAGGGGCAGCACTTGGAGGGCTCCGGCCGCTGGGGTCCTAAGGGCCACACTGCCTGCCCCTCCACAGGGACTCGCGCTGATGCTCTTTCCCTTCTCCTCTAGCCCACTCTCCACTTCCCATCTGCCTCCTAGAGAGATGGAGAGAGATGAGGAGACAGGGAACATGGGAGCGGAGAGGGGTGATGATGACCAAGATGGAGGGAGGTAGAGGCGAAGGAGAAAGAGGGAAGGAGATCAGCTGAGGAAGCGAGGGAACCACACTACATGCACTTGTCTGGCAATCACATGCCCCTTCTCCCCTCCCCGCCCCCAGAAAGCCCCACCTCCCAGCAGCCCCCGTGCTCTCCTGCTCCCATCACCTCCCCCACTTAAGCCTCCTGGCCTCTGGGTCTCAGTTCCAGGCTCATCAGCCCAGAGATGCCCTGGGCAGAATGTCTCCCCCGCCCCAGCAGGCAGGAAGGGGCAAGAAGGAACCAGCTTCCCGGACCTCATGCTCCTGGCGGGGCTTTAAGGGAGGGGAGACGGGGACGCATCCCCACTGGTCTCTCTGCCCCTGCCCCTCCTCAGGATGTGCCTTCCTGACATACTGTGCCCGCGATTCAGCCCTGAAGGCCCAGAGCGCCCTGCACGAACAGAAGACGCTTCCAGGGGTGAGTCCCGGCCTGCCCAGGGCCAGGGGGCTGAGAGGGGCCTTCGCTGGGGCAGGGGGCCACCACCTCCCCAAGACACGAGTGTTTCCCACCTCCTCTCGCCATCAGGAAGGCCTCTCTCGTTGAGCTTCCCTCTTCCTGGCTGTAGGCGCCTGCCTTTCTTCTCGCCTGGACAGAAGCGGTTAGCGGAGTAAATGTGACCTTTGCAAGGCCCACATGCAGCCCTTTCTCGACTCCCCAACCTCTCCATAGAGGACACTGGAGGGAGGACGAGCTGATCGGGAGGTTTGGGGAGAAGCCTTTGGACACCAAGTGTGGGCAGAGTGAGTGGGAGGCACCCAGGCTCTGGGGAGGGGCACCTCCTGCTGAGATGGGCACCTGGGCCCTGCTGGCCTGGCATCATTGTACTGGCTCCTGAACTCGGACAGGCTCACCTCATGTCTTCCAAGGAGAGAAGATCGAGGGAACAGGGCCACAGGGCATCAGGGCGGAGCCGGGCCTGGGCGGGTCCAGGCTGGGAGGAAGCCCAGGGGGCAAGCGCAAGTGGGGCAGCCACCACAGTGGAGGCTCAAGTGTGGCCTCGCTCCTGCAAGGACAGAACTCTCTGTCCCCTCCTCTCAGCCAGCCTTGCAGCTTGTCCCAGGCCTGGGCTGGCAGGGGCAGGAGTGAGGAATCTCAGACACCCCCCTGCCCCCCCCCCCCCCCACACACAACATGGGAAGGACTGTGAGCCGTTCACTTTTGCTCTCTAGCTGCTTCTGTTGTCACTAGCGCAGTGAATCCCAGAAATACTTCCTGAAAGCTCCCTCCCTCCATCCTTTTAGCCAACACCTGCTAAGCACCATCTGGGTGCTGGAGACACACCTGTCCCTGCCTCTACTCCTCCTCCTGTAGGACACGGAGTGCGGGCTGATTCTCCATCTCTTCCTAGGAAGGAAATAGACAAAACAGGTGGGGAAAGAGGGTGGGGGGCTCCTAGGAAGATTAGAACTGCTTCAACCACTTCCAACTCCCACCCCTCCAGGGTCTGTGACCAGCCCTCTGTGGCCCTCAACCCTGAGTCTCGCTAGGACAGCAAATCCATGGCCAGCTCCCTGCTGCCACCCACTCTCTGATCTCTGTGCATGGCCAGGCAGCCCAGAACAGCCATTGCTTACAGAGTTCAGGCCTGTGCATGTGTGTGAGCAGGCTTGGAATCCCAGGAGCACGTGTGTGCACACAAGCACGCGTGTGTGGCAGCCAACAGGCCAGGTGTGTGGGATGGGCCCACGCAGCCCTGGGAAGCCTGGTTCCTATCGCGCTACACGCAACTTTCATTCCTCCCCCTTTTCTCTCTGGAGCCCCTGACAAACCCACAGTTTTCACTCCACGGCTGTTTGTCTCTTTTCCTGTCATCTCCCCGTCTCTCAGAGCCCCTGCGGAAACAGGGGGGCAAGGGAGAGGGGAGAGGAGGCTCAGGCAGGCCTCCATCCTGGGTGTGGGGAGGAAACAGGCCCAGGTGAGAGGGGAGGGAGAAGGGCACCCCAGTTAATGATTGTCTAGCCTGCCCCCCGAGCTCCCAGGAGACTCCGACTTCTCCATGTTGGCCCTTGCCCCAGAGGGCAGGATGCAGGGGGACCTGGCAGAGCCTCCAGCAGGAAATGAGGGGTTCTATCCTCCAACGGCCCCCATCCTGGAGGCTCGGGGGGAGCAGACCAGGGCAGTCTAGGGAGCAGATGTCCTGACCCTTTGTGTCGCCAGGTCTTTTCATTGACAGCGTGTGTGTGTGTGTGTGTGTGTGTGTGTGTGTGTGTGTGTGCAGTGTGTGCCAGCTCTTGCACAATTGTGCTGGGAAGTCCTTCCTGCTGTGCAATCCGCATGCCCTCTTAGTGCTGGGTCTTTTCTAAGGGGCTCAGGGCCTTCTCTCCTTTCTCCCCACCTTTGTCACTCCAGAATCAGGGAGCTGCCACCATATTAGGTGATGCTTCGAGCTGCCCAGAGAGAGACTGGGGGCTGGGCCTCTGACTGCGGAGCCCCATTTCCTTTTTCTCCCCTAAGAGTCCCCAGGAGTGGCTCTGCCACAGGTGCCTGGATTCCTCCTGGGAGCGGGGTGTGGCCTCCTGGAGGTGGGTGCGAGGGGCTCCCGCCGGCCTGCCTTTCCCCCTCTACTTGGGCCAAAATCCCACTCTGGGGACATGGGCCCCGGTCAGCTTCTGTTGGGCAGCGGCCTCAGGTCCCATGGAAGGACCTGCGTGTGGTCTGGGACGCCAGGCACAAGTCTGCGGGGAGAGAGAGGAAGTGGGGGTCCAGCGCGGGCTGGTGAGGGGTTCTCGGTCCTCTCGGTTGGAGTATAAATAGCCTCTTCTTCTCCGGGAGGCGCCGAGGAGGCCTTATCACCTGGCGGTGGTAGCCAGGGGAGAGAGGCACCCAGGGCTGGGTTGCTAGGTAAACAGAGCCCAGCTGGACTCAGGGGAGGGGGCAGGTGTGCCTGAGCTGAGCTAACAAAGACTCACTTTCCCACAGGAAGTGCCGGGCCGGCAGGAGGAGGCTGGCGACGGCACTGGGGGCCACCAGGGAGGCTGCTGGGAGGGAGTGTGGGAGCTTCTGACGTGTGGTCTGTGCTGCGGTCTGCACACCCGTGTGCGCCTTTGTGCGGGCCCACCTCAGCCGTGGATGTGTATTGATGTGCTAGTTCTGTGCCTGTGCAGGGAGGGGCATCCTCTCTCTCTGGCCCCAGGTTCCCCATCCCCAACTAGAACAGCAAATCCCCAGGGGCCTGCTGGGAAGGGGTCAGTGCAAGCATGAGAATTCCCGGACACTGCCACCCTGGCTCTGATTCGTGTGTGTGTGTGTGTGTGTGTGTGTGTGTGTGTGTGTGTGTGGCCTGCCTGCTGAGCGGCCTGTGAGGGGCTTCCTGATTGCTTGGGTGACAGTACAGGACAAGGAGGGTGCAAGACCAGGAGCCTGAGCATCTGACCCTCAGCCCTGGCTACACACACACTCCCTCTCTCCTGAGGAGATGGGACCGCAGATGGATAATCCCAGATTGGTGGAGGATAAAGCTGGAGGAGATCGGCCGGAGGATTTGTGTGAGCCTCCTCCCCAGCCAGCTGCTCTCAGATCCAGGGGTGGGGGCGGGGCGGGGCAGGACTACCGGCTGAGGTGGGGCTTAGATTTGATCCAGGGCCCAGCCGGACGGACTGGGATACCCGGGAAGACGGTCCCGTGTGGGGTGGGGGGACTGTCGATCCGGCCCTGCTCGGTGTTAAGTGGGGGTACACGGCTCTCCGGGCTGGAACACTAAAGCCGAGGGAGCCTGGCCCATGACCGCCCGAGCCCGCTGTTCTGCGGATGAGGAGACTGAGGCCCAGGAGAGAAAGGACTTGTCCAAGGTCACCCAGCTGTTGGGTGGCAGGGCCAGTCCTCCAGGCCCAGTGCCGCCCTGAGGGTCACTTCAGCCCCACCCTCAGAACGTAGATGAATCAGATTTTTTGTTAACTTATTTTTGGTCACTGGAACTAGGCCTGCCCTGCCATCAGATGAGTGGGGTGACCAGGTGTGCCCCCATTGGTCAAAGTCCTTATTAGCAAAATATGCTCAGACGGGGAAGACTGAGCCCTGCCCCTCCCTCTCTGGCCCCACGATGCTCCCCGCCCCCCCTCCCCCCCCCCCCCCCCCAGCTAAGGAAACCAACCTGCAGGAGTCATTCCCAAGTCCTGTCCCCAACAAGAACCCGGGAGTGGAACTGGGGGGGTGTGCATTTCCGCTGAACAAAAGGGAGCGACTGCGGAGAGGGCGAGGGGAGAGCTCGGCGGACGCCGGGCACAGGGAGCATCTTGGGGGGCGCGGGACAGCACCCCCTCCCGAGCTGCCCGACTGTGAGACACCAGGGGTTTGATCAGGAGGAGGGAGGGAGGAGGGGCAGCATGGGCCCCGCGGGGCCAGCTCGGCAAGCCTCCCTCCCTCCTTCTGGCCCCTCCCCCACCTCTCAGCCCCCACCCAATCCTCCCCCCTCAGCATACCCTGTTCCCACCCCCCTCCCCACGCCTTCTACGGTGTGCGGAGCAGCAGAAGTGATGACGTCACCATGGTCGCCAGGGCGACGGGACGGATAAATCAGGCTGAGTGGGCGGTTGCCATGGCGCGCATTCTCCCGTTGCCACGGAGACTGGGCATCTGCTCCCTTTGTGCTGCCCGAATGCCTTCCCCCTGGGGTCAAGAGGTGTAGGGGGGGCAGGAAGAGAGGCAGACACTCCTCTAGGGGTCAGGAGGAAGTTGGGGCATCTGTGGGGTCCCCCTCAGTGTAGCGTCTTCTTTGGGGCTCTGATGGGTGGCCTCCATCGCTCCGGTGTGGAAGTGCGACAGCTCCTGTGGACCAGCCCGTTGGCCGGGCTCTGTCTCAGGACCAGGGCCCGTGGGCAGCCCCGTTCTTCCGCTGAGGAGAGCAGCACCTACCACTGGCCAAGTCGTCGGGGGCCTTCCCTGAGCCCGGTGCTGTGCCCATGAGCACCCTTCTCGACATCCGCTCCTTCCCAGGCCTCTAATCCCCTCTGGTCCTGATCCTGAATAAGATTGGGCCCATCCCTCCCTTCCTGTCAGCAAGTTCGAGGGCTGGGGAGCCCTCCGGGGCCTGGCTTCCTCCCTCTGGCCTCTCGCAGGTCCTGGCCTGGGTGGGGTCGGGGGAGGTCTGGGTGTCCAAGGAGGTCCCCAGCACTTGCCTTGTCTTCTCTCCTTTAGATGAACAGACCAATCCAGGTGAAGCCAGCCGACAGCGAGAGCCGAGGAGGTAGGTCCTGTACCTTTGGACCCAGCCCCTTCCCCTCCACCCTCAAGGCCAGGCTTGGAGGAGCTGTGGGACAGCCTTTCTTGAGGAAGGAAGCCAGAGCTGTGAAGGGTTCCCCGTCAAGGTTGGCACAGGAGTCAGTGTGGCCAGAGGGGAGGTGATCCAGCCCATCACAGAGATGGCAAAACTGAGGCCCCGAGCGGAATGCAAGTCCTTCAGAAATGGGATGGGCCCTCTAGGTGACTGTACCCACCCACAACCATCACCCCATTCACACCCAAAGCCCTCGGTCCGGGGTGAGTGCCTGGAACTCCAGGGAAGAGCTGAAGGGAAAGGGTGGGTCCCTGCCTGTCCCGAGCTGGGGCAGCGGAAAAGCGGCCGGCGGCCTGACCGTGCCCCTCCCCCTGTGCCCTGTCCCCCAGAAGACCGGAAGCTCTTTGTGGGGATGCTAGGGAAGCAGCAGACAGATGAGGACGTCCGGAAGATGTTCGAGCCTTTTGGGACCATAGACGAGTGCACTGTGCTGCGGGGGCCGGATGGCACCAGCAAAGGTAGCCCCGCCAACCTCCTCCTTCTCCTCCTCCTCCTCCTCCTCCTCGTGCCGGGCCCTCTGGCCCGCCTGCCCCTGACCCGCTGGTTTCTTGGGCAATGGGTTCTGTGGGGGCCTCAGAAGTGGGCACTCACCCTCCCTCCTCGCCCCTGAATTCTCTAGGCTGCGCCTTCGTGAAGTTCCAGACCCACGCCGAGGCCCAGGCAGCTATCAACACCCTTCACAGCAGCCGGACCCTGCCGGTGAGCCCCTCACGCTCCCCGGCCCTCACCCCCCACCCTCTCCGGCCCGCCTCGCCCACGGCCAGCCCTGGCTCGGAGGGCCCAGTCCATTCTGACAGGGTCTTTGCATTTATTGGGAAAGAATTTTCTGGCAGAAGAACCGAACTTGTTAGGGACACCTTCGCATTTCAAATAGCATCTCCCTGACTTTTGTCTCTCGTCCTTGTCCCTCGTCTTCAGTCCAAATGCCGCCTCTCCTACCTCCACCATCCCTCAGCCTCTTCTCATCTCCCACCTCTTCTCCCCTTCCCATCCCCATCCCGCACTGGCTGGGCCTCCGGACGCTGGCTTAGAGGCCCCACATGCCCCGGTGAGCAGTGGGTCAGGGCCTGCACTCGCGGGTGCAGAGCAAACACCTGCACCACAGTAGCTGCCTCCCAGGCCAGCGCTCACTGAGGCCTCCAGCAGGCGCTCAGCTAGGGCCTTCCTGCCGCTGGGCAGAGAAGCGCAGTCCAGATTCAGGCTCCACAACAATCCTCGCAAATGTTCCGGTTTGGTTTCTGTTTGGTGCAAACTGGTACTAAAATCTGAGGCTGCATCCCCTGAGCGCGAGGCCTGGGGTGCGGGGCGGGGAACTGAGGTAAGCGGGTCGGGCAGCAGCAAGGCCTGACCAGCCTGAGATTAACCTGACCGACCCCCCCCCCCCCCCCAGGAGGCTTTCTGGCTCCTCGTGGAGAAGCCAGGGACGCCCGCTGCATGCCAGGGCCCTGCCTTTCACGCAGGTGCCTTCGCCTTCCTCAGCGTTTTCTGGCCTCTTGCACTTCCTGGCACAGGGAGGCGGGGGGAGGGGGCTAAACCTGCCCACTGGATAGAGGCGCACTGATGGCTGCTTGTGGTGGGCCTGGGCCAGGGCCCGAGGGCTGGGGGGAGACCGCCTCTGCCCCCCTGACCATATGCGGGGCCCGTGCCCAGGGTGCCTCGTCCAGCCTGGTGGTGAAGTTCGCTGACACGGAGAAGGAGCGCGGTCTCCGCCGGATGCAGCAGGTGGCCACCCAGCTGGGCATGTTCAGCCCCATCGCCCTCCAGTTTGGAGCCTACAGCGCCTACACCCAGGCCGTGAGCACAGCCCCCGGCGCTGGCCCGTCCCCTCTCCTCCTGTGTCCTGCCCCCCCTCCCAGTGCCAGGCCCGGGGTTGGGCAGGGACCAGGCGGCCTGGGCCCACACTCCTCTCCTCCCTGCCCCCAGCTGATGCAGCAGCAGGCGGCCCTGGTGGCGGCTCACAGTGCCTACCTCAGCCCCATGGCCACCATGGCTGCCGTGCAGATGCAACACATGGCCGCCATCAATGCCAATGGCCTCATCGCCACCCCCATCACCCCGTCCTCAGGTAAGGTCCAGGCAGGGTTGGGCTGGGGGAATGGGGCAGGGCAGGGGAGCCGGGCGGGGGGGAGGGGGGTGGTGGTGGCTGGGTCAGAGAGCAGCCTGTGCCCTCCCTCTGCCCGCGGACTTGCTGACTGGTTCTCTGCATCTGTGTGTGTCGGCTCCTCTGCTCTGTCTTTGTCACTTTCTCCTCCCAGGAACCAGCACCCCTCCTGCCATCGCTGCCACGCCTGTCCCGGCCATCCCCGCCGCCCTGGGCGTCAACGGCTACAGCCCGGTGCCCACCCAGCCCACCGGGCAGCCTGCCCCTGATGCTCTGTATCCCAACGGGGTTCACCCCTACCCAGGTGGGGGTCTCTGCTGCCCACCCTTCTCCCAGCCGCCCTCCAGCCACCACTCCCCGCCGGCAGCTGTGACATACCTCCGGCTCCAGGCCTGGGGTTAGGAGGCCTCCTGCTCTGTCACCTGGGCAGGGGAGCCAGGGAAGCGCAGGCGCAGAGAGGCAAAGGGACTTGTCCAGGGTCGCACAGCCAGTCAGACTCAAGTCTTGCTAATGTCAGGGGAGCCCGTGCACGCCCACCCTCTCCTTTCGTACCCGAGCCCGGGTGAGGCTCGGATCCCCACCTGCCGGCCTCTGCTCTGCTCTCTCCAGCCCAGAGCCCCGCGGCCCCCGTGGACCCCCTGCAGCAGGCCTACGCGGGGATGCAGCACTACACAGGTGAGCCCGCCAGGCCTGGCCCCGGTGGGAGGGATGAAAGGCGGAAAGAGGCCCAGGAGCTGGGTCTGGGGCAGCTCCTTCTCTGACACCTCTCAGCCCTGCCAACTCCATTGCCTGGGCCAGGGGCGGGGAGACAGGGCTGGCGGGGAGGCTGGGGCCAGGGCATCTCAGGAGCCCCAGGAGCTCTCTGTCTCTCCACCCAGCAGCCTACCCAGCAGCCTACAGCCTGGTTGCGCCCGCGTTCCCGCAGCCTCCTGCCCTGGTCGCCCAGCAGCCCCCGCCTCCGCCCCAGCAGCAGCAGCAGCAGCAGCAGCAACAGCAGCAGCAGCAGCAGCAGCAACAGCAGCAGCAGCAGCAGCGGGAAGGTGCGGCCTGGGCGGCCCAGCTGACAGCCTTGGGGATAGGGGTGCCCCTGTCGAGGGCTTGGACTCCCTCGTGCCTAGTCCAAGCCCAGCTCTGGCCCCGTGGGTGGGGAGAGGTGGCTGGCACCCTGGCCCCTGTTGCCGGCCAGAACTGAGGGTCCTCCCAGGACCTGCTCCCCCAGGCCTTGGCTCCCGAGTCTGTCCCCCAGGCACCAAGCTCTTCCTGTCTGTTGCCACCCAGGCCCTGACGGCTGCAACATCTTCATCTACCACTTGCCCCAGGAGTTCACGGACTCAGAGATCCTCCAGATGTTCATCCCCTTTGGCCATGTCATCTCAGCCAAAGTCTTTGTTGACCGGGCCACCAATCAGAGCAAGTGTTTTGGTAAGAATACGATGACCTGAAAGATAAATCAGGGCACATTTTTGCCAAATTCCAAGAGAGGACAAGGCCTGGTCCACCTGAAGCACTTATAGTTGCCGTGGGCCCAGTATTTGGAATCCAGATTGTCCAAGAGTCAAAAACCCCCACCAATTTTGCACACCCGACACCCCTCCCAGCTGCTGGCCAGGCCTGTCTCTTCTCCAGAAAACCAGGGTCCCCTTTTCTCTTACGACCCGGTAAACCGCGCTCCGTGAGGTCCGGAGGCTCTGCAAGGGGATGTTAGTTGCCTTCAGGCCTCTGCCTGCAAGGCTCGGGGGAGAAAGCCAACCTTCTTGTCCTCCTGCTTCAGAAGTCCTTTAGGGTCTGGAAGCGTTGTTTTCGGCGGGGGGGGGGGGGGGGGGGGGGCAGAGGCCAAGGAAGGGGCTCCCCGTCAGAGAACGCTGGGAAGAAGGTCCCAGTGTGAGTGGCTCGGCTGCTGCATTCTCTCAACGGCCCATCGAGGAGCCTGCCTGCCTGCCTGCTGTGTGCTGGGCACTTTTCTAGGCGTTTCAGGGACCTGCAGGCAGCAGGGTGGTGCTGGGGTGGGCTGGGCCGGCCTTATGCCCCTCTCACCGCAGGCTTTGTGAGTTTCGACAATCCGGCCAGCGCCCAGGCTGCCATCCAGGCCATGAACGGTTTCCAGATTGGCATGAAGCGCCTCAAAGTCCAGCTAAAGCGGCCTAAGGATGCCAACCGGCCCTACTGAGGGCCCAGGTGGGTCCTGTTCCTGTCCTGTGACTTCTCCACAGCTGGGGACTGTGGTCTGTGTTCTGGGCACACACTGCAGCCAGGCCCTCCCTCAGACTGCCCCCCCCCCCCAACCCGCTCCCCCACGGCCTCAGGGATGCCCTGCCTCTGGTTGTTTTTCAATCATCCAAGTCTCACCCCCCAACACACACACACACACACACACACACACACACACACACACACACACACGCACACGCTGACCCGAGAGAGCGCAAAGCCTATCTATCTGTGTGCACTCCCCAGGTCTTCCCTAATATCTGGTCTCGTTTGTCTGCTGTGTCCATGTGTCTGTGTGTGTCTCTGGTTTTCCTTTGGGTTGGAGTGGAATTGTGGGAGCAGGGTTTGAGGAGGGTCGTAGACTCACCGGCTGCTGGAATATCGATTCTGAGAAGCGGGACATGGGGTCCCGGTGCCCTGGACTCCAGGTGATTTGCTATGTGGCCGTGGCCCCATGGGGCAGTGGAGAGTGTACAGAACAGACTGGGGGGCGTCCCAGCCTCAGGCCTCCCGGGAGCAGCTGTGGTTCAGGTGGCGGAGGCTGCGATGCTGGACTCCTGTGAATTTCCCTGAAGGGGCCCCTCCACCCCATAGCCCTCCACCCCCAACCTCGCGGCCTAGAGCTGTGAGCTTATGTTACTTTTATGTTGTTTAACCTCCTTTGGACCAAACCCCCGAAAAAATACAACCCAAGAACAATACCCACATTTTCTGTTTCTCCCCCTTTCCCCCCAATCCTGGCTGCTTAACTCCCCCCACCCTGGGGGCCCCCAGCCCAGGGCCCGTGTCCATTGTCGGCCGAAGCCCCCATCCCCGGACCCCTGCTCCGGGCCCCTGTAAGTTGCATGGAACGAGCGTGTTGTCTTTGGAGCCGATTGTTTGTATTTGGGGAGGGGCCGCGGAGGGAAGCGCCCCAGCCCAGGGTCAGGGCCGGGCCGCTCGCGGGACGTGCTTGGTTGACAGTGGTTGGTGACTGTGGTCTGTGTTCTGTGCATCTCTCCCCGGCTTTCTTCGTTCCTTCCCGAAAGGAATGAGAGCACTGGGGGCCCTGGGCTCCCCGCCTGCTCTGCCCGCCCCTTTGCCCTCCGCTCTCTCCTCAGGTGTCTGTCCCAACACGGCACCTGCTCCTCCTCCTCCGAGTTCTCTGCCTGCCTGTCTGCTGTCTGTCTCCTTGCCTCTCCCTCTGGTCCCTGTATCTTCCGATCTTCCGTTTCTCACGGGCTGTCTGAATATTTCCTTCCTAATATCTTTGGTTTCTTGTATCATCTACCTCCCTCCCTCCCACCTCCTCCATCCCTGCCCCTTGTCCAAAGGCTGGGGGGCCGGATGGTTCCGTTTGGACTGCGGCCTTTCTGCTGACATGCCCTCCTCAGCCACTCCAGCCGCCTCCCCCCCCCCCCGGCCGTGGCCTGGGCTGGCCTGCGTCCCCGTGGCTTCACCGTGTCTCCTTCCTTCACAGGTCTGGAGGCTCCGCACGAAGGGGCTCACGCCTGCCCGGCCCCAGCCCCCTCCGCACATCTCTGGGCCTCGATGGGGCTCTGGGGGCACAGGACACACCCACTCCTGCCAGCCGCCTCTCCGCAAGGGCCTGTTTCCTCCCAGGTGCCCTTTTGGCCTTTGTGAGGGAGCAAGGGACAGGCCTGAAGGCTTGGGGTACCTGCCTTCTGCGGGGCTCCTGTGCCGGGCCTCCTGCGCCCAGCTTTCGCACCCGCGTCCCCACCGGGGGCCTGTTCTACCTGAGCAGCGGCAGGGCCGCGGGGCTCCCACATGCTCCCCACTCGCCGCCCCAGCCTCTTCCCCACATCAGGGGCTTCTCAGAAGCTGGTTCTTGCTCCGTGCCACCCTGAGCTAGAGGTAGGACACCCCTAAACCCTGGGCTCCCAGCCCTAAAACTCACTGCCTCCCTAAGGGCCCCCTCTAAGGAGGTGTGGGGGAGCCCTGAGGGCTGCCTCTCCGCCAGTCAGCCACAGAGACCCTCCTCCTTTCACGAGGAAAAGACCTCCCCGAACCCCTAAAAATGTTTACAGTCTCTGCTGGTCCCTCCGTGTAAATACCACTACCAGCCGTGTGTGCGTTATCCAGCCCGGCCCGCCCGGCCGCTGCCATCTCTCCTCGGGGAGTTTAGACAATGTTTCCCTTGGATTTCTTCTCTCTTGATTTCTCCCTTTGCTTTGGGGGTAACTGGGTATTAGGGAGGAGGGGTGTGGGGAGGGATAAAGGGGTTTATTACCTGGTCATTTTCTTTAGGAAGAGGTTTTAGGGGAAAGAAGTGGGGTGGGGGTGGGAGTGGTACGGGGAGACCAGGGCGTCAGTTTCAGACATTTCTCTATGCTTAACTTATTTATTTATTGCATTTTACTTTTAAAGAGTTCGTCTTTTCTGTCTAAATAAAGAAAAAATATTAAAAGCATCAAATAAGAGTCCTGGAAGGCTGAGGGCAGGGGCTGGTGCACGCTGGGAGGAGGGAAGTGAGGTTTGGGCCGGGGGCGGGGGGGGGGGGGCTCTCAGAAAGGGCCGCCCACGCCTTTGCGTGGTGCCCAGGCCTCCATCCCATGACCCACACCCTCCCCCTTCTGTGGGGCTTAACTCTGCAGTGCTCTGTGGGGCGGGCGCCGAGGGGAGAAAGCAGGCCCCTCCTGTACCCCGCCAGGTCCCTCCAAAGGCCAAGGACTTCCGACCTGCCCTGCACTGGCCAGCGGGGACCCCGGGAGCGAGCTGTGCCACCGCCATTACAAAGCATTTACTCTGAATGCGTATTTCCTCACTTAGCCTCCCATCATCCCTGTGAGGCAGGAAGTCATGTTACACACAGGAAGATGGAGGCTTTGGAGGGTAATCAACTGCCCAGAGCCATGGAGCTGCGGGTGTTGAAACCAGGATCAGAACCCCAAGCCCATGATGCTCCCCTCACAGGTCAGCCACCTGGGCTTTGACCCGAGACAAAGGCTCCCGGGAGCAGGCGGCGGACTGTCTGAGCCGGGAGTCTCTGGGCTCCTGGACTCCCTGTGCCTGCCCTGGGGCTGGGGCAGGCGCTCACTTAGGTCGTCCAGGGCCGTTTGCTTCCAGGCATCTTCTTACCACCCGCCCTCCTCCTGTTCCTGCTTATACACGTGCTCACCTTCCCGCCACCACCTGGCCACCACCTGGCCTCGGGCCACAGCTGTTCTGTGAGAGGAGTAACTCCCACCACCCACTGCACCTCAGCCTTCTCTTAGCAACTGCCCCGCGCTCAGACGTGCTCAAGAGCAGCACCAGGTGACGTGCTACAGGCATATCTGTGGGCGCTGATTCAGGAGGGCAGGTCTCCTGGCTCGGAGAGATCAGGGATGGGACCTGACTCAGAAGGAAGAGAACCGTCAGATTCTTAGCCAGGCACCCGGCACCGAAATCTTAATTACAGGGGTGTGTGTGTGTGTGTGTGTGTGTGTGTGTGTGTGTACAGCAGGAGCTGCTACTGACATTATGATTTTCCCCCTCAGCTGTCTGTGACTTGGCAAGAGTTTCTGGGTCAGGACAGAAAGACTGATGGAAGGGCTTTTAGCCCAAAGGGCTTCTCCCAGAGGGATTTACTGGCTGGGGTTCTGGGCGGGCCGAGGGTCTCAGGGCCCACCCGACACACACACTGAGGAATGCCTGCATTGATTGCTGCCCCTGCTCTGAGCTGTGCCCCTCCTGGCAAGGCTGCAGCCAGACTTTCTCCAGAGAAGCAGTGGATAATCAAGGTTGAATGATGGGGATGAAGGAAACAGGAGTCTTCTGGAGGAAACGAACGACTTTTGGGCAGGGATTCTCCAGGTCCTTTGACAGCAAAACGTAGGCGGCCATCTGAGACAGAAGAGGGGCTCCTGACTGGTTCCTTGCACCAGCGGATTCTTCAGGCATGCTGGTTTCAAACAGGGCAGGGAGGGTGTACAGCAGGGATGGCTCTGTTAGCTTCAGGAATAAAATGGGACAGAGGACAAATAGGGTGACAACAGCATCACCTCACTTCAGACCAAGCAAAATGAAACTTAGCACCAGTTTCTTCTCAAATAATCGAGGTGCTGCTCTAACGTTAACGGCAACATAGAGAAGAGGGAAGGAAAAGAACTTTTCCAGGCAGAAGAGTGGAGTTGACAGGTTAATAGCAGGGATCAGGAGACGCCTTCCAGGAATAGAAACGAAAAGACATCTAGAAAAATGTCCTCACTCAGGGGGATGGTGGGGGAGTCTGGATAATTCCTTCGCAAACTCCCATTTCCCCACCTATAGTTTTAGAGTTTTGGCTCAGTGGTGGAGCATCAACCCATGAACCCATGAACCAAGAGGTCACAGTTCAATTCCCAGTCAGGGCACATGCCCAGGTTGCGAGTTCGATCCCCAATGGTGTGTGTGTAGGAGGTGGCTGGTCGATGTTTCTCTCTCATAGATGTTTCTACCTCTCTCCCTATTCCTTCCCCCATTCTCTAGAATATATATATATATAAAAAAAACATACCTATATATATAAAAGCCTAAGCGAATGAACAACTGGTCACTATGATGTGCACTGACCACCAGGGGGTGGATGCTCAACGCAGGAGCTGCCCCCTGGTGGTCAGTGCACTCCCACAGCAGGAGCGCCGCTCAGCTGACGAACAGGCACCAGACACCGGGCTCATGGCTGGCGAGCGCAGCTGTGGCAGTGGGAGCCTCTCCTGTCTCGGCAGCAGCGCTACAGCGTGGCGCCCGGCCTGGGCTCCTCCCCAGCCACCTGCCACTTTGCACACCACTACGTCCCCCGAGGGGTCCCAGACTGCGAGAGGGCACAGACCAGGCTGAGGGACCCCACCAGTGCACAAATCCGTGCACCGGGCCTCTAGGATATCCATAAAATAGGAAAATGACAAAGTCTATACATGTTACTGGGGGCTGGGAACTAAGATGTGTCCCAAGGATCCTGCCAGGATCTATCTGCATAAGGTCGAGGGAGGGCCCTGTGAGCCAGCGTGGGCTTTGTGCAGGCTGGCACCATCAACTGAAGTCTGAGGGGGAAGGAATCTTCAAAGGAGCCACTGAACACAAGGCTAGACCAGAGGCCTCCCAGATTCTTCCCCGCCCGCCCCGCCCCCCCCCCCCCCCTTCAAAAGATCACTGTTACTTGGGATAACTGGTTAAATGTTCCTTCCTGTTTCCAGACTGACCATTCTAACTCAAATCTCAAAGGTCCCTCTACACTGCTTCCCACACAACCCAAAGGATTTGTAACCTAGGAAACCAAAGAATAGTTTCATCAATAAATCAATTTATTTAAAAGAATATGTTACAATTAATTACACTAAGTGACATTACCAAACAATTTTAGAGTGGTTAGCTCTAGAACCAGGAATGAAAGAAACACTGCTAGCCATTATGTGTCTGTGTATTTTCTCTTCACATTTCTTAAATCACAAATAAAAAATACAAGATACTGCAGTGAAAATACAATTAGAGTTTCTCTCAAATAAATTAAAAGTGTGCATGGCCTGGGGAAAACTGAAGCCCAGCTCACTGGCTTAAAAAGGGAGCATGACATAAAACTGGTGTAACTTTAGCAGCTGGCCGCGTGCCTCGCCCCGTATCACTCCCCTCGTCCACTCCGATCTCCCCGAGCCCTAAGCTGCCCACACACCTGAGATGATTGCTGAGGAGGGAGCTGATGTTGTCCTGGTGAGTGAGGCCTGGCACGAATGCTTGGGTTTGGGAGAAGAGGAAGACAGGAGGTGGGACTGGACGATGAGGTGCTGGAGCACATCCGTCACCTCTACTCTCTCTCAGAATTCAACCTCACCATCCTCCCTCCAAAAGGAGGCTAATGTGACACAGAATCTGGTGCATGCTGGGAGTCCAACAGCACAGACGGTCCCTCCTGCGGCATTAGTCCACCAGCACACACTGGAGAGAAGGGAGGGCACAGCAGTCCCTCCAGGTCTGGGGACTTCAGACCAACCAGGATGCAATCCCTTTTAAGAAAACTGCCTCCTAGGAGCCAGACCCATAAGTTGGCAAATTCTGAGGTGAGAGGTCCACCTCCTGCCCATGCCCTATATACTGTTGCTCCAAGCATTGGGCTAGGAGCTACAAGAGGGGACAACCCAAAGCTACTGGCCTGGGTAACTAAAGGATGAAACCAGACGGGCCAGGCATGGGGATGCTGAACGCTTCTCATTCCTCCCCGAGAGCTCCCTCCAGGCCTGAGTTGCTCTGAGCACTCACCTGTGCTGAGCTCAGGCCTAGGGCAAGGGGAGGGCAGAGAAATGGAGAGCAGAAGATACAGAGCAGAGAGCCCCGAGCTTGGCCCCAGGAAACCTTTCTGTGGGGACAGGCTTCACGGGGGCCTGCACTTTCTCCCGATCAGGAAAAAAGCGGAGCTTTTACCAAAGAAGATAGAAACTGAGTGTGGAGGGGAGGACGGCAGGAGACCAGGGACATCCTGCTGGCTCCGCTGGGGCAAGGCAGGGGGAAGGGGAGCCCTTCCATTTCCCAGAGACAAACTGCAAAGGAAGCCTCCCTGGGCAGAACCCAGGACCAAGAGAGGGAGCAGGGACGAGAGAAAGGAACGCAGAGAAGGGGAAAGGAGTGTCACACTAACTGCTTCATGCAAACAAGAGCTGGATCCCCTGGAGCTCCACTGCCAGCCCGTGGCCCCACTGCAGGCGGCCTGCGGGGGGTGAAGAGAAGGCGCTGTCCCCCGTCCCCGGGCCTCCCCCACCACACGGCAGCTGGGTGGTCAGTGCTACAGCTTCAAGCAGGGGCTGTTCTACAGAGTCTGCTAACAGACCGCCAACCTGGGGGGGTCTTCACCCCTCTCCAAAGCACCAAGTGAATATGCCGGAAAGGGGACAGAGCAGCATCTGTCCACCCTAAGGGGCTGCCATGGGGCCTCCTGGATTTGTTCATTCCTAGCCCACGATGAGGGGACAGGGGCAAATGGCTGCGATTTTTTGTAGTTTGAACAAAGCTGGCGTCAAAAGCCTCTTTAGCATCTAGGAGTGGAAAATCAACGGATCTTCTTTCCAGGGTCCTTTGGCTCATCATTAAATTCATTGCAGCCAAAAGAAGTTAATCCCGTGACAAAGCCTTCAAATCAGGGATCACCCTCTGCAACTTTCAACACTCAGCATTCACATGTTTTGCACTCTGATTCCACCTGGGTGTGGAGCAGGGGAGAGAAGATAGGCCATCCTGTATGATCCTATACTCCCCTGGGGCCAACAGCTACCAGGATAACAGAGTGAAAGAGGGTTCACAATGATCTGCAAAAACAAGTTATAAAAAAAGGAACTTCAAAGCACCCCAACACTGCTCAGGGGAGATGACTACAACCAACTATGGTTGCCTCCCAGTTAGACAAAGCAAAAGATGCCACCCTAGGGTGGTTTTCGTTTAGAAGGTGAAGAAGGGAAAGGAAAAGGTTCAAAGATGTGTTTCCATTGCACCCGAGCCTGACTGAGAGCTCCCAGTGCCATGATCTGAAGACAGAGCCCGAGGGCCGACCATGTTGCCCTGCTCCAGTCAGCCCTGGCCCCCGTCCTGGGGTGTAGCTCTTAGATCTCAAACGGTCCACCTGCAAGGTCAGATGAGATCTTTAAGGAACAGAAAGGTTTTCCTTCAGTCTCCTTTCAATTAAACCCTATTCCCACTGCTCCTCCCTGGGTCCTCAGCTGGCTTGGATGGATGCAGTTTGGTTCACACAGACCGCTGACCCATTCCCAGTTTCCCCAAGGCCTGGGGATACTGTAGATCCCTCCCACAGCCGTTTCAGGAAGTCACAGAGAATGTCATAGTTATGGGTGGTTACTGGTCACAAATCGAGGAGGGAAAAGCTTATGTACATTGGGCATTTCTTCCTTCCTTTCCCCCACCTCCGTCCAATCTTTGTGCCTAAAGGTATCAACGTTAACTCTGGCCCCTAGTCCTACCTCTGCTTCAGAAAAGCAGGGAAATTACCACCAGGAAGTGTTTCAGGTTCCGGTGGCATTAACTTCCTGAGCTCCCCCTCCCACTGGAGACCAGTTGAGGGGGAGCACACAGGGGCCCTGGGGAAGCAGGAAGATGTGGAATGTGGCTACAAAGCCATGAGTGGGAGAGTCGGAGATGGGCCAGGAAAGATGTCTTGGAATAAGAGACCACACCCAGTCTGCAGACGCCCCTGCAGACCGCAGCCTGCTGCCCTTTAGGAACACACCCCTCACGTCTCCCCAACAGCTTCTTGGAAGAAAAAGAAACCATGCTCCTTGCTCCTCAGACTCTACAGTCACACACGAGCCAGAATCCTCACTCCATACAAAAAAGGGGGGAACCCAAGCAGGTTGTAAACGTTTCGAGTCCTTCATGAGGAGAGGTATTTTCCCTGTAAATTTTTTTTTTCCTTTTTAAAGTTTGTTTCAAAAGAAAGAGAGCAAGAGAGAAGTCATGAATTCTAGTGAAAGGTGTGTAAAAACACAAGCTAAAAAAGGTACTGCCATCAATATGAAATTTAAAAAGAAATATATATATGTATATACGTGCAGCTAATCTGTGTATATATAATTTTTACATACATACATATATATGTATGAACAGTGCAAATGGATGGAGTTCAGAGTTCCAGTCTTAAAAATATAGCACAAGAGAGTCCGTTGGTGCGAGGCCCAGTGAAAGGACAGACACCTTCGGCGAGTTGGCTGGGCTCATTCCTGTTCCTACCGTAACTCAGGTGACTCCTGGTGCTGACCCATCTGTTGTTTTCTACCGGCTCAATTCCAGAGACATGAAATTCAGAAGGACTATTATTATTTAGCTTAGGGCTTTTGAATATAATGACTTTTTTCCTTTTCCTCTTCCTTTGTGTTAATGGTTACTCTGTCTGACATGGGAGACGAAGGGGATAAGAGGATGGAGGTGAAGAGAAGGGAGGGGGTAAGGGAAGGCTAGGTGGCCACATCCCTCTGCTGTGACCGCGCCATCTGGAAAATGTTCTGAAAGAAAAAAAAGGAGAGTTATTGGGAAGCCTTCGATGTCGACATCCCCTCCCATCTGGAGACAACCGTTCAAACGGAATCAGAAAATGCACAACTGGATGACTCGATTGGATGGGCCTCTTCCCACTATAACTTCCCATCTAGAATCGCAGCCTTTCAGAGCTGGAAGGGACCTTGGCTATTCATTACCTGGCTCAGCCTTCCCGTTTTACACATGAGAGAAAACGAGAAAACTGGACTCTAGGGAGACTGATTTGCCCAAAATCACAGAGAAAAAAAAGCCAGGAGAGAATCCAGACCTGGTGCCCAAAGACCAGTGTGCTTTCTACTGTACCAAGAATATACATTTTCGTGTTCCTGATGCTACTGCTGACCCTCGGAAACATTTTCTTTGAGACTAAGTAGCTAATTATTCAGACTCTTCCTGATTCTGTTCCTGCACTGGCACCCAGACAGCAGTAAAGCAGGGCAAAGACCTGCCCACACACACACGCCCATTCGTGGTCAGCCGGGACAGGGCGGCTAACACCGAGGACAGCTACCCGTCTGGGTCAGGAGCAGCACGGAGGGTACTTTGATAAAAACAGGCAGAGGAGGGTCCATGAAGTCATGAGAGACGGGATAGCCTGCAGCCAATGGCCAGCCTCTAGACCGGGGGTGGGGGACCTTTCTTCTGCCAAGGGCCACCTGGATATGTATAACATCATTCACAGGCCATACAAAATTATCAACTTAAAAATCAGCCTGCTGTATGTGGTCAAACATTTAATGAACTCACCCCTAATGCCTTGGCAGGGCCAGACCGAATCATTTTTCGGGCCATATACAGCCCATGGGCCGGACGCTCCCCACCCCTGCTCTAGACAAAGGAAGAAGCAGGGCTTTTCACACCGTCTGTTCAGCATCCAAAAGCTAACCCTCTCTGGAAGAGTATCCTGGCTCACATGGGGTCATCAGCCTAACCAACAGTCCCAGAAAGATGGAGATGGAGGTAAGGGCCCAGGTTATGTGGCCCTAGGCTTATACATTTTAAACAAACAAAGATGAAATAATCAATTCGAGTTTGTTTAGAATTACCTCTTTTCTCCACTTGAGCTCACAGAACACCCTCTCGAAGCATTCATGCATGTAGTTGAACTGAAAAAAGAACATAGCAACACTCACTGACATCGCAGGACCAGGTACCACAGGGCCATCCATGCCTTTGAACTTCTGCCCTGAGCCACCCAACCTTCCAAACTTTCTCAGCCGAGAGAAAAACCCTGACAAGCCCCACAAACCCATAAAACCCTGCCGGGCTCATCTACGATTCTCTGGCTCCTCCTAGTGGTAACTGTGAGTCAAGCGGGATGTGAAATTGCCAATCCCAGTGGGGCCTCAAGGGACGACAGGAAGAACCCGGGACTCTAGAATTCAAACAGGTTCAGATCTCACACCCACTGCTCTCTCTGCAGCTCTCTCCACGTAAGCATTTAGTTCAAGAACTTGAAGCCCAATCTTCTCTCCCCAAGCATGCTTCCCCGTCTACCACTCACATATGGTGTGAAGATTTTAACCCATCGAGGCTTCTTTTCTCCTCGTGCATATTCAAAGCAGAAGGCCATTCCTTCTTCATCTGTATCCCATCGCTGCATCTCATCCCATTCAAAGGCTATTACCTGGTTCTAAACAACCGAGAACAAGAGTGTGAGTCTGGGAATGCGGGGAGCTTAATAAGGGTCTGAACCGGGCAGCAGAAGAGAGATGAGTGGAGATGTCTGCATCACTTCAGGGAAAAGATGACAAGAATAAAGGTCAGTGTAACACGTGAAGGTGAGGACCAGTGTGAATCCAGTGCGTGCTTATCTACTCCAGTCAAACAGTTTTGACATCATTCCACGACCAGAACTAAAACACAGCAAGAGAATGAGTGTCAAAGTATCGCCAGGGTTCCTAGCCTCAGCCCCAGGCTGAACTCTCACCTCCAGCTGTCCCTCCTCAGTGCAAGCATGAAGTTTAAAGTGCGTAATGCTGATGGCTGTGATCACGTGCCCCTTCCTCCTGGAGTCACAGGCACAGTGGGGAAAGATGATTTCATTGTAGCCTTCACAAGTTCTTAGCATGTTGAGGTACTAGGAAAAAAAAGGAAGGGAAAGCATGTTACTATGGAACTCAACCACCGTGAGTAGCTGCTGAAATGGCACAAGAACACAGAAACTTCTCGCCCAACAACCCAAAGACCTTGCCTCTGGTCTCACGCCCATCCCTAAGTTGGGACAGGACTCCGAGATGATCCTTTATCCCACTTCCAACCTCCAACCTTTCTCTACTTAGAAAAAGATACGCAAACGAAGCCAGAAGAGACACTAACCAAAACGGCTAGGACTAGAAGGGAACTCACAATGCCGCTCCGACCCTCTATTTTCACTGTACCTAAGGAATGGGAATCGAATCTATCCTTAGAATTAAGGAAAGGGGCTAATGTTTCTCCCCAACTCTTCTCCGATCAAAAGTTACAATGAACTCAGTGATGACGACTAAGCTGCCTGAGACTTTAATGCCACGGGTAACAATAAGTGGTAAGCCAGGTTTAATTTCTTGGTTACTGATCTTTTCTCTTCTAGTCCCCAAATTGGCCCCACCACCCCCTCGGTCTCCTTAAAAAGCATCTGGACCCAAATCAAGCGACAGGCATAATGCTATAAGCCTAATCTAGAGGTCTCTCAACTACTGACTCTAACTCAACTCTTTGTCCTTTCTCCTCTACAATTAAGGCTGGCCTCTCACTCAACTCACTATTTTGAGGTAAGAGAGGAGAGAGTAAAAGAAGACAAGTGGGAAGGAGAAGAGAAGAGAAATAGGGAAAAGATAAAAAAAAAAAAAAAAGACTCATGGACTCTGACCTGGTTTCCTCTCAGGGGCTGCCCGAGAAACAAGCAAATAGCCTTGCATATCACACAGGAAGAACAGGGAACACTGCTGATGTGTGTGGAGTGTTGGAGAGAAGACGAAGGCATAACACCCTAATAAATTTCAGTTAGACGGGCGGGGAGATTAGAAAAAACCAGAGGTGCCCTGTGCCTTACAAAGACAGAAGAGACATAGGCACAAAAAGGAGCCCTGGCAACCTGTGACTGGTACCAATGACTGGCACCTATAAGAGTTGCTACTGACACCAGGGACGGGAAGACCAGAGCACCCAGGGAAAAGTCACACCACAGGCTCCCTCCCCCCTTTCTATTTAGTTCCGCTTAGGTAAAATAACAGCAACTTGGAAGGGGAAAAATTATTTTATTTATTGTTTTTAATCCTCACGTGAGGATAAAATTTTTAGGACTGAACCCACAACTTAGGTGTGTGCCCTGACCAGGAATGGAACCCGAGATCTGTCGGTTTATGGCAGTGGTCGGCAAACAGTGGCTCACGAGCCACATGCGGCTCTTTGGCCCCTTGAGTGTGGCTCTTCCACAAAATACTACATGTGGGCACATACGTACAGTGCGATTGAAACTTCGTGGCCCATGTGCAGAAGTCGGTTTTCGGCCTGGGCGAGTCTATTTTGAAGAAGTGGCGTTAGAAGAAGTGGGGGTATGTTCGCTGAGGTCGACCCCTCAGATTGAGGACGTTTTTAGCCAAGGCCAGCTTAGGAGCACCCTAATTAAGTTAATAACAATGTACCTACCTATATAGTTTAAGTTTAAAAAATTTGTCTCTCCAAAGAAATTTCAAACATTGTACTGTTGATATCTGGCTCTGTTGACTAATGAGTTTGCCGACCACTGGTTTATGGTGATGCTCCAACTGAGCCACACTGACCAGAGTACAAGGGGAAAAATTACAAAGGGTAGCAAGAACACAGGGTTAGGGTCAATTCAGAAGTGCCACAATACTCCACTTGCATAATTTTTCGTCTCCCACTTCCCCTTCCACCACCCTATTCCATCCCCCTTTATCACATCCTTCCTGTATGTGTAATAAATATGGATACTGCTTAACCTTGCTATTGGCACGATGAGCAGAAAGAAATCCAGGCCATTATACTTTGGAAATATGACAGGCAGTATCATAGAAGAGAAGTTTTCTGGAGTCATAAGCAGCAAAGACTGGAACAGGAAGCAGTACAGAGGGTTGGTCAAAAGCCTGGGCTTGAATCCTGGCCCCATCACTTCCTAACTGTTGGGCAACTACTGAACTCAAGGAAATTATTGAACTCCAAGGAGCCTTGGTTTCATCTTCTTACTAACAGCCTATATCAGTTATTTGCAAGGATTACAATATTCAGTGCATAATTAGGTATTCAATAAATGATAGCTTAAAAAATAATTTTAAAGGCTCTGTTATCTTTAGCCAGAGGATTCAACTATTTTCTCTCTCAAGAACGCCCTGTGGCCCTAGCCGGTTTGGCTCAGTGGATAGAGTGTCGGCCTGTGGACAAGATGGTCCCAGGTTTGATTCTGGTCAAGGGCATGTACCTTGGTTGCAGGGTCCTTCCCAGCCCGGGTCCTGGTCTGGGCTCATTCAGAAAGCAACCAATTGATGTGTTTCTCTCACATTGATGTTTCTCTCTGTCTTTCCCTCTTTCTTCCATTCTCTGTAAAAATCAATGGGAATCCCTAGCTGGTTTGGCTCAGTGGCTAGAGCATCAATCAGCTTGTGGACTGAAGGGTCCCAGGTTCGATTCCGATCAAGGGCATATGCCCAGGTTGCAGGCTTGATCCCCAGTAGGGGGCGTGCAGGAGGCAGCCAATCAATGATTCTCTCTCATCATTGATGTTTCTCTCCCCCCTTTCTCCCTTCCTCTCTGAAATCAATAAAGATATATTTTTTAAAAAAATCAGTGGAAAAATGTCCTCCAGTGAGGACTAACAGCAACAACAAAAGAATGCCCTGTGACCCCAAGCAGAGGAGCCTGGGGCAGGGGCTCCCTCTTGCACTTTGTACAGCTGGCTTCCAGGGCTCTTTGCTGTGTTGATAAGCAACTTGACCCTGGGCTTAACTGGGAGGGAGTTCTGTCTTCATACCACCACCCAACCCAAAGGCAGGGATCCATTTGTAGTTTTTGACAACTAAGCATTTCTCTTCTGTACAGAATCCAATAAAAACTTCTTATGCCTTGCACCTTTAAAAAAAAAAAAAGCCCTGAGAAATGATATATATGGAAATTACTTATAAAAACTCCAGCGGGGGGTGGGGGGGAGCACATAAGTGAGACAGATGAAACATGAATGGCAGGAAGTTGAAGGCTCTTAAGTTGGGAGGCTAAATGTACTATTCTTTCAACTTCTTTATATATTTGAAAATTTCTATAATAAAATGTTAGAAGAAAAAAAGAAAACTTCCCTGCAACCAGGCCTGCAGCTCTTACTTCAGCCTTCCTCCTAATACAGTCATTAGAAGCTTTCTGCATGCTCAATAAGCAGCAAATTCTGCTCAAAGATGCTTAAGAACTCTGCAAATGCCAGGAGGTGTCAGAGTCTTGAGACTAGTTCTGTTCATGTACTTCAACAAAAATGGCTTTACATGTAACACATTTGCTGAGAGTTCTCTTCTTTGAGAGGCAACACTCCTATTTAAAAAATATTTCTGCCATATTTGGATTACCATACAGATTTTTTAAAGAGGGAGAAACCTGCAAAGGGAGAAATTAGGAAAGGACACAGAAGAGATGTGGAGCTCTGCGTATCTTGAATTCTCGCTTTGTGACTTTGCATAGGTTACTCCAGCCAGGCTTCCCCTCTGCCGTCTGGGAATGAAGGACACTGCCGCCACCCACTTTTCTCTGATGTAGGAAAAAACACGTGCTTTGAAGAGCCACACAGACATGGATTTGAATCCTAGCTCTCCTTCTGAAGAGCTTTATGATCTTGGGTAAGAATCTTCCTTCCTCAGACTCCACCCCTCCTCTGCTTGGTTGTTATAAGGAGGAAACGAGAATGTACACATAGTATCCACAACAGTACCAGACGCCTAAGATATGCCCTATCCCCTTTGAATAAAAAAAAAAAAAGCGGACTTATCCCTCCATATTCAGAAATGTAGTCCTTGAAAACAAAGGACCTTCAGGGGAATTCCTAATGTAGTTATAAAATAACCTGAGTGCAAACTAAGGGCACCTGTGGCCTTAATGAGAGGACAGAGTTTAGTAAAGTTTCACTGGGGAAACTTAAGGTTTTCAAGATTCTCGGGTCAGGCAGCGTTTCTCAACTGTAGGTGGGCAATCTCTACATTCCTGGACTTGCACAAAACATAAAGGGAAGAAAGATTTAAAGTTTATATACACCCAAAATTTCCAAAAGAAAAGTCAATTTTTGTTTTCAAACAGATTTTAAACACAAAATTTTCCTGTCCATTCTCTTCTCAGATTAAATTTTGAGTAAATATGTATCCTAAATAAGCTTCCTTGATTCACATACCACTCAGATGGTGGCCCACATTAGACCAGAGAAAAAGGAAGGTATGGCATGGGGTATTTGTGAATGTTGAATATTTAGCAAGGTAGATCGATAAAGGAATAGGACACATTAAAGCAGGGACTCAGTACTCAACAGAGCAGAACACTTTAGGTGAGTGGGTTAAGGTCCATTCCGGAGAACTCTCTGTCTCCCAAACCACCTGCCAAGGGTCAAACCAGGGCTCAGACTGAAGTAAGTGCTTGAGAGGAACCTTGGGAGCCGACTCTCTCAAACCCCCGAGGCGGCTTGTTCCAGAATCACCAGGGTGCTTCTGTAAAAATCTTAACAAAATGCCTAGGTCCTATCCACAGAGATTCTGGCTTAGTAAATGGAGGCGGGCCAGATACTTGCACTGTGAGCAGGCTTCACAAGTGAGTCCCATGACACAGAGCTGGGGCCACACGCTGAGAAACACTGACTTTCACATTTACTGCCATGTGTGAAATCACTAAAAATTATGTTGAGAAACACTAATAGAAATTTCTTTCTTGTCAGTTCAACAATGGCAAAATCAGGCTATTCCAACATAAGAAAATCTTAAGTTCCATATGTTTGCTGTTTGTGTAAGAGTAAAAAAAAAAAGAAAATATAAAATCTCTCTTGCACATCACATTCTCAACCATCCAAATCTAACTCTGTAAGTAGAAAACAAAACAAAAAAACATTTTTTATCACACTGGATCTTACAAACTATGGCAAAGACATGAGCTGTCCTCTGTATTTGGAAAACAAGGAAACTTACACAAGACTTATTTATCTATCAAGAACTCTAGAGTATTTCTTAAGATTCTACTTGATGGCTGGCAATCTGAACATCCCATTTTATAGAAAAGAAACTAGGACTGAGAAGTCTGTTGAATTGTTGAGGTTCTCACAGTGATCTGACCTACTCTAAGGCCTATCAAGCATCCTAAGTTGCTATAGATAATGCATCAAGACTTATGGGCTCTGAGGGGTCCATCTGAATTGAAGTTTCAATGTACTGACCATGACCACTGACTAAGTTAATGTCTTTGAACATTACTACTTGAACACATGAAATTATCCTATATAATAAAAGTGTAGTGTGCAAATTGTCCCCTCGAACGGAGGTCGTCCGGAAGTTCAACCAGGGGGTGGGGCCGGCCAAGGGAAGGGAGGGAGGCCCTGGTCAGCAGCCGCTAGGGACCCTACCAGTGCACGAATTTCATGCACTGGGCCTCTAATACTTAAATAAAATTCAAACTTTGGTGGGATTTTCTTTAAAATCTGACTATGGTATTATGGGGCTAGTATACACTTGTATGTTGGTACTAGGTTTTCAAGACAATAGAATTCCATAAATGTTTAAGCATATTTTATACTCAATTCCAATGACCCATAGAAAACACATCAGTGGTCCAACTGTATTCGAGTTCTTAATGGGTGATTACAAGATACAAACTTGAATTTGAAAATGATTTCATAATAGATTACTATGCTTGTTAAATTCAGATTTTCTATATTTTGCCACAGAACAATACAAGACTATTTATCTAGCACCTCATACTGTGCCTGGCACACATTCGGTGCTTAACAAGTACTTCTGGTAAAATGTGTAAATGGATGATAGTGTGTTTGGAGTAGTACTACATGTGCAAAAAACCAGTATGTATTCTATACTGGTATTACCAAAGGCCCTTATGAAGTTACTCTAAATCCACTGGCTTTGGAAAAAGCAAAGAACTACTGCAGAGGCTGATGGTCCTTTAGTATTTGGCCCTTTTCATCAAAAAGATGCAGAGGTATTGGTCAGAATCATGCATTAATACGTAAAAGACAATGCCATTATTTTAAAGAACAGGAAGTTGAGTTTTAAAATACTGTCTCCCACTTATTAAAATTCCCTTAAACAAAATTCAACAAATTAATAGACTTGATTCAATTTAAAATACTTTTTATTGCCTATTTAGTCTATTGGTATGTAGAACATTCGTAGATAGTCTCTTTCTTTTTTTTTTTTTTTTTCGTAGATAGTTTCTTGATCTTTGGCAATTTACTTTTCATCATATAAGTGAGAAAATAACTATCCCAGCTAGACATAATATATTCTAGTGATTTATAAGAATCACTGCCATTGCAATTACTGCCTTGTGTGAAATCCTGAAAAATTATAATTAGAAAAATTTCGACTATATATAAATTTGCCAAGAAAAAAATTTTAAAATTCTATGAGTGGAAGTTTTGTAAGTGTTCATTACAAATTTTATTTTTGACAATTTCCATCCTTGTATATATGGCAGATACAAATTAAAAACTAATTTTAAAACATTTAAGGAGTATTCTAGGCAGCCCTCTGAACAGAACTTTCTGTGATAATAAAAATGTTCTATATCTGAGCTGTCTAATACAGTAGCTACTGGCCAGATGTGCTATTCCACATTTGAAGTGTGGCTAACACATCTGAGGAATTGAATTTTAAATTTTATTTAATTTAAATGAAGTTAAATTTAAATGCCACATGAAGATGGCAGCCATTGAACTGACCAGTACAGCTCTAGCATATGATACTAACCAAAAGCACTACTGCACATAAATGTTTAAGCAACTGCAGAGATTGAAGTTATAAAAACAAATGATTTTGCTACCTCTAAATCACAACGAAAATAATTTCTAATGTAAAAAACCTAATATCAATTCTTACGGAATCTTATCTTTATCATATTAAATGTTTTGCACATCTTTGTTTTAGATTTTTTTCTATCAAAAAGAATTTCATTTGGTTAGTATTTATAATAAAGTTACGTATTTACATATAACAAAATAAGCTCTTTGTGGGCTAAACGGAGGAACACCATGGACTTCATGTCAAGGCCTATATCCCCTCCTTTTTAAAAATTAGTTAAGCCACTGACCAGGTTGCAACATCTTTCAAAAAAGATTGGAACAACAGGTTTAAGAGCTAAGAGGAGTTATTTTCCAAAGAGATTATGGGGACATAAACCTACCATGACCATTTTCCTTTGTTCATACAGCTTCTGTAATTGGTAGGACTTTTCCTCTGCTTTGATGTAGCCTTTTTTCACATCATCGACAGCCTGTCACCAAAACAAAGGCAGGAAAGAAAGAAATGTAAAAATCACTATCAAGTACATTCTTAATAGAAATAGAGACAGATTTATTTTCAGAATAACTTTTATGCATATGGACCATCGCATCACTGGTGCACTCTGCCACCTGGATGTATTTACTGGAATAAGCAGCATGTATGGAGTGTCTGGTATGTACTCAAGGATTGTTCTAGGCACACGAGGAATCTGGTTTCTCATGTTAAGAGATTTAAACTCTGGTTAATTTATATATGTGCAACAATTAGAGAACATTAAAAGATAGCATATAACACTGTATTAAAGGTAATAATGAAATAACAAAAATGTGTGGTATAGATAGTAAGATACATGCAGTCAGAACATGAGAGCTTCTTGCTAATTGTAGTTATCAAGGAAGTCTTGGTTGGGCCCACGTTGAATAGAAGAATCTACTAGCTATAGTCAGGAAACAGGAATGGGTTTGAGCTTAAATACATTCAGGAGACAGATTTGCCTAATTTGAATAAAGGGTATATGGTTAAGGGACAATGAAAGATAATGCGCTGGAGGGATAGGTTAACAGATGAGGAATGACCCTAAAAAGCAGGCACAGGAATTTAGACTTAAGGACAGTAGGGAGCTAAAATAAGCAATTTAAAAAATTTTTTTAAAGGAAGATTGATTTGTATATGAGTGTCAAATGAATTAAGCTAAGGAGAGAATAAAATGAGAGACTGAAGATGTTGTCATACTTTAAGCACGAAATGAAACAAGACCTTAAACTAGGGGAGCAGCAACTGTAAGAGAAAGTGATAAATCTGAGACCATGAACCAAAAAAGTCCCCAACAAGACCCGAAACAAGCATGAAGATACTTATTCTAAACAACTCCTGGTTTGGCTAAATGAAATATGCAACCCCTTCCAAACCTCATTCCACCCCAATAAAAATGTTTAAATCTAATAGGAGGAAAAACTGACCATTGGGAGAAAAAAAGAATAAATAGAATCATTTGTCCAGGGCATTCAGAATCTAACCTCAGTGAGTTACTGCAAGGACAACTCTATGCTGGCACCCACTTGAACTCTTATCAGAAGACTGACAACTTCCTTAAGTTCTAGGAACCACACATGGATATTAACGTCCAGCCGGGGACTGCCTAACGGAAAGATTATGCCCGTTCCTCCCCAATCCTAGCCATTCAAATGAGGGCTCACTTAGGCACAGAGGATCTAGTCACAGAGATCAGGATGCTCAGTAAGAATGGCCACACAATGTCCTGAAGAACCTGACCACTTTGTGTTTTATTTAACCACCAAAAGACATGACTGCTCCAGGCCAAATTAAACCAATTACTACTGGAAAGCTGGGAGAGAAGTAAAGAGGGGAAACAAATGCTGCTGGTCTACCTATTTCGTTTCCCATGTAACAAAATGTTATTTAGCTAAGAGAAAAGGCTTTTCTGATGAACAAATGAAAATACTGTATTTGTTATTATTCATGTCCCCAATACCTAGGACTGTATCTGACTTGGAATAGCACTTAAATATTTGAACATTACCCTAGGACAGAAGTGGGTCAGAGTGAACATCTACTCCAACTCTAAGTGAACTATTTTCTTTTCTTTAAAAAAATTTTTTTTTTATTGTTGATATTACAGAAATCTCCCATTTTCTCCCCCTTTACCCCCCTCCTCCCAGTCAACTATTTTCATACAGGGCAGTAAAAATGTTCTCTCCTCTCCTCTTTCACTTCTAAACAAGATTATACTGCTTGAACGCGTAGAGGGGATAAACAGGTGATGGGGGGGTGGGGGGAGATTATATTGCTTGACTACCCATGTGACTCACCAATTCTTCTTCCACAATAACCAAACACCAACTCCTCTCAATTCATGCAAACATTCATTTTGTAAAAACTGCTGACAGTTCTCGTCTGCTACTATCTCCTTTCCTGTTCTTTGTCCTTGCAAGTTTACGCCTTTAAAATGCCATGACTATTATTTTAGCAAGCCTTCAGGAAGGAGTAGTTTAAATGGGTGTACAACCTGCTAGATTTAGCCAGAATTTAAATACATTCTACCATGAATTTCAATATTACTAATTTCTTTAAGGAAAAGGCTCATTATCATCACTATTATCTCAATTCTAAGATGCTCATTTTTTCATAGTTTATCATCTCTAAAATTGGGATGTATCTTACAATCAATGATGTGTCAGTTTAATTGGTAGCTCTTTCTTAAAGTAATTTCTATCAAAATTGGACATTCATAGAGTTTAAAGCATATTCATAGAGTTTAAAGCATCATGTAGTTCTCTTTCTTAGCAGCACATGAAATAATAGCGCATCTTACAATCGATGGCATCTTGGAATTGATGAAATAACCACCATCAAAATATGATATAAAAAATAACTAAAACCAAGAGGAAAAAGTTAATATTACTTTCTAATTGGCACAAATGTTTGCCCAGTTAAGCAAAAAATCATTTGAATCCTTGTGCCCTGTTGCAAATGTAAAATAGTGTATGTAGCTGCTATGGAAAACAGTATGGCAGTTCCTTAAAAATTATAAATAGAATTATCATAAAATCCAGTAATCTCAATCTGGTCATATTAAAAGCAAGATTTTGAAAAGATTATTTAGCCCTAACCGGTTTGGCTCAGTGGATAGAGCGTTGTCCTGGGGACTCAAGGGTCCCAGGTTTGATTCCGGCCAAGGGCATGTACCTTGGTTGAGGGCACATCCCCAGTGGGGAGTGTGCAGGAGACAGCTGATCGATGTTTCTCTCTCATCAATGTTTCTAACTCTCTATCCCTTTCCCTTCCTCTCTGTAAAAAATCAATAAAATATATTTTAAAAGGAAGAAAAGATTATTTACACACCCATGTTCATAATCCTCCTATATAATAAAAGGCTAACATGCAAATAGACCGAACGGTGGAACAACCGAACAACCGGTAACTATGATGTATGCTGACCACCAGGGGGCGTGCACGGAACATTGTGGGTGTCGGCCACGGTGGGATGGTGGCAGTGAGCAGGGACGCCAGACCAAGGCGCCTCGCTGGTTGCTGTCATCAGGGCAAGCCTAGGGTGGTTACTGAAAATTCTTTGCTCCCGTGCACCGCGGTCCTGCCGGGTGCTCGCAACCTTTGCTGGCACCCGCACCCGCTGCCGGCGCCAGCCCTGCTCACACCCACTGCTGGCCCCTGGCGCCAGCCCCTATCGCTTGGCACTGTCAGTGGGTGCGAGTGGCAGCTACCGGCCCTGATCGCCCCTGAGGGTTTCTCTATCTCCCCCTGCTCCTGAGGGGTGATTCGGGGCAGCAGCCAACTGCTTGCCCTGGCTGACGACGCCAGCCCCAACTGCACTGCGCTGTCAGCGGGTGTGAGAAGGGCTGGCGCAGTCAGCACATGGGAGCGGCAGCGGCAGGAGCAGGGCTGCCGGCAGACAGGAGACTGGGGGCCACGGTGGGAAGGGCCAGGCGGGGATGCAGAGGATGTGCTGAGACCTGCCCCTGTGCCCACCACAGCCTTGCAGCCCACAGTTCCTTTTAAGGTGCAGTGGGCCCCTAGTAGTATTCGTAATAGCCAAGTGATGGGGAAAAGAACCAATGTCCATCCACAGGTGACTAGATAAGTAAAATGAGACATATACATACAATGAAACATTTTGCCTTAAAAATGAAGGAAATCCTGTCCACTGTTATAACATGAATGAGACATTATGCTAAGTGAAATAAGCCAGTCATAAAAAGATAAATACTGTACGATTCCACTTACATGATCAGGAAACAGATCTTAGCAAAGCTATGCTAAGATTATGCCCTATGTAGAGCCTACACTTGAACCAGATATTCCGACTCCTAGCTAATGTTCTCATTGCAACAATACAGGGCTCTGCTATAAATTCGTTATTTGTAGAGTTGTAATAATATAAACACTGAATACTGATTTAATCAATATTATAATATGCCTATATCAGGAAGAGATGAAAAGGTACAGGTATTAGTAAGAATGGAGAACAAAATGGAGCTAGAGTCTCATTTTTTAGTGGGAAATGAAGAGATACTGTCTGAATTTGAAAAACCAAGTAGGAGCAACATGACCAAGTTATAACAGCAACATAGACGTAAATATGAAAGAAAAAAAAAACAAAGCTAAAGGAGGTGAAAGTGATTGCCTTTGTGGGGAGATGAAGATAAGTGGGGGCAACTAATATTTTTCATAATAACCTGTGTAGAACTACATGATGCTTTAAACTCTATGAATATGCTTTAAACTCTATGAATGTGCAATTTTGATAGAAATTATTTTAAAAGGTACATAGCCATAATGCTCATTTTCTGTTGTTTAAATAAATATATTTTAAACTCCAGGATATCTTTACTTCTTAAGCTTATTTATATTTTGTGAAATGGGATAGCACATTTTACAAACTTAACTAAGATTCAGGAGGCAAAGCAGGTTACCCAAGGATTCACACTGAATAGGCAAATTACCCACTGAATACAAACAGAAAAAAAAATCGGGCCTTTCTAGGAAGACCAATCCACCTACCTGATGAAAGAAGTAGGTAACAGCAAGGTCATTGTCATTTAAGAGGATTTCTTCTTCTGTTGTAAAAAGCCACTTTCGAATGGTCAGGCAGGTGCCTGGCACAGCTGATGTGTAATTCTGGACATAGAGTTTATGAGGAAATTCATTAGGTGCCAGCTTACGTACTAAAGAGAAGACAAAACAAAGAAAGCTAGAGTGAAAAGATATATAAGGAATTTCCCTAGTGTAAACTGCAGATAAAATACAAACAGCCAGATAAAGAATGGCAGGTTATCATTAACCAGAACCCTGGCTTAGACCCGTTACAGAGCACTTCCTCGGGACTGACCATGTGTCCAGCCAAATCTATCCCTGGGAACTATGACTATGGCCAGTCGGGCTCAAACTGCCTGACTTCTATCACCTGAATGACACACTGTTCAGTTAACAGGCCGACTGCAGACGGCATCGACTACAAAGTCTATTAAAATATCTGATCCATCATCTAGTAAGTTACAGTGATGTCCAGGGAACATCTTTAAAGCAAGCCTCTCCGCTTACCCAGCTATGGTGCTTTCAGAGTCTCTGCTGTGGTAATTCTCAATGAACTGCTTTCATTGTTAGAGTTGAAAGGCTCTCCCCACCCCACCCCCAACTCTAAGACACTCATCCAGTGAAAAGTGTCTTCTGAATACCATTACTTCCTCTTTTTAATAATGCACAAGCAGGATAAAACTCTACCACTTTTAATTTCTATATTGATTTTCTTTGAAAAGACAGTTTTCTTCTTTTGATTGATGGCTACTTGGCTTTCTAACACTGCAAAAGACAGACTTAATATTTGCTATTTTATTTATTAACTAAAGTTTAGAAAAGAAGAATATTAGAATCCAAGTGTCCAGGTTCCCTGGCAATCCTTTGTTTTTGTTTTTAAAAAACAAGCAAGAATTTAGTGACCGCAGCAAAAACATGCTTAGGACAGGGAAACAAGGCCCACTGCTCCCCTGGCTGCAGTCTCCTGGGTCCCTCAGAGGTTAGGGGACACGTGCCTGGGAGGGGAAGGAGAGGGAAAGTGGAATGGCATGGCGTGCTCCCTGGAGGGAGAGTGCCCCTAGCAATCCTTTGTAACATTTCTATCTCCTAGTTAGACTGTAGGGAGTTGGCAAAATAAAGAATAGGAACATTATTCTACATTGACCTGGGACAGTAGGCCAACCCAAGCCTAACAACCCCCCCCTTTTCTGAGATGAGGAAGATCTGATTAATTAATATTATGTCATTTCTGGCGTGTGTGTGTGCGTGCGTGTGTGTGTGTGTGTGTGTGTGTGTGTGTGTTCGGTGTGGAAAAGACCCATAAACTGTAGGAAATAATTAGGAAATCTATGTCATTCAGGGCAAGCACTCAGACTTCCTCCCCCCTTTGTGGTTTCAATGGAACCAGTGTGACCAACATCCCTAGCTTTTATAAAATAATATATAAGGCAAGCTTCCTGTCATGATGTAATAAAATTTCCTAGGAGGAGGATATCTATTCACAAAGAAACTTAAAAGATATGCATTAAAGCAATGGCTTTTAAGCAATTTATCTTTTTCTTAACTCCTGAAAACAAAAAACTAATCTTAAAAACCTACAAAAAACACAAAGCACACTAAAACAAATTGTTGCTAAATAGAACCACCCCTTTCTTTAAGGCTGTTTCAATAGAATGTATTATTTTTGAACCTCTGATTTAAAAGAACCTCATGAAAGTATCCCACTTCAACCCTCGGTGCAAGTAACTTATACTCACAAAAGAGGAAAAGGATCACTAGTGACCAGATATCATTTGACTTGGACTTAATGGGATTTGCCTGGTCTGCTTGTTGGATCCGTCCTAATAAACAGAATCTCCCCTGGTCTGCAAGCTCATTTCTAGGCAAATAGTTTCAGTCTGACAGCTTCTGGGAGCTTCAGTCTGACAGTGTTAGAATAAAATACCCCCAAACAAAACTTCATGTTAGCCACAGGCACTTACCAAAGGAATGATTGATCACTTCAAATAAGGCAAAGTAATTCACTGTTGTACTGTCCATGCCAACCTTTGCTGCAATAGCCTAAAGTATAAACAGGATAGATTAGTTTCAAGAAAACTAAATCAGCCAGACTGGCATGGCTCAGTGGTTGAGCATTGACCTATGAGCCAGGAGGTCACAGTTCAATTCCCAGTCAGGGCACATGCCAGGGGTTGTGGGCTTGATCTCCAATGTAGGGAGTGCAGGAGGCAGCCAATCAATGATTCTCTCTCACCATTGATGTTTCTATCTCTCTCCCTCTCCCTTCCTCTCTGAAATTAATAAAAATATACTTAAAGAAAAAAAAGAATACTTGAGCAGACATGAAGGAGCTTCCACTGGTCAAAGATGGAACAATTTGAGTATCACAAAAACAATACATGCTACTGATTAAATCATGCTGAGTACCTAAAAACCCACACAATACTAAAAAAATAAAATAACCTCATTGGACATCATTGGAATCAACTAAGGCACCAATTCTTTACTCTGAAAATTGGCAATAAAAGGAAAGGAATATTTACCCCTCCCTTACCAAAAACTGTACTTCAGGATAACTAAATACCCACAGCTGATCAGAAAAAGTTCTTTACACAATAAGTCTACTTCAGTGGTTCTCAGTCTGTGGGTTGTGACCCCTTTGGCGGTCAAACGACCCTTTCACAGGGGTCGCCTAAGACAGTCCTGCATATCAGATATTTACATTACGATTCATAACAGTAGCAACATTACAGTTATGAAGTAGCAACTACTTCAACCAAGAAAATAATTTTATGGTTGGGTCACAACATGAGGAACTGTATTTAAAGGGCCAGAAGGTTGAGAACCACTGGTCTAGTTAATAAATGTGAAGATATGAGAGAATTAGAAAATCAACACTTTACAATCCTTAATGAAACCACAGGTTAAGGGAACAATCATCAGTGATACACTCATTGAGAAAAGATCAATGGAGAACTTTACAATGGAGAGATCAGGTATTGTATCCCTCCTGGTGAGAAGCAGTATGAAGAATACAACACTGATAATAGCTGAACCTGAATCTAATCAAGCCTCCAGAGAAAACTTCCATCTATAAAAAATATAAGGAGAGAGCAAGACATACTACATGACACAAATATATAAAAGAAACAAACAGATAACTCAGAAAGTGGGACATTCCACAGGACACAGACCCAATTTCTGCAATTACACAAGGACATGGGAAAAAAGTTGGAGAAGGGAGGAGAGACTGCTCTATTTTAAAACAAACATAAAAATCAAATGTGATCTAAAGACCTATTTAGATCCAGATTTTAACCAACCAACTATAAAAAACCATTATGTGATAATTGGGAAAATTTGATTGTTGATTTGTTATTAGTTAATATCAAGGAAATATTGTTAATTTTTTAGGTTTGATAATGGCTTTGTGGTTATGTAGGAAGAATGTCCATATTTTATAGAGATGTATACTAAAATACACACAGGTCCAATAACATGAAATTTGGTTGAAAATATTCAAAAAAGGGGGGAAAAAGGATATATAGTGCACATGTGGAAGAATCTTGATGACTACTGAGTGAACAGATACAGGTTCATTGTTCTATTCTGTTTTCATGTACGTTATAAAGTTTTTTTACAATTAAAAGGGGCGAGGGGACTAATCAGAACCACTACTACCTGGGATACCTTTCTTTCAAGGACAAAGTAATTTCATATTAACAATAATAACATCAACAACAGTAGCTAACATTTAATAAACTTATGTGCTAGATACTCCAATCACTTTATATGAATTAACTTATATAATCCATCTTCCTTAGCTTTGAAACATGCAATGTCAAGTCTACTTGCTCAAGTTTACTTTACCTGATATACTTGGTCTGTAGTACTGTTCTTTTTAACCCTGACTGTAACTGTTGTTCCATCTGGTAATGCTACTCTCAGCTCTACGTCAGACACACCATTGTAGTTCTGGGGAGAAAGACACAGAAAAAGAATTTATGACCCAGTATATCCTCATTCTCCTTGTTAACATGCAAGCTAAACAACAACTTAACATGTGATAGAGAGAAAATGAGTTCCGATGAAAAGGGGAGAAAAGACACCTTATAAATCAATACATTTACAAGCCATTAAGCTGACTTTAGAATGCAGCAGCAGTTAACCTTTAAGATGAACAGGGAGAAAAGAAATATGTTGAAGTCATGTTCACATTTTAATACAGAAAACTCGTGTGAAACAGACTAGGTCAAACACAGATGAGGTTTTTTGCTTATTTTCAAACATTCAGAACTCACAAATAAGAAGACAACTGAAAGCTATAGTTTCAACCAATATTCTCTGGTTTTATATGGTTAGGCATGTTAGATTGGCTCAAGAAGTACCATAAATTCCTTTCTGAATCCTGAAATAATCATGACACCCTTGAAAGGAAATGGATGAAACTCAGGAATCTGAGTTAGTCTGATGCCCAATTTTCTTCTAGCAAAGAGTAAACAGTACTTATTCTCCTTAATTCCAAAGAAATCATTCACTCTCACTGGTTTTGATGATTAACACATTCCTTAACAGATTTCTGACCTTGTCATCTTTATTAGAGAAACAACTATGTAAGAACAAGTCCATCTTCATTTACTATTAAAAAAATAGTACTATTTATTGCCTAAAACCATCCTAAACATTACTTTGTATTACATATTAATTCTTCTATCAGTTAATATCTATTAAGCACCTACAATATGCCTGACACTGTGATAAGTCACTGGGAATATAAAGATGATCAAGATTTAGCTCTTGTTCTGGAGTTCTCATGTATAGCATGGTGACCACAGTTAACAAAACTGTATTGTGTACTGAAATTCGCTAAAATTTGTACATCTTAAGTGCTCTCACCAAAAAAGGAAGAAAGGAGCAACGAGGTTATAAATACGTTAATTACTTTGATTATGGTGATCATCACAATGTACACATACATCAAAACATCAAGTTGTATACCTCAAATATATACAATTCCTATTTGTCAATTATACCTCAATAAAGCTAAAAACTGATTTAACTCTTACCTACAGGTAGCTCACACTAAAAATATAAAGTAACAGTCTGAGCATATATATAAAAATTAGAGAATGAGAGATTCCAACCACATGATAATTTGTACTGACTGCAAAAGTTCTTGGTGGAATGAAAAATCGATGATTTGAGTAACAGGGAAAGCTTCCAAGAGAAGGTAGACCTAGCACTAACTCTTGGAGGATAAGCAGGACACACAGAAAAAGATTGAAAAATAGGCATTTCCCATAGTCGACATCTTTAATTTGTTTCTCCCACAATGAGCCACGAGGTAAACAGTCACTGTAGGAGCGGTCACTTACCTCGTCCGATTCGGACAGGAATTCCTGCATGATGTCACTCTCACCAATGACTCGTATTGAGCACACTGCAGAAAACAAAGATAGACTTTGCCATGAGGCTCTAAAATCAAGAATATAAAGTCAAGTACATATCAAGGTTTAAGTGTAAATCATTAGTACCAGGCAATGCTGAGGTAGTATGTCATCCCTAACATATGATACTTTAAGACACAAGAAACATTCATATCAATATGAACTAGGACAGAGGAGTAACAGAATGTACAAAAATGTAGCTTGCTAAAAATATTAAACAACCAAAGGAAGTCACCCAAAAAAAGGGGAAATAAAAGTTCAGTAAATCTAACTTCGTAGTCTTGTGTGAACTATTAACAAGCTAGACAGCAGAGCAAGGCTAAGGTCAGTTAGAAATAAACCAAACGCAAAACTGAAATACAAAAGGAAAGATATCTACTTGGCCTAGGAACAGGCTAGCTAGAGAATCATCAACATTTAAAGCCATTTTGGGGGAAATGAGTAGGTAATTAATTAAGTATTAAGCTGAGCACATCTTGTCACCTCACTAATTTGAGCTTCAAAGCAACAACAAAAAGAAAGGAGGGAGGAAAAAGGAAAGCAGGCAGGTGGATAGCTAATCGTCTAAATCTGAGGAAGTTAATTTCCTGACACTCTCACGAGGATGGCAAATTACACTGATGATTTTACTTCATTTTATTTTTAAAAAATTGTACCATTTCTCATTTCCCAAGGGCTGTGTTTAGAGGCCATTCCATGCCAGAAAAAAAGCTAAAAACAAATGAGGAGGTTTCACTACTTCAATGGTGAAAGTAATTTTTCTTCAGGGATGAAGCTCTCTACCAAAGTTAAAAAAAAAAATTTCAACTAGGTCAATTAGTTCTTACTCAAGGACACAAGGGCACAGGATTACAAAATACCACGTAAGACCATTATTCTATTAAATTTGTATTTTATTTTTTAAATATATTTTATTGATTTTTCACAGAGAGGAAGGGAGAGAGATAGAGAGTTAGAAACATCGATCAGCTGCCTTCTGCACATCTCCCACCGGGGATGTGCCCGCAACCCAGGTACACATGCCCCTGACCGGAATCGAACCTGGGACCCTTCAGTCCGCAAGCCGATGCTCCATCCACCGAGCCAAACCGGTTTCGGCTAAATTTGTATTTTAAAGAAAAGCCCGTTGCTTAGCCAGCAAAGTATGTTAACTCTATAATGTAGTGAAGCAACAAAATGAACTATTTTTGGGGGGAGATCTGTGTCCTTTTCCCCAACTTTCTAGATAAGCAAATAATTCAGTATCTACATCCACAAACTCCTCATGTACTGCTTAAAAGTCCTAAGATAACAAATAAGTTTCAATACTTCTACCTATAACCTGCTTAGGACAAGGGGACTTTAGGTTATCTACAACTCAGCCAACCCATCTCTGGACACATGCAAGAGGAATGTGGAGTTTTCAAGGAGGACATGCCAGTGATACTGCCCACTTAGCTCGAAAATCAATTCAGCATGCTGTTGAGTCACTTTGTATGTGTTTGCTGGCAAATAATATAACCCTATAAATAGAGGTCCTAATCAAAACTAATTATGCATTTTTTTCTGTTATGTGCTCATTGAGTCAATAGAATAGGCTATTAATCGCTGTACTGGACATTCAGTCTTGGCTTCAAAGCTCAAATCATCCAACACCTATAGTCAGAAACTTGACTTACTTTCATTACTGCATTTCATGGAACTTAGCTATGCAGTTTAAGAGCTGCAACATATACCTAGACCCTATATCTACTCAAGACAGTAGAGTTTAACAGGCCGGCTTACCTTTTTCTAGATATTCTTCCAACCCTCGTCGTCGGGCATCTAATTGCTGTTCTGATAAAGAGAATGGCCACTTCCCTGGAAGTCGGGGAAATGTAAAGTTGGCAAACTCTCTCTTCAGGTTTTGGTGTAGGATGGCAAACTCCCGGTACCGCTTAGAACACAGCTGCCTCCCTGCCATGTAAACATTGTATACCTGGCGAGGAGAAGAACAAAAAACAGCCTATTTAATACAACTTAAACCACAGAACCATCAACAGTCAGGCTCAGATTGATATTGTTGAGGTATGCATCTAACAGAGAATATGTTCAAGGTCACTGTAAAATTAAGACTTATTTTTAATAAATATGCCAGAAATTTTATGTATAAAAGAGGACTACTCCCTTCAAAGGGACCATGATCTTATTTTTGCTATTAAAATTACATCCAACACACTGTTTTAAATATCTTCAATGGTAATTATCAGCTTTAAGGGTAGATTTTATTTTCAGAAAGTTAAAAGTTATTTGAAGCGAACGTGGTAAATACTGTGAATGAACAAGTACGCAAACTGTTCTTGTTAATCGTCAAGTATGCCACTGATATTTGTGTGTGGCCCAAACTTCCAAAGAAAAGGGACCTAGCTGGTTTTGCTCAGTGGATAGAGCATCGGCCTGTGGACTGAAGGGTCCCAGTTTCGATTCCAGTCAAGGGAACATGTCCAGGTTGAGGGCTTGATCCCCAGTGGGGGCATGCAGGAGGAAGCCGGTCAATGATTCTCATCATTAATGTTTCTCTCTCTCTCCTTCCCTCTCTGAAATCAATAAAAAAATTTTTTTTATAAAAAGGCTAGCAATGATGTAAGCAATAGTGGCTTTTTTGTTATCAAATAGATTTTTTCAAAAATTTCTTTCCTGAAAAAAATACCTAGTTTTGGTCCTCTGCCTTCCATCATTAAAACAGGGTTAACGAGAAATTAAAGAATAAGCATACTCTAAGGACATCCTCGTAATAATGAAGTTATAATCCTCATAAAGAAATGAGTACAAATTTTTGTCTATTGCTCAAAGGCATGCCAAGTTTCTAGAACAAGACATCTGGCACATAGCAGGCACTCAGCAAATATTTGATAAAGAAATGAATGCATGCATGTGCAGTTCTTGAATATGTGTCCTTATAAAGGAAAGTGGTGGGAAGTGTAATCAAAAATCATCAAATAATCCAAGTTACTTTGTATTCTTAGAACTTATAAAATAATGCAGAGATAGGAATTTTAGTCCCAAATCACATTATAGCTTAGCAAGTCATTCAGAATTTTGAATGTATACAAAACAGGTCATCTATTCATGTAATCAAGAGTTAATCATTGAGCCCTGACGGTGTTGATTAGTGTTGCCCGGTGCACTGAAGGGTCACTGGTTCAATTCCCAGGGAAGAGCACATACCTGGGTTACAGGTTATATCCCTGGTCCTAATCAGGGACACATGTGGGAGGCAACCAATTGATATGTCTCTTTCACATGGATGTTCCTTCCCCCCCCTTTTTTCCTCTCCCTCCCTCCCACATACTCTCTCTAAAAAATCAAAGGAAAAGGTATCCTCTGATGAGGATTAACAAAACAAACAAAAAAAGAATTAATCACTGAGAATGTATAGCCTAAGCCTTTCCTTCAAGTTCAAGAAGAACCTTTTCCATGTTTCTGAGATTTAGGAAGCATGAATTAAATGCAAAAATAAAATAATTTATTCATTCACCTCCCCCGCAACTATCCCCCTATGATACCTCCCCAATTAAAAGCAAAGCCTCTAATCACTACCAAATAGCATGCAGGAATGTGTATGATCCTAATCAATGTGTTTTCTTCCTGTGATTATCACTCAAATTTGTAACTGATTGTAATGAATCCTACATATTACCAAGTACTGTCATCACAGCTCTCTATGGTACAATGCATTCTGCTCGCGCAGCCCACTGGAATCCTCCTCACTTCACCCTGCACTTTAAGTGCCGCTGAGGAGTGAGTGGCCTAAGTTTGGTCTAAGAAGGCTGGGCAGTTCCAAGGTTTCTCAGTGGTTGCTTTGGGATAGGGCCATGCCCTACACTTTCCAGGGAACCTCACAGGAGAGCCAATAGAAATACCACCTTTCCCCAATCTCTAGCAGACCCAATCTCTGAGCTTCATAGGCTCCACCTGCCTGAGTACTAGGAGCTACACCCTGCTGAGGTCAGAGAAAATCTGGAACAGACTCAGGCTCCCGGGCAAGGAAAAATACCATCTTCCCGTAAGTCTGATCGTCACTCCCCATCATGTGAAATCAGTAACTCCATCCTCCCGATTATTCCAGAGGCTCTTTCCGGGACTAGCCTTTTCAGTGTCTAAGCCTGGCAGCTGGCCAGCAGGGAGAGACAAGCAGAGACAGAACCTTGGGACATTTGCTGACCTGCCCCTGGGCCCCCTGCTGGTACAGCCAAGCCCCACAGAGGCATTCACATACTGTGGATCCTGTGCAGCTGAGGACAAGTAGCCAGGAGGCCAGGAACCTGCAGACCAAATGGCCGACTTTGGACAGCATCAGAGCAGGATCCAACACACTTCACTTTTTTCTTTATTTTTATTTTATTTTTTTGCTATTTCTCTTCCCTTTTTTCCCTTAATATTTCATATTTCTCTCTTTCCTTTTCTAATTCTGTTTTCTTCCCTTTTTGTTTTTTAGAATTTTCCCCTGGTTTTCTTTTCCTAATCTTTTCTTTTCTTCCTTTTTTTTTTTTTTCCTTCTCTCCCGTCATATATTTCCTTTTCTTATTCTTTTTTCTTTTTGACTTTTATTGTATTTTTTTTCTTATTCTTTTTGTTGCTGCTGTTGGTTTATTGTTTTTGTCTTGTTTTTTGGGTTTTTTTTGCTTGTTTTTTGTTTTTTTGGCTTGGCCTTGTTTGTCTTGTTTTATTCTGTCAGTACCAGCACAAGAAACTGCATGATGTGGTCAGAGTTGAGCCTCACAGTAAGTCTTAGGGTTGATCCCACACAAAAATGGGCCAACAGCAATTAAGACCCAATTACAACAGGAGGGCCCACTAAATCCAGACAAGGGACATTCCTAGAGCATCCAGCTCAGGAAATCAAGAAGACTGTGCCACTGGGTCCCGTAGGACACTTATTACATAAGGACAACCCACAAAGACTAGAAGGCACAGCATTTCTATCTAATACATAGAAACAAACACAAAGAGAGAGCAAAAATTGAGAGACAAAGAAACAACCCCAAATGAAAGAAAAGGAGGAATCTACATAAAAAGAGCTAAATGAAATGGAGGGCAAGCAATTTATCAGATATAGAGTTCAAAGTAATGGTTATAAGGATGTTCAAAAAACTTAGTAAGAACTATAAGGAAACTTTAGTGAGAACCACAACAGTATGAAAAGGGAAGTAGAAACCATGAATAAGAACCACTCAGACATGAAAAATACCATATCTGACATCAAGAATACACTAGAAGGAATTAACAGTAGATTGAATGAAGCACAGGATTGAATCAGTGGGCATTTAAGTCTACCTTGGGATGCAAAGTAGACTTAAACACCCAATGAGAGCAACAAAAAACAAAAAAGAAACAAAAAGCAGGAGGATAGTTTAAGGGAACTTTGGGACACCATGAAACATAATAACATCCACATCATGGGTGTACAAGAAGGAGAAGAAAGTGAGCAAAGAATAGCAAATACCTCAGTTGTAGGCTTCATTCCCTGATCCTGGTGTAGGAGGCAACCATCGATGTGTCTCTCTCACATCGATGTCTCTCTCTGTCTCTCTCTCTGTCTCTCTCTCTCTCTTTCTCTCCCCCCCCCTTCCATTGTCTCTTAAAAAAAAAAACCAATGGGGAAAAATATCCTCAGGAGAACATTTAAAAAAAAAAGAATCATAGACCTAACCATAAGAATGAAAACTATGATGCAGCCACTTTGGAAAACCGTCTGGCATTTCCTCGAAAGGTTAAATGTAAGACTTACCATATGACCCAGCAATTCTACTCCTAAATACATATCTAAGAGAAATAAAAACAGATATCCACACAAAAATATGTACACACAAGCTCATAGCAGAATCATTCATAATGGCCAAAAAGTAGACAACCCAAATGTTCATCATCTGACAAACAGATAAATCAAATGTGGCATATCCATACAATGGAAGTTTATTTGGCTGATACAAAGCTACAACATAGATAAACCTTGAAAACACATCTGATTTCATCTATATGAAATGTCTAGAACAAGCAATTCTATATAGACAAAAAGTAGATTACCAGTTACCTAGGGCTGGTGGGAATGGGAGGTGTGAAGAATGATAGCTAAATGGTATGGAGTTTCTTTTTTAGGTGATAAAAATGTTCTAAAATTGACTGTGGTTATGGTTACACAACTCTGTGAACATACTAAGAACTATTGAACTGTACAATTAAAATGGGTGAATTTATGATATGTGAATCATACTTCAATAAAGTTATTACAAAAACAGAGGTAAAACTATAAAACTTTTATTAAAAAAAAAAAAAAAAAGATTTGTGCCCCTGGGTTAAGCAAACTTCTTAGAATGCAAAAAAGCATTACCTATAAATGAAAATAACTTATCAACTGGACAAACTGACAAAATTTAAAATCTATGTTCTTTGAAAGACACTATTAAAAATGAAATAAAAAGGCAAGCCACAGACTGGGTGAAATATTTCACAAAACATCTACCTGCCTGATAAAAGACTTATGTCCAAAATACATAAAGAACTCTTACAACAAAAAATAAGACAACCCAAATTTTCAAATTCCTGGTCAGAGCACATGCCCGGGTTGCAGGCTTAATCCCTAGTGGGGGACATGCAGGAGGCAGACAATATTTCTTTCTTTCTCCCCCTCTGCCTTCTTCTGTCTCTAAAATCAATAAAAACATATTTAAAATAAATCTGGGCAAAGGACCTGAATAGACACTTCTCTAAAGAGGACATAGAGCCAATAGACATATGAAAAAATGCTCAACGTCAATAATCATAAGAGAGATGCAAATTAAATTACAATGAGATATCACTGCACACCTGCCAGAATGACTATCATCAATAAATCAAACAAACAACAAAGTGCTGAGAAGATGTGGAGTAAAGGGAACCCTAGTGCACTATCGGTGGCAATGCAGACTGGTACAGCTACTGTGGGAAACACTATGGAATCTCCTCAAAAAATTAAAAATGGAACTGCCTTTTGACCCAGTGATCCCATTTCTGGAAATATATCCTAAGAATCTCAAAACACTAATCAGGAAGAATGTATGCACCTCTATGTTCATAACAGTGTTACTTACAACAGCCAAGATCTGGAAACAGTCCAAGTGCCCATCAGTAGATGAGTGGATAAAAACGTTGTGGAATACTACACAGCTGTACAAAGGAAGGAACTCACCTTTTGTGACAGATATGGGGATTATAATGCTAAGCAAAATAAGCCAGCCAGAGAAAAACAAATACCGTATCTCACTTATATGTGGAATCTAATGAACAAAATAAAATGATGAACAAAATAGTACCAGAGTCATGGATACATGGTACAGTCTGACAGATGCCAGAAGGGAGGTAGGTGAGGCAGACGTGATGAAAGAAGGTGAAGAGAATAGCCAAAAAACATACATGCATGCATAGCCATGAACACAGACTACAGTGTGGTTAGGGACAGAGAGAGGGGAGGGTGGGGTCTGGGTGGAGGAGACAAAGAAGGAAAAATGGGAGACATATGTAATAATGTCAACAATAAAATTTTTAAAAATAAAACAATTAGTAATATCCATCTTTTTCTGAAATCTACAGAGTTCCCAAAGTCTTTGTTAATTCCCAAAAGGATCTCAACATCCAAACTGCTCTACCTTAGAAACTGACCTTGATTTCTACTTCCTATGATTCAAAGGATAGCACTTGTAAAACCCAAAACTCTAAATATTATGTGTATGCTTCTGAGAATACATAGTCCAGACTGGCATAAAATCCATGTGCTATCATCTCCAGCTAAATTGCAGATTAGTCAAACATTTGATCCTTCTGAACTTTTCTAGCTTCCTTGTTCTTCTCATCTCCCCACTAAAGAGAATGTACCATAAATATCTAGTGGTCCATTCCACAAGGGGACAAATCTCAGTGTCAGAGATTGCAACTTTAGTTAGCAGGTCAGCTTTAAATACATGGAGTCTGTTTATACCTAACAGTATTCATTGCCTTTTTTTAAAATCCTCACCTGAAGATATATTTTTACTGATTTTTAGAGAGGAAGAGAGAAGCATCAATGTAAGAAACATCTATCGGTTGGCCCCCCTATAAGCCTCGACAGGGGATTGAACCTGCAACCTAGGCATGTGCCCAGAGAGGAATCGAACCTGAACTTTTTTATGTATGGGACGACGTTCCAACCAACTGAGCCACTCAGCCAGGGCACTTTTTTTTACAAAGGCAAATAAAGCATACTGCAACCAAAAGAAAAATTAGGTAGATTGGGCTATCAGTGGCAATTAGGTTTTGAAGAACAAAGGCATTCAGGAAAGGGACTGGCATATGTCACCCAGAATTCAAGATGGGCTTCCTGCATATCTACAACAGCAACAGAATGGAAATGGATAAAATAACTTGCATGAATTACATTCAGAATATAATTAAGACTTGGGAAAAACCAGAGTTAATCATTCACCCAGCTATCTCCAAAGAAAATGAAAAAGAACAAGGTCTGAAGAGAAACAGGGCATTTGTAGGTTCTGAAGTTGACAAACTGAATTACCCAAATATTCTGGAGTACACCACTTTTTAAAATTAATCTTACTCTATAGCTCTACAGAGTCAACAGTGAAAGGTATGGCAACCAATGAAAAACCAAACAAACAAAACTTAAAACTGAAGGGAATGAAATTCAATGATGCTTATGCAGAAATAGGACTCGCCCTGGTTGGGTAGTTCAGTTAGTTAGGGCGTTGTCTCAATACACCAAGATTGTGGGTTCAATCCCCAGTCAGGACACATAAAAGAAGCAAGCAATAAATGCATAAAAAGTGGCACAACAAATTGATATATTGATATTTCTCTCCCTATTACCCTCCCCCTCTCTAAAAATCAATACCTTTTTTAGAAAGTATAAAAACAAAAAGAACTATAGAATTCTTCATTACTATAGCTCACGCCTGCACAATAAATCAAGTTTAGTGTCTTTGATTTATGTGTAAACCCACCTTCCTGATAGGCAAACTGACCTGTTGTAGTCACTTATTCTAGTGCTCTACTATATGTCATAAATGATAAGATTAGGGGAAACAAAAGCTAGATGTTTGAGGGTCGAACTGGGCTGACACTCACCACAAACTTTTCACCATTCTGCTCCACATGTTTGTATGTGGGGACCGATATGGGCACTGCTTGCTTTTCTGTGTAATCATAAAATGATTGTCCCAACGAGTCGTCACTGGGATCTAGGTTATCTGCCTCATGAGGAGGTACAGATAACACTGTCAAGATCAATTCCTTCTCGCCTGCTCGGATCAGGTCCACCACCTGCTTGTGTGTTGCCCCCTCAACATTCACGCCGTTCCTAAGGGGAAAAAGGGAAAAAGACAATCCCATAAACCAGAAGGGTCCAAACACTTTGTATCTCCACCCTCCTGCCCCCACTCCAGTGTCACGCAGAATGAACCATAAAATCAAAAGATTAATGTGGTTCCAGAAAAGCTGTTTCTATTTTTATAGATCATAATGTGCTTAAAGCTGGGGGCGGGGGAATGGAAACAGGTGAGAGAACCTACCCTTCCTCTCTGCCAGAATCCCACACACAGCTTCAGGAAAACAAATGGGAAGGAGAGTGACGCTGAGGAGAAAACGAAGCTTTTAAAGCTGGATAGTCCGATATCCTCGTCCTAGCTAATCGTGTATATGACACAAAGTGGCTTTTAATAATCCTGCCATTTGAACTGTATTTTGTCCTTTTTAAATATCCTAGAAAGTCTGTTGAAAGGCATTTTCCACAAAATGCATTCCCTTAATTTGTAAAGACTCAAAAATATGGCTCAAGATAATTCTTTTACATTTGTATCTGATTTCCCCCCCATATCTTCAAATTAGTCAACTTTATTTTCCTTTATGACAAGTTTCATTACCTTGGGACTTAAATGGTTTATATCTTCACATACATTAGTTTTTTAAAAGGCAATGCAATAATCCCTCTAAAGTTAAATTATCTGATCTAACTTCTTTTGTTCTCACAATCATTTCTCTTAATCTCTCTTAGAATTCTATCTACTAATTTTCTGCTCTGTGCCAGCTCACTTAAAGCCCTGTGATCTTAGTTCACACTAAAAAATATACATCCAAGGCTACAGAGTAAAGCAACCTACTCATTCTCCTTCCTATTTCTCTGTTTAAAATGGCTGAAACCAGGAAAAGTATGAGGTTTGGAAGAACAATAATTTCGTCAAGAAAGATGCTGAGTCTCACAAAACTCACTCAGCAAACCGAACTACCTTCCCAGAATGCTGACCCAGCCTGCTGTCTCAGCAAAAACCACTAGGCAGCTGGCGGGCCCAGAAGTTCCCTCCATGGCTCTCCCAAGAGAGTTCAGAAATACATACCTGGCCTTTAGTCAATTTGATAGAGTCGTATCTACCCTTTAAACTTTTTCAGTCCTGTTCCAAACCATTACAATTTTACCTTCCTGAAAATGATGCTAGGTTTAGTAATAAGTGTTCTACAAACTTTCCAATCACTGGCATTGTCTCTGTCAGAATCTGGTATCCGAAACATCCATTAATATAAACAGAACAGACAGATCACCCAGCTAGCCTCCTTCCTTATGTTGGGTTTAACAATCTAGCTAGTAAAATTCAGCACTCTTGACATTGCACAACCTAAATAACTTATACACACACACACACACCAGTAATTTTACAACTAGCTAGCTCTCCAAGAAAATAGAGCCCCTTCCTCTGATGGAAATTTGGACTTTTAAAATTCAGATCAGATCAGACTAATGACCAGGTAAAAATGGTCACCTCTGATCAGAGAGCGGGATAAAATAAAAAGAAAACGGGCTTGGGAGCTAGATCTACAAATCCCAACTCTGCCTTTTTATTATCAGAATTGGTCTTGATCAAGTTACTTAACCGTTTTCAGTGTTGCTTTCCGCATCTGTAAAATGGGGACAATAATAAGTCCTTAACAGTGTTGCTGTGAGAATTAACGCTTAATAAAATGTAACTTGCCTGAACACTTATACCAGAAGGTATAAAAAGGAAAGAAGTACTATGTACCTGTTGGTTATGAAGAGATTTTGGTTAAAGAAGAAATGGAAACCTAAATAAAGTTAGGGATTGGCAGAAGATTTCATCTAAATCTTTGGCCTTAGTAGAAGTTCTGAGAAAATGTTTTGCTGATAGACTAAAATTGAAAAAACAAAAGTTGGAAATCAATATAGAGAAGTTCATCTATCCCTAGGAATCTTATCTAGTTCACAATACCCTTGTTAAAAAAAAAAAAAAAAAAAGTGAGGAACACTAATACTTTGAGATGGAACAAACTACCATGAATACTAAAACAAGACTTTTATATTAATGCAATTTTATGAGCTGCATATTTGGGGGGGGGGGGGGGGAGTTTAAGAATTGATGTTCAAAACTTACTTTTCAGCTCCCTAATTTTTTCTGTTAAAGGATTTTTAATTTGGAGTACTCTGATGATAGGCTTGGGGGTCAGTGAACACCTACAAAATTTGTATGTAAAATTGTATTTGTGTGCATATACAATATTTTTTTCCCTGGGGAGAGGCCCCACAGCTTTCATCAGCTTCAAAAAGGAGTATGTAATCTCCAGAAATGTTGAAAACTATTGCTTCCAATGCACCTCCACCCATTCAGTTTTCAAGTTAAAATACACTGCTCCTTGGGTCACTCATAGAAACAAGCCCCCAAAATCATCACAAAAACGTAAGTGAAGCTTACTTCAAGAGCAGCCAAGGGAGCAAGGGAGCTTGCTTAGATTTCACTTCTTTTTTTTTCTTTTTTTTAAAAAATATATTTTATTGATTTTTTACAGAGAGGAAGGGAGAGGGATAGAGAGCTAGAAACATCGATGAGAGAGAAACATCGATGAGAGAGAAACATCGATGAGAGAGAAACATCGATCAGCTGCCTCCTGCACACTCCCCACTGGGGATGTGCCCGCAACCAAGGTACATGCCCTTGACTGGAATCGAACCTGGGACCCTTCAGTCCGCAGGCCGACGCTCTATCCACTGAGCCAAACCGGTCAGGGCTAGATTTCACTTCTTAATAAGACCACGCTTCAAATTGGCTATAATCCCAAAAACCACTTTTAAAAAGGAAAAAAAAAACAACTACCACTGTCACATTCTAAACACACTTGCTAGTATTTATTTGGTGCAGCTAAAGAAGGAATGCTGTATATTCCATGATTTAATATACAAAGCTGGAAATTCTTTCATTCTTCAGAGAATGAAATGAAGTCAGTAAAAACCCCAGGATGTCTGATTTCATAAAGGGCCCTCCCTCCTCAAGAATTAAGAGGCCTTCAGAGTCATAAAAATGTTTATATGACATCCTCTTTTTCCACAAGAATGCTACTACACCAGGCTCAAACTAGGTGGGGCCCAATGAACAATTCTGAAGGCATAAATGAATGTAAGCTAGAAATTCTGCAGTAAAGGGAATTTTCAGCAACACAGGCTTCTGGTTCAAAGCATAGGTTTTGGAGTCAGACTGACTAGTGTACCACTTAACAGATAAGACATTATCCAATCTCATTAATCCTCAATTTCTAATCCATATAATGGGGTTAATAATACCTAGAGCTATGTTGTGAGAACTAAAATGCGATGAAGCTAGAACAAGGTAAACACTTCATAAATAGTAGCTATTCATGTGATAGCATTTGTATCAGTTGTGCAAGCAAGTTGGTAGTATTTTGGCCTCCTAATAATACAAGCCACTAATTTCCCTTGCTTTTCTTCTGTCTTTGCAACATAATCAGGTTGAAATTTATTTGAAAATAAATCATTGACCTGTCAACCAATGATAATGGGATCATAAGATCATCACCTTCATATGACATCAAAGAACCACTAAATCCTACACCACACAAAAGTAGCTACTGGCCAGGAAGTTCTACCCATCTATGCCTCTTCCACAAAGAAAGGCAATAGCTTAAACATACTATCAAAAATTTTCAACAGATAAGTGATTAAACAAACATAGCAAAATGTTCGTTGTAGAATAGATGGTAGGTATGCAAATATTCATTGTGCAATTCCTTCAAGTTTCCTGTATGTTTGAAATTTTTCATAAAATGTGGGGAGGGAGAGAAGGCTACCAAAAACCTCCAACAATCCAACAAAATTTTATTTCCTTAGGCAACTAGATGATACTCAATTTACTCTGTGTCTTCAGCACTATAAAGATACACTTGCAAATTTAATAAAATTCTCCTCTTTTTCTCTTTATCCTCACCTGAGGATATGTTTTTATTGATTTTAGAAAGAGAGGAAGGGAGAGAGGGAGAGAGAAAGAGAGACAGAGAGCGAGAGCGCGAGAGAGAGATCAGATGCCTCCGACGCACACACTGACTGGGGATTGAACCTGCAACCCTTTTTTTCTTTCTTTCTTTCTTTTTTTTTGGTGTACGGCATGATGCTCCAACCAACCAAGCCACCTGGGCAGGACAACATTCTCTTCATTTTTTACATAAGACCAAAATTTGGCACCATTAGAAAAGCTTTCAGCTAGCTAATGGGAGTGGCTTTAAATAAGACTTTTATTCAACTAAAGTTAGCCAGCTGAGGAAATTGCAAAACTAATATAAACACTCCCAGAAACAGGAAAAAGCTCTAAATAGTCAGGATTTGTTTTTGTACAGTGCTTGTACAGGAAACTGTATATAATGAAACTAGACATGGATGGAATATGACAGAGCCGATCATTATATGTACCATAAGAAGGAGCCATGCTAAGTGGTAAGCAAATATTATTTTGACCCTTTGTGACATTCAAGAAATTAATTAAAGGATAATTAGTCCCTCAGAGGCAGCCTATAAAAAATATGACAATGAATTCTTATAACTGCAAATAATTAAGATGTACTTTTCAATTTTGTAGATTAAAACACAATGACTACATATCCATAAGAACAGTTCAAATAAAAAAGAGTGACAAAGCCAAGTTTTGCTAAGGGTGTGGAAGAACTGAAATTCTCCTGCACTGATGATGGGAGCATAAAGCAAAACAACCTAGCAGTTTCTTATAATGCTAAACATACATTTACTATATGACCCAACAATTCCATTCCTAAGTATTTACCCCAGAGAAATGAGAACATGTCCACACAAACAATTGTAGTTGAATGTTCAGTGGAGCTTTAGTCATAATAGTCCAAAACTGAAAACAGTCAAATGTCTATCAAGAGGTGAACGCATAAACAAACTGTGGCATAGTAATGCAATAAAAAGACCAAACTACCAATATCGACAACATGAATGAATCTTAAAAACACACTGAGTAAAAGACGTGAGACAGAAAATAGTCTGACTGACATGGAAAACAGTAGGGAGGTTCCTCAAAAAATTTAAAAGAGAACCAACTGCCTTATGATCCAGCAAATATATATATATATCTCCAAAGAAACCCAAAACACTAATTTGAAAGAATATATTCACTACAGCATTATTTACAATAACCAAGATATGGAAGCAACCCAAGTGCCCATCCATAGACAAGTGGATAAAAAAGTTGTGGTACATGTATACAATGGAATATTACTGAGCCATTAAAAAAAAAAAAAGGAAATCTTACCATTTGCGACAGCGTGTATAGACCTAGACAGTATTACGTGAAGTGAAATAACTTAGACAGAAAAAGACAAATACCACATGATTTTACTTATATGTAGAATCTAAAGAACAAAATAAATGAACAAACAAAACTAAAATAGAGTCTTAAATGTAGTAAACAGACAATGGTTGCCACTCGGTGAAAAAGGTGAAGGGATTAAGAAGTACAAACTGGTAGTTACAAAATAATCACAAAGACGTAAAGGACAGCATAGAGAATATAGTCAATATTATAATAACTAGTATGATGCCGGGTGGGTAGTGGAAATATAGGGGTAACACTTCTATCCACTATGCTGTACACCTGAAACTAATAAAAAAATAATACTGAGTGTAAACTGTAATTGAAAAATACAATTACAAAAAAATTTTGGAATTTTGTTTCAGAAACAACTTTTGTACCTTACATTTTGGAACAGCTAATTTATTGATAGGACAAGAGAAATACAACTAGAGAAAGTAACTGGCCGAAGGATTATAAAATATTTCAACTTTTTCTAATAAACAAAAAATCTGGTCAACAATTTTAAAAACACATATCTAAATTACTTTTAATGTAAACTTATAACATATAAAAAAATGAGATGATGACGATATATAAGCTAGAGGCCCAGTGCACGAATTCATGCACAGGTGGGCTCCGGCCAGCCCACACTGATGGGGGGGAGGGCGATTGGGTGTGGGGCCAGCAGGGGAAGGGGCTGCAGGCAGTTGGCCAGCCAGTCCCGCCCCCTGGTCAAACTCCCGGTAGAACTCCTGGTCGAAGGGACAATTTGCATATTAGCCTTTTATAATACAGGATAAGACAAATCCTTCCTTTTAGAAAGTAATTTTACTGGTAATGTGCACTTAAAGTCATAAAAATGTTCATATTCTTTCCACTCAAATGGTATTACAAGAAATTTATCCTGCCCTGACCGGCTTGGCTCAGTGGATAGAGCATCGGCCTGCGGACTGAAGGGTCACAAGTTTGATTCCGGTTGGGGGCATGTGCCTTGGTTGCAGGCATATCCCCAGTGGGGAATGTGCAGGAGGCAGCTGATTGATGTTTCTCTCTCATCGATGTTTCTAACTCTCTATCCCTCTCCCTTCCTCTCTGTAAAAAATCAATAAAATATTTTTTAAAAAGAGAGAAATTTATCCTAAGGAAATCATCAAAATGTGAGCTCCGTGAGGGCAAGAATTTTACAGTGGTATATAGACCACTCTCAAATATCTTCAACAACAATGAAATAATCCAGAACTCAAAAAAATTGGCACAAACATATTCATCATTATTTAGGTTGTTTCTGAATTTCTGTTCTTATTTTTAAAAAAGTCAACAATAGGGAATAAATCAGTTAGTAGGTGGGGGAATCCCAGACTGTAATAAGAGAATCTAACTATATTTCAAATACATTTCAAACAACCTCACTGAAGGGGGTGGGAGGAAAGGCACAGACCTAAGTAACTGGAAATTAATGAATCCCATAAGGCTAAAGGCAATAGGGACTGCACATAAGTGCTGTATTTGTCGATAAAGTTATTTCCCACAGGGGTAAAAATTCTGATATTGCTATACATGTATACTGGAATTGGACAATTAAGTAAATGAACGGTGGATGTGGGAAGCCAAGTTTCTCACTGTTAGTGTGGAAATATACAGATCTACAAGGGGAGGGAATCAAAATGATCCATATGTTAATGGAGTAAAGCCAGACATCAGTAAGAACCCATATTTAACTTAATACAGATACAGATGGTTACACATAGAAATACACACACACACACACACACACACACACACACACACACACACACATTTCTTTGTTAGCTGAGAGGGCCAGAAAGAAACTATACCCTAGTAGCAATGACCACACCTAGCACCCAGGTCTTGGTTTCTAATACCATTCTCCAATAAAAAGAAACAGGACACTTTGGAGAAAAGGCTGATTCTAGGACTGGAACAGGAAATACACAGATGAGCCTGGATCATTTTGTAGTGGCAGAAAGTAAGGAAGTACTCAAAAACAAAACAAAAAAAAAAACACACACACTGATGGGGATATGGCAAAGAGCACAGGAGCCAACTGTAAGGACTACCAATAAATGGCAAAAGCTAGAAATGGAGCAACAAAATAAAGCATCAGCGTCAGATATGTATCCCAAAGTGTAAACCAAATATCCATGAGCCCATACTGATACAAATAAATGATTGATAAATGAATACATGGGCAGCAGACATTCTTCTCCTACGTAGACTTCCAAAACAATTATATAGATACTACACTTTAAAGGAGGGGAGCATAACTCCCCACTCCTTAAGTGTGGGCTGCACATGGTGACTCCTACCCAGAGGGTTAGAGTATGAGGAGTGGGGAGGGGGGAAAAGGAACATAACTTGACAGTGGAGAAACCTGACAAACACTACTTCAGCCAGATGATGACGGTTAATAAGTCATAATGATGACAGTGTGTGCCCTTGATATGAACTGATGAAAATGGTACCTCTGTGATCTTCCTCAAAAAAAAAAAAAAAAAAAAAAAAAACCCAAGTCCAATCATGAAAAATATCAGACAAATTCCAATGATCAGATATCCTACAATATACCTAATCAGTATTCCTCAAAACTGTCAAGGTCATAAAAAACATGGAAAGACTAAGAAGTTGTCCCAGCCAAGATGAGCCTAAGGAGATGTGACAACTAAATGTCATGTTATCCTGGATGGGAACCTAGGACAGAAAGACATTAGGTAAAAACCAAGGAAATCCTAATAAACTAAAGGATTTAGTTAATAATAAACTATCAACATTGGTTCATTAATTTAAACAAATCTACCATACTAATGTAATATGTTCATAATAGGAGAAACTATGTGTGATGGCAGTAGGAAAGAGATATATGGGAACTCTCTGTACTATCTGTTCAATTTTTCTGTAAATCTAAAACAGTCAGAGAAAATAAAGTCTATTAATTTAAAAAATTAGACTATAAGTTGTATACAAAAGTACGATTTCAACTTCATAAGTAATTGCGTATGGATAATAATATAGGTGATTTTTTCTTCCCGTTTTCTTTGGTCTCCAAATTTTCTCCAACATATTTATATTATTTTTATAATTAAAAAAAATGAATTTTATACCACTACACTCTAAGAATGGCCAAAATCCAGAACACTGACAATACCAAATGCTGACAAGGATATGGATTAACAGGAATTCTCATTCATTGCGGATGGGAAAGCAAAATGGTATAGCCACTTGGGAAGACAGTTTGGCAGTTTCTTACAAAATTAACATACTCTTGCCACATGATCCAGCAAGTGTGCTCCTTGGTATTTAATCAAATAAGCTGAAAACATATCCACACAAAAACCTCCACAGAGATGTTTACAGCAGCTTTATTCAAAGTGCTGAACCTTGGATAAATGAACTGTGGTAAGTCCAGATAATAGAATATTATTCAGCACTAGAAAGAAATAAAATGTCAAGCCACGAAAATACATGAAGGAAACTTAAATGTATATTACCAAGTTATAAAAGACAGTCTGCAAAGGCTACGTACTTTATGATTTCAACTATATGACAATCTGAAAGAGGCAAAACTAGGGAAATGATAAAAAGATCAGTGGGTGCCAGGGCTTGGAGGGAGAGAGGGCTAAATAAGCAGCACACTGAGAATTTTTAGGACAGTGAAACTATTCTGTGTACTATAATGGTGGATACATGCCATCATAAATTTGTGCAAACCCACAAAATATACAACACCAAGAGCAAACCCTAAGACAAACTGCAGACTCTGTATGACAACGATGTGTCAATGAAGGTTAATCAACGATAACAAATGTGCCCTTTTGGTAGGGGATGTTTATAATGGTGGAGGCAATGTCTGTGGGTGGGGGTGAGGGGCAGGAGGTTTGTGGGAAACCTCTGTACCTTCTGCTCAATTTTGCTGTGAACCTAAAACTACTCTAAAAAAGAAAGCCTATTAAATTTTTTAATGTATTTTAAAGTTAAGAATGAAATCTCAAAAAATTATATATATACATATATATACTAGTATACATATATATATATATATATCAAAGTGGATCTACCTCTGTTGTCAAAATTCACTATTCCTGCCCTAACCGGTTTGGCTCAGTGGAGAGAGCGTCGGCCTGCGGACTGAAGGGTCCCAGGTTCGATTCCGGTCAAGGGCATGTACCTTGGTTGCAGGCACATTCCCAGTAGGGGGTGTGCAGGAGGCAGCTGATCGATGTTTCTAACTCTCTGTCCCTCTCCCTTCCTCTCTGTAAGAAATCAATAAAATATATTTTTTTAAAAATTCACTATTCCTTAGTGAATAATTCAAAACAAGATAGAGTAAGCTATTTCATTTCTGCCATGAAAATCAAACCAAGTTCTGAAATATTCAAATCAGAAAAATGCCATAGCTTTAAACAGTTAAACAGTATTTTATTTTCACATAGGAATCTAGATCCACAAAATAATTTCACTAATTGCCACTTATCCCTGTTTCTTTCCCTGCCCACCAATTAAAAAAAAAAAAAATCTGTGTTCTTTTCAGTTATGATTTAATATAACCATTTTCTAGCCTGAACAACTGCTAAATATAATTAAGCAGAAAACTACTATATCATAGTTATAAGGTCTCAAAATTACCATGAGTTTGTGTTCTCTTACTGATTTCCTAAGACCACTGTCATATAATGCAACTAGAGGCCTAGTGCACAAAAATTCATGCGTGGGTAGGGTCCCTAGTGGCTGCCAACTGGAGCCTTCATTCATTCCACGCCGCCCCCTGGTGGTCAGCACACATCATAGCAAGCAATCAAACTCCCGGTTGGTCGAACTCCCGAGGGGACACTTGGCACATTAGGCTTTTATATATATAGAAGATACCTCTGATAGACTATTCTTTACTAGGAAAAGAGAATATAAAAAGTAGTGTCTTGACTCAAACTATAGCCAAAAACAAAAAACAAACAAACAAAAAAAAAACCCTACCTTATTCTAAGTCTCATCTTTAGCAAGTGAAGGGAAACAACAAATGTTAACTGTATGGAAACCAAATTAAATGCTTTCCAGCCCTAGTTCACAAATCCTTTGGTTCTTTTAAGTGTCAAAAGCAAAATCAATATGTATACCAATATTTAAACACCTACATCCAGAAGTTTAACACTGAGCAAAAGAGAGTATTCATGACAATAAAGTACGGCCCTGGCAGGGATGAGACACTTCGAACTGTGTCAATCAGCATCTAGTCTTCCTGAAGAGGAAAAAAGGAATAAGTAACCTGTCAAATAAGCTGCTTACCATTCCTTGAACTTTTTACCCTTGGCTGGGTGTTCTAATGATAAAAAATGCTGCTCAAGGCAGAAAAATACAAATAAGGATCATCTCTCTTTCAACCTTAATACCGCCAATCAGAAGTAACAAGGGTTTATTACTTGGGAAGGAGGAGTATTAGATTCCTCAAACCTTCTAATTCCAAGGCAATCAGTTTACGAATATAATCTACATAGGAAACTCATTTCTAAATAAAGGAATCATATTTGTCATTCGGGGACAAATAGTAAAATAGGAAAAGTAAAATAAGCCTTAAGACTTTAAGATATTTTAAAAATAAATATGAAATTATAATCAAGCTATTCGGAACAAAAGTTCATTGGTTATCTGATAATTATCTGTACGGCCAATGTAACCACTGGTCACCAAGAACAAAACCTTGTTCATTTCCCTCCTGACAGAATACAAAATTCCAGTCTTGCTATAAACCTGTGTTCCAGGTTGCCAGGACACACCTAATTTACATCTGTTGTCCTGGCATAATTAATGGGCCCATTTCATTTTCAAAAGTGTCAATAAACTATACAGTCCTCCTAATTTTAGTACATTTTGTATCTGGAAGATTCCTGTTAAGATGCACGTAGTCCTTGGGCACTTGCATTTCCTAGTTTAGATAACTAAGGGCAAAGAAGTATTTATGGGGATTTGGAGGAATTGCTCTAAGTTTGTTCATCCAATGGGGAAGGGGAGAGCTGGGTGCCATCTTCGTTAACAAACACCCCCTGGGTTTACTCCAGTATTGAAATTGTCAATCTGCTGGATTCCCCACCCAACCATAAATTTCCTAAGGGGGAGGACTACATATCATTCAGCTTTCCACCCCCAGTATCTAATCCTGTGTTTGTCATGTAGTAAGCACTCATTAAAGATTTTCCCTGGATGAATGAAAAAATATTAAGGCTAGTACATAAACACAAGAAAGGTTTTTCTTCAAGGGGGCTGCTGCACATAAGGATCAAACTCACCAACCGTAAACACAATAGTAAGTTCAGCCATTTAAAACATAAGAGAAAGAGAAACAGATACTTGAGAAGCTGGATTGGATTGTGAAGTAAAATACATACACAAATTAAAGGCAACCAGCTCCTCACCAGCTGTTCCTAGCTCTGGGTGTAGTCCTCCGTTCTCTTCTTTATATAGTACAAGACAGCCCAAGAGACTAGATGCTCTGAAATTCTTCTAATTCTAACAGTAATTTTCCTCTTTGACCTTGGAAAAGTTATTCAACCTCTTTGGGTAAATAATTAAATAAAAACTACATTTTTCACAGGGAGTCCTGGGCATTAATACACATACAACTATATTCTGATCTCAAAAACAGAATAAAACCCAAACTTATGAGCACTACATTCAAAGCCCTTTTTTATCTAACCTCAAGCACAATTGTCTATGAACAGCAATTTTACTTTGTTTGTTTGCTTATGTATTTTTTTTTTTTTTGCTTATGTATTTTTTAATCCTCACCTGAGGACATACTGGGAGAGAGAAAATACACTGAATTTAGAACCCAAAGACCCAGGTTTACTAGTAATTCTAAACACTCATTAGTGCAACACCCAGTCTCCTCTCTTATGAAACAGTGATAATACTAATACATTCATTCAGCAAGTATATACTGAGTAATACCTTGGATGTGTCACTAGACATTTGGCGCGGGGGAGCGGAGGGGCATATGGATGTAGTCCCTGCCCTCAAGGAGCTTATATTTTCCCTATCTCACAAGGCTGTTGTAAAGATCAAATGTAAAAACACTGCAAACTGTAACACACACTTCAAGTAGCAAAGTGGTACGATGATTATTCTACCTTTCTTTTTTTTTAAATATATTTTATTGATTTTTTTACAGAGAGGAGGGAGAGAGATAGAGAGTTAGAAACATCGATGAGAGAGAAACATCGATCAGCTGCCTCCTGCACATCTCCTACTGGGGATATGCCCGCAACCCAGGTACATGCCCTTGACCGGAATCGAACCTGGGACCTTTCAGTCCACAGGCCGACGCTCTATCCACTGAGCCAAACCGGTTTCGGCGATTATTCTACCTTTTAATCACAATCTTTATTACAACAGCTTAGCAATACTCAATAAAGTATAGATGATCAGATATAATAGTCCACTACCTTCTGAACTCATTTTCCTAAGAACTGGAATTCAGGAGCCTAAAAAAAAAACAGTTCGTTTCACAGTCTTAGCTCATGACTCTCAATATAACCATAAAGATAAAATGAACTGACAATTTAAGCCTGCAGTGTTACTCCAAGTAGAGTTGGGTGTGGGTTATGTTACCCACACCTGGCAAGGAAGTATAAAGATTTTGAGGCCCCATGCAAAACCTACTGAATCATAACCCCTAACGACTGAGCCTGAGACTCTCTACCTTGGACAAGCACGCCCAGTCATTCTTATGCTCATTAAAGCTTGAAAATCACTGCCATAATAATTCCTTGATCAAAAGCCATAATTTTAAACCATTTTCAAAAAATACCTGGAAAATCTGAGCCAAATAGAATTCAGCTACACTGAGAAAGCTCTTGAGAGGTACTTAGCAGTCAATGTTACATGACTCACACTTAACTCGTAAAAATACTTCTTGTGGCACTAACCTCTTGTTCAATCATTTTCAAACTTCCACATAAAGGAAGAAAACAAAAGAAAGGAATGTCCATAAGATATTTGTAAGTTATTAAAATTAACTCTCAATAGTCAAATACATGGTGACGGGAGGAGGTTAGACTTTGGGTGGTAAGCACACAATGCAATATACAGATGATCCTATATAATAAAACCCTAATATGCAAATTGACCAAAGGGCAGAACAAATAGTTGCTATGATGCGCACTGACCACCAGGGGGCAGACGCTCAATGCAGGAGCTGCCCCCTGGTGGTCATGCGCTCCCACAGAGGGAGTGCCACTCAGCCAGAAGCTGGGCTCACAGCTGGTGAGCACAGCGGTGGTAGCGGGAGCCTCTCCCACCTCCGCTGCAGGCGAGCGGTAAGGAGCGAGAGGTTCCAGACTGCGAGAGGGTGCAGGCCGGGCTGAGGAACTCCCTCCTCCAGTGCACGAATTTCATGCACCAGGCCTCTAGTGTATTATAAAATTGTACATCTAAAACTTACATAATGTTATTACTCAGTATCACCCCAATAAATTCAATTTTCAAAAAATCTCAATAAACAAATTTATTTCAATATGTATGGCTTCTAATTTTTCTTATGGTTTAACTTTAACAAGGAAAAGTTGATGGTATATTATCCTACAGCTATCTAGGAGGAAGGCATATACTCTTTGCCTAGCATAAATATAATTGTGAATGGTTGCAAGCCAACCTTAGGAGTCCATGCTTATTAAAGACCACACTACCCAAATACCAAAGAGACAAAACAAACTAGTCAACAGATAAACCTAATCCCTAAAAAAATATAGACAATGCATATCCATATCCACTGCACACTTAAACCCTTCTAAGGGTACCTCTCAAGAAATCAATCAAGAGCCCTTGGAACTTATTTGGTAAATGTTACTTCACATGCTATATAATTAGTGCAAAGATATATTTATTTTGGTTCTATCTGTTGAAAGCATCCTTCAGTCATTAGCCTCCAGGTGTATACACATCAAAGGAGAGACACTCAATATATGTTACACTGGGGAAAATTACAAGGTGGAAACGAACATTGCTAGTCAAGAAAACATTCCATCTACAGTAAAATTTAGAGCCAGAGGGCTTGTTCTTACTCCAGTACCAAGCCCTGCAGCATGACTCTTTCCCAAACCAGTCAGAATCCAGTCAGTTTTAAAGGGAAAAAGGACAAACTGAACTATAGTGAATTTAGTTTAACAACTATTCCAAGATTCAATGAGGACAGGACTTTGGTAAGACTTTAAAATAAAAGAAATTGATGCTCTTCCTTTTGTTCAAGCTTGTATTCCCATAAACCTCAAAGTTACTCTCTTTCACACCTCTAAGAGTTAGTTGTCCATACAACTGCAATATATGAAAATTGGAATAAAATTATTGTGCACAGGAGGAAAGCATCTAAAATATGGGAAAGTCTTGGTTAAAAGGCAATTATCAAAGCCCATACATTCATCTATGACTTCATACAATTTACATCTACATGTAGTTAATCTACCTATGCCTAACCTTGACCCCCACTGGCACTTAACTTAGAGAGCTTTCCTGAGACAACAGAGGTTACTTAAGGAACTTGGTGAGAGACAGAGAAAAAAAGCTCTAAGGCATGTTGCCTAAAGAATGCTTTAGGAAGATTAGTATCAACCCAACCAAGATCAAAACAAGTGGCAGTCACAGATACCCCTCAAGAATCATGTCTGTTTGCTCGCTGATTTCCTCCTCTCACTTGAAAACCTAAGGAAAAGATGCAGATTTTGGAAAAAGGGACGGAAAGAAACTGTATGCATTTGATCCCTGAAGGTGGGGTTAGGGAAATAACCTCCACGCAGTCAAAAATCCACATAAAACTTCCGACTTCCCAAAAAGTTTTCCCTCAATATCCTTGGGGGACTGGTTCCAGGAACCCCCTGTAGATATTAAAATCTGAGGATGCTCAAGCCCCTCTATAAAATCGTGTAGATCAATGCATGATCCCAACCGTGGAATGAAACAGTACAGGTATTTATTGCATATAAATGGACCCATGCAGTTCAAACCCATGATGTTCAGGGTCCACAGTAGTTGAGGTTTTAGAGAATTTAACAACCAGCTCAGTTCTGTGTTGCAACGATCACTATTTCCACTATAACAGCAGAGAAGCTTCAAAGAATTTGGAAATCAAAATACAGTTAGGAAAGTGAAAAACTAATGTCAGGAAGATGTCTAATCATCACACCCTTCCAGAGAAAGGTTCTCAGGAAGCAGAGTGTTCTTTTGCCCAATGAAAGACAAAGTTCTCTACTCACCACCAAGAATATGCCAAAACGTGATGTTTTTTCCTTGGAAGAGCAACAGACCTAGACTAGAACTTGGGTCTGAAGCAAGACCTGTCCTAAAGGACCCTCTTGAGGTCTCCTTTATGGTATATCTAGTTTATATCTGGACTCTGCTACAAAAGCCACAATAAAGGCACGAGACCAGCAACTATGTTAGTATGCATATATATGAATGAAATGATCGATCTTGTTAGCTGTAGCCTTCTACAAAACTATTTATTTAGTTCCTTTAGCTCCAATAATGAGTAAATGATTTAGAACGTTAAGATTTTACAATTTTAAATAAACATTTTAGTTGTAAATGTAAAAACAAACAGCTGGATCCAAAGTTAACTTACAAAGGGAAAGGGAAATGATAATTCCAAAAGCTTCTATTGGAAGGAAACATCAGCCAGAGACTTTGAGTTATTTAGAAAGAAACGAATCAGGTGCCCCAGTGCAAAGCAAAAGGTCACTACTGCATTCTATAGCTGAATGCCCTTACTCTCAAAAAAATCAAGGATATATTGCCAGGGAATACTAGAAACTAGAATGTAGGACATTAACAGAGAAAAAAGCACCTATCTACAGGAAGGTCAGAGAACAGTTATCGTAAGAGCTCCAACCACCTGCTTTGGTGAGCTCCTCTTTCTTGCGATGGAAAGTAAGAGGAAACAGAATGAGTGGATACCAGAGTAAAAACGTCAAAGACAAGGGCAGGGGGCATAAGGTAAATAAGAAAGGATGGGCTCTCTCTGCGCCATACCTTCAAGATCCTATCGGCTCTGAAACCCTGAGCAAACCTACTGTTTTACTAGAGGAAAGAACGCCTCAAGGTTGTGGAAATTATAATTACATCTATAAAAAATGAGGACAACTTCATGAGAGCAAATCCAAGCACTGAGGGAGAAGGCAGAAGGGTGAAGAGAAGAACATACAAGATAGATTCCGTAAGAAGAAAAAAGATACAGCGCTGAAGACTGCTGAGGAGAATGGAGATAATGAGAGCAAACACCACCTGCCCGTCAACCAGCAACCACTACATAAATTTTAAGACAACCTACAGAAAACACACAAGTGTAGCTCCTGGGTCAGAGTAGGGGAGGAGGTCTGCACAGAAATCGGAAAGGAGGCAGCATCCCGCTGGAGCATTGAGGATGCAATGGGCAAGTAAGGATGGAAAATGGGGGGGGGGGGGGGGGGGTGCTGCAGCAGGAAAGAGGATGGGTTGCAGCAGCAGAAGGGGCCTAAAAAAAGGGGGCAGGGAGGGAAAGCAAGCTGGGGGCGAGAAAGATGAGGATAAAGTCAGGCGTGGGATCACAGGAAGACAGAGTGGGAGAGCGCGTGGAAACAGCCTGCCCTGCCAAAGCGGGGAGGTCAAAGACCCCAAAGGGGGTTATAATCGTCGACTAAAACACAAGGTTGAGTTTGGGGCAGGACTGAACACAGGGGGCCGAAGAGGGATGCACTCAGAGGGAGGTGGAGACACCAGATTCAATAGCCTGGTGTATGTACCTGAGACCACCGTGCAGAGAAACTACAGGTCCGAGACCCCACCATCACCACCACCAAGCCAAACCAAACCCGCATGCAGGGGTCAGAACAGAAGGTCTTCTAGGAGAATGACTACAAAGAGGAAGGGAGCAGGGGCCACACCGCAGGACAGGAACATAGGTAGGTAGGGGTGCTTAGCCCTAAGGAGAGGGGACTAAGGAAAGAAAAAGGAGTCGGGGGCGGAGCGAGGAGGATTCCGGAGGAAAAGTAGAAGACCGAGGTTCTCCCCACTTGGGCCGGAGGGCAGCGGGGACGGCGCTCCGGGGCTGCCGGGAGTGTGGAGAGCAACAAACTCTGACGCCGCGGGTGAGAACTTGGGGAGCACACACAGCGGCGGGGTCAGAGGAGGAGCTGCGGCCGGCGAGCAGCCAGAGGGGTTCGTTACGAGCACAGCGCGGGGCGGCGAGGAGCAGCGAGCAACGTGCCCCCGGGGAAGGCAGAGGGGCAGACGCGAAGCCGAAGGAATGGGGGCGGGGGTAACAGCGGGCAGGGCGCAGGGGCTGAGACTGAAGACCGAAGGGAGCCAGGTGTGTGTGTGGGGGGGGGGGGGGGGTCGCGAAAAGCAGGGGTGTGGTTCGGAACCAACCCCGGGGAGGTGCGAGGCCCGGGGTCCCGGGGGCGGGTCAGGGGAGGGTGGAGGTTCGGCCCGAGGGTGACAGGGGTCGAGGGGAGATGCGCGGACTAGCGGAGGGTCTGGGGCGGGGTGGGGCGGCGGGCAGCCCGGATACTCACACCTCCAGAATGCGGTCCCCCTTGCGCACCCCGGCGCGATCGGCCGCCCCCCCGGGCAGCACGGCGCTCACATGCTGCAGCGGCGCGTACAGCTCCCCGTTGATGCTCCGCAGCTGCCCGCCCTCGCTCACTTGGCCCCGCACGTTGAAGCCGTAGCCGGACTCGGACTTGACGATGCGCACGACCCGCGGGCCGCTGCCTCCGCCGTTCCCGGCGCAGTGGAGCCCTGAACCCCCACCGCCGCCTCCGTTCCGGTGAGGGGCTGCGGGGTGAATCCCTTCCCCGTCCTCGTCCGCCATCTTGCGAGCCAGCGAGCCGTATCCCCGCCCCCCGACGCCTCCACTCCCTCCCGCGCGCGCTCGCGCCGCTCCGCAGCCGCGCGACCCCCCGCGCGCTCGCTGCCGACCGCGGGACCCCCGTGGGCCCCGAGCTGCAGGCCGGGGTGAGGGACGACACGAGGCGAGGGAAGAAGGACGTCGTGCACTGTGGAGCCTCCTGGGAGATGTAGTTTATGGGCCGTGGGGACTGAGAGGGTGCTGGGCCCTGCGGGAGTTGAGGTTATATGACGCAGTCGGGAGCAAGGCCTGCTGGGAGCTGTAGTTTTCCTTTTATGCTCTTAGGCGTTTCATCTGTTGGATAGCGAGTGTGTGGCAGACTGATTCAACTGTTGATGTCTTTTTTCTTCTTCTTCTTCTTCTTATTTCATAGGCTCTAAGCCAATAATATTAGGGCGAGTTAACGTTTGTACTCAATACAGTCTTAAGTTATAACAACTCATTTGCACAGGTGGTCACATACATCGTTTTATTCCATGGCGCCAACAACCTCTTGAGACTATGGGATCATGAATTAGCTTCTGTATTTCACATACTAGGAAACTGAACCCTAGAGTGCTCAAAGTCATCCAGCTATTAAGTAACAGGAACTAAGGCCCAGTTATATTTGTGCAACTTTTCCTGTATTGCAACTACATAAAAAGTAGGCCCCAGCCCAGCCTGTGTGGCTCAGTGGTGGAGCGTGGGCCCATGCACCCAGAGGTGGTGAGTTGGACTCAGGTCATGACACATGCCCTGTTTGCAGGCTCCATCCCCAGCAGGGGGCATGCAGGAGACAGCCAATTGAGATTGATGTTTCTCTCTCATCCATGTTTCTCTCTTTCCTCGCCCTCTTCCTTCCTCTCTAACAATTAATAAAAACATTTTCTTTTAAAGATAAGACCCCGACTATACAGAAATATATATATAGAGAGGGGAAACTATGGCCTTACTGATTTAAAACTGAATATTAGTGTGGCTAAGTAATTTCAATTGAGGAATGATTTCAAATTCACCTTTATTTCTAATTCATTTTGTTTCCCCCAACAGTACAGTAGAATTATTTGCAAATGGCAGCAATTGATGTATTTTGGCTACCTTCCCAAACACAAACTTACAAATATTGTGCAGAATGCCTAGGAAAAGCAAGTTAGAAGAGCAAGAGCAAAAATAATGTAAATATCTTCAGCATTTAATTCTCAAGTCTGGTATTTGATTTTACCTATTGGAAGGCTAATAGGTTAGTCTGTTACTGTTTCATGGATGTTGATAAAAGACACAAGATTCTTAGGTAAGAGACAAAGGACTCAAAACAAGAAGCAACATGAGCTTCAGCATGTTTGTGTCAATTCCTCTTGTCCCCCAAGTCTCACGGGCTCAGATGAAAGCTTTGCTCTTGGTGGATTTCCATCATGGCTGAGGAACACTGGGCATGGGGAGCCCACCATTTAATCGGAAGCAGTAAGTAAACCTGTTCCTTGTCCTGGAGGAAGACATTATTTCATCCCTCAGAGTCACTCACTATAAACACAGCCCTAGCAAAGAGGAGCCTTGCATTCTTGGCATTCCCAGGAAGATGAGTAGAAGCATTAAAAACCCACCAAGGACTGTCTCTCTCAACATTACTATGTGCCAAACACTGCTAAGATTATCTATAATCTCAGTTAATCCTCACAAACCAATAATGTCCCTATATTATAGATGAATAGCCAGGAATAGAGCGGTGACACAGCTAATAAGCAATGGATGCAGGAGCAGCAACAGGGACACATAGTTAAAAGACAGTCGAAGTTAACTTACAGAGGCCTGATGACTGATAAAAGCCACAAGCAGCCCCCTGAAATAATTTATGAATTATGTAAGGGTTTCCAGGAATTGCTCAGAGGAAGAAAAATAAAAATCCAGTAAAAATAATTAAGATACCTCACAAAATATGAGGATTCAAATTTGTTATATTAGAACATAAAAATTGTGACCTCATAACCAAGCTAATTAAGAAGGGTCTTGATTAGTTACACAATATGGACAAGAATTTAAATAATAATGGCATTTGGGTTGATCATGTAGTATCATTCGGTTTGACCTGAGTGCTGGATGGGAAGAAACATCTCCACGAACGCAAAGCATCAGAAAAAAGAAAAAAGGAGCTTCCACTAAAAGAACTATTTTTTTTTTCATTTGTTTATTTGACAAAAAAGTACTGAATGCCTACTCTGTTCTAGGCTCTGTAATAGTGACTAGGAATACAAAGATCAATACGATGATATCTACTAACTCCATGAAGGGCAGTATGGCAATATGTGAAGGCATGTACTCCTTGATCTAGGGATTCCACTTCTAGGAGTTCATTCTACTCTCACACCTGAACATGTGCGAAATGACATTTTGTGATGTTAGTAATTGCAGTATTGTTTGTGTCCACAGAAGATTGGAAATAACCTGACGTTCATTGATTGAATTATGATACACCCACAATAAAAAACCGAGTAACTAAATAAAGAATAAGGAAGTTGTTTATGTACTGAAATGGCATGGCCACAAGGATACTGTACATAAGTAAGTGGAAAAGAGGCGCAGCACAATCAGGGGGACATATACCATCTTGGTATGAAAGGGGGACCATAGATATGTTTGTATCTCTGGAAGTATTCACACGAAACTGACAACTTGGCCTCTGGGGAGGAGAACCGGACAGCAGAGATGGGGCCAGGGGTAGGAGGGAGACTTTTCCTTTCTGTAATTTCTGAATTTTTGGACAGATGAATGTGTTGCCTGTTCAAAAAATATAAAAAAAATACTTAGAAAGGGTCAGATTGGAGGAAAAGGTGATCGGAGCATCAGCATCAGAAAATAAAATAAGCCATCATTACTGCTCTTGAGAACTCACAGTCTAGCAAGACAGCAGAAAAAAAGGACAACTATAATGGAGACCTTGGCACTCCTGAATAATGAGAGCTGAGCTAGGGGTGCACAAGAGCAGGGGCCTTCAAAGTGAAGCAGCGAATCATGGATGGGAAGAGTTAGGAAGGCAGAGAAGGACAGTGGTGGAAGGCATTTCTGACGAGGGGAACGGTGTGTTCACACAGAGATTTGGACGAATGTGATGTAGTGTGGAAACAGGAAGCAGTTCAGTAGGACTGGAGCATCTTGGGTGGGAGGAGGTGGGCAAGAATCAGATCTGGGACGGCTTCCGTATTGAGTGTCATGCCTAGGAGTTTGAATTTCATCCCTAAGTATTTAGGCGGCCCTGAATGCTTTTAAGCAGAGCAGCCGTATTATCTAATTTGTGCTGCAGAAAGTTTGGAGAACAAAATGAGGTAGATCAGTTAAGAAGTCGCACTGATTCAGGTGAGAACTGATGAAATTCAAACTGGGGCAGTGGTGTTGGAGAGAGAGGATTTAGTCACTTAGATCTCAGGCATGAAGGCGGGGAGGAAAGAATGTCATAAAATTCCCGACTTGGTGCGATTTCCCCAAGACCGGGCATGGAAAGGAAGAGGAAGAGGTTTGCTGGGAAGATAATGAGTTCAGTTTGGGGTATGTTGGAGTTGAGGCCTGCAGGAGACCCAAGAGAAATCGCTCAGCAATTGGTTGGACACATAATGGAAAGGGCTCTGGGCCAGAGCATAGATTTGAAAGCCATGGGCTCTGGGTTATAGGTGGTGGGGAATAAGCATCCCAAGGCAGAGCCTGTGGTGAAATGAGACGAGTGCCAAGGCCAGAACCCAGAGAATGTGCCCCTTCCCTCATTAAGGAGACTTTATGAGGAAGAGGGCCAGGGGAAAGAGAGGAGGCAGAGAGCTGGAGACCAGAGAGAGTTGGGGGGTGGGGTCTTGGAAGGTGATAAAGCTGCTTTTGGAAATAGGACCTGGACAGCATGCAGAGTACTTCCCATCCAAGAGCTTGTTTCGTCCTCACAATGACACGGAAGTAGGAGCATTCACAAGAAGCGAGGCTCAGATAACCAGCAGGCCCCAAGCACACTGCCAGTTCATAGCAGAGCTAAACCTTGGACCCAAATCTTCTGATATCAAGGCCAGGACTTTCTTCACAGTACAGCTTCCTTTTAGTTAAAAAAAAAAAAAAAAAAAGTTTCTCCTACCCTTTGTGATGTAAGAAGTCAGCAGGTTTCAATTAGCTTTTTGTGTAGGAAATATTTAGGTGAGAGTCCCACCTGCTCATATGTCCTTTGGTTCTTGTCCTGCCTCTTCTTGTTCACCCTTGGCTGGTCTAAATTCTACTCATTCTTCAAACTCCAGCTTAAAAAGTCTCTCTATAAAGCCTCCCCTGAGGATTCCAGTTTACTCTGACAGTTCTGTTTTCTAAATTCCTTCGGCAAATACACACCTTCCTGTAGCGCCCTTCACCCCCCAGGCAAGTCATGTGTCATCCCCTCCCCTTGAGTTTGGGCAAGACCTGTGACTTGCTTCTTGGCAATAGGATATGGCAAAGGTGATGATGTGTCACTCACATGATTACAGTTGCATTGCGTTACAGTCCTTAGGAGACTGGAGCAAGAGAGTCCCCAATTGACCTTGAGGAAGAAAACTGCATTGCCGTGAACCGTCTACAGAGAAGGCCCACGGTAGGGAACTGTAGGAGCCTCCGGGAACTGAGATTTGCCCCCACCTGACAGCAAGAAAGTTAGACCCTCGGTCCTATACCTGCAAGAAATTCTGCCAAAAACTACATGAGCTTGAAGGAGGATACTGGGCTGCACTAAGGAACACAGACCAGTCAACACCTTGTTAGGGATGGTGTTGAGACCCTGCAGACGGCCCCGCTAAACTGAGCCCAGACTCCTGACTCACAGACACTGTGAGCAAATCAATGTGTGTTGTTTTAAGCTAATAAATTTGTAGTAGTGCCCTAACCGGTTTGGCTCAGTGGAGAGAGCGTCGGCCTGCGGACTGAAGGGTCCCAGGTTCGATTCTGGTCAAGGGCATGTACCTGGGTTGCGGGCACATCCCCAGTAGGGAGTGTGCAGGAGGCAGCTGATCAATGTTTCTCTCTCATCGATTTTCCTAACTCTCTATCCCTCTCCCTTCTCTGTAAAAAAATCAATAAAATATATATATAAAAAAATTGTAGTAGTTTGTTACATAGCAGTAGATAACGAATGTAGTAACTCCTCTTGCATTTATGGTCAGTGCCACTCAATTTAGACCATAACAGTCGAATAGTTTTACTTTTGCAATCTGATCATAAGCCCCTTGAAAACAAGGAATTTGCCACATGTGACTTGTGCCCTCAGAGTGTATTGCAGGCACAAGAGAAGGAGCTCAACAAGTGTCAATAGAATGTTAGTCCAGAAAAGGACCATAAGGTGGCTAATATCACCTGCTGCGTAGGGACATGGTAGGGATCAAATGAGTAATATGTGGAAAACACCTAACAGAATGTTAAGCACACAGCTTTTATTAATCATTTATTAAATAAATATCACATCCAACCCTATTCCCTCGTTGTGCTGATAAAGAAATGGCCCCCTCCACACACCCTGCAAGAAAAGAAATAGAACCCAGGGAGGAACAATGACTTGTCAAAGGTCACTCCGCAGATCATTTGCCTGAACTCAATCCTCTAAGAACAATTAAACGGCTTGTGTGAGGCAATACGGCATGCCCTTGCCTGCGGATTTGGGGATTGAAGAAAACCAAAAAAAAGGGGGGGGGGCTTTTTTAGGCTGTTGCCCTAATTCTGACTCCTCTTTCCTCTTCATTACCTTTTTGCACTTCTCCCATGAAGACCACATGAAAAATTACTCTTTTAGTAAATCGAGTAACTGATTTGCAAGAGTGGATAGTCCCTAGAGACTAGAGAGGATTTATTAGTCAAGATTCCTTTAGTTGCAAGTGACATAAACTAGCTTAAGCAAAAACAGGGAATTCTTTCGTAGCTGCTTAGTGTGCGATTATCATTATGTTAGTTCTCTATCAGCCTTCTGCAGTTGTAGAATCTCAAAGCCCTTTTTCTGGTCACCATGTCATGCCCTTGTCTTCTACTTGACGACACACGACTTCACTGAGGTTGGCTGGGTTTCCCACTGGGGAGAAAGCTCTTACAGCTACACTGGCTGACTTTCTTTCTGTCATTCCCTTTCACCACACCTGACTGTCATGTTTCAGAGGGCCATTCCCAACCGACAATGTTCACCACCCTTCCACTGGTGACTCCCTAGGCAATTGTCCCTCTGTGAGCTATGTCTCTTCATTTTCTTCAGGCCTCCCTCCTTTTTGTCAAAATCAACCTCTGTTTTCTTGTCCTAGAAATCAACTCCCAGAGTCAGCAGTTGAGAAATAACGCTGTGGTTTGGGCGATCTCATAACAAAATAATGTCTTCTGCATCGTTAGCATTATCCAGTGGGAAAAGGTGTGAGACTTGGGCCCTCTGCATTAGTTCCTGTTTAGTTTTAATTCTTAATGTGTGTTTAGTGTGCTTTTGGCTGCAAGTACAGAAAACTCAAAAGTGTTTTAAACAATAAGGAAATTTGCCCTGGCTGGTTTGGTTTAGTGGATAGAGCATTGGCCTTCGGACTGAAGGGTCCCAGCTCAATTCCAGTCAAGGGCACATGCCAGGGTTGCGGGCTCAATCCCCATTAGGGAGCATGCAGGAGGCAGCCGATCAATAATTCTCTCTCATCATTGATATCTTTCTCTCTCTCTCTCTCTCTCTCTCTCTCTCTCTCTCTCTCTCTCTCCTGCACTCCCTCTCTGAAGTCAATAAAAATATATATTTTTAAAAAATAAACAAAAGGAAATTTATGATCTCACATAAATAGCAAGATTCACAGTGGGTATTCCAGAGTTGGTTAATTCATCCATTCATTCATATCATAAAGGATCCAGATTCCTTCCATCTCTCTCCTCTGCCATCTTCAGTGTATTGTCTGGCTCATTCCTCTCATGGTGGCAAAGTGGCTGCTGAGCACCAGGCATCACCTACACACATGGCCACCACATTGAAAAACAGCAAATAGCAAGCTGCTTCTTGCGTCTATTCGTAAAAGTAAAGAAACCCTCTTTGGAAGCCTTGCGTCAACTTTCATGCCTTGTGGGCCAAAAGTTTATCACCTGCTGATCTTCTACACCAGTCATTGGCAAAGGAACTGAAATGACTATGGTTGATTCAAACTAATCGAGGTATATCCTGGGGCGAAGAGTAGCCACTTGCCTGTGTGCATAGCTGGCCAGTGAATCAAGAACAGAACGGGCTCTGCCAAAAGAAAGAGGATGGGAGGAAGGGAGTACGAGGAGGATAAATTTGGATTAAGCAGCCAATTGTATCTGATGCACTTATCTTCTCTTCAACTTGGTTTCTCCAGCTGCAACCTAGAGATGGTGACACCTACTTCATCTATCTATGGAGATACTTCAAGAAATAATATTTCTGCAGGGCACACTTATGAAAATAGTTTCATTAAACAACAGTGAGGCAATGCTACAACATAGATGAACCTTGAAGAGACATTATGTTAAGTGAAATCAGCCAGTCACCGGAGGACAAATATTGTATGATTATTCTTATATGAGATTCCTAGAGTAGTCAAATTCATACCCAAAGTAGAATGGTGGTTGCCAGGAGCTGGGAAGAGGAGGAAATGGGTAGTTGTTGTTTAATGGGTGTGGAGTTTCAGTTGGGGAAGATGAAAAAGTTATGGAGATGGTTGGTGGTGATGGTCACACAACAATATGAATGTACAGAATGCCACAGAATTGTACAATCAAAACTGGTTAAAATGGCTTTATGTTATACCAGCGGTTCTCAACCTGTGGGTCGCGACCCCTTTGGAGGTTGAACGACCCTTTCACAGGGGTCGCCTAAGACCATCGGAAAACACATATAGAATTACATATTGTTTTTGTGATTAATCACTATGCTTTCATTATGTTCAATTTGTAACAATGAAATTGGGGGTCATCACAACATGGGGAACTGTATTAAAAGGTCACGGCATTAGGAAGGTTGAGAACCACTGTGTTATATGTACATTTTATCACCCCCAAAAAATTTTTTTAATAAAACTGAAGCTATTTAAGATATAGAGAAAAGGAATTGTTCTAAACTTGACAACGTACAATATAAATTCATGGTTCTCACTACTAACTGTAATGTTGGACTTTTGTCTGTTTTAATTAGTGGGTGGTAACCCTTTCCCAGCCTCATCAATCACTTCTTTCCCTGTCATGTTCCATTTCTCCCTTTCTCCTTAAACCATGACTGTTTTCACTGAATCGCAGAGCAAGACTTTCCGCCCCCAAAAATGCCCTGCAAGGAAACCCCCTGAGCAGAATAGAATCAGCTGCCACCCCACGGACTGTCCCCTTGGAGGTTACGTGCAGCTGTCGTCCTTCGTTTCCTAGTCCTCCTTCTATAGCTGGCTCTCCCCGCATCCATACCAAGAGCCTTGGGGACAAGGAGGCAGAGAGGAGACTCGGATCCAGAGAGGAGCACGAGCACCAGTGGGTGTTGGCAGCTCTTGCAGAATCTATTTACTGCCAACACATATGTACTAATATTTACTGATCTCGCAGATGTTCGCAAATGAGGCGAAGCTGTGAGGAGCTGTGCAGAGAAGTGACAACTCTGTATCCAGCCCCAGCACTCCTGCACGGCTGGGCCAGGTAATCCCACCTGAATCGACCAAAGTCCTCACCCCCACCCCATGTCTGGTGCCCAGAGCTGAGTTCTATCATGTAAACTTGAAATCAAAGGTCTCTATTCATATGTAACCTACTCACTCCAGTCTCTTCCAAAAAATATCATAGATTATGAAGATCTTTTAACACGGAGCATCCACCACTCCCTTAAATTCACATCCCAGAGGTTAATCACACTATCAGAAGGCCCCTCCTTACCTGTGATGTGTAATTAAAATAGATTCTAGGCAACTGGCGTCCAGCGAGAATGATGCATGGCCTCCAGCGCACAAACACGGAATGTTAGCAACCAGGCGTCCGCATTGAGCTCCTGGTACGAGGGCTCCCTCCAGAAATGATTTTCTTTTGTTCAGTGACCCTGGTCAGTCACCTGCAAACCGCCTGCTGGGTCCAGAAAAGGGAATCCATTTCTGTTCAGCTGCCATTGACTGAGTACCCACCGTGTGCCAGGCACTGGGCCAGGACCGGGGACACAGAGATAAATCCTCAGCCCCTGCCCTTTAGGAATTCCTGGGTCGGGGTGAAGGGAGAGGCATATATGGAAACAACAACAACAACAATGGTTTTACAGCGTGGTAAGTTTTGTACCAGCTGCTATGGGAACACGGATGAAGGATGAATAATTTTCTGGGGAGTGTCTGGGGAACCAGGGAAAGACTTCACCACACAGTGTCATTTGCATGGGGTTTGGAAGGATGAGTAAAAACGTGCTAGAAGGATAAGGCAGGGGAAAGAATTCCAGGCAGAGGGGACAGCATATGCAAAGGCAGAGAGGGAAGGAAGGACGTGGTGTGTTTGGGAAACACTGGCCATGGGGCAGCGGTCCAGGAATGAGGCTGGAGGAGTGAGGCAGTGAGCAGCTTACGCCCCATCATCATCCCTCCATCGCCCTGGGGGTGGGGGAGAACAAGTGGCAGCTCTAGCCTTCTTGGTGGTGAGTGTTTCTATGTGAAGATCCTATCTTTGCCTTCTTGTTCTGTGGATGTTCTGCGTCTTTTGTAAGATTGTAATCTAATGGGAACTGTCTTTTCAAGGAATCAAGATTGGTTGTCTCTGAAAAGGCCCTTGGACAGGTCACTGGGGATCTTTGGGCCATTGTATGATCTGAAATGTGATGATTGCTGATTAGAACTCTGCGGAGCCTGATATTTGATAGAGGAGGGAATGGGGCTCAGCATGGTAGCATAAGCCAGGCCAGCGCCCAGCCCTCCTTACCGCCCTCACTGAGCTTCCTCTCCTTCCTTTTATACCCGGAAGGTGCCCAGGCTGATGCCCTTCGCTCAGTAGACACGTGACAATTCTGGTTATTTCATCTTCTCCAGAAAAAAAAAAAAATATAGTGTATGGCTTGGCTGAGCTTTCTGGAAACTTCCACAACCAGTTCTCTCCTGAGTAAGGGCTTCTTAAACAGGAGCAAAATGAACTGAAACTTTGCAAGAACCCCAGGAAATGCTGGTCTAACACAGGAGCCTTACAAATGAGTTTTTAAAATCATCTTACAGCAACTTAAACTAGGACAGGGATATATTTTCAGTTTTTCATAAAATATTTACTTTCTTAGAATCCAATTTCGTTTTAGTCCTGGTCTTTTATCTTTCTGATACTAGACTTAATTTGCAGAACTGCTCCCCGGTCTCACCCCAACCTGGCTGGCTGCCCTTTGCCAAAGAAGTGCGTTTGTGATTTACACCAGGGAAACTCCAGGGATCCAGGGGACGCCTGAGGAGAGAGCCTGCTGGTCTTTCCGGGGCCACGTGGAAAGGAGGACCTGCTGCCCTCTTGTGGCTGAAACGTGCGGTGCAGTAATTCCTCCACTTGGCCAATGTTAAAAATCTTCATGTTTTCAGGTTCACTGGCTGACTAAATGTGGTCTGGTTAGGAGTATCCAGTCCCAGAGCCCTTATTCTCAGCCACAGATGTGGCTGGAAGTGATCAACACAAAACTATGTGTAAGGATCCTATGTAGCATGTCTGGCACACAGCAGACGCTAAAAATGCGAATTATTAAATCACAGCACTGAGAATAAGGGACTGGGTTGCCTATGACCAGGTCCTGGCTCTACACGTCCTACCTATGCATCCTTACTGTCCCCATGTGTCCATTTCCTCATCTGTAAAATGGGAATGAGATGATAGCGCCTGGCACATTGTGAGCACTCAGTAAACGTTGTTATTAAGTAGACGTCATTGCCTTCATTTTATGGATGTGGAAATTAAAGAGGAGAGAGATTAAATAACTTTTCCAAACCAGCATGGCCAGTAAATGACAGATCTAAGATTACAAGCAAGATCCAAAGCCCATGCTGACTCCTTAAGGTGTACGCTTCGCTATTCCCCCCTTGTTGAATGACTGACTAAATACAAGAACAAATGAATAAATGAACTACTGCTGAAGGCAATGCTAAAAGTTGGAATTGACCCTTACATGGGGAGGATATTAGTACTCAGGATCTGCCTCTCTTCCTCACTTTCTGAAACAAACTGAGTAGATTAAAACAATTTAAAAAAAAAAAAAAAGAAAGAAACGAGTGAGCACCTTCTTCAGCAGAGGAGAATACAGGTTTCTACTAGATCAGTGAGGACTTACTAAGCATCTACTTTGTGGCAGTACTAGGGCCAGGCACTCTGGGGCTAGAGATGTCCCTGACACTTCAAAGCTTACAATCTAGTTAGGGAAACAAACATATGCAAAGCCTGGATTATAGTGTTACAACTATTACATCCTAAAACCAGGTGAAATGGATGATTTGTGTTAATTGAGTTCAGAAAGGAAACACACAGCAGGCCTTGAGAATCCTGGGAAGGCTTCCTGGAAGAGCAATTCAGGCTGAGTCCTGAAGCATGAGTAACTTTCTTTGATGTTATCGTTTATTCTTTCCTTTCCATCTCCTACATCCAGCTGGTCAGTCACAAAGGCCTCTCGGTTCTTTCCAAATGACTCACACCAGTGCCTTCCTTCCAGGTCAGCAGCCATTAACCCAGCTCAGTTCCTCATTACTTCGTACCTAAGGTGTCTTCATAGTCTATCCACTTGTTTCTTTGCTCCCTCCTTTACCTTTTCAATCCACACCATCCACCTCTTTTGGATTAGCCTTCCTAGTTTACCATGTCACTCCTATGATTCATTCATTCCAACTTCCCTTCACTAATATTTATTAAGCACCTACTATGCGCCAGGCATCACTCTTCACTCTTCTATACACTAGGGACACGCCACTCTTCTAAGTACTAGGGATTCAGTGTTGAACAAGACAAACAAGGAAGATCCCTGCCCGCTCTGGAATGTACATACTAATTTTTAAAAAACTCCAATGGAGACCTGTTGCTTTCAAGGTTAGAATCCAGACACCCCTGGCAAGGCCCACCTTATTTGTCCCCCAGTCCCCTTAGCCTCCCCCCACTTTCCAGTAGGATTCTTCAGCGGGACTCACTGTCCCCCACACATTCTACATTTATCTCCAGTTCCTTGGACCTACCTGCCCAAATCCTCAGGGCCCGGTTGGAAGTCCACATCCTCCCCACTTCCTCGGACAGCGCTATTTGCTTCTCTCGTATTAGCATTTCACCTGTTACATGATCACATTATCATTCACCTACTCCCCCGGGGCGGTTTTTCTCCCACCCACCTGACAAGATTGCAAGTGCTGGAGGGCCACAACCCCTGTTCTCTATTTTTCCATCCTGACCTCCCCAGCACCTGGCACAATATTGTGCAAATAACGGTGTGTGTTTTTTCCCCTCTTCCTCCTCTTTCTCTTTGTTCTCTCCTAACAATAACACTAACGTCTGTGAACATCTTACAAACTGCTTTCATATACATTATCTTCCATAAGCTGCACAATACCGGTATATCAATTATCAATACATATTGAGTGGATGAATAGGTCAAAAGAGGAAGGCATTCCAGGGGAAGTAAATAACACCAGCAAACGCACAAAGACAGGAATGATCGGCATGAGCAGCAGGCAGTGCGGGAGCACAGCCCTGCTGGACAGAGAAGAGTGAACACCAGAGGGAATTTGGGAAATGAAGACTAAAGGTAACAAAAAACAAACAGACAAACAAATTCTACTTCACTAACATGGTTAACAGTTAGCTGTATTTATTTATTTATTTTTAAAGTAAAATATAATATTATTGACTCACATAAATGCAGTCATTGGCTTTGTAACCCAGCAGTTTATGGTATATTTAAAAATTGAATATATTCTTTTTATTAAAGTACTAGGGGCCCAGTGCACAAATTCGTGCACCTTGAAAGGAACTGTGGGCCGCAGGGCTGCGGTAGGTACAGGGGCGGGTCTCAGCCCATCCTCCATGCCCTGCCTGGCCCCTCCCGCCACAGCCCCTGGTCCCCTGTCTGCCTGCAGCCTCTCCCACACACTGACAGTGCCGCCCTGCTCACACCCACTGACGGCGGGCGCAGAGCGATTGGGGCCAGAGCCAGCAGTGGGTGCAAGCAGGGCTGGCGCTGGCAGCAGGAGCGAGTACCAGGTGGGACCACGGTGCACGGGAGCAAAGAATTTTCAGTAACCACCAGAAGCTCACCCAGATGACAGTGACTGGTGCCCTGCCTTGGTCTGGCGCCCTCAGCTCACCTGCTCCACCATCCCACTGCAGCCGATGCCCGCCATGTTCTGGGTGTGCCTCCTGGTGGTCAGCACACGTCATAGGCACCGGTTGTTCAGTTGTTCCGCCATTCGGTCTATTTGCATATTAGGGTTTTATATAGATGGATAGTTGACATACAATATTATATACAATATTATATTAGTTTCAGGTATACAACATAGTGTGTCTACACTTATATACCTTATGATGTGGTAAGTTTAGTAACCATCTGTCACCGTAAAGTTACTACATTATTGACTAGATTCCCCATGCTGTAAATTACATCCCCGTGACTTATTTTATAACTGGGAGTTTGTACCTCTTAATCCCCTTCACCTTTTTCACCCATCCCCCAGTCCCTTCCCTAATGGCAAACATCAGTTTGTTCTCTGTATCTAGGAGTCTGTTTCTGTTTTGTTTGTTTGTGTTGGTTTTTTGTGGGGTTTTTTTTAGATTCCACATGTAAGTAAAATCATACAGTATTTGTCTTATTATGTCTGATTTATTTCACTTAGCATAATATCATCTAGGTCCATCCATGTTGTTGCAAATGGCAAGATTTCACTTTTTTATTGATGAATAATATTCCATCGTATATATGTACCACATCTTCTTTATCCAATCATCCGTCGATGGACTCCTAGGTTGCTTCCATATCTTGGCTATTGTGAGTAACGCTGCAATGATGATAGGGCTGCATATATCTTTGCAAATGAGTGTTTTCATTTTCTTTGGATAAATACCCAGAAGTGGAACAGCTCTAATTTTAATTTTTTGAGGAACTCTTTCCCACAGTGGTTGCACCAATTTACATTCCCACCAACAGTTCCCTTTTCTCCACATCCTCGCCACTTGTCATTTGTTGATTTTTTTATAATAGCCATTCTGACAAGTGTGAGAGATGTAGTTCTTTCTAGCCTTTTTAGAAACAGTTTTTCTTTCTCAAAGCTGTAATAAGTGTCCATAAAATTATGCGTCCTACTTTTTTCACTTAACATTCTAAGCACAGTCCCCTGATGCGACATAGTCTTCAGAAAGGCCGTTTGCAGTGAATGCGGAATGTTCCAGAACGGCTGCATCTGAAAAGTGCTTAGCCATCGCTCGATTGTAGGACACGTTTCCCATTTTACACCATTCCCAGCACTGCAACAGCCTCTTGTGCAGGGAGAAGAAATGGAACAAAACTGGGTCTTAGGTAAGACCTCAAAGTGCTCTACGAAGGCTCACCTGAGCCCAGAGCGTCTCTAGACGTTTCTGTCATCTGAGCCAGTAAAATTGATCCTCTATTGCTTAAGCCAATTGGAGTTGTATTCTCTCTGACTTGTAACCCACATCATCCCACCTAACTAAAGGGCTACGAAGGCAGGATCACACTTGTTTTGCTTACTGCTGCACAGAGTAGGTGCTTAATAAATACATGTAGGTGAAAACATATGAACTATTTTCTTTTAAAACTGATTTTATAGAGAGAAGGAGGGAGAGGGAGAGAGAGAGAGAGAGAGAGAGAGAGAGAGAGAGAGAGAGAGAGAGAGAGAGAGAAGAGAGAGAGAGAGAGAAAGAGAGAAAGAGAGAAAGAAATATCAATCTGTTGCCTCCTGCATGGGCCCCAACCAGGGATTGAACCCGCAACCCAGGAATGTGCCCTGACCAGGAATCAAACCAGCAAACTTTCCAACTGAACCAAACCAGCCAGAGCAAGAATATAAACTCTTACCCTGATCGTGATCTAGAAGGAATTTAGTATTTTTTTATCAATTTGTTTGATTTTTTCAATAAAAATGTTGCCTCTTCCTCATATTTACCACTAATAATCCTTATTCACTTGACCTTCTTTCGTGTTTTAACCCAGAAGTTTTACATTTTTATGAACTAAAATATTTTCCTTCATGACCTTTATTTTTTGAGATATAGTTGACATATATCTTCATGACCTTTAATACTAAAATTCTAAATGGAGCTCCTCTCAGAGTAGATATTCAATTGTATTTTCTTCTAGTTTCTCTACAGTTAAATTGTATTATTTACTTTACCTAGAATTTATTTAGGTGTACAGTTTGAGGTTAGAGGTTTCGGTTTTGGTTTTTAACATCTTGGCCAACTGTTCTAATGCATTTCCCCCGACTAGTTGCAATGCTTCTTTTGTTCTTTTAAAATGCTTATATGAAATTGGGTCTATTTCTGCCTAGCCAATCTGTTAAATTGATGTATAACTGGATAATGTTTTTGGGGTCTTTTCCTGCTGCCAATTTAGCCATCTTCAAAATTTTCTTTGCCATCTTCCCTGTTTATTCTTCCAGATGAATTTAAAAATAATTATGTCCTATTCTAAAAAGACTCTATTGTGATTTTTACTGTAATTACATGAAGCCTAAAAATAAATCAAGGAAGAATTGACATCTTTACCATTTTAACTTTGCCACCCAGGGAAGTTTTTCTTCTTGAAGTTTTCCCATATTTCTCAACAAAATCTGGTTGTTTTCTTCACTTAGATCATTCACCTTCAAATAAAGGTTATTTCTGCGGATTTTCTATTTTAGGTTGTTTTCTAATTGGGCTGTTACGGGGGTCTATAGGGAAACTTGCTAACTTGACGACTGTCCAGTTGACACTAATTGTCAAGGCATTCTGGTTTTCTGAGCTGACTCCCTCCAGGTCTGAATTATGACCTCTGGAGTTAGACAAGTAAAACTGCTGGTCCCTCCACAGGACAAATTTCCATTCCTTGGCCGACTGCTATCAAGTTTTCCCTCAGCCTTCCTTTGTCCTGGATAAACAACCCCAAGGGATAGTGTGACAGCAGTATTTGGGGAAGATTCAAATGACAGCAGTGAGGAGGGTAGATTTGGGGCAGGTTAGACCAGAAGGTGAGGAACCAGTGAGGACTGGCTTCATGGTAATCCAAGCTTAAAGGCCGTCTAAGACAAGGCTGAGAACGTGGAAAGGGGCAAGTCTGAGAGAGATTTCAAAAGAGGAAACATTAGGACATGTTGACAAGCGGGATATAAGGGACAAAGGAATGAAGAGAACAGTCAGAGATGACTTTAAACATTCTAGCCTGAGCCCTGGCCAGTTGGCTCAGTTGGTTAGAGCGTCGTCTCGTACAGCAAAAGGTTATGGGTTTGATTCCTGGTCAGCGCAACCAATGGATGTTTCTCTCTCTCTCTCCCTTTCTCTTTCTTCTCTTTAAAAAAAAAAAAATCAATAAAAACATCCTCGGGTGAGGATTAAAAAGAAAATAAAAATTTCTAGCCTGAATCACTGAAGAGAGTGAGAGAGACTGAATAGGACTTAGTCAAGGTTTGTGCTATAAACCAGTTGTGAAATAACAGAAAAACTACAGATCGGTCTCTGCCCCTGGTTTCTGACAGAGGGCTCCTAAAACCCTTGTAATTTAAGTCATAGGGCAGTAGGAGCATCTTTCGTTGAGGAGACTCTGGGTGGGCTCTGGACGGGGGCTGGTCACCAAAAAGACCAAGCCATGATTAGAGCCTTGGAATTTGCAGCCCCACCCCCTATCCTCCAGAGAGGGAGAGGGCCTGGAAACGGAGTTACTCGTTGATCACGCCTACATGCGGAAGCCTCCCGAACACCCCAACAGCATGAGGGTTAGAGAGCTTCCGAGTTGGTGAACACATCCACTTCGGGAAGGTGACACAGGCCGACCCCACGGGGAGTGAAGCTCCTGCACCCCGGACCCTCCCAGACCTCACTTATTTATCTCTTCATCTGATGTCCACCTGTATCCTTGATCAGGTCCCTTAATAAGCTGGTCAATGTGTCGCCCTGAGCTCTGTGAGCCTCGCTAGCAAATTAATCAAAGTCGGAGGAAGGAGGGAGCATGGGAACCGCCGACTTGTAGCCAAGTTGGACAGAAGTAGTGGGTAACCTGGCGACCTTCTCCTTGCAATGGGGTCTGAAGTTGGGGGTGGGGGCAGTCTGTGGGGCTGAGTCCTTAACCTGTGGGGTCTGACACTATCTCCAGGTCAGAATTGAGTAAAACTGTAGGACTCCCAGCTGGTGTCCCAGAGAATCGCTTGGTGCGGAGAAAGAGGCTGCACATATTCAGAAGTGTTTCTGTGTGAGTAGTAAGAACAGGAGACACACAGGGTTAAAAAAAAAAAAGTTTTTCCTAAACACCAGTGTTTTTCAAAAATTTCCCCCCTCAATAATATATTTTATACAGCTGGCCAGTTCACACACAAACACACATAGATAGACATAATACAGATAGAAGGGTCCCCAAACTCCTGCAGACATATGCAAGCTTGGGCCCGGAACACTAGCAAGAGGGAGGGAGGCAAGGCCTAGGCCAGGGGTGGGCAAACTTTTTGACTCGAGGGCCACAATGGGTTCTTAAACTGGACCGGAGGGCCGGAACAAAAGCATGGATGGAGTGTTTGTGTGAACTAATGTAAATTCAAAGTAAACATCATTACATAAAAGGGTACGGTCTTTTTTTTTTTTAGTTTTATTCATTTCAAACGGGCCAGATCCGGCCCGCGGGCCGTAGTTTGCCCACAGCTGGCCTAGGCGTATCATTGGCCCTGAATTGATAAAGTCCTGAGGACGAATGACTTCCTTGCCCTCAGCTGTCTGAGATCCTACGGTGTAAGACTTGGCCACCAACACCCTGCCAGGAAATTAATTACCTTGCCACCATCTACCCTCAACCCCAGGTGCCAGAAGGTTCCAGGGGAAGATTCCGGCAGAAAGGCCACACACTTTTTAGAGTTCAAAGTAGATCTCCCTGCCAACCCACAGAGCACACGGAGCTGAAATGGCTCACCTTTCAAAAACATCTCATTTAGCCTCAGCCTCGATGAGGATTTTCCTTGGAGAAAGGAGGGGGCTACAGGATGTTTGGGTCTCCAACTTTGAGTTTCAAGGCCATGGTGCTTGGAATTGGGACAGGGACGACAGGAAACAATTTCTCCTTGCAAAGCTCGAGTCCTAAATTGAAGCGTGGAAAAGAGGCCAGCGGCCCTAGGCTAACATCTGCTGTTGGGTCAGAGCCTGGACTAGCTCAGGCCCAAGCTCCGCAACACTTGGCCCTGAGGAGCGGAGGGGAAAGACGGGGGGAACCCAGGGATTATTAGAGGACCCACGAATAGCAGCAACACAATTTGAAGAGCTGATTAAGGAGGGAAGGCAGCCTTTTCTTCCCCAGGGGGCATTACCCTCCCGGGTCAAATGATCATGTCAGAGCATCTTTCCAGAGTAAATCTTGGAACATTTCATAGCGAAAGGTTTTCTAAATAGAGATGAAAGGGAGCAAATCCACTTCTGGCTTCAGAAAGTTCGTTTCTGAAATGTCCCGATGCCCCCTTTGGTTGACGTACCATGTCCCTGTCGGGATCCTTCTGTTCGGGGGAGGGAGCAAAGGAGAGGTGGGAGGACAGGAGCAGTAGCTCCGGAGGCGAGCTGCTTTTCCCACGGGAGCCGGAGCTCCCGGTTTAGGTTTACAGGAGGCTGCGGATGGCTGCGTGTCTGGGCAGCTCTCAGCACCCGGCTCGGAGAGCCTGGCCTTCATGGCAAAGGTCCCAGGGAGCCAGGCTCAATCTCCCTCCACGGAATGTCCAAGAGGCACAGAAGAGTTGGCCTAATAAGGCCATAGAGGGGCCACTGAAGTCAGGAACCGCGTCCTCATACACTGCCTGGGCCCTGTGCCTTATCTCATTCTCCTCTGGTCCCCATCCTTCCTCCATCTCCAATTGGAAAGCTTGCAAGATGTAAACTACCTTTCCCTCGACTACTCACTCCTCCCAGAGGCCCTCCTTAGCCTCTATGGCAAGCCCCTGCCCCTTTTGGTGGTGATACATCTAAACCAGAGGTTCTCAACCTGTGGGTCGCGACCCCTTTGGGGGTCAAACGACCCTTTCACAGGGGTCGCCTAAGACCATCGGAAAACACATATATAATTACATATTGTTTTTGTGATTAATCACTATGTTTTAATTATGTTCAGTTTGTAACAATGAAATTGGGGGTCACCACAACATGAGGAACTGTATTAAAGGGTCGCGGCATTAGGAAGGTTGAGAACCACTGATCTAAACTCTAGGAAATACACACCAGAGGCACTTTTTTTTTTTTTTAAATCCAAGGAAACTCTCAGTGTGGATTCTAGTCTCCGAGTGTCTCCAGAACTTAACTATCTCCAACTGGGATCTCTGTTTATCCCACCAAGCCCTGAGGCCCAGGTCGAGAGCCACCCCTTCCTGTATGACAGTCACTCATTCCCGCCACCCTCCAGCCTGACAAGTCCTCTTGGCACCTGAGGCCACCCCACCCTGCTTCCACCCTCTTCATATTCTGAAAACAAGCACAGCCTAGATAGATATGCCCACGCCAAGCCAGGCTACTAGAGAAAGTGAACCGGGCCTGTCAGAAGACAAACCCAGGTCTGGATCAGGTTTCTAGTCCTTTCTGAAACCTGGGGTATGAATTACCTGGGAAGTAGAAAAAGGAAAAAAGGCGCCAAGAAAAATTTACATTCTTTCAGTTGAAGGAGAAAGGGGGCTAGAAAGGAAATGGCCAGGGATGAAGAGGGTTGCATTTCCAGTTTCTTTGGTCCAGAGATTCATGTAAATTCAGCTATGTCCCCATTGGGCCCTGCAGTCAACTACTTTTTGGCAGAAAGAAAAAGATCATTGGACTAATCAGTGATGGCGAACCTTTTGAGCTCGGCGTGTCAGTATTTTGAAAAACCCTAACTTAACTCTGGTGCCGTGTCACATATAGAAATTTTTTGATATTTGCAACCATAGTAAAACAAAGACTTATATTTTTGATATTTATTTTATATGTTTAAATGCCATTTAACAAAGAAAAATCAACCAAAAAAATGAGTTCGCGTGTCTCCTCTGACAGGCGTGTCATAGGTTCGCCATCACTGGACTAAATGAATGATGCTCAGAGATGGCCAAAAACTAAACCCTTAAATAGCAGTTGCCAGACTGCTTTTCATTTCGCAGAAGACGTGGTTACTCAGCTGCCTCCAGTGCTGATTGGTGAGTCCCTATCACAGGATCTCCGCCTCTGAGCAGTGCTTTTCCAATTAAAGGCACACTGGCCTAGTATCCCACAAGGCCACCACCCCAGGCAGGGTCAAAGGTAAAGTTGCCCTTATAACGAGGACTCAGGCCACGATGTGGAGCTGCTTATCAGGGACATTTTAACTCCTCTGAATGCCTCCAAGCCCTCACACCACAGGGTTGGGAGGTCTGGACCACACCTCCCAGAAGTGGTCAACAAGGCCGTCTTCAAGAGGCACTGAGAGTGCCTCATCCTTCTTGAAAGTGAAAAGAAATCAGGCCAGGAGCTCAGAGAGACACGTGAACATAATTTATTAAACTCACCATACAAAGAAAATAACACAGGAAAAAAGATAAGAACCGGAAAGGCCCATGGAAATCAACCAGTCTGATCCCCTGGTTTGTTTTATTTATTTATTTTAAAATATGTTTTTATTGATTTTTTTTTTTAGAGAGAGAGGAAAGGAGAGGGAGAGATGATAGAAATACTGATGCTACAGAAGCACTGGGGATCGAGCCCACCACTTGGGCATGTGCCCTGACTGGGAATCAAACCGGCAACCTCTTGGTGCATGGGATGACACTCAATCCACTGAACCAGGGCTACACCCTTGGTTTTACCAATGAAGAAACTGCACGAAGAAACCAGAACACCAATATAGACAAAGCCAGAACGACACCCAGAAACACCCAGACTTAGGCTTCTGGTCTTGAACCAAATAGAACCTAAAGACGTTTGTGTTTTATTTTTCTGTGCCCTATAGTGCCACTGATGCCTTTCTCCCTCTTGATGCTACAGGAGCAGCCCTAAACAAAACACTACAGTGGCAGAGTCGTTCAGAGCCAGGAGGACAACAGACCCACAGGAAGCAGAGGGGTGTAGAGGGGTTCGGAGAAGAATTCAATTCCTCCCCAAGAGTCCTGATCACCCTCTTCCCCCAAAGATACATCCAGACCTGATGTCTCAGGGCGAATATACTTCCCTTCCTGAGGCAGAGATCAGGTGTTGGGGAGGAAGGGGTAAGAAGCTGGTAGAGGAAAGAGAAAGATTTATCACAATGTAGTTCTGAGATGAAGTCCAGTGGGAACACTTTTCCCAGCGCCGAGCCAATCCAAACATCGCAAGAGAAGGCTGTAGAACTCAGTTACTGAATCAGTTGTGAGATATAAGCAAAAACACCAATAACTTAGCAAAATAAATACAATGAGGGTCTCGCTGAGATTGATAATAACCCAGTGAAAATAGATCTTAAGCTCCAAGTCAGTCAAGATGACTGAGGTGTACCTTGTACCACATCTTAGGAGAATCCCTAAGAGGTTTTGGGAGTCTTCGAAGCAGAGAAGTCACACGGAACTGTCTGTGGCCTACACAATCCTCTGCTCAAAGCTACACCCTGAGTGTACATCCCCTTCTCCCCAGAAAGACAGGCTGGCCAGTCGAAGCTGAAGGAGGCCCGGTCAGCATGAGCTGAGGGCGGAACTGGTAGAAAAACAGTTTGTTGCTAAGAACTGCGCTGTGTTTTGTGAGGAACTTGGTCCCCCCGGGACACTGTCCAACATCTGTGTCTCCATCTTCCAGAGCTGAGGCAAATCTTGTCATCTCTTCACTTCTCCCGACTGGCCGAGGGCCCGGGGCAGCTGAGCCCCAGTCTACAACAGAAGGGAGGCTCTGCTAAGAGAAAAACAGCAAGTACAGGGATAGGGTGCCGCCCTGGCTCCTGCCAGCAGGATCCTGTCCGCCAAGGGCTGCAGTGTCCAGAGGAGGCGCTCAGCCTCTATCCGCCCAGCAAACCGAGGACAGGAGCTCAGACGGGGCCACCGCCCCAAGCCCTGCGGGCAGCCAGGGAACCGTCAGGAAGTCAAAGTCAGTGCTCACGGCCAACAGGGGTGGCGCCAGAGTTTCTCCACAGGCGAGAGGCAGCGGCAACAGCACCCTCCTCCTCCTCAGCTCATGTTTCCACCACTCGGATGAGAGGCATGGGCTTAGGGCTGGGGGGCTTGGCTATCCTAACGCTGAAAAGAAAATGGGAGACACTGAGTCCAGTGTTGCTGCCCACCCCGCACAGAGCTGCCCTTCCACTACATTCGTCTCTGGAATCCTACACTTCAGCGCCAGCTGAGCTCCTGGGTTCCAAATGCTTTGGGACAGTCACTGTCAGTGACAACTAAGGGAAGACTTGGGGGGGGGGGAGGGGAACTGTGGTCTGGGGGCAGGGGTGATGAAGAGAGAGGGGGCAGCTCAACAACTGAGAAGTGGGTATAGCTGTGATTCTTGATTTTATTCAAAGTCTAGGGCTTTTTTGCGCATCCTTTGAGGGGGAAAAAGGCCCTTTCCCTAGAAATATGCACATATTACACATCCGCATTTTTGCATACAATTTCAGAGGGTTCAGACACCTCCATTAGCTGTCCGCTGGCCTCCTGGGGGTCTTGGTAGCTCTATTCTAACCTGGTCAGAAAATGGTTTGGGTGGAGAATGGGTCCGATTAGAGACTGAGAGAGCACACTGGGATTTGAGAGAGCCTTGCCCTTGCTTTGCACTACAGGCTTGTCACAGCTCTGTCCCCCTTCCCTTCACTTCCTCCCCGGCCCCACTCCACGACGCCCACTCACCTGCCCAGATTCTCGGTCTTGGCCCAGGTCTGGGTGCTGAAGTTGGCGTGACTGACCTGCTTCTCTATCAGGTGTTCCATCCGGTCGTGCATCTCTAAATTCTGTGCCACACGTTGTGAGGTTAGAATTCGCCTGCTTCTGGCTTGCCACTCATCACTTAACCAGCTCGTTCTGGTCTCTCCACCTCTGTGCTGGTGCTGCTGTCGCCCCCGCCCCTGCCATGGAACCACCCCCAGGGGGACCCAATCCAGATCGCTCTCGTCCTCCAGTAATCACTCCAGCCCCTTTCCCTGAGGAGTGTTCTCTCAATAGCTCTGTGCCACACTGACCATTTCCTGTATCTCCTCCCTGTACATTTCCTGTATATAATTTCCTGGAGTCAGTTGAGATCTCTACTTGCCCTGGTTGATATGTTAATCCATAAAGTATTCTTAGGTCTTTTAAAAAAATGTATTATATAACTCTAGACTGCAAACTCTCTGAAGATCAACAACCCTGTCTCTCCGATGTCTTTTTATCTCTCCCGCCACAAGGGAATTTCACCCGGTGGCTGCAAAGCAACCTTCAGGTAGTCGATGGACTGGGGAGGCTCTGGGTAAGGCGGAAGTCAGACTCGGGAGCACTCATTAGCTACTCGAGCCCATCACCTTGGCCATGGAGAGACTCCCCCAGAGAATGCCGCCTCCTTCAAAGCCCCGCTCTGCTGTCAGCTCCGCGGCTAAGCCCACGGGCAGAATGAAGGGCTTGCCTCCGTGCTGCCAGGACGCGGGGCTTGTGCCACGATGACATAGCTCTTCAGAGTGGGGACAGGTCTTACCACGGCTTCCCTGAAGGTTCTCAGAAATCGCTTACTCAGCTGAACCTGTCATCCCAGATACTTGCCTCCGAGCAGCCGCTAGACAAGACCCCGCCCCCCGCCCCTCTCCCTCCCTGGGGCTGCCCAGCACACGCACCTCTGCTTCCAGGTAGGCCATCTTCTCCTTGAGCTCCTGGATGCTCGTGTCCTTTGACTGGATCACAGCTTTGGAATTCTGGAGCTGCAAAGATGTGGGAGACACCGGAGCTCATTTCAAAACGACTCATGACACACTCACCGAACTTCAGCCCGCCGCCAGGGCAGCCAGCAGAGACCCAAGGCAGAGTCTGCGGCCTTCACGTGACTTGCTTGGTTTTTCTATAAAAGCCTCGTTTCAGTCAATATTAAACTCTGGGTTATCCCAGGTGTAGGGTAGGGCGGTGAGGGGAACACCATCCTGACATCCCCAAATAATAGGTGATTCCAAAACCATTCCATTTGCCTTTGGGAAATACAACTTCTTTACTCATTTAAGAAATATGTATTGAGTGCTTACTATATGGCAGGCCCCACTGCAGACAACAGGAAACAGCAGGGAACAAAGCAGAAAAAGCCTGGCCCTCATGGAGCTGACGTGCAGCAGACATGCCCGGCCGCGTAGGGCTCTTAAGTTCACAAAACAATTCTGCAAATCGACATATCCTGGTATGCCACCCTCCCGCTCAGCTGGGGGAAGCAGAAAGGCCGCCATGAGGTGCAGGTTTGATACTCCGCACACAAATAAGCGAGTTTATTGTGAGTTGGGAGCAGAAATGTGTTTTATGGATTACTTACGAATCTAAGCCAAGCTCCCCAGGAGAATAAATAAATAAAAGCGTAGACTTGGCGGGCAAGTGGGGCTAGACCAGGGGTGGGCAAACTTTTTGACTCGAGGGCCACAATGGGTTCTTAAACTGGACCAGAGGGCCGGAACAAAAGCATGGATGGAGTGTTTGTGTGAACTAATATAAATTCAAAGTAAACATCATTACATAAAAGGGTACGGTCTTTTTTTTTTTTTAGTTTTATTCATTTCAAACGGGCTGGATCTGGCCCGCGGGCCGTAGTTTGCCCACGGCTGGGCTAGACTCAACGCAGTGACTTCCAGAGGGGGCAACCCACGGCAGGGAGGGCCGGCCCTGCTTACCTGCTCTATCATTTGCCGGACCTTCCGCTGCTGGCTCTTCAGCATGTCATCCAAGTGGTGGATCTTCTCCCGCAACCCAGCCACTTCCTTTTCCAGGTTAGCAGCCCTGGGGATAGAGAGCAGGAGGCTGAGGCAAGGCGGAAAGATCTTTTGTCCACCCAGTCCCAGGAAGAGCCCTGGGCTCAGGGTTCCCATCTGGTGTGATTCCCTCTGCCCGACTCCGCAGTGGTCTGCCCTAGGAGTGGGTGGGGGAACGTCACATTGGCAGTGTCACTAGAGATCCTGTAGCCCAAATGAGGAAACTGAGGCGCAGAGAGGTGAGAAGTGGTAAGTCATTCTGGAGAGTTCTAGAGGGCAAAACCAGAACCAGTGGATAGGTGTTCCAAGGAAGCCATTCTTGTGTAAAGGCAGGAAGACATTCTCAGCATTAAAGCTGCCAGAAGTGGACAGCTGTGTGTGTAGTGAGCGCCTCATTCCTGGAAGGAATCAAGCAGGAGCTGGGATTATGGCACCCAACACCATCAAGCTGGTGGCAGGCATTCTGTATCCAGAGGGAGAACAGATTGGAGGATCCTTAAAGCCTTTTCTACAAGTCTGTTCCTAAGTCTCCCGATTCCTAGACACTGCTGTTTCCTTTGCACCTGCTGAGCAAACTCGGCCAAGATCCCCCACGGTCAGGCGGCTGGGAGAGCATCTCAGAGCTTAGCCTCGAAAGCATTCTGGTGCCCATTCTCTCCGGTTTTGCCGGAGGAAGCAGACAAGTGCCTGCTGTTAGCAGGACAGCAGTTATGGGGGGTGGAGTACAATGCAATCGGAGCCCCCCAACATCCTTCCTAATTTCAAACATTCTAAGTGTCCACCCTCAGCTCTCCAGTTTCCACCCTCTCAGCAGCCTTTGTGGTTATCCCAAAGGAGAGAAAATGCCACAGCAGACTGAGGTGTCCAAGAAGGCAGGGTCGTGTCTCTTAATCCTGGAATTCCTTAGAAGGCCCTTCAGGTCACGTCTGTTGAACTTAAAAAGGTCCAACTCATAAAATGAAGATCAGACCCAATATGCTGATGCTGAATTTGATTTACTATTGGAGATCTTATTCATCAATTCTTGAAAGTCCAGAATGGCCCAATATTTGCTCTGTAGGTTCCCCTGGTCTGAGACCTCCAATCCCCTCTGATAGGAGGGAATATGCAAACCCCTCTAACCTCGCAGTGGAAAGGGTCTCAGAAATCCCCTATGTTGTATTTTTCGTCAGCACAGCTTGTGAGGGAGTTACTCGATTTTACCCTCAAATAGTTTAGTCAGTTGTTCTTGGGGGAGGACACTATGGTGTAACAACCCCCCATCCACATCTAGGGAAACAGCCTGTGGGAGCATGTGCTGCAACGGCAGATGCTTTTCCAGCTCTTGACCTTGGCTCTCAAAACAAAACCCTTATCTTGAGGTGGTTATTCCATGGAAAACGAACTCCCAGAGATGGCAGCTTTCCACACAGTCTCTCCCTGGGCGGGGCCCACCTAAGCTGGCACACGGTGAGTCAGAGCTGGAAGATCTGACGTCAGCACCAGCCTCTTCCCCAGGTCTGGCCACCCTGGGAGCTCCAGGCTGCACGGCCCGCCCTCCCCTCCCTTCCCCTCCCCGCACCCCAGCTTACGGTGATCAGGGCCCTTACTTTTCCTGTTCTGCTTGGCAGTCAGCATTCTTGCTCCGAAGTTCTTCCAGGGCCGCCTCCCCTTCCCTGACCTTCTCCAGTGAGGCCTGATGCTCCTGGAGGGGCCAAAGGGAAGAAAGTCTAGGATGAGGAGATGGCAACAGATTCCGCATTTGGGGTGAGATGGCCACTAGGGCTGGGGCTCAGCCCCTACTGCAGCTGGGACAGTGCCAAAGAGCAGCAGGCCAAGCTGGTTTGATGGGGTGCCCTCCACTGCCAGGGAGAAGCCTTCCCACCCTCAGCACACAGACGCTTCCCAGCCTCACCCAGCTGCCCGGAGGGAGCCTGGCCCTCACTCTCCAGGCCCACCTGCCAGCTGTGGCTGCCAATCCCTCAGAAACCAGGCCACGTGGCTCCTTAAGAACGGGCTTCAAAAGCCCATAGAGGCAGCTGTCCAAGAACCCAGCTACATGGAAACGGGCTCAACTCCAGCTAGCAAGGGCTGAGGTTAGATGAGAGAAAGGCCTTTCCTCCGTCAACGCTAAAGGATACTCCGCAGGCTCCCAGTTACCGTCTCCATCCCCAGCAAGCGCCTCTGCAGCTCTCGGATCTCCACCTCTTTCTGCTCCGCTCTGTCCTCGGCTCTCTGAAGGGCCACGTGACTCTGCTCGGCTTCTCTCTGGTATCGGCTGAGTGTGACCTAAGACACAGGATGGGGATGTATAAAGTGGGGGGGGACGGGGGGTCGAGAGAGAGACCAAACGTGGATAAAAGCCTTAGAAAAGAACCTAGGAACCGGGGTGCGGTGACAGGAGAAGGGGGGCAACTCTGATGAACACATGGTCCCTGTTCTAGGACCACTTGGGAGACCAGCAGATTAATTCCGGGGTCCATTGGCACGTCGCTGGCCAAGGTCTTTAGAGTAACACACGGCGGTAAGCACCCATTTCCAAAGGATAACGTCTTCAGCATCCCCACACGCCCTCCACTGCCACCCAAAGTCACCCAGCGCTGACTTTCCCACTAATGCAGGCACGGAGAACCCAGGGGAGCAATCTCCACGTCCGCCCTTCTGCTCCCCAGCTCTTCCTCACCCTCGCTTCAAGCCACGCTGCAGTCTACGTACAAAGACCAACGGCTACCAAGCACCAGGAAGAATTGGGTTTTTTATCTAAGATGATAATGTAATTTGGAAAGAATACAAGCACAGTTTTAGAGTGAAAAGTAAAGTAGGAACTTGCTTCCTGTCCTTCCACATGCATTTTGCCAACTCCTAGTTATCCCTCCGGTCTCAGCTTACACACCCCTGCTTCCAGGGAGCCTCCGAGCCTGGATGAGCCTCCACAGAGGACACACGGCCCTTCCCTCTCAGAGCGCTGAGCAGACTTTGCCAGTCACTCATGTGTGTCCCCAGGAGACCATCAGCTTTATGATGGCAGAGATGGAGACCATTACATTTTCAGAGCTCAGCACAGTATCCACCACACAGTCACCGCTCGATCAAATCTCCAACGGAATTGATGCTCATCTAGCCCAACCCTCTCCTTCCCCAACTAAAGGTTAAAGGACTTATTCGAGGTTACACAGCTAGAACCCTGTTACCTCATCATCCATTTCAATGCTTCCCAGTTACCCCACGCTGACCCCCCAACCAGTTACTAAGAGAACCTCGGTAATCGCGGGAAAGCCTAACCGGCCCCGGGAAAATAGAACACCAGAAGCCAGTTTGTCCAGCTCCTCCCAAAGGCAGAATCAGGGAGGAGAAAGCAGAGCCCAGGGTGATGGGCGATAGGACGTGTCCATGCTGCACACCAGCCCCGTCCAGAGCAGACTCACTGCAAATCCCTCCTGACAGCAAGCAGCCAGTAGAACGAGAAACCAGGCTTAATGGCAGGTTGTTTTCATGGTAATTGGCAACCGTGCCCTTCCTACCCCGGGTTCAGAGAAGTAGACCAGAGACCAGTTCATTGGTAGAGACTGAGAATATCCGACGTTAGCTGGGAGCAGGCCAGCCCCATGGGCAGGAACGTAAAACAAGGCCTCTCAATTTCTGAACATAAACACTGTACCAGGTTGGTGTGTGCTCCAAGCACGGCATTAATAGGCCTGGGACTGGCCCTCCCACTTACGGTAGGATCACAAAGGAGAGCCACACTCCCCTGCTACATCTGCCCCTGTAACTCCAACCAGCCCTGCCCTACAGGAACCTCTTCATCATAAGAGTGCCGACCTACCCCAGCGGGAGGACCAACGCAAGGAGTACCTGCTGTTTGCGGGTGGGTGCTATGTACCATGGGGTTAAAGGGCAGCCCCTCCTAAGAAACCATGGGCATGCGCTATAGCTGCCAGGGGCCTTCTAGCCTCGGGCTTTTACTCAGGGCATTGCTCAAGCTTTGAAACCCAGGGCTAACAGAGCCCTGTGTGTGGCCCACACCGACAAGCACTTCACAAAGCCTCTCAACGCTGAAGTTCCTCTCCAAAATGCACACCCGGTCAGTACTGCAGCCTCAACCTCCCCCTCCTCCTGTTCTCTGAGGCAGTAGGGAACCAAACTGATACAGCACCAGCCACATCATCCAAACTGCGGAGTCCGAATGCACGTGGCAAACTGCTTTACTGCACAGCTACTCTGTTCTGAGACCAAGGAATCTCAGCGCTGCCCCAAGTCCAAACTATTTAAGAGAGGAGAGCCTGCTTGCTGAACGGATCACTAAGAAAAATACGGGGTATCTTACATTTCTAAGCCCTTGAGAGTAATCAATATATTTACATATATGATCAGACGCAAGCCACATGTCAAATGTATTTCACGGCCACTTTTTTACAAAAGTTGAAACTGATGCTTAGGGAGGTCAATCCCTTGCTCCAGTAACACGTCAGCTACTGTAGAGGCAGCCAGTCATTCTCAGTGCCCGTCTTCCTCACCCCAATCCCCCCCGCCCCCCCTAACCCTCAGGCTCATGAAAGAGAACAGTTGGGTGGCCTTCCCCTTTCCACCAGCTCTGCACATCTGGGCAGGGCGTAATCCTGTCATTACATATTTATGACATAAATACCTCCCATGTGGCTGAACAACAGCAGGTAACAGATGGCTAATCTCACACAGAGGGGTTAGAAAAACTGTCCAGCATTTGCCCAGTGTTCCTGAGGTGCTACTCAAAGAACTTTTGGAAGGTATGGAAGACCTCACACACTTTTACTAGTGGGGGGCTTTCACTTCTATTTATAGACTTGCATTTTTAAAATCTCCTATAATAACCTAGTATAATTTTTATAACAATAATTGAGATATTCGTTCAAGATGACAAAGCTCCACAGTACAGCCAAAAGCCCCGACTCCATGAGCGCAGTTCTTTCTATGCCCACGAAGGTTTATCCACTCATCTAGTCCACACGAGGCGCCCACCTTATGCCAGGTATTGTGCCGGGTGCTGGGGATGCAGTGGTGAACTTGACAGCAACTGTCCTTGCCTACGTGGTGCCGGGAACCAATAATTCTTATCATGGCACTTAGTGAAACAACGTCTGAATTCCCTGCTATCCCAGACCAGCACCACCGCTCAACTTCAGGAGAGCAGAGAATCAAGAGCTGACCTTTGAACTATGGGCTAGTCTTGGACAGCAAAAGCTATAAGCATTCAGGAGAGGGAAAAGCAGGCAGAAGTGCCCCAGCCTCAAGGCCCAGCCTTTCCAGGTGATGGCACCGGCCAGAAAGACATGAAGTCCATATGGAGAAAGTCACTGGTACCTGCACCCGGCAGCCCAACCCTTGCGGCACCTTCTCCCCAAAGCCCAAATCTCACCTCAAAAGCCACACGGTCTGCCTGGTGCTGCTGCTCAGCCTCCTGCAGCTTGGCCAGCAAGTCCCGCACGGTCTTCCTCAAGCTCTCGACATCTTCACTCATATAGGTGTCCACCTATAGCCAGCGCAGGGCAGGGAAGGTCAAGCCATGATGCTTGTGACTTGGTGAGAGAAGGTTCCCCCCAACACACTTGTTTGGACCATCTTGTCCAGACCACCTTCACAAAGGGATCCCATCACACAGGGGTGAGTTAGTCTCAGGCAGCCAGGAGTTCTGAGTCATTCAAATGAAAACACTCTCTTCATACTCTAACGAACTCAACTAGCCTCCTACCATCTGATTATTTAGGACAGAGTCATTTTCATACACACATGTATCAACTGACTGACAGTTATGTCTATGTGGTCTTCATGAGTGTGTCCTGCTTGCATCAGACAAGCTCTCTGAGAGCAGGGATGTTGTTTCCCTTAGGGCAACAGTTCCCCTAGGGCAGGGACTGGGCCACACCCATCACAGGGGAGAGGCCCAAGGCTCATCTTTCACTGTCCTCTGCACCTAGCACAGAGACCAGTATATAAAGGGTTACTGATGGATGGGGCAGGTTTAGGGCAAAAGCACCCAATAAGCCCAGGGACCTGAATCCAATAGGAAAAGGTGTCTCACTGATTTTACTGAGTCTCCTGCAGGCACACCCAATCATGCGTTGGTGTTCGGGCTGAGCTGGCATGTAGGGTCTCGCCCCCACCTCTGCAGCACAAGTAGCAGACACCCCAGTGACCAGCTCCCCGGGAGTCTGACAGACAAACCCCTCCCTGTCTTGCACAGTGGGGAGCAGCAACACCTTCAAACCAAAGCAAAGCTGGGAGGAGGGTGACAGGGTCCTGGTCACTGCATTACTACTTAGTCCTGTGGGCCTTCGTTTCTCTATCTGTGAATCAGCCAGAAGACTCCTTACCACGCCCTGCCTTACAGGCTGCCTCAAAACAAGATAGTATCTGGTAGGGCTTGGAGCTCATGAGAAGAAAGAGGATGAACAGATAATGTCATGTGTCATTATAACTTGTTGCCAATAGCATATTTACCAACTATGGTGATTCAGGGGGAGAGAGAAATCCAAGCAGCACCTCTGAGGTGAGTGCTGGAATCCACAATCCCAATGAAGCCTCAGTAAGTTACCCGGTCGGTTCCCCGTATCTGGACCGACGCTGCTGGGCAGGTGAGAACCATTTATACGGCTCCTGGAGCCGAATTATTATGAGTTTAGTTCAAATGGCATCCTTAGGCCCTGGCGGTTTTGGCTCAGTGTTATAGCTTCGGACCAAAGGGTCACAGGTTCGATTCCCGGTCCAGGGCACATACCCGGTTGGGGCGTGTGTGGGAGGCAACCAATCAATGTCTCACGTTGATGTTTCTCTCTCTCTCTCCCCTCCTCCTCTCTCCTCTCCACTCTCTAAAAAACAGAAAAAAATCAATGGAAAAAATATCCTCGGGAGAGGATTAAAAAAATAAACAAATGGTGTTCTCAGAAGACTCTTTTAACTAAGCAACGTAGATAGATCTAAACACATGGTGTTGGATAAAAAGGAAAACACAGAAATAAAGCTCAAGTCCATTATAAAAATCAAAAACACATTTAGTAGGCATATTTAAATCATGTTGGAACGTATTAGAGTGAGTACAGCCACAGAAGGAAATACGACGCTGTTATTCAAAAGCATAAGGTAGATCTACATGTACTGTCATAGAAAGAGGGCTATATTATATGTACTCTTTAGTTTAAAAAAGAATTAAAGCCCTGACCGGTTTGGCTCAGTGGATAGAGCGTCGGCCTGCGGACTGAAAGGTCCCAGGTTCGATTCCAGTCAAGGGCATGTACCTTGGTTGCGGGCACATCCCCAATAGGGGGTGTGCAGGAGGCAGCTGATCGATGTTGCTCTCTCATCGATGTTTCTAACTCTCTATCCCTCTCCCTTCCTCTCTGTAAAAAAAATCAATAAAAAAGAAAAAAAAGAATTAAAAAGCAAATAAGGAATAATCATTTACCACAACCCTGTATTTTTAAAAAGAATATGTATGTTATATACATACATTTATATGTATATATTCATTACATGCATATATAACAATATACACACATGCATACATACACAGGATATTTAAATATGGTTGCCTATATTTTTTACTAGTAAACACTCTAGAACACAGGTACTCACCTTTGGCTAAACATTACAATAACCTGAAGAGCTTTTAAAAGTCCTGATGCCCAGGCCACATCTCAGACCAATTAAATTACAATCTGTAGGAATGGCATACAGGCAACCCTGTCCTTTAAAGCTCCCACGGTATTCCCAACAGGCAGCAAAGGCCGAGAAGCACTGTTCTAGAAGGATCCACCCATTTCAATCTGTTAACAGTGGATACTTCCAAGGAGTGGGATTAGGGAAGGGGAATTTCTGTTTTATATGTTTGAATTTTTATAGCAAGTTAGTTCTACTCTTATATATAGTGCAGAGGGCGAGAGAAGCAAGAATTAAAGAGGCCAGGGAGGAGGATACCCTGCCTCCTGCTAAGCAGCAGGTACCACTGTTTCCTTGTCACCTACCTCAGGTGGGCTGCTATACAGCGTCGTGGGACTTTGACTAAAACCATTTGGCCTCTCTAGCACCACCTGTTCAAAAGGAAAAACAAAAAGCTGGTAGTTGAAACAGTCCCAAGCAACAACTTCAAAACATTCTTCTTCTAAGATCTCAAATCTTAGATAGACAGACAGATAGATAGATTAAGGAGATTGAGGAGGAGGAGAAGGCAGGGGAAACCAGTGCTAGGTGAGAAAATGGAAAGGAGAGGTGGAGAAAGGTATGCTACCTTGGGAGGGAATACTCTAGCCTTGTAGGGAGGATGCAGGAAACCTCAGGCTAACACCTCTCAACAGACCTGAAAATATGCAGGTCCGTGCCTGGCAGCCCAGGGAATACAAGCAGCTGCCTGCTACAAACAATTGCCCTTGCCTCTTAGGGCTCTTGACAAGGTTTGACAAATCATAAATCAAAAGGGGAAGGAGCATTAGCTGCCATTCTTTCCAACCCCAAACCTGATCCTTCATCACAGGACTGCTGGCTGTGCCGACAAGGGGCCTGGACTTCTGGGCCAGTCTCTGAGCACTTACGTTCTTCAGTCACCTGACAGAGGCCCTCCCAGAAACAGATGTGAGCTCAGGCAGCAAAAGTCCTACCTTCAGCCAAAGCAAAATGCATTAGGAGGAATCGGCCACACGGCCAGGACACGGCCAGGACACGCCCAGGCCAAAGGGGAACTCAGCTGGCACTAGTTTCTAGGTCACGATTCCCCTCAGGAGAATGAGGGCAGGGGCTGCCAAAGAAAGACCATCTCACCCAAACCAAGTGCAAGTGAAGGAGAGACAGCCCAGAATCTAATGGGGGGTGAGGGGGAAGTCTGCTTCCTGAGGACATTTCTACCCTCAATTTGAGAAAAGCTGAAAAGCAGGATCCCAGGAGTATCTATCCCAGGAAGGCCTCTCCGATTAGTTCAATTGAACAAACATTACTGATGACCGTCTGCATCCCAGCCCTGTGCCGGGTGTGGGGCGTGAGACAGACGTAAACCCTAACTTTGAGGGGCTTCCCCTCAAGGACAGAGGTAGCGACATACACAGATGAGTAACAGACAAGGACCGAGAGCTCCAGTTTACACGACAGGAGTCACCCGAATTGAGCAAGAGCAACTTGTCAGTTTGGATTTACCGGTGACTGTCTGCTTTATCAGACTCTGTATTACAAGAAGATGGATCACAGAATCCTTAGAGGTAAGAGCTTTTGCCAACAAGTTCACAATAACTGTATTGATATCAATCCAATTTTTGGCCAGTGTCTTAGGAACAGGGGCACTGATGCGTGGGCTGAGATGTGCCTTAACAAGGTGGGAGTGCTCGGAGAAGCCAGCATCACCTACATTCCCTCCTTTCCTGGCAGTGCTGTTAGACTCAGCACCCACGGGACTGCCTGGCATAACCCCGCCTCCTCGGTGGGGACCCAACCATGGACCACTTCCTATTACCTGTATCTCCTGTCGATGGGGAGACTCTCCTGGATCTCTGTCGAGCTTGCTGCTTATATCCTCCCGCAGCTTCTGCAGACAGTTCCTGGCCTGGGAGGGGAGGGCAAGGAGCTTCAGCCTTGGGCTAGAGAAAGAGGGCACCCAACTCACCCCCCTTTGCGCCCATCCCCAACTGTACCCCTAGGAGTCAGGCCCTGTGCTAAGCACTGGCTGGGGGAAGGAGAGTCTCTAATCAAGTGGGGCTACAGCCCAGTGCCTCCTACACATACAACAAAATTAGCAAACCCTCTGCCCTGGGAGCTAACATTCTTGTTGGAGAGACACACAACACAAAAGCCAAACACGTGATATGGAGAGGGTGAGGGTTAGGAAAAGCAGAGCTGGCAATTTTAGGTAGAATGGCTGGGGGCGGGGCGGGGAGGGGGCAGGCACATGGTATTCATTAAGTATTTGTTGATTAATAGAAGGGTCAGAAGTGATATTTAACATATGACTGGGCATCATGGCACTTTTTAAAAAATATATATTTTTACTGATTTCAGAAAGGAAGGGAGAGAAATAAACATCAATGATAAGAGAGAATCACTGATTGGCTGCCTCTTGCTCACCCCACATTGGGGATCAAGCCCACCACCTGGACATGTGCCTTGACTGGGAATCGAACCGTGACCTCCTGGTTCATAGGTCGATGCTCAACCACTGAGCCACGCCAGCCAGGCTGTGGCACTTTATAGAGATAGGAAGAGAGCAGAAGGGAGAAAATCAGAACCCACAAAGGAGCCAAAAAGTGTGAGATTTAGAGAAATGACCACGGTCATCTCCCCGGAGAGAATTGTGCCCACCTCCTGGATGTACTGGACCTCACTCTTCAGCTGGTTAATATTCTTCTCATGGATCATCTTGTCTCCAGACCTCCCCTTCAAGTACACCTGAAATGGAGAAAACCACACTACTTGGTTAAGGAACCTCAGTTACATCAGTTCCACAGGCAGCCTCAGGCACTGCTGGTGGGAGGGTAAATTGTTACACCTTGCTAGGTGGCAATTTGGTGATTCAGATCAGAAGACTTACAACTATATTTACTCTTCCGTCTATCAAATCTACTTCTGGAAATGTAGACTAATGAAATAAATTTACCTGAACTGGCATAAACACTCAAATATAAATTCATGGAAAGAGGGATGTAAAGGGAATTTACACATTTTTCTCTACATAAGATGCTTGAATATTTTACAATTGAGAAAATGTTTCTTTATTACTTGTGTTATATAAGACGCACAATTTAATAACATGTTCAGCAAAATATTGTCTATGGCTGCAAAAATATAAACAAATGTCTAACAATGGGAAATTACATCAATAAATTATGGTTTCTTAACAGAATACTATGCAGCCATTAGAATACCAGATATTTACATTTATGGACACAGAAGATGGTATAAACTACAATTAAATTGGCGGGGGTGGGGGCAAGCAAATTGTAAAATAAAGTATATAATACAATTCTGTTTTGTTGTTGTTGTTTCAATCCTCACCAAAGGATATTTTTCCATTGACTTTTATAGAGAGTGTGGAAGAGAGAGGGAAAGACAGAGAGAAACATATCCATTGGTTGCCTCCTACATACGCCCTGACCAGGGCCAGGGCCGGGGAGGAGCCTGCAACCGAGGTATGTGCCCTTGACCAGAATCGAACCTGGGATCCTTCAGTCAGCAGACTGACACAATGAGCCAAACTGGCTAGAGCCAACTCTATGTTTTAAAAACAACAACATATGTATATAAGAATGTCTGGGAGGATATACAATAAAGTGTTTGTTAACAAGGATTACAATGATAGAATTATAAGGTAGTTTTACTTTCTTTAAGGGCCATGCAATAACTTTAACATATTGACATGCGTCACAACATGGCTAAACTTTAAGGCCACCTGTTGTATTATTCCATGAAATGTCTAGAAGAGGCAAATCCATCAAGACAGAAAGTAGATTAGTGATTGCCAGGAGCTGGAAGGAGTGATCTGGTATTAATAGTCATGTTGGTTGCTCAGCTCTGTGAATATATTAAAAACCACTGAACACTTTAAGTTGATTTATGATATGTGAATTGTATCGCAAAAAGCTGTTTTATAAAAAGGAATCAAAGTCCTGGCCAGAGTGGCTCAGCTGGAGCATCGTCCTGTACACGGAAAGATGGCGGGTTCGATTCCTGGTCAGGGCACATACCCTGGTTGCAGGCTAGATTCCCAGTTGGGGCATGTTTGGGAGGCAACCAATCAATGTTTCTCTCTCACATCAATGCCTCTCTCTCTCTCTCTCTCTCAAATCAATTTTTAAAAACTTTTTTTAAATAAATAAAAAGAAATCACAAAAATTGTTTTAATTTTTAAAACTAAGTTCCATAAACACACCTCCCACTTGTCTCCATAACCTCGACATCTAAACACGGTCAGTGGACAGACACCAAAGAAGGTCATCCCTCCCATCCCCATGTCCGGGCCAGGCTGCATCAAAGTCACTACAGACTGGTCTCCTGGTGTTAATTAAGGTTTTTCCAGGAGATGATCAGGAACTAGGGTCACAGGTCTGGCTCTTCCTAGTCAAACCAGAAGTTCCCTTAGGCAAAGTCAGCCACTGCTGCCTCTCACATGCAGTGGGAGAAAGAATGGAGGGTGAACTAGCTTACCTTAATGATCTCCTCATGTCCATCGTTGGACTCCACCAGTTCTGAGGCCAGAGAATGACTGGGTGAGTGGCCAGACACCATGGCATAGGTCTTCCTGCCCGCCTGAGAGAGAGAGAGAGAGAGAGAGAGAGAGAGAGAGAGAGAGAGAGAGAGAGATGGCTCAGACACCATATGGGAAGCCCAGAACTTCTGCACCTTGACCAATGCAGACAAACTGCTCCTCCAAAGACCTGAAGGGTTAGTCGGACTTTCCCCTCCAAACATTCATTTCAGAACCTCTACCAGAAGCCACACAGCAGCAAGAACACCAGGCGGAGAAAATTAGTAGAAATTGCAGGTTAGTTTCCATTTTAGGGGGGGGGTCTCCCCATCCTCCAAAGCAGCGCCGCGCTGAGGTCAGCTGGGTGTGCCGGAAAGGAAATGCTCCCAGGCAGCACTGGAATGAGGGGTCAGCGGCAAGGGAGGAGGCCTCACCCCACCAGAGACCTCCATACCTCCTGGGCTATGTGTTCAAGTTCATCTCCTGTCAGTTCACTCTGGAGAGTCAGTCTGAGAATGTCCACGCTGCCCTAATAATGACAATCACAGCAACATAACCTTTATCTTCGGTCTACGACCGGCCCAGGTGCACTTCTGCCAGCCCTGTGGGGTGGGCCTTATTATCGCCATTTCACAGACAAGAAAAGCTGAGGTCCGGAGAGGTGACACCAGCTTGCCCAAGGTCAGGCCGGTTCAGTGTGGCAGGCTGCCTCCAGGACTTCTGACAGTGCTCTACCCCGCACCAGAGACCTCACAGCACGCTGCTCCACGCAGCTCCAGAGGGGCCACACTGGTCCTCAGATTACGGAAGCACATGGCATGGACTCCCTTTTCCCCTGAAGAGGGCATCCCTGGATCGGTCATCCCCAATCCAGATTTTCTACACCTGACAGCCAACCAAGAAGTTATGGATATATTTTACAAGACCAGGATATCTTTCCTGAACCAAATTACAGGAAGGTATCTGAATCCAAACTCCTGTTTCTATGAGCCACACAGAAATTATCCAAATGAAAGAAGGCAAGACAATGGGTATTCATCTAGAGATCAGCCTCATTTCAATGGAAGAAGCAGATTCCTTCCTGTACACCAAATATACCATGGCTGTGTAAGACGTTAAGATTGGGAAAACTGGGTGAAAAACACACAAGAGTTCCATGTACTATCTTTGTAATTTTTCTGTAAATATAAAATGATTCCAAATTAAAAGTATTTTAAAAAAGAGAGAAAGGGGTGGGGGAGGGAAGGAGAAAAGAGGGAGAGAGTGCCCAACAGAAGAATGGGCAAAACAATTTAATAAACACATCACATAGGAGGATATCCAAATGGTCAATAAACATGAAGAAAGGATTCACCCTCATTAGTCATCATCATCAAAGAACCAGAACCACAGATAATAGTACAAATTACCCATAAAAGTGAAAACAGAAAAACCCAAATGGTGGGGGATTTGGAATAATGGAAACTCTCATACACTGGCAGTGGGACTGCTTGCTCATTGTCACGATCACTTTGGAAAATCTACCAAAGGTGAACATAGGCATGCCCTATAACATGGCAATTCCACACCTAGTATCCTCCCAGCAGAAATGCTGGCATGTGTTCCCCATAAAAACATATACTAGTATCTTCATAACAGCATTTTAATAGCCCCAAACTAGAAATTACCCTAATAGTCATCAAGAGTAGAATGGATGATTTTGACATAGCCATACAATGGAACATTGTACAAGAAAAAGAATGAAATACTGTACATGCAATATGGATAAACCTCACAGTAATGTTAACCAAAAGAATCCAGACACCACCAAAGTATACTATATGATTTCAATAAAAAGTACAAAAACAAGCAAAATTAATATATGCTTTAGAAGTCAGGATAATAGTTACCTTCAGGGTGGAGAGTAGTTAATGCCTATAAAGGGACAAGAGGGAACACTTCTGTAGTTGCTGGTAATGACCTGTTTCTTATCTGGGTGCTGGTTAGAGGAGTGTGTCCAGTTTGTGAAAATTGCTTGACTGTACATTTATGACATATGCACTTTCATGGATGAAGGTTATTGTTAAATAGAACGCTTAAAAAACAAGCAAACAAAAATGAAATACTCCTTATTGTGGCATTAAAGTCACCTCATGATGGGGCCTATCACTGTCTATACCCTACACTCTAACTTTCCCAAACTCCCCTAATCCAGTTGTAGAAAGGCGTCCAATCCAAAGCTCTCCTTCTCTTGGTCAGTCTTCTAATGCAGCACACGCTCCCACCTCCCCAGAGGTGCACGCATTGTTTTCTCCTCCTGGGTCACCCTCCCTTCTCTTGCCTCCTTGAAACATTCCCACTCAGCCTCCATAGCTAGCCTGGGTATCCTTTCTCTGAAGGTCCTACCCCAGCACTCCTCAGTCAGGGCCTGCTCCCTGCACACCACAAATCCCGCACTGTTCACACTGACCCACCTCATTCCTTCGTTAACTACGTATTCAATCATCTCCCCCAATAAAATCCTAAGCTCCTTGACAACAAGGAGAGCTTATTTTTAGCACAATGCCTGGCTAGAGTCTACTTGAAAAATGTGTTCCAGGTGAGAACGTCAGAGTGCTCAGCTCAGAGAAGTGGTATAAAATAATGCAGAAAGCAGGCACTAAGAGGAGGGGGGCATAAAGGGGAGAAATGAGCAAGGACTAAGAAAAGCAACTCTGAGAAGAAATAAAAGTGACTAATGGATATGTATAAGATGCTCCACCTTACTAGTAATCAAGAAACTGCAAGTCAAAACACCAGTGCTACCAACTTACAGATTTAGGAAGTATCAAAGTAAGGCATGTAGAAGTATGCTCACAGCAGCATTGCTGGCAATGGCAAAACGCTGGAAGCAACCCAGATGGTCCACTGATAAGCAAATGCCTGAATTAACTCCGGTGTATTCGTACAATGAAATTCAGCTGTGGCAATAAATGGACTGCAGCTACCTCCGTCGACATGAATGAATTGCAAAATTAATTTTAAGTGAAAGCGTGAGCTATAGAATATAAATGAGCAACAAACATGTATTTGTGCAGCACTCCTATCCTATATAATAAAAGGGTAATATGCTCATTAGACCAGATGTCCTTCCAGATGAAGCCAGGGCTCCGAGCGCTGAGGCAGAGGCTGCAGCAGCGTCCGAGCCCCTTGCAGGAATTTCGTGCATCTGGCCTCTAGTAATCAAATATATAAGAAAAGAGAGGAGGGACAGTTCCAAACTTGGAGTCAGGTGAGGTCTGAGTCCAACTGACAGCTATTCATCCTTTGGCAAGTCACTTTCTTTCTCTGGGCCTCAGTTTCCTATCTGCAAAATGGGAACGATAATACCTACCCTGCCTTTAGGCAGGTAGAGACGTGTGTAGACACAGTGTGAAAGTGCTTTGCAAACCATAAATCACAGCCTTACTTTCCCAAGGAGCTCTGGAAAGACTACAAGGGAGGGGGGGGAGGGGGAGGTGAGAGCGAGGCAAACTGTCTAAATGGAGCCTGTGACTAAATCTAGGGTTCTCTCTGGCACCTCATCCTCCAAAATCAGAGAGCCCAGTCAGCAAGGTCACAGACCTCACCGCACAACCCCAACCCAGAGTTCGGGGGGGAAACCCGGGCCCCTCTGTGCTGGGTGCCCCTGGTTGTTTCCTGGAGCTAGAGTGACCTCAGGGCTTTCAGTGCACTCCGGGCACTTTAGGAATGCCCCCAAGTGTCCAGCAGGGTGGTCCCCACTGGGATTCTCTGAAGGGCAGGATACAAAGTGGAGCATTCTTCTCCAGGGGAAAAAGGAACAGAGCTAATCACAAGGTAAGCAGCCTCTAACCTCATAAACAGTCTTGGGGAGAGGCCCAGCCACCTTCAAATTAGAGGCGGCCTCTCACTCTGTTCAAACACATCTCCAGCTGTGACTCACTCCTCCGAGCGGGAGGGAGGGGGTAAACACATAGCTGAGGGGTTAGAGATCTAGACGCTGGGAGGTAAACAGGGAGGCCCCAGAGGTTCTCACATCTCAGGCTTATGTGAACAGGGAAAGATCTATGGGAAAAATCTAGGTTTCCCCCAACCCCACTCCCCAGGCTTCTAGGGGGGCCATGGGGACTGAGGGGTGGGTGAGGGTCAAGGGTCTTTCTAAGAGGAAATAAGGGAAGTGCAGACTGCCCCTGAGCCGGAAATCAGCGTCCTTAATTCATCTTCACCCTGTAACCCGCTACTCCACTGCGTTGTCCCTCAATCATCCTTTCTTCCACCCAAATGTATGTGTTCTCTCACATTACTGCAGTAACAGCCACCTCAGTTGTCCCGCTCTGAGCAATGGGAATAGCTAGCCTCTTGAAACACTGGCTCCCAAGAGGCCGGGTGAGGAAAGTCCCACTAAAATCAAAGAAGAGGGCCAGATAGTGAGGTGGGGGCCTATCCCCTCTCTGCTGAGACTTCCAGCCCACTCAGCCTGCAGGTGTCAGGTGTCCTTGGTCCTGCCTTCTGCAGAGCCCTCTGGGCCAGACATGGCCCTTTATTGAGTCTGACACAAAGAATCATTCCCACTCCTCCCCACAGATCAGCCAACAAAGCAGGTGTTTGCTTTCTGTCTGGCTACCTGCCCAATACCATGGGCTGGAAAACCTCTATTCAGAGGCCTAGCGGGGTGCCTGGGAGGTGGAATGAGAAAAAGGGACTTAGGATGGGGCAGCCCATCTCATCGCCTGGAGCCCTGGCACAGGAAAAGCTGGGGCCTAGCAGGGAGAGTGCACACATAGAGGAGGGTGGGCTCCCAAGCTCTCAGCTCTGAAGGACACACCCTTTTGCTGAGCCGGTCTCTCTCCAGGAAACCTGCCCACCGTGCCCAGCCAATGCAGGTGAAGGGGTGGTCCCTCAGTGCCCCCTCCCCTCAAAGGGCTGGCACCAATGACCCTGCCCGCTTTAGTCTCTGGCCATCTTGTTTGTGATTTTTTTCCCTTTTGTGACCCCATTTCCTTTTCTTCCTTCATCTCCCCGTTCCAATCCTACCCTGTATTTTCTTCTCTTCCTGTCCCTGCTGGCCAGGCTTAAATCTGGGCCACGGGCCTCCCTGGCACATACCCATTTCTCCAACTAACCCTCCCCACCCCAGGAAACAAAGGTATTTCACAAGACTCTGTATAACCCAAAGAGGCATCTACCAGAATTACCAGCAGCAGGGAAGCTCGTCCCACCTGCTCTGAGCGCACGTGCCTGCAACCGAAACCATCTGGGCGCGTGCACACCCACCCTGGAGAAATATGGGCCAACGTTGGTGCCAAATGCGTGGTGGTTGAGTAAGCCTCCTCTTCCAGATCCTCTGGCAGAGGATTCCCCAAATTCCTGGTTGACCTGGACACCTCAGCTGTAATGCTCCTGAAAGTTAAGACTCTGGCAATGAATGAAGGAGATGAAATGGTGTGAGGAGGAATTTATGGCTTGAGCTTGGGGCAGGTGTCATCATGAGTGGAAGGAAGAGCCAGTCACCAAACTTGAAAGGTGCCTCTGCCCAGGAGTTTCTTCCCCACCCAGATGTCACACAGCCAGGGCTTCCATCATTTTAGAATTCATTCATTCGTTTGGAGTAAGCATCAATGACTCCCAGTGAATCCTACTTTAAAATGTAAATATTCTGACCCAGCAATTCCACTCCTAGGTTATTTCTCTCCAAGAAAAATGAAAAAAAGGTCAACACAAAAATGTGTCAACAAATGTTTATGGCAGCATTATTCATAGACAAAAAGTAGCAACAACCCAAATATCCACCAACATTTATCCAAGATGAACACGTGATAACATAGCCATACAATGGAATATTATTCAGCCATAAAAAGGAATGAAATACTGATTCATGTTATAACATGGATCAACCTTAAAAACATCATGCTAACTGAAAGAAATCAGTCACAAAGAATTGCATACATAACTATGATTACATTTATATAAAACATCTAGAATAGGCAAATCCATAAAGAAAGTAGATTGGTGGTTGTCTAGAGCTTGAAGTGGGAGATGGGCATGAGTGATGCTAATGAATCAGTGTTTCTTCATTGGGGAGGGTGAAATGTTCTAAAATTGTTTGTCTTGACTGTACAACTCTGAATATACTGAAAACCATTGTACACTTTAAAAGAATGATTTTTGCAGTATGTAAATTATATCTCAATAAATCTGTCATAATAAAATGAAGCCCATGGTAAGCCTTCAATAAATCACAGCTTTAGTGTTTTACGTGTGTGTGTGTGTGTGTGTGTGTGTGCGCGCGCGCTAGAGGCCCAGTGCACAAAATTTGTGTACAGGTAGGGTCCCTAGGCCTGGCCAGCTATCAGGGCCGATTGGGGCCTTCCAGCTGCCAGCCAGGGCCTTCCTTCATTCCACGCCACCCCCTGGTGGTCAGCGCACATTATAGCAAGCGATCAGTCTCCCAGTCAAACTCCCATGGGGACAATTTGCATATTAGGCTTTTATATATATAGAGAGAGATTTTTTTTTTTTTTAAGAGTGGGGCTCACCCAGCCAGTGTTGCTCAGTGGTTGAGCACTGACCCACGAAGCAAGAGGTCACAGCTCAAAAAAAAAAAAAAAAAAAAAAAGAGGTCACAGCTCTATTTCCGGTCAAGGCACATGCCGGGTTGCAGCCTTGATCCCCAGTAGGGGGCGTGCAGCCAATCAAAGTTCCTCTCATCATTGTTTCTATCTCTCTATCCCCCTCCCTTCCCCTCTCTCTAAAACAATCTATAAAAACATAAAAAAGTAAAAAAAAATGGGGCTCAGGAAAGACTTGGTATTAGACAAATTCAGCTTTCTGAGGTCCTAAAGGAATGACACCTATTCCAAGGTAAAGGCAAAGGTGCAACAGATGGAAAAAAATTCCAAATTCACCATGGCATCGAGAGAACCTCTCTGACCAAGACTAATCAAGATACAAAATGAGAGGATGAAAAACGTGCACATATCTAAGGAAGGGTAACACTGATAGGTTATTTAAAGGGAATCACCTGATCAAAGAGCCCATCACGGGACACCAGCTGCCCTGCCCATGGAGAAGGAAAGGGGCCCAGAGGGGGATGCCAAAATGTGAACCTTGACCATCACTCTGTCTAAGTCAGTCCTGGCTGAGCTGGGACTAGCAAAGGTCACTGAGGTCTTCACCCCGGGTCTACCTACAGGCCCTTCTTATCTTCAGGTGCCTCCTTCCTCCACTGGCAGAGGAATGGGAAAAGGAACAAATAAGAACAAACATAATGAGAAGGAGCAAACACTGACGGACCAGACAGCTCCTCTATGCCTTGGCCAGTGTCTCTGGGGAGGCACAACAGTCTAGTCTAAGCCGGAAAGTAGCAAATGGAAAATAAAGCTAATATCTGAGCATGTACCATGTGCCAGGCACTGTGGCTTCCTATGCATTACCTTATTTAATCCTTACAGCCTTATGAAAAGGGTGCAATTATTATCCCTGTTTTACAGATGAGGAAAATGAGACTGAAGAGATTAAGTAATTTACCAAAGTGATCTTGAGCAAAACAAATACTGAACCCCTGGTAGCCCACTAGGGCAGACTCCCAAAGGCAGGCTCTTAACCACATGTTATTAATAGAAATCACAAAAATCATAGTTTAGCCAAAAACTGTGATGTAATTACATTAAGAGAATGGGAGAAGAAAAAGAGAGGGTGTAAGAGGTGGGAGTATAAACTTTCCTGTAATTCCCACAGCAGGTAATCAATACCTGTCTAAAAGTAACAGATCAAAAAGCATCACTATAAACATATTATTTAGAAACATGGGGTAAACACCAGACAAAAGAGTTAAAAGAGTTGAAAGTGGCTACTTCCATGAAGAGGACTTGAGGCAGGGAACTAATTGCTATTTTTCTTTTTGTTGGTAATCCTCACTCCAGGGATTCTTTTTTTTTTGATTTTTTTAAAAATATATTTTTTATTGATTTTTTACAGAGAGGCAGGGAGAGAGAGATAGAGAGTTAGAAACATCGATGAGAGAGAAACATCGATCAGCTGCCTTCTGCACATCTCCTACTGGGGATGTGCCCGCAAGCCTGGTACATGACCTTGACCAGGATCAAACCTGGTACCTTTCAGTCCGCAGGCCGACGCTCTATCCACTGAGCCAAACCGGTTTCAGCACCAGGGATATTTTTTCCATTGTTTTTTTTAGTGGAAAGGAGAGAGGGAGAGAAAGAGAAAAGGAGAGAGGGAGAGAGAAACATCGATGTAAGAGAGACACGTGGACTGGGGCTGGTGCGTGCCCTTGACCAGGAATCGAACTTGTGATCCCTTTGGTTGCAGTCCTATGAGCCAAACCACTGAGCCAAACCAGCCAGGGCCTTGCTATTTTCTTTTAAAAGCCTTTTGCTATTATTAGAGCTTTTAAAAATCATGCATATTTTTTCCTCTGAAAAAAGATTTTATTTTTTTAAGATTTTTTAAAATTGATTTTTAGAGAGAAGGGAAGGGAGAGGGAAAGAGAGAGACATCAGCTGCCTCCTGCATGTCCTTTGGGGAGATCAAGCTGGCAACCTGGGCATGTGCCCTGGCCAGGAGGGACTCGAACCACAACCTTTGGTTGCATGGGATGACATCCAACCAGGGCTGAAAAATTATTTTAAAAGAAAATCAGAGATATGCCAACCATATCTAATGCAGTGAACACTTGCTGCTTTTGCCACACAACTTCCATCTTCCACTGGTAGAAGCACTTGGGTTTTGCTTTGGAGAATCTCCCTCCTGTCAATCAAGGATGGGCCTGTCATCAAGGAACCCCCTGCCCTAGCCAAGGAGGTCATGGGGCCAATGGCATCCTCTTCCTGGAATCTTGAGCAGAATGGCAAAAATACCTAAAACAGCTGGAACCAATCCACCTAGTAGTAACCCCTCCATTAGTTCCTTCCACCTGCATAGGCCCCGGACTCCCTTGGTTCAGACTTTTTAAGCTTCCCCTTATATTTTTTGAGCTACCCCTTTTCTTCTAATAAATCCCTTTCCTGCTTAAGTTAGGTGGAGTCACTCTGTTGCTTATAACCAAAGAAGCTTAATGGGAATATCTAATGTTTGAAGTTGATTGTGTTTTTATTTGCCAGTGTAACTTACTACAGTTGTTTACAAACTTTTGACCTAAAAAATACATTTTATATCACAATCCAATACACACACGCACAATAGGTATACACAAATATAACTGAAACAAAAGTTTTGCCAAAAATGTCTATCCCAACACTCTGAGAGTGTTCCTTCTATTACCTTTTTTAAGACTATATTTTTAGAGCAGTTTTAAGGTTTCAAACAAAATCAATGGGAAGGTACAAAGATTTCCCACATACCTCCTGCCCCCATACACACATAGACCTCCCTATTATCAACATCATTCACTAGAATGGTACTTTTTTTTTTTTTAAACCAAGGATGAACCTACATTGACACATCATAACCAACCAAAGTTGATATTTCACCTTAGGGTTCACTTTAATGAAGTGGATGGTGTTATGGATTCTATAGGTTTGGACAAAAGTATAAGGATATATATCCATCATTATATCATACAGAGTATTTTCACTGCCCTAAAAAAATCATCTGTGCTCTAACCATTAATCACCCCCCCCCCCCCCCACACACACACACAAAAAAAAAACTCCTGGAAACTACTGATCATTTTTATTGTCTCCATAGTTTTGTCTTTGCCATCATGTCATACAATTGGAATCTATTTCTTTTCTAATACTGGTTCTAACCCACTAAGTTGATTTCAGACCTACTAACAGTTATGATCTGCAGTTTGAAACACACTGGCTCCTTATATCGGCTGCTTCTACCTCCAACAATTAAAAACAGCCCAGAGAGCATATGAGCCGTATTTCCATGCCCAGGTGTGGCGCACTAAGGCACACGACCTGGCTGGTGGGAAACTGCCAGGAGAGTCGCAGGGTCCTGACTCTCATCAGGACACACCAATTGGTTAAACTGTCTACACTGCTGACATCAGAAGAAACATCTGTTCATGACTTACTCATGTGCTCGTGCACTGAGCACTCACTCAATGGTGTGCATATATGACAGTTCCTGGGGACTGTTCAGAGCCATAAATTCTATCTGCAGGCTCGCTCAGAGGAGAGGAATCCAGGACGAAGCCTGTGCCATGATGGAGGGAATGTTTATCATCCCCTCCTCCTGCTTAAGAGCTCAGGAATGTCTCCAAGATCAGATCTAGGCAATGATTATTTCATTCCCAGCTTTGAAGTAAATAACTCTCAACTCCAACCTAAAAAGAAGGAATAAAAGTGATTTTCTGTCTCCCCTTGCTCTAGAGGTCTCTGGTTAGCTTCAAACTGCGGTTAGAATTCCTTGTTCATGATTTTCCTACCAACTTTCTGCCCTACTGGACAAGCATCAAGGGATGGAAGAGGGTGTCCATTCATTCTCAACACTGCCAGTGCCTTAATCTTAAGACCTTTCTGGATCTATTCTAGAGCAAGCAGAGCGAAGCACAAACACCCCTCCCCTCTATTTTCCTCATACCCATGGTGCTGCCTCAACCATACCAAAACAGTGAGCAGGAGCACGGTGTAGGACTTGGAACTGAGACACAATAGGAAATGGATTTTTTCCGTCACTGCAGCACTCCATAGCTGGGGAGTGGCAGGCTACAGAGACTAGGGATGGGGGGGGAGGGGAGAGAGACTGGGTTTCAGCAGCAGCAAGATCTGTTTTGTAAGGTGGTAGAAACAAAGCCTGGGCAGAAACGGAGAGGGGCTGCGAACAGCGACCATCTCTACCCTAACTTGAAACGAGCAACTACTCCGTAAATATTCTTTGAAGAAGAGCCAATCGGGTGCAGCTGGGTTAGCTACCTCAGGGGCTTGCGGAGACAGGAAGAGGGGAAGGGAATCAGATCCCGAGTGCAGGGTGCGGGGAGGGAGGGATACAAACTCCCCATCGGGTTGGCTCCCATTTCACTCTCACCCACAATAGCTTGGAAATCGGTGAAATAGTACACACCTATTCCGGATTAAGTTCCCCAGCAGAGCCTAGAAACCCTCCGCCACAAGTTACCTGCCTCTGCCTCTCGGAGGGGAAAAACCATATGGTCAGCTGGGGCAGGGAGAGGACAGGGAGCCAGGGAGTGAGGGGAGCAGGGCGGATCGGTTAGCCTTGGAGAACTCCCTTCTCTCCCCCACCCTCAGTCCATACAGAAACCCTCGCATGAGCCCCTGCCCTTCCCTTCTCACCCCAGGTTCCGGCATATTCTCGCCCTTAGCCTGGGATGCTGGAGAAGGAAGCAAAACCAATAAACCGCCCCAGGAAGCTATCGGTTGGCCGATAGGGGGAAGGGAGCAGGAGAGCTGCAAAGGGGAAGAAGAAATCCTAGCAGAGAGGTGACCCCCACGCGGACAGTGCCATCCCTGCTAGCGGAGCGTTCCCGGCCTATCCCGGCGAACCTGGAATCCTACGGGCCCCCACCCTCCAGTCTAAGCCCCCTAGGATTTCACTCTCTATCCTTGGTTACTGATCACCCAAAGCACCGAAAAGTTCTTGAAAGGGCCGCTGAAGTCACTAGGATCCACAGAAAAGCCTAACCCAAGCCCAAAAGAGCACAGGGGTCTCGTCCCTGGATCTCATTCTCCTACAACCCGATCCACCGCCGACAGGACGCCTGAGTAGCGCGCACGGGAGACCCGCGCCGAGTCACGGGCAGGAGCCGCAGTGCCCTCCCCAAGGGCAGGACCTCCCGGAGCCCTCGAGCCTCCGAAGAGTCTCCATCCCCCGACTTCCCAAGAATCGCCCTGCCCGCCGCGGGGCGGGAGAAAAGAGAAACGCGGCCAGGAGCTGACCGAGCACCGAGCGCGGCACCAGGTGATGTCAGCGAGCTCGCCGCGGGGCGCGAGAGCGGCGGAATTGGAAGCCACATGTACCCGAGCTGAGGAGACGGTGAGGCCTCATTTCCTTACCGCGCTCTGCTCCTCCGGGTGCACGTCCAGCAGGGAACACCAGCCCCGCGTCCCGTTCATTTTCTCCCTGCGGGGGGCGCCGCACCCAGCCTACAGCACTGCGGTCCGGCTCCTACTGGGCGGGCGCGCGCGGAACCGCCCCCTTGTATAGGCGCGTCGGGGGCGGGGCCTGGCGGCAGGACACGCCCCTAAGGCGTCGCTCGCCAACGAGTGGGCGAAAGAGCGAGATAGGCGTGGCTTAGAGGTTTCAGGGCACGCCCATCTGCGCTAGGTCTGACTTACGTTAAAGGTGTTTGGGCGCTGCCAGGAGCTATTGAACTCAAGTTTTGTCTAACACGTGTGGTTGTGCCTCAACCATTCTTCCTTAGTTTTGCTGTCTCCTCCTTTCAACTCGAAGATCAGTGTTGGTAAGAGATAATCACCCTGCCTGCCCCTAGACAACGAATTTTTAAAAAGCTTCCAGAATTCTCCTCTCTCTACTTACAGGCCAGCCTGTAGGCTTTGTGAAGCTGAGCAAATTTCCTCCACCATAGAAATGCAAGCATCAAGGGCCAGCTCATTCAGACTGGCCTAAGCCAGTCTGGCAGGTGCCCTTCCCTGGCAGGACGCCCAGGCCAAAGTCAAAGCCAGCTTGGCTCTGGGTGGGGCTTGTTTTGCAGAAGCCATTATACCAAAGCTGCCCTTATATGGTTGGGAGAGGTGGGACGTGTCCTTAAAAGGAATTTGTATTCTTAAGAAAGGATGAGCCTCAATTTCTCCAGTGGCATTTGCTCCCCAAGCCCAGGTTAACATCTTAAGGGTCTGAAAGGGAGCATGGCCAAGCAAGACCTTGGAGCCTCTTCCCAGCCCAGTTGCTCTCTGCAGGTGGCTGCTGCGCTGGGCTATGGTCCACATGGAAGTAGGCAGGAGAAGGTCTGACCCACTCTTGACTGGGCAGTGCTTGGTGAACAGCTAGCTCCCTCTTCAAGGCAATACAAGGACAGGTTCCCATGCCAGGTAGGAATGGATGTCGGTCTTTGTACCTGGAAGGTGAATGCTGGGGATATCCCAATGCCCAAGGGAATAAAACCCAGTTCTGTGTTTCCTCAAACCCTGAAAAGAAGGCATATACTGGTCTTGCTATTCCCAGGAGCTTGTTTAGGAGAAAATGGAGGTGCTATAAACACCCAGTCCCCTAGGTTCCATCTGATCTGTTGTAAAGGCCTCTAAAAACTGAGGTCGAGAAAACCCCAGCTTCAGCCTCTAAATTGTGCAGTTAAATGGTTTCTTCATAATGTGGGGCCCTCCAAATAAGCAAGGAAAAAGAATGAGAAAACAGGCCACGGATTTCAGGATAGATATATAATTTTAATAGTTAATTTAAAATAAAAATCAAGGCTGGATTGGTTTTGGAGAAAATCTGATTTGTAGAACATTTTTTTAAATCATGAAATTACAAGCCATTGGTGAGAACAGCCTTCTTCTTCCCCCAGGGTCCTCACAGAGCCTCCTTAGGAAATGAGGTGAATCATCTCCCTTACTCCTCCCCACTAGGGCTTGGCTCTCCCCAAAACCCACAGGAGAAATAAATCCTCCATTGCCTCTTCCCATTTCTACCAAGTCGGCCTCCAGCCCGTTGGGAAGCCCTGTCTCTGGTCCATGCTCCTGAGATGAGGGCCCTTTGGTTCCCCGGTAAGAATGGGCACATCTGGTCAGAGAAGCCACAAGAAAGGCCTCATGGAAGGACTGAAACCTTTGTTTGTCAACTTGTGTAGACAGCTATCAGTGTTCCCAGGTATGACCATCTTATAAACACGTCCATAGTCACAGAGGGAGAGGAGGGAGGATGGAAACCCTGAGCAGAACCAGGCCCCACCCTCTCATCATGGCGCCGCCAAAGTCCCTCTCAGAGGGGCTCATGGGCAGAGAAGCCAGTAGCTCTCTTGACCAGTTACCGGGGCCGTAGGAAAGATAAGGGCCCCAGACGGAAAAAGGCTGGTCCTTGGCGAGGTATGAATGTGCAGGTATAAAAGGCAAGAAGAGCATCCTTATCTCCTCGCCGTGGCTAAGGCACTGAGAGGAAAGAAGGAATTTAGGAATGAAGATGGAAAGGGGAAGAGAAAGGCTCTTCTGGACTCACTTGCTTAGGGAAGATAAAAAGTAGGGCTGGGAGGTGGGGGCGGGGGGGGGGCGGTCTACCACATGGGCCCCATGACTGTGCAAAGAGGAGTATCGAGGAGCAGGTAGAGCCACGCCAGCGTGTCCATCACCCATAATGTTCCTCGCACCCTGCTCCAGCGTGGGAGGAAAGCAGGTTACAGGAATCCAGGTAGCAGAATATCCTAGGGCATTTCCCTGAGCCTGAGGATTAAGGGCTAAAGTAATAAAGCTTTATATACATGGCAATTTCTCTCCCTTCCTGTCCTGCTCAATCCCCCAAACCTATTTGCTGACCATCCTGCTGCTGTAAGGGAGGAGAGGAAGGGCTCAGCACTTAAGGGCTCAGGTGGCCGAAGATACCCACTCCTCTAGAGGAAAGGAAAGTCTGCTACCACCTTAGCACTGATACCCTTTTATCACCACCACTCTCTGTCTCAGGTCTGGATGATTGTGTCCCCCGAAAGAATGAGGACTCTGAGGCAGGGCAAAGCAGGGCTGGCCAGGATAGGCCTCGAGCGTGGCCTCTGGGCCTTGTGGACCGCGAGCTAACAGGAGCTGGTCTGCAGGTTGCTCTCCGTAAGCAGCGATGCGATGGAGGAAGGATCGTACACATTGTCGAATTCCTCGTCTGAGCTCAGCCCTTCGTGTTGGAGGGCTGACTCAGCAGCTGTGCGGGAAGTTTTGCGCCTGAGTCAAAGAGAGGAATACTGGTCATGGAGGGAGGTAGAAAGATTGAGACAGCCAAACTTTTCATGCTAAAGAGACTCCCAATTCTTCTAAGACCTAAAGCTACTCCCAAGATCTCCCACTAATCAGAGATTTGGGGAGATGGGGTATAGAATAGAGGCTGAGATACTAAAAGGTAATCATACTGGCTTCCAGCCAGGAATAAGTGACTTCCAAGTCCCATCTGAGAGATCCTCTTCTCCCTAGAGGTCAGCCAGGAGAGCCCATTCCCCTCCTCCACGATCCCGCTGGGGCAGGGGCAGTAAAGCAGCCCATACCAGGAGTCCTTCTCCAGAGCTTTGATCCGGGTCTGGAGCTGTTCATTGACCTCATGCTGCTCCTCCAGCTCACGCTGTGCCTTCTTCCTCAGGCCGTCCAGGCGCTCAATTTCCTCTTCTGCTTCGTCCACCTGCCGCTTCAAAGCCTTCACCTTCAGGCTTAGCTGGGAAGGGTACCAAGTCCCCACATTAGAAAAGCATCTGCTGCCACCATGGCCTGGGACCCTCCCTGTAGCAATCTTGACAAGGGATCACTGCCCCTTGGAAAACGTTGTGACCATGAGCAAGCTCCCTCAGCTCACAGGTTTGTCTTGGGGATTAAAGGAGTTAACACATGTGTAATACTTAGAAAGAGAAGCTCACACATCATAGGCACTAAACATATGTGCTTCCTATAACTCTTATAATCCAATCCTTTCAGTCAAGTCTCCATTTTGACACAAGAAAAGTCTAAGTTTGGAAGACCCATGAGATGGGACCAACCTTGGCCTTCAAGCAAACGCAGTATGTATTGGCCGCGCAGTTGCTTAGCCCCGGCTATGGTCCTTACCTGGTCTTTCTGGTCATTGACATGCTGCCGCTCATCATCAATCTGGATGGTCAGCTCTTTAACCTTCCGCTCCAGTTTTCGGTTGGTGGACTGCAGAACTGTCTTCTCCCTAAGACGGTGGGGTAGAGGGGTGTCTATGACAGTCACCATTTCTTTCTTTTTTTTAAAAATATATCTTACTGATTTTTTACAGAGAGGAAGGGAGAGAGATAGAGAGTTAGAAACATCCATGAGAGAGAAACGTTGATCAGCTGCCTCCTGCACACCTCCTACTGGGGATGAGCCCGCAACCAAGGTACACGCCCTTGACTGGAATCGAACCTGGGACCTTTCAGTCCACAGGCTGATGCTCTATCCACTGAGCCAAACCGGTTAGGGCCACCATTTCTAAATTAACGCCAATTTGGGCTTCTAGTGCCTCCACAGACTCCTCTCAGTCATGAGCCCCACCATCAGACCAGGGAGGATCCAGGGCAGATCCAAAGAACTGGGAGATAGACTTCATTCACATTTTAGAATTTCTGCAACTCTCTCTCTCGGTTTTCCAAAAGATCAGGCCAGATTGGCCATGTCTGAGGTAGAAGATGGAGGGAGCACCAGAGGAGAAAAGTCCAGAGGAGAGAGGAAATATGGGTCCATCTCACCTCTCTTCAGCCTGCAGCCGCTCCTGCAACTCCCGATTCTGGGATTCAAGCTGAGAGAGGCTGGTGTTGGGCTTCTGGAAGCTTTCTGAGCTGGCCAACCGGCTCTTCAAGTCCTTGTTCTGAGAGGGACAGGAAGCCTCCACAGTTAGCTCTCTTCTGATCCCTTCCGTGGCCATTCTCCCTGCCTCCTGTGATCCATCCCCAAGACTCCCCCGCACCTGTCTCTCCAGGGAGATTTTGTCACACTCCAGGTCCTGCCGAGCGGACCTCTCCTGCATGAGCTCTGTCCTTAGCTGGTCTACCTAGGGGAGGGGTGAGAGGAACCAGACTTGGGGAAAGCTGACGATGAACCACCAAGCTGAACCGAGTGAGGCAGAGTGACTGCAGGATGCTCCCTGAACTCTGAGTCCGAAGGTTCAGCTCAGAGGTAGACACAGATGCAGAGTAAGGAAGGGGTTACCTGGTCCCGGCCGCGATTCACCCTGTCGGTCAGCAGCTCCACAGTGTTCCTCTCCTCATCTAGCTCTGCCTCCAGCCGTGAGACTTTTTCCTGTGGCGGAGGGACAACAGGATGCCAATCAGGACCTTTTCAAAACCCAGCCTCCAGACGTTTCTCTCTCACACATCCCCAGAACCTGTTGGTCTTTGCCTCTGCCCAGAGCCACCACGGGGCTTGTGCCCTCTGCTGACCAGGTGTGGCATCAAAGGGAAAGAGTGGAGCCTGCTCTGGCCTTGGCCCGTTAGCAGAATGACAAACCTCAGAATCTACTGCTCAGTGGGGCAGCCCTATTACTCTATTGAGAAAACAGAGAAACCACAGATCTCCCACCTGTGCCAGGTCCCAGGCCCCCTTCTTTCCACGCCCCTCCCACCACCACAAGGCCACCACACAATGTCCCCACCTCGAGGCCCTTGAACTGCCGGGTCCTGTCATCCTGGGAGCGTTTTTTGTTCTGGGCCTCTTGCTCCAGCTCCTTCAGCCGCTGGGCCAGCAGCTCCTTGTCCAGACGGGCTGTGTCCCGATCGGCCTGGGAATCCTGCAGGGCCTGCCGCAGCCTCTGGGTCTGGGCAGAAGGGAAAATGCAACAGTTCAGAGAAGTAAGGTGGGGATTGAGGGGTGGGAGCAGTCCACAATTTTTTAGAATTGCCAGTGTATGGTGGTAATAAAAAGCAGAATGATTTTTAGTCCCTTTTGTTTCTTGTTTAAAAACTTCCTGCACAGACTGGAATCACCTGAGGAGTTTTTAGACTACTGATCCCCAAGGATTATGATTTAAACGGTACAGGATGCAGCTTGAACATTGGAATTTTTAAAAATCTTCCCAGGTGATTCTAATGTACATCTGAGTTTAAAAACCCCTGCTCTACAGACAATGCATCCCCTATTGTCTGTACCTAGGGTAGACCACTCCCTCCCCCTCCCCCACCTTGTATGTCACTCTAAATCAGGGGTGGGCAAACTTTTTGACTTGAGGGCCACAATGGGTTCTTAAACTGGACCGGAGGGCCAGAACAAAAGCATGGATGGAGTGTTTGTGTAAACTAATATAATTTCAAAGTAAACATCATTACATAAAAGGGTACGGTCTTTTTTTTTTTTTTTTTAGTTTTATTCATTTCAAACGGGCAGGATCCGGCCCACGGGCCCGTAGTTTGCCCATGGCTGGGTTAGACACTAAACCTGGGTCTCCCAGGATTCCTGGGCCACAGGTTTAGTTAAGAGGCAATGACCTTCAAACTAAGGACACTGGAAGGGTTCCCACCCTCCTGCCACTTAAGCTCCTACCTCATCCTGAAGCCGGGTCAGCCCCCCGGAGGTCTTCTCAGCTTCATTGGCCCACTCCTTGGCCTGGCGCTGGGCATCTGCCACCTCCCGCCGGGCCTTGTCCTTGTAATCCTCCAGCTGGGCCTGGAGCTGCTGCAGGGCTTGCTTGGAGTCATCCCCCATCTGCTCCAGCTGGGACGCACAGAATAGAACGTTTTCAGGACCCAATTCTTCTCTGGGTCCAAGCTCTCAAGACTCTCCCAGAGTTTCCTTCCTGCTGAAGCAGCCCTTTGTTGCTCTGTCCTGGGCCTAGGACTCTGGTATGGCTACTAGTAATGTATAGATTGCCTGGGTTCAACTCCTGGCTCTACCACTTACTAGCTAGGTGACCAGAAGCAAGTTACTTATCCTCTCTGGGTCTCAGTTCCCCATCTGTAAAATGGAACAATAATAGTACCTACATCACAAGGTTGTCGGGAGAGTTACATTAGTTAATTATGTAAAGTACATACAACAGTGCCTGATACACAATAAACTTTAAATGACCTTATTTCAGCAAACCCAAAATTCCAATGGTGTATCACTAAGAAAAATTTGCCAATTGAACTACAATATACCATCAGTTGTAAGCCAAAACTCACCTTCAGAGATAATAAAATGTACATTTCAGAACTGATGAACTATACTAGCTGTTTGCTCTAGTTTTATAATGTAAGAGACTGGGAGGACAACCTTAGCTGAAAAGAAGCAATTGATTTCTTTTTCTTGCTTCCTCCTTCTGCTACCCCAAATACAAAATTCTCCCATTGAAGATTCTTACATTTAGGTCTTATAGAGTTCTAATGGAGAATTCCAGGAGACATTTCCAAGGATCAAGACCTTAAAGGAATGGAGTGTGGGGAGACGGGCAAAAGCACTGAGGGGAGGTGGGAAGGAGGCCACTCTCTGAAGATTTGACCTTGGCCTCCCCAACAATGAACTTGAGGAAAGCGAACAGCACACGTTCTGACCCACATCACCCTGTCCCCCAGGCAAGCTTCTGAATGAGCTGGGCCTCTTCCCGAGCCCAGGCGCCCATGCCCCACCTCCTTGTTCAGTCGGTCCACAGTCCTGTCCAGCAAGCGCTTCTGCTCTTCCAGCTCGGCCTTGCCCCTCCGCAGCGCCTCCCGCTGCTTCGCCTCCTCCTCCAGGGCCCGGTTCAGTGCCTGCTGCTCCTGCCCCATGCGGGCCAGCCCACGCTGGGCCTCGTCCAGCCGCACTTCCAGTGCCCGCTTGGCTGCTGCCAGGCTCCCTTCCTCCTCCTGGGCTGCATTCAGGGCCTCCTCTAGCCGCTGCTTCTCCGCCTGGGGCAGGGGGAGTGGACCAAGAGAAGGCAAAGCTTGGGCTCTAGCCATTTGGAGGTGAGTAGATGGGAGAGAAGAGGAAGAAAAGGGTGAGCAATGAAAACAGGCTCAGGTGGAGTAGAAAAAAAAATCAAGACATAGAACATGCAAAGGTTGGGAGACAAGAGACAAAAATGCCTCTGTCCTGGCCTCTGCTGTTCCAGTCCAGGCCTCGAGTGCAAAGACTGGGACGGTCACACCAAAACGCACTCCAGGAAACAAAGGCAACCTGAACAGAGAGCTTGGAAGCGAACGGAAACACACTAACGACAAAATAAAAGTGATGGCTGAGTACTCAGCAGGGACTACAGGAGAAAGGGCCGGCAGGCAGCCAAGGAGGTCGCCAGAGGCACTGACCTCTAGCCGCTGCACCCTGTCCCGAAGCCGTGCCTCCGCCACTTCCCCACCCTCCGCCAGGCCTCGCGCCTCCTTCAGCTGCTGCTCCAGACCCAGGATGCGCCTTCGGAATTCGTCGTTCTCCTCCTGGGTCTCCCGAAGCGTCGTTTCCACTGCTGCCCGACGTTGCCCCAGCACTGCTGCCTCTGCCTCCGCTGCCATCTGAGCCTGCGGCCGTGCAGAGTGGCGGCTCAGACCCCATGGCTCAAGGTTACTGTCCAGGCCCAGGAAAAGCCCCCCACAAAGAGGCCACGAGAACTGGACTTCCGAGAAGGATAGAGGCTTCCCTGAGAAACCCACCCCTACAGAGATGCACTGGGAGTCACCAGGGACAGCCCGGCCTCCCCCGGCCAAATCCTGGCGGCGGCAACCACACACTAGGACCAAGGATCTGGTCTGTACATACCCATGACAGGTAATTTTCCACGCCCTCTGGCTCCTCAGCCCTCCAGACCCCTCCGCCTCCACCTCCTAAGCCCTGTGCCCACTCCCCTTGCCTTGGAAGCCTCTTCACAGTCCTGTCTCAATTGCTGGAGGGTCTTTTGCAGCTGGACGTTCTGCTGTTCCAGCTCCCGGCCTCGATCAGCCTCGACCCTCAGCTGTTTCTCCAACTCCCGCTCCCGGTGTCGCCCGGCCACCTCCTGGCTCTGCCGCTCTGCCCGCAGCTCCTTAAGTTCCTCCTGTGTCCGGCGCAGCTCCTAGGAGGGAAGGGGCATGGCAACAGGACAGAAGGCCAGCCGGGACACCGGCACGTGGAGAAACCAAACCCCCGCACATTGCCGGGGGGAGTGTAAAATGGTGTGGCTACCCAGGAAAGGGGTTTGTAGTGTCTCCAAAAGTGAACCCTGGAGTGACCACAGGGCCCGGCAACTGGAAACATACGCACAGGGGGTGGCAAAAGTAGGTTCACAGTTGCATGTGCAACACAAGAGTTTATTCTTGCATTATTATTTACGAATCGTTGTATTGTTTTCCGTACGAACAACTGTAAAGCTACTTTTGCCACACCCTGTGTATGCCCGAGAGCATCGAAAACATGTTCATTTTAAATGTGTACATGAGTGTTCGTCGCAGCACTAGTCCTTCTAGCTCAAATGGAGGGCTGACCCAAATGTCCACCAGCGGGTGAACAGATAAACAAATGTGGTATATCCACGCAGCGGAATATTATTCAGCCATAAAAAGTAAAGCACTGATCATTGCTACATGAGTAAACCGTGAAAAACATTACACTGGGTGAAAGAAACCAGACATAAAAAAAAAAAAAAAAAAAGGCCGCATGTTCTAGGAATCCATTTAAATGTAAAGTCCGGATAGGCAAATCCACGGATCGAAAGTAGATTAGTGGTTGCCAGGGTGGGAAGAATGACTGCTCATGGATATAGGGGTCTTTTTTGGGATGATGAAAATGTTCTGTAATTCGATAGTGGTGATGGTTGTACAACTTTGTGAATATACTTAAAACCACTAAATTATACACTTTATAAGGGTGAATTTTATGACATATGGAATAAATCTCCATTTTAAAAATTATGTGGAATGAGAATAGATGAGGGTATGGATAAAAAAGGATTAGCTGTTAAAAAATATTTTGGAAACCAAAATATGTGGCACAATACATAGTGGTGCTGCCCTGATTTCTTTTTTAAAAAGTTAAAACACGAGCTCTGGTTCTAATTCTTTAGCTATTAGCTACTTCTGAAATTCAGACAGTACTGTAATTAGGCTGAAAGGTTATATAACACAGGGTAAGTCTTCAATGTGAGAAACTAACAAAACTAATTACAAAGAAAAAGAAAAATAACACATTGTATGGTGTATATTGAACTGGGTCAGTCTGTTTTCCTAATGTATACTTTGTTTATTGGCTAAATACTTGATAAAATATACTTAATATATGAGATAAATTAAATACTAGTTATTACTTTTTCGCTTTATCCAGCATAATATATCAACTGAGATTGTCCAGAGGAATGCCTAGGTTCACTATGTCAACTAATGTAGTGAACAGATTTCAGACTATCCTTGATACTTGTTCACTTCATAACAACATTTTAAATTAAATATCTTAAAAATTTAAGAGTACTTTTGATTTCATAACCACCAAATATATTTGGTTAACATTTATTATGTTTTTCTCCACCAAATACTTTGTGGTAAGCTCAGGCATTTATGTATCGGGGAAATCATCATTTAAAAATATGATTACCTTGATTACAATTAGGCAGTCTTATAGTAAAGGCATGATAAATAAGCATTGGTTAATTAATACTTATTAACTGAGCACCTGCTATGTATAGCATTTGAAATCAGCAGAGTGAATCAAAGGAATGTAGACCTACAAGGAAACTCAGGTGGCCATAAATGTCAGTTCTCTAAAATTAATGAAAATATTTTCTAAGTTTCTAAATCACCCAAAACAATTAGTTGCTTTCTTGTCCTTGATAAACTAATTCTAGGAATATGAAAAAAGTATTTGTGTGTTCACTTCAATTTTATGCCCTAAACATTTATAAAATATCCATGTATGATAAAACATTTAATTCTACGCCTGGATTCTATACTCTCTACGCAGCTTTCAAATTACCACGTGGCTTCCCATTTAGGTCAGCTGGCTGTGCCAATGCACGTATTCCAGTCCATGTGGCGACAACTCTCATTGTAAGTGAATAAACAGATGCTCTAATGTTTGTTTTAAAATTTAGTTAATGAGTACCCTCTGAGAGACAGAGCAGCTCTTGCTATGTGACCAAGTTAGGTTTCCAAACTTGCAAAAGAAATGACCCTGAAGTTTCACAAATCCACCTAAATGCCGTTACGCATGAGGTCTCTTGGGAAGCAGCCAGCAGCCTCTTGATACACTATTCAACCTGGCCACTGAGAGCCGTTTCCCCTAGAAACTTCTATTCTCAGTGAGACCAGCCAGTCCTGCCGGATCAAAGACTGTGTGCTGGGATGAAATACGGCTGGGCAGGCAGGATGGGGCCTGCAAGCCAAGCCCGCGGGAGATAGCCACATTCACGTGGGGATCCTCATGGAAAGGCGAGGCAGGCTCCTAACACCCCAACCTTCCCTTCTGCCCCCAGCTCCCAAATACCTTCTTGAGCTCCTCCGCCTGGCGAGACTCTCCAGCACCAGCTCGGGCCTGCCCTAATTCCCTTTGCAGGGCATCTATCTTCTCCCCAAGCTCCTCTTCCATCTCCTCCTTCTCCATCCGCAGCTGCATGAGTCTGAGCCCAGACAGGTGAATTAAAAGGGGAAAGGGACAGGGTCAGGCCACCTGCCTGGGAGAGGTTAGCAGGACAATGAAAACCACCTCCCTGGAGGCTAATCCACTGGGTACCCAGTCTCAGGAGGGAGGAAGCTGGATATAAAAAAATAGCAGTCTGAGAAGCAGAGAGGAGAGAGCGCAGCAGGAGTGGAAAGGAAGTGGACTATGGATAAGAATCATGGATATGTATTCCTGGGAGAGGGGCAAGGTCCTTACTCTTGCTTGGTGGCTCTGAGCTCCTCTTTGTTCTTCTGAAACATGCTCTGCCAATGCCCTGTCTCCTCTGAGGTCTCCTCCAGCTCCCTCTGCAGTCCCCGCACCAGGGCCGACATCCTCTGCTTCTCGGCCTCTAATGCTGCATGGTCCTAAGGAAGGGGAGAGTCAGGGGACCGGAAGGCTTAGACGGGAGAGCTCACTTCACACCAGTGAGAATGTAGAAGGGCAGGCCCAGGCCGAGGGCATCCGACGACACCCGGTGAAACCTGGTGCAATGCTAAGGGAAGGTTCTCCCTCCAGGTCATTATCTACACCCCTCCATTATCTATAGCAGGTATGGGGAACCTTTTTCTGACAATAACCATTTGGATATTTGTAACATCATTCACGGGCCATACAAAATTATCAGCTTAAGCCCTAACCGGTTTGGCTCTGTGGATAGAGTGTCGGCCTGCGGACTGAAGGGTCCCAGGTTCGATTCCAGTCAAGGGCATGTACCTTGGTTGCGGGCACATCCCCAGTGGGGAGTGTGCAGGAGGCAGCTGATCGATGTTTCTCTCTCATCAAGGTTTCTAACTATCCCTCTCCCTTCCTCTCTGTAAAAAATTAATAAAATATATATATTTTTAAAAAATTATCAACTTAAAAATCAGCCTGCTATATCCGGTCAAACATTTAATTAACGCACCCCTAATGCCTTGGCAGGGCCAGACCGAATGATTTTGCGGGCCTTACATGGCCCACAGGCCGGACGTTCCCCACCCCTGATCTACAGGAAGCCTCCTCCCATTATTTCCCCATGGGGTTTTGACTACACACCCTCTGGTACTTCCGACCTGCACGCCCTCCTCTGCCACTACAGGTTTCCTGACCAAGGTTTTCATTACATCTCCCATGTGTCTTTTAGAGGGAGCCCCATGACAGCCATGAAAAGTCCAGAAATACCAAGACCTCAGGGTAGCCCCCTTCCCAGGCCCTGCTCTTGTCACATGCCTGGGTTGCGTCTTGCATGCTCCGGCGAAGCTGCTCCGCATCTCTCTGGTACTGCTGCCGGACATTCTCCACCTCCTGGTCACGGGAGGCCACCTCCTCCTTCAGGGCCCCCTTCAGGGCTGTCAATTCCCGCTCCCTCAGCCTCAGCTGCTCCTCTACCCGCTGTTTCCCCTCCAAGACCTCTTCAAGAAGTTCCCGGGTCTCTAACAAGTCCTGGGGAAAGTGAAAGTGCAAGTACAGAGGTGACCACCAGGTAGGATCCACCTGTCTAGACATTCATTCAGTCAATCATAACATTTTTACCGAGTGCCTTGTAATCTGTTAGGCCTGGTACCAGGTGCTCTGTGACCTCCAAGAGGCCTAGGGGAAACCCACCATTCTGGGCTCTATTAGGTCTGTCTGGAAGCATACTTAGGGGTACTCCCATACTCTGAGGGTGCTCTAGCTGAAAGGAAGCAGGGGCTGGGCTCCCCAACCCACCTCCCTACCTTCATTAGCACTTGCTTAGCAGGCTCAGGACCTTGGACCTGTTTCAGCTTGTCCTGCAGCTCCATCACCTGGGTCTCCAGCCCATGTCGCACCCTCTCGCCCTGGTCCAGGCGGAGCTTCATGTTCTGGAGCCTAATTAACAACAGACCACATTATTGAACACTACATGTCAGAGAGTTTTCTAAACACTGTACATATATCATTTCATTTAAACCTCCTTCAAGTCTTTGTTTAAATCTTAATAAGAACTCCCCTAGCCCTGGCCGGTGGTGTACAATGGTTAGTGTTGGCCTGCGGACTGAAGGGTTCCATTCCCAGTCAAGGGCATGTACCTGGGTTATGGGTTCAATTCCTGGCCCCGTTGGGGCACGTGTGGGAGGCCATCAATCAATGTGTCTCTCTCACACTGATGTTTCTCTCTCTCCCTCTCTCCCTCCCTCCATCCACTCTCTCTAAAAAAAATCAATGGAAAAAATATCCTCAGGTGAGGATTAACAACAAAAAATACCTCCCCTAACTACTTTATTTAATACTGTAACCTGCTCCCCCATAACCTGGCCCTTCTGATCTGCTATAACTTACTCTACTTCTCACATATGAAAAATTTACTTAAGAATATATTTATCGCCCTAGCCGGATTGGCTCAGTGGATAAAGCGTCGGCCTGAAGACTGAAAGGTCCCAGGTTCGATTCTGGTCAGGGGCATGTACCGTGGTTGCGGGCACATCCCCAGGACAGGGTGTGCAGGAGGCAGCTGACCAATGTTTCTCTCTTGATATTTCTGACTCTCTGTCCCTCTCCCTTCCTCTCTGTAAAAAATCAATAAAATATATTAAAAAAAAAAAAGAATATATTTATTGTTTACAGTGTGTTACCTCTCACTAGAAACTGTGCTTCTGAAGAGCAGGGCTCTTCCTCTGTACGGTTCACTGATGTGCCTCAGGACTCTAGATCAGTGCATCACACAGCATTCATTGCAAAAACATCTGCTGAATGAATGACTGAATCCTCACAACAATCCTGAGAGGTACTATCATTAACCCCATTTTACAGATGAAAAACCTGAGGCCGAGAGGTAACCTAACTCATGCACCATCACCATTATTGATTGAGAAGGTAAAGAAAGGGGTCATACCTATCTTTACACCATCTCTGCCAGCCCCTTTCAGCTTCTGGAGAATTCCCTGTCTCCCTTTGCCCACAGGCAACCTCTAAATCCAACCTCAGCCCCATGCAGCCTCCCCTCTGCCCCTCCCGTGCACCATCAGCTGCACTCACTCCTTCGTGCTCTGCTGGGCCTCCCCCGTCCTCCTCTCCAGGAGCTCCTGCAGTCGGCTGCACTCTTCCGCCTTCTCCTCCAGCTGCCGCTCCAGCCCAACCCGGGATGGCTCCAGTTTCTGCCGTTTCTGAAAAGGGAAGGAAAGCATGTGGAGAGCAAGGAAAGCCTCTCAGAAGGACCAGGAATCATGGGAATTCTAACATTTACTGACACTCACTATATAGCAAGCTCTGTACTAGGGAATTTATGCAGGTTATCTGCACTTAATCCTCATAAGAAGCCTTGGTATTTGTGATGGCTTAACATACATCCACAAATTTTTTAAATTCCTTTCAAAAAGGGAAGGCTCTGCCCTTGAGTATGGGCTGGGCTTAGGGACTCTCTTCTAACAAATAGAAAAAGGGGGGAATGACATGTAGTTTCTGAGACGAGATCATAAAAAAGGTCATAAAAAAGGCATCGCAGCTTCCTTCTCTCTCATTTCACTCACTCTGGGGGAAGGTAGTTGCCATATTGTAGGGACATATTGCAAGCTACCCTAATGAAGAGATCCACACAGCAAGGAACGGAGGCTTCCAACCAACAGCCATAGAATAAGCCATTTTAGAAGCAGATCCTCCAGTTCCAGTCAACTCTTCCAATAACTGTAGCTCCAGTCAGTACCTTGAATGGAACCTCATAAAAGACTCTGAGCCAGAACTGCCCAGCTACGCTGCTCCTCAGACACTGGGAGATGTTTGCATGTTCAGCTTTGAGGAAATTTGTTACACAGCAGTAGCTAACTAATACAGTTCAATTATTATCCCCACTTTACAGTCAAGGCAATGGAGGCTTAGAACAGTTAAAGAACTTGCCCAAGGTGCTACAAAGCCAACAACTTAAGGGTGCCGGGATTTGAACTGTTAGTTTGCCTCACAGCTCACCATTTAACTGCGACACTAAACAGAAAACAAAGGCAGTTACAACCCACCACTTACGGAACACCAACAACATACAGGCAATACTGAAAACATTGGAAGCAGTATTTTTTTTTTTGCGGGGGGGGGGGGAAGTACATAGATGTTAGAATAAATTAACTTGTGATTTCAAATGTCTTCTCTGCAACTTACTACCTTGAGCAATTCACTTAACCTCTTTGACCTTCAATTTTCTCATAAAAAAAAAAAAAGTCCAGGATGCCTACCTTACAGGGTCACTATAATTATTACGTAGTATCCAGAAGAGCACCTACTACAAAAATTATACTTAATAAAGGACAGCTACTATTATCACCGTCATTATGATGATGATGAAAAAAGAACTGAGGTAAGTAATTTGCTCCAGATTTATACAGCCAGTAAGTGGCAGCGCCAGGATGGGGACTGCCGAGGGAAATGAAATGAAAAGTAGCTGGACTCCTGATGAATGTGCTCTTCCCGTCTAAGCTCCAGGGAAGCCCAGAAGTCCTTGCTGGGACTGGCACACACCCTTGTCTCACAGGACACAGGCGTGCTTATCCCATTACTTGGAGGAGCCAGCCCAGGTTAAGGTTCTCCCCACAGTGGTTCTTCCTCCCTCCTGTGCCTCTAGCCTCCCCTCACCTTCACCTCTTCATCCAGCTTTTGCTGTAGCTCCTCCACTTTTCGGCTGAGTTCACCCTGCCCTGCCGGGGACTTAGCAGAACCAGGAGCGGCCATCTGCCGGAGACAATGGAGGGGAAGGAAGTGAGTCCACGCTGACCCTGACCCTGACCCTTGCTCCCACCTGGAGAAGGCCACTCACCACCAGAGGCTGCATCTGCTCCAGCACCAAACTGACCTTCCTCCTCACAGATGTTTCACTTTCTGAGCTCCTGGGGGATAAAAGGACAGAAGGTTAGGGGAGGGAAGAGGCAGCGGAGATGAGGGGAGTTAGGGTGAAGAGCCTGGGGGCTGGGAAAGGAAGCTAGAAGGAAAGGAGGGGGGTCCCACTCACCCCTCCCTCAGGATGCCATAGATGGTGGCCTTCACGTGGTCCACACCGCCTGGTGGGGCTGCCTCCTGCTGGTCTCGAAGAAGGTCTGGAGTTGATTTGAACTGCAAAAAAGTAACCCCAAAGAAACAGGAATATTAAGCCAGAACCTGTGTGAGGGTCAGATGGGCCAGAAGCGGCAATTAGGAGACCAGGCCCTTCAAGCATGAGCAAGCCTGAAGCCAGGTAACGAGGCGGCAGGACCACTGAGGCCTGAGCCACAGGCCAGGGAGAATGCACCTCTCGCTACTGTTGCAAACCAGCTTTTCCTCAACAAGCAGATCTCAACCAGCGGTGAGCTGTACCACAAGTAATTCTGCACTAATGACAGTTCATGTATTCGCGTTTGTAAGTGATTTACTATTAGAATGGGCTTCACTTTGTCTCGGGGTAAAATCACTCCCCCACTTATTCGCATTCCTGAGTGGGAGACAAAGATGGGAGTTTTGGCAAGAGCACCAGGGAGCTGCTCCTATCCTCCGAGCCTGCCTTACGCACATGACAGTCCTAGCGAACGCTAGTGACTGAGGCACAGAAAGTCACTATCCATGCTTGTGAACGGTGATTTTACAGTTAGTTCTGTTTCCTTTCTAATTTTGCCCATGGAAATCTGTCCACGTGGAGGGAAAAAAGTGAAAGACAAAAGGTGGAAACTTTCTGCCCTCGGTTATTTGAACCAGCAAGGGGTCCCAGGGCATGGGTCAGGGCTGACGAGAAGGGGCCAGGGCTTGGGAGCAGAGAGGTGGGGTCTGACCTGCAGCATGGCAGGGTCCTGTGTCCTCCCTCGAGGCTCCTCAAAACTCTGAAGGACCCAGTCCTGGGTCTGACGGGAACGGCTGAACCCACTGGGAGAGTTCTGGCTCTGTATCGGCTGTTTCAAGCTGCCCACGTGGTTGTCAGGCTTTCTGCTAGGGCTCCAGTGGGTGGGGGACCTGCGCTCCCGTTCCTCAAGGGTGTCCCGTGGGAGCCGGTTGTCCAGGCTCTGGCTCCGCTTGCGCTGTTCAGGGGGCATCGAGCGCATGCGGCGGCCAGTCCGGCCCCGGGCCTGGCCCCCATGGCGACTGTCAAACTTGTTGATGAGTGAGTCCACTGAAGACAGAGGAGCAGTGTCAATGGTGCTCCCTGGGGGAGCTTCATCGGGGGCCAGCTCCAGCAGGCTGGTGCTCCTGTTGCCCGGACCCATAGGGGCAGGGCCTGTCAGCGAGGCCTGGGACTGGGAGCGCAGGAGCCGTCCATTCCAGTGGGCCCCAGGCTCCTCATCAGACATGCTGTCCTGCAAGCGGCCAGACAACTCCCTGGCCCGAGAGTAGGAGCTCTCGGGGAATTCCGAGTCGGAGCTCAGAGCTCCCGGGGCCCCTCGGCTGTTGGCTCCCTTGATTTGGACCCCAAAAGAGTCGCTCCCTTTATCCCCGCTGTTGAGCACCACGAAGGGCTGTCCAGCGATGCCCTGCACGCGCACGGCGACCCCATAGCTGCTGGCTCTTGCATCCTTAGCGGGGCGTCGCCCCCCATGACGCAGGGTGCCCGTCTCTGTGGTGCCCACTGGATCTGTGATGAAGCGAATCTGGACTCCATGGTCTACAGGGCTCCGGGGCTCGGCCATGGTGAATGCCTGCTCCATGGGCCCAAAGGGTCCTAGAAGATGAAGAAAAGCAGGTAAGCAGAAACCCAGGAACCTCCTCTCCCCAGTTGTGTGAAGGTGATTGTCCTACCAGTTCCTTCCGTGGAAAACTGTGGTTTTCATACTTGATCTGAGCAGCAGAAGCATCCCCAAAGCCTATGAAAACACACACTGCTGGACCCACTCCCAGAGTTTCTGACTCAGTAGGTCTGGAGCGAGGCCTGACGATTTCCATTTCTAACAAGCCCTGCCTAACAGACACCTCCACCCAATGGAACAATGGGGCCTCCAGTCCTACAGCTCATTTCAAATACAGAAGAACCCCAAGGTATTCTAGCCCATTTCTGGGATGCGTAAGCTGCCAGCAGTGATGTATCTGGATTGGGGGTACTGAGAGCAAGGGACAGGGATGGGTAAGTGACTGGCTTTCTATGGAGTATCTCTCTTTGTCCCTTTTGAATTTTGGAACCGTGCAGATGTGTTGCCTATTCAAGAAAAAAATACGTAAATAACATGTTAGAGTGCCAGTCCAAGGGGCCCCATGACAGGCAGACTTGTGCCACCTGAGGGCCAGAGCCAAGCCCACCCACAGGCCAGCTTCCCCCATCCACATTGCCCAAGCTCAGCGTCAGCAAATGGAATGTCCTGCAGGTGTGCTCTGGCGCCGGGAACTTGGGGAGGAGCAGTGAATAAGAACTCCAGCTTCTGCTAATCTCCACCAGAGCCTTGCACCAAACTGGAGGAGGGGCCTCTAACGTGCCAGACAAAGACACAAACATACCCAGCTCCACCTCCCAGGGGAGCTCTGGGCCAAGGAAACTTGGCAAGGGCTTGTAGAAGTGCTGGGAAGCCCAGGAAACTGGTGAGAGGAGAAGGTAGGGCCAAACTCCAGGTGAGGGAGGGCTCGATGGGAGGGAGTCTCCTACAGAAGGAAGAGCATTCCTAGCAATCCAGGCCCTTACCCTCCAGAGAAAGGAACAGGGAGGGAGGAGCCCCTTATTGGGGGGAAAAAAACACCTCAACACCCTTTTCAGTGTTGCGACTTCATTAGAGAGCATAATGAAAGCAATACCCCCTCCCCCGCAGAAGGCAGCCCACCCAATCTTTACCACAGAATCTCAAGAGGGTCACATGAACACCTTTAGGTCTGCCAATGAGTCCAAGGACCCCTGTCTTCCACTCTTCGAGCATCAGGGAAGACCTTAGCCAAGGTCTTAATCTGACTCAGATACCCTACACCAGTGAGGGCGAACCTATGACACACGTGTCAGAGGTGACACGCGAACTCATTTTTTTGGTTGATTTTTCTTTGTTAAGTGGCATTTAAATATATAAAATAAATATCAAAAATATAAGTCTTTGTTTTACTATGGTTGCAAATATCAAAAAATTTCTCTATGTGACACGGCACCAGAGTTAAGTTAGGGTTTTTCAAAATGCTGACACGCCGAGCTCAAAAGGTTCGCCATCACTGCCCTACATAGCAGGCTATTTCGTTGTCAGGACCATATGTTGGAATTCAAGTAAGAAATGGCATCAGAAAAGAAGCCACAAGGCAAAGGGATATGTTTTCCAAACCACTCATCCAGTAGAAAAGGCACTGGACTAGAATCAGAATCTGGCCTGGAATCCTAGCTCTGCTCTTCACCTGATGTACATAACCTTGGGCCAATCACAACTTTTCCGAGTCTCAGCTTCCTCATCTTTCAAATGGGTATAGCGATCATACCTCATGAGGTAATTACCTGTGAGAATTAGACAATAATTCCATGGGTGTATACAACTGTAAAAAATGTATCGTTATACACTCAATATTTTTGCACTTTATTTACTGGGGTTCTACTTGAGTAAAAACATCAAGATATTAAACCTGAGTTCCCCTCGCAGCATAGGCCTGTCGCGAAGCTGACAACACAGTAAGTACCCTGCACACCTGCTGCTCCTTCCAACAGGACTTCCTGGCGTCACCTGGCTCATAGATGGATGTCACTCCCTCAGAGAAGCCTTCCCTCATCACTCATCACAAACTAGGTCATAACCATGCTACCTGCTCCACCATTGTCCTTCAGTGAGTCTGCCTCAGCTTATTTTTATATATTTATCACAGCGATTCATTGCTTCCTGTCTGTCCCCCCACTAGACTGTAAGCTCCTCGAAGGCAGAAGAACATGGCTCTTCGCTGACTCCTGTGTCCCCAGGATCTGGCACATTGTAGATGTGGGTAAATACTCGTTCAAGGTTGTATCTTGAACCAAGGCAGCCTCACATAGCAGTGGGATTTGCCCAAAGATTCCTCATGGCCATTTCTCGTCTGCCCTAGTAACAAGACCTCTTCCTGGCCTGGACGCCTTGCCCTCCTCAGTCATAATTTTGGAACCAGATGTGCCTAGACTGCAAGCTCTCAGAAGTCACATTATTTATTCATCATACAGCTCTACCCTGCCAGGACATCTCCTGATCTTCAAGATCCAGGTCAAGAAGTTCCCAGGCTCCGCTCGGCAGAGTGCACAGCCCCTTGCTCACCCAAGAGCAGCAAGTTGTTGGGAGGCACCCTCGACCGCACCCTCCGGTCCCAGTGACTCCCGAACCTCACACACCTTCAGTCCCAGGAAGTGTGGGTCAGAGGCCAGGAGGGCTGAAGGAATCTTTGGGGTGGGTCAGAAAGCAGGGCTCTAAATGATTCAACACGGAAAACCCGAAACCTATCCGCCTTCAGTTACAGAGGACAGCGGGGCGGGGCCAGGGAGCAGAGCAGCTCCAAAGCCTTGCGTAAGGCTCAGAGGCAGGTAAACAGTGATCTAGCACCAGGCAACATGGATGGAGTGCAGAGCCTTCACTCTCACCAGATGCCTGACCCTGCTTTTCCCTCCCCTGGCTGTGCCCAAGGCGTTCCTCACCAACTGTACCCTGGGCAGAGACAGGCCTCAAGGCAATTCAGCTTCATCTGTCTGCCTCTGTCCTTCCGGTCTGCACGGAGGGGAAGGACACTGCACTGGTACCAAACAGCCACTTCCCCCTGAGTTACACATTAGCCTGCCCTGCCCCAATTCCATCACCTCTGGCCCAGCCATAGCGTCAGGCTCCCAACTAGGAGTGACAGGGTCTCTGCACTACGGGCAGGAAGTGGGGGTGGGGTGGTTTGGGCTGTGCGGAAGAACCGATAGACCAGGGCTGGGGAATAAGCTAGACGCTACATACTTGGCGGATTTAGAAAACGGGAGAACTGGAACAGAGATTAGACTCCCCTCAGAAGTAGCAAGGAAAGCAAATGGTCAAAATGGAAAAGGGCAGCTCAGTGACCTTGATCATTCAGCTCCTATGTTCTCCTCGTTGCAGAGATAAGAAGGTTCCCTGTGAATCCAAAAAGAATCCCGCAAGTGGACTCCTGGCTCGGTCCACTAAAAAAGCCGAAACCTGAGAGCCAGGCTAGAGCTGCTTGGCCAGTGAGGGGGGAAAAAAAAAAAACACAATGAGGAACTGGGCCCCTGCAAACTGGCTGGACTGGTTTGAGAGGCAAGGGGAAAGGGAGGGCCAGGGAGACTCCGCGGGCAGCTGGTAAGGCCTGAGTTACTCCACACCACAGGGGAGGCCGAGGGGCAAAACCATGGGCAGGCACTCTGTCTCGCAGAGATGCCAGGGCCCAGGCTCTGAAGGAGGAGGCAGAAGGTAGAGAGAGAACAGGCGGGAGGAGCAGATGCACAAAGAACCTGGTGAAGGACCGGCCAGTGTGTGGCAGGAAGACTTGGCCTCTCTCTCCTCCTCCCTCTCAAGTCCCCAAAGATGCATTCCTGATCCCACCTTTACCTTGGCCACCTCTCTGGACCTCAGTCCTCCCCTCCCCCACACGAAGAAAAGCAGCCCTCTCTGTCCCCCTTCTGACCTCCCATGGAGGTGAAGGCATGCAGGTCAGACCCTAGGAAGCCAGATCCTCTTAGGGTCAGGCAAATCTCCGGATTATCAGTCCCCTGGCGCCAGCCCCCTACTCCCAAATATCCAGGGTGAAAGAAGAGGTGCGAGGCACGTGTAGGCAACATAGCGGTTGCTAATTATTTCCCAATTACAACAACTTTCCTCAGGCAGGGCATCAAAGGGGCCAAGCTAAGGCTGGCTCTGGCTCCCTTTCCTGCCTAAGGCAAGGGAATCTGCCTCACAAGTCTTGCCCGGGCCCCAGTGTGCACCTCTCATCCAGCTGGAGACTTGGAGGTGCTAACTCCCCTCCAGTCTTGTGGTCTCCTGAAGAGGCCCTGTCTGTTTCCTGCATCACTCGTGCCTACTGCCAGTCTGAGAGCCATCATGGTCTGGGAGTCAGGGGTGTCAGGGGTGGTCTCAGGGAGTAATGGGACTCTTCGGAGAGGCACCCAGGAGACTGGTTAGGCTCCCAAACCTCACCCAATGGCCCCTCTAAAAGTGCAGGAGAAGGTACCTGTGCTTGGGGGGAGGGCTTGATTCTTCCCAGAAAGAGGCCTCATGAGAAATAAATAGTTCTAGGTATTCTGTAGGCCTGAGGATCTTGCTTCCTCCTATCCCTTTTTAGGGAGGCACTCTCTCAAGAGGAAGAAGGAAAAATTATCCCTGCCATGAAAGCAAAGAGGACAGAAACCGAAAGCCTTAGTTTCACACCAGCACGGAGATGGGAGCCCCCTTGGTCCGCCCCTCGGTGTCGCTTATTTGCGACTGTCTTCACCTGCAGGTGACTGGCGAGAGCAGGTGCCACACCGCAGAGCCATCTCAAAGCCAGAGGGGTGTCAGCACCAGCTATCCCGGCCGTCCTGTCGGGGGGGACAGCCTCGGGGAAGCGGCACCTTCCCATGCCCTCCCCCTTCCGTCTCCGAGCCCTTTGCCCAGCGAAGACGAACTCCTTCCCCTCCAGCACCCCAGTCTCCCCCAGAAAGTCTGCCGCTGGGACCGGGCGCCTGACCTCCAGAGAGATCCGGGCTCTGAAACGCTCTTCTGTCCTGGGAATAACCTTCGCCTCGGGCGCCCCTCCCAGGCACCTGGCACCCTCCCAGGCACCTGCCTCTTGCACCCCAGAGTGGGGACCAGCTCTTAATCAGAACTCCCACTGTACCTTGACCTCCCCTCCCGCTCCCAACTCAGCACCTGTGCCCCGGAGGGAGGCAGCCCTGAGCGCCACGACCCCCGCCCCTCGGGAATACACCTGAGGCCCGCTGGCCTCTCAGGTGCCCTTGCTCCGACCCGGTTCACTCACCCCAGCCGAGCTCGGCGCTCCCGGGCTCGGGCTCGGCTCGGCTCGGGCTCGGGCAGAGCTGCACTCGCGGTTCCGGGCCCCCGCCCCCCGCGCCCCTCCGTCGCTGGACGCTCCCTCCACCTCCCCCCTTCCCACCAACCTGTTACTCCCCTCCGAGCTCCACCCCCATTGGTCGTCATCACACGCCCCGCCCTCCCCTTCCTCCGGTTGGTCCGTTTCCCGAGGGGGCGGGGCCTCCTCCAGCACCCGACCCGGGGTCGCCAGCCTGGGTGGGCGGAAGGTGCGGGCTGGGTCACGTGGGCCGGCGGGAGGGGCGGCGAGGGGCCGCAGGAGGCCATTTTTTTTGGGGGGGGGGGGCCCACCCCCAAGAGCGCTCGGCTGGGTTCCATCCCGGGAGCCTCGGGCCAGAGCATCTTCTGGGCTCAGCTGGAAAATAGCTCGCGGCCTCCGATGTTCTCAACCGCCACCGCTGTCCAACCCGCTTTCTGCCCGGCACCCACCTTCGCATAGACCGGGCTACTCTTCCGTCGCTTCTGCAGAAAACATGCCCGGCCCCCAGCGTCGGAGCCCCCTTCACTCCGCTCGCCTCCCTTTCCCCCAACCTGCGCCAGAACCCAATCTCGAACTTCCTTCCCCATCCCCTGGCCTCCACACATCTTTTTCACCGTAGTATTTATCACCTTCCAAATTATGTCACTCAGTCTTAGAAATCATAGTCATCGTTTGCCTTTTGTCCTACGGTAAGTTCCCCCAGAGCAGGGATCTCTTGTTTGGGTGCCTATTAGAGCTTAATACATATCTATGGAATGAATGGGAAGGGGGGGTGGAGTTTACATTGAAGAGGAATGATCCTCATTCTAAATGGAAGGGGACTCAACCCCAGATTGTAAATCCACTATTTAAAAAGTGGGGGAGTTGACCCCAGCCCCCAGGAGAGTAAAGTTGGGGGAGGGGGGTGCTCAGCAAACGCGAGGCACTGCTAATACACCAGCTGTGGTTAAACAGCACGGCTGTGAAGGTTGGCTTCCTACCTAGATGGTAGCCACTGAGATACGTAGCAAAGAGTGTGAGTTAGCTCACGTCGCTGGGCTCTGGATCTTGTCCACAAACGTCTCTTGTGTACGCATTTAGGGTTAAAGAGGAGTCTGAAATGCAGCTGACAGTCCGGTTTGTTCACGGAAACTATTTCTTTCCCCTCCCCCCGGGCTTCAGAAGCTAGGTGTGTGTCCTGGAGGGTAAAGTCCATCCACCAGTTTCTTAGCTGGGATGCAAAGTCTCTGCATTCCAAAGGAAGCTTTATGAAAGGTTAGAGTCATCCAACCGGCCCGTGCCCTGGGCAGGGACAGCAAAAAGCGGTGTGGGGGTGGGGACCCGAAGATAAAGTGGCCCTCGGACCGTTCCTCCCCTGATGAGGGTGGCGGATGCGGGAGGTGTTAAACGGGGAGTGTGTGTGTGTGTGTGTGTGTGTGTGTGTGTGTGTGTGCGTGTGCGCGCGTGCGTGCGTGTGTGTGAATGTTGAATTGACCCAGAGACTTAGCGTATTTGTAGTAAATAAGAAGTAAGGGTGGTAAAGGAGACTCCCACCCCAGCACTCTGAACGTAGACCAGGAGGAAAACCCCGGAGTCCTGTGAGTCACCATCATGTCATCTGTTCCTCAAGGAAGCACTCAGTCCCAGGACACCATCAGGCACAGGTGGTAAAGGTGACACCAAGGTCTCTTTCCAGAGTTTGTGGTCCCTCTTCTTTTTAATTTTTTTTTATTTTATTGATTTCAGAGAGGAAGGGAGAGAGAGAGAGAGAGAGAGAGAGAGAGAGAGAGAGAGAGGGAAACCAATAATGAGAGAGAGTCACTGCATGCCCCCTACTGGGGATGGAGCCAGCAACCCAGGCATATGCCCTGATCTGGCATCAAACCAGTGACCTCTTGGTTCCTGGGTCGAAGCTCAATCACTGAGCCACACCAGCCAGGCTGTGGTCCCTCTTCTTAATAAATGTTACAATTTGCCAAAACTGGCCAGTTTATAAATATGGCAAAGGTAGAAAATTAGAGAAAGTAAAACATTCAGAAAGAAGAAAAATATAATATTGACATGCAAGAGGGTAATTTTACTTTTGTGAAATAGTGTAAGAAAACACATTCTAGGTAAATTGGACGTTTCATCAAAGCAGTGAATTTGGAGCCAAATTCCTGTTTTTCAATTCTTGCCTGAGTTCTCCAAGACTATCACCAGGACCACTAACAACTTGACTGAAATTATCTCAAAGATCACCTGCCAATCTGTGGCCAGTTCCTAAACGGAGCAGCAGGGAAGACTACACAGGAAACTTAATTAAAGATAAATAACCAAAAGGAGGTGATGCCACCCTGGCCAGGTGGCTCGGTTGGTTGGAGCATCATCCTGTACACCAAAAGGTTTCGAGTTTGATTCCCTGGCAGGGCACATACCTAGGTTTCGGGTTCCATCCCAGGTCGGTTGGGGCACATTTGGGAGGCATCTGGCCGATGTTTCTCTCTCTCTCTCCTCTCTCTCTCTAAAATTAATTTTTAAAACAACAACAAAACCCCACATGTTCTTGGGTAAGGATTTTTTAAAAAAAGTGGTCACCGAAGCCGGTTTGGCTCAGTGGATGGAGCGTCGGCCTGCGGACTGAGGGGTCCCGGGTTCGATTCTGGTCAGGGGCATGTACCTGGGTTGCAGGCACATCCCCAGTAGGAGATGTGCAGGAGGCAGCTGATTGATGTTTCTCTCTCATCGATGTTTCTAACTCTCTATCTCTCTCCCTTCCTCTCTGTAAAAAATCAATAAAATATATTTTTTTAAAAAAAGTGGTGATGCCATTGGCTGAGATTGAAAGTGTTACCAGCGAGACAATGAGACTTACCTTGGTTCTTGTCTTCTTGAAGGAAAGATTTCAGTCAAGAGACAAAGTGTAGCAAAGTAAGAATTTATTGGCTGCAGCAAAAACACATTGAGGACAGTAAAATAAGAAAAGGCATAGAAGAAGCTACAGAAGAGAGTAGGCTGGGCTGCTTTGGCTCACTGAGGTGTTAGAGAACAGGGGGCCCTCGGAGACAGGCTCAGGGGGTTAGCCTGGGACGAGTGTCTACTGCCCATTGCTCCCCTGGTCGCAAGTCTCATGGGGACCCTTAGAAAGGAAAGAAGGGGGGAAGGGAAGTGGCGTGGGAGTGCTCTTCTCGGGTAGAATGCACATTGGTTCCTTTGTGTTGAAGTATTTCTCTCTCTCTTGCAGGTGGGAATCTCAGGGGAGGGTTTTTGTTTGTTTTTAAAACATATTTTATTGATTTTACAGAGAGGATGGGAGAGGGATAGAGAGTTAGAACTATCAATGAGAGAGAAACATCAATCAGCTGCCTCCTGCACACCCCCTTCTGGGGATGTGCCCGCAACCAAGGTACATGCCCTTGACCGGAATTGAACCTGGGACCCTTCAGTCCGCAGGCCTACGAAGCTCTATCCACTGAGCCAAACCGGTCAGGGCTCAGGGGAGGATTTTAATAGAAGACTCCTGAGCTCTCCAGGGGTGCTCTTTCAGGCTCCTGGTCTCCACTGATTGGTCGGAGCCAGGGCTGGGGGTCATTAGTCAATGCAGCCACAGCATCACGTCTGGTTTTCCTCCTTTTCTGGGCTTGGAGCTGAAATACAACTGAGATCTAGATGTTATCTTTAGGGAGGACAAGTCAGGGGGTCCAAACCACATGACCAGAGATAGCTAGGGGAGGAAAGTTTACCCCCGGGGCAAGGTTCTTGTTTTCCCAGTTTTGACTCATGCTGAGCATCTGGGGCTTCCTGCCCCTGGTGAGTTTCTGTACCTGGCCCATCTTCCTTGCTCTGCCCATGTCTGTCTAACTGCCAATAACAAAAGGACTGGAGACAGAAGGGTTTGGGGAGGGTCCAGAAAATGAAGAATATAATAAATTAACTTTGGGACTTGCCATTTTGGAGAAGGAGGTGGGACATACACACACACACACACACACACACACACACACACACACACACACACAAAGTCTAGCAAACAACTGGAAATGAAGCTTAAAAGAGAATTTAGGGGTAGAAACAGATCTAAAAATTATTCTCATAAATGTGAAAATTTGGTACACCAAGGAAGCATAACAAAATGCGGAGACAAAGAAACAGGACAAAATTGTCAATGGAAGATATAGAGTTCAGAACCACACTTTTAAGGTCTCTCAAGAACTGTTTAGAAGCTGTCGATAAACTTAATGAGATCTACACGAAAACTAATAAGACCCTCGATCTTATATTGGGGAACCAACGAGAAATTAAGCATACACGGACTGAAATAACGAATATTATACAGACGCCCGACAGCAGACCAGAGGAGCGCAAGAATCAAGTCAATGATCTGAAATGCGAGGAAGCAAAAAACATCCAACCGGAAAAGCAAAATGAAAAAAGAATCCAAAAATGCGAGGATAGTGTAAGGAGCCTCTGGGACAGCTTCAAGCGTACCAACATCAGAATTATAGGGGTGCCAGAAGATGAGAGAGAGCAAGATATTGAAAACCTATTTGAAGAAATAATGACAGAAAACTTCCCCCACCTGGTGAAAGAAATGGACTTACAGGTCCAAGAAGCGCGGAGAACCCCAAACAAAAGGAATCCAAAGAGGACCACACCAAGACACATCATAATTAAAATGCCAAGAGCAAAAGATAAAGAGAGAATCTTAAAAACAGCAAGAGAAAGAAACTCAGTTACCTACAAGGGAATACCCATACGACTGTCAGCTGATTTCTCAACAGAAACTTTGCAGGCCAGAAGGGAGTGGCAAGAAATATTCAAAGTGATGAATACCAAGAACCTACAACCAAGATTACTTTATCCAGCAAAGCTATCATTCAGAATTGAAGGTCAGATAAAGAGCTTCACAGATAAGGAAAAGGTAAAGGAGTTCATCACCACCAAACCAGGATTATATGAAATGCTGAAAGGTATCCTTTAAGAAGAGGAAGAGGAAGAAAAAGGTAAAGATACACATTATGAACAACAAATATGCATCTATCAACAAGTGAATCTAAGAATCAAGTGAATTAATAATCGGATGAACAGAATGAACTGTTGATTATAATAGAATCAGGGACATAGAAAGGGAATGGACTGACTACTCTTGGGGGGGAAAGGGGTGTGGGAGATGTGGGAAGAGACTGGACAAAAATCGTGCACCTATGGATGAGGACAGTGGGTGGGGAGTGAGGGCGGAGGGTGGGGCGGGAACTGGGAGGAGGGGAGTTATGGGGGGAAAAAAAAGAGGAACAAATGTAATAATCTGAACAATAAAGATTTAATTAAAAAAAAATGTGAAAATTTGCAAAGAGGACCAAAGAATAAGCCTTGGGACAGATGGAGCAAAAAGAAGTGATGAAGCCTTCAGAGAGATAGATGAAAAAGTCCACGAAAGGTAAGTGTTCCAGTAGAACATACTGGAATTTGGCATTTGGAAGTTATGCTTGATCTTCCAGATGTCAGTTTCAGCAAAGCGGTAGGAGAAAAAAAAGTGATGAAGCATTCAGAGAGATAGATGAAAAAGTCCATGAAAGGCAAGTGTTCCAGTAGAACGTACTGGAATTTGGCATTTGGAAGTTATGCTTGACCTTCCAGATGTCAAGTTTCAGATCCTCCGCTGGACTGCATTAACAGAAGTATATCAAGAAAAGAGGAGAAAGGGTACCTTCACTTAAAGAAGAACAGGGTGAAAGAAAGGGGAAGTTGTTGGTTTTTTTAATGTATTTTTTTTTTATTGATTTCAGGGAGGAAGGGAGAGGGAGAGAGAGATAGAAACATCAATGATGAGAGAGAATCATTGATTGGCTGCCTCCTGCATGCCCCCCACTGGGGATCAAGCCTGAAACCCAAGCATGTGCCCTTGGCCGGAATCGAACCTGAGACCCTTCAATCCGCAGGCTGACGCTCTATCCACTGAGCCAAGCCAGGCAGGGCTGGGCATGTGTTCTTGACCTGAATCAAACCCGGGACCCTTCAGTCTGCAGGCCAATGCTCTATCCACTGAGCAAAACCAGCTAGGGCAAAAGGGGAAGTTTTACATATTTATTTTGTTTTTAGGAAGGAGAGCCTTGGTTATATTTTGAGAATAGTCCAGAAGAATGAGCAAGAGTCAAGAAATAGGAGAGAGGGGAGGAAGGAGAAAGAGAGAGAGAGAGATATCAAAGCCTGGACCTACAGGAAAAGGGAAAGTCTGTGTTCTAGAACTTAAATTGGAAGACCAGGCATGAAGGAGTGATGAGTGGAAGAAACTGAGTCAGAAAAACTTTAGTTCACTGGACTGTTGGACCTGCCAAGGTAATTGGTTCTTGGGACAAGAGAGTGTAATGTCTGTCGTGGGAGATGGAAGGAGCACCTACAGGCTGAGCAAAGGGACAGGGGACGAGTGGAAAATAAGACTGGGAAGGTAGAACCTGGGGTAGATGATGCAAGGCCTTGAATATCAGGATAAGGCATGTGGACTCTTTTGGTAGGTAATGGGGAGCCATTGAAGGTTATAGAGCCAGAAGGTGGCAGTACTTCAGAAGGTTAATGTAGGTCAATATGATAAATATAATGGCAAGGTGAGGTGGTGGCAAAGGGAAGGGAAAGAAAGGGACCATTCACCCTGATGTAATTATACTATTGCTTGGGGCTTTTCCTGGTCCACTAAAATTGCTATTATAGGTGTTGTTAGGGAAGACAATAAGAAATGGCCACTTTATATACTCACTTGATCCTGGGTTCAGGATCTTCAAGAGTCCCCAAAAGATATTTTATTCTCTGTGGCCCATGTCCCCACTCTTTCCTGTGTCTGCCTAGGGAGGCAGAGCCACAGAGATTCTATGAGTGGACACCACTGATTCAGAACAGAGTCAGGAGTCAAGAGACCTATATTCTGATTTTATTTTGAGGAAAACTATAATGCTGAACAAGTGTCTTGAAAATCCTTGGAATTCTCAGTTTCCTTTGAGAAATTAAGAAGATGACCCCAGGTTTCACAATTATATTGTTTCCTTTGGGCTTCTTGGGGCGGGGAGAGTCGTGTTCTGTCGTCCAGCTCCTCCTCTTATCACTAGCTAGGAACAGGAGTAAGTGTAACCATGTCTGGTACACACTGGGTGACTGTTAGGACAAAGAATCCCAAGCAACCTCTTTCTTTAGCCTAATCAGTCACTCTCTGACAAGGAAAAGACTCATCCCCAAGCTCCTCAAGTCTCCCCACGCCCTCTACCCCTTTAGCATCCTAGCTGACCCACCTTTAATGCTCTGAGCAACTAAATTCCAGTATGTTCAAAGTCTCCAGCAAACATTCAAAATAAGAGTATCATTTCAAGGAAAAAAGAGTCGGAAGGGTGGGCTCAGTGGTTGAGCATTGACCCATGAACCAAGAGGTCACTGGTTCGATTCCCTTGATCCCCAGTAGGGGGCGTACAGGAGGCAGCCTATCTACAATGTTCCTCTCCGGTGCTTCTATCTCGCTATGCCCCTCACTTCCTCTCTTTCTAAAGATCAATAAAAACATACTTTTAAAAGGGGGGGGGGGGGGGAGTTGGAAAGTAAGAAGGCCACATATTTCTAATTCCAAGGGATATTACAAGGAACAGATTCCTTCCACATACTTTTTTCCCCCCTGAGTTGTTAAAACACCATTCTGAGGAGAGAGCCAGCTTTCTTCCACACACCCAAACAACAGCTGACTCCACCTCCCACCTCACTGTCCTTTCCTCAGCAGTGAAGGAGGCAGAAGCTTGGCAGCTTCAACATATACACACGTTCCCAGAGCCCCGCGTTCTCTCGCAGGCCACGGCGGCAAAGCGTTTCAGCCGTCCCACTAACAGTTTGATTTCCTTAGCCTCTTTATCTGAATTTCTTTCAAAGTGGTGTCTCAAATACAGGAGGAAGGTGATATATGGACTTAGCACTGGACTCAAAGACAAAATACCTGATAGGGCAGCCGTGGCGATGTGCAGCTCAGATCTCCTTTAAGAAAGAATCTGCCATTCAACTGCCAAAGTGCAGTCAGCTATCAGCCTCCAGCTACATCACCTCTGAGATCCATTACAGTGTCAGAGCTAAGGCATGACGCGCCCCGGGCGCCCCCAGCCTGTGACAGGCACAGGGTGGGGATGAGGGCCTGACCAGGTCAGGACACTCTGTGCTAGTCTGGAGCTTTCCACTGGATTGCCTGCGACTTGAGAGGATCTGCATCACAGCTTGAGGTTCTCCTGGTCCAATCTGGCTCCCTATTCTTTCTTTTCACAGGGATCCAATCTGCATCACAATCTGAAGGCTTTCCCTACCCACTCCTGCTTCCTTCCCCTTGATCTTTCACAGGCATTACCACCCAATGCACCTTTTGCACTCCTCATTTCATCTCAGCATCTGCTTCCCAGATTGCCCGAATGGACTCAGTTATTTCCAGGAGTGGTCTGCAAGAGCAGGCAGTAAGATAGGGTTTGAGGTCTGCATTACTCACCACCTGGCTTGTAATAAGAACCACTCCTGGGTAGTATGTGGGTTACCGGTAGTCTCTGGGACAAGACAGGGACCCAGTTGCTAAAATTTTCACTGATGGCCAAGTGGGACAATGTCCCTATGGTGCAAAAAGTCAGTCATATTGGGTAGGCGGAGGGGCAGCAGTGAATACAGGGACAATGGGATTGATTGGCTGTTAAGTTGCACTGAGCCCTGCCAAGAGATAATGAAAAGCTGAGAGCAGTTACCAAACATTGAGAATTAACCGTGAAGGCCAGAGAGCCTCTTTGATGGGTTACAAAGAGGCTCTTATCTACAGCAGTGGGAGAGCAAAAATAGCTGAAGACCAAACTCAGGACTTAGAGTTCCAGGAGGCAGATCTGCAATCAAGGTCAAGGCCTCAGGTTTGGGAAGCTCAGAAACCTGACACATGGAATGGAAATCTAGGTGGTGCTCCCCAAGATTTTGGCTCCCTATCCTCCTCTGTACCCTCAGAACTTAAGAGGGGGCCCACCCCTCCCTAGCACTCCCTCCATTTGGGAAGACACTCCAGGGGCCTCTCCCCCTCAGAATCTGCCTTGGCCTCCTGATTCCCAGGATTTTTTTAAAAAAAATTTTAGAGAGGAAGGGAGAGGGAGAGTGAACCCCAATCAGCTGCCTCCCACATGCCCCGCACACCCCACCCTACAGTAGGGATCAAGCCCACAACCCGGGCATGTGCCCCAACCAGGAATCGAACCATGATCTCCTGGTTCACAGGTCGACACTCAACCGCTGAACCGTGCCGGCTGGGCCTGCTAGGATCTTAATTAGGGTTAAGCTACAGCAGAGTCCAGAGAAAATATGCTGGTCCTGACCAGGGACCCAAAGTAGCTGCAAGAACTAACATGTACTGGTAAGAGTTGGGGAGTATCTGTGCGACTGGATTTGGATGGTGCGTAATCAAGGGGCAGAAAGGGAGAGTTTATTGACTGGGGCTCACTGTCTAGGAATAGAATTTAACTTCCTGCTAAGGACCTGCCCCAGTGGCTCCTAAAACATGGAGAAAATGATAACCTTTGCTGAGTGAAGTTCAACTACCTGAATTGCCAAGGCAATTGGGGGAAGAAAGGATTAAATGGCTCAGTGACGTAGGCAAGCTAAAGTCAATTACAAGAGGCCAGAAGCTGTATCAAAGGATGCTCCACAAAAGCTCTAGATCAGTGGTCGGCAAACTGGCCCCTTGAGTGTGGCTCTTCCACAAAATACCACGTGCGGGCGCACACATACAGTGCGATTGAAACTTCGTGGCCCATGCCACGGGGCCAAAGAGCCCCATGTGGCTCGCGAGCCGAGGTTTGCCGACCACCGGTCTAGATGAACCCCATTTACCAAGGCCATCAGGAATGTGCTGCTGAGAAACTTCCTTCTGTAAGCCAGAGCTAACAATGAGCGGAGATGCTGTCACAGCATGGCTCTTTTATAGCAACAGGGATAAGTGGCAATAGAGGCCAAGTGGCAGCACTTAACTGCCAGGAGCCTGGAGGTTACAATGATCATAATAACTGGCAAGGTCAGAGGGAGAGGGACGGCCCAGGGAGCTTGACACAAAGAGTTGTATAGATGGTTAGTAGAACATGGAATCCCTCAGGGCAAAATAGATGGCCGGTCAAAACAAGAGTATTGCTAAAACAAAACAAATGAAGAAGCAAAACAACAACAAAAAACAGAGTGTTGCTGAATATATGTAACCAAAAGAAAGCAAAGATAGATGAGCAGGAGCCTAAGGATGGATTCCTCGTAAAAAATCATGACCCTTTATCATGAGGCAGTCCCTCAACCTGAGTCAGTTTTTATTTTATTTATTTATTTTTCTGAGTCCGTTTTTAGACCCAAACTTCATTGATTAAAGAGGAGGCCAATACTCTGGTTTCTATTCAGATCGCATAAATCTTTCGCCTTTTACTAAAGAGGAGGCCAGGCCCTAGCCTGTTTGGCTCAGTGGATAGAGCGTCAGCCTGCTGACCAAAGGGTCCCAGGTTTGATTCCAGTCAAGGGCACATGCCTGGGTTTTGGGCTTGGTCCAACATGCAGGAGGCAGCCAGTCAATGATTTCCTTGATTTCCTCTCATCATTGATGTTTCTATCTCTCTCTTCCTCTCCCTTCTTCTCTGAAATCAGTACAAATGTGTATATATATATATATATATATATATATATATATATATATATACACACACATATACACACTAGAGGCCCAGTGCACTATTAAATCGTGCATGTGTAGGGTCCCCTAGGCCTAGCCTGCCATCAGGGCCATGTCCACTGCCCCACAACTCTGCGGATGCTGCTGGTACCCCGTGACGCTCTGCAGACATTGCCAGGGCCCCACGATGCTCCACCGACGCTGCTGGCACGAGTGGGGGCGGACAGCATGGAGGGAGGGCCTGAGAGGTGCTCCATGCACCTCCTGATGACTGGTCCTTTGGTCGTTATAGCATGACGGCCCCTGGCCTTTTATAATATAGATATGTAAAAAAAAAAAAGAGGCCAGGTTTCCAAGACTGGCAACACCGTGGTAAGTATATACTGTAATGATTCCCTACTTCTTCCAAAAAGAGATAAATATTTACTCAGTTGACTGTAAATAGAGGAGAAGAGAACACCAGGCATTTTAAGAACTGTTGGGCACAGAATCAGAGTTGACATTGATATCGGAAGACTCAAAGCATAATCCTCACACATCTATTTTGCTCTATTGGAGTGGGAGCTTATGTGGGCAGGTAATAAACAGAGTCCTAGTCAAAGTCCAGCTTACAGTGGGACCACCCCATCTAATCAGAAGCAGTCTGGACTGTTTGGACATCCTGCAGAACATCCCTTTGACCCGTTACATTGATGACATCATGATGATGAGCCAGGATGAGGAACAACTGTTAGCATATTAGAAGCCTTGGTAGGATACACAAGTGTGGAAGATTATCCCTATGAAGCAAGGTTCAGGGGCCTAGCACATCAGTAAAGTTTGTAGGAGTCCAGTGTTTAAGAGACATGCTGAGACACCGCTCCCCAAGTAAAAGACAAATTGCTACATCTTCCATCCTTACCACAAAGAAGGAATCACAGAACGCAGGAGGCCTCTTCAGTGTGTGAAGGCAATACTGTCCATGCTAAGAACACTGCTCGGGCCCATATACTAAGGGACACAAAAGACTGCCAGCTCTGAGTGTGCCCTGAGCAGGAAAGGAGTAGCACCACGGTCTTAGCTCGTAGCCCGTGCTGCTGTCATAAACTACCACTGCCTGGGTAACTTTCACACAACAAACATTTATTTCTCTCAGTTCTGGAGGCTGGGAAGTCCATGATCATGGTGCCTGCAAATTTGGTGTTTGGTACAGACTTCCTGGTTGTCTTTAACTGTGTCCTCACGTGGCAGAGGGAGAGAGGAATCTCTCTGGGGCCTCTTTTACAAGGACACTAATCCCGTTCATGAGGGCTCCACCCTCATGACCTAATCACCTCCTAAAGGCTCCCCCACCTAAATATTGGGCATTAGGATTTAAACATATAAATTTTGGAGGGACACAAACATTCAGACCATAGCAACAACTTACCATCTTCCTCAATGACCCACAGGGGAACTTTGCGCTTCCTGTTCCTGCAACTCTGGGCTCTGCCAGGGTTAGAACGTCTAATCCCCAAGGGGGCATACTCTTCCCACAGGGTCCCATTAGGTCACATACTATGGCAGCCAAGTTGGACTTTCTGTATACAGGGAGCAGCAGGCAAGAAGAGAAATTACCATGTTGTCAGGAGTAGTTGACCCTATTCAGAGAAGAAATAGGACTGCTGTTAGCTACACAGTTGGGGCTGGGAGGATATGTGTGGTGATACACCTGGGCAGCTCTTGGTACTCCCTTGCCTGGTTGTGACCAAGAATGGTCAAGTGCAGCAACTCTGAAGCCTGAAGGCAATTACTGTCACCCTTGGCTCTGTTTCCCCTAGAGTCCGTTGAAGATTTTCGTAAATTCGGGGCCTGTTGGTTCAGGAAGTGAGTTGACTATTACCCTTTCCTCTTATGAATGAGCTCTATTAAGCAGACCAGTTCCAACTCACACAGTGAATATTGATTTGTTACCGCCACCCCAGGAATGTTAGTCTCTTGTCTTTCTGACTTTGAAGTCAAGGTCAAGAACCAACCTTGTCTCTTTAGGATTAAGAACAGCACCCGGCACTCTTTCATGCCTACTGTCTGGCATAAAGGCCCTTAAGAGTGAGACCAAATTGGGAGGGATTTGAGTCCTTCACCATGAAATTTAAATCCTTTGGAAATAATTTGCAAAATGTTTTCAGAAAAGTTCAAAGGGGACTGGCCTTAGCAAGGGTCTGGTTTGTTGCTAAGTCCTGCGGGCAGGGAAACCAGGCCCTGGATCCATCCAACATTCTTTTTTTCTTCCTTTTTCTTAACAGTTTTATTGGTGTATCATTGACATACAGTCAACTGCACAAATGTAAGTGTTCAAGTGACAGTTTTGACATACACATATATACATCCATGAAATACCACAATCAAGATAAAAATTGGGGGTAGAGGTGCGGGGTGGATGTATTCTCCCTGGGTTTTAACTTCTTATTATCAGCTCACAAATTTGTACTCTGAGTAATGAGACAAGATGAATCATTCATAAAAAATTTTTGTACAAACGTGGGAAGAAAGAAAAACAACTTCCCACCCACTTGGCAGGTAACCAGAAGTTCATTAACCTAAATCATGTCACTGTACCCTTCCATTCCCTTTCTTCATTGTGCACAAGGCTCAGCTGGAATGCAAAGGGCTGGGAAAAAGCCCAGCTGGTGTCTTGGCCAGCTCCTGGCTGCCCTGTATGGGGGCAGGAGGGGATTTGGGCCCTCAGTTCCCTAGCAGGCCTGCCTTCCTGCAGTTCATTCTCACTGGCTACTCATTCAGCCCCGGGCTTCAGGCATGCGTTCCCTCCCCGCCTCTAGCTCCTCCATTTTCCCTGTGGTGTAAGAGAAAGAGATGATTATTTACGCTTCATTCTAAAGCCATCCTCTCCTCCTAGACCAGTGATGGCGAACCTTTTGAGCTCGGCATGTCAGCATTTTGAAAAACCCTAACTTAACTCTGGTGCCGTGTCACATAGAGAAATTTTTTGGTATTTGCAACCATAGTAAAACAAAGACTTATATTTTTGTTATTTATTTTATATATTTAAATGCCATTTAACAAAGAAAAATCAACCCAAAAAATGAGTTGGCGTGTCACCTCTGACACGCGTGTCATAGGTTCGCCATCACTGTCCTAGACTTAACCATTTCTGCTCTTCTACACTATTCAGCAATATTTTTTATGTTCCTCCCAGGTGACAGGCACTGTCCTAGGCTCCTGGAATAGAGCAGAAGTCAAAGCAGACAGAAATCCCTGCCTTTGTGAGCTTACATCCTGGGGGTCGGGGAAACTAAAAGCCAGACCCTAACTTCCACTCATCTCCTTTTCTGCTCTATCGTCTTCAATAAGTCGCTCTCTGAGTTACTTTCCTTCTGCCCTCAAAGATGCAGAGGAGAACCTTATCCTCATCTTCTTGCAACTTGTAGCTGCTCTACGATTTCTTTCCTTTCAATTCGCCGTTGACTGAGTCAAGCAGTTTGTACCCCATGGTTTCAAGTCCTCTTGTCCCTCCTCTGCAGTTGAGCTCAGAAACCGAAGAACTTTTCCAGTGCTCCCTCCACTGAGTGTCCCTTTTGCCTCTGCACCCTAGTTTTTCACACTCTTTCTTCTTGGGTTTCTATACCTCTGCTTTGTCCATGATCTTCGCCAGCTCCAGGCCCTCCCTATCTCCTCCGTGGGCACTTCTTTCCCTGCCCATGATTGTGCACAAGGTTCTTTCTGCTGCCCTCTACTCTTCTCCCTCACTCTCCTGCCATCTCCAACAGCAGGCGACTCTCAAATCTCTATTTAAGCATTGGCCTCTCGTTGCTGTAGAAAAGCTGTATTTTTAATTTTCTTTGGGACACATACAAGCCAGGTGCATTAACTTCCCCGGTCCACCAGCTCTCCAACCCAACTTCCTTGTCTCGACAATGACAGTCCTCAGCCCCTCCAGTACCAGAAGGAACTCCTTGTTTGGAACTGTGCTAGACACTAATTGTCAAGAAAACCAGCCAGCTCCCTGAGTAAAGGGAACATTTAATCGGCGGATCAATTTCGTTTAGGGGATCATCTCGACCTCTGGCAAAGAAGTCTAGAAAGCAGCCTTTGTCTTCAGAGGAAGACTTGCCATGGCTAGGTTGAATTCTGCAGAGCACTGAGTGAACTGGGGGAAGAGAAGAGTGCTTGCAGCCTCGGGGAGAGAGAAGGGGGATAGGGAACAAGAGCCAGCTATTTGCTGATTCTGTATCCTAGGCATGGCTACTTCCATAGGGTTTTGCTCCCATCCCACAGTGAACTGATGTGGATGACAATGATAAAAAGCAGGAAACTCAACTGTCACAGCGAAGAGAAGCCTAAGAAGACATTACGAATACGTATTAGATGGGATCCTAGATGGGATCCTAGAACAGAAAAAGGATATGAGACTAATAACTAAGGAATTCTGAATAAAGCATGATCTTTAGTTAGTAATCGTGTATCAATATTGACTCATTAATTATGATAAATGTCTCAATATAAATGTTAATAACAGGAAAAACTGGATGTAGGATATAAAAGAATCCTCTATAGTTACTATCTTTGCAATTTTTCTGTAAATATGAAACTATTCCTAAATAATTCATTAAAAATAAAAGCAGCGCCCTAACCGGTTTGGCTCAGTGGGTAGAGCGTCGGACTGCGGACTGAAGGGTCCCGGGTTCGATTCCGGTCAAGGGCATGTACCTTGGTTGCGGGCACATCCTCGGTGGGGAGTGTGCAGGAGGCAGCTGAATTGATGTTTCTCTCTCATCGATGTTTCTAAGTCTCTATCCCTCTCTCTCCCTTCCTCTCTGTAAAATATCAATAAAATATATATTTTTAAAAAAATAAATAAATAAAAGCAGTAAACTCTATTGAATTCTTGGTTTTGAAACTCTGGCTCTCTAAGCTCATGGGGGAGGAACTATCACTGGGCGGGTCCCTGCTCAAGGGGACTGGCAAGGACATTATTATTCCCCAAACCTGGAAACACTGGTGTTGCCTTTGATGTCTTCCTCTCCCAGGCACTGTACTTCTAAGTTCTCATCAAGTGCTGTTCATTGAAATTTAAAATATCTCTCATCTATAAGTTTCAGTGTATAACATCAAAAGCTTTGTTTCTGGAAAAAAAAAAATGCTGCAAATAAAATCAAAAGACTCATCGCCTTGGCCTGTGTGGTTCAGTTAGTTGGGCAGCGCCCTGTGCAACGAAAGGTTGCAGTTTCGATTCCTGATCAGGACACATGCCCTGTTTTGGGGCTTGATCCCCAGTTGGGGGCGTGCAGGAGGCAAAAGCCTTTGTAGAGCCAGGGCAGGGGTAGGTAAGAGAAAGGAGACTTTTGTTTTTTGTTTTTACTTTTACTATTCATTTTTTGAAAACTCTAACCATGTCTTCTTTTCATTTTCGGAAAATAAATTTAAAACCACAGATCTCTCAAACTCCCCTCACCTCCTCCGTGTCTAATGCATCATTAAATTAGGTCCTCACTGAACAACAAATACATATCTATCAACAAGTGAATCTAAAAATCAAGTGAATAAAAAATCTGATGAACAGAATAAACTGGTGAATATAATAGAATCAGGGGCATAGAAAGGGAGTGGACTGACAATTCTCGGAGGGGAAAGGGGTGTGTGGGGGGGGGGGTACGGGAAGAGACTGGACAAAAATCATACACCTATGGATGAGGACAGTGGGGCGGGGGGTAAGGGCAGAGGGTGGGGTGGGAACCGGGTGGAGGGGAGCTATGGGGGGGGGAGAGGAACAACTGTAATAATCTGAACAATAAAGATTTTTTTAAAAAATTAGGTCCTCACTACCTCAAGCCTGAATTATTATAACTACCTCCTGCTCTTTCTTCTTCTAATCTTTTCTCCAGTCTTTGCAGAAAACCACTGCCAGATGAATCTTCCTAAAACGCCACTTTCATCATGTCATTTTCCTCTGAAAAGTCTCAACAATTCTCCACAGTCTATCATAGCAAATCTCGCTTTCAGAGTCTTATATAACCAGGTCTCAACCTGATCTCTCCCTATTCCCCAGTCCCAGCTCTCCTCTCTGGCCATCTCCTCTCATTGCCCACCTCATCCACCCCTGTTCCATGCCAGTTTCTGCTTCCATGCCTTTGCCTGCTGCTCTCTGGATCTGGCCCACACCTTTACCAAAATCCTGCCCACTATTTAGTTTCACTACCAGTGAAACTCTTCTTAATGTCTTTTCTCCTGTAATTTTTCCCATTTCTGATTCCTTACGGAGCTAAACCACACAATGAGTGTTTCATTTATGCTATCTATGATGCTGTAATTGTATAACACATTTATTTTTAAAATGAGGAAAAAAATAAAAATAAAAAAACACTGAGCACTTACTATGTGCCAGACTATTCTAATTGTTTTACAAATATTACCTTATTTAACCTTCACACTGATCTTATGAAGTAGGTAGTATTACAGCCCCTATTTTAAGTGTGGAAACTGAAGCACAGAGAAAGTTAATAAGTTGCCCAAGGTCACACAGCAGAGCCAGAATCCACACCCAGACAGTCTGACTAGAGCCACGCTCTTAACTAAATTCTGCCAGCTGATTGCTCCAGTGAATTATCCGACAAGTTCCTTGAGGGAGGGGACTATCTCTCCCATTTCTTATCTTGAGAGCCCCATCTCATGCTTAAGGAAGTCTTATTCATTGCTTTTCTGGGCTTATTTTTTTATGGGAGGCTGACACTCCTAGCTCTGGGAATGGACTTGAGACTGGGAATGTAGGCATTGAGCTAAGTAAGCATGGTTCCCTTGAACGTGTGAGCTGCCTCCCTCCTCCTTGAAGACCCCATCTTCCTCCCCTCGGTGGGCAAGCTCAATCCTTGCCAAGAGCTCACAGTGAGTCTTGTGGTCACAAAAGGGAGAGATGAGATGGTATGACTGTCTAACCACTATGCTGTACACCTGAAACTAATACAAAATAATATAGAATATAAACTTATAATGTTGAATAATATTGAAAAATAAAAAAGAGGATGAGATGGATCTCGACCCCATTGGGAAGATTCACTGAGTCACAGGACAGCTAAAGGCATGACTTCACTCACCCAGCCAACCTCTGGCCTCTCCACCCTGTAGCCTATGCACACTGGGTCCTTCCAGGGTGCAGTGAGGAAAATCACCATTTCAGGATTCATGTGGGCCTGGGTCAGAATCTTGGCTCTACCACTCACTGTGCACCTTAACCAAGTTACTGAGCTACAACGAGGCCTTTGAATTTAATTATGCTATTGCTAATACAGGAATGGCTAACAGTGAGCACTGGCTATATGCCAAGCACAGTCCTACACGGTACTTTATATCTATCTGAACTTGTCCAATCTTTAAACTCTATGAGGATGTCCTATTATTGTCTTCATTTTATAAAGGAGGGACTTGAGGCACACAGAGGTAAGGTTACTTTCCTAATGACACATAGCTTAGCATGGAGCAATCTGGCCAACCTTTACAATTACAGCATTGTCATGGAGATTTTTTAAAAATATTTTTATTGATTTTAGAGAGAGGAAGGAAGAAGGATAGAGAGATAGAAACATTGATGAGAGAAAAACATCAATCCACCGCCTCCTGCACACCCCCTACTGGGGATCGATCCCGCAAGCCGGGCATGTACCGGTGACTGAGAATGGAACCAATGACCTCTTGGTTCAAGGGTCAATACTTTAACCACTGAGCAACACAGGCCGGGCTTTCATGAAGATTTTTTTAAAAAGTAAAATATCTGCTATATGAAGCCTACATAAAACAGAATACCCACATAAGAGTGACTTAAAGAAGTTAAAATTTCCTTTTTACCTGGAAGAAGTTCAAAATGGGCTAAACAGGAATGGGCTAAACAGGACTGGTTTGGCAGCTCCATCCTATTAGGGACTCAGGCTTCTTCTAGATCTCTGGTTTGCTATCCTTAGCTCATGCTTCCATCTTCAAGGTTGCCTCCTGATAACAGGGTTTGCAGCTGCAGATGCCGTATCCATATTCTAGGCAGCAGAAAGAGGGTGAGGCAAAAATAAAAGGGGACACCTCCCAGCCCTTTCCTAGAGCTTCCCAAGAAGCCCTGTCTAAATGTTCCCACCCATAGCTCATTGCTTCTCCCATCCACAGTGGAGCGTAAGAGATGTGGTTTTCAGCTAGGCACATCACTACTATCAAAAATATAAGGGCTCGCCCTAGCTGGTTTGGCTCAGTGGATAGAGTGTTGGCCTGTAGACTGAGGGGTCCAGCTTCGATTCCGGTCAAGGGCACATGCCTGGGTTGTGGGCTCAATCCCCACTAGGGGCCATGCAAGAGGCAGTCAATCAATGATTCTTTCTCATCACTGATGTTTCTCTCTCTCTCTCCCCCTCTTCCTCCTCTCTGAAATCAATATAAATATATAAGAAAAATCTATATGTATAAAAGCCTAAGCAACTGAACAACCGGTCGACTGGTTGCTATGATGTTCACTGACCACCAAGGGGCAGATGCTCAACACAGGAGCTGCCCCTGGTGGTCAGTGTGCTCCCACAGCCAACCTCCCGTGGCTGGCCAACCTCCCATGGTCCCTCCCCCGGGCCAGCCATCACCCCTCCCCCCCACATCGGCCCTGATCGCCAGGACAAGGGACCCCACCCATGCACGAATTTGTGCACCAGGCCTCTGTGCAGGAATAGTATATATATATATATATATATATATATATATATATATATATATATATATATATATTCTGTGTGTAAGGAAACACAAAAGATTAGAGAGTAGATAGACATAGTCCACTTTCAGCTCAGTCCATTGCTCTGGAGACTGAGGGGCATAGATATGGCTCCGTAATTGATGACCATCTTAAGGTGTGAGTTCTTAGCAACAACTAAACATAAAACATAACGCCTACACCTCAAACTCTGTGGAGCTCTTCTGAAGTTGTGACTTTGCTTTCCCCAAATAGTTCGGCGCCTTGCCGAAGTCTGTACTTCCATTGAGCTCGGGTGCTCGAGGAAGGGAAATTGGGCTGGTCACAGCCAGTTGCAGTTGAACACTGGCATGTCTTTAGACACATCAGCACTCCTCTTGTTTTATCCCCTTGCAGCCTTACATGCACTGTGCTCAGCTGTCCCCTCACATCAGTCAGAAAGAACAATTTTATGAGCCCGTAGGGGTCTGCATGTTGAATCTCTCAGAACCCTTTTAATTAATTCACTGAAGTCTTTAATCTAAGGAAACAGCTCAGTAAATTTCTTCAAAAAGTTTTCACCGTTTAACAGTCTGGCAGCATTAAAATAAACTAGATCTTCATGTTCTGCTTTTGCTTTTCCCAAACATACTAAAAACCAAACATGGTTAGGGGCAGAAACACGAAGGAAATTCAATCTTAATTCCTCCATCAAATAATACGACTTGGAGCTCCCTCCCCCCACACTCTCCTACGGAATGATGTCATGGAAGCTGGGGCCCACTAATCGCTTTAGACGGGAGTAACTTGAATAATGTGTAGAAACCTTTTTTCCCCTAATCAGTGTCAAGTGAGCTTAGCTTTCCACATTTAAACAAACTTCTCAAGTTCCATATTGACAAGAGGTTAGGCCCTACCAGTTAAATTAAGCACACTCCCCCCACACACACACACACCCCTTAAATTGTAAGTGTCCACATTCCAAGGTCAAGAGAGCCAGCCTACATCTGGTGAAAGGGCCGTAGGATAGAGAACTCCACACTCAGCTTTATTGATGAGATGAAGTCATTGTGCCACAGGATCCCCATCCTGGTATTTTCCCTGTGTACAGTATGGGATGTGGCATGTTCATTCATTCAACTAGTATTTATTGAGTGTTTGCCATGTGGAAAGCACTTTGGAGGATATCAAGATGAATAATGTTAATAACTATTATTTAAGGTTATTAGTTTATATCCTAGAGCCTTTAAAATGCACAATACGGCAAGGAGATTAACTCCGTTTCACTGAAGAACACAATAGGTCCTCACAGTTTACATTTCACAAAGATTTCTGTATGACATCCTAAATGCTGTTTCTGATTAAATTAACCAGTATGACCGATTGTTTAATCTATAGTACCCAACAGCATCCTAAACTAAGCCCTCCCCAAATGTTTGTCCAGGGTGCCCATCAGGAGAGAGAGGGAGACAGGCTGCTTTCTCTCTGCACTAAGATCAGCATGGCAACAGATACTTACCATGCATGTAGCAAGAAAGCAAATATCCCTAAATCTGAATAGGCAGAAACCAGGTAAATTACCCACCATTGAGATTTTTAAAAAAATGATAATCGGAATGAAACCTGGACTGAGCTAGGTATAATTTTACCCACTTGAAGGAGAAATATGTATTAGAATTGAAGTGACACAAAAACTCCAAGTCATCACCATGGAAATGTTCACTACTTACCAAGGTGATGTTTTGGGGAATCGACCTCCACTTGGCAAAATTATCATCACACCAAACCCTTATTCTAAGAGTCTGGCAGATGACAGAGCCCGGGAGTCTGATCTTTGGGCCTTGCAAGATGTCATTGACATCTCAATGCATTTCAGATTGAAAAAGTCGGCCAAATTGTCTCTTTCTTTTGATCGCACTTTAATTTTCCTCCAGGTCACCTCATTTTCTGCACTCTTAATATGGCTCCCTTAACGCAGTCTGAGCCCAATAGATCATGAGGACAAAAGAAGTTATCAATGAGAAAAGGAGGCTCTGGTCTAGACCACCCAAGCCCGCGCTCCTGGGTTCAGGAGACCTCAGCCCCATCCTCAACTCCCCGGCCGCCAGCGCCCCCTCCCGGGCGGCGGGCGCACAACAGAGGAGCGCAGGCCGACAGGGCTCTTCCCAGGGCTCCAGGGCTTTCTCCTCCTCCACCTCCTCCTGCCTCTCTTCCCGCCCCGCCGCCCCGCGCCTCCACACCCACGCGCCGCCCTGCCCCGGGCCACCGCAGCCGCCGCAGTCCCGGCCTGGACTGCCCACCCGCCCACACGTCAAACGCCCTCTTCCCCGCCCCCCCCCCCAAAAAGTTTCCAGCCTGTAGGGACTATTTTCTTCTAACGTAACCTTCCACCAAACTGGAGGGAAAAGTTACCCAAGGCGGAGGGGGGCCGGGCGCTGGGGGAGCCCCGGGGAGCCCGGGGGAGCTGGCTGGTAGGAGCGCTCTGTCTTCCGTGCAGATGAATAGTCGGGCTCCCCCAACTAGAGTTCTTTTTTGTTGGGGTAACTGTAAAAGGGGTATGGTGATGCTAAATATTTAAGATGGAGATTTAAAAATTTTTTAATGTAGAAGATTGCAATAAGAAAATGGTTCTTGTCTTCAGAAATGGTTTGTTCTACTGATTCTCGCGTTATCTGTCCCTTCCTCCCCCAGATCCCCAATCCTGTGCTCAGCTCTCGGCAAACCAGGTCCCCTGGAAATGACTTCTTAAATCCTGCAGGCACAAGCCAAACCTAGGAAGTAGCTTTTTGGGTAGTTTGCTGAATTCTGTCCGTTTTCAGAATAGGTCAACTAGCTACAGAAATATTTAATACTTAGGACAACCCCTAGACCTGTATTTTTCAAATTGTGGATGCAACATCAGCTTGACAAGGACCTGGAGGGAGAGGGAGGGAGGGAGGCAGAGAGGGAGGGAAGGAGGAAAAATGGAAGGAAGGAAGGAAAAGGGAGTCAGATAAAAGGATAGAAAAATATTACATAGTAAAGAATATTCTTTCATGAATATTCTCTCTGTGTCGGGAGAGAATATGAGTGTTTGCATGTACCGAGTTGAGATGTAGAATATATTTCTTACTGTGGGTTGCTGTAAAAAAAAAAAAAAATGTTTGAGAACCACTACACTAAACAGTGGAATTATTTTAGGTTTGGAAAGGTTTGAAGAGTCATCTAATTTATTCCTCTATACTTAGTATTTCATTTTAAAAACAGTGCAGGCTTTAATTATCTTTTTTGCTTATCATCTTCCCATCCCAACATCTGCTAGTAATGATTAGTGAATGGTTTATCTCTTTAAAGCTATTATTTTAATAAAGCTATAGCTTAAAGTATGACAGCAAATCTTTCAAACTCCCCTTTTTTTTCAGTGGCTCCTGTTCTACCCCGGATCCCTGGGGCCACCGGCATATTCCAAATGTGTCCAAAAGAGCTGTCTCCAGTGCAGTCCCAGGAAGCCTGGGTCCCTGAAATATCATGTAATCTAGCATTCCCATGGATCTACTTTATTTGTATTTAGTTGGCCCTTGAACAATGGAGAGGTTAGGAGCGCCAACCCTGTTCAGTGGAAAACTCATGCCTACCTTTTGACTCCCCAAGGGTCATTGGTATCCTGGGGAGTTGGTTCCGGGACCCCTGTGGATACCAAAACCTGCATATGCTTGAGTCCCTTTAATAAAGTGGCATAGAACAACACGCACAGTCAGATTCTCAACCGAGAAGATACTGTTTTGGATCCGGAGTTGGTTGAACCCACAGATGAGAAACCCTCAAATACTGCGGGCCAACTTGTACATTTCTTGAAAAAAAAAAAAAAAAATCTGCTTATCAGTGGACCCGCATAGTTCTAACTTGTGTTTTCAAGGGTCAAACTGTAAAATTTATTTTTCTCTTTTCCCTTATTTTAAAATGTTTATCCTCCTGTAGAGATACCAAGAAAGCCTGAAATGCTTGAATTTTACTTTGTCCCTTGTCCGTCGGGGAAGCTCTCTTTCCTGCTAACCAGGGCTGCCATCTTTGACTGAATTTTCTATCTGTATTCCCGCGGTGCTCCAATTGCCCACGTTAACTTCACTCTTGTGATTTTCATTAGTTCGACATCCAGATCAGAAGGCCCAAGTGTATGTGTGGGTGAGGCTGCTGCTAATAGCAGGGGAACTATTCCTCATTGTCAATAGTGGGCCACAGGCCCAACACAAACAATAATATAGTTATTATTCACAGTTTTATGAATCAACTGTGAATAATAATATTTACGCAACACTTTTCTGTGCGAGGGCATCTTACACGCATTAATTAGGTCAGTGAAGTCTCCTAATAGTTCTATCTCATACCTGAAGAAACTGAGCTTAGATGAGGTTCAATAATGGCTAGTGAATGCCTGGCGGGACTCTTCATCGGCTGCCAGGCTCCCCTCACGGTGTTCACTCGCTCCCTGAATATTAGGCCTGAGCATTTCCCCCCCCCCAAAGACCCCCTGCCTAAAAGGCAGTTGCGATATCAATGAGATGGTTTCCGTTCCTTGAAGTCATGCCTTGCTAACTGGCGGTGCACCAGGCACACTCCACAGATTGCCCTACTGGGCAGGAGGGGGCCTTTGCAAAGGTGGACTGAGGAGGAAGGTAAAATGACCACAAAGCTGTACACACCTGTGCCCTGGGAGAGAGCAAAAGCAAACACCGAGAACTTACTCAACTGGTTTAATTTCCTCGGAGTGTTCATCACGGGTCAGGGCTGCTGTTCAGCTAGTTGTTCTGCATGTTGAGTATATCAACCTGGCAATAAATCTTGGAGTTTGACCCACGGGGGGCCGTGGGCGGTTGTTGGAGTTCTATGGAAGGAAGAACAGGGGATGGGGCAAATTTTAATGCAATTAGAAAGGTAATATTTTGTAAAATGGCATGCTTTCATGTTTTCCTTTCTAAATATGACTTTATCCTTAGCTGGCCCTTGGCTTCCACCTGCCTGAGGGAGATAAGGATTTGTTACAGAAGGAATGGATGGCGGGTGGGGGGAGGGGGTGTGTGGGCAGGGGAGAGAGAGACTGAGATATTTAGCTTCTGGCATTCAAAATAGGATTTTACAGCAAGACAAGAATTTCCTAAGCCAGGTTAGTGGCTTGAAAGAAGATTTCCGAAATTCCTTTTCAGATTTAAAAACATTTCTGTAACTCCCTCAAGAGTCCAGTTTGGAGGACTTAACTCAGAAAGTTCTTATTTGATGAGGCTGCAGGGCCTCAGTGCCTGCTGCTGCCAGGGAGAGGGACGGGGAGTGGAGGAAGATGGGGAAGCCTGTGTTTTCTGGTCCTGGAGGTAATGGGAAGAAGGGGGAGAGAGAAAGGGGGAGAGGGAGAACTGTTATATGTGGGTCCTGATTTCTCCTCTCCGGGCTTCTGTCTAGAGATGATGACAGGCATCAGCTAAGGGGTAGTGGGGACCTACTCCCGTTTGGGCTCCTGTGAGGAGGCACAGGATGCTCTGCATCCACCTCTGGCATAAAAGTACAAGCGAACTGTAGTGAGGCAGGAGGCCTGAGGTCTGGCTCTCCCACGGTGCTGTCAGTGAGGGCCACAGTGGCTGAATGTCTGGCTGAGGAGCTTGCTGGGGGAGTCACACAGTAGTGAGGACTGCAGAGTGAACCACGCACACCACCTTCCCCGGGTCAAGGTCAAATGGGCCTTTTAGACACCATAATGAGATCTGCAGAGCCAGAAAGCTAACAGGAGTTTGAGGGAGAGCCATGAGGCCTGAATGACCTGAGGGAGGCCAACTCACAAGTTATATCCACACAGTCTTGACCCACAAACTTCAGCTGCAAATACCAGCAGGGCAAGCCGTGGCCAGGTAGGTAGAGAAGCGCATTGCCCCAAAGGCCAGAGGAGTCAAAGAATCCTGCACTTGGGGGCTCTGGACCCTGTCTTGTCATATGGTTGCTGGGGAAAAGGGTGAAAGTCTGAGAATGCTGAGAAAACCAAGCATTACTTTCCTAACGAGAATGAGTGTTACTCGAATGGGTTGTTTAAATTATTTGATGAAACTTAACTCTTTTTTTTTTTGCTTTTTAAAAAATGATTTCTTACAGATGATTATGAATATGTAAGAACTACAGAAATAAGGAGTAATATAAGGAACCTATGTACCTCCCACTTAGTGTAAAAACAAAACAAAACAACCTCATCAATACAGTTGAAACTTTCAGGCTATCAGTCCACAAATGCCACTTTTATTAGTCTGAATACAAAATTGCCAATATTAAATTTTTTTACCTGTACCCTCCCCAGCAATTTTATAGGATTGAACCTAATACTGTCTTTTGATCAGTACCTTGATCATTCTGTTGTCCACTTGGAGTGACTTCCTTCCTCTCCTTCATTTTTCCACATCCTACCCAAGCTTCAAGACAAGACCTGAACTCCACTCCTCGCTAGAAGTTTTCACTGGAGACTTGAGCCTGCATAGAGCTTTCCTTTCTCTTTACAGAATGTGCTATCTGTCTCACACAGTTAGCATAATTTTATATGTCATATCCTTTAATTGTCTGGATCACTTAAATTACCACTTGGCAATATTATGTTACCGGTTATTTTGTTAATTAACATGTAGAAGAAATAATGGACTTTTACTAAGTATTTGTCTGATTAAATACAATAAACTACTTATTTATTGGAAGTTATTACTCCTAGCAATTTCATAAAAGATGTTTGACTCCAAGACTCAAACTATTTTGAAGAGATATGCTCAGGTGAGAAATCTGGGAAAGAATGAGAATAGGGAGCCTGTCATCCATGAGTATAGTCAAATTTTATCATGACCCATAAAATACTTATATTATAGTTTAGGATAGCTTAAGAGCTAATAATAAAAGCCACCATTTGTGGAGTAACTAATCTAAGCCAGGCACCATCCTATGCATTTTATGTATTATATTTGTAATACAATGTAGGCAATATCAAGCTCTATCCAGTTAGCCATACTGACTCCCACTCTTTACCATGAAAGTGTTATGCAGTATTTTCTTTTTTTAATCCAACCTTTATACCAATTTATTAACACAGTTAAGCTATGTTGAATTAACAAATTAAGCAGTTTTAGTGGGTTAGCATAATAAAGGTGTGTTGTTGTTCTGGTAAAGTCCATTGTATAGTGGGCAACTCATTACTTCAGTTCTCCTCCCTGGGGTGACTCAGGGATCTAGGCTGCTCCCATCTTGTGATTCTACCAACTCCCAAAATGGGAGGGCAGAAGTAACCCTCACTGACACTTGTATTTCCCATTTTCCGGGATTCAATCTTGAGGCCCTACCTAACTAAGACAGCTGCAGAGGAGGCTGGAAAATGTTGAGACCCATGAATATTCAATGAGCCACAGCAAATGAATCAGGTGAAGTAGGGCCAGGAGGGTCTCTCTTTTTCAAGATTTTAGAATCAGAGATAAACTCCTCAATTCCAATGGTATCAATTCAACTAGCCAAGGTAGCTGTCTGTCTTTCTGGTTTTAGAGGTTCCTGGACTATCCCAGATATTGAAGAACATCTTGGGTAAAGATAAAGGAAGACATAAGATAATAATAGCAATAACAATTAGTGCCTTAGTAATAATGATAATATATAATAGTAATAATAATATCAATTAGTCCTTTAATGATCCTATATAACAAAAGGCTAATATGCAAATCAACCAAGTGGCAGAACGACTGGTCGCTATGCTGTGCACTGACCACCAGGGGGCAGACACTCAACACAGGAGCTGCCCCCTGGTTGTCTGTGTGCTTCCACAGGGGGAGCGTTGCTCAGCCAGAAGCCCTGAGCTGGGCTCACAGCTGGTGAATGCAGCAGGGGTGGCAGGAGCCTTTCCCTGTGGGGAGTGGGCCTAAGCTGTCAGTTGAACATCCCCTGAGGGCTCCTGGACCGCGAGAGGGCGCAGGTCAGGCTAAGGGATCCCCCCCTCACCCCCAGTGCACGTTTTTCGTGCACCTGGCCTCTAGTAATAATAATAAGCCACTTGTTAAAGTGAGAGGAATCTCTAGTTTCTTGGGCATTTGTGTTCATATGATTACTGTGCGATGTATCATTTCTCTGGGAAGACAGGGAGTGAAGCATCTTGTCCAATGAGCCCAGGGCCTGAGGCTTTTTCTCTCAGGTTCAGGCACAGGCATGCAAATGCACTTCAAGCCTGGATGTGTTGGCAAAATTTTATATATATGTACAAATGTGCATTGTTCTAGAGGAGATAACCCATAACTTTCATAGAGATTTTTCAAGGGGTTCACAATGCAGAAAAAAATTAAGATTGACTTTTCTAGGAGAGGACTAAAGTCTTTGAATAGGAAAAGCCGAGAACAGGGGCTCCAGGAAGCAGGGTCCGTAGGAAAGGCAGCCTCATAATCACACCTGACTCACAGTGCTTAGACACTAATGCATTTACATGCAAACCTAGAAATGTGAATTATTACCTGGATTAAATGAAGGTTAAATCATTTTCCTCCTATAAAATGACTTTAAATTGTTGAATCTTGGCACTTGCACATTTTCAGATTTTATTACCTTTATGTTCCAGGCAATACTAAAGGCACTAAAAATGAATCCTGACTATCATAGGAGTTAGCCTCCTTGCTACTTCTCACTCTTACCGTACATGCTCAACAGTAAGAAGAGACCCAGTCCTCACCCAGTGCCTCAGTTGTTTGGAGTGTCATCCTGTGCACCCAAAAGGTTGCGAGTTCAATTCCTGGTCAAGGCACATAACTAGGTTCCTAGGTTGTGGGTGCCATGCCCACTTGGAGTGTGTATGGGAGGCAACAGATCGATGTTTCTCTCTTACATCGACGCTGCTCTCTCTCTAAAAATCAATTTAAAAACATATCCTCAGATGAGGATTAAAAAAGAAAAAAAGAGACCCAAAAGGATCTTACCACTTATCTACACCAGAAATCTTTAAAACTTAATTCTGGAGAATACTTCAGTCTCCTCGTCTGTAAAATAATGATATTAATTCTCATGTCCTCAAAAAGAATGGATCAGTATGTTAATGTCCACAGTTGTGTTTTGGAGATTATCCATGACTATAATGAAATAAAAACACTGCTAAATTAGAAAAGAATGAATCCTAGAGGAAAAAAAAGGAAGTTTTAATTAAATTTTATTTTGCAATCTATTATATGAACAAGCCACATAACAAGTGTGTCTATAAAGTAATCCAACTCATTTTTCCATGAAGCTTTATGGAATCAATTCAATTACTGTGTAATTATACCTGCTCAACCCTGTAGCAACAACCTAGATAAAACAAGTATAGCTTTGCTAATGCGTGTCTCTTAAATAATATTAATTTAATTCAAAGCTTAACTAAATTATTGTCTTCCATGAAATCACACAGCAACTCCCAGAGAAGTCTTGATGACTGATGAAGTTGTTGCTCATGCATTTCTTACAAAATAAATTTTGAAGACAGAAACCTTTAATTGCCTCTTACTGAAAACTAATGAGGAACTCTTCTTTTAGATACCCAGTCTGAAACTTTCTTTGGCTCCTGAAAATTTTCTGAGCCCCCAGAAAAGTCCCTAGCTCCTCTAAACATTAGGAGGTAGCCAATAATATACTTAAATAAAACCTAGCAGCAGCTCCTGAGTTCCCATTTAAAAAATTGAATTTATTGTGGTGTCATTGGTTCACAAAACCATACAGGGTTCGAGTGTACAACCCAACATCATCTGCACACTGCATCATGAGCCCATCACCCAAAGCAAAGTCTCTTTCCATCCCCATTTACTCATCCTTTGCTCACCTCCACCTAACCCCACCGCCCTTTCCCTCTGGCTATCACCACATTGTTGTCTATGTCTATGTGTCATTATTATTTTTTTGCTTAATCCCTTCACCTTCTTTCATCCAGCCCCCCAAAACTGCGCCCTCTCTGACGGCTTTCAGTGTGTCCCATGTAGCCATGCCTCTATTTCTATTTTGTTCATGAGTTTATTTCGCTCATTAGATGCCACATGTGAGATCCTATGGTATTTGTCTTTCTCGAACTGGCTTATTTCACTTAGCACAATAATCTCTAGGCCCATCCATGCTGTCGCAAAAGGTAAGTTTGCCTTCTTTTTTTAACGGCCGATTAGTATTCCATTGTGTAAATGTACCACGGCTTTTTTAATCCACTCATCTACTGGTGGGTGCTTGGGCTGTTTCCAGATCTTGGCTATTGTAAATAACGCTGCAGTGAAAATAGGGGTGTGCATATTCTTTGGAACCTCGTTCCCCGAGTTAGGCATTTTAGTGTCCTTCCCACTCATATAGGTTGATTGCTTTTGACTTCCAGGCTCCGTGCAATCTGCTTTCAGTCCTGAGTTGGGAGACGCTCAGATGGTGAAGATTTCTCCACTGTTTTTCTAGCTCTCAGGTCTTCCCAAATGAGTAGCTCCCTTTGAGCTCCTGCATTTGACCACCCTGGGTGTGTGTTGTAGGGAGCAAGATGCTTGTTTTTTGAAGAAATCTGGCTTTGTCTCCCACGAAGCTGCTTTCTGCCTGCACTGACCTCACAATCCTCTCCACTCTCCACCCCAGCACCCACCTGTCAGCCTCACACTGAACCTGAGCAGTCAGGGATTGGTTGGGTCTGTATATTAGCAAAATGACAGCAGAGGGACCCCCATGGCTCACGGCTTTTGAAGACATGTTGAAATCATTTGTCTCTCTGCCTTGACACTCTCTGAGCTACAGATGGTTCCAATTTTCAAACTTGTGCAGAAACCATAAGCCAAGGAAGCAAATAAGTGTTTCCACAAAATGTAGACAAGAAATTTTCCTGCTACCCAACTGTGCAATGCCCAAGCTGGTACTTCCATCAACGTTTGACCTTCTTTCTAAGAAACCCATCAGGAGAGGATTCAATTTTTCTAAGTTGGCTACTGAAGACTGGGGTCGATTTTTAGCAACAGAAGTTGGGTTCAATTTCTTCAATTGGCTTTCAGACCAATGTGTTATAGAGGCACATATGAATTTCTAAGGATCTCACCCAGGTTATTTATCCTGCTACTTTGGTTTCCTCTCGTTATTAAGATGGCTCAGATAGAAGAGAGACCACAGTTATCAGTTCTATTACTTCACTCTAAACCAGTGGTTCTCAACCTTTTGGCCCTTTAAATACAGTTCCTCATGTTGTGACCCAACCATAAAATTATTTTCGTTGCTACTTCATAACTGCAATGTTGCTACTGTTATGAATCGTAATGTAACTATCTGATATGCAGGATGGTCTTAGACGACCCCTGTGAAAGGGTCGTTCGACCGCCAAAGGGGTCGCAACCCACAGGTTGAGAACCGCTGCAGTCTAGACACTTGTGTTTAGCTGAAGACAGCGAAACGTTCCAACATTATGTCCAAATTAATATGGCCATTCCCTCTTTAGCATGGGGAATATGTTTCTGGAAATAGGAGCCCTAACTGTATGGTCCAGTTTTTTCAATGTGGTAGAGTTTTCTTCAAATTCTCTGACATTATGGAATGTCTCTACCTCTGATTTCTTCCAGCTACCAGTCATTCAACTGTTGAGCAATCCTCTCATACTGTGGCATAGTTAGGGCCCCTTTTATAATGTCAAAGAGCTTACTCCATTCCCTGATTGTTGATCTTTACCCTTGTTTCCTGAACTCTTTCCTGGAAGGTGCCTTCAGGCACCACCAAATTCCCATTTTAACATTCAACCTGATATTCTTCCTTTATTTCTTTGGGGGCAGGCACAGCGCCATCACTCACACACATTTTGCTAGCCATCGTGAGTCCAATCTCCCAGAACACACACACTAAATGACAGAAAAATAGGTCAAAGAGAAGTAAACAACACACTGAAGAACTCACTTAGCTGAGGTAGCAGCCCTCCAGCTCTCCAGCTCTCCCCCTGGTCCAGGCCGCCATCACCTCTCACCTGGATTATTGCAGTAGCCTCCTAACTCATCTTCCTGCACATACTCTTGCCCCTACCAGTTACTCTCTACAAGCAGCCAGAGTGTTCCTTTAAGAGTGTTAGCCAGGCCATGCCCCTCCGCTGCTCAAAACCCTCCGATGACTTCACTTTCACCAAGAGTAAAACCTGAACTTGGCTTCCCTGTCTTCAGGTCTGTGCTCAAATGTCACCTTAATGATGAAGCCTCCTCCATCCACCCCCACCTCTGCACCACACTCCCAATTCCCCCATCCTGCTCTTTTCCATCCATAGCACAAAACACCATATCACATCCTATCTAATAAAAGAGAAAAATGGTAATTGGCGTACGACGATACCCTTTTCATTGGCTAATCAAGGCTATATGCAAATTAACTGCCAACTAAGATTGGCAGTTAACTGCCAACAAGATGGCGGTTAATTTGCATATGTAGGCACAATGCAGGGAGGCGAAAGGGAAAGCAGGAAGAAGCCCCCTGCCACTGACAGTGATCGGAAACCCCGGGGGGAGCTAAGAGCTGGGGGGCAGGGCAAAGGCGGCCCTGGGGCCGCCTTTGCCCTGCCCCCCAGCCATGATCGGAGAATCAGGTGCCTTTGCCGCCCTGGCCAGTGATAGCAGGAAGTAGGGGTGGAGCCAGCGATGGGAGCTGGGCACAGTCGAAGCTGGCAGTCCCAGGAGCTAGGGGTCCCTTGCCTGGGCCTAAAGCGTAGCCCACGATCGCGGGGCCGCTGCAGCTGCGGGTCCCCGCTACCCAGGCCGGACGCCTAGGCCAGAGGTGTTAGGCCTGGACAGGGGCAGAGCCTGCAACCACGGGGAGCTGGGGGTCCCCTGCCCAGGTCTGACACCTCTGCCAGAGGCCTCAGGCCTGGTCAAGGGGCCGATCCGGTGATTGGTGATCGGAGGGTGATAAGGGTCAACTCCTCTGGCCGAGGCATCAGGCCTGGGTGGGGGGCAGAGCCGGGGATTGGGGGGATATGATGGTCCCCTTGCCCAGGCCTGAAGCCTGGGTCAGAGGCATCAGGCCTGGGTGGGGGGTGGAGCAAGCGATCAGAGGGAGATGGGGGTCCCCTGCCCAGGCATGATTCCTGGGCCAGAGGCCTCAGGCCTGGGCGGGGGCCAGAGCCAGTGATCAGGGGGAGATGGGGGTCCCCTGTCCAAGCCTGACACCTCTGGCGGAGGCGTCAGGCCTGGGCAAGGGGCCAATCAAGCGATCGGAGGGTGATGGGGGTCTACGCCTCTGGCCGAGGCATCAGGCTTGGGCTGGGGGCAGAACCAGTGATGGGGTAAATGAGGGTCCCCTGCCCAGGCCTGACGCAAGGGGCCGATCCTGCGATTGGAGGGTGATGGGGGTCAACGCCTGAGGGCTCCCAGTATGTGAGAGGGGGCAGGCTGGGCTGAGGGACACTCCCCCCCCACACACACACACACCCAGTGCACGAATTTCGTGCACCGGGCCCCTAGTCCTATATAATAAAAGGCTAATATGCAAATGGTCGTGACACCCTCACACCATAATGACCAATCAGCAGGAGGCTGCATGTGCAGCAGGCACGGGTGGGGTGGGCTGGGCTGCGTGCTCGGTCAGTCTGGGGGACGTGACGCTGTTATTATTTATTTATTAATACATTTATATATTATTTTCATATACATTTTACTAATTTTATTTCATCTCTGTCACTTCTATTATAGCGAAAGGGCAAATAGCAATATTAAAATATTTCCTCTAATTAATTCCCTTTTAATGTGCACGAATTTCATGCACTGGGCCACTAGTATTATATATTTCTTTATGTAAGGTGTGGCAGGTCATATTTCCAAGAAGACCACAACAAGATTTTCCATTCCACATACTTTCTTACAATGGGATGTTTCTACTACTCTCTTTGAGAGATGTTCCCTATCCCTCCCACCCCATCGAGGTGGGCCTGTAATTGTGGTGGACGTGATGCTATGTGACCTCTGAGTTAGGTCACAAAGAGCCGTACAACCTCTGCCCAGTCTTCTTGGAGCAGGCAATCTTGGAACTCAGCCATTATGATATGAGGAAGCCCAGGCCACACTGAGAGGCCAACAACCAGCTGTTCTGGCCAACAGTCCCAGCTGCTGTCCAAGCCAACATTCATCCACTTTCAGACTTTCGAGGAAGCTTCTGAAATGACTTCAGTCTCAGCCACCACATGAGACTCTAAATGAGAACTGTTTAGTTTAGCCTAATCGTTTCCTACAACCTTGAGAGATAATCAAATTGTTATTGTTCTAAGCCACTAAGTTTTGGAGCCATTTGTTGCTTAACAATGATATTGGAACAATTTGTTTAAGTGTATACTAGAGGCTCGATGCACAAAATTCATGCAAGAGTAGGCCTTCCTTCCCCTGGCTGCTGGTACTGGCTTCTCCTGGCTTCCCTTGCAGCCCCGGCTTCATCTGGAAGGTCATCTGGTCTAATTAGCATATTACGCTTTTATTATTACAAACTAGAGGCCCGGTGCACAAAAATTTGTGCACTTGGGAGTAAGGGGGGGTCCCTCAGCCCGGCCTGTGCCCTCTCACAGTCTGGGACCCCTCAGGAGATAACAACCTGCTGGCTTAGGCCTGCTCCTGGGTGGCAGAGGGCAGGCCCAATCCCTAGGTGCAGCCCCTGGTCGGGCTCAGAGCAGGGCCGATTCGATTGGGGGGTTGGGGCACCACCCCCTGTCACACTCAAGGCAGGGTCGATGGGGAGGTTGCAGCACGACCCCCTGTCATGCACAGAGCAGGGCCCATCAGGGGGTTGGGGAGCTCCCTCCTGTCACGCACCGAGCAGGGCCCATCAGGGGGTTGAGGAGCTCCCCCCTGTCACTCACAGAGTAGGTCCGATAGGGGAGTTGGGGCACCATCCCCTGTCACACACAGAGCAGGGCGGATCAGTGGGTTGGGGCACCACCGCTGTCACACTCAGGGCAGGGCTGATGGGGAGGTTATGGCTCTACCCCGTCACACACAGAGCAGGGCCCGTGGGGGGGCAGGGGTGCCACCCTCTATCACCCACAGAGCAGGGCCGATCAGGGGGTTGGGGCGCTGCCACTCTCACACTCAGGGCAGGGCTGATGGGGAGGTTATGGCTCTACCCCGTCACACACAGAGCAGGACCCGGGTTGGGGTGCCGCACCCTATCACACACAGAGCAGGGCCGATCAGGGGGTTGGGGCACTGCCCCCTGTCATGCTGATCCCGGTGCCGGGAGGCATATTACCCTTTTACTATATAGGGTAGAGGCCTGGTGCATGGGTGGGTGCCAGCTTGTTTGCCCTGAAGGGTGTCCTGGATCAGGGTGGGGGTCCCCACCTGGGTGCCTGGCCAGCCTGGGTGAGGGGATGATGGCTGTTTTCAGGCTGGGGGTGACTGAACTCCCAAATGCTCCTTTTTTCCTTTTTTTTTTTTTTTATTCTGGGCCAGCTCTAGCTTGAGGCTTGGCTCCAGCTCTTAGGCCTCCGCTCCTGAAAGTGGTTTCTGGCCTTTGCTTACAACGTTGCGAGTCTGCTGGCTGAAGTCCGGTGGTATTTGTTACAATGTTTGAAACTGCAGGCTCAGAGGCCTGCAGCCGCAGGCAGGGAACGTTGGTTTCCTCTGTCACTGAAGCAAGCAAGCCTCATGTTAGTTTCAAGCTGCTTGGCTGCCGGCCATCTTGGCTGACAGTTAATTTGCATATCTCACTGATTAGCCAATGAAAAGGGTAGTGGTCGTACGCCAATTACCATGTTTCTCTTTTATTAGTGTAGATTGTATACATCTAGTGTATGCTTTACAAGTTTAGGAATTTTGTTTGTTTTCTTTGTTGCTGTATTCCCAGCATCTAAAGCAGTGCTTGGCATATAGCAAGTACTCAATAAATATATTTTAAATGAATGGATGCAAGATGCATTTTCAATATGGAATGCTAATGATTATTGGTCGACAGTATGTTGTCTAGACCTTATTGGCAGAGAGCATAAGTTGGCACTTGCAGCATGGCAAAATATATGATTCAACAAGAATATTTTGGAGGCAAATAACATTAAGTAAATTACAACAATTATTGCAGGAAAGCATAAAATAGGATTAGAACTTCATGTGGAATTTGTTTTTTGCTGATTGACTCCATAAACTCACCATAGGCTTTTCCAGATCAGGTCTGGAAAGACTTCAGAAATGTTTTTAAAAAGGATTAGTGATTCTCTCAATTCAAATAATGAAATTCTTCTAAGAATGACTACTTGAAATCACATTTTTGGTATGAAATGGGATGCAGTGGGATGAAAACGGGTGGTGGTATATGAGTACACAATTTGGAATGCATACTTCCACTGCCTATTTTCATAGTCTGGTGGTTTGAATGGAGTGTGTATATAAAGAGAAGGAATAAATAGGATCTGGATCTCCCCATTCTTGCACCAAGTACTTGATTTAACATTTGGAATGAAGCAAAAAAGTTTTAAAGAACTTTATTGTTTTGTGTAAAGCTTAAGGTGGTTTTTAAAAAATATATTTTTTATTGATTTCAGAGAGGAAGAGAGAGGGAGAGATAGAAACATCAATGATGAGAGGGAATCATTGATCAGACCGTGACCTTCTAGTTCATAGGTCCATGCTCAACCACTGAGCCACGCCAGCTGGGCAGATGTGTGTGTTTTCAAAGAAACACCACCAAAAGTCCATCCCTTCCTCAGTCACCTGCTTCCCACCATCCTCCATATACTATCCCCAAACATTTTGGAGTCGGGGAGTGGTGGGAGGCAGCTAATCAGGGTCTGAGGACACGATGATCCTCTCTGGATCGCATTGTGTGGTCACACTCATCTTGTAAGTACCATGTTGGGAGGGTTGTAACTGGGGGGTTAGGGACCACTGGGCTGGAGATCGGCTACCAAGGGAGCTGGTCATCAGGCCATGGCTGGGAGAGTCTGCCCTTGTTGAGGAATCAGCAACGGGGGCCGTGGAAGCCAAGGGAGAAGGTGGTTTGGGTAGGGTGCATACCTTCTTCCCAGCCTCCTCATGCATTGCCCGTTGCCTTTCCAAACAGTTCAGAAATGGCCTCTTGAGGTGACCCACACCGTGGGTATCAGAAGCTCGCACAGTTCTGGAGCTAATATTCGTGTATCGCTTAAAGAGCAACAATAGCCTCAAATATCTAAGGAAAATATTAACGTTGTATCATCTTGGGAGGTAATGAAGGACAAACTTCTTAGCGTCCTGGAAAAGAGGTTAGTTTTTGTTTGGGAAAAATAACAAGTGGATGCTCTTCAATGGTCTAATCAATATTTTTGAGCCAAACCATCTCAGCCATGATTGAAGCAAAAAAAAGCCCGGTTATTGAGTCCATGGTTTCTTAGAATCGGGTGTCTTGGCTGAGTGTAATCACAATGACTTCAAAGCCGCTTTCATATATGAATCACCCTGATAAGCAATCATGTGCGATTTTCAGGATCCAGAAGGATTCAGGGTATAAAATGGCTTTTAAAAGTTCTTCACTTAAGGCTGCCATAAGGCTACTTGGCTGAAGGTCTCTTGAGGAAGAGTGTCATTTTGCTGCCTTTGTTCCCATGACAGTGGTTGGTGTCACTGGGCCTCGCCATCTGGCCTGTGACATGAGGTTCCCCTCCTGATGAGGTGGAAGCCTTGAGTGCAAAGTGGGGACATTCCCAAAATTTCCCTCAAAAGTCCAGGCAAGTGACCTGGGGAACATTTCCTTTGGGAATCCCATTTCCTCGCCCCCCCCCCCCCCAAATGCATATTCTTTAGAAACCTGCGTCTGAAGCTAATCATGCTTGATTTCATATTTTAAAATAACAAATGTTTTTATTTATTTATTTATTTATTTGCAGGCCCAGACAAACTTGATTAGAAAAGAAGAGCCCTGGCGGGGGTTAGGCTGAGCCCATGACGTGCCACACCCCTCAGCCAATGGAAAGGCCAGGACAGGGGGAGGGCGGAAGTGACGAGCCGTATCCCTCCGCGGGGCGAGAGGGTCGGTGGGGGGAGTCGGTGTCTCTCTCCCCCGCGCCAGCTCCTGTACACGGAGCCGCATTCCTTGGCCCTCCCACCCCCTCCCTCGGGGCCCCCCCGCCCCCATCGGGGGAAAAAAATCCATCCCAAATCACTCGCACACGAGGGAGGTTTCCTCGTACCCTCAGGGAGACGAGCTTTCAACGGTTCCCTCTTCTCCGTCTCCCCCCAAGCCCCCGTCCCCTCCCCTGCTCCCACCCCCTTCTCCCGGCGCCGAGTGCAGGTCCCTTTAAGGCGACGGCGCCTTCTCCGGGTCAGACTACCGGCGGCGACGACCACGGGAGGTGAGTGAGCGAGCCTTCTCTCTCCCCACCCCCTTCTCCCGGGGGTTCCGTTATCTTTCCGTTCGGCGAAGCGTTCGGAGGCGAGACAATGAGAGGGGGATGGGGCGGGGACGCAGGGTGGAGGCGGGGGGCCGGTGGCGCGCGCCCCCGCCCCCCGCGAGTGGCGAGCGGCGGCGCGGCCCGCGGCGGCGGCGGCGGCGGCTGGCGTGGGGGGCGGTGCGCGAGCGCGAGTGTGAGTGCGTGCGACCCGCTGGAGCCGCGCGGCGGCCGGGCCGGGAGGCCCCTGCCTGCCCGCCCGCCTGTCTGCCTGCCGGCGCCCCCGCCCCCCGGCGGCCGCTACGGCGCGCGCGCGCGCACTCGAGCCCCACGGCCCCGCACACCCGACGTCCACACGCACGCCCGGCGCGAGGCGTCTCGGAGGAGTGGGCGGTGCGGGCGCGGGTGCGGGTGCGGGTGCGGGCAGCGGCCCGCTGGGGAAGGGGCGGGGGTACGGGCGGCGGCGAGACGGCGGGAGGGGCGGGCGTGGGGCCGGGGGTGAGGCTGCGCTGGGGAGGGCGGCGGGGGCGACGGCCCCTGGGGCGGGGCGGGGGGTGCCGGGCCTGCTGCGCTCCCCTCGCTCCTGGGGAAGCGGGGCGCTCGGCTGGAGTGCGGGGAGGAGCGGGTGATGGCTCAGCCTCCTGTTATGTAATCTCCGCCTGGTCCAGGAGCACATCCCGAGCCTCGGTGCCCGCGGTTAGTTTGTCAAGTCCCCTCCCTCGGCCCCACACTTTCCCGGGGATGGCGCCGTGACTTACAAAGTGGGATGGGGCGGAAAAATATGTTCTGGTGATTCTATTCCGCCGCGGTGGGCGCCATGTTTCTCCCAGGGACTCTTTCCTCTGGATTCTTAGCCATCGACTCCGAAAAGGAGTGGTTTCGTGGACCCACCTGCTCTCCCTCCCTTCCGGGCGTTTTCCTGATTTCTTCTCCCGTGAGTCGCGGGATTCCCTCCCACTCGCGGGACGTGTCTCTGCTCACTAGTCCTGGACGTTCTTAGCTCAAAAAGGCCGCGTTGGAAAGAGCCCGGTCTCATTTTGGAGGTGGAGATGGAGGTACAGTTGCGCTGTCTCAGACCAGACCAGCGCTCTGCTTTCTTGTTTTGACACCTTCCACCGCAGCTCAGAACCCACATGTCACCTGCGATGGGCTTGTATCTCAAACTAAACTAAGAATTAACCGGATGACAAAGTAGCAGGGAAGGCCGCTTCCTGGTAAACGACATTGAACTTGGGGACACCCCTCTCCCCCCCTCCCCCACACTTGCTCTTGGGACTGGGGATTGGATTCTAAATTTGATCCATTTAGCACAATTCTTGGGGTTCATAAAAAGTAAGTTGGAAATGGCTGAAAGTGCAGTTTGGTAGGGTCTCATCCCCAAGACTGATGGCGAGGGGGGGGTGTCATCTCTACGTTTTTAACTGCGGTCCCTCAGTTGAGACTGATTAAGGTAACTTCCACATTGGGAATTGTTGGTCTAGCTCTAGCTGCATGAAGGTGCTCAAAAATAAAACCTTGAAACAAAATTGCAATCTGTGCCCTTGGTTTCCTGCTCCTTTCCTGTGTCGGCGTGTATCTCAAACTAAATGAACTAACGGAATGACTCTAGGGGTGAACAGGGTTTTGTTGGTGTTTTCACCCCACCTTGAACCAGTGGTATAATCTAGGAAAGCGGTTCTGAAAGGATGAAAGGATGATCCATTGAAAAATGGGGATTTCTTCAGGCCCTTGAGAGCCAGGAGGTTGTAACTATTTCCAAAATAACACTAAAATGCTGTTTATCTTCTTCACCGACATTTGCACTCATGGTCCAAAAGCAAGGATGGGTAAAACTACTGTTGGTGTTTTAGCACAAAGCAAAGAAGTTGAGTGAAACGCTACAATCCTTACTTGAGAATGTCTTTGATGAAGCAATAAAAATGATTAATGTTATTAAATCTCAGACCTTGAGTCCTAGGGAGTATCATGCTAAGTGAAATAAGTCATTCAGAGAAACACAAGTACAGTAGGTCCTCGGGTTACGTAGGAGATCCGTTTCTACGGCGCGACTTAAGGGGATTTTCGCCGTAAGTCGGAACCCAACTACACAAGCACCTACGTCACTCACATGGAGCACACACACAGCAGTAATGGAGTGAAACAGTAAAAAAAATTTAAAAGAAAGATAATTCCTCACCTTTACTTGTGGTAAATAAATAATAAAAAACATAAAGCACATATGTACATACGTTGAAATGACGGAACTTTTTCTTTTTAATAAATAAATGGGAGATGGCCACGTAACCATGAAACGACGTACGTCAAGTCCGACGTAACCAGAGGACTGCTTGATACACATGATCTCACTCATGTGGAATCTAATTAACAAAATAAACTGATGAATGGAGTGGATCCAGAGACATGGAAGCATGGAACAGAGCGCGGAATCTCGGAGGGAAGGAGGGGACAGGTGGGTGGGTGGGAGGTAATCAACCAAAGAACTTGTATGCGTATATGCATAACCCATGGACACACAGGGTGGTGAAGGCCTGGGGTGGGGGGCGGGGGCAGGCTGGAGAGGACCAATGGGGGAAAAGGGGGACTTATGTAATACTCTCAACAATAAAGATTAAAAAAAAAAAATCTCAGCCCTAAACGGTTTAGGTTAATAGAGCGTCGGCCTGCGGACTAAAGGGTCCCAGGTTCAATTCTGGTCAAGGGCATGTACCTTGGTTGCGGGCACATCCCCAGTAGAGGGTGTACAGGAGGCAGCTGATTGATGTTTCTCTCTCATCGATGTTTCTAACTATCTCTCTCCCTCTCTGTAAAAACTCAATAAAATATTTAAATAAATAAAAAGTTGAACAATGAATAAATGGTCTATCATCCATTATTAAAAAAAAAAACACACCTCAGCCCTTGTGTTCAAATCTTTTTAGCTGCCTAACAAGGTCTGATCCATGTCATACAGAAAAGAACTTGTGAGACTGAGTTGTGGAACAGCATTGTTTGTTTGGTGGATGTTTTCTTGAATGAAGTGAGCTTGTCACTTAGAGGAAAACAGTTGATATCATTTGTTACCAATGATAAAAATTTGAGAGAAATTAGAATTCTCAAATGTCGACATCTTGCCCAGCTGGTGTGGCTCAGTGGTTGAGTGTTGACCTATGAACCAGGAAGTCATGATTCAAATTCCTATCAGGACACATATCTGAGTTTTGTGCTTGCGCCCAATTAGGGGGCATGTAGGAGGGATATTTACTAACTGTAACCATGGGCGAGTTACTTAATCTCACTAAACCTCCGTTTTGACCTCATCTGTAAAATGTAGTTACTTAGGACAAAGAATTGTGAGAATTCACAGAGATAATGAATGTAAAGTGCATGATAATAATACCTGGCTATGTCACAGTAAAATAAAATATATTTCCAGATAATATTGAGTCTTTATTCTCCATATATGTTTTTGTTGAAAGTGAAGACCTCTGATTTAAATTACCCTAGAGCTGGTTGGTGCTTTGTATGGTACAACTTTGATAGATTCTTTGGCATTCTGGTTTTTGGTACTAAGACATAGCCACAAAAACATTTTTACATGTAACTCTGGGGAGTCTAGGAGAATGGAAATAGACTAATGTTTTGCTAGTATTTAGCAGAGTTAAATGCAGTTAGACTAAAAATGGAATTTAGACCACATACAACTGTCCGTGAAGAAGAACTTTTATTGGGAGAGGGACTCCTGAATATTAAACCCTTTGGAAATAGGGAACTTATTGCTTACTTTAGTTGTGTTAGTAAACAGCATATAACTTAATATTTGGGTGCTTATTGATAGGAGATTTGTTGTCACAAAAGTGGAAAGCGTTTTGTGTTTGGCAATAGTAGACAGATTATTAACTATTAAGAATCTATTGTGAATACTACACATAACAACAGATCCTTTGAGAGATAAAATGGGCTATGCAAAGGATTGGATAAATAAAAGCTTATTACAGGTTTAACAGTAATTCATTTTATAGCCATATTAAGGAGTCAGCCCTGTAGGTTTTCTGTAGTGAATCCTTTTTAAAGCTCCAAATTGAGGTAACTTGAAAACAAATGCCAGTTACCTTGGGCATTATTGTTTATTTCTCACCCTACAGGAAGAGAGTGATGTTCTTAAATTTTTTATTTATTAAAACATTTTTCCTGTTCCAAGTGTTCTTTGTATATTGATTTATGAGCTATAAATTCACTAGCAGTGAATTGAAAATGTTAGATTCAGAATTTTTTATTCCTGGAATTGACTTTACAGCTATGAAAGAAACAGACAAATTAAATGAATTCAAAGTGTCAGAACCAAATCTGTCTGGGGAGCTTTGGTAGAAAACAGGTGTTTTCCTAATCTTATTTGAGATGAAAACAGGTAAACATTTGCTGCCCGTTAAATACCTCAAAAGTAGACTGACAGATATATCTGCAGGATTCTTTTTGCTGCTTTTTAAATAACATCATTTATAAAGAGGCTCTTTGTACCTTACCTTTTCAATTTTATAGGCTTTTACTGATCAGTTGATTATGTAGGACCTGAATATAAAATAGACTACCATATTTACCAGCATTTTAAGACATAATTCACTCCTCCCTAGAAAGGTCTGTACCTGGTAAACCCACATTATGGATGGAAGGATGAATGCCAAATACTTAAAAGACTGCAGGAATTGCTAATAGTCCTGTGTGAGCTGCAGTGTTGAGTAAAGCTTACCTAGTGAACAAAAATCATGCTGCTAGTACAATCTATACTAATAAAAGGGTAATATACTAATTAGACTGGGAGACCTTCCGGACAGAGCCATGGTGGCTGGCCAAAGCAGAGGCGGTTAGGGGCGATCAGGCAAGGAGGGGAGGGCAGTTGGGGGTGATCAGGCCGGGGGGGCAGTCAGGCCAGCAGGGGGGACCAGTTGGGGGCAAGCAGGCCGGCAGTAGGGGGCAGTTGGGAGCAAGCAGACCAGCAGGGGGAGAAGTTGGGGGCAATCAGGCTGGCAGGGAGGGCAGTTGGGGGTGAGCAGGCCCTGCCAGGCAGAGTGGTTAGGGGTGATAAGGCAGACAGGCAAGCAGGTGAGCAGTTAGGAGCCAGTGGTCCCAGATTGCGAGAGGGATATCTGACTGGCAGTCAGACATCTCCCAAGGGGTCCCAGATTGGAGAGGGTGCAGGCCGGGCTGAGGGACACCCCCACCCCCACCCCGTGCATGAATTTCATACACCAGGCCACTAGTCTATAGATAAACCTAAGCAACCATTACAATGGAACGATGGAACGACTGGTCCCTATGACGCGCACCTACCACCAGGGGGCAGGTGCTTGACACAGGAGCTGCCCCCAGCCTGCAGGCCCCAATTGCTGATGGGGCCTGCCGGCCAACCTCCTGGTTCCTCCCCTGGCCGGCAAGCCCTGATCACCCAATCGGGGCCAGGCCCCTGGGCTGGGACGGGGAACCGGGGATGGGTGGCAGCAGATGTGACCCAGGGAGGCCAAGGGCTGGCTGCCTCCTCGGGGCTGGCAGACAACCTCCTGGGTCTCTCCCTCTGGCCAGCAGGCCCTGATCGGCCCACCACCCACCTGCCGCAGTGGTGGTTGGCCCCTTTCCCTGGCTAGCAGGTCCCAATTACCCAATCGGGGCTGGGACGGGGAACCGGGGGTGGGTGGCGACGGACACGGGCAGGAAGGGAAGGAGGAGGCGGCGAACCTGATTGGCCCTGATCACTGGCCAGGGCTAGGGATCCCACCTGTGCACAAATTTCATGCACAGGGGCGTGTGTGTGTGTGTGTGTGTGTGTGTGTGTGTGTGTGTGTGTGGCACGTGCCTAATACGCTAATTGTCTGACAGTTCGACCAGTCACTATGATGCACACTGATCCCCAGGGAGCAGATACTCCAACTGGTAGGTTATCTTGCTGCTGGTGTCTGGCCGGGCGAGACGAGCCAGACATGCCCTGGAGCCAACCATCCATGGTCCCTCCCTGGCCTCTAAAATATTTCTTCTAATTAATTTCCTTTCAATGTGCTTGAATCTGTGCACTGGGCCTCTAGTTTGTTACTATAAAATACAGAAACCATATATGTTACCAAGATGTCGAATAATGAATAGCCCTAGCCAGTTTGGCTCAGTGGATAGAGTGTCGGGCTAAAGGGTTGTGGGTATAATTCCAGTCAAGGGCATGTACCTCAGTTGCAGGCTTGATCCCCAGCCCTGGTCAGGGCAAGTGCTGGAGGCAACCAATCGATGTGTCTTTCTCACATAGATGTTTCTCTCCCTCTGTCTCTCCCTCTCCTTTCCACTCTAAGAATCAATGGGAAAATATCCTCAGGTGATGATTAACAACAATAAAAAAGATGGGGAATAATGGATTGGGTTAATGGAGCATGGCAATGTTCATCTTATTTTACACTACCTCTGACCCACCTTAGATTATTTTTTCTAATGTTAATTATTGTGCTATATCTTAAGAAATGTGCATACAATCTGTATGAAAATTGCTCCCAGAAATAAGAGGTTAGCAGAAAATTCAACCAACAAAGCTACCAGTTTGACTTAGTAAATGGCAAAAAGATGACAGAATATTATAGTATAAAATATCACAACCAAAATATGAGTTAGGTAGTTTTTCTCCCTGGCTTTTTTTTTTTTCCATTTCAGAGGTACAGTTGACCAAAAATTTAAGATATTTGAAGTATACATCATGGTGATTTTATAAATGTATACATTGTGAAAGGATTCCCTGTATCTAGTCAATTAACATGTCCATCAATCACCTCACATTTATTTATTTATTTATTTATTTAGAACATTTTAAGTTCTACTCAGCAAATTTCAAATATACGATACAGTGTTATTGACTATAGTCACTGTATTATACATTAGATTCACAGACCTTTTCATCTGATCCCTCAGCTTTTTACTAATAAAATTTCATGTATGTACAAAAGGTAAAAATACTATAAGGAGTACCTATGCCACCTAACATTAAAAAAACATTTTTTATTTATTCATGTGTGGGGTTTTTTTTGAGAGAGAAAAGCATTGATTTGTTGTTTCACTTAAACATTCATTATGTGTTCTGCTGGGGATTGATCAAACCCACATTTTTTTTTTTTTTTTAAGAGAGGGGAAGGGAAGGGAGGGGGGGGGGGGGGGGCAGGTGGCGGTGGGGTGAGGAGAGAAACATCGATTGGCTACTTCCCATACATGCTCCTATGGGGCGGGGATTGAGCCTGCAATCTAGATACTTGCCCTTGACTGGGAACTGAACCCAAGATCCTTCAGTCCATAGGCTGGTCCACAAGCTAAGGCTGTACCACAGCCAAACTGGCTGGGACCAAATCCACAATTTTGCCGTATCAGACGATGTTCTAACCAACTGAGCTACCCGGCCAGGGCCTAGATCAGTGATGGCGAACCTTTTGAGCTCGGCGTGGCAGCATTTTGAAAAACCCTAACTTAACTCTGGTACTGTGTCACATATAGAAATTTTTTGATATTTGCAACCATAGTAAAACAAAGACTTATATTTTTGATATTTATTTTATATGTTTAAATGCCATTTAACAAAGAAAAATCAACCAAAAAATGCGTTCGCGTGTCACCTCTGACACACGTGTCATAGGTTCGCCATCACTGGCCTAGATGAAACAATTTTTAATATATTGGCATATTTGATGTCTCTTTAAAAGGTACCAAAATATCTGTATATTTGCTGAACCAGTTGAAAGTCATAGTCATAACATTTCCATTAAATATTTCATGTATCCGCTACATAACACTAATTCCATTATCCTTTCTAAAAAATTCCCAAATGGCATCCAGTAACTTCAGGCATACCTTGGAGATATTGTGGGTTTGGTTCCAGACTGTCGCAATAAAGCAAGTCACACAATTTTTTTGGTTTCCCAGTGCATATAAAAGTTATGTTTACAATATGCTGTAATCTATTATAAACAGCACAATAGCATTATGTCTAAAAACACAATGTGCAGACCTTAATTAAAATACTTTATTGCTGAAAAATGCTAACCATCATCTGAGACTGTTAGAAAAATGGTGCCGATAGACTTGCTCAACACAGCCTTGCCATATACCTTCTACTTGTAGAAAATGCAGTTATCTGTGAAGCACCATAAAACAAGGTATGCCTGTAGTCTATATTCAAATGCTCCAGTTGTCTCATAATGTTATTTATAGTTTTTTTATGAACCAGAGTCCAATAAAGGTTCATGTGTTGCATTTTGTTATGTCTAGTTTCTTTTCACCAAGTTTGGTCTTCTCACTGTGTGTGTGTGTGTGTGTGTGTGTGTGTGTGTGGCATTGACATTTTATTTTTTTTTTAATATATTTTATTGAATTTTTACAGAGAGGAAGGGAGAGAGATAGAGAGTTAGAAACATCGATGAGCCGAACCGGTTTGGCTCAGTGGATAGAGCGTCAGCCTGCGGACTCAAGGGTCCCAGGTTCGATTCCGGTCAAGGGCATGTGCCTTGGTTGCGGGCACATCCCCAGTTGGGGGTGTGCAGGAGGCAGCTGATCGATCTCTCTCATCGATGTTTCTAACTCTCTGTCCCTCTCTCTTCCTCTCTGTAAAAAATCAATAAAATATATTAAAAAAAAAAAAAAGAAACATCGATGAGAGAGAAACATCGATCAGCTGCCTCCTGCACATCTACCACGGGGGATGTGCCCGCAACCCAGGTACATGCCCTTGACCGGAATCGAACCTGGGATCTTTCAGTCCGCAGGCCAATGCTCTATCCACTGAGCCAAACCGGTTTTGGCGGCATTGACATTTTAAAGGAGACCATGTCATATATAATATTTCATATCCTGCATTTGTCTGATTATTTCCTTATAGAAGGTCTCACTTTCCGGATTTATCTCATTATTTCTTTGTGGTGCTACTTATTCCTCTATTGCTGTATTTCCTATAAATCGGAAGTTACATTTAAATGCTTGTTTTTGACATATGTAATACTTTCTACAATAAATATTTTAAAACATGCTTGCTTTTGACGGCCAGCCTGGCCCAGTGGTTGAACCTATGAACCAGGAGGTCATGGTTCAAATTCCAGGGCACATAGCTGGGTTGCGTGCTCAATCTCCAGTGGAGGGCATGCAGGAGGCAGCTAATCAGTGATTCTCTCTCATCACTGATGTTTCTATCTCTTTCCCTCTCTCTTCCTCTCTGAAATAAAATATATATATATAATCTCCTATCTAATAAAAGAGAAAAATGGTAATTGGCGTACGACGATACCCTTTTCATTGGCTAATCAGGCTATATGCAAATTAACTGCCAACTAAGATTGGCAGTTAACTGCCAACTAAGATTGGCAGTTAACTGCCAACAAGATGGCGGTTAATTTGCATATGTAGGCACAATGCAGGGAGGTGAAAGGGAAAGCAGGAAGAAGCCCCCTGCCACTGACAGTGATCGGAAACCCAGGGGGGAGCTAAGAGCTGGGGGGCAGGGCAAAGGCGGCCCTGGGGCCGCCTTTGCCCTGCCCCCCAGCCATGATCGGAGAATCAGGTGCCTTTGCCGCCCTGGCCAGTGATAGCAGGAAGTAGGGGTGGAGCCAGCGATGGGAGCTGGGCACGGTCAAAGCTGGCAGTCCGGGGAGCTAGGGGTCCCTTGCCTGGGCCTAAAGCGAAGCCCACGATCGCCGGGCCGCTGCAGCTGCGGGTCCCCGCTGCCCGAGCCGGACGCCTAGGCCAGAGGCATCAGGCCTGGTCAAGGGGCCGATCCGGTGATTGGTGATTGGAGGGTGATGAGGGTCAACTCCTCTGGCCGAGGCATCAGGCCTGGGCAGGGGGCGGAGCTGGGGATTGGGGGGATATGATGGTCCCCTTGCCCAGGCCTGAAGCCTGGGTCACAGGCGTCAGGCTTGGGCAGGGGGTGGAGCAAGCGATCAGAGGGAGATGGGGTCCCCTGCCCAGGCATGATTCCTGGGCCAGAGGCCTCAGGCCTGGGCGGGGGCCAGAGCCAGTGATCAGGGGGAGATGGGGGTCCCCTGTCCAAGCCTGACACCTCTGGCGGAGGCGTCAGGCAGGCCTGGGCAAGGGGCCGATCAGGCGATCAGAGGGTAATGGGGGTCTACACCTCTGGCCGAGGCGTCAGGCCTGGGCAAGGGGCCGATCCTGCGATTGGAGGGTGATGGGGGTCAACGCCTGAGGGCTCCCAGTATGTGAGAGGGGGCAGGCTGGGCTGAGGGACACTCCCCCCCACACACACACCCAGTGCACGAATTTCGTGCACCGGGCCCCTAGTGTGTGTGTGTGTATATATATATAATTTCCAGGAGAGAGTGTGTGTGTGTGTGTGTGTGTGTGTGTGTGTGTGTGTGTGTGTGTAAAATTAAGTTAAAGGTTTGGTGTGGAAAGAGATTAAACATGAGTAGAATGATAGTTCGGGAAGATCCTTACATTTTAGTACCACATATATAATAATTCCTGTCTTTGGTCAAAAATAGTCGAAAGGTGACTGTATGCCATGGATCGATCACTTGAAAGACCAAAGAGAATAATGATGTTTCTTTCTTCAGCATCTTGGTGGAGGTATTAAATACAGTATTTCATCATATTAATGAAGATTTCTTTTTGATAACGAAAACTACAAGAAAGATGCTAAGTTTGCATTTTTCACTTTTAAAGTTTGACTGAAGTATTTAGGTTGATATCTATTGTAACATGGCCTATCTTTCCAACAGAGTTAAATTTTTGTACTCTGAGCTAGAGATGGTGAAATGAAAGTAATGATCATGTTCTGAGATAAGAGTCTAGGTCAGATAGCTCTATTTATTTTGAAGGAAAATTTTCTATAGATTGCTCAACATGTGTATGGAGAGTTTGCTTGCAGCTGGTCAGAGCTGAAAGAAGATTTTTAAAAACCATCTATAGAGGTTATCCACATATGTATTTATTCTTTTGGGTTTGATATTTATACATTAATCATCTGTTGCCTGTGACTCTCAGAAAGTCATACGGCAAGGAACAGTGTATAAAATCAAGTAGCTAGGGCCATAGCTAGTGTGCTCAGTGGTTAGAAGGGTGCTAGGTTTAATTCCTAGTCAAGGGCACAAACCTGGGTTGCAGGGGATGCATTCGGAAGGCAACCAGTTGATGTGTCTCTGTCACATTCTTTGATACTCATTCACTCTCATTCTCTCTCTCTCTCTCCCTCTCTCCCTCTCTCCTCCCACCTCTCTACACTCTCTAAAAATCAATGGGAAAAATATCCTGAGGTGAGGATTAACAAAACAAACAAAAGTAGTTAGGGGGGGAAAGTTCAGAGTGTTACCTTTTTCAGTGGAATTAGACTGGAAAATACAGTTGTGTGTAGTCTTCGCTCAAAGAATGACTGTGATATGGACTCAGTTTCTTTTTAATTGAATTTATGGCTAGCATTGTCTTTAATATATGTAAATTAAATATGAAACTAAGAAAATTTACATTGGTATCTTAGACCTTTTTGTTTTTTTGCTCATTCTCCCCGTTGTGGTTTTGGGAAAACAAATAATTAAAAAGAACATTAGAGACTACTTAGAAGCAAGTTAATAAGGACTTTACCCATTAAAACTGGGCACTTGACTGTAGCTAGTTAACTCACTGGGGCATTGTCTGGATTTTTTAAAATTTCAAGAGAACAGTGCCATCTAGTTGGGTATCTCGCAAACTAATGCTATCATATTGTATGGCCCTAACTACTTAACTCAGGTTGGTTGTTTTGCTTTGTTTTATTTTTTGGCTTGGTGGTATGGTGAAAATTTTACTGAGATACTAAGGGCTTGAGAACCTTTGCATTAAAGGCTTTGTTTGAACATCGAGCAGTAATGCTACTCCCATTCCAAGTCAAAGAAATTGACCTTTAGTCAACTAATATTGGAGGGCAGAATAGCAGTAGCTTTGTTTACATTGCAAAGATGTAGACTTTGTTTTTAAAAGAAACACATAGCTGATGCCTGGCCCAAGTGGCTCAGTGGTTGAGTGTCGACCTATGAACCGGGAGGTCACAGTTCGAATCCTAGTCAGGGCACATGCCCGGGTTGTGGGCTCAATCCCCAATAGGAGATGTGTAGGAGGCAGCCGATGAATGATTCTCTCTCATCATTGATGTTTCTCTCTCTCTCTCTTCCTCTTTCTCTCTCTCCCTCTCCCTCTGTGAAATCAATAAAAATGTATTTACAAAAATTTAAAATAAAAGAAGCACATAGCTGACTTAAAAACTATGGGGGAGTACTAGACAGTAGTAGGGCTGGGACTAGTGTGAGAGAAATGAGATTCTCATCTTGGGTGTAAAATTTAAGAGGTTGCAAAAAGACTCAGTAATAAAGAAAATAGTATTTAATGTATAATAATTTTGGACCCTTGGAAATAGGGGAGGTTAGAGGATATGGTAGAGGGTAGTACAAGGGGATAAGTTACCAATGGATTCAACTGTCAGATTCAGCGTTTTGTATAAAACACTTTTTTTCCATTCTGAGGTCAATATCTTATTTTATTTCTTATTTTTTTTGTAGCATGGCGGACACAGACCTGTTTATGGAATGTGAGGAGGAGGAGCTGGAGCCATGGCAGAAAATTAGTGATGTCATTGAGGATTCTGTAGTTGAAGATTATAATTCAGTGGATAAAACTACTACAGGTAACAAAAACTCTTTGTTTGATCTTACATTGCTTAAGTTGACTTAATTGAAGGACATTTTTGTTAAGAAAGTGTGAGGTGGGGAAGGACTTTAAAAATCCAGGGACGCCTCATTGTGGCTACCTTTATTTTCCAGTGTCTAATTTGTATGTGCCTCCGTTTCCTCATACATAAAGTTAGACACACTGTATTGAATTCATTAAAAATATTGAGAGTTGTATTAACCAATATTTACCAAACATCTAGCAATCCTTTTACCAAATGATGTATAAATAAGAATGCAACATTGATGATGTATGTCAGTGCCCATTTATGCATGCAATCCAAAAACAAGTTCGCATAGTCTTGGCTTTTTTTTCTTTTACTTGAATTTAGTTTCATTTGTGAGATGAGCAGAATTTGCTTTGTATTTGCCTTCAAGGACAGTTTACAAACTTAGGCTTATTAGCTTCTCTTTCAAAAAGGTGATGTTGAAGGGTCAAGTTTTAGCCCTGAATTCAGAAAGTGGATGGTAGTCCTCCCCCAACCTCCCCTGCCTAATTGTGCCTGTTGCTCTCTTTATTTTTATCTTTATCTTCCTTGCCTTGGGAACTGAAGATAGCATTGATTTGGGCTGAAACAGGACACAGTTTAGCATCTTGTAGATGACTTACTGTGCATGGTTATGAATACTGGTTGTGGTGCTAATAAAGCTTTAACGTCCCTAGAGGTTTGACCTGTATAAGCAACACATTAAAATCCCAGTTCAGTGAGCTTGTGATTTAACTTCATTAATTAGGAAATGAGACGCGGAAAAGGTGGCATTGTGTTTAATTGGTGGAGTGAGGGACAAATAGGAGGAGAAATAGATCAACAGTTGGATTTACAAATAATTCAGGAAAACTTTTGGGCATAGAGACCTGCAGTAAGATGAAAGGGGAAGATTAGAACAGTATCCTTTAGTGTCAATTGTCCCTGCCTTTAAGTGACTGTGCCTCCCCTTCCCCACAGTTTCTGTGAGCCAGCAGCCAGTCTCAGCTCCAGTGCCCATCGCTGCCCATGCTTCTGTTGCTGGGCACCTCCCTACATCCACCACCGTTAGTAGCAGCGGGGCACAGAACAGCGACAGTACAAAGAAGACTCTTGTCACACTAATTGCCAACAACAATGGTAAGTGGGATTATTGGGAAATTCTTCCTGGGTTAGAGGGAAGAGAGAATGTAAAAGTCTTAGGAACAGCTAGCTGTACCTGTTCAGCTTTGGGTACTGATGTGGTGCTAGTAGTTGGAGAGTGAATTTAGTAATGATTTTCTGTTGGGGAAGTGATTCAGAAGGTGGTGCTGTTCCTTCTGAGTTAGTGCTGAATTGATGATGGTGTTTCAAGTCCGAGTGCGGTGGATTCTTGTTGCTGATAATTTCTAGGAGAAAAAATGTAAACCCAAAATTTGTAACTATTGAAGAGATCTGGGTTGAGTTTTTGTTGTTGTTATGGTTTGATTGTTTGTTGTTGTTTTTTAATGGAAAGAGTCCCGCTAGTTTGTTAAGAATCCTCCCAGAGCAGATTTGTTTCATCCTTTTCTCTGGTAGATTCATTTGGTTATTGGGTCCTGGGTATGGAAAATAGGATAGGGCTGTTGTCTACCTGAAGGAAATGGTGAAAGAGTAGTGTTTTTAGTATGTTTATTAACTAGAGAGACTGTACAGTGTTGGTTTTTATTTCATGTCTGATAACTATTTCTACACTCTGAAGATGAGTTATTGGCAAGTTATAGCTCAAGATTAAAAACTAGAATAAGCATCTTCATAGAATCACTGCACTGCTGCAAAGGACTTTATTCTTTTTATTTTTTATTGTTTAAAGTATTACATATATCTCCTTTTTCCCTCATCTACCCCTCCTCAGCCACTACCACCCCCCAGCACAAGCCTCCACCACTCCAGTGTCCATATCCATTGGTTATGTTAATATGCAAGGACTTTATTCTTAATTATTTTATTTAAAAATTAAATAGCTTTATTCATACAAGAATAATATGTGCATTATAGAAAAGGTAGGCAGAAAAAAATAAAGGAAGAAAAATTTTAAAACTATAATCCCACTTTCTGGATATAGCAACTTGTAACTGTTTTCCTATATATATATATGTACTTCTGTATACTTCCATATGCTATATGTAGTGATTTACTTTTTTACAAAAATGGAACATACAGACTCTATATTACTCTTTGCCTGCTTTTTTTTCCCTTCAATATGTAATAAATGTCTTCTCACTTTACTAAATATTTATCTGACATATTTTTGATGACTATTTCCCTTTGCTTGGTTAACTTTTATTAACAGTACGTTGTAAGAGTATATATTGTTCTTTTAAAGAGCTATTGAACATCTCTGTCTTTCTATTCTCACATCGTTAGTTCTGAGAATATAGAACTAAATGTCAAAGATCATCACAATTTTAAGGATTTTGGTCAATTGTTTTTCCTGGATTGGAAATGTTGTGTCAGTTTATATTTCCATTAGAAGTGCGTATAGCGTTCTTACTTTTGAATATAACCATTTATTTCCCTAATATTTATTATAGTTTCAATTTTTTGTGATTACAAATGACTGTGGTGAACATTCTCAGGCATTATATCACTATATAAGCATATCTGCAGTATAAAGTGAGATTGCTATATCAGGCATTTCAAATTTGATGGACAGTATCAAATTGCCCTAATTGGTGGCTTTAAAAAAGTGCCCACCAGTAGCTCTTTCCCCATATGATTGCCAACTTTAAGTATTATTGAACTGAAATCTTTATAATTTCCATAGGTATTTTTCAATCTTTGGGTACTGAAAATTTATTTTTATCATGTGGAAAATCCATTGCATTTTTTTCCAACTTATATATAGGGATTCTCAAATAAAGATGAGGAACCATTACCTAGAAAATTCTCTCATTTTTACAGATGTGGAAACCAAGGCCTATAGTCTAAATCAGCGGTCGCCAACCTTTCGGACCTCACGGACCACCGGTTGGCTACCACTGGTCTAAATAATTTGTTTAAGGTCAAATAGTGGTAAGTGACTAAACTAGATTTGAATTATCTAGATTTCAAAGCCTGTGGCCTTTCCACTATATTTTACTGCTTTTCTTGGTTTCTCTCAAAATAATTGTCGAAGTTCTGTTAGCAATCAGTTTAGCTAAACTTTACTTTCATCCAAGGGTTCCAAGGCATCTCATAACCTAGTCAGTCTCCTTGACTCCTTGAATGGACTCCATTCTGAGCCCACCTAGGGCCTGTGTACAAAATTATAAATATACAATGTATATAAGTTGATTTTATTTATTTCAGAAACCTCTAGTATTATAAATAATCCAAGTTCATGGTTTTAAAAAAATGGATATAGACTAGAAACCACAGTTACATATATCTGTGTATTCTTCCAAAACCTGTTCATGCGTGGATAAGCGCTCATTAATAGGTCCACTTTGTCTTTCCTTTTTTCTGTAACTTTTTTATCAGATACTCTTGGAATGGTAGCATAAGTGTAGGGATTAGACATCACAATAGGGTGGATAAAAATATTCCCTCCTAACAACCCAGTTCCCATTAGCCTTCAGTTTAATTATATTGGTATATTGTCTACTTATTACATTGTTAACATAGCAAGGGAGAATAACTTTTAAGCAATTTAATATTGTTTCACTTAGTGTACTAGGTTCTTTGGAAAGCTAAAAAATTGTTTCGTTTTCCTACTCTGCACCCTCCTTTTAAACCAGTTTTAAAACCATTCTGGCTCCTAGTTATCAATAGCCACCTTCTCCAGTAATTATATTTTAAAAGACTGTCCCTTTGGGGGAGCATTGATTGACCTTTATAATTTACCTGTTTCTCTTATTTTCCTTGCCCTCTCTTCATAAAGAAGCATTTACTTGACTGTTGATTTTAAGAAACATTTAATATATATGTGGGAGGGAAGCCAGGGTTTGGAAAAGAGTAGGGGCACATTAATAATGTTTATAATGCTCTAGTCCTAAACTGGGTTGTGTTTGTTTTAACATTATACCTTATAACCTAAATTTATGTAATATTAGAGGCCCGATGCACGAAATTTGTGCAAGGGGCTCGGCCCTCGCAGCCCCGGTTTTGTCTGGAAGGACGTCTGGAAGGTCGTTTGGCTCTCTGGTCTAATTAGCATATTACTTTTATTATTATAGCTTTTATGTGGATCAAATGTTAAAATAAAGATTTTTTGTTAATCTTCACCCTGGGATATTTTTTCTTTTTTTAATATGTTTTTATTGATTTCAGAAGAGAGGAAGGGAGAGGGAGAGAGAGATAGAAACATCAATGATGTGAGGGAATCATTGACCTTCTGTTTCATAGATCGATGCTCAACACTGAGTCATGCTGGCCGGGCTCACTGATTGCTTCTTTTATGTGCCCTGACCAGGAATCAAACTGGCAACCTTGTTGTATCAAGAGGACATTCTAACCAACTGAGCTATTCAGCCAGGACAGCATTCTTTATAGCAGTAGAATTTGTGCAGATTTTATGAGAACCATGCCTATCCTTTGAGACTTGCAAATATTGGTTGATTTCACATAAATGCAAAACATTTGCATCCTGTATTTAGTTGGAATGTTGAGTTCAGTCATTATCTTAAGAATTTTTAGGCTTAAATAAATAAGTTTATTTTCTTTAACCCTAGCAGTGAAAATAATAAATAGAAAATACATGATTTTGTTTAGCCAATATTTTTTCAACTATAAATTGGAAAGGCATAAAAGAGATAGATGTGGAATGTATGGATTAAAAGAGACTTATGTCCATCAGTTACACTTTATGTGAACCCTTTTGTAAACTGATTCAAACAAACTCTTTTTAAAAATTACAATCATCAATTTGTAGTCTGACTTGGTATTTGATATTAAAGTATTATATATTTAACTTTAGTATAATTGACAAATATAATTGCAACATATTTAAAATGTACATCATGGTGATTAGACATACATTTGTGAAAGGATTTCCACTATCTAGTTAATTAACACATCCATCACTTCATATATTTATCTTTTGGAGGGGAAGGAGTGAGAACATTTAAATTCTACTCTAAGCAAATTTCAATTATATTTATCAACTATAGTCACAGACTTACATTTTTTGGAGTGATAATGGTGTTGATATTCACTCTTTTTTAAGTTCTCTTTTAAAGTTATTATCTATATATATGAAAGGCTAAAGGTCCATCCTTCCCTCCAACTGGTAGCTATGACGCACACTGACCACCAGGAGAAGACACTCAACGCAGGAGCTGCCGAGCTGCAGTGACTTGGCAGCTGTGGTTCTTGGGTGACACACCTGGAACCAGAAAGGAGGGAGCCCAATTCTGGGGTGCCTCACCTGAGAATCGCCCTCTCAAAATCTGGGACCCCTCAGGGGGTGTCGGAGAGCTGGTTTCGGCCCAATCCCCACAGGCCCGGCCGAGGGACCCCACTGGTGCACGAATCCATGCACAGGGCCTTAAGTATAGATATAAAAGGCTAAGTTGACTCGCACATGTGCGGTGCATATAAAGCTGAAGCGGGAATCTTGGACTGGAACACGCAGTGTTCCCCTGGGCAGAATGGCTTCCGGGTTCTTTGTCCGTCGGAGTCGAAGAAAGAATCCACGGACAGAAGATGGTATAGCAAAGGTGGAAATTTATTGAAGACCAAGTACAGATTGCCACATGGGGAAGGGGGAAAGAATTCCACAGCACAGACTCCCATGTGGGAATGGGGAAAGGGTCCCACTGAGTTCTCTTTTCCTGTGCCTTGATATCCTTTCTGATTGGTCACTATTTCCTTAGACTGGTTACTATAGTAACTTTTGAGCTAAAAGGTCGAATTTCACATGAGACATGTGAGATTTTCCTCCCCTTCTCCCTTAGTGTTTTCCTATCCCCTTTAGGCCTTCTCCCTCTGGATGAAGGGCTTTCTTCCCTTTATTCTGTAAATATAGACCTTCTGCTGTTCCCAGCTCCCTCAGTCTATGGAAATGTACTTGTTGCCCCTTTCCAGCCCCCTATTCTGTGGAAATACACCTTCTGCTGCTCTGCAGCCCTGTGCTTCTTCCATGGTCCCTTTAATTTCTAAAATTTCCTAAACCTGTCTTTTCACCCCTAAAAACTTCTGTTTCAAAGCTCTCGCTGGCGCCAATTGCATGAGTGCGCTTCAATCTGTCATTGTCGATCGTAAATTTGGTTGTTTTTGTTGACATTCTGAAGCTGAAAGAAAGCCGCATCCTCCGCGACAGAATATGTCTGAAGACCAACCATTGCCACAACGTATCTCTGAAGCCGAAAGAAGCCGGCGTCGTAGACAGAATATGTCTGAAGAACAACGGTTGGCACAGCGTATCCTTGATGCTGAAAGAATGCGACGTCGGCGACAGAATATGACTGAAGAGGAACGATTGGCACACCGTATCACTGCAGCTGAAAGAAAGCGACTTCGTCGACAGAATATGTCTGCAGAAGAACGATTGGCACAGCGTATCTCTGAAGCCGAAAGAAGCCGGCGGCGTCGACAGAATATGTCTGAAGAACAACTATTGGCACAACGTACCTATGAAGCTGAAAGAAAGCGACGTCGACGACAGAAAATGTATGAAAAACGGTCATCAACAAGTACTACCAATACTGGTAGGAGCTGCCTTCATAGCGAAAATGAAGTAAATGAGGATGCAGTTATCGAACACAGTTGTGATGGAATGTAACACATGGTGTTACATGTCAGTTTTACCTATCCCTAAATTTCTCCAATGAAATGGAGTTATATGTTGCTTTCCCTCCATTTCGAAGAGCGTGTGATGTTAAAGTTAAAGTTGTAAATACAGCATCACAAGGGAAGTTGGTCAGGCACTCTGAAAGTGTTTTTACTCTTAATGTGGTGTACAGGGAGATATTAGAATAAGTTTAATCAATTTATCAGTCACTGTTTTTATCGATGTTGTTTTTATATCATGTTTTTGTTTTTATATCATCTTTTTGTTGTTTTCATATGTCTTTGTTATTGTTTATTTATTAATTGGTTTATAATTTTCATGTACATTTTACTAATTTTCTTTTTTTCTATATAATTTTATTGATCACTGTTAAATAAAATATTACTTTTCCTTTGCTTCAGTTCATGTCTTCTTGATCAGTTCTTTGTTTTCCCTTCCAAAAATGTCATATGCCACACCTGAGGCAATGAAGAATTTTTAAACAACACAGCTAAGAACTTGAACATGCATTCACTTGCAGTTACCTATATGCTTGTTACATGCAGTAGGGCTCCTGGGGGTTTAGTCATCCTGCTATAAGTTTTCGGAAAACATACATCATAACCTTTATTCATCTTCAACTCATAGGCTCTGTTGTATCTGGAAAAGCCTGGTGACCAGCCCGTGGGCACTGCACCCCGGCCACCAATAACCGCATGGCTGATGGTAGCTCACACGGACTCCTCCGTCATTTGCTGACGGAAAAACACTAATTTTCTTTCAATTCTGACATTTCTATTGTAGAAAAAGGGTGAATAGCAATATTAAAATATTTCTTCTACAGTAGGTCCTTGGGTTACATCAGAGATCTGTTCCTACGGCGCAACGTAATGCAATTTTCGCCGTAAGTCAGAACCCACTTACATAAGCACCTACGTCACTCACATGGAGCACATACACAGCAGTAATGAAGTGAAACAGTAAAACAAATTTAAAAGAAAGATAACAATTCCTGACCTTTACTTGTGGTAAATAAATAATAAAATACATAAAGCACATATGTATATACATCGAAATGATGGAACTTTTTTTTTATAAATAAATGGGAGATGGTGACGTAACCATGAAAAGACGTACGTCGAGTCCGACATAACCTGAGGACTGTCTGTAATTAATTTCCTTTCAATGTGCACGAATCCGTGCATCGGGCCACTAGTATTGAAATATTTATCGGTGACATGATATGATCTAGAACTTGTTTCAGAATAATATGGGCGCTAGTAAGTGGGTGGAAGGTATAGATGAAACATGATTGGCTAATCATTGAAACTCAGTGGTGGTACATGGGGTTCATTATAGTGTGCTATTTTTTTTTTTTTAATATATTGTATTGATTTTTTACAGAGAAGAAGGGAGAGAGATAGAGAGTTAGAAACATCGATGAGAGAGAAACATCGATCAGCTGCCGCCTGCACATTTCCTACTGGGGATGTGCCCGCAACCCAGGTACATGCCCTTGACCGGAATCGAACCTGGGACCTTTCAGTCCGCAGGCCGACGCTCTATCCACTGAGCCAAACCGGTTTTGGCAGGTGTGCTATTTTTATATGTATTTTAACTTTCCCATAATCAAAACATTTAAATTTAAAATATATACAGTCAGTAAGTTGCCAGTATAGTTATAGATATAACTTGTTGGAATTTTATATCTGTCAACCTCTATAATCACTACTCTGCTGGCCTAGTAATTGTCAGGGTCTAGTCCACTACTGAACTCTCAGTTTCTCGGAGACTGGGACAAACCACTGTTGGCCCATTAATAGCCACCTGTGTACCCACTCTGCTGGTTTTGCTTTGTAGCTAACTGCAGTGACTCCATTTGCCAAGTTGAATATACAGTTCAGAGGAGTCCATCTTATTCTGGTGATTTGAGGTAAAAAAGTTGAGACAACATTTTGCTTTTATCTTTGATTTAGGTATATTGGCTCTTGGTTTTAGAATATTATAAATTAGAAAATATAGTATTGAGAATTTTTAGCCAAATGTAGTATATAGAGGACTTAAAAACATTTACAAAATTGCTTTTCTCACAAATGAAAAGGAACATAAAATATTTCAATAACAATTAGCCCAGTTTATTAGTATGTGTTTATTAATATTCATGAATGAATCATTGTCTTATTAAGTCAACATTTTTACTTACTGTTGTTTAGTTTTTGACCAGGTCTTTTGTTTATCAGTCTTGATGACATAGAGCGAAAGAAGGCAGCCTATCAACCTCTGTTTCCATACCTAAGACCATGGTTGTTCAGAAAGTCTTTGCATTTCTGAGATTTGACTCACTAGGAAGAGATGCCATTCTTTTCTTTTTCTTTTTAAATATATTTTTATTGATTTCAGAGAAGAAGGGAGGGAGGGAGAGAGAGAGATAGAGAAAAAGAACATCAGTGATGAGAGAGAATCATTGTTTGGCTGCCTCCTGTGCACCCCACATTGAGGATTAAGCCCGAGACTCAGACATGCCCTGATTGGGGAATTAAACCATGACCTCTTGGTTCATAAGTCGATGCTCAACCCCTGAGCGACACCAGCCGGGTGAGATGCCATTCTTTAAAGTCTCTGTACTTGCTGAGTTAATGCTTATTTGATGAATATTCCTCTTATTAAAAAAAAATTAGGTAGTAGGGGCAGGCTAGAAGGGATCAATGGGGGGAAGAAGGAATATATGTAATACTTCCAACAATTTTTTTAAAAAATAAGGTGGGTTAGCAGCAAATTGCATTCTGACAAAATAGGTGTTACTGGTTAAAATATGGTGTTCTTGGTTTTTGTTTTAAGAAAAGCATGTTATTTTATTTGTATGAAAAACATGTTATTTTGTTTCACTGATTTGGTATGGGGAGATTGTGTTGTCACTTAATGAGTCAAAGCGATAGACATACAGAAGTCATAATGTGTTGAGACATCTCTAGTTAAGATATATAAGGTAGATGTTAGTGAACTTCCCCTATCTACTTGTTTTTTCTGTTAGTTTTAGATTTGGGTGAAGCTTAAATTTTTGGTGAGTTTGGTGACATTAAACCTGAACTGAATGACAATCTTGGATATTTTGATATCTAGGACGCCATTTCTTATCTAAAATCATAATGTTATAAGATGTGGGTTTGTTTTCTATTACATTCATATTTTTCCCTCCTTTTTACACTTTAGCTGGCAATTCTTTGGTCCAACAAGGTGGACAGCCGCTCATCCTAACCCAGAATCCAGCCCCAGGTCTGGGCACAATGGTTAGTCAACCAGTATTGAGGCCTGTCCAGGTCATGCAGAATGCCAATCATGTGACTAGTTCTCCTGTGGCCTCACAACCAATATTCATCACTACTCAGGTGAGTAGGGACTCTGAATTCTGGGACTGGTAGAGAGGAGAGAAAGACCATGTGAACTTTTGGAGGCTACCTTAGGTCTTTAGCATCATTAGAAATGGCCCTAAGTCCTGTTTTTTGGCCTGGCTTTCTCATTGGCTGTTTTGTAATATGGTGCTGACTTTTCTAAAAAGTCTAACATAGCTTACAGCTGGTTAATTTCCACTTCATACACCTTAGAGGGCTATTAAGTCTGGGCAGAAATTAGTGGGAAATACTGGATTCAGAAACCTTAACACATGGCCCTCAAGGCTTCTTGCCCTTTACTTGGGCTGCTCTTAAAATGGGGTAAGTTGACTTTTGGAAGTCTATATGTGAAATTGGGGAAGTGCAGGCAGATCTTTGGAAGAGAAAAGGATGACTTACTTGATATGTAATGTGAATTGAAGTTGAAAGCCTAATGCCGAACATGGGATGTAAAGACAAATGCTCCTCTTTGCCTTTGACTTCCTGAGTTACAAACTCTTTTCTTAGAAATTTGCCAGGGATTAATGGCCTTTGGGAACAATTTCTTACACTTGTTTGTTGAATCACTCTAGTGAATACTGTTAGTGTCTTTTTTTTTTTTTTCTTCTATGCCTTTAGCAGTTTAGGAGCCAATCTTTGAATTTTTTTAAGCTGAGATTTTCGTAAGACAGGAAGTAGGTTTTCATTTTTGCTCATGTCTACCAAAGCTTATTCTTCGGTTTTGATGTTTTGTCACTCAAAAGTTTGCCAATATTCCTAAATTTCTCCATCTTAGTCATTTAAAAACTCGAACTCCAGAGAGAGAACTTTTAGGTAAGAGTGTGGGAATTTTTTTGGATGTAGGCCTTACTGCAATCTCTGCCAGTGTTAGCTGATCTCCATGTTAAAGATCATTTTGCTTTTTAATGCAGGGATTTCCTGTAAGAAATGTTCGGCCTGTACAAAATGCAATGAATCAGGTTGGGATTGTGCTGAACGTACAGCAAGGCCAAACGGTTAGACCAATTACACTAGTCCCAGGTAAGGAAAAATGATTGTCCATGTGGAATGAGCTTGCATCCTGAAGATTTGTTTTTATTGTCTCAAAATACTATAGGTCATTTAAAAGTGTATTTAAGGAAAATATAAAAATATAAAAACCATATTGATTTAAGTCCATTTTTTAAAATGTTTCTAACCTTTGGCCAGGGTGGTGGTTTTATTTATTTTTCTTTTTACCACCCATTATGAAGTAGTGAAACAGGGTTTATACAGTCATTTTTATGTTTCTTATGTTTTAGTCAGCTATGAAATTTGTTCTCCTGAAAAATTATTATTAACACAAACTCCTAATTCCATATTTTTAATAATTCTATTCACATACATGGTAGAATTATAAAGTTTATTTTGCTTTAATTTTGTAGTATAAATTTTTGGATATAAATAAAACAAATGACATACCCTTTGAGGGTAAATATTGCCAATGATTAGCTCTTTATTTACTATCTAACTTTGCTGTAATATAGGCCAACGAAGAATATCTTAGTTGAGTTGTTGTAAGGGTATCTCTGTAGCCTAAGTTTTTCTTGTTGTTCTCAGAGCCCACAGAGTGTGTTTGGCCTTCAGTCTGTTGAGTTTATCCACTCTCTAGTTCTGATATTTCTTAAATATATGTCAGTGGAATTGTCTATGGCTGAGCCAGGAGACTCTCATCTTTGGGACATCCTAATAGAGTGGTATAGTTGGTCTTCTATTTGAATTTATATAAGAGAAAGGAAGACTCCTCTAGTACTCTGAGAAAGGAAGATTGTTTTTTTCAGGACCAAGTCTGCCCTTGGGACCTATATGTATACCCATTCAGCCTCTCACTCTATACCCATTCTTTCTCTTCCAATACCAAGCCAAGTGGTAAAGTGTTTGGGGAGGAATTAATAGGAATCCTCTTTCTTCAGTTTAATCTTTTTAGGGCTAATTACCTAGACTAATTTCTTTTATCAGTTTACATGCATATTACTTTCTTAGATATTGGAATCTATGCTATTTTTTTCTTTTTTTAAATATATATTTTATTGATTTTTTACAGAGAGGAAGGGAGAGAGATAGAGAGTTAGAAACATCGATGAGAGAGAAACATCGATCAGCTGCCTCCCGCACACCCCCCACTGGGGATGTGCACACAATCAAGGTACATGCCCCTGACCGGAATCGAACCTGGGACCTCCCAGTCCGCAGGCTGACGCTCCATCCACTGAGCCAAACCGGTCAGGGCTATGCTATTCTTGGTAACCTCTGATGGTCACCAGTCAGTTTGGGGAAATGATCATTTTCTATTCCAGTATTTCCAGTAAAGATAGGAGCAATGTGTTAAAAGTAAGTTTATTGACCAAGATTTGGTACTTTCTTTGTCTCTCTTTTGAAGCCCCAGGTACCCAGTTTGTTAAGCCGACAGTTGGAGTCCCACAAGTGTTCTCTCAGATGACCCCAGTGAGGCCAGGATCCACAATGCCTGTGCGGCCCACCACCAACACCTTCACCACCGTCATCCCAGCCACTCTCACCATTCGAAGCACCGTCCCACAGTCCCAGTCCCAGCAGACCAAGTCCACTCCCAGCACTTCTACCACTCCCACCGCCACACAGCCGACCTCACTGGGACAACTAGCTGTTCAGCCGCCAGGCCAAGCCAACCAGACCTCGAATCCCAAGCTAGGTGAGGTTTTGGAAGAGGAAATGGCAGAGCTGGGACGGGGTGGTGGGTGGAGAACAGATGATTGTCACTTGGCCAACATAGCTCCCTCCTTCCCCTCTCCACCTGCAGTGAGCATTACCAGCTTTGTCACTGTGAAGCGACCTGGGGTTACAGGTGAAAATAGCAATGAAGTGGCCAAACTGGTGAATACCCTTAACACCATCCCTTCCCTGGGCCAGAGTCCCGGGCCAGTGGTGGTATCCAACAACAACTCTTCCCATGGCTCTCAGAGAACCAGCGGACCTGAGTCTTCAATGAAAGGTACAATAACCTGAAAGACTCTGAGCAGCCAGTTATTCAGAAACATTGATATGCTGTATCGGAACTCTACACTATGGAATAGAGAAATAAATGGAATTCAGTCACTGCAGTCTGTTCTCACAGAAGCTGAGCGTAGTAAGGGGACAGCCACTGTGAGAAGTGTGCCTGAATCAGCTTCAAGCAGTTCTGTAATTGTGCTTTGTGGATTAGTGACATGGATTGATTGATTGATCAGATATGGGTGGGACAATCAAAAGATGGCTTCCTAGATGAGATGGATTTGTGAACAAGGTTTCAAAGTCAGGATTTGGTAGAGAGGTTTGCAGGATATGAGCGTGAGAGTTTTTAATAGTCTAAATTAACTTTTTCTGTAAATGACATTGTGCATTAGGCCTATGTCACAACTACTCACCTCTACCACTGTGGTACAAAAACAGCCACAGACAGAATGTAAATGAGTAAGCATGACTCTGCTCAATCAAAACTATCTATGGACTCTGAATTTTTGAATTTCATATAATTTTCATGTGTCCAATGATCTTATTCTTTTTTTGCTTTTATTTCAACCATTTAAAAATGTAAAAACCTATAACAAATGGTGTTGGAAAAAAAACGAATATCCACATGCAAAAAAAAACGAAATTGGACCCTTATCATATATAAAAATTAACTCAGTGAATTAAAGACCTAAACATAGAGCTAAAACTATAAAACTCTTAGAAGAAAACAGGGGAAAGCTTCATGATATTTAATTTAGCAATAATTTCTTGCATATGACACCAAAAATACAGGCAACAAAAGAAAAAATAAATAAGTAAAACTACATCAAAACTAAAATCTTCAGGGCAACAAAGGACTCTTACAAGTACCAGAAAGTCAAGCCACTTAATAGGAGAAAATATTTACAATCAAATAAGGGATTAATATCCAGAATATATAAAGAACTTCAACTCCACACAAAAGAACAAACAGCCCAATTCAAAAATGGGTAGAGGTGTTGAATAGACCTTTCTCCAAAGAAGATATACTATACAGATGGCCACTGAGCCCATGAAGCCCAATACTAAACATCACTAATAATTAGGGAAATATAAATCAAAACCACAATGAAATACTACTTTACAGCCATTAGGATGGTTGTTATCCAAAAATCAAAATAAGTCCTCGTGAAGATGTGGAAAAATTAGAACCATTGTGCAGTGCTGGTGGGAATGTAAAATAGCATAATTTTTACTATTGATATTGATAGTTACAAAAAAGAAAGAAAGGAATATAAAATTACCATATGAGCCCTGGCCAGGTAGCTCAGTTGGTTAGAGCGTCATCCTGATATGCCAAGATTTCAGGTTCCATCCCTGGCCAAGGCACATACAAGAATCAACCAATGAATGCATAAGTAAGTAGAACAATAAATCAGTGTTTCTCTCTCTTCCTGCCTCTCTCCCTCTAAAATCAATAAATAAAACTTTAAAAAATTACCTTATGGGGAAATATACCTAAAGAATTTGAAAGCATGGATCCAAACTGACATTTCTGCATCCATCTTTATAGCAGCACTAGTGACCTGGAGCACGGATTTGTGCACATTGAAAGAAAATTAGAAGAAAGATTCGTGCAGTAATGATGTTACTGCAAAAAATTACATGTAAAAATAGTATCCTGTATAATAAAAGCCTAATATGCTAAGTGTCCAGTAGTCCATTCAACCAATCGAAGTGTAATAAGCTAATGATATGCTAAGGCCACTCAACTGCTCGCTATGACGTGCACTGACCACCAGGGGGCAGATGCTCCAACCGGTAGGTTAGCTTGCTCCTGGGGTCCGGCTGATCGGGACTGAGCGAGACAGGCCGGACATGCCCTGGAGCCCTCCTGCGGTCCCTTCTTGGCTGGCCAACCTCCCACATCCCTTCCCCGACACAATCATGCACCAGTGGGGTCCTTTGGCCTGGCCTGCACCCTCTTGTAATCTGGGAACCCTCAGAGGATGTCAGAGAGCCAGTTTCAGCCTTGATCCCGCAGGCCAGGCCGAGGGACCCCACCGGTGCACGAATTCATAGTAATAGTATAAAATTAAAACACGTGTGATTGGCACCAGCAAGAGCTTTATATGTATCACATATGCGTGAGTCAGTGTTTATTTTTAAATTGCCAGTGCGCGTCATATGTACCAGCCAGTTGGTCTGACTGTTGATGAATAAATTGCAATGTGGATCACGTTGAATATCAACAAAAACAACCAAATCCACGATTGACAATGACATACTGAAATGCGCATGCGATTGGTGCCAGCGTGAGCATTATCTGTATCGCGCATGCGCAAGTCAATGCCAGTGCGCATCATGTGTTCCAGACAGACAGTCAGTCACTTAGCCTTTTATATAGATAGATTATCATAATAGCCAAGAGGTAGGAACATCTCAGATGTCCTTCAACCTATGAATGAATAAACAAAATGTGGTATATATGTAAAATGGTATATTGTTCAGCCTTAAAAAGGGAGAAATTCTGACACATGCTACAACATTCATGAACCTTGAGAACATGATGTTAAATGAGCCGGTCACAAAAGGACAAGTACTGTATGATTCCACTTACGTGGCGTACCTAGAGTAGTCAGATTCATGGTGGCTGCCAGGGACTAGACAGAGTGGGGGATGGGCAGTTAATGGGTATACAGATTTATTTTTGCAAGATGAAGAGACTTCTGGAGATTGCTTGCACAACATTGGGAATGTACTTAACACAACTGTACACTTAAGATTGCTTAAGAAATAAATTGTATGTTATGTGTCTTTTACCATAATCAAGGGGGGGAAAATGTAAGTCATGCTTAGCTCATGGACCAAATAGAAACTGACAGCTGGCTGGATTTGGTCTACGAGCCCAGGTGTAATTTGCTGACCTATGGCCTAGAGTCAGAAGAATAGTTTAAGGAATGACACTCATGGTGATCTCTCATGCTTGCCTACCAACCTTGATATGCATCTCGGGGAGTGTAACCTTTTCCCAAAAGGCCAGTAATATTTTCCAGTATCATCTTATTAAGCTTTTCAATGCTTCTCTCTTCTTCCAGTGACCTCTTCCATCCCCGCGTTTGATCTCCAAGATGGTGGCCGGAAAATGTGTCCACGGTGTAACGCTCAATTCCGTGTGACTGAAGCTTTGAGAGGTCACATGTGTGTAAGTGATTCACTTGTGTTGGGATTCGATTTAAAGAGCTACCACTGTATGCTGCCTGTCGTAATGGGAGCTTGTGAAGGGATTTTAAAATCGCTTGGAAGCTTTTAAAGTGCTGCTTTGTCTTTTGGACTGTTTAGAAGAGTTATATACTGTGGGATGTCATAGGATACATTTAATGTCCCTCAAATGAATCAGAACATATGCAACCTTCATTCCTTAGTTGTGCTAGATTTTGAAATTGCACAGGTCCGGTTTGTTAGATAACCAGAACTCAAACCAACTTGGCCTCAGTTCATTTTCTGCTTATGTGTCATTGATGAATCAGGAGCTGTTAAACCAGTTCCCATTTCTAATCTTTTTGGGTTTTTTATATTAGTCCTGATGGAAAGGTCGGAACCTCTTTCTCCCAGAGAGCTCAGAACCAAGTTATGTTAGTGAGTGGTTAAAGGGAGCTAAAGCAGGAAGAAGTACAAGATAAGGTGTTTGGAGTGGCATGTGGCTGTAAACACATATCTCTATATATAAAAGCCTAAGTGACCGAACGACTGGTCGACTGGTCACTATTACGTGCACTGACCACCAGGGAGCAGACTCTCAACACAGGAGCTACCCCCTGGTGGTCAGTGCACTCCCACAGAGGGAGCACCACTCAGCTGACCGACAGGTGCCAGAGACAGGGCTCACAGCTGGCGAGCGCCACTATGGCAGCGCAAGCCTCTCCCAATCAGGACTGATTGGGCACGAGCCCACAGCAGGCGCAGCAGGGCCAAGATGAGCGGGAGTAGCAGGCAGTGTTGGACTGCCGGTTTTGGCCCAACCCCCACAGGCCAGGCCGAAGGACCCCACCAGTGTACAAATCCGTGCACCAAGACTCAAGTACACTAGAAAAAGAGTGACACTTGGAAATGCTATAGAAATCTTGAGGGTGAAAGCTGATTGAGACCATCTAGAACCAAGCTTACCAATGACTGTTAGTGAAGTTGGGGAGTTATCACACCCTATCCCCAGGATAACCAGAATGATGTCATGTCTTCTTTCTTTATAGTACTGCTGCCCAGAAATGGTTGACTTCCAGAAGAAAGGGAAGTCTCCGGATTCAGAACCCAATGCCCCATCAGCAGCAAAGCCCTCATCCCCTGAGAAAACAGTTCCTGTTGCTTCCACACCCTCGTCAACACCAATTCCTGCTCTGTCACCACCTACCAAAGTACCAGAGCCAAATGAGAGCGTGGGTGATGCTGTCCAGACCAAGCTCATTATGCTAGTAGATGACTTCTACTACGGACGGGACGGTGGCAAAGTAGCCCAACTCACAAACTTCCCCAAGGTCGCTACATCCTTCCGATGTCCACATTGTACCAAAAGGCTAAAAAACAACATTCGGTAAGTGATAAAGAGCATTGGATGTTACCTTGGACAAGACAAGACTGAAATTTTCTTATATGTTTAAGTCTTTCTCTTTGGAAAATTGTCCTATTATCCGGTCTTGGCTAAGGATTAGCATTAAATCAAGATCTAATCCAATAGAACAGTGGTTCTCAATCTGTGGGTCGCGACCCCTTTGGGAGTTGAACGACCCTTTCACAGGGGTCGCCTAAGACCATCAGAAAACACAAATATAATTACATACTGTTTTTGTGATTAATCACTGTGCTTTAATTATGTTCAATTTGTAACAATGAAAATACATCCTGCATATCAGATATTTACATGACGATTCATAACAGTAGCAAAATTACAGTTATGAAATAGCAACGAAAATAATTTTATGGTTGGGGGTCACCACAACATGAGGAACTGTATGAAAGGGTCGCGGCATTAAGAAGGTTGAGAACCACTGCTATAGAAGGACATATTGTGGTAATAAATAAAAGATAACTGGGAGACCAATTAAAGATAAGGGAGACAAGTGTGTCTCCTTCCACAGAAGTCTTAATTTCAAGAACCCTTTTCTGGGTTAACAGAGGAAGTGGAACGAGGAGGAGCAGGTAGTATCTGTTCTGTGATTCTGCTGTTACATGTCTCCAGGGTTACTGGTTTTAAATGTTTTCTGTACTTTCCCTTTGCGCTGTACTACAGATTCATGAACCATATGAAACATCATGTAGAACTTGATCAGCAGAATGGTGAAGTGGATGGTCATACTATCTGCCAACACTGTTACCGCCAGTTTTCCACTCCCTTCCAGCTCCAGTGCCACTTGGAAAATGTTCATAGTCCTTACGAATCAACGAGTAAGTTTGGAAACTCTTAAATCCTAAGGATATACTCAGCTCTTTATCACTGAACTAGAGGCCCGATGCACGAAATTCGTGCAAGGGACTCTGCCCTTGCTGCCCCAGCTTCATCCAGAACAGCGGTTCTCAACCTGTGGGTCGCGACCCCTTTGACGGTCGAACGACCCTTTCACAGGGGTCACCTAAGACCATCCTGCATATCAGATATTTACATGACGATTCATCACAGTAGCAACATGACAGTTATGAAGTAGCCACGACAGTAATTTTATGGTTGGGTCACAACATGAGGAACTGTATTTAAAGGGCCAGAAGGTGGAGAACCACTGATCCAGAAGGTTGTCCAGATGCTCTCCTGCTCGGCGTCTGGCCTAATTAGCATATTGTGCTTTTAGTATTATAGACGGCACTAGGGGGAGCTGGTTATATTTGTTTATATGTGGGTGACAGTGTGGAGGAAGTTCTTTGCATATTCGTTGTCATTTCCTTACTTCACTTGCTCTGTTTTCTTTCCAGCCTGAGTTAGGTTCTTTTCAGCATGAATTGAGTTCAGTGCTAGATCATGAATTAGGGGCTTTGGCTTAGGACCACTGGAGAGACATACATGTAGTGGGTTTATTTTATAGAAGGAGCATCTATATTTGAACCTTCGTTTTAGTTTGTCCCCTGGTAGATTTTATGGAGGATAAAAGATAATGTTTATTATAAAGCACTTTACAATTGAGACAGTGCTTTAAAAAAATTTAGTTATTTACTGAACACCGTACACCTCAGTAAGGTGCCATTGTGAGAATTTGATCCCAGTCTTCTAGAATATTTCCTGTGTCCTTTAAGGGATTTCTAGTTTTGTTGAAGATATAAAAATTATGTAAATGTAGGGAAATGTGAGAACAACATAGTATGTTTATTATAAATATGTGTTATATGTTTCACCAAAAGTAAGTGAAATAGATCAGAGAAGGGAACAGATAGATCCTTATGGCCAGATCACAGAAAGTCATGCTTAAGTTTTTGGGGCCTTTAAATACAAGAAGGATTTAAATTGATGGTAATTAGTAAGGAAAGCTTTTATGTGATGGGAAAAGCAAGCAAAGGCATAAAGACCAGAAATATGCATAAGATCTGGATGCTTTTGCTACAAATTAAAAACCTTGACTTAAATAATTGAACAACAAGGACATCCTTTCTATCATTTTAACTGAGAGAACTCAAGCCCAGAACTTCAGTGTTCTGCTTCTTAACATTTCTCTTGTCTCTGGCTGTGTTAGTCTCAGGTGTTTCATTCAGACACAAAATTGTGCAGATGGAGAAGAAACCATATCTTCCGTTGTCTTCCCTGAATCTATGTCTTACAAGGCAGAATTGCTTTCCCTTATATCTCCTTGTCCTTGGTCATATTTGCAAGGGGGATGGGATTGCCATGAGTGGCTTAGACCAGTATTGGTCAAAGAAATATAATGTGAGCAACACATATAATTTAATTTTTTAAATAGCTGTGTTAAATAGTTTTAAAAACCTAAAATTAATTTTAATAGTGTATTTTATTTAACTCATATCCAAAATAGTTATTTTAGCATGTAATCACAATTTTAAAATTAATGAGATATTTAACTTTTTTCCCATTAAAGAACAGATTTTTAATATTTCAATAAGTTTGAATGATGACAGATGATTGCTAGACTTAGTGTGATGATCATATTGTAAGGTATATAAATGTTGAATCACTATATGATACACCTGAAACTAATATTGTATACCTAGTATACTTAAATTAAAAAAAAAAAAAGAAAGAAAGAAAAGAAAAATAGCCCTGGCTGGTGTGGAATTGCAGCCTTATAAGCTTGACAAAAATGGGCAATTGCAAAGTTATCTTAAATTTGTTATTACTGTAATAACTCATAACAAGGCAAGAACTTCTGTTCATGAGTCTTGGTTTTTTTAGGACAAATTCTTATTTGTACTGATTTAAGATGTTTAATAAATGTTTGTTGAATTATTCATAGGAGATAATCATTGTCTAACCTTGAGCAAAATAATTAAGTAATGTAGTATTCTGAAAGAACTGATTTGGTAATGATATGCAGAAATAGATCTTGTATTTGTTGGTGAAATAGAAGGAACTAGAATTTAGCTGATCAGCGTAGGAAATCATTGGGCTTCTACCAAGTTTTTGCCTGTGAGATTGGAGACGTGACAGTCCCTAGATGCATTTTGAAATAATGATGAAAACACAAGTATAGAGTTAGAGATGGTGCCTAAATTTTTTTAAAATATATTTTTATTGATTTCTGAGAGGAAGGGAGAAGGAGAAAGACAGAAACATTAATGATGAGAGAGAATCATTGATCAGCTGCCTCCTGCACACCTCCTACTGGGGATCGAGCCTGCAACCTAGGCATGTGTCCCTGACTGGAATCAAACCTGGGATTCTCAGTCCACAGGCCGATGCTCTGTCCTCTGAGCCAAACCAGCCAGGGCCTACATTTTGAGCTGAGGAAGAGGTGGGTAGTGAGAAGGGCAACAGAGGGAAGCAGCAGAATGCTGCTCTAAGTTAGAGTTGATGGTAGAATGTCCAATTAAAAAGGTCTTGCAGATAATTCAAAATCTAGAATGGAGCTTTGGTAAGAAGTCTGAGCTAGAGATATGGTTTTATCAGCAACACATATATTAAGATGGAACCATTTTAAAGAAAGAGACAATGATTTTCTAACTCTGGAAAAAGGAAGATGCAGAACTCAAAATAGAGTAAGCCAGGAGGACCTTCGTCTTATTTTCAGGTGAATTTATTGACTATTTTTCTTCTTACAGCCAAGTGCAAGATCTGTGAGTGGGCATTTGAGAGTGAGCCACTGTTTCTGCAGCATATGAAGGATACTCATAAGCCTGGAGAGATGCCTTATGTTTGCCAGGTATTATCTTTCTCCCTAGAGAGTTTTAGCCATTTTGCTCTCAGGCTAAATATAAAGAATCCACTCATGACCAGTGCTGACTACCCACCACACACGCACAGTTTTAGGAACATTGCGAGATGCAGAAGAAATAGCAAACACAGGTTCTGTTTTCAGGATTCTTGATGCAGGAGAAAAACATAAAGGAACATACACATGTACTGAGTGTCTGGTACTGAACTTGCCCTTCGGAGACTATCAGAGAAGACTTTGCTCTTCTTAGTCAAAGAGCACGAATTGTTCTCAGACTTTCCTGGCCTTCCTCATTTTTATCTTAATTCACCTCTGAATTTATCACAAAGTCAGAAATATGATTTGATCTATACATTTAAGGAATTTTATTTTCATAGTTTAACGTTTTTGTTGCTACCTCTTTTTTGAGGCCCCAGTCGTTCCCTTCATTCTTAGCTCACTTTCCCTCTTGTGTGACGCAGGTGTGTCAGTATCGCTCCTCACTCTACTCTGAGGTAGATGTCCATTTTCGGATGATTCATGAGGATACTCGGCATCTGCTGTGCCCGTACTGCCTGAAGGTCTTCAAAAATGGCAACGCATTCCAACAGCATTACATGAGGCACCAGGTACCTGGCACCAAGCAATTGCCAAATTCTTATTTTTAAGATGTATGGATGCTAGGGCCCGAGCTGAGCTAGACAAATAATTTTGATAGAAAAGAATGTATATGTGTTTGTAAGTTTTTTGAATTCCATTTGTCTACATTGCACCAGGCTTAGGTGTTAAGCAGTTTACTGGCAAACAAGATAACTAAACAGTACAATAAAGCATGAAAAATGTCATGTTAGAGGAGATACAGAACACAGAAAAGCATGTACCTGTTCTGACAGTCTAGTAAGCTTCTAGGAGAAGGGTGTGCAAGACCTGAAGGCTGAGGAAGGATGAGCAGGGGAAGTGGAATTGAACAGTGGGCTCAGAGGCACAGAGCCAAAGTGTGGAGGTTCAGGGAACTGAAAGAAGTTCAGTGTGAAGTGTAGGGACAGAGGTTGGCAGTAGGGAACAGAGGTTATAGAGAATCTGGTAAGCCATGAAAAGGAATTTCAACATGAAAATAAGTCATTGAGAAGCTATCAAAGAGGCTTTAAGTCCTGGGCTGCTGTGCTTAGTGTTCACACGTGTGTACAAACATGCCAACACTCTCACTTGTAAATACCTTGTTAGACCCATACATTCATTTGCACAGCGGTGACTGCTGACAATCCACCACAAGTGTATTTTCAAGTGGCAGCATGGAGATTATCACTGGTAACTCAGCTGACGTCACACAGCCTCCTTCCTAGGGAAGAAAATCATAGACTTGGATCATGTCGCCAAAGGACTTCCCTACACAGCAGTCGAATCCTCACACTGGTCTGTCTCACAGGGAGGCATATCTGTACAGATTGATGTGTTAAGAGGAAAAAGAGCAAGGTGTAGAAAAGTACTATCGTTGTCAAAGAAAGGAAAAACGGGGAGGTGGTAATGGAGAGGTATGTGTGTGTAACATGGTTGTCCATGAAAGAAACCCAAGAAGCTGGTAAGTTTTTATGGACAGGGACTAAGGATCAGAGTTGAAAACAATCTTACAGAATAAAAAGTATGATTTTTTTTTTTAACATGTACATTTTCTTTTCTTTTTTAAAGAGCTCAGCCAGTGTGGTTCAGTGGTTGAGCATTTACTCATGAACCCCAATAGGTCCCCGGTTGGATTCCCGGCCAGGGCACATGCCTGGGTTGCGGGCTCAAGCCCCAGTAGGGGGCGTGCGGGAGGCAGCTGATCGATGATTCTCTGTCATCATTGATGTTTCTCTCTCCTTATTCCTTCCTCTCTGCAATAAATAATAAAGAAAGAAATAACAATGTCCAGAAGTAGGTAGCACTGTCCACATTGCAAATATAAAGTAGGGACAAGTCGAGCTTGAGCCACTCACCCAGATTATTAAAGCAAGTCAGGAAGAGATGGTTTGAGGACCTAGTCGTCCTGCTTTGAGTCCACCTTTCTTTGGGAGAATGGGAGGTGATGATTCTCAGTGGTAGGCTGTGCCTGTTGTGCATCAGCAGAAAGATGTGAAGAATGGTATGGTTGGCACTGAGCTACCTTCTCAGGGAAGAAGATTCACTGGGAAGTGTTAAAAGAGTTTCCTTTTTTTTCCCTTCAGAAGAGGAACGTTTATCACTGCAACAAATGCCGGCTGCAGTTTCTCTTTGCCAAGGACAAAATTGAACACAAGCTTCAGCACCATAAAACCTTCCGTAAACCCAAGCAGCTGGAAGGTTTGAAACCAGGCACCAAGGTAAAGGGACTGTCAACATTTCCTTTGCAGATTCAGGAGAGGAATAGAGAGTTTCAGTATCTGACCTCTAATTGTTCCTCCCCTTGACCCACAGGTGACAATCCGGGCTTCCCGAGGGCAGCCACGAACTCTTCCTGTCTCCAGTGAAGCACCTCCCAGCACCTTGCAGGAGGCAGGACCACTGACCTCATCCACGGACCCTCTGCCCGTCTTCCTTTATCCCCCCGTCCAGCGCAACATCCAGAAGAGAGCTGTTAGGAAAATGTCAGTGCCTCCCTCTAGAGGCCCGGGCGGGGGGCACGCTATTCCTCACCCAGTGTGACCTGGTAGCCTTTAGTAGGGTCTGTTGTCTACAGTCCTTACAATGTGGGTGCCCAGGGGCAGTTAATGATCATCTTCCTTGTTTCTTGACAGGAGTGTCATGGGCCGGCAGACATGTCTGGAGTGCAGCTTTGAGATCCCAGATTTCCCAAACCATTTTCCTACATATGTTCACTGCTCTCTGTGTCGCTATAGCACCTGCTGTTCTCGAGCTTATGCCAATCACATGATCAAGTAAGTCACGATTAAACCACTGTTTCTGTCTGGGAGTTCAGATTCACAGAACTCTCTTTATTCCCTCCCCTGTTTAGAGTATGTTTTTTCCTTCGGTTCTTAGAGCTGTTTGTCTATCTCTCGGAGCAGAGTGAGAGGCCAGCCCATGTTCATTTGACTTTAATGGGCTGTGCTCTGATATTGTGGAACCTTCTACTCAAATTGTGGTTCAAGGACCAGCAGCACCACATGGAAGCTTGTTAGAATTGCAGCTCTGGTTCCAGCTCCAGGCCCTCGATCACTGTGTGCATTTTCATAGACCCTAATCCTAATCCCCTCTCCCCCCTCCCAATAGGAAAGCTGGCACTGTTTGAGGTTAGGATGGTTAGAGGGGTTGTTTGTTTGTTTGTTTGTTTGTTTGTTTGTTTGTTTGTTTTAAAAAGGGAGAAACATCGATGTGAGAGAAATATCAGTTGCACCCCTACCGGGCTGATGCTCCAGTTGACGGAGTGACCTGGCCAGGGCAAGAGGCATCTCTTTTGTTGGGTCATTGTCAGTGGCTGGTGATCTCTGTTTAACCAGCAGAACCCTGTAACTCAGGCCACTTTTTGTCTTTCTCAGCAATCATGTTCCACGGAAGAGCTCCAAGTATTTGGCTTTATTTAAAAATTCTGTGAGGTAAGGAAAAACTTACTGATGGTGTCGGAATTTTGACGTTTTTACCAGTACATTAGATCCTCTTAGCTGTTTTGGGATGGGTGGGTATGTGAATTAATTTGAGAGAGAGAAGAAGGGACACTCCTTTATTAAGCCTCGAGGCCTAACTCTGTAGTTGACTGCTGTACTTGACTTCTGTACTCTTGGCTCTTTCTCAGCGGAATCAGGCTGTACTGCACTTCTTGTACCTTTGTTACCTTTGTGGGAGATGCCATGGCCAAGCATTTGGTCTTCAATCCCTCTCACAGATCCAGCAGCATTCTGCCACGAGGTAAGTAGGAGAGATGGGGTTAGCAGGACAAAAAAAAAAAAAAAGATAGGGATACAGGTGATGTTACATGAATCAGGAGCATCCCTACCCCAGTCACTGTTTGGCCGACTCCACAAATTGGAAGCATCCTAACCGGAAGTTTATATAAGACTTGAGTAGGCAGTCGATTTGCCTTTTTGATTGAAATCCCAAGACACTGTCTTAGAAGGCTTTTTTCTTCACTGAGTTAACTTTTTTTAATTGTCTCCTTTTCCATAGCACTCTCTTGGATGTCTCACTCAAGGTAAAGGAAACTCACTTCATGGTTCAATTTCTGTTTTTCAGTGTGTTTGGTTTTTATTATTATTACTACTGTTATTTTGTATTCCTGGTTTTACTGAGGTTTTTCTTACTCTCTTTTCGAACTCTTTAGGCACAGCCAGACTCGTGACCGGGTGAATGACCGGAACTTGAAGAATATGTACCCACCTCCTTCCTTCCCCTCTAATAAAGCTTCCACTGTGAAATCTGCTGAGCCCACCCCAGCTGAGCCTGAAGAGCTGTCAACACCCATGGCCCAGGCACTCCCATCACCAGCTTCAACTGCAACCCCACCACCAACCCCCACGCACCCCCAGCCATTAGCCCTCCCACCCTTGGCTACAGAGGAGGCCGAATGTCTGAATGTTGATGACCAGGATGAAGGGAGCCCAGTCACCCAGGAACCTGAGCCAGCCTCAGGGGGTGGGAGTAGCAGTGGGATTGGCAAGAAGGAACAGCTGTCTGTGAAGAAGCTTCGAGTAGTACTGTTTGCTCTATGCTGTAATACTGAACAGGCAGCCGAACACTTCCGGAACCCGCAGCGACGCATCCGCCGTTGGCTTCGGCGCTTCCAGGCATCCCAGTGGGAGAATCTGGAAGGCAAATATCTGAGCTTTGAGGCAGAAGAGAAACTGGCTGAGTGGGTGCTGACCCAGCGAGAGCAACAGCTTCCGGTCAATGAGGAGACCTTGTTCCAGAAGGCCACCAAAATAGGGCGTTCTTTGGAGGGGGGGTTTAAGATCTCTTACGAGTGGGCTGTGCGTTTCATGCTGCGGCACCACTTGACTCCCCATGCCCGGCGTGCCGTGGCCCACACCCTGCCTAAGGAAGTAGCAGAGAATGCAGGACTCTTCATTGAATTTGTACAACGGCAGATTCACAACCAGGACTTACCCTTGTCTATGATTGTGGCCATTGATGAGATCTCCTTGTTTCTGGATACAGAGGTATTGAGCAGTGATGACCGAAAGGAGAATGCCCTGCAGACAGTGGGCACAGGGGAACCTTGGTGTGATGTGGTGCTGGCCATTCTGGCCGATGGCACTGTCCTCCCCACCCTGGTTTTCTACCGAGGACAAATGGACCAGCCCGCTAATGTGCCAGACTCTATATTGCTAGAGGCAAAGGAAAGTGGCTACAGTGATGATGAGATCATGGAGCTGTGGTCAACCCGAGTGTGGCAGAAGCACACCGCTTGCCAGCGCAGCAAAGGCATGCTCGTGATGGACTGTCATCGCACTCACCTGTCCGAGGAGGTGCTGGCCATGCTCAGTGCCTCTAGCACTTTGCCTGCAGTGGTCCCGGCAGGCTGTAGCTCCAAAATCCAGCCATTAGACGTATGCATCAAACGAACAGTCAAGAACTTCCTGCACAAAAAGTGGAAGGAGCAGGCTCGGGAAATGGCAGATACTGCGTGTGACTCTGATGTCCTGCTGCAACTGGTGGTGGTCTGGCTGGCCGAGGTACTGGCTGTCATTGGGGACTGTCCAGAGCTGGTTCAGCGATCCTTCCTTGTGGCTAGTGTTCTGCCTGGCCCTGACGGCAACATGAACTCACCTACAAGAAATGCTGACATGCAGGAGGAGCTCATCGCCTCCCTAGAGGAGCAGCTGAAGCTGAGCGGGGAGCAGTCTGAGGAGCACTCGGCTTCCACCCCCCGACCCAGGTCATCTCCCGAAGAGACGGCTGAGCCTGAAAGCCTCCACCAGCTCTTCGAGGGGGAAAGCGAGACCGAGTCCTTCTATGGCTTTGAAGAAGCTGACCTAGATCTGATGGAGATTTGAGTGTTGGGGTCTTGAGGGCGTATGAAGTGGGGGTGGGAAAGTGTGAGGGAGGGTAGAGGGGCTTAGGGGAAAGGGGGTATCCCAGGTGGGGTATTTGGTTTATATTTTTTAATTTTATGCCACCACTGCCCCCTGATGTTGACTTATACTTCCCTGTGGATTTGTGGATTATTAGGAAAACCAATAGTAATCACATCTGAGCCGAAGAGCTGGCCCATTGGTCATTCATTTATGATGAAAACAGGTTTTTGTGAATTTTTGAAAAAATTTAAATCACTGTGTTTGGTATTTTTCTGACAAAACAAGAAAAGAAAAAAAAATCCTTTGTGGACGAATGTTAATTTTTTTTGTTTCCCCTTTTACCTCAATTGTATTATAGTACATCTGGTTTGTTTTACTGTGTGGCCAGTGTCTGGGCATGATGCTATCCAACCATTGTCAATGTGAGAACATTTCTGAAGATGGGAAAGAAAAATTGTAGCTCACAAACTGGTTTATTATATATATGGATAAACTTTTTTCATTGTGGTCTTAACACTTTTATATAAAAATGAAAATGGAAAAAAAATCCCACTGAACTCTCTCTTCCTTCTCCTTTCTTACCTTCCCTCTCCAGAGAAGTTGGTTTCTACAGCAACTTGATATAAAATTGTGGCTTTAAAAATGCATGAAACCACCTTTAATCATCCAGAATGATGAATAGATCTTTTTCCTCACCACCCTCCCAACAAAAATATGACAAAACCAATATTCTTTGCACTTGCGATCCTTGGCCCCTTTTCCCATTCTCACACCATCACTCTGGACAAAGGATCATACATGTCATTAGCAAGCAAGAGGTACTGAGGTGATCACAGAGTTAGGGTGGAAGCCATTCCCAGTGTGGGGTCTTCATCCTGCAGGCCCTCTGGGGGCATCCCTGCCTTGTTGAACTTCATCTTAAGTGGACAGTGACTGATCAAGTGACCACATTCCTACAGCCAAGAGCTAATTGTGCAAGAAATTAAGTGTTGAACTTTAAAAAGAAAAGACAGACCACTTGCTGAAATCCTGCTTTCTCCTATTTCTCTTAATGCTTAGTGAAGAATCTGACCTGAAGAAGAAATACATGGGGGTGTGCACAGAGAAAAAGACTTGAATCTTTATTTTTCACTGCCAGCATCAAGGAAAGAAAAAATTTTTCTACGGTTTGCATGAGGGATTTTTTTTTTAAGTTGTATGTACTCATGGTTATAAACTGAAATGTACTGTAACAGAAAAGGAGCAAAAATCCAGGTCCACCTTTCCCTCAGCTACACCATTCTGTCCACCCCGAGTCTTTCAGCAACGTTTCCTTCCTAAAGCCAAGACAGCAACCTGCACAGGCTTGTAAATGGTTCATCTTTAAAATGTACGTAAGTGGAACATTAATAAAATGAAGGGAAATGAGTTTATAAAACAATGTTTTTTTTCCTAGGTGCCCCTATTCTAACAGGTTTCACAGACTGGCAGATGCTCAAGGTGTGATGGGCCTGACGGTACAGGTGTGACATTTGTTACCCGTTTGTCCTCACCCCCATTTTTTGCTTTTTAACCCCCAGAAGGCTATAATATAGTGACCTGGAGGGATCCCTCCCGTAAACAGCGTGGCCAGCATCTAAAAACTGAACTGAGGATCCATCTGGGCTTCTCTTCCCCAGCTTTTTGCCTGGTACCATTTTGACAGAGTTATGGATTTTCGAGTCTATCCTTTGCCTTTCAGAAAGATCAAGAACTATGGTCAACTCGATCTACAACGACCTAATCCTTTTTGGTAGTCTCCACAGCAGCCCAGACATAGTGGAGCTGGGCTCCTGGTCTCTGCAGACTGAATGACTTTCTTGAGGGGCAGTTTTTTAAAGACCGTATTACCAACAGTGGGTCAGCTGAGTTTTGGCCAGGAAGTTATTGTGGATTCTGTCCGCATGGCTTAGTGTAGTAGAAGATTGGGTTTTTTTATAATTCAGTTTAATCAATAAAATATTTATTGCCTACTTTCTGTGTTGAGACTATAGAATATTCAAATTGAAAGCTCATGGTTTTCTTTTGCTTTAATGTACTGGTCTGTTGTAATCATGGATGATACGACAGATAGGTGTTTTGATTTCTCCCTCCTTTCTCACCTCACTGAATTTCTGTACGTTTTTGGGTTTGCAGTCTGTACTTTCTCAAAAAGAGGTATAGAGAGGATATGCCACAGAATTACCTAAGGTGTTCGTATTTATTTTTACATTTCTTGTTTTTTTCTTTATTTGGGAGGTGTTCATTTTTAAAGAGTTTAACACCATTCCGGGGATGGAATTTGGTTGCTACCCCAACTGATTTGACTCACAGCTACACTTAGGACCTTTTAATAAACACACAAAACTTGTAAGTTTTATGGCGATGCTAGAAAATAGTAGGTTTGAACAATAGACATTTAGGTTCAGTGTTGAAATTACTTAGTATTTCCTAAATGGAAGTTGAATGGGAGGATTGAGGCTGTCAGTTCCAGCTCGGGGGTAGCCTTATACAGAACAGCTCCGCTAGGTGCTCCATTTTATCTTTAAAATGGTGTTTTCACTAAAACTATATTTGCAGCCAACATTAACCAGAAACTGTATTTTAGAATCTAGTGCATGGGTGGAAATGTCGAAGAAAAAAATTAAACACAAAAGCCAATTAGGGTATCCCACAGGGATTAAGCCTGCTTCCAGACAAAGCTGCCTTCACAAATGAAGACAGCAGTGGGTCTTCTGTATTGTCATGCAGAGAACTCTATCTGCTATAACAGTGGTTCTCAACCTTCCTAATGCTGAGACTCTTTAATACAGTTCCTCATGTTGTGGTGACCCCCAATTTCATTGTTACAAATTGAACATAATTAAAGCGTAGTGATTAATCACAAAAACAATTTGTAATTATATGTGTTTTCCGGTGGTCTTAGGTGACCCCTGTGAAAGGGTCGTTCGACCCCCAAAGGGGTCGCGGCCACAGGTTGAGGACCACTGTGCTAGAAGAACCAATAGCCAAAAGGTTCTCAGATCAGGGAGGAAATGGCCCATTCTTGGTGTGACGTAGTCAGACAAAATACAACTACTCAGCAAGTGTTTCAAAAGATTTATTTTACAAAAGAAAAGTCTACCTCTGAACCAGCCAAGTTCAAAGTTGGAAGGAGAATACAACTTCAGCTCTAGATAATACGTCTGTTTTTCATTCAAAGCCACTAAAAAGGAAGAGAGCATTAATAAATTTGTGAAGTGATAGGGAAAGGAATCAATTCCTAAAAGCAGTTTTATTGAACCAAAATGCATGCCATCCAGAGAATTTGGAGTTAAGACTTAAAAAAAAACAAAAAAAAAAAAAACAGCTTAGTGCAAGCCACGGGGCCTCCCAACTCTTCTACCACCTATTTTTTCCATTATAATTTTAGTTTCAATCACCTGATCATGTGGGCAATATCCCAGTTGGTTTCTGCCGAAAGTGGTCCCTCTATTTCAACACCTTTTTCGGTTACCGTGGCAATTTGAAACTGAAAGAAAGCAGAGCTCTCAATGAAAATGCCCACCCCCACATGAAAGAAGTCTCTGGGGCTGGTCAGAGGTCAAGTAGAGAGTCTTTCCCAAATAAGAAAATAGGAGACAGAGAAATGGGACTGCCCTTCAAAGCACAGAAACCCTTGGCATTTGCAAGTATGGAGAACCTGCCAATGAGATCCCCCTTCACCTTCATTATTCACTCCCCTCCTCACCCGGTTGTAAGAACGGGCATCGCGGTAGTACAGCACTCGCATGCAGCGTTCCACTAGGTCTCGGGCCTCAGTCTGGCTCAGCACTGGCTGCTTCTCCAGCACTTCTCGAAGCAGAGGCTAAGGAGATTAGGGAAAAACATGGGAGATATCAGGGGCTGACCACCTGGCTATTCGTCTCAAATCCATGGTGTAATACGCACAAATGAGTGAAAAATTAACATTCCACCTAGTGCCTCACCAGAATACTCTGTCTACTTGTGCTAAGACCCACCTGAAGGGGAAGCTCTAGAGTTCCTCTCTCTGCACATGTCTACTGACTCCTGGCCATGCCTTGTCAGTGGAATGCAAATGCCACACTTACAGCCTGTGGACTACAAACAGAACCATCTGCCCAGCCATGGGGATCCTAGCCTGTTCCTGATGTCAGAATTAGAAGGTAAAAGCAAGCACACAACACTAACCCCCAGGGCCTGCTCTTTTCCCCTCTGCCCCACCTCTCAACTCACCACTTACCTGAGCCAAGTATGCACCATAACCAGTGGCCAGCGAAGGGGCTTCATAGGCTACGCCAAGCATGTCCACGTAACCGAGGAAGCTAAAAGGACACCATCGGTCAAAGAACGAATTCCATCTTAAGTTTCTGCATCCTCGCCAAGGTATGGGACCATGGGGTCTACGAACTAGGAGTTACTCGGGGGGTAAAGATAAACCCATTACACAGGCCCTGCAGGTTAGGTTGCCAAGCAAATGTTATTTGTACTCAAATCAACCTCTCGCCATCCGAATAGCCTCCAATGACCATGGTGTTCCACAGGGGGTTCATCTTGGAGCGGCGGCTGTACATGGCCCTGGTCAGCCACGAATGAATAGCTCTAGGACTATAGCTGTGCCCGTCTCCCAGCAACTCCTCATCAATCCTTAAAAAAAGAAATGGGCGTGAGAATATTAAAGTCGGGATCTCCATCCCCCATCTTCCACCCCCTACAATGCTCCCCGTCCTCCGCCTCGAGTGCCTCCACCTTAGAGCTTCTTAAGGAGATAAAACACACGCACGCACACCAGCGACCCCCCTGCCCACGTGGGAACTACGCCCTGTTCTCTAGATGACTTACACCATCTGGCCGAGGACCTGCTTCACATACTGGAAATCGGCGTAGTCTCCGGAAGCACCCAGCATGGTGCTGTCATTGACTCGCATGATGCGAGAGATGTTGCGGAAACGGGCCAAGGAGCCGTAGGAACCCAGCATGTCTGCGGCAATCACCACTCCGCCGTCAAATTTCACGCCCAGGACTGAGGTCCCGGTCACCATGGGGCTCCTGGGGACAGAGGGGGTGGGGAGTCTGCAGGGCGGCGCGGGGGGAGCGCCCGAGTCCTCTCCCTGCGCGGTGGGTTCCCCTTCGACTTCCCAGAGCCCCGTTCATTCCCCAGGACTCCGTGCCCCTCGCTGCCCCTCGCCTTCCCCGGCTCCCTCGGAACCCTCGGCCCACAGGCCCACACCCACCCCTGCGCAAGCTGGGACGCCCCGAGCTTACTGGGTGCGCGTGATCGGACCCCCGTGGAGCGCGGACGCCGGGTCCACCAAGGAGCCGGGAGTTGGCGGGATGCGATAAAACTGCCCGGGGGCCGGACCCCCAGCCCAAAGTCCGGCCTGCGACTCCCAAACCGCTTCCATCTTAGTCACGGCAGCAGAAGAAATGAAAGCGCTTGCGCCAGCGGAAGCGGAAGTGATCCTTCAGTGCCACACTTTTCCTCTTCCTGCCAGCGGCTCCCGGCGGCCATGCGGATGAGGTCACTCGGGGCTACTGTCCTTCCGGGGGCGGCACCCAGGCCCGCAGAGTCCGCCTGAGAGTGTGGACCAAATCGGGGCTCTCTGAAGCCCAGATTTAGGGGAGGACAGGGTGGTGTGGGAGGCAGGCATGGGGGCGTTAGGGGGGCCTCCAAGACACTTCTCCTGAGCGTGGAGGCAGAATTTCTCCTGCCCAGTTTGGATCCTTATCGAAAGCCCCACATGAGACTAGCAGTGAACCAGGACCGCTCACCGAGTTTCTCAGAGCACCCCCATATGGCAGGCATTATCGGCTTACACTATAGGTAAGAGACCGAGGCGTGGGTGGTAGTGATTTACCCGATCCCACAGCCAGCGGTGGCAGCTCTGGGTCTTCAAACCCAGGAGGTAAAAAGGATCCGTACAGTTATGCCTGTCTCTCGTGGATTACTCACTCCATAGGAACAAGTTTTCTCATGAGAACGTGCTCTTGCCCACCCTTAAGCAGCAGAAAAATCCCACCGACTGTGGGAGAGAGCCTAAATTCCAGGGGTTCGCTTCTGATTCTGTGGTCTAGGCTGGAAGCAGTAGAATCAAACTGGGAGGGAACCTAAAACCACTGCTTGGGCAGTCCTCCCTACACAACTTGAATGTCAATTTTTTTTTTTTGCTCAGATGGAAACCAAATTGATTTTGTTTCTTAAATTTCCTGAGTTGATTTGAACCAAAGCAATGCATGACATTTTAACCTTATTGAAAAACAAAATATTTTATTAGATCATGAAACCCTGGAAAGGGAAGAGTCAAGAATTTTGCATGGCCCTAGCTGGTTTGGCTTGTGGATTGAGCATCCACCTGCGGACTAAAGGGTCCCAGGTTCGATTCCTGTCAAGGGCACATGCCCAGCTTGTGGGCTCGATCCCCAGTGGGGAGCATGCAGGAGGCAGCTAATCAATGATTCTCTCTCATCATTGATGCTTCTATCTATCTCTCTCTTCCTTCCTCTCTGAAATTAGTTTTAGAAATATATTTTTAAAAACTCTCTTTTAAAAAGAAGAATTTTGTATGTTAGAGGCACCCACCTCTTTATATCAACTTTTGATCTTGAAAAATCAGTATTTTGGGGGTGGGCTTTAATTAATAGCCACCCACATCCCAAGCCCCATATTCCAGGTGATTTTTGGGCCATTCATCGGCTTACTTGAACAAAAAACAGATGCTCAGGTGTGATGACAATGGGCTTCCTGGAATTCCTCAAAAACCCATAAGTACCTCCCTTTTCCCCACTAGAGCCCTCATCATATGAACTTAAATCAATCAGCCAGCAATGAACTGGCTATATCCTTGTTTAGAAGTGGCCAGAGGTGGCTGCTGGTTTCTGGTCTCACTCCTTTTTAAGTCTCTAGATTAAGGCTCTGATAGGGCCAGTTTTGGTTCCAGAGGTCTGGAAGGTAGCCAAATTCCATAGGGCAGTGGTTCTCAACCTTCCTAATGCCGCGACCCTTTAATACAGTTCCTCATGTTGTGGTGACCCCCAACCATAAAATTATTTTCGTTGCTACTTCATAACTGTAATTTTGCTACTGTTATGAATCGTCATGTAAATATCTGATATGCAGGATGTATTTTCATTGTTACAAATTGAACATAATTAAAGCACAGTGATTAATCACAAAAACAATATGTAATTACATATGTGTTTTCCGATGGTCTTAGACGACCCCTGTGAAAGGATCCTTCTACCCCCAAAGGGGTCTTGACCCACAGGTTGAGAACCACTGCCATAGGGTCTTAAAGCAGAAAAGTGAAAGGATCTGGAATTATCCAGCCGAAGAGGATGGCACAGAAAGCAAACCAACATTTGATGGTGCAGGACTCAGAAGGTGACCAGCAGTGTTCTGTTCTAAGGTGAGCTCAAAAAGACATGAGTTAAACTTGCAACAAGGGAAATTTTGGAATATTTCTTTTTCTTTTTAAAGCAGGTCTGATATTATGGAGGAACACTTTTAAGTGTACCCATTTTCTGTGGTTGTCTATTACTTTGATTTTTATTAGCATTTAGCTCCCAACAAGTTTAAGTTTTTAAGTCAGTAATGACTGGACTGGGTTTTATAATATGCAGAATGTCCTTGGTTATAGGAAATGTCCTGAAATTCTCAGAAAATAAATAAAACCAAACCACTATGACCACCATCTCATAAACATTTCCACTATTCCATTTTTTTTTTAGAAGTGAAAAATGAATCTTCAACTACAAAAGAGTTACATAAGCATCTTTTCCCGAATTGCGTAAGCCTGGCCCCAGGGACTATCACACAAAGCTGAGAGAGAAAACTTGTCCAGCTTGCCCATGGCTGCACTGCTCTGCGGGTCTCCCCTGAGGAGTTTGCGGTTTTACACGTCTGTAGTTCAGGTCTACAATATCCCTCTCAGAGCATGCGCCACACTTGTCTGGAGCCGGTCTGCCTCGCTAAACTAAAAGACCCACCAGGGCAGGAACTGAGGTTGGCTTTTGACAGCGCCCTTTGATACGCAGAAAATTTGAACTTTGACATAGTCCTAGTTATCTGTTTTTCTCTTGTTCCCCTTATTTTTGACGTCACCTCCATATCTTTGATGTCAATATTCAAGAAATTATCGCCAAATGCAATATCATGAAGATTTTCCACTGTGTTTTTTTCCCCCCAAAGTGTTCTTGTTTTAGCTCTGATGTTTAGATCTTATCTGTTTTATGTTAATTTTATATATGGTATTAAAAAAAAAAAAAAAGGATCAACTTCTTTTGCATGTGAATATCCAGTTTTCCCAGCACCATTTATTGAAAAGACTGCCTCTTCTTCATTGAATGGTCTTGACACCCATTAATCTATATGTCTGTCTTTACTACATTGTTTTGATTATTGTAGATTTATAGGCATTTGCCACTCATTTATTTTCCACATGAACTTTAAAATAATTTCTTCCATTCCTTCAAATCCATGGTAATTCCTAATGGGCAATAATTACTAAATAATTTGAGAATGACTTTTTATAGTAAATTTTCCCAGCTAGAAATATTGTTCACCTTTCCATAGAATCATTTCTTGATCTTTAAGAATTCATCTTTTTCCTCATATAATTTAGGGATATTAAATTTATTATTTTTAATAATTCTGTGAACATAATTCACTACATCAATAAAGTAAGGGAGAGAACCCATAGGATCATACAAACAGATGCCTCCAAAAAAAACACTTTATGAAAATCAGTAGCCATTCCTAATAAAATTCTGCAAAATAGGAATGTAAGTAGAAGACATGAACATAATAATGCCTTTTTGGCAAAAACTAGTGATACAGATATTAATTGCTGGAGTATTCAAATTAGAAACTAGACAAAAAGTCCACTATTACAAGGGTACCCTTTTCTCCACATCCTCACCAACACTTGCTATTTCTTTTTTTTAAATAATAGCTATTCTAACAGTTATGAGGTGATACCGCATTGTATTTTGATTTGCATTTCCCTGATGATTATCGATGTAAACACGTTTACATGGACCTGTTGGCCATCTGTATGTCTTCTCTGGGAAAATGTCTATTCAGATTGTCTGCCGATTTTTTAATCTGATTTTTTTTTTTTTGCTATTGAGTTGTATGATTTTCTTATTTATTTTTGGGTATTAACCCCTTAACAGATATATGATTTGCAAATATTTTCTCCCATTCAGTAGATTGCCTTTTCATTTTGCTGACGGTTTCCTTTGCTGCACAATAGTTTGCTTGTTTGTTTGTTTGTTTATTTTATTGCTGGGTAATCACCATGGTGTGGATGTACCACAGTTTGTTTAATCATCCACAGGTCGAGAGACGTCGCAATTGTTTCTTTCTAGTTTTGGGCTGTTATGAATGAAAGTGGTATAAGCATTCCCGTACGAGGTTTTGTGTGTGCTGTTCTCATCCTGGCAACTGATCCTGATACTGTGGCTGGCTGGTATTTATGACTTTCCTCTTGTTCCCGTGTCTTAATAGTAGCTAACATTTACAGAGTGTTTGCAACGTGCTGGGCCCTGTCCTAAGAGCTTTACAAGTATTACTCACATAATTCTCAAATAGCCACTCGAGGTCTGAGCTATTATTATCCACATTTTACAGGTGTGGAAACTAAAGGAGAGAGGGGCACACAGAGTGCATGTGTTGGCGCCCAGCTTTGAGCCCAGGTAGCCTGGCACCAGAGCTCAGCCTCTAAACCACTCAGTTAGACAGCCAGGGCTCAGATGGCTCTTTCCTTATGGAGCAGCGGTTCTCAACCTGTGGGTCGCGACCCCTTTGGCAGTCGAACGACCCTTTCACAGGGGTCGCCTAAGACCATCCTGCATATCAGATATTTACATTATGATTCATAACAGTAGCAACATTACAGTTATGAAATAGCAATGAAAATAATTTTATGGTTGGGTCACAACATGAGGAACTGTATTTTTAAAGGGCCAGAAGGTTGAGAACCACTGTTATGGAGCGACCTACACCTTCACTCCTGGAGGATCTGAGCGCTCAGTTATCTGACTTCTGCTGCTTTAGTCTTTTGTTAATTTAACTCTAGCCATGGAGGTACGAGGCATCCCTGGGGTATCTCCCTCCCTGACCCTGCCATAGGACAGGACATTATTATTTCTAAATCATTAGGATCAATCACCCAGCTAATATCTTGTCCCCCATTTCTGCCCCAAATGACTGGGTAGTTGTCTCCGGTTCCAGTTCAAGGAACTATTGATGTCTCCTCTTTGTACTGGATGCCAAACCTCAAAACCAACAGAGCCCAGAGTTGAGGCCTGTAAGCAAAAATGTTGTGGATGGGTTATTAGGGGAAAGAGTGAGAGGTTCCATCCCACCTCTCTCTGTTCCTGGGCCCAGCATGGACTCTGGTTGCTGGTTCAGAGGATAAACTATACTCTAGACTTGGAAGGTTTGGCCATAACTATCTTCCTGTAATATAAGCTGGAATGATTTTTCTTCTCAATGTCTTTCCTGCGTAACTTCTCCTGGAGCCATTAGAACAGACTGAGGAAGGAGATGCTATTTGGCAAGAGAGGGAAAGCTAGAGAGCACGCCAGGGCACCCAGTGGCTTCTTTCTTTCTCCGGGATCTTCTCAGGATCCACCCTACTTGAGGGTGAGGAACCCTGGGGCTTGTGAGACCTGGGCCAGCTAGGTGCTTTGGGTCTCAAAATCACGAGGTGTCCCACGGTCCCATATTTGGTTTCTATTGGGACCAGAAGTTCTCAAAAGACCACCAAGGGAAGAACTGTTACTTGCTCAAGTGGCCTGGGCCTCAGCATCCCTTTTGGGCCACCTCCTGGATTTGCTTGCCACAGCCTCCTGGATCCCCCCAATTTGTCAAGCAGCGCTGGTCCCCTGAGTGAAAAGGCCCCCAGGGGTGGTGTACTTGAACTGCTGCTGGGAGCAGCCAGAGACCCCACCCTCAGAACACTGCCTCTTCTCAGACTCCAAGTGCAGCCCTGGCTGCACCAGCGGAGCTTGAGTCGGGAGCTTCTGCAGCTTGGGACCAACCCCCATCCTCACCTGCCCCCTCATCAAGCAAAGCCCACTCCCCACTGTCCCTCCTTCTCTGTGTCAGAGTCCTCCTTGGGCCCACCTGGCTGTCCAAGCAAGTCATATGCTTGCTCCTGGCTGCAAGGGGACCCGGGAAAGTGAGCATCTGGCCTCTGGTTCCTGTAGGGGCGGTGGGTTCTGTCTCCCAATAAACATAAAAAGGGCTACATTGTCCTGGCTGGTTTGGCTCAGTGGATAGAGCGTCGGCCTGAGGACTGAAGGATCCCCGGTTCGATTCTAGTCATGGGCACATGCCCGGGTTGTGGGCTCGATCCCCAGTGGGGGGCATGCAGGAGGCAGCTGATCAATGATTCTCATCATTGATGTTTCTATCTCTCTCTTTCCCTCTCCCTTCCTCTCTGAAATCAACAAAAATACATATATAAAAAAATATATTTTTAAAAATATATTTTTAAAAGGGGGCTACATGCCCTAGCTGGTTTGGCTCAGTGGATAGAGTGTCAGCCTGCGGACTGAAGGGTCCCAGGTTTGATTCCGGTCAAGGGCACATGCTTGGGTTGCAGGCTCGATCCCCAGTAGGGGATGTGCAGGAGGCAGCCAATCAATGATTCTCTCTCATCATTGATGTTTCTCTCTCTCTCTCCCTCTCCCTTCTTCTCTAAACTCAATAAAAATATTTTTTTAATAAAGTGGGGGGTGGGGGGGAGAGCTACATATGCTAGCCAGTCCCAAACAATACAACACAAAGACCCATCTCAAGGAGCTGTTGTGAGGTTTGTACGACTTACTACTTTCCTGTGTAGTGGTCACAGACACAGTCTGAAGCCAACCGCCTGGATTCAGATTCCGGGCCCTGCTCCTCACCAGCAGCATGACTTAGAGCGCGTTACATCCCGTTGGGATGTTGTAACTTGCTTCTCTGTAAGACGGGCACACCCAGAGTGCCACCTGGTAGGGTGGTTGTAAGGATCGCATAAAGCAGAGCATGTAAAGAGCGTAGAGAAGCACCTGGCACAGAGGAAGCTTTTAGCTTCGGGCGTGCGGTTCACGTCTTCGTGTTTACGTGCGTAGCCGTAGACAGTACCAAGGACAAATGAAGCATTTTCTAGGTGATAGCTGTTGTGGTTCTCGTTATTACCTGTTTCTTGCCTCCCTGTCCAGGTGTGTCTGTGGACTGCATCCTAGAAGTGGATTCCTAGATAAAGTGCATGCACAGTTTACCTGGGGAAAGGTACTGGCGAATCGCGTTTGTTGGCACGGTACCAGTTGACACTCACCAATCCCGAGTGAGTGCGCCCTTTTCCTCGTGTTCTCACCAATCCTGGATTTTAACCTGTTACACGGTCACTCATCGAAAAGGCAGCGGTGTTACTGTATTTATTCACTATTCAACTTTGAAATGATGCATGTATTTCAAGTTTACGATAAAATTTTTAAAAATGCACCATTGATGCCGAAACCGGTTTGGCTCAGTGGATAGAGCGTCGGCCTGCGGACTGAAAGGTCCCAGGTTCGATTCCGGTCAAGGGCATGTACCTGGGTTGCGGGCATATCCCCAGTAGGAGATGTGCAGGAGGCAGCTGATCGATGTTTCTCTCTCATCGATGTTTCTAACTCTCTATCTCTCTCCCTTCCTCTCTGTAAAAAATCAATAAAATATATTTTTTTTAAAAATGCACCGTTGATACATGATGTGAAAAATAAAAATTGCTCTCTATAATCCCAGTCCTCAGAGGTCAACACTGTAGTTGCATTTGGTATAATAAAAAAATCTTTATCTCCACAAATTCTCTCCTATTATCATATAACCCCATGCATAATATGATCAAATTAATTAACGTACATACCAATTAAATATTACATCTAAAGTAATATATAAAATAATCAAGTTAATTAATTAAGACTATATGGTTTAACTGATTAGTTTTATATATAGCTTTCATTAAATGGGACCATAGTGTTTTCTGCTTTCCCCCCTCAGCATATTTCTTGGCTATCTTTCCATGCCAGTATATAGAAAGCTATACGATATGGATGTTTCGTGACATGTGTAACTATTCCTCTATTGGTTTTTTCCAACTTTTCACTATTGTTAACAAGTTGCAATGAACATCCTATTCATATATCTGAGTACTCGTCTATTTCCACAGAGTAGGTCACTAGAAGTGGATTCCTATTAAAAATGATGCTTGGCCGAAACCGGTTTGGCTCAGTGGATAGAGCGTCAGCCTGCGGACTGAAGGGTCCCGGGTTCGATTTCGGTCAGGGGCATGTACCTGGGTTGCGGGCACATCCCCAGTAAGGGGTGTGCAGGAGGCAGCTGATCGATGTTTCTAACTCTCTATCTCTCTCCCTTCCTCTCTGTAAAAAATCAATAAAATATTTTTTAAAAAAATGATGCTTGGTGTTGCTAAATTGTCTTATAAAAATGTTCCACAATTTAATACTCTTGCCATTAAAGTACAAGAATGCCCTTTCTCACACTCTCTCCAACCTATATATATCACAATTTTTTTTTATTTTTTAAGATCATATATTTTCACAAGCATTTCTCTCATTACTAATGAGATTGGGATCCTTTTTATGTTTGTTAGCCGTTGATCCTTCGTTTTCATATCCTTGGAATCTTTTTCTCTGTGTGTTGTTTGTCTTTTTCTAATTGATTGGTTGGAGATCTTTGTGTTTTAGGAGCAATCAACGTTTTCCCGTTTAAGCCTCTTTAAACTCCGGTTTCTGAGCAGACTTTTGACAAGCGGGGAATCTTTTTCTCTGTGTGTTGTTTGTCTTTTTCTAATTGATTGGTTGGAGATCTTTGTGTTTTAGGAGCAATCAACGTTTTCCCGTTTAAGCCTCTTTAAACTCCGGTTTCTGAGCAGACTTTTGACAAGCGGAAAGAGGAACTACCACCGTATTCCTTTCCCAGGGTGGCCCTTTCCACATTTCTACTCATGGCTGTGACCCTGGGCAGGTCCTGGCGGAAACAGCAGGATAGAGATGGTGCACGGGAGCCAGAATCCAGGACAGGCCCACGGTTTTTCCCAGGCCTCCCTCCGATTCCAGGTAGAACTGGAGACGGGTCTGTCAACCTGGGGGGATGCCGGTCTTGCTGGGACTCTTGGAGACATATCCCCCACCTCCTTCCCGGGCAATATCTTTGTGCTGAGCTGACAAAACCAGGGTCCTGGGCTCCTCAGGACATTGGGGGGATATGTTCCTGCTTGTCTGGAGCTGCAGTAGAGAAGCTGGCTCAGAGATCTGACTCCAGGGACCAAAGGACCTGCCAGCCTCAAATAGAAATGGCTTTTAACTTCCTTTGGATATTTTCTTTACAGTATTGTAACATGTCCAGATTGAGGCTACCCTCAGGGTTTTCATGGCTTAATTGGGGCCATTAACTAAGACTGATGCAATTCTTTCTTTCCAGGGCTCTTAACTGAGATTGCGAGAGCCAAGTGGACCGCTGTAAAGGCGGAGATGATTGCATGAAAGTCGCTTTATGGCTCTGGTCTCAGCTCTTCTGGAGCCAGGCGTGGCCCCTGAGGAGGCTGGGGTGGGGGGTAGGGGGGGCAAGCTTTCGCCTGAGTCCCTGTAACCTAGGTTGGCTGGTACCTCTTCTAGGCCACAAGATTAGTTTGCAAACCCACATCACCTTCTTCCCTGTGGATTAGATGTGTAGCAAGACATGTAACCTCATTTCTGTCTGGTGAGACCCTTCTTCACTTTAACAGAAGACCAGTCTTTAAGGTACCACCCTTTCTCACCTACGTGAGATGAACAAGATTTTAGAGATTTATCAGAAGAGACAATAGACGGCCCAAACCAATATGCTCAATTAATATTTGACAAAGGAGGCAAGAACATACAATGGAGCCAAGATAGTCTCTTCAATAAATGGTGTTGGGAAAATTGGACAGATATATGCAAGAAAATGAAACTAGACCACCAACTTACACCATACACAAAAATAAACTCAAAATGGATAAAGGACTTAAATGTACGACAGGAAACCATAAAAATTCTAGAAGAATCCAAAGGCAACAAAATCTCAGACATATGCCGAAGCAATTTCTTCACTGATACAGCTCCTAGGGCACTTGAAACTAAAGAGAAAATGAACAAATGGGACTACATCAAAATAAAAAGCTTCTGCACAGCAAAAGAAACGATCAACAAAACAACGAGAAAACCCACTGTGTGGGAAAACATATTTGCCAATGTCTTATCTGATAAGGGCCTAATCTCCAAAATTTATAGGGAACTCATACAACTTAACAAAAGGAAGATAAACAATCTAATCAAAAAATGGGCAAAGGACCTAAATAGACACCTTTCAAAAGAGGACATTCAGAAAGCCAAGAGACATATGAAAACATGCTCAAAGTCACTAATCATCCGAGAGATGCAAATCAAAACAACAATGAGGTACCATCTCACACCTGTCAGACTGGCTATCATCAACAAATCAACAAACGACAAGTGTTGGAGAGGATGTGGAGAAAAAGGAACACTTGTGCACTGCTGGTGGGAATGCAGACTGGTGCAGCCACTATGGAAGACAGTATGGAGTTTCCTCAAAAAACTGAAAATGGAACTCCCATTTGACCCTGTGATCCCACTTCTAGGAATATATCCCAAGAAACCAGAAACACCAATCAGAAAGGATATATGCACCCCTATGTTCATAGCAGCACAATTCACCATAGCTAAGATCTGGAAACAGCCTAAGTGCCCATCAGTAGATGAATGGATTAGAAAACAGTGGTACATCTACACGATGGAATACTATGCTGCTCTAAAAAGGAAGGAACTCTTACCATTTGCAACGGCATGGATGGAACTGGAGAGCATTATGCTAAGTGAAATAAGCCAGTCAATGAAGGAAAAATACCACATGATCTCACTCATTCATGGATAATAGAGACCATTATAAACTTTTGAACAATAATAGATACAGGGGCAGAGCTGCCTCAAACAGATTGTCAAACTGCAGCGGGAAGGCCGGGGAGGGTTGGGGGACAGGAAGTAGGGGGGTAAGAGATCAACCAAAGGACTTGTATGCATGCATACAAGCATAACCAATGGACGAAAGACACTGGGGGATAGGGGAGGCTAGGGGACTGTCTAGGGCGGGGGGGGGGGGATGGACACATATGTAATACCCTTTGTATTACTTTAAGCAATAAAAAAAAAAGAGACAATAGAAAGGTATGGACCCTCTTTAGATCTTGATTCAAATAAGTAAACTGTAATACAAACATGCATGTGACAGTAGGGGAAATTTGAACCCTGAACAGATATTGACATGGAATCGAACCTGCCACCCTTTGGTGTATGGGACGATGCTCCAACCAACTGAGCTCCCCGGCCAGAGGCAAAGAGAATATTTCCGAGTGGAATGGAGGTGGAGAGGAAGGCCTCCAAGGGCCTCTCACATGGCAGAGGGCATTGGCTTTTATTGTATTTACCTTGTTGCCTTGAGCTTGAACGTGTAGGGCGCGGCTATAGGATTAAGCCTGGGACTGACCTGTTGGCAAAGCCACAAACAAGTCCCAGCTTAGGGGACACAGCCCTCTTAGAATAATTAGGCTTGACCCTATGAGGCTCCCTAGATCTTATCTGGGCAGCTAATGGGCTGAGGGAGATGTAAGCAAGCCCTGCCAAAACAAGGGAAACTCACAAGACCATTGTAACTATGGTAACCACTACCTTGTTTACCTCTGGCTATAAAATAAAGGCTCAGCTTGCTGGCTGGGTCTCTCTCTGTGGCCTCAGCCAGGCACAGGAGATCCACCTAGACCCAGCTTATTCTCTTTGTCTTTTCTACATCCTTCACCGCCCTCACTCAGGCTTGCGGAACCCTTGGCTCAGCTGGCTCCGCACAGAACTCAGGGAGGTGCTGTGAGATGAGTGTGAACAGCTGGATGAATGAGTAAAACTGCTTCCTTGATGTGAGATGAAAAGGCTATGTAAATACCTCTCCAGGTTGGCTGTGGGCGGTACCTGCCCTAACTGCTGGGGTACAGGGCTCAGGCCCACCCTGGTCACACCCGGTAACAGGTCAGTAAACGCTACTCCCTTCCTCTGAGGTAGGTCCTATAGTTGGTCTGTTAAATGTTAAATGACAGCTGTTAAAACGAGCAGGTTCGGCCTCAGAAACTCTGCTTAGCTCCCCAAAACCTCAACCTGTCCAGCCAGTCCTGCTCCAGGCCTCGCAGGCCGCCACCTGGCCCGCTACAGGCATTTTGTCGGCCTTTGTGTGGTGGGTGTTTTTAGTTCCTTGCATACAGTTCTGTGCCTGTGTGTCCCAGAGAATCCTGTCGAATGTCCCGCTCTCAGTCACCCTGCATTTTCCTGCTTCCTTCATAGCACTTACCTGAAACGATGTTACTTGTTTATATGTTGACTTGGTCATTGGCCGCCTCCCTTAGAAGGTTACCTCTATGACCACAGAAACTTTGTCTTGTTCACCACTTTCTTTGCCAAAAGAGAAATGTTTGTGGAGCGCAAGAGCAAATGAATGATGGAGCATGCGCGCGTGTGTCTCCAGAGGACTCGGTAGGCCGGTTGGTGGGGCAGCTGCAGGGAGGACGGGACCATGGTCGGTCCTCCCCGTGGGCTCCCCCATGGCCGTCACCTGCACCACATATGATCTTCCATCCTTCATTTCTCTCTCTCTCTCTCTCTCTCTCTCTCTCTCTCTCTCATTGGGGTTTTGGTTACTGTTATAATAAGGTTATGGTCATAAGGAAACCCCTGTAATGTGTGGAAATAATTATTGTGTGAAATGTTTGCTGTGTGAAGACCCCAATACTCTGTAACTTCCAAAATGTGGTGAACACCCCCCTATCCTGATGTGAACGCCCTAAGCCCTTAAAGCGTAAACACCCTGCTCCTGGCATAAGGCACACCATCTGGCCCACACTGATAAGACACGAGTTGTTTACTACTGGCTAGATAAGCACCAGATTTTCTCCAGTGGACGTCTCCTGCCTGATGAGAGGAGGACTCCACGGCACTCCATGAGACCAGCCCCTGATTGACTGCTCTGCTGTGTGAGCCTGAACCAACTGCGGCCGCCTGTCTGTCTCCGTCTTCGTCGTCCGCCTGTCTGTCTCCGTCTTCGTCATCCGTCTTTCGGTGTGCATCGCCGGGTGGCCTTTGCCGGAGCCTAGGACCCACTAGAAATAGGTAAATAAACCCTGTGTGACTGCATACTAATTCTGTCTTGTGTGTTCATGTGTTCCGGTTCGGCTCAGCTGTCTAGACATTGAAGTACCGGGGGGTAGGCCGTTATTGCTGACTCCTGGTCACCTGCGTTTGTCCCACTAAGTCTAGACAGATAAATAATTGGGATAGTTACTAAGGTAATATATGCTCATTAGTTTAAAAAATACAGAAGTAAAGCAAGTAAACGTGGATTTTCGATCCCTCCTCCCAGTGCCTCTCCAGGCAACCATGGTTAGCCCTTGGATGCATGCCCTTCAGTCCTTCCTCCCTCACAGGCGCCTCCACTCCTCCTCCTCCTCCTCCTCATGAAGACCCCCCTGCTCCGTCAGGAACATCTGTTCTCCACTCTTCTCCCCACTTCAGAGCAAGAGCCTCTCTGTCCTGAGGCTTCCAAAAACAGATGCCAAACCCTCGCCATTCCTTCTGGTCCCCCCTGACCCCTCTCCTCCAACACGAAGCACAGCACAGCGGGCTTGGGAAAGTGAACATTTTGTACACCTTTGCATCTGGGGCCGTGAGTCTGGGTAGAAACCCTGAGGTGAGGGTGCCCTGGAGGAGCCACGGAGACCCGCCAGGTCAGAGCAGAGCATGAAAGAACTGGCAGTCAACCACAGGCTCTGGAACGAGCAAAAGAGCTGCTTTGGGGAGTTAAACATTCCAGAGCTTTTGGTAAGAGGCTGGCGATGAGGTGTCTTGGGTGCTGGGCTACTTCAAGCCAAAAAGCAGGCGAGTAGAGAGGAGGTAGGAGATGGGGCCCCCGGAGAAGGGGAGCCCGAGGGGCAGGATGAAGGCAGGGTGAGTGGAGGCAGCCAGGGGACTAGCAAAGGGGAGGAAGCAGCTCTGAGGGGCCACCGTCTGCAGGGCAGCTGCGCCCGGGCTGACTGGCGGTGCAGTGGTGAGGACGCAGGCCCAGGAAAGGGCCACGGGTGGTGAGTGATGCTGGGGATGGGAGGGGACCCCTGCCCTGGGCAGCCTCAGGGGATCTTCCTTTGTGGACTCATGACCCTTCCTCACCCATGGGAGCCAGAGGGACAGACACCCTTCACACTGGGGACCAGTTTGGCCTCCTTCCCTCCACTCCGGTTCAGAAACCCTGTGGCCCTTTCCACTGGCGACCTCAAGCCCAAATGTGTCCCTATCACTGCCCAGTAAGCACTGCGCCAGAACGTTCATCAGGGGGATGAAAATGACTGTGGACACGGCTCCTGGAAGAGTGGGGCAGGGGTCACCCTGTTGGGCAGCCACCTGGGAGAAAAGAGGGAGCTTGGCCTCAGGATGGAGACCAGTTTGGGGGAGTTCCCTTGTCCAGACATTCCAACCCCGGCGACTCCGGAGGAGGCAGCCCAGAGAGAGTTACAGACCAGGCCTCGGTCTGGCTCCTGTTCTTCAGCAAGCGGCTGCCGTTTGCCTGGCACCGTGGCCTGGCCCTGGGACACTGGAGTCGCAGGCTCAGTGCCCTGGTCCTCACTGAATCCGTAGCTGGGGGCTCCCTCCTGGATCGATGAAGACCCTGAGACTTGTGACTGGTCCTAGGTCAGCTAGGGACGGAGGCCGCCTGGGGGCTGCCCCTGGGCCCTGGACCCTGGGGAGCTGCTGAGGCACCAGCTGGGACGTGAGGGGGAGGCACTCCCCGTCCGCCTCCTGAGGTTTAGGGAGGTAATATAATGGGCATTGAGGAGTTTCCCTCGTTTAGAAGGGAATGAATGGGCAGGAGAAAGTGGAACCTGGACTCGCTGTCAGTCCTGGTTCCTGGCAGGCAGCTGCGGCAGGAAGACGGGGGGTTGCGGGCCGTGGGAGGGCAGGACTGGGCCTGGTGGAGCACATGTGTCTGGGATAAGAGGACCATCCCAGGGGAGAGCTGACTTGGCTGTGCGAGGAGAAGCAAGCAGGCCCACCGCTCCTGGTGCCCCTAAACGCCGGCAGACAAGTCCAAGGCCAGGCCCAAGGAGGCCCAGGAACACGTGCAGGACATGGGCGCTCACACTATCACACCACCCACAGGGCACATGGCACATGCCCACACAGGCTGAGTCTCCTGGCAGGCACACGTCCCATAAGCACACAGAACACGCCCAGGTCCAGAAACACATATACATCCACACAGGCGCACTCACACAGAACAGAAGCACAGATGCACGCAGGCACATACTCAGACACAGACACAGGCACACACTCACGCAGCCACATACACAGAAGCGCCCACAGGGGCACCACGGAGGTGACAGGAGCACGCACAGGCTCAGACACAAACTCACACATGCCCAGGCACCCATGAAGGAGATACACACGCAGGCACAACACAGAGCTGCATGTGCACAGGCACATGCACACACACACACACACACACACACACACACACACACTCCCTGTAACTCAAACTCCAGCTGCCCAGCCATGTGAGAGTTCCTGGCCAGCTGCCCTTAGTCCTTCCCTCTGGCTGCAGCCCGGCCCTCCCTCAGCTCCGCCCAAACCCAATGGTCACATAAATTCCTTCCCTTTCGCCTGGCCCGGGACAGCCTCCCAGGAACCTCTGCCTCTGACTACAGCGCAGCTTCCCTCCTCTGCCCGCTCCTGGCAGACCCAGCAGGACCCAAACGTACCAGCCAGCAGCATGGGTAAGGAGCGGGCCTCCGCACCACAGCCCGGACCACCTGCAGGAAGCGGCAGAAACCTGGGCTGGGGGCAGCTGGTTACGGAACAGAGGGCTGGATCCGGACCCTCTGTCCCCTCCTCCTCCCCACACCTGCATGTACTGGCTGAGCCCACGTGAGGTTTGGAGGTGCTGGGGAGGGGGGCAGAGGGACTGCTGGGAAAGGTGACCGCTGGCTCCCCAGCTACAGCCTGGGGACAGGGCACCTTTCTGCAGCTGAGAAGAGCCGGTCTGGACACTTGGGAGTGGAACCTCTGGGCCCCTGGCAGTCACCACAAGAGGCACAATCCTGATTTCAGCCCTGGGCCAGCTGCTTTCTTGGGGAGCAGGGAGCCCAGGCCTCCAATGCACAGGCTTGCTCTCTAGCTACCCCAGATCCCCAGTCCCTCCTGGGCGGGGCGGGGGCGGGGGGAGCCCACAGTCTCTCCCAGGGGCCTGTTGCCTCACCACCATCCTCTCAGTCGCCAAAGTCCTCCCCTTCCCCCGTCCATGGGAGTGGATGTCAGGCTGAGGAGGAGTTTGGGTCTGAAAGTGTCAAAGTCCTTGTCCCCTTAAATCTGGCTCCCTCCTGGGCTGGCAGGATGCCCAGCAACCAGCCTGGCATTGGGAAAACTTAATGAGCTTCCCTGGGTCCACCTCAAGCCCAAAGATGTTCAGAGATCTCGGCCTGAGATGCTTGGAGGGGGTGGGGTGGGGGGGCGGGTTCCAGGAAAAGGCTGATGCTCCCTGGCTGAGGGGCGACCATGCAGGCGGGATCACCTCCTTCGTACCTTCACTCTCAGACTCTGCTCGGCTTGGCAGGGCTTGTATCTCTGTCTTCACATCTGGAGGATTGAATCTCCTTCCCTCTCTGTGTCCAGACCCTCCTTCCCCTCCCCCGCGTCTTCCCTGCCACGTTCTGACCGCCTCCCCTTAATTCCTTTGGACTGGACCTCTCTCACCCTGCCCCCACCTCCCACTCCCCCCCCCCCGCCCACTCAGGGCACCAAGTGGGAATCTGCCTGGGACCCCCACCCCTTCCTGGTACCTACCCATGCCTACATCAGGATGGATGGTCTCTCCTTTTCAAAAGTCCTCCTGCGCACAGGTGTATTTGACCTTCATAGCCCCCTAGAGAAGAAGGTCGGATATTATCACCCACTTCTAACAAGTGCAGGGGAGAAAGCGGAGAGAGTGGTTTTCACATCTGGACTCTCTAACGCTGCCGCTGCCTCTCGGCCGCCTAAGCCCTGGGCAGCTGCGAGGGGTGGGACCTGCTCCCTGGCTGAAGGCCTGGGTCCAGGCACAGTGCCGGCTCCGCCCTGGCTCCTTCTGGCTCCCCACGTGCGGCCCCAGCTGTCAGGACACTGGACAGAGGGCCCAGGCCTGAGAGCTGCGCGCAGGGACTGCCGCCAGCCTGCAGCGGCCTCTGTGGCTCCTCCTCCCGGTCAGGCCCGAACCCTGATGCCCGATGCCAGGCCCCGCAGCCCTCCTTCCCAGCAGTTGACTTTCTCCCCATAGATCAGTGTGGCTTCTCTGGCTTCAGGGACAGGAGAGCCGCTCCCTACAGCCCTGGTGGGTGGGCTTTCAGAGCGGGCCAAACCCTCTATTGTGCATAAGAAGAAAGGGGGGCCCACCCAGAGGCAAGCCTGGTCTAAGGACATCCAGGAGCCCGGAAGCCTTAAAGGGCAGCCTCCTAAGCCTCACCAGACCCTGACGAGACCAGTTGTATAATCCAGGCTCTGGCCAGGCCTGGGGTCAGGACCCAGAGGGGAGTGGCCCCGTCCCTGGAACAGGGTTTTTGGGGAAGGAAGTGAACAGCGCCACTCTGGGCTGCTCCTGGGGAACAGCCAGTTTTTTCTGGCCCAGCCCTCTCGGTTACTTCCGTGAGAAGCAGATGCGGGCGAGGCTAAGTCATGGGCCTCAGCTCCCGTGTTTACTGCGTGACCAACTGAAAATGGGACCCACGTCCACAGCATAACCACTGCGCCATCCAGCCTCCACTGCACTGGTCCTTCTCCTGCCCTCCCCAGGGTCCTGTTGAGTGTCTGTCCACCTTCAGGTCACATGTCTACAGCCCCTGTGGTCACACCCAGCACCATCAGGGCTTTGAGGTGCTGAGAGGACGATTGGAGTGACTGGAGGGGCTGCAGTAGGGCAGGACCTGGGACAGCAAGTCTGCCTTGGCCATGGGAGGGTGTGGGTTGCAGCTGGTGGGGAGGAAGCTTCACCTCCAGAGTGTGGTCCAGCCCCCATGCCCACCATTTCCGCAGCCACCAAGTGCGGGAGCTGTGGACCCGGGTACCCTAGTCCTCTGGAGGCCATGAAAGGTAAGGGGGCCCTATTGGAGACTCCACCTTGGGAAGGAACGCTGCAAGCCAGCGCCCTCTACTGATGCCTCACCTGCTGCGGGTGGGGGACCTCAGACCCCGGCCTCCCCCCTCAGGCATGGCCAGCGCTGTCCCTGCCATTCATCTCCACCCACCATCCCCACGGCCTGCCTTCTACCCCCAGGGCCCAGGGAAGAGATTGTCTACCTGCCCTGTATTTACCGAAACACGGGCATTGAGGCCCCGGATTATCTAGCCACAGTGGACGTTGACCCTAAGTCTCCCCAGTATTGCCAGGTAGGTGGGGCTTGGGCAGCAAAGTACCCCACGATGCTTGCTGCAGCCTGGCCCCAGGATGCCCTTCCGCAGCTCCTCGCTCCTTCGTCCTCCTGAGTATGGGGCGGGGGCGGGGAGGGGGGCAGCTGTTCACCGCACAAGGCACCCCAGAGGTGCGAGGGGAGAGTGAGGGTCCAGCCTGCTCTGCACTGCAAGCCAAAGTGGGTCCGGCGGGCACCTGTTCCCTAAGCGAGCAGGGGCGAGGCCTGGCTGAGCACCTCCCTCTGCCCCTTGCCCACCCGAGGTCATCCACCGGCTGCCCGTGCCCAACCTGAAGGACGAGCTGCACCACTCGGGGTGGAACACGTGCAGCAGCTGCTACGGGGACAGCAGCAAGGCCCGCAGCAAGCTGGTGCTGCCCTGCCTCATCTCCTCCCGCGTCTACGTGGTGGATGTGGGCACCGAGCCCCGCGCCCCGAAGCTGCACAAGGCATGTCCTCTGCCCCTGCCGCGTGGGGACCCTGATGTACCCACCACCCTGGGCGGCTAAATCAGCACCATGGGGCAGGGACTGGAGGGCAGTGGGGGCTTCTTGTTTGGGCTCTGAGACGGGAGAGCATTTTCCCAGCCAGTCAGGAGCCCAGGGCCTCCCTTAGGCAAGAGCCTGCGATCCTTCCCCCCAACACTCGGTTGCGTTCCCTCCTCCGCGGGCACGCGCTGCCGCTGCCGGTGTGCAGTGGACGCTGCCATTGACCCGGGGCTGAGGGGGTGAAGCCAGTGCTTTCTGCCTCAGGAGCTGGCAGTCCCTCTGACGCTCTCTTGTTGCTAAGTGACCAGACTGAATCCCGGCCACATTCCCACAGGGAAACTGTGTCCTTTTGAAGGAAAAGAGACTGGTCAGCAGGAAGAAACGGGGGAGGGGCAGTGAAGGAGTGGGGCGTGGGGACTCCCAGGCCTGTAAGATTCTCCTGCCACTCCTTTCCCCTCCCCAGGTCATTGAGCCTGAGGACATCCATGCCAAGTGTGGCCTGGGCTACCTTCACACCAGCCACTGCCTGGCCAGTGGGGAGGTGATGATCAGCACCCTGGGAGACCCCAAGGGCAATGGCAAAGGTACCTGCTGGCACTGCAGCACATCTCGGGGGTGGGGGCAGGGGAGGGGCAGGTCCCAAGCTGGGGAAGGATGGATAATCTTCCAGGGAGAACCAGGGGGCTTGGTCTCACCCCACATTTAAACTACAGTCAAGTAACTTCAGCTCTTTCCATTGTTTCTATGAAAATGAGCCTTGACTAATGAATTCACTTCAAAGTCATAGCTAGAACAGGCTGCCGTGGGCAACGTATGTGCACAGATATGGCCCCAGAGAACACAGTCATTTACATCATCCTTCATGCATTATGAGCAAATCTCACAGTTCTTGGGAACCTGAATCTCTACATTTGCTATGTCTGTTATGGTGATCGGAGCTGACACTTATAAAATGTCTTATGTGGCAGACACAGCCCAGGAGATGGGTGCAACTATGATGTTTAGGTAGGGGCGGAGGGGTGGGCAGTTTGGAGTGAAATGTCCGTTAAGGTCATTGAGTTAATGTTATGGCACTAAGTCTACTTAACTGCTTTTTCCGGGAGACGGTAGGACCATGACATTCCTAGACTTTTTTTTAAAAGAATCATTTATTGATTTTTAAGGACGAGGGAGAGAGAGAGGAGAAAACATCAATTAACTGTCTCTTGCATGCAAGCACCCCAGGCATGTGCCCTGACCAGGAATCAAACCGGCAGCTTTTTGGTGCAAGGGACGACGCCCAACAAACTGAGCCACACTGGTCAGGGCCACCTTCCTACATTTAATGACATTAGGAGTAGACATCGGATTGTATTAAAAAAAAAAAAAAAAAAGAAGTGTCAACCTGTCATAACATACACAGCAAGGAAAAAACATTGGGTGTTCACGTTGACTTACAAATAAATATAATCTGTCTGCTCTATAAAAAAATAAATCAAGGGAGCAGACCGAAGCTTAGACTCCAGCAGGAATCCCACACCGACAGTGGGAGGCGAGATGAGAGAAGCACAGGGTGTGGAGTCCCAGAAGGTCTCTTGGCTCAATGGCAGGAAAACATCCCCTGTGGTCTGGGAGAGGGATGAAGTGGGATGTGAGGTAGGGGCACCAACCAAGTCCCCACCTCCCACCTGACACTCTTGGTGAGACCCCTTTGGACGCCTGACTTTAAGGAGCTGACACCCCCAGTGAGAGGAGAGGGCGCCAGGCAGTGGAGTTGATGCCTATTGGACCTGCCTGGGGTGAGGCTGGGCGGGGGCCCTCTGTCTGGACTGCCCCTACTGCCACCTACTTGCTTCCCTGCTCAGGGGGTTTCGTGCTGCTGGATGGAGAGACCTTTGAGGTGAAGGGGACGTGGGAGAAGCCTGGGGGTGCTGCGCCTTTGGGTTATGACTTCTGGTACCAGCCTCGACACAATGTCATGATCAGCACCGAATGGGCAGCTCCCAACGTTTTAAGAGAAGGCTTCAACCCCGCCGATGTGGAGGCTGGTGAGAATGGCCCCAGGGGTCAGCAGGAGCGTGGGCACATGCCCTCTTTCTGCTCCCAAACCCCACTCTCCAACCCCTCGCTTCCCTCCCGTGGACCCCAGCCCCTTGGGTGAAGGGAGAGGATGTGCTGAGTGCTCTGATGGCTCGAGTGTCCTGCTCCCACCAACCCATATCCAACTTTCTGCCCAGGGTCGGGCCCCAGCGGTTGCCCATGCCCTCCTGCCCCAAATCTGAGCCCATCCTCTGGCCGCGTTCCCACGCAGGACTGTATGGAAGCCACCTGTACGTGTGGGACTGGCAGCGCCACGAGATCGTGCAGACCCTGCCTTTACAGGACGGGCTCATCCCCCTGGAGATCCGCTTCCTGCACAACCCAGCTGCTGCCCAGGGCTTCGTGGGCTGTGCCCTCAGCTCCAACATCCAGCGCTTCTTCAAGAACGAGGTGACCTGTGCCCTCTGGCCCTGTCCAGCCATCCTGTTGTCGCCTCTGTCCAGGCTTCTGTAGTCATGAGGCTCCCCACTCCCTAGGAGTAGCCAGGCCTCTCTGCCTGGCTCCACACGCCCAGACTTCTCCAGGGCCCAACACAGGGCCACCTGCCTGCCTCTTTACTCTCAGTCCTAGCCTATTTCCACCTTAACCCTAATTGGCCACAGTTATTCATTCATTTATTCAACAAAAGACGGTGTGAGCTTGTCTGTCCGCACTGTGCCCGGTGCTGGGCATACAGCGGGGAAGCAGACATGATTACTGTCTTCAGGAGCCTGCATTGGAACTTGACCCCAGTGGCACGGAGGCCCTGTGTCCACTGTCTCCCTGCAGACATGGCCCTGGGGACACCCCGATCTGCCCCTCCCCCAACTCTGACAGGCTCACCTCTCCACCTCCTCATCCCCACGCAGGGAGGCACTTGGTCGGCAGAGAAGGTGATCCAGGTGCCCCCCAAGAAAGTGAAGGGGTGGATCCTGCCTGAAATGCCAGGTGGGTGCCCAGGAGTGGGTGGGAATCAGAAGGTTGATACTGGCCCAGGATCAGGAGTCCTTCAAGCCTCTGAACCCTACCGCCACCCCAGGCCTGATCACTGACATCCTGCTGTCCCTGGATGACCGCTTCCTCTACTTCAGCAACTGGCTGCATGGGGACCTGCGTCAGTACGACATCTCTGACCCTCAGAAGCCCCGACTCACGGGACAGGTGGGAGCCCTAGCCGGGGGGAGGGGGGCGCGAGAGAGGGGAGGATAAGAAGAGAAGCGACACAAGGAAAAGGGTGTGAAGGGGCTGGGGGTGATAAGGGAGGTGCAGGAAAGGCAAAAATGGGGGCTGAGGGATGGTGCAGCCCAGGACTGTGGGCGCCCTGGCTTACCTGGGAAAGGGAGGGGGGGAGGGATCCTGACTGAGGCGAATGGCTCTTCCTGCCCTGTCATCCTACATGCTCCGCCCATCCCACCCAGCTCTTCCTGGGGGGCAGCATTGTGAAGGGAGGCCCTGTGCAAGTGCTGGAGGACCAGGAGCTAAAATCCCAGCCAGAGCCCCTGGTGGTCAAGGTGAGGCGCTCTCCCTGCCCTCGGGCACAGGGCACACTCAGGTCCATGCCGGAGGGCTATGGGAGAAGGGAGGGGGGAACATCCCAGCAAGCTCTTGGGGTTTGGGTGGTGCCTGTGATCCCCCCAGGGCCCTGGGGACTGACCCCTGGTTTTCCCAAGGGGAAACGGGTGGCTGGAGGCCCTCAGATGATCCAGCTTAGCCTAGATGGGAAGCGTCTCTATGTCACCACGTCGCTGTACAGTGCCTGGGACAAGCAGTTTTACCCTGATCTCATCAGGTGAGAAGCAGACAGCCTGGGCTTTCCTCCCCAGTCGCCACCCCCACCCCCCGCCCGCCGCCCCCGCCCCCCCCCCCCAGGTCTTTGGCTTTCTGAAGATTCCTTGTGCACCCACCTGCCCCCACCACACAGACCCTGCTCCCTCCTCAGAAACCCACTTGTGCACTCACAACGCCTTGGGGGAAGGGGATGGCCCGCTCTGACCTCTCTCTTCTCCCCCCCTCACTGCCACCAGGGAAGGCTCCGTGATGCTACAGGTTGATGTAGACACAGTAAAGGGGGGGCTGAAGTTGAACCCCAACTTCCTGGTGGACTTCGGGAAGGAGCCCCTCGGCCCGGCGCTGGCCCATGAGCTCCGCTACCCTGGGGGTGACTGCAGCTCTGACATCTGGCTCTGAAGCTCACCCCTCTGAACCCCACTGCCACGTTCTGAGCCCTCTCTTCCCCCGGGACCTGGCTGCCCTCTGCTCTCTGGGCCACCACCCGTGGCAGCTTGCCCCACCAAAGCCAAACTGAGGCAGATGAAATGTATTAAGCGGTGTCGCCATGTACCAACCACTGTTCCGTGCTGCTCCCCGTGCTGTCTTTACATGAGCTCTTGAAATTATTTCACCAAAAAATAAACTGGTGAAAAAATAAACCTATTCCTTAGGTCACCTTGCCTTGGAGGGCATGGGGCCTGCGATTTCTTTTCTGTCTTGCACAGGGGCGTCCTGAAGAGGACTCGGGGGTCACATAACAGTGATTCCAACATGATGCTGATGGTGCCCCAAATCTCACTTGGATAGCCAGGCAGAACCTGAAGATTTGGGGGGTGGTTGTGACAAGGACACCCTGGGGAAGAGCATGTCAGTCACTGTTTCTAACCTTTTTAAAAAAATCTGTGCGCTCTTTTTAAGAAGCTAAAATCTCACCCACCATCCCCAGAGAATGTAATGTGTCCCCACACACAGGGGACACCCGAGACCCCTGATGACAACAGTGCAATCTGTTGCCGCCACTGGTGAGACGGCCTGGCGAACACACGGTTGTGGGAGGTTAGACATGGAGACGGGCACATAGCCGGGCAGGCGGGCTGGGAACATCCACGTGAGCCCGCCGTGCACTCTTATCTCCTCACCTGGACGAGTTTTAGAACCTTGCCCACGTCGGAGATGTCTGTCTCCTTTCGCTGCGCGACGTCTTCAATTGTTTATAAAAAGCATGAGATAGAAACTTCAGGAAGCGAAGAGATAGCAACCCAGAGGCCATTCTACTGACCTCTTTATTCTCTTCCCAAGGCAAGGCCGAGGATCATTCAGGGATTCGTTTACATCCTTTTCAGTCTCCCACAGAGGTGTCTTTGTTTTGAACACTGGAACCATCTAAGGCCCCCTAAGATGGCCAAGTGACCCCAAGAACCTATCATGCTTTCTTTCCCTCTGGGATTTTTTTTAAGATTTTTATTTTATGTATGTTTATATATTTTTATTGATTTCAGAGAGGAAGGGAGAGGGAGAGAGAAAAACATCAATGATGAGAGAGAATCATTGATTGGCTGCCTCCTGCACGCTCCCTAATGGGGATCGAGCCCACAACCCAGGCATGTGCCCTTGACCAGAATTGAACCCGGGACCCTTCAGTCCACTGGCCGATGCTCTATCCACTGAGCCAAACCGGCTAGGGCCCTCTGGGGTCTTTTCATCATGCTTCTGAAACATCTAGCTAACTTGAGTCCTGACTCCCTCCTCCTATCTTACCTGCCATCTGGGTCAAGCTATCATTCTCTTTGGAAAGCCTTCTCCCTGACCCCTCCAGGTTAAGGACCTCCTGCACTTCACCTGAGCATGAACATATGTCACATTGAACGGACATAGTCCCAGCACCTAGCTGGGCTATTAGCACACAATTTAGTGCTTGGGGTGGTTAAGGAGTTACAGGGAGCCTTGGGATTCACTGGGTCTTCCCTGAAGTTTCTCCCCTAGGTTTCGGCCTCATCCTTTTCAATAACTAAACGTCCTCAGAAAGAGAAAGGTCTTGCTCACTCTGACCTGTGTTTCTCTCTGTCTCTCTGTCTCTGTCTCTCTCAGTCACTCGCTCTGAGGACTAAGCCTCTGAGTTCTGAGTTGCTATCTGGAGAGATCCACATGGCCTAGCACTGAACGAGACCAACAGACAGAGAGGACATCAGGCCTTCAATCCAAACTGAATCCCGAAGATGCCCCGTGTGAGCTCAGAGCCTGGGTGACACAGATCCTGCCTCAGCTGAGACCTCAGTGAGAGACACTGGCCGTAGTACCAGAACCTGTGAGCTCATTAGTGCGTGGTGCTAGTTAAGGCTCCAGTGTGGTGTAACGCTGTCACACAGCCGTAGGTCACTAGTACAGTCGTCCCACACCGGCCCGGGCCCTATCCTCTCCCCCAACCTCTTATTTCCTCCCAGCTCCCTCCTTTCTAACCTCTTCTTCGGCCTCCAAGTGTCTACACAGTTGTGCTTTCTGCCGCTAAACACACCTGAGTTTGTGTAGGGCTCCTGCAGGTCCTGCTGCTGGGCGGGTAAATGTCCTCTCAGTGCAGCTCTTCAGCCCCTCCCCCCCTTATCCTTTTAAGGAAAAAGAATCAGGTGAATGTGCTTTGGGAGTTTAGAGACTGACTCTACATTTGGAAGCTGCCTGGAGCTCCTACCAGTCGAACTTCACTTTCAAGGACGAATGAGATGTGGTTGGCGGAGGAGACGGCAGCAGGAGCTCTAGACGCAGGTCAGTTACGTACAACGTGTCATTAGAAGTGCTCTGCAGCCACGAAATCATAGATTCAAAGATATTAAAGGGCAGGGATAATTATTCATGTTAAATGAAAGGTGAGTGGGAATAAAGGGTGACCCCATATTTGGAATAACTCTGTGTTTAAATGTAGATGGAAAGGATACCAATAGGTGGAGGGGTAGTGTTCCAATCTTCTGAAATGTGTATTGTTTCATCAGAAGGCTTCCACCGGTATGCTTTGGTTTTGTGTTCTATATTCTTCATCCAGACATGCGGCACTGGGGGCATGTGATGTAGACCCGTTATCCCCATGCTTCCCTGCGGGCCCGGGGGCCTGCAACTTTGTCTGCCTTTTCTGTCCTGGAACCTAGGGCCTGACTCAGGAGCTCAGTGCAGACCCTGAAGTACCAGACTGTGGACAAAGCCTGTGTTTTCCTAGTGTGAAAAGACAGGACAATGACTTCTACGAAGGCACCCAAAATGTTGACTCTTAACAGATTTTATTTTGGTTTAACAGCAAGCCGCTTCTATTGCTGACAGAGCCATGAGCCCCACAACACGTGTGTCATGTCTCACTCATCCACCAGAGGGCAGTGCATGGCAGCACATGACAATGACATTGACCCACTTCCAATTTTTACAAGTTCCCTTTCTTCAGAAGGTGCTTGACAAACTTTGAGGAATATTTATTTGATTTTCCTCTTCAACTTCATTTGGAAGCTAATGAAAATCCCCTCCAAGTAACAAAAATAAGATGATCCAGTGCCGGGCAGATGTCACTTGTGACACAGACACGTAAAATGATGGGCCCCACCTTCTGTGTGCACCTCCATCCCTACCTATCTCTCTCCCTCCATCCATGTACAAAGATCTATCTTTGTAAAGTACCTTTTGGCCTTACATGTGATGTATGAGAGACAGTTGCCAACCGTGTTCCCCTTTTTGGTGACATGAGCCTTTGGGTAGCAAGTGGTTTGCTCACGAGACCGTGGGACAGTCTCTGGAACCTGGGAGACCTGACACCGGTGACCAGCAGATCTCAGCAGAATCAGTCCGGGTCTCTTGGAATATCTCTAGTTAGACGTGTGTGAGTTTTGGGGGTCTGTACCCCGCCCCCAGTGTGTCTCCTGAGATAGTAACCCTGCAGGTCAATTTTTATACTAGTGCACCCCACAAGGCCCAAGGCCTCCAAGCCGCACACCTGCGGGAGCTGCCTCACCCTCTCTTCGTCTCCTTCTGTCTTTCCTCTGCGTTCCCTGTTCACAATATTTCAGAGCAGCTACGCTTCAACTAGTTTTTCAAGCGGCTTGCCCTGCAGTTCAGCCGCAAATCCGCCCAGGGTTGGGAGCCAGCGGTGGGAGGTCCCAGCTACTCTGCAGCCTTGTCGGATTCCTCAGACCCCCTTACCAGTTCACTCCCAGTTCTCCCGAACATTCCAGTAGCATCTTGTATGCATCTCTATTATAGCTCTTGTAGCAAGTGTTAACATTTATTGAGTTCCCGCGGTGTGACAGGTACATCTCTTGTCATATGTTATCTTGTTTAATCTTCAGTAAGAGACAATTTTGTTGGTGGTGGTGGTTTGTCACAGAGGTATTACAGAGAGACAGGAAGATAACCATGAACAGCGTGTGGTCTCAGAGCTCAAAAGAAAATTCCAAGGAAAGGATGGTCAAGGGAATCAAGGCAATAAAAATGAAAGATAGGGTGTACACGAAGGATGAAGGACGACAGAAATGGTACCTGCATGGGAACATATATAGATATATACAGTAGATGTAAGACATCTTTCTTATCATTTACATCTCTTTAAGACGTGGGATAGACACAACAGTAATAATGATGGATTTGGGGGCTTTAACATATGTCAAGTGCAATGCATGACGACCACAGCATAAGGGCAGGCAGGAGGGACGCGGGGAGAGGTACTCTACCACTTGAAGGCAGGCTGTGTGAGTGCTCTAGAGCCTAAAGAAGCCGCTGAAATAAGTGATACGCAAAAGGAGAGAAAATGGAATCCTACAGAATGCACGTAAACACTGCTTTAGAGCAGTTGATCTTTCTACCCTATAGAAAAGCTTGAACTATCCAGATAGGTGTGTAAGATGATGAGAACACCATTATTTGTAACCCCACAATGACAGAAACAACTTGGGTAGTAGTGGAGGAAGTCTGTCTTCGGTGATGGTTGAGAGAGAGTGCAGAGAAGAGAGAGGTACAAAGGTTTGGCTTCTAATTAAAGAATAACAGAGGCGTCCCTGGGTGGGCTCGAACCACCAACCTTTCGGTTAACAGCCGAACGCGCTAACCGATTGCGCCACAGAGACCTACGGGAGAGAGCATCTCAACGCAGTAGAGAACAAGTCCTTAGTCACTGCTGGGTAGAGCCATAGCCTTGTCGCTGGACAGAGGGCCGGGCAGACTCCCAAACCTCGGAAAACCGAAGAAGTGGAGTCCACGCTGCGTGTTGGCTGCGTCTGAAACCCGCGCTTTGGTGGATTCTGTACGCAATGGAGCCGCCGAGTAACCCACCCGGCCTTGCTCCACTACCGCCTCACATTCCGAGCCCTACGGAGGGCCAGGGGGCGGCGGGCAGGGGAAAGCCGAGCGGCCGTGGGCTCCCGGCCCAGCTGGCTCGCTTCTGCCTCCGTGATTTTCTCTCTCAAAGGCCAAGGCATCTCTCTGAGCCGCCCCCTTGAATCTTCTCTTCGCGTGTACTTTTCATCGTGCATGCTAAATAAACTTCCTCTTGCGCTACAGTTCTTGGCTATGAAGTCTTTCTTAACTGAACTTAAGACCCGGGAGCCCACATCGCCGCTGTCAACTGGGCCTTTGTTTCTTGGATTCTAGCCGCCCTGCTCTCCGTGGACTCGCAGCCTCACCTCCAAAGTCCAAGGAGTTGGCTTCAGCCTCGTGTCCTCCCTGGAAACGCTCTGAGAGCAGTAAGCTGGGCCGAGGCGGGGCTCACCTTGTTTGCTTCTCTTCTCTCAGGGTTGCTCTCCTCTGTTGCCTGATTTCAGTGTCTGGAAAACCAGTATTTCATGTGTTTTGTCCTTTTCTTTCCTTAGGGGGCAGGGGTGAGGGGAGGGTGAGATTTCTGGTGGAAAGGTCAATCTGATTTTTGGCACTTTACCTTTTCCAGACGCTGAAGGCCGGTCTCTCTCTCTCTCTCTCTCTCTCTCTCTCTCTCTCTCTCTCTCTTCACTTTTAAGACAAAGGAGGACCCAGTGCACGTGCTAGCACAAACCATCAATCAGTTGCCTCCTGTACACACCCTGCCCGGGGATCAAACCTGCAAACTAGATATGTGCCCCGGCCAGTGATCGGACCTGTTACAACCTTTTGGTGTACGGGATGATGCTCCAACTGAAGGCATGCCTTCAATAGGAGGCGTGCCAACTTATATGCCAATGTATTTCTCCCACACGATGAAAGGGCCTTTTTCTTCATGATCTCGCCAGCACAAGCTTTCTGTACATCTATCTGCTACTCTAGCAAGGGGAGTGGCTCCCTCCTGACTCAACTAAGACTTCCTGAGGTAAACGGGACAATATGGACATTATCGAGAGATGCCCTATGTGTCTGTTGGGCAGGTAAACTTCCAATAATTGTAATTGTTTTCTGTACCGCCCAACTTAATTGAAGACTGGCCAGAACCACCCTGGATTGCTCCTTTCCAAGCAGTTCACAGATTGGAGGGGAATCTATAAGCTGGTGCCAGACACTTGCTCCTCCTCCCTTTCCTTTTTGAATTGTATGTTTTCGTTCATTGGATGCATACAATCTAGCGACTGGTCTTCCTCCTACTCAAGGGCTCTTCAGCATGCTGATAACTGCTTCTATATGATTCCTTGACAGTGTTTGACTGTTTCTGTAAAAATTATCCTATTTGAGAAAAATCATTAGAACCAACAGAATCCTGCACCTGGCAATGCATCTTAGGGTTATTGGCTCACCTTCCTTTGGTTCTGTTGAATCTCCTCAGGTCAGGATTAACCAAAAAAAAAAAAAAAAGTAATAATAAATAAAATAAAAAACATCACTGTGTTATCTGCAGCAATAGAAATAAATACCTTTTATCGATTGATGTAATTGTCCCCCTTCCCTTTCTCATAAATACCCCTCGCCTTTGTCTCCTAATCAGAACATTATTTCGGCTTCTCTTTTTTTTTTCTCTTTCTGTAATAATTGCCAGTTTTATTTCTCTAGCTAAGAGACCCAGAGGTGATTTAAGGTTTACATTTTAACATTTATTTCATCAATAGTTTAGGTGCCCCCATTGCTCTTATTAGCTGGTTGCAAAGTATTGGATTTTCTTATCAAAAAAATTTTAATTCTGTCTGTGACACATGTTCATTAAAAAATACATATAAGCAAAAGAAAACTCACACTACACAGAAATAAGCACAGTGAAGTTTTTGATGTATGTATGTATGTATACACACATGCACACACACACAATTTGGGATGTTTATACATATGTGAGCTGATACTAAATATGCTCTGTAACTTATGTTACTTTTCAATATGGAATGAACATATTTTCATGCAATTGTGTAAAACTTCCCAATTGAAAAATAGACCTGGAGAATGGGTCAAAATATGCATCTCAGGGTTACAAAGGCTAAAACTCAGCACAACAGGGAGTCCAATTTAGAAAATTAGATTCTTCCAAACAATCAAACATTGATTGCAAACATAATATCAATTAATATTTTAATAATCATGATATAGTATGTATCCATCCAAATGCTGTGAATGCCTTAAAAACACATACTATTGTTATAATGATTACAAGACTGACTCATTATTCCCATACCCCCCCCAAAAAATGGTTACAAAGAACTAACTCCATTTACCAAAAATGTGCTTCTTCATTATCTCTATTTTTATTCTGGCCCTTCCCTTCTTCTACTTGCAATCTAATTCTGCTTTTGCTTCTTACTTCTTTCCTTTAAAAAAATATTTTTTATTGATTTCAGAGAGGCAGGGAGAGGGAGAGATAGAAACATGATGATGAGAGAAAATCATTGATTGGCTGCCTCCTGTACATCCTCTACTGGGGATTAAGCCTGCAACCCGGGCATGTGCACTTGACCCGAATTGAACCTGGGACCCTTCAGTCCACAGGCTGATGCTCTATCCACTGAGCCAAACCAGGTAGGGCTTTACTTATTTCTTGGATTAGAATTTTACTTGCCTAACCTAGCAAGTTAGATTACTTCCTCAGACTCTCTAAGGTAAGTAGTTTGAGGTTGGCAATTGCAGATGCAGGGTCATAAACAAGGGATCGGGATGAATTTCCCATGTTGTCCTACAATTGGAAGGGTCTTTATCAGAGTTGTGGTGTGAACTGACAACACAGATATTTTGATACTGGAATTTGAATGTCCCCACTTTGTGCTGCTTTCTGGTGTCTCAAGCCTTTGACCAAAATATCTGTTGGTCTGTGAGCTCCATCTTCCCAAGACAACTGAGCTGTTATGCAGCTTGATATCAAGGCACATTGGTATCTCAGTAGTAGGAACACTGCCTTCAAGGAGCATTGGTGGTTCAGTGGTAGAATTCTTGCCTCCCACGCAGGAGACCCGGGTTCAATTCCCGGCCAATGCACTTTGTGTGATTTCCTTTTACCGTCAAACAACTGGGCCAGGTCACCCCATGGAGAGGTCCAGAGAGGGAATGCTCAGGTCTGCAAGGACCTGGCGAAAGGCCCCTAGAATCTACTCCAGACACCCTGAGCCAAATGTTAACTTCCTCAGCCATGGAGGCCTCCGCCTGCCTCCTGGGCCCCTCACTGTCCAGGAAGGATCCTGTGTACTTGGCCATGTGTGTCCACAGGTGTTGGTCTGAAATTTATATTTTTTAAAAGGGGAAAACGAACTGCAGATCTGGGAAGCGTTTTGCGGCTTTCTTTCATTCCTCTTGAATACTCGGAACAGATTCCGATTTGAGAACGCTAACAATGTGAGTGATTACAGACCACATGTGATTCATTTTCATCCAAAAATCTTTGGAGAAGCCCCTTAACCAACAGTAGTTTTAAATACAAGACCAGTGACATTTGGGGAATTTCCCCCCCCCCTTTCTGTTTTAAAGATAAACTTGACTTATTTAATTTCAAGAGTTTCCTGAGTCTGCCCTGGCCTGCGAGGCTTAAGGAGTTTGGGCTTCGAGTCCTGGTCAAGGTCACATACTTGGGTTGCAAGGTCCCTGAAGCCCCCCTCCACCCCTCCCTGGGGCACATGCAGGAGGCAACGGGTAATGTGACTCCCTCACATCTGATCTCTCTTTCTCTCTCTCTCTCTCTCTCTCTCTCTCTCTCTCTCTCTCTCTCTCTCTTCCACTCGCTCCAAAAATCAATGGAGAATGGGGATTAACAAAACAAAACAAAAAACACCAAAAAAAAGTTTCCTCAGTCTGAGATTGTCTCTCTACATTTTAAGTATAAAACAATAGTGATACTGTGTTGTTAGCATTGAAGTTGTTTTATTCATGTATTTGTGTGTGTTTTTTTAACTCTCTCGGAAGTCTGAAATTTAATTAATAAATTCTGAACTGTGGTATAATTTCTTGCTTTTGTCTCGGTAGACAGGAATCAGGATTAAGATGGTGGGGGTTGGGGACAGCAGGAATTCTCATTTATGTAAAGGAATACGATTAATTACTTAGAGGATAAAGTTTTTAAAGACTGTAATATCTTCAGATTTCCCCTTTACTGTTTGCTAAAAAAATTCTATCTTTGACCCCGTTCCCTAGGGAAAGTCATGGCCTGTGAGGCTTCCTCCATATTCCAGTCTCCTCTTCCTCCTCCTTTTCCTCCTCTTCTTCTTCTTCTTCCTCTTTCTCCTTCTTTTGCCCCTTCTCCTCCGTTTCCTCCTTCTTCAGTGAAGAAGCTGGAAGAAAATGGGGAGAGGGATGAGGACCCACAGGGGCTGCAGGAGAATCTTTTTTATTTATTTATTTATTTTTAAATATATATATTTTATTGATTTTTTTACAGAGAGGAAGGGAGAGAGATAGAGAGTCAGAAACATCGATCAGCTGCCTCCTGCACACTCCCCTGCAGGAGAATCTTATTGGCGAGCTTGAAGGAGAGTGAGGAAAGAGGAGCTGTAGGTGGCGAAATAAGCAATGGGAAAGCAAAGCAGAGATGTGAATGGCTTTGGCTTGGCCTATAGCCTTTTCAGAATATTCAGATGATACAAATAAAGGAATTTAGCTTTTATTTTTCAACTACAGGTTGGTTCCTAGAGAGTATTCTTTAAGCTCACATCATGCTAACAGCTCAACTTCATGGGCCTTGTCTCCGTAGGGTTGTCCTTGGTTGCAGTAAAGAGTAATGTCCACACTTTTCTCTTTTTTTTTTTTTTTTTTTTTTCACACTTTTCTCTTGAAACAACATTTTGAAGTCTCAACAACATCCTCTCTGCCCTAAGATTCATTGTGGAGCGGAAGGAGAGTTTGAAACAAATGTTTAATATTCATAAACTAAAATGCACAGAACCTAGATGTACAATATAACAGATGATTATAAAATAAGGCACACCCTGTGCAGCCTACACACAGATAAAGAAGTGAAACTGTATTAGTCTTTCAATCAATTCCTCCCATGCTTTACTAAGTCATAACCTTCTATCTCATCCCTTACATCCACTTAATCCCCCCTCCCATCTGTAAATTCTCTCACTGGGGTTTCATTTTTAATATCTCTTTTTTTTAATATATTTTATTGATTTTTTACAGAGAGGAAGGGAGAGAGATAGAGAGTTAGAAACATCGATGAGAGAGAAACATCGATCAGCTGCCTCCTGCACATCTCCCACTGGGGATGTGCCCGCAGCCAAGGTACACGCCCTTGACCGGAATCGAACCCAGGACCTTTCAGTCCACAGGCTGACCCTCTATCCACTGAGCCAAACCGGTTTTGGCCATTTTTAATATCTCTTATTATTAATGGGCTTGAGCACTATTACATGTTTGGTAGCCACTTGGGTTTTTTCTTATACGGTTTTTGTCCCCAAGACCTGGGTTATTTTTCTATAGGTCTGTCTGTCTTTTTCTTCTGGTTTTAAAGTAACTGATTAAATCTATCCAGTACCAGTTGTTTATACCAAATGCTAGCAGCCTCTTGAGCCACACTGCCCACAAGCCCTGAGATTGAGTACACACACACACACACACACACACACACACACACACCTACCTTTGCCCTCGATTTGACAATGCAAGGAAGAAAGATCCACAAACTCTGCACGTGGGCTAAAAGACATCTGGGTAAGGGATTCTGGGATTCTTTGTACATCAAATAGGCCTCTGGGGGAGGGAGAAGTGGACTCCATGTGGGAATGTCCTCTTGGCTCTACATCATCTTTGCCTAAAGAAAGAAGGCACAACCAGAAGAGGCCAGAGTGGAGCACATACACAGCAGACCTTTTCCCTGGCGGCAGGCACAGTGAACACTGGGTAGGCCAGCGGTGGAGGGTGATGGCACAAAAGGAAGACACATTCAAGGAGCCCCTGGATAGAGGAGGGAGGGGGTGGAGGGGAAGGGGGGAGAGATGAGGAAAAGCGGTTGGAGGGAGAGGAGGAGGAGAAGGGGGACAGGTGGAGGCGGAGACAGCTGCTCCCAGGTGAGACGCAGACCGCAGCCAGATAACCCGGGTGGATGGAGATCGGGCGCTCTTGCTCCTCAAGTCTCTGCGACTACCGGCGTCAGGGCTGTCCGGTTCCCTCGGTCTCGGACGGGGCGGCCTAGAATGGCGCCTCATCCTAGGTCGCCTCTCCTCTCTCCAAGGACCTCCGAGGGAAGGACGGCAACTCGCTCCTCGGTGGTCCAGCGCGCAGAGTCCGGGCTTCCGATGGAGCACTTGCCCGGCGTCTCTTCTGGGTAAGAGCAGACTCCGCTGGATAGGCCTGCCGTTCCCCGAGGACCGTTCCGCCAGCTCCGTGGGCCAGGCGCGACCCAGGCCCCTGGCGGAGGAGCGACGATTCGGGTCGGTCCCCCTCGATGGTCTGAGCCAGAGAAGCAGCGAGGGAACCGGCTGCCCCCCTGCGGCCAGGTCCTCTCTCCTCCGGTTGTTAGAAAAGGTTGATCCAACTCCCTTCTCAAGCACCAGCGAGGCGGCTGGGTCACATGCGATGGTTGGCGTGTGTGTGCGTGTGTGTGTGTGCGTGTGTGTGTGTGTGTGTGTGTGTGTACACAGCCGGGCTGGAAGAGGAGGAGGGAGAGGGGAAAGTAGGTGCGAGAGAAGCAGCTGGCCCTCCCGGGCAGGGAAAGGGCGCGCTGGAAAGGGACCCAGGAGGGAGGGGGTGGAGGGCAAAGGCAGGGCTCGGGCCTCATCTTTCCAAGAAGGGTGCCTCCCTCGGATCTGGCCGGAGGAGGACAGTGGAGTGGGAGGTCATGGGGACACGTCGGTCACGCTTCCCCAGCACCACGCACCGGGGGGCATTTGTGGTGACCGTGGGAGTGCCCGTCCGGACAGAAGGAGGCGCGGCGCCGGAGGCAGAGGGGTCCACACACTTGGGTCAGGAAGTGGGGGAGCCTGGGAGATGGTGAGGCGCTGGGTGGGGCCGGCGGGGCGCAGTGTGGCACCAGGGACCGGGGAGGTCAGGGGAGAGCTCGTGGGGCTCCACACCCCTGAGTGCATGGCGGAGCCTCGCCCGGGAGAACCAGCTTCGTGATCGGTGTCGCCCCCGCCAGGTAAGTGTGAGCGCGCGCCCTCCTGACACCGTGCAGCCCTCGCGTCCCTCCTCCGTGCACTCAGGGTCACCACCTCCGGCCCCCGCACACGCACACGGGAGACCCCCCTCCGCCGCGGGTCCTTCTGACCGACCGCCTGGCGGCAGCGGCACCGGACCCAGCGACCCGCAGCCACGGCGCCGCCACCTGCTTCTCGCTCTGCGGCCTCTGCGGCGGGGTCCCCGCCACCCGCCCGCCTCGCTCGCTCGCCCCGGGCCCAGAGGACACCACATGCATCCCGACCGGTCTTCGGAGAGAAAAGGGAAACCGTGCCCCGCACCGGGGAGCGTCTGCGGGTTTAAGGGCAACAGTCCTCGTGGGACTGGGCCCTGGGACGGTGGTCGGAGCTGGTGCGGATTCCTACTCCTCCCGCTGCTCGTGGCCGCGCTCGGCGTTTTTCGGTTGCGCCGACTTCACGCGCTGCCTTAGTTGGTTCACGTCGCCTCCTTACCCAGCTCGAGAGACAGACGGACAGTCACCCCTGGCGGCGGCACCTCTCCCGAAGCCGAGCAAACATTTTTGTGCGACCAAGCTGGGGAGGCCCCGCCGCCCGGCGCGTTTCCGGGGCGCACACCCACCCACCCTCCTCTCCGCGATGCAGGCTGCGCCGGCTCGGCGGGTGCCGCGGCCTCGGGTGCAGCCCCCCGGGATGCGACCTCTGCACCGCCGTGTGCACCTGAGCGGGAGGCCGAGGAGCCCTCCGAAGCCCCTTGTGCCGGAGGGCGGCTGCCGTAGAGAAAAGCAAGACCCGTGAGTCCCCAGAAGCGCGCGCCCCCGTGTCCCTGCTGCGGGAGTTGAAGACTCGGTGCCGGGAGCGCACACACCGCACGTGCGGAGATGAAGCAGATTCCTGCGGGAGGACATGTCAGACGGCGCAAAAGAAGTTCCCTGACCGGGAATCGAACCCCGGGCCGCGGCGGTGAAAGCGCCGAATCCTAGCCACTAGACCACCAGGGACTCGGTAGTAGGCTGGCTCGCCTCTGCAATTCGGAAGAGAGTGACATTTCTCCTGCGCTCTGAGGGGCTTTACCGCGGGCACCAGGCGGAGAGGGGCGTGGCACCCATCCTCCCAGCGATGCTTTCATCGGCCAAGTTTCTTCCCTGCCTTCTCCACGGAAGGAGCCCGCAGGCCACCCACCGAGCGCCCGCGCAGCCCGCCACGTCCACAGGTCCGGGGAGCAAGCTGTCCTGCCCCCGCCGCCCTCCGAACCGCCCGGGACTGCGCCTTTGCGAGGTGGCCCGGCGTGGAGAGAAGGTCGCCTGGGCGGGTCAGTGGACCAAGTGGTCGGGAGAAGGCGAGAGGAGAGGCGCCCAGGGTGAGACCCCGGAATCCCCAACCTCAGAAGGCACTCTGATGGGTGCGGGACCCGAATAGCGGGATGGAACACGTTTTCAAGCAAAGCTCTGCGGCGCTGACCTGCCGCGACCTGCCGACCCGCATTCCCCCCCACCCCCCGGGCCCCCTTGGTTGATGGAAAGTCCAACCTTTCGGATGCTCTGGCCAAAAACCACTTGAAGTTCTCTCCGTCGCCGGAGCTTCCCCACATCCAAAGAGGCAGGTGTTCTCTCGTGGGTCAGGTGAGCCGACCTGGGTCTGCAGGAGGGATTGGGATCCGATCAGTTCTGTGCCGAGGGCTCGGCCCGTGGGCTGCTGGGTGTTGAGTTACTCTGCGGACTAGACGCCAGGGGGAAACTCTCTCCCCTTCCCCCAGTCGCGATCATCCCAAATGTCTACAGACGAGCACTAGAGTCACAGCGAGGGCCGGGGGGGGGGTGTATTGGGGGGCTAGGGGGGAGGTGACTAAATCGCCCCTGATTGAGAACCAGCCGGGGTGCGCAGTCCCTGCTGCCCCTGATCTCGGGACTTTCCTGATCAGGGCGCAGGGGGCGGTTCGGCTCTCGGCGCCCGGCTCAGTTGCGCGTGGGACATGAGACTCGCCCGAGACCGTGGGCTTTTCTACCATTAGGCCTTCCCTTTGGTTCTGTCCTCGAAATCAACCTCTTTTGACGCTGTCCACGAGGGCCAGCCAGGCAGCGCGCTGGGTCCTCTTGCTCCTTCCGGGACGTCGCCCTGGTTTGCGCAGAGCCTGCGGAGAAGATTAGGGGCCGCTTCCCCCGGCTGCCCCGGGCGATGGGGAAGGCCAGGGAAGCCGCAGAAAGTGGCCCCCAAGTCTGCGCCGCTGGCGCTCCCCTCGCCCCACCGCGGGCGGTGAGACAGGAGCTGGAGAGAGTGGGCAGGCTGGGGTCCACGTGGCAAACGCGAAGAGGCGGGAAAGTGCGGGGGAGACGTGGACCGGGACAGGGGGCCTCACCAGGAGGCCGGGGCAGAGGCTTGGGCCGGATTTGGAGAGATGCGAATTGCTGGGAGAGGGAGGGGGAGTCGTTTGTTTTATCATCAGAATTGAGGGGAAGGGAGGGAAAAACAGAACGAGCAGGAAAGAGAAGATACCTGCAGTTGTTCAGGAGCAAAGCGCAGTAAGTGGAGTGGTTTTATGTCAAAGCTCATAGAGCAAGAGCGCGGATTAGCACCGCGGGTGTAGCGTGCCGTGATCGTATAGTGGTTAGTACTCTGCGTTGTGGCCGCAGCAACCTCGGTTCGAATCCGAGTCACGGCAGGACCCGAACCTTTGTGGTGCTTGGAGTTTGACTTTTACGCACATGTTCAAACGCGCGCAGGCTGCGCCCCTTCCTTATCTGGGGGCCACAGACCAGCGCCTTCCTCTGCCCGCCCCCACGTCGGGGGAAGGTGTCTCCCCCGCCAGGTAAGTACGTGCAGCCTCCGTAAGGTCGGTTGCAGCCGAAGCAAACAAGAGTAATCACTGGAGCCCACGGGCCGTTCAGCTGCTTTGGGGCCCCACGCGGCTCAGGCCCGGGGAGTCCCGGTTCCGGGCGTGCATGGGGCGCTGGCATCAAAGGAGAGAGTAGAGCAAGGCCAGGGAGACCATTCGGCTGCGCATTGCCTTCGGAATCACCCAATGCACGCGTTTCAAACGCGACCAACACGCAGCGTGAACTCCACTTCTACGGTTTTCCGAGGTTTTGGAGTCTACACGGTCCTCTGCCCGGTAACAGGATATGGCGCTACTAGCGGTGACTAAAGACTTGCTCTCTGCTACCTTGAGTGTCTGGTCTGCATGGGTCTCTGTGGCGCAATCGGTTAGCGCGTTCGGCTGTTAACCGAAAGGTTGGTGGCTCGAGCCCACCCAGGGACGTCTTTGTTACTCTTAAAAAGCCAAACCTTTGCACCTCTTTCTTTGCACTTTCTCTTCCAACCATTAAAAGAGGCCTCCTCCATTACTACCCTCTTGTCTTCTGTGCCTCCCTAAGGAGATTTGGCCCAAATCAGGGACAGAAAACAGGCCAAGGGAAATCCAGCAATCATTGTTTGTTTGCAATAGCATTTTTGAACACTTTCCATATACTTATTTTTTTCTTCTTAATATTTCATTTTTTTTAAATTAAATCTTTTTTTTTTCTTAAATATATTTTATTGATTTTTTACAGAGAGGAAGGGAGAGAGATAGAGAGTTAGAAACATCAATGAGAGAGAAACATCGATCAGCCGCCTCCTGCACATCTCCTACTGGGGATGTGCCCGCAACCCAGGTACATGCCCTTGACCGGAATCGAACCTAGGACCTTTCAGTCCGCAGGCCGACGCTCCATCCACTGAGCCAAACCGGCCTCGGCAATTAAATCTTTATTGTTCAGATTATTACATTTGTTCCTCTTTTTCCCCCATAACTCCCCTCCTCCCAGTTCCCGCCCCACCCTCCGCCCTCACTCCCCACCCACTGTCCTCTTCCATAGGTGCACGATTTTTGTCCAGTCTCTTCCCCCATCTCCCACACCCCTTTCCCCCCCAAGAATAGTCAGTCCATTCCCTTTCTATGTCCCTGATTCTATTATGATCACCAGATTATTTATTCACTTGATTCTTAGATTCACTTGTTGATAGATGCATATTTGTTGTTCATAATTTGTATCTTTACCTTTTTCTTCTTCTTCCTCTTCTTAAAGGATACCTTTCAGCATTTCATATAATACTGGTTTGGTGGTGATGAACTCCTTTAGCTTTTCCTTATCTGTGAAGCTCTTTATCTGACCTTCAGTTCTGAATGATAGCTTTGCTGGATAAAGTAATCTTGGTTGTAGGTTCTTGGTATTCATCACTTTGAATATTTCTTGCCATTCCCTTCTGGCCTGCAAAGTTTCTGTTGAGAAATCAGCTGACAGTCGTATGGGTACTCCCTTGTAGGTAACTGAGTTTCTTTCTCTTGTTGCTCTTAAGAGTTTCTCTTTGTCTTTTGCTCTTGGTATTTTAATTATGATGTGTCTTGGTGTGGTCCTCTTTGGATTCCTTTTGTTTGGGGTTCTCTGTGCTTCCTGGACTTGTAAGTCTATTTCTTTCACCAGGTGGGGGAAGTTTTCTGTCATTATTTCTTCAAATAGGTTTTCAATATCTTGCTCTCTCTCATCTTCTGGCACCCCTATAATTCTGATGTTGGTTCGCTTGAAGCTGTCCCAGAGGCTCCTTACACTATCTTCGTATTTTCGGATTCTTTTTTCATTTTGCTTTTCCGGTTGGGTGTTTTTTGCTTCTTCGCATTTCAAATCTTTGCCTTGATTCTTGCGGTCCTGTGGTCTGCTGTTGGGAGTCTGTATAATATTCGTTATTTCAGTCCGTGTATATTTAATTTCTAGTTGGTTCTTTATCATAACATCGAGGGTCTCATTAGATTTGAGGATCTCAGTAACTTTATCGGCGGCTTCTAGACAGTTCTTGAGAGACCTTAAAAGTGTGGTTCTGAACTGAATATCCTCCATTGACAGTTTTGTCCTGTTTCTTTGTCTCCGCATTTTTTATGCTTTCTTGGTGCACCCCCTAGTGGTCTTTGTGTGCAGTCTTCCTGTAGTTAAGCCTTGATTGTTGTAGTTAATACTAGGGGGATTTGACCTCCAGGCCAACTGGCTGTGAGAATCAGCTGTGTCTGCAGTGGGAAAACTTCTGTCCTCTAGGGAGGTGCTAATCTAGCCTTTGCCTGAGGCTATCTGGCAAATGGCTCTGCGCAGTGCTTGGGCGGGGCGGGTGGGTCACACGGGATCAACAGGGTGGGCCGGAGAGAGCAGTTATGGCGGCTCTCAGTTCGTCCCTAGGGGTTCTGCCTCACAGAGTCCCAGCAACCGCTGCAAACCTCGGAGAGAAAGCTGCCTTTGAGTTCCGACTGAAGCCAGACAGTCCCGATTCTCCCGTTTGAGTCTGGGTCCCTAGAGACTCACCCGGATCTGGAGCTCAGAGTCTGAAACTCCCTCCCGATTGAAAACACCAACTGCGCCCTCCTCCGCCAGCCCGCTCTGTGCGCACTCCGTACCTCAGTATTTCACTTCAGCACTGCGCCTCCTCTGAGTCTGGGTATGATATTCTCTTTCCTCCTAGTTGTAGAATTTCCACTCAGCCAGCCTTCCTGTGGTTCTGGATGATGTCCATTCTGTCTTTTAGGTGTATTTTGATTTGGTTGTTCAAGGCAGCAATCTCCGGCGTTAACCTATGCCGCCATCTTGGTTTTCCCCCTCCATATACTTTTCAAATTAAAAGTATGCTGTACTCTTCGTTCTTGTACAAATATCTGGCCACTTGTTCAAGAGTTTCATAAGGTAGAGTCCCAGAAGAGCAGTTGCTCTAACTTGTGTTTACATGTTTTCTATAGGATTCCATTTTCTCTCCTTTTGTTTTCTCTCCTTATTATATATCACTCTCTCCTTTGTTATTTCAGCAGCTGCTTTAGGCTCTAGAGCGCACATCTGTAACTTACCACAGTCTGCCTTCAAGTGGTAGAGTACCTCTACCCATTTCCCTCCTGCCTGCCCTTATGCTGTGGTCATCATGCATTGCACTTGACATATGCTATAAGCCCCGAAATCCACCATTATTACTGTTGTTGTGTCTATCCCACATTTTTAAAGGGATGTAAATGATAAGACATCTTACATCTTATATGTTTTTCCGGGTAGGTACCATGTCTGTCGTTCTTCATCCCTTCCTGGTCACCCAGATTTCTATCTGGTATCAGTGTCCGTCTTTCTGGAAGCACTTTGCTTGTGGTGTGGGTTTGCTGGTGGTGAAGTCTTTCAGCATTTATGCTTCTGTAAATGTCATCATTCACCTTCATTTTTGAAAGACTTCTCGGGGAGGCATAGAATGCTACTTTGACCTGCCGCGCCCCCTCCACCGCCTCAGTCCTTTAAAACTGCTGCTCCACCATCTTCTCACTTGCACTGTTTCTGATGAGAAATCTGACATAATTTTTCAGTATATAGCATGTAGCAGCTTTGGAGACTTTTGCTCTTTCAATGGATTTGAGCAATTTAATTATGTGACTAGATGTGGTTTTCTTTCTGTTTCTCGTGCTCGTTCATTGTGTTCATTTGGCTCCTTGGATTGGTGGGTTTATAATCTTTATCACGATGGGAAAGTTTTCTGTCATTGTTTTTTCAAAATTGTCTCTTCACCCCCAGTCTTTTCAGGGAATCCATTACTCATTTATTAGGCCTTTTAAAGTTGCCCCATCACTCACTGACTTAAATTTACAAGTCAGTTATGGTTCGGTTTCAATACACCGATTATTCTCCTCATTGTGGGTCATGCTTTCCTGCCTCTGTGCATGCCTGGCATTCTTTCATTGGATGCCAGACATTGTCATGATTTACCTTCTTGGGAACCGGCTCTTGACTTGGCTCACAGCAGTGTGGACACCGCCCCTCCAGGCCTATGACCCGCACCATGGGAGCCCTTTTCATGGCGCCAGCGGTCAGTGCTCTGGGCTCTTGACCAATGACCGGGTGCCTCGAATGGACCCAGGAACCATGGAACTGTTCTCCCTGCCCTCCCTCCCCTCTGTTCCGTTGCACCTGACCTGTGCGCTCTTTCCACGCAAGCCCATTGGTCTCAGAGCTTCTCTGGTGTCCTCTTGGCAAAGGGGATCTCTTTGTTATTCTCTGGCCAAAATAGGCCCCTTTGGTTCCTGCCTGGGCTGCTCTAGAGCCATTGACAGAGTCCTGTGACCATGACCAGCTAACAGGTCCAGTAAAATCCAGGCCAGAAAATGGAGGGATGGAAAGCAAGCACAAGAAATCATTTTAAATGGTACAGAGCTGAGTCTGAGACTTGAGTGGTGGCCCTGGAGTATCTCTTTGGCTCTGCTGCCAGAGCTGAATAGGCCAGTGGTGACACTTGGTGAGACCACAGCCATCTTCATAGATGCCATTAAGAATCTGAAAGAAGGTGAAGACACATACCCTAGAAAAATAGATTTTTCAAGTTGTTTTTTTTCTCTCAATCCCAGGACTGCGTATGTCTGAGGTTACATGTGATATTGATTGGACTGTATTTGAGCACCACCATTTTCCAAATATTTGGCAGCTCCCGTAGTTAAAAATATACCTACTCTGTTACTTGGTAATATCCCTTCTATTTACTTCCCAAGAAAAATGAATGCATATATCCAAAAAGGGTTCTTAAAAAAAACGTTCAAAGCAATGTGATTTGTACCAGGGAAAAGCTGGATAAAACCCACATGTCCATCAACAGAGAAGTGATATACAAACCATTGTATAGTCACATAATGGATTAATACTCCCTGGAAAAAACAACCACCTGTCTTTCCCCTCCTTCTTCTCTTCTCCTGCTCCTCCCGATGCTTCTTTTCCTCCCCTCCTCCTCCTTTCTGTTCCTCTTCCTCTTCATTTTTTTTCCTGTCCTGGTCCATGAGATTACTTAGTGGTTCTGTTTTCCCTGACTCTTAGCAGCTGCCCTCTTCCCCGGCTTCTCAGTCTCTTGTTTCTTACCAAGAACAAACAATAGCCCTGAGGGGAAAAGGCAGAGAGACTTAGTGTCATTCCAATGAGCTTCTCACGACATCAGCCTTCAAAAGTTTTACATATAATGGTGGTTGATGCCAAGCACGAAAGCAAATAAAAATAACATAATGCAGAATTACATGAGAACCAAAACAGAAGTATAAATACAAAATGATAAAATGAAAATTGTCCCCTTACTACCTTTGAAAGGCAAAAAAAAAAAAAAAACCACCACCAACAAAAAATGTTGGGAGAGATTTCTGATCCATTATTTAACTTAAAAATAATGCGTTTAATCAAAACAATTCTCAGACTCTGGTGTCTGAGTTTCCCATAGTAGGAAGGTCTATCCTAGAATCAAGGACTACTGGTCCCTGACTATTTCTTCTCAGATGTTGCCTGACTTTCTTCTGTCCTCTAGTGGGCACCTGTAGGATTACTACAATTGTCCCAAATCCTGCATTTCAGGATTAAGAACATGAAAAACATTCTGTAGGCAAAAGAATCACAGGGAAAACAATTTCATGTTCTCTGAACATATCATAAAAGTACATTTCATTACAAATTGGCTTATACATTTATCCTGGGTTCTATGTTGGTTTGACCAGCTAGTTGTCTTGTTAAATTGGAGGGATAAAATGATCATGAGGTAAAGGGATTTAAAAAAAGGAAGCGCCCTAGCCAGTTTGGCTCAGTGGACGGAGCGTAGGCCTGTGGACTGAAGAGACTCAGGTTCGATTCTGGTCGGGGGCGGGGGGGGGGGTGGGGGGGGGGCACGTGCCAGGGTTGCTGGCTTGGTCCCCAGGGGGTGGCTTGTGGGAGGCAGCCAGTCAGTGATTTTCTCTCATCATTGATGTTTCTATCTCTCTCTCCCTCTCCTTTCCTCTCTGAAATCAGTAAAAATATATTTTAAAAGAAGCAGCAGCAGCCCTAGCCGATTTGGCTCAGTGGACAGAGTATTGGCCTGTGGACTGAAGGGTCCTGGGTTCAATTCTGGTCAAGGGCACATGCCCTAGTTATGGGCTTGATCCCCAGGAGGGGGTGTGCAGGAGGCAGCCAATCAATGATTCTGTCTCATCATTGATGTTTCTATCTCCCTCTCTCTCTCTCTGAAATCTATAAAAATATTTTTTAAAAAAAGAAGCCAACAGTATTGGGGACTTGGTGTGTATCAGGGACTGTGTTAAAGGTTCAACATGCTTTATTTCATTTAATCCTCACAAGAAACTGTATCATCACAGATAAAAGCCTGGATTAGAAGTGAGATCCACCTGGGACAGAATCCAGGTCTTGCTACTTATTAGCTGTGTGATCTTTGAAAATAACCTTACTTTTCTCACTCCCAGTTTCCTCAACTTTAAAAGAAATGGTAAAAATTACTCTCAACAGTGCCGTGAGGGTCAGCAGAATCATGGAAGGAAAATGACTAGAAAAGGTCCTGTAACACTGTGGTCCTCATAAATGAACTAAGTATTCATCAATAATAAAAAGGGAGTAGATTTTGTTTTGGGGGGATCACAGCTATTTTTTAGGAGTGTTTATATTTAACTTTTACAATGACCATTTTTTCAGAATATATATATATGACTTCAGAGAGGAAGGGAGAGGGAGAGAGAGTTAGAAACATCAATGAGAGAGAATCATTGATTGGCTGCCTCCCGCAAGCCATCCACTGGGGATTGAGCTCACAACCCAGGCATGTGCCCTTGACTGGAACCGAACCCAGGACCCTTCAGTCTGCAGGCTGACGCTCTATCCACTGAGCCAAACCAGCTAGGGCTCAGCTTATTTTTTTTTTTATCCCTTTTTACTCATTATCATTTTAACCCTTCAATTTAATAAGGCCACCAGCTGGTCAAACCAACATAGAACCTGGCCAGCCAAATGTAAACTGTAATTTAAAATAAATTTTAGCCAGGCCAGTGTGGCTCAGTGGTTGACCATCAACCGGTGAAACAGGAGGTCACTGTTTGATTCCCAGTCAGGGTATATGCCTGGGTTTCCGGCTTGATCCCCAGTAGGGGGCAAGCAGGAGGCAGCTAATCAATGATTCTCTCTCATCATTGATGTTTTTATATCTCTCTCCCTCTCCCTTCCTCTCTGAAATCAATAAAAATACATATTTTTAAAAAAATTTTTTTAAAAAGAAAAGAAAGAGATCAGTGATTGACAGGGATCGAGTAGGAAGGATGAGGCGTCACAGGTCCTGGGTTTGTCCTGGATGAGAATGTTCTGGAACTGGAGAGTGATTATGATGTGATGTGATGGTCATAAGGAATTGTGAATGTACTTAATGCAGCTGAAATTACATTATGAAGGATCATAGACTTAAATTATATTTTACTAAAATTAAAGTTTATTTTTATTAATATATTATTATATTTTATTTAAAATACATCTTATTTTAACTGAATATTACACAAAACTACAGTAAAAGTTTGAAGATATGTATGCTAAACATAAATATTTAAAAATTGCATCTCAAGGGGGAAGCCCCCTCTGCCGTGGCAGCTACACAGGCTGCAGCCCAGGACCGGGGACCACAGGCCTCGCAGGAGCTGAGGGGAGTTGCCCACACGCAGCAGGTGGTTCTTCTGCCTCGTGAAGGTCAGTGAAAGCTGTGCCCGGAGCCCACTCTGGCTCCGGAGAGGCCACGGGTGTCGGCGTTGCCTCCTGAGGTCTTTTTTTATCTGGCTCTGGAGCTGGTTCTGTAGATCCCAGAAGAGAACATGTTACCCCCATGACTGCCTCCAGGTGCCTTCCAAAGACGGAACATCTCTCCTGTCCATCCATGGAGTCCCAGTGCCAGAGCCACCCCAGGAGGTCTTCCCAGACTGCAGGCCGTGGGGACAGTGATCTGAGCCGGCCCTGCCCCGGCCTCTAAACGCTCTTCTCTGTGTGGCCGAGCCCCATCTCCTCCCCGAGTCCTCCTCACCCTCTGCGTCTGTGGGCTCGCGGCTCTCGGGCTCTGAAAGGAGCAGCTGGGCCTGGCGCTCCAGGGCTGAGCCCGGGAAGTTGAGCTCCAGGTAGGCCAGCAGCGTCACCAGGCCCGGAAAGTCTGGGGGCTGGAAAAAGTCCTGAGGGAACTGGTCCAGCCACATGCCCAGGATGGAGATGATGGCCCTGGGGAGAGACGTGGGCAGCAGAGTCTGAGCCTGGCCTCTCCTTCCACACTAACCTGTGCCTCCTGCTCCTATCCATCTAGAAGCCAGACCTACTCCTTCCCACCTTCAGTCTGGCAATCCTGGCAGAGGTATACCTGGCCAGGAAGGAGGGGCTGGCCAAAGCCTTCATAATTGAGATATATATCTATCTGTATCAGGTTTTTCTATTTTAGAAAAGTAATCAATGTTCACTGTAGATATTTTAGAATGTGGAAAATTATAAAGGAGAAAGTTGCAATCACCCACAATATCTCTCCCCAGTAATAATCATTGTTAATATTTACATGTATTTTCCTCTAGTCTCTATTTTTTTCTGACAAAATATGGATAATTATGTATATTCCTTTCCATAAACTGACAATAACCTGAGACTCAATATAGTGTGGATGCGTTCTTGAGTAATTAAGTAGACTTCTTTTTTTTGAATTTATTTTTCAGTTACGGGTGACATCCAACATTATTTTATATTAGTGACTGAGAGTTCTTAACCAATGGTGTTATGGCAGCATAGTAAGAAGCTAGGAAAATCCCTGGGTAAGTGCAATGGGGAAACTGAGACAAGAAAATTAATCACAAGACCTTATCTTCCTCAACCAAGGACACTTGAGAGCAAATGGTTTATACCTCTCCTCCCTAGCTTAAATCACTCTGGCCTGGGAAAATAGAACAAAGACCTACTTAATGCCATTTCTGCCAGCTAACCTCAAGGGCAGATGAAGTTGGGGAACAAATAATAATAATAATAACCATTAAAGACAGACAGACCTAAGATAACAGTAAAACAGGCCAAAGAAGAACCCAAAACTCCCCTATACACTCATTTTAATGCATCAGCATATTAAAAAAATACACCTAGGAAGCTAATGAATAGTCTGTTGAAACCCTCCCCTAAGATTCTTGCCTGCAGAAACAAAAAGGGATAGAAAGCCCTCAGGACAGCCCTGGTGGCCTGGGGACTGAAGGGTCTCGGGTTCGATTCCAGTCAAGGGCACATGCCTGGGTTGTGGGCTTGCTCCCCAGTGGCGGGGCATGCATGACGCAGCCAATCAATGATTCTCTGTCATCATTGATGTTTCTATCTTTCTCTCCCTCTTTCCCCCTTCCTTTCTGAAATAAAAAAAAATAAAATAAAAAAAAGATAAAAAGAAAGAATGAAAGCCCTCAGGACAAAGGCTTCATGCCCATGCCACTTCCCGGGCATGAACTTTTTATTTCTTCCTAAGCTCTAGGGCTCCCGACAGGACTTGCAACCAGGGGAGCAGTAGGCAGCAGTAGCTCCACCCAGGCTCTGGTTCCTGTCTCCAAGGCCCCCCCCCCCTCCTTTTTAAAAATATATTTTTATTAATTTTAGAGAGGAAGAGAGAGATAGAAAACATCAATGATGAGAGAGAATCATTGATCAGCTGCCTCCTGCACACACCCCCACTGGGGATGGAGCCTGTAACATGTGCCCTTGACCACAATCAAACCCAGGACCCTTCAGCCCGCAGGCCAACGCTCTACCCACTGAGCCAAACTGGCTAGGGCTTGTGTTGTGAAAACTTTCCTACACAAAGTCAAGAACCCACACACTACAGGCCAGCCTGAGGCAAACCTGCTCCAGGCTGGTCCCTGTCCAGGAACTGTGACCATCTGTCCCCATCTTCAGAGAAGACTGGCCCACTCTGTCAGTGTCCCTGCCCCCTTCCTCCTGGAAGGTCAACTCCATGAGGGCAGGAGGGGTGGTGTCTGCTCTGTTCATTGCACTCATTGGCACACCGTAGGTGCTCCAGGAATATCTGACTGATGAGCAAATAAATGGACTCTTTCTCCAGCCCTAACACCTTAAACTTTAGCTCCTGCACCAATGTGTTACTGATTCACTAGGTGCCCTGTGTGGCTCTTCTCCTCCCACTGACACTCAACTCCCACAGGCGGGGAGCACCAGCCAAGCACCCACTGTGGAGGTTCTGCCAGATTAGTGAACAGGGTGCCCCCCACACCCCTTGTTCTGGGTCCCAGGGTGGGGGAGTGGATGCAGGGCTGGGTGGGGAGGGGATGGGGATGGATTTTCTGAGGGGCTGACTCTGTCCACTAACCTCCCAATGCTCTCCCACCACCCAATCCACATCCAACGCTATGACTCCTTCCCTTTTTTCTAGGTAAAGTCCTCAGACCTGGGCCCTCTTGCAGAAATCCCACAATGTATGGGATGCAGGGCTCTGCCAGCACCTCCAACTCTTAGTCCCTGTACTCCCCTCCCGGCTCTGATCCAAAGCCCACTCACTTTTTCTGCTGGTCCACAGGCCCACCATCCTCTTCAGCATACGGGAAGATGCAGCCATACCTAGAGGAGGCCAGGAGGACGTCACACCGACTGCCCTGTGGACACCACCTGCCTGTGAAGTCTAGTGTGACTGTCTCACTCCGACTACAAGGAAGCTCTGGAAAGCAGGGCTGGGGTCTGCTCTGTGCACTGGGTTATGGTCAGTGCCTAGAACATGCCTGCACCTGCCGATATATCACAGGTATCTCAGTTAGCCCGCTGCTCACCCCTGGGATTCCTGCTCTGGCTTCACCCAGGACAGAGAACCCTAATGAAATCTCCAATCTCCTTTTCAAATGAAAAAACAGCTCAGCCCAAGGCCCCGAGGAAAGTGAGGGACGAGGCAGAGGCTTCATCATGAGCAAGAGAAAATGACCTGTTAGCACAACCACCACCCCTCCCGCAGACCTCTCCAATGGCCAGGCCCCCAGAGAGCACGTTACAGGGAGGACCTCACCAGGTTTCTATAAAAATCCTATGAGTTTGCTCCTGGGTTTACCCCGCTGTTCAGAGGAGCACACAGACTCAGGGAGATGCAGTGACCTTCTGAAGACTCACAGCTAGCAAGTGCCCGGATGACCACTGTGCTGTGGAGGGGCAGGTGCTCACCTTGTCAACAGTAGGTCCAACACCTGTTGGGTGGTGGCGAAAGCTCTGTAGCTCCAGAGAAAGGTGGGGACGAAGGTGGGGTCCCTGCCCAGGAAGGCAGGCACCAGGTACTCCACCAGCTTGGCCAGCCGGTGTGCCCGGGCGGTCGGCACCATACAGAGCTTATTTGTGTTCCCGGTGGATGCGGTTTGCCCCTGGGGTGGGACAGAGGAGGGACACGCAGTCAAAACAGCATCATGGACCACCAGGTGGGTTGGCAGCTGCAGCTCAGACTGAACCCATAAGCCCTCAGTGACTGGTGGGGAACATGAGTGCTCGCAAGAGAGAAAAGGTTCTTGGCATGAAAAGTAGAATTGGAGGAGGGGAATTAGTAACATTAGTAACCTAGGTCATATTTTGCTAGCTGAGGATGGACAGCATGTCCCTGTGTTAACAGTGTCATCCCTGGGATTTCTGACAGAGCATCCCATGCTAAGATGAGAACACAGAGGCTTTTCATGGGGTGGGAGGGGTCAGGATATTAGGACATGTGAGATGTTCAGGGCAGCACTGTTGACATGGCAACAGAAGGGGCTCAGTCCAGGTCCCACAGCAGGGAAGGGCTGGATCACCATGGTAACCAGTCCCCCTCAGGGTATGACATACAGCCTTGGGAGACCCCAGCTCCTGACCTGAAGGAACCACAGGGATGCATTCCTCCGGGGCAGAAAATTGCAAAGCAACAGATATGGTACCATGAGCCTGTGTCTTTTGGGGGGACAAGCATCCCCCAAGCATGATGATGAGTAAAACTGGGAGAAGGAGTGTAAGGATTGTCAGGCCAACATGGACACCTGGGGATGGGTGTTAAACAAGAAAATCTGTAGAAAAATGCAAAAATACTCTTGACTGAACATGAGGTGAAATGATACAAAAGCCTCCTTCCTGATATTCCTACAAATATGCAGACAGTGACTTTGCTCCTGGCAGGAAGGTGCTGGACAGTGAGGGTGGGTTGAGGGAGAAGATGGAAACCCAGGTCCCTTTGGAAGCAGGACTCTAGGAAGGGGCTCCGGGGAGTAGCAGGGTGGCTTCTGGAACCCGGGCCCCTTTGACTCCTGGGGTCCTGGAGGTCGGGCCACCTGGGCCTCTGCACTCACCTTGAGACCAAGCGGCACTCTTTTGGCAGCGGGGGGGGGGTGGGGGTGGGGGGGCCCTGTGCCTCCTGCTGGGGGATGGCGTTGAGAACCCCATCAGTCGGCTCCTGTCTGGCCTCCTGTCTGACCTCCTGTGGGGAGCTCTGTAGAGACAGTGCCCAGCCGCCAGGCGGAAAGCCTCAGAGCCTGGCCTGTGTTTCGCAGACCCTGTGGTTCTTTCCACTCCAGACACATACACATTTTACTCAGACCCCCACGAAGGAGAGAAAAGATGTGACAGGCTGAGGGCCTAGGATTGTCATTGGCACAGAAAGGCCCCTTGGAAAGCCCCTCTCCGTGCTGGCTGTGGTCATGACAGCATCACTAGGATATGCCCCGCCCTGCAACCTGCCCAGGGGTCCTCCCTTCAGGTTCCCCTTCCCCCACGTGGAGAGGAGGGGATGGGGGCTGCCCAGGGATGGCTCCCAGAGGTGGCCCGGCCTGAACTGGGCTGCCCGAGGCTGCCTGTGTTACCTGAGGGGATCTCCTGGAGAATGGCCAGAGACGCAGGGGATGAGGGTTGAACCAACGTCTCCAGAATTTCGAAAAACTCCCACTGTGAGGTCTCCGGGAGCAAGAGACCCGATAACAAGAGCTCCAGCAAGAGGACATCTTCAACTCTCAAGTGTCTCTTGCCAAGTGAACTGGCTGTTGGGCTGCTGCTAGAGTGTGGCTGCCTGGTTACGGGGGGGTTCTAAGTTCTTTAGGGAAGTGACCTCATTTCCTGTGATCCCCTTCCCTGAGTCCCCTTCTTCTTGATCCTGGATGAGCCATTGTAACTGTCAGGGCCTGTCTCCTGCCTGCACAATGATATTATTCCAGCATGTACTTCTTAGAAATAATGTTCAGGCACATGTGGAAAGATATGTATAAAGTTGGAGGAGTGCTGTCATGTATAGGAAGTGCCTCCAATCTGTATTTTCTTTCTGTTGTCACCTCCTCTGTGTATGCTCCTCTTAGTATCCCTCCCATAGTCGATACATCGAGAGAGAGAGAGAGAGAGAGAGAGAGAGAGAGAGAGAGAGAGAGAAAGAATGTGTGTGTGTGTGCATGCGCACGCCAGTACTCATTTACTGGATCCCAGAAAAATACAGCCCCCACATAGGCAGAAATAGGCAAGAGCTTCCCAATATGTTAGGATTTCTAATTTCCAAACCAACCTTATGGGAGAGATTAAAACCCTTGCCTAGGAGTTCGGAACACTCCTGACTCTGGACTGTGCCTGTTATGTACCCTGGCTAGTCCCTGGATCTCTATGGGCCTCAGTTTCCCAAGTATCCAGTGAGGGTGAGATTCAGAATTGTATAAGTTTAGCATAAAAGGGGCCAAAACTCCTCCACCCTGGGTAGCTATGGAGAGGAGTGCACCCCAGTGTTCCCTGACCAGGCCTCTCCTCAGACAAGGACCGTCCTAGAACCCAAGGCTGGATTCAGGAGCTCAATACTCACTCTCTGAACTACCGAACTTGGGATGAGGCCTATGTTTTTCTAGTGTGAAATGAAAGAGCAATGACTTCTACTAGAAGGCACCCCCAAAACACTCACTCTGACAGAATTTATTCTGGTCTAACGGCAAGCCTGGGAAGAGGTCTCAGTCTGGTGTGGGCTTTTACTGTTGAAAGGTCCATGAACCCCATAACACATATGCCACGTCTTTTTTTTTTTAAACATATTTTATTGATTTTTTACAGAGAGGACGGGAGAGGGATAGAGTAAGAAACATCAGTCAGCTGCCTCCTGCACACTCCCACTGGGGATGTGCCCGCAACCAAGGTACATGCCCTCGACCGGAATCGAACCTGGGACCTTTCATTCCACAGGCGGATGCTCTATCCACTGAGCCAAACCGGTTAGGTCATATACCACATCTTAACCTGGCCAACAGAGGGCAGTGCATGGCTGCTCGTGCCTACAATATTGACCTTTTAAATTTAACAAGTTCACCTTCTTCAAAAGAAGACCCATATATATGCTGTCTACAAAAGACCCACTTCAGATCAAAAGGCACACACAGACTCAAGGTTAAGAGATGGAAAAAGAGCCCAGTTGGTGTGGTTCAGTGGTGGAGCGTTGACCTGTGGATTGGGAGTTCACAGTTTGATTCCCAGTCAGGGCATATGCCTGGGTTGTGGGCTCAGTCCCTAGTGTAGGGCATGCAGAAGGCAGCCAATCAGTGATTCTCTCTCATCATTAATATTTCTCTCTTCCTCTCTAAAATCAATCAAAATACGTTTTTTTTAAAAAAGGATATAACTCCTATAAACATTTATGCACCCAACACAGGAGCACCTAAAATATATAAAGCAAATATTGATGGGCATAAAGGGTGGGATCAACAGTAATACCATCATAGCAGGGGACTTTAACAACCCAATGACAACAATGGATAGATCTTCCAGACAGAAAATTAAAAGGAAACAGTGGCCTTAAATGACACATTAGACAAGATGGGTTTAATTTGTATTTTCAGAGCATTTCACCCCAAAGCAGCACAATATATATGCTTTTCAAGTGCACATGAAACATTTTCCAGGATAGACCACGTTAGGCCACAAAACAAGTCTCAATAAATTTTAAGAAGATTGAAAGCATATCAAGAATCTTTTCTGACCACAACAGTATGAAACTAGAAACCCACTACCAAAAAAAAAAATATTGAAAAACACAAATAGCCAAAACCGGTTTGGCTCAGTGGATAGAGAGTCGGCCTGTGGACTGAAAGGTCCCAGGTTCGATCCCGGTCAAGGGCATGTACCTGGGTTGCGGGCACATCCCCAGAAGGAGATGTGCAGGAGGCAGCTGATCGATGTTTCTCTCTCATCGATGTTTCTGACTCTATCCCTCTCCCTTCCTCTCTGTAAAAAAATCAATAAAATATATTTTAAAAGAAAAACACAAATACACAGAGGCTAAATAATTGAAAAAATAATTTTTTTAATGGAAGTCTTTTCTAGGAAGGAGGTGGGTCAAAGATATCATTAGAAAAGAAAAGTGCAAGTTCATTGGAGGAAAGTAAGAGCTCAGGGTGACAATGGCTGTTCATTGGCTGAACAGCACTGTTTCCCTCGGCTGGGCTTGTTGCTGGGTGAGAAGAAAATCTTCCTTCCCCTTAGGCGGGAGTGAAGTAGAAGCACTTTCTGTCAGAGGTGCAAGGTCGTCTCTTCTTGTTCAGGGCATGAGAGCCCCCTCTAGATACATTCCGGTCTCCAATTGTAATTGAAATTTCCTTTACTAGTTTTCACGGTTCATGGCTTCCATGTGAGTCACGGCCTAAAAGCCTAACTAACTGAGAGGGTTAAGAACCCGTGACCCATTCCGTACACAGTTCTCTGAGAGTGAAGAGTTGGGGTGGGCCTTGGGGAGTCAGCCACAATTCCAGGGTTCCCCAGTGCGGAACCAACCGGGCTGCAAATGCAGGGGCCACTCTTTGTAAGGAAATAAAGTGCACACAGGGAACCAAGGAGCACTAGAGCATTTTGGCTTGCAATTCAGCTCATTTAGTACAGCCGCTGAGGTTTCCAGGCCTCCATCCACGAAGACAGTGAGCCTGCTGGCCGGTTTGTTGTGAGTGCCTGTATACCTATGGGGGCTGGAGGGAGAAATGGTTCGATTTATTTTTTATCAAAAGGGGGTTATGTGAACTTACAGTGAATTTCCATCTCTACTACCCATAATTTTCCAGTTATTTTTTATATCATCCATTGGTTCTTTTCTTCCAGTAGCTCTGACGAACGGAGGCAAAACTGAAACACGGAAGGGGAGAGCAAAAGAAAAGGAAGCTACAGAGGGGGCCAAGCGCCCGGACTTTTGTCCCGCGGTCCCTTTAAGAGAAGAACCTCTTGGGACCTGCAGTCCCAACCGACCCCAGTTTTAACCGAAACCTAACCCGGACTTCCCCCTCTTGACTCAAATAAGACCAATTTTGGATTTTCCCTCCCCTGTTGACCAATCAGAGTCTGTTACCAGGCAGACCTTAGCTGCCGCCCAGGCGAGCCCGGCGCCTTCTGTCTCCGGGTGGCAGCAACGACCAATGACAGAGCAGGCCCTCCGAGTATCCGGGCAGATCGGGGCTGCTCCAGCCAGTCAGAAAAAAGAAAATAAAGCAACGCACGAGCCCGCCGGGCCAGGACCGTGGGGCTGGGCTGGAGTGAAGGTGGCTGCGAGGTAGTTTCTCTTTCTCCCTTACCTTTGTCGCGGCTCGTGCGGGAAGGCGGCTGTTCGAAGATGGGAGGGGGCCGTAGGAGCCGGGAGGAGAGGAGAAAAACATCTCGGCTGTCTTTCCAACAACGTCTTCACCCGTGTGCACGTGCCCCGAACCTGGGACCGCATCTCCCCACCCGGGTTTCCTGCGCCCAGCCCGGGAGTTCCGCTACCCCGAACCCCCCATTTGACGGCAACCGGGGGCTGGATGGCGGGGGAAGGGCAGCGGGCGGGGGCGCGCGTCGGGACGGGGTGCAGAGGGAGATGACGCAGGGGCCGGCGGCTTGGGGAGGGGGAGCGGCGACGAGGTTAAGTGATGAGAACTTGGGCCCGGTTCCCCCTCCCCCCTCCCCGAGCCAGGACGGGCAGAATGCGTTCGTATCCTTTCCGACCTCCCGGGCGTCTAGTAGAGAATTAGATAACTTCGTCTTGCGGTGGTTGTTTTTGAGGGAGAAAAGGGCAGCATGAGGTCAGAGTCAGAAATGACAATTTCTTCCTCGCGTGGATTCCCGAGCCTCCTGTCTCTTCCTTTACGGTTTTTCCACATCTGGGAGGCTGCAAGGAGGTGGGGCAGATAGGGTGGAGATGGCAAAGGGCTTTGGCGGTATATCTATATCATCTATATCTATAGGCCTGGAGAAGTAATGGAATAATTTCTAATTTTTGGAGAAGGCAAGTGGTGAGAAAGAAGAAACAAAAACACTGGAGAAATTCGGAGGCTTGCTCTCTGCTTCTCTTTCTGGGTAGAGAGATGAGGATGGGGGAGCGGGGTGTCTCCGGGGAAGGGACGTTGACTCGCCTGTCTCCGGCCAGCTCCCGCCCTCATGCCAGGATGGCCGAAGACGAACCCGACACCAAGAGCCCGAAGCCCGCGGGCCGGGCCCCCTCAGGCGGTGCCGAGGCGGGGGAGCCCACCACGCTTCTGCAGAAGCTCCGGGGTACCATCTCGTAAGTGCTCGTGGCCCACCTCCAGATCTTGTGTAGCTCCCCAGTATAGATCCCTGGAGCACCCCGCTTCCGCTGCAGATGAACTGCCTCTCCCTGAGCAAATGCATCTGACCAGGGGGAGCTTCTTGGCGGGATAGCAGTTCTTGAGCACCTGCCAGACCTCGGCGTCCTCTTCCCCTCCCTAGCAGTCAGACACGGGATGGGGGGACATCTCATCTGACTCCTCGCTTCTTCCTCTTCTCCACAGGAAGGCCGTGCAGAACAAAGTAGAGGGAATCTTGGTAAGTATTTTTTGGGGAAAGGGCAATAGAGAGATTGAATTGGTGGGGGATGAGGTTGGTGAGGACATGAGCAGATTAAAGGTGTTTGTGGGAGAGGCAGTGATGTCTACCCTGTCGGGAGATAATTGGCTTTGCAACTTACTACCAATTCGACCTTGAGCACCTCACTTCACCTCTCTCTGACCTGTTGTATGGAAGCCCAATAGAAATGAAATCAGTCGATCCCCTCTGCTCCCCCTGTCACCGTGGTGACCCATACGGGTTCCTCAGAGCACAGCGGGCACCCAGCCTTAAATCATTCTCAGGACTTTTTTTCAGTCTGACAGCCTCTAAGTCAGCTAGACTTTTTGGTAAGGATCGGAGGGTCCTTCTTGGCCTTATTATTTCTCTTGCCTCTGTTCTTCCTTCCCTCAGCAAGATGTACAGAAATTTTCAGACAATGACAAGCTGTATCTCTACCTTCAGCTCCCCGCAGGGCCCAGTACTGGAGACAAAAGGTATGTTTGGTGCTAGGTTTTTAGATGTCAGAGGTTCTGATTCTTAAAGGCTCGCTGGGAAAGGGTGCGGTGAATAGGAATACTCATGATGGCTCTTCTTGACCAAGAAGAAACGTCCCTGTCCTGCACTGAGTTAGCAGAAATAGATTCTGAGTGAAGTGACTTGGTCCAGCACTACCGAAGTGGTAGTCTGGATAGAACCAGGACAACTGTTGGGAATTTAGTAACAGTTTTCTTTTTAACTCTTTTGCAGCTCAGAGCCAAGCACACCTAACAATGAGGAGTACATGTATGCCTGCAAGTGGATCCGAAACCACCTGGAAGAGCATACTGACACCTGTCTACCAAAGCAAAGCGTTTATGATGCCTATCGGTGGGTGGATAGGGGGCGTGGAAGGGTGGCTTGTCTCTGGAGAGCTCCCTGCCTTGGAAGAGCCTGACTTCTTAAAAAGCTTTTCCAAACTTCATCCCCAGGGACCCTCTGAGCCCACCCATGACCTCCTTCTCTGAGTATCTTCCCACTCTGCCCCCACCCCTCACTCAGGAAGTACTGTGAGAGCCTCGCTTATTGCCGCCCACTCAGCACAGCCAACTTTGGCAAAATCATCAGAGAGATCTTCCCTGACATCAAGGCCCGAAGGCTTGGTGGCCGGGGTCAGTCCAAGTATCCTTGACTGGAGAGCTTGGGGCCAGAGGACCTGGGGAGGAAAACCTATGGATATGGAGAGCCCGGAGTAGAAACAGCCCATCCTTGCTAAGGGGCTTGGTGATCCCCAGATGTTGGTTTTTCCTTAACTTACATCAGATATTGCTACAGTGGCATACGAAGAAAGACCTTGGTATCTATGCCACCCTTGCCTGGCCTTGACCTAAAGGGCTCTGAGAGTGTAAGTAACAACCCTGATTGCACTCTTCCCTCCAAGGTAGAAGTCAGAGGTCTTTGGGACATGTTTTGAAGACTGACACAGCCTAGGTGATTCTGCACATAGCTTCTGAGTATATAGGATGTGCCCCTCTGCCCACCCTCTGGCTGAGGCAGAGGATGAAGAGCATATGTGGGTTTCTGGGATGGGAGGGTACAGGCTAATCCCATTCCCAGTTTGGTGTTACTATGGCCAACGTGGATGTTCAAGAGGGGCCAAGGGTCCTTGAGTTTGGAGTATTATGAGGCATGTCCTTCCCCACTGCAGCCAGAAATGGGCCCAGAAGTAACCCCAGCACCTCGGGATGAACTGGTTGAGGCAGCCTGTGCCCTGACCTGTGACTGGGCAGAGCGAATCCTGAAACGGTCCTTCAGTTCCATCGTTGAGGTCGCCCGCTTCCTGCTACAGCATCATCTCATCTCTGCCCGATCTGCACATGCCCATGTGTTCAAGGCCATGGGGCTTGCCGGTGGGTGGACCCTGTCTTCTGTCCTGAGAAACCCTCAGCCACTTTCAACTTCAAAAGCCCTCCCATGTACTAGGATAGAGACACCTTGAATTTGCCTTCTATTCCTAGAGACCCTTCTAGGACATGCCTTAGACCACCTTCTTTCCACTACCTCCACCAGTCCGAATTGCCACACTCCTCCATTTCTGTTACCTCCTCAACTTACTCCTTTTTCTGGCACTTCTGCAGAAGAGGATGAACGTGCCCCTCGGGAACGGACATCTAAATCTAAGAATGGTGTGGAGAACCTAGAGGGTGGAGCCCCAAAGAAACCAGAGAGACCGACCCAGGTAGGAGTTGGAGCCCCTGACCTTGCTGCCCTGTCCTTCAGGCTTAATGTACCTTCCTCCGTGGGTCCCATACTGTCACCTCCTGTGCCTGTTTCTTCCAGGGTCCAGGCTTCCCATTTACTGTGTTCCTCTCTTTACTTCTTAGCCTCCTCAGGAGCTGGAACCCCGAGCTGGGGCTGGTCCCTCAGCACACGGAGAACGGAAGAAGACTGTAGTAGAGAGTCCGGCCCCAGCAGCCAATAACCCACAGGTTAATGCCCTGATGGCCCGGCTGCCTCTGCTCCTCCCCCGGGCCCCTCGCCCAGTTATTCAGCAAATCGCCGTCTCTCCACCCATTGTGGCTCCCAAGCTTTCTCCAGGCACTCTGAAATTGACTGCCCTGCCTGTGTCCGGTAGAGTTAGGGGAACCCAGGCAGCTGTGCCCATCATTAATATGATCTTACCAACTGTTCCTGCTTTGCCTGGACCTGGACCTGGACCTGGACCTGGACCTGTGCAAGCTCCACCTGGGGGGCTCACTCAGCCCCTGGGCACAGAGAATAGGGAGGTCGGCATAGGTGGTGACCCAGGACCTCATGACAAGGGTGTCAAGAGGACAGCCGAAGGAACTATGAGTGAGACCAATGGGCAGGACCCACCAGCAAAAGCTGCAAAGCAGGATATAGAGGATACAGGAAGTGATGCCAAAAGAAAACGGGGGCGCCCTCGAAAAAAATCAGGTGGAAGTAGGGAAAGGAATTCTGCCCCTGATAAGTCAGCAGCTGCCACGGCCTCTGCCCAGTCCTCAAGGTTACCACGGGAGACGTGGGCTACTAGAGAGGAAAGCAACTCAGCTGGAGGGTCAGAGAGGCCAGGGCCAGTGGGAAAGGCCGAGAAGGGGACGGTGCTTGCCCAAGGTCAGGAAGATGGTGCTGTTTCTAAAGGAAAGGGCCCCAGCTCCAGTTCCCGCCATGCCAAAGGAGGGGAAGATAAAATTCCTCTTGTCAGTCCAAAAGTGAGTGTCATCAGGGCCAGCAGAAGCCATAAGGAGGCTCTTCATTTGGGAAAGGGAGAGGTGGATACTATAGCACAGGGTAATAAAGATTTAAAAGGGCATATGCTTCCAGGTTCCTCATCCCATGAGCAGAAAGACCCCAAAGCAACGCCCCCATGATAAATACGTAGAGAAGAGTGTTTAAACCAGATGTGAACTCTGCCTGTCTGCCTTGTAAAGCCCTTCTGACTTGCTTCTCTGGCTCTTCTTTTCCAAAGGGAATTCATGCTCTTCTGTATAGACAGCTGAGGCACCCTGTCTTACACAGTGCCTGCTTCCTGCCTCTGACCTTTTCAGCTCAATACCCTTGGCTTTAGAGTCGCTAGTAAATCTGATCCATGTGTTATCCTGTGGGAACGATAGGGGTGGAGTAATATGATGAATGTATAAGCTAGGAATCTTTTTGGTTTTAAATAATAGAAAACCTAACTCAAACTGGTTTAAAGGAAAGATTTACTGGCTCATGTAACTGTAAAGTCCACAGGTAGTGCTGGCTCCAGGTAAAGCTGATCCAGTGGCTCAGCACATCTCTAAATACCTGATTGCCTCGCCACCCGCACTGTTCTACCTTCTGTAGGATCATAGGCACCCTGGGCTGCCTGTGGCTGCCAGCACTCCTAGAATTATAATGTCTCCTCATTGATATCCAACCAGAAACAGAGGGCATCTTTCTGCCAAGAATCCTAGCAAAAACCCTACGATTCACTCTGATTAGGCGAACTCCTGTCACATGCCCACCCCTACCTAATCCCTGTGGCCAGGGGGATGTCGATGCTAATTTGCGTCGTCTACATCAGGACTGCACCTGTGGAATGAGGGTGGGATTAGCCTCCTTAGAAACTGGGAGGGGAAGTTCCTGGGGAGGGGCTGACACCTGGCCACTACTATGAAGTACAAGTGATTTTAGCTTGCTAGGTTAAGATGAGCCATACCTGCTTTTCCCCTCATAGTCTTGCATTTTTCTTACTGCAGCTGTAACCTCTTTTTATTTTGGTCTCAAGAAATGAGAGGAAAGTCGCTCTCCTTTAGGAGCTATCTCTTCAGTCTCCTTTAGATGACAATACCTTTTTTTTTTCCCCTTCACCTATGGCTCACAGATGGAGCTCCTTCCTTTTCCTGTTTTTGAACTTTAGTTTCTCATTTCTGCCTCCCTGTCTCCCACCCTTCTGCCACTATCACTAAATAGAGTGAGATTTGCTTCTAATCATTTTATTAAATTCATTCTGTATCCGCCAGGTGTCAGTCTCTGGTACATATGTCAGGACTAGCCAGGTGTAGGCCAGCTGTGTGGAAGGAGGTAGCTCTGTATCAGGGAACACCAAGAGGAAGGGGATCCAGACCCGCCAGGTGGGTCAGTGGGAGAAGCAGTAAACCAGCCAATATTGATCAAGGACCTACTTTGTCTTTTGCATAGGGTAGCTCCTGTCAGGGAATCTTGGTTCTTCCCAAGAAATTTAGATTTTCTTTCAGGGAGACTTCATTTGTTCATTTATTTCCACCACAGTAGATTTTTAAAAATTATAATATGTAATGTTTGATATCTATAAAATATATTTAACGAATAAATTATGAAGTATAATAATTAAATGACTACCTATGACCCATTACCCAACCTATACATTAAAACATTAGAAATATCATTGACTTTCTTGTGTTCCTCCCCTATCCTAGCCCCTGCCTCTCCCTAGAGGTAACTACTGTCCTTAATTTTGTGTTTATTAATTACCTAATATATATATGTATATATCTTTTAAATATTGTTCATTTTTGCTTTTAGCTTTATGAAAAATTTATTCTCTAATAATATCCTGTAGTTTGCTTTTTTTCACTTAACATTTATTTCTAAGGTTCATCTATATTGTAGATAGCTATGATTCATTCATTTTCATCTGTATAATATTCCATCAGTACATAAACCACAAGTTATTTTTCCATTCACCTATCAATGGGCTCTGGGTTATTTCCAGTTTTTGCTATTAGAAACAATGCTGCTATGAGCATTCTTGTGTATGTTAGTGCTTTTGTTTTTAGCAAGATTTCTAAAATGGTTCTTTTGGTCTGTATATCCTGAATTGGGGACTGTTTCCTCCTGGAAGAGTTTATATCAGATTGAAATGAACCATCCCCTGAAAGTGGTTAAGACTCACCTGTTAAACCATTTGAGCCTGGCGTTTCTTTGTGGGGAAAATTTTAACTATTAATTCAATCTCTTTAATAATTATAGGCTATTTGGGCTTTCGTTTCTTTTTTAGTATAATTAGGTAAAGTGTTCTAAGATTTTGTGCATTTTTTGTCTTTTTTAAAAAAAGAAATGAACTGAATTGCCTTTTTTTGTTGTTAATCCTTACCTGAGGATATTTTCCCATTGAAAGAGTGGAAGGGAGGGGGAGAGACCGAGAGAAACATCAATGTGAGAGAGACACATCAATTGGATGCCTCCTGTACGTTCTCTGACCAGACCAGGAATCAAGCTTGCAACCTAGGTATGTGCCTTTGACTGAAATCGAACCCAGGACCCTTCAGTTTGCAGGGCGATACTCTACCCACTGAGCAAACCGGCTAGGACAATTTTATGTCTTTTATTTTTTATTATTATTATTTTTTAATATATTTTATTGAGTTTTTACAGAGAGGAAAGGAGAGAGATAGAGAGTTAGAAACATCGATGAGAGAGAAACATCGACCAGCTGCCTCCTGCACACTCCCCACTGGGGATGTGCCTGCAACCAAGGTACATGCCCTTGACCGGAATCGAACCTGGGACCTTTCAGTCCGCAGGCCGATGCTCTATCCACTGAGCCAAACCGGTTTCGGCAATTTTATGTCTTTTAAATGAAAATTTTTTTCTTTTTTTGCCTCTGCTCTGTGTAGTCATGTCCTCTTTTTCTTTTCTACTACTTGTGCTTTCTTTTTTTTTCCTTTGATCAACTGCATCAGAAATTTGAAATTTGTTGTTTTGTCTACAGTGTATCTTTTTTAAAAAATAATTTATTGATTTTTAGAGAAGGAGGAAGGGAGAGGGACAGAGAGGAGAAACATCAATGTGAGAGTGCAACATCAATCAGCTGCCTCCCGCACACCCCCCACTGGGAATTGAGCCCACAACCCCACTGGCAACCTTTTGGTGCACAGGAGGATGCTCAACCCACTGAGCCATGCCGGCCAGGGCTACTTACCTATCTTTAGTTATTACTTTGGGCTTTGTTAATCCTCTCCCTTATGTATTTGTTTTCCATTACATTAATTATGGATCTTATCTATAGTATTTCTTTTGGTTTCTTTAGATTTAATTTTATGTTCTTTTATAACTTCTTACTTTGCTACTTATCTAATTAATTTTCAAACTGTCTTTTTTTTCTAGTGTAAGTTTTTTTAAGGACCTGCTTCTCTACATTCTCCAAGTTTTCTGTTGTAAAGTATTTTGTTATTCTAAGAATATTTAAATTACCTTTATGACTTTGATTCATGAATTATTTCAAAGAGTTTTATAATTTCCAAGTGCCTGAATATTTAAAAATATATCTTTCTTTTTTTATATTTTCAGCTTAATCTTCTGTGCTCAGAGAATGTGGTCTTTGTGATACCAGTTCTTTGAAATTTGTTGGGATTGTTATTTTATATTCTGTAACTTATCTTGGATGTCTAAATCTGTTTTGTTGTTTTGCCTGTGGTAGCTTGTTTCCTTATATATTTTCCATTTTTGGGTTTCGAGCTCATTTTGTTAAATTGAATCTACAGGAATCCAGAGGGTCTCAGGTGTGGGTACCTAGGATTTGTATTTGCTTCCACTAGGAGCCAAAAGGTGCTTTTGACCTGGGACTGTGCTAGCCCCTTCAAGAGTCACAGTTTAATTCAGGAGTGCCAGGTTTGCTCCCCTTCCTTGGTTAGGCCCAAGGTTTAGCTTCTGCTCACAATACTGGTATTGGCATTTGTCCTAGGGCAAACCTGCTTTTCCTAGTGCACGTTGATCATCCTTCATAGATTTCAGCTTAATGTTATTTTTTTTTCTTCTCTTTGTGATTTCCCTTTCTAGCAAGCTCAGTAATGTGCTAAATATCATGCTTGCCATAATTTGTCCAGGATCTAGTTGTATTTTAATGGGAAAGCCCTTTATCCATGCTGTCAAAAGTAGGAGTCGATTACTGTGTTTTAATATTTTCCTTCTTGTTTTTTAAGTGCTAGGTGTTTGCATTTTAGAAGCTAGTAGACTTGGGCTCTGTTTTCAAGTCAGTAATCACAGCACAGTGTGAGTGAGTTACGTTAAGAGTAGCACAGAGAGCGGTGGTAACCCAGAAGAATAGTACGTAACTCAGACATGGATCAGGAATGACTTCCCAGTGGAGGTGAGTAGGAATTTAGCTGGACAAGTCTAACTCTTAAATAAGAACAGAACAACATAAGACATGATAAAAAGAGCTAACTCATGATACCCACTCTACTGCATAAGAGCTGGATGTAAATTCAGAGAGGTCACGTTGGACTGAGTAATTTGGGAAGGCTTTATGGAAAAGTTAGGCGTGAGTTAATCCTTTAAGGTAAGTAGACAGATAGGTGGCAAAGAAGAGGGCATTCCAGGAAAAGCAGGGTTTTGGGGGGCGTAAGCATGGCAGAATAACCCAGTAAAGAGACCTGGCAGGCAAAATGGATGTGTATGAACAACAGCGGGAAATAAACTAAAAGAATACACAACCAGTGTTGATTGAATGAATGTATAAAAGGTATAAAGTCTGCATTCTAGGATGTGGGAATGGAGTCAAGAGAAACCAGCCAGGCATCGGTTGCCTTTATCCATGTGGGAAGGGATGAGGGACTGGACAAGGCTTCTGACACATTAGCGGTGATAGACATATGGAAAAATAAATCACTGGTGATGGGATAGATAGTTTTTAGGCAGTCCAATTTTAAAACACTATTTTTAAAATATGAAACAAGTTATTCTGTAGTCCAAGCAATCTTCAGTTCATTAGATGAAGGGCTAAGCTAAGATTTTGGGGACTGTACTGCTTCCTCTACCTACCATTTCTTATTCTCTTCCCAATACTCTGTTCCCCATTACCTTACCTCCCACCCCATGTCATCTTCCATTTTAGCTCTATCATAAATGAAGTTAAAGATAATTTATAATTTACTAAAATTTGAAATAATATTTTGCTGTTAAACTAAGACAAACTCTATGTCTAGTCTATGTCTCCAAATAAATTTATTGCCCACTTTTGTGGGTAACAACTTTCAAAGCAAATGGCCACATTCACTCACATACCAGAGGAATTAACGTCATTATATATTCATCTAAGTATTTTGTCTCATGTTATAGTTTCTCAGTAGGTTGTCTTCTTTGTCTAGGATCATCCTGCTTGCTCCATACTATAAGATACAACTAAGCATAACATAATTAATAAAGCAGTATTCATCAATTGTTCATAAGGAAACTTTTTTACTGGAAAGAGTGTGCATTCAGTTTAAATCTTAGCTTTACCACTTTCCATACGATTTTGAACATTTATTTAGTCCAGTTATTTCAAACTGTAGACTGTATCCTATTAGTAGATTGCGAAGCTGATTTAGCAAGATGCAAAACTTTAAAAAGTGAAATAAAATAGAAAATATCAGAATGCATTACATATAGTAAAGGTAAGTATTGTTTTATGAAACGTATCTCAGTAAAGACATGTCTGTATTCTTCACTGGTCATGACATAAAATATATTTCCAATTAAACCGAAGCAGTGACCCTCTTTTCTTTCACCATTTACCCTATATTATTGTCCCAATAATAGTAATATAGTACTACACATAGTAGTAACCTGTACTCTTTTAATCCTCACAGACCCCCGTAGACAGTTAATATTCCTGGATCCACTTTGCAGACATAGAAACCTTAGTACAAAGACTGTTAAATCAGTCATCCCAAATCAAACAGCCTGTAAGTGGCAGGGAGGTGGCATCTGAGACCTGGACTCAAATAACTAGCCCCCCAACCCCGCGCTGGTGTGGCTCAGTGGTTGAGCTCAACCCAGGAACCAGGAGATCACGGGTTAGATTGCTGGCTGGACCCCCAGTGAAGAGGGGGATGGAGTGCTGCAGGAGGCAGCAGATGGATGGTGTTTCTCTCTGATGTTTCTATCTCTACCTCTCTCCCTCTCTAAAAATCAATAAAAATTTGAAATAAACACTAGCCTCGATGTAAAATAAATAAGGCCCTATGAGGGTTGGGACAGAGGTTCTGATGGAGAGAGCTTCCAATCAATAAAAATGCTGGCAAATACACAAAACCAACAACAGAGGTCATTTGCAGGGTTGGCTTTATTTATTTATTTTTAATTGATTTCAGACAGGAAGGGAGAGGGGAAAGAGAGAGAGAAACATCAATGATGAGAGGGAATCATTGATAGGCTGCCTCCTGCACACCCCACAACCCCAGGCATGTGCCCTTGACTGGAATCCAACCCAGGGCCCTTCAGTCCACAGGCCAACGCTCTATCCACTGAGCCAAACCAGCAAGGGCTGCAGGGTTGCTTTTGTTTATTCGTTTAGTTTTATATGATTTTGTTCTGTTTTGAAGAAAGGGTTGTGCCCTCCAAGCCTTTGTCTTTTCACTCACCTCTCCCAAACTGGCCCTGTCCAGCCGCTCCCTAGAGGGATCGAGGTCTAGAGGCTGGAGGCCAAAGGCTACCCAGGCAAGTGGTGACTCCCGAGGCAGAACCGCGGCCTCAGGTCGCACCACTAATGGTAGGAAAGATTCCGAAGCGATAAGGGGCGTAATCTGGGCACCGTCCTTTAAAATGAATAGGGAAAGGGTATTCGAGGGTGACTATCTCCTCCGCCCACCCTCCCTCTTCCCTCTTCCCTCTTCCCACTGGGCCCCAGCGTCCATTCCACGCCCGGTTTACTAAGAGAAGAGGGGAAGAGTAAAGCCACTGATTGCAATTATTCGCTAACTCAAACGGACTTATTTACATGCAATTTGCATGTTCTTATGGAAGTGAGCAACACGCCTGTGCTCCTCCTCTAACTGGGTACCCACGCCCGCCTGCCCCTCTCAGCTCTACGCCGGAAGCCCCGGCCCCTTCTCCAGGAAAATTTACTTCCCTTTCGGCTTCCTTAGCCTCGCAAACTCCACCTCTTAGCTCCGCCTCCCAAAGACTGGCCCCTCCTTCCACCCGTAGGCTCCTCCCCTTGACCTCTTCCCCGCCCCCTCGCGCTTCCAAACATCTGTTCCCGCCCCTTTCCTATTTCTGAACAGGCATGTCTCAGGCAGCTCACTGGACTCCTTAGATTACTATGGGATGGTAGGGGCCTGAGAGTCGGAGAAGCAGGGAAGCATAGCCCAAGGAAAAGGGCTTGGATTTAGAAGAAGCAAGCCTTCCTGGGGATATTTTTTGAGGGGGATCTTGGTTATGCGGAGGGAGGAAGAGGAGCTTGTGTAGCCCGGCCGAACTTGAGGCAGCGCGAAGGCCCCCTCAGGCGGCGCCGAGGGCAGCCCCGCCGCCGGGGCCTGGTGCAGCCGCCGCGGCCGCTGTCAGGGAAGCGCAGGCGGCCAATGGAACCCAGGAGCGGCCGCTGCTGCTGAGGCGGCGGTGTCGGCAGCCCGACCCCGACCGCCCGCACCCCCTCCGCGGGGGTCCCCCGGAGGTAAGCGACTCCTACTCCGTGAGCCCCCCCTGCCCTGTGTTGTGGAGGTTCCTCTCCCCCCCGTCCCGCACAGCCTTCCCCCGCCCCCACACGTAGGTTCGACTACAAAACTGCCCTCCGGTGGCAGCTGCACCCCGGGTTCCTTCTCCCCCTTTTCCAGCCAAGCCTGGGGTACTTCTCAGCTTTTTGGCTTCCTCTTCTGCTTAGCTCCTCCCTCTGTCCCGGGGATCCCCCCCCCCCCTTATCCCTGCTGCCTTTCCCGAATTATGTTGTCTCTCAAGCCGTGAACCCCTTTCGCATCGGACGCCCCTTACAGTGTCCCTCCTGTTCGTCCTCCCCGCCTGTGCTCCTGCCCCAAACCTTGCCCAGGGCCGCCGCCTGCCTCCCTTTTCCACAAAGTCTCTGTGCAGCCCCCGCCCGGGTCCCAGTCCCTGAGCTGAGGGCTGCGGCCCCCCTTCCCTTCCGCGCCTCTTCGGGTTCCATTACCGCCCCGCCCACCGGGGCCCCGCTCCTGGCGCCCGGGGGCTGCCCGTGTCCCTGTCCGCCAGGGTCCCATCGTCCTTCCCGAACTGCCCTTTAGTTAGACTTTAACCGTGACCCGCACCCTCCTCTGTGGTTCGCGATTCCGGTAACTCCCTTGCGCTCCCCTTACCCCCCCCCTCAGTCCTCCAGCCTTTGGGGGGTCTCTTCCTGCCCCTCCTCCGGTTCAGGATTTCCAACGTGGACTCCTGCTCCCTGGAGCGGCGGGGGTTTGCGGACCCGGTGACACCTGGTTCTGTTTCCTGTGGTCTCTGTGTGCGCTCTGTCGTCCTCCGTTATCGCCACAGAACACTTATTCCAGGACCAACCGGACCTTGAACTAAGAAGGAATGTGTTGGGGGGCGGGGGCGCCCCGGCTGTCCCCGGGCTTTTCCGGCCGGGAGGGTGTTGGTGGAGGATGGAGCAGTTTGGAGAGGTCCCTGTCAGATTACACTTTGTTGACTGCTCAGGGTCCGCCTCTGAATGACGTTGTGAGGGGAAAAAAAAAATTTTTTTTTAAATTATATAATTTTAGGCTTGTCTTAAAGGGAGCCAAGTGTAGACTGTGCTCCCACCCCTGCCCAGATCCCAAAGGCATCCTTGTACTGTCTGGTTGGCTGGAGGCGTTCTGGTTGGTTCCGTAAGCGCTTAGGGCTGGGGGGTAACTGGGAAAAGGTGCCCAGGAACCATGGGAAGAGCTTGTGCCTTCAGCACCAGGACTTCTGGGTTCATGTGACTTCCTCCTTGGCCTCTAGAGTGGCATTTTGGGGAAAGGGGCCCACTCTCTAGGCGTCAGTGCAGTGATAGGCTAAGGGCAGGATATGGGTTGGCGGGGGATAGACTCAGTTTGGTTTTTTTTACAAAGCATTCAGGGTTTCTCCGACAGAAGTTATTAGTAGTGGTTTAGTTGTCTGTAGAATTTTCCTTTGGTCTAGTCTACATCCACGGGAGTAAATCTGTTTGGAAGACAAGCTCCAGGCCTGCTGCTTTCGTGTACCTTGCCGTCGTCCCGCCCCCCGCCCCCAGGTGCAATAGTTGCTGAGCTCTCCTCCTGAACTTGATCCATAGTGCAGATTCCATAGGTGGAAAGTATGTTTGTGGCCAAGACCTTTGAGGACGCTAGCTGGAGAAGAGAACTGGAGTGAGTTGGGACGTAGGAAACTCGTCGCCCCCTTGCGTGCCATGTCTCTCTCTCGGCCTGCGGTAGCAAAGAGGACACGTGAAGTTCCACTCATCTTCCGACTCCAGGCCTGTTTGAAAATAATCACACAACCTCGTCCCACTTCTCCCTTGTCTTTGCTCATTCGCCAGAGTGCAGTCTACTCATTACCTCCCTTTTTTAGGAGCAGCTTTACTCCTTGGAAGCACTTCCGAAGAGAAATCATATTTCCTTGGTTTTCCTGCTTCTCAGAGCTGGGTGCACACTGCATGAGAACATATTTGCTGAACACCATCCAAAGCAGCAAATTGAGATTCTTTGATTTGGGGAAGAACTTTGGGAGGAACCTTTCAGTAATTGGCATGAGATAAGAGAGAACCTAGTCCAAGCCCATGTGGGGCTGGCGGCAGGGAGGATCAGTTCAGAGAGAGGTGAGTGTACAGGTTGCTTTCTTTGTCGTCTGTCTGTTTCAGCAGAGGCTCCGGAGCTGGCTTGGGCTGTCTGGCTGGAATCTGCTTAGACTAGCTCCATGGCACTGCAGAGAGAGTTCTCAGCCTGATTCAATATTGACTTAACTATCCTGAGACCACTGCCCTCCCTGCCCCCATGCTGGTAGCTTGAGAATGCCCTCTCTCCTGATGCCAACCTCCCTTGGGGCTTTGAGTAACCATTTACCTGGTTCCTATTAGGGCTGGAGCCTGCTTGACTGCTTGGGCCTTCGTTTCTACAAGGAAAAGTAGTACTCAGTCTCCCATCTCTATCATTGAGGTCAAGGGGGGAAGAGGAGCTGAGACCTCCTTAAAGCAAGGTTTGAATTAGACCTTAAAACATGAGAAGGAACTTCTCAACAGGAGAACAGGTAGCCTAGAGTGATGTGGAGTCTCTTTTGAAGAGCAGCTTTTTAAAAAATCATTATTAAAGGTATATGTGTACTTGGTAACAAATCCAGTGGTACATGAGAGTTTATGACGAAAAGCAACAGTCCCTTTTTATTCATCTCTTCTACTTCTTTAGAGTTAACCTCTTAATTAGCTCAGTGTTCACTTCTGAAGGTTATTGCCAGAGCTTTAGATAAAATGCTTGTGTCTCTATTTCTTGATTTATTAGTTGTTACAAAGAGGATTAAGCTCTAGGATTTATACCTCTTGTCTATATGATTATGTCATTTTCATTTAAGGAAGTGATTATGTCATTTTTTAATTTCATTATTAAGGAAACCTTAAATAACATATTTGAACCTCCCTTTCTTTTCCATTAACAATTTTTAAAGAATTTTTATGAGTTTGAGCCAAACTGATGACATACACTGGGGAGCAAGATATCAGATGCTCCCTCTTTTCTTTAACTTTTTAAAAATGTTTTTAATGATTTTAGAGATGGAGGAAGGGAGAGAGAGAGAAATAGAAATAGAAAGGTTGTTGTTCAACCACTGAGCCACGCCGGCTGGGCTCCATTAACTCTAACAGTCTCTCTTAACTACCCATCTTGTGGGATGAAGATATTGGCTCTGCTTTCCCTTTTTCCAATTCATATGATCCATCTCAAAGGAGGAGGGAAGTTGATCTCACCTATCTGTTTGGAGACAGAGCACGAAATCAGATGATCTTTTAAAGGCCATTCTATGAAAATACAGGGACATTTAAAACATGGGGATTGTTCTGAACCAATTCATATTTATTTAGCCCATGGAAAAATATTTGAAGAAGGGAATGGTGATGAACTGGGTGAGGGGATGGATTCAGGGCTCTTTACCATCCTGTCCTAGCAGAGACCAGTTCAGTAAATCCTTTAATGGAGGCCAGTGGAGGGTTGTTTGCGTAGAATCTTTTGAGGTGAAGAGAAGTGGAAAGCCAAGTTAAGTGATAACACTCCCTCACCCCAGGGTCCTCTGGAGACGTTCACTTAAATGCTCAATCACACAGAACACATGCCTGTAACCCCTCTGCCCTCTGCCGCTGCTCTGCTCTGAAAAACCCTCTGATGCTCAGATGAGGATTCCCAGCCGTTCACTCGCCTTTCCTAGAAGCCAGCTGCTAGGCGGGGTAGGGGAGGCCTCCTCGATTCCCTCCCAGTCTCACCGGAAGGCCAGATCAGGCACCTAGTGCAACATGTGCAGCCTCCTGCGTCTGATGTCATTGAGAGCCAGGGGAGTCCTTTGATATTAAAGGTTTGGGTTTTCTTCTCTCAGTTTTCACTTATTCTCTGGCTTGTAAGGAGAAGGGTGCTGATTGCAGGACCCGTTTCTTCCTTTTTCCTTTCACTTTCTAGTCCTTTCACTTTAGAATGGTTACTTATCAATGCTGTTTTTTCTTTGCATTTGAAAGTGAAAGAATTGATATTGAGGACCATATCTGGATTTAGATTTTAGAAAACACCTTTCCTATTTTTTATTGTCTACATTTAACAAAAACAACCTCCATTCCCTTCAGTACTTCCTCCCCCCCATGTTTGCTTCAGATGAGGCTCAGAGAGGCCAGGAGGGAGGCCCAGCTTGGCAGTTTCCAGTGCAGAGCTGCTTCTATAGGAGAGAAGTCTGGTTTTCCTGCACCTCTTGACATCATCTGGTTCCTTGGGGAGTAACAGCTGCCAAATGGGGTTTCTGTTCAGTGGGAAGGTCCCCTGAATACTGTCATAGGGGATTCCTAGCTGAGTCCCAGGATGAAAGAAATGATGTTACCCTTACCTCTTTTACTGGTGCCAGTAATAACCCCCACTGTGATCAATTGGAGCAGACAACTACTGCATTTCCTAGTGAGATCTGAGACGCTGTATGTGGGAGAATGTCTTAACTTCATTTTCTTTGGAAGTTTTGAAATGTGGACCTTATGAGGTGTTGGTGACTTGAAAGTCTCTGGAGTAGAGAAAAGGGGAAAGATGTGCCGAGCATAGAGAGATTGAGAAGCAAAAGGGTTGTTTGCATAAAACAACTGAAGCTGTCATGTGAGTTTCTAAGTAGACCTAAAAGGTAGTGGTCCCAGTTGAATTAGAATGACCTTCTGGTGCAGAGTGCCCTATAGAGGTGTGGCAGGGGATGATTAAAGCTTTCTTCTTACTATTCCTGTGCAACCCGTAGTTGCGAGTAGAGACAGATCCATGCAGGCAGCCATGCTGGTTCTACTGCTCAGAAGGCACTGCATAATTTGGGGAGAGTATAGTGAAAGAGTTGCCACCTTTTTTACCAATGACAAACTCAGACTGCATCGGGATATTAAATTTGGAGGTGAACTTCTTACTTGACAGAGTTGGGAGAAAAATAAACTGAAGTAGCCTTTTTGGTGATCTCTGAGAACAGAAGAGTTCCCTCTCTGCCTTCCTGTGAGACTTTAATGCTGATTGCTGGGAGACAGGGAGCGAGACTGCATAATATTGGGCAGATGAAAGTAACCTTGATTCTTAACATGTTAGAGGTGTAGGAAGGGACAGTGGAAAATGGGGCTTTCCAGAGTGACTAGTGCATCTGTATCTGGAGCCTCCTTCCACCTCCACAAAGTATATGCACCCAGGTTCACTAGGGTCAAAGGTGATGCCACTATTAGTTGTAAATTACCTGCACTCCAGCTCTACAGCAGCCTCTGCCTTTCTGTTGCCCATATCCTTGAGCATGTTTTAGATTCTGTCTGCATTTTTGTGAGGAGGCCTCTGAGCTGACTACAATCTTACTCTTGAGCTGTGTTGATCTGACATTAACAGCGTGCCTCTCCCAGTCCTTACTTTGAAATTTCTTTCTGTTCTGCACTGATTCTCCTGATCTGGATTTGGTGAGCCTCTGGAGAATCATGTTAGGAAGGCAATGGCTTTTGTCAGCAGTGTTCTCTCGCTGAAATTCCTCCCAAGACTCCCTCCAGAGAGGGATTCCTGGTTGTGTAAGTCCTCTTCCCCCTGTTCTTTAGATGTTCTAGACCTGTGAGTTCCAGCCTAATTTCTTTTCCTTTTTTTTTTTTTCCACAGCCCCTCCAGTTCTTGGAGTGTGTATATGATAATGGGGAAAGTAGTGTTGGGATAGCAGAGGGCTGTCATAAATGTTTTGGAAGATTTTCAAACAACGAGGTAACTGTAATTCACTTCCCTTATAATAAACAGTATATGCGTGTGCGCGCGCACAGGTTCACACACACTGTTTACTAAGCTTTTCAGTAATTAGGATTCAGCTAGCATTTATTGAGGGCTGCTTTGTGCCAGGGGCTATGCTCGATCTTTTTACATGCATGAAGTTAATTATTCTGCGTGGCAACAGTGAGGTATAGATATGTTTTTCCCATTTTTGCAGTCGAGGAAACGGAAACTCAGAAGCCACATGACTTGCATAAGTTCATACATTTCATAATGGCAGAATTGTTAACTCCAGCCTATTTGACCCCCACGTTCAGGACTCCTTCCACTATACTTTAGCTGTCACAGCACTGGAGAAAGAGGAAGTGACATCATGAAGTCAGACAAATGGCACGACTTCAGCAGGGTGGTTGATAGTTGTTTTATAGGTATTTATTTCTAAATGAAGCTTGGCCTGGTATTGCTTGCCCTTATTCCACGGGAACTTTGATTCTAAAAGAAAAGGTAAAAATGTATCAATAACTAGAAAAATACATCAAGACTTTAATACTAAATAAAGGTGAGATACCCAGGACCTGTGTATGGGGCGTTAATGAGTAAGGAAATACAGTTCAAAGAGGAAAAGAAAAAGGTTATGGGCGGGCATTTAAAAAGAGACGTGGGAAGAGCACAAAGATAGAATAGGGACAAAGGAATAAGACCAGAATTGCTTTTCAACCTAGCTGAAGAATTTGTAACCCTGTATAAACAGAACACATATAAAGCAACATGTTGTAAATACAAGTTAGGAACAGAGCCCAAGCTGAGTAACTAAAGTCAGAAGGAATGGAGGGGAAAGCCGTGATCAGAGGGGAGGTGGTCAGGGAATGCTTCTTGGCGGGAGATGACTTTTCATCTGTTTTTGAAGGAGTCCAGATAGACAGAAAGAGAAGAGGTGCCTAGGAAGGTTTCATGGCAGAGAGAAGACCTGAGGATGGCACCACTAACCTATATGTTTATGTGTCTCCCTTTCTGTACCTTTCTCCTCTTCCCTCCTGTAGCTTGGAAGCTCGAAGTCTGGCTGTGGCCATGGGAGACACGGTAGTGGAACCTGCCACCCTGAAGCCAACTTCTGAGCCCACTCCTGGTCCATCAGGGAATAACGGGGGCTCCTTGCTAAGCGTCATCACGGAGGGGGTCGGGGAACTATCAGTGATTGACCCCGAAGTGGCCCAGAAGGCCTGCCAGGAGGTGCTAGAGAAGGTCAAGCTTTTGCATGGAGGCGTGGCCGTTTCTAGCAGAGCCACTCCACTGGAGGTGGTCAATGGGGATGGTGTGGACAGTGAGATCCGCTGCCTGGACGATCCTCCTGCCCAGATAAGAGAGGAGGAAGATGAGATGGGGGTCACTGTGGCCTCGGGCACAGCCAAGGGAGCAAGAAGGCGGCGGCAGAACAACTCAGCCAAACAGTCTTGGCTGCTGAGGCTGTTTGAGTCAAAACTATTTGACATCTCCATGGCCATTTCATACCTGTATAACTCCAAGGAGCCTGGAGTGCAAGCCTACATCGGCAATCGGCTCTTCTGCTTTCGCAATGAGGACGTGGACTTCTATCTGCCTCAGTTGCTTAACATGTACATCCACATGGATGAAGACGTAGGTGACGCCATCAAGCCCTACATAGTCCACCGATGCCGCCAGAGCATTAACTTTTCCCTACAGTGTGCCCTGTTGCTCGGGGCCTACTCTTCAGACATGCACATTTCCACTCAACGACACTCCCGTGGGACCAAGCTACGGAAGCTGATCCTCTCAGATGAGCTGAAGCCAGCTCACCGAAAGAGGGAGCTGCCCTCCTTAAGCCCAGCCCCTGACACAGGGCTGTCTCCCTCTAAAAGGACTCACCAGCGCTCTAAGTCAGATGCCACCGCCAGTATAAGTCTCAGCAGCAACCTGAAACGAACAGCCAGCAACCCCAAAGTGGAGAATGAGGATGAGGTAAAATCCCTGGGAGGGACAGAGGGGCAAGGTGGCATGGAGACAGGATGTCTGACATAGGGTCACTCTGTCCTTTTCTTTCCTTCCATCTGTTTCATTTCACTGATAAAAGCATGGAATGTTAGAATGGAAAAAAACCTTAGAATTCATGTATTCCAGCTGCCTCATTTTACAAAGGAGGAACTCAGAGACCCAGAGAGATAAAGTGACCTGTCTCAGGTCATAGAGCTAAAAGCAAGGCTGGTACACCTGACTCTGCCAATGTTGTTTTTACTAAACTTCACTGCCATTCCATTAACTCCTTACCTACTGAGAACTGTGGCAGAGACCCTCCCCACCCTGCTTGAGACCTGGGATATCTACCAGAACCTCTCAGAGCAGCAACCATGGGGAGGGGAAGGGACTATATGTGTGAATTTTGTGTGTGCTGGGGAAGGGGAGATATGAACCTCAGCCTCATTCTCCTGACCACTCCTCTTCATAATCCCTCCCTCCCACTCCCTGAAGATCCTGCTTTTTGTTTTTATAAGGGTAAGGTTCATTCCCTGTCACTGAGACATCTGCAGAATGCCTGCTACCTGCCTTTTTTTAGGGGAAGGGATGTTGGTTGAACTTTCCCAAATCATTTAGGAGAAGCACAAAGAAAGAAGGAAGCAATCTTGGTATAGAGTGAATCACGGACATACCCAGTGTCTAGAAAGAAGACTGAGCCACAGCATTCGTTGTAGATGTCCATTTAGGATACAGAGCAGGGAACAGATAAGCCCGTCAGTAGGTTATACTCACCTTCCATTCCACATCTGGACAGATACAGGGGAAGTTGCCCAGTGGACAACCAAGTGTCAGTGACCTGGTATCCCAGCCAGACAATGGTGCCCCAGTTCCCCCCTCTGACTCACCACCAGCCTAGCTCCCATCCTGGCTACCAGCCCAGCATAGAAAAGAAGGGAGAAAAGAATGAGGAATTTGCAGTTGTTGGAAAATGCATATAGCCATGGTGTTGGCATCTGCCTTTGTGGGACACACAACCCACCCACAGTTTTGATACAGTGGGACTTCTTTCAGCAAGAAGGAGGTCATAGTGACTAGGAAAGGGAAAGCACAGGAGGAAGGAGACTGTAGAGCTTGCTTTCTCTGGAAATTCAGTATTTTATTATGATCATTTAATAACAGGCTAAAAGAGCAATATTTATTGAGCCCTTACTATGTGCATCATGTGAAGTATTGTACATTTAATCCTCACAACCACCCTAGCAGACAGATTTTTTTTTTATTTTTTACCATTGAGTCAACAGGCTTAGAGAGGCTAGACGATTTTGCCCAAGGTCTCTCAACTAGTGTCTGTCAGACTAGACCTCACATCACAGCTGGTACTCCTAATCATTCAGCTGATCTGTCTTGGTTATTTCTCAGCATCTGCTTTCCTGGGTTTTCAGCTGTCAGAGTCCATTTGGGGAAGAACAGCCGAGGCCTTAGCCATCTAGGTTTCCACATCCATGCATGGGCAGAGCCCACCTGTTCTCAGAACTAGAAAGGACCGTTTTAATTTCTGGTTGTACTTGGCAGGGAACCCCAAGGCCACAAAGGGGGCTGTTACAAAGCAAGAAGAATCTTCCAGATCTGGAGAGACTAGGGTCATAAAAGGTTTGGGATTCTTCCTCTTGGGGTCAAGTCTGTAGCAGTAGGAGTGTGAGCACTTGGGAGTGAACCCCAGGTGCCTCTTGCCAGGCTTGCCTTTTCTCTGTGTGTTTTGTGTCCTCATCTTAGCATCAGAAAGGGTGAAGCCTCAGGGCTTTTCTTCCTCTGTGCTAATCCTTAGTCCCTCTTCCTGGCATCTGACCCCTGCTCAGGTGAGATTATGGGCAGCACACTGAGATCAGGTCTTTTGTGAGAGCCTGAGTCCTCTAGTGTGGCCTCTCCAGCTGCCATTCTTCCCAGCCTGGCGTCTTTATGGTGGAACACCAGCTCTAGGAAAGCAAGGAGATACTACATCCCAGCCTCCCAGGTTATCTGATGCTGGCAGAATGAGACACCCGAGTCCACTGCAGCTCCTCAGGAGATGTGCGAGTGACAGTGAGAGAGAATAAACATGAATGTCACCAGGAGTCTAAGCACTGGAATCTTCAGCACAGAGGTCTCTCCACATGCCTTTGGCATTTTGAGGATACATCTGTCATCAAGACCTTTGTCCCCCAAATACCAATACTTCTCCTTCTCCCCTGTCGTGCAACATTTATTCACTCAACAAATAGTTATTGAGCTTGTACACTGTGTAAAGCCCTGTGCTGGAGGCAGTGGAGGATGGAAGATAAAATGCTGTCTTTCTCTCCAGGAACTTGTACGGTAATATGGAGACCCCATTATCTAGGGCACTGTTTAGTTTGTGACTCTTGATTTTGTATCCTGAAACTTTACTGAATTTATTAGTTTGAACAGTTTTTTGTGTGGAGTTTCTGACTCTTGAAAAGTTGTTTCCTACATATACAGAAGCTGTACACAGCTTACTAACACCAGGTGCATAACTGTCTAAGGTCTGAACAGAGACTCTAGATCAGTGGTTCTCAACCTTCTGGCCCTTTAAATACAGTTCCTCATGTTGTGACCCAACCATAACATTATTTTCGTTGCTACTTCATAACTGTAATGTTGCTACTGTGATGAATCGTAATGTAAATATCTGATATGCAGGATGGTCTTAGGCGACCCCTGTGAAAGGGTCGTTCGACTGCCAAAGGGGTCACGACCCACAGGTTGAGAACCGCTGCCTAGATTCTGACAGTGGTTCTCAACTTTCCTAATGCCGCGACCCTTTAATACAGTTCCTCATGTTGTGGTGACTCCAAACCATAAAATTTTTTCGTTACTACTTCATAACTATAATTTTGCTACTGTTATGAATAGTAATGTAAATATCTGATATGCAGGAGGTATTTTCAGGGGTCGCGACCCACAGGTTGAGAACCGCTGCTAGAAGGAGACCTGACTGCTCCCATCCCTTGCTTTCCCCATAGATTCTGAGTTTAACCCTACCCTACGTTCCTGCCACCAGGAGAGGTGCTCTGGAGGGTGAGGCCTGAGAAGGCTGCTTCTCTTCTGCACTGATCTCACAGAGACTCACTCCTGTTTTCTTTTAAGGAGGGGCAATCGGCACTCTAGCACTGCGTCCTCCCCTCGCCCATCCCCAAAGCCCACCTCTTCCAAGCAGTTGTCAGCCTAGTCAGGGGACTGGGCTTAGGCAGGTTCCCTTCCCATTTATAACCAACTGGTAACTCATTTGGCATAGGGAGGGGCCGGGTTACGTCCTACCCCACACCCTGCCCCACATAATGACTCGCTAGTGGATCAGCTTTGTCTTTCCAGAACTGCAACCTTTGTACAGAGAAATCTGCTGCATGTCACACTGAAAGACCCAGTGGGCCTTCCAGCCCGATAAGGTGCGGTATCAGCTTCTTGGACGCAGCTTTTCTCCTTGGAGCTGACTCAGTATGAGTGACTCAGTGTACAGAGTAGGAGAGAGGAGTCCATCATGCTATACCTCCCTTCCCCCAAGGCTGTTAATGAGTCAGACAGGGCCTGTCTGTGGGAGAATCAGCGGGATCGTTGTTCATGGAGCCAGTGTCCTCCTCCCTGCTATTACTTCCCCCACCAGTGCATGGGTAGAAGTTGAACCACTAAGTCATAATAGACTGGTATCCTCACTGCCTCAGATCTCCTGCCTTGGGAGTGTTTGGCTTGGCTTCTCCCTAACAGGGCCTCTCCCCCCAGATTCTTCAAGGAACGGCCTGACTACAGGACCCCCAGCCAGAATAGAACTTATCCCATGGCATTGGATTAAGTAGATGCTTGAAATGTTAATTGCAGCGTAAAAGCTCAGTGACCACTGCCCTTCTGCCCTGAGAGCTCCCAGGACTTTGTCTCTTAAGTGCAGGCCCCTCCCCTAACTGCAGGTTGTGCACAAATATTGCCCCTTCTCCCTGCTTTGGGGGAGCTTGTGGCACAGAACCCAGGACGGGCCTGTGCATGAGCTGTAGCAGAGCCACTGAATGAGAGCTGGGCCCTTTCCCCTGTTTTGCTCATGGATCCCAGTAAGGCAGGCAAGGTTTAGGTAACCACCCTAGGCTGGGACCAGGACAGCTGCTGCTCAGCTGCTCCGCTTTCTCAGATGGAGTAAGGCAGGACCTCGCTCCCAACTTACGACAGCAAATTGTAGTTGGTTGTCACGTGAAAAAGCCTGATAGCAAGCCTGTGGAGGTCTGGTAGATAGGAAGGGTATTCATCCTTTACTCCAGCAGCATCTAGCCCAGAGGTTTCATGCTCATGGGTCTGTGATACCCCTTGTCACATAATTTAAGATTGGGATGAGGCTTCCTAGGGTGATGCTGAGGCTGGTTAGAGAGGAGATACACCTGGCACTGAAAGTTTAGCTTTTCTGCTTCCTCCTTGACGTTTCCAAGAAGCTAGAGGAACACAGGATTTCCAGTGTGGGCAGTAAGGGGCCATGCAGCTTGTTAAATTCAGTCCCTCTGTGTGGCCTCCACAGAGAAGGGTTTGGTTGAGAGCAGGGTTACCTCACTAAGGGTCCCAGCTTTAGGGTTTTGTCCTAGGAGGAAAGTTCCTGCAGGCAAGAAGGGAAGGGAAGAAAGTGAAAAACAGGCCATTGTCTCTTCAACCCTCTGACCCCAGGTCTGAGCTAGCCTTCCAGCATCTCCCACAGTGCCATAACTCTGGGCAGGCGGCATTTCTGGGTTGACTTTCTTTCATTAAAGCAGAAAGGTAGAGCTACACAAGAGAAGAGGTATGATCCAAGTTGGACCTAAATTCTTTGCCTTTGTCTCTCTCCCCTCCCTCCCTGCCCTTCTTCTCCCTTTGCCCTCGGCCCTTTCCCAGGAGCTCTCCTCCAGCACCGAGAGTATTGATAACTCATTCAGTTCCGTAAGTGGGGCCAGGCTGGGACTGGGTGGCAGGCTCCCCCCATGGCCGCATTTCCTCTCCGTCCCCAGGTCTTCTAAGTCCCCAGGCCAAGGCTGGCGTGAAAAGGTGCCTTTTCTTCCTGGGAGATCAGCTCCTCCTTCCCAGGCCTCCCAGGCCTGGAGGAGTCCCCTGCCTGTCGCCAGTGCCCTGAGCCCAGGTTCAGTGGAGCTCAGTGATCCTTTTCCCAGGGACAGCTGGGATGCAGTGTGACTTAGCCCCCAGCTCCTGGGTCTCTAGATCAAACAGCTGGGAGAGAGGTAGAATTTACCCCTGGATTGATGCCAACAACTGCTTGGCAGAAACCCCCAGGATCCTGTTTCTCCCACCCAGGACCCTTTCCCCATGGCTTCTGCCATCAGACCATCAAATATTTATTCAGTGTTTTCTTAATGCTAGGCCCTGTGCTGGGGGAGCTGATTCCAAAAGCAAACAGGATTTGGTCTGAAGGAAAGTTTTACCTCCTCAGTCTTTTTCTTTTTAGCTTCAACCACATTTCTTCCAGGTCTGAGTTCTCCCCTTTCCCAGCTCCCTGGCCAGGATGTTCCTTAATCACTATTCTCCTTCCTTGTTGCCTCTGGAATAACTCCTGACCTTCTGGTCCTACAGGGTCTTGGACCTTGTTCCTGGGCAGAGACGTGAGAGGAAATGCTGGACCCTCTGGGAGTTTGGATGATTTTTTTTTTTTTTAACATTTTGTTTTTGATTTGTCTACCCAATCAGTTTTCTCTGTTCTGTGCTGATCCCCTTTCAATCATGATTCCTATTTCCTCCCACGTGACAGAGCCTGTATTTGGAGGCCTGGGGTCACATTTCAAACATGCTCATGTGACGTAGGGGCCCCCAACCCAAATGCTGGTTTGAAGCTGGGAAGGAATTCTGCCTCTTTAATCTGAAATGACTATGAATTGGTTGGGGTGGAGGATCCTTGGAGCAGTGACCATTTGCCACCTGAATGGGTCACTAGGGGATCAGAATGAATGAAGAAGCAAGTCTTCTTCCTGTCTTTCTCTTTCTCTGTTAGGCCCTGGAATAGTTCCAGGGACCACAGAAGCCTCGTTCTATTGTCTTCCTGAATCTCTCTTCAACCCTGCCTCACAAAGCATTCGTGACTGATCCAGACACCCTGTTGCATTATTGTGGGGCGCCAGAGGCAGCCCCTTGCGGGGTAGAGGCTGAGAGATGAGCTGTTCCTTTGAACCTGGCTCTGCACACGTGCAGAGGTGGGCCTGGTCCTGCTCAGCTTTCAAAAGAAGCTCTTTTTTGCAGTTTGAGGGAGTGAGGGTAGACAGTCTCAATCAGGAAACTAAGCAAGACACAGAGAGGGAGAGAAAAGTCTGGTGAGTGAAATACTGTTTCTGTGAACAGAGGAGATACTGTTCTTATCATCTAGCTGAGGGGAGACGAGGTTGGGAGCTGGGTGGCTACTTGATAAAATGCCTTTACGGTAGGAGGACTTAGGGAAAAGAGCCCCTCTTCATGTCTAGCTTAGTCCACCCCACCTCACCCCCCAGACTGACTGCCCTTTCTGGGGATGACTGAAGTGCCCGCATGCGGAGCCAAGCTCACAACAGGGAGCAAATCTGGGGACCCTCGTCCTGAGAAGGAGGGGAAGAGGACCCAAGGAGGAATCACAGAAAAGAGACAGGCCTTCAGGGCCATTGTTGAGGAGTGAAGGGAGCTATTGCTTTCCCCACCTTCCTGCCCACACCAGTCTCCCTCCATCTGCTTTTTCTTTCCACATTGATCATCCCCTAATCCCAAATCTGCTCATCCTCTTCCCATCCCCTGCATGCGCATTGACCTCCTGTAAGAAATCGTGGGGTGGGCGGGGATGCCATGTAAAGCAACAGAAGTCATTTGAATGGAGTGAGTCCTCCTTTGAAAAGGGAGCTATTGACTTGGAGCTCCCCTCCCTAGCCTTGTGGGCTGGAGCTCTGCCAGGGATCCAGGTGGGGAGAGGGACACCCTCATTCTCAAGGTGGGTGAAGCACTTGAGGTATAAGCAGCTCTTTGCTCTGGAGTCCCGTAACCCTCACCCATCTTGAAGCCTTGGGACAGTTCCTGAGGAACTCGGGTCCAGGGAGGAGTGCGTCCCAGAGACCGGATTCACACTCCTTTACCCTCAGTAAACAGCTTGTGGGAAGGAATGTGCTGGCTTTTTTACCTGTTCCCAACTCAGTTTGCCAGGGGAGGGTGGAATCTACTAGGCTGAGAGGTAGCTCCTTCCCTGGGGTTCTCCAGACAGATCCCTGGCCTGAACGGCCAGGAGTGACTGAGTGGGAGGGCCACTTTTTGCTATGGTTTCTTTACCGTCTTTTACTTCACCCCATCCCTCTATAGCCTGTCAGACTAGCTCCTGAGCGAGAATTCATCAAGTCCTTGATGGCGATCGGCAAGCGGTTGGCCACACTCCCCACTAAGGAGCAGAAAACACAGCGGCTGATCTCAGAGCTCTCCCTGCTTAACCATAAGCTCCCTGCCCGAGTCTGGCTGCCCACTGCTGGCTTTGACCACCACGTGGTCCGCGTGCCCCACACCCAGGCTGTTGTCCTCAACTCCAAGGACAAGGTAGGTGGGCTCCACTTCATGGTTGTTCAGGGTTTGTGTCTGTGCCTAGAGATGCCCGACCAGCATCCTAGACTCCTTCCTGGTTCGTGTGCACATGTCCACCTTAACCTTACTCGTGGTTGTGATTCTGAGGCCCTCTTGTTCCCTGCTTGGGCTTTGTTTCTCTGGAACACAGAGGCCTGGTCTCTCCAGGTCACTTCTTGCCATGTCTCAGGAGAGTCACTCTCCACCTCTCTGTAGCCCTCTGTAACCCGTTGGCTTTCCAGATATAGCAACATTAGAGAAATACTTTGTTTCTAAGACTTTTTCTGAACAGAGGGGGCAAGGAGGAGGAGAGACTATGCCTTATTTACATTGGAGAGAATTAGCTAAGTTTATCTGCTGGTTGGAATAGTATTAAAGGTTCAGGTTTTTCTTTTAGAAGTAGTGAAGATAGAGCCCGGCTTGACACAGTGCCCCGCTCTTTCACGGTCTTTGTGTCTTTAGGACAAGCCCCGAGAGGCTTCCACGCCTCTCTGATGGGTTGTAATTGATAGTTTGGAATGGTTTGCCCAACTGCATCATCTACACATTTTGAAACTCAGCTGAACCATTTGAAGACTTGGGTGCACTCTCTCACCCAAATTCTTTATATAGGTGTTCATAGGACAATTTCCTCCCCAATATGGCATTCACAGTGTCAGAGGACTGATGATTGCGGGTTGAAGGTAGGAGCGGGCAGCAGGAAGAACTGTGTTAACGGAGTTGCGATGTGGGGGACAGTGGTGCAGGTGAATTGCAAATACTGTCCTCACTTTCTCCCAGGCTCCCTACCTGATCTATGTGGAAGTCCTTGAATGTGAAAACTTTGACACCACCAACGTCCCCGCCCGGATCCCCGAGAACCGAATCCGGAGCACACGGTCCGTAGAGAACCTGCCCGAATGCGGTATCACCCACGAGCAGCGGGCAGGCAGCTTTAGTACTGTGCCCAACTATGACAACGATGATGAGGCCTGGTCCGTGGACGACATAGGCGAGCTGCAGGTGGAGGTGAGGGAACTCACGGAGGTAATACTGGGGCACAACACCTATTCTCCAGGAGCTTCTGGTGAATTTGAGACAACACCCTGAGGCAGGCTGAGGCAAGCGCACAAATGAGAGGGGCAGGTAGTGTTGGGTATGAAAGGGGAAAGCTCTGACCAGCTCTAGTCTGGAGCAGATTCAGGTAGAGCTCATTTTCCAGCAGGAATGTAGGTTAAATGTAAGGAGGAACTTCTAAGCTGAGGAAAGAGAAAGAAATTTAATCAAAATATTTATTGAACACCTGCTATATAAACTTGTTTTAGAAAAGCAGAGAATGGTAAATTATACATTCGTTCATTCACTGAAGAACTGTTTATGGAGGGCCTTCTTTGTGCCAGCCCTGAATGCCGTGTGCTAGTGAACAAGACTGCCTGCAAGGAGCTTCTGACCTAACTGGAGAGAGTAGAAGACTGGCCAGTAGTGTGGTGTGACCCAGGTTATGCTGGAGAGGATAGGAATTATGAGAGCACTTGATGGTGGGGGTAGCACTTACTCCAGACTTGGGGTTGGACACACCCCAAAAGATTTCCTCAAGGAAGTAATATCTCAGTTGAGGCCTAAAGATGGGTTTGAATTACCTATTCAGGCAGAGGGGTCAGCACATGCAATGACTGGAGGACGAGAGAGCTTGGCTCGTCTTAGGACCTGGAAGAAATTTTGTGTGATGTGTGAAGTGGCGACAGATGAGGCTAGAGAGGCCAGCATGGGCCAGATTGGAGGCAGGATCCTGGAAGCCGTGGGAAGAAACTTAAACTTTATTCTGGGTTGTACGGAGCCAGGGAAGGATTTTATGTAGGTTTGTGACACAACTTTGGGGAAAGACAGGCTGTCCTTGAGCTTACAGTCCAGTTAAGGAGATTGGACACAGGCATTTAAGATAACAAGGCCGTGTACAATAAGTGATGAATGGAGTTGAGGAGAAATGCTCTGGTACAAAGGAAAGGAAGGGACTTGATAGTTAGAGGGGGAAGGGGAGATTAGATTGAAGAAATGGTCTTGGACCCTAGTCTGGAGAGAGTCCGTTCTGGACCTTAAGGGAGAATAGTAAATGCATCCCTGGCCTTGGGAGCCCTCAGTGTAAGGCTGACTGTTCTGCCTGGCCGCGTGACTTAGCGGTTGAGCATCGACCCATGAATGAGGAGGTCACAGATTAATTCCCAGTAGCGGTAGGCTTGTGGGCTTGATCCCCAATAGGGGCGTGCAGGAGGCAGCTGATTGATGATTCTCTCTCATCACTGATGTTTCTATCCCTCTACCTCTCCCTTCCTCTCTCTGAAATCAATTAAAAAAAAAAAAGTTCTGCCTCTGTGATGGTCACAGCAGTGGTTTGCAAACTTGAGTGTGCTGGGAGTCTTCTACAGAATTTGTTAAAAATTCAGACTTCCAGCCTGGCTGGAATGGCTCAGTTGGCTGGAGCATCATCCTGTATACGAAAAAGGTTGCAGGTTCTATTTCCAGTCAGGGCACACACCTGGGTTGCGGGTTCAATCCCTAATCAGAACACACATGGAATCGATGTTTCTCTCTCACATCAATGCTACTCTCTTTCTCTCCCTGTCCCTCTCTCTCTCTTCCTTCCTCTGTCTAAGCAGGTCCTTGAGTGAGGATTAAAAAAAAAAAAAAAAAAATTCAGCCGTAGTTGGTTTGGCTCAGTGGATGGAGTCAGCCTGTGGACTGAAGGGTTCTGGGTTCGAGTCCAGTCGGGGGCACATGCCTGGGTTGCAGGCTTGATCCCCAGTGTGGGGCATGCAGGAGGCAGCCAGTCAATGGTTCTCTCTCATCATTGATGTTTCTATCTCTCTCTTCTTCTCCCTTCCTCTCTGAAATCAATAAAAATATATTTAAAAATAAATAAAAAAATTCAGATTTCCAGATCCATTCCCAGTAATTTTAATCCAGATTGATGGTTCCATATGGGAATATGGTTTTAGTAGCATTCAGATGTTTGAGAAACACCACTGAAGGGCCTATGTGAGTGCCTCGGCAGTTTGGGGTCCAAGTGATCAGGATGATATATAACCAGGGGAGGGTTTCTGGAGCAGACTTAGGAAGAGGGGAATGATCATAATCTGCAGATAGAAAACACTCCAGGTGATCTGTGGAGGAGGTGAAAGAAGCGAGACCTGTGCCTAGCGCTTCTGACCTACCATCCCCTGCTCTCCCCAGCTCCCTGAAGTGCACACCAACAGCTGTGACAACATCTCCCAGTTCTCTGTGGACAGCATCACCAGCCAGGAGAGCAAGGAGCCTGTGTTCATTGCAGCAGGGGACATCCGGTATGGCCAGAGCACACTGCCTCTCATTTTTCATCCCTCTTTAAGGCTCTGCCTGTCTCTTTCTCCTCTTCTGTCAGCCTGCGTCTTTCCCTTTCGTCTCTCTTTACTCTGTCCTTGTTCTGAGGCCACCAAACTTGAGGCAGTGAAGGGGCAGGTGGAGAAATTACTAGGCTACTACAGAAAGAAATTAAATGTTAAAAGGTCTCCAAAGGGATGAAAGCAGCAGAGGGAGGAATTAAAGCAGCGTTTCTCAGAGTGGGTCCAAGGATTCACATGTCAGAATCGGAGAGATCTTGTTGAAAATGCAGATGCTGGAGCCACAGCTGTTTTGAACCATAATCTTGGTAGAGGAATGGGAGGCTTGATAATCATGGTGATTATCATGATTCCAAACCATCAGGTTAGCAAAAAGGTATCAGTGGCGTGTGTCCTACACGAGTCTCTCAACCCAGGTTTCTCTCTGTGCCTAGAAGCAAGGAAATAGTGCAGGCAGTGCTGCCACAGACAGGGACATGAGGCTCTGGGGTAACTCCTCCAAGCAAATGATACCATTTCTTCCTGCTAGACGGCGCCTTTCAGAGCAGCTGGCTCACACCCCCACAGCCTTCAAACGAGACCCAGAAGACCCTTCTGCAGTTGCTCTCAAAGAGCCCTGGCAGGAGAAAGTGCGGTGAGTTGGGTGGGAGGCAGCTGTCTCCAGACCTCTCAAAGCTTGGAGACAACTGCAGGAACTCACTGCACCATCCCAGTGTCCACTGGGCTCCCCCCAAATCCATCATGCCCCCAGGCAGCCCCAGTCCTTGCCTTATGGGGAGTTGGATTTGGATTTTTGGTAGAAGCTGTGTCTTTGTCATCACCTCTTGACACTTTTTGCTTCTCTTTATGCAGGCGGATCAGAGAGGGCTCTCCCTATGGCCATCTCCCCAATTGGCGGCTCCTGTCAGTCATTGTCAAGTGCGGGGATGATCTTCGGCAGGAGCTGCTGGCCTTCCAGGTGCTGAAACAGCTGCAGGTAAGACAGGGAGAAGGAAGGGGAGTCAGCTCACTGCAGCCCACCTGAGGGGACCACACAGGCTGTTCAAAGGAACTCTGCTGAGGACAGCTTCCTGCTCAGGTCTAAACTGGATGTAGATTAAACTAAAGCTGGTGCTTTCTTCTGTATTGTACTCCCCTGCAAGTATAGCCCCAGAACTCAGCTCCACAGCAACCTCTTGTGGCCCTTTTGTGATTGGCACCCGTTCTGATTCCCAAACTTCAGGGTGCTGGCTTTGTCCTTTAGTCAGAAACTCCCAAGTGAAAAACTCATAGCCACAGGCAGCAGTATGGTGATTGCCAGAGAGAAAGAGGGATGGGCGGAGGTAGAAGAGGTTACAGGGGGATAAATTATGATGGAAGGAGACTTGACTTTGGGTGTGAACACACAGTACAATATACAGTTGATATATTATGGAATTACACCTGAAACCTATATAATTTTATAAACCATTGTCCCAGACTTGGTGGCCTTTCAGTCCATCAAGTGAGTAAAACCCATTGAGGATGAGGGAGTTTTTAAAGAAAACCTATATAATTTTATTAACCAATAAATTCAATAAAATGAATAAATAAAAACTCCCATCTGGTCTTCGTAAATGGGTTGCAGTGTGCTGAGATGTCAGTCCCCTGAGCCTCTGGGTTGGTCACCTGCCAGCAGCTTCACCTGTTTAATCCAGTTCTTTATACAAATATTTTCATTTTCTCGAGAAGCTTTCTGTGGACCTAAATCCTTTTCCCTGTTCCTTGAATTTGAATTAATAGCTCCCACTCTCGCTGCTTGGGTGGTTTCCTGTTCTGCCTTCTGGGGACTATCTACCTATGAGATGCCTTTCCCCATATACCTCCCTGTGTCTTGTCAGAACCTGGATTTTCTTTAAAAACTCCCTGGTCCTCAGTGGGTTGTACTCACTTGATGGACTAGAATCCAAGGCCACCAGGGCTGGGAACTTCCAAGGTTAGGGATAGAGGGCTTTTCGCCCCTCCCCCAACTTGAATGAAAGATGATGGTCCTGTGTCTCCTCACAGTCCATTTGGGAACAGGAGCGAGTGCCGCTGTGGATCAAGCCATACAAGATTCTTGTGATTTCGGCTGACAGTGGCATGATTGAACCAGTGGTCAACGCTGTGTCCATCCACCAGGTGAAGAAACAGTCACAGCTCTCCTTGCTCGATTACTTCCTTCAGGAGCATGGCAGTTACACCACTGAGGCATTCCTCAGTGCCCAGCGCAATTTCGTGCAAAGTTGCGCTGGCTACTGCTTGGTCTGCTACCTGCTGCAAGTCAAGGACAGGTAGGTAAATTCCTGACCCTCATCCTAACCTTTTTTCCAGGTTTATTTCTGTCCCTTCACGTGTAGTTTTCGTACACTCACCACCACCTTCCACTGCCAAGACGTAAAAGATGAGACAAACAACATGTTTTAAGCAGAGACAGGCATGTTCACGTGCCATTAAGCCAAAGAGACAGACTGACAAGTACTAGGGTAAAGGAGCGAGATATGAAGGATTTATGGGGAGAAGCAAGGGTTTGAATGAGCAGGCTCTTAAAAGGATGAAGGAGAACGAGGGCAGAGGAAGCTGTGGGGGAAGGACACAGAGTTCCAGAGGAATAAGTCAGTGTGAGTAACACTTGGGCTCCTGGCTCTGACCGGGGAGTTCAGTTGGTTAGAGTGTTGTCCCAATACTCCAAGGTTGTGGGTTTGATCCCCAGTCAGAGCACATACAAGAATCAACCAATGAATCCTCTCTCCCCCTACCCCCTTTCTCTCCCTCTTCTCTCTCTAGAATCAATAAATAACAAAAATTACAAATTTTAAGAAAAGTTTGGGCTTTGCGGCCTGGCAGGAGAATAGTAGGCAGCGATGTCAGACAGGTGAGCAGAGGCCAGACTAGAAGCACCTGCACAGTGAGGCTGAGGGACTGTACTTGGCAGGTGAGGAATGACATGACCCAGTCTTTGTTTACTGAGTGCACCCTGTGGTACTGAGTGAGATTGGGTCTAGTTAGGCCTTTAAGGAACAGAGGAGGAGGTAATGAGTCCTGACCCGAGGGAGGTGGTAGTGACTGAGAGCAGAAAGGAGAAGATAGATATGAGAGGCATGGTGGAGACAGAGTTGAAACTCCCAACCCTGAAATCTCCTTTTATTCCAACATACAATTTTCAAAACGTTTAAGTATTTATTGCTTTCCCCAGAGCTGCCATTTCCAGTATCACATGACCGTTCTGAGGCCCAGCTTCCCACATAGGTGAACAACACAGCGTACAAAAATAATTCCACCCAGACGTGACTCAGGGTCTGCATCCTGAATGCTCCTGTGAGTTGCACCTCACGGGCATGGGCAGCTGCCCTAGCAAGGCAGGAATACAGTGGCCTGAGCTTTCAGAGCTCCCGGACATGGTAGCACTTTAGGATCTAGCCAGCAGAGCAGCTTGTCAGAAAGCTAGCATCTATCACTGGTAAGTGCATGCTGCGGCCTGGCGTGCTTTATTGAAACCAGCTGAACAGTCGGACAGGTGTTTGCTATGAGGGGACTGGCGGTCAGAGCTTTCAGAACCTGCGCTCGCTCCATCTGGTCAGCCCTACAAATGAGCCTCGTGGAGGCTTTACATTTGAGGGCTGAAGGAACATGTAATGGTTTATAAGGAATTTGTTACGAGCTCTAGACCAGTGGTTCTCAATCTTAGCTGCACATTAGAATCACCTGGGAATCTTTTTAAAACCCTGATTTCTGGGCCTCATCCTCCGGAAATTCTGTTTCTTTGTTATGGGGTGGGGCCACATTAGTAACTTTAGACTGTCCCTAAGAGTCAGGGTTTTGAATCGAGGGCACAGCCTAGAACTGAGCCGCAGGTTTGAGTAAATGGGGGCAGGGAAGCAGGTGCTGGTCAGGCCTGTGGCTTTCCTTCAGGAAGATATTTGGAAGGTCAGAGTTCATCCTTTAAAAAAGGGGGAGAGGGGAACAGGCAGCTGAGAAACCTTTAATAATAACTCAAAAAAGAATAGATGTAGTCAAGCCCTGAATGGAATCAGCAGTGGAAGGAACTGGCAGCACTGCCCCGGGCTCCGCAGTGGGAGCAGGTTAGGATCTTTAACTGCTTCAGAATGAGGGCCCAGCTAGCCCGCTGTTAGAGAGCCCCTCACTGCTCGGGACCTTCTCTCAAGGTGTTTCCTCACCTGTAAAATGAGAGGTGGGGCTAAGACAGTGAGAATCTTTCTGGCTCTAAAGAGTGTGCCTTAGGGCTAAATTTGTGGTGCTTCCCAGAGTAGAAAGGACTCAGGTGGGACTGGCTCTCTTTCTGTCCCTCCTTTTTGGCCATTCAGACTAACCCCAGAGAAGGTGGCCTCAGACCTGGAGCTCAGCCTAACAAAGCCTCTGTTGACACTGAGGCTGGTTATCCTGAATGGGCCAGGCCTCACATGCTTAGCATGTTCATTGTCCTCCTCCTGCTCGTTATTCATGTCGGGGTCTCAGACCTGGACTCCTCTTTACTCTCTTCTTCCTGCAGCTGGCTCATCATTTCTTACTGGGGTGACTTATCAGGTAGTTAGAACTTGCCCTTGAAGCCCCCACATTATTTTACATTTAAACTCTTCCCAGCCTGCCACTCCCTTCTGGTGGGGCTCACAGGTAAAACGGTTCTGATTGAGGCCCCTGAGCCAACTCCTTGGCCTCTGCGACAGCTGGTGGGAGCCTCAGAGGCTTTCTTCCCTTGCTTCTGGGTTTTCTACTAGGTTGGGATCAGTTTGGGTGATAGAATTACAATCTTAAACTATTAAGTTGTCAGTAAAAGCGATTTCAGACCCCACAGCCTGTTAGCAGCTTACGTGCCCGATTCCCCGTTTCTGTTGCTGCTTTAGGCCGCAGGTTGGACTGAGTTATAGGCAGCAGGAAACATGGCAGGGGACTTCCCCGCCCGGTGTCATGTGGCCAGTGTTTCAGCTTGAGGCTGCCACCTCACACTGACTTATGCTGCCTCTTCCTCCCCTTTGCCCTCCTCAGACACAATGGGAACATCCTTTTGGACGCAGAGGGCCACATCATCCACATTGACTTCGGTTTCATCCTGTCCAGCTCTCCCCGAAACCTGGGCTTTGAGACGTCAGCCTTTAAGCTGACCACAGAGTTTGTGGACGTGAGTCAGGAAGGAGAGGTGCCTCACTGTGTTCTTTCTCTGTCATGGGAGTGGGCTCCCCCCAAATTACGGACAAACAGAACAGAAATGGCAGTAAGTCAGGGTGAGGCTGGTGTCCTGGGAGGCTTCCTGCCTGCTGAGAGAGTTGGGAAGTAGTGGGGTTTGGCATGTTTGCCCTAATGGAGGGAGTTCTGGCTGGGGGTACGCTGAGCCCTTATACCTACAACTTTCTCCTCCCCTCACAGGTCATGGGCGGCCTGGATGGTGACATGTTCAACTACTACAAGATGCTGATGCTACAGGGGCTGATTGCTGCTCGGAAACACATGGACAAGGTGGTGCAGATCGTGGAGATCATGCAGCAAGGTGGGGCTGGGGCGAGGCAGGTGTGGGGACAGGGCTGTGCCCAGCATGGGATTTCTAGGAAGTACATTCCACCTCGACACCAGGCAGGCAGGGGTTCCCAGCTCTGACCCAGTGCCGATTCTCCTTCTGGACATGCCTCCTGACAGGGCTGGGTCCTGGGGATGGACGGGCGGAGGCCCCAGAAACCACCTCCTCGGAGAGAAGAGTCTCATCTCCAGCCTCTTGGTCCCTCCCACCACTCAGCTCTTCACCAGCTCAGGTGTTTCCAGTCACCACTTTCCTCCCCGCTGGGCTTTGACCTCCAATTGCCCTGTCCTCAGGCCCCTTCTTTGTCCTGATACTCATCCCTCCTGCTCTGAGTTGAGGAGTTCCTCACCTGTCACCTATCCATTCTCACTGTCCTATCCTCACTGCGTCATCTAGTCTTTTGTCCCTTCACTCCCAGCCTTCTGGGCCCTTGTCCTAACCCCACTCCTTAGGGGTGCAGTATACACCCATTCTGAGCAGCCAGTCTCCTCCTCCTCCTCCCCACCCCACCCTCACCCCACAGGTTGTCGCCGTTGCTCAGGAGCACCCCTGTCTGGCCCCATGACGACGGTGGCCCAGGTCATCTGTGAGTGTCAGACGTAGCATAGGCAGAGCCCTGCAAACCAGATAAGTGCCCAGCTCAGGGCCCATTCCCCAGGACCTTTTCCCAGCCTTCCTCTGGGTCCTAAGACTCTGCCCACTCAGCTATTACTGGGGGAGATGTGGTGTTGGCCCCCTGCCCTCCTCTACCCTCATGCCCTCACCTATAGAGGGGTTTTGGAGCGTGGCGTGAGGATGGGTGCAAGCAGAATTGCATCCACATGCTCAGGGGTCTCTAAGATCTTGCTGTGGCTGTTACCACTGGCCCTCCCTCCTTCCCGCCCATGACCCTCTGCCCTTCCTGCCCCCCCAGGTTCTCAGCTCCCTTGCTTCCACGGCTCCAGCACCATCCGCAACCTCAAGGAGAGGTTCCACATGAGCATGACCGAGGAGCAACTGCAGCTGCTGGTGGAGCAGATGGTGGACGGCAGCATGCGGTCCATCACCACCAAGCTCTACGATGGCTTCCAGTACCTCACCAACGGCATCATGTGACACCCTCTCAGGCCCCAGCGCGGTGGGGCATTCAGGGGACCCTCCCTGGGAGAAACCCCAAACCAGGAAACACCCACCCACCCACCTACCCACCCACGGGAAATGGAAGGCAAGAAATACAAAGGATCATGTGGTGACTGGAGAGCTTGCCAGGGGAGAGCCAGCTGTGGGGTCCAGGCTTGCTGGGGCTTCCCTGCCCCCTGCGGTGTCAGTATTACCACCTGAGGGACCCCAGGACTCACTGCCCCCCAGAGGAGAGAGGTGACAAATGTGAGGGCACTGGGCCTTTCTTCTCGCCAGGGTCCAAGAGGTTCTTTCCACAGGCCATCTTCTTAATCTGTCCTAGGTCCCAGGAAGGGGAAGAGTGGGTTCTTGGTACTTACAATTTGATCCTGTGGTTCGCCTTTGGCCATGCTGCTGCCTGACTGTTCCTCCCAGGACTGACTCCTAGCCTGAGGTCCCCTTGGCAGGTGGGCTCTGGCACAGGGTCCTGCCCTTGCTGAGTCCCCATCACAGAGACCAGGAGGGTTATCACAACCCCTCCCCTACAGAGGGAACTGGCCTAGCCACAGGGAATTCCTTGCCCTGATCCCTTCCCACATCCAGGGAAATAGCTCTCAATTTTTTAATTTTTGTTTGAAATAAAGTCCTTAGTTAGCCATGTGTCATTTCTGAGTTGTATTTTTTGGGGGGGGGTGGGGGTGAATGTAAGTGAATAGATGTACCACACAGAACAAGGTGGAGGAAGACTGCTTTTTCCCTACCTGTCTCCGTCAATACCACTTTTTCCCAGAGAAAGGCCTCCCTAGATTTGACTCTCACCCCCTTCCATCAAGTAAGTCTACATTGTCCAAGTCACATCAAAAAGAGCCTGAACGGGGATTAAACCACAAGCAGTTTTAATGGTCTGGGTTTCTCCTTCCCATTTCCCCCACTGTTAGTATTATTACTACAAGAATAAAGGATTCCTGAGAGCCTGTCCCCAACTCTCCCTGGGCCCCCTTGACAGGACTCATCCCTACCAACCCCCCCTGGATTTCTGGGGGTGGGGGGAAAAACAAGTGAAAGGCACTGTAGGGGTGGGGGGCTTGAGTGCCAGGGAATGGAAAGGGTGGTGCTAGGGCAGGGCCAGGCCTGAAGTCCGCCTGCAGGGGCTGTGGAGTGTGACTGCGGACACTGGTCTCTTCTTGGACCTGTCTAGCAGGCCTAGAAGTCCCGTCCTCCCGGTCCCACGCGGGCTGCAGCAGGAGCATAATTAGTGTTGGGCTAAGAAAGGAAGAATGGAGGGCCCCCTCTTCTAGGATCCAAGGGCCAAACCCACAGTGGGGACTGCAAGTAACTATAATGCTCAAGTCTGTTGTCTCGGGGGCCAGGGGGGAGGAGTTGAACAAAATGAGAATTATATGAAACTCCCCAGCCTGAGGACCAGGCAGCAGCAGTGACCCAGGCTCCCAGGGAAGAGGGAGGGGGCCAGTCAGTCCAGGTCTGGGGCTAGTTGTCCCCACTGACTCCTTGCCGAGCCCTGATGAACGCCATGCCGTGTGTGCGGAAATGGGTCTTGAGGTTGAGAGGGCTGTCACAATTCTTGCCACAGACTTTACAGGTCAGTGGACCTGCAGCAGCAGGCAAGGGTGAAGCTGCACCCTCTGGATCAGACCTCAATTGAGGGGGCACTTCTTCCTCCCCATCCCCCACACCCAGGGCACTGGCACTACCCACACCCCGTTTCTTCTTGTGGCTGATGAAGCGGTGCCGGCTCAGGGAGCCAGGGGAGGCAAAGCATAAGCCACAGTCGAGGCACTGCTGGGTCCCACCATCCACCCTCAGCCCCACCATGAGGCTCTGCTCCACTGAGCCCCCGCTCCGGTAGCGCAGGGGGCCTCCCGACCCGGGTCCACCCCTGGGGGACTTGGCTGGAGGTGTGGTGCTGTCAGGCTCCTCACTGCAAGAGTCAGAGGACTGCCGACGCTTCCGTCCTGGCCCCTGGAGAAGATAGCGAAGAACTGGGCCTCCCCATCACCCCAGTGACCCTGGCACCCCCACCTAGCTTGCGGAGGCCAGTCTATAACTCTGCAGTTCCCACACCTCTAACCCAGCAGCGGGGCTTACCTGGGCTCTGGCACCGGCGCCCCGAACCACAACACTCCCCCGGCCGGGAGACTGGTCCCCGAGTGGCAAGCCGTGCCGCACCTGGACGTGTTTCTCCAGGATGAGGCGGCTGCTGAAGGTGCGTTTTCCTTCCGTGCAATACCTAGAGGGGAGAGTGCGCGGGTGGGTGCTGAGGGCACAGCCCAAAGACCAAGGCCAGTGGCTCGAGAGGAGGAGGACTACAGAGCGTCAACCCTTAGTCATGTGCACAGAGGCAGCTGGGAAAATGCTTTGGGGGACCGGGAAGGGGCAGGGAATGGGAGGGGTCACCTGATGGGCAGAATCAGGAAGGGGTAAGAAGAAAAGGGTTACCTGCATGGGTAAACTCGCTTGATACCCTCATGATTGACCCTGACGTGGCGCCTCAGGCTGGGCGCAGAACAGAAGGATCGCTCACACAGGCGACAGGGAAACTTTTTCACTGACTAGGAGAGCAGGGAGAGGAACCTCAGAGCCAGGCTTGCAGGACCGAGCCCCACTGCCACACAGGACAACCCCAAGGCTGCCCCTCCAGCCCACCTTGCTCACCTTGCCATGCTCCTTCTTCATGTGAGCCACGTACTCATCCCGCTCCGGGAACCAGGAGTGACAAAGGCCACAGGTCCAGCCTCCAGGGCCCCCGCCCCCACCCTTGGTGCCTTTGTTCCCTAGATCCCGCCGGGGCCGTTTGGGTGGACAAGGAGGCTCTGGGGAGCTGGGTGGGTCCTCTTCTGTAGAGGAAGACAGCTCCTCTATAGGGGGAGCTGCTCCTCCCGGAGACACAGCCAGCTCCTCCGGCTCAGCTTTAGGGGTCAGAAGAGTATCCGCGGCCCCTTTCCCAGCAGTCTCCTCTCCCGAGCGACCAGACTGATGGGTGTTCTGTGAGAGGGAGACAAGGGGGATGGTGGCTGTGGGGAGAGCGTGGCTTTGCCACAGTCCTTGTTTCCCCCTCCCCCTCTTCCTGAAGGTTATGTGACCCTTGCACCAGGTCAACACAGCCGAGCAACCCCACTCCAGCCCTTGACTCCTTTACCTTGAGATGGTCCAGCATGGTCCTTTTTTGGGCAAAAAGCAGAGGACAAGACGGGCACTTGAAGACACTGACGCGCTGGGGCAGCAAGTGCTGGTCGAAGTGTGAGGAGAGGAGGGGCTTGTGAGTGAAGACCGTGTCACACATGGCGCACTTGTAGATCATCCTGCGCAGGTGGAGAGGACAGTGCAGACACCTGCCCCTTCAGGGCCCAACCCGCCCTGGCCCAGCCCTCGTCACCCCATCCCCGGTCTCACTTGGCCTGCTGCGTGGGGAAGCTGGGATGCTGGGTGTAGAGGTGGGCGTTGGCGCTGGGTGCAGACTTGAAGGCCATGGGGCAGATGGGGCACTTGTGGAAAACCTCGCAGTGTGACGTCTGGATGTGGGACTTGATGGAGTTCACACCCCCAAACACCACTGCACAGCTGGGGCACCTTTAGGGAGGACATGGGAGGTGCGCTGGTGAGGTGGGCCATCTCCATGCCCTCCCCACCCCACACTCATCCTCAAGGACTGCTGGGTGGACTTTGAGAAGCTAATCGGTGGTGAAGCCTGAGCCAGGTCGGGGCAGGAGGGAGCTGCAGAGACAATCCCCCGGGCGGCCCATTGAGGCAGAGCTGGAGCTGCAGAGGGGGCGCTGCTCTGTGTTTGCCAGGACACCAGGGCCACGGGACTGAGCAGGAAAGATGGGGCTCTCTCGAGGCCATCTGAAAGGTTGGTGCTAGGAACCATGAGACCTGCAAGGGCATGAGGGAGTGTGGAGATACTATGGGAAGGAGAGGCACCTGTATCCTACACGGCGAGAGAAGTGCAGACAGGCCTCCCGGAGATGGGTCTGAAAATTCGCCTGCAGGAAGTTGCCCCCACACTCAGGGCAGACGTGGGGAGGTCGATTCTTATGCATGCGCTGGTGGGCACTGAAGCTGCAGCGATTGGGGAGCATCATGGGGCAGGTTGGGCACACCTGTCAAAAGGGTGAAACAAGATGAGTCCGGGAGGAGAGGCTTGCCCCCCATTCCTTCTCCTAACCAAGCCCCTCGCACCTTCCCACGTGCTATCCCCTGGCTGTCCCCTTTCCCAGGAAGGGCAGTGAAAGGCAACTCACATTGCTGGTGGCCCCAGGGGCAGGGGGCCCAAGCTGCTGGAAGTGGGCAGCCATGCCAGCCTTGTCCCGGCACTGCTCCTTGCACTCCAGGCAGCGAAAGCACGTGTAAGCAGAGGTGGCAGGGGCGGCAGGTGGCTCAGCCGAGAGCGGCAGCACAGGGGCCTCAGCAGCAACTGTAGAAATGGCGAAGGTGGCGATGGCCCCATCACCCTTGCCCAAGGCAGATAAGACTGGAGGTCCGAGGGCAGATGGGACAGCCAGCAGGGGCGTGATGTCCGGCTGCCCCACCATCTGGTCCAGGGCCACAGGCCTCATGACCAGGTGTGAGCACTGCATGACAAGCCCCTTGTCCTTGTGCTCCCGGGCATGCAGTAGCAGGCTGCACTTGTTGAAGAAGACCAGGCGGCGGGCACAGTGGTTGCAGGTGACCTCGATGCGCATGCTCCGGCGGTCATAGTGCCGCGCCAGGCTCTTCTCCAGCGAGAAGGCATCCCCACACTCGAGGCAGCGGTAGCCCGTTGGAGGCAGGGCCAGCCCGGCCTCAGCAGGTGGACTCAGGTTCGGCCGGTAGGCAGGCAGCAGGTTCTTGCCGTTGAGGATCTTGTTGAAGGCCTCCACCAGGCTGGACTGGGTCCGTGAGATCACTGTGCCGCCCCCGGCGCCTGGCACGGTGGTCGGCTTGGAAGGCTGCACTATCACCACCGAGGCACCGTTCACCTTCTGTCCCCCTATCCCCAGCCCTATCCGCCCCTCGACCTTGGGCAGGGCTTGGGGCACCAGTCCCAGCACATTCTTAGCAATTGTCTTAGGGCTGGTGGCAGTGCCCCCAGGCAGAACCACCGCTTTGCGGGCCACGCTGGCCGCCATCAGCATGGCAGTGCTTGCGTTCTGGAAGGTGGCCACAGGCAGCACCGTGCCCTTCAGCCTCGTACCATCACCCAAATGCACGTTCACCACTTTCGGACTCTCAGGAGTCAGAACCGCCGAGGACAGCTTTAGGAGGTTAGCCTCGGCTAGAAAGGTCCCCTCGGCCAAGGCGGCAGGGGGACCAGGGTCTGAAGGGACCCGGGTTACAGTCCTTGTGATATTCCCACAGGATGTCTTAATGGTCTTGATCCGCACCTTGAGGGGCCTGGAAGAGTTGGAGGAGGCAGGGGAGTCATTGCTGTCCTCGTCAGCAGCCTCAGCTCCACTAGAAGGGCTCTGGGGACTTGCTGGGGGAGACTTGTCCACTGGCCCCTGATCCTCTTCTTCCTCCTTTAGGGGCTGACAGCTGGGCACTTTGGGGGAGGCAAGAGGGCTCTGGTGCCCTGGAGATTGCTTGAAGAAGGGCATCCCAGCAATCTGGGGAGGTGAGGGGCTGGCAGGGATGCCTGCAGCCTCAGGGCTAGAGCCTGAGTCTAGCCGGGCTATGCCCTGGGGATGAAGGGGGCTGCCGCTGCCTTGCTTCAGAGCGCCCAGCGGTGGGGGAGAACCAGGTGGCAGAAGTGGGGGGCCATTCTCCTCAGCCAGCTCAAAGGGAGAGGGGAAAGGAGGGGGGGTCATGGTCCCTTCCGTCAGTGGGGAGGGCACAGAGGAAGGCAGGGGATCAGGGTGCTCCCCTGGCTCAGGCTCAAAATGAGCGAAGAGGTCCAAAGTTGCTTTGCCTTCTATGGCTTTTTCTTTCCAGGTACCTCCACTGGGAGGAGTTGGAGAGTGGGGGTTTCCTGGAAGGGATGGCTCAGGGCCCCCAAAACCATTCTGCATCAGATGAGGCCCCACAGGTTCTTCCTTAATTGTACCCCCAGCCCGGGCCCCTTCCCCTCCTGAACTTGCAACCAGGGACTCAGACTGCTCAGGGCACACAGTGTTCTTGACAATGACGCTGACTACGGAGATGTCCCCCGACGACAGATCATGCTCAGAGGCCTGGGTTGAGACTCCAGGGCCATCTCCAGCAGCTGCTGCTGTTGCTTCTCCAGATTCACCCTCTACACTGGGTTCTGGCTTCCCTGAGCCTCCTGGCCCCTCATTTTCTTCTGGCCCAGAGTGGATGGCTTCATTTGCATCAATGTCGGGGATGTCAAAGGCAGCAAGGAGGTCGTCAAAATCAGGGGTTTTCATGTCTCCCATGGCGGCAAGTCCCAGACCTGATGAAAAGAGGAAGAAGAGGGAGAAACTGCAATCACTGGAAGCAGAAACCCGGGACCTCCTCCCTCAGGGTCTCCATAGTTCTCTCCTCTCAGAAACCCATGCACACTGTGACTTAGGCACGCCTCCATCAGAGTGCAAATCCTAGAGAGTTCGTAGAGGCGCTTGGTTTGCCAAACCCTAAAATAGGAAGAAAGGTGGTGTGCACATCCATAGAAGACACCAAGATCCAGAGAAAGCAGAGGAAAAGACTTCTCAGAAACACATATACAAGATAAGAGTAACAGAGACGGAGAGAGTTCAGTGTATCTTGGTTGAAAGCACCTAAACCCCTCCTGTGTCCAGTCCGTTAGTTACTACTATTCAGGGGGCAGACACATGCTCTAGGTGTGAGAGCTCATTCATGGCAGCATGGTCTCCATTCATATTCTTTCTAAGTATATTTTTATTGATTTTAGAGAGGAAGGGAGAGAGAGATAGGAACATCAATGATAAGAGAGAACCATTAATTGGCTGCTTCCTGCATGCCCCCCACTGCGGACTGAGCCTGCAACCCAGGCACGTGCCCTGACCGGGAATCAAACCATTATGACCTCCTGGTTCATAGGTCGAAGCTCAACCACTGAGCCACGCCGGCCAGGCTCGGGCTCCATTCATATTCTTCATGGATGTTCTGAGGGTTTACAGCAGTGGTTCTCAACCTTCCTCATGCCGCGACCCTTTCATACAGTTCCTCATGTTGTGGTGACCCCCAACCATAAAATTATTTTCGTTGCTACTTCATAACTGTAATTTTGCTACTGTTATGAATCGTAATGTAAATATCTAATATGCAGGATGCATTTTCATTGTTACAAACTGAACATAATTAAAGCATAGTGATTAATCACAAAAACAATCTGGAAAAAAAAAAAACAACAATCTGTAATTATATATGTGTTTTCCAATGGTCTTAGGCGACCCGTGAAAGGGTCATTCAACCCCTTTATGACAACCGCTGGTCTACAGAGATCTGAAAAACCATGTCACGAGACACAAGACATGATTCTCGTTCCAGCTTTACCAATAGCCTGCTGGAGATGAGCAAGTTACTCCATTGCCTTCCTTTTGTCGTTTGAATGAAAGAGGGGACAAGTAACCCATATATCATAGGGTTATCCTGAGCATGATATGAAATAGTAAACATGACAGAACCCAGAATACAATTAATTATGACAAGACAAACAAGGCCATGTGAGGTCCTGGCAGGGCTGGGGAGGAGTAAGCACTGGAAATGTAGAGCTGGGATCGAGGCAAGAGTCAGGGATAATTACAAGGTCAAGTCTGAGGCACCTGGGGTCATCACTGGCACCTGGAGATCCAGCGTGGTTAACAGAGAGAAGTGGACTCAGTGTAATCGCCCAAGAAACCACGATAGAATAAGACACAGGAACAGAAAGAGACAAAGAGACAAGACGGGGAAAACCGAGAGGAGCCTGGTCACAAGGGCCTCCTCGCGTCATAAACACCTGGTGCTCCCTCACCTACCTTCCCCAGAGTGCCTGGGCCCGCCCCTGGCCCGCCCCTCCTACCTCCACATCTTGCTCTCTCAGGACTAAAACTCTAGGGTACAAGCTTATCCAGCACAGCTGCCACATGGGGAAAAGCCAGGCCCCCTCACCCCTATCACCCCAGTTCATCCCCTAACTCACTCTCCTCCCCCACTTAATTTTGCTTTGGCAACAGTAGCCCAGGAAGTCTCACCCAACCCCAACCTTGCCCAGTACAAAAAGAAAAAAAAATCCCACAGGACTGATGTGCCACTGAAACAACCAGAAGGCCAGCCTAGAGCTGGTGGGGGCCCAGCCTGCTCCCTTACTGCCCTCCCCACCAGTGTCTGTATCTGGAAGAGGCTGCTGAAGAAGTCTCCCCCTTGACACACACACTCCCTGCCGGGCTGCAGGCCACTTCCCGGGGGGCCACTTCTCTCACCTCTTAGGCTGAGACAGTACCTGGAGGTGGTCCCAGCAGGTGGCAGGTGGCATTGCTGGGACCAGGGTGGGGGCAGAGGGTGAGGGTACCAATCAGAGGAAGAAACGGGCGTTCTCCCCTCACCACCACCACCCCCCCCAATTCTGCAGGCTCTGCATTTAAACAAAGCCCTCCACCTCCTGCCTCTGCCCTGCTGGATGGATCGCTGGGCCCTCTTCTGCCCGGCTCCCTCCTGACCTGGGGAGGCCTGAGCTGCATTTCCCTCGGGGCTGGCGGCGCACAGTTCAATGGGGACTGAGAGAAAACATCTGCAAACTCGCCTCCTCCAAGCAGCTACCCCTCCTGCGTCCAAGTGAATAGCGGTCGTCCGAGAGCCAGGAGCAGGCAGAGACCACGCAGAAGAGCTCGGGCCAGAGGCTTCCCACCTCGCTGCCCAGGCCTTTCTGCGGCGGCTGCGCCCAGTCTCCAGGGCTCTGCCCCCGCCCCCCCTTCCCTCCGTTCTTCCCCAAAAGCCAAAGGAAAGGGCTAAACAGGAAGAGGGTGAACTGGTGCGGGTTGGGTGGGGGCTCCACTGCCCTTCTCCTGGCCAGGGGCCTGCAGCGCAGAGGGCGAGGGGCTGGCGGCTGGGGGCGATGAGGCGGCCGCCAAGCGGGGCAGCGGGCGGAATTAAGTCCCTGCCATCTGCCGAGGGCCGGCGCCCGGAGCACGGCCGTCGCCGCGGGGAAGGGGCGGGGTGCACACTGGAGAAGCCAGCGGGGAAACTGAGGCGGCGGCGCCTCTCGCTCACACCGGCGAGCGAGGAGGACGGGCCTCGGCCAGGCCAAGCCCGGAGGGACCGCCGCACCGCACCTCGGGGCCCAGGACTCCCGAGGGGGTGAGGCGCGCGGGAAGGGAGCCGTGGGGGCAGCACGGTCTGTGCGCGACTCGGGGTCCGTCCCAACTCCGACCGCCTCCCCTCGCCGCCCCGGCGCCGCAGCCTCCGGCCCCCCGACTCCCCAGACCCCTCAAGAGGCGAGTGAGCGGGAGGCGCGCGGCGGCCAGGGCGCGAGCCCGAGTCCTGGCCGGCCCGGACGCTGACCCGCGCCCCGCTGGGGTGCAGGCTCTGCTCCGGCCTGCGGGTCCCCCGCCCCCACCCTTGGACGCGGACACCATTTTGGGTCGCGACACCCCGCAGCCTCCAGCCCCCGGGCCGCGCTTCGGACGCTTCTTGGGCTGGGAGCCCCAGGACTTGGAGACCCCGGCCCGCCCTCCACGTTTACCCGGCGAGGGGCTGTGCTTTCAACAGGCTGGGGGGGTCGCCCATCCGCCCCCAGGAAGGGGAGCGGGGTCCCGGCCTTCCTAGAAGCAGACCCCGGGGCACGGCGCGGAGAAGGGGGTAGTTGACCAAGTGGGGGAGGGGCGGGGGCATTTACCCGCCCCCCCGGGGGCGGGGCCTAGGGCGGGTATCACCCCCGGCGCGCTTACTTGTTTGGCTCCCAGTGCGGGCTGAGCGCCGGCGGTCCCTCCCCTGCTCCGGCCGCTGCCGCCGCCGCCGCCGCCACCGCAGCCCTCCCCGCCGCCGCCGCTACTTCCTGCTTCTCTCCCGTTCGGCCTCCCCTTCCTCAGCTCCCTCGGCGTTCCCGGTCTGGGCGGCCGGCTTTCGTACTCGCCATTGGCCAATCCCCTCGTCGTTCAGCGGTGCGCCCCGCCCAGCCCCACGCTGGGTTGGCCTTAAGCACTGCCGCTCCGGACAAACCCGCACGGTCTTCCTAGCTTCATTGGGCAAGGAGCCTAGTCCTTCCGAAGTGCCTCTTGCCATTGGTTGTGCCTCCACCTGCCCCATACGTGCATCTCAAAAGCGATTGGCCGCGCTACCTGTCGTTTAGGAAGAAGCCGCTCTGATTCCCTGCTTTCCTACTGGAGGCGGTGACTCTCCAGGTGCATCTCCGCCCCCTCGCTCCCTATTGGCCGCGATCCCGAAAGCCTGCAGTTCACTTATACAAATTTCAGGAACTCTCGGCTTCGATTAGGTGAACACTTTGAGGAGAATCGCTTCGACTCTGAAAGGACCCGGATGTGCAGGTCCGTTTGCGCTTTCTCAAGCTAAACTCCAGCGTCAGTCATGCCATGCAGAAGTGAGAGAATGGGACGTCACCCAAAACATTACGTCATCTGGTTGACTATCCTGCGGTTTTCCTACTGTCTAAATCGCCAGATGGATGGGGTCCTCGCGCGGCCCCTAGCTGGCTGGCGTCACCCATAGCTCCCCCCAGTGCGGGAGGGCGTGGAGCAGAGCAGAGGCTGGAGTGTGGAAGGGACCCGCACCTGAAGCTGCGGCAGGCATGCAGACCGGAAGTGGAGGAGAGGTGACGTTAGGGTGCTGGCGTGGCCTGGGCCATTTCCAAAGGGATCTTAAAGCGGCTCATTGGTAGGCGTCCGAAACACACACGCGCGCGCGCGCGCACACACACACACAGTGTCCCCCCAAAATGTATACACAATAATTATAAAGGCAGTGTTTATTAAAATACATTTCATTTTCAAAATCGAGCTAACAGCTGTTACAGTGCATGCATTTTGTTGGGACACCCTGAATTACATATTTATGTGTGTGTGTGTGTGTACATACATATAGATATAGATAGATCCATTTCCCATTTAAGATCTCTTTTTCCCTGCCCCCAGCAAGGATGAGGGTGGAGTCCAGGCCGATTTTCCCGCGCTTTGTTGCCCCGCCCCCTAGAAGCGGGAGAAGGGGGAGAGGTGCTAGGAAAAAGAGTTGCCTTGACATTGTAATCCGCACTCACTCAGAATTCATCTGCTCGCCGAGTGCCACCTCGCGCACACGAGCTGGCTGGTGAGCCTCGTAGACAGTGCGCACGCAGCCGCGGGCAGTCTGGGCGTGGTTCTTAAAGGCGGTTCTGTGCCGGCCGCTGCTGCCCAGTGGATGGAGGGTCCTCCCATGCACCAGGAGTCATTTGGTTCAGTTCCGGGCAGGGTGCATGCCCAGGGTTGTGGGCTCTATCCCCAGTAAACTTGCCAACTTATATGGGTTGACAACGATGATAGGAACCTTCATTTTGGAGATTTATGCCCTTTTGTCTGTCTAGTAAAGTCTTTCCTTACGATGTGGGGCGAGGGGGTACCTACATGTTCTTTTCTCCTTGAGGACACAGCTCAAACTTCAAAACAACAGAAAAATTCTCTTCCACATCCTGTCACACCTTATGAAGTAGCGGTAACTGAGACTTCAGGAGGCAAGGAGCTTCTAGTTAAACATGGACATCAACATGACAGTTAAGAAATAAAAAGCATTAATGTTGCCCTAATAGGTTTGGCTCAGTGGATAGAGCATTGGCCTGCGGACTGAAGGGTCCCGGGTTCGATTCCGGTCAAGGGCATGTACCTTGGTTGCGGGCACGTACCCAGTGGGGGGGAGTGCAGGAGGCAGCTGATGGATGTTTCTCTCTCATCGATGTTTCTAACTCTCTATCCCTCTCCCTTCCTCTCTATAAAAAATCAATAAAATATATTTTTTTAAAAAAGCATAAATGTACAAGGACAAAGAGAGAGAAGAGTAGACAAATGAGAGATGCTATTTTGAAAAGTGGAAAGTCATAGGTCTGGGAGTTTAAATCCTAAAGTTTTAATATTTTCTATTCTACTTACAACGTAGGGAGAGGGAAACCAAAAATGAACAAAATAATTGGAATCTTAGAACTTGTAAAGATTTTAAAAATTAAAAATTCTTAGTCCTCTGCAAGCAGGGACAGGAGAATTGGAAAATTCCTTTGGGGGGGGATAATGAGTGGCCCAGGAGAAAAAGTTTACAGAAACTTGAAAACTGGTCCCTCCCTCATCTGCCCCACACTGAGGCACACCGCTGACAGCCTCTGACCCTGCCCACCCAGCTTTCTGACCTTTTGGGTCTCATGCTTAAGTAGGAAGACAGCCAAAGATCTGAAGAAAGCTGAAGGCAGTCTCAAACATGAAAGACAGAAGCCTAAAGATAAAGAAAGACAACAATGTCCCCAAAATTGCAATTAATATCCTCTGAAAAATAAGAGAAGATATTGTTCTGATGATACAAGAATAGGATGCTTTTTTAAAAATAGGAACATTCAGAAAATAACAAAAACTTCTTGTAAACTAAAAATATGAAAACAGGCCCTGGCTGGGTAGCCCATTTGATTGGAGCATCATCCCAATATTCTGAGGTTGCAGCTTCAATCCCTGGTCAGGGCACATATGAGAAGCAACCAATGAATGTATACATAACTGGAACAACAAATTGATGTTTCCCTCTCTCTCTAAAATCAATAAAAACATTTTTAGACCTAGCTGGTTTAGCTCAGTGAATAGAGTGTTGGCCTGCAGGTTGAAGGGTCCCGACTTTGATTCCGGTCAAGGGCACAGGAGGCAGCAGATCAATGATTCTCCCTCATCATTGATGTTTCTCTCTCTCTCTCTCCCTCTCCCTTTCTCTCTGAAATCAATAAAAATATATTTTTAAAAAGAAGAATTTCCAAAGGCTGTCAGAAAAACAGGTTGCATACAATGGATACTCAGTTACATACTCAGAATGGCATTGGATTTCTTTAAAAAAAAAAAAAAGGGCCTCCTGCACACCCCCTTCTGAGGACCAAGCCCACAACCCAGGCATGTGCCCTTGGCCCAAATCGAACCCGGGACCCTTCAGTCCCCAGGTAGATGCTCTATCCACTGAGCAAAACTAGCCAGGGTAGCATTGGGTTTCTTAATAATACCCTTAAAATCTAGAAAATCTTCAGAATTCTAAAGAACATTATTTTATATCTATAAGGTGTTTTTAGGCGTGAAACACAGGAAATTTACTTTCTGTGCTCTTTTCCTCAGGAAGCTACTGGATGATGAATTCTACTAAAACAGAGCATGAAACCAAGGAAAATCAAAACATGGTATCTAGGATCCACATAGTGGATCCACACAGAAGAGAAACAAAGAGATTCCCTGTATGTAGGTGTCGGGAAGGGCCAGGACAATTTTTCTGCAGGCCAGTTGCAACCAGTACAGGTTGGAGCTGAAGGCCATCACACGAGGTCAGCAGGCTACCTACTGTGTTCCAACAATCTGAGAGGAGGTTTATACTTCAGACAGAGGGAATCAAAACAAAACAAAATCAGGGCAATGATAAATTCCAGCGGAGGAAAATGTGCCTTGGAGGCAAATTTAATCATAATACTCATTCAGTTCCATTGCAAACAAAATTACATAGTCATAATTATAAATAAAATAAACACTAATTTATCCAAAAAGTAGAGTCTACTCTTGGAAGAAGGATGAGTGTTCCATGTGGAGTATTTAGAGAGCTACGTCCTAATCTTATATTGTAAAAACTTTATATAGTGGCTAAAATTGAAAAATTAGCAAATAGCCATATAAGCTTATTATTTAGCAACAAAGAAGTAAATACAGGAAGAATTAGCTAAAGGGATTGAAGCTGTAGAAGCAAGAATGTGGAAAATCTTTGAATCTTAAAACAATATAAATTACTTTGTAAACCATTTAAAAAATTAAATTTAAAGTAGGCTAGATGAAAGTAGTATGTATGGTACACTACCACTTATTATAAAAGAATAACTATGCTTCTTAATGCAAATAATATTTTGAGAAGGATAAGTGAGAAACTGTCAAGGTGATGGCCTTTTAAGGAGGGGAACAAGATGGAAATGAGAGGGAGATAGACTTTCACTATCTACCCACGTTTTTACTGATTTTTTAAAATATACTTTTATTGATCAGCTGCCTCCTGCACTTCCCTTCCCCCCCAATGGAGATAGAGCTCGCAACCCGGGCATGTGCCCTTGACTGGAATCGAACCCAGAACCCTTCAGTCTGCACGCTGACACTCTGTCCACTGAGCCACACCAGCCAAGGCTTACTGATTTTTTTTGAGAGAGAGAAAGGGAGAAAGGAACATCGATGTGAGAGTAAAACAGATTGGCTGCCTCCTGCACGCCCCCGACTGGGGATCGAGCCCGCAATCGAGGCATGTGCCCTGATGGGGAATTAAAACGTCAATCTTTGCCCTAGCCAGTTATGCTCAGTGGATAGTAGTGCCGGCCTGCAGACTGTTGATTCCAGTCAAGGGCACATGCCTCGATTGCGGGCTCGATCCCCAGTAGGGGGCGTGCAGGAGGCAGCCAATCAATGATTCTCTCCTACCATTAATGTTTCTATCTCTCCCTTTCCCTTCCTCTCAGAAATCAATAAAAACATATATTTTTAAAAAAGGAAACAGCACCTGATGCACTTAAAAAGTCAACCTTTCAGTGCACAGGATGGCACCCAACCACTGAGCCCCACTGGTCAGGGCTCTACCCACTTTTGATTAACAGAAATTTTTAATTTGATGAAGCACGATTTATTTTTCTAATCCATGAACATGTGGGGGTCAAGAATACAATGACTACCAATACCATTTGGTATCATTGCCTTGGATTTGTGCAAAACCACCAACAGTTCTACCCCCATGGCTTTGGTGTCAGTGCAAGTGCTAACATAGTGCAAGAGGCAAGTAACATCCTAGTATTATTATAAAAATGGTTTTGGCCGAAACCGGTTTGGCTCAGTGGATAGAGCGTCGGCCTGCGGACTGAAGGGTCCCAGGTTCGATCCCGGTCAAGGGCATGTACCTGGGTTGCAGGAGGCAGCTAATCGATGTTTCTCTCTCATCGATGTTTCTAACTATCTCTCTCCTTTCCTCTCTGTAAAAAAATCAATAAAAATAAATAAATAAAATTCTCTTTAAAAAATAAATAAGTAAATAAATAAAAATAAAAATGGTTTTGACCTTACAACCCTCCTGAAAGGGTCTTGGGACCCGTAGGGGGTTCATGGACCACACCTTCAGAACCATCATCACACAGTAAGTTACCTAGAGTCTCTGGGTTTCAGTTTCCTTATAAACTATATCTCCTTATAATGTATAAGACTAATAAAGCTACAGGGTTGTTGTGAAAACTAAATTATTTAAAATATGTAAAGAATTTATAACAGTCCCTGGCACATTTATATTATATAAGCATTTGCTAAAATTATAATCATATATCTGATGTCATTAAATGTTCTTCCAAAATAAATTTATTGAATATACTTTTCCATATTAATGTAACATAATTGTTTATATTAGGTTGTTTCCAATTTTTCCAACACCCTGTACATAAGTCTTGGCCACTTCTCTGATTATTTAAATTCCTAAAGTGGAACTGCCCAAAGAGCAGTTACGTGCTGCTTAACGACGGGGATATGTTCTGATAAATGCATTGTTGGGCAACTCTGTCGTCATGCGAACATGAGAGTGCACTTAAACACGCCTAGATGGTATAGCTTCCTGCACACCTAGACTACATGGCATTGGCTATTGCTCCTCGGCTACAAGCCTGTATGGCATTTTACTGTACAAAACAATACAAAATTAAATTATGCACAAGAGAAAATGATGCAGTCAAGAGACATGGTAACCATGAGATGTAGGAGGCTGCTGATGGTGTAATATGGCAGTTTTACAGAAAAAAATTTAACATTGAAAGTTTTTTTAAAATATATTTTTATTGATTTCAGAGAGGAAGGGAGAGGGAGATAGAAAAATCAATGATGACAATCATTGATCGGCTGCTCAATCCCACTGGGGATCAAGCCCGCAACCTGGGTATGTGCACCTGATCAGAATCAAACCCGGGACCCTTAAGTCCACAGGCCAATGCTCTATCCACTGAGCCAAACCAACTAGGGCGCAAACTTTTTTTGTAAATATAAAGAATTCATTCTAAAATAACAAAAGTAGTCCTAACCGGTTTGGCTCAGCGGATAGAGCATCGGCCTGTGGACTCAAGGGTCCCAGGTTTGATTCTGGTCAAGGGCATGTACCTTGGTTGCAGGCACATACCCAGTATGGAGTGTGCAGGAGGCAGCTGATCGGTGTTTCTCTCTCATCAATGTTTCTAACTCTCTATCCCTCTCCCCTCCTCTCTGTAAAAAAACAATAAAATATATTAAAATAGATAAAAATAACAAAAGTACAGTGTAGTGTACTTATTAAATTTATTTTGGAAGAACATTTAAATACCTAAGCCAGTAATAGTTGTTTATTATGATTATCAAGTACTATGTACTTTACTTAATTATGTGATATATATATATTTTTTAATTATGTGATATATTTTAATACGACTGGCAGCGCAGTACGGTTGTTTACACCAGCATCACCACAAACATGTAAGTCGTTGCACTGCATGACAGTCACTACATCAGAGGCTATGACAGTGATGGTGAACCTTTTGAGCTCAGCGGGTCAGCATTTTGAAAAACCCTAACTTAACTCTGGTGCCGTGTCACATATAGAAATCTTTTGATATTTGCAACCATAGTCAAACAAAGACTTATATTTTTGATATTTATTTTATATATTTAAATGCCATTTAACAAAGAAAAATCAACAACAACAAATGAGTTCGCGTGTCACCTCTGACATGCGTGTCATAGGTTCGCCATCACTGGGCTATGATGTCACTAGGCATTTGGAGTTTTCCAGCTCCTTTACAACCTTATGGGACTGCTATGGCATATGTGGTCTGTCATTGACAAAAACTTCATTATATGGTACATGACTATACACACATTTCTTCACAGGACTGTTGCAAAGTACAGGGAGAGCTAAGTATTTGACTTCAGTAGGGAGCATTTCTTAAGATGGACAGGATCCAGGGTTAAACTGTGATGATGATCTGTAAATTGGAAGAGGCCATGGCAGTGGCTGAGTCATCCTCGTGAACACTGAAGTCACCCAGTTGGCATGCAGAGGACCAGAGGACTGGGACACAGGTCCTGTCATTACTTGATGGGCAGGCTCTGCCAGAACATGATTTTGCTTGGGGAACCACACCCAGGCCCAGGAAAGCTGAAGTGACCATTCCCTTTATAACCAACAGCTGAAAAAGATTTCTAAGCCCTAGAAGGGCTGCTTCTTTCAAGTAATATTTGATTAGTCTCCCCCTAAATTTAGACACTAATTAGTGTCAAAATGGAACTCATCCACATAATGTAAGCACAAAATAAGTTTTCTAGCTTCATTTTGTGGAACCGTGTTTATATTCAGGCTTTAAGGTCTGACTTTGGAATATTGGAAAAGAAATTCACGGAATCTTGGCCCAGGCAGAATAGCTCAGATCACTGGGGAAAGATGGGATTTCTCAATAAACAGTGCTATAACAAATGGTTTTCCATGTTTAAAAATTGAAATTAGATCCATATCTCAATGTACACAAAAATTGATTTTGGATGGAATAAGAAATTTCTATGTCAAAGTGAGAGATAATAGAAACAATAAATATTGGTCTCTGCCCCTGGTTCCTGGCACAGAACTCCTAAAACCCTTTTCCTAAGTGATAAGAACACTAGGATGCCCTGGCTGGGTATCTCAGTTGGCTAGAGTGTCACCCTGACACACTAAGGTGGTGGGTTTGTTCCCTGGTCAGGGCACATATAAGAAGCAACCAATGAATGCATACATAAGTGGAACAGCCCTGGCCGGTGTGTTCAATGGTCAGAGCACCAGCCCACATACCAAAGGGTCCCAGGTTCGATTCCCAGTCAAGAACACATACCCGGGTTGCAGGTTCGATCCCTGGCCCCCATGGGAGCGTGTGCAGGAGGCAACTAATCAATCTCTCTCTCTCCCCCTCTACCTATATCCCTCCCACTCTCTTTCTGAAAAGCAATGGAAAAAATATCCTCTGGTGAGGATTAATAAAAAAATTAATTAAATAAATAAATAAAGGACAACTTTTAAAAAGTGGAAAGATGCCCTGGCCAATGTGGATCAGTTGGTTGGAGCATCGTCCCGTACACCAAAAGGTGGCGGGTTCGATTCCTGATCAGTGCGCACACGCAGGTTTCGGTTAGGTTTGATCCCTAGTCAGGGTGCATGCAGGAGGCAGCCAATGGATGTTTCTCTCTCACATCAATGTTTCTTTCTCCCTCTCTTACCCGCTTCCTCTCTCTAAAAAAAAAAAAAAAAAAAAAAAAAATCAATTAAATTTTTTTAAAAAGTGAAAGGACAAGTCATAGATAGGGAGAACGAACATATTTACAACATATATAACCAATAATGATTTAATAAAACATTCCTTCAGAACATCAATATATAGACAACCCAAAAGGAAAATGGGACAAAAAATATGAAGAGACATTTCACAAAAAATGGAAATACAAAGACTTATTTAGAAATATATGAAAAGATGATCAAGCTCAATCTCATTAGTAATCAGGGAAATACAGAGTAAGACCACAATGAGTTCTATCCTCACTAGACTGGCAGAAAGTTAAAGCCTACCAACATCACGGTCTGGAAACAATGAGAACAGGAATTCTTACACTGCCGGAGGGCAGTTCACACAACCACTCTGAGGAACCATTTGGCATCACCCTGTGAAGGGCCCTGAAGAAACCTGTGCACAGGTGCATCAGGACAGATGTAAAAAACCCACTGTAACACTGTTGATAACAGAAATATAACTGGCAGCAATGCAAATGTCCATCAATAGGAAAATAAAGACAGCAGTCTATTCACAGAATGCTATACAACCATGAAAAATGAAGCAACAACTTTGATGAAACTCCAGAAACAAAACAGTTGTTAAAAGACCAAGTCCCAAGTCTCACAGTATAAAAGTATTTTTTATAAAGCTCAAAAACAAGCAAAGCTGAACATATTCTGGTCAGGAAGCTATGTGTATATGAGAAAACTGAAAGGAAAAAATAAAAATTCAGGCTAATAGTTATCTTTGAGGAGGATGTGGAGAGGTGGCATAGGGGCCCAGCTGGCATGGCTCAGTGGTCGAGTATTGACCTATGAACCAGGAGCTCATGGTTCGATTCCCAGTCAAGGCACACGCCCGGGTTGCAGGCTCAATCCCCAGTGTGGGGCGTGCAGGAGGCAGCCCATCAATGATTCTCTCTCATCATTGATGTTTCTATGTCTCTCTCCCTCTCCCTTCCTCTCTGAAATCAATAAAAAATATATTAAAAAAATAAAACAAAAAATAAAGGCAGAGGGCCATGGCCAGTGTGGCTCAGTTGGTTGTAGCGTTGGCCTATCAAAAGGTTGCGGATTTAATTCTGTCGGAGCGTGTATGGAAGGCAACCAGTCGATGTTCTCTCTCACATCTGTTCCTCTCTTCCTTCCCTCTCTAAAATCAATAAGCATATCCTTGGGTGAGGATTTAAAAAAAAAAAGGCCGAGATATGTGACAAGGAAATATTCTAGCTCTTAAATTTGAGTGGCTTCAGATATGTTCAGTTTGTTTTTATGTTTCATGCTTTATACGTAAGCATTTCATGTGTCAAATATTATTTACCTCTTTCATAAAATAAAGGGGGTGGGTAATGTGAATTCTGCATTCCATCCCACACAAAAAGCTTTCCTCTACATTTGGTGCTCCAGGGCGTCACAGAGCCCTTTGTGAGTCAGGCCTGAGGACCGCTGACCTTTGGTGTTGACTGCTGCCACTCACCATCTCTGCTGCCACTCACCCAAGCAGTCCTGAGCTGCTCAATTCCTCCAAAGCACCTGCGCCCCATCAGCACATACTGGACACATCCCCACCTGTTCCTCCAGGATGAAAATCGTTTCACCGTTAGAGGGCTCAAATGTTACCTCCAGGAGCCGTCAGAGGCTGCAAGAGTTTGGCCCTTTCTTCTCGCCGACTCCAAGAGCCTTGCTCACGCCGCTTTGGGTACGTGGCAGACGTGTCTAATCGCTCATTTATGCGCCAGCCCTGCCCTAGACTCAGAGTCCCCAGAGGCCAGTACTGTTTTCTGTTCACCTCTGTGGCCCTAGAGCCCAACACAGCGACTCTCAGCAAAGCTTCTCTTAATGCAAGTAAAACAGTCCCAGGGCAGGAGAAATGTGAGGAGACGGTCATGGATGGAGATGGGAAGGGGAGTGGGTCAGGATTTAGAGACCCCACATCGAAGACACTGAGAACTCAACAGGGAACGCGCTCCTTCATGCCATATCCTCCTCTCTCTCACACTCAGAGAACTACTATTTGAAGAACAAAAAAAAAAAGTTGCCAAGCTTTATTTAGTTGAATTGGTTAACATCTAGCCCTATATCCCACCCACCCTGTGCAGCCCCCGGGTAAACTCAGCTACCCTTCCCTCCAGTCTCATTTCTTGTCCTCCTCCTTCTTTTCCTTCTTGCCATCCTTGGTGGCCTGGGAGGCCAGGGAGCCCATGGCGTTTCGAATGGCCTCATTGTTGGGGTCCACACCTGGAAGGTTCTCCAAGACGCTCTGCAGGAACTCGGGGTCCTGCATCACGTCGTAATCATCCTCCTCCTGGAAAAGGGCAGTGTCAGCGTGGGGTGGGGGGGCGGGGAGCACACTGCTGCCTGCGCCCCTCTCTCCAGTCTGGGGGTGAGGGACACCTCTGGCCGAAGGCAGGAAGGAAGATTCAGGAAAACACCCAGTATCTATATAGTATGAATGCAAACACGTGTCATCTCCACAGAGGAGAAACCTGAGAGCTTTGCTTCCTGGGCTCGAAGGGTAAAAACACACCATCACTTTTAGGTTTCCGGCTATCACACACCCACTCCTCCTTTTTCTTTTTCCTAGACCCGCTTTTCACTGTCCTGGGAAGATGACATCCTGGAACTGTCCAGCCTGCTCCCACCAGCAGGGAGGAAAATTACGGAGTACTAGGACCCTTCTCCAACCCCGCCCACTAGCATGCCTTAGCAAGGTTTACACGCAAGAAATGTTTATCCACGTGTTTGTTTCCATGTGCTCCTCAAAGAGCTCACCTATAACCCCAAAAGGAGGAACTGCCCTAGGCCGAGAGAGCCAAGGATCTGAACAAGGGGGGGGAGGTGGGGGGGTTGTGTTAAGCTTGATGAGCTCACCTTGGCGGGCTCAGAGGTGTCCATGGCTGAACTGGCATCAATGTCAGATGATTCTGCCTGGCCAAACTCTGAGGAAAAGAGGCCAGTCTGTTCAGTTCCATTTCCCCACCCCAACCTCTCCGTCCGAAAACTACCGCCCAGGCCTGGCTCACCTGCGCCCTGCAGGGACATCTGCATGGCATAAGCGATCTGCTCTTCCTCAGTCATGCTGCTTAGGTCAGGGAGCCCGGTGCGGCTGAACTCCTGCTGGCCGATGGTCATTTTCAGTAGGGCGTCGTCTGAGTCTGGGAAAGGAAGACAGTGGCAGGATGGAACTGGTGCCATATGCCACACAGACCCACCCCAAAGTACTCCCTCCGCCCACATATTCCCATGCTGCCCGACCCCCCACTCCCATGGAGCACCCCGCAGTCCCGGGACTTCAGATTCCACCTCTTTCACCTTCAGTCCCAGTCGGAGCAATCCCAGCCTCAGCAGCGGAGGCTGCGGCTGCCCGACGGGCCTCCTCCTCCTGCCGCTGCCGCTGCTCTTCCATAGAAACGCGAAGGGCCTGGCGGAGGACAGGGCAGGGTCAGATGTTCTCCCACCCTCCCTCACTCGTGGGGAAGTCAGCTGAGGGGTGGCAAAGGAGCACAAGGGCACCTTCTGGTTTGCGCACAAGGAAAAGCCAGAGAGGTGATACAGGAAAAAAGGACCCGGGAGAAGCCTGGGTTTGATCAGGAGGAGCGAACAAGAGTCTGACACTGTTGCCCTTAGAGATCAGATGCAGTTCTGCAGCAGAGGGACAAAAAGGGGGGTCTGGGAAAATGAGCGGGGTGTGTAGGCCTGTTAGCCCTACAGGAGCTGTGTGGCGGGTGGGTGTGTCAGTAGCGGTCAAAGCAGGACCCTTGGGCTCTGAGGTCAATGTTTGCTCACCAGGGCCAGCTCAGGATCAGCACTGGGATCCACTCCAAATTCAAAGTCACTGGCACCAAGACCCAGCATGGCACCGCCTTCACCAGCCAGAATCGGAGAACTGATGAGGGCATCAGCGAGGCTGGGCCCAGGAGGCACTGTCACCAGATGAGATCCAGTTCCATCTTTGCCATTCAACGTGTTCACAAAGGCTGTCAGCTTTTCCGTGTTCACTTCCTGGGGAGGAAAAAACACGGAGACTCTCCTTGCTGCCCGGCTCACTCGCCATTCTCTGCCATCTCGGTCCTCGTCTGCAGCTACTCTCCACAGCACAGGCCCCTCTGGGTAAGGACTCTTCTCAGGCTATAACCAAATCAAGTCAATGCCCCCCAACTAGTCCTTACTCACCTCTTCCCCAAAATTGATAATGTCAACATTTACTTTCTCCTTCTTGAGGCGTTTTGCCAGTTTCACCAGCTGGGAAGAAGGGGAGATACATGAGGAAATCCGTCCGACACCATGAGGGCAAGTGACACACCTCACAAAAGCACACAGAACTCTGCTGACCCCCCAAGGTCCCCCAGGAGAAACACTAAATTCTGCACATCCACCTTTCCCCAAAGTGATGAACCCACTGCCCTGCCAGGCTCGTCTAAGACTGAAAGACCCATTCCAGATACTTCCCACCCAAAACCCCAGCTGCCACGGGGACTCACATCCTTCTCGTTGTCCTCCACGGGGCTCCCCACAAAGGCAATGATGCGCATCTTGTGATTCTTGCCCTGTCGGTGCTTCAAAGCCAACTTGTAAAGGAAGAGGAAGTTCTCAGTCAGCCTGAGCAATCACTGGCCTCTTTCCTCTGTCACTCGGTTGTTGTTTTCTTATGGTTTCTACGTAGCTCAAGTCTACCATCATGCTCACACAAGGTCTAAGCCTTTTCCTTCACTCTCCCATTCTTGTCACTCATCCCACCATATCCTTCCTACTCCTTCTCTAGGCCATCTCTCTTCCCTTGCTCTGGTTCTGGCTCAAGATTCCAGGGGAGAAATGAACAACGTTGGCGGCAGAACCTCAGAGCAAGGAGGAACCATCAGAGGGATCCAGGACTCACATGGGCCACTCGGATGCCAGTGCAGAAGGTGATCTTGCCCTTGGGCTGGACAGTATGAAGCTTGGACAGGATGCGGCCGGTGTCAGGGGTGAGTGTGGTCAGTACTTCACAGTCACTGGGATATGGGGAAAGCATTTCCATGATTTCAGATCAAAACAAGTGTCTCTAAACTATGTTTGACTCATCTTTAATTTAGAGAACTTGACAATAACTGTAATCTCTACTTTTCTTTAACATCTAAAAGTTGTCAATGCAAGGAATAACAAGTTATAATTATATGAGATATGGATGTTATCTTCTTATAATAATCATTCACAATACAGTTAACCCTTCAACGAGGGGCACAGTGAAAAATCCATGTATAAGTTTTGACTCCCCCAAAACGTAACTAATCCCTGAGTATTCATGGGGGATTAGTTCCAGGACACCCCACAGATACCAATATCTGCAGATGCTCAAGTCCCTTATAAAAAATAGCATAGAAGCCCTAGCCCAGTGGTCGGCAAACTGTGGCTCGCGAGCCACATGCGGCTCTTTGGCCCCTTGCGTGTGGGTCTTCCACAAAATACCGACTTCTGCGCATGGGCCACGAAGTTTCAATCGCACTGTACGTGCGCGCCCGCACGTGGTATTTTGTGGAAGAGCCACACTCAAGGGGCGAAAGAGCCGCATGTGCCTCGCGAGCCAAAGTTTGCCGACCACTGCCCTAGCCGATTGGGCTCAGTGGATAGAGCATCAGCCTGCGGACTGAAGAGTCCCAGGTTCGATTCCGGTCACGGGCACATGCCCAGGATGCGGGCTCGATCCCCAGTGGGGGACGTGCAGGAGGCAGCCGATCAATGATTCTCTCTCATCATTGATGTCTCTCTCTCTCTCTCTCTCTCTCTCTCTCTCTCTCTCCCTTCCTCTCTGAAATCAATAAAATATACATATTTTTAAAAAATAGCATAGAACAGTGCATACAGTTGGAACCTCCAACCAAGATGAAAAATACTGGTTTTGATCCACAACTGGCTGAGTCCGTGGATAAAAATCCTGGGGATACGAAGAGCCAACTGTATATTTATTTTTTTTAAATCTATATCCAAGTGGACCCAGGGAGTTCGAATCCATATTGTTCAAGGACCAACTATATATACATTTATCAAGTCATTATGTGGTATATCTTAACCTTATACAATGGTACATATCAATTATACCTCAATCAAACGGGGGGGCGGGGGCGGGGGGGGAATCCAGTGCTCAGATGTGAGGCACAGGAAATAAGTAGTTGATTTTGTAAAAACCTGCTCTCTCTCTTCCAGTGCTTCCCCCTTACTTCTCTCATGCTATCTTGCTGGCAGGGCTGAGACTCCTCCACAACTATTGGATGCTACTATGATTCTCTCTCACCGTCTCCATTTTCAGACTCATTTTCCCGCGAACAAGATGCATACTGGGATGAGTGGTTACTCATTTGCGGATTATCAATTCCTAAAGCAAATCACTTGGGACGTAACAGGACTCTGACCCCAAATCACTTTTCACAGACTTTAAAAACACTGTGAAATTTTACCCCAGGAGATTGAGCTTCATAACTGTATTAAATTCAGGTTGATATAAAACCAAGTTACTATTCATATTTATACTAAACAGTGAAGAAGGTAGTCTAGGAAGGTGATGGGCAAAAAAAGCCTCACGAAATCTACAAAAGGGTAGCAACCTGGACACCACAGTGGGTGACATGTGGGAAACCCCCTCCTCCTCTGTCCCACGTACTTGGCCAGTGTGATGAGGCCCACGTTGTTCTCAGGGTTGCTACGGGTCTTGGAGTGACATACTATGTTGACAGCGTCCTGTTGGGCCTGCAGCCGGGTAGGTAAGAAGTCCCCATTCCGCATATACTCGCTGTTGTCCACGCTACCGATTAGGAATGAAGGAGAGAAAAGACATTGTATAGGACCCCAGGCATCCTCTCCAGTTTCAGGGACCTGTGAGAGGAATTGTGGGGGGGGTCTAAGAGTAGCTCTCCGTCTTTGTGGAACTCAAAATCACCTCCAGCTCTTTCTTTTAATATATAGATGACCCGGCCCGAACTCAAACTTACCAACTCAAAATGACCAAAGGAAGAAAAAAATTTTAAATCTCTACTCCACAGCGATTTTGATAAGCGTCAAAGGTTGCAATCTACTGATATATCACAACCGTCTGCACGTGTTATTAAATATTGTCAAGGATGAATATTCTAAGTCTGCCATTAAAATGGGAGTATTCCATTTTAATGGTAAGAAATGAAGAAGGCAAATTAAAAATACGTATAAAATAACACACTTGGCAGCTCTGAATGCAGGAAAGTACAATGCAGTCATCTGATTAAATGTATAACTCCTGGACTGAACTGCAAAAATGAGGTTTCATGAATTTGGAGTCTTACCTCTCCTATCCCCACAACTTTTCAAAATCTACCAGAATCCAGATCATATGACTACAAACTCCAGCTTCCCAGAGACCAAAAGAAGGCAGATAAGGGAAGCAGTTACACAAGCCCCAGAACAGAATCAATTCTTAAAACTCTAACAATTGCCCGACTGGAGTAGCTCAGTGTTTGAGCATCGAACTATGAACCAGCAGATCACAGTTGGATTCCCAGTGGGATCATATACCTGGGTTGTGGGCTCAATCCCCAGTGTGGGGTGTGCAGGAGGCAGCTGATCAGTGATTCTCATCATTGATGTTTCTATCTCTCTCTCCCTCTTCCTTCCTCTCTGAAATCAATAAAATTAAAAACAAAAGAACTCTAACTATCAACGATCCCATCTGTGTTAATGAATAAAGCCGTGTCCTAGATAAGACACCTCATTTCTACTGCTGAGCAAAATACGGATAAGGCAATTTTCTTCTTTAGTATCCTTTGCCTGGCAACATATACAAACCAAAAATGATGAAGAGAGGTCATTAAGTAGCTACTGGAAGGTAAGTGGAACAGAAGTAAAGGGCAGTCATTGTTCTTCAGGCACAGGTTCAAATCCCCATTCTGCTACTTGCTAATTCTATGATCCTGAAGAAGTTACTTAATTTCTCTTAGGTCCACTTATTTCATGTATAAAATGGGTTTTATTGTACCAACCCTATAGGACTGCTCTGAGGATTAAATGCATGGAAAGTACTTAGCGCAATACCTAACAGTAAGCATGAAACACAGACTCATTCTTATACTGGAAACTCAATCTATATAAAGGGCACCAAGGGCTGACGCTACTGACCATGCATTATTATTCCTTTCCCCCCAGTACACTGTTTCTGGTTATTCCCCCAACAGGGAAGTAATTGCCTCTCTAGCTTAAAGTACAGTGATGAGTCCAAATAAAAAAAAACAATGAAGGCTTTGAGGATCATCCAGATGGAATAGTTACTAAGTATAAGGATTGTGGGCAAGACCCACAAATGGATGAAAGCTGGAAGAAAGGTGTCAAAATGAGAAAAGGGCGCTTGAGGGACAGTGAAGAACATGGCAGTAGATCTCACACTTTGTTGTGTATCAGAACCCCTGGGAGGGTGATGGCAGTGGTGGTGGTGGTGTTAACAACATGGATGCTTAACATCTAGCTATGCATCCAAAAAAATCACATTGCTTAGTTTTCCCAATTTTGAACTTTATACGAATGGGATAATATATGTGCTTTTTGTGACGACTTTTGCTCAACAGTGTGTAATTTTTCCCCATCAAAAATTCATATCAATGCCGAAGCCAGTTTGGCTCAGTGGATAGAGCGTCGGCCTGTGGACTGAAAGGTCCCAGGTTCGATTCCGGTCAAGGGCATGTACCTGGGTTGCGGGCGCATCCCCAGTGGGAGATGTGCAGGAGGCAGCTGATTGATGTTTCTGGCTTTCTATCTCTCTCCCTTCCTCTCTGTGAAAAAATCAATAAAATATATTTTAAAAAAAAATTCATATCAAAATAGTATTATCCAGCTATTCCATAAAAGTCTTCATTAAAAAAAAAATATATACACATGCCTGGACTTCCCTGGCTGGGAGGTCTGACTCAGCAGATTGAGAGTAGAGTCAAACAGTAACAATTTTTAATAAACTCCTCCTGAGAATTCTGAGAAACCAAAGCATGAGGGCCCACAAAATAAAAAAAAAAGAAAAGAAAAGAAAAGAAAAGGAGAGAAGGGGTGGCTCTCATCATTATTCTGTGCCTGAGCTATTCCAATAGGCCACCAATAAGCCAAATCTTTCCTCCTGTACCAAGCCGGGTCATTATGAAATGCCACTGTGTATACTTCTCTGCCTCCACCATCCTCCGAACTTTTTCAACAGTCCTCTATTGAAGGGTACAGGACAGAGTCCAACCACCCTCAATGCGACATTTGGGGTCTTCTACCTGGGCCCATCTACCTTTCGGAACTCACACCAACCATCTGATCAGAAGCCACACTAGTCAGTTTCCTAGTCCCTAGCGTGCCTGGGGCATTCACCTCTCAGCAGCTTTAAGCCCCTCCCCCCTCTTCTTCCCAACATTTACCTCTAGGTCCCTTCAAGGTCCCTCTTTCTTAAGGGCTCCTCAAGCACCAGTGCTATACTTTTTACAGAAAACCATCACATACATTTTACCTAACTGTGGTCTATGATCCCCATTTTACAGGCAGATTTACTACATTCTCGAGAACACGCAGCTTGTAAATAACAAAACACACGCACAGGTTTTTGGCTTCCAAATCCTGTCCCCTTTACACATGCTCTCTCCCAGAGGCTGCCAGGTTTAGCAAGCAAAAGGACACAACGCCCAGCTCAATCTGAATTTCAGATACACAGCAAATAACTTTTTGGTATAAGTATGTCCCATGCAATATCTGGCACATACTTACATCCACTTTTTAAAAAAATAGTGAAAAGTGTTATTGATCTGAAATTCAAAATTAACTGGACTCCCTATATTTTATCTGGCAATGCTATCCTCTTCCCGCAAAAAACCCCCTGCCTCCCCCAACTGACGATGTGTGTGTGTTTACGTACTATTCTGTATTACAGTCACTCTATGCTCACTCTTGAAACCTTGCAAAAGTGTGTCCTCGGCTTCTAATCCAACTCAGTACCTACTCGGCCCAAGTCTGGGGCTGGCTCACCTTGAAATCCTGCCCGCGCCACTAAGTTAGCTGCGTGACTGTGGGCAAGTCATTCAAAATCGCTGAGGCTGAGTACCCTCGCCTGTAACTCAGTGCTGCGAGGCCGAAGGGAGATCAAGTCCGGGAATGCCCGCCACACAGACAGCACCATAAACGGCCCCTCCGGAGAAGGCACGGGGAGGTCACAGGTGCAGACGCGTGGCCGGGCCGGGAAGGGACCGGTCACACAGCCCTGCCTCCCATCTGCGGTGCAGGAGGGAGAGGAGGGCAGAAGACTAGCACGACGAGTCTGAGAAGCATGGCTCTGACCACAGACAGACCGGGGGCTGGTCTAGAGACGGCGACGCTGGGACAGGGAGAGGCCGCGGGGACCGGCCGGTCAGTGGCCTCCGCGGGGTGCGGGTCAGCACAGGGTACCCGGGCCCGTCCTCCTTCCCGGGGCCCGGGATGACTCAGGGAGTCGAGAGCTCCTGCCCTCCCGGCCCACGGGCGCGTCTCGCCCACCAGCCCCCCGGCCCTGCCCCCGGCCCGCCCGGCCTCCGCGCGCCCCGACCCAGCCCCGCCCCTCACGAAGCCCCTAAGTTGTTACTCACCAAACCATAGTGCTTTCCAACACCATCTTGCCACCTTCCTCCCTCCCGGACAGGGCCTCCTGGGCCTCCTAACACCGACTCCTCCAATTGGCCCAGCACGCATAACCAATCCCAGACCTCGGCTCGGCCACCTGGTGCCGCCTCCACCCCGCGCTGCGTTCTGGGAGTTGTAGGCGCAGCCAAGATCAAAGGGATGTGAGGGAGGCGGGGTGGCCGAAGTAACACAAAAAATGTTACTACCCACCATTCGAGTTCTCTGGTGGAGTTCTCTGGTGGAGTTCCCTGCTGGGGGCATCGAAGCGAAGCTGTGGGGGACCTTTGGAAGTGCTCGTGGATGTGCAGGCTCCAGCGCCCGTCATTTTCAAACGGTGGTGGGATCACTTTTTTTCAGCTTTCACTGTTTCCCACAGCACTTTGTTCATAATTACTAAACGCTTCTCTCTCTGAATTGCAATTATTTGTGATGTCTCTCTCTCCCATTTTATTAGGGCAGGAGACATGTCAATCATTGCAATCTCGGAGCCCAGTACAGAGCCTGACACATGGTAGGAGCCCAGAAAAAAGTTTGACAAATCAGTAATTTTAACGAATCTCCCAAAGAATAGGAGACAAACACCAGTAAACCATTTTGATTTGTTAATCAAGAGTAACATTTAAGCCCTAACTGGTTGGCTCAGTGGATAGAGCATCGGCCCGTGGACTGAAAGGTCCCTGGTTCCATTCCAGTCAAAGGCACATGCCCGGAGTTGCGGGCTCCATCCCCAGTAAGGGGGGGCGGGGGGGCGTGCAGGAGGCAGCTGATCAGTGATTCTCTCTCTCCCTCTCCTTTCCTCTCTGAGATAAATAATATGTATATATAAAGAGTAACATTTAAAATGCTTTGAATTACTTTCCACCACTCACACACTTCTGGAAATCCCAGGTGTCTATCTTGGAGGGAAGAGGGAAAGAAGGAAGGGACCAAGCATGGCAACAGAACACCAAACTTGGAAACAGAGGAGAGGAGTGTTGTAGATATTACCTAGATATTGGTAAAGTTTCAATGGATATGTTCAAAAGTTACTGGTAACCATTACAGATTGTATAAGAGTAAAATCTCCGTATCTCTAGAGGAGGGGAAAAGTCAATATAACTATAGACAGGAAAGAGGAAAAATTTTAAAAAACAACAACACAGAAAAATAGTGTCAAGTTCAAACATAACTAAAATATTTTTAAAAACAAGACAAGAATTATATTTTTAAAAACAAAGAAAAAATATACAATGTAACTAGAGACACAAAACTAAGTGAGAAAAGGTAAAAATAAAGGGAGGGGAAAACGCAACATATCAGGCAATAGTAATAAAAGAAAGCATATGTAGCTATATTAATATTGCACAAAATAGAAATTAAAATAAATAGCTAAAATAAAATCAAGAGAATATTTCATAAAACATAAAATTAATCAACAAAAATGCTACTGTTTAATCAGAATAATGAAACTCCAAAGATAAGTTAAACATCAGGAATAACTATAAGTTGGTATTCTAAATGTAGAAGTAAATAAAGACAAACATTCAACCGAAACAAAGGGACTAGGACCTGAATGAATACTGTCATCACGGTTCTGGGAAAACATGATCCATGATATCTGTGCAGGGAAGTGTCACCATTTCAGCTTAAGTCAGTCATTTAATAAACTGCGAACAGCTTTTTGTTACCAAACTTTAAAAAGTCTATGGAGATATTGCAAAGAATACAAAATATAATAGCTGTTAAAAATGAGATAGTGAAAATTAGATCCTATAAGACTGATTTGATTCAACCTGAAGAACAGAGAACTACATGGGTGGGCAAAAATAGGTTTACAGTTGTCAGTCCTAGAAACAGTTTGTTCTTATGTAATTATTTATTAACTAGAGGCCCAGTGCATGAAATTCATACATTTGGGGGGGAGGGTGTCCCTCAGCCTGGCCTGCGCCCTCTCACAGTCCGAGGGATGTCGGACTGCCACGGAGGTGGGAGAGGTGAGCCTGTCTCAGGGCTTCTGGATGAGCGGTGCTCCCCCTGTGGGAGCACACTGACCACAGGGGTCAGCTCCTGCATTGAGCATCTGCCCCCTGGTGGTCAGTGCACATCATAGAGAACAGTCATTCCGCCATTCAGCCTATTTGCATATTAACCTTTTGTTATATAGGATTATTGTATTATTTTCCACACAACTGTAAGCCTACTTTTGTAATACTCTCTTCAAATAGAAAAAACATTCTGTTAGAACTATGTCAGAAGCTTTTCAAATAGCGATGTGCAAGTTGCAATAATACACATAAACACTGAAATCTGATAGGATCATATTTCAGTAAAACAAAAGCTCTATAATGAAAAGAACCAATAACAAAAAAAACCAACAGCAATGAATTCATTTACCTGTGGGCCAAGCACTATTCTGGGTACTTGGAAGGGAGCAAAACAAAGAAAGTCCTGCCCTTATGGAGCTTACATTCTTTTGGGGACAGACAGACAATAAACCAATAAGTAAATATAGTCAAATAATGGTAAGCACTGCAAAGAAAAATAAACGGGTGGTTCTAAGCATATAAATAGGATATCAGGGAGCCTTACATTAGAAACCGGAAGAGCACCTGGGGGAAAGCACCAAGTGCAAATGCCCTGAGTCAGGATGTACTTTAAGTGCAAGGAGACCAGTAGAGGCTGGAGTAGAGGGAGAGGCAGAAAGAGAATAAATAAAGCCAGAAAACATAGGGAGTTCAGAGGCTAGCTCGTGGACAGCCTCATGAATCAAGGACTCTGAGATAAGGATCTGTTGGGAAGTTTTCAGCAGAGGATTGATAGACTCTGACTTAATGTTTTGACAGGACAGCTCTGGCTGCTGCATTGAGAAAAGATTACAGGAGGAGATAGATCAGTTAGGAGACTACAATAATCTGATGATATGATGGTGGCTTATTCCAGGGTGGTAACAAGATGTGAAAATGGTGACATATAGTTGGATTTTGAGTATATTGTGAGATACAAAACTGATAGAATTTCCCAGTGGGTTTGATGGAGGATGTAAGGCAGTGGGTTCTCAACCTTCTGGCCCTTTAAATACATTTCCTCATGTTGTGACCCCCAACCATAAAATTATTTTCGTGGCTACTTCATAACTGTAATGCTGCTATTGTTATGAATCATAATGTAAATATCTGATATGCAGGATGGTCTTAGGCGACCCCTGTGAAAGGGTCGTTTGACCACCAAAGGGGTCGTGACCCACCGGTTGAGAACCGCTGATGGAAACAGATTATTAAGTAAGACACCAGAATTGGTTCTAAGCATGTTTCTGTACAAAACAACATGAGATTAAATCAAGCATAAGAAAAAATGGTGCAATCAAAAGACTCAGTACGCCCTGACCAGTTTGACTCAGTGTATAGAGCGTCAGCCTACGGACTCAAGGGTCCCAGGTTCGATTCCAGTCAAGGGCATGTACCTTGGTTGCGGGCACATCCCCAGTAAGGGGTATGCAGGAGGCAGCTGATGGATGTTTCTCTCTCATTGATGTTTCTAACTTTCTATCTCTTTCCCTTCCTCTCTGTAAAAAAATCAGACTATTTAAATATTAAAAAAAAAGACTCAGTAAACAGGAGGTGTATGAGGCTGCTGCTAGCATAACACAGAATATTGTTTTATAGCAAACTTTTTGTTGTTAATCCTCACCCAAGGATATTTTTCCCATTAATTTTTTTTTAAAGAGAGTGAAGGGAGTTGGGGAGTGGGGAAAGAAAGAGCAATGTGTGAGAGATTGATTGATTGATTGATTGCCTCCCTCACATAGCCTACCGGGGCTGGGGAACACAACTGCAACCCTTCAGTGCTTGGGCTGATGCTCTAACCACTTAGGAACACAAGCCAGGGCTATCTCAAACTTTTTTGAATAAGTAGAGCACACTCTAAAATAACAATACAAAGTATAGTATACTAAGTACATAAGCCAGTAACAGCTGTTTATCACTACCAAATATTATGGAATGTACATAATTATATGTGATATACTTTTACCCAACTGACAGTGCAGGTTTGTTTATACCAGCATCACCACAAACATGTGAGTAATGTAAGTGACATTATGATGGCTATCATGTCACTAGGCAATAGGAATTGTTAGCTCCATTATAATCCATCCCATGGGGCCACCTTTATTTATGCAGTCTGTCATTTTTTTTAAAAAATATATTTTATTGATTTTTTACAGAGAGGGAGGGAGAGGGATAGAGAGTCAGAAACATCGATCAGCTGCCTCCTTGCACACTCCCCACAACGAAGGTACATGCCCTTGACTGGAATCGAACCTGGGACCTTTCAGTCTGCAGGCCAACGCTCTATCCACTGAGCCAAACCAGTCAGGGCTATGCAGTCTGTCATTAACTGAAAATGTTATGTGGCACATGATTGTATTTATAAAAAATTCATTTGTAAGACCACTGGCTAACATTGACCACTGACTGGATATTTTTATTAAGGAATTATTCATATTTTAAGGTGTAAGAATGTTATAGTTATGTTTTTAAAAAGTCCTTATCTGATCCTGGCTGGTTTGGCTCAGTGGATAGAGCATCAGCCTGCAGACTGAAGGTCCCAGATTTGATTCTGGTCAAGGGCACATGCCTGGGTTGCAGGCTCCATCCCCAATAGGGGGCCTGCAGGAGGCAGCTGATCAATGATTCTCTTTCATCATGGACATTTCTATCTCTCCCTCTCCCTCTCTGAAATCAATAAAAATATATATTTATTATTTTTATTTTTTTATTATTATTAAAGGTATTACAAATGTGTCCTCATCCCCCCTAACCCCCGCCCCCCCCCCCACACTCATGCTCCCATCCCCCTGTTGTCCATGTCCATTGGTTTGGCTTATATACATGTATACAAGTCCTTCGGTTGATCTCTTCCCCTTACCCCCGCCCTCCCCTACTTTCCTTCTGGGGATTGATAGCCTGATCACTGTTTCTCAGTCTTTGGATCTGTCCCTTTTCATCAGTCTATGTTGTTCTCTATAATCCACAAATGAGTGAGATCATGTGGTATTTATCTTTCTCTGACTGGCTTATTTCACTTAGCATAATGCTCTCCAGTTCCATCCATGCTGTTGCAAAAGGCAAGAGTTCCTTTTTTTTTTTACCGCAGCATAGTATTCCATTGTGTATATGTACCTATATATATTTTTTAATATATTTTATTGATTTTTTACACAGAGGAAGGGAGTGGGATAGAGTCAGAAACATCAATGAGAGAGAAACATCGATCAGCTGCCTCCTGCACACTCCCCACTGGGCATGTGCGCGCAACCAAGGTACATGCTCTTGACCGGTATCGAACCCGGGACCCCTGAGTCCGCAGGCCGACACTCCATCCACTGAGCCAAACCGGTCAGGGCGAAAAATATATATTTTTTAAAAAGTCCTTATCTCTTGAGTTATATGTTGAAATATTTATGGATGAAGATAGGATGCCTTGGATTTATTTTTAACTTAATTCTTTGGAGTTGCAGAGAGAAAGTTGGGGAGGGGTAGGTAGAAAATATAGATGTGACAGATTGGTCTTATACAGATATTGATGGAAGTTGGGTGATGGGTACATGGTAGTTCATCATACTACTCTACTTTTTTTGTTTTTTAATATATTTTATTGATTTTTCACAGAGAGGAAGGGAGAGGGATAGAGAGTCAGAAACATCGATCAGCTGTCTCCTGCACACCCCCCACTGGGGATGCGCCCGCAACCAAGGCACATGCCCTTGACCGGAATCGAACCCGGGACCCTTGAGTCCACAGGCCGACGCTCTATCCACTGAGCCAAACCGGCTAGGGCCATACTACTCTACTTTTGATTTGGAAACTTCCATAATAAAAATAATCTTACAGCCTTAGCGGTTTGGCTCAATGGACAAAGCGTTGGCTATGGACTGAAGAGTCCCAGGTTAGATTTTGGTCAAGGGCATATGCCTGGGTTGTGGGTTCGATTGACCCCCAGTGTGGAGCGTGTAGGAGGCAGCCCATCAATGATTCTCTCATCATTGACGTTTGTTTCTCTCTCTCTCCCTCTCCCTTCCTCTCTGAAATCAATAAAAATGTATTTAAGCCGAAACCGGTTTGGCTCAGTGGACAGAGCGTCAGCCTGCGGACTGAAGGGTCCCAGGTTCGATTCTGGTCGGGGGCATGTACCTGGGTTTCAGGCACATCCCCAGTGGGGGGGGTGCAGGAGGCGGCTGGTCAATGTTTCTCTCTCATCGATGTTTCTAACTCTCTATCTCTCTCCCTTCCTCTCTGTAAAAAATCAATAAAATATATATTTTTAAAAAAAGTATTTAAAAAATAAATAAAAATATTACAGGAGATATTGACCTGCTTCTTGTGCACTTGAAAAACTAAAGAATAAACAGTTTAATTTGGAATCTATTTTAACTGGCAAATCTTTTATTTAAAAAAATGAAGGAGTCCTAGCCGGTTTGGCTCACTGGATAGAGCATCAGCCTGCAGACTGAAGGGTCCCAAGTTTGATTCTGATCAAGGACACATGCCCAGGTTGTGGGCTCGATCCCCAGTAGGGGGGCATTCAGGAGGCAGTCAATCAATGATTCCCTCTCATCATTAATGTTTCTATCTCTCCCTCTCATTTCCTCTCTGAATGAGACTACTCCGATGAATAATTTTCAGAATAGCTGAGATTGACATGTTTAAGAGTAAAACATTAAACTATGATTTCCCTTTTAGTTGTAGACGTTTTAATTAGTAGGCCCTGCTTGAATCTGAATAGATTGCAATGGACAGCTATATAATTAGTAGCTGCTGCTCACCACTAGAGGCACACGCTGACCATAAGAGGGTTCCTTCTGCACTCACCAGTTAGTTGCATGAAATTGATGAGGGAATGGCAAGAGTAGCAGAAAGACCATTTGTGCCTAAAACATGTTCGGATTCAATTCCTATTAGGGAAAGTTTTCTCCTTATCCAGCTTAAAGGAAGGCTCAGTCTGGGGCTTAGACTCCAAGAATCCCACTGCCCAGCCTCGCAGGCACAGCAGGTCAATGAGTCTGCGGTCCCGATTTGTCTGACAGTAATCTGAACTCTTTTGGCATCCTAAACATAGATAAGCCTGGCCGGTGTGGCTCAATGGTTGAGCCTTGACCTATGAACCCAGAGGTCATGATGTAATTCCTATCAGGGCATATGCTGGGGTTGCAGGCACCATGGGCTCTACCTTGTTCTCTAAAACAGACCATTCTCATACCTCCAGGCCCTTGTGTTCCAGTGAAACTTCCCCAACACTTCTAGCCCACAGTAACCTGTAACTTTCTCTCACCTTTATGCTCTGTATCATTCAGAGGACTGAAACCCTTAACTAGATCTTATCTAACATGTTTTTGCGTATGCATGTGTGCGCTCCTCCTGGACGCTGTCAACTCTTGAAGGTCAATTACTTCTTTTGATTTCCAACTGCCCATGCATTGCTCAATAGCTGCATAAATATTTGTAGAACGATAACATAGATTGTGGTATGAAAAGGAGCAATATTTAGTTAACTTGATTTTCTCTAAAACTACGCCACCAGATGCCCTGGAATGAACACTCCCTCTTTTTGTCTAGTTCCCATTAAAGTAAAAGAGCCAACATGGCTCAGTGGTTGAGTGTCAACCTATGAACCAGGTCACGGTTGAATTACCGGGTTATAGGTGATCCCCAGTGTGGGACGTGCAGGAGGCAGCCAATCAATGATTCTCTCTCATCATTGATGTTTCTTTCTCTCCCTCTGCCTTTCTCTCTGAAATCAATAAAAACATATTTTAAAACGAGCTTAAGCACACTAGGAAAACAGAGGTGAGGGAGTCTTCATGTTTTTCTAAGACTGACAACCTCAGGCAGTGATTTTTTTCAACTGATGTGCTGCAAGAATTTTTAAAACATGCCCTGGCGGGTGTTGTGCAGTGGTTAGAGCACCACCAAAGGGTCATGGGTTGATTTCCAGTCAAGGGCATGTACCTAGGTTGCAGGTTCCCAAGCCCCAATGGGGGCCCATATGGGAGGCACCAATTGATGTCTCTCTCTCACATCGATGTTTCTCTCTCTACCCCACTTCCCTTCCACTCTAAAAAAAATAAATGGAAAAATATCCTTTGAAGATTAACAACAAACAAAGAATTTTTTAAAACATGCAATACCTGACTAGTCAGGGCACTGACCTTTTTTCCCTTAGACTGTCAAATAAAAAAATGACAACAGCCAACACAATAGTCATCCAATGTGAACGCCCTGTCTTGAACTATATATATAGGTCATGTTATAGAGTTGCATCATATTGGTCATGTCACATAATAAGGCTGTGTTTGATTCATCAGTTCTTGGTACCAGAAACCCTGCTTATATACAACTAAGTATAAGCACTTGATTTTTTAAAAAGTCACTTTGGAGCAAAAAGGGTAAATAATTTGTGTGTGTAAATTGATCAACCTAATTTTTGTCAGATCAGCAAAAAAGTAGAATATATTTTTGATATGCCACAGAATTTTAGTAATTAACTTATATGTTTCAGGAGATGTAAAAGGTTGAAAATTGCTGCTGTAGGGCCATGTCCAGGGAAAGTGAGGGAATCCTAGGATGAACCAATCTCAAGCTGGCTTTCCCCAGTGTCCCTCTGCTTTGCTCCGAAACCTGAGGAAGATTTTGAGCTTTGGATTCCCAATTCCCTCAGTTAAAGTGGGTTGCAACAAGGCGACAGACCTACAGTAATTCCCTTCATATTCATTCACAGCTTTTCCTTGTCAAGTTTAAGTTAAGATGAAGGGGGCCCTAGCTGGTCTGGCTCAGTGGATAGAGCATTGGCCTACGGACTGAAGAGTCCCGGGTTCGATTCTGGTCAAGGGCACATGCCTAGGCTGTGGGCTCAATCCCCAGTGGGGGGTGTGCAGGAGGCAGCCGATCAATGATTCTCTCATCATTGATGTTTCTTTCCTTCTCCCTTCCTCTCCGAAATCAATAAAAATATATTAAAAAAAAAAAAATGAAGGGGGTGGCTGGAAGGCAATGAAGCCATTTCTCTCAGCCTGAGTTAGACTGAGGCTGGAAAGGATGCAGCATTTGTTCAAGGCAACATGAACAGAACTTGAGCTTGCGTGGGAGGCTCAAGTTTTGAGCAGATGGTATATGAAAAAGAACCAAGAAGAAACAAGAAATCTAAATAACTGATGAAAGTTTAATACATTAAAACCAGATAGTTATCACTTATATTGCATTTGCCATTTCTGAACAATACAAAGTAGAGGCAAATAGTGACACTTCATAAAAATGTTCATTCCCCATTCCCTTCCCTAAGACCCAGCCTCCCTTGAATACTCCCTCCCACCCCCTTCAGAACTTTGTCCTGAATAAAACACTTAAATACATCATAAATAGTAAATTATGAAAAAAAACTAGCAAGAATTCTTTCTTTCCTTCTTGTAAAAAAGAACATGGCAGCAAAGACAGGCAGCCAGAGTCTGGCTGAGGGTGTCTAATATAGACAGTTACTCGGGGTGTGGGCTAACCTACCATCAACGTGGGGTGGGATGAAGAGGATAGTCTGGGAATTCAACAATCTGCCTGAGATGCCAGGCCCCTTCTCCTCACAGGAGGAGGACCAGATGGAGAACTGCAACTCTGAGATGGGGAGGAGAGGGATTATACAGCCCCCATTCCCAACTTATCTGCATGAAGAGAGGGGCAGGCCATGCGGCACAGCAGTGGCCTCACCGAGGCAAGAATCTGCTGGCTCCCATGAGTTTAGGAGATATTCTCTAGCTTCATAGATATGGGCTGCCTGTTAAACAGACACAGGTGACCCTCTCTCCACCTCAGCCCCACAAACAGCATAACACTGTTAGAAAAGGTGGGAAGAATAAGGAAGAAATCTCCTTTGGAGAAGGATCTAAAATTCATTTTATGTCTTCATATTTAGAAAAAACAATCAGAATACATTTCAAATTACAAAACAGTAATAATCATTATGGCCCGGCAGTGAGTAGGATCATGCCTAAGAAGAGCCCTGATCGCCTAGCCCATGACTGTCCCACGTTTTAACAAAAGGGGTAAAGATTACCCCAGGTCCCACTCTCTCCATTCCTTTAGCCTTAAGAAATTCATCAAGAGAGGAGGAGTTAAAGAGGAGCTGCTCCAGGCAGAGCGATCACCTCTTCCATTTCTCAAACACCAAGGCTCTCCAGAAGGAACCCTATGAATAGGCATCTCTCCAACACTTCTGGAGTTTTGATCTGAACTGTCTGGCTTAAAATTGTGTGCTGTGCATTATTTTTTTCTTTTCCTTTTTAAGGAAATAAAGAAGGTTGGAAGGTGGTTAAACATCTTCACGCCCCCAAAACTTTTACAAAGCTTACAGGGGCCTCCCCTTCCATAGAGAAAGAGCTATGGTAGGGATAATGTGCCAGCCAGTCTGTCCTGAGGAAATTGAGAGTCCAGCTCCTGGTGAAAGGTAGATGAGAGGGAAGAAACCACCAAGTCCAGCAGCCCTACTTGCAGCAGGAAGAATGGGTGTTTGAAAACAATTCAATTGTAGAAGCCCAAGTTGGCCAGCTAAAAACTCGTGCCACCCAACTCGGGAGTGGAGAGGAAGCTGGTTCCTCAATTGTCCAAGGCAATGTGCCCACTCATGAGGAAGGGGAAGGAGAAGAAGTTCTTCAGAAAGGAGTTGGAGAGCTACCCTAGCCTCCATTATACTCCTTTTTTGATGACCAAGAAGAAAACTCAGCATTACTGGGGCAATGGCTGACATCTTGAGATCATAGAGACAGAATCTGGTTCCAGGTCTTCTGAGGTTTTCTGCTCACTGAAAAGAGAAAGGGTGTCAAGTTAAGAATGAGGAGTATGAAATGAGGAAGGAAAGGAACTCAAGCTAATTTCAACCTGCCTGGCCGAGTTAATAAGTTTTCTTCTATTTCAACCTCCATGTCCAAGTACAGGGTGCCAAAACCAAAATTTTTAAAATGCAAGATTTAGGGGCACCCAGTCCTTCTAACTTTGCCAATTAGCACCTTGCTCCACACTCTATCAGTACATCCTCTTTATACCCTTCACCTCCCCCACATCACAGACACTTACGTGGGTGAACTCTGACTCTTCAATTTCAAGCTTTTCCAAGAGGGTTGAACTAACAGGAGGGGGAAAAACAGAGGTAGAGAAAGAATTAGAAGATAAAGGGGAAAAAAAAACTGTCCTCTCAAGTTTATTCTCTGTATTTCACTTCAGAATCAATTCAGCATTCAGAAAGAAGAGGCTAAGAAGCTACTAGATTTATTTATTTATTTTTTTTAAAAAATATATTTTATTGATTTCCTACAGAGAGGAAGGGAGAGAGATAGAGAGTCAGAAACATCGATGAGAGAGAAACATCGATCAGCCGCCTCCTGCACATCCCCCACTGGGGATGTGCCCGCAACCCAGGTACATGCCCCCGACCGGAATCGAACCTGGGACCCCTCAGTCCGCAGGCCGAAGCTCCATCCACTGAGCCAAATCGGTCTCGGCAAGAAGCTACTAGATTTAGAAACATTGTTTTATTTTTTATTTTTATTTTTATTTTTTTAAAATATATTTTATTGATTTTTTACAGAGAGGAAGGGAGAGAGATAGAGAGTTAGAAACATCGATGAGAGAGAAACATCGATCAGCTGCTTCCTGCACATCTCCTACTGGGGATATGCCTGCAACCCAGGTACATGCCCTTGACCGGAATCGAACCTGGGACCTTTCAGTCCGCAGGCCGACGCTCTATCCACTGAGCCAAACCGGTTTCGGCAGAAACATTGTTTTAATTAACTATTTAGTTTCTGGAAACTATAAACTATTTCCTAATACCCTCTTCTTCTGTCTTCAATCCCCAGGTATGGTAGGCACCCAAATATCACTACTGCCTGATATTCATGCCATTGTGTAATTCTCTTCTCTTGAGTGTGGGCTGGATTTAGTGATTTTCTCCTAGTGAACAGAATCTAGCACAGGTGATAGGATGCCGATTCAGAGGTTAGGTTACAAAAAGACTATAGCTTCCCTTTGGGTACATGCTCTCTTTCTTGTTTGCTCTTGGGAAAACCAGTTGCCATGCTGTGAGCTGTCCTATGAAGAGGACCATGTGCTAACAAACTGAATTCTGCAAACAACTACATAAGCTTGGAAACGGATCCTCCCCTGGGTAAGCCTTCAGATGAGACCACTGCTCTGGCTAACAGCTTGACTGTAATGTCCTGAGATACCTTAAGCCAAAGACACCCAGCCAAGCCACACCTAGATTCTTAGGCTACATAAAATATGAGACAATAAATGTTTGTTGTTTTTAGCTGCTAAGTTTTGGGATAATTTGTCATAAACAATAGATAATAATATAACAAGAAATGAAGTGCTGCTGTAAGAGAAATCTAAAATGTGGAAGTGGTTTGGAAGAAGGAAGTGAGCTTCAAGGAGAGTTTTAGTGAAAGTTTAAAAGTGCCCTAAATATACTATAGAATTTTGGACTTTAAGTGGGTTGCCAATGAGAGCTGAAAGTGAGGGGAAAAAACTCGTATTAGAAAATGAAAGGGGGCTGAAACCGGTTTGGCTCAGTGGATAGAGCGTCGGCTTGCGGACTGAGAGGTCCCAGGTTCGATTCCGGTCAAGGGCATGTACCTGGGTTGCGGGCACTTCTCCAGTGGGAGATGTGCAGGAGGCAGCTGATCAATGTTTCTCTCTCATCGATGTTTCTAACTCTTTATCTCTCTCCCTTCCTCTCCGTAAAAAAATCAATAAAATATATTTTAAAAAAAAATGAAAGGGGAACCTTATAATATAGTGGAACAAAGTTTAGCAACAATGTCATCTACAGTTATATGTAAAGTAGAATATATGCCTAATACTGGATGATCTTGTTATGGAGATTTCTAAAGCATAGTGCTACCTGATTTCTACTCCTCCTTTTTTTTGTTGTTGTTAATCCTCACTCGAGGAATTTTTCCACTGCCTTTTAGAGACAGTGGAAGGGAGGGAGGGAGGAAAGAAGGGAGACATGGATTGGAGACACGAGCCTTGAGCCCCAACTGGGGCAAGGGATCAAACCTGCAACCCAGGTACATGCTTTCAACCGGGAATCAAACCTGAGACCCTTCCATGTGCGGGCTGACGCTCTAACCACTGGAAAATACTGGCCAGGGCCTGATTTCTTCTTAATGCTTATGGTAAAATATGAGAGAAGAATAATAACTTAAGGGAAGGATTATTAAACAAAACGAAGCCAGGACTTGACAATAGTTTTGAAAAGTCTGAGCCTCTCTAGATAGCAAACACTGCTAAAATTCAGAAGCGTCTACAGCCCTGCACGGTGTGATCAGTGGTAGTGTCAGCCTGTGCACAGAAGGGTTACAGGTTCAACCCCCAGCCCCTGGTCGCCTGGGGAGCATGGATGAGGCAAACAATTGATCGATGTCTGTCTCTCTCTCCCCCTTTCCCTTTCTCCCTTCTACTGTCTCTAAAAATCAATGGAAAAAATATCCTCCAGTGTGGATTAAAAACAAAAAAAGAAAAGAAATGGCTTCAGAGTAAGACTAAAATCCAATATCAGGAAAAAGTGGTCTAAAGTTGAAGCCATGGGTATGGACTATAAAATAATTTTTTTAAAAATATATTTTATTGATTTTTTACAGAGAGGAAGGGAGAGAGATAGTTAGAAACATCGATGAGAGAGAAACATCGATCAGCTGCCTCCTGCACATCTCCTACTGGGGATGAGCCCGCAACCCAGGTACATGCCCTTGACCGGAATCGAACCTGGGACCCTTTAGTCCACAGGCCGACGCTCTATCCACTGAGCCAAACCGGTTTCGGCTATAAAATAATTTTTTAATTAATTTATTTTTAATCCTCACCCAATGATATGTTTTTATTGACTTCAGAGAGAGAGAGACAGACAGGGAGAGAGAGAAAAACACTGATGTTAAAAATACTGATTGGTTGCCTCCAATACAGGCCCCAACCAGGTATGTGCCCTGACCGGAAATCGAACCTGTGACCCCTGCAGTGCACAGGACGCTCCAACCAACTGAGCCACACCAGCCAGGGCTGTAAAACGTTTTTTTAAGGCCACAGAAAAATCAAAGTTGATACTTCAGAGCACATTCAGTCATAAATAAAAGGCCATTCAAAACATTCAAAAAGAGTAAGGGTATGCGCCTTACAGATCCTCTCAACAACAGGATCTCTAAGAAGCAAAGGGCTTATCTGGCTGGTGTGGCTCAGTGGTTGAGTGTCAACCTATGAACCAGGAGGTCAAGGTTCAATTCCCAGTCAGGGCACATACCCAGGTTGCGGGCTAGACCCCCAGTATGGCTAGTTCCCCAATATGGAGACTGATCAATGATTTTTTCTCTCTTCATTACTGATGTTTCTATCTCTCTCTCTCTCCCCCTTCCTCTCTGAAATCAATAAAAAAAAATATATATATATATATATATATATAAAAGAAGGTACTTGTAGTTGAGGTTTTTGTCCAATAGAGTAAACCCAAATGACATTCACAGGAAGTCCACCAAATCTTTGAGAAAATTATCAGTAGAAACATCACCAGCTTAGACGGAAAAGAACAAAAGTGATGCAAAATGAAAAAGGACCACTGGATCCCCCAAATTCTACTGGCAAGGAGGAGGCTGAGTGCTTAGGAAGACTCAGAAGGCAAAACCGAGAGTCCAAAAGACAGAGCTGAGAGTCATGGAGAATTATTCCCATGCTTTGAGACCTGATAAAGAAACTTGAATATTTGCTGTATTTTAGGTAGCTATGGATCGATTCCTCTGTGCCTCAAATTCACAATCTTTTTGTACAGGAATGTGTATAGGGGTTATCTAACGTCTGTCTCACCACTGTACAGTGGGCGGGTGGTGAGAAGATAGCTTGTCTCTTCATTTCACAGGTCCACAGATTGGGAGGATCAGCACTCAAGGAGCAATACCTGGGAAGCTCACTCAAACATGGAGCGAATTTGGATAACAAAATTCTGGACTTTGAGCTGATGCTATAATGGGCTGAAACTTTAGGAGACCAGGAGGGGGAATGAATTGTGCACATGGAGGGATGTGAGTCACTAGAGGTCAGAGGGTGGACTATAATAGGTGACTCTTAAGATGGCTCCCAGTGAGTCCTGCCTTCCTGGTATTCACACCCTTGTGTTATCCTTTCCTCGAGCATGGGTGAGATTTAGTGAACAGCATGGAGTACAGGTAGCAGGATGTCAATTCTGAGATTAGATGACAGAAAGAATGTGGCTTCTGCTTAGGCGCATGCACTGAGGGAAGCCAGATATCTGAGTTGTCCTATGGAGAAGCCCATGTGGCAAAGAACTGAGGGAGGCCCTGGCCAACAGCCAGCAAGGAGCTGAGGCTCTCAGTCCAGCAACCCACAAAGAACTGAATCCCACCCAAAACCATATAAATGAACTTGGAAATGAGCCTTCAGAAGAGGCCCTAGCCCTAGCCAACAGCCTGACCACCACCTCATGAAAGACCTTTACCCAGAGGACACAGCTAAGCTGCACCTAAAATCCAGACCCACAGAAACTGTAAGATACATTTTTAATTTTAAGCCACTAAGTTTTGGGATAATTTATTATGTTGTAACAGATAATTAACACACCAGGTAACAAAACTGAAAGACAATCTTTACACTGGATTATTCTGAAAGATTGTTCACTGTCTAGGAATCTCTCCAACCTTCCATCCTACACGGAGAACTCACTTATCTCACCAGGAGATGCAGGGCTCGCCGGGGTATTTTTTACTGATTATCAGAAAAGCCTGCACACAAGCTTTCCCCACCCACAAAGGTACAGAGATGTTGGCACATGTTTTAAACCCTAAAGATGAACACTAAGGAAGGTGAACCTGAAAAAGTCTAGTGAAGAACAGAAGACAATGATCTCTGGAAAAAACACAGTTAGGGAAGTTCCTAAGGACCTAAAGATAGAGAGAGAGAAGATTACAGAGAAAGGGGCCAAGGAACCAACCTTGTAGATAACATTTGCAAAGTCTCTCCAACTACAGGTGAAAAACAGGGGTCAGGAATAGTCGAGACCTCACTGATTTTCTCCAAAGGTGGAGTCTGAGGTAAAACATCAGGACGACCGAAGTGGACGCCTGGAAAAAAGAAAGGGGAAGAAAATCAATAAATAAAAAAGAAGAAAAAATGGGGTGGGGGAAACACAGGGAAAATTATGTAGCAACTTGGCTTTTCCTGGACAGGAATAGGAAGCAAAGGTCCTGAGCAAATAAGGACTCAGAAGGAAGGGAAGGAGTGCCCAATCACATGGGAGCCCCGCCCTGGCGCTGACCTGGCTCCACTTGCGCCTTTGTTGTCACTTGTGCCTTGTGCTCCCCAGAGACCGGTGGCTGGTAAGTAATGCAGGAGTTGCCGCTGGGGCCTCCTCGCCGAGAGAAAGATGAGCCAGACCGAAACTTTTTGGAAGGAGAGGGCTTCACTTCAAAAGGGAAAGAGAGAGCCTACTTAGCACCCCCCTCAGAAACCATCACCAAGACAAGGTACAAACTGCTAGCACCCCCAACACAAACACAAAGTTGTTTTTCTGCAAAGCAGGAAGAAGGGTTAATATCAACAAAGACGGGCTCTACGAACTACTTTTTAGAGGAAGGGGCATCTCAGTTCACTTCACTTTGGAAACAAGAGGGGAACCTAGAAAAAGGAGACACATACATCTCTCACCCCCTCCTACAAGCGACCTCAATGGCTTAGCTTCCACCTGATGAGATGTTCTCTATTCCAGCGGTCGCCAACCGGTGGTCCATGGACCACTGGTGGTCCGTGAGGTCTGAAGGTTGGCGACAGCTGCTCTATTCCATGCGCCATTCTTTAATAGTATCCTTCAGTTAAAGCTGACAAAGATGACCCTTTCACTCTATATCCTTGAAGTACTATGCACACGGCACTATGACGACACTTTACACACTTGTTTATACATCCCTTTGAGAAGACTGTAAAAGGATTTTCCCATATTTCTTAAGACTGTGTGGCAGACTAGGTCTTCTGACTCACTGAGGGATGCCTGTGATGAGGAGATGGGAAGGAGGAGGTGGAATTTAACAGTGGCAGCAGCATGAAAGGTTTGGAAAGAAGAACATTGGTACTTTCCTATCAAAAAAGTTGAGGGAAGAAAATAAGAACACCTGCTAAGCGACATCAGTAAATGCTTCAACCATTTGAACCCAGTCTGAGAACTCCTTGGCGTTAAATTTATAAACAGAAAATAGAACACTGGTAATATCCTTGCCTACTTCTGTCCATAAAAGTCTGACTCTGCCTAGCTCGGCCTGTGACATGGATCCTACACCCACACTACATATTTTTTGAAATCCCGCCAATTTCCCCAAAAAATGCCCCTCACCTCAATGACACATGTAGGGAGAGCCAGGGGGAAAGCAGCGAGCAACTTGGAAACGACTGGAACAGACAGAGTGACTGACATAAAGACAGGCAGCAGCTATCATGGAATGTGGGTAGAGCAGGAGAAGCCTCTGGCTTTGGCAGTTCCCTGACAGAGGTGTCCTGCCCCTCATCTCTTGAAGGGAGCCACTGGGGGTTCATCTGGTAGAAGCCACTTACAGGGGATCTTCTTGAACACTGTGTTGCACATGAAGCGCTGGAACCGTTCAGCGTAGAAGCCTGGGCGATGCACCGATACGGTGTCCTGCAGAGCAGAAGAGATGGCTGCAGAGTTAAGAGATGGAGGAGGTCCAGAAAAAGAACCTCTAGTCCAAGGGCCACTTTCCCTAGGCTGGGACCCTAGTAGAAGGGTAAAACCCACAAATAAAATGAGATAATAAGAAACTGAGGGGGGCGAATCAGAAGTGAGGGAGGCAGAGGGAGAGTCTCTAGCTAATTGCTACTCACCCCATCATGTACCAGTGCTTTCCAAGAGTGCTCCAACTTCTTAACAAACCTGCCAAAGAAAATGTGTATTATGTATACATAACCTTATACTTTTTTATTTTAGGGAGTTAGAGTCAATGGTAATAGAAAAACTTAAAAAGACAGAGGCTGGGGAAGCACTCCCACTAATACACTGGCTTTCCAAAGAATAGACACAGTAGTACTTACTCAGTATAGAGAGCAAAGATGTTTCTAGGTAGGTCAATTTTCCCAAGAGAAAGGGTAGTTAATAGAGAAAGGGACAAGAATATTTATTGTAAAAGAACAGCTAGAAGAACAGATGGGCAAGCCTCTGAGAGAGGAGTTAAAATTGGATAATATTCTGAATCTGCAAACCAAGCACTGTCCAGTCCTTTTTAGTACCTGAAACCTTACAGGAGCAAAATTGGGGTCTTGTACAGGGTGTCCCCCCAAAAATCTATGTACACTTTAACAGCTGATAGCTCAATTTTGAAAATGAAATGTACTTTAATAAACACTGCCTTTATAATTATTCAAAATATGTGTATATATACATTTTTGGACACCCTATATTTCTAGTGCTTCCCTCACCATCACTTCACTGCCTCTTAGTTCCACAGACCAATTAATAGTTTTCACAGAACACAGTGACCCTCTGTGGGTCATGGAAAAGGGGAACATGTTTCCTGCTGTAACCCAATGTGAAGTATGACTCACCTCACAGGTTTTTCAGAGTCAGACAAATGGTATATTTTACCCTGGTGCTTCCCAGAACTGACTCAGCTTTCCACAGACGTGCATGTTATGTTTGGGAAGGTGGTGGGGTAAAGAAGCCAAAAGACAGGCAAAGATGAAGAAAATAATCACTGCTTGACACCCAAAGAGATAAGCAGCCAGATTATAACTCGCTGCTCTTGGATCAGTAAGAGTTTAGTGACAAACCCATCTTCAAGAGAAATGAGGGGTTATCTACATCCACTTTGCCCCCTAATTTGGAATTCTTATGTTTCTCACCTGTACGACTGCAGAACGTCAATGATCCCGATATAAAGCAGCAGCCTTTCCCCTTTACTATTCCGGGCAGGGATGCCACCCAGACTGAGGAAGACAAAAGGGAAAGAGAAAGACAATCTTTTGGCTAGCAGGTAACTAAACATAATGGTCCCATCTTCCATAAACTGGGAAAGAGTAAGAGACTTCCTCTGACCCGACCACTCTGGAGTATGTATTATAACCTCATCCTCTCCAAACCTCGCTAGCCTGCCTCTGTCACCCCAATTCCACCAAAGAGAATCTGAAATCACCTACTCAGCAATTTTGGGAATATTTACCCAATTAACTCTAAACTCCTTCCATCAGTGCTTTCATAGTTAAATCTATGCCCACTAAGACACTCTTCTTGAGTCATATTAAAGGATACCTTAAAACTGAAACCAACTAAAAAACATCTCTGGTCCCTTCAGTAACTACACATCCTTGATAGATACATTATGGTAAGATAGATGGAAATAAGTCTGTAATAAATTGCTTTTTATGAAATTCTAATATTTGCAGACGTGTCTAAGACTCTGAATGATCTTTTAAAAACAAGTCTTTTAATTTTGAATAGCTTTCCTTCCCAAGTGTACTACAAATCCCAAATTTAAGATACCATCCTTTCCTTTTAGGCTCTTAAGAAAGCTTATTCTAGGCCCTGGCTAGGTAGCTCAGTTGGTTAAAGCATAATCCCAAAATGCCAAGGTTCAATCCCTGGTAGGGCACATATAAGAATCCAACAGTGAATACATGAATAAGTGGAACAACAAATTGATGTCTTTCTCGTCTTTTCTTTCTTTAAAATTGATAAACTTTAAGAAATATGTTTTTATTGATTTTAGAGAAGGGAGAGAGAGGGAGGGAGGGAGGGAGGGAGGGGAAGGGAGAGGGGGAGGGGGAGAGAGAGAGAGAGAGAGACTGATCAGCTGCCTCCCGCATACCCCCTACAGGGGATAAAGATTGCAACCTGAGCATGTGCCCTGACCAGGAATGGAACCAGCAACCTCTTGGTGCATAGGACAACACCCAAACAAATGAGGCACGAGCCAGGGCTAAAATCAATAAATTAAAAAAAAAAAAATAGCCCTAGCTGGTTTGGCTCAGTGTATAGAGCGACGGCCTACAGAGTGAAGGGTCCAGGTTAGATTCTCAGTTAAGGGAATATGCCTGGGTTGCAGGCTGGATCCACAGTTGGGGGTATGCAGGAGGCAGCCAACCAGTGATTCTCTCTCATCATTGATGTTTCTATCTCTCCCTCTCCCTTCCTCTCTGAAATCAATAAAAATATATTTTAAAAAATTAAAAACAGAAAGCTCATTCTATAATCTGTAAGCATTAACATTGTTGGCTTAACTGCTGAATCAAGGCTACTCCTTCACAGAAGCTGCGTCCCTTCCTGAAGAAATGCTATTAGCCTATGCTCTCCTTTCCTGATGACCCTGAGCCCACTCACTGGTCTTCAGTCTCCATGGTGCCGCCTCGCCGAGCCTCGCCCTGGATAGATTCCATGGCTGTGGAATAGAGAGCCTTTTGGGGAGCTGGTTTGCGTGTATCAATTGAGTATAGTGTTTCATGGGCTGAGGGTTCTCGTTGTGCGTGATCTATGTTATGGATTGACATCAGGAGGCTATAGTCCATTATCTTGAAACTCTGCAGCACCTAATGGGAGGAAATAACATGATCTGAGCCTTGGGTGGCATGAGAAGTTTTTTCAGGACCTCGCAGCTTTTCTGGTCCAATTATTCTTGATAGTGAACCTCTAGGGCTAACCACAGAATTATCCTTTTCTTCTCCTAGTCCTAGGAGAAAAGCTATCAGCCTCCTCTTGGCTGCTCTTCATTTGTATCCCCTTAGCTTTCTTTCATTTGAGTAAACACAAAATAGGCAACTGCCTAGCTGACAAGATACCCTTTGTTCTTTCCTTTTTTCTCTTCACAAAAACATCATTATATTCTCAAGGGAATAAGAAATACATCGCTGAAACCGGTTTGGCTCAGTGGATAGAGCGTCAGCCTGCGGACTGAAAGGTCCCAGGTTCGATTCCGGTCAAGGGCATGTACCTGGGTTGCGGGCACATCCCCACTGGGGGGTGTGCAGGAGTCAGCTGATCGATGTTTCTCTCATCGATGTTTCTAACTATCTCTCTCCCTTTCTCTCTGTAAAAAATCAATAAAATATATTTTAAAAAAAGAAAGAAAAAAAAAAAGAAATACATATCTGTGCTGTAAAGAATCCACAAGGAGGGTCTCGTAAAGTATACTTTGTGAAAGAGCAGATCTGTTGCAAGACCTAATACAGTCAGCTTCAATTCAGTTCAATATTTACTGAATACCTACCATCTATAGGCACTGTGCTTACTAATGGGGAATACAAAGATACTTAAGAGAGTTTCTGTCCTCTAGAATGTTATAATCTAGGAAGAGAAACAAAAGTAAAAATAAATACAGTCTAATGTGTACAATGGAAGTGCTTACATAATTGAGGAGCAGTCTATAGGTCAGGAAGTAATACATACATAGGGTTATGAAAGATAAATTACAGAGAAAATAAGTCTAAGTACATAAAGGAAAGAATATTTCAAGGTCTGGAGGGATGAAACAGCATGTTATGTACAGGAAGGTATAATTTGGTATTTCTAAAACATAAAATACAAAGGCGAGGTGAGGCAGATTAGAGAGGCTGGCAGGGGTAAGACAATAACAGGTCTGATATGTTGCATTAAGGAGCTCGTATCATATCCTGTAGTTCTCACCACTCGTCCCCTACCCAGAATAAGGTGAAAAAGGGTTTATTCCCACCAGTCCAGGAGTTCACTTTGGTGCTGTACCTCAACCACTTAGGTAGGTGAATGGAGTAAGGGATGAAGAGAACAGGGTTGACTCTTATGTATAGTTTGAAAAAAACATTTGTTTCACTATGTTCCTAGTCCTTACAACCAAAGGAGTCAAACTAAAATAGGCATTATCCTGAAATAGATGCAGAATAAGCAAAGCCAGTTAGAGAAAAAAATACCAGAGATGTAGAAAAATCAATAGGGGAAGATGTCACCAAAAGAAGATATGTTAAAAAAAGTGGAAATAGTTAATTGTCAAATGCTTCAGAAAATTCGACAAAAACTAGAAGTCCTTTCTATTTTGCATTTCTGTAGTCAATGGGGAGAGTGGTTCAACTGAAGTGATGAGAACAAAAGCCAGGACACAGTAAGTTGAGAAATATGAAAAAGAGAAAGAAAAAGAAGAAATATAAGCATCATTAAATGCAGACATTGAAAAAAATCCTCCTAATTTTAAGATAGAAGAAGTAAGCTTGTTTGTGTGTAGAAAGAAAATAGTCAGTAGAGGCTGAAGCCAAAAGTGGAAAAGGAAGCAAGTTATGAAGCATGAGCTTAAAGAAATAGGAGGAAATGGATCTAGAGGACAAAAGGGGTTGACCTGGAATAAGCCACCAAGTTGGTTAAGAAAGGAGATTAAGGATGGTTTATAAATTAGTGATGGGGCAGGACAAAGGGATGGAATGGAATAGGAAGTTGAGGTGGCTTCTTTTCTTTTTTTTTTTTTAATATATATTATTATTAATTTTTTTACAGAGAGGAAGGGAGAGGGATAGAGAGCTAGAAACATCGATGAGAGAGAAACATCAACCAGCTGCCTCCTGCACACCACCTACTGGGGATGTGCCCGCAACCAAGGTACATGCCCTTGACGGGAATCGAACCTGGGACCCTTCAGAAACAAGGCTGGGGGATGGAAGTTAAAAAGTGGTTTGACAAACATACAAAGAAACAAAAACAAACTCATAGATACAGCAAGGTGGTTACCAGCAGGAGAGGGGGCTGAGGGGGAGAGCAAAGAAGGGAAAGGGGGTCAGATACACGGTGACAGAAGGAGACTAGATTCAGGTAGTAAGCACATAATAGACTGTATAAATGTCGTATTATAAAGTTATACATCTGAAATTTATATTCTATTATTAACTGTTACCCCAATAAATTTAATTTGTTTTAAATGACAAAAAAAGTGGTTTAGTCCGGCTGATGTGGCTCAGTGGTTGAGCATTGACCTATGAACCAGGTTCTCATGGTTTGATTCCTGGTTTCAGGCTAGATCCCCAGTAGGGGACGTGCAGGAGGCAGCCAATCTATGATTCTCTTTCATCATTGATGTTTCTATCTCTCTCTCCCTCTCACTTCCTCTCTGAAATCAATAAAAATATGTATTTTTAAAAGGTGATTTGAAGAGAGTGCCAATTATCTGAACTCTCTGAGAGAAACAGAAAATGGATTGATGAGGGAAACTGAAGGCCCAGGTGGAAATGGATATCATACATCTATAGAGATGCCAGTACACATAGCTGTGTGAGAGTAGCCAGCTTCCAAGATATAAATTTAGATTTGGCAGGCAGGACCAAGATCTGAGGAATGATGGTGCTGGTATGAAAATAAGACTGTATGATTATGAAGCCCAGAGTAGACAGAGAAGGAAATAAAGCCAGATGGGGGAGGAGACACAGAGAGGAAGCAAAAATGTAAAGGCTTAACAATGATCTAGTGTAAAAATTATTTTAAATGAAGCCTGGGAAATATGAAGTGAAGGAACACTCAAATCTCCCATAGATTTGAAGCCCAAGGACAACCAAGCTGTTTCAGTGATTGAGATTTTTGGTGTCTGTGAGAGAAGGGAATCTGACAAACTCACCAAACAGTCACGCTGCAGGGTCTTACAGAGAGCATTGTACATATCAGCATCCAAAAAGAGACCATCAGGGATGTCTTGTAGGAAGTCCAGGTCTTTAAGAGTGGGGAGAGGCTTCTCTCGCTCTTTTTGGGAAGCCCGTCGTTTGTAGGTTGAGCCCTTGAGGTCATATTTGATATGCATCTTGACTGACCGTGGTAAGAGGTTATTCATTACCACAATTCGAATATTCTTACCACCTGCCTGCACACAGTACAGTCCATAGAATTTAGGCAGCAAAGTCCGAGGGTTCTGGTTGAGGTTCTAAGGGCGCGAAAACAAAAAGTAGGAGAGTAACTTAGCTGACTTTCAGTGAAATTCAAGGGCAAAAGCTGCCATCCACCTTCATTCATCTATTACTTGGGATTCAAGTACAATCTGTCTGCCCATAACCAAACACCATATACCATACTTGTTTGAAATTTCCCAATGCATTTAATGACGGGATCAGACTCTCCAATATAGTAATCAGTTAGGATACTGAATGTATGATGAGTATATTCCTTTAAGAGAGGTTTAAGAGAAGACAGCATTGAAAAAGTCTTAACTCTTAGCCCTTGGTATAGTATATTCTTGTGTATGATGGGAGGCAAAGGAGAGTCTCCTAATTTCTCCAGAATCCCCAAGAGCAGTCAGTCAAGTAAGATCAGATAGAGTACTGTCAAGGGAAGTAAACAACCCCATTCTCCAATGTAGGAGCTGAGCTAAGAATAGGAAGCAAAATCATCATTGCACCCTTTTAAAAAGAATTTTTAAACATTATTTTATTTATTTATTTATTTGGAGAGAGAGAGAAATATTTGTTGTTACAGTTTGTCCCAGTTATTTATGCATTCATTGGTTGATTCTTGTATGTGCCCTGATTGGGGATAGAACTTTCAACCTTGACATATCAGTACGACACTCTAAGCAACTGAGCCAGGGCCATCATTAAATCTTGCCTTTGGATAGAACAGTCTAAGCCAAATAACACTTAAAATAGGACAGCCTGGCTGGCATGGCTCAGTGGTGGAGCGTCAACCTATGAACCAGAAGGTCACAGTTTAATTCCGGGTCAGGGCACATGCCTGGGTTAGGAGCTTGATCCCCAGTGTGGGGCATGCAGGAGGTAGCCAATTAATGATTCTCATCTGTGATGTTTCTATATCTCTCCCTTCTTCTCTGAAATCAATAATAATATATATTTAAAAGTGGTGACATTGTTTTGCCCCACAGAAGACAGCCTCCCCACCCTGTCCAGGAGTAAAGAGGGCAGCACAGGTAGCCAGTGCTCCTCTTCCCCTCACCATGTAGTATCCTGGAAGCAGCTTCTGTAGAAACTCCGCCTCTTTATGCTGGACTGTTTTAATGATGAATTCGTCATCACTGGACACGTAGAAGAGGGAACCGCTAGCCCCAGAATTGCAGAGTTCAATCAGCGGCTCACTGCAGAGGGAATACTGAGCCCCAGAGAGAAGAGAACAAGAAGTTCAGAAATACCAGGACCTGCCCAACCAGAAATCAACTGCAGATGAAATTCTGTTCCAAAAGGAAACTCGAGTAAGACTATGGAGTGAGGGGGCTCCAATATAGGAGTCACAGGGTCATGAGATGCGGAAGCTTACCAAGTAATCATCAGGCCGGATACCAAATAATTCTCGAAAGTAGCGGAAAGCAACAGGTGCGTAGGTTTTGAACCGAAAGTCATTGTAGTGATGAGCAGGGGTCAGGTTGCTCCCTTCACTGTGGGGTTAAATAGAAGAAGCCATAAATTACCAGTCTGTTATCCAGGGAGTCCACCCTGTCAGTCACCCAGAGGCAGAGTCAATACATCCCTTCTGATAGAACCAGAGGGATTAGATGAGTCAGTTACTTAGTGGGACAAAAACACAACATGGGATGCTAACCCGTTTGGCTTAGTGGATAGAGCATCGGCCTGCGGACCAAAGGGTCCCAGATTAGATTCCAGTAAAGGACGCATGTTGGGGTTGCAGGCTTGGTACCAGTGTGGGGCATGCAGGAGGCAGCTGATCAGTGATCCTCTCTCATCACTGATGTTTCTATTTTTCTCTCTCCCTCTCCCTTCCTCTCTGAAATCAGTAATTTTTTTAAAAAAATGTTTTGTTTTTTTAAAAAGCACAACATGGGGATGAAAACATGAGCACATGCATGGAATTGTTTTTTTGTTTTTGTTTTTTAGGGCTCTTTAGGCCAGAGGCTCATGGAAACATCCAAAGGACAGCATCTATTCTCCACATTCTAGTGTCCCATATCACCCTGATTAAAATCAGGTTAAGAATTGGACACATGCCTAAATTAGACCCAAACCCCTAAAAGTGGCCTGAGGTTAATATGAAAAGGCACACTTTCCAGGACATTGTCCTGAACATTAACCTCTTTACCTGGGGAAGAAGATACTCTCCACCACGTAAAAGTCTTGCATGAGGACATCCCGCTCTGGTTTGGTACTCAGACTCCCTACAGTGTGAGTAATGCCTAACTGAATGGCACCTTTCAAGGCTGATGAAGTTGTCTGAAAACAGAAAGGAAATAAGGGCAAAATTTCTAGGATTAAATCTGATCATAGCAGTAAAAACTCAGGAGGGAGAGCCAGAAGGAGCACTTAAAGCAAATGCCCTTCTAAGTAGTTCATCCTAACCCAGTTTCCCCATCCCCATGTTTTACATTGCAGTTTAGCTTGGCAAAGAATGGAAGGGCCTAAGATACAGAGTAGCAAAGGTGGGACTGTCCTAGCCAGCCTAAGCTGGCAAGATGTTCCCTCCTCTCCGTATTTATATTTGGAAGATACATTGTATTGAGAGAACAATCTTAGGTCTCACTCCAAAAGTTCCTTCCCCCAGAGTATCTGGGGCCCTCCAAACATTTTATTCATCGGATATAGGATGCAGTTAAAATTAACTAATATTCTAGTTATCTACCCAGCTACAGAAGCCTCAGTCCTCTAAGGCAGGGCTTGATTCGTGTTCTGAGGACAATAGAGTGGCAAAAAACAGCAACAAAAAATTCCTAACTGAAAAAGCCTGAAAAAACTCAATTTTAAATCTAAAAACGTCTCAGAAATTATCACTATGGTTAAAACACAAATGCAAGAGCCCCACTCTTACAATCTAGGATTCCAATCCCATGGAAAAATACCACATCACCTACATATATGCTGTCCAGTACAGTAGCCTCTAGCCACACATGGCTATTTAATTTTAAGTTAATTAAAAATTTGCTTCTTCAGTCTTACTGGCCACATTCAAGTATGACTAGTGGCTACCATAATGGGTAACAAACAGTACATTTCAATCACTATAGAAAGTACTATTAGGCAGTTTTGTTCTACATCATTTTCCTCATCCCTAACTCTCACCAGATATTACTTATATTTCTACTTAGTCCTCACTGGGCATTAAAATTATAACTGGCATTTTTAAGTGTCTGCCTCTCTAATTAGACTAGAAACTCACCCTTTTGTCTCAATGTTCAGCATATAAAAAGAGCTCAATAAATGTTTGTTAAGTTAACACAGGCCTCAGTACCCATTCCTGAAAATGAGTCAGTCTACCTCTATTATTTGGGACAAATGCAATAAAGGCAGAGAACAGACACAAGAAAATTGTATGTGAGCCAGAAACAGAACTCCAAGAAATCTGCATGCCCTATATCAGACAAGGCACAGCTGCTAAATGGGAGGTTGAATACTGTCCCTTGGGGAGGGCTAGGCATCTCCAAATTAGTCCAGAACCGAAGACCTTAGATCACGCCAAGATGCTTTTCTCCAGTTTTCCCTTCATCAGTTCAATTTTCTATTCTTAGATAGTACTACTATCTTTCCAATCCATTAGAAAGCTCAAAAAGCAGGTGTTCTAGGCCCTCTTCACCAGCTGAAACTACATTCTTTAAAAAAACACACATGCCCTGACCAGTGTGGCTCAGTAGGTTGGAGCTTGGTTCCATACATAGAAAGGTTGTGGGTTTGATGCCTACAGGAGGCAACTGATCAATGTTTCTCTCTCACACTGATGTTTCTCCCCCCCCCCCTCTCTTGCTTTCTCCTTCTCCCTTCTTCTCGCTCTAAAATCAATAAAAACATCCTCGGGTGAGGATTAAAAAAATTAAAAATTAAGGTGAAGAAAATCTTTAAAAAGCACACTCTTAAGAAGAAACAAAGGAAAACACTGACCCGATGTCAATCTGTATCACCAGGCTGGGGGAGATATGGCCTTGATTTTATGTACATCCAGCACCAGAGGAAAGATCAAAAGACTTAAAGAGACATGATTCCGCCCAGCTGGCGCGGCTCAGTGGTTGAGTGTCCACCTATGAACCAGGAGGTCATTGTCAGGGCACATGCCCCAGTTGTGGGCTCCATCCTCAGTGTAGGGTGTATAGAAGGCAGCCAATCAATGATTCTCTCTCATCAGTGATACTTTAATCTCTCCCTCCCTCTCCCTTCCTCTCTGAAATCAGTAAAAATATTTTTTTTTAAAAGAGAAACATGGTTCCCTGAAGCAAAGGAAGAATGACATTCAGGGCTTGAAAATTGTTTATACCTAACAGGGAAGCCCAGTTTCTTCAGCTCAGCGAAATAGCAACCACCATCAGATTTGTCCATGAACAACATTCTCATGTAGTCATACGTATACAGATAAACGATATCTCACTTCACCCTTTGTGAAGTAAACGCTAAAGTCCAAGTTGTATAATAGCTATTGTGCAAAGGCTTAAGATATCAAGAAATGGGAGAGAATAAGGAGAATATCAAGGGGACAGGACTACCCCTTCCTGAAGATGAAAGGGTTCCACCCAGACACACCTTTTTATATGTCGTCTCTCCTGAGGAATCAACACCTCTGTGGCCTATTTTCTTGATGGACATGCCAGGGGCATAAGGTACCTAGAAAAAGAAGAGTCAAGATTAATATATAATTCCCACATAATACACCAAACAGCTACCATGACGACAAACCAAAACATTCAACATACCCTTTTTAGGTTATGAACATTTATAAGATCTTCAGAAGACCCACCCTATGCAAACACACAGCTACAGTGTTGCTTCCCAGTGAATTAACTGGCTGAAAAAACACAGAAGAAAACCCGAGGGATGCATATTTCACCTTTGGTCCTCAGAATGACAACACAGAAAGTAAAAATGAGTATAATTAAAGAAAAGTGGAAACAGGAGAAGTTCAAAAAAGCAAGACTGGTTACAAGTAGAGCTCCACAGTTCCCCTCTTTTTTTCACCAGCTTCCTTTCAGAAATTACTACCTCTCTAACCTTCAATCTAATCTGAATACCAACTGCTCAAACTGAATTTACCATGAGAAATTATCTTGCCACTGGCAAATGCAAGTACTGCGAGGCCAGGAATGAAAAGGCTGAGGCAATAAGATGACTCCTCTGAGATAGTGTATGGGTCTCAGTGCCTTGAAGAGATTCCTGAGAACATAATATGCCTTTGTTTTCTACCCATATATCAGCCCCTGAAATAAGGAAGAGGTAAAACCAGTAGAGCAGAGGCTATTCCCCACAGCCAAAATGCCAGCACAACAGACAGGAAGGTCTTCTTCATGATGTCAATGGTAATTAAGTTAATAAGCCAGAAGGCAAGAAGGCTAGTGAAAATAGGATGTCATGATCTTAGGACTTGATATTCAAGTTCTACTTCTTGCTAAGGCTCTTGGTGCTAGAAAACCATCTATATATAACCTCACAGTTCTTAGAACAGTGGTTCTCAACCTTCCTAATGCCACAACCCTTTAATACAGTTCCTCATGTTGTGGTGACCCCCAATTTCATTGTTACAAATTGAACATAATTAAAGCATAGTGATTAATCACAAAAACAATATGTAATTATATACGTGTTTTCCGATGGTCTTAGGCGACCCCTGTGAAAGAGTCGTTCGACCCCCAAAGGGGTCGCGACCCACAGGTTGCCAGGACAAAAGGATCCACATTCTGAAGCCTCATCATACAACCCAGGAGAGAGGCAAGAAGAGGGCTGAGAAGCAAGTTAAGCAAATGGAAAACATTCTGCACAGAAAAAAAAAAGTAGGAAATTTAACTTCTGTATGGTTAAATGAAGATATTCAAATTCACTGAAGTTGTGCAACTAGAGGCAGTAACAGCAAAAAAAAGAGAGTAGGTTTTAGTGTTGGATTGTCTGGGTCTGAATCCTACACTTATCAATCTCACTTATTAACTATGTGACTTTGGGCAAGTTACAGAACCTCTAATCCTCACTTTCCTCATCTGTAAGACATGAATTACAGTACTTCCCTCATAGGAGTTGTTTGAAAGATTACAGGTACATTATTCTTTGGTACAATAAAAATGTATTAAATTGCCCAGCTGATGTGGCTCAGAGGTACAGCATCCACCCATGCACCAGGTTACCGGTCAGAGCACATGCCCAGGTTGCAGGCTTGATCCCCAGGAGAGGGCATATAGGAGGCAACCGATCAATGATTCTCTTTCATCATTGATATTTCTATCTCTCCCTCTCCCTTCCTCTCTGAAATCAAGTATACTTGTGTGTGTGTGTGTGTATGTATATATAAAAGAATCAACCAATGAATGCATAAATAAGTAGAACAACAAATTGATGTTTCTCTCTCTCCCCCTTCCTCTCTCTTTACAATTTATAAAAAATAAACTGCAACAAAAGTAGAATTGCATAATTTCTAGCTCACCAAACAGATATAAGAACTCTGTCTAGTTCCTGAGACTTAAACAGGGGGGAAATAAAGATGTCAGAACCAGCCCTAACCGGTTTGGCTCAGTGGATAGAGCTTCGGCCTGCGCAATGAAGGGTCCCAGGTTCAATTCCAGTCAAGGGCATGTACCTTGGTTGCGGGCACATCCCCAGTAGGGAGTGTGCAGGAAGCAGCTGAATCGATGTTTCTCTCTCATTGATGTTTCTAACTTTCTATCTCTCTCCCTTCCTCTCTATTAAAAAAATCAATAAAAATATATATTAAAAAAAAAAAAGATGTCAGAACCAGGTATCCTTCTGGTTTTAGAACCAATGTATCAATAAGAAACTTACCTCAGATGCCATGGCTCTCTTGTTTCCAGAAGCTGTTAAAAAAATAAACAAAACACAATTATAATGTGTACACACACCCACTCAGATATCTCTATCCTGCACACTGAAACAATCAGGGTCTGAGTCAAATTAAACCTAACAATGAGCTCTGGCCTCTCGCTCTGTGATACCGTTTGGACAGAGATTTTAAAAGTCCCTTCCTCGTTCTCCCTAATATTCATAGAGCCCTTGAGTACATTCCATTCCTGTTCCAGTCCCTTTTCTTACTCAAGCGTTCATATTTTCTCTGGGAAATAGACCTGTTCTTGATACATCAGAGTCAGAGGGTCTCATTTGATACCATGGCTGAAAGAGAAAGGGCAAAAGAGACCCAAGACTAATTGGAAAGTCTGGGGCTTGATTAATATTTTTTTCCTGTAGAACTAAAAGGGTGAAAATTTTTAGAGCATATCTATGGTGATTTACTCCTCTTTAATTATTTCAACTCTTCAGAAAGAGCTGATCTGTGAAGAAGAAAGAGGCTAAGGATGAGAAAATGCAAAATCAAAATAATGAAAAGGCATTCAGTGCAAGCAGAAACTGATTCTGCATCCCTACAGCCTCATCTTCATTTCTGCTGTAAACTCAACAGGAATTTATTGGCATTTACTTACTAAAGTTTTACTTACTATTTAATCAGTGCAGGCATATTTGTAGTTAAATCTCATTATTATTTATCCATTTAATTTTAGAAAAGATTTTAAGAATAAGTATGTTCAGAAAGTGACAAAAGATTATCTATAGAAAAATGTATTCTGATTAAGTCAATTCTTCAGGGGTTGCCATCCCCATAACCTTCATCCATGATCACATCAGAGATACATCATCACTCAGGAAGGCAAACCTTCCTTCCCATTTCATATTGGAGAACGTTGGCCTTTTTCTTCATAGATTACTAATTATCACATCAATCTAGCTCTAAAGAATTCAAAAGGAATAAAGATTAGCCATATTAAAGAAAATTAAAAAGAGGAGTCCAAATGGGATGAATCTTCAATAACATAATACCTGAGTAGGAAGACCCTAGTTTCAGTCCATATATAAAGATTAATGTTGAGGCAGCAACAGGGACACATGGGATCGAGGATAATCAGGTAAAGCTCTAATTATAATTGTTTAAGACAAAAGGTCAAGCACCCTGAGAATTTCAGAATATAGCTGGGCTCAGAGAGGTTAGAACAGCTCCTAGTAGCACAGACCAAGTATTTCTGGTACAATAAGCAGAGCAGCAAAATGGTGAGTCAGAGTGGCAAAAAATGAAGAGCACCATAGTTTTCATTTCTCTTCCAAAAAAGGAGGCAAGGGAACTGTCACTTAGCTGTGAGGAGACATACTGCATAAAATAACCCCCCAAAAATGGGAGGAAAAAACATCAGTGCCCAATAATCTACATCTTTTGTAGGATGCTTCCTCTTCAATAATGCTGACTTCAGCTGGGTGAAAGATTAGGCAAATTAGGACTGGAACCCTAAGCAAAAGCCAGGACGACTCAGATTTATAATTAAAACTCTACTGACTTACTACAAAATTTAAGGTGTCTGCCAACAAAAACAATAGTCAAACCTTTTATATATTACAACCTTTTAGCCAAGAGCAAGTCAACATGCTGAACTATTAAAAAATTCGAAGACCTGGGTTCAAACCCTTGTTATATCAGGCAAATTGCTCTCTATGTTTAACTAAAAGAAAAGAAACCTAAATTAGGTTATATAAAGATTAGATAAGGTATATTCAAAGTACTTTATGGACTATGAAGTGCTAAACAAATATGTTGCCAGATGTGATTTCTAATGCAAGAGCAAAGTTGAGTCCACAGTAAGGTTTAATGTTCAATTACCTAGAACATCATAAAATGTTAATTAGCATTTCAAAGTACTTGGCTCCTCCCAACTCCCCCCCCAACATACCCTCCTGAAAGTACACACACATAACTATGGAATCAGTGATTCTCAATGAGGAAATCAGTATACTTTCAGTTGTGAAGACAAACACTGATTCTGGACTCCTTGATCGGTACCTGGCCAACCCACTTTTCCCCTCAAGGAAGGGGTTTGGAAGGGATCTGGAAGAACCAAGAAAAGCCAATATCTAGTCCTAGTTTGACAGTCTCACCTACAAAATATGCAAGGAGTAATTGGACAAGTTAAATAATGGAGGGGGGAAAGCAGATAAATGATTTCAAGGCAGGGTCTAAGTTTGGGGCTTTCTAACTTCCAAAAGTTCTACTTTGCTAACTTTCCTGGTTTTATGACACAAACATACAGCTCTAGGGTTGTTAACTCTTGCAAAGTTTGCAGAATGAGGGTGGGAGAACTTGACTCAATGGAATTTTGGTGCCAACTACTTAGCTATCTCTAACTGCAAAGCTGGGATTAACCCAAGTACATTATAGCTGAAGCAGTTAGAAAGATATTGGGGTTTAAATAATAATAGAATAAATAATAGGGAGGAGAAGAATCAGGACCCAAGACTCATTCTCTTTCTTGCCTTAAGTTTTGCCCCTTGGGCACAGATCAGAGCTCTAACCTACCAAAGATGAATGGAAGGGAAGAGAAAAATGCTTAGAGAATTTTGCCAGTGTTGGTAAAACACCCAGTGCGGTTCAGAAACCCAATGAAGAGCAGAGTGACATTTCAGGAAACCAGGTACCATCTGCTAAGGATTGACCAAGTAGCCCAAAGCTCTGCCAATGAGAAATTGTCCCCTGAGGAAGTACATGAGACTAAAGAGTCACCAGCACTGTACCTGTTCACCTCATAATCAAACTCTCTTCTTTACGTGCAGTGAAAGAAAGGGCGCAGGGGGGAGCCACGGAGGGAAGGGGAGGAGGAGAGAAGTGGGGCGGGGGGGGGGGGGGGGGGAGGAGAGAAAGAGGTAAAAGACCAACTCAGCATGGCAGTAACCGGCTTGGTAATAATGCCAGCCAACCACTGAGATTCATCCCTATGAATAACACTAAAATATTATTCAAAAGAAAGTTTGTTTTCTAGCATCTCTGTGGAAAATACTTTCTGATAAGGATATAGCACCACTTTATAATCCCTATCCATGATCCATATATATCATTCTCTTTTTGGGTAGGGAAATTGAATGGAGAGTAGAATTCCAATGTTGAAATTAACTTTTTTCAAAGAAATACTTTTTCCTGAGTAATTTTGGAACCTGCTTCTCCCCTTCTAAGTCAAAACTCTGGAGGACTATTATCAATATGGCTACATTATCATTAGTTTACTCTAGGAAATGTGGCATGTGCTGTAAGAAAGAGAGCACATTACCCAACAGTGGGTTATAGAAGCTGACAGCTTAGCTATAAAAGCTATTGAGAAGGTTCTACACTAGCTTCTCCTCGTTGGCTTAATTTTAACACATCTCAGCACAGCTCGATGCAAAATTATTTCTGCTCCTCTCCATTCACTTATTCAAAAACTACTTATTGGTCACCTGTTATATGTCAGGAATTATGCTAGGTACTCTTGGAAGTAATGTTCCTGACCTGGAGGAGCTCATAATATTTCTACCTTTTCTCCATCACTTGGACATCTCCATATTATCCTAGTTCACCTTAATGGTGACTGTAAGACTACAATGAAATGCTGACACATTTTTAGAAAGACTATTTTTCTCCACTGACCAAACAATGTATATTTTTATAGCACTTTAAAAGTTTACAAACATATATCTTGTTTGGCCCTCAAAATAATACAACAGGATGTGGGAATTGTTTTTAATTAAGAGCTTAAGAGAGGTATCCACCAAATATAATGTGTAAAAGTTGTTTGGATGCTGTTTAGAAAATAAGCTACAGATTTCTGAGACAGAGGCCTTGAGAGGAGAAATTAAATAACCTTTTTTAATTTTGAAGATGTGACACTGCTACCATGGTAATATTACAACTCCCTCTCCCCTCAAAATAGAGTCCTTATCTGTAGAGATACATTCTGAACTATTTATGGCTGAAATCACATGAAGACTGAGTTCGCTTTTAAAAAAATCCCAGGGGGTGGAGGTGGAAGACTGGAGAATAATAGATGCAAATTTGGCAAAATATTGCTGTTGAAGCTAGCTGATGGGTAATAGTGGTTCATTACACTATTCTCTATACGTTGTGTATGTCTGAAAAAATTTACAATTAAAAGTTTAGTGAAAAAATACCATAGAAGAAAAGAAAGCAAGTCTAGATAATCAAGCTTCTTCATCTGAGCTGGCTTCTTTCTGAGAGGTTTTCTCTAGTAAAAGCATCAAGGATGAAGCACTAACAGAAATTGTTTTTTTATTTTACAGAATTCCCAATTCATGTCCATAGTTTATTTCCTTCATGACTATGAGACTCCTCCTTATTAACAGGCCCTGGACCAAGAAGCACTGTAAACAACTAGCTAATGTTGCTCTACTGGAAGCAAAAAAATAAAGCCATGACAAACAGGCTTCATCAGAAATAGTAATGGTTCAAGTAACTTATTTTTGAGTGGGACAATAGATGATATAGAGCTAATCATAGTAATTTCAAGCCCTACTTCCTCTACAGAAAGAAGAAAATGAAAAAGACCTAAAGAACCATTTTTGGGGATTTATTTTTTTTTAACTCTAGCCTGGGTATGTTCAGTCTGGCTAAAATCTATAACTGTTAATGGAAGTTGATTTTTAAATAGAATAAGTTGAGAACTTAGCTTTTCAGCCCCCAAGTGAAGCTACTGTCCACTTTCAAGCTAACAAATCAATAACCATTTATATTAAGAAAAACATCTAGGGCGGGGGGATAAAATGGATACATATGTAATACCCTTTGTAATACTTTAAGCAATAAAAAAAAAAGAAAGAAAAACATCATTCAGAAAGGGCCTTTATGATTTTTAGTCTAATTTTTTTTTAAATAAATAAAAGCAGAGCATAAGGATGTGCTCAAAATCAGAGAGCAAAGCTGATGACCAGGCCAGAATTGGAATCCATATTCTTAACCCCCAATCAACTCTCATTTTCCTAAACCATCTTTTTGTTTTCATTTCCTGGTGATCTTGAGTCTAGGAGGGACAAGAAAGCACCTAGAGAACTAGAAGGCTCTAACAAACACATCTCGAAACTGCTAATGGACAAGATGAACATATATTTTCTTCCCTGGAGGTACCCCCTTCCCTTGGGACAAGAAAATGTATTTTTCACATTCCCTGATAGAGGGTTAAGAGCAGAGTCCTCCTCCTTCAGTTCTTCTCAAGTAGATTAACAATAACAACACTGTTCTTCTGGTAACAGTCATAATGTCACCAGCAAAAATACGTCTCACCTCTCTTAGTGAGATTATCCTTGTTCTGAACCACACAATGCCAGTGTCTAGAGGAACAAATCTGTCTTTCAAGTCTGATACTTGAAAGAGCAGCTTCACAGACATTAAGGTCCTCACTAAGTAGCAGAAAGTATGTCTTTGCAGTAAGACCTCAACAACTTTAACAGAGGGGGGGGAAGCTCCTTTTATTTCAGACTAGTTTTCCTCTTGGTGCATGAGGGACCTTGACTTGCTCTGATTAAAAGCATTAGGCTTATGATTATTGAATTTGCAATGGATAAAAAGAGGGCATCTGATAGGCAAACTCTTTTGCTTGTTTAGTTTCAGGGATCTTGGAATTTTACTGCAGAATCAGTTACCAATCCTTGGCATGAATTCACATTAAAACTTAAAAAATATTTTCTGAAAGAATGATTAATAACTCCACATATTATGCAACAGGAGGTCAGAATTTTGTTGCTTTTTTAAGGAGAGTTAAAGTCAGAAGGAGAAGTTCCCTTCTGTACTAGTCTCTCCTTCAGTAAGGACTACTGTTTCAGTCAGTATTCATTCAACAACAAATATTTAATTTGGTTTAAAGTCAGGTTAGTTTGCACACAGACTTTCAAATTAGCGAGGGAGCAATTATAGCGTAGTGGGTAGGATTGTGGGCTCTGAAATCTGAACACCTAGGTTTGCTAGGTTTGAATATGAGATCCATTCTTTACTAACTAGGTAACCTTGGACAAGTTCATTAAAACTCTCTGGGCCTTGGTTACCTTATCTATAAAGTGGTGAAATAATACCGTACCTCATAGGGCTGTTATGAGAACTAAAATAAGTCATGTATAGCGCTTAACATATAATATATACTCTATAAATATAAGCAATTATTATCATTGTGAATTATGAAACCCCATCTACACGATAGGAAGGGTCAGGGGAGAGGTGCAGCAGAGAGTGAAAAGAAAAAGAATTGAGAGACTCATTTACTGCCCAGCCGGTGTGGCTCAGTGGTTGAGCGTCGACCTATGAACCAGGAGGTCACAGTTCGATTCCCAGTAGGGGCCAGGTTGCGGGCTTGATCCCGTGTGGGGCGTGCAGAAGGCAGCCAATCAATGATTCTCTCTCATGACTGGTGTTTCTATCTATCTCTATCTCTCCCCCTTCCTCTCTAAAATCAATAAAAATATTTTTTTCCCCAAAAAAATATATTTTTTTCTAAAGAAAAAAAAAAGAGACTCATTTACTAAAACAAAAGGACATGAAGTTATGGGAAGATTTTGAAGGAGACAAAAAGTTAGGGAGTTGACTGATTCATATTATACCGTGAAACTGAGAAATATATTTCTCTGTTAAGAGCATCTTTTTTTGGAGAGGGCGAGTAAGTTATGTTCAATAAGAAATCCACAGCCTTCTCAGAAGAAGACCATGCGCTACCACTGCAAACAATCTGCAACTGTTACGGGGAAGAGCCGCTGGCTGCTAGTTACTGCGGAGCTCATGCTTCTTCAGCACAGATACACATCAGATCTACCTCTCTTACTCCTGACCCCACAGCACAGACAGTTGAAACCTAAATGAGGAAAAACAGAAAGTTATCACTTATTTCTAGGATTGTACTTACTTACAGCAGAAAAAGCATATTTTTTTGAAAACTCTAAAGTTTAAAATTACGAACAGGATCTGGCCTGATCCCCAACACCATACTGTGAAATGTGAGATGATTTTTTTGTAGTTCTAAGTACTAGTAAATGTCCAAAAAACAAGAGAAAAAGAAGTTCTGGCAAAAAAAAAAAAAAATTCTAAGAGTAGTCACAAAACTTGTAACCCAAATCATTTCTCTCTGGAGTGATTTCAGATTGGCAACGAATTTTCAGGTATAAAAAGTCTTTTGCATGCAGGCTTCTGATCTTTTAAGAAAGAATAGTAGCCCTGGCTGTTTTGCTCAGTGGTTAGAGCATCAACCCTCTAACCAAAGGGTCACAGGTTCAAGTCCCAGTCAAGGGCACGTACCTCATTGCAGGTTCCGCAGCCCTGGTAGGGGTATGTGCAGGAGGCAACCAATCAATGTGTCTCTCACTTTGATGTGTCTGTCTGTCTCTCTCTCTCTCTCTCTCTCTCTCTCTCCCTCCCTCCCTCCTTCCCTCCTACCTCCTTTCCACTTTCTCTAGAAATCAATGGAAAAAGTATCCTCTGGTGAAACAACAACAAAAGAATATGCATACATTTTACTTGAGGATCTTCCTTTCATTCTTAGAGGGCAATCTGGCAATATCTAGGCAAATAGTCTTAAAAACAAAAATGTATAAATTGGCCTAGAAGTGGGAATTTATCCTAAGGAAACAATCAAGTGGACAAAGATGGATATACAAAGATATCTAATGCAGCACTGTATATAATAACTATAACTGGAAAGATACCATAATTGGAAAGACTCTAAATGAACAACAGAGGATTGGTGAATTATTGTGAAATCATAAAATGGAATAGTATATAACCATTATTTTATTGTATACTTATAGATAGGATGTCACAGTTAAGTTGTTGGAAAAGGTAAAAAAAATTATATAGTACCATATTTTGAAAACATACTTATCTATAAATTCACATGTACTTACATACATTAAAAAGGTCCAGAAGAGCATAGATCAAAATGTTAAAATATGACTATCTTGGATAGTGGGGTTAGGTTAATTTGTAAATTTAAATTTTCTCATCTATATAAATTTTCTATATAGGTGGCTTTATTATAATTCTCTTTACTTCATAACCCATTTTCCCCAGTAAATCACAACTCAACAGTCCCACGCATACAGACTCACATCACTCCCTGCCCAACACATTAACTCAAGCTCATTACAATTACATTATGCTGCTGCAGAGACAGACTAGAAGGAAAAGATAAAGAGAAAATACCTCAAATGCTGCTAACAATCCCAAGCTACAAATAAGCATGACTTCTTTAAAAAAAAAAAAAGTTTTCTTTAAAAGGACAATAAACGTTTTAGAAAAAAAAAAATTTTTTTTCTTTTTTTTAAGATATATTTTATTGATTTTTTACAGAGAGGAAGGGAGAGGGATAGAGAGTTAGAAACATTGATGTGAGAGAAACATCCATCAGCTGCCTCCTGCACACTCCCCACTGGGGATGTGACCGCAACCAAGGTACATACCCTTGACCAGAATCGAACCTGGGACCCTTGAGTCCTCAGGCTGATGGTCTGTCCACTGAGCCAAACTGGTTAGGGCAAATTTTTTTCTTCTTAAAAGCATGACTCCTAGCCCTGGTCGGTATAGCTCAGGTGGTTGCAGCATCCTCCATACACTGAAAGGTTGCAGGTTTGACTCCTGGTCAGGGCACATACCTAGGTTGCGGGTTTGAGCCCCAGTTGGGAAGCATATGGGAGGCAACTGACTGATGTTTGATGTTTCTCTCCCTCTCTCCCTTTTCTCTCCTCTCTAACGATCAATGAACATATCCTTGGATGAGGATTTTTTAAAAAGCATGACTCCTATATACTCACTTTCTCCACTACATATTACTTTGAGATGCCTATTCAACCTGAAACAAACCCGTATCAGCATATATGAGGTTCCTTCTGAAGTTTATTTTTTATATCCTTCAGAATATCATTTCTCCTATAAAACAGGGATACCTGATTTCAGCACATCTCCTGGATGACAAGACTTGAAAAATATCAAAGATCTAGCCTCTAAATTATGAAAATAAGCTGGGAAATCTTTAACGTTGCTAAAATAATTTCAAAACAGCTGGACCAGTCAAGTGGAAACCAATAATTCTTGCTAAAATACAGAGGTGAATCATCATATCACATCAGAATATTTTTCTGAGTAACCCTGGACTAGACTTAAGGAAACACTCCATGTTGGTCCTTGGCCTAACCCTAAATTGTGTTTATGGTGAAAAGGTACTGTAGAGCCTAGTTTCTAGTCACTAGTTAAAACATCACCGTGGCTCTCCATAAATTTGCTTGCTACTACTAAACCACCAGAGACTAAGATCCAAAATGTAGAGGAAGAGAAAAACCATCAATATGATTCTGCAAAATGTGAAAAAGGCACACTTCAGAGGGAAGAATGAGTGGGGAATGAGAGATCATTGACACAAAGGTATTTTCAGATAGGAAACAGCTCCAAAAAGAGAGCTCCCACCCGGTGTGTGGAACAAAACAGAGTTGGCCTTAATCCCAGAGCCTCTCCCAGCACTTTCAGAGCAGAAACATCCCCGTCGGAGATGCGATGACATCATCCCCAGATGAGAAACGAAGAGGTAGCATGTGACTGACTTCAGTGTTTGAAGTACACATATAATTTGGGGACACTACAGGCTGGCCGGATGTGCATTCCTCAGACAACTGGAATTGTGCCTGAACAGGTCATAGAGAAGCAGTCCCAGACACCCAACTCAATGACCTACCAATACTACTACAGAAATATGTCAATAATTTCTACATAGAGCACAGAGAGACAAGCAGGCTTTTCAAAAGCAAAATGTTAACTCTTAGGGGATCTCTTGGTTGATAAGATTGAGAGAGACACACACAATCAGCCAACTTGTCTGCTGGACTATCTGAAACAATCTCTCTGGTCCTCTTAACTTGAAATACTGCAAGCCATTTATACTACTGTATAGTCTAGCAAGTGGGAGACACAATGTATTCTCCAAATGAAAATACTCAGAAATTGTCTAAAACAGTGGTTCTCAACTTTCCTAATGCTGTGACCCTCTAATACAGTTCCTCATGTTGTGGTGACCCCTAACCATAAAATTATTTTTGTTGCTACTTCATAACTGTAATGTTGCTACTGTTATGAATTGTAGTGTAAATATCTGATATGCAGGATGGTCTTAGGCGACCCCTGTGAAAGGGTCGTTCGACTGACTGTCAAAGGAGTTGCAACCCACAGGTTGAGAACCGCTGCTTTAGCCTAATCAACATCACTGAACCTTTGGGGCAGTGTTTATTCTGGATTAATTCCATATTGCCCTGGCCAGTGTGGCTCAGTATTTGCAGCATTGGTCTGCACACCACAGGGTCGAAAAGGATCAAGTATGTGATCCCTGCCTGGGCAGGGCTTAGTGGTTGAGTGTCCAGGAGGTCACGGTTCGATTCCCGATCAGGGTACATGCCCGGGTTGAGCGCTTGATCCCCAATGTGGGGTGTGCAGGAGGCAGCTGATCAATGATTTTCTCTCATCATTGATGTTTCTACCTCTCCTTCTCCCCTTCCTCTCTGAAATCAGTAACAATATATTTTTTAAAAAGTAAAAAATATCCTCAGGTGAGGATTAATAACCACAACAAAAAAAGAAAAATATAAGGCAAATAATAACGTATTGAACTATCTACTAGGAACCTGCCTTCCTCTCTTTTTGCCAAAGTCTTCCTCAGACTCCAGCAATAAGGAGACTTTCTAAGAATCAGATGTTTATCAATGAATACATATTGTATACAGCCATTACAAATGAACAAAGCAAAATTTCACAGAAGAAAAATGACTGAAGAAAAAGTTTAAAAATATGGAGGGGTTGAGAAAATAAGTTCACTTCACCAGAAAACAGTTAAAAGAAACAATAAGGCCCTGGCCAATTCGGCTCAGTGGATAGAGTGTCGGCCTGTGGACTGAAGGGTCCCAGGTTCAATTCAGTCAAGGGCACATGCCCAGTTTGCGGGCTCGATCCCCAGTGTGGGGCGTGCAGGAGGCAGCTGATCCATGATTCTCTCTCAAAATTGATGTTTCTCTCTCTCTCCCCCTTCTCCTTTCCTCTCTGAAATCAATAAAAATATATTTTAAAAAAACAACAACAATAAGAAGCTCATAAGAGATATAAACACATACGTAGAAACTAAACAATGCTCTCTTTTCATAGTAAAGAGTGGAGAAGTGAAGTGCAATAGGGGAAATGGGCTAGGAAGGAGTTTCCTTTAGAAAACACCATCAGTCCACTCTCTGAGACTGAATGTTTCGCTGATGTTTGGAACAAAGAGAAACAGAGATTCCTCTGCCAGGCTATCAGAAAATAGCATACTTTCTGAAGTATACTTTTATCCTTGATCAAGAAAATATGTCCAGTAAAAAGAAAAGAGAATGACAACTTTGGTCTTGTTGCTTTCTTTATGTCAAGTAAGAATAGCCCCAAATCTTAGGAAATACATAGCTTAAATGATAAAATAACCACCTTCCTTCTCTCCAGTTCTGTCTTTGACCTAATGTTATCTCTGTTGTTCACAGGCTATAGCTTCCATTATCAAAGGAAAACAGGCTTTATGTAATAGCTAGTAGCTAGCACATATCTAAGCAAAGTTATTAATCAGAAGAGTTTTATATCAACCCAGAACAGCACACAGAAAGTAACAAGCAAACATACTATTTTGATATTCAAAAGCTTAAGCAACCATGGCAGAAATAAATAACTGATCAAAAGCAATGACATTCTGCCCTGGCCATGTGGCTCATCTGTGTCCTATACACCAAAAGGTTGCAGGTTCAATTCCAGCGTCAGGGCACATGCTGAGGTTGCAGGCTAAATCCTCCACCCAGGTCTCTGGCCCAGTCGGGGTACATGGGGGAGGCAACATCTCACATCAATGTTTCTCTCTCTCTCTCTCTCTTACTCCCCCCTCTCTAAAAATCAATATGTTCTTGGGTGAGGATTAAAAAAAAAAAAAAAAGACGCAAAACAATGACATTCTGATATCAGAATCTACCAAGGGGACAAAAGAAAAAAGGAGGGTGTGGGGTGGTCAAAACCCCCTAAAAAGAAAGCAAACAGAAAAATCTCTTCCTCCTTGTAAAGTATCAACCGAATAGAACTTAGAGATATTCTGACTACATGACAGTCTGTTCTATCTTTACATTCCCAAATTTCCGTTTACTCACTCCTGTAAACTGGTTTAAGTTGCATTACTTTTCACCAGTATAGAAGAATTGAAGGGAAAGGGATCAGCCTACAAACAGCTTAACACTGTATACAAAGAAAACAGACAAAAAACCCTCAACAAAAATCCCTACCATCTGGAGTTATCAGATATAGCATAATTTACTGGTGGGGCCCTGCTTAGGAAGAACAAACTCACCAGAATCAAGGTCCTAGGCAAAAATGCTTCAATCCTGCCTGACCGGTTTGGCTCAGTGGACAGAGCATCGGCCTGCGGACTCAAAGGTCCCAGGTTCGATTCTGGTCAAGGGCATGTACCTTGGTTGCAGACACATTCCTAATGGGGAGTGTGCAGGAGGCAGCTGATCGATTTTTCTCTCTCATCAATGTTTCTAACTCTCTGTCCCTCTCCCTTCCTTTCTGTAAAAAATCAATAAAATATGCCGAAACCGGTTTGGCTCAGTGGATAGAGCGTCGGCCTGTGGACTGAAGGGTCCCGGGTTCGGTTCCGGTCAGGGGCATGTACCTGGGTTGCGGGCATATCCCAGTGGGAGATGTGCGGGAGGCGGCTGATCGATGTTTCTCTCTCATCGATGTTTCTGGCTCTCTATCTCTCTCCCTTTCTCTCTGTAAAAAATCAATAAAATATATTTAAAAAAAAAATCAATAAAATATATATATTTTTAAAAATGCTTCAATCCTGTGTCCTCTGAGGTTTCCCTCAGTAGTTAAGTAAAAGTCAGGAAAGAAGCTGTAAAATTATCTCCAAATCATTGTGCTTATGATAAAATCATGTCATAAGGATGATAATTTCAGAAATGTTCTGGTGTGAATCAAAAGGAATTAGAAGTTCATGATCTTCTAAGGTTTCAAGTTATTTTTCTTGGAGAGTCACGTGATTTTATCACACAGCTCTTATTTCAGGGGTGCAGTGTACACCTTAGCATTCTAACTTTACTTTCTAACTCCTCCACTGTCTTCAAATCAATTCTCAAAAATAGAAATACTTTACTGCCTTCATGGCGGTAAGAAGGGGAATCAGTGGCTGAATTTCAAATTTTTGATGGACTAGTCAAATTAGATGGTCACACTGTCAACAGCACTTTATCAGGGCTGATTTTATTTTTTAAGTGGTGCCACCACTGTCCAAATGAGTATGGGGACAAAGGAAGAGAAGGAATAAATTTCTTTTACTCTCCAAACAGCTGACACTAGATGGCAAACTGCATCACCTTTTATTAACAATCAAAGTTTAAGAGCAAGAATACACTGATGGCTACTGCAAGCTGATATTCATTTATAACTGCTTCCCCCAAAATCCAAACATGGTAATTACACCAATGGGAAAAGATGTCAAACATCACTCAGAGCATATGGTTTGTTCTACCCTTGGCATTTCATTTGTCAGCATAAAAGACCAGCTCTGACTTAATGGCAAAATAATCAAGACAGGGGTTAATACTGGCAGGGAACAACTGTTTTAAATCACCTGTCCTTCCTAATTTGAAGGCCAACAGATTTTGAGCCTCCAACAGTTATGAGTGGCTTATTTAAAACATCATTCTGCCCTGAATCCTGACATTCTTATTTTGTATCCATTTCAACATTGCCAGGCAATCTTAGTTTTAGAATTCAGAGTTTCACCAAAATTTAAGTGAATTCAGCTAAGCATCTAGAAAAATAAATTGGTTTTAGGATGGTTAACACACACACACACACACATCCTTTCTTTGAATTTCCAGCTTTTAACAATTTAGGAAATCATAAACCATCACTTATTCCTGCCAATGTCCTGTATTTCTCCAGGTACCATCCAGAACACCACTATCCTCTAATCACAAATAAAACTGATTCTTATAGCCTCTTTTGCATCAGAATCAAACATCCTATACTTTTCAAAAACACATCCTTAAAATGAAATATTGTATTACATTAAATTTGCTAAGCCCAAACCTAAGTGAAAATGCAGATACACAAAAGGCAATGTTGCAGAACAAAAAGTCAACATTGCAAATTTGCACACAATAACCCATAATGTTTTCAAGAATGTTTATGTGCCCTAACTGGTTTGGCTCAGTGGATAGAGCATCCGCCTGCGGACTGAAGGGTCCCGGGTTCAATTCCAGCCAAGGACACATGCCCAGGTTGCAGGCTCAATCCCCAGTAGAGGACATGCAAGCAGCCGATCAATGATTCTCTCTCATCATTGATGTTTCTCTCTCTCTCTCCCTTCCTCTCTGAAATCAATAAAAATTATTTTTAAAAAGAAGAATGTTTATGAACAGAATTTTTCTTAATTTCTTAATCCAACTGTTTCAATATTTGCCAAAGAAGCAGAGAAGGTGGGTGTAAAAAACGAAAGTACAAAAAAGGACTCTAAAGTTACTTATTTTGGACATTTTTACACCTTGACTTCAGATATCAACATAGTAGTCAGGGTTTTGAAACCTAGTATTTGATTTTCTGGTGAAAGCACAATAGGAAAAAACATTTATACGATCTGAATTACTAACTGCAAGCCTTAGGATCTGGCAAAAACATACAAAAATATCAAATAGTGACATCTAAAAAAGACAGGACTGCCCTGGCCAGGTAGAGTGCCATCCCGATATGCCAAGGTTGTGGGTTTGATTCGTGGCAGGGTACATACACGAATCAACCAATGACTGTATAAATAAGTGAAACAACAAACTGATGTTTTTCTCTCTTCCTCCCTTCCTCGCTCTCTCTGAAATCAATGAATAAGTAATAAACAATAAATAAAAAAGACAGGACTATCTGAAGTTGTAGAGATGGAAGAGGAGGAAGATGTATCAGTAAGAGACAAAAAAATACTTCCTTTTACTCCTAGATCTGTCCACCTGGCCAATACTTCCCTGAGCTGGAGGCTGAGTCAGATTCTGGGATATAAACACATGGCTTTTAAGATTAACCTGGTTAAAAAAAACAAAAAAAATTAACCCAGTTTCTAAAGAAAATACCTGACTTAATAGGTAAGAAGTTTAAGGACCACACATGACCATTCTTCTTTCTTGAAGGTATATATATGTGTGTGTGTGTGTGTGTGTGTGTGTGTGTGTGTGTGTATCTTATATAATAAAAGGCTAATATGCAAATATCCCCTCAGGAGTTTGACAGACTGGGAGTTCAACCTCTCACTATGATGTGCGCTGACCACCAGGGGGCAGCGCGGAATGAAGGAAGGCACCGGTCAGCGGTCAGCAGCCAGCAGCCAGCAGCCAGCAGCCAGCAGCCAGGAGAAGGAAGGCCCTGATTGGCCCTGATCACCGGCCATGCCTAGGGACCTACCCATGCATGAATTTCGTGCACCGAGCCTCTAGAGTACATATATATATATATCTGTCATTTTTACTTTATCCTTCTTCACACTTAGACGCAACATGAGATGCTTTGGCTCTCTAATGCTTTTACAAGAAAGGCAAAAATTACCTCTCAAGAAACTAAAAATAGATGTACATAAATAAAACTGCACCTTATGAAGAAGATATTTGTGACCAGTATTAACTCAACTGAGCTGGAATATGAACGGTGGAACCCTCTACTTAGCCAATTCAAAATGGCAGGAACTCAATCTCCGGTCTAAGGAATGTCAGCAGCTCAAGTAAAGCAGCCAACCTCTGGTAGCCCATCCAGTTCAGTGCGGAGGCAACTCGCTACGGAACAGCAGACGTTTGTGATGGAAGCTCTAGAGCAGTTTCTGACTCAAGCTCCCCCCACACACGACACCACCACCCATCTTCCCTCCCACACACCATCTGTAGCTTTTCTCCATCTTCAATAGCTGCTCCCTGCTCTGAGCAATATGCCTGGCTCTCTTCTCCAAGGGCCGCTTTTCCTGATGCCACCTAAGCATTCTTCCAGTCCATTTCCTATTATGCAACGTCCCCCCAGCACCCAGAGCCTCCCCCCTCATTACCAACATCACCCCTCTCGGCCTCCACTGCAACTCCAGACGTCATCACTCCACCTTCTCCATCTATTTTTTGGGTATTTTAACCCTAATTTTCCACATTCTTCAGTCTTCCTTCAATACTGCCCATTCCTTCCCGAAGTTGGTCAGTCTAGAGCTAGGAGTCATCAAGGGAGGATGTTTGATAAAATGTGTCTGTGCGAGCGCCCGCGGGGGAGGCGGAGGGGAGAGGAGGAGGGGGAGGAGAGGAGGGGGCGAGCGGGGGCACGCAGTGAGAAGGAATGACGCATTAGGGGGAGTCTCCAGGGAAAAAGACGGTTCCATCAACTCCCACCCCCAACAAAACTCCCAATTCCCTCAACCCCCAGCGATCGGAGGCACCCCATCACTCTTCAATTCCAAGGCTTCTCGTCTACATTTTCAATTAACTCCAGAACCAACTGGGATTCTACCTGCCTCTCACACTAAGTAATTCCTATTTGTAAGGCCTCCATTCACTTGACTTTTCTCTACTCCCTTCGATTTCCCTGCTGTTCCCCTCCTATCCCCACTGTCCATCTCCACCCCTCCTGACCCTACTTCTTTCAAGTCCTCAACTCGGCCTCCTCCAAGACAGACAACGTTTTTGATAGCTTCCCTTTCCTCAGTTAAACCCGTCTTTTCCTCAGAACCCCCTGCCCACTCGGAAAGCCTATTTAGAACCCTGTTTTCCTCACCGGCAACCTCGGACATCCCCAGCTACAGGTGCCCTCCCAGGTCTCGCTCTTGCTCCCACCCCACGGCCGCCATCAGCCCGCCGTCCACGCCCCGCCCTGATTACCTGAGGACGAGGTGCAGGAAGGACCCCCGGGATCCACGGATGAAAACCCGGCCGCCGACTGCCCAGAGGCCGACGCCATCTTGGCAGCCCCCTCCCCCTCAGTGGCCTCACTCCCTTTCAATCCGGCTCTTCCTCTTCTCCGAGTCGAATCTTCCCGTCTTTACAAAAACTGCGTTCCGACAGCCACCTTCCCGCCCCGCCGAGGCCTTTCTCAGACACGTCGGGCAGGCTCCGGGACCAGCTCAGGGCCGCACCACTTGTCTGGCATGGGGACAATCCACGTCTCGTACCCTCCCTGCAACTTGAACCGCTTTCCGCGGGAGCTGCTTTTCCCTTTCACAATGGAATAGGCTCCAGCTGGCTGCCGGGACCCCGCGTCCGCACCAAACCAACACTTAAAGCAACAAGGGGGCGTGAGGAGTCCCGGCAGAGCGAACGCCCCCTCCCCCTACTCCTAGCCACAGCCTGTTTATCGCCAACCCCACCGTTCCACTCCCGGCAGCCAGCGAAATCCAGGCACTGCGCATGCGCCCAACCTCTCGTTCCATCCCACTCAATGGGGGTGGGGAGTAGCCCAGAGAGGAGCAAAGCCAATCGGGAGGCTGTTCCTGGTCACATGATGCAGGTCCCTCACGGCCTAACGACTCCACGCCGGGGCAAACACTCCCTATGGTGGCTCGCTGGGGTCAAGTTAGTTCGGCTCTTTTAAAGAACTGGGTTGCGTTGCCTATGCTCATTAGGAGTTGGCTCGACGGGTCCTCTCAGTTTTACAGCTTAGAGAAGAATTCCCGACAGACTCTCAGTGTCAAGTGAGAGACTTTAAGCAGTCAAATTCGCAAAATATCACATGCCACCAAGTATCCTTCCGGCTCTACTGCCTTGTTTACTATTTAGTTTAAGGTGCATGCATGTCTTGTCTTCCTCCGAGTGACATTTGAAACAGACCCACATATTGCCTCAAGCCAAATGCTGGGCACAGTGACAGAATTTAGGAAATATCTTATAAGTGAATGAAGACCTGTCAAAAAGGGAGGTGATCAAACCATATTATAGTCTGTCTTCCCGTGATCCAAGCCCTTAGCCTCTCTGTTATCTATATTCCAAAGGGCATGGAGACACACAGAAGTCTAGTCTTCGTACAAACCCTGCTCATTTTTAACAAAGTACCCTGGAGGTTATGAACTCTGAAGACCTCTTTCCCTGGGGAGACTGAACTCCTGGAGAACAACCACTGTGTTTAGTTCACTCATGTATCCCCAAGCTACTCAGGTGATGTGACTCTGTACATAGTAGGATCTCAACAATTATTTGTGGGATGAATAAGTGAAGAGGAATGGAAAAATCCTAGGTTCGGTAGCCCCCAAAATGGCCGGGTTATTCTCTACCCGATTCTTTCTGGGTCCTCAAAAAGGAACCTAGGACCTCACTGGCCAGAAAATAGCCCTAGACACTGACTACTGCCTTCTACCTTTCCCTCATTAAGATCTAGTATAATAATTGTTTCCCTGCTGCCACCTGCTGGATTATTCATTCTCCTTTGGGTAGTGAAGGGCAGACACTTCCAATGATCAGATTGCATTTGTAATTCCATAGCAATGGAATTGTGTAGCATTGAAGTATTTTATGATTGCCTATACCTACACCACCCCCCTCCACCAAACTAAATAGTACAAAAACTAGACAGGTGGGCCTACACTGTCTAGCATAGGATTTGGCTCATAGATATTCAATAAATATTTGTTGAATAAATTACTTTTGTTTCCATAAAAGTCATGGAGTTGCTACCATTTCCTGAGTTATTTTAGAAATCAGCTGTAGAGTCCTGGCTGGGTACTCGGTTGGTTAGAGCAAATCCTAATACACCAAGGTTTGTGGTTCCATCACCTGAGCGAACACATACAAGAATCAACCAATGAATGCACAAATAGGTGAAACAAATTGATGTTTCTCTCTCTCCCCCTTCTTCTCTCTCTCTCTCTAAAAATCAATAAATGTTTTAAAAGTTAAAAAAAGAAAGAAATTAGCTGTAGAGGTAAAGTTGTTTCTGATTTGAAAACTGGAAATGGACCAATAATGGACTCACTATGGCGGTAGGTCAAACAGGGGGTTTTCTCCTTGGGATCTGATCTATGAATCATCCCAAAAGAAGAGATCTGCATTTTGCAGCTTCTTTCGGGTCTTTGTTTCTCTTTTATGGACCAAAAATGGCTACTTGTATTATGTCAGTGTCTTTACTTATCTCCCTCATAAGACTGTGAACATATAGGGCAAAGATTACATCTTATTCATTTTTATATTTCAAGGATCTAGAATTGTGCCTGGCACAGAGTAACTGCCTCCTGAGTATATGAATGGATAAAGGTAAAATTTTAAAAGTTTGGCTGGTGGTGCCTCCCATCTTTTTCCCCTAAACGTTGTCTCTGCTCCCACTCCCACTCAATTGCTGATGTGCTCTGAGTCATGGAGCCACTCTTGCCCAGTAACATTCCTGGCATAGCAGAACCTCATGATGTCACAGGGTGTGGAAGTAGGGGCAGAGCAGGACATGTTGGCTTGGTGACTCCAAGGAAATGGAAAAGGGAGTTCACCAACATAGACTTTGGAAAAGGGGGGCAATCCAGTTATCTCAAAATAGGGACACACACACAGTCTTATTAAAGTGAACTTAATGTCTTAAAATAGTTCCTAAGGTCAGAATGGAGGGGGGGGGGGGGGGCTAGAGGCTGCCAAGATCAACAAAGAGGCAAAATAAGAGAATGGGTACTTAATCATTAAATTAGTCTTTCATTAATTCATTCACTGAATTAACATTATTTAGTCCCAACAATGTCCTACACACTATGAGAGTTATTGGTATACACAGATAAAGTTCCTGCCCTCAAAAAGACCACAGACTAATGAGAAAGACAGACACATAAATCATTAGAATAAAATGTAATAGGTGCCATCATAGAGTATGTACAAGTGCTATGGTTTGACATATGGTTTTATTCATTTTCTGAATTAAAAAAAAAGGGAAGCGCGCTGGCCACTGTGGCCCAGTTGGCTGGGTGTAGTTCGTGCATAGAAAGGTTGCCAGTTCAATTCCTGGTAGGGGCATAACCCCAGCTTTGGGCTTGATCCCCTATGGGGGCATGCAGGAGGTGGCCGATTGATTTTCCACTCTCACATGGATGTTTCTTTCTCTCTCTCTCTTTCTCCCTTCCTCTCTCTCTAAAAATCAATAAAGAATATTTTTTAATTGGAATAAACATTAACATAAAAGCTTGACAATACCACAGACTATTTCAGATTGGAACTATTCTAAAGAATCTAGAAGGCGTTATTCCCATGACTATGAAAAGAAGAACCAAATGGGTGTGCAGGAAGACTTCATTGTCCTACAGAGTTATAATTTTGCCAGGTAGTTAAGAAAGGAAAGGGGTTCTCGGGAGAAGGAACAGCATGGAAGCATGACAGAAAAGTGGGTGTTAGGGAAGTGATACTGGAATAGAATGATGTGGCATAGGTGAGGCTAAAAAGGCAGGGAGAGGCTAAACTATGAAGGTTGTTGAGTGCCATGTTAATAGTAGTAATCACCTACTAAATATCTATGTGTGTTCTCAATACAATGTGAAGCAGTTTATAAGGATTATCTCTCTTAATCTTCTCAACAACCTTCAGAAGAGAAAACAGATTCAGAGAGGTAAAGCAACCTGTCCAAAATCACACAGCTTGAATCTCTAAGCTCAAACTCCACCTCAGGTCTAGCTGGCTCTAAGCCTGCCCTTAACCAACACTACTATTTTACCTCAAGGATTTTGGACTTTATCCCGCAGATGATAGGAAGCCATTAAAGATTTTTAAGCAGAAGAGGGGGAAAGTCTGGGTTTTTAGAAAGATTCCTATCGGTAGCAGAGTGAAACACAGACTGGAGCACAGGGAGACTGGCTCTTCTAAACGAAAATTTGTAGTCCTAAATTCTGGACTTAAGGTAGTAGAGCAGCGTCACCGTGTGGAGTGGCTCCACAACCCAGGTGTGCACGAGTTAGGAACCTGAGGCTGGTGTGGGCGCAGGAGTGGGCGGGGCTGAAGAGCAAAGCCGGCTTCGGGGCGGGACCAGGCAGGAGTGGGCGGGGCTGAAGAGCAAAGCCGGCCTCGGGGCGGGACCAGGCAGGAGTGGGCGGGGCTGAAGAGCAAAGCCGGCCTCGGGGCGGGACCAGGCAGGAGTGGGCGGGGCTGAAGAGCAAAGCCAGCCTCGGGGCGGGACCAGGCGCCCCTCGACGCTCTGCTGCTTCTGCCTGGCGACAACCGGCTTCCGCCCGCAGGCGGTCGTGTCGAGCGCCGAGCTCCCGTGCCGGGTGAGGGGCCGCTGTTGGCGGCGCGGTCTCGGCAGGCGGTATGAGTTTGGCTGGGGGCCGGGCCCCACGGAAGACCGCGGGAAACCGGCTTTCCGGGCTTCTAGAGGCAGAGGAGGAAGATGAGTTCTACCAGACGACTTATGGGGGTTTCACGGAGGCAAGACCTGGGCCCAGGAAGAGGGAGGGAGTCCTAAGGGAGAAACCTCGGACAAAGAAGGGGGCGGGGAATAGAGGAGCCCTGGCGGTTGGTACCGAGACGCGGTGGGCGAGTCGGAGGTGGCGGGGGTTGGGTGGGGGGAGATACACCGGAGCCCTAAGAGAGAGCCCGACGGGGCGGGGATAGAGAAGCCCTCGGGGCACCGAGTATGACGGAAACCTACGGAAGGTCTAGTTGCATTTTACTTCTGACGTCTAACACCCACGTCGTAGTCCCGTCATATATACTCGTTGGCCCACTCCCTAAAATAGAAGGGCTTAGCCTATTCCTTTTCAGCTTTAAAATGTAAACTTCTCCTTAGATAACCCTTTCTTGACTGTCCTAAAAAGTGCCCTCATTTATTTCCTTCATAGAACATTTCACTGTGATTAGATTTGGTTTGCTTACTTGTTTATATTTTCGTATTAGGTTGTAAGCTCTGCAAGGTTAGAGATGGTCTGTTTTGTTCAACAGTGTACAGTGCCTAGTTCAGTGTCTGACTGGGTAGACATTTGTTAAATTTGTATTGACTGTCCATTCTTTAAGTATGTGGAGCACCTAGAGCAAGCCATGCACTGTGATAGGCTCTAGGAAAACACTATTAAAAGTACCGCTTTGCCCTGGCTGGGTGGCTTGGTTGGTTGGAGTGTCATCCTGCACACCAAAAGATTGTGGGGTTCCATCCCAGGAGGCACCCACCCATCTTTCTCTCTCACATCAATGTTTCTCTATTTCTCTCCCTCCCTCCTTCTCCCCCTTCCTCTCTCTAAAATCAATGAACATATTCTCAGGTGAGGATTAAAAAAAGTAAAAATTAAAAAAATAAATACACTGCTTCCTCCTTATACATTTCAGATCCCATTGAGGAACGAGCTGGATTAACAGTTAAAATATTGTGTGATAAGGAATAAAATAAGTGGTAAGCATAGGGTGCTATAGTAACACATGGGAGCCAGGGTTGGTCAGGATGGGTATCTCTGGGGAGGTGATGTTTAAGCTGAGGACAAACAATATGAAACATGGGCCTTGGCTGGATAAAGAGCAGTAGGACTGGGAACGGGGGTAGGAGAAAAGTTAGTCCATGGAGGGGGCAGGGCAGAATGTGTAAAGGCACTGAGGTCCTGGTCCTCAACCTGCACATCTCATTCTCCAGACCTGAAGGAGGATAAAGATCGGTAAGGATGGAGGTGGTAGGCATGGGCCAGACATGTCGGGCCTTGTGAGCTATGATAGGGGTAAGGAGTTTTGCTCTTCACCCAGAGGATTGGAAAGATGATCGTTTTGTACTTGAGGAAGATCACTCTGTAATGAAGAGAATGTTTTGAGGAGGGCATTGGGAGTAGAGAAACATGGACGGGAAGGTTCAAGAGAAATTAAGGCAGTAGAATCCACAGGAGTTGGTGACTGATTGGAAGTCATTACTTATACAGCCCTAACCAGCTAGTTTAAAATAGAACTTTCTCATCCCTCTTCCAAAAGCCATTATCCTATTCCTGTCATTTTATGAGTCGTTATTTAATATGTACCTATCATGCTTCCAAAAAGGATTTAAGGAGGCTTATGATTATAAACACAAAGTAAGAACAGTAAAAATAGAGAGATCAGAAGTAATTGTACCAGGACCCTCTGCTGAAATGGTAATAGCAATAAATATTAAATTTAGTTGTGAGCTTTCTGGCAATGAAATTCTGAATTTCTTTTTTTAGTAAGAAGGAAGCATATAATTTTTTAAAAATATATTTCTTTATTGATTTCAGAGAGGAAGGGAGAAGGAGAGAGAAATAGAAATATCAATGATGAGAGAGAATCATTGATCGGCTGCCCCACACACACACCCCCTACTGGGGATTGAGCCCACAACCCAGGCATGTGCCCTTGGCCAGAATCGAACCTGGGACCCTTCAGTCCACAGGCTAAGGCTCTATCCACTGAGCCAAGCCGGCTAGGGCGCATATAATTTTTTGAGGGACAAAATTGGTCAGCATTCAATCCTAGGGAGAATCTCCTCCTTATATAAGATATATAAAGTAACAGGGGTTTCGTGTGTGATGTAAAAACATTCTCTTATCTAGTCATGTCTATTAATGACCCTCAATAAAAGCCAAAGGGCCCTGGCTGGTGTAGATCAGTGGTTAGAGCACAGGCATGCACATAGAAGGCCGGGCTGTGTGGGACGTAACCAAGTGATGTGTGTCTCTCACATCGATGTTTCTCTCCCCCCACCCCCCTTCATCTTGCTCCCTTGCCCTCTCTAAAAATCAATGTAAGAAACATCTTCGGGTGAGGATTAATAACAACAAAAAAGCCAAAGGAATGGTAGTAAATTGGTAACTTGCTTTTCTTATCCCCACCTGAGGACATATTTTTCATTGATTCTAGAGAGGGAGGGAGAAAGAGAGAAAAACATTGATCAATTGCCTTCCATATGCACCTGACCAGGGATTGATCCTGCAACCTGGGTATGTGCCCTAACTGGGAATCAAACCCGTGACCCCTCGATGCTCCGGAGAATGCTCTAACTAACTGAGCCACACCAGCCAAGGCTGAAAGCACTTTGACTGGGCACTAACCTAATGTGTAGTAGAACTGCAACCCTCTGGTGATATGACTTCATACCAGGTTAGAGCCGAGGGGATTCATGTGTTCCCGGGCTGTCTTTCACAAACATCATCTGGGAGGAAATGATGGTCATCAGTGCAAGACAGAACTCTTGGCAGGCTTGGAGTGCCAACTGTCTCTGTTATTTGCTTATTTTGTCAGCCTGCATCACTGATTGAAGAAAGAGCCACATGTTTGAGGTGCAGTGCCCACCCAGTCAACTCCTTTGCCTCCGGTGTTTTTTTCCCTTTCTTTTCCGATGTGGCTGCCAGCCTAGCCCTAATCTGCATCACCTCAGGTTTAGGCTGAACTCCATGTTCTCTACTCCAGTCCATCTAATCTCCTCCAGAGTGTTCTATAATACCCCTTGCACACAATTTTCCTCTCCCATCAAATCTTCAATGGCTCCCTGCAATACATAGTAATATCCAGCTGGTTTTCTATCCGAACACACCTGAGGAATGAGACATTTCTCAGTAACTTCAATAATGATTGTCAGTGCTTGGACAAGTAAGGAGAGGACTGAGAGCACTGACCTGCAAATTAAAGCCATAACTTTATTAACTGACATTTATTATTTATTTTATAAGAGAACATTTGGAAAATCACAGAGGTAGAAGCAGTTCCTAAAAGAATTAGGCTTAGGAAACAAGTTATGGAGGTAAAGGAAAGGCCCTTGGAGCTTGGGAGTGAGGAGGCTAATGGTAACGACTGACGGAAGGGTGGGGCGGGGCGGGGAAAGGCAGGGTGTGCTCTGGGGAAGGAAAGTGCCTGGGTCCTGCGTCCTAAGGCTTTAAGGTGGAGTTTTAGGGGAGGTCCGGGGGGAAGATACCAATAGAATATTCAGCAGCTTTCCAGGTGTGTCCTTTCAGGGTCTCTACTGATTGATTGGCCGGCACCAGGGCTGGGGGTCATTATCCAGTGCAGCTGGGCCTGAGGTCAACTGTCGCTGGTCTTGTTGCTTATTGCTGACCTTTAAATTTCTCTATAGACTGAGTATAATCTTTTCAAATCTTACAGTCTCAATTGATGTTGAAAGGAGGCTGTGCTGGAGCCAAAGGCAGTCAGCTAAGAAGACTTCTTGCCACAGACAAAGCTTCTGTTTTACTTAGGTTTAGATCCTTATTCCATAAATATGCTATGCACCAGCGGTCGCCAACCTTTCAGACCTCGTCCGCGTACCACTGGTTGGCAACCACTGCTATACACAGTCCTATTTTGTTCCTGCTAGTTTATCTACCCACTATTCCCTCTTTCCTCTTGGCTGTATGGATACTACCAGTATTTTATTTATTTACTAGAGACCCGGTGCATGAAATTCGTGCACGGGTAGGGTCCCTAGGCCTGGCCAGCAATCAGGGCCATTTGGGACCTTGCAGCTGCCAGTGGGGCCTTCCTTTGTTCTGCGCCATCCCCTGGTGGTCAGCGCACATCATAGCAAGCGATTGACCTCCAGGTGGAACTCCCAAGGAGACACTTTGCATATTAGCTTTTTATAGATAGAGATTTTTAAAATATATTTTTATATGTTTTTATTGATTTCAGAGAGGAAGGGAGACAGAGAGAGAGAGAATTATCAGTGATGAGAGAGAGTCATTGATCAGCTGCCTCTTGCATACCCCCTACTGGGAATCAAGCCCACAACCTGGGCATGTGCCCTGACTGGGAATTGAAGCATGACCTCCTGGTTCATGGGTTGAAGCTCAACCACTGAGCCGCACTAGCCAGGCAATGCTATCAGTATCTTAAATCGTGGCTCAAGTTCTCTTCATTCCTTACAGTCTAAAGCAGGATTCTGCAGACTACAAATCACTGGATAAATCTGACACATTACCTGTTCTCATCTGGTCCTTTACAGGAAAAGTTTGCCAACCCCTGGTCTAAAGGACTAAAGGAGTAAAGACCGACATTTAAACCTTCCCAGGCCACCAGTCCATAGCACGTGTTGCTTCCTCTGAACACCTGTAACATTTTATTACCATCTGGTACTTTATATGTTGCCTCGTATTATAACTTCCTTTTATAATTATGTCCTGCCCTCTACTAGACTGTAAGGCCCATAAAGGTAGGGACCAAAACACATCCTTTTATGCTCCAGCACTTAACGTGGTGTGCTACAGGTAAAGAGCAGTCAATTAATGTTGGAAAGGGTGGTGCTGGAGCTAAGGGCCATAAGCTAGGAAGGTTTCTTGCCTGAGAAGAGTGAATGCCTGGGTAGGGAAGGAGAAGAGGGCAACTTTTACCAAGAAAGCAAAGAGGTTCTGTTCTTCCTGGAGGGGCATTAATGACTCTCTTGCCAGCAAAAACCTCATCTCCCTATGTCCTCAGGAATCGGGTGATGATGAGTATCAAGGGGACCAGTCAGACACAGAGGATGAAGTGGACTCTGACTTTGACATTGACGAAGGAGATGAACCATCCAGTGATGGAGAAGCAGAAGAGCCCAGAAGGAAGCGCCGAGTAGTCACCAAAGCCTATAAGGTGCAGGGGAAGTCCTGGTTTGCTTGGACTTCCTTAATTCCTATTCTCCCTTCATCAGGTCCCTGTACTCCTCATTCCAGCCCCATTTCCTGCAGTGCTAGTTTTCTCATATGATTATCATCTTCGTTCTCCTTATCTCTCTGTTCCTTGGTGTCTGATTCCAATCTGTCCCCAGGAACCTCTCAAGAGCTTGAGGCCTCGAAAGGTCAGTACCCCAGCTGGTAGCTCTCAGAAGACCCGAGAAGAGAAGACACTGCTACCACTAGAACTACAGGATGATGGCTCTGACAGTGAGTGAGGATGTTTGGGTCAATTGACAAAACTGAAATACGCTGATAAAAGTATTGAATCGGTGTCAAATTTACTGGAGTTGATAACTGTACTATGGTTATGTAAGGAAAGTCCTTACTCTTAGGAAATATACGCTGAAGTATTTAGGCATGGGGAGCCATGATGTGTGCAACTTCAATCTGATTATTCAGAAATAATAAAATACAAGCACACATACAGAATGCAAATGGGCAAGATGTTAATAGTAGGTGATCTGAGTAAAGGATACATGGGTGTTCTTTGAACTATTCCTGCAACATTTTTTGTAAGTTTGAAATTATTTTCAAATAAAAAATTTTTATGTGTCTGCAACAAGCAGAATCCGAAGTAACCGCTTGAGCTAAAGCTGACCTGGGAAATAAAAAATTTTTAAATTTAAAACAAATAATAAAGGAGGTGGACATGAATTTAAAGATTTCTCTCTGACTTCCTTACCAGGTCGGAAGTCCATGCGTCAATCTACAGCTGAACATACACGACAAACATTCCTGCGGGTACAGGAAAGGCAGGGCCAGTCACGGCGGCGAAAGGGACCCCACTGTGAGCGGCCACTGACCCAGGAGGAGCTGCTCAGGGAGGCCAAGATCACAGAAGAGCTCAACTTACGTTCACTGGGTCAGTGTGTGGTTTTGAGAACAGTGGGTAAAAGGGCTGAGGAGCATGGGAAAAGCTAAGACCTGGAGGACCCAAAGAACTGGAAAGATGGAGGTTTGGAACAAGGGAATCCGAAGGAAAAAATGGGGATAGTAAATGATTAGGAGCAAAGAACTAGGCATTATGAAAGCTCTGAGGAGCAAGTATTATTGAAGTACTTTGGTGTAAAGTAACAGTTGTATAGGACAGAGTGCAAATCTTAGTTCTGCTGTTCACTTGTATAAGTCTATAAGCAAATTAATCTATTTGAGTCTTGCTTTCCTTGTTCACAAAATGGGGCTGTAATAACTAGTTTAATAATCAGGAGAATTAGAAATTCAGTAGAATCAGTCAGTTTATGAGGTAAATTGCTTTAAAGTAAGAAAATTTTAAAAATCTCCTCAGTTGACAAGAGAATGACTGAAAGGATAGATTGAGGAACCTGAGCTCGATTTAAGGAAAGTGAGGCTGAAAGGAGCTGATAGAATGAGGAGATATCCATGTGTGACAGGTACTGAAGAAGTAGAACAGAGATATCTCCGGGTAGTGGAGCAAACAGACCTGAAGGACAGGATGTTGTGGTCAGAACCTGGGTGTATATGATCTTGAATATTTCAGAGCGGGGCAGTTTCAGGCAGTGACAAAGTCTAGAGTGGAATGGAGTAACTAACATGCATGGACAGGAAGGTTGAGAGAAGTGGTAAAGCAGCTGGAGACAGGGTGTTGAGGGGGCTATCTGTGTGCACTTTGAAGTCACCCCGGCGACTTGAGAAGATAGGAATTGGGATGGGGATGAAGAGTAGAAATTATTGCCAAAATCTTCCTCGAGTGAGGGAGTGACCGTGACGAAGGAGAGAAGATAAACTAGATTGTGGGCAGAGGTCTCGGAAGAAAAGCAAGTGGGCAGGTGGGCAGAGGAATAGGGACCTGAAAGCTGCAGTGAGGCTCAGTCGGGTGTACTGCGTGGGATGAGAGGATGAGCCGCCTCTGCCAGAGGGCTGCGAGTTGACAGGGCAAATGTGGGGAGTATTTGGGGGATTGAGCAGGCTCCTCAAGGGGTTCCTTCCGACTCTGAAGTCCTACAGTTCTGAGTGGGTGAGGAGCCGAGTGGACTTGAGAAATGGTGAGTAAAGAGGATGTCACGAGGGGCAAACAGAAAACTTGTAAGATGGGAGATGCTAGAGGGCTTAGAGGACTTTCATAATTGCCTGTTAGGCAGTGCCTGGACAGCCACGAAGATACTTGAGACCTTGTAGGGCAGAACAGGGGCGTGGGAAGAGGGGAACTGACCATCCTCTCATTCCTTTTTGGACCCTGAAGAGACATATGAGCGACTTGAGGCTGACAGAAAGAAGCAGGTTCATAAGAAGCGGAAGTGCCCTGGGCCTGTAATCACCTATCATTCAGTGACAGCGCCGCTGCTGGGGGAGCCAGGCCCTAAGGAAGAGAATGTGGACGTGGAAGGGTGAGTGTCTCGGGGGAAAGAAAGCTGTTTCTCCCTCCTTTTAACTGTATTCTCTCAGGCCCATTTCTCTTTCCTCCCACAGCTCTCACCGACGCTTGGGTAGCTTTCAGATTCCTCTTCCCTTCCGCTCCTATTTCTTTCCCTTTAGCCTCTCTTTTCTTCCTCTTTTCTGTTTTTCCATCCTGCCAGCTTTCTTTTCCCATCTGCCACTTAATAGATTCTCAGAATGTGGCCATCACTCTGCCTCCTCCTCCTCTTTCCTCAGCTCTCTGATCTCTTTATCTGTTGTTTTCTCCTTCAGCTCTTTGTATTTATCTCTGTCTTTTCCCTCAGACTTGATCCTGCTCCCACGGCTTCTGCATTGACTCCCCAGGCCGGGACTGGAACCGGGACTGGAACCGAGACTGGAACCGGGACTGGAACCGAGACTGGAACCGGGACCGGGACTGGAACTGAGACTGGAACCGGGACTGGAACTGGGACTGGAACCGGGACTGGAACCACAACTAGAACCGTCGTCCCTCCTCCTCGCTGCTCACGTACCTTCATTACTTTTAGTGATGATGCAACATTTGAGGAATGGTTTCCCCAAGTGCGGCCCCCAAAGGTCCCAGTTCGGGAGGTATGCCCAGTGACCCATCGCCCAGCCCTATACCGGGACCCTGTTACAGACATACCCTACGCTACTGCACGAGCCTTCAAGATTATCCGTGAGGCCTACAAGAAGTACATCACTGCCCACGGACTGCCACCAACTGCCTCAGCCCTGGGCCCTGGCCCACCACCTCCTGAGCCCCTTCCTGGCTCTGGGCCTCGAGCCTTGCGCCAGAAAATTGTCATCAAATGAAGAGATGTTTAGTCCTTGAACACCTCTTTCTGGCCCTGACTTGGGCTCTCAGTGTTCCCCCCTTCTCTCCGTTTCTCTCTTTATCATCTCTAATCTTTGCCCAGCCCTTTTCTATATCACTTTCACCATTTTCCCCCCTAGTTTCTACTGGTTTTGTGTTTGTTTTTTTAATCTAATAAAATAGAAAGATCCCTTTGTCTGATGTCTAAGGTTGGGAGCAAGAAATATTTGTGAATGTCTGAGTATATATGGGTCTTATATTTGTTTAACAGCATTTATTATGAGCTGCCCTTTTATTGATTAGAGGTCCAGTGCATGAAATTTGTGCACGGGTAGGGTCCCTAGGCCTGGCCGGCCATCAGGGCCAATCTGTTGCTCCCCCACTGGCACCCGCCTTGGCTGGCCTGGTGCCACCTGCTCACTGGCCTCACGCCCCCCCCCACCACCAGTCACCTCCCTCTGTGGGGCAATCGGGCCCCCTCCCAGCAGGCACCTGCCTTGGCTGACCTGCAGACTGAGGGCAGCTCCTTCATTGAGCATCTGCCCCCTGGTGATCATTGTGCGTCATACTGACTGGTCATTCAGCAGTTCAGGCTATTTGCATATTAGGCTTTTATTATATAGGATTTTTAGAGGGGGGGGGGGAGGGAGAGAGAGAAACACTGATGTGAGACCAGGACATCAATCAGCTGCCTCCAGCACATCCCCTACTGGGGATTGAGCCTGAAACCCTGACATGTGCCCTGACCAAGAATCTAACTGGGAACTCCTCAGTGCACAGGATGATGACCAACCAACTGAACCACACTGGCCAGGGCAATGAGCTGCCTTGTGTGTTTGTTTTAATTTGTTGTCCCACTTATTTATGCATTTGTTGATTCTTTTTTTCTGATAAATTTGTTTTTATTTATTTTACTTTTTTGTTTACTTTTCAATAGTGGAACTTTGGTTGATTCTTGGGATCGAGCCTGCAACTTTGGTGTACCAGGACAACGTTCTAACCACCTGGGCTACCCAGCCAGGGAACTGCCCTTTTTAAATTGTATTCATTCCTCCAACTAGATTATAAACATCTTAAAATTAGACACCAAGCCCTAGCTGGTTTGGCTCAGTGGATAGAGCGTTGGCCTGTGGACTGAAGGGTCCCAGGTTCGATTCTGGCCAAGGGCACACGCCCGGGTTGCGGGCTCGATCCCCCCCAGTAGGGGGTGTGCAGGAGGCAGTCAGTCAATGATTCTCTCTCATTGATGTTTCTATCCCTCTCTGAAATCAATTTAAAAATTAAAAAAAAATTAGACACCAAAACAAAATCCTTATACTCACTTTTATATCACCTTATAGTCACTGCTTTGAATATTGCAGGCACCAAATAAGTAGGAACTATCTGATTCTCTTAGAACTCCAGGTTCTAGGACCTAGGCTTGTATGAGGAGAGAAAGAGTAAGTGTCATGGCTGTGAATGGCCACTAGAGGCTCTCAGGGCTGGGCAGAGTATGGGGGCTGTGTATATGTGATCTCCCACTACCCCCCACCTGGCCAGAGCTAAAATAATAAAATGCTGAGCTCACTGTTCCCCCACCCTTTCCCCCGGCACCCGGGCACTGGACTCCTGGACTCCTCCTGCCGCAGGGACAGTGCTCCAGTAGCACACAGACTGACGGACAGAAGGGGAGGTGAGGGAAGTGGCCTTCAGGACTGGTAGGTGGGGAAGGCAGGGGGCTTATGGATCAGAGCCTGGTGGGAGATGGGAAGAGTGGCTCCTATTGGGAATAATACAAAGTGTATCTCTGTCTCTGTCACTCAGTGTATGTTTCTGCCACTGTCCGTCATATTCCTTAACTGTGTAGTTTACATTGTCAATGTAAGTATCACACTTTCTGGCTCTTTCATATTAAGCATGGTGTGTATGTGTAGCTTGTGTGTATTTTTTATATTGAAAAGATTGTGCAAGTTTAACCCTTCCACTGTTTTTAAAGAAACTCCCATTTAGAAAGCATTTCCCACCCACTGGTCTGGTGTCACCTTCTTGTCCAAAGCCAGGGACAAATTATGGGGACTCAGCCCCTCCTCCGCGGCCATACCACCCTTCCCCCAACCTGGAAGCACGCGCTCCTGCTCCCCTAGCTTCTCTGCACCCTTGCTTTCCCTTAGGATTTAGAATTTATCGAACAGTGAAATCTTGATCCCTTACAATAAAAGAAGAAATGAGGGTGGGGTAAGAGAACTGTTCCCCCCAAAAACCTTGCTTTCTTAAACCAGTTTAGGAAAAAGACAGCATTAAGGGAGGAGAAGAGGAATATCCCTGAAGCTTTCTGCCCCCCAATTCCTTTCAATAGGAACTGGGCCTGGAGCCAACTGTTGAGCAGCTGTAGTAGGTCAAGAGGCCCAATGGGCGCAGTAATGAGTGGTGTGGGGTGTGGGGGTGCTGCCAGGATTTTCCATCGTATTTTGAAGACAAATCCAGCCTGGATGCCTGGATCCTCATCCAGAGTGGCTGGAAGCTGAGGAAGCAGCAAGGAGGCTCTGGTTCTAACTAAACAACCTAACCTTCCATCTTCCCATGCTCAACTAGATTTCTGCTTAAGGCATCCAGTTCATTGTTTTGCTCCCCAGCTGATCTTTGTGTCCCTACCGTGTTTGTCCACGTGGGTCTTTCCACTGTCCAACCACTTTCCTCATGTTCCCCAGGCTCTGTGAGTGCCACACTGTGGGAGGGGGTGGGGGCCATCATGTCATCGTATCTGAAGGAATTGGAGAAATACAGAGACATCGATGAAGATGAGATCCTAAAGACCTTGAGCCCCGAGGAGCTAGAGCAGCTGGACTGCGAGCTACAGGAGATGGACCCTGAGGTAGAGGCTCTAGCACAAGGAACCAGGGGCAATCCCCAGGCATTTGGGGAAGGCTACACAGGGCCCCGGGGTGGCTGAGACCAGGGCTACCTTTGGGGAGTCCCAGGAAGGCCAGGGGAAATGTTTCTGGAGATGTTTTAGGGAGCCCTGGAGGTGCCCCAGGTCAGAGGGGAAGTCTGACTTGCTCCCCAAAACTCATCCCTAAGAACCTGCTCCTGCCAGCTGGACTAAGACAACGTGACCAGACAAAGAAGAGCCCAACAGGGCCACTGGACCGAGACGCCCTTTTGCAGTACCTGGAGCAGCAGGCACTAGAGGTCAAAGAGCGTGATGACTTGGTGCCCTTCACAGGCGAGAAGAAGGGTATGGAGACCCTAACATCCATGCCTCCCAGAACCCAAATGGCTGTCTCACACATGTCCCCTTCCAGCTTCCCTCTCACCTGCCAGCTCCTAGCTGCTTGGGGAATCTACTGCCCTGATACCTGCATGCCAGTTTGCACGCTCCAGCTATTAGAAAAGACGCAGGAGTCCCGAGCTTGAAGCGGATTCAGGCTTTCCAGTGTCCCCTAGTGACCCAACATTCTGAAATCTCCTGGAGAAGAAAAGGAAGCTGGAGGCCTGGATCTTAGACCTCTAATGAATCATCCTTCCTCTTCCCATCAGGGAAACCATATATTCAACCCAAAAGGGAAATTCCAGCACAGGAGCAGATCACTCTGGAGCCTGAGCTGGAGGAGGCCCTGGCCAATGCCACAGATGCTGAAATGTGTGATATTGCAGGTAGGCAACTGTGGGAAGTTGAGAGTGGGAAGATCAGGGGCAGGGGGTTCTATTCGTGGCACGGGATTAGTGGGGAAGGCCCTGAACCAGGACACGGATGTTTGAAAAACCTCCAGGTAGTGGTGTTTAATTTTGTTTGTTTACATAATTCATTCAGTTTTAAATTTAATATGTTAACATCTCAAGGGCAATTTTACAGGGATTATAAAGCAAATAAAAGTGGAACTATTCTGGCTGAAAACAGGCAGAAGTCTGACAGACTCCCTTCACCCTCTAGTGCAGCCGTGGGCAAACTACGGCCCACGGGCCGTATCCGCCCGTTTGAAATGAATAAAACTAAAAAAAAAAACAAAAACAAAAAACCGTACCCTTTTATGTAATGATGTTTACTTTGAATTTATATTAGTTCACACAAACACTCCATCCATGCTTTTGTTCCGGCCCTCCAGTCCAGTTTAAGAACCCATTGTGGCCCTCGAGTCAAAAAGTTTGCCCACCCCTGCTAGTGGCTCCTTAGGGACCTTCTTTAGCCCAGTCTCAAGATTTTAAAAACTACTGCCTCAAGCAATTTATGGAAGGGACCCGTGGGGCCAAAGGAAGGGGAACCTCTTTGGAAAAGTGGAAGAGGTCAGGCTTTAAAAATTCAACAGATTCAGAATGAGATGAGAGGGGTGGCTTGGAAAAATCCCTTCTCGTTCCTTATGCCCCGTTTACTCTTTCCAGCAATTCTGGGCATGTACACACTGATGAGCAACAAGCAATACTACGATGCCATCTGTAGTGGAGAAATCTGCAACACCGAAGGCATTAGTAGTGAGTATGTGTGGGAGCAGGGCTCCCAGGGCTCTTGGCAGGCGGTCCCAGAGTCGGAGGAAAGGTAGCAAAGGATGAAACAGGTGAATTGGGAAGAAGACATGTGCACAAGTGATGAGAGAACCAACAGGGAGAAGGTTGTGGGGTATATAGGGTTTCCTTCCTGCCTTCACCCACAGGTGTAGTGCAGCCTGACAAGTATAAGCCAGTGCCAGATGAGCCCCCAAATCCCACAAATATCGAGGAGATATTAAAGAGTGTTCGAAGCAATGACAAGGACCTGGAGGAAGTGAACCTCAATAATATAAAGGTATTTGATCCCAGCCTCCAAATAATAAAACTGGGTAACTGCTGACATGGGAGGTCCTGAGCCCACCATCTCCTCCTGTTCCCCTCTGACAGGACATCCCGATACCCATGCTAACTGAGCTGTGTGAGGCCATGAAGACAAATACCAACGTCCGGAGCTTCAGCCTGGTGGCCACGAGGAGTGGTGACCCCATTGCCAATGTGAGGCTGGTTGACATCCCTAGCCCTCTCCCCATAACTTGACATGCATTCCTGGCAAGGCTGTCATAAAGGGTTGTGCTGGGGGTGCTATTCCCATCACGCTCTCTTAGGGTAGCTCCCACCCCCTCCCACAGTCTGAAATCCTTAGATCATCTTCCCAAAGAGCCAAAACCCTCTCTACCACCCCCAACTCCACTGCACACTTGATCTCCCTGCTTCCCCTATTTCCTACCCTTCCTTCTGTCACCCCCGGCCCCACCTACAGCTCCTCAAGGACTTGTCTCAAAGAGCTGTGTTTCCCTCTTGCTCCTGTTCTTTCTCTCCTCAGTCATCTGTGAAACTGTCCCCTAATCCTAACCCAAGTCCCTACTACCCAGGCGGTGGCTGACATGTTGCGTGAGAATCGTAGCCTCCAGAGCCTGAACATTGAATCCAACTTCATTAGCAGCACAGGGCTCATGGCTGTGCTGAAGGCAGTTCGGGAAAACGCCACGCTCACTGAGCTCCGTGTAGACAACCAGGTCAGCGTTCCCTTCCCTTGGGCTTTGCATTCAGCTAATACTCACCAAGTCTCCTCCCTGAGGCAGCCACTGGGTCAGGACCTCATCTGATCTTGTTTGATTTCTCTTCATTGTCTCTATGAAGGGAGCCAAACCAGCACCTCTCCCACGCTGGAGAAACAAGCCTCCTTGACCTCCCAAAGGGTGGGTGATCTGCAACAGTGGACAACCCAGAGAGGGTGCTGACAACTTTCCTCTCTCCCTCCCCCAGCGCCAGTGGCCTGGTGATGCAGTGGAGATGGAGATGGCCACCGTGCTCGAACAGTGTCCCTCCATCGTCCGCTTTGGCTACCATTTTACACAGCAAGGGCCACGCGCTCGGGCAGCCCAGGCCGTGACCCGGAACAATGAACTACGTGAGTAACTACAGACATGGTGTTGCGGGGGAGGGTCAATAGGTACAAAAGCTGGCGGATAGTCCTGAAAGCTGACTTAGTGACTAACAGCCCGGGGTGCTCCCAAAGTCATATTCACCTGTGAAGTGCAAATCGCTTAAGTGGTCAGAAAGTAGATAGGGAAGTCCCCCTGCCCCCAAAATATACCTGTAGAGAAGTAGAAAGGAAGCTAGACATTCCTGTGTGGAAACATAGTATTTTTGTTGTCATTTCTTATTTTGTTTTATTAATATGATGATGATGATAGGGGCATGTTTGGTGGCCTAAGACATTACCTCTTTACAAGTCTGGTCAAGGAGCTGGAAGGGAGACCACCTTTGCAGAAAGCAAGAGGTGGAACAAAACTTATGTTTACTCTTCCTCCTATACAGGTCGCCAGCAAAAAAAGAGATAACACTACCTTTGCCTTTACCATCAACAACTGGGAGCCCTGAATGCTAAAATCCTCATCTGTTCCCCTTTCCTGTAAATAAAGGTCCTCCTGTCCACTCTGCCTGCCCCCTTCCTTGGGCTTCGGGGTGGAAATCTTGGCGCTAACCGCCAAGGGTTACTGCCAGTTCATCTGGGGATTATTTATACTCTGGGGATCAACAGGCAGGGAGGCTAAGTTACTAGAAGAGGTGGGGGAGCTCCCTCCCTTGGTGTTCCCCATCAGCCTGCTAATGCCTTTAGACTCTTCTGCTTTCACAGGATACCCAGCCTCAGCCCTATTTCCCTAGCCAGACCCCCCCCCCCCCCGTTTCTACCCACAACCCTCATGTGATTTGAAGGAGGAAAGGATTTTGAGTGGAGGTAGTAAAGAAGGCAGACAACATGAAGGGCAAAGACCTCTTCTGACAGACTTATTAATAGGGCACCGGGCTGCGTGCAGCTGACGCTTGGCATGACTTTGGTAGAAGGTGGGGGAGGGGTTAGAAGTATGGGCAGCTGTGTACATTGCAGGGAAGGATTGGCTGGACTGAGAAGGAACACCTCTGAAATCCTGAAGTGGGACAAGGAACCAGACGTGAGGAAAGTCAGGCTCCCAGCGCCTGCTATAGTTTATTTGTGAATTAAATGGGGAAAGAGAGTATCAGTCTAAGGGGAGATCAGGAGGTTCCTCCTCATCAGAATCAAACTCAACATTCTCATCTTTTACCCATCGACCTCGTCCATCTGGAATCCATCCAGAGCTAGAAACAGCAGAGAAAATAGAATTGGTCAGGAAAGGTTTATTAAGTCAGTGGGATAGGAAAAACAATTCAGAAGGTTTGACAAGAGGAGGGTCATAGGAAAATGGGAAGAGTGATTCTGCATACTCACCTTCGAAGAGTGAGGTAATGATCCAGGGCTCGTCTTCTCGTGGGGCTCAGAGGTGCAGGGGATGAGACAGCTGCTGACTCCTTAGCCTGTGGGCCTGCCCCTGGCTCAGGGTCCCTACTGGTCTTCCCACTTTGGAGTTCAACCTCTGGGGGAGGCAGAGGGGAAGGCGAGACAGAGGGACGAGGAGCTTCTGGCCTGGGTAGAGAAGAATCAAAATCTGTCAAAGCAGTCAAGGAAAGGGCCATTTCTCCTGTGACTCCCAACCCCTTGAAGCAGTGTTTCCTAAACTGTGTTCATCAATGCTCAGTAGATAGAGCACTGGCCTGTGGCAAGGGTCCCGGGTTCCATTCCAGTCAAGGGCATGTACCTCAGTTACAGGCTCCATCCCTGGCCCTGGTCAGGGCACATGTGGGAGGCAACCAGTTGATGTGTCCTTCTTGCATTGATGTTTCTCTGTGTCTCTCCCTCTCCCTTCCACTCTTTCTAAAAATCAATGGAAAAATATCCTCTGGTAAGGATTGGAAAAAAAAAAGAAAAAGATATTAATGTGTCCTTCATAGAAAGACTTTTGCGCCCTGACCGGTTTGGCTCAGTGGATAGAGCGTCGGCCTGCGGACTGAAGGGTCCCAGGTTCGATTCCGGTCAAGGGCATGTACCTTGGTTGCAGGCTCATCTCCAATAGAGGATGTGCAGGAGGCAGCTGATCGACGTTTCTCTCTCATCGATGTTTCTCTCTATCCCTCTCCTTCTGCCTTTCTCTCTGTAAAAAAAATCAATAAAATATATTTTTTTAAAAAAAGACTTTTGCAATCAAATGAATTTAGGAAAGGCTAGATTAAAAATATTTAAGTTTTTTATCTTAACAGTTTGTAGAACCCTAAAATATACGAATGTTACAATTCTTCAAAAGTATCCTACTTTGGGATGGGAAGAGATCAACCAAAGAACTTGTATACATATATGCATAACCCATGGACACAGACAATAGGGTAGTGAAGGCCTGGGGCATGGGGTGGAGGTGGGCTAGAAGGGGTTAATGGGGTGGAAAAGGGGACATATGTAATATTTTCAACAATAAAGATTTAATTTTTTTGCCGAAACCGGTTTGGCTCAGTGGATAGAGCGTTGGCTTGCGGACTGAAAGGTCCTGGGTTCGATTCCGGTCAAGGGCATGTACCTGGGTTGCAGGCACATCCCCAGTAGGAGGTGTACAGGAGGCAGCTGATCGATGTTTCTAACTCTCTATCTCTCTCCCTCTCTGTAAAAAATCAATAAAATATATTTTTTTAAAAAAATAGATTTAATTTTTTAAAAAAGTATCCTACTTTGTAATTCGACAAAGTGTGATTTCCCAAACTTTTTTGTAAATTACAAAATTCTTTTTCCTGAAATACCAGTTAACATCTCCTGAACGCTAGTGTTCCTGAGAGTACAATTTGGAAAACAATCACTTAAGAACCATCTATGGGGGTTTGAGGGGTGGTGGGCTGTGGTGGTGCGGGGAGGGTGACTGAGCACAAAAGAAAAAAAGAGAACTCACTGACATGGACAACAGTGTGGTGATAACAGGGGGAGGAGGGTAGGTGGAGGTGGAAGAGGGTATATGGGGATAAATGGTGATAAAAATATTTTAAAATGACCATCCATCTCCTTTTATCCCTCCCTATCCGACTTTCCCGCCCCCACAGACCTGTGCTTTCGGCGACAGCAACTGTTATAGTGAGGAGCTCTGTGCAGAGCATTCTGGGTGATAAGTCGAGTCTGGGTTAACAGAGGAGCCTGGTATGGAGATGGAAAACAGAGTCAGAGCTTCTTTCTAGAAGCCAAAGCCCTTCATGCCTAAGGTATGCAGTATGGTGCTCCCTGGAACACACACTTGCATCTCTTGATTACCTCTCCTTTGGTCTCTTCCTTCTCCAATTCATTCTGCTGTTTTGGATTCTGTTCTGTTCCTTTTCCTGACTGCTTCTTGCCATAGAAAAGCTGCAGGCCTGAGGAGAAAAGCAAGAAAATTAAAAGCAAAGCACCTTGACCGGTCTGCACACATTTTATTATTTTATTACTCTTTTTAAAAAATATATTTTATTGATTTTTTACAGGGAGGAAGGGAGAGAGATAGAGAGTTAGAAACATCGATGAGAGAGAAACATCGATCAGCTGCCTCCTGCACATCTCCTACTGGAGATGTGCTCACAACCAAGGTACCTGCCCTTGACCGGAATCGAACCTGGGACCCTTCAGTCCGCAGGCCGACGCTCTATCCACTGAGCCAAACTGGTTTCGGCAACTTTTAAATACACACACACACACACACATAGATATACATGTATTTTAATCTTCACTAGAGGATCTGATCTTCCTTTAGAAAAGAGAGAGGGGTGGGGGGAGAGAGAGCGGAAAAAAACAAAACAAAACAAAAACATTGGTGTGAGAGAGAAACACGTATCAGTTGCCTCACAAACTCACACTGGGATCAAACCTGAAACCTACTAGGTATGACGGGGAATGGAACCCAGAACCTTTTGGTATACGGGGGACACTCCAACCAACAGAGCCACCCGGCCAGGGCTTCAGGGTTTAGTCTCTATCCCCTGTCTTCCGACACACTTACTGGATAGATGTTTCTTGCCTGCACGGTGGGCAGTCAGCATGGCCAGGGTGTCCAGTACAGGTCGGTGGGGACATATGGCACAAGCAAAGCTGGAGAGGAGAGAGAAGATAGAGTCCTTGGGGAGTGGGTCTCTGCCGGCGGTCCCACCCTGTCCTAAGCAGGCCTTTCCCAAACCCAATCCCAACCATCCTAATCTCCACCACCCACACCCCTGCCCCCCTCCCCACCAAAAACCCTACATACTCCCGCTCTCCTCAGTAACAAAAGTGTATTGAGCCTCTACTCGCAGAACCCTCAGGCTTGATCTACTCTCGCCCTCCCTCACCGTCCATCCCGTAGCATCAGCGCCTCGTCCTCTGGTATATAACTGGCCAGCAGGTCCCCAACTCTTCGCTTCTGCAAAGAGAAGGGAAAGAAGTCCGGAAAGATCAGCGGAGTAGGAGGAGGGGGGCGGGGCAGGGAGATGACAGGGACAGGGGCTCATACGGACTAAAGACTATGGAGAGAAGAGATCACAGAGCGAAGAAGGGGCCACAACCCAGGACTAGTAACCCAAGACTAGTCACCCTGACTCCCCGCCCCCCCAACCCTCAGCCCCCATCTGTTGCCAGAGCAACAAAACAAGTCCTCCGCGGCCTTCAGAGGGCAGCGGAAGCAGCTCTCCACGCTCCCCTCTCGCGCTTACTTTGAGCACATTGAGTTGACTCCAGTCGTCCCCCTCTCTCTTGAAAGACATCACAACGGTGAGTTCCAGAAATAATAAATTCTATTGCACAGATTTCGCTCCTCCTTTCAGGCCACCGTAGCAAGAGTGGGGCGTCTCCTTTCCGGCTGGTCTCTTCCCGTTTGGCCTCCTTACTTCCGGGGACGGCTTCCCGGCATGCACTGCGCGATCCCGAAAGCCCGCCTCCAGCCCACCGAGGGGGACTGCATTTCCTATGGTCCCCTGCGACCCCGCAGACGCGGAGCCTTTCGGGAAATGAAGTCTTTTTTCAAAGAACTTGCCTTCCGGCTGGTTCCGGGCCCTTGCATCTTGTCATATTCGAGGCATTTGGAGAGATAGATGTGGAGCCCGAATTTGAGGGGGGGACTCATCTGATGCGGCCTTTGGGGATCTCTGAGTGGAAAGTGTACTTCAGACTCTACCAATCATCACGCGCTTTGTCGGCGGCGACAGCCCACCTGGGGGGCCTGATTTGTTCCCCACCTTAGCGGACCGACCTAGAGACTGGGCGCAGCCGGGGTATAGGGGGTCCCCGGAGAACGGGCTGCCAGACCTGGAGGCAAACTGAACCGAACAGTGAGGAAAGTGTCTAGGGTTCAAAGGTCAAGGGTCAGCGTCGCGAGTTGTAGAGGGTCGAAAGTCGGAGGGATGTCTAAGGAGAGACTCAGGGACTGAATACTCAGAGTGCAGATTCGTGGGAAAGGCGCCGGGAGGGAGGAGGATAAGCGAGAGTGGAGTGGGGTGCGTAGTCAGGGAGACGGGAGACTCGGCAGAGAAGACGGAAAGGGAACGGGATCTCCTGGTCACCCGCTCCCAGTCCCCGGGCCTGTCACTCTCGGTCACTTAGCCGGGCGCCCCGCAGTTGCAACCCCAGCTGCCGGCAGGGTGAGGAGATGGCGTCTCCCTCTCGACAGGACCCCCTCGGGGGGTCAGGGCTGCTTCAGGGGAGCCGGGCTCGTTCTTACGGAAGCCTGGTGCAGTCCGCCTGCTCCCCGGTGCGGGAGAGACGCCTGGAGCATCAGCTGGCGCCCGGAGACACGCTGGCTGGACTGGCGCTCAGATACGGGGTGACGGTGAGTCTTCCAGGGCTGGGACTGGACAACCGGCTGCAAGAGATTTACTCCCCAGGGCGATGGAGTGGCCCTTCTAGGCTATGTCCTCTGAGGTTTTCCTGATTGTGCTGTGTTGTCTGACCCACTTTCATGTTTTGTTTGTTTTCCCATTTGCACCGTCTGGTTGGCACAAATCCTGCCCCACTGCCTTAGTGGCGAGGAGCCTTTTATTCTGCAGCGACGCTGCGAGGGGCTGTACATGCATTAGCCCGTTGGTCCTCCATCCCTGTGAGCCCACAGTTGTTGTCCCCTTTCTACAGATGAAGAAACCGAGGCCGAGATTGGTGCACCAATTTGACTAAAGTCAAATAACAAATCAGCAATAGAGTGGAAATTCAAACGTCTGTCTGCTGACAAAAGTCTGCACGGATGGCCACATAGAAGCTGCTTAATTGAGAGTGATTAAACATTTACAGCAAATCCTGGAGAGCGGGGTTTTAGCTCTAAGTTCCTAAAGTGCCAATCTCTGCTTGTTCTTTTTCCTCCTCAAGGCTCTATCTTCTTCTCTCCAAGGTACTCCCCGCACCAAGCATTTCAGGTCATGCATAGGGAATATGTGCTAGGTGTCAAAATACACTGCACCAAAGTGGATGAGGGTTTGGTTTTTTCCCCATACCCTGTTGAATTTAGTCAACATTGTTATGCCCGGTAGGCTTAAAGCACTCTGGTAGCCATTCTGGGAGGTACAAACATAAACAAAATGTATGGTCGTTGTCCTCATATAATTTACAGTCTAGTGAGAAATGATAGTAGGTGAGAATGTGGTGAGCTTGTAGAGGTATTAACAAAGGATGGAAAATTAAAAAAATAGTTTTATCTGGAAGGGAGTAGCACATCAGTGCAGATTTCAAGGGAGCCATCATGAAAGGCCTTGAAAGACTTACAGATTCCTTCCTCTATGCTTCTCTTTACAAACCCACGCAGTCCAATTGTTTATACCTTTCACATCTTTTTCTTTCCAATAGCCTATATTCTCCTTTAAGAATGATTTTCCTTCAAAAAAATCATTTGTTTGTTTGTTTTAGAGAGAGAGAGGAAGGGAGAGAGAAATAGAAACATCAGTTTTGTTGTTCCACTTATTTATGCATTCATCGGTTGATTCTTTTATGTGCCCTGACTGGGGTTGAACCCACGACTTTGATGTATCGAGATGATGCTCTAATCAACTGAGCTACCCAGCCAGAGCCTTCTTTCAGTTTTATATCTCTATCTGGCATAGTCCCCAACACATAAAGCTTAATAGATTGGTTTTTGTTTGTTTGTTTGATGTTTTTATTGATTTTAGAGAGAGAGGAAGGGAGAAGGAAAGAGAGAGAGAAATACCGATGAGAGAGAAACATCAATTGGCTTTAGACCATGATGTCTACTTGAAATGCCCACTTTCCTGAACTCCCAGTCTCCATATGTGGAAATCTGAGCCATACTTTCATTATTAAAAGACCATCTGCCTGGCTGGTGTGGCTCAGTGGTTGAGCATTGACCCACGTACCAAGAGGTGGCTGGTTTGATTCCTGAGCAGGGCACATGCCCCGGTTGTGGGCTCTATCCCCGGTAGGGGGTGTGCAGGAGGCAGCCAATTGATGTTTCTCTCTCATCTGTATTTCTCTCTCTTTTTTGCTCTCCCTTCCTTTCTCTCTAAAATCAATAAAAACATCAAACAAACAAACAAAAACCAATCTATTAAGCTTTATGTGTTGGGGACTATGCCAGATAGAGATATAAAACTGAAAGAAGACCCTGGCTGGGTAGCTCAGTGGATTAGAGCATCATCTCGATACATCAGAGTCGTGGGTTCAACGACTTTGTTTAGACTCCAAAGGAAGTTGATATGAAAGTACTGAGCAGCCCCTCTCTACCATCAAAGACTCAAAAGCTGTGCAGAGAGGTGAACCGTGCTACTAGTGTTATAAACAATTATGTATTTATTGAGATTTTCTTACAGGCCTGTACCTTTTTGAGTACAGAAAAGCCCCTTAGTCTACTGAAGAAGTCTAGGTTCTGGCCTCATTCTGCTTACTAGCTGAGTGACTGCATAAGTCACTTCCTCTGTCTGGGTCCTCAGTTTCCTCACCATTTGTAAAATGAGGAAGATGTGTTAAAAAATGATAATCAACTAAGTTGTTACCTATGTATCATGTAAAAAACTCGTAGTATGTGCCAAGCTTTGAAAGTTATCTTGTATGATTGTCATAAGACTTAATGAGGTAGATAGGTGTAACTATTTCCATTTAAAGACAAGGAAACTGAGGCTCAGGGAGATAACTTGCCATAGATTACACAGCTAGTCTAATTAGTAGAGCTAGAATTAGGACCGGGGTCATCTCACTCTAAAATCCTCACTTTGTACTGCTCTGTTAAACTAACTAGATTCTAATGGCCTTTCTAGCTTGAAAAGACCGGCTTGATGGCTTAGGACTCCTCTGGGCTTTGGCCTTGGTTGCATCCTTTTTTTTTTTTTTTTTAAATATATTTGTATTGATTTCAGAAAGGAAGGGAGAGAGAGAGATAGAAACACCAATGATGAGAGGGAATCTTCTATCGACTGCCACCTGCACACCCCACACTGGGAAATCGAGCCCAAAACCTGGGCTTGTGCCCTGACCGGGAATTGAACCATGACCTCCTGGTTCATAGGTCGATGCTCAACCACTGCGCCATGTCAGCTGGGCGGTCACATCCTTTTTTAAGAATGGCTCATGGCTCAGTGATTGCGCATCAACCTATGAACCAGCAGGTCACAGTTCAGGGCACATGCCTGGGTTGTGGGCTCGATCCCCAGTGTGGGTTGTGCAGGAGACAGCCTATCAATGATTCTTTCCCCTCATTGATGTTTCTATCTCTTTCTCCCTCTTTCTTCCTCTCTGAAATCAATAAAAAAGATATATATACTTTTTTAATAAAATAAAAAATAATGGAGCCCTAGCTGGTTTGGCTCAGTGGAGAGAGCGTCAGCCTGCAGACTAAAGGGTCCCAGGTTCAATTCCGGCCAAAGGCACATGCCTGGTATAAGAGCTTGATCCCCTCCAGTGGGGGACATGAAAGAGGCAGCCAATCAATGATTCTCTCTCATCATTGATGTTTCTATTTTTCTAAGTCTCTCCCTTCCTCTCTGAAATCAATAAAACTACATAGATATTTAAAAAATAAAAAAATAATGGAATATGTTACCTGACCCAGAGGAGCCATAAGCCATCATGTGCCCAGACCGGGAATCGAATCTTGATCTCCTGGGTCATAGGTCGATGCTCAACCACTGAGCCACACCAGTTGGGCTGATGCTATTAATTTTTATTTTTCCTAGCTAGTATCATAGGTCCCTTCTAGCTCTAAGATATTATATTACTGTAAATTTTCTGTGGCTTTTGTTATTTCCTAGAAGTACCATATAAGAGGACATATTCCATTCTTTTGTGTTTGTTTTTTTAAAATATATTTATTGATTATCATGCCCAGGTTGCAGGCTTGATACCCAGTAGGGGGCATGCAGAAGGCAGCTGATAAACGAATCTCTCTCATCATTGATATTTCTATCTCTCCCTCTCCCTTCCTCTCTGAAATAAATAAAAATATTTTTTAATTAATGCCATCAAAACACTTGGCAAAGTAAAAGTACAGAGCTGAAAGCCAATGTTAACTTTTTTATTTTTATTTTTAATTTTTTTAAAAAATATATTTTATTGATTTTTTACAGAGAGGAAGGGAGAGAGACAGAGAGTCAGAAACATCGATGAGAGAGAATCATCAATCAGCCGCCTCCTGCACATCTCCTACTGGGGATATGCCCGCAACCCAGGCACATGCCCTTGACCGGAATCGAACCTGGGACCTTTCAGTCCGCAGGCCGACGCTCTATCCACTGAGCCAAACCGGTTTCGGCAATTTTAACTTTTTTAATTGTTTAGATTAATCTGGTTTTTTTTTTTTTAATATATTTTATTGATTTTTTACAGAGAGGAAGTTAGAAACATCGATGAGAGAGAAACACAGATCAGCTGCCTCCTGCACACCCCCCACTGGGGATGTGCCCGCAACCAAGGTACATGCCCCTGACTGGAATCGAACCTGGGATCCTTCAGTCCGCAGGCCAACGCTCCATCCACCAAGCCAACCCGGCTAGGGCAATCTGGTTTTATTTTTAAATACATCATAGCATAAGATTTTTTAGTCAAGTTTTTTTTTTTTTTTTAAATATATTTTATTGATTTTTTTACAGAGAGGAAGAGAGAGAGACAGAGAGTTAGAAACATCGATCAGCTGCCTCCTGCACATCCCCCACTGGGGAAGTGCCCGCAACCCAGGTACATGCCCTTGACCGGAATCGAACCCGGGACCCCTCAGTCCGCAGGCCGATGCTCTATCCACTGAGCCAAACCGGTTTCGGCAAGTTTTTATAATAATAGTTTTCCCCCAGGGTGGAAACAGCATAGATATCTGACAGACATAAAAAATATGATTTCCTAAACTGATGCCAGTATGGGATGAATTTTTAGTACAACTGGCTGCCTGGCCTCTGATAATAAAATACTGACATACTGTATCTGTGATTTCTCTATTTTATGATCTAGTTTAACCATAAAGCATTAATGAGCCTCTGCTGTGTGCCAAGTTTGTGATGTTGAGGAGCACCTTAGAGATACAGAGACAGCAAGTCACCATTCCTACCTTTAAAGGACTCACAGAGTTTGAGCAAATATGCAAAGAGGCGAATAACAATATAATAGGGCAGGCATTATTACAACCATACTTACAGTATGGGAGCCCTGAGGAAGGTAACGCAAAGGAAGTCAGAGTTGATAAGTAGACATTTTTCAGGCAGAGAAGGGGATAGTGGAGAATCCTTGCAGGCAGATAAAGACACAAAAGTGTAAAAGATCATGATATACTAAAGGCCCAATGCACGAAATTCGTGCACGAAATTTGTGCAGGGGGCTCGGCCCTTGCAGCCACGCCCACTGGTCATTCCGGAAGGTTGTCCGGAAGGTCATTCTGCCTTCTGATCTAATTAGCATATTAGCTCTTCATTATATAGGATTCAAAGAAAAATGAGAAGTTCAGGATGGCAAAATATATAGGTGGCAGAAGAGAGATGAAGCTAGACATTATGGGAGCTAGATTGAGGATGCCCTTGAATGCTAATTTGTATTTTAACTGAGCCATTGATGAGTGAGAGGGAGTTTATAAGTAGGGTAATGAGTTGATCAGATTAATTTTTTTGAGAAAGATAGATGTGCCCTGGCTTATGTGGCTCAGTTGATTGGAGTGCCGTCCTGTGCACCAGAAGGTCTCTGGTTTGATTCCCAGTCAGGGCACATACCTAGGTTTCGGGCCTGATCACATTGATATTTCTGTCTCTCTTTCCCTTCCTCCCTCTCTTAAAAAGAAGCAGAAGAATAAAGATAGATGTCAGCAAGGTGAAGGATGAGTAGAAAGATCAATTAAACTTTCAGTACTCAGATGAGAAGTATTAAGGGTTGTTCTAAAGCAGCGGTTCTCAACCTGTGGGTCGCGACCCTTTTGGCGGTCGAACGACCCTTTCACAGGGGTCACCTAAGACCATCCTGCATATCAGATATTTACATTATGATTCATAACAGTAGCAACATTACAGTTATGAAGTAGCAACAACATGAGGAACTGTATTTAAAGGGCCAGAAGGTTGAGAACCACTGTCTGAAGTGATGGCAGAAGAATGAAGATTAAACCAGATATGAGAGGCCACGTGGGTATGGGTGATGAAAGAAAAGTATGAGTTAAGAGTGACATTGATATTTCTACCTGGGGAGGCAGGTAGATGGATGGTGATGCCAGTCACCATGTTCAGTGATGAATAAGTAGGTACTAAGTAAATATTTGGTCAGTGAAATTAATATTGTAGTGTGGAGTATTCCCAGAAGGAGTAAAAGGGCCCTAGCTCTGTCGTTAACTTGCTAGATAATCTTAGGCAAGTAACCTAATCTCCCTGAGCCTCAGTTCCTTCATCTTTAATAGAAGTTCTCAAAGTGAGATCCAGGGACCCCTATGGGTCCCTGAAACCCTTCAGGGATCCACAAGGTCAAAACTGTTTTCATAGTAATAATGAGATTTTACTGGCCTTTTTCATTCTCATTCTCATGATCGTACTGTTTTCAAGAGGTTACATCACATGTGAATCAGGGGAATTTCATCTTATTGTAATCAGCTAGGAACAGTATATACAACTAGCTGAAACTGTTGAGATACAGTTTTAATTAAATTAAAAAACTGAATTTTTTAAAAAAAGAGGCTACATCATGTGATATTTAAAGAGATTGAATGTAGAGACAGATACGAGAATCCTGTTGTATTAAGTCAGATATTAAGGTGATTTGCAAAAATGTAAAACAGTGCCTCTCCTTGCTACATTTTTGTTGCTTTGGAAAATATAGTTATTTTTCTTAAAATATTTATGTAACATGTAATGGGTTTATTATTTTTAAATAAATACATGTTCTTAAACTTTTGCAGTTTTTCTTTTTAGAGAATGGAAGGGAAGAGAGAGACAAAGAGAAACACTGATATGAAAGAAACACATAAATTGGTTGCCTCACATATGCCCCCAACCAGGGCCAGGAGCCTGCAACCGAGGTACGTGCCCTTGACTGGAATTGAACCTGGGACCCTTCAGTCCACATGCTGATGCTCTATACCAGCGGTTCTCAACCTGTGGGTCGCGACCCCTTTGGCAGTTGAACAACCCTTTCACAGGGGTCGCCTAAGACCATCCTGCATATCAGATATTTACATTACGATTCATCACAGTAGCAACATTACAGTTATGAAGTAGCAACGAAAATAATTTTATGGTTGGGTCACAACATGAGGAACTGTATTTAAAGGGCCAGAAGGTTGAGAACTACTGCTCTATACACTGAGCCAAACCAGCTAGGGCATAAACTTTTTCAGTTTTAATTTATAATACCTTAAATATTGATAGCTATCATCCACATAAAGAAAAGCTTTTTTCCTCATAAGTTTTTTAAAATCCTCACCCAAGGATATATTTATTGAGGGAGAGAGAGAAACACTAATGGACTACATCCGGTACGCGCCCCAATCTGGGGTTGAACGCGCAACCTAGGTATGTTCCCTGATCTGGAATTGAACCCACAACGTTTTGGTGAACAGGATGATGTTCCAACCAACAGAGCCACTCAGGCAGGGCTTTCCTCAATAATTTTTAAAAATGTAAAAGGATCCTATGACCAAAAGACATGAAAACCACTGATCAATAAGTCCCTTGTACTTTAGTTTGATTGTTATAGGGTCTCTTGATAAGAGATAAGACTCTGTACAATCCCTTTTTAAAAAATGTATGTAATCCTTTCCCAAGAATATGTTTTTCATTGATTTTAGAGAGAGAGGAAGGGAGAGGAGGAGAAATGAGGAGAGAAACATTGGTGTGAGAGAAACATCGATGGGCTGCCTACTGTATGTGCCCCGACTGGGGATTGAACCTGTGACCCTCCAACCAACTGAGCCACACCTGCCACGGCTACACAATCACTGTTAAAGGCATTAAATGCTATACAAATATAACGTATCTTTATTACTGTCATTAATTGTGGTGACTATTTTTTTTAAGATGGAACAGATTAAACGTGCAAACCGCCTTTATACTAATGACTCCATCTTCCTGAAGAAAACCCTCTACATCCCCATCCTGACAGAGCCCAGAGACCTGTTCAATGGTTTGGATTCTGAGGAAGAGAAAGATGGGGAGGAAGAGATGCAGCCAAGTAAGGCTGAAGTTTGGCCACACTCAGCTGAGCAGAAGACACAGCAGACAGGCTCAGGACGTGCCAATGGCGAAGTCCTTTCCACACCTGGCCAGGAACCCCCCACTCCCAGCCATGACCTCTCTGCCTCTGATTTCCTTAAGAAGCTTGACTCACAGATCAGCCTGTCAAAGAAGGCTGCTGCCCAGAAGCTGAGAAAAGGGGAAAGTGGGTGAGTCTTAATGGTTCCTTTTAAGCCCCTTCACAGACTTCTCTGTTCTTCTAGGCTTACCTTACCAGATCCACAAGTAAGTAAGAACAGTGTCTGCAGAAGCAAGGGGAATCCTTTCCTCCAGTGGCCCCAGGGCAGTGAGCAGAGCCAGTGGCTGCTGGAATGGGTAGAGGCAGTGGGGAAGGGTTTTGTGTTCTCCCTGGAGTAAAATCGTTGACTGTTCTTACTGCTCTGATGATCCATGAGGAAGCAGTAGGACTAGGATTTATCCAGAAGACATTGAGACTCCATCGAGACCAGCTTGGATGTATTAGGAAAGGAGGCAGCTTCCCACGTGCCTCATCATTGGCCTATTCTCAGGCTCTTCCCTTGACCTGTCACTCTGTCTCCCCTTTCCTCATTTGCAGGGTACCTGGGGAGGAGTCAGGTCTTCACCGCAGCTCCCCTCGGATGCAGCAACGAGCAGTCCTAGGTCCCGTGCCACTGACCCGGACCTCTCGAATCCAGACACTTCGAGACCAGGAGGATGAAATCTTCAAACTCTGATGTCTCCAGAACTGATTGAGAGAAGCAAGATGGTGAAGGAGCAACTTGAGGGGGAGAGGAGCCTGAGGTGAGGCTCAAGAACATGGCTTCCCAGCCCACCTGCCTCCCTCCTGCCCAGCCTCATGTCTCATCAAGAGCTCCTTGGCCTGAGGCAGTTTTATTGGCAAGAGTAGGGGGTGGGGAATAGACCCCTTCTCAGTTCTGGGGTTGAATCTAGAGTTGTCCTTTAGATTCAAAGGTTCTTTTTACATCCCTGCTGCCTTCCCATCCCTTTCACCATTCCTTGGCCTTAGAACGGGAGGCAGGTGACTTCCTCAGGCCCTAACTTCTTCCCCATCTCCAACTATGTTACCTAATTTATTTGGTGCTATATTGAAGTAATATTTATTTGCTGTATTTTGTTCTTTCCCACTCTTAGCTGAAAAATGGGATTTTTATAGCCATGGTGTAAGGGAAACCCAGGAACAGTGAGCCAGTAACTGCTGGCTGCCCACCTTTTTAGCCAACCATGTTATTGAGGGTGGGGCAATCAGCGATCTAACCCTCAAACTAAAGAATTTGGGTTTAGTCTTGACTAACCAATTCACTACAACTCTTTCACAACTCTTTCTCTGAGGAAAAAAACCAGTGATGTAGGTACCCGAACTATTCAATTCACCTTCTAACCTGCGCCTCTGTTCAGCCTGTGTGGCTAAGGGATGGAAGAAGAATTGCCTTGGAGTTCGAAGAGGAGAACAGTTGTGGGAGTGTAACAAACAGTTCCTATCTGTTATACTCCCTCCCCATCAGAGCCTGTTGCTGTATGCCTTGCTCCTCACTGAATATTTATTTGCAATTTGTAGCACTGATCTGCGGTACAGTTTTTAAGCAGAAGTAGGCAAGGGAACCCCAATGATACTGAAATACGCCTGAGTCTCCTGTGTGCAAAGGCGAGTGGTGAGATAAGTGGTGTTATAGACCATCATGATGATCATCAGATATAAGAAACTGGAGAGATTAAACACTGAGCCCTGTGCATGTTTTAGTAGTTTTATTTCCCCTGTGAGACTCTCCCCTGCCCTAGTCCCTCTTCCTGTTCTCTGGGACAGAGCCCCTGGTGTCTGTCCTGGCTCTGCCTAGAACCACAGTTTTAGGATGTCTCAAAGCAACCCCTTCCCCCCTCTGTCTTTAGTGTCCCCAGAGGGGTTCACAGGGGAAGGGGCTTCCCTGTTTCAAACATCCCTTATGGAGGAAATAAGAGATCCAAATTTCACTTCCTCTTTTCATGCAGCTTTGTTTCTTGCCCAGGGGCTGGTGTGGGAGAGAGGCCTCATTGCTTGTTCCCCACCAGCCATTTGGGGTAGGGGGATTGGAGTCAAAAGCATTCTTGGGGAAGACTGGAGCCGGAGGACTGAAAAGCGTTAGTGCAGATGAGCAGAGTTAGAGAGCCCATTCATTGTCTGTTGCGTTCTCAGCCAGCCCTTTAGTCACGATCACGGCCTGATGTGCTGAGTTCAGAGCTTTCCCTCATCCAGCAACTTCCTGAGCCCATCACAGATCTTGCCAAGGTGCTGAGTGAAGTCAGGCCCGTAGAGGGCCGTGAGCAGGCCTGGGTCAGAGAAGTGGTCGAACACGTGGCGGATGCGGCCGTGTGACTTGGGCGTGAGGTGGTGCTGCACCAGCGCCAGCAGTATGTCCCGGCACTCGGTCAGCAGGCTGGCCAGCACCTCGGCCTCGAAAGTGAAGTCCACCTCGCCAAAGCTGAGCGCCGTCATGGCGCCCTGCCGCAGTTTTTGGCGAAAGCTGGCAGCCAGGGCCAGCTCACTGGGGCTAAAGCAGCCACTGCGGTGCAGCACGGCCACCTTGACAGCCACCTTGATGAGGTCCTTGATGACCCGCTGGGCCTGGGACCGGCTTTGCGTGTACTCTTTGGACACACGGTAGAGCTCATCTAGCACCTCGCTGCTTGTCTCGTCGATGAAGAGATGAGCCACAGACCGACCGGCCATCTTACTCAGTAGCTTCTTCTCCGCTTGCAGTGCCAGACTCTTTGAGCTGAAGGACTCCATGGCTCCTGGAGGAGGAGGTGGGGGTGGGGGTATGCGGTCAGTCAGAAGAAAGGCCACAGGCTTCCTAAGAAAGAGAGAAATAGCTTTTCCCCTTTCTGTCTCTTACTCGGTTTCTATCTCATCAGCATCTTTGCTTGTCATATTTTCCCCCTGGGCCCCTCAGTCCCCGATGCCTTGTTCCTATTTTTTCCCTTTACTGCTGTAAGAAATCTTCGTTTTTAAATATATTTTTATTGACTTCAGAGAGGAAGGGAGAGGGGGAGAAATAGAAACATCAATGATGAGAAAGAATCATGGATAGGCTACTCCCTGCACACCCCACACTGGAGATCGAGTCCACAGCCCGCACATGTGCCCTTGACTGGAATCAAACCCGGGACCCTTCGGTCCGCAGGCTAATACCCTACCTACTGAGCCAAACCAGCCAGGGCTGTAAGAAATCTTGATCTCTAAGGCAGCCTAGAAGAGCAGAATAGCTTTGGCTGGAGGAATGAGGGCACACACACACACACACACACACACACACACACAGGAGGCTAGCCCACCTCAAGTTTTAAGGGGAAGCAGGCTATTTCTGCTACAGTGGAGAAGATAAGGCTTATCTGACAAAGAATTCTCCCAGCTACCATTTAGGACACTGACCATGTGCCATTTATCTGTGAGGTGTAGGTATTTCTATCCTTGTTTTATAGCTGAGCAAACGGAGGCTTCATTAAATCATTTACCCAAGATCAAACACTACTGTTTTTCTGACTCCAAAAGCCCATGTCAACCAGTGTGATATGCTGCCCTTAAATAAGTGAGAAATATGGGGCCCCAGGAGTCTTGATAAAAATAATAACTAACATTTATTGAGACCCTACTATGTGCCAAGTGCTTTATGTGAATTATCTCAGTCTTCCCAACCCTTTGTAAGATAGACATCCCTATTTTACAATGAGAAAACCGAAGCCGAGTGAAATTAAGCAACTTGGCCAAAGTCACTAGCAAACGATAAAAAGGGGCTTCAAACCAAATAATCCACAGAAACTTCCTTCCCTGGAAGGCTGTCCAGGCTGCGGAAGCACACGGAGGAAGCATGAGAAGCAAGCACCCCAGGGGGGCAGGCAGGACTAGAGGTCTAGCCTTCTGCTGGACCGGAACTGGGACCCTCCTGGTGACCCATCAGCTGCAAATGTCCAGGGTGCTCGCCCCGCGGTCTTTGCCTGGGGTTGTTCTGGTTGTTTTGCTTCTTACTTCCCCCTCCCCTGTTCTGCAGGATGTGGCTGTGACCGCAGTGAGGAGCAGCCTCACCCTCTCCCCCAAACCAATATGGGAGTCTGAAGAGTCAGGCAAGATGGGTACCTGGGGGGTGGGGGGGGTTCTCCCCCAACCGAGCCAGTCCAAGGGGAACCTGGAACCTCGCTTTGTTCCTGCCTTTGTTGGGGGCTTTCTGAACCATGTTCCACAGCCGGGAGAGGAGATTGCTCCATTTGGGCCTTCCTTCCTCCTTGGCCTTCCTGTTACCCAGCCCTCAGTTGCCCCCGTTGCCATCTCACATTTGGTCCACTGTCCTCTCCCTCTCTCCCTGTTTCTAGTCTCACTTTTTCTCTTGCCTGGGACCTGCCCTATGATCCTCCGGCCAGGCTCTTCCTCTGGCCCTTACATTTATCTCCATGTCTCCCAAGATTGCCTTGCACCCCTCAGTACTCTGTCAGACACACACACCTCCACCCCCAGGCCTCAGCCCTGCCCCAACCCATCCCAAACCATGTCTGTCTTGCCCCAGGTAAAACTGAGCTGGATCCCTCCACTGGAGACCCTAGAATGCTATCGGGTTAGTCTCACAATCTGGAAAGATCAGGCTGACAGAGCCAGGACTCTTCTGTCACCTTCACCCCTAAAGCCTACCAGTCCCTTGCCAGTCATTGCCAGTCCCTCACCTGCTGTGCACTGGGTGTCAGTCTTGCCTTGGATGTTCCGGAAGAGCTGACTGAATGGAGAAGCTCCAAAGTGAGAGGCCCTTTGGCCTGGCCCCACCCCTCAAGCCCCGCCTACCTACTCTCAGCTCAACCTCCGGTTCTTCATACAGTCACCAAGAAAGTTTATGGCCCAAGAACCTCCTAGAAGTATGACATAGGTCAAAAGGAATAGCACTCTGTAGGAAATAGTCTTGATCCTTATTTGTTTTTTTTTCTAATATATTTTCATTGATTTCAGAGAATAAGGGAGAGGGAGAGAGAGATGGAAACATCAATGATGAGAGAGAATAATAGATTGGCTACCTTCTGCATACCCCACACTGAGGATCAAACCCACAACTCGAGCATGTGCCCTTGATCAGAATCAAATCTGGGACCCTTCAGTCTGCAAGCCGACGCTCTATCCACTGAGCCAAACTGGCTAGTCTTGATTCTTTGAGGTGATAAGGAGGGATTACATAAGCCCTGTTCTCAAATGGTCTGCTTGTTTCTTTGCTTGCTGCCCAATTCCTTGAAATCTTGTAAAGTACAAATGGCTGGGGGGTGCAGTCAATGGAGAATGTTCTGAAGATTGAACTTAAACTGGAGGTTCCAGAGGCAAGACAGAGACCAGCAGACTTGAGTGTGTTCCTGGAGTCTCCAGGGACAGGTAGGACCGTGGAGCAATATTATCACGAGCATATGCTTCCAGCGCCTGGCTGAGTTAGGGTGGCACGGACTGTCCCTCCCTTAATACTTGAGAGAGGGAGGTGCTAGGGCCAGGGCTGCCAAACCAGATCTGACCAGCAGGTGTCAGCACAGGATTGAACCGCTGGAAGAAACAAGCCTACCATGTACTTTGTAGCTGCTAAAGAAATTTTAAAATTGAAGGGCCCTGCCAGCATTGCTCAGTGGTTGAGCGTTGACCCATGAAGCAGGAGGTCACGGTTTGATTCCAGGCCAGAGCATAGGCCTGGGTTGCAGGCTTGATCCCCAGTGTGGGGCGTGCAGGAGGCACCCAATCAATGATTCTTTCCCATCATTGATGTTTTTATCTCTCTCCCTCTCCCTCTCTAAAATCAATTAAAAAAAAATTTTTTTTTAAAGGAAGGAAAGTCAGAGTTCCTAAATGAGGCAAAACTATTTACCATCAAAAACCATGCAGCCCGCCCTAACCGGTTTGGCTCAGTGGACAGAGTGTTGGCCTGTGGACTGAAGGGTCCCAGGTTTGATTCCAATCATGGGCATATACCTTGGTTGTGGGCACATCCCCAGTGGGGAGTGTGCAGGAAGCAGCTGATCAATGTTTCTCTTTCATCGATGTTTCTAGCTCTCTATCCTGCTCCCTTCCTCGCTGTAAAAATAAATATAAATAAATAAATAAATAGATAGATAGATAGATAAAAATCATACAGCTCTAGCCATGTAGCTCAGTTGGTTAGAGCGTTGTCCCAATATGCCAAGGTTGCATACAGATCACATACAGAAAGCAATCAATGAATGCATAAATAAGTGGAATAAGAAATCTCTCTTCCTTTCTCTCAAATCAATAAGAAATTATGAGAGCAGAGAGAAATTTAGGGTATTTTTTATAGGGCGAAGGAAGCAGATTTTGAAGGATGGGTACTATTTAATAGGAAGTGCTTCCCAGATGATGGGGGTAAGTATAAGTCATACAGCGAATACAGTAAAGATAATATGAGGCATACTCAGGAAACGGTGATTCTGTATGTCTGGAGCATAGGTTCTGAGAGAGAAGTAAAGAAAGAAAAAGACCAGATTATGGAAGGTCTTAAAGCACTTGCTCAAGACTTCAGACTTTCCCCATAGGCAGTAGAGAGGCATTACAGGTTTTCAATCAGGAAAGTGAAATCATTAACTCAGTGGGATTGGGTGAGAGGCTTCAATAAACTTTTAGCTGAGAAAGGGGTATGCTGGAAAAGAAGTTCAATGGTATAGCTTGCTTAAGCACAGGATGAATGCTAATGAGAGACCTTGGGATTTGGTGATTTTCCCAGAAAGGGGTTCATGCAGAAGGGGAAGGATCGGAAAGTTAGCTGGTTGTGAAAAGTTAAAGGATAAATTGAATTCAGAAGTCGAGACAGTCAGCATACTGACTCCCAAAACATTGGTCTTCCTCCTTGGAGACAGTGGCTGGGGGCTTGACTTCTTTTTTACTCCCGCCTCTCTGAGCCCAGGGTCCAGAGCTAAGGGTCCTTGATACAGTGTGGATGGGGAGTGTTAACTCCTTTAAGGAGTGTGGTGGTAAAGGGATGAAGAGAAATGGAAAGGTAGCTTAAGGGGATGGAAGCTGGACTGAGAGAGGAACTATTTTTAGCTGAGAGTTGAGGACCTTTATAGGTGGAGAGGAGGGAGCAGTAGAGAGGGAGGCTTAGAAAAATGCAAAGGAGAGGGAATGCATATGGAGCAAGGTGTGGGGGCAGATGGAAGAGAATGGACTAAGAGTTCAGAGGAGGGAAGTGAGAGGAGAGAACGGGAACTAGTGTGTATTGATTGAACTTTGCTAGATGTTAATATAAATATCTCATTTAATCCTCCAATACCTATATGAGTTAAATGTCAAGATATCCTTCTTGCTAATAAAAAAGACTGAGGCTTAAAGAGGTTAAATAACCTGTCTCCAAATTAGAGGGCTAATAAATGGCAGACTGAGGACTTTGTATGACTCTCAAGCCTATGCTTTTTCTGATAATTGCTTTACAAGGTTATGAGGTAATAACTTCAACCTCATAATGAATGTGGTAGCATTCTACTCTGATTGCTCTATCAATTCACTGACCACACCACACTCTGGGGACAAGAGTAGATGGCACTACTCAAATCATAGGAATAGTAAAAGTCCTTTTTATTATTTTTTATTTTTTTAAAAATATACTTTTATTGATTTCAGAGAGGAAGAGAGAGAGATAGAAACATCAGTGATGAGAGGGAATCATTGATTGTCTGCCTTCTGCACACTGGACTGAGCCCACAACCCAGGCATGTGCCCTTGACTGGAATTGAACCTGGGACCTTTCGGTCTGCAGGCCGACACTCTATCCACTGAGCCAAACCAGCGAGGGCTAAAAGTCCTTTTTAATTAAAAGAAATGTATGATCTGCCCAGCTGGTGTGGCTCCGTGGTTGAGCACTGACCCATGAACCAGGAGATCCCTGGTTCAATTCCTGGTCAGGGCACGTGACTGGGTTGTGGGTTTGATCCCCAGTTCAAGGCATGCAGGAGGCAGCCAATTGATGTGTCTTTCTCATATGAATGTTTCTCTCTCTGTGTCCCTCCCTCTCCCTTCCACTCTCACTAAGAATCAATGGAAAAATATCTTGAAGTGAGGATTAACAATAACAACAACAACAAAAAACCGAACCACACACACACATATACACCCAAGACCAGACATAACAACAGTCACATGAAATAATGTTCATTTACCTCACTCATGAGGAAGTCTTTATTTTCTCTTAATCTATACCCATTTCTAGTAATCATCTCTGAACCCACAGCATATAATGAATAGCAAATTAAGAGAGTAAAGAGAAGCTTTCAAAAGCAACACTGATAACAATCAACATTAACATAGCAAGGGAAGACTAAGAAAACAAGGAAGGCAGACAATTGAAAATTGTAGCATTTGGCCATGTGGAGGAGGATCGAACAGTATTAAGTACATTAAGAAGCCTCTTGGAATTTACTCCAGCCCTAGTGGGTTTGGCTTAGTGGACAGAGTGTTGGCCTGCAGATCGAAGGATCCCAGGTTTGATTCCAGTCAAGGGCCAATGCCCGGGTTGTGGGCTCCATCCCCAGTGAGGGGTGCGCAGGAAACAGCTGATGAATGATTCTCTCCCATCATTGATGTTTCTATCTCTCTCTCCCTCTCCCTTCCTCTCTGAAATCAATAAGAATATATGTTTTTTAAAAAGAGTCAGTTGTTTGAAATAACTAGTTGTAGGGCTTGGGAGGCAGTGATTTTCCAAGCTTGGAGAGTCTGAATTTATTAAAGGTGTCAATCTGTGGGACTGTGTGGTTTTCTCCAGAAGACTCCAGGGTGTTGGGACAGCGTCATTTGGACTTTGAAATACTAGTAACTCTCCTTTGAAAAAACTCTCAGATTCATCCATTTCATCCCAATGGCAACATCTTTGTCTGACTGTCTCTCTCCCCTCATCCTTGAACTTTCCTATCTTCTTGCTAGAAGGTCTCCTTGTCTTCTTGCTACAATAAAGCATTTTGACAAGAAACAAACACCCTTATTCAAGAACTTAAAATGACATCTTGTTCCTATCAAATTATTTTAACCTACTCACCTCGGCATACCAAGCCTTCCATAATTTGTCTCCCTCTTCCCTTTTCCTCTACTTCTAAGTAGTATCTTACATATCGGTCAGACAGGACCTTTTGCTACCCATGCTTCAGGCTCCATGCTCACCAAATAAAAGCTTTTGCTTAAGTTATGTTCCTCTTTGGGACATTTTTTATTTTCTTTCACACCAAGCCAACTCCCACCAAGGTTTTACCAAGATGTATCCACCATCTTTCTCTGTAGTCATCACAAAAAAAATTTATTATCTTTTCTTTCATTTAGGAATTATGTTCAATGTAACTTTTGGTGTTTTTTTTAAGACTTGGTATTGCTTTTTAATCATTTAGTACATGTAAGTCTTTTTAAAAAATATATTGTTATTGATTTCAGAGAGGAAAGAAGAGGGAGAGAGAGATATATAAATATCAGTAATGAGAGAGAATCATTGATTGGCTCCCTCCTGCTCACTCCACACCAGGGATTGAGCCCATAACCCGTAACCTGGGGTGCCCTGACTGGGTATCGAACCGTGACCTTCTGGTTCATAGGTTGACGCTCAACCACTGAACCATGCCAGCCGGGCTAACTGTAAGTTTTGTTTGTGTTTTTGTTGTTGTTCTTGTTAATCCTCACTGGAGGATATTTTTTTCCCATCGCTTTTTTGGAGAGAGAATGGAAGGGAGAAAGGGGGGGAGAGAGAGAGAGAGAGAAAGAGAGAGGAACATCCATGTGAGAGAGAGACATTGATTGGTTGCCTGCTACATGTGCCCTGACCAGGGGTGGGAATCGAACCTGCAACCCAGGTACATGCCCTTGACCGGGAATCAAACCTGAGAATGACACTTTAACTACTGACCACCGCTGACCAGGGTGGTAAGTCTTGTTTTAATTCAAATAGATCAGCGGTTCTCAACCTGTGGGTCGCGACCCCTTTGGCGGTCGAACGACCCTTTCACAGGGGTCGCCTAAGACCATCCTGCATATCAGATATTTACATTACGATTCATAACAGTAGCAACATTACAGTTATGAAGTAGCAACGAAAATATTTTATGGTTGGGTCACAACATGAGGAACTGTATTTAAAGGGCCAGAAGGTTGAGAACCACTGAAATAGATGGTCATTTTCTTAAAGACCAGGACCATATCCCAAGATGAATTGTACCTGAAATAAGTACTTCATACTTATTGGATTGAATTGAAATTTTAGTTGGGCTGTAAAACTTTAAATGAGTTACACCTTGATCCCCATCATTAATCTATTCAATGAGCACATATTTGAGTACTTAAGCCCTGTGTTGGGATCTGGGGAGATTTCAACCTCTACATTTTTTTTCAAAAATATATTTTATTGATTTTTTACAGAGAGGAAGGGAGATGGATAGGATATAGAGAGTTAGAAACATTAATCAGCTGCCTCCTGCACACCCCCTACTGGGGATGTGCCCACAACCAAGGCACATGCCCTTGACCAAAATCAAACCTGGGACCCTTCAATCCGCAGGCCGATGCTCTATCCACTGAGCCAAACCGGTTAGGGATCAACCTCTATATTTTGAGGTGTCTTTCTCCAAAAACCTCTTTCCAGGCTTTAAAACAGCCCCCCTGGCCACTGAATTGCCTTAGACCCAAGACCCTTAGCAGTTAACCTTGTATATGTATTGTTCCATTATTTCTGATTCTGTTTATCTCACTGGTTTACCTGGCCTTCCATCCGTGTCTCTGTTTCTGTGTTGTGTGTATGTATGTGTGTGAGTGTGTTTATATCTCTTGCTTCTTTGTGGTGGGGTTCAGCCCAGTTAGTGATGCTTTGCATCCTGATCTTAGTCCAGTAAAGACTGGCTAGATGTAGCAAACTCGTCTCTCCTTTCCTCAGTCCAGGGAAGAGGATGTGGGGGCATGGAGGAAAGAGGTGCTCATTCAGATAAAACTACCCAGGAATGCCAATGTCTCCCAGGCCACCCACTATCCTGGGAATTTTGAGAACGTTTGTCTTGTGTCCCAGCCCCCACGCAGGGGAGAATCTTAGTAGGCAATACCAAGGTGGGAGCCAATCAGTGCTGTCTGAAGTAGCCTATTCTTCCTTCCCACTGACAGTCCCAGAATCAAAGGGTCGTTTGTTTGTTTACTTATTTAATTTTAAACAGAGAGAGAAACATCAATTTGTTGCTCCACTTATTTATGCATTCATTGGTTGATTATTTTTTAAATAATATTTTTAATTGATTTTAAAGAGGAAGGGGGAGAGAGCGAGCGAGAGAGGGAGAGAGAGAGATTGAGAGAGAAACATTAATGATGAGAGAGAATCATGGATCGGCTGCCTCCTGCACACCCCCTACTGGGGAGGAGGGAATTGAGCCCACAACCCGGTCATGTGCTCTTGGCCTGAACCTAGGACCCTTGAGTCTCTTTAGTCCATAGGCCGCCACTCTATCCACAGAGCCAAACTGGCTAGGGCCGTTGGTTGATTCTTGTATGTGCCCCGATGGGAAATCACACCCACAGCCTTGGCATACCAGAAGGATGCTCTGGTTAGAGCATCCCAGCCAGGGCTAGAATCAAAGGATCTCTATGGAAGGTGGGGATGGGGAAGGAGCAGTTTTCAGTTTTGCTGTTTGGAGGGATGTCCAGGGTTCTCTGAGGAAAGATGCGACATAATTAACCCTGTATTTGGGGACAGTAAGGCTATGTGGAATTGGGACAGCTGGTCACTTTTCCTCTGGTTCTCTGACTCGGTTTGTCTTGATCTCCACATCTCTCTTTGGCTTTAGCCTGACTCACCTGTGTTCTTCCATTAACTAGTAGCCTGACTACCAGCCACTCTGGCATCCTGGCTCCTTAGGTCCTGGCTTAGTTGCCCAGGCTAGTCCTGCTGTGGCGGTAGAGGTGGGAGGGGAGGAGCTGATGGGGACTAGGAAGACCTTCTTCCTGTCTCAGGCCTAAAGCCCTTGAGTGCATGCAGGCTTCCCTTATTGGGGTCAGGAGGAACCGGAGGAGGCACATGGGGAGAAATAAGAGGGATGAGGTAACAAAACAAAACAAAACAAAACAAAAAACTAGAGAAGACGAACAGAAAGTTGGCGGCGGGAGACTCCCCGGGAGCAGGGTAGCCAAAGCCATTGTAGAGGAAAGGAGGGGAGGGAGGGTCCCGCCGGCTCTGACAGCCTAGCCCGGCTGAGGTCCCTGGGTTTCTGGTCTCCTCCCAGCGGCTCTTTCTTTCCAGGGCCTCTCCGCGTTAAGACGTGTGACCCCTCCTCTGTCTGGCTCTCGGCAGTAGCCCGGGGTCTCTTCAGCTCCAGCTTGGCTATGGTCTCCAGCTCAGCTCCCAGCCTGGCCTCTCACTGGGCGGTGCTCCAGGCGCCCCGCCCCCGAGGAGGGCTATTGGTGGAAATGTGTCGAGGAGGCGGGGTCTAGCCAGCCTGCGAGAGCCCGATTAGTTGCGGCGAACTCGAGGCGGACCGGAGGCGGGTCCGACCGGGAGGCGGGAGGGGCTGCTGGGGCCCGGCCCAGACCTCCCGGCGGTCGCATTGTTTTCCTCCGCGGACCCGCGGCGGGATTGGGGGCTGCGACTGGGCTTGCGGGACTGGACAGCGCCCGGGAATCCAGATCCAAGCTCCGTCCAACTCGTACGCTCATCACACCTCGCCAGAACCCCAACGACGGATCGCGAAGTCGGCGCGGTGCGGGGCCGCTGCCCGCCCGCTGCCCTCTCGACCCCGCTAGCTCGGATCTCGGAGCAAGTACCCAGGAACTGGGACAGGGCTGCAGGGAGGCAGGGAGGACTGGGCGCGGCTGGCTGGAGGCAAGATTCCTAAGTGCGCGAGGCACCCGGGAGATGCCAGTGCGCCGTGTGCCTGGCTGGCAGAGAGGGTCGGTGGAGTTGGGGTGCGCGGAGGGGGCTGCAGAGCGCGTCACTGTACGGTCGGCGCAGGGTCTGGGCGCCTCTGCCGACCGCGTCCTGTCTCCTGAATTGGGGAGCGCGAAGATGGGTGATTTGAGGCGCGCACTGTGCGGAGGGTGGAAAACCTGGTCCCTTGCCTCCCCATCAGAGAAACTAAGGCTCCGTGACCCGCGTAAAACCAGGTCCTCTTGATGCCCCTGCGAGGATGGGAAGGGGGGACGCGTCGTTTCGGACTTGGTGTCACGGCTGCACCTCTGTCCTTGGGCTTGCACCTCCCAAGGGGTTGGCCCCGGCACAGTGTCGGGGAATGGGGTCCTCCAGAAACATCAGTCCCAGAGCCATCTCCTTCCCGCACCCCACTCTGTCCGGGGCTTTGTTAGACATAGGTCTCCCGAGGAGGAGAGACGAGCTGGTGACTGCATCCGAGCCTGCCGATCCGGGTCGGCGCTGGCCCCGGACCCGCCCTCGTCGGTTCCCAGCCTCTGACCCTGTTTCCCTGGCCTCGGAGACCCGCCTCTGCTCCCCCACCCCCGCTTCCATCCCTGCTTGGTCTGCGCTTGCAGGCCCCTCCAGCCCCTCCTCCCGCTAACGTGGCTCTGGGACCCGGTCCCGGCCCAGACTCTGCTACCCGCCCCTCTCGGAGCCTCGGATCCAGTGAGGGGGAGACACGTCTAGCCCCTGGCCCCGGGCCCACCGATGCGAGGCGATGGACACCTGGGTTGTCCTCGTTGGGGGCTGGGCGGGAGGGAGGGTAGGTGTGAGCTGGGGGCTGAGAGCTGAGGGTGGGGAAATGTCTTCAAGGTGCGAACGCGTCTGTTCCGCGAGGCTCCTCGGCGCGCCCCCCGCTCCCTCAGAGGAAGGTGGACTGGGGCGGGCGGCCAGCCGGAGGGCTTCCTGCTATTGTCCCCAGCCCGGGCTCCCCTTCTCCATCTCGTCCCCAGCCCCCGCTAGACTCTGGCTTTGACCTCGGCCACTCCCCAGAGGTGGCTTCGGGGCCAGGAGAGGAGAGAAAGGCTGTTTCCTCTTTCCAGCAAGGGAAGAGGAGGGGGAGAGAAGACGGCCAGGCCTCCCCCAATCGCCTCAGATGGGGGTATGGAGCAGCTGGGATTGGTCCCAGCAGGATAAGCCTGTCCCCAGGCTGCTCAGATGCTGCTCCCCCAAAACAGCTAAGGAAAGCCCTCTTAAAGCTATATCATAGTTAAGTCTAGGGGCCCATGCAAAGGCCAACCAAGTGTTTTCAGAGGCTGGACCGAGGTGGGGGGTGGGGTGGAAGGAGATTGGGTGAGAGGGAGGCATGGCCTGCTCGCTCAGGGAAGAAGGAAGGGGATGGGGATGCCTGATATCAACATTTTGCCTAGAAATGAAGAGCATGTAAATGAGATGCAAATTAGCCTCTATTGTCCCCAGCTAGGGCGCTTTTGCTAAGAAGGCTGCTGGATTCTGAGGGTTTTAGCGTGGAAGTGGTCATCATGCCCCACAAACTCTCCCAGTTACCTCTTTCCCAAGACTGGTCCTGCAGTTTCAGCAGTTTCTGACTAGGAGCCAGCCCCAGCCCCTGCCCTCACATCTCTGGGCATGAAGCTGCCAGCACCTTCGTAACCAAGCTCAATGTCAACACACACACACACACACACACACACACACACACACCCCAGCATCTCTATCCTAGTCTCACTAGACTTCTGAATATTCACATTTACTTTTAAGGGATGTGGTAAGGAGGTGTAGTAACACAGTCTCTTCCCTCCTCTGTCCCTCCTTCCATCAGGTCAAAGGTCTTCTATCCTCAAACCCCAACAGCAGTCATCACCCAGGTAAGGAAAGGTGATGAGGGCGGGGGATGGAAGCTAGCATGGCCTGGGCGCAGGCAGAGAGAGGGTCTGGATGTTCTCCCCACTTGCCACAGATCAAAGTTGTTTCCTGGGTGAAGATACTTGTTGCCCAGGGCAACTTGGGGCGGGGGCAGGAGGGTAAGGATAGGAGACAATCTGTGTCCCTCCCTACCTCTTCCCCTGGGAGTCCCAGCATCCAGAAACATGGTGGAAGTGTGGGGGAGGGAGACTTGGCTTTTTAGCGCCAGAGGGTCGTTAGCTAGCTGACTGCTCTGCCTCCAGGGAGGGGGGGGGTCATCTAGGCGTTACTACCCCTTCCCCTCCTCTAGCTCTCTCGAGACCCCATCTGACGTCAATCTCCCCATCAGTGACGCTGGAGTGGGGGTGGGTACACTTGGGTCCTGGCTCCAAGAGTGGAATTGCTGAGGAGATGGAATGGGCTGGGCCTGGAAGGGGGCATGGCCGGATGGGCAACTAAGGACTGTAAAAGGTAGCTGTCTGTCCACAAAAGAAAGGATTCTCACCCTTTCTGACCTGATTTCTGGAACCTGCTCAGACCCTTACTTCAATTTCAGGGGAGGCAGGGAGTTGGTGTACACCTCCCACTGTGGGTCAGAGAGGGGAGGCTGATGGGTGGGAAGGGAGGTTGTCTCACCATCCCTCCCACCCTGCCCTTCTTTCCCTGGACTATGATTGCCTGCCTGTCATTTGAATAATTTATATTTCCATTTTGAGGTAGCCCGAAGGGGGAAGGAAGAGAAAGAGGGACATGTGCAGCCATTTCTCCTCACCAGTGTAGCCCCTTCTATCCCTGGCTCCTCACAGGGGGTGTGTCTGCACTTCCCCCTCCCCCCATTAAGTAGAAGCACTGGTTCTTAGGAGCCCGGAGGGAGCAGGGGGATAGAGAGGCTGGGAAGGGGCACAGTGGTCGGGCAGACAGCTGCAGCCAGAGCTAAATTTAGCCTCTGATCTGGCTTTGATGCAGATTCATTTTTGGCTAAGACAGCAGCAACTCCCCTCACTCCCCCCCCCCCCCCAGCTTCTCCCTAGCAATGGGGAGGGCCCCTGAAACATGAGTTTAGACCGGGACAATGACCCTTAGGCTGCCTTCCCCAGCTGTGCTCTTCCTCAACCCTAAAGAGGACAGTGGCTATCTCACAGCTGCCTCTGCCCGGGCTCAGTGCCTGTGGTGCTTCCAGGGTGCCCTGGGGGTCTGAAATGTAGGGGGAGTCAGACATGGTGCCCTCTTCCTCCTCCCAGTGCCAAGGAGTCACTATTTATAATTTTAAGGCTTTAGTGTCTAATTATAGCTGGGAAGGGGTTAGCAAGAGGGGGGCCAGGAGGTGTCATCTACTGAATGTCCCAGGCCCAGTCTGGAGTGAGGATAGGCTGAGTGAGAAGGCTGGGAGGGGAGCGGGGTGTCCTGTCCTTACCTGGGGTCATGCAGGCAGGCCTCGCACCAGCCAGCCTGGGCCAGTTGGAGAGGGTAGGGCCTTGAGTGACAGTGACAGTTGGTTGGAGGAAGGCAGTGCCAGAGAGAGGGTTCTTTCCCCCATTCCCTAGGGTCTTCTGGGGATAGACCAGGGGGAGGAGCCTGCCTGCTTCCAGGGTGGAGAGAATTGGGCCCTGCCCCCACTGTTCTCTGTGTCCTCTTTCAGGGCCAGCATATGGGTGAGTGGGCACCCCCTGGGGCCTGAGCTGCCCCGCACAGGATGCCCCGTGCCCCCTACTTCATGCCCTTGCTGCTCCTGCTGCTGCTGCTCTCACTTCCCCACACCCAGGCCACCTTTCCCCGGGATCCCCTCCCTCTGCTGATCTCTGACCTGCAAGGTGAGTGCCCAGTACCACACTCTTGGGGTGTGAGCTTAGAAATTGGACACTGAGGCCCGGCCGGCATAGCTCAGTGGTTGAGTGTTGACCTATGAACCTGGAGATCACGATTTGATTCCCATTCAAGCCATATGCCCAGGTTGCAGACTAGATCCCCAGTGTGGGGCGTGCAGAAGGCAGCCGATCAATGATTCTCTCTCATCATTGATGTTTCTATTTCTCTCTCCCTTCCTCTCTGAACTCAATAAAAAAATAAATAAAAAATTAAAAGAAATTAAACACTGAGACCTATGTGTGGGAGGCAAGGTGCAGGAAGGCTCCCAGCCTCAGTGAAGCTCAGAGCCTGACCAGCAAAAGGGGAGCAAACAGATAGAGAGAGCTGGCACCTCGCTTCAGTCACTTCTTATTCCTGGGCCAACTTTCTTCACTTTGAGGCAGCATCGTATGGTGGTTAAGAACATGACTCTCAGCCAGACCAAACCTGAACAGGTGGGAATCCTGCTAAGTTGCTCACTAGCTATGTGACCTTGCTCTAGTACTTTACCCTTTCTTTGCCTCAGTCTCCTCATCTGCAAAGTGCAGACAATAGTATTCCACCTCATAGAGTTATTTAGGGATTAAATTAGGTAGTACATGTAAAGTGCAAGGGCTATCTGGCACAAAGTGAATGCTTTCTACGTGTTTACCATTATCATTAGCTACAAAAGGCAGGCTTGGGACTAGTTCAGTGGTTCCCAGTACCTTTCACGTCCCTCTCCACCACTTGTACCAATACTATTACTAAGCCCACGTCCTACTGTGAGGGAATCCATAAACCCACTTTTTCTGAGAATTTTATCTATTTCAGGTTCCTGTTTAGAGTAATTTTAAGGATGAAGGAACTGCACTCGGGTTATTGGGAATAACTACTAGGGGAGAGATAAGATAGCAACTACTTATCTGTGCCAGACACAGTTCTAAGCACTATGCAAATGTTAAACCATCTACCCCTGAACTCTAGACTCCCTTTGAGTACTGATGACTGTGATTTCCATGATCAGGTCAGGTGAGTGCTGTAGTGGTCAGAGGAGGCAGAAACCTTGGAATGCTGAGGTGGCCTGTGAGGGGCCTTGAGGGAAGGGTGCAAAGAGAGGTCTGGGAGAAATGGGGTGAGTAAATGCTCCAGAATGGACAGAGTACATTGTGGGCACAAAAGAGAATCACTAGCCCTAAGGCAGCACCAAGAAGGGACTGGGCTCAGCTCTGGAGCCTGACAGCTGAATCCAGGTACCTGCTCCTTCCAAGGTAAATGAGCTATGCAAATTCCATAATGTCTTTAAGCCTCAAGCTACTCATCTGTAAAATGGGACCACCATTACTACCTACCTCATAGGGTTGTTGTATTGCGACAATGCACCTAAGATGCTAACACAGAGGTTGGCAGAGGTTAAGTGCTCAGAGTTAGCTGGTATTATTTTTCTTAATAGGTTACTTAATTAATGCCTCACAACTCATCTCACATATCCACTGTGTCCGTGGCTGGGTTTCATCTGGTCAGAGAGGGTGTTGAGGGAGTGTGTCAGCTCTTGGCTGGCTCTCAGCACCCACCTCTCCGTGCCTTCCAGGTACTTCCCCATCATCCTGGTTCCGGGGCCTGGAGGATGATGCTGTGGTTGCAGAACTTGGGCTGGACTTCCAGAAATTTCTGACCTTGAACCGGACCTTGCTAGTGGCTGCCCGGTAAACTAGCAGCGGCACAGTTGTGGGGCTGACACACATGCTCCTGGGACATGGACATGCTGGGACCCAGAGCACACATGCCAAGGCATGGAGGAAGGGGGAGGGTAGAGAGCAGGAGGTTCGCACTGCTTGTCCCTGAGCAGCTGAACGTGGACAAGGGTAGGACCTAGGAGCTCAGGTGGGTGCCTTGGCTTGTCTCTGATCCTCTTTACCTGTCTCCTCAGGGATCATGTTTTCTCCTTCGATCTACAAGCTCAAGAAGAAGGGGAGGGACTGGTGCCCAACAAGGTGAGGGGCCGGTTGGGAGGAGGTGCACGCAGAGATGAGGCTGGGGAGGGTCTAATGGGAGCCAAGGGGGTGGGAAAAAGAATCCAAAAGAAGCACTATGTAGGCGGGGTCCAGGCTGCCCCACGATTTTCCCTCTCCCGCTTCTCCCTTCAGTATCTAACATGGAGGAGCCAGGACATGGAGAACTGCGCTGTGCGGGGGAAGCTGACGGTGAGGAGGGGAGGAGATCACCCTGTCTCCAGGCTCTGCCCTAGCAGTCTCGCCCTGTGCCCAGTTTCCTACCCCTCATCTCAGGACCCAGAGGAAAACGTGCAGGAAAGAGAATGAATGGTTTTTAGCTTCTTTCACTGCTTCACAAAAAAGAAAAGTGAGGCTCCAATGAAGGACTTGCCCAGGCCAAGGGCTAGTGAATAGCTTAGTTAGAACTTTACCCCACGTTGATCTGACTGTTCAAGGGGAGTGGACTTACTTCCTGTGACCCCCTGTCCCAGTCCCAGGGACCCTGTCACTGACATAGAGGTTTGTGTTCTCTAGGACGAGTGCTACAACTACATTCGTGTTCTCGTTCCCTCGGACTCGCAGACACTCCTTGCTTGTGGAACGAACTCATTCAGCCCCGTGTGCCGCAGTTATGGGGTACAAAGGCGAGAGTGCGGGGGTCAGGATGGGTATGGGAGGAAAACTCAAGTGGACAGTTTGTTGCGGACAGACCAGTGGGGGTGGGGGAGTGGGAGTGCCCAGGGTTCAGGGGTCCAGTCCAGAAGGGGTGGGGGAAGGAAGTAGGCGATGGAGCCTGACTCTAAGACCCCAAGGGTTCCAAGAACCTGTTCCCTCTGTTTCCAGATAACTTCGCTGCAGCAGGAGGGTGAGGAGCTGAGTGGGCAGGCCCGATGCCCCTTTGATGCCACCCAGTCCAACGTAGCTGTCTTTGCAGGTGAGCACCTGGGCATGCGCGAAGCAGGCATGTGGCTGGAGGGAGCTCCCACTTTAGCCCCTCTCCCAATTTGGTCTTTCCCCCATGCTCCTGAATGGAGGGCTGGGGTAGAGGCCAGTGTCAGACTGAGGTAGGGGTGTGGGAGGCCCAAGAAGAGCCAGAATGCAGATCCTCTGACTCCACCCTACCCCTCCCTCCAGAGGGCAGCCTGTATTCAGCCACAGCTGCAGATTTCCAGGCCAGTGACGCTGTAGTTTACAGAAGCCTTGGCCCTCAGCCCCCACTCCGCTCAGCCAAGTACGACTCCAAGTGGCTCCGAGGTCAGGGCGGGCCTGGGGGAGGGAGGCTGCTCTTGGGGAGGAGGTGCATGGGGCGGACCGTGGCAGGGAGCAGGCAGTGTCCATGTATGCAGAGGGGAGAGGCTGCAGGGCCAGGAGTTTCTGAGCAGGTACTGATACTCTTCCCTACCCTTTCCTGGCACTCCCCCTCAGAGCCACACTTTGTCCATGCCTTGGAGCATGGAGACCATGTCTACTTCTTCTTCCGAGAGGTCTCCGTGGAGGACACCCGGCTGGGAAGGGTAAGGAGGTGGTGGGCACCTGGGGTGGGTAGCTGAGGGTTCTGCTGGATCCTGTGAAGGCAGAGTCAGGGGACAGCTCCTGAGCCTGGTCTCCATAATGCAATCCCCTAGACTCTGGGCCCCCAAGTTGGAGCAACCCTAGCTCTCTGCCCCCATATCCTGCTGTGTCCCTCATCCTTAACCCAGAATGACCTCGTGCAGCATACCCTTCCTTGCTCCATCCCTAACATGTGTGTCCTGGTGCTCTAACTCACTGCATTCCTCTCATCTCGCTGGCCCTGAGGTTGTTTCTCACTGTTCTCCCCTTGTCCCCAACTGTCCCCCTTCAGGTACAGTTCTCGCGTGTGGCCCGTGTGTGTAAGCGTGACATGGGCGGCTCACCGCGGGCCTTGGACCGTCATTGGACATCCTTCCTGAAGCTTCGGCTCAACTGCTCTGTCCCTGGGGATGCCGCCTTCTATTTTGACGTCTTACAGGCCTTGACTGGGCCTGTGAACTTGTATGGCCGCCCTGCTCTCTTTGGGGTCTTCAGCACCCAGACCAATAGGTTGGTATTAGACTAACCAATGTGGCCCAGTCTGTCCCCTGCCCCACCAGCATCCAAGCTCCTCTTTCAAAGTTTACTGATGGCGTCAGTGAGGGGATATTCCATTCAAAACCAGTTGCTGTTTTGCCCATCCTTTTTCTCCTAGCATGGCATCCAGGGCACCCCACCCTCTCAGGCTCTGCCCCCTAATATGGTGCATGAAGGGTAGCTGCCATGTCTTATCTGGGAGGAGCTGTGCTGTCTCTTCTAACACCTAGCCCGCATCCTTTTCTGGCTTCCTCAGCATCCCTGGCTCTGCAGTCTGTGCCTTCTACCTGGATGATATTGAACGTGGGTTTGAGGGCAAGTTCAAGGAGCAGAGGAGTTCGGATGGGGCCTGGACCCCTGTGTCTGAGGACAGGGTCCCCTCCCCCAGGTACCCAGGATGGGGTGGGTTTTGTGGGTCAGAATCAAGCAGTGTCTGCTCTTAAAATGGGGTTGTAAGGAAAGGGAAAGGTGTCCAGTGCCTGGGGAGGAGGCTGTGGTGTGTTGGCAGTGGGACTGGCAAGCTGCAACTGGGAAGGGAAGCAGTAGTGTGAGTGTGTGGAGGGGAAGCAAGGGCTACCCGTCATGTTTAGGAGCAGTGTGTGTGGGCAGCACAGAGCCTACGTCCCAGCTCCCTGCCCTAAGGCTGCCCCTTCCCATGTGTCCACCAGGCCAGGATCCTGTGCAGGAGTGGGTGTAGCTGCCTTATTCCCCTCTTCTCGAGATCTCCCTGATGATGTCCTGACTTTCATCAAGGCTCACCCACTGCTGGACCCCACTGTGCCACCTGCCACCCACCAGCCTCTCCTTACCCTCACCAGCAGGTATGGGGCTAAAAAAAACACTGACCACTACCCTCCCATCTCAGCCACTCCCCTTTTCCGACCCCACCAGGTAAATCACAGTGGCGGGAGGAAGTACCCATGAAAGTGGAAGGGAAGGGAAGCCCTGGGTTGGGGAAGGACCCAGGAGTGGGTACCAGGACACATGGGCTGTCCTTGGAGCACCAAGCTTCCCCTAGCGGGTTGCCCTGACCTCAGGCTTGTTTCTCCAGGGCCCTACTGACCCAGGTAGCTGTGGATGGCACGGCTGGTCCCTATCGTAACACCACAGTCCTGTTCCTTGGCTCCAATGATGGAACAGTGCTGAAGGTGCTGCCCCCAGGGGGACAATCTGGAGGCCGGGAACCCATCCTGTTGGAAGAGATCAATGCCTACAGCCCCTCCCGGTGAGGATATGAGGCCTTTGTCTGGTGGGCGGCCTGCAGAACAGGAATGGGATGTGAGATGGTAGATGGGGATGTGGGAATGGGGTGGGAGCTCCAACATTGGCTTCTATAGGGCAGAAGCTACGGCGTAGAGGGGCTTGGTGAGAAGCTGGACAGTGTGGTGGGGCAGGGTGGGCACTCAGGGACATCAGCTCCATGAGCCATACTTAGTTGCTTGTGCCTCTCACCACGTTCAGGGGAAAAAGAACCTCACCAGGCCTGCCCCTCTTTGATTCCTTTGGCCTCACCCTAGGTGCAGTGGGAAGCGGGCGGCCCAAACAGCACGGCAGGTGATAGGACTGGAGCTGGACACTGAAGGTCACAGGCTCTTTGTGGCTTTTTCTGGCTGCATCATCTACCTCCCTCTCAGCCGGTGTGCCCGGCATGGAGCCTGTCGGAGGTGAGAGGGGCCTGAGGCCGGGCCCTGCCTGGGTGGGCTCCCTGGGCCAGCAGGAACTCTGGAATGCAGGCACTGGGGGGAAATACAGGGGATGGTTGGTGGGGAGATGCCTCCAGCATTCTGCAGGGGCACAGGACCTAGGGTCTGGAATAGGGTTTGGGCCGGATAGGATGGGAATACTGGGCTAAAAGCCTTCTGTAGGCCAGGGTGAGAGTAGAAGAGGCAGGTGAATGGAATGTGATTAGAATGGAGAAGGTCCCAGCCTCACATGACTCAGTTTTCCGTAGGAGCTGTCTGGCTTCTCAGGACCCATACTGTGGATGGCATAGCTCCAGGGGCTGTGTGGATATCAGGGGACCTCGTGGGTAAGTGAGGGGCTCCCGGGTCTCCTAAGGAGAAAGTTCCCACCATAAGGGAGGAAGCTGAGGGCCCGGGTGGGGGGTGGAACTGCACTGAGTCATCGCCATGTCCTCCTAGGACTGATGTGGATCCAGCTGGGAACCAGGAGTCCATGGAGCACGGTGACTGCCAAGGTAAACGGAAGGGGAGGCTGCAGCTCCAGCCTTAGCTGCACGTGGCTCCGAGGGCCATGGATACTGTGCAGGCAGGGGTCTTGTTCCTTCTGTGAAAATCCCTGTTCACGAAGCTTTCCCCGGCCCCCATCTTTGCCCTGTCCCTTCACAGACGGAGCCACCGGGAGTCAGTCTGGCACAGGGAACTCTGCTTACGGTGAGTCTTGTCCCAACTTCACTTCCCTCACTCATCCCACACTCACTCAAGTCTGTGCCCATGGCAGCAGCAGACCAGCACCCTGGACACCCGGAGAGAGTCAGAGGACAGGGTCAGCATCTTCCAAATACCCAGCAGATAGCTCAGTGGTGGGCACGCGATAGGGTGCTTAATCGTTTTTGAACACATAACTGAACGTCCTGCATGGTGAGCCCTTCCCCGCAGCCCAAGGAAACTAGCGACTGGAGTTCTGGGCCTTTGGGTTCCAACTGGGGGCGGGCGGGAGAGAGCTGCTCCGTGGGTGTCAGTGGAGAGCAGGAGCCTCACTGGCTCTGACCTGGTCTCTGTCACCAGTGCTTCTGGGTCCTGGCCCTTCCCCCGAGACCCCCAGCCCCCCCAGTGAAGCCCACCCCCGGCCCCAGGCTTCCACCCTTGGAGCTCACACTCAGGGTAAGGGGGCCGGCTGGGAGGGACAGGAGTGCCGTGTGGGGCTGCCGGTTCTGGAAGAATCCTAAGCCCTTTAGCGTCCCGTGTCTGGTGCTCACTAATGCCTGTTTGGAGCCTCCCCGCCCCACAGGTGGGCATCGGCCCCGCCTCCTCCCGCTGGGGCAGCTTGGCAGTTGCTCTTGTCTTGGCTGCAGGGGCCGGAGCTGGGATGGGGACTCCCCAGCCCGGGCGCCAGCTTGTGTCTGCGGGTGGTGACGGGCCGTGCTGGAAGGGTCGGGGAGGGGTCCCGAGGAGTGCGGGGTGGAGCCGAGCAGCGGCCCGGGGAAACCTGCACCTTGCCGCCCAGCCCTCCGGCCGCTCAGCCTCCTCCTCCCTCTCGGTTGGCAGGCGTGCGCCGCGACCTCCCCGCAGCCTCGGCCGCCCGCTCGGTGCCCATCCCGCTGCTCCTGGCCTGTGTGGCCGCGGCCTTCGCCCTGGGCGCCCTGGTCTCCGGCCTGCTGGTCTCCTGCGCTTGTCGCCGCGCCCACCGACATCGGAGCAAGGACCTGGAGACGCCCGGGCTCCCGCGCCCCCTCTCCCTCCGCAGCCTGGCCCGGTTGCACGGGCCGGGCCCGGAGCCGCCGCCGCCCGCCAAGGACGGAGACCCCGCGCCGCCGCCCCAGCTCTACACCACCTTCCTGCCTCCGCCCGAGGCCGGGTCCCCGCCGGACCTCGCCTGCCTGCCCACCCCGGAGTCCACGCCCGAGCTGCCGGCCAAGCGCCTCCGCCCCGCGGGGGGCCCCTGGGAGTGGAACCAGAACGGGAACAACGCCACCGAGGCCCCCGGCCCCGCGCGCGGGAACGCGGCCGGCGGCTCGGCGCCCCGCGTGCTGGTGAGGCCGCCGCCGCGCGGCTGCCCGGGGCGGGCGGTGGAGGTGACGACCCTGGAGGAGCTGCTGCGCCACCTGCACGCCCCGCCGCCGGCCCCGCGGGCGCTGCCCCTGGAGCCCGCCCCGGCCCCCGCCCCCGCCCCCGCCCGGCCGGCCGGCTCCCGCCTCCTGCCCCGCGAATGCGCGCCCCCCCTGCGGCTGGACGTGCCCCCGGACGGGCAGTGCCCGAGGCCCCCCGGCCGGCCGGCCCCCGCTCCCCGGCTCGGGGTGGGCGGCAGCCGGAGGCCGCCCTTCTCCTCCCACCGGGCGCCCCCCGCCCTGCTCACTCGCGTGCCCTCGGGGGGCCCCTCCCGGGACTCGGGGAGACACCTGTACCTGGGCCGCCCCGAGGGCTACCGGGGCCGCACCCTGAAGAGAGTGGACCTGCAGAAGCCCCGGTCGCCCCCGAAGCTGTCCCCGGTCGCGCCCCCCGCCCCGCTGGCCGTCCCCGGCGGCGGCCATTTTAACTTGTGAAGGAAGCCGGGAGCGGACCGGCCTCCCAGGACAGGCCCTCCCCGCCCCACACCTGCGGCCTTCCCGGACCCGAGGCGCCGGGCCCTCCCGCCTCGGGCTTATTTATTGACTGTCTTCCCCGCTGTCCCCTCGAGAGCGGCGCGGGGGACGGAGCCTGCCCCTCAGCGAGCCAGCTTTCCTGGAGGGGCCGGCCCGCCCCGCTCCCCTCCCTCAGCCGAGCTGCCTTAACTCGCCCTCTGGGCTTCCTCCCTGGCTGGGCCCCGGGCGGGCCGCAGGCGGACGGACGGACGGACGGGGCTGGGGCCACGCGCGTCGTGACTGATCCTCGGACCTCCTGGGAGGGCCTCCTACCGTGTAGGAGCCTTCGCTCCCCAATACAGCTGTTCCCCGAGCCGCCGCTTCATTCCCGCGCCGGGGTGTGGGGGGGGGGAAGAGGGGGGGGTCGGGGGGCTCCCTCCCGGCGCCTTCGCCCCTGCATCTTCGGCCTCCCGAGTAATGGGGTGGCTGCAGTCCCACCGGGGTTCATCAGGAAAGGTTTCCTCAAGATTAGGAAAAAAAAAAAAAAAAAAAGGTGTGGCGGTGCCTCCGGGCCCAGGAGACCCCAGGTGAAGTCCGGGTGGGGGGGCGAGGGCTCTAGGAGCCCGCTTCTGGGCTGAGGTAAGAGGGACTTTTTCCTGGCTTGTCCCGTCGGGTGGGGGAGGTTATTTTTGGAGAAAGAAAATGAAGCCGCCCCGTAAGTGATTTAACTTTCACCTCAGGAAATCTGGTCCTAAAGAGAATTCCAAGGGTCTAGTTTGCATGAGGGGGACGCTGCGAAAAAACCGCAAAGGATTCGGTCCTGCTGGAGCCCGGGGTCGGCCCCAGCTGTTCCCTAAGGAGCAGTTTCCCTTCGCGGAGCCGGAGGGGGGTCGAGCGCGGGGGTCGTGCGCATGCGCGGCGTCTCGCCACGCCTGGGGCCGCACGCGATCGTCATGATGTTCCTCCGGCTGGGACTGGCTGTAGATACCTGTCAGTTACCCCCGGGGACCAATGGGAGGGACGAACGGGACCGCCTGCTCCGCCCACTACCTCGCGCTGAGGACACTGAAGGCCTCGCGCCAGCTGTGGCTACTTTTGCGGATTTACAAGTCGTGTTTTTCGCCCGCGCGTGGCCGGAGTTATCCGCCGGGTTGGAGCCCTAGGCCCCCCCGCGCTGGCGCCGCCTGGAGGCCGGGTCAAGCCCTGCAGCTAAGGACGCCTCCGGTTCGCTGCCTTTAGGCGTTCATGCCTTCTCGGGGAAACCGCCAAGAACAGCTTGGAGAACCCTGGGATTGTTTCTACTTTGTGACCTGACAAGTCAAAGTTCTGCCCTGAGTGGTTTTCCTCATGTAAGAAAAAAAAAAAAAATGGGGTTGTTTGAGAGGCTCAAGCACGACAATGTCTAAAAACTTTCTAAAGGAGAAAGCATGGTGGCTGTGACGTGGTTTCCTCCAAACTCAGGCGTAGGCTATTCCTCACTTGTGACCTCCCGCTGAGTAATGTTTCCCCTTGATCCTTACAACCTCCAGCTACAGATTTTGCCCTCCAGGTTTTGAAATGCCTTCCGGACACTGCGCACACCTCAGCGTGCCGGGCCACACTGCCCTCCAGTCTGCGCTGCCTGGAGCTCTGCGCCGCTTGGAGGTTGCAGAGGGCCTCTAGGTCTGTTTCCCCGCGTTAGGTGCCTTCCTGAAACCAAGATGCTTAAAACCACTGCTAGCTTCCCGGATGGTGGAGGAGAGCCAGGACGGGGCGGAGCATCCCCCCAGGCACCCGGCTTCTTTATCCTCTTCAAACCTAGGTGTTCAGCCGGCTCAGGGGCCCCGTGGGTGAGCCTGGACCTACGAACCAGAAGGTCCCTGGTCAGGGCGGCGGCTGCTCCGCTGGGGGCGGGCAGGAGGCAGCCGGTCAATGATTCTCTCTCGTCATTGATGTTTCTACCTCCCTCTCCCTCTCCCTTCCTCTCTGAGATAAATAAAAATATATTTTTTAAAAACCCAAGGTGTTAAAGCCAGATTAAAGAAAAAAAAATTTAAGGCTGCATGCACCCCTTTCACACGCCTCTGAGGGACAGGGAAAGGGGTGTAAGTGATCCTTAGTTTAAATACAGACCCAAAAGAGAAGCCCAAGAGAGACTGAACCTGTGCCTGCAGGCAGCAGCAATTTACAGGTGGAAGTCCTGGTTTCAGTTTAGTTGTGAAGGGCGGTCACTTATTATCTATAAAGCATGGAGACTTCTCTGGGGGTGCAGGACCTTCTCAGAGCCAGTGAAAGCAACTATGTTGCAGTGAGAGCAACAGTCCTTGGGCTCCGCCAGTTAATATTTGTGTGTGTGACCTTGGTAATGCAACTGCCATATCTAAGCCTCAATTTCTTTTGTAAAGTACGGAAAGAACATAGGGCAATGGGTTTGTAAAGCAGCATATAAATATATGGGTTTAAATTAAGTGCTCTGTGGGAAATGGGTATTTGCCCCAAATAGACTACTACCAAGTATGCAATTCATGCAAACTCACGATATACCTCATCCTGACAGACAGTAGTGAATAGTAAATTAAGGGGATGAATTCAAAGAAAGTAGTATCCCTGACAATAGAGGGATAAACATGACCCCAAGTAAGGAATCGGCGGACAGTCTTTTTAAAAAATTAGGATATCAGCTCAAACTTTGTCTTTAGAAAAACTAGAATGTGCCAAAAGGAGGATGAAGTTGTCATCCCGAGGGATTACTAAGCTGATTTCTCAGAGGTATCCTGGGAGGTTATGGAGAAACCAGGGCCCCAGTAGGCAGAGTTCATCAGCTTGTGGAAGGCTTTGGGGACCTGAACCACAGAAGGTTCCACAGTCACAAAGCTTGAAAAGCTGTTAAGCATCTTGGGTTCTTTGGGAGCTAAGCCACAGGGGTCCAAGCTATTATTGTCTCTCAGATTTATGTCCCCTTGATGCCACTACCCCACACTTGGGAACCACACAGGTATGAGTCACTCTCTGCTACTTAATTCGGCAGCTGACCCTTTAGTACTGTTGACTCATAAAAATGTAAGGTTACATGTATGAGAGAAAGGTTCAAGTACATGGATGAAACATATGGAGCCTATGAATCCAAAAGATCACCTACTTTTACCAGGAATATTAGGGTCCAAACAGGAAATAGATGGTATTTTCTAAATAATGAAGGGCTGTTTTTAATTTATTGGAGAGAGAGAAACATCGATGTGAGAAACACCGATGGGTTGCCTCATGTACGCACCCTGATCCCGCAACTGGCACATGTGCCCTGATGGGGAATTGAACTCTCAACCTTCTGGTGTATAGGATGACGCTCCAACCAACTGAGCCACACCAGTCAGGGCATGAAGGGCTATTTTTAAAAACTGTGGGCAAGGGATGGATGGGTCAGTAACTGGAGGCTAGTAACAGCCTTAGGCCTGAAAAGTCAAAGAAGGGTAGTGGTTACTAGCAGCTGGAAGGAGAAATGGCCTTGAGAAAAGCAGTGACCTTTAATCAAAGGATACAGCTAGGCCCAGGTGACCCCAGGGGAGTGGAGTCTTTCCCTTCCCAGTCTTCTGCCAGAGTTCTCTATTGGCTGAATCCATTATGAAGCCAAAGCGCAGGGAGCCCATTAATGAAATTCATGCAGGTTAGTCTCCAAGGATAGAGAATAAAATACAGGAGAGAGGAGAGGAATCTGGAAGGAATGAGAAGATATCCAGCATACCTAGAGATGAAGACCTCATTCATTCCCCAAAGAAAGGTTATCTTTGATTGTCCTTGCTCAAGTACTGCTGGCCAGCAACTTTATGGAGACGCCTCCTGAATTAGTTTTGGAACAAAATTTACTTTGGGGAGTTTGAGGGAGAGGTTGCTTGGAGAATTTACAATTCCTCAGGTTCTAAACTGCAACTGGAGATGAATTAAGCTGCCCAAAGTCAAGTAAGACAGTACTCTGATTAAAGGACAAACGATAGAGGGAAGGGCACTAATGACTGAGACAGCATATGTATCTATATACTGAAGATAATACATAACTCGCAAGATAGATATGTTTGTGTGTATGCAAAGTGCCTCACTCATTGTCAGACATGTAGCAAAATCTTAAAGCATGGAAGCTGTTATTTCTATTGGCCTCTTTTTAAAAATATATATATATTTGTAATTGATTTCTGAGAGGGAGAGGGAGAGATAGAAACATCAATGATGAGAGAGAATCTGATTGGCTGCCTCCTGCAGGTCCCCTACTGGGCTCGAGACTGCAACCGGTAATGAACCATGACCTCCTGGTTCATACATCAATGTTCAACCACTGAGCCACTTTGGTCCGGCTACTGGCCTCTCTTTTAAACATCAATTTCCTTTACAATAAGACTTTCTTAAGCTTCAGGACTAGTAGTCAGAGTCTCTACTAACGTATTCTGTAAGACGTCTTGCACAAATCTTACATAGGAATAGTTATCACTAGCAATCACTAGGTTGCTCCCATTTCAACTTCTCTTGTGTTTTCTACCGATTGATCTTCTTGAAATAGAAGGCTCACTTTCACAGAGAGAAAACTCTTAAGAAGTTGCCCTAGTTCATGTTTTCCCCCATTATTTAAGAATATGACCCTTCTTACAACTCTAGGTTCCTATCCAATTCCCTTTAACTCTCCCATATTCTTGATGATTTTTTTCACTAGGATTTTAATTCAACAAGTCTGTTTTTTGTTTCTCAAGGTTCAAGTCTCTGCTCTTTTCCTCTCAGCAAAGACTGCATGTACATTTATGGGGTGCCTGCCAGACCAGACATACCTTATAAATAATATGTACACTGTATTTGTTGCCTATATGTTATTTACCAAAAAGCAATTATCTATACACAGCCTAATCCATGGTAGGTGTTCAGTTCTCTAAATATTAACATTGAAAGCTTGCCTAGAGATTCTAATTGTTGAACACAGATGCTTATAAATCCTTGACTTTGGTATTACCCTCCTGTGTTTAAGAAAGGAAACCTCATTGCCAATGGAGCAGCTTTTGCAAACACTAGTGTACACTAGATAGGGACACTCATTTTGCCAGCCAGATGGGTCTATTCAGCCCTGGCTATCAATGGGATTTGTGCCACAACCAGACTGCTGCTTGTATTTATTTAATAAATGTATGCTGAATTGGACTGAGATAGCAACAAGCACCTTATTAACTAAGAATAGCTGAGAAGCCAACAGAGCAAATCCACTATTTTCAAGCCTCCCTGAACCTGATGTCTACCCCCTCCTCCTCCGCCCCCATATCTCAGTATTGACTTTACTCCCACACAAGGCGCATAATCATTTCCTTCAGCTACTGTTCTCTCCTGGTTAATTGCTTTTAGGGAAAGGAGTGGGGTGGGGAGGGTGAGAGAAAGGAGGAAGATTTAAATTTAACAAGCTAATCAAAAGCTCTCTCTAGTCTCACTTCTTTTTTTTCTTTTCACTTCATTTCTTACCTCAACTTGCTCTGCCTATTGAGAACACCAGCTGAGCCCTGGCCAGTGTTGCTGAATGGTTAGCGCACTCCCTCAATGCCGTCCTGCGACTTCTCCCTCATTAGCTCAGCTGGACAGGGAAATCTGTCTACAGTCATGAACCACACGATGATGTCTCATTCAACTGCATGCATGACTCCCATTATAATACAATGGAGCTGAAAAAATCCTTTCCCCTACTAACATTGAGGTCGTAATGCCTTAGTGTTTGTGGCAGTGCTGGTGTAAACCGACTGCACTGCCAGTTGCATATATAAAAGTATAGCACATACAGTTATGTACAGTACATAACACTTGGTAATGATAAACAACTGTTACTGGTTTATGTATTTACTACAGTTTTTATTTTATTTTATTTTTATTTTTTAAAAATATATTTCTTTATTGGTTTCAGAGAGGAAGGGAGGAGAGAGATAGAAACATCAATGATGAGAGAGAATCATTGATCAGCTGCCTCCAGCATGCACCCCACTGGGGACAGAGCCCGCAACCCTGGCATGTGCCCTTGGCCGGAATTGAACCTGGGACCCTTCAGTCTGCAGGCCGACGCTCTATCCACTGATCCACGCTGGACAGGGCACTTTTTATTATTTTAGAATACAAATGTTTGCTGTAAGACAGTATTATGCTGGCAGCAGCCTCATAGATCTTATATTTACCATGTCTCTTGATTGCATCATTTTCTCTTGCAGTTGATTTACTCTTGTTTTGTTTTTTAAAGTAAATTTAGTGTAGCCTAAGTGTACAGTGTTTGTAAAGTCCACAGTAGTGTACACTGATGTCCTAGGCCTTTCCATTCACTCATCACTCACTGACACCCAGAGCAACTTCCAGTCCTGCAGGCTTCACTCACGGTAAGGTGCACCACTCTTCATATATATATATAATTTCTTTTAAATATGTTTTTATGGACTTCAGAGAGAGGGAGAGGAAGAGATAGAAACATCGATGAGAGAGATCTTGTGCGGCCGCCATCTCTCCGCTGGCCCATGCCACCTGCTGCCCTCGGACTCACTGTTTTTGTCAAATAAAGACATAAGCCTCCCCCTCACCCCCAAAGAAACATCGATGAGAGAGAAACATCAATCGGCTGCCTCCTGCATGCCCCCTAGTGGGGATCAAGCCTGAAACCCAGGCATGTGCCCTGACTGGGAATCATACCAGTGACCTTTTGGTGCATGGGACAATGCTCACTCCACTGTGACACACTGGCCAGGGCCCATTCTTCATCTTTAATACCACGTTTTTCCTGTACTTTCCTAAGTTTAGATACACAAATACCATTGTGTTACAGCTGCTTGCAGTATTCAGTAGAGTAACATCCTGTATACGTTTGTAACCCAGGAACAGTAGCTATACCATACAGCTTAAGTGTGCAGTGGGCAATACAATCTAGGTTTGTATAAGTACTTTATGATCACACAACAACAAAATTGCCTAAAGATGTGTGTGTGTATATATACATATATATATATACATATATACACACATATATATATATATATTTTTTAATATATTTTATTGATTTTTTACAGAGAGGAAGGGAGAGGGATAGAGAGCTAGAAACGTTGATGAGAGAGAAACATCTATCAGCTGCCTCCTGCACACCCCCTACTGGGGATGTGCCCGCAACCAAGGTACATGCCCTTGACCGGAATCGAACCTGGGACCCTTTAGTCCGCAGGCCGCCGCTCTATCCACTGAGCCAAACCAGTCAGGGCAAGATGTATATATTTTTAAAAGACGTTATTTTTCAGAACATATCCCCATTGTTATGTGGCACATGACTATTCTGATATTTATCTGTGATCAGGGAGAAGATACAGTTTTTGCCCAGGAGATGTAAAGAATTTCAATGACACCCTGAAATGGTTTAAGACTTTGATATTTTATTAAGAAACATCTTTATTTTAAATGACAGTACAAAAGTTGCATATATAATATAGATCTGTATAGGTGTATATACACACAAATGTTCACTCACCCCTACATACATATACACAAACTTCAAACTTGCTCATCAGAATCAAACCCTATTTTATTAAAATTCTAAATAAAAAAGAGAAGTATTTTTTTTTTCTGAAAACACACTGTACATAAAGCTGTCAGACAACCTGAAGAATGGAGGACATTTTAAAAAGTATCTAGGCACCCTACCCACAGTCTTCCTCTCCTCTCCCTCCCAATACCCTACTCCCACACCCCCATCCTCTGCCCCAACACAAATGGCCTTGACAGGTCAGTATACAGGGCAAAGCCAGAGAAGGGAGCTGCTATCATTATTGATAGAACAAGATGCCTGAAACCAACTAGGAAGCACAGTATTATAGAGTATGACCTAAATTCTCAGAAACAAACCACTTCAGAATAAACAGAAAATATGTAGTAGGGATAGAGAGGAGTGTAAAGAGGAAAGACAAGGCCCATAGATTAGAAATGACTAATTAAGTTCTAGTTCCTGGGAAAGACTCAATGAGATAAGAACAATGGGGTCACAGAAACAGAAGTAAGACGGGAAAGGGGAGGAGACAGAGAGATAGGGAATCACAATTTCCTGCCATTAATGAACCAAATTGCTAGGAATGTCACCCACCCTCTAATCCTAGAGAGGCTCAAAAAAAGAAAATAAAAGGCAGCACCAGAGGCTCAAAGCTACTTAATTCAAATTCATATTCTTCTTCTTCTGGCGCGGGGGTATAGCTCAGTGGTAGAGCATTTGACTGCAAATTCATATTCTTCTTGCTCAATATATTGGCATAGGAAATAAGAGTACTAGCTCAGAAGGGGAAAATATTCATCACATAAAATGGACATAGATAAGAGCCTAGAACAGCATAGGGGTGGTCTTGACATGCATTCCATTCTTAAGCTCCTTTTCTGGCCACACAGAGATGTCTGCACAAGCAGTAGGGAGGTGTAAGAGACGGAACAAGTGCCAGTCAAAACAGCTGCCAGAGGAGTGGAGAGGAGGCTTGCTTTGTGGAAGGGCAGCCCCACCTCTACCTCAACACTGCTCTGAATCTGTTAGCTTACCCGGGGTCATCACACCATACGCTAATCAAATCTCTGTAAAGCCAGGTCCTGGTTCTCCCTGGGGCCTCACTCCTTGGGTTTCTCATTACTACCTGTTAGAGCACAACTCTCAGAGAAGAGCCCAAACAATGATTTTTCTTCCTCAAGCTCTTTAGTGGTTACAAAAGAAACCCTCTCTCATGCATTTAATGAAATAAAATATTTCCAGGTTATACCCAGGTACTTGAGAGTTGAACCTCAAATAAAGAGAAAAGTGAGAAAACACATATACATTTATAAACATACACACTAATATACACCCAGCAAAGGGGCATTAAAAATGCCCTGGTCATGCCCTGCTGGCATAGCTCAGCTGGTGGAGTGTTGTTCTGTGCACCAAAAAGTTGCTGGTTTGGTTCTGGGTCAGGGCACATGCCTGGGTTGTGGGTTTGATTCCTGATTGGGGAAGCATATAGAAGGCAGGCAATCAATCTCTCTCTCTTTCTCTCTCCCCCCCCCACACACCCCCTTTCTCTCTCCTTCTTCTCTCTAAGCATATTTTAGGGTGAGGATTGGAAAAAAAGCCCTGGCAGGAGACCAACCAATGTTTCTCTCTCTCTTCCTTCCTCTCTCTCTATAAAAATCAATTAAATATATATGTATACATACATACACACACACACACACACACACACACACACACACACACACACACACACATATACTCCTGGTCACACGATACCTAATTTCAACTGGAAAAGCCCTCTGGTGAGTTCTTTCTTTTTATCAGTATAAAGAAAGAAAGAAATGTTGTATGCCATATATTTCTAACATTATTGAGCGGACACACGGATTTTAATAACACAAGGGTAAGGCTGAAGAAAGGGGAAAGGCAAAGCCAAAAATAACCGAACACAGATCTGACAGAGAAAGACCATCCTTTAAGGCACTGAATTAAAAACATAGAAAACCTAAGGCCAAGTTTTCCAATATTTCAGTTAAAAGACCTCAACTCTGGCATTACAATGAAGAGATCCCACAGAGGTAGTGATAGGAAGAGAATGTACACACAGTAATTTTCCTGAAGTCAGGAACAAGAACAGCAACGATTTATTTTTTTCTCTACTTGAGGGGTAGGCTTAAGATCAAAATGCAAAGGTCCTATATTAATATTGATATTATTAAAGCAGCTTTATTTTAAAGCAGGCAATCATCCTAGGCTCCAGGTTCCTTCTATTCAAGTACCAACTCTGAACCACTTGACTGTTATTTGATTCTCTGTAATCCAACCTTGCCAAGGATCCTGACTTACCATTCTCTCTACAGCAATACAACTGGAGATCAAATCTTATTTCCCTTCTCTGGGATGTTAAAAGCTCTATTCCAAGTAAATAAAAACAAATACCTCTTTGCTACCCACCCCTTTCCCGGTATTTCCCTTCTCTCTCTCCCTATCCCAACCCAATCTCAAAGACCCCATCATAAAAAATGACTTGGGCTGTATTCAGTATTGTTTGTGTGTAGGAATGACAGCCTCCTATAGAAAGATAAGAACAGATAAACAGCTCCCCACTGCCAATCAGAAGCTGCCTAGAGAATGAGGTGGCTGGACCTGGATATCTTCTGCAGTGTTCACCTCCACCCCATAACAGGGCAGAAAAAAAGAAATTAAAGTCAACATATACATTAAGAACAAAAACAAAACACATCTAAAATGACACTTGATGCATCTATAGTTAAGCTAAGGCTCTGAAATGGCACACAATAGCAGCTTATTGTTAGCACCTGGTTCACAAAAGGACAGAAAAAACACACACATCACAAATAGAAACGGACAATTTGACAGCAGATACCATAATTTTATCCTCACCCTTACCTAGCCTCCTCCACTGCATTTCTCCATCATCCCAACAGCCCAGAGTAATCTCTGGCCAGCTGGGAAATGCTTGGTACTCAAGTCCCTTGGGAAAACCAAGTTAAGGTGGCAAGTCATCAAGATTCATTTCAAAACTGACATTTTTGCCTGGAAGCCTCTAATAGCCAATTCTGTTTGTAAATTTGGTTTGGGGAGTTATGTTTTCAGTTTATTTTGAGCCCCAAATGATTTTTCACCTCTGGAAAATTGTGGCAAATTACTTCATTAATCAAGGTAAAGAGAACCAACCATATTAACTGTCAAGTTCTATTCCAAATTAAAAATGTATGTTTTCCCTATGATCACTAATAAAACCATATTCTAAACAGTCACTCAAATGTTTACTTGGCACATCTCCCTCAGGTTTCTTCTTGTCATTTACAACAAAGCAAGCAAGCAAGTCAAGAATGATGGGGGCCCAATTCCTCTGTAATGTAACCTCTCCACCACCTTTCTCTCTCCATCTACATTTACTTTCTTTTGAAAAATCTCCAAGCTGGCACTAAAGAATCCACTCAATGAAACACTTTATAAAAGTGTCTCGGCAAAGGGAGCAGGCATCGGGCGGGAAGGGAGTACGGCCGATGAAGCATCTCGCCAGAATCTTTGGTTCCCCGCTCTAGGCACCGACAGTTCCTACTCCCTGTGACGGCAGAGTGAGCAGCTCTAAGGCACAAAGCTTTCCATCAGGTCCTACCTTAAGGAAACAGGGCAATCTACTCATCCCAAATCAAATGGCAACAAAACAACACAACATCTTCAACATTCGTCTCTCTCCCCCTTCCTTTATTGCATAGAAGAGGATGTAAGTGCTACAGAAAGGCACATTTAGAAAACTCAACAAAATTTTATAAAGTTAAAGAATTGCTATTAAAGCTTGATATTACATAAATAAATGTTTGGAAGCAAGTTGTTCTAACAACAGACTATCATCCTGATTGCAATTTTGTAAAATCCAGCCGGAGCAAAGTTTGTATCTCAACACCAGGTTGTTTCATAACCCCAAGGAGCCTCTTTCTGGCCACTTTCCGGCATTGTGAAAGCACAGCCTGGAGGATTTTGGATTTATATACACTTTTTCACATAAACGACTTTTCTTTCCAGTTTTAAAAAATTATATTTCTGTTTCTTAAACCGGCAGCTGAGCTATGGACACACAATGGATGCAAATTTAGTCAGGCAATCACAGATTATTTTCAGTGAAATTAACTGAATAGTGGGAATCGCTTGCTCCTTTGGAAGTGGAATATATTCCTTTCTCTTCCCCAAAGCTTGCTCCTAACCTCCCTCCCAATTAGTTTTCTTCTGTAACAGACATAGTACATCATATATCTAAGGCAAATTTTCAGGTCACTTGATGGTGCAACTATTAAAGGATCTGGGTGGGTCCATATTAGGAATGTTATCTTAGAAAAATTTTTGACAGAAAGTAAAATCTTTTGATAAAAAGTCAGTTATTGCAACAACCAACCAACCTACAACATGCAGCATTCTTTTACCTCTACGCTTAAAGCAATGATGTAAGCTGGGAAATTTGGTCCTTATTTTTTTGGCCTCTCAAAAGAAGTGTTCCCTAAATTTGGCTTTGATTTTTCCAGTTGCATAGAGAGCCTTCCTGAGCCCAAGCATCATACCCTGCTACAGTTTTCTTCTTAAAGAAATCCTTAATTTTTAAACAAGGTTTGTCCTCTGTATTTTCTTTTAAAAAGAGAAAAAAAATGGACGTAGTACAAATTGTGGCCCTTGTACGTTAAGATGAAACAGTTTCTATGGAAACTCCATGATGAGGCTCTGTGGTCCCTCCTGCCCCAGTCACTTCCATCTCTCTCTCTTCCATCTCCCCCTCTGTGACCACTACAGCATCCACCTCAGCCACCTCTTCAACCATGGTGAAATCAACTCCATTGGGCTGTTGTCGGGCCATGGCCTCCAGCTTGAGGCGGTACTGTTCTGCCTCCTGCTCTTTCTTGAGGAGCTGGTGTCGGTATTCCTGGGCTCTTCGATTGGCCTCCTGGAGCTGCTGCTGTAGTAGCTCTCTTTCCGTGCCTTCCTGTCAAAGTAAACCACATCAGAACTCCTGGTCACAGTGTCCAGAGTGCACACAAAAGGTAAAAGTTCTGGCTTTTGATTCTTTCCCTTCTCTTCTCTCCACACTGCTAAAAACATTACCTTGTTCTCCTCCACACTGTCTGTCATCTCTTCTACCTTTGGCTTCTTAGTCAATGGCAACTTCTCGTCTTCTTCTTCCTCTTCTTCTTCAATTATAGTCTCCTCTGCAACCTGACCAGCAGGTACAGTTAGAACTACAAGCCAAAGGACACCAATTGAAGGTGATGAATACATTGTAAAACAAAGAGGTTTTGCTTGTTTCAAATTAGAAAATAAACTGAAATATATTCTCTGATATCTTATTTTTCATACACCTTTGGCTTTTAGAATCAGCAGGTAAATCATGGCCCTGCAGAGAGAAACAGAAAGGATTAGAGAGGCACTAAGAAGGTCGCTGGAAGGAAAAGATGGACAGGTTTGGAAGCCATGCGGGTAAGACCCAGGTCTGAGACTCTCATATAAAGATGTCAGGAGCTATGACCCATTAGCTTATGATTCTGTAGGAATAACTTGTCTAAAGAAGGCCTGATGTCTTCACAGAATTTTTTTTTTTTTGTGGTTAATCCTCATCTGAGGGTATTTTTTCCATTGATTTTTTAAAATATATATTTTTATTGATTTCAGAGAGGAAAGGAGAGGGAGAGAGAGATGGAAACATCAATGATGAGAGAGTATCATTGATCAGCTGCTTCTGGCCCGCCCCCTATGAGGATCGAGCCCACAACCTGGGCATGTGTCCTTGACCGGAATTGAACCTGGGACCCTTCAGTCCGCAGGCTGACCCTCTATATCCACTGAGCCAAACCAGCTAGGGCTTTTCCATTGATTTTTAGTGAGAATGGAAGGGAGGAGGAGAGACAGAAAGAGAGAGAAACATTAATATGAGAGAGACACATCAATTGGTTGCCTCCTGCACATGGCCCGACTGGGGCTGGAGATTGAGCCTGCAAATGAGGTACATGCCCTTGACCAGAATCAAACCTGGGACCCTTCAGTCCGCGGGCAGATGCTCCAATCCCTGAGCAACACTGACCAGGGCATCCCCATGACTATTTTCTAACTACCAATTTGTGTTTCTTAGTCCTTTCACCTCTTTCACCCAGTCCCCCAATCCTGCTCCCCTCTGGCTGGGGAGCACATTTGCCCTTTCTACTGAAGACTAAAGACTGCAATTCCCTGGCTAGAGCTGAAACACTGAAAAGCAGACTGGCACAGGAGCAGAGAGGCAGACTGGCGCAGAGTGGAGCAGATCAGAGATGCCTAGCTGAAGAGGGGGCTGGTCCTGGGGGCTGCCTCACACTGAGCTGCTCCAGAGCCGTGCTGTTTCACAGTTGGGCTGTATCACAACTGAGCTAGCCCACAGTTGTGCTGTTTTCACAGCCGTGCAGTATCACCACTGAGTTGTTTGCACTGAATAAAGTTTCCTTCTTCACTGCATCCCAAGTTGGGGATTCCTGTTGGCGATGAATTGGTTCCAACAACCATCATTTGACAGCATAATATTATAATGGTATCTCAGTGCAGTATTTATTTGCATTTGTTATACAAATGAAGTAGGCTGAACATATTTCCATATTTTTAAGAACCATCAGTATTTTCTTTCTGTGACCTACTGGTTCGTATTATTTGCTCTTTCTACCAGATTACGGTTTTTACTTACAAATTTTATTATATACTAGGGGCCCAGTGCACGAAATTCGTGCACTGGGTGTGTGTGTGTGGGGGGGGGGAGTGTCCCTCAGCCCAGCCTGCCCCCTCTCACATACTGGGAGCCCTCAGGCGTTGACCCCCGTCACCCTCCAATCGCAGGATCGGCCCCTTGCCCAGGCCTGACGCCTCTGACAGAGGCGTCAGGCCTGGGCAGGGGACCCTCATTTCCCCCCATCACTGGTTCTGCCCCCAGCCCAGGCCTGATGCCTCGGCCAGAGGCGTAGACCCCCATCACCCTCCGATCGCCTGATCGGCCCCTTGCCCAGGCCTGACGCCTCCGCCAGAGGTGTCAGTCTTGGACAGGGGACCCCCATCTCCCCCTGATCACTGGCTCTGGCCCCCGCCCAGGCCTGAGGCCTCTGGCCCAGGAATCATGCCTGGGCAGGGGACCCCCATCTCCCTCTGATCGCTTGCTCCACCCCCCGCCCAAACTTGACGCCTCTGACTCAGGCTTCAGGCCTGGGCAAGGGGACCATCATATCCCCCCAATCCCCGGCTCAGCCCCCCGCCCAGGCCTGACGCCTCGGCCAGAGGAGTTGACCCTCATCACCCTCCGATCACCAATCACCGGATCGGCCCCTTGACCAGGCCTGAGGCCTCCGGCAGAGGTGTCAGGCCTGGGCAGGGGACCCCTAGCTCCCCGCGGTTGCAGGCTCCGCCCCTGCCCAGGCCTAACGCCTCTGGCTGAGGCGTCCGGCCCGGGCAGCGGGGACCCGCAGCTGCAGCGGCCCCGCGATCGTGGGCTTCGCTTTAGGCCCAGGCAAGGGACCCCTAGCTCCCGGGACTGCCAGCTTCGACCGTGCCCAGCTCCCATCGCTGGCTCCACCCCTACTTCCTGCTATCACTGGCCAGGGCGGAAAAGGCACCTGATTCTCCTATCATGGCTGGGGGGCAGGGCAAAGGCGGCCCTGGGGCCGCCTTTGCCCTGCCCCCCAGCTCTTAGCTCCCCCCTGGGTTTCCGATCACTGTCAGTGGCAGGGGGCTTCTTCCTGCTTTCCCTTTCGCTTCCCTGCATTGTGCCTACATATGCAAATTAACCGCCATCTTGTTGGCAGTTAACTGCCAATCTTAGTTGGCAGTTAATTTGCATATAGCCCTGATTAGCCAATGAAAAGGGTATCGTCGTACGCCAATTACCATTTTTCTCGTTTATTAGATAGGATTAGAGAAATTCGCTTTGCCAGCCTGGTTTCTGTTTCTTTTCTGGAGCTTCTTTGCCCCATCTAGCATCTGGCATTCTCCCATTCCTACTACTTGCCTTAATACTTCATTTTTAGAGGAGAATTGAGTGTCTAAAATACCTTTCTTTTTTTAATCCTCACCTGAGAATATTTTTTTCATTGATTTCTAGAGAGTGGAAGAGAGAGGGAAAGAGAGAGAAATATCAATGTTAGAAAAACACATTGATTGGTTGCCTCCTGCATGAGCCCTGACCAGGGTCCAGGCAAGGGAGGAGCCTGCAACCAAGGTATGTGCCCTTGACTGGAATCAAACCACAGACTGACACTCTATCCACTGAGCCAAACTGACTGGGGCTAAAGTATCTTTTCATAAACAACTGTCTAATGGGATAACTCACCTTGCTGTCCATCTTGCACAGTTACAATAAATGGCTGGCCAATGCCTCCAGTAGGAATTGCAGTTTGGATATTACCCAGAGGCACTCCGTCGGTCACTATGGTGATCACCCTCTGGCCTCCACTCCCCACCACTTGCTGGATTGATGAGTCAACAGAATTTCCTTCTATGATTTCCTCTGAATTAGCTAAAGACGACAAAAGTAAATTTAAGGTTTTAGCTCTTTAGAAAATCTAAGTATAGCAATTTCAGCCTCCTTGAAATTGGTAATATTGAGTATAGGAAAACTAGAAAACACACACATTAGATTTAGCAGTACACAAAAACAAGCTCTGACAATGCTAAGTCAGAGGAGAAAAGAAATATAGAATGCATTAAATATATTCTCTAAAATGTCTTCATTGAGATGTTAATAGCATTCACTAAGATGGGTTCTATGTACTAATATATTCTCAAAATTCTGGTTTAAATATGCTTAGAGTTTTTTGTTTGTTTTGTGGGAAGTATCAGAGACCCCAACAAGCTAATGAGCACTAGGATTCTCCAATATGGGATAAGATATGCTAAGTTTCCCCAACATGTTTGATCTTAAAACTTTTTTTCCCCCAGGAAGCATCTTGAAAGTCTAACTCTATAAAGCTTAGAAAAGTAACTATAAATTAGAGTAAATCTATTTCTAGAAGGAAATAGAGACATTTAGTAGTGAATTAACAATATGTTAAGTAGTCAGAGCGTTTAAGAAGTCTGACAGACAAAAATGATAAGTGGCTTCTTCTATCTGACAGATCAATAATACTAATAGCAACTAACACTGACTACTCTCTATGTACCAGAACCTTTCTAGGAAGTTTACATGTATTACGTTGAGTCAAGATTTTCAGTTGCTTAGTCAATGTCCTCAATAACTATTAGGGGAAACAGCTCCTGCCACGATGGCATTCTTCCATCTAAAGAATCACAAGCAGAACTTTGCACTAAGTGGGGTATGAACTCTCCATAGGAGACATATTCATGTAATTCAATGGAAATAGAGCATTCATACCACTCAGAAACAAGAGCAGTTAAATGTTAATAGATGAAAGACTGTGATGGATAATCTAATCTAACCAGCATGCTAGAAACAAGGAAACTGAGACCTGAAAAGGGGATTTATTCAAGATCAAAGAAAACAAGCACAAATTTCATATATTGTTCTCCTTCTGCCATGGTGCTCACCCATACACATCTGAGGAGAGATCTTTTTGATTGCTGCCAGTTGGAAAAACAGGATTGGAAGAATGTTCTCACTACCCAAATGTCAATGGCAGAAAGAAATCAGAACAAACTGCTTTCATTTTGGATGGAGCACTCTGTGTAGAGGGTTCCAGAAAGACTCCCAAATGACTATTTAGCCATACCTATAACTGTCTGCCTCTACCTACATGAAGCTCTCAGCCTTTTCCCAATAGACCACTATCTCTAACTAACTGACTTGAAACCTTTTTGTTTTAAATACCAGAAGGGCACTAGGTAGCATGGATTTGCCCAATTCCGCTGGAAATGCCAAAACAGCATCTCCAGGGGAAGAAAACCCAAGCCAACCTGCAATCAGAGATGTGACAGTGACAGAGGTAGCTTCCCATGCACATTGATGCTTTAATATAATACAAGATACCCAGGCTGCTATTTTGAATCATTCTATGATAGCATCAGTCACAATATAACATAGAGTATTTCCAGAAATTCTGCTTATATAAGACTAAGATATTTCAATCTGAAACAACTGGAGTCAGAGAAAACAAACTTCAAACTGCAAAAAAATAAATAAAAAAAATCATCCAAGGAATAACTTAGTCATTCTCTGATAATATCCAGCTGTCTGATTATAGCACTTAGTGATTTTTCTTTCTGATGCTCCATGACTACATCCTTTCTCCTAGTTGTCTCTAACCATAAGTCTTTAATATTTCACGCAAAAGAAATCTGCTGGAGATTTAAGAACAAAAGAAAAAATGGTGATTCAACCAGCAGCTATCCCTTACCTACCTGTGGCTCTGTGTGAGTTGGAGAGGGGAGCTGATGCCTCAGCAAGAGCTGCAAGGGTGGCCAGCACTGAGGTGGTAGAATTTGAGAAGTGTACTGTTGAGGAGGCATGGGGGTCACCTATTTCAGTAAAAAAGGCAAATGAGGTCCAGCAAAGAGAATAAAATTGAGATGAACTAAAATGACTGAGATGCCTTATTAAATCAAAACCTCAGCTTTTTGCTTGGTCTGTGTGGCTCAGTGGTTCAGTGTTGATCTGTGAACCAGGAGATCATGGTTTGATTCTGGGTCAGGGCACATGCCTGCGTTGTGGGCTTGATTCCCAGTAGGGGCTGTGCAGGAGGCAGCCAATTGATGATGTTTTTCTCTCACTGATGCTTCTATCTCTCTATCCCTCTCCCTTCCTCTCTCTCTAAAAATCAATAAAAACATAATTAAAAAAAGAAGCAGCATTAAAGCCCTATCCAGTTTGGCTCAGTGGATAGAGCATTGAAATATAGACTGAAGGGCTCCAGGTTCGATTCCAGTCAAAGGCACATACCTCAGTTGTAGGCTGAATCCCTGGCCCTGGTCGGGACTTGTGTGGGAGGCAGCCAATCAATGTGTCTCTCTCACATGTATATTTCTCTGTGCCTCTCCCCCTTCCTTCCACTCTCTCTAAAAATCATTGGAAAAATATCCTTGGGTGAGGAGTAACAAAAACAAACAAACAAAACAGAAGCATTAAAAAAACAACACCAGTTATTTGTAAAATATTTAAAAATACTTGAAACTCCTATATAAAACTCTTTATAATAAATCTTCCCACAGAGTAAAGAATCTTCTTCTGATATGATTATTCTAGGTAATCTAACATATTTATAAATTTTAGAAGAATTTCCTTTAAAAGGTAGATTACTTATATACTTCTCATGGCTGCAAACTATCTTAAAGCTTCTGGATGAAGACTGTGGGAGTGGAGCTAAAGGTAGAGATAGTGATGATATCTCTAAAATACTCAGGGAACCAAATGGTCTGAGCAGAACACAGTGCTTGACCTCCAGAAAGGAGCCTGTCTATTTAATTACTTCTTGCAGAGCAAGATCCAGCCTTTTCCCTATTTTTTCTGCTTGGTTCATGCTTTTCTCATCACTCAGCCTATCGTAACAAATGCTGGCGGAAGAACTAACAAATGGTCTGGCTGGTGAGGCTTGGTGATTGAATGTCAACTGATGAACTCAGTGGGGGGCGTGCAGGAGACAGTTGATGATGATTCTCTCTCATCATTGATGTTTCTCTCTCTATCCCCTTCTCTGATATATATACACAACTGATCAAAACAAAAAACTAACAAATGAGCTCTAGCAGGTTTGGCTCAGTGGATAGAGCGTCGGCCTGCGGACTGAAGGGTCCAGGGTTCGATTCTGATCAAGGGCATGCCTGGGTTGCACTCCAACCCCAGTAGGGGGCGTGCAGGCAGCAGCCAATCAGTGGTTCTCTCTCATCATTGATGTTTCTCTCTCTCCCTCCCCCTTCCTCTCTGAAATCAATTAAAAATATACATATGTACATATATAAAAAAATAACAAATAAAAAAATAAGGTACAAGTGATTTTTAAATATATGTACATTCATGGAAGTTGGACTATATGTGATAGTAAGTCACTAGCAATCAAAAAACAAGGCCACAATTAACACACACACACGTGTGGATGCAAATACACACACACACACTGGCCACCCAACTACAGAATAGCTGTATAGAACTGTTTCATGAGAAAAGCATTATATATGATTATTCCAACCTTAGGGTACACTCTCTCCTTACGAAAAAAAGTCCTCACCCAAGGATATGTGTTTTTTATTGATCTTTAGGGAGAGAGGGAGAAACATGGATGTGAGAGAGAAACATCAATAGTCTGCCTCCTGTACCGGTGATAGAACCACAACCTAGGTATGTATCCTGACCGGGAATCAAACCTGTAACCTTTTGGTGTGTGGGAAGACGCTCCAACTAACTGAGCCACCAGGCCAGGGTGGTAGTCTACCTTTAATTCAATAAAAATGAATACTTGTGAAAAATCAGGTTTAGTGTTCTGACACACAGTTGAAATTGAAAAGAAATAATGCAAATGACCTCTTTAGACTTATCTCAGGCAGTTCTAGGAAAATAGTTTATTGTTTAATAATGTTAATTGTTTCCTTTTCCTCAATATAAGACACAACGTCAAATAAAGTAAAATGTGCACAGATACTGTTGTTTTTGGAAGAGAAATGGCATCATCAGTGCCAATTCTTGTTACCTATTCAAAATGTGACATATAAATAAACTCTTCAGACCAGGATTTAGGGGAGTGTGCTATGGTAGGCTAGACAATCTCAGTAAGTTAGTGAAAACTAGATCCAGAAAAACTAAGTAATTTGCCCAAGGTCATGCAGCTAGTAAATATCAGAGCCCTGATTAAAATCTAATTCATTAGATTCTGAGCTAGTACTCTTTATGAACCAATTTAAAGCTATTTATATTTGACTTTGGAGTACATCTTATGATTCTACAGAAACAGGAAATTCCTCTTCATAACTCTGTTTTGCCATGATTAATGTTTAAATTAGTCTGCCCTCCTAAATCACTGCACTCATGATGACTCATAACTTTAAAATTGAAAGCAAACTTTGTAATCTGGATTTTTTAAAAATATATTTTTATGGAGTTCAGAGAGGAAGGAAGAGGGAGAGATAGAAACATCAATGATGAGAGAGAATCATTGATCGGCTGCCTCCTGCACACCCCCACTGGGGATCTAGCCTGCAACCTGGGCATGTGCCCTGACCAGAAATTGAACAGTGATCTCCAGTTGGGCTGTCATCTGGATTTTGGTATCAAAAACATCTATCAGTATAATATTCCTAGGACTCTATCAGTTAATTCTTAAAAATATTACTGGATGAAAAAGAACATAGTACTTGTTGATGGGAAATAAGTCCACCTACCGTTCAGGTAAAGAAAATCCTTAAACCCAGGTGAATAACACAACCTGAATATGTCTAATAACTTTTATCTGTACTGATAAAGCATCAAGTAGGCCAGTCCCCTAAAGGGGAGAGCTAGCTAGAACTGCTTCATGGTTAAGATGACATCAGAGAGATCAGCTTTATTATGCGATAGTTTAGCAATTTCGATTTGCAATTGTCACCGTATGGAAGAGAGAATGAAGAGCAGTTTGTCAAAAGCAACACAATAAACCTGATATAAGCCTATGGGAGTCAAGTCTAAGAATCTCTATCCGAGTGTCTTCAATTTTGCTTATCATTCCAAATCAGGGTCTGGAGAATTTCAGTAGTTAAAGATCAACTCTAGCTCTTTACACACGTTTGTGAACATGTAACATTATTAGCTTCTAAAGACTTTTGGATTATAAAAGCACTTGTTCTAATCAGTGTGGCCTTAACCACTACAAATCCAAAAGGCTATGAATGTTCTGATTACATGTATATGTATATTTAAACTAAATATTTTTAATCACTTAGTAGCTGAAAGCAAGGTGATATTAAATAAGTTGATGAGCTATAAAATGAAGGTCACTACTGCCCCCTTGTGGGCAGGACACAGTCAATCTTTACTGAGAAGTTAATTTCCACTAGCTCCTGGTATTACTGAAGCCCTGCTATAAAATGGATACTGGCAGGCCAGCGTGGCTCAATGGTTGAGCCACGACCTATGAACTAGGAGGTCATGGTTTGATTCTCCATCAAGCCATGTGCCCTGGTTTCAGGCTCGATCCCCAGTGTAGGGCATGCAGGAGGCAATCAATGATTCTCTCATCATTGATATTTCTCTCTCCCTCTCCCTTCCTCTTAAATCAGTAATTTAAAAAATAAAATAGCTCTAGCCAGTTTGGCTCAGTGGATAGTGTCGACCTGTGGACTGAAGGGTCCCAGGTTCAATTCCAGTCAAGGGCACATGCCCGGGTTGCGGGCTCGATCCCCAGTGGGGAGTGTGCAGGAGGCAGCCAATCAATAACTCTCTCTCATCACTGATGTTTCCCTCTCTCCCTCTTCCTTCTTCTCTGAAATTAATAAAAATATATTTTAAAATTAAAGTAAAATAAAAAATGGATCCTGAAATACAAAATATCAGTCTCACAACCTCATAAAGTGGATATTATTATATCTCAATGTTATATGTAAAGAAGGCTTAGATAAGTAGTTTTCTTACAGTAAAGCATCTAGTTAATTAATAAATCAATATCTGAATGCAGATCTGAATGCACAATTCTATATTTATTGTATATATGCTCTACTTTACCATCCTGCCTCTCAGTAATAACACTTCATTCAACATCTCTCTTTGATATTAAACTTAAGTAGGAATACAATTGCTTATTTTTAAATGAAAGTCAGAAACGGAAAAAAGACAAGAGTCAGCTGGAAAACTTATTTAAATGAGGACACAAGTGCCTTTGTTGTCAAACAAATATTTGTGAAGAGATACTGAAAACAAGGCCAGTTTTCTTCCTTTTTAGATAGATGTTTTTGTTAAAAATATACAGATTTCAAAAGGTCAACACCAAATGTTTTGTTATTTTGTTGTTATATATGTTCTCAAGAACAAATCAAGACTCTCATACTTTATTCAAATAATCACATGTACCTCTTTTATATCAGCATTCCAACAACCACTTATGTTTCTTCTGCTTTATTTGTTCATGTTTTGGATTATGAATATTTTAACTATCTTCCTTAGTAGTACTATAATGAAGTACCCCTATTATTTTCATTTTGGGGGTTAGGTATAACCCTTCAACAGATTGTGTAGAATATTTTACTTTTAACACAATAAACACTCAGGTATAACCCCTATGTATGACCTCCCCTTCCCCCAGAAAGAATACATACATTAGCTTTAAAATTAATTATAAATCCTTTATTTTGGGAAGATTTTAATAAAAGTGTGGGTATCAGAGAGGCTATTCATCTCATAGGAAAAGCTGGGGTTCTGTTCATTTTAAGTCTAAAATAAATGCCATGTTATCAGAATATTACCTGAGGTTGTCTTGGTGTTGGCTGAAGAAACAAGGCTAGCGAGGTTGACAACTTCTCCTGCCGTGAAGATAAACGGGGCAGCCACAGTCACAGGGTTGGCTCTTTCGGGATTAGCATTCACCTGATTCTGCATTGCTTCCTATGAAACAAGGTGGGTATTTTAAAATCAGAACACTTATTAACCTTAGTTACACAGTTGCTGAAGGGCCAATCCTCACCCCCAATGCTCTATCAAGCAGAACTAGTTCTAGCACACAATGTCCCAGGGAGCTCAGAGTTCTCATTAAGACCACTGTTTATTTCTTGTTTTCTGACAAGGAAAACAGAAATGTTAGGTTGCTTTCTCAAGCTTATATCTACTTTAGAAAACAAGGTGTATTATGTGTAAAACCTTCTACACAATTCACTTAACCTCTCTGGATCTTGTATTTTTATTTGAAAATAAGGGGGGTGGGGTGGCCTAAAAAGTAATTTCCAGCACTAATATTCTATGATCAATTATCTACAAGTCAATGTGCTAGCAGGAGATCCCTGCAGAGAATCTATGGAGAAGAATATTCTCCAGAGTTTTGTCCAACAACTTGTTCCATTCTGCCCTGGAGAATTCCTCAGAGAATATATAACAAGCAAATAAATGAGTGCCAGATTTTAAAGTCTAGTTTCATATGCTGCATTTTTGTTTCCAGGAATGTCTGCACAATTTCAGTGAAAAGAAACTTATCTTTATTTTATTCTTTTTTTACTTTCAGAAGCAGTTTTGTGTTTTTTTTTTACAAACATGTTCACTACTTAAAAAGTCCCAATTATGAAAGGTCTCTAAATAAGGAATTGAAAGCTGAAGAGCATAAGCAGTTTACAGGGAACCATCTGTAAGAAACAACAAACAAACAAGCCACTGAAAATGCAGCAGAAATGTCTATCTATGTTTTCATATATAATTATCCCCTTGACTAAGAGCTTCAGCTTAAAGCAGATTATCAATTCTCTGGTCACTGTTAAATTCCTTCTTGAATATGCCCCTTCTTCCATCCTCCACTATCATTCCTGAACTCAAGCCCTCTTGGCTCTTGCCTGGCCAAACGAAAGTCACTATATGGTTCTTTAGCATTAAATCTTCTCGCCAATCTCGCCACACTCCAAATAATTATCTTTTTTTTAAGATGGTTGGTGTAGTTCAGTTGCTTGGAGTATGATCTTGTGCACCAGAGGTAATGGGTTCGATTCCTGGTCAGGGCACATATATAGGTTGTGGTTTGATCCCCAGTCAGAGTGCATATGGGAGGCAACTGGTCAATATTTCTCTTTCTCTCTCCCACCCCCCTCACTCAAAAAAAAAAATTAATATCAATCCTATATTCTAAAAATTCTATTGGATCCCCATTACCAAAATAGTCCAAACTCCTTTGTATGCCCTATAACACCCCTTACATTGAGAACCCACCTCCCAAACTCTCAAGCTTTAGCTCCCAAACTCCACTTCCCTTGACCAGTCTGTAGTCACAGAACTACTTACTCTTTCCTGAATATTCCATGTCATTTCACACCTCTATGTCTTTAATTTGCTCTTTTTCTAGCCTAGAATATCAATTTTCTCACTTCTCTGCCCACTTGTCCCTCAAAACTTAGTTCAGATTCTACATCCACTTTAACTCTTGCTTTAAGCATCATTAACACTCCCTATTCTGTGCTCCTGTAATAGCTGGTAGAGCCCTAGCCGCTTGGCTCAGTGGATAGAGCGTAAGCCGGCCTGCAGACTGAAGGGTCCCAGGTTCAATTCCGGTCAAGGGCACAAGCCTGGGTTGTGGGCTCGGTCCAACGTGCAGGAGGCAGCCAACCAATGGTTCCCTCTCATCATTGATGTTTCTATCTCTCTCTTCCTCTCTGAAATCAATAAAAATATATTTTAAAAAGTAGTTGGTAGATATCTGTTTATCACCAGAGTATTGTAATGCTTTATTACTTGTCTGACCTTCATCATGCTAAACACTCCAAGGGCAGAGCCATGTCCTCTTAATCTTTATATTCCTAATCCTGTTATTTCCTGATATACAAGTGCTGGTTTAAGAAATTAATGGGTAGAACCACACAGGTAACTTTTTTTTTACCCTCATCCAAGGACATGCTTAGAGAGAGGAAAAGAGAGAGGGAGCGGGAGAGAGAGAAAATCATCAATGTAAGGGAGGAACATCGATCAGTTGCCTTCCGTACATGACCTGACTGGGGATTGAACCCACAACCCAGGCATGTGTCCTTGACTGGGAATCAAACAGGCAACTTTTTGGTGCGTGGGCAACGCTCAACCAACTGAGCCACTCTGGCCGGGCAGCTAACTTTTCATTCTGAGATAACCTGATGGGCTTCAGAGCTATGTACTGTCTCACATCCGTTGATGTACATTTAGAAAACATAAAGAGGCTTTTAATATAGTCCCAAGTCAAGTTTAACGAGAAAGAAAAATTTTCATGGAGAAAAACAATCATTCTAAAGCCAAGTAAATCTAGTTTTTGTATTGGCCGCCAACACTGTTATTCAATCTCCATAAATAATTCAATGCTTTATAGAATATATATATTTAAATATACTGATGACACTGAATCACATATTAGAAGTACTTCTTTGATACAATAGGGAAAATTCTGTTTTGATTCAGCTCCCATAACAAATCCTTAACTTCATTCAAGTATACTCTGGGGATTAAAAACAAAATAGACCTGGAGGATGACCAGGATCTCAGCATTGTTCTTCTCCAGAGCTATGTCAAAGGCAGATTTATCAAACTTGCTGAAAGCATGGACATCAGCTCCATATTTGATAAGCAGCTCTACAACATCTCGATGGTGGTATTCTGTGGCCCAATGCAAGGCTGTCATCTTCAGCATATCCTTGGCATTCACATCTGCACCATTCTGTCATAGAAAAGTAATGTTTCACTGGTTACAACAGCACACGTGCAAGATCCCATCACCAATACAGAGACTTTCCATAGGTTACACATATTCAAATTTAGGTCACCTTTAAGAAATATCAAAAGGAAAAACATTTCTCAAAGTATCCTGATGCTGACAGACATACTGCCTTCCATGAGTGGGTCTTCTAAGGACATCACTGGGAAATTATAATAGAAAGGAAAGGAAAAGGAAAAGAACAGATTTTTGCTGCATTTATTAACAGAGCCGAGTGTCTGAAAAAAACAGGCATAAGTGCAGAGAACACCTGCAGAAAGGGAATGAAGAAAAACCAACAAAGTCTGTTTCAAAAGATTAGAATATAAAATTCTCATAGTCATTATTACTCTTGAAAGAGAGACAATTCAATGCTATAAACTGTCCTCAACTTGATCTTTCCCAACCTAGTTCCCTGCCACTAGTTTAAGAAAGGAAGGTAGGTGTCCTCTTTACCATACAGACCCGCCACTATTCTTGCTTTACCCTAACGAGCAGTTCCACGATGTGTGCATGTCCATCAGCTGCAGCCATGTGCAAGGGGGTCCTGTCCACTTTGGTTCGGGCATCCCTGCTAACGCCTGCTCGAAGGAGCACTTCTGCTGTGGAATAATGACCATACTGGGCTGCAAGGTGGAGGGGTGATGTTCCAAGCTGTGGGAAAATAATACTCATTGAATATCAGCTGCGTGCAGACTCCTAAATCATTACTGGAGAGACACAAATGAACAAGAGGTAAGTTTTATGGTTCCTGCCCATGGAAAGAGAGTATCTGGTGGGGTAGACAGGACTGAATAAATGAATTAAAAAGTTAATATACTAATAGAGGAATAAACATACTATCAATTAAATAAGCGCTAAATAGAATGGATTTAAGTCAGATGGATTTATCATGTAAGATTCCCTAAAGGACATGATTTTAAACAGGGCTTAGAAGATAAAATAAATGGACAGACAAGAGGATTCTGAGTCAGGGGTAAAGGTTCAAAACAATTTCTAGGCAAAGGGCAGAGACTAGAAAGTTGCATGTAGAACTTGGAGTGCTAATTTAATTGCTTGTAACAGAAGTTTGTTACCACAGTAAAGCAAGGCAAAAAGACTGATGAGATTAAGAGGCAATAAAAATTTAGCAGCTAAGCCCGGCCAGCGAGGCTCAGCAGTTGAGCGTAGATCTATTAACTAAGTGGTCATGGTTTGATTCCTGGTCAGAGCACATTCCTGGGTTTTGAGTTCAATTCCCAGTGTTGGGCATACAGGAGGCAGCAAATCGATGATTCACTCATTGATGTTTCTTTCTATTTTTTTATATGTTTTTATTGATTTCAGAGAGGAAGGGAAAGGGAGAGAGAGCTAGAAACATCAATGATGAGAGAGAATCATTGACCGGCTGCTGCCTGCACACCCCCTACTGGGGATCGAGCCTGCAACCTGGGCATGTGCCCTTGACTGGAATCAAACCTGGACCCTTCAGTCCGCAGGCCTATGCTCTATCCATTAAGCCAAACCAGCTAGGGCTCATCACTGATGTTTCTCTCTCTCCCTCTCCCTTCCTCTCTGAAGTCAATAAAATATATTTTTTAAAAATTTAGCAATCAAGCCCGTCTGGGCGTGGCTCAGTGGTTGAGCATCAACCTATGAACCAAGAAGTCACTGGTTTGATTCCCGGTCAGGGCACATGCCTGGGTTTAGACCTCGATCCCCAGTGGGGGGATTGCAGGAGGCAGCCGATCAACGATTCGCTCTCATCATGGATGTTTCTATCTCTCTCTTCTCCTTCCTTCCTCTCTGAAATCAATAAAATACATATTTTAAAAAGTTTTAGCGCCAAAACCGGTTTGGCTCAGTGGATAGAGCGTCCGCCTGCGGACTGAATGGTCTCAGGTTCGATTCCGGTCAAGGGCGTGTACCTGGGTTGTGGGCACATCCCCAGTGGGAGATGTACAGGAGGCAGCTGATCGATGTTTCTAACTCTCTATCTCTCTCTGTTCCTCTCTGTAAAAAATAAATAAAATATATTTTTAAAAAAAGTTTTAGCAATAAACAAGTCTATATCATCTCAAAGGAAATCTTGTAAGAGTTACCAGCATCCACTTTGGCCAGAAACCTATTCCTGTCTTTGCTTTATGCTGGCTTATTTAAAGCCTACTTCACTTATACTTTGCTTTTCATATATTCAGCCTCTGCCTGATTGGATTTAATTCACATTGCTCTTTTCAGGCCTATTTATAAAAATGCTAATCTCATGGGTTTCCTTTCTTCCTTTCAGTGAAGTGCTAAGAACCTGCTGTCCTCAGTCCTGGGCAGTGTGGCTCAGTTGGTTAGAGCATCTTCCTGTGTACTGCAGGGTCGTGTGCTCAGGGCACCTGAGGAGGGCAACCAATCAATGTTTCTCTCTCACATCGCTGACACTCCTCTCTCTCTCTCTCTCTCTCATCAATAAAGAAACAATACTAGGGTGAGGATTAAGAAAGAAAGAAAAAAAAAGAACCTGCTGGCCTCTCAAGTTACAAATTAACCACTCCAGAAAAGAGGACACTCACCCATTGTATTGTTAAAATTAGGCAATGTTTACAAAATCTATGGATGCTAAGGAAGCCCATGTTATAATCTGGACCCGGATCTTCTAAACTTCTGCTCTCCAAGCTGGCTGTCTAGGATCATAAAGTTACATCTTCCTTTTTTATTTATTTATTTGATTTTAGAGAGAAAGGGAGAGGGAGAGAGAAATGGAAACATCAACGATGAGAGAGAATCACTGATCAGCAGTCTCCTGTACCGTTCCCCCCACCCCCCGTCCCTGGCTGTGAGGATCGAGCCTGCAACCCAGGCATGTGCTCTGAAAAGGAATCGAACTGTGACCTCCTGGCTCATAGGTTGACGCTCAACCACTGAACCACACCGACTGGGCTAGACTATTTCTTATTAATCAGGACATTTTAGAGAAAAGGAAATAAATAGTTTATTAGTTTAGAAAGGTACTTTTATTATACTGATTTTGTTTAATTTCTAGCTAATTACAGAAGCCTATAACCCAAGTACACTACAGGGAGAATTAAACTTTTGGAAAATACTCTGAAAAGCATTATAGAAAACCACAAGTATATAATACCTTTACAATTACCATATATACATCCATAGGAGACACTTTAAATTTGGAAAACTAAAAGAAAATGAAAACCACATATTTAGCCCTGACCGGTTTGGCTCAGTGGATAGGGCATTGGCCTGTAGACTGAAGGGTCCCGGGTTCGATTCCAGTCAAGGGCATGTGTCTTGGTTGCGGGCATATCCCCAGTGGGGGGTGTGCAGGAGGCAGCTGATCGATGTTTCTTTCTCATCGATGTTTCTAACTCTCTATCCCTCTCCCTTCCTCCCTGTAAAATATCAATAAAATATATTAAAAAAAAAAAAAAAGAAAACCACATATTTAGATGAGAGAAAGAAAATAAAACTTTGTGAGGAGAATGAGGCAGAAAGTGAATTAAAAAAAAAAAATCAATAAAGTCTTTTTAGCCTTTAAGAAAAAGATTGGTGTCCTGGCCGGGTAGCTCAGTTGGTTAGAGCATCATTCTGATATGCCAAGGTTTCTGGTTCTATCCCATCAGGGGACATACAAGAATCAACCAATGGCCCTAACTCAGCCTTGGGCAAACTACGGCCCGCGGGCCGGATCTGGCCCATTTGAAATGAATAAAACTAAAAAAAAAGACCGTACCCTTTTATGTAATGATGTTTACTTTGAATTTATATTAGTTCACACAAACACTCCATCCATGCTTTTGTTCCGGCCCTCCGGACCAGTTTAAGAACCCATTGTGGCCCTCGAGTCAAAAAGTTTGCCCACCCCTGCCCTAACTGGTTTGGCTCAGTGGATAGAGCACTGACCTGCGGACTGAAGGGTCCCAGGTTCGATTCCCGTCAAGGGCATGTACCTTGGTTGCAGGCACATCCCCAGTAGGGAGTGTGCAGGAGGCAGCTGATCAATGTTTCTCTCTCATCCATGTTTCTAACTCTCTATCCCTCTCCCCTCCTCTCTGTAAAAAAATCAATAAAATATATATTTTTTAAAAAAGAAATCAACCAATGAATGTGTAAATAAGTGGAAAAACAAAGATGTTTCCCCATCCCCCTCTCAAATCAATAAATAAAAAATTTTTTAAAAAAAGGAAGAAAAGGAAAACGATTGGTAACAGCACACATTGGGAATAATCAAGAGAACTTACCCAGTCGGTGGTGAACGGGGCACCATTTGCCATCAATGTCCTCACTTCATCATCTTGGCCTTTTCTTGCTGCTTCTAGCAATCTCTTCCCCAAGTCCACCAAAGACATCTTTATGCATAGGAACAGAAGTTTTCAGGAAGCTGTAAATCAAACATAAGGAGAGCTGTCTGTAAAATGGTTTTAGAAGACTTCTTGTACTTTAATATACTTTTCAAGGTGACTTTCTGGTAGGGCGTTTCCTCATCATCTAACACAAACAATTAGATATTTGGAAAAATTTCAGGTCCCAAACAACATTTCCCTCACTTTCAATCTCCAGAATCTACACTAATAAAAGAGAAACATGGTAATTGGCGTATGACCGCTACCCTTTTCATTGGCTAATCAGCGAGATATGCAAATTAACTGTCAGCCAAGATGGCGGCTGGCAGCCAGGCAGCTTGAAACTAACATGAGGCTTGCTTGCCTCAGTGATGGAGGAAACCAACGTTCCCCGCCTGTGCTGCAGGCCTCTGAGCGGGCAGTTTAAGAAACTCTGTAACAAATACCACCAGGGCTTCAGCCAGCAGATTCGCAACATTGTAAGCAAAGGCCAGAAACCTACTTTCAGAAGCGGAGGCCTAAGAGCTGGAGCCAAGCCTCAAGCTAAAGCTGGCCCAGAATAAAAAAAAGAAAAAGAAAAAAAGGAGCAGTTGGGAGCTTCAGTCACCCCCAGCCTGAAAACAGCCCTCAGCCTCTCACCCAGACTGGCCAGGCACCCCAGTGGGGACCCTCACCCTGAATGGTGTGTGACCAGCTGCAAACAGCCATCATCCCCTCACCCAGGCTGGCCAGGCACCCCAGTGGGGACCCCCACCCTGATCCAGGACACCCTTCAGGGCAAACCAGCTGGCACCCAACCGTGCACCAGGCCTCTATTCTATATAGTAAAAGGGTAATAGGCCTCCCAGCACCGGGATCAGCGGAGCCATGAGGCCTCCCGGCACCGGGATCAGCGTGACAGGGGGCAGCGCCCAAACCCCCTGATCGCCCTGCGGCTCTGTGTGTGACAGGGGGCGGGGCCCCAACCTCCCTATCCACCCTGCTCTGTTCGTGACAGGTGAAGGCACCCCAACCTCCTGATCAGCCCTGCTCTGTGCCTGATAGGGGGGAGCTCCCCAACTCCCCCCCACCACGGGCCCTGCTCTGTGTGTGATGGGCTAGAGCCATAACCTCCCCATCGGCCCTGCCCTGAGTGTGAGAGTGGCGGCACCCCAATCCCCTGATCGGCCCTGCTCTATGGGTGATAGAGGGTGGTGCCCCAACCCCCTGATGGGCCCTGCTCTGTGTGTGACGGGGGCAGTGCCCCAACCCCCTGATTGGCCCTGCTCTGTGCGTGACGGGGTGGCGCCGCAACCTCCCCATCGACCCTGCCTTGAGTGTGACAGGGGACGGTGCCCCAACCCCCCAATCGGCCCTACCCTGAGCGTGACTGAGGGTGGCATCACAACCTCCCAATCTCCCTGCTCTGTGCATGACAGGGGACGGTGCCCCAACTCCCCAATCGGCCCTACTCTGAGCCCGATCAGGGGCTGCACCTAGGGATTGGGCCTGCCCTCTGCCACCCGGGAGCAGGCCTAAGCCAGCAGGTCGTTATCTCCCGAGGGGTCCCAGACTGGGAGAGGACACAGGCCGGGCTGAGGGCCCCCCCCCCCAGAGTGCACAAATTTTTGTGCACCGGGCCTCTAGTAATAATAATAATGATGATGATGATAATAAATGCAACACATCACATTATGACCTTTCTAGTTTAAGGGATCAATAAAACAGCATTTCATCCTTTTGAAATGACCATGGGTAGAAATATGTCACAGGAAAGAATGACAAATAGACAAGCCAAGGTATATGGCAGACACTTTTTAAAAAATGAACAGAGTGAACCTCCCACTTCAAAGCAAACAAATGACAGTATTTATTGCCAATTATCAATTATCATTTCAGCTTTCAAGCAAAAATTAGAATTTGGGGAAATATACCTCAACCATGAGTTGAAGTTTACTACAAACTTTTTGATGAAATTCATGGTGACACTAATGAGTGTGAATTTTTCAATATTGGGTAATAAAATGCATCAACACTTGGATAATCTGCATAATATGGTGAACCAATATTTTTCAAATGACCAATGCATGTTATAAAATCATACAGGGGTAGGAAGAGAGGGAAAAAGATGGCTGAGGAGTAAGTGGAAACTACATTCACTTCCTCCCAGGCCCAAATTGGAATTACAACAAAATTATAGAACAATCAACCTGAATAACCAATTGAAGACGAGCTGAGCAGAAGTCTTACAACCAAGGATTTATAGAAGCCACATCAAGGCTGGACCATGTGACAGAAGGGCCACAGGACGAGAGATGCCCAGTTCTCCGAGCTGATTGTTTAAAAGAGCTACTCAGAAGTGTGGCACCTACATTGGACTTTGCACGATTAAATATAAACCTTGCCCTGGCTGGTGCTGCCAAATGGTTTGAGCAACGGCCTGCACACTGGAGGGTTGCCAGTTCCAATTCCAGTCACGGGCATGTACCTGGGTTGCAGGTCTGATCCCCTCACCTGGCTGGGGCGCATGTGAGGCAACCAATTGATGTAACATTTCTCTCTCTCCCTCCCTACCCAATCCTTTCCACTCTCTCTTTAAAAAAAATATCCTCACTGCTCTGATGAGAATTTTTTTCTTATTCCCCCACCCCCAAATATATTTTTATTGATTTCAGAGAGGAAGGGAGAGGGAGGGAGAGACAGAAACATCAATGATGAGAATCATGGATCGGCTGCCTCCTGCACGCCCCCTACTGGGGATCTAGCCCCCAACCTGGGCATGTGCCCTTGACCGGAATGTAACTGAGACCCTTCAGTCTGCAAGCCAGCGCTCTATCCACTGAGCCAAACCACCTAGGGCTAACATGTATTTTTAAAATAAAGCATTTTGGGGGGACTAAGTGCCATTCTCCCAGTACCCACCAGATAAAAGATGTAATCTAAGAGCCCTGTCCTGTGTGGTTCAGTTGGCTGGGCGTCGTCCAGTGTCCTGGGAGGTTGCCAGTTCAAGGGCACATGCCCGGATTGTGGGCTCCATCCCTGTGGGGGTTGTGCAGGAGGCAGCCAGCTGATTGATGTCACGCTCTCACATCAACGTCATCGATGTTTCTCTCTCACTCTCCCTTCCTCTTTCTCTAAAAATCACTGTTAAAAAAAAAAGAAAGAAAAAAGATGTAAGGGAAAACATTCTCCCTTTACTGTATTTATCTCCACTTTCCCTACATACAAAGCGAAGAGACAAAATTTGATCTAACTTGACTCTCAGGACTTTGAAGATGAATACAACACCCACATCCCCTCCCAAACACACACACACACACACACACACACACACACGAGCTTTCAATAACCGTGTTTTAATAATGAAGTGCTTGAGCTCTTGACAACAAAGTACTCTATTATTAGCCAGTAATTAGAGACTAATTACGTTGGTTGATAGAAGAAATCGGGTGGGGATGATCTTTGTTGGCGTACGTACAGCTCTGAGCACACAGACAGCTAACTGCAGGGAGAACTGGCACTGAGGAAACCATGGTCTGACCTTCTTTTTTTTTTTTTTTTTTTTTTTTTTTTTTTAATATATATATTTTATTGATTATTTTACAGAGAAGAAGGGAGAGGGATAGAGAGTTAGAAACATCGATGAGAGAGAAACATCGACCAGCTGCCTCCTGCACACTCCCCACTGGGGATGTGCCCGCAACCAAGGTACATGCCCTTGACCGGAATCGAACCTGGGACCCTTCAGTCCGCAGGCCGACGCTCTATCCACTGAGCCAAACAGGTCAGGGCTGGTCTGACCTTCTTGATTTTCCCTTTTTCTATCCCACGTGTCCCCACTGAGCCGCCAGCTGTACAAACGACTGTGCAACGGGAGGCTGAGGCTCAGCTGGTCACAGCCTCCCCCCAGGCACCCAGGCTGCAGGCTGGTCCCCAGGGCACATACAAGCCGCAAGCGGTGAACGCATAAGGAAGTGGAACGACAAAATGATGTTTCTCTCCCTTCCTTCCTTCCTTTCTCTCTCTCTCTCTTTTTAAAAATATATTTTATTGATTTTTTGCAGAGAGGAAGGGAGAGGGATAGAGAGTTAGAAATATCGATGAGAGAGAAACATCGATCAGCTGCCTCCTGCACGCCCCCTACTGGGGATGTGCCCGCAACCCAGGTACATGCCCTTGACCGGAATCGAACTTGGGACCCTTCTGTCCGCAGACTGACGCTCTGTCCACTGAGCCAAACCGGCCAGGGCCCTTTCTCTCTCTCTTAAAAAACAAACAAACAAAAAACCACAAAACTGGAGGCGGGGCCCTTAGCCCCCGGTTCGGATTAGCGTGCTCACTGATAACCTTCAGGCTCTTGCTGGGGACGGGCATGAGTCCCCGTTTTCTCCTAATGGTCTGTCTTTCGGGAAGAGCCCGGGAGCCCAGGTCTCCGCGGAGGCAGCAGCCCGCCCGGGCTCCGCGCTGCCCCCTGGTGGTCACCTCGACGGCCTTGGCTTCCCTTGGTCCAGCTCCCCAGCCCCGGGTCTTGCACCCACCCCCTCCTTCACCTCCTCCCAGTCCCCTCCCCTTCCTCCCGGCAGCATCCCCTTCCTCTGCGTCCCCCGGCCCCAGGTTCCCCCGCTCCGACGAAGGGGCGCCGCTCTGTCCGCGCCCGGAAGTTCGGCGCTGTGCCGGGAAGCGGTGCAGCTTTCCACGGCCCCCTCCCGCGGGCCCCCAAACACCCCTGGTCCACGCATCTTCTCTTCCCCCTCACCTCCTCGTCCGGGACGCCGCCGGTGGCGCTCTCGCCGGACCCGCCAGTTTGGTGCCGTCTCCTCCTCTCGTTTAGACTCCCTGTCAGTGACGGTTACTTTTTGGCCTTTGCATATTTGGGGGGCCTTTAACCCCCCTCGTGGAGAAATGGAGGCAACAAAATGGCGGACCCGGAAGTGGAGACTGCGGAAAACAATTTCTGGCGGAGGGATCTGTGAAGAAAAATCGAGGATGGAACCTGCATTTCCATTCGAACAGAAGGATGATGCACCTCTGAGGCTCGTTTGCTATCCTCCGAAGGCTCTTGGCGGTGGGAAAGCGTGTATCCGGGGAAATCCTCGGCGGGACTCTTTGGCGACGCGGAGGGTTTCGATGACGTGCCTTACGTGCCGCATAGACCCGGCAGGGGGCGGGCCCGCGGCTTGTTTTGGCGCCAAGAACCAGGCGAGCCGCTAAAGGGAAAGCGGTTCTGCCCAGGTCCTGCTGCTCTTTGCTGGCTTCTTGGGAGGCCAGCGCTAAGGATGGAGAAGCCTTGTTCCCGCGTCCCCGCCGAGGGCCAGGCTGAGGGGGCGGCCTGGCTTTGCGCGAGAAACGAACTCCTGGGCCTGACGGACATGGTTCCCCTCCCGGCCGGAGCGGAAGGACCCGGAGCCCAGCTGTCAGCTCGGACAGGGAAACCAGTAACCGAGGCATTTCTTGGGGGCGGGGGCCGGGGGCTGGAAAACGATGGAGCGTGAGTTTGCAAATCCAATCCGGCGTCTCATTTACCAAACACTTGTAGCCGACCTCTGCCCAGCAGGCGCCACGAGGAAAGGACACGTCACGGACCCATCCATCCTCCATTAGATGTTGGCTTTTGACTTGGACGGTTGGCCTTTCCTGGCCTGCGAGGCAGATCTGCGTGTCCCCCCCCCTTTCCTGGACTTCCCTAGGTCGCCTTCATGTCATCTTGGACAGTGTTTGCAGCACGTCGCCCAGGCGCTGCCTTTGTCCGTATGTCCGGCTGCCCTTTTGAAGTTGTTTCATCCCCGCTGACATCATACTGTCTGGCTCCGTGCCTTTCCCTGGAGTCGGCACCCAAACACGACTTGGAAATGAGCACAAATGGTTGCGCGGTGGTGGTTTTTTATAAGAGCGTTTTAAGCAAGCAGGTGACATTCGGGTGCACTTGTTGGTTGTCTCGGGCACCCCGGCCAAGATGCAGAGCAGACTGCGAGCCGCGGGTGCCTGCCTTCGAGGCGCCTGGAATGACCAGCTCAAACGTGGGCAAGCGGAGTGATTGGTCACAGCTTCCTCCCTAAATAGTTCTGCGTGGATTTCACCCCGGTTACCTACCTACCTTTCCAACCAGAAGTGAATCATTTTAATGTATAAACGCTACTCAAATCATTCTTCCTTCAAGTTGAAAGAAAAAAATATACAAGCTAGGCCCTGACCGGTTTGACTCAGTGGACAGAGCGTCGGCCTGCGGACTGGAAGGTCCCGGGTTCGATTCTGGTCAAGGGCATGTACCTTGGCTGCGGGCACATCCCCAGTAGGGGGCGTGCAGGAAGCAGCTGATCGATGTTTCTCTATCAGATGTTTTTAACTCTCTATCCCTCTCCCTTCCTCTCTGTAAAAAATCAATAAGTTATAAATATATATATATATATATATATATATATATACACAAGCTGAATGTGAAAGCAAGGCTAACGTCTGAGGTCCATACTGCTTTCTGGTGGAGAGAGAAAACTAGAATGCAGTCCTGGGGTTGAATGTCTTTATTAAAGAAATGAGTAAATGCAGCACAACCGGCAGCAGGAACGTTGGGAGGAGTGGGAACAGGCTGTGGGGTCAGAATGTGGTTGTTGGCTTCGTGGTCCTAGGGTAGCTGAGGCCCCTTGATCAACACACATCGCAAAGGCAGGAGGGCAAGCCTGCGCTAAGGACCCACCCAAGGCCTTTTAGGAACAGAATCCAAACCTTACCAGGTACCACGATAGTCAGCAAGATTGCATCTTAAGATTTGAAATCGAGTGAGTTTCCTCAAGCGTTTTCAACCCACGGTTAGGAACCAAATAGTAAAGCGAGGAGGCTTGACGGAGAAACACCCTTTCGAGAGAGTGTAGCTGTTTCTGAAACGATCCAGGGCTTTCCCCTATTTTCATTTTCCAAGATATATTACTCCTCTTGTTTTACACCTTTACCCCCAATTTCTCTGAGAAAAAGAATTTATTACAAGAAGGAGCAGAATCAAAAAAGCAAGTGTCTTATCACCTTAGCCTTTTAGAAATCTTGTAGCAGATAATCTCAGAATTTACTCTTCAACCCTTGAAGAAATATTTGTGTGTGCTGGCATAGAGCAAGAAATTAGGAAAATTGGAACAATCTCAAATGAGGTCAGAAAATCAGCCCTTCCATTTTACACTACGATACTACTCTCTGGTGCCCCCATCAGGCCTGTTTTCTGGAATTAATATGGAGGGGGGGGGGGGGAGTAACTACTCCATTGCTTGAACCCTTTACTTTGTGACTTGAGGGCTTTTGAGAGAAACATACATTAAATAAATAAATAAATAAATAAATAAATAAATAAGTAAGACACAACTCTGGCAAATTCATCAGCACCACCTCAACACAATAGAGGGAAGAAAGCAAGATTAATAGGGGAAGGGATGGACAATGCAGGCGTGGTGGGAGAGAAGGCTCGGGCTTAGAGCAAGTCCAGGTCGAAGGCGTGGATGCTGGCGATGGGGGCCCTCCAGAAGTTGAAGGTGCTGTACTGAAGGAGGGCGTCGCCCTCGGGGTGTTTCTCCTGCTCTGTTTCGGTGGCGTGCCCGGTCATTTTGCCAGCGCTGCTGTCCTTGACCTTGTAGATGGATGTGTCTGACAGACCCAGGCTTTCCAGCTCCGACAGATCCAGTTCGGGAATGGGCATCCTCCAGAAAAGAAAGGAGCTGTACTGGCTGCTCACAGGGTCCCTCATGACTTCCTAAAGGGAGAAACCGCTGGTCAGTCTTCCCGGTACAACAAACTCTTTGTGGTCCATTCATGGCCTTTCCCTACTTAGAATCTTCACATCCCCATCGGCCCCAAGTTCCATGGGATAAGCTTCAGGGACCCTTCCTCTTTTACCATTTTCTACTACTTCCTAACTTCCCCCCAACTTGGAATGACTTTATTTACTGCCTACTGTTTCAAGTCAATCTTTTTTTTTTTTTAATATATTTTATTGATTTTTTACAGAGAGGAAGGGAGAGGGATAGAGAGTCAGAAACATCAATCAGCTGCCTCCTGCACACTGCATACTGGGGATGTGCCCGCAACCAAGGTACATGCCCCTGACCGGAATCGAACCTGGGACCCTTGAGTCCACAGGCCGACACTCTATCCGCTGAGCCAAACCGGTTAGGGCGTTTCAAGTCAATCTGGTTCAAGGCCTCTCAGAATCTGGCCCTATTCTTCCGAGTGGTAGTGGTACACCTCTGCTACAGTTAATACTCATCGCTCACTCCACTTTCCATCTTAAAATACTACCCAAGTTTCAAGACTCCAACTCAAGTCCCTAGAGGAATTTTTCCCCTAAATTCCTATTATGTTTGCAAATACGGAACTTCTTCCTGCCTTTGGTTCATTAGGTCATGGCACCTCTGAAAAGGGCGTTCAGGACAGTTCGGCTTTCTGTTTTCCTCCCTCTCTCCTAAGCCCTATCATAGCCCTGGCCGGGTAGCTCAGTTGGTTAGAGCATTGACCCAATACATAAAGGTTGCAGGTTAAATCCCCAGTCAGGGCACATACAAGAATAAACCCAATGGCCCTGACTGGTGTGGCTCAGTGGATAGTGTTGGCCTGCGCACCAAAGGGTCGTAGGTTCGATTCCCGATCAAGGGCACGTACCTGGGTTGCAGGTTCTATTCCTGGCCCTGATCGAAGTGCCTGTGGGGGGCAACCATTCAATGTGTCTCTCTCACATCGATGTTTTTATCCCCCTCCTTTCCACTCGCTCTCTTAAAAAAAAAAAAATCAACCAATGAATGCATAAATAAGTGGAACAACAGATTGATGTTTCTCTCCCTTCTCTCTAAAATAAAACTTACAATAAAAATAAATCCTATTATAAACTCACCTCTTTCAGGAGGACTTCCTTAAACTTATTCGGCTCCAGCTACCCATTTCTTCTAGCATCTCCCTTACCACTGTAGTTTTACCTGACTATATCAGTTTGGGGTTACAGATCACTGTTACAAGTATAGGGATAGTCTTATCTCCTTCAAGAGACTGAGAGTATCCCCAAGGGTAAAAACCAATCTACTTAGTACTGGGCTTTGCACACAAAAGACATTCAAGGCTGCTGATTAATTTTCTCTCACTCTTTATTTAATACAATGAATACCTCGCCACTCCCACCTATTAGTCCTCAGATAAGCTTTAACAGCCTATCTATTTCTCTCTAACCTACCTCTGCTTCTGAACAAAACCCAGGTGCTAAACGAGTTTTCCTATGCTATAACAGGTCTCTTCTCTGGTCACAATGCTAGAAAATATCTGATGATGGTGCGAGCAAATGGATTAGAAACTCCAGGTAAGTAAGGTAAAGTTTAGATTGGGAGGAGGAGGTGCTTTAACAGAATTAGATACTTGTCCATGCTTTCATCAGTACTTTTATCACCCTTTCTGCTCATCCTTCCCATACACTGATGTTATGTGACTATTATAAATCACCTCCCTGCAGCCTCCACTCTGCTGCTTGCTAGCCAAGGGAAGGGGCAAGAAGCATTAGCTGAAACGTTCCCAAAGGAGCAGAAAGAACATTCCACCACTGCCTCCAAAAATAGAACCCTGTTTCAAAAGGACTTCCTCCAACACACTCCATTGGCTCTCATCAGGCCTTGAGATGCCTAAATAGTGGCCTAAAATAGGTTCCAAAATGTGTTAGGCAGACATGATAACTAGTCCTGACTGGTAGTTCAGTGGTTGGAGCATCAGCCCTTGCACCAAAGAGTCATGGGTTCGATTTCTGGTCAAGGGCATATATCTGGGTTGCAGGTTCAATCCCTGGCCCTGGTCAGGGTGAGTGTGGGAGGCAACCAATTGATGTGTCTCTCTCAAATCAATGTGTGTGTGTGTCTCTCTCCCCCTCCCTAAAAAATAAAATATATTGGATGAAGATTGTTTTTTTTTTTTCTAAACAACAAAAAACATGATAACCAGTACCCTACAGAAACCCTATCAACCCATATAATGTGAAATGTCTCTAAGTAAAAAAGGCAGAAAAAGAATGCATTAATCTAGAATATGTTTCTGTGTGAGTGTGGGAGCTTTAGGAGGGGTAAGTAGGTAGACTCAGATGTTTTTAAAGTTAAAAGCAACTGCTGAGTTGCTCTTTTTTGTCTTAGGTTCAAGCTCCAAAATAAACCCCAAGCAGAGAAGCAGCTTAGGAGTGTGATGCAGGGACCGGGACAGGGGTGGGAACATGTTAGAAAGGTGAGGTCATCATCCTATGATAGGCAGCTCTGATCATCGCTGCAATAATCTGCAGAGACATGTGCACAGAGAGTTGCAAAAATGGTTGTACCTATTAACCAATCAACCAGGGTTATAGAGATCCTAAGAAGCAAACCTTAGGAGACAAAGTGTTACTTCTGTCCACAGGGATATTTTACTAATATTACTAGTTATTTGCCTGCATAACGGGCTTCTTTTATATCCCCGCCCTTACCAGTTTTCTCCAGTGAGAGCTTAGTATAATGCTGGGCAAATACAATAGGCTCTTTAAAAAAAAAAAAAAAAATAGAATCGTAAGGTGGGGAGGAATTAATAGATTTTTAAAACTAGAAAACACCTTAGAAATTATCTAGTGACTTGTGAAGCCTCCCAGCCAGTTTGGATTAGAACCCAGGTCTCATAATCCCCAATCTGGACTTCTTTGATGTGTTGTACATAGATAGTTGCCTTTAGCTTTACGTAATCCTATACCAATATTCTCAAAACTTGCAAGAATTCTTAGTTCCTGGAGAGCAGATACTCAGTGGGTTAGGTACTGATTGTTCTGTGGTTCCGATCTGAATGGTGAACATGCAATAGGCAATGGAGAGCAAGCTAGAATCCGAGAAAGGGAGAAGGCTCTGACAAACGGACTCCCTTCCTTACAGCCAGCATATGTCTCAAAGCTCTCTAATCCCTGAGTGTCTGGCAGGGCTTCTCTTGACAATTAAAAAAGCGGAGGGAAATTGCACGAAATATTGACTTAAAAGGCCTAAAATCTCTAGGTATGGCTCAGAGACATCTACAGAGAGGACCAAATACATTCTAGAAAGATACTCCTACAAGTATTGACAGCATTTAAAATCAAGTCAAGCGCATTACCTACACAGAAAATGGAAGCTAAAATAGCCTTTACATTGATAATGAAATTTTAAAATTTAATAGAGTGTGAATTTGATTCCCAACTACCCAAATTTTGCAAGGTCTCTTTTCAGCTAGAGTTCTCTTCCCCTCTCCATTTGCTTGATTAGCAAATATATATAAAAAGAGACACTCTCACTGAACCACACAGACCCGCCCAAATACCCTTTGTCCAGCCCCCCAGTGGGAATCCAAGGTCTACCAACCAGGCCTTGCTGTGTCATGCTGCCACCGTGGGGTGGAAGGACAAGGCATGGTGATGGTGGGGAATGGAAGTGCTCAGGCATCTCACTGCATGTGCCTCATTCTGGGCTTGGATCTTTCTCATGGCCATATCCTTCCCCCACCGATTCCACTGAGCTGCAAATAAGCATTCCTTTTCCAGAATCTGTCCCTAAACCTACTAGCTTTTGTGTGCTGTACTAATTCAATATGGGGTCCGGTAGTTCTCCAACACAGAGGCCCCCCACCTTCCTACCTCAAGCTGCTGCTTTCTTCGGAGCAAACGTTTGAGATGTGGAGGAGATTATTAAAGGAAATGTGAGGATTAATCTCAATATTATCTCATATCCCATCCCCCAAACTGCCTCCCTCCTATGGAGACAAGTTTGGGGTGAAGGAAGACACATCAATAAGACACTACAGGGAAAAAAAGAAAAGAAACAGAGGGAAATAGAGACTAGAGCAATACAGTAGGACTAGAGATTCATAAGAAGAAGAAAAAAAACACACCACACAAATTATAGCTTGAAAGAAAGATAGAGATAACTAGACTGAAGATAAAATACACAGGACAATAAATTGTAGGCAAATAGGTACTTGACATGAGATAAATGCTAAGAAATAACTACAGGTAAATTGTTAAAAATTAATGTCTGTGTTCAGGATTATAAGGCATGGATGGAGATGTGAGCAAGAGATGGAAAACGGTGAACAAATTAACTACCGTTGTTCATAGCGGCGCCTTCTCTCCGCTAGAACTGTCCCCCAACCTCATCCTTATTTGGGGGTCCCTAACCTAACCAGAAGCAGCTGCTCTTCTATCTCTGCAGCCCCCCTCCCCCTCCCCCCTCCCCCCTCCCCCCTCCCCCAGTTAGTTTACCTGTTATCAGTGAATTACTAGTGTGTTCCGAAGATGGAGGGAGGACCCCAGGCTCCGGTCCCTGCTCTGGGCTGGAGAGAAAGGCAGCAGCGGGGGCTTGGCCGGCTTTGTCTTCTCGCTCCCGCTCCCTCTCCCTCTCCCTCTCCAGTGACTGAGGCTCGCCGCCGCCTCCCCCTGCAATGCAGCCCCTCCTAGGAAGGCGGGGGACCTCCGCCCCTCCCTGCCTGACTCGGCCGATTCAAACCATAGGCTCCCGGGCGCTTTCGGAGGCAGCGGGCTGAGGCGCCTCCGCAGGCTCATTGGTCTGCACGGTGACCCCAGCCCTTCCAGCGCCCCCTGCAACCCGAGGTGCACTGAATAGGCAGCTATTGCCCTCGGATTTCAGGTTTATGGCTTAAACATCTTCACTCTAGACAACAATGGAGGCGTGCCCCTTTATCCCCCCGATTTAAGGGTTTCAGGTGACCAAGTATTTTTGAAAATCAGGGAAATTCTCCCTCCAACCCTCCTCCTCCCGACTCGCCTCCCCACCCCCATAACGGGTGCCCTGCTCCACTGGGGGTAGAACACAAGATGGGGGGCGGGGGGCTCGCTGCGTCTGGGAAACTCGGGACTTGGTGGGGTCCGGGGGACATGGGGGGTTTAGGGACTCCGCTTCGCAATGCCTGGCGCGCAAAGAAAACGTGCGATTCCGGGGGGCCCAGCTTGGGTGCCGGATCCCCACCGACAGGTCCCCACTCCGCAGTGCGCCGAGAGGGGCGGCGGCCCGAGGGGGCTCCCGAGGCCCCGCCCAGGGCCCGCCCCGCGCGCAGCCGCCTCGGTCCGGGGTGGGGGGAGCTGTGCGCCCGCCCCCAGCCGGACGAGTTTCGTAATCGCGTCGCCGCCGTTTCCGCCCTCGGCCAGCCCCACCTCTGCCGGCCCGCCCTCGGCTCCCCACCGCGCCGAGGAGCGATCCCGGGGACCCCACACTGGCGGGCACCGAGCGGGAGCCCCCCAACCAGCTCTAGCCGGGCGCCTCGATGCCGGAGCCGAGCAGGTGAGAGCGTGGACTTGGTCCCCGGGCGGTGCGCCCCGCCCGTCCCGCCGACCGGATGCTGGGGGTGGGGGAGGCGAGCGTCCAGGGCGGCGGGCGGGCTGGGTCGGTGGGAAAAGGGGTGCGTCCCCTGAGTAACCGCCCCCGTCCTCGCTCACGCGCCCCCCGCCCCCCCGGTGCGGCCACTGAGGAGTAGAAGGGAAAGGGGGCTGGGGTGTTGGGGAGGTGGGAGGGGAGGTCTCCTCCGAGGCGCACTGGCCTCGGGCGGAGCCGAGCTGGGTCCGGGGAGGTCTACACCCGGGGCTGGGGTGGCCACGGAAGACCGTGACAGCGCCCGAAAGATGCCCCGAGGGGCCCCAGGCCCGGTGCAGCGCTGGGAGGAGCAGCAGAGGGTGTCGGGGTCGAGTTGGGCGGTCGGCAGAAATGGAGTTTGTGTGGCCAAATGACAGCACGGAGGGGGTTTAGGGCCGGCTTCTGTCTCATCTGACGCCCCACCAGGCCTTCCCCGGGGCAGATGCCTGAAAACGGGGGTCTACCCCGACTGCCCTCGAGCCCCCGGGAGCTCTCCTGGCCTGGAGGCCCGCGGGGGAGCAGCTGCAGCCCCGGGCTGATTGCCCCTCCATTCCCTCCATGCGCTCTCTCTCCAGCTGCTGCCTGTGAAGGCTTGTCAGGCAGCGGGTTGGAGGCCTTGGGGCTGCAGGCAGCGGGACCGGGAAAACCGGTTTGGGGCTAGAACAGGACCGGGGAACTACCTATGAACATCCTTCCTCCCGGAACCTTCTCCCATCCCGTCTCCGCTCACCCCCCATAGCTCCGCAGCTGCTCAGCCGCGAGCCCCGGTGACCTGGTGTCCCCCCAGCTCCAGTTCGCCCTTCCTATTTGGGACTTAGGCCCGGTTCTCGGAACCACCCGACTGTCAGGATGTGCACCTCTGTGCTCTAACCCTGACCCCTCCTGCTGTTTCCCCTTCACTGGGCTTGGTACCTCTTTTAAAGGAGAGTGGCAGCCAATCACTTACTTTTCTGGCCTTGTTCTCCCCACCCTCCCAGCCCCAGTTTCACCCTTCCCGGTTTTCTCCACACGCTGACACCCCCCGCCCCCCAAGTTTTAGGCACCCGGAGGTCCTGTGTCCGAGGGAATGGAATTTCCTGGTCACTTCGCATCATCACGGGTCATTTCATGCCAAGTCCCACACACACACTTTCCCTCCACCCAGCTCTGGCCAGGTCCCTGGAAAAGGAACAGAACCGGCCTTGTTCCCTCCGTTGCCCCGTTCCCTCTCCCTCTCTCTCCTCTCCCCCTCTTTTCTTCTCTCTCCTCCCACCATCCACTTCTGTCCACTCAGCTTTGAGCCAGGGGGGTGCTGGGGAGAGTCCAATCTCAGTGCAGCCTGTCTGGTGGTGTTGGGGGTTTCCTCTCATTCTTCATTGTTGTCTCCATCACCCCCCACCCCTGCCTCCAACCCTTACCACAGGCTGCCACCGCCATCACTACAAACCCTGTGACTGACTTCCCCATTGACCACAGCTCCCCTCTCTGGACAGCTGTGTTCTGACTTCCACTCTGTCTCGTAACTCCTCCCTCCAGCAGTGGGAAGGGAAGTAAGAGAAAGGACCTGGGTCCTTCCCTTCCTTAGAAGCTGTATCTCAGTGTTGGTGTGATCTCATCTCGGGGCTTTTTAAAACACCACCAACTACTAACTCAGTTCTTAGATCCGTCTAGGTTGCCAGAGCTTCAGGGTTCAGGGCCTGGGACTGGAGGGACAGGAGGTCCATATTCATGCATTGATAGTATTTATCAAGCTGCCCTGTCCGTGGAAACGTTGAGCTCGCCTGTGTTACAGGACTGCGGAAACGCAGTGAGCACAGAGAAACTCAGCTGTGCCCTACCCTGGCTGGCAGTCATGAGAGTTCTTCCTGGGGCACTAAGGCTTTGGAAAGTTCCTTGGGGATGGAAGTGGTGAGGACGGAGGAGAGAACAGGTCACGGCATGAGGGGAGGAGAGAGGGGGAGAGAGAGGCGGCCCCGGAGCAGAGTGGCACGATAGGACATGTGGAGAGGGCGGGGAGGCTGGAGAAAGATTCCTCCTGGCCGGCAACCTGTGCACAAGTCACACACAGAGATACGGCCATGCCACGGGGGTGCACGTGCAGGGGTGCAGTGACATAGGACACAGAGAAACAGTGTGTGCAGCCTTGAGGCAGGATCTCAAGGTCAAGTCATAAAGGCACTGCTAAATGTCTTTGGGAGGGGTTGGATCTCCGTGGAGGGAAAGGAGGAGGAACCAGGGCAGGGAATAGAAAGAGAGGGAGGGAATTGCTCACCGTGGCAAGTCTTTCTTGAGGATCAACCTGCCGTACTTAGTTACCTAGGACTTAGGTGGTCAGGGTCTTAAAGAAAATGTAGGTGTTGAGGGTAAGGTAAGGGAGAGCGGGGGAGGGACAGGGGCGGAGGCCTTGTTTGTGAGAACAAAAAAACCACCATTTCCTCTTCAAAGTCACTTCGCTGCCCCTCCCCTTCTGGCCTGTACCCAGGGAGAAGGGAGGTAGAGCTTGTAGTACCCCCCAAAGTGTGCTCAGTTATGCCAATATCCTTTGGTCCCCTCCCATCCCATCGTCCTAGATGCCTCCAGCCCCCTTCCTCTCCCTTGGTGCCAGCAGCTGCTACGCCTTAACCCCTTGGTGCCAGCAGCTGCTACGCCTTAACCCCTTGGTGCCCTTCGGTTCTTTTCCTTCCTTTGAGAGCCTCCCTGTGAGGTTCCGCCGACTGAGGAGGTGAGTGTCGGGCACAGGACTAGGGCTTTTAAGGGAGAACGCCCGTCTGAGCTGTGTAGGAGGCTTCTCAGGGAGGGAGGGATCCCCGTTCACCTTTTCTTCTCTCTCTCCCTTTCTGCTCCTCCAGGGTTCCAGGCCAGAGAAAGAGAACCGCGCGCCTGCCTGCCCACCTCACTCCCTGGCCCTGCTGGTTTCTCGGGGTCTGAGACACGGGCCTTTCCTGCGGCGCGAACCCAGGGTGTTGCGACACCTGAAGGGAGTGAGGAGTGGGCAGTCCAGGCACCAGGGCCAGAGCCCTCTGGGGCCTCGGGCAGCGGAGTGAAACTGGAACCATCAGGGAACATGAGTGAATTTTGGCACAAACTGGGCTGCTGTGTGGTAGAGAAACCCCAGCCGGTGAGTGTCCCTGCCCCCGCCCCACACGCACAGAAATCAGTTACCGTATCCTGTCGGGGAGGCTCACCGTCTAGGACCTGCAGTCTAGAAAGCACTGGTCTAGCCTCCCTCTCTGTCGGGATCGTTTTGGGTGGCGAGGCAGGTGTGTGCCACAGTAAAGAGGGACTGGGTGATGGGAGAAGTGACTATCCTAGCTCTCACTTCCTGTCCCTGTCCCTTCTGAGTTGGGTGGGGGTTGTAGGTGGAGCTTAATACCTGTCAGTTCCCCCCATTGTTTCCTCATCAGCCAGGGGTGACTTTGATGTGTCCTTTCCTTGTCCAGTGTTCACTCTGCCGGCCACTGCCCTCACCGCCCTGCCTGTGTCCTCCCTGTGTCATTCCAGCGTTGCCTTTCACACCCTCGTGATTTATTTCCCTATTGTAACGCCATATTCCCTTTCCTACCGGGCCTTAGCTCTTCCCTTGGTGGTTTTCAAGACTCTTTTTTCCTTCCTCCACTGTGACTGCAGGAGGGGCTTTCAGACATAACTCCCCTATTTTCTCCAAGCAGAAGAAGAAGAGGAGGCGGATCGATCGGACCATGATTGGGGAACCAATGAATTTCGTCCACCTGACTCACATTGGCTCGGGGGAGATGGGGGCCGGAGATGGACTTGCCATGGTAATAAGGGAATGTTTGATATGGGGTTGTGGCCTAGCACGGTTCCTCTTTGAAAGTTCGAGCAGGGGTCATCACAGAATGCTTGATGGGGAAGTAAGCAGCGAGGATTCTAGTCCCGGTCACCAGTTGGGTAAACCTGGGACCTTGGCATTTCAGGTCTCTGGCATTTTAGGCTCCCTCATCTTTACAGTTAACAGATTGTTATTAATTGGGGTGGGAGATAGATATGTCTTTAAGAGTTACTTGGACGGCTTTTTCCAAAAACCGTATCCCTTCCTTCTATTCATTAAGAACTGCTGTCTCAGTGCTGTAGTAAGTCACATTGTGGTTGGGATGTTGGGGCAGGAAAAAGGCCGAGCACCTCTGTCCTAAATAACATCTAATATGTATTTTGCTCTCAAAATAAGGGAAAGGGAAATGGGGATGGAGATAGTGAAGGAGTCTTTTCACCAATTGCAGAACTTAGATAACTATGATAGGGTCCTTTGTGGGAGGATCTTATAAGTAAAAGAATACTTTTTCTTTTTTAAGTCCTCACCCAAGGACATGCTTTTATTAATTTGAGAGAGAGAGGAAGGGAGAGGAACATTGATGTGAGAGTGAAACATCAATTGGTTGCCTCCTGCACATGCCCCGATGGGGGAATCGAATCCATGACCTTCCGGTGTATGGAACCATGCTCCAACCAACTGAGCCACACCAGCCAGGGTGTAAAAGACTAATTTTTGTCTCATCCTCACAAAGGTCAGTGTGAAGGGAGGCATGGGAACCTCCCTTGGAAGAAGGGTGATTAATTTTAACCTTTCCAGATGATTTTATCTTCAAGGAGATGGGGTCAGCCTCTTCCATGGAGGGCACAGGGGAGGTTTCTTACTGTGAGACATGAAGACGTGGGAGAGTTTCACACGTGCTTTTCCACAGACAGGTGCTGTTCAGGAGCAGATGAGATCCAAGGGAAACCGAGACAGGCCATGGAGCAATTCTAGGGGCTTGTAGCTCCAACAGGAATGGTGAGTAAATAGAGAGCACCTCCAGCACCTGCTGAGCTCTGCCTTGGAACCCTGATCCTCTGCAAGAAAGGGAATCGAGGGAAGGAAGAATTAGACCGGGAGAGGCAGTGACGTGGGATCCAGAAAAGCAGAGAGAGAGGGATGTGCAGACAGGAACAGAGAAAAGAGCGCGCTGTGGAACTAGTCTGCACTAGGTGGTGCCTTTCTCCCCGAGACCTTGGTTTTCTTTGAGGCTAATCTTTTTTTTTTTTTTTTTTTAATCAGTTTTTGCTGTCTGAAGTCTCCACTCTGTGCCCAGCCCAGAAGAGATGCTGCCTCCACCAGATCCTCCGAGAACCAGTGTCCTCAAGGCCCCTTTTTTCCTTATCTGCCTGATAGTGCCTCAAAAGGCTTGGGGGCTGGACTCCCCGCTCCCTCCTCTGGCTGTAGCCCCTCCTGGAGATGGGGTCAAGGCAGCAGGACTGACCAAGTAACTACTGGTTGGCCAGAGGAGCTCAGCTGAAGCCCTGGACACTCTCAGATCTGAAATGGGAGTTTCTGGAAACCTGGAATGAGTTCCCTCCTCCTGAATGACAGTCTGGGTGCCGCCTGTTTTTAATCTATTAGCCTGAACTCCTTAAATGGCAGGTGGGTGAGGTTACCAAGCTGGAGCTGGCTTTGCTGAGAGCTCCCTACCTCTCTGCCCTTCTCCTTCCTTCTGGAATGAACTGAAGCAGACCTCAAGCAGGGGCTGGGAGGGGGACCACTGCCTAGTCGACTCTCTTTAAATCTCAGACCTTAAGCTCACAGCCCTTCAATATCTCTCTGCCAATACCAGCGTCTTTCTCTAGTTAGGCCTCTAACCCTGTTTCTGTAGCATTGCTAGCTCCCCAGTATCTTTCCTTTTTAAAAACTAATTAAAGAGTAAATTTAAGATGCATTCTCGTAATTACCCCCACCCTGCTACTACCTCCGTCCTTACCCTTAGAAACCTTATTGTTTCCCATTGAATAAGACTTAAGAGATGGGTCTTAACCTGATGACATTCCAGTTAGATCTTGGGGACCTGGCCTGCCCTCTGCCAACCTCCCTGCTGGCCCAGGTGAGAGGAAGAAGAGGGAGCTGGAGAGAAATCCAGATGGCAGCGAAACTAGGAGTTATGTCTCAGGTGGACTTCCTGACCCTGGAGGATGGAAGGTGGGGAGATGAATTGGTTGAAAACAATCACCTGGGAGTTTAGGAATCTTAAGATCCTCACAACCTGGGCGCAGGGAGACAGCAAGGTTTCTCAGTCTGGACACTTTTGACATTTTGGGCTGGATCATTCTTAGTACTGGGGACTGTCCTGTGCATGATGGGATGTTTAGCAGTGTCCCTGGCCCACCCTAGTTATCGCACCCAAAAATGTCTCCAGACATTGCCAAGTGCCTCCCGGGGGGGCAAAAGCGCCCCAAGCTCAGAGCCAGCGCTCTAGAATCAACACATTTTTCTCTTGAGTGATTTTTATCCCCTACCACACCCCCATCCCATTATTCATCCTAAGCCTGAGCCTGGATGAACTAGACCCCCTGTACACTAGGCTTAATAGTCTCCAACAATTTTGTACTCATTGTGTTGCTTGTGCTTGCATGGGTTGCTTGTGATGGACATGCTTCTCCCTTGCTCGGTGGAGGAGGGGTTCCTGCAGTGGTGGGATTGGGGAAGGGAGGGAGAGAAAAGCAGTAGAGCCGTAGACACCCCAGCTCTGTCCTCCCCAAACTTGAAGCTCTGTTTCTGTGCCCTAGTCCTGGAACCAGACACAAATAAGACTCAGGGAGTTTTGTCTGAAGAATGCCCCACCTGGCCGAAGAGCCTGCTTTAGGTGGGGAAGTAACGGAGGAGCAGGGTGTTCAGGCACTTTCCGTTTTCTCAGGTGTGTTTTGTCCTGCCCCCTTCCTCTTGGGGAGATTAGGAGGCAGCACAGGACAGATGAGCTCCTGCCTGCTCTGTGTCAGTAGCTCAGTAGCAGGAAGCATGGTGGTAGTGGGGGGTCAGGAATGGGGGGGAATGAGGATCCACTCTGCTGATTCCACCATCTATGAAGTTTGCCCCCAGCTACAGTGACTGAGGTTCTAATTTTTTCAAGTTTCCATGTATTTTCTAAAGTTTTCCAAGGTCTAAAATTGCTCAGAGATAACATTCCAAATCTACTCTGTGCCAGTCAAGCTAGTTGCTCTGAAAGTAGTTCATCTTGTTGCCCCAAAAGTAGCTCAATAGCATGAGGGTTTTACTAGATCTAAAGGGTTGACGGGATCGGGTAGGAAGATGGAGGCTCCTGGAATCTGGTCGCCCTCATCTTTTAGCCTCATTCTTAGGCCAGTTCTTTGGGCACGATCTTTCCTTTGGTTCTCTCTCTTTTAATTACCTTCTCTTATGTGTGTGCTGCCATCACTTTAACAATATTTAGAGTGATGGGAATGGGTTTGAGAGTCGTAATTTATATTGAAAATTTGTTGGACTTCTAAATATACTTTTCAAATAAAAAGTTGAAGCAAAATAGTCACAGAGTAATCACTACAGGTGCATATTGGATTAAACGATAGATACGGCTGATGAAGGGTAACTCCTCGAAAGTGGTTGGTGTGGGATTTTGTACCATTGTCCTTTCTGAGGAGAAGGCTAAGTATTGTGAAGGCAAGACCACCATCATCTAAGGGCTCAACTCCTGCTGAGATTTTTTCAAAAGAAGGACTTGTTTTAAAAAACAACTCTGGAAATAAGGAAGATGAACAACAACCATTTTATCCTGGGGGACAGGAGAAGCCCAAGCCAGATGCTGCTAGCTACCCAGTTCAGTTTCACAAAATTTTTGGTCTCTCCTCCCTCAGATACCTCTGTAAAAAGACACAAGACCAAACAATTTTTTTTTCTAGTTTTGTTTTTCTGTACTAAAAAATACCCAGTGGGTGCTGGGATTGAAAGGGGAGGAGAGGTTGAGATGCTGACACCTCTTCTTGCAGATCAAGTGGCCATTACCTCCGGTTTCTGTCTATCTGGGTAAGGAAACAAAATAGAGAAAAGGGGGAATATTATAATGACATCTACTTCGTTTTTCCTTGCTTCTCCCTCTGCCCACAAACCCTCATTCCCTCAACACGACTGCCCCCATGGATGCTTTTTTACATTGAATGATGGCTGTGGACACACAAGGAGAGACACAAAGACCATTAAAATGACCATGCATACATTTTATTGTCCTTCCTCTCTCCCCAAAGGTCCTGTCATTCTGTCAACTGAGAATATTTTAGCAGGTCAACGAGAGCCTTCGGTGGTTCTTTTGGTAAAGCAGAGGCCTGTCCTTAAGAATTCTTAGGTTGCTGAGGATGATACCAGAACAATTCTTGGGGATAGTGATGGTTAAGAGCATCGACACTAGAGTCAAATCTGGTCTAAGTTCTACTGTAACTCTGCCACTTACTGGCTTAATAAACCCCCATTTCTTCAGTTGTAAAGTGGGGATAATAATACCTCATAGGCTGTTGCAGGATTGATCCAGGTGAAGTGCATATAGCAAGACCTCAAATATTGGCTGTTGTTGCTCTTTAACTGCATTAATAAGCTGAAAACTTAATTATCTTCCATATCCATTAATTATCTGCGTCAAGAATTCTTAACAATTTGGTCAGTTATCATCTAGTGACCAATAATACATGTTGCCTAATGACCAACCAGTTGTTCAAGACATAACAGGTGGAATCCATGGCCAACAATAATGTGAATAAACCAATGCATATTAGGAATCAGTCACCAGACAGGTAAGTAGCAGTTCATGCAAGCACCCGGGCTGGTTCAGGACTTTGCAGAGCTATCGACAAAGATCTGGCTCATCACCAAACACTTACCGGTTGCATCTTGGTGAACACTGAAGAGAGGCTGTTCCAAATATCCTCCAGCCCAGCCCTGACCTGCTTCCAAAACATAAGCGCTGGGCTGGGGCTGGGACTGGGGATGAGCCTGGGGATGGGCATGGGGGTGGTGGTGGTGGTGGTGGTGGTGGTCTGAGTTTCAGACCAGAGGGCCGTGTCCAGGGGGCACTCCTCAAGACGCCGATCACAGCGACATTGCTGGTAGGTGCAAGGCCGGTGCTCTGTGCGGAGTTGGCTCAGTGCCCCAACTCGAAGGCGCCCAGAAAGGCCCTGCAGCCTCCCGGCCCGGGTCCTGCTCATGGTGCCCGACTTGCAGTGGCAGTGCCACGGGCCCCAGGGCATCAGCACCAGCCGCAGGTCCTCGGGAGGTGGCATGGATGAGGGTGAGATGCGAGACCAGCGCCTGGGGCTGGAGCCTGCTGTTGGCCAGCGGGTCAGGCTGGTGTCGTACAGCGGCTGGTGCTCAGTAGACCTCCAGCTGCCGGGCGGCAGGCTCGTGGTCAGCCTGTATTCCGGCTCCTGGATATTCGCTGCAAACCTGGAGGTGAACCTCCTCGTGGTGCTGGAAGGCGTGCTGTCAATCCCTGACTCGCTGTTATTCTTTTGGGCGTTAATCACAACCCCCTCCTCCAAAGACCCATCCTGGTCTTGCTCCCAGGAACGCAGCTTGTTCATGTCCGTGAACACCGTAGAAGCCAAGAGCTCGTCAACGGCGGGGCCCGCCAGGCGGTCGGCAGTGGCCCCCACGTCATCCTCATCCTCCATTATTACCCTTCTCTTCGGGGGAACACCGGTCCGGGAGGTGGGCCGGTAGTGGCGGGTCATCGGGCCCCTGGAGCGGAACCTGGTCGGCTGCTTCCCCGTTGAAGCCAGGCCTTGGGCCCCCGCCACCGCCCCGGTGCCCAGGCTCAGCAGCAGGGCCCAGAGCAGCGCGCCGGCGGCGGGGACCATGGGGCTGGACCGTGTGGGGCTGGGAGGGAGGCCAGTGACCGAGGCCCGGCTCCTCCTTTCTCTCCCTCCTCCCTTCCGCTCTCACCGACCCGCCGGGTCGTTAGAACCGAGGCCCGCGGTGGGGGCTCGGATGCGCGCGCCACGCCCTCCCCCAGGGCCCCCGCCTCCCTCCCGAAGCCCCAGGGGCTGAGCTGGAAATCCTCGGGGACCCCGGCAGCGAGAACGCTGCGGACGGACGGATTGTGATGTCAGGGGCGGGGGAAAGAGCAGGGCACTTCGTGGGCGCACAGCTTCAATCTCTCGCAATTTATTGAGCACTGCACATCTGGATTGACTAGAGAAAGGTTTTGAAAACACTCCTTCCCAGGCTCACAGGCAGCAGACAGGACTAAGAAGGAATGAGGCGGCAGACAGCGGTTCTCCAAGCTTTGGGGGGAAAGGGGGGCCATGGACTCCTTGCTGGCTCCCACAGGCAGGCTGGCTGTGCTCGGTGAAGTCCTGCTCTTCCCATGGCCCCTCATCGGGCGCCTGGAATACCCCAGGTGGAGAGATCTCAGCCCCTTCCTTGAAGAGGATGCAGATGACTCCTGGAGATGAAGTGACTGCCCCAGGTTCTACAGCTAAAGCAGGACGAAGACCCACAGCTTTGCACTGGCCCATACAAAAGACCACTCCTTGCTGAAATGAAAGTCACCAGCAGATCAGGTTCCAGACCTCAAGCTCTGCTTGGAAGGCAAGGACTGGGGAGGAATGACACACGGAGATGTACAGATCCCGTGGTACTGCGGTTGACGATGAGATGATTTACAAAACAGCTTAGATGTTTCGGGGGTAAAGGTGTAGGCAGACTGATATCTTTGCTTGGTTCCAAGGCCTTTTATTCCAATCCCAGGCTAGGTCCTTCCTGAGTCATGGAGATCCTGGTCCAGCCTAGGAGAGAGAAGAATAAATGGTACAGGAACAGGACCTGGGTTTTCTTGTTTATTTGGTATATATATATTTAATTGATTTTTGAGAGAGAGAGAGAGAGAGAGAGAGAGAGAGAGAGAGAGAGAGAAACATCAATCAATTGCCTCCCGCACACACCCTGACTGGGGATCAAACCCGAAATCTAGGTATGTGCCCTGGCCAGGAATAAATCCACAACCTTTTGGTGTACAGGATGATGCTCCAATCCACTAAGCCACCAGGCCAGGGCAGAACCTGGGTTTCACTCGCTGGTTTGGGGAGAAAAGCCAGGTGGATGGAAGATCGGTGATGCTTGCGTTGGTCATCATTTAGGGTTCCTTTGCTCCCCAGCACCCCTCCCCGACTGGATAGTCTCTCCAATTTACTGCCAACAAAGGTCCCTTTCTAATTTCTGAATCTCCTCTAAATTCTGTGCTGTGGTTATTCCTTCATTCCTTGTTGCCTCGGCACTCACATGTACAGATTTTTATTTGTTTGTGTTGGATACAGTAGAGTCCTGTCCTTAGCTTTTTCTCTGCATATGTGCATATTTGCCCAGATGCTTCGGAACATCTGAAAGCAGGGCCTCAGGTTTTTAGTTCCTTTGTGTCTCCCCCAAGGCATTAAGAAAACGGATACTGGCCCTAGCTGGTTTGGCTCAGTGCATAGACCTTCGGACTTCGGGTTGGAGGGTCCCAGGTTCGATTCCAGTCAAGGGCACATGCCCGGGTTGCGGGCTTAATCCCTAGTTGGGGGAGTGCAGGAGGCAGCCGATCAATGATTCTCTCATCATTGATGTTTCTATCTCTCCCTCTCCCTTCCTCTCTGAAATCAATAAAAGAAGAAGAAGAAGAAAAGAAAATGGATACTGGCTTTACACATCCCACCCCAAACCACTATCCTTAAGCTCAGGACTCACCGTCTGACAGCTTCGGGGATGTGGACCTGATCCAAGGAGATGAGTTGGCCCAGTTCTCCCAGGCTGTTCAGAAAACGAATTTTTCGTGTGAACTTGGAACTGAAAAGAGGGGATAAACCATATGTGTTGTATACTGGGAAGAGAGCTCCTGGAGACCCTTACAAAGGGAAATGGAACAGGTGGAGAGTGGTTAAAAGACGGGAAAGAGTCAGGATGGGGCAAGTTCTTCTTGATTTTGAAAATGGGAAAGAAGTGGGGAGCATCTGAGATCTTGTTCTAGAGCTTATGTTGTCAATTTGGCTCAAATGAACTCATTTAAAAAAATGGGAAGAAGGGGAAGGTAGGGGGTCCTTGTCCCCAGAGCTCCTACCTGATGAAGGGCCGAAGCAGTGCCAGGAATGCCTTCATATACCACGTGGCATGGACAACCACCAGGGCACGCAGGTTTTTCCTTAGCCTGAAGAAGAATAGGAGATCATCCTATTTCTTCTTCCATCTTTCTACCTGAAGATCAGGTGGAGCTATATTCTTTAACTTCCTTTCCTTTTCTAATTTCTAGATTTTTCTGGCAACTGGGTCTAACCCCCATTCTTTTAATTGCAATCTCAGCTCCATCCATCTTATTCAACCCTCCATGCTCCTCATTCTTAGGAAATTCTCCTCTCAGTATCCCTCAGCTTGATCTTTTTTTTTTTTTTTTTAATATATTTTATTGATTTTTCAAAGAGAGGAAGGGAGAGAGATAGAAAGTTAGAAACATTGATGAGAGAGAAACATCGATCAGCTGCCTCCTGCACATCTCCCACTGGGGATGTGCCCGCAACCCAGGTACATGCCCTTGACCGGAATCGAACCTGGGACCTTTCAGTCCGCAGGCCGACGCTCTATCCACTGAGCCAAACCGGTTTCGGCCCTCAGCTTGATCTTTGATGCCCCATTTCCCTCCCGTGTCCTACCCTCCTCATATAAGTTCCTTTAGTACACTTCTCCATCCCTCCATGACCAGGCCTATTTATAAAACTCCAGGTGGAAGAAGGCCAGTGAGGAGAAAATAAAGAAGAGGGAAGAAGAAAGAGACAAATGAGCAAATGGAAGATGGGGGAAGAAAGGAACAAAGGAGGGGAAGAGATCTGTGGGTCAGGGAGGAAGGCAGAAGAAGAAAATGGATTGGAATTTGAAATCAATGGCAAGACCACAGGGAAAAGGTAGGGTGCCTTCTAAATGCCGGGCAATATGCCACTCTGATTTACTTTAATTTCAGAAATACCCCGCAGCAAAGGTATTTTGCCATTTTGCAAATAAGGAAACTGAGTCCCAGAAAGGTTAAAAGGTTAAGTGACTTGTTCAAAGCCATAGAACTGATAAAAACAAAATAATCAATCCCCCCTGCCTTCCCTCCTCCTCTCTACCCACCCCCCCCAACCCCCGAGCACACACAAATCCAAAGTCAGATAGCTGGTTGGCAAAGGCAAGATTTGAAACTTGATTTCTCTAATCCCAAGAGAGAACAGAAGACAGGAAAGGCTTGGAAAGGGGTGTAGAGGGACAAAAAAGAGGAAGAACTAAATGGAAGTAGAAAGAATGGAAAGATGGAAAAGGGTGAGGATTGATAAAACAAAACAAGGTAAAATAGGCTCAGCCCCTTGTTCTGAGGCTCACCGCCGATCCAGAGTCCGGTAACACTGGCGTATCCAGCTCAGAGGTGGAACTTGAGCCCTGCTTGTGCCTCCATTCAAATGAACAAGCAGATAATTTTCTGCTACCAGCAGCTCCAGAGTTCCCACCATATACCTGGAGGGACAAAATTATCAGGAAAGGTTTATGTTTTGCGTTGTGGGAAATGAGAGGGACCTTACTGTAGACTCTACAACCAGCTACTGAGCAAGAAGGGGTTTCTTTCTTACTTTTCCCTCCCTAACCTCCACCCTGGAGCCCTTCAGGCCTTCCATCTCACCTAAATAAGTGTTCCATGACATAGGTATAGTTGGGAATGCTGCTTCTGGGTAGATAACAGGAAGCAAAGAGGATGACAGCATTGAGGCCCTCACCATGGTAACCTGGGAAGGATAAGGGAAAATTGACAGACCTGGTTAGGTTGAGGGACTCTGAGGATTGTGAACCCAATAACAAGGTTCCAGCTTCGGCATTTTATTCCAGAAGTCACCGTTCTCACCCCTCCACTTATGCTAGCCATTACCTCCATGAGATAGGACTTTCTTATAGGGCTCAATGACAGTCATGTCCACTCGCTGCTCCCTCTGCCCTGTCCGGAAAACCCTCCAGCGATGGCCGTCTTCTCCAGCCACATCCCACATACAACCCTGGCCCAGCCTTTCAGCTGCCTCACTGGCCCCCAGGCCCTCTGCCTGGGGTAGCTCATCTAAAAGAGAGGGATGGGGAAGGATCAACAGGGCGGAATACACACCTTCAGTATCTTGTACCTTCCCCAGATGCCTAGAGTTTATTACTCAACTTCTCATTCCTCAGTTTTCCCCCATGACTCTAGCCCTAGTGTGTTCAATACACCCAGACCCTGGCGGGTTTCAGTTTCCTGTGACTCGTTTTCCTCACAGTGGTCTTGAGGTAACCTTGACTCTGGTAGGTCAATGGCCCTTGACAGTATCAGTTTTTTTTTCTGGATTTTTTCTTTCTTTCTTTCCACACTTCTCCTTGGGTGAGCTCACCTATTCCCATGTTTCAGTTGCCACCAATAAGGTGAGCATTTCCAAATTTGCCTCTTTAACCCAGGCTTCTCTCTTCACTCCAGACCCATGTCCCTCCATGCCTAGACTGGACATCTCCACCTTGTCCGTCTCTGTCATCTCCTAGTCACCAGACACAAAGTGCAACTCGATGACATGCTCTTCCTCCTCGCTCCCATATTTCCTTTCTTGGTGAATGACCCATCTCCCTAGCTTCCTGAGAGAGAAAATTGTACATCGTCCAAGACTCTTTCTTCTCTATCAGCCCTCAAGCCAACTGGACTCCAGATCCTCATTCCTCTACCTCCATTACATTCTTTCCGCTATTACTGTCCTGGTTCAGGTTCTTACCTGGCATTAGTACAACGCTCCTAACTGGCCTCCCTGCCTTTAGTCTGTTTTCCTCCATTCCACCCTCTACGCCACCACTAAAGCAAGCTTTCTGTTCTCCCCTACCTTCTTTACTGAAATGGCAATATACTGCACCCACTAATTCTCCAAAATCTTTCCATGACAATAGAGCTGCCTCATTTTAAAAAATAATTGCCTAGTACTTAGTATTCCATTGTATGGATGCACCATAATAGCATTAATATTCTACTGGGGGAGCCCTTAGGTTATTTCCAATCTTTTCAGAGCAATTAAATCTGATCATGTCATTCCCTTGATTAAAAGCATTCAATGACCCCACCCCCCAATTGCCTATCAGATAAAAATCTAAATTCTTAGCATGGTAGCAAGGATCTCCATGATTTGACATTGCTTATTTAACATAGCACTATTTTTTGTCATTCTCTCTTCACCTCTCAGCCCTTCCTATCTGAGTGATATTATATTTTGTTGTTGTTATTTTGTTCCTGGCTCTGGGGACAGCTCCTGATGAAAAAAGTGAAAAGGTGTTTTGTTATTCATAACAAGCCCCTTTCAAAAACATGGGTTTGTATTAATGAGGTGACATTGGAAAGCCCCTAAGGATCCGTAGCTGGTTGCCAGGGGAACCATCCATGTGATTAGAAGGTTGGAACTCTGGGGAGGGGAGAGAGGAGAGAGAGGTTGTGTTAATCACTAATGGTCAGTGAATTAATCAGTCATGTCTACATAATGAAGCCTCCATAGAAACCCCATCAGAGGGGTATGAAGAGGCTCTGGGTCAGTTAACGCATGGAGGTGCTAGGAGGGTGGTGTGCCTGGAGAGGGCCTGGAAGCTCTACACCCCTGCCCACTCACCTCGTCCTATGCATCTCTTCCTTCTGGCTGTTCCTCTTATAACAAATCTGTAATCCAGTAAGTAAATTGTTTTCCTGAGAGCTAGTGAGCCATTCTAGCAAATTATCGAATCTGAGAAGGGGGCATTGTGTAGCCAGTTGGTCAGAAACACAGGTGACAACCTGGACATGCCACTGGTGTCTGAAGTGGGGGGAGGGGCCACAGTCTTGTGGTACTGAGCCCTTAACCTCTGGGGTCTGTGTTAACTCCAGGAAGTTAGTGTCATAACTGAATCTTAGATACCTGTTAGTGCCTGGGGAGTTGGAGAATTGGTTGATGTGAGGAAAACTCACACGTCCGGTGTCAGAAGTGTTATGAGTAGAGAAGAAACAGTTTTCCTTAATATCTAAATAGTCATGCTTAATCCTTTGAGTTCCCAACATGTCATGCTATAGTCCTAGTTGCTTCTCCAACCACCTGATAAACAACTGCTCAGAATCACCTCTGTGAAGTCCTAGGCAGAGCTGACCTTTTCTTTCTCCCTGCATACATTGTACCCTATACACAGGCAGGTCATAACCTTTAACTGCACTTATTTGTATATATGTTTATTTCTTACCAAACAGGTAATTCTCTGAGGGTAGGGATCTTATTCATCTTTATAACTCCAATTTTAGCTCAGTGATGGCATGCAACAGTCATCCAATAGTTTTTCTTGATAAACAAAAGACCCCACCCCTCCTCTATTGGACTACTCTCCCATTGGATTTCTAGGTTCTACCTTTCCATCCTCAAGAACTAATTTTGCTGACCTGACCTCTCAGTCCCCACCTTATTAGTTCTAACTTCAGTCCCATTAAATCCATCCTGAGCTTTATCACGGGCCTCTACTTCTACCTGATTGTCCCTCAGGTTTCTTTCCCACCTTCCCATTCAAATTCATGTCCACTGTCCAGCTTCTCAGAGTCTGAAGGTGTCTCCAATTCGTCTATTTCCAGGTCAGTACTGTCATCAGGAGAGGAAGGTACAGAGTGGATGGGAGAAACACCATTATCTCCAGGCCCCTTCGTCAAATTCAGTCGTAACTCTGGGGCAGAAAGACGTTTACGCATGCGGCGCTGGCCACACAGGGCTAAAGTGCTGGGGGTACCTGGGTAGGGGTAGGGGGACAAAAAAATAGAAAGATGCGTGTGTGTTGGTTAGGATTCTTTGTATGTGGAAGTGATAATATGGGGTGAATTCTAAAGGACTAACACAGGGGACAGTTGGGAAAAGGGAAGTAGAACTGCAAAGGGATGAGGGCGGCATAACCCTCCACTGGATTAGAATCAAGAACTTGAGGCCTAGGTCCTAATTGACCTACCTGCCTGTGAGTCTCTTTTAGGATTGTCGGGGTCTTCAGAAGAGTCAGACTCTTCAGGAAGCAATCTGGAGGGGGGAAAAAGATTAAAAGGGGGAAGAAACGTAGGCTAAAGGCATCAAGCCAGGTATCAATTCTCTCTCCTTGCCATGAGTTTACACCTCTGCTTTCCTACTCCCACCTCTTCAAGTTCTAATTTGCCATCCTTGTCCTCCATTTGTGACCATCACTTCCGTCTCCCAACCTCCCGCTCACCTCCTCACCTGGGGAACTCTTCGTCCTGCCATTCCTCCTTCAGCTCCAGTTCTCCAAGTCTCGCAGAGGCCCCCAGTCCTGCTGCTTCTGCGTTCTCCCTGACCCTAAGGAAGTCCCCCGGCCCCCGGAAGAAAAGATGATCATGAGACAAACTAGGTAATGTCTCGAGGGAACTGGATTATACGTAGGAGACACAGGAATGAAGAATAGTAATTAAGGGGCAGAGCAGAGAACAGGCCTTGAAAAGAACTTGTCTGGTAGATGTTTCTACCATCTTCACCACTTTCTGGAAACAGAACACCCCGACTGTTAGGGCCAGGAGCAGAGGAAGGGGAGATGTCAAGCTCCTCATATTTACCTCTATGGCAGTTGCTCCACCTACACAGTAGGGGTGAGAGGTATTCCACATGACAATTGGCTGGAAGCCGACAGACCTGCCCAGCTGTCACTTGGCAAAGTCCAGGAAGATGGCACCTAGGCAGGCCTGCCTTTCCTCCACCTGCTGGGGAGTGGTCAGGGGAAACCAGGTCTAGGTGGAGGGGAGAGGAAGAAGGTGAGGAGGAAGAGATTTGCTGGGGAAAGCCTGGACCCAAACTTAGTTCTGGGTCGGCTTTCCTGACAGCCATTTGGAGTATGGGGGTTAGAAAACAGAGAATAGGGGCATATTTATCAGACACAAAATATAGGAACTTCCTTTACGAAAACACACACTAGGGAATTACCCTGGACTCCTTAGTCACCAGTTCCCATACCATACCAACATTTCCTACCTAAAGCCACCCCATCTCTTCTCTGTACATTAATTCCTACAGCTTTTTTTTTAGGTTGTAAAAGTAAACATTTTTATTTTGATTGATTTCTCAATAATTCCTACAGCTTTATCGCCTCTAGGAACCCAAGATTAGACGTGGTGAGAGTTGGATGGTGGGGAAAGTCCCAAGAGTATTCACTTTTTGTTTCCAACCAAGTTAGCTAAGGTGTTACTTACCCAAGAGCCAATGTCTTTTCTCCTGCCTCTTGTGTAGTTCCCATCTTCACAAATGTGCCCCCTTCTTTAAACACCTGGAGTCCTCAGGGAATTGGTCGCCCCAGCTCTCCAACAATTCTCTACCCTTTCTCTGCCTCAGCTGTTGTTGTCTTGCCTCTAAGGAGGAAGGTGTGGAAGGGAGGTAACCTCACTCTCAAACAGGTTTTGCCACCTCCCTTCTCAATGAGCAGGTGTGCCCAAAAGAAAAACCATGCCTATGTGGGGGCGGACTTTGGGGGAGGAGAGTACATTTTCTTTTCTTTTTTTAATTGATGTTTTTAGAGAGAGGAATGGGGGGAGAGAGAAACATCGATTGGTTGCCTCCAGTATGCGCCCCAACTGGAGATTGAACCTGCAACCTAGGTATGTGGCCTGACTGGGAATCGAACCCACCACCTTTTGGTGTATAGAACGCTCCAACCAACTGAGCCACACCAGCCAGGGCGGAGAGTACATTTTTTTTAAATGGCCAGTCATGAAGGGCTCTCGGGAGGCAATTTGCTCTTCTTTCTAGACTCCTTATAATCTGGTAGCTGCTCTTAAAAAAAAAAAAAAAAAAAAGGCAATGGTAAAAACCATTTGGTTGTAGGACTATCTTGGTCCTACACCTTTTAGAGCATAAGCAAAATCAGTGACACGGGAGTATATTATAAGGATGGTTCTAGAAGAAGAAACAAATGGAAGGAAAGGCTGAGGACGGGGAGAGCTAAAAGACTGTTGCTCCTTATTCCCCACAAGAGTCAACTGAAGGAAGATATTAAGTACAACAGGAAGAAAGGAGAAAATATTGAGGAGGCTAAAACAATTACCTGATGGAAAAGCCTGATTGTAGTTGTAAAAAGAGACACTAAGACCCCAACCAGGAAAAAATTATTTAATACTTTAACAAAATGCAAAATAAAGTACCCAAGTTACAAAACATAAATTCCTTTGGTTCAGTAACCACACCACTATTTTTATCTTCCAATGGCTACACACATCATCCCCTCAAAGTGAAGTCACACGGTTGTCCCCTTCGCACTGAAGACATCATGCCAAAACCATCACATACCTCACTATTCAGCGAAACTGTTGGCAACTTACATGGAATAGAGCCTGGGGGCAGGAAAAGGGGGAACAGGTTGGTGTGAAGAAAAAAGGGAACTACACATGCAGAACGAGTCAGTGGGAGGGAGCTCTTTGTTGAATCACTATGGCATGAATCAGACCCCTGTACATGCTACATGAGGCTGAGTCCCTCAATACAATCACATATAAATACAGACAATCCAGTGACCCTGAGCACTCCCAGGGAAAACAGAACTTCTAGTCTAGATCCTTAGTTTTATTGATGGGGAACATGAGACCTAGCGATGAAGTGTGTTGCCAAAGAACACACAGCTCATGGCAGTCCCTATTGGGACTCCATGTTTCCTTGTAATCAGACCAAGAAGAGAATGACATGGACAAGAGATTGACAGACCCGCTAAGGCAGGGGACAGAGTTGAGGCTCTCAGTGCAGTTCTGCCATCTTTGGAGAAGAGTGCCCACTAGGCCTTTCTGAGCGCCTCCTGAACGCTCAGGGGTCTTTTGAGTTTCTTCAGGCTCCCTGTGGCTTTGGAACAAGGGATCCAAAGGAACTGAGAGCCAGGCCACATGATCAGGGCAGAAGATAATGGCCTCTAACCTGCTCCCAAAAAACCCTAAAAGAGTCACAATAAGTTCAGGAAAAACATTTAGCCATCTCAGAATCAGACACCATTACCTAACGGGGCAGAAAGAGGAGTCATGGAGCTGGAAATCTAAAGGCTGAAAGCTGGAATAAGAGTTTCCGAAGCACTCTATTTTTTGCCGGGCTTAGAGTGGGTATTCCATCAATACTTCAATCAATGAGAGAACAAATGAATACATGGAGACAATGAAAGTTTGGTTCCACGGGAGATACTGGTTCTGTGAGAGCCTTGCTGAGGGCACTGTTGGGGTGCACATTCTTTTTGTGCCACGCTGCTGGAACAGCATAGGAGTTACATCGTACCCCTGGGGCGTCAGTGCAGAGCTAAAGAATTAAATTAAATAACAGAATCTGACTGGGGGAGATGGGGGCGGGCAGGTAGAAAGCCATTCCTAAAGCAGCTGCTTTCTCTTCTTTCTCCTTCCAGATTTACGGGAACAGGACAAGTGCACCAGACCCTGGAGCAATGGAGACAGAATTGCTGAAGCCTCTCAAAACATGCATTCGAGGTGGTTCAAGCAACCCCGCCCCCCGCCCTCTCCCCTCGCAATAGTCACTTCTTGGACAGGAAGGCAGCGGTGGATTGTGACAGCGAGATCTGGCTGCACTTCTCAAAGATGGCCTCGGCTGAGAGTTTAGGCAGCCCCTGATCCAGAGGGCACTCATCCACCAAGCTGTTCATGGGTGTGGGGGGCAATGGAGGCTCCTCTTCATCTTGACTCAGTCCAGGAATCAGGGAGGTACCTGCCCTGTCCGATTCCTTGTCCACCTGCTCCCTGGCAGCCTCAGGGTGGCCCGAAGGGATTGTCATGGAGTCAAAATATGCTGACAGGGCTTCCTGGAGCAGAGGCAGAAGTTTCTTTCGAGAGACCTGGGTGTTGCCTTGAAGATAGGCCTGGAGGTTAGGGTGAGTGCTTGGGGCAGGGGTCAGCTTCAGGGCCGGGGAGTGCGACCGTTCCAGGGCTCCACAGATCTAAAGGGGCGACAAGACGGGGAAATGGTATTTCAGGTGGTGAAGCAAACTGCGGAGGCAAACTGCTGAGGCTTCTAAGTTGGGGGCTTCTCTTACAGAGGAGAAAACATTTTTAAATCACCCAGAGTTAAGCTTTATTGCTGGCAACAAAAGGCATATCAGCTAATATACATAGTATTTTATTTATTTATTTATTTTGTAATTAATCCTCACCCAAGGATATTTTTTCTCCCATTGATTTTAATTTATTTTATTTTTTAATATATTTTATTGATTTTTTTTTACAGAGAGGAAGGGAGAGGGATAGAGAGTTAGAAACATCGATGAGAGAGAAACATTGATCAGCTGCCTCCTGCACACCCCCCCACTGGGGATGTGCCCGCAACTAAGGTACAGACAGGCCCTTGACCGGAATCGAACCTGGGACCTTTCAGTCTGCAGGCCGACGCTCTATCCACTGAGCCAAACCGGTTAGGGCTCCCATTGATTTTTAGAGAGTGCAAGGGAGGGGGAGAGACAGAGAGAAACATTGATGTGAGACACATTGATTGGCTGCCTCCTGCACATGCCCCGATGGGGTCAGGGATCGAGCCTGCACTGCAATTTAGGTACGGGACATGTACCTATACTGAGGTCAAGGGAAGGACAGAGGCAGAAAAAAATGAATAGATCAAAGTGAGGGTGGGAGGTATGCCAGGGATGGTGCCAAATCTGGCCATTTATCAATACTGTATTACCTCATTTAATCCTCACAATTGCTTTATTAGATTGGTATTGCTATTACCCTCACTCACAGGTAGGGAAACTGAGGCTTAGATCAGGTGACTTCCTAACGTCTTAATATGAAGGAAGCAAAGCTGACACTGAAACTCAGGTCGGTCACCAAAGCTGGTGTTCTGAATCACCGTGTTCCTAAAACAGGAGGAAGAGAGGCAATGGTAGGGCTGACTGTGAGAAGAGGGCCCATTTCCCAGCACCAGGCAGCCTGGGCCCTGGCAGTGCCATCACAACTCCAGGGAGCAGCACCGAGGGGCTGTGGTCGGGAGAAGGGGGAGAGATACAGGAAGGTGGAGAGAGGCACTTCTACTGGCCAAAGTACCTTTTCCTTTATGGCATGATTAGTAGGAGCCACCTTTTACCCAGTGTTTACTTTGTGCCCAGCAATGTACTATTCATATATTATGTTTAATGATCACATCCGACTAATTAGGAGGTAATATTATGCTATTTACAGGCTCAGAAGTCAACTGACTTGCTTTAGCTCAAAGAGAAAGTAAGTGGCAAATCTGGGACAGAAAAGCACGTCTATTTGCCTTTAAAAACCGTAGTCTTTCCACAGTGCCCAACTTCCTTCCACTGAATGAAGTCACACGCGCTTCCTCGAGGAGGAGACAACGGCAAAGAGAGGTGTGGGAAAGGGCGGGCGTACCTTTTACAGGCTCAAAGGGTGACCTGGCTGTATTCAGACCAGTCTTCAGCGGTCATCACACAGCCCAAGCAACCCAAAGAGGCCCTGGGCTGCCTGAGGTCCACTTTCAAATTCTTCCCGGGGCTAATGAGTAACCAACAGAGGAAACGAAAGGGGAGGAGCTGGGAAAGGGGCCGAAGGGAAGCCCAGGCAAGAAAACAAACCTGCTCCCGTCACTGTCACTTCCCCACCGTCAGCCTACACAGCCGTTACTCCCGCAGGGTGAGTAGTAGGAAAAGCTCTTTCCCCTGTCCAGGCGATCCGGTAAAGAGAGGAATTGACTTTCAGGGGTGAGGAGTTCATGATTCAACAAGAATCAAGTTGAACTCCAGATTCGTTTACATTCACTTATAACCTGATTTTCAGATCTCTTCTAAGTAGGAACTCCATCTCTAATTCTTCTTGGAGTCTCTCTTTCTCAACAACAATATGATTAGGGGAATTCACATAGACATAGAATGGAAAAAGTGGGAGGGGAGATTCTGGAACGAGGTCAAGGGGGCTGTGTGTAAATGTAAGAACCAAGGAGGGGTCTTCACAGCGCAGGGCAGCGTGTGCAGGCAGAGCTCCGCAGAGCCCTCAGGCTGGAGGAGAGCGAGACTCACTGTCGTTCGGAGTGCTGCATGGGGACAGAAGACAGCCAGCTGCCGCACCGGCTCGTTGTGCGCGTTGAAGAAGATAGTCATGGCGACCAGGGCGTCATAGCTGTGAGCCTGGCAGAAAGCATGGAGGTCTGCAAGGAGGCCAGACCTCTGCAGGAAGGCCTGAAAGAGACGAGACGGGCAGGGATGAGGGCTACAGCTGGAACCCCCTTGTCACCACCAACAAAAATGCTTATGAAGAGTTTCTTCGCATCTTAACCTGGGACTTGTACTCCATAAGAAAGGGTGCCTAGTACTTACTCTGTGCTATCTATGTGCTGGGAGGCAGTGTGTAGAATGGGCAGAACACAGGTTTTGGGTTCAGACAAAATTGATTTGAAAATCAGCTCTATTACTTATTAGCTATTGATCAAGGAATTATATTAACCTCCCTGGACTTAAGTTTCCTCATCTATAAAATGAGCATAAAACATCTACCAAGCATGACTGTTTTACTAGGGAAAATGATAATGTTTCCGATCCTTGGCTGTGATTATGGTACTTGGTAAGCCTTTTACATCCTATTGTTTGTTTCCCAAACTAGATTATGAGTCATAAGGGAAGAGGTCATGCTGTTTTGTTTTTATTTAATTATTTAGTATTTTTATATAGCATTTAGTAGAAAGCTGTGCAGACTATGAGAGTATGTGTTCAGATCAGGCTGTCGAAGGATTTAAACCAACATGATATGGAACCAGGAATTAAAATACCATTATCATAGTTATATTCATTTACCCATTCAACAAAATTTACTGAGCATCCACTTTGTGCCAGGTCCTGTCAAAGGTGCTGCAGGTATAGCAGAAACAAAAGAAATAGGGCCCTTGCTCTGGCAGAGCTGATAAACGAACAGAGGAGTATAGACGATAAACAAGGAAACCATGAACTATGATTATTTCAGTGTATTGAGTGCTAGGAAGAAAGTAAGATAACGATTAGAGATTTTTAAACAGGGAGGATATTATTTCAGTTAGGATGGTCAGGAAAACACTCTTTAAAAATATATATATTTTTATTTATTTGAGAAAGGAAGGAAGAGGGGGAGAGAGATAGAAACATCAATGAGAGAGAATCATTGATCAGCTGCCTCCTGCATGCCCCCTACTGGGGATCAAGCCTGCAACCTGGGCATGTGTCCTGATAGGGAATCAAACCGAGACCTCCTGGTTCAGAGGTTGATGCTCAACCACTGAGCCATGCTGGCCAGGCTGGAAAAGCCTCTTAAAAGAGGAGACTCCTGAGCTAAGACCTGAATGACAGGAAGGAGCCAGCTATGCAAAGGGAAAAGCAAGTACAAAGGCCCTGAGTTGGGCATGAACTTAATGATTCCAAGGAATGGAAAGGGAATCAGTATGGCTGCTGTACTGTGAGTGGGGGGAGCAGGGCTGGAGTGAGGTCAGAGAGAAAGACAGGGGCCAGACCAAGGTGGGCCCTCTAAACCATAATAAGGCCTTTACATTTTATTAGAAGTGCAATGAAAAGCCAGTAAAGGAAGGGGGTGATATGATCTAAGTTACTATTAGTGTCATCCCTCTGGCTGCTGTGGAGAGAATGGTTTGTAGGGGTACAAAAGTGGAGGCTGGTAAACTGTGGGGGCTAGTATAGTAATACGGTGAGAGACAATGACTGTGGGAGTTACAAGAGCTGGAGAAACACAGATAGGTACAAGGTATATGTGGAGGAGAGTCAGACGTGAGGGGCAAGGTTATCTACATAACTGAAGGTTTTCTTTCCCCACCTACATCTTGCTCTTACCTCCAAATCCATATATATTGCACTAATGGCCACCTTGATGCCTTGTCTGAAAATGGTCTTCTGGTCCTTTCTCAGCATCTGCTCAGTGGTCAGGCCTAGAAAAATAGATGTGAGACTATGAGTCAAAAAAGAGAGCCCAGGGTCCCAAGACTAGGAAGAGGAAGATACCAAGGTGGGTCATAGGAGAGGAAAAACACAGCCTTTCTTTTGGGCAATAAAAAGGGCTAACTGAAAATGTGATTATATGATAAAAATTACCTTCAATTACTGGGTCACAACAGTTACCTTTAGAGCAAGGGACTTGGAGAGAAGGGTACATGTAGTACTTTACTTTCAACTAGAGGCCTGGTGCATGAAATTCGTGCACAGGTAGGGTCCTTAGGCATGGCCAGTGATCAGGGCCCTTTGTGGGGCAACTGGCGGGGCGATCAGGGGGCCCCCACTGGCACCTGCCTTGGTTGGCCTGGGGCCTGCAGGCTGAGGGCAGCTCCTGCGTTGAGCATCTGCCCCCCTGGTGGTCAGTGCACGCCATAGCGACCAGTTGTTCTGCCATTCGGTTGATTTGCATATTAGGCATTTATTATATAGGATGATGAGAGAGAATCATTGATTGGCTGCCTCCTGCACACCCCCTACTGGGGTCTAAGCCCACAAGCTGGGCATGTGCCTTAACCGGAATCGAACCCAGGACCCTTCCACAGGCTGACGCACTGTCCACTGAGCCAAACCGGCCAGGGCTATTTATTTTTTTAATCAGGAGGTAGCTGGGTGGAAAATTATGTAAGTTTTTTTGTTCTCTTTCTTTGTCCTTGGTATAGTCACCCTGTTTCTTCTGCTTCCCTAACCAATTATCTAGATCTCAGTCTGATAACTTAGCATTCCCTCAGCATATTTTCTTTATAAGTCTATATTCTCTGATTAGATTGAAAACCTCCGAGACTTTAGTATATTCTTCCTATCTTCCCCAATAGCCCAAACAGAACAATCCAGTAAATGACTAATTAGTTCCTGATCAGACGCACACACTACCTCATTTATCTCCAAAGCTTAAGCCATTACCCAAGCTCTGAAATTGTTTTGATGGTGTTTTCTCCTGTAGGAAGGAGAGAAGTCAGTTTGACACTTCATACCTGACACATCAAACTTTGCCTTTTGCAGAGAATCAAAGATGTCATTTCTCTTGGGCAGATCTGTGAAGCGGGCCTCCAGCTTCTCCACATATTTCTTGTCCTTTGGGGTTGCTTTTCCAATTTTAAGGTCCATGTTGACACAGTCCAGGATGATTGTTGCTGTGGAAAGGGAAGATGGCAGAGCTCAAATCTTGTGGCCCTCCATTTATGACCATGGAAACACACATAACCCTCCAAATAGTCCCAATACAGAGGAGACTGTATGCAAACTCACTGAAAATAAAACAAGAAAATGGGGTTATGCCCTAAGACCTCCCAAATCGAAACTAAAATGCAGGCAGGGAAATGGGGAAACAGTAGAAAGAAAACCCAAGCATCTCAATCCTTGGAGATTGTGAGACCTAGTAAGAGAAAGATGACTTCTCTTCAGGAGGCCAAATTCTAGTAAAGAATCCTTTTTTGTTTTGTTGTTAATCCTCACCTGAGAATATTTTCTCCACTGATTTTCAGAGAGAGTGGAAGGGATGGAGGTGGAAGAGAGAGAGCAAAACATTGACATGAGAGAGACACATTGATTGGTTGCCTCCAGCACATGCCCTAAAGAGGCCAGGGAATGAACCGGCAACCCCGGTACATGCCCTCGACTGGGAATCAAACCCGAGACTCGCTGGTCAATGGGCCAACGCTCTACCACTGAGTCACACCAGCCAGGGACCAGTAAAAACAGTCTAATCCAATTCTCTCTTTTTTCCCCCCTCTTTCTCTTTTTTACAAATGGAGAAAAAGAGAACAAGAAAGGTTAAGAGATTTGCTCAAGGTCACATAACTACTTCCTGAGCAGAAATGGTACTGGAATCTTTTCCTGCTTCTTTGGCTACCTCTTTTCTTTTCTTTCTTTTTTCTTTTTTTAAATGGTGTCTGAGTGTCCTACACCATTTGGGTAAACTTTCCCCTCATGGTTACACATATAATGGGCTGCATTTATTGATTTTTTATTGATTTTTTACAGCGAGGAAGGGAGCGGGATAGAGAGCTAGAAACATCGATGAGAGAGAAACATCGATCAGCTGCCTCCCGCACACTCCCTACTGGGGATGTGCCTGCAACCAAGGTACATGCCCTTGCCCGGAATCGAATCTGGGACCCTTGAGTCCGCAGGCCGACGCTCTGTCCCCTGAGCCAAACCCCAAACCGGTCAGGGATGGCTACCTCTTTTCATTGCATAGTGCTGCTGAGCCAGCTTCTAGGTCCGTTGCCCCTGCTTCCCTTCTGCATTCTCCAACAAGGTATCCCACAGCCTTTTAATACTTAATTGCCCCCCTGAAAGAATCCCAGCCTTCAGTATGGGCTGACTGGCTCTGAGAGGGTATGGTCAAGGTGGAAGAATCTAGACTTTTCAACTGTCCCTTCTCTGGGACAGGAATGGAGGTACTACCGAGTCAGGCCCCAACCAAGCCATCCTCACCATGCAGAAGGGCTGCAGTTTGCCTGTCCAAGATCTCTGGCGCCCCCTGCAGGATTCTCTCGGTCACCAGGGTAGCGCAGGACCCCACCAGCTCAACTGAAACATGGCAGGGAGGGCAGCGCTTCTGCTCGATGGGCCGATGGTCTAGCACCTCTGCCACCGCCTCCTCTAGGGCTGCGTCACTTCTGTGTGGGGAAAGGCGGTGTGGGAAAAAGAGAAACACAGGTAGGTAGGAGCACTCCAGCTGCTTCTAACCAATCTCCACCTCACTCAGGAAGGAAAATGCCGGCGTCTTAGGTAAACACCTAGACCTCTGGTCACTTCTACCTCTGCCTCACTCCTTTCAATTCTTTTCTTTCATGTTATAACTGAAGTCATCTTTAAATAGTGTATACGTGACTTTGGCAAAGTGTCTGCTACTCATACCTTATCCACATATCTGAGGTCCTTTAGGGGTGCCTTTCCAATTGACACCCTTGATACCCAACATCTAAATGGCTCCTGTTCCCTCAGTTCACTTAATACCCAAATTCCATGCACGTCACCAGATCCTGTGGCTTCTATCTCAATTTCTATTTATTTCCTCCTTTTCAACCCTCTGCTACTGCCTTATTCTAGACCCTCCATATCTCTCATCTGGATTATTCCAATAGTTTCCTAACCAAACACCTGCTTCCAATCTTAGGCCTTCCGTAGCTGTCCTCCACAATGCTGCCTGGATGATCATTTGAAAAATGCAAATCTGATTCTGTTAGGGCCTGGAGTAAATATAATTAGCAACAGCTCCCCACTGCCCTAAAACAATGTCTGATCTCTTTGGCAGGGTCTCCATGATCTGGCCTGTCTACCTCTCTAGTCTTATCTTTCTCCATGTCTTATTTCTCACTCATATTTTATGCTTCAGCCATGCAAAACAAATTCCGGTTCCCCCAACTCACCATGCTATTTCATGCCTGCCTGCCTTTGCGTGAATTAATCACTTTCTCTGGCTGGATGCTTTTCCTCACTACCTTACCTCCCCACTCCCTGAGTAAACAGCTCGTCCTCTTTCAAGACTGAGATCAAGGGTTAACTCCGTTAGGAAACCTTTCCTGACACCCTCTACTGCCCCCTGGTATATTTAACCACTCCATCCTTCCTCACCTGCTGTCCCCTAGAGTGATGGCTGTCCCCTACCTCTAAGCCCCTTACGGTGATCTGTTTGGCTAGTTCCCTCTTCCTGACTGAAAGCTTCTTGAAAACAGGGACTCTGTCTCACCATCATCTAAACAGAAGTTTATTAATGAGTGAATAGACAGCTACCCTCTGTCAATGTCCTGCTACAACCAGTGTGCTCAAGGAAAAAACACATTTTAATACTAGTAGGAGCCAGATAGACTTACTTATGTTGCTTTGTTGGCGGTTTTTTCCAGTCTTAAATTAGGGATGGAATTATTATAGGTGTGTACCTTTATTAAAGACACTAATAAGATACTGTCTTATGTAGAAAATAATTTTGCTAACTTTTTAAAAATTAAAAAGAGTTGGAACCATTATTCAAAAGTTTCTATTATAATAAATCTGCCACGAAATCTTAAAATATAGTAATACCAAAGGCAGACTTAAATGATTTCTGAGTTATCTTTTAATTTGAATTCTCCAAGTTTCTACTGGCAAACTGGAGAAGCGATAATATTTTCTATATCCAGTGTGACCCATCAATCACCATTAACACGTGAGATTCCCAAGAGCAAAAATTCTTCCTCTCTTTAGATCTTACTCATCAGAGCTCAACATGGCACATGATTGAGTATCAGCTTAACGTCCTTCCACATACCTGGGTAAGACATGGTGGTCAACAAGGATTAGCGTGAGTTGGCCAGCCTGGTGCAACGTGTGGAGGTCAATCTCATCCCGGAAAATTAAGAGGGATTCTGGAATGTGAATCTCCTGAAGGAGGAAGACGCTGTCACCTCGCAGAGGTAGCTCAGAACGTTTTATATTTAAAACTGGAACAAAGACATCCTCAGTCTCCGTCGTCTGGAGAGGAAAGTGAAAAGAAGGTATGGCAATGTTTTGGAACAGGCAGGAAAAGTAACAAGACAAGTGGGACCAAGGAAGACATGATTTTGGGTGAGTTGCTGCTCTTCTCAAAGCCACAACTACCAAGTCAATAAGAATAAAAGGACAACCCTTGCCCTTTCTCATTCTTAGCAACAACATGAAGGTCAACAAGAAAACTCATGCCCTAGCCGGTTTGGCTCAGTGGATGGAGTGTCAGCCCGCAAACTGGGGGGTCCCGGGTTCGATTCCGGTCAAGGGCACATGCCCAAGTTGTGGGCTCGATCCCCAGTGGGAGGCTTGCGGGAGGCAGCTGATCAATGATTCTCTCTCATCATGGAAGTTTCTATCTCTCTCTCCCTCTTCCTTCCTCTCTGAAATCAATAAAAATATATTTAAAAGAAAACTCATGAAAAAGAGCTAGTTCTAGAGATGCTGCAGAGAAGGGATTATCAGCCTTCAAGAGCTGACGTGGACATGAGGCATACACATTAGATTATGGATACCCACAAGTTACTCAATAATAAACTCTTTGAATATTGCTTTATGGTTTACACATTCTTATTTTTGAAAATTTGTGAGTTAATTTGAGCCAAACTGATGATAATTACCAGGAAGCACGATCTCAAATGCTCCCTGTTTACACATTCTTCAAAATACGTTTATTCATTTGATCCTCACAGCAACACTGTAAATTATTTCAGACTTTAGACTCGGAAAAGTTAAGGGATTTAACTTACCCAAGACTAGATGGTGTTAAGCAGCAGAGCTGAATCTTGAATCCAAATCTTTTCATTCTAAGAGATTCTGTTCCTAAGTACTCACCTTTGCCAGGTAAAAAGCCAAGGCGAGAGCGGACACCATGGAGTCCAAGTCACAGGCTTCATTTCCCAGCACGACATGCAGTGGCTGGGACTCCTGGAAGGAGAATGGGAAACTAGCAGAGGCATCTACGCATTTGCCTTTGCCTGGCACTCGCGTAGGGCTTCACACGCATCCTCTCCCTGATTCCCACCGAGGAGGTGAGCAGGTGGAATCTCACGGGTCCTCATTTCATGGACGAGGACATTGGCTCAGAGGGCATCTGTGTTTTGGCAAAGCTTTGAGCATTCCACACAGATCCAGTTAGTGGGGAAGTGCTCTTTTCTCTCCGCTACACTGTCTCCTTGACTGTTAATTTACAAAAAGCCAGCAGTAAATAATTCTGATTTCTGATGTTGCTTTGGGCACTTGAGAAGTCAAAGGTAAGCTGATGTACGAGTATTCAAGCCATGGCTTATTTTTCCCCCATTTTCAAAACAGGGAAAAGAATCCTTAATACTTCAAAAAATAAGATCTAGCCCATTATCCAGTTGTCCATAAAAGCTTCCCCAAGGAACCTCCATGATAACCAGATATAACCAACACCTCAGTCAGAGAAACAGGCCACTTTCCCAGTAGGTTTAGCTTAAAGCAAGCACAGTTGTTGCTGCTGGAACTTTTACTTTATGCTTTGAAAAGTCCAGCTGCTGATAAGAATGGGGTAGGGAGGGTTATTATTAACCTTGTTCCCCTGATTCTCCCTAGCTATCAGAGTTTTAAAGAAAATACATTATAATCTACAGTGCCCACAACAGCAGAGACTAGGGTTTGGTTTAGCTCTGAGACATTTAGAGTGTGCCATGTACTATTCTATAGCTTAATGCGCACAAACTAAAATTTAATCCTCAAAACAACCCGAAGAGGTACGTATTTTAAGAGTGATGATTTCATTATAGGTGTGAGCATTCGGCCAGACGAAATGAGACCTTAAAGTCTATGGTTCAGCTTAGGGCACAAGAATTCTCTCTTACTAATTTGCTTTTGAACTTCTCTCTCAACCTGCTTCTGAGGGACGAAGGGATAAGAGAACAAATGAGAAACACTAGTTATGGCAGAGTTTCTTAATTTCAGCTCTATCGGCATTTTGCACTGGTAATTCTTTGTTGTGGGGGCTATTCTGTGCCTTGTAGGATGTTTGGCAGCAGCTCTGGATTCTACCCACTAGATGCCTATAGCACCCCCAGTCATGGCAATCAAAAATGTCTCCAGACTGGCCAAATATTCTCTAGGAGCAAAATCACTCCTGGGAACCAGGCTGGCCTGGCTCAGTGGTTGAGCATCGACCTATGATGTTGGGGCACATGCCTGGGTTGCGGGCTCGATCCCCAGTGTGAGGTGTGCAGGAGGCAGCCAATCAATGATTCTCTCCCATCATTGATGTTTCTGTCTCTCTCTCTCCCTCTCTGAAATAAATTTAAAAAAAATATTTTTTAAAAATTACTCCCAGGTAAGAACTATTGGGTTATAGAAAGGTAAGATAGAGTGTCGGCCTGGGGACTGGGGGGTCCCAGGTTCGATTCCGGTCAAGGGCATGTACCTTGGTTGCAGGCTCATCCCCAGTAAGGGGTGTGCAGGAGGCAGCTGATCGATGCTTCTCTCTCATCGACGTTTCTAACTCTCTATCCCTCTCCCTTCCTCTCTGTAAAAAATCAATAAATATATATTTTTTAAAAAAGTTCCAAACATTCTGGCTGCTTCTATCAGGGAAGATTTGCTAGATGGGAATTTGTAACAGTAGAACAGGAGTTCAGAGGAGCAAAACATAACAAGGAGCAGTTATCAAGTAATTAATTTTAGGGAAAAAAAGAATCTAGAATCATCTTCCCTGTATTGGCTATTACTCCCCCCCCCCCCCCCCCACACACACACTCCTCCACACCATTCTCCCAGAAAGAGACAATTTTAGAAGATTTCTGGTGGTATAAATTGCTTGATCTCATAACTAAGTTCTTGTTTTTAAACTACCCTCTTTCCCACCTCCTATTCCCACTCCTAGAGAGAAGTACAAAAGGCAGGGGTCATCTGTCAAGATTTTGGGCAAAGGGTCTCTGGGGAAAGTTTGCCCTGAGATTCTCCCCTGTGCCCATTTATTTAAGCCTAATTCAACAGGGTGGCAGCCAAGACCCATTCATACTAAGCAGCATGGCAGATTCTTTTCAATATTAAACTCTTTCCCAACACAATATGAGGATTCTGTGCCCAAGACCCCCCTGCTAGAGGCACTTTCCTGACTTGTGATTCCTCCTCCTGATACCAGAGAAGGCCCCTCTGTTCCCTGGACACCAAGAACTGCCCAGATGGCAGTGGACCAGAGTGACAACAAAGCACTTGAGATAGTGGCTGCCCAGATAACTTGTTCACTGAACCAGTAAGGGGGGGCACAATGTTCTCTAGAGGGAACCATATAAACACAGCGGCCAGATGGTCCTGGTTCTGGAGCAAAAAGTGAGAGGAACAGAGAAAAGGCAGAGCAAGGGGCCCTGGCCAGGCGGCTCAGTGGATTGGAGTGTCATCTCAAACACCAAAAGATTGTGGGTTCGAGTCCCAGTTCAGCGCACGGATGGGAGGCAACCGATTGATGTTTCTCTCATCAACGACTCTCTCTCTCTCTCTCTCTCTCTCTCTCTCTCTCTCTCTCTCAAAAAAAAAAAAAAACAAAAAAAAAACGGGCAGAGCAAAGGGGAGAGACCTATAGAGGCCCTTTCTAAAACTCACATTCGTGCTGCTTCATTTCAGTGGCAGAGGGATCAGGGCCAGTCAGATCGTCAGCGTCGAGAGACGGCTGAGCAGCAGAGCAGAAGGCAGGGACTAAATACAACTTCATGGCTGAGGTGAGGAAAAGGGATTTCCAGAGGAAGACGGATAACCAGCCCCTCGCACTCAGCCCCGTGCGGACAGCAGCCCAAAGGAACGAATACAAAAGGAACACTCGGGAACCTTGAGCTAATCTGGGAACAGGAGCGGCCAAGGGTGGTGGCGGCGTTCCTTTCCCCGGCAGCACCCACCGTTCCGCAGCCTGACTGGTCTATTCGCCGCCCGAGAACCACCCTGTGCACATTCCCAGCCCTGCCGTTGGTGCTGCTGCTCTGCTCCGTCTGGAAGAGCGAGCTGCCGCCTGAAAAGACCACAGACGGTTGAATCTCAGCCCTGCTTCTTACTTGCTGCAGGACCTGGCCTCCCTAAGCCTCGCTGTTTTCACTTGAAAAATCAAGACAATCCTGCCACCAATTCTATGAAGTGGTAATGAGCATTAGATGAGACGGCACAGTAAGTGCCCGCTCTGTGGTAGTAAAGATGCGCTCCCTTCCGTCTCCTTCCCTGCCCCTCCCTGTCCAGTCAGGCCCTCCGGGAAGCCCCCTCTCTCTACGGAGCCTTTCACGACACCCAGGCCAGAGCAACCCGCTTCCTCTAAACCTCCCACTGCCAACATGAGGCTCTCCTATGGAGCTTAACTTCCACTTCCAGGAGCTCACCGCCTTTTCCTGGATACATCCCAAATCCGTGACATAGCTACAAGGTAGGTGACCGTACGCTTTGTTGTTCAAACCAGGGCACTTTCGGAGAAGGAAAGGGGGTTGCAATCAATGGTGATGTCAGAATAAACTAAGACGGTCCTGGGCAGAGCAGGTGTATGGCAGCCCAACCTATAAAGCAACATTCTCCTCCTCATTTAGGAAAGACACAGTCTCCTCACCCCATCCCCCAACAGCTGTCAGCACAAGCCCGACAGCCTCCGTTTTCTGACCATGGGGGGAGAGTTCAGAGCAAACACAGCTATACTTAGAGCATGAGGAAACCTGAGCTGCCAATGGAAGAAATACAACCTGAGAGCCACAAGTAAATATAAACTTTTTCTTTCTTAAAAAACAAAAACAAACAAACAAACAAACACACCCACTACTGAAATGTTATATCCTGGTGTCCACTGCGGCCTCAGTGCGGGGAGAAGAGATGGGTTCCAGGGCTGGCAAAGCAAACCACTCCCTTTCTGAAGCTGAATATGGTCTGAGGCCTTCTCTACAAAATAGTGAAAGAGGGATGGGGGGGGGGGCCTAGGAGCCAGAGATAGAGAAGCCCTCCCAGCAGAGAAAATGGGACTAGTCCTGGCGCCAGGACTATAAATTCCAAAGGATGGCCAGCCACTCCTGGTCCCGGCCTCATGCCTGAGAAGTACGCACAACACAGATTACCCGCAGGCTGCTGGCTGAACACCTGACCTCGAATGCAGCCCCACCCTGAAGCAAAAATTTTCCCCCACTTGGCATGAGTGGGGATTTCTTTTAAATGGAACACACTCCTGTCATTGTGGCAGAGGCTGTAGAAAATCCCTCTGGTATCGAATGCTAAAAATATGGTATCAACAAGAGAGTTGTCTGGGTTATCAGCCGTTTCTATATTACATAAAAGTAAGCATTATCTGAAACACTCAAACTTAAGTGTCTCTAAATCATACTTTCTTTTTATTTTTAAAGATTTTTTATGGATTTTTGAGAGAGGGAGGGAGGGAGAGAGAAACATCGATGGGTTGCCTCCTGAATGTTCCCTGACCTGGGATCGAACCCGCAACCTGGGTAGGTACCCTGACCAGCAATTGAACCTGCCACCTTTTGGTGTACGGGTGACCCTCCAACCAACTGAGCCATCCGGCCAGGGTTAACTCACACTTTCTTTAAACAAGAATCAAGTGTGGCCTCTGGGGAATTAAACGGGGAGAGAAAAATGGATCTTTTTCATTTCATATCCATATTGTATTTTAAAATGTTCACAATGGCCCTAACCGGTTTGGCTCAGTGGATAGAGCATCAGCCTGTGGACTCAAGGGTCCCAGGTTCGATTCCGGTCAAGGGCATGTACCTTGGTTGTGGGCACATCCCAGTGGGGGGCGTGCAGGAGGCAGCTGATCAATGTTTCTAACTCTCTATCCCTCTCCTTTCCTCTCTGTAGAAAATCAATAAAATATATTTTTAAAAAAATGTTCACAATGTACATTTACAAATTCTGTAATTAAAAGCAATCTAAGCTACTGGTGTCCACCTGTATGTCCGGCCCCAGTTCATCCACTAACCTTCCTAGAGTCTAATTTTCTCATTTCTCCTGGAGGCTGTGTGATGATGAGAGCTCTAAGATACCGCCTCACCTTCCCAAGTTCAAGGAAAAATTGAGATCTAGGTCTTGCTCCTTGAGGGATGATTGCTGGCAGAGCAAGGTCAGGATACCAGTAATATTAGAAAATTTCAGTATTTTCAGCTTCATACCACTGCAGAGGATATACTGTTAACCTGAAAAGGGAAGGGATGATCTGGAGAGTAGATGCTGTAGTAATAGATGCATGCAATGAAATGCTACTTGGTGAGGTTTCAATTCCAAGGGCTCTTTACCAAATGGTGGGAAAGACACCAGTCATTCGGGTTATTGCAGGGGGAGCAGTGTGGGGGTGGGGGTACAACTGCTTAGCACTCGGAATGGTGCCACAAAGACTCCAGATCAGTGGTGGAAATGGGAAGTAACCAAAATGAATTAATTCAAATTTGCCTCATGCATTAGAACTTTCCCAAAATTTGTATTTCACAAGTAATTGGTGTTAAAAGTAAACTTCACTCCTATTCTTCAGGTGAGGACATTCATTCACACCAGGAGCTGAGTCTGCAGGCAGAATCAGGTGGCTTTGGGGTTTTGTTAAAGACCAGCATCTATCGCCCAGGGGTATTTTCGGAACTTAAGATACTTAAGAAAGGAAAGCACAGCCAACCATCTGTCTAGGTTTCCGCAGGGGCAGCGCAGCCTAAAGTAGGGGGGCCAAGTGGCCTCCTGGAGCCTCTCTCTGGCCAGCTTTTGCTGCTAACTGGGGACAGCAGCCTGAGGCTGCTGGCCGGGAGATTCCAGCTGGCTCAGAGTCCCCAAAATAAGCCACAAAGCATTCAAGTCATGCTTACAGCTTTGATTCCAAACACACTGTGTGTTTATCTGCGAGGCGGGGTTTTTTAATGGAATCTGTGTGCCTTCGGGCCAAGGAAGAAAACTGGCGGCAAAGGGATGCAGGTTTGCTGGTCAACAGAGATATACTGTGTATGTTTGTCTTAAAAACAGGAAAACACCACGACCACCTCTCGTCTAGGAGGAGTCCGGAGTGCCGGAAAGAACCCGCCGTTCAAAGGCAATAAAGCCATGGGCACAGGTTTCCTTGGACCCCCGGGGTTCACCTGGAGGCCAGTGGGCCAAGGAGGCCTCGTGACCGTAGAACGGAAGGGTTCTAGGGTGACAAGGAGCATCTCGCGGGGCACCCCAGGCGGCGGCACAGCCCTGGACCTTTTGGCGTGACTGACCCAGGCGACAGCGTTCAGAAGCTCAGATACAGGACCAGACCCACGATTCCTCCTTCCCGCTCCCGGGGAGACCCGAGAAGCAGGGCGTCAAAAACCGGGAGCCTGGGCAGCATTTCCACTCTCAAGACTAGATTCTCACTGACCACTGCCCAGGCCCCAAGCCTGAGCAGATCCCAAGCCCCCACCCCACAATTCCCCGTTCCTTCCACACAGACCCTCCTCAGACCCTTACATCTTCGTCCTTCCTAGACCCCATGTTCCATTCCCTACGATCACAGAGAGGGGTCCGTTACCTGCAGAGCAGCTCGACAACCCTGCAGGTAGTCCTCCATGGTGAAGCCCAACGTGTGCCACCGCCCCTTGCAGTGGAGAGGTTACTCGGAGAATGCGCCCCGCCCCGGACTCGGGGACTAGCGGTGAGAGTCAGGAGGCGGGACTCGAACTCGCCACACGGCGATTCGGCCCCGACGCCGGGAGGAAGTGCGTAATCCCACGCTCCGAGAGTCCGACGTCGCCCCGCCCCCAGCGGCGGAGGCGGAGTTCTACGCTCAGCGTCTCCCGGGACACCTTTCCGGAGGCGCCAAGTGGGACCTGGCGCAGGGCGTCTTGGGAAATGTAGTCCAGAAGCTCAGAAATGGCCCCAAGAATTGAGCGGAGGAGAATTTTCTGAGATCACTCATTTGACACGTAACGTATATGTGTCACAGTAACCTATCTTTGTGACATCCGAACTTTCCCTTTCGAGTCAAACTAAGGATAGTACGTCTTTCCATCTATTACACCGAGCCTCTGGTTGACATCTTAAATGACACGTGGCAAAACAGCTCTTCTTCATCTTCCTTTCTCGAATTCTCTCCCTTTAGCAAGCTGACCCATTGTCACCAACTTTGGGATTGTCCATTTTATAAAAACATCAGAATAATCTTTGGGCCCTCTTCTTAATGCCCACAATTTCTTGCCAACTCCTGCTGCTTCTTTCTTTACAACTCTGTGGCCTGTTTCTAATAGTCTCTGAAATTCTCCTCATTCTTCTCCCGAACTGTTGTAACCTGTGTTCTTTGCTCCCTGCCTCCCTAATTGTTTCAACCGCCCTTTCAGCCTTCAGAGTTGCTTGAGGTTTCATCCTATGGCAACCCTGTAAGTAGAGTACTGAGTTTGGAGGACCCTTCAGAATGTAGAGCTAGGTCCCAACCTCCTTTAACTGCCACCTTCCAGCCCCCGACAGCCGTGCAGAGTGCTGCACATAAATGTATTCTCATCACCAAATGTTCCCTCCTTTCTTAACCCATCCCTTTATCTCCTGCCACCAGACTGACACCGGCTTCTCCTGCTCCCCACGCTAGGAACTGAGAGGAGGCGGCTGGTGTAAGTGGAAGCCTGTGGTGGGACCCAGGAACAGAGCCCAGGGATATTGGATCTCCTGCTTGCTCAGCTACTTCTCTCCCTGCTGCACTCTTCTTCCCACAGCCTGGGCTTTCTTCCACACCTCCTTCGGCACTACCTGGGGCATAGCCCAGCCAGTTTCATTTCTAGACTGAAAAGGTGATAGAGTGAAGACTTGGAAAGGAGCAGGATTTTTAAAAATTTAAATGACTGAACATGCAAAATATCTTGCTCTTTGGCCCTGCTTCTGTGGATCCAGAGCAAAGGACTGCTTTACCCGGGGAGAAAGCCCAAATCCAACACACTGCTGCTGTCCAGCCCTGCTCCTCCCGACTCAGCGAGGGCACTTGCTCTTCCCTATTCTCACCAGAGAGGCACAAGCGCTCCGTCCCTTCCAGCGGCAGGCGGAGGCAGGAGAAAGGGTCTGTTGTTTTTCTCTCCTTGTTTCTCTCTCCCTCCCTGCTGATCACCAAGCTGCTGACCGGGTCAGAAAGCCCTGATGGAAATCCTCCGGTGCTGGGCAGGCCCCTCCTCCTCCAAGGAGCCTGTCCTTGACTAATTTTTCTTTGTCCCGATGGGAAGAAAAGAGCGAGAGAGAAAGACGAAAAAAGAAAAACCTCAAACTTCCTTTGAAAACCAGCTTGGAGTCAGGGCCTGAATCGCACATCGACACTCGGCAACTCGGGAATCCTGAAGACACGCTTGGAGCCACGGGGGAGCACCTGGGCTGCACCCCTACCTGCCCTCGCCCTCCTCCCGTGCCCTGGGTCCTGGGCGTGAGTCCGGAAGTGGCCAGGACCCAGCAGGACCGCCCCTGGCTCATAAACCTGTGTAAGCTCTGGCGTTGACAGCTGGAAGGCAGCTGGGACTGTGGCGGCGCCCCCATCGAATTGTCGGAGCTGAGCCCTCCTTCTCAGTCCTGGAACAGCCTTCTTTAAGGTAAAAACTTTGTTTTATCCGCATCCTTCAGCTCCTCTTCGACTCCCAGTTCTCTTTTTCCCCTCCAGCTCGGGGGAGGCCACAGTGACTGTCCTTCCACTCTGGTCTCTACAGGTCTGGATTGGGAGAGGAGTGAGGCAGGGAGGACATGTCAAAGGGATGCTGCTTGCCTCCTTATTTATTTTTCTTTTAATGAAACCTTCCCCCTCTCCATGGCGAGCGAGCACTGTGGTGGTTGGTGGTTGACTTACTCCGAGGGGAAATTTTAAACCATTAGTTGCTTGAAGATTTGGGTCAGACTGAGAAGGATATCGGAGTGGGACAGTAAGGGACACGCAGGGAGAGGGAAGTTCCTGGGATGGGGTAGGAGGGTGAGTGTCTTCTGGAAGCTCCCCACCCATTTTATAGGCTTCTTCCAACTTTTGGCTACTGACTCCACTGCTAGGGAGGGGCCAGGGCTATTTTAACTCCCTCACCCGCAGCCAGAAGATCATTCCTGCTGGAGAGAACATGTAGGACTTGATTGGAGAAAAGAGGAAAAGAATGGAATCCTGATTTGTTTGGGTACCCTCTCCCCCATCCTTTCCTGCTAGGAAATACTCCATGCCCACCCCACCAGGTGTGCACCTTACAGAGTGGGAGTCCTCCGCTCCATTTCCTGCCCCGCCTCTTAGGGCTTAGCCCACTTTGCTTTGCCCAGTTTTCCTGTGACCCAGCTCCCTCACGTGTTCAGCTCCTGGTGTGTTTGGGCTCATCCCCTTAGCCAACTAGCTGCCCAACCCCCACTTAATTATTGATCTGGCATTGGACAGAAAAGATAAAGAGCCCTGCCTTGCTACATGCTTTTTAAACTTTCCCAGGCTTGGCCCCTGCTTCCCTGGCTCATCCTAAGTGTCATCCGGGAAGGGAGGAAAGAAGGAGAGAGAAAAACAAAGTGTCAGGCCTGTAGGCATTTTTTTTCCCCCTGCTCTAAATGAACAACAGGCAGATGAGATACAGCTCGCATAAATTATGTTTGAATCAGGAGGACGATCCATTTGGGTGACTAGGCTTATTTTGTGAACTTTTATGCTCCTCGTCTTCATCTTCCAGGACTTACTCACCCTTCCCCTAAATTCCTGCAGGATTGCAAGGAGAAAGCATAGTCTCAAATTAGGAAGAAGCCAAAGAGAAGATTTCTGACAAGTTTAATTCCTTTCTTCCTTTCTTTCTTTTTTTTTTTTTTAAATCTATTGAGTTTAGGAAACAAGAGGAAGGGAGAGTGAGAGAGGGGGAGATAGATAAACATCAATTTGTTGTTCCACTTAATTATGCATTCATTGGTTGATTCTTGTATGTGCCCTGACTGGGCCTCGAACCCCGAAACATATTGGGAACAGGCTCTAACCAACTGAGCTACCCGGCCAGGACAAGTTTCATTTCTCACCTTTTTTTTTTTTTTTTTACCCTGAGTCAGGGGTGAGGGGAGCATGTTTTCCAGAAGGCAAAGTTTGTGGCTTTTTATTGTTTATGATCCACAGCAGTAATTAAATGTCTGTTCCTGCTGAACTTGATGCTTAGTGCCGATAGAGAGCAGGTAAAACAGGTCCAGTGCTCACATCTAAAATGACCTAGATGGGGAACAGGCAGAACATGTGCACACATCAATGAAGGTAGAGGGGGTATTTTTTATGTAAATAGATAATCATTTTTATATTCCGTATAAAGAGTGGCAAGAGAGTATCTCTGGGTTAAGACAGTTTGGGGAGCAAAGAGGAACTGGGGAGAAGTTGGTATCTCACCTCCCGAGGAGCTTACTGGAGAAATGGAGGCTGGGGTGGGGGCGGGGGGGTGTTATGCTCCTAACCTGAAGGCATTTATTAGCACAGTCTCGGTTCAAGGCCCTGCGGCCTACATTTCCCCTCTCTGGCCCACAGGAAGCCCCTCCCAAGACCTTTGTGTTCTGGTTTGAGATTGTGTAAAGTTCAGGGGAGCCCTTGGAGGGGGAGGACTTCTTTCTCACCCTGTTCCGTCTTCGGGGGCATGGTACTGACTCTGCATCTCTCCTCTTCACCCCAAGCACTGTGTGGCTGTTCGTCTTCCCGCCCCCGGGATGAGGCAGAGAGAAGGTAGTCGGAAGGATGCCTTCTGACAAATGTAACTGTGTGTGCTCGGGACGCTCCATGGACAGCCAAGGGCGGGGTGTGGTGTGGGGCAGAGGAATTACCTCGGTCCTGGCCAGGGTGGGAACCACCAAGGTGATGCCTGTTACAGGGCGAGCTGGAGATCACTGTGTTAATAACCATTAGGATAGTTTTGTTCTTGTTAATCCTCACCCAAGGATATTTTTTCCATTGATTTTTAGAGAGAGTGGAAGGGAGGGAAGGAAGAAGAGGGAGAAAGGGAAGGAGGGAGGGTTGGAGTGAGGGAGGGAAGAAGGGAGGGGGAGAGAGAGAGAGAGAAAGAGAAAGAAACGATGTAAGAGCAACAGATCTATTGGTTGTGGGGATCGAGCCTGCCACCCAGGCACGTGCCCTTGCTGGTAATCGAACCCGCAACCCTTTGGTGAGAGGGCTGACTTTCTAACCACTGATCACACTGGCCAGGCACCATTAGTGTAGTTTTAACATTTCTTTCTCCATCTCCTTCCCTTCTGTCTTTTCTGCATTCCTTGTCCTTATCTGTTCCAGGGAAGCTGATTCCACCCAATGTCTTCCGTCATCTCACTGGACTCGTCCCTCCCAGACCGGAAAGCCCCGCACACTCTGGTCACAGCGAGTTAGAGGTGGACGAGCTCAGCCAGGCCGCTCTTCTGTTTACTCTCGCTGACGACACTGCTCCCGTCGCCAGGAGTAACTGCGGACACTGCAGCCTTCCACACCGCATTCCTCTTCTAAGACTTTTCTGGGCCTATTTGCTTTCCAGCCCAATGATTTGCTTCTTATTTGATCGGTCTCTCTGTTGCACATCAAGCCTAGATTAGGCAACTTCCTGAGGACTGTGGAGTCCTTTGGTGCCCCTCCGTTGACCTCTTCTGACCATGGAACACCATCCACCTGAGCGTCCAGTCTCTGGCAAGGCCAAGACTGCAGAAGCCGTCAGCCCTGAAAACCATGAGGTCCTCTCAGTACCAGATGAGCACCCCCAGGACAAGGATGCTGGAAATGCTACTGGGGCGGCCAGAGATGCTACTGGGGCAGCCAGAGATGCTACTGGGGCTGCCGGAAATGCTACTGGGGCGGCCAGAGATGCTGATGGGGCGGCCAGAGATGCTGATGGGGCAGTTGGAGATGCTACTGGAGCAGCCAGGGATGCTGATGGGGCAGTTGGAGATGCTGATGGGGCAGTTGGAGAACAGGAGCCAGTAGATCAAGGGTCACTGCCGGTCCAGGGCCAGGATAATCTTGAGTCCCCTCCACCTGACACGAGCTCCAACCAGCCAGGGCCAGACCACAGGACGCAGCCTGAGGCAGAGACAGTGGGGGCGTGCTCCGGGCCCCAGGAGCTGCCCCAGTCCCCCAGGGCCCAACAGCTGGAGCTCGATTTCTACTGTGTAAAGTGGATCCCCTGGAAGGGAGAACGGACACCCATCATCACCCAGAGCACGAATGGCCCCTGCCCGCTCCTCGCGATCATGAACATCCTCTTTCTTCAGTGGAAGGTAAGAGAGTTGGGGGGGGGGGGCCTCAGAAACTGCTGAGGACAGTCTCTTCCCTGACCCACTTCCTTGGTCATCCTGATTTTCACAAGCCAGTCAAAAGTTTTCAAGTTACTCTTCCTATTTCTCCAGCTGGAACAAATGAAAAGAAGGAAGAGGTTCATAAAAACCAACAAAAAGCAGTTCTCTGTCCTCTTCCTGTATTGCAGTATTTCACATTCACTCCCTTGCTTGCATTATAAGCCTTCTTTTTTCCACCACACCCTCCCTCTAGGCAACCCCCGCCCCCCCCCCGCCCCCCACCTCCTATGGGTCTCTCCCGAGGTGCCCTGCGAAGGGGAGCAGCACAGGCTGACCCTCTGATCACTCTCTGCCTCCAGGTGAAGCTGCCCCCTCAGAAGGAAGTGATCACATCAGCTGAGCTCATGACCCACCTTGGTGAGTGACTGGGCCTTGAAGAGGAATTGCACAGAATTACGAGCACTGTCCCCTCAGCCAGAAATCCAGAATATTGAGGGACTTCCCATTCGGGGTTCGGATGTGTCAGGGAGGGTGAAGGTCTCGGGGTGTCCGGAGTCCTGGGTGGTAGCTTTCCCATGTGACCCTGGGCAGGCCCTTCACCTCTGTGAGCTGATTTCTTCCTCTGGGACATGAAAGGTCAGGACTCGAATCTAAGGCCCGTCCCAGCTCTGAAAGCCAGTGGTCCGGTGACATTACCCCCACCCATTCTCAGGAGAGGAGGACGCTGCTTTGGGGGCCACTGGTGGAGTAGACTGATAAGGAATCCTGTCTTGTAGGAGACTGCCTCCTGTCCATCAAGCCCCAGGAGAAGTCAGAGGGACTTCAGCTTAATTTTCAGCAGGTGAGCAAAAAGGTCTGTGGACAAAGAGGTTTGCAGCCTGGCAAGGGGACACCCAGGCTATGAAGGGAAGCCTTCCTGCTGCTTCTCAAGAGGGTTCCTTGAACTATGATTTTTTTTTTTTTTCTGCAGGAGGAAGAGGTGGGTAAATCTCTGTCCTAGAAAATAAGTTTATCTACATAAGATAAAGAGGGGTTGTTTGTTTATCTACATAAGATAAAGAGGGGTTGCCGAAGCCGGTTTGGTTCAGTGGGTAGAGCGTCGGCCTGCGGACTGAAGGGTCCCTGGTTCGATTCCGGTCAAGGGCATGTACCTGGGTTGCGGGCACATCCCCAGTAGGAGATGTGCAGGAGGCAGCTGATTGATGTTTCTCTCTCATCGATGTTTCTGACTCTCTATCTCTCTCCCTTCCTCTCTGTAAAAAGTCAATAAAATATATTTTAAAAAAAAAAGATAAAGAGGGGCTGAGGCAAGGGAGGAATGGAATGGCTTGTAAGAGAACCTGGGAAGAAAAGCAACAAGCTTAATATTTTATTTCTGGGGGTGGGACTGGAATGGAGGGGAGGGGAGGCTAGACCATCATGTGCTAAGCTTCATTGAGATATGTAAGTTTAAGATATACAATGTGCTGCCCTGGCAGGTGTGGCTCAGTGGGTTGGGCATTGAAGGGTTGCAGGTTCAATTCCACGTTGGGGCATGTGCCTGGGTTTTCAGTGGCGGGTCGGGGGGTGGGGGTGGGGGAGGGGAAATGCAGGAGGCAGCCAATCCATGTTTTGCTCTCACATTTATGTTTCTCTCTCTCCCTCTTCCTTCTTCTCTCCCCCTCCCCCCCCCCCCAAAAAAAATCACCCAACCAGTGTGGCTCATTGATTGAGCATTGACCTATGAACCAGGAGGTTATGGTTCGATTCCTGGTCGGGGCACATGCCCGGGTTGCAGGCTCGATCCCCAGTGGGGGGCATGCAGGAGGCAGCCGATCAATGATTCTCTCTCATCATTGATGTTTCTCTCTCTCTCTTTCTCTCTCTCTCTCTCTTCCTCTCTGATGAAATCAATTAAAAATATTTTAAAAAAATCAATAAAGAGGCCTAACCAGTTTGGCTCAGTGGATAGAGTGTCGGCCTGCGGACTGAAGGGTCCCAGGTTCTATTCCTGTTAAGGGCATGTACCAGTGGGGGGTGTGCAGGAGGCAGCTGATGGATGTTTCTCTCTCATCGATATTTCTAACTACCCCTCTCCCTTCCTCTCTGTAAAAAATTAATAAAATAAATTTTTAAAAAATCAATAAAGATATGCAATGTGTTAATTATTTAATATATCCATCGATTTCATTTCTACCCCCAGAATGTGGATGACGCAATGACCGTCCTGCCCAAACTGGCCACCGGTCTGGATGTCAATGTGCGATTCACAGGGGTCTCCGATTTTGAGTACACGCCTGAGTGCAGTATCTTCGACCTCCTAGGCATCCCCCTGTACCACGGCTGGCTTGTCGATCCTCAGGTGAGGGCGAGAGGGCCCATATGAGACGCTTGTCCAGCTCAAGCGACAGAGAAGCAGCGTTTTGTGGGCTGGGGGGTAGAGAGGTAGGGGTTAGGGATGTAGGGATTCGATTGGCTTTGGAGGGAATCCGGTTTAGAGGCAGGACCCAGTGGAGAATTCCTTGAACCTTAAACATTTTTGGTAACATTCACATACAAGCAAATCATAGGCAGTTATTGAGACGGCCAAGGTTTCAGGAACCTGTGGTCCTAGGGTTGCAGTCCATTTCCTTCCTAAAAAGATCTCAATTTTTTTTCTATTATTACCCCACCCCACTGCCCATGCAGAGTCCTGAGGCTGTGAGTGCAGTTGGGAAACTGAGCTACAATCAGCTGGTGGAGAAGATCATCACCTGCAAGCACTCCAGCGACACCAACCTGGTGACAGAAGGTGAGCCCCCCACTTCTCTCCTGTGGCTCTTATGTGGAGGGGACGAAGGCTACTTTGATTTATTGTTCATTGTCTATCTCCCCCCCCCCGCCCCCCCTCCCGCAACCACATCCCACTAGAAAGGGAGTTTGGTGAACACATTAGTCCCTCTAGTACAGTGCCTGACGGGCGCGAGGTGGCTGCTCAGCAACTGTTTGTTGAATGAATGACAGCAGCCAGGCTCCAGGGAAGAGATTTCAGAGGGTGGGACCACCCCCCGGCCTTTGGACAGAGACTCTCCGGGTGACCCACGTTCTGTGGACTTGGGATGTGAGCCAAGGCCCCGCCCCCGCTCCTTGTGCCCTCCGGCAGGCCTGATTGCCGAGCAGTTCCTGGAGACCACCGCGGCCCAGCTGACCTACCACGGGCTGTGCGAGCTCACCGCGGCTGCCAAGGAGGGTGAACTTAGCGTCTTTTTCCGGAACAACCACTTTAGCACCATGACTAAGCACAAGGTGATGGGGCGTTGGGGGTGGGGGAGGGCTGGAGGGCTGTTTGTTTCCTCATGCCTTTTCCTTCTGGGTCCGTGTTTCCAGTCAGGGCAGGGGAGATCAAGCGCTGATAACCAATGACCCCCACAGTCCCTGTGTTTTCCTGCAACCAAGGTTTATTCCCCACGAATGCTGCATGGCCGCTGCAGACACTCGCCTCCTCTTCACTCTGGGTCTCAGGCTGACAGAACAGCCTTTACCTGGGATGTAGTGCTCCCGCCTGGAAGTGTCATTTCTGCTACCATCTCATTGGCCAGAGCAAACCATAGGAGTGAGCCTGCCATCCAGGGGACAGGAAAGTATAATCCTGTCCCATTGGAAGGGAATTTTTATTTTTTATTTTATTATTATTATTATTTTTAAAATATATATTTTATTGATTTTTTACAGAGAGGGAGAGGGATAGAGAGTTAGAAACATCGATCAGCTGCCTCCTGCACACTCCCCACTGGGTACGTGCCCGCAACCAAGGTACATGCCCTAGACCGAAATCAAACCTGGGATCCTTGAGTCCGCAGGCCAATGCTCTATCCGCTGAGCCAAACCGGTTAGGGCTATTATTATTATTTTTAATTTATCGATTTCAGAGAGGAAGGGAGAGGGAGAGAGAGATGGAAACATCAGTGATGAGAGAGTATCATTGATCAGCTGCCTCCTATCTGCCCCCTATTGGGGATCAAGCCTGCAACCTGGGCATGTGCCCTTGGCCGGAATCGAACCTGGGACCCTTTAGTCCGCAGACCGACGCTGTATCCATGAGCCAAACCAGCTAGGGCAGGAAGGCAATTTTCCAACAGTACCAAAGTCTTCCCAAGTTAGAAATCGTTTTAGCTCTCTAGGAATTGAGTAGAAGAGGGAGAGGTCTTTGGTTCTCGAAGGATTTCCCCCCACGACCATCAGGTGAGCCTCGGAAACAGTGGGAAGCAGGGGAGGAAGCAGGATCCCAGCTCTGAGGACTCCATGCCTGACCACAGGGACCGCCATGCTCTCACCCAGCTGACCGTCCACTCGGACGTCCCTTCTCTCTCCCCTCAGCCGCTCATACTCATACAAGACCCGCAGCTCACACTGACATGTTCCAGCTGGCACCCCCATTGGCTCAGATGGTCTCCGGGCATCTCAGATGACGTGGGGCCCGTCAACCGTCTCTAGCTCACCTGTCCCACTAATTAGCTCTGTCTCTTCCTTGCAGAGCCACCTGTACTTGCTGGTCACCGACCAGGGCTTTCTGCAGGAGGAGCAGGTGGTGTGGGAGAGCCTGCACAACGTGGACGGGGACAGCTGCTTTTGTGACTCTGACTTTCACCTGAGCCATTCCCTGGGCAAGGGGCCTGGAGCAGAAGGTGGGAGCGGCTCCCCGGAAAAGCAGCGGCAGGTGGACCAGGTGTGCGGCGCTTTGGGGAAGGGCGCAGAGAGCACGTTCCCTTCACAGGCCTTTTTGCCTGTCTGTGAGCTGTGTGCATCGCGTCATCGAGCGATGATTGCATGACACCCCTGTCCCTTTCCTGTTACCTGGGGGCCATCTCCACGCGTGGTGGGCATTCTTTGGCACCACAGAGCATGTGCTTGGCTGTGTGGTCTGCTCTGGAGGAGGAGGCACGAGAGGAATGGAAAGATGAGGAGGAAAAACTGGTTTGGGAACCGAAGCCCAGCCGGAGTATCTCCCAGGCCGCAGCCCACCTCACAACCCTGCTCTCCCCGCCTCTCTGCAGGACTACCTGATCGCCTTGTCCCTGCAGCAGCAGCAACCGCAAGGCACGTTGGGTCTCAGCGACTTGGAGCTGGCCCAGCAACTGCAGCAGGAGGAGTACCAACAGCAGCAAGGGGCCCAGCCGGTGCCAGCACGGGCCCCGTCGCCACAGGTGAGCCCGCTGTACCCTGTCCTCAGCAGCTGTTATTCTTCAAGGTTTCCCTGGGGGGCCCTTCTCCTGTCTGGCCCTCTCCCCTGGGTCCCTTCCTCTCTTCCTCTCCCCACTGCCCCTCCCCATCCTGACCCACTTCCGTCCAGAATCTGTCCTTGTGCTCTGCCCAGGCTGATGGGCGACCACTTGTTAAATCCCATACAGGGGAGAGGAGCCCCATCTGGACGCCCGGCAGGAGAGCGGCGGCGGCGGCCCAAGCCGGAGTCCGACTGTGTCCTCCTGTAGTGCCCGGTGCCTGGTGCCAGGCTGCCCTGCCTCTTCTGTCAGAGGCTGTGACTATTTGGCTTGCTCTCCCAGGTCACCCCCTGAGATATGCAGGGTAACTTATTTATGGACTGTTGGGGATCCGAGCGGGAAGGAAATGTCAAGGTCAGACTCGGCGACATTCTTGCTCACTCACTGCGGCCTTCTCTTCCTCCCAGTCACCCAGGGCAACAGCGGGACTGCTGGGGTGAGGATGTCTGATCCCCAACTCCCTCTGCCCAGAATATCACACTAATATACAGACTCAGGCTCCAGGGTGAGGTCCCTGCCTGAAATGCATCTCCCCTACCTCCCCCCTGACTGGCGGGGTCCTTCCGGCTATCCTGCAAGTCCGTCTCCCTCTGTTTCAGGATTTGATTTGGGTTTCTATCTTCATTATTTGTAATGCCTTCCTAGGGGTTTGGAAATAAAAATCGTCTCCTGAGATCTGTTGTTTGCCATCCCCTGCAGCAATGGGGTCAAGTGGTGAAGCATTTGACCCAATTGAGGAATGCAAAGGGGGAGGGAAGGTAGAGGTGTGAGGGGGTTGCCTGTCATATCGGAATGAGCCAGCAGGGGGAACCAGAGCCTGCTTTTCCCTTCGCTGTTGGTAGTTCCCTGTTTTTGCTGGGCCTTCTTTGGGAAATAGTCCTCTGATTTGGAGGTGGGTTTCCAAGTCCCCCTTTGGACGGATGAATGTAGGGGTTGTGCTCCCTGCTAACCCGAGAGACTTCCCAGGCAGGCAAGAGGCAGCTTGATCCTCGGCTTGCCTCCCAGTTTTGTACAGATGGTCCTTTGCTACCTCTGACCATTTCTGACCTTGTTCAGGTTCCTGTTTCTCAATTATTTTGCCTAAAATTTCCTGGGGAAGAGAGAATAATGGGGGGGAGAGGGGGTGTGGAGGGGAGAGACAACCCTAAGGGAAGGGGGTTGTTGATAACTGCAGCTCTAAAGTCCAAAACAGGATTCCTGTTGAATAACCAAATGCACTTCAACTTCAAGGCCTCCTCCCAGCCCCATGTCCTGCTCCACCCAAACTTCAATCAGGGAACACAAACAAGAATGAAATTAGTTAAAAAAAAAAAAAACTACCAGTGTGGGTGAGATGTTCTGCCCAGGGTATGGGAAGAAGGAGCAGGGCAGAAACTATCCAGGAGATCCCACTAACGCACACCTAAGACAGAGCTAGGCGACCCAGGTGCAGCTCCCACTTTGAGATGAGGACAATGAAGGGGTTTAAAAGAAGACTTCGAGTTCCAGCCTCAACAAGAAGCTGGAACATGTAATGCTCAGTGAGGGGTTATCCTATTTGGAGGCTCGGCTGGTCTCCTGCAGGCTCAGCCAAACGTGGGACGCTCAGATCCTTGAATGTCATGTGGGAGTGGAAGGGGGAGGGGGTCTCAAAGGTCTTCGGCCCTGCACAGGGCTAGTAGGGCTAGACGGCAGTCCCCTTTCACGGCATCCTGCAGACAAGAGAATTAAAGGTTAGAAAGACCAACTACCGCTGTGGCCCAGGACTCTGCCCCCGCCCTCGTGCTGGTACAGAACTTGTCTGGTGCCCGGAGTCTTACACTAAGTTAACCGGAGACTCGTGAATTCTCCAGGGCGTACGCCCAGCTGTGTGCAGGGAGCGCAGCGGGGAGCGAGGGGCAGAGCGCTCACCTGGAGGGAAGAGTAGAGGGACTTCCCAAACTTCCTTTTGAACTCAGCTCGGATGCTTAGAAGGTCAGTCTCACTTCTAGAGATAAGGATGCGCATCAGGGCTTGGTAATTGGGCTCCGTTTCCTAGTGGGAGAAGAAACAGAATGGGGAGGGGATGGCAGTGAGATTCTCAAAGAGTAGGGATTAGATGTCACAGTGGTAAATTATTCTAGAAAGTGGAGGTGAGGTGCGCGTGGAGGGGAAAGAGAAAAGGTTATCTAGGGCAGCGGTTCTCAACCTGTGGGTCGCGACCCCTTTGGGGGTGGAACGACCCTTTCACAGGGGTCAGCTAAGACCATCGGAAAACACATATATAATTACATACTGTTTTTGTGACGAATCACTATGCTTTCATTATGTTCAATTTGTAACAATGAAATTGGGGGTCACCACAACATGAGGAACTGTACTAAAGGGTCGCGGCATTAGGAAGGTTGAGAACCACTGATCTAGGGGAAAAGTTATCTTTGTCCATCCTCATGGAAGATGGCACAGCAGGAAAGATCAGGCTCCGGCAGAAGCTGGGGTACTATTCTCCCCTTCCACGTCTTTCCTGGCCAGGCCACTAGCTCAGAGCCTCGCTCCCCAGAGCTCAGTTGTTCGTGGGCAGCTCCAAAGGCAGGCACTCAAAAGACATGAAGTCTCCAGGGCATATGCTCAGCTGTGTGCGGGGAGTGCAGCGGGGGAGTGAGACTTGCTACCTGTAAAGGCTTCCAGCATGAAAGCCAGGAAGACAGTTTTTAACTCCCGAGTGAGTGTCCCGGAAGGATACACCACCCTACCCCCAAGCTGGGGTGTTGGGGCTCTGACCGGGAACAGTCATGGGACTTCCGGTTCTGATCTGGGCCCACCAGGGCCATCTCCCTGCCCCATCTTTACACATTATTTTCTCCTGGTTGGACCCCTGGGGTTCAGCATCCCGGTCTTCCTCCTCTACCTGCACCAGGCCTCCCGCTTTCTGGTTAAAGACAGTAATGGAGGGTCCCATTTAGACATAATAGCGGTACAAAACATGACCGGGTCATGAATGACAATTGATGATCATAAGTAATGTGCTATCACAAGAGATTGCAAAATAAACATTTTTGGTTGCAAAAGTCCTGTTTGTGTCATGAGCTGTGCACTGGTGCTGTCCCCATTTGCTACCACCCTCCTTTTCAGAGTTTGCTCAGTCACTTGACTCCCATGATCCTTCCCAGAAGTGCCTGTAACCCACACTCATGCCATCCCCACAGATCTCCCATGAAGAAACAAAAGGAAGTGATGAAGTAAAAAGCAAATGCTATATTTCATTTGGACTCATTACCTGATTGGCAGTGGGCCTGATGGCTACTTTATTTTAAAAATTTCATGTGTCATCAGTTTTGTGTCGTGATAAGGATTGTAATTGCTTCCCAGTATCCCTTCTTCCAACTCTTGTTACTCCAAAGGTGTAGAATTTGGGTAAGGGTCACTCATTAACTGAATATTCCCACTGGCATACAAGTACCCTCCACACTAAACCTATATTAAACATAAACCTCGTCTTGATACTTGAGAATGTACTTGGCATCTGATTGGCAAGCTTTTTGGAAGTTTTCTGAAAAAATTTATCCAGAAAAATGGGCCTATATTATTTTCAGACTCTTCCTTCTAAGCTAAATCTAGCATTTATATTCAAGAGTGTGAGTCCTGTAATCCAAATACATACATTACAATTATTTACTGCTGGGATACAATTTGTTTTTATGACGCAAATGAGATAACCACAACTCTAGTGCTGACTCACTATAATAATACAGGCTTTATTGGGTAAGTATAATAATCCACTGTCAAAATGGTAATCTCTAGATGATAGAACAAGTGCTTATATGCACTGTCTTTGTTTTTTGTTGGTACTGTCTTTTGAATAGCTGTCAACAAGGCATGATGGCTTCTCAGCCAGTATACAAAAGGCTAGTCCATTGGCCAAAATAATAACCATTTTTATATTCTTCACATTTTCGAGGATTTTTTTTTTTTTACTTATAGCTTTGGGGGGCCTGGCTCAATGAGCAAAATGACTAGATTCTGCTTATGAAATTATTCAAACCAAAGTCACCAATTTAATCATGAATAATATAGAACAAAGTCTGACAGTATGAACACATAAATGTGTTCCTGGTGCGCTTACGGTGTGGTTTATAGCACAGGCACACCTTGGAGGTATTGTGGGTTTGGTTCCACACTACCATACTAACGCGAATATCACAATAAAGCCAGCCACACAAACTTTTTGGTTTCCCAGTTCATAGTAAAAATATGTTTGCACTATGTTGTAGCCTATTAAGTGTGCAATAGCATTATGTCTAATAAAGCAATGTATATACCTTAATTTTAATATACTTTACTACTTAAAAAGGCTAACTATCATCTAAGTCTTTAGTGAGTTGTCATCTTCTTGCTGGTAGAGGGAGGGTCTTACCTCAATTTGTAAAAAAACTCAATCTCTACATGCTCAATACAACGAGGTGGGACTGTATAGATAGACCAACACCTATGGGATAGACGAGGAGTTGACATGTGACAGTTCAATGTCCTACAGGAACATTATGTATTTTGTAAGGAGAATAGATGACTTAATAGCTGTGTGACCTTGGCAAGGTATGTAATCTCTCTGCTTCAGTTTCTCATCTATAAAACAGGCATTAAATGAAATGAGGGCAATGTGTTCAACATAAGCCCTGGTGCACCATGAACGCCTACGCCATGCTGGTTCTTGTCGTTATTCTTGCTGGTGTTATAACCATCACCGTTCTGGCAAGAACTAAAACTGGGCAAGGCACTGTCCTCCAGCACAAATTCATATCGATATGTGGCCACCTGGACATGAATGAGGCCAAAATGTTAGCTTGAGTGCCTTTAAGTCAACTAACTTAGCTCTAACCACAGCTCACGCCTCTACTCTTGGCAAGACAGTTTGTAAACCTGAGAGCTGCTATAAGTTTATAAAGTAAATATGAAATTGTTGCATTAGCAGCAGCAATGTGAAACTTCCTCTCTCTTGCCCAGGAAGTGTCTCCCCCAGCTTTTGTCCCCAAGGCGGAAGAGAAAAGGAGTGTCCCTCTTACCTGAAGGGCTTGGTGAAGTTTATCGGCAAAGTACAGCGCTGTGTTCCTGATCACCGAGGCTGGAAGCAAAGGGGGAGAGATGGAGAGAGGTAGCTCCAGTTCCCGGGAGGCCCCCTACCCACGTGGCCTGAGCAGGCCCCTACCTAGGCTGAGCAGAGCCCTCTGGGCATCTCCATGGAAACGGTTCCGGACGGTGTGCTCCAACTCATGCCCGGTGCGCCGCTGGTACTGATCAAACACTGTGGCGTGAGGAGGAGGTGGTTAGAAAGATAGATGGGGGGGCTGATGATCACAGAGAAGGGTGAGCTTCCTCACCTTCCTCAGGCAAAACTCATCATTAGAGCAAGTGGGGGAGGCAAGAGGGCTCATGTGTACCTCGGACGAGGTGTTCAGGGTTTCTCTGGGTGAGGATAAGGACCCATATTCCTTCTGTGCTGGGTCCTTCAGCCTGCTTCAATGCCTGGGAGTGGGGAGTAAATTAGGATCGTTGGTTGGGGGCTGCAGAGCCATGGTTACCATGTTCCCAGAATCCATCACAATGATGGTGGAAATGGGATAAGGGTGAAAAAATTTATATCTATCTATCTATGGCGGGGGGGGGGGGGGGTGGCCAGGGTGGCTCAGTAGTTGAGCATTGACCTATGAACCAGGAGGTCACAATTTGATTCCCGGTCAGGGCACATGCCCAGGTTGCGGGCTCGATCCTCAGAGTGGGGTGTGCAGGAGGCAGCCAATCAATGATTCTCTCATCATTGATGTTTCTCTCTCTCTCCCTTCCTCTCTAAAATCAATAAAAATATATTTAAAAAGGGGGGGAGGTAAGACTACAAGAGGGCTTCTACCCTCACAGCTCCACCCCCCATTTTGGGAAATTCTGGCACTGAAGGAATGAAATAATCCCCCAGGGAGAGTCTGGGCAGGGTCCCCCAGCCCAAAGGCCAATGGGAGTTGATGAGCTCACTTCCTGTGAGATCAGGAATCCGAGGTTAGATGAGTGAAAGGTTTCAGATGTGACACCACCTGACACCCCATGCCCCCATCACGCCGCTGAGGACGCCTTCCCCAAGGCAAGGACAGGCTTGCGGGACAAGTGGGTCCATGGGTTGCTGGCTCTAAGGTATGATAGAGGAGGTGTCTTAGGTGCATGACTGTGCCAACTCCTCAGCCCCTGCTCACCTGGACGTCCTGTTCTGCCAAGTTATAGTCAATGATTTCGGAGTAGCTCTCGCGGCCCCCCTAGGAGGAGAAACTCTCTCAGGAGGACTCTGTGAGGGGCAGCTTTTCATCTCCAGGTCAACAATCCAGACCTAGTCCCCCCACAAAGCCCCCTCTTGTCCATTACATCAAAACAATGCTCCGCACTCTGTCCCACCTCCCCCAGATGGTGTAACTCTCGTTCGATGCAAGTCAGTCCTCCTCACCTTGGCCAGGGCCAGGAGCAGGTCCCGCAAGGTGCCACTGGTCTCGGATTTGATGTCCTCCTCTGCCTCCACCTGGAAATCTGGGGTGGGGTCAAGAGCTCTCTGAATCCTCCTGGTTTTCCCCAAGGTGCATGCCTCTAGGACCTGTCGAATGTCTGGCCACTGTGCCCTGCCAACCCTCTACGTCCTGCTTGCAGTAGCTCAATGGTTGCTAGTCCCCAGGATGGAAGGCAGAAGCACCATCATGGCCACCCTGAAAGCATCCGTAAGCTGTGAGCACCCAGGTGCTGTGGGATCACGCACCGTGGCGTGGCCTCATCTGCAGGCGCCAACCTTCTGCGGGCAGGAGGCACCTGTTATCCCAGTGGTCGCCAGGCAGTGAGGAGGAGATAAGAAACCCATGTGATGAGGCAAGAGGGCGAGGGCCTGGCCCCTCGTTGGAGGTTAGGAAAGTGATGCGAGAGGTAGGATATTACAAAAGGAAACGAACAGGAAAGAGAGAAAAGAGAAAAACAGAAGCAACAGGGGAGAGAGGTAGGAGAAGGATTAAGAGATAGGCCAAGCTCAGCCGATGTGGCTCAGTGGTTGAGCATCGAGCTATGAACCAGGAGGTCACGGTTTGATTCCTGGTCAGGGCACATGCCCGGGTTGCAGGCTCAGCCCCCAGTAGATGGCATACAGGAGGCAGCTGATTGATGGTTCTCTCTCATCATTGGTGTTTCTGTCTCTTTCTCCCTCTCCTTCTCTGAAATATATATATATTAAAGGGAGAGATAGGCTAAGACTGGATGTCCAAGGAAAATTGGGGAAAGAAAAAAAATGGGTAGTGACTGAGATGAGGATGCAAAGGAGCTAGGTCCCAATTAGTGGGTGAGGCATGTGGCAGCCAAGCGAGGCCAGCAGCCAGGAGCCGAGAGGGGACACCCATGATTTAGAGAGCAGGCCCCCACCTTCCCCCCTGGCTGCAGCAGGTGTGATTCGGCCTGGGCCGTGGTGTGATGGCGGAATGAGCACGGGGCGTGAAGATGACACAGCTACCCCAGGGACGGTCATCGTGCCCAACGCTGCCATTACCGTGCAATCTGCCCTGGAGCCCCAGACTAAGATGGTTCCTCACTGCCTCTCTCTTTACTGATCACATCTGGCTGTCTCCTGGGGAGACGGGTCCCTGGGTGGGGGCAGGAGGGAGGAGAGAGCCCCAGGTAACAGGACTTGGGCAGACAGGCTCCCCGAGGGCTCGCCCGCCCGGACAGAGGGCAGGGAAGGCGAGGACGGTCCTCGGCTCGGTTTCCAGCTCCCGCAACTCCCTCCCTCGTGCTCTTACCGTGTTTGTAGGCTGCCAGGCACTCCTGCAGCTGGGGTGGGGTGCGAGTGGCAAGGATTTCCACCCCCACATCCTCAGCAGCACCCGAGTCCTACGAGAAATCGGGAGGCCGCTCTGAGACTGGGCCACGTCCTTAGGATGGCAGAGAGCAGATGCTGACCGCCTGTCCTCCTAAGCCAGGGGTTCTCAACCTGTGGGTCGCGACCCCTTTGGCGGTTGAACGACCTTTTCACAGGGGTCGCCTAAGACCATCCTGCATATCAGATACTGACATGACGATTCATCACAGTAGCAACATGACAGTTATGGAGTAGCCACGAAAATAATGTTATGGTTGGGGGTCACAACATGAGGAACTGTATTTAAAGGGCCAGAAGGCTGAGAACCACTGTCCTACGGTCCGGACGGGATGGTCAAAGGGGGCCTCTGCCCAGTCTGCTCCTCTGGAGTGGGCAAAGGCAGGTCAGGCAGCCTTCTCCTTCCCTCCGGGGTGACCTCACTTCCCAGACCCCCCATCAGGCCTCCCGTCCTGGTACCTTCAGGGCTGTCCTCAGTTCCCGAGCATCCAGACGGGCTGCCGGCTGCAGCAGAGCCACCACAATCCCCTCGAGGTGGCCGGAGAGCGCTGCCTGCAGGGACTTGAGCAGGTCCTGCACGTGGCCCCCGTGGCAGAGGCGCGGCATGAGGGGAGGCCCCAGACGTGTGGGGAGGTTTGGGAATATTTGGCTGGTTTTTATCTCAGGCCTGAAGCACCACCCCCATTTAACCAGGGGGCAGGGGCCGGCCTGCTACTGCTGGACCCCAAGTCTTCAGGGACTTCTCACCCCCGGGCACTGCCCCTGGGAAGCCCTGGTGGCCTCACCTGTTGGGTGCGCGCCTGGAAAGCTTGAGCGATGAGCTGCCTTTGCTCTCGGCTCCGATTGGTCAGCACGTCCACAATGGCGGTGCGGTCCACCCCTGAACCAAGATAAGGGCTGGGAAGACCCCAATCAGGGTCTTTACAGGGTTGGGGGTCCCTCGCTCCTCAGGCTTGAAGCCTCCCGAGGAGGACAGGACAAGATCCCAGAAAGGGCTGGAAGGACAGGGGCAGGGGTCCCATCACCCCACCACTTCCATTTGGTTTCAAAAGAAGATGCAGCCCGGCCAGTGTGGCTCAGTGGTTGAGCATTGACCCAGGAACCAAGAGGCTGCCAGTTGGATTCCTGGTCAGGGCACATGTGAGCTGGATCCTCTAGGGGGCGCGGGGGGGGGCACGCGGGGGGGGGGGGCGCGGGGGGGAGGGGGCATGCAGGAGGCAGCCGATCAATGTTCCTCTCTCACACTGATGGGTCTGTTTCCCTCCCCCTCTCCCTTCCTCTCCCTCTTTAAAAATAAAAAATAAAATTCAATAAAAACATTTAACACAGAAAATGCAAATGAGATGCCAAGTGGCATGCAAATCCTACCCAAATTTAGGCAAAGGTGGCCTGTGTGGTGGGGGAAAAAGTGGCTTTTGGGGATCAGCAGAGTTGGATTAGGAGTCAAGCTCTGCCATTATGAGCTGTGAGACCTTGGGGAAGCGCCCTCACCTCCCTGAGCCCCAGTTTCCTCATCCGTCCGATGGAAAGAACAAGACAGCTCACAGGGTGTTGTGAGAACCGCGATGACACACCTACCGTGGTACTTGACATACAGGAATTAAGGCATTCCACGAACGTCTACTGAGTTCGTCAGTCCTCCCTCCTCGCTCTGTCCCGGTCTGCAGACTGGCTTCCAAGAGCGGAACCCCCCCAAGTGCAGAGGGAAAGGGGCTCACCTGGGCCCGTGATGGCCCTCAGCAGCCGCTGCACGTCCTTGTCCACACTGAAGCTCAGGAAGGTCCTGAGGGTGCCCAGGGTCCCCCACGCTGCAGTCTTAAGAGCAAGGAGGCATCAGGGGCTGCCCAGGGCCTCCCCAGAGCCCCAGCCTGACCCTTGGCCTGGCCTCGGGGCCTGTTCTGTTTCCCTGTCCCCAGCCCCCCTCACGCCTTGAGTTGATCAAGTAAAAATGGTTCCTACAGGCCTGGCAGCCCCTACCTTGTTGGCAAGGCCCAGGTGGCTGAGGATCTCCTGGGTCAGGGAGAGCCCCATCTTCTCGCTGGTCACAGACATGGCGCCACTGGCTGCCCTGGGGAACAGTATCCAACTGAGGGTCACTTCCGGCCCCTCTGGGCCTCTTTAGGACCCCCCGGCCCTGAAACCTGGGCTCCCGTTGCCCACCCATTTTCCTTGTTGCAGAAAAAGAGAATCTTAACCTGCTCGGCAGGTTTGGGAGCCCAAGTGGAAGGGTGAGAGGGGAGCCCCCACCTTCCCCACCTCCCTCGCACCCTCCTCCAGGAAGCAAGAGTTGATCAGGGATGCTGCCAGAACTGGCACCAAACGAGCCCTCAACCCTCCCTGCCTCCAGGGCTGGTCCCCCAGCTCCCAGCCCTTGGCCGGAGATGGATGACCGACCCCCTTCTGAGGTCCAAGGCCCCTGGCCTCCGTGGCCCTGCTGGGTGTTCCGGGGGCAGTGAGCAAGTATGTAAGGTGGGAGCTAACTTCTAACAGCAGGACTCCCGCCTCGGCCCCAGCCCACCCCGCTGCCTACCTGCTGTCTGCCTTTCACCCTCAGAGTCCCCAGCTGGGGTATCTAGACCAGCAGGTGCACTTTCTGAACTGATGGGTGTTTGTGTTCTTGTGGGTACATGGGTGCCTGGACCAGGGAGCAGGTACTCATGTCGGAAAGGAAAACCCATTTCTCCCTCCCCCAAGAGATCCGCAGGCCCCTTCTCCACACCCCCACCCCTCCCCCCACCCCCCCAGCCTGGGGGCCCAGGCCCAGTGCTTACCCAGAGGTGCTGGGGGTGAGCAGGTGTCGTCACAGCCTGGTGGTGTGCCCGTGTGGGCACCAGCTCCTGTGTGGCCTGGTAGAGGAGAGGGGGGTGTGTACAGTCAGGTGGAGCAGCCGGTCAGATGACCTCTCCAGCCGACCAGCCCAGCTGTTGTCTCGGCCCTGGCCCCTCCCAAGCGTGGGAGAGGACCAGGCCGTCCTGGGTCCCGCAAGCAACGCCTCCCGCCTGCCCGAGCATCTCTCCTCCCAGACACCCGGCCTCAGGCCGCGCGTGAGAACCCTGCTCGGCCTCAGCAGCTCAGCCCGACACAGGAGGCTTTGTGCACAGCTGCCCCAGTGGGGCCAGGTGGGACCATCGCAGCCCAGCCTCCAAGCCCAGCCTCTGACCTGGCTCTCTGCCTCTGCCTCTGGCTCTGGCTCCCTGGGGGGGCAGGTCAGACAGGCTCCAGGCTGATTTCAGGCCGATAGAGAAAAACCTGTTGGGGCACATACCAGCAAGGCACCCCAGCCTTCACCCCAGAGGGGGTCCCAGCCCAGAAACTCCCTTGACTGCTGCCTCATTAGGGTCAGCCAGCCGGGACGGGACGGGCAGGGCCCGAGGACGGCTTCTATCTGTGGGGAAGGAAGGGCACAGGTATTTGGGGTGGCAGCAGATCGGCAGAGTCAAGAGAGAAAAATGCAAAGGGTGTTCCCTCTGGACAGAAGTGCCAGGCTCCCTCAGGGCAACAGGGAGATAAGGGAGGCTCCCTGGGTCCCTGCTTCTTAGATTCCTTCCACTGCCTTTCGGCTGCCAGGACTGTTTTAGCCGCTGGTGATGCGGCCTCAGCAGCTGGCTTTGTGCTGCTGTCTGTGCACAGAGCAGCAGGTGAACAGTCTTGGGGAGGAGCGTCCGGGGCCCCAGAGCAGGCAGTTACTCGAACCTCAGCCAGCTCCCCAGGGCCTGCGAGCAGTCTCCTCCTGCCTGCCTAGAGGGGTCAAGTGGGGGCTGGGCACCGAAGCCAGAGCGCTGTCTCCATTCCTCGGCCACTGTTCCAACCCGGGAGGCCCCTCCCTGTTTTTTCTACATAAGGAGGTGCCGGCAGCTCGTCCACAGATCAGAGCAGGGAGGGAGGTTGCCGTGGGGCAATCCCTGCTCGTTACTTTTCTCTCCTGTTAAAGTGAAAAAAAAACAGGCACTGGTTTTTGCTGGAGAACATGGGTTCAGGCCCCAGCTCTGCACTGGGGCACCCAAGAAGCTTTCTGGGAGGATTATAAATGAGGTTAGATATGTGATGGCCTCTGATAGAGAAAAGTGCCTTGTCCATTAGGGTTGCCGGACTTAGTAAATAAAAATGCAAGACACCCAGTTAAATTAGAATTTCAGACCAACAACACGTAAGTTGTTGGTATGAAGTATGACCCAAATATGTCATGGGATATACTTATGCTAACACATTATTTGTTGTTGGTCTGAAATTGTAATGTAACTGAGCAGCCCGTATTTTACCTGGCAATCTGAAAAATGGGACTTCGTTTCAGAGTTGCTTAAAAAGGGGTTCTGAAACCGGACAACCAATGGGTCCGGGCTGCCTGCCACTACTTGCGCCGATTAAGCAGAGACAGGGTTAACTCATATCTGAGCGTTTATCCCAATAATGCCGGCAGCGTGGGAGAGCAGCAGGTCATCCACAAAAATCTGCTCTGCAAGGTCCCCCATAAGCCAGCTGCTTATACGGGTTCAAGGACAAAGATTACATGGGAAGTGGGAAAAAGGAATAAAAATGGGTATAATGGTTACTTATTACTGGCAATGTAGTCTGGGGGTTTGCGAAGAGCTAGCAGCTCCAGTTTCAGAAGCAAGGTTGTTAATCTTTCCATGATAATAGGTAGCTCTCGGGTGAGGAGGATGGGCTGCATCTGGGTCGTGTTTCTTTATTTTTTTTTTTAAGATATCTTTATTGATTTCAGAGAGGAAGGGAGTGGGAGAGAGAGATAGAAACACCAATGATGAGAGAGAATCATTGATTGGCTGCCTCCTGCACATCCCCTACTGGGGATCGCCTGCAACCTGGACATATGCCCTTGGCTGGAATCGAACCTGGGACCCTTCAGTCTGCAGGCCGACGCTCTATCCACTAAGCCAAACTGGCTAGGGCCAGGTCGTGTTTCTTTAATCAGAATGAAACAATCATGGTTCACAGAGTATGATTAACATTTCAGATACTTAATAGCTAGTCCCCAATATTCTATTTCTGCCCCTCACATTTCTGAAGCCAGACTCTTTAGGCTGAGAATTCTGGTCTACAGTGTGACTGCGGCAACCACCTTCAACTTTCTGTGCTTAGTTTTCTCATCGTCAAAATGGAGTAATAATAATAGTGGTTTATATTATAGGCGAATGTGTGAATTAAATAAAGTGATACCTGTAAAGCACTTTAGCAGAGTGCTGGGTACAGACTGGTAAGTACACATGTCAAAATGTTAACTACGACGTAGTAATAAATGTTGCTATAATGTTGTCTTAAAGTGATAACTGTTATTAACTTGTCTCCCTAGGAGTCCAACCTTGGCTCTCTTCTGCCAATCTTTCCTGCCAGTCTCCCATCTGGTCACAAGAGGGCATCAGCAGCCACCGGGGACCCAGAGCCCCCTAGCGGTTACATGGAGTCTCCGAGGTTCTGGTTCCACAAGCTCTCAAAGTCTCGCCGCTTCCTTATTGGGGAATGCAGCCTCCTGAAGACCTCGGGTTCCTGAGTGGGCTTGGTAGGAAGGCCAGGTCAGGGACAGAGCCTCAGGTGGACATCCGCCCAAGGGACCCCACTGAGACCGGCCTCAGGACACAGGCAGGGGACTTCTAGGCTGGCTCACCGTAGTACAGCGGCGACACAGCCTTCTGCTTCCTGTGCCTTTCAGGGTCTCTTCTGGGACTACACCCCAAGTCGGCTTAGGGGCCATGAAGGGAGAGAGAGCTCTGGTCCCCCAGTCCAGGCCTCTGCACGGACTGCAGGCTGACCTGCGTGCGGAACTCCGACTTTGAAGAAGGCAGGCAGAACGCCAGTCGTGTCCCAATAGCATCGTCCCACTTGCCCGGGAGTGAGGAGTATGTGTGATGCCCCTGAAACTTGGTGGACCCTCACTTCTTTGGTCCCTTGGTTTGGTTTTGTTCAACTCCAGGGCAGATCGAGGTTGTTTTCAGGTTTGCTAATCACCTTCCACCCCCATGCTCTCAGGTTCAGCATGTCAGAGCTGGCGATCTTAGAGAGGACCCTCTGGTGACTGACCCCAGGGGGCTGAGCGACTTCCCAAGGCCACGGCGTTGGCATCAGAATCCAGGTCTCCTAATTTCCCCCCAGTGTTTTCTTCATCCCTCAGAGCAAGGCATGGCTGATGCGGGGTCCCTCGTAGTGGAACACAGGAGGACACGCAGTAATATATACGGCCTCGGCTGCTGACTCAGAAATACCTCTTCAACTGTTAACTCCATCTTGCTTTTCTACAAATACAGTCACGTGTCGCTTGCTTAACTTAGCCAAGGGGGTACGTTCTGAGAAATGTACGGTCAGGCGCTTGTCCTTGTGGGACTATCACAGAGGGTACTTCCACAAGCCTGGATGAGATAGCCCTTTGCACATCTAGACTACGTGGCACAGCCTATGGCTTCTAGACTACAGGTCTGCACACCATGTTACATTTCTGAATACTGCAGGCAATTGTTACACAGTAGTATTTGTGTATCTAAACATAGAAAAGGTGCAGTAAGAAACGTGGTATAAAAATAAAAAACGGCCGAAACCGGTTTGGCTCAGTGGATAGAGCGTCGGCCTGCGGACTGAAGGGTCCCAGGTTCGATTCCGGTCAAGGGCATGTACCTGGGTTGCGGGCACATCCCCAGTGGGAGATGTGCAGGAGGCAGCTGATCGATGTTTCTCTCTCATCGATGTTTCTAACTCTCTATCTCTCTCCCTTCCTCTCTGTAAAAAATCAATAAAATATGTTTAAAAAAAAAATAAAAAAATAAAAATAAAAAACGTGCACCTGGGTGGGGCACTTACCATGCATGGCGCCTGCAGGACTGGAAGTTGCTCTGGGTAAGTGGTGAGTGAATGGGAAGGCCTGGGACGTCACTGTACGCCACTGCTGACTTTATAAACACTGTACACGTAAGCTACACTGAAATTATTTATTGTTTTCCTTTCTTCAATAATAAATTAACCTTAGCTTACTGTTTTTTACTTTATAAACTTTTTTTTAAACTTTTTGACTCTCGTAATAACACTTAGCTTAAAACACAAACACATTTTATAGCTATAATACTAATATGTATATGTTTATTGATTTTAGAGCGAGAAGAAGGGAGAGAGAGCTAGAAACGTCCATGTGAGAGGGAAACATGCACTGCCTCCTGTACAGGCCCCGACCAGGGCTTGAACCCACAACCTGGCTATGTGCCCTGACTGGGAATCCAACCCACAACCTTTTTGGTGTACAGGACAACACTCCAACCAACTGAGTCACCCAGCCAGGAACAAACATTTTTTTTTTTCTTTATATCCTTATTCTAGAAACATTTTGCTATTTAAATTTTTTAATTTTAATTTTTAGAAAATATGTTTTTCGTTAAAACCTAAGACACACACACAAAAAACAACACAAAAAAAACCCTAAGATACAAACACGTGCATTAGCCTTGGCTTACACAGGTCAGGGTCATTAATATATTACTGTCTCCCCTTCCACATCTTGTCCCACCAGAACCGGTTAATAATGCGGAATTTTTTCAATAGATGGAGTTACACATATGTTGATATATATGCGATTTGATATGTATGCTATTTTGTTGTATTGACAGCAAGCTTCAAAACTTCATATGTTAAATTTTCTGAAGGTGTTAACATCATAGATATTTTTATGCTTAAAAATGTCGAATTTCGTGCCAAAAAAAGATAATTTGCGGGAAGGTTTAATTCATTACTTTATTTTGAAGAAAAGTGCTGCTGAAAGTTATCGTATACTTTGGGAAGCTTATGGTGAATGAACATGCTCCATCTCAAGATATTTGTGAACGCTGGCTTAAACGCTTTAAAAGTGATGATTTCAATGTGAAAGACAAAGAATGTCCAGGTCAACCGAAAAAGTTTGAAGACCAACAATTACAATCATTCTTGGATGAAGATGCGTGTCAAACTCAAAAACAACTTGCAGAAAGATTAAACATTGCTCAGCAAACAATTTCCAATCGTTTACAAGCAATGGGAGAGATTTTAAAGGAAGGAAAATAGGTGCCACATCAACTGAACGAAAGACAAATGGAAAACCGAAAGGTCATCAGTAAAATGTTGCTTCCACAGCACGAAAGAAAGTCTTTTTTTGCATCGAATTGTGACTGGCAATGAAAAGTGGATTTATTTTGAGAATCCCAAACACACAAAATCATGGGTTGATGCAGGTCAACCGTCAACATTGACTCCAAGGCCAAATCTCTTCGGAAAGAAGACAATGCTCTGTGTTTGGTGGGATCAGGAAGGTGTGGTGTATTATGAGCTTCTAAAACCAGGCGAATCCGTTAATACTGATCGTTACCGATAACAAATAATCAATTTGAACCATGTTTTGATCATGAAATGACCAGAATGGGCCAGAAGACACAGCCAAGTAATTTTGCTTCATGATGACACACCATCACACACTTCAAACCAGTTAAAGACACGTTAAAAGATCTTGCCTGGGAAGTATTAACCCACCCGCTGTATTCCCCAGACCTTGCTCCTTCAGATGACCACTTGTTCTGATCGATGGCACACGCACTTTCTGAGCAGCACTTCAAAACGTACAAAGAAGTGGAAAGTTAGGTCTCTGAATGGTTTGCTGCAAAACAAGAAAAGTTCTATTGGGACAGTATCCACAAATTACCTGAAAGATGGGGGAAATGGATAGCTAGCGATGGACATTACTTTGAATAAAGCACTTTTGATGTTTCTCTTGAAATTATCGTGCTTTCTTTGATTATAAAATCCGAATTATTAACCGGTACACCTGGTAATGCATTTCGGTGTTGGCGTTTTCAAAATTTTGTCAGGAGCTTGTTGAAGTCTTCAGAAGCTCCTGCCAGACCCTGGGTTGAATATTTTGGGAGTTCTTTTTCTTCTCCTGCAGTTTCCTTTTCTTTCACTTCGTCAGCTGTGTGTTCCTGCTCCAGCCCCAACAACTTCTCACTAATCAGTTCCTCAGAAACCGCCATAGGCGCTCCCCAGGGTCTTCCTCCTTCACACCCAGGTTAAAGCTGTTGGCCGCCTCAATCACAGCCTTGTCGATTTTTGCAACATTTGCACTATGGGGATGTTAAGGCTGCTATGAAGTCACTGGGTGACAGGAATTCCTCAGCTCCGTTATAATGCTATAGGACAGCTTTGTATATGTGGTCCCTCGTTGACTGAGCCATCATTATGCGGCACATGACTATACTTTGCATTGAATAATTTCAGAAAACACAGACATTCCTGCTGGCAACTTTTCCTCTTGTAAGGAAATGTTTCTCCCCAGGACTCCTGGCGCCTGAATTCCTCTGCTCAGGTGTTAGCCAAGCTCTACTCTTTTTGCTCAAACAGGTTTCTGTGTTGCACCAGCTAGCCTTATCTGGGAAGACCCACTTTCCACAACGGGGGTCCATGTTTTTGCCCGTCCGAGAAGCCTGCCCAGGTACCTAAATCCCAGGCTGAAGGCCTGGCAGCGTGCCTGGCGGTGTCCTCTGCCTCCGGACACCTCAGCAGCCCTTATAGAGGAAGTGAGTCATGGCGAGGCAGGCAGCTTGGGGCATTGTGGGTGTGGCTATGAGGGCTCGGGACAGTGCGGGTGGGTCAGGAGGGCGATGGTCAAAATCTCCTGTGTGTGTGTGTGTGTGTGTGTGTGTCCCAATTGTGTGGACCGAACTGGTGGCACCGTGCTTATACTGACTGAGTTGAGGTTTTCTCTTCTCCATCCACTTTCTCCTTTGTCTCCTGGGGGAGGGGCAGCACACCCTCTTATCTTTATTTGTCAGGCCTTGGCAATCTAACTTCTGTCCCAACACTTCCCCTCCCCACTGGGATCTTAAAAAAGAAAAAGAAAAAAGGTTAACTGGTCTTCAGTCCTGCGTGGGGTCGGGGGATCATTTGAAAAGTTGGGTGAGGAACTTGGGAAAGCCTGGCACCTAGGGAAACTGCCTGAGAAAAGGGTTCCGGAGCTAAAGGAGGGGAGCCAAGTAGGACAGAGGTGTGGGGAGGAGTTGGAGAGGAACCCAAGGCTCCTCTTTGGGCCACAGGAGACACTGGAACCTTACTCCACAGGAATGAACAGTCACATTTACTCCGCTGAATTCTGTTCTTTAACAAAGATCGTGTATTTCGGTGTTGGGGTTCCCAACACTTTGCCAGGAGCTGGTTGAAGCGTGTGGTTGTGTAGGAGAGGAGGAATCTCGGGGAGGCCTCAAGAAAGGTAGAGGGAACTTTGGAATTGGCAGGCGGAGGGAGGGGCAGTTACCAAGGGGTCCTAAGACTTGGGATTCGCTAATAAGGGAGTTGTTCAGCCCCGGGCAAAGGAAGACAGGGCTGGAGGAGTTGCGGGAACTGGCTGGTCTGGGGCTAAAAAAGGTAGAATCCTCTGGGCTGGTTCAGGGGGAGGTGGGCCTGGGCCCGGGGTCCCACTGCAAAGAGCAAATGAACAAACAGGATGGAAATCAGTTGGCTTCGGCCTCTGTACCTCTCCCGGAAGGAGGAGACTTTGGTGAAGGCCAAGCTCCCAAACTGGATAAGTGTGTGTGGGGGGTGGGGAGTGTGTGGGGGAGGGAAGGGTGTCACACTCCTTCCTGAAAGAACTGCCAGAGCACCTGAACTTGACTAGATAAACCGTGCAGCAAGCTACCCTGAGGTTCTAACTGTGGCCATATAAAGCCGGCAACATTTCATCCAGGTAAAACTGTTACCTCTCCATGCAGTAAGTTGTAGCTCTCTTTCTAAACCAGCGGTTCTCAACCTGTGGGTCGCGACCCCTTTGGGGGTCAAACGACCCTTTCACAGGGATCGCCTAAGATCATCGGAAAACACATATATAATTACATATTGATTTTGTGATGAATCACTATGCTTTAATTATGTTCAATTTGTAACAATGAAAATGCATCCTGTATATCAGATATTTACATGACGATTCGTAACAGTAGCAAAATTACAGTTATGAAGTGGCAACGAAAATAATGTTATGGTTGGGGGTCACCACAACATGAGGAACTGTATGAAAGGGTCGCGGCATTAGGAAGGTTGAGAACCACTGCTCTAAACAAACCCTCAAACACATCTGAGTCACACGCTGCCCACACGAGGAGTCAAGGCCAGTTCTCTAGGATGAACGCGTTGCATCTTCCTGAAATACTGATTTTGCCGGACGAAGCGAGAAACGTTTTTTTAATGTGAATGTGGACACGGGTAAGTGTGATGTCGATTGCAAACTCGAATGCATTTTGCAAAACAAAAGTTGGGGGTTGGCTCTTCCAGAACCTGCCAGCAGGGTACGTGTGCCCCGGGGTGGGCTGTGCAGCTCTCGGTGGAAACGCCGTGGGTTTTATGGCGGCGGTGCGGGTGGGGACGCCCTAGGTCGGGGTCGCGGGCTCGGCGCTCGGAAGGGCCGTGGGGTCACCGGGGCCCGCTGCCCGGTCGGCCCTGGAGGGGCTCTCGGCCTGGGCGCACTGCACGGGGGCCAGTCGCCTCGGGGCTGCGCCCGCGGGAGCCTGGACTCCTTCCTCCCTCCCTCCGCTGCCGGTGCGGCTGGAGGTGGGGCGTTGGCAATGCGCCGGGCGGGGGGCGCTGCCAGGCTGAGGTCTCGGGGCGCATCGGAGGCGCGTTGGATGGGGCAGGGGTACTGCCCTCCGCGCCCCGGGCCCCCGTGGGTCTGATCCGGGGTCCCCGAGGGCTGCATCGCACCCCTAACTGAGAGGCGGAGGCTGGCAGAGCCCGCACCGCCTCCGCGCGGCGATCCCCGTGGGCGCGGCCCGGGGCCCGGGGTCCCGAAGCCGGAGGCGGGCGCAGCGGGGGCTGGGCGCGCCCGCCCGCCCCGCCGAGGCCCCGGCCCGCGCCCGCCTCCTCTCCCTTCCCGGCCCGGCCCGGCCGCAGGCCCACGCCCAGTCTCCCGGCTCCGCGGTGGCTCGCGGCCTTTCTTCCCGGGTTGGGCTCGGCCTCTGCTCAGCTGGGCTCGGCGCGCGGCGGGAGGAGGAGGAAGGAGGGAGGGAGCGGGCTGGCGGCGGGCGGAAGGGGGAGGAGAGGACGGGCCGAGCCAGTCCGGAGGGGCCCGGAGCGCGGAGAGGAGCGACGGAGCAGCCAGCGGCTCCCGGCCCCGCCAGCCCCGCGCCGCCGCCGCCGAGTGAGTGGGGACCCCGGCCCGGGACGCGGGGCGCCGCGCGCAGGGTGGGGGGGCCGCGGCCGTGGAGAAGTTGGCAGGACCGGGGGCCGCCCCGACGCAGCTCGCGGAGAGGCCCGGCTGGGCGGAGCGGGGCCGAGGGGGAGCGGGACCGGGGCGCCGGGCGGGGCGGCGCGGGCGCGGGGCCTCCGCCGGGCGCGCTCATGGCGAGGGCCCGGGAGGGCGCGCGGCCCCAGCGCCGCCGGAGGGCAGGCGGCCGGGCGCCTCTGCGTCCCGGGACGCGCCGCCGGAGCGCGGCGAGGCCTCCGGGGCAACAGGTAGGGGCGGGAGGTGGGGCTCCGGGGCGCGGCGCTGCTGGCGGGGGGCCCGAGACCCCGGCGCCGCTGGGTCGGGGGTTAGCGAGGCCGGGGGACCCTGGGCGCGAGAGCCCCCGCCGGCAGGGCCCCGCGCGCTGGCCCGGCCCGGACGGCTCCCGCGGCGGCAGTGGGAGGGGCGAGCAGGGTCTCGCTGCTTTTCCTTCTGGCCGGCGCCCTGTGGCTGCTCGGGAGGGCGGTCGGAGCGCCCATGTGCTTAACGGGAAACGGGAAGGAGTGGCTCAGGGAGTCCGCCCGGCCCCCCAAGGGCACGGCTCCGAGACCGTTATGGGGTGTGTGTAAGGCAGGGGTGGAGGGGAGCCGCTGGAGAAACTGGTTTTCTGGACCACATCTTGCTAATTGCTGGCCCCGAGGTTCTCTGGCAAGTAGGTTAATTACAGGTGTGTGGCACGAACTTTTGGCCTGAGTTTGGGGGTGTCTTTCTCACCCCACGCCAGGCTCCTGGCATCCAAACCTGGTCTCAGCCACCTGAGTTGCCAGGCCCCAGGCTGGGGGCTCTGAGAATCCTGAGGAGCCCCTCTTCCCAGAGCATCAAATCCGGGATGGTCCCCCCACATCCGTGTTGGAGGGGTCGCCATCCCACACCACAGGCCGGGTGATGGGGCCTGAATTTGGGTGGCTGACTGCACTGGTGATGGGGCGCCTAGGGGTGAGGACTTGTCTACAGCGGCATCCTTCAGGGCCCGGCCCTGGTCATACGGTGACTCTGTTCTAAAGAGAGGCTCTTGTCTCCCTCGTACCCCGCCATCCACTCCCGGGCTGGGGCCTCCTGCCAGCTTTCCCCCTGGGAGGAAAGGCCTGCTTGTCTCCGGTCACTGGCCTCAGGCTGGCTGCCCTTCAGCGCTGCTGCTTATCTGCCCGTCAACCTGCCAGCCTGTCCCTGCCCCTTGGGGCTGTAGCCTTATGCGGTAGTGGGGTGTGTTGGGGCTTCTGATGGGACAGTCTAGACAAGCTACCTGAAAGGTTTTCAACAAGGAAGACCACCCGGGTCCTCTTCCACTTCTTTCTCGCTGTGCCTCAAGCTCCCGTGGAAGCCGGGAGCCTGTAGGACCCTCTCTCTCGGCCACTCTCCTCCCTTGCTGAGCCGGTTATGTTTCCTTCAGTTATTCCTCCGAGCTCTGAGAGCTGGTGGGACTGTTTGCACTTGGGCCTGTGAGATTACTTTCTCGCAGACTCACTTCTGCCCTCCCAGCATGCGGGGTGTCCAAGCCCCCATGGGGACCCTCTGCCCCTTTTCATCCATCTGTGAAGGTCTGGGAGGAGGCAGTCAGAGTTGGGGCGAAGGGTGGGGACTGGGCTGAGCCGAGCTCAAGTTCCTGGTAACCCAATGCCCATGAAATCCCTGCTTTGCTGGCTCCTCTCCAGCCTGTGCCTCAGAAAGTGGCATCTGTGTCTCTGTGGCAGGTGTGTGTGTGAGAGACAGAGACAGACAGACATCCCCCCTGCGCGCGTGCACACACACATAACACCCCCCCTGTTGTCTCCTCCTGCCTGTGGGGTGAGTGAATTCTGGGAGTGGAAAGAATATCAGTAGGTGTGATTTTTCTCTATCAGAAAATCAAGGAACTGCCCTGAGGGCCAAGAGGGCCTGGAAAAGCAGGTCGGCTCCCTCTCCTCAGGACACACCCCCCTGTCTCTTGCCCTAGCCTTTTGTTTATGGGATCCCTTGCTTGGCTTGGTGTGCTGGTGCCAAGAAGGCTCCAGGGCTGCCACCTGGGTCAGGAGACCTGTTAGCTCCGCAGGGATGTGTCAGCCAGGCCAGCCTGGAGCCCCTGCTGTCTGCCCTCCCCCTCAATCCCCATGTGGAGCTAGAAGTCCAGACCCTGTGGAGTCTGGTGTCTCTGCTGGGCAAGGTGTGTGTGTTGCGGGGAGGAGGGGATGGGATAGCGCTCCTCTGCTAATGGAAGGACTAGGCAGCAAGGGAAGGCTGTGGTCACAGAAAGCCTGGAACCCGGGTGTGGGAGAGCCCCCATTAATCCGCATCTCTGAAGGCCTGACACATCATGCTTTCTTGCTCACCGCTCACACCCGTCTTCCTGCCGGCGCTGGAAGGAGAGAGGTGTATTTGGTCCTGGGGTTGAGATAGTTGCACTGTCCGGGCAGTTGTCCTTGGCCGCCGCCTGACACAGTCCTTGCCTACCTCCCCAGCTCCTCACTGTCTTTGTAGGGATGAGACTGGCAGCAGGCATTCCTGGGGCACAGGAATCGGAGAGAGGGGCTCCCCCGTCCCTGCAGGACCCCTCGGAATCTTTAATCCTCAACGTGTTCCTGTCGAGAGAAACGTCCCTGCCGGTTTCCACTGAGCAGGGTGGGGATGGGGCCCAACACTTAGGCCTGTTTCTGCCCTGGGCTATCGATCTCACTGGAGGACAAGTTGGACTCCAAGAGACACATCAGTCAAGGGGCTGGGTCAGGCATCCTTCCTCACCTCCAGTCAGGCTGAGCAAAGGGGGGCAAGGGGGGGCGGAGCCAGGGGTGCCGCCACATCCTGGCATTGTCTTGGTCCTTCTCTACCTTATTTTCTACCACTTTTCCTCGGAAAAAAAAGTGTGAGTGTGCGCGCGGTTGTGTGGGAAACGTTCCATTGTGGACAATTATGTTTAATTTTGTTCGGTTGAGGGCTTCCATCTCTTTAATTAAATATTTATTCTGACGAAGGTAGAGAAGGAAGGGGCTGTGCCCTCGTGAGCCGAGGCCTGGAATATGTGTGTGTGTGTGTGTGTGTGTGTACATGTGAGTACGTACGAACATAGGCACCCACGGGTGCTATCGGGGGAAGGCGGAGCTGGAGCTCCTTTGTCAGTGCTGACCTCTGATTTCATCTGAGAGGGGAGTGAGCTGGAGTGGGGACAAGAGGGTAAAGTCCTTGAGCTGGAATACCGACCCGTGACAGGCTGAGAGGGATTTCGCAAGTGCTTCTGTGGTGGGTGGGGGTGGAACAGCCGGAGGAGCGGCGGGAGGTCCAGCCCGGCTCCGCTCCGCTCCGCTGTGACCTGTCTGATCAGTCTCCTGCCAGGGGCAGCCGCTGGTCTCCAGTTCACAGTGGAGAACAATCTCTCCACTCTCTTTCCTTCCTCCTTCGTGGAGTGTGGGTGGCGGGGACACGCGACCACCTTTCTCCTGTGTCAGCTGTTAGTGCCAAGGCCAGCCCGTCCCGGGGGGATGAGGGGCAGGGAGTCTGGAAAGTATTGCCCGGCGTTCACTGCTCAGTCCCAAGACTGCCAGGCAGGTGCACTGGTTCCAGCATCACTGGCTCTGCAGGACCATCTTGCTGCTTCGCTCAGCTCCAAGGGCCACAGACCATTCCCTTCCTCGTTCAGCGTGTCCAGGGGGTCCCTGCCCCTCCTCGTCACAGCGACCTCCTCTTTCAGTGGCCGAAAGGGGGAGGCGGGGAAAGCAGCAGCTCTTTCCTGAGCTGGGGGTGCTGTGACGGGCCGCTCTCTGCAGGCTAGTGTGTTATGTCCTAGGTGCACCTTCATAAGCAGTAGCTTCGCATTCCACCAGAGCTCTGGGTCCGCTGTCTCGATTCTCTGGCCTCTGCAGCTTTGCCTTTACTTTGTTTCTGAAAAGACACTGCTGATAGGATTCTTCTGCTCTATGTGTAGGAATTGGGAGGCTTGGCATGGTGTTGGTCTTGTGTGCAGTAGCCCATGGATTGTCTTTGTGCTCAGCCCATTTGGGCACATAATTTTGCTTTATTCTGGCCTCTTATTCCCCTAGGGACTATGGGTTGTAGGGAAAGGGAAGAGAAGGTTTGCTCCAGCCCTGAAATCTGTTTTTGAAGTTCCCCGGCAAGGAAGCGTACAGTTGTTGTTGGGGGGTGGGGGGGGTGGGGGGGGTGGGGGGGCGGGACTGGATGTGGTGGCTGGAGAGTCAAGGAAGGGAAGGCCCTGACTTGACTCAGCTGGTTGGCTATAGCTCCTAGGACCAGACCCTGCCTGTCCTCCATGCTGGGATAGCAAACTGACGGGAAACCTGACGTCGTTATTCTAGGGACTTAGGACTTCTTGGGGGCGGGGGTGTCGGCATTACCTTCAGTTGCTGTAAATAGTAAATGTTAGAACTGGAAAGTTATCATATCACAGATGAGGAAACTGATCTGTCCAAGGCCACATGACCAGGACCTGGGCCCAGGGCTTGAGTCTCTGCCCCCTGCTCCTTTTGTTAAACCATAAAACTGTCATCTGTTTCTCCCCTGTCGCTGCCCCCTTTAATGCCCTTTTTATTCCCCTCCTCCTCACCCAGGATGCTCCAGACCTTGTATGACTACTTCTGGTGGGAACGGCTGTGGCTGCCTGTGAACTTAACCTGGGCTGATCTAGAAGACCGAGATGGACGTGTCTACGCCAAAGCCTCAGACCTCTATATCACACTACCCCTGGCTTTGCTCTTCCTCATCGTTCGACACTTCTTTGAGCTGTGAGCATACCAGCCCACCCCCGTGCCTTCCCTGGCTGCCAGCCACACCATTGCTTGCACTTCAAGTTTGTCTCTTGCTGTTCGTTGGCCTTAGACCCTGGTGTTCTGGCCACCCAGGTCCCTGCCTACCGTGTGTCCCCCGCTGAAGGCAGCATTGTCTTCCCGAGGGCTCAGCACCCGGGCCCTTTCTGTCAATGGCTATTTGTTCTCACCCTCCACCCGGCCCGGTCACTTGTGAACACAGGCAGCTTTGTCAGCTGTGAGCAGCCCAAGGAGGCCAGCGTGGGGATTGCCAGGAAACTGAGGCCCAGGATAAAGTCGTCTGAGCTTGCAGTCCTTTCCCCTCCCAGCTTAGGGGCTACCAAGACAGTGAGGTGCTTCTCACTCATTTCCCTCCCCCAGTTATGTGGCCACACCACTGGCCGCCCTCCTGAATGTCAAGGAGAAAACGCGGCTGCGGGCACCTCCCAACCCCACCTTGGAGCATTTCTACCTGACCGGCGGCAAGCACCCCAAACAGGTGAGCTGCGGACCGGCCTGAGGAGTCCCTGAGTTCTAGTGGGGAGGGAAACGGAATGGGGTGGAATGTCATTTCTGGTGGGTGGAGAGATGGGAAGGCAGTGGTACAGACTCAATACAAGGTTAATCCTCGGAGGAGGTGGGGGGGTGAGGGCACTGCTGAGGTCTGAAGTGAAATGTGATGGATGGGCTTCTTCCCTCCACCCAGGCCGAGGTAGAGCTGTTGTCCCGGCAGAGTGGGCTCTCTGGCCGCCAGGTAGAGCGCTGGTTCCGCCGCCGTCGCAACCAGGACCGGCCCAGTCTCCTCAAGAAGTTCCGAGAAGCCAGGTGGGGAGGTTGGAGGAGCAGAGGAAAGTCTGATGTATCTTGCTGGGAGGGGTGGGCCGTGGCTGTGTGCAGGGCGAGATGTCGCTCAGGTGAGGTCAGTTTGGTTCTTCATGACATCCTGAGGATCTCTGGGGTACTTGGAGGGTTGTGCCCCTCTCCCACCCCACTGTCCTAGCTGTTTCCGCTTCCTTTTCCAGCTGGAGATTCACCTTTTACCTGATTGCTTTTATTGCCGGCATGGCTGTCATTGTGGATGTGAGTGGGGATTACTAGGAGGTGGGGGAGTAGGGTCTTTGGCAAGGTGGTGGTGGGGGGGGCATAGAATTCGGGTCCCTCCTCTTTTAACCTGTCATCTCTCTGCAGAAACCCTGGTTCTATGACATGAAGAAAGTTTGGGAGGGATATCCCATACAGGTATGAGATGGGGTTCTGACTTCCTTATATGGGGGTGATGAGGAGAATCAGTGTAGCACAGGACTAGGATGTGATCTCTAGAACACATGCCAGAAGGGACTGGAGTTATGGTGCTAAACTCATCTCAGCTGCTAGCAGGGCAGGTGTTAGAGAGGTGACTTGGGCCCCTTATCTAATCTCTCATTCTCTCCTCTCTCCCAGAGCACCATCCCTTCCCAGTATTGGTACTACATGATTGAACTTTCTTTCTACTGGTCCCTGCTCTTCAGTATCGCCTCTGATGTCAAGCGAAAGGTGGGTCGTGGGGCTGTGCCATTAAGCCTAGAAGCCAACATGAAGCTGTGATGAGTAGCCTCAACTAGGATTTCTGGGTGCCCGGGAGGAGCTGTGGGATATGGGGAACAAGTGAGGGGGAGGAAGAAGGCATAGTGGGGGCCGGGGAACAGAAAAAGTTCCCCTGGAGCCTACGCCTTTTCTGCAGGACTTCAAGGAACAGATCATCCACCACGTGGCCACCATCATCCTCATCAGCTTCTCCTGGTTCGCCAACTACATCCGGGCGGGGACTCTCATCATGGCTCTGCACGACTCTTCCGACTACCTGCTCGAGGTCAGGCTTTCTGGGCATTTCTTCAAACCCAGAGACCCTGGTGCAGGTTCCCCCGTCCCTCTCTCCCCTTTTGGGGTGTGTGTGACATTCCTGGGACGAAGGAGGTGGGGGCATGGAGCCTGCGTGGTAACTGGGGTGTATGTGTGAATGTGTACGGGCGAGTCAGGAGCCTGTGGTGACGGACGGGGCTGTCTGTGCAGTCAGCCAAGATGTTTAACTATGCCGGATGGAAGAACACCTGCAACAACATCTTCATCGTCTTCGCCATCGTCTTCATCATCACCCGCCTGGTCATCCTACCCTTCTGGTGAGTAGAGGCCAGGCTATACTCCTGTTCTCATGAAATCAGGGGTCTTGCCCCGCCCTCCCGGTTATCTCCATCTTCACCTCTTCCTCCTGTGTTTACAATTCTCTCCCTTCCCGTTGCCAGGGTCCTGCATTGCACTGTGGTGTACCCACTGGAGCTCTACCCTGCCTTCTTTGGCTATTACTTCTTCAATTCCATGATGGGAGTGCTACAGATGCTGCATATCTTCTGGGCCTACCTCATTTTGCGAATGGCCCACAAGTTCATAACTGGAAAGGTGAAAGCCCTCTCCCCATTTTATAGGCCCTACTCCCCTCAACTCTAAAAACCGCCCAAACTCCCTCCCATACCAGCAGCCCTCTAAAATGTGGGGCCTTGGGAATAGCTGGAACAAGCCCGCACAGAGGGGCAGTATTTAGGGGTTTGAGGACATCAAGTAACCCTTCTTATCCCTTTCCACAGCAGGTAGAAGATGAACGCAGTGACCGGGAAGAAACAGAGAGCTCAGAGGGGGAGGAGGCTCCAGGTGGGGGAGGAGCAAAGAGCCGGGCCCTAGCCAATGGCCACCCCATCCTCAACAACAACCATCGTAAAAATGACTGAACCATTGTCCCTGCTACCCCTCAGATTAATGTGTAAAGCCAAGGAACTATCCCCACCCCTCACAGGGTCACTTTAAGCTCTGGAGAGAAAGGAGAAAGCCAGAGGAGAGTTCTTCTCTGTGCCCCCCACCCTCTGCTTGTCACCCAGATGCCTTTAAGCCAAATCCTAACCAACCTATCCCCACGTCTCTACCTGGGGAGATTGGGTACAGTCTTTGGTAGAGGGGGACGTCTACTTCCAAGTTGTCCTTCTTATTGCTTTCAAGACCCTTCCTCAGCCCTGGGGGTGGGGATCACAAACTCACATTCCTTATCCTTCAGAATTTGGCCCTGTTTGCCTTTGACTCCCTGACCTCCAGAGCCAGGGTCGTGCCTTACTGTCCCACCTGTGGGCCTCATTCTGCCAAAGCTGGACCAAGGCTCACCTTTCTAAGCTCCCTAACTTGGACCAGAAACCAAAGCTGACTTTAACTTTTTCTTTCCGAAGATGTAAATGAACTAAGTGTAGGAGGGTACACATGACCCTTACCCTACCTCTGCCAAAAAGTGGGGGCCATACTGGGGACTGCTCAGACAGTCTTTGTGTTACTTCTCTGCCAGCTGTCCCTGTAGTCACAGGTCCAAGATCTTACTGCCTCCTTTCTCTGGCCTCTTCCCCTAGGCTAGTTGGTTTGGAGTAGAATGGCAACTAGTTCTTTTTTTTTTTTTTTTTAATTTATTAAACATTTGGGGTTTCGGTTTTAAAGCCAGAATTACAACTAGCACCTGGCATTTTAGCAATGGGACCACTTCAGACCAAAATGTACTGTTAATGGTTTTTTTTTTTTTTTTTAAATAAAATATATTGAAGATTAAGTAAAACATGGCAACAAGTGTCTGAGACTATTAGGAATTGAGAAGGGGATCAACTAAATAAATTAAGGTAGACTTTCTCATGCTTTCCTCACAGTTACATAATTTTCTTTTTAAAATTTCACATGGCAAATAAGAAAAAGCAACAGTAGAAAAGGTAGGAGATTGACAGCTGCCCATTGGGAAGGATGGGGGGGAAACATCCCTCACTCAGAGACCCAGAATTGGGAGTATGAAGGCCGAGAGAAAATCAAATCACAATCTTAGTTTTAACATCTTATTAAAAGACTCAAGAAATGATACAAACCATGGACATTAAGTACACAGCCCTCATACAGGAACACAGTGTGTCAGAAGCATGAACACTTGAACTAAGGGAGGAGGGGAGGGATGAGCAACAGGACGACTGAAGGGATGTCAGGCCCAGGTTAAGAGTGGTAACCTCTCCGGGCCCCCTCGGGCCTTAGGGGGTGGAGGAAGGACCCAGCCTGCTAGCACCACATGGGAAGGGATCTCCTGATCCAGAACCCCCATTTCTACCTAGGAGCTGGGGGAGTAGCTATACTGGATGGAGACTTGGGGGTCAGAGTTCAACAGGGAGGAAGACCCGGTTCCTGAGGAAAGGTCAGTCAGGAGGGGTCGGAAGCTCAGGAAGAAGGCTGTCCTCTAAAGAAGACGCCCTCTGCACTCGATGGCCCCACAGCAGCAAAGCAGCTCCTTGCCTTCCACGCTGCCCACCTCGTAGTTGTAGTCCCAAGTAAGTTCGGTCCCAGCCCGGATTCTCCTACAAAGAAGAAAAGCAGCTATCCAGGTGCCTGGGGTTATAGCGTGTGCAGGTGAAGTTGGCTCACACACGGAGAAGGGGCCCTTAGAATTTCAACAGTCCTTGCCCCTTCCCAATCCTGGGCTTCTTTTCCTACCCAATCACCCTCTTTCTTTACTCCCTCTTACTTGCTAGCAAAGAAGGCTACCCAAGGGAAGCGAAGATCATGAGTATCCACGAAGACATTCTGGACAAACAGGTTGGGGCTGCAACTGTGCTGTAGGTTTAATGACAGGATCAGTAAGAACCAGGGAAACAGAATCTGGCTCTGTGGGGTGAGTGAGAGTTGAGTGAAAACCTCCCCATCATAGCAGAGGTTTAGAAAGCTACCTCTTTAAGATCCTTTGAGACCAAGAATTTATAACAAGAAAAGGCAGATTTATATACTTGTGTTAAGAGCACTAGAAATTTGAGGATCATGGCATAATCCCGCGTCTGCAGGTGAGGGAAAGGGTCTTACATTAAGGTAGCGGCCCAGGTTGCCTTCAAGCTTGGCATCGATGATGTAGCAAGACTCTTCACCATCATAGAACTGGCGTGTGTTCTTACGGACAGGCGCACTTTCCCCCTTTTCCGCAGACGCCATGTTGGTTGATTTAATGGCAATCCCGTGGGTTGATTTAAGAGCAAAGCCTCGGGTTGATTTTACTGCCACCTGGCGCTTCATTGGACCTAGGCAGGAAAGAGAACAGGTTCACGACCCATCCCAACCCATGATGGATAGTCTACCCCCATTTCATCCCACGCACTGCAGCTCAGGAATAGCAATAAGCTGGGACTGAGGAAAAGATTCTAAACTGCAGTTTTTCAAGCAGGATTAGATCTGCTAGATAAAGAAGCTGAGGGAAGAGTAGGGAAATGGAGAGAAGAGCGTAAGGAGACATGTGAAACAATATTAACAGTTTAGCTGGGAGCCCTCCTAAAGATGTTTTAACTTTCAGGATCTGAATTTTGTGTTTTTTTTAGTTTCTTAAAAAAAATCCTCTACTCCCAGATGGCCAATAGGTATATGAAATGCTTAAGGTCACTACTCATCAGAGAGATGCAAATTAAAACCACAATGACACATCACCTCACACTTGTCAGAATGGCTATCACCAATAAATCAACACACAAATGTTGGTGAGGATGTGGAGAAAAGGGAACCTTTGTTCATTGTTGGTGGGACTGCAAATTGATGCAGTGACTATGGAAAACAGTATGGAGGTTCTTCAAAGAATTAAAAATAGAACTATTTTATGACCCAGCAATTCTACTTCTGGGTATTTATCTGAAGAAACCCACAACACTAATTTAAAAAGATATATGCTCCCTATGTTCAATGCAGCATAATTTACAATAGTCCAGAAATGAAAGGAACCTAAGTGCCCATCAATAGACTGGATAGAGAAGATGTGATAACATATATACAATGGAATATTATTACTAGGTCATTAAAAGAATTAAATCTTACCACTTGCAACAACATGGATGGACCTAGAGGGTGTTATGCTAAACGGAACAAGTCAGACAAAGACAAGTACCATATGATTTTACTTATGTGGAATCTAAAGAACGAAATAAGTAAACCAGCAAAAACGCCTCTATCTCAACTTTCCTATGTTTCCTTCCAACTACCCCCCAAATGCTTCAGACTACCAGACATGTTCTTCTTGTCCTCAAAGTCATCGCCTTCAGAGCCGGAGGAGATGGTCTGGATATCATCACTGTCAACTGCTGTGGCTGAAGTCTGACCAGCAGTGGGCTTTCGGCTCGTCCCACTTTCCCCCTCACTTTCTGTGCTGCTGGACAGTGTCAAGACATCCTGGGGAGGCAGAAGAGTGAAAGGGAAGAGAGTAAACGGGGAAAGCCCCTTCACGTCCCGGCTCTTACCTAAGGTCAGGCAGAAAGGAGCTGAGATTATGGTAAGAGGAAGATTACATGTTGGATGAAGGAAAATAAGGCAGGAAGTCAAGGCCAAAGAAGCAAGAAAACATCTAGCAGTAATGATGGTGAAGGACTTGGTGAGGTGAGGAGGATGGTCCTTCACTCTGACGCTGAAGGAAACAGGGCTGGGGTGAGGTACGGTTTGGGAAAGGTCACTTACATCAGGGTGGGACTGAGCTGAGGCCAAGAGGCGTCGGCTCTGATGCATACTAGTCTTACTAGGTGGGCGGCGAAGTCCCTCAGTCTTCATGGGAGAAGGATTGTAACCATAATTTCGAGTGCTCTCAGTAACTCTGACGGGAGGGGAAGAGATGGGAGAAGTCAGGTTAATGGCTGTTTCTTTTGAAGGCTTGAGAGAAGACAGACTTGGAAACAGGTCTAAAAGAGGCACTTACATTGATACCTTGTTTCGGTCATCAGGTTCCTGGAAAAGACAGCCAGTGAAGGGTTAAATGTTTTTATGGTCCTGGGTAATAAGTGCAACATTTAGCATTCATCTCAAATGACCTCAAAGACATTAGCCAGTGAGAAGTACACTCTCTAAAGTAAGGTGTGGAGAAATGATTGCAACTCGACAGCAGCAACCATATTCTCATATTCAACCCTTTCCCATGATAAGGCATAAAATGTTCATGGAAAACACCATGGGCAGTCTTACAAGGACAAGGGACAAGTTCGCTACCTGTCATGTGGTAAATTGAAGCATCGCGAAAAATAGACTTTAGATTCTTATTTCTCTAAGAGAAGCAGGCAATGACACAGATAACATGACATAGCACTTAATTTTTAGAAATTACTTATAAACCCTTTACTTTGGGATGAATCAACCCAGCAGGTTGATTTTAAAATATTTCTTTCTTTAAATGAACACCAGGACTGTGCTGGGTGGAGAGGGGAGATAATCAGATTTGACAGAGATATCCATCAAGTAAATAATCTATGTGAAGGCTGCATTAAAGCTTTTACTGTACCAGTCGCACAAACACCACTGCTCGCAGTTACCTCTTTCTTGGCCTGCTTGATGTCTCCCTCATCCTTGAAGCACAGCGCTGAGGCGGAGGCCTTCTCAGCTTCCCCTTTCACTCCCCCAGCCCGGCCTTCCCCACCTTCGCTGGTCTTGAAGGATGAACGGCTATCAGAGTCAGCAAAACCACCTTCACTGACACTATTGGAGCTCAACCACGAGGCTACCTTACTCTTAGACGTCTCTTCAGAAGACGGTGGATTGCAGCTACCCATAGAGACTGACAGAGGGACAGGAAGATGCGGGGGCCCAAGGTCTGGGGGACGGGAGTCCTTGGAAGCCGTCTCAGACAACCCATTCTCCTTCTGGCCCCGGGTCTGCCGCCGAGTAGCATAGCTGCGCCACACTGAACTGGTGCTGAAGTCCTCATCCTTACAGAAGTTATCATCTGAGCTATCGTCATTGGACTCTTCGGGGTCCTCTGTACCGCTATTGCCATCTTCCTGGTCCTTCAAGTCTACACCACTGCTATCAGAGGAACAGGGGGCATCGCTCTCATATCCTTCCTTGAAGTTCTCCACGCTCTCGATATGATCCAGGTTGGCAAAGTACTCATCACCCATTTCCAGGCCCTCCTTGTCTGCAAAGTCATCTGTCAGAATTTTGCCTGGGAATGAAGAGAATTAAAGGCCTTCCAGGGTTATGCGGATGTTTTTGAAAGAATAAGGGTCATTCCAGCAATACCTAACGCACCAGCACATCAAGTCTAAATGCCTCCACTATGGTGTCTTGTTTGCCTTTGATGATACCTCCTCCCTTGTGTCTTCACTAAGAGAATATGAGAAGCCAACTGTAGTTTTAAATCTTGCCGCTTCTGCCTTCCTATTGTTCCTCTTTACTTTGTTTACCAAAAGAGTTCTCAGCTATGCTGAAAGGTCTCTGGGTGGAGTGACAGGGTAGTGTGATGTGGGAGAAAATGATACACTTGATTCTACTATCATGCCCCTTCTCTGGAACATCACCACACCCACAATTTCATCCCTTTTCACTCTTATCCTTAAGAAGCACTTTGTCCCTCCCACATCCACCCCGACAGGCACATCACTCATATGTTCTTTACAGAAGAAAACACTGGCCACCTTTTACTCCCAGTTCAGGTGTCATGCATTTTACTCTGATGTTCAGACTTGTCTCTGGTTCAATTCCCCACCATGTCCTAACTCCAGAAAGCAAATGGTTCACTACCAACCTGCATAAATACAGACAAAGGAGCCTTTGGCAATGTCATCCAGGCAGCGGATACCCCAGCCCTTGTTCTGTGTCTTGAACAGCTGTAGCCGAACCTGTAGTCCATGCTGCACCAACCGGTTTGTGCACATGTTTGGGTCACATTTGCAGCGTTTGTTACACTCATAAACTCTGGGAGGAGGATTCAATAAAATCAGTCATGACACAATCACTAGAGCATCCACTGAACTGTTATAATTCTTAAGGTATCATCATTAACGATATAATGACTAAGTGAGCAGATTTATTGAACTATACTTTGTTTCATTTGGGAATATAGCCCAAGGAAATAATTCCTGAGGGGGAAAGTGATTTATACAGATAGTTATCATATTATACAGATAGTTAGGGGAAAGTGATTTATACAGATAGTTATCATATTATACAGATAGTTAGGGGAAAGTGATTTATACAGATAGTTATCATATTATACAGATAGTAACAGTGAATACCAGAATGCCTAACCTGGAGAAAAGCTAAGAAACTATGATGTGATGAACAAAAAGATAGATACAGAGGCAGAGGAAGCATCAAACAGACTGTCAAATTACAGTGGGAAGGCCGGGGAGTGCTGAAGGCGGGGAGGTTAGAGATCAACCTAATGACTTGTAGGCATACATATAAGCATAACCAATGGACACAGACACTGGGGGCGTGGGGTGAGAGCATGTGCTGGGGGTAGGGGAAGCCGGGGGAAGGTCAATGGGGGAAAATAAAAAGGAGACATATGTACTACTATCTGTAATACTTTAAACAATAAAAAAATTTTTTAAAATATATTTTATTGATTTTTTACAGAGAGGAAGGGAGAGAGATAGAGAGTTAGAAACATCGATGAGAGAGAAACATCGATCAGCTGCCTCCTGCACATCTACTGGGGATGTGCCCGCAACCCAGGTACATGCCCTTGACCGGAATCGAACCTGGGACCTTTCAGTCCGCAGGCCGACGCTCTATCCATTGAGCCAAACCGGTCAGGGCAACAATAAAATTTTTAAAAAAGGTTTATAATGTAAAAAAAAGAAACTGATGTGAACACAGATTAAGAGCCATTAAAATAAGTGCATAAGCTATGTCAATTTGCAGAATAGATGCATAAAATAAAGATGTATGAGAAGAGCAGAAGCCAATTTAATAGATACTGAAAGGGAGTCAAGAGGAGGAACTGGTACGAAAGTTCACTAGATCTTTTCATTCTTCTATTCCAGCGGTTCTCAACCTGTGGGTCGCGACCCCTTTGGGGGGTCGAACGACCCTTTCACAGGGGTCGCCTAAGACCACGGGAAAAACACATATATAATTACATATTGTTTTTGTGATTAATCACTATGCTTTAATTATGTTCAATTTGTAACAATGAAATTAGGGGTCACCACAACATGAGGAACTGTATTAAAGGGTCACGGGATTAGGAAGGTTGAGAACCACTGTTAATTCAGTGAAAATTTATTAAACACCAAGAGCTGTGCTAGACACTAGCGACACAGCAGAAAACATCATAACCTCAGTCAGGAAGCTCATATTCTATACCTAGCTTAAGGAATTTAACAACTATTTTAAAAATAAACTATTGAAGTTAATTAGATCTAGCAATTATCAACATTAATGGAAGCGTCATATGGCTGGAAAAGCTGAATTTCACTCAGACCTGTAACTCCTCTGGTCTTCCATCTCAGTAAAAAAGCCCCAATTTAGTTGCTAAAGTAGAAGATCTAGGAACTGTCCTTGATTCTGCCCCTTCCCTACCCCACTCCATAGTCTATCTACCAAGTTCTGTAGCTCTACCTCCAAATGTACCCCAAATCTATCCTCTTTCACCTCTACTACACTTCCATGTGAGTACCAGCAACCACCTCTCTCTTATATTTTCTAACTGGGCTTCCAAATTTTTCTTTTGCTGCCCTAAAACCTATTTTCTAGACAGAAGCCAGAGTAATCTTCGAAAGGCAAGTCAGATCATTTGACTCCTTAAAAATCTCCAGCAGCTTCCTATTGCACCATGAATTTGACCATCATTTTTATTGATTTACAAAGTCCTAAGTAATCAGGTCTCTGCCTTCTTTTCCTCTCTGAATACATTTCATTTGCCAGAGCAAGCCGTAATCTGCTAGGACATTCATACAGCTATAAAATTAAGATCACCTTGGATTGCAACAGAAAATTCCTAGACACTGTTCAATCATTCTATGTTTTCATTTCAAGGGAAGTCCAAGGAAGTAATATGTGCTGGAATTTTAGTAAATGAGATTCAACTGATAAAATAAATGCCTGTTGCAGTTATTCCATTTTTGGTTCAATTTTTAGAATTCTGATGGATTCTACAAGAATAGAAAATCAAGAGCATGCTCCTCACTTTCCCCTGATACTTACCCTGTGGGCAAACACTCTTCTAGTCTCTTGTTCTGGTAGCCAGAGTTAGGGTTGATTTGGCCGCCTGGGGTGCAGGCTGTAGCCTGGATAGTTAGCTGATGGCAGGCACACTTGGACCTACATAAGATAGAAGGGTAAGATAGGTAGAGCTGTGAGACTTCCTTTAAAACCAAGAAGTACTAATAAATGGCTGGCGATAGAATAGTGAAATTTCATTTTCTTCCTTCATATATGTAAATGAGAAAAGAAAAGACCAAGTAAGAAGATGACTGTGAGAATAAGATAAAAAGAGAATGAAACGAAGTGGCAACTGGAGAAAAGTAAGGGAAAAGGAGAATCAGAGAAAGAAACAAACACAAGACACATGTACCCAGGGTCATGCAGTGGGGCCAAGTCAACCCCAGCATCTCTGTTACATAGCTCCATGGAGACCTTGAGGCAGGAGCTCCAGCTGAGGGCGAAGGTAAAGGGAGACGGGGAAAGGAGTGCAGACATAAGGCAGAGAAAGGTGGGAAGAAAGGCAACCATAGCGGGGTCAGCAACACCCCACCAACTCACTTGTCCCGGCACCCGTCCGTGCATTCACAGCCAACCAGAAATTCAGGGCCTGTGTTAATGAAAACACCCTTGCCCGGGATTCGTTCCTTGCTGTAGGCCACCTGCGGTGGAGGAGTTGTGTCAATCTCATTGACACAGGATAGGGGAACATCTTCTTTCCCATAGGTGATGTCCAAAATATAGTAGAAAGGCTTATAGGGCTGAAACTTCCGGTCCACAAGAACATATGGATCCAAACAGAACATCTCCAGGAAGAGGAAGTTACAGCCAGTCTCAAAAAGGTAGCGTTCGATCTCCTGCATTGTCCGAAGGCAGAGGCCACAGGGTGTCTTATAGATAACATGAAAGCCCATCTTGCGGTTAACTCGGCGCCGGGCTGTCATCCTCCGGAAGTCATACAGCAGTGGGACTAGCAGAGGGTTCTTGCCTCGGTACTGCTCACTTCTTATAGGTCTGACTCGAGACAGACAAGTGTAGCTGCAGACATGAGGTAAATAGAAAAGCTTCTCCATGGGGGCGCGGTAGGAGGGCTCTGCCGGGGCCCGCTCCAGCATGCCATGGAAGGCTGGGAGGGCTGTGGATGCTGGGAGGACTGTGGAGACTGGGAGGACTGTGGTTACTGGGAGGACTGGAAGGACTGTGGATGCTGGGAGGACTGCTGATGCTGGGAGGACTGGAAGGACTGCTGATGCTGGGAGCGCTGGAAGGACTGTGGATGCTGGGAGGGCTGGAAGGACTGTGGACGCTGGGGATGCTGGTGGTGCTGAGGGTGCTGGCGCAGAAGCTGTTGAGCCTAAAGGTGATCTGCAAATGAGATGCAACAGATCCGGTAAGAATGCAACAGGATCTCTCTGTTGAGTAATTATCCCTGAAGCTAGATGGCACAAGAAAGTCAGATTTTTCCCTTGCCTTCCCAAAAAACCTGGACAAGGAAACATCCTGGTTACTCTTCACTGACTGAGAATATCTCTATTTCAACAGTGTATATACCCTTTCTTAAAAGTTTTTTTTGCCTGTGAATTATGGAAGTAGAGTCCAGTCTTCTACCAATGCTTTCTTTCCTGCCATGTGTCCTATAAATGTCCTTATTAACTCTCACAATGCAAGGAAAGTGGCTGTACCGTGCCCTTTTTATGAACCAATGATGCCATCACATTTAATGAGAAGTTTTAACAAATGACTTTCTGGTGATTCTGTATTTCTAGGCACCCAGTGTCTAATTCAGTTCTTTTTATATTTTGTTTCCTGGAAATTTCCAAGGTTAAAAACTTTCTTTTTTTTTTTTTTTAATATATTTTATTGATTTTTTACAGAGAGGAAGGGAGAGAGATAGAGAGTGAGAAACATCGATGAGAGAGAAACATCGATCAGCCGCCTCCTGCACATCTCCTACTGGGGATGTGTCCGCAACCCAGGTACATGCCCTTGACCGGAATCGAACCCGGGACCCTTCAGTCCGCAGGCCGACGCTCTGTCCACTGAGCCAAACCGGTTTCGGCTAAAAACTTTCTTTTCAAATCCAAACTCCTCACCATCATAACCCCTTGGAGCCAAGGAACCTCCCTTCCTGTGACTACTCAGTCCACACTGTACCTCCTTGCCCCCACCAAGGGCCTGAGATTTTCTCACCTGTATGTCTGGCTGATTCCAGGTTTCCCACCAGGGGCATTCTCACTGAGTGAAGGAGACGTAGGGGAGGAATGACCAGAGCCCACAGATCCTAGCCGGAAAGAGGTGCTCTTTTTGGCTACCTGCTTCCGTGACTGGGCAAGCTGGCTTTCCAAGCTTCTAGGAGATTAGAGAAGAGATGATATGATGAAAGATACAGAAAATATGAAATATGAAACTAGCAAGAAAAAAAAAAGGAATAGCACTCACTCAGTGTCACCTGCCGGGGGGGACAGAGGTGGAGCAGGTGGGGCAGGCAGAGTGAGTGTAACAGGTGGGACGGGAGTAGCAGGTGGGATGGGGGTAGCAGGTGGGACGGGTGTAGTAGCAGATGGGGCAGGTGGGGCTGTAGGCTGAGGCAGCTCCGTTGGCTTAAACTGGGTTCCAGTGCTGGTTAGATCCTGGGTGTACTGGACCACAGGGCCTTTGCTCCTCACAGCACCTACAGGAAAAATGAAAGTTACCATTGAGAAGATGACAGCTGTCACTTGTACTTGTGCACACACCTGACCCTCAATTTATATTAATATAAAAAAGCATAAATGGAAACATTCTGAGTAAGTGCTAAGACTGTCAGTTCCCAATATTTATACCAATGAGTGGGAATACTGGCATAAACTGGCTTTGACTTAATAACCTGCCTAAGACGATTTATGTTAGTAACTGTTATATTTTGGTGAAAACTTTCAAAAATGCATTCATTGGTCAACTAATGTAGTCAGGAAAAATCAACCAAAGCATGCCAGGAACATATAAAAGCAAAAATATTTTAGGCTTTAAGAAAGTTGAACCTAGATAACAAAAAGCAGTTATCCTCATGTAAGAGGTCACTAATACCCCTAACCTAAGCCAGTTGTTTCAGACTTTTATGTGGTTGTTTAGAACGAATCAGAGCCACAGCATGTGGAGGCGACACCACAAATCCATCACCACTACTGCAAATAACTCAGGGCACACGTCCTGTTTCCAATGAGTCAGTAGTGTCATCCTGGTAAACAAAGGATAGCCACGGTCTATAATCACCTTGGCTGGTGTGTCCCATTCCACCCTCTCCCGGGATATCTTTCTGGATATACCCATATTTGGACGTGTCCTGAACTGTCCCCCTTGCTTCTTTTCCAATGTAGAGGCCGAGGATGTCTTCATGCTGAACATGGGCTCCAGCCGTGTAGAGCCTCGATAGATCCATTCACATCTTTTGTCATCCTGAGGGATCGGGAGGCAGGGAGGGAGAGAATGGGTTAAAGGCTAGATCTACCCTGCCATTTGTGGAGAATATATATCATGTGTCTCCTTGGGGAAATCTCCCTGATGAGCCCCAAATTCCTTATCTGGTCAATAAACTTAGGTGCTGGGCTCCACGATAAGGCATTAGAAACATAAGGAAGAAAAACATGTTCCTTGTTTATAAGACATTTCAGGAGGAACAGATGTTTTTACTAAGTATGAGAATCACTATCAGGATCATAAGGCCTGAGGAACAAAATGCTGGGATAGCTCAGAGGAGAAATATAATTCTAAGGAAGGCATGAGAGGGGAGAAAAGAATGGGTATAGAAGACCTAAGAGTTAAGTTGGGCCTTGAAAGATCATGGACCTTGAAAGGTCAACAAGACTTCTAATTCCAATTCCTTGATCCTTCCTTCTCTGTCCCATCATGCTACCAAACCCTAACCATGGACAAATGAAACTGGCTGCTTGCTCTGTACCTACATGCATTGTGACTGTTCCTAGAGAAGAAGAAACAAATAAAAACAAAAAAACAAAACCAAAAAAATAAAACCAAAAACCAACCATACAGATTAGTGTCATAATTAAATTCAGGGAATTTATTTTCAACCATTCACAGAGGAACAAAAAGAAGGACAAAGTAAATTTTGATCAAAATAGTGAGGACAGATAGGAGAATAAGAAAGGAAAACCATGAAGTTTTACAAAGTCATCCTCATTATTGCCTTTTATGCTCCCAAACCCACCCTGACTCCTGCCTCAAAAACGAGGGAAGGACGTACCAGAAAGAGGATGCGGACGAGGCTGCCATCCACCTCCTCGACGCGGGACTTCCACCACGTGCCCTCCCACTCGGTCTTGATGAGCTGGCCGCTCTTGAGCAGCACCATGGGCCGGTTGGGGTACGCCGTGATGTACTCCTCAATGAAGTCTCGGCAAGAGATGTCTTCTATGTCCTCCCAAGTCTTTTTCACTGTCCCAAGGAAGAAGTGGGACTGAGAGAGGGCATGTAGGGCATGTCTTGGTAAGAAAAAATGATTGGCAAGGAGATGTTTGGTATTTTTTAAGTTGGGAGGATAGAAAAATAAATGAAAACATAACCTTAAGGGAAACAAAGCTAAGATCACTTAGAAGTACTGAACCTAATGGGTAAATGCTCATATAAATCAAGTGAATACTAAATAAGCAATATATAAATACAGGCAAGTCATTCGTTTTTTTATAAAGTGGATGTTTCTGCTTACGAAAATTCAAGTGAAAATTCTTGCTAACTTGGTATGTCTAGAAGTAAACTAAAAACAATCAGGTGGCATTATGAAATTGATTTAAAAAAATGTATCCTTCCTTCTTATTCTCTATCAGGCTTTTAAGGGGTCCTGAGTGCATTTACTGCCTTGTTATGTGGAAACACAGCAGTGTTAGTTGACTCTTCTGTGAGAGTTTGTACCCAAACCCGAGTCACAAGTACAGAGGACACCATGAAGCCCCCATCTCACACAACTTCTATAGAAAGCACTGAGCAGCCTACAGATTTGCACACAGTAGCTGAAGTATGAGACGAGGAAAGAAGTGAGACTAACATCTTCTCAAACCTAAATTATCTAGAAATGAAATCAAAACACATCTACAACATGATTGTCCATCCAAGTCAGTCGTGATCTTCCAGAGTCTCCCCTCTTTGGTTACAAAGACCCATCACTGGAGATGAACAAATAAAACTTTATCTCCTGCCCTAGCCGGTTTGGCTCAGTGGATAGAGCGTTGGCCTGCGAACTGAAAGGTCCCAGGTTTGATTCCGGTCAAGGGCATATGCCCGGGTTGTGGGCACGATCCCCAGTGGGGGATTTGCAGGAGGCAGCCGATCCATGATTTTCTCTCCATCGCGGATGTTTCTCTCTCTCTCTCCCCCCTCCCTTCCTCTCTGAAATCAATAAAAATATATTAAAAAAAAAACCAAACACAAAAAATAAACTTTATCTCCCAAAGGACTTTAATCAAACTTATGTTCTTTTTGAAATAGAAGCAACAAAAACACTAGGACTTCTCAACTGGTTGTCCTTAAAAGAAATACAAGGTAGAGGAAGATGAATAGAACTAAGGAAGAAAGGAGGGACACTCACGTGGCCGACAAATGGGATACAATTCTGATTGTGTGACATAGGAAGCGTAGCCATCATCAAAGAAAATGAGAAATCTGTAAGGAAAGAGTGATAGTGGAAAGATGAGGGAATTATATTTAACATGACCTACAGGCATTATCTTATCCTAGCTCCCACCTCAGGGAAGATGTTCCAGTCTACTACTTTCTTCCTGTTATTCTTTCTTCCCACCCCAAGAGTTAAGAATTTTCTTCATCTAACCAATATATCCCCACTTTCCCAAAAGCGATTTATTCTAGTTCTACTATCAGATTCCTATTCGGAAAACCATTTAGTCTCTACTTTATTTCTTCCTCCTACATGATTCCCTATTCCCCTACTAACCATTAATCAATCCTGATTACTCTCTTACAAGTTTTCTCAAGGAAAAAAAACAAAAAGAAAAAAAAAGGAGAAAGAAATCACCCACATGACTCCCGTGGCAAAGAAAAAGAAGGACTTTTTGGCCACTGGGGACTAAGAGCACAAAGGCTAATTGTGAGATGTGGATTATGACTTGAACAGGACAGGTGCTGTGCTCCCGGCCTCTGCTCCCTTTACAATCCCCCGTCTAGGTACCTGAGCTTGTTTTTGACGTTTGGTGTCTCGGCTACAATGCCAGCATAGAGCCAGACCTGATTCCCATCTTTGTATTTGGCCACCACTCGACTGCCCACATACAGTTTGTCAGCAGGAGGATGGTAATCATAGGCAATATGGTTCCCCGACAGTAGACTCTTTCCTTTGTTGTCGAATTTCACCTTGTACTTCTTTCCTGGCCCTGAGTAAAAGGGAAAGATAAACAAAAGTTAAAAAAACCCCACCAGTTTCTGTGTAAATCCTGGCTGCTGTGCGAGACAAAAGGCAAGGCTGAGGGGAAGAGAAACAATCAGCAATGGAAACCTGCAGGTTGTTCCTTAGTTCTCCCTCTAGCTTGAACATACCAACTGTCTGGATGGCAATAAGGGTGCCTTTGTGCCATGTCTTAGTTCTCTTCTTGCCCAGAATGCGCATGCTGACTATCAGGTCACCATCTTTGCTCAGTTCTCCAGACATTTGACTCAAGGCTCCTATGGAAGAAAACAAAGTTGTTCTAAAGCAGCGGTTCTCAACCTGTGGGTCGCGACCCCTTTGGGGGGTCGCCTAAGACCATCAGAAAACATATATAATTACATATTGTTTTTGTGATTAATCACTATGCTTTAATTATGTTCAATTTGTAACAATGAAAATACATCCTGCATATCAGATATTTACATTACGATTCATAACAGTAGCAAAATTACAGTAATGAAGTAGCAACGAAAATAATTTTATGGTTGGGGGTCACCACAACATGAGAAACTGTATTAAAGGGTCACAGCATTAGGAAGGTTGAGAACCACTGTTCTAAAGAAATATGGCACAGACTGGGGAGAGAATGAAAAAGTAAAGGGGGTAGTAGGGTAATTAGGGAAAATGGGATAGTCTTTGATCCTTAGCCATTTTTGCTGCTCTCTTGGTCAAGGGTGGAAACATAAAACATAGCTGACAACTGTAATGCTAACAGTAAAAACTCTAACTGAAAGTCACATGTAATTCAAGAACATGTCACTTTAACCAACTGTTTACAACTCATTAATAACATTAACCACCACTCATTAAATGAGAAGAAGCATTTATAAAACATTTTCCTGTAACAAACCCATTCTACAAGCAAAACTTCTCTCAGACTGCTTCTCTCTGATCTCTATCTGGAAGAAGTACCGTACCATGAGGATGAGTTAAAAAATTATTCAGATAAAGCCATTACACACTGGCAAAACGGCAGGCAAAATAAAATACTTAAGCAGACAGCAAGGAAAAACAAAATCACAAATAATCTTATATTGACTTGTATAGCCTGAGGTGTTAAAAGAACCCAAAAGAGGTGGAGAAGGATTCTGAGAAGCTAAAAAAAGCCAGTTATCCATGAAATCTCTATAGGAATTCACCCCCACTGATACTGCAGTACTTCCTGACCCTAACCTTTATGTGGATCCTGGGAACTGCTCTTCTTGTTGACAGCATCCATGAACTTCTGGACATCTTGAGCCGACTTTCTTAAGGCAGCCATTGCTTCACGGAGCTGTAAGGAAGGGGATGAGGGAAATAAGTTTTGAAACAGCAGCATCGGTTAGAAATAATTTTAAAATAAGAAGTAACTTGTCTTTCAAAAGAAACAAAAATAGAATTAGCTGTATTTGGAAACTTATGGTTACTTTATCAGGCAAAACTGCTTTCTTACAAATCTGGTTCAGAAATCAGCTTGAGGAAGCTTTCCTTGATTAATCTCACCTAGCTGAGCGCTGCCAAATTCTACATTCATATGCAATCAGTGCACGCTCTCTAAGTAATCTCTTTTGCTTTTTTATGTCTATATTCGGCCACCGCTGCAACAACTGGGGCTGATTACAGGGTGACTGATTCTATGTCGATGGCTGAACTAACAGAATAGTCAGGCTAAAAGTTTCTCCCATTTTCATGTTATCTTTTACCCTTCCCCTACCCATTCTAACTTACCTTCTGGTCTTTTGGGGTTCTGCTTCCAGCATCACCTATGGATGAGAAAAATGCTAGTGAGTGTAGGATACTTACACACAAGAATTTTCAAGAAACCAAGAACTAAGCTACTTAAAAGCATTATCATAGAAGTATCGTCAGTAACAACTGCAAAGTAGATATAGAGCTACAAATATGTAAAAGTATCAAAAGGGTCCAGAGAGATAACAGAGTAAATAGATGATAGTGCTTACCTGAGGTAAAGTACCGTGACAAGTGGTAATCTATATTAATTTGGGTTTTTATAACATTAATTTACTTATGGATTATTTGAATGACTGAAAAATGAGATGCGATAAAAGCATTAAGCAAAAGTATTTATTTTTGAATAGTGCTGTACAACCGAACTTTCTGCTATGATAGAACTATTCTATATTTGCACTGTCCAATCTATTAACATGTGGCTACTAACCAAATGAAATGCAGCTAGTGCATCTGAGGAAATAATTTTTAAATTAATTTTTTAAAAATATATTTTATTGATTTTTTACAGAGAGGAAGGGAGAGAGATAGGGAGTTAGAAACATCAATGAGAAACATCGATCAGCTGCCTCCTGCACACCTCCTACTGGGGATGTGCCCGCAACTAAGGTACATGCCCTTGACCGGAATCAAACCTGGAACCTTTCAGTCCACAGGCCAACGCTCAATCCACTGCGCCAAACCGGCTTAAATTAATTTTTATAAATTCAGGCATAATTCACATACTATAAAAATTTTAAAAATGTTTAATTCAGCCCTAGGTGGTTTGGCTCAGTGGATAGAACATTCGGCCCACAGACTGAAGGGTCATGGGTTCAATTCCAGTCAAGGGCACGTACCCTGGTTGCAGGTTTGATCCCCAATCCTTAGCACCCCAAGCATGTGAGACACAACCAATTGATGTGTCTCTCTTACATCGATGTTTCTCTCTCCCTGTCTCTCCCCCTCCCTTCCACTCTGTCTAAAAATCAATGGAGCCCAAACTGGTTTGGCTCAGTGGATAGAGCAGTGATGGCGAACCTTTCGAGCTCAGCGTTGTCAGCATTTTGAAAAACCCTAACTTAACTCTGGTGCCGTGTCACATATAGAAATTTTTTGATATTTGCAACCATAGTAAAACTAAGACTTATATTTTTGATATTTATTTTATATATTTAAATGCCATTTAACAAAGAAAAATCAACCAAAAAAATGAGTTCGCATGTCACCTGACACGCATGTCATAGGTTCGCCATCACTGGGACAGAACGTTGGCCTGCGGACTCAAGGGTCCCAGGTTTGATTCCAGTCAAGGGCATGTACCTTGGTTGCAGGCACATCCCCAGTAGGGAGTGTGCAGGAGGCAGCTGATCGATGTTTCTCTCTCATCGATGTTTCTAACTCTCTATCCCTCTCCCTTCCTCTCTGTAAAAAATCAATAAAACATATTTTAAAAAAAATCAATGGAAAAGTATCCTTGAGTGAGGATTAAAAGAAGAAGAAGTTTAATTCAGCCCTGGCCTGATACAGCAAGGTTGCAGGTTTGATCCCCAGTCAGGGCACATACAAGAAGCAACTAACAAGTGCATAAATAAGTAGAAAGAAAAGTCAATGTCTCTCTCTCATATTAACAAAAAAAGTGTTTAATTCAGTGGATTTTAATATATTCACAAGGTTGTACAACCCACTTCACTAATTCCAAAACATTTTCATCACCCCCAAAAGAAAACCTACTAATGAGTATTAAGTTTCCTTATTGGGGTGATGAAAATACCAACTACATTTTTATATCCTAGCAACAAACAATCCCACTTACTATAAAGATATAGAAATTAAGACAGTGTGGTGCTGGTATAAAGATAGTCATTTAGATCAATGTGACCAAATAGATGCTCACATATAAGGCCAGTTGATTTTTGACAAGGGTACCAAAAGAGTAGTCTTTTCAACAAATGGTGGTGGAACTGGATAGCCATAAGCAAAATAAACAAACCACCCTCAACCCTACTAAAGAATTTTTACTCTTTAAAAGACACCATTAAGAAAATAAAGAGCCCTAACCAGTTTGGCCTGCGGACTGAAGGGTCCCGGGTTCGATTCCAGTCAAGGGCACATGCCAGGGTTGCAGGCTCAGTCCCCAGTGTGGGGCATGCAGGAGGCAGCTGATTAATGATTCTCTCTCATCATTTTTGTCTCTCCCTCTCCCCTCTCTGAAATCAATAAAAACGTATTTAAAAAAAGAAAGATATTTTTTAAAAAAGAAAATATTTGACAGAAAGTTTGTAAAAGGTATCTGATAAATGAATTATACCTAAAATATATTCTAAGTCAATAATAAAAAAACAAACAACCTAACTTTGTTTTGTTTTTTTAAAAAATATTTTGATTTCAGAGAGGAAGAGAGAGGGTGTGATAGAAACATCGATGAGAGAATCATTGATCGGCTGCCTCATGCACACCCCCTACTGGGGATCGAGCCCACAACCTGGGCATGTGTCCTTGGCCGGAATGGAACCTGGGGCCAAACCAGCTAAGGCTATTTGTATTCTTTTATTGATTTCAGAAAGAGAAAGGGAGAGATAGAAACATCAATGATGACAGAGAATTATCGATCAGCTACCTCCTCTCTCTCTCTCAAATCAATAAAAAACATATTTAAAAAAAAAGAAGAGCCCGGCTGGCGTGGCTCAGTGGTTGAGCATGGGCCTATGAACCAGGAGGTCACGATGGTTCAATTTCTGGTCAGGGCACGTGCCTGGGTTGCAGGCTCCATCCCCCGTGTGGGGTGAACATGAGGCAGCCGTTCAATGATTCTCTCTCATCATTGATGTTTCTATCTCTCTCTCCCTCTCCTTTCCTCTCTGAAATCAATAAAAATATATTAAAAAAAAAAAAAAAGAAGGAAGAGCCTGGCCAGCATGACTCAGTGGTTGAGCATCGACCTATGAACCAGGGCATAACAGTTTGATTCCAAGTCAGGACACATTCAGGCTCGATCCCCAGCTGGCGCCTGCAGGAGGCAGCCAATCAATGATTCTCTCTTATTATTGATGTTTCTTTCTCCCCTTCTCTCTGAAATCAATATAAATATATATATTTTAAAAAGGAAATTACTGATACATGCAACAAGTCATGGAACCTCAAAAACATTAAGTGACTAAAGCCAGACACAAAAGACATATTGTGATTCTATTTATATGAAATTTCTAAAAAAGGCAAAACTTTACAGAAAGAAAGCAGATCAGTGGTGCAGAGGAGGTGGGACATGGAGATTGAGCAAATAGGCATGAGGGAAATTTTGGGGGTGATGCACGTGTTCTAAAACTGGACTGTGGTAAAGATTGTACTATTGTATAAATTAACTAAAACTAAAACTATACACTTACAGTGGATGTTATAGTATGTAAACTAGACCTTAAAAATTTTTTAAAAATATATACTTTTTATTGATTTCAGAGAGGAAGGGAGAGGGAAAGATAGAAACATCAATGATAAGAAAGAATCACTGATCAGCTGCCTCCTGCATGCCCCTCACTGGTGATCGAGCCCGCAACCCGGGCATGTGCCCTTGATCGGAATCAAACCCGGGGCCCTTCAGTCTGCAGGCCGATGCTCTATCCACTGAGCCAAACTGGCTAGGGCACACCTTCAAAAAAATTTTTTTAAAATAGACAAAAACCAGCCCTGACTGGTTTGGCTCAGTGGATAGAGCGTCGGCCTGCGGACTGAAGGGTCCCAGGTTCGATTCCGGTCAAGGGCATGTACCTTGGTTGCGGGCACATCCCCCACTGGGGGATGTGCAGGAGGCAGCTGATCGATGTCTCTCTCTCTCATCGATGTTTCTAACTCTCTATCCCTCTCCCTTCCTCTCTGTAAAAAATCAATAAAAATTTATATTAAAAAAAAGATGTATCTTAAAAAAAAAATAGACAAAAACCAAACATGCATTCTGAGATATATACATAGATGCCAATGCAACCTACAAAGAAAAGCAAGGACATTCAGAATAGAGATTACACAGAATGGGGAAAGGAGGTTAATTCAACCAGAAGTAGCACGAAAGGAACATTTATGATACTAACAATGTTCTATTTTTTTCTGTAACAGATAAGTCTAACAGTTTAGAATATGGAGTTAGTAACAATGATTTCTCTATTCTTTTATCTTCTACTGTCTCAAGTTTGATCCCGAGACTCTCCTCTTCATAGCTTCATCTCTTACCCGAATCTATACTGAGAACATCATCATCTTCATCAGGAATCTCAATTATTTCTGTAGGCTGGGAAGCTTCGTCCTCAGAGCTACTGTCCCGGTATTGTAGTCCCAGTTTGGAGTAAAAGTCCTTCACCAAAGACTCACAATTAGTCACTGCCCTAATATTGGAACACATGTAGAAAAGGTCAAAGCCAGCAGGAGGTATAGGAGCCACTAGAATTTATATATATTTAAATACAAGCTGCCTTGAATTTATAAACAGCTATATTCCAAGTGTCTCTGTTCAGAATTTAGAATGCTTTTCCCATAGAAAAATATTTAAATAGTGGTTTCCAGACTAGTTTCTTAAAAATCCAAAATAAGCTCAAAGTATAGTTCTTTCAACCATACCTCACTATTTACCTTGTTATTTGAAAACGCTTTCTAAGTGACAACTAGGGCACCAGAAACAAATATTCTGGGGGTTTAGGAATAGATTCAGGGCTCTAGGAACTTATTAATGCTCCACGACTACATAAGACAGTAACTCTTTACGTTCCTCACTCTCTAGACAATCCTACTAAGGAAACAAAGCAATTGCTCTGGTGTGCAAAAGGGGAAGGGACTCAAGACCTGGACACCCCTATTAATGATCATATATTAGGCTCTAACAGATGAATATTCTCTATATGGGTCCTTATGAGGGTCCTGGATTCTAACTTTTGAGGAAGAGTAGGGTTCTACATATCTGCACCTTGTAAACTATAAAGTGCTTGACGTAATGTCTGTCATGATGAATCAATCCCCCTTCTTCCCATACGGTCCTTACCTGGATGCATCATCAAAGAGCTGGTCAACTTGGGCCACCTCAGTCTCCTTCTGTATTACCCACGTCTCCAACTCTGCTAGCTGCTTCCTGCGTTGCTGTATACAGTCCATCTTTTCCAGTTCTTTATCGATGAACTCCCGAAGCTCCTCCATGGAGATACCCAGCTCTTCAACCACTGCTTGTTGCAGCTCTGCAATCTCTTCACACTCCATTGCAGCTGTTTCTGCCTCCAAACCAAGGCACCCAGGGAGGGAGGACATGCTGTTGTCCTCTACCTGGAACAAAACACTGAAATTACCTTTGAAGTCATTATAACCACAACAGAGAATTCCAGGCGCCAAATAAAACTCATTCCCACTCCTTAGTATTCAAATACAGTTAAAGTTGATTCTATGTTCCCTCTCTCCATTCTCCAGTACATGATCCTGAGATTTTGTAGTTCTCATCTTATGCTATATAGACTATAGGCCTGAGTTAAGACTTAAAGGTTTGAGAGGGCATATCCTAGTATTATGCAACAGGGGACTACGGGAAATAATGTTTTGGGAAACTGAAGAGAACCGATTTACTGAGGAAGACACAGGCACGCGGGCTGGGCTTCCAGAACACCTTAATAAAGCCAGTGTGGCAATAAAGGGAATGATAATCTTTTTGCTGGTAGAGGGTCTTTGCCTTCAGTTCGTAAAAAACGTAATACCTGCGAAGTGCCATCAAGCAAAGCGCAATAAAAGGAGGCATGCTTGTATTTCTGAGACCTGTGCTCCTTAAAACTAATTAAACATTTGCATGATATTGCCTAGTTTGAACAAATATCTCCACCCAGAGGGAAGGCGTTGGTCTGTAATTCATTGCTTTCTCTCTATCTGTTCCCCTGACATTCCGTTGCTTCCATGTGGTAATTTACTTTTTTAAAGGTCTATAATACTGAAGCACACAGGCGTGCGGCAAAGAGGTTTCTCCAAAGTTAAGGGGGAATAAAACGTGGCTACCGAAAACCTACAGTCCAATTGTAGCTGCTCTCTTCATCAAACGGCTGAAGTAAAACTGACGCCAGGACGCCGTGCGACCCCCACGCCGGTTCCCATCACCTCCATTTTCCCTGTGCCCGCACACCGCCCCACCCCCGGGCTACCCATTTTAGAGGCGCGTCTCCCCCCGCCCCCTCTACCCCGCCAGGCAAAACCCCGCTAAACCCCGCCCCCGCTCGCCTCACGGGGAAAACTTCCCACCGTCGCTCGACCTCCTCCCACAAACACATCATTTCGGAGAAGCCCTTGGTCTCCAAATACCTCAGTTAAATTCCCACACCTCCCTACTTTCAGCTGCTACAGCTTTTTTTCACCAACCAGACCCCCAGACTCACGACTCGGGGGTCGGCCTCTGTGGGAGAGAACGCCAAGGGAAAAGGGACTAGGGGGAGGGGAAGAAGCGTGATGGAGGGAAGGGGAAGCCTTAGAGACGCCCGGAAGCAAACCTCAGGTGCTGTTCCGGTTCCCAGGACGGTAGCCTGACAGGGTCAAACCCAAAACTGCAGGGTGCTCCTCGGAGGCTAGAAAAAAAAAAAAAAAACCCAGGCAAGCACGCATGCGTCAAAGCAAGCCTTCCAGGGCCCTCGTAGAAGCCATTGGCCTGGTAAAGTGGGCGTGGCCTGGAAATATTACAGAAGCTCCGCCTCTTCCCCCCCCTCAACTGGTGGCAGCAATGCTAGGCTTATTTTGTAAAGACTCAGTTGGCAGACACATAGGTTTAGTTTTTTTTTCTCTCCTCACTTTTACTTGAGTTTATTTAGTTACATAAGCCTTACAAATTGTAAGAAGTCGAGGAATAACAACATGTAATAAGAAAAACATGCTAATGTTCTCTGCTCCCCCATCGGCACCCCTGCTCCTTCAAGGTAAAACAACTTCGTTTTCTAGGCTTGTACATACAAGGTCATGCATATGGATTTTTTTTTGGGGGGGGAGGGTGGGTTTGGACATCCCTCGAAGTCAATAAAAATGTAAAATTTGTCTTTTTGACAGTTGCATAATACTTCATAGTTTGGCTAAACCTTATTTGGAAATTTAGAACAGTTTCAGTTTTTAGCCACTACAATAGACGTTAACATCCTTTTGAAGTAGTACTTTTATTTCTGTGGAAGAGATTTCTCAAAATGGAATCTTGGTCGGGGGGAGGGCGAGTATTTTTTTTTCCATTTTAATAGAATCTACTGTCAAGTTGTTTTTCAAAAAAGTTGAAACAATTTTTACTCCCACTAGAAAATCTCTGGAAGTATTTATTTTCCCACACCTTTATTAGGACTGGATGTTTACTATTTAACTTGAAAGAATTTAATGTGTTAAAATAGCATGTGTATCAGGATAGACTAGGTTATATTGTGGCAACAACTCCAAAAGCTTAAAACAAAACAAAACAAAATGTATAATTCTTGTTCATACCGCATAATCATCTCTAAAGAGTTGGCAGTGGATCTTACCATAGCTACTCAGGAACCCAGACTAATGAGTAATCATGCCAGAGGGAGAGAAAGCTAGAGGGTCTCACAATGGCAATTAAAGTGACTCAGGACACTTTCAGTTACAACTCATTAGCCTGAATGAGTCATAAGGCCCTGCCCAGCCACAAGGGGCCAGGAAGACAAGGAAGGAGAATCAGGTGTATTTAATGAATCAGCACTATTGACTACCATAGTATTTCATTATTGCTTTAATTTGTTCAGCAGTCTTTACTAGTACACTAAGTGCGCCTGACTTCATTAAAAAAATATTAACCACCACCTGCTATGTAAGACTGGAAACAGGGACCAAGCAGCCAGGATTATCAAAATCCTACAAATTCTCTCCCGCTGGCCACACTTTCATCTGTGCTCATTTCACTTATCCACCAGTTTCCTGGGACCATTTTAAGTGCCTATTTCCAATTGTTATGACATCTGGAATTAAAGTACAGAGAAGCGAGGGCTCCTCTAGATATTTGAAATTCAGCATTTTCAAAATGCATTTCATCATGGTATTATCTTCTAATCCAGGGGTGGGCAAACTTTTTGACTCGAGGGCCACAATGGGTTCTTAAACTGGACCTGAGGGCCGGAACAAAAGCATGGATGGAGTGTTTGTGTGAACTAATATAAATTCAAAGTAAACATCATTACATAAAAGGGTACGGTCTTTTTTTTTTTTTTTAGTTTTATTCATTTCAAACGGGCCGGATCCGGCCCGCGGGCCGTAGTTTGCCCACAGCTGTAATCTGAGTTAAAAATTTTGGACATAAAATACCTATAAAACACACATTTACACACAAAATATTGGAGTATTTACTATATAGCAGGCACTGTTCTAAGCACTTTATAGTTATTATTTAATTCTCACAATAATCCTATGAGGTAGGAACTATTATCATCTCTTACTGGATGAGAAAACTGAGGCACAGAATTAAATTTCCCAAAGCCATAGAGCTAAAAGGTGTCAGAGCCAGGCAGTTAATCCTCACCTGAGAATATTATTTCCATGGAGGTAGTGGAAGGGCAGTGTGTGTCGGGGGGCGGGGGGGGGGGGCGGGGGGGCGGCGGGCAGGCGAGAGGGGTGGGGGGGAGGGAGAGAGAGAGAGAGAGAGAGAGAGAGAGAGAGAGAGAAACATCTATGTGCGAGAGACACATCTATTGATTGCCTCCCACACATGCCCAGACAGGGGCCAGGGACAAACCTGTGACCGAGTTATTGCCTTTTCACTTGTAAGTTATCTGTGCATAGTCCTGTCTCCTCTGTTGGGTTGTGATTAACTCAAGGCTGAGGTCCTGTCTTAACCACCTTTTCCCCCCTGGCACCTGACATATTGCCCTGTACATGTGGTGCTCTGTAATGTGTGATAATAAAGGGGAATCTTTGCTCTGCCCTGATTATGTTTCTATTGGTTACTTTCAGCTCCCTGATGTGTGTGTGGGTGGTTTGGGGGTGGAAATGGGGAATGTTGAAGAGAAACAGGAGCTCTTTGGGGTATTACAGTCTGATTTCTTCATTGTCCTGAGAAGGCTGAAGTGATCAGGCTGGCAGAAATCAGCAGTGGGACTCAGGAAGTGTCTTCTAAGACCTTACTACTCAACGTGCAATCAGGGAACTTGTTAAAGATTCTAAATCTCTCTCTGGGCCATTAAGTGTGTACTGAGTAAGAATCTGATCTTTAATAAGACCTCCAGGTAATTCGTTTGCTCGCTATAGGAAAAGCGGGTTTGAGCTGTGTAATCCTGTCTAGGACAGGGCCTTGATATTTAGGGAGCCAAGCTCTGGCTTTGTTTTTGTTAAGTTCTGAAGACTATATACCAGGCACTGTTTAATAGGGCCAGAGATTCAGGCCCTATTATAAATGGCTCACATTATTTAAAATTGAAAAATTCTGAAGGTAGACAGTTCATTGCCAGTTTAATAATATCGTATAATATAATAAATAACTGACACACCATTTGGAATACTCACGTTGGGTGTGCTCAGCACATTCATTTCTATAATACACTGTGATACACTGAAAAATCACAACCACATGCTACTTAATACTTGAACATGAGATGTTATAGCACAGGGCCAAACCCTTGGGATGCCAAATGATCCTTTCCCTGCAGACAGACTTAAGGGAAATTAGATAATAAACTAAAGGTTGCTGAGTGACCTCAGAATCAAAACAAGAGAAGACAGGGATTAAAAACCTCAAAAAGTTCCAGACATTAGGAAAATAATGTAAAGGAGCAAAATGGGTTGAGTGAGAACTGTGGCTACCTGGGAACTATATTTCTCACCTACACGAAGCAGTTGCTGGTTAGCTCCATCTAATCTTTGTCCTGTGTGGTAGTTACAGTGTTGCCGGATCTACAATTTTCCAAGTAAACTTAAAAATCTGTATTTTTATATGAAAATTTCTGAGTTCTGAATGTTGAAAACTAATTTAAAAATTTTGTAAATTTTGCAATACTTTTCTTTTAAAAAATATTTTTATTGATTTCAGAGAGGAAGGGAGAGGGAAATATAGAAACACGAATGATGAGTGAGAATCATCGCTTGGCTGCCTCCTGCAAGCCCTCTCTGGGGATCAAGCCTGAAACCCAGGTATGTGCCCAGATCGGGAATTGAACCATGATCTCCTGGTTCATGGGTTGACACTCAAGGTACAATCCCAAGTGATACCCACTGAACCACACAGGCCCTGCAATACTCTTTAAATCAGCAATTCAACTTCTAGGAATTAAACTACATACCTTTGAAATTGTATACTTTGAATATATATACCTTTGAAAAGACATAAATGCTAAATTATCTTCTGCAACATTTTTTTAAAACAGCAAAATATTCAGAAACAATGTAAATTTTTATCAGCAGGGGTTGGTTAAAGAAATTATGGCACACCAAACAATAGAATACTCTTCAGCTGTATTTTTTAAATTTTATTTATTGATTTTGGGAGAGAGAGATACTGATTTGTTGTTCCACTTATTTATGCATTCATTGGTTAATTCTTGTATGAGCCTTGACCAGGCTTGGAACCCACAACCTTGGTGTAGCAGGATGGTGCTCTAACCAACTGAGCTCCCCGACCAGGGCCTTTCAGCTGTGTTTCTTTTTTTAAAAAAAAGCCTAAGAAAGCTTGCCCTGACCAGGTGGCTCAGTTAGTTGGAGCTTCATCCCATACACCAAAAGGTTGTGGGTTTGATCCTCAGTCATGGTGTTTTTCAGGAGGCAACCAACTGATCCATGTTTCTCTCTCGCCCCCTTCCTCTCTCTCTCTTAAAATCAATAAACATATCATCAGCTGAGGATTTTTTTAAAAAGCTAAGGAAGCTCTTTGTGCATTGATATGGCGTGATGTTCAAGACATTAAATAAGAAAAGTAGGTGCAGAACATTTATATAACACCCTATTGTTTGTATAAATTATGGCAGAAATATTTTTTTTTTCTTACATATACATAAAATATCACTGGAAGGAGGAAAGAAATTAACACTGGCTCTCACTGAAGAGGGCAAATGGAGGGTGGGGGCAAGAGTTGGAGGGAGGGTTTCCATTGCACACCATTTTATACTTTTTGAGTTCTGAAACATGAAATCATGTATCGTATTCACACATATTACATCAAAAAGAAAAAGTCTGGAAAGACACACACATATTCAAAAACAAATGATCATAACAGCAATTACCTCTGGAAGGAAGGATTGGGAAACAAGGCAGTGTCTAGGAATTTTTTGCATATTTGTCATTATCAGCATCATGTGTTGTATATTAGTTTCCTGTGATGACCGTAACTTATTCCTACAAACTAGGTAGCTATAAGAAACAGAAATTTATTCTCTCAAGGTGTTGACAGGGTTGTACTCCTTCCAAAGGGCTCTAGGGAGAATCCTTCCTTGCCTCTTCCAGTCTTGGTGGCTCCAGGCACGGGTTCTTTAGCCGTGGTTGAATGACTCCAATCTCTGTCTCCATCTTCACATGGTCTTTTCCTCCGTCTTCCTGTGTCTTCTTCTCTTCTGTCTTTTATAAAGACACTTGTAATTGGATTTAGGGCTCACCTGGATAATCCAGGATGAGTTTATCTTGAGATCCTTAATTATATCTGCAAAGACCCTTTTTCCAAATCAGGTCACATTCATAGGTTTCAGGGGTGAGGACATGGACATCTTTTTGAGGGTCTCTTTTCAATCCACCAGATGTTATTTTATAGATAAGGCAATTTGAGCTGAGAGAGATTAAGGAATTCAACCAAGGCAAATTAGTGCACTTCCACCATAGAGCTTTGCCCACTTGGTAAGGGCCACAGATTTCATAAGACCTCACACACTAAAAAGGTCCTGTTAGACTCTTATCATAGGTTCCTGCTGGCCTTAGATTTGTATAATAAAGGGACTTCCTAGGACCACCTCTAGGAGGGCTTCTAGTTTTAGGTGCACCTTACCAAGCATCATGATATTATATTACATCATAAAATTATGGCCAACTTATCTTACCGTAAGGACATTAGATACTGGAGAATTGAAACCCATGACCTTATTATTTATTTATTTACTATATTCCCTATGCTGTATTTCACATCCTATGACTGTTTTCTAACTACAAATTGGTACTTCTTAAGCCCTTCACTTTTCCACCCAGGCCACCAATCCCACCTCACCCCTGGTAACTGTCATTTTATTTTCTGCGTTTATAAATCTGTTTGTTTTGTTTCTTCATTAATTTTGTTCTTTAGATTCCACATGTAAGTGAAATAAGAGGGTATTTGTCTTTTATTTCACTTAGGATAATGCCCTCTAGGTCCATCCATGATGCTGCAACTGATAAGATTTCATTCTTTTTTTATGGCTTAGTAATATTCCATTGTAAATATGTACCACCACTTTTTTACCCACTTGCCTATTGATGGATAACTGGGATTGCTTCCATATCTTGGCTATTATTAATAATGCTGCAATGAACATAGGGGTGCATATCTCTTTTTAAATTAGTGTTGTGGGTTTCTTCAGATCAATACCTAGAAGTGGAGTTGCTGGGTTATAAGATAGTCCCATTTTTTAATTTTTTGAGGACCCTCCTTACTATTTTCCATAGTGGCTGCACCAATTTGCAATTCCACAAACAATGCACATCTTCACCAATACTTGTTTGTTGATTTATTGGTGATATTTATTCTGACAGGTGTGAGGTGATAGCTCATGGTTTTATTTTTTAAAATATATTTTTATTGATTTCAGAGAGGAAGGGAGAGGGAGAGAGAGATAGAAATATCAGTGATGAGAGAGAATCATTGATTGGCTGCCTCCTGCATGCCTCACACTGGGGATGGAGCCCACAACCTGGGTATGTGCCCTGACTGGAATCGAACTGTGATCTCCTGGTTCATAGGTCGAAGTTCAACCACTGAGCCACACCTGCTGGGCGATATCTCATGGTTTTAATTTGCATTTCCCTGTTGGTTAATGACCTTGAGCATCTTTTAATATGTCTATTGGCCATCTGTATGTCCTCTTCAGATAGGTGTATATTCAGGTCCTCTGCCCATTTTTAACTGGATATTTTTTGGGTGTTGATTTCTTTGTAAAATTTGGATAAAAATCCCTTATTGATTTATCATTGCCACCCATTGCCTTGTTTTAATGAGTGAGTTCAACCTGTCTCTGTCCCACTTTTGTAACCATTTCCCTGAACAGGAACAATGCAAACTGGCTTGTGTTTCATCCTTTTTATTATTCCTAATTCGCACTCCTGTGCCTATTGTGGAATGCAGGAGTGAGAGGACTGAGACACAGGGAGGCAAAATAATACAGAATCTGGATCACAATAGTCTGTATAAAAGATTTCAAATCTCCTGTGAGGGGGAGTCTACCAGGCTTTTTCATAATTCAGCTCAGAGATGGTTCTCATGTGAACTGGCCTCATAGGGATTCTTCACCAACTTGACACATCGAACAATCATCACTATTAGGAAAAGAAACAGAAGAACAACAAAGGCAATGGCAAAGCCTTTGTCTACGTCAATAGTGCTGGACAGGCTTGAGTCATCCATGGGAACACACCTGTCCTGCTGTAGCTACCTCCTCAGGTATATCTTCAGACTTGTCATATTCCTAAACAAGAGAGTATAAAAAAAGTTTATTGGTTTGTATGTGTATGTATGTATTTTCTCAACAGCACTGGTTTGGCTCAGTGGATACAGCCTGTGGACTGAAGGTTCCCGGGTTTGATTCTAGTCAAGGGCACATGTCCGGGTTGTGGGCTTGATCCCCAGTAGGGGGCGTGCAGGAGGCAGCCAATCAATGATTCTCTATCATCATTGATGTTTCTGTCTCTCTCCTTTCCCTTCCTCTCTGAAATCAATAAAAATATGTTTTAAAGAGAGAGAGAGAGAGAGAAATTGCAAAAAACAAAGTCAGCAAGATTTATTGAAGAAGTGCTTATGAAATGGATAAAGTTCGTATAGGTGATGTTCAAGATATGCACACATGTAAAAGCATAAAATATCTGTAGAATTTCTCCAAAGCAAAACATGAGCAAATATGTATAACTCAGAAATCAACAGGGGCTCCCTGCCCTGCAAGATCCAGGAAAAACTGTCTTAAACATCCCAATTCTGTGTTAAGTCCAAATTTTTCTCTAAGATTTTTTTTCCCTTCAAATTCTAAGAGTACTTACTGTAACTGATTTGTTGTGGAGTCTAGAGATTGGCTGTATGACATTGTACCTAGAGTCAATGATAATATATTGCACACTTAGAAATTCAAGAGATTAGATCCCATGTTAAATGTTCTTAGCATAATAAAATACAGTTTATAAAAAAGAAAGGAAGCCGAAACCGGTTTGGCTCAGTGGATAGAGCGTCGGCCTGTGGACTGAAGGGTCCCAGGTTCGATTCCGGTCAGGGGCATGTATCTTGGTTGCGGGCACATCCCCAGTGGGGAGTGTGCAGGATGCAGCTGGTCGATGTTTCTCTCTCATCGATGTTTCTGGCTCTCTATCCCTCTCCCTTCCCCTCTGTAAAAACTCAATAAAATATATTAAAAAAAAAAAAAAAGAAAAGAAAAAGAAAGGAAGAAAGAGGTTGGCCAAAGCAGCCTATGGCAACAGAGAAAAGGACAGAATTGACATTGAATTGATCACAGAGGATTTTTTTACTTGAGGCCCAGATATAGACCCCACATATAGGGACCAGCCTGGTGCTAGGATGAAATTACCTTAATAAAATGTGGCCGGACATGAACTTGGGTTCAGCGTTGTAAATACTAGCCAGAGGGAGGGACATTGACTCTGAGGGATCTGAAGTTATATAACCCTAGTGAGGGAATGTCTGAAGGAACCATGAAACACACATCTTGAGAGAAAGAGCCCTGAATATCATTCAAGCCAAGAGAGAGAAAATGCCAAGAGATTTCCTTTGAAAAATGGCTTAATGGGTCACATGTGCATTATTGTGTTCCACATTTCAGTGGCTTCTCACTCCCTACATCTGTTAATATCCTTTTGGACCTACTTCCAAAATATCTCTCAAATCAATTTATTTTTCTTTATTTATTTTAAAAATACATTTTTATTTATTTCATAGAGGAAGGAAGAAGGAGAAAGAAATAGAAACATCAATGATGAGAGAGAATCATTGATTGGCTGCCTCTTGCATGTCCCACACTGGGGATTGAGCCCACAACCCAGCCATGTGCCCAGATCAGGAACTGAACCCTGACCTCCTGGTTCATAGGTCTACGCTCAACCGCTGGCTGGGCCAGTTGCCTTTTCTTTATGCCTTTGGTCAGCACTGCACTCTAGGCCATCAAATGCTCGACTTCTGCAAACACTCTCTGATTTCCTGAAAACACGTTTAATCTCTCCAAACCACAAAGCAGTCTTTATTTATTATTATTATTCTAATCCTCACCCAAGGAGTGAGGATATTTTTTTCATTGATTTTTAGAGAGAGTAGAAGGGAGCAGGGAGAGGGAGAGAGAAAGCGAAGGGAGAGAGGGCTGAGTCTTGGGGTACTGGCAGAGCTGTGGCTTGAATTTCCAGAGTTTGAGGTGGTGGGACTCATCATTCTGGCCAGGGTGCTTTTGGAAATAAGTGTTGTGGGGGGCCACATGTTTGCACCAACCAAAACCTGGCGCCATTGGCACCGAAGAGTGAACATAACACAGCAGCGATATGCCATCTGCTCTGCTCTGGCTGCCTCGGCCTTCCCACCACTGGTCGTGTCTAAAGGTCATCATATTGAGGAAGTTCCTGAACTTCCTTGGGTGGTTGAAGATAAAGTTGAAGGTCATGAGGAAACCAAGGAGGCTGTTTTGCTTCTTAAGAAACTTAAGACCTAGAATTATATATATATAAAAGTCTATCCCTCTCAGCGAATGAGAGCTGGAGGGACAAAACGAGAAACCGTCATTGTATCCAGCACAGGGGAACTTGCATCACCTATAATCAGGCAATGGTGTCATTAAAGCCTCCAGAAACATCCCTGGAATTACTCTGCTTAATGTAAGCAAACCGAACATTTTGAAACTTGCTCCTGGTGGGCGTGTGGGCTGTTTCTGCATTTGGACTGAAAATGCTTTCCGCAAGTTAGATGAGCTGTATGGCACCCGGCGTAAAGCTGCCCCCTCAAGAGTAACTACCACCTTCCTGTGCACAAGATGCTCAGTACAGACCTCAGCAGAATGTTGAAAAGCCCAGAGATCCAAAGCGCCCTCCAGGCACCACGAAAAAACGATTCATCATCGCAGAGTCCTGAAGAAGAATCCACTGAGAAACCTTGAGAATCATGTTGAAGCTAAACCCGTATGCAGAGACCATGCACTGGAACAGACCAAGAACCACAAGCTCTGGGTAGATAAAGCAGCAGCAGCGCTGGAAGCCAAATCAGATGAGAAGGGGGTTCCAGGCCAGAAGCCTGTGGTCGGGAAGAAAGGAAGGACGGCTGTTGGTGTTAAGAGGCAGAAGAAGCCTTTGGTGGGGACAAAGAGCAGCTGCTTCCAAGAAACCGGCAGCTGGGAGGAAGCGCCCAGAGAAGAAACCCACCACAGAAGAAGAGCAGCCTGCGGCATAAACGAAGTGTGTTTATTCCATAAAGGTCAAATCACGTGGGACAGCTAATTTTGAATAAAAACATGATCAAAGGTAGTGAAGGGGGGAAAAAGAAGAAGAAGAAAGAAAAGAGTGTCAGCAGATTGGGAAAGAAAATCCAGGTGTTAGTGGATTAAACAGGAAAGGGCAGTGAGAAAATGAAGACACTAAGATTTTTAAATCATTTACGAGAAGTTCAACTAGGAAAGAAATAAGGAGAAAAGCAGCTAAATGTTCAATACAGAATCAAGTGAGAGATTCCTTTTCAAAGGCAGAATAGAAATGTATCGGGGAGGAGGTGTTTGGGTGCAAGTGACAGAAAAATCCACTTAAGTGAGATCAAATAATGCATTAAATAATCTGTTGAATTAGGAGGGTGAAGTTCAGAGTAAGGCTAACTTTAGGTATGGTTGCATCTGCAGATTCAATCCGTTATCAGGGTCCTGCCTTTATAAGTTTATGATTTTTTCTCAACCCCACCTTTCTTCTATGTTGATTGCATGCATACACAGGCTTCCTAGCGGTAGCAAGAATGGCTCCAGCAAATCCAGACCTCAGCAGTCCCTTTTCATGTTATCCCCTCCGCCCCAATTCCAGAGGGAGAAAGAACACTTTCACATCAGTCAGGATTCTTGTTTGCAAGCAACAGAAACAGTCTCCCTTAAGCAGAAAACACATTTTTAAAAATATATATATATATTTTATTGATTTTTTAGAGAGAGGAAGGAAGAGGGATAGAGAGTTAGAAACATCGATGAGAGAGAAACATTGATCAGCTGCCTCCTGCACACTCCCTACTGGGGATGTGCCGGCAACCAAGGTACATGCCCTTGACCGGAATCGAACCTGGGACCCTTGAGTCCGCAGGCCAACGCTCTATCCACTGAGCCAAACCGGTTAGGGTGCAGAAAACACATTTATTATAAGGAGATCAGGTAGGAGTACTTGTCTTATAGAACAGGCAGAAACCAAGAGAGGCCAGGCATTGGGAACCACAGCCGAAGGCAGCACAGGAAAAGTCTGGTTAGGGCACTGCTGGCTCTGGGCACTACCAGTGTGGACACTGCTATTGCTGAGCACTACTGCTACTGTCACTGGATACTGCTGCCTCTGTCATGCCCGAATTGTAAATTGTGTCATCTCTGTGTCACTCAGCATTCCGGTTCCTGGCTGGAGCATCCAACTGTTCAAGACTGAGTCACGCATCAACGCCTTAGCCACCCTGGGATGAAAGTGGGAATATTTGGTTCCCCTAAACTTCTGTAGTGGGAATGAGGTTCTGTCTCTTACAGACTTGCATAAAGGAAGCTTTCCCTCAAATAGGAAGGGTTTTTGGGTGTTGGGCAGACAAAAAATGACATCTATTTTTTTGGTCTTGGCTGCCATATGCTATTTATAAAAAACTCACCTAAAATGTAAAGGCATGGAAAGATTTAATGGAAAAGGTATTTATTTTATTTTTTTAAATGTATATCTTTATTGATTTTAGAGAGGAAAGGAGAGGGAGAGAGAGAGAAACATCAATGATGAGAGAGAATCATTGATTGGCTGCCTTCTGCACACCCCTTACTGAGGTTTGAGCCCGCAACCTGGGCATATGCCCTTGGCCGGAATCGAACCTGGGATCCTTCAGTCCGCAGGCTGATGCTCTATCCACTGAGTCAAACTGGCTAGGGCTGGAAAAGGTATTTAAAAAAGTATACTAGGTAAATACTAACCAAAAGGAAACTGAGATGCTATAGTAATATCAGACAAAATAGACTTTAAGACAAAAAGCATTATTAGGCCGAAACCGGTTTGGCTCAGTGGATAGAGCGTCAGCCTGCGGACTGAGGGGTCCCAGGTTCGATTCCGGTCAAGGGCATGTACCTGTGTTGCGGGCACATCCCCAGTAGGAGGTGTGCAGGAGGCAGCTGATCGATGTTTCTCTCTCATCGATGTTTCTAACTCTCTATCTCTCTCCCTTCCTCTCTGTAAAAAATCAATAAAATATATTAAAAAAAAAAAGCATTATTAGGGATAGAGGGGGTAAATAGATTATAACAAAGAGTAGATAAAATTCAGAGGGAAGATGTAGCAGTTCTAAATTGTATGCACTTAGGGGAATGGGGGGAGGTAAGAGGGGCTAAAGGGGGACAAATGGTGACAAAAGACTTGACTTGGGTGGTGAACACACAATACAATATACAGGTGATGTATTATAGAATTGTACACCTGAAACCTATGTAATTTTATTAACCAGTGTCACCCCAATAAATTAAATAAACATTTTAAAAAGTATAAAAAAAGAAAAGAAGGATAATCTAAAATCAATAAATTAAGCTTCCACTGAGGAAAACTAGAAAAAAGAAGAGCAAATCAAATTAAAAGTAAACAGACCACATTTGGCAAACAAAGGTGGAGCTCTTTGACCCCTCGAAGAAGGGGATAAATTATCAGGGTAAGTTGTGCTTTTAACAGACTAGAATATATGGATTGTAAGTTTCAGTGTGAAATTCAGAGGAAATATTACACAAAAATGTTTAAAATGATTGGCACAATAATCTGCAGAATCAGAAGCCAACCAGAATTTAACTGTGAGCATCTGGAGTATATATGAAATGATGAAAAATACTGGGAGTTTTTCCCCAAGATTCTTATACAATTTAGCTTTATTTTCATAATTACTTTAAAAAATGTTCATTTGGTGCTAAAAAACACCCAAAACAAACAAACAAATAAACAAAAACTAAATTGTATATACCTAATAAAACAGCTTTAAAATAAATAAGGAAACAATAGGACTATAGGGAGAAATTGGTAAAAAACACACACCATTAAAGTGGATAGTCAACACATTTCCTCAAGTATTGGTAAAATAGGCAAAAATCAATGAGATATAAAATATTAGAATAATACAATTAACAAGCTTGAATTATTGAACACCTGTAGAACCCTGATCCAACACTTAGCAAATCCATACTTTTTCATGTATTGTTTAATTTAGTTTAAATTGGATTTTTGTTTTATTATTATTTTTTTGGTCATCTGAAACTAAAAGTATTCTAATTTCATGGCATTAAATCCCTTTTTACTTAAAATAGTGAGAATGGTTTCTGTTTTCTGCAAATAAACCAATAAATACAAATACCAAGTTGAGTTTATCTCAGGAGTGCAGTGTAGTTTACATTGGAAAATTTGTAAATGACATATATATGTATGTATACACAGATTAAAAGAGAAAAAACATGTGAACACCTCAATGGTGGCAGAAAAAACATATGATAAAATTGAATACTAATATACAACACCCATGTTAATATTCTTAGCAAAATAAAGATAGAAAGAAGCAACTGTAACTTGATAAAGGGTATCAACCAAAAATGTATAGCCAACATCCCACCTAATGCTCAAAACTTGAAAGATTTTCCATTTAAAATCAGGAACATGACAAGATGTTACTATCTACTTTTATTCAATATGATTCTGGAGGTTCTAGCCTGTGCAGTAGAATAAGATAAAGAAAAAAATAGGCATAAGGATTTAAAAAGAAGAAACAAAAATGTTAGTTTTTCACAGATATTATTGCCTATAGAGCAATCTACAGAAAATATGAGAAATAAGCAGAGTTTAGCAAGGTGTCTGGATAACACATACAAGACAATTGCATTTTTAAATGCCAGCAACAAACAATAAGAAAATGTAATTTTTAAAAAGGCATTATTGGCCCTGACCAGGTTGCTCAGTTGATTAGAGCATTGGCCTTATATGCCAAGGTTGCAGGTTCCATCTCCCATCAGGGCACATACAAGAATCAACCAATAAATGCATAAATAAGTAAAACAAGTCAATGTTTCCCTCTCTCCCTTCCTTTCTTTCTCTAAATATCACTAAATAAAAAATTTTTAAAAAGGCATTATTTACAATAGTACAAAAATATAGAGGGTATTTGAAAATATAGATATAGAGAACAAACCAATGGTTGCCAAAGGGGAGGAGGTGGGAGAATGGGAATTAAAAAAAAAACCCCAGTAGGGCACATAATTATCTTTTTAAAAATTAAAAAAAAATGGATATGGTATCCTAGATCATATACAAAAGTTTGGACATATTTTCATCTTTGCTTCCAAAATCCTTCTTGATGTATTTTATGGGCTTTTAGCCACAGTAATCTATTAGCCAAAGTCTTTTTTAGAATGGTCCACACTAACTCACTGAAACCTGATATAATGGAGCTTATTATCCTATAATTATAATTTGTATTACAATGCCTAGTTTCCCTAATTCATTAGTTTATACTCATCCTCCCCCAAATGAGTTTTCAGGGCTATGCAAACCCTACACACACGAGGAATAGGTGATATATCACTTCTGTGGAATGAACTGAGGAATTCTGGGAGAGTACTTATAAAAAAATCTTTAAACAACAACAAAATCCACAGTTGTTGCAGTGAGTTGGACTCTAGGCTTTCCAACTCTGCTTAAGCTACGTTTATTTTTCCCCCATATGTGTGTGTCTAATTCATCTTCCCCAGTGCAGATCCCTGCTAAGCTCCCTGCTGCTTCTTCCATCAAACTAATGTCCAGACTTCCAGGATATCCTGCCTCATGAAGGTAGGGGGATAGGCAGGGCTTATCTACATAAATAGAATTTAAGTTGTTTTAAAACAGAGATAGTTGGAGATCAAACCAATACCGATAGCCATCAGTTGTCCTGAGATAAGAGAAGTCCTTTAATTTCCAGGATGAAAAAATGTTTTTGATTGCTAAAACTCTTTGTGAGGAAAAATAATTCCTGTGAGAAACTAGAAAAATTAAATATATCAAATTAAACTTTTCATTATTGCATAATCAGAAATTGGAATCATCATTGCCATACACACTGTGGGATACCAGTACTCATTGGCTCCAGAGATCAGCTTGTGTGTATGTGGGGGAGGGGGGTTTCTCTGTCAAAGAGAGAGCAAATTAGAAACTCCTGCTTGTCCATGCGATTCTTTTCTTTCTTTCTTTTTTTTGATATGTTTTTATTGATTCCAGAGAGGCAGGGAGAGGGAGAGAGGGATAGTAACATCAATGATGAAAGAGAATCATTGATCGGCTGCCTCCTGCCCGACCCCTACTGGGGATTGAGCCCGCAACCTGGGCATGTGCCCTTGACCGGAATTGAACCTGGGATACTTTAGTCTGCAGGCCGATGCTCTATCCATTGAGCCAAACCGTCTAGGACATCCATGCGATTCTTGATTTTGGAAGGGTAAAGGGCATTCTTTCCAGATAAGTGAACCCCCAATAAGCACAATTTAATGGCAATCATGAAATGTAACATGGTGGTGAATAACATGGGTTCCGGAGCCAGTTCCTCTGGATTTGGATCCTAGCTCTAGTAAAGCTTGGTGATCCTGAGCAAGTTACTTAACCTTTCTGAGTCTTGGTTTCCTCATCTGTAAAATGAGGATCCTATATAATAAAAGCATAACATGCAAATCAACCAGACAGAGGAACGACTGGTCACTATGATGCTCACTGACCACTAGAGGGCAGACCCTCAACGCAGGAGCTGTCCCCAGCCCGCAGGTCCCGATTGCCTGATCAGGGCCTGCTGGCCAACCTCTGGGTCCCTCCCCCCGACTGGCAGGCTCCGATTGCCAGATGAGGAACGTGGAACTGGGGGTGGGTGGCAGCAGATGCCGGCAGTGCCAGGCCAAGGCAGGTGCCACACACAGAGGGCAACTGGCAGCGACGGCGGGGGGCGGGGCCAGCTGCAGGCAGCTGGGGAAGATAGGCCCTGATCACAGGCCAGGCCTAGGAACCCTACCCATGCACGAAGTTTGTGCACCGGGCCTCTAGTAATATCTAAGAATCCTATGAGGTAGACGTTGACATTAAATAAATAAATGCATGTAGAACACATAGAACAGTGCCTGGCATAGATCATCTGCTATACATGTGTTTGCTATTACCATCCTCTTAGGTTTACTATGTTCCTCATTTTTTTCACCTTTTCTCCTGCTGCGAAGTGTCTGAAAGTTAATGCCATTTGAATTTTTTATTCAGTGGAGCACACTCTTCATATGTCACAGTTGTGCAGTATTGAAAGTATCTAACATCAACAGCAAAAAGAAGCTAAGATGGTCTGGAGCCCTTGGTATGCCCAATACAGAATATAAAACCCATGCAAACTCAAGGTTATTCATCTAGATATACTTTTATTGCTTGAGGTAAGAGCATAATGAGCCCTGAGGGCCAGCATTTACAAACCTGCAGCTAAGTCAGCTCTTCTTTTACCTAACACTTCCCAGAAAGAATTGATCACTTCTTCCTTTTCTTGTGTTCTCATCCCAAATAACTTTTTCTCCATCTGTAATATCTTATGTTTCTTAAAACAAAAAATTTTAAAACAAAGACCCAGCTTTTCTCTCCCACCCCCCTCACTTGCCTCAAAACAAGACTATGCTTAAGCTATACCCTCTCGAATGAAAGTTTCACTTTTCGCCCCACCCCCCAAAAAAATCTAAGAAAAAAAAGTTCTTTATTTCTGTCAGGTATTTCCCTAGTATTTCCCAAGCTTATAGAAATGTACTGTTCAACCTAGAAGAATTGTTGGAATTGTTCCGATAAAACTATCACCAGGAAGGCACTACAGGTAGTTATTTACCTTTTGAGAGAATGACATTCAAGGCTGGCTGTCGCTAGAGCAGTCTCCTCCTACTCAAGTCCATCTCTTGGCAGCCTCTCCTCTTCTTGTCAACCCTCTCTTACAGAAGGAGAGTGTTTGGTAGCTCTCTCCCTTCCCCACTCCCACACTCAGAGGCTTCATTAATAGTTCAACTAAAACAGGATCAAGTTTCAGACACTCCCACAGTGAGTGAGAAAATGATCCCACTAGATTAAATTGGAGCCTAGATCAGTAGAAGAATATTTCCACAGCTCTGCCAGGGCTGGGGCAGCCAAGGTTAATAGCGCCAATGATACCTTCTAAGTAGGATCACGTGAGTGGGAGAAGATGGGTTCATAGCCAGCTATTTGGTCTATTCAGTCATTCTCCAGATTGGCAGCATCACCTGGAAAATTGTTAGAAATGCACATTCTTGGGCCCTCATCCCAACCTTAATGAATCAGAAACTTTGGACAGGTTGGCATCGGTGTTTTAACCAATTCTTGCAAGTGATTGTGCTGTATGCTCAAGTTTGAGAACTACTTGTCAACAAGATCAGTGAAGCTCTAAAATGTCTCCTTTTCCTCAAAAAGTATTTACTTAGGACATCGGGATCAGAAAAGTTAAAATGACTTCATTTAGCTTTAGTTATTAAACATGTTCATATATACCTTGAATGCAAAATTTACTACTGTTTCCTCTAAGGTTTTATTTGGTTCATTATAAAAACTTCTATAGAATCTGTGTGTGTGTGTGTGTGTGTGTGTGTGTGTGTGTACGCTCTCATAAATATACAGAATACTTATGGAGGGACACACTGCAGGGCTTCTAGATGAGAAATTGGGTGGCTTATATTGTACCATGTGTATATTATCTACTCAGAATTTCTTTTTTCGAGTAGATAAATTTTCAAAATATCACACCTTAAAAAATAACACTCCTGAAAGATGTGCTATGTTTAACAAATATTTACTGAATGTCTATCATGTGTCAATCGCTGTGCTAGATGCTGGGGACAGAATGGAGAATAAAGTACAGTCCCTTTGGCTTCTACTGCCCTGCTCTTTCCAGGTTGCCTCTCCGTTCTTCCATAATCTGAAACAAGTATTGTTGAGGCATCCTTTTTCTTATTTCCTTTAACTTTGGTGCTGTCATTCTCTGCAACTACTAGCCTCTTGCAATTGATGCACAGTTTAGATCTCCTGGGCAGATGTCCTATGATTTTATATGATTAATAAGAATTTTTACTTGGCTGTCCCACCAAACAGTCCACCAACTGAGCAAATCTGAACTTCTAGTTAGCACCCTGTTATTGATATCATCCAGAAGACTTCTTGGATATCACAGCTTTCTTTTACTCCATATACAGTTACATAGAAGGCCTTGTTGGTATTGCCACAATAGCATTTATGGCAATCATTTCCTTTTCAGTATCTAGTCCTTGAAATTCCTTCCCTGAATTTTTGCAGTAGCTATTTACCCAAGTGGATTTCCTGCTTCTAGTCTCTCATCTTCCCAAAATAACCTGGATCAGTGTACTTTAAAATTTTAACTGCCAGGAGTAGGGTTTCCAGATAAAAGATAAATAATTTTTTTTAGTATAAATATGTCCTGTGCAATATTTAGAACATACTTTTACAAAAAATTATTTGTTTGAAATTCAAATTGGCCAATCTGTATTTTTAAAAATACATATTTTTTTTATTGATTTCAGAGAGGAAGAGAGAGGGAGAGAGATAGAAGCATCAAGGATGATGCCAAAACCGGTTTGGCTCAGTGGATAGAGCGTTGGCCTGCGGACTGAGGGGTCCCGGGTTCGATTCCGGTCGGGGGCGTGTGCCTGGGTTGCGGGCACATCCCCAGTGGGAGATGTGCAGGAGGCGGCTGGTCGATGTTTCTCTCCCATCGATGTTTCTGACTCTCTATCTCTCTCCCTTCCTCTCTGTAAAAAACCAATAAAATATATTTAAAAAAAAAAAAATGATGAGAGAGAGTCAGTGATCAGCTACCTCCTGCACGCCCCACATTGGGGATCTAGCCTGCAACCCGCTTTGCAGCTGTTTAATTATGGAAATAATACAGTAACAGAATCGACCTCACGGTTTTGTTGTGAGGGTTAAGTGAGTAAATACATATAAAGCAGTTTTAGTCAGTGTCTGGCCCGAAGAACTCAATGCTTCCTATTAGAAAATAAATCTGTGCAGTCCTCATTTTATCACTTCCCTACTAAAAACCCGTCACTATATCCCCATCTTTGACCAAAGAAAGTGATCTCCAATCCGTCAAAATACCTTCTTGCCTTCCATTTCTGACTGTCGGTATCTCCCTTATTGGACGGTGAGCGCCCAGATCCTCCTGCCCTACCAGTACCATAGCAGACATTTAACAATTAGTTACTGAACTTTTTTTTTCACCAGGGACAAATGTCCTTAAAAGAGGAAAAACTATAGAAAGTATTACAGATCACCATATGAAGTTTAAGCATTAGAGCACCTAACGCGGGTTTTACAAAACCAATCGTCTGCAGAGTGGCCAACTGGGCGAATCCACTACCAAGCGAGGCATTTTAGTAAAATTGTTTTTCACTGACGTTTCTCATCCCTGACCTCTGACGCCCAAGAGGTGGGATTAGGCAGACAGCTGACTTCTTCCTCGCCCTGCCTCCGCCACTGGACCGGCTGGTTCAGTGGCCTGCCCTGCCCGTGGCCGACTTGGCGTTTCCATTGGTCAGTTTCCCCGAGGAGGCTGGCCCTGGCTGTGACCCCGCCCCATGTGGGCGGGGCCTCCCCGCCGTAGGGTCTGGGGACGGTGGGGGTTGTTGTGGCCGCCATCTTGGGTTCCGCGGTAGCGGTGGCGGCCGTAGGGTGCCGCGTCGGGGAGTGGCTCTTCCCTCCTGCTCCCCCCCTCCCGCCCCGCTCGGTGGCAGTGGCTCCTCCCACCGGGGGGGTGGCGGGACGGCGGTGGCACCTACGGCTATGGCGGCTACAACTGCTAATCCCGGTGAGGAGACGGAGGACCGGGGCTCCTCGAGGGGAGGAGGGGCTGACGGGGTTGGCAACTAAGGTGGACCCTGGGCTGAGGGGCCGTCGTGGGAGCTGAGGGCACGGGGACGCGTGGTGGGCCGGGAGGGGGTCCTGGGGGGGATGGGATTGACCTGGGGGAGGGGCCCGACCCTGGGGACTTGGCGGAGACTCGAGGTGGAGAGGGAGGCAGCGGGCGGGGGTTGGGGGTCCCGTACCCCGAGTTCTGTTGGGGCTGGTGTTCGGTAGGGTCCGCCTTCAACCCTCTGTCCACGGGAGCTGCTGGACGCCAAATAGCTGGGTAGAGGGGCTCGGTTTATTTAAAAGTAGTTTAGACTCATGAACACTGGACCACGTTGCTGTTTATCTGAGGTGGTGCTTTCTAACGTTTAGCTTGAAAATTGAAGTTAAGAATATTTGGGTATGTTCGCACGGTTTCTGTAGACTGTACCCTGCCCCCCACCGCACCCCACCCCACCCACCCCACCGCGCCACGGGCTATCCTTGGAAACTCGCGTTTACGTCTTAGAGGTGCCTCGTAGTGTCTTCAGCTGCTGGGGCGGAGGTTTGTGAAATAAATGGTTTGAGGTTCAGGGCAGCCCTTAACAGCAAGCATTCAACAACCCCCGTTTAAATGCTGTTAGGTGCGGGTCGCAGCGTTTCCCACTCTGACAGGAAAGTTCCGTTCCAAGCCATTGCTCAGTGAACATCTCTTCCAAAGGGGGAGCTTGGACATTGGAGAAAGAGATGGAGCGAGGTGGAGTGCATCTGGTCTAGACAGATCAGGTCTTCAAATTCCTAGTCCCAGGCCTCTTTCCACTATATTACAGTTACTTACCCATAGGAAGTGTTTCATTTTAGGGATCCTAGTTTACCTGGGCCATTTTCTTGCAAAATGAAATCCCTTCTTAGAAATCTCTACCTCTAATAGACTTAAGAGGTGGGGATGAATTTCTTGAAAATACAGCATGGAAGGGATTCAGTGCTGTTCCCACGCTGCAGTTTAAATCGGGTTTCTTTCATGCCTGCAAAGTCAGTATTATTTTGCAATATCCAGGTTTTGCTATAATAGTTGAATCACTGTGAAATTTACTCTTGCCTACCACATTTCTGGGAATAGAACTGCTTAAAGCAGTTATTTTGTCACATGCCAATATCATATTTTTAAATCTTTTAAGGTTTTTTTTTTTGTTTTTTTCTTGTAGAGGAAAAGAAGATAAAATTCCATTGTAGGAAGTGCTTAGTGGTGTAATCAAATCGGAAAGATGCTATTATTATAGCCTTATAGTAAAATAACCTAATTCCTTTCTGGGGAGTAAAGAAACAAGATTTTAAATCGATAACATATTGCAAAATACTTATATAATCCTAGTCAAGTTGCAAAGCATTTCTGTTATCAAGACGTTGCCTGGGTAAACAAGTTCAGTGCATATGTCCGAAATTTTTCCCCCCCCCTAGGAGTGTGGGTGGGGTTGCTTTATTTTGTTGTATGTGTGTGTGTGGTTCTTTTAACCGTAACCGGAATGACAATCACTTGACCACATTTTCATTAGCTGATTAATATCAGCTTAAATCTGTAAGCAAAAAATATTGTACATGTGTTGAATCCTTGCTAATGAAACAGTTGATTTTGTTGATTGACAGTCCACTTCTGCAATTCTTAGGTTTATTTTTTGATGTTGAAAAATTCTTCAAACTCTTCCAAGTTATTGATCTCATGTTCAGCACATTATAATTAAATTAGAAAATGTATTTTTTTCCTTCATTTCTTTTGCTACTTTATATCAAAAGAAAGATCATAGATGCACTGTGGACTTTTAGTAGCCTGTTGCTTTTTGGGAAATGAGGACCATGAAAGGAGGGACACAAGATGGAAATGTACTGTGCTCGGTGAAAAAAAAAATAGTTTTCAGGTCAGAATTCTTTGTCACATGGTCAAATCTTTTCTTAGAGCCATTTTAGGGACTAGCGACATCATACCTATTTCTTTGAGTTTTTTCTACTTTTTTTGCTGGTGGTTATTTCCCTACAGTTTATGTTCTGTCTTTACATATGTCTGCAAAGGGCTTTTGTATTAACTGTTCTCTCTAAGCTTCATTTAAGTTAATTCTTAGCATTAATAATAATGCTTGATCATTTTAATTGTACTTGGAGTATGATTTAGGGCAGTGATGGCGAACCTTTTGAGCTCGATGTGTCAGCATTTTGAAAAACCCTAACTTAACTCTGGTGCCGTGTCACATATAGAAATTTTTTGATATTTGCAACCATAGTAAAACAAAGACATATTTTTGATATTTATTTTATATATTTAAATGCCATTTAACAAAGAAAAATCAACCAAAAAAATGAGTTCGCGTGTCAGAGGTGACACATGTCATAGGTTCGCCATCACTGATTTAGGGACTCTTGGTGGCCCTTCAGTATCTTGCAGGGGACCTGGTTTCTTTGCATCTTCACTGTCTTAACATGATGCTGGATCAAGAGAAATAGTAAGAAACGGTTTATACTATACTCTCTAATAAGAATTATGCTCGCCCTATGGTTTGGCTTAGTGGATAGAGCATCGGCCTGTGGACTGAAGGGTTCCGGGTTTGATTCCAAAGGCACATGCCCAGGTTGTGGGCTCGATCCCCTGTGGGGGTGTGCCGGAGGCAGCCAATCAATGATTCTCTCCCATCATTGATGTTTCTATCTCTTCTCTGAAATCAATAAAAATATATTTTAAAAAAGAGTTATGGTGAAGTGATAGTTCTAATATTATGATGGCTTTTTTTCTACATGAATTGATAATTCTTTATATTCTTTTATTTTTTACTAATTTTACTTTCATTGGTAAATAGGAGTGGGTGGGTATGGCCCATGAAGTCTTAGGCTGTATTTTTCTTGTCAATAGAATACTAACAATTTTTAGGAACACTTTTTTTAAAAAAATATATTTTATTGATTTTTTACAGAGAGGAAGGGAGAGAGACAGAGAGTCAGAAACATCGATGAGAGAGAAACACCGATCAGCTGCCTTCTGCACATCTCCTACTGGGGATGTGCCCGCAACCCAGGTACATGCCCTTGACCGGAATTGAACCTGGGACCTTTCATTCCGCAGGCCGACGCTCTATCCACTGAGCCAAACCGGTTTCGGCAGGAACACTTTTAAAATTGCATGTGTGATTGACTAAGGTGCTGGTAGGGAAGAGAGTTGGCATTTGATTTACAATTCAGTATTCAAACAAAAGATGTGAATGAGTTTGTAGGAGTATAGGTTTTTCCTCCCTTAATTCTGGTATTCTCTTTAGTAGAGTTCTTTTTTTGTGCTACCATTAGTACCATTTATTGTGGATGGAGAATGTGGTAGAAGGCAAAGGAAAGAATACTGTTAGGGTTTGTAAGGCTGACATTTAGGAAAAAATGTCCTTTTCACATAATTTTTGCCTACATAAATTACAGTTTCAAAAGCATCAATTAACAATTTATGCAGTGTAAAATTAAGATGCCAAGATACTCTTTTATTATATTCTATTACAAAACACTTTTGAAAAATTACTAATTTACTAATTGAAATATAATTAACATTTTTGAAAAAGAACCTTAATCTGCATTCTTTTTATACTATTAGATTTGTGGCATCAACCTGAATCTTCTCCATTTTCTTAGAAATTAAGAAGTAAATACTTCTGCTTTCTTGCGACTCTAGTTTTGTTGTTGTTTTGAAATAGTGGTCTCTCAGCTTAGTTTTTCAAATTCCAAACCTACCCTTCTATCAGCCCAACGAATGAAACTAATATGTTGTCTTATGGTTGTTTTGTGAAATTTTTTTGTGGTTTTCTGCTATGGATCACTATCTTATAATGCAATAACAATAGGAATTTCCACAGCAGTTGATCTTCAAAAACTAAATTGCAAAACTCGAAACAAACCCTTTTTAAAATTATTTTACTTAGGCCATGACGTCTTATGGGTATTTAATTTCAAAACTAGTAAAATTTGAACTAAGCTTTCTTATTTAAAAGACATCTTTAGTTGAATAATCTTTAACATACTCTTTTTTTGTGCTCACCAATGTTACCTCATATCTATTTCCCTTCTTTATCTTTCATGATGATCACAGTTTTGTATTCTTTTATTTATTTATCTAGTTATCACATCTTTTTTGCATAAAATATTTTGCATGTAATATTTAAAATAGCCATATCTAAATGTTAAAACATCTATATGTTTAATATTATTTTAATCATAATTATCCATGCATATATTTAACAACTGTTCTACATGATTGTTGCAAAAACAGCAGTCTTCTACTCCCTTCTCTCAATTCCTTCCCAGTAACAACCATTTTTATATCTTTTAACCAAATTTTTTGTTTAATTAAATGTCCCTGAAGTAAGACTCCAGTTTTCAAACTGAAGGAGCCAGACCAGTGAATGAAAACAAATCACATCAAGGCATATTATCATGAAATTGCAGCATCAGATGCAAAGAGCATCCTATAAGCTCCAGAGAGGGGGGGGGGGGGGAAATCGGTCGGTTCAAAAGGTTCAGGAATCATCTTGGTCTTGTTTCTCAGTGATCACACAGGAAGTAGAAGACAATGAAGCAATGGCTTCAAAATTCTGAGGCAAAATAATATCCAACTTAGAATTCCCTATCTAGGCAAACTATCAAGTAGTGAAATAGAAGAAAGGTATTTTCATACATACATCCAAGGTCTCCCTTACACTCTTTTTCAGGAACTCACTAGACTCTAATGACTAGAGGATGTGCTTCTCCAGTAGGAGAGAGTCAACCAAGAAAGAAGAAACTGAGTACAGGAAAGAGGCAGGACCTTCGGAGAAAAGAAGCACTCATTTTACATACGTTGCAGTTAGTTTCCCAGTTTTCAGTTTGACCATCACTTTCATCTTTGCTCAGTGTTCTCCAGACTGGAGGACCTCTGGTTTACATTCTCCAGAGAATAAATCAGTCTTTTGACAGGGTGAAGGAGGGGCAGTTTTTCTAGAAGGAACCAGGGAGGGAGAGGATCTGTGAATCTACCTGCTGCTTAAACAGAAGTTGAACCAATCCTTTTAATTTTGGCTTTTATTCATCCTGCACACCCCCACACCCCCACTCCCTCATCCCATACTCCCATTAGTCACCAGTTCCTAGACTTTGGGGGATTTCACCATGCAAATTAGGTTTTGTTTTCTGCTTTTTTCCTTGCTGGCTTAGGAGTGAGTTCTTGTGGGTCTACCAAGGAAGTTGTTTCCAGTTTTCAAAAATTTATTGTTCCTTTCTCCCTCCCACATTTCTATCCATGTGGTTTTACATTGTATAAAATTGTTTTTCTCATATATATGTATATATTTGGGGGGTTGGGTGGGAGAAAGTAAAAGTAGATGTATACATTTAATCCACTACTCTTACTAAGTTGCATAGTTTTACAATTTTAGAGGTTCCTTTACCTTTTCATTCTGCTATCATACTAATTTAGGCCTTTATCACCTCATTTTTTATTAGTCGAATTCATCTTTCTACTTCTGTTACTTCAAACTTTAAATTTATCAGATTAATCTTTTAAATTATATTTTCTTATCACTCTGACTTAATGGTGTATTATATCTTTCAGTTGTTGAATCAGATCTAAGATTTTATCATGGCATTCAAAGCCTTCTCACAGTTGGGTAGCACTTGACATCTTATTTTTTTCTCCCAAATATAGACTCTAGGCTCTTTGTAGGCCTGTTTTCCCTATAGCTCTTCAAAGATATTTGCTCTGCATGTCTTTTTGTCTATGTGGACTGTCTCCTTTACTTTTTTGAGGCCCTGCTTGACCTACCTTTTAAAACTTCCTGACTGGCTCCTGCCTGCCTGTTTCTTTTGGGTTTTCCTTCCTATTGAGGACCTTCTCTGCACTAGGGACTATGCCAGACCTTAATTTAAACCATGCCAGAGCCATCTTTTCTTTCTCTAAATTCTTCTAACTATTAGGTCCTATGTAAACCTATTACTAAAAGTAGGAACTTTATTTTTTTTAATGGGAACATTTTGCTTTTTCTTAGGAAAGTTATTTATACTGGCTATTTAAAACTTACAGGATGAAATAGAAAAGTAAACTTATAAATTAGTAAAAATTTGAAGGATTGCCAAAACCCAGTGCTAGTGGAGGTATGGATAATTTGTTACTGATGAGGCTCTTAATTGGTATAACCTTCTTGGAGGGTAATGGGCTCCTTTAGTCATTCAGAAATTTGTTAGTATGGGAATACTACTGGCATCTGTGCATACACGAGACTATTCATCGAAACATTTATGATAGTGTCAGGAGCTATGATCAATTAGCTTACAATTCTTAGGAATTACTTGTCTAAAGAAGGCCTGATGTCTTCATAGAAGATGTTTTTTGTTTGTTTGTTAATCCTGACCTGAGGATATTTTTTCCATTGATTTTTAGAGAGAGTGGAAGGGAGGGGGAGAGACAGAAACATCAGTATGAGAGAGACACATCAATTGGTTAAATCCTTCACACTCCCCCACTGGGGCTGGGGATTGAGCCTGCAACTGAGGTACGTGCCCTTGACTGGAATTGAAGTCGGAACCCTTCAGTCCACTAAGCCAAACTGGCTAGGGTGACTTATGTTCTTTATTATTTCCTTCCTTATGCTTGCTTTGCATTTGTGTTGTTCTTTTTCTAGATTCTTGAGGTAGAAACTTAGGTGGTTGATTTGACTTTTTCTCTTTTCCAATATATGCATTTTAGTGCTATAAAATTTCCTCTGAGTACAGCTTTTGCTGTGTGCCACAAATTTTGCTAACTTGTATTTTCATTTTAGTTCAGTGTATTTTTATTTCCTTTGAAACTTCCTCTTTGATTCATTTATTGTTTAGAAGTGTGTTTAGTGTCCGTGTGTATGGAGACTTTCCTTTTATTTTTTTGTTACTGATATCTAGTGTGATTCCATTGTAGTTGGAGAACTATAATCTATGATTTCAGATCTTTTAAATTTGTTGTTTGTTTAATGGCTTAAAATGTGGTCTATCTTGCCACTTGAAAAGAATGTGTATGTGTTGTTGAGTGGAGTATTTCTATAAATATTAATTACCTAATGTTAATGTTGTTGAGATCTATATCTTTGCTGATTTGTCTCTCTAATTCCATCAATTTTTTAAAAATATGTTTTTATTGATTTTTAGAGAGAAAGGAAAGGAGAGGAAGAGAGGAGAGAGAGAGATAGAAACATCGATGAGAAACACTGATTGCTGCCTCCTGCAAGCCCCCTCTTGGGAATAGAGCCCAAAACCCGGGCACGTGCCCTGACTGCGAATCGAACCAGTCTTGACCTTTTGGTCCATGAATCGACGCTCAACTACTAAGAGGCATAGTTGAAGTCTCCAACTATAATTATTTTCTCCTTTCTTTCCTGTCAGTTTTTATATAACATATTTTTCAGCTCTTTTGGTTGGTGTGTATACACCAGTTGTCTTCTTGGTGGATTGAACCTTTATTATATAATGTCCTGCTTTGTCTCTGGCAATTTTATTTGCTCTAGAGTTTGCTTTATCTGATTATTATTAATATAGCCACTCTTGCTTTCCTTTGATTAATGTTTACATGATATATCTTTTTCCATTCTTTTACTTTCAACCTGCCTCTACTGTTATATTTGAAACAAATTTCTTGTAGACAGCATATAGTTGGATTATGTTTTGGTTTTTTTAAAAATGTATTTTATTGATTTTTTACAGAGAGGAAGGGAGAGAGATAGAGAATTAGAAACATCGACGAGAGAGAAACATCGATCAGCTGCCTCCTGCACATCTCCCACTGGGGATATGCCCGCAACCCAGGCACATGCCCTTGACCAGAATCGAACCTGGGACCCTTGAGTCCGCAGGCCGACGCTCTATCCACTGAGCCCAACCGGTTTCAGCGGATTATGTTTTTTAATTTACTCTGCCTATCTCTCTATTGTAGATTGGCATTTAGACCATATACATTTAATAACATTATTTAGGCCATTAACATTTAATAAAATTACTGGTATGTTTGGGCTTAAGTCTGCCATTTTATGTTTTGGTTTGGTCTTTGTTTCTGTCTTTGTTTCTTTATTTTCTTTTTTTTTGCCTTCATGTAAATTATTTGAATATTTTTTTTAGAATTCTATTTTGATTCTATGTTTGTTAGTGTATCTTCTTGTATTTTTTTTTCTTATAAATGTTGTAGTGCCTATTGCATTATATAAACATAACTTGTTCAGTCTATTGGTGGCTTCATTATTTTACCAGTTTGAGTAAAGTGTTGAAATCTTAACCTTTCTTTACATTCCTTTACCCTCTCCATTTATAATTTCATTGTATTAAGTATTTTCCCTGTATACATTTAGAAACAGCATTGTAGTTTTTGTTTGAACTATCAAACATAATTAGAAAACTCAAAAGGAGTTTATTGGTTTTATCTATATTATTGCATACTGTGTTCTTTCTTAATGTTCCAAAATTCCTTCTTTTGTAATTTCCTTTCTGTTTAGAGAATTTTGTTTAGCCATTCTTTTTTAGGGTAGGTCTGATGACAAATTTTTCTTAGTTTTCCATCATCAGAGAATGTGGGTTTTCCTTTCATTCTAAATGATGTTTTCACTGGGTATAGAATTCTAGGTTGGCAGTTCTTTTTTTTTCAGAACCTAAAATAATGTTGTATTTTCTTTTAGCTTTCCTATTTTTGATGAAAGATATGAATTGTTTTATATTTGAATTGTTTTTCCTCTATAACTAAGGTGTCATCTTTCTCTAGCTACTTAAAAAGTTTTCTTTGTCTTTTGGCTTTAGAAATTTATTTATAATGTGTATTGGAATGGATTTCTTTAGGTTTATCCTTTAGAGGTTTACTCAACTGCTTGAATCTGTAGGTTACATCTCTTGCCAAATTTAGGAAGCTTCAGATGTTATTGTTCAGCCTTACCTTTTTCTATTTTCTTTCCAGGGCTCTATAATGACAAAATATGTCTTTTGTTATAGTTACATAGATCCCTGAGACCCTGTTAATTTGTTTTTCTGTTTATTCCCCTTCACTCCCAGTCTATTTTATTTCAACAAGCACTGTGTTAGTGCTTGTTGAAGCGTTTTAGTCATGGCTGCTTTTAAAATCTTTGTCTGATACTGCTAACATCTGTGTCATATTATTGTTGGCATCTATTGCTTGTTATTTTTCATTCAATTTGAGATCATCTTGGTTCTTGGTATGATAAATAATTTTTTAAAAATTGAAGCCTAGATATATATTTTTATAAAAAATTAATAAGTGGATATTTTTGTGTTAATGTTATTTGATATTGGATCTTATTTAAACCTGTTTTAGCTGGCTTTCACTAGCACCACATTGGGGCTGGGTGATGAGAAGTGCTGTCTTGTTATTGTGAGGTGGAAATAGAATTCCAGGTTCCCTACTAAACCTTGTTGACACCTGAAGTGGAGGCTTCTTGTTACTGCTGGATGGGGATGGAAGTTACATCTCCTCACATCGTCTCCACTGACACTGTATGGGACAGGTTTTCATTTCCAGAGTTCCAAGACCCTACTTGTCTCTGACACCATTTCAGGCCTCTGTTACAGCCTCACAAGGATGGATGTTTTGCCTCCCTACTCAGGATGTTTGCTGGCAGGGTGCAACTGAGGTCCCGCTTTTCCTCTGGTGTTTGGCTGGGGAAGAGATTGTTATCTAAGAACTTTCTGTCTTGGTAAACTGCCCATTTCTTGGTCCTGTGGCTCGAAAGAGCAGGCTTTTGGGGCAGCTATTTGTAGTCTGTACCCCTTCGTGTCACCAGGTTGCTGAATTTTTCAGCCCTGTGTCTGGGATATATGAGGCACCAAGAAAACCCAGGGGAACTTATCAACCTATCATTCTTCAATCATGTGGTATTAGCTCATCTGCCTTTTCTTCACCTTTCAGAGTATTCTTATGTTTGTTTTATAGATGATGTTCAGACTTTTAGTTGTATTTAGCAGGATGAATAAGGAAAAGTACATGTATTCCATTGCCATGGGAGCAGAAATAAGTATGTGACATTTAATAAGAAAATTTTGTAAAATAAATTAATGGGGAATGGAGGACTTTCCTATGATAATTTAAAATGTACTTTAAAGCTGTTGTAGTCAAAAGTGCTGGGTGTTGATACAAGAGCAGGAAAATATATTAATGTAGAATAGAAGTATAGAAAGATCAATTACCTATAGATACTTAAAGTTTAATAAAGGAATCACTTCAGGTAAGTAAGGAAAGGATGGGCTATTCAGCAAATGATGTTGGAATAGCTATCCATTTGGAAGAATACAGTAGAGTCCTATTTTATGTTAGGTAGGCATATGGTAATAAATTCCAGATGGATTGAAAATCTAAATATGGCCCTGGCCTGTATAACTCAGTTAGTTGGAGTGTTGTCTGTTCACCAGAAGGGCCCGGGTTTGATTCCTGGTTAGGATACATACCTAGGTTTTGGGTTCGATCCCTTGTTGGGGTATGTGCTGAAGGTGGCCAGTTGATGTGTCTCTCTCGCATTGATTTTTCTCTCTCTTTCCCTTCCCCTTTATTTCTAAAATCGATTTTTAAAAAATCTAAATGTGAAAAACAAAACTATAAGGAAATACGGAAATTATCTGGAGGTTTTGGGGAGCTTTCCTAAGCAAGACAAAAATCCAGGAATTATTTGGGAAAAATATTGATAAATTTAACAACATAAAAGTGTAAAATGTGTATAGTTATTTGTAATATATAATGGACAAATGATTCAGTATCTTTTACATGCTGATCTTATAAATTTATTAGAAAAAGTACATATTCAGCATACACATATTAAAGGTATGAAGAGTCAACTCATTGATTTTTGATAACTAATAAATATAAAAAGAAATAATGCAAGTTAAAGCAAAGGGATTTTTATTGACTTTATTGGGGTGACCTTGGTTAATAAAATTATAGGTTTCAGATGTGATAATGTACTATTTTTATCTACCAGAATTGGTAAAATTAAAAAGTATAATATGCAGTACTGATGAAGGAAATAGGTACTCTTTTATCCTGTTCGTGGGAGCATAAATTGTAACAACCTTTTTGGAATGTAATTTAGCAATATCTATCAAAATTTTAAATGCTTATATAGTTGGACACAGTGAATTCCATCTCTAGGAATCTAAAATAGCAAAAGAGAATTTCAAGTTGTATATTTAAATGTCCTTGGAGCATTATTTATAATAGTAAAAGTAAAAAACTTATAATAATAAATAGAATAGTAACATATCCTATATAATAATACCCTAATATGCAAATCGACCAAACAGCGGAAGGGCCAGTGACTATGACGCGCACTGACCACCAGGGGACAGATGCTCAACGCAGGAACTATCCCCTGGTGGTCAGTGCGCTCCCACAGGGGGTGCACCACTCAGCCAGAAGCTGGGCTAACATCTGGCGAGTGCAGCGGTGGTGACAGGAGCCTCTCTGGCCTCCCCTGCAGGCAGGTGGTAAGGACTGAGGAGTCCCAGACTGCGAGAGCCCAGGACTGCAAGAGGGATGTCCGACTGCTGGCTTGGGCCCGATCCCCAGGGGATCGGGCCCAAGCCAGCAGGTGGACATCCCCCAAGGTGTCCCAGACTTCAAGAGGGACCTCTCCTCCCCACAGAACACGAATGTCATGTACTGGGCCTCTAGTAGTTATATAATTGAAATTATAAAAATGAATGAGGTATATATGTGTGTGATTGTGTTTGTGTACGAATATTCATGACGTATATTTTTTTAAAAAGCAAGTTGCAGATCAGGATTCCATTTTCATTAAAAAATGTGCCTATTTTTTATTAGAGATATAGGTATATATAATCTAAGCGAAAAATAAAAGATGAGTTTAACTGATAACAGTGGTTCTTTCTGGGAAATGAGATTGAATCGGAAGGAGGGGGGGGGCAATAAAAGATGCAGGAAAGGGACTTAGAGTTTTACCCTATATAATTTTTTGAGTATTGGTAGGTGATATTTATTTTTGGGTTTTCTGTATTTTTAAAAAAGTATTGATTTTTTTACAGGAAGGAAGGGAGAGGGATAGAGAGTTAGAAACATCGATGAGAGAGAAACATTGATCAGCTGCCTCCTGCACACCCCCTACTGGGAATGTGCCTGCAACCAAGGTACATGCCCTTGACTGGAATTGAACCTGGGACCCCTGAGTCCACAGGCCAACGCTCTATCCACTGAGCCAAACCGGTTTCGGCAGGGCTGTATTTTTTAATAAAATAAAATAAAATAAAATAAAATAGCTAAGTTATATATACTTGTTGCATGAATGCGATGTATAAACCAATTTGTGTATATGTTTAGATTAATATTATGTAACAATTAGAAGTTTTTAAAAGTGAAGTCAGCAGAATATATATAGTGCTTTCTCTTCCAAACTGGGAAATCTTTTACTAGTGTAAGAATTCAAGAAGAGCAATCTGGACATGAACATTGTGTTTTCTAGCAAAATACTGTGATTTTTATCTATAACTTAGCCTTTCTTCTGGCCAACTTGATCATGATGGTGAACAGTGATGGTAATTATAAGCAAGGACCATCTTTTTAAAATGTGTATTTCCGTTTTTCACTGATAGAAATGACATCAGATGTACCATCACTGGGTCCAGCCATTGCCTCTGGAAACCCTGGGCCTGGGATTCAAGGTGGAGGAGCCATTGTACAGAGACCTATTAAGCGGCGACCAGGGTAAGTTTGGGGTAAATTATGTCATGAATGTCTCTCCTAATAACCAGCCTGACTTACTTAATAGCTGAACCCTCTTGACTATTCCTAACCCTTTCACTTCAACTGGTTACTTACTGCACTCCTCTTAAGTAACTTTTTAAAAAATATATATTTATTTTTATTGATTTCAGAGAGGAAGGGAAAGGGATAGAGCGATAGAAACATCAATGATGAGAGAGAATGATTGATTGGCTGCCTCCTGCACGCCCCCTACTGAGGATCGAGCCTACAACCCGGACATGTGCTCTTGACTGGAATCCAACCCGGGACCCCTCAGTCTGCAGGTTGACGCTCTGTCCATTGAGCCAAATCGGCTAGGCGGGGAAGTAACTCTTTTTAGTCCCTGGATTTTTTAATGTTTATTTTATTATTTTTTAAATTGATTTTTATTTATTTTTGTTAATCCTCACCCAAGGATATTTTTTTCATTGATTTTTAGAGAGGGTGAAAGAGAGGGAGGAAGGGTGGGAGGGAGGAAGGAAGGGGGGGGGAAGAGAGAGAGAGAGAGAGAGAGAGAGAGAGAGAGAGACATCCATGTGAGGAAGAAACATGAATTGGTTGCCTTCTGCATGTGCCCCTGTAGACTGACCCTACAACCCAGGTATGTGCCATTGACTGGGAATTGAACCTGCCACCCATAGGTCTGTGGGCTGACGCTCTAACCACTTAGCATGTGGGCCATGGCTGAATTTTTAAAATATACAATTGGTGTCTTTGTCTATTTATCTTTCTAGCTATCTATTATTTTTTTAATCCTCACCTGAGGATATTTTTTCCATTACTTTTCAGAGAGAGTGGCAGGGAACCTTCCACGACCCTTTGGTTCCTGGGATGACACTCTAACCATTGAGCAACTGATCAGGGCTTGTCTAAGTTTCCTATAAGCAGTTTTTTAAAACCAAAAATTTCTGCAGTATAAAGGACTATGACTGTTACTGAGAAAACTTTTACTGCTTTCATTAAACTTTGTGTCTGCATTCTCAAAATGTTTTTGGTAGGCTCTCTACTTTCATGAATTTAGAGAATGCTGAACCCTAGAATATTTCTTCTCTAAGTTATTAATATGATTTTTGTGTGTGTGTATTTGTTTTTTTTATTTTATTTCAGAAAGAAAGAGAGAGGGAGAGAGATAGAAACATAGATGAGAGAGAATCATTGATTGGCTGCCTTCTGCACACTCCTTACTGGGGTATCGAACCCGCAATCTGGGCATGTGCCCTTGACCAGGATGGAACCCGGGACCCTTCAGTGTGTAGGCCAATGCTGTATCCACTGAGCCAAACCAGCTATGGCTGATATGTTTCTTGATTTGGAATGCAGAATCTATTTAGTTCCAAAAGTATTTATGAAATGCCTGATTAGCATAAGGCATTAGGCTGATTGCTAGTAGGATATGGAGGTAAATAAGACACAGTCCTTGCCTTTAAGTTGCTTATGAACATAATCAACTGAAAGGGATCATGATTACATACATAAATATAACACAAGGTAAAATATGCCACGGTTATTAAGAAAGAAAAACAAATAGACTGCTGTGTTTCACAGTATGGTAAAGATTGGGAAAGACTTCAAAAAGGAGGTTGCTTTAGAAAGGCCTGGAAGCACGGGTAGTATTTTTATCCATTTTTTGGCATTAAAATTTCCTTTTTAAAAATTATGTAGTTAATATTATAGCTAGTCTTTAGTTTTATCCCATCAATAGTAATGCAAGAGTGATTCCTTAATAACATATTAAGACTTATTATGTCTCTAAGGGCTTTACACATTTTAACTTATGTACTGAGGCATAGGGTGGGTAAGTAACTTACCCAAGGTTCTAAAGTAAGGGGAAGATTTGTGATGTGAACCTTGGGAAGTTAGCTTTAGAGTCCACTCTCTTAAATACAGTGTTATGTCTGTAAAAAAAAAATCACAAAAATTTAAAAGCAATATAAATATCAAAATTAGGGGCTTGCTTAAGTTACAGTATATTTAAAAATGGAGTACTGGCCCTAGCCAGTTTTGCCCAGTGGATAGAGCATTGGCCTGTGGACCAAAGGGTCCCTGGTTCGATTCACGTCAAGGGCACATACCTTGGTTGCAGGCTCCTCCTGGGCCCAGGCCTTGGTCAAGGCTTGTGCAGGAGGCAACCAGTTGATGTGTTTCTCTCACATCGATGTTTCTCTCTCTCTTTCCTTCTCTCTTCTACTCTCCCTAAAAATCAATGAGAAAATGTCCTTGGGTGAGAATTAACAACAACAACAAAAAAGAGTACTGTACAGCTATTAGAAGTGACAGATATATATCAGTACAGAAAAATTTTCCCAATGTATTGAGAAAAGAGGTTACAATATATGTAATATAGCACTCTATCAGAAATATGTATAAGTTATGATAGCAAAAACACTGAAAGGACACTTATGGAATTTCTGGGTTATGGGTTTATGGGAGACGTATTTCTTCTTTTGTTTTTCATTATTTCCAGATTTTTGAAGTGAATGTGTGTGTATTGGTAATCAGGAAAATATATTAAAAGTAGCAATACACATTCTTTTAAAGAATAGAAAATATGTTTGGCTCAGTGGATAGAGTGTCGGCCTGTGGACTGAAAGGTCCCAGGTTCGATTCCAGTCAAGGGCATGCACCTTAGTTGCAGGCACATCCCCAGTGGGGGGAGTGCAAGAGGCAGCTGATTGATGATGTTTCTCTCTCATCAATGTTTCTAACTCTCTATCCCTCTCCCTTCCTCTCTGTAAAAGATCAATAAAATATATTTTAAAAAAAGTATAGAAAATACAGAAAGAAAGAATAAAATAGCAATAATCCCACTACCTAAAGTCATCTCATCATTTTTTTAGTGTAATTCCTTTATTCTTTACTAGTGGCCGGTGCACGAAATTCGTGCACAGGTAGGGTCCCTCAGCCTGGCCGGCAATTAGGGTTGATTTGTGGGGCAACCCGTGGGGTGATTGGGGCCTCTGCTCACACCCGCCTTGGCTTGTCTGGCATCACCTGCTCACCAGCCCCACCCCTCTCCGCCACTGCTGCTACTGGTTGCCTCCCTCTATGGGGCAACCGGCAGAGCGATTGGGGGCTCCCCCGCTTGCACCCGCTTTGGCTGGCCTGTGGGCTGGGGGCAGCTCCTGTGTTGAGCATCTGCCCCCTGGTGGTCAGTGCACATCACAGCAACCGGCCATTCGGTTGGTCGTTCTGCTGTTCGGTTGATTTGCATATTAGGGTTTTATATAGATAGATATGTAGGTCTTTTTAAAAAACATATTTTTATTTATTTCAAAGAGGAAGGGAGAGGGAGTGAGAGATAGAAACATCAGCGATGAGAGAGAATAATTGATTGGCTGCTTCCTGCACACCCCACACTGGGGTTTGAGCTCACAGCCCTGGGCATATGCCCTGACCAAAAATCAAACCCATGATCTTTTGGTTCATGGATCAATGCTCAACCGCTGAGGCATGCCAACTGGGCATATAGGTCTTTTTTAATAGTTATGTAACTATAGTTTTATATAGCCTGGTCTTTTCACCTAATCATATATAATAACCTCTTTTTTATATTGTTCTAAGTTCTATGTATACATATTTTTAATAGTTACTTAAAGGGATATACTTAATTCCTATTTTGAGACATTTAAGTTGTTTTGAAGATTTTGCCTTTATATATAAAGTTCAATGAATATCTTTGTACATAATTGTTTTCTCCATTTCAAGTTATTTCTTTAGGATAGATTCTTAGAAATGTAGTTAATGGCTAGATTTAGACAGATATTTAGGGACTGCAGGGAGGAAGAGGGACAAACACTTTCAGGATTGATGCTGATTATATACCCACCTAGAGGCCCATAATACCAATTTGTCACACTAGTGTAGATACCAAGAGATCGCTGGGTTAAGGTGCTAATGTAATGTTTAAGTTTAATAGAGTACAGAGATGAATAGGAGATTGGTTTTACTGTGTTACCTGTAATCTTTCCTAATTCTCTGAAATAAAAGTCACCTCTGCTTTTGGTGCTTTCATTGAATAACAGTAGCACATTGATTATGCTCCTTACTTGTATTTGCTTTATATTTGTATTTGTGTATACAAGTAGTCCCTTGAAGGCAAGTCTCTTGTTTTCACCTCATCTAGTACAGTCAGTGTCTTAACTGTAGCATATATTACAGGTTTATTAGAAAAAAGAAAGGAAAAAGCAGTATCTAACAACCTTTTGAGGTGTCAAATCACTCTCTAAAGTAATATTACTGTTCTGAAAGATGTTTTAGAAAGCTGGTAACACAGCTTAGAGTAGACTATAGAAATGAGAAATGGACCTGAATTATTCATATAATTTTCTTTTTTTTTTTTTTTGAGTGTGTTCCTACTCCTTTTGTAGAGGTTGTATTACTTGGATGTAAAACTTGGCAAAGGTTGACTGCTACCCTGGGAAAATGTAAGGTAGCAGAAGGTACTCTTTAAAAAAAAAAAATATATATATATATATATACACACACACACACACACACACACACACACATACATACATATAGATTGATTTCAGAGAGAGAGAGAGGGAGAGTTAGAAACATCAGGGATGAGAGAGAATCATTGATTGGCTGTCACTTGTACACCCCATACTGGGGATTGAGCCCACAACCTGGGCATATGCCCTTGACCAGAATCGAACCCGTACCCTTCAGCCTGCAGGCTGATGCTCTATACACTGAGCCAAATTGGTCAGGTTGGTACTCTTTTTTGATTGCTCAGTTTCTTTGTCCAGTTTGGTACAGCTAAGAAGAGGTAACATAGCTTTGTTTTACTTCTGTCTACTTCTTTACTTCTTTTATTTGGGTGGGTGTTCAAGAAGCTTGTAGGTTGAGAGTTTTTAATTTCTTAATGTTCTGTATTGTCAGTAGGCTTACACTATTTATTGTTGGCTTTCCCTAGGTTGGATTTTGATGATGATGGAGAAGGCAACAGTAAATTTTTGAGGTAAGATTTTAAAAAACTTTCTCTAGATTACTGATGTTAAAAATTAGTTCATGATCTTTATATTTCTGACTTGTGTTCTTTTTATCTTTACGCCTAGGGAGAATGCTTCATCCTAGAATTAAGTTTTTTATTATATTGTATCCCATAAAATGTTCAAGCATTCTTTTAATAGCTGCAGAGGAAGGAGCTCTTTGAGGGGATGGCAGAGAATTTACAAGATCATCTGTGTTAGTTATCTATTGCTGTGTGCATGGCTTAAAAACAGTAATTATTTCTCAGAATTCTGTAGATTGGCTAGGTGGATAGTTATTCTGTTGATCTTTCCTAGACTCAAAATACTGTGTTCAGCTGGCTGGTCAGCTGGGAACTCGACTCAGCTGACATAGCTGGATATCTCTTTCTTTGTGGTCTTTTATTCTTTTTTTTTTTTTTTTCATTAGTAGCTGTTTATTGATAAACGGTTTGATATAAATTTATTTCAGATCTTCAGAATTTGCCCAAATGGATCACAAGCATTACAAATTTTTCTTTTTCCCTTAAAAAAAAGGATAGGGGGCAGGTTGGGAGTACTAGCAGTAGTGACATCTGAGAATAAATCAACCAAAAAAATTTAGCTTGGTCTTTTATTCTTAAGGAGGCCAGTAGATCAGGCTGAGTTTCTTTACATAGTGATGGCTATAATCCAGAGGGTAAGTCCTTATCCTTTGCATTGTAGGATTTATTATACCTTATGATAACTAAATGCTTATTAAGCCTATGCTCTGTTTTGACTTTTGTAATTTCCATTGGCCAAAGCAAATCATATGTCTACATCTGAGTCAATGCGGGGGGGCCCTACACAGGGGCGTAGATACTAGGGGCCGTAATTTGTTGGTGGGTCGTTCTTTGAAACTGATTCACTTCTCCTATAGAACAGGAATTGGAATTTTTATGTTTAATTATTGACTCTGTTGAAGCACTGAAAATGGACTTTTCAGTATATTGATGGAGTTCTTTCAGAGATGGGAAATATTTATTCTTGTGGAGATCAATTACTTGACTTTGTTTTTAAGTAAGGAAAACAGTAAGAGTCAAAGAAGGGAGGATAATCTTGACTGCAACCTGCCTTTTTCTTTTCTTCTTTTAATTTTTTTATTATTTGATAAACATCTGATCAATGTTTAATGGGTAGTATTACACTAAAAAAACCCTAAGGCCTAGTGTACATTGACACTATCAATATTTTTACAATTAAACATTACTACATTTCCAAAAATGCTAATTTTATTTATTTTTAATTTAATTTATTAGGGTGACAATAAAATTATATAGGTTTCAAGTATACAATTCTGTAATACATCATCTGCATATTGTATTGTGTTTTCACCACCTCAAGTGAAGTCTCTTTCCATCACCATTTATCGTCCTTTTACCCTCTTCTACTCTCCAACCCCCTTCCCCTCTGGTAATCACCATATTGTTGTCTGAATCTATGAGTATTTTATTTTCTTTGCTTAATCCCGTCACCTTTTTCATTCAGCCTCCAACTGCTTTCCCCTCTGACAACTGTCAGTCTGTTCTCAGTAAGAAAATGCTAATTATATTTAGCCAGGTATTCCCTATCTACACTGCAGGAGGTCAGAAAAAGTAGTGTTAAATGATATTGATGTCTAGGCAATTCCTTGCTCTTATTGGAACAAGTGAGTTTTATCTTCTTCCTTCATTTTATTAAACCTGCCAAGGGAAAGCTAATGACATACATTCTTTCCCAGGGCCCACACACCCTCTGGTGGAGATGATAAGTAACCAAATTCCCACACACTGATGTCCTAATGTTAACTTGTCAAAGGTAACTCCACATTTTGTTTTACTATCAGCAGCTTCTTGGTCTTCGTAAAGATGAACAGAGCCTGTGGCCTTAAGCATTTATTGCCAGATGATATCATATTTGCTGAATATCCCTTAGAAAATGGCTTAACCTTTTATCAGTAATCTATAAAATCAGTATCCAGGTATTACTCTGTGTACAAGTTTGTGAATCATCAGCGATCCTGTGCATCTGAGGAGATTAGATCAAATAAACATATGCCACATACTCACTGAGGCATGGCTTGACTTGGCATGAAATCTAGCCTCTTTGCTATTTTCATTATATCAGATTGAGTGGTTTCCATCATGTCTTCATAGAACAGTGTTCTTCCTTATCGCTAAACTTCTACACTCACAGTACCTAACCTCTTACCGTGATTTAGACAATCCAGGCATTTCACATACTGTTCATTTCTCAGGAGGGCATTCTTAGCCCTCTTCATCCATATTCTACCCTCTTTTCTTTAAAAAAAAAAAAAAGAAAGAAAGAAAAAAGAAAGAAAAAAAGATTTTTAATTGATTTTTAGAGAGGAAGAGTGAGGAATTGAGAGAGAGAAACATTGATCAGCTGCTTCCTGCATGCCCCCCCAGAGATCAAGCTGGCAACCTGGGCATGTGTCCTGACTGGGAATGGAACTGGCAACCTTTTGCTGCATGTGGGACAGTGCCCAACCAACTGAACCACACTAGCCAAGGCTGCCTGCCTTTTTTCTTTTCCAAAGTTGAAAATACTGGGCTGGAGAAAAGTAGGTTAATAATAATGCAAGAATAACTTCTGTGTTTCATGTACTCACATCTGTAAACCTGCTTTTGCCCACCTCTATATGTACATGCATTCAAATTTGAGAAGCACTATTCTAGTTACTAATAACTCTGACATTGTACCTACAGTTTCAAAACCTTACATTCTTTTAAAATATATATATATTTATTGATTTTAGAGAGAGGAAGGGAGAAAGAAAGAGAGAGAGAGAGAAAACATTAGCGAATCATTGATCGGCTGCCTTCTCTAAGCCCCCCACCAGGGATTGAGCCCCGCAACCCAAGTATGTGCCCTGACCAGGAATTGAACAGGGATTTCCTGGTTCATAGGTTGATGCTCAACCACTGAGAACACTGGGCAAAACCTTGACTTTTTTTTTTTTTTATTGCTTAAAGTATTACAAAGAAAAACCTTGACATTCTTAAAAACTATTTTATAGATGTCTGGGAATATAAAGTGATGCAATCACTATGGAAAACAGTATGGAGATTCCTCAAAAAATTAAAAACAGAATTACCATATGATTCAGCAGTCCCACTTCTGGGTATATATCCAAAAAAAATTGAAAGCAGGATATTGGAGACATACTTGCACATTGATGTTCATTGCCCCATTATTCATAGTAGCCAAGAGGTGGAAGTGGCCCATATATCCATTGATAGACTAATTGATAAAGAAAATGTGGTATTTACATCCAATGGACTGCTATTCAGCCTTAAAAAAGAAGGAAGTCTTGTCGCTTACTACTACATGGGTGAACATTGAGGACATTATACTAAGTGAAATAAGCAAAATAAGACAAATACATTTGACTGTTGAACAGCTCAGCGGTTAGAGTGCCGACTGCTCATACAATAAAAAATTGTAGTATAAATCGACCCTCTGAACATGTGGATTCCTAGTTGTGGATTGAAAATAACAATTGACCCTTGAACAATGCAGGAGCAAACTGCATGGATCCACTTAACTGCGTATACGGGGAGCCACCAGTTCAAACTTGCATTGTTCAAGGGTCAGCTGTACTCTCTGATTCTACTTATATGAGGTATCTAACGTAGTCAAAATCAGAAAAACAAAGTAAAATGAGGGTTGCCAGGAACTGGTGGTGGTATGGAGGGTCGAAATGGAAAGATGGTGTTCAGTGGATATAATTTCAGATTTGAAAGATGAAAAAGTTCTAGAGATCTTTTGCTCAACAGTGTGAATATAATTAGCATTACTGAACTGTACACTTAAAACTGGTTAAATGGTAGTTTTATATTATATATTTTTGCCATAATTAAAAAAACACACAACATAAAAACAACTATCCTTAACCTTAGAGTGGTGCTGACAGGGAAGTCAGCTATACCCTGAAGATACTATCTTTTTTTTTTTTTTTGGAGTGCCTGATAAGGATAAAGGAGACATCAGAAACTTGAGCACTTGTAATGGGTTTTTAAAGTTCTATGGGACATTGTTATTATCTCTATGGATTTTTGGTGTTTTTCCATTGGCTTTTTTCCCATTGAATATTTTTACTCCTTTCTAGTTTTCATTTCAGAGTGAAATGGACATAAGTGTAATGCTTTGAACTAATTCTTTTTTTCCTCCTTCAGGTGTGATGATGATCAGATGTCTAACGATAAGGAACGATTTGCCAGGTAATACAGTAGAACATCTTGGTCCGTGTTGTAGGACTAGGCAATGCTCAGCATACTAAGTTTTAATTTTATTTCAATGTGAGACAGTTTTTCTGTCCAGTCTCTTTTCTGTTCTGAAAGCTGACTAACTTAGTATTATAATAAATACTAGAGGCCTGGTGCACAAATTCGTGCACAGGTAGGGTCTGGCTGGCCTGCCCCAATGGGGGCCTATTGGGGCCAGGCTGGCGGGTGGGGAGGGGAGGGTTGCAGGAGGTCAGCTGGTCCCACTCCCGATTGGGATGGGAGGCTGGTTAGGGGGTGGGGCCAACCAGGGGGAGGGGCCTGGAGAAGATCCACTGAGCTGGAGCTGAGCATGGGCCCCAGGCTTCCCAGGGAGGACCGCCTCAGCAAGGAAATAGAAACGACCAGAAGACTCTTCAAACAGGCCCTGAGCTCCCTTTGGCCAGGCAGACTCAGAGCTGGTATCTGTGTGTACATGAGACATAGCCCGGCACTCGCCTTTGTCTGTTGGTCAAATCCATTGTATTGAAAAATTTGTTCCCCTTCTCTTTGGGCCCTTACAACAAATACAGGCCAATTGGAAGACATGGGCCCCAGTGGTAGAGCCAGGCCCAACTATCACCCGGAATTTAGGCCTAAGACAACTGGGTAGCAATCTCCATGGAACAGAACACACTGCTTAAGAGTCTTAATTCTCCCCTAAAATGTGCCCAGCTGCTCCTCTTTAGCCAGAATAGACTGACCTAAGGAACCAAAGACCGAGTTTCCTTTGAGGTGGGATCCACCAGGAGCCAGCTGGTGGCAAGGCCCCTCACAGGCGGCTGCCTTCTCCCCAGGTTCAGTGTGCTCTGAGCTGGTCCGTTTCTGGCGGTGCCGGGTCCTGGGCTGCTGGTTGGGCAGCAGGTCCACAGGGTTTCTCTCCGCCACCTTCCTTGCCTCCTGAGCAGTACCTGAGAGCAGTACCCTCAGGCCCAGTGTGCAAGGCAGCTGTTGCTAGAGCTGGGACTTGGAGAGCGAAGGAGCTGGCCCGTGCAGAAAGGGACCTGCAGGTGGCCAGGCTGTGTCCCCACCTTGCTTCTCAGTCTCACATGGATCGGGCCAAAGCCTGCTGCCCAAGACTGATGCCACATGGGGAGGGTCACAGCAGGGAGAGGGGCACCTGACCTGCCAGCCTTGGTGATGATCATCTTGCTGCCCAGTTGATTGAATTCGTCCCACAGAGCCTTCATTTCAAGCTGCAGGCTCACGCTGGCCACCTTTGTGTTCTTCTTTACCGGTGCCTTGGCAGTGGCCATGAAACTGGCCCCAGGGCCCTCGGGCTTGGCAGCGATGGTGGTGGTGGCCCCTGCGGCCGGTGCATCATAGTGACTGGTCGTTGTGGTCATTCTGTCATAACAGTTGCTGGGCTTTTATATATATAGATTGTTTATGTTCGAGTAACATGGCTTCACACTATGACTTCAAACTAGTGGTGTGTGTGTATATATATATATATATATATTTTTTTTTTTTTAAAATATATATTTCTTTACTAGGGGCCCGGTGCACGAAATTCGTGCACTGGGTGTGTGTGGGGAGGGGAGTGTCCCTCAGCCCAGCCTGCCCCCTCTCACATACTGGGAGCCCTCAGGCGTTGACCCCCATCACCCTCCAATAGCAGGATCGGCCCCTTGCCCAGGCCTGACGCCTCCGCCAGAGGCATAGACCCCCATCACCCTCCGATCGCCTGATCGGCCCCTTGCCCAGGCCTGATGCCTCCGCCAGAGGTGTCAGGCTTGGACAGGGGACCCTCATCTCCCCCCGATCACTGGCTCTGGCCCCCGCCCAGGCCTGAGGCCTCTGGCCCAGGAATCATGCCTGGGCAGGGGACCCCCATCTCCCTCTGATCGCTTGCTCCACCCCCCGCCCAAGCCTGATGCCTCTGACCCAGGCTTCAGGCCTGGGCAAGGGGACCATCATATCCCCCCAATCCCCGGCTCCGCCCCCCGCCCAGGCCTGAATCCTCGGCCAGAGGAGTTGACCCTCATCACCCTCCGATCACCAATCACCGGATCGGCCCCTTGACCAGGCCTGAGGCCTCCAGCAGAGGTGTCAGGCCTGGGCAGGGGACCCCCAGCTCCCCGCGGTTGCAGGCTCCGCCCCTGCCCAGGCCTAACGCCTCTGGCCTAGGTTTCCGGTCCGGGCAGCAGGGACCCGCAGCTGCAGCGGCCCCGCGATCGTGGGCTTCGCTTTAGGCCCAGGCAAGGGACCCCTAGCTCCTGGGACTGCCAGCTTCGACCGTGCCCAGCTCCCATCGCTGGCTCCACCCCTACTTCCTGCTATCACTGGCCAGGGCAGCAAAGGCGCCTGATTCTCCGATCATTGCTGGGGGGCAGGGCAAAGGCGGCCCCAGGGCCGCCTTTGCCCTGCCTCTCAGCTCTTAGTTCCCCCCTGGGTTTCCGATCACTGTCAGTGGCAGGGGGCTTCTTCCTGCTTTCCCTTTCGCCTCCCTGCTTTGTGCCTACATATGCAAATTAGCCGCCATCTTGTTGGCAGTTAACTGCCAATCTTAGTTGGCAATTAACTGCCAATCATAGCTGGCAGTTAACTGCCAATCATAGTTGGCAGTTAATTTGCATATAGCCCTGATTAGCCAATGAAAAGGGTATCGTCGTACGCCAATTACCATTTTTCTCTTTTATTAGATAGGATTGATTTCAGAGAGGAAGGTAGAAGGAGAGATAGAAACATCAATGATGAGAGAGAATCATTGATTGCCTGCCTCCCACACGTCCCCTACTGGGGATGGAGCCTGCAACCCAAGCATGTGCCCTTGGCCGGAATCGAACCTGGGACCCTTCACTCCACAGTCTGATGCTCCATCCACTGAGCCAAGCCGGCCAGGGCAAACTAGTGGTATATATTTTACAGTGTATTTTTTTTTTAATCTTCATGTGAGGACGTTTTTATTGATTTTTAGAGAGGGGGGAGGGAGAGAGAGAGAGAGAGAGAGAGAGAGAGAGAGAGAGAGAGAGAGAGAGAGAGAAACATTGATATGAGAAAGAAACATTGACCAGTTGCATCCCACATGCCCGACAGAGGATCAAACCCTTAACTTAGGTACATGCCCTGACCAGAAATTGAACCCACAACTTTTTGGTGTATGGGACAGTGCTCCAACCAACTGAGCCACCTGGCCAGGCAGTTTTTTAGTTTGTTTTTTTAAAATGCTTACCCAAGGATATTTTCTTCATTGATTTTTAGACAGAGTGGGAGGGAGGGAAAGAGAGAGGAGGGAAACATCCACATGAAAGAGATTCATTGATTGGTTGCCTCCTACTCACATCCCAATCAGGGCCCGGGATTGAACCTGCACCCAAGGTATGTGCCCTTGACCAGGAATCGAACCCGCAATCCTTTGGTCCACAGGCCAACTCTCTAAGCACTGAGAAAACTAGCCAGGGTGGCAGTTTTATTCTTTTAAAAATGAGAACAGAGAGAGATTTTGTGGTACCAGTTTTGATTGAAATAAATTTGTTTGAATTATCCACCTAGATGAAAAATACTTTGCTTTTTATTAAATCCTTTTCAGCTTATTGGTTTTATATTTAGAAAGTTTATTCTGTATATTATTAAGTACTAAATTATTTTTTTAAAATTGAGTTACAGCAACCTCAGAAAAATGGATAATTCAAAATCCAGTGCTTAACTGCACACTTAATACTTAATTTTTTGCTGATGCTGCTGGTCTGGGGACCATATTTTCAGAACAACTGATATAGAGGCTGAGAAATATCAGTCAGAGTAGTTTAAAACTTCTCTGAAGCAGTAAGATGCTATCATAGGCTTTGAATAAGAGGATGCTATAGAAAATGCATATAGGATTTTTCTATATTTGTAGTATGATAAAAGAAGCACTAATGTCAGGGAGGTAACTAGGAGGCTGTTGAAATAAGAAGGTAGCTATAAAATCATGAGGGCCAGGGATAAAGGTGGTAGCAAAAGCAATAGAAGAGGCGTAAACTTAAGAGGTTTTTGAAGAATTTGTTTATCGAAGTAGACACTTGTAAACGCTTTAGGATGTAAACTATCTCTAAAATGAAAAGTTAATCATAGATATTTAGGAAATAGTTTTTCAAGCTGTATTAGAAAGTTAAGCCATCAAAAAGTAGTGGTATATGTTCACAATCTCTTGACTGAAATTCCAAAAAGCTATGAAAACATGACTTGATGTATTTTAATCTTATTTACCCTGCTTAAGGTGAATATTTATACATTTATATATTAAAGTGGATAAGGGATTATGGATCTCTAGTAGTAGGAGGCAGTAATAATAGGAATTTGGGATATTTTAATTTTCAAACAACACAACTTATTCCTTTAAGACAGTGGTTCTCAACCTTCTGGCCCTTTAAATACAGTTCCTCATGTTGTGACCCAACCAAAAAATTATTTTTGTTGCTAGTTCATAACTGTAATGTTACTACTGTTATGAATTGTAATGTAAATATCTGATATGCAGGATGGTCTTAGGCGACCCCTGTGAAAGGGTCGTTTGACCGCCGAAGGGGTCGCGACCCACAGGTTGAGAACGGATGCTCTAAGATATGATTTGTTAAGCTAATTCACCTCATATCCTTCTTGGGAATTTAGTAGAGGGTCTTCAAAATCTGAAAATGTATGACTTTTCTTAACTTTAAAAAAATGATTTGTAGTTTAAGGAACTATAATAACCCAAATCTTTAAGCTATGTACTATCACTCAGTTCTCTTTCTCTGCTCATTAATTAGTATATATAAATTTTCACATACATAAAGTTCTCATAGTTATTTTGTTATTTGGAGTCTCTATTTTCCTGCTGGCTGTTTTATAGAAACTTTGTCATATATTGATAAAGTCATATATTGATAAAGTGTGCTTGTCATTTTAAAAAAACATATTTTTATTGATTTCAGAGAGGAGAGGAGAGGGAGAGAGAGATAGAAACATCAATGATGAGAGAGAATTATTGATTGGCTGCTTCCTGCACCCCTCCCCCCTCCACTGGGGACCGAGCCCAAAACCCAGGCATGTGCTCTTGACAGGAATTGAACTGGGGACCCTTTAGTCCGCAGCAGATGCTATATCCACTGAGCCAAACTGCTCAGGGCTGTGCTTGTCATTTTAAATAATCTGTTAACATGTCATACTTAGACATTTTATTTGGGGCTTCTTAATCTATTTGCGGGCGCGCGGGCGTGTGTGTGTGTGTGTGTGTGTGTGTGTGTGTGTGTGTGTGAATTGATTACTGATACATTGGCCTACTAACACCTTGGTGTTTTTTCAGTTGCCACCAATCCTTACAGTATTTCTGTGTAAGTAAATACACAGATTTAGCAGTAATCTTTTGTAGTCCCCTCCCAGGGAGGGAGAGTTGGTACTGGGGATCCAACAGGCTTCATTTCAAAGAAGCAGGAGAGTGGCTGAAGAGAAACTTACTACTTCAGGATCAAATCAGTGATAGGGGAAATGCCAGAAACCTAGCTCTTAGTTTGACTTACATACTTTTCCAGTAAAACCTGCTTCATTATTCTGTCTGTGAGTACATGTATGCGTGCCTCTATGTTATAGAGAAATTGTATGTGTGATCACTTATTTGACATTGTTATCATGACTTCCTCCTTGATTATTTAGATATCATTTTCTTTCCAGATTAGAACAGTGTGTGAGAACGGTATTCCCTGGTTTGGTTCTTTTTCAAGCTATATATACTTGGTTTCCATAGAGATTAATTGGCAAAATGCTTTCTGTGTTCAGATGATGTTAATTTATAGTAAATATTGGCCTTGCTTTTGTGTTGACCTTTGTCCTGTAAGTTACTTTTTCTTTATTCTAACAGATGGCTTTGTAGATTTACAGGCAAGGTTCCTATCCATATTTCCATTTTTCCTCTGTTCTCTGAATCTATTTTATTCTATTTCCTTTTTCCTTTCTTTCCTGTCTTTTCCTTCCTTTCTTCCTACCTTTTTTCTTTCTTTTTATTTATATTTTAGCTTAGTTCATTAATTCTGTTTTTAGGTCGGATGATGAGCAGAGCTCTGCGGATAAAGAGAGACTCGCCAGGTAGGAGAACAGTATCTCTTAGCATGATGAAGCAGATAATGCTGCTTTTTCTTTCCTTTTTCTTAGTCTGCTCTTTTCTTCCGCTTTCTCTTTGTATTTTTCCTTATCTGTGGCAAGAGGAGACAATATTTTTTAGAAGTTTGTGTGTAATAGGAACTTTGGCTTCCTCCATCAGAAATTGAGTGGTGAATTGAGGGACTTAGGAATTTAAAAAATTGCTATTAGTTTATAGTTTTTTCTTTTCCTCTTTATCTCAGCACTAAGTTTCAGAACAAAAAGCTTTTAGAAACATTGTAGCTGTGCCAGTTGGTGCTCTAGCAGGGACTCTTTTATCAGAAAATTAATAAATATGCCTGTGCTTGTAATTAGTTCGTGGCCTCTAGGCCTCATCCTTTATTTCACATCTCTTTGGAAAGCTCACCCTTATTTTTCCGTGTAGACTCACACCTAGATTACTGTGACACAGCAGTACAGGTGTTGCTCTGGTGATTGAATCTTTTGTGGTTTACCAGAAAATTTTCAGCAGCCTTGATGTGACTATTTAAAAGATCAACCTTCTGAAAGGAGAACCAAGATGGCGGCATAGGTTAACGCCGGAGTTTGCTGCTTTGAACAACTACTTCAAAAGTGAAACCAAAAAACGGAAGGGACATCACCCAGAACCACAGGAACGCTGGCTGAGTGGAAGTCCTACAACTAGGAGGAAAGAGAAACGCATATGGACACTCAGAGGAGGCGCAGTGCTGAAGTCAAATTCTGAGGTGCGGAGTGCGCGGAGCGGGCTGGCGGCGGAGGGCGCGGTTGTTGTTCTCAATCGGGAGGGAGTCGCAGACTCTGAGCACCAGATCCGGGCGAGTCTTTAGGGACCCAGACTCAAACGGGAGAAGCGGGACTGTCTGGCTTCGGTCAGAGCGAGGGCAGCTTTCTCTCCGAGCTTTGCAGCGGGTGCTGGGACTCAGAGAGGCAGAGCCCCTTGGGACAGGACTGAGAGCTGCCATAACTGCTCTCTCCAGCCCACCCTGTTGATCCTGTGCGACCCGCCCCGCCCAAGCCCTGCACGGAGGCATTTGCCGGATAGCCTCAGGCAAAGGCTAGATTAGCACCTCCCTAGAGGACAGAAGTTCTCTCACTGCTGACACAGCTGATTCTCATAGCCACTTGGCCTGGAGGTCAAACCCTCCCTGGAATTAGCTACAACAATCAAGATTTATCTATAAGACTGCGAACAAAGACCACTAGGGGGTGCACCAAGGAAGCATAACAAAATGCGGAGACAAAGAAACAGGACAAAATTGTCAATGGAAGAAATAGAGTTCAGAACCACACTTTTAAGGTCTCTCAAGAACTGTTTAGAAGCTGCCGATAAACTTAATGAGATCTACACGAAAACTAATAAGACCCTCGATCTTATATTGGGGAACCAACTAGAAATTAAGCACACACGGACTGAAATAACGAATATTATACAGACGCCCGACAGCAGACCAGAGGAGCGCAAGAATCAAGTCAATGATTTGAAATGCGAGGAAGCAAAAAACATCCAACCGGAAAAGCAAAATGAAAAAAGAATCCAAAAATGCGAGGATAGTGTAAGAAGCCTCTGGGACAGCTTCAAGCGTACCAACATCAGAATTATAGGGGTGCCAGAAGATGAGAGAGACCAAGATATTGAAAACCTATTTGAAGAAATAATGACAGAAAACTTCCCCCACCTGGTGAAAGAAATGGACTTACAGGTCCAAGAAGCGCGGAGAACCCCAAACAAAAGGAATCCAAAGAGGACCACACCAAGACACATCATAATTAAAATGCCAAGAGCAAAAGATAAAGAGAGAATCTTAAAAACAGCAAGAGAAAGAAACTCAGTTACCTACAAGGGAATACCCATACGACTGTCAGCTGATTTCTCAACAGAAACTTTGCAGGCCAGAAGGGAGTGGCAAGAAATATTCAAAGTGATGAATACCAAGAACCTACAACCAAGATTACTTTATCCAGCAAAGCTATCATTCAGAATTGAAGGTCAGATAAAGAGCTTCACAGATAAGGAAAAGCTAAAGGAGTTCATCACCACCAAACCAGGATTATATGAAATGCTGAAAGGTATCCTTTAAGAAGAGGAAGAGGAAGAAAAAGGTAAAGATACACATTATGAACAACAAATATGCATCTATCAACAAGTGAATCTAAGAATCAAGTGAATTAATAATCTGATGAACAGAATGAACTGTTGATTATAATAGAATCAGGGACATAGAAAGGGAATGGACTGACTATTCTTGGGGGGGAAAGGGGTGTGGGAGATGTGGGAAGAGACTGGACAAAAATCGTGCACCTATGGATGAGGACAGTGGGTGGGGAGTGAGGGCGGAGGGTGGGGCGGGAATTGGGAGGAGGGGAGTTATGGGGGGGGGGAAAGGAACAAATGTAATAATCTGAACAATAAAGATTTAATTAAAAAAAAAAAAAGTTCCCTAAAAAAAAAAAAAAAAAAAAAAAAAAAAAAAAAAATAAAAGATCAACCTTCTGGACTTCAGTGTCAGGAAACTGTCAGATAATAGGAAGATAGGCGCTTTAAGTTTGAGAGCAGAATTTCCTATTTCTTAGACAAAATAACTGTGTGGACCTCTGTGGTGAGACCTTTCCTCCTTTTTTCTGTTTTCTCGTCTCCGTGATTTGGGACACTCAGTAGGAGATAGCTTGTTGATTGCAACTCCTATTTTTACTACTTTCCCCTCCTCTTATGTCATTAACTCTTTCAGTTGGGTCACAAGCTTATTTTGCTGCCCTTTCAACTCATGCCTCCTACTAACTCTTTCACCCTTCTGAAAACTGATTTGCATGGTATGGTGGGAAGAGCATTCATTGGTATGAAGGCAGCCCTTGGAAAAGTCATCTAATTAAACTGTTTGACCTTAGTTTGCTCTTCTCATAAAAAAGAGATTTATGTTAGATTAGTTCTATTTTTTCTTTTTGTTTTGACAAAGAACTTTTGCTCAAATAGAATCCTTATGTGGTAATAGAAGTAAATAAAATAGAAGTAAATAAAGCTTCTCAGCTAGCAAAAATGCAAGATGTTGTTTGGTTCTCTCTTTGAGGCATCCCCATGGAAAACATTGAGGAACTATTGGGCTTTGCAAAAATCCAATTTGAGAGTACTGGATTATTATTTTTAATGATAATATTCTGTCTTGATTTTGAGGATGTCAGTATTAGAGATGTGATCTCCTTACACTGATGAAATACAAAATGTCTATTTATATAGGCCTTTTCATCCTCCTCCCTACTTCACTCCTACTCTCCAATTCACTTTGTCCCAAACGGGACCCCATAAAGAATCATTAGTAGATGGTATCTTACAATCAATTGAGCTCAGTGCACTGGCACCACACCAAGATAGAGAAGGGAGGACTTTGTACAAATAGAATTTCAAAACATTTTAATTCTGTCTTCTAGTGTTGAGAATGAGAGGGAAGCTTAGAATAAACATTTTATAGAGCAACAGTATCTATACTATCAATTCTTTTATCAGTTGTTGAGCAACATACTTGTATTGGAAAAAAGTAGTCATTTTATGTTTTCAACTATTAAATATTTAAGACTGGCTTGTCTTAAAACATTTTTTTGTTTTGTTCTGAGGGAGTGGTAATTTACATAGAAGATGACATTTCCAGGAAATAGAATTGCTGGTATCTGCTTATTCTCTGTCCCCTTGTTAGTTTCTATTCCATGCTTGCTCTGCATGAGAAGGTTGGCAAACCTTACTCTAACTTCTGAGACTTAAGCAGCCCTGAATCTAAATACCCCATTTCTTCAGCAGCTCAGTTGGTATTCATTTCACTCTCCGTGCTCCCAAATGTTCAGATGTGAACACCTGCATGGGACTTCTCCTCTCTTTCTGTGCAGGGAAAATCATAGTGAAATTGAACGACGGCGACGGAACAAGATGACAGCCTACATCACAGAACTGTCAGACATGGTACCCACCTGTAGTGCCCTGGCTCGGAAACCAGACAAGCTAACCATCTTACGCATGGCAGTTTCTCACATGAAGTCCTTACGAGGAACTGGCAACACATCCACTGATGGCACCTACAAGCCGTCTTTCCTCACTGATCAGGTCTCTGCGATGTACAACTCTGAGAGACTCTAGAAACTCTTGAAAAGTTTTGATCTTTTTGGGGTTGATGACCATAATCCTGAATAGAGGATGTCATAGCAGAGCTGAATCTGTAGATTTTTTAAAGGACAAGAATTCAGCTCTTAAGGAAAAATTTGGACCATTTTGATTCCTGGCTATAACATTTATTAGTGTTGGAACAGTGAGAAGTAGAGACAACTTGTGAAAACTATTTAGCAAGCTTATAAGTATTTTAGAACTTCATTCATAAATACAGCCTATGAGGTAGAAGAAGCACAGGAGAATCACCAGGAGGAGTGATGACTATGTCTGTGTAACCAGTCATCTTCCTTGGCTTTAGAAGATGGAAGACATTTATTTTTTTATACCTGAAGCAGCTTCCAGTTTTAGTGATAAAAGGAGTCTAACAGGCAGTTGTCATTGCTTAGTGATTTGCTGTTATATTTGACGCATTATGAAAAGAATTGAGAAGGCAAAAACATTTTCAGCCTTTCATGAACTCAGTCTGCATATGAGAGTGGCAGAATACATACATAAGTGAAAAAAGATAGGAAACTGCATACAGAGAAGAAATACCTTTAAAAAAAGCAATAATTAATATGGGACTAGATACAGTAGATATATACTGACGGGATTGCTGAAGTGAAGAGAAAGACCAGGCCTGAGTGAGGATGGTCAGCAAAGACTAATAAGAGTAAGGAAGCCATGTTCTATTTTGATTATTAAAATAACACAGGGTTACTGTAGAAAATTTTGGAAAATCCAGGAAGTATAAGGAAGACAGAAATTGACCTATAATGCCACTCTTACTCAAAGGATTAAAAGAAAGGAAGGAATGTGATTTGGAAGAAAGCCATAATAATTTTCCAAAAAAGATGATCTATCTGAAAGTACATACAGCGCAGATTATATATATAAGTAGATCAAAATAGTTAATCAGTTTGTTCTAATTGTGCTTATACAGATATTGATTCAGCGAACTCCAGTTATGTACCTTTTGCGGGCTAACCAGGTGCTTTGTGCTGTGAAAAATAGAAAAATGATAGGAGATTGTCACTGATGGAAATAACATGTAAATAAATAAATCATAATATAAACACAGGATCAGCTCTATAATAAAGGTGCATTAATAAGTCCTATAGAAGTGCAAATATGGAAAACAGAATAGGGGAATAATGTAGTAAATTTTGGGAATGCTGTACTGTAACTTGAGCAATGTGAGAACAAAGACTAGTAAGAATGACTGGGTTATCAAAGAAAATCAAGTAGTTTAACATGCCTTGGGAGATGGTAATAGGAAGGTAGGCTGGGAACTGGTGATGGAATATTTAGGAGTTATGTTAAAAAATTTAGATTTTAATTTTTAGGCAGTGGGGAGCCATCACTTAAGACTTGAAGGAGAGAAGGTATATTTAGAAAGGAAACAACGGTTGGAGTATGATGTCATAGAAACCAGGGGGAAATGAAATTTGAAGGATAGAATGGACAGCATTGTCAGATTCTGCAGAGAGATTGAGTAAAATGATAAAGAGCCAGGAAAGGGGACTTGGATTAGCAATTAAGAGGATGTGACTTGGCAATTAGTAACCTCCTGAAAAAATATAAATGCTATGGTTTAGAGTGAAGATTGCAGTGGAATTGTGGAATGAAAGATAAGAGATTTGAGCTAGTGAATGTAACATTATTCTTGGTATATAATCTTGGCACTGAAAAAGAGATGAGTCAGGCAAAGTTGACAGAAGATTTGTGTAGAATTAGAAAAGTTTATCATATTTATAGATCTGAGGGGCAAAAGAGAAAAAATAGGAAAATTTATAGAGAAAGATCTTAAAAAGAGACCAGAGAGGGTGAGATAAAGAACTGTTAGTGATAAGTCTCTTTATTTCCCATCTTTAGTCCTGAGGTAAAAAGGTTAAGGGTGGATAGTGACTTAGCACATTGAGGAAATATCTATTGGGGAAAAAACATCATGTCAATGAAGATAGTTACATTTAGGGTGCAAAGTTGTGGGTGTGGATGAGGCGGGAGCCAACAATTACTTATGGAGAGATACTTATGGCTGGAAGTGTCTTCTTGCCATGAATAATAATTATTATTTTCTCAGAGTTCAATATTAATTTTTATTTCTCTTTCTTGGACAGGAACTGAAACATTTGATCTTGGAGGCAGCAGATGGCTTTCTGTTTATTGTATCATGTGAGACAGGCCGGGTGGTATATGTATCTGACTCAGTGACCCCTGTTTTGAACCAGCCACAGTCTGAATGGTTTGGCAGCACACTCTATGATCAGGTGCACCCAGATGATGTGGATAAACTTCGTGAACAGCTTTCCACTTCAGAAAACGCCCTGACAGGTATGAGATACTAGATGGACATGAATGAAAATCCTTTCTTTTCTTTCTCAGAAGTGTTTTAGCTCTTAAGTTTGTTCTTTGAATTTGGCAGGGCTTCCAGAATTTTCTCCTTTAATGAATATAATCAGTTCTTTTTATTCACATGCAGAAAATATATTTTATAGCTAGCTCATCCTTAGAAACTTTCATGAGTGGCAATGCTTTTAAAAGTCTAATCTTAATATTAGTGTAAATAAAACAGTGAAAATAAAAACTCCAATAAACTTTTTTCCATTCTGAAAGAATTAAGTGATCCATATTTCTGTCTCATTTGTATGGGTAATTACCTGGTATTTTTTCTACTCCATTGTTCTTGGCTTTGTACTGGATTCTATGATAATAAATTTTTATTTTAGAGGGGAGTTATCAGCCAGGGTATAAGGTTTTGTTCTTTTTGTATTTGTACTATTTTTCTGTCTTTTTTGGTTTGATCCCTCCCCACCTCCATTTTAATGCTCTTCAGTCTTTTTGCCAGAGTTTTGCTAAAGGAAACAAGTCACATCTGTTTCTAAGCAACTCTGGAAAAAATTTTAAAGTGGAAGCAGATCAAAGCTAGTAATTAAAATAAGACCATTTTGATTATATTAATGTTAGTATTTAGTTTCCCCCTCTTTTATGTTTTTAATGGATTTCATTTTGCTATTTCTCCTCCCAAAAGTTGCCAGTTGTTTTCTGTATGATAAAAGGAGGAACAATTTTAGCTTGACATAGATACATGCTTCTATTGCTTATAAAATTGTTTTTAAACCAATGATATTTACTGTGTGTGCGTGCATCTGTGTGTGCATGCATATATATAAAAATAATTAGATCCAAGAATATAGCTTTGTCTCTTGCTTGCCAACACTACTCTCCACTCCTACCTTTCCTTGAACAAGGTTATTTCCAGTGCTACCTTTGAACTTAAGAGTAAGATTTATTGATGGGAATTGAGGTATTTTAGGCTTAAAAAATCCATCCCCTCCTTGGCCCCAGTCTGTTATAAGCAAGAAGATTGGAGGCCATGATTAGGTTACTTACTATCATTGCCTTCACTGTCTCTTCCACTCTTCCTCAAATACAAGAATGCACTCCAGCCTACTCTTCATATTCTTTCTCAGGGCGTATCCTTGACCTAAAGACTGGAACAGTGAAAAAGGAAGGTCAACAGTCTTCTATGAGGATGTGCATGGGCTCAAGGAGATCATTTATTTGCCGTATGAGGTGAGAGTCAAGCTGAAGATTGTGATTTGAGATAGAGAAAATTAAGAGCTGAGGGTTTGATTTCTGGTTAGAAGAGTTAAACTCTTCAATCCGAGCTTCAGTTGGATTAAATTTAACTCTCAGGACCCACATGGGTGGTAACATACAATAAAGTGTCGGATAAGGGAAGTAAGTCCCTCCTGTGCCAGACATTATGATAGGTGCTTATGTTTGTCATCTCATTTCCCACAACTATCCTTTAGGGTAGGATTTATGGTTACTATTTTTCTGAGGGGAAAAAAAAACAGACTCAAAGAAATTAATTCCCAGGATTGCATGATGTCTGATACAGGATTTTATTTTAAACTCCAGAACCTATTTTTTTTCTCAGTACATCATGAGACAACATCCATATATTCAGACCATTCAGATAATTTCTGCTGTTTGTTTGTTTGTTTGTTTGTGTGTGTGTGTGTGTGTGTGTGGTTTTTTGTTTTTCTTTAGAAATTTGAGACTTTTTTATGTCCTTTAGTTAATATTTAGTGTTTATAAATTTTATACTGTACATTTTAGGATTCTGAAGAAAATGATGGTGGTACTTTCTACATAGGTAGAAAAGATCCCTTAAAGTCACAAAATAATTCCAGGTTGTATAATAGAAATTGACTACTTTGTTCTGAGAATAGATGAGTAGAATGTTAAGAAAGGATTCCTATGAAAGTTGCAAAACTGAATTATGGCTCTGGTTAAAGTGGCTTCAGATCCAGACTACTGGATTTGCCACTCACTATCTTCTGAGATCCTGAGCAGATTAAATTATTGCTTTGTGTTTTGATTTTATCATCTAATATTGGGAGTTATATTAACATCAACTTCATAAAGTTGTTATGAGAATTAGATGAATAAATATATATAAAGGTGCTTAGAATAGTACATGGCACATATTCTATGTAAGTTTTATCTATTATTTGAAATAAGAGAAGCAAAGTAGAGAGGATGGGAAAGAGTGTTCCAATGTGTGGACATGGCTAGTGGAAAGACATAGGCAGGAGCAAGATAAATAATAAGGAAATGCAGCAAACAGATAAGGTTGTGGTATAGAGTCAGCAAACCACAACTCTTTTTTTGTTTTGTTAATCCTCACCCAAGGATATTTTTCCATTGATTTCTTTTTAGAGAGAGTGGAAGAGAGAGGGAAAGCCAGAGAGAAACATCGATGTGAGAGAAGCACATCAATTGGTTGCCTCTTACACGTGCCCTTGACCGGAATCGAACCCAGAACCCTTTGGTCCGCAGGCCAATGCTCTATCCACTGAGCAAACTGGCCCACAACTTTTTTTTTTAAATTTTTATTTATTTCAGAGAGGAAGGGAGAAGAAGAGAGAGAAACATCAATGATGAGAATCATTGATTGGCTGCCTCCTGCACACACCCTACCGAGGATCAAGCCTGCAACCTGGGCATGTGACCTGACTGGGAAATGAACCATGACCTCCTGGTTCACAGGTTGATGCTCAACCACTGAGCCACGCCGGCCAGGCTCCACAACTCTTTATTTGTAAATAAACCTTTATTGGAACAACGCCATGCCCGTTTGTTTACATGTCTGTGGTTGCTTTCATGCTATAATGGCAGAGTTGACTAGTTGCAACAGATTATATGGCCCACAAAGCTGAAAATATCTACTATGTCAGCATTTCTCAACCTGTGGGTCGTGACTCCTTTAGGGGTCGAACGACCCTTTCACAGGCATTGCCTAAGACCATCAGAAAACACATATGTAATTACATATTGTTTTTGTGATTAATCACAATGCTTTAATTATGTTCAATTTGTAACAATGAAAATACATCCTGCATATCAGATATTTACATTACGACTCATAACAGTAGCAAAACTACATTTATGAAGTAGCAACGAAAATAATTTTATGGTTGAGGGTCACTACAACATGAGGAACTGTATTAAAGGGTTGCGGCATTAGGGAGGTTGAGAACCACTGTACTATATGGTCCTTTATCGAGATAGTATACTGACCACTGATGTAGAGAATTTCTGCATTTGAAAAACATGCAGAAAATTTCGACTTCAAATTTTTTTTTTAAATATATTTTATTGATTTTTCACAGAGAGGAAGGGAGAGAGACAGAGAGTCAGAAACATCGATGAGAGAGAAACATCGACCAGCCGCCTCCTGCACATCCCCCACTGGGGATGTGCCCGCAACCCAGGCACATGCCCTTGACCGGAATCGAACCTGGGACCCTTCAGTCCGCAGGCCGACGCTCTATCCACTGAGCCAAACCGGTTTCGGCTCGACTTCAAATTTTAGGACGGTTACAAGTTTTGGAAATATACCTGACTTCTTCACGCTTCCTTGTTAGGAGCATTGTTCAGTTTTCTGTATCTGGTTGTATCCAGAACCTATTATCTGGCTGTTAATGGATGACAAAGTCTTTGATAGTGCAGCTAATTGCTTTTAATTTATCTGTTCTTTGAAATAGGTGTGGCAGTAGCTCTGTGGACCCAGTTTCCATGAATAGACTGTGCTTTGTGAGGAACAGATGCAGGTGAGATTCTAAGCAGTTAAAACCAAAGGGATGGCCCAGTACCTGTAGAGTCATCACTTCAACTATCTTACTGTAGTACTTCCTTCAGCAGCCCTCATCCTAATCCCTCACTTTCTGGCAGTGTTTCCCTAAATTTTTAAAGCTTTTGATTATCGTGTTTAAGGAAGTTGCCCTGCCACTTTATCTACTTTTTTCTGCTATAGTACCTTTAAGTTGCTTGACTTTGGCAAGGGTCAGCAGCAATATGATGGTCACTTTGGGGAGGGAAATATCCAAATACAGTTATCCTGTTTTCTAAACATTTAAGAGTCTAAAGTTAAAGGTTCTAAATCACTGTTATCTTTTCAGTGTTACTGGGTAGAGTTTTCTCCTCACATCTCTAACTCTTCCAGGAATGGACTTGGCTCTGTAAAGGATGGGGAACCTCACTTCGTGGTGGTCCACTGCACAGGCTACATCAAGGCCTGGCCCCCAGCAGGTAGGAAAGTTGGATAGTGGCTTCTCTCTTCATGCAGCAGGTTCCTCAGAGTTCAAGAAAGTTAGCTAATATTTACCATATCCCTCGGGTATGAAATGTACTTTGGTATAAACTAAGAAAATAGGAAAGAAAAGTAGTCTCTTTCCCTTCCCCCCTTAAGGATTTATATTCCAATTGATGAGATGATTACATAGACTTGAAAATGGCTCAATGTTGGCTCTCTCACAGAATGTAGTTTTTAAATGTGCAAATTCATAATAATGTATACTAAATACCTAAGTTCTAAGTATTTGTGTTTAAAAATAAATTGGCCTTGAATACAGTTAATTTGGGAAAGCTTTCTAAATTAGGAGCAAGATTTTTCCCTGGGTGGCTCAATTAGTTGGAGCATCATTTCATACATGAAAAAATTTCAGATTTGATTTCTTAACTGGGCACATAAGTGGGTTGCAGGTTTGATCCCCAGTCAGGGCATGTACAGGAGGCAGCCGATTGATGTTTCCCTCCCCTCCTCCCCATCTCTCTCTCTCCAAAATCAATAAAAACATATGTTCAGGCGAGGAAATGAATGAATGAATGAATGAATGAATGAATGAAGTAGGAGCAAGATTTTGAGGGAGAAGGGAAGTGGCTTGATTGTATTGACTTATAAAAAGAGTAGTTTTTGTTAAGGCTTTAAATCAGGATGTGAGCAGATTAGTTTTACTAGAACTTGATGTCAAACAGGGAATGTGAGAAAGGTGGTTGGGATATAGAGACCAGCCTTTTAAACTAGCTTTTCAGAATTTCCATATCTTAGCAACTTTATTACTTCCTTGTTGGATGAGTATAATTTGGAAGTGGATGTTGTAGGGAGACAGAAACTAAGAGAAAAGAAGCAAGGTAGTATATTTTGGTAAGAGATTAAACTTTAGATTTGGAAAAACCTGGGTTTGACTCCGGCAGTATAACCTTGAGTAAATTGTTTGACCTTTGTAAAAAAAAAAATACCTCAGTTTTCTCATCTGTATTTTCTCATCTGTATTTTAGAGGCCCGATGCACGAAATTCATGCACAGGGCTTGGCCCTCACAGCCGCAGCTTTGTCTGGAAGGTCGTTTGGCTGTCCAGTCTAATTAGCATATTATGCTTTTATTATTATAGATACATACATATATATATACTTAAAACAGTACCTGGCATATATGGTAAATTCTACATAATTGTTTACCTTTATTCTTCTTTTAAAAATCCTCACCTGAGGATATGTTATTTTTTAAAATTGATTTTCAGAGAGAGAGAGGAAGGGAGGGAGGGGGAGAGAGCGAGAGAGAAACATCAATGTAAGAGAAAGACCTTTTGGTCTATGGGATGATACTCCAACCAAGCCACCTGGCTAGGGCCCTTTATTCTTTTTTTTGTAATATATATTTTATTAATTTTTCACAAAGAGGAAGGGAGAGGGATAGAGAGTTAGAAACATCGATGAGAGAGAAACATCGACCAGCTGCCTCCTGCACACCCCCCACTGGGGATGTGCCCGCAACCAAGATACATGCCCCCTACCGGAATCGAACCTGGGACCCTTGAGTCCGCAGGCTGACGCTCTATCCACTGAGCCAAACCGGTTTGGCATTTTTTAAAATGTTTTTATTGATTATTTTAGAGAGGAAGGGAGAGGGATAGGTAGATAGATAAATAGATAGAAACATCAATGAGAGAGGGACATCACTTGGCTGCCTCCTCCATGTCCCCTACTGGGGATCAAGCCCAAAACCCAGGTATGTTCCCTGACTGGGAATCAACTGGTGTCCCCTTGGTTCATGGGTTGACGCTCAACCATTGAGCCACACCAGCTGGGTGGAATTTGTACCTCTTAATCCCCTTCACCTTTTTTGCTTATCCCTCCATCTCAGCCATCAGTTTCTTTTCTGTATTTATGAGTACCTTTATCTTATCTTTTGGCACTCTATTGTTTTACACCTACATGAATTGTAAATCTTTACCTATCTGACTTTGAAGGCAGTTGAGTTTGAGATCCCTATTAAATCTTTTAACTTCCTTCCTAAAGGTGTCTCCCTCCCAGATGATGACCCAGAGGCTGGCCAGGGAAGCAAGTTTTGCTTAGTGGCCATTGGCAGATTGCAGGCAAGTATGAATTTTCCATATCTATATTATCTCTTTTCAATGAGAAAAAATCTCTTTCAGGACTTGTTCATGTTATTTTTCTTTTACTCTCTGAATACAAATGAACAGTTCCATAAAATTCTACGTATTTGTAGAAATATGGCATTCATAGTTAATATTGCTCCTCTTGGATTTAACGGAAGCTGAAGAGGATGAGAGAGGAAGGGAGAGCTTTTCCCCTTATTTTTCATATATTCAGCTTTACAATGCTGAATTTTCTATTTTCCACTAATTTCTTTTGCCTGTATACAAAAAAAGAGAGAGAGATTTTAAAAATTTTATTATTGCGTGACTAACAAGAGAGAAGTGAAATTATTTTGATTCTTCTCATAAAAATAGATAAGTTTCTTGGTTATTTGGGACTATAATTTCCCAGTCTGAATAATGAACACAGGCTAACTAAGTGAAGGTAAGAGGGTTTTGGGTTGAATGAATTTTTCTTTACAAAGTTGTTAAAGAGTATCCTATCTAATAAAAGAGAAAAATGGTAATTGGTGTACGACGATACCCTTTTCATTGGCTAATCAGGGCTATATGCAAATTAACTGCCAACTATGATTGGCAGTTAACTGCCAACTAAGATTGGCAGTTAACTGCCAACAAGATGGCGGTTAATTTGCATATGTAGGCACAATGCAGGGAGGCGAAAGGGAAAGCAGGAAGAAGCCCCCTGCCACTGACAGTGATTGGAAACCGAGGGGGGAGCTAAGAGCTGGGGGGCAGGGCAAAGGCGGCCCTGGGGCCGCCTTTGCCCTGCCCCCCAGCCATGATCGGAGAATCAGGCGCCTTTGCTGCCCTGGCCAGTGATAGCAGGAAGTAGGGGTGGAGCCAGCGATGGGAGCTGGGCACGGTCGAAGCTGGCAGTCCCAGGAGCTAGGGGTCCCTTGCCTGGGCCTAAAGCGGAGCCCACGATCGCGGGGCCGCTGTAGCTGTGGGTCCCCGCTGCCCGGGCCGGACGCCTCAGCCAGAGGCGTTAGGCCTGGGCAGGGGCGGAGCCTGCAACCGCGGGGAGCTGGGGGTCCCCTGCCCAGGCCTGACACCTCTGCTGGAGGCCTCAGGCCTGGTCAAGGGGCCGATCCGGTGATTGGTGATCGGAGGGTGATGAGGGTCAACTCCTCTGGCCGAGGCATCAGGCCTGGGTGGGGGGCGGAGCCGGGGATTGGGGGGGATATGATGGTCCCCTTGCCCAGGCCTGAAGCCTGGGTCAGAGGCGTCAGGCTTGGGCGGGGGGTGGAGCAAGCGATCAGAGGGAGATGGGGGTCCCCTGCCCAGGCATGATTCCTGGGCCAGAGGCCTCAGGCCTGGGCGGGGGCCAGAGCCAGTGATCAGGGGGAGATGGGGGTCCCCTGTCCAAGCCTGACACCTCTGACGGAGGCGTCAGGCCTGGGCAAGGGGCCGATCAGGCGATCGGAGGGTGATGGGGGTGTATGCCTCTGGCGGAGGCGTCAGGCCTGGGCAAGGGGCCGATCCTGCAATTGGAGGGTGATGGGGGTCAACGCCTGAGGGCTCCCAGTATGTGAGAGGGGGCAGGCTGGGCTGAGGGACACTCCCCTCCCCACACACACCCAGTGCACGAATTTCGTGCACTGGGCCCCTAGTGTGTGTGTGTGTGTGTGTGTGTGTGTGTGTGTGTGTGTGTGTGTGTGTGTATATATATATATATATGAGTAGGGCTAATGTCCTCTCTGATTGTGATTATCATTATCATTTTTTCCTTCCTGGATGAGGTGTGAAAGTTTTGAATTCCTAAAACTCGGTGCTTCATGTCTATGTAAATGACCATGAGGTGGTAGGAGATACATCTGTGGAGAAATTGTGCTATTTTATCTCACTTTGTCTTTTTACTTTCAGGTGACTAGTTCTCCCAACTGCACAGACATGAGTAATGTTTGTCAGCCAACAGAGTTTATCTCTCGACACAACATCGAGGGAATCTTCACTTTTGTGGATCACCGCTGTGTGGCTACTGTTGGCTACCAACCACAGGTGAGGAGCTGGAGCTGTTACACCACTGATACTTGGCCTCTTGTTTCCCCTTGGCTTCCTTGAGATTACTCAGTGATGTAATTCCAGAGATAGCCAAACATATCGGCCCCTAGCTCAGAGCTAACTTTATTCTGTCAGCTAAATTTATTCTCAGCTTCTTATCACAGTTATCATTCGGTCTAGAGAAATATGGAAGCCAGGTGGGAGCAGCAGGTCCAGCTATATACATTTTTGTTAATGATGTTAACGCAGATATTGGTGTAAAAGTAATAATTTTAATTAGTTATGCTATGGCCACCTTTTGGTAACTCATCTAATCACGTAGATGAATAGTAACCCACAAGTTATTATGATTTTATTTAGATTTATCATTCAGCATGCCAGGTAACTATGCCTCAGTTAAGTAAGTCATTATATAAACATTCAAAACTCTAGTGGCTAGGAAGCAGTTCTGGCTATGGCTGTGTGAAGAGCTTGGTGTAAAGGCGGTTTTAAAAAAGAAGAACAAAGTCAAAGGATTTATACTACCGGATTTAACAACTATTATAAAGCCATTGTTATCAAGACAGTATGGTATTAGTATAAGGATAGGTACATAGATCAGGAGACCAAAATAAAGTCTATTCTCACATGGTCAACTAATTTTCAACAAAGATGCTAAGAAAATTCAGTGGGGAAAAGAAATCTTTAAACAAATAGTAATGAGTCAATTGGATATCCATAAGCAAAAAACACACACAAAACAGACTCTTACAGAATTTTTTCGAAGAAAGTAGAAAATCTTTGAATCTTGAGTTGGACAAGATTCTTATATGACACTAAAAGCATGATTTATAAAAGAAATTGATAAATTTGCCCTCATCATATTTAAAATTTGCCCTCTAAATGTCTAAAGGACATCATTAAGAAATTAAAGGCCCTGGCTGGGTAGCTTAGTTGGTTGTAGCTTTGTCCTGATATGCCAAGGTTACTGGTTTGATCCCCGGTCAGGGCACATACAGGAATCAGTCAATGAATGCATAAATAAGTGGAATAACAAATCAATGTCTGTCTCTCTCTCTCTCTCTCTCTCTCTCTCTCTCTCTCTCTCTCTCTCTCTCCCTCTCTCTCTCTGTCTCTCTCTGTCTCTCTCTCTGTCTTCCTCTCCCACCCCTCCTCTCTTTCTCTAAAACCAATAAAAAAAGAAAATGAAAAGACCAGCCAAAAACTGGGAGACAATTTTGCAAATTATATGTCTGAAAAAAGATTTGTATCCAGACTATATAAAGAAATCTTTAGCCCTAACCGGTTTGGCTCAGTGGATAGAGCGTTGGCCTGCAGACTCAAGGGTCCCAGGTTCGATTCCGGTCAAGGGCATGTACCTTGGTTGCGGGCACATACCCAGTGGGGAGTGTGCAGGAGGCAGCTGATTGATGTTTCTCTCTCATCGATGTTTCTAACTCTCCTTTCCCTCTCCCTTCTTCTCTGTAAAAAATCAATAAAATATATTAAAAAAGAAACCTTTAGAGGTCAACCAAAGGATTTGTATGCATATAAACATAACCAATGGACACAGACACCGGGGAGGGTGGTGGTGGAGGGCATGAATGGGAGTGGGGTGGGGGGCAATGGGAGGATAAGGACACATATGTAATGCCTTAATCAATAAAAATAAAAATGAAGAAATCTTATAACTCATTAAGACAGCCAGTAATTTCAATGTACATTTCATTAAAGAAGTAATGTAAATGCCATGTAAAAAGATATTCATCATCATCAGTCATTAGTTAAGTGCAAATTAATACTACAGTGAGATACCACTGCATGCCCACTAGAATAACTGTAATTAGGAAGTATTCTCCGTATTACCTCATTTAAGAAATTTAATTAAAAGTTTTTTAAAAAGTATTGGCAAGAATGTGGAGAAACTGGAACCATCATACATTGTTGGCAGACATGTAAAATGGTAAAGCCACTTTGGAAAAACATTTTGGCAGTTTCTTAAAAAGTTAAACATACACTTATCTCATAACCCAGCAATTCTACTAGTATTTACCCAAGAGAAATGAAAAATTTTTTCACACTGATTTATACACAGATATTCATAGCTTTATTTTTCATAATAGCCAAAAAGTGAAACAATTTAAATATCCATTAACTAGCAATGGATTCTCAAACTGTGAGAATGCTGCTGAGCAATAAAAAGGAATATATTATTGTAGTAACATAGATGAACTTTAAAACTATGTTCAATGAAAGAAGCCAGACACAAAAGATTGCCTACCTATATTGTATATGAAATCTCTAGAAAAGGCAAAATTAAAATAGTAGAAAGTAGATTAATGGTTGGCTAGGAAATTGGGAGTAGAGATTGACCATAAAAAGGCAAAAGGGAACTTTTGGGGCAATGGACATGTTCTAAAACTAAACTGTGGTAATGGTTGCACAGCTGTACAAATGTACTGTAAGTTATCAAATTGTACACTAAGAATGAATGAATTATATATGTAAATTATAACCTCAAATCTATAAAAAATGTAATTATAATAAACATACAATGCTCTGAAAGGGAAATGCTCCAGAGGCCAGTTTAGCAGATTCCATCTTTTCTTTTTTCTTTTTCCCTTTCCACACTTATCTATAATCCTAGGATAAAAACAGGAGAAATAAAATCCAACCCCCCTGTAATGGACCAGGAAAGTTAGATGCTCATAAAAGTGTTGATCTTACTCTTCTTTTTCCCTTTTAGGAACTTTTAGGAAAGAATATTGTAGAATTCTGTCATCCTGAAGACCAGCAGCTTTTAAGAGACAGCTTCCAACAGGTAACTTTTTTTCCTGGTTTGGACTTGAGTAATAGTTTTAATAATCTTTTATCACATTCATTCCACAAGTATTTATTGACTACAGATTAATTGAGTATTGTGATAGGCACTACAGTTTTACATTCTGTAGTACTTAACCTGTATTTTTAAGGGACAAAAAAAGACCAATCTTTGAAACTGTGAATAATGTCCAAGGTATTTTAGTTTGGTTTTGGCTACTAACTGTCTTGAATCTAACTAGCTGCATCTCTTTAAAGTATGTAAAATACTCTATGCTTTACTGAACTGTGGATAGTATTAGAAAAATTCATTTTATAGTTCTTATATAGTTAACTCTTAATTGTAAGCTGACTCTTTAATTGTAATTTTCAGGCCCTATATCCTGAAAATATCTGGTGAATAAGGTAGTTCTTACTTTATACCAGACTAGTTAATTTTTCTCTTTATGCCGCAGTAGTGTCCTCATTGATACAATAGGTATGATAATAGTATTTAAATTTGGAGGGTTGTTGGGAAGATGAAATAAGATAATGCAGTAAAGCACATAACCCAGCTTCTGGAGGAAATCAGACATTGGCAGTGAAAAGCCTGTCTCCCAAGTACTCAGCATTACCAGTTCCATCCACTCGGCTGCAGCTTACAGAAGGATCACATTCCATGTATAGTCTCAAAACCTAGTCTGACTTGTGTGGAAATTATTCAAAGCTAAAGATACAAACCTTCAGTAGTGTGAGAACATACTGTACAGTATATTTTAAATCCATGAAATTTATCATTCTGATGTTTTTGGCCACAGAGTATCATTTTATCACTTCTGGAAAATGTTTATTTCAAGATAGCTTTAATGGCCCATATATACATCCCATATTCTCAAGGTTATTATTCTGACATCAGTTGTTGATATGATTTTAGAGTATATAAGTAAAAGTGCTTTTTAATGGGCAGTCTTCAGCTGCTTACTTAGTTACTGCTTTCCAGATTTTGATGTTTCTTAAATCTAGATGGACATTTTTTTTCCTCAGTGCATTAATTTAGTTATTATTTCCAATGAAGCTTCCTTTTCTTTATTTTCCTCATTTTGATTATTTCAGTGCTTTGTTTCGCACTTGATTTGTAAAAGTTTTAGACATATATTTAAAATGTCCCCGCCGAAACCGGTTTGGCTCAGTGGATAGAGCGCCGGCCTGCGGACTGAGGGGCGGGTTCGATTCCGGTCAGGGGCATGTACTTGGGTTGTGGGCACATCCCCGGTGGGAGATGTGCAGGAGGCAGCTGATCGATGTTTCTCTTTCATCGATGTTTCTGACTCTCTATCTCTCTCCCTTCCTCTCTGTAAAAAATCAATAAAATATATTTAAAAAATAAAAATAAAATAAAATGTGCTATTTTATTATTGCTAAATTAAGTATGTCCCATTTTCCTCTACACTTATTTTTCAGTCAGTTTGTAAGATCGGCAGATACTGCTGCCGCATTCATCAGCCAAAACATAAATGTTACCGTTTACTTAAAAAAAAAAATTTAAAGTGTAGATATTTTGAAGTACTGGGCTTATATGTCATTGGAATAGATATGTACAGCAATAAGCAGGTTTTCAGAACCAGTATTTAGTTTGTGAACAAACATAATTATGTTCATTTTATATATTATACAGTGAATACATTTAACTTTTAAAAGCTACTTACTATTGTTTAAATGCAAATATTTACATTACATTTTTTTTTATCATGTTAAGTGAATGTTGATTTTTTTAAAAGAAAAAGCACAAAACCTAGTGGTTGACATATAGAAACTACAAAATAAATATTACTGCTAATAATACTTTTTTATTGTTAGAGAATGAGAGTCAAAAGGTTATTTCCTATTAGACTAGAAGCTAAAATAATCTAAAACTAGTTTCTTTTGAAAAACTAAAGCAAAATAAGAACTAAAACCAATTTTGTTTAATTTATAGAAACCTTCATGGGTGCTGTGAGAACAGAACTGCTTAGGTTTGGGGGGAAAGCTAGGATTAAGGAGCAATGCATAAGCTATATTCAGTGTTATTAAACTTATAAATTTCTAGTTTAGACTTGTAAAGCTAGATCAGCATTATCTTTAAGGGGCTTTCCAAGGGAAGTGTGAGAACATAGTCTTGTCTTTCCTGGAAAGAGTTGTTATTCCTTTTTTATTTTGACTAGAGAGGTCAGGTAGCTCTGGGATTCTGGGAAGAAATATGATAAATATATCTCTGAATTATTTAGTCACTTAGTTTTCACTCCTCATACTGTTTTATTAGTAACATTGAAAGAGACAGTGACACAGGAATCTTAGGGTTATAGAGTGACACAGGAATCTTAGGGTTATATGGGAATTTTATTTTTTAATTTTCTAAGGATAATTTTTGTGAGTTTCACTGATAGCATGAAAACTTTTTCAGGTGGTGAAATTAAAAGGCCAGGTGCTGTCTGTCATGTTCCGGTTCCGGTCTAAGAACAGAGAGTGGCTCTGGATGAGAACCAGCTCCTTTACTTTCCAGAACCCTTACTCAGATGAAATTGAGTACATCATCTGTACCAACACCAATGTGAAGTATGTACCGTAAAGGCCTTTTTGAATGTTGGGATTCCTCCTGGGCCAAATCTGCTTACCTCCTTCTCTTCTACCTTCTAGTAGTAAATAGCATTAGTTTGAAGTTCCTCATCTTCCAATTCTTACAATTTGGGTAGTTCATCCAGTAGAGTAAGATTTTAATAAACAATAGATTAGAGACGAGGTTCTGAGATGTGAAAGGTTTGTATTTCCATTTTGTTTCAACCCTCTCTAGAAAGGATTTTGTTGTATACACGATTTTATTGCTCTAGTCTGGCAGAATTTTTCTCTACAGCAGATATCTGAAGACTCTTTCTATAAAAAGCCAGATAGTAAATATTTTAAAGGCTTTGTGGGGCATACAGTTGCTATTGCAACTACTCTGTTATTATAGCATAAAAATAGTCCTAGACGAATAAAATGAGCAAAGATATCTATCTTCCAACGAACTTTTATTTCCAGAGATGCAATGGACTGCATTTGCCCCAGGGACCATAGTTTGCTTTAGAGCATGGCTCCATCACTCTTTTGTTAGCCTCTGTTCTCCTTTATTCCTTGATTTCTTCCTGTTTGAGCCTTCCTTCTTTGTTAAATATACACACACAAAAAACAATTTTATTGAGATGGATTTCACATACTATACAGTTCACTTATTTAAAGTATACATATTTTTAAAGTATGTCACATGATTGTGCAACTATTACCACAATCTAATGTCATCTATCCTAAAAGAAATCCTGTATTTAAGTCACCCCTCCAAGTCCTGTGCAACTAATCTACTCTGTCTCCATAAATTTACCTATTCTAGCTTGACAGTTCATATAAATGGAATCATACAATATGTGGTTCCTTTGTGACTAGCCTCTTTCACTTACTATAATATTTTAAGGTCATCCATGTTATAGCATGTATCAGTACTTCATTTCTTTTTATTGCCAAATAAAATTCTTTTGTATGGATATCCCACATTTTGTTTATTCATTCATTGGTTGATGGACATTGAGTTGTTTCCACTTTTTTGGCTATTAAGAATACTGCTACGAACATTTGTGTACTAGTTTTTGTGTGGGTATGTTTTTTGTTTTGGTTTTTTAAAAAATATATTTTACTGATTTTTTTACAGAGGAAGGGAGAGGGATAGAGAGTTAGAAACATCAGTGAGAGAGAAACATCGATCAGCTGCCTCCTGCACACCCCCCACTGGGGATGTGCCTGCAACCAGGGTACATGTCCTTAATGGGAATCAAACCTGGGACCCTTCAGTCTATAGGCTGACACTCTATCCACTGAGCCAAACCAGTTAGGGTTGTGTGGGTATGTTTTTATTCTCATGGATATATACCTAGGAGTGGAATTGCTGGGTCATTTGGTAACTCTATGTTCAATCTTTTGAGGAACTGTCCAACTGTTTTCCAGAGCTGCTCTCCCATTTTATGTTCCTGTCAGCAATGTATGAGGATTACAGTTTCTCCACATTCTTGCTGTCCTTTTTTATTATACCTATCCTAGCAGGTGTAAAGTTCTTTTTCATTTAGTCTCTCTATGTAGAATTGGCTTTGAATCACCTCTTGAAGATCTGATTTTATAAATAATTAGCAGTATGACTAGCACCTGGTGATGACATTGAGTCTGTATTCTCCAATTCAATTATTAGGGCGTGTAAAGTTTAATTCTCTCTTAACTTAGTATAATGGATTGAGTTAGAAATTTTTATTAACTTAGGACTCAGGTACATATGTTTGTGGTCATTGTAGGGTTTTTTTTCTTCTTCTTTTTAATATATATTTTATTGATTAAGATATTACATATGTGTCCTTATCCCCACGTTACCCTCTACCCCCTCACCCCCCACTCATGCCCTCACCCCCCCCGTTGTCCGTGTCCATTGGTTAGGCCTATATGCTTGCATATAAGTCCTTTGGTTGATCTTTCCCCCTTACCCCTACTCTCCCCTACCTTCCCTCCAAGACCCGACAGTCCAATCAATGCCTCTCCGTCTCTGGATCAGTCCTTGTTCATCAGTTTATGTTGTTCATTATATTCCACAAATGAGTGAGATCATGTGGTATTTATCCGCTCTCCAGTTCCATCCATGCTGTGGCAAATGGTAAGAGTTCCTTTTTCTTCTTCCTCTTCTTAAAGAATACCTTTCAGCATTTCATATAATGCTGGTTTGGTGGTGATGAACTCCTTTAGCGTTTTCTTATCTGTGAAGCTCTTTATCTGACCTTCTATTCTGAATGATAGCTTTGCTGGATAAAGTAATCTTGGTTGTAGGTTCTTGGCATTCATCACTTTGAATATTTCTTGCCACTCCCTTCTGGCTTGCATGGTTTCTGTTGAGAAATCAGCTGACAGCCGTATGAATACTCCCTTGTAGGTAACTGACTGTCTTTCTCTTGCTGCTTTTAAGATTCTCTCTTTGTCGTTTGCTCTTGGCATTTTAATTATGATGTGTCTTGGTGTGGTCCTCTTTGGATTCCTTTTGTTTGGGGTTCTCTGCGCTTCCTGGACATGTAAGTCTATTTCTTTGACCAGGTAGGGGAAGTTTTCTGTCATTATTTCTTCAAATAGGTTTTCAATATCTTGCCCTCTCTCTTCTTCTAGTACCCCTATAATTCTGATGTTGGTACGCTTGAAGCTGTCCCAGAGGCTCCTTACACTATCTTCATATTTTTGGAATCTTTTTTCTTTTTTCTTTTTCGGTTGGGTCTTTTTTGTTTCTTTGTATTTCAAATCTTTGACTTGATTCTTGGGATCTTCTTGTCTGCTGTTGGATCTCTGTATATTATTCTTTATTTCAGTCAGTGTATGCTTAATTTCTAGTTGGTCCTTTTTCATATCCTCGAAAGTCTCACTAGATTTATCGAGGGTCTCACTAAATTTATCGGCGGTTTCCATAAAATTCTTGAAAAACCTTATAAACGTGGCCTTGAACTCTATATCTAGTCGTTTGCTTTCCTCCATTTCTGTCATTTGTGACCTGTTTCTTTGTCTCCGCATTTTTTATGCTTCCCTGTGTTGGTAGAGTGGTTTTGTGTGCTAGGTGTCCTGTAGGGCCCAGTGGCTCAGCCTCCCCAGTTACCTGAGGTGGACACTCTTGGTGTACCCCCTTGTGGGCTTTGTGCACAGTCTTGTTGTAGTTATGCCTTGATTGTTGTAGGATCACTGGGAGGAATTGACCTCCAGGCCAATTGGCTGTGAGAATTAGCTGTGTCTGCAGTGGGAGAACTTCTGTGCTGAAGACACCCTTCTGGGGCAAGACTTGCTTCAGTGGGGTTTTGGTGCTCACTGAGTCTGCACCCTGAGTGTGTCCCTTATGGATCTGAGGAGTTGTAATCCGGATGGTCCCCCTCTGACAACTGGGTACACTGGCTCTTGGATCTAAGGAGGTGCTAATTTAGCCTCTGCCTGAGGTTACACAACAGGAGCTACGAAGAGAACTGCGGATTCCCTTTCATTTTTTGGAGTTTGGAGGTACCCTGATGAGGCCCAGCTGTGAAGCAATGCAAGCCGCTGTGGGGCCTTGGGCCTTCTCTTGGAAGTTCTGGGTCTGTCTGGCCCAGCTGCAGTTAGGTAATTTTCAGGTTGCAAAGGGCCAGGGCATTCATATGCAAAAGCCTCTGCTGTAGCCTGGGTGGGGCGGGGTCTCAGGGAATCAAAGGGCGGAGCAAGCAGCTATGGCGGATTCTCAGCCCTGCCCTAAGGGGCCGTGCGTCTCAGTGTCCCGGTAATTGCTGCAGGCACCTCTGAGGGAAAGCCGACCTCAAGTTCCGAGTTCTGCCCGCTGCCAGACAGTCCAGTTTCTCCCCATATGAGTCCTGGGTCCCCAGAGACTTCCCGGAACCAGAGTTCAGAGCAGTCGGGAGCTTGTGACTCCCTCCCGATTCAAAAAGACAGCCGCGTCCTCAGGTGCTAGCCCCTTTCTGCGCACGCGAGCCTCCGTACCTCTGCACTTTACTTCCGCAGCTCCTCTGGCTCTCAGTGTGCTTTTCTTTCCTTCTAGTTGTAGAATTTCCACTCAGCCAGCTTTCCTGTAGTTCTGGATGATGTCCGTTTTGTCTTTATGTTGTTTTTTTGAAGTTGTTGTGGGAGACAGCAATTTCCCGGTGTTTATCTATGCCGCCATCTTAGTTTCTCTCTCTCTAGGTTTTTATTGATTTTGTTTTTGCATCTTTATATAACAGAACAACTATTGTTTTGTGTTTACATTTTGTTTAAAATTTGAAATCTTTTTAGGAACTTTTTTCTGGAAATAATGGCTTCCCCCATTTTTACATAGAGTTTTCCCTACCACAATTAATTTTAATTAATTAGTAATGTTTTAAAATAACTACTCTTTATAGAAAATTTGGAAAGTATTGAAAACTATAAGAGAAAGTAAAAAAAAAATTCCCTATCCAGAAATAGTCCTTTTTAAAAAAAAAAAAAATTTATTTTATATGTGCCTTGACCAGGAATTGAACCGTGATCTACTGGTTTATAGGTTGATGCTCAACCACTGAGCAACACCAGCCAGGCCAGAAATAATCCTTTTTATGTTTCAGTAAATGTACTTTCAGTTTTTCACTTAGGCATTCTAAAAACACTATATGTATATGCGCGCACATTCACACAACTAGGTACTGAATACCTAGGAAGAGTTAGAACCCAAACAAGAAGAACCCATGTGCCAGAGGACATAATTTATCTTTGTGCCATGTTGTCCATAGTGTGAATTATTTGTTGAATCTGAGGTCATAGGTTGCCTTTAGGATTGGACTTGAAAGGGAATTTATTAGGAATCACCCCACCTACAAGTGAATATATAGAGCTTTTTGTACAAGCAGTGTTAGATATATTTTTTCTCAGTTTTATCTTCTCTCCATTTTCCCAGGAATTCCAGCCAGGAACCACGGCCTACACTGTCTAACACGATTCAGAGGCCACAGCTTGGTCCCACAGCTAATTTATCCCTGGAGATGGGCTCAGGGCAGCTGGCACCCAGGTGAGAAAAGGTGGAAGAATCATTTATTGAACAGTGACTAGTCCAGGGCCGTCTGCAATCCCATTATTTTTTTATTTTGTTAAGCCTTTTCCCCAGATTCTTAAAAAAAAAATTTCCCCCCCTATTTCTCTCCTCACTGGCTTTAACATATAGGCAGCAGCAACAACAGACAGAACTGGACGTAGTACCAGGAAGAGATGGACTGGCCAGCTACAATCATTCCCAGGTTAGTGTATCTTCTTTGAAGAAGGACCGTGAGCATTTTTTAAAGAAATGTCTCCCAGTGCCAGTTAGAGTATAAATGTATCTAAGTGAATTTTAGAGTTATTGAATTATCATGTTAAACCTTTCATGGTTATTTTTATCATTGTATTCCACAGGTTTCTGTTCAGCCTGTGACAACCACAGGGCCAGAACACAGCAAGCCCCTTGAGAAGTCAGATGGTCTGTTTGCCCAGGATAGAGATCCAAGATTTTCAGAAATCTATTCCAACATCAATGCAGGTATGTTTCTTACTCATTCTCCTTTTAAATTCTTATTTTGATCACTTACTGATGGGTCTGCTGCTGCCCAATCAGTAGTCTTCCAACATTCCCTCTTAGTCATGATACCTCATGAGTAAAATAGGAACTTGCTGAACTAATATAGTACAGCCCCTTGACTGGCCCTCCCCCAACTCCTTTTGGTCCACAGATCAGAGTAAAGGCATCTCTTCCAGCACTGTCCCTGCCACCCAACAGCTATTCTCCCAGAGCAACACATTCCCTCCTACACCCCGGTCGGCAGAGAATTTCAGGTGAGCCCCATGTGTGTGTATTGCTTTAAGGGCAACTGATTGATTCATTTGCTGAGTCCAAGTTTTATTCTTCCCTAGCTTTCTCAGGTTATTTCAGACAAAGCAGTGGAACTTATAGGGCCTAGGATGAGGCGAACTGCTTTTCTTCCTCCTGTGTCTTTGCACTTTGCCTGTTGCCATGTTCTAGGTTCCATCTTTGTGTGTCCTGATCAGTGTGTGACTGTCAGTCTTTCTGGTCTTTTCCACATTCTTTTATCAAGTTTTCCTTAACCCCAAGGAAGTCGAGGGAATCTGAGAATAGCACTAAATTGTCCTGTGATTCCTAGATTCTGTGATAAACCCATCCTTTTAATCCTTTACCTTAACTATTTGTTCACGCCTAGAAATAGTGGTCTGGCACCTCCTGTAACCATCGTCCAGCCATCAGCTTCTGCAGGACAAATGTTGGCCCAGATTTCCCGCCACTCCAACCCCACCCAGGGAGCAGCCCCAACTTGGACCCCTAGTACCCGCCCAGGCTTCTCTGCCCAGGTAAAGTTTCTCACTTGTCTTCCCCTGGATATTGTTTTTTGTTTGTTTGTTTGGGCTTTTTTCCATATGTAAAGTTATTGTTGTTTATCTTAGGCTCCTTTTCCTCAACCCCCACCACCTACCTTCCAATTTTTATCTTTGTTAGGATCAACTAGATAATTAAAAACCATGGATAATCTAAAACTCAGAGTCTGTGGTGTTTACATACCCACTTTAAATCAGAATCGCTCACATAAAACATCTTGAACAGACATGATTTTCAAATGTGTTTTGGAGTAAATTATTTTTTTTAAGAGAGATTTTAAATATATATATACTTTTTATTGATTTTAGAGAGGAAAGGAGAGGGAGAGAAAGATAGAAACATCAGTAATTAGAGAAAATCATTGAGCGGCTGCCTCCTGCACACCCCCCCTACTGGGGATTGAGCCTGCAACCCTGGCATATGCCCTTGACTGGAATTGAACCTGGGACCCTTCAGTCAACAGGCTGACGCTCTATCCACTAAGCCAAACCCACTAGGGCTGGAGTAAATTCTAAGAGGCTTCCACTTTGTTTAGGACTATAAAATACAGGAACAAAGGAGAAAATTATGAATTTAGACACAGCGATGTCTATTTACAAAAAAAAGTGTTGAAAAGTCCCTATATACTCTATATGTATATCCTATATAATAAAAGCCTAATATGCTAAGTGTCCAACTGTTTGACTGTTCGACCAGTCGCTAGGATGTGCACTGACCACCAGGGGCAGATGCTCTGACCGGTAGGTTAGCTTGCTGCTGGGGTCTGGCAGATCAGGACTGGGTGAGATGGGCCGGACACACCCTGGCAGGCCAACCTCCCTCGATGTCTCCCTGCCCGGCCGGCCCTTATTGGCCCCAATCGGGACTGGGTAAGACAACCCCAATCGGCCCTGATTGGGACTGGGCAAGATGGCCCCGATCAGCCCTGATCAGGATTGGGCGAGACAGGCCGGACATGTCCCGGAGCCCTCCCACAGTCCCTTCCCTGCCAGCTGGCCCTTACCAGCCCCAAACGGGACTGGGCGAGATGGTCCCGATCAGCCCCAATTGGGACTTGGCGAGAAGGGCCAGACACTCCTTGGAGCCCTCCTGTGGTCCCTCCACACCCTGATCGTGCACTGGTGGGGTCCCTCAGCCTGGCTTGCACCCTCCCGCAATCCAGGACCCCTCAGGGGATGTCAGAGAGCCAGTTTCGGCCCGATCCCATAGGCCAAGCCAAGGGACCCCACTGGTGCACGAATCCATGCACCGGGCCTCTAGTATAATATGTTAAGCTAAAGCTAATATCCTTTCATAAGTTCATATATACTTAATAATATATAACATATAATATATAACATTCTTTATATATTATATAATAATATAAATATAAATGGTAATGTTTTACATTTAAAAAGCTAAAACCAAAAGTAGGCTCCAGAATTATTATTATACAATGTGACCTCAATTGTATAAAAAAATGCATAGGAAAATAAAAACTGGAAGAAATTATCCACCATGTGTCTTTGGTGGTAGAATTGTGATTAATTTTTAAAAAGTATTTTCTTCACTTTGCAAATATTCCTTAGTGTATATACATTACTATTATGGTGAGAAAAATGCTAGTTACTAAAAAATAAAAGGACATCATTAGAAACAAATGAATGTGACACAGACTGAAAAATAAAGTGATGCAAAGTGTTTATATATATACTAGAGGCCCAGTGCACAAAAATTTGTGCACTTGGGGGCGTCCCTCAGCCCAGCCTATGCCCTCTTGCAATCTGGGACCCCTTAGAGGATGTCCACCTGGGGGATCGGGCCCAAGCTGGCAGTCAGACATCCTTCTGGCAGCCCGGCAGCCCTCGGGGGATGTCCACTTTCCAGCAGGGAGCAGACCTAAGCTGTAGTCGGACATCCTTAGTGCTGCTGAGGAGGCAGGAGAGGCTCCCACCACCACTGCTGTGCTGGCAGCCATCAGCCTGGCTTGTGGCTGAGCAGAGCTCCCCCTGTGGGAGCACTCTGACCACCTGGGGACAGCTCCTGCATTGAGCATCTGCCCCCTGGTGGTCAGTGTGTGTCATAGTGACCAGTCATTCCCAGTCGTTCTGCTGTTAGGGTCAATTTGCATATTACCCTTTTATTATATAGGATACACACACACACACACACCATAGTGTTGTTATTAATGCTTCCATTTTTATATAACTTTACAATTTATAAAATGCTTTTATATAAATCATTTTTATTTAATTTTCACAACTCTAAATGTATACTTTTATTAATTTTGTAGTTCTTTTCTTTTTGCACTTTTCACAACTGCCTAAGGATAGTGTCAAGAGAGATTGGGGGTTAATTGGAAGAAATATGCATTAGGAAATGCTTAGTTTCACTCAAAAGAATCTAGTGATTGACAGAGAGAGTTGACTCTCATGGGGATTGTATGTGCAATAATCTTAACGTTCCACTTATTGTTCTCTATTCCTTTCTCTTAGCAGGTGGCCACCCAGGCTACAGGCAAGACTCGTTCTTCCCAATTTGGTGTGGGCAACTTTCAGAGTCCATCTTCCTTTAGTCCCATGTCCGTCCCTGGTGCTTCCACTGCATCACCTGGTGCTGCTGCTTACTCTACTCTCACCAGTCGTGGATCCAACTTTGGTGAGTTCAGTCCAGAAGATGGATAAAAGGAAAATCACAACACTAAAGAGAAAGGATTTGGTGGTTAAGATGGTTTGCTGTGCACTGAGTTCATTATGAGAAAATGCAAGGTATTTGCTATTTAAAACCTAGCCACATGGCCCTGACTGGTTCGGCTCAGTGGGTTAAGTGTTGGCTTGCGGGCTGAAGGGTCCCAGGTTCGATTCTGGTCAAGGACACATGCCCGGGCTGTCGGCTCAATACCCAATAGCAGGAGGCAGCCTATCAATGATTCTCTCTCATTATTGATATTTCTCTCTCTCTCTCCCTATCCATTCATCTCTGAAATCAATAAAAATAAATCCTATATAATAAAAGGCTAATATGCAAATTGACCAAACGGTGGAACAACCAGTTGCTATGACGCGCACTGACCACCAGAGGACAGACGCTCAATGCAGGAGCTGCCCCCTGCTAATTAGTGAAGCTGGGTTCATGGCTGGCTGCCGTCAGTCGGACTCCCCCAAGGGCTCCTGGACTGCGAGAGGACGCAGGCCTATCTGAGGGGGCACCCCCCCCTCCTCCCCCAGTGCACAAATTTCATGCACTGGACCTCTAGTAAATAAAATCTACCCACATGAAAAAGACCTATAACAAAAAACATGTAAAATATTATTAATTTAATATGCAAATTTATTCTAAAATGAGCAAAGGACTCTTTGGAACAGCTTCCTAGAGAAGAAAAATAATTTGGGTTGGGTTTTGAAATAGAAGAGGCATTGATTGGCAGAAAGAAGGGCAGGAGGTTTCTAGGTAAAATTAATGACTTGCATGTAGTTATGTGCTTGATTTTCCTCTCCAATGGAATTAGTAGATTGAAGTTTATTCTTCCTCACTAGCTCCTGAGACTGGACAGACTGCAGGACAATTCCAGACACGGACAGCAGAGGGTGTGGGAGTCTGGCCACAGTGGCAGGGCCAGCAGCCTCATCATCGTTCAAGTTCTAATGAGCAACATGTTCAACAGCCATCAGCACCGCAACCTGGCCAGCCTGAAGTCTTCCAGGTGAGAGGATGAAAAGGCTTTAGAAAATCAGAAATTTGGAGAGAAAGGGTCACGGAGGAGAGACAGAGAAGGAAGCATGCATGTATTAGGGTGTGAATGGGAGAAGACAGTGGAGACATGTAGGGAAAATTGTCATTAATAGGAAAGATTATGAATTTATTTTGATGCACAGCCTTTAACCAGACCATAGTTAGTGATGTGCAGCACCATGCAAAGATGTCTAAGAAAGTAATTATAGCCCTAATCAGTTTGGCTCCGTGGATAGAGCGTCGGCCTGCGGACTCAAGGGTCCCAGGTTCGATTCCGACTAAGGGCATGTACCTTGGTTGCAGGCACATCCCCAGTGGGAGGTGTGCAGGAGGCAGCTGATCAATGTTTCTCTCTCATCGATGTTTCCAACTCTCTATCTCTCTCCCTTCCTCTCTGTGAAAAACCAATAAAATATATTTTTAAAAAAAAGTAATTATAGCCCATTCAAGGAAAACCATTTCACAAAAGCTTGAGTACTATTTGCCTTGATTATAGTTATAAAGGTCTGTTTACCTAATCCTGAGGGGACTGCAAGACTGAGTGGAGTAATCTTAGGCAGAACAAAGGAAGAGCTAGTTTAAAACACAAGTTGAAAGAAGGCAAAACAGGTTTTGGTAGAAAACACAGAGGATAAGAGATACTCCATAATAAATTTATGGGGGGCGGTATATCAAATGTGACAAGCAGATTTTTCCACTTTTGAAAATACTGAGAACTGGAAAAGAGGGAAATGTGTGTGGAACTATAGGGGGAAGACATAGAAGGGAATAGGACAAAAGTTCGTCACCTAAAATAGTCAGAGTTGCTGAGACTAAGGAAAGCTAAGAGAACTCAGCACAGCAGAAACTCTTTGGGGACAGGAATGGTGGTTCAGGGGAATGTTGGGAAAGGAGCTTGATAAATGTAAGGGATCAAGGTGTGTGACCCAACTTATTTTTCTCTTATTAGGAGATGCTGTCCATGTTGGGAGACCAGGGCAACAGCTACAACAATGAAGAATTTCCTGATCTAACTATGTTTCCCTCCTTTTCAGAATAGAACTATTGGGGTGAGGATAAAGGGGTGGGGGAGAGAAAAATACCATTTGTTTTTAAAAAACAAATCTTTCTGTAAACAGAATAAAAGTTCCTCTCCCCTCCCTTCCCTCACCCCTAATGTGAACCCCCTTTCACTTCTGGCCTTTCCCTTGCCCTCCTGCCTCTCTGACATAATTTATAGATGAGATGGAGTAAATCCTCAAGGTTTTGTGGACCGTTTGAAAAATTAAGGCTGGGTGAAGTTAAAAATGCCTTATGTCTCCTGACCAGAAATTTGTACAGAGGTGATTTCTGCTAGGGTCAAGGGACAGATTAGAGAACCTGATGTCCACTATTTGCCTTGTACTGTGGCTTGTTTTTGGAAAGAAATTCTGAATAAGGCGGGGGAGAGGAGAAATGTCCTCATATTTGAGGACCATGAAACATGGTAGGTATATATGGGGCTTTAGGAAGTAAGAATATGTTCTTTCTGCTGCCTGTGAGCGGTTCCTCTGGAAAGAAATGTGAGTGAGGAAATGAGAGAGGTGTGTGTGTGTGTGTGTGTGTGTGTGTGTACATGTATTTCTTTGTGTATTTCTTTCTCCCTATTAGGGAGTTATGCAAAATTTGTCCCAGATTTTATCTTTGTCTTTCTCTGTGTTTTTCAAAGAGTCCTAAGGAGTTAAATCTTCCAGGTATTTTCTACTTAGTATTGCAGCCAAAGAGTATTTAAATAAATGTCTTTGCTGTACTTACATCTGTGCCCAGCCAATAAGCAGATATATAACATTTTCTGTTGATATGATTTGTCTGTCATCAGACATATTTAGTGATAAAACTGGGTCGTTACTGATTTTGGTGCTCTCACCTTATATGGAAGATCTGCAAACATTACAGAAATTGGCTGGCAGGATAAACACTTTCAGAAACCCCATACTTGGCCATAAGGATAATGCTGCATTTTTGTCAGAATTACATATGTGTGTTCCATGGAGGTTATTTCTGCATGGAAACTCAACTTCTTGGATTAGTAGTCCCAGTGAAAACCCTCACTGGTGCAGTTTGAACCAAATACCAGCCTTCTTGCAAAATAGCCTCTTATCTCATTCTCAAAGTATCCAGTCTGGCAAGAAACTGAGATTTAGGTCTTTTCTGACCTATAACTCTTTCCTCTTTGCTCCCTCTCAGTCTTGAGATTGGATTTTGCTTTGTAGTGCAAGTGTAATAAATCCATGTGATAGATGGGGCCTGGACTCTCATCCCAACAGGGTCACTTATTAATTAATTATAGCCATATAAATGTGGATACAGGTTACTACTATCACTCTTTACCTTCCTCAGGTAACAGTCATGTGTATCGGCCTTTTTTTTTAAATTGGCTCAGGCCAGTATTGTAAGTGCAAGACTGAATTAATAAGACATTTTAAATGTAGCCATAGGGGACTGAGGAGCACAGATGGCCTTGGAGAGGCTCAGAGAATGTCATTACGGGGTTTCCCTCCCTTTTGTCTCCAGTCTGGTGCCAGGTATTGGAGTGGAAAGGAGACAGTTTATTTTTTTATTCTATGTGCACACATACAGTATACATATATATTTATATCACAATTTAAGAAACCAAAATGTTGAGTTTCCAATAAAGTCCTTGTTTTTTAATAATCGCCTGTTTCTAAATGTGATCAAGACTATAATATTGTATAGTTATTATAGGGCTTTGGAGGAGGGATGGGGAAGGGAGGGAGAAGATGCTCTGGGGGTTTTATTTTTGCTTTTCCTTCAGGGTTTTATTTTTGATTGTTTTTTTTTCTTGTTGGCCATTTCTGTACTGCTGGCATCTGTGCTGAGCCTTACAGTGGCAAAAACAATGACATGTAGCAAGTATTTTAAAAACAAAATATTTTTCCTTTTGTAAACTTTGTGTTGTGTCATCTTGATTGCGGCTTTATTATTCCTTTGCAGCTCATAAACAACAGACTCCCCACAACTAGTTGAATCCATAGCTTTAGCTCCAAATATACAAACATAAAGCACAATGTGTCTATAATTTCAGAAATGGGAAATCATAGGGCTCTGATCACTCAGCATTCCTCGGTTGTCCTCCTGATCCTGACTCATTCTGAGTGAAGTTAGGGACATCTGACCGTGGGGTGGGATGGCGTTGGGGAATGCCAAAGTCCTTGTGAGAGGAGAGAATTGGGACTGGAGAGGAGTTGGACACATCTGGATTTCTTCCCCCCAGCACGTCCCCCTTTTCTGGATGGAAAGGAATTGGGGGTAGGGAAATTTAAACTATTCAGGTCTGGACCTGGTTTCCCTCTAGGTTCATTAGCGAATCTTACAATGCATAGGCATAAGCCTGTGTTCTTGAGAGTCTATTATGTAATCCACCAGACAATGAATCTAGATCCCACGTATTATCATTTCTGTTCCAAGGACCCTTTTCCTCTTCCCCCACATCCGTTTATGGAAGAATATGGAGTTTGGGAGTGTGGCTCATGATCTGTCACATGCCTGGATATTGGGGGAAGTATGTGGAGAAGCTCATATGACTGGACCTCGGTTGGGGATTTTAGTAATTGAGACAGATAATGTTCATCAGGCATCCCACCATCGGAGATTAGCAACAAATAAGTCACATGTGAGTTTGTCAGTGCTATGGCATTGATTCATGTGCTGTCACAAATTCCTAAGAATACTGATTTTTGTTACTTTTAGAACTGGTTTCATCTGGACTTTCTGGGCATATCCTTCCTCAGCACAACTGTATTAGGCTGAGAGAGCTATTCCTGTGCATAGAAGCAGTGACAACAATTAGCCAACAAGCTTATAAAATACAAATGATTTTGAAGCCTATGGCTTGTCTTATATACTCTTCTAGCCTTTTGTTTTTATTCATCTCAGACACAAATTCAAAAACAAGGTTTAAAGTTGTAGAGATGGGTAATAGGAAAAGATAATCCTCCAATATAATAACGATGGGAGAGATCAGGACTATATTCCTCTACCGAGAGAAGATAAGCCCTGCCTTGGGTACTGTGTATTGAGGTCTATTTTTGTCTGTCCTCGATGTAAAAGCAGCTCTCCACCCTGGCTTACTCCACTTGCATACAGAAACACTGCAGATTCCATGCCTCCTTCCTTCCTCCCTAATCCCCCTTCTCAGCATGTCTATCTCCGCCTCCCTCCCCTGTCCAAATTTTCCAGCCAACAGCTGGAGCTGACTTCCGCAATTCTGATGGAATAAATCCAGCAATCCTAGGCATCCGCCCACATTATCGACACTTCCCTGCAGAAACGAGCCCAGAGAGCAGATTCCCATCAGCAGGTAACATTTTCAACTTCCTAGTTCTTGGTTTTTCTTTCCTCCCAGTTCTACATTTTAGGGGTGTTAGGGATGTAGTGACTGGGGATCAAAATGAACTTCGTAGGCTCTGTGCATGAAAGCAATGATGCCCTTCTTAGGTCATTTCCTGGCCAAATAAAATCTGCCTGGATATGTTTAGGATTACTTCTATGACTTGTATGTTACATGGTTGTTAGTAAAAGCAAAAATATAGGAAGCCTTTACCCATGCTTCACTTAGGGTAGCCTCTGGGGTTTTTTGTTTTGGCCAAAGGTACCAAAAGGGTTAACATAGTGGGAAGTGGAGTGGTGCAGGGAGGTGGCAGCTCAGAATTTGCTACTCTGAGACAGCCCAAAGCCCGTAACATTCCACACATTAAATGCCCTGCTGTATATTTGCCAGTTTGCAAAGATTACATAAAAGTGGACTACAAATTCAAAACTTATGAAAGCTGTATGACTTGCTACGGACTGTAAATTGTTCTTAAAATGGAGGACGCGTAATTAAGCCACTGCAAGGAGTGAAGCTAGAGCAAACTACGGAAAAGCTGTGTATTTGGTCATAGAACACTGCTTTACTGTCTTACATTCTTTTAGCAAACTTTGGTTCTGAGGCTTTTTGTCTTGTGAGGCAGTCACAGAGGTTTTCGTTGTCAGAAAAATAAAAAAACCTTCCTGCCCAAAGCAGCTGGTTGAAATTAGGACAGTTTCCTGCCTGAGGAGGGAGCAGGAAGAGAAAGAAAGAAGCAAAAGACTAAGGAGACAGTAAAATATTTTCTCATAGTTAGAGAATAGGAAAAACTGTCAACTTTTCCCTTGTCCTCTCCTGGCAAGGTCTAGAAAAATTTCCGAACTTAGGCACGGAAAAGAAGAATGCCTTAAATGACCAGGAAGCAAAATGTGGCGGGCAGTCTTCCCTTTTGCGTATTATCCAACCACCATCTGCCCTGCACTTATCTATGTAACCTTGTCCATCTTTTTTAATCTGCTAGGAATATGGGAGGAGACAGGTGCTGAGCCCATGCTGATTGTCCATTTTCTACCCTGTTTCAGGTTGTCAGTGCAAGTTGTGTGTGGGTATGGAATCTCCCTAGGTCAAAATACTTAGCACCAGAAGTATCTGCACCCCATCCAAACCCAGACTCCTCCTGACAATCAGGTTTATCATATGGAAATCACCTTCAGTTGTTTTTCTATCTTCTTCATGAAGCCCAATTTTCCTTTGTCTCATAGTCGATAGGAAGAGGTTCTTAACTTCAGGCTCATGAACTCCCCAGAATTATTGTGTGTGCATGCATTTTTTCTGGTGCGAGGGATTATACAGTGGCTTGCAAATTTTTATTAGCTTCTCAAAAGAGTCTATGACTGCCAAAGGTTGAGAACCACCTGTCTGGGAAGATGGCTCTGGGTATTTCCTCCTGAGCCAGACTAGGACTTTCGTGGCAAACAGAAGAGTTGCCCCTAATTATCCCATTCCTCAGGATGTGGGAGCTCAAGGTTCTACTGCTGCTGCCCGTGGTGAGCTTTGCTCTATACCCTGAGGAGATACTGGACACCCAATGGGAGCTATGGAAGAAGACCTACAAGAAGCAGTATAACAGCAAGGTGCCTGGGGACCTAGAGGGGAGCATGGGGGGAGAGCTAAGTGAGACTTCCAGTCCTAGGTTCCAGACTCCTTCTATCCAAACACTTGAACCACTCCAACCAAGCAAACCTGCCCTTGTTCCCCAGCTGTTAACATGTAGTTTTTATTCCTACTCCTCAAGTCACCATCACATCCTCTCCCTACTTTTCTTAATATTTTTCTTTTGGGATGACTTCTCAGATTAATGCTATTAATCCATAAGCAACTTTTCTGTACATCTCTCCAGATCTTTGCATTCTATTATTTGAATATGCTTGTATATTTCTTCTTGCATGTTCTTAATAATCCCGTGATCATTTCCCAAAGTAGATTATATACTCTCTATTATTGTAAGTTTTATCTTTTCTCCTAAATACCTCCATAATATTACATATGTAACTTTGCACGCAGAACCCAGTCTGTGCCAGTACTGACAATGCTCTATTTAGGTGGATGAAATCTCCCGGCGTTTAATTTGGGAAAAAAACCTGAAGCATATTTCCATTCATAATCTTGAGGCCTCTCTTGGTGTCCATACATATGAACTGGCAATGAACCACTTGGGGGACATGGTGAGTGAACCTCAGCTCTTGTCCTACCTGTCCTGTTTGCCTTAGTTTCCTGATTATGCCTGGCCTCTCTCTTCTTTGTCCCAGACCAGTGAAGAGGTAGTTCAGAAGATGACTGGACTCAGAGTACCTCCATCCCATTCTCGCAGTAACGACACCCTCTATATCCCAGACTGGGAAGGCAAGGCCCCAGACTCCATTGATTATCGAAAGAAGGGATATGTTACTCCTGTCAAAAATCAGGTACCCTCCTGTCTCCTGGGAATGGGTATGTAAGCTGGTATGACCTCTTCCTTTTGCTGTTTCTTTGTTCTTAAGATACAAGGGCATTAGGAAAGGGAAGAGGAATTAAGGTTACCTCTCCCCATGCTAATAGCCTATTTCATCATTTAACTCATCTATTTTTGAACATTTAGGTTTTTTTGTTAATCCTCACCTGAGGATTTTTTCCATTGATTTTTAGAGCAGAAGTGGGGAAGAGAGGAGGAAAGGGAGAAAGAGAAAATGATGTGAGAGAGGCATCAATTGGTTACCTCCCTCACAATGCCCCAACCCCCAACCCAGACAGGGGATCAAACCTGCAACCCAGATACATGCCCTTGACCAGGAATCGAACCCTCAACCCTTTGGTGTGCAGGCCAACGTTCTAACCATTGCAACACTGGCCAGGGCTTTAGGTTGTTTCTGCATTTTTCTTTTTACAAATAGTGTAAGCACCTTGTGCATATAGTTTTGTATCCATATACAAATATGCAAAATAAATCCTCAAATTAAAATGAATAGATCCTTTCCAAAAAGGTTTTACTATCTACATTCTTATCAGCATGAGAATGCCAGTTTTCCCACAACCTTAACAATGTTAATTGTATGTGTCAACTAGATGAACAACTGATTTAACATTCATTCAACAAATACATTTTTTTCCCAGAATTTACCAGTATGTGCTAGGCAGTAGAGAATCAAGATGACTAAGACACACCTGTGTCCCCAAGAAATCCTCCATCTTAAAAAATAGAAAGAAAGCCCCGACCAGTGTGGCTCAGTTGGTTGGAGTATCGTCCCATGCACTGAAAGCTCACAGGTTTGATTACCAGTCACAGCACATGCCCAGGTTGTGTGCAGGCTTGATCCTCTGTTGAGGCGTACGGGAGGCAACCAATGGATATTTCTCACATCGATGTTTCGCTCCCTCTCACTCCTCTCCCTTCTTCTCTCTCTAGAATCAATGAAAAACATATCCTTAGGTAAGGACCAAAAAATAATAAAAATAAAAAATAGAAAAATTTAACACCTATCTTAAGAAGCACTAATGATAGCTAGCACTTTTATTATCCACATTTTACAGATAAGGAAACTGAGGCAAAAAGAGGTTTAGTAACTTACTCAAGGTCCCATATCTAAGGGGTTACAAAGTCAGTACTCTGCTATACTACAGCTAATGGAACAATAGTAACAAAAGTTATCAATAGCAATAACAGCAATAGAACAATGCAACAAATGTTAAATGAAGGGAAATAGGAAGCTTTCACAGCAAAGGGGACATGTATACTGGAATTTATAAAATCTGTGGAATTTCATCAGGCAAGTAGAGGTGAAAAAAACAAAAAACGTGAAGAACAATGACTGATAGTTTCTCTGTTATGCCTCTCAGGGTCAGTGTGGTTCCTGTTGGGCTTTTAGCTCTGTGGGTGCCCTGGAGGGTCAACTCATGAAGAAAACTGGTAAACTCTTAAATCTGAGTCCCCAAAACCTGGTGGATTGTGTGTCTGAGAATGATGGCTGCGGAGGAGGCTACATGACCAATGCCTTCCAGTATGTGCAAAGGAACCGGGGCATTGACTCCGAAGATGCCTACCCGTATGTGGGACAGGTGAGACAGCCCCACCCAGCTCTGTGATGGATCCTCCTGCCTCAGCATGATATTTGTACTAGAAACAATTCCAGAAATCTTGTTTTCTGTTACCGTATTCTGCTTTCTTACTGGGAAAATTGTCCACTAAGGCCAAGAAGATTCCCACATTCTGGGAGAATTTGGGGAGTTTAGGTTACCATAGATCCCATCTGCCTCTGTGCCCTGAGGGAGTGGGGGGAAATAGGGGGTAGGCTATTCCATAGATCTCTGACAAGGTCTCTATAGCCCTCTGTTCAACTGCCACTCCCATCACAAATCTAATTTCATGAATCATGTGGCTTTATTTTGTATGATCTCAGTGTGGGTTCTGGGAACACTTAAGCAAGTTGTGTAAGTTACCATGTATAAAATGAGAGAAAAAACAAGTTGCTTCATATTTGTTGTAATTTTAGAGGTCAACTCACTTCCTCCTATAAGACCCTTTAGCAATAGGAAGCAGATCTTTCTTATCTAAAATGAAGAAATTCTGAGGGCTTTTTATAGACAGAGGGTTGATAATATAATATGGGGTCTTTGCAACAGGAGCCTTTGAAGAAGGGATAACCAGTTTTAGTAATGACGATGGCTACTATGTGCTAATCCATATGCTTGGTGCATTTTCTCATTTACTCTTAACAGCCCTGTAAGGTAGATGTATCCTCACTTTGTAAGAGGGAACTGGCACGAGGTAAAACAGCATATTCAAATTCATACCACTAGTTTTGTAGCAGAGCCAACATTTATCTACCAGATCTGTTTATCTGCTGCAAACATTGCAAGGCACGTCTTCTACGCATAAATGCAAGAGCTGTCTAAGTCCTAAGTTATTTACATCTTCAACTTTGCTAGATAGATCATATCAAATATTTTTACCAAAGTATTTGGAAAAATTTATATTCCCACATTCAATGTATAAGAAATCCCATTGATTTACATCTTTTAAAAAAACTTATTTTTCAATTACAGTTAACATTCAGTCTTGATGTGGCTTCTTCTCTATATCCTTAGTTACAGGAGTTCTGTTTATCTAGTCTTCAGGTGATTCTCAAGGGTGGTTGTTCTATAACTTAGTTGGAATTTTGATGTGGTCATGGGAAGAGGTGAGCACAGTGTCTACTGACTCCGCCATCTTGACGGAAAGTCTCACATCTTCATTAGTGTGTTTATGTGGCCATCTGCATTTCTTTAGTGCATTGAATGTTTATATCTTTTGCCCATTTTTTTAAAAATATATTTTATTGATTTTTTACAGAGAGGAAGGGAGAGAGATAGAGAGCTAGAAACATCGATGGGAGAGAAACATCGATCAGCCGCCTCCTGCACATCTCCTACTGGGGATGTGCCCGCAACCCAGGTACATGCCCTTGACCAGAATCGAACCTGGGACCCTTCAGTCCGCAGGCCGACGCTCCATCCACTGAGCCAAACCGGTTTCGGCACTTTTGCCCATTTTAATTAGGTTTTCTCTTTCTTACTGATTTTTAGGGATTTAAAAAAGAGAGCCCTAACTGGTTTGGCTCAGTGGATAGAGCATCGGCCTGTGGACTGAAGGATCCCAGGTTCGATTCCAGTCAAGGGCATGTACCTTGGTTGCAGGCACATCCCTAGTGGAGGGTGTGCAGGAGGCAGCTGATCGATGTTTCTCTCTCATTGATGTTTCTAACTCTCTATCCCTCTCCCTTCCTCTCTGTAAAAAAAAAAAATCAATAAAATATTAAAAAAAAGATATTTGGATACTAATATTATGTGTGTTGTAGGTTGATGTTTGTCTTTTCACTCTTAATTTTAGTGTAGTAAAATTATTAATTTTTTCCTTTGTAGTTTGTTCCTTTAAAAATTCAATAACAGTGAGTTTATTCATTCATGTTTAGTCATCTGAAATGATGTCTGCTGCAATAAAAATGCTAAAAAAAATCTAAATATTAACAATAATGGCAGCCCTCCCAAGCTCACACATACTACAGGGCCAGAAGATGATACGTGCTCTTTAAAAAATCTTATTTCAGAAATCTTTACACTGAGGTAATACAAAATTCTTTATCTGTTTTTTAGGTTTTACAGTGTTTGCTTTCATATTTATATTTTTAAACTGCCTGAAGCTGATTTTTGTGTATGGTGCAAAGTATTCACTTTTTCACAGTGCTCTAAAATGGCAAAGGGAGAACAGACCTCTCTGAGACCAGTCACTGCCTCTGTTAGTTCACTAACGTCATTAAAATGTTGATAGAGTTTCTCACTCACCAATTCATTGCCTGTTGCTTTGTCCTAGTCCTTTTTCAACCATTTTCTTTTATTCCCCTCGCAGGATGAAAGTTGTATGTACAATCCAACAGGCAAGGCAGCTAAGTGCAGAGGGTACAAGGAGATCCCTGAGGGGAATGAGAAAGCCCTGAAGAAGGCAGTGGCCCGAGTGGGACCCATCTCAGTGGCCATTGATGCAAGCCTGAGCTCCTTTCAGTTTTATAGCAAAGGTAAGGAGCTGCTCCTATGGAACACAGTCAACTTATGATGTGGGCTTGGCAGCTTCTCGAAGGGCACTCAGCACTTTTAGTACTTCGTTTCCATATTCATACTGAGTCTGCCAGAGAGAAACTACCAGCTGCCTTGGCACAGAGCATCTCTGATGTAAGCCCTTCTGACTGGGATGGATTCTACAAAGGGTCACCGAGAGTGGGAGACCCCACAGGGTGCCCCTGGGTTACAGAAAGCTTTACTTTGATTGATTGTTTCCTAGGTGTGTATTACGATGAAAACTGCAATAGCGATAATCTGAACCATGCGGTTTTAGCAGTGGGATATGGGATCCAGAAGGGAAAGAAGCACTGGATAATTAAAAACAGGTAATGATGCAAACGCTACATTTGTCAGTCAGTCACTCTCCCTCTCTCCTCCCCTGCCTCCAGTCTTCCATTCTCTCTACTTATTTCCTTAGCAACATAATCCATTCTCATAGCTTTATTCATTTCTCCTATGGTTTTTATTCCCAAACTCAAATCACCAACTTCAGCCTCTCTTCCTTCTTTCTTATGCTCTATAGACTCATGTTTTCAAGATTACTCTTCCTAAAGCACAAATCAGATTACATCACTCTCCCAATCAGAAACCTTCAGTGTCTCCTCCACTGTGATGGACCACAGAGTCCAAGTCTTTCTTTAGCCTGGAAGTAAAAATAACTCAACTTGATCTCGAACTACCTTACCAGACATACTTCTCCCCTGTCAAGCACCCTACTTTTCAGTCATAAGACTGTAACACATGTCCCATGCTTTCCTGCCTCTGTTACTCATTTCACACGCCTCCACTGGCATCCCATTTCCACAGGCCCCAACTTGATCCAGCCTTTGGGCTCAGCTCAAATGCTACCTCTTACATTAAGTCTTTTTGTTCCTCTTGATCAGAAGCAATCTCCCCTACCTTTGAGACCTATAGTATTAGGCCTTCCATTTCTTGACTTTAAACTTTTTAAAGGTAAAACTGTCTTATTTATTTTGTATGCCATTAGTTCCTGGCACAATACTTAGTGTTTTAATGTATAAATGAGGGTACTAAGTATTTTTCTTGATTGGTCCTACAGCTGGGGAGAAAACTGGGGAAACAAAGGCTATATCCTCATGGCTCGGAATAAGAACAATGCCTGTGGCATTGCCAACCTGGCCAGCTTCCCCAAGATGTGACTTCAGCCAGCCAACCCTATCCTGCTCGTCCATTCCTTCCATGATGGTGCAATGAAGTGATGTACTTTGGAAGGGAGTGGTATGCCTTTCTTGAAGCAGATGCAGTAATACAGAGATTGTCCATTCAGTCTCCTCATTTGTTTGTGTATCAGGCAACACTCCTACTACTTTCCTTCTCTCCACCCAAAGCCTTTATTTTTCACTGTGACCACAGTAGGAATTTCCCCCCAATTATTATGCACTCCAGTTCATAAATCTATTTATCAGTTTTTGGTACAAGTTAACATGATACAAGAAATGTGTTTTCTTTTTCCTTCTTTGCATTTTTTAAGTAAACCTAGTATTTATCTTGTCTATAACTTAATAAATAGCTATTTGGTAGCATCTCATTTTGTGTTGGATACTGTCCTAGGTGCGGGAGACAAAAAGGTGAATAAAACATATTCTTATACTTGATGTGCTTATAGTTTGTTTGGAGAGATCATAACATAAATAATTCATCTTAATTCATTTATGTGTTCATTCCTTCAGCCAACTTCTATTAAGCGCTCTGTACTAAGAACTGTACTAAATTTCAGGAATTAAATGGATATAATGAAATTTCAATATTTAATTCCATTTTAGGGGGAACCAGATTTAGGGGCACATAATACTTAGGCCTTGAAAAATAGCTTAGGGCCCTCTGAAGTTCTAGAACTGAAACTTATGCTGTCACCAAGAGAGGAAATTGAAACTTTAAAAAAAAATACTTTTACTTATTTTTAGTTTTTTCTTTATTGTTGAAAGTATTACAATTGTCCCCTTTGTTAGTTTATGTTTTTTTTCCATTGACCCCCTCCACCCTCCATCCAGGCCTTCATCACTCTATTAGAATTTTTTTTTTTAATGGAAACTCTTTATAATAGTTTCCAAGCAGTGTTAATTCTAAAAGAATTTAGCAGGCTAGTAATAAATCTGCCTAACTGGTTTTACCATTTTTCACAAAATCCTCATTCTTACCACTAGAAAGAATTCAAAGAAAATGCTAACCATATGTCTGGCAGTATTTAATTTTATTCTATGCAAAATCATTTATTTTTATATGTAAAATATTTATTACCATGTGTTATGCAGTGTATTTTAAAGGCATGATGATGAAATATATTAGTAAGACACAGCCCGGACTTCAAGGATAGTATAGACTAGTGACAGACATACAAACAACTAATAATACCAACCATAATGAAATAAATACTAATTATGCAAGTTTAGAAATGAGTCATTCATTCTTTTTTTAAAATTTAATTTTGTTTTATTTCCTAAAGTATTACAAAGAGTATTACATATGTCTCCCTTTTTCCCCCCTTGACATTTCCCCGGCCTCCCCTACCCCCCAGTGTCTTGTGTCCATTGGTTATTCTTATATGAATGCATACAAGTCCTTCGGTTGATCTCTTACCCCCCCCCACAACCCTCCCCAGGTTTCCCACTGTAGTTTGACAGTCTGTTCAATGCTGCTCTGCCTTTGTATCTATTTTTGTTCATCAGTTTATAATGGTCTTTATTATCCATAAATGAGTGAGATCATGAGGTATTTTTCTCAGCTTCCCAGGGGCCGTCGCAGCCTCGCAGGGGCCGTCTCAGCCTCGCAGGGGCCATCTCAGCCTCGCAGGGGCCGTCCCAGCCTCACAGGGGCTGTCTCAATTTCACCAGGGCCGTTTCAACCTCACAGGGGCCGTTGCAGCCTCACAGGGGCCGTTGCAGCCTCACAGGGGCCGTCCCAACCTCCCAGGGGTCGTCTCAACCTCACTGGGGCCGTCTCAACCTCACCGGGGCCGTTTCAACTTCACTGGGGCCGTTTCAACCAAGTCATTCATTCATTTTTTTTTTTAATGTTTTATTGATTTTTTACAGAGAGGAAGGGAGAGGGATAGAGAGTTAGAAACATCGATGAGAGAGAAACACTGATCAGCTGCTTCCCACACACACCCCACTAGGGATGTGCCCGCAACCAAGGTACATGCCCCCTACCGGAACCGAACCCGGGACCCTTCAGTCCCCAGGCCGACGCTCTATCCACTGAGCCAAACCGGTCAGGGCGAGTCATTCATTCTTAATAGTACTTTAGATGAGTTTTCATTGAGAACAGAGCTTTGGAAGATCTGAATGGGCAGAGAAGACAGATGGGGAGTGGAGTGGGAGGAGAGAAGGCATATCAGGCCAAAGGTTCTCAGTGAACAAAGGCACTGAGAGAATTGTGTGTGTGAATGGTGAGGGCTGCGGTGGCTCAAGTATAGGATGCAAAGACATACATGATAGAGCTGAGGTGAGAAAAATAGGTTGGAGAAGAATCATGGAAGGCCTTGAATGCCTCCCATGTCCCAGGAAGTATATACATTATTTTACAGATACACAGGCATTTAGAAGGCATTTTTGAGCAGGAGAGAGACATGATCAGATCTGTATTTTAGCAATATTCCTCTGACAGTGGTGTAAAGAACAAAATGAAGATGCAAGGAAGTGGAGGAAAGTTGACATGTGATGAATACTGCACATACTCTACTTCTTTTCAAAGAAGGATCCTTCACAGAAAAATGACTCCTAAACTTTTCTGAAGCTTGAGTATGTGTTTGCAGATGGGGTGTTAGAAAAAGGCATTCCAGACCCAAAGAATAGCATATTCAAATGTGTAGGCAGGAAAGAGCATGGTTAGCATTTAGCATATATTTTTTCTGACCTTTGAAAGGACCAAAGACAAACTTGAGAGATATCAGACTCCCCACCAAGCAAATCTATACAGTTCTGTTATTTTGATTTGGAATATTTCCCCTTCTGCCTAAAGAGCATTCTTTAAAATTTCCTTTTGTATGAACATGTGGGCAACAAATAGACTCTCTTCCTATATGTTGTTGTGTTTATTTTTAGTGATATGCTAGGGGAGGAATGGTCACCCTGGGGGCAAAGTCCTACCCTACAACTGTTATTACTAGGCATTCAGGGCTTTTCACCCACATGGAGGGCACACTGCGAGTACCCAGCTTGGGTGAATGGGGAGGCTGTGCCACTGGATCCTATAGGGGACCTACTTCATTAGCCTACTCTATCAAGCCTGGGAGATATAGTAGCTCTACCTGATACATAGAAACAAGTACAGGGAAACTGCCAAAATGAGGAGACAAAGAAAGAGGCCCTGCCGGAAGCTGGTCCATCCTTGCTGCTTGACACAGTCGCTGCAGGAAAGAAACATCTGCACAGCATATGTTTCAAGGGACCTGGCGTATATAGCATACTGTTCTTAATATGTTTGCTCCCCTTAGCGCTGTGTGTTTTAACCAAGGTCACCTCTCCGAGAAAGGTTGTTTCCCCAGGTAGGAATTTTTCCCTGAAGTCAGGGAGGGGATGCCTCTCCTAGAAAGGTTGTTTCCCCAGGTAGGAATTTTTCCCTGAAGTCAGGGAGGGGATGAAACTCCTTAACTAAGTGCCAGGCGGGTAGTTAATCACTACAAACTATCATGCTTAAGCTACATAATCTTTACTCCCTGGAACGGAGATAAGAAACGCCCTAACCTTTGTAATAGAAATTGACAGGATTAAAATCAACTGGTATAAATACGGATGTAACAAGACAATAAACAGCAGAACCTCTCTGGAGATCGAGACCAGAACTTGGCTGGAGATCCTGGCTAGGCTGCTGATCAACTGAACGCTGTCTCCGTGTCATTCCTTCTTCGCCGACTCCGTCTACGCCTTTGGGAACCCCTGGACCTGCTGGGGTTGGACCCCGGCAAGGCCCCAAGTGAAAGAACAGAAAAAGCTCCAGAAAAATAATTAAACAAAATGGACACTAGTTACCCTGGCCAGTTTTGTTCAGTGGTTAGAGTGTTGGCCTATAGACCAAAGGATCATGGGTTTGATTCCTGATCGAGGACATGTACCTTGTTTGCAGGTTCGATCTCCAGCTCCAGTAGGGTGTGTGCAAGGAGGCAACTAATTGATGTGTCTCTCTCACATCGATGTTTCTCTCTCCCCCTCCTCCCTCTCTCCCACTACTTATAAAAAAACCAATGGAAAAAATATCCTCGGGTGAAGATAAAAAAAAAAAAAATGAAGAGAAGCAATCTAATAGATGCAGAGTTCAAAACACTGGTTATAAGGATGTTCAGTGAACTTAATGAGAACTTCAACAGCATAAAAATGGACATGAAAATTATAAAAAAAGAACCAGTCAGAAATGAAGAATAGACTGAAATGAAGAATAATTTACAGGGAATCCATAGTAGAATAGATGAAACAGAATCAAATCAGCAATTTGGAATATAAAGAAGCAAAAAGCACCCAGTCAGAACAATAAAAAGAAGAAAAAGGAGCTTCTGGCGCAACTTTAAGTGTACCAACATGCGCATTATGGGGATGCTGGAAGGAGAAGAGAAAAAGCAAGAAATTGAAAACCTATTTGAAAAAAATGACAGAAAATTTCCCTAATTGGTGAAGGAAATTGACATACAAGTCCAGGAAGTCAGAGAATCCAAAACAAGATGAACCCAAAGAGGCCCTCACTGTGACACATCACAATTAAAATTAAATTAAATTCCCAGTACAAAGTTAACCACTTGGGTAAATTAACAGAGAATTAAACTAGCATCAATATTATCCTAAAATTCAGAGTCCCTTTTCTTTAAAACTAGATAAGATAGTTCCTTGGAGAGAATAGAAGCAGCTCACTTTTAGGGTGCATGAAGCTAACAGATGATGATTTCAAAACCGGGGAAGGCGTTAGCCTTCCTTATTCTGCTTTCATTTCCCTTTCCCATATTATTCAAATATTTCCTAATCTGTGATGGAAGGGAGTTAGTGCAATGTCAGAGCCCCATAAGACCAGCGTGATTACAGTAGAGGTTGAAAGTTAAAATTTGTTCACAATTGAGTACAGTGATCAAGGATGTGTCAGATTATGGGGAATGCAACAGAAAGCATTTCTAGGAAACAGCATGATAGTAATATGCCTTAGGTGTACAATTTGGCAATGATATACAGGATGAGATTTCAAGATAGACTGGAATGAAGGCTGTTGAAATAATTTAAACGCTGTCAGCAAGTATTTATTGTCTACTGTATCATTGCACTATATACTGTGGAGTATACAAAATGAGTTAACGGGTAGACTTATATGGCAAAGAAATAAATAATTGTAATATTAGGTAGAAAATTAAGGGTATGATTTCTCTGTCCCCAGAATCTCTGATCTGCCACAAGAGTGCCTCAAAGCAATGCAGAGGCTGAAAAAAAAGACATCTGGTTGGAGATTTTAAAAAGGTTTTTTGAAAAAAGTGTCTTCTGAGATGAGCTATGAAGCTTGAGCAGGATTTCAAGAGGCAGAGAAGGGAAGGAAGTTCCAGACAGTGGGAAAACACTACTTTTAAAACTGGGTTCAATCCCAGGTCAGCAACTAGTTCTGTCCTCTTGAACAAGTTATATAGTCTCTTAGAACTTTAATTTCCCTTGTATAAAATGAGGATAAGAATTGTACCTACCTCATAGTGTTGTAAAGTTTTAATAATAATACAGATTCATTGACATATAATCGGTGTCCAAAATTTGTTAGCTGGGACTGTTAAAAATTATAAAGTGAGTGAAAAAGTGCAGAGGATAAGTGTGGATGTTCTGGAAACATGAAAACTAGTTGCTTTGAGTATAAGGTTTATGTGTGAGTATAGATGGCTTAGTCTGTTTGGGCTGCTATAACAAAATACCATAAACTGGGTGGTTTCTAAACAACAGAAATTTACTTTTCACAGTTCTGGAAGTTGGGAAGTCCAAGATCATGACTCTGGCAGATTCAGTTCCTGGTGTGAACCCCTTCCTGGTTCATAGATGGCTGTCTTTTTGTAGAAGGGCCAAGGGGGCCTCTTGTATAAGGGCAATAATCCCATTCATGAGGGCTCCACCCTGGAAACCTAATCTCCTAATAAGGCCCCACATCCAAATACCTTCACAATGGAGATTAGGTTTCAAAATCTGAATGGGGGAGGGTGGAACGTCCAACCCTCAGACTATAGCAATAGTGAAGATGAAGCTGTAAAGTATAGGGTGATATGTTTTTTAAAAATTTGATTTTATTTCTTTAGAATAGTTTTAGGTTCACAGCAAAATTGAGACGGTAAAGAGATTTCCCATATACCATCTGCCTCCACACAAGCGTAGCCTCCCCCATTATCAACATTCCCCATCAGAGCGGCACATTTGTCACAAAGGATGAACCTACACTGACACATCATAATCACCCAACGACCATAATTTACATTAGGATTCACTCTTGGTGTTGTACATTCCAAGTGTTTGGACAGATGTATAATGATATGTATCTACCATTATAGTATCATACAAAGTAGTTTCACTGCCCTAAAAATCTTTTGTGCTCTGCCTATTCATCCCTCCTTCCCCTAACTCCTGCCAACCTGATTTTTTTAGTGTCTCCATAGTTTTGCCTTGTTTTGGACTTGTATAGTATATAGCCTGTTTAGATTGGCTTCTTTCATTTAGTAATGTGAACTTAAGGTTCCTCCATGTCTTTTCCTGGTTTGACAGCTCATTTCTTTTTAGTGCCAAATAATATTCCATTGTCTGGATGTACCACAGTTTATTTATCCATTCACCCACTGAAGGACATCTTGAGGGCTTCCAAGTTTTGGCAAATATGAATAAATCTGCTATAAACATCTGAGTGCAGATTTTTGTGTGGACATAAGTCCCCCCCCCCAATAAAACATGAAAATGTTTATGTCATATCTACACAATTTAAGTGTCAGCTATAATAAATGCTGTATCTTTTAAACAAGTTAGAAGGATAAGGAATGTTATGTTCAATCTGTACATTCTCTCTGCAGCATTAGCGTGGAAGACTGACGTTTAAATTGGGCAATCATAGATGGGAATTTCCTGATCATCTCCAATGGACGCAATTTTTGAGCCATTTCCATTGTATTTTACTCCCCAGACCTGATCCTGGTGGTCGAAGAAGGTGTGAACACAAGTCTTCGTTCCAATGTCCTAGACTTTCACACTCTTGTCAGATGAACGGGAAAAAAAGTGAGTATTGTCAGGATAGAACGCTACATTCAGCACCCAGGACACTGGTGCCAGGACTCAGAGTGCCAGCTAAGTTGGGGTGTTGTACATCGTAGATCTTGTTGTAGCCATCATCTGAAGCAGTGATGAGGAGCTTGGAATCTGGGGAAAAGGTCAAGGAGCGAATGGACATGGCATGGCCTTCCAGCATGTGCAGCAGTATCCCGGTTGCAATATCAAAAATATTAATGATCCCATCTATGGTCCACCAGCCAGATACCTCCCATCAGGACTATAGGCAATGCTAAGAATGAATTGTCCAAAGAATATTCCTTTTTCCCACTTTCCACTTAAAAAATGTTCACTTTCCCCACATGAGTTCCTGTGGCCAGATACTGGGAATCAGGAGAAAAGGCCAAAGTCCAGGCATCCACCCATCCTGCATCTATGGACTTTATCTGTTTGCCATACTCCCAAGTCCCAGAGACAAATGTGGGCATCGAGAGAACTGGATGCACTGATGGACAGCGTGTGGCTGATGTCCACAGACACCATGCTCAGCTGACGTCCCTCCAGACTCCACTGCAGGTCCAGCCTCTCATCACGCCATTTCCACACTTTCACCAGGTCACCCAGGGACCCTATGACCACTGTCTCAGAGTTTTCTTTCTTGTTTGTCCCCCAGGCCACTAAGTGACATCATCATGGGCTTGCTCTTGTTTGAAGAGAATACTATACTAGTTGGTCATTTCCTTAGCCAAGGATGAAGGGCCAAAGGCCAGACATCTCGCCTCACTGCCCCCTCACATAGCACAGGCGCATGTCTAACCTGGACATACGTTTTTAACTTTTGGACAAATACTAAGGAGCAGAAGACAGCCGAACAATGATTTCTCTCTCATCACTGATGTTTCTTTCTCTCCCTCTCCCTTACTCTCTGAAATCAATAAAAAATATATTTTAAAAAAACATTAGGGAGCTCACAAAATCTCTGGGAAAGTCAAAAAGCCAGTCAGGCTTGGAGATCAAGTAACCAGGAACATTACTTAAACCACAGAGAGAGAGATGCTCAACCTAGGATGCTACTGAACGAAAACACAGTTGACATGAATACTACAACTCATATTGAGAGACGAGTTGGGAGCCAAAAACAGGTTTACAGGCTTTATTAGGGGAAAAAGACCTGCCGGGCTGTTTCGCAATGGGAGAGCAGCAACCGGTGCAGAGGTGAGCATGCCTTTTGAGGGGAGGAATGGGAGCACACTGATTGATGGCTTAATGTATGGTCCATATAGGAGCAAGGGCTTAGGGCAGTGGTCGGCAAACTGCGGCTCGTGAGCCACATGCGGCTCTTTGGCCCCTTGAAGGTGGCTCTTCCACAAAATACCACCACGTGCGGGTGCACACGTACAGTGCGATTGAAACTTCGTGGCCCATGCGCAGAAGTCGGTATTTTGTGGAAGAGCCCCACTCAAGGGGCCAAAGAGCCGCATGTGTCTCGCGAGCCGCAGTTTGCCGACCACTGGCTTAGGGTATTTGGCAGGTGTTGATTGGTGGTTCAATGTATAGTCCATATAAGATACATGGTTAGTCACTCAGGTATTTCGGGCTGCAGGTATGGTTAGGCAGTCACTCAGGTATTTCTGGGCTGCAGGTTAGATCATACTCCGCCCACCAGTTGGGGGAAGGGAGGATCTATCACGTACAGTTAACACAGGATCAGATGGCCAGAAAATCTGCTGCTGCTGCTCATTTCTACCATTATTTCTCTCTTTCTCTCTTTACATTTTTTTAAAACATTCATTTTTTAGAGAGAGGGGAAGGGAAAGGGAGAGAGAGAAAAACATCAATGTGAGAGAGAAACCAATCGGAAAATTGGTGATTTTAGGTAAAGTGAATTACCAAAATGATGAAGGATTAAAGGGTGAACTTAAAGGTACTGCTCTTATTTTACTGAGTAGGTTCTACTGATCTCCTGTACTGGGGGCTCTTTTGATGCCTAGTGTACCCACTTTGTCTCCAAAACCATAGAGATAGGGCTGGAGGCAGGTGACCTCGCAGATTTTAAATGAAACTGAAATGAAAGTTCACTTCCTCTTCGTGGATAACTCATGTGACAAGTTCCAATTTCTTTTTAAAGTCAAATTTAGCTGAAGTCTCTTCGCTGCCTTTGAAATCTTTGGAGAGAGACCACCTTCAAGCATTCTTAATATGGGAGCACCCGCTGGTTCCAATATGTATGTACTGTCTGGGTTTTGTTTTCTCGCATTTGGTCTTTAAACCCTTTCTGTTTTCAGCTTGCTCTGCCTGCCAGGTTTTAAATCTTTGGTTTCAGGAAGTAAACTAAAAAATCAAATGGCTCAATTTGCCTCTTTGCTTTTGGACTAAAAGGAATTTATTTTTGAAAAGTTAAATGTGTGCTGGACATCTAAGCCTGAGGCTGAAATGTAGTTTTCTTTGGCGTATAATTTGAAGATTTACATGGTTACAATTCCAATTATTTTGAATTAAAAAGAAACGGAATTAAAAGGACAATCCAGTTTGAGAAAGGGTTAGTCACTGAATTTCTGTTAAAATGTTTTTTTATTAAATAGATAAGTGGTGTTTTCAAAAGAAGTTAATTGCTTCCTTTGAAATCAATATTTTGATTGCTGGGGGGAAAGTTTAAAAAATTAACTCAATAAAATGACCTTTGGATGTGAAAAGAATACTTGGGAGTTGTCTTTTAACTACCTCTAAATGTTGTGAATATTTAAATCGGCCAGTTAAGAAGAACACACATTCAAAAATTCTGAGAATAAATGATTTTTCCGAGGTTTGCCTTCCCCTTAATAAGAAAAGAGGATTTCCCTTGATTAGATTTGTTGGCAAATCCTGGAAAGTCCCTGCTTCCTGCAACAATGTCAACCCTGAAAGTGAGTTTGGTTTACCAAATACCAGGAAATTTCTGAAAATCACTTTTTAAAGAGCTAATAAGCATTAGTAGTAGCATTTCTGGCATAAATCTGCAGTTATTCCCTGTGACTATACAGGGTGGGGCAAAAGTAGGTTTACAGTTGATTGTATGGAAAATAATACAATAATTCACAAAAATAGCACAAAAATAAATTTTGTACATGAAACAGTGTTTATTACAAGAATAAACTCTGTACATGAGTTTATTCTTGTATTATTATTTATTACTTAGTTATTGTATTATTTTCATACGAACAACTGTAAACCTACTTTGCCCCACCCTGCATATCCTCCCAAACTTTTCCTGTGTAATTCTGATTTGCAGTATTCTGTCCCTTTGACAGACTTTGCATTGCTATTTTTTGTTACGAAAGATATGGTCACAATAGATGCAGCTAACAGCTACTCTTCCGATGTGACCTTTCCTTTCACAGAATGAAATGGCTGCTCCTGGTTCTCCTGGGGTGCTCCTCTGCCATGGCACAGCTGCACAAAGACCCCACGCTGGATCACCACTGGGATCTCTGGAAGAAAACCTATGGCAAGCAATACACAGAAGAGGTAGACGGGATTGCCAATTGAGCGATCTGCTTTTATTCCAGTGCTCTGTGCTTTATCCCTCTCAAATTATATTCTTACAAGCAGTGTTTTCAATAAATGTTCCGTTCACATTTCTTGCCAGATTCTGCTCTTGGTACAGCAGGAAACAAAAAAAACTAAAGTTCCTGTTTTTATAGAGCTTATACCCTAGTAGGAGAGACAGGAAATAAGTCAATAAGTAAGCAGGTATATAGTATGTTAAACGGTGATAAGTGAAGTAGAGAAAAACAAAGCGAGGCATGGAGGGTAGGAAGGGCCCTGGGTGATGGCTGGGGGAGGCTGGGAATGATTATTCTATAGGACAGTCAGGGAAGGCCTCACATACTGGTATAAGGTGACATTTGAGCAGAGAATGGATAGAAGCCAGGGAGCAAGCAAAGTGGATAACTAGAGTGAAGGTCCCAGGCCATGAGGAAAGAGTACATGTTTGGGAAATAAAAGACCCTGATTTCCGCCCCTGGCAGATGGAATGCCAGATGTTGTTTCTTGACTCTCACTTCCCACTTTGTACTCTTGTTTTTATTTCAAAACATACTTATTGATTTTGATTTTAAGTCCTTAACCCTAGTGCTCCAAATAACTAAGTCCTGTAACTACAGGGTGTCCCCCCAAAAGGTATACATACTTTGAATAATTATAAAGGCAGTATTTATTAAAATACATTTCATTTTCAAAATGTAGTAGAACCGACAGACATTGTATATATACATTTTGTGGGACACTCTGTACATAATACTAATGAGTTTGTAGGCAAACATGCAATTACTTATTTGATATATCATTTCTGTATAAAAAGATACTTTGAGTAGAACATGCACTCTGAGTTGTTTTCTTGGAACGATGAACTTCACCCTCACTCTAATTTCCAAGTCCACTAGAGTTAGATGTGCAGATGGCACCACTGTCTGGTTAAATTAAAGCTATCTCTCTTTTTAATGATTTCACTCCCTAAGGAGAAATAAAAATGACTTTCCATTGGTATCTTACCTTAATTTATTTAATTATCCTACTTTACTTACCTCAATAAGTTCATTTCTTGTTTCCTTTCCTATACTTCATTATATTTATTTTTCTTTATTCAGTTTTTTCAATTCTAGTGGTTTAGAATAATAAATACCAGAAGAAAATGGAGAAATAGCTTCAAATCACTAAAGAAACATAGCTAGAAATATATAATCAGTTAAACTATCTTTCAAGATTGAGGGCAAAAAAAATTTTTTTAAACCTGTAAAGATTTCATGAATTTACTACCTACGGAGGATATACTTCAACCAATAGCACTTTGTAAAAAAAACCAAAAAAAAAACTCTTTAGCAGATTGAAGAAGTTCATTATATATCATAAAATAATATTAATCACATCCAGCAATTAAGAGCAAGAATTAAGATTAATATACAGTTTTACCCGTTATATTGAATATATTCATTTATTTAGATGCCCCCTTGCAGATCCGCATTTGGTAGAATGCTTCATAATATGTTTATTTTCATTACTGAACACTTATTTGTGCAGGATTCAGTACAACTATGTTCTTTTTCCTTACATATTAGAATGAGGAAGTAACACGACGTTTCATCTGGGAAAAGAATCTGAAATTTGTGATGCTTCACAACCTGGAGCATTCAATGGGAATGCATTCATATGATTTAGGCATGAACCACCTGGCAGACATGGTAGGTAAACCACAGATAATCCTACTCTTATCTCTTGGTAAGCATGATTTCTGTCTTTCAAAAGCAAATTGAAAGTAAATGACAAAGGCCAGTTATTTACATGTACGTTAGTTAGAAAAATGCAGAATTTAAAGACAAGAATTTGTACAGATTCCTTTAGTCCTACTGTGACCACTTTCCTTAACAAATCCCTTCTTTATTTTAAACTCATAGACTACTATTGTTTTTAGTTTTTATTAATTTTAGAAAGCATTGCCTAATTTTTTAAAGCCTGATAAGACTACTCACAATCTTGTAGTTACCATACTCATGTAAGTCTAAATTGACAATTTAATATGATCCACCTGCTTTCTTAATTGGGGAATGCAGGGATGTAATATCACACAAAAAAAATCTCCCATTTTAGACTCTGAACTACCCTGCAAAACTGCACCACTGTGGCCAAAATTAAGAATCATAGGATCATTTGAGATCTTGTTCCTTGGAATCACCGTACCCCTTGGAAGGGAACATCCTAGGTAGATTAAATTCCCACTTAAATGTTGGACTCTCCTTTGTAATGCTTTCTCACAAGAAAGACCAATTCAGTTCACTTTTTAGACAGCTCTTTTATAGAATTACTAGGGGCCCGGTGCACGAAATTCGTGCACTGGGGGGGGGGTGTCCCTCAGCCCAGCCTGCCCCCTCTCACATACTGGGAGCCCTCAGGCGTTTACCCCCATCACCCTCCAATCGCAGGATCGGCCCCTTGCCCAGGCCTGACGCCTCTGACAGAGGCGTCAGGCCTGGGCAGGGGACCCTCATTTACCCCCATCACTGGTTCTGCCCCCAGCCCAGGCCTGATGCCTCTGGCCCAGGCATCAGGCCTAGGCAGGGGACCCCCAGACCCCTCCGATTGCTGGCTCTGCCCCTTGCCCAGGCCTGATGCCTCCGCCAGAGGCGTAGACCCCCATCACCCTCCAATCGCCTGATCGGCCCCTTGCCCAGGCCTGATGCCTCTGCCAGAGGTGTCAGGCTTGGACAGGGGACCCCCATCTCCCCCCGATCACTGGCTCTGGCCCCCGCCCAGGCCTGAGGCCTCTGGCCAGGAATCATGCCTGGGCAGGGGACCCCCATCTCCCTCTGATCGCTTGCTCCACCCCCCCACCCAAGCCTGACGCCTCTGACCCAGGCTTCAGGCCTGGGCAAGGGGACCATCATATCCCCCCAATCCCCGGCTCCGCCCCCCGCCCAGGCCTGATGCCTCGGCCAGAGGAGTTGACCCTCATCACCCTCCGATCACCAATCACTGGATCGGCCCCTTGACCAGGCCTGAGGCCTCCAGCAGAGGTGTCAGGCCTGGGCAGGGGACCCCCAGCTCCCCGCGGTTGCAGGCTCCGCCCATGCCCAGGCCTAATGCCTCTGGCTGAGGCGTCTGGCTCGGGCAGCGGGGACCCGCAGCTGCAGCGGCCCCGCGATCGTGGGCTCTGCTTTAGGCCCAGGCAAGGGACCCCTAGTTCCCGGGACTGCCAGCTTCGACCGTGTCCAGCTCCCATCGCTGGCTCCACCCCTATTTCCTGCTATCACTGGCCAGGGTGGCAAAGGCGCCTGATTCTCCGATCATGGCTGGGGGGCAGGGCAAAGGCGGCCCCAGGGCCGCCTTTTCCCTGCCCCCCAGCTCTTAGCTCCCCCCTGGGTTTCCGATCACTGTCAGTGGCAGGGGGCTTCTTCCTGCTTTCCCTTTCGCCTCCCTGCATTGTGCCTACGTATGCAAATTAACCGCCATCTTGTTGGCAGTTAACTGCCAATCTTAGTTGGCAGTTAACTGCCAATCTTAGTTGGCAGTTAACTGCCAATCATAGTTGGCAGTTAATTTGCATATAGCCCTGATTAGCCAATGAAAAGGGTATCGTCGTACGCCAATTACCATTTTTCTCTTTTATTAGTGTAGATGCCTTGCTTTGAACCAAAAATCTATCTCCCAGTAACTTCTAGTTTTTATAATTTTCTTCTCCTTCCCACTGTCTAACTGGGATATTAATGCAAAATGTAAGAGTAAAAAAGAGACCCAGACAATTCACCCACGAGGTAGTTAACAGTATCTATGATGGTCAAAACTACCACTTGTTTTTTCTCAGATGTCAAATACACGGAGTGGCCAGATTATTATGACCACCCCATCAGTACTTCATTGACACTTCCAAAAATACTGAATATTGAAAACATCCTAAGCAAATACTCTCAAGGTTTTATTATTATTATTTGCATAACTAATTCACTTCACTGTACTGATGGGGGGTGGTCATAATAATCTGGCCAGTCATAATAATCTGGCCACTCAGTGTATATTCAGAGTTATAGTTACTAGGATATTGAAAAGCAGGATATAAATAAAAGGATATATATACATTTTTTTGCCTTGTAGACGAGTGAAGAAGTAATGTTATTGATGAGTTCCTTAAGAGTTCCCAGCCAATGGCAGAGAAATGTCACTTTCAAGTCAAACCCTAATCAAAAATTACCTGATTCTATGGACTGGAGAGACAAGGGGTGTGTTACCGAAGTGAAAAACCAGGTGAGTACCATCATGCCAGGCCTCTGTACCCCAGGTAGAGTTCTCTCTCCTGTAAATATTTAGTCTAGCTACATAATTTGGCAGTGAATCTCCCTTATGTACTTTCTAATTATTTTTATTATTCTGTCTTCTCAACTAAATTGTGAGCTTCTTGAGAGCAAGGACCACATACCATACTTTATTTGTATTCCTCACTAACGATTAGAGCCACATTATACAAAAACTGTGAACTAAGCAAATAGGTCAAGACAGACTTTCAGTGCTCATGCTATCCATCGACTGCACTGGACCCTCCACCATGCTAACTGCTTGAGAAACAATATTGTCTGTGAGAGAATATCTCCCTCCATCTCACTTATGAAATTCAGGTTGGAAGGAGAGGAAGGAGTTAGAGCTCAGAGTAAATAGCACAATTGATTCGATTAGGCTTGCATTGTTAGAAAAAGAAATACAGCTTTAAATTTTTGTTTCTATGTTTTTATATTTCTTTTATTTTGCTTGTAAAAAAAAAAGCTACAAAAATCCTAAATTAGGGCTAAATAGGAGTAAAACACATATATCACCTTAGAGATCTAGGTAAGGAAGACTCAGAATATTCTAAGCACCTGCCCCGGCTTGTGACCCATAAAGAATGTAAAAATTAATGAGTGAATGCTACTGTTCATCTCTTTTTCCACCTAGTTATTTTTATTTCAACTAGTTTTGGGTTTCTTTTTTAAAAAAATATATTTTATTGATTTTTACAGAGAGGAAGGGAGAGAGATAGAGAGTTAGAAACATTGATCAGCCGCCTCCTGCACATCTCCTACTGGGGATGTGCCCGCAACCCAGGTACATGCCCTTGACCGGAATCGAACCTGGGACCCTTCAGTCCGCAGGCCGACGCTCTATCCACTGAGCCAAACTGGTTTCGGCTAGTTTTGGGTTTCTTAATGGAGATTATCTAAAATAAAAGTATGGGAAGATCTGATAAACTACTTATTTAGGTGTTGACTATAAATAATGTAATGAACTTCTTTCCCTGGGTGCTTGCATTTTAATAGGTGATTTTGCTTAAACCAAAAGCAAATTCAGTGTGCTTTCTTTGGGTAGAGAGCAAGGTGGGATGAGAAAAGAAGAGAGAGCAATTATGATTGGGCTCTGGACCCTCTATACCTTTTGTTTTTCTGTTTGTGAAATATCTTTGGATTTAAAAATTCAGAAGCTAAAATAAATTTTTGACCTTATGTTTCAGGCATGGCATCATTTGGCAGGAGAAAGGGCATTTTAGATCAAGGGAATCACCCCAGCTCCTTTCAAATCATTTTATTGTAGGAAACTATTTCCTTTATTTATGGGTGAAAATAGCTTGGATTTAGTACATGCTTAATAAGTACTGTTTCTTAATATGTTTGAATATGGCAATTATGCTTTGAGCTCAGCCATTTGCAAATCTTTCTCAAGGCTGAACCTTGCCCAGAGAATGAGCAGGGGTTTAGCCTTCATTCCCATTGTCTAAGACAATGATTGTCAAACCTTTTTCATCCCATGGTACAAATAAACAAATTACTAAAATCTGTGTCACAACAACAACAAAATTTTTTTGCTTATCTGACACAAAAAATAGGTATAATTTTGATTCATTCATACTGGACAGCTATTGTGTTAGTTGTCATTTTTGAAAAATATGTTTTTATTGATTTTATAAAGGAAGGGGGGGGAGGAGGAGGAGAGAGAGAAAGAAAGACAGAGAAACATGATGAGAGAAAAACATCAATTGGCTGCCTACCAAATGCCCCCCTACTGGGGCTCAAGCCCTGAAAACCAGGCATGTGCCCTAACAGGGAATGGAACCCGTGACCTCTAGGTGCCTGGGACAATGCTCAACCAACTGAACCTCATCGGCCAGGGCAGCTGTTGTCACGTTTTTATTTGACAATCTAAGGGAAAAGAAGTCAGTTTCCTTGTATGTTTTAAAAATTCTTGCAGCACACCAGTGTGTTACGGCCTACCAGTTGAAAATCACTGGTCCAAGGAGAAGAGGAAATAATAGTGGGGGAGCTCTTCCGAGAACTATGGACAGGGCTGACATGTTGGGTGTTGCCCAATTTGGGTGTTATAACTTTCTATGATTGCCTATATGACTCTGTCTCTGTTTCAGGGTTCTTGTGGTTCCTGTTGGGCTTTCAGTGCTGTGGGGGCCCTGGAAGCACAGCTGAAGCTGAAGACAGGAAAGCTGGTGTCTCTGAGTGTCCAGAACCTGGTGGATTGCTCAACTGGAAAATACAGCAATAAAGGCTGCAATGGTGGAATCATGACAGAGGCTTTCCAATATATCATTGACAACAATGGCATTGATTCAGAAGCTTCCTATCCCTATAAAGCCATGGTGTGTCACAAGGAAATATTTTGGGCTGTCCCATGATCTTATATCCCTTGACTGACTGTACTAAACTCACCACCAAGCCAATTGCTTGAGAAACAGTGTTATGCGTATAAGAATCCTGATTAGGAATTCTAAATTCTCAAGAGTTCTCTTTCTTATGCAAGAGCCTTCTTAATTTATCAGTGGCATATTGGTTTTAGACAAGCAAATACAATTCATGCTTAGAAGTGGAATTTCAGCAAACCTTCCTTAAAATTCTTTCTAAATATCTGCCTGGTATTTAAACTCTGTCCTGTAGCCTCCCATGATCACTCTTATCTCGGATCATCAACCACATCATTCTTCTAGCTACTAAAAAACTAAGTAATGCTCTCTTCCTCCTCCTTGTGAGTTCATAATATATTTTATTAAACAATATAAGTAATATATCCGTCTATATTGCAGAAAATTTAGAAAAGGTAAAGTTACTCCAAAACCTCCTACCTTATCTTCTATTATTTTGGTTTATTTCTTTCAAGTTCTTTTTCTACTAAGCACTTAAAAAGCATAGTTGTATAAACAAACATGAATCGGTAACCCCCCCTTTCCCACATGAAATATACTGTTTTCCATATTACATGGTTGTTATAAACCATTATTTAAACTGCAGATCATCTTGTAGGCATTATATTACCAAAAAGATTTTAAAGCTCTAGTCTAGAGTTTATGATCTTTATGTTGTACACCCCTACAATCCACCTTAGAGTGTGAGGGACATTATCCTGGCAACTTATGCACATATGAAGATGTGCATAATGTAAAACAATAGAATAATTCTATATATCCTCTGCTATTGATGAAACATGGAACTGGGCTTTGGAAGATTTGATTTTTCTTTCTTCAAAAACAGGAAGGCACCTTAGATACTTGAAAAGGCTAAATGAGGAAAGAAAAGATATTTGAAGTCCAAACTTAGGATATTGGTGATTTATGAAAGAAAGTGAAGTATACTTCTTTATCTAATTTATACTTTTTTTTTTTTTTTTTTTTGCAGGATGGAAAGTGCCAGTATGATGTAAAAAATCGAGCTGCCACATGTTCAAAGTATGTTGAACTTCCTTTTGGTAGTGAAGAGGCCTTGAAAGAAGCTGTGGCCAATAAAGGACCTGTGTCTGTTGCTATAGATGCGAGCCATCCTTCTTTCTTCCTCTACAGAAGTGGTAAAACTCAGATATAGTATCCTCTTGTTATATTCTGCCCTTGCACTATTAGAAAGAATATTACCCACCTCTGAACGTTTTGAGTAGGATAAACAGAACCCTCCATTTCATATACACATTTTATACCCAGTTCTAATTAGTAAAGTAATACTTACCAAAGTTTACTAACACTATATGCCAAGTACCATGATGATGAATTCTTTCTATGCATTATCTCATTTAATCCTCACAATAACCCTATTTTACAGATGAAAAATCTTAGGTTAACTTGCCTAAAGTCACACATTCTGAAAATGGTTAGCTGGGATTAGAAACTGTGCTACTTGACTCCAGCACCTGTGCTCCTAACCACTGTAGCCACTGTGGACTACAGGTGCAGCATAGCAGTATAAAGGAGGGCACCCATTGATGGGTAGAAGGCTATAATATTTTTTCTAAACCTCACCTTACAAATAATTTCATCTAGCCCTGGCTGGTATGCTCAGTGGTTAGAGTGTTGGCCCCCACATACCTCAGGGTTGTTGGTTTGATTCCCAGTCAAGGACACGTACCTGGGTTGCAGGTTCACTCCCCGCCCCCCTGTCGGAGTACATATGGGAGGTAACCAGTCGATGTGTCTCTCTCACATCGATGTTTCTTTCTCTCCTCCTTCCTCCCTCCCTTCTACTCTCTCTGAAAAGCAATGGAAAAAATATCCTCAGGGGAAGAGTAACAAAAAATTTTAACAAAATCATTTAATCTACTAAGGAATGAAAATGTATGGAAGAAACAATTTAGGAATATTTACACAAAGAAATTCAGGAGGCCCTGGCTGGCTAGCTCTGTTGGTTAGATGGTCATCTGGATAGGACACGGTGATGGGTCCCATTCCCTGGTCAGGGCACATATAAGAAGCACCAATGAATGCATAGGTAGCTGGAACAACAAAGCAATCTCTCCCTCTCTCTCATAAAAAAAAAAGAAATACAATAACTGTACATAAGTTAAAAATAATTAGAAAAGGGTGACAGTTTTATCAAAGAAAACTTCTTAGGAAACTTGACAAAAAAACTGACAAACACAGCATTGATGGCAAAGAAGAATATAAATAGTTTAAAAATTAGAGTATAGGTTCCTAAAATTTTAATTAACCTTAGCCATATATGCAAAACAGTCTAGTAAAAGTAATAGCATTTTCAAATGTCCTTCATTGTCACATACCATTCACTCTTTCTATCTCCACCCATTTTATTCTCAGGTGTCTACTATGACAAAGCCTGTACTCTAAATGTGACTCATGCTGTATTAGTGGTTGGCTACGGTAACTATAATGGGAAAGACTACTGGCTTGTGAAAAACAGGTAATATATTTGTACTTCAATGTATATTTAATTAAAATCAGGAATTGGAGGGAGCCTCAACAAATGCTTTCTTGTGATTATGGTGATGATCATGATATTGACAATGATAACATCTTATAAAGTGACATTCTAAATAACTCAGTGCCCCCATTTCTTCACTTCCTATTGTGCTTTCAGCACTTTGTCTTCATGGCTGATCTTCTATAATACTTTTCTGATCATTCCTTCTTGATCTCCTTTAAGAATACTTACTCCTCTGCTTAGCTCACAAATGTTGGTCTTTCCTCCAGGGCTCCATCCTTTGCCCATTACTCTTCTTATTCTATATTTTTCTTGGGTAACATCCTTCCATTCTTAGGATTTTTAGCTATATACTATACTAGAAGCCCGATGCATGAAATTCGTGCAGGAGTCGGCCTTCCTTGCCCCAGCTGCCAGCACTGGCTTCCCTCTGGTACCAGGGACCTGGGCTTCCCTCACAGCCCCAGCTTTGTCCGGAAAGTCGTCCAGAAGGAAGTCCGGAAGGACATCCGATCTAATTAGCATATTACACTTTTATTATTATAGATACTTTCAAATCTCTAACTCTAATTCTGACCTCTGCCCTGAACTTCAAACTTATTTATTGGGATATATTCACTTCTGTGTATCTTATTTTCTCCAAACTCAATATATCCAAGGAATTCGTTACCCTCTCTACCATACTGTCCTTCCCTAGAGCTTCCCATCTCACTAAATGACAATAACACACAACACAGTCACCCCACCCTATTAGATACTATGGATTTGTCTAGACCCCTCCAGATCCAATCAAGCAACAAGTCAAATTAATTTTTCTTCATATCTGTCCTTGCTTCTGTTTCCTCTCCATTTCTTCTTTTATTGCTCCAGGTCAGACATTTCTTACCTGGACTAGTCCTGTAGCCTTCTAATTTTAATCTCAAATCCATCTTTCATACTGCTTCCAAACTGGTCTGTCTAAAAATATGAGTCTGAACTTATAACTCTTCTACTTAGTACCATTCAGTGTAAAATTAATATTCCCTAGTAAAGACAAGTTGTCTATGCTGTGGTTCCTACCTGCCTGGTCAGCCTCAACTTCTGGCACTTGTTGTCTTACACTTCTGATTCTAGTTATATTGAATTATACACAGTTATAGTTCCTATTCATATATTCAAATATTATCTTTACCACAAATCAGACTGTCAACCTTTTGGTGCACAGGATGATGCTCAACCAACTGAACCACCTTGGTCGGGCAGCTAACTTTTAATACTGAGATGACTCCATAGGTTTTAGAGCTAAGTACTGTTTCACATCATTTGATGTACATTCAGAAAACATAAAGCCCTCAATTTGGCTCAGTGGATAGAGTGTCGGCCTGTGGACTGAAGGGTCCTGGGTTCGATTCCTGTCAAGGATCCTGGTTGCCGGCTTGGTCCCCAGTAAGGGGTGTGCAGGAGGCAGCCAATCAATGATTCTCTCTCATCATTGATGTTTCTCTCTCTCTCTCTCTCTCTCTCTCTCTCTCTCTCTCTCTCTCTCTCTCTCTCTCCATTCTTCTCTGAAATCAGTAAAAATATATTTAAAACAAAACAAAACAAAAAAACCATAAAGAGGCTTTTAATATAGTCCCAAATCAAGTTTAAATAGAAAGAGAAATTTTATATATATTTAAATATACTAATGACACTAAGTCACAAGACTAAGGCATATTAGAAGTACTTCTTTGATAAGATAGGGAAAATCTGTTTTGATTCAGATCCCATAATAAATCCTTAACTTCATTCAAGTATACTCTGGGGATTAAAAACAAAACAAAAAACAGACCTGAAGAATTACCAGAATCTCAGCATTATTCCTCTCCAGGGCTATGTCAAAGGCAGATTTATCAAACTTGCTGAAAGCATGGACATCAGCTCCATATTTGATAAGCAGCTCTACAACATCTCGATGGTGGTATTCTGTGGCCCAATGCAAAGCTGTCATCTTCAGCATATACTTGGCATTCACATCTGCACCATTCTGTCATAGAAAAGTAATGTTTCACTGGTTACAACAGCACACGTGCAAGATCCCATCACCAATACAGAGAATTTCCATAGATTACACATATTCAAATTTAGATCATGCTTAAGAAATATCAAAGGGAAAAACATTTCTCAAATTATCGTGCAGTTGATAGACACTAGGGCAAATGATACCTCATTTAAAATAAGCAATATTTTTACTTATATCTTGTTGACTCCATATAGTATTTACCTTTAATACTAAGTATTCTAAATTCCCTTCTCCATTGAAATTGTTCTTCTTAAAGATTATATATTTCTTTTAGTGTTTAAATCTAAAACCTCTTTTCAGTATTTATTTGTTCAATAAGCATTTACTAGGCATCTATAACATGACAAGCATTATCTAGGCTGTGGAGATACAAAAGTTAGTAAGAAATTATCCTTTCCTGATAATGGGGAATTAGATATATTTTTAAATAATAAAGTATAACACATGGTATAATGACATATGTCTCAATGATTATGGGACCATAGAGGAAGAGATTCCTAACTGCCTCCACAGAGAAGGCACTACTTGTACTAAGTTTTCAGAGGAGGAATTGCTCCTGTATCGGAGGAGAAAAATAAGTTCCCCAATGACCCGAAAAGCCTATGCCATGGCACAGAAATGTGAAAGACTTCTCTGCTTTATAAACTCTCTGCTGCAGTTCTTTCTCCTTCTTTTTTTAAATTCTCATTTGAGGACATGCTTTTAATTGATTTTATTTATTGTTAAATATGTTTTTATTGATTTCAGAGAGAGGAAAGGAGATGGAGAGCTGCACTTTTTATTGCTTACTTTAGAATTCCCTGCCCTATGCCTTTTCTACAGTAGTCTCTCAAAAATATTTAATTGACATTCCCTAAAGGAATTTAAGTTTGATAGAAAATGATCACCTATGATCCTATTATGCAAAAACATTCAGTGGTGGGGCCTTCAAAAGAATAATAACACGCATTCCCTGCATAAGGCATAGTTACAAAGTAGGAGGATTAAAGGTTTGGAATGGACCTTTCAGTGTTTTCTTTACATATTAAGTATTCATCAAAACAGGGTGACGCAAGAGTAGGTTTACAATTGTTCATATGGAAAATAATACAATAATTAATAAGTAATAATACAAGAATAAACTCTGTGTTTCACATACTCACAATTAAAAACCTACTTTTGCGCCTCCCCCCCCCCCCCCCCCGGAAAAGCACTAAACTCTTCTAAACTTCCTTTGAAAATTGCCTAAAGGTCCTTGGGAAATTATTATATTATTTTGTTCTAATTTTGTTTCACAGCTTTTTATTTTTTGAAACAATTTTATTTATTGATTTGAGAGAGAGGAAGGGAGAGGGAGAGAAAGAAAGAAAGAAACATCGATTTGTTGTTCTACTTATTTATGCATTCATTAGTTGATTCTTTTTTTTTTTTAATATATTTTATTGATTTTTCACAGAGAGGAAGGGAGAGGGATAGAGAGTTAGAAACATCCATCAGCTGCCTCCTGCACACCCACCACTGGGGATGTGCCCGCAACCAAGGCACATGCCCTTGACCGGAATCGAACCTGGGACCCTCCAGTCTGCAGGCTGACACTCTATCCATTGAGCCAAACCAGTCAGGGCCATTAGTTGATTCTTGTATGTGCCCTGGCCAGGGATCAAACCTACAACCTTGGTGTGTTGGGACAATGCTCTAACCAACTGAGCTACCTAGCCAGGCCTGCAGCTTTTTATATAGAGTTGCTTTATGAGAAACACAATCTAAGAGATAAAATATTGATAATGTGGCATTCATTTGTAATTTTGTGTTATTTCTTTTTCTAAAGCTGGGGCCTCCACTTTGGTGAACAAGGATATATTCGAATGGCAAGAAATAGCGGAAATCATTGTGGGATTGCTAGTTATGCCTCTTACCCAGAAATCTAGAGGATCTCTTCATTATATAACAAGTCAAGAAAGATGAAACGCTTTCTCTTCGATTTTACCTGCTAAAACTAGTAGAAATAAGTGTGTCATGATCAATGTAAATATATAGTTTGACTCTTCTACTTTTTTAACTTTGCAGATCTTGAAAAATTTTGCAAAGTAAAAATTAATAATATATTATAGATATAACTGTATGAGGATTAGTCAACCTAATCCAATTTGTCATTGTCTTATTTTACCTCTTTGTCTTTTTATGTCCCCTGATATCCTTTTGTAATTTGATGGAATATGCTTAATAATTATCTGTCTTTTCAACTTAGTATCATTACCACATAACATTCTTTTCTTATTCTTAGGTAATATTATAATCTATCATGAAAAAGTAAATTGTGGTATGCTGGTGATGGGCTATGGCAACTTTAATGGAAGAAACTATTAAGTTATTAATGTGGCTCAGATTGTATCTTTGCACATAAAAGCATTCAATAAATGTTTTAAATGAAGTTAAAGTAGACAAATACTTAAGAGACTGTCTGTTTTCACACATTTTGTAAGAATTATTTAATGACCAACAAGTAATATACTAATTCAATTATTAGCAATTTGGCCAGGACCTTTTTGGAGCAAATAATTAAATAAACCTGAATAAAATAACCAAACTGCATTTGTTTTTAATATTTAATATTCCATTTCATTTTTATCTAATTCAGATTGATCTTTCCTCACAACTGCTATAGATATGTAGATGGGTTCTGAAAAGGCAGCAAGAACTTTAAATTTTATAAGCTCATGCCTATGACATAAAATGTGTGTGGGACGATGTCATCAGTATATCTTAAACTGAACTTAAACTAATTTCGCTATCTCTTAATCCTTCTCCATAAAGTACATTTCCCCCCCATAAAGTACATTTTAAAGAATAAGAATTGCTAACTATAAAAACATGGTTATCCTATATAATAAAGAGCTAATATGCAAATAGTTGTCACACCCTCGCACCCTAGCACCGGGGCCAGGGGACCTGAGGCCAGGCTGGGGCACCTGAGGCCGTACCCCCCGCGCCAGCGCCTGGGCCCGGGGGACATGAGGCTGCATCCCTCCCACTATGCCCCCACCCCGGCGCCTGGGCCGGGGTACCTGAGGCCATGCTCCCTACCCCAGCGCTGGGGCTGGGGGACCTGAGGCTGCACACCCCCACCCAGCGCCAGGCCAGGGGACTTGAGGCTGCGCCCCCCACCCTGTGGGGCTTGATGGGGGTGTGGCTGGCCAGGTCAGCATCTCGCATGATTTTGAGGTGTATGCAGGTGGGCAGGGACTTGACTCTGAGTCCTGCAGCGCGCCCCAGACTCTGACAGGAGGGAGATTTTCATATACATTTTACGAATTTTCTTTCATCTCTGACACTTCTATTATAGAGAAAGGGCAAATAGCAACATTACAATATTTCCTCTAATTAATTCCCTTTTAATGTGCATGAATTTCATGCACCGGGCCACTAGTACTATATAATTATCATCAAATGTATAGAGACACATTATAATTAAAAATTATTTAGTTAAGCTCTGGCCGGTGTGGCTCAGTTGGTTGAACATTGCCCCATGCACCAAGAGGTCGCAGGTTCAATTCAGGGTCAGGGAACATGTCCAGGTTCAGGCTCTGTCCCTCACTGGGACATGCAGGGGGCAGCTGATTGGTGTTTCTCTCTCTCTCCCTTTCCTTTACCCTCTCTCTAAAATCAATAAAAATGTATTTTTTTAAAAGTATTTAGTTGAGTATTTTTTTATTTAAATTCTTAATTGTTTAAAGTATTATAGAAGTCTCCTGAGTATTCTTTTGTTGTTATTTTGCCCTTAATTTTTCAAGCACTGTAAATGGAATAAAAATTTGGGTTCTTTACCTTTGTCAGTCTAATGAAGCCTATGAACACCTTCTCAGAATAATGTTCTTAAGTGCATAAAATAAAATATATAGGATTACAAAGGAAGCTGATTATTAAAATGTTAAAATATAAATTTGTGCTATAGTAACATACTGTACATGTTTCTTTATAAATGCATTAAATAACAAGAGTTAATAACTATCTTTAATTTGAAGTAGTGATGAGCATATTTGAAGATATCTGCAAAAACTGTAAGGTGATATAAAAATATCTGAGTTTTCTTTTGGTTGTAAAATTACAAGTATTGCTAATTTGGTTTATGAACTACATAAAAGAAATGCTAACTTTTAGTTAGAGGTTAGGCCTGTATGTTCATGTAGAGTCTAATGTCACCGCAATAAAATTTAAAATAAAAAAATAAATAAATCAGTTAGAGGTTAGTGAAAATAAAGATATAATTTTTTGCCTGTCCAGTGTATCTCAGTGGTCGAGTGTTGACCTATGAACCAGGAGGTCACGATTAGATTCCATCGGGGCATATGCCGGGAGCTGTGGACTCGATCCCCAGGAGGGGTTGTGCAGGAGGCAGCCCATCAAGTCTCCGTCATCACTGATTTTCTATCTCTCCCTCTCCCTTCCTCTCTGAAATCAATTTAAAAAAACACATATTTAAGAAAAAAACAAAAAGCTTGCATTTCTCCTGTTAATCTATCTCTGTCTTTAAATTGTAGCCAACAACCCTAAGAAGAAGGTAGAGGAGAAATTATCCCTCCCCTACAGCATTATTATGATTCACAGATGGGCATTTACGGTTTCATATTTTTGTGGGTTTTTTCCCCTATAGTTATTAATGACTCAAAATAAATTTAACATGAAGCACCATACCATAAATTTAACATGTCGTCATTCGGGGTTTGGCTCCCCCCTCTGCCAGCACTGAAATTAGTTGTGATTGGGGCAAACCAGTTTTACTTGAATAGGTTTTCTCATCTCTAACACAGGAGTCGTATGTGCTGGGAGAGACATAGTAAGAGTAAGGTAGGAGAATGTGACAGTGAATGTGAAAGCTCTTTATAAACTTTAAGTGTGTGAGAAGTATAAACCACAATAATTATACCAGGGGATTTTCACTATTTTTGACCCTGAAAACAGGGTTCTAGTCTCCATCCTCTCCTATTTGACTCTGGGCAAATCTTTTCATATATGGAATCACTGTTTTCTAACTGATAATACAGACATATCAAGATTATGAATTACTATGATATGTTTACACTTCTAAACCAATTTATTTGGACATATAACAATCTGCAAACTAAGAAGTTTGTGCTGCTAGACAATCTCAAATTACCTACCAGCTCTGATTTTATTATTTTGTTTCTAAGTGAGACATTAATGATAGCCTAAACCAGAGGTTCTCAACCTGTGGGTCGCGACCCCTTTGGGGGCGAACAACCCTTTCACAGGGGTCGCCTAAGACCATCAGAAAACACAAATATAATTACATATTGTTTTGTGATTAATCACTATGCTTTAATTATGTTCAATTACCACTATAAGGTGGTAATGCACGATATGGTAGATTCAATAACGAAATCAGAGAAAACAATCCGAGATTACTATGGTTAATTAAACGGAGGTTGAGGACACTGGTCACGGCAGGAAATCTGTGCATATCGGCACAGCTGTGCACATGCACTTACTTAACCTCCCCCTCGGCATCTGGCTTTTCTAGTTGAGATGCGGCACCAGGTCCTTGGGATTCCCAGCCTGCCTTGCGCTACTCTTGGCGGGAAAGCTGACCTCGACGGGGGTCAAAAGGCTACTGACGCGCTTCTTCCGGGCAACCGTTGAAGGAAAGCGCATGCGCATTGGGCAGAGAGCGTGCTTCGCGGCGGTGCTCTCCTGGTCGCTGGTGCCTCTCCGTCAGACGTTATGTAATATATACGTTTGTGTCTGTTTTCCTTTATTAATTTCATTCGTAGTCGTAATATTTGCTTTTAAATCTCTTTTTCTGTCACCGGCTGCTTACTTTTAAGTTTCTTAGAGTCTTAATGGCGAAACATTCAGGGTAAAATGTATACTTAGTCAGAGGTCTTTGGAAGTAGGTTGACTCACGTCTCGTCCAGCCTTCGTCAGGATAACTTTAAATGTTTACAGTAAATAGACTCTTCTATGAACTTTTCTAGTTGAATTGTCTGATGAAGAAAAATGACATTGGGACCAAAAGATGGAAACATCAAAATAACAAAGTTATAATTGAGAAACCAGAATCAGTAAAAAACAAAAATGTAGGATATTTTCTGTTTTCCTTTTACGGCTGTTCCGCGCTGCCAGCTCAGCGAAGGAAAGTCACCCGATTCGCTTATTTTGAAACACAAATTTAAAACAAAAATTAAAAGATTGTTGTGCAGGGTTTGGCAGGGGCAGTTTTTCATTACCCAGTACCTACCTGTACAATGTTGTTAATGCTGGAATACCCTGAAGTGAAGAAAAATAGAAGATTATGCTTTAAAAAAAAAAAAAAAAAAAAAAGCCTGGTAGCCCTGGCCGTGCTCGGTGGCGAGAGCGGCCGCCCGCGCCCGGCAGGGACCCGGTCAAGGGCGCATGGGGGGGGGGGGGCGCCTCAGCTTCTTCTCCGCAGTTCTACCTAACATCTATGGAACACCCCCCCAAAAAAGGTCTTTGAAAGAGCTTTCTTAACCCATTTATGTCAGGCTTGCTAGCACAACGGCTTAAAATGAGGACCTTACAAGAAGGGCAAAATGAATGTTTTTGAAGATTCCATTTTAAGTAAAGGAATCCTCTCGTTTAGTCACGTATCATTCTTCCTGCCTGGATAGGTAGTAAACTAGAAAAGGGTAAAAATAAGGCCTGACGTTAAAGCTTGTGTTTGTCTCACAAGGTTGAATTAAAGACAATACTTCCTCAGAAGATGGCCACTGCACAGCTGCAGGGAACACCCATGGTATGAGTTTTTTTCGTATTCTAATACATTTTAATTTAGCTAATTTTATTGTTGTCTTGAAGTCTGCTTTTGTATTTGAGAATTAGAGCCAGCTGTTTGAGGGTTTAGTGATATCCGAAAACTCCCATGTTTTGAGAAATGGAGATTTTTTTTTTTTTTTTGCTAAACTGTTTTGAATGAATGGAGAAGCCTGTTGGATGTTGGATGTTCAAGGTCAGTTCACCTTGGGTGCGAATGCGTGCGGTCCGGTTGCTCTGATGAAGTTATCATCGATGGCGTCCACTCCTAGAAACCGATGTTCACGGCCCACAGAGGTCAGAAGTCAGAGGTCAGAGCGCCACCTTTGCAGGGGCCTCACCTGCACGGTATTTGCTGTCTGTGCAGCGGGTGCTTTTCATGTCGCTGCTGGGCTGCTGCCTGCGAGCACCTTCCCACCGCAGGGGCCAGGCTGCCTTCTGGGGGTTATTGTCTGCGAGGGCCAGGGGTTCTGGGGAGAGCACCTGCTTTTGCAGGACTGGGTCTACTGCAAGGAAGACTTTCCTTTTCGTAAGCGAAATGTCTCCTTCCCCTCGAACGTAGAGTGCGTTGGTGTTTCCCAACGAGATGATGACCGAGCAGAGCTCTCTGATGCTGGTGAAGAGGCTCCTAGCGATTTCCGTGTCCTGCATCACGTATTTGAGAGGAATATTTCCAGAATGTGCTTATGGATCAAGATACCTAGATGGTAATATGTTTATTTTAAAACTTCCTTTAAACGTAGTTATTCTTATAGGGGCTTGCTCTAAAATTATAATTTTTTCCTTACAGATTTTGCTTTTTTAATAACAGCTTTATTATTGAGATATAATTCACACACCTGACAAGTCACTCATTTAAATTGCACAATTGAGTGGTTTTCAGATGTTCAAAGGGATATGCAACTATCACCACTGTCAATTTTAGTAAATTTTCATTGCTCCCAAAGAAACTCCATGCCCACTAAGTCACTCTCACCTCCCTTAGCTTCCCAGTCCTAAGCAACTCCTGTCTCCATGGGTTTTTCTATTCTGGACATTTCGTATAATTGCAATCATACAATATGTGGCCCTTTGTGACTGGCGTATTTCACTTAGCATAATGTTTTCAAAGCTCATCCACATTGTAGCGTGGGTTGCATATTTGCATATTAGCCTTTTATATTAATACTAATCATCTGAGAGTTCATTGACAATAATATACTGACTAGGGGCCCAGTGCACGAATTTGTGCACCTTGACAGGAACTGAGGGCTGTGGGGCTGATGTGGGTACAGGGGCGGGTCTCAGCCCATTGTCCATGCCCCTGCCCGGCCCCTCCCACTGAGGCCCCCAGTCCCATGTCTGCCGGCAGCTCCGCTCCTATCGCTGCCGCTCCCACACGCTTTTGGCACCAGCCCCGCTCCCACCTGTTGATGGCGTGGAGCTATTGGGGCCGGTGCCAGCAGCGAGTGTGAGCAGGGCCAGCGCTGTCAGTGACTGCGAGTGGCGGCTGCTGCCCTGATTACTCCTCAGGAGCAGGGGGAGGTGGAGAAGTCCTCAGGGACAATCTGGCCAACAGCTGCCGCTCGCACCTGCTGACAGTGCCAAGCAATCGGGACTGGTGCTGACTACGGGTGCAAGCAGGGCTGTTGTCAGCAGCAGGTGCGAGAGGCGGCTGCTGGCCCCAATCGCCACTCAGGAGCAGGGGGAGGTGGAGAAGCCCTGAGGGGCAATTGGAGCTGGCAGCTGCTACTCACACCCACTGACGCGGCGAGCGATGGGGGCCGGCCCTGGGTGCCAGGAGCAGGTGCGAGTGGCGGCTCCAGCGCCAGCAGTGGGTGGGAGCAGACCTGTGCCGACAGCAGGTGAGAACACTGGGCAGGACCGCAGTGCATGGGAGCAAAGAATTTTCAGTAACCACCAGAGGTTTGCCCTGATGACAGCGACCGGCACCCGACCTTGGTCTGGTGCCCCTGCTCACCTGCTCCACCATCCCACTGCGGCCAATGCCCACCATGTTCCGTGCTCTGCCGCCTGCTGCCATCGCCCGCCATGTTCTGCGCACGCCCCCTGGTGGTCAGCACATGTCATAGGGGCCAGTTGTTCGTTTGTTCCTCTGTTTGGTCTATTTGCATATTAGCCTTTTATTATATAGGACTAGAGGCCCGATGCACAAAATTCATGCAAGGTGTGTGGCCGTGGCAGCTTGCTTTGGCCCTCACAGCCCCAGCTTCATCTGGAAGGTCATCCAGAAGGACATCTGGAAGGTTGTTCGGCTGGACAGTCTAATTAGCATATTACATTTTTATTATACTAGAGGCCCAGTGCACAACATTCGTGCACTGGGGGGATGGGGGTGTTCCTTAGCCCGGCCTGCACCCTTTAACAGTCTGGGAGCCCTTGGAAGATGTCCCCTGTGGGGAGCAGGCCTAAGCCACAGTCGGACATCCTTAGCGCGCTGCAGAGGCCGGAAAGGCTACCCCCACCGCCAGTGCACTTTCCAGCCCCCAGCCCAACTTGTGGCTGAGCGGCAGTCCTCCTGTGGGAGCACACTGACCACCAGGGGTCAGCTCCTGCATTGAGCGTCTGCCCCCTGGTGGTCAGTGTGCATCATAGCAACCAGTCGTTCCACCGTTCGGTCAATTTTCATATGACCCTTTTATTATATAGCATTATTGTAGATAATACACAGCTGAAGAACATAATCTTCACTTTAAATTTCTAGTTGTTTACTAATCTTAAGTAGCTCTAAATTTATAATTTTTATGTTTAGATCTTTGTGTCAAAATTCTGAGAGAAAATAAAAGTTGTCCAGGAGCTACACAGTTAGTGCATTGGTAAGTAAAATGATACCTAACAATAGGATTTTTTTTTATTAAATCACATTTTTTGTACCTTGGATACATTTCAGTGTTTAACCCAATTTTAGCAAGTCCCCCTTTAACCTTGGATACTATATTTGCAGGTCTTTGGATTTTTGCATTAAATTTTTTCTTTATTTTATGCTCCATGTGAGCTTCATTTTCCTATTATTGTTCCCCACAAATAGTAGGTCAGATATTTTACTTGTTATTTTTTAAAATATATTGTTTATTGATTTCAGAGAGGAAGGGAGAGGAAGAGATATAGAAACATCAATGAGAGAGAACCATTGATTGGCTGCCTCCTGCACACCCCACACTGGGGATCGAGCCTGAAGCCCAGGAATGTGCCTGACTGGGAATCGAACCATGACCTCCTGGTTCACAGGTCAATGCTCAACCACTGAGCCATGCTGGCCAGGCTGAGGTCAGATATTTATATCTTCCCTTCCCTCCATATCAGCATTTTATATTCTTGGCATTGTTTGTTTTCATTATTTTAAACTAGTTAATAAGACAGGAGCTTTAATAAGAAAATTTTATATTATTTAGTCATTAGATAATAAGGAGATTTATTAAAAGAATTATTTTCTGGAAATGCATTCAATCTAAAAATGAATCCTTGATTATTTTTTTAGGATGCGAGGATGCTATGATGCTTTACAGAAAAAATATGTAAGTCAATATCTCTTTATCCTTTTTCTCCACAATTTATTCTACATATGTAACATTAATTACCATGTAGTAAAACATTAATTTAAACTAACTTTAGCATAGGCCAGTTCAAATTACTGAAAAGCCTAAACATTTGAATATTTTAAAGACCAATATTTCCCTCATTTAAAGCTAATAGAATTACTATATCACAGATTTTGCCAAGACAGTTGTGGTTGTTAACACTCATTAACCCACATATTAATTTACAAAAACAATGAATTAAAAGCTCTTTAAGTAGTTTATTCATGCCCAGCTGGTGTTGCTCAGTGGCTGAGCATAGACCTATGAACCAGGAGGTCATGGTTCACTTCCCAGTCAGGGCACATGCCGGGGGTTGTGGACTCAGTCCCCAGGAGGAATTGTGCAGGAGGCAGCCCATCAATGATTCTTTCTCATCATTGATGTGTCTATGTCTCTCTCCCTTCCTCTCTGAAATCAATAAAAATATATTTTAAAAAATAAATAGTTTATTAATTAGTTTCACATGCCTTCTCTACTCTTATTTATACTGATAATTTAATAATTTATTCATGAGCATTCAAAAATAAATTTCCATTAGTCTAAGTTATATTGTCACAAATTCTGAATTAGTGAAATTTCAATTAATAAAGTTTTACGATAGACCATGAGCCTTTTTGTATAGTTAGCATATATTTATATCAACATATACAAAGAAGTGAAATAAAGTTGAGAAAGGTGAAATTTTATCTATGGTCACTAATCTCCCTCATTAAGGCATTAAATATTTAATGTTTATTAAATATTGAGTGCCTACTGTGTGCTAGACACATATTCTGGGTAGGAGCTGGGTAAGCTAACAGTGGTCAAACAAGCAAGTCAGATAAGTGCAATTAAAATTTTTAGAAATAATAGGTGGCAAATGAAAGGTAAGGTAACTTTAGATGGGGTGTTCAGAGGAACTACGTGAGTAGGTGGGATTTAAGCTGAGACTTAAATGAGAATAAACCAGGCAGGCATTGATATTAGGGAGAGAATATTCCTAGCAGAGCAGCAAATTCAGAGCTGGAGGGGAGTTTGGAGAGTTCAAGGAACAAAAAGGCCAGTATGTTTGTAGTGCAATCAACAGTGTAGAGTGGCAGGAGATGAGCTTGGAGAGAGAAGGAGGGCAGGAGCATTCACAGCTATGTAGGTAAAGAGTTTGGATTTTACTTTAGGTGCAAATAAAAATCATTTGAAGATTTTGAGTAGAAATGTAACATTATTTGATTTATATGTTAAATTAGAAATCACTCTGGCTGCTATTTAGAGAATATACTATAGAAGTAGAATAAGATTGAAATTAAGGAGAATAGCACTTTAATCTATTATTACAGTACTGGTAAAACAAACAAACTGGTGGCTTAGACCAGGATAACAGAAGAGGAGAAAAAAAAAGAGATTTAAGATATGTTTCATAGTAGAATTGATTGGACTTGGTGGTAGATTGGTTCTGAAGTATTAGCAAAAGATCTAAATCAAGGATGACTCTTAGATTTTGGCAGGTTACTTGAGTGAATGATTTCCTGTGATTCTCTGTTCTGTGGTCTCAAAAGCCTCTTCCCTTTATTAAATGACCAGGGCCCTGAATTCTGTATTTTTTCTCCTTTCAAAGTTAGTTTTCACATTGGAAAGATTTAATGTGTTCTTTCAAAATATATATTTTTCTTGTAACTGGCAGTAATTCTCCTGTTTGCTTAAGCAAATAACATGAATTTCATCCTTCAGTAAGTCAACTAGAAGTAGATGTTTTAGGGAATAGAGAAAGACATGTAAAGTATGTATTGTTCTATATGCATCATATGAAGTCTATTTTCTGCAAGATTATTTTTTACTAGGAATAAATTTTGAAATAGGACAGAATTCTTAATGATCCATCATGAAAACATTTTATACAATAAAAGTAAGATTTTTGTTCTTTGTTGTATTTCAGCTAAGGATTGTTGTTCTAGCTGTAAGTATTTTTAAATTATATGTTGTTGTTTTTTAAAGACAGTAGAATTCTACCTTGCTTAATTAAGTAATACTAAAACCATCAATTAATTATGTCACTTTATTCAAATAACTAATCTATTTAATAGGGGAAAAGTATCAAATTAATATTATAAGGGGTTGTTTTGTATTTTATTTTGCTGAGTTCATGTAATAGTTTAGTCTAAACAACTAATTTACTTCTCTGTGAATACTTAGCCTTGTATCACTCAATTGTAAATTATTTTAAAATAGGTATACACCAACCCAGAAGACCCTCAGGTAACTCTGCTTAAGTTAGTAAAGATACATAATGCCTCTAATATCTAAAAAATAAATTATAATATAATATCTTATGCTTTTAATTGTGTTTTAATCAATGCACTTTCACATATATTTTCAAGTTTGAACCTCATAAAGACTTTTTTGAGGTAAAACAGGGTTTGTATAGTTACCTTCAAACAAATTAATACACTTACTACAAGAGAGATTATGTGACTGATCCTAGGTCACAAAGCCACAGACCATTTGAAATAACTTAAATATCCTGACTTTTGGTTCTTTATAGTATTCCTTTTATAAAATTACTAAAGGCCTGGTGCATGAAATTCGTGCACTTGGGCGGGGGCGGGGTCCCTCAGCCCGACATGCACCCTCTCGCAGTCTGAGAGCCCTTGGGGATGTTCGACTGCTGGCTTAGGCCTGCTCCCCGTGACCTATGAACCAGGAGGTCACGGCTCAATTCCCTGTCAGGACACATGCCAGGGTTGTGGGCTCAATCCCCAGTAGGGAGCATGCAGGAGGCAGCCAGTCATTGATTCTCTCTCATCATTGATGTTCCTATTGTTCTTTCCCTCTCCCTTCCTCTCTGAAAGCAATAAAAAGATATATTTTTTTAAAAGCATAAATGACTTGCTTGTGGTTACAGTATAGCAAGAATTGAAGGCCTGTGCTTTGTCGTTCTGCTAAAGTAAGAGATATGCTGCCTCCCTTCCTTATCTGTCTGCCAAGGAATTCCTTCTCTCTGATAAATCTAACATACATTGCAATGAGTAGGAGAATAAATTTCTCTCAAAGATTGAAGCCATAAATCCCAAACCATGGTAATCAACTATTGGGACTTTAAAGTTTCGATGAACCAATAGGGATTAATATGGCAGAAAATATTATTAAGTAAATATTAAGTCATACAAAAGCAGTATACAGCTACTTGGCTTCCAGTACTGTATATCAGATACATAACTGCAGTGTTTTCTACTTAAGACAATTTCAGAATGTTACCAATTTAAATTCAAGTACACTGAGAATGGACCAGTCATGGACTTCATAAGGTATTGTTCTATACTTTTCTTTTTCTATGACAGATTACCATTTATTCATATTAATACTATATAACTAAACTTCAGGATTAATTTGGAACTTTTCAGACATCCCCAATTAACCATCAAGGTATAGCTGTACCAAGTATCCTTTGAGTAGCTGTAAACCAGGATTCTGTGGCTAATTGTATGTTATTTTAATTAGGAAACAGAGCCAAAGAGTAGGAAAGCTATTGCATGCTTGAGTGATTATAAATATAATTAAAATCCATGATTTGTTTTCTTCAAGCATCTTATATAAAATGCATATTAATTTATGTAAAATTAAGCTACTAGTTTATAATAATAACTTTTTTATCATAATGACATTTTATGGTTCCTTTCAACTTTACAACTTAATGCTATAATAGAAATAAGAATCTTAAATAGTAAAATGTGAAGCTATGTTATTAGAAGCTACAGGTGTCATAAAATAATGTGTGATTCTCTTCTAGTCAAAATCAAAGCACTGAATCTAGTTTGTCATCTGCTGACACCAAGAAAGCAAGTATTCTCCTCATTCGCAAGATGTATGTTCTAATGCAAAATCTGGAACCTTTACCTAATGATGTTTGCTTGACCATGAAACTTTTTTACTATGATGAAGGTACTATTTGCAATACATACTGTTTTATTTTTTTAAAAAAATATATTTTTATTGATCTCAGAGAAAAAGGGGGAAGAGAGAGAGAGAGAGACATCAATAATGAGAGAGAACCATCACTCAGCTGCCTCCTGCACACTCCACACTGGGGATTGAGCCCACAACCTGGGCATGTGCCCTGACCGGGAATCGAGCTGTGACCTGGTTCATAGGTCAACACTCAAACACTGAGCCACGCAGGCTGGGCTGCAATACATACTGTTTTAGTATCTGCATGTTTTATTATTGTTGAAACGATTGGTTTTCATCCCAAATGTTTGTAAGGATCTAAATTGTTATATACTTTTTTTGAAATCACAAAATTTACACTTAATATTAACATTTGAAAAACAAAGAATTGAAAAAATGCACTTTAAAAAATACACAGACTTCTCCAATGATAACATCTATGATAGGTAAAGTCTTACTCATAATTAAAGAAATGAAACATACCATTTTCACTTATTAGATCAGCAAAATTTATAAACACATTATTGGCAAGGGTGTGTGGGAGGGAAGCAGGCATTTTTATATACTCTTGAGAGAATATGCATAGGTACAACATTTTTAAATAACAATTTGGCAGTATTACAATTTTAAATGCACATTGCCTTTAATCCAAAAATTCTATAGCTAGGAAAATATCTTAGGAATATACTTACACAAATATGCAATATATATACATATATATATATAATATATATATACATATATATGTTACATGTGTATATATATGTATATATATGTATATATGGATTTTCATTATACTGTTGGTTAAAACAGGAACAAACTGGAAACAACCTTGAGTGTCCTTCATTGGAGGATTATGTAAATAAATTATGGTGCATCTATATAATAAAATACTGTGCAAGCTATTAAAAAGTATGCACTGATAACCCGTCTGGTGTGGCTCAGCAGTTGAGCATCGACGCAGGAACCAAGAGGTCACAGTTTGATTCGGGGTCAAGGCATATGCCTGGGTTGCACGCTCAATCCCCAGTGGGGAGGGTGTGCAGGAGGCAGCCAATCATCAGATGTTTCTCTCTCATCAATGTTTCTATTTCTCTATCCTTCTCCCTTTCTCTCTCTACAAATCAGTAAAAACATTAAAAAATTATTTTTAACCCTTTGGGGTCCAATGTTATTTTTGGAATTCAAACAGTCTGGTCCAAATTAATTGACGGGATTGAATGTTGAACTAAAAAGTTCTTAAAAAATGTTCTTATTGTTCGACATTGGACCTGCTCTTAGCGCCTGGTCTGTCGAGTCAGCCTCAAGGTTGGACCGAAAAGGGTTAAAAATTCGCTGATAAATTAAGTTATTCAAGAAATATTAAAACATTTAAAAGATGTTATAAACAGGTTGGCACAGGTATGATCTTATTTGTGTTTTTAAGTGTATATATATGAATATACATAGAATATTATAAATTTTATATGCATAATCTGTCTTCTAAAAGAACATAAAGCAACAACATAAAAACAACTGGCATTTATTAAATACTTACTATGTGCCAGTCCCGTTCTGAGCATTTTGCACACTTTAATTCATTTAATATCCACAATTACCCTATGAGGTAGGTCCTGTTATTTTCCCCATTTGACAGATGAGTAAATCAAATCAAGGATGATAAATAATTTCCTCAAGATCACACAGACAGTCAAATGGGGAAAAAAAAAGGTTACCTTTAGGGAATAAAATAAGAACTTGGAAACAATAGGAGGGTGATTTTTACTTTTTATTGTATTTGAAATTTCTTCAATCTGCATATATTTTTATAATAATATTTTCTTCAATTTTGTGAACAGCACAGTTTATTCTTACTTTTTTGCAGTTACACCCCCAGGTTACCAGCCTCCTGGTTTTAAGGATGGTGATTGTGAAGGAGTGATATTTGAAGGGGAGCCTATATACTTAAATGTGGGAGAAGTCCCAACACCCTTTCACACCTTCAAAGTAAAGGTGACCACCGAGAAAGAACGAATGGAAAATATTGATTCAACTATATTATTTCCAAACCAGTTAAAAACACCATTTCAAAAAATACTCATGGATGAAGGTAATCCAGAAGATGAACAGGAGCATAATACATCTGTAAGTGTATTTAAAGAGATATAAAGTACAGTAGTAATAAATGTTTGCCTCAATAAGGACTTTAATAGCTCATGTTAATATTTGAATAAATATTGAATCAGAAACGTAAACTCAAGGTTGGAAGGGACCTTAAAGAAGGTATAGGCTTGTTTTAAAAGACAAATTATAAAAATATACAACTTTCTCAAAATGTATCCTGGTTTCTTAAGAGCCCCTAGATCTTATTAGTGTTTGAGGGTACTAAATTAGAAATGTTCACACAATAAGCTACCACTTTCATAGCTTTGGAATTTCCATACAGATATTAGTATACACTCTGAATATGCCCAACCCAGTTTAAAAATTCAAAATGTTTTAATGCTTTTTATCTCAATACAAACATTATTTAAAAGTGCAACAAGTTTGCCCTGATCAGTTTGGCTCAGTGGCTAGAGCATCAGCCTGTGGACTGAAGAGTCCCAGGTTCGATTCCGGTCAAGGACATGTACCTTGGTTGCGGCAGGAGGCAGCTGATGGATGTTTCTCTCTCATGGATGTTTCTAACTCTCTATCCCTCTCCCTTCCTCTCTGTAAAAAAAATCAATAAAATATATTTAAAAAAAAAAAAGTGCAACAAGTTTGAAGTCTGGAATGGTCCTAGAGGCCCAGCCAACCACTTGACCTCCCCTCATAGTGGTGAGCATAGTTTGGTCTCTGGAGCATAGTTTGAAAACCACTGATCCAGTCCAATTCTCCAACTAATGCTGGAACCCTTTTTACAATTCTATTAGCTCTGCTTGAATTTTTTTAGGGCCTGGAGGGTCAGTCCTGAAGCAGCCTGGAGTTCCTAGAAGGAAGAAAAAGTATCTTATTGTTGTCCTCCTGTACCTAGCACTTAGATTTACAAGTGTGCATTCTCAGTATTGGTTGAATGAATGGATGAATCTATACTAATAATGGACAAATATGTAAATTGACTGTCCCTCCAAGATTCCCACAGCCAATCAGGAGTGAGTATGCAAATTAGCCCAACAAAGTTGGCAGACCTGTGGGCAGCGCGCACACGCACAGGTGTCAAGCAGCCAGGGGCGGGGCGGGATGCCTGCTCACCTGCCACGTTGCCGGGGCAATGTGGCGGGCGTCCCCAGGACCCTGGCCACTCCAAGCCTGTGGCCAGCATGCACACTCTGGCGCCAAGCAGCCTGGGTCCCAGGGACAGCACTGGAGTATCCGGTCCTGTCAGCCAGGCCTGCGGGCAGCTGGAGTTCCCAGTCCTTTTGGTTTATGCAGCCCCTGTACCGGAAGCAGAAGCCCAGAGCGTGGGGAGCACCAAGAATGCTGGGAATCATAGTTCTGGTGGCAGACGTGTTGCGGGACCTCCTAGACACTAGAGCAAAATGAGCCTGGAGCAAGTTACTGTTGCGGGTGGGAGTTGGAGGGAAAGCAAAGGTGAGAGACATAGTAAAGTCAGAGTGTTGAGGAAAAATTAAAAGGAAGATATCCTGCTACTTCTAGGAAATCTCCCACCAATGGAGCAAAGAAAAAAAAAGACCTCTATTATTCTGTGAGCATCAAACCAAACTGGGTTGAGGTCTCAGACAATTCGCTCATATGATTGCAAAGACAGACAGAAACTCCTGGGTTGGAGAGGGCTCCCCTGAGGGTTCCCAGATTGGAGAGGGTACAGGTCGGGCTGAGGGACCCACCCCCTGTGCACGAATTTCATGCACCAGGCCCCTAGTATAAGTATAAGAAAGCTTTTGTTGTTGTTGCCTCACTCCAAGGAAATCTTTCATCATTAACATAATTTTCTTTAATCTCATCTTTGTTGTTTGTTCTTGTCTCATTTTATCCTAAATTGGGACCACAGTTCTGACTATTCTGATTTAGGCTCTGTCCCCACATCCTTACAAATAGAAAAATTTCATTTTCAACCAATACTGCCAAAGAAGAAATATTTTCCCTAAAAATTAAACCACAGTCTTGCTTTATAAACAAATATGTCTGGGATTTATGTAGCATTCTTTAAAATATTTAAAGCTTGGCCCTGGCTCAGTTGGTTTAGTGTTCCATGCACCAGGAGGTCACTGGTTCAATTCCGGTCAGGACACATGCTTGGGTTGCAAGCTCCATCCCCCACCCCTTCCCATCCTACCCCATGCAGGAGGCAGCCTATCGATGTTTCTCTCTCTCCCTCTCCCTTTTTCTCTCTAAAATCAATAAAAACATATTTTAAAAAAATATTTAAAGTTCTTTGACATATGTCACATAGGGAATACTTATGAAGTAGACATTAAACCTGTTCAGAGTGTATGCTAACATCTGTGTGGAAATTCCAGAACAATAGAAGTGGCAGCTTGTTTTGTGAATATGTCTAATTCAGTGCCCTCAAACACAGTAAGATCTAAGGGTTCTTAGAACCATTATACATTTTGAGAAAATTGTATATTTTTATCATTTGTCCTCAAAGCAACCCTGTAAAGTAAAGTATTTTATACTTTGGATAAATAAGTTGCCTTGTTATAGTAATTATACGACCATTTTATTTCTAGCAAGCATAAGGTAGTTGTAGTCTTATGTTATACTAGAGGCCAGGTGCACAAATTCGTGCATGCGTGGGGTCTGGCCCAGGCAGATCAGGCCAGCTGGGGGGAGGGGCTGCAGGTGGTTGGTGGGCTGGCCCCGCCCTCTGGTCGAACTCTAAAAGGGTTTGGTCAAGGGGGCAATTTGCATATTAGCCTTTTATTATATAGGATTATTATATAGGATTTAACCTTCACAGAAAACAAATTTGTTTAAATAGGTCCACCAAGTTATTTTATTTTCCTTTTGAAATGTGTCCTTTTATTCCCCATGTAATTATATAGGATGATTTTGACATTGAAATGAAAACAGAAGAGCAGAAAAAAAATCCTGGATCTTCTGAACTTGGAGGTATGAAGTTAATGTAAATGTAGATTGATTCACTTCTAACTCAGTTTTATGCTTTTAACTTTTTTTTTTTTTTCAGAACCAAATTTAGCTTGTGAGGAAGATGAGATTATGAAATCTAAAGAAGTTCCAGAGCTTTCAGTTTCTCCTTCTCAGGTATAAACTTGATAGTTCCATCTTACTTTTGTTTTTTTCTTATTTTTATTTTTGTTGATCCTCACCCGAGGATATTTTTCCATTGATTCTTGGAGAGAGTGCAGAGAGAAATATTAATGTGAGTGAGTCACATCGATTGGTTTCCTCCTGCATGGGGATCAAGCCTGCAGCTGAGGTACATGCCTTGACCAGGGACCCTTCAGTCCACAGGCCGACGCTCTGTCCACTGAGCCAAACCCGCTAGGGCTTAACTTTTTTTTTTAAGACTGTTTCTTATGTGTTTAGTTATTTCTCAGATTTTCTTAATCTAGGTCTTTTAGAAGAAAATTAGTATTAAAAATGCTCATTAACAAAATTCGGGAATTATATGTTGTAAGTTTTAAGTATATTATTGGTAGATTTGTTTAATAATCTACATACTGTTCATAGAATCTCAATATTTCAGAGCTAGATGGAATCTTAAGCAATTACTATACACCACCCTTTCTATTTACAAATGGATTATATAATATATAATATATATATTACATTTTTGTTGTCTTGGAGCAGAACATGTTTAATTTTGTTTTCCATTTACAGTAAAATCTAGAAGTAACATTTAGGTAAAATGAACTTGAAAATGTTATTGATGATTGTCCCCCTTTACACAGCCCCTTTTTCCATTGGCAGTGAGCTAAAGTTTTTCTTCTAGAAGAGTAGTGCCTAGTGATGATCATTTGGGACTTTCTCAGCTCAGAGAATAGTCAACTGTGAACAGTGTCAGTTTCACTATCTTTATATTTGTACTTTTTATGACAGTAAAAACCAACTCAAAATTACTAAGTTTCATTACCTCAACAAACAAGACCCTAAATTTTATGTGATTGAATTATTTTTAAAAATATTTTTATTGATTTCAGGGAGGAAGGGAAAGAGAGAGAGAGAGATAGAAAATCAATGATAATAGAGAATCGTTGACTGGCTGCCTCCTGCATGCCCCCAACCAGGAATCAAGCCTAAAACCCAAGTATTTACCCTGACGCCCTGACCCTCTGTCCCCCTGACCGAGAATCTAACTATGATCACCTGATTCATAGGTCGATGCTCAACCACTGAGCCACACCGGCCAGACTATAATTGAATTTTTAAACCCTATTATTGTGTTATGAGAACACATGGTTCAATAGGATTATATTATGTGTAATTATTTTCTTCTCTAGGTTGAGCAGTTAGTCAGTAAAACATCTGAACTTGTTATGTCTGAAAGCAAAACAAGAAGTGGAAGAATTTTTCACAGTAAAATAGTAAGTGTCTCTTTAGATTGTTTTCCATTCTAACCTTATAATTTCCCCCCATATATGAGTTTATTTTGTTTATGAACACTTCATTTATTGGACCAATATTTAGTAAGCACCTACTATGTGTCAGATACTTTATTAGGTGTTAAAAATAACACATAGTTCCTGTTCTTAGCTAAAAGTTTAGTAATTGGAGGTCAACAAGCAGTGATATAGGGCCATTATAGCAGTCTGAATAAACTACATAGAGCCACAAAGGAAAGAATGGTTAATTTCATTGAAGGTACATTAGAGAGGGACATCCAGAAAAGGCTTTGAGAAGTGACACTATTATATACGAGTAGACTCCCAAGGAAATGCCAAAATGTTCCATGTTCTATCTTATAAATGGATTATCTTGTTAATAAGACATTAAAAATGAATGTTTTATATACATCTTGCATAAAATGAATCTCATGTTCTTAAGCAAAAAGGCAAACACTGCTTTGTTTTACTTTTTGGTATGAATTGTATTAAATAGAAATTTGTATTTTATTTTAAACCTTTAAGTTACTCTCAAAGGTTCAGAGGTGAAAAAAAGAAGCATTCTGTAAAATATGCAAAATATTATGTCCAAAAATAGAAAACAGTGCACTTTAACAGTGGTATGCTGGAGTATTTCTCCCCACTCCTCATTCAGTGACATCATGTTGGCAGCTTGAAATTGGACATGATAGAGTATTTACAGCATGGATATCAGCAAATGCCTCAACCTAGGATTTGTTCCCAGAGAACCAGTTGTTAAACATTTACCAGCACATCACTGCCATTTTTAGGTGTCCTTTCCCCCCAACATTCTCAATGGGAAGTTAGAACTAGCATAAAACAGCGTTCAAACTAGTCTGCTGATGAAAGCAAAAGATAAAAGAATTTCAAAAATTAGTATTTCTAGCAGCAAAATATTCTTCCTAGGAAACTTCTATTTAGGATGAGTATCCTTTTTTAGGATATAGGGAGAAAAGCCAGAATTAAAAACAATTATTAGGTAGCCTGGCAGGTGTGGCTCAGTGGTTGGGCATTAACCTATGAACCAGGAGGTCATGGTTCAAAGATTTCCTTGTAATGTAATATGAGGATGTGTTGGGAACATAAATTCATTTCTGAAATTGCCTATGTTTTTGGATATAAAGTCTGCCAAAAGTACTCCTGATTTTGAGAATCATGACTGAATTATGGTTAGGAAAGGGCAATAAATGAAAATATTTAATAGTATATATACTAAGGAAGTTACTATTGAAGAGTACATTTCAAGCATCAGAAAATTATGTCCTTTTAAAGAATAATAGTATGATAGATAATTTGTCATTCAGTATTCATTTTAAAAACTGAATATCTGACATTATTCACGGTAGTCAAAAGATGGAAAAAAACCTAAGTGTCTATCAAAGGATGAATAAACAAAATGTGGCATATACATACAATAGAATATTATCCTATATAATAAAAGCCCAGCAACCATAACAGCAGAACAACCAGAATGACCGCTCGACCAGTCACTATGAGGTGCACTGACCACCTTCCCCGGCACTGGTCACTTTCCCCGGCCAGCAGAATCCGATTGCCTGATACAAACAGGGACCCAGGGCTGGGGGTGGGGGAATGTATGTGGCACCAAGCCAAGGCCCCCGCCCTCTACCAGTCACACCACACACAGAGGGCAATGTGGTGGGGGTGGGGCCGAAAGCGGATGGAACAGCCAGCCTCTCAGTCCCTCCCCCTGGCCATCAAGCTCCCATCGCCCGATGATGGTGAACAGAACCGAGGTGGGTGGCAGCGGGCGGAACAGCTGACCTCTTGGTCCCTCCCCCGGGCCGGCAGGCTCTGATCACCTGATAGTGAACAGGGACCCAGGGATGGGTGGCAGGGGATGAGGCAGCACCAGGCCAAAGCCTCTGCCCCCTGCTGGTCGCCCCACACACACAGGGCAACCCGCGGCGGGGGTGGGGCCGGTGAGTGGATGGAAGGGCCGACTCTCGGTCCCTCTCCCTGGCCATCAGGCTCCCATCGCCTGATGGCGAACAGGGAACGGGAGTGGGTAGCAGCAGGTGGAACAGCTGACCTTTTGGTCCCTCCCCCCGGCTGGTAGGCTCCAATTGCCCGATGGTGAATGCAGAACCGGGGTAGGTGGCGGCAGGGGGCAGGGCTGGCTGCTGGCAGCCAGGAAGATGGCCCTGATCGCAGACTAGGCCTAGGGACCATATCCACACACCAATTTCATGCACTGGGCCTCTAGTTCAGCTATAAAAAGAAATGGTGTATCAGTACATGCTTCAACTTGGATGGACCTTGAAAACATTATGCTAAGTGTAAGAAATCAATCACAAAAGTCCACATATTATATGATTCCATTTACATGAAAGTCCAGAATAGGGATTTCTATAAATTCAGAAAGTCATGGAGTTGATGGGAAGATGAGGGAATAGATGAGTGATAACTATAAGGGGAGAGGGTTTGTTTTTAGAGTGTTCTCTAAATGTTCTAAAATTGACAATGGTAATGATAGTATAGCTCTATGAACTATTAAATAGGTGAATGGCATGGTGTCTGGATTATAGCTATTTAAAAAAAATTTTTAAAAACTTCATATAGTACCTATGGTTAAAAATCAAGTGTTATTTGTTCTTTGAGAAGTAACCCATTAGTAATTATTCTCTATTTTTGGAGGCTAATGAAAATAAACCAGTAAAATCTTCTAAAGCAAATCGGAAGAGAAGTCAACTAGAATCTGGAGAAACAGTAAGTCTTATGATAATAAATAGGTAGAATAAAATGGCAAGTATCAGAATATCATTATTATGGATTAAATTGAAGATGACAAATATAAAATCCCTTGATATACCTCAGAATTCTGATATCAAAATCTTTAAAAAATATATTTGGTTCTAAAAAATGGAATGATTTTAAAATAAGATGCAGTATGTTGGTGTATTAATTTTCTCCATGTAAATATTTAATGTCTGATTCCATGAATGATTTGAAGTAGCTGGAGGAATTTATAAAATAAAATCAGTATCAGAAAAATATGAGAATGAAAAATTGAGAGTACAAGAATATTCAAGCCATTTTATTTATATAGAGTTAAAATTGGGTCACAAATTTGATCTGAACTTTCTAAGATCAAAACTAAAGCAGAAACAGATAAGTTGTCAAATCCAGTTGTTCCTTAAAAATATAGTATTTCTGCCCTAACTGGTTTGGCTCAGCAGATAGAGCGTCAGTCTGCGGACTCAAGGGTCCCAAGTTCGATTCCGGTCAAGGGCATGTACCTTGGTTGCAGGCACATCCCCAGTGGGGAGTGTGCAGGAGGCAGCTGATCGATGTTTCTCTCTCGTCGATGTTTCTAACTCTCTAGCCCTCTCCCTACCTCTCTGTAAAAAATCAATAAAACATATTTTTTTAAAAAATATATATATATAGTATTTCTTCTTAGTACCTTAGGAGAAAAAATTTTCCCTGACCTAAATCCAAGTGAGATAATGTATTTGTCATTTCTGAGATAAATATTTATACTTTTTCAACTATAATTTTTAGTGTTATTAATAGGTTAAAATTAGAAACTGAAAACTTTTTAAAAATCAAATGTTAAAGGGGTAATCTAAAAAATTTACATATCTTAAGCAGAAAATGGAATAATTTGACATGTCACTAATATATTAGAGTCTTTCATTTTCCCCAGTGTATTAAGCCTTGATTTCTCTCCCTGCAAAATCATAATTCAATCCTATCCTTTGTTTTTTTTGTTTGTTTATTTTGTTTGTTTTTTAATATATTTTATTGATTTTTTACAGAGAGGAAGGGAGAGGGATAGAGAGTTAGAAACATCGATGAGAGAGAAACATCGATAAGCTGCCTCCTGCACACTCCCCACTGGGGATGTGCCCGCAACCAAGGTACATGCCCTTGACCGGAATCAAACCTGGGACCCTTGAGTCTGCAGGCTGATGCTCTATCCACTGAGCCAAACCAGTTAGGGCTCAATCGTATCCTTTGTAAGTTTCTTCCAGAAAAATCAAAGTTCAATAACTCAGGAAATCTTGTTAGGAATTTTCCTAGTTTGTCATCCCAGTCATTCAAAAGTGTGCATTGAATGTCTACTATCTATTAGGCACTGCTAAGTACCAAGGATACAAAAACAAAACATGATTTTAATCTTACATTGTGCCTAGGTAGACTGCTTTTCTATCTGCAGCTCATTTTATAATCCTTTTTCCCTCTCTGTATCCCCCAAAATATTTTACTATTTTGAGAGCATAATGTTAACTCTATTTATCTACTCCAACAACCCTTATAATTTGCAAGTATGTACTTTCAGCAGCCATCAGAAGATTTAAATATGTCAATAATAAAATTTCCCCTACTTTTAAAGAACCCAGGTAACCTACTTTAGAAGGACGTAGATATACTAGGTATAATTTTTGAAAAAGAAGAAGAAAGAAACTTCAGAAACATAAAAAGATATAAAACTAAAGACATTTAAACTGTAAAATACCGATTCTTAGTAGTTGTTTTCTTTTGACAGGTTCTTCATCACGTTGATTCTGCTAGTCAAGAGTCAGTGACAAAAAGAAGAAAGCTTAGTGAACCAGAGGAACATATATAAAAATTATTTTTCTTCTGCATGATTGCAAAGTTCATCTCTACATTTAAAGGATACTATATTACTTTTTTAAGGTGTGTTTGCCCTACCTCTGGAAATTTATATGTAGTCTTAAGCAGTTAGTACACTAAAATGAATTCTTAGCTATCATATTGTGATCCTTAAACTTATCTAAGACAAATCCAATAGAACTTTTTAATAAAACCAAAAGAACCATTGTCATAATTGATTCTGTTTAATAGCTACTCAATATTGATTTATCTTCCATTTTGGTGGACACTTTCTTTAAACAAACATTAATTTTTTAAGGTCCTCTAAAGCCATTTTTGAAACAAATAATGTTTATTTTGGTGTTATATTTTGTAAGGAATTAACTTTTTACTTGTGTTAAAACTATACCATTTAACTGGTTTTGTTTGCAACTGTGTTATTAAAACAATTCTCTTCAGTAGTTTGATATAGTGTATTAACATGATAATATATAATGTATAATTGAATATTGGTACTTTACCTTTTTTAAAAAATTTTTTTACTATAAGACAAAATGATAACTGATTTTAAAAGTCTGGCATTTTACAGAGCATAAATAAAATATTGTTAAGCATCTATACTCTTTCATGGCTTCCAATTTTTATATAATTAGCAGAAAGTGTTTAGGCACTAATTTCGAGATCATTTCGGTAGATATTACTTTGCAAGAGTTGAGCACACTTCCTAGAATTTTTGAGTGGTGGTGTGAAAGACTGCCCTTAGTGAGAAACCCTGGACATGGTTCCAGGCTTGACCATTTCCTTTGCTTTAGAAACAGAAGACTTAAAACTTGGTCTGCTTGCCTCTTGCGGTTTCAGCAGACATATTCTAAAAACATACATTATTCATAGGTTTGCTAGTAACAAGCGTTAAATAGAGAATGTTGGTATGTATGTGATGGTAGAAAAGTACCCATCCTGTTCAACATAAACCAAATAAAGGTTCACAAACTGAGCCACATCAGGCTTTTCTGGAACAGGATAATTAGGAATAAGCTAATTGTCAAACACAACCAATTTTTAAATGTTTATTATTAGCTTTATTGTATCCCAACACACCTCACTTTATTGTGCTAGTATACACTGTTACACTGAGATTGACCAACAGAAACCTCTCGCTCGGCAGCTGGAGCTAGCTTACTTAACATTTGGATTGGCCGGTTCGATGGGGCTTGGGAGCTCAGGCCTCTCCCCTATTGTACCGAGGTTCCTTCATTGGATTGACCAGCTGTCAGGTTCAACCCAAACCTGCCTCCTTTTAGTGGTGTTTGTCTGGATCGCAACACAATGTGGGGGGAGGGGAGAGCCTCCCCTCGTAAGCTCCGATTGGCTGGACTTAACCATGGCGGTTTCTGATTGGTCCAATGAAGAAACACCAAGGTAGGTTGCCTAGTGATCCTGAGGAAGCTGATGTGTTATTCCTTTTCTGCAGCGAAGGATCAGGAAGTTTGTGCTCTTTCCTTGGCTGGGAAGTTTTTCACCTACTAGGACAAGGGTAGGGGATTGGGTGGAGGACAGGTGTTCTCCTAAAGTAGAGTGCAAGCTGCAGCCTCCCTCGGGCCGTAACCCAGGAGTAACGTCAGGTAAGCAACCGGGGAAACGCATTTCGTAACGTCAAAAAATAAACCAAAACCCTCCACATTTTTTATTTTATGGGGAAAAGGTGGTTTTGATTTATTTAAATTTTTTGCCTTTTTTAAAATAGGATTTTTAACTAGTAAATGTCCACGGGGAGGGGAGATTCATTTCTCAAAGAAACCCCCCCTCTTTCCCGCCCCCCTCCCCCAAGATTTAAAGTTTCTTGGACTGGGTTAGGAAATAAGCCCTATTCACAGTGCCAGATAAGGTTAATGCCCTTAAGCATTTTATTTATTTCATGGTTCTCTTCGTCCTTCACTCTTTCCACCTCCTACCAAGAATTATATTTGAAATATAGTCCTGTACAAAGAGTCTTTTGTAAGTTACTTAATTTGTATTTCTATTTTAAAAGTTCACATGCATTTCTGAGAATTCATTTTAATCAGTATATATTTATTGAGCAGTTACAACGTTAAAGACCTTGTGCTAGTTGCTATGGAGAATAAAAAAAGCCTAAGAAGACAATATCTCTGCCCTCAAGAAGTTTACAGTTGAGAGACAGCCAGTCTATAATAAGTACTTTAAAGTAAGTAAGTATAAATAAAGTTTTGAAAGTACAGCTGAGGGAGAGACCAATTCTGACCATGGGACATGGGTAATGGAGGAGACTCACTTAAGCCTCAATAGGCCTTTTAAGAATAAGTAGAATTTAAAGAGTAGGAGGAAAGGGAGAGAACTCCAACATGTACAGAGGAGCAGAGGTGAAAGACATGGCACACGTTTGAGAAATGGTTTGTTCACAGTATGGAATTGGAATTAATGGGAAATAATTGAGAAAAGATAGAATGGGATTCAGTCGCAGAGGTTCCTGAATGCATTCTTCTCTTTTTTTTTAATCCTCTCTCAAGGATATGTTTTACTGATTTCAGAGAGAGGGGGAAGGAAGAGAGAGAGAGAGAGAAACATCAGTGGTCTCCTTTAAATGTCCCCACTGGGGATGGAACCCGCAACCTTTCTGTGCATAGGAGGACACTCCAACCAACTAAGCCACACTGGTCAGGGCTTGAATGCATTCTTTTGATGTTGCAAAATATATTCTTTTAAACAATTGCTGATAAAAAAAAAATATTTATTGTATATCATCTTAACAACTGGCATTTAGGTTTAGCTCAAAGTAAGCTAACTTAAACTTCATTACAAATGACAGTGCAATTTCTCTTGACTAGATTTTAAAACAAATGTAGTGCTTGGTATAAAAGGGCATGTGCTTTGATTTTTTTTTTTTTTTTGAGAAAGAATTTGCTAATTTTTTAACATTCTCTTGCCAGTATTTTTGTTTGTAGCTGTTTTGTTTGCAAGATGAATAGAGATGAAAGTTTTCTGGAATTACTACACATGATCTTCTGAGTGTTATTCTCTAAAGTAGTGATCTCCTAAGTGAGTTCATGAACTGAGTCATTAGGGTTTGGGAAGAAAATATTAGAACATCTATTTCTATTTAGTTTTTTAAATTTTTTACTGTATAATTTTTTGTGTATGCTTTATAATGTGCCACTGAATGTTTATAGAAGTTCTATATAAATTATCATATGCATATTTGGACTGGATGCTCACAGTTTTTTGCTGTCCCATATTATTTAACTTGGGGAGGATCCATTTTGTGAAAGAGGAGTCACAATGATAGACAGTCACTCCTAGGTTATAGATTATGCACAAGAAATCAACAGGTTTAAAAGATGATTATTTCTACTGGTCTTTAAAATTACTGATTTGATTTCTTGCCAGTGCCTTCTGTGTATTTAAATTATGTACTTTGGAAGATATTGAATTATGTTACCCACTTAATTTTTCTGGTCATTATTCTTTCTTTCTCTAAGTTATAAATATTTCTTATTCATATACATTTTGGTATGCATGTATAAGTATCTATATGTATTTATTTACATAAGCACACTATAAATATTTTTCATCACCCTTCCAGAAACAGTTCAGAATGACCACTTTAACTCACCGTGCCCGTCGTATGGAAGTAGGCAAGAACCCTGAAAAGAAGGTAGAAAGTGAGGAAGATACTAATCAAGACAGGAGTTCAGACAATGAAGACTCTGGAGACTCTAAGGATATTCGTCTCACCCTTATGGAAGAAGTATTGCTCCTGGGACTAAAAGATAAAGAGGTAATGTAGTTGGGTCGGCTGGGCCATCCCAAAGACTTAAATACTGAAATGTTTTTAGGAAGTAATAGAATAGAATATTTGTATTAATGTTAGGTTGACCTTAGAATTATGCTGTGGACATCTTAGTGAGGAATGAGGAATTTTGGCGGTTAGCTGATACTCGGAGGGTAAAATCCAGAAGTGCAATTACTTGAAGTGTAATTTAATTACAAAATTATTCCAAAATTTTAGAGGATACAAGAGAAGATATAACACAGTGTAAAGTTTTTGTAGTTACAGTGTCCCAAGTGATAGTGATACTGAAATAACCTCTTATTAAATTAAGAAAGAAGGCCCAGCCCTGGCCCGGTGGCTCAGTTGGTTGGAGCATTGTCCCCTGCACCAAAAGGTTGCAGGTTCGATTCCGATCAGAGAACATACCTGGGTTTTGGGTTTGATCCTCAGTTGGGGCTCCTACAGGAGGTAGCCATTGATATTTCTCTCTCACTTTGATGTTTCTCTCTCTCCCTACCTCTGTCTTTCTCTCTCCCTTCCTCTCTATCTAAGGTTAATTTTATAACCTCAGGTGAGGATTTAAAAAAGGTCAAATAAATGAAAAAGCAAAACTGACTCTCTAAAAGAATGTCAGAGTAGGTCTGAAGATTAGATGGTATAAATACTGTCTTGAAATGCTTACATAAGTGCGGAGGAAACATTCACTGACTGTAGAAGCAGAGCATATTAGAACTAAGAAGCTATTTCGTTTTAGTTTTGAATAGAAATTATTAATTTCCTGCTGACCCTACATATTGGATTTTTGCTTTTGTTCTGTAGAGAAACTGCCTCTGGACTTATCTTCGTTTGTCTAAATTTATAGTAGTTGATATAAACTTAGGGAAATAGAATTTAAAAAATAAAGCATCTCATTTAGAGCTCTAATCATAGTGGGTACTCAACATATTGGTGAGATACTGTACAAAGATGGGCAAATAAAAATTAATTACCTTTCTAATTGTTCTAATTTCATTTTTGAATATGCTAAATTAAGTTTTTAGCTTTCAGTTGTCTCAGGAAGACTAAAAAAGGATGAATCCTTAGGTGCAAATAAACAGAAGAGGTCAAACCTTTGGATATGTTAAAGTAGTAATAGTAGTTTTCCAAAATGCCAGTTACATAACTATCTCTAAAAATGTTACATTGATTTCCAGTTCTACTCATTTTCTTCTTATTTCCCAAAGTAGATTTATTTAATCAATATTTAGTGTGATTGGGGACACCCATTATGTGCTTAGTGTTATGCAAATACTAAAGTAAATATAAAATAGTATAAATGGTCCCTGCCCCCAAGAAATTTGTATTCTAACTGGAGATAAAAGTTAACCCAAAGGATCATCAACAGTAAAATGGATAAAAATGAGTATATTTATTTAAATAAGCATAAGTATACCTCTAGCTAGTTTGGCTCAGTGGATAGAGCGTCAGCCTGCAGACTGAAGGGTCCCAGGTTCGATCCCAGTCAAGGGCACATACCTGGGTTGCAGGTTCAATCCCCAGTGTGGGGCATGCAGGAGGCAGCCAGTCAATGATTCTCTTTGATTATTGATGTTTCTATCTCTCTCTCCCCCTCTCCCTTCCTCTCTGAAATCAATAAAAATATATTAAATAAATGAGTATATTTTTAGATGAAAATGAACATTGTTACAAAACATGTATAATTCTCATGTAAAGTTCAGTAAAGGAGTCCAAACACAAAAGATTACATACTCTATGAACCTATATATATAAAATTCAGAACACTATAGTATTTGAGGTTGCATGTTAGAGATGGTAAAACTATAAAGAACAGCAGGAAAGGAATTACCATAGTTGTTAGGAGAGTGGTTACATTTTTGTGGGAGGGGAGAGTAGGTTTTAGTCATTAGAAAAGCGAATGAGGAGGTTTTCTGGGTACTAGCAGTTTTCTGTGTCTGTACTTGTGGGATATTTCATGGATATTGACTTAGGGATAATTCATTGTTTTTATCTTTCATGTACTCTCCTATGTGTGCATTATATTTCACAATTCAAAAGATTTTTAAAGAAAAAACAGAAAGTCTTTCCATGTTAGAACAATAGGAGCCAACGGAGTTAAAGGGAGGAGAGATCATCATGAGTTGGAATAATCTGGGGAAGAATAGAAGGGAGTAAAACAAGCTGGGCCTTTAAGAATGGGTAAGATTGATAGAAATGGAGAGAAGGGAATACATTGTGGATGAGGGGAACCTGAGTAAGCAAAGGTATCATGAACTTGATGAGTTTGGGAGATAACTAAGTAACCAGTATGACTGAAGTAGGCTCTGTTCTTGGAGAACAATGAGAATCAAAATTGACATATTAGATTCAGAGTATGGAGGATTTTGAGTTCTAGGCAGAGACATTTAGACTCTTTCCTTTAAGCAAAAGAGGATTAGCCTAGTGAAAACAGCAAAGCTCATTTCATTGTTGTGTCCAAATTAAGGACTTAGTGATATTTTCGCTCTATTTTGTTTCTGCGTTTATATTTTACTATGTATTATTTCTTGTTTTACATGGTTTGAGTTTGTGACGTGTCAAAGAAAAATCCTAAATGTTAAACTTTGTATCCCAAAGTCCCAAAATTAACTTTTGCTGAAGATTCCCATAAGACTTTCTGTTTATAAATCAATACTATAATTTTGAAAAAATACATCTGTTTCAAAAGCATGTAAGTGGAAGATAATACAAAGAGATTAGTACTTCAAGAATTGTGGGGCTAGAAAGGAGTGAGAGTAGGCCATAGTCAAATTGCTTGTCAAATATTACTGTCATCCCTTTCTTAAGATTCTTCTGAGGAGTAGTGGCCACAGACTGGTTTTAAAATATTAAGCTTCATTGTCTTATGAAAATAATCAGGAAATTTAAATATATGTTGAAGAATCTAACCTTTCAAGTACACTTAAAATTAGATGTTATCTCAGTTCAATAACACTGACCTCAACTGAGAAAATTAAATTTGAGTCCCAGCCTGACTAAAATAAAATAGATTTATTTCCTGTTATAGCCTGTGATAAGAATTTTGCTATAGATATTACTGACTCATGGACAACTAATGCTTTAATTAAATTGCTAGTATATTTAAAATTTCCCTTTATGAGAATCTTTATTATTAAGTTACCTATAAGAGGAGTGAGCCTATTAATGCTTTTGACTTGATGGTAATATTTTTAGTTTGTGGATAATATTTTTTAACCCTCTTTCCTGTTTTGCAAAGCTTTCTCCTAGTATTGCCATTTATTGAATACTTACTATGCACTGGGACATAAAAGCTTTTCATCATGCCCAGGTTGTGGGCTCAACCCCCAGTAGGGGGTGTGCAGAAGGCAGCTGATCAATGATTCTCTCTCATCATTGATGTTTCTATCTCTCTCTTCCTCTCCATTCCTCTCTGAAATCAATATACCTACACTAATAAAAGAGAAACATGCAAATTGGTGTCACTCTGCTACGCCCACCAGCCAATCAGAGCGACTATGCAAATTTACCGAACAAAGACGGCAGTTAATTTGCATACACAGGCATGGAGCAAAGACTGAAGACTGAAGAGTCTTGGCTTCTCCGCTGCGGCCATACCAAAGGCCTGGGTCCCGGGTGCCGGAGGAAAACTGGTGCCAGCAGCCAGGGGAAGGAAGGCCTATTGCGCGAACCTTCATGCAACGGGGTTCTATATATATATAAAAGGCTAACATGCTAAGTGTCCGACCATCCAACTGGTCGCTATGACACGCATTGACCACCATGGGTCAGACCAGCCGTGGGCAAACTACGGCCTGCGGGCCGGATCCGGCCCGTTTGAAATGAATAAAACTAAAAAAAAAAAAAAGACCTTACCCTTTTATGTAATGATGTTTACTTTGAATTTATATTAGTTCACACAAACACTCCATCCATGCTTTTGTTCCGGCCCTCCGGTCCAGTTTAAGAACCCATTGTGGCCCTCGAGTCAAAAAGTTTGCCCACCCCTGGGTCAGATACTCAATGCAGAGCTGCAGAGCTGCAGTGACTTGGCAGTGGTGGTTCTCGGGTGACAGACCTGAAACCAGAGAGGAGGGAGCCTGATTCCTCGCTGGCTGTGCAGTTCCACCTTCAGCTGTGGGTTATGTTGTTGCTGCGGCACTGTAGCCCTGAATCTGGTTTACTGCACACTTGCTTTTGCGTTCCACACCCTGTATGACAGCAACTTTACAGAGTGCCCTCTCTCACTCCGGGATCCCTTGGGGGATGTCGGAGAGCCGGTTTCTGCCCGATCCCTACAGGCCAGGCCGAGGAACCCCACCTGGTTGAGGGACCCCGCTTACCCCGCAGGTGCCAGGGAGGGACTATGGAGGTTGGCTCCAGGGCATGTCCGGCCCACCTCACCTAGTCCTGGCCTGCTGGCCACCTTCTAATTAATTTCCTTTCAATGTGCACGAATCTGTGCACTAGGTCACTAGTAAAAATATATTAAAAAAAAAAAAAAGTCTGTGGAGAGACAGGATGTAAGAAAAAAGTACATAAGTGGGATGTTTATGATAATTTTAGTGATTTGCAACTGGAATAATGTCCCATATTTGAAAGCATCCTATCTCCTGTAAATAAATTCGGATGTTTTGAAATTTAAGTACCAAACAGAATTAGACACTCAGCTCTGTGTTTTATTGTTTAACTTTTCTAAAATTGTGAAATATAGCATATCTAGAAAAGTATTTAGCACTTATGTACAATTTAACAGGTAATTTTTTTGTTTTTATTGATTTTTAGAGAGGAAAGGAGAGGGATAGAGAGATAGAAAGATCAATGAGAGAGAAAAATCAATTAGCTGCTTCCTGCACATCTCCCACCAGGGATCTAGCCCACAACCCGGGCATGTGTCCTGACCAGGAGTCGTACCAGTGACTTCTTGGTTCATGGGTCAGTGCTCAACCAGTGAGCCACATCGGCTGGGCTTAACAAGTAATTTTAAAGCAAATATTCATGTAACCACCACCAGTAGAGTACAATCAGCATCCTAGAAGCATCCTCTTGTGCACTTCTCTAATCACATGCTGCCCTTCCTCCTGTAATTGTAAATGTATATATATATCCCTGAACAAAGTATTTTAATTTTGCCTCCTTATAAAATTCATATTATTGGGTTAATGCTGTTATATATTTTTTGTTCAGTATGATGTTTGAGATTCATCCATGTTGCTGCATATAATTTAATTAAGTTCACTGCAATATAGTATTTTGTTATCTGAATATACCACCATTCACTCATACTACTGGCTAATGAACATTCAGGAGTTATTATTATCAACAATGCTGCTAAGAATATTCTAGTACTGATTAGTTATGTTCTTTCAAACCATGCCACTATTCATACATATAAAAAAATGATAAAGTAGACTGGATAACACTTTTATCTTAAATTATAAAAAACGTTCATGCTAAGCTTTTTCAAGCTAGTAATGATTTCCTATTGGTTATAATTCACTCATTGTAATTTATTAGCAGTGGGAGACTAGAAGTTCAAGCTTTTCTAAGTTGGTAAAAAAATTTTCAGTGAACTAGTCAAGAAATTTTAAAAAATCAGTAAGTCAGTACTTAACTTGTCAGTGGATGACTATAGATGGAAAAAATGCTACTCTTCAAAAGTTGCTCAGTCCTAAAACATTTTCTTAAAATTAAAAGATTAAAAGATTACTTAGACCAGTACCTGACCTTTTAGTTTCCTGATTGAACAAAATGAACAATAAATCTCTTGTTAGTAGCTATTGCTGACAAGTGTGAATAAGGAAGTGTATCAGGACTCGTTTGTCAAGTTTTGTGGTTTTTATTAACCTAGACTGTTAAAAAATAACTTCTGTTTTGTTTTTATTATTTCCAGTCATATAACCCCAAGGAATTATTTACTATTGGTACAAAAGGAAATAAACTGAAAGACCAAAGCCCTATTCTAACAATAGGAAAATATAGTTTAAACTCTTTCATTGAGAGCCTGCCTTTCCCTAACCTTCCAACCCCCTAATGTACACTGTTCTCTTCTGATATACCTGGAATTGAGATTATCTCCCCTTCATATGTTGTTTGTATAACTTAAGAGTGTTCAGAACTGTTTTTCTATATGTCTATAATTATTGGGTTTTTTGGTTGAAAACTGGACATTTGAATATGGTACCTCTGGAGGTCAGGTTTGATCCCTCCTCAGTTGGGGCACATGCCGGAGGCAACCATTAATGTGTCTCTCTCACATCCATAGTTCCCTTTCTCCCTCCTCCCCTCCTTTCCACTCTCTCTAAAAATCAATGGAAAAAATATCCTCGGGTGAAGATTTAAAACAAAATTGTATTGCCCAGTGCCGGTTTGCCCCTTCTATCTCTATTCTCCACTATGAAAGTTTATAATGTATGCATACATTCCATTCCATAATTTTCACACACTGCTGTTCTATGAAGAAAAGCCCCAGAATTAAGGTTGGGGAAGAAGAAACAGATGGGAAAATTGGTGGCTAGGAGAGAAGATATGTGTATTATATGTATAAAGAAAAATATGATTTTATATACACCCAAATGATAATAGAATGATGGAATTTATGAGCAATTTTTATTTCATTTTTTATTTTCAAATTTCTAAAATATATGTATACTATTTAATGGGTGGGGGGAAGCTATTTGAAAATAAAAAATGTACCTGCATTTACCTCGTTTTGCTCTTCTAAGGTGTGAGCATACCATATGGAAAAAGCTTCTGGAAGACACTTATGATTCCTTCTTTCATGGAAAATTAAGCAATTTAATGTTGAAACTTCAGATTTGGGGGGAGGGAAGGATTTGTTTCTGATTTTTTTTCCTAATAAAGTGACATTTTCTTAATGTAGATAATTTGGGGGGGAAATTGAAAACCATTTTAAAAATTAGAAAACCATTTTTTAAAATATTTTACATAATTGCAGTAATCTTGATTACACAATTATTTATTTGGCTATTTTTCACATAACTTTATCATAAGGATTTTCTAACATTATTTTTAAAAACTCCTTATAAGCATTAAAAATGATGCTTTAAGTTCCTTTGCATTTTATGTCATGCAGGTAACTTTAACATTTTTAACCTTCAGAGTTGTTGGGGTTTTTTTGTCTGTTTGTTTTTAAATTCACCCTTTTTATTTTCAGAGAGAGTGGAAGGGAGGGGAGAGACAGAGAAACATCAATGTGAGAGAGATACATCGATTGGTTGGCAAGGTGCATGCTCTGAACTGGAATCTAACTTGTGACCCTTCAGTCTTCAGACTGATGCTCTATTTACTTGAGCCAAACCGACTACGGCCAGAGTTGTTTTAAGGTGTATCTTCAAGGAAGTTTGAATAAGGAATACTTGACTAGGTGGAAATTCGTCATAAGATATTGACAGAATTTATTGAAATCTCATTGCCCAGCCTTTCACAAGAGCAAAATGACATTATCAAAAATTTAAATATGTATACTCTTTGATTCAAAAGTTTCTTCTAGGAATTTGTTCAACCAATACACAAATGAATATTTCTTCTTTTTTTCTTTTTTTATTCTAGAGAGAGGAAGGGGGGAAGAGAGAGAATTTTTCTCTCTTTTCCCTCCTGTATTTGAGATAATTAAATTTAATGATTAACTGGTAAACTTTAGCATGTATGTGCTAGATCATCCTGCATACTAAAGCAGTGGCCCTTTAACACAGACTCTTTATTGTAGATTGAGAATTTACTGAGGCAGCTACATATATTTAGAGGGGAAATGGACCTTAGAATTATAATTATTTTTTAAAACTCCACATGTGTACTTTTATACTTTTTCCATTATGGTATATGACTTAATAAAAAGGAAGTTTAAAAACTCATTTAAGAGTTTCGCGTGTTATGAGCTACTAGGATGAGAAAAGGGTAATATTAAAAAACATACAGTTTCTACATCCTGGTCTCTGTTTCTTTATTTACCATGCTTCTCACCGTTCTGTTGACAATCTGACATCACTGTCACTGAAACAGAAGGTATATAGTTAGGAAGAAATAAGAAAACAAAGGAAAACTTTCTTCTAATTGCTTTAATACCAGCTGAAATGTTTGCACACCTGTTGAAATTTATAGTCACCAGGATATACTAGTAAAGTTATGACCTAAGTAAATTACTTATTCTGACATAAGTTATAGTTTAACCTTAATTAGGCTACTAAATTGTATAAAACCAAGTATTAACCTAAAAAAAAACTTACTTTGTCCTTGAAGTAGCCATGAGGCAGGCAGTGGAGGGAAGTAATCCCAGCTTTGAGTCTAGAATCAGGCCCTCAGGAAATTTGGATATATCTAGGGATGTATGGTTCAAGCTGAGTTTTTACCAGGTTAACATATTTCAATCATAAAATTCTTGAAACATATTTCAAGAAACATTTATAGAGAAATACTATGTATCAATCAGATACTCTCTCCTTAAGGAATTTATAGTCTAAGGTTAAACTGTTGATTGCAATGTGATATACTAAATGATAGGGGAGAAGTGTATATATACTTAGGCACACCCAGGTGAGGTACCTAACCCAGATGGTAGAGGGAAAGACAATGTGAGAGAAGGTTACAAGGAAGATGTGAATCCTGTAGGAGAAAAAAAAGTATTGGTTCTTCTAGACCATTGGTTCTCAACCTTCCTAATGCCACAACTCTTTAATACAGTTCCTCATGTTGTGGTGACCCCCAATTTCATTGTTACAAATTGAACATAATTAAAGCATAGTGATTGCCGAAACCGGTTTGGCTCAGTGGATAGAGCGTCAGCCTGCGGACTGAAGGGTCCCAGGTTCGATTCCGGTCAGGGGCATGTACCTGGGTTGCGGGCACATCCCCAGTAGGAGATGTGCAGGAGGCAGCTGATTGATGTTTCTCTCTCATCGATGTTTCTAACTCTCTATCTCTCTCCCTTCCTCTCTGTAAAAAATCAATAAAATATATTCTAAAAAAATAAATAAATAAATAAAGCATAGTGATTAATCACAAAAACAATATGTAATTATATATGTGTTTTCCGATGGTGTTAGGCCACCCCTGTGAAAGGGTTGTTCGACCCCCAAAGGGGTTGAGAACCGCTGTTCTAGACAGAACTTTGTGTGTGACCTAGCCAGCGTGGCTCAGTGGTTGGGCGTTAACCTATGAACCAGGAAGTCATGGTTCCATTCCTGGTCAGGGTACATGCTCAGGTTGCACATGCCCAGGTTGCGGACTCGATCCTCACTGTGGGGCATGCAGGTGGCAGCCAATCAATGATCCTCTCTCATCATTGATATTTCTCTCTCTCTCTCTCTCCCTCACAAGTCAATAAAAATATTTAAAAAAAAAAAAAACAAACTTTATGCCCTAGCTGGTTTGGCTCAGTGGATAGAGCGTCCGCCTGTGGACAGAAGGGTCCTAGGTTCAATTCCGATCAAGGGCACATGCCCAGGTTGCGGGCTCTATCCTTAGTAGGGGGCATGCAGGAGGCAGTTGATCAATGATTCTCTATCATTGATGTTTCTTTTTCTCTTTCCCTCTCCCTTCCTCTCTGAAATCAATAAAAATATATTTTTTAAAAAACAACAACTTTGTGTGTGCAAAGTCCAATAGGCAAAAATGATGCATTAAGAGTACTTAAAATAGTTTTGGAAAGCTAGAGCATAGTGTTCTAGGGGAAAGAGGCCAGAAAGAGAATAATAAATAGCCTCCTCATTTGAGTGCTATACAGTAAACCCTAGATTTTGTGGACCTTGATTTAACAGACTTTGGATTTAATGGAGAAAACTTCGATCTGTATGTCCTGTGAAAAGTACCACCCTGTTAATTTTAAAATGCTTTTAACCAAGATTTGCTTGTCATTAACAGGTTATTTTTTGTTATTAATTCACTGTAACTTTTAACAAACTTCAGTGAATAGGCCATATGTTGGAAAAAACACTGTAGTAATTTTGTTGACATAAATAAATATTACCTATCTACAACTATAGTCTACATATTTAAATCCAAGAGTCACTGCTCGTAAACAGTGTATATTGAATGACTAGCAGGTGATCACACTACATTGCAAGGCTAATTGGTTCTGTGATCTAGTGGCGTGACTTTCTGCAGCAGATTTAAGGAGCCGGCCAATGTTCTCACGTGCACTGAGCCTCCTCCCAGCCCTGTGCATGTATTTACCCACGGTGTCTGGCAAATACACATGTTTGCTAGACCTATTCAGTATAAATTTAAAATTACTGGAATACATATAGAAAACTTCTCTGTGAAACTAAATTTTTCATACATACTTAATTAACCAAATGTGTGTACATAAGTGAAAACAAGTAAACTAATTTGTCAATTTTTTAACATAGGCGTTCAGAAAACCTGCTTTATTAATAACGTACTTTCAACTTTAAGGGACACCCCCTTGCCTGAATTAGTCCATTATAGTGAGGTTTTACTATACCAAGGAGTTTGGCCCTGACTGAGAGGAGTATTTGAAAGATTTTTAAGCAGAGGGGAAGGGAGTTATATAATTAGATTTGAGCTTAAAGATCATCCTGGCTAGGGGAATAATGGAATTGGAAAACCCCTACCTCTGTCAGTATAGGGGTCAGATATTAAGTCTTGAGTAAACTTAATTTCAAACTTGTAATAGAAAGTAAAGGGAATCTTCAAAGCCCCCCATCCCCCCCCCAAAAAAAATTTAAATCCTAGAGGTAAGCAATAAACTAATTTGCCCTGGGGAAAATTGCCAAATCAGTTCAGAGATTCAGGAATTTGGTGGTCAGAAATAAATCTTGGTGTTAAGATAAAAGCGGGAAGGGAAGCTAAATGTAACTGTGGTCCCAGTTGTGGGGCATTCCCTCAAACCTCCCATGCCCAACTGTTAGCAGAAGCAAATGCAGATCTTCCTCTCTGAAGGAAGACATCCTCAATTTAGGTCTCCACAATCTTTCAGATTCACAAAAAAATAAATATGGACCTCTTAATCAAATATCATCAGTCATACAAATAATCAAATACCCATGAGAAGGAATCAGGAGAAATAACAAATAATAGGTCATTCAAGGACTTCAGATCAGATAATAAAATATATGTGACATTTATTAAAGAAATAAAAGAATCAAAGGTACAACAAAAAGAAATGCTCACAAATGACCAGGCAAATGTAAAAAATAACTATATAGAGTTTTAGAAATGAAGAATAGTTGAAACCAAAATCTCAGGGATAGTTTAACATATTAAATACAAATGGCAAGAGTAAATTGCAAGCTAGATATGAAATGACTCTTCAGAAAGTAGTATGGGGACAGAGAAAATGGAAAATATAAAAAGAGAGGTTAAGCCCCAGCTGGTTTGGCTCAGTAGAGCATTGGCCTGTGGATTGAAAGGTCCTGGGTTCGATTCCAGTGAAGGGCACATGCCCAGGTTGTGGGCTCCATCCCCAATAGGGGGTGTGCAGGAGGCAGCCGATCAATGATTCTCTCTCATCATTGATGTTTCTATCTTTCCCTCTCCCTTCCTCTCTGAAATCAATAAAAATATATTAAAAGAGAGAGAGAGAGATTAAAAGACATGGGGAGCTAGGATAAGAAAAATGATAGTCCCAGAAGAAAAATATAAAGAAAATGGAGGAAAGCCAAAATTCTTAGAGATAAGAACTGAGAATTTTTTTTTTAAATATATTTTATTGATTTTTTACAGAGAGGAAGGTAGAGAGATAGTTAGAAACATCGATGAGAGAGAAACATCGATCAGTTGCCCTCCTGCACACCCCCCACTGGGGATGTGCCCACAACCCAGGTACATGCCCTTGACCGGAATCGAACCTGGGACCCCTCAGTCCGCAGGCCGACGCTCTATCCACTGAGCCAAACCGGTTACGGCTGAACTGAGAATTTTTAAGAACTAAGAAATGAACCTACAGATATAAGAGGCCTATCCCAAATAAGATAAGTAAATGCACACACAGTCATATTGTAATCAAACTGCAAAACATCAAGAGAGAAGGTCTTAAAGGACCAAAGAAAAAGGCAGATCAACCACAAAGAAACCACAAGCAATAAAAATGATAGATCTCACTTGCACAATGGAAGCTAGAAGAGGAAGACATATCTTTAATGTGATAGAGAAAACTATCAGGTTAGAATTTTATGTCCAGAGAAACTGTCTTTCAAGAATGATGGTAAAATACAGACATTTCAGATAAACAAAATAGTTTGCCTCCAACAGACTTTCACTTAAGGAAATTCTACTTTAGGAAGAAGGAAAATGGTACCAGAAAGGAGGTCTGAGATGCAAGAAGGAATGGTGAGCAAGGAAATTGGTAAGCATCTGAGTAAATCTAAACAAGTGCTACCTGTATAAAGTAATGATGCTGCTAATAATGTCTAATTTGTGAGGTTAAAAAAAGATAAAATATTGCTCAACTAGGACAGTGGTTACTATATTGACTCATTTAAAAAATAAATCTGATCTTGTATTAATTTTAAATTGTTGTGCTGCATGTTAAAATGTCAAGGATAATGTTCCTAAAGAAAAGTGGAGCATTTAATTTCCAAAGCAATACTGAAGAAAATTTTTTTTAAGTTTAATAAAAAAATTATTTACTGCTATTACTAGTAATTAGTTTTGGGGTTGCTTTAAAGCCATAATAAACTGTCCCTGCCAACATCTCACCCAGCTTCTCTCCAGTGAGAGGTATTGCCATAACCAAAGATAGCTAAAGAGTGTTGAACAGCTCTGATGGGTGTTCCTTGCATTCATCATAATTCCTTGCTCAGAACCTTCAGGATTCAATACTGCCTTTCAATAAAAAGTTCAAAGCATCAAGGCTTTTCAACCATCTGGCCCCAACCAACTTGATCTCATTATTTCTCTTTAAATCCTTGAGTTTGACCTCTAAACATATTTGAGACCTCCTTCCTTGACACTTTAGTTAAAATGCCCTCTTGAAGAATAGGTGGAATTTGGAGGAAAACCCTCCCTCTCTGCCAAATTCAACCTTTTCTTCAAACCACTGCTCAGGTCCCATGAAAGTTCCTGACTACTCTAGCCTAAAAGTGACTTATATAATTTGAATAACTATCATCTAAACCAAACTTACAACAGTCATTTATGCCTCTCTCTTCTGCTTTTACAACGAGCTTTTATTTAAATTTTATATTAACACAGAACTTTGCTGAAATTTGCATGGTCTTTCCAGCTAGATTTTCAGTTCCTTAAGACAGTGGCTATTTCGTACATGTCTTTGTATCCTCTATACCACCTAGGGAAGGGAAACTAACATTTAAGTGCCTACAATATGCCAGGCCCTGTAATAAATTCTTTCTTGTATATGACATTTCATTTATTCCTCACAGCAAACGTATAAAGATAGATATTAGTGTCCCCATTTTACAGATCAGGACATACAAATAATCACTTGAGAAAGGTTAAGTCACATACCGAAGGAACTTAACTAGTCAGTGTTAGAGCTGGATTTCAACTATATCACCCATCAAAATAGCTTGTATTATTAATACATATCTTGGAGGAGTAAAAAACTCAAATGGTTTGTAAATTTTTCTATTTAATTCATTTGTATTCTACACTGAATTTGGAGTGTCATGGAAACAGATTTTAAAAATTCTTCTCAAAAATTAAAGTTTGATTTGCCAATTATTAACTAATAGCCAAATACACAAAGAACTTAAAAAGTCAGACAGAAAATCATAATTGGGGAGGGGGTAGGTTAAGGGAATTAAATAGAGATTCCTTTATTGTATACTTTGCTTTGAGTTCATGTAATATAACCTGAAACAAAACACAACAGAGTATACCATTCTTAGGATGCTTGCTGCAAGTCCCTATCTCTTTCAGAACATTCTTTCTCTTCTCTTTTCCTAGGGTTACACATCTTTCTGGAATGACTGCATATCATCTGGCCTGCGAGGGGGCATCCTGATAGAGCTGGCCATGCGGGGTCGTATCTATCTGGAACCCCCAACCATGCGTAAGAAGCGACTGCTAGACAGAAAGGTACAGCATCCTCTGTGACATTCTCTGAGTTTATGAAAGGGCAGGTGCCAATGGTCCATTTTGGAGGAGTAGAAAGATTTGAATAGTGAGACAAGGTAAATATCACTGACTCAGTTGTCCCATTGTCTAATAGGTTTAATTATTCTATTTCAGAGGGAGAAATCCAAGGGTCCAATAGTCTAAAGAGTAATAAGAAGTTCATACTTTTGTCTTTCTTTTCCATGCAGAAAATCACATTTAAGGTGCTGTTGATTATTCCTCCCTCCATAGCTATAGCTCTAACATGGAAGAGAGTATTATATAGGAGTATGTAAACATGTGGGTCAGGTGCAGTCTTTGCTAAACTCTGGTCATCCTCAGATAATCATTCAATTTCTCTCCTTCCATTTTCTGCAAGTCCTCTGCAGCATGTTAGCCATACTCCTGTCTCCATTTTCTTCTATTTTTTTCTACTCACACTTTCACTGTCATACTTAGCATTTAGCGCTGAAACCACATTCTTATGTATCACCAGTTTCTTTTCAGTCTTTGTCTCTTTTAACCTCTATGTGGCATTTGACACTTTGACCACCTTCTCCTAATTGAAACTGTCTTAATTCTTGGCCTCTATTATATTACACTAGAGGCCCAGTGCACGAAATTCTGCACAGGTAGGGTCCCTAGCGGCTACAGCTGCTGGCCAGGGCCTCCTTTCCCTGGCTGCCAGCTGCCGGCCAGGGCCTTCCTTCATTCCGCGCCTCCCTCTGATGGTCAGCGCACGTCATAGCAAGCGATCAAACTCCCAGTTGGTTGAACTCCTGAAGGGACACTTTGCATATTAGGCTTTTATATATATAGATTCACTTACTTCTCTAGCTGTACCCTATTTCCTTTACTTCTCCATTCCTTAACATCTAAGTCTCAAGTTTGTATCCCTTTGTGTAACTTATATCCTTTTAAAGATATCATTTACCTTTACAGCTTCATGTAGTACCTTCATATAATAACTACTAAATCCTAGGCTTACCTTCTTTTTTTAAAAAAAAATTTTTAATATGCTTTTAGCCCTAGCCAGTTTGGCTCAATGGATAGAACTTTGGCCTGCGGACTGAAGGGTCCCGGGTTCGATTCCAGTCAAGGGCACATGCCTGATTGTGGGCTCAATCCCCAGTGTGGGGTGTGCAGGAGGCAGCTGATCAATGATTCTCTCTCATCATTGATGTCTCTTTTTGTATTGTTAATTCTCACCCGAAGATATTTTTCCATTGAGAGAGTGGAAGGGAGAGGGAGAGATAGAGAGAAACATCGATATGAGAGGAGACATCAGTTGGTTGCCTCCTGCACACACCCCAACCAGGGCAGGGGAACTGCAACTAAGGTACATGCCCTTGTCCAGAATCGAACCTGGGACCCTTCAGTCCAAGGGCCAAACCTCTATCCACTGAGCAAAACCAGCTAGGGCACATTGATCAGCTGCCTCCTGCAGGCCCCCTACTGGGGATTGAGCCCACAACCCTGGTATGTACCCTGATTGGGAATTGAAGTGCTACCTCCTGGTTCATGGCTGACACTCGCCATTGAGCAATACTGGCCGGACAGGCCTATCCTTTTTTTTTTTTTTTTAATATATTTTATTGATTTTTTAAAAAATATATTTTATTGATTTTTTACAGAGAGGAAGGGAGAGAGATAGAGAGTTAGAAACATCGATGAGAGAGGAACATCGATCAGCTGCCTCCTGCACATCTCCTACTGGGGATGTGCCCACAACCCAAGTACATGCCCTTGACCGGAATTGAACCTGGGACCCTTCAGTCCGCAGGCCGACGCTCCATCCACTGAGCCAAACCGGTTTTGGCTGATTTTTTTTTTTTAAATATATTTTATTGATTATTTACAGAGAGGAAGGGAGAGGGATAGAGAGCCAGAAACATCAATGAGAGAGAAACATTGATCAGCTGCCTCCTGCACGCCCCCCACTGGGGATGTGCCCACAACCAAGGTACATGCCCTTGACCGGAATCGAACCCAGGACCCTTGAGTCCACAGGCCAACCCTCTATCCACTGAGCCAAACCGGTTCTGGCAGGCCTATCTTCTTTTGTCAGCCCCAGGAACATATTTATCTATTGGCTAGGCATTTCAACTGGCTCTCCCATATCAGTTAAAACCAAACTTAACTTTTCCCCCAAACTGACTTCTTTTCCTGATTTTCCTACCTTTATTGATTGTTTTGCAAGTAGGTTTTCCAGACTCAAAGAATCATTATTGAATCTTTTCTCCATTATCATTTATATCCAGTTTGTCACTAGGGCCCTCATCAAATGTATTTTTGTCTCCTCACTATCTCCCCATACTAGATTATTCAACTTTTTTTTTTTTTTTAATCCTCACACGAGGATATTTTTCCATTGATTTTTAGAGAGGGAAAGGCAGAAATATCGATGTGAGAGAGACACATTGATTGGTTGCTTCCTGCACGAGCCCTGACCAGGGCCCGGCCTAGGCCTGGGCCCAAGAGGAGCCTGCAACCAAGTTACTGAAATCAAACCCAGGACCCTTTCGTCCGCAGGTGGACGCTTTATCCACTGAGCCAAACCGGCTAGAGCAATTTTTCAACTTCTTGAGAACAGAGACAGTATATTATACTGCTTTGCATTTTCTATAATACTTAACCAATAGTGTTCATATGGTGTATTGAAAGATTTTAATTTGAATGAATTGAATGAACCAGGGTCCCTTGTTTCTTCTTTCTAAAAGGTACTGCTGAAGTCAGACAGCCCAACAGGTGACGTTTTACTGGATGAAACTCTCAAACACATCAAAGCCACTGAACCCACAGAAACTGTCCAGACGTGGATAGAGCTACTCACCGGTAAGATGGCTCAAAATGATTCAGAAGTCCTACACTTAGTTATCTTTATCCTACTCTTAAGGTCAGGAAAAGAAGGGCAGAAATTAAAGGGGCTCAATTAGGTACAGATGGTTCACTGATCATGTTATGCAGTCTTTGTTATATGTTGCTGAATTTGCTTTGCTAGTATTTGTTGAGTACTTTATACCTGGGATATTGGTGTGTAATTTTCTAGTGATGTCTTTGTCTGGTTTTGGTATCAGAGTAATATCATATAGATTAAGGAAGTATTCCCTCCTCTTCTGATTCTTTGAAAGATTTGTGAAGAATTAGCATTGTATTTAAATATTTGACAGAATTCCCTGTAAAGCTGTCTTGGCCACACTTTTCCTTGTGGGAAATTTTAAAGTTACTTATTCACTCTATTTACTTGTTGTTGATCTAGTCAGAATTTTCTCTATTTATGGTATCCCCTCATTACCCTCTTTATTTCTTTAAGGTCAATAGTGATATCTCCTCTTTCATTCCTAATTGTAATTTGAGTCTTCTCTCTTTTTTCCTGGGTCAGTCTAGGCTTGTCAGTTTTATCTATCTTTTCAAGAAACCAATTCTTGATTTATTTTCTCTATTGTTTTTATTTTCTATGTTTATTTCCACTATAATCTTTACCATTTCCTTTCTTCTGCTTGCTTTGGGTTTAGTGCTCTTTTTTTTTTATAGTTTCTTAAGGTAGATTAGATTATTGATTTGACATCATTCCTAGAATAGCACTTGGAATTATAAATTTTCCTCTTGACACTGCTTTAAGGTGCATCCCATAAGTTTTGATATGTTTTCATTTTCATTCAACTCAGAGTATTTTTTAAATTTCCCTTGTGATTTCTTCTTTGATCCATTGGTTATTTCAAAGCATGTTATTTAATTTCCATATATTTTTGAATTTTCCAAATTTCCTTCTGTTAATAATTTTTTATTTAATTCCATTGTGGTTGGATAGCATACTTTGTATATTTTTAGTCCTTTTAAATTTATTAAGGCTGTTTTAAATTTATTAAGGCCTAGCATATGGTTTCTCCTGGAGAATGCTCCATGTGTACTTGAGAAGAATGTATATTCTGCTGTTAAAGGGTGGAATGTTCTAAAAGATGTCTTGTTCGGTCTGGTTAGTTTATAGTGTTGTTCTAAGTTTTCATTTCTTTTCCCATAGGCGAGACTTGGAACCCCTTCAAATTACAATACCAGCTGAGAAATGTAAGAGAGCGAATTGCAAAGAACCTAGTAGAGAAGGGCATTCTAACCACGGAGAAGCAGAATTTCCTCCTATTTGATATGACTACTCATCCAGTGACCAACACAACAGAGAAACAGCGACTAGTGAAAAAAATCCAAGATAGTGTCCTAGAGCGGTGGGTAAATGACCCCCAGCGTATGGACAAGCGAACACTAGCACTCCTGGTGCTAGCCCACTCCTCCGACGTACTAGAAAATGTCTTCTCCTCTCTGACAGATGACAAGTATGATGTGGCAATGAATCGAGCCAAGGACCTAGTAGAACTGGACCCCGAAGTGGAAGGGACAAAGCACAGTGCCACAGAGATGATCTGGGCTGTGTTGGCAGCCTTCAATAAATCCTAAAGCCAGCAGGTGGGTTTCTCCTTTTTCCCCTGCTGGGCTGGTGACTATCAGAGACACTATCACTGAGTTTTGTGTGATGAGATGTTTTTCATCATTTTCTTTCCTTCTCTTGAATCAGACTTGTGATTTGGGGAAAGCAACTTCAGGGCTTCTCCATAGACCTTGACCTTTATAAGCAGACTTTATTTCTCCTTATACCTCCGCTCCAGAGGCGACTAAACTGGGGGTGAGCCCACACATCCCCAATAAACATTTTCTCTCATTTCTTAGTTTACTTCAACCTAGTGTGCTTTTGGATAAGCAAGATTACCTAAGTGGTGTTTGCTGTTCTCCAGCCACAGATTGTGAATGAGATGTAGAGCAAACCATTTATTACATTTTTTAAAGTCTGTTTTCTATCTAAAATACATGTTTTCAGTCTTTGTCTCTCAGGCTCTGCTAGGTAATGTAGCTTATTGAAATGACTGCCTCTCTGAATAAGGGTCAATGGAAACAAACTAGTTTTTGGAGTAGGTAGTCTCTGGGATTTTATTTCCTGTTAGTGATTTTCTCACTTTCTTGTTCTAACCTAATGAGAATATTCCAAATTTGATTACCTGATTCTCATAGCCTTATAATCAGAAATACATTCTAACCTCTTTCTTAGCATTACCCTACTCCATCATTGGACAGAAATCTAAGTGAAAAAAAAATATCTCTCTCTCTCAGCCACTTCCTTCATGCAATCAGCATTACAATTTCTAAGGGAAGGAAGTGGTATCAGAATTTCCACCTTTTGCACATGACTATCCTGATTCCTCCAGACAATTTTAAACCTTTCTGCTGTGATTGAACTGAGAAAGTTGTAAATTTCAATTGCTGAATAGCAGCATCCTGAATCTAGATAATATATCTAAACTCCAGGTTTTCTTTGTTCCCTGTTTTTTGCTTTCTGCATAAATTAATAAATTCTATCTATATTTAAACATTCTGGAAATAATTTTGTTTATATTTTATCCACAACCATCTTTCTAGCCAAATCTCTAAACTGTTTTTTCAATTTAGTAGTGAGTGCAAAGAGAAGCTTATTAAGAAAAATCCTATGTGGAGGGTCAGTTTGATGTCAAAAGCATGCCCCCCCCTTTTTTTTTTCCAAAAGCATGCTGATATAAAGTTCAGTATTTGGAAATAGAGGACCAAATTGTGCTTATGTCGAGCATTTATTATGCTAGTACTTGTAATGGGTCCTGCCTCTTGACCATTACAGAGAAATAGGCTGCCAAAGGGCTAATACAGGTGGCTCAGAGCTGATATTAAATCTTCCTGATCAGAAATAATTAAATGAATCATAATTTCCATTTCCTTTCTAAACCTGTTTAACGCCCCCAAAATTGCCGAGCTCAACTTTCTTTTTTTCACTGCAGTTATCACTTAGGTAACTAAAGAAATAAATTGTAACATGAAACAAACTCTCAATGTGAGGTGAAGTAGAGCTTTAGTCTGGCTCTCTAAAAATTCAAAAACCAGTCCATGTGTTATCTCTACCTGCCTTAGTTTTTCTTTCCATTTGAACAATTTGGCATGAATTGAAACTAGGTTTTCCAGTGGAAAGTTTCAGCTTAATTGGAGGGCATGGAAGTTGAGTTGAGTTCTTTCTCACAACTCTTAGTCGTGTTTATTTTTATATTGTATCGCAATAAAATGAGGATGTCCCTAATCTGCAGAATGTCCACTGCATATCACCTTCTCATTTAAAGCATATGGCCTTCACATTTCTGTATAATAAAGATATTGGCTCTCTAGTCTCTCTGTGCAGTTTTACAACTTCAGTTAATTTAGCTGGAAATAAAAACTTTCCACACAAGGCCTTTACACTAGGATACCAACTTCTGTTTCATCCTGTGTAGAAAATTAGAATACACAAATATTATAATTGTAACATATATAGACTGGGGGGGGCAGGGCACATCAAGGCTAACCTGAACACTAACCAATGTTGTAAAGTCCAAATAATGTCTCCATCCTAATAAAAATAAGTTATCCAACTATATATCATTTATACCATGAAGAGAATGTGTATGTTCTTTCCTATTAATATCTACTTGCTCATGACACCTGAATTTAAGAGCTGGAAGTCTTAAGTTCCAAATGTAGGTAACAGGTAACTACAACAGAGTTAACATGTGAAAGGATAACTGTGCTTATAATTAGCTTACTCTTCCTTCTTAATAATGATTACAGGACAAGGAACAATAAGAAATGTAGTTACTAGGATTGTTTATACTTCCCTGTTGTTTTTACTTCAGACAAAGCATTGTTCCCATAATTCTTTTTTATTTGTTTTTATAATCCTCACCTTAGGATTTTTTTTTTCCCATTGATTTTTACAGAGAGTGGAAGGGAGGGAGGGACGGAGAGAGAGAAGCATCCATGTGAGAGAGAGATATCAATTGGTTGCCCTCCAGCATGGAAGTCCCCCGTGGAGGCCTGGGATTGAACCCCCAACCTTTTTGGTGTTGGAGCATGGGACAATGCTCCAACCAACTGAGCCACCCAGTTAGGGCCAAAATTCTGACTTTTTTAAAAAAATATATTTTATTGATTTTTTACACAGAGGAAGGGACAGGGATGGAGAGTTAGAAACATCGATCAGCTGCCTCCTGCACACTCCCCACTGGGGATGTGCCCGCAACCAAGGTACATGCCCTTGACCGGAATGGAACCTGGGACCCTTGAGTCCGCAGGCCGACGCTCTATCCGCTGAGCCAAACCGGTTAGGGCCATAATTCTGACTTTTAATACAATAGATTGGTTTTGCTTCTGAACATTATGTAAGTATTTTTTGTGATCATTTATCCTTTGAACATTTGGGTTCTAGTTTGGGGCTGTTAGAAATAATGCTGTGCCTGACCAGCATGGTCAGTGGTTGAGCACTGACTTATGAACCAGAAGGTCACAGTTCAATTCCCAATCAGGGCATTGCTGTTTCTCAAATACACTAGAAACATGTCCTGCTTCAGAAGCTTTGCATTCGTTCATCCCTCTGCTTGGACCAGTTTTCCTCCAGCTATCTGCTTGGCTACTCCCCACCTCTTTCAGATCTCTGCTCACGTATCTCAGGTCTTTCCTAATCAATCTAAAGTATCACCTTCTCCCACCCAGTCACAAATAGAACAGCTACTGAGCACATCCTGTACCCCAGACACTGCTAGTTTTAGTGAAATGACACTTTTTTTTTCTGGCTTTACTTTTATTATAAGTTCCACCCTTCCTAATGCTCAACGATTTAGCTATGCCAAGGATGAAAGTGTAATTTAAATCAGTCCCTTAGCATAGTTTTTATACATTTCTCTTAAGCAGAGCTTGGGGTTAAAACAATCTTAGCTGGTATCAAAAGTATTTATCAAAAGAACTTGTTCATTTTTTAGATATTTAACCGAATCTCTTAAACACATTCATAATATATTGCCACCATAATTGCCCAAACCTGATTTGACCAATAGTTTACATTTTCTTTCCCCACATGACCTGGCTTAAACTTAGCCTGCCTTCTTTTATCCCTTTCCTCTATCCAACTGGGCCATACATTCAACTGGTTACCAAGTTCTGTCCATCTAAGTTTGTAATATGTTTCATTCTGCAAACTTCCATTCCCACTGCCTCTTGCCACTACCCCTTGTCAATCAGCCAAAACTGGATCATGAGACTTTGGAAAATTAGCAGTGGTCGATGATTCTGAGCAAAAATATGAAGATCATTTGCTATGCTCCTTTATGCCCCCTTTTATTATCCACTCACTTCCCTGAAGCAGATGAAACTTAAACAGAGAAGGGTTTTCGTTTGTTTTGCTTTTGTTTGTTTTGTTTTTGTTTGTTTTAGTTTAAGCCTTTCATTGAAATGTACATGCAGAGAAGTGCATAACTCAGTTTTCACAAACTGAACATACCCATGTAACCACCAGCAGGATTAAGAAACAACATTCCTAGCACTTCAGAATCTTTTGTACTCCCTTCCAGTCATTAGCCCCCAAGGGTAAACGATTTCCTGACTTCTGTCAACACTGACCAGTGTTACCTTAACAAGGCTTTTCAGAGAAGTAGAAAAAAGCTTAGATGGGGGATTATTTGAGGAAAAGCACATTTTAGAAACCTGAAACAAAAAGGAAAAGAAATGGGAAGGAGAGGTCTAGACGATCTAAAAAGAAGAAGGACAAGGAGAAAGGAGGAAGAGGGAATGAGGAAGAGAAAGTAGGAGTTTGGAGAGAATCATTCTAGCTGTTTGGTTTCCAGGGAAACCCACCAGTGAAACTCTTAAGCTTGTCTTCTCCTTTTCCCCTTGCTCCAGCCTCCCACCTCTTCCCCCAACCTGTGCCCCACTGACAGCCCTCTGCTCCAAACCTCTCTCAGGTCTTTAGGTGGCACATTAAATTTCATTAAGGCTTCATTCTTTTTTTTTTTTTAAGTATATTTTATTGAGTTTTTACAGAGAGGAAAGGAGAGAGATAGAGAGTTAGAAACATCGATGAGAGAGAAACATCGATCAGCTGCCTCCTGCACACTCCCCACTGGGGATGTGCCCGCAACCAAGGTACATGCCCTTGACCGGAATCGAACCTGGGACCTTTCAGTCCGCAGGCCAACACTCTATCCACTGAGCCAAACCGGTTTCGGCAAGGCTTCATTCTTTTAGGTTAAAATTGCTCCTTTTTGGCTGAGTACTTTTTAAATACAAATATTAAAATACAGATACTAAACCAAAAAGTAAGCTGCTGACGCACAATAGGTGCTACGTAAATTTTCTTTCTGTGATTTTCTCTAAGGCCTTCCGAGCCAAAATTTCACAGAATAGCTGTTAACATTGACCTGATTACTTAAACCACATTTAAAATGGCAACTGATAATGTCGATTTGGTATTTCTGGGTAATATGTTTGCACTTTAGTTGGAATTTGAATGCAATGAAAGGCAGAGGTGATATATTTATGAAAAGAGGCTTTTTTGTTCTAGGGGGGAAATTATAAAAGACTTTACAATAGGAAAAACATGACTGGGTATTGTCTTAGAGCAACGGTTCTCAACCTGTGGGTCACGACCCTTTCACAGGGGTCGCCTAAGACCATCAGAAAACACATATATAATTACATATTGTTTTTGTGATTAATCACTATGCTTTAATTATGTTCAATTTGTAACAATGAAAATCCTGCATATCAGATATTTACATTACAATTCATAACAGTAGCAAAATTACAGTTATGAAGTAGCAACGAAAGTAATTTTATGGTTGGGGGTCACCACAACATGAGGAACTGTATTAAAGGGTCTCGGCATTAGGAAGGTGGAGAACCACTGTATTAGAGGAATCTGAAGTTATCTGACCTATGCTTTTCGTTGTCTTTGAACTGTCACCAGCTGGGGACATGCCTGGAGCTGGTCTACCTCTGCCGGCTGGTAGTGTGTGAGTTCTTGAATTTGTGCAGGAAAGATTTCACAACACAAGTCCAGGTGATTTTGAGAGTGTGTTCATTACAGCTGGGGACAACTGAACAAAGGAAGAACTTAGGGTAGAAGAAGCAATAGGAGAGCGCCTAGTGCTCTGCTTCGGCTTTCTGGAAACATTATAGGAAAGAAGTGAGCCAAGGCAGGCTACTTTTGGCTCACTAGAGGAAAGGGAGCCTTGGAGACAAGATCAGGGGGTAAGCCCAGGACAAGCTGCTGCTGCCCATTGCTCCCCTGGTTGCTGTTATGCCCAGATTTCAAGATCCCCAAGGAAACCACACCAGGGAACTAGCCAGAGTCCGATGCAAAAGCAGAGGGTCCTTTATTGAGCTAGCTAACTCGACCCTGCCTCCTGGCCGACGCAGCGACCAGAAGCAGAGTGCCCCCACCGTGGGAAAAACAGGGTTTTAATAGGGGGTGGAGTGAGGGGAGGGGAGCTGACTGTGGGCCCTGCCGATTGGCCAGGTGCCAGTTGGGTCTTCTTACACAGGATGTGGTCATCTCTATGGCGCGCACGTCCCTTGATTGTCATTGGTTAGTTTAAGAAGACTCCGGGCGTGGCCAGCAGAGGCCTGGGCTTCCGGGAAGAAGGTACTTTCCTGAGCACCTGGCGGCTGCCCCAACATGGGGGGTACGGGGCAAGATGGAGGGCATAGCCCTCACCCTTTCAGTTGCAAGTCTCATGAGGACCCTTATAGTTTAGAAGAAAGTAAAAAGTTCATGTCCATGAAAGGGCATGGGTGTGCTCTAGAGTGAGCCTGCACTTTGTCTTGGGGTCTTTATTTCTCTTCTGTGGGCAATAATCTTAGGCAACGGTTTAAGCAGAATATTCATCAGCTTTCCAGGTGTGTGTTTAATATGCTGATGCATCAAAATAAGCATACTGGGGAGTTTGAGATTATTATTTGATCTGCTTTACTGTTTTTATCTTGGGTCTGTCTGGCTTTAATCAGGTTTTTGTTATTTGTTTCCCTGACTTCATCCATAATTGGGTTTAGTTGGCATAAATGGCATTAATTGGGTCTCTGTTCTGTATCTCCCCCACCAGCATGATTTAAGTAATGTATTCTCTGGTTTGGGAGGAGAGTTATAAAACATTTGCTCTCAAGTGTCCTTGGTTAGGGAAGATAAGGTCTTCAGATTCTAGCTGGCGTTAAGTTGTTCAAATTGTTTGGCCTTGTTTCATTATCTTGTTTCAGTTTCCCCATTCCACTTACCCAGGAATTTTCCTAGCTTCTTACTATTCTCCCTCAGCACTATTTTACAATTTGTAAGTTGAGAAAACTGATGGCAATGCAAATGATTCTTCTACATAGAAAGACAAATGAATTTTGTCCAGTGAGACACAATTGATTTCCACCCTGTGAAAAAGATCATTCTAAAAGTTATATGTTGCCAAAGCCGGTTTGGCTCAGTGGATAGAGCGTCGGCCTGCAGACTGAAAGGTCCCAGGTTCGATTCCGGTCAAGGGCATGTACCTGGGTTGCGGGCACATCCCCAGTAGGAGATGTGCTGGAGGCAGCTGATTGATGTTTCTCTCTCATCGATGTTTCTAACTCTCTATCTCTCTCCCTTCCTCTCTGTAAAAAAATCAATAAAATATATTTTAAAAAAAATAAAAAATAAATAAAAGTTATATGTTATGCCCTTTAGATATTGACCAACTTTATATCTATCAGCAGTCTTAAATATCTATATATTTGTCTGTCCTTAGATTCTCTTTTGAACCAGCTTAACATCTTCTAATTCCCTCATTTATATGATTTGTTATTTTACTTTTTTGAAAATTCTCTTAAACACTGTATTATTCTGGTCACGTGGCTATTTCCCTAGGCTACACTTAAGGCCAGTCCTAAGAGCATAAATTTCTAAAGGAAGGAAAAGAGGATGGAACTTGGTTAATTTCCTGGTGTTCTCAGTCTGGCCATCAGAGGGTGCTAATGGCCTGTGTCTTAAACCCAGATATTTTTCCAGCCTTTTTTTATGGCCATTTTTCAGAAGAATGTTACTTATGCACTGATGACCTGTACATTGTCATTCCAGATATCTCATCTCATTCTTTAAAGATTTAGATGCTGCTCTGAAAAATTCAGATATGAGCAAGAGAAAAGACCAAAAGACTAGGAATAAATGTGTAAGAAGTTTAGGTCCTCTTCTCACCTTACTTCTCCACCCCACCCCACCCCACCCCACCCCACCCCCCAATCTGCTCTTTTCCATGCTTTTCTGCAAATGGCACCACCCTTCACTCAGGAATTTGGGATCCATACTTGGTTCTCCCCTCAACTTTATTCACCACCTCAATATTATTTGTCTCTTCAGCTCCTCTCCTTTGGCATGGCCTCTGCCTTTGACCAGGCCTCTCTAGTCTTGCCTAGATTCCCACAATCAGAGCTCTAACTGGTCTTCCTCTCCACTCCAGTCCAATTTCCACATGGCTACCACAGTAAAGTCTTTCCAAATTCCATCCCTAACAATACCATTTTCCTGCTTGAAATCAGAAGTTCCCTTTTGTCTTCATTAAACCCCAACCCTTTAGCATGACTTACAAGTCTCCTCAGAACCTCAGCAGCCTGGACAGTGTCATGTCTTGCTGCTCCACAAAAGTTCCAGCCTTATATGCATTTCTCTCCTTAGAAAGCTTTTCAAAAATACAGATTTCACTGAAACTGGTTTAGCTCAGTGGATAGAGCATCGGCCTGCGGATTGAAAGGTCCCAGGTTCGATACCAGTCAAGGGCATGTACCTGGGTTGCGGACACATACCCGGTAGGAGATGTGCAGGAGGCAGCTGATCGATGTTTCTCTCTCATCGATGTTTCTAGTTCTCTATCTCTCTCCCTTCCTCTCTGTAAAAAATCAATTTAAAAAAAAATACAGATTTCTACCCAGCTCGTGTGGCTCAATGGTTATGCATCAACCTATGAACCAGGAGGTCACAGTTCAAGTCCCAGTCAAGGCACATACCTGGGTTGCTGGCTCCATCCGTGGTAAGGAGCATGCAGAAGGCAGCTGATCAATGATTCTCCCTCATCATTGATGTTTCTTTCTTTTTTTAAAAAATATATTTTATTGATTTTTTACAGAGTGGAAGAGAGAGAGATAGAGAGTTAGAAACATCGATGAGAGAGAAACATCGATCAGCTGCCTCCTGCACATCCCCCACTGGGGAAGTGCCCACAACCCAGGTACATGCCCTTGGCCGGAATCGAACCCGGGACCTTTCAGGCCACAGGCCGACGCTCTATCCACTGAGCCAAACCGGTTTCGGTGATGTTTCTATCTTTCTCTCCCTCTCCCTTCCTCTCTAAAATCAATAAAAATACATTTTTTAAAGAGTTTACATTTCCTTGTAAAAATAAAGATTCCCAGGCCACAACCCAGAGATGCTGATTCAATTGGGGTGAAATAGGGCTAAGGAAATCTGTATTTTCATAAAGTTCCCTGGGAACTTCTAATCACATAAGTTTGAGAACCAAGGACCTAGGACATGGAGTTTCTTAAAGTTCTGTGTGTTTTCACACGAGGTTCCCTCTGCCTGAAAAGGGTTTCTCCACTTTTTTTTTTTTTTTTTTTTTTTTTTTTTTTACCTTAACTACCCCTACAGTTCCTTCAAATGTCATTTCCTCCAGGAAGCTGCCTTTAATACCCTGATCCAGTGTACATTGTCTTTCTCTCTTATCTCCTCTCTCATCTCTGAACAATTTGAAGACAGAGACTCTCTTTCATCTTTGCTTCTAGCACAATACCTAGCACATAATGACTGCTAAGTTAAATTTGTTGGATGAAAGAGGCGTCTTGCTGGGCTAGCATGATCTCACTCCCTTCGGGAACTTGTTACTCTTGCTATAATTTTTCTCTCTCCCTTTTCCATTGTCCTCAGATATGGATCGGCTATCCTCTAACATTTTATAAGATAGCATGATTCTCTAAATTGTCTCCCTTTCCTCCCTCCCCCTGCCAATCTCCAACCTTCCTATTTATCCTAATCGTCCCAGCTTAGGTACTACCTTGTCTGAAACATTACTCAACCAGCTCAGCCAGAAATGACTTTTTAAACACTCATACATGTCATTTATTTGGTGTCATACATTGCCTAATATTGTAGTTACTCTACAATGTAAAGCGCTGCCTTACATACTAAAATGCATGTGTTAGAGACCTACAGCTCATTCTCAATATATGGGTCACAGTCACCTTCCCTATCATTATGCTCTGAGACTTCAACATTGGGGACTTCACGTTTACTTGATTGCATCAACGTCACTGGCTTTTATAGCCATGCCATATCTGCCACCAATTATAATTATCATAGGCTAGAGCTCATGATAACCTGTAATTTCTCCACCTTCCTAGATACAAATTGAAATTTGCCTCTCATTGCAACCTCCTACTTTTCTACCTCTCTCAGTCACTCCCACCAAATCTGAGCTTTGTATGTCTCATGACCATTTGGTCAACTCCTTTCTATTCTCCCAATTTATCAATCGTATTCTGTCTTTCCTAAAGAACCTAGATGCCATGGTCAGCTATTTCAACAAACCAATCTAGACTTCTTCATTGTCTTCTCTGTTCTTTCTTTACCAATCCTTTTGCCCCAGTTAACTTTGGCTATCTGTTTTCTCCACTCCAAGGCAGCCAGGAGTTATTGACCAAAGTCACAAAGCCACACTGGTTGCGACTTCCTACCACAAACTCATACTTATCTAATCCCAGGTAGATCATTCTTGCTGTTTTGAATTATTCCATTTTTTTATTTATTGATTTGAGAGAGAGAGTCGGGGAGAGGGAGGGAGAGAGATTTGTTGTTCCACTGATTTATGCATTCATTCATTGGTTGTGCCCTGACTAGGGATCAAACCCACAATCTTGACATATTGGGACAATACTCTAAACAACTGAGCTACCTGGCCAGCGTGAATTATTGCTAATTTCTTTTTTTTAAATATATTTTTATTGATTTCAGAGAGGAAGGGAAAGGGAGAAATAGAAACATCAGTGATAAGAGAGAATCATTGATTGGCTGCCTCCTGTATACCCCTACTGGAGATTGAGCCTGCAATCCGGGCACGTGTGATTGACCGGAATCGGACTTGGGACCTTTCAATCTGCAGGCCTAGGCTCTATCCACTGAGCCAAACTGGCTAGGGCTTATTGCTATTTTCTGTAGAGCTGTTTCTACCCCCATTTCTCCTAGATCTTCTATCCACCAATCATCCTTTATATTCTCAAAAGATAGACTGGCAAGGCCATTTAATGTGACTTTCTTATGTGTTTAGCCACTTCAAAATCTCTCTTTACATTTCTCCTCCAACTCTTCCTTTATAATTGCCAAAGCCAACCTGTCTGCCTCTCTCCCTCTTGATCTAATAATCTCCTCTGGGACTTTAATTATTTCATTATCTCCTCTTTAAAGTGGATAATTACATTTTTAGTTTCTCTCTCAATTAGCCCCTCTCCTTTTCTTGAGTCTTGCCTACCCTCCATAAACTAAAATCTTTTGCTGCTTCCTCTTCAATTCATTGCCCTAATTTACTTGCTGTTAAATATTGCTACCACCTCCCCACTCTTTAACCACTTGCAATTAGCTTTTGTCCCCTCCATCTTTAACTTCTCTGTCACTTCTCTCCTGGTTCTTATCCTTACCACTCTGATCATTTGTCTCTGTGACCCTGGCCAATTTTCCCCAAGTTTCTGTCTTGTGACTTATTCTTTCTCCTTTCTCCTTTGATGATCCCATCTACTTACACAACTTTACTAATATTTACGTGAAAAGGTCCAAATTTTATTCATATGTATCTTCTACTTTTCTCCCCAACTCCAAATTTACATTTTCTAGAACCCTAAAATTTTAGATATGGAGGCATTCTCAGAAGTCATGTATCCTAAGTCTTCATTGCCTAGGTATCTCTACCAAATGGCTCTCTGGCTTTCAAAGGAGGCAGTGTTTCTAAAACTGACCACCTCATTTTCTCGCTGCTTCCAATTCCATTCCCAAAATTACTCCTCTTCTTGAATTTATTATTTCTACATCAGTCACCCTGAGGCACACAGCCTCCTTTTCCTGTATTCAATCAGTTACTAATCTAGTAGATCCCATTGCCACAGACTCTCTTAATTACATTCACTGTTTTCTCTTCTAAACGACCACATTTCTAGTTTAAATACTACATACTTCCTAGAGTATTGCAGTGGACTCCTGGATAGACCACCCACCTCTAGTCTATTATCTTTCTACTTGGGATTCTGAATTATTTTTGTTCATTACCACCAAATTAATCTTTCTAAAGAGCAGTTCTGACCTGCCACTCTCTGGCCTAAAAACCTTAAATGTCTCTCACAGATTACTAAATTATTCACAAGTTCCTTATCCTGTTACTCAAAGTCTTCCATGTTCTGGACTCAGTTCTATTTTTTAGCCTTCATGCCGTGCCCTTCACCCAGAATATCCTTCCTTCATCTTTACTAGCAAACTCCTAAGTTCTTTAAAGCTATTTGAAATAAAGATATCTGAAATAAATACCACTTCCATCACAGAGTCTTTTTTTTCACCCTAAACTGACTCTGAGCCTTCCTTTGAACCCCTATCACACATTATTAAGTTTTATTTCAATTCTTACCAAATTTTGCCTTGTATGATAATCTGTGTATTCCAGTGCTCCTCAAACTTTTTTTTTATTGTCTGAAGTTTTACATATGTCTCCTTTTTCCCCAATTGACTGCCCCTGCCCCCCAGCCATTCCCATCCCGGGCAAGCCCCCACCGCCCCAGTGTCTGTGTCCATTGGTTATGCTCCTATGCATGCATACAAGTCCTTTGGTTGCTCTCTAACTCCCGCTCTCCCCTAGCATTTGTCTCTGGATCTATTCTTGTTCATCAAATTATGTTGATCATTATATCCCACATATGAGTGAGATCATGTGATATTTATCTTTCTCGGACTGGCTTATTTCACTTAGCATAATGCTCTCCAGTTCCATCCATGCTGTTGCAAGTGGTAAAAGTTCCTTTTTTATAGCGGCATAGTATTCCATTGTGTAGATGTACCACAGTTTTTTAATCCACTCCTCTGCTGATGGGCACTTAGGCTGTTTCCAAATCTTAGCTATTGTAAATTGTGCTACTATGAACATAGGGGTGCATATATCCTTTCTGATTGGTGTTTCTGGTTTCTTGGGATATATTCCTAGAAGTGGGATCATTGGGTCAAATGGGGGTTCCATTTTTAACTTTTTATGGAAACTCCATATGATCTTCCACAGTGGCTGCACCAGTCTGCATTCCCACCAACAGTGCAGGAGCGTTCCTTTTTCTCCACATCCTCGCCAGCACTTGTGCTCCTTTTTAGAAGTGCACCTAGTTCACGGAAAAATGAACTGATAGCCAAGACTACCTGTCACAAAAGCTGCCTGGAAAATTAAATTTTAATATGAATTTTACAGTGTTATTAGTATTAGACTGTTTGTTTTCAATATAAAAAATGATGTGACTTAACACTCCAAGAAGACGGGTCTATTTCATTTGAGGGACTTAGGGTCCACCTGGAACACTGGGAAAACCCTCCCCACATGCCCACTAACCTAAGGGGAGTGAATGCCTTGCTATATATGAAACCCCTGTAAAACGAATACAGTGCCATCTACAAACGCTCAAGAAATATTGACCTGTGACTCGGGATAGGTTAACTAGTGTTAACTGTATTTACTAAATGTTTACCATTAGAACGGTGCTCTGTTTCAAGGAGCTTAGTCCAAGTCCACAGGATGACCTTAAACAAGTATAAAACTATACATAAGAGTTAAATTATAAAGCCCAAGTCATTTGTGTTCAGCAAAAGACTCGGACTGGGAACTCGGTCTCTCTCTCGGGTCCACACCAAGTGACACATCGGAATCGTGCTGAGTTCCACTTCCAAGTCCACTCTGACCTCCCAATTGTTTTCTGGAGCTCGATGACTTTCTGCCAACACTGAGCAAAGCTTACTCCTCTCCACCTGGAAATAAAGGTTTACATCCTTCCGCTCTCCCGTTTTAAGTTCAGCCAAGGTTCCCGGGAGAGGGGCCGTGGAGCAGAAGGCAGCCGGTGCCACCAAAGGAACAAATCTGCCAAACCGAGCAGCACCGCCCCCTACCTTTCCCCACGGGCTCCCAATTGGTCCTTGTGGCTCCGGATTGGTGTTCCAGCTTGCCCGTCGCCTCCATAGACCCCACCCTTAGCCTGCGACTATTGGTAAATCGTTACGTCATTGCCCCATCTACCTCACTCCTATTGGTTCCCATAGGCAGGGGCGGTCGCAACGTCACAGGCAAGGGCCGCCATTTTAACTGAGCAACCCTAGTGACAGGAGCCGAAGGAGCAGCGCAGGTTGTCCCCATTTCCCCTCCCCCTTCCCTTCTCCGTTTGACTTCCCGGGCCCCTTACATTCCACAGTCCCGGTCCCGCCATGTCTCAGAAACAAGAAGAGGAGAACCCTGCGGAGGAGACCGGCGAGGAGAAGCAGGTGAAATGGAGGGGGTGCGGGCGAGCGAGCCGGGGGCGACAGTGAGGGGGCGGGAGACGGTCTCCCACCGGTGCGGATTGGTCGCCCTGATCTCAGGCTCTGCAGGGGTTGGCCACTTCTTGCGTCACGCCGAGTGAGCGTCAACGCGACTTGCTGCTTTGGCGCTGATTGGTTGGGTCGATTGTCAGTCAGTGCCTTACCCTTCCTCATTGGCCAAGAAGCCTACCGCTCAGCTCCTTCAAGCTGTGCTATAATTGGCCGAGCTTGGGCGCGGGGCGGGTGTTTGGAAAGACTGGGTGAATGAAAGGGGGCTGGTGGTCCCTGGATGTGATGTGTATTTTTGGTTATTAGGGGTAAATAACACGACTACCAGGCTGGGGCCTGCATCCCAAATCCTTCGGAAGCTACAGGTTGAGGTAAAGACGTTTAAAAAAAGGACCAGCATTGGGGGAAGGGAGAAGAGTAATTCTTACCATGGTTAAAGGCGGCAATTTTATCAAGATAACCTATTTTGACGATTGGGGATGGTCTGTTGCCCATCTTCCGTGAGGACGGAACAAGATTGAAGAGGACTGAAGTCCCATACAGAATCATCGAGGTTAAATTTAGAAAAGACACCAGGAGAGTCGTGACAAGAAAGACGCCACTCTATCACCCTATTTCCCCCAGACTTCCAAGGCAGCGAGACTTAGTTCACCCGCAATTCTGTGATGAAAACACGCCAATTAGACCTCTGCTTGGGGGTTGTATTTGACTTACAACATTTCGTACTGGGTTCAGAGACTCATGACATGCACCTGTTGTTATACCTGTGCCGGAATACCAAGGAGAGGTAATATAATCCCACCAAGAAGAGCCAAGAGTGGCTTTAGATTATTTTTAAAAGTTACCAAAGAAAAGGGCAGCGGGGCCCACAAAAAGCCAGGAGCGTAGACAGTGAGAGCCACTGCAAGCCAGTCGAGCTCTTGCCATGTTCCCCAAACTGCCATCACTAGCCCCATGAGGGTTGGTGTTTACTTTTTGGCAAAAACTGGGTAAAATGCTAGTGGACCTACTGTATCTTAATTTTCCCGAGATTAAAAATAGGGTCATTTTCATCTCTGTTTACCTACCACCTCCCTGCCACATGTTTATGGAAATGCTGAAGCAATGTCCTCCCATTACTAAGGTGGAGATTTTTGGAGAAGGCTGTGTAGCTCTAGCCTCCTCCACAGAGAGACTTCTCAGATGACTATCTTCGATTCTAAATAGGGAGGGAGCATTTCAGCAGAATTATCTATCCCGTTTGCTTTCCCATTTGACCTGTACTGTGAGTTAGTCAGCAGCCAGGGTACTTTCCTACTCATCATGTATCACCAAAAAGCCTTGGCTGGTTCTTTCTCTCTTTGTCTTTCCTAGCTTCTGTGCTGAGTGAGCTATGGCTTGCTCTGTGATTAACTAGGCATTACCTTTAACCCAGTACTCACAGGTCACCGAGGTGGTTCCCTGGGTAGAGTGTGAGAAGCACCTTGTCTTTTCTTCTCACAATACAGTGTTCTTGGGCTTTAGGAATTTGAACAAAGGTCTAGCTTTATTTGAGAGTAGAGTGGAAATAGCATGTTTACAAGTAAGTGGATCTTCAGGAAAAAAAATAGCATACAGGTTATCAAATATTAGAAGCAGTTGCTTCTCAGTCTTTAATTTTATCTGCCCATTTGTTCCTTCCAGGACACGCAGGAGAAAGAAGGTATTCTCCCTGAGAGAGCTGAGGAGGCAAAGCTAAAGGCCAAATATCCAAGCCTAGGACAAAAGCCTGGAGGCTCCGACTTCCTCATGAAGAGACTCCAGAAAGGGGTATGTAGGGGACACAGTCTCTTAGCCTCTTCTTTGGAGCCAAAGGGGATGAGCTCTATAGAGGTTCTACTGAATGCTGACCTGGAAGTTTTGTTTGTTGGGCAGCAGTGGAAAGGAATTAGAAACTTATAATGAGCAAAGCAAATTGTTGTAAATCTCTGACATGGTATCAGTTTATCATCTGGCTTCCCACATAGGATATTAAGGCTTTATGTAGGGGCATTTGGCTATGGGAGATTTGGGGGATAAAGGAAGGTTGTTAGAGACTGGAACACTGGCTGCACTAGGCATTTGCCTATTTGGATGGTGGGAATTTTAGGACTGCATTCTTTAGAATTAGAGCTAAAGGTTGTAGGTGCATCATTTCAGAAAAAGATCAAACCATCTGTCCTACAGATTTCCTGAACTTAAAATGAATGGATTTATTCAGACCCTTGAAGTTAGCACAAGCCATTTACTCCTTTCTGTCCAAAGAGGTTCTATTTACCAAGGGAGAATCTACCTTCATAGCCATCTAGCCCCTGATCAGGTTTCTCAGTCCCCAGAGGTGGCTAAATCTACTGAGGGATTGGGAATCATTAAGCCAGAGTGTATTCCTCTGTGGATGAAATGGAGAGTGAAATAGACCCGTGAAGAATCCCAGTTGTTGAGTCTTCGCCACAGGTGATGTGTGATGCTGATTTGCAGTTTACCTTGCTGTAGGCAAGACAGGCATGGGCAGGCTTTCACAACCATGGAACCTGTGGAGGGAGTGGGAGTCAGAGGAAAAGTACATCATCCTCAGGGACAAGCCTGGTTTCTATTCATGGTCTGAGAAAACCCTTTTCCAGTTTGAGGTTGTTGGCTGGAGGTTGATCTGCTGTTTGCTAGGGTAGCCCCAGATTACCCCTTCTTTATATCTGTCTCCCCCGCACCAAATCTGTTGGTGACTAATAGGTCCTCAGTAAGCCTTTATGTATAAAGTCAATCATTTTGTTGAACCATCTTCTGCTGATGAGGCTACAAATGATGTGGCTACAAAGGATGTAGAGGCTATTTCTTAACTCCAAAAATCTATACTCTAGCTGAGAAATTGCTGACATACATTTGGGGAGCAGATACAAGTGCATGTAATTAATGCTAAGGTGTGTATGCATGAGATTAATCATGAAAGACTTGAAAGATCTGAGAGTGGATGAAGATTTGTAATGGATGTGGATCTCCTTGTTTTTGAGGATGGCCAGGGCTCCTCACTCACCTAAACCTCCCTCTTGTCTCTTAGCAAAAGTACTTTGACTCAGGAGACTACAACATGGCCAAAGCCAAGATGAAGAATAAGCAGCTGCCAAGTGCAGGACCAGACAAGAACCTGGTGACTGGTGACCACATCCCTACCCCACAGGATCTGCCCCAGAGAAAGTCCTCGCTCGTCACCAGCAAGCTTGCGGGGTAACCTGGGCCCCTCTTTTCCCCTTCCTCACCCACTGGACTTTTATATATCATAGGCAGGAATGGAATGGGCATCTAGTTAGAGAACTTCTCAGCTTGCTAGCCAGCAGTGACTGCGATTCAGCTGGGGGCTGCTGAGAAGGGGTGTGTGTGGAGCAGGGGCTCTGAGTTCATTTCTTTGGTTAAATTGGTATTCCCACACCCTCACTATAGCCCAGAAGTAGGAGACTAGGATTGAGTAATACTGCAAACTTTTTTTCTTCTGTACAAGAAACTGGGGAGACGTGATTTCTTTTTCGGAAGAGAGAATCTCAGAATTGGTTAGGCCAAGCCTTGAGAATAATGTGGCAGGTTTTAACATTCAAGGCTAACCTGACATTATTGGGAAAGGTAGATTGAATGAGATCTTTTCTCTGTGCTTCTAAGTGTTTTGTCTTAGGCTGCTATTGCTTCATGTTTCCATTATGGCAGATTTAGAGAATCCTCAAAAAAGAAAAACTGATTTGCTTGCCTAAAACTACAGTGCCCACCTAACCTCCCTTAGTCAGTGTCTCTTACAGTTTGCCCTGGCTTTTAATGTAAAGATTGGAAAACATTGCATAAAATGGGCGCTCTCTCTAGCTCTCTCTCTCTTTCTCTCTTTCTTTCTTTCTCCCAGCATGTTGCTTTTGAAAGCATTGTGAGATAGCAGAAGGAGCACTGGTTTAAGAGTCAAGATATCTGGGTTTGGGTCTAGTTCCATGTAGAAGTGATATGTAACCTTGCTCAAGTCATTTAGCCTCTCAGGATTTATGTTGTCATCTGTAAAATAGTTTGAGTATGGATAAAATTGATTCTGACTTTAGAATTCTGTAACTGCCAGTTGGAAAACGCTGCTATTCTTTGTAAAACTAATGAGGCAGGCGCATCAGTGATTTGCCTACACAGGGGAACCATTTGAAGACTACATGGGGAGAGAGGAAGTAGAGATTGGGGCGGGGGGCGGGTGTGAATTCAGGCAAGAGGACCTCATACATATCATGGTGATGGGGTTGAAAAAAAGTTCCAAGCAGCTAGCCACGGAAGCTCCTGCCTCTGCCCAACCCACTTTTCTAGCCTGCAGTCTGCAACTCTGCTGCTAAAAAGGCTGCTCTGGCAGCTGAGCTGTGGGCCTGAGGAAACATGCTCAGTCTTGCACTATGGAGGCCCATCTGATGTAATCGGATGCCAGGTGTATTGTTAGGGAGACAAGAAGAAAGGGGATGCACTGAGCTAGCCTCTAGGGCTTAGTACTACAGCAGGGCTGGAGTAGCAGGTTCTTCGGAGAGAATTCAAATTGGAGAACGCTGGGGAAGGTGGTTAAGGAGCGAAAAGGAACACAGAAATCTCTGCCTTCCTAGAGCTCAGTAACCCAGCACCTGTTTGATGAGAAGCAGCAGTGCTGGTTCATGAATGTGTGGAGGAAGGGCTTGCAGTTGGCCAGCATCCTCAGTCTAGTTATCAGTAGCTTGGCCTGAATCTTCCTGAATGCAACCTGCTAGTTACGATAGAGAGGGTCAGGGTGAGAACTAACTATTGAAGAGAGCAAGGTTTGTAATCCTCTCTTGCCCTCTCACAAATCCTGACAGGCCAAACATTTGGCCCAATGAGAACGTCTGATGAACTTGATGGGGTGCATGTGCGGGGATGGGATGCGTATAGACTTCTCTCCTGACCAGCCACCCACTTTTCAGGCTGTCATTCAGATTGGATAGGAAAAAGTTGGTGAGGGAGGAATGGAGAGAGCAGGACCCCTGAATTCCTTGGCCCCCAGACTCCTCGACTGTCACTTGTAATTGTATATGATTTCTGTGTTTCTTGCTCCATTTCCTCATGCTGTCTTCCTTAGTCTAAAATCCACGTGGGAAGGGGAAAATGCCGAACATCCTTGTATAGTTTCCTCAACTGTCCCAGCCATGTTGTACATAGATATGTCATGTTATTATATATATAAATATATATATAATTTTGTACGTTTTCTTCATCTCTGATTTTCTCGAATTTTGTACTTTTTTCGTTTCTGTCTGAGCCACTTTCTCTATTGGTCAATTTGAATACTCAAAACTGAGGTCACAATGAGTCTGGTATTAGGAAGGAATAGAAGAAATAGGGAGATCAGAAAACTGTTGGTCTCTCTCTCTCTTCATCTGGTCATATTCTAGTTTAAGACTCAAGCTACATTCTGTGTTCACCACATGTTTCCACAGCATGAAGTACATAAGTCCATGGCAAAGAAAAATCCAAATCCCAGTTGCTTTGATTAAACCTAGATTATTAAATCCACTCAAAACAACCTGTGTGTTGTCTGGCCCTGGCCTCCACCCAGTCACCACCTCATCACTGTGTGCCCACAGTCAGTCTCTGCTGCTCTAAGTGACTGTGCTTTGCGTATGAAATTGCGCTGCTCCAAGCCAGGAGGCAGCTACCACCCCTATGAGCCTCCAGTTGTTTTGATCTTGTCTAACGAATTGCTTTTCTGTCTTTGTTTTTATGGATATCTTTTAAAAAGGCAGAGAACATTTTGTTTTGTGGATAAGACTCAAATTCATTCATTCTCTCTCTTTCTCTCAATAATTTTCTATGGATAGGATTGAGGGATATGCTAGGTAGCCTAATGATTGTTAAGTATAGAAGAGTCATGGAATAGAGACTGGGATGGAATTTAGGTATTTTTCCCTTATTACTTGACAGTGTTTTCTTTTTCTTCTTCTATGTTCATCCGCAGTGGCCAAGTTGAATGATGCTGCCCGGGGCTCCGCCAGATCCTGAGACGCTGCCCCCCCTGGGTCCTGTGCTGGCTCCTGCCCCTCCCTGCATTTGCAGAGGGCTCAGGAGGTGGCTCGGGCACGGGCTGGAGAGGCAGAAGCCCCTGCCCGTCGGTGTCCCAGCGCATGGAGCCCCTTGGGCTGAGCACCAAGACCTTGAACCTTTTTTGTTTTACCTTTCTTCCAAATAACCATTGGGAGAAATCTCAGTGAAATCCTGGGGAGTGGGGTGGGGCTGGGGAGTTGTTTGAGAGGGTGGGTGGGAGATTTAGGGGAATATGAATTAGGGCTTGGAGTTGATAACATTCCTGACTATCCTTCTTAACCCTGTGGCTGGTGTGAGGTGGATGTGAGGGGAAGGAAGTGGAGTAAACTAAAGACATGGGGTTCCAATTTAACTTTGTAGAAAAATGCAACGTTTGCTTAGACATGGCTGGGGACGTGTCAGATAAAAGAAACTGTCCATCTAAATATGACAGATGCAGACAGCTCCTCTGGTTCTGCAGAGCAAGCTGAGAATGCAATTAATGTTAATTGTTCATTTTTTTAAATATCCTTGAAACAGATGTACTGTGGGGAGAAGGGCAGTCAGTATGGGGAAAGAGGGCCATGAGCATGGGGAGCCCCACAGAGCCCAGGGGACTTTTTCAGTATTTGAAATTTTAAAAAAAAAAGACCCATGAAAAAAAAACCCACCCATAAATACTCTGAAGCAGTTGGTGTGTTTTATTGGGGTTTGGGGAAAGGGAAGAAAAGACAGACACCATTCAGGGGAGAAGCTGGTGTATGGCCCTAAGTTTTTTAAGGAACAGGGGCTCTTAATATAGGATGTGGTTGGGCTCTACACTCCATCACTTAGGGAGAGGGAACAAGGATGTTGGCTTACAGACCAGGGTTTTTCCTGACCCCTGTCCATCCCTTTGTTCCAGTACCTAATACAGATGCATCAACCTCAGGTTTGGGCTCACAAAATGAAGAATTTGAGAGTGTTTGATCTTAAACGATTTATTCACACCTAAAGCTTAGTCCACACTAAGCATAAAAGGAAGCCCACTCTTCCTTTTCAGTCGTGTACTCGTTCACAATTCTCATGTTTGTGAAGGAGAAATGGACCTCTAGTAACAAGCCAAAAGGAACTCGAGCCTCTCTGCTTGTGGCCAGCAGGAGGCACAGTGACTTCTCTCCTTGTCAAAACAATCTCAAATCCTGCCACTGACAGAAGGTAAAAGACCTGTGAATGTGACATACAGAAGAAACGTTACCAAAGTAGAAACATACTCAGCCCTGTCTCTCCTGGCCTCACCAGACATTCACATGTGGTCAACTGAAACCACTCGCCCATTTTGCCCAACTTTGATGAGGAGAGATTATCATGCTATTTTCCCAAATGTGAATGGCTTTTCAAATGAGTGTGCATCAAGGAAGATAAACAAGGTCCAGGCGACAGATATTTTAGAGAAACCTCCATTTTATTGAGGGAGAGGGGTACTTCTAAACTGGAGAAGAAATGTTGTTCTTGGTATCTAACTCATTCTCCTTAATGAGAATCTTTCTAAAGTTTTCAATTAAGGTATTCCTGACTTGCTCTCTCTAAATTTAGCCAGGGGACTGTGATGCCTCCTAACCATGGCATTTCTGAACAGCACACTAGACACTGAGTGAGCCAGGTAGAATGGAGCTCGGTGAAAGAAAGACATGCCGTGGCCAGGTGGCTCCATTGGTTGGAGTGTCATACCATACACCAAAAGGTTGAGGGTTTGATTCCCAGTCAGGGCACATACCTAGGTTGCAAGTTTGATCCTCCGTTGGAGCATGTACAGGAGGCAACTAATCGATGTTTCTCACATCGATGCTTTCTTTCTCTCTCTCTCTCTTTCTAAAATCAATAAAACATATCTTGGGGGAGGATTTATTTTTTTAAAAAGTATTCCCTGCCATTGTGGGAATTATTGTCTAGCTGGAAGAACGTATATGAAAAAGTTCATGTACTTCAAAAGCTAGGATATATACACAGGGTGTGGCAAAAGTAGGTTTACAGTTGTGAATACTTAAAACAGCTTATTCTTATATTATTGTTGTTTTATTTCCCATAGGAACTGTAAACCTACTTTTGCCCCACACTGTATATCCTAAACCAATCCTCTGACTTCTGGGGCATGTTGTCCCTGGTTTGTGTTTGCCAGGTAGACACAGCTGGGGAATGAGGTCAGGGGGGCTGAGTGGGGTCATTCAGTTAGTGCAGTTTTATTTTAATACAGTTCAGAAAATTGAGGTATAGGTTACTTGTAAAGTGGCAAGCTAGTTTTACTGAAGACCTCAAGTTAATATCTAGGCTTCTATATGATTTTTCCATTATTTCTGGCTTCCCTGTCCTTAGTTTTAAGCTGTAGTTTTAGGAATCCTGGGGTGCCAAGAAATGTTTGTGACTATCTCTATTTCAGTTTAAAACTTGCCATCTCTTGTTTTTCACTCTCTTACTATAGAGCTAGGCAGCCAAGGCAGACCGATTCTGCAGTGCTTCAAATAGCTGATCCTGCCAGTGTTTCAGTTAGGTATTTTTTAAAATCTTTATTCCAAATTGTGGATCTACTGCTCCGATGTGGTTGAGTGATGATTGTGCTGACAAGCAGCTTGGCCATCTGATATACAGGGTGTCAGAGATGACGTCACCATTATTATTGTCCAGTGGCATTTATTTTAAGCTGATGTGGCCTGAGCATAGACAATACAGGCAAAAGAAAAATTACTTAGAGTTGCCTTTGAGGATATCTGTAGTGAGCCAGTGGCACCCACACAAACAGCCCTTGTGTGTATAGCGCCCTCTGCTGGGTCTTGAGGGAAGTTAGCAAGGAAAGGGAAGATTTCTTCCTTGGGAAGCTAAGACATGACAGTGGCATACAAATAAAAGCAAATTAATGTAGTTCCAAGCAGCATTCAAGAGCTAAGGGAGCCCTAACTGGTTTGGTTCAGTGGATAGAGCATTGGCCTGTGGACCGAAGGTAGAATTCAATTCCAGTCAAAAGCACCAAAAAAAAAAAAAAAAAAGCGAAGGGAAGGAGAGTCAAGATGTGTTGTTTGCTGAATTTTCTTAGGGGCAGATGACTAATAAAAGATAAGGAGAGGCGTGCCCTCCCTCTCAGGAGCACACCTGCCCTTCTTTACTTTTCTCACCTGCACACTAAGAGTCCTCACAAGACTTGCAACCAGGGAAGCAATGGGCAGCGCCAGTTCGTCCCAAGCTAAAACCCTGAGCCTGTCTCCAAGGCCCCCTTTTCTCTGACTTTTCATGAAGCCAACAGCAGCCCCACCTTGGCTCTCTCCTGTTGCTTTTTCAATCCTAAGCCCTTGTTTCACTGTCCCCAGCTTTAATAAATGTACTCTCAAAAAATAAATAAATAAATAAAAGATAAGGTGAGGCCTCCCATGCTTGGGCAGAAATATTTTAATTCAAAATAATTGTTGCCCTGCTAGTTTGGTTCAGTTTGTTGAGTGTCATCCGGTGAACCAAAAGGTCACGGTTCTATTCCCAGTCAGGTCACATGCCCAGGTTGCGGTTCAGTCCCTGGTCGGGGTGTGTACGGGAGGCAGCCTATCGATGTTTTCTCTCTCTCACATTGATATTTCTCCCTCTCCCTTTCTGTCTCTCTAAAAATCAATAAAAAAACATATTTTTTAAAAAAGTAATTGTTGAACACTCACTCTGCAATTGGAAATATTAGCTGTTACTGGGCAGGTAAACAATGTAAGAAATGGTGTATGTCCTGGAGGAAACTGAGGCAGTATTGAGACAACACTTCTAAATATAACACAAGATAGCATGCGATTTTTCAAACAGTGGTAAAAATATTTTTGAGAAGGTAAAATCCAGAGGGCTGGAATCATTAGGTAAATATTAGTGGAGGAAATGGAAATTGAACTGGCCTTGAAAGATGGGTAGTACTTAAATGGTCTAATTCAATTATCATTGAATAAGTTCCCATAATTTGCCAGGCACTGTGCTAAAATATAAGATGTGTGATATGTGGATGCTTCTTTCAAGGAGATTATACTCTGGTGGAGAAACTGTACACAAAGAAATCATACTGCAGTGTTAAACTTGCAGCGGCAGAGGCCTACCTACATAGAGCAAAGGGATGCGTAATTAACAATTGCTAAATGTTCTGAGAGCTTACCACGTGTCTAGCCCCATGCTGTGGGTTTAATTTACATCATCTCATTTAACCCTCAACAATTCTATAAAGTAGGTAGTCTTCCTATTGCTGTTCTACAAATGGCAAAACTAAAACAGTAACTTGCCCAAGTCACACAGCTTCTGAGAATGAAGACAGGATTCACTGCATCGCCTGCAGAGGGATAGGGGAAAGAGTGATCAGGAAGGGTTTTATGGAGTGAGTGCTGAAGGATGAACAGGATTTCTCCAGAAAGGTAAGTGGAAATGGACATTTTGGTAGAGGAACCAATACTTAGAGAAGAATGAGACAATGTGGAATCTGGTGTTTTAGGAGTACCAGTATCGAATGAGTCCTGGGGAGTAGCTGAAGACCAGGTCAGGAAAGTAGACGGGAGACATGGTCAAATCTGTGTTTTAGGTAGGTTGCATTGTCCCATGCACCAAGAAGTCACTGGTTTGATTCCCAGTCAGGGCATATGCCTGGGTTGCAGGCTCAATTTCCAGTGGGGGTTGTGCAGGAGGCAGCTGATCGATGTTTCTCTCTCATCGATGTTTCTCCCTCTCCCTTTCTCTCGAAAATCAATAAAAACTTTTTTTCCCCAAAAAAGAATACAACTGGAAGAGCAAGTTTAGCAAGGAAGATAATGAGTTGCATTTTGCAGAAGGGTTGATTTGAGGTAACTATAGGACATCGAGGATTAGATGATCAATAAATTATTGGATCTTTAAGTCTGGACTCTAGAGGTTAGAGAAGAAGTCAAGATGGTATATTCTGCCCTCTCTGGTTTGGCTCAGTGGATAGAGCATCAGCCTATGGACTGAAGGGTCCCAGGTTCAATTTCAGTCAAGGGCACATGCCGGGGATGCGGGCTTGATCCCCAGTAGGGGGCGTGCAGGAGGCAGCCACTCAATGAGTCTCATCATTGATGTTTCTATCCATCTCCCTCTCTGAAATCAATAAAAATATGTATTTTTTTTAAAAGATAGTAGATTCTGTGGACTTCAAGATGTATCAGTAAAGCCATGAAAGTGAAAGCATTTAGAGCAGGAAGATTGTAGAGCTGAGAACATTTAGAGCAGAAGATTGTAGAGCTCTCCCTGATGAAAGCTAACATTTGAAGGGAATAGAGAGAAGGGCCCAATAAAATAGGAGAATGAGGAAAATGTGGTGTGAAGGGCAGTAAAATGGAGGAACAGGATTAGTCCACAATGTAAAGTGCTATTGGAGGTTTATATGAAGTAAGAAATGTGACTGTCTAGCTTATATTGTTAAAAAAAAGTGCCCAAAATTTTCAGCCACATAATTTGTCAGAATTATGGTTTAGGGTGTATGTATCTACTCTTTGTACTTTTTTTTTTTTTAAATCTATTTTATTGATTTTTTACAGAGAGGAAGGGAGAGAGATAGAGAGTCAGAAACATCGATGAGAGAGAAACATCGATCAGCCGCCTCCCGCACATCCCCCACTGGGGATGCGCCCGCAACCCAGGCACATGCCCCTGACCAGAATCGAACCCGGGACCCCTGAGTCCGCAGGCCGACGCTCTATCCACTGAGCCAAACCGGTTTCGGCTACTCTTTGTACTTTTCAAGATGTTGGCAGTGAACATGTATTTGAAGAGATCATTTAAATTTCAAAAACAATAAAATCACACTTTTTTAAAATGGACTAAAGGGTGTCCAAATGAATTGGCAATTAGTAACCTTTTGAGACAAGTTTCAATGGGTTGGTAGAGGCAAAATCTTGCTTGTAGAACTGAGTGGTATGGAAGGTTTTATTGCTGTTTTAGGATAGGAACGACTTAAGCACATTTATGGACTGGGTCAAAGGAACAAGTAAAAGTTGAAGCTCAATAGAAAATGATGGTAACCGAAAAGCGTTCTTCTGAAGAGGAGGGATTGAAACAAGAGCTCAGATGGGTGTGGTTAATTAAACAACAGTTCAACAAACATTTATTGAGCACTTACTATGTGCCAACCACTGTACAAGGCGAGGTCATGGGGTTAACTTAGTTGGGAAACCAGCTGAGTGAGAAATTGGTCTCAAGCAAGAGGATGTGCGTACACACACACACATACCCAGGCAGCTGGGTGTTGCTAGAGAATATATATACAGGTGTCCCAAGAAAATGTATGCACACTTTGAATAATTATTAATTCCAATGGGTTAAATCTGAAAAGAAAGAAGCATCAATTGAGCTATCAGCTGTAAAGTGTGTATACATTTTTTGGAGCACCCTATATAATCAGGAGCAGAGAAGATATATTACTGTGTAGATCCTGGATCATGATTTGTAGACGTGAAGTGGACTGACAGGGGAGCAAAGGGATTAAAGGTGCTGGTACAAGACAGTTCAAGGATTCCAGCTGATTCAGGTGAAGAAAAGCCGAAACCGGTTTGGCTCTGTGGATAGAGCGTCGGCCTGCGGACTGAAGGGTCCCAGGTTCGATTCCGGTCAAGGGCATGTACCTGGGTTGCGGGCACATCCCCGGTGGGAGATGTGCAGGAGGCAGCTGATCGATGTTTCTCTCTCATCGATGTTTCTAACTCTCTATCTCTCTCCCTTTCTCTCTGTAAAAAATCAATACAATATATTTAAAAAAAAAAAAAAAAGGAGTATGGGAGCCCGGCTGGTGTGGGTCAGCAGTTGAGCATCGACCCAGGAACCAAGAGGCCATTGGTTTGATTCCTGGTCAGGGCACATGCCCAGGTTGTGGGCTTGATCCCCAGTGGGGGCCATGCAGGAGGCAGCCAATCAGTGATTCTCTCTCATCATCGATGTTTCTATTTCTCCATCCCTCTCCCTTCCTTTCTCTCTAAAAATCAATAAAAGTATATTATTTTGTTAAGAAGTATGGTAAACTCTGGTCAAGAGAAATTTTGATAAAGGTCAAAGAGCAGATGGTTAAGCTGGAAGCTCAGGACACAGTAGTCAAAATGATGTTAGAGGTAGAACTCTTCCATTTAATGACAAGACACTAAAAAGTGGAGTAAAGGTGAAGGTCATTGGAATGTTAAGGATGGAACTAAGCAAGTTCCTACATCCAGCTGTGAAGGTAGGTGGCTCATGTATTTGGGGTTTTGTTCTGTTACCTCTTGTTAAACCCAACTGTGTTGTATTTTTCTACATAAAAGGAAAACTAAAGTTTCTAGCTTAGAAAATAACAAAAAAGGAGTGCTAGCTCAATAATATATTTAGATTGAAAAGACTGAATAGAATTTACACAGTACAGGAACTTTTCTCAAATTATTTATATTCGTTAGGTCTACATAGGCACCAACAGGCCTCATTCTTGATTTAGTGCCAGCGACTTACCTCAGAGTCCCAAACTCAATTAGTAACACCAAACTTGTACCTATGCTAGAATATTTATATTTTTCACTGGAGAGAAAACTCTCATGGTAGAAATTTAAACATTCAGCCTTTGAAGGGATTTTTTTTTTTAAATTTTTTCTGTTTTGAAGAGGCAACTTTTTACTGTTGCTAAAATCACCTCGTGTGGAAACCACCTCTTGGAATATACAGAGAAAAGTCCTGGCATCATCATTCAGTGGTCATGAGTTCTGCTTTGGTATTAGGTACATGTCTGAAGCGTCTTTTATGATTAGGAAAGCCTGAGTCACCCTCAGACTTCCCTCCATTACATTTCTGAGTCATTTCCTTTCCATGACCCTTACTGGGTACAGCTAAGTATAAAAAATCCCAAAGTACAGCGTTTGGGAACTAAAGGGCCATTAGAGATCATTCTGTTCAGTGCACTCATTTTACAGATGATGAACCTGAGGCCGAGAGCGTGTGCCTTTACCTGGTTACACGACCTCTGTCAGGCGCTTTTCCTACACTCAAGGCCCTCTTTGGGGGAAGCGGATTTCACAGCAAATTTGGGACTTGGATTAGATTTATTGTTGTTAGAAGTAAACAAAGTAAATGAATACTTGGGTTGAACGTGTGGAAGGAGCACGGGGCCAAAGGGAACAAGCTGGCACCCATGGTATCCCCTCAAGTAATTTGACCTGCCACGGGAGCCCTGACAAGCAGAGGACTCCTGTAGGACCTGCGTCTTCTAACTCAGGGTTTCAACCTTGGGACTGCTGACATTTTGGACCAAATACTTCTTTGTTGTGAGGACAGTCCTGTATTTTTTGTTGTTGTGTGTTGTTTTGGTTTGGTTTTTTTGTCCTGCGTGTTTTAAGATAAATATTAACAGCCTCTCCTTCCTCTACCCACTAGATGCTCAGTCAGGACCATCAAAAAGTCCCCAGACGTTACCAAATGTCCCTTGGGGTCCCCTGGCTGAGAGTCACTGTGCTGACTTACGGGGCTCTCAGTACTCTGGCCTGGGCCCACTTCATCTCAGCGGTGCCTGTCCTTGCTCATACACCCTTGTCCACGGCTTTCCCTCTGGGGCCACCACACCATCCTTGGAGGGGATCCTCTGACCTCCCTCTGCCCGAAAGTGGCACCTGGAGTGAAAATGGGAAGCAAGTTTCTCTCTCTCTCCCTCTCTCTCTCTCTCTCTCTCTCTCTCTCTCTCTCTCTCTCTCTCTCTCTCCCCCCCCCCCCCTCTTGCCCCTGACAGGAATTTACATAATTGGTTAAAAGAATACAAAGGTATGCAAGACTCAGTGCTTAATTGTGACTGTTGTGAATCAAGAAAAGACCTTAAGCCCCTTTCCTACCTTGAGGGTGAACTGGGAGGGATAATTGAAGGCATACCAAAGAAATCTGTTTTCTGCATAGTCCGCCCCTTCATCCCCCCCCCGCCCCCCCCCCCGCCCCCCCCAGTCCTCACTAGTTCTCTCTAGTGCCCATATTTAGAAACCAAAAGCCTGTGCTGTCATAGAAAGACAGAAACCAGATGGTTGCTATGGAGATTTGTTTAAACACACACACCCTAGCCTAGAGCATGGCTCAGGCTGAGTGGTAGGGGTGAAGAGCAGTTCTTGCCGGGACGTGTGTTTTTCTTAATTTCCTATTGCCTTACCTCTTCTATCCTCCCACATTTTCTTCTCATTTCTGCTACCAGATGCCACTTCCCACTACACCCTCACCCAAGGATATTTTTCCATTGATTTTTAGGGAGTGGAATAGAGAAGGACAGACAGAGAAAAACATCAATATCATCAAGCCCCGACCAGGGCCCAGGCTGGGAGAAGCCTGCAAACTAGATTCGTGCCCTTGACGGGTATTGAGCCCTGGGACCCTTTGGTCTGCAGGCTCTATCCACGGAGCCAAACCGGGAGGGCACCACTGTTGTTCTTAAACAGCTCCTTTGCCTCAGGAAGTCACAATTTAAGACTAGAATTACTTAATGTTTTTTAACCCATTCACCTGTAATAGGAGGATAATTATAATACAAACATGATCTGGCTTTGTTAGGATTAAATATCTGTAAAGAAACTTGTATCATGGCTGGCAAAGTAGATGCTCAATAAATGGAATTTGTTCTTATGCTAAAATGAAATCCTGCCCTGGGGCACCTTTGGAAATCCTGACTTGTGCTTTCTCTGAAAGTAGGAGAACGCTATTGTGGGAGTGGCCCTTATCCTGGGGAGTAACAGAAGAGCAGAACTGTGGGGGAAGGAAGGTTTTGTTTTTTGTCTTTGTTGTATTCCACTGGAAAGCTGTTTTGGAGGGGAAAAAATCTGGGCATATGATCTCCTCTTCTGCAATTTGAAATGAAAGGCATAGGAAGGAAAGACAAGACAAAACCACCCTTACCCAGCCAAAATGAAAGAGTGCAAAGGAGGCAGAATGCTGTCTGGGCCTTTGACTGTGTCTGTGGAACAGGCTAGGGCTTGTTCCTACTATAGATTCTGTGCATGATGTCTGTTGAATTTTTGGGGGGGGAACCTAAAAACATGGTATTTTCTAATACTAGATAATAGGACAGGTAGTTCCACCCCTGGAAATAGGTAAGATTTCTCTTCATCCGCTTGAATTTACTGTAGAGCGATGTTCCTGCAGGAGGCCTTAACTCCTTCCAATGCACCGAGGAAATGGAAGGAAACATGCCCCGTGCATTTTCACCTCTGTCCTATTTCACAGAATAGACATTACTAGCCTACTTTTTGTTGTTGTTAATCCTCACCCGTGGATGTTTTTTCCATTGATTTTTAGAGAGTGGAAGGGAGGGGAGAAAGGCAGAGAGAGAAACATTGATGTGAGAAAACACATGGATTGGTTGCCTTCCCCCATGGGGGGTGGAGTCTGCAACCGAGGTACCTGCCCTTGACGGAAATGGAACCCGCGACCCTTCAGTGCTTGGGCCAGTGCTCTAACCACTGAGCAACCAGCTCAGGCTATGCTATTTTTTTATAGGTAAAAAACATTTCATTGTAAAATGGATGGAGAGATAAAATTATGTTGGGCGCCACTTTCTGTTGCCGGTGGATGTGGGGTTCTTGCAGTGTCGCAAGGAAAAGCATTTCCAAAGACCCAGAGGAGAGGAGAATTTATTTGGGAGGCAAAATGAAGGGAGTTCCTCAAAGACCCATCTCAGTCCATAGCATCGTGGAAAATCAGGGTCTAAATAGAGTCAATGTCCAGAGGTTCTTTGTCATGTTCAAGATTAGTTCCGGTCCGCCTTTGGCAGGTTAGCAGGAGTGGAAGGTGCCGCGCTGTGGCTTGTGGTAAGAAGACTGCTCCATCTTAGCTTTACTCTGCTCTCCCTGCCCCTCTGCCCCTCCTGCCGGTTTCTGCAGTCTCTCTTCTCTCTGCTCCCGCCCCCCGCGGCTCGTGCTGTGGCTTGGAAACCCCTTGGCCTGAGCGCAAATCAGCCTCAGTGCTGTAGGTCCCTGCAGGGCAATGGGCAAGTGGGTGCCAGGGAAAGCCGAACGCAGGGAGCGGTGCGCACCCGCTGTTGCCTTGGAATGTGCTCCTACCGCGGGAAGCTGGGGCCCATTCCTTTCCCCACTCGCAGCTCTGCGCGCCCAGCACAGATAACGGGGTACCCTCTCAGCTGCGGTGCCAGCCGAGCTGCGTGTAGCCTAGGCACACAGGTTCCATCCCCCTTTCGCTCCTCCCGCCTCCACCCCAATTTGCTCTGTCCGAGGAGCAGCCAGCGATCACACGCTGCTAACCCGGGGGCCTTAGGGCATAGCTTGCAACCCCCCGGCTGGCCTCTTCCACCTCCCCATCCCTGCGGCTGCGTGAACGACTGTCTCTGGACCTGGCCTCCACCTCCGGCCTCCCTGCACCTTCATCCTGACGGTGCCTCTGCAGCCGGGCGCCAGCGGGTGGGGGGGGGGGGGGGGCGCTAAAGTGTCGCTCTCGCAGTGCAGCCCGGGCGCAGGGAAAGCCACCAGCTGGAGCTTCACCGCTGGGACTCGGGCTTCCGCCTGCCCGTGGCAACCGCCCCTTGCCAAGGTGGTGGAGAGAGCCACCAGCAGAGCTGCTGCTCATCCAGTCCCGACCCCTAGCAACCAGGTTGGGGTGCAGAGGAGATGGTGTCACTAGGGCAGCGGGAGCCCAGTCGGTAGTCACACACTGACTGTTGATAAGGCTCCACACCTGGATAATTGTGCAGTGGAACCTCAGTTCTCGAACTTAATTCATTCCAGAAGGCTGTTCCAGAAGTGGTTTGTTCGAAAACCAAATCATTTTCTTCCATTAGAAATAATGTAAATTGAATTAATGCATTCTAGACACACACACAGCCCAAAGCAAAAAACAAAAACAAAAAACAACCACAAAAATATTCACAGTACAATTTCCTGAGATGTTAACCACGAAAGGTTTAGCAGTAAACTGACATACTTGCAATTTGAAATGAAAGGCACTAAAACTGTAGTCAGTGTTTATTCCTTCCTGTACATCAGAGAGTTTATGCTGGATAGAAATCTTGCAAACATTCTCTCCTTTGTTTGTCCCCTCTTAAAAATTCTCTTTAGCCAGCTGGTTTGGTTCAGTGGATAGAGCATTGGCCTGCAGACTGAAGGGTCCCAGATTGAATTCCAAACAAGGGGTTGCGGCCTTGATCCCCAGTAGGGGGTTGCAGAAGGGAGCCAATCAATAATTCTCTCTCATCGATATTTCTATCTCTCCCTCTCCCTTCCTCTCTAAAGTCAATAAAAATATATTTTAAAAAGTTGCTCTTTTAAAAAAATTAATAACCCTGGCCAAGTGGTTCAGTTGGTTGGAGCATCATCCTGTACACCAAAAAGGTTGGGGGTTTGATTTCTAGTCAGGGCACATATCTGGGTTGTGGGTTCGATTCCTGGTCGGGGCACATGTGGGGGGTCAGCAGAGTAACTGATCAATATTTCTCTCACCCCATTCCTCTCTCTCTAAAAAAAGTAAAAAAAACATATCCTTGGGTGAGGATTAAAAAAATAATAAACCAATTGCAGGTTAATATAAATGACATTTTTTAAAAATAGTGAGAAAAGTATCATTGTTTTACACTTTATAAATCTCTTAATACTTGACTTAATTAAAAGCAACTTGAGCCCTGACCGGTGTGGCTCAGTTGGTTGGGTGTCGTCTCGGGCACCGAGAGGTTGCTGGTTCTGTCAGCACTGGACAAGAGGGTCTCTGGCCGGAGATAAACTCTGAGCCCCCAGTTCTTGTCTTGCTTGTAGGGCTAAATTCAAACGAGACAACAAATAACAGCAAAAGCAGGCAAGGATTTATTTGTAGGAAAGCAATGCACTCAAAGAGGACCTGAGTGGGTAGGTCAGCTGGATGAAACCAAACTGAGTGCCCTGAGTGGGCAGGTCAGCTGTCTGAGACCGAACCGATGCCCCTCTTGGTTAGGATTTGGGATATTTATACCCCGAGACTGGAGTAGGTCTCAATAAGTTGCCCCCTCCCATGTTTCTTAAAAAAAAAAGTATCTTTAAGGTATAAGGCTGCTTCATCGAGGTGTTATTCACTGGTTAGACAACATCCTGGAGCTCTGAATCTTTCCTGCTCACGTAGGGCCCCCCCCCCCCCCCACTGTCTAGTCTCAGTTTACCACATCTCACACTTCTTCCAAGCCTCAGCTGCCTCTCCCAGCTTATATCTTTCTATTTGCTTACTCAGTTTGATTGCCTGTCAGGACAAGAGGCAGCCAATCGATGTTTCACTCTCGCATCGATGTTTCTCCCTCCCTCTCCCTCCCTTTTCCTCTAAAAATCAGTAAAAATATTTTTTAAAAAATAAAAATAGCTTGATTTTCTTATATGTTTATGTATTTTAATCTGTTTCGGCTGAAGTATTTGGAGAAAACCTGTCCTCATACAGATAAATAATTGAAAAAAGGAGGAGAGATGTTTTAATACCTTTTTCAAATCATGTTGGATATTCTCCTTTGATTGTACACCAAACCATGATAAGTGGTAGTTTCTTTGAGGATAATTATAATGTATTTGAAACCGTATCAGTGAACTTTTTGTATTACAATAAAACCCATTGGTCTATTTTGCAATTTGAATGGATCTTTTCTACCCAAGCGTGATCATGCATTGGTCACTTTGAAAATAATGGTTCACTCAGTTATGCAGATATTCCAAATGTTGATATATTTCATTATCCAATATAAAAAATAATAACATTCATTCAAATCACAACCAATCCCATCAGCAAAATCTTTAAGTGTTGGGAAACTGCCAAATTCACTGTATAGATACAGGTTTTCCAAAAGTATAATTTTCACTTGAATTCTCAAATTTTATCATTGGCAACAAATATTATAAGTTGTTTTTCTTTAAGTCACAGGCTCACTTTGTTCATTTTTTAAAAAATGTGTTTTGATTTTTAGAGAAAGAGGAAGGGAGAGGGAGAGGGAGAGAGAAAGAGAAACATGATGTGAGAGGGTAACACTGATCAGCTGCCTTCTGCATGCCCCCTACTGGGGATGGAACCTGCAACCCAGGCATGTGCCCTGACTGGGAATCAAACTGTGACCTCCTGGTTCATAGGTCAATGCTCAACTACTCAGCCACATGGACTGAGTTCGTTTTGTCAAACAGAATAGTAAATGCCATACACTCAAGAATTGAGGTTTAATAAAATTAACCATTTTCACTGCTTCATCAAGGTTATTCTTAAGTGAAACTGGCCCTTTTTTCATTGCAAGTGTGTGGTAGTAAAGAATACAATGACTACTAGTCCATTGCCTTGATATATGCCAAGGTATCAGCAGTTTACCCACATTGCTTTTGCATGATTAGTGAAAAAGGCAAATAATATTAAGTATTGTGAAAATACTTTTGACTGCACGGACCCCCAAAAAGATCTTGGAGACTCTAGAGTTTGTGTAACCCACTTAGAAAACTGCTATCTTAGATCCTTACAATTTCATGAGGTAGGAATACTCTCACTTTACAGGTGAGCAAACATACTCAGAAACTAAATCATCTGCCCAAGGTCCCTGAACTGGAAGTGGTAGGGCTGAGTTGATTTGATTTGAAAGCCTGTGTTCTCATGCAGCCCCTCTCTACTGTATATTTCACCACTGGTGGTTCCTTGAATATATCACACTGTTTTGCTTGTTTAATTTTATTTTATTGTTGGTAGTATTACAGATGTCTCCCATTTTCTCCCTTTGCCCCCTACACCGGAATCGAACCTGGGACCCTTCAGTCTGCAGGCGACGCTCTATCCACTGAGCCAAACCGGTTCGGCGACATATGAAGTTTTGAAGCTTGTTGTCAATACAACAAAATAGCATACATATCAAATCACATATATATCAACATATGTGTAACTACATCTATTGAAAAAATTACACATTATTAACTGGTACAGAGAAATCCTGCATTAACTGGTACACCTAGTAATCTTTGAAGTTTCTAATCCATCTAGAATTTAATTTTTTTAAAATATATTTTTATTGATTTCAGAGAGGAACGAAGAGGAAGAGATACAAATATCAATGATGAGAGAAAATCATTGATTGGCTGCCTTTTGCACGCCCCCCACTGGGGATTGAGCCCACAACCCAGGGCATATGCCCTTGACCAGAATCGAACCTGGGACCTTTCAGTCTGCAGGCTGAAGCTCTATCCACTGAGCAAATCGGCTAGGGCTAGAATTTATTTTTTATATGAGTTAGATATCTAGTTTTATTTTTTCTTGTAAGTATTCAGTTGTCGCCCAGTCGGTGTAGCTCAGTGGTTGAATGTCGAACCATGAACCAGGAGATCACAGGTTTGATTCCCAGTCAGGGCACATGCCTGGATTGTGGGATCTATCCCCAGTAGCGGGTGTGCAGAAGGCAGCTGATCAATGTATCTCTTTGACGATGTTTCTTTTTGTTAAACCTCACTCGAGGATATTTTTCCATTGATTTTTAGGGAGAGTGGAAGAGAGAGGGCAAGACAGAGAGAAACATCGATTGGTTACCTCCTGCACCAGCCCTGACCAGGGCCAGGGCTGGGAGGAGCCTGCAACCAAGGTACGAACCCAGGACCCTTTGGTCCTCAGGCCAATCAAACCAGCTAGGGCTCACCGATGTTTCTCTCTCTCTATCCTTCTTCCTCTGTTTCTAAAATCAATTTTTAAAAATAATATATTTTTATTGATTTCAGAGAGGAAGGAATAGGGAGAGATAGAAACATCAGTGATGAGAGAGAATCATTGATTGGCTGCCTCCTACCACGCCCCCTACTGGGGATCGAGCCCACAACCCGGGCATGTGCCCTTGACCAGAATCGAACCTGGAACCCTTCAGTCCGCAGGCCTACGCTCTATCCACTGAGCCAAACCAGCTAGGGCTCTAAAATCAATTTTTAAAAAAATTAAAAAAAAATATATTCAGCCCTAGCCAGTTTGGCTAGTGAGTGTAGGCCCACAGACTGAAGAGTCATGGGTTCAAGTCAAGGGCACATACCTCGGTTGCAAGCTCAATCCCCAGCCCAGGTCAGGGCTAGAGCATAGGCCTGCAGACTTAAGGGTCCCAGGTTCGATTCCAGTCAAGGGCACATGCCCGGGTTGGGGGCTTGATCCCCAATTGGGGGCATGCAGTAGGCAGCTGATCAATGATTCTCTCTCATCATTGATGTTTCCCTCTCCCTTCCTCTCTGAAATCAATAAAAAAAATTTTTAAAAAAGTATTTTGGCTAGTCTTGGCCCTTTCCTTGTATGTTTTAGAATCAATTTATCCAGTTCCTTATTTGGAACTGTACTCAATCTATACATCGTTTGAAGGAGAACTGACATTTATGTTTATAATTATGAGTCTTCCTATATGTCAATATGGTTTATGTCTCTATTTGAGTTTTCTTTAATGTATTTCACTAGTTTTATAATTTTCTCTATATAGTTTTGCACATAGTGGCAGATACTGATGGCTGTGCTTCCTTCCATAGCAGTGGTTCTCAACCTTCCTAATACCGCGACCCTTTAATACAGTTCTTCATGTTGTAGTGACCCCCAATTTCATTGTTACAAATTGAACATAATTAAAGCATAGTGATTAATCACAAAAACATGTAATTATATATGTGTTTTCCGATGGTCTTAGGCGACCCCTGTGAAAGGGTCTTTCGACCCCCAAAGGGGTCGCGACCCACAGGTTGAGAACCGCTGTTCTATAGCAACAGAATCCACAATTTTTAGCTGGGCACACAGACACTCAGAATGAAGACTGTATTTTGCAGCCTTCCTTGCAACTAGGAGACCATATAACTATTTTCTAGAAAACAGGATATAAGCAAAAATGATATGCAACTTAAGATAAGTGTCATTAAAGGAAGTTAGGTACCCTTTGCCTTCCCTTTTCTCCTTTCTGCTGGTTGCAACACAGATAACATGGGTGAAGCTAACCATCTTGGACCATAAGGTAGAAAAGGATGTCTGAGGATAGCAGAACCACCAACATAATGGAAGGAATAGGAGTTCCTGATCATTATGGAACTACCATGCTAATTCTGGGTCCCATCAGAAAGGAAGAAGAATGAATACTGAATAAGGCAGTTAGCAGTGTCTGTCATACCTTCTGAGAGGCTACTGAACTCTAGTTGTATGCTAGTTATTTATGGAGGTTAGGGCCTGAAATTATGATCTTGTAGGCAAAGATGATAATTATGGTATTGTGATGGTAAGGCAAGAAGATACTGATGCTGGAGGCACAGTATGAAAGAATATAGCATGGAGTAAGAAGTGTAGAACATGGCCAACTGTGCAAAGAAGTTCAATGAATGATTTTGACACAAAAACATGAAATCAACCTTTTCAGTGTGTCATCAAGAATAATCTTGAAAAAGCCCTAGCTGGGTAGGCTCAGTGGGTTAAAGATTCTCTCTCATCATTGATTTTTCTATCACTCCCTCCCTCTCTGAAATCAATAAAAATGTATATTTTTTTAAAAAGAATAATCTTTAAAAGAAAAAGCAAGAATACTATTTAGAGATTATTTGTAGCCACAGGGGGAGTGGTTTAGAAAAAAATTATGCACATTTTAGAAACAAGGCAAACAGATGACATGATCTTTTAATGCCATGCTAGAGCATTTTCAAGCAAAGTCAGCCTGGGGTCACCAGGTCATCTTGGGGAGTCTAATTTTGTTTGATTAGCGCCCAGAAGTCTGACAACCCTCAGGAGTGAGAAGGCAGCCCTGGCCAGGGTGGCTCGGCTGGGCGTCAGCCTGTGCACCACGCGATTACCATTTGGATTCCTGGTCCAGGGCACTTGCCGGGGCTGCGGGCTCTCTCCTGGGGGACGGAGGTGGAGGTGGGGGTGGGGACGGTGGGGGTGGGGACGGTGGGGGCGGGGTGCAGGAGGCAGCTGATCGAGGCGATGCTTTCACTTCAATGTTTCTCTCTCGGTTCCTCTCTGTAAAAATCAACAAACTGTAGTTTAAAAACTTGCTCTTTAAAAACTAATGGAGCTCATTTGCGGATATGCAAAAAATAACTCCAGGTGCCCCCAGCGCCCTCAGGTACCCACATCATCCAAGGCCGCTGTGCCCCCTCCCAGGGGAGCTGCCTCGTCCCCGCTCCGCAGTCCGCGTGGCTCCACGGCGGCGGGTTTGGTGTGGAACCAACCTCCCGCACAAAAGCCGCGGCCGGGCCGCCCTCCGGAGCCGGTCGGCCCACCCCGGGAGCAGCGCGAGACCCCCACCCCGACCCGCGTGCCGCGGCCGCCGTTACGTAACCGGCGGGGGGCGGGCGTTCCACCAGCCGGAAGCCCCGCGCCTCCGGACCGGCCGGTTCGTTAGGCGCCGCCCTCCGGGAAGGGTTTTTCCTTTATTGGCCGCCGCTGCGTCACAGCGGCCCTAAAACCCGGCGGAGGGCACGCCTCCCTCACTCCTTACTTCCGCTTCCTTCGAGCGAGGAGTCGGCGCCTTCCCTCCTGCCTCAGCTGGAGATGTTTGGCTTCAAGAGAAACGCGGTCATCGGGCTCAACCTCTACTGCGGGGGGGCCAAGCTGGGGACCGGCGGCGGCGGCGGCGGCGACGACGCCTCGCCTTCGGGAAAAGGGCTTCTGACTGCGGGGAAGGAGGCCCCGGCCCGGCGAGAGGCCGGGGGCGGGGAGGCGGGCCCGGGGATGGGCGGGGGCGCCGGCGCGAGCCCCCCGGCCACTCTGGCGCCGGAGGCCCGGCGGGTCGCGCGGCCCTCGCCCATTGGCGCCGAGGGGCCCGACGTCACCGCGACCCCCGCGCGGCGGCTGTTCGCGCCCGTCGGCCGCGCGGCGCTGCCTGCGGAGATGGAAGCCGCGGCCGCCGACGCCATCATGTCTCCGGAAGAGGAGCTGGACGGGTACGAGCCGGAGCCTCTCGGGAAGCGGCCGGCCGTCCTGCCCTTGGTGCAGCTGGTCGGGGAGGCCAGCGGCGGCCCCGGCGCGGGGGGCTCGCTGCCCTCCACGCCGCCCCCCGCGGAGGAGGAGGAGGAGGACGAGCTGTTCCGGCAGTCGCTGGAGATCATCTCTCGGTACCTGAGGGAGCAGGCGACGGGCGCCAAGGACGCCAAGCCCCTGGGCGGGCCTGCGGCCTCCAGCCGGAAGGCGCTGGAGACCCTGCGGCGGGTCGGGGACGGCGTGCAGCGGAACCACGAGATGGCCTTCCAAGGTGAGCGGGGGCCGCGCGCGCTCTGTTTTGTCCGCGATCGCCGGGCTCCCCGTGGGTGGAAACCGAGACGAGCCCGTGCTGGCACGGCTCTCCGCCCGTTTCCGAAACCAGCATATTCTGGCCATGAGTCATTGTTTCCGCCCACCCGATTCTTTGGGAATCGCGCTCCGCTCAAAGGCCGGAAAGGGTGGGATGTCAGTGTTCCAGGGGGGTCGGCTGGGGGGCGGCGGGCCCGCCCGGGCGCAGACAAAGGCGGCCGTGGGAACCCGCGTGCTCTCCCCTCGCAGGTATGCTCCGCAAGCTGGACATCAAGAGCGAGGACGACGTCAAGTCTTTGTCTCGCGTGATGGCTCACGTGTTTAGTGACGGAGTAACAAACTGGGGCAGGATTGTGACTCTTATTTCTTTTGGTGCCTTTGTGGCCAAACACTTGAAGAGTATAAACCAAGAAAGCTGCATTGACCCGTTAGCAGAAAGCATCACAGATGTTCTCGTAAGGACGAAGCGAGACTGGCTAGTGAAACAAAGAGGCTGGGTAAGTTGGCTTTGAGGTCCTGGGGGGGACCCGGGGTGGAAATGGGACGGAGGGTTTGAGAGGGGAGGTGGCGGGGAGTAGCTGAAGGTGGTCACGTGCACGACTCGGTTTTCACGCTCGAACTTACGGGCCTCCGGTTGCTTGATGATGACGGAAATGGTGAATCCACAGAGACAGTGGTATGACTGTCTTTAATTTGTTGCATCAAAAACCCTGGTTTCCTGTAAGCTATTTTGCTGGATACTGAGTCCTTTTTTGATTAAGGTATTACATATGTGTCCTTATCCCACCATAATCTTCCCCGACCTCCCCAACCCATGCCCTCACCCCCCTGTTGTCTGTGTCCATTAGTTAGGCTTATATGCATGCATACAAGTCTTTTGGTTGATCTTGGATACTGAGTCTTGCTTTTGTTATTTTATTGTAATTCGGTTGGATACTCGTAACACCAGTGGATTCAAATTACGAAGCAGTGTTACCTGGGGATAGTAAAATACATTCCTTGCTGCACACCCACCCTCATTTTAAGTGTCTCTTTTGCAGCTGGGCGGGCGGGGGGAGGAGGGGGGGCGGGGTAAATAATGGTTCATAGTTTCCTGGAGGCGGGGTTTAGATTTGTAGGTTGGTGGAAAAACCCCATACCTGAAAATGTGCTTTTCTTTTTGTTTTCTAGGATGGGTTTGTGGAATTCTTCCATGTAGAGGACCTGGAAGGCGGCATCAGAAATGTGCTGCTGGCTTTTGCAGGTGTTGCTGGAGTAGGAGCTGGTTTGGCATATCTAATAAGATAGCCTTTTAAGTGAAATAACTGACTCTTAACCAACTCCAGGCACCAGATCCACATCTGCTGTGAAACCAGTGTATTTATGAAGCTGGACTTCAAAGCTGTCCAGGCTGTAACCTCCAAGCAAAGTAGAAAAACAAGTGGCAAGAGGATTGTGGCTAATCGGAATAAATAACATCGAAAAAGTAGTCCCCATTGAAGAGTCACTGTCTAAAAGAAGCAAAGTTAAGTTTCAGCAACTGGCAAACTTCGGGAGGTCCTGAAGGAGGACTTTTAGATTTAGTGAAGATGGTAGGGTGGACTTGCTATCCTTGCCTAGAACAGGAGAGTGGCCAGTAGCCAGGCTAGTCATATAGAGTTCATTAAATATGCCCATTAATGTCTATAGTGTTAAAAGAGAAGCACTAACAATGCCAGTGAACTGTAACGTGGATTTAAGCTACAATAGAAATATGACTAGAAGCCTCAGTACTGTACAACAGTGGAGGGGAAGCTTTTTCCTCTGTATGATGGCGTTCCCAGGCGTGCTTCTGGAAGAATAGGAAGTCCAAGTGCGCAGGACTTCATGCCTGTTCTGCTTTGACTTGGTTTGAGTGGTTTAGTTTGTTCGTCTTGTAATGGCCACAAATACTTGACTTAAGGCTCAATAATTGTAGTTACAAATGTGGATTATCCTCAATTTTTAAGATAAAAACAACTTGTAAATGTGTTTGTCTGTAAAAATTGTATATATTTTTACAGAAAGTCTATTTCTTTGAAATGTAAAGGCACAAGAGTAGAATTTCCATTAGTTTTTTTCATACCCTTTTGAAATTTACAATTTCTATAGTTAGGAACCTATTTCTTACAGCTTTTCTATCCTAAACTTTGTCCTGGTCAATTCTAGATTGTATACAGAGCCAGTTGATGTAATTGTATGCAACCTGGTTGTGATGGAACAATTCTGATTCATAACTATGCAGGCTTTAATTTTCCTATCAGATTTTGGTAAGTATTCCTTATAGGGCTTTTTTTTTTAAAAAAAAAAATCTGGGTTGAGAAATTGGGTAATGGAAATTCTTTCACTTGGTTACATGTAGATTTTCAATAATTGAGTCAGGTTGTTTTAGGGGGGTGGGGGTGGGGAGTGGGGAGCAGGCCGATGATTTACAAATAATGAGCTCTGATTGGGCAACACTTGTTTTGAGTTCCTTCTGTTGGACCTAGCTTAACTGGTGAAATTTGTGTTCATGAGCTCATCTGCAAAGCTTTTAAAGAGATTTCCAGCTGTTCCAAATGGGATTTACTAGCCGTGTGTGTATAAAAAGATCTCATCAGGTGGATGAGAGACGTTTGATCCCTTTGCTTAATTGTAAAATGATGGCTTTGAAAAGCAGACTATAGTCTAACCATGGTGCTATTTTAGGCTGGCTTGTTAAACACAGGTCTAAGCCTAACATATAAATAAAACAACTACTTAATTGTTTCATTTCTATTAATGATTCCCAAACTTTGTTTTAAATTTTTGCATTGGCATCCCTTCGGATTTCAGAACTTGTTCTGTTGAACTTACCATTTGTTTCCTATTTTTCCTTTGAATTATTTGCTGCTTGTTCTGCTCCCTCTACAGATACTTAAATTCCTACATCTTTACCCTGCCATCCCTGAACTCTAGCCTATTTAGTTTGGGGCACTAGGAGCCTAAGTAACCACCCCTATAGGAGTCCACAGACCTTCATCCTTCATGAATTTTGTCCTTGGTAGTACAATGGGCTCTGTGACGACAAGTCATGGTCATGAGGTGGGAGGAGTCCCTTTTCCATGGACTGGTACCTTTTTGGTTTTAGCTTTTCCTACCTTTTTGGGGGGAGGGGAGGGAATTTCAAACGTCCTCTTAAAAATTTTTAGAGGGGAGAATATCTTCCATGACTTTATCTAGATTCCTTTGAATATGATCGTTTAAAATTGTAGAACTAGGTACAGAGTGCTGTAAAGGCTACTGGTCAAGCTAAAGTAAGCAATGTTGGAACTAGGGTCATTTGAAAGCATCAGCCTCAGAACGTGATCTTTAGTCTGTGGACTCCAGATAAAAATAGGCATGAATAAAATGACTAAGAATGTAATAGGGAAGAATGCCCTGCCTGCCCATCTCCGAGCCATAAGGTCATCTAGCTAGAGCTATTTTTACCTATGTATTTATCATTCTTGATCATAAACCACTTATTTATATCATGTCTGTCTCTAAGGACCTAAAAGCACTTTATATAGTTTTTAATTAAACTTAAGATCTGGTTAAGGTGACTAAAAGGCCTGTCTCCCCATACCCAGTTGTGGAAACGAATGCATAGATGTAAGTTGGTGGCATTTAGAGGCCCAATTTACTAGGTGTGACTGCTGAAATGAGGATCTTAGTATTGATGTGAGGGCTTTGGGAGCCCACATGCTTTGGGAAAGGGTGGATGGTTTTATAGGGAGAGGAGGCACTTGTTCCAAGTGCTGACTAGCTACATCCTTCAGGCAAATCCTCCCAGATGGGAAAGGAGGGAATGCTTGGGAAGATGGCTGTCTCAGCAGCTTCTGTCGTATGCTTCTCTCAGGGAAAAACCTTCAGTCCTCTAGTGTAACATTCTATAGGGGTGGACACCTTGGTTCTAGTTAAACAGCTGCTATTGTTTACAGCTGTACCATTGGGGTTAGGACCAACTACAAATTAAATGTGGGCTGTAAAATGTAGTGTGTTTCCCTAACTTCCTGTTTTTTCCTGAGAAGAAAATAATAAATCTTTATTCAAATGCAAGGTGTGGTATGGGTGTTTTCTAATCTGTTGCCTGTCTTCCTTCCCCATCTTAGGCAAGCATTTTAGGAAAGTCAGCTGAGCAAATAAGTAAAGGTGGATTAACAAACAAAAGCAGCCCCATAAAGCTAATTTGCCTTAGAGCAAAGGACAGTTCCCTTCCTTTCATTCAAATTAGAGATGCTGGCCTTTTAATTAAATGTATTACTGTTGTACTTTGGAGTAGTTCCTGTACATTTTAATGCAAAAATCATAATTTCTGTTCAGATTTTCTTTTGGTCATCAAATGCTGGTTTAATTTTGATGTCAGAGGGTTCGATCTCCCTGTCTCTAGAAGAATTAACACCCAAAGTTAAGGGTTTTAATAAGATTCTTGGGAGTAACATTTCAGTACTTTTTCCCTTTCCTCTGCCAAAAAGAGGTGAGAATAAGCAAGTCAGTTTCAGAAATGCTATCCTGTATTTTCTGCTAGCCTAGAGTCACCATGGAAATGTGCAAATAGGAGGTTTGCATATTGGTTTTAAGCCCTGAGCACAAAATGCTAATGTGTAAGCAGGATTCTGTGCTTTCCCCCATAACTACCAGACAGCAACATTTTATTGCAAAGAAGGGGGTTTTTGTACAAGTGCATACCCAAGGAGAGGGGTGGAGGGTGGGTAACAGGACACAAGGGCCCAAACCTTGCTTGGCCTGAGTCTAAAGAGTTTTATTACTCCCAGTTATATGTTCTGACATGAAGCCATGTCTGTGGCAATATTCCTTAGTGGAACACCCCCCAAAACTTGGGTAACCAGGTACCATGAGTCACTGAGCAAGTCAAAATAACACTTCCCTTCATTTGACAGACTTTCAGTTCCTGTTTTGTGACTAGAGCCACTTCACACTATTTCAGAAAGTTTCAAGAATTTGACAGGTGGGAAATTTTACAAAAGTTTAAGTGAAATAACTTATTCCAGCCAGATTCCCAGAACACACAGGCCATTAATTCCTGGGGTTCACGATGATCAGTTGAGTCTTAATTTATCCTAGTTCTCATAAGGCTCCACTTGTCAGTGATTACAGAACTTTGTCTTCTTGAACCCTCCCACACTGTTCAGAGGGTTCTGGGATCCAAGTTTTGAAAACTTTGTCCCTCTTTTGTTTCAAAGTTACAGTGTTCTCTTAGTTATGTGAAGCATGTGGAACAGTGAGGGTTGGGAATCTGCCTCCAGGCAGAAGTAAAAGACGTTTCTGAGAATTCAGTGTTATTTACTAAAGATTCTTGTGAAGTAAAAAAAATATATATATATATATATATATATATATATATATATATATATATATATATATATATATATATATATATTTGTTCCCACACTATACCTGTTGTTTCTTAGAGCTCCTTTCCTTAACTGATGAGAAAAGTGTAGTTTCTGACTGTTGGGAAGTGTGTTAGAGCCAATTTTACTCCTTGCAAATAACCATTTCCATAGCTTGCTTCTGCCTTTGGTTTCTGTATTCTTACTTTGCCTTCTCTCATTCCCTGTTCAGGGATTACCTTAGTTTATTAAAAATTCTTTAACACTGCAATGAGCTGGGACATTTAATGAGCTGTGGGCAACCAGATGTTGAGTCTCAATCCCATTACGTGGCAGTGGACTGCTTATTGTGTACTATGCACTGTTGGATGCGGGAATCATAAAGGGAATAATTCTTTAAGAAACTCAGTCCAAAAAGACAGGGAACAAAGAAACATGATAACTAAATGCAAGGTGATCTCTGGATCCTGAATGAATAAAAAGCATAAAGGACATGAAGACAATTAGGGGAATTTTAATATGGGCAATATGTTAGTACTGTCAGTGTTAAATTTTAAGAGTATTACATTGTGGTAATGTAAGAGAATGAATTTGTTTTTAGGAGATACATTCTGAAAAATTTGCATAACTAGAATGAGAAAGCAATTACGGCAGAATATTAAAGCTCGCAATTTAATAGGGTGACAAAAATAAGTAGAACATGGTGCCCAAAGTGCTATGGTAAAGTAGTATAAGAATAAGGTGGGATTTGAGGTTGGACCTTAAAGAATGAGTGGAAACAACATGCATGGAGTTGGGAAAGAACCTCTACAGCTGTAGGAGGAGGGAGAGATTTATAGATATTTCTCTTCTCATCACTTCATCTTTACTCCCTGCCTTACTTCCCCTTTACCATACATGACCAGTGAATATATATTATCTCCAATTTTTTTTCCATTTGGGGCCTTATATAAAAACTAGAGGCCTGGTGCAAGAAATTCCTGCACGGATGTGGTCCCTAGGCCTGGCTGGCGAATGAAGCGTGAGCATCTGATGTGGAAGGGCAGGACCCAGCTGACCTCTGGGCCCTGGGCAGCACCTGGGCCCCCACGTACCCTCCACCCGAGTCATTAGGCCCTGCCAGCTCCCTCTGTGTGGGAGCCGGGCAGCTGCCCCGTCCCCTGCCACCAATCCCTGTCCGGTTGCTCTCTTTGGGGTGATCAGCTGGGTGATCGGGCCCTGCTTGCACCCGCCTTGGCCTGGCACGGCCCGCTCACCTGTTCCACCATCCTGCTGCAGGCCTGCTCCCATTGGGGGCAGCTGGGCCTCCACTGCTGCCCGCTGCCAGTGCCGTGTTGCTGACGCCCGCCATGTTTCACACCGCCCCCTGGTGGTCAGCACACGTCATAGCGAGCGGTCGAACTGGTGGACGGGACAATTTGCATATTAGGCTTTTATTATAGGATATTGGGAAACGTGTAGAAAAAAAGATGCATTTTTGTCTTAGAGGTCTGAATTTGGTGTAAATGATTGAGTGCATTGTATTTACTTGAGAAGTAAAGATAGATTTCATTGTTAACTATCATGTTAAAATTGTGGCCCTGAACACACAACTTGAGGATTGTGAGTGCAGGTGTTGGCACTGGCAGGCCTGCTTTGAATAAAGTCTTAAGAGCATCACCTGAGATAGCTCACGCACACATCTCACCAGCCATGTGTCATCGTCCCCCACCCAGGTTCACATAACCATGGAATGTAGGACTGAGTGCTATGCTTTCTGCAGAACAGAATTTTAATAAGGAACAGCCCCTCCCCCCCCGCCCTTAGTTATTTAACTAGACCTCCAGATACTGAATGGTGGCTTCACGCTCCCTAATCCTGTTCCCGTGGGAGACTTACAGCTATTGCCATCCTGGTTCAAAAAACCAGTTTGCTCTGACTGCCCAGACTGCCCCACTGGCTGCATTCTTGCTTATGAGCTCATTGTTTTGGCTTCTCTGCCTGTATAAATCCACAGCCAGTGCCAGAGGTCTCAGCCGCGGCCCCTAACTAGCTGGAGCTGCATTCCATTCAGAATTTCACCACCCCCACTTGGTTTTCTTCCCGCCCTCCTGTGGTCACATGTGTGTGTTTATTCAAGTTAGCCTGGGGACAAGGTGTGCTGGGAAAGAGAGCCAAGGAGAAGAATGTTTAACTGTTGGGTTTCATCCTGGCATTGAACGATGAGTTTTCCACTTTATTTTGATTAAGAAACGTTTAAACTCTGCCCCCCAAAAAAGTTAATTGTCTAGTAGAAGGAGCTGGTCTTGAAAATTTTGTTAGACATTTCATTGTCTCCCTTACCAGGCTGGTATGACTCTCAGGTGTCCAGATTTTGGGGGGAAATAGGGATTTCCCCTAGGAAACATTGCTTTCACATGCATTATATTCCTCAATCTCTATACTCAGTTCTCTCATGCGCATTCCATTCTCAGCTCACACCTCCATTCTTGAGGTTGCCTGGAGCAGTTACCACCCATCTCCTGTCCTTGGTGGCAAAGGGGGAGGGGGGAGGGGGGGAGGGGGCGAGGAGAGACAGCTGGGCTCCTGCAAGGAGCAGCTGTTGGGTTTCACTGCTTGTTACTGAAATTTCCTGGGAGGATAGCTTGTTTATTTCCTTAGACTCTCAAAGCTCAGATCTAAGGCAAGGTGGGGCCATCTACTGATAGGGCATTTCTCTTTAAATTTTGGGTTAACACTATATGGTTGAGCAGTTCCTTTCCACCAATCGTCTCCTTTTCATTGTTTAAAAAAAAAAAAAAACTAGACTGAGGTTGTGGGAGGTGACATTTCTCATTTCTCAGAAATCCCTCTTGAGGCAAGTGAAGAAACAGAAAGAGGGAAATGAGGTTTTGTTTTGAAATGAGGTCTTGTTTTCAGAGTTTAGTAATGGTGGAGTTTACCTGCTTCCTTGCCCCTTCCCCCACCACCAAGTTTTCGGTAGTCAGGTCTGAACCAGGGTAGGGTTCCCAATTGTGAACCATGAAAGATATATGTAAATTCTAGTGAATGAAAGAAAAACTTATAATCACAATAAGGATTTGGAAGCAATCCCTGATGTAGGTTATTTTTAAATTTATTTTAGAGAGGGAGGGAAAGAAACACCTAGTCCAATTATTTATGCATTTGTTGGTTCTTTTATGTGCCCTGAGTGGGGATCTAACCCACAACTTGGTGTGTGGGGACAATGCTCTAACAGCTGGACCAGGTATATTTTGTTTCATTACTTCCTTGGACCCATACACTGAATGCATTTGAAACGATTTTTAATTCCTTGCAACTTTGGGTTGAAAAATAAAAATTTAGATAGTATTATTTTTCCTAAAATGCTGAGAAGTCTTGAAAGACAGTTGAAAACAACAAAAACACTTAAAACCATTCAAGTTGTGGATCACTGGCCCAAATTACCGAGTGTTTTGATAAAGGGTGCCCTAGCTGAGTGAAACTGGGTAAGAACAAAGGAATGAGGTAGGATTTTGTGAGGGTCTGGAGCAAAGTCATCCCCAGAATGTGTCAAACTCACATGCACATTCTTTTGAGCTGAAAACAAAGCCTTAACAAACTCAGGAAGAGGTTTTTTTTGTTTGTTTTTTTACCTCCCCCTTAACCTGCCTAAAGATATTCAGATTAAAAAAACCTGCTTCAGGAAGGCAACCTTTAACATAATTACCTTAGCACAGATGAATTATGGGTTAAGTGGCAGACTGGGAGGATCCCAGCAAAAATCTGTTCCTTAGATTCCCCTTTGTGTCCCATTGTTTCTGGGTGGCCCTGCGAGAATTTGTTTACCAAATGTTTGCTCTTTTCTCATCTACCTGTGAATTGCCTATGTGGAGAAGTGAAAAATAATTTTCCTTTCATCATTCTAAATTCTTCTGGTTTAGTCTAATCAATTAACAGATACAGATTAACAGGAGAAAATGTCCAAAATTTATTACAGATGTACATAATGCCCAAAATTTGAGGGAAGGACAAAGGTTTTTCTGCAGTCTGACATAAAAACCAGTTTAAAATCAATATCTCAAAAGCCATATTTCTGGGTGGCAAAACTGGTCACCCCCTCCTTAGTCCAAAATGACATATATACTTCATTTTGCCTCACTGACTTTAGAATATTCATGCTTATCGGACTTCCCCATGCACACATTATTAAAATTTGATTTTCTCTTGTTAATCTGCTGTATGTCATTTGAATTAATCAACCAACCAGAAGACCTACGGGGTTAGGGGGAAGTTTCCCCAATTTAAAGAGTGAAAAAGACTAGACTAGGTCTCAGGCCTTAACTTTCTCCCCTGTAAACTGGTTTTAATTGTCATTATTATTGTGAAGATTTAAAAATTACATCTACAAGTACTTTACCTTAAAGCACTGTACAAGCGTGAGGAATTTCAGGACTCTTTAAAGGTTTATTACTCCAGTAATTTTCAGCCTTTTCCATTGCATGGCACACATAAACTAATTACTAAAATTCTGCGGCACATCAAAGAATGTGTTTTTTGCGGATCTGACACACACACAGAAAGGTATACTTTTGAGTCATTTACACTGGACGGCTATTGTGTTGCCTGTTGTTTTTTTATTTGACAATCAAAGGGTGAAAAGAAAGGTCAGTGCCCCTGACTAAAAAGCTGGGTATTGCAGGTTTTAAAAATTCTTGTGGTACACCTGTGTGCCTCTTCATTAGCCATTTTCAAGTAATTGAATTCCCTGGGGGAAGCCACTAAGCAGCAGACATCAGTAGGTAGGAGGCTGAATTAAAAGGTTCTACAGCTGTATTTGGAAGCCCAGAGAGGACACAAACAGGACTTTCTGGACGGAGCAGATCAGCCAGATAGAAAAAAACCCCAGGGATCAGTGTACTACCTGTCTGCCAAATTGGCCCTAGCACCCATTTTTGTCCAGCCTGAAAGCTAAGAAAGGTTTTTTGCATAGAAAATGAAAAAAAATTAATATTTTATGCCTGGTTAAAATGATATAAAACTAAAATTTCAGTGTCAAAAAGTTGATCAGAACACAGCCACCACGCCCATTTTTTACACGTGGTCCTGGGTTGCTTTGGTGCTGTAATAGCAGAGGTGAGGAGATGCAGCACAGGTCCTGTGGCCTACAGAGTCGAAAACATCTCACTGGTCCTTCAGAGAAAATCGTTGTCCACCCCTCTACTAGAGCTAAAAAAGCCTTCCAATGTGATGAATCAATAGTGGTGTGTGTGTGTGTGTGTGTGTGTGTGTGTGTGTGTGTGTGTGAACAAAGAGATAACTCTGGTGCCAAGGGCAGATAAACTTACCCCCCTGTCAAGGGCAGGGCCTTTGCCACCTTGCCTTTTAGCCAAGGGGCCCCAGAAACACAGTTTGCTCTCTTTTATGAGTAACGCCACTCTCCCCCCAGTTTCTTTCCTTCACTCAAAAGTTCTGTGGAGCTGTGTCATCGAGATTCACTCAAGGCTCAGAGGGTACAACACACGTATTCTAGCCCCACATGGGACCTTCCTGAAATGGAACCCCTCCCTCCTATAACCACCGAGGTTCTTTCCCAGGCCACTCATAGTTCTCTGGCGCTCCCTGAGAAAATGCTCTGTTCTGTCCACTGCACTTCCCCTTCAGCTGATTAGGTTCCCTAAAATCTGGTGGCCATGGCTCATGCATACTTTATCTGGACTAGTCTTGTACGTTCCTCTCTCAAACCCTTTCTACCTTCAGACCTCAGCCCTGAAACACCCTCCTCTAGAGTTGTATCCAAGTTTCCTGGGTCAAGCAGCTCAAAGGCACAGCATGATGTGTGCTGGCTAGTTTAAGGTTAACACAAAACCACTCGTGTTGACAAACTTAGACTAGGTACTTTCCTGAGGCTTTCTACTTCCTGTAAAGGTGCCTCTCGCCCTTTAAAGCTGACACCTCCTCATCACCTGTGACAAATAAGCCCCCTCTTCACTAACCTCCCCCCCCCCCCCCCAACTAATTCCCAGCACTGGAGATGGTGGGATTGAGGCATGCTCATAGGAGAGGGCGGGAATCTCCACCCTCACCACAGAGTCCCAAACTACAACTCTCTAGTCTGGCATGATTCTCCATGGTTCAAGAGAGGGTAGGTAGGTCTCCCTGGTTCATTTACTCGAGTGGGGGAGGTTGTTAAATTAAAATGAAGTTCTCTGTTTGTAAAACTGGGGAGAAGAGGAAAGCAAGAAATGAAAGAGGATCTGGTTGGAGAGAATCTGAAGGGTTGCTTCTCCTTGTGTTTGGTTCTCTCTCTGCCCTCCCACTACTCTCAAGGTCTACCTAGATGCTCCAACCATAGTTCTCAAGCGCCTGAGAGAGGTGACTTGCAGCTGAGACACTCATTGCCTAGGCCAGCAACCAAGTTCCTGTGCTCTGCTGCACTCCTAGTTCCCAGAGAGGTTGAATCTGGACTATGGAGGCGACAGGGACAAAAGCCTCCACAGGTCCAGCCTCGCAGCTGTGAGCGCACCTGATTGCAGGGCAGCTGTGAGCACCCGCTTGCAGGGAGGCCCAAGGGGTTGGGGAAGTCTAGGAGCTAAATTTAGTCTGAAGGCCACAGCTCAGCTGGGTGGGTAATTACCCTGGGGAAGCTGGGAGGGGGCGGGGAGAATACTGACCCAGCTGAACTAAGACCTCACAAGTTCACCCCTACATACACTGCCATAGAACCACAGTTCTCTTGCAAACCCTCAGCAATGAGGAGTCCTCAGCCTTTGCTGGCCTTCTCCATGCTTCATCCCTCTTGTGCATGTCAAGGCTGTTCCTGTCACCACCCCACCTCACCTTAGTTCTCAGGGGTGCACTTCCTCTGAGTCCTTCCCTAAATTCCCCTCAGTACACTAGACCTCAGGCCCCTCCACACCTTCCTGGCTTTGGTTGTAGCTTCCTCTCTCCCAAGTCCTTCCAGAGGGCGTCAGAGGTCAACAACGAGGTATCTGGCCTGGCTGGTGCTGCTCAGTGGTTGAGCTTTGATGCATGAACCAAGAGGTTACAGGTTCAATTCCCGATAAGGGCGCAAGCCCAGGTTGTGGGCTCAATCCCCAATAGAGGGCGTGCAAGAGGCAGCCCATGTTTCTGGCCACACTACTCCCCTCTATGGAGCCAGGAAAAGGGGTTGCCTGGGATCAGGTTCCCCTTCCTGAAAACTTCCACACTGACCTCTACTGACCTCAGTCACCAGAGGAAAGAATCCTTAGGGACCTCAAAGAACCTGAGCTTTAAAATGAGGGGGAAGGGGCAACCCCAGAGGAAAGCCCACTCCTGAGAAGTCAGGGACTGGAGGCCAAGAGGAAGCGGCTCAAAGGAGGTACTGAAGCAGGGGGAGCCTTGCGAGGGGCTGTGGCTGCTTTCCCCCCCTGTGATTGGCTCTCGCTCAGGCCAAACCTGCCCAGCAACAGCCTTGAGAGGCCCTACCAGGGAGGGGGACCTTAAGGGAAGTCAGCTGAGCCGGGCCACCGCCCAGCCGGCTTCCAGGAATCGATGGGAGGGCCCGAGGCGACTCGCCACCACCCCTTCCTAATCTTAAGGGCTCCACCTTCAGTATCTGCTGGGCGGGCCGGTCTCGCTGCCCGGGCCCCGCGGATCTTGGATCCCCTTGCAGGTTCGCCAGAGGAGCACGTCTCTCTCGTGTCCTGCTCAGGCTGAGCAGAGCCTTCCCGGCTGGGTTTCCTCGGACCCCCTTCCCTCACTCAGGCCTTGTCCAGGGCTCACGTCGGCTTTATTTTCCTTCCCCTCCATGCCCTTCGGCCTCCTTCCTCACCCACTCTCAGGGAATAGTCCAAAGTCTTCCTTCCCAGCCACTCCAGCCCAGGGAGAGCCCAAGTCCCAAGGCAGCCGCGTGATGCAGGCGTCCGGGTGCGCGCCGGGACAGGAGTCGCAGAGTTCAGCGGTCTCTGCAGGCCTGTATTCATGGCCTTCCTCGGGCAGACGGTGGAGCTGCAGAGCGGGGTGGCTGGATGGGCGGGGAGGGATGCTTCCAGCAGTGGAGACCTGGACTTGGCCCTCAGATCGGTTGGGGTCAGGGAAAAGGCTGCCGGCTCTCACAACACCTCTCTATTTACCTTGAGAGATTAAACGCGAGGGGGAGGCAGGAGGGCGGAGACTGGGGTGAGACATCTCTGAAGAATGTGTCTTTGGCAGGACATCCAGTTCTGCTAGAGCCAGGCCAGGCTCCACCTCCAGCCATGTCTGCTGAGGGAAGGGGGAGGGGGCCCTCGGAAGTCACTTCCTCCCCCCACCCTCTCCATACACACCCTATGAAAAGCCATAAACCAACGGCTTCATAGGGAAATGGTAATAGCAGAAAGGATGGGGGAGGCCGGAAGACAGGGCCAGAGAGAACAGGAAAAAAGACCCTTGAAAAGGGGGCTGCCATTTCAGCTCAGCCCCAAGTTGAAAGTAGAGCTATTGGAGGCCAAGAGACTTTACAGAAAGACCCAGCCGACCGGGAAACTCACCCCAGGCCCGGCAGTTTTTCCTCCGCGGGACCCAAGCTCCCAACCCCATGCCTAAACTGGGAGAAGCGATGACCTCTAGCGGCCAGTGACCAATCTGCAGGGGCTGTGGCTGGCCAGGATCCTGGCCCTGGGACCCAGGCTTCTGCTCTCAGGTGATTGGGGCTCACACATGAGCCTTTCTGGGCCCAGATTCTCTCCACCTGGCTCTTCCCGCCCCACACACGGCTGGGTGCCGTGTCCTCTTCTCAGCCTTCACTCTGACCGGACACTGCTTGTGCAGGTGGCCTGTATGGCTGGGTTTCCATGACGACATTAAAGAGCCTGTTTCTCATTTGTCATATAATCTTCTTTAATAAAAAATAAATTAGATCTGGGGCGGGGGCCATTTCAGGAGGTGGGAAGCAGGACCAGGGGCTAGGTGGCCTTATTCTAACCTTTCTCTTTCCAGCCTCTGCCCAGCTGGTCCCGGTTCTGGGAAGTTAGTCACTTTTCCTGGGATAAGACAACCTTGGCAGTGGCTGACCCGCACCCCGAGCTAGTTAATTATGAGGGGTGCGATAGAGAGACCAGGTAAGGGGCGAGGGGCCTGCGGACAAAAGGGTGGTTTAGAAGAGGGAGGCCTGACCATGGGAACTGAGGTTTAGGGCACAAAGTTGGAATTGATGGGGGGCGGGCAGGCACTAAGCAGCTCAGATTACTAAGGAGCTGCACACTTGCTTTCCGCTCAGCCTAGAAAAGTCGCAGGGAAACCGCCACCGCCCCCTCCCCCTTCCTTCACAGTCTAACCTCTTTGTGAGAAGTGACACACACTTTTGAGTGTACACACGCCCATGCAGGTCCAGATACACATTCGGGGACATACGTGCACATACCCCATCACACCACCACACTGTCAGCCATCCTGCCTCCTTCAGCCACCCTGGGGGTCACCCCTGGTGAGACTAGGACAGACTGGAGAGCCAGAGGGTGCGAAGCGAGCTGACTGACGGGTGACCGACGGTGGCGTGAGAAGCCTTGAGCAGAGGTTCTCCTGGGCCCATTTCAGGCGGGCTCCGGGGGAGGCCGCTCCAGGGCGTGGGCACAAGAGCGGCAGCAGGTGGCTGTGTAGTAGGGGTAGACGCAGAGCCGGGCCTGGACCACCAGGGGGCAATGTGGAGAGCTGTCCTTGCATTGGTCATCTGGGGAAAGAGGAGGCCAGTGGGCACCAGATAGCCGTTGCCAAGACCCATCCCCCTGGAGGAGTGTTGCCCTCTCCGCTGGCCCTTCCTCTGTGTCGGTGGCCCACCCACACCTCAGCCAACTGCGTTCTCCTGGGAGGTGGGGGGGCGGGGGGGCGCTTACCAGGGCGCTGGCTGCAGGGCTGGCTGTTACAGGGCCGCTTCCGGGAGGGCCGCAGATGGACAGGGCAGCGGGCGCTGAGAGTCTGGTTGGCAGTCAGGCACTGGACCTCCCTGGTCTGCACACCACCCTGGCAGGAGCGAGAACACTGGGGAGACCCCAGCTACCAAATCAAACCTTGGCCGTGCCCCAGGCTCCTCCTGAACCCCAGGCCGCCTCCTCTGAAAGGAGGGTGTGAGCGAGACTGTCCTGGGACATTATGACATCCCACATGGAGAGGGCCCACCTGTCTTTCAGGGGAACAGGAAGTAGGACAATGTGAGGCTGCAGCTGGCCTTGGCCCGGGCACAGATGCCGGGTTTAGTGAGCGGAGCCTCCCCTTCCCACACTGAGCAGGGCTCGGGAGCCAGGCACTCACCGGACTCCAGGGGGTAGAAAACCAGCGGTCCTGGCAGTCCTGCCCCTGACAGGGCTGCAGGGCCGGGGGCCTGGGCAGGTGGGAACAGTTGCCGGGAGAAGTCACGTTGAACTCAGTCCCCAGTTTGGACACACAGATGACATCTCTGCGCTGTGTGCCTGAGCCACAATCTGAGGAGCACTGATGGAGAGGAAGCATCGGGTGTACAAGGGGAAGGGAGCGCAGGGGTCACTGCCCACCGCCCACAGGGAGTCCACTGACAGGCACCCCCTCCCAGGCTCCAGCTCACCTCCGCCCAGGGCCCCGTGTACCAGCACCATGTCACCTCACAGGGGCGCAAGCTGCAGGCACGCATGTCAGGGGGGCGGCTTCCTGGGGCACAGCTCTGCTCACTGGTTCCCACTCCTGCTTCCTCCTGGCCTGCCCCACGGGTCTCCCCACTCCCAAGGCAGACCACAGAACGTCGCTGGATTCCAGTCCCACACTCGGCTGAGCACTGTGAGCAGCAGAGCAGAGGGGGCTGTGTGAGGGGGGATGCGAGTGATGAAGAGGGGAAGAGGTAGGGGCTGAGAGGATCCCTGTGTCCTGGATCCAGATCCTGGGAGTTAGGGAATGTCCCAAGGGTCCCAGCCAGATAAGGGGAACCTTTGCTGGAAGTTTTGTTCATAGTGGAAATTTTTCTCACTTATCTCCTTTCCCAGCATCAGCAGTGTCTAGCACATAGTAGGTGCTTGCTTAGTAAATATTATACACACACACACACACACACACACACATATCTATATATAAATATATAGATATATAGATATAATTGATTTCAGAGAGGAAGGAAGAGGGAGAGATAGAAACATCAATGATGATAATCATTGATCAGCTGCCTCCTGCACACCCCCTACTGGGGACTGAGCCCCCAACTCAGGCAGGTGCCCTGAGTGGGAATTGAACCATGACCTTCTGGTTCATGGGTCGATGCTCAACCACTGAGCCACACTGGCCAGGCAGTAAACGCTTATTGAACTGTGTGGGAGAGTCTCTAACAGGCTGTGCTGGGTGTGGGGCCCACCTTGGAGCTCCAGTCGCTGTGGAACCAGGCCACAGTACAGGGCCCCATGTCACAGGCCTCTTTGCTGGGGGGCCGCGGGGGTCCTGAGGCGCACTCCCGTTCGCTCACTTCATCACCGTTGTTCCCGACACAGCGAACCTGCCGGCTCCTCTGGCCGCGCCCACAGCGCACAGAACACTGCGGGGATGAGGGGGGTCCATGGAGCTGGGCCTGGCTTCCTCACCAGCCGCCAGCTCTGTGGCTTTTTTTTTTTTTTTTAATTACGCTCTTTATTGTTGAAAGTATTACAGATGTAGCTCTGTGGCTTTTGAACAAGGATCTGCCTTTGATTCCTGGCTCAACCGGTACATGGCTTTGTGGGGTGGGCATGGGCCTCTGGGCCCAATCCCAGATTCAGCCTCTTAGCTGACTAACAGATTGGGTTCCATAAGAGATCTTGTTTGTAAAACATTTCTGATTAAAAACAAGTTGGAGAACCACTGCTCTCGCTCACTGGTGCCCACTCCCTTAGAATCCTCCCCCTCGGAAAGCCTGTTTGGTCCCACTCACCTGGCTCCAGGAGGAACGGACCTCCCAGTGGCCACAGAGGCGCAGCTGGCAGGGTTGGGTGATGTTGGGCCGGGGGAGGTGTCCACAGCGCTCAGGGGGCACTGAGGAGCCACCCCCCCCAAACTCCTGCCGGCAGCGTAGCTGGCGGTGCTGGGTGCCGGGGCCACAGGAGCGGCTGCAGGACGTCCACTCGCCGGCCTCCCAGCTGTGGTTGTGCGCAGGGCGGGGAGACAGAGGCACAGGTGGCAAAAGAGAAGATGTGTGGGGCTGCCATGTGCGGGGGTGGGGACCCTCAGAGGAGAGGGGCATGTTTAGCATCGGGGTCGGGGTTCTCCTGTGGGCTCGGGCTGCCGGGTTTCCTTCTGCGCCCCTCCCTGTGGGTCATACTCACTATGGGGGGCACGGGGGGCCGTGGCAGGGCTCCAGAGAGACGGGGGGTCTGGTGCCCACAGCACAGCTGCGCTCATCCAGTTCCTCTCCCGACTCACGAGAAATGCAGAGGAAGATGGGGCTCCAAACGCCTGGAGGGTGAGAGGGAAGCCAGGGGGTGGGACGGCTCCCCTGCCAGTGGGGTCCCGGGTCGGGCACAGAGTCGGCGAGGTGTGGCCCCGCGATCTAGGGTCTGCAACCAGGAGTGTCACGTTGGGGACTTGGGCTGAGGGTGCCAGGAACACAGGCTGGTGTGTGAGTCTCACCTTTTCCACAGGATGCTGAGCACTCGGAGTGTCCCACTCGTTTCCAGAATCCGGCGGGAGACCCCAGGGGTGTCCTGGGGTGGGGTGGGGCAGGCATCTGGGGGATCCGCACCTGGCGCTGGAGGGTGCCGGGGGTCCGGGTGGGGCGGGGCGCTGACGCAGGTGGGGGCTCCATCCTGAAAATCTCTGCGCAGGGAGAGTCGAGGAGGCAAATCAGATGCCCCCACGGCCGTGCAGCTTCCCTTCCGCCCTCCCCTCCTCCTAGGTCTCGGGACAGCCTCTCACCAGGCTGGAGCTGGGGGACGCGGGGCTCTGCGGCGGGGCTCTCCAGGCTCGGAGGAGGTGAAGAGATGACATACTGATAAGAAACACCCGGGTTTTCCTCCTGAAAGATCATCTGGGGAGAGAAAGAGAAGATAATGAATGTTTGGGGTGGCAAGGGTCCCATACCACTCACCTTCCCCCCGTCTTTGCCCCCAGAGGGAGCGGCCCCCTCCCCGGCAGTCCTTCCCCAGGCCCGAGCTCACGTAGACGTCCACGGGCTGGGTGGTGGGGCCGTCGGCCGACAGGCTCTCCCCGGCGCCCTCCTCCCGAGGAGGACGGTTGTACTGGAAGACAGTCCCACCGGCCGCGTAGGACCCCGGGGGATCCACAGCCCAGTTTCCGTTGATGATGGACCGGCCCCCAGGGCCTCGAAGTGCTGGAGGGGGCGGTCAGGACGCAGGAGGTGAGTCAGCTGTCCTGCTGTCCCACCACTTCCTAACCATTCAGAGCCCCGCTCCCCCTGCTCTCCTGGCCTCCTCCTTCCTCCCCTTGGGGCTTGCTAGGCTGCACCGGGGTGTGGAGGGCAGAACCAAGAGACCGGGGAGCCCCGGGAGCTCACCCAGGTAGTTGGAGCTGGGCCGGAGCTGGGCGATCTGGAGCCGGGAGGCTCCGGCCGGAATCCGCAGGATCTTCTGATAACCCAGAGGGCCCCCGCGGTCAGTGAGGTTCCCCGAGACGAGGTGGCAGGTGGAATCGTCACCCCCACAGACTCCACAGCCATCTGGACGCCGGCCAGAGCCGAGGATCCCGTCACAGCCAGGGCTCTGGAGGAGAGTGGAGTGAGGCAGCGGCCGCGGGAAGCCAGACACCACCTCACACCTCAGCCTGGGCCTCCGGGGACCATTCCGCCCTCCATGCCCCTTGATCTTTGCACCACGAGTGAGAATGTGTTTCTCTCTCAGCCCCGCCAGCCTCGGGGAAGCCCGGGTGCGCCTGAGGGGAGCCCCCTTGCCGTCCACCTCCTGGCTCTGCTCGCCCGGCCTGGCAGGTGAGAGCTATCCTCCTCCACCCTCCGGTGTGTTGTTGTCATGATAAACGAGGAGACTGTGCGCGCACGCGCCCCATCCTTCCTCACCAAACAGCGTCCGGCCACACACATGTCGAGGGCTCCTGGCTGACACAGGGTCCCGTCCCGGACCTTCTCAGTGTGACGGACATAGAAGCGGAAGCCCCGGGGACGACAGTTGAGTTCACAGCGTTGGGATCCCTGGACTGAGAGCCGGGGTGGGAGGGAAGGCGGTTAGCTGGCCTCCCTGGGGGGAGCTGACAGGGAAAGGCCCCCGGGTCCTGACGGAAGCTTGGCTCGTATGAGCTACTGGACCTCTGGGGGTGGCCTGGGTCACTGTGGGCGAAGGGAACAACGACAGTTCTGTGCTCGGAAAAGTTCGTTTGAGGGTCGCTTAGAAGTCGGGTCGGGTCGATTTAGGTCACCGAGACCAGGGTTGCGAAAGAGGAGAGATACTTGAAACCCTCGCCTGGGTGAGTTCAGAGCTCAGGAGGGGCTATCTTGGTATCAAGTTGACAGGCCCCAAATCAAGCGGACGGTGACATGGGAGCTAGTGATATAACCCCACCCAGGACCCGGGCACACGCCCACCCGGCTGTCACTCCTGGACAGGATCTCGCCCCTGTGTCTGCGTCACCTCCTGGGGCGCCTTCTCCCAGAGGGCACCTCTGGACACATCCTCTCCCAGCCGGACCCCTCTACCGACCGCCCCTTAACCTGACCCCGTCTGAGACACTCCCCCTTTCCGGCCGAGCTGTTCCTTCACCCCGGCTCTTGGAAACAGAAAGAAAACAGGACGCAGTAGGAACATGAGGGCCCACAGAGGAGAAAACGAGGGGTGAGGTGCCACTTGCCCGGTCATCCCCCAGTCTTAAGCCCCCTGCGGCCCCCGCTCCCTGTCCAGGGATGGGCTGGAAACCTCACCTTCTGTGAAGGGCTCCCACTGGTACAGCTGGCCCATGAACTCCTGGGAGTCAAAGGCTGCACACTGCAGGGCCCGGGGGTCTGGATGCTCAGGGGGGCAGGGCTGAGGTGGGGGGGGGATACAGAGGAGTCAAAGCTGGGGAGGAAAATGGGGGTGTGGGTCAGGGCTGGGTTTGGGGAGTAGGGAGGAGGTCGGGTCTCTGGAGGGGCTCCAAGGCCCTTACCCTGAGGAGGTCAAATGGAAGGCCCCTCTCCCTCAGGTCCCGATCTGACAAGCTGAGGACCCAGAGGCAGGGTCAGGGAAGCAGCAGTGGAGGGGGGTGTGGGTCCAAGGAGAACTCACCACGTGGCTGCAGGCTCTCAGCTGCTCACTCTCCCCAGAACATCTTGGGACGGGGCTACCGGGAGCAAAGAGGCTCCACTGGGAGCCGGCATGGGGGCCAGCCCTCAGCAGAGGCAACCAGCCATCCGGGTATCCAGGGGCAGACTCTGGGGGGGACCTGGGGCGATTCCCCCCAGATCGCCAGTGCTCCCGGCTCTGGTGGCCTCGGCCCTGGCCCCAGCCCCGAGGGACAGAAAGGAAAGGATTATTAGGGTGTCTCTCTGCCACCTGGGGACTGGCCCAACCCTGGGGACTTGGCATTCTTGGCTTAGGGGATACATGGAAGGAGACACTTTCTCCTGGGGAGGGGATAAACGAGGGGGGCTCTTTGCCAGAGGCCTGAGCCCTGGGAGGGGGCCTGGTTCTCGAAGGCACCTCTGTCCGAGCAGCCTCAGGGCCTGGGGATTCTGCAGGGGGGGACAGGGTGTGAGCGGCTGGCTGCACAGGGGGGAAGTGAGTTTGAGGGGTGTGGTTTGCAGAGGATGGCTCTGCTCCTGGAGTCAGGGAGGGAAGCAGCTCTGAGGCCTGGGAGAGCTCGGATCTGCGTGGTCTCTGCCGGTGCCGGCGGTTCCGATGGAGCGGCAAAGCAAAGGGCACCCTCCCGTAACCAAACATTCCTGGCTTGATGGGGTCTCGAACCCGGGACCTGCGAAGGTGTTGCAGACATAGGGTCACGGCTCTGGTCGTCTGTTACCCGGCCTCCCCTGCCCCCTCTACTTCCTGGCACCAGAGATAAGCACCCACTCCAGCCCTCTCTGTCCTCCTCCCCATTCCTTTATTCCAAGCCCCAGCCCTTGCCTAAGGCCCACCCCTTCCCTCAAAGCCCCTCCCCTCACCTCCTGGCTCCTGGAGTCTCCTGGGCCTCCTCTCTCCCTAACTGGGAAGCAGGACCTCGCAGTGGGCCACCTCTTCCCTGAGGCTGTGGCCTGTACAGGGGGAGAGTTTCTTGGGGAGCTTGGGGTCTGGGGCCCTGACTTTGGGAGAGCAAGATTTCTGGATGCCTTGGGGGCCGGGACGGAAAGGGTGGGCCCTGGTGGAGTTGAGCTGCAGGGAGCTGACAAGTCCGGCTCCTGTGTTGCACCCCCACCCCACATGGCTGGGAGCAGGAGGCCCACTGGTCCCAAGGACCCCAGACGCCCTCAGGGCCCTGGCCATCCTCAGGGGGGGTGAGAAGAACGTGTCCAGACAACACCTATGTAGACAAAAAGGTCAAACAAAATTAGAATGATTTTAGAGGGAACTATACAGAGAGGCTCTAGTCCAATGCTCAAGCTCAGGGAGGCTGTTGCCAGCCCAAAGCCACATTCAATAGCAGAGGTGCGATCTGGCCAGGAGCTAGGGCGTTGGGGAGGCCGGGGGTGGAAGGGGCCGTGGTTCAGCAGAGGCTTTGGAAAAGGGAGGCATGACCTGGAGAAGTGGGTGGGAGGGCAGGGGAGATGCAGGGATCACAGCCTCAGGTCCCTGGCTCACCTCCTGATCCAGGCAGAGCTGAGGGAGGGACAGAAGCAGCACCAGACCAACCGGGGGCCTACAAACCAAAGGCAGAGTGGGGACCGGATGGAAGCCGGAGCTGGTCTTGCGACACTGCCCTCACCCCCAGCAGGCTCCCCACATCCTGATGCAGATTCTCAGAAAGCAGAAGTTACGCATCACTTCATCCCCCCCCACCTAACCCCCCCCCCGCCCCCGCCCCTCCCAGTCCTCTCCTCTCCCTCACTCCCAGGGACCCAGCCATTCCTCCACCGGGGGAACCCACCCCTTCTTACCTGCCTGCCCACTTCTCCATCACTCCTCCTCGATGGGGCAAAGGAGGAGGGGCCCGGAAGTGAACACACTATTCAGTCATCTGGACGCGGAGGGGGTGCTCGCTGCAGGGACAGAAGCCTGGTGGTTACTCCAGAAAGCTTGGGGTTGAGAGGGATGACTCCGCAGAAGGTCATCTCAAAGTGAGGATGTGGGAGGGGGGAGACTGGCCCATCCCTTTATGATCCTAAGGGTGAGCGTGAGAAGGCATGCGCCCTGTCCAGCTGCTGAGGCCAGAGGGTGGAGGGCTCAGTCAGCCTCCTCCCCCAGCCCCATAGGAACTCCTTAGCTCCTCCCTCGTCCCAGCTAGGAACTGTTCCTGGGCGGGCTCAGGCCCATGCGTCTTTCTTCGGATGGTCTTCCCTTGGCTCCCACTCCTGCCCTCCTGGAGTCCCGGGGGAGGAGGGAGGCTCGGGGAGGACAGGCCAGGCGCCCCCTTGAGGAGCTGCCAAGAAGCCCGTGGGCTTTCTGTTTCCGACCTGCCTCCCAGCCTCTTCCCTTCTTAGCTAAGCTGCGTCTAAAACACTGAGGCACAGGCCAGCCTGCCTTGAACAAAGTGGGATCAACTAAGTGGGCTGATGGCTTAATCTCTAGAGAAGCAGGTGATGTTCCCATTTCCATGTAACCTCCCTTTAGGGCCCAGCGTCCAGCACTGGCTCAATGAGAGCTTATTTCAGGGGTGACAGTGATGGACGAGGGGGGGGGAGGGGAGACCTGGGAAGGAAAGATGCAGGTATAGCTGCCACCACTCCCCAGTCACAGGCCTGCCATTCCGAAGAGCCCAGGCGTCCGTCCCGAAGTCTAGTTGATCAATCAGGAAAGTGGCGCTTGGAGCCCTCCCCGGACTCAAAGCCTGGCATTCCCATGGCTCCCCCATGGCCCTCCAGCCCCTTCCTGTTCAGTACCAGCCCTCCCCGCCCCCACCCTTCATCCCACTCTTAGTTATGCTTTCCAGGAAAAAAAAAAATGTTTCTGTTGGATCTGAAAGGCACCCGGGAAAGGAGTCCAAGGAGCCAGTGCCGAGGTGGGCCAGCTCAGGGGCCGGGAAATGACAGCGGGAAGGGCAGGAATGTGCTTGGGGAGAGCAACCGTCAGCCCACTCCCTCCCGAGACCCCAGGACTTGGGAATCCGAGGGCAGGATCACAATGGTTGACCTGACCTGCAGGGTCACCCCAGCTGCTTGGGGTTGGGGAGGGGGTTGCTGTTGGCGGGGCTGACCACTGAGGTCAGTAACTCCACCCTGATGGAGGGGGCGGGAGGTAGTGGTTCCAGAGAAGGGCCAAAGTTCCACCCAAACCTTCCACTCTGCCTGACGCAGTGACTTGAGGTTGAAGGGAGGAGAGCTGAGGGTGATGGTCACCGCCTGTCCCTTCTCTGCTTCAGGGCCCCCTTTCCTCTCCTCTCTGACTCTGCTTCCCTCTGCTCCCCCAGCTCTGTGTCTTGTCGTCTCTCCCATGGATCTACCCAGCACACATAATCCTGTCCTGAGCTGGGTTTGGCTTTGGCAGTTCCCTGGAGAAGTGAGGGGTGGAGGGTGGGGGTGACGTGAGCTCCTGGGGCCCTCGCCAGGCCTGGCTCCCTCTCTGGAAAAGTCCCACCCCAGCCCCCCTGCACAGCTGGGCAGGGGGCCGACCGCCCCTCCACTGCAGAAACAGGACACACATGTGCTTGTTACCCCTTCCATGTCCCGCATCTGGTGGGTCCCTCACTGCCCAGGGTGAGGGAAGGGGAGGTCAGAAGTGGCGCTCCGGTGCCAGGCTGGGCATGGGTCTGGATAAACCTGGGCTCTTCCTGGCCACACCTCCACGCTGGCCAGTGGAGATCAAAGAGAAGAGAGACCTGGGCAGGGCTAACTGACCCTTTTACCCCCAGAGGCACCCACCTCCGGGAAGGGGGGGTGCTTGGGGGGAGAGGGCTGGGCAGCATGTTCAGGCTGGCACGGAGCCCCTACCCTGGGTAGAACTCCTGGGTCCTCAGGGCGCCCTCCATTCCTGGGTCCTGGAGGACCGGCCCTGCCAACAGGTGTCTTCCTTCCAGTCATCAGGCTGTGCTGGATCTCGGGCACCCACCTGCATCCCTCCCAGCGCCCCTGTCCCCCAACTCTAGGAGGGACGTGGAGGGGGGGGCACACCATCCTCCAGGGGAGGGCGGGAGGCGCTGGCGCGTGCGAGGACGTCCTAGCATGTTTTCCAGTTTGACTATGTGACTTAGCAGGAATCCTGGCCGGTTCTTCTCCAGGGCGACCCGGGAGAGTCCCGGGGTCACAGCCCCCTCCCCAGGAATTCGACCTCGGGGACTGGAGGATCCGGCGCGGCTCTGAGCGCTGGGGTCAGGGTCGCGGTGAGGACGCGCCCGCGGGGCGCAGGGAGCGGGGGCGGCGCGGGCGCGCGGGGCGGGCGGCCTAACGGGACCGGGACGGAGGGCGCCGGGGCCGGGGACCCCGGGGAAGGTCTGTACCTGCTCTGCGCGGCCCCGGCGGCCCGTTAACCCCTCTGCGCCCGGGCGCTCCCTGGAGGCGGCCCGGCTCCGCGGCGGCCACGGCGGCCCCTGAGCCCCGCTGCGGACTCTGCCGCCTCCGGCCGCGGCTCCGCCCCGCGCCACGCCCCCGCCACGCCCGCCACGCGCCCGCCCGCGCCCCTCGGCGGCCCCGCGTGGGGCGGCCCCCCCCCCCCGGTCGCCCCGGCCACCCACTCGGGGCCTCCGCGGACGGCTCCAGGGGTCGTGACGCGGGCGCTCCCCGCGGGTTGGAGGCGGCCGTCGCCCCTGGCACTGCCCCTGGGGCCCGGCGCGGCCGCGGGGACTCGGACTCGGGACCCGGTCCTCCGACGGCTCCGAGGGGGCGCGGCGGGAGGCAGGGCTGGGTTTGAATCCCGCTCCTGTGCCTGTGGTCTCGGGTGAGCACTTCACTCTGCACTGCAGTCCCCGCGTCTGTGAGATGGGGCAGATCGGATAGATATGCTGGACTTGGAAACGTGTCTGTATCCCTTCGTACTCGGAACAATGTACCCCAAAGTCAGAATACGCAGCGACACATGAGATGATGGGGTGCAGGGTTGGGGAGGAAAAAAAACAGGTTTTCCCTTTTAAAATGATATGTTTTTGAATTTTTAACCACAACATAACCTGTGTTATGTTTAAAAATAAATAATATAAAATATTTGTTTAATATTTTATTTTAAATTATTACTTAAACATAAATAATATATATATAAAATGGCTGATATAGAATAGGTGATAAACGGTCACTACTCTCTGTCTATCTATTTATTTATTTTTAGGGGAGAGAATGAACGCAGGCCCCCGCTACCACAAGTTATGCTGTCGAGTTCCCCACACTTGGGGAACTTGCAGGGGCGGCACGTGCGGAGTGCAGTGGACAAGCCTCACGCTGGGAAAACCGCTTTTGTGATCAATGTATCTCCCCTGCCGGGTAAGTATGGTCACTGTGGCTTGAACATGTTTATTTGCCATTTACTCATGAGCCAGTGTGCATTTTGGGTCTACTAAAAAAGTATCTTCTTGCCGAAACCGGTTTGGCTCAGTGGATAGAGCGTCGGCCTGCGGACTGAAAGGTCCCCGGTTCGATTCCGGTCAAGGGCATGTATCTGGGTTGCGGGCACATCCCCAGTAGGGGGTGTGCAGGAGGCAGCTGATCGATGTTCTCTCTCATCGATGTTTCTAACTCTCTATCTCTCTCCCTTCCTCTCTGTAAAAAATCAATAAGAATATATTTAAAAAAAAATAAAAAAGTGTTTTCTTTTTAATTAATTTGAGAGAGGGATTTGTTATTGCACTATTTATGCTTTCATTGGTTGATTAATATTTTTTTAAATATATTTTTATTGATTTCAGAGAGGAAGGGAGAAGGCAAGAGAGATAGAAACATCAATGATGAAAGAAAATCATTGACAGGCTGCCTCCTGCACGCCCCCTACTGGGGATTGAGCCCGAAACCCAGGCATGTGCCCTTGAGAGGAATCAAACCCGGGACCCTTCAGTCCGCAGGCTGACGATCTATCCACTGAGCCAAACCAGCTGGAGCTGATTGATTTTTTAAAAAAATATATATACATATATATTATTGATTTCAGAGAGGAAGCGAGAGGGAGAGAGAGATAGGAACATCGATGATGATGTTTTGGTCCTGTGTCCTAAAGAGCCTGGACGATAACAGGTTAATGTCCCCCTCCCAGGAGGGTGGTTTATCTAGGGACTGTTGGGGATAGCCCTGACCAAGAGGCATATTTATAGTCATGGACTTGGAGCAGGAAGCCCCTTTGCTCAGCCCTCAGAGTTCAAAGCAGAGGGTGAAACGCCCAGCCCGAGGGCCCGGGAAGGTATTTTAGGTCAGTGCGCCCCAGGCCCACCCCATCAGCGTTCACTCATCCACAAGGAGGCCAGGGACGGGACAGGAAGGTGGGGCCGAAGACAGCAGAGTGGGAAGGGAGCCGGGGAGGATGGGAAAGGTCTGCCTTTGACATTTGTAACTGCCCTGCACCGAGGGGCAGAAATAGCCCTTTCCATTAAGTAGTGGCTGCAGACCAAAGAGCTCATGAGGCTTATCCAGCTGTCACCGCTCCTGACTTGATGGTCTGAAAATACGGGATAAAGAAAAGAATTTACGATGCCTCAGCAACTTGTGAAGTACCAGAAAAATCTGTGGACACTGTCTCAAAGATTAAAAAAGACGCTTCTTAAAAGATTCTGTAATAAGTAGATGTTCACCCAAAAGCATCTCTAAGGATAGGACAGATAAAGGATACAGATCGGGAAAGGCTGAGCATTTGTCTGACTTCGAGCTTAGCACAGTGATTTAATAACAATAATAATAATAATGTATAGCTAACATATTTATAGCACTTACTCTGTGTACAGTCCTCATCATAACAGATTTGGAATCAAAGACACAAAGAGAAATGCAGTGATTTGCCCCAAACCTCACAATTAGAAGCTACTATCTGAATAGGTTGTATGCAAGTGAAATTTTTGAGAAATTTAGTGGAGTTCCTTTAATATTTTTTTTTCTGCTAGTTGGCCAGTGACAACTAAGGAAGTTGTATTTGTGTTGAATTAAATAACATTGTAAACCAATGTTTCCTGTCAGACATTGTTCCTACTCCAAGAAAATACTGATGCTAATACCAGTGGGTACAGGTGGGGCCAGAAACTGATGGAGAACTGTCTGTTTTGGGTCTGTGGCCATGGCAACCGTTTTCAGAAAGCCTGGTGTTTGCCTTTCTGCCGCTGGAAATCACAGTTTACTCAGCTCCTTTGTTCCAGAAGAGCCACTCGGTTCCCAATTGCTACACACCAGGCTGGTCTCCAGCCATTGATTCCCAGCGTCCTGTCACAGTATTTCACACTGTCCTTCCACTGGGGCCATTCTCCTGGCCATTTGGCTTTGCCTTGGCCCCCTTAGCTCACCCTGCGGCAGTTATGAGAGCAGCCTATTGTGACCTGTTTTCTACCAGGAACCTAGGGTGGGGACCACCTGGCCATGCTTGCCTTTCTGTTCATCACCTCACCTTGCACACAGTAGGCATTTAATAAATGCCTCGGGGATTAGCCCGTGAGTGAGAAATGGTGAGCACTGCCTCCGCGTGGGCCACGTCCCAGGACTTTCTGGTGGTGGTTTCGCCCCATCATGGCTGAGCTGGCTCTAGGCTGATGAAACGATGAAAAAACAGGATGTGACCCGTCTGGTAAGATGAGGACCAAGACGTGGATGGATGTTCCGGTCTCCTAATTTGGTCAGGAACTCCCAAAGCCAGAATTCTTCTTGATTTGAATCCAAATTTCAATCTACCAGGGCCTCTCAGCAGGTCCTGGCGTCCTTGGGGACAGACTTTGCCCGGGGACTGCCCTGGGGACTGCCCTGAGCCGTGTGTCTGTCCATTGGCCTTCTGAAAACAGGAAGTGCTCAGTGAATGTTCATGGAATTGAATGAACTGATTGGACATAACCTTGGCAGCCATTAAGTTTGCAAAATCATCAGCAGGTTGACAACTATGTTAAGTGGCTTGAACCCAGGTAAACAGCCTCTTACGTATGGGTTTGGAAAACGTGGCCATGAACAAGAGCTTCTGGATTAGGCATCCAGAATGTTTGAGGATATGCATTGTCTGCTAAATCGGGAAGATTCCTCCAATGATATTTTTCCTGTGATAGTCTTGACATAGCTGATACAACAGACTTAATAAAATGGTACCCATCGCTGGGAATGAGGAGCAACCAGCCAGGACTCGTCCCTCCTACACAAGCCTCCACTCAGCCCCCTCCTAGGATCTTAGAAAGTGACAGCCATACCCAGCTTATCTACTTCATAGGCTATTGTAAAATAAAATTAAATTTAAAAAATGATAGCATGTGTGTGAAAAACATAGAGTCATATAGAAAAATAAGCCAGAGTTATGATTAACAATGCTGTTCAGATGTATTTTTAGTTCATAAGCCACATAAATCAAGACTCCATGTTGTGTGAAGACTTAAAGCCGCCCCATCATGTTGCCCAGAGTTCTTTGCTGTCTCAGATGCTCTCTCAGAGCCCAGCAAGTCTCAGCAGGGAGGCGCCAGTGACAGCGTACGTTAATGTGTTCTCACAGCAGGCCTGGCATCTGTGCCAGGGGTTGGGGAAAAAAGTGATGTTGCTATTTGGGCAGAACCTGTCTTTCTGACTAAGAAATCTGGCAGCAGATACGCCACCAGGACCAAGTTCTGTGATGTCGTCCCAGCTTGGCAGGCTCCTTGTGCCTTGGGGTCCCTGGACCAGAATGTGAGGTGCTGGCCCTGGCCGGGTAGCTCAGTTAGTTGGAGCATCCTCCAGCTATGCCAAGGTTTTGGGTTCGGTCACTGGTCAGGGAACATACAAGAATCAACCAATGAATGCATGAACAAGTGAGACAACAAGCCTCTCTTTCTCTCTGAAATCAATAAATAGCCCAGCCGGCGTGGCTCAGTGGTTGAGCGTTGACCCATGAACCAAGAGGTCACGGGTTCGATTTCAGGTCAGGACACATGCTCAGGTTGCAGATCCCCAGTAGGGGGCGTGTAGGAGGCAGCCCATAAGACTGAGGGAAGTTTCTCTCTATCCCTCTTCCTTCCTCTCTCTCTAAAAAATCAATAAAAACATAGAAGAATAAAATCAATGAAAAAAAACACACAAAAAACCCAACAATGTGAGGTGCTGTGGGCTGGCACAGGTTTAGCAACTGCTGAGGACAAAGATTCTCAAGGAAGATGTGGTAAGGACGAGGCTCGAGGACTCCAAGAATTTTGAGAAAACAGAGCAACCTATTGTTTCATTCTTGAGTCCGAAATTGCACTCAATGTACTGGCCACACAAAGTACTGTGACCAATTCCAAGATCAACTGCAGATGTAAGGGAAGAGCAGGAAACAGTGCATTCTGTCCCAGGGAAGGAAGGTGTCAGAACTCATCTTCCCTCCCCAGAGAGGCTCCTACAAGAGAATAAAAGTCCATGTGGTAATTGGGCCCAGTTTCCCCCTCTCACCTAATCCCGGAAGTAAATGAAGACTGTCTTTCTGAGTAAGGCAGAGGCATGCGGAGTGGCAGGCTCTGGGGGCGAGGGGCCCTGTCCTGGTTGCAGGAAGGCATCCCTTTCAGAGCAGAGCAGGCAAGATCACGTGAGTGCTGGAGTCCACGGGCCAGAATCATAGCAAGTTACTTCTACCAACGGAGCTTCAAGAAATGGCTTCTCTGCCTGGATGGTGTGGCGCAGTGGTCGAGTGTTGACCTAGGAACCAGGAGGTCAAGGTTCAATTCTCAGTCAGGGCACATGCCCTGGTTGTGGGCTCGATCCCACTAGGGGGCGTGCAGGAGGCAGCCAATCAATGATTCCTAGCTCTCCCTCTCCCATCTTCTCTCTGAAATCAGTAAAAATATATATTTTAAAAATAAAAAGAAATTGCTTCTTTCTCCAGTGAGTTGTCCCTGAGACAGAGGACTCCACCCCCAGGACTGCCCCAGGGAGGGCCATGCTCCCTGTGTGAGTCCTGCTTGCTCTTGTGCCTAGAGGAAGCCGGTTTCGAGGCACGTTCTAGAGAGAGCCAGTTTGGTGTCAAATTAATCTTGACGGATTGTGCTGAAGGCCTAAGAAAAGCAAACATAAAAGGGCAGGAATCAGGGTACAGAACTCAAAACTGTGGCCAGAGAGGCGGGCAGGGCAGCCAGAGGAGAAGTAAGAATGTTGTACATACCAAGGACTTGAGGTCAGAAATGGAAGTAAAGTCAGGGCATGCTGTGAAGGCGGTAAGAGCTGAGGCAGAAGGTGGCGTGGGCTGCCCCTCTGACCACAGCTCACCTCAGAGACCTCTGGGCCCTGAGTGGATGAAGAAGCAGCTACGGTTGCTCCTGGTGCTGGAAAGGGTCTTCCTTTTCTGCTCACAGCCTTCCCTGCTTTTGTTTGTTTGTTTTCTTAATCTTTTTTTTTTTTCAGAGAGGAAGGGTGAGGGAGAGATAGAAACATCAATGATGAGAGAGAATCATTGATCAGCTACCTCCTTCATGCCCCCTATTGGGGATCGAGCCCACAACCCGGGCATGTGCCCTTGACTGGAATTGAACCCGGGACCTTTTAGTCCGCAGGCCAGTGCTCTATCCACTGAGCCAAACCAGCTAGGGCTTCCCTGCTTTTGGAAGCTTCAGGATCTGGTCCTGGCTCTTAGCCTGGAGTTCAAAGCCTTGCCCTGTGGTCGCAGCCTGCCTCCCTCACCGGGAACAGCTGAACCCCAGGGCCTCCTTTCCTGCAACGCCTCCCTCTCCATCTTCTGAACTGGGAACATCCAGCCCCCAGCCCCAGCTCTGTTCCTCTCTGAGTGAGCCCCTCACCTGCCAGGGCCACCTCCATCTCTCCCCCGGGTCTTCCTGACCCCCCTACTCCCCTACATTCCACCCCCCACAATAGCTCTCTCTTAGGGCCAGGGAGCCTCTCACTTAGGTGTGTCTGACAGTTGCCTGCGGGGATCATAAAAATATAGGAGCCTGGTCACCAGTCTGAGTGATCACAAATATGCAGGAAGCACACTTAAAATTATTTCCCAATAAAAGCCTGACTTGTGTTTCAAGTCTCTTCCCCTGGGGCAATGGACATTTATCAGTTTAGGGGATTCCTGCCTCACCTGTGGGAGTTGATGGCACTTCACACTTAGATTGTGTAGGTGATGCTGAAGGCATTTATTCCCTGAGGAAGGAGCAGCCAAAGTAATGTGTCCTCATCCATTCTGTGGCCACCACCTGACTAGGCTATCGCCTCCTACTTGGATCACAGTGACAGCGATCAATACAAAATGCATGACACTTTGGCCATGGATGCCATGGAATGCCTTCTGCTCTCTCTCTCTCTCTCTCTCTCTCTCTCTCTCAATTTCAGAGAGGAAAGGAGAGGAAGAGAGATAGAAACATCAATGATGAAAGAGAATCATTGATCAGCTGCCTCCTGCACACCCCCTAATGGGAATTGAGCCCACAACCGGGCATGTGCAGGCTGACGCTCTATCCACTGAGCCAAAACAGCTAGGGCTGCCCTCCATAAAACGCCTTCTGCCCTCTTCCCTCACATCCTACTCATCCTTCCAGGTCGGCTCAATGCCACCTCTTGCGAGAACCTACGCTGGCTGGTCATGACCTCTCGCCCTGCAGCGGCATTCAGCACATACTGTAGTCCGCCATCCGGTGGCATGGTAGGATTGTGGGCGGCTGCATCCTCACGCGATTTTAAGTTTCAGTAACTCGATTACACACTCCTAAGAGCAGGGCCTCGCCTTGCACTTCTGGGTTTCCCCGCGGGACCTGGCCCTGGGGACTCCCCGTAACATTTCAGTCGCTGGTTGCGTGGTGTATACCTTGAGGGGAAACTAGCAACTGGTTTAGAAACAAATGGTCACGGAGCCATTGGCCCTAGGGAACTGGGGACACAGACTGAGAGGCAATGTTAGATGAGTAGAGTGAGCAAGGCCGCGGAGTGGGAATGACCTCCACCAGCCCAGCAGGCACCGTGTTCGGGCCCAGGGGAGAGACTGTGCATACCAAGGACTGAAGTCAGGCCGAGGAGGGCGAGGCGGGTGGAGGCGGCGCAGGCTGAGGCAGGAGGTGATCACGGGCCACACATGCAAAACGCGCCTGACGCTGGCTGTCACCGCCGGCCCAGTGGGGCTGCTGGGCTCGAATGTGACCACTGCTCTTCCTGGGGCTCAGCCTCCTGTGCCAGCCGGGGTGCGGCTCCCCAGCTTCCTTAGTCCGGCTCTGGCTGCCACTCCCACTTGCCTCCCTCCCGGTGCTCTCCCCAGAGAGGCCCAGGCAGGCCCAGACACTGCGGGCTCGGGAAGGGCAGGGGGTGCGCGGAAAGCCAACAGCGGGGGCCCCGCCTCGGGCATTTTGCAGCTGTTTCCCAGTGTCTGGTACCCGGTGGGTGCTCAGCTACAATGTCTAACAAATGATTGTCATTTTGGGGTCAGCTCCCTGAGGCTTCACCTTTGAGCCTCCCTGAGTCCACACAGGGCCAGTGTCAGAAGGAAAACCCCTCTCGCTGGCCCCCCCACACCCCCGGCCTCACCGGGCCTCACCGGGCCACCTGAAGGCAATTCACTCCCAGGCTGCTCGCCGGCCGTCCTCCCGCACCGGGCGGGTCGGGGGCCTGGACCCGGCGGCGGTGGTTTTGTGAGCCTGAGGCCGGCAGTGATGCCCAGTCCCGCCTGTTGTTCGCTCACATCGGGTCCTGTCCTCATCTCAGCGACTGGGAAACCGCAGCAGGTAGAGGGTAAGAGGCCATCACAGCCCTAAATCCTCCGCGTGCAGGGAGCCCCGGTCTCCCAGGGCGGTTCCGATTCGCCACCTGAGCCCCATAAAGTGGGGGTGGGCTGGTGGGCGCTGCTTTCATGGATCAGAGGGGAGCCACGAGGCAGGAGAGGCCAAGCGTGTGGCTTTGGAAGCAGCTCTGGAGCCAGAGCTCAGGTCCCCCGGCCCCTTTCCGGAGCCTTCCGGGGCGCTGGGGCCAGGAGAAGGGCTGGTGGCTCAGCAAGGTTTCCGGTGCCCGCGTCCCAGGAGGAGCTCACACCTTTTGGAGCTGGGAGGGCGGGAGAGGTGCAGGCCACCCCCTCATTTTGCAGAGGAACAGGGCCCCTCACCCCCCCGCCCCAGGAGGTCGTGAGCTGCTGGAGCCACGTGGTGGGGGGTGCAGAGCCGGGAGCCCACGTCCCAACTCCAGGCCACAGGTGCCCCCCATTGTGCTGGTTCCCCCACCGCGTGAGCCCCAGGCAGGACCTGTGCTTTGTTCTCTGTTGCTGGCCCAGGTGGGATCCATGTGGCCAGGCTGCGGGGCCTTCCCGAGGGTCACTTTGTGTTTATCGATGAGCTCGGTGTTCCCAGAATGCCTGTGAAGGGGGCATGTCACCAGGCCACCACCTCGGGGTTCCTGTGGGGTTTAAATGAGATGGAGACAGCCCTAACCAGTTTGGTTCAGTGGTTAAAGCATCGGCCTGGGGACTGAAAGGTGCCAGGTTCGATCCCGGTCAAGGGCATGTACCTTGGTTGCGGGCACATCCCCAGTAGGAGGTCTGTGTGCAGGAGGCAGCGGATTGATGTTTTTGTTTCATCGATGTTTCTAACTCTATCCCTCTCCCTTCCTCTCTGTAAAAAATCAATAAAATATATATTTTTAAAAATAAAAAAAATAAATGAGATGGAGACAGTTTTAATGGAACAGTGCCTGGTGCACTGTAACTCCCCACCGATATTGGCGGGTATTGTTACTTAATTGACAGCTTGAAGACTGGCACTAAAAGCTGACACCCCAAAGGGGGCCCCGGGAGGAAACTTCGAAAGGTTCCAACGGCTCCACGGCAGGAGAGCCGCCCCCCGGTACCCTCCCCGAGTGAGTACGGGCCACGAGGCCTGGCCTGCCCTGCGCCCTGCCAGGGACCTGTCATCGGCAGCTGACTCCACTCCCTGCCGCGTGGCCCTGGATTACTGGGGCTCTGAACACCCCAGGGAGGTGGGTCCCAGCCGCTGGCTGATTGCTGAGGACAGGTGGGTGCTGAAGGCCGGTCCAGACCTATTTGTGGGAAAGCAAAGCAAACCCAAGCCAAGATTCTGGAGAGGATTAGAGCCAACATGCCCATCTCAGCCTCCATCTGCCCGGCTAGGACTGGGCACAGATACCGGGAAGAGCGAGGGGGGACTTTCACTCAAAGCAAATGACTAACCAAGACTTCGGGGTGGACCCTATGGAAGCAGCTGAGAGATGCGCTCACATCTGAGCCCAGAGCTGCTGCTGGGGTTGGCAGGATACTGTCCTGAGGAGGCCTGGGCTTCTCTCCAGGAATGTGAGGGCTCGGAGGAGACCGGGGCGTGGGCAGAGGACAGCGGCATCGGTGACCTGAGCGAAGGGCGTCTCCAGGGCTCTGTTCCAGCCGCTCTCCCAGAGCAGAGCGCCTGGCGCTGGCCGGGCAGCCATCTGTGGGCCCCCCTGCCTGCCCCCTCCCCTCTGGGACAAGCCCTGGAGAGAGGCTTGTGAGCACAGATCAGGGGTGGGGTGGGTCAGGTTAGGACCAGTGGGTTCGTCACTGCTCTGCCCCGGCCACACCAAGACTTGGGCACCTTCCTCCCTGCCCATCGCTCTTCTCCGGCTTCGGTCCTGTACACTGAAGTGGGTCTTTAAAAATAGGTGAAGCATGTGGCAAGCAGGGCGAGGGCTCCCGCTCCCCCCCCGCTCCCCCCCGCTCCCCCTCCTCCCAGGCAACATCTGTGTGTCCTTGGTTGGCGCCCACACATGCAAGCAGACGGTCAGTATCCCCTGCCTGTCTTCTTTTGGTCACAGAACCTCCTCCGAGAGTCTAAAACAGCTCTGAGTTCTTCCCTAAACTATCACACACACCACACACACACACACACACACACACACACACACACACACACACGCACACACACCCCTGTTCAATTTCAGGGGGTTTCACACACCTGGGGCCCGTTTTGTCCTGTTCAACAAGGGATCCCGGTGTGGGTCTGACCACATTCTATCTCCTTAACACTGCCCCCTGTACACACATCACCAACTACTGGGGTCTTCCCAAGATCTCCTCAGGCAGGGATGGCGAGCCTTTTGAGCTCGGCGTGTCAGCATTTTGAAAAACCCTAACTTAACTCTGGTGCCGTGTCACATGTAGAAATGTTTTGATATTTGCAACCATAGTAAAACAAAGACTTATATTTTTGATATTTATTTTATATTTTTAAATGCCATTTAACAAAGAAAAATCGACCAAAAAAATGAGTTCGTGTGTCAGAGGTTCTGTGTCTGCCCCCTCCCCTCTGGGACAAGCCCTGGAGAGAGGCTTGTGAGCACAGATCAGGGGTGGGGTGGGTCAGGTTAGGACCAGTGGGTTCGTCACTGCTCTGCCCTCTGTGTCAGACACAGAACCTGTGTCACGGGTTCGCCATCGCTGTCCTGAGGCCTTGACAAAAGTGCAGAGGCAGCCAGGCCTTCGGGGCCTTGTTTCCATAACTTCCTGTTATATTTAGCGGAAAATAAAACCTAAGCTCTAAACAGGGCCCGGAAGACCCCTCGAGAGGGGTCTGGCCTGAGCTTCCCTCCTGGCCCCAGGCCACCACCATTGCCCTCTGAGCACACTGCTCTCTCCACACCGGCCTTTCTGCTCCTTATTGAACGTGTCCGACCTGGTCCCACCTCAGAGCCTCTGCATAAGCCGTTCCCTCTGCCTGGGGCCCTGGGGCCCCTGAGAGCTGCGTTGCTATTTCCTTCGGGTGTCAGCTCCAATGTCCTCATGCTTCTCCCCCCCCTCCCCCCTCAGCACCCTTCTTTCTGTCTCTTCATTTATTTTATTTCCCTCGGGGTACTTACCACTCCTGAGATTATTTTGTGGGTTTAGTCATGTACTGTCTGCCTTCCCCCACTAGAATGCGAGTCCCACAAAGCCATGGCCTTGCCCTTCACATCTCCAGCACCTAGCAGCACAGCGCCTGCCACACCCCGTGGGTTCGCAAGTCTTTGGACTAAGCAAATGCATCAGCAGATATCTGTGGCCTGAGTCAGTGCATTCAGTGAGTATCTGTGGATTGAATAAATGCACTCGACAGATATCCTTGGATTGAGTGAAGAATCTTGGTGGGGCTTTGACAAGAATCTTGACTCATTCTCCATCCCACCAAGGCAGCTCCAGGCGATCTCTGGCTCTTGCTCTGGGCAAAGTTCCTGCCTTCCCCTCCGTTCTCTAGGCCCAGCTGTCCTGTCCTTTTCCCAGATCTCCGGAGCCCCTCCCTCCCAATCAGCATTTAACAACAACGTCTCTATGCTTGTGTGCCTGGGGGATTTCATCTGAGTCAAGTTGGCTTCTCCCGCACACGCTCAGCTCAGTCCAAAGGTCTGATCAGCGTTTCCAGTGGAGCAGCCAGCAACCATGTTGTCTGAGGGCTCAGAGCTCCACCCCAGGGGGAACCAGAGAACTGGTGGAGGGCTGTCTGGGCCTTTGCTCCCTGCCCTTTCGTTCCTGGGTCTTGGGAAATAAAGATCAACCAAAGGAGAAAAGCAAAGGCTATTGATTTGGAACCTGCTCTGTGAGGGAGTCACCATGGTCACTGGCCTGTTGACAGAGGCTGAGAGGCAGTCGGAGTGGGAAACGACAGGGGGAAAGGGAGGCCCCAGGTGCGCCCTTGGCGGAGGCTGTTGGCACGGGGCGGCCGTGGGCAGGCTGACCAGCAGCCTGGCATCCTGTCGGGCTGGCTGGGGATGCATATTTGGCTTTCCCGGGTTGGTCCTAAGTTGAAATGGGGACAAAAATTAGGGAAACTTTCAGTTATTAATCAAGTCCTGGCCACGCCGAGCCAATTGTTCCAGGAGTTATTGTGTAGCTTCCTGGATTGTGACTAGAGATAGTCCGACTTCCCGAGCTGATTTCCTGGGCGGGGTTCTGCAGGTTGTGGATCGGAGTTCTAGTGTTCTATACGGCCTTGTGTGTTCACACTGTGTGTGCAGTCTCTTAGTCTACAGTGCACATCAGCCTTTTGGGTGACTCCTCCTTCCTCCCCTTAATCGTACTCATGCCTGGAACAGTGGGATCATCCAGTGTTTCATTTCCTCGTTCAGCAGTTCCCTAGAGAAGGAGCCTCTGTGCAGGGAACGGTGAGAAGTACAGTAGAAGGACGAGGCCTGGGCAGGCCCTGTGCCAGGAGGTCTAGTGAGAGAGGCGCGGCTGCCGTCACTGCAGGGCTGTGCACGTGGCGTCCTACGATTGGGTCAGAGCAGGGAATGCCGATTATGGCAATTAGGGAGGCCGTATGGTCAGTGTGGAGTTTCATGAGTGGGAAAGAGGAGAGGAAGGGGGACTCTTGAAAGGGGTTACTGTGAGGAAGGGTGCGGGTGGAGGGGCCCAAGGGTTAGATACTCTCCCCGGGTTTCAGTTCTTCACCCCCTGGAGCCGCTGGGAGGCAGACACTGTGTGTGAAGGTGATTGTGGGCTGTGAAGGTTTCATTGCGAGGGAAGGCCGTGGGAACCAGCTGGAAAGGGCTTCTGTCATCAAAAGGAGGGGCCCTAGGTAATTATTATTATTCCCTAGGCACCCGCACTTACGGATTTGGACTCACTGCTGAGTCTGCATGGGACCCCTACAACAATCCTATGCGATAGTTACTATTTCTTAAAATTTTTCCTTATTGATTTGAGAGAGAGAGAGAGAGAAAGGGAGAGAGAGAGAAACATCAATTTGTTATTCTACATACAGGGTGTCCCCCCAAAATGTATACACTCTTTAACAGCTGACAGCTCAATTTTGAAAATGAAATGTATTTTAATAAATACTGTCTTTATAATTATTCAAAGTGTGTGTATACATTTTTTTGGGACACCTTATATATATACACATTCATTGGTTCTTTTTTTTTTAAATATATTTTATTGACTTGTTACAGAGAGAGGAAGGGAGAGAGATAGAGTTAGAAACATCGATGAGAGAGAAACATCGATCAGCTGCCTCCTGCACATCTCCCACTGTGGATGTGCCCGCAACCCAGGTACATGCCCTTGACCGGAATCGAACCTGGGACCATTCAGTCCGCAGGCTGACGCTCTATCCACTGAGCCAAATCGGTTTCGGCTGGTTCTTTTTTAAAAATTAATTTATTTTTATATTTTTATTGATTTCAGAGAGGAAGGAGAGGGAGAGAGAGATAGAAACATCAATGATGAGAGTCATTGATCGGTTGCCTCCTGCACGCCCCCTACTAGGGATCAAGCCCTAAACCAGGGCATGTGCCCTTGACTGGAATCAAACCTGGGACCCTTCAGTCTTCAGGCCGATGCTCTATCCACTGAGCCAAACCAGCTAGGGTTGGTTCTTTTTTTATGTTTGTTTTTTTGTAAGAGAACATTTTTTTGGTAAATTACAGAGGTAGAAGTAATTCCTAGAAGAAATGGGCTTAGGAAACAAGTTATGGAGGTAAAGGAAGGGTCCTGGGAGCTTGGGCGTGAGGAGGCTAATGGTAATGAGCCTGGAGGAGGGGTGGGGGAGAGAAATGCACCGGTCGTGCTCCCAGGAGGGAGAGCATGCTGGGTCCTCATCCTAAGGTGTTTGGTTTTTTTTGTGTGTTTTTTTTTATTGATCTCAGAGAGGAAGGGAGAGAGAAAGATGGAAACATCAATGATGACAGAGAATCATTGATCAGCTGCCTTCTGCATGCCCCCTACTGGGGATGGAGCCCACGACCCAGGCATGTGCCTTTGACCGGAATCAAACCCGGGACCCTTCAGTCCGCAGGCTCTATCCACTGAGCCAAAGCGGTTAGGGCAGTTTTTAAAATATGTTTTTGATTGATTTTTAGATAGAGAGGAAGGGAGGAGAGAAACATCGATGGGCTGCCTTTTGCATGCCCCTTAGTGGGGATCAAGCCTGCAACCCGGGCAAGTGCCCTGACCTGGAACCAAACCGGGGCCCTCTTGGTTCATGGGATGAAGTTCAATCCACTGAGCCACACCGGCAGGCAGTCCTAAGGTTTTAAGGGTGGAGATTTTAGGGGACGTCCTAGGCCTAGGGCCTAGGGCAGCGGTGGGCAAACTTCTTGACCCGAGGGCCACAATGGGTTCTTAAACTGGACCGGAGGGCCGGAACAAAAGCATGGATCGAGTGTTTGTGTGAACTAATATAAATTCAAAGTAAACATCATTCCATAAAAGGGTACGGTCTTTTTTTTTTTTTTTTTAGTTTTATTCATTTCAAACGGGCCGGATCCGGCCCACTGCTGTAGTTTGCCCATGGCTGGCCTAGGGCCTAGGGGAAGTTCTCAATAGAATACAGGTGTTAGCAGTTTTCCAGGTGTGTCCATTCAGGGTTGTGGTGTCCACGGATTGACTGGCCGGCACCAGGGGGGTCATTATTCCACGCAGCTGGTCCTGGAGCTGAACCACAACTGAGGCCTAGCTGTTACCTCTGGTTTGATTGAAACTCTGTCTCTGGGTCCACAGGCCCGAGGCTTTGTTCCCAAGATTATTTGATGCTCATCAGAACCTTGTTGTCCTGAGGGCTTAATGCTTAAGGGAGTTCACGTGCAAGGGAGAAGGAGGCAGGTGGGTGAGTCAGGGTGCTGTTGAGGCCAATTTGAATCAAAAGGACAGAAAGGAGAAAAGGTCATATGAGAGAAATGAAGTTTCTACGAGGTTACATAAATGCACACCCTTTCTCTGAATGGCCGTTCAACCCTTCGTTGATGATTCTTTGAGCCTTGAAAATTTTCATGTGTTAGAAAAAGCACAACTGCACATATTTTAACTCACATCTTCTAATTCTTTCATCCAGTTTCCCCTCCCACTTCTGTTTTCTTGACTCTTTTCTGTGTTTGTTTATCTGGGTATTTATTTAGAGGCCGCCATGGGTGGCATTGGCTGGGCTCTGGGATACCCAGCTCTGGCTCACCGCCCCGGGAGAAAGACTATCATTCCACAAATAGTGACAAACGTGATGAGGGCTACTACTGGGACAGTAGAGTATTGTCAAATGTGTTGACCTGGGGGTCTCAGGAAGACCTCCCTGAGTAAGGTTTAAAGCCGAGTCTTGAAGGATGACGTGTCAGTCAGGAATGCTTTGGGCTGCACACAACGGAAAATCAAACAGTGAAGCCACGAGGATGTTGATTGTTTCCTTAAGAAGCCTGAGAGCAAAGGGCCCCGAGTCTTTAAGTGGCTCAACAACATCAAGAGCCGTGAGCTGACATCTCTGCGATTCTCTTTTCCCTCAGTCGTTTTTCAACCTCAGGCCACAGATCCGAGCGTGACCTTACGTAACATCATCCCGAAACAAAGAGAAGAGAAAGGGCTCAGGTTCCCAAACCACTCTTTCAAAAAGGACACCAGCATTCCTTGGCAAGTTCCCAGGAGTGTTCTTCTTGTGCCTTTTGCTCAAAAGGAAGTCATATGCCCACCTCAGATGAGCAAAGAGGAAGGGTTTACCATGATTGGCATAAACCAGCCATGATTTATTCCATAGCACAGTGAGGACCCTACTATCTCTGAAGATAATTGGATCCCTCCATGGAGGGTATGAGGGCCCATGAATTCTGGATATGGAAGCCTAGATAATTCAAACAAATATTCATACCAATAAAAACTTTTTAAAAAACTAAGAAATCATCTTTTAAGACATCAGAGAAGTAACAGGATTTGAGGAATCGCTGAATCGAGATGCTGAGATACTGCAGAGGATGGGAAAGTGGAGATGTGAAGCCTTTCTTGAAGGCTGCTTATACCTTGGGAATTTTGTTCTGGAAAAGTATGGGCTGCAATTCTGGCAGTCTCAGGGGGCTGGGATGAAAATGTCCGAGTTAGAGTCCTGCCAAGAATGAGGACCACAGTGAACACGTCTCACTTTTGAGTGTGATGCTAAAGGGATGCACGCTAGGGGTAAGAGCGACCCAGGAAATCTCAAGCCCTGAACTTGCTTTAAGGTGGTTCCCAATTGCTAGTGCCCTCAAGAGTCAGCAAAAAAATAAAATAATAAAAGTTCTCTTTAGAGGAAGATAATATTATCTTGAGCTCCAAGGCACTTCTATAAATAATTTTTTAAAAATGTCTAGCACACAAAGATAACCCAAGGATATAAGACAGCATGAATAAGAGGTACAACAGATAGTAGAAATAGACTCATAGGGTCTCCAGATATGAAATTATCAGCATAGATTACAAAACAATTGTGTTTGTTATGTTCAAGAAATAAAAGCCAAGAGTGGAAAATTTGGCTGGGAACTGGAGATTAAAAAAAAAAAAAAAAAAAAAAAGATACAACAAATTTAACAGATTAAAAATGTAAACTCTGGAATTTAAAACAAAATAATCAAAATTAAGAAACAGTTTAGCTGCAGATTAGAAATAGCAGAAAGGAAAATTAATGGACTGGAATATAGGTCAGAAGGAAATCTTTAGAACGATGCATAATAGAATAAAAAGATAGAAAATGTAGAGGAATGGGTAAAAGACATGGATGTCACAATGAAAAGGGCTAAATAGAGTCCTATAAGGAGAGGATAGAATGAGCATAGGCAATAGTTGAAGGAAAATGGCTCAAATTTTTCCAGAATTGATGAAACACACTAAATCATACATGTAAGAATCCAACAAATCCTAAGCAGGATTAAAACAACAACAACAAACACCATGGCCTCACACATTACACTGAAACTGCAGAACACCAAAGACAAAGAAAACTTAGTAAAAGCGTCAGAATAAAGCTGACCAATTACCTTCAGAGGTAATTTGAGGTCTCACTATTTAGAGGTCTCACTTCCTGGTTTCAAAGCTTACTACAAAGCTATGGTAACCAAGACTGTGTGGCAGGAGCATACGTGTAGCCAGACAGGTCACTGGAGTAGAATCAGGTTCTATAATACAACATCTGTGTATTGTATTGTGTACTCACCCCCCAATTGAAATATATTTTTATTGATTTCAGAGAGAGGAAAGGAGAGGGAGAGAGAGAGAGAAATATCAATAATGAGAGAGAATCATTGATTGGCTGGCCTCCTGCACACCCCACACTAGGGACCAAGCCTGCAACCCAGGCATGAGACCTGACTGGGAATCAAACCGCGAAGTCCTGGTTCATAGGTCAACACTCAACCCCTGAGCCATCTGGCAGGGCTCACCACCCAATTTAAAATCCAACTATTTTAAATCCTACTGTTTTCTCTTTACTAGAAATGAAGAGAGATACTTTATAATTATAAAAGTTCAAGTCACTAGGAAGATATAACAATTCTAAATATGTTGTGCCTAGTAACATGACCTCAATGCATTTAAATAAAAAATTTAAATAAACAAATATCTGATCATGTAGAGATTTTCATATACTCTCTCAGTAGACAAAAAAAGAAATCAGTAAAGATATAGGAAATTTGCATAATACTATTAACTGACTTTACCAAATAAATATATAAAACATTATACCTGCAAAGCTGCAAAATACACATTTGTCTCAAACACACATACAGTATTTACCAAAATTGACCATATTCTAAACCATAGAACTAGTTTTAACAAATCCAAAGGATGGAAATCATTCAGAGTTCATTCCTTAGCCACAATACAATTATGCTAGAAATAAAAACAAAAGGAGTACCCCATAGGAAATATAGTCAATAATATTGTAACAACTACGTATTATGCCAGTTGGACACTGGGATCTATTAGAGAGGGAACACTTTGTAAAGTATGTGATTGTCTAACCACTATGCTGCACACCTGAAACTAATATAAAATAATATTGAATGTAAATTGTAATTAAATTTAAAAAATAAATAAATAAAACACCCAAAAGGATAGTCAGAAAACCTCATATGTTTGGAAATAAAACAATATGCTTCTAAATAATACATGGATCAAAGAAGAAATTCTAATAAAATTTTAAAATACTACATATTAAAAGTTATGGGATACAAGCCATTCTTTTGAGGAAAATTTATGGCCTTACATAGTTACATAAGGAAAGGAGAGCTGAAAATTAATAAATGAAATATGCACCAAAAAGTAGAAAAAGAATAGCAAATTAAACTTGATGAAATTAGAAAGAAGGAAATAAATCTGATTGAAAACACACACACAATAGAATAAAAAAAAAAACAGAAGTTGGTATTTTAAAAAGACTAACGAAACCTAATAAATCTTTGATGAGATGATAAAAAGAAAAAAAGAGAAAGACATAAATAAACCCGATCAGGAATGAAAACCAGGGCATTACCATAGTCCCTGGAGAACTTAAAAAGAAACTAGGAGGATGTTAGGAACTTTAAGCTAAAGCATTTAAAAGGTTTTATGAAATGGGATAAGTTCCCAAGGGGAAAAAAGACAGTTTATGAAATTTTACCAAAGAAGAAATAGAAGTTCTGAATATGCCAATAACTTAATAGAATTGAAATAATAGTTAAACATTTCCCCACAATGCATGTTCCAGGCCCACAAAGCTTCATCAGCAACTTTTTTAAAAAATATATTTTTTTATTGATTTCAGAGAGAAAGGGAGAGGGAGAGAGAGAGAGAGAGAAACTTCAATGATGAGGGAGAATCATTGATTGGCTGCCTCCTGCATGCCCCCTACTGGGGGTCAAGCCCGCAACCCAGGCATGTGCCCTGGACCTACCCTGGGACCCTTCGTCCGCAGGCCAACGCTCTATCCACTGAGCCAAGCCAGCTAGGGCCATAGCAACTTCTATCAAACAGAAGAGATTAGGTCAATTTTATACAAACTTTTAGAGAATAGAAATAGTTTTCCAAACATTTTCCAAATCATTCTGAGGCTAGTATAATGTATTGTAAATGTTAAACATTTTTCCTATGTATTATGCTGTTTTGACATCCTAAAAATCACCTTTCTGCTTGGGGAGAAGCATTCTTAGAGATAGCAAAGGATCCGGCCTGGAGCATGGTCCAGAGCCTTCCTCCTCTATCTGGTCTTTGCATCCCAAAAGGAGATACTCCTCTACCTTAAGCATCCCAGGGCCAGGGGTCAGGCAACTAGGGACCGCTCCTAGGGCCCAAAGCTAGCCAAACTTCTTCAAACTATCCAGCCCTAAACCATTCACCCTGCCCTGCCTGGCCTTTCCCACAGGAACCTCAGTAAAGGCGGTGGCCTAACCTCACCCGTCCCTATTGTTTTCTGCCTCCTGACTACCCTGGAGTCTTTCAGATTTGGCCCTGTGTCGACTTGTCATGCCTCCTGCCTTTAAGACCTATGAGTGTATTATAAACTTTTTCCCCCTGAGCCTTTCCTCTTGTGATCTCATCTAACTGAGCATCTCATCAAAACCACAAAACCAAGTATGAGGAAGAAAAATTACAGGTAAGTCTCATTCACAAGCAGTGACACAAAAAATCCTAAATAAATATTAGGAAGTTGAATCCAGTAATATATAAAAAAAGAATGATACATCGTGTCCAATTTGTGTTTTTTATTATTTTAGTAATGCAAGCAAAGCTTAATTTTCCAAAAAAAAAAAAATCAATGAATGAATTTACTACTTTAACAAACCACATAAGAAAAAAAAAATCATAAATCATCTCAATAGCTGCAGGAAAAAATATTTAATAAAATTCAACATTTATGGTATAAAGTCTCAGCAAACGAGGAGTAAAAGAGGCCTTTCTTAATCTATGAGGGACGCCTACAAAACACCGCCACCAAACACCGTATTAGAGGTGAAATGTCGAAAGCTTTTCCTTTGAGGTTAGTGAAGTGACCTACTGCGTGTAGCAAATTACCTCAACACTGCAGTGGATTAAAACAGTCGCCAGCATCTCACAGATTCTGTGCATTAGGAATTCGGAAGTGGCCTCACTGAATGGCTCTGGCTCAGCGTCTCATGAGGTTGCTGTCCTCTGAAGGCTCGACTGGGGCTAGAGGATCCTTCAGAGTCACTCCCAGGCTTAGCAGGAGGCCCCGTTCTTCACTTGTTACTGGCTGGAGCCCTCCGTTTCTAACCACATGGACCTCTGCTCACGAGGTGGCAGCTGGCTTCCCCACAACTAGCTTCCAAGTGAGAGAGGCAGATGCTACTATGTCTTTTATGCGTTAGCCTCAGAAGTGACGTGCCATCACTTCCTGCCCTGCTCCACTGGCCACATAAACAATATGAGGGGGGCTGTACGTACAAGGCTGTGAACACCAGGAGGCAAGGGGGGGGGGGCACGCTGGAGGCTGATTATCACAACCAGGAACAAGACAAGGTCAGGATGCCCTGTCTCTACTTCTCATCAACATGACTTGGAGGTTACCCAGGGAAGTAAAAAAGAAAAAGAAAGAAAAGGCAAAAGGATGAGAATGCAGAAACAAACTTATTGATATTCACAGTGGATGTGATTGTGTGCATATAACAACCGATTCCACAGCTAAGAGGCATCTTTCCCTTGTAAGCCACCCCCAGGATGCCTGAGCCTAACCCCTCATATTGCAGTTTTTCAAAAACCAATTCCACTGAAAGGAAGTGAAAGGTCCTAGGCGATGGGCAAGGTTGTCCTGAAAAAGTTGCAACGAGCTCTAGCCAGTTTGGCTCAGAAGATAGAGTGTCAGCTTGCGGACTGACGAGTCCCGGGTTCTGTCCAGGTCAAGGGCAGAACCTGGGTTGCAGGTTCGATCCCTGGCCCTGGTCGGGGAGCATGCAGGAGGCAACCAATCGATGTGAGACACCTCGATGTTTCTTTCTCTCCATCTTCTCCCTTCCACTCTCTTTTATTTATTTATTTATTTTTTAAAAATATATATTTTATTGATTTTTTACAGAGAGGAAGGGAGAGAGAGAGAGAGTTAGAAACATCGATGAGAGAGAAACATCGATCAGCTGCCTCCTGCACATCTCCTACTGGGGGTATGCCCGCAACCCAGGTACATGCCCTTGACCGGAATCAAACCTGGGACCTTTCAGTCCGCAGGCCGACGCTCTATCCACTGAGCCAAACTGGTTTCGGCCCTTCCACTCTCTTTTAAAACCAATGGAAAAATATCCTTAGGTGAGGATTAACAACAAAAACAAAATACAAAAGTTGAAGCAAAGTGAAAAAAAAGACAGGAAAGGATATAAATCTTCAGATTACAAAAACAGTCTAAACAACGTAAAAAGGAAGCAAAAGAGAATTAAATTAAAAAACAGGGACTGGTATGTGAAGAATTATCTTGAAGAAAATAAAGGAGGAGGAGGGGCGGGGGCAAGAGTTGGGGGGAGATGAAGAATGACTACTGCAGAATGGCAACTGCGAGGGGCCAGCCCTGGGTGCTCAGGAGCTAGGGGAGCCTGTTTGACACCAGGACTATCAATGCTCCTTGTACCTCTCTTCAAAATAGTCTATTAACTATTTTGTAAATGTGTGTTTTTAGTAGCCCTAGAAACAAATTTTAGGTTTTTCAGTAGCTAAAAACCTAAAAACAAATTTTCAAGGAGGAGAAAACTCCACCTCACCTCATTATTTTTTACAACTTTAGATAAATGTAAATTTTATGAGGCTGCTGATATTTCTGAACAACCACAAATTAGTGGCATGTTGAATTAAGGAAGACTTTATTGTCTAGAGTTCTCTAGACTGTAAACATTCCATAGGCAGGGAAGGGGGTAGTTTTTGTGTTTTTAAAAAACATATTTTTTATTGATTTCAGAGAGGGAGAGAGAGAGAGAAAGATCAAGGATGAGAGAGGATCATTGATCGCCTCCTGCATGCCCTACACTGGGGATTGGGCCTGCAAGTCGGGCATGTGCCCTGACAGGGAATCGAACCGTGATCCCCAGGTTCATAAGTAGAAGCTCAACCACTATACCAGCTGGGCTCGGGGGTTGTTTTTATAACAGATAAACAAATCTTGGAGAAATACAAAGCATAACCAGAGGCAATTTAGAACCATAATCATGCATTAAAATGTCTTACACATTTTAAATGGTTTACTTTCTATACCCATGTTTTTATTAAATATATACTTATATTTTTATTGATTTCAGAGAGGAAGGGAGATAGAAACATCAATCATGAGAGAGAATTATTGATTGGCTGCCTCCTGCATGCCCCCCACTGAAGATCAAGCCCACAACCCCGGAATGTGCCCTGACTGGGAATGGAACCACGACACCCTGGTTCATAGGTCGATGCTCAGAATTCCAGAAATCTGAGCCCAGAGTCTTAAGGACTAAAATCAGGATGTCAGCAGGGCCAGTTCCCGCTGGTGGCTCTAGAGAAGACTCCTGCTTGTTTTTTCCAGCTCTTGGTCGTCACCCACACTAATCACGCCAATATCTGCTTCCACAGTCACATTCCTTCTCCTAGTTTGTTGTCATATCTCACTGACTTCTTATTCATTTATTTATTTTGGTTAATTCTCGCCAGAGGATATTTTTCCATTGATTTTTAGGGAGAGTGGAAAAGAGGGAAAGTCAGAAACATCGATGTGAGAGAAACACATCGACTGGTTGCCTCTTGCATGAGCCCCGACCAACGCCCGGGTGGGGAGGAGCCATCAATCAAGGCACGTGCCCTTGAGGGGAATCAAACCCGGGACCCTTTGGTCCACAGGCCGACGCTGTAACCACTGAGCCAAACCAGCTAGGGCTCACTGCCTTCTTCTAATCAGATCTTTGTGATTGCATTTAGGATCTGTCCAGGTAACCCAGGTAACTGCCCATCTGAAGGGCCATAACCTTAGTCACACCTGCAAAACCCCTTTTGCCATGAAAGGTAACATTCATAGGTTCCAGATATTAGGACCCATGTATCTTTGGAGGCTTTGTTCAGCCCACACTGTCCCATATAAATGTAATATAACGTGAGCCACAAACACAAGCCACGTATGTAATTTAACATTTTTTTAGTAGCTACATTTTTTTAAAAAATATATTTTATTGATTTTTTACGGAGAGGAAGGGAGAGGGATAGAGAGTTAGAAACACCGATCAGCTGCCTCCTGCACACTCCCCACTGGGGATGTGCCCGCAACCAAGGTACATGCCCTTGATCGGAATCAAACCTGGGACCCTTCAGTCCGCAGGCCGACGCTCTATCCACTGAACCAAACCAGTTAGGGCTGGTAGCTACATTTTTAAAACAGTAAAGTAAGACAGGCAAAATTAATTTTACAAATCATATATTACATTTAACTCAATGTACACAAAATATGACATCAACATATAATCAACACAAAGTTATTCATGATGTCTCTTGCTTTTGTTCAATGCTGTTTTCAAAATCTGTTATTTTTTTACATGTAAAGCGCACTGCAGTTCAGAACAGTCACATGTCAAGAGCTAAGATACTCACATGTGACTGGCGACAACAAGGCCAACTACTAAACTGGGAAGTCACTGGGACAATTATTCAGAAAAGGATGATGACAACAATGGCTTTTCTATTTTTAAAGCCTACGTAAAAGATTTGTACAAACTGTTCCTAACATTTTTGTCTAATCATTAAACATTATCAAAGACACTCCCGAAAAAGAATAAAGTGTGAGGACTTGCTCTACAATATCAAACCTTGTTATAAAGCTACAGACTGTATAGTATTATGCAAGGATGAACAGATAATAGAACAGAGGAACCAGAAATAAACCCATGCAAATATGGATACTTGATTTATGCTAAATGTACCTCTGCAGAGCAGTGGAGAAATGACGGTCCTTTTTATTATTAATTTGGCATAATAATCTCCAAATGGAATAAAATATGAATCATGACCCCCTACCTCCCAGTATCAATAAAAATCAACTCCAGGTGGATACTAATCTTAGTGAGAGAGGCAAAACAATAACACTTTTCAGAAGATAAAATATATAGGAGAAGATCTTTGAGACTTGGTATAGGAGACTTTTTTTTTTTTTTTTTTAAATATATTTTATTGATTTTTTACAGAGAGGAAGGGAGAGAGACAGAGAGTTAGAAACATCAATCAGCTGCCTCCTGCACATCTCCCACCGGGGATGCGCCCGCAACCCAGGTACATGCCCCCGACCGGAATCGAACCCGGGACCCTTCAGTCCGCAAGCCGACGCTCTATCCACTGAGCCAAACCGGTCTCGGCTAGGAGACTTTTTTAAAACAGAAAAAGCATTAAACATAATAACAACTACATTAAATTTAAGAACATCTTTTCATCAAAGACACAAGTGAGTGAACAGGCAAGCAATAAAGAGGGTAAGGTAATTCCCATATATTATGTGCTAACGAGTTCATATCCAGAGTAAATGAACTACAAGTCATCAATAAGGAAAAGTCTAATATAAAAATATGCAAAAGAGCCGAAACCGGTTTGGCTCAGTGGATAGAGTGTCAGCCTGTGGACTGAAGGGTCCCGGGTTCGATTCCGGTCGAGGGCATGTACCTGGGTTGCGGGCACATCCCCAGTGGGAGATATGCAGGAGGCAGCTGATCGATGTTCCTCTCTCATCGATGTTTCTAACTATCTCTCTCCCTTCCTCTCTGTAAAAAATCAATAAAATATATTTTAAAAAAATATATATGCAAAAGACTTGAGTAGGCATCTCACAGAGGATGTCTAAATAGTCAATGAGCCCTAACCAGCTTGGCTCAGTGGATAGAGCGTAGGCCTGTGGACTGAAGGGTTGTGGGCTTGATTCCAGTCAAGGGCATATGCCTGGGTTGCAGGCTCAATCCCCAGTAGGGGGTGTGCAGGAGGCAGCCAATCAATGATTCTCTCTCATCATTGATGTTTCTATCTCTCCCTTCCTCTCTGAAATCAATAAAAATATTAAAAAAATAAATAGTCAATGAACATATAAAAAGGTGCTCACCCTCATTTATAGTCATTGGAAATGCATATTTAACCCACACTGAGATATCAACACAAATTCACCAGCGTGGCTAAGTAGATAGATAATGAGAGTTGGTGAGGATGTGGAACAAGGGAACTCAGACCCTGCTGGTGGGAGTAAAAATCAATACAACCACCTTGGCATTATCAGGTTGAAGAGATTCTATGACCAGCGATCATTTCCTAGCTGTATACCCAACAGAAAGGCATGCAACATGTGCCATTTAAAAATATATATATATATTTTATTGATTTTTTACAGAGAGGAAGGGAGAGGGATAGAGAGTTAGGAACATCGATGAGAGAGAAACATCAATCAGTCGCCCCCTGCACACCTCCCACTGGGGATGTGCCCGCAACCAAGGTACATGCCCTTGACCGGAATTGAACCCGGGACCCTTCAGTCCGCAGGCCAACACTCTGTCCACCGAGCCAAACCAGCTAGGGCAGGATTCATTTTTAGGAGGTAAAACTATAAAGAAAAAGCAAGTAAGTAATCACTATAAACATCAGGAGACCAGGATACTGGTTACTTTACAGGGTGGGAGGAGTCTGCGACCAGAATCCAGCATTTCGGGGGGCTAACATTTCCCTTTCTTCACCTGGGGGGTTGTTGCAGGGAGTTTCATTTTATTTAATTAATTAATTTATTTATTTGCTGCAAAAAGCGTTATTGTTTCCTTTGGTCCAACGCATGGGAGAGGCCTCAGGTGGTTAACAGAACGGGGGTCCGGGGAGAGGCCTCAGGTGGTTAACGGAACGGGGGTCCGGGGAGAGGCCTCAGGTGGTTAACGGAACGGGGGTCCGGGGAGAGGCCTCAGGTGGTTAACGGAACGGGGGTCCGGGGAGAGGCCTCAGGTGGTTAACGGAATGGGGGTCCGGGGAGAGGCCTCAGGTGGTTAACAGAATGGGGGTCCGGGGAGAGGCCTCAGGTGGTTAACAGAATGGGGGTCCGGGGAGAGGCCTCAGGTGGTTAACAGAATGGGGGTCCGGGGAGAGGCCTCAGGTGGTTAACAGAACGGGGGTCCGGGGAGAGGCCTCAGGTGGTTAACGGAACGGGGGTCCGGGGAGAGGCCTCAGGTGGTTAACGGAACGGGGGTCCGGGGAGAGGCCTCAGGTGGTTAACAGAATGGGGGTCCGGGGAGAGGCCTCAGGTGGTTAACAGAATGGGGGTCCGGGGAGAGGCCTCAGGTGGTTAACAGAATGGGGGTCCGGGGAGAGGCCTCAGGTGGTTAACAGAATGGGGGTCCGGGGAGAGGCCTCGGGTGGTTAACAGAATGGGGGTCCGGGGAGAGGCCTCAGGTGGTTAACAGAATGGGGGTCCGGGGAGAGGCCTCAGGTGGTTAACAGAATGGGGGTCCGGGGAGAGGCCTCAGGTGGTTAACAGAACGGGGGTCCGGGGAGAGGCCTCAGGTGGTTAACGGAATGGGGGTCCGGGGAGAGGCCTCAGGTGGTTAACAGAATGGGGGTCCGGGGAGAGGCCTCAGGTGGTTAACGGAATGGGGGTCCGGGGAGAGGCCTCAGCTGGTTAACAGAATGGGGGTCCGGGGAGAGGCCTCAGCTGGTTAACAGAATGGGGGTCCGGGGAGAGGCCTCAGGTGGTTAACAGAATGGGGGTCCGGGGAGAGGCCTCAGGTGGTTAACAGAACGGGGGTCCGGGGAGAGGCCTCAGGTGGTTAACGGAACGGGGGTCCGGGGAGAGGCCTCAGCTGGTTAACAGAATGGGGGTCCGGGGAGAGGCCTCAGCTGGTTAACAGAATGGGGGTCCGGGGAGAGGCCTCAGGTGGTTAACAGAACGGGGGTCCGGGGAGAGGCCTCAGGTGGTTAACGGAATGGGGGTCCGGGGAGAGGCCTCAGGTGGTTAACGGAATGGGGGTCCGGGGAGAGGCCTCAGCTGGTTAACAGAATGGGGGTCCGGGGAGAGGCCTCAGCTGGTTAACAGAATGGGGGTCCGGGGAGAGGCCTCAGGTGGTTAACAGAACGGGGGTCCGGGGAGAGGCCTCAGGTGGTTAACGGAATGGGGGTCCGGGGAGAGGCCTCAGCTGGTTAACAGAATGGGGGTCCGGGGAGAGGCCTCAGGTGGTTAACGGAATGGGGGTCCGGGGAGAGGCCTCAGGTGGTTAACGGAATGGGGGTCCGGGGAGAGGCGCAGGGAAGCCAGGCCCAGGGAGGCAGCGGCCCCTCACCGGCCTCCGGGCTCAGAGGCGCCTGGCGGTGAGGAGGGGCCTTTGGGAGACACTCGCCCTCCCGGCCCCGGGGCGCAGGCGCGGGGAGGCAGGTGGCGGGGAGGCAGGTGGCGGGGAGGCAGGTGGGCCCGGCTTCTTGATGAGCGGCGCCTCCTCCCCGGAAGCGGTTCTGCAGGAGCCAGAGCGGAGGGTCTGCGGGGAGCGGGCCTGCGGGCCCAGAAGGGCCGGGCTCAGCTCCTCTCCGAGGCCAGGGCGGCTCGCATGGCGCCCTGAGCTGTGCCCGCTCCTCTCGGGCGGCGGCAGCTCGTCCTGGAAGAGAAGGCGCCCCCGCGCCGGTTTCACAGCTGAAGACGCCGGGCGCCCTCGTGCTTCTCCACCAACTCGAGGAGGACGCGCCCCCGCCCTCCGGGCCACCTCGTCCGGACAGAGGTGGGTGCGGGCGCGCAGGTGCGGGCTGACCGGGCGGGCGGTCGACGGCAGCCTCCAGCCGGTGGAACAATTCCCACGAATTTGGGGGCTCACGGTTGTTCGGTTGCAAGGGGTGAAGGTGTGTGGTTCGGCAATAAGGGCTTAAGGCAGTGGTTCTCAACCTTCTGGCCCTTTAAATACAGTTCCTCATGGTGTGACCCAACCATAACATTATTGTCATGGCTACTTCATAACGGTCATGTTGCTACTGTGATGAATCGTCATGTAAATATCTGATGTGCAGGATGGTCTTAGGCGACCCCTGTGGAAGGGTCGTTCGACTGCCAGAGGGGTCGCGACCCACAGGTTGAGAACCGCTGGCTAAAGGTGTGTTGTTTGGCAATAAGGAGCAACAGGTGTGTTGTTCGACAATGGGAGTGAAGGTGTGTTGTTCGGCGGTGGGAGTGAGGGTGTGTTGTTCGGCGGTGGGAGTGAAGGTGTGTTGTTCGGCGGTGGGAGTGAGGGTGTGTTGTTCGACAATGGGAGTGAAGGTGTGTTGTTCGGCGGTGGGAGTGAGGGTGTGTTGTTCGGCGGTGGGAGTGAGGGTGTGTTGTTCGGCGGTAGGAGTGAGGGTGTGTTGTTCGACAATAGGAGTGAGGGTGTGTTGTTCGACAATGGGAGTGAAGGTGTGTTGTTCGGCGGTGGGAGTGAAGGTGTGTTGTTCGGCGGTGGGAGTGAGGGTGTGTTGTTCGGCGGTGGGAGTGAGGGTGTGTTGTTCGGCGGTAGGAGTGAGGGTGTGTTGTTCGACAATAGGAGTGAGGGTGTGTTGTTCGGCGGTGGGAGTGAGGGTGTGTTGTTCGACAATAGGAGTGAGGGTGTGTTGTTCGGCGGTGGGAGTGAGGGTGTGTTGTTCGACAATAGGAGTGAGGGTGTGTTGTTCGGCGGTGGGAGTGAGGGTGTGTTGTTCGGCGGTGGGAGTGAGGGTGTGTTGTTCGGCGGTGGGAGTGAGGGTGTGTTGTTCGACAATAGGAGTGAGGGTGTGTTGTTCGGCGGTGGGAGTGAGGGTGTGTTGTTCGGCGGTGGGAGTGAGGGTGTGTTGTTCGGCGGTGGGAGTGAGGGTGTGTTGTTCGACAATAGGAGTGAGGGTGTGTTGTTCGGCGGTGGGAGTGAGGGTGTGTTGTTCGGCGGTGGGAGTGAGGGTGTGTTGTTCGGCGGTGGGAGTGAGGGTGTGTTGTTCGGCGGTGGGAGTGAGGGTGTGTTGTTCGACAATAGGAGTGAGGGTGTGTTGTTCGACAATAGGAGTGAGGGTGTGTTGTTCGGCGGTGGGAGTGAGGGTGTGTTGTTCGGCGGTGGGAGTGAGGGTGTGTTGTTCGGCGGTGGGAGTGAGGGTGTGTTGTTCGGCGGTGGGAGTGAGGGTGTGTTGTTCGGCGGTGGGAGTGAGGGTGTGTTGTTCGGCGGTGGGAGTGAGGGTGTGTTGTTCGGCGGTGGGAGTGAGGGTGTGTTGTTCGGCGGTGGGAGTGAGGGTGTGTTGTTCGGCGGTGGGAGTGAGGGTGTGTTGTTCGACAATAGGAGTGAGGGTGTGTTGTTCGGCGGTGGGAGTGAGGGTGTGTTGTTCGGCGGTGGGAGTGAGGGTGTGCTGGCTGATGCCAAAGGTGGTGACTGGAAAAGACGGTGGTTGGAGGTTGGGAGAAGGGGTGTCTTTGGGTCTGTTCCGTCCAAACACTGTTGAAGCAAGAGACACATCCGGGATCGCCGGGGGCACTTGGGAGTTTCTTTTTATAATAATCCATTGAACTATTTATTCGTGTTTAGCACAATTTTTTAAAAAATTGATTTAGAGAGAGAGAAGGGAGAGGGAGAAAGAAACATCCGTGTGAGAGAGAAACATCTTTCCGCTGCCTCCCCCATGTGCCCCGACCAGGGATCAAACTCGCAGCCCAGGCACAGGCCTTGACCTGAATGGAATTTACCCCTACCCCTCCGTGCACAGTGCCGACACTCCAACCGGGCCACACCAGCCTGGCCATGTTTAGCACACTTTTAACATGTGTATTATTTTTCACAATGCTTTTTTATTATTTAAATATATTTTTATTGATTTCAGAGAGGAAGGGAGAGGGACAGAGGGATAGAAACATCAATGATGCCAGAGAATCACTGATCGGCTGCCTTCTGCACACCCCCTACTGGGGAGCCTGCAACCCGGGCATGTGCCCTTGACAGGAATCCAACCTGGGCCCCTTCAGTCTGCAGGCCTGCGGTCTATCCACTGAGCCAAACAGGCTAGGGTGCACAATGCTTTATTTTTAATTTAAAATTCAGCAAGAACAAAGTATTGGGGAGTTGAAGGAGGATGGCTTGTTGAGTAGACAAGAAGTGTCCGCTACAAGGGAACAGAGCCTACCCATTTGGGCAGAGGGGGAAGAGAATTCCACTCGCAGACAGCAGCGTGTCACAGCTGCAGATGTACAAAGAATGTGGTGAGTCTGAGTGCCTGACGGCTGAACAGATTACTCCGACACCGTTTCACTGTGAAAGAGAGGGCTAAGGGGTTGTCTGGCTCAAGGGACCAAGCAGCCTCGTAGGCCTTTTATTGTAACAGCAGTTTGAGATAAAGTTTATCTTTTAGATATAATCAGTAAGGTCAGTAATCTTGGGAGGACACATGTGTTTGTAGTGTCTTTTAAGCAAAGGCACCCAAAGATTAGGCATAAGGATTCCGGTAGGCACCCGGGGTCTGCACCTGCACAGACTTGTTTGGAAAGATCAAGGGATAATTAGGGGTGCTGCCTTGGACACTCCCCTAAGTCTCCCCTAAGTCAGAATTCCAATAAACAGGGCAGGCGGACCTTCCACACACTCCCCTTTCCTCAGAATGTCCTCCTTACAAACTTTCCAACCAAGGCTCATGCTTCCCAGCACCTGAGGATTGAAAGGTGACCAGCCCAGTTCTGCCAGGGCTTAGAGAACAGGTGGGAAGAGGTGTGTGTGACCAAGTCTGGGGGCTGGGCAGAGGCCAGATGGTGGACAGACAGGGAGCTATATGGGGTGTTCTAGACTTTGTCCTCAGGGAACAGTGTGACATCATGAGTGGTTTTAAAGCAGGGAAGTGACCTGATGAATTCAGTTAGCTCATTTTGCCTGGAACATGGGAATAAATTGAACACGGTCAGGAGCAGCAGCCAAGAAACCAGTGAAGAAGCCGTTTTAATAATTCTGAAGGTTGGTGGGAGCTTGGACCAGGGTGGAGGCAGTGGAGAGGAATGCAGTGTCCTGTGCCGTGCATGTGCTTAACAATTCTGTTCAACTCTATACGACGCTGTTTCTTTGGTATGTAGTTAAAAATACTGTAATGTTATATTGCGTACCCTATTATATACTGTACCTTGCTATGTACGGTACATGCTTATAACATACACACTTGCACATACATTTTGTGTACAGAGTTATACACACAAAATCAGGCCTACTGTGTTTTATGAGTGGTTTAAGGGATTTCCAAAGTGATGTTGCGTACGTAACTTTTGCTTTACACACTAACTTTAGAACCTAGCTTTCGTGTAAGGAGCAACCCCGTCGCTGATGGACTTGAGGTATTTAGGAGGTTTGGTGGGTGATTGGAATAGGAGGGAAAGAAAGAGGAATTAATTAAAGAATGATATTCTCAGGTCTCCTGCCTGAACAACTGAGCAGACAGTGGTTCTGTTTATTGAGTTGGGACCCACCAGGGGACGAACAGTTGGAGGGTAGAGATGATGAGCTCCTTTTTCTTGATATTGTATGAAAATTCTCAAAAATGTAGAAAAGTTGACAGATTGTACAGCTCATACACTTACCACCTAGATTCTACAACTCACTTATTGCTGTATTTTCTTCTTCACATCTTCTCATGAACCCAGAGGAGTTTGTTTCTGAGCAAGCTGAATTTGTGGTATCTAAGTGTCCTGCCTAAAAGGCTGCTGATTTAGGGCACAGAAACACGTTTAAAGAGCTAAAATAGATCAAAATAATTTTTTAAAATATATTTTATTGATTTTTCACAGAGAGGAAAGGAGAGGGTACAGAGCTAGAAACATCGATGAGAGAGAAACATCGCTCAGCTGCCTCCTGCACACCTCCCACTGGGGATGTGCCTGCAACCAAGGTACATGCCCTTGACCGGAATCGAACCCGGGACCCTTCAGTCCACAGGCCGATGCTCTATCCACTGAGCCAAACCAGTTAGGGCAAAATAATTTTTAAAAAATTTAAAAAATTACAGTTTCAACCTCTGAACTGATCTCTTGTCTCTACCCTCTTCAGCTCATCTATTCCTATTCACCTGTTTGTCCATTTAATTCAACTTTTAAAAAAATCCGTTCACGTCACTTTTCTTTAAAAATTTCATGATGACAGACAGGGCGAGAGGGAGGGAGAGAGAGATTGTGATTTGTCGTTCCACTTATTTCTGCACTCATCGGTTGATGCTTGTATGTGCCCTGACTGGGGATCGAACCTGCAACCTTGGTGTACGCAGATGATGCTCTAACCCACTGGGCTACCCCTTGAGGGTGTTTGTTCACATGACTTTTCTTTCGCAGTCCTTCGCAGGTGCTCACTGCCAGGCTGGCATGGCTTCTGGTCCAAGGTCTCCCAGCGAGCATGACTCAGTCTAAATCGCTGACCTCATGCCTGGCTGCTCCCCCACACCATTTAGACTGCTCAGTGGCTCCTCAAATATACCCACCACACTTCCTGCTCTATGGCCTCCTCCAAGAGGTCCCCGAAAGCCAGGCTGGGACATTGGAGTCTCCACAGAGCTGAAAATCCCTGAGGAGGGTGTTTTAGCCAGAATACTTAGCACTTTGCCTGATACAAAGCGGACATTCTGTTTTACTCCGGCTGAACTTGGTACACGTACAGGGCTTTGCAAACCTCCCTTTTCCTTCCAGCAACATCCTACTCAAGCCTGAACTCCGGCCCCCCCAAGTCGTGTGGGACTCTGACTCGGCTATCCAGCGCCCCTGGACTTAATGAATCATGTTTTAATAGCTTATCTACACAACTGCAGTAAAGGGTAACACGCCCGCCTTTCCTGGGAACTAACGGCAATCCTATCCATGCTTCCAGGCTCTACCCAAAGCACCTCTTCCATTTACTAGTTCGCAGACCCCCAGCGAGAATGACTTCCTTTAACTCAGCTCATGATGCTTACAACTACTTAGCCCTGATATTCTTGTCGTTAATCCTCACCCAAGGATATTTTCCCCATTGCTTTTCAGAGAGTGGAAAAGAGGGAGGGAGGGGAAGAGAGAGAACATGGGGGGCGGGGGGGGGGGGGGAGGCATATCAATTGGTTGCCTCCCACAGGCGCTCCCAAGGGGCCGGGACTCGCCCTGCAACCCAGCTACATGCTCTTGACCAGGAATTGAACCCGCGACTCCGCGGTGCTCGGGCCATCGCTCCAACCACTGCGCGACACGGGCCAGGGCAGCCCTGCTATTCTTTCCTAGCTTATAGTTGCTGACCGGGTCCCCTCCTCTCCTCCCTGGGAGACTGCAAACTCCTAGAGGTTGGGGCAGTGGCCCTGCTCCTTACGGACCGGGCCAGCACCTGCCGCTGCGTTTCGCAAATGCAGCCTAAAGCCTCATTCACTGATCGCCCGCCTGTCCCTTCACCCGTTGGGTTTCAGCCCCCACCCCCACCCCCAAACCCCCTACGAGCGCCTCAGAACTCCGGCTGCGACTAAGGAGTTGGGGGGGTGTGGGGGGGGGGGTAGAGCTGGCCCCGCCTCCCCGTGCCCAGTCCCTGGGTCCTAGCGCTGGGCCGAGCGACGCCGGATATCCGCTCAGGCGCAGTGACGTTTTGAGAGAGCGTGATGCCGGTCGCACCTAAGCGGGGAAGTAGGGCGTCTGATGAAGGGGTGGGGCCCAATGCGGATCTCGCTCGCTCATTGGCTCCCGTGCTGACGGACTGGTGAAGGAGCCACTAAGATGCTGCTTGCATCCCGTCAAAATATAAATAATAAACAAAAGGCTGTGAGGAGGGGAGCAGCGATGTCGGCCTGAGAGCTGCCGGGGCTCAGCTTGTCCACCCAGGTTTGTCTTAACCTGGCCGGGAAGTCCCGTTTTCTGGGCTGTTGTGCTGACAGCGGAGTCTCCCCAGACTCGAGTCTTCATTCCGGTGTTTTCAGCTCTGGCCTCCGAGGGCTGTCCCGCCGCCCTGTGGTCCATTTTAGGTCTGGCGGCTGCAGGGGTGGGCAAACTTTTTGACTCGAGGGCCACAATGGGTTCTTAAACTGGACCGGAGGGCCGGAACAAAAGCATGGATGGAGTGTTTGTGTGAACTAATATAAATTCAAAGTAAACATCATTACATAAAAGGGTACGGCCTTTTTTTTTTAAGTTTTATTCATTTCAAACGGCTGGATCCGGCCCCCGGGCCGCTAGAGCCTCCTCCCGTCGCCTTTGGCCAGATATGCTCCCAACTGGCCACCCAGGTAGTTGCCTGGCTGGCTGCCACTTAGACTTTGCAAAAGGCAAATCTGAACACATTCTCTGCCTGAAACTGCCGTCACCCTCCAGGGCACAGGCGCCGAGATCCACTTTAAAGCATGTGGACGAGGCATTCGTGACGAGCTCCTGCTTATCCGGTCACCTCTCAGAGGGTCAGCACCGGAGTCAGGCCCTTTCAGCTTTGCGCTTCTGCTTGAGGTGACCCTTCTGCCTGGACGCCCCGGCCCCTTGTACCCTCTGTTTCACCCCTGGAGAAGCTCGACCTCACTCTGAGGCCTTGCCCAGTGCACCGTCCTGCCCGCAGCCCTTCTCCCCCCTGTGGGCCCTGAGCAGACGGGCACCCTGGCTGTGCTGTGCCACACTGCTTACCGCACCTGCGAGGTACCTGGAATGTGAGTGACCTGACGGAAGGGACTGGCACAGTGGACACTGGTAGTTCAATAGATGGATATTGAATGAATCAATATATGGACTCCACAGATCAAAAGTGAAAATTAAAAAGTGCCAGGCAGCCCAGCTGGTGTGGCCAGTGGTTGAGTGTCAACCTATGAACCAAGAGGTCATGGTTCAATTCCCAGTCAAGGCACATGCCTGGGTTGCGGGTCCGATCTCCAGTGTGACATGTGCAGGAGGCAGCGGATCAGTGATTCTCTCTCATCATTGCTGTTTCTATCTCATTCTCCCTTCCCCTCCCCCTTTGAAATCAATTAAAAAAATTTTTTTAAGTGTCAGGCAGGGATGTGATATTTTGGGGGTGCACCAAGGACATGGACCACATCTTTTTCACTTCTGAATCTTGATAGCTATTTAAAAAGGTGACCATCCTTTTAAAATATGTGAATAAATTCAAGATGACAAATAGTGAAGTTAAGCCATTTATTTATGGTTCCATCACAGCCCGTGGGATGACTTCTGCTCCGTGAGGGCAGGGCAGTGGTCCTCAGGGTTCAGTCACTGAAGAAAATGCCAGCAGCCAGGCTTAGGAGGGTGTGTTTGTATGTGAGACAATGAGGACACCAAATCCCGAGGTGTTTACTGCAATGCGTAGTCAAGGAGGGCGGGGTGGGGTGGGGTTCACCCAATCTGATCCTTCAAGGCTCTGGGGTGACTCACTTTTCCTGGGGCTCAGAGGGGGGGCTGGTATTTGTTTCCTGAGTTGGGTCGTGTTTCCCCTGGCCCTTGGCATCCCCTGAGTCCCCAGCCACTAGAGCCACATTCTTCAGGTAATTAATGTTGAAGCAGTTGGTCTGTTCATCCCCAGGATTCATTCTACAGCAGAAGGCAGGGTCTCGCCAGAAGTTACGTTGGGGACCACACAGGTCACTGATGAAAGATGTTTTCTGATGTATGGGAAGAAGAAAGCAGAGATGGTGAGGGAGGGGGTTGTGAAAGGTCAGGCATGGATACTTGGGTGCCCAAAGTTGCCCTTCCTTCAGCTTCTGCTGCTCTCTTCCTGGGTCCCAGAGAGAATGCAAGGCTCCCTTGCACAGCTAGACTTCCTGTGATGGACAGATGTGCATATCTGCAAAGGCTGGAGCTTCACAGGAATGTAGCAGTGGGGAGCAGGTCAGGTCAGGAAAGAGGACTTCTGGAACCAAGAAAAATCTCTCCCCCCTAGTCCTCATTATTTCTGTGGGCTGTTTTGAGGTGCTAAAAGTAGGGGTAGCCTCCAGGTCTGGCCATCTCCCTCCCCTCCCCTGCATTCCCTTGGAGACTGTGACTCCCTGCACCCACACTCACCTCCTCCTCGGCACAGCAGGCTTGCTCTGGAAGGGGCAGGTCACAGCAGCGGTCAGTCAGGTTTCGGATGAGCCCAGGAATCTGTTTACTATGGAGGGAAAGGGGCAGGGGTCAGGGTCTTCAGGAAACCCCAGGCAATAAAAATGGTGCTTGGAGACCATGATTTTGATCTTGCCAAGAGTGCCCCAGAGGATGTCCCAAAAGGAGATTTGGGGGAAGGGAAGAGAGTTGGGAGGAATTGTACAAGACTTACTACTTGGAGATAACTCTTTGGTTTCCACAGAGATAGTCCATGAGGTTGGGGGTGACTCGGCTGAGGTCAATGGTCAAGAGATCCCGGTCATAGTTGGGGTAGGGTGCCTTTTGGGCAAAGCATTCATCGCGTTGAGGACTAGGAGGGTACCGGCAACAGGAGTGGTGGTGGGTCTTTATAGCCAGTTCTCGCTCACAGTATCCATCAAGGGAATCCTCCCACTGTTAGCCAGAAAGAGGGAAGTCAAAAGACTGGACACCTGGCCCCTTCTCTCCTCACCCGCCACTTCCCTTGTTGCCCACGCTATAAGGAGAGGGACTCCCAACCCCAGGTGCCAAAAGAGAAGGACAAAGAACCAGAGGGCAAGGAGGCAGCTGTGGATGTGTGAGGTTGGGGAGGTGGAAGGTGGAAGCACAGGTGAGGTTCGGAGCTGGCCACGGGAGATGAGCTGGACCGGTAGATGGAGGGGGTTGGGTGAGGCCAGAGCTGGATGGATGGACGGATGGCAGACAGGTACACGTGTGGGACCACGGGTGGACGAGGCCGGGAGTACAGGATGAAGGCTCAAGACGAACAGACTCAGGTGACGAACACAACGGATGGGCGGACATTCACAAGCAGACGGACGGGTAAACGTGTTCACAGTGGGGAGGCACGTGGAGGAACGGACCAGCGGGATCAGAGGTCAGAGGTGGGCAGGCAGGCAGACGGGCTCTCCGGGGGGGCTGGGACGCCCACTTACAGCCTTCCATGCACAGGTGTGGTTATTCCCCCGCCGGCAGCAGCGCTGGAGCTCCCCCTCCAGCCGGGTCAGAGCCTGCAGCTGCCTTTGGAGGCGGTCAGTAGGTGGGAGGTTGCGTGGCACCGAGCGGAAGCGTCTTGCGTGGCAGATGTTCTTGATATTGTCCAGTGTAGGCACCCCCGGGGGGAAAGGCAGCTCAAGGCCCATGGATATAACAGGCTGGGGGCTGGGCCCGGCCTGGAGCTGGTAGTGTGGCCGGGGAGCTTCCTCCTCGAAGCAGGAGAACCGAGCCTCCCCCTGCTGTTTGCAGCACCAGTGGGCTCGGGTCTTGACCGAAAACTCGGCCTCACAGTACTGGTTCATTGCGTTCTCCCACTAGAGAAGAAGGGCGGGTCAGCCTAGCAGCCCTCGTCCACATTCCTGTCTTCCTCCCAGGCTCCAGGGAAGGACTCTGGGCAGTGAGGTCGGAAAGCAGCAGAGACTGCCTCCGCTCTCCAACACAGGACCAAGGAGGTTTCTGCACACCCAGGCCTCGGCCTCCAGTCCTTAAAACACACACATACTGTCTGGGGCTTAAAGGACACACTAGGACTACCCGTCCGATCCTTACCACAAGTTTTGCACAATCCATACGCTTTGCATAGTAGTGGCAGCGGCAGCAGCGGGAATATCCAGTCTCCAGCATATTGAGGGTCTCACCCTGGCGACTAAGGTGGGAGTAGCCAGACTGTGGCAGGTCCCAAGGGCCATACACCACGTGTTGACGAGTAGGAAGGCAGATCTGGTCTAGGTTGTCTGGAGAAGGCCGCCCAGGAGGGAAGCCATCCAGCCGTTGGCCCCAGCACCTTTGGGGTCGGCCCGGTTGGCAGTGCTGGCCTGGACCGTGCTGCGAGACGGGAGCTGGCTTTTCTAAAGTCGGGAAAACCAAGTGGGCAGGCGGATCGCGTGGAGGGGCAGAGAAAGGCTGAATGAGTTGGGAGGATTGGAAGAACTTGGGGTTGAGGAGAAAGGATTGAGAGGATATGGGGGAGGAGAAAGAAAGGAATTTGTGGCTCTTACCTTCAGACTGAGTAGCTGAAAGGAAAAGAGAACCGAGGCATGAAAGGTGTCACCATTATTGTCCTCCTAAGTCAGGCCTGCTCCCTGCACTGCGTCTCAAGCTCAGGCTCCCTGAACCCCTCTGCAGGGTCCTGACACTAAAGCAGGGGGACAGACTAGAGCTGTCACTCACCCTCTCCCTGCTTAGGTGGGTTGGTCCTCTCCTCCTGTGCTGGGAACGGTGGTGCGTCCACTGAGGTGGGAGAAGACGCGTAAGCAAAACTCACATTGGGAAGGCGCTCTCTAAAAGAGGGGTACCTGGCCAGTTCCTATTCATAGAGAGGGACTCAGTAGAGAAGCAAGTGAAAATAGTTTCTATTCTTATGCCAGTTGATCTCCTAACTTTATAAAATAGGTATTATTTCCCCAGTGTGACAGATGAAGAAACTAAGGCTTGGAGAGGTGACTTACCCACGTTTACGCAGCTAGTCAGTGGCAGAGCCCCCAGAGCCAGGGGCAGGCCGAAGGGTAAAGAGAAGAGGGAGGCACTTACTTTCCTTCTGTTCAATAGGGCCCTGGGGCGGGGGCAGTTCTTCCTGGACGGGGACGACTCTCCCGGGGCCAGTGGGATCCTCTGGCTGGCTTCCCGAGAGAGAGAGGGATCCTGAGGGGGAGGACACAAAGGACAAGGATCAGACTGATGCCAGCAAGAGGAGAGTGGGCTGGAGGCGCGGGAACGGGCCAGCACTCACCACTCCTCACAAGGAGCTGGGGAGAGAACAGCTGCTCCTCTTGGTCAAAGGAGGAAAAGGGCTGCACTGCAAAAGGGGAGTGTGTGAGGAGCCCCCTCCTTCGAGCCAGGTGAGGAGACAGGACAAGGCCTGCTCCCCTCCCTCCCTGAAGATGGGGGTGCGGGGGGGGGGGCAGGAAGCCAGACTCGATACCCAGAGGGGGAAGGGGTGGACTTACCTTCACTCTGTCCCTCAAAGTCAGGGTCATGCAGAAAGACGTCAGGGTGATCCCTGGGGCGGGCTCGTGTCAGGGGTGGGGAAGGGGGTGCTGCATAGCCAACTAGAGGCGAGAAGGGAGACAGTCAGTGCCTACAGCTCCTACTTGACCCCTAATCCCATGCCACTCCCCCAAACTCGTACCTTCTTGAAGGTACTCTGGCCCCAACTCCCTCTGACTTGAAGGTTTGAAGCCTGGAGTGAGGAAGGGTGAGTCAGGGTGGTTTTGAGAGCCCCTTCCTGGCTCTGAGCACAGGAAAGAGGACGAAGACACCAGCAGCCTCTCCTTACTGCTCCTGCCCCATGTCCCCTAATCCATCCCCCAAACACTCCTGGGGTGCGTCACTGGGCTCTGAGCAAGCCCGGATACTCTGACAGCCTCACCCCCATCAGACGCACAGCCTAGGGTCTCCCCAGCCCGGGCCTGAGAGAAGGGGCCGATGGGGCCGGGGAGGGAGGCCCTCCTCTCCTGTCAGGGTCACTCCCTCGGGACTTCGGGGCGGCCCTCCCTCCGCCGCTCTGCGGTGGTGCTCCCCTCGTCTTCAGAGGGAGAGGACCCTCCTGTTCCAGGGCCTTCTGACCAGACGCCTGCCCAGAAGTCTAAGCTTCCTTCACCTTAGCTACGCCCAGGTCCTCCTTAGCTTAGGTGTCCATTGAGGAGGGGGCACTGCGATGACTCCGGACTGAGGCTGAGCGCCCTCAGCCACAGGGAAAGGAATCGCCTGGCTGACCTGCACTCACGAAGCCTAGGACCCAGGAGGGGCAGCGAGAGGGGAGAGGGGCCTTTGCAGACAGACGAGAGCTGTGCTGCTCCCCACAGCTTCCCTCGGGAGCGTTTGTCCAGCATCCACGCGGGCAGGTGTGTGTGCTCGAGGGCAGCTGTGTCCAGTCCCCGGGGCACGGGCACCCTTTCAACTCTTCTCCCAACCAGGCAGGGAGGTAGTCCAGACTCTAGGTCAGCAAATTGGTTTCGAGCCGCCTGGGGGCCCTCCTTCCACTTTCCACTGCCTAATTGGTCCCACATACACCTCCCTCAGGCAGAGGCCTCCCTCAGCGAGTCCACCTCCCCACCCCCGCCCCAGGTGGCCTTTGACTCCAAGTTTGGGTTCCTTGGCAGCAATCACTAGGCACAATCTCGAGCAGCAGCAGCCTCTAGCCGCCCCTCCTGTGCTCTGAGCCCTCCCTGCTTCAGGGCTTCGGTCCCAGGCCCACCTTGGGCCTGCTTGACAGCAGGAGCAATCGGAGAATCAACCTGCTGGCGATGAGCCACCTGGGATGGCTGGACTCAGGCCCAGGCCCACGCTGGCCAGGACCCCTTCCCAAGGGCTCACTCCAACCCCAACTCACCTCCTTCAGAGGCTATAGAAGTAACAGCCAAACAGGCCAAGACCAAGGCTGCTCCGAACATGGTGCCCATCCTGGGGCAAGGACTGGCCAGTGGCCACTCAGGAGGTGTCTCCTCAGGTAGATCTGGAGCAGAGGCCGGGCTGCTGGGAACCCGCTCCTCTGGTTGCTGCTCCGGGTAGCGCACTCAGGCCGGCCCCTTCCTTTTATATGGTGATGTGGGCACAGCTCCCGCCCTCCTCAGCTTCCTGCGTGACTCAGGCCCAGCTGCTCCCCCTCCGGCAGCCACTCCTCCCAAACTCACCCTGAGGCATCCTGAGAGGATTGAGAAGAATGGGGGTAATGAGAGGGGAACATTTTTGTGACCCCAAGATGTTTGAACATTTATTTGGTGCCTCAGTTTCTCTGTTTGCAGGTGAAGGGAACTGACAACCTGCTGAATTGGGGCTGGGGACACGGGCACTAAGGAGTTTAGAGTGGGAACAGGACACCTACCCTAGGGGCTCCCTAACCAGGGAGAGGCCTGGGCTGCCCTTTTTATTAATTTTTTTCTTTTATTGATTTGAGAGAGGGAGGGAGGTATTGTTTTGTTCCACTTGTCTATGCATTCATTGGTTGATTTTTGTTGCTGTTAATCCTCACCCGAGGACATTTTTCCATTGCTTTTTTTAGAGTGGAAGGGAGAGGGACAAAGAGAAACATCGATGTGAGAGAGAACATGGATTGGTTGCCTCCTGCATGAGCCCCGACCAGGGCCGGGGAACCTGCGACCAAGGTACGTGCCCTTGACTGGAATTGAACCCGGGAACCCTTCAGTCTCAGGGTCGATGCTCTATCCATTGAGCCACACCAGCTAGGACTCATCCATTGATTCTTGTTATGTGTCCTGACCAGGGATTGAACCTGCAACCTTGGCGCATCAGGATAACACTCTAACCAACTGAGCTAACTGGCCAGAGCCTGGGTTGTCCCTTAATTTGGGAAACATCCATATGGGAAACATCAATTGGTTGCCTCCTGCGTGCACCCCAACCAGGGATCGAACCTGCAACCTGGGTATGTGCCCTGACCAGGAATCCAACCCACCGCCTTTCGGTGCCCAGGATGATGCTCCAACCAGCAGAGCACCTGGCCAGGGGGGGCGGTCCCTCTTCACTCTCCCCATCGCCCTGGGACAAGAGAGGAAGGCGAAGTCAAAATCCTTTTATCCCCCATCAGGAGTCAGAGATGACCACACAACCTCAGCGCTTTAGGTTTATTATGCTGTTTCGCTCTCCTCACATGCAGCAGCTGTGGCTTCCTCCACATCAAATCTCTTTCCAAAGAGTAGATTCAGGCCTCCACACAAGTTCTAAAGGGTCTGGGACTCCAGACTCTGTCCGTTAGGTTGGCCCCTCCTGTGTTCGGAGAGGCTGGTGGCTCCTGCAGGTCTGTCACATGACTATGCAAACGCTCAGAAAATTTCCTCGGCATTTGGGACCCTGGTGTTCTGCAGCTCCAGCAGCCGCCCCACAGCCTCTGTCAAGTCCCGTTCTCCAAGCCGACGATTGTCTCGCGTCCGAACGCTCACTGTTCTGTTGCTCTGCTCTTTCTGGCCAACCACTGCAAGTAGAGGGGGGTCGGTATCTCAGGGCAGATGTAACCCACCTGGGGTCTCCCTTTGCTATGCAGAAACTGAAGCGATCTAACCTAAATCTTTAGAAAGGGTGAGAACAAAGCCCAGATGTGGTACGGGGACGATATTTTACTGGTTCTTGCCCTTCAGGTCCCTGCTCGTGCTGAGGAGATAAGAAGCTATTTCAGGTCAGGAGCCCAGGGGTCAGCCAGAGCAAGACAAAAATCAGCTGACCCAGAGGAAGTGTGTGTGCACCTGTGTGTGTGAATACCAGAGAAAGGGGAAGTGGCAGTGGTGGAGGCTCGGCGAGTCCACGGGGCTGTGGGCAGCTTGCTCCAAGCGCTGGCAGCACGAGTGGGTGTGCAGAACTAGAGAATCAGGTTATCTGGCTGAGGACGGTCTGCTCCTGGCTTTTATTGGAAAATGAAAAAAGGAACAGGCAGAGCTATACTTGTCTCCATAAGGCCTTTCTCCTCATCCAGGAGGGCTGACTCCATCTAGGTCTAGAATAAACAAAGCTAACTAATTAAGGCCTTATTAACCCTTCCTGTCCCTTTCTCTCTGGCACGCCCTTGGTGAATTAACCTAACAGACAGCGATGAAGGGTCAGAAGAACACTGTTCTGTGGGTCAGAGGTAGCTGTCGGGGTGAAGAAAACTATGGTCCAAATGGCTCAGGCATCCTGAATCCTGGCTCCTGTCCAGCTCAGGAACTGAGCCCCAATTAAGCCAAATATGCAGATGACCAAACTTAATAAAAATGAGGACAGTGTACAGGGCGGGTGCTTGAGCTGTCACTCACCAAACTGAAAATTGTAGTTGGTGAGCTGGGCCCCGCGGACTCTCCGGCTGAGGGTCTGCCCGGAGTCAGCGTCCAGGTCTCCGACCAGCCCCGCCGCCTGCAGGCTCTGCTGTACCTGGGCAGAGGTTTGGCGATAGGAACTTAATTTAATGGAAGGTTGAGGAGTAGAACAGTCTGATACCAAAGCCCCATCTGTTCCCCCTTCCTCTGCCTCAGGGCTCTTGGGGTCTCACAGACACCCCTCCTCACTGTCTCCACACGGAGGCCCTGCCCTCGCCCCGCGGCTTGTCTGCCTCCTGCTGGAGCCCAGCCTGCAGACTCCCTGGCCTGCCTGCTTCTGGCTACACTCTACCCAACCAGCTGCTCGACGCGGGGCCAGCCCAGAGCCTTACTTCTCTCTAGAAAGCAAAGGAAAAGCAACATTTATCCAACCCCTTTTTGTGCTCTGTTGTCAGCCTTTCATGTAAGCTGATTTAATGTCACACATCTCCACCAGGAGGGACCAGTTTGTTTCTCAGGTGTGGAATTCCCAGCACACAGGCCAGCAGCCATCTGAGCCCAGCCTTGTGGTTCCAAGTGCTTGCGCCTCTCCCACCCCAGGTGGTCTCTTCCTAGGCATTTGCTCAGGTTCCTATTAGTCTTGCTTCAGCCCTGTCCTGACCCCCAACTCCTCACCTCCCTGGCATAGTCCTCCTGCTCGTTCCCCACTGGGATGACCATCACCTGGAATGGGGACAGCCACAGCGGCCTGTTGGGAGAGAAGAAGAGGACAAATGACTCATTCTGGCTCTGACCATGAGGGTGGCTGCAGCGAGCAGACTGGAGCAGGAAACAGAAGCTGGAGCCTGAAGGGGCAGGGTCTGGGGCATGCACTGTCATGCCTGACTCAGAACAGAAGTCTGGAGTCGGGGGTCTCACCATCTCCCCCCACAGCTCTCCGCCAACACTCCCAGCATCCTTTCCACAGAACCCAGAACTGCTCGGTGAATGAGGACTGGACGCTCTGGGGCCCCGGCTCGCCTAGAGGGAAAAAGGAAAGTGGATGGAATAGAGGAAGTAGCACAAATTGTGCAATCAAGATCACCTGCCGCCGAAACCGGTTTGGCTCAGTGGATAGAGCGTCGGCCTGCGGACTGAGGGGTCCCGGGTTCGATTCCGGTCCGGGGCATGTGCCTGGGTTGCGGGCATATCCCCAGTGGGAGATGTGCAGGAGGCAGCTGATCGATGTTTCTCTCTCATCGATGTTTCTAACTATCTCTCTCCCTTCCTCTCTGTAAAAAAAAAAAATCAATAAAATATATTTAAAAAAAAAAAAAAAAAAAAGATCACCTGCCAGTTCTAATAGAACTATTCAGGCTCAGCAGGGGAGGGTGTGGAGGATTGGTTACTTTCAGGGCCAAAGGGAGAAGGGGAAGCTGTTCTCCAGTGATCCCATGGGCAGCCGCGGGAAAAGGGAACTTGTCCGGACAAGGCTCTGTACCCTTTGTACTGGAGGTCAAATCTCAGGGGCAGCTGGAAGTCAAGCTGGATTGTCCCGCACTGATGGGGCCGACCCAGGGCATCATGGAGGTGCACGTCAATCTGGAGGAGAGAGGGGAGGCCTGCGAGAAACCAGAGCCACTGCCACCCCCTTTCCACCTACCCATGCCCCAGGCTGCTCTGAGAGACTGTCACCCAGCTGTGCCAGACTCAGCGGGGACTCCGGCAGGGACTCAGTGGTGTTATATTAGGGGACACCCACATCCACATGACTGACCCATCCACTCCCTGGTCTCTCAATTCCTCGAGCGCCTCATCTCAGAGACCTTCACCCACACTGTGGCTACAGCCTTGTCCTGTCCTTGCCCAGAATGGCTGCACCTCTGGAACGGTCCACCCTGCTCTGATACGTCTCTTGGTTTTCTAGCTTTGACAATTACTCCTGCTAGTAGCTCTTCAATGTCCAGGTTCCTTAATGCTTCTTTTTCTTCCAGTTCACAGGCCCCTCCCGCCTTTGATTCTTCCCCAGGCAGCTGTACCCACTCTCCCAGGTTCCCGACATCATTGTTCCTCCATCACATCCACATGGCAAACTCCCCTGGTGGCACCCTCCCCTCCCACCTCCTTGGCTCTTAACAGAACGGCTCAGCGCTACCCAACATGGCACACACCACACAGATGCAAAACGACTGACGCCACCCACCTCCCTGTTTCAACCTCAGCTGGACCCTTGCTGCCGCCCCCAAGTCTGTGGCTGCCTTGACCAGCTGTGTCCTGTTCTCAAGGATTGTCAAGCTTTCCCTTCTCTCTTCAGGGTTCACCTCCCTCACTGAAAACTCCTCTCCCCCATTCCCATCTCACCAAATGACTCTTTCCCCTATTTCATGGAAAATTCAGACAATGTCTTGAGATGGGAAATGTTTCAAATCCTATAACCACACCTATGAACTTCCTGCACCTACCCCAGCCTTTCTGTAGGCCCCAAAGAATGGCAAAGGTTGTTCCTTTGGTGGAGGACTCTCAAAGCCACACTTCAGTAGAACTTCCCTCACTGAAACCCCTTCCACAACTTCAACTCCTCCCTAACCCCAACAGGCACCCTCTCATTACAGCATTTAAAATTCTCAAGTCTCGCCCTTCATAAACATTTTGACGACTCAGGCCCTTAGTAATTCTCTTTTGCCTGTGTAACAGCCAAAGTTCTTGAAAGAGTTAGGTTCATTCATTCCCTCCCTTCCTCCACCCTCACTCTCCACTTTACCAAAAATGGCCTGCAAAACCTAACAGCCTTGAGCTATGCCTTCGCTCTGGTCTTTCTAGAAACCCAGCTCTGCTCTTTTCTGTGCCAGACAGCGTCCTCAAGGGGCAGGCGCAGTGCAATTCAGATGACCAATCCACTGGGCCCAGCAATGTGGCTTCTCGCTTGTTCACAGCTCACTGCTCTGCCTCTTCTTGGGCTGCATGAAGCAGCAAGCTTTTACCAATATGCTTTGCTGGCAAGTGCTTTTACCAGAGCTGCACCAAAGGTTACCGCACTTGCAGTTGAGCAGAACATTCCTGGCCCGAGCTTGTTAGAGAAGCTGCCACTACCTGTTGTACCCACTCATCTCTGTCAATCCTAGCCTGTTATGATGAGACTTTTCTTGTCTGTGACTCTCCCTGCTTCATGCTGCCACATATACAAAAAGGTTCTTCATGCAAAGGGTCACATAGCTTGCCTCTGTGGGGGTCAAGCCTCGGTAAACTAAGCACTAACCAACAGGACGTTCTGAAATTCACTGCTCCTGAAATTCACTGCTCCTGAAATTCACTGCTCATAACAAAATACAGGGTGGGGCACAAGTGGCTCACAGTTGTTTGTAAGGCACATAAAACCCACTTTTGCCCACACGGTATACTATAGATTTCTTATTCTTCGATATTCCTCTTGAAGAAACCATATTGTTGGACCTTGTTTAATTAATTCAGGATTATTGTAGAATTCATTAATAATGAAACCTGTTTGCCCATTTGTGAGAAGACACATCCAGAGCACTGCCTTCATAAGCAGACTTGCACCAACAGTTGTCTATTTTAACATGTAGCTAAGTTATATATAAGTTAACATTATTAGCAGCTGGTACTTTTGCTAGGGGTTGTTAATTCCAGGTGTGAAACTGACCTCACGTCAATTTTCATAACGTATCTTAATGGAAAAATAACATTTTCCTGGCATGTTAAATCAAGCCTTTAAAAAAGTTTCCAAGAAAATTTTACTGTCCTGGGTTGTTAATGGTTAAGGGAGTTTGAATGGTTAAGGGAGTTTGAATTTTGTGATAAATGTATCATTTTTTTTTAGATCCTGCTGTGCCTTTATCATGAAGTACATTTATTTGTCTTATAAAAATAGCTCTAGCCCTAACCGGTTTGGCTCAGTGGATAGAGCGTCGGCCTGCAAACTGAAAGGTCCCAGGTTCGATTCCGGTCAAGGGCATGTACCTTGGTTTCGGGCACATCCCCAGTAGGGGGTGTGCAGGAGGCAGCTGATCTATGTTTCTCTCTCATCGATGTTTCTAACTCTATCCCTCTCCCTTCCTCTCTGTAAAAAATCAACAAAATATATTTTTAAAAAATAGCTCTAAAATTTGCTTCAACCTAATTGGTAACCTGAGTTTATATCTAGCATGAATTCATTATGGTATTATTAACATATATGAATTCAGTATGTTTTGAGGCAGTACTTTGCCATTCATGACTTTTTTATTTTAAGTTATTTTTTATTGATTTCAGAGAGGGAGAGGGAGAGATAGAAACATCAATAATGAGAATCATTGATCGGCTGCCTTCTGCACACCCCACACTGGGGATCCAGCCTGCAACCTGTTATGTGCCCTGACCTAGAATTGAACCATGACCTCCTAGTTCATAGGTCTACACTCAACCACTGAGTACACTGGCCTGGCTATACAGTTTTTAAAATCTTTATTACTTGTATGATTGGAAATGTTTAAAACATTGCAAAAAATTTTATAATGTAGTGGTTTTAATAACCAATTTTTTTCTGTCTGCATGTAATTCTGATTTCTCAAATACAATCACTGGTAACAACCAACCAACCAACAAAAACTAACAGCCTTTTCACTAAACACAGCAGATAAACTTTTCAGTTCTCTCCCCTCCTCCCCGATTCTTTCACTTCTTCCAACTCACCACGTGAGTCAGTTCCCACCCTCCCCCAGCCTTGCCTCCACTCTCCCTCCTGAAACACCTCTTTACTTGGCCAACAATCACGTTTTGCATTAGAAAGAGTCCTGCAGGAAGCCTTTCCGACCCTCCTGAATCGCAAGCTCCCTTAGCGCCTGCCACCCACAGTCCTCACAGACAGTAAGTCCCATGGGGGCAGGGACTGCATCACTCCTCTTTATACACAAGTTAAAAAAATTCCTTTTTATCTATTAAATACTTAATAAAACAAAAAATGAAACTCTATCCAAAGTCCCCAGCTTACCTTAGGCCCATAGAAGGCACCATCTCCAGGGTGGAGGTCCCAGGGTTCTCCAAACCCTTCCAGGGCCTGTTGAAGGACCTTTAGAGGGAGTGAAACAAGAGGACTGTGAGCAGCACATCCCTCCAACCCCGCACCGAGCGCCTCCACACATGCCTCTCCTGAGGACCCTGACTCCCAACTGTCCCCCTTCCATCGGAGAGGGGTTTACCCCCGATTCCCTACCACCTGCTCACCTGCTCAGCCTGGTCCCAGAGGCAGGGCTCTCCCAGGAAGCCAGCCGGCCGGGTGGACAGTGCCAGGCGGAAGGAGAAGCCCAGGACAGCATAGACAGAGCGGAGGAAGTCCAGGCAGCCCCGGATCTCTGCTTCCAGCTGGGGACGAAGTCAGGGAGGGAGGGTGTGAGCTAGACAGAGCTCTGGGGTGAGGGTGGTTTGGGGCAAACAGAGGGCAAAAACAGAGAGGAAAGTTGGGGATAGCACGTAGCCGAACGGTAGTATCTAAAGAGGGCAACTGAGGTCAGGAATGTTGGTGGCTCATGGGGGAAGGGCGGAGGTTAGAAATGCCTGATGGAGGGGGGAGCCACCTGGTCCGGTGCACAGAAGATGTGAGCATCATCCTGCTGGAAGCACCGCAGCCGGGTCAGTCCTCCCAGGCTGCCCGAGGCCTCGGCCCTGTGAAGGGCACCAAAGTCTGCCAGTCGCAGGGGCAGCTCTCGCCAGGATCGGGGCCGGTGGGCGAACATCAGGCTGAGATTGGGGTGGGAAGGGGTCAGTGCCACAGGGAGAACTAGCTCCCGAAGACTCTCCTCTGCCCAGTGGGCGTGCTTCCTCTCCCTGCACCTTCGTCTAAGGACCCCTCCGGCCTGCCGTGGCCTGAGTCCTGCCAATCCCCATCATCACAGTCGGAGCCCTGTGTGACTCAAAGGGATTTTCTCAATAACAACAGACATCATTTACTGTGCGCCTGTGCTGTGACAGGTGCTGAGTTGGGAAAAAAACCTTAGGCAGCAACTCCAAACCCCTGATGGTACCGTAAGGACACTGAGGCTTAGAGTGGTACAATGATCTTCCCAAATTCACATGGTCAGCTAGAGGCAGATTCAAGACTCCAATCAGGTGCCCAGTACTCTTCCCAGATGCTTCCTGTCACTTAATATTTAGCAGCCTGGGTGCCTGGCCTCAGCCCTGGAGGACCCAGGCCTCTGGCTCCAGCTCACCAGTGTGCAGGGCAGTTCATGGGCTTGAGGGCGAGCGTGTCTGTGGGATGGCTGGTAGAGTGGTCACTCTGGGAGCTGGTGGGCCTGTCAGAGCCTGGGGACTGCAGGGCAAACATGTCTTCCTGATAATGCTCCCAGTGTCCCGACAGTTCCCAGAGTTTCGTAGAAAACAGTATGGGTGTTTTTACTTCTGAGAAACCACGGCGGGTGTACTCGGCCTGGAAAGGAGGGGACAGACATGGAAGGTCAAAGTGACTGGGGGAGGGAAAGGGAGGGGGCAGCTGTGTGATTCTCCTGGGCCCTCAGTCATGCTGATCACAGTCACAACCTACTAAATACCATATTAACTCTCTATGTTCCCCAATGTAGACCACACATTTCTAGTATCTCAATAAAAATCACCAGCACTTTACAATATTTATGTTTATGCTTCTAATCCCCCTTTTAACACTTGACTTCTTCTAGGCCCCCAGCCCCTCCCTGGTCTTCCTCCCTGGCTGGGTCCCCCTTACCCTGATGAAAGACACCAGGGCATTGTGCACCCTCGTCCCCCGGGGCAGGAAGAAGCAGCTGCCGGGACTCAGCTCATGGAAGAAGAAGAGCTCCTGTTCCTGGTCGGGAATGGCAGTGTCACTTCACGGGGGGAAGCAGGGGCTTTGGCACCAGAGGAAACAGGGTGGAGCCGCTCAGTCTGCTGGATTCTGAGTCTGCTCCCAGCGTCACAATCACGTTCCTTCACCTTGTCCCAACCCTTCCCATCGCCCCCCTCCCCAGTCCCTGCACCTTCCCGATGCGCCGGTGGTCCCGTGACTCTGCCTCCTTCCTCCATTCTTCCCAGGCCCTCAGCTCCTCTGCTGTGGGGAAGGAAACCCCGGACACCCTCTGCAGCGTCTCGGGGGCCCCTGAGGCCTTCCATAAGGATGACGAGTTCTGCGAGGGGCACAGGGAGTCCATGGGAGGATGAGGCTGAAGCCACCCGACCTCTCTGGCAAACCTCAGTGTGAGCTTCACAGTTATGCACCACTTTCCCACCAACACCACAGGCTGCTCCTTCAGACGGCGCATGTGATGCTCATAGCCTTGAAAGTGCCGGTTCTTGATTTCTACATACGTCCCACTCAGGCCTAACATTATCCTGAGCAATCTCACTGCTGCCTGCCAGCACCCCCGGCCTTCGTTCCTCCCCTTCTAATCAATGATTGCTCAGGAGGTTAACCTGAGGATCTGGTCAAGTGTCATCCACCCACCCCCTTACCAACCTCCCACACTCTTCCCTATCTCTGCCCATGAGATCACCTGCCTCTGCTTGCCCTTTCCTGGAACAGTACTAATAAGAAACAGCCTGCACTTTATAGCACTTTTAACTTTCCCTCAAACACTTCCTCCTGCATTCGTTGGTTCTGGCTCTGGGTGTGGGTTTACTGGCAGGAATTAACCGTCTCTTTCAATAGATGGGGAAATAGGTGAGGAGATGTACCCAGGCCACACACATCCTTAATGGCAGAGCCAGGCTTTCAGTCCGGCGCTTTTTGTTCTACCTAGCTGCCGCTCCCCTCGCCCTCTGCTCCCATTCTAATAACTCACCTTGCCCAGAAACAGAGTTTTCATAAAAGACACGCCCTTGACTTAGAGTATTCCCCCCGTGCCTGTCGAACAGTATTCCCCATCTTCTCTACCCACAGGAGTCGGCCGTGTAAGACCTTGTCCAGCCTGTCCACGCCCTCCCACCCCGTCTCCCTTAGCGTTGATGTCCAATTATGGAAACTGAGTTGGTTCCTGTGTCCAGGATCTGCCATCAGACTCCGTTTCTAGAAGGCAGGGACTAAGTGTCTTTCTCCCTCTGGATTCCCTGCTCACTGTCAGAGCACGGATGGGGCTGAGAGAACTATCTTCCCAACCCCCCGCTACTCCAGTGAAAACGGGAATTTCCACCTAACCCTGTCCCCACAACTGACCGTGAGCAGCTTCAGCCCTCCAATCTGTCCAGTATGCCGAAGGTGGGGGCCCCGGCAAAGATCCACCAACATGCCACACCTGGGAGGAAGAGGGGCCATTAGTGATCTCCAAATTCCCGAGTTTTTAGTTTTCTCCCTCTCCTGGCCTTTAGCTGACGGAAAGAGGAAGTAAAGAAACGTGTTCCACAGAGAGAGCAACGGGGGATAAAAATCAATTCCCAGTCCCCTTTCTTTTTCTGGAGCAACAGATTAGCTTCTGTCTCCTTTCCCTTAGCCCCCTCTGGCCTTGTCAGTGCCGCCCCACCTCCCCATTTCTCCGTCTTGACCACTCTCACCCATAAACTGTTGCTGTCGGACCCGTCACTTTCTCCTCAATCAGGCGGAGCTTAAAAGGGTTATCCTGGAAGAAGGGATGAGTGAAGACAAGTCTTTATCCCATCACCTCTGGGACTGACGAGGGAGAGCCACCTCGTCCCGCAGGCCTCTGGTCTTCCTCCTAAGACTGTGTGTTTCCAACCCACCTTGAAGAGCTGGCGAAGCTGATCCCGGGAAGCCTCTAGCCTCCGGAAGGGCTGAGCAGCAGCTGCAAGTTTTTGGCAAATTCGCTCCAAAACAGGCAGCTCTGAGCCCCGGATAGTCCTGGGAAGATGAGAACTGGTTGGTTTGCACCCTCTAAGAAGCATCACCTGGGTGGCATACCTGTTGGCTAGGGGGTGAAATCCTGCCCTCCAGAAACATCTAGAATTATTTGCTCTAACAGGAAATCAGGTACAAATTTCATAGCTGGAGCAAATGCTCTATGTATGAAATTAAAAGTTGAGTGCAGCCCGAACTGGCTTGGCTCAGTCAGCCTGTAGACTGAAGGGTCCCGGGTTCGATTCCCAGGCACATGCCCGAATTGCAGGTTCCATCCCCAGTAGGCGGGGCATGCAGGAGGCAGCCAATAATGATTTCCTCTCATCATTAACATTTCTCTCCCTCTTCCTTCCTCTCTAAAATCAATAAAAATATATATTTTTTAAAAAGTTGAGTGCAGGCAATCTGGATGGACAAAATTAAAGCAATAGTAATGGAGAATGAAATAAAAGTTGAAGAACTCCTAAAGGCTAGAGAAGGTGTTTCAAGCAGAATTAGAAGAGAAAGAACATGGACTAATGGAGAAGGTGGTACTAAAATAACATATCAGGCCTGGAGGCCCTTCCCCCAGCTTGCTCCTCCAAATTGAACATGCCCTAGACCCCAGAAAAGGGCCTCAGAAAACACTCCAATAACAGGGTACAACCTTTCAGTTATAAGATGAATAAGGTCTGAGGAGCTAATGCATAGCATGGTGACTATAGTTAATAATTTTGATAATTCTGTATTGTATAGTTGAAATTTGCTATTTGCTAACAGACCTTAAGTGTTCTCACAATAAAAAAGGTGAGGTTGTGCCCTAGCTGGTTTAGCTCAGTGGAAAGAGCGTCGGCCTATGGATTGAAGAGTCCCAGGTTCGATTCTGATCAAGGGCACATGCCTGGGTTGCAGGCTTGATCTCCAGTAGGGGACGTGCAGAAGGCAGCCAATCAATGATGTTTCCCTCATCATTGATGTTTCTATCTCTCTTTCCCTCTCCCTTCCTCTCTGAAATCAATAAAGATATATATTTAAAAAAAAAAAAAAAAAAGGTGAGGTCGTCCCAGCTGGTTGCTCAGTGGTTAGAGCGTCAAAGGGGCTCAGGTTCGATTCCTGGTCCCAGGCACGTACCTGGATTACAGGTTTGCTCCCCATCTCCAGTGAGAATGTGTGCAGGAGGCAACCAGTCCATGTCTCTCTCACATTTATGTTTCTCTCTCTCTACCACTCCTCATGAAAAGCGATGGAAAAAATATCCTCAGGTGAGGATTAACAAAAAAACAACACAAAAAATGTGAGGTGATGGGTTAGTTAACTAGATTGTGGGAATCCTTTCACAATGTATACGAATATCAAATTATCACACTACACACTAAAAATACTACAATTTTGTCAATTATACCTCAAAAACACCTGGGGAAAAAGGTGAAGTCTCACAGAAGGAACCATCATTCTCCCCCTTCCTTGCACTGCTCACCGTTCCTTTCCCAGGAAGAAATCATGGTAGAAGCCACACTCTGTGCTGGGCCCTCGGCAGAGGACAGCCCCTAGGAGCTGTTCAGCCGCTGCCCCCAGGACATGGGCGCTGGAATGCCAGAACACCTGGTTCACAGGAAAGAAGTTCGTGAGTCCTAACCTTCTCCCTTACCCCCTCGCTCTGGATCCTCTCCTCCAAGAAGCTGGTGGGAAACCAGTATGGCTCTTCTAGGAATAACTGTCAACCACCCAGAGGTGGTGACCATTACATAGTGACAAGGAAAAAAAATAGAAAAGAAAGCAGAGGTCAGTAGAATCGGTGCACAGAAGAGCGTACCCTCCTACCCCACTCCTCAGGGCTGCTGGTCAGAGGAAGCCGGGCAGCTTCCTTTGCTCTCCTGTAACATCTCATAGGGCTTCAGAGTAAGCTACTCTGGTAAGACTGCCTCTTAAAGGCTCCGCTCAGTCTTTGGGTCCTTTTTCTTGCCCCCAGCCCAGGAGTCCAGTGTGATGCAACCACTGCTTTCGGATTTGGTCATTTGTAAATAAATGACATGAGAACTCAATTTTTCTGCATCCTAATACATGAGGTCCACATTACCTAAGCTGACATGAAGAGGACAAAATGGGGACGAGGCGTGGTGGTTATGCTCAGTTGTGGAAGCCACGTTAAAATTAAATATTTGCTACAGATCACTTATACTGGGTATCTCAATATCCTCCTGTTTTCAGCTTATTACTTCTCCCTTTCACTAACACAAATGATGTCTGCCTGCGAGAGACCTAGGCTGAGTAAAAACTCTCATCATAAGTTTCCAGCTTAGCTAGGAACAGTTAAGCCATCTGCAGTAAGTCTCCCTCCCAAGTGAAAATGGAAAAACTCAGGCAAAAGAAATGTTAGGAACACCCACTTAAATATCTCAGTTTAGCAGCCACTGTATTTGTGACGAAGAAGACACTTACTGCTTTCCCCTCTGCAGAATCAAACGTCAGAAATCTGAGGTCAGAATCTGTCTCCAAGGGCCGCTCCAGGTCATAAGGTTCCCCATTCACTTGGGCGGCCACTGCAGTATTTGCCAGGGTTGAACTTCAACAAGGGGGACGGGGTGGAGACAAAGAAAATGAGAGGGTTACAACCCACCTGGAAAAAGAGGGACTCAACTTGCAAAGGGGGACTGTGTTACCAGAGCAGTAGAACCTACTGTTTCTCCTCCCTCCTCCCCCGAGGACAACAGAGCAAGGACAGAGGCTCTGAACTAACACAGATAAAAAACCGAACCGGTAGTTAAAGCATCTTGATGGCGTGGAACAGAAACAGCAGAGTTTCGCTCTCTGCTCGGGTGCAGAGGGCGCAGAGGGGGCAGAGTGATACTGGCAGGTAGAGATGGGGCCTGGTACCTGATCTGCTGGGCCAGCTGGTAAGGGGTTGTGGTCCATGCCACGGCCTCCACTCTCCGTCCTCCGGGGAGCGCGACCCTAATAGTCCGGGGTTCCTTCTGTGCCATGCCTGCTAACCTCTTCACCTGCGCAGCCCATAGCTCCTCAAAAAGGCCAAGCCGCTCTACCAAACAGGGTGGAGGCGCCGGCACAGCTGCCTGGAGGGAAGGACGTTAGGAGGCAACACAGGTCCCATCAGTTATTCCTGGGATTGGGGATGGTGGGAGATGAGGGCATTGAGGTGGCCGGGGTCCTAATCTCTAGTCTTTAAAGCAGTGGTTCTCAGCCTGGGCTGCACATTAGAATCACCTGGGAATCTTTTAAAATCCTGATTTCCGGGCCTCGTCCTCCGGAAATTCTGTTTCTTTGTTACTCATGTTGTGGCCCCACCTCATCACAAAGAAACAGAATTTCCGGATGGGGCCCAGAATCAGGATTTTAAAAAGATTTCCAGGCGATTCTAATGTGCAGCCAAGGCTGAGAACCATGCTTTAAAAGGAATGGATGCTCCAGGGCCCTACGGTAGGAGTCCTGGCTCCGCCGGCGGTTGACCCTGGGAAAAAGCGCTTCAAACGGCGGCCGCAGTGGCTCAGCGGTTGGGCATCGACCTATGAACCAGGAGGTCATAGTTCAACTCCCGGTCAGGGCACAGGCCGGATTGTGGGCTCCATCCCCAGTGTGGGGCGTCCAGGAGGCAGTCAATCAATGATGCTCTCTCATCATTGATGTCTCTATCCCTCTTTTCTCTCCCTTCCTCTCTGAAATCAATAAAAACGTATTAATTTTTAAAAAAGGCCAGAGTAGCCGGTTCAGAACTCAGGGCGGGAGTAGGGCGGGAGCAGGGCGGGTCAGGCTGGGTTGAGAACCTATACCTTGGGCTTTGGGGGGTTCGGAACTTTGGGGTACCTCAAGCGCCGTGTGTAGCCCGCAGGCTTGTAACCCTGGGAGCCGGAGCCGCCGCCACCTCTGGTACAGCCCCATGTTCCTCCGGTGCTTACATCCTCAACCGAATGATCCCCTTCTCCCTCAGGGGATTCCTCATTGGCCCCTGGCCCGACAATACCCATGCCTATTGGTTACTACAGCTGCCACTCTAGCCTGGAACCACCCCCAGGAAATGAGAAGAGGTACGTCCACCCCACACAGCAACAGCAGCGATGTGGGTGGTTCCGGCCAATCGGAAGACTTACACGGTTACACCGGCAATCCGACACCTGCAGTTTCAGCCCAAAGTAGCAATAAGAGGTCCTGAGGGTTTGAGGACAGGAGCAAGAAAACTCTGGAGTGAGAGTGGGAGAAAAACGGACCGGAAAGGGTAGTCAGTAACTTCCAATTAACCACGTATGTATTTTTACATAGTCTTTACTAGCAAATAGGAAACACTTAAGAGCATAGATTTGAAACCAAACGGACCTAGTGTAAATCCTGAATCTGCCTGCCATTCACAATGTAATTCTGGATAAATTATTTATTTTTCTATGCTTCAGTTTGCTCATCTATGAGATGGGAATAATAGTATTGCTCCCAATTGTTGACGTTTATTTTATGTAAATCATCTAATATAATGCATGGTATAAGGCAGGGGTCCTCAAACTACGGCCCGCGGGCCACATGCAAATACAAATATTGTATTTGTTCCCATTTTGTTTTTTTATTTCAAAATAAGATATGTGCAATATGCATAGGAATTTGTTCATAGTTTTTTCTTAAACTATAGTCCAGCCCTCCAACGGTCTGAGGGACAGTGAACTGGCCCCCTGTTTAAAAAGTTTGAGGACCCCTGGTATAAGGTAATGGGCAACAGTAAGGACAAACCACTAGAATAAATTAATATAACAGCTTTAAGAGCTGGAGCAGCCCTGGCCGGTTTGGCTCACTGGATAGAGCGTCGGCCTGGGGACTGAAGGGTCCCGGGTTCAATTCCGGTCGAGGACATGTGCCTTGGTTGGGGGCACATCCCCAGTGAGGGGGGGTGGGTGCAGGAGGCAGCTGGTCGATGCTTCTCTCTCGCCGATGTTTCTGACTCTCTGTCCCTCTCCCTTCCTCTCTGTAAAAAATCAATTATATATATATAATTTTTTTAAAAAAAAAGAGCTGGAGCAGAGCATCTGCAGAGAGCACTTCTTGGAGTCCCTTCAGACTCATGGTGCTTAAGAGGGACCTAGGAGACCTCTAAATCTTATAGATGAGAAATTTACTAGTAAAGTCAGAGAAGCTAAGTGATTTAAAGTCAAACAGTTTAAGTGCTAATTCTGGATTTAATCCAAGTCCTGTGCTTTCCACCACTGGTAATAGTGTTTACTTCAGAAAGAGGTGCCTGACCCAGAATCTTGGCTCTCTGCTTCCTACGCAAGACCTTTGCCTCTCATCCCCATTCTGGCTTTCAACTTCCTTTATCCTTCTTTTCTCTTTCCATACTATATCTAGGATACAGGACTAGGTATATTTATTTTCTTACACAGTAAAAACAAAGTATCAGTCAGATTTTAGTCAAGTGAGAGGGAAAGTGGACTTGGAGCAGCTATGAGGTTCTCAGTGATGCCCATTAGTGCCCTCACCTGGGGGTGGGGGTGGTTAGAGTTCGTGCTCAGGTTCCCAGTGGTGATGGAATCAAGGACTGAGGAGGAAGAGCTGTCAGAAAATGCTGTTTAATCTAGGTTTCCGGAGGCCAGAGGTTCTGTCTGGGAAAGACAGCAGTTGATCTGAGTCACAGGCACCATTCTAGATCTTGGCTCCATCTTCTTACATGTTAGACACCCTGAAATACAAAAAGAAATAAGACTGTGGAAAAGGGATATCACGTGTGTGTGTGTGTGTGTGTGTGTGTGTGTGTGTGTCTGGGAAAAGGTAAGTGAGGATTTATAAGTGGCATTCACAAAGTGTGAAAAGAGGCAGAATTCTTTCCATAGCTCTGCACCAAAAAGGACAGGAGTGTTACATTGCAGGTGCTCAATAAATTATTGAATTAAGAATGTACCAATCATTGTATGAGTTGAAACTCCAAAGGGTACATATACTGACACACATTTTTTAATCATTCTACCTTGTCCTTTCTGTGTGTGGAGAATAGAGAGATGATGGAATAAGTAAGTTCCATTATTATGGCAGCTTCCTATACTCATCCCTCAAACATTTACTGGCTACTCACTACGTGCAATGCACTGAGCTGTGTGTGGGATGCTGATCAATCAACAACTACATCATCGCCTATGTAACCAGTGCTGCAATGAAGGAAGGAATTTCAAGTTATTCAATTTCTCCTTCTGTCGCAAGCAAGCCAGCAAAAGCAAGCTAGCTAAGGCCAATTCGTTCATTGCCGGTTCTGCTACCATTTCTGAACTATGCCCACTCTGTCTCAGCCTCAGGGAATTTTAACCAGTCAGCCTGCCTGGGAAGCATCCCTAAAATTGCTCTTATTTCCATACAGAGTATCACTGAACACCTACTATGTGCCGAGTGCTTGTCTTCACTATCTTAATTCCTAGAAAAAACCCTGACAAGTAGTAGCTCTTCTTATGCTCCCTTTATAACATGGAAATTACCCTCAGAGAAGTCCCACTCTCTGAATCCAAAGCCTATATACTATGCCATGCTCTGCTGCCTCTGAGACACCAGAAGAGTCGAGTCAGAATGCATCACGTTTGGTAGCACGGCTCCGCTTGCTCTCCAGGTACACTGCTTGGAGCGTTTGGGGCCCAAAAGGCTTTAATATATAGGTTGGAGAGAGGAGTCCAATAAAAAGCCAAGGAAATTTTTTCTAGCAGACTAAAGATAAGGAAAAAGAAGTGTTCAAGAAATAATGCCAAGTTTCACAGAAGTCCAGGGAAAAGGGAATCCTCAGTTAAGGGTATCCTAGACCCCTAATCAAGTTTTGGGAGATTCTCAGTTTTACTTCACTTTAGACATCTTAAAGTGCGCTAAAGCGTTGAGGTGGTATTGTTGTTATAATCTTATATATAAGAATGCTCTCCACTGAAGGTAAAGAACATTTCCCACTTATCATCAGATGAACACATACTTCCAAATCTATCTTAGCTCTTAGAAGCAAAAATTCCCTGCATCAAAGAGACAGAAAAGATATTGGAGGTAAAAAAGATAAATTTAAGAAGATAAAATATATAAAGGTTTATATCATTGCCACCAAATGCTTTTGAGGCTACCCAATTAGCCAAGTGTCTAAAGGTACAGCGGGTGGTATGGGGAGTTTTGGTTTATTAAAAAGCTTTTTCCCTTAGTGATAAAGATCTAGGTTGGGGCCAAGCTTTTTACTGTAGCATTGTTTAAGATGCCATGAAGAGAGAAAAAGTTCAACCAAATTTGCTGAGTAAATAAAGGGGGGAAAGCTTCCTATTAGGAGCATGGAAATAAGTTGGACTTGGCTTTGAAAACAAAGCCTTGGGTGCACCTAAATTCTCTAGTTCCCTTCCCCAAGACATCTCCTGAGTCTATAGAAGAGAAACAAGGAAACAGCCACTTCTACCCGCCGCCTCTTCAACGACCCTTCAAAGGAAAAACAGAGAAGTCTCCCAAACACAGGAACCAGTGCAGGGATGTCAACTGAGGTTCAATGCTGACGTAAAAAACAAAGGAAAGATCAAAGTACTCCAAAAGAAGGTCCTAGACACATCTACAGAAGGCAATTAAGGTCCACTCCCCAGTAACCAAGATTTCAAATCCATCCATTACTAGTCTCTGTTGCCTTTGGCAATGCCTGGCTGCCTAGGAGATATGGGGCCTGAACTGTCTTGTGTAGGTGCAAAGAATTCCTAGCCAGGGGAGGGCAAAACTGAGGCACAGGGTGACACCCATCTCCTGTCTCTCCATGCATTTCAACTGCGTTACCCCAAGAAAAATGTAAGAGGTCTCAAGTCCTCACCTCTTTTCCACAAATTACGCAGCAAAGTAATTCTCAAAAGTAAGGGGAGCCCTTGCCCTAACTGGTTTGGCTCAGTGGGTAGAGCATCGGCCTGCCGACTGAAGGGTTCCAGGTTCGAATCCAGTCAAGGGCACGTATTTCAGTTGCGGGTTTGATCCCCCAGTGGGGGCTGTGCAGGAGGCAGGCAATCAATGATGTTCCTCTCTCATTGATGTTTCTCTCTCTCTATTCCTCTCTAAAAAGTCAATAAAAACATATTAAAATAAAAGTGGGGAGGGAGCCCTTGCCAGGTGCACCAAAAGATTTGGGGTTTGATTTCTGGTCAGGGCACATACCTAGGTTGTGGGTTCGATCCCTGGTCAGGGCGGGTATGGGAGGCAACCAATCTGTTTGTCTCTCACATCAATGTTTTTCTCTCTCTCTCTCCCTCAAATCAATAAACATCCGTTGGTGAGGCTTAAAAAACACATAAGGAAGTAATAAGAAAAATAAGGACGTTCTGGAACATTGAATTTGCTACAAACCCCAACAGATCCAGGGTGGACTGGTTTAGCCAACACCCCTTTGAGTCAAACACAAAAAGCTGGGGCCTGAATTTGTCCTCTCTGTTGGCACTGCTCACCAGCCCTTCCACCCACATCTGTATTCGCCACTTTTGACTCTGGCCACAGTGAGCACAAAGGGCAAGGAAAAAAATAAAGGAACCACAGGTAACTGCAGCGTCAATCTCTACATAGATCTCAGCCTTATCCCCTTCCTCTCAAACGCATAAACATAGGAGGTTCCTCCTGTTCTCCCCCAGCAGTCAGAATTTGATGGTTTACACTGCACTTGACTTGCTCTTTTAACCTGACGCATGCAGTTTTTTCTTCCACGTGGGGGGAGAACAGGATGTTTACTGAGGAGCCCATGTCTCTCACGCCCCTGTAGCAGCTTTGTCTAGGCAGCCGCAGTGAGTTATTACTCAGCAATTGTGAGCAGCAGCTGACCGGACTTGTCTATACAGTTACTCATTAACAAGTATGAGAAACACCCCAGTACCCTAAATCCATTCGGATGGTGTTTGTGTTACTGTATCTACATACATGGGGGAGTAACTCATCCCTCCTATACCAGACTGGCCTAAAAACAATTTTGGGGGAAGGATCCATTTCCAACATGCCCAGAAAAGCCAATGAGAAAGTCTAAAAGCTGTTGCTTCCATGAGGGTGGAGACAAGAATCAGGTGGGCAGTCAAGGTCCCGAGGGGACAAGGAAGAAAGGGTGAGCCAGGTTCCAGCGGCAGTCAGTTCAGCGGTACACCCTCCCTCTGGGTGTGCTCCCAGGCCGCTGCTATTTCTGAATTTCTGGTGACGTGTCTAGCTTCACATAAGCAAGGCTGCTATTTAGAGCCTCTATCCTGCCAGTGACCCAGGCCTGATCTAGATGCCTGCCCGTGACTCTCTCTACCCGAGAGCCCACATTCCATTCTTTAAGCCTCTGTGGGTTACGGAAAAGGGATGGGGCAAGAAAGAAGGGCTGTGTGGTTTCTGTAGGACAGATTGCTAATATGCAGCAAAAAAGGGTAGATGTGGGTACAGAGATGGCCTGAGGACCCGTCATCTCTCCAAATCCTTAGCTTGCTTTACAAATGCTTCTTTGCTCACAATTGTACTTGTTGGAGACAAACACAAATAATTATCCACACAGTATAGCCCAGGTCACCACCAGCCACTCCCTGAACATCTTTGATCTCATCCCACCCATAATCCCTTTCCAAAACTGAATTACACAAAGGATCAAACAAAACCCACACGGCCATGAGTTTGAGAGATTCAGATTGCCTTCAGAGACACCAAGTGCAGAAGTCAAAGGGGACAGGTGGACAAGATCAATGTGAGAGGGGAAGAGCCAACCACACCACAAAGGAAACCATATTTTATTAAACTGGAAAACAAAAACGTAATATTGGAGACAAACAGACTTAAAAAAAGAAAGGAATGGCTGGAAGAGGAAGGTGCACATGGTCACAGGAAGGGACGAGATGGGTGGTCTGCGGTATCTGTGTGAGCCTCCGAAGTGTGCAGGCACACCAACCATGCTTTCCCCACACACTCAGACCAAAGCCAATCCAATCATATCTTCAGAGATGTATCCAGGCTTTTCTTTTTGCATTCTGTAGTTGGTTTCACCTTCAGCCCTGGACAGTCATGTAGGGTCTTTGCTGGAGAAAATGTCGATATTCCAAGGACAGGCCTTCGCCACAAAGCAGCAGTTTCAGCTCCTGGAGAAGTTTCCTACTCTTTGCCCTCACCAGAGAAGCCAGAGGCCCTTGGCTGAAGCCCCAAATCTCAAAGAAAAATGTCAAACCTTGAGAACTAGTTATTTTATTAAGCGATAATACACATTTCAAAAGGATTTCAATGTTGTTGCCTCTAAAGCATGTACTTGTTTTGTTTTCCACACTGAACACGTGAGAATATCATAGAACATCTCTAATTTTAACAGGCACCCCCGCCCATTCAAAAAAGGGGAGGGGAGGAAAAAGGGGGGAAAGCAGTAATTTACAGCGGCTTCAAAACAATAACAGCTGAAGCTTAATTCTGCATGAACCAGTAATTTCAGGAAATAGTGAATATTCTGCAATGAGGAAGTCTAGCATATTCACATTATCTAGTTAGGTTTGCTGTACCATATATATCACAAACATTGTATCTCTGGGATTGGAAAGGATAAAAGTCCTACTCTCTGATCATTTTACCCTCCCTGGAATCAAACCGAATTCTACTTACTCTCAACATTTGGGAGGGCAGAAGCAGGGAGCGCTTCCCTCTAAGCTCACTGAAGAGTAAACTTACAAACTACTTAAGGACTCTCATTTCTGACGCTGTATCAGAGTTTTAGGTGGTGCCAGTGTACTCACAATCCCCACTAACTCTCTGTCTGTGATTTTACAGTGAGCACCAAAGACCTTAGTAACAACTTCGCATATTCTGCTTTCCTGTGAATCATGTCCTTTCCAAGACACACTATGTTATGCTTTCTTTAAAAAATATCTTGTTTATTTTTTTAAACTCAGGTTGAAATACAAAAGTCAGAGCATGGGCACGGAGTTTTAAATCACAGACACAGAAAGAATAAAACCCCTGTTTCATGTTATGAATACCAGAATTGTCTTTTGTTTCACTATATCACATATGTACATTGTCGTCTTCATTTACTGCTGTAGACAAGAGTTCCTTAAAGTGAACAACTCAAAGTCACACAAATCCTCACTTCCATCCTAAACAAGCGCTTGGAGGATTTTGTGGCTTAAAAACAAAACAGCCCACAAAAGAAAGCCAGCCCTTAAAAGTCCATCTTTAAAACTGTACACGGTCTTCCTTTCATGTATTAGCCATCATACTTTTGAGGACAATTTCTCTGCCCCAACATTCAGGAGGCCACTTTCCTAACATCCCCATATTTTCTTATAAAACCAAATGGTCAGAGAGCCTTTTCAAGTAAACACTACTATTAGCTTAAACAAGAGCAGCAGAAAGAATTCACATTCTTTTATTCTAGAATGAAAAACATCCCCCTTAATTTCTGCAAAAAAAAAAAAAAATTCTATTTCAGTTGAGTCAAATAGAATTCCCCCTCCCCACCCTCACTGCCCTACTTATAGGTTTTCCTAAACAAATGTCTGAGGACTCAATGTAACTATACTGTTTCTTTGCTTTGCTACACTATATACCCCATCCCACACACAAGGTCATGGTATCATGCATTTTTGGTGTGGGAGAGCCACAGGGCAGAGGCTTGAGAGGGTCAAAGGAAGAAAGAACAGTTAGTTGGCCTAGGACCAGAAATGCATTAGGGAGATGAATGACTTGCAGCACCCTAACCACAGGACACATAGCGAGCCCAAATAAATAACATGGAATAACTTACAGAGAACCCCCAAACTATGACACACCTGGCTTAAGCTGTTCTTTATCTGAAAAGCAAGTTTGAGACAAAGCATCACCTTCTGTCACTACAGTGTCTTCTCCCCACCTTTGAGGTTTCACTGCAGGAATCCAAAGCAATCCCACTTCCTGTAGTTCTATACTAACCTGGAAGAAAATAGGAAACTTACTAGGATTCTCTAAAACACTCATATTGTTTTACTCATCTAGGTGGAGTTTACCCGTGTGTGTACCTTAGGATAAGACACTAAATAACAAATAGTAACGCAACATTTGCTTTTCAATGTCCCTAAAATATAAAGATAGAAACACTCAAAGTGCTGTGATTGTCTATCCCCCAGTACTCTCTGTAGAAACACAAATAAGAAGCCTTTCAGTTCAGGCAGAACTTTCTATGTGAAATGACTAAGAGCAGAAACATCCTTTATTTCCTACTGGGAGTGGGAAGTGAGGATAAGGCTTGAGCCTTGATATGTGATGGGCAGCTACTGTGGAGTGGGGTAATTTGGATTTCTCATGTCCTCCAGTTTCCTCTGTAAAAACATGTCTAGTAATACTCACTTGTTACTAGGACACATCTGAAGAGGTGTAATATAAAGAATGATGCTGTTGAACCTTCTTTGAAATAAACACCAAGAATGGGGTGAATACAGGAGCACGGCAAGGGGAAAGGAAAGATAAAGACAATGCCCTCTCCCTGGTAGTTAACCTTTGCTGAAATATGCCAACAAGTATCACTTACGTTAGGGAGGCACCAGGGTAAAAAACGTCTACTTCTTACATGAAAAAACACAGGGACAATAGTACAGTTCCACCTCTGTGACAACTGTCAACTGGAGCGACTTTCTGGCCATAGCAGAAGCGAAGCTGAGAAAGCCAAGACAGAAAAGCAGGAAGAGCTGGGTGTCAGAGGAGCGGAACTATCTCAAAAACGGTGCCACTCTCTCGTTTATGAAGGATGGGCAGGTCACATCACACTGTTAATAGTCCCCTTCTCTAACTCTCTATTGTAATTACTCCGTATTTTAACCTCAAAATATATTCAGCCTGCTCTCTTCCATTCCAAAAACAAAGAGGAAAAACGTTTACTAGGACAGAAGAGCACTCCTCAGTTGCGGCCTGACAGTGCTGTGGAAAGGCTGCCTTTTGTGTGGTGGTTAAATTAAGATTTGAGGAGAAAGGTAAAGAGCTCAGCTTCCACACGCCTTTTGAAACAAACAAAGCAGAACAGCATGACAGCGCTGAGCTCTCCCGCATTTCCTCCCTTGCAACATCTCTTGGCTGTCAGCAGGGCACAGAGCCACAAGGAAGGGAGCCAAGCTGGTTACAGCAGTTAGGGTAGCTGCAGAGAGAAGGGGGCAGGAACCCTTCCATTGACTACTGATAAGCCAAACCCAAAATAACATCCCAACATTGCACATTATTATCTGTTCTGGTGGAAGTTTTATTTCAAACGCAGTAATACTCTTCAATAGATGGGGTAATAGCAGATTTGTTTTTCTTCCCGTCCCTCAAACTCCCAGCCAAAGGAAGTGGCTTTGGTTGTGTTCCTTTGCCTGCTCCCCTCCACCCCCTAAAATACAAACAACTCGGGGAAGGTAGGTAAGTGCCGTGGGAGGGAGGACTGGATGGAATAGTGAAATGTAAGCATATATGTACGACTTTTTACTTTGGAAGGGAGGCCCTTGGTCATAGAAAAATAAATCAAAGGAGGAAAAACAAACAACAATAAACCAAACTCCTACTTCCAATGCTCTCTCGACTGTTCAAAATGCCTTTCCCTTGGTCTCCATCAGTACCTGGGAGGGAAGAATGGGCGTTTTGGTGCAAAGAACGGAGGGCCCCTAACAAAAGGTGGCCTGGGTCTCTTTAAACTGTGGAAAGGGTCTCTGCCGAGAAAAGGTTCCCTAGGCCGAAAGTCTGGCCGGGGATTCCGCAAAATCATACCACTCCGGTTGATGATGTCTCTGTGTGAGGGACCCAGGGGGAGGCCACCGCTGCTGTTGCTGCCTCCCCCACCTCCTCCATGGGCTGGGCCCAGGTGCTCCAGAGAATGGGAGGGTAGGCTCAGGCTCTCACGTACACGGCTAAGGCCAGGGCCGTTGAGGTCCCGTTGGGTGGGGCCCCCGTGGTCCCTGGGTCCTGGGAGCACCCCAAAATGATCAGCCAAGGTCCCTTGGAGGAGAGAACTATGGTCCTTGGGAAATACTGCCACTGCTCCTGCCACTCCGTGCTCTGCCAGTGGTGGGGCTGGGAAGGGTACAACCCCAGAGTGGTCAACAGGGGGAGGTGGGGGTGGAGTAGAAAAGGGGACACCACTCCCACCACTGCTGCTATGCTCCCCAGGGGCTGGAGGGGGTGGGGTGGGGAAAGGAACTCCGCTGTGCTCTCCAGGAGTGGGGGGCGGGGCAGCATGGGCCAAGGCGGCCTCCTTTGTGAAGGGGTTCGAAAGATCCACAGAGGGTAGATGAGCGGGTGCTTCTCGAGAGAAGACACCACCACGATCCTTAGGAGGGGCGGGCGGGGCAGATGACGGCCCCACTGCCTCTCTTTGGAAGGGTGTCCCATGTTCCAAGGGGGATGGGGGAAGATGATGCTCAAATGTTGAGTTGAAACTGTTGGAACGAAAGCTGCCGACACTTTCCTGAAATGGGGGTGCCCGTTCCTTGTATGGTGCTGCTTTAAAGCCAGTGAGGCCTCCGCTGCCCCCACCCCCAAGGGATGCCAACTCAGAGGCACTTGAGGGGCCATTGTCAAAAGAGCTGCCTGAGGTGCTCAGATCAAACCAACCCACCCTTGAAGCCTCTCGCCCATGTCCTCTATTTCCCTTCCCAGGAACTCGGACGGACTCTACGGTCTGTATGGGCTCCCCGGACATCCTCCTGTTGGATGCATTGTGGTAACCCAAGGTTTCTATAGGGGCCCCCTTTTCTTCAGTGCTGTCAGGCAAGTCTAAGCAGGAGGAGGAGACGCGGGTTTCTATGCGGTGGTAGTGCTCTTCTTGCTGCTGCTGCTCAGTGGTGGTCAAGCTGGGCTGGGTGAGGTTTGAGAGACTGACACCTTCATTTGAAGCGCCCTTGCTGGGGGCCTGGACAAAATGCTTATCATCTGAGGGCTTTCGTGAGGCGTTTTTAAGCATATTCTTAAACTCAATCGTCGACGTGGTGGAAATGGTGGAGGCCAGGACTTTCTCCACGCCTGATGTGGGTGGATGGCCCGTGGGAGCAGCAAGGGTATTCTGCGGAGAGAAAAGGGAACGATGTGGGACTGGGTGAGGAGAGTCTGGGTACTGCTTCTGTGGCACAGTGAGATGCCCAGTGGTAGATTGAGACAAGCTATTGTGGTTGGAGTCAGGGGTGAAAAATGAATCATTCTTACTCGGTGACGGTGACCGGTTAGACCCAGATTCATTCCCTCTTATGCTGAAGGCACCAAACAGCCCAGGGGAAGGTGAGAGAAGGTCACAGTTCTCACTAGAGTCCAGGAGGGCCCTTACAGATGGAGGGAAGGCAGACTTTACCCCAAATTCTTGGGCCCTGTGGCTGTAACTGGACAGGATTGGGTGGTAGTCGGTGGTCTCAGAGAGCTTGCTGGATTTCAGGATAGACTTGGCTGGTTTCTTCTCTAGGTTCATCATGGCAGAGGGTGGAGGCCCTGAATACTCAAAATCTCGGTAATCCTCATCTTCCTGGAAAGAAGTATCTGGATAGAACTTCTCCTGTGAAGAGTCCATCAGGGAAGATGGTCTCTCCATTCCATCAGAAGGCTGCTTATAGGATGATTCACTGACCAGGCCAAAGGGTCGAAATGTAGGTACAGAATTGGAGAGCTCCCTGGGGTAGCTTTCCTCTCGCCCGGGGGGTGGTGATCTTGTACTGCTGGGTGTTGAAGAACCAGGGCTAATGATCTTAGAAAGCAAGGACATGGTATCTACACTGCTGGATGTGGGCTTGTCCATCATCTCATCCTGGGTGGGCGTCCCACTGCGTTCATCCCGCACAGGGGTTCCATCAATGTTGTCAACTGAAGTGCTAGTAGGGCCACGCTGGAAGTCTGAGGGATGGCTTTCTGCTGGGGCACTGGACCCCAAACTGCTCAGGATTGGGATGTTTAAGTTTAAGCCACTGAAACCAGGATTACCTTTTAAGAAGTTATGGATTTTCATTTCCAGGCTTGGGGAGGTGGACTCGGACTCCAGCTTTGGCTTGGAGCTCTCTGAAGATTGGCACATGGCAACTTCAGGAGGTGGGGCAGCAGGGCTAGTATTGTGGGTGCCTGTAAACCCCAGAGAGGTGGATGGCAGCTTGAACGTAGTGCTTGGAAGCCCTGGGCTTTGCCCAATTGAGGCCTTGCTGACTGAAGTTGAAGAGACTTCAGATGTCGATGAATTAGGAGAATAGTTGAAGCTTTTGGGAATAAAGGATTGGGTATTGGAGGGTAGATTTCTTCCTTTTATGTTAGAGACTGTAGTGGTATTGGCAGGGGAAGCTGAAGTGCTCTGGGATGCAGTTTCACTGGCTGGAGCTGGGTTCCCAGTAACGCTCTGAAGTAAAGACGACAGGCCTGTAGAAGCAGAGATTAGAGGAGTTAAAAAGAACAACTCCCTGCCTTACAATAAACAATTTAGGCCAGTTGGATATTCTCTTTCATTCCAGTGGGAACCAGATGGACATTAAAATGTGAGGCCAAAGGAAATCCTGACTAAACAAGCATTTCTGCTAAATGTCACAGAAAACACTGGACTTACTTGCCAATATAAAGAGAGCAAATCACTGAGATGTTTCTAGTGCAGTCATGAAACAAGCCCAACATAGCACAATGAAAGGCCACAGGAAGGGGTAGATTTTAGTGTCAGAATCATTCACAGTTTAAACAAGACAAAGCAGGAAAAGAAAGAAAGCAAAATCATTCTTAAAATAACACTTTAAGCCAGTATTTCTTTTTCTTTTTTTGTTAATCCTCACCCGAGGATATTTTTCCAATTGATTTTTAGAGAGAGTAATTGGGAAGGAAGGAGGGAGAGGAAGGGAGGGAGGGAAGGAGGGAGAGAAACAACAATGTGAGAGAGACAAATGGATTGACTGCCTCCTGCACACATCCGGACTGGGGCCTGGGGATCGAACCTGCAACCCAGGTACGTGCACTTGATCAGAATCAAACCCATGACTCTTCCGTGCTTGGGCCGGCACTCTAACCACTGAGAAACACTGACTAGGGCAAGTCAGTATTTCTTAATGTTTGATCTATGAAACTGTTTCTCTAAATATTCTTTTTTTTATATAATTTATTTTTATTGTTGACACTATTACCGATGTCCCCATTTCCCCCTCCTTTGCCCAGCTCCACCCAGCCCGTGCCCCTTCCCTCTGGCCATCACTATCTAAATAGATATTCTATCCTTCGTTTCCAACCTCCATAATTATCTCTAGTAAGTTAATATACTTTGTTATTCTCAAGAGAGAGATAAGATATGCAAACTGCAGAAATATATTTGAACCAGGGCACTTTAAAAAGAAGCATCTTTTGCTATCTTTTTGGGGAAACAATGCTCTAAGCCAGCAGTCGCCAACCTTTCGGACCTCATGGACCACCAGTGGTCCTCGGACCACCAGTTGGCGACCACTGCTCTAAGCTATCATTTTTTGTTGTAAATGTAACAATAATAAACATATAAACATACACCACAAACACAAAGCTAGATCATCAAAGGCTCTGATCTTTCACAAGAAAACACACAATCACCACCTTATAGCGAGGAAAACTCAAGGAATTATTGTTGACAGTGGTAAGATTCAACCCTACTTAATGATAGACAAAACCTTCTCAGAAGCCATGAAATAGAATTTTTTGGGCAAAGGCTGAAGTCCATCAAAGCAAATTGCTCCTGTAGAAATTTTTTTAGAAAAACACAACAAAAAGATAACAAGTCTTATACATTAAAATCATATTTTGAAAAATGTACCCACTTTCTAGTCATAAATGAAAACTTGTATATACTCCAACCCAAGCTCATAGCTTTGTTATACACTAAAAGAGCTCCTTCATAATGATATGGTGAAAGAAAATAGTTCATGAAATACTTCAATTAATGTTTCTTCAAAATTTTAATTTTAATCCATATTTGCTAAGAGATTTAAGGTCTGAAGAATTTTTAAATTAATCCTCACCTGAGGACATTTTCTCCATTGATTTTTTAAATTCTTTAAAAATTCTTTATTGTTGAAAGTATTACATATGTCCCCTTATTTCTCCCATTGATGCCCCTAGCCCTCCCCCCCATTGATTTTTTAGAGAGAGTGGGAGGAAAGAAGGGGGAGAGAGAGAGAGAGGAAGGGAGAGAGAGAGAGAGAGAGAGAGAGAGAGAGAGAGAGAGAGACATCAATGAGAGAGAGACACACTGATTGGTTGTCTCCCGCACATACCCTGACTGAGGCTAGGATTAGAACCTGAAAAATACCCTTGGGTGAGGATTAACAAAATACAAAACAAAACAACCACAAAAAAAACAAGAAATAATAAAAAAAAAAGAGATACTATTCAGATTTCTGGCAATAGGAGAAACAGTTTTGTGCCACTAAATATTACTTTTCTTCAATCTTTTTTTCTTAATACTCACCTGAGGATATTTTTTCCATTGCTTTTCAGAGATTGGAAGAAGGGAGTGGGGGAGAGAGAGAGAAATATTGATGCGAGAGAGACACATCGATTGGTTGCCTCCCGAATGTGCCCTGATCTGGGGCAGGGAACGAATGGACGACCCAATTACGTGCCCTTGACCAAAATCGAACCTGACACCCTTGGGTGTGCAATCTGATGCTCTAACCACTGAGCACACTGGCCAGGGCACTTTTCTTCCATCTTAACAAGCCATACTCTACAGCAGTGGTTCTCAACCTTCCTAATGCCACGACCCTTTAATATAGTTCCTCATGTTGTGGTGACCTCCAATTTCATTGTTACAAATTGAACATAATTAAAGCATAGTGATTCATCACAAAAACAATATGTAATTATATATGTGTCTTCTGATGGTCTTAGGCGACGCCTGTGAAAGGGTCGTTTGACCCCCAAGGGGGTCGTGACCCACAGATTGAGAACCACTGCTCTACAGCAAGCATGTCAAACTCGCAGGAGTTTGACATGCTTGCTCTACAGTCCTTTGCCCACTGAAGTCATTCTTTTGTGTTGAAAATTTGCCAATACGGGCTATGAGTGACATAATCAGAGCAAAGTTCTAAGAGATTTTCTTTATAGTCTTAAGGAGAATTCCACTTTCTCTAAAGAAATGAAAGGTGACGAACTGCCCTGTTATTCCACCAGTGTTGTTTTCTGGGATTCCCACTTCTCATTTTGTCAGAACACACCTAGTTCTGCCTGATGAGAAAGCCCACATGATCTTGTTGCAACAATTTCCGGGGCGAGGGTGGGGGGAGACAAAAGCTATTTTTGTTCCTCTTGGTTCTCTTGCATTTGCCCATAAAGCCATGCAGACTCCACATGCAATGGACTGATGGACTGCAGAAAGAAACACAGCTAAGCTGGCCTGATGCTGGACTGGGCTCAGCTCTAACATGGAAAGGAAACTTTGGACACTGGCTCTGATTTTAGCTCTGCTGAACCCCCAGCTACACTTCTATGACTGGACTGAGGAAAATGGGACCTTGAAATTCAAGGAATTAATTCCATGCAAATAAAAAAATCACTCATTCCCCCATGCGAGTCTCATAAAATTCTTTTTTTCAGGATAGCATGAGAATTCCACTCCCACAATCAACAGTTGGAGACGAGGACCTCACCCCTCTGGTAAAAGAGAGCAAACCACGATGGGACAGAGACCGGGAGATTGAAGACCCGGAAAGCACAGCATCCCTCCCTGCCATTGCCATTTCCGTTTCTCAGAAAGCTGGTTTGCAGCCTCTGGACCTCAGAGGGTGAAACAGCAGGAGAAGAACCTGGCCTAGATCATGGTTGCAGAGCTAAATTACATTCCCCCATCTCCTTTGCAGTGAGACCTGGCTGTAAAACTGAATGTGAGCCACGGGATGAGGGTGGAGCTCCCCACCTGCAGGCCTGGCTCATACACCACTCTCCCTGCACAGCTCCCCCTCCTCGGTCCTGGCTGTCTGGCTGGAATGGCGCCCATTCCCAGGGCAGCCACATATCGAAGATGGAAAAGTCACAAGATGCAAAGAGCCTGGGTCTCTGAATCATTGCCTGGAGGGGTGGCATCAACGAGCGCTCCCAGATGGAGAACAGCTGCATCAGATGTATGTAATGTTAGCAAGATATAAACTTGTATTGTGTTAAGCCACTGAGACTGGGGAACCATCTGCTACTCTGACCAACTAACAAGAACTGTTACTGAATTTGGTATACTGCTATAATACAAACTTGAAGTATTAAAAAAAAGAAAAGCTTTTTCTTTAAGATATATCTATCCAAGAACCTAAAAAAAAAAGCTAAAACAAGTGAGTTCAAGATTTTTACTATTAATTATAAGCTAGAAGGGAGAATCATAAACATGATGCTAATCTCTAAAACTAATTATCTCTGAAATTAGTAGTGTAAGATGTGCTATAGTATTATCATCAATTCTTTATTGCTGGTCTATGAATGGGGATATGAATTATCATTTAGTACTATTTAGTTCAGCCCTGGCTGGTATGGCTCAGTTGATTAGAACACTGTCCCTTAGACCAAAAGGTGGCGGGTTTGGTTCCCCATCAACCTGGTACATACCCAGGTTGTGGGTTTGATCCTCATTCAGGGCACATGTGGAAGGCATTGATTGACATTTTTCTCTCACATCAATGTTTCTGTCTCTTTCTCTCTCCCTCCCTCCCTCCCTCCCTCCCTCCCTCCCTCCCTCTCAACCTACCTCTCTCTAAAAATCAATTTTAAAAATCGTATTTAGTTCAATGTAATAAAATTGTCCTATATCTTAAGACAAAGTTCACTATAATATAGTGCTTGGCTGATCCACTTACAGAACAGTTAGGAAATAAAATTAGTAGATACCTGTAATGTTCTCTATTCATATAAAGCAGAGTTCCTCAACCTCAGTACTACTGGCACTTGGGGCTGGAGAATTCTTTGTTGTGGGGCTGTCCTGTGCACTGTAGAATGTTCAGCTGCTACCTGGCCTTCATGCATTAGATGCAGCAGCATCCCCACCCACCCCAGTTATGACAAACAACACCTTTAGGCCACTGGCAAATATCCCCTGGAGCTTCCTGGTTGAGATCTAGTGATATAGAGTAAATCACTAGGAAGATACTGTTCTGGTATCTGTAATTAATGCATAATTATACTGAGATACTTGTGTTGGTAGCTGGAGGGTCTGGAAACAGACAGCAGGTTAAGTTTATGAAAAAAATACTAGAAGCGAACAGTTTTAAGCCCAACCCAGGTAATTAGCAAAGCTGAAGAGAGGTTCAAATAAGGTAGAGACTATATGTAACCAAAAACAAAAAGACTCACTACATATCTATAAATAGAGGCCTCTATAAAACAGGACATAAATGAGACAAACATATCTCATAAGATATTTGATAGCAGAATGACCTTTCTGACTATCTTTAGCTTCGGTTAACATTAAAACACGTAAACCTCAACATATACTAACCTGTACTAAGAGCTGGGATAAATGCAGCCCCTAGGGGTGCCATGGTGTAGGTGAAAGAATACCGGACTCCAGTCAAGAAATATGGCTTTTAGTCTTGGCTCATCACTGAATAGGTAGATGTGTGACCTTAAGCAGGTCACATTACCTCACTGAGCCTTAATTTCCTTACCTGAAAAGGAGGGGATTAGACTAGATGATATTTAAAGTCTCTTTCATCTTTGATACTTTATAATACTACAAATGCCAGCTCACAGATAATAAATATAAAGAGAATAATTAATCAACTATATTATATATTTCACTAGAGGCCCAAAACACGAAATTCGTGCAAGAGTAGGCCTTCCTTCCCCCTGCTGCTGGCACCGGCTTCCCTCCGGCACTCAGCTTCGTACAGAAGGTCATCTGGAAGGACGTCTGGCATAATTAGCATATTATGCTTTTATTATTATAGATGGCTTTGGATTCTTTTCTTTTTTCTCAGAAATGGAGTCCAGGCTTAAGCCTGAGACAAGCACTCGCAGTGCGAGTCCCTCTGGCCATCAGCTTACCTTGCAGGGTAGGGGCTGACTGGGTCTGGGTTTTGGAAAGAGCAGACAGAATGCTCTCTGGGGTGATGTCCACTTTCGAGAGGATATTGGCCAGAGGGTTGTGAGATGCTGTCGGGGCAGGTGCAGGTGTTTTCAGGCCACTGGAGAGGTTGCCAGGGCTTGTAGGCGTTCCTGGAGACGGTCTTGATGCAGGACTGACCCCTGGTGGCAGAAAGATTGACTCAAGCAAATGCAACTCAAAATGACTTAAATCCATGATACTTTCCACTCAAAATTTTTCTGTGGCTGATTCACAAAAGGTCCATATCATGGCTTGTACCCCCCCCCCCCAAAAAATAAATAAATCTAAAAATTACATGAAGATTTGCTTCCATCTAGTTGGAACCCCCCTAAAATAAACGAATAAGTTTTTCTCATATGCAATTCCCTTAGTTTAGAGAGCTCCAACAGAAAAAGACTAAGGAACCTATTCCTTTTTTCTCTACGAATAAAACCTACATCTCAGAGTACTGTAGGTGCCCCCAAAATATTGCTGACTGATTATAATCAGAGCTCCTGCAATTGTATAACTCAGCCACAGCATAATTTTAAGTGATTAATAAGTTTTTGCTTTTGAAATGGCCTATAAAATGAGATTATATAAGCAACCTCCTTTATACTTTTACATTTTAAAACAATGGATTGATTTTTAACATAGGGAAAAAGTATACAAAGATAAAATTATTTTTGATTTTTTTTAATGATCAAAAATATGAACAGGTATTTCACACAAAAAATCATAAGCAAATGAAAAATATTTAAACCACATCTTTAATCAAAAGGATGCAAATTAAAACAAACAACTTTTAAAGATTGAATTTAATAAAGATTAAAACAAAACAAAATAGTTTTGGAGAAGCTGAGGCACAACGGGGACTTTATATAGTACTTGGAACAAACAGTCCATTTTTGGAGATCATTGGTAATTATAACATGAAAGGACTTAATCTAAGTGCTGATTTTTTGGAGAATCTATCTTTTAGAAATAATATATTTAAGTACTTATGAAGAAATGAAATAATTGGGATTTTCTTCAAAATAATCAGGATTGGGTAGGCCATGTGTTTATGTAGTTGAAGATGAGTGATGAGTATGTGGAGGTGCTCTACATACTCATTAAAATTTCAACTAAAAAAAAAAAGCCCTACATTCACATCAACCCTTATAGGAAGGGTTGTGCATAAAATTTTAGCATCATGGTTGTTCATGAAAAACAGTGAAAAATTGGAAACATACTGGATGTCTAATAATTAAAAGGCTTAAATAATAAAAAACTATATAGCTGAAATTTTAAATAGCTGGTTTCAAAACAGTATATGCAATATGCTTCAATTATTAAAAAAAATTATTACAAATATTTAATCTCCCAAAACATTCAGATACACACACACTTGTAAGGTTATATACAAGTAATTTCCTTTGGGGTAGAGTTATACTTATTTTATTCTCTTCACTTACTTTCTAATTTTTCTATAATGACCAAGTGCTGGTTTTATTTTCATATTTAAGTATTACTTTTAGGTAAATTTAAAAAATTACTTTTAATTTTAAAAATTCAACAACAAACAGACTGATGGTTCAATTAGAACGATGACAGTCAGCCTTTTATCCTCTTTACGGGGCTTGCTTACCTGTATTTTTCATGACTGATGTTAGGCTACTGAGGATGGAACTGATCTTTGCCAGATCCACATTAGCCAGGTTTGGCAAAGCCAATGCTGGAGACGGGGACAGAAGGGAAGTATTCACAGGTTTTGGAAGAGGCGAGGTTGCTGTCATGGTCACAGGCACTGGGGCACATGAAGAGGCCTTTGAGATACTTTCTGTTGGCTTTGTAGGTACAGAAGTAGATACAGCTGACTTCTCCACAGGTTTTTCCTTCCTGTCCTCTACTATTTAAACAAAGAGAACAAATATTATTGTATCTTATTACTATCCAGACTCTATTTCCAGTATGAAACAACATGTCCTACTAGTTCCTGATTTGGGAGTAAAAAGCACTATGCTTTATAGAAAACCACTCACTTCATGATTTTTTTAAAAGCCCCACTCTTTATAATTTATGATCCTTCCTGACTTCAACACTTACTTAAAAGAAATTTCCCAAATTCATACTTTATCTTATTTTTAATGATTTGCATCTTCTTAGCATCTGTATATTAAATTTGTACATTTCTAGAAGCATGTTATTATTGGGTACACTTTTGTGTACTGTCTTTCAGTAATGATATTTATGTCATAAATTGTCCTGTCTTTTTTGTTAATCTGAGAGCTTTCTAAAGAGTAGGAACTCTGTAATATACTTTACCGTATTTTTTGTGTGGCTTCCTGACATTGGCCTATTAGGGGATGCAATTAGGCACTAATTTGAAACTGCAATTTTAACTCTTGATGCTTTTAATAACTAAAAGGCTATGCGCTGTATGGATAGCACATTAAATTCAACACAAATAAAAAACTCTCCAATTATTATAAAAGCGGGGGATGTCAGAGAAACAATTCACCAATGCAGGCTAGCTTTTTTTTAAAAGTATTTTTTGTATTGATTTTAGAGAGACAGGAAGGAAGGGGGGAGGGAGAGACGGAGAGGGGAAAAGGAAGAGAGGGAGAGAAGGAAAGGAGGAGAGAAATGTCCCTGTGAACATCCTCCTGGGGACTAAGCCTGCATCCCTGGCATGTGCCCTGACGGGGAATCAAACTGGCAACCTCTGGTACACGGAATGACGCTCAACCAACTGAGCCACACCGGCCAGAGCTATCCAGATTAATTTTGAAAGTGTGGTAAACAAACTGTTGCTTTGGAATCTTGAAGGTTAAGAGTGACAGAGTATAGGGAATTTCAGTATAAGTGCTCCTCCCTCTAGAGCAGTACTGTTCAATAAAAATATAATTCAAGTTACATATATAAGTTTAAATTTTCTAGTAGCCACAATAAGGTAAAATTAATTTTAATGTCTTATTTATTTCAATATATTAATGTGTACCTTTTATACTTAGAGCACATCTCAAGCTTGATAAGCCACATTTCAAATGCTCAACAGTCACATGTAGCTAGTGGCTACCATATTGAATAACACAGATCCTGAGCAATGATTCTTCACCCATGTGGCTTACCAAATCCTGAACTATTGCTCTGGAGACAATGCTTGCTACCTTGGTATTCTACCTTATAAGGATTGAACTATCTTTAATAAAACAATTTATTCATTTTTAGAGCGAGAGGAAGAGAGAGAGAGAGAGAGAGAGACCAATTTGTTGTTCCACTTATGTATGCATTCATTGATTGATTCTTGTATGTGCCTTAACTGGGGATAAAACCTGCAACCTTGGTGTACTGGGACAATGCTCTAACCAACTGAGCTTCCGAGCCAGAGGTAAACTATCTTTTAACATCTGCCTATGATAGATTTGTTGGTGGGGAAATAAAACAGATAAAGAACACGCTGTCTACTAATCACATAAGGACATACCAATAATTTTTGACCCATCATCTTCTACATCTGAGAGTTCCATGTCTTCCACATCACGATTATCTGTTGCAGGCTCAGGTGTGGCAGATTTCTCACTCTCCACAGTTGGTGACTGGGATTCCTCACCTCCCATTCCTTGAAAAGGAGACTCAGAACCAGTCGGGGAGGGGGCATCCATACTTGGGGAAGGAACTGGGGATTCTTCTGGATCAGGAAGGGTTGATTTCAATTGATCCAGCTTTTTCTTTAAATTGTTCACTCGATTAGCAAAGGTTTTGTATGCCTAAAAGAGAAAGAATAAGTTTCAAGTGTACAATTCCATAATACATCATCTTTGTATTGCACTGTGTGCCTACCACACAAAGTCCAGTCTCCTTCAGTCACCATATATTTGACCTCCTTTGTCCTTCTTCAACCCTCCTCTCCCCCACCTCCCTTTCCCTATGGTAACTACCATACTGTTGTCTGATGTACCACTATTGATGTTAACCTTGATCACCTGGCTTAAATCTTATTGATCTGATTATCTTAATTTCCAATGCCTTAAAGCTGTGTGTCTTTTTCCTGTTTTTTTAGTCTTGGACCATTCACTGAAAAATCATTTTGGTTGCTCATTCAAAAAACATTATTTTAAAAATGAAACGGAACAGAAAAGATTATAATAGCTTCTGCTTCTGGATATAACTGAGTAGCTTTTGTAGAGCCAGACATATACACATGCATGTGTGCACATATATTTAAATGTACTGAAGAGTGCTGAGACAACCAAAACCTAAGTGACAAACCCTATGTATCAGGGGGAAACCATGAGGAGAGCTAAGGTGCCATTCTGCAGTTACCTTCTCTCTCGGGGTTCTGATACTAGGGAAGGAGGCAAGAATTTAAAAATGCAAGGCAAAAGGACAAGGCAAAGGGTCACTATTAAACATAAATGGTCTGTATAGAAAAATACTGCAGATTTGAAAAGCCAACATTCGATGAAAGAGGAAGGAAAGAACTGGCTCATCAATATGCTATTGTTTTTTCCTTCAAGATATTTGCAAAAGTCTGAAGCTGCTTAAGAGACAATTAAGAAGCCAAGAAGAAAACCTCTGAGAAGCAAAGTGGAGTTTAATGTAGTTTATTAGTGGCGAGGAGACAAGGTTTAGAATTCAGTGACCATCCTAGGCTCTCAGTGGGAAAAACCAATATCCTAGAAGCTGGAATGAACCACCAGAGAAAGACAAAGCCTTGCCCAAACTGCAATTCAGCCTTAAATCAGCTGACTTTCAGATTTGATTAATTTGATCAGCTCTCTCAATATCTTCCTAGCAAAGGAAAGGGTGAATCCTCCCTAGAGGAAGAAAAATCATCTAGAGACTAAAAACACTTTCACATACAATGTCCAACATTCAATAAAAAATCAGTAGGCATGCCAAGAGAGAGGACTAAATGACCTAAAAGAAAAACAGTCACTAGAGACAAAATCACAACAGTTAAAGCCAATACTTAATTATCCAACAAAACCAACAGCTACTGTTTTATATGTTCAAGAAAATAGAGAAAAATCCCCCCTCTTTCCCTTTCGGAACAATTCAGCCCAAAACCCATTAGCTGGAACTTGATGTAATAAGTGTAAGAAAGTGCAGCCAAAATGGGGTGAGAAAAATGTCTTCATGGGAGAAAGGCATTGCACGGGATGTTTGAAGCCCAAGCAAGAAAAAGAGAAAGCCCAGACAGGAGACTGGGAAAGAGACAGACATGTTGGAAGACTGGTTACACACAGGGGGATTGCTCAAATAAGTGATTATATAGAAGATAAAGGGAGCAAGGCTTTACACTGTTAAAAAAAGCAATACAAATGTGGGAAGGAAGAAAACTAGAACAAACCTTGCATGCTGGATTGGGATTAGAGAACTCATGGTTTTCAATACATATAGACAAATCCTATATAATAAAAGGCTAATATGCAAATCGACCAAATGGCAGAATGACTGGTTGCTATGATGCGCACTGACCACCAGGAGGCAGACACTCGACATAGGAGCTGTCCCCTGGTGGTCAGTGTGCTCCTACAGGGGGAGCACTGCTCAGCCAGAAGCCGGGCTCACAGCTGGCAAGCGCAGCAGCGGTGGTGGGAGCCTCTCCCGCCTCTGTGGCAGTGCTAAGGATGTCCGACTGCTTAAGCCATCAGTGGGACATCCCCTGAGGGCTCCCAGAGAGGAAGGGAGAGGTAGAGAGAAATAGAAACATTAGTGATGAGACACAATCATTCACTAGCTGCCTCCTGCATGCCTCCCACTGGGAATCAAGCCCACAACTGGGGCATGTGCCCTTGACAGGAATCGAACCTGGACCCTCCAGTCCGCTGACTCTATCCCAGTGATGGCGAACCTATGACACACATGTCAGAGGTGACATGCGAACTCATTTTTTTGGTTGATTTTTCTTTGTTAAATGGCATTTAAATATATAAAATAAATATCAAAAAATATAAATCTTTGTTTTATTATGGTTGCAAATATCAAAAAATTTCTATATGTGACACGGCACCAGAGTTAAGTTAGGGTTTTTCAAAATGCTGACATGCCGAGCTCAAAAGGTTCGCCATCACTGCTCTATCCACTGAGCAAAACCAGCTAGGGCCTTCCTTATCTTTTCCTAGCTTCTGGTGGTGGCCATTAACCCTTGGCATTCCTTTGCTTGCAGCTGCATCACTACAATATCTGCTTCAGTTGTCACATAATGTTCTCCCTATGTGTCGGTATCCAAATCTCCCTCTTTTTATTAGAACGCCAGTTATACTGGAATAAGGCCCACCCTAATTACCTTATCTCAACTTGATTACATCTGCAAAGACCCTATTTCCATGTAAGGTCACATTCACATGTACTAGGGGTTAGAGCAGGGGTGGGCAAACTTTTTGACTCGAGGGCCACAATGGGTTCTTAAACTGGACCGGAGGGCCGGAACAAAAGCATGGATGGAGTGTTTGTGTGAACTAAAATAAATTCAAAGTAAACATCATTACATAAAAGGGTACAGTCTTTTTTTTTTTAGTTTTATTCATTTCAAACGGGCCGGATCCGGCCCGCGGGCTGTAGTTTGCCCACGGCTGGGTTAGAGTGTCAACATATCTTTTTGGGATACAATTCAACCCATAGCAATTAGCAAGGTAGAACTTTTCAATGGACAAGCCTAGAAGATGTCACATTAATAAAAGATATCAAGTGGAATATTATAGGTAGTAAAATCAAACTTGTGTGCTATTTGAAATAATAAAAAGAGAAGCAAACAAATCAATTCTGTGATGTTGCTTCTAAAGATGCATAATCTCAATGTGATCACAAAGAAACATCACATAAATCCAAATTGGGACATTATACAAAATATTTGACTTATAATCTTCAAACATATTTAGATTATGAAAGTAGAGTAAAAGACTGGGGAACCATTCCAGATCAAAGGAAAATAAAGAGAAATGCAATAAATGCAAATTGTGATTCTAGACAGGATGATTTGCTTTAAAAACTGGTAAATTTGTACAGGGCCTTGAGGATTACATAATAATAGTGTCAATGTATCAATTAATTTCCTGATTAAATAGCTATATGTTATGCTTATGAAGAAGAATATAACTGGGAGGAAATACACATGAAAATATAGGGTATCCCCCAAAAATGTATACACACACTTTTTTATTAAAATACATTTTGTTTTCATTTAACAGCTATCAACTGTTAAAAGTGTGTATACATTTTTGGGGGCACCCTGTATGTGAGGGATGGGGTATTAGCAATTTATTTTCAAACTAGAGGCCTGGTGCATGAATTTGTGCATGGGTGGGATCCCTCAGCTTGGCTGGCTATTGGGGCCGTCTGGCCCAGTCCTGATTGGGGCTGGCCAGCGGGCGGGGACCACGGGAGGTTGGCCAGCCATGGGAGGTTGGCTGTGGGAGGGCACTGACCACCAGGGGGCAGCTCCTGCGTTGAGCGTCCCCTGATGGTCAGTGTGTGTCATAGTGACTGGGGGGGGGGGGGGGGGGGGGGGAGAAGACCCATTTTATGAGTTCCCAAAAGTGATAGGTTTGGTAAAATTTTATTATAATCTATTTCCCATGATCTTTTCCTCCTTTAAAAAAAAAGTTCTGATAAACTACAATATAGTGAAATAAAAAAATTGATATACTTACTACCTAAAATGTTTTGAAAAGTTAATATTTTCTGGAGAACCAAGATGGCGGCATAGGTTAACGCTGGAGTTTGCTGCTTTGAACAACTACTTCAAAAGTGAAACCAAAAAACGGAAGGGACATCACCCAGAACCACAGGAACGCTGGCTGAGTGGAAGTCCTACAACTAGGAGGAAAGAGAAACGCACACGGACACTCAGAGGAGGCGCAGTGCTGAAGTCAAATTCTGAGGTGCTGAGTGCGCGGAGCGGGCTGGCGGCGGAGGGCGCAGTTGTTGTTTTCAATCGGGAGGGAGTCGCAGACTCTGAGCACCAGATCCGGGCGAGTCTTTAGGGACCCAGACTCAAACGGGAGAAGCGGGACTGTCTGGCTTCGGTCAGAGCGAGTGCAGCTTTCTCTCCGAGCTTTGCAGCGGGTGCTGGGACTCAGAGAGGCAGAGCCCCTGGGGACAGGACTGAGAGCCGCCATAACTGCTCTCTCCGGCCCACCCTGTTGATCCTGTGCGACCCGCCCCGCCCAAGCCCTGCACAGAGGCATTTGCCGGATAGCCTCAGGCAAAGGCTAGATTAGCACCTCCCTAGAGGAGAGAAGTTCTCTCACTGCTGACACAGCTGATTCTCATAGCCACTTGGCCTGGAGGTCAAACCCTCCCTGGAATTAGCTACAACAATCAAGATTTATCGATAAGGACTGTCTAGGGCGGGGGGATAAAATGGATACATATGTAATACCCTTTGTAATACTTTAAGCAATAAAAAAAAAATAAAAAAAAAAATAAAAAAAAAAAAGATTTATCTATAAGACTGCGAACAAAGACCACTAGGGGGTGCACCAAGGAAGCATAACAAAATGCGGAGACAAAGAAACAGGACAAAATTGTCAATGGAAGATATAGAGTTCAGAACCACACTTTTAAGGTCTCTCAAGAACTGTTTAGAAGCTGCCGATAAACTTAATGAGATCTACACGAAAACTAATAAGACCCTCGATCTTATATTGGGGAACCAACGAGAAATTAAGCATACACGGACTGAAATAACGAATACTATACAGACGCCCAACAGCAGACCAGAGGAGCGCAAGAATCAAGTCAACAATTTGAAATGCGAGGAAGCAAAAAACACCCAACCAGAAAAGCAAAATGAAAAAAGAATCCAAAAATGCGAGGATAGTGTAAGGAGCCTCTGGGACAGCTTCAAGCGTACCAACATCAGAATTATAGGGGTGCCAGAAGATGAGAGAGAGCAAGATATTGAAAACCTATTTGAAGAAATAATGACAGAAAACTTCCCCCACCTGGTGAAAGAAATGGACTTACAGGTCCAAGAAGCGCGGAGAACCCCAAACAAAAGGAATCCAAAGAGGACCACACCAAGACACATCATCATTAAAATGCCAAGAGCAAAAGATAAAGAGAGAATCTTAAAAACAGCAAGAGAAAGAAACTCAGTTACCTACAAGGGAATACCCATACGACTGTCAGCTGATTTCTCAACAGAAACTTTGCAGGCCAGAAGGGAGTGGCAAGAAATATTCAAAGTGATGAATACCAAGAACCTACAACCAAGATTACTTTATCCAGCAAAGCTATCATTCAGAATTGAAGGTCAGATAAAGAGCTTCACAGATAAGGAAAAGCTAAAGGAGTTCATCACCACCAAACCAGGATTATATGAAATGCTGAAAGGTATCCTTTAAGAAGAGGAAGAGGAAGAAAAAGGTAAAGATACAAATTATGAACAACAAATATGCATCTATCAACAAGTGAATCTAAGAATCAAGTGAATAAATAATCTGATGAACAGAATGAACTGTTGATTATAATAGAATCAGGGACATAGAAAGGGAATGGACTGACTATTCTTGGGGGGGAAAGGGGTGTGGGAGATGTGGGAAGAGACTGGACAAAAATCGTGCACCTATGGATGAGGACAGTGGGTGGGGAGTGAGGGCGGAGGGTGGGGCGGGAACTGGGAGGAGGGGAGTTATGGGGGGGGGGGGGAAGAGGAACAAATGTAATAATCTGAACAATAAAGATTTAATTAAAAAAAAAGAAAGAAAAGTTAATATTTTTTTTTTCTTTTCTTTTTTTTTTAAAATATATTTTATTGATTTTTTACAGAGAGGAAGGGAGAGAGATAGAGAGTTAGAAACATCGATGAGAGAGAAACATCTATCAGCTGCCTCCTGCACATCTCCCACTGAGGATGTGCCCGCAACCCAGGTACATGCCCTTGACCGGAATCGAACCCGGGACCTTTCAGTCCGCAGGCTGACGCTCTATCCACTGAGCCAAACCGGTTTCGGCATTATTTTCTAATATTTACTTTAGATCTTTTAAAGTTATAGAAATGTTATAAAAGTCATGTGCTTTTTCTTTATATCGTGAATTTGACTTATTTCATACTCTGCTCTTTACATCAGTGTTTCACCATAAAATTAACACTATCACTAAAATACTAGAGGCCCGGTGCTCAGGATTCATGCACTGGTGGGGGGCATGGCCTATGGAGATTGGCCTGCTGTGGGAGCACCGCTCATCCTGGTCTGCCAAGTGGCTATGGACCTGCCCTCTGAGTGGCTGCTCCCTGGTCCGGCACCTTCCGTGGAGCCAGAGCACTCGCCTCTCCAGGGGACCCGGTTGGGGGACAATAGCACTAAGAGGTGGCGGAGTGGGCCTCAGTCCCACAGCGGCCACAAACCTGCCTCCTAGCCTTCGGGGTCAGTGCTGTGCGGCCTGCAGGCATCTGGAGGCAGCAGCAGGGAGTGAGGAGGAGCCTGGGGCGAGGAGGCAACATTCGCAGCCTGAGTTCTTGCCTATTGGCCCAGGGTTCACAGTGGGAGCATACTGACCACCAGGAAGCAGCTCCTGTGTTGAGTGTCTGCCCCCTGGTGGTCAGTGTGCATCATAGCAACTGGTTGACAGGTGGCTGGGCTTTTATTATATAGGATATTATAAACTTAAAAAAAGTAAAATCTCCACCCAGTGTGGCTCAGTGGTTGAGCACTGACCCATGAACCAAGAGGACCCTGGTTCAATTCCTGGTTAGGGCACATGCTCAGGTTGCAGTCGATTAATGATTCTCTCTCATCATTGATGTTTCTATCTCTCCCTCTCCCTTCCTCTCTAAAATTAATAAAAACAGTAAAAAAAAACCAGTTAAATCTCACAACTGCCTCCTACTGCTTTCAGAACTTTGTTCCTAACTACCTCTCCAGTTTTACTTATTACTTCCTCATACAAACCCAGCTATCAGAAACTGTTCTCAGGTCTACCAGTTTTGCCATGCTGTGTTATGTTCCCATGCTTTTGAAAATGCTCATCAGAGATTATGAGCTTTCATTTATCTAATGACTGCAATTTCAGAGTTCAGCTCCTTTGGAAAAAATTTTCTCCATATCGTCTACCTCCAGTCCCAAATTAGATAAAAGTACCAATTAAATTTATTCTCACAGTATCCTCCTACTGTAACTTTTATCACACAAAATTGCAATGATGTGTTTTATTGTATTTTCTCCATCAGAGCAAAAGAATTCTGTGAGAACAATGTCTCTTTTCTCTGTATTACACAATACGTGTCACAGAGTAAGTGCTCAACAAATGCTTGCTTAATAGACCTCACCAAGCCATTTTTTGAATAGCCTCCAAAGCAGACTAAATATTTTATATGATTCTATAAATAAAGGGCTAGGGATATAGGTCACTATTCAAAAATTATAAAGTATTTTTGGGTCAAAATGATGAACTGACCATTCCCATTCATGTTTCTCCCTCCTGAGACTCCTATAAAACAAAAAGTAAAGGAATACAAAGGTATAAACCAACAACAAGAAATATACCTGAGAAAAAGATTTCTACAGATTTTCAGACAACAGAATGTGAATGGAAGAGTGAGAAGTGATGAGGCAGGGTGGAGAAAAATGAGTTTAGGAGTATACAGAAAGGGAGCTATACCTAGGAAAGGAGCAAATCTGTCTTGCAGAATCCCTGAGAAACTTTGATCCAGAAAATGATGAGTATAAAAGGATGGAGGAGTTAAGTAGTGGGGTTGAAAAGAGGACAATTCATTAAAAGTGTGAATGCCAAACACTCATACCACCTCCTCTGCAGCCTTCACACTTGGTAGCCAAGGCACTATGTCCCAGGCAAAAAATGTGAGTTCTTCTCTATCGAGTTAAAATATCCTGGCAAAAAGACTCCAGCCTTCTCACATTTAAAGCTCCTCTGCCCAGACTAACAGCCAGCTCCTCACCTACACAGACTTCACTGGTTAAACCCAAGAAGTAGAGAATCCCTCCCTATGGATAGAAAGCCCCTCAATCAATTTTTTCATAACTCATTCTTAACTAGGAATGGACAATGAGATATATGAATTTCGAGGAAAGCCAAAATCATAAAAGAGAAAGACTAAGACAACTAGGAGGGAAAAAATAAAAGTCTACCAGGAAACAAGACAATTCAGGGAAGAGAAAAAAGTTTTAATATCTTCATGGGCACTAGATACTGTATCCATAAAATCAGAAAGGATTGCCATAAAAAAGGGAACACAGAACAAAAAAGAATTCTTAGAAATTTAAAATATGACTGTCAAACATAAAAATATGAAGAGATGAAGCTGGAAGATAAAGTTGAAGTCTTCCAGAAAGCAAAACAAAAAGATCAAGGTTGAGAAAACATAGGACACATTAAATATCAACCTAGGAGATCCAACATGTGATTAATCAGTGTTCCAGAAAGAGAAAATAAAGGAAAAGGAAAGAGAGAAATTGTCCTGGAGTTGAAGAATACCAATCTTTAGCCTGAAAGAGCACACCAAGTAACCCATAAAGAATGAAAACCATGTAGATACATCATTGTAAAAATTTCAGAACATCATGGACAATGTCCCTAAAAGCTTACAGAGAAACAAGAGTCATCCCCAAAGGATCTTGCAAAGACTTCATATCAACAACACTAAAGACAATGGAGAAATGTCTTCTAAACTATGAGGGAAAATGCTCTTCAACCAGTCAAACTATCAAAGCATATGTGAAAAAGAATAAAGACATTTTTAGATATAAAGATTCAGAAATTTCTTTCTTGCAATACCCTCTTTTTAAAAAAATTTATTGAGCCCTAACCAGTTTGGCCCAGTGGGTAGAGCGTTGGCCTGCAGACTGGAGGGTTCCAGGTTTGATTCTGGTCAAGGGCATGTACCTTGGTTGCGGGCACATCCCCAGTAGGGAGTGTGCAGGAGGCAGCTGAATGATGTTTCTCTCTCATCGATGTTTCAAACTCTCTATCCCTCTCCCTTCCTCTCTGTAAAATCAATTAAAATATATTTAAATAAATAAAATAATTTTTTAAAAATAAAATAAAATAAAAATTTATTGAGGATGTGCTCCAGCAAGATGAGAAAATACCAAGAAAAGAAGACACAAATCTTCAAAATAGAGGGCTTATCTAAGAATAAATACTAATCCTAGGATGAGATCTAGAGACCTAAAACTGGATCAGGAGAATGGAAGTTCAGGCAGAAAGGCCTCTGGGGAAAATGTAGATTCAGAATAACTGAAGCGACAGAAAAAAGGGAGGGGGGGTGGGGAGGGGAATATGAAAAGGCAAACAATGCAGGTAAAAAAGAAATTCTATAAGAAAGCCAAATATTTCTAATATATCCATAGTTAACATAGACCTTGCAGTGAACAAATGTTTACATAGATATAATGTAAGCTTTATTTATTAATTTCCATCCTTTAAAACAAGGAAGACAATTATGATTACAGAATGGAATGTAAATATTATCTACCTTACAACAGTATGTAAGTAAAGTATAGTTCACTGAAGCTGGGAAACTGAAGAGATAGGTGAAAACTAATGGGAAAGGATAGGATATTAATATCCTCATTTTACAAAGCAGGGAGTCTAGAGTTAGTGGTCAAAAAATAGTATAGTAGAGCTGACCCTTGAACAATAGAGATTTGAACTGCACAGATCCATTTATAAGAGTCCATTGGCCCTCTGTATCCCCCAGGTTTCCCATCCACAAATTCAACCACCCATGGATTGAAAACAGAATTTTCAATCTGCAGATGTGTTGTTCTATGTCATTTTATATAAGGTACTCGAGCATCTGCAGATTTTGGTATCCGCAGCGGGTCATGGAACTATCCCCAGTGGATACTGAGAAATGACTGCATAGTAGTAAGTTTTGGGGGAGTCAAATGTTATATGCAGTTTTTCATCCGCACAGGGAATGAGGGTCAACACCCCTAAACTCCGTGTATTGAAGAGTCAACTGTACTTCCCTTTACAAAGGTAATACAAAGATTTAAAACAGTTGTATAATAATACTGGGAGAAAGCGGAAGGCTGGTAAATATAAGCTAAATCCTCATTTGTCACATCAAGTAGTTAAAAGTTCTTTCTTAAATAGGATAAACCAAGAAAGAACCATATGGATATATAATTTAGAAATATGGAGGCAACTGCTAGAAAAATAGTTAAATGAGGTAAAAGGAATGGCTTTTAGGAAGTGGGACTGGTGGGTTCTATAATACTATATGCTTTTACATATGGTGATTAAAACTTTAAAAAAATTATGTACAAAATGAACATTATCAACTCCTTTTCAGTGGATTCTTAACACAGTCAATTTACATGAAATTTAGTAACAGAATGTTTCCATCTAGTTTTCTACATATATTTCAGCCTAATTTTATATCCTGTAACAATAACTTGACATACTCCCTTTAAAATTCTAAGACATAAGGCATAATAATAACCAGGATATGCATGAGCTTTAGCATCAAAAAGACCCAGGTCTAATTTAGACTCCATCACTTGCTAGCTATACTAGTATTACCTATCCAAGGTTCTAAACCTCTTCAAAAGTAACTTCTTCATCTGTGAACTGGAGATAATGTTTATCCACATTGAGTTAGGTAACACATGTAAAACAGTCACTGACATATAGTAACCAATCAATATGATAGCCATAATTACTACTTACATTGGCCACCACTTTTACTTCTTTGTATTGTGCTTCATAGAAAATTCCAGCATTTTCCAGTGCTTCTGTTAGTGAGGGCCCATTTTTCACCTGCTTATCTAATCCATTCACAAATTCCTCCAGCTTGGCGCTTGCCTCCTCAAATTCTTTGGAGAACTTCTTCCCACCGGTCTTATCTAAAATAACAGAGGAAGTATTCATTTCAGGATAAAAAAGAAAAAGTAAATAATTTAATTTTCTGAAGAAAACCTCCCTCCAGATTATCAGTGAACATGTTCTTACTGCCTTAACATGTAATATTCTTAGTCTCATTGTTTCCACTTTAAAAAGCTTCTCCAAATCACAAAACAGATTATTAAAATGATTCATGTGAATCTGCTAGAGTTAAAAGCAATAGTGCATCATGAAAGTACCAACAATCACAGTAAACAAAAGAAAGTCCATTAATTTTCTTTACAAATTTGATGCCATTCTACTACTTTGGAATAATGGAATGAGGATTGATTCTGTTCACTTAGACCAGGGGTGGAGAACCTTTTTTCTGCCACGGGCCATATGGATATTTATAATATCATTCATGGGCCATACACAATTACCAACTAAAAAATTAGCTTGCTGTATTTGGTTGAACATTTAATGAACTCACCACTAATGCCTTAGCAGGGCCAGACCAAACGATTTCTTGGGCTGGATGTTCCTCACCCCTGACTTAGACCATTAACTTTTAATCCTCTAGAACAGTGGTTCTCAACCTTCCTAATGCCACGACCCTTTAATACAGTTCCTCATGTTGTGGTGACCCCCAACCATGAAATTATTTTCGTTGCTACTTCATAACTGTAATTTTGCTAGTTATGAATCGTAATGTAAATATCTGATATGCAGGATGTATTTTCATTGTTCACAACCCACAAGTTGAGAACCGCTGCACTAGAATGTGTAAGATACATGAAAAAACTAAGGTTCAGAAAAGTAAAGATAAAGTGACCGCTCTGTGAATCACACTAAAAATTCTTCTTTCCTATCTGAAGATGTCTAATAATTTCATATATGAAGAGTACAAACCCTCAATTATTTTTGCATCAATAATGATATTATGGCCCTAACCGGTTTGGCTCAGTGGATAGAGCGTCGGCCTGCGGACTTAAAGGTCCCAGGTTCGATTCCGGTCAAGGGCATGTACATTGGTTGCAGGCACATCCCCAGTGGGGGGTGTGCAGGAGGCAGCTGATTGATGTTTCTCTCTCATCGATGTTTCTAACTCTCTATCCCTCGCCCTTCCTCTCTGTAAAAAATCAATAAAATATATTTTTTTTAAAAAGGAAAAAAAATAATGATATTATGGCCCTGGCTGTTGTGCCCAATGGTTAGAGCATTGACTTGAGCACCAGAGAGTCTCGGGTTTGATTCCCAGTCTTGGACACGTAACTGGGTTGTAGATGATCCCTGGTCTGGCTGGAGTATGTGCAGGAGGCAACCAACCGATATGTCTCTGTCACATCCATGTTTCTTTCTCTCTCTCTCTGCCTCCCTCTTTCCCTCCCTCCCTTTCATTCTCTCTAAAAAGCAATCAATGGAAAAAATATTCTCAGGTGAGGATTAAAAACACACACACGCCGAAACCGGTTTGGCTCAGTGGATGGAGCGTCTGCCTGCGGACTGAGGGGTCCCGGGTTCGATTCCGGTCAAGGGCATGTACCTGGGTTGCGGGCACATCCCCGGTGGGGGATGTGCAGGAGGCGGCTGATCAATGTTTCTCTCTCATCGATGTTTCTGACTCTCTATCTCTCTCCCTTCCTCTCTGTAAAAAATCAATAAAAATATGTTTAAAAAAAAAACAAACAAAAAAAAACACACACACACACAAAAAAAACCCAATAGTGACATTACGAACTGCTACTTACATTTCTAAGTATACTTCATTCCCCATGACTGTAGGCATATGGCTTTAGAAAAGGGCACAAATTTTGGCTTTGTCTCTCATCAGCTGTGTAACTTAGGCAAGCTATTCATCTCCTTATGAAGTCTTGAATTTCTCATATATAAAATGGAAATTTTTAATATACTTCTTGGTTGTTATGAGAATTAAATTCAATAACATGTTAAATTTATTTATTTATTTATTCAATTAGCAATAATCGTGCCTCAGATAAACCCCACTGACTATGATACTGCCACTGTGCAAAGCTAACATGTTAAATTTAAAGGATGTTACAATAACAAAATAAAGGCCAAAATGAATATCTAGTAGCCATTTACTCATTACTTCAAAAATATTTATTAAATGCCTATTATGTCCCAAGCAAGCATTGGTCTAGGCTGGATACAGCAGTGAACAAATAAGGATAATTTTACCAGTCAGTGTGATTCAGTGGTTGAATGTTGACCTAGGAACCAGGAGGTCACGGTTTGATTCCTGGTCAGAGCACATGCCCGGGCTGCAGGCTCCATCCCCAGTAGGGGGCATGCAGAAGGCAGCCCATAGATTATTCTCTCTCATCACTGATGTTTCTATCTCTCTCTCTCTCTCCCTCTCCCTTCCTCTCTCTGAAGTCAACAACAAAAAATATATATTTAAAGCACAAAGGATAGTTTCTACCATCATGAGATTTATACTATGATAAACTATTAATATTATTTATGCCCTGGCTGGTTTCTCAGTGGTTAGAGCGTCAACCCAAGCACCTAAGGGTCACGGATTTGATTCCCAGTCAAGGGCATATGCCTGGGTTGGGGGTTTGCTCCCCACCCGCTATGGGGCCCATGTGGGAGGCAACCAGTCTATGTGTCTCTCTCTCACATCAATGTTTCTCTCTCTCTCTCTCTCTCCCCATCCTTTCCACTCTCTGAAAAGCAATGAAAAAAAATATCCTCAGGTGAGGATTAACACACAAAAACAAAACAAAAACTATTATTTATAATTTACAATGAAAGGACAAGAGAGCAACTAACTAGAGTTTATGAGGCATTACAGTGACCGTATTAAAGAGCATACTCAAACCAGTTAATCACATATTTGAAATACACCTGCCTATATATAACCTAATATATCAAGAAAGCACCAGAAATGAGGAAAATGACAGAATTTATTTCTTTGGGTTTTTAAACTTATTTTTTTCCAGCTTTCTTGAGATATAATTGACATATAAAACTGTGAGAGTTTAATGTGCACAGGTGAAGGACAGAAATTTACTTACGAAATGTATATGCATATAATCAGTACCTGGGAAACCAGAGCTGGCACAACTGCTCTCTACAATCAACTGAGGGTTCTCTTTATGGAAGAAGCCAGTCTTACTTGAAAATGACAGATCTGGGAAGAAAATCTGAGTTGTTCTTGTTAAAAGGATATAAGTGTTACCTTTTAAGCATTTGAGAGTTTCTGTGCTACACACATCCACCCGCATAGTTGACAGCTGTTTTTCCTTCAATTCTATCTGATCTTCTGAGCGCTTGTATAGCAACAGCTCTTCAATGAGGGCCTGAGACTGAACACAGAGCAGAGTCAAATTTCATTCACAAGATCACTGATTTATTTATTTTTCCCCATTAAAACCTAATAAAACCCTTCACATTTCCTCATAATCAGAGATATCAATAGCAATTCTCATGTCAAAATATTCTTTTAGTCTTATACTTTAAAAGATCCTTTTCCTGCCCTGGCTGGGTGGGTGAGTTGGTTGGAGCCTTGTCCCATACACCAAAAGGCTTGCGGGTTTGATTCCCAGTCAGGGTACATACATAAGTTGCGGGTTCGATCCTGGGCCAGGACATGTACAGGAAGCAACCAATCGATGTTTCTCTCTCTTTTTCCCTTCTTCTCTCTCTAAAATCAATCTTCTCTCTCTAAAATCAATCAACACATATCCTTAGGTAAGGATTAAAAAAAAAAAAAAAGGCCATTTTCCTTAGTTATTCAAAGCTACTTATAGATATAAGGTTAAGAATGAAACAAAGGTCCACTTTAAATCTTTACATTTTAATTAGATAAACATAGCCTTATTATTCTAACTGTACACAAATTCTAATTTAGTAGAGCTTCAAAGAAAGATGAACCCCTTGCTGGGGGATTCAGTATAGAACTAAGCCTGTAACAGATTTTCTGTAAGGTTATTTTTTCCATTAGGGCAGTGGTTCTCAACCTTCCTAATGCCGCGACCCTTTAATACAGTTCCTCATGTTGTGGTGACCCCCAATCATAAAATTATTTTCGTTGCTACTTCATAACTGTAATTTGCTACTGTTATGAATCATAATGTAAATATCTGATATGCAGGATGTATTTTCATTGTTACAAATTGAACATAAAGCATAGTGATTAATCACAAAAACAATATGTAATTATATATGTGTTTTCCGATGGTCTTAGGCGACCCCTGTGAAAGGGTCATTAGATCCCCAAAGGGGTCGCGACCCACAGGTTGAGAACCGCTGCATTAGGGAAACAGATACAACTTCAAGTAATCTGATCCCAATCTGGATTCCCTTAGAACTTAAAATATAATTGATGTACAAATTGAATAAAAATAAATCTTACTGGACTACACAGGAAGCTGTAACATAAAAAGGGTAAATAATGCTTTGGCCATGTTCAACATATTCTGTAACTTACTCGAAATTCAGCAACTATCTTAGATTTGAGAGCAGCTTTTGGATTCGTGGATGCTGTTGGAATGAAACAAAACATCATTAAGAATACAGACAGAAAATATCGACTAATATTCAGCAAAAATTTTAGCTCTTATAGTTAAGGGTGTACTTTTTAACATATGTCAAACATGCACATTTAAATCATAGTATCTAGAATAGTGGAATATGAAATTTAAACATTCCCAAGCATGGTCAATAGAAAAACATATGACTGACCGACTTACCTCCAATAGGCCCTTTAAGTCATAAAGTCCTAGAATTATTGATTTGGAGATCCTGAGATACATGAAGTACCCTTTTTCCTAGTCTGACTGAGTGTAAGAGGATCTCAATACTTCAAAATAAGAGTGTTAAGGAGCAGGACATCCAATTAATCCTGAGCACCGGCTGAAGAAAATTATTTACAAACATCAACTCTATTCCTATGTATTTTAGCTTTGGATTTCTTTTTCTGGTGACTCAGTTCATAGCAAAAACAGGCAAAGTAAGTTCTAAGTACATTACCACTGTGGTGGAACTTTGGCTGAAATGATGACTCCTGTTGTTCCTAAGCATGCAACTTATGCCCAAAAGGAAGATAGAGGACTCCCTTAATCATGACGAATATCAAATGCTTGCTGGAGCAAAACCATCCCAAGTGTCTTGATTCACCTCCCAATTCTCACTGTCCTTTACCTTGTTCCCTCCACACCTTCAGGTCTTTCTCAATACTCCTGTTTGGCCCACAGCAGCCTATTACATGCAGTATTCCACTCCCTTGATCTCATGCTGGGTAAACATGATAAACATAGCAGGAGCTCCTGTTAGAGAATGAGCTTCTGGCCTGATCTGAGGCCCATGTCTAATCTGGTAGAGTGTATCCCCAAATCTGAAGGATTCATGGCTCCCACAGAAATGCTTCTTAATGCCTAGTCTCCTCTTCAGCTCTGTTGTTTAATGCCAGCTGCCTCTAACTTCATATATCTTTGAACCTGAGAGTTAGCCTGGGCACTATCAAGTATTTATTTTCTTCTTTCAATCCCCCAACTACTCTTGAGTCTTCACTCATTTAAACCCTCTTCCTGCATTTTCTTTGTTTAAAAGTAGTTTTTGTTTTGTTTTGTTTTTAAGAAGTAACTCCATGATGGCTTGTTTAGTGTAAGTCACTGGGAGCCTCCCAGGCCTGGAAAACACAGGTTTGCCCATAGTTTATGCGAGGTATGATGTCAAATGGTCTACATTTTCTTCTGCTCCAAAAAGAGGAGTTAATTTTATATTAGTTGAGATTTTATTCCTTACTTTGTGATTTCTTCCACTGCTTATTCGGTTGTTTGTTCAGATTTTCTTTCAGCTGCTTCTGAGTTTTGAAAGTGGTACCTGGAAAACATTTCAGTTTTTGCAATCTGGCATTATGGGAAGCTGTTCTGTCTGTCCACTTGAGTGTCAAAGTTGTAGCACGAAAAAAGGCAATCCGAGACTGTGTGTTGTTTCTTTCTTTCCTTTTCTTTCATTTTTATTTAAAAAATAAATAAATAAAACACCTACCAGATCTCTAAGAAGCTGTCAAATAAACATGATATCTACTGTCAATGAAATGACTGATTTTGAGAATAGGACAGGAAGCTTAAAAATACCAGTTAACACATTCCAATGAAGAATTTAACAGCTTCTTAGAAGTTGCTATTTGTAAAGCAAATTTCTAGTCAATAATGGTCATGATTTAAGATATCACCAGCTTCTATTCCATGACTTAATTGCATGTATCTAATACATAGGAACTAAATAACTTTTTAAAAAATATGCATGCCACTTACTGTAAATCTAAACCAAAATAGAGACTAAAGAATGCCAATATATGCTTAATATCAAATACTTAGTGAAAACTGAAATCCGGTCCAAAAATTCTCGAACAGTAAGAGGACAGGGCAGTAATTATTAAGCACAAAAAGTGAACTTCAGTTTAAACACTTGACGTAAAGCAAATGGAATAATTAGATGACCATCATCACTTAATATGCTTGACTTTCTTTAGTCAATAAAAACAAAATCCAACCCTCCCCAAACCAATTCTACTTAAATTTTAATTCGGATTTTTATAAGTATTTAATTTTAAACAAACAAGATCAGATCCAAAACTTTCTATTTCATTATTAAACAACAAAACCAAATCTACAAAATATATACAATTTTAAAGTCTGAACAATGACTCAAATTTCCTTCTAGGAGAGAAAAGACACTTACTCAAAGCTTCTCTTAATGCCATAATCATTTCTTCTGGGTAAACATTTCTGTCCTCCCAGATTTTAAAGATTCGTTCTACAGATTTAGAGACAGATGGATCCCTGAAGAGAAAGAAAAAGTGAGATAGATAAAAATGTTAATATATCTCAAACTATAGGCCTAAAAATAAAGTTATCAACAAAATTATTTTCCAGATGTCTTTTGATGTTTATTTTAAAAGTTTTATCTACATGTCTAGGACTAAAATCTTAAGCACTCTTATTCAGTTCTATGAATGACACAGATGAGGCAATGGACAACACACTGAACTTATTGATGGATATGAAGTTGAGAGGGCCACTCAGGGAATGCATTGACACAACTAGCCTCTCAAAAGATAGACTGACTCTAATAAGATATAATCTAATAATAGAGAATCTGGTCTAAAAAATCAATTGTATGAGTACAGAATAAGACAAGGCTTAGCAATACTTTAAAATACTCAGAAATTAGGCCTGGCCAGTGTGTACTGTGGTTAGAGCTTGGCCCGTGGGACAGGGAGGGTCGCAGGTTCAATTCCCAGTCAAGGGCACGTATCTGGGTTGCAGGTTCATCCTCGGCCATGGTTGAGACTCTTGCCAAACAATCAATGTGTCTCTTCCATGTCAATCTATCTTTCTCTCCCCACCCTATCCACGCTCTCTAAAAATCAATGGGAAAAATATCAAGTGAAGCTTAAAAAATAATAATTAAAAATTCAGAAATTAGAGTGGAGATAAATTTTATCTCTAAAAACTTGCTACTCCGTATCTCCTAAAATAATGACCATTTTATAACTTATCTTTTTTATTTGCTTATAACAAATATCTTCCCTAGTGTGTCACTTGTCTTTAATTTTATGGCTTATTCTATAACACAGAAGTTTAATTTTGATGTAAGTAAATTCATAAATACATTTATTTATTGTTCTTTGTGTTTTAAGAGCTTTTTAACTACCTTTGTCATAAAATTTTTCATATTTTCTTCTAACATTTTAAAGTTTTAATACCCCAAGGTTTAAGTTTGCAGTATATAATATCTGGGTTGTTTTCCAAATTTTATTTAATACCCCAAGATTTAAATAAGTTTGCAATATATATCTGGGCTGTTTCCAAATTTTCATTACCACAAATACTGTTGCTATAAAAATTCTCTTCCATCAATTTGCTGTACATATACAAAAGTTTCTCAGGGCTTTTAAAAGACTAGGGGTGGAATCCCAAGATCACAGGGTGTACATAACAAACTTTTTATTTTTTTATCTTTATTTTTTTAAAGGTATGGGCATTTTAAATATATATATATATATATATATATATATATATATATATATATATGTATATATATATATATTATTGATTTTTTACAGAGAGGAAGGGAGAGGGATAGAGAGTTTGAAACATCGATGAGAGAGAAACATCATTCAGCTGCCTCCTGCACACTCCCTACTGGGGATGTGCCCGCAACCAAAGTACATGCCCTTGACCAGAATCAAACCTGGGACCCTTCAGTCCACAGGCTGATGCTCTATCCACTGAGCCAAATCGGTTAGGGCTTAAAAAATATTTTTATTGATTTCAAAGAGGAAGGGAGAGGGAGAGAGAGATAGAAACGTCAATGAGAGAGAATCATTGATCGGCTGCCTCCTGCATGCCCCACACTGGGGATTGAGCCCGCAACCTGGGCATGTGCCCTTGACCAGAATTGAACCTGGGACCCTTCAGTCCGCAGGCCAATGCTCTATTCACTGAGCCAAAGCGGCCAGGGCTGTAACAAACTTTTCAAAAGGAGGTTGTTTTATACCCACCAACCCTCAAACCAACTGCATATGAGAGTTCCCATTGTGCCACAATCTTGCTAATTTTGGTATTGGTGAACTTTAAAATGTATATGTGCCAGATATTAATTTATTGCCTCTCTGCTCTAAGCCACCCTTCTGGGTGCTACTGGAGCCAGAATGAACCCTTAGCTCTTTGATAGACTCTGCCAATAGAGGGCCCTAGAGTGACACTGAGAGGCTGGAATTGGCTGTAGGGATTCTTTTGGTGCTCTATTCTGCTCTTAAGTGGATCAGCAAGCATACAGGCATCTTGGTGGGGGGTTGCTCTTGCAGTTCAGTGATGAGTGCTCTCCACCTGTTTCTTAGCCAGTACAGTGGCAAGTAGCATGTGCAGGTAGCAATTCCCTCTTTCCTCAGGTTTGAGTCTCAGCTGGGAGAAGAGGGGGCTCCTCATTTACTTTTCCCTCAGGTCCAGTAGTCCCACTGTACCTTAGAGTTCTTTTATTCTTTTCTAGTAGTTAGTAGCTACCTTTTACCTACTTAACAATTCTTTTTTAATTCTCACCCGAGGATGTTTTTATTTATTTATTTTTTTAATTTATCTTTATTGTTGAAAGTATTACAGATGTCCCCTTTTTCCCGGGTTGTGGGCTCAATCCCCAGAAGCGGGCATGCAGGAGGCAGCCAATCAATGATTCTCTCTCATCAGTGATGTTTCAATTTCTCTCTCCCTCTCCCTTCCTCTCTGAGATCAATAAAAAATATATACATTTCATTATTTTATATATATTTTTTAATTGATTTTTTACAGCGAGAAAGGGAGAGGGATGGAGAATTAGAAACATCGATGAAAGAGAAACATCAATCAGCTGCCTCCTGCACACCCCCTACTGGGGATATGCCCGCAACCAAGGTACATGCCCTTGACTGGAATTGAACCTGGGACCCTTAAGTCCACAGGCCAACGCTCTATCCATTGAGCCAAACCAGTTAGGGCAAAAAAATATGCATTTTAAAGTAATTAATAGGTATTTAAACAATTTCTGTTTTAATTTCTAGTATAATAAGTGCCAGGTAAACTCTTTTATGTTTTTTGGCCTTTTTCTTCCTATTTTGTAATTCTTTATGATCCCATTGTTGATTGCACTGCAATATTTTCTCCCACTCTGTGGCTTGTTTTTCACTCCCTGACCTCTAAGACAACCTTTTAAATCCATTTTTCTTTTCTTTTTTCTTCTTCAGATACAGAACTTCTCCACACACATTTATTTTTTCAGCTATCAAGTCACTGCATGTCGATCAGGTACCATTTTATCCCTAAAACTTTGCTGACATAAAAATATGACAGTTAACCCATGTTCAATCTATAAAATGTTTATAGAGCACAGCACATGAAGCTTATGTAGTAATTAAACCACATAAAAATACGACAAGACCTCCATTCTACATGTTCAGAATCAGGTGTTCACAGGCCCTATTCGGTGGCTGTACAACAGCTCCAAAAGGCAGCAGAGGCAACAGTCAGTTACTTCAGAGGACACTGAACACTATGATCAGGAAGCACATCATGATGTTATCCCAATGTATGTACCACCCCACCCTTTCTCTAAGGTGGTCTCATGATTCTAGCATGCCAGTTCCGGCTAATACAAAATGAAGACAATACAACGTTTACTCTGTGGCAATAGTCTAACTCCTACTATGTATATATTGTGATTTTGAACACAACTTGTCCTAAAAACCTGTCACAATCATCATAGTTTTTCAGGTTAGGTGTCCAATAATCTTGCATTTGACTATTACTTCTTTTGGCGTACAACTAGCACCAAAGCCAAGCTAGACATGCAATAACATGGAAAAATACTTTGTCTAAAATAAAACTGGGAGGATAAGCTGATAAGAGTTGTCACTCTTAGGAATACTGAAGCATTCTATCCTTAGTTCTCCTTGAGGTGTCCCCTGGAGAGACAGTCAGGATCATCCATACCATTGCATGCCTGAAGTACGATAACGGGAAACTGACATGCAACATAAACTGGACCCTTCAAAAAGTACTCCATCAGGACAGACTGTGAAATCTTCTGTTCTTCTAAATCTCTAGAAACTTCATCAAGTTTTCTTTTTTATTTATTTAATTTTTTAATCCTCACCAAGGGTATTTTTTCCATTGATTTTTTTTTTAGAGAGAGTGGGAGAGGGTAAGACAAAAAGAAATATCAATGTGAGAGAAGCACATCGATTGGTTGCCTCCTGCACAAGCCCTGACCAGGGCCCAGACAGAAGAGGAGCCTGCAACTAAGGTATGTGCCCTTGACCAGAATCAAACCCGGGACCCTTTGGTCCACAGGCCGACACTCTATCCACTGAGCCAAACCGGCTAGGGCCATAGTGTTTTCAATGTACCTTTCATAGGACTCTGGATCAAACATACTGAATGAATATTCCAACATAGACACTAGTTTCGGAAAAACCCTAAGTCCTGGACTAGAAGTCTGGTCACACTATTTTGGAACCTCATCGCTCTGAGTCTGAAGCATTGTGAATGTGAAAAGTGCAGCCAGGAACCCACAAAAGACTCAGTAGAAGAAGAAGAGCAAGATCAAACGCCAGCTCTTGGTAGTGTGCCCCAGCAACACTCTATTGGTCAGGTTATCAATAAAGAGCTTCTACTCAGCCGGACTCATCATCATAGCAGCAACTAACATTTATTAAGTGTTTATTATATGCCAGTCACTGTTCTAAGCTCTTTATATGTACTGTTAACTCAGTTCCCTCTTTCTGTGAGGTAGGTACTATTTATTACTGACTCCATTATACAGATAAGAAAACTGAGGCTAATTTAAATTGCCTAAAGTTATAGAGCTGGAAGGTGGCAAAACCAGGATTCAAACCCATGTACCTTGGTTCCAGAGCCTATGGCCTTAAACCATTATGTCTGGACATCAATGTGTATGTAGCCTAAAGTGAATGAAAAGTATATCAGAAACTGAGAAACTAGTTAAAAGGATGATATAATAATACAATATATTAAATAGAGATAATGGGAAATTAAAAGGCAGAGAGGAGGAAGAAACAACAGAAGAATCAGTCCCTAGTAAGTGACTAAGAAATAAAGAGATAAGAATCTAAAATTACTAAGGGACCATTATAAGATAAAAAAAAAAAACACCCACACCTATAAATTAAGTTTAGAAAGACTATGTACTAGAGTAAAAATAATAGAGGACTAAGAGTCAGAAAAAGCTCAGTTTCAGTCTCGGCTCTTTCACTAAATTGTCATTTTACTTTGGGCAATTTCTTAACTGTTCTGAGTTTCAGTGTTCTCATTTTGTAAAAAGGAAAAAAAAAATCTAATCTGCTTACCTGCAAAGTTGGTTACTGTGAGTTTCAAATAACATTGTATAACAATTTCAATATATAATATACTTTCACAACAAATTATAGGAGTAGGGCTTTATACAAATATAAGGTATACTATTGTTTTAGACATTTTGAGCTGAATATCATCAGGTAGCAATGAAGCAGTAATTCCCAGAGAGTAATCAAATACATAGTAAAAAATCTAGGGATACAGATATAGTAGTTATTAGTACATGAGTAACAGTTAAATCCATGAGTAGATAAGTCTCCGAGAGAAAGTGTGTAAATACAGCAGAAAGGCAAGTCTGACATTTTAGCAAGAAGGTGAGAAAATTGCCAAAATTCAAACTCCAAAAGGTTTCAAGACTTTCTTCACTAACTAACAACTAGCCATGAGGTCATCAGAATCTCTTAAGCTGGGTTTATTTCAGAGTACCAACCTCATCATTTCCCAAAAATCTGTCATGGTATATTTTCCCAATAAAGGTCATATATCCATCTTTATACCATCGAAGTAAAAACAAACAAACGAAACACGTTAAGCTCTGATGATAATAATCAGCATAAATGCACTTTTCAGTTCAATTGAAGAGAATTTAAAAGCAAAAATGACTGCCTTTTCTGAAAACCTGGGATAGAAACAGGCATTAGGAAAGTTCTGATATAATACAAACAGACCTTCAGTTATAGGGATTCTTCTACAACCTATATAACATGTGTATAAAACTTATTGGTAAAAAAATGAAATAAAAAATTTATTGAAGTGGAAGAATAATCCCTAGTTTTCCAAGTGGTAACTCAACTCTGACATTCATAAAGACACTTTCCCTGTGCTTCAAATTGATATTTCAACTATTCTGTTCTCACAATGATGTATACATGCAGATGAATTGGCATTTTTGCCCCTTAGCTAGGATCTCTAGGATACAAATAGCAAATAAATATCATCAGGTTACCTTCATTTATGCCCCCCCCCCCCACACACATTTTTAGAAAGAGAGGGAGAGAGAGGAGAGAGAGAAACATCAACTGGTTGCCTCCTATAGTACCGCTAACCTGGGATCAAACCTGCATCTGGGTAGGTGCCCAACTGGAATTGAACCCGCAACCTTTCAGTGTATGGGACAACACTCCAACCAACTGAGTCACACCAGCTAGGGCTCACATGAATATTTTCATTACAATAATAACTAGCACATCCAGGTTCTCAACCTATGAAATTTCAAACCAGTGAGGGAAGGATAAACTGAACTGTAATAAAAAGGAACTGGAATAATTAGATTATTATTTGGAAAGAAAAAGTCCCCTAACCCATCCAAAAGAACTAATTTTCCCTCTGGCCATCTCCCTTAACATACGACGTCAGTGAGTTCACCCCATAACAACTTTTAATCAAGTGAAATCAAGTAACTCCTTAAAGGTTCTAAAAGAATAAAATAATGCCTACTACAGAGGTCTCTAATAGGTTGCCTATGGCTCAAATTTAGTCATCAGATGTGTTTTATTTGGCAAAAAATATTTTTTTAATGTGATTTAGTTTTACACATTTAAAAAATGGAAGACTTCATATAAAAATCCACATTTTGACTTAGTTTAAAGAGAAAAAAAAAGTCTTTGCAAGGTCTGGCAGTGTTTTTAACACTGGGCTCATATTTCTTTACTGCCATGGGCTAAGGCAGAATAGCTGCTGTCCCTTTTTGATGGCTATTCCTCACATTCAACTCACTTCACTCATCTATGTTACCTGCCTGGAACTTAAATTTTTTTAATTGGTTACTGCTAACATATACAGTATAGGAAAGGTACTGCTTGTCCATGTTGAACTTGAATCTGGCTATTTAACTGAACTCTCTTATTAGTTGATTCTATGTAGGCCACAGGTTGGTAAACTACCAAACTTGAGCCAAATCTTGCCTGCTGCCTATTTCTGTAAATAAAGTTTTATTGGAACAAAGCCATCCCATTTATGTATTGTCTATGGCTGCTTTCATGCAAGAATGGCAAAGTTGAATACTTGGGACAGAGATCCTATGGCCTGCAAATCCTAAAAGGCTTACTACCTGACCCTTTACAGAAAAAGGTTGCCCACCCCTGATGTGGGTAATCATATGATATGCAAATAAAGACAATTCTGTCTCTTCTAAATGCATTCTTCTTATTTATTTAGAAATGAATGGGATACCCAATAAAATAGGGAATAGTATAATAGAAGGCACCCATCTTGGAATGCTTTTATTATTTTACCATTAAGTCTGATATTTACTAGACGTTTCTAAAGATACCCTTCATTGAGTTAAGAACATTTTCAGAGCTTAAAATTTTAATTTAAAGGACTGTACTTTATTTTGAGATTATGTCCTTCCCATCTTTTACTGTGAAATAGTAATAGAAATACAAAGTAGTTGTTTAAAAAAATATCTTCACATTGCAAAATAAAAGCTGACAACCATGAATTAGGTCATGAAATCTTAAGTCTAGGGAAGACTAGGTTAAATTTTAAAAAGACTACAGTGACATTTACAGCAGAAACTCTAAGTGGGGATCACCTGGCACACTGCTTTTCTTACTTAAAATTACTGGGTTTATATATGTAAAGAGGCAGCACATACTAGTGGGTAAGTGGCAAAGAACATGGGCTTTGGAGTGTAGACAGGCTTGGGTGGGAATGCTACAGGACACCCCCCCTCCACCCAGGGAGCTGTGAGAACTTAGGCCAGTTATTTACTCTCTCTAAGCCAGTTTCCTCCTCCTTAAAATGGAATAGTAGTAGTAGCTACTTTATAAAGTTGTTCTCAGGATTAAATGACGCAAAGCACACAGAGCACTTCGTAAAATATCTGGTCAATTTCAAGTGTTCAATAAATGTTAGGTGCAATTGCTATTTTATGTATTCCTGACGTGTATAAATCTTTATCACTTAGTACAGTGGTCGGCAAACTGCGGCTCGCAAGCCACATGTGGCTCTTTGGCTCCTTGAGTGTGGCTCTTCCACAAAATACCACGTGTGGGCGCGCACGTACAGTGCGATTGAAACTTCGTGGCCCATGCGCAGAAGTCAGTATTTTGTGGAAGAGCCACACTCAAGGGGCCAAAGAGCTGCATGTGGCTTGCGAGCCACAGTTTGCCGACCACTGACTTAGTACATTCAGGCAGGGCCATATTTTGACCTTTTGTAATACCAAAGTAGGTATCTCAAGTTAATAATCCAAAGGAAGGAACAAGGATCATTTAGCTATGATGGGGTTAATACTAACAAATGGATCAGTAGTATATTAATATATTTATAAAAATATATTAAGCTAATAAATATATAATTTGAGGAAATATTTAGCTATTTTGATTGTTCCATATGATTATTTTCCTTCCAATTGTGTGTGTGTGTGTGTGTGTGTGTCTCTTGTACCAAACAACTTACAAATATGGATAAAACACAAGAAAAACAATTAGTACAGGGCAAAAATAAGATCAGATATGTGTTACAGCATTTTGGAAAATGCTGGATATAATTTTGCTTAGAATGAAATAAATCAATATGGAGTTGGGAATAAATATCTCCATTCCCCTTTATTTTTTTTTAAAATATATTTTATTGATTTTTTACAGAGAGGAAGGGAGAGAGATAGTCAGAAACATTGATGGGAGAGAAACATCGATTAGCTGCCTCCCGCACATCCCCCACCGGGGATGTGCCCACAACCCAGGTACATGCCCTTGACCGGAATCGAACCTGGGACCTTCCAGTCCGCAGGCTGACGCTCTATCCACTGAGCCAAACCGGTTTCGGCTCCATTCCCCTTTAATTACACAGATTTCGTGAAGGGAACAAAATTTCAGATAGACTCTAAAAAAAGTAGGCAAATGTGTAAAAACCCCCACAAAAACAGAAGAAGCAGTTGGAAAGAAGTAGCCAGAGAGTATGACCAGTACATATGGCAAGGTAGGCCAGAAGAGGCAGACTGTAAATTACAAACTTTCAAAAAGGGAACAGAGTTTTTGAAAGAAAAAAATGCGTACATTAGCAGGAAAGTTACAATGAATAACTTGGACAAAATATTCTTGGATCCTTAAGCATGTACAACTATTACAGTTCTTAGTAATGGGTAAAAATGGAATCTAAAATTCTACATTTTCTAAGCTTAGATCCCAAGGCCAGTAAGAATTTACTTACTTCACTAGAGCAGCTGCTTCAGGAAGTACATCAGCAAATGATTCACGGAATATGATTGCGTTTTTCCTTTTACAGTTCTGGATGACATCATTGGCAAGGTAAAAGAGATTCAAACGGTGGGGATAGGCAGCTAGAGATGATAAAAGATATAAATAAAACAAAATCAGTCAATTTATACTTAGTTCAATTTATTCCAACTACAGTGTTCTCAAACTGCTATTGGATGGATGGATGAACAGGCAAATGAACTAATATGATCAACTTACTGAACCTAGTGTCTAAAAACCTTGACTGCTTCAGGTTCAGTTTTTGTTTAAGGTACTCCTTGAATAGATTTCTACTTCACTTTATAGATGCTTGCCACTAAAAAACTCATTAACTCTGGAGAAGCTAAAATTAAAAAACAAAAACAAAAAAACTGCTCTCCCAAACATTTGAAAAGATAAAAAAAATTGAGTAGAAGCAGCTCAACTTGTTGCAAAAACACCAGGTTTACTGGAAAGAGCGTGGGCTTTTCTAGAATCCAATCAGAATGTGACCTCAGGCAAATTCCTTATAATTGTAGATAGACTCCTTTCATCAACCAGTCCAGATACATGTAAGTCCTTCCATCTACTGGAAAAGAGGTTCTGCTGCTACTTGCATCACCAAGCAAAGGTCCTGGGAAATGAATTTGATCCCATAAAACACACCTGAGTCAACTTTTTTCAAAGGCCCATGATTAGGCCCAATCAACTTACTAACTGGAACCTTGAGCAATGTCACCCCAAATTTCATTGTTATCCTGGACAATTTTAATATCCACATGGATGATACATAGTATTTTCTAGTCCTCCAATTTCTTGATCTCAAGTTCAGTATCCTCCCGGAACCACTCTTTTGTTCTTCCCTTTCATCAGAATCTCAGTTCTTTATTCTCTCTACAGCCTCTTCCAGTATTCAAATTCTTTCTCCACCAATTCCAGAGTTTCTGATCCATTATTGAAATAACTCTTTTATCAAAACCTTCATCATCGTTCCCCCACCTGCCTCAAATTTAGCCTTTCTAGCACATGCTCTCAACAAAATCTTAAATCTGGATCAATCTAATTGAATGCCTTCACTACAACTTTATTTCCGCTCTACGTTCTGTTGAAGAAAAATCCTATCACCAGGAAGATTGAAACCATATAAATTCAATCTCCTTCAGCTGGGCCCTCAATGCTACTGTCCTTCCACATGTCTTTAATCAGCATTTTCTCTCATTTACTGTAAAAGCTATTTCAAATTTCTACTACTCTTGTCAAGCCCTCTATGTTACCACATTCCTTTCTCACTCTCAGAAGATAAGCTTATATGCTATTTCACAGAGAGAGCATAAATCATTAGATGGAAATTATGTTCTCTCAAAAAAAAGCATCCACATTTAAACCCATCCAGATCAACTTATCTGAGTCAGGTAAGGTCTTTCAGAATCAGGAATCTGAAAGAGCTTTATGTACTCGCTGTCTTCACTTTAACTTCTATTAACTCCATAATTACAGAATGACAACTTCACAGGTTGTTATAAGAATTAAATAAATCGCCGAAACCGGTTTGGCTCAGTGGATAGAGCGTCGGCCTGCGGACTGAAAAGTCCCAGGTTCGATTCCGGTCAAGGGCATGTACTTGGGTTGTGGGCACATCCCCGGTGGGGGATGTGCGGGAGGCAGCTAATCGATGTTTCTCTCTCATCGATGTTTCTAACTCTCTATCTCTCTCCCTTCCTCTCTGTAAAAAATCAATAAAATATATTTTAAAAAAAATTAAATAAATCAATGTATACGGACAGGTGGCTTGGCTGGTTGGAGCTTCGTTCCATACACCAAAAGGCTGAGGATTTGATCCCCAGTCAGGTGCATTCGGGAGGCAACCAATAGATGTTTCTCTCTCGAATTGATGTTTCTCTCTCTCTCTCCCCTTCCTCACTCTCTAAAATCAACAAAAACATTTTAAAACAAATAAAACAATGTATATAAAGCATTAAGGAGAGTGCTTAGCACACAGAAAATGGCTACCAGCATAATCATTCACTTCCATGCCTTTAACTACTACCACCTATGTATCCATGACTCCCATATCCATACTTTTCAAGCCTGCATTTCCCTTTATCAATCAATGCTAAGTCTCAGAGGCACCCTGAACTTGATTTTTCAATTTTACTAATATTAATCTTCCTCCTCTTCCATCTGTTACTGCTCCTGTATTTAGCCAGAATTTTAGCAATTTTTTTTGACTCCTCCTCCTCCCTACCCTTCAGCCCCCATTTGTTAAATCTCCAAGTCTAGTCAATTTTGTCTCCAATAATATCAAATTTATCCCTCTTCTCCTTCTCTATCTACTATAGCTCTTTGTTGGGTCCATCACCTTTGACCTAGACTACTACTTCAATAGCCTCCCAACTAGTGATCTTGCTTCTAGATTTGGGCACCCCAAATTTATTCTCTACATTGTTGCTAAATTCATCTTCTAATATGCAAAACTGTCCAGTTATTTCTGGTATCAAATCTGCCAATGATTTCCAATTGCTTACTGGAAAATGCCCAAATACCTTAGACTCTATTTATGATCTGGATCTTACATTCTGTTCTAGTCTCATCTCTTCCCCTTCAAAATCAAATTTTATCTTTAATGAATTACAATTCCCAGAAATCTCTCCCTCTCTGTCTCTGAGAACTTTCCTTTTCTATGATAATCCACTCTGAATAATCTTTAGTGTTTCCACTCATCCACAGGGAAACATACAAAATTTTAAATTTAATCCATGTCAGATTCTGACCCTCCATCTCATTTCTACTTCTGCCCAAAACAAATCATCCCCAACAACGTTACTGCCACTTTCCCCTAATGTAAACAAACCCTCCACTTTAGCCAGAGCACTAAGAAATTCAGAAGGAATGAGAAAAGTTGGTTGAGGTAATCTGGGAAGATGCCTATGGATTTTTGAGATGGCCCATCCTGAATGCTTTTCAAACCCTCTTATACCATAGTTCTTGCTTACCTGTTTAGCCTCAACTTTAGCCTCTCTCTCCCTTAAAGCTCGTTTGGTGAACAAAACTTTGTTCTCATTTCCAAGCCTCACCCCCTTCCCTCGTCTTGACACCCATTTCAACAGGCTAATTCCTTCAAGTCTTAGCTGACATCTCACATCTTTGATGAAGCTTCCCCTAACTCCACAAGACGATGCCTTTAGTGAACTCTGAATTTACCCAGTCAACACTTACCACACTACAGTGTATCGGTTTGCACTCTCCATTAGAGTATAAACTCCCTGAAGGCTAGGATTCTGTCTTGTTTACTGCCGTGTCCTCAATGACTAATTCAGTGTCTGATAGGTGCTCAATTAATATTAAATGTTTAATGAAGAAGTTAAATTTTCATAGGCAGGAAAGAAGGGGAAGAGCACTCCAGTGAGAACAAGTCTTGAGCAAAGGTGCTGAATAGGCCTGTGCAATGATTGTCTTTTGTTTTGGAGGAGGGAGAAATTTAGAGTAGAATTTTAAATTTATTTAACAAAAACTTATGTATCCCTTTCTGTGTGCTAGGCACTATTCTAAAGATGATACAAATTTTAGCTGATGTCCCTACAACAACCCTAGTACTATTATTAGCTCCATTTAAGAGATAGAATTAAATGAATTGTCCCTATTCACAGCTAATAAGTGGTAAAGCTGGGATTTAAATACAGACAGTTTGGCTCCAGAATCTATATTCTTAACCATTACCTATTTCTATATTTGTCTGACCAGGAAGGTTTGGGTGGAAGAACAGGGGAGAATCTTTGCCAGATAACAAATTCTGGTGGGACTTAAATAATGAGCTAAAAAGTTTCAGCCTTTATTCTGTGGCTAACAAGAATCCATAAAAAGCTTCTATACAAAATTTTAAAAATACAGACTCCAACTACTACTTACCATTGCCTCCTGGTCTGAGTCATAATCATCTTTTGCTTGAATTACTGTAGTAGCCTTCTAACTGGTTTCCCTGTTTCTACCTTTGTTTGCCTCACTTCAGTCTAATCTCAACTCAGAAGAGTGATCTTGATCCTTTTAAAATAGAAATATGATCATATTACTCCACTGCTTAAATCCCTCCAATAATGGCTCCCCTCCTTACTCAGAGCAAAGATCAAAGTCCTTACAATGGCCTGTAAGTCCTAAATAATCTGGCCCCACATTATGTCTCCAATTCCCTGTCCTGGTCACCATCCCAGCCTTTTTGGCCACCTTGCTGCTACAAGACCTACAATACACCTGGCCTACTCCCCCCCTCCAGGTCCTTTAAGCTCCCTGCTCCCTCTGCTTGAAACATTCCTTTCCCATATAGTCTTATAGTTTACCTCTCTCATCACCTTTAAATATTTGCCCACATGTCATTTTCTCAGTGACTTCCTGTACTCCTTAACCAGGAAAACTACAACATCAAGCCAACAGCACTGCTATCATCCTTCCTTGTTTTATTTTCCCACATAATACATGATTTCCCAATATACTGTAGAATTTATTTGTTTATTTTTTTGCCTATCTCCTTCCATCCTATATAATAAAGGAGAAACATGTAAATTGACCATCCATCCGCAATGCCCGCCAGCCAATCAGGAGCGAGTATGCAAATTAACCCAACAAAGATAGTGGGTTGATTTGCATACACGGGTGCCAGGCGGAGAGCAGAACAGGAGAGCCGAAGGCTTGGGGGGACGTGGCTCCCTCAGTCACTCCCAGCGACCGAGGGAGCCATGCCCCCCAAGCCACCGGGCAGAGAGCAGAGCGGGAGAGCCAGCAGAGAGTGGAGTGGCTTGAGGAACTTGGCTCCCCAAGCCGCCAGACGGAGAGCAGAGAGGGAGAGCTGGCGGCTTGGAGGACTTGGCAGAGTGGGGAGGCCATGGGACGGAGACAGAGCAGGAAGGGAAAACCAAGAGCGCAGGGGAGCACCAGGAATGCTGGGAATTGTAGTTCTGGTGGCAGACGGATCTCCTAGACCAGTGGTCGGCAAACTCATTAGTCAACAGAGCCAAATATCAACAGTACAATGATTGAAATTTCTTTTGAGAGCCAAATTTTTTAAACTTAAAACTATATAGGTAGGTACACTGTTATTAACTTAATTAGGGTACTCCTAAGGCTTAGGAAGAGCCACACTCAAGGGGCCAAAGAGCCGCATGTGGCTTGCGAGCCACAGTTTGCCAACCACAGTCCTAGACACTAGAGCAAAGTGAGCCTGGAGCAAGTTACTGTTGTGGTGGGGGGTGGAGGGAAAGCAAAGGTGAGAGACATAAGTAAAATCATAGTGTCTAGGAAAAATTAAAGGGAAGATATCCTAAAACTTCCAGGAAATCTCCACCAATGAAGCAAAAAAAAAAAAAAAAAGAAAGAAAAGCCTCTATTATTCTCTGAGCAACAAACCAAACTGGGTTTGGGTCTCAGACAATTCGCTCATATGATTGCAAAGACAAACAGAAACTCCCGGATTGGAAAGGGCTCCCCTGAGGGCTCCCAGATTGGAGAGGGTGCAGGTCGGGCTAAGGGACCCACCCCCTGTGCACGAATCTTCGTGCACTGGGCCCCTAGTGAGAATATAAGCCTCATGCAAGGGAAGGATTTTTTTGTCAGTTTTGTTTATGGTTGAATTCTCAGCATCTACACACAGCAGGCTTTCATAACTACTTTTTAAATGAATAAATTATAAGAGAAAGAAGATACAATGAAAAGAGGAAAAGGAATGAAGAATAATAAGTAGTTTTCTATTCAGTTTGGTTAATAATCCCATAAGGCAGCTGAGAGAACCATCAATGTGAGAGAAACATATTGACTGGCTGTCTCCCACACATGCCCCCGAGCGGGGCCAGGGATCGAGCCTACAACTAAGGTACATGCCCTTGACCAGGAATCAAACCTAAGACCTTTCTGTCCAGGGGCCAAAACTCTGTCCACTGAGCAAAACTGGCCATGTTTTTTTTTAAAAGGAATTTTTAAAATTGAATTATTGGGGTGACAGTGGTTAATAAAATTATGTAGGTTTAAGATGCACAATTCTATCATACATCATCTAAATTGTTTTACTATTTTAAAAAAAACTAATAGCTTTTTTTTTAAAATATATTTTATTGATTTTTGACAGAGAGGAAGGGAGAGAGAAACATCGATCAGCTGCCTCCTGCACATCTCCTACTGGGGATGTGCCCGCAACCCAGGTACATGCCCTTGACCGGAATCGAACCTGGGACCTTTCAGTCCCCAGGCCGACGCTCTAGCCACTGAGCCAAACCGGTTTCGGCCTAATAGCTTAATATTTTGCTTGAGGGCTCAGATTTACAATTAGTTTTATCTGGGAACAGATTCATCAACATACTTGAAATGTACCTGGAACTCCCTCGTGATGAGGTATTCTTGTTGAGACTTGGAAACGATGTACTAACTCAGTGGTGTGATGCCATGGTTTGGAGAACCGTCCTCAATAGCCAAGTCTCATATATTAATATGCTCCATAAAATAAAGCACAAAGAATATCCCAATACAGAAATTAGAGATCTCAAGAGCTATAGGTTAATGGAAGTCAAATCATATTTACATTTAACTTACAAGAATTCATCCGTAAGTACTGAGCCAGAGTTTAAGAACAAAAACAATTAACAACAAAGTTAACCAAGTGTTCAGGGACAAAGGCAATTAAATTTCAAGATAAAATTGGAGGCCATAGAGAAATACTGACTAACAAAGAACTGAAAGAAATAATAAGATTATCTTCACAAAGATGAAAAGAAACAGAAGAACCAGCAAGTTTGAATATTCCTAAATCTGTGGGTGTTTCAAGCATCAAAACATCCAACTGATTTAATTTCTGAATGATTCACTCTATGTAATTATATACTACGTTACAGTATATAACATACATACATACATACATACATACATACATATACATATATACACGAGGTTGGGAATCACGAAAAGTTGTCTCTTAGCATTCAAAGATATCAACTCAGAAGTTCTTTAAATAATTTGCCACTCATTTGTTAAATATTGTTATATACAATTATCTAGAAATCTACTAAATCCAAACGTTCCCTAATTCTAAACAGAAAACTGTTCAGTGTTACCAATGATCAATAAAGAGTCAAAGAAACATAGAATCTAAATATCCACCAATAGCCCTGGCCAGTTTGGCTCAGTGGATAGAGCATCGGCCTGTGTACTCAAGGGTCCCGGGTTTGATTCTGGTTAAGGGCACATGCCTGGGTAGCAGTCTCGGTCTCTAGTGGGGGGCATGCAGGAGGCAGCCGATCAATGATTCCCTCTCATCATTGATGTTTCTATCTCTCTCTCCTTTTCCTTCCTCTCTGAAATCAATAAAAATATATTTAATAAAAATAAATAAATAAACATCCACCAATAGTGGAGTTGGTTAATTAACAAAATTAATTAACCACTAATCAAAAATAAAGACCATACAGAAAATAGAAAAATGGTTTACATACTAAAAGTAGAGAAAAAGTATGTCAACTTTGACCTTTGCTTCCCCTTAATTACCACATGTAAGTCTTGTGAATCCTACCTCCTTTATTACTGTATTTTTTTGAATTTAAAAAACCACTCTTTATAACATGTACCATTTAATATATCACCAAGAATAAGTACTTCCAATTAGTCATATGAAACCATCAACTGTAAAATGCACAGATTTCGAACATGTTAAAATGTGAAAAACAACGTACATCTCAGAATTGATGGACTACATATATATAATTCATAATTCATTCTCTCCCTTCCCACTCCTTTTGCTACCACCTTACTTCATTTTCTCATTATTACTATAACCTAATTAACTGATCTCTGCCTCTAGTTTCACCACTCTGCAATGCAGTCTCCAAACTGTTGAGAATTTATCCCACAGATATGCTTGCCCCTATGTACAAAGGCTATAAAGATATTCTTTGCAACACTATTTCCGACAAAAGTCTGGAAATATCGTAAGTCAATTAATAGGGACTTGGCTAAATAAAGTATGTTACCTCTACCAACTGAATAGTACATAAAAAAATACAAGGATGTTCTATACCTCATCTAGATCTATCTCCAAGATATAAAGTGAAAAACACAAGATACAATGGGTCTAGTGTGCTATATCTGTACAAAAAATACAAATGAGCATGTACTTTATATTTCTAGAGAATAACTCTGGGAAGGAATACAAGAAACTGCTACAAAAGGAAACCAAAGGATCATGAGAGACAGGGACAGTCATGATTGAAGAGTTTATTTTTTTAAAATATACTTTTATTGATTTCAGAGAGGCAGGGAGAGGGAGAGAGAGATAGAAACATCAATGATGAGAGAGAATTATCGACTGGCTGCCTCCTGCACAACCCCTACTGGGGATCCAGTCCACAAGCGGGGCATGTGCCTTTGACTGGAATCGTACCCAGGACCCTTCAGTCCACAGGCTGACACTCTATCCACTGGGCCAAACCAGCTAGGGCAGAAGAGTTTATTTTTATACTTGTACACTTTTTAGAATTTGACTTGGGTACTTATTCAAATTAATACATTAAAAATTAAAAAGAAAATACCCCTATATATGGCTACATTTTATACTGCCCTTCCTCAATATTGCTAACACCTTGCACATATTTTACTATACTATATAACACCAAGCAATGATCTAAGATGTGAAGGGAAAGGAATCTTTTACTTCCATTCCATGTTAACCAACTCTATCTTCAATAAGTCTATATATTACAGTCTTAAACAATCATGGCTCTTTTGTAACATTTACTCTTTCAAATTTCATCATATTTCACTAATAACAATGCTGGTGAAAAGAGGAATATCAAATCTATCTACACTAATAAAAGGGAAACAGGCAAATTGACTGTCCCTCTGCTATGCCCACCAGCCAATCAGGGTGAGTATGCAAAATAACCCAACAAAGATGGCAGAGGCCACGGAGCTGGAGCAAGCAGGAGGCTTGGGATGCCCCCAGCGATGGAGGAGTGGCTGGGGGCCTAGGTCGCTGGGGGCCACCCAGGCTTCCAGCCTGCCCTGGCCTCCGCTCAAGGAGGGGCTGGGGGCCTGGGTCACTGGAGGGCATGGCCAGCCTGAAAACAGCCCTCAGCCCTTCACCCAGACTGGCCATGCCCCCCGGCAGCGGGGACCCTCACCCCATGGGGGTGTGGCTGGCCTGCAAACCACCACAGGCCCCTCACCCAGACCGCCCCACACCCCAAGGGAACCCCCCCACCCTGATCCGGGACACCCTTCAGGGAAAACCAGCCAGCCCCCACCCATGCACCAGGCCTCTATACTAATAAAAGGGTAACATGCTAATTAGACTGGGAGACCTTCCAGGAGACCTTCCAAACATTCTTCTGGACAAAGCCATGGTGGTGGGGCCGAGGTAGAGGTGGTTAGAGGCCAAAAGGAGAGGGCAGCCATTGGGGGTGATCAGGCCGGCGAGGGGGGGACAGTTAGGGGTGAGCAGGCCAGCAGGGGGGCCAGTTGGGGGCGAGCAGGCCGTCAGTAGGGGTCAGTTGGGGGTGATCAGGACTGCGGGGGGGAGCAGTTCGGAGTGAGCAGGCCAGCAGGGTGGCAATTGGGGGTGAGCAGGCCAGTGGGGAGGGAAGGTGGAGGCAAGCAGGCCAGCAGCAGGGAGCAGTTGGGGGTGATCAGGCTGGCAGGGGGGGCATTTGGGGGCGAGGCTGGCAGTGGGGGGCAGTTGGGGACGAGCAGGCTGGCATGCAGAGTGGTTAGGGGCAATCAGGTAGGCAGGCAGGTGAGCAGTTAGAAGCCAGCAGTCCTGGATTGCGAGAGGGATCCCAGACTGGAGAGGGTGCAGGCCAGGCTGAGGGACACCCTCCCCCCAACCCCTATGCACGAATTTCATGCACCGAGCCACTAGTACCTAATAACTATGCAGAATAACTATGCACATATCTTTAATTAACAAAATATTTTTTATATATATATTTTATTGATTTATTACAGAGAGAAAGGGAGAGAGATAGAGAGTTAGAAACATCGATGAGAGAGAAACATCAATCAGCCGCCCCCTGCACACCTCCCACTGGGGATGTGCCTGCAACCAAGGCACATGCCCTTGACCGGAATCGAACCCGGGACCTCTCAGGCCGAAGGCCGACGCTCTATCCACTGAGCCAAACCGGCCACGGCACAAAATATTTTTAAAATTTGATTATAACCACCCTAATCGTTTGGCTCAGAGCATCGGCCTGAGGATTGAAGTCGCAGGTTCGATTCCAGTCAAGGGCATGTACCTTGGTTGCGAACACATCCCCAATAGGGAGTGTGCAGGAGGCAGCTGATTGATGTTTCTCTCTCATCAATGTTTCTAACCCTCTATCCCTCTCCCTTCCTCTCTATAAAAAAAAATCAATAAAAAAAATCAATAAAATATATTTCAAAAAAAGTTGATTATAACCAAAACTCTATTCATGTATAATACAAAGTCCTCTCCCTTCCTCTCTGAAATCAATTTAAAAAATAAACAAACCCAAGTCAAATCCCTAGTCCTTAATGAAAACTTGAAACCACTTCCATTTTTCTTTACTCTGAACTCATACTGCTCTTATATTTAATACTAGAGGCCTGGTGCACAGATTTGTGCACCAGTGGGGTCCCTCGGCCTGACCTGCGGAGATCAGACCAAAACCGGCTCTCCAACACCCCTCCGAGGGGGTCCCAGATTGTGAGAGGGCACAGACCAGGCCAAGGGACCCCACCGGTGCATGATCAGGGCTGGGGAGGGACAGCGGGAGGGCTCCAGGGCATGTCCGGCCCGTCTCTCCCAGTCCCAATTGGCTAGACCCCAGCAGCAAGCTAACCTACCGGTTGGAGTGTCTACCCCATGGTGGTCAGTGTGTGTCATAGTGACTGGTCAAACAGTTGAACGAACAGTTGGATACTTAGCATATTGGGCTTTTATTATATAGGATCATGCAGTGTTTCACACATTAGCTTCTTCCTGGGTGGATTGTAAAATGTTTTACTTCTTTTCTATCTTCAATAATGCTGACTATCTATGAACTAGCTTGCTAATATGTATTTTGTTGACTGCCTGTCTGCCCTGGTCTAACTTGAGGCCAAAAAAACAGCAGATTTTTCCTTTTCATCTTCAGTAAGTATTGGCACAAGACAACTATTTATTATGTACATCAATGAAGAGAAATACTAGTGTGGTTGATTCAAACAAATTAATTCCCAAAACATCCCACTGAGTATTAAGAACATATCATACTGATTCTTTTAACAAATTTACCTTGGTAATTATATGCTAAAATCTGTATCATGATAATCTACCTCTCCACACCTTATATTTCTCTAATAGATAGGAAGAGAGATGCTGCAAAGAGCAGAAAGGATAACTTGTAAGAAAACAATATATTGCATGGTCGGTGTGGCTCAGTGGTTGAGTATCAACCTATGAGCCAGGAGGTCACGGTGAGGGCACATGCCTGGGTTGCGGGCTCCATCCCCAGCATGCAGGCGGCAGCTGATCAATGATTCTCTCTCATCATTAATATTTCTCTCTCTCCCTTCCTCTCTGAAATCAATAAAAATGTATCTTTTTAAAAAACCATAATATATTAACCAAAGTATCAGTTGACATTTCAAAATCAATGCCACCACCAATAACAACAAAGCATATCTGAGATCAGGAGTTGTAAAATTATACATTTACCAAAGATTTAGAAGAATTGGTTTCTCGCCGAAACCGGTTTGGCTCAGTGGATAGAGCGTCGGCCTGTGGACTGAAAGGTCCCAGGTTCGATTCCGGTCAAGGGCATGTACCTGGGTTGCGGGCACATCCCCAGTAGGAGATGTGCAGGAGGCAGCTGATCGATGTTTCTCTCTCATCGATGTTTCTAACTCTCTATCTCTCTCCCTTCCTCTCTGTAAAAAATCAATCAAATAAAAAAAAAAAAAAAGAATTGGTTTCTATAAAACTTATTTAACGTCACAATTAGTTGTCACAGTTGGATACCATGCCTTGACTTTTTTTCTCAATCTATCTAGTAAGTAAGAAAAATTTCGCCCTGGCCGGGTAGCTCAGTTGATAGAGTGTCATCTAAATACCAAGGGTGCAGGTTCCATATACAGTCAGGGTACACACAAGAAAGAATCAACCAATTAATGCACAAATAAACAGAACAACAAATCAATGTTTCTCTCTGCCTTCCTCTAATATCAATCAACCAATCAATCAATAATTTAAAAAAAAAGAAAAAATTCTAAGAAGCAGTATGGCCTTTGGCAGTTGTTCCCAAATTCTGGTTTTGGCCTTTAATGAAATTTCTACTGGTTTGCAGAGAAATGAAAAAAATAAGGACATAACAGCTTATTTTTCCTAAAGTAAAATGTATCCATACTAAGGGAGTTTTCCTTATCATCTTCTTTCTACTTTTCTATTAAAATACCTTTATGAAATGAAAATAATAAATTTAATGTCCTTAGCTGGCAATATAAACAATCCTATTTCAGCACCCTTAGTTTTTTATTTTCTTAAACTGATTAGCTCATATCTAGAAACTACAGTCTAATAGCTCTTCTCTGACCTGACTCACTGTGAGCTACCAAAGTAAATGCATAAATACTTTATCTGCTTAGTCTTCTTTTAAAAAATATTTTTATTAATTTTATAGAGAAAGGAAAAGGGATAGAAAATAGAAACATCGATGATAGAGAGAGATCGATTGGCTGTCTCCTGCACACCCCCTACAGCCAGGGCATGTGTCCTGACCAGAATCAAACCCAGGACCTCTTGATTCATGGGATGACACTTAATCCACTGAGCCACACCAGCCAGGCATAAGCATATTTTTAATGCATTGCTAGTGTATGCTAAAAAAGTAAAGGAGCGCCCTGACGTTTGGCTCAGTGCATTGGCTAGAGCAGGGGTCCTCAAACTTTTTAAACAGGGGGCCAGTTCACTGTCCCTCAGACCGTTGGAGGGCCGGACTATAGTTTAAAAAAAAAACTATGGCCAAAACCGGTTTGGCTCAGTGGATAGAGCGTCGGCTTGCGGACTGGAGGGTCCCAGGTTCAATTCCGGTCAAGGGCATGTACCTGGGTTGCGGGCACATCCCCAATGGGAGATGTACAGGAGGCAGCTGATTGATGTTTCTCTTTCATCGATGTTTCTAACTATCTCTCTCCCTTCCTCTCTGTAAAAAATCAATAAAATATATTAAAAACAAACAAACAACAACAACAAAACTATGAACAAATTCCTATGCACACTGCACATATCTTATTTTGAAGTAAAAAAACAAAACGGGAACAAATACAATATTTGTATTTGCATGTGGCCCACGGGCCGTAGTTTGAGGACCCCTGGGCTAGAGCATCGGCCTGTGGACTTAAGGGTCCCAGGTTCGATTCCGGTCAAGGGCATGTACCTTGGTTGCGGGCACATCCCCAGTGGGGGATGTGCAGGAGGCAGCTGATCGATGTTTCTAACTCTCTATCCCTCTCCCTTCCTCTCTGTAAAAAATCAATAAAATATATTTTTAAAAAAGTAAAGGAGTTCTTTGAAGATGTATTCTCCTCTCCCTTTCTATCTATAAATGAATAAAAACATTTAAAAATATGCTTATAACCTTCCATACAGAATAATTTAAATAATTTACATTGATACTACCCCCTCAAGGAGGAGGAACATAACTTCCCACTTCTAAAGTGTACTATGCACAGTGACCTCTTTCCAAAGTGTCCAGTACGATGGGGGAGAGGGAGAAGTAACTTTACAAAAGAAACCTGACAAACACTGCCTTAACCAGTGATCAACATTAGCATCATGAGTGGTAAGTCATGCTGGTAATTACCCTTGATATGATGCAATAAAAATGGCACTTTACTTCTTCCCAGGAACTATAACCCAATCATGAAGAAAAAAGAATCAGACAAACCCATACTAAGGGACATTCTACAAAATACCTGACCAGTACTCCTCAAAACTGTTAGTCAAAAAAGAGACATGATGACTAGGCAAAAAACTAAGGAAATCCACAAATAAAGTATGAATTCTAGTTAATAAGTACACATTGATATTAGTTCATTTGTTGTAACAAATGCACCACACTAATTAATTTAAGATGTTAATAACAAGAAAAACTGGATACAGGGTATATGACAACTCTCCATACTATTTCTGGTTCATAGTTCGATGCTCAACACTGAGCCATGCCAGCAGGGCAAGAACATTTCTTAAGTCAGTCAGACCTAGTTTCAAAGCCCAGCCCCTATTTCCAACTGCATGACCTTTTCAAAACACTTCTTTCCTTACCTACTCAATGGGATAATAATAATACCTACCTATTCAAAGGTTATTGTCAAGATTACATGACATAACACGTGTAAAGTTCCTAGGATAGCACCAGGTACATAACTGTCCATAAATATTAGCCAGTATGAGGATTATATACACTATCTAAAGGGCTAATTATCTACTAACCAACTCTTCTCAGATGTCCTCTAAACACTCCAACTCCGTATGTTCAAATCTGCTTTCATTATCTCTCTCTTCCTCCCCAATTCTCTGTCACCCAAGACAGAACCCATAGAATGCATCTTTCAAATTTTCCTCTAACTTCATTCCCAACATACAACTGGTTGAAAAGTTCTATCAAATTCTACTTACTAAAAGGTAAAGATACAAATTATGAACAACAAATACACATCTATTGACAAGTAAATCTGAAAATCAAGTGAATAATCTGATGAACAGAATGAACTGGTGATTATAATAGAATCAGGGGCATAGAAAGGAAGTGGACTGACTATTCTTGGGGGGGAAAGGGGTGAGGGGGATGCAGGAAGAGACTGGACAAAAATCGTGCACCTATGGATGAGGTCAGTGGGTGGGGAGTGAGGGAGGAGGGTGGGGTGGGAACTGGGTGGAGGGGAGTTATGGGGGAAAAAAAGAGGAACAAATGTAATAATCTGAACAATAAAGATTTAATTAATAAAAAAAAATTCTACTTAACAAAAAACCTCTTTGAAATCAGTGAAATACACAGGCACACAAAGAAACAGAGAGTATAATGGTGGTTGCTGGGGACTAGGGAGTGGGGAGATGCTGATCAAAGGATACAAACTTCCAGTTATAAGATGAATTAGTTCTGGGGATCTAATGTACAATATGGCGACTATAGTTAAAATACGGTATTATATGCTTGAAAGTTCCTAGATCTTTAAACGTTCTCTAACACAAATAAATTTATGAGGTGATAACCTTATTGTGGCAATCATTTTGCAATATATATGCATAGCAAATAATCATGTTGTATCATGATTATTGAGATGTCAATTCCATCTCAATAAAGCTGGAAAAAAATAGGCATAAGGCTGTTTGGGAACCATTATACTATATACACCACACTCACTACATATGGAATACAAAATACCAATAAACTTTGAAAGAAATGGGAAGCAGTCTAGCACAGTGGTAGAGAGTAGACTCTGGAGTAAAGAGTGCTTAGATTTGAAATTACTGTTCACTTGCTCTGTACCTTGAGCAATTTATGTCACTAAGCCTTTAGCACTTCCCTTATTACCATTTATAATATTTCTTCATTATTTTCCCTGTCACCAGTGTAATTTTACATATATACCACTAATAGATTTATTAAGTAATAAAAATTTACCTCATGAATTGTATATTAAATGAGATCACATAAGAACTCAGTAAATGTTAACTATTTATTATTAAATCTATTAGTGATATGTTTGTGAAGTTAACTACATTAATTACTAGAAATTTAATAAAGAATATTGTTAAATAATAAAGTATTTGCAAGCAACAGAGGCTTTGAATCTATTATTTCTTTCTCCCACTCTCACCTTCTGCCTACATTTTTTTAAAAATTAAACTTATGCTTAGCCACTCTGAAACCAGGTAGTTTCCTTTTCCTATACTATAAACTTCCTCAAAATAATCAATTAACTTCCTTGAGCCCCAGCTTATAAAATTTTTAAGTGGGGATAACTCATATCTTACAGAGCTAATGTCAGGTTTAGAGGTAATATATGTATGATATCTAGTAAATAAACTCAGTGAATACTTTCACTCCAACCAAAAAGTGATACCGCTTTTAAAGTATTACAGCATATAAAAATGCATACTATCACACTTCCCAGAACCAATTATTTTTGTTCAATTCTTATCTTAGTTACTAAATGTTCAGTTTCTTATAATTTTCAGCATCCAATACAGAGTTTTACATAAGCAAGCATTCAATATTCCTGAATTCATTTTCTGAATGCTGTCTTTGGACACAGGAAGACACAATACATTTCAATAACTCAAGTAATGCTGACTGTCTCCTGGACACAAGAGATCATCATTTTAAAATATTGCTTTATGCTATAGTTTTTAAACTATCAAACAGCTCGGTATCTGTTCTGGTTTTTTAGAAATAGAATGTGGAATGTTGTACCTCCTAACATTAAAAGATCTTTCCCCCTTGAACACTGCAGCTTTTACTAAAGTGTAAAAAAGAAACTCGCTCACTCACTCTCCCTCTTCTAGTGGTTACCAAAGAACCATGCAGTGAAAGCAAGTGAAACTATTCACTAAAGAGTGGAGAGAGGAAGAGAGATGAGGGAAAAAATAAAGGCCACAAGCAAAAAATTTAAACCCAGCAACTAAACATTTAATTTATTTCTTTCATCAAAGAGCCTCTATTTCAATGTTTCTCTCTAAGAAAAGAATAAAAAGAATGAGGTATTTTTAAACTGTCTTTATCTTAGCCAGAAAAACTTTATGTTCCAAAGCCCAGATGAAATTTTTGCCTTTTTCCAAAAGGAGGAACTAGGTTCTACTACTTTCTCTACAAGATGTGCATTTCTCCAGGTGCTCTATAATTATACAAAACAACTACTTTTTGTTTCTTTGACAAATGAGAAACTCAGTCAAGCTGGTTTGTACAACAGTGTTAAATTACTGAGCAATTTTATAGGGTCTCTGAGCTCCTTCTACACATTAAAAGGCCTCACATAATCAGATAGTTGAAATTTTAAAACAACTAACTCACATACCCTCTTTGGACTTGAATAAAATTAGTAAGCCTCACTTCCTAAGAAATTACACACATACATACCCCTTCTCTGCAGATAAAACTTGAATTTGGGGGTGACCTGTTTGAGCAAATTTTAATGTTAATATTATTCTACTGCCAATGAAACTTTCCTTTCAAGATTTCCATATCACAGGACCATGTCAAGCTTGTCAATACTGTTTCACACTTTGAGTTATGAGAATAGAATGTTTATCTGTTACATAATTTATTTAGCTTACTATGAGCTATATAGCAAAATTATGTTCTATATGTTATTTCAGATCCACCTAGAGCAGCGGTTCTCAACCTGTGGGTCACAACCCCTTTGGGGGTTGAACGACCCTTTCACAGGGGTCGCCTAAGACCATCGGAAAACACATATATAATTACATATTGTTTCTGTGATTAATCACTATGCTTTAAGAATGTTCAATTTGTAACAATGAAATTGGGGGTCACCACAACATGAGGAACTGTATTAAAGGGTCGCAGCATTAGGAAGGTTGAGAACCACTGACTTAGAGCCATGTATGTAATACCACTGTTCTGCATTTGACAGACAAAGCAGCTCTATGAAGAACATAACAATGGCTTATAAAATGTCACAATACAGGTAAAAAGGCTTATTTAGTATACACCATTGCAATAATTATACAGTATAACTAAGGTACTTCCATGTTTTTAAACATTGTCAGGAAACATGGAAAATATTATTTGCATCTCTATGAACCTAGGACAATGGAATGAAGAAAATGTGACCTAGGTATCCAAAGGGGAGGAATAAGACCAATTATGCTATAATTTGCCAAGAAGCCTAACCCAAGAGTAGAAATATGCAAGAGATCAAAATAGATGTATTACTTCTTTGGGGACCTGAGACAAAGTTTACCTTGAACCTCAAAAAGAACCTAAGCCCAGAACACATCAGATCAAATAAATAGAAAGAGGTATCTAAAATACTAGAATGCCCCAGAGCCTTCTCTCAACCTTTTGTCTATCTACTCTTATTATTCTATCTTATTACACTTACTTCTCTATCTACACTTAATCCCTAGTGCAGTCATGGGCCACATAACAACATTTCGGTCAACAGCAGCCTGCACATACAGGTGGCCCCACAAGATTATAATAAAGCTGAAAATTTCCCATCGCCTAGTGATGTATCCATCACAACATATTCCTCATTCCTGTTTTGTGGTGATGCTGGTAAAAACAAACCTCTTGCATTGCCAGTTGTATAAAAGTATAGCACATATAATTATGTATAGTACATAATACTTAAAAATGGTAAGAAACAACCTTGTAACTGTGTATGTATTTTCTACTATACTATACTACACTTTTTGTCATTAGAGCGCACTCTTTCTACTTATTAAAAAAAAAGTTTGCTGTAAAACATTAGGCCTTGTTATGCCAGCAGTAGACTCACAGATCTGGTGTTTGCCACTCTCCAGATCGCATCATTCTCTTGTGCTTGATTTAATCTTGTGTTGTTTATAAATTTAGTGTAGCCTAAGAGTACGGTGTTCAGTGTAGCCTTACTGTACAGTAGTGTACACATTCACTCAACAGTCACTCAGAGCAACTTCCAATCCTTCAAGCTCCATTCATGCTAATAGGTGAACCATTTTATACCACATTTTAGTACCTTTTCTATGTTTAGATACACAAATACTTACCACTGTGTTACAGTTGCCTACAGTATTCAGTATAGTACCATGCTGTATGGGTTTGTAAGCTAGGAGCAATGGGCTCTATCATGTAGTCTAGGTGTGTATTAGGCTATATACACAATCTAGGTGTAAGTGCACTCTGATGTTCGAACAATGACAAAATCACCTAACAATGCATTTCTCAGAATGCATCCCCATTAAGTGGCACATGACTGTAGATCTCTTCCAGCCTGGTGGCTCTAAAGACACACTAAACTAACACCCTGTCCTGTGGTGACTGTTGCACAACTCAGGCAAAAAAAAGTCATTTTTTATTACTCTCCTCTCTTACCCCATTTTTAATCCATCTAGAACTCCAGTACGATCTACTGTCAAAAGAGATCTAGCCGAAACCGGTTTGGCTCGGTGGATAGAGCGTCGGCCTGCGGACTGAAGGGTCCCAGGTTCGATTCCGGTCAAGGGCATGTACCTGGGTTGCGGGCACATCCCCAGTAGGAGATGTGCAAGAGGCAGCTAATCGATGTTTCTCTCTCATCGATGTTTCTGACTCTCTATCTCTCTCCCTTCCTCTCTGTAAAAAATCAATAAAATATATTTTAAAAAAAGAGATCTAGAATTAGCCTGGCTGGCATGGCTCAGTGATGGATGGTGGACCATTCAACCTATGAACCAGGAGGTCACTGTTCGATTCCCAGACATATGCCCTGGGTTGCAGGCTCGTGGACCTGATGCTCAGTGTGGGGTGTGCAGAAGGCAGCCGATCAATGATTCTCTCTCATCATTGATGTTTCTATCTCTCTCCCCTTCTCCCTTCCTCTCTGAAATCAATAAAAAAAAAATTTTTTTTTAAAGAGGAGGTCTAGAATTAAATTACTTCCTATCAATTCGACTGCCCACAACTTGGTCTAAACCATCTGACCCCAGGATTACTATTATAGCCACCTAATTGATATACGTGTTTCTGCAGCAACCAATGACCTTTTTAAAAACACAAATCAGTTCACATCACTCCTCTGCTCAAATGGCTTCCCATTTCATTCAGAATAAAAGCCAAACCTCCTTAAAATACAGTGGGGCCTTGACTTACGAGTGTCCCGACTAACGAGTTTTTCGAGATAAGAGCCCTCTCGGCTGATTTTTTGCTTTGAGTTGCGAGCTAAAATTCGGGTTACGAGCCAGCTTCAGGTACCCCACCGCTAGTTGGCACAGCGAACGTCACAGTGAATGCTACAACGTCAGCCCAGCATCACGTGTCTCACTCGTTCACTTCTTGATTTGACACACGAGTAATTTGAGTTACGAGCTCCGTCACGGAACAAATTAAACTCGTAAATCAAGGCCCCACTGTATCTACAAAGTTCTTTGTGATCTGCCTCTCCGTTTGCCATCACTCACCAAAATTTCTGAGTTCATCTGTTAATCCTCATTTTAACTACTCCTTTCCAGCCACAAAAGCTTTCTTGCTGCTCCTTAAGCTTAGCAGGCACACTCTAACCCAGCCGTGGGCCACGGAAAAAGACCGTACCCTTTTATGTAATGATGTTTACTTTGAATTTATATTAGTTCACACAAACACTCCATCCATGCTTTTGTTCCGGCCCTCCGTTCCAGTTTAAGAACCCATTGTGGCCCTCGAGTCAAAAAGTTTGCCCACCCCTGCACCTCAAGATCTTTGTATTTTTCTGTCCTCTTTGTCTAGGAACACTCTTTATCTCACACCCTCATATCTGTATTGTTTAATACCTTACCTCCTTGCTCAAATATCTCTTCTCAGTGAGGCCTTCCCTTACCATCCAATTTAAAACTGCAAACTCCCATATCGCCCTTCCTTGCTTTATATTTTATATTCTCTACAACACTGCTAATATTCTCACCTCCTAATATATTTAATATTTTACTTATTTACTGTCTCTTCTTACAAGAGTTTAAGGGGAGACAGAAGAGTGGTGAAGGGCACAATGAAAGTAGCTTATGCATTGAGCCTCATTTTTCATGTAAGAATACAGTATGTAATACATATAACACAAAATATGTGTAATCGACAATTTATTTAATCAGTAAGGCTTCCAGTCAACAGTAGACTCTTAGTAATTAAGTTTTGGAAGAGTCAAAAGTTATACACAGATTTCTGACTGCTCAGGAGTTGGCATCCCTAACCCGTGAGTTGTTCAAAGGTCAACTGTAAATACAAAACTACTACAAATTACCCTTAACTATTTTAGAAAGTTACTTACATTCCACTAGGCCAATAGAACAAAAATCAGGTTTTTACAAAGCCAAAAGCGTTTAATTAAATAAACTACATATTATGCACTTCAAATGTAGTCTTCCTAGAGCAGGGGTGGGGAACCTTTTTCCCCACCAAGGGCTATTTGGATATTTATAACATCATTTGCGGGCCATACAAAATTATCAACTTAAAAATTAGCCTGCTATATTGGGTAAAACATTTAATTAACTCACCCCCAATGCCTTGGCAGGGCCAGACCAATGATTTCCAGGGCCTTATAGGGCCCATGGGCCAGACATTCCCCACCCGTCCTAGAGCAATCATTTTTTTCCCTTCTTAAGATATTAACAATATTGATATTGACACAATATCAACAGCAGAGGCAGAAAAATTCTGGCTCTAGTATGGCTGCCTAGAAAAAATACGGTAATTGTCATTTGTAATCCCACAAGGCAGGGATGAAAAGCAATTTATTCCTGCAAATGATGTAACCATACAGTTAAAGCACCAGAGCCCAAAGACAGAAAATGCTAAATACTTTCATAATTTAGTAAAAATGTTTTAAAACACAAAGAATATGTTTAAGAAAAGTAAGTCCTCCACACATGAGCACTGCTTGCTACCACTGGTATACCAAGTACATTAAAAAATAATTTTGAGCCCTAACCGGTTTGGCTCAGTGGATAGAGCGTCGACCTGCGGACTCAAGGGTCCCATGTTCGATTCCGGCCAAGGGCATGTACCTTGGTTGTGGACACATCCCCAGTGGGGTAGCTGATCGATGTTTCTCTCTCATCGATGTTTCTAACTCTCTATTCCTATCCCTTCCTGTCTGTAAAAAAAAACAATAAAATATATTTTAAAAAAAATCTTGAAAACATTTTACAAAGTTAAATGTGGTCATTTCCAACTGATATGGTAGAGTCAAATCCCAACTCCACCATTTTATTGTGTAAACTTAAGCAACTTAATTAACACTTCTGAGCCTTAGTGTCCCCACCTGTAAATCAGTGATTAAAAAATCTACTTCTTAGGGTTGTTTTAAGGTGTAATGAGATAGATATACTATAAATGATGAGGGCGAGGCACATGGCAGATATTTAATATGAGAGAGTCTCTGATAACATATATTTGATTTTGTATGTTCTAATTTGACCTCTTCGAAAGAAAGTAACTTCAATCTGCTTTTGATAAGTACAGAAAGTAACTTCGATCTGCTATTGGTAAATATAGGTAATCCCAGTCTTGGTTCTACAACCGTTTCGGCATATATTATTTAAAGAGCCACAAAACATCTCTCCCAACAATAACTTCATATATACAAATGATTTTAAGCTTGGGCCTATGATTTTGCATCCATCCGCTCCCTAAACACAAATCAAAACACTACATAAGCAATGGCTGCAGTGGAATAAGAATAACTGAACGGTGGGTATCACCGGTGACCAGCTATGGACAGGAAGCAACAAAGGTCTAAAATTCAAGCATAGATGGATTCGGGATTAACCATCTCTTCTTAGCAGGAAGCAACAGTGACTTCACACTTCCTTCTGAAAGACGTGACACCTTCTGCAAATGATCCACGCTTCCTGACAGTTTACCAGACCTCTTTTCAGCAGTAAAGCAGCAAAGTGGAAAAACTCCCCAATGAAGACAAAAAAGTCACAACCAGGGGAGTGGTGAAGGTACTACTCAAACAGCACCCCCAAAAGAAAGCGCGTTTCCTGATTTCCCGTTTTGATTATTACACATGAAACCAAACTCAATTCCTTAAAAAAAATTTTTTTTGCAAGTGATTTGAAAGCATCGATAATACTGACGACAGTTGTTTCCGGCCAGTATCGAAAAGCCCCGCAGCAAACACCGGGAAACCTCCCAGGTCAAGTCGCTTCAGCTCTAAGTGGAACTCATGTTCCTTAACATTCATCCAGGTAAGGCCCTTCTCATTACACATCACCAGTTCAGATCAGTTACAACAGAGGGATCCAGCAAATCCCAGCGAAATGGGTGGGTTTACTACCGCTTAAACCAGAGCCCGTCCATCTTCAGGAAAACCAGAAATCATTAACACGCCAAGGCCTCTCCTAAGAGACAAACGGACGCGACAATTTCCGTGGAGGCTCGGCAAAGTCCACAAAACCGCACCGGGCTCTGAGAGGACATCGTGCACAAATCCCTCCAGATCTGGGGCCAACGGCCCAAGGTCACACCAGGTCAGTGGCTAAAATACCCGAGAAAGGCGAAGCCTCCTGCAATTTAGGAAAACCCTGGCTAGGAATGGAGTCTGGGTTGGGGAACACTCAGGTCAAAGCTTTAGACATGAACAGCCCCACCACATGCAGCGGCTCCACGGGAAAACCCCAAGCGAGTCACGCAATTATTTCCTTCGTGTCCCCAGTCTTCCCGGCCCCTGGGCACCCCCAACACTCACATCTCCGGAGCCACTTCATCCAATGGTAGACGATAGTGGTGTGGTGTTTCTTGTTCTCTATACACCAAGACGACAGGCCTTGAATAGATTCCATGGTGTTGGTTACCGACTGGAACTTTCGATCCAACGAGGACTCCAGAGCCCCTGCCGAAGAGGCCGACGAGGAGGAGGCCTTACTGCTGCCTCCGCCGCCGCCGGCCGCCATCTTCCCGGTTTGCACAAGCGCTGCTGCTCCTCTGGCGGCGGCGGCGGCGGCGGCGGCGGGAGCGAGCAAAACAATCACGGCGAGTGCGTGGAGGCCGGAGGTGGGGAGGGAGGCCAGGGGGAGGGGATGGTGCACGCGCTGGGCTCTTCTGGCGGCGGGACGGGCGGACTAGCTGCCGGGCACGCTGGCGGCTCCTACACGCTTCAAGGAGGGGCTGTGGGTCGCGAAGGTTTATCAGAATTGCTCAAGGGGTTGTGTTTAAACCAGTCAGTAACCAAGGAAGTACGCGGAAGGCAGGTCCTTGCAAAGCCTTTCCAAACGCCTGGCCCCCCCAAATCAATGGTTTTCTACTCCGGCTCTCTACGCGGAGGCCCTTCCCCACGCCTATCCCCACGCTCCTTTGAGGGCGGGCGTTAATATCTGAAATGTAATACTACCCGACTGCCCCTTCGGTAGCAGAAATCTTTCTCCTTTAGATCCTCTAGTACAGAAAAGGCCCAAGGATGGCTAGTCAGGATTTTTTTTGCAACGCAATAGCCAGGGGACAGCAACAGTATCGCGCACGCGCCGCGTGGTCCCACCCCTCTCTTCTCAACCTAGAAAGCAGAGAGGCCGTGATGGCGGGGCAAGCTGACCAATCAAGGGAGAAGCACGAGAAGCGCGCGCAGGAGCCGCAGGTCCGTAGGGCCGCGGAGGCGCGTCTATGATTTCTGCGCGTGCGCAACATCTCGGCGTGTAGCGGGCCAGGAGGAAAAACGGGGAGGGGAGGAGGAGGGAGTTGGTCAAACTGAGAGGTTGGGGGAGGGGGCTGCCCCGCCCCGCCTCGCCTCGCCCTGCCTTTTCCTCCCTAGTGAGATCTCTCTCTCGGGGCTCCCCAGCTCACAAAACAGGGCCGGAAACGCCCACCACTTAGCGGCCACTGTTACTTTCTGGCGGCTGCAGCCGCCGGGCACTAACTCCTCAGGGAACTGACGCACGACAAAGTGGCTGGCAGCCATCTTGCAGTGCCTTGATGATGCGCATGCGCCAGCTCCAGCGAGCCGTTCTCTGCGCAGACTCCCAGACCAAGCGATATTTTACATTACCCTGAGACCATACCATTCATAGCCATTTGGCTATATGAATTATAGGAAGATGAAGCAGTAAATGAAAATTTCCCGGTAAAAATTTCTTATTTAAAAATATTGATTTCAGCCCTAGCCGGTTTGGCTCCGTGGATAGAGCGCTGGCCTGCAGAGCAAAGGATCCCCTGTTTGGGGTCAAGGGCACGGAACTCAGTTGCAGACCAGTGCCCCACCCGGGTCCTGGTTGGGGTGCCTACAGGAGGCAACCAATTTACATGATAGTTCTGTCTTTTCCTCTATCTTCCCCTCTGAAAAATCACCCTCTGATGAGGTTTTTTTTTAAAAATTTGACTTCAGAGAGGAGAGAGAGAAAAACATCAATGATGAAAGTGAATCATGGATTGGCTACCTCCTGCAAGTCCCACAACTGGGATGGAGTTGGCAACCCGGGCATGTTCCCCACTAGGAATGAGCCGTGACCTGGTTCATAGATCTATGCTCAACCATTGAGCCATGAGGGCCAGGCTCCCAGTAAAATTTTCAAGACCAGTAAAGGTTAACATATCTCACCTTGGCCAGTTAAGACAATCTCACAATTGCATAATACATTATAGTTTACAGGAGCCTTAGATAGCTAGTATATTGCTTAGCACCACGTAGATTAACTGTTTTATCTCATCTGCCATGTAAATCCTCTGAGCAGATTTGGAGGCTTCTGTGTCCCATTGAACACATGCAATTATTATATTTTAATTATTTTGTCTCCCTAGTAGAATCGTGTTTCTTAATGCAGGCAACCTATTTTGTCAAGCTCATATCTAGTATTCATTAATTCAACAAAAAGTTGTTGAACATGTGGAATGAACCATTCTAGATGTTGGAGAGTAACAGCAAAACAGACAAAAATTCCTTCCCTCTGGGGCTTAGTGTCAGGATACCGTAAGCAAATATATATCAGGGAGTAGTAAGGAAGTCTATGAAGAAGTATGAAGCAGGTTAAGAGAGGCAGAGGGCATAGAATGGGTGATCCTGTATGGGCATAGGAATGGTGGTTTGGTGAATCAGGAAGGAAGTGATACTTGCTCTTGTTAAACAAAAATTTTAACTTTCACAGTCTTTAAAAGGTTTATTAGGCCATTGCTACAAAAAAGACTGATTCTTGGGGTGTGAGCCTAACCACCAACAACATGGCTAGGTAAGAAAAACATGTCCAATGTCCTTGGGTTTTGCAAGCATTTTTGTTTTTAATCCTCACCTGAAGACATGCTTATTAATTTTAGAGAGAGAGGAAGGGAGAAAGAGAGAAACATCAATGTGAGAGAAACATCAACCAGTTGCCTTCCCATATGCACCCCGACCAGTTATCAAACCTGCAACCTAGGTATGTACCCTGACCAGGAATCAAATCCAAAACTTTTCAGTGTATGGGACAACACTCCAACCAACTGATCCACACTGGCCAGGTCTGCAAGCATTATGCAGTACATTAAGTAGGGGGAGTAAGATACAAATCCTTCTTAATCCACTCATCTGCTGATGGGCACTGAGGCTGTTTCCAAATCTTAGCTATGGTGAATTGTGCTGCTAAGAGTTGGAAACAGCCTAAGTACCCATCAGCAGATGAGTGGATTAAAAAACTGTGGTACATCTACACAATGGAATACTGCGTTGTGGTAAAAAAGAAGGAACTCTTGTTATTTGCAACAGCATAGATGGAACTGGAAAGCATTATGCTACGTGAAATTAGCCAGTCAGAGAAAGATAAATACCACATGATCTCACTCATTTGTGGAATATAGAGAACTACATAGACCAGGGGTGGGCAAACTTTTTGACTCGAGGGCCACAATGGGTTCTTAAACTGGACCAGAGTGCCGGAACAAAAGCATGGATGGAGTGTTTGTGTGAACTAATATAAATTCAAAGTAAACATCATTACATAAAAGAGTACGGTCTTTTTTTTTTTTTTTAGTCTTATCCATTTCAAACGGCCGCGCGGGCCGTAGTTTGCCCACGGCTGACATAGACTGATGAACAGGGACAGATCCAAAGACAGAGAAACAGCGATCAGACTATCAATCCCCAGAGGGAAAGTAGGGAGGGTGGGGGTAAGGGGAGATCAACCAAAGGACTTGTATGCAGGCATATAAGCCAAACCAATGGACATGGACAACAGGGGGATGAGAACATGAGTGTGTGTGTGGGGGGGGGGGGGAGGTTGGGGGTTAATGGGGGATGAGGACACATTTGTAATACCTTAACCAATAAAGAAATTAAAAAACAAACAAATCCTTCTTAAATAATTTACGTTAGCTATAGACAAAGGGGATGGGAGAAGGTGAAGCTGGGATAGGAGCAACGGAGTCCACAAGAGTCTGTAAAACTCATGTGTAAACAAGAAGCAGAGACTCCTGGGGTTCAAAATGGGAGGGGGGAGGTAAGAAACTGGCCAAACTAGCTATTCTCTCTTTTTAGGTAATTTGGAAATAGTCACCCAGAAGTCCCAAGTACACTGAGTGCAAGCAATCTTTTGTTAGTTTTGCACTACAGATGTTAACTGCTTAACCTCTAATTGTCTCTTCCTTCCACCCGCTGGCCTGCTGTAGTTTAATTTAGGTTATCTCATAATTTTCTCCTTGTCAATCTGAATGTTGATAACAAGATAACAAAGCAGATATGGGGGAAGGGCAGAAAGAACAGCAAGTGCAGCCCTGACCTGTTTGGCTCAGTGGATAGAGCATCAGCCTGCGAACTCAAGGGTCCCAGATTCAATTCCAGCCAAGGGCATGTACCTTGGTTGCGGGCACATCCCCAGTGGGGAGTGTGCAGGAGGCAGCTGATCAATGTTTCTAACTCTCTATCCCTCTCCTTTCCTCTCTGTAAAAAATCAATAAGGTATATTTTTTTTTAAAAAAAAAAAGAACAAGTGCAGAGGCCCTAAAATAGGAATGTCTTGACATATTAGAGAAAGAACAAGGAGGCCAGTGTGGCTAGAAGAGTAGGAGAGGGGATAAGTGGTAGAGGTCTAAGAGGTCACTATTAAGGGCTTTGGCTTTTAACTCTGAGATGAGAACCCCTCTAAGCAGAGTTTTAAACAGAAAAATTACATGGGAAATATTTTGAAAAGATCACATTGGCCCCTAGGCGGTTTGGCTCAGTGGATAGAGCGGCCTGCGACTGAAGGGTCCTGGGTTCGATTCCAGTCAAGGGCATGTACCTCAATTGCAAGCTCCTCCCTGGCCTGGGCCCTGGATGGAACAAGTGAAGGAGGCAATCAATTGATGTGTCTCTCTTACATGGATGTTTCTCTATCTCTCCCCCTCCCACTCTCCAAAAAAAATAAAAAAAAAGATCACATTGGTTGCTGTTGAAAATACACTTCAGAAGAAAAAAAAGAAAGAAAATAGACTTCAGAGCCCTGGTTGGCATGGCTCAATGGTTAGAGCGTCTGCCTGTGCACCAGAGGCTCATGGGTTCAATCCCCAGGTCAAGGGCAAGTGCCTAGGTTGCAGGTTCAATCCCTGATCCCTGCCCTCAGTGGGGGCAAATGGGTGAGGCAACCAATCAATGTATCTCTCTCACACTGATGTTTCTTTCTCTCTTTCCATTCCACCTTAGCCCTCCCTTCCTCTCTCTAAAAATCAATGGAAAAAAATATCTGCCCTCCTTGGGTGAAGATTAAACAAACAACAAGACTTCAGAAACACTTCGTTAAGGAGGCTGTTGGAATAATCCAGACAAGGAAATGATGGAGAAGCCCCAGGCCCTGGAGGGGAAACTGGGGGGCAGTCATAGGCCCACTGGAGAGAAACAGAAACAGAAGAGCTTCCAGGGGAAATGCTGGAATCTAAGAACACTGCAAATGAGTTTAAAGTTCATGCTAGTCAAGGGGAGAATAATGAGCTATAAATCTTGAAGATACAGGTTTGTACCCTTAGAAGATACAGGTTTGTACCCCTAGAAGTCTTAGAACATAAGCCCCAAAGGGTGGGGTGTGTATGTTGGGACAAGGACCACCACCTCTGTTACCTTCCTAGTCCCAGAAGGTGATAGGTCTTTCTACGCAGCTCAGGAAGACCCTAAGTTGAAGGGCAGCTAAAGGACCCAGACAACCAATAAAGAACTGAATGAACTTAGAGGAAATATGTATGAACTAGAAGAATGAAGTGGCCATTTTCTCAGATGAACCAGGGGAGGAAAGAGGGAAAGGAGCAGTCATGTGAAAAATGAGTAGGAATCAGGATTTCAGGTACGGATATCTTGAGTTTGAGCTATCAGACACATAAATGGCACTGAATATGTCAGTATGAAATTCATGAGGTCTAGGTAGAAAATATAAATTTAAAAATTTTCAGTATATAGATGGATCTTTAAAACGATGAGGTGAATGAGGTTGCCCAGGAAGTGAGGTTCTAGACAGAACTGTAGTGGAGATATATATCTCTGACCAGAAATTGAACCCACAACCTTGGCGTTATTAGGACAAGGCTTTAACCATGTCTTAGTCACTATGAATAACACTGCAATAACATAGTTTTCAAACGTTTTGGGTAGATACCCAGGATTGCCGGGTCATATCGTAGCTCTCCACCCCTCCTATCTTGTTTTTGTTGTTAAACCTCACCCAAGTATATTTTTCTCATTGATTTTTAGAGTGGAAGGGAGGGGGAGAGACAGAGGGAGACATCAATGTGAGAGATACATTGATTGATTGCCTCTCACATGTGCCCTGACAAGGGCCTGGGATCGAGCCTGCAACTGAGGTACGTGGCCTTGACTGGAAATCAAACTCAGGACCCTTCGGTCTGAGGGCTAACGCTGTATCCACTGAGCCAAACCAGCTAGGGCCTACCGACCTTGATGTGGCTTCTATATATCCCAAGTTGTAAGATTTCTGTTCAGCTAGATTTGGGGCGATTCTGAATGATGGTTGTTCTGTACTTTAGTTGGGATTTTGATGTGGTTGTGAGAGGTTCTGAATACCATGTTTACTACCCTGTATCTTGACCAGAACCCTTCCTCCCCCTAGGCTTGAAGGCTTTTTAAAAAATATATATACTTTATTGCTTTTTTAAAGAGAGGGAGAGGGATAGAGAGTTAGAAACATCGATGAGAGAGAAACATTGATCAGCTGCCTCCTGCACACCTCCCACTGGGGATGTGCCCGCAATCAAGGTACATGCCCTTGACTGGAATCGAACCTGGGAACTTTCAGTCCACAGGCCGACCCTCTATCCACTGAGCCACACCGGTTAGGGCTTGAAGGCTTTTAAGGACAGGTTACTAATTGCTTGGGGGCAATGTTGTGGGCTACAAATTAAAACCATTGGTCTGGCCAAGTGAGACCACCATGGCCTTCAAGCATATCAATAAGCATACAGTCCCAGTGTACTACAGAAGCAGTAACAAGTCATGGATGACCAGCTCCTCTTCTAAGATGTCTTCCTGAATTGCTATGCCAGAAAAATAGAGAAATACTGTTTGGGGAATAATATACCTTTCAAGATTTTGCTTACTGTTAATAGTGCTCCCAGACATCCTCCTTTTATTGGTGATCTTCATCTCAATAGCAACGTGGTGTTTCGCCCTCCAAACACCATCTCTTTGATCCAACCAATGAATCAAGGAGTTACAATAGCTTTTAAGGCCTACTACCTGAAGAGGACCTTTTCCCAGGCTATTGCTGCAACTGAGGAAGACACTGAGAAGACACTAATGCAATTCGGGAAGAATTACATCTATGACTACATCAAGGACTTGGCTTGGGCTTAGGTAACAAAGGAGTGTATGAACAGCATCCTTTAAGAAGTCACTAAAGAAGTTCATCTATGATGTGAAAGTGTTTCCCAAGGATAAGGAGGTTATAAAAATCAACGCAGCACCCTGGCCCGTTTGTTCAGGGAACAGAGCATCAGCATGCAGACCGAAGGGTCCCGGATTCGATTCTGGTCAAGTACACGTACCTTGGTTGCAGGCTCCTCCCTGGCCCGGGCCCTGGTCGGGCCTCATGCAGGAGGCAACCAATAGATGTGTTTCTATCACATCGATATTTCTGTCTTTTCCTCTCTCTCCCACTCTCTCTAAAAATCAATGGAAAAAGTATCCTCAGGTGAGGATTAAAAAAACAAAACAAAAATCAACAAGGCTATGGTTGAAACAGTAAACAACTTTAACCTGGGTGTAGATGAGCATGACACTGAGGAGCTTCTAGAGATGATTCCTGAGAAACTGACTGAGTATTGAAAGTTTTAAAAACATGGATCCCATCATTAAAAGGTTGATCCTTCAGGAAGTATTTCAGAAGGCATTGTTATCATAGATGATGGCTCTATGTATTATTGCCTCTGAAGACCTACCAGTGGGAAAAGGATTGTGGATTTTTTTAAATCAGTAAAGAGAGGAAATAACGCTAAATTCCCATTCCACTTTACAAATTGACCCATAATATCCTCCTTCAATGTTCCCTCTGCATCCACTTCATTTCCTGCTAAAAATAGTTAGCCCTGGCCAGTGTGGCTCAGTTGGTTGAGGGTCGTACCATGCACTGAAAGGTCACCAGTTTGATTCCTGGTCAGGGCACATGTCCAGGTTGTGGGTTCAATCCCTGGTTGGGGTGCATACGAGGCAACTGATCGATGTTTCTTTCTCTCTTCCTTTCCTTTCCTCTTTCTCTAAAAATCAATAGAAACATTTTAAAATAAAAAAATTTTGAACAAAGACTTTTAATTTATATATATATGTATATATATATTTTACTCATTTCAGAGAGGCAGAGATAGAAACATCAATGATGAGAGAGAATCACTGATCAGCTGCCTCCCGCACGCCCCACACTGGGGATCAAGCCCGCAACCCAGGCATGTGCCCTTGACCGAAATCAAATCCGGGACCCTTTAGTCTGCAGGCTGACACTCTATCCACTGAGCCAAACCGGCTAGGGCTAAAATAAAATATTTTTTTAAATGACTACTTAGCCAAGACCAGAAGTAATCTGTCTACCTCCTGACTCTATTGAAGGCTGAGAGATGGACACTCATTTGTTTCCCCCCCACCTACTTTTTTTTTTTTTTAAATATATTTTATTGATTTTTTACAGAGAGGAAGGGAGAGAGATAGAGAGTTAGAAACATCGATGAGAGAGAAACATCGATCAGCTGCCTCCTGCACATCTCCTACTGGGGATGTGCCCACAACCCAGGTACATGCCCTTGACTGGAATCAAACCTGGGACCTTTCAGTCCGCAGGCCGACGCTCTATCAACTGAGCCAAACCGGTTTCGGCCCCCTCACCTACTTAACACCTCTTTTTGCTTCACTCTGCTCCAGAAAAACCGTTTTAGCACTCTTGCTCCAAGATGAGGCCAGAAAATTTCCATTAGACCTCAAAAATATACACCCATTCATCCTTTCATTCATTCATATATACATAAGCTTCAAGGACAAAATTTTCTTTTTCCACAGCAATTGCTAGGCGTCTGGAGAAAAGATCACCTGAAGACCCAAACTCCAATACCTATGAGTGTATGAAAAATATCATACAAATTTTAAAAATAACTCTTTAATCATATACACATAAGGGGAGTAAAGGGCAGCCCCAGGCTGACAGGGGAAGAGAGCAATGTGTTCTCCCTTTGTCCCAGAGTCAGCGTGGCACCGTTCTGAGATCACACACACAAGTGGGCTGGGTTGGGAAGTAGCATAAGGGAGAGGACTGAAGAGACATGGGCAAGAGGGTGGAGGCAAGGGCTGGCAGTAGTCTCAGTCAGTAGACTCCAACACCGATTCACTTAGCGCAAGGTCCCAGTAGTGTTCAGCCCCATGCTTTTTGAAATGCTCCCGAGCCATGTTCTCTGTAGGGCACTGTTTGAACTTCATGTCCCCAAAGCTCCGGTCTTTGGCTGTACCCTGAGAAAGAGACAAAATTTGTAATAACAACACTGCAATTTCTAGTTTAAATCAGATATTCTTTCATAAAACCTAAACACCTGTGTAGCAATGTGCCTAGCTGAATATGATTTGATGGTAAAAAGAAATTCTAATCTCCACCTCCTTGGCTGTTGCATGAGTTTTCATGAATTTATGCATAAGGGTTTGATGGTCTTTTTTGACTGAGTGGAAAAAGAGGAGTTCTGTGCTCTGGTGCTTGGGTAGAAGAGCAAGTCTGGAAGGACTATGGATGGTGAGATGGGATGAACTTATCTCCCACCAGGCCTCAAAGACTAAATTTGGTCTTTTCAGGACAAAGGTGTTAGAGAACCAGAGGCCAAAAGGACTCTTTTCACAAGACTTAGTGAGACCCTGTGTACAAGAAGGCGGCTTTGGGGCCCAGTGATGAATAATAGAGAGACAAGGGGGAGAGGGAAATGGGAGCCAGGGAGGTGATCTCCAGAGAACTGCAATAGAAAAAGACACTGGGTGGAAGCGCATTCTCACAAAAGGCACCAGTAGCAACAAGTCAGAAAGTGCTACCTCAAGAGACTTCCAGGGAGAAGACTCCAATAAGGAGGCTAGAGCAGAACTTGGCTTGTTTTTGAACCTGAGACACAATTTCTGAGGATACTCAGATAAATGGAAGAGATGAAGAGGCGGGATATTAAATATGCAGGTGGGGACTTATGAGACAAAAACGAAGGATACATGAAAAACAATTAGTAGCAATTACCTATAAAAGAGTGGTCTTAAAGAATCAGGGAATCAAAAGGGAACTATTTCAGTAAGTGCTTTTCTTTGTTGAAATAAAATAGAATTTATTTTATTTTTATTTATTTTTTTAAAATATATTTTAATTGCTTTTTTACAGAGAGGAAGGGAGAGGGACAGACAGAAACATCGATGAGAGAGAAACATCGATCAGCTGCCTCCTGCACACCCCCTACTGGGAATGTGCCTGCAACCAAGGTACATGCACTTGACCGGAATCGAACATGGGACCCTTCAACCCGCAGGCCGATGCTCTATCCACTGAGCCAAACCAGTTAGGGCTAGAATTTATTTTAATAAGCATTCACTGCTTTTGTAGAACATTACTTTTATAATACAGAACTAGTTACTATACATGAGCACATTTAAAAAATTGCCCTAGCTGGTTTGGCTCAGTAGAGTGTTGGCCTGCGGACTGAAGGGTCCCGAATTTGATTCCAGTCAAGGGCACATGCCTGGTTGCGGGCTTGATCCCCATTGTGGGGCTTGCAGGAGGCAGCCAATCGATGATTCTCTCTCATCACTGATGTTTCTATCTTTCTCTCCCTCTCCCTTCTTCTTTGAAATCAATAAAAATATATTAAAAAATAAAAATAAAAAATAGAAGGTACACATGAACTCAATACAGAAGAACAAAACGAAAACAATAATCACAAAGGTAAAAATATTTACAATGTATAAAGTGTATTTTGGAGTGGGAATAAAAGGATTATTGTACTATATCAGGACACGGATAGCTACTGAGAAAAAAACTTTTAATGTTTCCTAGAGAAATAGGATATTTTATGCTTCAAAACAGGAGAACAATGCTTACTTCACAAATTGGTCTGAATAAGCATATTCATTCATTCATTCTTCGGAACTAATACTGCTTCACTAAGATTTCAGGAATGAAAAAACTGTATAATCATAAAAAAGTTCTATTTGAAGAGTGATTTAGTTATAATGAACAAAGTACAATTACACAAATAATCTAATTAGGTTCTCAAACAAACAAAAAAATACCTGACAATAGGGAGGGGAAAATTACATTTACATAAAACAGTATTGGATGTTAAACATGCCTCACCCAGTTGCACAGCTAATAAGTAGTACTGCCCAGATTCCCCAACTTCTATGACTATGAAATAGCTCAACTGAGAATTTGTGATCTTGCCACTGGTTTTCCATACTCTTTTCCAGATGGCAGATACTAACATGATCTTCAATTTAACTAAAATATAATAAGTTAGAATTTGCTACCAAACATTTAACAATAAATTCCCTCCCCCACCCCCAAAAAATCAAGAAACCCAAATTACTTAAGTGATTAGTCATTACTTAATTTTACCATTCCATCACTCCATTTGAATAGTACAAACAATCAAGAATTAAAGTTCTGCTTCAGTGTTTAATAAAGAATCACCTTGCCCTGACCGGTTTGGCTCAGTGGATAGAGCGTCAGCCTGCGGACTCAAGGGTCCCAGGTTCTATTCTGGTCAAGGGCATGTATCTTGGTTGCGGGCACATCCCCAGTAGGGAGTGTGCAGGAGGCAGCTGATTGATGTTTCTCTCTCATCGATGTTTCTAACTCTCTCTCCCTCTCCCTTCCCCTCTGTAAAAAATCAATAAAATATATTAAATTAAAAAAAGAAAAGAATCACCTACCTCCCAGACTAGTACACATTTGTTGGTTTTCTTCACAGCTTCCTCATCGGATTCCTCATCATCTGGAAAAGACAATATAGCTAAGTCTTGCTCTAGATATAGACTAGAGACCAAAAATTAGGTTCTAAACAAACAATGTTCAAATCTACCCAAGTTATTTTAAATATTGTCACCCTTTACCATGAATTGGGATCAAATGTCTTCTGTTTCTCTTTACCCCAAATTAGACTGAAAGCTTTAAATAGGCAGAAAAATCAGTTAATTCAACAAACATTTATTGAGCACCTACTATGTGTCAAGAGTTGTGCCAGATACTGGGAATAAGTAGATAAATAAAACGAGCAATTAAAAATAAAAACTTGTCATGAGCACTTTGAGAGCCAGGCTTTATATACCAACATAAGAGTCCATTCTCAAGGAGGTTTTAGTCTAATGGAGGAGGAGGGCAGATATATCAAACAAAAATAGGAACACTTACGAAACAAAAATATAGGTCAATTATAGTAAAAATTATACTTTGTGCCCTGCCACCGTGGCTCAGTGGTTGAGCATTGACCTATGAACCAGGTCACGGTTCAATTCCCTGTCAGGGCACATGCCCAGGTTGCAGGCTTGGTCCCCAGTAGGGGACGTGCAGGAGGCAGCAGACCCATGATTCTCTCTCATCATTGATGTTTCTCTCTCCCACTCCCTCTCTGAAACCAATAAAACTATATTAAAAAAAAAAAAAAACTTTGTAAGGTTAAAAAATACTTTAAGACCAAAATGTTAGGTAAAATAAAGTAAAAAACTAAGGCTCTCTGTATATGTTAAATGCCAACCAAAGTTTTCAAAGAAAATAATGAATACTGATGGAAGAATGGTGGCCAAGAGGATTTCAAATATACATATTTGATAAGATAAAGTTGGGCAAAAGAATGAAAAGTACATTTTCTTGAACAAAGCAGGAAGCTTTTTTGATCTGAAAATCTTTTTTGTTTTTGCCTTCAACCCCTTACAAATTTTTTTATCAAAAAATAATATAGCCCTGGCTGGGTGGCTCAGTTGGTTGGAGCATTGTCCCGTATACCAAAAGGTTTCAGGTTTGATTCCTGGTCAGGACACGTAGGGAGGCAACTGATCGTTTCTCTTTCACATCAATGTTTCTCTCTCAAATTAAAAACACGCACACAAACAACACAGACAAGGCCCTGGCTGGGGAGCTTAGTAGGTTAGAGCATCATTCAAGGTTACAGGTTTGATCCCCTGTCAGGGCACATACAAGAATCAACCAATGAATGCATAAATAAATGGAACAACAAATTGATGTTTTTTTCTCTCTCTCTCCCTCCACCCCTTAAAAAAAATAAATAAGTAAAAATTAAAAAACAGCCCTGGCCATGTGGCTCAGTCAGTTGAGCATGGTCCTACACACCAAAAGGTTGTGGGTTTGATTCCCGGTCAGGGCACATGCCTAAATGTTGGTTCAATCCCAAACAGGAGCAACCAATGGATGTTTCTCCCTCTCTCTAAAATCGATAAAAACATCCTCAAGTGAGGATTTAAAATAAAGGATAAAATAGACAATGCACACATGGCAGGGAAACTGGTAGAAAGAGGGAAAAGCCTTAATGGATAGGCAGAATAACTAACACTCATGCACATGACCATGTATGAATGTCTAGCATATTCATAGTCCAAATGGGTCTTTCTAAAATTCCTGAACATTACCCAGTGTTAGCAAGAACGTCAGGAGGGGAATTGATGAGTGGACACAATACCATCCCAACTCCCACTTAATCCCCTCTAACCCCCATTCACCATCTCCCTTTGTGTTAGATGTCTGTTCATCCCACTTTATCCGATGCAGCATAAGACGCTTAAATTTCTTCTGGGACTTTGGGCCTGGAAACAGAAAAGAATTTTGCCAAAATTGTGGAAGATGGTGGTGTAGAAAATAACCTCTGAGCTCATTCAATGCTGACATTAATGTGGTAGCTGAAGCAATCCCGGGAATCATATCTTAGGGCCTTTTACTCCAATAAACACAAAGCAGAGGCCCAGGATATTACACCCGGGTATGGTTCTAAAATAGTATCTTTTTCTCCTTTCTCCCGCCATGCTAATCACTGCAAGGCACAGGGTTGCCTGGGGACAATCTCCCTCAATTTTTTCAGACTCACCCCCTTCCACTACTACCACGTTGACATCCTTGTGCAGTACCACCACCCCTGTCAGGTACAGTTGCCCAGCATTGGCCTCAATCTTGAACTTCTTGGCTGGGTTGCTCAAATTTCGAACTCTGGAGAAGGGAAAGTTTAGTTATGGCTTTCATTTTAGCATCGGTAGCTGCCTGAATGGAATGGCAAATAAAAAGATGAATCCAAAATGATTTTCTGTCTAAAAACAAAGGTCTTTGGAGTAAGCAAATACTAGTATACTAATGCTTAAAAGGTAGAACTGATGAGTCTAGACATATTTCTATGTCTATACTGTCTTATACTTCTCCAAAGTCTAGCACTCCACCGTAAAACAAATAACAGGTAATCAAAATTTACTCTAGATGCTTAGAATGTAGTTACAATGCTATCCATAAAAAATTTCTAGGATACATGAAAAACTGTTAGTAGCAATTATCTACAATGAGTGGTCCTAAGGGATAGAGAATAGGAAGGGGACTTCCCCTTAAGTGCCCTTCTGTATTGTTAGAATTTTTTTTCTAATCTGAACAAGGATTCACTACTTTTATAATAAATATATCACTTTTATAATAACTAGTTACTAAAACATTAAAAAAATAGAAGACACACAGGTACTCAACGTAAGAGAATAAAAACATTAAATCAACACAAAGGTAAAAAGTATTTACACTGTATAAAGTGCATTTTGGAGTGGGAATATCGGTAAAAGGTTACTGCAATACATCAGGATAAGGATATAGTTACTGAAGAAACTTTTAATGCTTCCTGGAGAAATAGGGTATTTTATGCTTCAAAAATCATAGATGATCTTTAGTTCACATCTTAGCCTGAACAAATGTACTCACTCATTCATTCTTCAGAAATATTACTGGTCCACTAAGAAGCCTCAGACACAGAAGAGTAAGCCTTTAACCGTCACCATTGTAAAAGGTTTACCAACTCCTCCTTACACTAAGGTCATTTAAGGAGTAGGGGCTGATGTTAGGTATGCTTTTAGACCACAGTGATTCTGCCTCAAGGACTTGGAAATGTTCTAAGGGAAAGGCGGCCAGTTTGAACACCTACCTATATACAGATATGTGTACCCCCTGTGAAATGTCTTCTTTAAGCTTTTTAATTTTCTTGACCTTTCTCTGTTCTGCTGTAAGTTTTCGGGCAGCGTTGGCCTCTTCATGCGCTCTGTCGTGACAGGAAGGACATCCACAAGTGAGAAAGGCATTGAAGATCAGAGGCAGGGCTGAGGGAAAGAGAGAGCAACGGAGGACTCTCCCCTCCCTTCAAATGTGGATCCCCCAGAAAAGTTTGGGAAAAATACCTGCCCTGGGTTTCCACCCAATCCCATGGCACTTACTTCTGTCTTTTTGCCATCTGAGCTCTGACATGGGCTTCTACCTTCGTGGGGTCTTGAACAGCTTCTGTTCCTAATACTCGCATCAAATTAGAAATTCTCACTGCAGTGGAGAGAGGACAGAAATCAATCTCCCAAATCGCGTCTCCGGCTGGGATAACCTATCCTCTCTTCTCTACCAATTCATATTGTTTACATATTTCAGATCTGCTGAAAACTCACTTCTTCTAGGAACTCCTACCTTGAAAAGACCATATAATTAACTCAGTATCTGTGGATGTTCACACAGTTAATCTAAATAGTTGGCATGCATTAAATTTATAAAAGACGCCGAAACCAGTTTGGCTCAGTGGATAGAGCGTTGGCCTGCGGACTGAGGGGTCCCGGGTTCGATTCCGGTCAAGGGCATGTGCCTGGGTTGCGGGCATTTCCCCAGTGGGGGATGTGCAGGAGGCAGCTGATCAATGTTTCTCTCTCATTGATGTTTCTGGCTCTCTATCTCTCTCCCTTCCTCTCTGTAAAAAATCAATAAAATATATTAAAAAAAAATTTATAAAAGACAAGGAACTTAATTTTTTAAAATGTCCTTATTTTTTTATTTTTATTATTATTCTTTTTAAAGAAACTTTAAAAAGCCGAAACTGGTTTGGCTCAGTGGCTAGAGCGTTGGCCTGCGGACTGAAAGGTCCCAGGTTCGATTCCGGTCAAGGGCATGTACCTGGGTTGCGGGCACATCCCCAGTAGGAGATGTGCAGGAGGCAGCTGATCGATGTTTCTCTCTCATCGATGTTTCTAACTCTCTATCTCTCTCCCTTCCTCTCTGTAAAAAATCAATAAAATATATTTAAAAAAAAAAAAGAAACTTTAAAAATTTTTAATTAATTTTTTTAGAGAGAGAGGGAAGTGAGAGCGAGAGGGAGAGAGTAACATCCATTTGCTGATCTACTTATTTATACGTTCTTTGGTTGATTTCTGTGTATGTCCTGACAGGGAATCGAACCAGAAACCTTGGCTTATCAGGACAACACTACCAACTGAGCTACCCAGCCAGGGCTATTGTTTTCTTTTTTTAATTGAATTTACTGGGGTTACACTGGTCAATAAAATTACATAGGTTTCGCCTGGCCAGTGTGGCCCAGTGTGGCTCAGTGGTAAAGTGTCGATCTATGAACTAGGAGGTCACAGTTCGATTCCTGGTCAGGGCATATGCCCAGGTTGTGGGCTCAATCCCCAGTGTGGGGAGTGCAGGAAGCAGCCGATCAATGATTCTCTCTCATCATTTATGTTTCTGTCTCACTGTCCCTCTCTCCCTTCTTCTCTGAAATCAATAAAAAATATTTTAAAAAATTACAGAGGTTTCAAGTGTACAATCCTACAATACGTTATCTGCACATTGTGTTGTGCACTCACCATCCAAAGTTTAGTCTCCTTCCATCAACTCTTATCCCTCATTTACTCTCTTTCACCTTGGGACCTTAATTTCTTTGGTATTTTCACTCTGATAACAGCATTTAGTGAAAGATCCTATATACATAACAGTGCTCACTCAAAATCTATCTGAATAAGGAAAGATGACAGAAAATTTGGAAAAGGAAGAAGAACCAATAAATGATTCTCAGGAACAGAATACAGAGAGATGCTAAAGTTCCTCTAGAATTGCAGAGATCAACATGCCACCCTTTCATCCCTGCTTTTAAAAAATGTACCTTTGGGTTCTGGAGGAGGCATCAGGCCCAGCCTGACTTTCTCTTGTAGCTCCTTCTGTGCTTCCCTCCTTGTTTGCCTTCGAAGTTTCTTCTGTTCCTTCTTGGTAAGATATACTCCCAGAGTAACTGGTGTGTCATTGTCGACTGTTAATCAGAAAAATGAATGTACTAAAGCAATAAGCGTATTAGAGGGACATTGGTGTTATATCAATCACATTAAAAGAATCTTTAGTTTACCCCTAGACGGTTTTGCTCAGTGGATAGAGCACTGGCTCGTAGACTGAAGGGTCCCAGGTTTAATTCCAGTCAAGGGCATATACCTCAGTTGCAGGCTCAATTCCCAATCAGTGTGCATGCCGGAGGCAACCAATCGATGTGAGAGACACATCAATGTTTCTCTCTGTCTCTCCTCGTCCCTTCCACTCTCTCTAAAAATCAATGGGAAAATGCCCTTAAGTAAGGATTAAAACAAAAAAAACAAACAAACCAGAATCTTTAATTGTTTTGGTTATTTTTAGGTAATAAGGTTTTATTTTTAGACTCTGATTAAATAAAATTCAATATTATACCTTGTATTAGAACTCAAGATCTCAATGTATTTTTCTGAAGTTACTGGAGATACTAATATTGGCAAGCAAATTTACTAATTGAGGTATTATTTCCTCTGTTCATCTCAAACCTGATAAAAACATTAAAGTGTTTTATAATCCACATAACTCTTTTTTGTTGTTAATCCTCACTTTAGGATATTTTTTCCGTTGACTTTTAGAGAAAGTGGAAGGGGGTGGGGGGACAGAGAGAGAAAAGGAAACATCAATGTGAAGGAGACACATCGATTGGTGGCCTCCCACATGTGTCCCCACTGGGGCCTGGGATCAAACCTATAATCCAGGAATGTGCCCTTGACCGGGGAATTGAATCCACAACCCTGCAGTTCACGGGCTGATGCCCTAGCCACTGAGAAAACTGGCCAGGGCTGTGCTAACAAACCTTTGCTACAATAATGATAAAGAGAGAGAAAGGCTAAAGACAAAAATTGAAGGACAGATATTTAGAGTTGGTGTACAAGACTGGAGTTGGGAGTCAACACTATGGCAAAAGCCCAACTTGTAATATACATCAGTGAGGTCCTCTTGACATTAGGCCTCAGTGCTCTAAAGCTGCATTAATACTGTAGCTACTAGCCACATGTACCATCTAAATGTAAATCAATTAAAATTGAATAAAATTAAAAATTCAATCCCTGCTATATTAGTGCAACTCAGTTTTTCAAGTGCTCAATAGTCACATGTGGACAGCGGCTACTATACAGATAGAAAACATGTCCATTGTCACATAAAGTTCTATTGGTTAGTACTTCTTTAGAGTCTTGACTGAGTAATCCATATATTACCTGGAGGGTTGAGCTGGGCTGGATGTTCAACAAGATTTGTGATTCCAAAATAATCTTCTCTCTTGGGATTTTGCTCTGTACTAAAATTGGAGGAAGAAGGGAAAACACGATATGTGGGTAGAGATGATTCCGAGAGGGGGAGTCTCAGAAACACAATGAAAAAATCCACTCTCTATAATAGCACTCAAGCACTTTTTAGTATTTGCATATCTATAATATGTAATTACATTACACATCATTTTCAAGATGAGAAAACTGGGTCCCACTACGGTTGGATGCACTCTCCACACCAGTTATTCTCGACCTTTTTTCTACTCTAACACCCTGATAGATACCACATTCTCTCATTAGTAACATTAATTAGTAACATTAATTGGTTGACAAAGAAAGGGTAGGAAAGGCTGAAATACAGTTTCCTAAAGCCATGTATCAGGATGATGAAGCAGATATAATTAATGCTCTCCAAATGTTTCTTTTTAAACATTTTTATTTTTTAAATTAAATTTATTGGGGTGACATTGGTTAATAAGATTCTATAGGTTTCAAGTGTATATCTCCCTGACACACAATCTGCATACAGCATTGTGTGCCCCCCACCCCCCCGCATCCAGTCAAATCACCCTGTTACTATCTATTTGGATCCCTTGACCCTTTTCCAAATGTTTCTTATATGCTTTATTTACCATTCTCTCTCCCATCAACTAAGAATCCTTGCTCTATTCTAGAACTGGATCTTTAAGAAACATAAACACCTATTATAAGTAACAAAAAATATAAGAAACAAGCATGCTAAAAACAAATAGCAATATATAACAAAAGCAAATAATTTATAGATCTGCTCTTTTAGATTGTTTGTGCCCATTTCTCCTACATTAACCAAAAAAACAAACAAAAATAACTCATACAACATATTCTTTTTAAGTATATGAGCTTGTGTACAGTTACCTATTTCTCTTGGATTTTAAATGTTTACTTAATGCATAAGTATCATCTCTCCCATTAAAACTCTAGTCTTATTAAAAGGAACTAACGAACTCACAGGTCAAAGCCATTGGGGATGATATAAGAATCCCACCACTCAATTTCAGGAATATCTCCTTCCTTTAACTCCTTCTTAGGAGCAATGAGAGCCAGCCTAGTTGAAGTATGGATGCCTGTTTTTCGAGCTGCTTGTGAGATCTCTGCCTGCAGCTTTTCCAGTTGAGCCTAAGGACAAGATAAACCAAGAAAGGAAGATAAAACATGGAGTGGTAGAATCCCAAATTTTAAAACACTCCCCTGTTAAACTCTTTACACTTACTGTCACTAGTTCATAATTTCTGAAAGCTTAGAAAAAAGAGCTGTCCTGCTTTATTTTATCCTTTACTTAATACATCTCACCCTCATCACTACTTTCACCCAATGTGTGCCTGCAGCAAATGTGCAGAAACTGGATGTTATGAAAACTTCATTCTGAGAAGATAAAAACAAGGCAAAAGTCATTGAATATACAGTCAATTCAACTCTCCAAGTGTGTGGATTGTCTTCAGTAAATTTTAACACCAGGATAGCTTTCCTCAATCACTCAAAGGGTTTTCTGGATTGTCTCCCTCCACTGTTATTTGGATGTGGAGAATTTCCAACTCAATTTTATTTCCACCTAAACAGAATATAATTAGGAAGACAAATCAGCTAAAAATCCAATTGCCTAAAACACAGAGAAATGAGTTGACAGTATTTTAAGACTCTATTCAATGTCCTTTGTCGCCTCCCTAACTTCTTTGGAGTTCTAGGTTATATTCTTATCCAGATACCTTTGTCCGTAACCGCTGGGCAATCTTCTCAAATTTGCCCTTGTCATGGAATTTAAAAGTGCGTCTCTGCCGCTGGGAAGGGGCAATTGAAACTCGGGGGTCAAAAAAGGTATTGGATTCCATGTCTTCTGATGGCTTTTCTTTAAGCTGTTGCTTGAATTGTTCCCTCTTCACCGCACGAATATTGGCCTTCAGAGTAGGCATTCGGTGTGTCAGCTCTATCTCCTTGCCTGTTGCATCTACAGTGCGACCTTGCTCATCGAGAATCAGTGGTGTAGGTTTAGTTTGATCTTTTAATTCAACTTTCCTGAAAAATAGCCCACACAGAAATAAATTGCATATGGAACAATAAGGCAAACAAAAAGCAAACAGAAAATAAAACAAATCAAAACCCAACAAACACAACCAGGTTACCCAATTCTAGGGAACGTAAACCCCTAAGTGAGTAATATCTTGATTGAAAACACCAAACTGGTTATTTGACTATAAAGTACAATCGATGTTGGACTTGGACTTGCAACATGCATTAGCCAATTGAATGTATGTGGAAGGAACTATGTGTGTTAGTTCTAAGCCAAGGTCTTAAGAGATATCTCACTCTCACGCACTACTGTGATCCATCACAGGAAGAACTTGGAAGCCACTGACACAGAAGATTGAGGAAATGCATAGAATAGACTTGAACCAAAACTCACAGCTTGGAGCCAAGTCTAGCAGAGCCAAAGATGACTTGCACACTTGTGAGCAAGAAAATAAATGTTTGCCCTAATCGGTTTGGCTCAGTGGATAGAGCGTCAGCCTGCAGACTCAAAGGTCCCAGATTCGATTCCGGTCAAGGGCATGTACCTTGGTTGCGGGCACATCCCCAGTGGGGAGTGTGCAGGAGGCAGCTGAATCGATGTTTCTCTCTCACTGAAGTTTCTAACTCTCTATCCCTCTCCCTTCCTCTCTGTAAAAAATCAGTAAAATATATTTAAAAGAAAGAAAAGAAATGTTTACTGTTGTAATGCACTGAGATTTCAAGGTTTCTTAGAAAGAAAAATTGACTAATATACTTTGCATGTTGACTTTCAAAAAAAAAAAGTACAATTAGATTAAACAAACTGATAGATTACACTGATATAAATTTGCAATCCTATCTTTCTTTACTCCTGAATTCTTGGGTTAGTAAGGGATGCCACACCAATCGTAGATGCTAAAGATGAAGTTTATCATCTTTACCCAGTTGTAGAGAACACTCAGATATGGTCTCACCTAATGTGGTTTATTGGATAGAGCTGAGTTAGGAACCAGGAGACCTGATTCTATTTCTAGCTTCAATATTAGATGAATAATCTTAACCTCAGTCCTACCAATTATAGAAATATTATAAACTCTGCAACAGGGAAGCCAAAAGAATAAATTCAACTGGTATTTCCTGAGTTTATGTAAGAAATATGTAACTGTGAGAAATAATTTAGGTTCCTTGGAAGAAGAGGATTAATGACATTCAAAGGCATTTATTGCTTCTCAAGCTTCAGAAACAGGGTTCCATGAAATAGATACTCACGGGGGAGCAATGCCCATGGCATGAAGATTGGCCAGGCCCACCATATTGGCATTGCCAATGAGCCCTGGCTTCAGTGCCAGCTGGGCTTGGATGCGGGCTTGTAGTTCAGCTGCTTTCCTTGCCTTCTCAATGGCATCATTCATGAAAGTGGCGGCCTGGGAGGGCTGAATAGTGTTGCCAATTGGAAGTCGCTCTGGTTGAGAGGAAGAAGGAGTCTTTGGCTGTGAGATGGGTAAAAAGAAGTCAGAATTAGATGGATTAGGCAGGCAGGCAGGTAGGTGGGTGAGCGCCCATGCACACACGTGCACACACACACACACACACACACACACACACACTCACGCACACCCAGTGGTAGACTGGAGTGAAACATGCAGGCACTTCTGGACTCTCATTTGAATGGATGGCAAGAAATTCTGTGTTAAAGATTCTTCTTTTCAGAGTAATCTGGGTATAATACCTGAGGTGTAGGGGGGCTGATGAAACTCAGTTGTTTTTTCCTCTCCTCGATTTGACGTGTTGCTGCCTCCATCATCTGTTTGATCTGCTCTCGGGAATAGGGGAGAGTTGAAAAGCTGTTAATGACTCTTTTTTATTTCTCCCATACAAGTTCCTAAATCCAAAGGGCTTTCAGGTCTAGAGGCTTAACATTTTTTGAATGACTACATCACATTCTGCTAGAAAATTTAGTATAGATGAATCTACATAGCTAAGCACTAAAATTTTTCAACCTATCTTCCCAAGGCAGGACTGGTATGTTAGGTAGTAACATAGCTTGATGACTAAGACTTTGGAGTCAGAGAAACCTCAGTTTGAATCTTAACTCTGCCACTTAATGCTGTGTGACCTTGGACATGGTATTTCATCCCTAAACCTCCAAGTGTCTAAAAGGGGTAAAAACAGTAACACATACCTTACCAGAGCTATTGTGAGCATTTAAATAACATATGCAAACTCAGAACTTCTATTCCTAGAATAGAAATCATCATGCTTTTTTTTTTTTTAAATCAGGTTATAGGTCCCTGAATTACTTGTTTGGGTAACCAGAAATGACAATACAAAGACCTGCTTCATAGTCACTGTAAACTCCTTGAGGACACAATCAAATGAACTCTTCTTAAATTTTCCAAGAGCTGGTTTCAAGGGGCTCCAAGATATATATATATATAATTTTATATATATATATAAAATTTTATTGATTTATATTCAGAGAGAGAAGGGTGGGGCAAGGGGACTGGGGAGGGGGGGGGGAGAGAGAAACATTGACTTGTTGTTCCACTTATTTATGCATTCATCCGTTGCTTCTTTTTTTTTTTTTTTTTTTTTTTTTTTAAATATATATATATTTTATTGATTTTTTACAGAGAGGAAGGGAGAGAGATAGAGAGTTAGAAACATCGATGAGAGAGAAACATCGATCAGCCGCCTCCTGCACATCTCCCACTGGGGGTGTGCCCGCAACCCAGGTACATGCCCTTGACCGGAATCGAACCTGGGACCTTTCAGTCCGCAGGCCGACGCTCTATCCACTGAGCCAAACCGGTTCCGGCCATCCGTTGCTTCTTATATGTGCCCTGACAGGAGATCAAACCTGCAACCTTGGAGTATTGGAACAACATTCTAACCAACTCAGCTACCTGGCCAGGGCACTCCAAGATATTTTTAAAATTTTTTTTTTTTAAATATATTTTATTGATTTTTTACAGAGAGGAAGGGAGAGAGATAGAGAGTTAGAAACATCGATGAGAGAGAAACATCGATCAGCTGCCTCCTGCACATCTCCTACTGGGGATATGCCCGCAACCCAGGTACATGCCCTTGACCGGAATCGAACCCGGGACCCTTCAGTCCGCAGGCCGACGCTCTATCCACTGAGCCAAACCGGTTTCGGCAATTTTTAAAATTTATTTATTTATTTATTTTATTGCTTAAAGTATTACAAATGCCCCCCCCCCCTTTAAATTTATTTTTAACATTTTTTGTTATTAATCCTTACCGGAGGACATCCCCCCCCCCAACCCCCATTGATTTTTAGATAAGGTGGAAAGGAGGGGGAGAGACCGAGAGAGAAAAAAACATCAATGTGAGGAGACATATTGATTGGTTGCCTCTGCACACACCATGACCGGGCTGGGGATTGAGCCTACAACCAAGGTACGTGCTTTTGACTGGAACTGAACTCAAGACCCTTCAGTCTTCGGCCAACACTCTAACCACTGAGAAAACTGGCTAAGGCAACTTTTTTTATATATTTTTTTTTATTGATTTCAGAGAGGAAGGTAGAGGGAGAGAGATAGAAACATTAATGATGAGAATCATTGATTGGCTGCCTCCTGCACACCCCCCACTAGGGATCAAGCCTGCAACCTGGGCTGTGCCCTTGACTGGAATTGAACCCGAGACCCTCCAAGTTCGCAGGCCAATGCTCTAGCCACTGAGCCAAACTAGCCAGGGCAACACATTTTTTTTCTTGAGTAGGTAATATATTTACATAGTTCAAAATGTAAAAAGTACAAAAGCTTATATTGTGAATTCTTCCACCTCATTCTCTACTAAAAAACATCATTATCAGTTTCATTCCTTTCAGAAATATCATATAAGCAAACCTATTTACCCAATAGAATATATCCATATATATTTCCTCCCAAGAAATTTTAACTGGTGTAAGAAACAGTTACTGCTTATGAGGTATCAAAATTGTCTAGCAGTGACCATTAAAAAAAACAAACCAGGTAATTCCTATTAAAAACATTAAAAGTCAACTTGAAACTATTTAAGTGGATTATACCTTCTCTGAATTGTTTTTGGAAATTCTCTTCTGCCATCAAGCTGAATTCTGATTATCTCAATAATTTTCTCAATGACCCAATGAGGTAGATACCTGGGTAAATGACATTATGTAACACACCTTGCCTGCCACATAATAGGTGCTCAGTAAATGCCTTTCATTAACCTTCAACTGAAATACTCCTGGTTAATCCAAGGAATGATGAAACATAAAACAGGAAATGAAAGTCCCCAGTACTAAACACTAATGCACATCGAGGCCACAGTAAATCTGGATCCACATATCTCTTGCTTCTCCAACTCACAAAATGACTGTTTCCAGCTCTTTTTTTTTTTTAAACCTTTACCCGAGGAGTGAGGATATTTTTGCCATTGATTTTTAGGGAGTAGAAAGGAGGGGAGAGAGAGAAACATCAACATGAGAGAGACACATCGATTGGTTGCCTCCTGCAGGAGTCCAAACTGGGGCCAGGTATTGAACCTGCAACCGAGGTACATGCCCTTGCCCAGGAACCAAACCAAGACACTGTTTCTCGGGCCAACGCTCTAACCGTTGAGCAAACCGGCCAGGGGTGTTTCCATTTCTTAATACTAACCTGGAGCTTAGTCAGCATGCCAGGGCTCTCTGAAGGAGGCCCAGGGATCACTTCTGGCTCCTCTTCTACCTCCTCAAAACGGGGTATCCGTCGCTTCTTTACTCCTGATGATTCCTTGGAGATCTCAGAGTCATCACCAAACACTTCCTAAGGGAACCCAAGATGAAAGAAGAGTTGTATCCCTGCCCATGGGAGAAGAGAAGAATCATCCTAGTTCCTATCAACATTTTGTAGCATTTCCCAGAGTCTTCTAGACCCTCCACCAAATGGACCATCTCACCCAACTTCATCATTCACCCACTCCAGTCAAGCAAATTTCATCCCCATGTCCTTATCAACATGCCCATCTCAAGGTCTTTGCAAATGCTACTGCCCATATGTGTAATGATCTCCCTCAACTTTCCCACAACCCCTGTTCCAATTCCTGCCTAAAACTCACCTCCTCCAGGAAGTTTTCCTCATTAATAATCTCATCCCATACTGATCAAACTGTTGTTTCGCCTTCTCTTAGCACTGAATAGCTTGGTTTATACTAGGTAAAATTACATTCTGCTTGCCCAGTGTTACATCTTTCAATGTTAGTACTTTCTCCCAACTAGAATCTAAGCTCTTCCAGGACAGGGGCTTTCTCTTTCTTCTTCAGTACTCCCCAATAACACTTTGTTCTTATCAAACAATGGGAACTCATTGTTGACTAGCTTGCAAGGTGAATTTAACAGGACCAAGAATGGCCAACTGGAAGGGACAATGGGAAAAAGCAAATGTACACACCGGTGGTAGGCTTTGGGTGACATCCCCTCTTCACTAGGAGGGCTCGTGTTTTGCAAGGACATATCCTCGGCCAGGGGTGAGCGCTTCCTGGAACTCCTACAGTTCAAGAAAAAGGACTCTCCCATAATATATTGTGTGGGGTTGGGACGTGAATGGACCAAAAAGGGACCCATATCCCAGGGCTATCTAGATACCTCCTTCAAGAAACCGTTTTTTATTAATCCCACCTAAGCACTTATACAGCAGCATGCCCTATCATAACTAATGTTCACTCTACAGATCTGTGTACACTGTACATCAAGCATTCCCCTTTAAAGATAAAATTCAACAAAAGTCTACAGTCAACCCTAAAATTTACATGAAATTGCTACTCATATTTTATAATTTGTGATTATTTTGTTGTGCTTCCCCGACCCTCAACCCTTAAATAGCAAATTCCTTTAAGGCAAGGACTAGCTCTTATCCCGCTGATCACCCTCCAATACCCTAAACACAAAGAGTGCATGAATGTTTGTTTCTCTTAGTTCCATAGCCTGGCCAGGGACCAAGCAGACATTGCTTATTCCCCTTTTGTGCCTCAGGAAAATAGGATAGCCAAAGTATCAAAAGCACTTTGGAAGGTTTGATAGAAGTCACAGAAAGATTTTTTTTTAAAGAGACAGAGAGCAAAGATATATAGAGATCAGCTACTTGATACTGCAAGTATTCAAAGAGGCCATGACCAATCAGCAACCACAGAATAAAAAGTGAAGGAGGTAAGGGAGTAATGATGGTCCCATTAAGTACTCTACTCATGGGGCCAGATGGCTAGTAAGATGCTATACAGAAAAATGGCAGGCTCTCCAGACAAATAATAAATAGTAACTGTTGTTAGGTATTCCATCTGTAAGTCCATTGCAGAGAAACCTCTAAAAAGGAGCAACAATAAGGTCTACACTCAGGTAGCAGTGGAATCACATTCTGAAGCAATCTATTAGGCATCAAGCAAATCGAAGCATAAAATCTTAGATCAATCAATTTTTAGGTAGTAGTAAAGGTGGGGGGAGGGGGAGAAAGAAACATAGGGAAACATGAGAACCAAAATCCCTAACTGTATATGAAAATAGGACAAATTTATCAATTGTTTCCTTGGAATATTTCAACCCATGAACTTAGGTAGTTCATTACCATAGACGGTGATAATACAGGTTAACCCCCTCTGCTTTCAGCTCTAAGTAAGTACCTCTCTTGAATATTAGGTATTCTAATAGTGGATCTCAAAGTGTGAGCCAGGTAAGCTCAGCAACTTTGTTACCATTCAAAACACTCCCGAGTTCATCAGATAGTTAACTGTTACCTACCTTTAGCTCTCGTTTTCTGCTCCTGTCACTGCTAGACTTGGAATGTCTAGAGCTTCGGCCTTCCTCTACAGCCTCAAACAGTTTGTCCACAAATCGGAGAGTAGAATCATCAAGAAAAGGTTTCAGATGGTCTAAAAGGGAAAAAAAAGAGGTGGTAGGGTTAAAAAGGTAAGAGTACTTTAGTCTAATACTAGGCATATAACAGACACCAACACTGGAAATTTATCCCTGAGGGAGGTAAATCTTTTAAGTTCTTTGTAGGATTCCCATAAATCCTCTTAACACTGAGTAACTTCGCCCTATGAGGTAAAAACACAGTTATAATTCTTCAGAGTAGGAGGTAGCATAGCCAGAGCAAACTATTTAAGTTGAGCATCAAACTTTAGATGAAAAAAATCTCCCTAACTCTTCCCCAAATAGCAGAGACGATCATTAACAAAATCTACCTCCCTCAACTTTTTCATAACAACTTCTATATATTTAGATGATGTATCCACCTCCCTTTAATATATTTCTTAAGTAAGTTTAACTTAGGTAACTCAGGACAGTGGTCAAGGGACGTCAGTCTGAGATTCAAAATGTCACAAAAATAAGAAATAAGAGAAAAAGCAAAATCAGTTGAGATATTTTCATTATAATGCAAGAAAAAAAAATGTAGCCTGATCCTCTTGGGAAAGTTCAAAGCAGTCTTTGGGGTCATCTCAGGGTCAGTCATAAGATTCAGAAAGGTACATACCAGCTGCCTTCTTCTTGTCCATGCCCTTCCCCACGCAGTTCAGTGCTGCTGTGACGACTGTGGGCTCCGAGAAGCCCAGTACCCTCTTCACTGTCTTCTCTATCCATGGTTTTAGCTCATCCAGCTCCCTCTTCGACAGCGCCATTCTTCAGGAAAAGGAGGCTGGCTCAAACGGAGTTCTATACAGCACCTAAAAAGAAATCAGGAAAGTCTTAGAGGATAGGAAAAGACCAAAGTGATTCCAGGCAATGGTTAGTAGATCATTATGCTTAGGCAGTTCCTCCACTTCATTTCAAGCCAAATACTTTACCTAAAACGCATACTTCATAGCAAAAAGAACTCCATCCTGTTTGATTTTTAACCCTAACTCAGTTATCAGTGGGTCAATGAAATTTGTGGAATAAACCAACCAACCCTGGGAATAATCTAGTCTGAAGAATGAGTTCTAGCCCTGGCTGGTATGGCTCAATTGGTTGGATGTCCTCCTGGCATGGAAAGGTTGCCATTTCAATTCCCGGTCAGGGCACACGCCTGGGTTGTGGGCTCAATCCCCGCTTGGGTGCATGCAGGAGGCAGCTGATAGATGTTTTCTCTCTCTCTCTTCCCCTCTCTCAAAAAAATCCAAAAAGATAGAGTTCTAGCTTCTTTTTTGATCCTGTCATATCAACAAGGACTTGTTTTATAACATGAAAACAAGATTGAAAAAAGCCCACCCAGAGTTTATCTTTTCTACTTCTAAGCAGGCATTCCTTAGCTTAGTGGTTCTCAACCTGTGGGTCGCGACCCCTTTGGGGGTTGAATAACCCTTTCACAGGAGTCGCCTAAGACCATCGGAAAACACATATATAATTACATGTTGTTTTTGTGATTAATCACTATGCTTTAATTATGTTCAATTTGTGACAATGAAATTGGGGGTCACCACAACATGAAGAACTGTATTAAAGGGTCGTGGCATTAGGAAGGTTGAGAACCACTGCCTTAGCTCAACCCAGACCTATAGATTCCCTTTCTTTTAAGGGTTGCAAGAAAGGGAGGGCTTATCCAGGTCAGTTTATCCTATATTTTTATTTTTTTTTTTCAGTTTATCCTATATTAAAGCTCATAATCCTTAAGACTATTTGGTCACATTTCTTTTTTTTTTTTTATTGTACATCTTTATAATTTCACAAACAACTGTGACAAATCATTCGGCATCTCGGTGCTTCTTTATCTGGATAACTTAGATCTTATTCATCAGCCTGCTGAACTGTTCCTTTTTCAAAAACATAGATACCATCCAAAAATTTTCTGATATCCTTGTTTTTAGCTATTGTGGCTTGCTGAATCAAAGCAGCTGAATCTGATACAAGTTCAATGTCATTTCCTTTAAGAATCAACTCATCTGTCGGGGCTTGAGATACTGAACAAGTAATGCCTGACCTCATCCGAACTCTACGGATGTATTTTTCACCCAAGAAATTTCTAATTTCAACAAGAGAACCATTCTCCTGAATAACGACGTTGATGGGGAAGTGAGTGTAACGAAAGCCCAGTGTAACACCCTTGACCATGTTCTGTACATGACGGCAGGTAGTGCGAACTGTGGCCAATTCCTTTCTAGTCCCCCACCACTTGTCAACCCAGAGCCTCTTCTTTTTCTTTCCAAGGAGACTGAGCTCTACATTGATTTGATTGAATTCCCTCCACAGGGTGCCTCTGGGGCCCTTCACAATAACTGTATGTCCCTTCAGAGTGATGTCCACAGTCTGACTGCTGAGAATGGTCTTCATCCTCACAGCAGATGCGGCAAAGAGCTGGTCACATTTCTTTGAACTCACATTCATCCCAGTGAGAATTCTATATCCAGATAATTTTCTCTCATGTCCTAGCGCAAGCATGTCAAACTCGCAGGCCATATGTGGTCTACAACAAATATTTCTGTAGCCCAGCCAATATAACGGTATGTAAGAAACTTTTTAATAAAAATGTTATAACTTAATTTTTACAATATCCTGTTATACATAATAACGAACTACAATGTTCGCTAATGACTGATTACTATAATCGTGTTGCATTCATTCCCTTTACGCGCCTCACGCGCAGGCGCACCACTTCTCTCCATTAATACTAGCAGCGAATATTTGAACAGCCAACTGCCACATCATTAGTCTTGGACTGACTTGTTTGGTGTGCGCAACAGGAAATATTTTGCTTTCGGAGAACAAGAAAAATAGGTTTATTTGTGTTACGCTTATTAATTTGTGCAGTTATTCAGTGTCTGGTAAGTTAATGTTTAAGAAAAAATATTAATTTTTATTAAAATGTTCTATTATTTTATGTTAATGATTACTCCTTTATTTCAGCCTTTTGTATTCAGCATGTCTCTATCGAAATAAACCTATGTTTCTATGAAAATTGAAGCTTTTGTGTTTTTGCGGCCCACATCAACTTCAACCTTCTTTATTTGGCCCATGTTAGCCTTTGAGTTTGACATGCTTGTTCTACAGGGTCTCTGTCAGTTGACTTGATAAGAGTAAATCCCTCAACTCAGAAAGGAATACCCTCATTTGGATGTTCTAGCTTTTTGCTCTTTTCACCTTTATTCTCCTACTATTTAGCTTAGTAGAGAAAACACTATCATAAAGGACTCTCTACAACAAATCCTTGTTACTTAATGCAAGCTGGTATAATTCTTAAACATTATTCATGTTTCCATTCTGATCTCCTACCTAAATCTCAACTCAAAACTCATGAGCCTGGCCGGGGTGGCTCAGTGGTCGAGCATCGACCTATGAGCCAGGTCAGGTTCCATTCCCCATCAGGGCATATGCCCTGGTTGCAGGCTCAATGCCCAGTAGGGGCGTGCAGGAGGCGCAGCTCATCAGTGATTCTCTCTCATCACTGATGTTTCCATCTCCCTCTCCCTTCCTTCTCTCTCTAAAAATTAAAAAACATATATTTAAAAAACAACTCATGAGCATAGAGAACATTTTATGTCCCTGACTTCCTCCATAAGGCCTAGAAGTCAGTAACTGCACTGACCTCGATTTCCAAGCTAACCTCCCAGCAGTGCAACCTATCAAGGTCTAACCTAGGAATCAATCTTTCAAGATGTTTTAAGGTATCTTTTCTCCTAAAAGATCATCTGACTAACTTATACTTTCTTGGCAGGTTTATCCTCTTTAAGATCCGTTGTTAAACAGTTGTATTTAATTTTGGTATCACCGTAAGCAGCTAGTAGATTAAAATCATGAAACTAGGAGTGAAAAAGATTTTATGCCTCAGTGACACATTACAGAAACAGTTCTCTCTTCACCCATCACGAAATAGAAGTATAACCTACCAATCTCTACATATTAAGTGTGTGAGTGTGTCCTGCTCAAAAGCAGCACATCCTGATACCAGAGTGAAGAAAAGAGCTCACCATGGACAACACCAAGCCTCTACGAGTTAGCAGCCTTCGGGCAAGTGAGTCCCTCTAGGCCTCAGTTTACCCATTTACAAAATGAGGACAACGGCCATACCTACACTGCACTTAATCCGTTCAATAAATACGTACGGTGTAACTACCAAGTGCCAAGCAATACGCTGGGTGCTGAGGATATGTACACCAGTGAACAGACCAGCGAAGAATGCTCGCCTTAAGAGTGGTATAGTCCAGCCAAGCGGAATCACAGGCGAGAGGGTGCACGCAGCGTGGAAACAACCCCACAGCGGCGAAGGAGGTACCGCTCATCCGATGCAAGGTGTGCCCAAGCGCTAGAAACAGCTGTATCCAAGTCCATGTAAGATGACGTGCACACGGAACAGGCAGTGGGCAAAAATCAAAGTCTCACACAGTAACTAGCTTTGTCGCTGATCAAACGTTGAACAATAACCGAGTGGGGCGGGGGGTGGGGGGTGTCTGCTACGAGGAGGAAGGAGAGGAAGGCGGAATGATGTCTGAATGAGCGGGGAGCAGAACCCAGTCTTCGGAAGGACTTCCTCACGCCGGGCTCTTCTTCACCACAACCCAAGCCACCACCCCCCCCCAGCCCTATCCTTCCCTTCCTGCTCCCTCCTCCCTCCGGCGGGTCCCGGGCCCCCCTTGTTCTACCCGAACTCCCCATTTCTGAGCTAGTCTCCCAGCCAGTCTCCTTCCCGCCCCCGCCCTTTCAACAATCTCCTTCTCAGCCGTCCTCCCACAGCGCCTGGTGCTCCTTCGGCTGCCTGCCCGCGGAGCCTGCCCGCTGCGGTCCTCCTCCGGGACGGAGCCCCGGCCCCCGGCGCTCGGGCGGGAGGACACCCCCTCTGGGCCCGGGGCCACTACTCACCTCACAAACTTCAGCCCCTGAGACGGAGCCCGAACGTTACACCGGAACCGGAAACCCTCCGACTGCCCGACGTTCTGCCGTCGCTACCGCCACCGGGGCCTCCACGCCGCGGTCCTCCAACACGTGACGGGGGAGGGCCGGGCCCGCCACTCGCGCAGCCGCAGTACCCACCTTCCCGGCGGCGGGGCGCACGCGCAGTGGAGCCCTGGAGGTGCGCCCTGCGAGTTGCAGCCTGCGAGTTGCAGCCTGCGAGTTGCAGCCTGCGAGTTGCAGCCTGCGAGTTGCAGCCTGCGAGTTGCAGCCTGCGAGTTGCAGCCTGCGAGTTGCAGCCTGCGAGTTGCAGCCTGCGAGTTGCAGCCTGCGAGTTGCAGCCTGCGAGTTGCAGCCTGCGAGTTGCAGCCTGCGAGTTGCAGCCTGCTGCGGCTTCCCCAGCCAACTCCATCCCAGAGGTTACTGCCGGCTCAATTTTGCCTAAAGCAGCGTTCCTGGTGTGGAGAGTAAGTGCGCTGAAGTCATGCTAAAACTAAAAGCGAGCCCCAACGCAGCCTTTCTGGCAGAAAGTCAACCCCTGGGAACAGTCGACTTTCCTAGTCTTAGCCACGTCTCCTTACCCTTTCTCCCTCGGTTAAATGAACGGTGGTACCAGAGACCAACCACCCAGAAAAAAAGGCGAGTGTAGGACTCTGGAGTTAGTAGCGCCCCTACATTTTATTATGTCATTCACTAATTGATGGAACAAATATTTATTGACTGCCTACTAGAATGTGTCGGGAATCCTCTGAGAATCAATATTGCTTAATGATTAAGTAAGACCTGGGCTTTAAAGCTCGACTACTTAGATTTGTATTCCAGTTCTGCTCATTAGTTGTGACATTAGGCAAACTACTGCCAGTGGTTCTCAACCTTCTGGCCCTTTAAATACAGTTCCTCATGTTGTGACCCAACCATAAAATTATTTTCGTTGCTACTTCATAACTGTAATGTTGCTACTGTGATGAATCGTAACGTAAACATCTGATATGCAGGATGGTCTTAGGCGACCCCTGTGAAAGGGTCGTTCGACCGCCAAAGGGGTCGCGACCCACAGGTTGAGAACCACTGAAGCCCTCTATTTCCTCACCTGTAAAAAAATCCATATCATTGGGCTGCTGTGAGAACATGAGTGACTAAGGACAATACACTTAAAACAGTGCTTCTCAATAAAGCTATAGGATACAGGATATACATACATGTATAATAGACATCTCTATTATAGGTATTTTATATATTACTTATATCTACGATATAGCTGTAAACAATTTACACAATGAAAACTGAATTGATTCCCTCTCCCCCAAGAAAACACACTCCAGCTCCCAATACAGTCTTCCTTGTCGCAGTTAATGGCAACTCTTCTTACAGTTATGCAGGCCAGTAATCTTGGGAGTCATCCTGGACTCCTGTTTCATTGGCCATTTTTTCAGAATATTTACAGAAACTCTTCTGCTTCTCACCACCTTCACTAACATCACTTTTATGCTTGGATTATTTTAGTAGTCGCCTAACTGCTTTCTCTTGCTTCCACTTTGTCCCCTGTTAGTCTCTCACAAAAACATAAGTAAATTATCTGGTACTATAGTGAACACGTTAAACACGTTAAAAAGGTCATATTACTCCCCTGCTCAAAACCATCCCCCCTGGCTTTCCATATCCCTGAGTCTAGTGCCCTCCAATATGTGCCCCACTCCATTACCTCTGTGATCTCATCTATTGCTACTCTTCGCTCATTCAGCTTTAGAATCCTGACCCCTTGTACCTTGGACATGCAAAGAATAATGCCAAACTCAAGGTCTTTGCATCTGTTGCTTTCTGCCTAGATTGCTTTTCATCTGATACTCAACAGTCCCAATTTTAAGGGGATACCTGTTTCCAGAGCACTAACCATAAGATCCTTAAATTGTGATCGGAACAGGCCTGCCAGAGGCAATCCAGTGTCACAGGTACGTAAGAACAGGGTAGGCGGTATTGCATGTATCACCTTGTAAGTGGGTGAATACCAAACCACCCCTCTTCTGAACCCAATACAGAGATAAATATATTAGGACAATCCCTACTCATTATATGAACACGAGCTATCTCCTACCTTCCCAGAGCAGGGAGTGGAAGGTCTTTCTACTTGCCCTGACAACATGAGCTGTTTAGAACTTCAGCCAGCCGGCCAGATACCCACTTTACACATGAGGCCTCTCAATGGACCAGCTTCTAAAGCCCATCATTGCCCCGGGGGACATGGGCAATGGTCAGGCCTGGAGATTAAGACAAGCAGGGTATAATTTCAGAGACAAATTATAGATCTTAGTCACTCCTTAGTATTTTGGAGGGAGCTCAGAAGCAACTTTTACTTCAGAGGAATACTGCGAAGTAACAGGCCTGGTCCTATCTCAAACATACCATACCATTTTGGCAACGACCAGGCTTCCATTCTTCACCAATAGTACCTGGCAGGAGGGGACACCACGCTCAAAATCATAGGAAAATGATGTTGTAAAGACCAGAGTCAGCGATTGACAGGTGATTCAGGAGTATCAAAGCCTAACTGACTAACTTGTTAAAATGAGGTTAGACAAAGGTGACCCAGTCGAAGACTATCTGTATCTAAAATTTCTCCAACCACAGTGTGAGCTTCCAGAGGGCAAGGCCCAGGTCTAAGCTATTTCTGTGCAATGCCCTGTAATACGTCTTCTTCACCATACAGCTGCCAAGTGGAAGAGAGATCAAGCCTTGAATGGCAAGAACAATGGCTACAGCATATCTTCTGGCAGGCCTGCTTTATCAGTAAGTGTGGTATTTGTGAAAGGGAGAAAAGGTAGTGAAAAGAAAATTGAGGCCAGAAATCTGAAGCCACACTACTACACCACAAGGGGGCAATGTGTGGACACTAGCAATCTGGAGAGGTTGGAGGCGGGGTGGCCTTGGCAATCTGCTGTGTTTTTTTTCTTTATTGATTAAGGTATTGCATATGTGTCCTTATCCACCCACTGCTCCCCGCACCCCCCTACTTTTTTAAAAAACACCATGCTGAGAGCTGCGGCTTGGTTGAGATGAGGTGGGCTAGCAGCTTCTGCCTACCCTGTTCTCCTTCAGGGGGTTGGCATCAACTCTCCTTATATCAGCAGCATGGCTGTCAGGGGAACAAGACAAGAGGAAATACACAGCAGGAGAGGAAGCAGAGTAGCTGTTCTTCCAGATCTCGCCCCCGAGACCCCCACCCCCACCCCCGCGGCTATTAAAAATCAGACCCAGGCCCTAGCTGGTTTGACTCAGTGGATAGAGCCTCTGCCTGCGGACTGAAGGGTCCTGGGTTTGATTCCGGTCAAGGGCACATGCCTGCCTGAGTTGTGGGCTCGATCCCCAATGGGGGGGGGGTGTGGGGGCGGAGTGCAGGAGGCAGCCGATCAATGGTTCTCTCTCATCACTGATGTTTCTCTCTCTCTTTCCTTCTCCCTTCCTCTCTGAAATCAATAAAAATTTATTTTAAAAAAATCACAGACCCTGGAGTGCCTTTTGGGGAAAGGCAGGGAAGGTGGTGGGGTCCTTCATCTAGACCAGTGGTCTGCAAACTCATTAGTCAACAGAGCCAAATATCAACAGTACAACGATTGAATTTCTTTTGAGAGCCAAATTTTTTAAACTTAAACTAACCATGGGTCTAGACTCCCGTTTGAGCACTATAGGACAGTGTTCTCAAATTTTAGCAGGCATCAGAATCACCTGCAGGGCTTGTTAAACTATATTACTGGGCTCCAATCCCAATTTCCAATTCAGAAGTCTAAAGCTGGGTCCCAGAATGTACATTTCAAACAATTTCTCAGCTTCTGTCAATACTGCAGATCTGAAAACTACATTTTGACGACTGCTGCTGTGGGCATTTCTGGCTCAGTGCCCTTCTATTACTCAAAACTCCTATTTCCTTTATTACCATTCACCTACTGCTTTATTACTTCTCCACCATCCCTCTATCAGCCTCCTTTAGGAAAACTACAGGAAAGAGGGAAAACAGAGGTGAATGTTAAATTTGTCTTAAGGATCTCTTTGGGCAAGGCTTCTAGCACTCTCATCTGGTCGATGGGTATTTCAGAAGCAAAATTTATTCCAAATATATACAAGCTTCCTTTCCTTTTTTTACCTAAATTGGGGGGCAGTATAGTAGAGTAACAGAGGCTGGGACTTCCGGTCAAAATGTCAGCATAGGTAAATGTACTCGTTCCTTCTACAACCACATCAAAATTACAACATTTAGTTGTAAACTTGACTGGCCTGCGGGTAAATCCCTCTCACTGACATGCCAATAGTAATCAAGGTCACCAGCTGGATTCCCAGTCAGGGCACATGCCAGGTTGTGGACTTGATCCCCAGTAAGGGTCTTGTAGGAGGCAGCCAATCGATGATTTCTCTCTCTCCCTCTCCCTTCTTCTCTCTGAAATCAATAAAAACATATTTTTAAAAAGAACAGAAAACAAACATCAAAAACATGAACAATAAAATGCCAATACATTTCTATCAACTGAATCTAAAAAACCAAAATAAATGAACAAGTGTAACAGAAACAGACTCACAGATACAGTGAACATTTTGATGGTTGCTAGATGGAAGGAGGGTTGGGTACTGGGTGAAAAAGGTGAAGGGATTAAGTACAAATAGGTAGTCACAAAACAGTCATGGGGATGTAAAAGTACAGCATAGTAATATAGTCAATAATATTTTAATAACTGTTATTGGGTCAGATTATGAGATTTATCGGGATCATCTCTTAGTAAGTTATATAATGTCTAATCACTAGGGTGTACATCTGAAATTAGTATAATAATACATGTCAACTATAATTGAAAAATCTAAAATTGATTTAAGAAAAAGAAGACTATGACAGTGGCAAGGGTATGGGAAAATTGTATGGGGGTCTAGAACCAGCCACCCCAGGATGCACCTCAGTGGTATGCAAACTACTTTGAGCTGAAGGCAATTTTAGCTTCAGGCTCAGGAGAAACTTCTGCTTCCCTTCCCCCCCTTAATTACTTTGAAGAATTTGAATTAAAGGCCTTGCCCATAAAAAGAGATTATCAGTACTAACCTTTTGACCCACTTATATGGCAGGGTACTTTTTATTAACTGAAAATCTGTTCTTTTTATCATCCTGCAATATGCATAACCTCATCTCTAACTCGGTGTCTTACATACTTCAATCCCCCTTTCTGTATCTAAATCTCTCCTGTATGCAGGGTCTCTGACTCTCTCACGTATGTTGGGTCCCCATGTGCATGATATTAAATTTTATTTTCTCTAGTCAAAAAAATAACAAGATTAACAGATGCTTTTCTAATAAGATTTTGCTTTGTGTTTCATAAAAGTTGGGTAGGAAATGGCAGATACTGGTATATTCCACTACAATTATGAAATTTCCTTACTTCTCCTAAACTACTTGAAAAAATTTATTACAGTAAAATAGACCTAACATAAAATACACCATTTTACCACCTGAGTGTACAATTCAGTGGCATTCAGTACGTTCACACTGTTATGTAACTATGCAACCGCCATCCATTTCCAGAACTTTTTCATCTTCCCAAATTCAAACTCTTTACCCATTGATCAATAACTCCCCATTCCCCGCTCCCAACAAGCCCCTCTATTCCTAGACTACTTTTTGACTCAGTTTCTCTTTCACTTAATAGAAGAGAGGGTCCATTGCTGACTAGTGGATTATTTCAATGTACACAGGCCTTCTTGTATATGCGTGATTGAGTTTATTGCAAGAAACGGGTCGCAGAAAGAAAAGAGATGGAGATATAACCAGAAAGGTGTTTTCCTACTGGGCCTACTATCCACAGGCCTTAGCAGCCTTGCCATGGATCTGCCCGATTCTTTCGCATCAAAAAGTTGATCTTGCGAGTCATTTCCATGTTGTAGATCCTCCGGCAGGTTTCATAGCTTTCCCTCTGTCGTCGGCGGCAAGGCTTCTCATAGTACCGGCGTCGCTTGATATCCTCGATGAGCCCATCCATGGTGAGGATTCTGTATTAAGGCAGGCAATGAAGTTAGAAGCTTGGGCTCATTATTATTCCTTTTCAATTATACAGATGGCCAGAAGTCAACTGACCAAACAACTGATGTCTGTAAAAAATTAGGGTCCAGCCAGTGTGGCCCATCAACCCATGAACCAAGAGGTCACCCGTTTGATTCCCGGTCAGGGCACATGCCTGGATTGTGGGCTCAATCCCTGGTGGGGGGAGTGCAGGAGGCAGCCGCTCAATGTTTCTCTCTCATTGATGTTTCTATCTCTCTGTCCCTCTCTGAAAAAAAATTAGGTATGAAATGGTGGCAATACAGCATTAACTGCCAACTTATAGAGACCCCAAATAGGAATTTGAGGGGAATAAAAAAGCAATTAGCTGAATCGGTTTGGCTCAGTGGATAGAGCGTCGGCCTGTGGACTCAAAGGTCCCAGGTTCGATTCCGGTCAAGGGCATGTACCTTGATTGCGGGCACATCCCCAGTGGGGGGTGTGCAGGAGGCAGCTGATCGATCTCTCTCATTGATGTTTCTAACTCTCTGTCCCTCTCCCTTCTTCTCTGTAAAAAACCAATAAAATATATTTTTTAAAAAAGCAATTAATTACACAATCATTTACTTTTTTGTAGACCTATTTAGCAACTATTTCATTCTGCCCTTCCGTTACTTATACAAATATTTCCCTTACTAGACTGAAAATCCTCAAAGGTAGAAACCACATTTTATTAATCTTTAAGTGTCCATAAAACTGAGCTCAATCTGTTTCCCCCTTCCTCCCCCCAATTCCTTGCAATGCAGCTTCCCCTGCTGGATTTAGAACATGCCTAACTCAAACTCACCTCTTTGTTTTCACTGAGCCAAGAAGACATGGGGGTTTATTCTATAACCTATCTAACCCCTATGCTCTGGAGAGCTCTGGCTCCAATCTGTAATTTGTATCTCCCTCTCAACCCATCATCAGTTGATCCTGAGGAGATCTGGAGGCACCTGCAGCTGCTGCCCTCCATTCCTGGCATTGTTTGAGTGGTTCCATTCCTGCCTTCCCTGCCCTTTCATTACATGTAAGAAGTCATAAACACAATTGGAGATAAGGAGGTTGAGACATGGCTACTGTGCCATCTCCAGTTTCTGACTCCATAGGTCTTGGGTGGAGCCCAAGAATGTACATTTCTTTTCTTTCTTTTTTTTCATAGATTCTTTATTAATTCCAGAGAGGGAGAGATAGACAATGACGAGAGGGAATCATTGATTGGCTGCCTCCTCCATGTCCCCCTACTGGGGATCGAGCCCGAAATCCAGGCATGGGCGCTTGACCGGAATCGAACCCAGGACCCTTCAGTCCATAGGCCAACGCTCTATCCACTGAGCCAAACCGGCCAGGGCAAGAATGTGCATTTCTAACAAGTTCCCAGATGATGTTGCTGCTGAAAGTCCAGGGAAAGCTAATGCCACAACACAGTGGTAACGCCCCTTTAAAACATTGATCAGACAGTATTATATTTAACTGTGGTTATTTGTTAGTTTTTTCATCTCCCTTACTGGTTTGTGTGCCGCTTAAGGTTAGGAATTAAGCCTTTATCAGTAAATATATGACAAAAATGAATCCTCTAGGTGACTGGCAAATGTCCACAGCTCAAGGGGTTGACTTTGTAGTAGACACAGTTCTTGGAAATGTTGACTCAGAAAGCCTCAATAATATTATCTTTGCTAAGGTTTAGATTTTAGATAACTGAAGTTTGTAGAGGCTAATCTGCCCCAAGATCACAGAATACAGCTGGAAGTAGAATTCAGTCTTTAGTGCTGTGCTCCACAACAGCATTCTGCTCCTCAAGCAAAAACCACTGAGGTTCAGAAGACAAATTACTGCATGCTCCTGAGCAAAGGAAAGAAGGAAGGAGGAAGAGCTGGGCTAGGCTCCTTAATTCAAGAGATGTAAGCCAAGACATGGCACACTGACATGTAAGTAACCATGGAAACACCAACACCATTTACTTCAGTTGTTTACTGCTGTTTGATGAAGGCCACTTTTTGAACTAGACCCTAGTATATTAGAGAAAAAAATGGGAAAAAGTCCCAGAGAGAAAAAACTAGAAATATAATATAAAAAGGATAAGGAGACTGACTGGATTTGAGGATAGACTATAAAAAGAACAGGGACCCCTGAATATGACTTCACTTTGGAAGAGGATCCTACTGGAATGACAAAGGCAGTTTAAAAGTAGGATGAAAGAGAACTGCAAAGGGAGGAGAGAGTGTAGACATACTCAGGTATTCTACCGGAGTTTCAAAAGGGGGTTTGGAACTGAAGTGCTCATCTTACCAAGTAAATGCCTGTGTGGTGAGGCAAAAAAGTAAGACATGAAGGAAACTAACAGAAGAATATGATAATGGAGGAGGGGAAAAAACAAAAAGATCGGTGGCCCACAACGTAATTAGGGGATTGCTGATGGTTTTCCCAGAACTATTCCACCTAATTCCTGAACACAGACCAAATAAGCTCCAAGATTTTAGTTATCCTAAAAAAAGTACAGATTATCTTCAAATGGTCCTGAGTTCCTACCATAGAGGCATCTACTCAACTTATTTCTAACAAAAAGGATATGGGAAGAGCTTCGCAGAACTCATGAAGTAAACAGACAGGGTGTTACTAAAGATGTTCCTGCTTCCAAAGGTAGTTCAAGGACTAGAAGACCAACGGCCTTAGTGTAAACAGATCAGCCTTGAGTTCAGGCGCCTGGCAACATGACACTGAAGGAGAAATCAGCTGCCAGTTTTAGTGAAATTCAAGGGATTATGTAAAAGGAGCTGAGGCAGACTCACATGTCCATGTAGCTAGCCTACGTCAGGACCAGTGTGTACGCAGAAGGACTCAATGGGCCCAGAAGCTTGCCTCCCAGAAATAAAAGGGGTCATCCGGGCTTGTGTGCAGTGTGCTTAACTTCCCTCGCTTGGGGCCAGCCAATCATGCAGGGCTTCCTGGCAACCTACACTCTCTATCTCCTCATCCCAGGGCACCCGTGAGGGCCCTTGGTTATGTAATGAACATTTACGGCGATCTAACTAGGCAGACACATAGGCTGTTTCCTTTGTCAGACTGCTTCTACAACACATGCTCAAGTTTTAACCACCTCCCTCTCCTCTCATTTGCTCTCCACCTATTGTTGTAATTAGACCACAGAACATGCAACTTATTTTTACACTACCAACTATCAGAAAGCTGAGAGAGATAAGAAGCCGGGGATGTAGGAGACATACAGAAAAGGTGGCCAGAGAGAGGACATTAGGGAAAAACAGAGAAAAAGAAGAAGAGTGTATCAAAAACACTGTGTCTGACAGACAGAAGACTGGGACACTCCAGCACCAGCCAGCTCATATCTGCATGCTTAAAACTCTTTGCCTAGAAAATTATTCTAAGAGCAAAATAATATAGATTAAAATATCACTTTACTTCCTGAGGCTAAAATGCAATTATGGGATACATATCTAACACTCCACGATAAAAAAAAAAAGAGAGAGAGAGAGAGAGAAATGCAGCTTCCTAAAATCTAAATTGATAAAATAAGTATCTTTCCCATAAATAACAAAAATCACTGCCACAATATTTGCCCCAAGCTGGCTCCTTCCAACCACATGCCCTTCTTGCACTGCTTCCCTAGATAATCCCAGCCACAAAGTTCGAATGTTCCGAATTCATAAGGAAGCCTAAAAGAGATAATCATAGCTAAGGGCCCGAGTCTCAGGCTTGAATCTCTCTCCCTCTCTCTCTCTTTAACATATATATTTATTGACTTCAGAGAGGAAGGGAGAGGGAGTGAGAGACAGAAGCATCAATGATGAGAGAGAATAACTGATTGGCTGCCTCCTGCAAGCCTCACACTGGGGTTGAGCCCGCAACCTGGGCATGTGCCCCGAACCATGACCTCCTGGTCCATAGGTTGGTACTCAACCACTGAGCCATGCTTGAATCTCTTATATTATTTTTCTATCTAACCATTCCTCTTCATTCTGATTAAATTCTTTTCTTTTTAAGCAATGTGAATTGGTTTTCCCAAAACCTATTCTTACATTGGTGTTTTAATCCCTAAAGTGAAAAAAAAAGTAATGCCATGCTTTCTTTTTTCTTTTTAAATTAGATGAGGGATTTAGCAATTTTATTTTATTTTTAAAAAATATTTTTATTGATTTCAGAGAGGAAGAGAGAGAGATAGAAACATCAATGATGAGAGAAGCATTGATCAGCTCTTGCACCCCACCAGGGATCGAGCCCACAACTTGGGCATGTGCCTTGACAAGGAATCAAACCAGTGACCTTAAGTTGCATCGGACAATGTTCAACCAAATGAACCACACTGGCCAGGGCAACAATGCCACATTTCTTAACAGGATACCTGACAGAGTGCCCAAGGTACTATCCAAAGGCAAAAGTCTCTGAATAAATTTGATATATCTACCTAGTACACCAATTTTAACTTGAGTACGTACGGGTGATGGTGTCAGCTCTAAAACAGATGTAATGGCAACAACAACAACAATAATAAATAAAACCCTAAAATTTTATTTAAGCCCTGCCAATGTGGCTCAATTGGGCATCATCCCATGCAAGGAAAGGTTGCCAGTTCAATACCTGGTCAGGGCACATGCTCGGATTTCGTGCTTGATCCCTGGTAGGGAGCTTGTAGGAGGCAGGTGATCAATGTTCCCTTCTCACATTGATGTTTGTTTTTCTCTCCTCCCCCCTCCCTTTCCCTTCTTCTCTCTCTAAAAATAAGTTAAAAATATATTTAAAAAAATTTTTTTTATTAAAAAAACAAAAACTCCAAGGACATTCCATGTTTGCCTGTGGTGGCAGAACCCCGGCATATCGGAGATATTGCAGGTTGTTTCAAATCTCCGCAATAAAGCAAATATCGCAATAAAAACAGGTAATCGTTTTGCTGAAGGATCTTGCCTTCGGTTTGTTAAAAACACACACATGCCCTAACCGGTTTGGCTCAGTGGATAGAGCGTCGGCCTGCGGACTGAAAGCTCCCAGGTTCGATTCCGGCCAAGGGCATGTACCTTGGTTGCAGGCACATTCCCAGTAGGGGGTGTGCAGGAGGCAGCTGGTCGATGTTTCTCATCGATGCTTCTTACTCTCTATCCCTCTCCCTTCCTCTCTGTAAAAAACCAAAAATTTATATTAAAAAAATAAAAAATAAATAAAAATAAAAACACACACAAAAACCCCCCAACATCTGTAAAATGCAATGAAGCCAAGCGCAATAAAACAAGGTATGCCTGTGGTTCCTTCACTCCCTGAGGTTAAGGACACTTCAGCGGGAAGGTGTGACAAACACTAAAGTAAAGGAACTGACAGAAGGTAAAACGAACATTTACATTAAGTAAACATTTACTGAGAGCTTTCCATGTGCCAGGCACTTTGGTAATGCAAAGGGTATACTAATGAAAAAGCACATGTCTCTATCCTCGAGAAGCCTGTTGCCCTGGCTGGTGTGGCTCAGCTGGTTGGAACATCTGTCGTCCCATGCACCAAAAGGTTGTGGGTTCGATTCCTGGCCAGGGCACATACCCAGGTTTCTCTGTTTGGGGCGCATTTGGAAGGCAATCAATCAATGTTTCACTCTTACATTGATGTTTCTCTCTCTGTCTCTCTCCCTTCCCCTCTCTAAAATCAATTTTTAAAAAAATAAATAAAAGAGGAAGGGAGAGAGAGAGAAATATCAATTTTTTGTTCCACTTATTTATGCATTCACTGGTTGCTTCTTGTATGTCCCCGGTCAGGGCTCATGGGAAATTTTTTTAAATGCTGCTTGTCAGATGCCACTGTCCAGAGACTCTGATTTAATCTTAGGTTGGGTCCTGGCAGCAGGAATTTTTTTTAAAGGTTCCCTGACTTATTCTAATTGGCAGCCAGGGTTGAAAACCACGTGGTGTCACGCTGACCAGTGTCCTGACTAAAAGAGGCCCTTAAAAGAAGTATGGGGCTGCTGTTTAACAAAAAGGAGAACGAGTTTAGAGATATCTGAAAACAGCCTGGAATGAGTTCTGAGATAGGGCCAGGCCAGGCCAGATGGCAAAAGGTATCCAAACAAATTAGCCTCACCTTCTGCCATTCATGTATTCTTCTCTTACCTACCACCCACCCAGGACCAAGAAGGAGCCTATATAATAAAAGCCTAATATGTAAATTGACCAATCAGCAGAACAACTGGTCAGCGGTGGCGACAGGCCAGCCAAGGCGGGTGCCAGCAGGCAGAGAGAAGGGACAGTGATAAGGGACAGAGGGGTGATCAGGGGGGCAGGGCCAGCCGGTTACTGGCCGTGCCATCCCCCAACTGGCCGTGCCATCCCCCAACTGGCCCGCCAGTCGCTTCCTAAGCCATCGATCAGACATCCCCTGAGGGCTCCTGGACTGCAAGAGGGTGCAGGCCTGGCTGTGCACTGGGCCTCTAGTTTTTAGATAAAAGAAAAAAACAGAAAGAGCAAAACTCGAATGCTGATTAAATTAAAAGTTATTGGCTAAATCAGGATTTTGAAAGAGGCAGATACTAGTACAGCTCAATCACCCTGACTAGGAGACCCATCTAAAATCTACAAAAACACATCACACAAAGAGAAGTCAGAAAAAAAGGTGAAGTAATCTGCAAGGTTTCCTTTCTCCAAATTTAACATTTCATCTCACTAGCTAATTCACTACAGGAGTCTTAAAGACATTCATTTTGTGCTTCCAGTTAGGGGCAGAAAAAGGTCATCAGACACCACAACCCTCTCACCGACATGCCACTCAAAGGTCTGAAATAGGAGAGGTGGGAATGAGCAGTAATAGAGAAAAATGAAATAGGGTGTCTTACCACCGGGTATGTCACTGATCATTTTTACTCTCAATGTAAGTGACAATGCAGAGGGAACCACTTCTGCCCAAGGATATGACTGGCATGCGGACACAGGATGAGGAAATGGGGCTGACCCAACACCAAGTCCTTGAAAAGACACACAAACTACCCTCAGCCGGCAACTGTTTTTCACTTATACAACTTCTGACAGCGCCTTTGCCCCTACTTACTGTGGTCTGCTGCCATCCAGCCGATCGCACCTAGCACGCTTTGCTAAGAACGAGGTTCTCTCTCCTTTACCCTCTCAGCCCCCAAGAACCCCACTAGTATTTAAGCCCAGTCAAACAAGGATTCCTAACTGGAAAATGACTACCAGAGGTCTCTCCCTTTCCAGATAAACTAGTAAACAGTCTAGTAACATAGAGCAAAGAACACTGCACTAGCAAGATGGGTTTTACTCTCCTCTCCACCATTCAATAACTGTGTGGCCAAGAAATATAGTTTTATCTTGCTAGACTTGTGAAATAAAGCTACCACCTTGCTAGCCTTAAGGTAGAGGGCCACCTCATGTAGGCTCTTTAAGATCTCTTTCATACCATTCTTTGGTAATTCAACTCAACAAACCTTTGTTTCTCCAAACTCTGCTTCACACTGGAGAGGAAATGATGAATGAGGCAAAGCCAGCAAGTCTAAAACTTACAACCAAGGGGAGGCTACGGAACTATTTGCTTGAGGGGCTACAGTGGTAAGCCTTCTTCAGCAGGGTCATTCAAATCTCTCAGACTAGCATTTAAAACATTGCAGTACCGCTCCTCCACTCCAGCCAGCTCACTTCCATCTCCATGCTTCTGCTTCTGCTGTAACCTTCCTCTAAACCTGTAATGCTTTTCCTCTCTTGCTTGCTTTTCCAAGAGCCCAACTCTGAATTCACCTTTTCCATTAGCTCTGTCCCACACCGTTCCCTCCCTGAGCTTTCTCTGAATCACGTCCTGGGTTCCTGCCTCCTGGCAACTTTATGACTCGACTTCCCCTTTGGGCCCTATTTGAGGCCTTGGATGGAATTCGGGTCCTGAGGGGCGGGGAAGTTTCAAGACTGTGACCCCGTATGACAGGGGAAGAGGGAAAGAACAGCCACCGCACTTCTCAGGAGAGCTGGTCTCGGCATGATTCTGGCCCTTGAACACTTGCCTGTTTAGGGTCCTGTATGCCCCTTCCACGTTCCCGTCCTGCACCATCACAGTCCTGGCAATGAACTTCAGGTGTTTTGCCATGACCTTGGGATGAAGTCTTCACTCCCTGGGACCTAGAGGCTGATGTTAAAACGGGGAAGAAAATATAGGTACCAGGTTAAGAAGGAGAAACACACCCGAATGCACACTCCACCGCACGGCTTCTGCTGTGTCTGGATATGCCACGTTCAAAAGTAAGCGAGAGAGGGCACGTGCAAGTTCTCCTAGCCTGCAGGTCACCGCGCGTCCTGGCCAAGACCCCCTCGTTCTTTCTGCCACTGCAAACCCTGCCTCGGGAAGCGAAGCGACGGTAGCGAGGTGTCACCGCGCAGATGTCCGCGGCCGGGTCCGAGCGGGCACCCCGCGCCGCACACCCACCCCCAGGACCTCTCGCGGCTTCGGGAGGGCCGGGGCGGGCTTGTTCCGGGGCCGTTCTCGGCCTTTAGAAAGGGGACCACCGCGCGCCAACGCGCCCTCCCGCGGCACCGCCTTCCCTCCCCCCCACCGCGCCCGACACCGCTCCTCACCCCGCGCCCACCGCACCAGCCGAAGCGAGCCCCCTCGCAACCGGAAGCGGAAGTGCGTAATCCCGGCGCCGCACAAGGAAATCCAGGCTGAAAGGGGGGGGGGACCTACGCGGAAACCATGGCAACGTTCTCTCTTGCCGGGTTGACAGTGTCTCCCGCGGTCCGCACCAGACCCCGGGCCGGACTCTGCGCCTGACAAAGCAAAATACCCGTTGCCTTACGTTCCGTAAGCAAATCCTTCGCCTTCGGAGGAGGTCGTTGTCCTAAGGCTCCGGAGATCAGCCCGATTCCTCACCCCGTAAAACGATGAAATCTTTAATAAATGATACAATAATAAAAGCCATTGGTCTCTCTCTCTCTCTCTCTCTCTCTCTCTCTCTCTCTCTCTCTCTCTCTCTCCCTCTCTCTCTCTCTCCCTCTCTCTCTCTATTCTTCTCAGGAAAATGGAAGAAGTTGGCGAACCTCCCTGCGCATGCATGCATCCTGTTTTCTCGTCGCAACGAACACGGATTCTTTGGGCTCTGCTCTCCAGATGCAGAACAGCGTCACACCCCTCATCTGCCTAAAAACTGGTCTGAAAAGAAGCGAAATGAACGTACCATGAGTTTCCTATAACATCATCTTGCCAGCCGCGTCACTAAATAAAGAACTGGGAAACGCCTGCAGGGTTTAGAATGGAAGACTTTTATGTCATTTTGCCCCCTAGTGAGACCTAGAGAAATATCTCTTTTTTCTTTCTTTCTCACTATGGAAACAGCCTTTCTTTTACTCGTATACACTTCTGCATATCCATTTATGGCTATTCACATCAGTTCAGATCTAGTGGCTCTTGGAAAATAGTAGGGAAAGGCTCAAAACAAGAAAGCAAGTCCCAACGAGGTAGTTACTCGTACAATAAACACACACACACACACACACACACACACACACACACACACACTACACACATCCTCATCAATTATGCTAATTACTTTAGAGTAAGCCATGTTCAAAATACCCAAATAGAGCTACACTGGGACATCATGCTTATCAATGAAGTTTTATTGAACGCCTACTCTGTGCTAAGTATTGTTGATATCATCCAGTACCTTTTGGATCACCAAAAAACAGTACATAGACAAAAGATAAATAATAAAACAAGGTAGCATATGATAAATGCAAAATAAGTTATATAGGTTACAGCATAATATGGTGAAAAAGCACTGGATTAGAAGTCAGGAAATCTGGATTCTATTCAAATTCTGATATCAGGCATATGACCTTGAACAAGTCCCTTAAACCAGTAGTCTGCAAACTAGTGCCTACAGGTCAAATCCAACTCCATCAGTGTTTTTGTAAATAAACCTTTATTAGGACACAGCTGTGTTAATTTGTTTATATATTAGGTATGGCTGCTTTGGGCTACAATGGCAGAGTTGGATAGTTGCAACAGAGATGTATGGCTCACAATGCCTAAAATATTTACTATTTGGCTTTTGCTGATTCCTGACTTAAACCTCCAGTCTATTTCCTCATATGTAAAATGGAACTGATATTTGCCCTCAATCACACAAAATTTGTTGAGAATCAAATGAAATAAAATATAAAAATACCTTGAAATAAAGGAAGGGGGAAAGTAATATTTTGAGGGCCTACTATATACCGAACCCAAAGTAATATTTTGAGGGCCTACTATATACCAAACCCTGTACATGATCTCATTTTATGGGCCAAAGGCTGAGCCTATATACAATGTTTAATGGAGAGAGTAATTGGGAGAAAGGCTTGTTAGTCACTGACAGAAGGGTAGGGTTTAGTTAACAGAACCAGGAAAGACTGAACAAAGTAATCAGCATGAATATGAGTTGAAAGGCAAAAAGACTTACAGTTTATGGCTCAGTTGGTTGAGAATGTTGTCCCATGTCCCAAGAGATGGCCAGTTTCATTCCTGATCAGGGCATATGACCAGGTTTCAGGCATGCTCCCCAGTAGGGGGCATGCAAGGGCGTGTAGGAGGCAGCTGATCGATGTTTCCCCCTCATCGATGTTTCTCTCTCTCTCAAATCACATTTTTTAAAAAGGCTTATAGTGTTCAGGGTCAAATAAGAAAACTGGAACAGAGGGATCACACAGGAGAGCAGGGAGGAAAATAGCTTGACTAAAGGTTTTGGACTTTCATCATAAAGTCCACTGGCGAGCCATTGGAGAATTTAAATAGGGAATGACACTCAAAGCATTGTTCTAGGAAAATTTATCTGGTTATCGTGAGAAGGGATTGGAGGTAAGAAAGACTATTGCTATAACCAAAATTTACATCAGAGAGGTGGCAATGAAATGAATGGGAGGAAATGTATTTTAAGAGATATTCCAAATACAGAATAAAAAGGATTTGATGACTGAATAACAACAAGTTTTAAGCCTAGTTATCTGGAAAAATGATGGTAGATAGATAGCACTAACAGAAGAAAAAGAGACTGTAAGAAGGCAGAACAGAACATCTCTAAAGGAAATACAATGTTTGTATTGGTGAGCACTAGAAAAAGCACAAGACTATAATCCAATTGCACCTAAGTTTTGTCATCTATAAAATGAAGGGGGTTGATCAGACACAAATGGCACTTCTTGGATATAAAATGCTGACATTTTTAATAAGTTTTAAGTGTTAGTAATATGTAAATAGAACTCTCCAGCAGGAACTTAGATATTCATTATGTCATCTCTCAGGTGGAAGATTGTGACTGGAGATGAAGTTTTTGCAGTCTTCTAAAATTGAGGCAATAATTATAGCCATGAGGATGAAACCTTTAGTGAAAGGATGTTGTCAGAGAAGAATAAAGAGCCAATGTGTGAGCCTAGGGGAACACCCACACTCTGGAATTGGCAGAAGTGGTGCCATTTAGAGTTATAGAAGTTGTTGCCAGATAGGTAAGAGGAGAATCAGGCTAGTGTCATGGGATCCGAGGGAGGAGAGTTTCAGCAGGCAGCATCCAGAGTGTCAAATGATACAGGGAGCATGAACTACATAGCCTTTGTAAAGGCCCCCTGGACCTAGCTATTGATTGGGTGGAAGCTACACTGTAATACTCTGATTCTGTGAGCTCATTAGTGACCTGGGAAGGTGCATTAGAGTGTTTGTAGAAGCTAGCCTACAAGAGGTTAAGGACTGAGTGGTAGGAGGGAATCAGAAAGTATGATTAGACTACTCTGTCAAAAAGTATGGAGAAAAAAAAAAAGACAATCAGGCTCAAGAGAGGTTTTCAAGAAGGGGGAACCTGATCAAACTTATAGGAGAGTCTGGCCAATGTGGAACAGTGAATTGAGCATTGCCCCACGTACAAAGGAGTCATAAGTTCGATCCCCGGGGGTGGGGTTGGGGGACGTGTGGGAGGCAGCCAATCGATGTCTCTCTCTCACTGATGTTTCTCTCTCTAAAATCAATAAAGAAAAACATTTTTAAAAAACTTGCAGGATAAAGAAATAATTCAATAACATATTGAAGTTACAAAAGAAAAAGGTTAGAATAAGAGGTATAGCACAATTTCCAGAAGTGAAAGGCAACCAAAAGCACAAATGGAGGTTTGCTTTAGAAAGGAGGTCATGTTCTCTGAAATAAAAGGAAACAATTATTCACTGAGAAAAGAGGACTTGAGACGTAGGGGAAAGATATGTAACTAGCTGTGAGGAACATACTCAATAGCCAATAAACAATAACTAAGATGACTGTGTAGTCTGATACACAGTCAAGGCTTAGAATGGGAGCGGATATGGTTTTGGTGGAAAGTGAGACAAATCAGGAAGAGTTCTATACAGAGAGTAGATATATAGGTGACTTCACAGGCTTCATTTTTGCTATTTGATAACACTGGGTAGGTAGCCTTCCTTAGTCCAACAAACAGAGGTGGCCACGAGTAGGCTGATACTTGTTCATAATAATAATACAATGAACTGTTCCCCATGCTTACAATTGTAAACATCCTTTTGCCCACCCTTTTACATTTAGCAACTGCAGCTTTTTTTTTTTTTAATTGCAGCTTTTTTATTAAAGATGAGGCCCAGTGTCTGAGGGGACTCCCCATTCTAACAACTCTAGGGCACCCCTTCTCTTCAAAACTGGCAACCACAGTGCCTGTTCTGGTTCTTATGTCCCACCTCTGGCAGCAGATTACATATCATTTATCCACAAGCATCAACAGCTCCCATCAAGGCAGAGAGCTATTGCAAAGCAGAAGAACCTGCTAATCTGGGCCAGCTGGATGATTACAAGAGGGAAAGACACAAAGGGAAAGGTACTATTCTCTGAGCCCGAATGAAAAAAAACAAAGCCAACTCTGAGCCCTGTAACTGTCCCAAGGCTGTTCTCTAGGAAGCCAGCAGCGGAGTCCCTCTTCCTTTCCCACAGGACTTTCATTGTCCCGTCCAGACTTCCCACTGGGTAAAGCTCGACTTCACAAACCTGCCCATCCCCTTTCTTTTCTGCAGCATTGAGGATAAATATTGGTATTTGAAACAGGTTTCAATTCCCCCCCAATCAGCAAACTGTTTAGGTATAAAATTTCTTTAATCAGAAAGGATTTCTCTTCCCTCAACACAAATGCACACATTAAAAGTAATACACACACACACACGCACACACATACATAAACACATGTATATGTACAGACATCTATTTATACAAATTAGAAACTACAGTCTCAAGTCTTGGATTAGGGGTTGAGAGGATGGACATCAGGAGCAACTGGAGGACGGCTTCTCATTTGTTCTAGGTGTCCCACAGTCTTCTCTCTGGCCATGGTGGGAAGATCACGAGGGGACTGGGGACAGCTCCAGTCTGACTGCAGAGTTACTGGCAAACTGTGGCAACGAGGTCTCTCTCCAGACAGTTTCTTAGGATAATCAGAGATGGCAGGAGACGCTGTAGTAGGTGGGACTGGACTGGTCGGGGCAGAGTGGGTGAAAGGCTGCTCTCCATGCTGAAGGAAAAAGATGACACCAATGCTGGTTCCAGTGCCTAAAGGACCCTGGCTAAAGGAGACAGTACTTGGAGTACTGAGAGGGGGATTGCAAATTGGAGTGGTGTGGATCCAAGTGAGGTTCATAGCTGGCCATTGAGGGAGATGCCAAGGCTGCTTTGGTTTTAATACCAGATGTCCCAGCTGTGTCTGTTCCATCTTTTCCAAGGAAGGTGCAGGAGAGGAGGCAGCTGGATAACTGTGGTGGCTTAGAAAATGCTAGGGAAGGGGAGAAAAGAAAAGAAATTGTGAGAAAACTCTCAGATGAACTCTACCTGGTTACCTAAACCTTTGCTTTCCTTGGGAATGGTTTGCAAAGCAAACATACCTTGTTTTATGCAACAGATAATTTCCTGTCAGGTCATAATTAAGTAAAAGTTTTAGTAACCAAATTATATTTTCATTTACTCAACCAATACTTGAGGGCCCACTATGTACCACACACTATATTAGGCAGTAGATATTCAGACATATACCAAATAAAACAGTTCTATGGGTTATTACTTATAATTCATTTTTAATTTCTTTTCATTGGAATCATTTCCCATTTCTGTATTTTAAATTCTAATTTCCTATGTTGAGTGCCTTAAGAAGTATAAATTAATATGCAGGCAAGATCCTCCTGCTTATTTTTAAAATTTTATTTTTAAATTACAGTTTACATTCAACATTATTTTGTATTAGTTTTAGGTGTATTACATTACACAGTTACACAGTTACTGCAATACTATTGGCTATATTCCCTATGCTGTACTTTACATGCCCGAGACTATTTAGGTCCATCCATACTATTGCAAATGGTAAGATTTCATTGTTTTCCTCCCAGTTATTTTTAATAATTTTTAAAATTTGATTTTTTAGAGAGAGAGGAAAGGAACAAGAGAGAGAGGGAACATCTTTGCTGTTCCACTTACTTATGCATTCATTGGTGGATTCTTGTATGTGCCCTGACCAGGGATCAAACCTGCAACCTTGGCATATTGGGACGATGCTCTAACCATGTGAGCTACCCAGTGGCTTATTTTAAAATTGATTATTCTCACGGTGATAACTGTGGTTGATTGAAAACTAGGACTGTCTATTATCTACAGGAAACTTTCTCCTCCCTATCTTTCGAGTGCCCCTAAATACCCTATTATTTGAAGGCCCAGAAAATAGTTCACTTCCACACTAGGTCTAAGGCTCTAACAATCCCCCATGAATGCTCCAGGGCTGCCCTCCCCTCTCCCAGTGATATACTTATGACCAGTCCAGTAAACCCATGCTTCCAGAGGGTCTGGTATGACCAAACTTGGGTAGGAATAAAAAGGGGAAGGAAAGCATCTTAGGGGCAGCAGAGAAAAAAAGATTTGCAGAGAGAAAGGATTTGGGTTCAGGGAGTGAGACACCTTCCGACCTGAATCATTTGGCCAGGTAAAAGCCTTCTATATCTATGCAAAAAGCAGATAAGCTGCCATCTGAGGGGTAGGATTAAACCTCACAGAGTCCTTTGCAGTGACAGAACAAAAATAACATCTAGGAATCAAGACAATAAAGGAAGTTTCATTTTCCCCTTCCCTGAAAAGGAACTTGTCGAAAAGATAAAAAGACCCAGAAAGAAATGGAAGAGGAAGCCCATTTCTTGAGTGTGCAGGCTGACGCTCTATCCACTAAGCCAAACCGGTTACGGCAGAAGCCCATTTCTAATTGTACACTTCATTTCCTTGGTTAATTTCCCACCTTTTCCTCAGGTTTATAGATTCTTACCTTGGTCAGCTGATGCCTGCTACTGTGCAATGATGACTTCTGGGCAGCTATGTGAGGAAACCAAGTCTTTAGCATTCCTTCTACCTGTAGCAGAGTTCTCAGATAACGCTCCCTGTGAAAAAGAAATTAAAAAAACAACACACAATTAAATGTGAAAGAAGCAACATGACAGGGCTGAACATACCTCCCTTTTAAGGACGTACTGAGGAAAGAGCCAGAAGAACTTACCCCATCTGTGGCTTCTGCAAAACACCTATGATACGCTGGATCCTGTCCACTGCCACACTCTGCTGGAAACTGCTCAATCCTGGGTTCAGGGAGTGAGAAAGAGATCAAGGATTGGAATTCAAGAATTCAGTCAGGTAAAGAAAGGAAGGACAGCAGGGGGTTAAAATGGATTCACCCACAGAAATTAAGTCCCCGGGGCAAAAAAAAAAAAAAAAAAAAAAAGGAATAATCAAGACCCAAACAAAGACTTACAAGAAATACACATTGAAAACAGATTTTCAAAGAGAGAAGGAGAGAGGAAACACGAGAGATGTGAACCTAGCTCGGATGAATGCAACTAACCTCTTTCAAAGCGACCCATCTTCAGCCCATTCAGGAGGTCTGTGAGAGGACGTATGAATCCCTGCAGCTCTTTACACTGTAGAAAAACGGGAGGAAGGCTGTGAGCATTGCTCACACCAGCACTGATTCTTCTTCCACCTCCAAATCCGGGAGCCAATACTATCCTCACAAGGTCCTTACCAGTAGCGGGGTGCTAAGACACCCCAGTAGTATCTGCTTCCCCCCAGCTTTCTCTTACCTTCTGAGCAAAGAGCAGGTCTCCTTCTGTGGTTGTACCACGGATGTTTAGGCTGGTCTCCAATGCACGGCGATCTCTTGATCTTTTGACCCCAGACCCTGCCATAGGAGAAGCCAAGCCCCGCTGTTCCGAGTGAGATGCTGTACGTTGGTTCCTAGAAACCTTGGGTCGTTGCCTGCAGCGGATAGGACCGGGGCTGGGCCGAGAGCCTCCCCTCTGCCCAACAGTGTCCGGCCTGGGGCCACGGGGCCCCTCCCCCTCCCCCTCACTATCCGAGGGGAAGCCAAAGTCACTGTTCACTGGGGAGGTGGAAAAAGAGGAAGGGGGAGAGGAGGAAGAATAGGAGGAAACGCTAGATGGAGAATCCATAGGTTCAGAAGCAGGGGCTGGAGAGCAGCTCCTGGAGTACCCAGAGATCGGACCTGCAACTGAAGAGCAAAGCAAAGGAGTTGGAAACCAGAATCCGAGAATCAGGAAATGGACTGGGCGGCTGGGGTGTACGGTGCGGGACAATCCTCTCTCCTCTCTGCCTCGCCAATGTTACCTGTCTCAGGGCCATCGTAAAAAGCCATCTCCCCAGCCTCCATTAAGAACCCGAACTGCCGCTCTGGCCTCGGCAGAGCAGCTCTTAGCCCGACGGACTTCTGTTCTCTCTTCCCTCATTTCAAGAGCACATACCTGGCTTAACACCTTCCCCGGCCCGGCCCATGGTTCGCCTGATGAGTTCCGAGCCTGATTCCGCAGCGAGCCTCTCCACCGGAGGTCACGCCACCCGGGAGCGTTAAAGCTCCGGCACCGGAACCCACCTAGTGACTCTGCAGGAACCCCTCCCATAGAGACATTCCTCTCCCCCCCCCCCCGCCCCCCGCCTCTTCCTCGTCTTTCTCATCAGGTTTCCTGCTCCGGACCCTCTCGGGTCCCTCTGCCAAGTGATACGATCCCTCCCAATACCAAGAGGTCCCTACACCTACTCTCTCCCGGGCCGATCCTCCCGCGCAGCTCGCCGTCCTCCCGGTCTCCTCACCTGTGTCGGCCGGCTCCGCCCGGGCTGTCTTCAGCTCCTCGCACACTCCGGGTCGCGGCTACCCACCTCCGCCTCGCTCCCAGGGGGTCCCGCCCCTTGCCCCTCCCAGACACGTGCAGTTCCGCACGTGCCTTCCCCCCTGCGTACACAGACCTCGTCCCCTCATTGGTCTGCTCGCCGGTGGCACGTGACCACAGTTACTGACAGTCTCACCCCATTGGCTACAGCACACAGGGGCTCGGCCAATAGAGAGGCGGTCAGGTGACGATTGGCTGGAAGGGCAGCATTCCGTGCCCCGCCCCTACATGCGGCTCGGGGAGAGGACCCGGTGATGAGAAGAGGAGGAGGATGGAAAAAGACTGGAAAAGAAGGGAGGGGAGGAAAAGGGCGGAAGCCGTGGCCTTAAATAGGATGGTGGTGCGCCGGAAACGCGTGGCCCGGGTGTGCTGAATGGTTGCGTGACCTGAGTCGCACGCCTCGAGATGTAGGACTCCCGGCTCCTCGGGATCCGGCCCCTCTGCCCCCGCTTTGAGCGCCTCCGCTCACGGGTGAAGCACGTGGAGCCAACAGCGACCGGCATCTGCAATGTGTGTCTTAATGGATGCGTGCCGCCGTGTAGCCTCTCCCCCTGTCGGCTGCCCAGCCCTCGTTACTCCGCCGTCTCTGTCTCGCCGTCCCCTCCTCTTTCTCCTACAAGTTGTGTGCCTCTTGCCCTGCTGGGTGCGGAGGGTGGGGACTGCCGCCGAGAACACCGTGTTCTCTCTCGGGCTCCCGCTGGGGCGGCTCCTCCCTTACATAACCCGCCGTGCACGTTACTAGCTCAGATGCCAGCCCGCCACGACTCCAGAGGTCAAAGCCGAATTCGATTGTTCCTGGCCTTTCTACCCGGGGCTCCTCCGGCTCCGCGCCCTGAATTCTGTGATTCCTAGCACTGGAACGTGGTGGGGGGAGGTCCCCGATCCTCCAGATGAGGTGTTTGTCTGGCTTCAGTTTCTCCATTTGTCCCCTGGAGAAATTCGAAAGGCTTTGAAGGAGGGAAGGTGCCAAGTCCGGAGTTCGCTGCCCCTTGCAGTATTGAAACGGTACGGTGGAGAGAGAAAGGGGAGACTCAAGGACTGTAAGCGGATTGAAGCTGTAACATAGGAGAGACCGCAAGGGGGCAGCACAGTCTTGATTAGGGTCTCGAGGACAGAGAAAAAAAATGTCCCTGCCTGCCCTAATTACTAATTGGAAAAGGCACATTGTTGGGGGGGGTGGTGGGAGGAATGGAGGAGGGTGTGAAATTTTTATCTATTCTAAGTAGTATTTTATATTTTACATATGTTTAACAATAGGCTTATTTTATAAAAGGAAAACAAGGGTTCTAAATAAACGAATTTCAACTATCCCCAAACACAGTTTTAACACTATAAATAATCAAATAAAGCAATAGAATCAGAGGGAGTCATAGACTATGAATAAACCTGTTGTCTGAGGGTGCTTTTCTTCTTTCTTCCCAAAACTTAAGGTTTATTCACAGTCCTAATACTATTGTCACCTCCCTTTTTAAAAAAAACATTTTATTTTTTATATTTTATTGATTTTTTTTTTTTTTTTTACAGAGAGGAAGGGAGAGAGATAGAGAGTTAGAAACATCGATGAGAGAGAAACATCGATCAGCTGCCTCCTGCACATCTCCTACTGAGGATGTGCCCGCAACCCAGGTACATGCCCTTGACCGGAATCGAACCTGGGACCTTTCAGTCCACAGGCCGACGCTCTATCCACTGAGCCAAACCGGTTCCGGCAAAAAACATTTTATTTTTAATATAGTTTTTAAAAACTATGTTTTCAGAGAGGAAGGGAGAGGGAGAGAGATAGAAACATCAATGATGAGAGAGAACCATTGATCAGCTGCCTCCTGCACATCCCCTACTGGGGATCGAGCCCACAACCCTGGCATGTGCCCCGACCAGGAATCCAACCCTGACCTCCTGGTTCATGGGTCCATGCTCACCACTGAGCAACACCTGCTGGGCCACCTAACTCCCTTTCTAGTCTACCCTTCCCACCCCCATATCCTGGTGCTTCCTTTAGTGTTGTAGCCTTAGAACAGACCCTCATGAAGGAATAGAGAGTAATCAGATTATTTCATTTATTTATTTTATTTTCCAACTTCCTCTTCCCAAATCCCCATCCAAAGAGTCATAACAGCATTCTCATCCTAAAAAAAGCAAAAAAAAGGAAAACAATACCAACCAGGTTCAGGGAACTCAGGAAACCCCTCCATGCCCCACCTCTATGAAAATGCCCCAGATTTCATGTTCTGAGCTATATTTCTCCATGACATCTCCTGGAAGATGTGTCTTCTCCCTTTTTCACCCTTTCCTTCTGCTAAATCTCTTCATGCCCCTTATTTATTTATTTATTTATTTATTTATTTATTTATTTCCCCCCCTTGCCCCCTACCCTCTTCCCTCCCCCACCGCCCCATAGTTATTTAGAATCCCAACTTAAATCCCTTCCTTATAACACAGGTTTCTATTCCCTCCTCCTTTCCCCCACCACCTCTCCCCTACATTAGGGAACTGCCACCCCTTCTGTCTCTGAACTTTGCCTCTTGACTCTGCCAGGTTATAGGGCCGCTCCCATTTTGCCCTCTGGCTCTTGCCATGCCTTAAACTACCATCACGCTGGAACCACCTTTAATAACTCAAGGCAGACTGGGAACCAGGAGAGGTTTCTTCTCCATTCAACCTGCTTCTGCTCTAGGGGGCCCTGAAATCCTTCCAGTTCAAAAAAATTAATTATTCTTATTACAAAAGTCTTGGCCCCGACATCTCCTAAGGTTTTTCTAGATGTGATCCCTCTTCTTTTATGCATCTGAAAATTGACCAGGCTGGAAACACTAGCCAGAGATAGTGGTAAAAATTGCTTCACAGACTTTATCAAGGCCAGTGGCTGCACTCTCACCTTCTACATGAAATACATCCACTCCTGAAGGAGGGCCCAGGACAGGAGAAGGGAAACTGGACTCTGCAGACTGGATACAGCATGGTTCCTGTCTGGACTCTGCTAACATAGAGATGTCATGCCATAGTAGGCCAGTGTCATCCTTCCTACTACTCCCTCACCATCTGGAAAGATAGCCATCTCTTTATACCAACGTATGTCTTCCTTTCCTCTGAGCATACCTTCCATCCCAGCACCATAAAGAATTCTTTCCTCTGTGCCTTTCACCCATTCCTGACCATACCAGGGAGGTTCAACTCAATTCAATATGTATTTTTATTTATGTGCTGGTCCCTGTGCTACATGCTATAGGAGGGATAGAAATATGGTTAAGACATGGCTCCGACTCAAGGAGTTTATAACCTAAAGGAAGCCTACTATATACTTTAAAATGTTTCTCTGTCCTTGTCAATTAGAACTTTCCATTCCTCCCATCTGTGTTCAACTGTATTCAGGCTGTACTTTGGTCCTGTTGCTTCTCTTTATTTCATTGCCAAATATCACAAATGGTTGGTCTATGCCAGCCGTGGGCAAACTATGGCCCGCGGGCCAGATCTGGCCCGTTTGAAATGAATAAAACTAAATAAAAAAAAGAGACCGTACCCTTTTATGTAATGATGTTTACTTTGAATTTATATTAGTTCACACAAACACTCCATCCATGCTTTTGTTCCGGCCCTCCGGTCCAGTTTAAGAACCCATTGTGGCCCTCGAGTCAAAAAGTTTGCCCACCCCTGGTCTATGCTCTTCCTTACAATGTACTCCCTCTCCAATTGCACAAAGTCTAGCTTTTGCTCCAACCACTCACTTAAAACTGCTTTTTGGGGGTTATGGATAATTTCCTTCTCCTTGGCCTCTTGGTAGCTTTTCATTGGTTATATTAAACTTTCTCTTCTAGACTCTATAATACAAACTTAGCTACCTGCATTTCCTTGGTTGATTCCTCTTTCACCTTCTACAGGCACAGGCATTGGCCTTTTGGTCTCCAGTGTGTACAGCTCTACTGAGCTCACTACTTTCGTAACTGTGACTTTGCACTTAGAACTGCAGTCCTGGCCTAATTCCTCTACCTTTTTTTTTTTTAATCTTCTTTTCTTTTAATTCCACTACCTTTACGATAGCCTCATAGGGCCGACCACATGAGTTCAGCTTGGCCAATACCAAATTTATAACCACTTCTAAAACCCTCTGACCTCCCACTTCCCATTTTGGTCAACCATTTCCCTGGATATCCATGTTTAAAATATGTTATTTTAACTCTCTACTCATTTAGTGTTCCTATGAAATTATCACTGAAACACGGTATTTTTTCCCCAAAGTATTTCTTTTTCTTTTCTCCGTTCAAAATGCCACTGCCTTCCCTAGTCCAAGCTTTTAATGGATTGTTTTGGGGATGATAGAAATCTCATGAATCTCTCTTCACTCCATTGCATCCTGTGTACAACTAGACAAATAGTTTTTCTAAAATGCTGCTTTTAATGTGTCTTTACCACCCTGAAGAACTTACTAGGCTCCCTATTTCTTGTAAGTTCAAACTTTTTTTATTTTAAAAAATAAAGCCTGACATTTCAGATTCATATTATTTTGTCCTATCTTCCCATTTGTGAAATTATCAAACAAATATTAAGAGACTTGCAAATTTTATTTTTTCTTAATTTCCCACTGCTCCTGTCCATATACCCTCTCGTTCAATCATAGCTCCTCTACAAAACATGTCATGCTTGTTCTATCCCCATAGTTAATGCAGCTCCTCCATTCTTATAATAGCTATTCTTCCTAATTGCTTTCATCCTTTTATAATGTACCACCAATCAAAAGCTCACCTGTTCTTCAGTGTATCTCAGCATAATCACCTTCTAAAAGTCTTCAACTCCTGTACTGATCTCTGTCCTTCCACTGCCTAAAGCACTTGTCTACATCATATGCTCTCAAACTTGTATGTAACTTAACATTGTTATAAATTTTCTCATTTTGTTCTAAATATTTTATGCGTGTAAACTTGGGTATCATAAATACTTTGAGGACAATAACAACACCGTGGATTTATTTTTCATCATTGGCAGCATCCTTAGCTGCTTTAGGCATAGGTTACATAAACATAGTTTACATACATTACACATCCAACTGAAATTTAACTGCACCAAATATTCCCAGGGTTCTGTATACAGGGTTAGTATTAAATCTCAGTAAAAGAAATGATGGCGAAGCTGAGATGAACACCTGCATTGCAATACTAGTTATTTGTTTTCCCCATCCACCAAAGCCTGGTATTCCATTCCTTCCTCTGTTCCATGTCACCAGCCCTGGGACCTATCCAGGGTAAGGGATGTCTCATGTCCCTCCCATCTTATCCCCAATTAACTCACTGGTTTCATTGTCACTGGTTCCATTGTCACTGGTTCCATTGTGACTGGTTTCATTGTCACTGGTTCCATTGTCACTGGTTCCACTGTCACTGATTTCACTGTTACAGGCCTCTGATGGTCTACACGTTCTGTTTCATGAATAATGGTTGTCTCTTCTGCTTCCGTTACCTCCTTATCCAACCTGTTCTATCCTCAGTAGGATTAGGAAACTAAGAGTTATCAATCATCACCTCCATCCAACATCCTCATTGATTCTCTAGAATTCATCTCTCCTTCACTTCTCCTGTCCCCAGCCCCATCCTGCTCACCCTCCAAGAGTTAAGGGCGGGGATCCTCTTTACCTTGCATTTGCATGGATTGCGTACCCATCCCATTCACCAATTCCCTGGACTCAAGGGCTACTCCTTCCTTTTAGTGTCTTAACCTACTGGGTTCTGGCTTCTCTTCCCCAGCTATGATAACACATTTGTTTTGTATCCACTCCCCAGTTTTACTTCTACTAACTCATTTTCATTTCTGTTAATAATTTTCATTTCAACATTGTTCAGTTTCTTTTTAACTGTTATCTCTCCTGGTCCTCTTAGATGTCACTTACCAGTCTGTCCTCTAACTCAAACATGGAGTAATCAACAGTGAAATTTGCACCAAAATAATCTGGATCTGGAGAGGAGAAAACAATCAGTAGTAACAAAAGAGAACGGTAGTACTACCTCTAGTAATGAAAAGCTGAAGAAATTGCTCAGAACACTTCAACTTGTTCAAGTTGTAAAATTTACTGGTATAATCTAATTCTAATAAACTTGAATGTGAGAAATGTCTGTGAATGTGTTTATATTTTCTTTCTTTATTTTTTTAGAGTGAGAGAGAGACATTGATGTGAGAGAGAAATATCCATTGGTTGTCTCCTGTATGTGTCCCAGTTGATGATCAAACCCATAACTCGGGTATGTATCCTGATCAGGAAATGAACCCCCACCTTTCAGTGTATGAGTCGATGCTCTAACCAATTGAGCCACAAGAGCATTTATATTTTCAATCTAACACCTAAAATAATTTACAAATTTGAAAAATTTCAAATTGTTCAACCAGTTCCAAAGAACTGGAAATTGCTATCTTGAGAAACAACATCATGAGCCTCGATAGTCTGCTCATAGCAAAATTTCTCTGACCCCGTTGCTCTATTGCAAAGGGAAAGACTTTGTCTCAGAACTAAGTATCCCCTAAACCTCTCTCCATCCTGCTAAGGGTCAGAGCCTTACAAATACTCACCATAAGTGGGGGTGACTGTGTAATTATAGATTACTTGATAATAATAATCCTCTTCCAGTCCTTCTTCATCCTCATATATTTGTCCTAAGGGGACAAGGACTAGAGGTCAAGGGGCATCTGGGACTTCTTAGCAACAGAAGGACACTTGAAGTTTATCTCAGCTCTATCACTTTCCTTTCGACCTCACCTCCAAGGGTAAGACTATCTCCCTGTCTCTGTACCTCTCAACCCTTCTCAGTCTTCTGGGCTTCATATCAGGATGAGCCTTGTTCCTCTGTGCCCTTCCAATCAGGAAATCCCAGAACAGAAAACAGATCCCTTCACATACTGTAAACCAAAAACAAAAACTAAACCTAAAAAAAGGCAGGAGGGAGGGAGGGAGGGAGGGAGGGAGAGGGAGAGAGAGAGAGAGAGAGAGAGAGAGAGAGAGAGAGAGAGAGAGAGACCAGAAATTAAGAACTCCAAATCTACAATTCAGTATGCTCCAGGCTGTACTGTGTTTATGAGAGTTATTCTCTTATCAGCGTCTCTCACAAATAATGAACATAGACGCCGTTCGGCTTTGGATTTTTATTTTAGTTCTAGTTTTCATTGCTGTCAGGATAACTTTGAACAAGCCACTTAACATCCGTTTTCTTAAAATGAGTCAGCTGGAGTAAATAACCCATCTGCATTCATTTCCCTTCCCCAGACTGAAAATATGTAGCTTTGACATGATTGGATCAAGAGCTGGAGGCCTCCTGCTAAAACACTTCCCTAAGCCCCTTGAAGTCCTTAACCACAAGCAGTGACACAAGAATCTGGAGGAAAAGGAAACAACAAGAGCACCTGGCAGACGGGAAACAAAGGAGGGAAGGACCCAAGCTGCTTTTCAGACCCTGTCCCTGAAGGCACCCAGTTCTTCACTCCCCTAAAGGTCACCTCCATTTCTATTTCTTTACTAATACAAGTCCCCCCCCACCCCACCCCCCTCCAACATTCTTGCAAAGAAGATAGACTGTCTCCACTCACTAGTTGCAAACTTCCCCACCTTCAGAGTCCACGGCTCTCCTCTCCGTCCAGACCCTCTCATCTTGTTCATCTCTGTGGTGATGGAGAGCTGAGTTCACTCTTGTTAGGACCTCCACGCTCTGGGGCTTCATCCTCATCAGCTGTCTCTTCTCTGACAGCACTCTGCTCCCCTCCCCCTTTCCTGGCTGTATTTCCCAAGACTCCCCTCCACCCCCGACACTGGCCTGTAGCACAGATGGGAGAGTGTTTATCACTCCCCCATTGAATTGCACCTCTCAACCACTCCTCATTTTTTTCCCCTCCCACTCCATTTACAGTAGAAGACCGGGCCCCGAAGTTCAGGGAGAGACGTGAACTTACCCAGGATAAGTGGCACAGCAAGGATGGCTACAAGGAGGACATCCATTCTGGATGCTGCACTATTGCTCTGAAAGTTAAAAAGGAAATTACAGCGTTTCCCACCAAACTCACCCCGCCTCCGGCCCTCCTCCAAAGCAGGGAGGGAGCTGCAGCAACTCTTCTCTCAGGGGTGGAATTCCCCTCCTACTTGCTGACGGACTAGATCCTCAGTCACTATTGGTCTTGTCCTCAGTCAGAGCTGCCCCTGTGAAGAAAAGTGAAGTGGGCTTCGATGGGAACATGCTCATTGAGCTCCTCCAGCCCTAGATTAGGTCCATTTAGGGTTCCTGCCGCCACTAACGAAAACTACAACAACAAAACAACCCCCACTCCCACTACTAAGAAGCTTCTCTTAGCAAGCCCTCTCCCTTCCTCCCCTTCCCTCTCTCTCAGTCCTCACAAAAAGCTCCCCTCCCCTCTCACTGTCCCTAAGTTACCATCACCATCCAGAGTCACCCTTCTCTCTGAGGCTGTATCACAGTCTCTTCACAGTTGACATGTTCTGAGAAGAGATGAGCATTTTCTAGCTGAAAAGAGTCCCTCTTTTCTGCCTGCCTTGGACTGTGAAGTACGGGAGCAATAGCAACATCACTGTCTGGCTCTCAAAGCACCTGCTGCATTGCTTTTGATCAAAATCTCTCAGCCAAGGCCAGCTATTTCCTCTCTGGTAAGTACTGACCTCACCTCACCTCTTTCTTAACTTGCTGAACACAGGATGGAAGGGAGAAAGCAGATAGTCTCTTTTGCGTAGGGCCACATCTCTTCCACTTTCAGTCACTTGGTGTATTTTTTTCATTCCAGCCTTACAGGAGTACAGCTTATCTTATCCTTTTCTCTACTTTTGTATTTTCCATTTTTATTGAATTCTATTCAGAAACATTTAGTAACATACAGGCTAGGCACAAAGTGCTAGGCCGAGTCTGATAGGCAATTCAGGTTCACAGGCAAAAGGATAAGAAAAAAAAAAATACAGTGTGTGGCCCTAACCAGTTTGGCTCAGTGGATAGAGCGTCGGCCTGCGGACTGAAGGGTCCCAGGATTGATTCCGGTCAAGGGCATGTACGGAGTGTGCAGGAGGCAGCTGATCAATGTTTCTCTCTCATCGATGTTTCTAACTCTCTATCCCTCTCTCTTCCTCTCTGTAAAAAATCAATAAAATACATTTAAAAAAATACAGTGTTTGTGTGTGTGTGTGTGTGTGTGTGTGCTTTTTTAAGGGCGTTAATACATGTTTTTCAGTATCTACTATGAGCCAGGCACTTGCAAGTCTCTGTGGAACCACACATGAACAAGATAGATTTGGCACCTGCTCTCCTCTCCTAGGAGATGCTGTGGTACCGGTTCAAAGGAGATAGAGGAAGAGTTGTCTTATCCCCACATCTTGTTGGAAGAGCTCCTGCTTTTAAGTCTAACCTGACTTGGCCTGGTAGACTCAGATGCAAGACACACTAGAATTCTGAGCACTGGCCAGGGTGCCCCCTCCCTCTCAGCCTTATTGGGAGAGGATTTGCTTGATGACTTTCCATGTAAATCCATACAATCTATTCCTTCCGCTCCTTTCCAGAATTTCCTGAAAAAAAGAAAAATGTAAAAACACTTATGTGGCTATATATGCATTAAAACATAAATCACTTCCAGGAAGGAAAGGAAGCCTGGTTCTCCTTGAACAACCTCCTGGTACTTTTGCCTCAACATCCTCACTAAGGACTAACCCCACGCATCCAAATGAGGGTCTAACACCCTCCTCTCTTACTCGTTCTTTCGCTCTAATGGGTAACCCCCGCCCCGTCCCCCAGCCTGAGAAAAAGACACCACCAAGGTTCATTTCAGGAAAAAGAGGAAATATGACATCAAAGGAACTGAGTGACTGGGATGGGGGGTGGGGAGGAAATAACTTTCCTACAACCCCTTCGCTCTAATTGCTTTTTACAATTTTAACTGTGAATCCCTTCTGACCTCCTTAACATTGCTCTCCAAGCTCCCTTTCCTTCTCTCTATTTCTCTTGTCATTACCGATGAAGGCTTCACTGGCGATATACTACACGGTATTGCATGTTTCCTATACTGGCCTGTTGGAAGAGCTCCTGCTTTTAAGTCTAACCTTCATCCTTAGGCAGTAGCTCTAGCCCATTTCCTCTCATTCAAGTCAGAACAATACCCGTGCCTATCTCCTCGCAACCTCTATCCTGTGCTTTCTTCGTATTTGTCCCTGAGGTTCCTACAGGATCTTCCCCCCTCTGCAGCTCTTCAAGTCGAGGTAGGATTGCTACCAGCCTTTCCCACAAAATAACTAAAGGAAATCGCAGCCTCGGCACAATCGAACTCTTCAACCCATGCCCCGCCCAGGCCCAGTCTCGGCCAATTCCCTTTGTGGCCTGAGCCACGCCCAGCACCGAAGTGGAGAGTTTAAAAGGGCGGGAGGACTACAACTCCCAGCAGGCCCTGCATCCCGCCCCCGCCGCGCCCCCTCCGATTTTCCATTGGCCGGGGGGCGGGGCGGGGAGTAGATGGGAGGTGGCCAAGGGGCTGCGGCAGGGGTTTGTCCCCTCCTCGGCTTCCGTAGAGGAAGTCGCGCGGACTTGTATTTGGGGTTTCGGTGCCCCCCCTTCCCCTTCCCCGGGGCCCGGGGGTGACATTGCACCGCGCCCCTTACGGGGTCGCGTCGCCACCCCACGCGGACTCTCTGGCGGGCGTGCTCCTCCCATTTGCCTCTCTTGGCCAGGCCTCCACCCCGCCCCCAGCTGACCAGCAATGGGGGCCGCAGTGTTTTTCGGGTGCACTTTTGTCGCTTTCGGCCCGGCCTTTGCGCTCTTCTTGATCACTGTGGCTGGGGACCCCCTTCGTGTCATCATCCTGGTCGCAGGGTGAGTAGGGGTCGGGGAGACTCGGGAGGGCGCCCAGGAGAGAGATCGGGAAGGGGCTGGAGGAGGTGGGTTACCCCGGGAGCCGGAGTTGGGGGAGGCAAGTCGGAGGTGAAGATCGGGAAGGGCTGAGTCGGGGGTTTGGGCGATTGCCCCTTCCCGCAGCTGGTTTCCGCCTTCCCGGGATCGCACAGATTCCTTCTACACTTCTTCCGGCGACGTCAGAGGCGGCCGCGGCCAGGGCTCGGGAGGGGCTGTGGGACTTCGGGCGGCCCTAAGCGAGGGTCCAGGCATGGATACCTCGCCCTACTGTGCGCATACACTCCCACTCTCATTGGTCTGAAGGCTCTCGAGTCCATTTCTACCCCATCCCCTGGGTCCGGGACCCTGAGACTCTCTTGGTGGAGACACCTATCTTATCTGTTCCCTGTCTCCCTGACCATCCGGAAGTCTAACTTCCACTTTTCACGTTGCAGCTTTGGTTGGTTCCCCTCCTTGATTTCTCGGGCTGCCTCTCCCCTTTGCCTGTCTAATGGCCCCCGTTTTTCCTCAGGGCGTTTTTCTGGCTGGTCTCTCTGCTCCTGGCCTCTGTGGTCTGGTTCATCTTGGTCCATGTGACCGACCCGTCAGATGCCCGGCTCCAGTATGGCCTCCTGATTTTTGGTGCTGCGGTCTCTGTCCTTCTACAGGAGATGTTCCGCTTTGCCTACTACAAGCTGCTTAAGTAAGAAGATGGATGGTCTGGAGGGGAGAAGGGCAAAGGATTGCACCCCGAAAAGTGGGGCAGCCCCCGGGTGGTGGTTTGGAAGGAGAGGCACGAAGGGAGGATATTAGCGGGAAAGGAGCCTCTCGCCTTCCCTCATGTTTGCCCCTCCCCGCCCCACCCCAGGAAGGCAGATGAGGGGTTAGCATCCCTGAGTGAGGACGGAAGATCACCCATCTCCATCCGCCAGATGGCCTATGGTGAGCCAAGGGAGATGGGCTGGAGGAGGGCAGTGGACACCTTCCTCTCTCTGGGAAGTCTCTAAGCGCCCACATGTTCTAAGTGGCTACGTGTTTCCTTCATGTCTGACTTCCAAGGAGAGGTGGTCTGGAGGGAGAGTAGGTGTGGGGGCTTGTGCCTGGAAACGGGGCGGGATCACTGGTAAGCAGGCTCTACTGATTTCTGACATTGATGAGCCCCTCCCTCCCCCCAGTTTCTGGTCTTTCTTTCGGTATCATCAGTGGTGTCTTCTCTGTTATCAATATTTTGGCCGATGCACTTGGGCCAGGTGTGGTTGGGATCCATGGAGATTCACCCTATTACTTCTTGACATCAGGTAAGTCCCACTTTTTCTCTTGACTTCATGCCCCACCCATCCTGGCCCTGACCTCTTGTATTGGCCCTCCCGGGGAGACTTCCGCGGCTCAGTATCTCAGGAGGCTGGGAGAAGGTGAAGGATGTATCCCTTCCCCCTCTCGCTCCCTGCAGCTTTCCTGACAGCAGCCATCATCCTGCTTCATACCTTCTGGGGAGTTGTGTTCTTTGACGCCTGTGAGAGGCGACGGTACTGGACTTTGGGCCTGGTGGTTGGGAGTCACCTACTGACATCAGGACTGGTGAGTCAGGGACAGGGGCCTAAGTCAGAGAAAAATTGAATGGTGGGTTGTATGGAGGGGAACCGTATCTTCACTTCTGAACATTTAAAAACTTATCTTGGGAGAAGGCAGAAAGGTGAGTCTTCAGAGGTCCCTCACTTCAGCATCAATGAAGTAACCTTCCCTGGGTGCTCTGGGGAGGAGTTTGCATGGATGGGTCAAGCTGTAATGCAGATGGCCTGAGGTGAGCAGGAGCGGAGGACGCTGAAAATCAGAAGTCTCTTTAACCACAAGATGTTGGTGCTGAAGGGAAGGCCTGGGGGACTTGAGTGAGATGTCTGGGCGAGGTTTGGGTCAAAGGCACAAACAGTACATGGGGATTAGGCAGAGGAAGAATCTAACCTTTTTTCTCTTACTCCCATCCCCAGACATTCCTGAACCCATGGTACGAGGCCAGCCTGCTGCCCATCTATGCAGTCACGGTTTCCATGGGGCTCTGGGCCTTTATTACAGCTGGAGGGTCCCTCCGAAGTATCCAGCGCAGCCTCTCGTGTAAGGACTGACTACCTGGACCGATCACCTGACACATCCCACCTGTCTGCCCACTGCCCATGACTGAGCCCAGCCCCAGCCCCGGCCCACCGTTCACCACTCTCTGCCTCCTTCTCGTCGGTCTGTCCCACCACCTTCAGGGTTTTTCTTTGTCCATTGGTGACCTTTAGGCTTTACCAGGAGCAGCCTGGGGTCAGCCAGTCAGTGACTGGTGGGTTTGAGCCTGCACTTATCCCCACCATCTGGGGACCCCTTTGTTACCCAGGACTTTCCATGTGTCAGTGCTCTGCTTCCACCCTGCCCAAGACTCACCTCCCTTCCCCTCTGCAGGCCGACGGCAGGAGGACAGTCAGGTGATGGTGTATTCTGCCCTGCGCATCCCACCCGAGGATTGAGGGAACCTTGGGGGGGGAACCCCTGTGCCTGGGGTGCTCCCCTGATCTCCTCGCTCTGTATTTCTCCATCTCCAGTTCTGGACAGTGCAGGTGGCCGAGAAAAGGGGCCTAGCTAAGCCATCACCATGAAGGTGAAATTATTGGCGGCGCAAGGTTAGATGAGCTCTGAGTTTCCCAGTATCCCCGCCCCAGACTGGACTTCTTGGTCTTTTTCTCAGGTCTGAGGGGAACCATTTTTGGCGTGATAAAGACCCAAAACTGCCTTTTTCTTTCCTTTTTTTTTTTTTTTTTTTTTTTGAGAAGGAAAAGGGAGGAGGTATGTTGGACTTCTCCTAACCTCCTCAAATTGCTCCTTCTAGCTGGGCTCCTATCTGTCCCCTATTCTCCATGGTCCCATGGGGGATAGGAAAGGAAATGCATGTTTGGGAACTGGTATTACTGGAACTAATGTTTTAACCTCCTTGACCACCAGCATCCCTCCTCTCCCCAAGGTGAAGTGGAGGGTGCTGTGGCGAGCTGGCCCACTCTGGAGCTACAGTGCCACTGGAGGAGCCAGCCTACCATGACATCGTAGGGAAGGAGGGAAGATTTTTTTCTAGTTTTTAATTGGGACTGTATGGGGGTGGGGTGGGGAGGTTTTCTATAAACTGTATCATTTTCTGCTGAGGATGGCGTGTTCCATCCTTTTAATCAAGGTGACTGTGATTTTGACTAATAAAAAGGACTTTATAATTGTGGGGGAACGTGCCTTTGAAGGAAGGGGATAACATTAGTCGAGATTCCTGTCCTCTCACGTCTCTGGTGCAACTCTCTTCCTAATTTGGCACCTGCGATCCCCTCCTGACCTAGGTTTGGTGCAAGGGTAGAAATATGGGCTGGTGGTTTAACATGTCGGAAACTTTGGGTTAAGCATTTTCTAGGGTCTCTCCGAGGATCGGGGTAAAAGAAGTTACTCACACATGCTTCTTTTTCCCTATCCTTTGCCTACCTCTGCCACCTGAGGGATTAAGGAACTCTCCCACACTCAAGAGTCCCAAAGGTAAAGCCAGAGGTGGGTCAGAAACCTTAATTTTCAAATATATTGAGCAAAAATATAACCCCCACAACAGCAACCCTTTTTCCTGAGGGGATATCCTGCCCGTATCTAGAGAAAGAGCCATAAAGGAGAGGGGGTGGGGGAATTTGGGTCACATTCCCAACTTGCCCTACAACCAAACACAGTGTGCCCTCTGCATTATCAATGTCGGGGTCTCCTCATCTCCTATATGTTTTGAGAGACTGAAGTTCTTTCTCGACTGAGAGCCAGTCCATGACTGTCTGGAGGAAGGAGGGGTTTGTATTTCTGGCCAGTCCCCGTCTCCCATTCTAGATGCTCCCTGACAGGTATGACCTAGGAGTCCATGATGTTCGAGATGGAGTCTATTCCGTGGCTTGTGCTGAGGTGAATCCCACACTCTTCTCGTCTTCCAACTTCTTCTTCCTGGAACAGGGAATGGACATGACTGGTGGACTAGGAGAGACAGCCAAGTGGACTAGGAGAATGCTTTTCAGTAGGAAAGAAGGGACTAGAGGAATGGGAAGTAGGGCCTCACTGGATTTTCTTAGCGATGAAATAAACAACCACCACAAGGCAGAGGCTGCCAACCAAGATTCCCACTCCTATGCTCAGCATTTCACCTGGGAGAGAGAAAGATGGGGGGTGTCAGCCTAAGACTGACATAGATATTGAGCCCTTCCCTTCTCGTTGAGGAGCCCCCCTCCCCAGTAACTGGGCAGGGTGCCTTACCTGTGGTATACGGGGATTCGTCTGTAAGGAAAGGAAACTTGGGTCAGTGGGGCGTCAGAGCCCCGTCCCAGCTTGCCCCTGTAACTTGGGGAGGTCACCTGGCCACTGAGGATTGGGGCCTGGTTCCCAGTCCAGGTGAGTCTGGAAACCCTTACCCTCTTAGCCTTCTTTTCCTTCCAGGGCCCCCCTAGTTCCTGCCATGGAGAACCCCAGTTTCCCCCCTCCTTTCCCGAGCTTTGTACAGTCACCTTGGTTGAAAGAAGCAAGGACTTTTCGCTGATTGAGAGGTTGTGGGACTCGGTAGGTCTGTTCCAGGACCTGAGCGGGCTCCCTCTCTCTAGAGAGTAGTGTCTCCTGAAGCTTTTCCAGCTAGAAGAGTGGGGTTCGAGGAGAGTGTCACTTAGGCGTGGGAAAGGGTCTGGGGTTACAGCTGTGGCTCTGCTGCCTCACCTCCCCACCACTCACCTGTCCCGCTGAAATCTGGACCTTCTGACTGAAGACTGTCCAGACCACACTCTGGTAGCAGGGGGGTGTGGTGAGCGAGCCATTGTAGCGGAAAAACTGTGCCAGCTCTGGGGGGAGCAGCTCTCTCACGCTGAAGGGAGGCACTGAGGTCTTCTGACCTGGGGGAGAACGGACTGGGATCGTCCTCCGGCTGCACCCTAGCTCTGGTTTCCCTACATAGGGCGCCCGGAAGCAGAGTCCCTGCTGCTACCTCACTCCCTCATCTCTGGCCTCTTAGTATTCATTTATTTATTTATTTATTTTGCGGTGGGAGTGGGGGAGCGGGGGAGGGAGGGATTTCCCTGACGTCTAATCTCACTTTGTCCTAAAATAGATTTTTAGGGCTCACCTTTATACCTGATTTCATGCAAGCGACTCAGAATGTGTTCATAAGCTGGATTCTCAGTCTCACCCACCTGGAAATGAGAGAGTTTGGCATGAGTCCATGTTTGGAGTAAGACATTCATTAGAAAATAAATGGTCAGAGTGGTTGCTCACTTGCCTTGGGAGGGAGACCAACAACAGACATGGGCGGAATAGGACTGAGAGGTGCAGAGGGAGTGAAGAGAGACCTAGAAGGCAGTGGGGGCCACTAACCTCAATGAGGATGCCCAAGACAGCCAGGCCCTGAGGGCTCTTCATAGCCTCACTCACGCTGTTGTAGGAATCAGAATCGTAATGCACGATGTGGAGCTGAGGGGGGAGGGAATCGGACCATTTCATCTTTTCTCCACTACCCACTCCCAAAGGCTCTGACCTCAGCCGCCACCACCCCCACTTCCAGCATGCCCCAGATCTGCCCACAGATCGGCGTTATCCTCCACCTGTGACTCTGCCAGTTTCCAGGCCCTCCTTTCCCGGGTGCCGACCCTGCCTGTCACCACATGCTAGTCCCAGCCTCGCGCTCTGGTACCTCTGCAGCCGAGGCTTTGCTGTTGATCTGGTGCTCCGACCCCATCTTGGATCCTCTCTCACCCCAGTGCAGGTGGAGCTGGACAGCTACATATTTCCGGGGAAGTCCCTCCAGATACAGGGTAGGGGGCAGAGAGAGTTGCACTGTGAGGGAAAGAGAGCGAGAGCTCGGGTTGGTAGCGGAGTGTGGACACATCCCCGCCCCTGGGTTGCCACCAATTCTTGGGAGACTTGGCCAGCCTTCTCAGTCTTCCTTCACCAACAGCACCCAGTTCTTCCCATGGGCCACTGCTTTTCTAGCACCTCTTTCGCACTGAAGATCAAGTCGATGGTGTTAGACTAATCCACCCAGAGAGCTTGGTCATAGGCATTCAGTTCCCACTTTTGCTCCAGGAGCCTCATCCCCATTCTCACATCTCCACCTTTCTAGAAGCAGCTTTGGGATTCAGAAGTTGGGAGAACGCTTCTCCCCTGACTGTAAGGTCAGAGCCAGCGGGTTCCTTGCTTAGAGCCTGGGCTCCTTACCTGTGTGGCCGTTATTGTGCAGCTCCAGAGGCTCGGTGCCAGGCTGGTCATATCCGTGGGGCTGCAGAGCGTACAAGTCCGAGTCAAAAGTCACACTGTTTTTCTCGATATTGATGGGGGACTGGGCATTGCCTCCACACTCAGGGAAAGAGGCCGGCCAGTGGTCTTGACCATGTGGGCCTGGTGGAAGTTACCACAGATATTTGTCCTGCCCTCCAGCCATCACCCCACCAAGTTACACGTCTGTGTAGAGGCAGAAATGCGTGTCCTCCCACCCCAGGTGAAGAGCCCGTTGTGTTCAGCTGGGTGAGGTAGGGGCCCCTGCTGGACCCAATGCTTCTGTTTCTTCCTCCTCCCCCCGGCAGGGCTGGCCCCCAGCTTTCCTGATAGATGGGGGTCGTGGGTTTTACTTACCTGTAGTTTGAGGACAAGAAGGCTCACTGAGAGGAAGAGGGGCTGGATAAAACCCCTCAGGGAGGGGAGTAGAAGCAGGAAAATAGGACATAAAAGGGTCCCCGAGAGGCAGGGTCTCTATAGGGCTTTTCCTCATTTGCTTTTTGCTCTCACCCTGGACCTTGCATCGACTCTGGACTTGTTATTAATCAGAAGTTCAAAGGAATTGAATTCCACCTCCACCAGGATCACAAACAATCCTGCCATTCTGTGCCTCACCCCTGACCTCAAGTTCTGTCCCAGTTCCAGATGCAGGTTGGGGGTAGAATCGATTAGGATAGAGAGGTAGGAGGTGAATTGGCAGCTAAGCTCACGGTTCATTTTCCCTATCCAATATTCTTTCCACTCCAACTCCCCCATCCCACAAACGGAGGACGTAACTGGCTTTTCTGCCGAGTCAGGGGGTGTGGGATTTGATGATTCGAACAAGGTCTAGGAGTCACATATCCAAAACCTAGGACCTGGGGTGATGGGGAAGGAAAGGAGCTAGGGCGAAAAGCTAAAGCAAAGCCGTACGACATAAATCTTCCTGCCAGGTGAAGAGGTCCCCGTGTGAGAGGAGAAATCAGTGTAGGTGGTAGGCCTTGGATTCAGCTCACCCTCATATGTCCAGTGTTCATCTGCAAGGCAGAGTAATTTGAGTTACAGCCTGGGGCAGGGCCCTCTGGGGCATCTGTACCCTCCACCTCCCTCTGCTCGATCCTCCTCCTCCCTCCTCCTCCTCCCACCGCTCCAGCACTTCCCATAGGAAGGCCTGAAACTGGACACCTCAGTGGAAAGGTCGGAAAGGTCAGGGGCCTATTTAAAATCACCAGCCAGGCTGTGCCTGTGCTTGCTGCTGCGTACAGGGGGAGGAGAAATGAAAAGAGATAAAGCCGGGAGACTAAAATTAACCTGGATCCAAATGAGCAGTCCACCCAACCCTCACTTTTCCCCAGCCTGTGCCAAGCCAGTCTCACACTGAGAAGATCGGGGTGAGATGAGTGGGCAGGGGGTTTGGAGGAAAGAGATGAACAGGGAGGGAAAGGAAGTCCAGAGGAGGGGACAGTGTTACTGAGGGGAGAAGGGCATTGCTCAAATCAAAGCACTGAGCGGGCAGTGAACATTTAGCTTCCTCCTCTGGTTCCAGTCACTCTAAAGGAAACGTCCCCCATCACCAGGAGCCTCTGGTCCCCAGATTCCCAGATGGCTAGGGAAGGCGGGAGTCAGGCCAGGGTCCACTCTACACGGAGGGTGGTGGGTGGGCACAGGCAGCCAGGCTGGCAGGGACAGGATGAAAGTGGAGCATTGTGTGTGGGAAAGAGAGCTGCCAGCTGGGTCACATGCCAGGCTCGCGTGCAGTCCCGTCTGGGGCTGACAGGCAGGGGGTCTGCTGGCCCAGCCCTCACCGCACCCAGAGCCAAATTGCTTCCAGGGGGAAAGCGAGCCCTCCCTGCAGGTTCCATCTGCATTATTCAAACGGCTAGAAACTTTGGAGAAAATCCTAACTTCCTTTCTCTCTTTCCCTTAAATTCCTCAGACTTCTAAGATATCCTTGATCTCAGTCTTGGGTTCTTCCGCTAGCCCATCCCTTGGTTCAGACAACAGTGAAAAGCCGCCCACTGGAGGCTAGAGCAGCCTCCATTCACCAGTTCAGCGGGACGTCCTAACAACTCGAAACCCTGGCTCTGGGCAGGGGCCGCCTGGCCCTTCCCCTCCACCAAGTCCTCACACACTCATTTTACATCGCTTCCTGAGGACTTTCCCCATTTTTTTCTCTTTCCTCAGATGCAATGAGCTGCTCTGCATTTGGCTCCCCCACCATCCTCTCTGTGCCACCGTGCTCTCCAGACAACCCTCGTCACCGTGTTCTTCCAACGACCCAATCACACACCTGCTGGGCGCTGGGTACTGCGGGAGGCACAGGAGACTCAAAAATGAGGGTGGGGTCCTGGGGACGCCCCCCGAAGCACCTCAGCCTGTTCTCCCAAGAGTCCCTCCTCATGTCCCGGGGGCTCCTGAAAGGCCTTTGTAAACTGTAAAGGGCCCAGCTGTGTTGACTATCATTGCTACTTCCTTCTAGGGAAAAACTGGGAAATTAGTCATTCCACAGACTCAAAGGGACCCTTGGCCATGAGGTTCATGGTCTGGTATCAGGGTCTGAGTTAGGCCGGTGGTTAGGCTATACCTCTCCCTGACATCAGTTTTTTATTTTCTCATTCCAGGGCTCTTTGACTCCCTAATTGGGGGAGTTAGTAGCTGAGACAGGCCAGGAGGGCTTCCTGGGACGAGGGCAGTGGGGGCAAGAGCTCTGGAGAGAATCTGTAGCCAGCACAGAGGTTCCAGAGTGTGTTTACACATCCTGCCCGCCCCCCCTCCCCCGCCCCCAGCTTCCCCCTCCTCACTAACAGCAGGGCTGGGAAGGCAGAGGGGAAAGAAGGAAAGTGATCTTCTCCCCACTCCCCTGTTGTGCCCCCCAATCACTGAGACTATTTTTCTAGCCCCTAGGCTTCCTTAACCACCCTCCTCCCGCTCAGCTTGCGTAAGGACATCAGCAGACACCGACATTCAGATGCACCTACCCCCGAAAGCAGCCAGGATCCAAATCACCTGTAGCAGGAACGTGAAGAACATGATGGTATCCTCGGAAGGAGCACAAGGTACTGGGAGTTTGGAGACTGGAGGACCAGATTAGAGAGAGAGGGGGAGGGAGAGAGAGAGAAAGCGAGAGTCCTGAAGTTGAATGTATTTATTTCTTCTCTTTTTCTCTTGCTGTCTCTGTGTCTCTGTGGGCTTCCAGGTGGTTGGTTCTCAGTCGGCTACCGTTGGTTTCGAGGTTCCCCAGGACAAATCTCGCTGCCCTCTCTCTGGGCCCTCTCTCTTTTATCTCCCTCTGCAGTCTTCACTCTACTTGCTGGCCAGCGACTTCACAATTGCCTTCTGCTTTTAAGGTGGCTCTGGATGGGTATAGGTGGGGAGCTGGGCTGCCTGGGTTGCTGGCCAACAGCTCCTTAAATAGCCGATTAGGCATGCAGGTTGGCCCTGCTCAGAGCCGGAGCACGCTGAGTGCACCCCGGGTTCCACTGGAGACCTGGCCCTGGCTCAGGAGCCCAGCTGGGTGAGCTCTTCCTTCCTCCTCTTTCCACACAGACACTGTTCAGAAGGGTGTCCCCTGGAGGGGGAGGGGCAGGGAAGGAGGGCTTCGGGGTTCGATCCAGCCCACGCAGGGGGACACTGGGTTCTCATTCCCCGGCTGGCTGCTCTGAGGAGCAGCTCCCTGGGTGGCGTGGGGCAGATGGTGGGAGGACCCGTTCCCAATCTCCTGAAGAATTTGAACGGCGCTGGAATAGGAAGAGGCCAGAGTTAGGAGACAGGTGACCAGGAGGAGTTGGGAGACTCAGGATAGGAAGTCAAGGACTAAAACCTGAGTTGTGGGAAATAAAGAGGAGCAGCGAGGCCAAGAGAACTTGTCTGGAGTGCCTGTCACCACCCCCTTCCCACGGTGAGGCCCGGGTCCACGTGCCTGTGTGGCCTGGGTGGGGGGTGGGGGTTTTGTTTGTTGTATAAAGCCCATTTGTATGCCCAGCGGGGGAGGGGCTGTCGCAGCACCATGGGGAGACAGCGGCTCCAACTGCCAGACCCAGGCACCTCCCTCCCCAGGGAGTCCAGATCTGGGGCAGGCTTTTGTCACTGAAAGGACACTAACCCCTGGCAGGGAGGCCAGGGCGGGAGGAGAGATGGGGAGACCTTAGAAACAATCACTGCCATCACCAAAAAAGGCGGGCTCCGGAGAAAGAGGGGAGGGAGCACAGGGAGACCATGTGACCGGCTGGAAGAGGGGCCCAGGGTCTTCCCTCCCAACAAAGGGCTGAGCAGGACACATGGGGCCCAGTGAGACCTGCCACCGGGAGCTGGGCGCGGGGCCGTGTGGGGAATGTGGGCTGCTGCCTGCTCCCCAGGGGACTGGAAATCCCGATCGGAATGTACACCCGAAGTCCTTCATCGGAGAACGGGAAACCCAGATACTTTCAGACCAGACGCTGCGATCTCTCTCTCCTCCATACCCTTCATCAGTCACCAGCCCGGAGGATGCTCCCATCTGAGCTCCCTCTGCCCTCCCTCCTCGCTCCTGCTCAGTAGCAATAAATAGCCAAAGCAAAGCGAGCGGAGGCTGAATAAGGGAGCAGGATAAACGCCCCACAGAATAAAGCCTGTGCAGGGTCACCAGCACCTGCGGAGGCAGGAGCCCCTGGCCCTGGCCTTTCTGTGGTTGATCTGCAAAGCCAAGCCATTTTGCAGATGTCACTTCCTTTTTAATTCTCTCATCACCCTCCATATGATTTTTCCCTTGCAAGAAAGTTGTCATTGTTAATCCTCACCCAAGGATATATTTTTCTATTGATTTTTTTTTTTTTTGAGGAAGTGGAAGGGAGGGAGGGAGGGGGAAAGAGAAACATCGATGTGAGAGAGACATATGATTGGTTGCCTCCCACTGCTCCCCAAAACCGGTCTGGGTTTGAACCTGCAACCCTTGTACATGCCCTTGACACGGAGTCGAATCCTCAACGCCCCCCCCCCCCCCCCCCGTGCATGGGCTGCTGCTCTATCCATTGAGCAACACCAGCCAAGGCACTTACAGTTAAGTTTTTGTTTTGAGGTTCCCATAAAGTCCCCACACATCTCATCTAAGAAGAATGGATGGTAAAGTGTAAATTAGACTTCCTGGGGATGAGGATAGTTATCACAGAGGAACAAGAAGGGGGAAAAAAGCACAGAAAAAGCAGAGCCCTGGCTGGGGTTGGCCTGTGCACGGAAGGGTCTCGGATTCCGTTCCCAGTCAAGGGCAAATACTTGGGTTGCAGGTTCACTCTCTGCCCCCTGGTCGGGGCGTGTGTGGGAGGCAACCAGTAGATGTGTCTCTCTCACATTGATGTTTCTCTCTTTCGCCTTCTCCTCCCTCCCCCCCTTCCACTCTCTCTGAAAAGCAATGGAAAAAATATTCTCTGGTGAGGATTGACAAAAATAAAAGAAAAGAAAGAAAAGAAAGCAGAGAGTCTTTTGCTTGGCACTAACGAAGGGGCCTGCTCAGAATGACCGGAGTTCCTGGGGAGCGTCTGGGGCTGTGATTCCACCTCCCGAGGCAGGGAGTGTGTCTCGCCAGGCGCCACCTCCTGGTTGTTTATGAACTTCTTTTTAAAACTCTGTTAGAATTTGAATTTAAAATGTTTTGTGAGTGATTCCTTCTGGGAAGTGTTTCACTGCCGGTGGGCTCTGGGATTTTGTCTACACAATTGAACACTGTTTCCCAAAGATGTCTGAGCCCCAACTCAGCATTTTCTCACTTCCTAGTGAGCAGCTCATCTAGGCCCTCGTGCTTCCCCAAAGGACAAAGGGCCTGGTTTCTAGACGAGAGAAGCACCGTCTCCAGAGACTTGCCTTTATTTTGATCTTTGGCTCCCATGTGGATATTCCCGACGTCACCAGGCTGCTTTGGGATAGATGTCAAGAGGAGCCTTATATGTTTAAGAAAAAAAGCCTCCCCGCCCCCACCCCCACCCCCACCCTCACCCCCTTAGTTGCTACTCAAACTCTGGCACCTGGGTTTTAATTCCACTTTCCAGCCCTTGCCTTACACCGGGTTTGGCTGAAACCCTACAAAAACCAAGGCACTCCGCTGCCTTCTGGCGCCATCTCCTGGCCTTTCGAAGGTAGTGAAATGTGAACAGGTCAGAATCAAAAGCGTCCAAGTGTGGCGAGTTTTTGGTTTGTTTTTCCTTCAAAGGCCCTTTTTAACAAAAGGATATTTAAACTTACTAAATATCCCAAATAGTCTAAAACACCTCACAGGAAGCCACTAGGTCCTCTGAGTTTGTATGACGAGTACAGTGGGGCCTTGACTTATGAGTGTCCCGACTAACGAGTTTTTTGAGATACCAGCTGTCTCTCGGCCGATTTTTTGCATTAAGTTGATAGAGTAATTTGAGTTAACGAGCTCGGTCTCGAACGAATTAAACTCGTAAGTCAAGGCCCCACTGTATATGAGAGTTCAGAGGAAGGGAGGCAGATGGAAAGGAACTTCCTCAAGCAGTACAGGTGGTAACTGTACGCGGAGGGCAGAGAATCAGTGAGGAGACAGAATTCGACAGCATCTGATTTCCTACAAGTGCAAGCAGCTGTGTTCCGTGAAGTACTACAGACCCAGAAGTAGCCTAACTTGGTAGATACTCACATTTATTATCACACCCTTGTCTTCTAACATATTGGTACTGAAGCCCCTTAGGTGAACACAAAAGTTTCCAAGAATCAAAGTAATTTGGGGGAGGGGTGGATCATTTTCTTAGTTTTCCAGTTCACATGCAGGACAGATACACTATAAGAATCTTGTAGAAAGAGGACAGGTAAGAATTTGTGGTCTGAAATGTTGTAACTTTAATTAAAAAGGAGTACTTTTGTGTCATGCATTGATTCCATGCCCAGAATACTGCCTGGTACATAAATATTTGCTGATTGAATGAATGAATCTAGTCATTGGGACATTTATTTACCTTTTTTTTTTTTTTTTTTACCTTTGGTTTTTCGCAGAATTTTAGGCCAGAAGGATCCTCGGGCGTCATTCCAACTCCCTTATTTACCTTGTAAAGACTGAGTTTTGAGGGATTTAGGGATTTTCCTATGGTTTGTCATACAGTTGCTAAGCTGAACCAGAGCAAGGATATAGGTACCACTGAACTTCCTCCTCCTGTACCACTGCTTCTCAAACGACAGTGTGCACTGGAATCGTCTGGAAAGCTTATTAAAGTAAAAATTTCTGGGCCTCCCCCTTTCACAGTTTCTGATTCCATAGTTTGGGGTATGTCCAGAAATGTGCATTTCTGACAGGTTTCAGTGTGATGCTGAGGCTACTGGTCTGAGGCACCACACAAGAACGAATGCCCCACACCAGCCGGAGAAGCAGAGGTAGCAGGGGATCTGCCACTCTTTGTAGGGGTTCCAGCCATCTCGAATTGTTCTTTGCAGTCACTTTTGTAGAGTTTAGCAACAATACCTGCGTTAGTTATAAACATATATGGAATACTTCTAGGCGCTAGGCATCATGCCAGACCCTAGAAATAAAAAAAATTAATCAGATGTAATCCCTGCCCTTAAGAACTTCTTAGGGGATGCAACCTTACCCAATTACTGGAATACAACGGTGACAAGTTCTAATTAGCGGTAGAGCAAAGTGTTTATGGGAACCAAGGCAGATGGACAATTAGCAGTGAGATTTTCTTGACCTCATGTCAACAATCTTTCCACAGGAAGGGAGCATAACTAGGTCCTATAGTCACATGTAAGAACATAAAAATTGCTACTCCAAGGAAGGCAGACTCCTGCTTCATTGTCTCTGAGGGTGACACCAAATGATAGGTTATATCAAGGCCGGATTCTCTTGATATAGCTGATAAACTGCTCCCTTTGCAAGGAGGAAGGACAAAGGATATCAAAGAATTGTGATTATTTGTCCCATCTGCTTTGGTGGCCACCTCATTCTGCCTATCTTCTCCCCTTTCTTTTTCTTCTCTACCATTCATCTAACTCAAATGATGATTGTGTACCAACGCAAGCAAAATACATGAACACTTCCTTTCGACTGATTGAAGATTCTGTTAAAGAGAATTTTCTCTCTATTTTCCTTTATGTCTGAATTGCTATAGGAATAGAAATAAGAGGGTGATACACCAAAATCTTGTGACGATGGGTATTAGTGTCTTAAATCATCCCCTAAATAAGAAGTCTATTCTCAGATCAGAATGTGACAAATGATTTGGATTTCTTTGAAACCTTATAATGAACTAGCTTGCTGTGCTTTCATTGACATTTTGCTCTCAAAATATCTATACATTTTTCAAAAGGATACGGGTCTTGAAGGGTAAAGTCACTTGGCTGAGGTTACATAGAAATATTAATAGGACAAAGAATCAGGCTCTGACTGACCCCTCACTCAAAAGGTGTTAAAATAATTAAAAAACAAAAATCTTTAAAGAAAATAGAGGGAAGCCCTAGCCGGTTTGGCTCAGTGGATGGAGCACTGGCCTGTGGACCAAAGGGTCCCAGGTTCCATTACCGTCAAGGGCAGGTACCTTGGTTGCAGGCTCCTCCCCCATCCAGGACCCTGCAGGAGGCAACCAATCGATGTGTTTCTCTCACATTGAAGTTTCTCTCTGTCCTTCCCTTTCTCTTCTACTCTCCCTAAAAATCAACGGAAAAATATCCTCAGGTGAGGATTAACAAAAAAGTAAATAAAAATAAATAAATAAAAGGAAGTAGAGGGTAATTCTGGCTCAGTTAATTCCCTGTAGTAGCTAAGGAGGCATTGCTCTGAGGAGGAAGTACAAATACAAAAACCAATAAACCTTTTTTTAAAGCTTCAAGTAATTTCTAAGGCAACACCTGCAAAAGTGAAATGCAAAATTTTTTAAAGGTTACATTGGCTTTATTCAATGATTCATAAATCACTTATTAATGCGCTCACAGACCCTGCACTCTCCCCATTGTTCTACCATTCATCTTGCATTTTATTTCATGTATCACATGTATTTTATTTAAGTAACCCTCTCACAAGTTGGTTATAAATCCATGCACTTTGGGAAGGATTGGCCCTTTTGCTCCTTTTTAAAAACAATAAAAAAGAAACAGTTCCTTGGAGTTGGCACCAGAACGGTAGAGAACATCTGATATTGGAAATGGTTTGTCACTTTTCCTTAATTATTATTTTAAATTATAGAAGTGATAGCTGATTAGGGAAAATAGAAGATTCAAAAAAATAACATCACTGCGGGGGGACAAAATGGACACATGTAATAATACCCTTTGTAATACTTTAAGCAATAATAAAAAAAAAATCACTCAAAATTCTCACAACTAGAGCTAACCACTGTTAATATTCTGTTACCTTACAAACTTTTTTTCTATGAAGCTACATCCGAATGCATATATTTTGTGTGTATAAATATTGTTTTTATAAAAATAGGACCATATTATATACATAATTGGTCTATAACCTTTCTAACATTATTTTGTGAACATGCTTCTATGTCAAAAACATAAATCCCTGTCATCAATTTAAGCTGCATAGTATGATATAGAAGTAACTGATGTATTGAACCAATGCTTTGCCTTCAGACTCTTAGGGTTCCCCCTCCCCAGTTTTTACCTATAACTAACAATATTTCAATCACAATATTCTTGTTCACGTACATTTACACATCCGTCCAATTGTTTTTTAAAGTGGAATTGCAAGAGGGTATATAGTTAAAAAAAAAAAACACACCCCACCTTTTTATTGGGAAAAAATGTTCAGATTCATTCCTTTTTTAAAAATAAAGTTTGTGGCCGAAACCGGTTTGGCTCAGTGGATAGAGCGTCGGCCTGAGGACTGAAGGGTCCGGGGTTCGATTCCGGTCAAGGGCATGTACCTTGGTTGCGGGCACATCCCCAGTGGGAGATGTGCAGGAGGCAGCTGATCGATGTTTCTCTTTCATCGATGTTTCTAACTCTCTATCCCTCTCCCTTCCTCTCTGTGAAGAATCAATAAAATATATTTAAAAAAATAAAATAAATAAAGTTTGTGGTGGTATAAATTACATACAGTAAAATCCACCCTTTTTAGTGTACAGTTCTATGAATTTTGACAAATGCATACAATTGTATGACACCATCATAATCAAGATGTAGAGCAGTTCATCACCCCTGACACCCTCCCTGCCATAATTCCTTTGTGCCCCTTCTTAGTCAGCTTCTCTTCCCACACTCATCCTTTGGTCACTACTGATCTGTTTTCTGACCCTATAATTTTGCCCTTTCCAGAAAGTCTATGTATTATATTGTACAGTATGTGGTCCTTTTTGTTATTGTTAATTCTCACTTGAAGATATTTTTTAAAGTTTATTTTTTTAATTTAAAAAAATTTTAAAATATTTTTATTGATTTCGGAGAAGATGAGAGAGAAAGAAACATCAATGATGAGAGAGAATCTATTGACCAGCTACCTCCTGCAAGCCCCACACTGGGAATCAAGTCCGCAACCCTGGCATATGCCCTGACTGGAAATTGAACCGTGACTGCCCGATTCCTGGGTCATAGGCCGACACTCAACCACCAAGCCATGCTGGCCAGGCTATTTTTATTGATGTTTAGAGAGAGAGGAAGGCGAGATAGAAACACCCGCATTCTTTGTGGTGGGGCAGGATCTCAGGGAATTATCAGGGTGACGCCAGCAGAATTTGTCAGGCGCAATCATGGTGGAAGTTAAAATACCATTTTTTAATATGGTATTTTAAAATCAATATATTTTTATTGATTTCAGAGAGGCAGGGAGAGGGAGAGAGATAGAAACATCAATGATGAGAGAAACTCATTGATCGCAGCCTCCTGTACACTCCCCACTGGGGATCCAGCCCCCAACCCAGGCATGTGCCCTTGACCCGAATTGAACCCGAGGACCCTTCAGTCCGCAGGCTGATGATCTATCCACTGAGCAAAACCGGCTAGGGCTAAAATACCATTTTTATCCCGCCTCTGGTTCTGCACCAGAAGCCTGACCCAGCAGGTCAGTGCCAGGAAGGCATGCTTCTTATGTGATGTGCGTGCATGTTGCTGTGCACCTTGCCTACAAAGCAGGAGCTGTGCTTTCAAATCGCCAAGAACCAGTGCGTGCTGTGTGGTGAATACCCGATCTCGCATCTTGGGCACGGAAAACGGATGCTTTCCTTCTCCCTTTAACACTACGGACATAAAGAAGAAAACAAATCAAAACACCCAAACAAACCCAGCAAGCATCAGAATCGCCCGAGAGCCTAGAGAAAGCGCGCCAATCACACAAAGAAAAGTAGGGGGGCTAGTGGGATTCAAAATAATTTTCCAGGACGAACACCCTCCTGGACCTATCGGAGTTAACTGCGCGCTTGGTTGTAGCTAATAGACACGGCTTGGCTGGTTCGGGCCCGCCCCCGAGGCTGATAGACATTCGTGCTGTCCAATGGAAGAGTGCGATGTTGAAGCATTAACCAATGCACTCGGGAGGTGGGTGGAGTGTGGGCCAGGGGGTTGGCGGTGTCGTGTCATGGAGGCTCAGTCTCTCAGCAGCCATTGAAGGGGAAGGAACTGCGGGTGTGTGTATGTGTGTGCGCGTGTGTGCATGTGAGTGCGCGCGCGAGTGTGTGGACAAGGAGGTGCTGGCAGCCGAGTTAGAGTCCCAACTCCTTGGACTCCATTGGCCATTCTCTTCTTTCTCCCCCACACCTATCTGCTGGTGGTGGGCGTTTATATTTGCGTTTCTTTTCATTCATTTCCAAATCTTTTACAATTTGAGGGTTGGGGGCAGTGGGGAAGGCAGGGCCGGGTAACGGAGGAGAGGAGGAGCAGAGAGCAGGAGGAGGACATGGAGATGAAGACGAGGATTAACCAGGAGTTGAGGAACCGAGCCCCGGAGGAGGTGAGATGACTCAGCCCCCTCCCCTTCCCCACCAGCCAGTGTTCGGAGGATCGGGTTTCGGGGGGGCCCGGGTGGGTGCGCGGGGAGCGGTCATGAATTAACCCCAACCCCAGGAAATATTCAATTTGAAGTTTAAATCATTCATATCTTTTACTTAAAATGGCGAAGGGTGTAAGTTTCTAGGGGCGTTTTTGTGTGTGCCTGGGGGCTTAGTCCCCTTCTCCTTTCCGGCGCCCTGGCCGCGTGGGGGCGGGAAGCAGGGTGTCGCGGGCCGCTCGGCTCCCCGAGTTGCTCCTCCGGGGACAGGCGGCGTGGGCGCGACCCCGAGTCCCACTCGCCCCTCCGCAGCCATCGTCGCCCGAGAAGTTAGTCCAACTTTTCCTCGGTGCTGCCCTCTTTTTGGGGGGAGGGGCGGCCCGGCCTGGAGGCCCCCGGGCGCCCGCCGACATCGCGCCCGCGCAGCCCGGGGTCGCTCCCGAGGTCGGCGACCCCCGCCGGCGGCGCCCACTCCCCGGGCAAGCGCGCGCCGACCGCGCGGGCGGAATGTGGGTCAGCGGCCGGCGCTCCGGCCGCGGGGAAGTTTGGGGGACTCGTCGCTGTAATCGGCGGTGGGCGGGGACCCGAGGAGCAGCCTCCTTCCCCGCGGCGTTCGGCTTGTCTCGTCGTGGCGGCCGCGACTCCGAATTTGATCCCCGGAGACGGTTTCACCAAACTCAACGCCTGGGTCGTAGGGGTTTTGTGACTCAAAGATGGGTTCGGCGGAACGAAATGAGGCGCGCTCGCCGCTGTCGCCTTAAAGGGACGGGGTTGGGAGGGGCCACGCGAGGCGGGGTTGCGGTCAACTTTTGGGGGGTCGGGCGGGAGGCGTTTCCGCCTCCTTCCCGAGGGTGCCTCTCCGGCGTCACCGAGCCCATCCCGCCCCGGGCGGAGGCGGCACTGGGAGGCGACCCCGTTTTTCCGGGGGGAGTCCCCGGCCCGTGTGGGGTTTCCGTCGGCCGGAGAGGCAGGTCGCCAGAGTGGGGCCGGTGCCAGAGGGAACCTCGCGCTTCTGGTCCCGGAGGCGGGCGTCGAGAGCCGTAACTGCAAGAGTTGAGTTTGTGCCGCAGTCGGACCGAAGGGATGTCATCTCTCAGCGGTGGCCGCGGTGCTGTGCACCGGCGTGAAGATGGGCAGGGCTGTCCGGCGGCGGCGAGCACTTGTAAAAGTTTGTTTCCCGGAATTGGCAGGTGGCGGGAGGAGGAAGCGGCCGCTATTATCAGAGATAACTGGACGTTTTCCAGCACCGACTCTTTGGGGGCTGCAGGAAAAAACAAACTTAAAAAGCTGCATCCCAGAAGCACACGTTAGGAATGCGCCTTTACGGCCTGGGATGGGCAAGTGGACTTATACCCCTTCCATCCTTTTACCTATCCATCGCGGCCACCCCTCCCCCACGCGCCTACCTAGGGCCATGGAAGTAATTTCCTTTCCAGTTTTGGCGAGTGCCCGGATGTTGCTTTTTGCAGCCTCTCCTTCCTCCCCTATGGTGTAATAACGGTCGTGCGTTTGCATAGCTCTTCCCAATTTACAAAGCACCATTCCCCTTTGCTACTCACTCGACTCCTCCAGACACGCTGGGGAGGTGGACTGTGTGAGTGGCGTCCCGGGGCCATGCAGTTATTCGGGTGGAGGAACCGGTGTTCTGACACCAAACCTAGCGGCCCTCTCCGCTCTGCGGCGCTACCACGTTCTGTCTGACCCCAGGCAGGTCATTCTCACCCTCTGGGGCGCGGCTTCCTCGTCTCTAAACAGGTCATGATGCCTTCTTCTCTGCTCAGCGAAGTCATTATGGCGAAGACACTTTCAAGGAGGGAAGGTGGCACTCCTTGTTGCTAATTTGAGCGCTCAGAACACTTGGAACGTTTGGGAATGGAGAGGCAGGGTCTTCCGCCTCCCCCTTAAGATTAAGTCCGGGTAGGCCCACAGCAGAAAGTTTTGTTCTACAGCTCTGGCCTAACAGAGGACCCAGCCACCACCTGCCCCCTCCCAGGCATGGGGAGAAAGTCACAAAAATGCTGCCAAGATGGCAGGGAGAAATAAACATTTTGTCAACGATGTATCATTCTGGGTGGTATTGTTTGGCCTTGATATTAGAACAAATAACATCCAAAAGCTGGGTTGTCTCAGGAGGAGTTTTCTAACATTTCTTCATGGAGGGTAACATGGTATTTTTGAGTTTTGGTGGCATTTATCAACCAAAGATAAGGGGGATTAAACTGAAAAAAAAAAGTGAAAAAATAATTTCCTTGCTTCTCTCTACTGTTTTCAGGCAGCTCACTCGCATCCTTTCCCAGGAGCCTAGGTGTCACCTCCCTGCATAAATATATGCCCTGATGTTGAGAGTTCTTGTCAGAGTTGGAAACAAGTTTCACATGGGAACTTTCTGCAAAGGTTTTTTTTTTTTTTAGTTCATCAGTGATTTGAAGCAGGCATTAAACTTCTTAGTCCAGGTTTAAATGTAAAGGGTTAACTTACAGTGATGACTGGTTGACTGTATTTCAGTATTTTTGGAGAATGAAAAAAGGGATTGGTGGTTTTAATATTCTTTTCCAGAGTGTCTGGACCCCAGGTCTTTTGCTAAACAGACTGCAAACTGAAGAATCATTCTTGTTCTCTTACAGATGACACAGTTAGTCATTGATAATTGCCGTTGTGTCAATGGGGAAATTGAGGGCCTGAATGATACTTTTAAAAAACTAGAGTTTCTGAGTATGATTAATGTGGAACTAAGTTCACTGGCCCGGCTTCCCAACTTAAATAAACTTCGAAAGGTAAGTTGACATTAGGCATCAAAGCATTATGATTTGAATGCCAAGAGCTATTCTGTGTTTGTTTTTTTACCAAATGTAATAACTATTCTGCCTTATTTTATTTTTACTATTCTGCCTTTTAACTAAAAGGTTCTAAGTTTCTAGAGGTAAGCAAAAGGGCTATGTAGAATTTTGGAATCAGCTGTAATAATTGCTTTTATAAATTTATTTTATATATATTGATTTCAGAAAAGAAGGGAGAAGAGGGAGAGAATGATAGAAACATCAATGATGAGAGAGAATCATTGATCGTCTGCCTCCTGCACACCCTACAATGGGGGTCAAGTCTGCAACCCAGGCCTGTGCTCTGACGGGGAATTGAACCGTGACCTCCTGGTTCATAGGTCGACACTCAGCCACTGAGCCATGCCAGCTGGGGCTTGCTTTTAGAAATTTATATTTAATAATGAGTTGCTTTATGGTATGAATTTCAACTTAACATTTTCAGCTTAAAGTTTTCCTCTGAAACATAAAATCCAACTGTTAAACAATTGGAACCAAACCTACATTAGGAGACATTATACCGACAGTCCCCGGCTTATAGTGGTTTGACTTAATAACGTTTTGACTTAATGATGGTGTGAAAGCAATATGCATTAAGTAGAACTGCACCACCAGTTTTGAATTTTGATCTGTTGCTGGACTAGCAATATGGGGTATGTTACTCTCTCGTGATGCTGGGTAGTGGCAATGAGCCACCGCTCCCAGTCAGACACGAGATCATGAGGGTAAACAACTGATATCCTATAGTGTATATGTTAATTGTATTAGCTGATTTTGCCCAACTACAGGCTAATCAATGTGAGTATTCTGAGCATGTGATAGGCTAGGCATAAGTTATGATATTGCTAGGTTAGGTGTATTGAATGCATTTTTTAAAAATCCTTATGTGAGGATATTTTCCCATTGATTTTTAGAGAGAATGGAGGGAGGGAGGGGAAAGAGAGAGAGGAAGGGAGAGAGAGAAACATCTATGTGATGGAGACACATCAATTGGTTGCCTGCCGCATGTGCCCTGACCTGGGTTGGGGATTGAGCTGCAACCGAGGTAGGTGCCCTTGACTGGGAATCGAACCTGTGACCCTTTGGTCTGCAGGCTGATGCTCTAACCACTGAACAATCCGATAGGGGCATTAAATGCATTTTTGACTTGCAATATTTTCGACTTACACTGGTGGGTTTATCTGGATATAACCCATCATAAATCAAGCATCCATCCATACAGGAGTTCTAACATACTCTTTGGTGGTTGTAGGTGGAATTTGGAAATTAATTATTTGTGACAGTCTTGAAGCCAGAGAGAGTGACAAATGCTTTCTGTCAAATTGATATATTTTTAAAATCTTTGATCTATCCTAAGTCTTCACCATTCTTTGTTTTCTCCCCATGTTGAATATATAGTTGGAACTTAGTAACAATAGAATTTCTGGAGGGTTGGAAGTCCTGGCAGAGAAATGTCCTAATCTTACCCACCTCAATCTGAGTGGAAACAAAATAAAAGATCTCAGTGCACTAGAAGCTCTGGTAAGTGGAAAGGTTTGTCTCTGGGCTTGCTTTTTTGGTTGAATTTTCTGAGATTTGCATATATAGGGTATCCAAAAAAAAAAGTATACACACACTTTGAATAATTATAAAGGCAGTGTCTATTAAAACACATTTCATTTTCAAAATTGAGCTATCAGCTGTTAAAGTGTATATACATCTTTTTGGGGGTACCATATATATAACACATATGCATATATATATATAAAATATATATATTAGCAGGAACAGAAAAATATTGCTTATTTATTTAGTAGACAAATATTTTTCTTTTATTCATCAGTAGAATACAAAAATATAAATAAGGCTGGTTTGGCTTGGTGGATAGAGTGCCAGCCTGCGGACTGAAGTGTCGCGGATTCGATTCCAGTCAAGAGCACATGCCTGGGTTGTGGGCTTGATCCCCAGTAGGGGGTGTGCAGGAGGCAGCCAATCAATGATTCTCATCATTGATGTTCCTATCTCTCTCTCCCTCTCTGAAATCAATAAAAATATATATAAAAAAAGAATATAAATAAGAAGGTTAAAAGGCATACAATGAATACCATGCTGGAAGGAAAAAAGTAAAAGAAGATAGGAAGGTACAATAAAGTTTAATCAGTCACTCTCAAATGAGACACCAATATTAGAAAACTATTGAAAACATTGAAAAATTTCACATGGTTTTTAATTACTAAAAAGTAGATATATTCATAGTACTTTGAATAACAATTTTCATTGATATTACCTATCAGAATAAAAGTGAAAATTCATATATATCAGAAAATTTTATCTGCTTATTGTGAAAAATACTGATAAATATTTATACAAATATTTAAATATCAGGAGAGGTTATCCTATTGATTTCTATATTATTCTTGTGAAACTTCTGAATTTCTTATATATTATTATCTAGATCAGCGATTTTCAACCTTTTTCATCTCATGGCACACATAAAATAATTACTAAAGTTCTGCTACACACCAAAAAATATATGTTTTGCTGATCTGACCAAAAAAAAAAAGATAGCATTTTGAATGGCTTACAGAAAAAAAATAATTACCTACCCTTTTTGCTCCAAAGTGACTTTTTAAAAAATCAAGTGCCTATACAGAATTTCTGGTATCAAGAATTAACCAATCAGATACAACCTTATGTGATGTGACCAATAAGATGCAACTCTATTATATGACATACATATTTATGGTTCAAGACAGGGCATTCACACCAGATGGCTAGTGTTGTGTTGTTAATTATTTATTTTAAACCTCACCTGAGGATATTTTTCCATTGATTTTTAGAGAGAGTTGAAGAGAGAGAGAAAGACAGAGAGAAACATCAATGTGAGAGAAACACATCAATTGGTTGCCTCCTGAACAAGCCCTGACCAGGGCCCAGGCTGGGGAGGAGCCTGCAACCAAAGTATGTGCCCTTGACCAGAATCAAACCCGGGACCCTTTGGTCCACAGGCTGACACTCTTTCTTTCCACTGAGCAAAACTGGCTAGGGCGTGTTGTCATTTTTTATTTGACAATCTAAGGGAAAAAGAGTTGAGTGCCCCTGACTAGTCAGGTATTACATGTTTTAAAAATTCTTGCAGCACACTGGTTGAAAATCATTGGTCAATGGTAAGGCTTTCTTTTCCTTTTAAGTAAAACATTAAGATAATTTTTTAAACCCATGAGAAATTTATTTTATCAACTTTAAGAGTTGAATATCTGGTCTGAAAATCTCTAGTATTTTCTTAAATTCTATTCCTTTTCCTTTCTTCTTGACTTTTTTTGTTTTGTTATTTCATTATTTGCTCATTTGTTTCCTAGTATGAGGAAAGGAAAAGAAGATAAAGTAAAAATTGTTGCTCTGATTTTTAAAAAGTTTGTGAAGAGGTTGAAATTGTTGGAAGTAAGTTTGTGGATTTAAACAAAACATGTTATTATTGTTGCCTATTTGTACATAGATCCGCTCAACAAATATATTGAGTGCCTTTTTATAAGTTAGGCACTAAGCCAGGTGCTGGAGACACAGCAGTTGAACACAACCAAGTTCCTACTTCTGTGGAGTTAGCATGCCAGCGCTTCGTTAAGAGAATTGGCTGTGTTTGATATAATAACCCTTCATTATAAAATTCTAAAGATTCAAAACTCATCCTCTGATTTCAACTACATGTTTTCTGGTTCATGAATTAAAAGAAAATAACAAGATATTTTACATCTTGATTGTAAGTTTTAACTTCTTATTTTTCCAGCAAAATCTTAAAAATTTAAAAAGTCTTGACTTGTTTAACTGTGAGATCACAACCCTAGAAGATTATAGAGAGAGTATTTTTGAACTGCTGCAGCAAATCACCTACTTAGATGGATTTGATCAGGAGGATAACGAAGCACCAGACTCGGGAGCAGAGGATGATGAGGGTAATCATTCATAATACTCATAAATATGCCACAATTATAGTCTGCACGCTAACCATGCAAATTAGATTGGGCATGGATATTTAGGTGTAGGAAAAAAAAGATGTTAATAAGACAAGAAACATTTAGAAACCTATAGTCCTAGTCCTATATTCTTTGAGATTTCTGATAGCTTTGGGGGTACTTAATGATTATTATATCAGGCTCCATGAAATTTTATATATCTGTATAAGCCACCCAGTAAAAGTGGCAACTTTTATTTATTTATTTATTTGTTAATGTTAAGGTTTTTTTGCAATTTTTAAAATAGTACTTTAAAAAAATCCCATTCAAGGCTAAGCACCCGTCCGACCATTAGCTATGATGTGCAATGACCACCAGGGGGCAGATGCTCAACGCAGGAGCTGCTGAGCTGTGGTAACTTGGCAGTGGCGTTTCTCAGGTGACCCACCCTGGAACCAGAGAGGAGGGAGCTCAATTCTGGGGTGTGTCACCTGAGAACTGCCCTCTCACACTCTGGGACCTCTCAGGGGATGTCAGAGAGCCAGTTTCTGCCCAATCCCCGCAGGCCAGGCTGAGGGACCCCACCCTGCTGGACACTTAATCAATTTCCTTTCAATGTGCACAAATCTAGTTATCTATAATAGCCACTAACTAGAAACAACCCATGTTCATCAACTGATAAATAGAAAAACAAAATACAATATATATATATATATATATATATATATATCCTATCTAATAATAGACAAACATGGTAATTAACTGTACCTCTGACACGCTTTCCCATTGGCTAATCAGGGCAATATGCAAATTAACTGCCAACCAAGATGGCGGCCGGCAGCCAGGCAGCTGAAGCGAACAGGAGGCTTGCTTGCTCCAGCAATGGAGGAAGCCAAGGTTCCCCGCCTGCCGCTGCCAGCCTCTGAGCTGCACTCTAAGAAACAATGTTGCAATTATAGAAGCTAAACAAACCCCAGAAACCTGCTTTCAGCCAGCCGGGCCTCAGAGCTGGAGTTGCAACAGTGTTTCAATTATGGAAGCCAAACAAACCCAGATACCTGCTTTCAGCAGCCGAGGTCTCAGAGCTGGAGCCGAACCTCAAAGCTTAAGCTGGCTCTCAGTTCCAGTGACAGCCATAGAAGGTAAATAAATCCCAGAATAAAAAAAGAAAAAAAAAGAAAAAAAGGAGAGGTTGGGAGCTTCAGTCGCCCGCCAGACTGAAAATGGCCCTCAGCCCCTCACCCAGACTGGCCAGGCACCCCAGTGGGGACCCCCACCCTGAAGGGGGTGTGACCAGCTGCAAACAGCCATCATCCCCTCATCCAGGCTGGCCAGGCACCCAAGCGGGACCCCCACCCTGATCCGGGACACCCTTCAGGGCAAACCAGCTGGCCCCCACCGGTGCACCAGGCCTCTATCCTATATAGTAAAAGGGTAATATGCAAACTGACCCTAACAGCAGAAGGACTGGGAATGACTGGTCACTATGATACACACTGACCACCAGGGGGCAGACGCTCAATGCAGGAGCTGCCCTCTGGTGGTCAGGACGCTCTCACATGGGAGGAGCTCTGCTCAGCCACAGCCAGGCTGATGGCTGCCAGTACAGCGGTGGTGATGGGAGCCTCTCCTGCCTCCTCAGCAGCGCTAAGGATGTCTGACTGCAGTTTAGGCCTGCTCCCTGCTGGCAAATGGACATCCCCCGAGGGCTGCCGGGCTGCCAGAGGGATGTCTGATTGCCAGCTTGGGCCCAATCCCCCGGGGAGCAGGCCTAAGCCAGCAGGTGGTCATCCCCTGAGGGGTCCCAGACTGAGAGAGGGCACAGGCCGGGCTGAGGGACCTCCCCTCCCCACCAAGTGCACAAATTTTTGTGCACCGGGCCTCTAGTATACATGTATATGTATGTATGAATAATATTCAGCCATAAAAATGAATGAAGTACTGATACCAGAGTGAACCCTGAAAATCTTCTACTAAGTTAAAGAAGCTGGATACAAAGGACTACATATTGTATAACTATTTATATTGAAATGTCCAGAGTAGGCAAATTCACAGAGCTACAAAGTAGATTATTGGTTGTCAGGGCTAGGGGAGGGGAGAATGGTGAGTGCCAATGGATTTGGGGTTACTTTGGGGTTGATGGAAATGTTCTAGAATTAGACAGTGAATATATATTTTTGGGAAAATGGGTGACTAACAGATAAGATGGACAAAAAGCTGTTATTAGTAATGGTACACTTTGTTACTATTATTTGAAAAGAATTGGTGGATAAACAACGTTATAAAGTGATGGAATGATGGACAAGCAGGTTTTGAAGTGTCCACAAAGTAAAATAAACTTTAGTACATGTAATATTGTGATAAAAAGCTATATGTTGGAAATTTTCAATATTTAGAAACCCTATTTTTCAAGTAGTAAATATGGGTGTTTAAGAAATAAAATCACCCTGAGATACCTCCTACCCATTTGCTTAAGAGTTTGAAGTGATTGGGGCAAGGGTTAAAAGAATCAATATATTATCAAGAAACATTTGCCCAGCCATTTGCCTATCTCTGAAAATATTTTTAAAGATGGAGATGAAGATGATGAAGAGGAAGATGAAGCAGGTCCACCTGAAGGGTATGAGGAAGAAGAGGAGGAAGAAGAAGATGAGGAGGAAGATGAAGCAGGCTCAGAATTGGGAGAGGGAGAAGAGGAAGTGGGCCTCTCATACTTAATGAGAGAAGAAATTCAGGTGAACAGACCCTTCTTACCTGCACTGAAAATTAGTTTTTTAGGCATAGAGCTAAATACTATAAAAAGTAAGGTGTGTAGAAATCTGAGTTATTTCTAACTTGTGGGGGTGCATGTGTCTGCTTGCCTGTCATTTTTCTCCCCCACTCCCCTCAATTCATATTATATCCAGATGATCATAAACATCTATTGATTTTACCTCCTAGATACCTTTCAAATCCATTCTGGACTCAGCAGCATGGTGTGATGGAAACATTTTACAACTGTTTCTGAGTCTCAGTTTCTGCTTTTATAAAACTTAGCGATTATACCAATCTCGTAGGGTTGTTTTAAGGGTTTAACAAAATAATACCTATGAAGTATCTAGCTAGCACATTGTAGGCACTCACGAAAACTTTTCTTTACCCTAATTATTAATTGCTTATGCTTTTTTTTTTTAAACCTCTACCCAAGGACATGCTTGGGGAGAGGAAAGACGAGGGGGTGAGAGAGAGGCATTGATGGGCCGCTCTCCATTCCCTCCTGACCAAGGACCAAACCCCCAACTCAGGTATTCCACCCAACAGAATCAGACTGGCAACCTTTTGGTGCATGGGATGATGCCCAACCAACCAAGTCACTGGAGCCGGTTTCTTGCTGTGCTTTTGTTGTAGCTTTCTAAATGCTCTCCCTGAATACAGCATCACCACTAAGGTGTAGTCTTTGCAGTGCTTGCCTGTGTATTCTGAATGCAAATACTAGCCTGCTTGAAACCCTTTAATATTTCCCTGTTGCCACCAAGACACACAGGGCCCTTCATTATCTAGCCCCTGCTTCCTTCTCTGGCTTTATCTCCCTCAATACCAAAATAAATTGTCACCCGAAGCTATTTCTTGCCTTTCTGTCTGTGTATATAATGTGAGTATTCTATTAATGACTTTGTACCCATGTCTTCTGATGAATTTTCTTTTTTTGAGATAAACATAAATAGAGTAAAGCATGTAAAGTACACTGATTTTATGTACAAGCCCATGACATTTTTTTTAATCCTCACCTAAGGATATGTTTTTTCAATACTGATTTTTATAGAAAGTGGAAGGGGGGAGAGAGAGAGAGACAGAAGCACAGATGTGAGAGAGAAACATCTATTGATTGCCTCTCTTACATGCCCCGGATCCCTGCAACCTAGGTATGTGCCCTGACTGGGAATTGAACCAACAGCCTTTCGTATATGGGACAATGCTCCAGTCCACCGAGCCACACCAGCCAGGGCAAATCCACAGGATTTTACAAATGTTTATACTTGTGTAACCACCACACAAATCATGTCTTGTGAACTGTTATCTTTAAAAACTCTATTCTGGCCCAGCCTGTTTGACTCAGTGGTTGAGCGTCAAGAGATTGTGATTCAATTCCCCTTCAGGGCACACGCCCGGATTGCGGGCTCCATCCTTACACTAGGTGTGCAGGAGGTAGCCAATCGATGATGGTTCTCTCTCATCGATGTTTCTACCTCTCTATCCCTCTCCTTTCCTCTCTCTCTAAAAAATCAATGAAAGTATTTTTTGTAAAAGGCTCTACTTTATAAAAAAAACACCACACAAACTCTCAGCTCTGGAGTTGCCTCATTGAAGCTTTTTATAATTTTTAATAGACAGTCACTCCTTTCTCTGTTACCTTTGAACCTTGATTAGGCTTCTATTATTACCTGTAGTCACTTTTGGAAGGCAGCTATGCTCACCACTATACCACCAACGCCGCTATAGTCACTTTTGTAAAAACTTGTTTATTTGGCAACTTTCTGCTAGATGGTGAGATCTTTAAGGGGAGGGAGTTTCTCCTATTGTTAATTTATTGAGTTTCATTTTCATAATTTATAATTTTAAACAAGTTTTTATTATTAAAAATAATATCTTAGACTAGAAATTGTTAGTATTCTCATTTGTTTTCCTAATGACTTACATTGGTTAGATAGATGATATCACTGATTAATGGTAATTTTTCTCTGATACTCTTTTAAATATAAAACTAGTATGAGGAGAAATAGGACTCAAACTTGTTTGGGCCCTTAGTGAGTTAGGAGCTATAGCATCATGAAGAATAGGACTTTTAAGTATCTTATGTATTCATAGAGAAAGGCAACCTGTTTAATTTGAATCAGTATACAACTTGAGTATTTTTCCCCTAAGTTTTAATTTATTTAGTAAAATAATGAACTCATGTCATTTTGTATTTGGCTTTTTATTTTCTCTGTCAATCATTCTTTTTCTTTTTTTTTTTAAATATATTTTATTGATTTTTTACAGAGAGGAAGGGAGAGAGATAGAGAGTTAGAAACATCGATGAGCGAGAAACATCGATCAGCTGCCTCCAGCACATCTCCCACTGGGGATGTGCCCGCAACCCAGGTACATGCCCTTGACCGGAATCGAACCTGGGACCTTTCAGTCCGCAGGCCGACGCTCTATCCACTGAGCCAAACCGGTTTTGGCATCAATCATTCTTTTTAAATCTAGATAGTATTAAGTAATTTAAAAATGACCTTTAGTTAACTGCAAATGTTTATGTGTATCATTCCATTGAACATTGGGAAATATTAACTAAAACTGAATGGTCAAGTATAGAACAAACATCTCTAAGATAACATTAAGTCAATGGTAGTACCCAGGTAGCAGGGACTAGAAGTGTTCAATTATGATGAGATAATTTGGGTGTTTAAAATGAGGTCTTGATTTTAGAAACTAGGAGCCAGTGGAAGGGAGTGTCAGAGACTACTGAGATTTAAAGAGAAAGTAGGAGGAAATAGAAATGGTATTTGATTAGGTATTTTTTGTTTGAGTCTTTTTTAAAAAAAAAATCTCACCTTAGGATATCTTTTTTACTGATTTTAGAGAGAGAGGAAGGGAGAAATATAGAAAGAAACATCTATCAGTTGCCTCCCATATGTGCCTCAAATGGGGATTGAACCCAAAACCTAGGATGTGACCTGACTGGGAATCAAACTGAAACCTTTTGGTATACAGGATGATGTCCCAACTAACTGAGCCACCTGGCCAGGGCAGTTTGACTCTTATTTCTATTTCAGCTGCTCTTCAAAAGTAAGGAATTAATATGTATAAAGAAGGACTTTATGTAGGACTTATAATAGGCACTGTAATCATATTTTCTTTAAAACAAGTTCCAGAGAAGTAATTAGCTTTTTAAACTTGGGCTTTTCTAAATTATCAAGAGATAAATGTGATTAGTATCTTGTGTTTTTAAAATTATAAGTATCAAACTGGAAAATATGTGTCATGGCTCATTTATTCTTAAACTGAATATTTGAATTTCAAGGATGAAGAAGATGATGATGACTATGTTGAAGGGGAAGAAGAAGAAGATGATGAAGAAGAAGAAGAAGAAGAGGGTGAGTTATATTAGCCATAAAAATATTCTAAAATTAGAGGGGGAGGGTCAATATGGCGGCATAGGTAAACACAGTATTTGCCTCCTCCCACAACCACATCAAAATTACAACTAAACCACAGAACAGCCATCATTCAGAACCACCTGAAATCTTGGAAGAACAGAAGCCCTACAACTAGAGAATTAAAGAAGCCACATTGAAACTGGTATGAGGGGCAGAGGTGTGGAACGGGCTGGTCCAACACCCATGTGTGATGGTTAAAAATCAGAAGGTATATCTTGGCTGCAGAGTTCGCCCTGTGAGGAGCAAGGCTATCCCAACCCCACACCAGACTCTTCAACTCAGGGTTCCAGTGCCAAGAAGAGAAGTCCCTGTAACTTCAGGTTGTAAAAACCAGTGGGGATTGTGGCTGAGTGATGCAGAGGCTGCTGGAGTCCCAGGCAGTTCCTCTTAAAGAGCCCGCACACAGACTTACTCAGACTCACTCCCTCTGAGCTCCAGCACTGGGGCAGCAACTTGAAAGGATCCAGTAGGGGGTGTGCAGGAGGCAGCTGATCAGTGATTCTCTCTCATCATTGATATTTCTCTCTCTCTCTCTCCCTCTCCCTTCCTCTCTGAAATCAATAAATGTATATATTTTAAAAAGAACTAAATGAAATGGAAGCAAGAAAACTACCAGATACAGAGTTCAAAACAATGGTTTTAAGGATGCTCAAGGGACTTAATGAGAACTTCAAGGACATACAAAAGGAACAGTCAGAAATGAAGGATACACTAAATGAAATGAAGAATAATTTATAAGGAATCAACAGTAGAGGATGCCAAGAATCAAATCAGCGATTTGGAATATGAGCAAGCAAAAAACACCCAATCAGAAGAGCAAAAAGAAAAAAAAATCCAAAAATATAAAGATAGTGTAAGGGGCCTCTGGGACAACTTCAAGTGTACCAACATTCGTATCATAGGGGTGCCAGAAGGAGAAGAGAGGGAGCAAGAAATTGAAAACCTGTTTGAAAAAATGAAGAAAACTTCCCCTACCTGGTGAAAGAAATAGACTTGACAAGTTCAGGAAGTGCAGAGAGTCCCAAACAGGATGAACCCAAAGAGGCACACACCAAGACACTTCATAATTAAAATACCAGAGGTTAAAGACAAAGAGAATCTTAAAAACAGAAAAAGAAAAGCAGTTACCTACAAGGAGCGCCCAAACAACTGTCAGCCAATTTCTCAACAGAAACTTTGCAGGCCAGAAGTTAGTGGCAAGAAATATTCAAAGTGATAAAGAACAAGGACCTATAACCAAGACTACCTAGCAAAGCTATCATTTAGAATTGAAGGTCAGATAAAGAACTTCACAGACAAGAAAAAGGTATAGGAGTTCATCATGACCAAACCAGTATTACATGATATATTGACAGGTCTTCTTTAAAAAGAGGAAGAAGATAAAAAATGTGAACAATAAAATGGCAATGAATACATATCTATCAAAAATTGAATCTAAAAAATGAAAGTAAATGAACAAGGAATCTAATGAATAAAATAGACCCAGAGGGATGGAAGCATAGAACAGACAGATGGATGTCAGAAGGAAGAGGGGAGGGGATGGTGGGAAGAGGTTAACAAAAGAACTTATATGCATATATGCATTACCCGTGGACACAATAGGGTGGTAAAGGCCTGGGGTGGGGCAGGATCCAGGTGGAGGAGGGCAGTGTGTGTGTGTTGGCGCAGGGGGAGATAGGGGGAGACATCTATAATACTCAATGATAAAGAGTGAAAAACGAAGAAAAAGATATCCTAAAATTAGCCGAAACTGGTTTGGCTCAATGGATAGAGCGTCGGCCTGCGGACTGAAAGGTCCCAGGTTCGATTCCGGTCAAGGGCATGTACCTGGGTTGCGGGCATATCCCCAGTGGGGGATGTGCAGGAGGCAGCTGATCGATGTTTCTCTCTCATCGATGTTTCTAACTCTCTATCTCTCTCCCTTCCTCTCTGTAAAAAATCAATAAAATATATTAAAAAAAAAAAAAAGATATCCTAAAATTAAAGTTACAGCTATTCATGGACTTTAAAGATTGACTCTACAGTTCAAAATTACTACTGATCTCTTTGATTTTGGCAACATATCATAGAATTCCCTTGAAAGGTATAAAACCTCTTTTTTCTCAGGGTATTCATTAATTCCAATAAAAAAACAGCTTATAAAAAAAACCAGCTTATAACATTTATTTTAAAAGTAGGAATAAAGAGATAATGGATTTCTTTTTAAAAAATATATTTTTGTTGATTTCAGAGAGGACGGGGGAAAGGGAGAAATAGAAACATTAATGATGAGAAAAAAATCATTGGTCGGCTGCCTCCTGCACCCTGCCCACTGGGGTTCGAGCCGGAAACCTGGGCATGTGCCCTGACTGGGAATCAAACCATGACCTCCTGGTTCATAGGTTGACGCTCAACCACTGAGTCACACTGGCCAGGCAAGATAACGGATCTCTGAGTTCAGTTTATTAATTTTTTCAGGATCTTACATTTTGGAGAGGATGAAGGCTTCTCTAGAAGGGAAGAACAGTTGAACTCGATAATACCCTTTTTAGATTTGTTCTCTGGTACTCTACCTAGGCCTTTCAAAATAAATTTTAAAATTCACTAATAAGTCCATTATATCAAGCCCTTAATTTCTTTTTTTTCCCCAAATATATTTTATTGATTTTTTTACAGAGAGGAAGGGAGAGGGACAGAGAGTTAGAAACATCCATGAGAGGGAAACATCGATCAGCTGCCGCCTGCACATCTCCTACTGGGGATGTGCCCACAACCCAGGTTCATGCCCTTGACCGGAATTGGACCTGGGACCCTTCAGTCCACAGGCCGATGCTCTAGCCACTGAACCAAACTGGTCAGGGCAAGCCCTTAATTTCTTGACCTGTACTTCACGATTTGGCCACAAGGGTGCATAGCAAGCTTCCATTATTTATGGATTTCTAAGTCTATTAAGTTCTTTCAACTGAAGTTGAAAAATTCAGAGGACACTTAACCTATCATTTTTTACGCCATTAACTTTTCACTAAGATAGATCCAAACTTTGTAATTTAACAAATATTTATTTGCTAAAATTAAATATTTTATACTTTTCCTTTCACTCTTCTTTCAGAAGAAGGTCTTCGAGGGGAAAAGCGGAAACGAGATGCTGAAGATGATGGAGAAGAAGAAGATGACTAGATCATTCTAAGACCAGTTTCCCTAAATTCCTGGGTGTGCAATAGAGTGGTCACATCTTGTTTCTTTATGTATAATAGTTATCCCTACATAAGATAATGTGTAACTTTTTATAGGAAAAGTGTGGTTTTACTATTTTTGCCTTATCATTCCAAATAAGATTTACTAGTCTGTTAATGATCATATGTAGAGAAAAATTTTCATTGACCTCCTTGTGAAATTCCCTAGCAGTTTATTTAGAATCTTAATTTTTCTAATACAAGTTTACTTCTTAGTCATTTTAGCCCATAATTAAAACATGATGGCTTTTGCACAGGCATAGTATGGTGCATTTCATTCATAAGGTTTTAAAGTTATTTATCAATTAACAGAAATCACAGTCAGCTGGAGTATGAAATAAAAATAGTCTTTTGAATGATAAGTTGGTTATTTTTTTAGAGGTGACCCAGAGATCTTCATTTTGAAGGCAGTGCCTTTTTTGGCTAAGGGATTTTGGGTGCTTTTTTGTCACATGAGTAACTTGGAAAGTAGGAGCAGAATAGTAAAGGTTCTATTCAGCAACATAGTTCCTGGCTTTTGGGGAGGCTTCTGAAACCTGTAAGCCAGGTGGCTAATAAGATTTTATTTTTGAAGGAAAAATTGCTTATAGTAAGTTCAGAGACATGCAGAGGAGCCCTTTGTTCTCAAGCTGAATGAAGATCATGACATGCTAAGGGTTGGTTTTTGTTTTATTTTTAAGTGTGCATTTTTCATTTTCTTTCAACAATTCCTTTACGACCACCTACCTTTCTTGTTTCACTCTCCTCCCTCTCCTCAAAAAAAAAAAAAAAAATGGGGGGGAAACTTATGAATACCCAGGAAAACCTTTATTCTTATACCTCAATTACCTTTTCAGACCTGTCTCAGTTTTCAAAAAGCTAAGTGAAACAAACTGAGTATTTTCTGAGATATGAATATTATCTATGCAGTTTTATGCAACAGACTCTGCTTACTGGAAATCCTTCTTGGTTGACAAGATATACAGACTGTAGAAGGATGAAGAAAGAAAAGCAGATGGGCTTTTGGAAGCAGCAATAGTGTTCCTCAAAAGTCAGAATAATTTGCCTGTTGGTAATTAATGAGACATTCAAATCAAATTATAAGTTAGCTTCCCAAATGACTTAGCTACCACTCTGCAAGCATTTCTAATTTTTTCTGAGTAGAACCTTTAATTATTCTCTCTATAGTTTTAAAGCATTATCAGATTTAGCATTTGATTGGAATATATTAGGCAATGGAAAAATATTTGAAACTAAATCCATATTAAAATTAAGATTTGTTTTCAAGTGGATGTCCATTAAAAATAGAAAAATATTTGGGAAAAGTGTGAGTGTGTTTTCTTATATGGCTACTGATTATAATATGAGTAGATAAGTTCATCTCCCTTTTTGTTATGGAGGCTCCATGTTCAAGGCAATTGCTTTTTTAATCTTGGCTCTCTAAATTTTTCCCCCTTTGGTTTTGAATATTTGTAAGTGTTTTTGTTAGTGTCAGCAAATTAACTGAAGTTACACGTTCATACTGGGACACATTTAAATTACTGAGTATAGTACTGCTTTAGCTTAAACTAAAAAAGTGGCACAAAATGAACTAAAACTCTTGAGATAAGTTTAGTGGGGGGATTCGAATATCCAAATAGCTAACATTTTATTCCTTTTTAACAACTGAAATCCCTTGTTTTAGTCCCTAAGAATTCTCATCACATTGTTTGCCAGATTATATAATACTTATTTTTAAAATTAAATTTATATACTGGCTTTCTTATCAATCATTTTATTGTGCAATCAATATTATTGTTCTTTGGTTTGTAAACAACACTTAAGAGCCTCCAAATAACTTTTAAGACTTATTTAGCTTTGTGGGTGATATTTTCATGCAAATAAGGGTGGGTTTTATATTTTGTAGAAGTTTTCGGTCCTATTTTAATGCTTCTTTGTATGGCAGTGTGTATATAGTGTGTTAAACTCCTCAAAACTCAAAAATCTTTGAAGTTAATACTTTTGTGCAACTGTGTTTTGAATAAAGCCATGACAGTGTTAAAAAAAAAATGCAGTTCTTCTGAGTATTCCTTTATTGTTTCTGACTGTTCCCTGTTTTTTCTGAGACTGCTGTAATTTAAAGTTTTTGCAACTGAATTGCTTCAAATAAATTGAAGATTTGTTGTTAATGATTAGTTTCAGCGTATGATATTCACTTTTGAACACCGCCATTGGGGGCATTGAAGATCTTTTTAAAAAACTGAGCAATAGCTTGGAAGTTAAATCATTTAAACACTTGGGTGTGATATGAGGGATTACAATTTAATAATTAACTCATGATCTGCCTTCTTAATTTTTTTTTTTCCAAGAAGCAGAAAAAAATTCTGGATTTTCTTAATTTTTCTTTTGGAGTTGCAAATTGATCCAGTACTTTTTGTATTTTGATTTGAAGTAATAACTTTATTACCTACAGTTGAAGTAATTATTACTAGTAGTTAACTAAAGTTGTTATAAACCTGTTGTACATCAGAAGTTTTGTAAAATGGGTCCAAACTCTTCATTTATACTGTATGTTTATCTTTAGGACCCCTCGATAATCTAAATACAAACACATAATTCTTGCATGTTTACCTTGAGCAAATCAAACCTGAACCAAACAATGTTTTTTTCTGCTCTCTTGGTTTTCTTGTGATAAGTAGTTTTTAAAATGTTTCATTTTAGGCAACTCTGGAATGTATTTTATCAAATCAAGGTACAAGTATAATATTAGGTAATGTTTTTGTGATTGTCTTACAGTTTAATATTGAAAAGGTATATTATGCAACTCTTTCCTGAAGAGTTGGAAAATATTAAAGCATATTTTAACTACAGGAATTGTTTATTGAAATTAGTAGGGCATTTTTGTGTATGTCACATCTTTAAAACATTAAAAGCCTTTCCCCTCTTGGCTAAAGGAAATAGCAGAACTACTAAAAGTTTTTGGTGGGGGTATTAGATAATGAAGCAGTTCTGAGAGATTGTAATTCAAAACAAAACACTTTTATTGCTTATTCCTTGTTCAATATTTTAAAGAGAGGCTTTTCAAGGACATTTATTTTCCCAACTGCTGAAAATGTCCTCTCTGTTCTTCCTAGGACTGGGTGCAATCATATTCTGCAGCTGTTGCTTAATAGCATTCTGCTGCATTCCTTATTCATGTATTAATCAGCCTAAGATTTGAGAGCCTGGCTTGGGTAATTTGCCCCCAGGTAGCTACTTGTGTTACTAGTCTATTGGACAACCCTAACTTGAAGGAGAACAGGTTATACCACAAAATGGAAATTACAAAATGAGTTACTCTCCAAGAGAATCTTTAAAATGATTATGTACTAGTAAAATATTTTTATTTCATACAAATCTAACCACTTTTTTTGGGTGATAAGACCCTGAAGCAGATTTTACCCTATAATCAATTCTGATTAAGAGGAAGTGAAGCAAGTTTGACGTTTTAAATTTTGTGAATGTTTACTCATTTACATTTTTGTTAAGGCATCATTTAGACCTGGTCACTTATGCAATGGACACATCCATATTACTGGTCAATACTGGACACGAGCCACTAAATACTAGTAGGCACACAACACTGGTGAAAACAACCTATTTTAGCTCTTCAAGAAGTTACTTTCAGCCCTAGCCGGTTTGGCTCAGTGGATAGAGCATTAGCCTGAGGACTGAAGGGTCCCAAGGTCGATTCAGGTCAAGGGCACATGCTCAGATTGCCGGTTCCATCCCCAGTAGGGGGCATGCAGGAGGCTGCAGATGAATGATTCTCTTTCATCAATGTTTCTATCTCTCCCTCTCTGAAATCAAAAAATATATTTAAAAAAGAGAAAGAACAACAAAAAAGAAGTTACTTTGACACTGTAAATGCTTCCCTATACCTCTGATTATCCTATTAAATACTCAGACTGCACCATCTTGTAGGAGGCCATGCATGATCTATGCCCTCCACTTTATTATTTTTGTTGTTGTTAATCCTCACCGGAGGGTATTTTTCCATTGATTTTTAGGAAAAGTGGAAGAGAAAGGGAAAGACAGAAACATCAACGTGAGATGTGAGAGAAACACATCAATTGGTTGCCTCCTGCAGGAGCCCTGACCAGGGCCCAGGCTGGGGGAGAACCTGCAACCAAGGTACGTGCCCTTGGCGGGAGAACCAGGACTCTTTGGTCTGCAGGCCCAGCTCCATCCGCTGAGCCAAACAGGCTAGGACTGTGGCCTGCACTTTAGCTGTGACTTTCCTTGAATAGTCCAAAGCCCCAGAATTAACTCATAAAGGCCCTAATAGGTTTCTCCACTTGGAGGCATTTTCTCCTGGAGTCCCGTCCTTTTGGCACGGAGACGCCAACAACAGGCTCCGTGGAACCCAGTGTTACTTATATAGACACGGTAGCTGTGACTGACTGAGGAATGCTGGGATTGGCGGAAGAAGCGGTAAGTGTAATGGAAGGAACTGCAGTGGAAGCAGCTAAACTTAACCAATGGCAGCTGCACCTGCGGAAACTGGCGCCTGCCAGGGAAGCCGCAATTACCACCGCAGTGCAACTCCGGCAGGGAAACATCCACTGTTAGCCGTGCACACACGCCCCCTGGTTTTCTGAGAACATTCTGAGTTAAGAATGAACTCCTACCTGCCATGTTGAGGATTTATATTTGTAGGAAATAAGGGAAATCTTTCTGAATAGGATTCCAGGTCAAGAAGCTTATTTATTTATTTTGTACCAAGCTATCTACAGTATAATGGGATATGTGGAGCTAAATTTCCTTTTTTTTTTTAAATTTAAAAACTGTATTTTTATTGATTTTAGAGAGGAAGGGAGAGGGATAGAGAGATAGAAACATCAATGATGAGAGAGAATCATGGATGGGCTGCCTCCTGCACGCCCCCTACAGGGAATCAAGCCCGCAACCTCGGGCATGTGCCCTTGGCCAGAATCGAACCTGGGACCCTTCAGTCCGCAGGCCGACACTCATATCCACTGAGCCAGACTGGCTAGGGCTAAATTCCCTTTTTTATTGTTTTGACATATTTGGCATTTTATCCTTTTGCACGATTGTTTGCTTCCCCACTGCCAAGGTTCCTAGGCTGTAGCTTTGGTGTGTGGATCAGAACTCTAGAATTAAGCCTCATCTGATTTGCTTTTACCCCATTTCCTTTTCATGTCAATCACTCCAGCCTTGAGATCGAGTTTCTCCAAGTCCTTTCATTCTGCCGTACTCCTCTGGGGCGGACCCACCCCACCATGCAGGTAAGGCATCACTACTTCAGATTCTTTTTTTTTTTTTAATTGCTTTTAGAGAGAGAGGGAGAGAAAGAAACATCAATGATGAGAGAGAATCATTGATCTGCTGCCTCCTGCACGCCCCTACTGGGTGGGGATTGAGCCCGCAACCCGGGCCTGGGCACTTGACCAGAACCGAACCCGGGACCCTTCAGTCCACAGGCCTCGGCTCTACCCACTGAGCCAAACCGGCTGGGGCACTACAGATTCTTGACAGAAGGCTTGAATAAACAGATGGGGAGAGTTTATTTAAGTGCTCAAATGCTTTTAGATGCTTATATTGGAATAAAGTGCTCTTCTGGAATGCGTGTTTTGAGGTAAATTATGTGTCCTACTACTATGGGACACTTGCCTCTCTAAATTTTTACCTTAATTTCCCCAAGCCCTCAACCCTTGAGATATGAAGCAGTTCCCCCCCCGCCCCCCCCCCCTTTTAAGGGTACTATTTTTACAACAGGGGTGCCCTACAGATTCTGGAGTCTCAAGCAGTAGGAACAGGATTTGATCGCTTCGCGGGGAGAGCCACAGAACTTCAAATTGGGGCAGTGGCACTCTAGCTATGGAGGAAAAGCACCACTTTAGCTTGTGCCCCTCATTTAAAAAAAAAAAATTGTGACCTAGGACACATTTTCAGCTTCTCAGAGACTGTTTACTCACTCCGCCATCTTGACCGGAAGTCCCCTCAGGTGCCCTAATTTCACTCAGTGGGAAAAAAGTCTGCCAAACCAGAATCCTGGCTTCAAGAGCAGAGACGAGAAGCAGGGAGACTAAACAGTGGTCAGGCCTGCGGACAAACCCAGGCGGACCGAACTGCTCTGCACCGACGCTCTCCGAACCGCCGCGGCTCGGGCCGGAAAAGCGGCAACGCTGGTCACGTGCTCCCGCCCCACCCTCGCGGCCCGGGATCCCCGAGGCCGGCGCGCGCCCGCCACGCTCCCTCCGCGAGTTGCGCATGCGCACCGAGGGTAGCCGTCTCCCCCCGGACGTCAGGCGCCTGAGGTCGGCGGAAGGTGTCGGTGTCTTCCCTCCGCTTCCCTCTTCCTCTTTCCAGCTACTGCACATTCAGACTCGCCTGTCAGGGCCTTGGAACCTTCCTTTTCTTCATGCAGCCGTCGCTTATGATTTAGTTTCTGTTTTATTTTTTAATTCCAAATATTGAATTATTCTTATTTCCACATTCATGAATACCATTCAGTTTAGCGACTGTGAGCGGCAGTGTGCACGTACCTTTTCAAGGTCAGGGGGAAAGGTCATTGGCTTGAGGCCACTTTGCTTCCCAACCTCTTGTTTGTCCGGGTTTTGGTTCCGGATGGCACTTGGGTGCCCTTTGCGGCTGGTCCGAAGCCTGCTATTCCTTGTCGTTTCTATCCCCTGTCGTAAAGCCAGAATGGCTGGATCGGTCTGAGTCTCAATCGTTAGGCAAGTCGGTATCCAAGGACGAATCAGTTGTGGGAAGTACATAGAGCGACCAAGCGAGAGGGAGACCATTGGAGAAGGACATGCAGCCCACATGTAAAATGATAAAGAACTTGAACGTGTAGGATCTTTTTCTTCGCTGGAAGGAAAGAATGGTTTCATGGCAGGAATTTTGTAGAGGTCAGCTTGCAGACTTAGGATTTTTTTCTTCTTTTCGTTAGGGCAACTGAATTGTAGTTTGGTAGAAGTGCCTCACATTATTGAAGCAGAACTGTCATCAAATTACACTTTCTATTGAAATCAGTAAGTCACCTTTTAGAGAATATTTGCTTCAGTTTGTCTTGTGCACCAGAAAGGTTTCTTTGGAGCTATGGAAGGTGGAGAAGACAACTAAATTCTTGTTTTTAAACAATTTTTAGAAAAATATTAAAGTATGGGTTGATGATTCTATTGAATTAGCAACTGTAAATATTTAACTTCAGTAAAACTAATGTTAATAGTTTCTCAGGCATTTTCAATGTCTTTTACAAAACAGCCACAGAATTGGGTAAAACCAAGGCCATTTACTTGATTTAAAATGAGAAATGAGAACATATCTGTATTTTGAGAAGCCAAGATTTTCTGTTGGATAACATCATTTTTCAGAAAAGGATTTTCCTTTGAACAGAGTAAACATGACCCTACCCTGATCCACAGTAAGGTATACTTTTTTCTTCTTCTTCTTATGTTGAGGAATTGTGTCTCAGTGCTATTTTGATGCTGCCACAATATTAAAAAACTAATTATTAGCAGGAGAAGTTGATAGTGAGTTTGTTTTTTACAACCCTTGGGACATAGAAGCTACCTGCTGAGGAAGTGGTTATTGCCATCTGGTGTATGTGGTGAGGCCAAAGCATTATACTGATCTTATGATAAACCTCCTTTTTTGTATAATCTATTTTCCCTTTAACCACTCTGCTGTGTCAGCCTTGAGGTTGCTGTTGGAGTTCAGGGACAAATAAGAGGATATATAATGTAGGCCACTGTATAGTGATGAAATATCAATTCCGCAATCTGTTTCTGAGGCTCTGTCCTTCATAAAATACAGTGTGCTGTATGGTTATGAGCTTTCACTTAATAAGATAAGTTATTTTTCATTATTTTTAGTTCACACAACTGAAAATTACTTTCTTATAGGTTTTTCTGTGATCAATCTTTACAAGTTGTTTGTAAGGAACAGATGAAGAAGGAAACAATGGAGAGGTTATGTACAAATCCTTTTTAAAGTAAGGAGGCCTATAGCTACTGGTCAAAGCCATAAATGGTGGAAGAACATACATTTAATAGACTTCCTAATATTTTTGCTCAAGGCACCCAAGTGCTAGGAAAACAAAGATGAATAATACTCAACTCAATACTCAACTCAATATAATAGTTTAAAGGGAGGTTGTATATTTACATTGACTGCAGTATTGTTCAATATACTAGATCAGTGATCTCCAATAGAAATATAATACTATCCATAAATATGAGCTACAGAAGTAATTTAAAAATTTCCAGTAGCCATACTGAGACAAGTAAAAAGAAACAGGTAAAATCAATTTCAATGCTATATTTTATTTAAACCAGTATATCCAAAATGTTTATAATTTCAACATGTAATCAATATAACATTATTACTGAGATATTTGCCATTTGCTTTTTCATACAAAGTCTTCAAAATCTGGGGTGGATATACAGCACATCTCAATTCAGATTAGCCACATTTCCAGTACTTATGTGGTCTAGAATATCTCTTGATGAGAAAAAGGTAAATAGGAGGGCAAGTTACTAATCAGAAGGCTCTCTGGTGAGCATAGAATCAGAATACCGGATGCTAAATGGTCTTGAAGGATATTTTATTGGCCACACAAAAATGATGACCCTACCCTGATCCACAATAGGATATACCTTTTAAAAAAATGTTCTTATTGATTTTTTTTTTCTAGAAAGATAGGAACGGGGTGGGGTTGGGGGGAGATAGAAACATCCATTGGCTGCCTCTTGCATGTGTCATGTTCACTATATATCTCTTGACATGCTAGAGTAGCTCCTCATTGTTGTGTATTAGCCTCCAGGTTTTAATCCTGGGACATATTATTTGCTTAAAGGCACTGAGAATTGTGCTCTGACAGCGAATTGAACCTGTGACCTTTCAGTGCACAGGACCACACTAAACCAACTGAGCTATACCGGCCAGGGCTAGGTTTTAGTATATGTTGTATTTAGCATGTCTTGTCTCAGAGGCACTAGACTAATACTACCAAATTTTTCTTTTGATTCTGTGTAAACCACTGTTTTCTACTAGCGTACTTGGATCTCTTGATATAGGTGGTATCTTCTGAGCTTCTTCATGGTAAAGGTAGTCTTCTCTTTGTAATAAGTATTTGCTTGACCACATTCCTCATAAAACTTTCAGTTTGTTTGTTTCTATCTATGAGTTCATAGTTCTCTATTTTAGTCAATGAGTTAGTATATCCTTATTTAGGTGTTCAAACTGTTCTCAGATTTTCTTATTGGAATTGCTTCAAACTAAGCTCCTGTGTTCATTCAACATGCCCCTATCTTTCTTTCAGCACTTGCTTACTTTCTGGAACACCAAGATGTCCCTGCTTATCTTGTCCTTTCCTGCGCCAGCCCTGGAATCAGCCATTTCTCCAAGGAGCCCTTGAGAATGGGTGCTAGGTGTGCTATTGGAGTGTTGCTCCTCCCAGACCTTCTCAATGAACAGAGAATACAGGGTGGGGCAAAAGTAGGTTTATAGTTGTTCGTATGGAAAAAGACATGCAGGTTATGATTATTACAATAGCTTTATTAACTCTGTGGTTCATGTACTCACAACTGTAGACCTATTTTTGCCCCCTACCCTGTTTCTGTGTGTGTATACACATTTTCATAGACAGATATACAAACAATATACACATATATTTGTTCATATTGGAAATCTGGGATGGGTTTTAGGCTACTAAAATCAAGGTGACATCAGGGCTGTGTTCATTCTGGAGGCTCTAGTGGAGAATTCATTCCTTGCCTTTTCAGCTGCTAGAAGCCGACTAGTTTTTTTTTAAACTATAGTCCGGCCCTCCAACGGTCTGAGGGACAGTGAACTGACCCCCCGTTTAAAAAGTTTGAGGACCCCTGTGCTAGACACTGCCCACATTCCTGACCTTATATCCCCAAGTAAGGTAACATTTTCACAGGGTCTGGGGATTGGACACGGACTTCCGGGGCGGGGTGGAGCGAGTAATCTGCCTACAGTTCCTTTAAATCAAAACCTAAAGAAACATTTTCCTTTGCTGAGGTGTTTAAAGTGCTATGAAATTAGCAATGCATACATAAACTAATTTCTGGAATAATCTGCTTTTTAAAAGAATATTTTTTTATTGATTTCAGAGAGGAAGGGAGAGGGAGAGAGAGAAAAACATCAATGATGAGAGAGAATCATTGACCGGCTGCCTCCTGCAGGCCTCACACTAGGGATTGAGCCCCGCAACCTGGGCATGTGCCCTTGACCGGAATCGAACCCGGGACCCTTCAGTTCGCAAGCTGACACTCTATCCACTGAGCCAAACCAGCTAGAGTTCCTTTTTTTTTTTTTTTTTTGGTAAGTGAGTTTGTATTAGGAAAGGAAGTTGTCAACCAAAACAGCAGCAAATGAAGAGTGATTAAGGAAACTCCCTGTTGTCACAGCAACACAAGACTTCCACCATGTGTGACACAGGAGGCATTTCAAGTTGTGACCCGCAGCCCAGAATTATCAAATACTTTCCCATTCAATCTAATACATCCAGGTTCCTGCCAAAAAGGAATACAGTAAGAACATGGAAACTTGTTCACCGGAAGGAACCCCCCAAAGAAGAGTAAGGGAGGGAATGTAGAAATTAAGAAGGTGTGTAAAACCCTCTTTAAATTGTAATTAACTACATTTTCAGATCTTCACAGTAATACAAAACACAGTCACTTGCAGAACTGGTTCAGATTACTTAAATACCAAATACATGTTTAGTCCTCTCTGTAAGTGTTTGGAAGTTACTTGTGTTTATGTGAAATGAAGCTATTAATACTTCTCTACATTGGTAACTGCACACTAAGAAGGCCAAGACAAGCACAACTCAAGGAATGGAGTTTTCCCACAGCTGCAGTGTGCGAAGACTATAAGCCGTTGATGCCATACACATGAATGGGTTTCTTTGCTCTAGGAAACCCAAATGGAGTAAGGGATGGAGATGTGCACAAAGGCTTCTGGAGGGAGGGAGGATGACACTCTGTCTGCAGTTCGTTTTGGGCTCCCTCTCCCGCATCTCATTCTTCTCCTGCACTGCCAGGTGTCCATACGCTGAGGTTGTCTCTAAGCAACTGCATGATGGGGGTGTTGTCTTTGTGTGAGTCACTCAGCGTGTGGACATCTGCAACGGCCTCATCAAAAGCCATTTTCACCAGTGCGCAGGCAAGCTCGGAGGTACTGAGAGCTCATAGTGAAATATAGAAAAGTCCCGAGCCAGCCCCAGACGAATCGGGTGTGCGCGCTGCAACTCTTTCTTGCTTATATCAAAAGCCTCTTGGTAAGCTCCTTGGATGTTATCTATCGTCTGTTTTCGATCATCACCACAAGCAACTTCAGCAAGGTACCGGAAGTGATCGCCCTTCACTTTCAGGTAGAAGACCTTACTCTCCGGATTCGATGCGCGGGCTATTAAATGCTTATCCAGCAATTCCAGGGCCGTGGTGCAGATGCCCCGCAGCTCGGACTCCACTTCCTCCCGGTTAGTCCTTGATCCCTTGCAGCTTCTTATCGGAGGTGTCGGTCTTCTGCTCGATGCTGGAGATGACCCTCCAGGCGAACCTGCGGCTCCCGGCGGACCTGCGGCTCCGGCCACGTGCCCGTAGGCCACCCAGAGCAGGCTGCGCTCCTCGGACAGCTTGGCGCCCTGCTCCGTCGCGGCCTTCATGCAGGTGGCCATGTCCTCGTAGCGCTGGGCCTGCTCGGCCAGCTTCGCCTTCTGGATCAGCTCCGGCTTCGACATGGGGACAGGGGGGAGAGCGAGGGCGATCACCGACCAGGATTGGAGGCGTGCGGGGGCGGGGGGGGGGGGGGGTGGTGTCTGCAGCAAGGCAGTGCGGTGCAGTCACAGGATGCACCTGCCACCGGGCGCCCGCTGCCCGCTTTGTCTGTCCCTGCACGCACCCCCCACTTGACTTCTCCTGTCTGGGCCACACCACGCCCCCTTGAATTTCCCTCCTGGGTCCATGCTCCCTGCAGAGGCCACATTTCTTTCTTTAGTGAAATCAGGTAAGTCAGTGAGAAATGTGATGAAGGGAGGAAGTTACATTCAGTGCCAGTCCAAATGACTTTAGCCGGTTTGGCTCAGTGGATAGAGCATCGGACTGAAGGGTCCCTGGTTCGATTCCAGTTAAGGTCACATGCCCGGGGTTGCAGGCTCAATCCCCAGTAGGGGGGCGTGCAGGAGACAGCTGACCAATGATTCTCTCTCATTGATGTTTCTATCTCTCTCTCCCATCCTCTCTGAAATCAATAAAGAAATATATTAAAAAAAATTTTTTTAAACATCTAGTCCTCAGTGATTTGTAGGTTTTAAAATTGATAGAATCAGGATTTATAAGCATAATGTATTTACATGAGTAATAATCATTCGGAGCAGATGTGCATAAACCCTCCTAATATAACTTTCTGAAGTTCAGATTTGAAACTTAACATCTTATACAATGTTTATACAATACAGATTCTTGGTTGCCCATATTGTTCATGCTGACCCTCTAAGTTGTGCTAGAATATAGTACAAACATTCATACTCCCCCCACGTCCCCCAATTCCTAACATATTACCTACATTCTGCTAGAAGGGCAAGCTTTGTTTTTTAAGCACTTTGAAAGGAAGTGAACAGATCTAAGAAGTAAAACTGGAACAGAAAGTTAAAAGTGTAAAGAATTTCCCACTAGCCAGGACTTTGGGGAGGATAGGGAGCTGAAAGTCGTAATTTTCTATTTTTTTGTTTTCATGCAGAAATGAAATTCTCCTTTATCTCACTCAAAGGAATTGGTCTAGAGAAGAAGAGTTTTTGGCTTATAATTATTAGGACTAATGTAAATGTTCTGGACAACCTTTAGGCTAATGCAGCGGTTCTCAGCCAGGGGCGATTTTGCTCCCCAGGGGCCATTTGGTAATATCTGGAGACTTCTCGTTCGCCACAGAGGGCTGGGGGTGCTACTGCCCCTAGTCGGGTAGAGGGCGGGGATGCTGCTGAACACCCAGCAATGACAGCCCCCGCAAAAAAGACTTTCTGGCCCGAAATGTGAATAGTGTGAAATGGAAAAATCTTGGGTTAATAGAATGTTATTTAATTTTTGATAGGCTTACTGTGGCATGATGTCAGATAATGTTTAAAATTTTTATTAAAAAAGTATAAGCACTAGAGGGCAGTCCCTGTCCAACAGATGAAACTGATGTTGCTTTACTTGGGAGGTCTTAGAAGTCAAAAAGGAGCTAGTGTTTTAGGTAAGTGAGTGTAGGAGACCCTTAAGAAACTATGTAAGTAATTCTAGATCAAAAGACAGTTTTAATGACTACTGTTTCTGAAGTCAGTAAAAGCAGATTTGTTTTTTTCTTCTTTTTATAATGATGCCTCGTGAACGTTTGCCAGAGAAAGGGGAGAATTCACGCTAGGTTTCACACGGAGAAACACTAGCGTCATTGCCATTAGCGTCATTTGCTCTGTGAAGCAGGTGATGGAACGTCGCTATTCCTGGGGCCTGTGGGTCATTGTAATGCTGGAGGCTGTGTCTGGAACAGGGGAACTTAGGTCAGACAGGCCGTTAGACGTCACATTCTGATTCAGCTCTTTGATTCCCTGATAGTAACCAGTTTGTTGGACAAAGGTATTTATATTAACTAACGATGCAAGAACGCAGTACAATTTTCTGTTTTTCTCCTAAGGATCAATCCAGTTTTTTTAAATGAAAAAAAAAAATTTTTTTTTTGTATGAGAGATCCAGGAGATAACCCTCCTGGCTATTTTAATAAAAATTGAGCCCTATTCCCCAAAACAGGATAAACCATTTGCTAAACTCACATTAACCCTACACAACCCTCTTCATTTATTATTAAATATTTAAGGTGTACAACATGGTGTAAAGAATGAACATCCATGAACCTGCCACTCAGTTTAAAAATAAGTCCAGTGGAAACCCTCTGTGCACCCTTGTCTCCCTGTCTCCCGCCCTGCCATCATGCTGGGGAAATGCGTTTGATGTCTAATGTTCCTGCATATTTCTTCATACTTGTATTACATGTGTTAAGTATATGTAGCAACATATAACTGTTGTATGTCCATGTTGCTGCAAGTAGCTCCAGTTATGCCAACATTTATTTACCTCCCCCCTGTTATAGATATTTAGATTGTTTTCAATTGTTAATACAAATCATGACGTTATGTAGGTTCTCATATACAGCTGTTTTAGTGCATGTGTAAAAGTTCCCTGCAGCAGGAATCAGCAAACTATGCTGATTCAAATGCTTTCCACCTGTTTTGGTATGACCTAAGAGCTAAGAATGGTTTTTACATTGTTGAATGGTTTTTAAAAATCAAAAGAAGACTAATATTTTGTGACATGTGAAAATTACATGAAAGTTAAAGTTAAAGATAAAACTTTATTGAAATAGTCACACTTGTCCTAGCCTGTTTGGCTCAGTGGATAGAGCGTTGGCTTGTGGACCAAAGCGTCCCAGGTTTGATTCTGATCAGGGCCATGAACCTTGGTTGCAGGCTCCTCCCCAGCCTGGGCCCTGGTCGGGGCTTGTGCAGGAGGCAACCAATTGATGTGTCATCAATGTTTCTCTTAGTCTTTCCCTCTCTCTTCCACTTTCCCTAAAAATCAATGGAAAAATATCCTCGGGCAAGGATTAACAAAGAAACAGAAACGGTCACACTCATTTTAAAAAGATATTGTCTACTAGAGGCCTGGTGCATGAAAATTTGTGCACTGGGGGTAAGGGGGCGGGGGTTCCCTCAGCCTTGCCTGTGCCCTCTTGCAGTCCAGGAGCCCTCGGGGGATGTCCAACTGATGGCTTAGGCCCGCTCAAATAATTTTTAAAAAGCACAAAACCCTATAACTTGTTAGATCTATATTGTATATTGTCTTAAACTTTTAAACAAATGTGAAAAGATTTCTTTGAATCCTACTCTTTCATTTGGTTTAAATAATGAGCTTAACTATATCTTTGTTGTAGCTTCTTTGTCCCTAACTCAGGGTGGGTACCACTTGGTGTAGTGGTACAGAATACCAATGAAGTTTATCTTTCTTTTGAGAAGGTGCTGGGAATGGGAAAGACTAGGGAAAATAATGAGCTGGTATAATTTTTAAACTTACTTTTTTTTAAAAGATTTTTTAAAATATATTTTATTGATTTTTTTACAGAGAGGAAGGGTGGGGGGGACAGAGAACCAGAAACATCGATGAGAGAGAAACATCGATCAACCGCCTCCTGCACACCCCCCACTGGGGACATGCCCGTAACCAAGGCACACACCCCCGACCAGAATCAAACCTGGGACCCCTCAGTCCACAGGCCGATGCTCTATCCACTGAGCCAAACCAGTCAGGGCTAAACTTACTTTTAAGGTCTCTTTAAAAAATCCAAGAATAAGTCATCTAAAAAACAACAAGCTAGACTGACTTTATTGGTCACTAACTTTACTGCCCTCTACTGGAATGTAAACTCCAGGAAGACAGCAGTTTTGTCTATACTTGTAGATATTCAAGGAATACTTGTTAGTTGAATAAACAAATACATAGAACACAGTCCATCTGGATGAAACCTCAAAATTTATTGAACCACAGTACTTGGATATTTAGAATATTTCCTTTAATACTAAGCAATACTATATTTGGAATTAGGCAAGATACTCCCTGTTTTCATCTAGGAATTTTATACAGTACAGACATAGTTTGTGATGCTGCTCTCCATGGTCAATAATAATGATAATAAAATAGGTAATACTGGTAAGCAAGGGGTGGGCACAGTTCTAAGTGCATTTCATGTATACACTCATTTATTCATGTAATAGTTCTGTGAGATAGGTAATATTATTATCATATCTCCATTTTCACCAATGAGGAAACTAAATACAGAAAGTTTAAGAAACTTGCTTAAGGTCATAAAGCCAGGAACCTGCAGAGCAGAGTTTTGAAGCTGAACAGTTGGAATTTTATTATATAAGCCTGGAAGGAGGGATCGTTGAAGTCCTGTAGTTTCCAGTCCTTTAAGTCAAGCTGTGTAATGGAAACATAACATGAGCTGCTTTTTAAATTTAAAAAATTTCTAGTAGCTACGTCTTAAAATTACTGAGATATTTGACATTATTTTATGGTACTAAATCTATAGAATGTGGTGTGTATTGTACACTTTTCGCATATCTGAATTTGCTGGTGGCACATTTCAAGTGCTCAGGAGCCATGTGTGGCCACATGGGCCACTGTAGATATTTAGAGTAAGCGACTTAGCCCTTAGAAGAGGGAATCTAAACCTTGAAGGTACATAAACTGCCCAAGTCATGCAACCAGCTGGGTGATTCACTGGTCCAGGTAAAAATTCTTATAATCTTGGAGGCAGTGGGAGTGGTGCCAGTAAATGGTAAATGAGTTTCTAGAACTCGGAAAGATAGACTGGGATGGGGCAGACCCTTTAAAATATAGGAGTAACATGTAGTCCCCTAGAACCAGGTCCATCTATGCTGTCGCAAAGAGTAAGATTTCCTTCTGTGTTTTGTTTTGTTTTGTTAATCCTCACCTGAGGATATTTTTTCCATTGTTTTTCAGGGAGGGAGGGAGGAGAGATGATAGAGATAGAGTATAGAGGAGAGAGAGAGAGAGAGAGAGAGAGAGAGAGAGAGAGAGAGAGAGAAACATTGATGTGAGAGACACATTGACTGATTGCTGTTGCACGAGCCCCAGGGGCAGGGAGGGAACCTGCAACGTTGGTACTTGCCCTTGACTGGGAATGCATGGGCTCTAACCACTGGACACACCGGCCAGGGTGGATTTCCTTCTATTTTTTTTAAAATATATTTTATTGATTTTTTTACAGAGAGGAAGGGAGAGAGATAGAGAGTTAGAAACATCGATGAGAGAGAAACATCGATCAGCTGCCTCCTGCACATCTCCTACTGGAGATGTGCCCGCAACCCAGGTACATGCCCTTGACCAGAATCGAACCTGGGACCTTTCAGTCCGCAGGCCGACGCTCTATCCACTGAGCCAAACCGGTTTCGGTAATTTCCTTCTATTTTTTATGGCCAAGTAGTATTTCATTGTGTAAATGTACCATAGCTTCTTCTTCTTCTTCTTCTTCTTCTTATTATTATTATTAACTTTATTATGCTGTCAGTGAGTGTGGGCTCAAGTGGCATAAACTACTTACATTAATCACTTATTTTACAAAAAATAAAGCCACAAAGATAAATTTTCTGTAAAATTTACTTACCAATGTGTAGTAAAAGCGTGCGTTTGGAAAAAAAAATGCTTTGGGGAATATTTACTGCTTTGGATTATCTGCTCCAACTATTTTCCTAAAGTAGTGCCAATAGAGTTGACTGTATATAAGATTTTTTAAAAATTACAGGGGATTGTCAAGGGCAGGGGGAAAAAAAAGGACACATATGTAATACCCTTTGTAATACTTTAAGCAATAAAACAATTAAAAAAATTATTGAGGTGAAATTCACATATGAAAAGATGTTTACATTCAAATTTTGGAAAGCTATATAGTTTGATTTGGAAATGATGGATGGGCCCTGCACCCTTATTTTTTGTACCCCCAAACCTGAGGAGTGCCTTACTGTTAATTCCCAGTGCTCAGGGACTGACTTTTTTTTTTTTTTTTTTAATTAATGCTGGTTTCTATGGGCTGCAAACTTTTCTCCAGTAGCTGAACGCAGAGATTTCTGGGCGCTTTTAAATTTCTTCTTTCTTCGTCATTTTTAAAGAGCCTACTTGCTTCCTCCGTTTGTCACTATGTGTACCGGAGAACAGACCAGAACATGCCAGGCAAGACGACTGCACATGAGGTTTTTCTTTGTAAAGAACTTGATGGACAAAGGGCACAGGGTTCACTTCTCGCCAGCTGAGAGTTTAACTTCCAGAAAGCGCCACTTTAGGGGAACAAGCGAAGCAGTGTGGTGGGCCTGAAAGGCTCCATTGACACAGAACCCCAGAGGCTCTTGTGCCACATTGTCTGGTATGCAAGGCCCTTCGGAAACCAGCCCGCAAGATTCCCACACCCCCAGCGTCCCCTAAAGCTTAAAAAGATAGTTTTCTTTTTCCTCGGTTATACGGTTTCCTAAGTGGCATTCCTGAAAAGGTGTTTGTTTTTGTTTCTCCTTTGCCTTTGGGTGTCAGTCAGTGAGTTACCCAATCATTCGGCTTACGGGTGGGAACGCTGGGGCTCCGGCAGTAGGGCTGAAGCAGTGTCCCCCACAGATTAGTGGCTCAGCACTAGTGTTTGTTTTCTGAACTGGAAGCTCAGTGCTGCAGCAAAAGGGAGGAGTGGGGTGGACGAAATAAGGCAAATCGGAAGCTGATGATTTCATCATTACTGATAGTTTCTCCGTTTTCTTTTTTTTTAATTTTTTAAAATATATTTTATTGATTTTTTTACAGAGAGGAAGGGAGAGGGATAGAGAGCCAGAAACATCGATGACAGAGAAACATTGATCAGCCGCCTCCTGCACACTCCCCACTGGGGATGTGCCCGCAACCAAGGTACATGCCCTTCACCGGAATCGAACCCGGGACCCTTCAGTCCGCAGGCTGACGCTCTATCTACTGAGCCAAACCGGTCAGGCTTCTCTGTTTTCTTGAAATTGATCTGGAGAGATTTCAGTTTATGTGGAGGAATAACTTTCTAGTGGAACAAGATATTGAAAGTTACTAGATGTGTAGCCGTGAAGTGGACTCATCTGTAGACTTCGAGAGAGCTCTTCAGGGAAGACGCCATCATCTGTGGCCTGTTGGTTTGTCTGGAGCAGGGGTGGGCAAACTTTTTGACTCGAGGGCCACAATGGGTTCTTAAACTGGACCGGAGGGCCGGAACAAAAGCATGGATGGAGTGTTTGTGTGAACTAATATAAATTCAATGTAAACATCATTACATAAAAGGGGACGGTCTTTTTTTTTTTTTTTTTTTTTTTTTTAGTTTTATTCATTTCAAACGGGCCGTAGTTTGCCCACGGCTGGAAGGTCAGGGGCCCGGCAACCTCTTTATCAGCGGTTTTCATTTAAGTAGTAACAGAGCTCCCTTATGTGTCTAGCCTTGAGAGAGGATGTGGCTGGTGCTCCCAAACTTTGAGGAGCTCAGAGTCAGAGACCCACAGACTGTGGAAGGCCCTTAGAGGTCAGCACTCTACCCTCACTCTGCCAGGCACACGGAGGCCCAGAAAGGTGACTTGCCCAGGATGACGCCGAGAGTGGCAGACTCTCGACTGCAGGCTCGACCTCTTTACTCCCAGGGTCATATTTTTCCATTCGACTGTTGTCGAAAGTGCCTTGTAACCGTTAGAGAACAAACCCAGGCAATACATGATTAAGGGTAAGCTGAGTAATCCATTGCCATTTCATGTGGGAAGAGTTCATTGTTAACTGGAGTTATCTGGAACTGGGACAGATTTTGAAGAATGGGTATGGTGTGAGCATTATAAAAGAACCAGAAAAACCCAGTCTCTGTTCTGTGTTGTGGGGGAACATACATGAACAAACTCATGGTCTTCTGTCCAAGTGTGAAGCCTTTACATGTGCTCTCTGTTGGACCATGTGCACCCAGGAAGTCCCCTTGGTGAATATCAAAATAAAAGCCAGGCAGGGGTTGGGAGGTTGGGGGGTGGAAAGGGAAGTGGAGTTCAAGTGATTCACGGCGTTCTGAGTAGGCTTTGAAAGGTCATCACACATGTGAGGATGAGTCTAGATCGGGGGTGGGCAAACTTTTTGACTCGAGGGCCACAATGGGTTCTTAAACTGGACCGGAGGGCCGGAACAAAAGCATGGATGGAGTGTTTGTGTGAACTAATATAAATTCAAAGTAAACATCATTACATAAAAGGGTACGGTCTTTTTTTTCAATAGTTTTATTCATTTCAAACGGCCTGGATCTGCCCCGCGGGCCGTAGTTTGCCCACGGCTGGTCTAGATTTAGAGCTTTGAGTCTATGACAGGAGGGGCCCTTGTGGAGGTCTTGATGTAAGGAACCCGAGTCTCCCCATGCCTCTTGGCTGCTAGCCGTGAGTTCTTGGCTTTAATATTTGATCTCTTCTCACCCTCTATGCCAGTGGTTCTCAACCTTCCTAATGCCACGACCCTTTAATAAGTTCCTCATGTTGTGGTGACCCCCAATCATAAAATTATTTTCGTTGCTACTTCATAACTGTAATGTTGCCACTGTTATGAATCGTAATGTAAATATCTGACATGCAGGATGTATTTAGGCGACCCCTGTGAAAGGGTCATTCGACCCCCAAAGGGGTTGCGACCCACAGGTTGAGAACCGCTGCTATGCTTTGACGTTTCCTGTCCCTTTTTAGAAGATTGATGAAAGCAAAAGTAACGATCTTAACCATCTGCCACTTGAATAGGAGATTTATTACTTTCAACAGAAAGGGTGCTTGTTCCAACAGGAGAAGGGTATGCATCATCGAGGAAAGCCCGTGGCAGAGCATATACTCTGGTCACAGCTCTACAGTCAAGTTTGGGAGTGGGGTCCCTAAAGAGCAAGCAGCAAATGAGAGTTAGACGCCAGAGAGAGCAGTGGGAACAGGAAATTCAGTGCTTAGCTGGAGTTTGGAGCAGAGGGCCAGGTGCTGAGGCACCCAGTAAGGAGAGGGAGAAAAGGGAGGATGAGGCTAAAGAACCCAGAGGGCTCTGTAAACCCTGTTAAAGGAAGCAGACATCAACTCAAGAGCAACGGGGAGCATGCCTATCAAATTTAAGTTTTAGATCACTCTGATTGCAGTGTGGGCATGGATTCTGGGAGAGGGAGGATGAGAAACAGTGGAGTCGGTGAGACTCATTACAGGACTGTGGCAGTAGCTGAAGAGAAAAGGTAGATGGCCTGAACCTGCAGAGGCAGGACCGTGAATCACAATGTTGGCGCTCAGGGTAAACCACTCAAAATTGAATGCTGTAATTCAAGACATGGCTTGCAAACAGGTGTGAAATGGCGATGTGCCCTCCAATAGCTTCCAATTTAACTAAATATTCCTGATAACCAGGTGTAATTCTTCCTTCCTTTCTCTCTCTCTTTTCTTTCTCTCTTTCTTTCTTTCTTTCTTTCTTTCTTTCTTTCTTTCCCTTCCTTCCTTCCTTCCTTCCTTCCTTCCTTCCTTCCTTCCTTCCTTCCTTCCTTCCTTCCTTCCTCCCTCCCTCCCTCCCTCCCTCCTTCCCTCCCTCCCTTCTTTTTCTTTTCTTTTCTTTTCTTTTCTTTTCTTTTCTTTTCTTTTCTTTTCTTTTCCCTTCTTCTTCTTCTTCTCCTCCTCCTCCTCCTCCTCCTCCTCCTCCTCCTCCTCCTCCTCCTCCTCCTCCTCCTCCTCCTTCTCCTCCTCCTCCTCCTCCTCCTTCTTCTTCTGTAAATCCTCATGGGAGGATATTTTTCCATTGATTTTTATTTACTTTTATTTTATATTAAAATATTTTTATTGATTTCAGAGAGGAAGAGAGAGGGAGAGGGGGAGAGGGGGAGAGAGAGAGAGAGAGAGAGAGAGAGAGAGAGAGAGAGAGAGAAACATCAATGATGAGAGAATCATTGATCGGCTGCCTCCTGCATGCCTCACACTGGGGATCAAGCCTGCAACCCAGGCATGTGCCCTGACCAGGAATCGAACCTTGACCTCCTGGTTCATAAGTGGAAGCTCAACCACTGAGCTGCTCCATTGATTTTAGAGAGAGTGGAAAGGAGAGAGGGAGGGGAGAGGGAGAGGGAGAGAGAGAGAGAGAACATAGATTGGCTGCCTCCTACACGCACCCAACCTGGGATCTAGCCCACAACCTGGGCATGTGCCCTGACGGGGAATTGAACTAGTGACCTTTCAGTGCATGGGACGACACTCAACCAACTGAGCCACACTGGCCAGGGCAAGGAAAACTTTTGAGAGAAAAAGATTTTAAGGTTGTTTTTTTAATTGAAAGAGTAATACTTGTCATGATAAAATTCAAACAGCCAAAGATATACAATGAAAAGTATGTCTCATTAGCCAGATTCAAACACTTCTAATATTTCCTATGTGTTCTTCTAGAAATTTTTTGTAAATTTAAGTTTAAATTTAATTATTTTACTAAAATAAGTGTTAACATATTTAATACTTTTATTTTTATAAATGGGAACACACTGTACACCCTGCTCTTCCCTTTCACTTAACATTATATTTTGGCAGTCTTGCTACATCTACTTTATTCTTTTTAATGATAGCTTAATAGTCCATTAAATGAATGTGTTATAATAATTTATTTAAATTAGTTTCCAAACTGATGGACATTGGGGCTGTTTCCAATTTTTGGTACTTGAATTAGATTTTTAAATAAGAGAAGAAACATAAATTAATTAAGAAAGAATTCTCGGTGGTAAAAAAAAAAAAAAAAGGTTTATACATAAACAGGGACCCCTGGTGATCAGGGAACTACTTACTCTTGACTTGCCTAAGTCTTAGGGTGACCGTATTTATGAGGGTGGAAGTGGGAGAGTAATGGGTGTTTCTGCAGACCTTTAAGTCTGTGTAGAATTGGGATGTGACTTAAGAATGGGGTATTTCTAACAGGGATGGACTGAAGCTGGCCATAACACCTTCTTCACCAATTAAAGATATTTCTGGGGAGGATGCTCCACAGCTGTGAACACTGGCGATACTCCCCTGCCGTAGAAATGCCTTCTTGCCCATCCATGGTTGCCACCCCATTGTGTCCTCAATAGACTTGCTGTCTTTTTTTTTTTTTTTTTAAATATATTTTATTGATTTTTTACAGAAAGGAAGGAATAGGGATAGAGAGTTAGAAACATTGATGAGGGAGAAACATTGATCAGCTGCCTTCTGCACACCCCCTACTGGGGATGTGCCTGCAACCAAGGTACATGCCCTTGACCGGAATCGGACCTGGGACCTTTCAGTCTGCAAGCCGACACTCTATCCACTGAGCCAAACCGGTTAGGGCGACTTGCTGTCTTATGCCGTATTCAGAGACATGGAGTATTTGTAAAAGCCAGAATATAATATTAATGGCTTGAATAGGAAGTTGTGCCAGGGAGGAATGAGAAATGGGCCGTTTGTGTAAGGCTACCATTCACTAGTTCCTCCTTTTCCTTAAAACACACTTTGTCCTCCCCCATGGATGTTGAAAGAGTTAGTTTCAAATGCAGCCATTTGCCAGTTGCATGATCTTGGGACAGTCTCCACATGCCCAAGTTTCAGTTCCCCCATCGGTGAAACAGGCATACTGACTCCCGGTTGGTGGAAGTGTTGGGAAGATTTAATAAACCAATGCCTGTGAAAGGGCCTGCGTTTCATTTTGCTTCTTCCCAAGGCCTTGCTGGAATGGAGTTTGTAAGGCAATATGGGATCCAGCTCATGGCAGTGAGGCCTTTTCTGCTCTCTCTTGGATGTGCCTGCCAGTGTCAGCCTCCCACAGCCTCAGCCTGTGTGCTTGCTTGGAACCAGTCCTGAGAGTTCCTCCCTTTAGGAAAATATTACCAAGTTTCTTTACATTTGGGAGAAAGGCAAGTGAACAAATGTTTACAAAGACAAATATTCAATTTTTTGTTCAAATTTGCAAATTTGGATACTTAATGATGGCATGATGACACCTGTTACTCAAAAGTTAGTAAATCGTGATGACGCTTGTAAAAAAATGGGAGAAAGAAGCCACACATACATGTGTGTAACTCCCACCCCCCACATCAGTAAATCGTTGCATTTTACATTCCTATGAATAACTGAGATTTCCTTGGCATGTTAATCTGTAGGAAATGATAGGCGACAGTGTTGGAGTAGATCATCAGAAAATGTCAAGTAGGCTACAGTGTCATATTACTTTGATGTCACTGCTGGGCATTGCTTTGGTCTTTTCCTTATTAACAGATAGAGTCACTAGATCATATTTCAACATGATGTTAAAAAAAGAAGAGAATTTGTAATCATTTCCTTTGTAAACAGCACATTTCTTGTTTGATAATAAGAATTTTGCTTCCTTCTGTCCTCTTGCTTTTTTGAGGCCATGATTGGTTGTTGGTCTACTCAACCTTCTCCATTCCACAGGGCAACTGTGACCTGAAGCAGACTGGAAAACGTTGAGAACAAAGATTAAACAGTGTGCCAAGGGCACTAGATTTGGAACTTAAAGAAAGAATAAAACTCCCCTGTATAGTGAAGAATTAACTTTACCCAAAGAGAGATTTGGCCTTTGCCCTCAGCTGCTGGAAGGTGATCTCTAGGCCCCGAAAATGTCCTACCTGACATGAGTGTCTTTGTTTGCCTGGTGGGGTCTGGCCATTGGACAGTGTAACAATATGACGTATGATAGGGAACATGCCATATCAGTTCCGACCTCCACTGGAACTGGAGGCCATCTGGGACCTGAACTTGGGACTGGTGTCTGAAGTGAGGACAGCCTTATGGAGGACTGTGCCCTTGACCTGTGAAGTTTGGCCTAACTCTGGCAGTTGGTGTCAGACATCATGGCATTTCTCAAAACCTGAATTTGGATTAAGATCTTGGCACTTTCTAGCTTGGTTACTTCTCTCTGCTTCAATTTTTTATCCTTAATTTGGGGGTCATTGTTAAGATAAAAAGACAAACAAACAATGTGTGTAGAAACTATTAATAGCAAATAAGAATATGCTATTTAAAAACTGTAATGGGCCATCAAAATATATTAATGTTATTACAACAGAACTAATTGGTAGGCGGAGGTGTGAGTAGGTTAGGTAATCATATTTAATCACTCATTACACAAAAATTATCGAGTTTGTATTATGGACTGAGTGCTGAGGAGATAATAGCGAACAAGTCAAGACCTGGCCCCTGTGGGGCTTATATTTTACTTAGGGAGAGAGAGAATAAAAAGGCAACCGAGACCAATAATTAGACTGGTAATTGTTGTGAGGAAACCGAATAGAGTGATGTGGTCGGAAGCAATTCCATGGAAGGGGAGCTCCTTAAGACAGAGTGATCAGTAAAGAGCTCTCAGAGGAGCTGACATTTGAGTAAATGTTTTAAGGAAGAGAATTAGAGTGTATTTTAGGCAGCAAGGCACAGGCCCTGAGGTGGGAGAGGTTGGTGTGTTTGAAGAACAGAAAGGAGGTCTCTGTGGCTGCATTAGCACAACAGAAGGTGCGTGGGTCAGACGATGAAGGGCCCTATTTACTAGGGAAAGGAGTTTGGCGTTTTATTTTAAGAGGGACGTGAAATTTGGACGGTTTTCAGTAGGCAAGTGACATGAGGTGCTGTAAGAAGACATCCCAGTGCTTCATGGGGAAGTAGGGAGAGAGGTCAGCAGGAGACTATGCAGACGATTCCCATGGGGGCCTGGCAGAGGAGAGACCAAGAAATGGTCAGGTTCCAGATATACTTTCAAGGTAGAGCCCAAGAGACTTGCTGATGGGTTAGATATTGGCGCTGGGGAGGGCGAGAGGAAGAAAGGTGTGTCAGTTGGGTCCTCTGGGAAGCAGGTGTTGAGGAGTCAGGCGTGTGAGAGGTATAAGAGGGGGTAACGCCTGTGAAAGGAAAGGGGAGAGGAAGCAGGAATGGGCAGGGAGAGCCCCAGCTTGAAATGCAGATACCATCTTGGGCAAACCATTGGGAAACTCCAGAGCAAAGAAGTCTCATGAGAAGAGTTCCTATTGGGCAGAAATAGCCAGGCCCTCGTGACCCCTCACTCTGCTCTCAGTCATTGGCTGAGAAATGGAGACAGTCCTGAAGGTGCTAACAGCTGGAGGCTGACAGCTCTCTGCAGTTCTTGCAGCTGATGAGCAAGTTCTTTCTTGAAGACAGACCAAGTGGGGCAGCTCCCTGACTACTATAGCCACCCCGTACCTATTGTAGATCCACCATGTGGATCCACTTCTCCATACACGTGTGAGGGGTAACTCCTCCAGGATTCCAGTGCTCGCTCTCTGTAGGGACTTAGAGAGCTCCAGAAATGACCACAGGCTGTGCTGTGCTTGGTCTTGGCTGCACCTGGTAACCATTACCTGCTCTAAATTCCACTCTCCCCTCTGCTAGAGATGATTCCACTGTCACCTCTGCTGGTCCTAATGGCTTACCTGGTGGCGTGACCCAAACCCTTATTCTTTTTTCTTTTTTTTCCCCTGCAAAAAGCGTTATTGTTTCATTTGGTCCAATGCCGGGGAGAGGCTTCAAGTGGTTAACAGAATGGGGGTCCGGGGAGAGGCCTCAGGTGGTTAACAGAATGGCGGTCGGGGAGAGGCCTCAGCTGGTTAACAGAATGGGGGTCCGGGGAGAGGCCTCAGGTGGTTAACAGAATGGGGGTCCGGGGAGAGGCCTCAGGTGGTTAACAGAATGGGGGTCCGGGGAGAGGCCTCAGGTGGTTAACAGAATGGGGGTTCGGGGAGAGGCCTCAGGTGGTTAACAGAATGGCGGGTCGGGGAGAGGCCTCAGGTGGTTAACAGAATGGGGGTCCGGGGAGAGGCCTCAGGTGGTTAACAGAATGGGGGTCCGGGGAGAGGCCTCAGGTGGTTAACAGAATGGGGGTCCGGGGAGAGGCCTCAGGTGGTTAACAGAATGGGGGTCCGGGGAGAGGCCTCAGGTGGTTAACGGAATGGGGGTCCGGGGAGAGGCCTCAGGTGGTTAACGGAATGGGGGTCCGGGGAGAGGCCTCAGGTGGTTAACAGAATGGGGGTCCGGGGAGAGGCCTCAGGTGGTTAACAGAATGGGGGCCCGGGGAGAGGCCTCAGGTGGTTAACAGAATGGGGGTTCGGGGAGAGGCCTCAGGTGGTTAACAGAATGGGGGTTCGGGGAGAGGCCTCAGGTGGTTAACAGAATGGCGGGTCGGGGAGAGGCCTCAGGTGGTTAACAGAATGGGGGTCCGGGGAGAGGCCTCAGCTGGTTAACAGAATGGGGGTCCGGGGAGAGGCTTCAGGTGGTTAACAGAATGGGGGTTCAGGGAGAGGCCTCAGCTGGTTAACAGAATGGCGGGTCGGGGAGAGGCTTCAGGTGGTTAACAGAATGGGGGGTCGGGGAGAGGCCTCAGGTGGTTAACAGAACGGGGGTCCGGGGAGAGGCTTCAGGTGGTTAACAGAATGGGGGTTCGGGGAGAGGCCTCAGGTGGTTAACAGAATGGGGGGTCGGGGAGAGGCCTCAGGTGGTTAACAGAATGGGGGTCCGGGGAGAGGCCTCAGGTGGTTAACAGAACGGGGGTCCGGGGAGAGGCTTCAGGTGGTTAACAGAATGGGGGTCCGGGGAGAGGCCTCAGGTGGTTAACAGAATGGGGGTCCGGGGAGAGGCCTCAGGTGGTTAACAGAATGGGGGTCCGGGGAGAGGCCTCAGGTGGTTAACAGAATGGGGTCCGGGGAGAGGCCTCAGGTGGTTAACAGAATGGGGGTCCGGGGAGAGGCCTCAGGTGGTTAACAGAACGGGGGTCCGGGGAGAGGCTTCAGGTGGTTAACAGAATGGGGGTCCGGGGAGAGGCCTCAGGTGGTTAACAGAATGGGGGTCCGGGGAGAGGCCTCAGGTGGTTAACAGAATGGGGGTCCGGGGAGAGGCCTCAGGTGGTTAACAGAATGCGGTCCGGGGAGAGGCCTCAGCTGGTTAACAGAATGGGGGTCCGGGGAGAGGCCTCAGGTGGTTAACAGAATGGGGGTCCGGGGAGAGGCCTCAGGTGGTTAACAGAATGGGGGTCCGGGGAGAGGCCTCAGGTGGTTAACAGAATGGGGGTCCGGGGAGAGGCGCAGGGAAGCCAGGCCCCAGGGAGGCAGCGGCCCCTCACCGGCCTCCGGGCTCAGAGGCGCCTGGCGGTGAGGAGGGGCCTTTGGGAGACACTCACCCGGCCCGGGGCGCAGGCGCGGGGAGGCAGGTGGCGGGGAGGCAGGTGGCGGGGAGGCAGGTGGCGGGGAGGCAGGTGGCGGGGAGGCAGGTGGCGGGGAGGCAGGTGGCGGGGAGGCAGGTGGGCCCGGCTTCTTGATGAGCGGCGCCTCCTCCCCGGAAGCGGTTCTGCAGGAGCCAGAGCGGAGGGTCTGCGGGGAGCGGGCCTGCGGGCCCAGAAGGGCCGGGCTCAGCTCCTCTCCGAGGCCAGGGCGGCTCGCATGGCGCCCTGAGCTGTGCCCGCTCCTCTCGGGCGGCGGCAGCTCGTCCTGGAAGAGAAGGCGCCCCCGCGCCGGTTTCACAGCTGAAGACGCCGGGCGCCCTCGTGCTTCTCCACCAACTCGAGGAGGACGCGCCCCCGCCCTCCGGGCCACCTCGTCCGGACAGAGGTGGGTGCGGGCGCGCAGGTGCGGGCTGGCCGGGCGGGCGGTCGACCGCAGCCTCCAGCCGGTGGAACAATTCCCACGAATTTGGGGGCTCACGGTTGTTCGGCAATAGGAGTGAAGGTAGAAAAAACCAGTGTGCTGGCTGGTCTCGGTGGTGGTTCTGAAGGTGGTTCTGACTGGAAAAGACAAGGGTGGTCGGAGACCACTGTTGAAACAAGAGAGACCCGGGACCACCAAGGCACTGTCCGAACCCTTACTCTTGAGGAGGTCTGACCCCTGAGAACCCCACCCATTCCAGACTGGGGCGCGCTTGCCATTCACGTCACAATTGGGCAACAGAGTGCCAAGAGGTGGCCCAATGAATGACCCGAGTTCCACACATACCCCTGCCCTGTTGTGTAGCAATTCTACCTCCTTTTGCTGACCAGGCTCAATGCCCCTGCCTCAGGCCCTGCTCAGTCGAAAGCTTGCCAGTCATGCTGTCTGTGGGCTGGAGCAGTATCCGAGGTGTGGCACACGTGTCTCCAGAACAGAGAGGTCCAGCAGACATTGTGTTTACTTCTTTGTGGATGCAGCAATTTGTCTTTTCTTTAAGGGGATGTCCTAGCACACCCCTGGCCACTGGACCCAAAAATCTTTACTGAAGGAGCAGCTACCTGAATCTTCATAGAGTTTTTGTCCCACCTTCTTGAGTGCATGTGTCTTACCAAGGCTTCCAGGTGCCGGTCACCTCTTGCTCTTTCTCCCCAATCGGTATAATGTCGTCGATGCAATGGGTCACAGTGATGTTCTGTGTGATGTCCAGATGGTCTAAATTAGTGGTAGCCAACCTTCCGGACCTCACGGACCACCAGTGGTCCGAGGACCAGTGGTTGGCGACCACTGGTCTAAATCTTTTCTGAATGTATCATGACATAGATTGGGAGAGTTACTGGAGCCTGGGGAAAAGCTAAATGCTGTTGTTCCGTTCACGTGAATGCTGTTTCTAGAGCCTCTTTTCTGATTGGAGTAAAGAAGAATTCATTGGCTATATGTCGTGTACAGTACTTGAAGTCATATCTGTATGTTCTAGCAATGCGATCACCTCTCACTGAGCTGACAATAGCCAGCAGTCCTTCTCCAGGATCCATCCGTTTTCTGCAGGGGCCACACTGGTGAATTAAACAGACGAATGATAGAGTCCACTATCCCTGCATCCTTGAGATCTTTAAGGGTGGCGTTGATTTCTGTCTTCCCTCCAAAATGGGATATCATCATTTTATTTACCATCTTGTCTGGGAGTTAGGGGAGTGGAGAGAGAGGCACAATTTCATAGGTGTTGAAATGACCTTCCCTACTTGCTAGCTCTTACCACATAAACCAATGACCCAATGTGGGGCCTTTCCTAACTGCAAAATATATTATACATCCCAGTTACACATTCAGGGGCTGGGGCAGTGACTACCAGGTGGGGCCGTGGACCCAGTGGATCTACTTTAAGAGGGATTACAGCCAAGACTCCATTTTGACCTGGCTTATATCTTATATCCCATCCTAATGGGGGTCCACAGTGACGTTTCAGGTCTCTGAACTCAGTGTCATTTCAGATCCAGTGTCCTACTGGATGTTCCCCTCCCCTAGTTTACAGTCACCAAGTAAATGGCTGTGAGTCCCCATGGGAGAAAGACTGGTGGAATTAATACAGTATATACTTGGTGAGGTAGTGCAGGGTCCTTCCTTCGGGGACTCAGCCACGGTTTTATTCAATATATTTTAGATCTGAAAACAATCTCAGGTCTAGAATTGGGCAAGGGATCATGATTTTTTAAAAAGTGTTAAAATATTTTATTTTTAACTGGTAAAAAACACACAAAATTGATCACCTATAACCATTTTTAAATGTGCAGTTCAGTAGTGTTAAGTATATTCACAATGTTGTGCATCCCAGCTCCAGAAATTTTTATGAATTTCACTACTTTAAATATATCATATAAGTGGAAATATACAGTATTTGTCTTTTTGTGACTGGCCTACTTCCCCTAACGTAATGTCTACAACGTTCATTCATCTGTAGTATATAACAGGATCTCCTACCTTTTTAAGGCTGAATAATATTTCATTGTATATGTTCCATATTTTGTTTATACATTCACCCTTTATTGGATATTGGAGTTCTTCCACTTCTGATCCATTGTGGATAATGCTGCTATGAACATGGGTGTGCAAATATCTCTTCAAGATCCTGCTTTCAATTCTCTTGGAAATATGCCAGGAGTGGGATTACTGCATCATGTGATAATTCTGCTTTTATAAGGAGCTGCCATATTGTTTTTTAAAGTGGCTGCACCATTTTACATTCCCACGAACAGTACACAAGCATTCCAATTTCTCCACATCAAGGAATATAATCAAGTGCTCAGCCTCCTACTCATCCAGTCTTGCATTCTTTTGATTATATATCAAACTACGCTCTCATGTGCTGCCCATTTATTTTATTCCTCGGGACATTGTGTTCTATTAACCAGCTCAGATCTCTGTGGGTCAAGCTCCCTTGGCTGGCCCTTCAACCAGGCTGGTCATTAAGATAATTTGACTCTTAGCTCCTATTATTGCTGCCTTCTCTCTGTTGATGGTGATGAGTGCTCTGAACAATTCTAGCTCTGTGATTACCTCTCCTGCCTTCATCCCTGGCTTGAAGAGGTGAGCCACCTCTGAACTTAGTGATATTGTTATTGATTTCAGAGAGAAAGGGGGGGGGGGAGAGCGAAATATCAGTGATGAGAGAGAGAATCATTGATTGGCTGCCACCTGCACAGCCTCACTGGGGATCAAGCCTACAACCTGGGCATATGCCCTGACTGGGTTTCGAACTGTGACCTCCTGGTTCATAGGTAGATGCTCAGCCACTGAGCCACTCCAGTCTGGCACCCCTGTCACTTTTTAGGGAGGAGCCTTTGCATTGTCTTTCCTGGGGGCAGGTGTTGCTAACTCTTAATGGGGAAGGGGGGCCATCTTTGTATGGAAAACCAAAATCATCAGGGACACTCACAATCCAAGGTTGCCAGATGTCCCATGCCAGGCATTAGGGTTCCAGTCTAGGTTTTCTCAACCAATGCCCTGACCTTGGCATAACAGATCTCCCTTGGCTGAAGGTCCCAGCTACCTGCCTCAGGTGACAGTCTTTGAAGCTCTGCAACTGTATTAATTTCTGAGTTGGATCTTCATTTACTGCTTTCCTACTGCAGGAGCTAAGGACCTCTTTGTAAGCTCCCAAATAAGCCTCTGGCTTTCACACTCAGTTTCAATTGTTTGGTAAATTATCTGGTAACTGCTTTTCCTTCTCTCTCTGGAAAATGCCAGTGCAGTTTAGCAGCAATCAGCCAACTCCATTGTCCTTGGATGAGTTGTTCCCCTGTACTTTCCAAATGCCTGAATAATTCACTGGCCAGGGTGGGCCTCTCCATCAGCTCATTCTCCTAAGTTACCACCTGGTGAAAAGTTTTTTGGCTGGGGACCATTTCTATCTCTCTATTATTTTTCCTTCCGAGTTTGTAAATTGAATGGTTCCTTCTTTAGTTCCTTTCTCTTGCAGTACCTTATCCTTTACAGCTAAGAAAAACTTATTGGTACTTTCAACATTCTGTCTGGAAATCTCCTTGACCACCTCCAACAAGTTCATTAGCTACTTTTTCTATTTTCCAAGTACCACAGGTAATGGTTTCATTCCCCCACTACATAACTCAGTGACTCTTTCTCCAACAATTTCCTCCCCGCTCGTCCAGCCTCTACTAATAGTCTCCTTGCTGCCTGGTCCCAATGCCAATGTCATGTGCTTTATGGCAATATCCCATTTCCATGTACCAATGATGGTTTCTTCATGACGCACAATTCTGTGGATTCATTGGATGGCTGGTCGTCTTGTCTTGTCTGTTGTGCTGCATTCAACTTGTGTTTGCCTGGAGGCTTGGATGTTGGGGTAGTTTCGTGTGGTTTCAGGGCCTCTTTCCCCACGTGGACTCACATCCTCACGGATGTCAGTTCAGGCCCTTACATGCAGCTGGATTTTAAGCTGGTCAGCGAGGAAACGGCAAGGCCTCTTAGGGCCTAAGCTCCAGAACTTCCACAATGGCCTATATCCTAACACTTGGTCAAAGCAAGTCCAGTTTCAAATGGTGGTTGGAGAAATAGCAATGCCTTTCAAGTGGGAGGAGCAGTAAACTCACATTGGAAAAGAGCATGCAGGGAGGTTGATTCATTGGGGACCATGATTTAAGGGTCCACTTTACTGTGTTAAGTTGAAGATGCTTGCTAAATACCCAGGCAGAGATGTCAAATAGACACTTGGCTGTGACTTGATCCCAGGGTGGGGTTCAGGCCAAGGAAGTAAGTTTGGGAGTCATCAACATATAGACCTAATGCTTATGTGGATCTTCCTGCCCTCCAGGTTCCCGATTCCTACCTAAGTCTGGGCTGTGGACGAGGCCGAGTGCTTGCGGCCTCTGCAGCCAGAGCTGGGTGGAGGCTGGGGGTAGAAGAACGTCATGTTCTTGCGGTGGCTCCACTTCCCCTTTGGGCATAGAGCATTCCACTGGCCCTCCCCCCTGCCTCCCATCTCCATACAGCCACAGACTGAGGGATGAGATGAGGACAACTGGCCTGCACGCGGAAGACGTAGGACGGGAAACCATTCTCTGCCTTATTTCACCACCTAACAAAGAAACCCAGAAAAATGGACTCCAAGGCACATGGCCCTATTTCACTTTCTTTTCGTTGTGTTGCATTTGCTGCTGGGTAGGATAGCTTTGCAAAAGCAACCAGATTCCCCTTGCTACCAGTTCCAACCATTTCCTCTCACTATGACACAGTTATTTGAGCACCACCCCAAAGTGTCCGACAGTACTTTGTTACCCAAACCTGATCACCCCTAGTTTACATTTTTCTGTATTTCTTGGGAGGAAGGAGTCATTTGCTGTCATGGACAAGCAGGAATGAGGTTGAATCTAGTATTTCTGAAAGAAAGATGATTTCAGAACTCTTCCAAGCCAGCAGGAAAGACAGGGGAGATAGCCCCAACTTGTCCAAAGAAAGAAGCAAAGAGGAGGAAGGATTAGGAGTTGGAGACTGATGCAGATCAAGAGTTCTAGTCTTTGTGAAAATGGAAAGTGTCTATGTCCCTCATTTTTGTAGCTGCACCAACCTTTACCCTCCTAATAGCCCAGGAAGAGCTGGGAGTCTGTATTCCCCAAGAGTTCCCCAACCTTAACACAGCTCTCCCACACTTATTAATTCTCCAAGATCCTATTTTTAAACTGGTCCTGCTAATTTTTGCATTCTCTCCATGCAGGCAAGGAAACCCAGGGTTGGACTGGGGTTGGGGTTCGGCATGTACAGGAGTTTCTGGCTCCTTCTCTCCGTCCCTGGTTGAGCTAGGTTGCACTAATTGACCTCGAGGGTCTCCGCTGTGCTAAGTTGGGTGTTTGTTAGATCTCGTTAAGCTTGTAATTAGTGCAGAGAATCTAGGTCAGAGGGAACTGGTTGGAGTGATGGTCTCAAGGGGCAAAAATACAGGCAGGGAATAGCAAACAGGTTCCACATTCTGTGGGTGGGGTGAGCCAGGGACAGAGAAGGGTGGGACTGGTGTCATGCACTCAGACAAATAGACACATGCAGAAAGGCATTCAAATGTGTGTGTGTGTGTGTGTGTGTGTGTGTGTGTGTGTGTGTGTGTGTGGTGTTCCCTCCCGTATTTACTCGGGTTGCTTTCCAATCGCTCCATATATGGTGTGGCTCTAGACCGAGCTGGGGATTGGCTGCTGTTGTTGGGAGACCGGGAGGTAGGAAGAAAGCAGAGAAAGAAATGAACCAGGCAAAGGAAGGGGGTGAGAGGAGGGAGGCAGCTGTAGTCGAGACCTGAGGATGCAGAGTGGGGCTGGGTCTGCTTGCCTGTGAGGTTTAGGAAAAGGAGAGGGGCTTTGGGACTGGATTTGTTTGTGGGGAGAATGAGGCAAAATTTACTGCTGGAGAGGGGTCAGCGCTCTAGGCTTAGCACAGCTTGGCTCCTGAAGGCTGGAGCAGGAGTTAGAGAAACTCGTTGGGCCTCCCCCGCTTTTCTTTTCACCCTGAACAACCCATAACAATGCTGTGGAAATAGGGAAATCGCATGCAAATTGACTCATCAGTTTTCCAGAGCAACACCTCAGGCAGTCTTCCTGATGGAGCAAGGCCTGGACTGTTCCCCAGACCCGTATCTGTCCCCCCAACCACCTCCTTAACAATTTAAAGAGGAAGAACAAGAAAAGTTGAGGAAATGCCACTGCAATCTGAAATGGCATGCAGTTCTTTCCCTGTCTCTACCTCTCACCCCACTTGAACTCTCTGTCCTGGATTTCCTCATCGCCCCATCCTAGGGCCCCCCAAAAGGTTTTCCCTTCTCCAGTTCAACTGTGTAAGAATAGAATGTAACAAAGTTGTTGGGAGGAAGCGCAGGGGCGGGGGGGGGGGGGGGGGAGAAAGAATAAATATTCATCCTGAAAAATGTCTACTGGCAACTCTATAGTAGGCAAGTTGCCCACATCCCCCCCACTCCATCTACCCATTTACCCCAGAATATGGTGATTTGGAGGAAGTAAAGAAACCACTGCAGGTAAAGACATTGGAGTGAGGAAGGAGAGGTGCTGGGTGTGTGTTGGGGGGGGGGGCCTAGAGTGACAGCATTATCGTCCCCAGTCAGAGTGCCCATGCTCACTCCTTGTTAACAGAAATCATGGCAGCACCACCATCAGGGTACACCTGAAGCTATTTTTCTGGCGGGAAGCTTGGCTTTGTGCTCAGCCCTGAAATTCTTTCTGCCTCTGGCCCTCAGCACAGTTCCTGGCACTCTCGCCTTGAAGAAGGGGGGGCTCTGGGCAGAGCCTGTGGACTGGATCAGTTCCCGGACTAGAACAAAGTGACAGTGATTAACCCCTGCCCCAGGCCACATTCCAGTCGTACTCCCGCCACCTGAGCTGCCTCTTCTAGCCACTGAGTCACGCTGATAGCAGCAGCTGCAGCAGCCACAGCTGCCCCTCACCGAGCGCCAGAGGCCATCTATCAACAGCCAGGCATTTCCCATAGGTTGTCTTTACCCATCCAACAACACCTCTCCATTTGCAGATGAGAACACTGACTCTCAGAAAGCTTGCGGCCTGCCCGGAGCCTCATAACTAAAGTCAGAATTTGAACCCACATCTGTTTGGCTCCAAAATTGGGCTCATTTTGCCACCTTGTGACCTGGTTCTGGTGCCTGAAGACCCCAGGAGCTCAGTGCCCAGCTCTTGGTGGCCCGGGGTCCCCAGTCTTTCTTTCTTTTTTAATTCTTTATTAGTTAAGGTATTACAAATGTGTCCTCATCCCCCCATTAAATCTCCATCCCAGTCTTTCTTTTCTGCTTCCCCTCACCTGTCATTCTTCTTTCCAGTGTCTCCTGCATCCTCTAGCTCCCTTGGGAGCCACAGATAATTGACATGTTGAGCTATACATGCCATTCTTGCTTACGTCTTTTTCTTCATTATGTGGGAGCGACAAAGGAGGAAAGAGGGAACATAAAATTCATACAAAGATGGAGACTTATGTAAAGAAAGTATCTTTTTCATTGTTGTTAATCCTCACCTGAGGGTATTTTTTCCATTGATTTTTAGAGTGTGGAAGGGAAGGAGGGACAGAGAAACATCAACGTGGGACACATCGATTGGTTGCCTCCTGCACCCACCCCAACTGGCGCTGGGGATTGAACCTGCAACCCAGGTACATGCCCTCGACCGAGAATTGAACTTGCAACCCTTTGGTGGCAGATGCTCTAACCACTGAACATGCCAGTCAGGGCAAAAGTATTTTAACCTAGACGTCCAATGTTTGTGACAAGGGCCTGCTGTCCATGCTTAGAGTTTAGGAAAGTGACGCCTGCTTGGAGGACAAAGTCTGGAGACCCAGATTCCCTCACCTGCTGCCCCGGGAGACTCTGGGGATGACTTGTAGGTGGCACTCTGGTGCACTCCTCCCCACTGTAGGCATATGTTCCCAGGGAAGAGACTAATGTAGAAAACTACAGGCCAGAGCCAGGGAAATCATGACTCTGAGTGGCAGAGACTAAAAGCAGAACTCTCTTCCTAGAGATATTTTAACTTGGAGAGACTCCCCATCTTGCTTACACGGGTTGTGGGAGTGATAATGTCTGAGCAGAATGGGAATCGAAGGGTCTGTGTTTCATCCACAGGTTTTACCTTCTTTCCCTCCTACCTTATCTTCCTGAATGTCAGTCACATTGGGGCAGCCTCATAGCCAGGACCTACCAGCCATTGTCCCCATTTTCGCCCCCTTCTCCCCTCCCATCCCTAGTGAAGCTCTCGGTCTTGGCTCTAGTGAGATCTAGGGAAGCAGACCAAGTGCCTTTCAACCCATTTACTTGGTCCATGAGGCTCTGTCCTTCTTTCCAAAAATCGCTCATTTCTCGCCTTCACAATCCACCTCTGGACCTAAACTCATTACTAAACCTGATCCGAGAAACTTCAGAGGAAAGAAGCAAACAAAATGAAACGAGTTGTGGAGGACCTGCCATAGGCCAGCATGCGAGGGAACTAGCTGGGAGGTGTGAGCATTGAGATGTTTTTCTAAAGTCGGGGCTTGATGAGTGTGGGGCGGAGGTTTAAGGAAGGAGGGGGAGGCTACAGGAAACCTAGCGTGGCCAAAAGAGGAACCTGGGCACATGTTTGGTTTTCCCCTTCATCCAACCTAGCTTGCATCACAAATCAGTTTCATTCTTAGTTTGGCTCTTCGATTGAGGTCAGCTGGCCCTGGTTCCTCTGTGCTAGGACCCTCTAGTCCAGTGGTTCTCAACCTTCTGGCCCTTTAAATACCGTTCCTCATGTTGTGACCCAACCATAAAATTATTTTCCTTGCTACTTCATAACTGTCATGTTGCTACTGTTATGAATTGTCATGTAAATATCTGATATGCAGGATGGTCTTAGTCGACCCCAGTGAAAGGGTCGTTCGACCGCCAGAGGGGTCGCGACCCACAGGTTGAGACGCTGCTCTAGTCAAATGACCAAACCCATCCCACCACCCACCGTATCTCTGAATCGGTGTTGGGAAGGGTTGTGGGAGAGGCAGGCAGGCAGCTCAATCTCAGTCGGGGCTCTCGCTGGGAGTGAGAAGCCAGTGTCTGACAGGGAGGATTTTAATCCCCCGATCCTCTCGGGCCCGGGATAAGTTTCACTTCTCTGTGCGTGGCCGGTGGCTCTGGCTTCCACATCCCTGGAGCTAGGGCTGGGCAGCTAAAATTTCACCCTCAGACTGAAAACTTGCAACCCACCCTCCAACTTAAAGCCTATACGTGACCTTGGGAGCATATTCCCCAGTCTCAGAGGGGTGGCGTGTGTGAAGGGTCAGACTGTGCCTTTGCTACCCTCTCTCTCTCTTCATCTGGGCAAAGCTTCCTAATGCTGCCCCAGGGGTCACCCCCTCCTCAAACCTGAGAGGGGGTACGGAAGGGAAGGGGGTTGGGAAAGGAAGGTTGCAGGAGGGCCGAGCATCAGCAAGAGCAACAAGTTTGATTGTGTTTTTGTTTTCTTTTTTTAACTGAGGTAAATAAAAAAGCTTTCTCCTGCAACACTTGGAGATCAGAGTCTGTGCCCCCACCCTCCCAAGTTCCAGACCCTGTCCCCTTCCTTCACATGAGGCTCTTCCGGTACTGGCTGTGCGGGGCAGTCTGTCTGAGGTGGGCGTCGGGGGTCTGCAGGTCCATCTGTCTGTAGAGGTCCCTCAGCTCCCTGACCTCCTGCAGCACCCGCTTCGCCTGGCTCCAGTTCGAAGACGCCTCTCCCAGCAGCCGCTCCGTCTTCAGCAGCAGCTGCTCGGACTCAGAATCGGGAGGAGACCGAGGCGGGTCCTTGGCCTTTCGCTTCCCGTCTCCCAGTCCCTGAACCTCCGCCAGCAGCTCCTGAGTCTTCTCCAGTTTCCTTGCTACCAGGTCCTGGATCCGGGACAGCTGCCCCGGGTGTGGGGGGGCGAGGGGTGGGGGCCCCTCGGCCCGCAGCTGGAGGGTGCAGGCTGGGGCCGCGTCCCGCTGAGACAGGATCTCCTCCAAGGAGGCACAGCGGCCTTTCTCTGTGGGGGTCAACTTCTTCGGTGCCTGGGGGGTGTAGGTGGCCCCCTTGCCTGGCTTTTCCCAAGGTCGAGGGGGGCCGCTGGCCCGGTCGGAGGAGGGCGGGATCCGGTCTGAGTCCGCTCTCCGCCGGCTGCCTGCGAGCTGGGCCACCGACTTGTCCAGGTCAACCCGAAAGCTCTCAGCACAAGAGGTCGGTTCCTCAGGGGAGGGGTCTTCCTCCTGGATCAGGTCCAAGGTCAGCATCCCGTCCGAGGTAGAGGTGGAAGCCTGGAGAGGGAGAGGCGGGGAGGGAGGGGTAAGCCATCGTCGGTGGGCATGCCAGGAGCGGCTGCCCGAGAGATGCAAGCTGTGCTCGCTCTTCTCCGCAGCAGCTTCCCTGATGAGAAGCCCGCCCTCCCGGCTGAGCCCTCTGGCTGCTGCCTTTGACACTGAGCTGGACTTCGTCCTTTTACTTTTCTGTGATGAAAAGCGATTTCTCATGCTTGTTTCCCACATTCCCCACTGTGCCAAGAGCTTCCTGCAAAGTGTCGTCTTCCTCTGCATCGTGGACTCCAGGCAGCGCGTTGGGTCTGACGCTCACAGGACGCCCCACACAGCACAGGACCTGCCTCCTGGGAGCCACACCCCAGCCCCTCTGCTACCCGGAACTCAGAACCCCTTGCCTTCCACCCAAACGTGTTCTCCTGTTTCTGGAATACTCTAACTGAGAAAGAAGTGCTAAGGGTATTCAGTGCCTCAGCGGCGTGGATGCAAACGTGGTTTCCCACACAGCAGCCCCTCACGGCAGGCGATTACTGCCCCACTTTACAGTGGGAGACACGCAGCTTCCGGGAACCAGAGAGTGAGCTGATTTGCAAAGCAGGGTTCCCACCCGGGTCTGCCCGACTCAAGAGCCTACGTTCCTCCTACCTGACTGCCCCTCCTCCTGGACGCAGAGAGAAGCGCCACTTTGTATGTTACTGAGGGGGTGGGGGGGGGGGTTGTTACTGTGATCCTTCCTCCTCTGAGCCTGCGGAACCTAACGCTGTTACCTGTCAGGACAGCTGGCCACCATATAAGTATAAGATAGTAACTTATACTGCCTTTGTCACTTTCCCCCAAAGGATGATGAATTTATTGAGGACAAGGACTTAGAACTCATAGTAGGTGCTGAACAAATATTTTGAACTGGAGGAGTCAGGCAGGGGGGTGGGGTAGAGGGACTGCCCAGCCTTTCACCTTGGAATCACAAATGCCTCCGGTGGGATCTCTGAGATACGGTCCTAGCTAAGATGGACTGACGCGGAACTGGCCCTTGGGCAATCTGTACTTTCTACGTCTGACATACCACGGCCATGAGGTGTCCCCGAGTCGGTGGGCGGCGGGAGTGTTGGATTTTTGCCCTGTCTCGAGTGGGGTGGGCGAGATAGCTGTCCTCTTCAACCGTGACCTGAAGAGAAGCACTGTGAGGCTATGACTGCTCTTCAGAGAATCTGTCCCAACCCCGCACCCCCTGAGGCCTAAACATGCCTGGGCTTGGAAATAGACCTACCCATGAACTGCTTCTGAGCAGATCTAAGGGCAAGGTTTACTGGATAGGAAGGGGCTCCTCAAGCCAGCCCAAGGCTGGCCCCGGCCTCACAGAGCGGGGGAGGGGGAATTAGCTAAAAGACTTAGAGCAGGGGTCCTCAAACTACAGCCTGCGGGCCACATGCAAATACAAATATTGTATTTGTTCCCGTTTTGTTTTTTTACTTCAAAATAAGATATGTGCAGTGTGCATAGGAATTTTTTCATAGTTTTTTTTTTAAACTATAGTCCGGCCCTCCAACGGTCTGAGGGACAGTGAACTGTCCCCCCATTTAAAAAGTTTGAGGACCCCTGACTTAGAGGGTACAAAGAGAAAAAGGGTTTTCGAAAGGGAGCTGGTGAGGGAGCAAGTAAACGGGGGTCGCCATAACCTTCCTTCTTTTGTGAGCCCCAGCAGCTCCCCCTGCTAGCGCCCCTCTCCCCACAATGAGCCCCTGACCTCATCCAAGATGCGGTTCTTGGCCCGGGTGATCGCAGCATTGAGGGCATTGATCCATGATTCCTTCTCTTCTGGACTCACTGCCAGGAAGATCAGGTTGGGTGCCTGTGAGGGAAGATTCTTGTTTCAGCGAGGGTTTTTAGAGGTGGTGTCTCACCTTGACAGTGAAGAAAGAAGAAATTATAGTCTCATTCTCTGAGACCCAGCTCCTGGAAGGAGAGAGAGTCTGCTTCAGAGTCATCCATAACTTAAAGAAACCAGCCTCTACCCCTGCAAAATGCCACAGTTTGCAAGCTGTTTTTAGAAAGGACCAAAGATGAGCTGAGAAGGGTCTTGGATATTAATGTGGAAATAATTCGAGGAGGTTTGCTAAAGGACAGTGCTAAAACAAAGGTTTTTAACTGTTTGAAGAAACAGAATGTGATAGGAGTGGCTTCCCTCAGCCAGGAGACATTAGATTCATAAATTCAACCACGTATCAGGATACAGGGAAAAGTGATTTTCTCCCAAGCGACGTGCGTGTGTGCCCGCATACGTGCGTATGCAAGGGAGAGGAGGGGGCAGAGAGAGAGAAATGACCTTTGTCTGAAGGCTGGCTTGCCTGGAGGGCAAGGAATGGCCATAATATTCTCAGGTTAAATAATAAAGGCTGACAGGAGAGCAGTAATCCAGGGCCTCTGAGCCAGGAGGCTGAGGGAGAGACCCTGGAGGGGACAGGTGTTCTCCCCCCCTGCCAGGCCCTGACCTCATTCAAGATGCGATTCTTGGCCCTGGGCGATAGCAGAGTTGAGGGCAGGGTTGTAATGCGTCAAAGGTGTGGAAACCCTGACCTGGTCAGTGTTCCTGTGGCCGTGGTGCAGGAAGAACATACCGTGTTCCCGGGCTGTTTGGAGTGGGCAAGAGTGAACTTGCTATGATTCTTCTTGCTCCTGCTCTTGGATTTCCGGAGCTCTTCACACTTCTCATAGTCACTCAGGTCAAACACCTCCTGGATATTTTTCTCATCTTTCACCTAAGGGGGGGCGTTGGAGGTGAGGTGAGGAAGATAAAATGACTTAGTCTCTTCCCCCCACTTGTTAGATCAGCCTTGGGGACAGAGGAAGCCTGAGAGGGAAGGACGACAGGACAGGAAAGGCCTATCCCACAAAGGCCGACAGTGGGGGACAGCGCTGGGGCAGCCACGTCCTGGACAGGAAAGGCCTATCCCACAAAGGCCGACAGTGGGGGACAGCGCTGGGGCAGCCACGTCCTGACTCCTCAGTGGGTTTCTGCTCAAGCTCCTCCTCCCGACTGTCCTCTGCCAAGCACCCCAGTAGGTCGCCCTTGTCCACGACTCCCACTTTGTCCTTCCTTCGAAGGACAGGCTTACACAGCTACCAGGTTCATCCTGTCATCCCCACGGAAGCACGGCCCGGAGAGCCCTGGACTGTCCAGCGGGAGGAGGTGACGGCAGGGCCTATGTCAGAGGGTGTCTGGAGGCCACGAAGGGCTGCCCCTGGCCTCCCCATCTCAGGTTTATGTTGTCCTGTTGTCGCTTTCTTTACCCTACGTGGCTCACTCCCCAACATATGCTATTATAGAGTCATCTACCTCCTTCATTTCAGGAGTTTCGTTCAGTTTGTTCAGGTAAGCTGAAAAATACACCTGTGGCTCCCAACCCTCCTTCCTCCCCTCACGTATTGTGCCGGCCCAACCTAGCTCTTCAGGCTTGAGAAGCCATTCCAATCTGCCACCTCTCTCCAGGCAGAGCTGCACTTACACTCTCCCTGGAGGACTGAATTCCAGACTTGGAAAAACGTATTCTGCCAGCTCTTCCCAGGATTGCAGTTTGAGAGCCCAAGCCCCCGTCCTGCCAGGAAGTTCTTCCTTGTGTCTAAACGTAGCCTTTCCTGAGTGCACTATCCATCTTGCACCCTGGTTCTACCCTTTGCAGATCTATCCAGCAGTTGGCTCTTAAGTCTCTTGCAAAACGTCTGACCAGAGACCACAATTCTATCGACATCCTGCAACCCCAACCAGCATTTTCCGAGTTCCACAAAGCAAATTCCATTAGCATTTCTTCCTTTTTAACCCTCTCGGGGTTTGTTCTTCCTGCCCCCTGAGGTGTTTCCCACAGCCCTGGGAGTCAGAAGCTGTGACTCAGGGGTTGTTTGGGCTTGTGAGAGGAGAGGAGACGTCGTTGCAGGCCCAGATGAAACAACCTGTGATCAGAACCCATTCGCCCTCTGCTGTTGGAGTCTGGGGTCAGCAGACCCTGGCAATGAGCTGGTCCCGGTTGTCTGGGAAGAGAGACCAGCACTTGTCTTGTTAAAACTAAACAAACAGATAAAAGTAGCTGCATCTCTTCCTTGGAAGACATCCGCTCTCCTTGACTGGAACTATTTCACAAGAGTCTCCGCTTGTCAAGCTCTGAAACAGGAATTGTGTGTGTGTGGCAGTGACTTCCTCTATCCTCTTGGTTCTCAACAGCCTTGAAGCAGGGAAGTGGTTCTCTCTTCTATCCCCCAGCCCATCTCTGGTCTTGCACCTGCCCATCCTTCTGACTTGCCGCTGGACGCAGGGGGCCGACGTCGGTGACGAGAGCCGATCACACAGCCCGTCAGGTGAACGGCTGCTCGGACATCCACTCCGTTTCTGCAGGGCTTGGCCCCTCCTGGGCTCTCCCTTTTCTAGGGCGTCCTGGCTTTGAGCTGGGAAGGGGTCAGAGGCCTTGAAGGATTATGGGTAGATGTACACAAGATGCTGGCAAGGAGCATCCAAGAACAATTCCCAGAAACATGGGCAGGGAGGCGGGATAAAGCATCGCTCCTTTTCTCCCCTCCTTCCTCAGAGCTGAGGCTATCAGCAAAGGCCAGAAATCTTGGAGAGGAAAGTGCTGGGTGTGTGTATGTAGCCAGGGGAAGAGAGTTACTTGTTCTGTTTTCCTTAGGGGAAGGAAGGGAAGGGAAGGGAAGGGAGGAGGGAAGGGAAGGGAAGGGAAGGGAGGGGGTATTCTGGCTGACTCCGCTGATAAGGAGCTCTGGAGGGCAGGAGACACATTGACAGAGATGAGCGCTTGGTAGGGTGGGGAGAGGTAGGAGATGGCTGACACAAGCGTTAGGACAAGTATATTCCAGGCCCCGGGAAGATGGACAGCTCCAAGACCCTTGTTCTCCACTGTACTGTTTCTCCCCCCTCTAAATCCCGAAGTCTCATTGATAATTACCCATCTAACAAACTTAACCCTTCCTTCCCCCCGATTCTTTGTCCTTGGCCCACAGAAAGGGATTTTCCCATGCTCGCCAAAAAAGATGCCCTGAACGGAATTCCCTCCACTACGAGGTCTCTCTCAGGTCTAGTTTCTGCTCCTGTACAGCAGCCCCATGACCACAAGGTGCCCTTTGACTGAAAATGAAAGGGAAAAAATTAACAACAAATAATAGAAGGATTTCTTTGATGGAAACAGCTGTGGGAGTCTCTGCCTTTATGAGGGGAAGAACCAAAAAAGCCTGTTGCAAATTCTAGGGGAGGGAGGGAGGAATTTTCTTACATTAACGCGTAACTTACAAACATTCTACTTGGCATTTCTTTTTAAAAATCTTGAATCTACTTGTTCTGGAGCTTTTGGGAACCTCTGACAGGTTCACCTTTAATAGCCCATTGCAGCATGGAAACTGGCTCCAAAGAAGAGTAATAGCAATCGGCTTGCTCTCCCTTTTCCTAGCCCTTCTCGGGAGGGGGCAGTTGGCCCCATGACCAGTCAGATGCTCCTGACTCACAGGACACCGCACACCCTAGGCTGAGGTCATTCCATCCTTTCCCATCACTGTACCCCTTCCTCCCCAAACAAGGCTCAGCCATGTTCTTTCACCCCCAGGCTTTGTTCTTTGGACAAATACAAACAAGAAAAACATCTTGTTCCTTCTGCCCTTTCACTGTCCTCAGGTTCTCTGACGTGGGGGAAGCCCTCCCTGATGGCTCACTGCAGTTTCCTGCCATTATGAAGTTCGGGGGCGACAGGAGATACTTTGACACTTGCTTTTTTTTTTAACTGGAAAACCCGCTAAATTGTGCAATAACGTTCTGTAGGATTGGAGTTGGGCAGAGGGGACCCTTAAAAATAAATCCTCTTGCCTGGCGGGTGTGGGTCGGTGGTTGTGAGCATCGACCTATGAACCAGGAGGTCACGGTTCGATTCCCAGTCAGGGCACATGCCTGGGTTATGGGCTTGATCCCCAGTGTGGCGCATACAGGAGGCAGTCGATCAATGATTCTCTCTTGTCACTGATGCTTCTCTCTCTCCCTCTCCCTTCCTCTCTGAAATCAATAAAAATATTTTAAAAAAATCCTCTTGTCAAAGTCTTCTCGCACCTCACTCTCTCACCAAGTTCTCAGCTGGCTGTAAGCAGCAGGGTTAGCCACCCGAAGAGGGGTGTCCTTGGCCCCAGCACCCCTTGTCTCAGTGGTTGTTCGGTTCAGATGAGTCTACAGGACCGTGTGTGGCTGTTTCAATACCATAAAAGGACTTATTTACCTAAATATAGTCGACTGCAGAAAGCAGAAGAGGTTAGAACTCAGGGAGGACTTCCCAGTTGGCCCCTGATGAGGGAACATGAAATCGGGGGAGGAAGGGCCATCCTAGCCGGGGAGCCCAGGACAGTCTCCCAGGCTGTGCGGACACAGCCCCGAAGGCAGGGACGGGGGTGCCTCTAACCTGCGGAAGGCAATGTTAGTTTCTCAATATGACTTCGTGTTATTAACCCCAAGAACGAGAGATAAAAGGGAGAAGAGTCTGGATTCACTGGTCTTGGCTCAGGTGTTTACCCCGTGTGGGCTGCGGTTTGCATTTTAGCGGTAGGACTGAAGACATAGATACGGGAGTTCATAGCGACAGTGGTCTCCCTTCTGATACAAATGGGGGGGGGGCGCTGGGAGAGGGTGAAGAATGAGCTCCTTGCTTCTTTTTTTACATGTATTTATTTTTTTAGTGGACTTGGGGCGGGAGGGGGAAACAGCGAGGTATGGTTCATTGGCTTCAACAGAAATAACGGTCTGCCACTCGCAGATGCTCCTCCACCTCCATCGCCTAAGACTGACCCTGGGCTGCGTGTGTGTGTGTGTGTGTGTGTGTGTGTGTGTGTGTGTGTGTGTGTACGATTCCCGGCAGCTGTGCTGCTCTGACCTGCGTATGTTCCTGCGAGAGACAGGAAAGGGGGGGGGGGGCAGCGGGGCTGGATGGGGGGACAGGAAGGGGCGGCGGATATGCCGCTGTGCGCAGAGCGTCTGTTTCGGCAGCGACAGCAAAGAGAAGCACCCCCACTTCAGCCAGAGACCAGGGTAGGGCCGGGGACCCGGGGACACGTAGAACTCCTGGGACATCTCGGGGTATCACCGCAGTCAGAGAGACATTTATTCGCCCAGAAAACTCATGAAATGAGATGCCATCTCAACTTCTAACTCCGGTCTCCTCGCTAAATCCAGGGTGACCTTTCCCAGAAGAGAGCAGTGGTGGGGAGCGCTGAACTTGCTTTTGGAGCGAAGTGGGGGGCTCGGTAAGGGAAATGAGCGGCAGATAAGGCCCCCCCCGCCCCCCGAGAGACAAGGTGGGGAAGATGAGGAGACAGGGAGTCGGGGCTAAGGGCACCTACCTCCTTGTCGGAGATGTAGAGCTGGTCCCCTCTCAGCACCACGTAGCGGTTTTTCCAAATCTCCCTGAAAATGCCTTTCCCGCAGAATTTCCGGACCCAGCCGACCTTCTCGGGCGGTGCAGACGGATGGTTTCCCTCCTGAGGCCCCTGCCCCGGGGCAGGAGAGGAAGGGCAGTTAGGTGATCACAGCTCTTTCCTTCTCTCCACTCGGAGCCCCGAGACCCTGCTTTCGGGGGGCCGCCCCGCGGAGGCCGGAGTCCCGGACCCGCGTCCGCTCCCTCGGAGGTGCTCACTCCGGGGGACTCTCCTCCCCCTTCTCCCACATGAACCGCGAGCGGCGGGAGAGGGGCCTGGGCCCAGGGGCCTCCGAGCGCGCGGGTCCCGCCCCCTCCCCCAGCCGGTCCTCGCGGCGCCGGGTTAGCGGCGTTTATTTTATTTCTCATTGTCTCCCCGCCGCGCAGAGCCCATGCACCCTGCAGCCGGCCCCAGGGGACGCGGGCTGGGGTGGGGCGCATCGCCAAGTGACACCCACACCCGAGTAAACAAAAGCCCCCTCCCCCGGGAGCAGCGGGCGCGGGGCGCTGGGAACGGGGGTGCGCGGGGCTCACGCCGAGCGCGCGGCCGCTCGCGGCCCCCACGGGCCGGGGTCCCCCAAGCTCCGAGGCGGGCGCGGGGCCGGCGGGCGCACTCACCCTCTTGGAGGAATTGTTCTTCTTCATCATTCCGGGGTGCGGGCCCGGGGCTGGGACCTGGGGCCTCTTCCCGGGGAGGGTGGCGGAGATGCCCCCGGCGCCGCCGCCGCTCCGCCCTCCCTCCCCCTGGCGGACTCGCCTCCTTTGTAGCTCCGGTTACACTCGGGGCCGGCCTCCCCGCTCGCTCGCACACACGCGCACGCCTGCTCCCCGCCCCTCGGCGCCCTCCATCCCGCCGCCCACGCGGCCCGGGCCCCCGAGCTCCCGCCGGGCCCCGCCGCTCCCCCGGCTCCCCTGGCCCCGCGCGTGGTGGTCGGCCCGGCCCGCGCCCCGCGGTGCCATCCAGCGATCCAGCGGCCGCTGACGTTGCGAGTTCAAAATAAAGGGCGAATCGCGGAGCCCGAGCTGGTGCGCTCCCCCGCCTCCCTTTGTTTCTGACTCACTGAGGGGGGTGAAGACAGACCAGAAGCCGGGGACCCGGGGACCGGACTCGGACTGAATGAAGGGAGAGCGAGAGGTGGGGCCGGGAAAGACAGACCCGCGGACCTGGCGTGGGAGACGGTCGGAGCGGGGAATGGAGACCGAGAGGCGTGTGGAGACGGGGATCACCCAGATCTAGACCGTCTCCCTCCCAACCCCAAACAAAAACAAGCGCTCCAGCCGGGAGGGCGCGTCACCTGCCGCTGGCCCCCCCCCCCCCCCCCCCCGCACATCACACTTCCCGGGGGGTGGAGAGGCCCGGACAGGTCAGAGGACGGGGAAAAGTTTTATGCTCCATATCCGTGTGCAGGGGCCCGCTGTGGGAGAGTTAATAGCAATCTGCACTTCTTCCAGTTTACAAAGCTTCAGGCCTGACGTGAGCCTGGTATTCAGGAGAATAACCCTAAGTCAGTTACGATCTCCAGTGCACACAGGGAAGTGAGGGTCAGAATGGCTGAACGATTTGCAGACACACACTGTAAGTGCCGGGAGGAATATAATGGTCTCTCACGCGTAATCCTGCGTCCGATGGCTTTCACTATACCCGGGGCTCTCTTCCTGCTGCACCCACCTGGAAAAGTCCCATCCGGTCCCCAGGATGCCCTGCCTGGGACTCCCTCCTTCATCAGATTTGCCTCAGAGCCCACAGACCAACTTCTTAGTAACTTCATGGTTTTCCCAGTACATGGTTAATGGGACGAGGGAGCCGGGAAACCTAGGTTTGGGTACTGGTTTCATCGCTGCTCTGTGGCCTTTGGGCAAGCGGCTGAATTTCTTTAGGCCTCAGTCCCTCCACATATTAAATAGTGAGGGATGAAATGTCATTTCCATCCACCAGGAAAGTCAGGACAATATATGAGATGACCTGTGAAAGTCCTTTGAACATATAAAGATTGCCCTCTAGGCTACTCATTGAATAACAATAAGCTAACCAACACATTGCCTGGCATATGGCAGGCACACAATAACCACAAAAATGAATACCAATTCCTGGCACAGAGGTGGTGGGGGGGGGGATGGGGGGGGGGAGAACCCTTTACCCAGACAGGTCTCACGATAAAAGTGTTGGCTGGCACATTTGTGGTTTGAGAAGTGGCTAGGTCTTGGCTTTTTCTGGTATCTGTCAAATGAAGGAAGGGGCTTCTCTCTTTTCCCAATACTCCCTTATCCTCTAGTCCAATATTATCCCCCGTAACTGCTTTCCATTTGCCGTACTAATGAATTCCTCTATATTAGACTGATAGAGAAATTTATCCTTTCAAAGTGCTCTTATATGTTATTTCTTTAAATATTTAGTGCTACCTTGTGAGGCATATGGAACAAATAAGGACATGCAAATCAATTGACTTGCCCAAGTTTACACAGCAAGTTACTGGCTAAATGGGTTAAAATCTAGTCTGTGTAGGTTTTGTGTACACACACACACACACACACACACACACACACAACCTCCTTCCTTCCCACCATCCTCTCCCCCTTCCCATCATCTCTTTCCCACTTTCTATTTTACAAAGTGATTTTAAAAGCATGGGAAGATCCAGGAGGTCATCATAAATGAAGAAGCAACATACCCCAGTGATGGGTGAGAAAATGAACCTGGACCTTTGGAGGCCTGGGTATAAGGGGTCTAGATGTAGAGTTTGAATCGATTCTGGTTTATGGGCGGAACGTAATTCATGACTTGCCCTATCTTCTTATTTGCCCTCATTTTAGTCAACTAATATTTGAGTGCCTCCTATCTGTGAGGCCCGCAGGTCCTGAGATGCTGCATAAGACAGGAGCGGGAGCTTTGTGGAACATGAGCCAGAGAGAGGGACGGCCAAAATATCAACACCCTCCCGAGTCATTTTCAGATTCCAGAGCAGATGCATGTGGGCTGGAGAGCCTTCCCTGCCTATCTGCTCCTTAAGATGTTACATAAATCTGCTCTCTCTCTCTCTCTCTCTCTCTCTCTCTCTCTCTCTTTAACCTGCCTCATTATTCTGCCCCTACCTTCCCTTACTCTGTGTCCCTTTGTCCTGTTACTCGTCCCTCTTTCCATACTCCATACCCTTCTCTGAACCGTTCTTCAAGCTGACTTCTCTCTCACCAGGTAAACCTCATGGCACCTGAATTGGGATCTATGAATTGCGACTGTTTCCAAAGACCAATTCTTTTTTTTTTTTTTTAATATATTGTATTGATTTTTTACAGAGAGGAAGGGAGAGAGATAGTTAGAAACATCGATGAGAGAGAAACATCGATCAGCTGCCTCCTGCACACCCCCTACTGGGGATGTGCCCGCAACCCAGGTACATGCCCTTGACCAGAATCGAACCTGGGACCTTTCAGTCCGCAGGCCGACGCTCTATCCACTGAGCCAAACCGGTTTCGGCCCAAAGACCAATTCTTAAGAGAGAAATCTGAGAGAAAGAATTTATGGGTTCCTTTACGCATATCCATAGCACCGTCTCCTCAGTGAGCTCAGCACTACCACACACACAGACCACAAAAATAACTCAAGCCAATTTTTCTTCAGTGGAGATAAGATACTGGGAGGACTTGCGATGGGGTTACCTCCCTAACTGCAACACCATGAATAAGACACAACTCCCAGTAGCTTTATTCTTCAATTGACTATTGTATAAGTAACTCCACATAAGGGAGGGAGAAGGGAGCTATCCAAGATAAGGACTTGTGAATTGCTGCCCGCAAGTTTACTGGACAGGAACTATTATCAAAACATTTGTTTAGATAAAACAAGTACCTTGGCTTTTGTAGGATACTAGTAAATGGGACATAGGGGTTTTGACTATGGAAGAGAGCTCATTAAAAGCATATAGGACCTTACTGGGCCAGTGTGGCTCAGTGGTTGAGCGTCAACCTATGAACCAGGAGATGACGGTTTGATTCCCGATTCCCCATCAGAGCACATGCCTCGGTTGCTGCCTCAATCCCCAGTAGGGGGTGGAGAGGAGGCAACCGACCAATGATTCTCTCTCATCATTGATGTTTCTATCTCTCTTCCTTTCTGAAATCAGTAAAAAATATATTTTAAAAAAGCATGAAGAATTTTTTAAAAGTATCTAAATAAACTGCAACAACAACAAAACAATTTAGATCTTAGCTCTTAGCTATAATATGGATTTTTTTTAAAAGTCTAGGGCTTCACAGGAGTGTAAGGTAAAGAAACTGCTAATTGGTGCAGTGGGAGGGTTGTCAACGATTTTGTATGGTGGTTTCGTACCCCCAATTTTGAGAAAGAACCTATTGTATTTACTATTATTAATTTCATTCAGTGTTTAGATGCTCTAAGTGCTTTAAATGTATTACCTCATCTAATCCTTACAATCCTATGAGGAAGGTACTTTATTATTTATTTTTTTATTTTTATTTTTTAAAAACATATTTTATTGATTTTTACAGAAAGGAAGGGAGAGAGATAACAGCTAGAAACATCGATGAGAGAGAAACATCAATCAGCTGCCTCCAGCACACCCCCTATCGGAATTGAACCCGGGACTCCTCAGTCCACAGGTTGACGCTCCATCCACTGAGCCAAACCGGCCAGGGCAGGAAGGTACTTTATTACCCCTGTCTTATATATAAGGAAACTGAGCCACAGACTAAATGACATTCCCAAAGCCACATAACTGTGAATCAGAGTTGAGTGCTGGCTATCTATCTGATGCTTGGGGATGTTTATCAAGTAAAGGAAAGGAAAAAAATATAAAAGACTTACAGAGAACCAGGGAGGGGTTATGCTGTGGTATTTTTGCTGTGGTTTGAGGATGCCATAATTCCTGGCATTAACAGCATCACGTTCCATTGTTTTCAAGAGAAGTGAAATTGACCCCAGAATTTATTATTTGCGTTGACACACTTTAAATATGCTTTGTGTAGAGGCAGCACCTTCTCCATGTTTGGTGTAAAGCGAGCTCATGCCACATCTTATGAATTCCCACACATAGTTACTAACCCCAAAGAAACAAAAACAAATCACTTGTATCTTTTCATAAAATGGCTTTTTATTGCAGTCATACATGGTTTCTCAGTGCCACAGGAAATTGCAATGTAGGGACAATTTTTGGATGGCTCTCTACAAAAACATGATGAGTTTTCAGAAATGACTTGTGCAGGAATGTGGTTAATGAAAACTAAAAGGGGTCAAGAGGAGAGAGAGTGTGCAGCGTGTACACCAAATGATTACTTTTACAAACTCCTCCAAGCTCTCACAACCCTTTTTGTCAAGTAAAATCCAACAAAATTCATCAGAAACAGAAGTGATTGTACTATTAAATACAAGGAATACATTTATTTATTTGATAAAGAAACCATGAGAAAAGTGGGCTGGGAAGAGCTCAGACTTAATTCGCAACTCGTCACTGGGAGTCTTGGTGTCTGTGCCAACAGTTCAGGAACTAGCAGGCCACCTGGAGATGGGTTATAAGAACGAGCACAAAACCCAAGGCTCTTCTCCGACGCTCCTGGTCAACGGGAGAGCCTGCAGCCAGGCACGCGGGGAAGCTGCGCCATTCTCCTCGCCTCTCCATCGCCGGCTCACCTTCTGCTTGCTGACCTGGAGGTGACTTGAGAGCTCTCCTTGCTCCGGCTGTGCAGCCCGGAAGACAGAACTTCCTCTAGGAAACTGACGAGCAAGTTGGAGGTTACTCAAAGGAAAAAGGAAGGGAGCAGCCCCCATGTCTGGTTCCATCTCCCACCGAGTGGCCTACGTCCGTCCATGCCCAACCTCTCATTGTTCCCGGAACATGTCATGAGCTTTCGTACCTTTATGCTTTTGCTCTTATTATATCCCAGGTCCAAAAGGATAGACTATCCTTCTCTGTTGGATGAAATCCTTATTATCCTTTAAGGCTGAGGAGCAAAGGTCACCATTTCTGTGAGACCTTCCCAAAGTCCTTCATGCGGAACTAATCGTGCCCATCATGATCACTTGGCCCTCGTGCTATGTTAACACTGTATTAATATGAACGAGGTACTCTCCATATCATTGTTAGCAAAATAGGTTGAGACTGTTGTTCCTTAGGGTGGAACTAAGACTTGTTCGGCGTGGGTCTCCAGGGCTTAACACAGCGGCTGACACCTAGCAGGTACTCAATAAAGGTATGCTGAAGAAATGAATTAAAATCGTTACCCATTGGCAAGAGAGCCTTCGTTATGATACGAGTTTTGGGGCAGTATTTTTAAGAGTGTGGGATTCACACTTAGGAGACATCTATAGCAGACGGAAGGTTGGAGGAATGACCAGGTATCTTATTATTATCATTGGTTTGTAGTCTTAAACCTGGAAGATTCTGACCTTAGAGGATTTAAATTCTAAACTTGTTTGCAAAAGGAAAACAATGGTGAAGCAGAGGGAAAGGAGTAGAAGCTAAATTTATTTATTTCTCTATTGAATGCAGGCACCATCTCTGGCCTGGCTTTTTGGCCAGCTGGATTAGAGACGCTTGGAGGTCAGAAAATGACTTTGAGTGAGAATGAAACAGACGTGCTGGGAAACACTGGAGGAGTTTATTAGGTGATCTCTGCTCCACTTCAGACTCTGCGCAAGTCTAAAGGAAAGGAGTAGCATTCCTGAAATTATACTTACAGATCCTCCTCTGTATCAACAAGACCCCACATTCTTGACTGCAGAGAAAACATAATTTATATTTTCTAAGCCTAATTTTGTTTCCTAGGGCCATTGTAGCTTTTTAAAAAGTATCTATTTGGGGACTTTGATGAGTCACTGCAGAATGCTTTAACAATTACAGGCGATGAACATATTGCTTTCTGTACCCCAAATTTAGACTATGCTTAAAAACAACAACAAAAATGATTTTCTTTTCCAGGGTTGTTTTAAATCAGTCTCACTTAAAAAAGCAAACTCAAAAATCCCATTTTCCTGTCCTGGCCAGTGTAGCTCAGTTGGTTGGAGCACCGTCTGTGCACCGAGGGGTTATGGGTTCAATTCTGGTCAGGGTACATACCTGGGTTGCAGGTTCTATGTCTGGTCGAGGCACGTACAGGCGGCAATCAATCTTTCTTTCTTTCTCTCCCCCTACCCCCGTACCCCCACCCCTTGTCTCTCTCTCCCCTTCTCCCTTCCTCTCTCTAAAATTAAAAAAAAAAATTCTAAAGAAAGTCCTTTCTCCTGTGGTACTGAAATCCAATTCAATTCCACTCAATTCAATTTAACAAGTGTGTCCTGAGCATCTGTTATGAAGGAGGCACTGAGCTAAGGTGGACGAATGAACACTTGTGGTTGCTTCCTTGAAGGGGCTCTGAGTCAGAGACAGATTCACAACCGCATCCAGTGTGAGGCCTGGTACCATCAGAGATGGCCCAAGAGCTCTCCTGGGGGACCAATGCTATGGCTTGTCGTGGTTTGTGCTGTCATTAAGGGTGCTTTCCCAACAAGATGGAAAGAAGGAAGGTGGGCAGACAAAAGCCCTGATTTTAAAAAGTCAACCTCAGAAAAAAATCTTGCATCACACATGGAAAAACAAGTTTCAGTTTTAAGTCTTCGTAAGGGACTAGAGACTAACACTTATCGGAGTTTAAAATTTAATTACTAAAGTAATTGAGCTGAACAACGGTGTCCCTAAACAAAGCTATATATTATAACAAGACAAAATTACGTCTTATCTCTTCCTCTTCTCCCTCCTCCACCATATTCCACAGATAGAAATTACATGGAGTTTCTTATTATACTGAAGATACCAAAGGAATCAAGACTCAAATCTGAATAGTGCTACAGTGAAGAAGAAGACAAAAAAAGAGAATTTCTGAGAAGCAGGAAAATAGAAAAAGACTTTCAGGAAAACAATGAGAAGAAAAACTCAAGATATTTGCTTTAATGGAGTAATGAGGCTTCAAATTACAACCAAATACTTAGCTAGAGATACTGGAATATGTGAGTGGGTGAGTGAAGGAGAGGATAAAACTTTTCATAACTTAAATACTGAAAACTCTCAATTTCCACTCCTTCCAGTTTTCAGAGCCACTATGTTTCATATTTCTTTGTTTTTGCACATAACTATTCCCCCTGCCTAGAAGGCTGCCACATCCCTCTGATACTTTATTAGTGAAACTCTGCATCTTTTATCTCTACACTAGAGGCCCGATGCATGAAATTCATGCACAGGTAGGGTCCCTAGGCCTGGCTGGCAATCAGGGCTGATCTACAGAGCGACCTGCAGGGTGATCAGGGCCCACGCTCGCACTTGCCTTGGCCTGGTGCTGCCTGCTCACCTGCTCCACCATCCCGCTGTGGTTCTGCTCTTGTCGGGGCCCATCGGGGGCCGGCAGCACCTCCACTGCCACCTACTGCCAGCACCACGGTGCCGACGCCCGCCACGTTCTGCGTCACTCCCTGGTGGTCAGCACACATCTAACTCCTGGTAGATTGAACTCCCACCAGTAGGGACAATTTGCATATTAGCCTTTTATTATATAGGATTACCACTCCCCTAAGGAATTCACTTGTCTACATGTCCATTTTTCATTTAAGCCTATGAGTTTTTCCAGGACACAAGCACTACATGGATACATTCTTTTTGTAAAAACTTAAAATAGTACACACAGAGATCAAGTCTTCCTTAATTCTTCTTTTCCCCATTTCCCCCCCAGAGATAACAATTTGATCAACAAATATTTATTAAATGCCTACTATGTGCCAGACACTGTTTTAGAAGCTGAGAATATACTAATAAAGTAAAAAGAATTCTGCCCTCATGGAATTTATATTCCAATGGGGGAGGAGGGAAGATAAAAAATAAGTAAAATTCTATATAATAAAATGCTAATATGCAAATAGACTGAATGGCAGAACAACCGGTCGCTATGATATGCACTAACCACGAGGGAGCAGACGCTCAATGCAGGAGCTGCCCCCTGGTGGTCAGTGCGCTCCTACAGGGGGAGCACCGCTCAGCCAGAAGCCAGGCTCACGGCTGGTGAGCGCAGCTGCAGTGGCAGGAGCCTCTACAGCAGTGCTAAGGACCCCTTGGGGGATGTCCAGATCAGGCCTAAGCTGGCAGGTGGACATCCCCCGAGGGGTCCCAGATTGCAAGAGGGCGCAGGCCTGGCTAAGGGATGCTCCACCCCCCAGTGCACGAATGTTGTGCACTGAGCCTCTAGTACAGTGGTTCTCAACCTTCCTAATGCCGCGACCCTTTAATACAGTTCCTTATGTTGTGGTGACCCCCAACCATAAAATTATTTTCATTGCTATTTCATAACTGTAATTTTGCTACTGTTATGAACTGTAATGTAAATCTGATATGCAGGATGTATTTTCATTGTTACAAATTGAACATAATTAAAGCATAGTGATTAATCACAAAAACAATATGTAATTATATATGGTCTTAGGCGACCCCTATGAAAGGGTCATTCAACCCCCCTTTGGGACCCACAGTTGAGAACCACTGCTCTAGAGACGTCTTTATTCCGCCCCCTCCCCCCCTTTTCCTTGGACTGGAGCTGGGTGAGATAGAGGCGGTGCTGCCCTAGAGAGCAACAGGGGCTGTGAACACCGTTAATGAAGGGGTTTTAAAGATGGGGGAGAAACAGCATGTTTCTATCCTTGTGTGAATGATCAGATAGAGTGAGGAAAACTGGTTCAGGAGAGAGGAGCAGGTTTGGAGTCACATCTTGGAGTAGGTGCCCAGGGGAAGGGCCGGGTTCTGCTGGAAGCGTTCATCCACTGTGACCCAATGGAAGGCAGAGGGCAGTAGCGGAAGGGGGAGCTGTTGGAGCTCTCTTCTAATGGCGTCTCTTCACAGTTACTGCACATCCTGAGTGGTATCTCCTGGATCTGTGTACTCTCAGTATAAACTAGATGTTGAATTAAGGATCTGATGAATGAATACATGGATCAGATTTTTTTTTAAAGAGGTTAAGACCCCAGCTTAAGTGTCACCTAACTTTTCCTAAATAACTGACAGCAATTTTACCAGGAACAAGGGAGAAGGTTGGCATTCGACATCTATGTCTGAAAACACTCGGGGCGGCTTCGGTAGAGAGGTCATCCGGCTCCTCACTGGATTTCTACTTCACTTCCCATTATTTCTCAAGTACGTGGTACCATTTCCTCCCTCCTGTCCTTAACTTTGTTGTTTCCTCAGCCCTGACTGCTTTCTTCCTATGGAAATCCAACGTGTTCTTTAAGGTCTAGCTCAAACGCTATCTCCTCTGTGTAGCATTTCCTGAATGCTCTGCCAGAATTAATAATTTCTATTTAGGACACATTTTATTTAACTGGCATATATTAACACTTCTCAAATTTTTGCACCTAAAACCCCCCTAACAACAGAAGAGAGTGAATTTATTAGTCTGAGGGTAGAGTCCAAATTGGTTCACAGCTTACATCTTTCTTTGTGGTCTGTTATTTTGTTTTAAAAACTATTTTACTTTTCTATAAAGGAAGCTTTTAAATTTTGAGATAAACATATTTTAAGGTACTTATGAGTTAAATTATTTAATTCTCTGAAAATCTCTTCAACTAATTGGGGAGAATGGAGACTCCAAAAGATGTTATCATGTTCATTTTGTGTCTGGATTAAGATATAAAACAGTTCCTTGATTATAAACAATTTCACTGAGGTTCTTTTATCCTATGACACTTTCCTACAAACAATGTAACTGCCTATTAGGAAATGTGGCTGCTCCATCCCAGTTCCCACCTTAGTACTGGTGCCTGAAAAAACAAACACAGCCTTCGGCCCTATTTCCTCTCCGACTGAGAACAGGGGGACGGCAGCCAATAGGATTCTGCATGTACCCAGCACTGTGCATATAACATTCACTGGGTAGCACGTGAGCAGAAAGGCTTATCCTCATAGTCCACAGGGCAAAAGAGTCATTCCTCGGTGTAAACCGCCTGTGCTACTGGCTACACAGATGTCTGAAAGGAGATTATTGTCTGAGAATAAAGAGCTACAGATGTACTTTCTCACCACTGAAACATCTGAGACCATGGCAATTTGTCAGAGCAACCGCAACTACAGGAATAGAATGGTAACCACCATAAAAAAAATTCAAGAAACAAAGCCCCCAATAACCTAACTGCAGAAAGCCTTGGATGCCAATGACTCTATGCAAGTCTATGAATTATGGAGGCACTGACTCTGGGGGCCTCAAAGGGGAAGTTATAAGTGAGCACAAGTGGAAACTGAGCTACTAAAAGCTTTTCTCCTCACAGATCATGAACGTCATCTGGCAATTGGACTACCTTCACAGCAAATCTCATCACTGCCCCAGTATATTCCCACTTAGGACACTAATATAACTCTGCTCCTGAATTATGTGAAAGTGATGACACAGGTACTGATGACGAATATCCAATCTCTTGTAGGTTATTGCCCCCAGATGTGATAATGATGGCAGCAGCAGCAGCAGCACGTAGTCTTATTGAGTGCTTACCCTGTGCCAGATTCGTCTCTAAGCATTTTTCATATATTCCAAACATCACAATAGAAGCTATTATTGCCTCCATTTTACAGAAAATTGAGGCACAGGGAAATTTGCCTAAGGTCATACAAGTAGACACATGGCAAAACTGGAGCCCGTGCTCTGAACTGCTATGGTGCACTGCCTCTTAACCCTTTGCGGTCCAATGTTATTTTTGGAATTCAAATAGTTGGGTCCAAATTAATTGACGGGATTGAATGTTGAACTTTTTAATGTTCTTATTGCTTGACGTTGGACCTGCTCCTAGCGCCTGGTCTGTCGAGTCAGCCTTGAGATTGGACCGAAAAGGGTTAAAAGACTGAAGAGTACCGAAAGGTGATTTATAAATAACATCCCATTCGAGCCCAAAGCTCTCATGATAACCCGAGTGGAAGAGCATACGTCCTGACGGATGCATCATTCAGCAGGGGAAGGGAATACAGTTTTGGCAGAAGAACGGCAACCCAGGGCTGTGCTGAGGATAATCAACGCAGTACTTTACTATTTAATAATCTCAGTGGCATCACATTGTCAACTTAAAAATCTGTAGAACATATTTTGTGATCATAAAAAAACATAGGAATGTAGATAATATAGGAAATAAAAAAGTAAATGAGTCACTTCTGTATCACTACACAGCACTTTGGAGCTTCTCCTTCCATTTTTAACTATGTTTAACCCAACAGAACCTGAAACAAAAACGCAGATGCTGAATTGGGTCTTACAGACTAAAAGGCGTATCCTACAAACGTGTTAAGAGATGAGAACATTTTCCTAAAGTGCAATGTTCTGGCTGCAAGAAACAGAAGCCTATTTAAACCAGCGTAAGTGAAAGAAAAAGGTATATTAGATGGAATGACGGTTGGGCTGGGGTCTGTCACTGAACTAAGGGAAGCAGAAGGTCAGTGCCTCACAGGGCCTGCAACCTGGAGCTGGAGGCTGCTTTGAAACCAGACAGAATCTACCTCTTTGACTCTTTTCTTTGTTTCTGATTCTTATTTATTGGTCTCTTCTTTTAGTTTCACGCTGTTTATCTGGTGTGTGTGTTTTTTTTTCTCTGCATTTGAGTTGAAGTAAACTTTTTAAACTAAACTTTTCCATACAAATTGATGATTTTTAAATGTATGGTTATTGTTAAGAATCAGGAGCAGCTAACCTCAGTGCTGGCAAGGGCATGGTGTGAAGGTATAAACTGGTAAAAGTTTTCTGGCTAGCACACTAGTCATGTAGCATCTTCAAAGTGTTGCAGCAATTTCATCTCAACATTGCTAGTGGTGCATGAAATCTGGGATCAGCCAAATTTTAGCTTGAATTCCAGTCATATTGCACTTCCTTGCTATATGACCTCAGGCAAATTACATAATTTCTCCATGTTCCAGTTTCTTCATTTGAAAATTGGGATCAAAACAATATCACCTCTTGGATCATGAAGTTTAAATGAGGTAATATATGTAACAAAGCCAGCAGACTGTCTGAAATACAGAATATGCTCAATTATTATTATCATCCCAAGTGAACTGGACAAGTGAACAACTGAACAATTGAACATATGTATAATGTATATGTAAATATATATGTAAATGATGTTTATTACAGCACTATTTGTAAGAGAAAAATGATAAACAATGAATATCAAACAATATCTGTTTTGTCTCAAAATAGCTCTTGGAATACAGTAGGTACTCAAGTGTTTGTTGAGTGAACAACAAACAGGACTGGTTAAATAAATTGTGGCACAATCAGACAACAGAATACTATTCAGTTATTAAACATGACATATATAAGTATCTTCATTGAAAGTACATGAATAGAATATTCCCTTTGATTTAAGATATGTGTGTATACATTAATAGAAAAAGGTCTAAGAGGCTGTACATCAAGATGGTGACATTTCCTATGGTGGGATGACAGCAGCTTGGATATTTTTACCATCTTTTTTGCTTAGCTGTATTTAATTTTTTCCCCTACAATGACTATGCATTGATTTTGTAACAAGAACTATTTTTAATAAAAAACTGTATGTTCAAGTGCACAAATAAATTACAATAAGGGGGCATGTATATTTGAATGGGTTAAATTCAGTTTTTCAGAAGCACCTGATTATTTGTTTATATACCCATTTCCCCATCAGACATTGATGCTTACAGATCTAGAAAACGTCTCCACCTCCCTAGCACCGTGCACTGAACCTTACATGGAATCACACTCGGTGAACGCTCGCCAGCGACGGGGGATGCGCTCATCACAGCTCTTGACATGGTGCCTAATACTTCGGTTACAGGAGGAAAGTCAACGCCCCCCAAATTTCTACAAAGATGGTGATGGTTCCAACAGTTTCAAGACTGATCCTGAAATGCCCATAAGTGAAGAAGGGTCTCCTCCGGATTCCTCTTCCTTTGAAATGCAAATTCTGTCATAGGATCCCAATTTTTCTGTAAATAATTCAGAGATCCTACCAACTCGTGGTTACAGGAGAAGGTCCAAGTTTCTAATGTTACCTCTTTAGGTAGAAATCTATAAGTACCTGTTGATAATATCAATCAGCCCACTCCCAGCTTCAAATGTATTTAGAGAAATCCAAAATTCCAACTGTTTTCTAAGCTCTAAACTGTATTCTCTACAAAAACATTCATGTGACTGACTTTGTAGGAATTGCCTTATTGTAACACTTAGGTATTATCTCAGGTAGTGATGAAACTAACAGCTGCCACTAGTTAATCAAGTTAATTTTTACTCAAAGAGCAACACTGTCTTAAATCTCATTCTTAATTATCTTTGGATGGCAAAAATCTTAAAACTAAATGATTCCTCCCTTTCGTACTATTTTTCTCCTGCTTTGATTTACAGTATTTCCCAGTAGCCAGGAAGTGTCACATACTGGCCACTTGGTAAGAACATTTATAAGTAAGGGACTTCTAAAAAATCATAGCTAGATAAATTCTCCTAAAGTAGTATTTCAACTGAGGGCTTAGGTACCTGGAGACTAGAAACAGACGTTCTGAGTTCAGTTTCAGCTTTACCACTTATTAGCTCTCGATCTTTGGACAAGGTACTTAACTTCTCTATACCTCAGTTTCCTCATCTGAAAAATTAGGTTGATGATAATAATAAAAATATTCACCTTGCTATGAGAATTAAAACAAAATTGATTGGGTTAAAGAAGCACTACCCAATAGAAATGTAAAATAAGTCACATATGTGAGCTGCTAAGTAATTTCAATAACCACATTAAAATGGTAAAAATACATAAAATTAATTTAAAAATGTTTTTATTGATTTGAGAGAGAGAGAGAAAGAGAGAGGGAGAAAGCAGGAGAAGGAGAGAGAGGGAGGGAAGGAGGGAGACAGAGAGAGAAACATCGATCAGTTGCCTCCTACATTCACCTCAACCAGCTCAATCAGAGTATCAATCTACAACCTGGGCTTGTGCCCTGACCAGATTGAACTGGTGACCTTTCGGTGACTGGATGACGCTCAACCAATTGAGCCACACTGGCCAGGGCCGTAAAATTAATTTTAAAAAAAATATATTTTATTGATTTTTTACAGAGAAGAAGAGAGAGGGATAGAGAGTTAGAAACATCGATGAGAGAGTAACATCTATCAGCTGCCTTCTGCACCCCCCCCACTGGGTATGCGCCCACAACCAAGGTACATGCTCTTGACCGGAATTGGACCTGGGACCCTTGAGTCCGCAGGCCAATGCTCTATCCACTGAGCCAAACTGGTTAGGGCCGTAAAATTAATTTTAATAGTATATTTAATTTAACCCATTTATCCAAAACATTATCAACTTAAAAAAATTATTAATTATATAATTTTACACTTGGTACTACAGTGTTTTTTAATTTTTAAAAAATATATTTTTATTGATTTCAGAGAGGAAGGGAGAGGGAGAGAGAGATAGAAACATCAATGATGAGAATCATTGATCAGCTGCCTCCTGCACGTCCCCTACTGGGGATTGAGCCCGCAACCCAGGCATGTGCCCTTGACTGGAATCAAACCTGGGACCCTTCAGTCCGCAGGCCGACGCTCTATCCACTGAACCAAACCAGCTAGGGCTTAATTTTTAATTTTTTTATGGATATATAATTCCTAGACAATAAAATTTACCAATTTTAAGTATATCATTTGATGATTCTGATAAAAGTTTACAGTCATTTAACCACTTCCTCAATCACCTGAGCCAGGACTTCTTAAAAATCAAGAAACTAACAAAACCTCAACAGCAGTAAGAGCCATGATGCCAGCCTATATCTCTGAATACATAGTGTCAAATTGCTTTCCAGAAGTTATTTTACCAATTTATACATCTACTAGCAATGTCTGAGACTGCCTCACTGCACATTTTATCTTAAGGAAATAATCAGAGATGGGACAAGGGTTTATCAATATACAAAATGTTTTTTGCACCATTACTTATCTCAAACAAAATTGTAAATAATATGTGTCCAATAGTAATGGTTAAAGACATCCTTAAAATGAAATTATATAGCCATTAAGATTATTTTAAATAATTAGTAATTACATGGGAAAATGTTCTCAATATAATTCAAAGTGAGAAAAACAAGTACAAAACTGTATAGACACTGAAATCCTAATTATGCCAAAAACATGAAACAAAACTCAGAAACCTTTAGGTAAAGAAAAAAACATTAGGAGGAAATATGCCAAAACAGTAACAGTGGTAAACTTTGAGTTGTGGTATTATGTGGTTTTAACTTTTATGTTGAATTTTTAAAATAAAATAAACGTGAATTACTTGGGGGAAAACCTCTTTTTCTTCATTTGCCTTTGCTACTTAGAGAGAAAATAACTGAAAAAGTGGGACCATTATTGTGCATGCAGGTTTAGAGCTAATGAGGGTTTTACTGAATCCAGTAGTATTTCAGAGAACCGACTGTGTATAGTCATTATTACTGGCCTGACAGGAATCTGTTCTGAGAGGACTGCTGATCTGGAGTCACCTTCTAAATCTAGCAGGATCCACCCACCTCCTTGTCAAAAGTCTTAAGAAGCACTGAACTGACAGCCCTGACGTCTGGCGCTCTCTTCACCTACAGCTCAGGCGGGGCCCAGGCCACGGCCACGCTGTTAGCTAATACAGTCACCTCGCCTCCCTTTTCTTCTCCACTTTTATCCTGGATTTCGAGGAGGCAGAGGGATTTCTTCTACTGGGAGAACAATTCCATCCACATGGATCTGTTTCTTGGCCTCTCAGCTCACACAGCTAACTTAACGTGTCAACTGCTGCCAGCAGGGGCTAGAACTCTTTAATATTGATTAACTTGTGAAGTGATAGGTAAGCTAGCTCAAAACCCAAACCAGGATGCTCATTTATTTGCAAGGTAGGATCATGTGCATCAGAAACACAACTAGAGTAACTGCTCAGTCTACTGTAGGTGAATAAATAATGGGTACAGTTCATTTAAATATATCTAGGAACTTGCTTTTTTAAAATTTTTTACAATAATGCAGGCTCATTTTGACCATTTAAGAGAAATCATACTTCTCTCAATTCATATTAGCTTTGATAGCCAGTGTGATCTTGCTAAAATATGAGTTGACTGTCATGGTTCTTCTCCAAACTCTACAATACATACAAAAACTGTACACAAATGTTTATAGCAGCATTAGTCCTAACAGCCAAAACAACTCAGAAGTCCATCACTGACAAATGGATAAAGAAAATATGGTGTATGCATACAATGAAATATCATTCAGCCATAAAAAGAAATGAAGTATTGATATAGGCTACAACATGGATGAACCATGAAAACATTTTACTAAGTTAAAGAGACACTCACAAAAGTCTCTATGTTATATGATTCCATTTATATGAAATGTCCCGAACAGAGAAACCTACAGAGGTAGAAAGTAGATTTGTGGTTGCTTAGGGCTGGGTGGGGGAGGTGATGAAAATGTTCCAAAATTGACTGTGGTGATGGTTGCATATATTTGTGAATATACTAAAAACCACTGAATTGTATACTTTAAAGGGATGAATTTTATCTCAACAAAGCTGTTTAAAAAGACCCACATCCTACAATGCCCTTTAACTCAGAGTGAAGACTGGTCCTCACAAAGTCTATAGGGCCCTCCACGACCAGGCCCCGGTACCTCTGACTGCATCTCCCTCACCTTGTGCTCTGGCTCACTCCCCCTCAGACTCTCCAGTCTCCTTGGACACACTGCACGAACCTGCTTTGGGACACAGCTCTGCTGTGCTTGGTACACTCTTTCCCCCATGTGTTTGGCTTCCTCCAAGTCTTTGCTCAAATCTTTTCTCAGGGAGGCCTTTCCCAACACCACACTGAGTAGTGTGAATCACTGCCGCTGCCCCCATGCATTACCCGCGTCCCTTTACACTGCTCTGTTTCTTTCTCCCATGGTTTCATCACCTTCTGACTTGCTATCACATTTACTGATTTTTTAAGTTTATTGTTTATTTATGTCTCCCTTTGCATTAAAATGTAAGCTTCATGAGGGTTAGGATCTTTATTTTAATCAGAGGTATCCTAATGCCTCAGTAAACATCTGAAGAATGCGTAAGTTGATTACTGACTTTAGCTATTCTGATTCATTCAACAAATATATATTTATTCATCTATTCTAGAACTCATAACTAGGCAATACGATTTGATTCTTCCACATAGATGCTGGTGAAAGTATTTGTGGTGCTACAGAATTCATGGCATATATGATTCCTAGAAATGAAAGTCTGACTTTCCTCCTTAATTTAGGATAGATTAGGCCAGAATGACTAATGAGACAAACGAAAAAAGCAGGGAGAGAAGCAATTCCTTAAGAAGTGCAAATACTGACACAGGAGACGATGCACACTGCAAACCTGCATGTACCCCAGAGAGAAATGGACGAAGTGCTTAGGGCAGACACTACTGAATCCATTACCAGATCCTTTTTCAGGGCACCTTTTCTGCCTTCAAAAAAGCATGAAAGTTATCCCTAATGAAGTCCCTATAATTAGTCACTACCTTTTATTTCTTTGTATTATGTACCAAGGAGAAGGAAAAACAATAAAAAATTCATATTACATTTTATATGGCTATGGAGAGAGAAGAAGATATTTACTGCCTCTCTTTATTCAGAAGGCAATTTTATTACGAATGTTGCTAAGGAGGTAATAAGCTTCTTTTCCTTGCACAGTTATCAAATTTTACTGAATTTTATATTTTCTGAGTTAAAATATTTTCAGAATAAGTATATATTACTTCCACAATAAAGGGAAATTATGTTAAAAAGTCAAATAATAATACAAAGTGAAAAAATACAGAAATACCTCTAAAATGATTCTCAATGAATCCAAGTATGGCTCAGTATGGCTCTCTCAAGGTTCCCAACCATTAAATTCAACTCTCATGCTGTGGTTCTCTAGTCCACTCTTTTTCCTCTATCTGTTCTACCTTTAACGCCCAAATTAATCTTCCTAAAATACTGTGATCCTCTTATAATTTTACTGCTTAAACTTTCAATGATTCCTCATTTTCTATAGAAGAAAGTAGAAATTCCACAGCCTGGAATTCAAGGCCTTCCACAATCATGACATTAACTTTAAAAAAAAAAGTTTTTTATTGATTTTTTTAGAGAGAGGAAGGGAGGGGAGAGATAGAAACACCCATGAGAGAGAAACAGGGATTGGCTGCCTCCTGCAGGCCCTCTACTGGGAATGGAGCCTACAACTGGGGCATGTGCCCTGGCTAGGAATCAAACTGGTGACCTCTTGGTACATGGGATGATGCTCAACCAACTGAGACACACTGGCTGGACAACTTTCTTTCTTTTCTTTTTTCTTTTCTGTTTTTTTGTCAACTTTCTTTTTTAATTATAACCTGAGGATATGTGGTGTTTCTTTGTTTGTTTTGTTTGGTTATTCTGTTTTGACTTTATTGATTTGAGAGAGAGAGGAAGGGAGAGAAACATTGATTGGTTGCCTCCCATACGTGCCCTGACTAGGGATCGAACCCCCAACCTAGGTATGTGCTCTGACTGGGAATTGAACACACAGCCTTTTGGTGTATAGGATGATGCCCTAACCAACTAAGCCACCTGGCCAGGGCTGGATATTTTTTTTTTTTAAATCACCTTAGTTTTGACATTATCTTTCTAAGTTGTGGTTGCTTCAGCAGGTAATGTCAAAATTTTTACCAAAAAACACACACTCCTCTTATTTAATGGTAGAATAACAGCTTAAGGATTAACAAGAAGATACCTAATGTCTTTGGCTATACAACTAAAAGCCATTTTTCCAACAGAATAGGGCATATTTACCTTACAACCAACTACAGAAATAGAAAGTATAACAGAAATATGATTGCTTGCTGCTCTTTTTCTATGTATGTTACCAACAGCTTTCTGCAACTTGCTCATGTAGTTAACTCTGCCTAGAATGTGCTCTCCATTTCCTACCCAAGGCTCAACATATAAACCATCTTCTCCATGAAGCATTTGCTAATTCCTTTTAGCCACTCAGAGAATCCAGGGCTCTTTCATCGGACTCTCCAGGCACTTATTTTCTTATTTTTTTTTTACATTTTTTTCTTTCCTTACAGATAATGACTTATTTGAGATAGGCTCTTTATCTTATTCATCTTTGTATTCTTCCTACTAAATACTTATTGAATGACTGTAGTTAACACAATAGAGAAACTCACAGAATTCAACATTATGTCTAGGTATTTTCGAAGTGGCAATTAGATTTCTCCTTCTCTGAACATAGGCAGGAAACATGAATTGTCAACAAGTCAGGTAGGTCCTTGCTTTTCAGGTCTTTGACTTAATTAAGTGATTTATGAACCTCATGGAGTATAGATCTTTCATCTCACACAAACTCTACATTATTCTATGAACGGATGATGTATTTTGGTCTTCAGCAGTTCCCTTACCTTTTCGTGTTGTGCACTGTGGTTCCTCCCAGGACAATCCTCACTCCAGGAGTGGTCCGGTTCAGGTTATAAACTGTTAGAGCTTCTTCATAGGTGGCTCCTCCAATTACAAACACAATGATATCCTGAGGTCTGAAATAATGAAGACATTTAATATCACAGGACAAGGGGGATGGCAAATATTTGTTGTTACTATGATATATACAGTTTTAATTTCTGAATCTTTCTTTTTGGTGGAGGAAGCATAATTAAAGCAGAACAGAATGAAAGGTCTAAAAAAAGTTTTAATTATCTGAAATTGGCAGGAAACAGAGCAAGAAATGCTGAATCGTGATTTGCTTTCTGTTTATGAGCGGATGTCTTATAATTTCTGTGCTGTGGATTTCAGAATAGCACAATAGTGTTTGCTGGAACCAAATGTAGAAATATTCTTTTATATTCAAGAGGCTGCAGAGTACTTCACTATGGCATGATATCAATATAGCGGTAATTTATGCTTGTACTACACATCTCTCTTCATGTGTAAGACCTTTGTCAAATATTTAGTACAGTGTCATTACAATGGCCTCTGTCCAAGGACCTCAAAGTGTTTTGGAAACCACTGGTATATTTGGATGTCCCATAACTTGGGAACTAGAAACATTTAGTATTTTGAGACTAAAAAAAGAATGTGACACAGAAATTAATGATGCTTCTAGGAACTCCACCTCTTTTTAAAGTCTTTGTTCCTCAATCCTTTGATAAACCAAGGAAAAGAAACCATGGAAACGAACAAACCAAAAAGCCCCTGAGTGCTGTTTTGAAACTGGACATGCTGACACATCAGCTCAGTCACTAGCCTCCTTTGGGAAGCTCTGTGCAGTTTTACGGTGTTTCAATTTTTATCAAAATGGCTTCATAACAACAGGGATAGGTCCTCCTCTTAGCTCCTTCTGTAGATGGCAACAAGGAGGAGATCATGTTATTTTTAAAACTGTTAAAGTTTGCCTTGTTTTTATTCTCTCATGCCATCAAAAGAAGATACAATTACTTAACCTTAGTCAGCAGTTAATTTTGTTAAATCACTTCCTGGACATTATTTAAAACTACACCAAGCAGAGGCATCCATTTGGGAGGTTACAGCACAAAACTAAATAGAAACATCTTTAATTAAAGGATATAATGCTTACGTATAAGTCATGTTCGTCTACATTTTTTTTCTGTTTTATCTCTTTCTCTATTCTTTCTAAACAACAACAACAAAACCTTGAAGGAATTAACTGAGAGAATATTAGTTCCTGTTGGACTCCTTGGAAACAGAATCAAACACTGTGTCTATTTAAAAACGTTCCCTCTCACTTTAGTCCTCTTGTACCTGTTTCTCCCTAGAGGCAAACATTTCTTGTCTCTTATGTATCCTTTTAGAAATATTATCTGTTTGTATATAAATACACATATATATGGCAATTAAATTTCTCTGATCTATATGTGATTTCCTCTAGTAGCTCAGAGAAGAAGATGTGAACGTTAAGTCTAAATTATTTTTTTTAATATTTTTTTATTGATATCAAAGAGGAAGGGAGAGGGAGAGAGAGATAGAAACATTGCCCTATCCGGTTTGGCTCAGTGGATAGAGCATCAGCCTGCGGACTGAAGGGTCCCAGGTTGGATTCCAGCCAAGGGCATGTACCTTGGTTGCGGGCATATCCCCAGTAGGGGGTGTGCAGGAGGCAGCTGATTGATGTTTCTCTCTCATCGATGTTTCTAACTCTATGCCTGTCCCTTCCTCTCTGTAAAAAATCAATAAAATATATTTTTTAAAAAAAGAAACATTAATGATGAGAATCATTGATTGTCTGTCTGCTGCATGCCACAATGGGGACTGAGCCTACAACTGAGGCATGTGCCCTGACTGGAATCGAACTGTGACCTCCTGGTTCATAGTTCAACACTCAATCACTGAGCCATGCCAGCCAGGCAAGTCTAAGTTGTTAATCCAATATTAATCTGGTGTTTTACATATCAGAGGTTCTTCATAAACTTACAGGAACACATTACCACCACTGTCCACGAATAACTAAAATGTTCTACACTATCAAGGTTTTGCCCTTCGAGTCCTTGCCTCCAGTTACTGGCCAGTTTTTTTCTTGCTGAGGAAGGTCATCTGCTTAGGAAGAGTTGTATGATTACGATGGGAATATTTTTCTACCGAGTATGATAAACTCTCAATTATTTGGGGACTGAATATTCAGGCAAAATACAGGTTCTCTTCTTTTTCTCCAACTGATATGTGTTGTTTCAACTCTTACTACTATTTCTACAGAAGGGCAAGAGGAATGTGAACAGCTAATACTCAAATTCAGTTCTTGTCAGGATGTAGAACATATTTCATAAGAAAGGGGATTGAATAAAAATTACAGTTGGCTGTAATTTTAAAAACTAACACAACACTCTATAACTTTTATCACAGTATTACCCTCATTACTATACACAATTTCTTTCCTTTTTCTTATATATAGAATGCTTCACGAATTTGCGTGTCATCCTTGTGCAGGCGCCATGCTAATCTTCTCTGTATCGTTCCAATTTTTAGTATATGTGCTGCCAAAGCGAGCACTACACAATTTCTTTTTAACATTACATTTCTAAGGAAGTAAATTTGTAATTCTTTCCACTTTATTGGTACTACAAGTACCAATGAAATAATTAATAGCCTCTTAAGAACAGTCACAACTGATAAAGGATGAGTTCTGTGGGGGGAAAAAATCCAGTGTTACAAGAAGGTGCCCGTAAGGAGATTGAGGACACGCTAATAATAGTTTGGTTTGTGTTGAACTGTCCAGGGCAGCGGTTCTCAACCTGTGGGTCGCGACCCCTTTGGCGGTCGAACGACCCTTTCACAGGGGTCACCTAAGACCATCCTGCATAGCAGATATTTACATTACGAGTCATAACAGTAGCAACATTACAGTTATGAAGTAGCAACGAAAATAATTTTATGGTTGGGTCACAACATGAGGAACTGTATTTAAAGGGCCAGAAGGTTGAGAACCACTGATCTAGGGGGTCAGCCTACGTGGAAAATAGGGTGGGGAAACAGTTTCAGTTTTAAGAAATAATAAAATCCTCAAAACTAAAATAAAATTGTATTTTCAGAAAATGAGTCTTTTTCTTACAGAAAGATTCTATATGCAGTGTTCTTTACATTGAAGGACAACTCTAGCCTAAGAACCGTTATGCAGTTTATCTTGAATAAACACTCATGAGTTGCACAGATTGTTTCATTAGGAAGACGGGAGGGAAGTTCTTCCCTGCCAGGGCGCAGTGACTGTTGAGAGGAAGCAGACAGTAACCCTTTTGTTTTGAGTTCCTGATCTGGTAAATCAATTATTTGAAAAGCAGTTGAGCAGACTAGTAAGGATCATCCTGGAAAATGATATTGCGTCTCTATAGCTGCCCTCTGCCCATCACCTGCCTCAGAGCACATCTGGCTCTTCTGGAACAAAGGGGCAAGAATTGGGAAGGAATAAACTCAAGGGGTTTCTAGCACAGCCAGAGAACACGATCCTTTAGTCTGATCATTGCAGGGTGCCAGCGCATTTTCACAAGACCAGAGAGGGAAAACATGTTACAGATGCTAACTGGGGGTGTAGGTTACCTTAATGTAAGGACAAAACCTGGACATTGGGATAGACTCTTAGTGCTTGACTCAACTGTGTGTGTCCCTAACAAAGATGACGGTCACATTTGGTTATGAAAATATTAATGTTTTCCTGAGTCTCCTACTACTCATTCAAGCTGGCTTAAGGAAGACATGACTGAAAAATTTTTTAAAAATATCCCTGACATTTATCCTTTTCATTCCTTTCCCAATGAATTTTATTTTATTTTATTTTATTATTTATTTATTTTTTTTTGCGGAGGGGTCTGGGGACCCGGAGGGTAGCCCAGGCCTGGCTGGGAGGAGGGGATGGGGGGGTGGAGGGTGGAGGGGGGAAGCGGCAGGGAGGGGAGTGGGATGGCGGGGGCGGCCTCTTTCCCAATGAATTTTAAAAGTAGATGTTCTGAAGAGGCCAATAGTAAAATATATAGCAAAACATTTTTATGATGGCTGAAGCTAAGTGGGATACGCAAGTTCAATTCTTTGTACACATCTTCCTGTTCTCTGTAATTCTCTATAGCAACCAAAAGCATTGATTAATGCAGACAGCCAACATTAGAAAGCAGCAGCCAGTTCATGCTGTATATAAATAAACAAGGACACTTTGAGAACCCAACCAACTTACATCTTATTAGAAAAATAAACAAAATTTTTTTCATATAGAGTATTTCTGGAAATCATTACTTCTATACATGGTAAGCAGAAAAACATAAACTTTTAAAAAATTGAAAATACTGAGATGACACTGGTTAATCAAATTACATAGGTTTCATAATAAATCATCTGTATATTGTATTATGTGTTCACCACCCCAGTACTTAGCTCACTCCAATTATATCCTTTATTTGCTTACTAGTTTACTGTCTATCTCCTTCATGTAAGTTCCTTGAGGGCAGATGCCCATCTGTTCTGTCACTTCTAGTTCCCCAGCATCTACAATAGTTCTTGACATACTGAAGACACCCAATAAATATTCATTATATAAAAGGATGAAGCAATTGAATTATTAACTATATATGTATTTATAATTGTGACAAATGCTAACAGATGCTGACAACAAATGTGCATTTTGAGCTTTAGTTGGAAAAATGAATCACCCAGATTAGAAAGGTTTCCTGTCATAATCTAATCATATACAACACACTCGTCTGGTGATCTATGGTGTCCCTTTAGTAATAAACAGCTATTTTTTTTTTGTTCAGTAATCCTGATGTAAAATTCATAAGAAAATCAATATTTTTACTTTTATCAGAGCAATCAGAAGGCTATTTAATAGAGTTATACTGTTTTTCTTTTCTTTTTGTGCTGTTTTTCAAAAAGCCTCTATGATAGGTGAATGACTTTTGGCTGGTTCTGATTCTTCCCACTTAGCTGACATTTCTGAACCTTGATGCCAAGATTGTTAGCTATATTATCTGAATGAGTGTACTCTCTGAATTTAACCCCAGATGTTCTGCCTCTCACCTTGGATATTTTAAAAGATTTTTTTTTCTGATACCAAATTATAGAGGGTTTTTTTAAAGAATAAAGTGAAAAAATATATCATTTAAAACAGTCACCTAGGTGCCTCAAAACATTTTTCTCCTCCCAGAAATTAATTATATTTCTAAAACACTATTCTTCCAAGGCTCTTAGATTATGAGTAGCTAAAATTATAGAAGCCTTAGACCAACAGTAACAATTCTCACATCATCCCATCTAATAGGATTAAGCTACACATATTAGGTTCTTTATAACATGTGGTCCCAATAAAAAAAATACACAAAAATATAATTTATAACTAGGTAGAATTTGTATATATTTAAAAATCCAGGGTGGAATAAATAAGTTGTCCTGGACAAGTTTTGTCTTTATTAAAACAAATAGACCACTGGATTAAAATGACAATTAATTGCTTCCTTCAGTTAATACCCCAAAAGAAAGCCATCCTTTTCTTCTTTGTAACAAATGGCCTTTGTTAATGAGGTCTCAGTTTGTATGCTGGCCACATTTGGCAAAGTTCAGTCCTGACCAAAAATAGTAACCACCTGCTCTAGCTGGCAATCAAGCAGCAAATCTATTTTTGGCTTTAATGTTTGAAACTCCAAATGTTAGATGCCATGGAACTGAACCTTAAATGGCATAAGCAAACTGGTCTGAGACTAAAGAACAGAATGTAAGTATTTGGGTTGTTCCAAAACATCTGTTTCTTTATTCCAAAAGAAGTAATATTTCAGGTGTAGCTGGTGAATTTATATCTAACCTTGACACATTAAAACCAAAAGAGTCTTAGAACTGAAACAATAGGGGAAGGAGGGGTAGAATGATATGATTGGAGTTGTAGTCCCTTACATTACTCTAAATGTCCTATTGTCTTAGTTTTATTATTAATATCTTTATATCTTACCTGTCTCTGAGTGTGCTGGGGCCTAGATAAGGGTACAGGTTTTCTTTAAGCTTTCCTTTGATGAGATGGTCCAGGGTCTCATGTAGGAAAGGTTGATGCTGAGTATACACGTTTTCTATTCCCTAAGACGGGGAAATAGTTCTTTTGTCATTTTTTGAAAACTTGCAATATACTGGTTTATGATATTCTTATCAGAAAAGAATATGCACTCAATAGAGATTTCATGAGGTAGATTCAAATAGGAATTTTATGGTTAGATAATTTTTAAAAATATATTCATCAATTAGAACTGTTCCAATCTCATACTAACACTGTAATTTAAGGCTAGCTACTTTAAAGGAATTTTAAAAATGAAATTGCTTAAATCCTTTAGCATCTATTCACTAACTATCATCTTTTTGTGAAACTGTTACATGACAAGTAGAACAAATAAAAGGAATGGATTATGTAGAAAAATAGACTAGACACACTCAGGAAAATGGAAAAAATTTACGCAGAATTAGAAAGGGTAGCAGATTAAAACCCATTTCTGACCATTTTAAGAAAATAGGTCAGTCTTTTTAAAAGATCTATAATTGTTTGCTTCATTTTTATTTTCCTTCAAAGAAAAACTACCTAACAAATCTTAAGTTATAAACACGTAGAGTGAAATAGTGATGACTAACAGAACCGTCTGTCTTTTCACTCTTGGGTTTTCCTGGAAATATCTCGCTCAGCTATTTGGTCCAATGCTGATGCTGCTCCAGTATAGAATGCATTTTTTAAAAAGCTTTCAGGAGGATATCGACTTTAACTTCACTTAATCGACATAGTTCTAAATCAGCAGCCATCTGGGAGTTACTTTGATCATATTCATTCACTCTCAGACTCAGGGGTTTCAACTGTTGTTCATTTAGGACAGCACAGAGATGTCATACCTTCAATCCTTTGAGGAACTGTTTGGTAATAGCCACAGCATCTTTAGGGCTGAAGAGGTCACTTCCTCTGACCCGTTTACCACCATATTCAACAACTGCAGACACGAGCTATGAGAGAGACAGAGAGAGAGAAGAGAGAGAGAGAGAGAGAGAGAGAGAGAGAGAGAGAGAGAGAGAGAGAGAGAACATCCTCTTATTGCCTGGGGATCAGGAAACTCATTTCACAAGAAAATAACTTTATTAAGGAAATGAAGACCTGTTTGGTGGGATTAACGTGTACATGTGGTTACCTTTCGATATTTCTCAGAAACACCCTTATTCCTGAGGTCCATCATTAGCCCTGGTAGGCTGTTGCTGCTGTGTCGCTCATAGTGCAGCGCGTAGAGCATCACCAGGCGGGCAGCATCGCATTCTGTCACTTTGGGGTTCTGCAGGAGCCTCTTTACATTCTGAAGAGAGACAGAGAGAACTGACATTTAACCCCCCTTCACTTGAGTGATGGTGTATAATATCTCAGATCTCATAATTACTCAATAGCAGTGATACATCTGAGTTCATGACTAAGATGACTACTACGGCAATGTACAGTTAATAGGTTCAGCAACTGTTTCAACTACAGAATATTAGATGTATTTTGCCTAAGATAAGAATTAAATAAGGAAATAAATTCTCATTGTAATTGTTTAGGACAAACATGAATTAACTATGGATAGTTTTTTGTGTTTTTTTTTCCTTTGATGAGATGGTCCAAGGTCTTATGCAGGAAAGGAACAACATATACTCTTTCTACCACTTCAATCATTACAGTACACAACAGAACTGACCAGCTGACTTGCAAAATGCTACTGCTTTCTCTAAGTGACTGAGCAGTGGGAAAAAAAGAGACAAATTGGTAGAATTTTACAATGGAGAACTGGGCTTAATTGCTAAGAAGCAGCAGATGTATCAATATGTATCAACATTATTTACAGGGATATGAGTATGTAAATAGCATGTAATCTTTAAATTGAATACTTATGATCTTAATAGGGCAGGTACTGACAGCAGGGAAAGCTGGACAAAATCATGTTTGTTTTGTCAACCCTCACAGTAAGGGATAAATGTAGATTTATATTTATTACGCAGAACAAATTAATTCAAGCCAAAAAATACTTTTTGAGCCCTATCTAAGTGTAAGACACTATGCCACTGGAGGGGATAGCAGAGATGAATTAGAAACAGTTTCTGTTCTCAGTGAGTTCACAGATAATGGGGTTTAGGGGATAAAAAAGTATAGCCCATTCTGCTACAAAGCATGTGTCTTTAATGTACGTTAGCTCAGTGAGATTGATAAATATGGAAATGGTATCAGTTAAACACAGAAGGCATATTGGTTTATACATAATTTTTCCAGTATGTTAATATTTAGAAGAGACTGGGGACAAGCTTCTTCTTTAAAGAGGAAGATGTCAAGGAAAAAATCATAAAAATCTCACAGAAGTGTTTTCTGTAAGAAGTAGCTGGTTTTGTAGCTTTAAGAACTGCTGTGCTTTTCACTATGCTAAGCTACTGGGGAAAGGGCAAGTGCAGATGAAAAGGATGCAAAGATAATCCTCTGTGTTAAAAAGCAAAACAAAACAACAACCCAAAACTAACTGATATCCCCCTATTGTATTTTTAATTTTGATGAAAACAGTCTCTATGAGAAGCAAATGTTTTTGAAACCTTATATTTTGAAGAATAAAACGTGAGGCCCCAAAGGATGGACTGATTATATTTCTAGGTGCAAATGTCAGTGGAGATTTAACAGTGCTAGTGTTTATATTAGAATTGTTATTATTTTTATTGGGATCTGCTTACAAAGTTACATACTTTTTTTTTTTTAGTTATATAGACTTTAAGTGATCTGCCTATAACCCTATTTTCCTACAACTCTTGTTTATTTTTAGTGCATAATTTTGCAGAATGTGAGGCTTTATAGGAGCACATATGTGGCATTATAACAGAAACATATGTGTGCAACAAAACAAAACAAAAACCCAAAACTGAAAATGAGTGCAATGGAAGGAAGAGGACACAAAGTGAGGTACATCTGGTTGCTGGAGAATCAAGAAAGACTTCATGAAGGAGATGACATTTGCAAAATGCCCTAAAGAATGTTAGAATTAGTCTGAGAGACTGAAAGAGAAGATGCTATTAATAGGAATATGGAAATCAGAGAAAGAAATGGGTTGGACTGAAAGACTGTCAAGCGCCTTGGAGGGCCCTGGATTCTGAGGATGTAACAACTAACATCTATTTGGTAATTTACAACTTATAAGATGCTTTTCACATACATTACCTTCTTAGTCCTTCACAACAATCAGGTCTAATGTCTCAGGACTCTCCCAGGAACTCTCTAGTATAAAGTTCTCCAAGTAAGATTCCTATTGTTGCTTTTCTGGGTCAACATTTCACTACCATGATTCTTAAGGGATCAAAAAGAAAGATATTTCTCTTTCATTGATTTAAACCTTGCAGGATAAGAATTTCCTTACTTTTTTCATTTTGTGGTACCTTTTCCACAGAGCAGTCACTGAATACAGCCTATTTAGAATATCTGTTCAAATGTTCCCCTGGTTTTTACTATAACATGAAGAAATTTCAGGGTATAAATGATCATCAACTAAAAGCATATAATTTCATATGTATTTCAGTACCTTGGCATAAATTTCAAACACTTATCTAGGATTTCTGTTGTCACTTTTCTTAGAGGCACAATGTTTCGTTTTCTGCTCTTGCAGTCACTCTTTTTACCTGATAGCTACTCCATTTCTAGCTGACCTGTCTCTGTACTTTTAAACAAATCTGAGATATTCAAGTAACCATATGCCCACATAAGTGCGATGGGGACAGTAAAAGACTATTTGTAGCCATTAGCTTTTACCCTTCCTACCTTTTAATTACCTTCACTTGAATCTTGACTTGGCTCTCTCTGTTTCCTACTACAGAATCCACTTCTATTCCTTGAGATTTGATCCTGGTATCTAGAGTCCCTGGCTTGACTCTTAGCTCTCCTTCAAGGACTTGGTCCAGAGCTGAACCAGGATTACTTTGAGTAGACTACTTTGGAGCCCTTAGGACCCAACCGTGGTCAGGGCAGTGTTCTAGCTAGACTTACCTATTTCATCAAGAAAAGAAACCTAGCCCTTACCGGTTTGGCTCAGTGGATAGAGCATCAGCCTGCAGACTGAAGGGTCCCAGGTTCAATTCCGGTCAAGGGCATGTACCTTGGTTGTGGGCACATCCTCAGTAGGAAGTGTGCAGGAGGCAGCTAATCGATGTTTCTCTCTCATCTATGTTTCTGACTCTCTATCCCGTTCCCTTCCTCTCTGTAAAAAATCAATAAAATATTTTTTTTTAAAAAGAAAGAAACCTATAGGTATGAGTTGAGTTATTTTTTCTCTTTCAGCTATGTAAGTCCTTGAAGAAACAAGGCATTTTTGCCTGCCTGGATCCCATGTTATTCTTTGACTTTTGAACTATTTCCCTCACGACCACGTGACTCATTAATTTTACTTACAGTGGTATGTGGTATACTGAGATTTCAGGGTACTGATTAGAGAAGAGGAAAAAAGGAATCTGAGAGATTTCTAATTACATAGTAGGTATGTGCTTGCTACATGGTGGCATTTATATGTTGGAAATATGATTGAATTTTATAATAAACTTTTTGGTTTCTCTTTTCATATTAAAATTTCCATAAGCTTTGAGGATATAAAGAGAGAAAAGCATACTGTCACATGAACAGTGGCTAAATAAAGAGCAAGACAAAATTATTGTTCTCTTAAGGAGAAAAGTTTCAAAGATCTTTCACTGAATTTGTGTAGGCCAAATCAGGAAATAGGAAAAGCAAAGCAAAAACACTGTCGTTGAAGATCAGGTTTCAAAAAGAAGCTAACAGTCACTCAAAAGACATTAATAAAAAACAATTCTGATATTTAGAGCTTCTTCCATTGTTTTGGGATGACTACTTTTCTATCAAAACTTTGATGAGGCAGCACAATGAGAAAATAATAACATACCTACATTTTAAACCACTGTACACATTACAGATGAAGTCAGTCAATAAAGACTGTCCCATTATTTGCTTTAATTTAAACTAAAGAACAGGAGCTCTACCTTGTTGTATACTATCACTATCACATTAATGTAGTAAATAAATAGTATTATTCATTGAGCAGATGGGAATAGCAAAATGGAATTGGCAGAAACCTTCAACATGCGGATATGATAAAAAATGAGTCTAATCTAATAGTTTGAGAGAACAGTATTTGGGGATATAAAGAGCTCTATCCAGGAAAAATAATAGGCAGTAGGTAGGACCCAATTCCACTGACTGGCAAATAGTCTAGCTAACATAAAATTCAGTTTTGCTGCAGATCTTCTGGTCCACACTCTTTCTGAAACACTAAATACTGGTTTAGAAAAGGATCATTTTTACTTCTAACTGAGCAAAGTAAAATTGTCAGCTCTATGTGTCCCAAACAATTTTCTCATGATTTTAATGAAAAGCAAAGCAAAGCAAAATAAAACAAAACAACAAAAAAACCCTCTGAAACCAGGGAGAGATCCAAGGTTATGACTGAAGTAAAAAAATATGTCCTGGGTGCCATAAAGAACATAGAATGTACCACCAAATAATAACACTGATAATGGTGATAGCTAATACTTGTTGAATGGTGCCATACCAGGCACCATATGAAGTGCTTCACATGTACTAGCATATTGCATCCTCACAAAAATCTATGAAATAGTTATTTTTCTTCATTTTACAGATAAAAAGAATAAGACTATTTTTAAACTCAAGCCATCAAAGGCCCAAACTCTTAACCACTACTCCACATTGCTTCAAATAGAGCTCTTTTCATTTTTCTAACAAATATTTATTGAGTCTCTACTATGTGCTATTAATAGTATAATTACCAGGAAAGAAAGACATAAAATAGACTAGTTCCTCCTTCCAAATAAAAAGTTGTGATATGACAATATGGGGGGGGGGGGGGGTGTTGTTTACTTTCTGAAGATGTTTCTCTTCATGGTATGAAAAAAATCTTCCTTCTAATCAAACGAGTCTTTTCTGAGGCTATGGATATGTATGCTTCGGGGGTAGTATATAATAGCTTGGTTCTAGTGAAATTCTTTCTAAACAAAAAATGTTGTTAGACTATAGAATAACTGGTTAGAAATGGCTTATAGGTTAATGTTTGGCAATATATGAGCTTTTTCTCTCTCACCATGTTACAATTACTATTCAATAAAGCAAACCCCATCTGTACTAAAAAAAAACAACCCTCAATTCATTGCTTCATGACGTATTATAATCTAGGGTCAAGCCAAGGAATGCTATAACCCATCTAGGGGTCAGGCCCCTGGCATCTACTCATTATCAAACAGAAGTTCCCTTTATAGACTATTTAAGTCATGTTGCCAAAGAAATCCATTATGATGGCGGGAGTACAAATCAACTGCTCACTGTAAAACCCTAATACCATGGGCAAGAAAACCTTCAAAAGATACCTTTAAAAAATGTAAAGTGGATCACAAATGGAATTCATATTTTAAAAGTACTATCTTTCTTTTAAAGTGAACCCCTCCCCCCAAAAATATTTCAGGCAAGGAATTACAGTAATTTTGTTCCAACTGCTTACCATTTGGTAGAGAGATACAAATAAAGATATTAAATTTGGCTAGTGATTATGTTTGGTTCTATTGTTTTAAAGGAAAAATAAAATGATAAACATAAGGAAATTTAAATTTAGTTATAGGGCAAAATTTGTTTTTATTTAGGAAGAGAAGAAAACTCATTTTATTGAGAAAAACAAAAAGTTTTCATAGAAATATTTCTATTAGGCCCATGAAACAATAGACTTTAGTAGTGTTGTTTAAAACTGTCTTTAGTCATATTGTTTAAAGTAAGTTGGTCAAGTTAAATAGACTGTGATACAACTTTACAAAGAAATGGTAAAAAGAATGAGTCTTTAGATATTTATCTGAAGCCATCCCTGAGAGACATAGTTAAGTGAGCAAGTAAATGCAGAATTATGTACAATATGGTATCATTTGAATTTAAAAAGAGTGGGAGATATACACATCCAAACAGGCTTGCACAAATACAGAATAACTGAAACTAGTAACAAACTCAGCTTTTACTATAATATCTCTTAAATATATCTTATTTAAGAATCAGAATTTAAGACAATTAAAAAATAATAAAGTCCGCCTACATTTTTTGTGAAGATTTAAGAACATAGAGATAAAATTAAAGGCCAGAGTGGCTGAGTTGGTTGAGTGTCATCCATGAACTGAAAGGTCAGGGGTTTAATCTCCGGTCACGGCACATGCCTGGGTTTCTGGCTCGATCCCCAGTAGGGGGCCTGCAGGAGGCAGCCAATCAATGTTTCTTTTTCCCTCCCTCCCCCGTCCTCTGTCTATAAAATCAATAAAACATATTTTTAAAAAGTGATGATATAGGTACTTTTCAGAAATATAAAGCAAATAGCATCTTCATGATTTTCAAAATGTTGATGTTTTCAGGGGAAATTCTGATAAACATTTTAAAAAAGTAAAGGCCAACAACTACCTATCCCAGTAAAGACCTTGGTATAACTAGAGCAACCGCAGGTGGGTGCATTTCTTTCTTCTGCTTGTACAGATATTTTTAAAAGTATGCTTAGAGGACCCTAACCAGTTTGGCTCAGTGGATAGAGTGTTGGCCTGGGGACTGAAGGGTCCCAGGTTCGATTCCGGTCAAGGGCACATCCCCAGTGGGGGGTGTGCAGGAGGCAGCTGACCGATGTTTCTCTCTTATCGATGTTTCTAACTCTCTATCCCTCTCCCTTCCTCTCTGTAAAAAAAATCAATAAAAATATTTTAAAAAAAAGAAAGAATGCTTAGAGGAAGGGAACCAACATTTACAAAGCACCTATCACCTATCATATCTGATTACATTTACAAAGCACCTATCACCTATCATATCTGAATAATCTGACATATTTCATTGAATCCTCATAACAATCTAAAGGTTTGAAATCATTATCCCTGAGGCTTGGGCAAAGTAAATAATTTTCCCAAAGAAACGGTGGTATGTAGAGACAGGCTATCAGCCAGGACAGTCTGGCTCCAAAGCCTGTGTTGTTTCCATTAGACCACACGGGCTTTATTTTATAAAGTAAAATTGTAGCAGGAAAAGAAAGAGACTAAGTTTTAGAATATTGGGTCCTTATCAATATGGAAATGTGCTTCTTATTTTAAGTAGCTTAGAAATGGCTATCTCCCAAAGAACTTATTCCCAAGCTAACTTATTGTCAGTGACATCACACTGTGCCATTTCTCAGGAACCCTGGAATTATCTCTGATTTGTTCTTATTATCCTTATATCCAATCTGTCACTAAATTGTTGTTTTCTCCCTTTGAAATGCCTCTTAGCTTTCCTCTTATTGTACATTTTTTACTACTATTGCTATGAGTCCACTAGCCTCACTGACTTGTTTTTTTTTTTACCTCCAAAGTATCCTAACTAGATTACATTTCCTAAAGTACTGCTTTTATCATATCAACTTTCTACATAAGACCCTACACTGGATCTCTTTGCCTATCTCAGCAAGTATAAATTCCTCTTATAAGCTTCTGCATAAACTGCTTCGTGTTTACCAAATCAATTTCATCTCCTATTCTCTTCCACACCCATTTTCAACAGGTGACACTGTTCATTCTTTTCTGCATACTTCTGCATCTTTGCTTTTGCTGCTATTCCTGACTGAAATCCTCCTCCAGATTCTATTCATTCTTTATAGACTATCTTAATGGCACCTTCTCTCAGAAACTTTTCCTAATAACCGCAAATCTTATCGTCAGTATCACAATTTTGATTTAAATATTATGTTGCAACACTAATTGTTGCACTAGCTACACTGAATTATTCTCTCCCCCCTACATATGTATATATATTTTTTTACATCTCCATGCCTGCATTCTCTGCTGAGAATTTCCCCCCTTTTCTCTGGTTGGTACACTCCTCCTCCTTATTTATTTGTCCAGACCCACATCTAATGTCATCTTCTCTAAGAAGCTCTAAGAAGCCTCAACTTTAGGGAAAACTGTTGTCCTTTCTGTGTTTCCATATTCCGTTGGAAATACCTCTAGAATAGCACTTATTGCACAGTATTATAAATCCTGGCTTAAATTTTTCTCTTCCCTATTATCATGTGAACTCTTTGAGGAAAAAAAAGTTATTATATTGCATTTTGTACCTGTAGATCCTCATAGCACCATGCACGTGTAGCGGACATTCATGTATTTATGGAATGAAAAACAGATGTTCAGTAATGAAAAACTGAGATAATGTATTTTAATTTATTATATCTTTTAAAATCTTCCTAACGACACCGTGTGATAAATATCATTATACCTATTTTTCAAATGAGGAAACTAGTTCAGAGATTAAGCCAAAAGCTCCAGGTCACAAAGCCGGTAAGTGGCAAACCAAAAACTAAATTCCAGACCTTCTGATTTTAGTCTAGTATTCTTTCTAGTAGATCAGGTTACCCTCCTAAATATTCAATTAATTGCCTGAACCCTTTGATTGCACATTATTCTTTTGTGGCTCTTATCATGTATCTATCTTAATATTAAACTGTGTACTTGTCTCAACTCCTCGTTAGACTGTAAATTCCATGTTGGTGAAGAAGGATTACTTGCCTTAGTATCTCTTGCTCTGCCTGGCACAGTGCCTTACACATAGTAGGTGCTCATCAAATGGGACTGAATAGATACCTGGAGAGCACTAGAATGGTCATTTTGACAGGCCAGTTCTTGTTCAACCTCCGAAACTTCCAGCAGATTCCGCTCACCGACCAACCGAGACAGCTCTCCAACAACTGTCACGTGCTTTGATACAGTCCCAGACATCTTCTTGAACTGTGGGTAATTCTCAACAAAGGCCTGCCACGGGAAAAACATCAATTGGGGGTTCTGTTATTTCTTGACCAAGGATAGGCATGTATGAAGGAGAAAAAAAAATCAGGGATTGTTCTGCCAAGAAAAGGGCATCTATAGCTTTCAATCACATGGCATCTGGCATTTTGTTATGCCTAGAAAGAGAAGAACTGGTATATGTAAGCAGACTGAGTCTTTTAATAGTACAAAGGTGACTGAAGAATGGAAAGAAGTTTATGGCTTATTACGAAGTTTTCACTATATTGTTTTCTAAAGAGAAATATTACAGAAAATACCTCAAAACAAACTAAATGAATTAAGGTAGAAATAGAATAGCTCTCAAACTTGCATGTTAGTCATCCATGTTCAATTTACCTTCATGTCTGCTATTGATTCTAGTTTTTGCTGTTCTTTTGGTTTCTTCTTCTGAAAGTCTTCCATGAGATTCTTTATATTGCTACCAATCTCAGCGAAGTTCAGGTACATGTTCTGTGAAAAAGGAAGTTGGAAACACAGTTCTATCAACTAGTCTGACGTTCAGACAGTTTAAAAGAAGAAATGAAAAAGAATTCTGAGCACAGTTAGAATTAAAGGGTAAGAAACTTCCATTATAACTAGCAAGTCTGGACATTGGTCAGGACACTGGTGATGAATACCAGTAGTATTCTCACAAAGGGCTATGGGAGGGAGGGAAGTAAGTAAATTGGGTTCTGATTTTAAAAGTGGAAAACCAAGTATGTGATTTCTATGAAAAAAATATTGTTAAAGGGGGGTCAGAATCCAAGTCTTCTGCCTTCCCTTAAGATGCAGTTTATCCACATCGGATGCCTCCATCATCCTTTCACATGAATTCTCACAAGTCAATATTGACCTTCTTACATAAAAACAACTAAACTCAATTAAAAACCACTTACGTTAGCATAGAATTCATCGTTTTCAGCAGATAGGACCACCTCTCTTAAGTCTTTACTGATCCCTGGCACTCTGGAAAGATCAATCCGATTGTTGTTTATGCCCAGAAGTTCATGGACCATGGCTTGGTATGTCCACTAAATAAAGAATCGTGACAAAAAATTTGGTAATTGACAACACATGGAAATAGCAAATGTTTAGGAAAACAAAAACGAATAACTTATTCTTAGTAATTACTCTTCTTTACATGGAGATTCTCTAGTTCAAGTTTTATTGGTATTTTGTGCTATACTAAATATTAAGATTGTCATTTTAATTGGTTAAACATCCAAATGTCAAAATACTTTTAGATTTCACACTTTGAAAGAAGGGCGGCAAGATTAATATTCCTGATAAAAAGGAAAATTAGATCTATCATTAGCTCCAATTTTGGCCTGTGAATTAAGGGTATATTTTTGGCTTCACGGATAGGGCTATATTGGTACTGCAGTTACAAGCTGTACCATTTCCTGTACGCTTCTGTGGTTTTCTGCAGCATGAGAAGTGTATTCTTGCAGGTCTGAGTGGTGCTATATTTATCCTGGGAACACTAATATTATCAGAAAAAACCCTTGTGAGTTGATGAAAATACACATAGTCAGAAGCTTTATATTTTTACTTAAAATGAATTGTGAAGAGGGTTGGTTTCCAGTCTTACAAATGTGAACTTATTTGGTAAAACTGGAAAAGAGAACCCCCAAATATTTCCTTCTGGCCATTTATAGAGAATGGGTTACTTTTAATCATAGGCCCATTGGACAAAACTAAATATTTTCCAGCAAATTACCCTCTAAATCTAGAATCTAATACTAGAAATATTTACATATGTATATCCCACCTTTTAAAAATCTAGATTTATTAAGAAATGACTTGAGGTTATAAAAGATGTTTTATTTCTTAAAATATCTGCCAGATGAATCCTAAAAACAGCCAATTTCATTAGGGCACTTAAAATAAGCACAACCAAATGTTTTATGCTTCCATAGACAGCATCCTGTGCATGCTCTGCCATCAGCACTTACTCTATAATTAAATTATCTCTTTTCTTCTCTCTCCATTGGACCACAAGTTCTGTGAGAGAAGAGATTTTTTAACCTTTTATCGCCAGGACTTAATACAGTACCTGCCACATAACAGGTCCTTAGTGAAATCTGTTGAATGAATGGTTGCTTTTCTTTTGCAAATAGAATTATAGGCAATCATTTTTCTTTCTAAATTTTTTATATTATCAAAATTTATTTAGTGAACAAATATTACTTTGAATTTTAGGAATATAAGCCTATTGCATCATAGAGCAGTTGCATTCCACAGCCGCAGATCTCCCCAGCATTAACATTATTACCTATAAGCTGGGAAGGAACTGAAATATAGACTGTGCCTTTCCCTACACATTCAAAATCACTATTAAAAAAGCATCTACTGTGTGCAAGGCTCTGTGTTTGTACTTGCATTAGAGCAAACACTGGCAAGACAGTCTGCCTTGAAGGAATATGTAACTAGGAGAGTGTGAAAACAAAGGTTCAGCATGGTGAGTGCAGCGCGAGACACATGAGACACACAAAGTTGCCAGAAATTTTAGGGAAAAAAGGACATGTCTGACTAAAAGAAAAAAGGCTTCAAGATGTTTCGAGTGATTTTTAAAGAGAAGAGCTTTGATAGGTGAAGTTGGGAAGACAAAGTATTCCAAACATTCCAGAGCTAAGATAGGTCACAACATGAATAAAATGATGGCAGGAAACCATGTGTGGCATATCTGCACAGTCGTGAGCTGTAGGTTTTGTACAAGGTTGGGCCCATATTATGAAGGCTCTTGGATGTCAAGATCAGGCGTCTGTATTTAACTCAGTAGGCAAATGGGAACCAATGAAGATTTCTAAGCCAGCCGTAAACAGGATCAGAACTGTGCTTTGGGGAAATTAATTTAACAACATTGTGTCTGTGGAATATATTAGAGTGGGATGAAATGTAAAGTGGGGATTAAGTAGGTGACTATTTCAGTATTCCCATGAATGATTTGGGTCTACATCAAGGTAACAGCAGTAGAATGGAAAAGAGCAGACAAACACTGGAAAAGTAGAGTCTATAGGACCTAGAAGTTGCCCTGATTCGGGGTTGGGGTGGTGGTAGAAAGGGACAGGAAGGATGAGGCAGAAGAAAGAGTCAAGGATTATTGTGGCTAGAAGAATAGTGATATCAAAAAACCAAGAAATATAAGGCAAAAACAAGAGCTGAAAATTAGGAGGCAAATAAATGGGCCATCCTGTTCATTTCCACATCTGCATTTTGATGAACAGCACTTGCAATTATCCTTATGTTATTCTAACAAAGGTTTTTGCACCTGGTTTAGCAATGGGGTGATGGCATCATCGCAGCGATCTAAAATAAGCAGCAATGGAGGAACCTCAGTCCGCCGGAACTCAAATAGTTCATATTCTTTAGTTATGACTTGCTGTGGGTGAGAAAGAGTTTGGTCAACCAATTAGTTGCAGATAGCAATGATATAAATAGTAAATTAATACATAAAAACTACATTTAACAAAAGCTCTTTGCACCTTCATGGCCTTCCGTAAAAAAAAAACTTGATAAAGTTTAATAACATTCTATTTAAGAGGATAGAATTTGAAACTCTATTTCACAGGTGATTTGATTGGATCAAATTAAGTTAAATAGCTTGGAAATGTTTCTTAGGTTACACCTAAGAATTTTAACTTTAATTTGTTGCTTTTTTTGTTGTCATCACTGTTACTTTTGGTTTTGAATTACAAAGACCTACTTCTTTGCCAATAAATCTAACACCTCATCTCCTTGGTTGTAGATAAATATTCCTTTAGTTTTTGAAATATGGTGAGGAAATGAATGGTCTTGATGTTTTGGAACCAGGCTAGGGAATGCCATACCTTAACACATTCGGCAAGTCTCTTTGCTGCCTCTGATGAAAGCTGATAACGAATCATAGGGCATTTCTTCAGGGATAAAAGGAGAGCCGTCAGCCCTTGAGTTGTTCTGGACAGCTGGGCTGGGTCCCAATTTCGACCCTTTTTAAATATTCAGAGAAAATACTTAAATTTTTTCTTATTCGCTGAATTAATTCCCACCTGATAAATAAACTAAAAAAAAAAAATCCTTTCCTTCCATACCTGGCAGCAACCCAAAATATTGAGGGAAAACAAATGTGGATTCACAGCAATGTAATCACCATAAAATTCCTGCAAATAAAGCACCAAGATCAGCCAGTTATATTCCATAAACTCCAACTATATCATGCAGCAATATTTTCACATGTGATATACTCAAATTTGAGGAAATGTAAGTGTAAAAGATAGAACAATTGATCAATTAAAAGTTAACAAAAAGTCAATGTGGGGAAATTAATAAAATAATTATAAAACAGCAGCAATAATAAATCTTAAAAAAAAAACCCACAAAAGTTATAGAAGTGTACATATTATATGCCTGGAGACCTCTAGGACTTATCAATTAGTAAAAATAAAATATTGCTATAGGGTATACAATGTTACACTCAAACGAAAAAGAACTTTGCTTTCCAGTGCATTCTCATGAGAGAGAATATGATTCAAAAGAGGTCATTCTTTTTTATTCATTTTTCATCTAGAATGTCCAAAACTTGTTTATTTGTGGTCCTGAATACAATATTCTGCAATTAGCTGATAAATGTATTCAAACATTTGTGATAAATGTATTGGAGAACACTAAACTATTTAAGAAGGGTAACATGATATGTTCTAATGTGATGTATTATATAGCATGTAGAATAAATATTTACGAGTTTCCAAATTTTAACCTAATGACAAATGTCTGCTTATTATTCCCAAAGCAAGATAACCACAAACAGAACTTCAACAAACCCCATTCACATCCTTTACTTCCTATTCTATCCCAATTAAACTTGGTCCTAAAGATGAACATTCTTTTTTAAAAATATATTTTTATTGATTTCAGAGAGTAAGGGAGAGGGAGAGAGAGAAATATCTGTGATGAGAGAGCAGCATCGACCAACTGCCTCCTGCATGCCCCTACTGGGGACCAAGCCCACAACCCAGGTATATGCCCTGACCCGGACTCGAACCCATGAGCTCTTGGTTTCTGGGTTGATGCTCAACCACTGAGCCAAACCGGTTAGGGCTAGATGAACATTCTTATAGGGTGGCTCATAAAACTGTCATAGGACATTTTGATTCTGTCCCCAACCCTGTGAAACTCTTCCTACTAATAGTGGGATCCACTAACTCCTTTAATCTGTTCCCATCCAATTTGATATATCTTCCAAACTTTCTAAATATAAGTATAGTCTGGTGCAATGCACATTGATTGTGTCTGATGAGTAGCCTCCATTCTTTGAGACAGCACTTTCCCTACTTTTAGACTCAAATCTTTAGTAAAAAGGGCCAATGTAAGAGACGAGTTAGAGGACCAATATGTTTACCTGAACCTCAGCCACAACTTCCTGTTCATCAGCTTCAGCTAATGACTTCACATCACTCTTGCTGATCACATTACTGAAATCTGAAACAGACATATGAGTTGTTATTGACTAGAAGGAGATCATCGTTGCTGCAATTAGACATAAATGGGCCTGACAGTTAAAGCCTAATGAATAAGGGAAGTTTAGTACACATTGTAGTAGATGTCAAAGATGAACACCTTCAAATTGGAATGAGCAGCACAAAGATGTTTAAATCCATAGATTCATAATAGTAATTTTTTTAAAAAAAGGACCACCATTGTAAGCATTGTAGGATGGTAGGGAACCAAGTCTTATGGTGAAAATAGAAGGAAAGGGTAACATGGTAATAAAAAAAAGGGAAAGAAGTAAGCTTTTATCCTTTTATACATAAACTGTATCACCAGATAACCAAATAGTAGATGAGGGGAAATTTCTTTTTATAGAAATATTCCAGCTGAAAAATAAAGAAGGAATGATAATGATATGACAGAATTAAAACAATATTTTTTTAATATATATATATATTTTTAAATATATTTTATTGATTTTTTCACAGAGAGGAAGGGAGAGGGATAGAAAGCCAGAAACATCGATCAGCTGCCTCTTGCATACCCCCGACTGGGGATGTGCCCGCAACCAAGGTACATGCCCTTGGCCGGAATTGAACCTGAGACCCTTCAGTCCGCAGGCCGACGCTCCATCCACTGAGCCAAACCAGTCAGGGCTTTTTAATATATTTTATTGATTTTTCACAGAGAGGAAGGGAGAGAGATAGAGAGTTAGAAACATCGATGAGAGAGAAACATCGATCAGCTGCCTCCTGCACATCTCCCACTGGGGATGTGCCGGCAACCCAGGTACATGCCCTTGACCGGAATCGAACCTGGGACCTTTCAGTCCGCAGGCCAACGCTCTATCCACTGAGCCAAACCGGTTTCGGCTAAAACAATATTTTTATCAGCCCCTAATGAATCAATGGTTGGACCTAGGCATTGAGCATCAACCACTGCTAATATCACAGTAAGAGATGATCAGTGGAAGTACACCACACTACCTATGAAGTATTCTTGTCAAAAAGAAATAAAATCTGAGTCTAATTAAACCTCTACATCCAGGTACCAACTTACAGAAACTGGAGGAGAGAGGAATATTTTAAACTGCAAAGAGCCTGGCCCGCGTGGCTCAGTGGTTGAGCGTCTACCTATGAACCAAGAGGTCATGGTTCCATTCCTGGTCAGAGCATATGCCTGGATCTCCAGTGGGGGCGTGCAGGAGGCAGCCAATAAATGGTTCTCTCTCATCATTGATGTTTCTATCTCTCTCTCTCCCTCTCCTTTCCTTTCTGAACTCAATAAAACATATTTTTTAAAAAATAAACTGCATGGTGATACAATCAGCAAGATCCAGGCTATAGGAAACTTTAACAGAACAACCTGGTTTCTTCAATAAATAAATTGCACGGGAGAGATAACCAAGAAAAGAGCAAAGAAAATTAAACAGCTTATCAACCAATAGCAATGTGTGGACCTTACTATGATCCTGATTAAAACAAACCATGGGGGGATGGGGAGGGGGCAAGACATGAGAGAATTTGAACACTGAATGAATATTTAAAAAACAAATTTTTTTTTATTATTTGGGTATACTAGTAATGTTTTTAAAAACAAGTCCTTGTTTTTTAGAGATGCATAATGAAATAGTATGGATAAAGTCATATTATATATTAGATTTCCTTCAAAATTATATTGGTGGGGGAGTAGGTGGTAGTAAGGCTAAAACAAGATTCGCCATAGCACAATAATTATTGAAAATTAAGTGATGGGTACATTGGAATTTATTATACTAATCTGTCTACTTTTATATATACTTTGAAAGGAGCTTGTTATACAAGATATTTATTCAGTAGACATAAAATTATAGAAAATTAAAATTATAAAAAATAATATGAGAAGGCAAGCTAAGTGCTAAAATAAACTTTGATGAAAGTTTGTAATAAATGAAATTACTATATACAAACATTTTCATTTATTTCAATCTAAATAACTAAATAAAATTATGAAATTGATTGCTTCACCCAGGAAATTTCAATTGGCTTTAGTGCTAACCACTTTAATATATATGTTATGTAATTTTTTTCTTCTACTTCATATAGATTTACAGTTCAAATCAATCTTTAGAACCAGAAAAGTAAATATTAGATTTATTATTCATTATTAATCTTAATTGCTGCATCAAAGAACTCTCTTTAGAGGAAAAAGGAGCCTTTTACCTCATGACCTATTCCATTTTTAGCTAAGTGATACAGCAAAAGAGTGATTCTGTTAGATGTTCACTTACCTTTAAATTTGGTAGCACAAGGAATCAACCTCTCTGTCTCTATGCCTATCTATCTATCATCTACCTATCACTGAGTACAAAGTATCTACACTTTCCCAAGTATTTAGCTTGTGATAAGACTAAAAAATACTGGAATGACTACACATTTATCAAATGGCTAAAATAAAAAATAGGGACAACACCAAACGCTTGTGAGAACACAAAGAAACTGGATCACCTGTACATAGCTGGTGGAAAAGTAAAATGGTATAGTTACTCTAGAAAACATGTGGCAGTTTCTTAAAACATCAAACATGCAGCTACTACATAACTCAGCAACTGCTCTCCTGGTTCATTATTTATTACAGAGAAATGAAGACTTATGTTCGCACAAACACATGTACACAAATGTTTTTAACAGCTTTCTTTGTAGAACTGGAAACAAGTCAAATGTCCTTCAAGAAGTGAATAGCTGCCCTGACAGGTTTGGCTCAGTGGATAGAGCATCGGCCTGCGGACTGAAGAGCCCCAGGTTCGATTCCGGTCAAGGGCATGTACCTTGGTTGCCGGCACATCCCCAGTGGGGAGTGTGCAGGAGGCAGCTTAATCGATGTTTCTCTCTCATTAATGTTTCTAACTCTCTATACCTCTCCCTTTCTCTCTGTAAAAAAATCAATAAAATATATTTTTTAAAAAAGAAGTGAATAGTTAAACAAACTGTGGTACATCTATACTACAGAATACTACTCAGTAATAAAAACTATTGATAGATGGAACTTGAATTAACCTCTTACACTGAGTAAAAAAAGAAAAAAACAATCCCTGAAGTTTATATGCTCTATGATTCCACTTAACCTTCTTGAAATGACAAAATTATAGAAATGGAGAACAGATTGTGGTTTCCAGGGGTTAATGAGGGGGTGGAGCAGAAGGGAAGTGTCTAAAAAAGGACAATACAAGGGATCCTTATGGAGATGGAATGCTTTGTATCCTGACTGTATCAATGTCAAAATTCTGGATGTGATACTGTATTATAGCTACCTAAGATACTACATGGGGGGAAAGTAGGCAAAGGATATACAGGATTTCTGTATTAGTCTTATAACTATACTAGAGTCCCAGTGCATGAAATTCATGCACCCGGTGGTGGAGGGAGTCCCTCAGGCTGGCCTGCGCCCCCTTGCAATCCGGGAGCCCTCGGGAGGCGCTGCTGCGGAGGCGCGGGAGAGGCTCCTGTCACCGCCACTGTGCTCACCAGCCCTGAGCCTGGCTTCTGGCTGAGCGGCGCTCCCCCTGTGGGAGCACACCGATCACCAGGAGGCAGCTCCTGCATTGAGTGTCTGCCCCCTGGTGGTCAGTGCGCATCATAGTGACCAGTCGTTCCACCTTTTGGTCAATTTGCATATTAGCTTTTTATTATATAGGCTGTGAATCTACAGTTCTCTCAAAATAAAATGTTTCATTAAAAAAGAAAACCCGTGCCCTATGTGGTTTGGCTCAGTGAATAGAACATCAGCCTGTGGACTGAAGGTCCCAGGTTCAATTCCGGTCAAGGGCACATTCCTGGGTTGCAAGCTGGGTCCCTAGTAGGGGGCGTGCAGGAGGCAGTTGGTCAATGATTCATTCTCATCATTTATGTTTCTATCTCTCTCTCTCCTCTCCCTTTTTCTCTGAAATGAATAAATATATATTTTAAAAAAAAAGGAAACCTGTGACTATTAGTCAAAACCAACCAACCAACCAACCAACCAACCAACCAACCAACCAAAACAAAAGTAGGAACACTGAAACTAGTAAAATTACCTATTTTTACCTCTTGGGGTTGTTTTAAGGACCAAATGAAATAATATATAAGAAAGTTCTTTATAAAATACAGACTCTTATCACAAATGTTAATTTTTGGTACCATTGTTAAATTGTAGTATATGCTGAAGAAAGTATGTATATCACAGACTATAGTCTAAACCCTAAAACTCCAAAGTCTTCAACTTCTCAAATGCCCTACATACTGTTAAGTTTTGTCCTTGGTTTTAGAAATGGCACAAATAAACTATAAAGATCAATAACGACATCTAGAGGAGAATCCATGTAACTGCCAAAGCAGAATGTATTACATCAAAAAAAAAATCAAATCTGTATTAATGGTATAGTAACCACAAAACTAGTTTGTTTCCAGGCCTCTACTTCTCTATCCCTGGCTCCACCCACCACCACCAAAGTTAGGCACATAAGAGATATCTACCTGATGACTTGTACTTAAAGTACTAAATAAAGTAGCAACGAAGACTGAAATGTTTTTATCTGGTATGTAAAGTAAATCTCTGCCTTTCCAACAAACTCAAGTATATCCTCTCTCCAAGTAAACAAATTAGCTTCTATGCCTCAGTTCATAAAAGTGTAAAAGAGGAATAAGAATACACTTTGTGAAAATTGGCTACTAGTACTTATGACTTCTTGCCTTACAAAGAATTTTAAAAGGCAAAGTTAAACAAATTTTTTTTTTACCCAAGCAATTAATGGTGAATGGAAATCACATTTAGCTTTCTGAAATAGAATGTTAAAAGACTTTTAAATTTTGAAAGAACATTAAAAAAAAACAGACTTTTTTAGTGAAAGATTCAATTAACTTATTGATGATACAAAGAGACCAACAGAACATTCTAGCTAGGTTATAGTTATATGATTGAATAGGTGAAATAACATACTTACAAATAAAATATATACTGTATTTGGGTCTTCGGAGCTCCTGAATCAGATAATCCACATTCTCCTAGAAAATAACAAACAAACAAATAAAATATGAAAATTGCTCCAGTGAAGAGCTAATAAACATCATCTATTGATTTATTTAAGTATGTACTGAGAGTCTAGTGCAGGGGTCCTCAAACTACGGCCTGCGGGCCACATGCAAATACAAATATTGTATTTGTTCCTGTTTTGTTTTTTTACTTCAAAATAAGATATGTACAGTGTGCATAGGAATTTGTTCATAGTTTTTTTTTTAAACTATAGTCCTGCCCTCCAATGGTCTGAGGGACAGTGAACTGGTCCCCTGTTTAAAAAGTTTGAGGACCCCTGTTATAGAGTATCAAAACATGTCTAGTCCTTTTAAAGCCCATAGTCAAGATAAAATATAGCTAATTATATTTGGCTTTTAACTTATTGGGACCTAAGACTGCACAGTTTCAATGTTTGGGAAGTATTTGCAAATAGTAGGCTAAGACCCTTTTTATAATTACATTATTTTAAAGTAAAATATGAAATTTAGCTGAAACCGGTTTGGCTCAGTGGATAGAGCGTCGGCCTGTGGACTGAAAGGTCCCAGGTCCAATTCCGGTCAAGGGCATGTACCTGGGTTGCGGGCACATCCCCAGTAGGAGATGTGCAGGAGGCAGCTGATTGATGTTTCTCTCTCATCAATGTTTCTAACTCTCTATCTCTCTCCCTTCCTCTCTGTAAAAAATCAATAAAATATATTTTTAAAAAAATATGAAATTTAGAAGTAAAACAATTGATTTTTATATGGTCAAAACATTATAATTCCCATTATATAAGATCATAATGCAGGTCTTATCTATTTTTGATATTATAATACAGGGTTAAATTTCAGTATAAATTTGGTCCCCAAAACTATACATGACATAACATACCATTTTTGAATGTTAAAAAAACCAGTTTCCTTATAGAATTAAAAGTAATGTAAGCAACGCACATTGCTTGCTAAGTGGAAAAAATATTTTGAAAATTGTCATTTAGATTAAAAATATCTTAAAAAGTAACCTTATAATGGAATCTTAAGGAAAATCTGCTTTTAAGAACATATATTGAGTATGAGAGACTATATACATATATATACATTTACTTTCACATATATGTGTGTGTGTGTGTGTGTGTGTGTGTTTGAAAGAGGTTCTCCAATAAAAATGTTAGGAAATGATGCACTAGGTGATCTCTAAGATCCTTCTCACAACCTGAATGTTGTGACTAAGATTTACAAATATGAAACAACTGGAAACTATTATAACACAGTATTCATTCATTCAGGAATGGCTTATTGAGTATACACCATGTGGCAGGCATTGGAGACATAATAGTGTGGCAAAACAGACCCATCTCTATTCTCATGAAGCTTACTGTTGGTAGGTGAGATAGATATTAATCAGACAGAAAATATAATACTTCAACCATGACAAATAATAGGAAGAGGAAGATGGTGCTGTAATGCTTATAAGAAGGGGTTTGACCTGGTCAGCAAGGCCAGGGAAGTTTTGCTTGCAGTGAAGAAGTTCCCAACAGAGAAGGAGCCTGTGCAAAGGTCCTGTGGCATGATGGAATATAGTATACTGAAACATTAGTGTGACTAAGAGCAGAAGGGGGAATGGTTTGAAATGAGGCTGTAGAAATGATAGGAACTAGACCACACAGGATCTTGCAGACCACAATTAGGAGTTTTGTCTTTATTGTAAAAGTAATGAGAAGTCATTCAAGGTTTCCAAGTGGGGAGAACATGATCAGATTTGTATTTTGGAAAATACATAATGTACAAGCATGGTAAAAGAGTATATTGAAGAACAGGAATATAAAGTAAGAGCGTATACAAAATAAGATTGAAACAGTTAAGGGTTTTTAAAGGAGGACTTAAGCAAGATTTAGATGTTAGACAAAGACTGATGGAAGGCTAAAGAATCTCTAATGAGGGCAAGAAAAGAGAAATGAGAGTACAGAGGGATGATACAAAGGCCTAGTGGCTATAGTGGAGGAGCAGAGGTGGGACACTGGAGTTTGGATACCTAAGGGCAGACCAGACCAGTTAAGGAGTGCTTTGCGGACTAGGCTACTAAATATAGATTTAATCATGGAAGTAAAATTGAGCCATTACAGGTTTCTGAGCATAGATGTGAAGAAAATGATAAAAACTCAAAACACTGATATAAGTATATAAGATTAAGTGGCAATGCTATTTAGTGAGAGGAGGTTAATCCAGGAATAAAGTGATGTGGGTCTCTGTGAGGGTAGTAGCTTTGAAAGTAGCTGAGAACCTAACAGACATTTTGAAGGAAAACACTGGCTGTAAGGAATAAACTGAGATATGGGAAGGAGGAGAGTCAAGATTTTAACTCTGATAAACCAGGATAATTACGATGCCACAAATGATAATACAAATTTATTTTGCCTTCTTAATGCCTTGAGATCATAGCGTTCTGTATTTGCCTGGGCAGATGGCAGTTCAGTATGTAGTACCTTCGTAGGTCGAAGAAAACAAATTGCTTTCAGGTGTTTCATGACCTCCCGATTCGCAGAATCAATGCGTTCAAAAAGGTACACTTCCTTCTGAAGAATCTCTGATTGTGTGTATACCATACTCACTATACCAGTCTGTAAAGAAAAAATAATTACTAATATTATGATGGTCCAGAATAATAAAAACAAGCAACAATACCCTAAGGCTTAAACTTTTTTTTTCATTACTATTTAACTGGATACCTTAAGTACTAACATATGTAATAATATTTACTGAGCATCCAAACATGTATGTAATGTACCAGAATGCTCTCTGTAAACGTGGACAATCCATACATGCCTCCCTCCATTTTTCTATCACCTTAAAAGAGGTGTTTAAAAAAAACACTGCGATTAACAAATAATAAATAACCTGTCATCTCAGCTTGAGCTCCAATATTTTTACTTTAAAAACACAGTGTTGCCCTAGCTGGTTTGGCTCAGTGGATAGAGCATCCGCCTGCGGACAAAGGGTCCTGGGTTCGATTCCAGTCAAGGGCACATGCCTGGGTTGCGGGCTTGATCTCCAGTAGGGGGAGTGCAGGAGGCAGCCTATCAATGATTCTCTCTCATCATTGATGTTTCTATCTCTCTCTCCCTCTCCCTTCTTCTCTGAAATCATTAAAAAATAAAATAAAAATAAAAACACAGTGTTGAGTAGAAATAACAGGATCACCCCAAAGAGAAAAAAAAAAAAAAAAAGTCTCTGGCAGTGGTTAAAGCCATTTAGTCTGAAAACCGACTGGGCAAGCTGAATACAACCTTTCAATTCCGTACAGAACCGACCCTCCTTTAAAAATCTTTAATTGAATACCAAATCCTCCGGTGGAATGTGACCGGCTATCGGCAGGGAGGGAGGACTCCCGCACGAACCCTGAGCAGAAGCAAACTCACCGTCTCTTTATCCATGAGCAGCACTTTCATGCCCGGCCCGCTGTCCTCTATCATTTTGGAAATGTACTGCTTCACAGCCAGAACCACGTTCATGGTGGCGAACTGACAGGTGAGCCCCACAGCCCTTCCCGCCCCCTTTTCTTCTGGCTACATGAACCCCCGGCTTCTCCGCCAGGCCTCCGCCGCTTCCTCCCCGCCCAGCCTCGGCTTCCGGAAGTCCGGGCAGCCGCGCTGCTGGGACTTGTAGTTCCGCCGCGCGGTCGGGAGCACCGGGCCTGCGCGCCCCGCGGAAAAGCCCGGCGGAGACGCTGGGGCCGCCCGGCCCTGACGGGGCTGTTGACCCCCCTGCAGCCTGCGGGTGTGGGAGACTTGGACTCGCAGACCACGGGCGTCCGGGCCGCGGCCTGAGCCCTCCTGCTGCCTTGAGGGGGGAGGGGGGCGCCTCGCGGGGTGAGGGCACTTGGCATAAGGCCACCTCCGAGGCAAGAACGGCGCGTGGCGGTGGTTACTCTTCGCCATCCATGAACGCTGCCTTGGATGGCAGTGAAGGGCGAGGGGAAGGGAGATGGCGTTGTGCTCCCGGCTGCTCGGGACTCGGAGGCACGGCGCTTGCTAAATGGTGGCGGATCTCAGCGTCACGGGGTCCTTGGGGCGAGGACAGTGCCCCAGCCAAGTGAGGCCCGGATTGGGGTTCCGAGGACGGAGAGCATCTGAAGTGGAACGAATGCTCGTAGAATGAATGAATGAATGAACGAATGAATGAACAAAGGGGACGCCCTTTCGGGGTGGTTTGGGGGAGGCCTCATCTCCCAGGAGGGTCTGCCCTGGCGTCGGCCGCGGGGACTCGCCACTCGCGCGCGCAGCCGAGCCCTGAGCGACCCCGGGGGTCCGCGCGCGAGGCAATTGGACATCGCGGCTCCCGCTGCGGGGGGTGAGCGGGACCTGCGCCCCGGATCCCGGCCGGAAAGAGGGCCGGGGCGGGGGTGGGGTGGCGGGGGTGGCGGGGGCGGCACGTATCCGCTGGGGCTACGAAGTAGCGTTGGGATTTTAAGGGAAAACTCACACATTTTGATTTAAGAAACGACAAAAACCTGACAGCAAAATAAATCTTAACGCCAACAACTTCACAAAACCCGCATTTGGGTTTATATCCCGCAGGTATTCTCTCCGCACCGTTTGTCCCTATGGAGGGTAAATGTTAGTTTCCCCGCACCTAAACGGGGGAATTGTGAAATCGGGAGAGGTAGCAAGAAACAACTGCGAGAAATCAGCGACTATAAATGCTTGTAAATATCTCCACCAAAACAATGACCAGTGTTTGTCGGGGTCAGTGTAATCAATAGGTTGGTTCAAAATGACCAAATCAGACATCCTTTCATTGAATTGTAAGGAGTATGCAATTAAAACTAGATCCAGAGCACGTTAACATTAATCTGGCTGTTAAGATTGCTTTATAAAACGTGCCCTGCTGGTGTGGCTCAGGGGTCGAGTGACAACCTGTGACCCAGGAGGTCCCGGTTTGATTTCTGGTCTGGGCACAGGATGGGGGCTTGATCCCAGTGTGGGCCCTGCAGGAGGCAGCCAGTCAATGGTTCTCATTCATGCTTCTCTCTCTCTCCTCCCTTCCTCTCTGAAATCAATACAAATATATATCTATATGTTTTTAAAAGATTGCTTTATAAAACGTTATACACAATTTTCAAATCCTTTAAGGCAAATTAGAAGCCACTTGAAATATAGATTTTTGTCACTCTGAGATTGTGAAGAAGGTGTTTATTTTCTCCAAGTAAAACTTGGAGTAAGTTTTATTACCAAGTAAAACTTCCCATTGGGCTTTTTTTTTTTTTTTTACATTTGTTTTGAAAGAGGAGCTCTAGTAAAATGAAGATATGAATCTTTAAATAGATACAAATGAGAAAAAATCTAAATCTACACAGAAGATACCCAATAAATATTTAATGTTGGTGAAACTCATTACTGGGTAAACTGCTACCATGGCACATTGTTCATTTAAAATGTTCATATATTATAGAAAACAGAAAACCCCAATGCTAATGAAAAATGGAACACCTGCGAATTCTTTAAGTTATTGATATTTGAAAATTCACCTCCATTCACCTGTCACTGGGTTTTTGTTTTTTCTTACCTGTAATTTGGACTTCAGTTTTCTTACCTGTAATTTGGACTTTAATAAAATTGTTTTCCTTTGACAAATATCTCAGTTAACTTTTGTAACTTTCCTTTGAGGTGAGTATTACCTCCATATTACAGGAGTTCCAAGAAGTTGAGTAATTTTCATGAGGTGACAGAAAATAGCCAATAAAGAAAAGCACATCTTTTTCAGTGGGCATTTCACCATATGTTTCTTTGTATAGATTGTTTTCCTATTTTTTTAGAAAGTACATTGTTGCCCTGACCGCTTTGGCTCGGTGGATAGAGCGTCGGCCTGCGGACTGAAAGGTCCCAGGTTCGATTCTGGTCAAGGGCATGTACTTTGGTTGCGGGCACATCCCCTACTCATCGATGTTTCTAACTATCCCTCTCCCTTCCTCTCTGTAAAAAATCAATAAAATATATTTTTTTAAAAAAAGTACATTGTTACTTCTTTGAGGAGAAAGAATGTGGTGTTTTTGTTTTTTCCCTCCCATCCTTTTCACTAGTGCAGTGCCCTGCACATAGAAGATACCCAATAAATATTTAATGTTGGTGAAACTCATTACTGGGCAAACTGCCACAATGGCATGTTAAATAAAGCATAGAGTTTTACATGCACAGAACAAACAAAGAGATCAATATACTTACCTAGGTGATTCACACCAATCATTTTATTGAATAATATGGAGTAAGTTCTGGAGAAATATCATGGGTTTTCTTTCCAAATTCCTAGGTAAATTATAGGAATGTGGACTTGACTGTTACTAGTGCTCTTTTAACAAATAGCATGACATTTGTTTTTTCTGATTATCTGCTAGTAGTGATTAAAGAGAGGATCAATTTTGTAGAATTGTTGAGTAAGAATTTATTGAAAAAGCATCCGATTTAGAAAGTATTTCATTTACACTTGAATTTTTTCAGTACTCTGATAGAGGGCGTCCTTGGACCACCAAGAAGGCTCTTTGTAACTGGTTGCTGGCTCACTGAGTAATGGTTACATGAATAAGGGAAAATACCTTGTTTTGGCCAAAATAGATTAGAACATGTTTGTTTAATATCAAGTTTAACCTTTTCTTAGCTTTAAGTCTTATTGAATTGTTGCATAAAGAGACTGCATTATCATTTTTTTTTTCATTTCTGAACACCAGAATCTATGCTTATACCCAGAACACTATACTTCAAATGGCAGTTTTCTGTTTATGACAAAATATAACTGGGTGTCCCCCCCAAAAAATGTATGTACACTTTAACAGCTGATAGCTCAATCTTGAAAATGAAATGTATTTTAATAAACACTGCCTTTATTCAAAGTATGTGTATGCATTTTTTGGAACACCCTATATAATTAATAGTGAAATTGTTTTTTCTCTTTAAATTTCAGTTACTAATGAAAGGATAAAATAACATCCAGACTCACCACAGCTAATTTAGGAATAATATTGGGAAATTAGGTTTTTTTCCTTCCTGGTGATGTAATAATTTAAACGCAGATGCTATAGAATGATTCAATTCCCTGTCAGAGGAACACTCAGTTTAGAGAGGAGCTTGATTGAATGAAAGAATACGGAAGTGAGAGCCAGGTAATCTGATTTATAGTATATTTTACTACTAATATCTGCATGAACTTCAGAAATGATTTATGCTCACTAGTACTCTGTCTTTCAAATGAAGGAAATGGACCGGAAAACCCCAGTTCATAAATCTATGAGTGTTAATTTTTTTTGTATAGAGAAGTCATTCTCTTTGTTTTGTATCTGCATACTGTACATGTCTTGTTCAATTTCTGAAAGCAGCATCCTCCTATACAATAAAAGCGTAGTATGCAAATTGTCCCCTCCACTGGGAGTTCGACCAGGGGGCGGGACACCAGGGTGTGTGCCAGCTGACACTCTAACCACTTCGACAGGGCGGGGCGGGAAGGGAGGGAGTACCTGGCCGGCAGCCAGCAGCCACTTAGGGACCCTACCAGTGGGGCCTCTAGTCTTAATATAAATCTAACAACGTCATGATCTGCTTTAGCGCTGTCTGGAGCCCCCAAAATGGTGTAAGGTCAGGAATCATTTGTCTTTGACAATTCTTAAGAAAGGCTCTCCTTTATTCGCTATCCATGAATAGGTTCTTGGGGATAGCTTGTTTATTCCTTCTTTAATTTTGGTTCAAGCATTTCCTTAAGTGGGGGAAGAAGAAGGCTATATCTCCCTTCTTTAATTCCTGGTGGAGGGGTGTGGATTTTATCAACTTTTTGAGGGAAGACTGTACATAAATGTAAGGGCTGAATACCTCAATGTTTCAATGTTTCTTTGCTTTCTCCTGTGGAGTATTTAGGGACTAATCCTTTCTGCAAGTAAAGTGATGGCATCAAGGCTTAAGACAAGAAAGAGGTAAAAGTAAAGAGAAAGAAAGAGAGTTTAAATTATACTTGTTTTATAAACATGCCCTGATGGGGGCCAGGATCAAACCTGCAACCCAGGTACACGCCCTTGACCATGAATCAAACCCAAGGCCCTTAGATGTGCCAGTTGACACTCCAATCACTTAACCACCCGGTCGGGGCTATGTGAATATTTAATGCCGCTATTTTTAATTGAGTTAAAACATCAAAATTGACACTTAACTTTCACAAAGTCATTTCTCTATGTGGTTCTTAGAGGAAAGTGTCTAGGTCACCTATCTAGACATCTAGTTCCTGACACTGGTTGCTAGAGGGTATTCTTTCTTTCAACAAGCATTTATTGAACACCTACTATGTGCTAGCCATGGAAATACAACATTAAAACAAAACAGACAAAATTCCTAATCATGGAGTTTACAATCTAGTGAAGCCATTCAGACAAACAAAATAAATGTTATGGTGGTGATAAATCCTATAGAGAAAAAACAGGTTTAAAGAAGGGAAAGGCAGGAGTATTGGAATGTGTAAGGTTTGCTGTTATAAATTGGGTGGTCAGTGAATCATTCACTGAGAGCAAAAACCTGAAGGAATTGTAAGGAATAAGCCACATGGTATCTAAATAAAGAACCTCCCAGGTAAAAGGAAGAGCAATTGCAAAACCACTGAGGTGGGAGGCGCCTGTTCCTATGGCTGGACCTGAGGGGAACACTAGGGGAAAAGGGATAATGGGGAACAGCTTGTGGTGTGTGTGTTTGTATCTGAAAGCATTAGTATCCAAGGTATCTAAACCCTTTAAAAAACAAGTATAATTTAAAATGGATAAATGTATGGAATCCTATGATTAGTTTAGTAGGCTCAGTATGGGGAATATCTGATTTAAGAACAATTCTTAGGTAAAGGACTATAAGCTTAGCTATGAGTCAGTAACAGGATCTGGCTTATGAAAGAGAATCGATGCAAACTTCAGATGTAGTAAGAGAAGAACAGTGTTCTATATACTCTAGCAAATACCAGAGTATTGAGTTTTTCATAACTAGCAAAAATTCATGTACTTTTTAAAGCAAAAATAAAAGGGGGGAAAGGGATGTATGAGAAGGCCTGAAATCTGTGAAAAAGTGTCAGTTCTGCTAAAATAGTTACATATTAGCCGACTTTCCAGTTTCTGTTGCCCATTCTATTTGTTCCTGGAGGTATATGCCTTTATTGTCATTTTAGTGGTGTTTACACAAGGCTATAAATAGTCTTTTTCTTCAGATTAAGGAATGAGCAATAAGATAAACAGCTTTTATTTATTTATTTTAGAAAGAAGGGGTGTTATTTTGTGCTACTTCTTGAACATTTTGAGATCTACCAAGAAAGCTAGCCTGCTTTCTTAGGAAATTGATCTTTAGTATCACTTTCATTAGTTAAACTGCTGAGTTGTCTGGACTATATCTGATCTATTTTTTGCTAGCTCTTGTTTTTTCATGTATGATTTAAAATAGTCTTTAAAAAGAACTACAGTTTGTAGGATGAATATGAGCAGTAGAAGAGCAGATTACCATTATTTTTAAAGGCCTGGACCACAGAGGTTTATGTGGTTTCAGTTTAAATCTTACCTGATTAATAATTCATTTCTAGTAATGAATAAAAGATGTAAATGAGCTCAAATTATTCACTTTTGTTGGTGCTGTTGTTAATTTGCTGTGAGAAAAAATACTTGTTTTGTTAAGTAAGATAAATTAATGATTTTAATTAATATGAAAATCACCTTAAAGCACATCTTAATTTTATAATTTTTATTTCTGGATTTACTTCCTTGTGGGTCATTTCATTAAAATAGTTTTTCTTATATTCACCATAGCTTTATTAATAATCATAAAATTTTCAGCAATGATTACATAATAATGGCTTCACTCCTTGGAATGTCAAGCCATCATAATAATTACAATGATGAAAGACATAGTAACATGGTAAAGTCTCACAAGAGAACAATATATGAGCAAGTATCAGGCAAAGACATTTCATCCGGAAGGCAGTGTGATATCATGAAAAGACACTGACTTTGAACCCAAAGCAGCCAGGATCTCAACCTCAGCTTTATCCTCTCACCAGTTGTGTGGCTTGACTCCTTGGACCTCAGTGTTCCCATCTGTCCAATGGGGACACTGTTAGCTATTCTGCAAGTTTGTTGTGAAGATAATAATTAAACCAACCCTACCCAGCACATATTGGTAACATTCAAAAAACTTAAACCTAAGGGAGATGGTAGAAACATACACATATGGTAACCCCTGTGCTAAGGGTATGGTTGGCATGTTGTTTTTTTCTCTTTTCTAGAATCTGAACTTGCTCTCTGAGAGGCTCTGTTAGGGTGCTTTTATTTTTATTTATTTCCATTGATTGATTTTTTAGACAGAGAGAAGAAGGGCGGGGGGGGGGAGAGAAAATAGATTTCTGTTGTTACACTTACTTATGCATTCATGGGGTGATTCTTGTATGCGCTCTGACCAGGGGTTGTTGAGTGGCTTTATAAGCTGGGGACAAGCCGGCTTGTGGAGGGTTAGGGTCCAGCTATTTCCTTCTTCAGTCAGGTTGCTCAGTAACTCTCTTTGCCTCTGTGCCGTGAGGGCCAAGGTGTTAGATTACCGCCAGGAGAGGTTATATAGCATTCACACCTTGATCGACTGCATTCAATTAGTAGTTTCAACATCTGCAAAGAAGCAGGCAGTTAGAAGATAAAATCACCTACTGCAGTGTTTTGAAGTAGGGAGTGGAGGGGTGGTAACATTTTTGATGTCACCTTATCTGGCATTTCTTTTGGCCATCTAGCATCTGTGGTGTCCTGGGCCTGGGCCCTCTGCTGTCTAACCCTGAGAACATGTGTTTTTGATATTATGGGTGATGAAATAAATACACACAAGAACATATGCCACATAGCAAAGTATGGTGGCTGTCTAGTGGGAAAGCAACTGTGCAGCTGTTTGAATTCTGAACGGAACTAGCCACTCTTGGATGTGGAATGCCATTTTTACTGGAAAGACTGTTGGCAGCGGCAAAAACGGCACCAGGTGTTAGATCGGTGTGGTCAGACGGACTGGACCTTGGTTCAGCAACCTTGGTACTTGAGTTCTGGCTAAGAAAGAATTCAGAGCCAAGACTCAAACTGTAAGTGAACATTTATTGAGAAAGTCACAGAGGTAGAAGAAGCTAGTGATAGAAGAAATGGGCTCAGGAATCAAGTTACAGAGGCAAAGGAAGGGCCTTTGGAGCTTAACAGAAGGAGAGAAATGTAAAGGTAACGTGCTTGGGGGAAGAAGTGGAGCACAGGAAAGGCACAGACCTGCTCCTGGGAGGGAGAGGGCGTGGGGTCCTCCTCCCTAAGGGCTTTTAAGGGCGGTGGACTTAGGGGAGGTCCCAGGGGAGGGTCTCAGTAGCATACTCATCAGCTTGCCAGGTCTGTCCTTTCAGGGTTGTGGCCTCCACTGATTGGTCCACCCCATGGTAGGGAGTCATTAATCAATTCAGCTGGTCAAGACATCACCTCTCTGGTTTTGCTGCTTTTCTGGGCCTGGAGCTGAAACACAATCGAGGCCTAGATGTATTTGATACAGTTCAGAACCTCCTTGTCCTGGGGGTTAAGGCTTAAGGGCTATTCTCCGGCCTCCTTGTTCATTTCCCCTCTCAGGGGGTCTAACCCGCATGGCTAGCAATGGGCCCTGGCGGAAAGGTCAGGGGAGGTTCTGAACTGCATGACCCGTGATGTGTTAGGGAAGGAAAGGTTACCCTGAGGGCAAGGTCCTTGTTTTCCCAGGTTGCCCTTGGCTAGGCACCCGAGGCTTCTGCCCTGGTGACCTTCTGAACCTGACCCATTGCCCTTGCTCTGCTCATGTCTGTCTAATTGCCTGCCACAGAACAACCAACAGATAAACTATGAATATTGAGGCATAGGTATATGGCAGATGTTTTCTCAGAAATGGACAAAGTGAGCCTATCACTTCAAGGAAAACAATTGATTACATTTGTTGCCAATGATAAAATCTGAGAATTTTTCAAAATTAGAAATTCTGGAAAAATTGTATCTGCCATTGTTTTCTTTTTAAAAAAAATAGTTTTACTGCTTTCAGAGAAGAATGGAGAGAGAGAGAGAGAGAGAGAGAGAGAGAGAGAGAGAGAGAGAGAGAGAGAGAGAAACATCTATGATGAGAAAGAATCATTGATCGGCTGCCTCCTGCACATCCCACACCACCCACACCAGGGGGATTGAGCCTGCAACCTGGGCATGTGCCCTGACCAGGAATCGAACCGTGACCTTCTGGTTCATATGTCGACATTCAACCATTGAGCCATGCTGGCCAGGCTGCCATTGTATTCTTAACAGCTTCCCAATGCTTCAGAAGCCCATGCTGCCGTGACCTGCATGGCGAGGTTCAGGATCTGAAGGAGGGGCCGACGCACAAATGAAAATGCTACACCAGAAATATGAATTTAGAAGGCATTGTGGGGCCAGGTGGAACCTCTTTCCTGAAGAGGCGCACTGAGTCCTGGCCTTGTCTGCTTTTTATTCCGTTTTAGATACACATCTTGCCCTCAGGCAGGCACATAGCAGACAGACAGTCTCAAAGGTCAGTAAAGGTCAGTAAGGTCCAGTAAATAGTTCCTCGGAGGCTGCCAGGTCAGGAAATTGCTTCGAGCCACCGCTATCTCAACACGAACAATCAGTGCCTAGCGGCAGCCCTGCTAACACTCAAGGCCTCCTGTGTTCCTTGGTGCGCCCTCATGGCAGTGTTGGCATGCGGCGGCTTCCCACACCTAGCTTCTTCCATAGACCCTCCCAACTGACGATGTTTGCTTAAAGTTGCAGTTAGTTTTCAAGAGGCGCATAGGCAAATACAAAATAATACTGCAGTATTCAAAATTTGCTATTTTAGATAACTCAAAGCCAACATTTAGATTTATATTTTTGACCTAATTCTAATGCCATCACAACCCCAAACAACTCATACTAAAAACTCAAGAACTTTTATTCAAGTATTGGAAGACAGATTTCTAGATTATTCTGATAGTCTTATTATGCTAAAAGCCAGAGGGATGAGCTGTTTCAAATGTTTGCAGAAATGATTTCTTTTTTTAAAGTAGCTCTGTCAGCTGGAGAACAGAAAAAGAACAAATTTGCTGAGTGAGGATGGGTTGGAGTGGGCCAGAACTCCTGTCATAATTCTGTAATTGGCATTCCTGCTGGAGCTAGGAGAAGCCTACGTGTGTGGGAAATCTATAGGGCTGTCATCTAATCTAACTCAAAGTGCTTGTGTGAGTAATTTTTAAGTTCTAACTGCAAGTATGGTACCGGTTATGACCTTAATGGATAGCAATAGACACGTGAGATTTTTGTGTTTATTATTATACTGCGACAGACTGCCCCAGTACAATACCTCTTTATTATGTCCCAGACATATTATCAGCAGCAAAACTATGCATATGAAAGCCTTTTGAGAAATTAAATAAAGGAGATATATCATTAATGATAATATGCTTAGAGACGTTTTAGTATTGTGGTTTTGGAGTTAGATTAGTCAAAGCTTAAATTCTGACTTTGCCACTAATTATCATGTAACTTGAAACAAGTTTCTTTAACCTGTGTGACCCTCTGTTTTGTCCGTTATAATATTCATGGTAATACTTATCACATGGGTTACTGTGAGAATTAATGAAAGTACAGTGCTTATTACAGTGCCTGAATATAATAAAGTGTGCAGTGGCTGATAGCTGCTGCTGTTATTACTACTACAATAATAATTACAGTAATGTGAACTTCATACCTTAATGATAGAGGTTAGGAGAGACTAAAGATATCCCATAGCTTACTCCTGCTATTTACACTGGCAAGTTCTTTGAGGCATAGAGACAGTTGGTAATATTAGATATCATTTAAGGCCATAGCTAAGATTCTTATCTTCCCCCAACTATTTCACTTAGTTATCTGGAAATCAGAAAAAGAATGAGATTGGGAGGTTGGAGGAAAAAATATTTTGTCCTTAAAAGGCCATATTTAAAAGATGCATATTACTGATTTTTAGACCTTTTAAAAGTTTAATAGGTGATAAATACCAGTATCAGTAACTGTTCAAAGAAATGAGTTTGTAGAAATGTAAAATGGGCCCTGGATGGGTGGTTCAGTTAGTTGGAGCACTGTCCCAATGACCAAAAGGTTGCAGGTTCAATTCCCAGTCAGGGCACATACTTAGGTTGTGGGTTCCATCCCTGATTGGAGTGTGTGTGGGAGGCAACTGATCTCTCTCTCTCTCTCTCTCTCTCTCTCTCTCTCTCTCTCTGTTTCTCTCTCCCTTCCTCCCTCTCTCAAATCAACAAAAACATATCTTGGGTGAGGATTAAAAAAAAAAAAAGAAATTTAAAATGGTACATTTGGGGGGGGGTGGTCAGGCAATTTAGTAATATGTAATAAAGAATTTGACCCAGCATTTTTATTTTTAGGAAATTTTTCTAAGGAAAAGAGACAGAGATGTATATAAAAAAGTCTTTTTGTTTATGTTCCTCACAGCATTATTTATAATAGTGAGCTAGAAACAACAGATAAATGCCTAACAATAGAAATTGCTTAAGTAAAGTATGGCCTAGGCACAGAATGAAAGAATATGCAATTACTAATAATCATGTTGGAATAAAAAATGCAAATGCCTACAGGTGCTTAGCAAGTAAACTAAATATGCAAAGCATCTGACTATAAGACACTAGTGAGTGATGAGGACTGTGGTAAACTGTAGAGTTCATGCTCCACCTGAAGGCATTAAAATTCAAATGGCAAAAATCTGAATTCTGCCCAGATTTACCAGCTTGAAACACCTGCTGTTAAAATGTGAAAAGATATTCATGGTGCACTTCTAAGCATAAGAAAAGTGTAGGTAAAGGATGATTCCAATATTTTTTTAAATATGTGTGTTTACAGATGTATCCCTTGCCTGCCTGTCAGTTTTTCAGTCTTATTTTGCCAAAACAATAATAGCAAAAACATACACCTTACTATGTACCAGGGTAAGTATCTTAAGTTTTAAGTATCTTACTATGTTAACTTATTTAATCCTCAGGGCAATAATAGATGCTATCACGACCCCTATTTTACAGATGATAAAGCTAAGACACAGAGAGGTTAGGTAACTTGACCAAGGCCACACAACTAGAAAGTATGGAGATGGGATTCAAGCTTAGGCAGTAGCGTCTGGGCTCTTAACTGCCGTGCTATATTAAAACCAAAAGGTTAGGACTTGTCTGAGATTTTTTTGTGTGTGTGGTGGATTTCCTTTTATTTTTGGTGGCTAATTTTTTTCTCGAATACGAATGTATTTTATAATCAGAAAAAGCACAATGGTTTATTAGCAGCACACACTTATTGCCTAGGCATGTGTTCCTTTTGGCTTCTCCAATTACTGTTCTCTATTACTGAAAATTAGTCTGTCTGATTTGCTGGCTGAAACCTAGGCCCTGAGGAAATGAAGAAAAAAAAAATAGGACAAGTAAATTTTATGGAGGTGGAAGGGAGAGCATTTCAGTAACAGGCTCTGTGGGACAGCAGAGGAGCATTGAGCCAAAAACAGCCGACTAGGTTAATGAGGAGTGAAATGAGCATGGCTGTCGCTGGAGAAAAGGTTTGTTTGGGCCCGGTCTCAACCCTCATCTGGTGCACAGTGCTTTTTCATACCACTTACATTTTTCTTTCATTTATTTAACAAATATTCATTAGACTACTCCTTGTTAGGCACAATCAAGCATACGATGAAAAAAAACATATCAGGAGCCTATAACTTAGTGAGGGAGATAGGGAATACTAGAATATGATCATTACCAGTAAAAAGATACCATGTACCACTCAGCTGGTGTGGCTCAGTGGATGAGCATCAACCCATGAACCAGGGGGTCACCAGTTCGATTTCCGGCCAGGGCACAAAGCCCAGATTGTGGACTGGATCCCCAGTAGGGGTGTGCAGGAGGCAGCCAATTGATGTTGCTCTCTTATTGATGTTTCTCTCTCTCCCTTCACTTCTTCTCTCTCTCTCAAATCAATAAAAATACATATATTTTAAAAAGATACTATGTACCTTGAGAGGTTAAAGTGGGAGAGCTTTATTATGTTTTCCCAGTTTCATTTAGATAAAATTGACATATAACATTGTGAAAGTTTAAGGTGTACAAGGTGGTGATTTGACACAAGGTGGTCACATTTGATGCAGTATTTTACATAATAAAATACTTAATAAAAAAAGAAATATAGAAAAAAATTCTTAACTTGATAAAGAGTTCTTAAATATATAGCCCTGGCTGAGTGGCTCAGTTGGTTGGAGTGTTGTCCATATACCAAAGGGTTGTAGGTCTGATCCCTGGTTGGAGCACATATGGGAGGCTACCAATTGATGTCTCTCTCAAATCAATAAAAACATATCCTTGGGTGAGGATTTAAAAAAAAAGAGTTCTTAATGTATAAGCAGACATTATACTTAATGGTGCAACTTTAAAAGAACTTCCAGACAAGTGAATTCATCACTACTATTTAACGTTTATTGCAAATCAAATCAATGCATGAATGTGAGAACAATATGAGGTGTATGGGCTGGAAAAAGAAAACCGTCTTTATTTGAAGATGCCATGATGAGTTACATAGAAAGGAATATAAGGGGCAAACTATTGAAACCAATCAGAGCTGACAAGTCAAATACAAAAATTACAGGTGTTTTTCTATACCAGTGGCAACCACTTTGATCTCCCCCTTTATGTCCATCAGGATTTGCTTTACATATTTAGGTACTCCTACGTTGGGTGCATAAATGTTTACAAGGGTTACATCCTCTTGTTGGATTGCTCCCTTTATATTAATGGAGTGTCCTTCTTTGCCTCTTACAATATAGCCTTTGTTTTAAAGTCTAGTTTGTCTGATATAAGTATGGCTATCCAAGATTTTTTTTTTTTTCATTTCTATTTGCATGAAATCTCTTTTTCCATCCCTTTCCTTTTGGGTGTGTGGATTTTTCATTCTGAGGTGGGGCTCTTGTAAACAGCATATATATGGGCCTTTTATTTTATTTTTTTTTTAATTCATCCAGCTTCCCTATGTCTTTTGATGAGAGCATTTAAGCCATTAACATTTAAAGTTATTTTTATAGGTACGTATTGATTGTTATTTTGTTATTTTAACTGTTCCTCTGTTGTTTCTTCTTCTTCTTCTTTTTCTTCTTCTTCTTCTTCTTCTCCTTCTTCTTCTTCTTCTTCTTCTTCTTCTTCTTCTTCTTCTTCTTCTTCTTCTTCTTCTTCTTCTTCTCCTTCTTCTTCTTCTTCTTGCAGGCCCTTTAACATTTCTTATAAACTAGTTTGGTGGTAACAACTCCTTTAGCTTTTTCTTGTCTGGGGAGCTCTTTATTTCTCCTTCAATTTTAAATGATAGCCTTGTTGGGTAAAGTAGTCTTGGTTGTAGGTCCTTGCTTTTCATCACTTTAAATATAAAGATTTAATTTACATTAAAAAATTAATATTTATTTAAATTTAAAATATAAATATGAGCTATATATCCCTGCTTCTTACTTAAGTTTGTTCCCTTTGGATTTCTAAAATTTGTAATCAAAAGTATATATAAATTTAATATATAAAAGTGTATTTATATAAATTCAACATAAACACATTTATATAAATTTAAAATATAAATATACTTTTGACTACAAATTACAGAAACCCAAATGGGATGAACTTAAGCAAGAGTGGGGATGTATGGCTCATATTGCCAAACTGCAAAAAGGGCAGTAGTAGAGTTGTTCTTATAGATGACGGCTCCAAGAGCTCAGATATCATTCAGAATCTCCTCATTTTTCTCTCTTCTCATGTCTGCTTCTCTGTGTGTGTTGGTTTTAATCTTTTAAGTTGCTGCACTGTATTTCAACAATAGCCATAAATAGCCCAGAGCTTATATCTTTATGACCTCACAACCTGGGAAAAATCCAGTCAGAAAATCCCAGCAAGGGCCTCGGGTAGGTGAAATGTGGATTACGTGTTATCTTTGCACTAATCACTGAGGTCAAGGTGGATGGGGATGTTATGTTTGAGACAGCTTGTGTCAGTTCATCTCTATGATCAGGGAAGTTGAATACTCTTAAGGCAAGTCCCTTCAAAATCACATGGTTGCAGAAGGAGAGAAATATTGCCCCAAAGAAGATAAGTATGGTTAAGAATAATACATACATTGTATAGTTTATGACATATTTTGCTAGTTTTCTTCTAATATTCCTTATGACCTTCCTCCTTAGTAAAATAATCTCTAATTTTAACCTGGTAGGTGGTCAACCAGAATAAATAATACATATATGACTTTCTTTGCAGCTGGGTATGGTCATGTGACCAGGTTTTGGACGAGATGTAAGCAAAGATATTGTGTGCAAGTTCAAGGAAATGTTTTGAAAAGAGGGGACATGTACGTCTTCATTCCTTCTTCTTCCCTTTGAAGAACACTGGAAGGTTCTCACGCAAGGCCTCACTCTTGGTCCACAGCTCTCTAGAGTCCCTTGCAGCCCCGTAACCAGATTCTCCCAGCTCTGCTTCCCCTCTACTGTTTTGTCCCAAGTATGAGCATAGCCCTGACCACTTCTCCTTCTTCAAGCATGTAATGCTTATGGAGGCCTCCATGTTCTTAGAAGACTCCATTTCCTGGCCACAGTCATTGGCCTAGGGCTGGACACTTGACCCCAGTACAATAGTTCTCCATCCCCCACACTAGACATAATTTATCGGTCTGATAATAGGCACCTGACCCGATATGGTCCAATCAGAGCCCTTCTTCCAGATTTTTTAACTTGGACAGAGAAAGCTGCTCTCAGGTCCTCTCCGGCGCTGAGTATTATGAGATGTGAGGCTCTGAAGCTGTTCTTTTCTCTGGTTGAAAGAAGCCAGTCTGTACTGGGAGAGAGTAAGGGTCAAATGTAGAAAGAAGTCATGATGAAGGCTGCTGAGAATCCTGGAAACATTTGAGTCCTGGGTTTCAGTCAATTCTTCCTGAAGTCCATCATATGTTCTACCTTGCATAACTCAGCTCAGATCAGGTTGTGGTGTTTTATAAAACTGCACTGAGGATTTGGGGTTAAAAGAAGTTTGGTTGAGAGGATTAAATGACAAAACCATCACCAATCCTGTAGCTTTAGTACCTGGCAAATAGTGTACTCTAAATTTGTAGCTGCAATTATTGCTATTTATTGAGATAGTTGTTCTCAAATATCTATATTTATGTCTTTACAATTCTTGTTATAGAATGTCATTCAAGCTAAACTCCCAAAAGCTCAAGAATAATTTTTCTATCTTTTGTGAAGAACATGGAAACAGCATATGATCACTATCTTTAACCCTCTTTAGAAAGCCATCTGTTCCTAGGCTGTCTCCTTGTACTCAAATCCCTTATCCTCTTTATTGTTCTCTTCCTACTTAAGCTAATGTCCCCACATAAGCCTGTGAGATCCTTTATTCCCCAGAGTGCAGGAGCAATAATCAGGGACAAGTTCCTGCCAGAAAAATTGTTACCTCAGCCATTATTATTTACCCTGGCCTCATCCTTCACAACAAAAATGAAAATGGCTCTATTTGCCCTAGCCGGTTTGGCTTGGTGGATAGAGCGTCAGCCTGCGGACTGACGGGTCCCAAGTTTGATTCCGGTCTAGGGCACATGCCGGGGTTGCGGGCTCGATCCCCAGTGGAGGGGGGGGGGGGTGCAGGAGGCAGCCGATCAATGATTCTCTCTCATCATTGATGTTTCTATCTCTCTCCCCCTCTTCCTTCCTCTCTGAAATCAATAAAAATATTTTTTTAAAAAGAAAAGAAAGTGGCTCTATTAAGAGAATTATAGTTCATAATCTAAAATAGACCATAGGGGCTTAGAAAAGCTAAGCAGGGACCAGATTTAACTTGTGCAGCTAAATGTGTGAGAAGTACTTTTTTTTTTTTTTAATATATTTTATTGATTTTTCACAGAGAGGAAGGGAGAGAGATAGAGAGTTAGAAACATCAATCAGCTGCCTCCTGCACATCTCCCACTGGGGATGTGCCCACAACCCAGGTACATGTCCTTGACCGGAATCAAACCTGGGACCTTTCAGTCCGCAGGCCGACGCTCTATCCACTGAGCCAAACCGGTTTCAGCAAGAGGTACCTTTTTAAAAATATGCTAAGTAATAGGGCTCCATTGAGAAATATTTGCCTTTCACATCCCTGAGCACTTGTCAAAACTAGAAAGGAACCCTAGCCAGTTTGGTTCAGTGGATAGAGTGTCCACCTGCAGACTGAAGGGTCCGGGGTTCAATTCCAGTCACGGCCACACATGCCTGGGTTGCAGGCTCCATCCCCAGATGGAGGCATGCAGGAGGCAGCCAATCAATTATTCTCTCTCATCATTGATGTTTCTATCTCTCTCTCCCTCTCTCTTCCTCTGTGAAATCAATAATAATAATTTAAAAAATGTATAAAAAAACAACAACCACTCTTAAAAAAAAATAAAAACAAACTAGAAAGGAAATAGAATTGCTCTTGGCCAAAGTAGTTAAATTCTGTCATTAACCACTAACACTTGTAGGAAGAAGCAGGAAGTATTACTGTACCTTTTTGTATTTAAAGTCACGACTTCCTGATTCTACTTTCAGAATATTTACCAGGTAAGAGGATTTTCCTTGTCTTTCCTATTGCCTGGTTATCCACGGCCATTTAACTGTGATAAACGTTTTGCCACAACTATGGCAAACAATAAAATCTTACTGGATGCCAATGTCCTTAGCTGCTAATGCTACTGATGATAATGTACTGGTCTTTCAGTAGAAGTACCTCCTACCTTTTAGTAATAGGGCACATTGACATGTATTTTTTTTTCTCTTGGGATCTTAAAAATATATACTGTTGGACATATCAGGTGAATTCAGGGAGACATTAGCGAGTTGAATAAGCAGGGTAAAAGGAGTGTGACTTCTGACTGACTTGCCCAGAGAATAGGCTCCCATCTGTTGGTGGTGGTTTGCAGAACCCGTTTCAGCGATACGGTGATAAGATGTCATTATGTGGCCTGTGGTATCTCTTTACCCCCACAAGCCTGCTGTCTGCATTTCCAGTGAGCTCCCAGCTGATGTCCTGTTGCTGGTCTGAGAACCACATGAAGTACGTGCTCTGCTCAGGTGAGCACGTGTGGATGTGGCTGTTAGAGGAGCCCAGTTACAAGGGGCTGGAGTTGCTCCCTCAGCCAGATCAGCTGCTTCAGAAGAAGGCATGTGACTTTACAGTATTTGTTTCAGATGAAAGCTGTGGAACTAACCCTGACTCATCATTGCCCTGACTCATCATTACTCTCATTCTGAGTTCCAGATTCTGGGGCTGGAAAGCAGGATTATGAGGTGGGAGTGGGAAGAGGGGAAGGAGAAGGGAGTTAGATTTTTCTACATTTTGGAATAAAAAAACTGTATTCCTAAATGACTGGGTTAGATGGTTGTATCTGGTAGCAAGAGAAAGTCTAGAGTAACCATTCTGCCTGCAATGCAAGTGAATTTTAGATGTCCACATTCACACCTTTTTCTCCCTTCTGCCTCAGGAAAGATGCTGAGTTTGCTGACAATATGCATATTGTAATAAATCTTATATATTCCTCATAAATATTGTTTCCTAATTAGTAAATCGACTTCATCATCTGAAAGGTATTCACTGAGTCTGGGTTCACTGGGCTGGCTGTCATGTCTCTCTCACTAAACCTACCTTGGGCCTAGCCCATGTTTGCTCATCCCATACACGGAGCTCTGACCATCTGCTTCCTTCTGTAGCCCTGGACCCTTTCACCTCATACCTGCCTTACTCACTGTACTCAAGTTTACTGGGTTCCTGATCTCTGACTTCATCTACTATTTTTGACTCTGAATTTGCCCGTCGGACTTGATGACAAGATTTTGCTTCTCTAGAATAATACTTAACCCCTGCCACACCTCCCCAAATATAGTTTTACACCCACCCTCTGGCTTCATTCCCTCCCAGCTGCTGTGAGTAAATACCTTGCTCAAGTCCTTCCAGCCTGGAGAACCCTGCCAAAGACTAGCCTCCCTTCCTCTTCACCCCCATTGGGAAAAAAATCAGACATCAAAAGCCTTAACAATATACTATTTGATATAGCAAAATGGAACATGTTTCCTACTAAAAGTATATGACCCAAAAGGGGGGAAAATCTGAGTCACTTAACAAAAATTGTTAGGCTTTTTTCCTTTTGAGGGAAAGGAATATGAGTCAGTTTGTTTGCTATTGAATAAAAATATATTTTAAATTGTGTACTGAAAAATTATATTTCTTTTATTTTATTAGAAGAATGGCTGATGAAAATGGAAGGAGGGAGACTGAAGCTAAGCAGAGAAGAGGTGGGAGGGGCAGCCCCAGCAGGGGCCAGAGCTGGGCCAGATAAGGCAGACCAGAGGCCAGAATCCACACCCTTGTTTGAAAACTAAGAAATCAACAACTGCCAATAATTATTTTGTTATGAAAATGAGATTTTTAGACACAGATAATTATTTGATAGGGGTCTACTTGGCTTTAGAGAAAAATTTCCAGATAAATCATTAGCTGTAAATAAAAAGCTAGGTTTGTAGTCAAGATTTTTAATCACTAGCAGAGAAGCATACTGTCCCTTAAATACACAGTTCTCTAGTCCCAAGCACTTTTTATTTTAAATAGACCCACCCCTAGCATTTGTGGGGCTTAGGGACAAAGTACAAATAAAGACCCATACACCATATGTCTAAATAATTAAGTTATTCATAAAGCTAACAAGTTGTTAGATAAAATATATTTTATCCTTCTACCTTGACAAGTATACTTTTATAACAACTTGAAAGGCCAGGTTCAAGTTTAGAATTATTGGACTCATGGGTTGTGGCCTGGAATGAGGTGAGCTGGCCCATCAGTGGTGGTGTTCACTCTCAGGAATCTGGACCCTGTGAAGAGGCCCACACAAGCCCTAGAAGGGGGCTCAGGACATTTGGGCTGGGAATTCCAGATTCCCAGGAACTCAGAGGATGCTCTCTTAGAAGTATGTGTATAGGTGTGGGGGAGAGGTGGAAGGTGGTGGTCCCAGGCTCCAGATATGTATGCCTCCTGATTCCATAGCCTCCTCATCCTCTGGGGAGAGATATAGCCAGAGGAGAGTCAGAATGGTAATATATATATATATATATATATATATATATATATATATATATATATATATATATATATATATATATATATAATGTTTTTATTGATTTTAAAGCACGAGGAAGGGAGAGGGAAAGGGAGATAGAAACATCGATGAGAGAGAAGCATTAACCCACTGCCTCCTGCATGCCCCCTACTGGGTAACCAGGGCATGTGCCCTGACCAGGAAATGAACCAGTGACCTCTTGGTTCATGGGTGGACACTCAACCACTGAGCCACACTGGCTGGGCTGATTTTTCAAATTCAGGGCTCAGCACATAGAGGTCCCTTGCTGGGCCTGAGAGAGGTATGATTGGGCAGCTGGGAATCACCCTTTATAACTCCTACTCTACTACTAATCCTCAGTCCTCTTCTGCCTCTTCTTGCCAACTGTCTTCCCTCGGAACACACAGAAGCTACCTATTGTTCTGCTCAGAGACTAGCTTTACTAACTAGGACACACGTATGGTGTCTTCCATTATTTCTCTCTTTGATTCCAATTTCCTCTCCTAATTATCTGGGACCTTTCTTATTAGCAGAGTTTACCTCTGGGAGGCCTGCCAGGGAAGGAAGAGCGTGGGTGGCAATAAGTCTGGGGAAGAAACTTGGTGTTTTCTTTTCTCTGAGGAGAAGGCCTTCAGAATACCACTGATCTCCGGGTTGTGGCAGATTCCAACCCCGTAGTTCGAGGGAAGGGCACTGGCCCCAGCAGCATTCAGATGGATGGAGGGAACACAGCTTCCTGGCCACCGCTGGAGGAGCAAAAAACGCATGATGGACCAGGCCTCTGAGCAGACCATTTTAAAGGAAAGGAAAATGAAAAATGAAGGTCAACTTGATCATCACATAAGTACTTATGTATTTAGTACTGAGTGCCACATGGGGCCCCCTGTAGGACTCACAGGGAAAGGAAGCAAAAAGGGATTGAATGCACACCTCTTATCAAATTGTAACCCATATTTCTGTGAAGGTACCAGTGAGATTCAAACAAAATATCTTTAAGCCCATTCTCCTGTACAGTTAGAGCCCCCTAGAAATTCTGGAGGTGGGGGTGTGCCCAATGCTTTTCTTTGTTACTGATTGGTTCAAGGGTTGGATCATGTCACCACCTCTAGTGTGCTGTTATTGTTTTGCACAACATTGCCCCAAGACGTGAAACAACTCATTTCATTGCCCCCAGAAAATATTCCTCACACAGGATATTTGTGTATGTGTTAGGCTTTGCTGCAGATATGGAGGCAATGGCGAAGTTTTATATTGCCATGTTGCTTGGTTCTCTCTCTTCCTTTAAAGGTTCTGTATTTTCCTGACCCCCTTCCATAGGGCTCCCCTTTTATTGTTTGATATTTTTCTTATTTTATTATAGCCAAGGACTCATGAATGTGTCCTGCTAAAATATGGATCATCTGTTCCAGTTCCCATTCTGAGCCTCAGAAGAACCAACAGAGACTTCTGTTGGCTACCACTCCCTTTTTGCAATTCTGTGAGGGGGAGGAGGCAGTGTGAAGAATTTTTTCTTTGCTATAGGAATTACATTATCTCCTTTAAAAGCAGCTATTGTCAGTTTGGGTTTTAAATGACCATATTTTCTTTTCAGTTTACACAATGATCCCAAAGCAATCTGTGAGATCTCTGAATTCTTTTATTTTTTCAGGGATGTATAGTGTCACCCACATTAAAAAAATACTTCTTATTATAAGCCTATTATAATATAATAATAAAGCAATATACCATAGCATATTATATATTTTAAATAATCATCATATATAATAAAAGCCTAATATGCTAAGTGTCCGGTCTGTTCAACCAATCAAAGCATAATATGCTAATGATATGCTAAAGCTGCTCAACTGCTTGCTATGATGTGCACTGACCACCAGGGGGTAGACGTTCCGACCCGTAGGTTAGCTTGCTGCTAGGGTCCAGCTGATCAGGACTGAGCAAGATGGGCCGGACATGCCCTGGAGCCCTCCCACGAGCCCTCCCACGATCCCTCCGTGGCTGGCCAACCTCCCACGTCCCTCCCCAGCCCCAATCTGCACCGGTGGGGTCCCTCAGCCTGGCCTGTACCCTCCCTCAATCTGGGCTGAGGGATCCTGCCCCCCCCCCCGCCCGTGCATGAATTTCATGCACCAGGCCTCGTATAATTAATATAATATTTTATTTAATGTTCTATACTTATAATAATAATAATAATTATATTATTTCTCTTCAAGGAAAACTGAAGGTTTTTGAGCAGGCGAATGATGTGACCAGACCTTAGTTTTAGGCAAGGCATGAGGGGTAGCAAGAGAAGAAAGAGATTAAAGGCAAGAGGCCAGTTGCAGAGTTATTTTACAGTAGTTCAGGTCAGAGGTAATGAGCTAGGACTGTAGCCATGGTAATTAGGAGAAAGAAATAGACATAATGATTCAGCATAGAGGTATTGACAATGCACTCAAACATGTGGAAAAAAAAGAACACCTAGGTTTAAGCAAGGACACTAGTAGCAACTGAATCTGCAATATAATCTAACTGATGTGTGTATGTCCACAGGTGAGGGTATCCCACAGGAATAGGCCAGAGCAACACCACTGGGCTGTGCTTCAGTGCTCTCTTTCTGAGTGTTAGATGCTGTTTGCTGCATAATGGTCTGTAAACACTATTCATTTAGAGGAGGGGAGAAGGGCACTAAAGATCAAAGGGAACATGTTGTAGGAAGCAGGAAATCAATGACAGAATGTACTGTATGGGTAGTAAGAATCAACCCTTTCAGTTTCTTCCAGAAATAAATGTCAGTAGTCGGAGACCACATTGTCCTTTTATGGTCTGCACCACCTTCCATGTTCTTTCCTGGGTAAGGTGAAGGACATGTGTCAAGCTCAGAAGCATTTGAACTTCTAGTGCCTAGTCTTGCTCATGAAAGCTTCTTAAGGGCAATGATTGTATCTTTGTATGCCCTACACAGGGTGGGAGCTTAAAAATATCAACAGAATTTGCTGAATTGTGTCAATTCCCATTTTGTTGAGCTTTTGTTGCTCCTGTAGTGGATCTAGACAAGGAGGCAAGCAGTCTGGTGCCATATTCAGTATAATTTACTGGCAGGAGCAGAGCTGCCAGTTATGTGTGATCTCTGACCTAGGAGAGGAGAAGGGCAGCCACACCTGGTGGGGAGCTAACACTGAGAAACTGTGGCAGGGCAGCATTCCTAATTGGCACGTGTGAGATTCTTCTGCCACTTCTCGTGATTCAGCTCCTCAGTTTTCCTTCCTCTGTTTCCATATCAATGCTTCACTTTTTTTTTTTATTGATTTCAGAGAGGGAGAAAGAGATAGATACATCAACGATGAGAATCATTGATCGGCTGCCTCCTGCATGCCCCTTATTGGGGATCGAGCCTGCAACCTGGGCATGTACCCTGACTGGGAATCAAACTGTGACCTCCTGGTTCATAGGTGAATGCTCAACCAGTGAGCCACGCCGGCCGGGCAAAGCTTTCTTTTTAAATGTCCCCCAGGTCTTATACTTTTCTCTTGGGTGCTCCTAGAGTACTTTATTCATCCGTGGATCCCTCAGCAATCCATCTCTTCTTGAACTAGGAAGGTTACCTAACACATTAGGTAAGTGTAATCTAAGGTGACCCAAGTAATGGTAACACTTTTCAATTCTAGCTTTTTTTTTTTTTTTTCAGCTGAAAAAGTTGTCTTCCATTTACTTCTCTGTGTCGCTGTGATCTGCAGGCTTGTTCACAGACCATAAGCCACATGGGATAACCCTAATGCTGATCAGGTCAGTAACCGGGAAAGCACTAGTCAGAGGGCACATCACTGAGAGAGGCTCTAATAGACGCCAATTAGATAGAGTCACTCAACTCCGAGCTCCCTGCAGTAGGAAAAGAAACTATATTTATAATTTCGAAAACATTCTTAGTGTGCAGTACCTATAGAGTTCAACATGGGCCACTAGTCACGTGAAAAGGGGGAGTTTAGTGCAGTCTCACCTCTTCTGTCCCCTGAATGCTCTGTCGGTTTCCAATAGCCTGAATTTGGCCCGCTTCCCAGTGCTGAGCTGGTCAGGGGACATAGTGACTTAGTCACTCCATTCCCCTGGCCTCTCCTCATTGTCCCAGCCAATGTGTTGGCTGTCTAATTGTTTGCTTTTCCTCCAAACCTGAGGGTGTGTCACCTGTGAGGTGGAGATGAAATTGACCTGCCTGGCTGGCATTCCAGTTAGGTAAGGTAGCACTTGCTCCCTGCAAAGCCGCAGGACCCAGCTTCTCTTCCTTACCTACATGTTGCTCGGTGTCTGAGGGCCTTACAAGCCCATTCTTACATCCTCGGGGGATTTGTCAGGGCCAGAGCAGAAACGCGCAATCTTGCCAAGAGTCCTTTAGTTAATGTCCTAACAGCTCTCCTGGGGACTAGCACTTGCAATAATTGAGAGCTGATAAGTCCTATTTACAGCAAAGTACCTCCAGTGATTTTTAGTGTTTACAGACCTGGAGGTCGGGATTTTCTATTTAGAAGTTCCCCTAATGCTTAATCCTAGGAACCCCTTTACAAGATACAGGAACATAAATGGTGTCACTGAACTGTTCTTCCTTGCTGTTTTATTATTCCTAGATTTTTTCATTAATTGATTAAATAGTTCGCTTAATAACAAATACTTGTGAAAAATAATTTTGAGGCAATTTTTAGGTTCCAATTGATTGATAAAGGTATTTATAGTTTAGGATTTTATAGGAAGTCCTTAAAAGGAGATAATATAGGTTGGGCTTTGAACTCTAGGTAGAAAATTATGACATTAATACATAAAATTGAAGAAGACACAAATAAATGAAAAAGATATTCTGTACTTACGAATTGGAAGAATAAATATTGTTAAAATGTATATACTACCCAAAGCAATCTACAGATTCAGTACAATCCCTATAGAAATTCCAATGACATTGTTCACAAAAATAGAACAACCCTAAAATGTGTATGGAATCACAAAAGATGCCAAATAACCCCAAAAATCTTGAGAGAGAAGAACAAAGCTGGAGGCATCATGCTTCCTGATTTCAAAATATATTACAAAGCTATAGTAATCAAAACAGCATGATATTGGCATAAAAACAGACACATAGATCAATGGAATAGAGACCGAAAATAAATCCATGTATATAGGGCCAGTTAATCTATGACAAAGAAAGCAAGAATATACAATGGTGAAAGCATATAAATGGTATTGGGAAAACTGGATAGCCACACGCAAAAGAGTAAACCTAGACTACTGTATTACACCATATACAAAAATTAACTAAAAATGGATTAAAGACTTGAAACATAAAAACATAAAACTCCTGCTTTAGCTGGTGTGGCTCAGGGGATAGAGCGTCAGCCTATGGACTGAAGGGTCCTGGGTTTGATTTCAGTCAAGGGTACATGCCCAGGTTGTGGGCTCGATCCCCATAGGGGGCATGCAGGAGGCAGCCCATCAATGATCTCTCTCATCATTGATGTTTCTATCGCTCTCTCTCCATCTCACTTTCTCTAAAATCAATAAAAAAAATATATTTTTTAAAATATATTTTATTGATTTTTTACAGAAAGGAAGGGAGAGGGATAGAGAGTTAGAAACATCAATGAGAGAGAAACATCGATCAGCTGCCTCCTGCACACTCCCCACTGGGGATGTGGCCGCAACCAAGGTACATGCCCTTGACCGGAATTGAACCTGGGACCCTTCAGTCCGCAGGCTGATGCTCTATCCGCCGAGCCAAACCGGGAAGGGCAATAAAAAAATATTTTTTAAAAACCCATAAAACTCCTAGAAGTCAGAAAACAAAACAAAACAAAACAAACAAAAAAACTCCTAGAAGAAAACATAGGCAGTCAACTCCTTCACATCAGTCTTGGCAAAAGGTACAAACTTACACTTATAAAGAAATCATGGGGCCCTGGCCGGTTTGGCTCAGTGGATAGAGCGTCAGCCTGTGGATTGAAGGATCCCAGGTTCAATTCTGGTCAAGGGCATGTACCTTGGTGTAGAGAGGAAGGACCAGGGCTGGTACAAGGTCAAAGGTCACAAAGCTGGTGAGTGGGGGACCTCAGCCCTGGAGGCAAAGGCCACTGGATAGAACCTGAGGCGGGATGAACCCCGAAGTTAAGATTCAGATTAGTCAGGGAGCGGGGATGGGGAGGGGTGTACAAAAGTCACCATGGCCCCCTCTTCTCCCCTTCAAGTCCGAAGGCCTGAGATGGCTCTAAGTGTCCCCAGGGTAGGGCAGGAAAGAACCCTAGGTCCACCTGGCATATGGCAGGGGCAGGATCCACAAATTAAATGATGTTGGTTGAGTGTGAATGGAAAGCAGGCCTGGTGAAGGCAATGCAGCTGGCTGGGCAGTGGGGCTACTGGGTTCTCCGGGACCAGTAGGCAAAACAATGGGCCTCCTCATGGCCCACGGGCGAACACGGCCTTCTCAGTGGTGAAGCGGTGGGCACTGCGGGGTGTCTGCTCGTGTGCCAGGTACATCTGACATTTGTCCAGCCAGCCCTTCTCGAAGTAGTGGTAAGGCACTGAGAGGTGGCTCTTTTCCCTGCAGTCACTGTCGCTGACCATTCCACAGACCACGATCTCCTCGCATAGCTCCAGGGCAAGGATCATAGTGAGTCAGTCCACGGTGGGCACCTGGTTCATGCACAGCATGCACTCAGCCCTGTTGATCTGGGTGCCCAGGTAAGAGCCTAGCATCTGGCCGGAGCTGGACACCATGGCACAACTGCAGTATGGCCCTCGGACCAGTGGCTTCCCATCTGGCACTCTGCTATATCCACTGAAGTGCAGGGGCCCTGGTGCCAGGGGCCTGGAGTTGGAGAGGTTGGGGTCAGGCAGGAGGCCAGGCAGGCCCAGCAGCATAGCAGGATACAGGCAGCAGAGAAGCCAACGGAGCACAGGATGAAGAGCAGGAGCCGACCCTGAGCCTTCATGCTGTCACTGCTGTCAGCCGCAGGAGGGCTGCTATCTCCAGGGCTGGGAAGGAGTGGGAGCCAGGCACTGGGTGGGCAGGTTGGGACGTGCAGGATGCTCTCCATCCACTGCTTGGAGCTCCATGGCCCACTGGACGGGTGAGCCTGGCTGGAACCCGGAGACCCCCCCACCCCCCCCTCACCCCGGGCACAGGGGTTGCTGTTGCCGTAGCTTCTGGAGGCTGAAAGGCGAAAGTCAGGTATTTACTTATTTATTTATTTTTATTTTTTTATTTTTTGAAAGTCAGGTATTTATAAACAGAGATTCATGGTCCTCAGTCCCAAGAATTTTGAGTTAGTGAGTCTGAGTCTTAGGCAGAGACAGTATGTAATTTCTGAAACTTGACAGAACCACTGGTCTAAATTATAGCGGTGGTAGTGGAAAGGAAATTATTTTGGTTTGGTTTTCTTTTCCACCACAAAAGCATATAAATGCAAACAATTGCTGTGTGTGTGTTTTCCTGGGTTATCTGCAAAAATAGCTTTCTCTGAATGTCTCCCCCTACTCTCTGCATTAGCCCCAGTGTTGAAATAATCTCTCCTTTAAGTTTCTCTTGTGAAATGAAAGGCTATTTTTTGTGCTCTTGCTTAAAGTGAAATGAAAGCTCAAGGAGCTCCTTGCTACAGACCTTAGAATTGCTAAAATGAGTAAATGAAAACAGGCCTTCAGGGTGGAAAAGAACTTTCTACCGAATGGCAGATGAGGGTGTGTGGTCCTAAGTACATTGGTAGGATTTTCTCTGCTGCTTTTACTTTCCCCACTCACTATTCTTCTGTCAGCAAAAAAATAAAAATAAAAATAAAAATAAAAATATAATAATAATAATAATAATAATCGGCTGTGTTCTGGCTGCCGACAATGACATCACAACTACTGAGCATTTAGCATAGTGACAACCTGAATGGCTGTACATCACTACAGAAGAGGTCCCCAGTTTCTAGGCAGAGAAACTAACACAGAGGAATAGGAAGGGATTCACTTCATGGATTAGGGGCTGGCTGAGCTGGGACCAAAACCCAGGTGGCCTGGCTTTCAGCCTGGCTGACCACACTGCTACCCACACAGCCCCGGCTGACCCCAAACAAGCAGTCCATTGAGCAATTGCACAAACAACAATGAATGGTGGATGGTCAGAGTAAGAAACAGGCACAAAGCAACTGCAACCCCATCACTTCCTGGCCCCTACATTTTCAGGCAAGTCTGTAAAGTGTGGTCACAAATGAGTTCGACCAGCAACTTGGACCAGCTTTTAAATTTGGAAACTTCTCGTGGTTACTGTCAGAAGTAAAAGGCTGCCTTGTACTGTGGGTGGAGAATGCCTTTGAACACCATAAGACTAAAAGGACTCAGATGGGCATAACCCGGTCCTGGGAGGGCCTTGGTAAAACAAGACAGCTTTAGATTTTTGAATCTTCTCATCTGTAGATCTATCCTCCTACCTCAGACTATCTAGCAAGGGGCGGGGGTGTGTGATCAATGGAGTTCAATTAGAGTCAACTTAAATGACCAAGTCTCATCGTATTCTCCTTCTCAAATTTGCCACTGAGATGTAGCCAAAATCTGTGGTCCTCACATGCTTGAAGCTCAGGCCAAATGGCTCTACTTGCTAACCTGTATTGTTGGTCCTGCGTGCAAGACACTCAGACCTGCTTGGCCGTGGTATGGCCCTAGGCCCAGGCCTAAATCTTCAACTGTAAACCCAGGGTATCCCCAAGAGATATAGCTAGTTAGGACGTTTCCCGTTTCAGGAGTCGATTTTCTAGTCTTGAGATGGATAATTCTAATATGTCTCTTCTCCACCTGTTTAGAAACTGAGGACTTCAGAAATTAGTGAGGAGACAGAGAAGTTGACTGTAATATCCTATATAATAAAAGCCTAATATGCTAAGTGTCCAACCGTCCAACCAGTCACTACGACATTCCAACCGGTAGGTTAGCTTGCTGCTGGGGTTCAGCCGATCCAGACTGGGTGAGATGGGACAGACATGCCCTGGAGCCCTCCCGCGGTCCCTCCCTGCCCCAGTGCACTGGTGGGGGCCCTTGGCCTGGCCTGCACCCTCTCGCAATCCGGGACCCCTCGGGGGATGTCGGAGAGCCGGTTTCGGCCCCATCTCTTCAGGCCAGGCCAAGGGATACCACTGATGCATGAATTTGTGCACTGGTCCTCTAGTTTATTTATAAATAGACCTAACAGACACAATTTAGACAGTAGACGTTTTGAATATGTAGACCAGGTGCCACAATGTTAGGAATTTGAATGGAGGATTTTCTTGGTCAGATTATAGCAGGGACTGCCCCCATTTTGTGTTTATCATAAGAGGTATTTATTAAACAGCACTTCTTTCTTGAAACAGTCCACATTCTCCTAATATTTCCTTATTCATCCAACAAATATGGAAGGTGTGCTATGTGCCAGGCAAGCTTATGTTCTCGTAGCCATATCTTATTGTAACACATTGCACATGTGAGTTCTGCCTTATAGGATATAGTTTCATGTATTCTACTAAAGTGTAAGATCCTTGATGTCTTGCTCATTTTTGTGTCCCCAATGTAAATGAGCACAGTGCCTTGCACATAGTGGAGACTCAATAAATATTTGAATTACGTTGTTAAAAGCCATTACCATAAAAAAGGTTCTACATAACTTTTTTTTAAAAAAATATATTCCACTGATTTTCCACAGAGAGGAAGGGAGAGAGGCAGAGAGCCAGAAACATGGATCAGCTGCCTCCTGCACTTCTCCCACTGGGGATGTGCCCGCAACCCAGGTACAAGCCCTTAGTCGGAATCGAACCTGGGACCCTTCAGTCCGCAGGCCGACGCTCTATCCACTGAGCCAAACTGGTTTCAGCTACATAACTTTTTTTGATTGTGCTAACGGCCTAAGGCAGATGTGTCCATAACGTATCATCATTATGCAAATTAATAAGTATTGGGTGTGTATAGGGAAGGGTATGTTTACCTTAGGAGTGGAGAAAGGGGAGTGCATAACTGGACGGAGCCTGTTCTGGAAGAGGCGATAATTTTCCTCTGGTCAGTCTAGAATGATGGAGTCTCTTCATTCCATACTCTCACTGGAATTTCAGATGTCTCATTGCATTTTCATCCCTCTCACCTTTCTAGGACACCCGCTTCTTCCCAAAGCGCTGCAGCCACGGAGTCGACCGCCAAGTCTCAAAAGCCCCCCTGCCCGCTCCTCTCGGGCTCAGGACCCCTCCGGACCCGCGGCCGCAGGGGAACGGCCAGGGAAACCCGGGTCACGCGCGGGGCAGGCGCCAAAGCGGCCGCAACGCGGGGAGCAGCGCTGAAGGCGGGGCTGCTACGGGAGGGGCGGGGCGGGGCGGGGCGGGCGGGCGGGGCGGGAGGAGGCCCGGGGGCGGCTTGGGTGTTACCACCAACCCGCTCCGGCCGGAAACTGGCGCTTGTTTCCGGCCGGACGGCCGAAAACCACCGATCCTGAACCAGCCGCCGGAGTCGGAGCGGCGACCGTGTGTGGAGTGGGGAAAAAGCCGCTGGAGGAGGCCGGTCCGGTCAGTCCCATCTGGCTCCGGCTCCGGCTCCCGGGCGCAGCGACAGCCGCGGTCGCCGTCTCCGCCACCGCCTCCGCCTCCATCGTCGTCAGGGGAGGGGCCGGCCGGACCCCGGGGTCACAGCAGAGGAATGAGGAGAGGCGGCCGGGCCCCGCGCTCCGCCCCGGCCTAGGGCCTCGCCCCGGGAGCCGCGAGGGTAACGGAGCCCCCCGCCTTGTCACCCTCCCCCGCTCTGCCCCCGCCCCTCCGCCCCTCCAGTTTCCCCAGCTCTGACCCTCCGATCTCCACGGGCCCCCTTCTCCTTTCTGATTACATTTCGCCCCGGGCCGGCGGCTCTGGGCACCCCTCCTCGCCCTGACTGCCCCTGGCTTCGTCCCCTCCTCCCTGTTACTCCTCCCTTTCACCTGTGCCCGCGTCCTCTCCCCGCTCCCTCCCCCGATCCTGGTCCCCCAAGTGCGCGGGGCAGTTCGGACGGTGTCAGCGAGACTTTCGGGGAGGGATGGTGGAGTCGTAGGTGGTTAGAGTGCAGGCGACTACCCCGCAGTCGGATAAAGTTCATCGTCAACTCTCCGCATAAAAGTAAAATGGAAAGACAGGCGTGCTCTCCCCTGTCGATAGCCCAACTGAGGCGCGCCCGGTAATGGAGGAAGGGAGCGGAAAAGTGTGTGCGAGCCATTCTAGGGCCGGCGGGTGAACTTCAGAAAAAGGCAAAGTTGCCGTGAGCCGATGGAAACTTTAGACGCTGGTGATGAGTAAGCCGGGGGCTGCTGATCTCACTCCTCTGCTCGTAATTACTGGGTTAACGGTGCGGCTCGGTCGGGACGGAATGGGATTTGTTTACTGGGCCGGCGTATTTTTAGCCGTCGGCGCGCAGCGCGGGGCTGAGCCTCCCTCCTCCCGCGCCCGCCGTCTAGGTAGCCGGTCTACCGGAGGCGGCTCCTCTGGGCACAGCGCAGATATAAATGTTAAGTGGAAAGAAACTGACGGATGGAATTTTATGTAAGGTTCTCTGCAGACTCTTCAGAAGTTACACAGGCAAAAGCAAGAATTAGCCGGACTTTGGCTCTTATTTTCCTTAGCTTTTCATAAGGACCTATTTAAAATGCTTTTTCGAAAATCTGAAATGGGTACATTTTCAGTCTTTGTCTTCTCATGCTGTATATTTTGGAGACCTTTGAGGAGGTGGATCCCTTTGTCTTTCAGAATCTATTTCTAAGGTGGGAAAGGACAAAGTAGAAGTGGTGGTAAGGCTAGTCCAAAAGGGTAGCTAATCCTAAATCTTTGAAAAACATTTTTCTATATTATATAACTTTAAAAATGTCCCTCAGAGTAAACGAGATTGCGTTCCTGATGGGGTGGAGAAGACTGCAGGGACTTAAGCCAGGTGGCTAGGGAGAATCAGACTTGTAATTAAACATTTGCTCTGCATAATTTACAAATGAATACATTATAGGCAAACAATTATACTCTTTGTCCTCATTGTTTTTTGAGCAGTCCTTTTAAAGTTTACTAACCATCCTGCTGTGCTAGTCTGTTGATATTTTGAAGGCTGAACAGAACTGTAAAATAAATGAAGTTGATGTTGCTCATCTGGAGTCTGAATACGGGTCTGTTATAATTTCCACTAGCTACCCTGTGTGCCTCAGAGCACCTCCCTGAATAAGTGGTCAGTTACTATGTACTTTGGGATTGCAAATGAATACAAATATTAGCTCATGCTAGGAGTAATTGAGAAGGTAAATATGCTGAAAAGATATTCCAAAACTGAAATCGGTTATTTAAAAAATTTTCCCATTTTGGATTATCAGCACCTTCCTGCCGATAATTATCCATTAACATGAATAATTTAGAATTGAGCAGCTATCCACTTTGGACTTTATGCATTCCAGCAGGAAGGGAAAATGGAAGGAAGATATTTCCCAAACTATAATTTTTTTTTGTTGCCCGATTGACTTACCCCTTTCATTTAATGCCAAAAACTTCCTTGTGAATAAAAACACCACCTAAACCTTTGCCAAAGGAAGGGCTGTCTGCTGACTTGTATTAAGGCAGGCTGACCAGTAATGAATGCTAATTGTTAGTTGGACTTGGTGGAGTTATGTCACCAGCAACTTGGAAATTTTCCTGAACCTTTACTTAATCTCTTTCTTTTGGGCATCTATTGAAAATTTAATTTGGAGGCTAAAATCTAATATTTAAAAATCACACATCCTCTCAGAGTCTGCTGATCAATAATTCTTTCAATATGCGAGTTGGTTTGTGTCAATATTAGTGATCATATTTGGTAAATTCTATTATGTCTGTATTTAGCAACCCTCCCTAGTTGAACTACATATATAATTCCGCGTGGATAGGAGTGAGGATTGAGGGGTTAAATAAACCAAGGTTAAGTGTAGGGCAGCCTAATAGCCCACCACTATTCCCAGTTTTCAGAAGGCTTTGTTTGGAATTTTGAGATTCAATATGATTAACCAAGTGAATTATGATGGAATAACTCAGTACTAAAAATAAGTTCTCAGTTTGTTATGGGGGGCACTGAGTAACATTTGTCAAAAGCTTTAGCGGTCCTAAATGTCTCAGGCATGCTAAGGATGCTGGCAGAGGACATTGTAAGGAAGCACCCCTTCTCACTCTAAACATTCATCCCGTCAAGGGAAGACTCCCTAAACATCGCTTTACAATGTGACTTCAGCAGGAGGTTTCCTGTGGGAGCTGTGCAGTGGCAGACTGGAATCTTCTCAACAGCCCCTGATAAATTAGATAATTAAAATCTGTGAAACTGGAATGTAGTTGCAGGGCAGTTTTATCATGAATGCCTGAACTCAGTTGATTTTTTAATATGATAAAAAGAGGGAGTTGATTTTTTTTTTTAAGAAGTCCTTGCCAAATAATGATTGAATACTGAGGTGGATAAAGCAGTCTCTAGACTCCAGTGACAGGTTTTGGGAAGATATAAAAGGTGTAAAGACAGGTGTTTTTGCCCTTGGGATGGGGTGGGGTTAGGGAAGGCGGTATACAGTAAATGGAAAGGCAGACTATTATAAACTTTAACATTTAGGAAACAACATAGAAACAAAACCAAATATGATTGCCATAAATGCAGTATGTAAAGTCTAGAAAACTTGAAGTAACAAAAGAAGAATGAGATGAATTAGGGACTGTTTCTGAATCAGTAAAATTTGAAATGGACTTCGGAGGCAATGGATTAGAGTGACAAAGAGGCAGGGACTACAGAGTTAGATGGAACTTGGTTCATATCTTGGTTGAGGTTTATACTATGTGACCTTGGACAATGCACTTCATCCTTATCTATAAAATATGTGTGAGTATTCAAGTAAATGTTAGGAGTAAAGAAAAGATCTTCCAGGCAGAAAGTATAGAATGTACAGTATGAATGACGAAGTTGTGTTTGTCGGAATAAAAGAGAGTGACTGCAGAGAATGTGGGTTGGTCAAGTCCTGGGTAGAGCAAGCAAGAGGGTGGAGGAGACTCAGTGGCCAGACTCTGTTGTGTGTTGATAGAAGGGTCAATAGAGTCATTGTAGGTCCTTGAACAAAGGATGGATTTAATAAGGAGTATCGAGCCTTCTGGTTCAGGAACTCAGGGACAAGGAATCAGGCAGGCACCGGTACATTGTGACTCCTGCTTCTCTTCTGGACCATCCTGGCTTAAAAGGATCAGCCAGGAGACATAAGATTCCTTGTAGAAGTTTTTGTATTCGTGCACCTTACTCACTATGCTGAGCTCTGCTTGTGTTTGTCTCCCATTGTACCGATCTGTGGGGAAGTCTCAAGACTATGGCAGGATTCTCCTCAAGAGCTTATGGTAAGGACAGTATCATGTTTTCAGTACATTTAACTTTCTCTGCTATATAGAGAGCACTAGCATTGGTAATTCAGCACTTAATAAATTTCTTGGCTTGAAATACAGTATTTCTTAACCAGATTTATTTTCGTGTTTTGGGGTCGATCATACTACTGTTGAAATGAATCTGCAGTTCTAAGCTTGTATTACCTGATAGTGATGAGAACTGTCAATCTTAAAGCTTTTGGCTCAGAAATCCATAAGATGAATAACCCATTTGAGGACAATTAAGACTAGACCTCATATGTTAATGAACAATTTCTTTTCAAAATCTGTGTGGGTCCAATATGGCCTCTCAGGCTGTCTAGACACCTTATCCTTAAGAGTGAGTGGTAGATGTTGCAGCCAGAATGAGTCTTCACTCACAGTATTTGGAGGAATCTTACTTTCATATGTTGCATTGTTAAAGATTAAGGTGGCTTTTTCAAAAGACCTGTGCTTTGTAGAGGCTCTTCCAGATGTTAGCTCCACTGAAAATCTGTCAGATCTTCCCTCCTCAAGTAAACTTGTTTGAAAATATGGCCAATTAAAAAAAAAAATAAGAAGTGTCCACATTTAAAAATGAATAAAATCATACAGCTGTTCTTTCAACCTTGTTCTTTCAGTCTACTTGCTTTCCTTCACGCCTACCTGCCTCCCCACCCCCACCTTCTCATCATCATTACCAAACTATGTGCTTGTGATGTCATGAGCACAGGATTATTACTTACTCTTGAGTCAGAATATTGTAGTATCTCAGCTGGAAATCAGAGGTGGAAATTCAGGAATCTTAGTGCAGTTCAGGATTATTTTCAACTGTGATTTTTAGGATTATGTTTTATCCCTTTATTTCTTGGAAGAAATAGTTTTGGATAGGAGAAATCACTAAACTATTATTTTTAATGACCTGCTCCGAGGTTAGCTCTATGCTAGATGATGTGGAGGATTAGATAAAATGACAATTTTGTGCCCTTGAAGAGTTTACAGTCCAGTTAGGAGTAAGCAGAATGGGAAGAAATGACTATTGAGCTTCTGTTATGCCACACAAATAAAATTTTAAAAAATGTGAAAGTATATTTTCTATTGCATAGTACACACTTTATACCGTAGGTATTTTGAAAGAAGAATACTCAGGTACTTATGAATGATGTCACAGAGGAATTGGAACTGATTCCAGATCTTAAAAAATAAAATGGTATTAGGTACAAGGAATGAAGAAAATAACAAAAATTATTTCATTTTGAAGCTGAGAAGGGATCAAGCAAAAGCCTGGAATAGGGATATACTCAGGATGTTCTTGGGTCAGTGATAAGACTGAGTAGCAGTAAATAGTGAAACAAAGGTGGTTAGGATAGTTTGGAGCTATGTTTATAAGGGGTCTTAAAAGCCAGGCTTATAAGTTTAGATTTTGAATGATAGAAAATTGTGAACCACTGAGAAATTTTGATTGGGATAGTAATATAATGATAGTAGGGAACAAAGTTGGCTTGTAGGGAAGGGAAATTTGGCACCTGTGGTGTGTGAGGTGATTCACTAGAGTTGTGTGGAGAGTGGAATAAGGAGAAGAAAGAAAAAGAGATTGTGAAGGAAAAATTGAAATCATCTGGACTGGACAGTGAAGATGAAGGGGTGTGATCAAGTATGTCTAATGACAGTTTAAGCTTGGGTTTCTAAGATATTGACTGAAATAGAGAAGATAGGAAGGTTTTGTCTTTTCTTTTTTAGGGGAATACGATGAGTTCAATTTGAGATGTGTTGGATCTAAAGTGACAGTGAAACATCCAAGCGAAAGCTGTTCCTGTTGTTAGAGATGAGCCTAAAGCTGGCGGAGAGGTGGGGGTTACTAGCTTGCAAGTGTGGTTTTGCAGTTCTTTAGCATAGATGTAGCTGTGGCCAAGAGAATGAATAAGGTGTCTGAAGACTAGAATTTCGGGAAAGAACAGAAGGCCAAATCTGATGGTACCGATAAACATTAATGATTCTCCACTCTTCAGGCCATCACAATTGATTCTTCCTTCTCTTTCCTATTTTCTTTTTTTAAAATACATTTCTTTATTGATTTCAGAGAGGAAGAGAGGAGAGAGATAGAAACATCAATGATGAGAGAGAATCATTGATAGGCTGCCTCCTGCACGCTCCCTACTGGGGATCGAGCCTGCAACCCAGGCATGTGCCCTTGGCCTGAATCGAACCCGGGACCCTTCAGTCCGCAGGCTTACTCTCTATCCACTGAGCCAAGCCGACTAGGGCTCTCCTTTCTATTTTCTATGCCTCTACTCCAGTGGTTCTCAACCTGTGGGTCGCGACCCCTTTGAGGGTCGAACGACCCTTTCACAGGGGGTCGCCTAAATAGATCCTGCATATCAGATATTTACATTACGATTCATAACAGTAGCAACATTACAGTTATGAAGTAGCAATGAAAATAATTTTATGGTTGGGGTCACCACAACATGAGGAACGGTATTTAAAAAGGGTCGCGGCATTAGGAAGGTTGAGAACCACTGCTCTACTCCCTACTCCATCAAATTCCTGGAATGAGTATCATCTTGTAAGCATGGTTTTAGGAACAGGAAACTAGAGACCTTGAGTCAGACAAGGTCTAGTGGGAGGAGACAGATGTGCAAATATCTAGATGGAATGAAGGTTTAGAGATGCTGCACTGGAAGTACGTAGCGGAGAAAGTGGAGGCCTGAGGTCAGTTCTGCCTTGGGCACACATACTTTCGAAAGTGCCTCCCAGAGGAAAAGACATTTGAGCTGTCTTGCAAGATGAGTTAAGGATATACCGTACAGAAGACAGGGAGAAAGAAGTACACTGCAGGCTGAGAAAACAGCATGAACAAAAGCTTAAAGAAACGAAATAGCCAGGCTTCTTCAGGTAACTTTTAATACTTATTTTGGCTGGAGGCCAGGGTTGGAGGGCAGGGGTGAGACTGGGGAGGTAGGTAAGGCTGATCACAGACAGCTTTATCTTGTGCTGAAATAAATGATGAATCACATTGGGTGATAAAGTAAATTTCATGTTCTAGAAAGATCTTTTGTCAATGGGGTGTAGACAGTGGATTGGAGAGGAGCAAAATGAAGGCTTTAAAATAACCTTATTATACTTAACAGTAACACATTTGTTGTTGAGTGATCATGTTTAGAGAATCGTGGAATAACTACAGGGATTGTTATGCTTTGTTAGTCTCCCTTGTTCATTTTCAAATGGAATGCCTGAGCTTTACTCAGGATCACAGAAGTAGTTTTAATGATAGGTTGGTCTGGAATTCAGTCTTCAGTGCCTGTAAGGTGGCAGGTGATTAGTAAACGTTAGGTCACCTCTTAAGTCCTTCCCAAGTCCCACTCTAGTGTTCCTTACATTCTCACACACTGTATTGTGCCAGAAGACTGAGGGATTTCTGTCATCCATCCCATTGTCTGTTTACCAGTCCAACGACTTTTCCCAGGTCTGACTGGAAGATCTGCCCTGAGATTACCTTGGGGAATAGGGACGTTTGACCTTGGACAGTTGGATGCCCTGGAGTGGAGTGAAGAGGATGTTATTCAGCTGTAATGATTCAGTTGTAGAAGAATGTCAAAGTATTTGTTTTTATTGAGTGTGCAGATGTATTTATCTCTCCTGCTAAGTTCCCTGCAAATTGTTTTCTTTTAAACTTAGTTTTAAGTTGTACCAGTGAAACTTTGGTAAAAGAAAGAAATTGGGCATTGACAAAAAAAAATATCTAAAAAAATACATACAAGATATGTCATTATAGTTGGGTTCTAAATCTTCTCAGTATTTTTTATTTCATTGGATTTTTTGTGAGGAAAATTGGGTTTAACATGCTAAAGAAGTTTGGATTTTGTGTTTTAGTCATTTTTGCTGGAGAATAGTCTAAGAACAGGATAAAGGACATCTTAGAGGGCCTTAGATTTCAATCCCTGGTGAAAGTTGGGACACAAGGGGATGTGAAGGATGGATACCTTCCATTGATAAGTTTTTCTTAAAACTTAACTGAGTTGTGATTTCTTTACTCTTTTCTCTGGCTCTGTCAACATCTTCAGAGAAGGGCCTTGGCTTGGAAACTGTCCACTTTAGCAGAGCTGCCAGTTCTTAATTCTTTCTCAAGTGGGCAAGGGTACATTTTGTTTTTGTTTGTGAGTGTTTGGAGGAGGGGAGGAGAGATAGGCGCAGAATAGTTACTCACAGTGAGTCTTTATCTGAATTCCTATGTAACTGGAAGTTTCCTTGGCTTCATTTTGGGGAGATGACTTGGTTACACCGGCATTTATGTTATGTGGGAAGGTGGGTCTTACTCCCCTCAGATATCTGATTTAGGATGGCAACAACAACTTCTTTCTTGTTCATATTTGTCAGCCCCATTCCATCTGTTCTAGGTGCCTTTTGTGCACACTGTGAGGGAGAGGAAGAGTCCTCAGTCTCAATAGGTGAATCAATTGTTACCTTAGAGTTTAAGGAACCCATTCTGCTCCTGACTGTTGTTGTTTTATTTTTTAAATATATTTTTATTGATTTCAGAGAGGAAGGGAGGGGGCGGAGAGAGAGAGAAACATCAGTGATGAGAGAATCATTGGTGGGCTGCCTCCTGTGCGTCCCACAATGGGGATCGAGCCCACGAGCCGGGCATGTGCCCTGACCAGGAATCGAACCATGACCTCCTGGTGCATAGCTTGATGCTCAACCACTGAGCCATGCTGGCTGGGCCATACTATTATTTTTATGTTAATGACTCCACTATTTCAGCACCTGGCCCTTAATTTAAAAATTTTGGATAATGAGATATTTTAAATACTGTTTAGAAAAGTTCAGGGGAGAAACCGTAACACAATTTTGAGCCAACAACCCAAATTTAATGGGTATTAACATTTTGTCATATTTGTTTTAATGTCTTGCTCACTTTAAGATATAAAATGGTAACCCTAACCAGTTTTGCTCAGTGGATAGAGCTTCAGCCTGCGGACTGAAGGGTCCCAGGTTCAATTCCCGTCAAGGGCATGTACCTTGGTTGTGGGCACATCCCCAGTACGGGGTGTGCAGGAGGCAGCTGATCGATGTTTCTCTCTCATCGATGTTTCTAACTCTCTATCCCTCTCCCTTCCTCTCTGTAAAAAATCAATAAAATATATTAAAAAAAAAGATATAAAATGGTAGATAAAGCGAAAGCCCCACTCTGCATCCTTTCTCCCTTCCTCTTTTTAGGGAAATGACTACTGACCTGATTTGGTATGTATCATTCCATTTCATGTTATATACCTTTCTTTTTATTTTAATATTATATATATACACAAACAACACACAACTTTGTTTTGAAATCTTACATAAATAAAATCAAAGTGTATGTATCCTTTTGCACCCTTTTTTCCCTCTATTGTTTTTTAGATATGTCTACATGTAAATCTAGTCCATTTAATCACCCAGTCGTAAAGCAGGTTTCCTTCTTTGCTCTCTGCACTTGCCCTGTTAACAAATCCTAACCATCAAAGTCCCAGTTTAAATCATACCCTGATTTTTTTTTCTTCTCTAACAGGATATGCTCTTTCCCACTTCCGAATTCTCCTTACATTTTATTGGTTCTTGTCTGATAGTGGTTATATGTTCTTGTATTTGAGTTTATTTATTGTTTATTTGCATGCCTCTTCTATACTGTAAGCTCTGGAAAGCAGATAAAAGGTCTTTTTTATCTTTGTATCTCATGGGGCTTGCCACAATAACTTATGTGTAGTAGGCATTTAGTATCCATTAGCAACTAAATGGTTAATTAATAAATAAGAAAATAAAGACCGTCCTTTGTGATGGTGAACCATCAATTTAATTATGAGCATTATAGTGGCCCCCATGAAAAATAAAGCTTCAAAAGAAACTCTCAGCCTAAAAATTATATAAAGATGTACATAAATGGTGAGAGCAGTGAAGACTAACTTCCTGTATTAGATGAGAGCAAACATTCCTTGAGAAATGAAATGTGAATTGATCGCTGATCTCATTCCAATGAGGAAACTCCTGGGAATTACTCCTGATGGCCTTTGAGGCAGTGTGCTCCTATGGCCAGACTTTCACTAGCTATCAAATTCTGCTATTATCATCAAGGTCTTGACACCTTCACTGGCGATGGGATATTGGTGTTGAGGAAAAGCAGCCTATCTGTTCACTTAATGAACACTGCTGGGAGCCAGGAATTCTTTGGCCCCTAAAGAGGAAAACCCAATATACACATACATACATGTATACTATGTACATATATTTTTAGTCACCTTTTTATTAATAAGACCAGATTGTGTATCAGCAGAATATTTTGAAGTTATTAATTGTGGAATGTATAGTCCCCAAAAAACATCATTTTGGCTTTCCAGAAACTCTTCCCTCCCCACCAAGAAGAAATTAAATATTAAGTTGAATATATGAAATTGCAATTCTGAAAGTAAAAGCAGTCAAATATGGGCAGTTTTGTGTGGCTAACCTTAATACTTCAGGCCTTGATTTCCTCCTGGGGTTCTGAAGAATATCATGAACCTTTTTGAAGTGGATAATCCCAAGTCTGTTTGTGATTCTAAAATGCATTTCTAAAATTTAATTTGCAACCGACTTTCTCTTGTAGTTATGTTTAGCTCAAATTTTTGATAAAATGTTTTTATTTCTTAGCACACATTCTTAGTATATTTGGGAAGGTTTGGGGGGATGTGTGAGGGTTATTGACAAGATAGGCTCTGGGAATAAGCCTAGAATGAAAACTTGCAGTCAGTAGCAACATAAAATTGATCGGGTAAGCTTTAATAAGCTTATGATTCCCTTGAGTGAATGACTCTCCCACATCTTTTCCTGCTACCCCCATGTCTCCTGTCTTGTCTTGATAAGGGAGATGTGGTAGCACAAACCATTGAAGAGAAAACTGCCTGTGGCCCTTGATTTTATTTGGAGACTTAACAGGGAAGAGGGCACAAGCCCCAGCTCCTGACACCAGACTCTTATCTTGTAGTTTCCCACACAGTTCTTAGGATAAGGGGTATGGAGATGCAGAAGTCAGGGAAAGAAGCAAAGAAGCAGATAGCAGGAGTTAGCTGATATAGTATAGGACTGAAGAACAGGAAAGGAAAAAGGGAATAGGTATAAACATTTAAAGAGGTTGTTTCCTCCCATCCTTCAAAAACTGGCTTAGAATTCTATATAAACCTTGTACCTTGACTGTATTAAAGTTGTATTCAGGCTACATGCTACTTGGATAACATCATATATAGAATTCAACTTGTAAAGTACAGTTTTGTGTCCTAAAATAGTTCTTTGAAAAGTCAGGGACATTTAAAATGAGTTGGTCTACTAGTGCCTTTTGAATCATTAATAACTGACATGAAAGGAAAAGAAGAACATTTTTTTGAGGTTTTTGAAAAATAAATTTTGATATTTACTTGAAGATAATCAATCCTGTGTGAGGAATCGAGGCAAGACAGTGGGAAAATATAATGCCTTGCTAACAAAAATATTTTAGACAGCAGGTTCTCAAATGTTTTCAAATTTACCTGCTTTTATTAGTAACCTTGTGAGCATTTGCTTTTGTCTCCTTTGAACTGGAAGCTGACCTGGCTGAGTGTTAGACTATTTGTTTTCTGAAATTTTCCATTAGTACTAAGGACAGGATTACCTGACATGAAAGATACTTGGTCCCTGTTGTTTACTGGCCAGGGATAGAGACTTCCCACACCTCTCAGAATTCTGAAAATGCAATTTGAGATTTAGACTTAAGATATGCTGTACTCAGCCCTGGCCTGTGTGTTCAGTGGTTAGAGTGCCGGCCTGCGCACTGACGGGTCTCGGGTTCAATACCTGGCCACAGTTGGGGCGACTGTGGGAGGCAACCAACTGATGTCTGTCTGTCTCTCTCCTCACCCTCCTTCCCTTCCATTCTCTCTAAAAATCAATGGAAAAAATATCTTCGAGTGAGGATTAACAACAAAAAAAGATACTGCATCCTAGCTTCTTTGAATGTCTAAAATAAGTTCCTAGCTATTTGGCACATGGTGACCTCTCATTTTAACATTAAATTACTTCTCTAAGTTATCCTTGTAATTTTTTGTACTAGTTCATTCTAGAAATGAAGATTTGAAATCATCCATAAATTTCCCTTGACGTTTGCTGCCTAGTTGAGACTATAAATTCCTTTCTATTGAACACCTGCTGTGTACTGGAATTTGGACAAGTTGCTGTAAGGAGATGTCAAGGAAGTGTTAACCAGTAATTAAATAGGTAATAGGAGAATTGGCCCCTTGGGAATTTATATTCTGGGTTAAATGGAACATAGTTACATCTACACTAATAAAAGAGAAAAATGGTAATTGGCGTACGACGATACCCTTTTCATTGGCTAATCAGGGCTATATGCAAATTAACCGCCAACTAAGATTGACAGTTAACTGCCAACTAAGATTGGCAGTTAACTGCCAACAAGATGGCGGTTAATTTGCATATGTAGGCACAAAGCAGGGAGGCGAAAGGGAAAGCAGGAAGAAGCCCCCTGCCACTGACAGTGATCGGAAACCCAGGGGGGAGCTAAGAGCTGGGGGGGCAGGGCAAAGGCGGCCCTGGGGCCGCCTTTGCCCTGCCCCCCAGCCATGATCGGAGAATCAGGCGCCTTTGCCGCCCTGGCCAGTGATAGCAGGAAGTAGGGGTGGAGCCAGCGATGGGAGCTGGGCACGGTCGAAGCTGGCAGTCCCAGGAGCTAGGGGTCCCTTGCCTGGGCCTAAAGCGGAGCCCACGATCGCGGGGCCGCTGCAGCTGCGGGTCCCCGCTGCCCGGGTGGGACGCCTAGGCCAGAGGCGTCAGGCCTGGGCAAGGGGCCGATCCTGCGATTGAAGGGTGATGGGGGTCAACGCCTGAGGGCCCCCAGTATGTGAGAGGGGGCAGGCTGGGCTGAGGGACATTCCCCCCCACCCAGTGCACAAATTTCGTGCACCGGGCCCCTAGTATATACATAAATACATGTATAGAAAACAAGATGTGAGAAATACAGGCTATTAGTAGCATATATACCATCAAATAGAGGTAGTAGTTATCATTAACATTTTATTGGCTATCTGCCTTCTGAAAAGTTAGGCTTCAGGTATAGCAGAGTAAAAGTTATCAAGAACTTAATAATTAGTTGTGAAGACTGAATGCATAAAAAGATAAATAGTAATACTAACTCTTGGGTATTAAGTGTCAAGTGAGGAGTACAGTTATATAGAGTTATATGGCGTTAGAGGTAGTAGGTAGGCAAATTTTTACCTTTAGGATAATCTAGGCCTCAGGGGAGAAGACTGAGTAAGTATAGAGGTAACATTCAAGGCAGGAGAGCAGTGAGCTGAGCCCAACTTGGTTTGGGGGCAGACTAAGTAGACAGTTTGTTGCATGGTATTTCACCGAGGAGAGCAATGAGACTAGTCAAGTTGGAGAGGGCCTTAAATCTCAGGCAGAGAAGTTGGATTTATCCTCAGAGTGAAAAATCCACAAGCAGATAATTTTTTTTTTAATGGCCTAGTTTACCTTTATTGTTTTGACTGATGAGCATCCTAGGGTTTCTTTTTTAAAAAAAATTATTTTTTTTATTGATTTCAGAGAGGAAGGGAGAGGGGGAGAGAGAGAAAAATGTCAGTGATGAGAGAGAATCATCAATCGGCTGCCCTCTGCATGACCCTGAACCCAAGCATGTGCCCTGACCAGGAATTGAACCCAACCTCCTGGTTCATAGGTTGAAGCTCAACCACCGAGCCATACTGTCCAGGCCACAAGCAGGAGATTTTATGTGTAAATTAGTACTTTAGGAAAATGGATTCAGCCGGGTGGTGTACAGTGAGGAAGAGAGAGCAGTTGGAGGACTATCGTAATCCTGGGAAGGAGTCTCTGAGGAGTGGTGGCAGTGCAGAAACTGGAAGATGGGAGCGATCTGAAGAAACATAAATAGAATTTGGTAACTGTTTTTTGTGGGAAAGGGGTAGATAAGAACAATGTATATGTTTTTAATCTGGATTATAGCAGTAGGAGAGCTGGGTTTGGTTAGTTTCTGCTATATCTCTCCAAAGGGATACCTGGGTGGAAATTTTTGAAGAGCACCGAGTCTAGCCCCACATTCGCAGTTAATACTGAATACAGAGAATTTAAACAACTGGTTTAAGTAGTAAAACTTGGTGTAGAGCCCATTCTTTTGACTGTCATTCAGTGCTCTTCCTACTGTATTATATTGCTTAGGAGACGGGTTTAATGGTTAAAAGAGCAGATGCCTGGGAAGTGAAATGGGAAGTCCAAGACCACATTATGATGAGGTTTAACCACAAGCTGTTTCAGTTCTGCATAGGTTTTCCTCATATTTAGACACTACGTATGTACACATCTCTCTATCAGGCTCATAATGCAACCGTGGCTCCGGTTTCTTCAAGCTGTCTTCCTCTGAGATTCAGTTCTTCATAGTCAAGGAAAAATAATCCTCCAAATTTTGGATTTAATTTCATTTACTCTCGGAATTTTAGTTTTGAAGATGAAAGAGTTCTTTCCCCCTGTGTGTAGATAGGTTGCTTTGATTACAAACTGTCAGTGAAGTAGCCTCAAAGGCCCCATTAGTCTTTCTGGAGTAAAAGGAGGAGAAGAGTTTTGGACCCAAATCTTTCATGTTTGTTTACCCTATCAGCAGTTAAGAACAATTTACTCGCACTGATCTTATTACCTAAAAAAAGCCAGTTGCCGAACCGGTTTGGCTCAGTGGATAGAGCGTCAGCCTGCAGACTCAAGGGTCCCGGGTTTGATTCTGGTCAAGGGCATGTACCCTGGTTGCGGGCACATCCCCAGTGGGGGGCGTGCAGGAGGCAGCTGATAGATCTCTCTCATCGATGTTTCTAACTCTCTATCCCTCTCCCTTCTTCTCTGTAAAAAATCAATAAAATATATATTTTTTTAAAAAAGCCAGTAAATACTGTGGATCAAAATCTTTTAATTTATTTTGCTAATAGGAAGTTTTTAGGGAATTGAACAGCCTTCTAAGAAATTATGTGTGTGTGTGTATATATATATATATGTATATATATATATATATTTTAATGTGTTTATTGATTTGAGAGAGAGGGGAAGGGAGAGGGAGAGAGAGAGAAACATTGATGTGTGAGAGTAACATTGATCAGCTGCCTCCTACACACCCTACTGGTGGTGATCAAGCCATAACCTGGGCATATACCCTGACTGGGAATTGAACTGGCTATGTTTGGTTTTTAAATATGTATACAGGTATATTTAAGATGCAACTCATTCTCACTCTTCTCTTTTTCTTTTTGTTAATCCTCACCCAAGGATATTTTTTCCATTGATTTTAGAAAGAATAGGAAGGAGGGGGGGGGGAGGAGAGAGTGAAACATTGATGTGAGAGAGACATTGATTGGTTGCCTCCCACACGCACCCTGAACAGGGCTGAGGATCAAACCTGAAATCTAGGTACATGCCCTTGACTGGGAATTGAACCCATGACCCTTTGGTGCATGGGCCAACACTCTAACCACTGAGCACACCGGCTAGAGCTCCTCTATTTTTCTTTTCAACCAGGCTTTTAATCTGTCTGATATCAGATACCTGAAGACTCAAAATAGTATTTTCTGGATCAACTAATACTTATTATGTAGGTACTATAAGGGCATCATTATTTAATTTCATCTGCCAAGATTAAATATTCCTGGATTTTATGACTGGGTCCCTAGTAGTAAACATCTAGTGCTTGGCTTCTGTAATTCTTATCCCATCTTAATTCTTGCCATGACTCATCTGTTATAACTTCTGATCTGACTGGGTATTAAAGGGAAGAAAACTTAATAGTGAGATCCTACCCTGAGTTATACTAAGCACTTTATATATTACCTCATTTAATACTCATAATAATTACATATGATAGATTTTTTTAAAAATAGATTTTATTGATTTTTTACAGAGAGGAAGGGAGAGAGATAGAGAGTTAGAAACATCGATGAGAGAGAAACATTGATCAGCTGTCTCCTGCACATCTCCTACTGGGGATGTGGCCGCAACCAAGGTACATGCCCTTGACCGGAATCAAACCTGGAACCCTTCAGTCCGCAGGCCGACGCTCTATCCACTGAGCCAAACCGGTTTCGGCTGATAGATATTTTTAAACCTATTTAAAGGTTAATTCATTCAAAATATTTATTATTGTATTAAGGGAATACTTATTAGTTCATCCAAAATAGTTAAGCACTGTTTAAGGTGCTGAGGATAACACAGTGAATATGAGATGAGGTTCCTGCTAAGGCACAGAGAAGTGCAATAACTTGCTCAAGATCACACAGCAAGAAGTGGCTCAGTGGTTGAGCATCACCCTATGAACCAGGAGGTCAGGGTTGGATTCCCTGTCAGGGCACATACCTGAGTTGCTGGCTTGATTCCCTGTAGGGGGCGTGCAGGAGGCAACCAGTCAAGGATTCTCTCATCATTGATATTTCTATCTATTTGTCCCTCTCCCTTCCTCTCTGAAATCAATAAAAATATATTTTAAAAAAAGAAAGTGACAGAGCTAGGATTTAGAAATACATCTGATGGATTCCCAAGGGAATGTCTACAACCATTATCAGATTATGCTGCCATTTACATATATTGCTGGTTCTCTGTGATTATATAAATAAATCAAGTGATAAAAATAGGTGGAACTCCCAATATTTCTTTGTTAAAAAGGTTCTTGATGAATTCAAGGAAGAAATCTGCCTTGGTGCTGACAAGCACACCTGCCCAATAATGCTTTTCCTCTCTTCCCCTCCCCTGTTTCCACTCCCTCTTTACACACTCATACCTGGGGATAAACTGGACAGTGTGACCTGCTTTGGCACTTGAATGTATTTGTGCTTTGAGGACTGGGAGAGTTTTGTTTGTTTCCTTGGCTTCCTGAATGTTCCTTGCCCACTTGCAAGTTCTTTCTTGTAGTACAATGGTGAGTAATGTGTTGTTAACATTGTAATGTAGTCATGCCAGTTGGAATATTCCCCCCCACACCCCCCCCCCCCACTTCTCTCTGATGAACCTCGGGTCAAATTTGCCTTCTGTGATTCACTCAAATAGAGAAGGCTTTTTGTATTCAGATGACTAGGAAATAGTCCCGAGGTTGGGAAGACTATTTAAAACCCAATGTCTTCTGCCCAGCTGAAATTCATTTGTTAGTTAGCATTCTAGGTTTATTCTCTGACTAGTGTGATTCAAGAAGAGTATTTGTTTTAGATTGTGGCCATTATCACAGTGTGCCATACTGGGAAGAATGGTGTTTATTCTGGAGTTAGGAGCTTAAAAATAGACACAAGGAATTTTTTGGTGAGTATTACCTAGTAGAAAGCATTAAAAATGCTTTCAGTCTGTGAGAGTGAAGAGCTGAGTTTCAGTAGGAATTGAGGTCCAGTTGAGTTCTAGGGCTTACTTAGGTAGGATCAAGATTGCAAGTATTAAAACAATTTAGTATTGCGGATCCAGTCAGTTTAGTTTTGGGGATTCAAGTGTACCTAGGCATGCTCATGAGGTAAATGAGATGATTTATGTGGCTGTGTCTAACCTAGTGCTTTTATTGGTGCACAATAAATGTTAGTTAAATCTTTAAAAAAGGTACTTGAATGCTAAGTGTGTTGTCAGTTTGTCTTTCTTGGGCAGCTTCCTCATTGTTAAGTATTTCTTCCAAAGAATATTTATTGAGCCTTAAATTATGGGTAAAACATTTGGGAAAGGGGTTGGGGTAACAAAGATTTATAGTATCAGATTCTTGCTGAGACTGTGGTCTTAACATTTACAACTTGAATCAATTAGGCCTAGCATTTAAGGACACATTTAAGAGGAAATTTATGATTTTGGCATTGCTAGAGTCAATCGTCTGCTTTTTTTATAGAAATAACTTGACCCTTTGGTAGGATTGAAAATACTTGCTTTCCAATTCTAGTTAAACTGGGTTTAATTTTTGATATTTGAGATAGTTGCCTATGATGTTTCCTCTTATCCTCTCTCCATCTTTTTCATTGAACAGTGTAATGTATTTTAAAGTCTTTTGTGAACTGCAAGCTAGCAGTTGCTCTCATCACCACTATCAATAATAATATTACAAATATTAATTGGGTAGGACTCATAAGTGTTGGTTTTCTGGATTAATTTCAAGAAGTAGTCAGAGGAAAATGGGATATTTGCCAGATGACTTGTTTACTAATTGATACTTTTTGTACTTTTTGTGGAAGGGAGAAGGAAAAGCAGAGACCTGTCACCCTGAAAACTTGGCCTGGTGCTATGTCATTGTGAAGAATTGCCTATATTGCTTTGACCAACTGTATGGTGGCAAGAAAGTGTAACAGGATTTGTCACATGTTTGACCTGCGAGGCTTACAGTGCATTCTACTGGAAGCATCTTTCTACAGAGGAAACAACTTATCTCGGATTGTTGGTAAGATCAACCACAAAATGGATCTTAAAATAAATAATAGAAATGTATCAGTCCAGGACAGTATCTGTCTGGTCTCACTAAGTAGTAGGATTAGGGAAACAGTATCTTTGACTCAAATATTTGGTTAGTTGTTATCATCAAAAACCTTTATAGCCAACTTCTGGTGGTTGGCATTCTTGGAGAAGAACATGCGGTTTTAATAATTCAAAAGTGCAAGTTATTTAGTAAATTTTGAAAGGATCTCTTTTTAGAATTTCCTCATTTTCTACCCCCGTTTCTGGTGCCTGGCACTCAGTAAGTCTTCGTTGAATAAAGGAAATTAGTTGATACCTATCTTGGGGTTGACTCTGGAACCAGCCCATTAGATGAACTTATAGAAAGCAGGGATAACGACTTATTGGTTGCTGTGTCCCCTTCACTTAGCAGACTGCCTGGCCCAGAGTAGGTCCTTAAGAAATGCTTACTGAATGATTGAGTTGGGAGGTTATGGTTTTCATTAGGGGAAAATTGCAGTGACCTGCATGCTGCTGTGTTGATGGTGGCCCTTCCTTACAAGGAAGAAATGTAACTTTCCTACAAATAAATATGAATAAATGTGACTGTGAGGAAAGTGATTGCTTTGATGCTTCCAGGCATTTTACCCCTTTAGACAGAAGTAATTTGTTAAAAGTTGGTGTTTTATTTATTTCTTGTTTTTTTTGTTTGCTTTTAAAAATGTTTTATCCTGTTCAGAATTTAGTAATTGCTTTGATTTCTTAACCAGTTAACTGCCACAATATTTTGAATTTAATTCAAAATGGTCCACCGCTTGTGTCTATAGATGCGTATTGCATACAAATGGTTAATAGCATATGGCTCAGTGGTTGAGCATTGACCCATGAACCAAGAGTTCAGCAGTTGATTCCCAGTAGGGGCACATGCCTGGGTTGCTGGCTCGATCTCCAGTAGGGGTGTGCAGGAAGCAGCCGATCGCTTTCTCTCTCATCAATGATTCTATTTCTCTATGCCTCTCTCTTCCTCTCTCTCTAAAAAAAAAAAAAAAAAATCAATAAAAACATATTTAAAAAAATAAAATAAATGACATAGTTGCTAAAGTGCTTTAAAAAAAAATTTACAGCAGATGAGAAACTATTCTCTCTGTGGACAAGCTGTACAAATATATTTATTTGTTCATATAGACCTTCATTACATGTCTATGGGGTGAATGATGACATTTAAAACCAGTAAGTAATTCACATGTCTATTTTTAATTTTTTTAAAATACATTTTTATTGATTTCAGAGAGGAAGGGAGAGGGAGAGAGTGATAGAAAGAGAGAGAATCATTGATCAGCTGCCTCCTGCACACACTCCCACTGGGGAACAAGCCCGCAACCTGGGCATGCATCCTTGACCAGAATCGAACCTAGGACCCTTCAGTCCGCAGGCCAACGCTCTATCCACTGAGTCAAACCGGCTAGGGCTCCCATGCCTATTTTAGATATAGATTAAATCTCAGTTATCCACACATAAGGGCTAACATGAATAATTTAGGTCCACAAATATTTATTAGGCATCAACTATGTGCCAAGCAGTTTGTCAGGCACACTTAAAAATTTTAAAAGTGTAAAAGAAAGGTGCCAACCTACAGGATCTGAATTCTATTTAGAATGTATCTTGTTCTCCAGCCTGGTAAGGTCTTACATGTCCTAAAGACTCAGTTTGAGAAACTTCCCTAACCCATCCAGCTAAACTGGTTGCTTCCTATACCTATTCCTGCACCATTGGGTACTAATAACATGTTTAGATTTCTTTCTTCAGACTGGAGTGCCTTGAAGGTAGGATTGTGGCTTTTCTACTTCATTTGTATCCCCATGCCCTAGAGCAGCACCTGGTACATGGTGGATTCAGTTTGGTAAATTTTGAATGAGTGAATGATAGTCAAATTGGAGATAAGATGTGAATATCAGGAAGGCCAACTAATATTACAAGGCACTTTATGATAACAGCAAATGCCAGTAAATGTTTTACATACTGACCTATAGATGTTCCAGCGAGGTTTATATATGGCCAGGAAAGATGGAATTATGGAACTTGCAGAAGGAGAATTGAACTGAATTATATAAATTTATAAAAGGCAAATTCTTTGTTTTGTTTTTTAATCCTCATCTGAGGATATGTTCATTGATCTTCAGGAGGGAAAGTGAGAGAGAAAGAGAAAGATAGAAACATCCATGTGAGAGAGAAACATTGATTGGTTGCTTCCCATACTCGCCCCAACTAGGGACTGAACCCACAACCTAGGTATGTACCCTGACCAGGAATGGAACCTGTGACCTTTTGGTGTATGGGACGATGCTCCAACCAACTGAGCCACATTGGCCAGGGCAAGGCAAGTTTTTTAAAATTGTTTGAAGCTTTAAAAAGTTAGTAGTTATATGCCGAAGGAAGTTAACTTACTAGAAGAAATTTCCAAGTGAATGTATTTCCTATGTGTAACTAATTGCAGATAGTACAGTAATTGGCAGTTTTTAATTTTTTTCCCCAGACAATGAAAGAGAAACTTTATTGAGGCTCTAAGACTACGGGATTCAGGCAGGAGGCTGCCCTGTGGGCTGAAGAGGTGGTAGAAGGGCCTTATTTAACCTTCTTGGAGCACAGGTTGTTGGTGTGGCCGCTCTTCTTGTGGCATTTGGCAGGGGTACAGTCAGGGTAACAATATAGTCATTTTGTGCTTCTGTGTCTTTGTGGCAGACCATCTTGTTGCAGTGTTCTGGGCGAGCTGACAGAGGGAGAGCTCGATGATACCACCCCGCAGATGAAACAGCAAGTGCAGGATGGACTCGTTCTGAATATTGCAGTCTCAGAGAGTATAGCCATTCTCCAGCTGTTTGCCAGCAAAAATCAACGCTGCTGGTCAGGCAGGATACCCTCTTTGTCTTAGATTTTAGCTTTGACCTTCTCTTGAGGGGTGACGGTTTTGCCAGTCTGGGTCTTCACAAAAATTGCATCTCTGCCTCCTCTGCCTCATTGAAGAGAAAGAGCTAATTGGAATTTTTTTCTTTCTGTCACTTCTCCCCTTGAATGGAAGTTCTATAACTGACAGTGAAATGCCCTCTAATTAGGAATAAAAAAAGGGAGAGAAGTCCTAGCTGGTTTGGCTCAGTGGATAGAGCGTCAGTCTGCAGACTGAAGGGTTCCGGGTTTGATTCTGGTTGAGAGCACATGCCCGGGTTGCAGGCTCGATCCCCAATATGGGGCATGCAGGAGGCAGCCAATTGATGTTTCTGTCTCAACATTGATGTTTCTCTCTCTCTCTCTCTCTCTCTCTCTCTCTCTCTCTCTCTTTCTCTCTCTCTTCCTTCTTCTCTGAAATCAATAAAAATATATTTTTTAAAAAGGGAGAGAGGATTGTTATTGAATGTTTAAGGATTGATTCTAGAGAAATAGTGTATTTTGCTACTGGACTAGCCTCTGGGGATTTGTAGTATTATTTTTTCTCTCATGTCAAAAGTTCAGTAATCAGAATCTTTAAGGGCTCAAGTAGAATTTTTGTTTTTACAGGCTGTTTTTTTTAAAGTTGAATTTATCAAGAACCAAACCTTGGAGTATCCTTGGCCCTACCTGAAAGGAAAAACAAAAAATTCATTGTGTGTGGCAAATAGACATACTGGTCTGGACCTAAAAAAATAAACATTAACATGATTGCTGTTTCTATTCAAGTTACTGTTGTTGTGCCAATATTATAATAACAGACTTTCTCTATGACTCCCTCTGCCTTTATTTTTCTAAAGGTCAACTTCCATTGTACAAGCCTTTCAAATTATTAAATTTCCCAAATAACTGTAATCCAAGGAGCCTTTTATCAGTAGCACTGAAAAGACAAATGCCAGTTCATCAGGAGTTCTCTGTGAACTTCTTCATGATCTTTATATTAGCCTTTGACTATTAATGAGACTTGTCTCCAAGAGATTTGTTTTGCTATTTGTAGGCCTGATTAAAAAAACTAGAAACTCTTGGGGGAAAAAAAGTTAAATCTTGTTCTGACACAGACACTTACCAGTAATAGTGATGGTATGTATCCACAATGGCATATGGTAAACTAACAGATTGTTTGGGGAATGGTAAATTATATGATTGCATTGAGTATTTTTCTCTTAAGTTTGATTTAGGGGAGAAAGTAGACATTCCCTGAGTATATACTGTAGTGGAGGTAGGAAACATTCCAGTATTATGTATGGTGAGTAGGAGATGTAAACATTTCTTTCCAACAATTCAAAAGATAGATAACATGTATGAGAGTAAAGGTCTTTACAAAGATAAAATCTTTGAATCTGGAATGAGTAGAGAAGTAAGGAGTAAAGGTGGGGAAGTAGGACTGGTAGATTAAGACATTAGAATTTCAGTAAATATATGATGAAATTGATGTTCCTGGAGATTTGGGAATGAATGTAACTGTCTGTACATCTAGGAGAGGACAAACCTTTTTCTCTTGCTTTTATTTTTGAGGGACTTTCTGGTAGAAGGTACAACTAAGGGACCCCCTTTATGATATTTTTCTTGAAGGCTCAGAGAGTTGAAAGACACTGGAATGGGGATGATAGAGACTGGGTGCAGGATTAGAGGACTGGAAGATTTGTTTGGGAGGAATAGAGGGAGTGTTTGAAGGAAAGATATAGGGTCTGTGTTGGACACCAGTGGAATGAAGCAGAGTATGTGGGAGAGAATTAGAAAGAAGGCAACTGATACTGTTTGAGGACTTAACTCTGTGCTAGGCACTGCCCCAAAGGCTTTACATATATTAAGTCACTTAATCCTAACAAGAAGTCTGAAATGCAGATATTTTCCCCATTTTATTTATTTATTTTTTCTTTTTAAAAAATATATTTTTATTGATTTCAGAGACGAAGGGAGAGGGAGAGATAGAAACATCAATGATGAGACAGAATCATTGATCAGCTGCCTCCTGCACGCCCCCTACTGGGGACCGAGCCCACAACCAGGGCATAGGCCCTTGACCAGAATCAAACCCAGGACCCTTCAGTCCGCAGACCGACACTATCCACTGAGCCAAACTGGCTAGGGCTATTTTCCCCATTTTATACACAAAGACACAAAGGCACAAAATGACTATTACTTACCCATGACTGCACAGCCCTTAGTAGTAGATTGGAGATTTGAACCTAGATCTGTCTAAACCCAGAGCCAATTCTGTCAATGTGAGTTGAAAGGAGTTGAAGCAGTGAGAGTGGACTTCCACATGAATGGACTTCCAATGCTTTCTCAGTTCAACTCCCTGGACTAAGTGTAGTACAGTGCAAGAGTCTGGTCTCAGGAGTCAGATAGGTTGGGTTCATGAAAGTCCTGGTCCTACCACTTTTTACCTCTGTAACCTTGGGTAGATTACCTAACCTTTGTGAGTTTTAGTGTCTTCATCTATAATATAGGGTTAATAGTACAAACAAACTTCTTAGAGTTGTTTGGAAGTTTAAATGAAATAATGTCTAAAACTTTAACACATATTACTTCTTTTCACTTCTTTTTTTTTTAATATTTTTTATTGATTTTTTTACAGAGAGGAAGGGAGAAGGAATAGAGAGTTAGAAACATTGATGAGAGAGAAACATCCATCAGCTGCCTCCTGCACACTCCCTACTAGGGATGTGCCCGCAACCAAGGTACATGCCCTTGACCAGAATCGAACCTAGGACCCTGAGTCTGAAGGCTGATGCTCTATCCACTGAGCCAAACCGGTTAGGGCTTCTTTTCACTTCTTTGCTTTCTTTTAGGCCCATGTTATTATCCCTTGGTTGTACAATTAATGATAACATAGGTCTCTTTAAATGTGGAATTTGGTCATATTTTCTTTTTTTTCTAAGAAGGTTGTATTTTGTTTCTTTCACTTGGAAGGACCCATATTAACTAAAAACAATCTGCTAAGATAGTCTTTCATCTCTCCTTCCCACCTAATCAAGAATTGTGTGAAATTTCTAAAGGTTTTTGCCCCTCCTTTTTCTCCCTGTCTGGATTCCTCTGGATCATGGAGGAGTCTCTGACCTTTGAAAATTCTTCACAGTCTTGAATGTTGTGGTTTTCCAATGAGTTTTGGGAGGAATTGGAGAGGACTCAGATACAGCTGTAATGCATCAGTGGAACCAGGAGTGTGGGTATACTGGGAGAATGAGGACACTTTGGGGGAGTATTGTAGACAAGAGAATGTAGGGTTAGTAGTTTCTCAGTCATTTTAACATAGCTTTATTATCTACAGTCGGTATTTAATTCTGGGACATTTTTCTCTGTTACTAAATAGTTGGGTACTTAGAGCATGCATACTGATTTTAATATTAGTCTGAGTTAAACAATGTTTAGGAAGAGAAATCTATTGTAAATGAGATCATATAATAATCATAAGCAAATATCTTTGAGATGAGCCATTGTTTTAGATTAGCCTGTTTACAACATTGATTATTTGATTATCAGCAAATACTGTGTGTGTGTATGTGTGTGTGTGTGTGTGTGTAGTGAGGTACTAGTACAAATTCAGTTCTGTTCATCCAAACAAAAATTGAGTACCTATGAGGTACCTGGATGTCAGGGATACAGGATGAACAATACAAGATTCCTGCCCTTAAATTGCTCATGGTTTCGTGGGGGAGATAAACTAGTAAATATATACTAACACTGTGCAGTGTGATACATAATATGATAGAGATAGAGTATAAGGGGTAGCACAAAGGAGGAAGTGGGCAATTTAACTTGGGAGGTCAGAGAAGATTTTGCAAATGAAGTAATACTCAAGTTAGTCCTAAAGAAGAGATAAGAATTCACATGCTAGACCAGGAGTCATTCCAGGCAGAGGGAACAGCGTGTGCAAAGGAACTGAAATTTGAAGCACATAGTGCACTTGGGGAACTGCCAGTATAAGAAGGGGAATGATGAGAAGTAAATAAGGCTGGAGAGTAGGATAGAGCTGATCATGAAGGGCCTTATTTATCATGTATAGGAATTTGGATCTTACACTTTAGTCATGGGGGATCCATTGAAGAATTTGGAGCAGTAAGATATAATACTATCATATTTGCATTTTAGAGTGATCAGCCTCCATAAGCAACCACTGTGAAGAATGGCTGGATAGAGGAAGAGGGAAAAATAGCTAATGGAAACTATTTCCTGGGGTCCAGGTTATGAAAATCTGAGAGAGAATAAAAGAGATGTAACAAGTGGAAGGTAGAGGATGGATTTGAAAAATTTTAAAGGTAAAGTTAGTAAAACTTAGTAAAAGACTACTTGTGAGTGAGGATGAGGCAAGAGAGAAGTTCAGGGTGACTCCCAGGCTTGGGATTTGGGTGATTGGGGAGTGGGGAGTGATGGTACCATTTGCTAGAATAGGCAATACTAGAAGAAAAATAGTTTGAAAGGGTGGGGGACAGACATAAAGAATCAGCTCAGGTTTTAATGTGCTGAGTGTGACGTGCATGTGGGATTCCCAGGTGAGTTGCAAAGAGTTTGGGGCTGCAAATACATTTTAAGTCGTCAGCATTTGGGTGCTCAGGGGCATGTATGAAGTTTATCATAGAAGTGATATAAAATAAGAAGATGGAAGGCCTGAGGTTAGAATTGTGGTGCACTACCTTTAGTGATGGCACAGGAAGAGGAACCCACAAAGGTGACCAAGATGCAGAGCCAGAGAGGCAGGAAGAGTGGTCAGTAAGTATCAAATGCTACAAAGAGATCATTTTAGATAAGCAGTAAGGAAGATTGTTGATCTTATCTATGTCAGTGCCATTCTCTTTCTTTTTAAAAATTCTTTGAAATTTATTTTTCAGTTATAGTTGACATAATATTATATTAAGTGCACAACACAGTGACTAGACATTTATATGGATTGATTATCCCAATAAGTCTAGTATACATCTGGCACCATACAGTATTATTGACTATATTCCCTATGCTGTATTTTACATTCCTGTGACTATTTTTATAACAGGCAATTTGTACTTAATCCCTTTCACCCTTTATTACCCATCACCCCTTTCTCATCTGGCGACCGTCAATTTGTTCTAACTGTGACTTTGTTTCTGCTTTGTCTGTTTGTGTGTTTTTTTTTAAGATTCCACATATAAGTGCATTCATATGGTATTTTTTTCTCTGTCTGCCTTAGTTCACTTAGCATAATATCTTATAGGCCCATCCATGTTGTGTCAAATGGCAAGATTTCATTCTTTTTTATGGTCAAGTAATATTCCATTATATATATGTACCACATCTTTATCCATTCATCTGTTGATGGACAGTTAAGCTGTTTCCATATCTCAGCTATTGTAAATAATGCTGCAATAAATAAATGGGTGCATATATCTTTTTGAAGTAGTGTTTTGGATTTCTTCAGATAAATATCCAGGAATGGAATTGCTAGATCATGTGGTAGTTCGATATTTAATTTTTTGAGGAACCTCCATTCTCTTTCACTAGAAGGCCATTTGGGTAGGTTGAGGGCTGAATATAAGGGGAGAAAGTAGCATCAGTGAATGTCTATTTTAGGAAGTTCTGTAGGGAGGAGGAGACTAGCAGCCAGCAGGTAGGGGCAGGGGAGGAAACCTGAAGGAACTGTCTTGCTTTGTTTTGTAATTTTTTTCTGTGAAATTGGAGGCAAGGTCATCTGCCAGGAGGAAGAGGTGATAAGTAGGAGGCTAAAGGAGAATGGTGAAAGTATGGGATAGTACTGAGAAGTTTGGTTGAGGTACCAAGTCAATAAAAAGACAAGCAGTGTTTTATTGAAGGAAATGAGACTGAATGCCGTTTATTTGTAGTTGTATTGCTCTGCAAGGTTATGTGATCTTGTCTTGCTCAATAGCCCCATTTAGGAGCAAAGAAGTTGAATGTGGGATCTGTCCATATTGGGCAGAAGAAATAGAAGGATAAGGATCTAGGTTTTTACAGGAAAATAAGTTATCAGTCGCTGGGTTCATGTTCAGGTAGGCAAGAAGGGACAAAATAGAATCTATTCATTTTTCTCAGTCTTCACTGCTATCATTTCTAGTCCAGCTCACCATCATCGCTTTTGTAATAATATTCTAAATCAATTCTCCCTAAATCCACTTTTGTTTCCTCCAAACTATTTTTCTCATTGCAAGTAGGGTTATTTTTTTTTAATAATTCAAGTTCAATTATGTCCTGCCTCTTCTTACAACCCTTTAATGGCTTCTCATTACTTTTAGGATAAACCTGAGTCTTTAACAGGGTCCACCAGGCCCTCTTTTCATCCTCATTTTGCATTCATCTCTCTGTTCCTTCCTGCCACAGAATGTCGATATATTTTTCCTCTGCTCAGAACACTCTTTCCCAATTTGTCTCTCCAGTTTCTCTACTTACTCTTTGATTCTTTGATGTACTATCACTTCCTTGGGAAAGCTTATCCTGACTCCATATGGGAGATAACACCCTTGCCCTCAACATTTCTTTAATAAATTATAATCGTGACATTTTCTGGTTTTCTTTTTCCATACTGGAAGCTTTGTGAGGGTAGAGATTGTAGTTCACTGTTGTATTTCTAACCCTGATCATAATGCCTAACACATATTAGGCACTCTTGTTGAATTGACCAATAAGGTGATTAAATATTTGGATGTCTTAGTCTGAGATGAGGATGTTTTGAGGTGAGAGAGGAAGTTTAATAGTAGAGAGGAAAAGCTGGAAGGAGATGAGGTTGTGGCTAGGGTAAGCTGTTGGGAGTTGAAGATTTAGAGGTAGATGGTTTCAGGAGATAGTAGAATCCAGGATTGAACTGTTGGGATAGAGATGGAGGTCTTCAAATTTGATGAGATTATGAAACTCTAAGGCAGAAATGTAGGTGGATTGTTTAGGTGGGTGTTGAAATTGCTGAGGAAACTGGTAGAATTTGAAATGAGGACAATATAACCTGGTATCTAAGTCTTGAATAAATATGAGAGATACATTAGTGAATGAATTAAATGGTAAGACTCATTGTGGTTCTGGGAATAAATAAAACCCTAGTCCCTTGGTAAGCAGTGTGGTAGATAGAACATGTGTTCAAAATGTCTGGGTTCAGATTTTGAGCAACCCATCTGACTTTTACAGCCTTATTTTTTCTTATTTGTAAACTGGGAAGAATAAGCCTGCTGCAGGAGATTTGTCATGAATGATTAAGGTTGTGTTTTTGAAAGTGCTTAGTATTAACTTGTGTTTTTTTAAAAAAATATATTTTTTATTGATTTCAGAGAGGAAGGGAGAGGAAGAGAGATAGAATAATCAATGATAGAGAATTATTGATTGACTGCCTCCTGCACACCCCCTACCAGGGATTGAGCCCACAACCCAACCTGGGCATGTGCCCTTGACCGGAATCGAACCCTTCGGTCCACAGGCTGACACTCCATCCACTGAGCCAAACTGGCTAAGGCTTAACTTGTTTTTTATTCTTGATTGTTGGCATTAGTTCAAGAGGGCACCGAAGTAAAAGTAGGGATGAGAGGCGAAGATAGCAGCATAAATGAATTTGGAATAAGGTACCCGATTTAATTTATTCCACATGTTGAGTTCATACTATAGGGTCAGCACAAATATTCACAAATGAATACAGGTAAAAGCAAGTACTATTACACAAGAGAGGATTTTGTAAAATAAAGGTCACTTGCTGGCTCATAACATTGCAGTGTTGATCCACAATAAATTTTCATGTAAAGAAATGCTTAATCTAATCATTTTCAATGAAAATGTCATCATTCCTGGGGGATTTTGTTGTTGTTGTTCTGGAGAAGAGAACAGGACCATTATGTGAAAGGTATAGGTGGGAGAGGGCTGGTGACTTAAGTTTAGAAAAGTATTTCCTATCTATTAGAGCTGCCTAACAATAAAATGGACATCCTGGCAAAGGATGAGTTCTCTATCAGAGCTTGTATTTGGGTGGAGACTGGATGATTGATCTATCAGATATAATAGAAGGCTTCTTACATGGGGGCTGACTGTGGATTAAATAATTGCTGAAGTCCCTTCCAATTGGAAGATTGGAGGATTTTGACTCCATTTGAGATTTGTCTAAATACCATTCAGTCAACAACTATTTGAGTGCTGCTTCTGCTTCTTTTGAAGGTTTGAAAGCCAGGCTCGTTTGCTTCGTTTCCTTCCTGTGTTCTGAGACAGTGCCAAAGATTGAGTCTCAGTCATTGCCTTGGATATTCCCATTTGGAATTTGAGAAGCTCAAGCCAGGTGTTGGTCGTGATGTAACAAAAGCTGCTGTCCTCACCTGTTGGGTGGGGTTAGGGTGGAGTTCGTGGCATGCACCTGGAGATATCAAATATAAGAATGTGCTGCCAAGAAGTATGGTTTCGTGCTTTGAGATTTTTAGCAAGTCAAGATGTATGATGCTTTGACATTGATAGTTTTCATTGGCTTCTCTCACTCAGAAGCCTGTGTCTGGCTGGGAAATTGCCCCTCTGCCTGTGGCTTAATCAACTCTTATTGAGCACTTTTTTGCTGATTCCTACTTGTGTGTTTATTGTGTATTTCCCACATTCTTTCAGGAGGTTATTAAAGTGGCTTTACTAAGTTTCTTTGCATGTTTGTTTGTTTGTTTTAGAGATTGAAATTCATTTTCAAGCATGCTCTTGGTTTGGGATTATTGATTCATTTCAGTTATATGGGCTGCTATCATCTCCTGTGACCTAAGACAGTGACTAAAATGAACCCAGAGAAGGAATTCTTATCTGTATTAGGGGAGGGAAAAGCCACTCATTCATCTATGAATTCTGAAGGAATTTAACTCAAGTATTGAGTATAAGGAACGAATATATTTTAAACATTCTGAATTTGAGATATTGTAGGCAAAAGTTTTTTTATGTATTTGTAGCCTTTTCTGACAACTGTGATATTGAAATGGAAGTAAATTAGACATTGATAATACATAGACCAAAAGAGAATATAAGTATCATAGTTTATGAGGCTGTAGTGAACTGAAGTTCTTTTTTTATTTTTTATTTTTTTTAAATATATTTTATTGATTTTTCACAGAGAGGAAGGGAGAGAGATAGAGAGTTAGAAACATCAATGAGAGAGAAACATCGATCAGCTGCCTCCTGCACATCTCCCACTGGGGATGTGCCCGCAACCCAGGTACATGCCCTTGACCGGAATCGAACCTGGGACCCCTCAGTCTGCAGGCCGACGCTCTATCCACTGAGCCAAACCGGTTTCGGCTGAAGTTCTTTTTTTTAAAAAAAAAAAATCTGGAAAGGATTTTAGAAGTCATTGACTCCAAGTCTAGGATATAGAAGAGGCAACTAAAACCCTGTACATAATTTAACAGAAGTCAGCCAGCTAATACATACAGGTGCAGGCAAAAACCGTATGATATGAAGATGGTGGAAGTAGTGACAGTAGAGCTGATGTCTTTTTAGAAAGGAGAGTGTCTAAAACTTCAAGAGTTGGACTGGAAAGGCCCTTAGAAATAGAGGAGTGATATGAAGAACTCTAGAATTTCTGATCTGCTAAGTTAAGACTCAAATAGATTAGTTCGGTGGTAGCTAATGTGGAGGTTCACTTAATCATTTATTCATCAGGCATTTACTGCTTATGATATTGTAGATATTAGATGCTGGGGCTATATATATGAACAAAACATTTCCCGTCACTCGTAGATCTCTTGTACTACTGGAACAGTACAAGAGAGAATAATTTCTATTTTGCTGTCTCTCTCATATAAAAATTCATTGTCATCAAGTTAGTGATCTCTACTGGGCTTATAACCCCCCAAATGATTGCCTTAATATTTCTAAGGAATGCAGAAAATCAAGATCTGATCACAACACTAAACAAGCTATGACCTGGGGTCAAGGGCGGTATGAAGATAAAAGTATCTTACATATTTCTGAAGAGACAGACACTGTTACCTTATAGAATTCTACTTTTGCCTTCCCCAAAAGGCAGATTGGTGAGTGTGGTAGGGCAGGTGTGTACCTGATGACTTTATGAACAAATTTTCTTCTACAGAGAATTGTAAACAACCTGTCTGATACGGTAGAATTTAGTTAGAGATTGTCCTTCACTCCATTATTGCTTCCTCAGCTGGGACTACTAACTTCAGAGGAATGTGGATTGGTGCCAGGCTGTCAGTCAGGGACACAGTTTCTGCCAAAGTCAAGTCTGAAAGAAGAGATCTTTTTCAGGTGAACTTATTTGGCAATCATTTGTCCTGGGTGGAGTTAATAGACAAGGATTGACTTTCGTTATGAACCGTTGTGATCTCCACTCTGTGTAATAACTTATGGTTTTATTTTGAGTTGTTCTAGCTATCAGTTTGTTTCTCCCATTTCCTCGGCTGGCATTAGAAGAGTGGTCAACTGTAAAGTTATTTAGTGTATAGTATTCATTCATTCATTCATTCATTCATTCAGCAAATATTTACCGAGGGCATGTATGCCAAGCACTGTGCCAAGTGCCAGGTGATACATGCTGGGGACACAGTCAACAGTACACACAAGCTCCTTGCTTTTAAGAAACTTACATAGTAGAGGAGAAGGCTAGATAGCAACTAATTAAAATTATTTCAGAGTATATCAAGTGCCAGGAAGGAAATAAACAAGGTGCTATGTTAGAGAATAATGCAGATGGGAAGTTCTTCAGGGTGGTAGTCTGCTGCTCCCTTGGATAAGCAAACTGATGGGTAGAAATGTAATACTCTAGAGCAGGGGTCCTCAAACTACGGCCCGCAGGCCACATGCAAATACAAATATTGTATTTGTTCCCGTTTTGTTTTTGTACTTCAAAATAAGATATGTGCAGTGTGCATAGGAATTTTCATAGTTTTTTTTTAAACTATAGTCCGGCCCTCCAACGGTCTGAGGGACAGTGAACTGGCCCCCTGTTTAAAAAGTTTGAGGACCCCTGCTCTAGAAAGTGGGGGGAAAGCATTATTTGGAGTGATATTATGGTTTTGTGGTTAATGTAGTAGTTGAGAAATTAATATTAATAAGGAATTAGGAAACTGAGTGTTACTCTTCATAATAAATTCAATTGAAATAAATAAGCTAGGATAGTTCATTTTCCCATTTGGTTAGGAAGCTGCTGAAATTGGGTTATGCTCATCCCATTCCAGTGTAATTTGAGCCTTAAGTGTTTATTTCTTCCTCAGGTGGAGGCTTGAATTTTGATCTATGACCTCCCTACATCCATTGCCTGAAAGTACTTAATGATCACATGACCCTGGACATGGATGCTGTCCTGTCAGATTTTGTTCGTTCCACAGGAGCCGAGCCAGGGCTGGCCCGAGATCTCCTGGAAGGTAAGAGGTCATTGGGGGAAAATGAGAAGAAAGTAAAATGTGACACCAGGATGATTTGAAACATTTAAGGTGATTGGGAGGACATTTTATGTATGGTAGACTTTACATTTAAGTTACTTCTAATAATCTACTCTGTGTATAACCCACCATATTTTAAAATGCAAGCTCCTCCTTTCACCTTGAGTTTTTTTAGGGTACCTTTCGCTACTGCCAATTTATGTTCAGGTAATACAAGTAAAGTTTTATATTAGTTCACTAAAAGAATAACTCTAGATCTTTCAGACTTCTTTACATATAAATCACATGGGTTTTCATATTTGGTATCATCCATGGTTTTGTTTCTGTCCTTTCCAATTTTATATGGGTAATTCTATGTAGAGTGAATTAATTTAATATTCTCATTTTGCTGTTTTTATTTACTTACATCTGTATATACATATAAGTATGAATATTCTATATTTTATTAAGGTCATTAAGGCTTGGAATCATGCCTTGTGGGATTCTTTGTTTGGAATCATTATTAACAGATGCTTTTTTGATGATGACAATATATGGTGATGCAAATAGATAAGCCTTTGGTGGAAGGGGCAAGTTCTTAGTATACAAGGGTAATTTTTTAAATTGTCAGCCCTTAGAAAGGTGTGACAGTTTGATATTTGCTTAGCTGCCTGTGAGTAGAGCCTTAGTTTGGAAGTAGAAGATCAGGATTTAAATTCCCAGTATTATAATTTTAAAACTGAGGTTCAGAGAGGTTAAGTAGGACTTAAACCTAGGCAATCTGGTTTCAGAGTCTAGTTCTTAACAATTATATTACAAATTAATGCTTGCATGTTCTCTCTCTCTCTCTCTCTCTCTCTCTCTCTCTCTCACACACACACACACACACACACACACACACAAATACACACCTCCATACCCATGTGCACATACACTCATGCTATGAAATGTAAGAAATGCTATGGAAGTGTAAGAAACCAAAATTAAAGAATGCAGAAAGGCCTTCCTGAGGAAGTGACATTTGAGCTGAACCCAGAAGGATGTGTAGGAGTAGCAAGACAAAGAAATGTAGCTGAGAGTCTTATGCAGAAGAAATAGATTATACAAGGATCCTAAGGTGAAATTGAGTTTGGCACATTGGAAAAACTAATATTGAGTGAGGTAGGAAGACTGGAGCAAGATAGGCAGGAAATAGAAAGTGGGGGGCCTTTGTAGGTAAAGAGTTTAAATTTCACTCTTTTTTCAATGGGAAGCTGGTGAAGGATTTTAAAACAGGAGTGACGTGATTGGATTTGAGTTTTTAACAATGTACTGGTTAAAGGATATAGAACGGATTGGAAGGTGGCCAGAGAAGAAGTGGTAAAATCAGATAAGAATATTTCAATAGTTTAGGTGAGAGATGATGGTGACTTGAACTAGAGTGGTAGCAGTAGAGTGAGAAGTGGATGGATTTAAGATACAATTTAGAAGGGGAATCAAAGGACCTGATGTCATTTTCTCTCTGTCTCTATCTTTCTGTCTCGTACTTTTTTCTTTAAAAGTTAACTCAGGCCCTAGCTGGTTTGGCTCAGTGGATAGAGCGTCGGCCTGCAGACTGAAGGGTCCTGGGTTTAATTCTGGTCAAGGGCACATGTCTGGCTTGCGGGCTTGATCCCCAGTGAGGGGCGTGCAGGAGGCAGCCGATCAGTGATTCTCTTTTATCATTGATGTTTCTATCTCTCTTTCCCTCTCCTTTCCTCTCTGAAATCAAGAAAAAGATACATATTTTAAAAAAAGGCCAAAACCGGTTTGGCTCAGTGGATAGAGCGTCGGCCTGCGGACTGAAGGGTCCCAGGTTCGATTCCGGTCAAGGGCATGTACCTGGGTTGCGGGCACATCCCCAGTAGGAGATGTGCAGGAGGCGGCTGATCGATGTTTCTAACTCTCTATCTCTCTCTCCCTTCCTCTCTGTAAAAAATCAATAAAATATATTTTTTAAGAAAAGTTAACTCAGATTGTAATATAAAGAATGAATTAGAGAGGGGAGAGATTAGGAGTAGAGACTAAAGAGCCCCTCCCAAAATGATTTTAAAAGCTATATATTCGTCTCTGTGCATGCAAAGACCAGGTGAAGGTTGTGAGGACTTGAATTAGGACAGTGACAATAGAAATGAGCAAGAAAGGATGGAATTGAGAGATGTTTTGGGGGTACAAAAAACCATGCGGATTGACTAGTGATGGAAGAGGAGGAATGGGATGTGAGGAGTAATGAGCTGAAGGTGACTGAAGTTTCTGGCCTGGAGGGATTGTGATGCCATTACTAATATAGGGAATATAGAGGTTTTGGGAGGGAAGATGATAAACATTCAGTTTGGACATGTTGATTGTTTAGGAGGACCTGATTTTAAGGAGTTTAGGAGACAGTTGGAAATTTAGGGTCCGGTGCTCAAGACAGATGTCATTCATTAGGACAAAAGTCCTTCATTTTCCAAAAAATATTGAGTACCTGCTGTGTGCGAGGTTCTAGATACTTGAACAAAACAAACAAAAATGCCTGCCCTTAACAGTGGGAAAGATAGCCAATAAACATAACCAAGTAAATTTTAAAGTTTTTTATAAGGTGTTAATAGAAAACAGAAGAATGATGAGGTTGTGATTTTTAATTGGATAGTCAGGGTAGGCCTTATTAAGAATGTGAAATTTGGGCAAATACCTGAGGAGATGTCTGTGTAGAATATATTGGGGAAAGAGCAGTGGAAATAGTGGAAAGGCCCTAGGTGGGAGCAGTCTTTAGCATGTTCTAGGAATGGCGAAGAGGCCAGTGAGACTGAAACAGAGTGAGCAGAGCTAGTTGGACCAAATAGTGAATATAATGGCACAGAAATAATTCAGCAGATGTAGATGATAAGTGTGGCTTAACAAGATACTTGTAATAAAACAAGAAATATAATAGTACAGCATTAAATTCATATATAATGCTTTCTGTGTATCAAGCACTGTTTTAAGTGCTTTTGATTAACTTAATCTTCATAACAACCCAATATGATATAATCTCCACTTTCATAGCCAGGAAAACTGAAGTACAGAAAAAAGGCTAGAAAAATAGACCAGGTCATAGAAAGCCTTGAATGTCACACAAAAGATCCTAGGCTTATTCCATAGACAATGGTAAAAGATTTTGATTATGAAATTGAAGTGATTAGAACGGTACTTTAGAAAGAATAATCTCATGAAATTCTTTAGTGTGGATTGGAGGTGGGACACTAGGTGATAGGAACTGAATGAAGGTGGTAGCAGATGGAATAGAACAGAAGGAAGTGTGAACAATTATGCAGTATGCTATTTACTGAGTAATTTAACTGGAGAAAGCAACAGAAAAATTCATGATGACAAATCTGTTTTCTAGGGTCTTCAGTAGAGCAGTGATTCTTAAATTTGGGTGGGTTAATTCCCTTTGATAATCTGGTAACAGCCAGTAGCTCTTTCTTTAGAAAAATGCACATACCTATAACTTGGTGTACAATTTCATACAGCTTAGGACACCCTAAAGGACATCTGGATCACAGAATTAGGAGACCTGGACTTGCTTCGTGCTAGGCCCAAGTGCAAACTAGCTGTGACTTTGGCTAAATTACTCTATTTTTTTAGGTGTCATATCCTTTATATGTAAAATGAGGTTACTGGGTCTCTAAGGGCCCTTTCGGTACAGAGAGACAATTTTTGTGCTCGTGGAGCTTAGTTAGGAAATAGACAATAAGTAAATAAATTGTGATATTTCAGATAGAAGTGTTATGAAGAAAATTAAAGCAGGGCAAGGAAAGGAGAATGTGCATGAGTATATGCTTGCTAGTTTTGATAGGATGATAAGAGTGATCACTTAGTGTCTTTCCTCAATTTTCCTATACTTTACGTGCCCAATTCATTTTTTGCTTTGTGTCCTGACAGGAAAGAATTGGGATGTAAGTGCCGCCCTCAGTGATTTTGAACAGTTACGTCAGGTCCATGCTGGGATCCTGCCCCAATCCTTTAGTGAAGGGAGTGGTGCCTCCAGGAACCCTGAGAAAGGGTTTTCTGATAGAGAGTGTACTCGCCCTCCCCGACCTACGCTACAGCGGCAGGATGACATCGTTCAAGGTAATGGAGTAACTGAGGAATATTTCATACGGAGTGGAACGGAAGTGGGGGGACTGCCAAATGGTGTCAGAGTTCAGTGATCCTTTGGGGATGTTTCCATCCCTTCCCCTTGTCCCCAGCCAAACTGGTCAGAGGTGGCCTCAATCTGTCCAGGTGCTGGAGCTCCTTACTGCCACCCTGCATCTTGAATATTATCCTGTATAAAGGTTTTCTTTAGATACTGTGAAAAAATAGAGGAAGGAGGATACAATCTAATTGTTGAGATAAGGTTTACATAAAAATAGAATTCTTCTTTGGAGGCCATTCTGTTAATATTGTCAGTATCTACCAAAATTTAAAAATGCGTATACGTGCTGACTGAGCAATTTCATTTCTATGAATTTATCATATACTAGAGGCCCAATGCACAAAATTTGTGCGGGGGTGGGGGAAGTCCCTCAGCCCGGCCTGTGCCCTCTCACAATCCAGGACCCCTTGCTCCTAACCGCCTGCCTGCTTGCTCCTTACCGCTTGGCTTGCCGCTTCTTAGTGCTGCCGCAGAGGCAGGAGAGGCTCCTGCCATTGCTGCTGCACTCACCAGCTGTGAGCCCAGTTTCTGGCTGAGCAGCGCCCCAGCTGTGGGAGCACACTGACCATCAGGGGGCAGCTCCTGCATTGAGCATCTGCCCCGTTAGTCAGTGGGTGTCATAGCAACCGGTCGTTCTGGTCTTTCCACCGTAATGGTCATTTTTATTATATAGACAAGAGGCCCGGTGCATGAATTCGTGCATGGGTGGGGTCGCTCGGCCTGGCCTGCCATCAGGGCCAATTGGGGGAGGCTAGCTTCTGCAGGGAGGAACCACAGGAGGTTGGCCCCAGCAGCAGCTAATCAACGGCTGATTCCATGAGGAATCGGGTTCCCTCCTCCCTCCTGTCTGGGTCTAGGGTGCTGGTGAACCAGATTCGGGGCTGTCAGGGCCCCAGCAGCAAGGTCTGGGTCATTGCGCATCATAGCTACTGGCCGGTTGTCTAGTCGTTCCTGTCATTTGGTCCTAATGGTTGCTTAGGCTTTTATATATATAGATGTTTATATACACATCTCTGTGTGTGTATATGTAGATATGTGTCTTCTTTAAATAAATAAATACATACACAAATAGACACCTACACATATCCTATATAATAAAAGCCTAATATGCTAAGTGTCCGGTCATCCAGTCGGCCATTCAACCAATCAAGCATAATATGCTAATGATATGATAAGGCTGCTCAACTGCTCGCTATGACTTGCACTGACCACCAGGGGGCAGACGCTCTAACTGGTAGGTTAGCCTGCTGCTGGGGTCTGGCCAATCGGGACTGAGCGAGATGGGCCGGACACACCCTGGAGCCCTCCTCAGCTGGCCAACCTTCCACGTCCCTCCCTGGCCCCAATCGGGCACTGGTGGGGTTCCTCGGCCTGGCCTGCACCCTCTCGCAATCTGGGCTGAGGAACTCCCTTCCCTCCCACACCCCCTGCCCCGAGTGCACGCATTTTGTGCACCGGATGTCTAGTTTAGTGTAAAGCTTGAAAGTTAAAGCTTGAAAACAACTTTTAATATCCATTAATAGAGGGGTGGTTAAATAAATTGTAATCACCCATATTATGGACTGTTGTGCAGCTGTTAGAAAGAATTAGGTGGAACTTGATGTGCTGCTTTGGAAAAAATCTCTAATGTTTATTGAGAAAGGTAAGAAGCAGTATATAGTATGCTCCTGTGTAGGTTTTTTAAATGATTTTAAAAGATACATGTGTGCATACAAAATCCTAGAAGGCTGTATGAAAGGTTGCCTCTGGGGAAAGGGATCACTAATATTAAAGAGAGGAAGATTTCTTTGTAACACTTTGTACCTTTTGATGGTATTTTTATTTTTTATCATGGGGCTGTTGTACTTTTTAAGTACCTAAAAAAAAGAGTTTAAAAAATAAATCACTATAAAGTAATTTTTAGATAAGTCTTGACTTACTTTGTACATCATCTCTGGCAAATATGGGTTAAGAATTGCTACCCAACACATTTTTTAGTTCTTTTGATAATCTTTATATAACTTGAGCCATGCAAATAAATTGTAATACTACACTGACCAAAATATGATCACAATGGGATATCTGCTGGGGAATTTTAAGTGCCATGTATTCAAAATAAATGAAATAATTTAAGGCACTGTCTTCCTCTGTAGCATGTCAAGTCAGAATTGACTGTACCTATACATTTCTGATAAGTAAATAAATGTTATTAATGATAGGTAAGGAAGTTCCTGAGTATGTAAGATTTTTCATTAATTTTCTATATTCTCAAAGACCCTAAAAATGATCCGAGAGATTGAGTCAATCTAACCAAATGCAACCCCATTTTCCTTATTCCCTCTTTCTCCCACAGAACAAATAAATGTTGGGAAATGAAAGTGGAAAAAGACAGTCATGGGGAGAGGAAGGTCAGGCAAATTCACAAAAGGGTACAAGAGGAATGTATATTTGGTGCTAATATGCGTACACAACAATACCACTTTCTGTATTTCTCCAATTGTATTTGGCTTGAGAAGAGAGTTGTGGTATTTGGTAACCATTGAAACTCACAGTTTTTCCCAGAGTGGAAAGTTCTCTGAGTGAGCTGTGTATATTCTAAGGTGACTCCATTTCTCATTGCAGAAAAACGCCTGTCTAGGGGCATCTCCCACGCCAGCTCCAGCATTGTTTCCCTGGCCCGGTCCCATGTCTCCAATGGTGGGGGTGGGGGGAGCAGTGAGCACCCCCTGGAAATGCCCATCTGTGCCTTCCAGCTTCCAGATCTCACTGTGTACAATGAAGACTTCCGCAGCTTCATAGAGAGAGACCTCATTGAACAGTCCATGCTGGTTGCCTTGGAGCAGGCAGGTCAGTGAGTGCTTCCTTTTCCATGCTCTTCCCTCTGCTCTCTACCTATAGGCAGCCACTGGGTGGGGCAGGGCTTGACCAGTACCTTCCAGTCTAAGTATATGATCTGATTACAGACAAAGTCAGCAGTTAGTCAGATAAACTTGTATTAAGTTAGGTGTTTCTTCAGGTTAAAGTAAGGACACGAATTAGACACTTTTCTCTAAAAGGCCTAGGAATCAATACCTAAAAATCAGTCCATGAAAAAAAATACAAATGAATTATAATTGGCTCTGAAACACCTTGTGAACGGAAAGGACCAGTGCTGTAGACAGTGTACAGTGGTGATAAATCTGAAAGCCACATTTATTTATATAAACTTTTCCCAAATGATTTGTTTACCTTTACAGTGGTGTTTGTCTTAAATTACTGTTAAAATTAGTAATATGATGGGGTTGCATATCCGGGAGTTCTGGGAAAGCTACTCAGGTATTAAAAAAGCTCCCATGGAAGGACGGGGGGTGAGGGATAGGGGCATGGAAAATAAGTTTTTCTTTTTCATTTTGTACCCTTCTATACTAACCATGTGAATTGATTTATATATACACATATATACTAGAGGCCTGATGCATGAAATTCGTGCAAGGGGCTTGGCCCTTGCAGATCCGGCTTTGTCCGGAAGGTCATCCGGCTGTCCGGTCTAATTAGCATATTATGCTTTTATTATTATAGATTTTTAAAGTTAGCAAGTTATCTAGTAAGATTATAGGCCGGTTTTTTCTTCCTGTAGACTCTTTAATTCAAGAAAGCTTAAAAATATTTTTTAAAAATTCCTCATCTGAGGACATGCTTTTATTATTGATTTTAGAAAAAGAGGAAGGAAGGAGAGAGAGAGAAAGAGAAACATCAGTCGGTTGCCCACCCCACATGTGCCCCAACCAGGGATTGAACCCGAAACCTGGGTATGTGTCCTAACCAGGAATTGAACCTCGACCTTTTGGTGTATGGGTGACGCTCCAACTAACTGAGCTACACCAGCCAGGGCTCAAAAGAACTTTTAAGCATCATTCATAAAATAGTTTCCTCATAAAAAATGGATTGGCAATTGTGGGGTGACTCTATAGAACCGAGAATCATCATCTTGGATGTTTTATGTGCTTTGTCTTACTGTTCATGTCTTTAGAGTAACACCATATACATGCTGTCATATATGCACATGATACTTGTATGACACTTTGAACACATGCTTGGTGTTGTTTTTCTTTTACTGATGGTGGATTTGTGCTGAGCTCTGTTGCTATAATATTTACTAATCTCCTGACTGGAATGAAGGAATCAGACCAAGTAGCCAGTACAGATTTCAATGTATGACCTTGACCTCATCATTTAACCCATCTTCGCACTGTTGACATTTAGGACCATAAAATTTTTATTGTATGAGCTGCCTTGCACATTATGTTGTGTTTAGCAGTCTCCCTGGCCTCTACCCACTAGATGCCAGTAGGATTTTCCTACTATTTGTGACAGACAGATATATTTCCAGGCATTTTCTATGTCTCCTGAGGGACAAAATTGTCCCCACTTAAGAATCATTGATTGCCATGGTTGGAGCATCATCCCATATACCAAAAAGTTGAAAGTTCAATTTCCAGTCAGAGCATATTCCTGGTTTGCAGGTTTGATTCCTGGTCAGAGTGCACATAGGAGGCAACTGATCAGTGCTTCTCTTTCACATCGATGTTTCTCTCTCTCTCCCCCTTCCTCTCTCTCGAAATCAATAAAAATATATTCTTGTGTGAGGATTTAAAAAAACAAAAAAGATCCACTGATATAACCAGTTGTGCTCAGTAGGTTCTGATCAACTAAATGTAAGTGAAGAAGATTATTTTTAATAGCATGATGATTTTATCTGGTAGGTTTCCTACAGGAAGCAAATTTGGAGTCTTAAAAATTGGGAAGTGGGGAGGGCTTTATGGGTAATTTGCTCTTCTTTTCTTCCTTTTTCTTTAGGGCGTTTGAACTGGTGGGTGAGTGTAGACCCCACCTGTCAGAGGCTGCTTCCTTTGGCAACTACTGGAGATGGAAACTGCCTTCTACATGCAGCCTCTCTTGGTGAGTCTTGAAAGTGGCCCTCTGTTCCCCCGTAGAAGGAATCAGTAGAGTTAAATGTTATGTGTAGGACTTGCTTCAACCAATGGTGATCATAGACAGAAGTGATGGTTCAGAGCAAGGGTGTGTGTGTGTGTGTGTGTGTCCCACAAGAAGTTGACCCTCAGAAGTAATGAGCAGCAGAAGCAAGCAATATATAGCTCTATGTGTGTGTATATAATTCTACTTAATATTTATTCTTTGGTAAATAAAAAATGTTTTCATCAACTTTAAATTATACAGGCTATTTATAATCCAATATATTATCTGCCTTAGCTTTTTAAAAAAAAGTCCCCATTTTCCAACCATCCCTCAAGCTTTGATGCTGATTGTCATGTGCCAGTTTTCTCTGTTGCTACCTGTTTATTAGGCTTGCATCAGGAGTAAGTTCTTTCTGTCAAGAGTTTGTAGGGTGTGGTATATACCTCACTTTCACGTCCTCAAAAATATAGAATAGGAACATCTTTTCTTTCTTGATTGAGTGCCTTTCCCCTAAATCCCAGAAGGGTTTCATTGAACTTGGACTTCAGCCTCATTTCCTTCATGCCAGTGTCTGTGTATCATAATTAATAAGCGGAGTTGAATCACTGTAAGGTGTCTTACTGTTATGTTTTCTTGCAACAGGGATGTGGGGTTTCCACGATCGGGACTTGATGCTGCGGAAAGCTTTGTATGCACTGATGGAAAAGGGAGCTGAGAAGGAAGCATTGAAACGACGCTGGAGGTGGCAGCAAACACAGCAGAATAAAGAGGTGAGAGAGCTGGGGTGGGAGCACCTTGTTTCCCAAGGTTACACAGAGGAAATGCCCAGTGCCTACCAGTAGGAAGTGTCTCCTGGTGCTTAGGTGCTCCTGTATTTGTAGAAAATGCAGATAACACCATAGGGTGTCATAAGTACTAGTATGGGGAAGCTGAGACTTTACCGAGGAGGTATCTAACTCTGCTTTTCACCTGACAGGTGCTTATAAGTCTTCAGTGGCAATCTTTTGCAAAATGACAAGTCCATAGGATTTTTGTATTGTTTCGATTTTACTAGTATTGTTTATAACGTGACCAGACCAATTTTTAAGGACTTGTGTTTTCAATCCGTGTAGAAATATAAATGCTTAAAAATATTTTTGGCCATGTATACCATTTATTTTTTCAAATACTTAGTGTGTTTAAAAAATTTTAAAGCATACCTGTTAAATTGAGTTTGAGTGGTACTTCTCAGGGGTTTAGCAAGTGTTGAAGCTGCTTTTATATAAGAAAGGAATAATGGACTTTTTGTACTTTCCATCTCCATAATAGAGGTTGGGCAAACTATGGCCTGTGAGCTAAATACCACCAACTGATTAAAAAAAAAAAAAAGTTTTATTGGAATACAGCCCCACCCATTAATTTACATGCGTATATTTATGTAAGTGCTTTCCTGCTATAGCAGCAGAATAGAGTAGTTGGGTATGGCCCACAAGGACTAAAGATTTACTATCTGGCTCTTTATAGAAAAAGCTTACCCACCCTTCCCCTTAACTTTAATACTGACATTAACATTTATATAAAGACAATAGATTTCCTTTTCCCCTGGTTCTGCCTTCTATGTTTATCTCCTGCTCTTTGGAGTATATCTAATTTTTGCCATGTATATGGCTGGGTGTTTCTGGAATTAATGTAGGAATATCTCTTCAGAAACTTTTCATCTTCTTTTCTTTCCTCCTTTTATTGTTCAATCATAACTGGCCATATACAGAACCAAGAGATTTTTTGTTTTGTTTTAGTCATTAGAATTTTATGTCCTGAAGATTTAAAATACATAAGTAGAATGTGTTCTGTTTCTTTCTCAAAAACAAAGAACCCATTGTTAAACTTAGGATGATGTTAAGATCACAATCCTATCTTTGATCAGCAATCTGCCCCAGAAGATTCCTGAGGGAAATAAATGCACAGGGCAAGGCCAAGTACATGACAAGTTCTTTATCCCACCAAGCCCCATGGCTCCCTGGTGAGTTGAACTGGACCTTGTGGAGACCTTCTGTTGCCTGAACTAGAGCCAGTCCAGAGTTTGCCTTCTTTGCACCATAACTGAACCTGAACCTTAGATTTGACCACTCCAGAAATAAGGCCAAACCAGAGTATGCTGGTTATTAAGTAGAAGTGACAGCAATAGTCAGAGAATAGGTGTGTCCAATTCCAGCTTTTAAGCTATAACTGTTATTTTATTTATTGATTTTTTTAAAAATATATTTTATTGATTTTTACAGAGAGGAAGGGGGAGGGATAGAGAGTGAGAAACATCGATCAGCTGCCTCTTGCACATGTCCCACTGGGGATGTGCCCACAACCAAGGTACATGCCCTTGACCGGAATCGAACCTGGGACCTTTCAGTCCGCAAGCTGATGCTCTATCCACTGAGCCAAACCGGTGCTGGCTATTTATTGATTTTTTTAAAAAATAACTTTTTTTAGAGAGAGAAAACATTGATTTGTTGTTCCGCTTATTTTATGCATTCATTAGTTGATTCTTGTATGTGCCTTGACTAGGGATCAAACCCACAGCCTTGGTATATCCAGGCGATGCTCTAACCAATCCAGCTACTCGGCCAGGCTATAGTTATTATTTTAAAGGCGGGGTTAGATTATGATGGTATTTACTGAGGAGACTCTCGCAGCAATACCTATTCCCTCTCAAAGTCTCCAGTGAAAATACATGCATAGAGAATAGTAGCCATCAAAGGAGCAGTCTTTTTACTCCTTTTGCTGGGCACATTGAAAGTTCTATATTATGCCGAAACCGGTTTGGCTCAGTGGATAGAGCGTCGGCCTGCGGACTGAAAGGTCCCAGGTTCGATTCCGGTCAAGGGCATGTACCTGGGTTGCGGGCCCATCCCCAGTAGGAGATGTGCAGGAGGCAGCTGATCGATGTTTCTCTCTCATTGATGTTTCTAACTCTCTATCTCTCTCCCTTCCTCTCTGTAAAAACTCAATAAAATACATATAAAAAAATTTAAAAAAAAAAAAAGAAAGTTCCATATTAGAAATATGGCCTACGTAATTGTTTTAGCTCAGATCACTCAGACCTTTGGGAGTGGGAATTGGGGGAGAGTGGTGATGGACTGGGGAGCTTCTATTAACCAGTACCAAACACAAAACGAACTAAAATGGTTTTGATTTCCCAGACCTCCTTTTGTGTTGAGTTTGGTGGTAAAACCCAGTAAGAACATTTTCAGGCTAGAAGGGTACGCCACCTAGAGGCCGTGTGTATAAGAACAGCAAGGAGAAATAGGTGAAAGAAGGGAGACAGATCCTCCTGACCATATATCAGAGTGACCACAGCGCCCCATATATAACCTGTGTATTGTTCTTATTTTTATTGGAAACATTTCTTATAGCACTTTATAAACTGAAAATAGCTTTGTCATTTTTAAAATTAAAGTAGAATGTGCTCACAATGGCTCTTTAATTCCTGTTAAATTTGTTCCTGGTGCCCCTCATGTTTCTTTTTTTATTTAAGTATATTTTTATTAATTTTAGAGAGGAAGGGAGAGGGAAAGAGATAGAAACATCAATGATGGGAATCACTGATTGGCTGCCTCCTGCACACCCCTACTGGGGACTGAGCCCACAACCTGGGCATGTGCCCTGACCAAGAATTGAACTGTGACTTCCTGGTTCATAGGTTGACCCGGCACAACCACTGCGCCACACCAGTCAGGCTCCATTTTGATTCTTTTTACTGTCAGTTTGAGCTTAAACATTTTAATACTAATGTAAGCCAAATACAATAGACTGTTACTTCACCTAGAAGTAACCAAGGCTAAAATCATTAATATATACAACAGTATTTCTGGGGTAGCAGAGTTCACAGAGGTAGGAGAAGGTAATGTTGTGGAAGCTAAAGGAGAAGGGAGTTTAAAGAGGATATCAAATGCTACACGAAAGCTAAGAAAGATGAGAACCAATGAGTCCACTGAATTTGGCAATTAGGAGGTTACCGTCCTTTGCCCAGTGTTGGTTAGGTGAAGTGGTATGTGGGGGTGAAGGGCATAGCTGGAGGGCAGAAACAGAAGCTAGATTGCAATGGGTTGAGAAGAATGGAAGAAAAAGAAATGTGAGAGAGATCATAGCCTATTCTTTCGTGGATATTGGTTTTAAAAGGGAGAATAGATTTGACTTTATAGTACAAATTATAAGCCAAGTGCTAGGAGAATATTGCCTCTTGAACCTAGCCTCTAATTGCTTGATATCCCCTGCCTGTCTTTCACAGTCAGGGCTGGTATACACAGAGGATGAATGGCAGAAGGAATGGAATGAGCTGATCAAGCTTGCCTCAAGTGAACCCCGGATGCATCTAGGTACAAATGGAGCCAACTGTAGTGGGTAAGTATGGGGGCACAGGAAGTAATCCTAACTGAGTCCTCAGAGTCCAAAGAGCTCTGTGCTAAGAGGATGTTAGGAGAAAAGAGAGGAGCCATGGCAGGATTGTACAACAGTGTGGTATGTTCTAGGAACTCTGGTAGTTCAGTATTGCTAGAATATAGAGTATGTGGTGCAGAATGATAGATGAGGCTAGGTATCCATAGTATGTGTGCCATGCTCAGGTTTCTCTTATACCATGCTAAGGAATTAAAATTGTGTCCTATCTAGACTTTCAGAAACTACAGGACAAATGACCCAATTTCCTCAATAAATAAATTGCAAGGAAAATAATAAGAGAGAGGGAACATAAGTTTAAAGACACTGAAGAGACATATCAACCAATTGGAATGTATGGACATATATAAGACAATTGAGTAAAAAATGTGAACAATGTCTACATGTTTATTATTAACTTTTCAAAGTGTGATATTAATGGTATTGTGGGTATTTTTAAAAGTTATTTTTTAGAGATAGAAACTAATGCTTAACGGATGAAATGTATGTCTAGGATTTGCTTCAGAATAATCGGGGGTGCGTGGGGGGCGGTGGCTAATAGGGAAAGAGATAAAGGTGTAGGTGAAGTGAGATTGATGATGTGTTTATAGTTGTTGAGGTTGGGCGATGGATATATGAGAGTTGAGGATAGTATTCTTTCTAGTTTAGAATGTTTAAAATTTTGAAATTTTCTATAATAAAAAGTTAAAAATTATAACTGATCCAAACTTTATTGTGCATAAAAATAATCTAAGAAGATTGTTTAAAATGCAGATTTCAGCCCTAGCTGGTTTGGCTCAGTGGATAGAGCGTCAGCCTTTGGACTGAAGGGTCTGGGTTCGATTCTAGCCAAGGGCACATGCCTGGATTGCAGGCTCCATCCCTAGTGGGGGGTGTGCAGAAGGAAGCCAATCAATGATTCCCTCTCATCATTGATGTTTCTATCTCTCTCTCCCTCTCCCTTCCTCTCTGAAATCAATAAAAATATATTTTAAAAAAATAAAATGCAGATTTAAGGACCTCCACCCTTGAGTTGGACTGAGGTAAGGCCCAGAAATCTGCATTTGTATCAAGCACCCAGTGTTGAATATTGCTTTATGGGGTGGAAAGGAATTGAGTTGTGAATGAGTGACAAGAGCAAATTTGTGAATTTAAACACACTGACAGCAGAGTGCATGATGAAGCAGAGGGGAGGGAGACTAGAGGCAGTTGTAGTAATCCAAGAAAGAGAGCCATGGGTATGAACAAGAGTAGTGGATTATAGCCCAGCTGGTGTGGCTCAGTTGGTTGAGTGTCATCCTATGCACCAAAAGGTCACTGGTTCGATTCCTGGTCAGGGCACATGCCTGTGGAGGCAGCTGATTGATGTTTCTCATGGATGTTTCTACCTCTTTCTTTAAAATCAATAAAAACATATTTTTTAAAAAAAGAGTAGTAGGTTGCAGATAAGCTAGAGGATACAGATGCAAGAGATACTTAAGAGATGGAATTGGCCAAGCCAGGTGATTAATTGGAGGTGAGAGATAAAGAACAGTAAATATTTTACAGATTTCTGATTAGGCTACTAGGTATATAGTGAGGCTATTCTCCAAGCAAGGGAATTTAGGAGGATTTTATGTTTTTGTTGGACAGTGTGATGTGTGGATGGTTGTGGTGGGTAGAGTCAGCAGGATGAGGCTATTCAGTTGTGTATTTAGCTACTTTATAAAGAGAATTGAGGAAGGTTGTTGAACAAGACAAATATTAATAGAGGAATTGCCTTCAGATTCCTAACACTACTTTAACCATACAACCATAAAGCCTTCAAGTCTCTTTTCTTGGATTTCCCCATCTGTGAAATGGAAGTAGAAACAGCAATTGTAGCATAAAATAATCAGCTGTGTCCCTGGCAGTCTTAGGATTAGAAAGCCAGGAAAGGACATTCCTCATTTTCCTTTTTGCAGAACTGGTCTTCAGGAGTCTCTTTTGTTTTCTTCCCTCTCCCTTCCACTTAACCCAGTGGTTCTCAACCTTCTGGCCCTTTAAATACAGTTCCTCATGTTGTGACCCAATCATAAAATTATTTTCGTTGCTACTTCATAACTGTAATGTTGCTACTGTTATGAATCATAATGTAAATATCTGATAGGCAGAATGGTCTTAGGTGACCTCTGTGAAAGGGTCGTTCGACCGCCAAAGGGGTCGTGACCCACAGGTTGAGAACCGCTGACTTAACCCCTTCTACTCTTTCCCCCTCTGCAACTCTAGGGTGGAGAGTTCAGAGGAGCCTGTATATGAGAGTCTAGAAGAATTCCATGTCTTTGTCCTTGCCCATGTGCTTAGGAGGCCCATAGTCGTCGTGGCAGACACCATGCTGAGGGACTCTGGCGGAGAAGGTGAGTCAGTCAATCCTCACTGCACTCTGAGCACCCACTGTTTGCAGAGCTCTGGTCTAAGCACTGGGAGGAGTGTGGGAAAGAGGATATATAGACCTTTGGGGGGAGGGGGGACAAGGTGTAAATTAGAACAATGCAAAGGTCTCAAAAGATTCAAGTTGGGATTAATTGATGAGGCTTCCTGGGAAAGAATTATTAAGCAGGGGTTGGAATGAAAGGGGGGACTCAATTGGCAGGGTGAGGAAGAGGGATTGCCCACTAGGCAAGAACATAGCCTTAATAATAATCTTTGTGGTTTCCTACAGCATTTGCCCCTATTCCCTTTGGGGGAATCTATCTGCCCTTGGAGGTCCCCGCCAGCCAATGTCACCGCTCCCCTCTGGTGCTCGCCTACGATCAGGCCCACTTTTCTGCACTTGTGTCCATGGAGCAGAAGGAGAATGGCAAGGAACAAGGTGCTGAATGCAGTGTCTGTGTCTCTGGTGCTTTTGATCTGCTTTATTTTCATTGGAAAAACCGAAATGAGTGCATGTTGAGACTATTCTACCAAGCTGTAAGATACTACCAAGGTTTTAAAATTAAACAACAAAGGTTCGGGGGAAAACACAGTAGTTTTTTTATTTCCTGCTCTCTGAAATAAAGGGTTTATATATTAAGGCCATCGAACCTTCCAAATGATGTTTTATTTGTCCGAGTGACTCAATTTCATGAATCTACATTAACTAGCAAAAACATCATGAATGTTAGTTGACTGACAGGTGGGGAATCATGGGGATTATTGGCCTAAATTGTGTGCTGGGTATTAAGGGAAAGCCAGCCTTTTAGTTTTAAATGCCAGGATAATTCACATGTAAGAAATGAGAAGTGACTACAGTTATCATGTCTCCTGTAGTATCAGTCAGTCTGTGTTCAGTTGCCTTCTTCTCTCCTTGGAGAGACTCCTTGATGACATGTTTTTCCCCCTCCAGCTGTGATCCCACTTACAGATTCAGAGCATAAGCTGCTGCCCTTGCACTTTGCTGTGGACCCTGGAAAGAGCTGGGAGTGGGGCAAAGATGACAGTGACAATGTCCGATTGGCCAGGTGAGGCATGCCTATTCTTTTCATCTGCTTTGTAGCTGCGAGCTCTTCCACATAGCATCTGTCTCCTGGGGACTTTTTCTCAGCTCAGAGGCAAGTCACACCCTAGTTCCCATATTTTTGGGAGGATGGGCAGGTGAAAGACAGGTTGAGCACCAGGACTTTTGCAGCGTGGAACTGCTTTTCTCCCAGTTGGGAGAAAGATGGGAATCCTGGACTTGTTCTTTCTTTACACTAATACCTCCCAGAATCCCCAAAGCAGTGATCAGAAAATCAAGATACACAATTCACAGTTCTCCCAGACCAAGTGAGAGGAGTTTTAAATCGGTGACCAAAATAATTTGCTCTGGATTTTTGTCTTTCTGGAATTTAAATATATTTTTTTATTGATTTTTTACAGAGAAGAGGGGAGAGGGATAGAGAATTAGAAACATCAATGAGAGAGAAACATCGACCAGCTGCCTCTTGCACGCCCCCTACTGGGGATGTGCCCGCAACCAAGGTACATGCCCTTGACCGGAATTGAACCTGGGACCCTTGAGTCCGCAGGCTGATGCTCTATCCGCTGAGCCAAACCAGTTAGGGCCTTTCTGGAATTTAAACAGCAAGAAAAATATGTTCTTCCCCACTGCTTGCTCTGCCTCCCATAAGCTGGTTAGCCTTCCTCCTGCTTCCCACCACAGTTTCCTGTGAAGAGTGTATGAATGTAAAAGCTCCTCTCTTATCTCTTGCCCAGCCCTTCCTTCTTGGGGCTCCTAAAACTGAGACCCAAACGAGAGGGTTTGATTAAAAAACCCAGCGTTTGTGGCTTTTTAACCAAGTTCTCACCTAACTTTCAAAATCTTCTTCTAAATATTTATAACAACGATAACAATGGCTACTGTTTAGTAAGAATTTCCTGTTTTCTAGACACTGTGCTGTGTGTCCTTTTAAATGTCATCTGAACCTTCATAACAACCCTACAGGATATATTATCATCTATACCCATTATCGACCCCATATGAGTTTCAGAGAAGTTAATGTGACTTGTTCAAGGTCATCAATCTTAGTAATTGGTGGAGCTATAATTCAAACGCAACCCTGAGTCCCAAGCCATGTGGCCCTCAGCCACTTTACCTCCCAACTTATCATACTGCTTTGCATTTTATAGGTTACAGACATTTCTAATTCCTTTTTCTCTTTTTCACAGTGTAATCTTGTCCCTGGAGGTCAAATTGCATCTGCTGCATAGCTACATGAATGTGAAGTGGATCCCAGTGTCCTCTGATGCGCAGGTGAGGACATCTCCACCCGACCCTTGTTGATCCTCATTTTCAGTGACAGGGAGAACAAGATCTGGTGATGTTCTCTTTCTGAATCTCTTCTGAGTGATGGCTTATGATTCCAAATTAAGAATAATTGGAAAATATCAAATAAGTTCCCAAAGATACTTTTTCCTGTCTTTCTACCTGTTAGTGCCTCCCATTTTCCACATCTCCTCTCCAACCAAGCTCTGCTTTTTGATACTAAAACACATTCTTCAAGAAGAGTTTTCTGGACGTTTTGATGAACTTGAGGTTATCACTACTCTATCCCAGTGGTTGGCAAACTGCGGCCCCTTGAGTGTGGCTCTTCCACAAAATAACACGTGTGGACATGCACGTACAGTGCGATTGAAACTTCGTGGCCACACTCAAGGGACCAAAGAGCTGCATGTGGCTCTCGAGTCGCAGTTTGCTGACCATTGCTCTATCCTAAGCTATCTATACATAGACCTCTGTGTTGGCACCAGAGGAGACAGAACAGCTTAAAGAGCTCCTGATCCAGTAGGTTCTGAGGATGTCATCAGTATCCATAGAACAGGATCACAGGAGCAAGGGCAAATTGATGGACTCTAGTGTTGAGTATCTAAAAGTTGAGGGGCTTCAGAATGGTTGTAGTTGGTCGGTTGGTTGCAGTTAGACAAGACTTTCTTGAGTTTAATTTTGGGAAGAATTTAGCATAGAGAAATTTAGAATCAAATAAAGAATGCTCCAGTGTGTATAGAATATTCTGTCCTTATCCAGAGGCCATGTACTGTAGTTCTTCATTGCTCTAAAAGAGTTGCAGGCTTCATTATAACAGAAGGAAGTCATTGCAGGTGGTGACATTAAAGTTAGATATTAGATACATCTATTCCTTGTCTATGAGAGAGTGACTGGAGCTGGGGAAGGACAATGCCTTCCTGGTTGACCCTTCCCCATCATGATAGCAGCTCTTCTCTAAAACTAGGCAGTCACTCTTAAGGACAGTTCATAGGGGTGTTACCACCCTTTTTCACTTGGCTAATTCTTATAGCAATGGCTACTGGGAGCCCCATGAGCCATAGGGATAAACTAGGGATCCCTGGGGACCTCCCCCAACTCAGACCAATGAGATAACTGACAATCCTGTTTTTGTCTCTTCCAGGCTCCCCTGGCCCAGCCTGAGTCCCCCACTGCCTCAGCAGGAGATGAGCCCCGGTCCACTCCTGAGTCTGGTGAATCAGACAAGGAGTCAGTTGGCAGCAGTTCCACCAGCAACGAGGGCAGCAAGCGGAAAGAAAAATCAAAACGAGATCGGGAGAAGGACAAGAAGAGGGCAGATTCTGTGGCTAACAAACTGGGCAGCTTTGGCAAAACCTTGGGCAGCAAGCTCAAGAAGAACATGGGAGGCTTGATGCACAGCAAGGGTTCTAAGCCTGGAGGGATGGGAACAGGGTCAGGAGTGAGCAGTGGCACCGAGACACTGGAGAAGAAGAAGAAAAACTCGCTGAAGAGCTGGAAGGGTGGCAAAGAGGAGGCAGCTGGGGATGGGCCTGTGTCTGAGAAGCCTACATCTGAGTCTGTGGGTAATGGAGGGAGCAAGTATAGCCAGGAGGTGATGCAAAGCCTGAGCATCATGAGGACTGCAATGCAAGGGGAGGGGAAGTTTATTTTTGTTGGAACCCTGAAGATGGGTCACCGTCACCAGTATCAGGAGGAGATGATCCAGCGCTACCTTTCTGATGCTGAGGAGAGATTCCTGGCAGAGCAGAAGCAGAAGGAGTCAGAGAGGAAGATCATGAATGGAGGGGTAGGAAGTGGGCCTCCTCCAGCCAAAAAGCCAGAGCCAGATGGTGGGGAGGAGCTGCTGACTGCCCCCCAAACAGAGTCCAAGGCCATGGCATTTTCTACTGGCTACCCTGGGGGCTTTACCATCCCTCGGCCTTCTGGGGGTGGAGTTCACTGCCAGGAACCCCGGAGGCAGTTGGCAGGGGGTCCGTGTGGGGGTGGCCTACCACCATATGCCACCTTCCCTAGACAGTGCCCTCCTGGGCGACCCTACCCCCATCAGGACAGCAGCCTTTCTCTGGAGCCAGGCAGTCACTCCCAGGATGGAGTTCATAGGGGTACATTGTTACCACCCCACTTCCGTGTGGCTGATTCCTATAGCAACGGCTACCAAGAGCCCCCTGAGCCAGATGGATGGGCTGGAGGGCCCAGGGGGCTTCCCACAACCCAGACCAAATGCAAACAACCGAACTGCAGCTTCTATGGACACCCTGAGACAAACAACTTCTGCTCCTGCTGTTACAGGGAAGAACTGAGGAGGAAGGAACGGGAACCGGGTGGGGAGCTGCTCGTGCACAGGTTCTGAATGAAGGGACCTTGGAGGGCAAGGGGGTAAACCAAGAAAGTTAAGCTCAACTAATTGGCTCATCAAGACCCAGCCCCATACTGATGGGGCAAATGCAGTAATGTTTGTGGGAGCCTGGCTAGAAACTTTTAAGTGTGTGGGTGCTGGAGAGTTGCCAGGCTGGCAAGAGCAGGTCAGGGCTGGACGGTGCCTCAAGAGCTGCACTAGTCCTTTGCAGATCTTAACTTGATGGGACTGAGGAGGTACAAAGGAGAAAGATGGTGATTCTGTCTCATAACCCCTTGGGTCCATGAAAGCAGTAGGGGCAGGTTTGGTATGTGCGGATGGGGAGATGGTTAGCCATCTGGGAAAGAAGGCAAAGGTGGTTCTCAGTCAATAAAAGAAAAAAAACAGACCAAAGTTCTTTTAGGTTGAAAAAAAGTGCATGGTGGTGGAGTTGGGAGTGTGGAAATTAAGACAAATTGGCCATTGATTTGAATTAAGATGGAAATTAGGGTTGGATAAATTCTTCCTCCTGAAGAATCTGGAAAGACAGGGCAGTAATGTATGCTCATAGATGCCTATTAGGAGGGAGGTAGTTTAAATGGGTTTGTTGAGATGGAGAAGGAACGAACTTAAAAGGGGAAGCCTTTTCCTCTTTAAGTTTTATTTCCCTCTAAACACCATCTGTCATCTGTTCTAGTTTGAGGAGATTGTTGATTGCCCCCTATCTTTTCCTCATCCTTTTTGAGGGCTGAACTCAGCTAAATTAAGGTTGTGATCTTTTTAAAAAAGACTTTAATTTTATTTTTTTTAAAAGTTCCCTCTGGGGAAGGGAAGAGAGTGATGAGAAGAGCAGCTGTGTGTGTTGAATTTTCTCCAGGTGAACTGGTACAGAGGTGATCTTTTTTTAACTACTTAGCAATAACTATATATTGGGGTTTGAGTGTGCCTTGGGAGGGGTGGGAGAAGGATAGACCTTTGGCCAGACTGTTTCAAACAAAACCAAAAACCTAAATAGAGCACTACCATCCTCTGCTGCTGCATTTCTGTAGAAAGCAACTTATTTTTCTTTTTTTTAAGGAAAAGAAACAAAAGACCCCAGCAAGCAAAAACATTTTTAAAAACAAATTTTTTCCTATTTAAGTGATTCTTTCTCCTTCCTCTCTGTTTTTGGAGAATGAACTTAACATCCCGGCTTCTTTTGTTAAGCCATAGCTGACCTTAATCTGTGGTTAGTTTATTAAAATAAAATACTTTGTAAGAAGAGATATTTTTTATAATTGGACTGAAGTTGAAACGTGGGGTATAGGCTGGAGCAATTTATAAAAAGTTAGAGAAATCTATTTTAGTGAACTGTAACCACAGATCACAGATTACTCCCAATGAGATGATCTGTCTTTGGAGTTCCTCCTTTCCCTGACCCTACCCTTTTCCCCAGGGGGTGGGAGTGGGCCTGTGGACACAGTGTGGAGGAGCTCCTTTGCATTTTGCACAAAGCACAAGTCTGGACAGCCTACGCTCTGGCCAGCACCATTTTTAAGAGCTTTAAACCAGAGGACCTAACCTAGGCCAATTTTCCTTTTACTTTTCTTTTTCTGGGAAAACTTCAACTATGCAATTGTATACACTCCTGGGTACATACAAAGAAGGGGAATAAGTGTACTTAAGTGTCCAGGTGTTAACTGGGGCTATTTTTCTGTATTTGGATTTCTCTTTGGAAGTATGTACTCATAACCCACCCCATGGAATGTGATCCCCACGTTTGCTCTGAGGCAGACACGGCCTGCGTGTGTGTAAGGGGGGGCGGATGGCGGGGGTTGGCAGGGGCCCCTCGTGTTTGCCATATGTTGTTTCTACCCAATCAGGAAAGTTGTCTTGCTGTTTCCCCCTTGGTAACAAAAACACCAAGACTGTCCTCTTTATTGGAACTGCTCACATTTTAGAAAGATTTCTTCCTCAAACTTGAAAGTCACTTATTTCCCAAATCTGATACTGTTGATTTCACCATTTCCTATGGCTATGAATTCTCAAGTTTTTATTTGAAAATAGACCTGTTTTAAGGAAGCAATGAAGTCCAAGGAGTTAGATTCCAAAGAGGGTATGTATACCAGTATATTCAGGGCAGGGCTGGGAATAGTATGAGACAAGCACTCATCTCAGGCACAAAACTGAAGAGGGTACTGAAAAACTCAATAATCAAGATAATGTTTTAATGCAGCATTTTTAAAAAATCAATGCGAAAAAATCCATAATGAACAAAATGTCAATCTTAAAGACCGGATTCAACAGGACTGGGATCAAGAGTGAGGGAAATAAGACTGAAATGAGCAAGTATAGGGTTGAATCCTGTCTTTCTTTAAAACTGATAATTTGTTCATTGTGGTGGTGTTTTTTTACATTAGTTTTGATTTCCAAAAAATACTGCATTAAAATAGTATCTTGGTTACTGGGTTTTGGGGCACCACTTAAATTTTGTGCCCCAAATGAGTGCCTTGCTCACCTCACCCTGTTTCTGGAGTTAGAACAATACTAGTGAGACTGCCACCTCATGGGCTTCCATTCCCTAACATGCACCCGAACAACAGGTGGCTCAAACTCACACCTTGAATTTGCACAACTCACTTAGCTTTCTCATAGGCGTCCATCTATATCAGCGGTTCTCAACCTGTGGGTCGCCTAAGACCATCCTGCATATCAGATATTTACATTACGATTCATAACAGTAGCAACATTACAGTTATGAAGTAGCAATGAAAATAATTTTATGGTTGGGTCACATGAGGAACTGTATTTAAAGGGCCAGAAGGTTGAGAACCACTGATCTATATCATAGGATTCTGGCCTAGACCAATAGGAGTGGAAACAGACCAGAGATTTCCCTAGAGAATAAAACCAGGAAAGTTTTGATTCTCCACTGGACTGCTGTGTTTGGATTTGTTCTGTTACTAGTTCTAGGTAATACTTTTTGTTTTTAAAAACAGAGGACAAATGAACAAAAATGGAAACCTTATGTCGTTTGTTTTTCTTTTGATTTATAAATTAACCAATACCAATTTCTTCTGACTTCTTTTCAATAAAAATTATGGAAATTCGGGGGGGGGGGGCTAGGGGTCAGTTTGGTAAAATAGGGCTTTATGTAGGCCTTATAGCTTTTTTGTTGTTAATCCTCACCTGAGTATATTTTTTCAGTTGATTTTTAGAGAGAGTGGAAATATCGATGTTTTGAGAGACACATCAATTGGTTGCCTCCTGCCACAGGATCGTACCTGCAACCCAGGTACATGTGCTAGACCAGGAATCAGGAATCGAACCTGAGACCCTTCCGAGAGCAGGCCAGCACTCTAACCAATGAGCAACACTGGCCAGGGCAGCCCTATAGTTTTTTTTATTAAGAAATATTTTTCTTAATTTGGGTAGGTAATTATTTATTGAAGCATTAAATAAACCTCTCCGTTCTAAGGATGAGGGACCCTGAGTCAATGGATGTTTTTCTATAGGGATGAGTAGGGTTTGTTTTGCTTTATTCTTTGAGGGAATTGTGTGGGGTGGGAGAGTGAGGGAATAATGCCTAGGAAATGAACTTGGGTTGGTTTATGGTATTTTGGGAAGATGAGGGGGTGGAAGAGGCAAGCCCATGCAATTACTGTTTTGGGAGAAGGGAAGAGAGTGGTACATGATGTGCACTCAAACTGAGCAAAAATTCCTTAGTTAAGGAGAGGTCTGTGGGTGAAGGGGGTAAGCAGACCCCTATATAACCCTAGCTGAGGGATGCTGTCCCTCATTCTTAAATAAGTGCACTTAGTTCCTTTAATTCAGGGTGTTGGGGTACCTATTGAAGTTTTTTATTGGAAAGGGGAGATTTTCCCCTTTTGATTTAAGATAGTGCTACCCCTCCACCCTAATACACTCCAGCCCTGATGGAACAAGTATACCATAAGATAAGCCTCCAAAATCTTCTCAATCTATGCTGGTTTTACTGAGGGTTACAAGATTTAACCAAAAGTTTTCCCCACATACTGGATTCTATCAAAATGAAAAGATTATATATAAAAATATAAATTTTAAGAAATTCAATCTCACTCTGGAGTGGGGATGGTGTTAAACAGTGCTGTACAGGCCTGGGGAGAAGCACCCTCCCTCTTGCAATTTCTTCTCAGGCAAAACTACAGCTCACAGACCAATAAAACAAAAATTAGCAATGACTTTGTATTGTATATTTGGGAGGGGATACTGAGCCAAAAAGAATGGGGCTGGTTCTGAATGACTTGAGAACCTAGCTTTTCCCATTCTTATTCCTTTCTAAACAGCCACTTGTCCGAGGTTCTGGTCACATTTTTTTCTTTACCAATAAAGGAGCTTCAGAAATGATTGTCCCTGAGTTACTTGGACACCTTGGACTCTGTCCTCTTCTTTCTTCAAGAGTCAGTGCCCCAGACACATAGCCACAGGTGAGAAGACAGAATTAGAAGCCCCTTCCTGGCCTGGAATCATCTGCACCGTAGATTTTTCTAGTTTCTTTTTCCCTCCAGGCCCTTTAACTGTAGATTCAGTGAGTCATACAAGCACTCTGTCTCACTTTGTAGATACCCAGTCTACAAATCACAGGGTGTTTTGCTCCATGTACTTAGTTAATTAACAAAATATGAAGTCTCCTGTGTAGACACTCCATGGCACATTCCTCCACCTGGTGAGTAAGGGGCTTTAGAAGAGAGGGAAGCTGCCTGAGAGTAGCAGAACTGACTGAAGTGGGGGTGGGAAGGACTAAGGCCTCTTTCTGTGTTTATAACTGGATCTGTGACTCATCTTATGAGTCACTCAGCTCCTCCTTCAGCTGCCCCTCCTGGCAGCCTTCATTCGTAGCACAAACCTACAACCAGATCAGGATTCTGAAAATGGAAAAATCTGATAGTTCCACCCTTCCTTTCGTCCACTGAGCCTCCACTGGGAGTGTGTGGGGTGGTGAGAGGTGGTTCTGCTGTTAATTACCCCTCATCTGCTGCCCTCATTGCATTCCTGGTTGGGGACTAATCCAAGTCACCTTTCCCCCAATCTCCTGATATTTTTCTCTGTATTCCTCTGCTGTTCCTTACCTCAAAGTATTAAAGAATAGAATGAGGCTCTTGAATGAAGGGTGGTGGGAGAAGGAAAGTGGATAATATTTTAAAATTGTGGTACACACCTCTTATTGCAACAGACCTTGGGAAGTATTTTCTTCCCCTGAGATTGAAACCCATGGAATGCAGGTGGGGGTGGGGATGCTTAGTAGCTTTGAGGACCTTGAGAATCAGGTATTCCTCTTTGTTCCAGATTGACACCCTCCCTGTCTCACAATATGTATTTTCACCCTCCATAGTTGCAGCCAGACAGGGAACTTGAGGCCGGAAGGGTGTGTGTGCTGGGGGTTGGAGAGAATAAAGTGACACTGGGCCCCCGCCTATGGATTGCTGCCTCTGTACAGACTCAAAATCAATAAAACAGCAGCTCATTAACTCTTTGTATTTTATTTCCTGTCTTTTTCATATCTAAATATAGATGTCGCATTCATACCCTAGTCCCCCTCATCTGCAGTCCTGCAGTTCCTTTACTTTCTTCCAGTGCCCTTCCCCCACCTTTACTTCTTGGGTTGCAAGTGGGTAGGGAGGAGGAATGGGATTGTTGAACTGAACAGAGGTTTCCAGCCCTCAGCTTTCAGAATCCTGAACATGAATTATTAATTTGGAGATCTGGTGTCTGGATTGGAGGGAGGGGTCATGTACCTGGGGTGGGCTCCAGTTTCTAATTGGTTGGGGTGGTGTGTGTGTGCGGGCATGTGTGCATGTGTGTGTTTGATGGATAAAGTTGGTGAGATCTTTTCCTTGGGCCTCCCACCCCCACCCCAGAACTTGCACATAAACATACCTGTACTTGTGTCTGCATCGTGGAGAGATTTCCGTTTCTCGCCTTTTCCGCTGCACCGTGCATACGAGGTATGTTTCATGCTCTCTGGGGAAGGATGGACAAAAACACTAACTCATCCCCATCCCCAATTCTTGGGTCTCCCCAGGCAAAACTACCCTGTGGTCCAATTTCCATTTCTCAATTCCTTTTGGTAGGTCTGTCAGGAGAGGCTGTAAGAAGGCCTTACTTAACTACTTTTATGTTCCCCTTCCTCCACCCCTGCCCCTTTTAAGATATAAAAAAACTGAGCTTCCCAGGGAAGCCATCACTCAGAGTCTAGAGAAGTGGCCCAAATTGTTCCAGTTTAATATTCGGTATTACTGCTCCCCTCAAACAATCCCCAATTCTCACGAACAGGAAGTGAATAGTAGTTGGGAGTAAGAGTAAAGGAGGGAATCTGGGTATTTCCCCCCAGTTCCCCATTGATTCCTCACCCTTCCCAGGCGCCTCCACTTCCTCTCCACTTTCCTAAAATTGTGTGTATGCTCCTTTAAGGGGCTGGGCATCTCTCCCGCCCTCTCCCGAGTCGACTGAAGTTTCCGAGGAGCCTCCTCTAGCTAGACACAGCTTTCAAAGACCCCAAATCGTGCTCCATGCACCTCAAATGTTCCTTTGCCCTGACTGTTCCCTTGCCTGGATCCCATCCCTGACTTCCCTTCCTCTCAGCTACAAGATCCAGCCTCTCCCCAAGGGGCTTGAGCATCCTTGAAGTTTCCCACCTTTAACTGCTCCGTCCCCGGATGGAGCGGGAGAAATGTGGTGGGGGGGCCGGGGCCAGAGTTTCAACATCGCCCCCCAGAAGGAGGAGCCTGAGATGGGGGTAAGGAGAGTTGGGCTTGTGGGGAGGGGTTGGTCGGTCAGAGGGTGTGAGTAGGGAGGATGTGGAAATAGAAGAAAAGGATCTAGAGCAGGAGGAGGGTGTGTCTCATATTCTCTGGCTGATGGAGCTTGGTCTGTCTTTTTCAGTCTCAAGTTCATCGTCTCATTACCCATTAACCAGCCCCTCCCTTCACTGTCTGCCAGCCCAGGCCCTGAGCTCCCCAAGGCCACTGATCTCAGTTTCCCCAAGTCTGAGTGTAGGCCTCCAAAGGTGGCTGCTGAGTTAACCCCAGACCCCAGGGTTGGAGAGGCCTGGGGAATAACGCTACACCCTTCACAGCTCTCTGGACCACAGTCTGTCCAGGGGAGTGGGATGCCAGAGCCCAGGAGTCCTCAACTTGGCAGTTGCCTGGCCTCTGGATGCCTCCCAGGTAATAATGTCCTTCCAGTACTTCTGATCGTCAGAAACGACTTCAAATTTCATCCAGCTTAAATCCTGTTTCCTACCTTCACTAAAGATACCTTCATATCCCTTTCCTGGCTCAAAGTGCTGCTTCTGCTTGAGGCTTGTTCTCTTCTCTGAACAGAACTGTCTGGGAGCTTGGACCTTGGTGATCTCTCTGTTTTCTTGACCCTGTTACCCCTTTTCTCATTTACGTATTCAATAAATATTTAAGTGTACTATGTGCCAGGCTAGAGTAAAAGATTACAAATTCTCTCCTCATAACCTTTCATTCTTAGGAGTTAGAGGAGGATCTTAATCTTTCCTCTTTAGATCCTCCTGTCTCAGGAGTGGGTGTACACATGTGGGCAACACTGGAATGGTCATAACCTGGCTTCTCCTGTAGGGGAGCAGATCCTAGCATGGGCCCCAGGGGTGCGGAAGGGGCTGGAACCTGAATTGCCTGGAACCCTGATCTGCACCAACTTGAGGGTCACCTTCCAACCCTGTGGATGGCAGCGGCGTCAGGTGAGATGATTAGGCCAATGAAAATGACAGCTAGAGGGAACAGGTAGCAGAGTCTAGAAGGATTTAGACAACCATTACAGGAAGTGTGAGAGTTATTCTTTTTTTAAAAAATTTTGTTGTTGTTAATCCTCATCTGAGGATATTTTTTGCATTGATTTTTAGAGAAAGTGGAAGGGAGGGAAGGAGAGAGAGATTGAGAGAAAGGGGGGCAGGGATAGAGATAGAGAAAGCAAGAGAGAGAAAACAGAGACTGACACAGTCAGACAGCGATTGGTTGTTTCTACATGTGCCCTGACCAGGGTGGAGATTGAACCTGCAACCCAGGTATGTGCCTTGACTGGGAATCGAACCCTGAGACCCTTTAGTGTATGGGTTGGTGTTCTATTAAGCAACCCCACCTAGAGAATTATTCTTAAAGGCTCTCTTTGGAATGTATCAGGGATAATCAATGGGATCTCTTCTAGAAAGGTGAGGGGCTACCGAGATAGGATGTGAGATTTCAGATGTCTTTAGCATGTCATGTGCTTCCTCTAGGAGACTCCCCTAAGCAGTGATTATGATTTTGCCCTGGTCAACATTGGGCAATTAGAGGCTGGTAAGTGTGGGGGGCTGGTAAAGGGACTTACTGGGGGTGTTGGCTACCCTCCTCAATCCTTCCTCTATTCATAGAGGACAGCCAGAGATGCAGTGGGATGGGCAGGAAGAGTTCCTCCTAGAGCAGTGGTTCTCAACCTTCTGGCCCTTTAAATACAGTTCCTCATGTTGTGACCCAACCATAAAATTATTTTCGTTGCTACTTCATAACTGTAATGTTGCTACTGTTATGAATCGTAATGTAAATATCTGATATGCAGGATGGCCTTAGGTGACCCCTTGAAAGGGTCGTTCGACCGCCAAAGGGGTCGCGACCCACAGGTTGAGAACCGCTGTCCTAGAGGGACCCTGATCCATGGCTACACTGCTCTCTAATTTTTTACTTCAGTGAGTAGCCTGTCTCGAGTCCAACTCCACCGTCCAGGGTCCCTGCTTAAATTTATCCCTGAGGAGATCCTGATTCACGGCCGAGACTTCCGGCTGCTCAGAGTTGGTTTTGAGGCTGGAGGACTAGAGCCTCGGGCCTTTCAGGTAAGAGGCTCCCAACCTAAGACCCCTTCCTTCCCTGAGAACCTTGGGATCCTTTCCCTGGCAATTCCCAGTACTCCCTTATTTCCCAGGATCCCTCTCATCATTCGCTCTGCCTCTTTCCTCAAGGAGTGGCTGGGATAAATGATAGTATAATGAGAATACAGGGCCTGAATTCTAGACTGCCTCTGCCAATTATCAGGAGTATGAATGACTGTGGGCAAGTGTCTTCCTTTGAAAAATAGGGAGGGTTGGAGGAGATGATTCCTAATATCTTCCAGAATTAACATTCTGTGATTCTGTGGTTCTAGGTATACTCTCTAGACCCCAGGCCCCAAGACCTGTAGAAGCCCCCTTCCTTAGGGATTGTGTTCACTGTTCTTCTCTGTTGGTGGCGAAGACAGTGAAGCAACACACCCCATTTCCTTTTCACTTCAGTCTGAGCCAAAAGGATGATGTACTTTCCTCCACAGGTGACCATGGCCATTGTCCAAGCCAGAGCTCAGAGCAGTCAAACCCAACAGTATTCAGGGATAACCCTGAGCAAGGCTGGTGAGTGAGGGTGCTTTGGGATAAGGAAAAGATAGAGTCTGAAAAATCAGAGGCTGGTTGAAGACAAAAAGAGCTGAGCAGCTGTCCTCTTTCTCTTCTGTGCCTCACTCCTGCCCTAGGCCAGAGTTCTGGCTCCAGAAAATCACCTATTCCCCTCTTGGAGACTCCAGAAGACTGGGAGACTGAGAGGAAAAAGCAGGGGGCCAATGGCTGGCGGGTTAGTCTTGTCAATGAGAGATTCGACGTAGCCACCAGGTGATCTCCCAGTCCACCCCAACTGCTGTAGCCTTCCTTATCGTCCCACAGTTCTCTGACTCTTAAGCTATGCTTCCCACACACTCCAGCTTCCTAGGACAACCACAAAGCTATCCCCCTTACCTCCTAGGTCTCTAAATCTGAGATCACTTGGAATGATGACCTCCTAAGCACCTCCCTTGTAATCACAGGTTTGCGTTATGAGGTCACTGAGCCAAGATGTGACATTACTCTCAATTTCACAGCCTCCCCCGTTACTTCTGGGTCCCTAACCGAACTCTGGACAGTGAGGTCAGGAGAGCATTTGGCCACTTTCATCAGGGCCGTGGACCGGTCAGTGTGAGGGTGGGGATTAGAGGGTTATGGGAGGTCAGGGGTCATTGTGAAGGGAGGGGGTCCCTGTGAGGTCAGTGTGGGGGCAAGGGCAGGGTGAGGCTAGGAGTTCCTTCCACAGTGATTCTCCTCTCACCCATTTGAAGCGCCTGTCCTGGCATCACCCTGGGGGTAGTGATCTTCTCCGCTGTGGAGGGTTCTACACAGCCAGTGACCCTAACAAGGAGGACATCAGGTGAGGGAAGTTTGATGAGAATTAAAGGTTAGGTGTTCTGAGCAGATGCCTTCCCTTACTTTCTGACTCTCTACTCCAGATCAGTGGAGTCTATGCTCCAGGCTGGGCATTCTGACGTTGTCCTGGTCGATACTATGGATGAGCTGCCTAGTCTTGCAGATGTCCAGCTTGCCCATTTGAGGCTGAGGGCCCTCTGTCTGCCTGGTGAGAATAACCTTTAACCCCTTACCGCACTTGTAGGTCTGCTGACCCTAACCTGGCTTTCCATTTGCCTGCTATAGACGAGCAACCAACCTTTCAGCCCAATGAGCCTTAGTTTTCTACTCAACTCTCCCATCTCCCACATACTAATTTCCTATCTTCCAGACCCCAACATAGTCTTTTTGTTAACAGCTTTATTGGGATATAATCTACATAGTATAAAAATCATCCTTGCCCTAACCGGTTTGGCTCAGTGGATAGAGCGTCAGCCTGCAGACTAAAAGGTCCCAGGTTCGATTCTGGTCAAGAGCACATGCCTGGGTTGTGGCTGGATCCCCAGGAGGGGGTGTGCAGGAAGCAGCCGGCCAATGATTCTCTCTCATCATTGATGTTTTTATCTCTCTCTCCCTCTCCCTTCATCTATGAAATCAATAAAATATATTTTAAAAAAATCATCCTTCACCCATAAGTATACAGATCAATAAACTCTGTACAAACATTACCACAATTTAACTTTTGAAACCTCATGGCCATTAGTTACTTTTCATTCCTATCCCCAGCCCAAGGCAACACTACCCAACTTATTCTTAACCCTTCAGGCTATAGACCCTGAATCCTGAATCCCGAGTTCTGATCTCTTTGCCCTTCTGACCCCTCTACTATCCATCAGATTCATCCGTATCTGAGGATAAATGGCTCTCGGCCCTGGAAGGAACACGATGGTTGGACTATGTCAGGTACTCCCTCTTTTTCTAAAAATGACTTATAATTCAACCCTCCCCAAACTTCCATTAACTTAGATTCCTAAGTGGCCTTCCATTAATTTTTCTCCTTGGTTTCCCAAGAAGGCTGTTATTTCATGCTCCTTAGAAGGAGAAGGCAGGATTTTGGAGTTGGCCTCTATTCTGTCCCATGATCCCTCACTCCTCTTTTCCAGGCTTATTCTTCCCTCCTCTTCCTCACCTCCAGGTCTTGCCTTCGAAAGGCCAGTGACATCTCAGTCTTAGTGACATCTAGAGTTCGCTCTGTAGTCCTTCAAGGTGAGTTTCTTGGGTCAACTCACTCCATTACTTGAGTTTTTCCTTTACCCACCTAACTGGATTGTGCAAACGTTATTTGCAGGCCATAGAAAATTATCAACCTAAAAATTAGCCTGCTATATTTGTTCAAACATTTAATTAACCCACCCCTAACGCCTTGGCAGGGCCAGACCAAATGATTTCATGGACCTTACTAGTATACGGCCCACAGGCCAGACATTCCCCACCTGTTACAAAGCTTGTCCCCTTCTAGTGCTAGCATCCTCTTCTCCCTTTACTAGGAACTACCCGTGAGCTCTAACTCATCCTTTAGTGCTACCTCCGCCTCCCCACCACAGCTTGTGGTCCTAACAAGAGGATTCTCTGCCCTCAGTTCCTATTCTTCCAATATGGATGGGGATTGGGGTTGGGATGGGAAGGACCATGTGGAAGCTGATTTGAGATTTATAATGCTGCCCCCTACATGTGAGGTTGGGTATTTCTATCCAGATGGAGTCTATGAAGTGAATCATTCAAGGTCTTTGTTTTTTCTTTACTTCTATGTGCCCTCTCAATTCTACCTACCCAAAACTTTTCCCCTCTGTGCTTCACCACACTTCTTGCCATGTTTTCTTTTCTCATTCTCTTCTGCCCTAGTTTCTTGGCCCCTTCTTCTTTGTCCCTTCTCCCTCTTTATCACCAGAGCGAGGTGATCGTGATTTCAATGGCCTCCTCTCTTCACTCGTCCAGCTGCTTTCAGCCCCTGAAGCCCGAACGCTGCTTGGCTTCCAATCACTAGTGCAGCGAGAGTGGGTGGCAGCTGGACATCCCTTCCTGACCCGACTTGGGGTAACTGGGGTCAGTGAAAAGGTGAGAACATTTTGGGAGGGTATTGGGATGGGGGCCAGTATTACTTAAAAAGAGGATCAGAAAATTATATAGTATAATCCACTGGAGGTGAATAAGGTCTGAAGGGTACTGAGGTTAGGCTGAGTTTGAAGGGAGAACCCAGAGGAGTGAGGGACCACACTTCCTATCATGCTCAATTCAGATCTCCATTTTCTGATCTCCATAGTGGCCCCTGTTCCCTGTGTCCCTCTCATTTGTCATCCTCCCCTTTCAGATTCCTATAGTCCATTCCATCCTCTTAATTTACCTTTTTTCAGGCCCCAGTGTTTCTCCTCTTCCTTGATTGCGTCTGGCAGCTCCTCCAGCAGTTTCCAGCTGAGTTTGAATTCTCTGAGTTTTTCCTTCTTGCTCTTCATGACAGTGTCAGGGTTCCTGACACACTTACATTCTTGAGAGACAATCCCTGGGAGCGTGGAAAGCAGAGTGGACAGGTCAGTGACTTTCATTTTTCACTTGTCTTCCACATTCCCCCACCCCCACTGAGGAGTACTTTCTGAAGTTTAGTTTTGTTTATGAAAAGTGAGGTCTATGGGTGAGAAAGGGGAAGGTTGGTGCTCTCTCTCAGGACTGGTTTTTCACCCTACATACGATTCCTGGAGTAAGAGATGAGCAGCTTTTCACAATTTCTCTCTAGACCTGTGAGAAGGAATATCTATCTATCTATATATCTATCCATCCATCCCGGTGCAGATTTGTGCACCAGCGGGGTCTCTCGGCCTGGCCTGTGGGGATCAGGCCAAAACCTGCAGTCCGACATCCCCCGAGGGGTCCTGGATTGCAAGAGGGCATAGGCCAGGCTGAGGGACCCCACTGGTGCATGAATCCATGCACCGGGCCTCTAGTTTGCATATAAGATCTTTGGTTAATCTCTTCCCGCCCTCCATTTCCCCTTCCCTCTGAGATTCAGCAGTCTGTTCCAGGTTTCCATGCCTGTGTGTCGAGCGTCTGCCCCCTGGTGGTCAGTGTGCATCATAGCTACTGGTTGAATGGTCGAACAATCGCTTAGGCTTTTATATCTATAGATTTTTTCCCTTTGTTTAACCATCTTTTTTTCTTGTTTTCCTCTGTACAGTTCAACTCCTATACACAAGTCTATACCCCAGGGTACTCCCACCCCCCTGCTGGTAACTCTATTAACTCACAGCTATCTGTCTGGGACTGGGATTTACGCTACAGCAATGAACAGATACTACAATTCCATAATCCTGGCTATGACCCGGAACACTGCCAAGATTCCTGGCTCCCTAGACAGCAGGTAGGTGTCTGAACTCCCTAAATTTCCTTGACTTTCTCACAGGCTCATCCTACTAGATGGGGGGGGAAGTGGAAAGATACAGTGTCTAAGCTCCCCAGGGAAAGCTGCCTTACTCCTCTTCTACAACAACTGTCACTTATTGTTCCTGACTGTCCCCAGGAAGACAGAGATCCTAGAATAGCAGTGGGCATCCTTTTGGTCCTCATCTTCTGTCTCACGCATACATTTTACAAGTTTCCCTAAAATCAACTTTAATCAGTCCTAAGGCCTATTTTGAAACCTAATGAAGAGAGAAAATAGAGTTCTCAGTGGGAGGCTTGTAGTTGCACCACCAGTGCAGTGAGTAGTAGCTGGACATTCCTTCCTGACCCAATTTGGGAAAACTGGGTTCATCTGGTTTCTAGGTCACCAGTTGATTTTCCTTTCCCCTTTAGCCAAGCTTCATGGTTCGTGGACCTCCCAGTTCTGTGTGGCTCTTCTCTAGAGGGGCTCTGACTGCCCTGAATCAGCTCTGTCCTTGGCGGGACAGCCCTTGCCTGCTGACAGTCTCTTCACGCTGGCTCCCTCGACCTGCTATATCTTCGGAAAGTCTAGCTGATCAAGAGTGGGGGCTCCCCTCACATTGGGGAGCTTGCCCTTTACCCGCAGGGCTGCTGCTGCCTGGGTACTTGGGACCCCAGATCAGGCTCTGGAGACGCTGCTACCTAAGGGGAAGGCCTGAGGTCCAGGTGAGAAGACAGGGATGGGGCGTGGGAGAAGGGTTTGACTGCTGAGCCAGATGTCCTAGGAGAAATAAGATGTTTCAGGAGGAACCAGGTGTTCCCAGGATCAGGAACAGCAAGGGGCTGGGGAAACTGGGACGTGAAGAACCATTCATGTTGGTATCAAAGTGGAGCGGTGTGGGAGTATGGGTGGGTGGGGAAAACTGCTAGTGGCTCAGACCAAGTGGAACCCAGGGCACAGTTGGAGGGGGAAGAGAATTAAAGATGCCAGAAGTAGTGGACAGATTTCAGAAGCAGAGAGCTAGAGCTGCACTGATACGGTTCCTCTACTTCTCCCCACTCCCTTCCCAGAGGGGCCTCTCAGCCCCCACCATCACGGGCCTCCAGGATGAGCTATCCCGTCTTCAGGAGCTAATAGAGAAATGGACTCCAAGAACATCTCCCGAGGACCGCTCCCAGAAAAGAGATCCAAACCCCATTCTCTCCCAGTCCTGTTGACATGGCTGGCTTTCTCGTGGGCAGGGCAAAGGGGCGTCTGGGGTGAGAGAGGGTTCTAACCCTTCCGGTTTTTCTCATCGGGACTTGCCGCCTCAGCTTTCTCATTCCAGCCCTCAAACAAGACCCCTGACTTGATTTTCCATTGCAGATGGGTGGTGCTACCTACAACTCTTGCTCTGTCCTGTTTAGTTCCTCAAGAGTGTATACAGTGTCTTGTGATTTGAACAATTAAGAAACAAAAACAGTCCAAAATATGATCACCTGTTTTTGGTTTGTTTGTTTTTTCAGGGAAATTTCATCCCTTTTGGATATCCAACTGTTAATTTTGAGTTCAGGCTTCATTTTCACCTCCTTTTGCTGCTTCTTTAATTCCAATTCCTACTTCTCCCTTAGACTCTAAGGGGAGCTTAGAGCTTCCTATGGATATGGAGTGGATATGGGAGACACCCTGTCTCTTCCAATTGTCTATTTTTGTAGTGAATTTCTATTTAAGGGGCTCATTAAAGCACAGTATTTATACTTGTTGCTGGCACTGTTTCTCGTGTCCGAATAAAGGATCCTAGGCGAGTGGGGTAGGTGTAGGGTGGGTGTGACCCAAGAGAGAATGGCACTCACCACGCAAATTATTGATCAGGAAATAAGGGATGGGTCGGGGAGGCTCTGCAAACTTCACGTGCAATTTGGGAAGTTTCCTTTTCCGTGCCTCCCACTGCGGAACAGGTGGTGCAAAAGCATACCAAGAAGCGGCTGCTGGGGCCAGGGATGTTCTGGAGGTTGAACCTCTGGGTTTCAATGTCAACCACCCCTCAGCTTCGGTCACACTTCATCTGTAAGCCTCGGGTTCCCCGGAACCCCTCGGTAATAACCGCGACGCGAGCCGAAACGTCACTTCAGCGGCGACACTGCAATCCCTCCCTTGAAGGAGACAAAAAACTAACCGAGCCCAGGCTGGCGCTGCGGGGCGGGGTGAGGGCTGCCCCCGCGCTGTCCTTGGGTGAGGGGGTTCCTCAGCACACCCTTCTCTGAGGAACAAAATCTACGAGTTTCGTTCCTTTCGTTTTCAAGTTTACATTTGGGGAACAGTGTGGTCCTGCAACGTCTCACTCAGCCTTGGGAGGGTCTGGGTCCCCGTCCTGCCTTCCTCGCCCGGAGCGCTCGCGGGCACCCGCGCCGCACCTGGGAACGGCGGCCCCTGAGATGGCCGCGGCCGCTTCCGGCTCCGCCCACCGCCGCGGCCCGCCCGCCCCCCGACGTCCGCCTTCGCCCCGGAAGTGGAAGTAGTGACTGAGGTCGGGGGGCGGAGTCGCTGCCTGGAGACGGCGGGAGCTCTTTCGCCATGGCGGCCGGGCCGATCTCCGAGCGGAACCAGGGTGACTGGGGGGAACGAGCCAGGAATGGGCTTCGGGGGTCGGGAGGCTGGACCGTGGCCACCAGTGTTTCCGTCGGGGCGGGTGTCTGGGCTTCCCCGGGGGCGCGAGACCGGCCCGGTGCCCACGGGGGTGGGGGGGGCCGGGTTCGGGCCAAGGCCTGTAGGCGCGATGCTTTCTAGGCCCAATCTTCTGCCTTCCCGCTGATAAGAAAGTTGTAAAGAGAACTTGCAGCAGAACCCTAAGTTAGACGTAAGAAGATTCTGTTGTTCCTGTAGAAAGGGAGGTGTATGGGCTTCATCTAACGGGTTTTTTTGTTGTTGTTTTCTTTTTGCTCCTATACCCTGTCTCCACCCCCACTTACCCCGCTTGGTTTTCACCTTCATGTTCCTGTCGTCCCCTTTCCTGTCCATTCCTCTCGGCCCTAACCCCCTTCTCCCGTCGTCCAGATGCCACCGTGTACGTGGGGGGCCTGGACGAGAAGGTTAGCGAACCGCTGCTGTGGGAGCTGTTTCTCCAGGCCGGGCCGGTCGTTAACACCCACATGCCCAAGGACAGGGTCACTGGTCAGCACCAAGGTGAGTCCATGCGCTGCTGCACTGAGGGGACACGCTGCTCTTTGAGAATCCCCGGCAGTATTCGCGGCAGCTTTGCAATAGGCAACCTCAGCATTTCTGTCTCTTAAGTCTGTGCACAGTTTGTTTCTGGGACCGTTCTCCATGGAAGTGAGGTTATTCTTTCTTATTTTTGGTGCTTTCGAAGGTGGATGAGGTGTACCCCGCTTTGCACCACTTCGCTTAAGCTAACCTCCTCCCTTCCACTCCTCCAGGCTATGGCTTCGTGGAATTCTTGAGCGAGGAAGATGCTGACTATGCCATTAAGATCATGAACATGATCAAACTCTATGGGAAGCCAATCCGGGTGAACAAAGCATCAGCTCACAACAAAAACCTGGATGTGGGGGCCAACATTTTCATTGGGAACCTGGACCCAGAGATTGATGAGAAGTTGCTTTATGACACTTTCAGCGCCTTTGGGGTCATTTTGCAAACGCCCAAGATCATGCGGGACCCTGACACAGGCAACTCCAAAGGTTATGCCTTTATTAATTTTGCTTCGTTTGATGCTTCGGACGCAGCGATTGAAGCTATGAATGGGCAGTACCTCTGCAACCGCCCTATCACTGTGTCCTATGCCTTCAAGAAGGACTCCAAGGGTGAACGTCATGGCTCAGCAGCCGAGCGACTTCTGGCAGCCCAGAACCCACTCTCCCAGGCTGATCGCCCTCATCAGCTGTTTGCAGATGCACCACCTCCACCCTCTGCCCCCAATCCTGTAGTATCATCATTGGGAACTGGGCTTCCTCCACCAGGTAAAGTTTTTGATTCAAAATATGTTTGTTTTGGGTTTGGTGGGTAGGGCAGGAAGAAGGAAAAAGAATAATAAAGGAGGACATTGAGTCACTGGGTGATGAGAGGAGGATTGAGGTGTGATGGTTGTGATGGGGAGAAAAGTTGCTGTTTCTCCAGGAAGTTGAAGTTGTTTGTATTGGCTAACATTGCTTTTTTGAGAAAGCTGGGAGGAGGAGAAAAGAGTTCATCCTATATGGAGAGGCCACGCTGGAACAGGCTCATGAAAGACATTCTCTCCTCACTATCATTAATTCTTCTTCCATTTCCTCTATAGGCATGCCTCCTCCTGGCTCCTTCCCACCCCCAGTGCCGCCTCCTGGAGCCCTTCCACCTGGGATTCCCCCAGCCATGCCCCCACCACCTATGCCTCCTGGGGCTGGAGGACATGGGCCTCCTTCAGCAGGAACCCCGGGGGCTGGACATCCTGGACACGGACACTCACATCCTCACCCATTTCCACCGGGTGGGATGCCCCATCCAGGTAGGTGTTCTTTGCTGGGAAAGGGAGGGATGAGCTTGAAAGAGGATCTCTATCACCACTTATTTCTGCCCTTTTTCCTTTAACAATAATAGATAGTTCCAGAGCTGAACTTCCTTTCAGACATTATTTTATAAGAAGAACCACAAAACTAGCCATGCCTTTTAAAAAATTTTTTTATTGAGTTTATTGGAGCATTGGTTAATAAAATTATATAGGTTTCAAGTGTACAATTCTGTAATACATCCCTCACCATTTATTCCCCTTTACCCATTTCTACCTCCCTCCACCCCCCTTTCCTTCTGGTAATCACCATACTGTTGTCTGTGTCTATGAGTTGTCCATGTCTTTTTGTTTGAAAATCTTATCTCTTGGTTTCTCTGGATGTTTATCTTTCTGTCTCCTCAATCTCAGCCACGTTAGTAGACTCTTTTTTCTCTGTTTGTACGGTGTAGTTTCAGTACTTGCACACCGATGCTTCCTGATCTGTATCTCTGATTCATGATTATTAACATTCTAGACACTAATCCTGCTGCTAAATGGACAGCTCCACTTTTCTACCCTTCCCTTTCAACCCTATTCTTCCTCTAGTATTCTTTGTTTTCAGGTGCTTAATTCAGAAATCTTGGAGCTGTTTGACTATTCTATCTTTAGCATCTGCCATGACTGCCAGTGCCCAATTTCAGACTCTTATACCCTTACTAGAGGCCCGATGCACAAAATTTGTGTAAGAGTAGGCCTTCGCAGCCCTGGCTGCCTCTTGGCCCCGCCCACTGGTCGTTCCGGAAGGTCGTTCTACAGTCTGGTCTAATTAGCGTATTAGCTGTTTATTATATAGGATTCTTTCTTTTTTTCTTTTGTTAATCCTCACTCAAGGATATTTTTTCCGTTGATTTTTAGAGAGTGTGGAAGGGAGAGAGGAGGGAGAAGGAAGGAGGGAGAGAGAAACATTGGTTGGTTGCCGGCCACATGCATCCCTTGTCTGGAATCAAAACCTCGGCCCTTTGGGTGCACGTGCTGACAATCTAATTACTGGCCCACACTGGTCAGGGCATCATACCCTCATTATTTCACATCTAATTTATTGTAGGAACTTCCTCTCACTTTGACTCCAATTTTCTCTACCTTTGATAGTTTCACAGAGTTATTTTTCTAAAACACATGTTTGTACATCCTTACTAAAAATTATTCTGTTGTTTCCTTTTATCTACAGAGAAATTCCAGACTCACTGCCATAGCATTCTAGACTTTTCTTGATCTGGCCCCTGGTTAATGAAATTACTGGTTCTCCTGGAACTTTGTTGCTAAAAAACACCTATGATTCTAATCTTTTCTGCCTTGGATGTTCTAGTCCTACTTGACTGTCCATCAGAAAAATTCGTATTCATCCTTTAGAAATAGATCTTTGCTCAGATAGTATCTTTGTGACCTTTCCAAATTCTATGAATAGACTAATTCAGCGGTCATGAGGACCGAAAGGTTGGTGACCGCCGGACTAATTCACTCCATTTGTCCTGTACTTCTGCCGCACTATTACAGTGCCTAAATCATGGAAAGAGCAAGTGAAGGAGGGAGGAATTGCTTGGGTAGTTGGTTGGTTTGTACTGTTCGAATGCGTTCAAGGATAGGTGCACTTTTTACACTTGATCTTAGCCAAAAGGCTGAGAAGCGATGATAGGTGCACTTTTTAATCAGCCTTATTTTCCATTCTCTTCCTGATGTCACTCCATTTTATCTGCCCTTTCTCTTGTGTTTCTGTTCTCATAGGCATGTCTCAGATGCAGCTGGCCCACCATGGCCCTCATGGCTTAGGACACCCCCATGCTGGGCCCCCAGGATCTGGGGGGCAGCCCCCACCACGACCACCACCTGGCATGCCTCATCCCGGACCTCCTCCAATGGGCATGCCTCCCCGAGGGCCTCCGTTTGGATCTCCCATGGGTGAGTAGGCTCTAGCCACATCCCTTCTCCTCCTCATACATCATATTCTTGTGGCTTCCTTTGTCGCACCTCTTTTCCCCTGCTCTGTCTATTCTCTCCCTACATTCTCCCAGCATCAGCTATCTCCTATTTCTTGCTTTTACTAACTTTTCTTTCTCTTCTTACAGGTCACCCAGGTCCTATGCCTCCCCATGGTATGCGTGGACCTCCTCCACTGATGCCTCCTCATGGATACACTGGCCCTCCACGACCCCCACCCTATGGCTACCAAAGGGGGCCCCTCCCTCCACCCAGACCCACTCCCCGGCCTCCAGTTCCCCCTCGTGGCCCACTTCGAGGCCCCCTCCCTCAGTAATTTCTCATGCTCTTTCCTCTTGTTTTATTTCCCCAATATCTTTTCAATTCCTTGGACCAATCAGAGTTGCTGTAGTTTCTTGGGGTTAAGGCCTTGATCCCTTTTTTTTTTTTAAGATTTTTTTACTGAATTTTAGAGGGAAGGGAGAGTAATAGAGGGAGAGAAACATTGATATGAGAGCAAAACATTGATTGGCTGCCTCCTGCATGCCCCCTACTGGGGATAAGCTGGCAACTCGGGCATGTGCCCTGACCCAAAATATAGCCAGCAGTCTTTCCGTGCACGGGACGATGCCCAACCAACTGAGCCACACCGGCCAGGGCCCATAGGCCTTTTTTTAAAGTGTAATTTTTTAAAACAGGAAGTTTTTTCTATGTTGGTCCCAAGTGTTTTGCAGATGTACAGAGAAAATAAAGGTAAATTCCTTGTTTATTCTTTGTGGTGTTTTCCTTGACAAAGTAACTTTTTTGTAAGAAGAGGTGTCTGTTTATTGGGAGAAAAATGATAATGTAGGAGTGAGGGTGTTTATTCCACATTTAAAGACTTAGTTTTTAATGTGCTGCTGTAATTGTTAGACCACTGTGCACTATGGCAATTGTTTCCTTATGTCAAGCTTATACAGTTAGTTTATAGGATGGAGACTCAGTATCAATGGCAGAGGGTTATTAAGTGAGAACAAAAGTAAAGTTACTGGAGATATGCCGGCAAACTATGAAGTAACATGCACAAAGTGATTCAACATAGTACTATTTGTAGTAACTAGGTTGGAAACAACTCATATCCATCAGTAAGAGACTGATTGAATAAACTGGTAAATTCACACAATAGAGTATTGAGCTGAGTAGTAAGTATGCGGAAAATGCTACATACTGTTGTGAAAAAATCTCCAGGATATAGAGTAAAGATAGTAACACAGAATAATGTATAGTGTGCCACTTTACCTATCTTACGGGTTGTACATAATGAATACATTTGTTTATATTTAAAAAATGTAAGGATAAACCAAAAACTAGTGGAAGTTGATACAACTAGCAGACGGGAGGAGAGATGGAGGAAAGCTAGTTAAACATCTACGTTAATGTGGTTTTCTTTGGAACTATATACTGCAAAACAAAGTTGGAATTGGGACATAGGAACTCTGATTTACATCACATTTGAATCTACTCAAAGACTTTTAGTAACTAGACTAAATCCAATGGCTTTTTTTTTCTCTTTCTGTTCTTTGTCACATTTAATTTGGTTGTATCACCCCCTTCTCGAAGCTATCAGCTATCGGTTTTGACTTACGTAACCATAAACTTTCCTAAACTCGAGGCAAGAAAAGGTGAGCCTGGCCCTCTTGCTCTTTTGTTTCATTCTCTGACTGACATTTTTATGGCACCTACAAGGACTGTGCTGGGGCAGCAGAGGATGCGAAGATGAGCAAGGCCATTCTGTTAATCATTACCAAGGGTATAGACTGACATTTATTATGAAATAAAACATTTTGAGGGGGGGCTGGGGGCGGCCTAGAAGGGGTCAATTGGCGGGGGGGGGGGGAAGGGGGGGGAGAAAAGGGGATATATGTAATACTTTGAACCATAAAGATTTAAAAATACATATTTTGAGAGCACAGGGAAGGCTATCTAAAAAAACGTCCTGGAGAAAAGTGATACTTCAGGAGCTCCCACAGATCAGTGCTTCTCAGCTCTTTCACATCGTGGCTCAGAGCCATTTGAAGCGGCATACTGAGGGCAAGGGACATGGCTGCTTCAGGCTGGAGGCAGTTGGCTCAGGAATTCTAGCTGTCCCAGGCTCTGCCGAGAAGCCCAAAGTGCTGAGGGAATTAATATCTGCACACATTGTCAAAACACTGGTTGGGAAGCTGTTGTCCATGATGGAAGCCACAGGAGGGATTTAAGCAAGGGAGTGGCAGATTTGTGTTTTAGAACCATGGTAGCAGTGTGAAGTAGATATGAGAGATGAAGACCGGGGCAAGTACCAAGTTATGTATCAGGCAATAATTCAGGTGAGAGATGAAGTCGTAAATAAGGGCTGTAGCAGGAGCTGGGATAAAGACAAAGAAATACATTGGGGAGGTATTTAAAAGCAAAATGGTAGGACTTGTAGTTAGAATGGATATAGTGAATGAAGGGGACAGTGGGATCAAGGGTGAGAGTATGCAGCAGGAGGAATTTTGGGGCCAGGATGGAAAGAGTAACCACTATTTTCTCTATTACTGTAGATTGCATTTTTCTTGAACTTTATATAAATGGAATCATAGTATGTACTCTTTTTTTTTTTCTAGTATGTACTCTTTATGGTCTGGCTTCTTCATTATTTGTGAGATCTTTTTATGCCGTTTTATATAATAGTTCAGTCTTTTAAAAATTTGTTACATAACATTCCCTTCAATGAATATACCACTATTAATTTACCCAAGTTTAATGATTTTCTGGTTAACAGTTGAAGTTTTTTAATATTACAAGTAAAGCTGCTGTGAAAATACTTATACTTGTCTTTTTGTGGGACATATGCACTCATTTCTTTGCTGGATCAGATCTGATTTGTTTGTAGAGGATCACTTGACTGCTGAGAATAACTTTCAGGGGAACAAGATTGGAAGCAGGGAAACCAGTTAAGAGGCTGTTGCAGTAGCTATAGACAGATGGTCATGGCTTAGACTAGGGAGGAATTGATGGAGCTGGTGAGAAGTGGTGGATTCAATATACTTTGAAGGTAGGGCTGACAGGACCTGCTGACGTAAAGGTGAGAGAAAGAGAAAAAAGATAACTAACTTCATGTCTTTTTTTTTTTTTGGCCTGAGCACCTTAGTGAAGAGGCAATGCAGGAAGACCTGGATCAGAAGTTTATTTATGGATCTGTGAAGTATGAGATGCTTAATAGATATCTATGTGGTGATGTCGGATTGACAGATGGAGATTCTGAGTTTTGGCTTGAGGGAAAGATCTGGACTGGAGGTGTAAATATGGGAATCCCCCGCATATAGACAGCAGTAAAGTCATGGGACTACCTGAGGTGACCAAGGAGAAGAGAGTAGGTGGAAGGGCCCAGGACTGAGCCCCTCAGAACTCTAATGTTAATGGACCAGCAAAGGGAACTGTGAAGAAATAGCTGGTGAGGTGCATGGGGTCGTGGTGCCTGGAAAAAACAATGAAGTTTTTCCCCAGACATTAAAAAGAAAACTATAAGCTTTCTCTCTAGAAGTATAAGATTTCTATTTTAGCAAGTAATGATCAGTGGAGAGTATGCAAAATCACCTTAAAGAGAAGAAACAGCTCCCTGCCAGCAGTACTTGGCTATAACCTAATTGAAAATACTAGCATACTTAAACAAAGAATGTGTCAGCCTTGGAAAAAGGTCAGCAATAGAAGCCTCGTAAAGGGAAAGTCCTTGAGAACCACATGGGCACAGCTGTTGTAAGTACCATCCTGGAAAGAGTGCGTTTGCCAACAGTTGGAGTAGCCAGGCTGCCCATAACATAGAGATGGGGGTGGAGGATTGTAGCCAAGAAGAGTTTTCTGAACCCATTGGCGCGACTCCTTACTGGGGATGGCCAGATGCCATTAAAGATACAAATACTCCTGTTCGGTTATGTCATTGTGCATTTACACATAGACACTATGGTTCTGATTTAGCTTAAAGGAGGAGAATGTGCCGGATATGCAGGCATGAGTTTTCATTCAGTCTGAGTGACAGTTAAATTTCTTATGGCCAATGAATGTGTATGTATTATGGCTTTATATTTCATTAAATTGTTAACAATGAGTATTTCCTAGATGTAGCCTTGGAGTCTTCGAAACCCAGGCCCACATCCCTATCAGTGGTAAATTCAACACCACAAATGCCACCTGTGAGGTCTCTTGGGACCTAGCCTGCCCGTCCTCTCCATGTGACACACCCCAGCATTAGGAAACCTCCATGTTTAGCAAAGCAGAGCCACACAGTGTTAGATCCGAAAGGGAGCTGATGCAGCATCTCATCCAGCCCACCATTTGTCCGATGAGAAAACTGAGTTTCAGGGAGGCAGAGAACGTGACCAAAGCCCAGAGCTTGTTAGAAATGATAACCCTCATCCTACCTGGTTTGGCTCAGTGGATAGAGCGTTGGCCTGCCGACTGAAGGGTCTCTGAAGGGTCTCGGTTCGATTCTGGTCAGGGGCACATGCCTGGGTTGTGGGCTCAGTCCCCAGTGGGGGGCGTGCAGGAGGCAGCCGATCAATGATTCTCTGTCATCATTGATGTTTCTCTCCCTCTCCCTTCTTTTCCGAAATCTATAAAAATATATTTAAAAAAAAGAAAAGAAATGATAACCGAGGTCAGAGCCCCTGGTCAGTGCTCTGCCCAGCATATCCTCAGTCTTTCCTGGAGTAGGTAGGCACCTTCTGCATGTACATTCCCAAACCACCACACAGCCCCTCACCCCTGGAGCTGGATGTCACCGCGTGGTATGTCTTGTGTCTCTGAGCCCAGGTTATTGTTACAGGGACAAAGGAAAGATAACTGGAATCAATGCCCCGTTTCCTGCCCTGGAAGGTAGGTGTGTGTGTGTGAAAAGAAAGTGGGGAAGGGTTCTGAGGGAGCACCTTTTGGAGTCACTGGAGCCAAGGAATAGAAGGGGGGCTGTCCAGTGGGTCAGGCCTGTGCAGCCCAGCGTCTCCAGCACTCACCTCTGCGGCCAGCCCCCGAATGGAGGATGGGGCGGTCTGCGTGCACATTAACCACCTGGACTGAGTCTGGACAGACACGGCAGGGCCCCAGGGGTCTCTGCCGGCTCGGGATGGAAACCACCCCTTGTTATTCCCGCGTTCTCTAAGTGGCCAGGTAAACTGGGAGTCTGAGCACCCGGCCTTTGGGAGAGGGGGTGGGAAAGGTTCTGGCTGCGAGCAGCGGAGAAGGGGAAGGGAGGTGCTTGGACGGCGGCGAGAGCCCCTGAAGCTTGCGGGTCCTGCCATTCTGGGGCCGGGGCACCGAGAAGGGGGCCGCTGCCTCCTTCCCCACCTGCCGCTCGCTCCGTCTTCCCACCGGTCTCCCTGAGCTCTCCCTCCTCAGTTGCTTCCATCTTTTACTAGGAAGGGCTTGGGAAGGGTTTTGTGTCCTCTCCAGCTGTTCCCGTGACCACCCCCCTGTCCTTCACCATGTCTCCCTGGTTCCCTGGGTCCTTCCACATCCTTTTTCCTTCTGCCCCCCCACCCCCAGCAATGGTCTCTCCCATTGCTCGGAGGCACTGGGGGTGGGGTGGGGTGGGGGTGGAGGCGGGGCCGGAGAGTGTGGGGGGGCAGGTCTGCATTGCCGCTTCCCCCGGTACCGGAGCAGTCGCTGCTGCTGCTGCCGCCAGCCCCGCGCCCGGCCGGGACCCCTGCCCTCACCCGGGATTCCCTTTCCCGGGGGGCCTAGCCCAGGTGAGACCCCTCCTCTCCGCCCCTCACCTCCACCCGCCCGGGGCAGGAGCATCCTTGCCTTGCAGCCATTTTACCCACCTATGCTCTGCTGATGGGGAGGGTGGCCGTCCCGCTTTAGGGGGAAGGGATTGGTACTGGCTTGAATGGACATTTATTTCGGCTGCTGTGCTGATTATAATATATATGGAGAGAGAGAGAGAGAGAGAGAGAGAGAGAGAGAGAGAGAGAGAGAGAGAGAGAGAGAAGAGGATGTTTTCTTTACTCCCCTCCTCCCCTCCTTAGATATTGCCGGGGTGGGGGGTTGTTAGGTGGAATAGGGTCCCCTCAAACTCCAATCCCCTCCTCACCTTGGCGACTACCCGCCCCCTCCCCCCCCCCCCCAATGATTGATAAATGACCTTGGCTGAGGCCAGAGGATGGATGCTGCCTCAGTCTGCTCGCCTGGACTTGGGGGGGGGGGGCAGTGGAGGAAGGGCAGGTGAAGGAGGGAGGGAAGGGGGTGAAAATGGAAATACTGGGTAGGTAGAGATGGTAAACTGCCAGGGTTGGGGTGTGGGTGGCTGGTCTGGAGGCATTTGCTCCCAGATGGGGCCGGGGGGAAGGGGTACTGAGTGATGGTGGGCACTGGTCCAACAGCAGGACCAAGGGTGAGGGGAGGCTCTGAGAATCGGTTCAGTCAATTCTAGGGGCTGCTCCCTTACAGCAGAGCAGCGGTGGGATCGGGGGGCGGGGGGTTCGCCACAAATGCTGGTAGAGAAGGTCTCTGTGCCTGTGCCTGTGCTTGTATAGAGGTCTCTTCCTTCATCCCTGCCTCTCTGCCCTCGGTATTCCAACGTGGGCATTCTCAGCCGACACCCTCTGCCCCCCTCAGAAATGTGGCTGCTCCATCTTCCTGGGGTAGGATGGAGGGAGGGGAGGTGCAGCCTTGGCTATCCTGGGGTGGGGGCGAGGCTCAGTCCCCAGCTGTAACAGGGAGGGGTGCTCCAGTACCTCCTCCCTCCTGGTACCCCCCCCCCCCCCCGCCCGCCCCCCCCCCCCGTGGATGTTTTGATACATGGCTGCTTCTTAATGACCTTGTCACCTGGGCTAGGGTGGCCTGGGGCGTCAAGGTGGCTTTGAAAGTCAGGTGCTCGAATGGGGTGGGAGGTGGCTTCTGGACTCTCCTCTGATCCAGGGTTGAGTGAGTTACTCTGAAAGGCAGCATTTGCTCAGGAGTCCCAGTCCCCCACTCCTCTGCCAAGAATGTCATTTGTCCAGGCAGGTGAAGCCAGCCAGCCTTAAAGGGCTGTGTAACCCTGAATCTTGTCTTCTTTAGCCTCCACCTCTCCAAGTCTTGTCTGTCTCCCACAGGCTTAGCCACCCTGTGCTGCTGTTGGAGCTAAAAATAGCATCACTTTCTCACCAGCACAAAGAATTTGTCTTCTTTCTCTCTCTCCTGACCTCCTGGGCTTGTTGGTCCTGGGGGAGCTGGCTGTTGAGCCATCTCATATCCTGCTGTGGCTCTAGGGGCCTTCTCTACCCTCCATGCACCCTCAGGGGTAAATAGTGTTAACAGACACTGGGTATGGCTCCTGGTGGGTCCATCTGCCTCCTTCAGGGTTTGACGAGAGATCCTAGCTGGGAAAGAAAGAAGAGGAAAGCAAGTTGCCATGCAGTGAGGGGGTTCCACAGTTCCCTCTCTTTCATAGGGGGTGGTTTGGACCCTGATCCACAAAGAAAAGGAGGTGGCATAGGGGTCACTGGTTCTGGTCATGGTGGTCCACTGCTCACATCTGTCCTTGAGGGGGTAAGGCTCTGCTTGCCAGTGCTTCTCTCTGAACCACATAGCACTACTTACCCCTTCTCCCTGTGTGTGTGTGTGTGTGTGTGTGTGTGCGCGCGCGCGCGTGCGCGCGCGCGCACGCGTGTATGTGTGTGTGACATTTAATGAAGGCCTTGGATGGAGGCAGGATATTTTAGGGGAATGATCTCTGGTGAGAATCTAGTCCTGCTTCCTCTGCTTTGTGAAGGAAGTAGGGGTTCTCCCATGTCTCCCTCTGGAGGATGTATGTTTTTGGGGGGAGGCTGAAGGCCCCCTTCCATACCAGCCTCCTACGCAATGCGGTATTTGTGGACTCCTTTTCCCTAGACTGCTGGAGGAGGGACAGAAAGAATTAAGGGGGATTAAGAGGGGAGGCCCTGGAGCAATGGGATGCTACTACTATAGACTTTATTTACTTATTTATTTATTAAATATATATGTATTGACTTCAGAGAGGAAGGGAGAGGGAGAGAGAGATAGAAACATCAATGATGAGAGAGAATCACTGATTGGCTGCCTCCTGCATGCCCCCTAATAGGGATCAAGCCCGCCACCCAGACATCTGCCCTTGACTGGAATCGAGCCCAGGACCCTTCAGTCCAAAGGCTGATGCTCTATCCACTGAGCCAAACCAGCTAGGGCTACTCTGGACTTCAGACCCCCCATGTTGGAAGTGTATGCTAGATCAGTCTCCTCCATTCCCACCCCACCAGTGCTGATATCCTGAAGGAAGGTGACAGCAGCCAGTCATTACCTCTTTCTTAGCTTTTGATCTGCCCTCTTCTCCACGGCCTCGGGTTCTAGGGCTCCCTTTTTTCAAGTGTCCCTTTGTTTGTCTAGCTGGGGAGAGTGTGGGGCGGGGACAGTGTGGGCCAAGCTGCTGGAATTAGTTTGAACACAGACGGGTCTTGCGATTGTTTTGGGAGGACATTGGACAACAGCACCCAAGTATGACCCCCGCTTTATTCTTGCCGGTTCCTGATTCGTTCCCATTGTCCAATCGAATAGGAAGGAAATGAATATTTATAGGATATCTACTGTGAGATTAAATTCTCACACGGACTCGGAGAAATAGAGATGATTATCCCCAGTTTTAAATCTAGGGACACTGAGGCTTAGGGAAGTTAAGCAACCTGCCCAAGATTGACTAGTTAAGTAAATAGCAGACTTGGGATTTCATCTTCGGTCACATAGCTGTGTGTGCTTTGTGCTGAATCAGCTTTCCCTGCCAGTTTCCCTGTCTGCTGCTCACCCTCAAGAGCATTTTCTGGGGTCTTAGGAGCAGAGGGCATCTCACTATATCATTATTGCCACAATGAGTAAGAACTAATCTTTATTCATCACTTTTTATGTGCCAGGTACTATGGTAAGGAGCCTATGTGCTGTTTTTTTTTTTTGTTTGTTTTGTTTTACTTTTGTGCATTATGTTACTTAATGCTTATTTTTCCCGAAGAAGAAACTGAGGCATGGCTGTTCAGAGACCTTCCTGTGGTCATTTAGCTAGTAGGTGCTGAAGCAGGAAGTCACACCCCGGTCTGGAAGCTGAGCTTTTACTCACGGGGCGATGTTGGGGGGAGGCCTCTCCTTGGGCGGCGTATAAACATGGAACCGGAGGGGAGGACTTTGGAAGCTCCACCTTCAGATGCCATCAGTGCCCCGAAGGCAACAGGTCGGAGGATTTGGTGCTCCTTCTACACATTCTCCCAAAGCTCTGACCTTAGGGCAGGCGAGCGCAGGGAATTCTGGCTTCCTGTATTTCCTGTTTTATTCTTTGCAGGTTGGTGGTAAAGGAAGGGGTTTGATCTGGATGTGGGGTCTAGGGCCAGGAGAAGAGCTCTGTGTGGGTGACTGTTACTGGGGAGCAAATCCCATGGATCTAGTCTCCAAGGTCAGAGTAAGGGGGTTTATACTGAGTGACCTGCAGTTGGTCCCAGCAGTCATTCCTTCTTATCGAACGCGAGCTTGAAGCAAGGAGGCCATCTCTGTCCCACATGGTGCCGGTGGGGCTCTGGGTCGACAAGAGTTCTGTATTGGCTATTTTTTTTATACCATCTTAAGCCTTATAACCTTTTTCTTCTCCTTCTTATTTTTAGATATCCAGAGGTGCCTGGAAGAGAAGTAGGCGCTTTTCCTGAGTTATCCTGGCTCCCCAGCTTAGCCGCCCCCAAACTGGCTTCCCCTCTCCTTCTCATTCCCCTACTTCCCCTCTCCCTTCCCTATGTACCCAGCTGAACTGGGTGTAGGCCACACCTCTCCTCCCTCTTTTCTTCTCCTAGACATTCTTTGGCCAGGTCCTATTCTGTGCCCAAAGATACGGGGAGAAGGGTCTTTCTGACTCCACATTCTTGAGCAAAAGCTGAATAAGGAGCAGGGAGTGGGGGAGACCTGTCATGGAAGAGGGCTTCAGAGACCGGGCAGCTTTCATCCGTGGGGCCAAAGACATTGCCAAGGAAGTCAAGAAGCATGCAGCCAAGAAGGTGGGGAAGGGCCTGGACAGAGTCCAGGACGAATATTCCCGCAGATCCTACTCCCGCTTTGAGGAGGATGATGATGACGACGACTACCCTGCTCCAGCTGATGGCTATTACCGTGGGGAAGGGGCCCAGGAGGAGGAGGAAGGTGGCGTCTCCAGTGATGCCACGGAGGGCCACGATGAGGATGATGAGATCTATGAGGGGGAATATCAGGGCATCCCCCGGGCAGAGTCTGGGGGCAAAGGCGAGCAGATGGCAGATGGAGCACCCCTGGCTGGAGTGAGGGGAGGCTTGGATGATGGGGAGGGCCCGCCTGGGGGCCGGGGGGAGGCACAGCGGCGGAAAGATCGGGAAGAACTGGCCCAGCAGTATGAAACCATCCTCCGGGAGTGTGGCCACGGCCGCTTCCAGTGGACACTCTACTTCGTGCTTGGTCTGGCGCTGATGGCTGATGGTGTGGAGGTCTTTGTGGTGGGCTTCGTGCTGCCCAGCGCTGAGAAAGACATGTGCCTGTCTGACTCCAACAAAGGCATGCTGGGTAAGACACACTGGGGCCACTCCAGCCTCCATTCTGCTCCAAACTCTGTAAACGGGCTCCTCTGCACTTCCCCCTCACACACACCCTCCCGTGGGCTCGGGTCACAGTGAGGTTGTTTGTGCAAGGAGGGCCTCGGGGAGGACAGCTGGGCTGGGGCTTGGGCCGGTGGTTGGGAGGTGGCCATAGTGGGAGGGACCCTATTTAATGTCTCTTCAGAGCCTCTCCTCTTGCTCTCCTGCCCCCTTTCCCTGATTGCGGCAACAAAAAGTCAGTATTCAAACTCCCTAGGTGATACGGGAAGGATCAGTTTGGGGTGGTGGGAGTAGGGGAAGAATCCTAGGCCTGCCTCCAGCCAGAGAAGCTCTTGGTCAGCCTTGGGAGTCAGGGGCCAGTGGGTGGTCTCTCCTGATGGGGACCGCGAGGAAGGGAACTCCCAGACTCACTCAGAAAGGGTCTCAGTCTTGCTCCGCCACCAAGTTACCATGAGCTATTTATTGGGCAGGTTCCTTTTCCCCTGCCCTGCTTCGGCCTGGGTAAAATGTAGAGTCTGGAGTAGATGATTTTTAAGATCGATTCCAATTCTGAATTTATGAATGAAGTAAGAAACAGGAGCGTTTTCGGGCCAGAAGTGTTGGCATTACAAGGATTTTGTGGGTGGAGTACAGGACTGGAGCTCTTTTCCCAGGGAACATGAGAGAGACCTGCTAATTTGAGGGCCTCAAGGCAGAGAGGATGGAGGGGTTCCTGGGCGGGTTGAGGAATTCATTCCTCATTCCAGGCAAGCCAGAGATGGGGGTATTGTGTGTCTGTGTGATAGCAAGAGAGAGAGATAAGTAAGAGTGAGCAAGAGAGAGTGAGGGGAGAGAAAAGAGAATTCTGGGTTTCTCCTGTAGCTGTATTCCTGCCTTTGAACCACTGGCCTGCAGAGATGGCCTTCCCATCTTTGCTTCCACAATTCATCTTCTCTCACCTGCTCTCACCTCTGGGTGGATTTAGCTTTTAGAAGACCTTCGAGTCCTTGATCTATTCGGCTGCAGTTTCAGATCATTTAATGTTCAGTGAATGGAAAAACTGAGTGGGTCTATAGACTCATACCCTTCCTGCCTCTTCCTCCTTCCAGGCCTCATCGTCTACCTGGGCATGATGGTGGGAGCCTTCCTCTGGGGCGGTCTGGCTGACCGGCTGGGTCGGAGACAGTGTCTGCTCATCTCTCTCTCAGTCAACAGCGTCTTCGCCTTTTTCTCATCTTTTGTTCAGGGTTATGGCACTTTCCTCTTCTGCCGCCTCCTTTCTGGGGTTGGGTGAGTGTCCACCTCCTCAGCCCCTGGAGGGCAGGACGATGCTGTGGTCACTGTTATATCTCTGGGGCCCAGCACAGTGCCAGGCACACCAGCAGCACTTTAAGTACTAGTATGTATGAGTTGGATGAATGGATTCCTTTCTCCTCCCACCATCTTTAGGCCAGCTTCTCCCTGTCCAGGACCTGCCTACCGTCTGTCCGGAATGCCATTCCATGCCTGTCCCATTCCTGAGCCTTCCACCCCGCCCTTTAGTTCCATTCTGAGCCTGGCTCCATGACGAGGCCTAGTGGTCTCATCCTCACATCTGGTTATCTGTGGACCCTCGAGTTATTCCCTTCCCAGAGCCGGCATCTTTCCTGCATTTGACAACCTGAACTCTGAAACCTTGACCCAGCCTATTCCCGCACTTTTACCTGCATGTATTTTCTCCTCGTTTCCAAGCTATTTTCTGGTCTGCTCCCTCATACCTGCTCTCAGACTCTTCTTTGACTTTTTTTGGGGGGGGAGGGGGGACTTTCCCTTTTTCTGTAATCATCTTCCCTTCCTTTCAACTCTGTAGTATCTTCAAGATTCAATGTTTGTCCCTTCCCTTTCCCTGAGACCTGCTAGCCTTCTACCTGCTGGCTTCCCACCTTTCCTGCTGCTTGGTTCCCAGGGTCCCATGGATGGGTGCTTGATGGATGGTGGTGAGGGAGTTTGAAGGGCTCTAGGTGTGAGAAGGAGTCTCTTTAGAAGGGTCTGGATGATGGACAGGACTGGGTGATGCAGAGCACTGGGGCAGGAGATAAGGAATAGGGCCCTTTCCAACGCTGAATTCTTGCAATGCCCTCCAGGATTGGAGGGTCCATCCCCATCGTCTTCTCCTATTTCTCGGAGTTCCTGGCCCAGGAGAAACGCGGGGAGCATTTGAGTTGGCTCTGCATGTTCTGGATGATTGGTGGAGTCTACGCAGCGGCTATGGCCTGGGCCATCATCCCCCACTATGGTGAGCAGCCCGCAGGGAGTGCACCCCAGATGTCTCCCTCCTCTCCTGTGCTCCCTGTGGTGGGCACCCCCAGCCAATGGCCTCTCTGCTGAATCTATGATTGTCCCTGCCAGGGTGGAGTTTCCAGATGGGGTCTGCTTACCAGTTCCACAGCTGGAGGGTCTTTGTCCTCGTCTGCGCCTTTCCTTCTGTGTTTGCCATCGGGGCTCTGACCACCCAGCCTGAGAGTCCCCGCTTCTTCCTGGAGGTGACTGGGCTGGGGCTGGGCTGGGGGTAGGGCAGCGGGGGCTCCTGTGTTCAAACACCACTGTGGGTTTGGTTTGATCCTATATAGCTGCCTGCCTTCCTCACAGGGTCCTTGCTCTGTTGGGTGTTATCTTCCTTCCTTTGTATGGAATGCATCTCTAGGAGGGTTCTGTGGGTGGAGAAGCCAGGGGACCTGTTCAACCATGGGTGGTTTAACATTTTACAGGCAGAGGCCCTGGCCCTCACTTCACAGCTCCAGAAAAGTTCTATTCCCTCTCCCCCTCCCCAGTTCTCCCCTCCAACTATATCTTGGTCCAACAGGTTTAGGACTGTCTGACTACATGCTTGCCCATCATCACCATTTGCTTGTTTTGTTTCCTTTTTTACCATTTTACCAAGGGATCCCTAGGATCTATGCTTGTATCTATCTCCTGGACTCCCTGACTGTTGCCCAAGTCTGATTATGTCTTGCTTGGGGTCCTTTTAGAGTGGGCGATGGACCCACCCATAGGTCAGGGGTTGGGGGTGGGGACGTTTTCGTGTTCTATGACTCCAGAAGCCAGGTTGGGAGGAGGGGCGTCTACAACCCAGGGTCAGGGAGGGGCTAACCTGGATACGGGGATTCTGTCGGCTCTAGAATGGGAAGCACGATGAGGCCTGGATGGTGCTGAAGCAAGTTCATGACACCAACATGCGAGCCAAGGGACATCCTGAGCGAGTCTTCTCAGTAAGGCACCGTCCTACCCTCCAGTCCTCCAAGCTGCTGCACCCCAACCCCCTCCTGGCCCCTCTCTGGGTACCCCAACCTTCCGAGGCATCTCTGACAACACTCTCTCAATGACATCTCTTAGGGTATCCTATCCACCCCTTCCTCCCATTTCGATAGTGTGGGAGAAACTGAGACACCTGGAAGGAATTGGGAAATGCAGATAGGTGACTGCTCGCGCCTTCTCTCGACCCCAGGTGACCCACATTAAGACGATTCATCAGGAGGATGAGTTGATTGAAATCCAGTCAGACACAGGGACCTGGTACCAGCGCTGGGGGGTCCGGGCATCGAACCTGGGGGGACAGGTAATAAGGGATTGTATGGTGGAGAGAGAGAGAAGGAAGTGGGAGGAGTGGAGAGGAAGGCAGTGTGTGGGGTGATAGGTAAACTGAAGGGAGGTGGTAGGGTAGAGACATGGGGATATGGGGGTGTTAGAAGTTAGTGCGGCCACTGTCTGACTTAGTTCTATTTCGCTTAGGTTTGGGGGAATTTCCTCTCCTGTTTCGGTCCAGAATATCGGCGCATCACTCTGATGATGATGGGTGTGTGGTTCACCATGTCCTTCAGGTGAGAAGGTGGGTGGGGTAGATGGTATGTAGTGGGTGTGATGACGTGTGGGTTGGGAGAGAGGTGGAGAAAATGGAAATGAAGGGGGCAAATAATGAGGGAAGGTGCTGTTCAGATCCCTTCTGATCCTTCACCTTGCTCCTCTACTCCATTCATTAATCCAACACACTGTATTATAGGCTGGACAGTATTAAGTTTCTATTCTGTGTCAGGTACTGTGCTGGGCTGAAATAAATGTAGTCCCAGTCCTCACAGAGTTTACATCTTGGGCAGGGAGCTAGACAAAACTAGCATAAGGCAGTGTGATGAGTACCACATGGGGCAGGGGCGGGGGGTGGAGGGGGAAGTACAAGATGTTCTGGGAGCACAGGAGAGGGGTTTCCCAGTCCAGATGTGAGTTCTGGAGGATGAATGGGAGTTAGGCTGAGGGTGGGTTAGGGAGGATGTTTTAGGCAGAGGGAAGAGCAAATGCCTGGAAGATAACATGGTGGGAGGGTTAGAAGAACCACTACAATTGGTGAAGGGAGGAGTGATGAGAGGTAAGACCGGAGAGGTGAGCAAGGTCCTGACATGGGCTGATGGTCCTCGATCTCCCCCTCATTCTGGAATGCCTGGTTCCAATCCCTGAGCCCTGTCTGATTCCATCGCCCTTGACTCTTCAGTTACTATGGCCTGACTGTCTGGTTTCCCGACACGATCCGCCATCTCCAGGCGGTGGACTACGCCGCCCGCACCAAAGTGTTCCCTGGGGAGCGCGTAGAGCATGTGACTTTTAACTTCACCCTGGAGAATCAGATCCACCGAGGGGGACAGTACTTCAATGACAAGTATGTGGGGACCTTTACACTGCACTCTTGTCCCTCTTCCCCTTGTCTCTTTTATGAATCTGGGCGTTTTGAGACACGTAGTTTTGGGGCAAAGATCTGTGGTTTCTCCTCAATGCCTCAGCTTCCCGTTACTTCACGAAGGGAATGAGCCTTGGAGGAGGGGATGAGGAGGAGGGGGAGTGCCTCTCACCAGCCTGTCTTCCAGGTTCATTGGGCTGCGTCTGAAGTCAGTGACCTTTGAGGATTCCCTGTTTGAGGAGTGTTATTTCGAGGATGTCACATCCAGCAACACGTTTTTCCGCAACTGCACATTCATCAACACCGTGTTCTATAACACTGGTAAGGTGGAGTGGCCGGTGGCTGTCAGACCAAAGGGTTGGGTGCACTGGAGGAGGGGGTCCCTAGCTCAGGTTCTCAAGCTGAGCTCTCTGGAGCCTTGAAGGAAGGATGGGGCACATTAACTACCACCAATAATTCCAAAACTCTAATGGAAATTGAACATTTTCCTGTGATAGTTAGTCTATATGACAAAAATACCAAATTTCTTTGCCTTTGCCTAGAATTAAAACAATTCAATGTGGCCGTAATAATGCCCTTTTGAGGAGGACAAAAATCGTTCAAAACAGGGCTCTTGGGAAAAATAAAAACAAAAGAGATATTTGGTGAGGAAAGGTTGGAAATTATTGCATCAGTCCGTTTCTTTAACAGTGATTCTCAAACTATATGCACATGAAATGCTGGGATTGTTAGACTGCGGTTTCCCACCTCTAAATGGAGTACTGGGTGAGCTTTTCCCACTTTGCAGGAAAAGATAATGGATAGGACTTTCAATGGTCTTACATTCCCCCCCCCCCCCCCCCCAGTATTTTTTTGCCACTGCTAATAGCAAGGCGGACAAAAAGAATCAATAGGAAGCAGATTATTTTTCATTTTTTATAAGAGAACATTTATTTGGAAAATCACAGAGGTAGAAGCAATTCCTAGAAGAAATGGGCTTAGGAAACAAGTTACAGAGGCAAAGGAAGGGCCCTGGGAGCTTGGGAGTGAGGAGGGTAAAGGTGATGTGTCTGAGGGGGGAGGGGGAGGGGGGAGGGGAGAGAGGAGGGAAAAGGTGTAGACAGGGGAAGCCGATTATTGATTAAGAAACTTGGAAACAGATAGTCGCAGTGTTTCATGTAATAGACTACGGACATTTTCTGCTATAAAGATGTCTAAAAAAAAAAAAAAAAAAAAGATTTCTAGTTCCTATGGTGATGTTGTTTGATGTTTTGCAATAAGTGCCAAACTCCACAAAGGCAGAGCCCGAGCCTGAGCCACAGCAGCAGCAGCCTCCTTCTCCCATTTGACATGACTGCCTGCCTGTCTTGACCCTCACCCCCAGACCTGTTTGAGTACAAGTTTGTGAACAGCCATCTGGTGAACAGCACGTTCCTGCACAACAAGGAGGGCTGCCCGTTAGATGTGACGGGGACGGGAGAAGGGGCCTACATGGTGTACTTCGTCAGCTTCTTGGGAACGCTGGCTGTGCTTCCGGGGAATATCGTGTCTGCCCTGCTCATGGACAAGATCGGGAGGCTCCGAATGCTTGGTACGGGGGGTGGGGGGGGGGGTGGGGGGCTGGGCGGTGGTGTCAGAACTGCTTAGGGTGCTGCGGGGCGGAGAGTGTCAACAGGCTTCTCACCTTAGCCAGAGGAGGTTCTCTCTCATGTCTTCTGCTTGGTTGGGGGGGTGCGGGGGGGGTGGCTGCAGGGTGGGGTGGGGCCCGGCCTGGCCCGGAAGCTTCTCCGCTGAGTAAAGGCAGTGGACGGGATAGCAAGTGCACAGGCTTTGAGGTTATAGGTTTTGAATCTCAGCTCCACCACTAACCTCTGCGAGCCCAGTTGTATCCTCTGGGAAATGGGGGTGATGCCAGAACCTGCTTCATAGGGTTGATATATCAGACCAGAGCACGTAGGGCATCAGGTCGTTGGGCCCACAGCTGGCATGGAGAAGTGGTTGGTACTGACATGATTAAGGAGACAATGGTGAGGGAGGCTGGGAATGAGTGAAAAGCCTTCCTTTTCGGGAACCTTGGAAAAAGTCTCATCTTGGGCTGCACTCAACACCAGTGGACGGGACGGGGTGGGCAGTGGATGGGTGCCATTGTGGCCAGGCTCACGCTGCTCTCCTTTCCGGTTCCAGCTGGCTCCAGTGTGATGTCCTGCATCTCCTGCTTCTTCCTGTCTTTTGGGAACAGTGAGTCAGCTATGATCGCTCTGCTCTGCCTTTTTGGGGGGGTCAGCATCGCATCCTGGAACGCGCTGGACGTGTTGACTGTTGAACTCTACCCCTCGGACAAGAGGTAGTTGGAATGTGGTGGGGGCAGGACAGCTGTGTGAGGGCATGGAAGGTGGGGGAGAAGTGGGGCGAGGAAGAGGGGTTGAATGGAAAAAGCATCTTTCGGGGGTAAAAGGATATACGTTTCCATTGAGTTTCTCCTCTAAGAGCTGGTTAGCTTTGAATTCACTCCTTGAAATCGTAATGATTAACCTAACTTTCCGTCTCCTTACCCCTCGCCTCCCAATTTACCTATATTCCCTGCTGTGCGTCCCTCACCTCTCTGACCTCTGTCCTTCCTCTCCCTCCTGGACACTGCCTGCCATCTCTCCTTTACTTCCTCATGCCTACTCTGCCCCCACCAACCCTCCCTGCCTCTTTCTTTGTCTCCCTCCTGGTCTGGTCCATTCCGTGCTGCCCGGGGGGACCCCCGAACAGGACCACAGCCTTCGGCTTCCTGAACGCCCTGTGTAAGCTGGCCGCCGTGCTGGGGATCAGCATCTTCACGTCCTTTGTGGGAATCACCAAGGCTGCCCCCATCCTCTTTGCCTCTGCTGCCCTTGCCCTTGGTAGCTCTCTGGCCCTGAAGCTGCCTGAGACCCGGGGGCAGGTGCTGCAGTGAGGGGCTCTCTGGGACCTTGGGGGTGGCAGGCACACTGTGAGACCAACTTCCTCCCTTCCCCTGCCCGGCCATCCTGGTCCCGAGCCCTCCCTCCCCATGCCCATGTTTGGTGTCTTAGCCTTGTGTATGTGTGCGTGTGCATGTGTGTGACCCCGTGGGCAAACACTATAGGGAAGGCTCCTTCATCCCAGTTTTGGGATGCAGCTCTACTCCCCACTTCCTACCACCCTTGACTTTGCACAAGAGAAGGCTTGGCCCCACTCTTCTCCCCGTTGTGAGTGAGGGGGGTTGGGGGGGCCTTTGCTCTTCCTAGCTCCAGGGTCTCCAGAACAGGCTCCTGCCTTCCCCCTCATTTCCTCGGCCCATGCCCTGGTGAAATCATGGACGCGTGGTTATGCTGGGGGCTGCGGCTTGGTGTATAGACCACGGACCAAAAGAACTTCAATTTAAGAGTCAGAAGGGCCTCGAGTGCTCTCTCATGCCTCCTGTTGGATGCTGGGGGAGTAGCAATAAACCTCAGACCCCTAGCCTCTACTTCCCCCTCAACATAGGCTGTAAGAAGCCTGAATTTTATGAAATTAGCTTTCTGATTCTTATTTATGTATTAAGTTCTGAAGCAGCTCAGCAGGACTATGTGTGTGTGTGTGACTGCGTGTGTACACTGCGTGTGTGTATGTGCCATGGGGTGGGGTGTCACTATACTGTCCTACAATACAAGCCAAGGGTAATTTCAGCAGACACACACAACCCTGCCTTCCGTAGCACCTCCCCTAATCTCATTTCTGTGCCAGGCCTGGGAGGGAGGGGCCCGAGGCCAGGCTGGGATGAGTACCAGACCAGTCCCGGGAGATCTGAGGGTCCCTTCCTTCCTCTCAAGGAGCACAGGCCTCTGGAGTGAGAGGCTCTACTCACTATAGCACAGATTGTTACAGCACAGCTGCCCTCCCATCCCCAGCCGATCCCTTCAGCCGGGGATCAGGGGAGGGGAAGAAACCAGGCATAAGGTCAAACCAGCAGATCAAAAAGCACAAGGAGCAGGGGCCTGGCCAGCAATTCCTCTAAAGTGGAAAGAGGGTGGGTAGTAGCAAGCCAGGGACCCCCCAATGCAGGGACCAGAGCCTCAGTTTCCCCATCTCAGCCTTTCCACACAATAGCCCCTGTAGGTTAAGCTGCCCCTGCTCCACCCCTTTGTGTGGCTGCTTTTTTTGGTGCCCCCCTCCCCACCAGTGTAGCTGTGATGTGTTGTAGTTTTTAGCTGTTTGTAAAATGTTAAGTTAAAAGGAAAAAAGTAAAAACAACAACAACAAAAAGAAAATCCAGACTCATCCTTCTCATGCTGCATCTGGTGCCCCCACCTCTGTGGTCACTCCCCCCCATTTTGTAACGCTGAACGAGGTGGTGACTGTTGAACTCTTTGTGCTCAAAGGACTGCCTTCTCCTCCAGTGCCCAGTGTACGAGTGTGTGCCCTTCCTTCACCCTTCACTTGCTGGATGCAGCCCTCTCTCCTGCACCCCCTGGAGGGACCCATCCATCTCCCTTGTTCTCCTGGGGAACCCAAAACCCAACTCTATTGATGTGAAAAATGAGATGAAAAATATTGATGAAAAATAAAAAGAAAACAACCAATCCTTAAAATCCAAAATGACTATGTCTGCTTCCTTGCCTCTCTGTTCTGCCTGCTGGAAGGGACGATGGTGAGATGGGAAAACTCCTCTCTCCAAAATGAAAGCCAGAAGAACATGAGGTATCACACTCGTTTCCTCAATTGGCCTCTCTATTCTGATTTTTCCATTTCTACAGATGGAGGGCCCTCTCCGTCTCCCAGATTTGAAGACTTGGGGTAATGTCCTACAACTCAATAGCAAAAAAAAATTTAACAATCTGACTTAAAAAATGAGCTAAGGACTTGAACAAATATTTCTCCAAAGAAGACATACGAATGGCCAACAGGTATATGAAAAAATGCTCAATGTAAGTAATCATCAGGGAAATGCAAATCAAAACCACCAGATAACACCTCATACCTATCAGATGGCTATTACCAAAAACTCCCCAAAAGACAGAAAGTGTTGGCAAAGATGTAGAGAAATTGGAATCCTTGCACATTTTTGGTGGTGATGCAAGCTGGTGCTGCTATGGAAAATATGGAGGTTCCTAAAAAAAATTAAATATAGAGCTACCATATAACGCAGCAGTCCCACTTCAGGGTACTTAACTGAAAGAACTGAAATCAGAATCTGGGAGCACTATTTACAACAGCTAAGATGTGGAAACAACCTAAATGCCCGCTAACAGATAAGTGGATAAAGAAAATGCGAGGTTTACATCCTGTGCTGGCCAATTGGTCCCTGCCCGGTCTAGTTTCTATGCCTTCGTGGGGGCTCTTCCCCTTGCCTGCAACACCTTTCCTTTCCGTGCTTTTCTTTAAATATCCAACTACGTCACTTCCCCCATGAAGCCCTCCCTAACTACCCTGCGCTTCGGGTATCTTTCTTCTCTCAAGAACATCTGTGGCACCGATTCAATGTGCAATTAACAACACAGCAACACACCTCCTAGGATACTTTCTCTTTTAATGTATAGGATTATTTCTGCTCATCAGATCTGTAGTTCCTTAGTCACAGTTTAACATAAAGCGACCGGGCAGCTTCTCCTGAAGAGTCCAGGGCAAAAGCAGTCATGAGTGATTCTGCTCTCTCCTTGGGTTAGCTTTGATCTGAAAGGAGGTGCTGCCTCCAGAGGGCAATGTACGGGCGGGTTGTCTGAGGGGCCGGCGACCCTCCTCCCTTACAAATACTGGACTGGACTGAAGGAAAGAAGGCCCCCGTAGCTTACTCTCACCCACCCCATTCAGATCCCGGCCCTCGCTTTCTGGGGCTCAGGGGATTCCTCGAGTTTTCTTGCTCCCACCCAGGCAGGGGGGGCTCACGTCCAGCTGAGGGTTCTCTCTCCACTGGGCAGGGGTCCGCGCCTGTATGGCCAGCGCATGGACGGGCCCGGCGAGCTCCTCGGCCAGAGCAGCGTGGACCAGCCGGTGCCGCTGCAGGGGGCTCAGCCCCTCGAAGCGAGAGCTCACCACCGCCACGCGGAAGTGTGTCTCGCTGCCCGGTGGGACCGCGTGGCCGCCGCTCTCGTTACGCAGTTCCAGTACTTCCGGGTTCAGGGCCTGCTCCAACTTCGTGCGGATGACGGCTTCGACGGGACCTACGGCCCCGGGTCCCGCGCTGCTGCGGGACAGACAGACGCGGCCGGCCATGGAGAACAGGCGCCTGACCAGCTGTCCACTCAGCATCCGTCACCCTGGAGACAAAGGCCACAGCAGGGCGGGTCAGGGCTCCCGCCCGAGGAGAGCCGCATCCCTCCACCCTCCCACCCGCACCCGCACCCCCACCCCCACCGGCCCGAGCCCACCGCCCGCAGCTGCAGGAAACCCGCCTGGAGGCCCGGCCCCGAGGCCCCGCCCCTTTCCTGTGGGTGACGTCGGGGGTTTGGCGGTGGTCGGCCACGCGAGGATTAGAGGAGGCCCGCGCGCCAGGTACGTTCGTTCATTCGGGGGTTAACAGGACTGGGACGGAGGTTGCCAAAGCCGGTATGTGCAACGCCGGGCTTTCGGCTGGGCCAGCGTCCCCTCTGCACCCTAGGCTGGGCCCTTTCTACCTTCCGCTCAGCCTTGGCTACAGCAGTTTCGGTTCAGAGACCCGAGTCCTGGCGTTCTAGGCTTCCTCTGGTCCTGAGTGAGGCACGCTGGGAAATGGAGTCCTCACTGCGCGATAGTGGACCAGGCCGGTGCTACGTGATGCCCCGAGGGCTCACGGGAATTGTAGTCTGATTCCCCAGACTCGTGAGGTCATCGGAGGTTCTTCAGCAGAGGAATGCAACCCCCTTCCACCAAGAACAAAAGCAAACAAACAAACAATCCAATAAAAATCAAGAAATCCCTGCTCAGTTGGGATTGGAATTATTCAATACATTTTATTGCCAAACATGTAGCCCAACTCCTTGATTTTACGTACAAGAAAAGAGAACTCCCATTTATTGGACACATAATTATTGTCCTCCAGAACAGTTAGGCAGGTTGTGGAACAAAGCAGACCCTGTTCTCAAGGAGTTTACAGAACACTGGGGAAGATGGACAAGCGAGCGGACAATTGCTAACTGTCATAATGCCAACGAGGCATGCCATCCAGACTTAGGGGCACTGAGAAAACTTTGAATGATGAGGGAATTAACCCTGTGGAAAGAGAAATCTAGGCAGAGGGAATGTGTTCACTACATTCTAGATCAGTGATGGCGAACCTTTTGAGCTCGGCGTGTCAGCATTTTGAAAAACCCTAACTTAACTCTGGTGCCGTGTCACATACAGAAATTTTTTGATATTTGCAACCATAGTCAAACAAAGACTTATATTTTTGATATTTATTTTATATATTTAAATGCCATTTAACAAAGAAAAATCAACCAAAAAAATGAGTTCGCGTGTCACCTCTGACAGGCGTGTCGTAGGTTCACCATCACTGTTCTAGATGCTGTGGCATACTTGGGTGTTCAATAAAATTTACTGAATGGATGAGTGAAATAATGTATGAATAGAGAAGGCTGACATTATTATTCCTCTTGCAAAGATAAAGCATTGCAAGGGGCAAGCTCTATAGGGCCACCTAGAGTTTTTATTTCTAGTAAAAACAATCATAATAATACCTACCATTTAGTGAAGGTTTATCATGGCCACATTAAGATTTTTAGAGGCTTTAAGCACCTAGATATTATGGTGGTCACCTTATGTGTAATGAAAACAAAACAACAGTAAACACTAATCTGTAACATGAGGGTTGGGATGGCCAACAAAATACTCATCCTTCCCCCACCATGATTACTTCAATATTTGTTCACTAGAAAAAAATTAATTTGTGCTTATTGGCATATGATTTTCACATGGGGAATTTATAAATCTTAAGTGTACCGCTTAAATTTATACGTAAATACACACATATCAAGGTACAGAAAATTTCCAGCACCTTGGAAGGCTCTGGGAAGTCAATATCATCCTGTCATAGTAGTTGTTAGTTTAACCCCTCTCTCGCCATAGACTAGTTTTGTCGGTTTTTGAAAGTCATGTAAATAGAATCACATAGTACGAATTCATTTGTGTTGTTTTTTTGCTCAACATTGTCTGTTAGATTCATCTATGTGTGTGGCAGTGATTTAATTTGTTAATTTTTATTGTTGTGTAGTATTGCAGTTCTATGAATATACTTGTACATGCTTGTACATTCTTGTACATGCTTTTTGTTGGATGCAAACGTTCATTTCTGTTTGGCATTATCCAGGGTGGAATTGTTGGGTCATAGGATAAATCCAGTGTTTATTTGTTTTTAAAATATATGTTTTTGTTGATTACAGAGAGGGAGGGAAAGGAAGAGAGAGATAGAAACATCAATGATGAGCGAGACTCATTGATCAGCTGCCTCCTCCATGCCCTCTACAGGGGATTGAGCCCACAACCGGGGTATGTGCTGTGATGGGGAATAGAACTGTGATTTCCTGGTTCATATAGGTCAATGCTCAATCACTGAGCCACACTGGCCAGGCTCCAGTGTTTATTTTTGAAATTCCAAATTCATTGGAAGAATTTTCAGGATGCCCCTGCTTTGTTGGTGCCAGGTCTGTTCCTAACCGGGTCAGGCTGTAGAATTTGGGCTATTAACCAGTAAGCTATTCTTCCTCCTAATCCAGCACTGAGCCTCTCAGGCTCTAGGCTCTGCATCAGGTTCTTTACACTTATTGTAATTTATTCTAACCACTCTGTTATGGTAGGTACTAGTATATATTATTTTCAGTTAATTGACAGGCTCCTATTATATCTTCCATCACTCTGGCCACTACACTCTATTATTTATAGTGGGCATTTGGAGCGTGGTTGTTGACTAAAGAGAACTATTTTAGAAATGATGACACCAATTCTCTGAGTATTGTTTTATATAATCGTGCCAAAAACATTTAACTACCCTATTAAGGGTCAGGTAGAGGGAATTAAGGACCCCCGATTCAAAGATCAAGACATGGTCTCTCCCTTGAGGTGGTCATGGAAAGGAAATGAGACCAGTGTCAAAGCACAGAACAGAGTGGTGCCGTCACCAGGATGTGAACAAAGAGATGAGGGTATACTGAGGCTGTGTGTGTAGGAGTAGGAAAGGCCTCACGAAGGAAGAGGTGATAATATCTGGGCTGAAACTGGGGGATGGGGAGGATTTTGCAGGTCAAGAGGATGAAGCATTCTAGCCAGAGGAAGCTATGGACAATGGCAGTGGAAAGGCCTTGCTGCTCTGAATGTGACCAGCTCAGTACGTAGGAGGCTGGGTGGTGGTGGGGTGAGGCGGAGGGAAAGGTGAAGGGAGAGGACTATGGTTGAATGGTGGGATGGAGCTAAAGTGCAAAATAAATGTTTGATTAACTAGATTGCTTGGGAGGGAACTCAGCTGCCGTTGATTCGAAATCCCAGAGGTGCTAAGGAAACAAGATCCGGCCTGTTTGTCTGTGATGCTGTACTACTTTTATAAATGGCCTGCTCTGTTTTATTTTTTAATAGCTCTTGTAAGGATGTTGGGAAAGGACCTCTGGGGAGCAATAGATGATAATTGAGCCTGGGATAATTTGAAGGATATTGGCCTATCTAGACTTATCTAATACAGTTTTATAGCTGGATGGAATCTGAAGTATTGTTTATCTCTCACTCTAACAGAGGAAGAAAGCAGTGCTGGGTAGGTGAAGTAGTCCCTTAGCCTAACATCTAGTTAGTGAAGCAGTGTGAATGAAGTGGTAAAGAGCACAGTCTTTGACTCAGGCAGACCTAGGTTCTAATCATGTCTTAGTAAGTGGCTGTGTGATTTATGGCAAGTCCTTTAACTCCTTATTTGTGAAATAAACAATTATATATACTTCCTAGGTAGGTCCCAGCATAGGATTTTTCACAAAATAAGAGTTAAGTATAATCTCTTTTCCTTTTTCCCTATCAGCACAGGGTCACTGTGATAGAAGTAAAAAAAAACACACACAAAAAACACACATCAGAACTCAGAGAGGGGAAGTCAGTTTGTCTCCCAATCAGGGCCTTTCTGGGTGCCGGAGTTGTGTGTGGGGGAGTCCCCACTATCTGAAAATTTGAAACTATGAGAACTTCTAGAGTTGATTAGCTCTTTGGGGAGAGACTCACACTAACAAAATACATAAGAAATTTATGACTGTTCAATATGCAAATGTAACTTCTAGAGATAGATGTATTTTCCCATAACTGGCTCTCCCATTCTCAGCCTCCTATTTTCATCTTCAAATAGACTAATCAGAAAATTGTTAATTGAGCACGGAATCTGAGCTAAGAGTTAGATAGAGTTCAGAAATATTTCATCCTTTCACAACTAGGGTCCCTTCTGTAACAGCCCAAGCCTTTGTGTCTAGCAGACATATACTCAGAAACAACCATTTCTACTGTAATTGCCCTGTTTTGACTCTTGGTGGGCCAGATCTTCCTATTACCACATGCATCTTCTGAAATGATGTAATGGATTGGGTTAGAATTATCTTCAGTTATATTCTGTTATTGAGGAAATAGTCCCATCACATTTAATTGAATTTGGTGTTTCACAGATATATACCAGCATTCTTACCAGAGGGAATCTCTATAGATAGCCAATATTAGCTAATTTAACTTCCAGAGTTCAGAATTCTTCCATTTTCTAGAGGCATCTTATTACAGAGTTCTTTGTACTAGTCTGTATTCTGTATACCCATAGCCTGATAGGTAGCATGTACTCTATAAATATTGGTTGAATAAAGGTGAAGATAAAATAGAACATCAGAAAAGGTCTCAAGGAATAGAATTTGTTGATTCTTTTTTCTAGAGCAGCGGTTCTTAACCTGTGGGTCGTGACCCGTTTGGGGGTCAAACGACCCTTTCACAGGGGTCGCCTAAGACCATCGGAAAACATATATAATTACATATTGTTTTTGTGATTAATCACTATGCTTGAATTATGTTAATTAAAGCATAATTAATCACTATGCTTTAATTATGTTCAATTTGTAACAATGAAAATACATCCTGCATATCAGATATTTACATTACAATTCATAACAGTAGCAAAATTACAGTTATGAAGTAGCAACAAAAATAATTTTATGATTGGGGGTCACCACATCATGAGGAACTGTCGCGGCATTAGGAAGGTTGAGAACCACTGCTCTAGAGCATTCTATCTTATGTCCTGATGGGATACTCAGGAAAAGGTGAAAATGGTGTGCAGGATGTAGAACTCCCAGAGATGGGGAACTGAGGAGGAAGAAACAGAACTTTCAGGAAAGATTTTTTATAAAAGACAGATGGAGGACTAGGAATCTACAAATGAATCTGTAGGGGCTGCTGCTGATCTCAGAGAGGATAATGAGCATTCAAGAGTAGTGTGGAGGGAAAGGCTGAAGAGATGTCAAGGAAGTAGCAGGATATGCCGTTGAGATGCAGGGAGGAGTAGATTCTGGCTTACGTGCCTGCAAGATTGTTGGTGCAATTCAGGAAAACAACAGAGAAGAGGGTGAGGGTAGGCATTTGTACAGGTGCAGTATTTGGAACAAATAGGTTGAAATATCCAGTGAGCAGTTTGGTATAAGGCTTGGAGTTCCTGCAACAAATTTGGATGTTCATCGAAAGCATGGAGATGGGTAAGACTTCGGGACGAGTGAACAATGGAAAGGGTGGGGAGGGAGGCAGAGCCTGGATGCACACCCCGATTCAGGGCTGGGCAGAGGAACAGATGCAGGATAAAGAAAGCCGGAGGACATGTTGAAAGCCCAGGGAGCAAGTTTGAAGGTGGTATCGGACGCCGCCTGAAGGTCATGAGGAGGAAGATCAATCCGTTGTAGCCCTGAGTCACTGCGGATTCCGCGCAGCGGAGGACGGTGGGGGCGGGTCAAGCCACATTGCTAACAGGGACTCAATTGGAGAAAGGAAGCCGCCCTAGTACATTTTCTTTTCTTTTTTTTAGTATATATTCTTTAGGGGAGTTTGGCACTGAGGAGACAGAATCGGCAGGACTTTGAGGGTAAGTTAGGGCTCAAGGAGATAAAAGGCTTCATAATCCCGTGCCCCTGAGTGGGAGTAAATGCTTGAGGCCCCCCCGCAGTCGTTTTGGGGTCCTTCTTGGGATTTCCCTTTCAGCTCTAAACAAACAAACCTGCGGAAAACTACCATCATTGTTTTTTTTTTTGCCACCATTTATTTACCTAAACTGGAGAAAGTGCCACTCGGAAAAACAAGACAACACTTTATTTGAAAACCTTGTCTCTTTAAAAATCCAGGCATGCAAACCAGGGACTTTAATATCATCCACAGCGATTGGTAGGTAGTGGCGAAGCCCGTCATTTCCTGTTAGTGCCGGACGCGACCGGAAGGTCTGCTTTCTCTGCTTTCCTACTGGCTGTTTGATAGGCCCCCGTCTTTGCCAATCAAACTTCCTCCCTTCACCCCCTCCCGACAGCTCTTATAAATTAAATCAAATTGGTAATTCTTTCCACATCCTTTTCATGGTAAAACAGTCTTGCTGGTTTTTTTTTTTTTCTTTTTTGGCCGTGATGTCCGGACGCGGAAAACAGGGAGGCAAGGCCCGCGCTAAGGCCAAGTCGCGCTCGTCCCGCGCGGGCCTGCAGTTCCCGGTGGGCCGCGTGCACCGGCTGCTGCGCAAGGGCAACTACGCCGAGCGGGTGGGGGCCGGCGCGCCGGTGTACATGGCGGCGGTGCTGGAGTATCTGACCGCCGAGATCCTGGAGCTGGCGGGCAACGCGGCCCGAGACAACAAGAAGACGCGCATCATCCCCCGCCATTTGCAACTGGCCGTGAGAAATGACGAAGAGCTCAACAAGTTACTTGGGGGTGTTACCATTGCCCAGGGCGGTGTCTTACCCAATATCCAGGCCGTCTTGTTGCCCAAGAAAACGGAGAGTCATAAGCCTGGCAAAAACAAGTAATTAAAACGCTTGACACAACCCGTCCCACTCCCCCACCCCCCCGCCAAAGGCTCTTTTGAGAGCCAACAAAGTGTCAAATCAAGGGCTGACCACAAAACAGCGCATTAGCTCTTTTTTTTTGAAAGCTTGGGTGGCTCTAAAAAGAGCCTTTGGTCTTTGGTTTAGTCTTTTGCCAGCATTCATTTGCTTTTGGCCTTGTGGCTTTCGGTTTTCTTTGGTAACAGAACAGCCTGGATGTTGGGCAAGACGCCGCCCTGGGCGATGGTCACCTTGCCCAGCAGCTTGTTGAGCTCCTCGTCGTTGCGGATGGCCAGCTGCAGGTGACGGGGGATGATGCGCGTCTTCTTGTTGTCTCGGGCCGCGTTGCCCGCCAGCTCCAGGATCTCGGCGGTCAGGTACTCCAGCACCGCCGCCATGTAGACGGGCGCGCCGGCTCCCACCCGCTCGGCGTAGTTGCCCTTGCGCAGCAGCCGGTGCACACGCCCCACCGGGAACTGGAGACCGGCGCGGGACGAGCGGGACTTGGCCTTAGCGCGAGCTTTGCCTCCTTGTTTCCCGCGACCAGACATGACTACAAATGAGATGAAAGCTCCCCAACCTCAGAATGTCGCAGCGGAGCAGGATTGAAAGGTAAACAAGTAGAAAGCCTTTATAAGCTTTCCTAGGGGTGGGGTCAGGAGCGCATTTTTCATTGGTCCTAAACGGGCTCCAGGAATGACCAATAAGATCAAGAGTTGGTGTTGTCACGATTTTATTACTGGGTTCCTACGTGGCCCAATGGAAACGAGAGACTTCTGAAGCCGTAATTTGCATACGGTGGTTATAAAAGGCTCAGGCCCGCCCAGCGCCTCACTTCTTTTTCCAGCTAACCCTTGTAGTGCTTTGCTGCAATGCCGGAGCCCGCAAAATCCGCTCCCGCGCCCAAGAAGGGCTCGAAGAAGGCTGTTACCAAAGCCCAGAAGAAGGATGGCAAGAAGCGCAAGCGCAGCCGCAAGGAGAGCTACTCCATCTACGTGTACAAGGTGCTCAAGCAGGTGCACCCCGACACCGGCATCTCGTCCAAGGCCATGGGCATCATGAACTCCTTCGTCAACGACATCTTCGAGCGCATCGCCGGCGAGGCGTCGCGCCTGGCGCATTACAACAAGCGCTCCACCATCACGTCCCGGGAGATCCAGACGGCCGTGCGCCTGCTGCTGCCCGGCGAGCTGGCCAAGCACGCCGTGTCCGAGGGCACCAAGGCCGTCACCAAGTACACCAGCTCCAAGTGAGTCCCGTCCGGGACGCGGCGCTCCTCGGAGTAGCCAGCTGCTTGACTCCAAAGGCTCTTTTAAGAGCCACCCACCTAATCACCAGAAAGAGCTGTAGCTGTACGTTAATTTTCCTTCGGTTTATTTCCCCAAAGTAAGTTTTCCTGGCAAGGGTTACGGGGTTGGCACACGTAGCTTTTCAAACCTTTGGCTTTGGGTTCCTGATCCGTGACAGGCTTTGCTCTTTGAATTGAGGGCGCGTCTTTAACCTCTTCCTGTGCTCTTTGTTTTCCGGAGTCCGTTCTAAATGAGGTTAGAGTCGGCTCCTCCCACCCTCCGGCCCTGGACTGGTGGCCTGGTGCCTCGGGTATGTTTCATCGGCTTTTTAAAACGAAGTGACTTCTGCCATCTTCATAAGAAAGGACACCAGCACACGACCGAGCCCAGGTTCCTCGAACACTGCGTCACAACCCTGAAGGATTTTCCCGAGAATCTGATAGCTGCGGTGGTGCCGGCAACTAGTTCTGCCCTGCGATGTGGCCTGGGGACACCAGCGATTCTGAGCACTTGGAGCAGAGCCCGGGCGCAGGGTCTCCTCTTCCTGGGTGGATTACATTAACATTCAAAACTACTCGCCGTTCTGAAATTCATAGGTTCTGGTTTCCTCTGCTCACTTGGCTTTGAAGTCCCTATTCTCATTTTTGTGGGTAATTTTTACATTTAATATTGTTTCCAAACTATCTTTTTTTAATTATCATTTATCCTCCCTACTCTTCCCCTCCCCTAAAATCACTGCACTGTTGTCCATGAGTTCTTTCTTGCTCAATCCCTCCACCCTCCTCCCCCATTTAGAAAGATCTGAATTTAGGTTACTTCAAGGCACTGGTCATTTTGGTCCAGGCTCAAAGACACCTCATTTTCCAAGTCACCCACTCAAGAATTTGCACTTTTCCTCCTTTTCTGTCTTGGTCCCTCCTGGTTTTATCTTCCTCCTAGCAGCCATCAGAAATTGGATCTGTTTATTTTGTTATAGTTTTTCTCAAGCCCTTCACACTTTGTTGGTCTGGCTTTCCGTTATATCATCAGCACTATTAAATGCCTGGCACATAGTGGAGGGACACTTAAGTACTTAACATTTATTGAATTTTCTTATCACACCCCTTAATCATTTCCATGGAAGGATGGGTGTGGTTCATTTCCATTAGTTGTATGTGAAAACATGAAAATGGAACTGTTTTGTGGAGTTTCCCAAATCTGTTGGTGGTCACACCTCAGGGCAACAGCTAGGAGGAGGCCCCTGTTATGATTCTTTTTGTCCCTCCATGCCCTCTGCCTCCCCCTCCCATACTTTAGCCCTTTGTTCCACACTGAGATGAGCTTTAATTTACACTTACCAGTCTCATTTGCTTTTTAGGAGACCATGTAAGACAGACCCTGTAAGATATGCAAGGCTAATAACCCTTTTATAAACACGATTGAGAGAAGCAAAGTGATCGGTCCACTGGCCATGCATGCAGCTGACGTTGTCCACCATTGTACCCTCAGATGTGAGGACAGTTGCATTTTAGTTTTATTTAGTTGAATCTTTCTGTCCAAGCCTTGATTTTGCTGATAAATACACTGATGGTCTGATCAATTATTCAACTCTGCTTTTGGCTAAGGAGTCCTGGAGTCGATTGCAGGGGTTTTATGAATCCAAATGGACACTAGACATTATTATACACTGAATAAATCTTATGTTTCCTACATGTGTGTTTTCAAATGGGTGCAGATGGTATTGTTAATAAAGCTACCAGTCAATTTAAGGTGTGTATTTTTTTAAATCTGTGGTATGTTTTCTAACTAAGTGAAGGTAGCATATACAACTACTACTGAGTCTATGGAAAAGATGGTACCTCTGACTTGAAGGATGAATATTTATAAGATACTAGAGGCCTGGGGCATGAAATTTGTGCACGAGTAGGGTCCCTAGGCCTGGCCAGGGATCAGGACCCATTAGTGGGGTGACTGGCGGGGCGATGAGATAGGGGGGCAGGGCTGGCCTAGGGCCTGTGGGCTAGGGGCAGCTCCTGCCTTGAGTGTCTGCCCCCTGGTGGTCAGGGTGTGGCATAGTGACCAGTTGTTCCACCAGTTGTTCTGCTGTTAGGTCGATTTGCATATTAGGCTTTTATTATATAGGACTAGAGGTCTGGTGCATGAAATTCATGCGTGGATATGGTCCCTAGGCCTGGCCTGCTATCAAGGCCATCTTCCCCAGCTGTCTGAAGCTGGTCCCACCTCCCACCGCCACCCACCTCTAGTTCCCTGTTCATCATTGGGTGATCAGTACCTGATGGCTGGGGAAAGGCACCAAGAGGTAGTCAGTGTGCCTCATAATGACATCCAGCAGTCGTTCTGCTGTTAGGGTCAATTTGCATATTACCCTTTTATTATATAGGATTAGTCACACTTCTAGCTCAGAGGTGCACTGAGGACTTTGTTAATGCTTAGTAATTGAAAAATACATGACCACGAATAAGAAGCATTATAAAATAAGAAGATAGAAGAAATAAAGTCCTTACAAAATTTTAGCTAACATCTAGAGATGTTCCAGCCAATGTTCAAAATCCTTTATACATACTGACTCATTTACTCTCCCTGGACACTCTCCAGAGAATAAACTCCTCGTTGTGTTTAAGGGCCTTGAGGAAGTAAGGTAACTAACTGAAAACCTGGGCCTCTCTGGATTGGGGGGTGGGGGGAAGGGAGGGGAATATGTATGCTTTAAAATAAAAATCAAAAGAAATATCACCTACTTTATTCCCTCCAGGATGTACCCTGAATATACATCTATGGTGCGGTGGCCTTGAGAATGGGATTGGGGGCTCTGGTTCTCCATCCCAGAGGCCATAGCTCAATTCAGTTTACTTTGTCCTCACAGTAGTAGGGCTCATCAGCTGGAATCCCTTCACTAACAGAGAGAACCTTAGTTGCTGGTTATGGGCTCCTCCTGGGCATGTTTATCAGGAAGGAAGTTAACAGAGTGAGGAAGGGGGGAGAGGTGAGAGAGCTTGGTATTTTAACTTCTGAGAAGGCAATTATTAATGGTGAGATGAGCTGAATCCTAAGGAACATGTTTGATCTCGTCTTTCTCCTGCTCAAACACCTGTATACATTGGCTGATGTTGGGGTTAATAGCAATAATTGTTATAATAATAATAATTGTTTCTACTTATTGAGCATATGTTTTTAAACTTTAATTATTTAGAAAACTTTTTTTATTTAACTTAATTTTGGGGTTCTGGATTCCCACTAAGCCGGGGACCCCTGAACTGCCTTTAGCCATGACAGATGCACAGGCAGTTGTTAAATCTCAGGTCCACAGGGAGGTCTTGGATATCTTTGGCGTGATAAGTTTGGCTTTAAAACCCGATTTAGTATCAGTCCAGGGAGTATGATCGATCTTGGGGAGGAAGGGCCCTGAGGTGGAAATCTACAAACTCCGGCAGGGGTTTGCCCAGCCAAAGATGGCTCTGCCAGGCTGGAATGTCACTCACTCTGAGAACTTCAGGCTGCAAGTTTGAAAACAAAACTTCAGTGGATGAGATGCCGGGTGACAAGGTGCTGGCCCTGCACAGCCCAGAGTCACTGTTGTTTCTGCTTCTAACTCACCAAATGCAGACCCCAGGATCCCATTCTGCGTTGTGGGTCTGCTAGGGAATGAGGCTCCGGCCAGAGATCAGAGGCCTGTATTTGCCTGCACCCTAGGCGAGGAAGCATAAAAAACAGGAATTAATATCCTCACATTCCAGGGGCTAGAAGTCAGAGATGAGGATTTGGGCAGGTTTACCTTCCTCCTGAGGTCTCTATTGGCCTACAGATGGCTGCGTTCTCCCTGTCCCCCACAGTTGCCCCACTGTGTTGTCTGTGCCCGGACCCCCTCTTTTCATAAGGACAGGACTCACGCTGGATCGGGGCCCACCCTAGTGACCCCACTTTCACCTCATCGCCTTTTTGAAGGCCCTGCCTCCAAATGCCGTCACATTCGGAGGAGCCAGGCGGTAGGTCTTGGGCGGATGGGCATCCGCACCACCAAAATGGAGAGGACACCTGGGCGTTGGGACGACGTCCGCCTCCCCCTCCAGCCCAGGTGCCGGCCGCCCTGGCGATGGGCTCGTCCGTCCGTCCGTCCGTCGGTCTACTGACCGGAAACAGCTTTTGTTGCCGTTTTCTTTGCTTACTGTTTGGAGCCTGGGATCCTCTTGTTGGGATGAAGCCCGGAGCTTGCGCCCCCTGGGCTCGTATTTGCTCCTCTCCTGGTCTCCCCCGCCCCCCCAACCCGCCCCCCCGACCTTTTCTCTTCGGCCGTGTAATGCCTGGGCCGGGGGAGCCCACAGACGGCGAGGAGACAGGAGACGAAAACAGCTGTGGAATCCGGAAGCCTGGCCTTGGGATCGGAATTCTCCCGGGACCGTGGCGGATAGCGTCCGCTAGAGGGCGGCCTGAGGGCGGGGAGAGCAACGGCGGAGGGGCGGGGACCATGGCGACCGCTCGCGGTTTTCAATCCGGTCCGACGTCCTCGTATATCAGGGGGCCGAGCTCCCCTCCCGGCACGGCGCCCGGTGGGTTCGCCTCGTGGTAGGAGCGGCCATGTCGGGCAGAGGCAAGGGCGGCAAAGGCCTGGGCAAAGGCGGCGCCAAGCGTCACCGCAAAGTCCTGAGAGACAACATCCAGGGCATCACCAAGCCCGCCATCCGCCGCCTCGCTCGGCGCGGGGGTGTCAAGCGGATCTCGGGCCTCATCTACGAGGAGACGCGGGGGGTGCTGAAGGTGTTCCTGGAGAACGTGATCCGGGACGCCGTCACCTACACGGAGCACGCCAAGCGCAAGACGGTCACCGCCATGGACGTGGTGTACGCGCTGAAGCGACAGGGCCGCACCCTGTACGGGTTCGGCGGCTAAGCCTGTTGCGGGCTCACGCGTGCGGCAACCCTAAAGGTCCTTTTTAGGACCACCCAGAGAGTCCTTGGGGAGCTGGGCACCTTTAGGACATGGGCACGAGAGCGCCCCCCAAGCCTCCTTTAGGGCAAGGCGTTCTCCAAGCTGCCCCTCTGTTTTAGCAGTGACAGGCTTAGACAGGCAATGCCGGGTGCTTTTGTTCCTGCTTGCCGAGCCGGCCCTTCTCCGTGCCGGCCTTGCGTTTTGACAAGCAGACCGCAGCCTTCCTCGTCCAGGGGGGTCCGCGCAGCTGTATCCGCGTTTGGACAATTACTGACCAATCCGCAGGGTCCCGCAGCGGTCGGTGTGCGGGCCCAGCCAATCAGGACAGTGCTGGCATTGCATTATCTGGATGCCCATTTTTACAGGAACGGATCCGTTGGACAGGAATGAAGGGTGGGGGTGGGGGTGAGGGTGGGGTGGAGGCTGAACCTTCTCTGTATATAAGTTAACCATAAGGGACCTCCAGCCTTAACCAGGCTGTCTCCCCTCTCACCCCTTTATAGCAGGGAGGACCCTAGAGCTCTGTCACCCATCCCCTTTTTCTTCTGGGCCATCCTTCCTCCTCTTCCTGCCTTTCTGTATGTGCCTCCCACTCAGTCCCTGACCACACCCCAAGCCTCTACCCCATCCCCGGAAAATTGTCAGCACGGCCGGATGGGACCTCTTTGGGGATATAAAAGCAGTTGGTCCTCCCCAGATTATCTGAATTCAGGAACAGACTGGGGACTTCATTCCGAAGGGAATTGGGAAGGAGGTTGGAAATTTTTCAGCAAGAGAGTGACAGGCTCCTTGACTGTGACAGGAGCACGAGGACGGGGAGGCTTCCTGTGAGTCAGCGGGGAGGAGGGGAGGGGGTAGTAGAGGCTGGTAGACGAAAGCAGTGGCCTCTGGGGGTCAGGCAGAGGATGTGGCGAGGACGGATACCTGACAGGGGCATCTCAGGGTTTAGGGCCTGCTCAGCTACTTGGCTCCCGGACCTGAGATCCTGGGCAAGTCACGCACCCGAGAGCCTCAGACTGTATCTCCGAAAGGCCCGTGTGGGTCTAAGTCCCCGCAAGGTATGCCTTGAGGTGCCCCCCTGAAGCCACACCTCTGAAGTCACCAGTACTTGCTAACCCCGGGGTCCAGACCCGAGCCAAGAGACGCAAGCCTGCACTGAGGCCTCCCCACGCAGGTACTAAGGGACTGGGCCGAGAGCGAGGGGCGCGCTCTGGAAATTGCGGTGATCCTGAAGCAGGGGGGCCCCAGTCCCTTCACTGCTCTCCCCTTTGCGGGCACATCGAGAGGCACAGGGAGCTTTAGGGAAAGGTGGAGAAACCACGTGTGTGCAGAGCAGCCGGACACAGGTGGAAGCCTTCAGGACCTCCTTGGCGGTGGGTGTGCGGGGAGCCTCGCTCTGCGGACCTGGTCCGTTGCCAAGCCAGCTCCCAAGTGGCCCACAGGCCGTGTCCACACAGGCTTCGCCCCGCCCCCACCTAGGGCCGGGGACTTGCTAAAAGGAGCACAGCCCTGGGAACAGAGGGGGCGACGTTTACCCCCGATGGCGACCGGCAGAAGGGACTAACTAGGCCTGAACGCCTGGCTGGAGCTTACCGCCCACCCTCCGTGCCGCCCCTCCCACTCCCCGCCCCGAGCACGGGTACACGGAGGCCCAAGCGCTACAGCTTCTCAGTGCAGTTGTGGGTGGCTCTGAAAAGAGCCTTTGGGTGCGATGGAACCTGGGACCGAGCGCGCACTTGTTCCTTAGGCCCGCTCCCCGCGGATGCGGCGGGCCAGCTGGATGTCCTTGGGCATGATGGTGACGCGCTTGGCGTGGATGGCGCACAGGTTGGTGTCCTCGAACAGCCCCACCAGGTAGGCCTCGCTCGCCTCCTGCAGCGCCATGACGGCCGAGCTCTGGAAGCGCAGGTCGGTCTTGAAGTCCTGCGCGATCTCGCGCACCAGGCGCTGGAAGGGCAGCTTGCGGATCAGCAGCTCGGTCGACTTCTGGTAGCGCCGGATCTCGCGCAGGGCCACGGTGCCCGGCCGGTAGCGGTGCGGCTTCTTCACGCCGCCCGTGGCCGGCGCGCTCTTGCGGGCCGCCTTGGTGGCCAGCTGCTTGCGCGGAGCCTTGCCACCGGTCGACTTCCGGGCGGTCTGCTTCGTACGGGCCATGGCGATGCGAGGCGCAACCTGCACGACACGAAGGCGGGAGCGGTAGCGAGGTCCCGGGCCGCCGCAGCCGCCTTTATAGCCACAGTCCTTTCCCGATTGGGCGGGACGGTAAAGTTGAAAGTCCCGCGCCGCCTGTTCATTGGCTGTGACGTCACCCGCCCCGGCGTGCCCGATTGGCTGGGGCAGAATCTGCCCTGCCCCCACCCCATCGCCTCACTTTCTGCTTTCGGGGTTGCCAACAGCTTTTTCTGCCTGGTTTTTCCTTTCTTTCAGGCCGAGTCCTTTTTCTTTTTAAAATCTCAACTGTCAGGACGCCCCTCCGCAGCCCTTCACTCCCTAAGACACGCTATCCGCAATGCCCTCTTCCTTTCCGCCGGAGTCGAGCTTCCATCTTCCTTCTGCCCCCTCCGCGACCCCCCTGCCCCCCCGCCCCCCCGCCCCCCCGCCCCCGGAGGCCCCGTTTGTCAATCTGAAGGACCGCTTTTCCCGCCTTTCGGACCGGAAAATTGTCCGCCCCCGCCCCCGCCCCCGCCCCCGAAAGCCCTAACCCCCGCCGGGGAGGCGTCCTCTCGCTTGGAAAAAAACAACAGGGAACCTTTAGATAGTCGGCTCAGTTAGGCCGAGCTCCAGGTTCGCCACAGTCCCGAAAACGGGTCGACCCGCCCTCCTACCGACTGGGGTGGGGTGTGTTGTGTCGGTGAATGTCCCCTCCCTACTGGGCCTCCCTACACGTGCTGGGCATAGGTCTCGGGGGTGAGGGAAATTGCGCGCCGGGGCCCGCCTCTCAGAGGCGCTGTTGTAACCGAGGCGCCCGAGAGGCTCGTTACCCTCACCTGCCGTCATCGTGTCCATAAGGTTTACGGCCCGGCCCATCCCATCCCATCCCGCCCAGTCTAGGTGGCGAAGTGCTCGAGGCGGGAGCAGGGAGGGGCGGTTGGGAGGCGAAGGCAAATGGCTGGCCCCGCCAGCCCTGCGCATGCGGGCAGGGTTAGCACTTTCCCCTGCGGGCGTCGGGACGGAGGAGACTGGGTACGATAATAACAGCTCTTTTATTTGAAAGAGTGGGTGGCTCTGAAAAGAGCCTTTTGATTTCACAGGTGCCCCTTTCGAAACGGGGGGCTGGGTGGGAGCCATGGCACGGCCTCACTTGCCCTTCGCCTTGTGGTGGCTCTCCGTCTTCTTGGGGAGCAGCACGGCCTGGATGTTGGGCAAGACGCCGCCCTGGGCGATGGTCACCTTGCCCAGCAGCTTGTTGAGCTCCTCGTCGTTGCGGATGGCCAGCTGCAGGTGACGGGGGATGATGCGCGTCTTCTTGTTGTCTCGGGCCGCGTTGCCCGCCAGCTCCAGGATCTCGGCGGTCAGGTACTCCAGCACCGCCGCCATGTAGACGGGCGCGCCGGCTCCCACCCGCTCGGCGTAGTTGCCCTTGCGCAGCAGCCGGTGCACACGCCCCACCGGGAACTGGAGACCGGCGCGGGAAGAGCGGGACTTGGCCTTAGCGCGGGCCTTGCCTCCCTGTTTGCCACGACCAGACATGACGGCGACACAAGTACTGCGAGCAGCCCCCGACTGACGACCGAGAAAGTCGCCCTAAACCGCTCCCTTTCACCTTTTTATAGGCAGAACGGCGATTGTTCACCGAGCACTCTGATTGGCTAACGCACAGCTTTGTCCTGATGGCCAATAGGAGAGCGCAGGCAGAATACACTTATTTGCATAATCTCGCCCCCACCCCAAAACGAGCGCCCACTGAAAGCCCGCCAATCACAACGCCGCGTACTCGGGACCTTAATTTGCATACAGCCTCTATAAGTACCGAGCCGCTTCCGGTAGCCGCTGTTGTCTTTGCGTGCCTGGTCTCTTTTTTCTGCCGCTGGTGCTTCCCGCTATGCCTGAGCCGGCCAAGTCCGCTCCCGCGCCCAAGAAGGGCTCGAAGAAAGCGGTCACCAAGGCCCAGAAGAAGGATGGCAAGAAGCGCAAGCGCAGCCGCAAGGAGAGCTACTCCATCTACGTGTACAAGGTGCTCAAGCAGGTGCACCCCGACACCGGCATCTCGTCCAAGGCCATGGGCATCATGAACTCCTTCGTCAACGACATCTTCGAGCGCATCGCCGGCGAGGCGTCGCGCCTGGCGCATTACAACAAGCGCTCCACCATCACGTCCCGGGAGATCCAGACGGCCGTGCGCCTGCTGCTGCCCGGCGAGCTGGCCAAGCACGCCGTGTCCGAGGGCACCAAGGCCGTCACCAAGTACACCAGCTCCAAATGAGTCCCGCCCGGGACGCGGCGCTCGCAAGAGTCGTCGGACGCATGGACCCCCCCCCCCCACCCCCCCAAAGGCTCTTTTCAGAGCCACCTACCTTCTCAGTGAAAGAGCTTGTCACGTCTCTCACCCCTAGCCTAGCCAGTCCCCGCCTGAAGAAGCCCTCTTCTTTATTGCCAAGTACGTAAGCTAAGGCAGCATCTTCAGACCAAGACCTTCCTGAAGCAGGTTTCTCTGTCTGAAGCTCTTGGGCAAGAAAGGGAGGGACAAAGTTTGGGTCCTTTGTTAATAAACAACTGAGTATCAGTGTCCCAAAAAGCAGCTACAGGGTGACAGAAGTTTGGTCCCTCGAGTGTTGAGGCTCCTTGTAATTATCCAAACGAAATAGCAAGTTTCCCGGTAGGAATATTACATGACGAGTTTTGCAGTTAAGGGAGAGGGCTTAGATTTCTAAAGCCTGACCCTCGCTCTGCTGTTGGTGATGGCACCCTTTCTGGAACCGTTTGGAATCACTATGAACGTTTTGTTGTTTCCATAGGAGTGACTTCGCTTTAGTCCAGTACTTAAGTAAAATGCCCTACCCAATTTTAATTTCAACCTCAGGCTTCAAAAGGCAGAATAGTCTAAGTAAATGCGACTGGGTATCCCTAGACTAGGCTACTCACCCGTGTCACCGTTTCCTCTAATGACTTTAGCAGGCTCTTAATGTACAGCGATACCATTCAGACTTCTCGGTCATGTATGCTCACCCTCAAACAGGTAAGCTTTTTCAACACAAAAGAGTGACCGATAGCCCTAGCAGGTCGGGCTCGGTGGATAGAGCTTGGGCCTACAGATTGAAGGGTCCTGGGCTCAATTCCGGTCAAGGGCATGTACATACCTCGGTTGCAGGCTGGGTCCCTGCCCTGGTCGGGGTGAATAGGGAGGCAGGCAATGGATGTGTCTCTCTCATATGCATGCGTCTCTCTGTCTCTCCTCCTAGTGAATGGCATTGAGAGTATGGGCATATCTAGTCTCTGTCCTACACGGTCAGACTGCTAAATTTATCTTCCTTATTATTCAAGCAGGCTAGAAAGCAAAGTTATTTATTAGAATACTAGGGGCCCGGTGCATGAAATTCGTGCACTGGGTGTGTGTGTGGGGTGGGGTGGGGGGGGGGGGGCGGCGGGGGAGTGTCCCTCAGCCCAGCCTGCCCCCTCTCACATACTGGGAGCCCTCAGGCGTTGACCCCCATCACCCTCCAATCGCAGGATCGGCCCCTTGCCCAGCCCTGACGCCTCCGCCAGAGGTGTCAGGCTTGGCCAGGGGACCCCCATCCCCCCCCACCCCCCATCACTGGCTCTGACCCCCGCCCAGGCCTGAGGCCTCTGGCCCAGGAATCATGCCTGGGCAGGGGATCCCCATCTCCCTCTGATCGCTTGCTCCACCCCCCACCCAAGCCTGACGCCTCTGACCCAGGCTTCAGGCCTGGGCAAGGGGACCATCATATCCCCCCCAATCCCCGGCTCCGCCCCCCACCCAGGCCTGATGCCTCGGCCAGAGGAGTTGACCCTCATCACCCTCCGATCACCAATCACCGGATCGGCCCCTTGACCAGGCCTGAGGCCTCCGGCAGAGGTGTCAGGCCTGGGCAGGGGACCCCCAGCTCCCCGCGGTTGCAGGCTCCGCCCCTGCCCAGGCCTAACGCCTCTGGCCTAGGCGTCCGGCCCGGGCAGCGGGGACCCGCAGCGGCAGCGGCCCCGCGATCGTGGGCTTCGCTTTAGGCCCAGGCAAGGGACCCCTAGCTCCTGGGACTGCCAGCTTCGACCGTGCCCAGCTCCCATCGCTGGCTCCACCCCTACTTCCTGCTATCACTGGCCAGGGCGGCAAAGGCGCCTGATTCTCTGATCATGGCTGGGGGGCAGGGCAAACCCCAGCTCTTAGCTCCCCACTGGGTTTCCGATCACTGTCAGTGGCAGGGGGCTTCTTCCTGCTTTCCCTTTCGCCTCCCTGCATTGTGCCTACATATGCAAATTAACCGCCATCTTGTTGGCAGTTATCTGCCAATCTTAGCTGGTAGTTAACTGTCAATCTTAGTTGGCAGTTAATTTGCATATAGCCCTGATTAGCCAATGAAAAGTGTAGCGTTGTACGCCAATTACCATTTTTCTCTTTTATTAGTGTAGATGAGGCCATCTAAAAAATAGCAGAGAATTCCAAACAGTAGTTTCACAAGACAGGGGTTAGCCTTCTCACCAGCTGTTCCTCATCCTCGATGCCTAGAAACTTTTCTGCCGTGTCCCCATTCTTGATGGCCAGCATGAGAGGCACAGCCAATACTCTGGGGCGAGGTCTGTGTGGTCATCAATATCTACCTTTATCTTGGCCATCACCACCTGTACTTGCTGCATGGTCACCAGCTCTAATCTTAGACCCAGGATCTTGCATGGACAACACCACTGTGCATGGAAATTTACAACCACTGGTTTCTTACTGTTGACAACACTGTCTTGAAAGTCAGGTCCATCCTGGATGTTAAAACTTGTAGACTCTGGTGATATGAAATGACCTGGTCTGGCTGGATTGTACTGCCAAATCATTAGGACTGCGTGGTGGGGTTTGCAGAGCCTTGGAGATGAGGGGTACCCACTGATCTTGAGGGGTTTGGAACCTTCTGAACGGAGGGATGCACAGCTCAGACCTCCAGCATGTCAAGGCCACTTCTCAGGACAAAAGTTTTTAAGGCTAAGCAGTTTTAACAGGTTAAATGCCAAGCCTGTTTTGTCTTCCTTTCCGTTTAGCCCATGATATCTGATTTCACCAATATGCTAGCTGCACCAGTGATCGACCAGGTCCAGACCGAAAGTATACTGTTGGTCACTGGTGAATGACATGGCGCTTAACATGTTAACGTTACACTAGGGTGTGCCGGTTACTAGTGTGGATAGCGGCTAATAATGCAGATTGATCCTTTACTGGTTAATAATGCGGATTGACCCTTTACTAGTGCAGATTTTGTAATCAAAGAAATGCTAATTTCAAGAGAAACATCAAAAGTGCTTTATTCAAAGTAATGTCCATCGCTAGCTACAGGTAATTTGTGGATTCCGTCCCAATAGAACGTTTCTTGTTTTGAGGCAGACCATTCAGTGACCCAATTTTCCATTTCTTTGTACGTTTTGAAGTGCTGCTCAGAAAGCGTGTGTGCCATCAATCGGAACAAGTGGTCATCCAAAGGAGCATTACAACAAAACAGCATATCAAATTGCACATATATCAACATATGTGTAACTATCTGTTGAAAAAATCCGCATTCTTAACTGTTGCACCTAGTTTCTGGGCATCAAGGATGAGGACCAGCTGGAGGCGTTTCTGAGGAAGCTGATTGGCTGACAAGCGGTAAAGAACCCTTACTGCTCTTGCCCACTGGGACCCTGATAGAACTTAGTCCTGCACGGGGCAAGCCCTTCCCTCCTCCTCCCTTCTGTGGGACCCCTGAAGGCCCCTGTTGGAGACCAGGCCTCCAAACACGGATCCTCCCGTGCTTCCAAACTGGCTGACTGCCAAGGTGGCCTCCAGAGGAATGGTGCTGCTGCTGATCTGGGGAAAGCAAAGCTGTCTTCCCAACCACTCTTTGTGTCCGCTCCCTCAAGGGTTGCCACAGTTCTCCCAAGATGCTTAGAGAGGGCCCTAGGCCAGCCGGCACTTTCTGTTGTGGAAGAAAGGGGCCATGTGCTAAACTGACAAGCTCAGGGAAGGCCTGCATGGCAGTCTTGCAAATTCAGAGACCTAAAGTAACCACAGAGGATGGTCTAAAATTAAACTTTAACTAAAAGCAGTTATGGTGGGTAGTTACATGCTAGGCCAGTATCTTCACTGATAAGGTCAACCTTTATCTTAACTGAGCCTATCTGTCTCTTTGCATGTGCGATAACATATCCCTGAAATGTCTGGGTAACTTGTAACTTCCCTTTTTCCAGACCCCTTGGGGCACAAGTTAACGTGCTTGGGCACCAGGCAGATACCACAAATTCCGTCCTTGCTATTATGTTAATTGTCAACTGGTAAGGATCCTGCATCCACCAAAGCATGCATCTATCATTTTACTTTAATCCAATCCCAGGGGTTTCCCTGCTTTGCTTTCTCCCTTTGCCCTGCCCCCCAGCCATGATCAGAGAATCAGGCGCCTTTGCCGCCCTGGCCAGTGATAGCAGGAAGTAGGGGTGGAGCCAGCGATGGGAGCTGGGCACGGTCGAAGCTGGCAGTCCCAGGAGCTAGGGGTCCCTTGCCTGGGCCTAAAGCGAAGCCCACGATCGCGGGGCCGCTGCCGCTGCGGGTCCCCGCTGCCCGGGCCGGACGCCTAGGCCAGAGGCGTTAGGCCTGGGCAGGGGCGGAGCCTGCAACCGCGGGGAGCTGGGGGTCCCCTGCCCAGGCCTGACACCTCTGCCGGAGGCCTCAGGCCTGGTCAAGGGGCCGATCCGGTGATTGGTGATCGGAGGGTGATGAGGGTCAACTCCTCTGGCCGAGGCATCAGGCCTGGGTGGGGGGCGGAGCCGGGGATTGGGGGGGATATGATGGTCCCCTTGCCCAGGCCTGAAGCCTGGGTCAGAGGCGTCAGGCTTGGGTGGGGGGTGGAGCAAGCGATCAGAGGGAGATGGGGATCCCCTGCCCAGGCATGATTCCTGGGCCAGAGGCCTCAGGCCTGGGCGGGGGTCAGAGCCAGTGATGGGGGGTGGGGGGGGATGGGGGTCCCCTGGCCAAGCCTGACACCTCTGGCGGAGGCGTCAGGGCTGGGCAAGGGGCCGATCCTGCGATTGGAGGGTGATGGGGGTCAACGCCTGAGGGCTCCCAGTATGTGAGAGGGGGCAGGCTGGGCTGAGGGACACTCCCCCGCCGCCCCCCCCCCCCCACCCCACCCCACACACACACCCAGTGCACGAATTTCATGCACCGGGCCCCTAGTATTCTAATAAATAACTTTGCTTTCTAGCCTGCTTGAATAATAAGGAAGATAAATTTAGCAGTCTGACCGTGTAGGACAGAGACTAGATATGCCCATACTCTCAATGCCATTCACTAGGAGGAGAGACAGAGAGACGCATGCATATGAGAGAGACACATCCATTGCCTGCCTCCCTATTCACCCCGACCAGGGCAGGGACCCAGCCTGCAACCGAGGTATGTACATGCCCTTGACCGGAATTGAGCCCAGGACCCTTCAATCTGTAGGCCCAAGCTCTATCCACCGAGCCCGACCTGCTAGGGCTATCGGTCACTCTTTTGTGTTGAAAAAGCTTACCTGTTTGAGGGTGAGCATACATGACCGAGAAGTCTGAATGGTATCGCTGTACATTAAGAGCCTGCTAAAGTCATTAGAGGAAACGGTGACACGGGTGAGTAGCCTAGTCTAGGGATACCCAGTCGCATTTACTTAGACTATTCTGCCTTTTGAAGCCTGAGGTTGAAATTAAAATTGGGTAGGGCATTTTACTTAAGTACTGGACTAAAGCGAAGTCACTCCTATGGAAACAACAAAACGTTCATAGTGATTCCAAACGGTTCCAGAAAGGGTGCCATCACCAACAGCAGAGCGAGGGTCAGGCTTTAGAAATCTAAGCCCTCTCCCTTAACTGCAAAACTCGTCATGTAATATTCCTACCGGGAAACTTGCTATTTCGTTTGGATAATTACAAGGAGCCTCAACACTCGAGGGACCAAACTTCTGTCACCCTGTAGCTGCTTTTTGGGACACTGATACTCAGTTGTTTATTAACAAAGGACCCAAACTTTGTCCCTCCCTTTCTTGCCCAAGAGCTTCAGACAGAGAAACCTGCTTCAGGAAGGTCTTGGTCTGAAGATGCTGCCTTAGCTTACGTACTTGGCAATAAAGAAGAGGGCTTCTTCAGGCGGGGACTGGCTAGGCTAGGGGTGAGAGACGTGACAAGCTCTTTCACTGAGAAGGTAGGTGGCTCTGAAAAGAGCCTTTGGGGGGGTGGGGGGGGGGGTCCATGCGTCCGACGACTCTTGCGAGCGCCGCGTCCCGGGCGGGACTCATTTGGAGCTGGTGTACTTGGTGACGGCCTTGGTGCCCTCGGACACGGCGTGCTTGGCCAGCTCGCCGGGCAGCAGCAGGCGCACGGCCGTCTGGATCTCCCGGGACGTGATGGTGGAGCGCTTGTTGTAATGCGCCAGGCGCGACGCCTCGCCGGCGATGCGCTCGAAGATGTCGTTGACGAAGGAGTTCATGATGCCCATGGCCTTGGACGAGATGCCGGTGTCGGGGTGCACCTGCTTGAGCACCTTGTACACGTAGATGGAGTAGCTCTCCTTGCGGCTGCGCTTGCGCTTCTTGCCATCCTTCTTCTGGGCCTTGGTGACCGCTTTCTTCGAGCCCTTCTTGGGCGCGGGAGCGGACTTGGCCGGCTCAGGCATAGCGGGAAGCACCAGCGGCAGAAAAAAGAGACCAGGCACGCAAAGACAACAGCGGCTACCGGAAGCGGCTCGGTACTTATAGAGGCTGTATGCAAATTAAGGTCCCGAGTACGCGGCGTTGTGATTGGCGGGCTTTCAGTGGGCGCTCGTTTTGGGGTGGGGGCGAGATTATGCAAATAAGTGTATTCTGCCTGCGCTCTCCTATTGGCCATCAGGACAAAGCTGTGCGTTAGCCAATCAGAGTGCTCGGTGAACAATCGCCGTTCTGCCTATAAAAAGGTGAAAGGGAGCGGTTTAGGGCGACTTTCTCGGTCGTCAGTCGGGGGCTGCTCGCAGTACTTGTGTCGCCGTCATGTCTGGTCGTGGCAAACAGGGAGGCAAGGCCCGCGCTAAGGCCAAGTCCCGCTCTTCCCGCGCCGGTCTCCAGTTCCCGGTGGGGCGTGTGCACCGGCTGCTGCGCAAGGGCAACTACGCCGAGCGGGTGGGAGCCGGCGCGCCCGTCTACATGGCGGCGGTGCTGGAGTACCTGACCGCCGAGATCCTGGAGCTGGCGGGCAACGCGGCCCGAGACAACAAGAAGACGCGCATCATCCCCCGTCACCTGCAGCTGGCCATCCGCAACGACGAGGAGCTCAACAAGCTGCTGGGCAAGGTGACCATCGCCCAGGGCGGCGTCTTGCCCAACATCCAGGCCGTGCTGCTCCCCAAGAAGACGGAGAGCCACCACAAGGCGAAGGGCAAGTGAGGCCGTGCCATGGCTCCCACCCAGCCCCCCGTTTCGAAAGGGGCACCTGTGAAATCAAAAGGCTCTTTCAGAGCCACCCACTCTTTCAAATAAAAGAGCTGTTATTATCGTACCCAGTCTCCTCCGTCCCGACGCCCGCAGGGGAAAGTGCTAACCCTGCCCGCATGCGCAGGGCTGCGGGGCCAGCCATTTGCCTTCGCCTCCCAACCGCCCCTCCCTGCTCCCGCCTCGAGCACTTCGCCACCTAGACTGGGCGGGATGGGATGGGATGGGCCGGGCCGTAAACCTTATGGACACGATGACGGCAGGTGAGGGTAACGAGCCTCTCGGGCGCCTCGGTTACAACAGCGCCTCTGAGAGGCGGGCCCCGGCGCGCAATTTCCCTCACCCCCGAGACCTATGCCCAGCACGTGTAGGGAGGCCCAGTAGGGAGGGGACATTCACCGACACAACACACCCCACCCAGTCGGTAGGAGGGCGGGTCGACCCGTTTTCGGGACTGTGGCGAACCTGGAGCTCGGCCTAACTGAGCCGACTATCTAAAGGTTCCCTGTTGTTTTTTTCCAAGCGAGAGGACGCCTCCCCGGCGGGGGTTAGGGCTTTCGGGGGCGGGGGCGGGGGCGGGGGCGGACAATTTTCCGGTCCGAAAGGCGGGAAAAGCGGTCCTTCAGATTGACAAACGGGGCCTCCGGGGGCGGGGGGGCGGGGGGGCGGGGGGGCAGGGGGGTCGCGGAGGGGGCAGAAGGAAGATGGAAGCTCGACTCCGGCGGAAAGGAAGAGGGCATTGCGGATAGCGTGTCTTAGGGAGTGAAGGGCTGCGGAGGGGCGTCCTGACAGTTGAGATTTTAAAAAGAAAAAGGACTCGGCCTGAAAGAAAGGAAAAACCAGGCAGAAAAAGCTGTTGGCAACCCCGAAAGCAGAAAGTGAGGCGATGGGGTGGGGGCAGGGCAGATTCTGCCCCAGCCAATCGGGCACGCCGGGGCGGGTGACGTCACAGCCAATGAACAGGCGGCGCGGGACTTTCAACTTTACCGTCCCGCCCAATCGGGAAAGGACTGTGGCTATAAAGGCGGCTGCGGCGGCCCGGGACCTCGCTACCGCTCCCGCCTTCGTGTCGTGCAGGTTGCGCCTCGCATCGCCATGGCCCGTACGAAGCAGACCGCCCGGAAGTCGACCGGTGGCAAGGCTCCGCGCAAGCAGCTGGCCACCAAGGCGGCCCGCAAGAGCGCGCCGGCCACGGGCGGCGTGAAGAAGCCGCACCGCTACCGGCCGGGCACCGTGGCCCTGCGCGAGATCCGGCGCTACCAGAAGTCGACCGAGCTGCTGATCCGCAAGCTGCCCTTCCAGCGCCTGGTGCGCGAGATCGCGCAGGACTTCAAGACCGACCTGCGCTTCCAGAGCTCGGCCGTCATGGCGCTGCAGGAGGCGAGCGAGGCCTACCTGGTGGGGCTGTTCGAGGACACCAACCTGTGCGCCATCCACGCCAAGCGCGTCACCATCATGCCCAAGGACATCCAGCTGGCCCGCCGCATCCGCGGGGAGCGGGCCTAAGGAACAAGTGCGCGCTCGGTCCCAGGTTCCATCGCACCCAAAGGCTCTTTTCAGAGCCACCCACAACTGCACTGAGAAGCTGTAGCGCTTGGGCCTCCGTGTACCCGTGCTCGGGGCGGGGAGTGGGAGGGGCGGCACGGAGGGTGGGCGGTAAGCTCCAGCCAGGCGTTCAGGCCTAGTTAGTCCCTTCTGCCGGTCGCCATCGGGGGTAAACGTCGCCCCCTCTGTTCCCAGGGCTGTGCTCCTTTTAGCAAGTCCCCGGCCCTAGGTGGGGGCGGGGCGAAGCCTGTGTGGACACGGCCTGTGGGCCACTTGGGAGCTGGCTTGGCAACGGACCAGGTCCGCAGAGCGAGGCTCCCCGCACACCCACCGCCAAGGAGGTCCTGAAGGCTTCCACCTGTGTCCGGCTGCTCTGCACACACGTGGTTTCTCCACCTTTCCCTAAAGCTCCCTGTGCCTCTCGATGTGCCCGCAAAGGGGAGAGCAGTGAAGGGACTGGGGCCCCCCTGCTTCAGGATCACCGCAATTTCCAGAGCGCGCCCCTCGCTCTCGGCCCAGTCCCTTAGTACCTGCGTGGGGAGGCCTCAGTGCAGGCTTGCGTCTCTTGGCTCGGGTCTGGACCCCGGGGTTAGCAAGTACTGGTGACTTCAGAGGTGTGGCTTCAGGGGGGCACCTCAAGGCATACCTTGCGGGGACTTAGACCCACACGGGCCTTTCGGAGATACAGTCTGAGGCTCTCGGGTGCGTGACTTGCCCAGGATCTCAGGTCCGGGAGCCAAGTAGCTGAGCAGGCCCTAAACCCTGAGATGCCCCTGTCAGGTATCCGTCCTCGCCACATCCTCTGCCTGACCCCCAGAGGCCACTGCTTTCGTCTACCAGCCTCTACTACCCCCTCCCCCCCTCCCCGCTGACTCACAGGAAGCCTCCCCGTCCTCGTGCTCCTGTCACAGTCAAGGAGCCTGTCACTCTCTTGCTGAAAAATTTCCAACCTCCTTCCCAATTCCCTTCGGAATGAAGTCCCCAGTCTGTTCCTGAATTCAGATAATCTGGGGAGGACCAACTGCTTTTATATCCCCAAAGAGGTCCCATCCGGCCGTGCTGACAATTTTCCGGGGATGGGGTAGAGGCTTGGGGTGTGGTCAGGGACTGAGTGGGAGGCACATACAGAAAGGCAGGAAGAGGAGGAAGGATGGCCCAGAAGAAAAAGGGGATGGGTGACAGAGCTCTAGGGTCCTCCCTGCTATAAAGGGGTGAGAGGGGAGACAGCCTGGTTAAGGCTGGAGGTCCCTTATGGTTAACTTATATACAGAGAAGGTTCAGCCTCCACCCCACCCTCACCCCCACCCCCACCCTTCATTCCTGTCCAACGGATCCGTTCCTGTAAAAATGGGCATCCAGATAATGCAATGCCAGCACTGTCCTGATTGGCTGGGCCCGCACACCGACCGCTGCGGGACCCTGCGGATTGGTCAGTAATTGTCCAAATGCGGATACAGCTGCGCGGACCCCCCTGGACGGGGAAGGCTGCGGTCTGGTTGCCAAAACGCAAGGCCGGCACGGAGAAGGGCCGGCTCGGCAAGCAGGAACAGAAGCACCCGGCATTGCCTGTCTAAGCCTGTCACTGCTAAAACAGAGGGGCAGCTTGGAGAACGCCCTGCCCTAAAGGAGGCTTGGGGGGCGCTCTCGTGCCCGTGTCCTAAAGGTGCCCAGCTCCCCAAGGACTCTCTGGGTGGTCCTAAAAAGGACCTTTAGGGTTGCCGCACGCGTGAGCCCGCAACAGGCTTAGCCGCCGAACCCGTACAGGGTGCGGCCCTGCCGCTTCAGCGCGTACACCACGTCCATGGCGGTGACCGTCTTGCGCTTGGCGTGCTCCGTGTAGGTGACGGCGTCCCGGATCACGTTCTCCAGGAACACCTTCAGCACCCCCCGCGTCTCCTCGTAGATGAGGCCCGAGATCCGCTTGACACCCCCGCGCCGAGCGAGGCGGCGGATGGCGGGCTTGGTGATGCCCTGGATGTTGTCTCTCAGGACTTTGCGGTGACGCTTGGCGCCGCCTTTGCCCAGGCCTTTGCCGCCCTTGCCTCTGCCCGACATGGCTGCTCCTACCACGAGGCGAACCCACCGGGCGCCGTGCCGGGAGGGGAGCTCGGCCCCCTGATATACGAGGACGTCGGACCGGATTGAAAACCGCGAGCGGCCGCCACGGTCCCCGCCCCTCCGCCGTTGCTCTCCCCGCCCTCAGGCCGCCCTCTAGCGGACACTATCCGCCACGGTCCCGGGAGAATTCGGATCCCAAGGCCAGGCTTCCGGATTCCACAGCTGTTTTCGTCTCCTGTCTCCTCGCCGTCTGTGGGCTCCCCCGGCCCAGGCATTACACGGGCGAAGAGAAAAGGTCGGGGGGGCGGGGTGGGGGGGCGGGGGAGACCAGGAGAGGAGCAAATACGAGCCCAGGGGGCGCAAGCTCCGGGCTTCATCCCAACAAGAGGATCCCAGGCTCCAAACAGTAAGCACAGAAAACGGCAACAAAAGCTGTTTCCGGTCAGTAGACCGACGGCCGGACGGACGGACGAGCCCATCGCCAGGGCGGCCGGCACCTGGGCTGGAGCGGGAGGCGGACGTCGTCCCAACGCCCAGGTGTCCTCTCCATTTTGGTGGTGCGGATGCCCATCCGTCCAAGACCTACCGCCTGGCTCCTCCGAATGTGACGGCATTTGGAGGCAGGGCCTTCAAAAAGGCGATGAGGTGAAAGTGGGGTCACTAGGGTGGGCCCCGATCCAGCGTGAGTCCTGTCCTTATGAAAAGAGGGGATCCGGCTCTAACCGGTTTGGTTCAGTGGATAGAGCGTCGGCCTGCGCACTGAAGGGTCCCAGGTTCGATTCTGGTCAAGGGCATGTACCTTGGTTGCGGGCACATCCCCAATAGGAGGTGTGCAGGAGGCAGCCGATCGATGTTTCTTACTCTCTATCCCTCTCCCTTCCTCTGTGTAAAAAACCAATAAGATTTATTAAAAAAGGGGGGCGGGATCCGGGCACAGACAACACAGTGGGGCAACTGTGGGGGGACAGGGAGAACGTAGCCATCTGCAGGCCAAGCAGCGACCTCAGGAGGAACCTAAATTTGGAGGGGCCCTTTTCCGGTCGTCTTGCCAATTTTTGGTGTTTCTTCTTGATATCTCTTGCTCTTTGAGAAATGAAATAAGTGCCTATCACTACCCCTCCTTCCCGCTCTGCATTGGGGAGTATACTTTTTAAACGTTCTCCTAGATTGAAGCTCACACTTAGAACCACTAGTTTAGTCGGTGGGCACGTCGTCCCCCACCCCTTCTCCTATTTGATTTCGCTTTCAATCTTTAATGTTCTCCAGAGTCAGCGAGGATCAGATATTTTAAATCTACCTTGCTTTTAATGTTAAAAACACACATCAGACAATGGTGATATTTGCAATAGAAATGCTATCACTTGCAACTGAGATTGTAATTTAAATGAAATATCTGGAACACTGAATCCTCTGATTTATTTCTCACCTGGACAACAGCTTCACAAACGTCATTCTTGCCGCTCACTTCCCCTGGTCCTCCTCCCCCACCCCTTCACTGTGTATCAATAGGATGTCAGACATTCTCTATATTCAGATGTCTGTATTCAAAGTGTTATGGGTTGGCTCAACGAGATAGACCACTGACTCAGAATTTAAATTTAAGAGCCTTTTATTAAGCTGGCCAGCTGACCACTGTTATGCCCAGATTTCAAGATCCCCAAGGAAACCACACCAGGGAACCAGCCAGTCCGATGCAAAAGCAGAGGGTCTCCTATACAAGCTCGCTTGGTCCCCCCCTTGCCTCCATTACTGGGTGCAAGAGAGAGCCCCGAATTCCAAGAGAACAAAGAATTTATAGGGCTTGGGGTCGGGGGTTGGGGCAGGGTGCAGCTAGGGTCTGGTTACACAAAGACAGGGGGGGTGGCCAGCATACTTTTGGCCTTGGGCTAGTTTCCCCCGCTTTCCCATTGGCCGAGATAAGGGCAGGCTGAGTAACTTATACACCCTGCGGCTTCCATCAGTCCTGCTCTGTCCTTTCAACCACAGCGCCTATCTCCCCCTCTGGGAGATTCGGAGCATGTGGCAAAGACCAAGAGTGCAGTATGATCTTTTATAGCAAATCAGTGTTAGGAAAAATCAACTACAAAGCATTCCATTAGAAGTTCATAAGCACAAAAGGGGGGTAAACAGAGTCACACCTGGCTGGAGCGTATCATAGCACATTGTTTTTCTATGACAATCTAGCAATTATCCTTCCATGGTTCCTAACCCTAATACAGTCCTTCTTCACATCCTGGCATAATTCCTCTCCATACGTCAGTTCCCCTTTTCCAGTATATTCAATTTCTTATGTCTCATTTCCTTCCCTTAGCACATTCTTTAACATTTTGTAACCCTTCCATGCTGCAGTCCCTCACCCTAGCACAAAAGCCTGACACAAGCCCCACCTCAACAGCCATGTTCTCCTTCCCAGATTCCCAGCAGGCAGTTGCTTGTGTCATTAAGGTTCCTATTGTAATTATTATCTACATTTCTTCACTCTTTTATTTTTATTGTTGTCTACATTTTTTATCATACTGTGAGAGGATTCCAGGGCAATAGGAATAGGGAATTGAGACAGGAAAGTTAAGGCCAAACAGTATGGGAAATTTGCAGCCAGTTTGTAAATAACAAGCCATTATCTTCCCCAGCCAAAGATACTTGAGAGCAAATGATTAAAAGCCTCCCTAACAAGAGAATGCAGGAATAGAGGGGGAAGGGGAAAGAGGAAAAAAGGGGCAGTTTTACTCCCTAAGCCAGTGGTTCTCCGCCGGAGGCCGGTCCATCCTTGTTGCTTGACACAGTCGCTGCAGGGAAGAAACATCTGCACAGCATATGTTTCAAGGTACCTGGCGTATGGCATACTGTTCTTAATATGTTTGCTCCCCCTTTTTTTAGCACTATGTGCTCTATAACTAGAACCACCTCCCTGAGAAAGGTTGTTTCCCCAGGTGGGGATTTTTCCCTGGAGTTAGGGATTAACAGGACTAAGGAAGAAAATAAATCAGTAAAACCCCCTAGTGTTACAGAAATACCATGTACTACTTATGAAGAACTTGGACTAAGACTGTTGGCAATAAATTTGAGACTTGTTGGGCCCACATCCCCAGGGGTCTGCCCACCAGGGAAAGCACCAAAGCCTATACCCCTGGAGACCCACCCACACAGGGCAGTCCCAGGGAAGGCAAGCAGGGGGCTGGGAGGACATGACCTTTACTGGGTAGGATAATCTCCTTCAGTCACTTCCTCGTAGCTTATCAGTAGAGCAGTAGAATAGTGACCTTGGAATAGCCCTTAAAATGGAACACAGCGATTAACCTAGACAAGATTAAAATCAACAGAACTAGATAGAGACAGGATTTTTGGCAAAGGTCAGAAAAGAAGCTATGGAAATGAAACAAGGGATTGTAGAAGGTTACCCAAAACATACCATGATGTGATTATAGAGGCATGCTTATAGGATCAAATGGTATAAATACAGATGTACCAGGGCAATAAAAAGAGAACCTGGCTATGCTTATCAACTGAACGCTGTCTTTGTGTCATTCCTTCTTCACCGACTCCGTCCACACCTTTGGGGAACCCCTGGACCCGCTGGGGCTGGACCCCAACAGTTCTCAACCTGTGGGTCGCGACCCCTTTGGCGGTCGAACGACCCTTTCTTTCACAGGAGTCGCCTAAGACCATCCTGCATATCAGATATTTACATGACGATTCACGACAGTAGCAACATGACAGTTATGAAGTAGCAACAAAAATAATTTTATGGTTGGGTCACAACATAAGGAACTGTATTTAAAGGGCCAGAAGGTTGAGAACCACTGCCCTAAGCAGAGAAGCCAGCAGTCTCATGGATTGGCAAGGTAAAATTGCCAGGTGCTTCTCATGAATTCTGGGAAGGCCACAGAAAGTAGAACGAGACCTTGAGAATTTAATCTATACCAGCAGAGGAGTTTTGAGACCTACAGACAGGAGGATATAGAACCCCTTGGACTCCCACCCACCTTGCTCTTCAGATTAGCCGAGAGCCTGGAGGCGCTTCATAAGCCAGATGTATAGATTTGCTTCTTTAATAATGTTTCTTGATTTAATAAACTGGCTTAATCACAATTCAATCAAGTTCTCTCGTATGAAAAAGAAGTCATTTATATGAGAAGACAAGGATTGAGGTTGGGGACAGCCCTATCTGACTGAGGGATTGGGGGGAGACTGATAACACCTCTCTGGTGTCAGTGAGAGGTGGCTCTAGCAATACTGAATATGCTGCCATGTGGTATTTAACCATACATAGAAGTATATATGTATGTAGGTATGTATGTATTTTATGTATTCTTTTTCTTTCCCATTCTAATTAGCTCCTAAGGGGCCAGTAGACTTGCTGACATCTCCATTGCCAAGCCCCATGTTTTAAACCTAGTTCCCCTTCAAAGTGTTTGACAAGTCAAATGTAGAGACCAATAAAGCAATAGCTGGCTTTTCTTTTGAGAACTGAGTTTTTTTCCTCTTCACTATATATATGCTAAGTTTAGCTGTAAACTTATGAGCATAGAATGCAGAGAAAGTCTTTACTTGAAAATGTAGTAACTGCAAAACTTAGGCTTAAGAATTAGAGGTATGGGTGTACATTTCAATTCAAATCAAGAAAATTTAGAAGCAGTAGTACAGAGAATGACGCTGTATTCTTTACTGTGCTAACATAGAATAAATAGCTTTTGCCTTCTCAGTGATTCAATTGTGCTTTCTTTATTGATGGTGGGTATGTGCCCACAGGCCTCTCATTCTAAGCTACAGAAGTCACATGCCTGAATTGTTACTTGAAGACTTGCTTTCAAGACATTAAGGTTATTAGTTTGCTTTTACAGCATATTGTCTCTGCATCTGTATCTTTACAATATTGTCACTGAAAAACAGTATCTCATAGGTCCCTGACAAGTTTTCTTGAATGTAGTACCAAAAAAATGAAAAGCTAAAACATGCAAGGTACAGCAAATCCCCACGAGGGGCCTCTTTATGGAAAACAAAAAACACAGGAAACCAAGAACATTTTCATACGCCGGTTAGACAACTGCCAATTATTTCACAACTGCGCTAGTAACATACAGGGTACGGTAAAAGTAGGTTTACAGTTTAGCACACAAGTTTATTCTTGTGTTTTTTCTTACTGGATTGATTTCTATACGAACAACTAAACCCTACTTTCACCCCACCCTGTATTTGGATGATTGATGACTGGATTTAACTTTGCGAGAACTCTTGCACTTGCACCTTTTCAAGAGAGCAGTGTAGCATCACAAAACACCAGCCTGTGTCCAGGTCCCTAAAGCCACCGGGCTCACTCCCTTCCTTGTAGAGGTGGGAAGTGAAGCACCAATAAAAGAGGCTCAAAAATCACCAGGGGGAGAGAATTGCCGTGCAAAAAGTGGCTACCTTCCCACTTTGATCAAACAATTGTAGCGAGAACGTGGAGCAACTTTACTAGGCCGCTTTCCACTTTCCACAGCTGGACCCAGTGACTAAATAACACGCAAACAAGTGATTTAGCCTGGAGAACAATATTTGAAATTGAGGAAAAGGAAGAACCAAACTTTAAGGTCTTAGTAAAATGCGGATAGTGCTTCAGGCAGTACTCCTATTCCCCTCTGCCCCCCCCCCCCCCCACACACACCCCTTTAACCCCAAGTGGCAAAGGCAGCTATCCAAACTGCCCGAACGAATGTCCAGCTCTTCCTAGGACTCTATGGGTGGCCCTAAAAAGGGCCTTTAGGATTGGTGTACGTGAGGCCGCAGCAGAGCTCTAACCTCCGAAGCCATACAGGGTGCGGCCCTGTCGCTTCAGGGCGTACACCACGTCCATGGCGGTGACCGTCTTGCGCTTGGCGTGCTCTGTGTAGGTGACAGCGTCCCGGATCACGTTCTCCAGGAACACCTTCAGCACCCCCCGCGTCTCCTCGTAGATGAGGCCCGAGATCCGCTTGACACCCCCGCGCCGAGCGAGACGGCGGATGGCGGGCTTCGTGATGCCCTGGATGTTGTCTCTTAAGACTTTGCGGTGACGCTTGGCACCACCCTTGCCTAAGCCTTTACCACCCTTGCCTCTCCCAGACATCGTTACGGAGACCTGGAAACACAAGCCTTGGTCCGGGTGCGCCCAGCTCAGGCCTTCATATACAAGACCATCGGACCAGATTGAAAACCTCAAGCGCGCGGGCGGGAAGCAGCCGAGGTTGTCCCCGCCCCCCCCCTTTCTCTTTCCTACGTGCCCCACCCCCTTCTCCACGCCCCACGCCGCCCTCCAACGGACACCACCTGCCACAGTCCCGAGAGAATTCTGATTCCAAAGCCAGGCTTCCGGATTCCACAGCTGTTTTCGTCGTTTTCTAGTCGTCTGGGCTCCCCCAAGGAGTTAAATTTAGGCGAAGAGGAAAGGTTTTTCTGAGTTAAAATCCTGGCGAACTACCTGGGGATCGAGCATTTTTCCCAAGGACATCCAGCTGGCCCGCCGCATCCGCGGGGAGCGGGCTTAAAGCGGACGGCTTTAAGGAGACGACTCAAAGGCTCTTTTCAGAGCCGCCCACCTTTAGAAAAGCACCGTATCATCTTTCCACTGAGCCATCTCGCATCGTACATCGGTGTTGTGGGCGGAGGGTGTATTAGTATTTGTCAGTTAATATCCTTTGGCCTGCTGACCGGGACTAGACGGAACAGCAGAGGCGAGATTGCTGGTTGACTTCAAGCCTGCAACACCATTCTTTCTTTTTTTTTTTTTTAACTATATTTTATTGACTTTTTACAGAGAGGAAGGGAGAGAGATAGAGAGCCAGAAACATCGATGAGAGAGAAACATCGATCAGCTGCCTCCTGCACATCCCACACTGGGGATGTGCCCTTGACCGGAATCGAACCCGGGACCCTTCAGTCCGCAGGCCGACGCTCTATCCACTGAGCCAAACCGGTTTCGGCTGCAACACCATTCTTATTAAAAACTTGAAAAAGGGTAGAATCGGCTACCAGCCGTTCACAATATATTCAGAGGTGGTTTTACAAATCTGAACACAAACTGGCGGCGCCTTTTGAAGGTCATAAGTAATTCCCAATGCTAGCTTTCAACTCGTTCTGGTTCCTGGAATCGTGCCGGACGTTAGGCAAAATGCTCAATTCCCAGGTAGTTCGCCAGGATTTTAACTCATTTTAAAAAAGGAAGGTGGGGCCTGCCCGCTCCCTAGTCAGAGCATGTCGGGCCCCTGTGTCTCAAGGTTGTTGTTTTTCCTTAATTGCATTTTGTTGGCTCCATTTTAATTTCTTCTTTAACAATAAACAGCCGGGACCATCCCAAAGACAAGCCATGCACACAGCTGTAGTCATGTATCTGCAAAGCATCGAATTAAATGCACGCTTTTGTCGCGTCAAAAAAAAAAAAGGTGGGGGGTTAAGAGACATTGTGCCGAGTCCTGAGATGTGAAAGATCCCGAGGACTGGCGGGAGTAGAGGCAAGTTTTCTTTAAAAAATTAGGAACCCTTTTCCTTGCTTTGTATTTGAAAACTACATAAATCCCATTTCTAATTCAGTATTTTCACTGCATAACACAGGTGGCGTAAACCGGAATGGGAATGTCTGGGGAATACGGGGGGGGCGGGGGCAGTTCTAATGTGAGCTAAGGTATTATTCCAAAAATAAAAACCGATTTCCACAAAGCACAGGACGAAACGATGGAAAAATAAGAGAAAGTTTAACTTGTATTCAGCTGGCGCTGCAAATCTCTTCCACACACGACTACAAGAAAAGGGAAAAGCAACAGCAAAACAGATCCCAAACTGGAAACTACAGCTTGATACAATTTCCTGGTTAGGTGAAGTAGGACATTTTGATTGGCTCGCAAGGCTTTAGTTCTAATGACCACTGAGAGAGCGTGAGCAGCGTCTTACTCACAAGGGCTCTGCCTCTATGACGTCACTGTTGGAAATTAACCAATGAAAACGCAGTACTGTTCGAGTCTCATTTGCATATCGGCCCTATAAGTAGCTCACAACCAAGTCGCTGGTAATCGCGGTTGGTTCAATTCGTGAGAGGTTCCTCCTTCCGAAGATGCCGGACCCAGCGAAGTCTGCTCCTGCTCCCAAGAAGGGCTCCAAGAAGGCTGTGACCAAAGTGCAGAAGAAAGATGGCAAGAAGCGCAAGCGCAGCCGTAAGGAGAGCTACTCCGTGTACGTGTACAAGGTGCTGAAGCAAGTTCATCCGGACACTGGCATCTCGTCCAAGGCCATGGGCATCATGAACTCCTTCGTCAACGACATCTTCGAGCGCATCGCCGGCGAGGCGTCGCGCCTGGCGCATTACAACAAGCGCTCCACCATCACGTCCCGGGAGATCCAGACGGCCGTGCGCCTGCTGCTGCCCGGCGAGCTGGCCAAGCACGCGGTGTCCGAAGGCACCAAGGCCGTCACCAAGTACACCAGCTCCAAGTAAGAACGCACAGGAGACGCGATAGAACAACCACTTTACCCCAAAGGCTCTTTTCAGAGCCACTTCAGTTGTTGGAGAAGCAGCTGTAAGCACTTGTTGCGAGGCCGGTAAGCTTCTGGTTGCCTGGAGCGAGGGGGGGGGGTTGCCCACGGTCACGTGTGTATTGGGGCCCAGGGCTAGGTTGGGGCTGTAGGTTACCACGAACCTCCTGAGGCTCTCCTGTAACTGGCGGGACCCTGCGTGGTAACAGGTTTACCTTCTACCGACCCTATTTCCATGGTTCTCAATGGGCGCTTAAGTGCACAGGCACGGAGTAGGATTTTTTCCTTTTCCCCCCAAGTGTTTTGACATAAACTTACTGGCTCTTACTCAAGCGTGTATGGACAGGAAGATTTACTCTCCACTGGTTTTTATTCTAGCTACTACTAATCGTCTTTAGTTCATTTTATCCAATAAAACCATATTCTCTAGTTTATTGGCGTACAAAGTAAGTCCACACTTGGCTATCTCCCACTTTCCTGTCTAGTAACTCAACCTGCCAGAAGCCGGTCCATCCTTGCTGCTTGACACAGTCGCTGCAGGGAAGAAACACCTGCACAGCATAAGTTTCCAGGGACCTGGCGTATTATATGGCATACTGTTATATGTTTGCTCCCTTTCTTGGCGCTGTGTGTTCTAACCAAGGTCACCTCTCCGAGAAAGGTGGTTTCCCCAGGTAGGGATTTTTCCCTGAAGTTAGGGAGGGAATAAAACCCCTTAACTAAGTGCCAGGCGGGTAGTTAATCACTTTACGAACACTCACGCTTAAGCTATATATCTTTACTCCCTGGAATGGAGATCAGAAACGCCCTAACCTTTGGAATAGAAATTGACAGGATTAAAACCAGCTGGTATAAATACAGATGTAATAAGACAATAAAACACAACCTGGCTGGAGAACCAACTATGCTGATCAACTGAACGCTGCCTCCATATCATTCATTCTTCGCCGACTCCACACCTATGGGTAACCCCTGGACCTGCTGGGGCTGGACCCCAACATCAACCAGCCATTTTGTCCCCCGTTCCATGGGACATTGGGCAATTAGCCAGAGATTGCTTGCCAGCACTTGAGGGGGGGATACTGTTAGCATCTATTGAGGTGGTTCTCAACCTTGGCTGCACATTAGAGTCACCTGGGAATCTTTTTAGAATCCTCATTTCTGGGCCTCATCCTCCAGAAATTTCTTTGTTATGGGGTGAAGCCACAACATTAGTTAACAAAGACACAATTTCCAGAGGATGAGGCCCAGAAATCAGGATTTTAAAAAGATTCCCAGGTGATTCTCATGTGCAGCCAAGGTGGAGAACCACTGATTTGGTGGGTGCTAGCATTTAGTTGCCAGGGATCAGCCTCATAACCAATAATCACCTGGCCCAAAATGTCGCCGTTCCTGCGTAGTGAGAGAAACCACAGACCAAACAACCTTCAGAGCATTTATTTAATCCTTATTTCCGTCAAACCTTTCCTCACTACCCAACCAATATTGCTCTTAGTGGAAGCTGAGCAGTAAACAGACTTGGACACCCCCACAGGAAAATTGTCTTTTCTGCAACAAACTTTCCTGGTTTCTAAGAACCACTTTGGTGAGATCTTTCCAGGTGACGTTCCTAAATTTCCTGGGGAGGTGGTTTTTAGTGCTCCCAGGTGTTGTGTGTGTGTGTGTGTGTGTGTGTGTGTGTGTGTGTGTGTGTTTAACATTTTATTTCAGAAAGGAAGGGAAGGGGTGAGAACATCAACGATGAAAGGACCATTGATTGGCTGCCTCCTGCACAAACCACGCTGGTTCTCCAGCCAGGTTCTGTATTTTATTGTCTTATTACATCTGTATACCAGTTGATTTTAAGGACCTCTCGGTTCAAAACCTGCATAAAAATAATTCAAGACTAATCATGACAAAGGCTGGTGGATGTTTTACCAAATAAAATATATCTTTGAGGCAAAAGGAAAATCTGTTTCCAATTCACTTGAATCAGGCTTTGAAATTAAGCCATTCTTGATCAATTTGGGGGAATTTACATAACTTTCTGTTTTAAATGAATTCTAACATTTTATTAAAGGAGTTCAAACTTATATCTAGTTAAAACTTGTATAAATTGGGCCATAATATTATATTTTTCATTGATAAATCACATTCTCAGTGAGTCATCTTTCCCGGGCCAGAACCAGACCACAAGAAGCAAGGGCAAGATGACTACACTGAGAATCTAAAATCTCCAGTGAAAGAAGTTATATACAGCACATTTCATGGTAGGAAATTTACTCAGTAAGTGAGGAAATTAGCTTCTAATTGTCTTTAACCCATTTTACCCAATAAAGCCACATGCTTTATAGGTTTGTCCTCTACCCAGTGAAGCTATCAAATAATCTATCTGGTCTCCTCAGCTAGGACCCTGAAGTCCAGGGGCTCTGCTCCCTTGTCCTTGAGGAATAGGGAAATTGTTTCTCAAGGTCTTCTGAAATGTTACAGCATTGTCAATTTGCTCACCTAATCAAAAGCTATCATTAATTATCCATTAGGATTAAACCCCAATTCCTTGTCCTGAAACTATAAAGGCCATCTACCATCTGGCCAAAACTTAAACTTCTTCAATTATTCATTTTCACCAGTGTTATACTTGATAACATCCTAAATTTCTCTTCCTTTGTGCTTTTGTTATATCATTCTTCTGTTATCGTATTCTCAGTTGTTTTCTAGACTATTCAAACCCTGCCAACCTGCTAGTTCTTTGAAATCTTACTGAAATCTCACTCTGGCCATGGCCAGGTGGCTCCGTTGGTTGGCGTGTACACCAAAAGGTTGAGGGTTTGATCCTCTGGTCGGGTGCATAGGGTAGGCAACCCATCGATGTTTCTCCCGGAAAGCATATCCTTGGGTGAGGATTAAAAAATACATCTTACTCTATAAGCCTTCCCATCCATTCTACTTCACAAGGAAGTCTTTCTCTTTTTCTCTTAAGGTTTTGTTCCTTGCACAATGATTTCATAATCGTGTAGCTTTGTGAACTGTGCAGCCTGTTCCTTACCTTCTTTTTCATTGTTTTAAAATTTTCTAGTGTTTGTGGTGTGGGTTTTTTGAGGTGTTTTTGTTTTGTCTTTTGTACTTGGGATCTTCCACAAAGGCTATCCGAGTGCCTGTTGGGCGTTGTCCCATGCACTAAAAGGTTGCCTGTTTTGGGTTTCGGGTTCCATCCCTGGTCGGGGCTCCTGCAGGAGGCAGCAGATCCATGTTTTGCTCTCACCTTGATGTTTCTCTCTTCTCTCTCTCCAAAAATCAATAAAAACATTAAAAAGGGGGGAGGGGGAGAAGAGATAAACAAGCTTCTCAGTGAAAGTTTGTTGACTGATAGCCCAAACCAAATTGATCTGAGGGTGGTAGGATCAAGTACGACAATATACCAGTATCCTCAGACTGCAAAGTCCCATTAAATGCTGAGCATATAAAGATGGATTAAAACAACTTTCACCACAGATATAATGATAATTTTCAGAACACAAGAGTTAAGGAGAAAACACCCAGAGAAAATTCTTAGAAATAGGAATCAAATTTATATCAGACTTCTCATTTGGGGACACTGTACATAAGGAGATAATGAAACAATGTTTTTTAAAATCTAGGGGAAATAATTTTGAAACTAAATTTCTATATCCAATAAAACTATCATCTAAGTGTAGGTAGCACTTAAAACCCTTATGGAAGGATTTCTGGAGTTATACTCCAGCAAGAATAAGAAAAGATTCTGCCCAGCCAGTGATTCTGCCCGGAGAGGATGAAGAGAAATAAACTAGTAAAATTTACATTATATTATATTCAGAAAGAGAATACACATATTATTACTCTAGAAGTTCTTTGAAAAGCATAGGTTTTAGTATACATAAAAATATGTATATGTATAAAAATCACTAGAAGAAGGATATTTCAAATTCCCCAAAGCAGCAATCCAGTAAGGAGTAATCATAAATTGTTTGCACTTAACTTAGACATATACATGCATATACTCACATGAATTGTACATACAAAGACTTTTAATCAAACATAATGGTGATTGTTAACATAGATACACCTTTCTCAGGGATTATTAGATCAAGTCAACTGAAATTGTTGAGGATATAGAGGATTTGAAGAATGTAATTAGCAAGATTAATCATAACCATATTTAAAATAGAAAAAAAACATTATTTTGAAATTCACATGGAATACAGGTGGAAACTGACCATGTGGGAAATGAAAAATGAAAGTTCAACAAGTGTTGAAAAAGCTGAAACCATGCAAGACATATTTACTAATCATAATGTAATGAAATAATTGAAAATGTTCTCCTTGACCTATACTATCAGGGAGAAACATGAGTTAAAGAAGATATCAAAATAAAATTAAATACTTTTTAGAAATAAAGCATTATATATTAAAACCTATATGAAGAAATCAGAGGAAAATCATAGCTTTAAAATATAATTATGAGAAAATAGAACTATTAAAAGTAATGAATTAAGCTTTTAATTTAAAAGCTGATAAAGGAACAACAAAACCTGAGGAAAGTAGAAGAAATGAATTAAGAAAGAAGCAGAAATCAATGGAATAGATCATACTTTCCCATGCTCCTAAAATAGAATTAAACAATTAAACCAAAATCTGGTTCTTTAAAAAGAAAAAAGGTTAATCCTTCGGTTAATTGAGTACTGAAAGAGAAACATTACAGCAGCATTAGATATAGAAAATACTGAAACTGTATATTTTGATATATTTGCAAATATAAACAAAATATTTAATTTAAAATACAAATGATCAAATTGACGTAAGGAAAATAGACTGTCTGAATAAAATATAACTATAGGAGAAACTGAAAAGATAGGCAAATATCTACCCTTAATCCTGGCCCGAGTGGCTCATTGGAGTGTCCTCCCATGCACCAATTGAACCAGCAATTCCTGGTCAGGGCCCATACCTGGCTGCAGGCTTGATCCCCAGTTGGGGTGCCTACGAAAGGCAACCAATCAATGTTTCTCTCTCACTTTGATGTTTCCTTCTCTCTCTCTTTCAGCGTGTCCCCATGTGAGGATTAAATAATACTTTTTTTAAAAAGCAGACCCAGATAGTTTTACCAGACCTTAAGGGGAGAGACTATCTACACTAATAAAAAAGAAACATGGTAATTGGCGTACGACCGCTACCCTTCCCATTGGCTAATCAGCAAGATATGCAAATTAACTGACAGCCAAGATGGCCACCCGCAGCCAGGCAGCTTGAAACTAACATGAGGCTTGCTTGCTTCAGTGACGGAGGACTCCAACATTCCCCGCCTGCCTCTGAGCCTGCAGTTTGAACATTGTAACAAATATAGAAGCTAAACTTTAGTCCACGCCTGGCTTCAGCCAGCAGGATCGCAACATTGTAAGCAAAGGCCAGAAACCTACTTTCAGAAGCGGAGGCCTAAGAGCTGGAGCCAAGCCTCAAAGCTAAAGCTGGCCCAGAATAAAAAAAGAAAAGAAAAAAGAAAAAAAGGAGCGGTTGGGAGCTTCAGTCACCCCCAGCCTGAAAATAGCCCTCAGCCCCTCACCCAGACTGGCCAGGCACCCCAGTGGGGACCCCCACCCTGAAGGGTGTGTGTCCAGCTGCAAACAGCCATCATCCCCTCACACAGGCTGGCCAGGCACCCCAGTGGGGACCCCCATCCTAATCCAGGACACCCTTCAGGGCAAACCAGCCGGCACCCACCCATGCACCAGGCCTCTACCCTATATAGTAAAAGGGTAATATGCCTCCCAGCACCGGGATCAGCGGAGCCGAGAGGCCTCCCGGCACCAGGATCAGCGTGACAGGGGGCAGCGCCCAAACCCCCTGATCGCCCTGTGGCTCTGTGTGTGACAGGGGGCGGGGCCACAACCTCCCTATCAGCCCTGCTCTGTTCGTGACTGGGGAAGGCGCCCCAACCCCCTGATCAGCCCTGCTCTGTGCCTGATAGGGGGGAGCTCCCAAACCCCCTGATCGCCCTGCAGCTCTGTGTGTGACAGGGTGCAGCGCCCCAAACCCACCCCCCCATGGGCCCTGCTCTGTGTGTGACAGGGTAGAGCCATAACCTCCCCATCGGCCCTGCCCTGAGTGTGAGAGTGGTGGTGCCCCAACCCCGATAGGCCCTGCTCTGTGCGTGACAGGGGGTGGCACCGCAACCTCCCCATCGACCCTGCCTTGAGCGTGACAGGGAGCGGTGCCCCAACCCCCCAATCGGCCCTACCCTGAGCGTGACTGAGGGTGGCATCACAACCTCCCAATCGCCCTGCTCTGTGCATGACAGGGGGCAGCGCCCCAACTCCCCAATCGGCCCTGCTCTGAGCTCAACCAGGGGCTCCACCTAGGGATTGGGCCTACCCTCTGCCACCCGGGAGCAGGCCTAAGCCAGCAGGTCCTTATCTCCCAAGGGGTCCCAGACTGCGAGAGGGCACAGGCCGGGCTGAGGGACCCCCCCCCCACCCCCACCCCCCGAGTGCACAAATTTTTGTGCACCGGGCCTCTAGTATTATATAAATTGATCAAGATGATAAAAGATGTTATAGGTCACAATATACAAACCTGTTGTAAATGCCTATTTCTTCTTTTCAAGGCTTTATTCTGCCCTTCCAGAAGTGGGCCTCAAAGTCACAGCCAGACTCCAGATGATTGCTGTTTCCCTGGGGATCATGTCAGTGCTTCCTCAAAACTAAATTTTTATCGGAGAATACATTTGGGAAATGTATTTCTCCAGAATGTGTGAGCCAATTCTTTCTAGTGGTTCTTAGAGACTTTATACCTCCATTAACTCACATAACATGTTTGGGAATCTCTCCCGTTAGCCTATGCTCCCTCTCCACAATTTATTTCCTATCCTCTCTAAGGGTTAAAGAGTAGTAAGTGCTTAGTGTGATATGGAGATGAAAGGGGAAGGCATGAAGATGAGCTGCTTACTTACCCTTTGGGGGTTTTGACCCCATATTTAGAAACAAAGCAAGGAGTAAGGAATAAAGGAAGCGCAGCAAACACTTTATTGTCTCCCATTTTACTGCTAATGTGCATTAGCAAAGTCTGTACCTAAAAGACAGCCCAGATTTTCAGCTTCCAGCATTTTATTTTATTTTTTTAGCATCTTGCCAAAGCTTAATATACAGTTCTCTTAGGGTCTTCTCTTAGGAATCCCACTTTGGAGATTCCTCCTGGGGCTAAGAACCCAATGGACTCTTGCAGAAGCACCGGTGGTCATGGAATGAGTTTTAGGGCTCTCCCTAGGGGGCCTGGAACATGGGAAACAAATCCTCCTCCCACCCCTCACACTCCCCTGACCCGCCCTCCTAACCAGTTGCCTGTTCTCCATAACGGTCTACTCTGAGGTGTGGTACTTGGGCCTGGGCACCCTGGGGAGGGGGCCCTAGGGAGGGGACCCAAGAGCCTCTCCAATGAAGCCGTGGTAGGTCCAACAGACCCTGGCAAGCCCTGGCAAGCCCTGCTAAATCTGTCAGCTAAGGAAGAACTCACCTCCTTCCCCCAAACCCAAACCCACCCTCCTCCCTCCTAGTTGCATCAGTCAGTCCCCTCCAGGATCCTGTTCTCAGTCCTGGGACCTCCTGTCGTCGGGATAAAATGGGCCTGGGGCCCCTGAGGGTGCAGGCCCGGGGTTCCCCGATGCATTTCGGAACAGACCTTGCAGAGCCTGGAGGCTCCCTGCACGGGGGCCGGCAGCTTCCGGCAGCCGAGTCCCTTCCCGGCTCCGAGGGCGGAAGAACAGCAGGAAGGCCGCCCTTCCTGTACTTGACCGCCATCTCGCTCTCTCCCTGCCGCCTCTTTCTCGGGTCACTCCCCGGGCCCGGTCCGAGGGCCCGCGCCCCTTCCCTTCCTGCGATCGCCAGGCCGGGGTTCCGCGGAGTCGGGGCGGGCGGAGCGCTCATCCCGCGCGCTCCCTGCCTCCCAGCAGCCCCCGCGCGCGAGGCGGCGGCCGAGGCTGCAACCTCTACAGGCGGCCGCGGGGTGGCGCTGCCGCCGGGTCGGTGAGGAGGCGGGTCGGCCCTACCCCGTTTCTATCCCCCGGTCCGCCTCCGCCCTTCCCACCCACCTCCCGCCCTGGCCTCGGGAGGGTGTTTCAACTCCGCGGCCCCGAGGCTGCAGCCGTTGCCTTTGGCTTCCGGCGATGCTTCCTTCCTCCCGCTGCGGAGCCAGCGTCTCACACCGGCGCCCACGGCGAGAGGTGGGGCCCGCTCACCGGGGGGTGCTCTTTTCGGTACCGGGGGCCTCGGACACGCACTTTCCTTTTTTGCTTTCCTCTGCCCGCCCTGCTGATGCCCCGCCAACGCCCTAGAAGCTGCGGCATCAGCAGGTCTAGGGCCCTTTCCCTGGAATTCTCCTCCCCGTGAGGGTGCGGCGCGCTGCCTCCGTGTGACTGTCACTTCCGGCGCCACTTCCCAGTTCCTCGGGCTGGTCTTCTGCACACGGTCCCTGCAGAGCGTCTGCAGGCCTCTTTCCAGCAGTTCTCATTTCTGTTTCTCTGGTCCACAAGACAAAATCTTCCGTGCAATCAGTGAAACCTCAGCTATCATATATGACCATATCCTTTAATAAAAATGTCGGAGTCGTTGGGCTTCGATGGAGATGATAATTCTCGTACTTTTCTTCTGAAAGTGAAGGGGAGAGGACATTCTCGTCCACAGGTGAGGGAAGCAGGGGACCCAGCTGCTCTTCCATCCACTTCCCGTCCCAAGCTGCTCGAAGGTGCTGCCAGGTGGTGGGTGTTGGAGGTGAGCCTTGTCCGGTGGAGCCAGACCAGGGGCAAGGCAGGAATGTGTCCTTGTTTGGCTGATAGGCTACATTTTTTTCAACCAAATAATTTAGAATTATGTTGCTAGGTTTGTTTATACCCTTCTGTGTGTGTGTTTTTCTGAGCTTTAGTTAAGTCGTAGTCACATATTTCAGTTTTCTCTCAGCTGTGCTGTGGAGTAGCAGGGAAACATCTTGTATCCAAAACTAGAGCCCAAGTGAGAGAGCAGCATATCTTAATTTTAGAGAGAGGACGGGAGAGGGCAGAGGCTTGAGAGAAACATCAGTGTGAGATCGGTTGCCTCGCGCCCGGAGATTGAACCAGCCAGCTAGGTGTGGGCTCTGACAGAGAATCAAACTAGCGACCGTCCCGTGCCCAGGATGACACTCCGACCAACTGAGCCACACTGGCCATGGTCAGAGCAGTGTATCTTGAAGCCAGTTCGTACTCATCCAGGAAATCAGGAAGATAAAGTAAATCTGGGGGTAAGAATTGGGACTTGATGTCACTGGCCCTTCCTACTTGAAGCTTCTCCTTGCAGGGCCAAGCTTGGAGCTCTGCATTTAATTTATTAGGAAAAGCAGCCGTTCCATTCTGCTTTTCCACAGCGCAGGGAATGAGGACAGACAAGCAAGAACCCTGGTTATCTCTGGATTTGGAGGTTATGAGAAAGCCTCAAATGAAAAGGCAAAAATAATGCGCCCATTTCTCATGGGTTACTCCCTCATATCCCTGTAAGATGCATGGACACCTTCCTGCTGGCGCGCTAAAGAAGAAAAGGTATCAAGTAGCCATCCTGAGCCCCACAGAGATGTGAGTTCTCATTTCCACAGTGTCTCAGAAGTCATTTGCAAGTTATGTTTCCTTTGTGGTCTACTATTCCTGCTTGTATCCCTCATATCCCCTCTCTCTCTCTCTCTCTCTCTCTCTCTCTCTCTCTCTCTCTCTCTCATTTTGTCTCTTTCTGGCTTAATCTCTTGTACATGTGCAAAAGACTTACCTTTTCACCCTGTCCCCAGGAATATTGCTCAAAATACTTAATAGGATAATTGGGTTAGACTTGACTTCTAGTTTTGAAAGATTGCTTTAGAGGAGGTCTCACATCAAATCATCCGATTATAAAATTTCCGAGTTTATCATCATTGATGTCAGCTCATTTATTTGCTTTATTTAAGAGTTAGGTGCCATGGGACTCACAGTTCTAGTGTCTTTTCACTTTTGGAGGTTGTGCCCAATGGTCACACAAAGAGGAAGAGGTAGGGACTGCCTTGGTTTATGGGCACCCGCTGAGCTGCTGCTGCTGCTCCTGGAGCTTCTGGAATGCCCTTTCTTGCAGCTGTTCTTGTTCCCGCTGTTTCAGCTCTTCTTCCAAATGTCTATCTTCTCAACGATAAGTTACCTTCTTCCCATGATCGTAGTCCAAAGGAATTTCTAAAATCCACGTTTTGTTCCTTTGCAGGTTCTTATGTATTATCACACACAAAACAGTGTTCACCAAAAATATTATTCCCATTAACAGATAGAACAGACCATGAAACCAGACAGAAGTTGGTGACTGGAGGAGGCCTGTAAAAGAAAATGACAAAGAAGAAATGCCATTCAGAAACCAGAGGGATCTGACTGAGTTATGTGGAAGACAAGGCTGGCTGAGACCTGCTATGCCTGTCCCCAGTGGAGACACTGATCATTTCAGGGGCAGGAAGGAGCTGGAGGTGGCTCCAGCTGGGCTACATGGCATAGGGACAAGGGGCAGGCTCCTCATAAGACCTGAACTGCCAGGGCCCTGTCAGTGGACAGAGACAACGGCTATTTCTATATAATACTTGAAATGAATTTGGATTGAAGATAAACATTTTCCCCCCAAGGAGTTTTTCTTCTGGAGCTCACAATCCCTTCACCTCAGAAGATACAGACATTTGGGAATTCGTGTGCAATCCACGAAATCCCCAGCCGCCAACCTATCAAGTGAGTTCCTTCAAGTAAGAACTGTATTCCAAAACCTGTGACAATAGGAGGGACTCTATATATTGCTGATTCGATTGTCTGGGAAAGAGAGGGAGAGAAAAGGGAGGCAGAGAGAGAAAGAAAGAGAAAATATAGGAGAGAAAAGAAAGAAGGAAATAAACAGGAAGGGAAGGAGAGGGGAGGGGAGGGGTTGCAATGATGTTTATAAGGAGAATAGTGAAGTTTTGAATCAAGGGTGGAAAGGCCTGTTCATAGGTTTGTCCTGTCCGGGCCATGAATCCCCTGAAACAGACCTCAGTCCCATAGGAGAAAAGGAAGCATCTTTTGTGCCTGTCAGTTCCCATCGTTCTCACTCACCAAGCACTTGAAGTTCCAACTCAGGGCTGTGCTTGATGACATTTCCATCTTCTGTGGCAGCCTCACACCAGTAGGACCCGGCATCTTCTCTGTTCGCAGTTAGTATCTGGTAGTCAGAAGACGTGGTCCTGTCCACCAAGGTCTTATTCGCCATGTAGAAGGAGAAGTAGAGCTGCACCAGAGGGCTGTGTGGGAGCACCCTTGTCTCACAGCTCAGGCTGACTGAATCCCCCTCTAGGAGGGGGGATGAAGACGATGCTCTCAGCACGGGGGCTGGAAATAGCTCTAAAGAAAACGTTGACAGTTACCTGACTCGGACTCAAGGTTCTTTTTGCAGAAGATACACCCCCTCCTTTGGGAACCAGTCCCTGGAGAGTGCATCCATCAAACATAATTTTCCCCACTTCCAGCAGAGAGGCATTTTTGGGGTTTCCGCATAGATATAGCGACCAGCTTGCTCACACCCTACCGGGGAAAATCCTCCACATGATTCATGCCTCCCTGACTGTGACTTATTGTGGACACACCCACACACTAGCCAGTTCAGTGTCTCAAATGATCGTGTAGACCAGTGGTCGGCAAACTGCGACCCCTTGAGTGTGGCTCTTCCACAAAATACCACGTGCGGGTGCGCACGTACAGTGCGATTGAAACTTCGTGGCCACACTGAAGGGGCCAAAGAGCCGCATGTGGCTTGCGAGCCGTGGTTTGCCGACCACGGAGGACAATAATTTCTTGCCCTTTTTTTTTTTTTCTCAGACAGTGGTTATGAGTACTGAGATGAAAGGCCATTAAAGAGTCACAACAAAGGCCACAGGTAACTGGAACAGGAAGCTAATTAGTTAGCAGAGGTTCAGAAAGGAGTGGAACCAGAGAGGCCGTTTTCCCTGAGAGAGAGATGGAACATATAACTAAGTCCCAATGTCTTCCTGGCCTCTGTTTCTTATGGAGCTTTTATGAGATTCCATGGGTGATTTTCTAATAACTCCCTACCTACCTTGAGTGAGTCTCTATTCCTTACAGCTAAAATAAAATTGATGAAATGGTTCCTCACTATGCCCTGGCCTTGACATTAGCTCCTGGGATTATTAAAGCGGCACCATGGCATGCTGGAAAGAGCAATGGCCTGGGACCCAGGGAACCTCAGTTCTGGTCCCCACCCAGCCACTGGTCGTCTTGTGGCCTCTAGGTAAGGCAGTTTACCTCCCTGGAGCTCAGTTTCTTTACCTGCAAATTACAGGGATGATTGATGATGGTTTCACTGGTCCTTAAAACTATCGATCTGTGATTATTCAGATACCATACCTTTCACAGTGATAGATACTCCTGCTGATGTGAAGTGCCTGTTTCCCGTGCAGTGATAGATGCCATTGTGACTCAGGTTGGTTTTCGGAATGGTGAATTCAGAATGATAAGAAAACTGAAAGGTCTTGCTATTGTGGTAGAAAAGCACATTGTACACCTTCTTATTATTCCATCCATGACACCTCAAGGCCAGAGGTTTTCCTTCAACGACGACTCTGCTAGAGACCTGGAGTAGTAGCCAATCTGGAAAATGTGGAGCCAACATGTACATGTACAGTGACAGAGGTACAAGGAAGCTAGAGCTTGCTTTTTCTCCTTGAACATTCCAACCTACAGCCCTGCTGAATCAGAAGCCTGTCTCCTATTCCTCAAATATCTTCAGCTTTGCTGGGAAGAAAAGTAATCTTTACCTGCAGCCCTGTACACAGCCCCTGCTATCTCCCCTTTTCAGATCTTAGAAGTTGGTTGGGACAGAAACAGTTTATCCTACGTGGTAGGCAGTGTTCTAAGATGGCCCCAACAAGTCACACCCTTATATAATCCCCTCGAGAGTGGGTGGAACCTATAACTTGTTTCCAGAACCAGAATATGACAAAGGTTATGGGTTGTCACTCCCATGATGATGTTAAATTATCTAAGACTCCATCTCGGCTGTGTGGACAAAGAGAGTCTCCTGCTGGCCTTGAAGTAAGCTGGCATGTTGTGAGAAGGCCTATGAGAGGCATATGGCAGGGCGGCTCCAGCTGACAGCCAGCAAAAAGGCGGGCCTTCAGATATCTATCTATCGTCTATCTCCCTCCCTCAAAAAAAAAAAAAAATGGGGGTGGGGGCAGGGACTTCAGTCTTATAACCACAAGGAACTCCATTCTGCCAATGACCATGTGAGCTTGGAAGAACTGCAGGACGGCCCACAGCCCAGTCAACACCCAATGGTGCCTCAGGAGAACACCTAGCTAGGATATACAGAGACTCCTCTCCAATGGGAAGATCATTAATGTATAGTGTTTTAAGCTAAGTGTTTTGTTATATAGCAACAGAAAACAGATACACACTAATTCCTCACTGATTCGTTAATGGGATCATACATGCTAAGACCAAACTCACAAAATGGCAAACACATCCAGATGTATTTATGCTTCTAAATTGATAGAAATATTCTCATATGTGCAGATCAGTGATATAGCTGATAAAAACAAGCTCCAAGTCAAATGGGCCCTCACTTTTTTTTCTTTTTGGGGGGGCGGGGAGGGTTGGCGGGAGCCTGGGGGGGGGGGGGGGGCTCACTTTTGATGGATACCTCTACACATAACCAGAAATGCCTCCTTTACTTTTTCCTTCCCTGGGCAGTGGGTTTGGCTAAGTGAGAATGAGGTTCTTAAAGGACAAAAGTGGAGAAGAGACGGTAGTGCTTGCCCCTCCTCTAGAACTCATCCAAGAACGGAAGACAGGCATTCAGTGCTACGTGTAGCATGATTTTCAGTCTCGGATGCTGTCATAAGTTGCTTCCAAACATAATGAATACTCTTTTCTCCCTATTCCTGTTCTCAACCAAGAGGTGCTCAAAGACTGCCCTACCCAAACACAGGCACCTTTGCTTTATACATTCACAAACAGTGGGGAATTTTAACCTCCACCAGGAACTGTCTAAGATACAAAATACTAGTGATGATATAAAAGATTTGAATGAAATCAGTAGACTTAATTTCATAGATTTACACAGAATGCTGTACCTTAGAGAAAATGCACATACTTCCCAAATACACGTGCATCAGTTATACAAGTTGAGCACATATCAGGCTACAAAGCGATTTTCAACAAATACCAGGGAACTGATATATTTAACACAAATTCTGACCAAAATACCATAAAAGTAGAAATCAATAACAAAAACACCCTCCAAACACACTTTGAAATAAATCATGAATCAAAGAAAGAAAGTTATAAATGAAATTTAAAATATTTAGCCTTAAAAGATAACAAGGCTATTACATATTAAAAATTGGGGGATGCAGCTTTTAGCAGACATTTCTATTCAAAAACCCTTCTCTCACCTGACCCGCATGGCTCAGTGGTTGAGGCTGACCTGTGAACCAGTAGGTCACAGTTAAATTCCCAGTCATGGCACAAGCCCTGGTTGTAGGTTTGACCCCCAGTGTGGAGCATGCAGGAGGCAGCCCATCAATGATTCTCTCTCATCATTGATGTTTCTATCTCCCTCTTCCTTCCTCTCTGAACTCAATAAAAAATATATATATTTAAAAAAATAAAAAACGCCTTCTTCCTGTTTTTATCACTTTGCAGTAGGATGGGAACGCTCATTTTAAACCACAGAATTAGGACTTGGGGCCACGAACCAGCTGTATTCTCTTGGTCTCAGCACACACAGATTTAATGGAAGTGACTGAGAGCTAATATAACTGCAATTAAATCTTCCATTGCTGACTGTGGCAAACATTTTTAAATAAGGTATAGAGAACATCAACCAAAAAAACTTGATGCGTTGTACTGTAGTAAAATTTAAAACCTTTGCTCATTGCAACAGGAAACAACATGATAACATAGCAAAAAGGCAGGCCACAGAGTGGAAGTTATTTGTTACACTTGAAAAAGGGCTCATAGCCAGAATATATAAAGAGCTCCCACAAGTCAATAAGGAAAAGGCAGGCAACCATCATTTTCTTTAATTGGGGAAAAAAAAAAACTAGACAAATACTTTATAAAAGAAGATACCCAAATAAATAATAAACATGTGGAAAATGCTCAATATCATTAGTCATCAGGGAAATGCACATTGAAATCATAGTGTGATACCACTGCACATGTACCAGAACGGCTCCAGTGAAAAATACAGAAAACACCTACTCTTGAGGAACAACCACAACTCTCACCCTGGGAGTGTGATGTGGCCTAACTACCTTGGTAAAGTAAGGCTGCATATTCTGTGACCCAGCAATTCCACTCCTAGGCACATCCCAACAAATATGTGTATACATGTGCACCAAAAGAATGTACAAAAAAATGTCCACATTAACAGTATTTGTAAGAGGTCCACACTAGAAACAACCCAAGTCCATGAATAAAATGGGTAAATGTGGAATATTATACAATAATGAGAACAAACTGCAACTTTACAACATTTATGAATCTTACAATCAACGTGAGTAAAAGAAGCCAGACACATCACTTCTCGGCCTTTTGGCTAAGATCAAGTGTAGTATCTGTTCTTATCGGTTTAATACGTGATATGTCCTCTATCTGAGGACATTATATGAAATGTATTTTGGGGATAGGGAGATGGTATAGGAGCTTGAACCGTCCACTCCACACATCATCCCGGTATTGCAGTACCTCTGGGAACAATGCACACACAAAAAAGTAGGAGGAGAAGAAGCCACACACAAAGAATACATACTATACCCATTTCTATGAAGTTCAAAAACAGACAAAAACAGGTGAAAACCTATGGTGTTAGAAGTCAGTTTGGGAGTAGTGACTAGAAATGAACTAGAGGGAGTTTCTGTGATTCTGAAAACACTTATCTGGGTGCAGTTTACTTTGTGAAAATTCACTAAGGTATACACTAAGGTATTCACTAAGGTTTACTGTATATTAAAATTCACATTAAAATATCATATAAAAATGTAAAATACCTGCCCAGGAAAACTCTTTGGGGTTAATTGGGCTCCAATTCATAATCATGGTCTAACAGCCATTGCTGAACGGGGGCCTCTCATACTCTTTGCCTTTCAGGGGAAAGCCACAGACTGAGTGCCAGCTTCCTGCGCGGTGCTCCTGCTGGCTAAGCAGGCCCCATCTACAGCAGTTCCTGGAATCCACTGGGGATTTGAGAGGCAAAGAAAATGACCTCTACTCAGCCCTAGTTCGTTTTTTGTCACCTAAACTAAGAAGCACTTCTGCTTCTGCTGGAACTACTCGAAGTCTCTTGTTTAAGCAGCTGCCAGCTCCCCTCGCCTCTCCAGCATAGGAACCGATTCCTAGAGTCCGAAGAGACTTGAGAAACAGTGAGCTTTTCCTCTGACATTCTCAACATTTCCTTAGCTAAACCACATTTCCTCCAAAAGCAGACCAGTCCACAGAAATCTAATTCTGCCACCAGCATGGGTTCGCTTTTGGTTATCAATCACACAGAAGTTTTAGCTTAATGCTTTTGAATAACTAAATAACCCATTTGAACGGTTTATACTGAGTAATGAAACATTTTGCCCTCTGGAGTATTGCAGTCTCCATCTCTTGACAAGTAGAAACTTCTTACAGATTTAAAGCGGAAGGTAGGGTTTTATCTGCTTCTATTCATCAAGCAGTAAAAAAAAAAATAATAATAATAATAATGATTAAAGTCTCTCAGTAATTCCATGTCCAGATGATCTGTATAAAGATGTTTACCGCAGCATTGCTTGTAAAAGCAAAGAATGGAAACACACTAGAAGTTTAGGGAAAATGGTTCAATCAATTATAGCACAGCCTTGTGGCAGACATTGAAAAGTATGAGGTAGATGTCTTAATATAAACAGACCTTCACAGTATTTTAAGCAATAAAAGTAAGGTGTAGAATAGTCTATAGAACATTCTACCAACCACTTTCTTTTAAGTTTATATTATTAACAATTTTGTTTCTGTGGAAGTTGACTGCAGGACTAGGAGTTTGGGGTGGAAGGGAGACTTTATTGTTCGTCCTTGTACATTTCTCCAAATTGGTATCATTTGCTATGGGCAGGTATAACATTTTTTCAAGAAAACTAGATAATTTTGAATGATAAAATCATAGGGTGAGTTTTACTCTAGATACCCTACTCACACCTGCCCCGGTTGGGGTGCTTTGGGGACACAGGTAACGAACTCTAAGGTGATCTTTTCATTATCTTGACTTTATTGCACCTGATAGGCTCATAGAGCTGAGACTCATATTCAGATAAACCAACCCAATCACACACACACACACACACACACACACACACACACCCCTGACATCCCAAAAGGAGAACACACAAAGGAAGACGTAATTTCCAGCGCTCCTGCTCCATGCCCTACGTACCTCTGCGGACTTCCAGGTGCACCGGGTCACTTGGCGCTGAGAGGCCTCTCTGGCACCTGTATTCACCGTTATCATTGTCGCCGGCAGCAGCGATGACGTAGCTGGCAGTCAGGGTCTCAATGGCTGTGCCGTTGAGAAACCACCATGTACCATTGTCCCGAGGCAGGTGGGATGCCTCACACCGTAAGGTTACACTTTCCCCTGGGAATACACTGACCCACGGGGGCTGCAAAGTGATCATGGACTTTGCAGTGTCTGTGGAGGGAACAAAATCGCAAACAAATGGAGTGAAAGGAAAGGCTCTGAACACTGGGCGAGGTTTTCTGGCTCGCGCAAGGAAAACAATGTATATTTAGATTAGATTGTAAAACAGGCAAGTGAAACCCTACAAAAGCGAGCCATTAAGAATGTCCAGACCTAACTGCAGAGGGATCTGTCGTTATTAAACCTGGGTGTTGCTGATTTGGGTTCCTGAGAATTAAATGACCAATTTAGTGATCACTGTTGGTAAACAGTAAAACAGGGTTTTAAACTGGTTGCAACTCAATTGGAGCCGATTTGCTATATTGTCTCTGAGGGTTCATTTCAAGCCTTAATTAGCATCTATATTGGAAATAAGTTTCAAACTCCCCACTTCAAAGCCTCTTAGTGCCTGCCTGATTCTCTCTGAGAAGAAAAAAAACACCTTCGCTTTCTCATAAAAGGGACTAGTTTGGGGAATACTGCAAAACCCAGCAGAACTACTTCTGTATGTTTGCAATTTTGGCCATTTCCTGCTGTTTAGGCACTTAGTCCAGAGGTCAGGGCTCACTTAGAAAATCTTAGTGAGAAACTTTACAAACCAGGATTTTATCAAAATCATACTCTGAATGTTGGGGACTTCATATAATTTATAAATCTTTCTCCTTTCTATCCTCTCTCCATACTCTCTTCTTTAGGATAATGAAACCTATCTTTTGGAAGCAGAAATGTGCCAGAGGAAGAGAAGTTAAGTTAGACATTACTCACGTGTTTGCCCACAAGCTGGAACTGTAAGAGACCAAACAATAGAGATATCATCAGCTCACCAGCGGAAGATGGCAAGGAAGGGAGAATTAGAGAGACAGAATTAATAAAAACTCTAAGGGGCCAGCTTAGGTTTCTTTAGTTTCTCTCTACTTCCTTTCCCAAAATCAGGTACCAATGGTACTGAAGAGTCAACAGGTGGTTATTGATGGGGCTTTATTCTGAAATGATGCTGCCAGGCTTAATGTTACCCCAGAGTCTCTCTTCCCATCCTTTGGTTATAATGAACACCAATAAACCATGGAAGCACAGCCATAGCCGTCTCCATATTCATGAGTTCTAGCTGAGATACTAAAGAAAGTTAAAAAAAAAAAAAAATCCCAAGTCCCGCCCTAGTGGTTTGGGTCAGTGGGTAGAATGCCGGCCTGCAGACTAATGAGTCGCAGGTTCGATTCTGGTCAAGGGCACATGCCTGGGTTGCGGACTCAATCCCCTGTGGGGGCAGCCAATCAATGATTCTCTCTCATCATTGAGGTTTCTATCTCTCTCCCTCTCCCTTCCTCTCTGAAATCAATAAAAGTTTATTTTAACATAAATCCCAAGTTCCCTTAGCCAGTGCCTGTACCCTTCTAGTTACCCTCTCTATGCCCAACTTACCCCAAAGGAGCAGAGCTGTTAAGAGCCACATGTTATCCCCAAGGTGGTGGGAGCAGTGAAAACTGTAACATGTAAGACACTGAAAAGACTCTGCTGAGCGATCTTGAGCCACGATTAGAAAAGAGGAAGGAAGTTACTCCTCCCGACCATGTTCATCATGTTCCTTTTCTGGGAAATACATCCAGAGTTCTTGAAGCACGCTCCCCCCTTTCTCCCACTTCTTAGCCTACCTTCCCTACTTAGAAAGTCTCGGTTTTGGGCTAATGAATCTCTAAGAATCTAAGGGAAGGTCTAATGTTTTATTGACATTCTATTCTGATTATATTCTCCTTCTACTAATTATGTTTCTTGGGGCTAGGATACAGCAAATCCCCATTTTTAAAATTGGTTCTAAGCCTGGCTGAGCCCTCCAAAAGTCCACCAGGGTGGGCACTTTATATAAGTGGGCCTCCTTGTTTTCTAAGGGGTGGTACTTAAAGTTTACACCAGAGGCTGCTGCCTCCTGGGTTTGCAAACTGTTTACCTGCCTGAACAAAGTCTCTCCTTTTACTGCGTCCTAAGTTGGGGACTCCTGTTGGCATGTGCCTTGCCAGCACAGCCAAGGGTTTGGTGAGCCTGCGGGGGAGGAGGGGGGCGGGCGGTGAAGGATGTAGAAAAGACAGACAAAGAGAATAAGCTGGGTCTAGGTGGATCTCCTGTGCCTGGCTAAGGCCACAGAGAGAGACCCAGCCAGCAAGCTGAGCCTTTATTTTATAGCCAGAGGTAAACAAGGTAGTGGTCACCATAGTTACAATGGTCTTGTGAGTTTCACTTGTTTTGGCAGCATTTGCTGCATCCCCCCCTTCCACCCCACCCTCCCCCCACCCCCCTCACCCGGCAGCCCATTAGCTACCCAGATAAGATCTAGGGAGCATCATAAGATCAAGCCCAGATAAGATCTAGGGAGCATCATAAGGTCAAGCCTAATTATGCTAAGAGGGCTGTGCCCTCTAAGCTGGGACTTGTTTGTGGCTTTGCCAACAGGTCAGTCTGAGGCTTAACCCCATAGCTGCTCCCTACAGGCACTGGGCTGGTGGCAGTGACCTTTTGTTGACAGGCTTTACAGGACAACTTAACTTATGGTTGGTAGTGCCTGTCTCTCTAACTTACCCATCTTCAGGAGTATCATAGTTATTCTTGTGTTTCTGCTCATTTAAACATATTTGTTGGGCTTTGAATTAGAATAACATTAATATGTAAATTAATTTGGGGAGGATTTGTATCTTTATGTCATTGAGTTTTTCAAACCATAAATTTGGTATATCTAATCAATTTTTTGGTGTTCCTTTCATAGCATTCATAAGTTGCATAGTTTTCTCCATATATGTCTTGGACAGATCTTATGGGATTTCTTCTTAGAGGTGTGTGTGTGTGTGTGTGTGTGTGTGTGTGTGATCTTTGCTAATTCAAATGGTAATTTAAAATTTGTAATTTCTAAATGTCTGCTTATGGTGTAATGGAAATGCAGTTGATTTAGGGAGCAATGATTTTATATCCAGACTAGAGGCCCGGTGCATGAAATTCGTGCCCTGGGGGGGTGTCCCCTCAATCCTGCACCCTCTTGCAGTCCGGCAGCCCTCAAGGGATATCTGACTGACGGCTTAGTGCCATCTGACATCCTTAGTGCTGCTGCAGATGCAGGAGAGGCTCCGCCACTTCCACTGTGCTCCCGTGAGCCAGGCTTTTAGCTGAGCGGTGCTCCCCCTGTGGGAGCACACTGACCACTGGGGGCAGCTCCTGCATTGAGTGTCTGTCCCCTGGTGGTCAGTGTGCCTCATAACGACCGGTTGTTCCACTGTTAGGTTGATTTGCATATTAGCCTTTTACTATATAGAATACTTAAAATGTTTTTCAGATTATTTAATTGCAGATTCTCATGTCTTTTTGGTAGACATTCATATTATCTTTAATTGTTATAAAGCTTTATTTCTTCCTTTTCAATACATATATGACTATTTTCTGTAGGATTTTGGAAGATACATTTTTTTAGGAAATGATGCTTTCTCAGTTTGCTAAATCATTTCACTGAATGCTTTTTCTCTAAAAATTGAGAAGATACTTTTTCTCCTTAAATCTATTAATCTGGCTAATTATATTTATAGCGTATCTGCTATTAAAAAAAAACTTACATTTCTGAATAAATCTAATTTTATCATGACTTATTAGAAATTTTTCAGTGCTGATGGGTTTGACTTGTTAGTGTTTTGTACTTAATATTTCTGCACTTATATTTATCATAAATTTCACCAGAATTTGTCAATGCTATTAGTCTTTTCAAAGAACCAACTTTAAACTTTGCAGATTACATATATTGTATCTTGTGTTTTATATTTTCATTATTTTGTTCTTATCTTTATTATCTTCCTTCTTCTTTCTTTGGATTTTTTTCTATCCTTTTTCTAATTTTAAGTTTCATGCTTAGGTGATCAATTTTAGCCTGTATTCACTTTTAATATAAGAGTTTCTTTGTTATCCTAAGTACTATTTTAGCCAAACCCATAAATCTGGATTTATAATGTCTCAATTATTGGTTACTAATAAGTGTTTTAAATTTCCTTGACTTTTTAAATTAAGTTTTTTATATTGTTTGCGATTTTTTCTTTTTTCCATTTCCCTCTTCTCGTCATTTGTAATTTTTACACACTATTTCTATTCTTAGTGATTCTCCTACAAGTGTATCTTATATGTTTTTCATAGAAGAAATTATAAAGATAATCACCAAGATGAAATAGAGGAGAATCCTTTCACCAATTCCACGCTCTCGGCAGTAGCAACGGCATGTTACCAAAAGTTCACGGCTGTGGAATCCTAACGTGTAGAATGTTTTCTGTACCTCTGTTTTGTCATCTTTTCCCCTAAACTATTTTAACTTATGGCAAATCTATCTATGAATATGCTGACTATCTGCACACTATCAATTCTTTCAACATTGGACAGATATGCCCCCCCAAAAATAATAATAACCTCCTTTATAACAACATAACCCAGAATTTCTCTAAGAACTTTACTGTGAGTAATATAGCTCTGTCCCTCAATATTCTGAGGAATTGATGCTGAAAATAGTGGTGATATTTTCCTTGTAATAACCAATGAGAGGTGGCATATTGGAGTGCTGGTAAGGAAATGTTGCTGTGAGTAAAATGGACAGTTTGAAGAACATTTTACAATGCAATACTATTTTTCAGCTGGAAGCTTCCACTCTCGTGACTACAGTTCCTCCCACACCATCCAGACAATAAGTAACCTTCACTCTGTGATCAAGGTTTGTGGAAGTCAGACCAGTTTTTCTGAACTTGCAAAAGCTCTCAACTCACAGAAATACTAGGGGTGGGTGCGTGTGGATTGATGGGCTCAGCAAAATTTTGTCATGGGAAAAGTTATTTGAATGAAAATCTTACACTTGTGAAAATCATAAGAAGCACATAAGTGGCCTTAATCCTTGCAAATTTCTGCACAGTGACTTTGTTTTTTATGGTTGTATCCAGTCTACATGGGTAAGGTTGGCTTTTACTCATAGCGTAACTTGTTTCTTGCCACCACAGCTTAATTTCTCTTCCTGAAACAGCCTCTAGGGTGATTCTTAGCAGGAAGTGAAAACAAAACTTATTTTAAAGGCAGAATAACAAAAATTTAAGTAGAGTCATCCATCTAAACAGGGCTGGAATACTCCAACATTTTACCTAGATGAGAACATCTTACTATTACCTCCATTTTATCTTTGAGAAATAAAGCTAAAAGGGATCAAGTAACTTGATTATTGTCAAAAAGTTAATTAATGGTGCAGAGACATAAACTAGAACCAAGTCTGGTTTTGTGCAGTAGTGATATAATAACTATAAGATTTAATAGAAACAGAATTATTGCTAATTGACCCGAGTATGCTTCCCTCTGCACTGCAACTCAGGAGTCTTTTCTCAGGTAATTAGCAGCTTTATCATGTGGAAGTGGAAGCAGCTGAAATTTAGTCAAAGCCAGGTTCTTTCTGGGGAAAATTTGTTCCTGGCAATAGAGATGTAGTGAGAGGCAATAAATAAAGCATTTATATTCAGTGGCTTAGCACTTGGTAGGGGTAGTAAGTGTTGTATTATCTTCTGACTTGTCAGAGGGTGAGCACAGGCTTTGTGTAGTCAAAAGGAACAAATTTTCTTTACAATTTAAGACATCAGGGTAGAACTCCGTAAGGCCCTGTTCAAGAGAGCGTTCCAGATTGGATCCTCTGACCTCCCTCCTTCGCACCTGACTCCATGAGGAAGCTACAACACAGGTGTTAATTCGTGGTTTATGTCAAGGTTTTCTGTTGAACACTGTCTTGGAAGGAAGGAAGGGAGGAAGGAAGGGAGCATTGAGGTGGTTCCTAAGTCATAACCATATCTTTTCCCATTCCACTTTTCACTTTCTAGATTCAAGTGTTGGTATTTTTGATCTTAGAGACATTGCAGTCCCCAACATGGCCCACACTTTAGTCCGGTCTCTACAGTTTCAAAAACTATGGTCTATGAGACTAAATGAAACAAATGAGATTAGAAGTCTAAGAGTTCAAGAATTTCCTAAGATCATATCATTATTTTTGTTAACATAAAAAAAAAATTGAAACCTGTAACGAATTTTTGTGAGTTTATTTGAGCCAAACTGTCGACATACGCCAGGAAGCAGAACCTCAACGAATTGAGATAATGCTCTGGAGAATGGGGAGTTCATACCTTGTTTTTATAAATTTACCATCAAAAGGAAAATACGTAGGTGGGTTACATGAAATTCATTGGTAACAGATTAAAGAGGTGGGATAAAGCAAAGGGGCAGGGGAGAGACCTCTGGGATGGGATAAAAAGTGAAATGATGGACAGATGCTTCTTTTACACAGATGGATACAGGCTAGTTTAACATAATTAACAGTTGCTGATGATTAACTTGATAACAATGAGGGAATGTCCTGGTGCCATTTGCTGTGCCCTGAGAGGTCGGGGGGAGGGAGGGGAAGGGAAGTTACAAGTTACCCAGACATTTGACAGATATGTTATCTTAGAGGCAAAAAGATAAATGGGCTCAGTGAAGGTCTAAGTTCATGTCAGGGAAAATACTGGCCTAGGACATGACTACCCACTATAACCTGTTTGTAGTTAAATATTTAATTTCCAGACCATCTTTTGTGGTTCATTTAGGTCTCTGAGTTTGCAAGACTGCCATGCAGGCCTCCTCTGAGGTTGTCAGGATAGCATGTGGCCCCTTTCGTCCACATTCTCCTGGCTTTATTTAGGAATATGGTTATCCTAGCTCAAACAGAGGGCATTTGGCTCAGTTTAGAAAGTTAAGATGGGGCCCAGCCAAGGTGGCTCAGTAATTGAACGTCAACCTATGAACCAGGAGGTCAAGGTTGGATTCCCAGTCAGGGCACCTGCCCAGGTTGCAGGCTCAATCCCCAGTGTGGGGCGTGCAGGAGGCAGCCAATCAATGATTCTCTCTCATCATTAATGTTTCTATCTTTCTCCTTCTCCCTTCCTCTCTGAAATAAATAAAAGTATACTTTTTTAAAAAGAAGAAGAAAAAACTCAGATGGGGAAAGACCATTTCCAATAGCATTTGCAGGACGCTCATTTTCACAAGCCCCCGGCACAGAGGTACTCACACCTGTGGCTCTTGAGTCCACTTCATTCCTGATTGCCACTTATGACTCAAACTGAAAACAGGGGAAAAGCGGTGGCGTGACCTGAGCTTTCACAGAACTGAAAGGAGAAGCAACAGCTCCATCATTGCTCTTTCCTCTACTCCCCATACTTGCTGACTGCTAATACTTTTGTGCGGCCTTACATCTCTTCTGGGTTTGGCTGCTGTGACGCCATGAGAATTTGCCTTGCAGACCTTCCTAATAAGTGGAGCTTAATTAACTGAGGGCCGCAGCTGCAATGCTTTAAAATCTATCTCTAAGGCTGTGGTTCTCAACCTTGGCTGCACATTAGAATCACCTGGGAATCTTTCTAAAATCCTGATTTCTGGGCCTCATCGTCCGGAAATTCTGTTTCTTTGTTATGGGGTGGGGCCACAACATGAGTAACAACGAAACAGAATTTCCGGAGGATGAGGCCCAGAAATCAGGATTTTAGAAAGATTCCCAGGTGATTCTAATGTGCAGCCAAGGTTGAGAACCACTGCTCTAGGTCCTCCACCAGGTGGTGGTCCTGAAATCCTGGTGGTTTATATTGGGTGATCTTCACGTGAACTCAACAGTTCATTTCAGAAAGCATGGGGTTGGGGCCTGTGTTGAACGTTCAATATTTTCAAACAGAAAAATGCCTGGAGACGTCAGCCTTTGCTACGGTACCTGCTGAAGCGTGAAAGTGTGATTAAAGTGTTAAACTTGAATGGAATCGAACAAAATAAGCGACCACAGCAGGAACCGGAGGACACCGAAGAAGCTCGGAGACAAAAGAGCTTGACCTGTGCGCACAGGTCGGGCACATCGGCGCAGAGGGGAGGGAGGGCGTGGAGAGCGGTTTCTGGGTCGTTGGTCCAGACCCCAGAGCACCGAGGGCCCTCGCGGCGCGGGTCCGAAGCCTGGGAGGGGAGGCGTCCACACTGCTGGGGGAGGGGGTCTAGTGGGGAGGGGGGCAGAGATGCCTGAGACTCAGACGCATTATTTGTAACCCCACAATGACGGACACAATTTAATTTAAAAAAACCTTGGCTGCGGATGTCCTGTTGTGCAAGAGACAGAGAAGACAAACGGCTTCTATCGGGTAATGGGTGAGCGAGAAGGTGTGGAGGGCAGCCAGCAAGGCCTAATGTAAGAATAACAAAGGCGTCCCTGGGTGGGCTCGAACCACCAACCTTTCGGTTAACAGCCGAACGCGCTAACCGATTGCGCCACAGAGACCCACGGGAGTAGCTGGCCTCAGGGCAGCATAGAGCAAGCAGACTCTCAGACTCCGCTACGAGGAGCCGCCCCTGCTGCGGGACCGATGCCGTGTAGACTCTAAAACCTCGAAGGCGTGACAGGTGGTGCCCGGCCTTGCTCCGCTTCTGCTTCAGATGCCAGCGCCCCGGGGCGCCCGGCGGGAAGGAACCCAGACCACAGTGCGAGGGGAGCTCACCGTTTAGAGCTGGAAAGACAGAATCCTGGTGGCACTTCAGTTCCTGTTCCCAACTGTACTCGTGTCCTTTCTGCACTTGGCTTAGTGTGTTGTTGTTTTTTATCTCATTAACCAGATTCTATTCTGAAATATTTTGAAATATAGTCGCGAACTTTTCTCACTTATTTGTGACTTTCCCCCTGTACAGCCAGAATCACCATCCATTGCCAGGGGTGCTGAGATGCAGAAAGGGCCGTGCTCAGCTTTTGACTTCCAAAATAAGCTCCCAAAGCTACTTTCAGAGTCAACTGATGTGAATGAAGCTTTTTTTTTTTTTTTTTGAGATTTTTTTTTAAGGAGGAAAATATTTTCTTAGGAATAAAAAATCAAGGACCTGAAGAAGGTCAGATGGATAAAAAAAAGAAAGGAAAACGTGTCCATGTAAATAGATTTAAGAAATAATCGATAAAACATTTTTAGTTAATATATCCGTGTCTCCACTTCTCCAAATTGAGATAATAATAAGAGTGACCACATGTTGTTTTTTTGTTACATTAAAGGAGTCGAACTATTTAAAGTGCTTACAACAGTGCCTCCCAACTGGGTCTGTTGGGAGGACATGGAGGTGACAGGTGGAGGACAGACAGCAGCCCCACCGCGGTGCAGCAGGACACACACCTCCACGGGGAGTTCAGGCCCCAGGGAGGGCAGGAAGGTCCAGAGGGAAATGGGTGGGGGCCCAGCTGAGTCCCAAAAGGCAAGTGTTGGCAGACGGGCAAGTGTGGAAGGGATGGCGACGGGGCCCCATTTACAGGAAGGAGCTCCTTCCTGTGTGTGTGTCCGAGCAGATCCGAGCAGGCCCCGCCCAGGTTGACGAAATCAGGACCGGCAGGCAGGGCTGGAGGAAGGCGAGGAGGACGGGGCTGAGATGCCCCCTTAGTACTCAATGGCCTGTGAAACCCAACTCGGTTCAGATGAAACGGGCAGGAAGCACCCTCCCTGGGCCCGGGGAAGGACGGCCTGGGTCTCTGGACGTGAGGACGAGGCCCACGGGGATTCCAAGCAGGTTCCTGTATTCCTCCCTCCGACACGGACCACCCGCTGTGTGCTGACACTGGCCCGGTGGGAAGGGTGGCCCCTGGCTTGGTGGAGGACAGACAGCAACCCCACCTCGGTGCAGCAGGACACACACCTCCACGGGGAGTTCAGGCCGGGGGCGGGGGGGAGGCAGGGGGCAGGAAGGTCCAGAGGGAAATGGGTGGGGGCCCAGCTGAGTCCCAAAAGGCAAGTGTTGGCAGACGGGCAAGTGTGGAAGGGATGGCGACGGGGCCCCACCAGGGAGCAGCAGGGCAAATCCCCCCTTCAGAGCTTGGCTGACCAGACACAAAGGTCCCCGCTCAACCTGCAGGGCACTCCTGCTCCTCTGTGATACACAGAGCCAGCTGGGAGAGAGCCAGCCAAGGCCCTTAAATGACACATACCCCCCCCCCCACCCCACCCCTCACCCCCCCCACCCCCCCACCCCCGCCCCAATCATCTGCACGGGGAGCAACGAGGATGACGGCCCATCATTCCCTTAAAACTCCTTGTTTCTACCACAGTAACTTTAGGGCGTGGTTCCCAGACAATCCTCAGAGAAGAAACCCACCAAGATGAGCCTCGCAGGGCCCGAGGCAGAGCAGACCCTCCCAGAGAGATCCTGCGTCAGATTCCTGCGCTCTCGGAGAAAAACAGACAACACAGACAGGGCGGGGCGGGGCTCAGCTGGGAGGGGTCAGGGGCCAGGGAGGACTGGGATCCGTGAGTCACCAGCAGCCCTGAGCTGGAGTGACACCGCATCTATCATCATTTTTTATTAGTAAAACCAGACCCAGCCCTCTTTCCTCCAGGAAGACTTCCCTGATTGACAGTCACCCAAGTGCCACTCATCGCTCTTCCCCTAACAGGCTGGATTGTTGGCTCTGCCCTGGTCCCCGTCTGACTCAGCGGCACAAAACCCACCTCACTGTCCACCTCCCAGACTGGCCCTGACCCCGCCACCCCAGGCAATTGCCAGCATCACCTTCCCACCCGTCCTGGCCCCTTCCCAGGCGCTCCCTTTGCACACTGATCCTTGGGGCTCTCATCCAAAGACAGAGACCTTCAAGCCAGGGTCCATGTCGAGGGTGCCCCTGTCCTCCTGTCCTGTCCCCCCATGTAGGTGCCTGAAGGAGTGATCAGCATCTTGTGTCAGAGGGTCAGCTCCCCAAAGAGAAGACCCCTCTCTCTCAGACAGAGGCTGAGAGCAGGGGCTGCCTCCCCCCCTCGGACAGGGGCTCCTGGGGGCATGGGTTCTGTCTGTCACCCAAAATAGACGACCTCCTATTTGGAGGATCGAAACCTCCCCTCCTGGACCCATCGCTGACGCCCTAACCATGAAGAGAGAGACACCAGAAACTGCTGCGAAGTTGCTTTATTCTCTTCCCTCCCGGGTGTCCTTCCACACCCATGTACATGCGTGCACACACACATCGGGCACATGCAGACACGCGTAGCAGAGCTCCACTCGGCTGCCCGGCTGGGTCACGTGGCTCCTGGGGCAGGCCTGGGGGCTGCCCGCTCCCTCTAGTAGAGGCTGTGCCGGGCGCAGTAGTGGGCGCACAGCTGCCGGTGGTACTGCAGGTGGTAGTCCCTCAGCAGCCGGCCCAGGACGTACAGGAACTCGTCAAAGCAGATCTGGTTGTCCTTGTCCTTGTCCGCTGCCCGGAACAGCTCGGTGACGAAGTACGGCTTCTCCCGACCCTGAGGAGGGGCGGAGGGTCAGCCAGCCCCCAGGCACTCGGCCCTGGCAGATGGTCCGGCTCCACCGCCAGCTGGTGAGGAACGTGGCCCTGCCTGCCGGGGGCTCGCGGCAAACAGCTCCTCGCTCACTCGGTGGCCAGGACACTGCGCGGCAGAATCAGGCAGAAGGGGCACAGGGAGCCGGGCACCTGGACCTGGGCCGCATGGGCAGACAGGTGGTGCAGACTGGGCACCGCTTGCTGGCTGGCTGGCTAGTGGCTGAGCGGGGCTGAGCGCCTGAACCTCTGCTGGGGGCTTTTAAGCCGTCTTCCCAGCTGCACATACACCCTGCAGGGGCCGCCCAGCCTGGGGCTGCACACGGGGAGCTGCCAGTCACCGCCCACCTGTCCCTCAGGCCTGCACCTCCAGCACCATGGCAGGTGGCACCCAGTGGGTCGGATTCCCGCAGGGCGTGCCATCCACCCAGGATTGTTCATGGCAACTGGCCTGTGTCCTCAGGGAAGTGCAGAATGGGGGAAGGCTACCGCCATGGCCCTGGGACTGTCCGATGTCCCAGAGCAGTGGCCCTGAGGGCTACGGACTGGGGGTGGCGTAGGAAGGAGAGCAAAGGAGCTTTGAGGTGGAAGGGACAGCAGGGAGGAGGTCAATGGTCAGAGTGATGGAGGAGACAGGACAGGCAACGATGAGAAGAGCCCCGGGCAGGGCAGGGGCAGTGAAGCAGGCTTCAGCAGGATTGGGCTGGAGGCGGGGGACCCAGGGTGCAGCCCTCAGAAAGCCTCCGGGGAGGGAAGTCACTGCATCAGGAAACAGCTGGGGGCCTGGAGGGCAGCTCCCACCCTGGGGCAGACTGGCACCCTCTGTCCCCCCCAACACCCACCACCAGCTACTTCCTTTAATCTGTCCGCTCCACAGAGCTGGCTGACCCCACAGTGCACAGGCCTCCAGCCTGGGGCAGCTCTCCCAGGCTCCCCTCACTCAGCCCACCTGCCCAGGCCGCCATCTCCGCCCTGTGCCCAGGTGCCTGCCCCATGGGCCCCATACCCAGGTGGAAAGGTTTCCCTAAAAACAGGGGCCTAATCACAGTCCCCCGCCCCCCCGTTCCCCCTCTGTGACCTGGTGGCTGAGCTCCAATAAGCCCAGGACCAGACTCTCCTCTGATGTTCCCCAAAGGGAGGCAAGGGAGACCCGCAGGGACGAGGGGTGCTTGTCCCGGATGAGCAGCCTTGGCACACCCAGGGGCAGGGCATGGCACCGAGGGCAGACACTCGGGTTGGCCTTGCCTCCCCAGGAGCCGGGTGATCACATGGCTGGTCCTGATGGCAGAGGAGATTCCAGGCCTGAGCAGGGGGCTGAGCAGCCTAGACTCGGGGCTGGGCCCCTAGGCTGGTCTGAGACAACCTGGGACAAGAGGGGGAGGGGAAGCTCCATTTCCAACCTGCCCACACCTCGTCCCTCCTGGCTCCCCTTTAACCCAGCGATCCTGGCTCCCCTTTAACCCAGCGATCCTCCCCAGTGTGGGGGTGGGAAGGAGGAGGCTGTGCTAGACCCCAGGAGAAGTGGCTGGGCTTGAGGGGCAGGCTGGGCAGGGCGAGGGGCCGAGGGAAGGGTTAGGACCTGTTCTCAGGGGAAGCAAAACAAGCAGAGCAACAACCGGCTTTGGGGTTCGGATGGCGTCTCAGGGATTAGCGATGCTTGGGCTGGAGCGGGGCCGGGCAGGGAGTCTCAGGAGGAAAAGCCGCCAGGGCCGTCCTCCCTCTGCCCGCCGATCCTGCCTCAGCCCTCCCCTCCCCTAAGTTCAAATGCTCATGGGAGATGCCTCCCCCCCCACCCCGCCCCGTACCAAACCCTCACTTCAAACCCCACAACCCACCCTCCACTCCACCCACCTGCCCCCAGGCCCCGCGCACCAGGCTCTCCATGAAGCGGGGCACGTTGTCCCTGAGCAGGGCCTTCAGCTCCTCCAGGGACAGGGTCTCCACGTCCCCCTCCCGGGCCGCGTACTGGTGGTAGCTGTGGATGATTTGGAAGAGGGATTCCTCGACTGGCGTGTCCGTCATGGCAGCGGGACCCTCTGATGGCAGCGGGACAAGGGCCAACTCCAGAGATGGGGACGTGGAGCAGCTGCGGACAGCGGAGAACCGGGGAGAGAGCAGCACCTCCTCTGGGCCGGCCCAAGAATCCTCTGCCCTTCCCTCCCTGCCCCCCTGGTCTCAGGCCCCTCCCTGCCCATCCTCGGTGCCTCCGATCACGGCAGCCAGTGTTGTGATCCTCACAGGTTCCCCTGCAGCACGGCTGAGCCTTCACTGCATTCCTGGGATGACATCACACTCGCTTGCTCCCTAAGATGCACTCAGCCAGCTTCAGGGACCCACCTTCCCTCAGAGCCTGATCTGACGCATCTCAGACCCACACGAGGTCACAAGGTTATCCATCTCCCTGCCTCCAGTTCATCCTCCCAGCTCCAGGGCTTGGGTGGGGCTACACACACAGCTCCAATACATCTCCTGGCATGTCCTACCTCAATCAGTGAACCCCCAGACTCCACAGTCATGAAGGACAGTCACTCATCCGACAAATATTTCTCGAGGCTCCGCAGGCGTGCGGGCTCTCCAGGCAATATGAGTAGGACACGTGGCCAGCTCACAGGGCGGGAACGAGTGGAGGGGACAGTCACACACTGTGAACACTGCTGATTTAGTGGCACAAACAGGGCACCCTGGGCACCCAGGAAGGGACACCGTCTGCCTGGAGAGTTGAGGAAGACTTCCTTAGGAGGCAACATTTAGGTGGGATTGAAGAAAAGAGGTTGTTTCGAAGAGAAGCACGGAGGACCAGCACTCCAGACGAGGGACCGCATGGTCAAAGGTTGGCCTCCATCCAGCTACCACCTGGGCCTTATCCTTCCTTCCCCCATCTCCAGCTTTCTGTCAGCTAGCCAGCCCTTCTACCCCTGCCTTGCTTCTCCTCTGGGAGGGGCACGCAGTGGGGGAGTGAATCTCCCAGAAGGGGGCGCCAAAGGGCAGGTTATTGAACCAGAGATTAAGCCTCCACATCCCTGAAGGTTTGAGAGAAACAGGTAAATACTGAAGCCAAACTTCTTCCAGTTTACAGGGTGAGCCTTCATCTACCCAACATAATGGTTTCCTCGGCAAATAATTGGTTCATCAATACACTAAAATGAAATAAAAATGGCTCACGTGTCTAAGAGGTCAAACAATTTGGCAATGCCAAGCTAGAGTCACAGAGAATTTATGGACTACCTTAGATTCAGCCATCATTCCCCTGGGAATTTATCCCAAGAAAGTAATTAAACAGCAATAAATCTGGTAAAAAAGCAATAAGTAGGTGTTGACCACAGCAATGTCTATAGCCATATAGGGAAGATAAAAACCTAGAAACCGTGTTGGCTCAGTGTTTGAGTGCCTACCTATGAACTAGAGGGTCATGGTTTGATTCCGGTCAGGGCACATGCCTGGGTTGCAGGCTTGAACCCCAGTAGGGAGCATGCAGGAGGCAGCCAATGGATGATTCTCTCTCATCACTGATGTTTCTCTCTCCCTCTCCTCTCCCTTCCTCTCTGAAATCAATAAAAATATATTTTTTAAAAACAACCTAGGAACCACCTAATTAAGGAATTTGGTGTGCCAATATAACTTATCACTTAAAAATAATTCATTTTCAACAGAGAGCTTGTTGGGCGTAGAGGTTTCATATTGTACTCCCTTCACCCTGCCTTTTTTTCAACCTGGGACAAAAACAACCCCCGCGTTCCACACACCCCCGCCACACACACACACACACTGTCCCAATACACGGTGATGATCTTCCACAGCTGTGCTGTAACTAGTCTTTCCGTTAATACTGTGCTGTGGACATCTGCTCACACACTGTCAATGTAGCCTGATTTTTAACGAGTGCATAGTGATCATTTACTTGCATATGTCAACATCTGTTCTTTAATCCATTACCAGTAGCCATTTAAATTATGTTAGGTTCATACTATTCAAGGTTAATTCTTTCTTAACACTGACATCTCTTATTAGATTTTATTAAATATAATTTTATTAACATTTTATTATATTTGAAATACATTTTATTTTAACTGAATATTACAGAAACTACAGTAAAAATTTAAGTATATCTAATATAAACACAAAAATGTAAAAGCTGCAATTAAAGGGGTGAGCGGCAGGGGGAGCCCCCTCTGCCGTGGCAGCTACACAGGCTGCAGCCCAGGACCGGGGACCACAGGCCTCGCAGGAGCTGAGGGGAGCGGCCCACACGCAGCAGGTGGTTCTTCTGCCTCGTGAAGGTCAGTGAAAGCTGTGCCCGGAGCCCACTCTGGCTCCGGAGAGGCCACGGGTGTCGGCGTTGCCTCCTGAGGTCTTTTTTTATCTGGCTCTGGAGCTGGTTCTGTAGGTCCCAGAAGAGAACATGTTACCCCCATGACTGCCTCCAGGTGCCTTCCAAAGACGGAACATCTCTCCTGTCCATCCATGGAGTCCCAGTGCCAGAGCCACCCCAGGAGGTCTTCCCAGACTGCAGGCCGTGGGGACAGTGATCTGAGCCGGCCCTGCCCCGGCCTCTAAACGCTCTTCTCTGTGTGGCCCAGCCCCATCTCCTCCCCACACGCCCCCATCACCTCCCCACACGCCCCCATCACCTCCCCGAGTCCTCCTCACCCTCCGCCTCCGCGTCTGTGGGCTCCCGGCTCTCCGGCTCCGAGTCCTCCTCACCCTCCGCCTCCGCGTCTGTGGGCTCGCGGCGCTCCAGCTCCGAGTCCTCCTCACCCTCCGCGTCTGTGGGCTCGCGGCGCTCCAGCTCCGAGTCCTCCTCACCCTCCGCGTCTGTGGGCTCGCGGCGCTCCAGCTCCGAGTCCTCCTCACCCTCCGCGTCTGTGGGCTCCCGGCTCTCCGGCTCCGAGTCCTCCTCACCCTCCGCGTCTGTGGGCTCCCGGCTCTCCGGCTCCGAGCCTCCTCACCCTCCGCCTCCGCGTCTGTGGGCTCGCGGCGCTCCAGCTCCGAGTCCTCCTCACCCTCCGCGTCTGTGGGCTCCCGGCTCTCCGGCTCCGAGTCCTCCTCACCCTCCGCCTCCGCGTCTGTGGGCTCGCGGCTCTCCGGCTCTGAAAGGAGCAGCTGGGCCTGGCGCTCCAGGGCTGAGCCCGGGAAGTTGAGCTCCAGGTAGGCCAGCAGCGTCACCAGGCCCGGAAAGTCTGGGGGCTGGAAAAAGTCCTGAGGGAACTGGTCCAGCCACATGCCCAGGATGGAGATGATGGCCCTGGGGAGAGACGTGGGCAGCAGAGTCTGAGCCTGGCCTCTCCTTCCACACTAACTCCCCAGGATCCCTGTGGCTCGGAGCCTGGGGTCCTGTGCCTCCTGCTCCTGCCCCCCTTCAATCCGCAGAGGTACACCTGGCCACCAAGGAGGGGCTGGCTGAAGCCTTCGTAACCGAGAGCTCTTGATCAATAGTGAGACTACCTGGCCCTTCTTCAGGGAGGCCTGACAGTCAGTGTCCCTGCCCCTTCCCACCGGAATGTCAACTCCATGCGGGCAGGAACGGGTGGTGTCTCCTCTGCTCATTGCCCTCATTGGCGCACAGTAGGGGCTCCATAAATATCTGATCAGTAGGAGAACAAAAGGTCTCTGTTTCCAGCCCTGGCTCTTAGAGATGTCTTGGCACCTCAGACTTTAGCTCCTGCACCGACATGCTGCTAATTCACTAGGTGCCCCGTGTACTTCTTCTCCTCCCACTGACACTCAACTCCCACAGGCGGGGAGCACCAGCCAAGCACCCACTGTGGAGGTTCTGCCAGATTAGTGAGCAGGGTGCCCCCCACACCCCTTGTTCTGGGTCCCAGGGTGGGGGAGTGGATGCAGGGCTGGGTGGGGAGGGGATGGGGATGGATTTTCTGAGGGGCTGACTCTGTCCACTAACCTCCCAATGCTCTCCCACCACCCAATCCACATCCAACGCTATGACTCCTTCCCTTTTTTCTAGGTAAAGTCCTCAGACCTGGGCCCTCCTGCAGAAATCCCATGATGTGTGGGATGCAGGGCTCTGCCAGCACCTCCAACTCTTAGTCCCTGTACTCCCCTCCCGGCTCTGATCCAAAGCCCACTCACTTTTTCTGCTGGTCCACAGGCCCACCATCCTCTTCAGCATACGGGAAGATGCAGCCATACCTAGAGGAGGCCAGGAGGACGTCACACCGACTGCCCTGTGGACACCACCTGCCTGTGAAGTCTAGTGTGACTGTCTCACTCCGACTACAAGGAAGCTCTGGAAAGCAGGGCTGGGGTCTGCTCTGTGCACTGGGTTATGGTCAGTGCCTAGAACATGCCTGCACCTGCCGATATATCACAGGTATCTCAGCCCGCTGCTCACCCCTGGGATTCCTGCTCTGGCTTCACCCAGAACCCTAATGAAATCTCCAATCTCCTTTTCAAATGAAAAGAACAGCTCAGCCCAAGGCCCTGAGGAAAGTGAAGGATGAGGCAGAGGCTTCGTCATGAGGAAGAGAAAATGACCTGTTAGCACAACCACCACCCCTCCCGCAGACCTCTCCAATGGCCAGGCCCCCAGAGAGCACGTTACAGGGAGGACCTCACCAGGTTTCTATAAAAATCCTATGAGTTTGCTCCTGGGTTTACCCCGCTGTTCAGAGGAGCACACAGACTCAGGGAGATGCAGTGACCTTCTGAAGACTCACAGCTAGCAAGTGCCCGGATGACCACTGTGCTGTGGAGGGGCAGGTGCTCACCTTGTCAACAGTAGGTCCAACACCTGTTGGGTGGTGGCGAAAGCTCTGTAGCTCCAGAGAAAGGTGGGGACGAAGGTGGGGTCCCTGCCCAGGAAGGCAGGCACCAGGTACTCCACCAGCTTGGCCAGCCGGTGTGCCCGGGCGGTCGGCACCATACAGAGCTTATTTGTGTTCCCGGTGGATGCGGTTTGCCCCTGGGGTGGGACAGAGGAGGGACACGCAGTCAAAACAGCATCATGGACCACCAGGTGGGTTGGCAGCTGCAGCTCAGACCTAACCCACAAGCCCTCAGTGACTGGTGGCAAGGGGGGACACCAATGCTTGCAGGAAGGAAAATGTTCTTGGCATGAAAAGTAGAATTGCCTCTGGCTGGTATTCCCAGTGGTTAGAGTCCGTCCCCCCCCCCCCCCCCCCGGCCTCTCCGAAATCTCTCAGTTCAATTTTGGTCAAGGGCACCTACTGGGTTGCGCATTTGCTTCCCATGCCCCCTGTCGGTCAGGGCATGTGTGGAAGGCAACCAGTTGATGTGTCTCTCTCACATCATTGTTTCTCTCTCCCCCTCCCTTCCTCTCTTCCACTCTCTTTGAAAAGCAATGAAAAAAATATCCTCAGGTGAGTATTAACAGCAGCAAAGTAGAACTGGAGGTGTGGGACAATGAAGCACATTAGTATCTTAGGTCATATTTTGCTAGCTGAGGATGGACAGCACGTCCCTGTGTTAACAGTGTCATCCCTGGGATTTCTGACAGAGCATCCCATGCTAAGATGAGAACACAGAGGCTTTTCATGGAGTGGGAGGGGTCAGGATATTAGGACATGTGAGATGTTCAAGGCAGCACTGTTGACGTGGCAACAGAAGGGGATCACTCCAGGCCCCACAGCAGTGAAGGGCTGGATCGCCATGGTAACTGGTCCCCCTCGGGATATGATATACAGCCCTGGGAGACCCCAGCTCCTGCCCTGGAGGGGCCACCAGGATATATTCCTCCGGGGCAGAAAGTGGCAACACAACAAGACATGGTACCATCAGCCCTGTGTCTTTTTGGGGACAAGCATCCCTACTACTCATGATGGTGGGTAAGGCTGAGAGAGGCATGCAAGGATTGTCAGGCCAACATGGACACTTGGGGATGGGTGTTAAACAAGAAAATCTGTAGAAAAATGCAGAAATACTCTTGACTGAACGTGAGGTGAAATGATACAAAAGCCTCCTTCCTGATATTCCTACAAATATGCAGACAGTGACTTTGCTCTTGGCAGGAAGGTGCTGGACAGAGAGGGTAGGTTGAGGGAGAAGATGGAAACCCAGGTCCCTTTGGGAGCAGGACTCTAGGAAGGGGCTCCGGGGGTAGCAGGGTGGCTTCTGGAACCCGGGCCCCTTTGACTCCTGGGGTCCTGGAGGTCAGGCCACCTGGGCCTCTGCACTCACCTTGAGACCGAGCGGCACTCTTTTGGCAGCGTGGGGCCCCTGTGCCTCCTGCTGGGGGATGGCATTGAGAACCCCATCAGTCGGCTCCTGTCTGACCTCCTGTCTGACCTCCTGTGGGGAGCTCTGTGGAGACAGTGCCCAGCCGCCAGGCGGAAAGCCTCAGAGCCCGGCCTGTGCTTCGCAGACCCTGTGGTTCTTTCCACTCCAGACACATACACATTTTACTCAGGCCCCCACGAAGGACAGAAAAGACGTGACAGGCTGAGGGCCTAGGATTGTCATTGGCACAGAAAGGCCCCTTGGAAAGCCCCTCTCCGTGCTGGCTGTGGTCATGACAGCCTCACTAGGATATGCCCCGCCCTGCAACCTGCCCAGGGGTCCTCCCTTCAGGTTCCCCTTCCCCCACGTGGAGAGGAGGGGATGGGGGCTGCCCAGGGATGGCTCCCAGAGGTGGCCCGGCCTGAACTGGGCTGCCTGAGGCTGCCTGTGTTACCTGAGGGGACCTCCTGGAGAATGGCCAGAGACGCCGGGGATGAGGGTTGAACCAACGTCTCCAGAATTTCGAAAAACTCCCACTGTGGGGTCTCCGGGAGCAAGAGCCCCGATAACAAGAGCTCCAGCAAGAGGACATCTTCAACTCTCAAGTGTCTCTTGCCAAGTGAAGTGGCTGTTGGGCTGCTGCTAGACTGTGGCTGCCTGGTTACGGGGGGTTCTAAGTTCTTTAGGGAAGTGACCTCACTTCCTGTGACCCCCTTCCCTGAGTCCCCTCCTCGAATAACAGATATCCAAATAGTCCTCAGGGTTGCTGACTGCTCACACCCCTTCTCCATGGAATACATACCGGTCCCCACTGACACCAACACGCCTTCCTCCACAGCCCCCTAGGAGGCCTGGGTACAGCCAGGGTCCAAGATTTGAGGAGATAGACTTGGGTTCAGACTCAACCCCTCATTCTTTCTTCTTCTTGATCCTGGACAAGCCACGGTGGCTGTCAGGGCCTGTCTGTCTCCTGCCGGCACAATGGATTATGCAGCATGTACGTCTTGGAAATAATGTCAGGCACAGGTGGGAGAGCAGCTGTAAAGTTGGAGGAGTGCTGTCGTGTGGAAGAAGTGCCTCCGACCTGTCTTTGCTTTCTCTTGTCACCTCTTCTATGTCTGCTCTTCTTAGTATCCCTCCCATAGTCATTACAGCTAAAGCCAAGGGCCATCTGGATACTTACAACACCATCCAAGGGCCATGCAAAATGTCACCTTAAAAATCAGCCTGCTGTATTTGGTCAAACATTTAATTAACTCGCCCCTCATGCCTTGGCAGGGCCAGGCCGAATGATTTCGTGGGCCTTATACAGGCCGCGGGCTGGACATTCCCCACCCCTGACCTAGAGAGAGAGTGTGTGTGTGTGTGTGTGTGTGTGTGTGTGTATACACTCGCACACATGTCAGTGTTCACTTACTGGATCCCAGGAAAAACAAAACAAAACACAGTCCTCACATAGGCAGGAATAGGCAAGAGTTTCCCAAATGTTAGGATTTCTAATTTTCAAACCAACCCTATGGGACAGGTTGGAGCCTTTGCCTGGAAGGTCACAATACTCCTGACCTCTGGACTCTGCCTGTCATTCACCTTGGCCAGTCTCACCTCACTATGGGCCGCAATCATTCAATTTAGAGTGACATTCAAACCTGCATAAGCATGAGCTCTGCATAAAGGAGCCCCCAGCTTCCTCCACCCTGGTGACTGTGGAGAGGAAGGCACCCCATATTCCCTGACCGGGCCTCTCCTCAGACAAGGACTGGCTAAATGCTCGTCTGGACTGCCAAATGCTCACCCTCTCCCCTGTGCCATCTCCATGGCTGCACATGGTTCTATCAGCACAGTCTTTTCCAGAGCCCCTGAGAAAGCCTGGGTGCAGCCAGGACCCCAAATGTGAGGACACCGTTATCTCTGTGATTCTGGGCAGAGCAGGGGCCTTTCAGAACCGTCCACTTCTCCCCCGAGTGGCTCCCCACGACTCACACCTCCTGGAGGACACATCCTCCTGTGATGTGGATGGTGCCCTTCCCTTAAGTGTGGCCTCCATTAGTGACTCCCTAGGAGACAGCAAAGTGACCCAAGGTCACTTCCAAGATTTGCTTATAAAATATCAGTGCCTAACCACTTGCTCACTCTGATCTGTGCCTCTCTATCTCTCTCAGGTCCCTCATTCTGGGGACCCGGCCTCTGTGCTATGACTTGCTGTCTGAAGAGACCCACATGGCCTCGCACCGAGGGGAAGTCGGGCCTTCAATCCAAGCTGAATCCTGCCAAGACCCCCCGAAAGGGCTCAGATCTTGAGTGAAACAGATCCTGCCTCAGTTGAGACCGCAGCCCCAACCTCCTGGGAATCACTGGCAGAAATACTCAGCTGAGCCACTCGGGATTCCCCGTCCAAGAAACTGTGAGATAATAAGTGTTTCCTGATTGTCGCTAAGTGATGGGTAACGTTGTCACACGGCAATAGATCACTAATACGGTTGCCCCTGCACCAGCCCTGGACCAGTCCTCCTCCCTCCCACCCTCCCTCCCCTATCTCCTCCCAGGCTCCCTCCAGCCACACCCACCTCCTTTCTAAGCTCCTCTCTGTCCAGACACCTTCGGCCTGCAAGTGTCTGCACAGTTGTGCCTTCTGTCAGGAGAAATATGCCTGAGTATCAGGGAGCCGCGGAAGGAGTCATCCACATGGACAAATGACTCGCCCACCGAGTTTCCTGCAGGTGGGACAGAGGAGATTTTGGAGGCAGTTGCCTAATTTCTCCCTGAAGAATGTGGCCTGATTGAGGGGTTAGCGGGAGACTGCGTAGAGGTAGGGAGTGACCCAGCTGGATGATGGGATCCTCAAGGAGGGGAGCTACTGAAGCAGCAGGTATGTGCCTAGAGGTGGCCCCGGATGTGCAGGTGAGTGCTGACTGGCCTCCTGGCACCTGGAGAGGCCCCATCTGTGGGAGAGCCAGCGCTTGCTCAGGCAGCCCCTGTGTCTTGCTTCTTTCTAAATGCTCGGCCTCTACCACCTTGCCTGGCCTGAAAGAGCCTGTGGGTAACGGCACGTCTCTTTTCACGGCTAGTGGAGTGGACGGTCGCTGATGACTCAGCATGAGCTCTCCGCTCCTCCCTCGTGTCCTCTCCTCCCCGCTCCTCTTCAGTCCTGTCTTCTCACTTGCTGCCCAGACACTCTCTGGACTCCAGCACTAGCTTTACTCCTCATGCCTGGAGCAGCCATCACTCTGTGCTTTCCCCAGACACCCAGCTCCCAGCATTTAGCAAACCATTAGAGGATCAGCTCAGCAGATAGGGTGGCTGGATCACCTCCACAGGGACACCACACAGGCTAACACACACACACACACACACACACACACACACACACACACACACACACGCCCAGGGATAGGCCACAGGACACAGGACAAGGGATCCAGTCCTCTGGGCACTGCTGAGTGTCCCATTCAGTGACCAGTGCCCATGTGCCCCCAATGCCCTCCACAGAGTGTCTACTTCAGTGGTGCCATCTCCCCTTTGTCCCTGGGGTCATGCTGGGCAGGAGTGCGTGGATATGAGGCACCGTGTTCACACCTCCCTCGGCTCCTGCTCCCTGCAGGTCCTGGATCGCCCGATGCTGATCGCGGCTTGAGAAGGAAAAGCATGGCTGGGCCAGCAGAATGCTCTGCACTGCGGACCCTGGGACCTGGCACGCTGGCTGCACTAGGGAGCAGGGGCAGAGGTGGACAGAGACCCTGCTGAGAGAGGTGGTGAGTTATGCTGGGGGCCAAAGGGAGGGCACCCTCCTGGCACATTCCTGGGAAAGTCCCCCCATGGAGAACCCACAATTACATTCACCAAGAAGGGGCAGTTCTGACAGCATAAGTAGCCAAAGAAAAGCAGGAAACAGGCTGTATCTGGGCAAAAGAGACACTTTATTGTTTCTTGTGGTTTCTGGGGGCCTCAGGCTGGGCTGGGCTCAGTGTCCTCCATCGGAACAGGAGTGGGTTACAGAACAGGGTGGGGCTCCGTGGCTCTGATTGTGGTAGTCGGTGGCTATGACTCCCAACACCGACAGAAACTCGGAAAACTCGATCTTCTTATCCTTATTCTTGTCCTTTTCCTCAAAGATATGGTCCAAGAAATCATTGCCCTTTTTGTCCTGTGGGGAAGACACGAAACAAGACTGATTCAATCCCAAAAGTGTTATGGGTAGAATAGGAGGAGAAGGAGGCAGAGAGGGGGAGAGAAGACCTGGGGCTGCACAGGTGTAGATGGTGTGAGTCAGTGGGGGTCCTGGGGATGCTGGGGGGGGCACATTAGCATTACCCTGAAGGTCACTGAGGGAGATTCCTTGGCCCAAGTGTCAACATGAATGAGAGACCTAGTAGTGGTGAGGCTCTGATCAATGAGCTGGTGGGTGGGTGGTCTTTAGACCCAGACCCACTCCCCCCATCCACTTCCAGGACCCCATCTACCTGTTTTATCCAGAAACTAGAGATAGGTCCTATCCTTATCTCTTCATTCCTAACCCTCCTCTCCTATCTCCTATTTGCCTTCCCAAATCTTCCATGCTCAGTGCCCTCTTTTGCTCACCTACACTCTGTGTCACCTAGTAGCCTCTCTTTTTGTAATCAGTTCAGTGCATTCTAACTGTCAGACTAAATCAGGTCTCTGAATGAGCTCTTTCATTGTAATGAAAGGTGTTAAATTTTATCAGCCATAGAATTTCTATCACCTTCCCTTGGATCTCAGAGAACCGAATGGAGGCTTCTGGAGGCAGAGCCTGAGCCTCTGGGCTTCAGTCTCCTGGATGGAGAGTGACAAGTGGGAGGGGACCCGTTCTTTACTCTCCTATTTCACCACCTGATAACTACCCTTCATCTCCAGATGCCTTTAAACTTGGCCACATGTACCATCTCTTTCATCCTGATAATAAGTCAGGAAAGTCCTCTTAGGCCTTTTTGCAGATGAGAATATTGAGGATCAGAGAATGGGGTTGACTTGTCTAAGGTCCCACAGCAAAGTGTCCTCTGGCATGCCAGGACCTGGAGAGGTCACCCAGACTTACACAGGATTTGAGGAATATAGGGAAATTCTCCTTCAGCATCTTCAGCAGGCCCCGCTTGTCAATCTTGTCATCAGGTTTGGTGTATTTGTGGAACAGGACGACCAAGTCCATCACGGACTTCTCAACTTGAGTTTGGCTCATCTTGGTTTTCGAGGAAGCTGCCAGAGAGAAAGATGGGGACCTTTGTTATCCTTCCCCCCAGGTGAGGGACCCTAAGTCAGAACAACAGGGTGGGAACTGAGCATCCAGTGAAGTGAGGCTCAGGTAGGAGCAGAAGGAACTGTATCACTCTAGGAGGTGGGATGAGACACTCACAAGGAGGAGAGCATGACCAAGGCCATGCAGGTCAGGGCCCAGAAGAGATGGGGGAGAGCACAGAAGCCCACTGTGGACGGAACCACAGAAGGCAGAAGCAGAGAGGGTAGGGGTCAACCACACGGAAAAGGACTGAAGTCTTAGTTGGGACCTGAGCCAACTAAGGATGACTCCACTCTTCAAAGAACATCAAATCCATCTCCTCCAGGGTCAACATCAGGGTTGGAGTCACCGAGACAGAATAACTTCCTGACGAGTCTGGTCTGACTCGCCCTGGGCTGCTCTTGGAACAAGATCCCAGAGGAGTCCATCCTGAACATAAAGCAAGTTCTAAATGAAACGGGCCCTGGAGGCTCCCAGCGGGGAGTGTGAGGAGGATGGTGAGTGTGAGCAGAGAAGCACAGCCCTGTCCTGAGCTCCCACCGAGGTTTTTCTGGACCACACCCACCAGTGGGAAGAAGGGACTGCTGACCAGAATTGGCATCATGTTTGAAATAAACAGAAATACCTGCTTCAGTTTTAGACTCTTGGGGGGAATGTGGGGAGATAGGCTCCTTCAGATGACCTTTGTACCTCCCTGCTCTCTGGAACCCCAAGGCTAGACCACATTTAAGTAAAGAGGTCTGATTTCTCAAAGCCTGTACCTCCACCAACAGTCTGGACCCCAAGCAGAGAAATGGGACAGTGCAGCCCTCACACCCCAGACTTTCCAAAGCACCCAAGAAATGTGCATGGATCACACATGTGGGCATCTAACAAAAACTACCATTGTCTCCTGATCTGGGAGAAAGATCCTTGCTGCTATGTCCCTAAGTGGAACCACCTGAGGCCTTCTGTCAACTTGACCAAGTCCAGAGCTGAGCCTTGTGCACAGAAGGTCATCAGTCATTCCCTCAGCTGAGGAGGAGGTCCAAAACCTTAGTTGATGGGTCTCTGACCATGTAGTGGCAGGTCTTCTCACCAGGGCAAGGTGAGTGGGTATCACTGGCCTGGGTTGAGGAGAAACTTCAAGACTTTGGTAGAGACACCCACTCTCCCAAGGTTGGGATGCACAGTGGGTCCTCACCAAACTGGGGCCTGACAGTCAGGTGAGTCCAGAGAGAAAAGAAGACAAGGAGGAGAGGGAGAGTCATGTTCTCCGCTCCCACCTGGGACGTTTCCAAAGAGTTGTCACAGAGGAGCCAACAGAGCAATGGGAGCATCGGTGCAGTCATCGTATAGATGAGGACCTCAGGACCCCGTGGGATGAAGTCACACGGCCCCATAACAGGCAGAGCCCCATTACATCTGGACCCAGGCTCCTGAATCCTCTCCCATCACTGCTTTCCTTACTCCTACAGACAGCAGAACACACTGGGCCCTGAGCACCCCCTCTTACCCCCGGCAACGAGTCAGGTGCATACTTACCAGAGCTGACAAGGTATCACTGAGGAGAAGGATGAGCGTGCTATGAATTTGAGCAAAGACTGGTCCTTTTATAAGGCTCCATCTGGCTCATCCCAGGATCTGGGAGCCCTGGAGTCATGTTTTCTGTCTCCTTCCTGGACCATTGCCCTACTCAGGTGAGTGTGACACACCTAGGAGTGTGTGTTCAGCATGTCCCAGTAAAATCCCAGGCAACTCCCAAAGGACAACACCTAGAACTTTCTTCTGTCCCTCACTTAACCTGGGGCTAGGGTGGGGAACACAGTGGGATGTGTCATAATAGGACAGAAAATTTGGTAGAGAAAACTGGGTTTCTGAACATAAAAAGGATGGGACTCTGAAAGGCTGCACGGTCTGTGTTTACTCATCACCCAGTCCTTCCACAGTTTATTCTGACATCTAACAAAACTCTCTCCAGTGGTTAATAAGTCCTTACCTGTGCCAGGCATCACCTTACCTTCTGTATTGATATGCCTCTTAAACCTTCATAACCTTATGAGATGGTGCTGTTACTCTCATGTCAAGGATGTGGAATTGAGGTAAGCAAGGTTCCTATGTGCATGAGGCTAATAGAAAGCAAGGTCAAGATATGATCCCAGAAAAGCCTGATTCAAAACCTCACTCCTAACCCCACTACAAGACCTCTAGGGTCACTGCAGGGCCGGTGAACTCCAAGTCCAGAGAGGGAGGCAGGGTTGTCTTCGTGTGGGGTCCTCACTGGAGCACTAGGAGGGAAAGAGGTGGCATGACCCATAGTGACAGACCAGGGAACACAGAGAGAACAGCACGTCACCTGCAGGTGAGGGGAGACACGAAGTCAGAGCTCTGAGCTCTGGCGTTAGCCCCACACTCTTGAACTTCACTTTGCAGCTCCAGGGGCTGCCTGGGCCCACCAAGGAAGCCACTGTCTAGAGACTCAGGGATGGTGACCACCATGAAATGAGCCAGGAGGAAATTAGGCAAAGTTGCCTCCCCACCCATGATGATGCCTTCCTATAAATTCCTCAGTGATGTCCCTCTTTCCCTTATGCAAAACAGTCTGCTTAGGAGTCAGTGGCCATGCCCTGGGGTCTGCTGTGTCCCAACCTGCTGTGGAAACTCTAGTTCAGGTGCAGGAGACAGGAGCTTGGAGTTCAGGATGAGGCCTGGGAACCTCTGGGGAACGGCCCTGCTGACTCACTGAGGACTTCTTGTTCCTGCTCTCGGCTCCCCTTAGAACATCCTCCCCTGAGTGAGGGGACTGCTCAGGCATCGGGCACCCTGGGACCAGGCCCCCTGCTGAGCTCCCAGGCCAGGCCCTCCCAATGCACTGGGCCTCCAGGCAGCTCCTTTCTGTCCCTAGTTATGTCCACATCTGCACCAGCACCAGACCTCTCTGGTCACTGGCTTAATTGTGTAGTATTCCTTTGTGTGGATGTGACATAATTTTCTATAATTCTGCTTCAGATACCACATGCTCTTCATTTTCTTGTCTTTTGGATGGTTTCCAGCTCAGGTGACCGGGGATTTTGACCTCTGACCTCATGTTCCCCTGGGGATCAGCCATCCTGTTTGGTGAGGTATGTGGAAAGGGCCCAGGGCAGGCCCTGGTTCTGTACGTCCTGGGTGTTTAATGAATGAGAGGGGGATGAGCCCAGGTCCCAGGGACCAACTTCAAAACAACTCTCTTTGCTGTGAGAGACATTAGTGTTTCCAACTCTTGTGACTAACAGCCAAGTCCCACCCCAGCATCTCCCTTATCAGTCACCACCACCAGAAAGGCTGCAGGTATCTTCCATTCCCTGAGCCAAAAGTCCTTTGGCAACATGGGCTACACACCCAGGTCCATCACTTGGAGCCATCTCGCAAGCATTCACTGTTTATCCTGAGCCTCTCTTTCATTCATCCCAATGGATTCTGGACCCCAGCTGTCCTTGGCTGTTTGGAGCTGAGACCTGGACCATTTGTTCAAGGTACAAAATTTAAGCACTCACTGTGCTTTAGGATGAACATATGGCAAGAAAATTTTATTACGTATGTATCTCTTCTTTTTCTTTTTTTTTATATATTTTATTGATTTTTTACAGAGAGGAAGGGAGAGGGATAGAAAGTTAGAAACATTGATGAGAGAGAAACATTGATCAGCTGCCTCTTGCACACTCCCTACTGGGGATGTGCCCACAACCAAGGTACATGCCCTTGGCCGGAATCGAACCTGGAACCTTTCAGTCCGCAGGCTGACGCTCTATCCACTGAGCCAAACCGGTTAGGGCTGTATCTCTTCTTAATGCTCGCACTTTAGAAGTGAAGACAAAAAGAATAAAATAGGCCGAAACCGGTTTGGCTCAGTGGATAGAGCGTCGGCCTGCGGACTGAGAGGTCCCAGGTTCGATTCCGGTCAAGGGCATGTACCTGGGTTGCGGGCATATCCCCAGTGGGAGATGTGCAGGAGGCAGCTGATCGATGATTCTCTCTCATCGATGTTCCTAACTCTCTATCTCTCTCCCTTCCTCTCTGTGAAAAATCAATAAAATATATTTTTTAAAAAAAGAATAAAATAGAAACTGTGGATGCTGGAGGTGTACAGTGACACACAGTATAACCCCAGGAGGGAGGGGTAACTTTCTGAGGAGGAGAGGCGGACCGAGATACCTTAGATGAGGCATTTGAATGAATGTCAACACCTAGTGTTCAAGCAAGCAAACCAGGGAAAGAGATTCCAGACCATGACATGTGAGTAAAACTACAGCACAGAACAGACATGACATCAGGACAGAAACACGTCTAGAGCCAAGAGTGTGAAAGTGAGAGGTTTGGGACAGGCACCAACTATGACCCACCCAGTACCCAACCCCTCTTCTGAACTAACAGAGCCCAGTTTGCTTGGGGTTTAGGATGCCCAGTACCCCCATGTGTGTCTGGTCTCCTCTAAGCCATTCGGAGAGTCCTGTCCTTGCCTTCCCTGTGCCCCTTGCAACCAAGAGTGAACATGTGTCCCACCAGTTCTGCCCATTGAAACTGAGTGATGCTGGGCCAGGCTTCTGGGACTCTGCTTTTCTGACAGGAGGGGACAGGGAGAGCTGGCCCTGCCATGCCTCAATCCATGCCTGGGTTGCTGGCCTGGGACACAGGCAGTCATCAGAGAAATGTTCCTTCCCGTAATGTCACTATCAAGCCCCACCTATCACGTGAGCCTCCTCTAATTCCTTGCCATCAATAATAGCATTCATCAGATGTGTCTTTATTTGCTTCATGGAAGTTTCTGTTTTTTGTTTTGTTTTGTTTTGTTTTTTGTACCATCAGTCTGAAGGGACAAAATACCTTACTCAGCCTTGGTATGGGAGTGTCATTTCTCTCTTGAACCTCAGAGCTGAGCAGGAGGCCAACCACAAGAGGAGTTGCTGGGACAGTGGTTTTATGAAAGGGGATATGCCATAAGCAGAAAAGAACTTCAAGTCTCACTGCTTCGGGGCAAGAATGGGCTCCTGCTGAGCGGGGTAGAAAGAGGGAGTCAGGAGAGTGACGGAAGGCTGGACGGAATGTAACACTAGACAGAGAATGAGAGGTCGGGACCAGAGACAGCATAGCTCCCTGTATTTCTTTCCTATTCTTTAACAAATTGGCACAAACTTGATGGCTCAAAACAATGCAAATATATAATAGTTCAGGACGTCATAAGTCCCAATGAGCTAAAATCACGGTGTCAGCAGGGCCATGTTCCTTTCAGATGCCCTAGAGCAGCGGTTCTCAACCTGTGGGTCGCGACCCCTTTTGGGGTCGAACGACCCTTTCACAGCGGTCGCCTAAGACCATCGGAAAACACATATATATAATTACATATTGATTTTGTGATTAATCACTATACTTTAATTATGTTCAATTTGTAACAATGAAATTGGGGGTCACCACAACATGAGGAACTGTATTCAATTTTAGGAAGTCATCACAATGTAAATACTCCTTTATTACCTGCTGACACTTGGGGGTGACTAATTAGCATCCAGCTGAGAGCAAGGCCCTGGGAAAGACAGGTGAGATTTGAAGAGGAGTTGGATGGAGGGAGGGATGGGAGAGGTCCTAGGTGATACTCTGTCTCCTCCTCAGCTCCCCTGTAGGGAGGACTCCAGAGAAACCACTACCAGCCTTAGGCATGTCTTAAAGCCCCTCCTTACCCTGGGAACCAGGAACCTCACCCTCCACACCCCTGCTCTCAGCCCAGGATCTTGGCTACACCTGCCATACCATAGGCACTGCCCCGCTGGGGAAGGGTTCCTGCGAACGGTTAGCACTTGGATGTTGGCACCAACCAATGCAGGTGAGTCCGATGATCTTACTGCCTAGATATGCCGGGGCACAACCTGCAGCTGTGGAGCCCGGCCTCAGGCCCTTCCTCCCTCCGCTTAGGCCTTGCTCAAGCCTTTCCCCATCCCAAATTCTGCCCCCTCCCCCCACAGCTCTACCCCTGATGTCCCTCCACACCACCCCCATCTCAGAGCCCTGCCACCCAGAACTTCACCCCCGATCTGCTACCCAGAGTGTCTCCTGCCTTCTCAGCAGAGGCCGTGAGTGTCCTCCTCCTTCAGACTGTACCGCCTTTGAGGGTGAGAGCTCTCCTTTCTCCCTGGGTGGTCCTTGGGAGGAGGTTGTGCACTTTCACCGCTGGCACTGATTCAGGGCAGGGCTCAGTCTTCCCACTCAGAGTGGGGGCTCCCTGGGGGCCTCTCCTGCCTCAGTCTATCTCTAGACCCTGCTTCAGACCTCAGGCCCAGAATGCAGAGGAAGGGAGACATGTGCCCTCATCCCAGCTCCTCAGGGATCGAAGATTGGGGAGGATCCCAACAAGCCAGCAAAGAAAGGAGATGAGCAGGTCAGCTTTCAAGTGTTGCCAAGAGCTGGCATGGTGTGATTCCTCAACTGGCAATTATTGGTAAGCTTCTCAGAGCCAGGTCTAATCCAACTAATATGGACTCTTCCCACAACCTCACCTCAGCAATTTAGCTGGATTTGCACGTAGCTACAGTCAAAAGAGGCACAAATCTGACTCCAGTGGCAGCTAAGCTTTTCTTAAAGGGCTCAACCTAGGGATTTAATAAAAATATCATAAAGAAATCTCCAGAAAGTTTTACCAGAAGCCATTTCCTCTCCTGGAAATTTCACAGTCTCGGCACAAAAATCTCTCCAGCTCTCTCATCCAGCTCCCTCACTGCCTCACTCTCCCACCCCCTCGTCCTCCACCACGTTCCTGGTCACTAATGGCATAATGACCTCAAAGTCCATGGTGTAGCATGTGTCAGAATTTCCTTCCTTTTTAAGGCTGAATGATATTTTATTGCATGTATGTACTCTGCTTTGTTTATCTCTCCATTGATAGACACTTGGGTTGCTTCTACCTTTTGACTATTGTGGAGAATGCTGCTATGAACATGGGTGTACAAATAACTTTTTGAAACCATGTTTTCAATTATTTTTGAAAATAGGAATTGCTGATAATATGGCAATTCTGTTTTTAATTTTTTTTGAGGAAACTCCATACTGTTTCGATTTTACATTCCCACTAGCAGTGCACAAAGGTTCCAATTCTTCACATCCTCCCCAACACTTACTATTTTCTATTATAGAATCATATGGTTTTTATATGTTTAATATTTTGAGGAACTGCCATATTGTTTTCCACAGCAGCTACACCATTTTACATTCTTACCAACAGAGCACAAAAGTCCCAATTTCTCCCTATCCTTATCAACACTTGTTGTTGTTTTTTTAACATTAGCCATCCTAATAGTGTGAGGTGATATCTCCTTGTGGTTTTGATTTACACTTGCATTTCCCTAAATACTAGTGATGTAGACCATCTTTTCATGTGCATATTGACCCTTTGTGTATCTTCTTTAAAGACTTGTCTATTCAAGTCCTTTGCCCATTTTTTAAATTGGCTTCTTTATCTTGTTGTTGTTAACTGATAGTTCTTTATATATCGTGCATATATTAACCCCTTATCAGATATATAATTTGTAAATATTGTCTCCTGTGTCATAGGTTGCCTTTTCACTCTCTTGATTGTGTCCTTTGATGCACAGTTTTATTGTTGTGTGTGTGTGTGTGTGTGTGTGTGTGTGTGTGTTAATCCTCACCCGAGGCTATTTGTGTGGGCTGATGCTCTAACCACTGTGAACAACACCAACCATGGCAACGTTTTATTTTAATGTAGTTCAGTTATCTATTTCTTTTGCTGCATGAGCTTTTGGTGTTGTATCCAAACAATCATTGCCAAATCCAATGTCGGGAAGATTTCCTCCCATGTTTTCTTACGAGTTTTATCGTTTCAGCACTTGCATTTAGGTCTTTGGAAATTGTTTGTATCTTAAGCTGGTGGGTAATCCGGGCATCCTTGTGTCATCTGTTATATGGAGTGGTGGGTGTGTGCATACGTCTTCCTTTGCTCCTCCTGCTTTTCTAAGACCATCTGAGATGAGGTCTGGTCACGCTCTCCTTGTCAGTGTCTCAGGGGCTGCTACCTAGAAATCCACACGTGTATACCTTACAACAGATATTGCCTTCTCTGTCTCTGAGGTAAAACCAAGGAGGAAGCAAATCTCATCTAAAGAATGGGGTATTTACCCCATCCACGTGCTCGTCACCAGAAACACCAAGAGCACCGAGCTGACAGCTCTTCACAAATCACTGGGAGTGAGAGAGGCCAGCTATCCGTCTGTGTTGGTAGAATGACACTCCCTTCCACCAACCTCTTCCCCTGAGTCTCCTGCACCAATCCTTGCCCTGGAGTCACCAGGAAAGAAAAAACCCAGAGTTGGGCCTCCTGATGCCAGGGCTCGAACATATTATAGAAATTATAATTAGAACATTCTGGAAGACACACCCTGGAAGGGAGCTCAGATGTGCCAATGTTTTCACTATCTTAAAATCACATGTGCCAAGTGCCAGGCTCATGATGCAAGGGTTTTGTGTGATGGAAAGACGTGGGAGACACTGTTCCTCTGCTAAAGAAACAACCTAGTGGAGGAAGCGATGTGTGTAACCTCACGGTGAACAACACTAGCCTGAGGGCCGAACACCACGCGAATCCCAGTTCCTTTCCCTCCCCACTATGTGACCTCGCCAAGTCACTGCTCCTTTCAAATGGGGCTAACAGTATTCACTCCTCAGAGTTGTTAAGGGTTAAACACGATAATACCTGTAACATGGTTAGTAAAGAGTTTGGTGTGTGGCGAAGGTGATAGCAGCAATAGCAGCAGGACCATGCGATGGCATCAGGCTTCCAGTCACTTCCATCTACATCTAAGCAGCAGAGGAAAAGGGCCAATTAAAACAGTGCTAGAGATTCTGCCTGGGTGGGGAGTGGGAGGTGGGAAACCCCAGCTCCTTGGACCATCTCAGCTTCCATAGGTGATCATCTCACTGAACAGAGAACATCATTAATGATAAAGAAACATCCCTGTCATACAACATGGCATCTCACCCCAAGCCAAGTGCCTCATCTGAGGAAACAGCCATCCTTCCCAACAACTGAAACACGTGTCTGTGTTAAACTTACTGAGAAACGGCGTGTCAATCTCCAAGGGAACATCCTGAAGGACTTCCAAGGATACAAATAGTTAACGCTTAATATAGGGTTTACTTGGTGTCAGGTATTGTTCTAAGGGTGTTCTGTATTTTAACTCCTTTAACCCTCACACTACATGGAAGAGGTAGGAACTGTTATTGTCTCCCCACTTTATAGATGTGGAAACTGAGGCACACTGGGGTTAAGTAATTTGCCCAAGACCACATAAGTAGTAAAGGCAGAGCCTGGATTTGAACTCAGACAGTCTAGCGCTAGCGTCAATGGTCTTAATTGCTAAACTTTAGTACCTATTTTAAATATGCTTATTTTTATGTCTCATGCTACCTTCTTTGTGAGTCACGACTCGACAGTAGCAGAAGTGGCAGTGGTAGTGGCAGTTGGAGGAGGTGGCAAGAGGGTAAGTCATAATCAGAGTTCAAGGGCATGAATGGGGACATTCATGCTACAAAGAATGAAGCTACAAAACCACTAGAGTGAAGCTACAAAACCCGGGGGCTCTAAATCCAACCTTGAAATTCTTTAAAGTTCTCCTTTGATCCTAAAAGCTGAGCTGTCCTTTTCCTTCTGGGTCCAGACGTGAGGAGGTGCCGAACTGCTGAAAGAGGGACCGAGGCTGTTCCCCCATTTCTCACCCACTCGACTTTCCTCCCGCATCTCAACCAGGCAGAGAAGCAGGTCAGACACTGAGACGCCACCAGGGGGGCTCCCTTCCTGGAGATTAATTCTTACATCAGTCCTGGCAGCTCTTCACAGATTATAAACCCTCTTAATCCCATTTAGTCTCAGGACAATAGGATGATTGGATTCTGGCTCTAAGCCAGCCCCAGAGTCCAATGTTAATCCCTCTGAGTGACGGAATGAGACGTGACTCACTTTGTTTTGGGTTTTCACTGCTGCCCCTGCTCTTCGCCCTGCACCTGTCAGCAGTTAGGGCAATAGATGTGGACAGTGACTCAAAACTCAGGACAAAACTCAGCAAGAAGGGAGAGTTAACAGTCCCAGAGTGCCAACGAGGTGCCAGGCTCTGCTTTAACTCTCTAAATACCCAGTTCCCGTTTCTGGGCGAGGAAACCAAAGATGGAAAGAGATGGCTCTCTCCGAAGTCACACAGAGGCTGAGTTGTGGCTCCAACTGGAGTCAGTCTCCTCACAGCCCGGGACATGCTGCTGGTTTACAGGTGGTGAGACTCAGGCAGGGAGAAATGAAGTGACTCGCCCGAGGCTACTCTGCTGGTGAGGCGCAAAACCAAGTCTTTTTTTTTTTTTTTTAAATATTTTTACTGATTTCAGAGAAGAAGGGAGACTGAGAGAGAGATAGAAACATCAATGATGAGAGAGAATCACCGATCGGCTGCCTTCTGCATGCCCCCTACAGGGGATCGAGCCCCCAACCAGGGCATGTGCCCTGACCGGGAATCGAACCCAGGACCCTTCAGTCCACAGGCCGACGCTCTATCCACTGAGCAACACCGGCCAGGGCCAAAACCAAGTCTTAACAGAGTCCTGAACCCTAACCCCGACACCCATGCCTTTTTTGGAATGTGGGGGCTCTATTTATTCCTGAGAGAGGCAATACTTACGCAATTTGCTGACCACTTAGTTGACAAGCAGGGGATTTTCTGACCCACAAGATTGGTTAGGGGGTCCCTGAGGTGAGGCTTTGGGGTGGGAGATCCCAGTGTATGGAGGTTGGGTTCCGGAGGAAAACACACCCTCACCCCCAAGCATGTTTAAAAGGCCCCATCTCAAGCCCAAGATGAGTTACCTCACCTCCATCCAACTCTGTGCTCAGCCCAGGCCCTGGGGTACAGCCCTGCCCAGGACAGCGTTCCAGGTGACAAAGGAGGGTAAGGTCCCCGCTCAGCGCACTGGCCCCCCAGGGGCTCTGGGACCTCCTGGGGTGGCAAAATGGGCTGACTTTAGGAGACTTGCTATTTTGTTCCTAAACGCTCACCTTTTGGGTCCATTCCTTGAATCCTCCTGTTAGGCCTTTTCCCTGCTGAGTGCACCTGGTCCCCTCCCTCCATCTAGCACCCCATCCAGTTGATATCCTCTCCCCCCCCCCGCCTCCCCCCCCCCCCCCCTGCAAAGGCTCTGCAGCATAGACCTTACCAGAGCATCGGGTCCCCATGTCCTCCCCATCTGACAGGCTCCGCTATTTGCCCCACCTGCCCTGCTCTCCTCCGGCTGCTAAAGGCAAGATGTTAGAATCTGAAAATTCAGGAAAGAGAGAGGGGTTCTGGTCCCAGTTCCCCATGCCCACCCTTGTCCAGGAGTGTCTGGCCTGCAGGGGGGTTTCCCCGCAGAGGAGGATACAATGATACAAACCAGCCTCCACCCTGTGGGTTCAAGGTGGGTCCTTGAGGTTGAAACTGGAAAGAGGAAAAAGAGAGACTGAGGTGGCTTTGATCTCAGATTTAAGTAAACCCCAGCACCGCGCCGTGTGAGGGAATCAGGTAGGGCATTCCTCACACCCAATACACAACCACGGTTATGCTTTGGGACCCAATTTATAGGCCATTTTTAACCCCAAGAGCTCTCCTCCCCTTCCTCCTGCAAGCCCCAAGAATTTACTTTTCTTCCTCTCCTCTGTGCCAACTCCGAGGCCCCTTCGTCCTTGGGGTTGCAGCAGTCATCCTCCGTGGCCACCAGTGCCCTCCCCCACTTCCATGACCAAAGCTGAAATGCCAAAAACATTCCAAAGCTTCCTTTGCATGTAGAAGGGCCAGTGGAACCAGGTCTGGCCAGTGATCTTAAGGAAAAGTCTTCTGGGGAGGTTATGAGAAAGATTTCCTGCTTTGGTAAGAAGCGGACATTGGCAGACTGCGTCCCCTGCCCTTCCTTCTTATGTCCAGCTACTGTCACTGGAGGAGCCATGCTTACTGCCGCCGAGCACCTTTCTTGAGAGGATCGAAAAGAACTGCAGAGTAACTGGCATAGCTGAGCAGCAGAATGAACCAAAGCAAGACCCTCTGACATCCAGATTTTTTGTTATATGAGATAATAAGCCTCTATTTATAACTTTAAATTGGTTATTCTGTGTTTTTGCAACCAGAAGTATCCTCACTGCTACAAAGTGCTCCTTCCCAGCTGCCATCCTTGTAGCAGCCCAGACATCAGGCATCATCCAGAAATCCCAACTGCTCTCCGGTCCAGGGCCCACTTGGGCTGCACTCCTGCCTCCTGCTTATATCACGAACAGAAGAAGAGACTGAGCAAACACATGGAAACCTGAGCCTTGAATCGGATCATCAGACCCCAAAGGGAGGTCTGGAGCGATAAGGTCGGAAAAAACGGGGCCCAGATTATCCAGTTTGGCTTTTTCCACTGATGCAGTTTGGCGTCATGTTCCTACTATCTTCTAAAGAATATAAATATATGTCTACTATCTTCTACATGTGACCTCTTCCTCCTGTAACTTCCTGCTCAATAGGTCACCGCTTCTGATCTTATCAATTCCAAACCCCTCCTGCCCTTGCCCTCAAGGCCTTCCGCACACAGTCCACCACAGTCCACGCCAGCTCACTCTGCTCTGGCCTGACAGGTCTCACAGTCCCACCCCACACCCTCCTTCAGGCTGTGCCCCTAGGGGATGCCTCCCTCCTCCTTTCGCTCACCCAGGACCTCCACCTTCGAAAGCTCAGATCAAGCCCCACTTGTTCTGCAAGGCCTCCCTCACCACAGCAACCCCTGCTTGACCTCTTCCACCACAGCTTGAGATTTCACTTCCTCCCACACTATTCAGTCTGTAATTACAGTCATCATCGTTGACCTGCCATGAATATGCATTGCCTGTCATAACAACCAGGACTCTACTCCCTGAGTCATGGCCCCAAGGACAGAGGACATAAAGACCACCTGCTTGCCGATTCTCCAGCACGTGGGAGCAAGTCTCTGCCTGTTTCAATTCTGACTCAAAGGACAGGTTCACAACAATTTTATTTGTGAACGGCATGTTCTCCAGAACGTACCCAATGCAGAGCCAATCTGCCACCATCCAAAGAAGCACATCCCATAAATAATGACTAATGCGTTTGACAAACCAGGGGTAGCTTCTGGTATGTGCTGTTCACGGGTATTAGAGCAGCGATTTTCAACCAGTGTGCCGCAAGAATTTTTGAAATGTGCAATACCTGACTCTTTAGTCAGGGGCACTGACCTCTTTTCCCTTAGATTGTCAAATAAAAAAATGACAACAGCTAACATAACAATAGCCATCTGGTATGAATGAATCAAAATGATACCTATTTTTTTGGTCAAATCAGCAAAAAATATAATACATTTTTTGATGTGCTGCAGACTTTTAGCAATTAGTTTATGTGTGCCATGAGACGAAAAAGGTTGAAAATCCTGTGTTAGAGAATCATCCATCCATAATACCACAAACACCATCCCCAGCCATTTCAAACTTTTCCAGCACCTACTTCCAAAACATTTTAAGTCTTTGTGTATTTTTCTCAACCAGAATCTATACATTAAAATTTCTAAATTGCATTTGTTAACTACAGGTCAACAGGGGTCTTCATGTCCGTTGCTACTGCCACCCTGTGCAGATTCCATCCACGGAAGTCCAAAGCCCTCCCCAAGACTCCTACAGATTTTGGGAGACTTAACATTCTCTTGCTCATGTCTGCCTCTGGAGGCTGTTTTCGTGCATGAAATATCTGTCCTATACCAGGAGTTACATGCAGAATTCAGTATTTCCCTCCATTTCATCCAAAACAAGACACAAGTGAAAAACATGCAATGTACATGATGCTGCTAAATATTTGGAAGGGAGAGTCTCAGGGAAGACTCTCATCAGTCAAGAAAGAAAGCCAGCGGACTCTCCTGAGATCAGAGAAAAGACAGAACGCACTAGAAGAGTATGCTCTTCGTCAAAACCAGGTGTTACTAGGAGGGGGGCGGGGATGGAGGAAAAGTCAACTTCCCCCACTCAGAATCTAGTCAAACAGAAGCTAAAAATGTCTGGTGGGCAGCACAGAAAACGATACAACTCCCCCCTCCCAATCCCAGATGTGTAGCAGAATGGATGGGAACCTTGCTAGCTCCCCTCACCTTTGCGTCCACTAGCTCCCTGCAAACCATTCTCCACCCTCCTTCTGAGAGCCTCCTAAATCTGAACCAGCTTCCCCCTTATTCCCTCCCTCCTCCGCCGGCCCTCCCTCCTAGGAGAGGAATGCTGCTGCCCCCTCCTGGCCTATCTTGGCAATGGCCCTGGGCTGCTTTGCAGCCAGCTGCTTTGGTTCTGCCTGCTTTTCCAGGGGAAGGGCAAGGTGGGGAGGATCCATGTTGGGCTCACTCTGGCCCACCCAGAGAGAAGCCCTATCTTACCATTCGATCAATAGCTGCAGTGGGCAGGGGCTGTCTCCCTCTCAGAGCAGGACTGGCTCCTCCCCCCTTGAACGGGGAGCTTCCCTCAGGTGACTCTGTGGTTAGGGCTGGGCTCCTAAGGCCAGCAAGGGGTTGTGGAGCAGGTTAACTGTCCATAGTAGGAGAGCTCCCAGCTGGGAGGACAGGCTGCTCCCAGGGACAGTCTGGGGTCACATCTGCTCTGAACTTTGCTGAGACAAAGAGGATCCACTTCTAAGGTGTGCTGAATTTCCCCAGAGATTAATCCCATGATTAAAGTGCGGAACAGGTACGCTTCCTTCTAATTGCCGTGTGGCTTCCCCGCCCATCCTCCCATGAGAGCAGGCACTGACCTCACCTCTCCCCAGGATGCAGTGTCTTTGTCACCCCAATAACCTGTGCTTCATCCCAACCCCATTTCATCACCTCCTCATATATCTTCTGGGCTCCTCAGGCAACATCATGGACCAGCCACACAGGCCATGGTAGGCACAGATACCAGGGATTTTTGAGGGTCCTCAGCCTGAGCCAACACCCCAAATCCAGCTCATAGGATCCAAAAACTTCAAAAGAGTTTGGGTGGTTAGGTTCTGAGAGGCCAGTAGGGAAGGGTCCAAGTCTCCTGCACACCCCCCACTGGGGATCGAGTGCAAAACCTGGGCATGTACCCTGACCAGGAGTCGAACCGTGACCTCCTGGTTCGTAGGTCAATGCTCAACCACTGAGCCACACTGGCCAGGCGTGAATTGTTCCTTTATAGATAACATTTTTCTCCTTACACCTCAATACTTTTGCAAGAGCATGTCTAGGCATACCTTTGTTTTTCTAAATTTTGCCTGGATTGCAGTAAGCCCCTTTTCTACACATTCTTGTATCTTTTTCAGCTCACGAGTGTTTCCTTTCTTTGTGTTGCAAATAATTACTTCTGCTCTGTTTATTCTGGCCTCTTCCACAAGAACACCACAACCAGAGCTGGATGGTGCTAAATTAAGAGTCCAGTTGTGGGCCCTGGCCAGTGTTGCTAATAGTTAGAGCATCGGCCTGCACAATGAAGGGTTATGGGTTTGATCCCTGGTCAAGGGCATTTTCCTGGGTTGCAGGTTCGATCCCTGCCGGGGTCCAACCCCAGCAGGTCCAGGGGTCCCCAAAGGTGTGGACGGAGTCGGCGAAGAAGGAATGACACGGAGACAACGTTCAGTTGATCAGCAACCTAGCCAGGATCTCTAGCCCGGATCTCCAGAGAGGTTCTGCTTCGGATTTCCAGCGAGGTTCTGTAGCCATGTTCCCTTGCTAGGTTCTCCAGCCAGGTTCTGTCCAGGCTCTCCAGTCAGGTTCAGTGTCCAGGTTCCAGTCAGGTTCTCCTGCCAATCTCTGTAGTCAGGTTCAGTCCAGGATCCCTTGCCATGTTCTCCCGCTAGGCTCTGTCTCTAGGCTCCGAGGCCAGTCCCTCTCCAGGATCCTCCGGCATGCTCTCTCCAGCGAAGTTCTTCTGTCTCTAGGCTCCGTGTAGGTTCTGTCTTCTTGATTCTGTTCTAAGTTCTGAGTGTTTCTGTCTTGTTACAACTGTATTTATACCAGTTGATTCAATCCTATCAATCTCTATTACAAAGGTTAGGGCGTTTCTTATCTCCATTCCAGGGAGAAAAGATTATGTAGTTTAAGCATGATTGTTCATAGTTAAAGGGATTAATTACCCGCCTGGCACTTAGTTGAGGGGTTTTATTCCCTCCCTAACTTCAGGGGAAAATCCCTACCTGGGGATTCAACCTTTCTCGGAGAGGTGACTTTGGTTAAAACACAGCGCCAAGAAGGTGAGCAAACATATTAAGAACCGTATGCCATATATGCCAGGTCCCTTGAAACAGCAAGGATGGACCGGCTCCCGGCAGATCCCAGGCCCCAGCCAGGATGCATGCAGGAAGTAACCAATCAATGGGTCCCTCTCACATCAATGTTTCTTTCTCCCCCCTCCCACCCCATTTTGTAGTTTGTAGATCTGTTATATTATAAACCAGGAGACGCCTTAATCAATAAGCCAAATTTATTTGGAGTCCTTTTCATTGCGCTAGCACTAGCGGGCCCAGAGGAAATCTTGCTTCTCAAATTCTGGGGCCCAATATGGTGGAAGTCTTTCCTATTTATATGTTTTTCAGCTCTTTGTTTTCCAAATTTGGAACGAGACTTCCAGGCCTTCTGAGAAAAAGTCCTACGTGCTGGGACAGGGCTGTGAGACCGTATCTCAAGGCCTGGCCTGGCGCCAGCTGACTGCTCTGTCTGGGGCAGTGTTTATGGCCTCTCTGGAATGGGGAGTATCATATTTTCCCTGTTATTTAAGCAAACAAACATTTACAGAAGCCAGAATAGCAGGGTTAAACTTTAAACGGCAGTTTTTACCCAAGATGGAGATTACTGTGCTTCAGATCCTATCAAACTGGCTAAAAGTTTTTCAAGTGACACTGCCTAAGGCTGTCCATGCCAAGAAAGGCTGCTCTCCCTTCCTGCTAATAGGAAGTGTGAATTGCTAATGCCTTGGTGGAAAGTAATATAGCAATAGCTACTTAAATTAAATATGTATATGCCCTTCAACCAAGCAGTTTCACTCCTGGGATTCTGTACTAATGAAATAAAAGCATCAGTCCTTAAGAATGTGTATATTAGGTGTACCGGTTAATAATGCGGATTTTCTTCACTAGATGGAGTTACACATATGTTGATTGATTATATATATATATATATGATTTGATATGTATGCAATTTTGTTGTGTTGACAACAGCTTCTAAACTCCAGATGTCAAATTTTCTGAAGGTGTTAATATCATAGATATTTTTACGCTTAAAAATGTCGATTTTCATGCCAAAAAAAAGAGCATTTGCGGGAAGTTTTAATTCATTACTTTATTTTGAAGAAAAGTGCTATCGGTGGACATTACTTTGAATAAAGCATTTTTTATGTTTCTCTTGAAATTATCGTGTTTTCTTTGGATTACAAAATCCGAATTATTAACCGATTAACAGTTAATCCTCATTTTTAACCGGTTAGTAGTTAATCCACACTATTAACCGGTTAATAATTAATCTGCATTATTAGGGTTAATAATTCAGATTTTGTAATCAAAGAAAACACGATAATTTCAAGGGAAACATCAAAAGTGCTTTATTCAAAGTAATGTCCATCGCTAGCCACACATTTCCCCCATCGGTCAGGTAATTTGTGGATACCGTCCCAATAGAACTTTTCTTGTTTTAGGCAGACCATTCAGAGACCCAATTTTCCACTTCTTCATACGTTTTGAAGTGCTGCTCAGAAAGTGCGTGTGCCATCGATCGGAACAAGTGGTCATCTGAAGGAGCAATACAACAAAATAGCATACATATCAAATCGCATATAGATCAACATATGTGTAACTCCATCTATTGAAAAAATCTGCATTATTAACCTGTGCTCCCTCTCACACATCCACACCCCCTCCAAAATGCCCTTAAATCTAACCTCAAAGCCAACAAAAGATTTGCTATTTGTTCGGGGGGGGGTTGATTTATTGTTTAAATTCATGCTCCTGTTCCCCCTCAGTGCTGTGGATGTGCCTGGTTCTTGGTTCAGCAGGGGGGCTGTGCACACTTGTTGAATCTCTTCAACCTCTTGGCTGGCTCACCCAGCAGATCTGTGAAAATGAAGAGGTGGCGGCCTTCCCTGAGCCCTCCCCTCAGCCGCGGGTCCTTGCCCACCGACACAACCCTTCCTCCCTCTTTGTACGAAGGTCTTCTTGGCTCTGCAAGCAGGATGGGGTGGGACAGGATGCAGACTTTATTTGTCTTTGCAAACCGCCTTCCTTCATGGACTTGTTCATCGGAGGTGTGTCTTACATGCAGGGGAGTTGCTTTATTTGGGGGTTGGTTGCTAGAAGCCAAAAGATCCCCCTGCTGACATTCCCTGGGCGTCCACGCCCTGTCCTCCTCTTCACAGGAAAGTCTCCCTCATGGCCAGGGCTGTGGTGCCACCAGCTTTGGCCTCTCCTCAGGGGTTCAAGAAAATGAACCCCAACTCTCCCCACAGTGTCCTGCTTTCTGCCCACAGGAGGGCGCTCGCTTCACACCCCAAATAACCGGCCACTGCAGGCCAGGAGGTACTTTTCCAAAGGCAGTTGAATGGAGCCAAGGCGTGGCCATGGCTGGGCAACCAGGAGCTCAGGCCCAGGGTCCCTTTCCGTTGTCCAACCTTGCAAGTTTCTCCTCCCTGGGGGCAGAGACAACTAGAGAGGAAGGGGCTACAAAAGGTGATGCTTCCAGCCTTCTCAGGACTGTCCACTCACCCCCCCCACCCCACCCCATGGAGGAAAAAGATCCACTTCCACAAAGTTGGGCCCCCAGGAAAGTGGGGAGGTGAGTAAGAGGGGCCTGGAGGGGACAGAACCGGGACAAACGCTCCACTGCCCGGAGACACAGTTTACCCCTCTGCCCCCCACCTCCACCCCCTGCCTGAAAACACTCATGCAAACAATGGACTCAGACAATTAGTCATCCTTCCTGCTGGGGCTCCGAGTCTTGGCTCCAGGGAATAACTGGGGTGGTTCCTTCTGCTGAGGCTGCAGGGATGGGCAAGGCTCAATATTGACAGAAAGGCTTGAAGCTGTAGTTTGCCCAGCCCCAAGAACCCCCAATCTGACCCGGGTGTGTGTGGGGGGGGGGGAGTACTCCATGAATCATGTGTTCATGCAGCTGCCAGCTCCTCAGACCACCCCAACACACAGAACCCTGTCTCTGAATGCAGGGACAGACTCCTAACACATGCCTCCCACCTGAGACCAGGGCATGGGCAGCTGCCGTGAATGTAGCCCTCCTCAGTGGTCTCTGACAGAACACCTCTGGGCCAGGCCAGATGTACCCCCTCAGCCCCCACTTCACTGTGGTGAGAAAGTGGACTTGGACTTGCCCCAGCCCAGGGCCCTCCTGGCTCTTCCCCTCTCATCACACCCAGAACAAAACACGTCTTTAAGAACCCCACTCGGGACCCATCACAGCCTGGCTCAAGCACCATTTCCATTCCCAAGCACATGCCAGAACTCTCTCTACTGGGGACCACTTGAGCCCTTCCTTAAGAGGAGGGAAGCTGGGAGACTTCGGAGCACAGCTGCATAAAAACAAAGCAACTTTTCCTTTTGAACTTGTCACAAATTCCACCTTGTAAAAAATATTAAATGTTGCTTTACTCTGGGGGGGGGCGGGGGGGGGCAGGGAGATGGCTTCCTCCAGAGGGGGGCATCTTTTCTAATTCACATAAAGGCACCTGATGAGCCAGCAGCAGCCTTGCAGAGCTGGGTCCATCTATGGACCTTCCCACCAAGTCCCCTGGCTGGTGAGTCACTGAGTCACTCCCAGAAGTGACTGGACAAACCCTTAGTCAGCTGTTACAGCACCAAGCAGAGGAGGAAAGAGAAATCATTGGGAAGCCAGGACACAGGAGTCGATTTCACACACACACACACACACACACACACTTGCCTGATTTGTTTATTTTTAATATATTTTTATTGATTTCAGAGAGGAAGGGGGAAGAAAGAGACATAGAAACATCAAAGATGAGAGAATCATTGATTGATTGATTGCCTCCTGCATGCCCCACACTAGGGATCAAGCCCAAAACCCAGGCCTATGCCCCACCAGGAATCCAACCGTGACCTCCTGGTTCATAGGTCAATGGGCCACACCAGCCGGGCCCGATTTATTTTTAACCACTGAGACCCTCATGGCAGAGCATAGCCAAGGCCCCCAGGAAAGTGACATATGCCTGGAAGCTCACAATCTGGTCCTCGTTCTGGGCCAGGTCGGCCATCAGCGTTCCAGCTTCAGACTTCTGCAGCTTCTAACATGTTAGAATGAGGAATCCAGACTGTGGTTATGAGAACCTGGGCTCTCTCCCTTCCCCCTCCTCGTCAGCCCTCACTCATATGGTGGCTCACGGGGCGGGGAGAGGTGGGGTGCTGACTTGTCACCAAAGATATGAGTCCACCTTGGGTTCACTTGGCTTTACCCCACCCGGCTCACTCAACTTCTCAGGCCTCCTCTCCTGGGGCTGTTCTGGGTGGGGCGGCTAGCAGGAAGATGGGGGGTCCAGGGGAGACCCCTGCTCCGTTTGCCTGCCATGTAACACAGGGGGAAGGAGGTGAGCAGCCAGAGCAGTGTGTGCGTACACGTGTAGGGGAAAGAGGGTGGAAAAGGGTGCCCCCAGAGGGTGTTCAGACTCAAACCTAGATGAAGGGGGCGGTGTGTGGGGGAGTAGCCAGTGGTCCATGGGATGCAATTTAAAGGACTTCTACAACACCTATCTGCCAGCAAAAATAAATTCCTACCACCACTCAACTCCCTTCCCCGCCTGCCTGGAATTCCACCTGGAGTTTCGGGGAATGAGCCCAGCCTGTGAGCGTCATTAGTGATTTACCCTCCGCTGGAAGGTGATGATTGAGGTGGGGCTGGCTGCCACCCAGGGGGGAATGGAGGAGGGAGAAGGGTGCTGCCCAGTTTGCCTTTCGTATCAGTGTTATCAGGGTGGCTTCTTGTGAGCTGGTGACCAGTCAGACTGGCTTGTCCGGCACTGCCCTCAGGAGCCACCCCCAGCCACCCCGGCCCTCACTCCCAAAGCACTTTCCCCCCTTAGCTTCCTCTGCCTCTTAGCAGCATCGGGTGGAAGGCAGCAAAAGCCTGGCCCCACCTCCCCACTTCCCACGGGGGCACCACTAAGCCCTGATACAAGCTAAGTCACATCCAGACCAGGGAGTGGAGTGGAAGCCGGGACCCTACCACCCGGAGGCTCTCCACCCACTCAAGGAGGAGCTCTGCCTGTCCCGCCCCCAGCCACAGGGGACAAAACACTCAAAACCAGCCTGCGGGCACCTGCCATGGAAAATCTTTATTTCCTCTGCTGAACGGGACAGCTGACCGGGTGCATCGGGGAGGGAGGGAGGGAGGGCACAGGGCGCTGTGAGAGGCACTGCGGAGGTTGGGCGGGGCTGAGCCTTCATTTGTGGTCCTCCAGGAAGAAGTCATTATAGGCCATGCACAGTGTGGTCAGGAACACCGAGTACTCCTTGAAGTCGATCTCCTGGTCGCTGTTTTTGTCGAGGCTCTTCATCAGGTCATCAATGCTGCTCTCCTGCATCTTCTTGGGGAGCCCAGGGAGAGGGACTGGTCAGCACCCTGCTCGCCCTGCACCCCACCCCCACCCCACCCCACCACAGGGTGCCTCCCATCCCCTGGGAAGGCAGCCTCAGGAGGATCCCCCGCTGCGTCAGCCACACTCTGAGCATCTCAACCCCCGGTCTCCACCCCTACTCCCCACACGGGGCCTGGCACCAAGCAGGGGTGTGGGGACCTGAATCCTGAACTTAATACAATAGGAAGGCAAGGCCGGCCTCCCTTCCCCTCACCACTTTCCACTGTCCAAACAAATAATAACCTAGATTTTATACAACACCCGGTAGTAACACTGGGGGCAGAGTGGCGTGGAACACGACCCTAGTCTCTGACTGGGGGAGAGCTGAGGATTGGCCCAGACTACTCATCTCTGTGCTGGAGCTGAGAAGCCACGGCGTCCTTCCCCTGCTAGGACAGCTGTGTGGAGACCGGTGCCCGGCGCCCAGTATAATCTCTGTCTGATCCCCTGCCCGCCCAGCCCAGCTCCAGCAAGAGAAGGGGAACCACACCCTCCGAGTGGTACAGGAATGACACAGACATCCTGCCCTCCCCTCTCCTCTGCCCGCAGCCCCAGCTTTTCAGCGGGAGACAGGACACTGGGACATACACAGATGGAAACAGCCTCTCTGTGATGCAATCCTTGTCCCCAGTCTGGGCTCCTGTTATAGCCAGGCCCTCCCCAGGGCCTGAGTCCTCCTGTAATGAGCCCCTGCTGGACCGGTGGCCCTCCCTCCACCCTCATTAGCTCCAGGATGCAGAGAAAACGGCAGGAAGGCCAGAGAGCTGGCCTGTGACACCCTCATCGGCTTCAGTCCCCTGCCCAGAGGGGCACACTCAGGGGAGCTTCTCTCTGAGAAGGCCCGCCGGGGTTCAGGGTGTGACAGGAGATGCACCCAGGCTGAATTTTAAAGGAAAAGGGGAGAGTGAGACCCAGGCCTGGGATTCCAGCTCAGCCTCTCATGAGCTGGGTATTCCTAGACAAGGCGTATAATGTACCCGAGCCTCGATTTTTATTTCTTTTACTGTAAAATAATATTATAACTACCTCATAAGCCTTCCTCTCCACCAGTCACCTCCCTTCCACCATCTGTGTCTGGTAAGAATCAGTTCTGTCTCGTTCACAAACTAAGAGAATGAGCCTATGGGTTCCTATGTCAGCACCAGCTGAGAGCTCTGCCTGTGGGGGCTCTGCCCTTGAGCTGTGCACAGCCCACCTAGACCCCTGGACACCCCCCCCCCATCCCTAATGATGCCCCACATAGGCTCTGCCACAGCTGTGTGGACCTGGCCTCAACATCAAAGGTTCCTTGATTTTGTTCTCTAAACCCTCACACAAACTTCCTGCTTACCAGCGAAGCCTGACTCATCCTCAGCACAGAGGTCTAGAGTTCTGCTGGCCCAAGATGTCCTTTGGTCTCCGTCCCTCTTGGCCATCCTGCTCCTGGCTGAGGCTAGAGTACCCTGAGCCTAGGTGTGTGTCCCCTCACTCTGGGTCTGTAGAGGCAGGCGGGTCTCCCACCTCCACTGGGACCCCCTGATAGTAATATCAGTGCTTCCTCTCCCCCCACCCCTCCCCTCCTACAGTAGCCACTGGGAGCACTTGAACTTTGGGGAGGAGGGGAGGGGACAGCCACCTACCTCACCAAGACACAGCTCCTTCTTGATCAGCTCCTTCAGTTCCCTCCGACTCAGGGTCAGTTTGCTGCCCTCTCTCCCTGAATATTTGTGGAAAGTGGTGACCATAGTGGTCAGGGCCTTCTCAAGAGGGGTCTCCATGATGGTGTGCAACTCTGGAGATGGAAGAGAGAAGGCAGATCACAAGCCAGACCTTCTGCTGACCCCTATCAGTAGCCCAGTTCCCAGACCTCCCTCAAGAACCAGAGACTGGATTCCATGATGAGACCAAAATCCACCAACAGATGGATCCAAATGTGTCAAGACAGGTTCTAGTGAGACCCAAAGCTCACTTGGAACAGCCAAAGTGGGGAGACTGACCAGCCCCCAAAGGAGACTGCACACTGGCCTGCTTGGGGGATGTTGAAAAGGGGTTCTAGAGGCAGAGGGATGACAAGGTGACCTCCCCAGAAGAAGAAGTGGTGAGAGATGATGGAGCAGATACGGGGTCAGGATTTTTCTCCCTGCCCCATCCAGCCTGAGCATTCATTTTCAGAGATAATCCTCACCCAGACCCCCTCCTTTGCCTGGCTGCCTGAATCTCCCAATATTGGGAAGTGTGCCATTATGGGAGTGGGGAACTGGACAATGAGAGAGTCCAGGGGTTGGAGGGGGCTAGGGCTGGAACTGGGCGACAGGCCTCAACAGGAAATGGAACAGAGGTGATTAGACTTGTCCAGCTGGTCTCCAGCCTCTGGCCTAGTGACTGCGCATGCAGACTGACCACAAGGCAGTGAGGGGGATGGGCTTATTAAAATCTCCAGGATCGCCCAGCAGGTGTGGCTCAGTTATTGAGCATCAAACTATGAACCAGGATGTTATGGTTCAATTCTGGTCGGGCACATGCCCAAGTTGCGGGCTGGGTCCCCAGTGTGGGGTGTGCAGGAGGTAGCCTATGGATGACTCTCTCTCATCGTTGATGTTTCTATCTCTCCCTCTCCCTTCCTCTCTGAAACCAATAAAAATATTTTTAAAAAATAAATAATAAAATATCCAGGATCATTCTGAGAGCCAGGTCCAGAGGTGGCATTGGATGGGGCCCTCTAGGCCACCGGCACAGTGGCATCCACCCAAGGAAAGGGGCAGCTGGGGTTCCCGTGACTCAGACTTGAAAACCACTTCCCCTTTCAAGAGGAAAGAGGCAACACCCAAGGAACTCGGAGGCTGCAGGTGCATCTGTGCAGAGTCCAGAGCAAGCAGGACGAAGCTGCTGGCTCTCACCTTCAGCCCCAAACCACCCAGCGATTCTTGAACTGGGACTGTCAGTCACCTCCCACCTCCCAAAACCCTCAGCTTCTCCCCACCTCCAGGAGACTCAGCCAGGACGGCAGTGGAGACAAGGGCCTCTGGACAATGGCAGCAGCATCCTACCTGGTTCCATCCCCACCTCCACCCCCAGAGCCTCTTCTCAGGGAATGCTGAAAGCTGCCCTGAACACATGCCCCCTCATTGGGCCTGGCCTTCCTCGGTGGAGGTCACCACGGCTTGTCACTCTCTGGCCTCATTGCCCAGCTTGCTCACCACATAGATGACCAGGGAGATCAGAAAGGAGGACTCACCGAGGAAGCAGCAATCCAGAGAGCTCACACGGCAGAAGCAGGCTCCCTCCCACTGCTCTCTGCCTTTATTCCCTCTCTCTAGTCCCCAGGAAATCAGGGGAGGGACAGGGCCAATGAGAAGGGGCCAGGGACATGAGGAGCCCCAGGTCAGAGCCTCCTGGGACAGGCCTGGGAGAAATTCCCTCTGCCAATCTCACCTTCCTATTTCCAAACAGAGGGGACGCGACAGGCTCACCGAGCCAACGGTGGCATGCACATCTTCAGCCCCAGAAACTTGGTTTTCCCAACCAAAACCCAGAATTCTAGTGGGTCAACAGGGCAGAAGAGAAGCCAGGCTGTCCTAGAAAGAAGACCCAAGAGGCGTGGGCTAAACGCAGGGTATCTCCCAAGCCCAGGCCACTGTCCACTTGGGCCCTCCCACCCCCACCAAGAGCATATGGATATAGGAACTAGTGGAGGAAGATGTTTCTTGCCAAAAGCATGATCCAGGTCCCTAGCTACTATGGAGCCTGAGGTTTTTGAAGGGCTTTCAAATGAATGTTTTCTTCTAACCCTCACTCAACTTCATAGGGAAAGAATTGTCAGAGACTCTTGGAATAGACTGAGAATCAGGGATTGGGGAGGGGACCCAGGGAAGGGTAGGGCCTGGTGATCAGGCAGAGGTTTCAATGGTGGGGAGCAGGTTCCAGGTGCAATAATGAATCGGGTAGGGGGTCAGGGAGAGTTGCCTTAATTTTCTACCATCAGCAGTCCAAGTCTGAGAACAGAACCAAGTTAGGGGCTTAGTACCTATGGCTGATGCAGCCCCACCCTAACTTGCCTGGCTCCTCCCTGCTGGCCCCACTCCACCCCCACCCCACCCCCACCCCTAGCTGGCAAGGCTAGAGAGGCAGTAGGGACTGGTTGCCTAGCAACAGGAGTTTCCGAAGTGGAGAGTGAAGCAGAAGGAGGTTGGGGAGGCAGGCACCCCCAAGGATGATGGGCGGACTTGGGCAGGGCAGAGGGCAGAGAGAGAAGGAGGAAGAGGCAAATTTTTTTGTGGACCAAAGTCTCTATAGTCACCCTCTGAGGGAATATCTGAGTCATCTACCCCATTCTTCTGAAACTTGAGAGAAAAACATAATGTGCTGAGAAGAAAAGGGGAAAGCTTGAAAGATCAAGAGACCAAACCCTCCCTACTTCTGGACCTGCCCTCTACTCAGCTGTTTCTTTCTTCTTTTTCTTTTCTTTTTTTAACTCAGCTGTTTCTTAAAGGTCCCCATCCCACCCAGGTGTGACCTGGAAAGCTAAACTCAGTCCCACCCACTGGAGGCTGTAGCCACAGGCCTTTACCCTAAGGAAAAGCAACACCACGCCTGATATTGGAAACCTCAATTTTATTTATCAGATCATGTCTGGAAGTTTGTCTTCAAAATTATGGTCACTTCCCCCTGTCTCCCTTGCTCCCACTCCAGCCACTGTCCTCCACACATCCCTTCTGAAGTCCTTTGTCCTTCTCTGAAGGAACATGATTCCTACTAGTAACGGATCTCATGTTATTAGGGGCTGAAGATGTGCATGCCACCGTGGGCTCGGTGAGCCTGTCGCGTCCCCTCTGTTTGGAAATAGGAAGGTGAGATCGGCAGAGGGAATTTCTCCCAGGCCTGTCCCAGGAGGCTCTGACCTGGGTCTCCTCATGTCCCTGAAACCAATAAAAATATTTTTAAAAAATAAATAATAAAATATCCAGGATCATTCTGAGAGCTAGGTCCAGAGGTGGCATTGGATGGGGCCCTCTAGGCCACCGGCACAGTGGCATCCACCCAAGGAAAGGGGCAGCTGCGGTTCCTGTGACTCAGGCTTGAAAACCACTTCCCCTTTCAAGAGGAAAGAGGCAACAGGTGAATCTGTGCAGAGTACAGAGCAAGCAGGAAGAAGCTGCTGGGCCTTTGGGACAGAGACAGAGGTTAGAAAAGAATAATATTTTCAGGCTGTTGCCCACGGCCTGGCTTCCCTCCACACTGCCTCTCTGATCTGACCATATCCAGGAAGGACTCCTCCATCCCTGAGGGTTTAGGCCATGTGCGAGAAGGGGGTGGCAGGACAGGGCCTGGGCTGTAAGTATTGTCAGGACTCAGCCCTTCTCCATATCCCCCACCAGCCTCCTCCACTGGCCTCCCCATGACTCAGCCCATTCCCCCCCTTCCCCCCCAACCTCCCCTCCCCCCACCCCCACCATCTGCGGCACACAAATTCCATTCCAGACACCAACCAGGAGCAGATGTGACCTTCAACCCAACCCAGCCTCAGTTAGAGGTCCTGACAGAGACACTGTTGGAGAGACGGGAGGGGTGAGTGCCCTAGCTAAGATCCCACAGCTGAGACATTCTAAGCCTCTGGGGGCCCCTTTATCTGCCTTTGGTCCCATCAGAGTCAACTCTGTCTCACACACACACACACACACACACACACCGTCACACCAAATCCCTCCCTCACCTCCATTAGTCTTCCCACCATAAAATGGCAGCTCAACTCCCAGTGCTCCCCACCCCCCATGTCCCCCCATATTCCTCAGCCCCCACCCCAGGCCCCCAGCATCTTTCAGAACATCAGCCTCATAGTTTCCAATAATCTTTATTGAATTTGCTCAGCGTCCTACACATGTCTGGGGGAGCCAGGGTGAGGCTTTGTGCCCACGGCCCACAGGGAAGACCCTAGCAGGCAGGCCCCCACCACATCTGAGGAGCCCTCATTTCTTCCGGGGTTGCTTGTCGGGGAAGCCCTCGAAAAAGTCGTTGCACATCATGGCGATGCAGGCGAGGAAGACAGAGTACTCCTGGAAGTCCACCTCGTTGTCCTTGTTGTTGTCCAAATTGCTCATCAGCTTCTGCAATGCTGCTTCATCTGTCTTTTTCTGCGGGGGGAAGAGGCTACAGGTAGACACCAGCGGTCCAGGGGACAGAGCCATGACTAGACCAGGTTTCCACCTGCAGGTGGGGCTTAGGAGGGCACAACACTCCTGGGGGCAGCTTTGGAACTCCAACCCTCAGGCTAAGCTCGGCTGGGGGTGGGTTACCAGCAGGCGAGGAAAGCTGAGTGCCGGGATGCAACTGGAAAAGAGGACCACGTCTTCCCCTAAGGACTTTTTAAGAACCAAGTAGACAATGGTCATGAACGCAATAGATAAACTGCATCTAGTTTGATACGGATGGGAGCTGTGACTGATCAGGGGAAATAGGTGTGTGAGTGTCTCCATAACTGTGTCTTCACATCTAAAAGCCTAATAGAAACTCAGAAATTGTTTGTTTGTCTGTTTGTTTGTTTGTTTTTCTTGGCGTTTTTTTTTGGTGCACCAGAAGTACTGCAATACCGGGTCAATGCGTGGGGTGGACGGAGCAAGCTCCTATTCCAACTCCTTGCTCCAAAAACCCATTTAATATATTGTCCTCGGATAGAGGACGTATCAGGTATTAAACTGATAAGAACAGATACTACACTTGATCTTAGCCAAAAGGCCGAGAAGCGACCAAAAATTGTTTTTTACTGGAGTGATGGTGGGCCGTCCTGGTCCATCAATCTCAGCTTTGCACACTGACAACCTGGGGACGTTCCTTAGCCTCTCTGAGCGTTTTAGTTGCCGCACTTCAATTAAGTTGCGTAAAGCCCCTGGCCAGTTGCCTGGCCCGTAACCTACCTGCTCATTCTCAGCCACCTTTGTGCTGGGCGTGGATGTGAATGGTGAGTGCTCACTCTAATTCCAACCCAGGCAACCAGAGCGAGCTTCCCCAGCCGGTGACAGATGCCAGTGTGGAGCCACTGCTCTGCAGAAAGACTGGTGCCTCCCGGGGCCCTAACCCCTCCCCTGTGGGGAACACCCCAGAGGGGGACTCATTCCCAGGCAGTAGTCACTCACCCCCAAGAAGCTGGGTAGCTCCCGGGTCAGCAGCTCCTTTAGCTCAGACTTGTTGAGCTTGAACTTGTCACCCTCCTTGCCGGAGTACTTGTGGAAGGTGGACACCATCGCATCCAGGGCCTTTTCCAGGGGGGAAGTCATGGTGGCGGTCGAGATCTAGGGGCGGGGGTCACAGAGGCACCCTTATTTTCCCCATCCTTCCCCAGCCATGTGATTAGAATGCCCCACCCCACTCCCATCAACTCAGGGAGCACTGGGTGACATTCTGTGCCCACCACGCCCACCACGCCCTCCACGAGGGGAGCCCAGAAAGGTGGGGCTCAGCTCCTGGCGCCGAGGGTGTGCACAGTGGGAAATGTGAGCTTGGGCGGCATCACTTGCAGGGCCCACTGCACAGACTCTGAACTTTAGGCAGCAAGCTCCCAGGGCCTCACTGCGTCCATTCCGTCCCACAGCTCAGCCCACAGCAGCCCGCCCAGCTCATTCTTCTCCCGCCCTGTGTTGGGCGAGGCTGCTGGCGGCCTGCCCAGGAGCCTGTAGCGGAAAACACCAGCGGTCTGGCACAGGGAGGGGCCGAGTGAAGTGGCAGAGGCAGGGATGCAGGGGAGGCCAAGCCCCTTGGGCTGGGCTGCTGGGAGCTGGGCAGAGGCTCAGGGACACCGCCAGCCCAAAGCCCACGGTTGCCTTTTGCCCTCACTTTGCTTCCCACACCAGAGCATGCACACACAGGCTTGTGCCAGCCAGCAAACATAAGCCAATGTGCACACCCACAGGTCACACGCACACCAAGCATACCACAGCAATAAAACATACTGTCGCTCCAACCCGGCCGCCTTTCCCTTTGTTTTCCTTCTCTTGCACATGCACAGGCGCGCGCACACGCATCCCACCCCGGAGCCTCCACGTTGGAATCTCATCTATGCACCCATTTAGCACATCCGGGCCCCACCAGCCTCCCTGGTTCCTGCCCCGAGCCTCAGCCTGACATCCCTTGCATGCCAGTCAGGTAACCACAACTCACCAGTTGAAGAGAGGGGAAGCACTGAAGAGAGAAGTTTGGGGAGACAGGAAGAGTGGGGAAAGCCCAGCGGTCTGACCTATTTATACCCCGGCCAGGCCCTGCCCATGCAGGATGGGGGAGAGAGGGAGTCAGCCCTCCTGCCTGGGCCAATGTGGTGTGAGCCAGGGCCCCCTCCAATAGCCCAGCCTGGAAACACCACTCCCTGCCCTGAGGAGCCAAAGACAGACAATGCGAGAGCCTCGTGAGCACAGGCAAGGGACCTCAGTGAGGTGGGTACCCCCCAGTGTACACGGCCTGAGTGTTAGGGAGCTGGAGGAAGGGGCAGTCTATGCCTGGGGCATGGGGGCCAGGGAGCAGGTGGTCCCATCCAGCAGCTAGGAAAGGGGATACAGGTGTGGTGGGTGGTGGCTGGGAAATTGCCCTGAATATGTGACTGCCCAGGAACTCATGGAGGGGACCCCAGGCTCAGAGCTTGGGACAGCTCACTCTGTCTTTCTCCCCTCCACAAAGGACTCTCTGCCATGCTGAGTGAGACCCCGGGCAGGACCTAGAGGTCTGGGAGAAGGGACAGGCTAACACCCAAAGGAGGCGCTGGGACCACCCAAGCTTCTCCGTGGAGAAGGGTCCTGGGTGAGGGAGTGATGGACTAGGGAGTGGGCGTCAGGCCTGGGAGTTCAGGGATGGACTGAAGGCACCAGAGCAGGTGGGGCGGGGAGGGCCTCAGGAGGGGAGTTTAGAGTTGGGTGGGCATCAGGAATGAAGAATGGGGTGGAAAATTAGAGGTGAAATGGCACAAATGGATGGAGTGAAGGATCACGGTTAGCCCCTCCGAGTGAGGTATGAATTCAGGGATTAAGTGAGGGTCACTAGTGGGGGGTTAAGACCCTCAGGTGGCTGTGGCTTCAGGGATGGGGTCTGCCTCAAGGTCTCCCTTTCCCCTCCAATGCAAGGAAGCCCTCCCTGGCTTGGACAACACCCTAATCGGACCTCTGGCACCCTAATCCTATTAGTGCTGCTCTCTGGGCTCTCACAGCCCCAGGCAGGGAACAAACCAGCCCCACCCCCCAGCCCCACCCTCTCTCAGAACATCCTGTCCCGAGGACTGAGATCCATCGGGACTTCAGCTGCCCTCTCGCCCTCTTCAATAGCCAAAGGGGGAGAGAGACCCCCCTCCCCAGCCTCCCTTGAACATCATCCTTGTGTAGATCCCCACCCCCTCCTGCCGGACGGTGGAGACCATTTTGTTTCTGCAGGGTCTGAAACTGCCCTCGGCTTCCTGTTCAATGGAAAAAGCCAGAGAGGAGCAAAGACGTCAATGGATTCTGCCCTAAGGCCTTCGCCGTCCTCTTAAAAGAACCAAACCAAGCCAAGCGACACCAGTTCTTTATTAGGAGTTAAGCAGGCCTGTTCCTGTTGTGGTTTCATTCATGCACACTCTGCCGGGCCTGGGCAGCCTCAGAGCAGATCCCCACCTCCGCCCGTCTGGGGCCTCTGTGGGGAGGCAGCGGGTGGCTGCTCTGCATACCACCCGCCGTGGTCCTGGGAACAGGTCCCTTCATGTGCCCCCCACCGTGAGCAAAATGGGTTAAGCTATCAGGGGCAACGCTAGGGGTCTCCTGATGGAGAGGGTGCAGAGGAGCGGGGAGGAGTGTGTGGGGGTCATGCCCAGGGCCACCTCAGCGCAGAGATGGAGCAGATCGGAGCAGACCTGTGGGGGCAGTGCTGGAGCTGAGGCTACTGGGAGCAGGGGGGCTCCGGGGGACAATCCTTGAAGTAGTCATGGCAGTAGGTGCAGAGGCAGGCAAGGGAGCGCACATACTCCACAAAGTCCACCTCGCAATCCTTGTTGGTGTCCAGAAGACTCATGAATTTATTGTAGTCACACTCCCGCAACTCCGTCTGTGGGGGCAATGGGTGGGGTTGATAGGGGGCAGGTCAAGAGGGCAAAACACCTTACACACACACACTGCTTCCCTCCCTCAACTCCTGGAGGATCCCATTCCAACCCACAGCCCTTCTGAGAGCCGATCTCAGCCCTCCTGCCCTGAGAACTCACCATCCCAATGCCCCTCCCAAATCCTCCTCCTCAGCCATTTACTGAGCCCCCGCTAGTGCTGCTGGGGGCCTCTGTGTGTTAGGCATTCTTCACAGTGCTCACCCCATCCTCCCAGCAGCAGGTGTGATGAGGAAGCAGATTCCTGTCATGTCAGTTCCCTCCCCAGCACCCCCATCCCTAGCATCCCCTCCCCTGGTCTAGCCTCCCCGCCCTCTTGCTGTCCGATGCTCAGAGCTTGTCCAGGCGGTGCTTCCCCGAAGCGCTCACCGGCAGCCAGGTGGGCAGCTCCTTCTGCAGCAGCTCCTTGAGCTCTGCCTGGCAGAGCTTGTGCTTGTCCCCGCAGCGCCCCGCATATTCCTGGAAGGTGCACACGATGGCAGCCACCGCCTGCTCCAGAGGCCGAGCCATCCTCACTGTCACAGAAGAAGCAGAGGCCTAGGTCACCGCCTGCACTCGCCCTCCAGGCTTCCATGGCTGCTTCCAGACCTGTCTTCATCTCCGCCAGCTTTCTCACCCCACAAGCCCTCCTTCCCTAAGCAGCCCTCCTGACCACACCAGTGCCACCTACTGTGTGCCCCCAACAGAGGTCTCATTTCTCCAACATCTCGTCAAACCCCACAGGAACTCCCTACGGACTTCCTGATTCTCTTCAACTATTCGCCTCCTGGACACCCAGAAGGATTCATCCCACTTGGCTCCACCCGAGGACATACAGCCCTGGCCCTGGAAGCCTCCTCCCCTTCAAGACCCCAGAGCTTCCGTGGAAACTTGCTCAAAGAGACCCTGCCCGTGCTCCCTGTCCTCTGGCCCTTGGAGAAGCTGGGCGTTCTTAGGAAGAGTCAAGTCTGAGAGGGACCCCCATCGCCTCACCATCCCTCTCCATCCCTCCTCCCCTGACTCAGGGAGGCTGCCTCCAAAGGAAATGCTGCTGGGATCCTCTCTGCCTCTCACCCTGGATGAGCCATTTACCTGTTTGGATCTCAGTTGCCTAATCTGTAAAGTGGGGTCAATCTTACTCACAGGCCTGAACAGGAAGCCGGCTCAGGTATTTACCTATCTTTAATCTTCCCCATCTGAGGCCATCCCCCTGGCTCGTAGGGGTCTTGAGACAGAAGGTCTGCATAGGGGTACCTTGTTCTGTTAAAAGGGAAGCCCTGCCCTAGCCGGTTTGGCTCAGTGGATAGAGCATCGACCTATGGACAGAAGGGGCCCCGGGTGAAGGGCACATGCCCGGGTGGTGGGCTCAATCCCCAGTGTGGGGCATGCAGGAGGCAGCCAATCAATGATTGTCTCTCATCATTGATGTTTCTCCCTTCCTTTCTCTGAGATAGATGATAGATGATAGGTAGATAGATAGATAGATAGATAGATAGATAGATGATAGATAGATAGATAGATAGATAGATAGATAGATAGATAGATAGATAATTTTTTTAAAGGAAAGCCCTTCCTGGAATTCCCCCCGCCCGTCGCCCCCCCATCCCCTGCCCCGCAATTCCACTGGCCCCTTTCACTGCCCTCTGGGGTGCACTTCCAGCCTGGTGAAACCATAAGGCAGCCAGGAAGGAAAGTGTTGTTTTCATGTGAGCCCAATGACTCACCCCTGGTTCCCCCGGGGGACAGGAGTCTTGCAACACTAAAGAGCCAGTGCCAAGCCTCTCCCCCTAATGACTCCCCCTCTGCTGGCCCTATGGTGCCAATGGCCAGCACATGATGTGTGGCTGTGGGGGAGGTGGAGGAAGGGGGTGATGGGGCTATGCACCCCCAAAGGTCAGACTCTTTGAGACAGCCCAGGATTGGAGTGACTGGGCTCCCAGGAGAGGAAAAGGCTATGGTCCCAGGGAAAAGGGAACCTCAGGGGTGCTGGGCTGCCCTTCTGGGCTTCTGCCAGCCTGCCTGGCGCCAACCCTGTTTTTCCAGAAGCTTGGTGCCTGGAAACTGGAGGGAATCCTCTCTTCCCCACGCAGCCTGGCCTGTCTCAACCCATTGGTAGGAAAGAAGGCAGGAAGAGGGAGCTCACTGAGGGTAGCACCGTGCTTTTAGCTGAATGCCCCCACCCCAAGGCCAGACCTCAGCTCTGCACACCCCCTGTCCCAAACTTCCCAACAGCCCTTCACAGGGAAACCCTGAGTCCACTAACCCTGACTCCCGCACCTCATAAGACCCTGCTCTGGTTATCCTGCCAGCCCCAAGCCAAGACCCTGCGCCAGAAGACAGACCCCGAGCTACCCCACACCCAATGCAGAGCAGGACTCAGCTGGCACTTACCGCTGGTGCTGGTGTTTCCACTGTAGGCGCCTATAGGCAGCATACCCCTATTTGTAGTCTGCCAAGGAAGGAAGCAATTATAGGGGAGCCCAAGTGGGTCAAGCTGAGGGTGCCCTTGGGGGCTCCCCTGCCTCCTTCCCTAGAAGCCCCTATTACAAGCCCATCCACCCACCTATCCATGCACACATCAAAGGCCCCATCTGGGCCTCAGACACCACCCACCTTCATTCCCCCTCTGCCCTACCCCAGAGCTGGGAACTGGGGACAGCCTCCAGCCCATCTCCTGTTGTTGGAGGAGACAGACTGGGTTTGTCCAGCACATCCATCCCCTGTTCTTCACTCTGAACGGGCACCACAGAATACAAAGTGGGAAGACACTCCAACCTGGAGTAAGTTTGTATCCCCAGAGGACCCCTGTGCCAGAGGAGATCTCGGAGCATCTCACCTTCATTTATAGGTGAGAAAATGAAGGTATGGGACAGCCCTCCCCCCCCATCCCCCCTGTCTCTCCTCCCCCGCCCCCCCAACCCCGATCTCCAGATTGCTTTGAGTTTGGAAAGAACATCTGTAGGATGTGTCAGGGAGGAAAATTATTTATTTTACCCTTCTAGGCCCTTTGGCTGGTCTAGTAATCAAATTAACATAAGACAGATTAGCAGGAGAAAAAAATTAATTTTGTACAGGAGGTCAGGCAAGTGGGGCTCATATGCTATTATGAACTAAGAACAAGGGGTTAGGCTCACGGACTTCAAAGGCGAGAAAGACAATACACATGGAGATGGAAAAACAAATAGTTGCTGGGTCAGAAAGAGAGAATGGGACACAGAGAGGACTCTGTCTCCCAGCCCCACGGAGTCTCCTCTCCCAATCTAGCCCGTATTCGCAGATCCTTCTGCTGATAATGCTCCTCCTGGCCAGGCCCTTTCTCGAAGTTCTTTTAGGCGGCTAAAAGGGACGAGAAAGCTCTTCCTGAGACTTTGAACCTCGGTTGTCTTCGGCTCAAATAATCCACATGCCAGGGTGGCCCATTGTGGGGGCACTCATTCTGAACCCCTACAGATGAGGCACAGGAGGAAGGTGTGTTGCTCACAGGGGCACTTGCAGCAGTGCAGGCTGAGTTCTCGCGCCCGCGTGTGCGCACACACACATGTCCAGAGCCAGAGCGCTGTGAGTGAATGTGGACTGCAGACTCCTGCGTGGGCTGCCTGCGGCTAGAGCTCCGTAAGCCTATTTCCTGTCTTCCCCAGCTCCATTCAGCACCACCTTTTCTCCAGACCCATGAGGTGGGGTGGATCTCCTCTGGCTTTTAGCTGAAACATGTAGCCCCCTGGCTCGCTAGAGTCCCACCATGATGGAGAGATGTCTCCCCTGTCTCCCCTCCTAGAGGGAGGCCTGTGCTTGATCTCTGTCTCCTTCTCTCCACAAACCATCAAAACCAAAGGTTATTTTGGCACAGTTTGGCCAGTGCCTTCAGGGAACAAGAGGCCCTGGTGCCCGGCCAGCTTCCTGGAGTCTGTTTTCACTTAGATTTTTATTTCTTCATTCCTTACTGCCTTGTCAGCGCTTAAATACTTGAAAAAGATTTTTTTTTTAATTATTCTATGCAGCCCTTTTTTGTTGTTTTAAGCTGGAGCAGGCACCAATTACCATATCACCAGAAATGGAAATCCCCCCCACCCCTAATGGGGTCAGAACGGGTCTCCCCAACATGTGCCACTGGGGCATGCGAAATATTTTGAATCGAGACCCTGTGGGTTCACAAGAAACATTTACCTCTCCCTTAAAGAATTTAAATTAGGGGCTTTGTCCATAATAAGAGTTTTATCTCCAGAAATGACTTGTATGACCTACCTGTATAGCCGGGTAAACATCTAATTACTGAACACCTGCTCTGCTCATCATCCTGCCAATAACCCTCCCTTCTGAAGCCCCAGGCTCCTGACTTCATCCTTAGCTCAGAATGTCATCCACACCTCGTTTTAACTTTCCGTCTCTGAACCTCTCATGTCTGTGGGGACTCTGACTTTCTCATGTATATGACTTTTCCGTGCATGGCTAGTTTTGTTGTTGGTGCTCATCTGTCCCATGTCAGCTGGAAGAACCTAGAAGGTAGAGGAAAGTTCCTTCCTCCCCACACTTCATATCCCTTCCCCATTCCCTCCCTCGTCCCTGAGCCTGAGAGACCCCTTCCCATTTCACAGAAAGAGAACCCAAGGCCCAGAAGAGTGTGGGAGGCGGGGAGAGGCCATCTCCCAGGCCTCGGAAGAAGCCCTAGTGCTCCTGGTGGTAGCCAGAGAAACACTCGTATCCTGAGCTCACCTTAGGCCCCCAGCACCCGAACCTTGCCTGTGCTATCGTCTCCTTGAAGACTCAGCCCCTATGGGTGAGGGGAGTGAGCGATGGGAAGGAAAGGGTGGGCTGTGACTGGTTCTGTTTGTGTGTGTGTTTTTAGTCCTCACCTAAGGATATGTTTTTATTAACTTTAGAGAGAGAGAAGCTTCAATGTGAGAAACATCAATAGGTTGCCTCCAGTCCATGCCCCGACTGGGAATTGAACCCGCAACCTGGGTATGTATCCTGACAGGGGATCAAACCCTCAGCCCTTCGATGCACGGAACAACCCTCCAACCAACTGAGCCACACCAGACAGGGCAGCCCTGTTTTATAGGCAAGAAATTATAGGGATTAGGGCATCGACGTGGAAGCCAGAGTGGACCAGCAATTAACTCAGTTCTGGGTCAAGCACTTATTCTCATCTATGATATCCTAGCTTTGCCACCAGCCGCCTCCCAGAAGCAGGTCACCCCCTTACCCTTCCCTCGGCCTCGTTTTCCTCGTCTGTCAATGATGGAGGATAATAATGGTAACCATTTCATGGGATTGCCGTGGGGCTTAAATGAGTCAATATACACAAAGTTCATAGATAAGTAGCCTAGCACATGGTAAGGGCTAAATGTGAGCTGAAAGGTAGTTAACTTGCCCAAGGTCACAGAGCTACTCAGTGGTAGGACTAAGAGCCATTTGTTATTCATTTAAGTCTTTAGAAACACCTGTCCAAGGCATTGAGGCTATAGCTGTAAACAAAGCAGAAAAAGTCCCCGCTCTGTGATGACAATTGAGTGGAGAAAACAGACAATAACAAATACATGAATGCTAGACGGTAAACAGATTAAATGTCAGGGAGAACAATAAGAATGGCTGAGGGAAAGAAAATGACGGGGGGTAGGGCAGGGAACTTTATATGTGTGGTCAGAGCACAGCAGGGTCGCCTGGCTCCTGAGCTACATCCTTATCCCTCAGCCTTTCATGTTTCTCAGCCTGGATGTCCCACCTGTTTGCCCACGGGGAGAGGCGGAGACTTCCAGAGCAGGCAGGAGCAGGTGGAGGATGAAGATGGGGTTCTTAGCAGAGGCATGTTGGGGTTGGAGGACCATCCTGGAAAGAACCCTTGGTCAGACACTTACTCCAAGCTCCACCATCCTCTCGTCACCTGGTTTGGAGCAGCACACCCTTTACCTCGTTTGGGCCTTAATTTCCTTTTCTCCAAGACGCGTTGGGAAGGCTCCTGTGCCAGGACTCCAGTGTGAAAGTGCTTTGTATTGCTTGCTGTTACTGTAGATGATGTCAGGGCAGAGCCTCTGAGTCTCACTCAACAGCCCCACACACTCCCCTCAATGGAGGCAGCAGGGAGAAGGGAGGTGGAGGGAGACAACCAGGCCCTCTTCGCCAGGTCATTTTGTCCAGCAGAGATTGGAATCTTCTCGCCTTGCTGGAAGTTCTGCCAAGTGTCCACCTTGAATGCCTCTTTCTGCAGTGGTTCCAACTGCCCCTCTGAGCACCTGACAGGGGCCAATCCTTCTTTCTCAGCCCTGCTGTCCACACTGTCCACTGGATTCTCTACCCTTGGGGGGAGCCTTACCCTTCGCTTCTCACCAGACCTCTCAGGGTGAGATGTGGAGCTGACCGCTGAGAGATATACCACATGGGGCCAAGGAGGGTCTCTCCCCACAGAAGCAGCATGAGAGTATGAGGGGTGAGAGCAGATGCTATCTGGCCTGGTAGGGCTTCTTAAAGCACTGACCTTCTCCCCATTTCTCACTCTCTCTGTCCCCCATTATCACCACCATCGCCTTATAAAGGCCCCCCAGGAAAATGCCTTGCACCCTGAAGGTCAGGTCTAGTTCTGTGGGGCTTAGACCTACTACCCATTTTGACTGCCAGTTAATGCCCAGTTGTGCCCATTTCCCAGATAGGAGCAGTGACTTGGTGGGGAGATAAGTGATCTGAAAACAGAGGCATGGAAAGCCCTATTTCAGTCATTCCCCTATCTCAGAACCCACCTTTGCCTTGTCTCTCTTTTCTTGGAGGGCCAATAGGCTACCAGGGGTTCACCCAAAAGACCGAAGGCCAAAGTGACAGTCAGACCCAAAGGGAGATGAGGTATGTATTCCTGAGGCTCTCCCCCCAATCACAATCCCAGTGGAAAGTGAGAGAGAACCTGGCCAACGGTCCTGTGAGCAGTGCCATTTTCCAGACCCTCCCTGAGTGCTTTCTGCCTCGGCACAGAGATATGCAGGGAGGGACACGGCAAGGGAAGATTGTTGAGATCAGCTAAGAAAGTATTAGATTGTCACATGTGCAGGAGGAAAAGAAATTAGCCCCATTCATCCCCAGGCAGCTGGGGGCAGCTCCAGAGGCAGTCAGCTGAGGCCCGCCTCCACCAGCCAAAACAGCCCCAGAACCTGGATCTGAGCCCCAACAGAGACTGGGATCCATGGTAAACGATTAGACTATAATAATGCCCCCGAGTGGCCTAGTTCTCCATTGATCCAGAGCATCTGGACTCGGCTCACCCAGGGTCCCCTTCACCTGACACAAAGCCAAGGCTTTGAAGATGGCAGTGGGGAGGAGACGGAGGCCCAGATGGCCACCCCCATGTCACATAGGAGTGAGACCTTTTCTGTTTTGGGGGTCTTGGGGGTTGGCTTTTTGTGGGGTTTTTTGAGACCTTTTCTTAGAGACCCGGGTCAAGTTCCAGCCCTGCTCCTTACTTAACCTCTCCCAGCCCCTCTCTGAAGTGCAGAAACTCATGGCACATCTCTCATCCAATTGCTGAGGAGTCAATGAGTTGGTGTTGGAGCAGGCGCAGCACAAAGCCTGGCCAGAGGGAGTGCTCCATGAGTGGCAGGTGCTCTTCCCTCTTGGTTTCCGCATCTGTGAAAGGGCCTAATGATAGCTCCTCCCGGGGTTACCAGGAAGCTGAAATGACAATGTGCACCAACAGAGCTTTGAGAACGGCTGTGAAAATGTTAATCGCCATGATCATGATTCCCTGACCTATATTCACCGGCTCCCTTTCCTACAGGATATTAGCAAAGTGGGCTTCTCGCTTTTTATTGCTAGAGTCGGCCTGGCCTTGCCTCACCAGCCCCAGGCATGTAGTTGAGGCAGAACAGTAAGCGAGGACAAGCAAGTTGTCCCAGAACTGTCTCACTCAGCTCCTCTCCATCTCTGGGGAGCGCTAGTCTGAGCTCCTCTGTAAGTGGTTCCCAAGCAGCAGAGTTTCCCAGGGAAGTAAGAAAACAATTCAGGAAAATATTCTCTATGCTTGTCTACTTTTCATCCCCTCTTTCCTTATTCTAAAAATTCTTTTATTTTTCAAAGTGTGAACATGTTGAGCTAAAAATACTTGGTTGCAGCTAGGGCTAGTCATATTACATAGTTGAGGCCAAAGAGATGTAGGTGGAAATATCTGGAGAGAGTACTTCTTGCATAATAAAAAGGCAAAGGAGAAAACCTTTTGCACCTAACCTTTTCTCTGTCTTCCAGCTTGGAACATGGATGGTGAGATCTGGAGGTATAGCAGCCATATTGTGATCATAACGCAACAAGCATGAGGGGGAAAGCATATATGCTATAGATTAGGGCAAAAAATAAAGACACTTGGTGTCAGACAGGATCTCTGAGATCTTGGGGCCCCTGAACCAATCCTGAACTGCCTAACCAGACTTCTTATGATGTAGGACAAGTAAAGCCACTATTATTAGTCAGGTTCTCTGCAATTCATATACGTATATAAAAGCCTAAGCAATCGTTATGATGGAACAACTGGTCACTATGATGTACTCTGACCACCAGGGGGCAGGCACTCAATGCAGGAGCTGCCCTCAGCCCTCGGGCTCCGATTGCTGATGGGGCCTGCCAGCCAACCTCCCTGTTCCTCCCCCTGACCCCCTGGCCCCTGGGCTGGGACAGGGAACCAGGGGATGGGTGGCGGTGAACACAGGTGGTCAGTGAGGGAAGGAGGAGGCAGGGAGGCGGGGAGGCTGGGAGGCAAGGAACCTGATCAGCCCTGATCTCCGGCCAGGCCTAGGGACCCCACCCATGCACAAATTTCATGCACCGGGCCTCTAGTAAGTTAATACATAGAAAGCCTACAACATTTTTAAAAGAATTGTACCATCTTGGACTGAAAGAGACAGAGACACCTCAAAACAAAAAGAATCTTTGAGTCTTAATCTTTCTATGGGCAAGAAGCAGACAGACATTTCTGATGAAAAAGAGTTAGCTCAGACAATAAAACCAAGAGTTTAGGGTAGACCCAAGAACCATTTATAGGGAGAAGAGCTGAACCATAATCAAGAATCTAGTGACATATGTTTGGCTCAACTTCAGAATTGCTATAGACCAATAAACACTCTGTGCCTCCAATCCACCACCACCCGCTTTTGAATAGGAGTGTTTATTGTAGTTACCTATCTCTGTCTCTCCTTTGTACATTGAATGTGCTGTTCACAGATTCTCGGGCCAAGGGGAAATATTCTTGAAAAGCTGTACTGGAGGAACTGCCCCTGAGAAGCCCCATTCATATCTCAACCTGACTTAGATAACAAGATCCTGAGCTTCAAGTTGCTGCCTTAATGGAATGAGATACCATTGAGTTCATTTTGCATATGGAATGAACTGTGAACTGTGATTGCTAGAAGACAGACTATGACATATAGTCTCCAAGAGAGTTGCTGTCAATTTCACCTTAACAGATGGAGCCTAATTCTCCTTCCCTTGAATATGAGCCAACCTTAATGACTTCCTTGATCAATAGAATGCAGCAGAAGTGATGTTCTGGGATTTCTCGGTTAAATCTTAAGAAGGCTGGCAGCTCCTATTTGGGCTTCTTGGGATGCTCACTTTGGAGACACGCCCTCTCAGAACCAAGTTCTGAGAAGCCCAAGCCACATGGAGAGGGGTCATGGGAAGGTATTACAGATGACAGTCCTAGCTTAGCTCCTGGCTGACAGCCAGCATCAATTGCCTGGTATACTGAGTGAGCAACCTTGGAAGTTGAGTTCATTTGAACTTCCTTTTTGTTTTTTAATTTTTTTTTTAAATTCTCACCCAAGGACATGCTTCAACAGAGGAAGAGAGAGAGAGAGAGAGAGAGAGAGAGAGAGAATAATTGCCTTCTGTATGCAGCCTGTTTAGGGATTGACCTACAACCCAGGCATGTGCCCTAACAGGGACTCAAACTGGCAACTTCTCAGTGCACAGGATGACACTCAACCAACTGCCACTCTGGCCGGGCTCATTTGAACTTTCAAGTGACTCCAGCCCCAACTTTCATCTGCAACTGCATGAGAGATCCCATGGAGAAACCCCATCAACTAACCCCAGGCTACTCACAGAACCTTGAGAGATAATGAATTTACTTTTTAATTCACCAAGTGTTGACGTTGTTTGTTATGCAGAAATAGATCAGATCAAATAGATCAGAACAGCTTTTTTTGTTTGTTTGTGTTTTTTGTTAATCCTCACTCAAGGATATTTTTCCATTGAGAAGGAAAGACAGACAGAAACATAAATGTGAGAGAAACCAGGGCCCGGGCCAGGGAGGAGCCTGCAACCAAGGTACATGCATGCCCTTGACTGAAATCGAACCGGGGACTCTTTGGTCCCCAGGCCAACACTCTAGCCCAGCCGTGGGCAAACTACGGCCCGCGGGCCGGATCCGGCCCGTTTGAAATGAATAAAACAAAAAAAAAAAGACCGTACCCTTTTATGTAATGATGTTTACTTTGAATTTATATTAGTTCACACAAACACTCCATCCATGCTTTTGTTCCAGCCCTCCGGTCCAGTTTAAGAACCCATTGTGGCCCTCAAGTCAAAAAGTTTGCCCACCCCTGCTCTAGCCACTAAGCCAAACTGGCTAGGGCTATATCTTTCCTTCTTTGGTGGAATTTTTTTGTGAAATGATAGTGATGGTGGATGGGATTTGCCTTTTTTAATATCTTTATTTGGAAAAATATATATATGTTAGCAAATGGCCCTGGCCAGATGGCTCAGTTGGTAGGAGCATCTTCCCATGCACCAAAAGGTGGTGGGTTTGATTCCCAAACCAGAAGCAAGCCATCAATGTTTCTGTCTCACACCAATGTTAATGTTTCTCTCTCTCTCTCTCTCTCTCTCTCTCTCTCTCTCTCTCTCTCTCTCTGCCTCCCCCTTCTTTATCTCTAAAATCAATTTTTTTTAATGTTAGCAAACTATCTCAATTTCCAAATTTTTACTGGTATTTGAAACCCCAAAGTGTGGGACCTACGGCACAGCTCTGGCCTTGGAGAGACTTCTAGATGGAGAGTCAGGGCCCAGAAAGGAGATCTAGGAGGCCCTCCGTTTTCAACATTGCCCGCCAGGTTACGGAGCACCACTGAGCAATTAAACTATTATCAACAAAGAAACACAGGTTTATTGAGTACAAAACTACAAAGGATGGGAAGTCCTCCTGGGCCCAGGAGACCCATGGCTGGGAGCCGAGAGCTCTGCTCAGGGCCTGCCTGCGAAGTCCTGGAAGAAATCGTTGCACATGATAGTGACAAGGGCCAGGAAAACAGCATACTCCTGGAAGTCCACCTCCTGGTCACTGTTCTCATCCAGGGAGCCCATCAGCTTCTTCAGGCCCTCCTCATCTACCTTATCCTGAAAGCAAGAGAGAACGGAGTCATCGCCAGGCCGCTCTCCACCCCACCTCCACCCCAAACACACTCACAGCCCAGCTGTCCCTTCGAGCGGGGCAGCAGTAAGTGGTGGGCAGGGAGTCCCTGGGAACTACTAAGAGGCTCATGAGGGAGAACAGGTGGGTGCTCATTGGTGGGAGTCTTCAGCTCTCCCTGCTGGGAACGGGGAGCACGCCAGGCACTCCCACCCCCCAAGTACAGGATCAGCTCTACTCCCCACAGGAGCCAGGCGAGATGGGCATCATAAGCCCTGTTTTGCTGACGAAGAAACTAGAGCTATAGGAACCACTCTCCAGCACCAGCAAGGTGAATTCAGAAAAGGCAAGCTCTTTTTAATACCAGCCAAAATGAAATCAAATTTTAAAAGTTTGACCCCAAAAAATATTTAAAGGAAAGAAGGACCTGCTTCATAGGTTCAGAGCCTGAGGCCTGACTTTGGGACTATCTAGTTGCTGGTATGGGGAGGGCGAGGGGCAAATGGAAAGCTGACTGCATTTCTCTGCAAATGTCTCAGGGTGCATGTCTTAACTGGACCTTTCTCCCCAGCACACCTCAGTTTGGTATATAAATATTCTAAATGAGAGAGAGAAAGATCTGTGTGATCTTAGGCCACGCACTTTCCCTCTCTGGGCTCTGGTTTGTTCAACTCGCCAATGAGGGGGTTGAACAGATGGACTTTGAAGGCACTGATAGCACATCCATTCTCTGGAAAGCTGCAGGGAACAGCCAATAAGAGGGCTCTCACACCTGGGCCTCACTTGCATTTCAGTGAGATCATGAAGGGCCCGGCCCCACCCCAGTGTCTGCATCAGCAGGCACCCTGGAGGAAGGGAGAATAGATTTAATCGGTGCCCCTACCCTCACATACCAGGAGCCTCCCGCCCTCAGCCAGCCCCACTTACCCCTACAAAGCTGGGCAGCTCCTTGTGCAGAAGTTCCTTCATCTCCCCCTTACTCAGCTTGAACTTGTCACCCTCCTTGCCAGAGTACTTGTGGAAGGTAGCAACCATCACAGCCAACGCCTGCTCCAGGGGACTGGACATCTTGGATCTGGGGCTAAAGGAGGGACAGGTGTTGGAGACGCCTCAGCCCAGCCTACAGGACCCACTTCTGCCCTCGTGCCCCAAACTACCTCTCCAAATCCCTCTCTGAAGGGGAAGGCAGGGGCTGCCTCTCCCCCTCAGACTGTGGCTCCCTGGGCAGGGACCACACCTCTACCTCTCACTGAGGGCAGATGCTAAACCTTCCCCTGTGTTTGGAAGTCACCAAGGGCAGGGCCTCATGTCTCCTCTGATCACTCTTGGGACATACCCTGAGGATAGGGCTCCCCCCATTGAGTGTCTGTGGGAAGGGAAATGACAGAGTGACCAGAGGCCCATGTGGCTCCTTCTCAGGCCAGTGGACTCTGTGCCAATACTGGGGTGACAGGTGTATCCGTGAGCTAGTTAATGGGGGTTCACTGGACTAGGGCAGTAACCATGGCTACAGCCTAGGGGTACAAGGTTCCCTGAGGAGTTGGTTCTGTCCCCAGATGGGGCTCCTAAGGCCGAAGGATGTTGCTCTCCCTGGAATCTAATGAACAAAATAAACTGATGAATAAAATAGAACCAGAGGCATGGAAACATAGAACACACTGATGAGTCTCAGAGGGAAGGGGGTGAGGGGTAGCAGCCGGGAGGAGATTAACCAAAGAATTTACATGCATGTATGCATTGCCCACGGACACAGACGATAGGGTGGGGAAGGCCTGGAGCCTGAGCGGAACTGGTGGAGGCGGGTAATGGGAGGGGGGAGAGAGGGATATCTGTAATACTCTCAACAATAAAGATAAAAAGATAAATAAATTAAATAAACACAGGCTTTAAAAAATCTAGCCTGGCTCAGCTCCCATGAACCAGGAGTTCATGGTTCAACTCTCGGTCAAGGGCACATGCCTGGGTGTGGGCTCAATCCCCTGTAGGGGGTGTGCAGGAGGCAGCCAATCAATGACTCTCTCTCATCATGGATGTTTCTCTCTCTCTCCCTCTCCCTTCCTCTCTGAAATAATTTTTTAAAAAAACATATTTTTAAATATTCTTTTAATTAAAATAAGTGAAAGCAAAAAAATAAATACGTGGAAGCTCCCTTAGGCAGAAATGGTGTCTCCCTCAGACTAGGTGCTCTTAGAGGGCAGGGAATGTGTCTCCTTTCATATTGGGGTGCTGGCTCTTTGCAGACGGGGCATAAGCACCCTCCCCACCAGGGAGGATACTATTGGGTTTGGAATTAAAGAAATTAAATGTCCATTGCCCTGGGATCAGGGCAGACACAAGGGTAGAATCTGGGGACACAGGACAGACCTCAGAGGTCACCTTTCCGAAGGCCCTGGCTCTGAAAATGCTCAGACCAGCCCACGAGGGTTAGGCAGATCCCAGGATGAGGCCAGAGGAGCTGGGAAGGGAGGCAAGAAAACCCTGGGGTCAATCCTGCCAGCCTGCAGGCAACGGGGCAGGAAAAGACAGGAAGCTGTAGTGGGCAGAGCTATGCTGCTATTCAGGGCAGACCCCAGCGCGCCCACACACTTGAGATTCCTGGCCCTTGCTCCTTACTCCGGCTAGAATCCAGAACTTTGCAAATAATAATAATAAGAAGAAGAAGACAAACAAAATTCAGGATTCCTGTTAAAGCACCCACATACACACCCCTCATACTCCTAGGCCTAGACCTCCAAGAATGGCCTCTAGACTAAGACACCTAGACTGAGAGACCCACAGGGGACCCCCAGATAAAATCCAAGAGAGGGCCGCAGAATCACCCCTGAACAGACCGCACAGAGGAACTGGGGAAGTAAAAATCAAACTGACACTTCACAGAAGAACCACCACCCCCCACCGCCCCCCACTGGGAGAGACGAAGAGAGGCCCCAGGCTGATCTACGGAGGAAGCCAGGAAAAGGAAACTATAGGAAAGAGATCAGGACAAAGGGACAGGGGCAGAGGCCTGTAGGGGTCCTTCCCACCCAGCCCTCAGCACCACAGGGTACTCACCAGACCAGGCTGCAGAGAGAGACTCGGAAGGAAAGCAAAGAGCAAGGCGCACAGAGTGGGGATTTATACGCTGGCCTCACTGGCCCTCGACGTGGGACGTGGCGTTTTCAGGAAACCGAACCTGCCCTAACCTGATCCTGCCACACCTGGCCTCCAGCCAACCCCTTCCCCTCTCACCTGGTCCCCTCCCTCTCAGAGGGACCAAGTGAGATCAGCGGGAGGAGGGCTCTAGGCTCAAAGGCAGCCCCTGGGCCTACTCAGGCCAAAGGGGGTTGGGAAGTGTCACTGGGAAGGGGCAGCCTACGCCCAGGGCGAGGGGCGGGAGCCACTGTTTGTGGGACGTGGAGGCTCATGCCAGGCCTTGTTCTCATGACAGGCCTGTGAGTCAGAGCTCACTCACGTGTCACAGGCTGCAGGCACACACTGGGACTTCACAAGCCTAGATGTGAAAGTGTGTGTGTGTGTGTGTGTGTGAGAGAGAGAGAGAGAGAGAGAGAGAGAGAGAGAGAGAGAGAGGGAGGGATTGAAGCAATCTGGGGTCACCCTTAGAAAGCTGCCCCCTCCCAAGCCCACCTCACCTGCTGCTCTTGGTCTATCCCCAATCCAGTCTGGGCACCGCCCTTCCTGCCAGTCTGGGCACTGCCCTTCCTGCAGGCCCAGCTCCCCTCCCCCCTCCAGATGTCCAGCAGCTTCTTGCCCTCCCCCCAGCTCCCAACCTCCTCCCAGTACTCCCCCCAGTCCGAGGTGACTCACCCTGTGGTGCAGGCCCAGATGCCCAGGCAGTGACTCAGCAGCACCCTCACCACACCCCTCCCCCAGGGCCAGGGCAGCAGGCGGAAACTCCATACCAGGAAGGAGAGTGTGGTACAGGGACCCTTTAGTGGCCAACCCTGGGGAACTCTGATTACCACACCACAGAGAAGTTTGGAGAAGTTCAGACTGAAAACTGACTAGGATCAGATGTGAAACCTGGGGGTCACCTTGGTACTTGGGGGCCTTATGAGCACCACAGATAACGTCATGCCTTGGAGCCAAATGTCCTCTTCTACACCCTGCACACCATCTAGTGTCCCCTCCTCCCCAACACACTTGAACCTCCCATGCTACTGCCCTTCCTATTCACATAGAGCTTGGAATAAAAATCCTTCGCCCTAAGTGTAATGGGGGTGAGGAATGAATGAAGAAAAAACATGGAGCCCTAGCCAGTTTGGCACAGTGGATAGAGTGTTGGCCTGCAGACTGAAGGGTCCCAGGTTTGATTCTGGCCAAGGGCATGTACTGTGGTTGCAGGCTCCTCCTCGGCCCGGACCTGGTCAGGGTGTGTGCAGGAGGCAACCAATCGATGTGTCTCTCTCACATCAATGTTTCTCTCTGTCTTTCCCTCTCTCTTCCGCTCTCCAAAAATCAATGGAAAAATATCCTCAGGTGAGGATTAACCAAAAAAGAAAACAACATGGAGTCAGTACAGCTAAGCTGACTTAAAATTGATTGTTTATAGTCAAGCTGACAAAACTGGTTCAGACCAAATGGGCTGAAGCATGAGGGATAGATGAAAAGGCCTGCGGACTTAAGCTTTTGAACTTTCCAGTTGTACATCAATGCCTGGTGACAAATACATTCCTACAGATAGCCTTCTGAAGGACTCGGGAAAGAATAAAAAATGTGGGAAAGAATGTCCATGTATCCAGCCCACCTGACAGCCATCATCCAGACCACTGAACATCTGGAAGGTTGTTGTCCCAGACCAATCCAGAGGCTCAGAACGAAGGACTGATTGTTCTCAAGAATGTACTTTCTCCCTTTGGAACTCTCAGCGCTTCTTTCTTCTTCAGAACACTTGGGGGATTGCCTAGTTGTGTTTTCTTCTTGCGAATCCTAAGACCCTTGAATAAATCTTTGTCCTTTATTTCTACCCCAGGCCTCCTGACCCTTTTGTGCTCCACAGGTGCAATGCATTGTTTTTCTCAGCAGTTCTTCCATTTTTAACTGAGGGCTTTAGCAGATGCCTCTCCTGCTCAGACATTGCAGCTGTGTCCCCCTTGCTCTTCTATGAAGCCCAGCAGTGAGGTGCTCGTCCTCACCAGCTTTCCAGCCTCCCCTGCACTACCCCACCTGTCTGGCTCACTGGGACTTGAGCGTATGTGCGCTGCACGTGGTGTGGCTGCAACCCTTCTCTTCTTGTGATCCCACTGCTCAGAATGTACAGAGGGACCCTGTTGGAACCCCACCTATCTCTCAAAGGCCAGTTACAGGCCACTACCTCGTAGCGCCTTCCCCAGGCCCAACCAGACTCCAGCTCTACCTGCCCTGCCTCAGACAAAGCACTCCTTTTGTCCTTGTGTACTTAGAGCATTCTTCCCTGGATGGAATCACTTGTCTTCTCTTGCCTTCACCCCCACATGGTGAGCTCACTGGGTGGGGACTGGGTCTTATTCATTTCTGCATGAGCAAAGGGTTTCTCCCGCACCAGGTGGCAGCCAGTGTTTATGGTTATTGAATGGCAGCGGGGGAGGGGGCACTAGCGATAGTATTTAGGAGGCTGGAGGCCTTCTGACCTCCCCAAGTTATGCTACCACGTCATAACTTCTTTTCTGGTTCCCAGGAGTGGAACTGAGAACACTGGGGTGGAAACCAGAGCTTCAGAGAGCTCCAAATCCCTGAGGAAAGACTGCAGGAAACATTTCCCTCCAGGGACCCAGAGAGCAAACTCCCCATCAGGGAGAGAGGGAGACAGGAAGGAGAAACACGGAGGCAGTCAGATGGGAACTGGGAGAAAAGATCGGAGAAAAATAGTCACGGAAACAAAGAAAATGTGAGGGAGAAGGAAATAAGATGAAAGAGATGGACAGACACACTGACAGACAGAAGCAGAGCCGCTGATTACGACGGCCCCATCTAGAGACTTGTCCCTAACCTAGAAGCCGAAGCCAAAGGGTGCCCATCGAGTGGCCACGTGGCTGAGACTGGTGACGACCACATTAATTTGCCACTAACTTGCTGTGTGATCTGGAGCCACTCCCTCCCCTCAGCAGAACAGGAAGGTTGAATAGAACCAACCCTAAAATCCAATCCCCCTTTGATTTTTCACTTCTCCATGAAGGCAGACAGGCAGTGGGCACATTCCCAGGAATGAGTCTGCCCATGCCCAGCCTAAGAAGCCGGGTCCTCACATTCTGTCCAACACACACATACACACACACACACACACACACACACACACACACACACACACATACACCCCAGAGATTTTCCACCAGCAGCTGCTGGTTTTTCCCCATCTGATTCATGCCCCCTGGTGGTTGAGATATGTCATTACAAGCTGCTCCCTGCTCTCTTTCCCTTCCTCTTGTTCCTGTAGAGCAGCCCTTGGCATGCCTGGCACCTGACTCACACTGGAGGAGGCAGTGCTGATTCATCTCCAAGGAGCCTTCCCACACCCACAGCCCTCACATCTGCCTCACATATAAGGTGTTCCCTGGACAGCCGCCGCGGAGCAGCCCAGGTGGGCTTCTGGGAGTAAGCCAAATGCCTGGAAGCTATTTTAAAAGCCTTAGGATAGGGGCAGATGGAACTAGGTGGCAGAAGTCAGGGGCCAGCCCGGCCGGCCGGTGTGGCTCAATGGACCTATGAACCATGAGGTCACGGTTCGATTCCTGGTTGGTGCACATGCCCGGGTTGTCAGCTCCATCCCCAGCGTGGGGCGTACAGGAAGCTGCCAATCAAGGATTCTCTATCATCACTGATGTTTCTATCTCTCTCTCCCTCAGCCTTCCTCTCTGAAGTCAATAAAAATATATTTTAAAAAAAGAAAAGAAAGAAGTCAGGGGCCAAACACTGCCCGCCCACCCTTTCTCCGGGGCAGCTAGGTGCAAAGGGAAGTGCCCTTACTGTTGGGGCTCAGGTTTAAGCCCTGATGTTCCCTCTGACTTACCTTAGGTGAGTTGCACCACACCTCTCTGAGCTTAAACAAGGATCTCTTTGATTATTCCTCTGCCCTCAGAAATATGCTTGGAAACATTTTCTCTTTTAAAACTGCATTAAATAATGTATCTAACTACCTCCTGATAGCATGATCAGCATGAGAGTGTTTGAACAGTGGATCTGGGTCATTCTGGACTTGCTGTATGTGCCGGCTTTGTGCATGTGACATTATGGAGCACCTATGGATGCTAGGTGATTTCCGTATATTTTCCTCTTTAATTTACACAATGCTCCCAGGAAGTTGGTACAATTTCAACCCACTTTACAGAGAAGGAAACTGAGGCTCAGGGAAGTTGGCCCAAGTTCACACAACGAATGAGTTGTGGCTTAAACACAGGTAAACCTCCTGTATTGCCTTAATCATTGAGAATCCCTAACTTTCCAATTCCTCCTCAGACCAGCCTTGGTCTCTCTGCCCATCCTCTCCCCACCCAGCCACTCAGCCTCATTTCTCAACCTCCCCTGGTGCCCAGGAGCCCATCTCCTCACCTGCTCTGGTCTGTCACCCTCAAGGGTCCCCTTTCCTCTTGCTTCCAAAAGCACTCTGGCCTGGATTAAAAAGAAGCTTAAAAGAAACCTTCCTCAGACCTCCCATCTCCCTTAGCCCTCCTCTGTGCCACAATTAACACCACCAGCCACCCAGTGACCTAAGCCAGAAACGTGGCTGTCCTCTAGCATCCTGCTTCCTCCTCATTGCCATCCAGACATCTGGTTGGTAGACCCGTCTGCCTGCCTGCTGCGTACGGCTCCGCTCCCTCCACACTGCCTGCGACTCTGCAGCGCCCCCTTGCCCCTGGAAGCTGCAAGCACATCTGGATTCTCCTCCCTCCCTTGACCTGGCCCCCACTCTGACCCCTTCTCAGCTCTGCCACCAAGGTGATCTCAAAATTCAAACCTGAGCACACTGTTCTGCACGTGGAAACATGGAGTTATGAATTCCCATAACTTTCAGGAGAAGATGAACATGGCACCACTTCCCAGGTCCGAAGCTTCACTAATGCACATGCCAGGCCCTCCATGCCTGCAAGCCCTGCCTACGCCATTCATTCTCTCAGAAAGCCCTTCCTCAGTTTGCTCCCCTGTCAATCTCCCAACCACCTTTTAAACTCGGCTCATATACCATCTCCTCTGTACAGCATCCCTGAATCTACTTCCCAGCCTCCCACATGCCAGAACACAGAACACATGAGTGTGCACACAAGCACACACACACACACACACACACACACACAGCTGAGTGTTTCTCCTATGTACTTTTGCAGCCTCTTGCCCATAACCCTATAACAATACCTTTTACGGTTAGTTGTAGACTCATAGATACACAGAACAGGCTGAAGGTTGCCAGATTTGGGGGGAGGGGCACTGGGTGGACAGGGGGGATTGAGAGGTACAAATTGATAGTTGCAGGGTGGTCACGGGGGTGTGGAGTGGCGGCTAGGAAATGTAGTCGATGGTATTGTAATAACTGTATATGGTGGGTGCTGGAGTCATGGGGGAATCGCTTCGTTACATGGATGTCTGGCCACTGTGCTGTACACCTGAAACTAATATAAAACAAGTTGAATGTCAACTTTAATTGAAACATTTAAAAAATTTTAAGTTTAATTATGCCGAAACCGGTTTGGCTCAGTGGATGGAGCGTCGGCTTGCGGACTGGAGGGTCCCGGGTTCGATTCCGGTCAGGGGCATGTACCTGGGTTGCGGGCACATCCCCAGTGGGGGGTGTGCAGGAGGTGGCTGATCGATGTTTCTCTCTCATCGATGTTTCTAACTCTCTGTCTCTCTCCCTTCCTCTCTGTAAAAAAATCAATAAAAAATATATTAAAAAAATAAAATAAAATAAAAATAAAAAATTTTAAGTTTAATTGGGATTATGTATGTGTCTCCCCCACTAAACTGGCCTGACACAGAGCAGATGTTTGGTGAATGACCAGATGGGGGCGCACCCGTGCTGTCCCGATGGCCAACATCCTCTCTCCTCCCTTCAATACCACATTTCCAGGCATGGCCCTAAATTCTCTACCCCCACCCCCTGAACCTTCTAAAAGCTCACTTGGTATAGCCGATGGACCTAGCTCTCTCCAGTGGCTCCAGAAACTTCCTTCTCGCCAATGGCACTGTTTGGGGGAGGGAGCAATTTAACACCTCCCTCCTCAGAAGGGCTCCTCTCTCCATCACCCCCTCCCTCCTCTGAGGGAAGAGAGGGGTGAGGGTCTGCCCCTTCTGGGCTGCAGACTTTCTCAACCAGCCTACCAATCCCCCTCCTTACCTCCCAGGTGACCCGCCTCCCCCACGGGGCAGGATACAGTCAGGCAGCTGCTTTCTGCGTTGAGGTGGGGGTAGGTCAGTTCAGGAAGCAGCAACATTAGAATATAAAGATCTTTTTGGCTTCAGCTCCAAATTACATCCTCTGGTCCACGGCTGAGATTTGGAGATTTTATCAGAACTCAGAAGGGAAAGAGATGTGAACAACCAGCACCCTCAGAGAATCTGGCCAAGAACAAGCCGTTGCTTGTGCCCCCAACATCTGGCCACCCTCACCACTATTTGTGTGGTCTCACCCGAGCAGGCTCACAGGAGCATGGCCACTCTGGGCCCTCCCCTGCACCCCTGGACCTCAAGTTTGGGGACTTGTCTCCCCGACCCACAGCTCCTCACAGAGACTCCGTGTACAGAGGTAGGTGGTTCCTGAGGTCTGACACCTGAGTCTGGAGCCCGGGACACTTGCACCCCAGCCTGCAGACTCCTCACAGCCTCCCACAGCCTGGAGGCCAGCTGCTGTCCCAGCAAACACTCAGGCCTTGGTGTCAGGCAAACTTGGGTCAGAAGCTGGGCTCTGCCATTTGCTAAAATGGAGGGCCGAGGATGGAATGCGTCACTTGGTGAAACCAGTGCTAACAGGAATCAACATAAATCAGCATGATTAACCATCACCCAGAAACACTCACCTTGAGAGATATGTTCTGATGTGTCCTGACAAACCCAGGGAATTGTGCAAATCTCAGAAAGGGACTCAGGCCAGCTTCCATGAAAGGAAGGTGAAGGGAGAGTGAGCAGTGATTGTAAGAATTATAGGCTGCTGCTCCTGAGGAAGTGGTTGAAGGTGACATTCGAAGAGAGCAATGAGTGATGCTAGGAAATAGCTACTGCAGAGAAGTTAAGATGTTGGGTTCTGAGTTTGAATCTTGACTCTCCCATGTTCTATTCTGTTCATCAAGACCTTTCAGCTATAAGAGACAAAAGGTCAACGAACGCCTACTGAAGTAGCAAAAAAGGGATGTATCGTTGTTACATCACTGGTTTGCAGGTTCAGTGAACCACAGCCTGGGGGGCTAGAACAGGAAACTCAACACCATCCATCCTTCCATCCTCCCATCTGTCCATCCTTCTCTCATCACTGTCTGTCTCCCTTTGCATGTGGGCTTTCCTCCTACTGTGGCGGGACCTCTCTATATAATGAGAAACAGGGTCACAGACTACTCCAGCTTTATAAACCCAGTGTGCATGTGTCCCGGGAAGAGCCTTGACTGGCCCTGCTTGGTTCGTGCACTCAGCCATGAGCCAATCCCTAATTCTAAGAAGTCAGGGTGCTACGATTGAGCGTGTGGGTCATGCACTGTAAGAGGCCGTGGGGCTGCAGGCATGGTCTGACCCCACTCCAGGTCATGTAAAGGACATGAACTTGGCTTGCACCCCAGTTCTTATGATTTAGGCAAGCAGACATTCTGTCATAGCAACTGTCAAACATCGATGGAACTAGGCAAAGCTTGCCCAGTCTGTAACGATCTGCCACTTCCCCATGATAGGCCAAGCCCTAGCAGTGATCTCTGAAGCATGACCAGCCACAGCTAGCTATAAAAGAGTGTGTGTAAAAAATAAAGTTGCTGGTGCCTTGTGCCAGTCCTCCTAACCCCGGTCTCTTGTTTTTCTTCAATCCCACGCCACCTCTACCCTGTGGGAACTTGGGAGCGGGCCTCCACGCTTGGCGCCCGGACAGGGACTGAAGGTGGGCTTCGTGAGGACCCCGGAGTCATAGTCGGCCCAATCAACCAAGTAATAGTAAGTTTGGGGGCACTTGTGTTAATTAGGAGTAAAATGGGGCAATTAGAGACCAAAGAGCGCTCTCTGGATGCGCAGATGTTAAAGAACGTGCTGCAGGCAAGAGGGGCTCCTGTAACAACTTCACAGCTAAAGACTTTTTAAAATTTTGTGCAGGGAGTCTGCCCGTGGTTCCGAGGAAGGGACGGTAAATATGGGAGTTTGGCAGAAGGTCGGACAAAGGTTACGTGATTTTCATTCTGCAACTCCCACTCGGACACCAACTGATGCGTTTCCCCTTTGGCAGCTGGTCAAGGATTGTTTAGACATTACACCAGAAGGCCAGCGTCTCGTCTCGCAGAACAGCTGCGGCGCACACAATCTGTTTCTGAAGGGCTTGGCTCCTCTGATGCCTGCCTATTGGGTTAAGACAATATCTCCAACCAGACCTGAACAAGTTTTAACCATTCAAGGGAAAAAATTTAAAGGCATATTAGACACTGGAGCCAACGTTTCAGTCATCAGCCTGGAGGATTTTAAGACTTATCTTCCTCATAGCATACATAGGTAGCTATAGCTGATTTTATGGGAGAAATCAAGTATAGACTACTATTCTAGTAATAAGCTAATACAATTTTTTCAGCATGTTCAATGCCAACCTTTTAGAGTTATTTGTTTTACTCCTTTGGAGAATACAATGACTAATTTTACTAATAGCTCCGGTAAGACTGGAGTAGCTAGGATTTGCTGGAATAAGCATAGAAGCTAGAAAAAAATTTACTGCTAAGGGATATTCCAGCACCCAGCAAGCTGAGATAACAGCTTTAATTTTAGCATTACAACATTTCCCCCAATTCTTCACTCATGTTACTGGCATCCCCCCTATAATCCCTCTAGTCAGGGTATTGTAGAACATACCCACTCTACCCTAAAGGCTATGTTGTTAAAACAAAAAGGGGGGAGTAGAGGAATGACCCCTAGAGATAGGCTAAGTAGGGCACTATATTCTTTAAATTTTTTAAATCAGCAGCATGGGGAAATGGCTGCTGAAAAACACTTTGTTCCTCAAGAACATAAGCCTAATCCTAAGGTGATGTACCGGGATCAGGAGTCCCCCTTTTGGAAAGGCCCGGGGGAGTTGCTAACTTGGGGGAGAGGGTATGCTTGTGTTTAAGTTCCAGATGCAGCCCCCAACGACCAAGTTTGCGATCGGATCTCTGAGGAAGAGGATAGAAGCCATAAACCTTCAGGACACACTCCAGCAGAGGGGTCGTCAGCAGACCGAGATGGCTCCTCTTATCACCTGGGGCTCTTTGAAGAGGCTAGATGCGGAAGCTCAAAGCATTCACTCGGAACTCTTCCTGGAGGTTGATTTTGGCTTTGATCGCCTTGACGGGACTCTTGCCAGTGACTTCGGCTGAGGTTCACTGGGCTCATGTGATCTACCCACCAACCTTCACTCTGCAGACTTGGACTGATCCTGATCCTCCTTTGACTACTAACGACTCAGACTATACTCAAGGGACGTGGGTGAGGCCTAAGGGACATTTGGGGGCTCTCATTTTCAAGCATTGTTTAACCAGACCCTCACCTGGAATGTACCCACTGTTTCTCTGTATGTACCTTAATAGCTTTTATTGTGTCTACTATGGTAATTATCTCTTCTGCTATAGTGTCAGGGTTTGCTTTAGAAACCTCTATTCTTACAGCCCAACAGATGGATAGTAGGTTACACAACCTCACCTCCAACTGGGAAACACAGGTAGCCATTGATCAGCAGATTACGGCTAGACTAGAAGCTCTGGAGGCTTATGGCAGCCACTGGCCCTATTATCTTGAGGCATGGGAATTAGTCTAAGAATTTTCGCATACTTGCCTGTGTTCCTCCACCTTACGCATTATTGACGGGAATCATCCACATTCACCCAGAGAAAGAAGGGTATTCTGTTGGTTGTCAAGGATGCAACCTTACTAATTGTATTTCTGTCATTGACAGTAGTGTTGATGTTGTAGTGTTACATCAGCCTTCTTTTGTTATGCTACCTGTACAAGTTAATGGAACTTGGTATGAGCATTCAGGCCTTCAAGTCTTAAAGCGATTGCATGAGTTATTGGTAAGGCCCAAAAGATTTATAGGCATGCTAATAGCAAGATTAGTTGCTGTAATAACTTTATTTTTTTATTTTTTTTAAAATATATTTTATTGATTTTTTACAGAGGGGAAGGGAGAGAGATAAAGAGTTAGTTAGAAACATCGATGAGAGAGAAACATCGATCAGCCGCCTCCTGCACATCTCCTACTGGGGATGTGCCCGCAACCCAGGTACATGCCCTTGACCGGAATTGAACCTAGGACCTTTCAGTCCGCAGGCCGATGCTCTATCCACTGAGCCAAACCGGTTTCGGCTGTAATAACTTTAAAAGCTACTGCTACCACAGCAGCCATAGCTTTAACTCAGGAGATACAGACTGCTCATTATGTAGAGGATCTAGCACGAAGTATGAGCATAGCCTTAGCTCAGGAAAGGATAGATAGAAAGTTAGAGCAAAAGATAGATGTACTGGAACAAACTGTGCTGCTTTTGGGGGACCAGCTACAAAGCTGGGCTCCGGTGCCATGCGGAATTTGATAACATATGTGTTACCCCTCAGGCATATAATGCCTCATCGTGGAAATGGAATAGAGTCAAGGCCCATCTTACGGGCATATGGAAAGCCTCAAATGCTTCCTTGGACATTATAAAGCTGCACGAGGAGATACAGGCCATTATGAATGCAAAAGGGACCTGTGCTCCCGCCTGCAGAGGCAGCAGGGAAAATATTTGAGGAAATTAAAAATTGGTTCTCATCCACTCGTTGGACTTCTCTGCTGGGCTCAGGCATTATGCTCTCAATATGTATAACTGTTTTGCTTTGTCTTCTTCCAGTCTGCATCCGAGCCATTGGAGGAAGCCTCCAATCCTTGCACACCGCGTGCACAAACTGCGCCTAAAGCACAAAGAAGGGGGAGAGGTAAGAGGCCGTGGGGCTGCAGGCATAGCCTGACCCCACTCCGGGTCATGTAAAGGACATGAACTTGGCTTGCACCCCAGTTCTTGTGATTTAGGCAAACGGACATTCTGTCATAGCAACTGTCAAACATCGATGGAACTAGTAGACAAAGCTTGCCCAGTCTGTAACGATCTGCTACTTCCCCATGATAGGCCAAGCCCTAGCAGTGATCTATGAAGCATGGCCAGCCACAGCTTAGCTATAAAAGAGTGTGTGTAAAAAATAAAGTTGCTGGGGCCTTGTGCCAGTCCTCCTAACCCCGGTCCTTGTGTTTCTTCAATCCCACGCCACCTCTACCCTGCGGGAACTTGGGAGCGGGCCTCCACAATGCACTCAGACCTGTCGTCCAGCGCCTCTTACCAAAGGAAGAAAGCGAGTTACCTCAGTCGCTGCACTCACCAAGTGACCTTACAAACACTCTTAACCTCCTTCTGAGCATCGGTTTGCTCTTCTGTAATGTGATACTATCCCTCTCCTCACAGATCAAATGAGATAACACAAGCCAAGCACATGGTGAGCACTCAGTGTATGCTGTTAGATACAGCAGTAGAAGAAGCCATGACACACAGCAAGAGCCAGCATTCTTGCCGAGTGAGGCAGTCTGACATGTCGGCAACATGAAACCAGGATCCAACCTCACACATGCGCTGAAACACAAAGACAAGGATAGTCCACCTCTGGTCCCCCTGTCAATACTTGTTTGTCCTTTGAGCCCTCATGTTGTCATCTGCTAATGTCAGGTGTTAACAGTTTGAGAACAAAACAATCAAGAAAACCTTGAAAGTGAGAAAAGTCTATTCGTTGGTTTCATGCTTCCTCCCCGCTTGGAAATGATCATATGTTTCCCTCTATAGTAACTGGCAAAACACCTAGGTCCGGCTTCAAAAATAGTGGAGTTTGCTGACAACTCACTTGATCTAGTTCGATGCCTCTCCATACCCCATTTCATAGGCAAGGAAATCAATTCCCTACGCGGCGCAGATACACACGTGATCATCCCAGCTTACTTATGCAACCAACCCTTTATGACCTTTCACCTCCAGTCACCCCAGCTCTTTATTCACCAACCAGGTCTGGTTTGCATTTAGATTCTCAAAGGGACTTTCCTTCGGGAGGGGGGCAGGGCGGGGGGGCACTGATTTCTGGAAAGTTTGGGTTTACCATGCAGTCATAAGAATGAACAAGAATTCGTCTCTCAGAACAAGATCATCCCTAAGAGCAGTGATTTAAAATAAAATAAAAAATGACTTTCTGAACCTGCCCAGCTTTGGGCCAGATAAACATCTTCCAAGAAGGGAAGAGGGCGGCAGACAGGTAAGGGAGAAGAAACTAAAGTTTACTGAGTGTTTACTCTGTACAGACATTGTTCTAAGTGCTCTGTGTGCGGATACATCACCTAATTCAACCCTCCCAAAAACCCTATAATGTGGGCAATGTCTCTGATTAATAGATCAGGAAACAGAAGCTCAAGGAATGAAGTGTAGAGCCAGGATTTGAACTCAGTTTGGCCTGGCAACAGAGCACCACTCCTCAATCACCCTGACAGCTACTCCTTCACCCAAAGCTCCTTCTCTGGCCACTTGCCTGGTTCCTCCTCCTCTCCTTAACCCTGCCTGGCTTCTACCCTTTTCTCTCTTGATTGCTTCTCTCTGGATCCTTCCCCTCTCTCCCTCTGCCTCACAGCATCATCATCGCCTCAGTTTAAAGAACTCCTAAGATCCAAGGGTTTGAATCTGTACTCAGCCAGCCCCATCCTTCCAGCACCAAACTCTCACTGTTCCCCTAGTCGTCCAGGCCCCAATCCCCATCAGCTCCGCCTTGCTCTATGGAACCCCAGATGTGGCCAAGCAGCCCTGCCCGCCACAGGTCCTCCCCAAGTGCTGTTGAGTTTTCCTTGCAACATCATTTCGCCAAATAACCCCTTTCTCTCTGTGCCTGTAGTTACTGCCTCCTCCCAGCTGTCCTGACACAGCAACCTCCTCTGGACTGCAGCCTCTCCCCTCCTCACCCGTTCTGGTCATAGTTGTCCATGTTGTCGATCATTTGCTCAAAAACTTTCTGGGTCTCTCTACTGACTACCTCATCCATTAAACTCTTTAATGTTTCTGTGGAGGAAAAGGGCCACATGCTAATCTGACTAACGCAGGGAAGGCCTGCCTGGTGGCCTTGCAAACTCAAGGACCTAAAGTAACCACAAGGGATGGTCTGAAATGAAAACTTTTTAAATTAAAAAGCAGTTTATAGTGCGTAGTCATATCCTAGGCTGGTATGTTCCCTAGCAAAGAGCTGAGCCTATTATCTTTTTGCATCTATGATAACATACCTGTGGAATGTCAGGGTAACTTGTAGCTTCCCTTTTTCCAGATCACACAAGGCACAACCAATGCACCAGGGTGCCAGTGAGGAGACCACAAATCCCCTCATCTTTATTGTTATCATGTTAATTGTTGACGGTTAACTCTCCTGTACCCACCTATGTAAAAGAAGCATGTGTCTATCATTTTACTTTTTATCCAATCCTAGCCTGTCCATTGGTGATATTACAAAGAAGCTGGGAGAAATGTGGGATGTTGAAAAAAAAAAAAGAGTCATCAAGCCTGAAAAAAGCAGAAAAAGAAGGAAGACGTGGAAGGTGAAGAGGATGAGGGGCAGGAGTATTACCACGGAGACTATGACACCTTGGTTCTCGTCTTCTTAAAGGAAAGATTTCAATTGAGACAAAGTGTAGAAAAGCAAGAATTTATTGACCGCAGCAAAAACCCACTTAAGACAGTGAAACAGGAAAGTGCATAGAAGAAGCAACAGGAGAACCCAGGCTGGGCTGCTTTGGCTCACTGAGAAGTCAGAGAAAAGGTTCAGGGGTATAGCCTGAGACGAGCTGCCACTGCCCATTGCTCCCTTGGTTGTAGTCTCCTGGGGTCCTTTGAAGTTTAAGAGCTGTGCCTGTGGGGGAAGGAGAGGGGCAAGGGAATGACAGGGCATGCTCCTGGGGGGAGGGGGGAGAGCCCGCCAGGAACTTTGGTTTCAGGGTTTTTAAAGGCTTAGCATTTAGGGGAGGTCTTAGGGGAGGATCAATAGAATATCATCAGCTTTATGAGAATGTACCAAAATGAGATTTATTCTCTTAACTTCATAGGTGTGGTTGGCAAATGGCACTAATTGGATTTCTTTTATCTGTCTTCTTGAGTAGGGTGATTTAAGCTATTTACCCTCTGGTTTGGGAGGAGAAATGCAAACCACTTACTCTTACCTGTCCTTGGTTTAGGGAAGATAAGATTTACAATGTGGCTGTAAACTGCTGTTTAACCATCTGTCTTAGTTTCCCTATTTCTGCCTGTCCCGAATTTTTCTAACTTTTGGCTGTCCTATAACAGGAGGCAGATGAAGATGAAGAAGAAGATGATGATGGGTTGGTTCTAGGAAACTTTTTTTCTTATCTATAAAGCATTTACCTACCCTGTACACACTCATTCCTTTTAAAGAAAAAAAACTGAAATTAAAGGCTGTGTAAGAATTGTCTTTAGTTTTGTTTTTGTTTTTACTAGAGGCCTGGTGCACAAATTTGTGCATGAGTGGGGTCCAGCCAGCCTGCCCTGATCAGGGCGATTGGGAGCTGGGCGGCTGGAGGGAGGGGCTGCTGGTGGTTGACTGGCCCCAACGCTGGTCGAACTCCCGGTTGAACTCCCGGTCTAGGGGACAATTTGCATATTAACTATTTATTATATAGGATATTTTTTTAAAAGATTTGTTTTTAAATAACTATACAGTGTCTTTTTCTGTGTGTATAATTAACACACTACCAAATGTCTTTTTTTAATGCTTTTTGTTTTATAATCCTCACTGATGATATGTGTCTTTATTTATTTTAGAGAGAGAGACGAAGGGAGAGAGAAAAACATTGATCAGCTGCCTCTAACGGGGAATCGAACCTAGACCTAGGTATGAGCCCTGACTGGGATTTGAACCCAGGACCCTTCGATGCACAGGACAAAGCTCCAACCAACTGAGCCACGTTGGCAGGGCCCAGTGTGTGTCCGGATAGGCCTGTGCTAGTGGTACTTTCAATGGCCACTAACCTTGGCCGGCACAGTATGGGGGTTGTACATTGGCATGGAAATTTAAAGCAGGCTCTTGGTGTGCAGCACAAATTAGTTACATGTGAGGATGGTGATTTTTCATCTTCAGTTGTCTCTGATGCAGCTTTTATTAAACAATTGTTGTTCTCTTAACTGAATACCACTCTCTAATTGCAAAAAAAAAAAAGTTGCAGCCATTTTGTTGACATTCTAAGAAGTACTGTTAAGTAATACAATTTTTATTAGTAAAAAAGAAAAAACTGTTCAGTAGTATAAATCTACACAAAAGAAGATATAAAAAAATAAAAGTAAAACAGACCCAGATGGTCTTTTTGGGAAAGTTTACCAAATCAAGAGGGGTCGGGAGGGCATGCAGGGCATTTTATACGTATTTCCAGAAATTAAAAAAGGAGGAAATACTGCCCAGTTTATGGTTTGTGGCAGGTGTAAAATATGTTTGTAGTAAAGGCTGCTGCTAGTGGTCTCCTTACCGTTTCTCCCCTTATCTCTCATAACAAAAAGGACTCTGTATACTTTCAAAACAAACTTACTTTTAAGTTCAAATAAAGGCCATGCTCCCCACCTTTTCTTGCAAGTAGGTGTAGCCACATGATTAAGCTCTGACCAAAATAAGCAGAACAATGAGGTAAGTGACTTGTAATTCTGCCCTTAATGGCAGAGAACAGGCCACTTCTTCACCTTGCTGCTTGGAAAATGGATGAAACGTTTGGACTATACAAACTGGGGGTGGCTGAGCAGAACCACCTACCAAACCAGGCCTAAGCCACCTACTTCCAGATAGTATATGACCAAGAAATAAACCCCTTCATTCAAACCACTGCTCTAGTTGGTATGTGTTACACACAGCCAAATCTGTGTACTAAATAGATCACCTCAGATCCTGTTAACCTCAAAACAGAAGGCCAAAGGGAGAGGCAACAAGCATTTATCTGAGATCCAAAAGAAGAGCTGTTCAAGAATCATTGATTCGGGCAGACACTCAAATGGTGTTTAGTTTAGAAGGTGATGACAAGGGTATTTATGAGAACGGGGAATGAATGGATCCTCTGCAGCAGAAGGATTGTGCTGGGCTGCATATCTGGCGCTCTGGCCAGACAGGTCATGCTGTGCTGTCTGTTCCTAAAACACATAGATAGGAAGGTACTGACATATGGCCAGGCCTTGAGATATGGTCTCATGGCCCCTTCCCAGCATGCAGGCCTTCTTTCTCAGGAGGCCCGGAAGTCTCATTCCAAATTTGGGAGACAAAAGACTGGAAAGTATAAATAAAGAGAGTTTCCTCCATATTGGGGGCCCAGAATTTGAAAGACACATTTTTCTCTGGGCCTCCAGAAAATTTAATAAAATGTAACTCTTGCTGTCTGTACTGCAGTTCAGCCTCTGCTTTGGCAGGGTGCTGTAACTGTAGTCTGCTGGCCAGCTTAATAAAGGCTCTTAAATTTAAATTTGGAGTTGGTGGTCTATCTCGCTGCGTCAACCCATAACAGCATCACAGCCACCATGCTGTGGTTGCCTCTGGGCATGTGAAGGGCGCTCTTGGCCCTTCATCGGTATTGGGGCTAAGGCACAGACAAGCGCCTCTGGCCTTGGGGCAGTCCACACAGAGTTCATAAGAGATGGGATCGGGTCACCGTCAGGGTGCCCTGGGCTAAGTCCAGTCACGTCACCTCTGACAGCTTCACCTGTAAAAGGTGGGTCGTGATTCTTGTTTCACGGGGCTGTCCGCAGGACCAAAGGAGACTTGAATGAGAACGTGTTTGTAAAACTTTTAACATCGGACAAGCAGAAAGGATTCTTCAGGTTTCAAAAGGAAATTACTAAAAATCTAAATGGAAAGAAAAACCAAAATGCACAGGAAGGTCAAAAGCTGACACTGGTAGTTTTGGTTTTCTTACCCTAATGTGACAAAATAAGCCAGGTTCTCACCCTAGAGAATGGCAAGCCTGACTACAGAGGGGTTTGGCAGGCGCAATGTATTGGGCACCCACCACCTCACAGCCAAGTGGTTTAAATACTAGGCCAGGCCAGGGAAAGACCCAGGCAGAGGGGCCCTGCTCAATAGTACTGTGGGACTTGCTTCTGACCCTCCCGCCCCGCCTCTGCTCAGTCCTAGCTCAGGCAGTCTAGTCCCTGAACTTGTGGGTAAGAGAGGAAGGCTTGCCCTTCCCTGGCCCTACCACTCCCCAGGGAGGCCTCAGCTGAGTGCCTGCTTCTGCAGTGACAGCTTTGGTCCCTCTGGGGCCTATCTGGCTCCGTGCCTGAAGCCAAAGCGCTGACTGCGGTTTAGATTCTCTGACCTCCACTAAAATTCAGTGTCCTCCCCAGCACTGTAGGTTGGAGCTTAAATCTTCTAGAAACAGGCCTCTAGCTGGGGTCACACGCTTTCTCATTTCCTGCCAGCTGTTCTCAAGTCTTGGACGGATGGAAGTGCTGAACTCCAGGCATGTACCAGAGCACTGAAGGGAGCATAGCCCCTTCTCTCAAGGGGGTAGGAGCTGGGTCCTGAGGAACAGGGCTGGGGTTGGCCCACCCGACACCCCAACACCACCACCACCCTCTTCTAAGACATTCAATGTGGAGGATTGGAACGTGAGGAGCCGGTCAGCGGAAAGGAGGCAGGAAGTGCCTCTGGTATTTCCCGTGCATCCCTCACACCTTGGCTTTGAGAAGCTGCCTGCTCCACCACACCAAGGCCTGGGCCCCTGACTATCCTCTGTCCTATTCTCCAAGACTCCTTTCTCCCCCCTATTTGATCTGCTCACCTCAGGCTTCCATTCTAGTTCAGCTCATCCTGCCTCCAAAGCTTTCCCAGGTAGCCCCCCCCACACACCCCCCAACACCCCTATTGCTCTCTAAAGCAATAGTCTGTCTTCATGGGGTTTGCTCTGAGCTCCCTGAAGGAATTAGGGGGTTAGGGGTGGTGGTATGCACTGACTCACATATATTTTAAGTGGACAGCTAAGATTTTTTGTCACAAGTTTAAATCTTTGCAGAGTGTATAAATTTTGGAATGCTTTAAATATTATGACTTTTTAAATAAAACTTTGAGTCTTTTAAATTCATGCTTGATGAAATCTAAACATCACAATGGTGTAATGCTCTCCATTATCCATTTAAATATATTCATATTTTCCCAGCCTGCCAGATTGGCTCAGTAATTGAGAGCCGACCTATGAACCAGGGTTTGATTCCCGGTCAGGGCACATGCCCAGGTTATGGGCTCTATCCCCAGTGTGGGGCATGCAGGAGGCAGCCAATCAATGATGTATTCTCATCATTGATCTCTCTCTCTCTCTCTCTCTCTCTCTCTCTCTCTCTCTCTCTCCCCCTTCATCTCTGAAATCAATAAAAAAATATATTTTTAAAATAAATAAATAATCTGTTGATGAGCATTCAGATACTCAGTGCAACTAAGGGCCATGGGTCCTCTCTCACAGAATTGCAATAAGGACTACATGGGACATACTGTCTGAGTCTGGCTAGGAGGACCCAGTTGGTGACATCTGGCCTTTGGACCTTTATGGAGCTGGAAGGAACTGCTGGTCCCAGGTTGACAGCTGAAGTGTGGTAGCAATCATCTCAGGTAGAAACTATAGTTTAACTTTAACCCTGCTGTTTGGCTTCTGTAGTTATTTGCTGTGTTTAACAATAGAAAAGTTATTTTGATTTTCTGAATTATATAAATCACCCCATTCAATTGAATACCCTATTGATTGTACTGTGACTATCCCATTGGTTGTGGTCTTACTGGTCTTAGAAAGCACATTTTCCTTACCTGGGAAGAACAGCACAATTATCCTGAGGTCAGAGGGCTCTAGTTAACGTGTTTCTGTCAATTCAGTGATCTGGAGACCCAAAACTATAATTTACATAACATGCTGCTTCTGCTTCTGTAAACTGCTTTTTTGCAAATCAGGTTCCTCATTCCAAACCCTGGGATGTAATCAATACCTTTGTGATCTTTGCCTATATAAGTCTGGTGTTGCGGCCATCTATCACTATGAGATTTGGGGAATGACCCCTCATAGTCCCGGACTGCAATAAATGTGACTCTTTAATTCGACTTCTTGAGGCGTCCTTCTGTGATTCACGGGATACATTACAACATAGCACCCACTGGGATCTAGGACTTCTACTTCTTTCTAAGGTTCCAACGAGTGGAAAGGTGTGTGGTGGTGTGTGTGTGTGTGTGTGTGTGTGTGTGTGTGTGTGTGTTTTGTTTTTTGTTGTGCTTTGTTTTGGGGTTTTTTTTTTTTCTGTTTTTGTTTTTTTGTTAATCCTTGCCCAAGGATATTTTTTCCATTGGTTTTCAGAGAGTGGAAAAGAGAGGGGAGAGGAAGAAAGGAGGGAGGAGGGAAAGAGAGGAAAGGAGGGGGTGAAAGAAAGGAGGGAGGATGGAGAGAGAGAGAGAGAGAGAGAGAGAGAGAGACATATCAATTGTTTGCCTCCTGCACACGCCCTGACCAAAGCCAGGGATGGCACCTGCAACCCAGGTATGTGCCTTTGACCAGGAATCACTAGCCAGGATGTGGAAAGGTTTGTTTTTGTTTTTGTGTTTTTATAAATATATATATTTTTAATATATTTTATTGATTTTTTACAGAGAGGAAGGGAGAGGGATAGAGAGTTAGAAACATCAATGAGATAGAAACATCGATCAGCTGCCTCCTGCACACTCCCTACTGGGGATGTGCCCGCAACCAAGGTACATGCCTTTGACCGGAATCGAACCTGGGACCCTTGAGCCCACAGACTGACGCTCTATCCACTGAGCCAAACCGGTTAGGGCTGGAAAGGTTTTAATGAGAATCACAAAGGGACTGGGTGAGGGGGAAACATTTTTCAAATCCAGCCTTTATTGCCATGCTTCAGGGGCTGAGGAGGAGGGAGAAGGCTCAACCCTGCTTATCTCTTTCCAGACCCAGAGGCAGCTAGCTGGAGGGCAGTCCCTGAAAGTCTTTCCCCAGCCCAGGGCCTGAGGGAAAGGGGAGATGTCTCTGGTGCTTATGCCAGGAGTGGGAAGACCTGGAGCAGCGAGCTGACCTCCAGAGGTCAAGAGAGACTCAGAATTAGGCAGGAACATCAGATGTTGGCAGGGCAGATGGACTGAGGAAACTCTCGGGTTACCCAAACAGCACTGAGGGCCTGGATGCCCCGCGTCTGCTGGCTCTAGGGACTGAGACCCTGAGGTAGGCACCCCCAAACTGAGATATGCTCACAAAGAGGCCCTGACATCACCCCCTCCCCCTGTTCAGCATGATCAACAGAAGGTCTGGAGGGAGAAGTGAGGGCAGGGCCTGGGTGGGCAGGAGGCTGGGAAGAGCACGAGGGGCCGGGCATTGGGGCAGTGCCATGAGGGGACGGTGGGGGGTCTTTAGCTGCTGCTCTGCTGCTCCTGCTCGCGGATGTGGTTGGCGATGGGTCCGGTGATGGCTCCTATAAAGCTCCAGTACTCCTCAAAGTCGATGCATCCATCCTGGTTTTTGTCCAACTCCTGGATGACTTTGTCAGCAGCCTCTCGGCTCCTCGTATCCTGGGGAGGAACCTGGGTCAGCCATGCTGAGAGTGGCAGTCACACAGAGCCCCCTAGGCAGAGGCCCCGGATCTGGCTCAAGCCGGGTACCCAAGAGGACAGAGGCCTGGGCAGGGTCAAGACCCTGGTTTGTGGGGTAACTCTGAAAGAACAGGGGCTGCACTGGGGAGAGACAGGGCCCTTGCGTGGGGGCCTTACCGTCAGCCTGTGGTCGAGCTCATGCTGAAGCATGTTTCGGAAGCTGCTCTTGCTGATCTTGTTCTTGACTAGGATGTTATTAGACATGTATTTGTAGAAGTTTTCCACCAGAACTACAACCGCCTTCTCCTGCTTTGTGTAGTGGTCCGCCATCACTGCCTCACTCCTCGAGGGGCCTGGGCACCATGAGAATCACAGATGAGAAGAGCCCCTACCAAGATTGGCTGAGACCCCAGCCCCAGGCAACAAAGCAGAGGCAAGGACCTAGGGCCTAGGCCCTCCGCAATCCATCCGGCCAGGGGCCAGGAAAGGGAGTCCAGACTCTCAGGCCATGGCCGCTGCTGGGAAAGGACAATGTCCGGATTCATTGAGTCAGACATTCTGCAGACTCCCAGCCACACCCCGCTAGCCTAGCCTCCCTCAGACCCACCCCAAAATATGCAACAGGCCCCAAGGACCCTTCACCCGATTACCTAAAGAGGAGCCAGGCCGGGTCTGCCCCAGCTGGAGACAGAGCTGCCCCCAGCCAGCCAGCCAGCCAGAGGCCACACAGTCACCTCCTCACCCGGGACAAAAGACACTCACATTCCCAGTGTATACAGCTCTCTGAATAACAGGATATGAAGGGACAGGTGAATCTAGTCTGAGTCGCCGCCCATGCCCAGTGCCCCCCCAAGTGAACCCGGGCAATGAGCTTCCACTCACACCCCCAAGCCCAGGAAGGAGCTGCAGCCACCCTGCCCATCAGATCCTGGTGAGGGAAGGGCCTGGGCACCCACAGTTCAAGTCCCTGCCCCTCCCACCTGCTCTCGAAGGCCGTCTTCCTCTGTGCCCACTGCCCTGCCCTCACTGCCTACTTAAAGCCTACTGGAACTGCCCCTCCCACGGGAAGCCTGCCCTGCCCCCTGCCCTCCATACCCTCCTCCCCTGGCTCCCATAGACTCTCAGTTGGCATTGGCAGGGGCTCACTAACTGGTACGGCTGCAGCCTTTTCCTGGGTCTTATAATCTCCCCAGACACCAGACATTCCTGGAAGCAAGGAGTGTGTTTCTAACACACAGCCATTGTGTATTCTGAACCACACAGAAGGACGAGGCTTTGGAGCCATTTTTTAAAAATCCTGGATAGACAACCTCACTGCTTTATTATATATAGAGAGAGAGAGAGGAAGGGCAAGGGAGAGAGAGAAACATTGATGTGAGAGCCAGACATCTATCCGCTGCCTCACATCTTACCCTCCACCCCTCCCGCCCCCCCAAGGAGGCATCAAGCCTGAAAGACCGGGCGTGTGCCCTGACCCGAAATCGAACCAGCAACCTTTCCGTGCATGGGACTACACCCAACCAACTGAGCCACACCAGCCAGGGCTTAAAGCTTTTTTAATTTCTGCATCTCTTCTAACCTGTATTGCTCAGCCCAGTGCTTTATTCAAGGAAGATGTTCCATAAATGCCCTGCTTCCTTCCAGCCCTGAAACCAGGTGTACAAAGGCCCCTGACCACTCTTCTAATGTCTGTTGGTTTTTGTTGTTTGCAAAGGTTGTTTTTTTTTTTAAATATATTTCTTTATTGGTTTCAGAGAGGAAGGGAGAAGGAGAGAGAGATAGAAACATCAATGATGAGAGAGAATCATTGATCAGCTGCCTCCTGCACGCACCCCACTGGAGATTGAGCCCTCACCCCAGACATGTGCCTTTGGCCAGAATCGAACTCTATCCACTGAGCCAAGCCGGCCAGGGCCTGCCAAGGTTTTTGGGGAGGTAGAATGAGACTGGACCAGGATGCAGGAAGGAAGGAAAGTTGAGAGAGAGAGGTCAGGCTGGGGCATCTCTGACCAGGAATCCTTCCCTTATCTGCCCTGGTCTGTTAACTATCTTCCTGAGTAGGGTCATTTAAGCTATTTACCCTCTGGTTTGGGAGGAGAAATGCAAACCACTTACTCTTACGTGTCCTTGGTTTAGGGAAGATAAGATTTACAATGTGGCTGTAAAGTGCTGTTTAACCATCTGTCTTAGTTTCCCTATTCTGCGTGTCCAGAATTTTTCTAACTTTTTTTTTATTTATTCCCTACATTTCTCTCTTTTTTTAAATATATTTTATTGATTTTTTACAGAGAGGAAGGCAGAGAGATAGAGAGTTAGAAACATTGATGAGAGAGAAACATCTATCAGCTGCCTCCTGCACATCTCCTCCTGGGGATGTGCCCGCAACCCAGGTACATGCCCTTGACTGGAATCGAACCTGGGACCTTTCAGTCCGCAAGCCAACATTCTATCCACTGAGCCAAACTGGTTTCGGCAATTTTTCTAACTTTTGACTGTCCTATAACAGGAGGCAGATGAAGATGAAGAAGATGATGATAAGTTGGTTCTAGGAAACTTTTTTTCTTGTCTATAAAGCATTTACCTACCCTGTACACAACTCATTCCTTTTAAAGAAAAAAAACTTTAAATTAAAGGCTGTGTAAGAATTGTCTTTAGTTTTGTTTTTGTTCTTACTAGAGGCCTGGTGCACAAATTTGTGCATGAATGGGGTCCAGCCAGCCCGCCCTGATCAGGGCGATTGGGAGCTGGGTGGCTGGAGGGAGGGGCTGCTGGTGGTTGGCTGGCCCTGACCCTGGTCGAACTCCCGGTTGAACTCCCGGTCTAGGGGACAATTTGCATATTAACTATTTATTATATAGGATATTTTTTTTAAAGATTTGTTTTTAAATAATTATACAGTGTCTTTTTCTGTGTGTATAATTAACACACTACCAAATGTCTTTTTTTAATGCTTTTTGTTTTATAATCCTACTGATGATATGTGTCTTTATTTATTTTAGAGAGAGACGAAGGGAGAGAGAAAAACATTGATCAGCTGCCTCTAACGGGGAATCGAACCTAGACCTAGGTATGAGCCCTGACTGGGATTTGAACCCAGGACCCTTCGATGCACAGGACAAAGCTCCAACCAACTGAGCCACGTTGGCAGGGCCCAGTGTATGTCTGGATAGGCCTGTGCTGGTGGTACTTTCAATGGCCACTAACCTTGCCCGGTACAGTATGGGGGTTGTACATTGCATGGAAGTTTAAAACAGGCTCTTGGTGCACAGCACAAATTAGTTACATGTGGGGATGGTGATGCTTTCATCTTCAGTTGTCTCTGATGCAGCTTTTATTAAACAATTGTTGTTCTCTTAACTGAATACCACTCTCTAATTGCAAAAAAAAAAAAGTTGCAGCCATTTTGTTGACATTCTAAGAAGTACTGCTAAGTAATACAATTTTCATTAGTAAAAAAGAAAAACTGTTCAGTAGTATAAATCTACACAAAAGAAGATATAAAAAAATAAAAGTAAAACAGACCCAGATGGTCTTTTTGGGAAAGGTTACCAAATCAAGAGGGGTCGGGAGGGCATGCAGGGCATTTTATACGTATTTCCAGAAATTAAAAAAGGAGGAAATACTGCCCAGTTTATGGTTTGTGGCAGGTGTAAAATATCATTTGTAGTAAAGGCTGCTGCTAGTGGTCTCCTTACCGTTTCTCCCCTTATCTCTCATAGCAAAAAGAACTCTGTATACTTTCAAAACAAACTTACTTTTAAATTCAAATAAAAGCCATGCTCCCCAGCTTTTCTTGCAAGTAGGTATAGCCACATGCTTAAGCTCTGACCAAAATAAGCAGAACAATGAGGTAAGTGACTTGTAATTCTGCCCTTAATGGCAGAGAACAGGCCACTTCTTCACCTTGCTGCTTGGAAAATGGATGAAACGTTTGGACTATACAAACTGGGGGTGGCTGAGCAGAACCACCTACCAAACCAGGCCTAAGCCACCTACTTCCAGATAGTATATGACCAAGAAATAAACCCCTTCATTCAAACCACTGCTCTAGTTGGTATGTGTTACACACAGCCAAATCTGTGTACTAAATAGATCACCTCAGATCCTGTTAACCTCAAAACAGAAGGCCAAAGGGAGCGGCAACAAGCATTTATCTGAGATCCAAAAGAAGAGCTGTTCAAGAATCATTGATTCGGGCAGACACTCAAATGGTGTTTAGTTTAGAAGGTGATGACAAGGGTATTTATGAGAACGGGGAATGAATGGATCCTCTGCAGCAGAAGCATCACAGCCACCATGCTGCGGTTGCCTCTGGGCATGTGAAGGGCGCTCTTGGCCCTTCATCGGTATTGGGGCTAAGGCACAGACAAGCGCCTCTGGCCTTGGGGCAGTCCACACAGAGTTCATAAGAGACGTGATCGGGTCACCGTCAGGGTGTCCTGGGCTAAGTCCAGTCACGTCACCTCTGACAGCTTCACCTGTAAAAGGTGGGTCGTGATTCTTGTTCCACGGGGCTGTCCGCAGGACCAAAGGAGACTTGAATGAGAACGTGTTTGTAAAACTTTTAACATCGGACAAGCAGGAAGGATTGTTCAGGTTTCAAAAGGAAATTACTAAAAATCTAAATGGAAAGAAAAACCAAAATGCACAGGAAGGTCAAAAGCTGACACTGGTAGTTTTGGTTTTCTTACCCTAATGTGACAAAATAAGCCAGGTTCTCACCCTAGAGAATGGCAAGCCTGACTACAGAGGGGTTTGGCAGGCGCAATGTATTGGGCACCCACCACCTCACAGCCAAGTGGTTTAAATACTAGGCCAGGCCAGGGAAAGACCCAGGCAGAGGGGCCCTGCTCAATAGTACTGTGGGACTTGCTTCTGACCCTCCCGCCCCGCCTCTGCTCAGTCCTAGCTCAGGCAGTCTAGTCCCTGAACTTGTGGGTAAGAGAGGAAGGCTTGCCCTTCCCTGGCCCTACCACTCCCCAGGGAGGCCTCAGCTGAGTGCCTGCTTCTGCAGTGACAGCTTTGGTCCCTCTGGGGCCTATCTGGCTCCGTGCCTGAAGCCAAAGCGCTGACTGCGGTTTAGATTCTCTGACCTCCACTAAAATTCAGTGTCCTCCCCAGCACTGTAGGTTGGAGCTTAAATCTTCTAGAAACAGGCCTCTAGCTGGGGTCACACGCTTTCTCATTTCCTGCCAGCTGTTCTCAAGTCTTGGATGGATGGAAGTGCTGAACTCCAGGCATGTACCAGAGCACTGAAGGGAGCATAGCCCCTTCTCTCAAGGGGGTAGGAGCTGGGTCCTGAGGGACAGGGCTGGGGTTGGCCCACCCGACACCCCAACACCACCACCACCCTCTTCTAAGACATTCAATGTGGAGGATTGGAACGTGAGGAGCCGGTCAGCGGAAAGGAGGCAGGAAGTGCCTCTGGTATTTCCCGTGCATCCCTCACACCTTGGCTTTGAGAAGCTGCCTGCTCCACCACACCAAGGCCTGGGCCCCTGACTATCCTCTGTCCTATTCTCCAAGACTCCTTTCTCCCCCCTATTTGATCTGCTCACCTCAGGCTTCCATTCTAGTTCAGCTCATCCTGCCTCCAAAGCTTTCCCAGGTAGCCCCCCCCTCACCCCCCAACACCCTTATTGCTCTCTAAAGCAATAGTCTGTCTTCATGGGGTTTGCTCTGAGCTCCCTGAAGGAATTAGGGGGTTGGGGGTGGTGGTATGTACTGAATCACATATATTTTAAGTTGACAGCTAAGATTTTTTTTTGTCACAAGTTTAAATCTTTGCAGAGTGTATAAATTCTGGAATGCTTTAAATATTATGACTTTTAAATAAAACTTTGAGTCTTTTAAATTCGTGCTTCATGAAATCTAAACATCACAATGGTGTATTGCTCTCCATTTGCCGTAAACCAATTCCAATATGTCATAATTTCAAGAGTTTCATCAAAAGGTTGATGAGACTTGGGGACTCAACAGGGTTGATTCACACATGTAGTCAGTCACCTGTTGGGAATGGCTAAAGACATTTCACCAAACCTGAATAGTAAACTGATTGTGGCTGCCTGACAGTTAAAGGGCATCTTAATCTACATGTTATTGCCTCCTACTGGCCAAACACCTGAACAGCCATAGGCTATTCCCAAACTGACAATGCCTCTGTACCCTTTGAAACCTTACCCTTTGAAGTGTATTATCTCCACCTTGCCTTAGGACAAATTGTGTTAATAAAAGCAAGGGTCCTAGACAAGGAGACAGTCTTCAGTTCCTTTAGCTGAAGGTCCTCTGACTCCCAATGCCTTTCAAAATTACATCTCGTCTCCGGACTCTTTATTAGTCTCTGAATTCCTATGTCATCTGCGCACAGCCCCTTTTCCAGATTCCTGAACCCTTCTTGATGCTGGGACATGAACCCCGGCATAAGTGGACGCCCGAAGTGGGGCAAGAGCGACAACAATATCCATTATCCATTTAAATATATTCATATTTTCCCGGTCGGCCGTATTGGCTCAGTAATTGAGAGCCGACCTATGAACCAGGGTTTGATTCCTGGTCAGGGCACATGATCAGGTTATGGACTCTATCCCCAGTGTGGGGCGTGCAGGAGGCAGCCAATCAATGATGCATTCTCATCATCTCTCTCTCTCTCTCTCTCTCTCTCTCTCTCTCTCCTTTCATCTCTGAAATCAACAAAAAAATATATTTTTAAAATAAATAATCTGTTGATGAGCATTCAGATACTCAGTGCAACTAAGGGCCATGGCTCCTCTCTCACAGAATTGCAATAAGGACTACATGGGACATACTGTCTGAGTCTGGCTAGGAGGACCCAGTTGGTGACATGTGGCCTTTGGACCTTCATGGAGCTGGAAGTGTTATGAGTTCAATCAGCGAGATAGACCACCGACTTAGAATTTAAATTTAGGAGCCTTTATTAAGCTGGCCAGCTGACTACAGGGCGTCCCGCCCCCTCTGGGAGCCTCACAGCTTGTAGTGCAGACCAAGGGTCCCGCAAGGCTTTTATTTGGGAGAACTACAAAGCATTAACTGACAGGGTAAAAGTTCAGTAGGAAAACAGGGTCACACCTGGCTGGAGCATATCATAACACTTAGTTTTTCTAAGACAATCTAGTAATTTTTCTCTGCCACGGTCCCTGGCCCTAACACAATCAGTAACCTTTCCATGCCTCAGTCCCTCCCCGCAGCACATTCCCTACTGGTCTTATGCCCGAATCAAATCTTTGATTCAGCGCCCTCCTCCGATATGAAATTGAGGAGGCATTTGGCAATGTAGGGGCCGAATAGTAGCCCGAGGAGGAGCAGAACGACTGATCCTGCCAAGGAGGAGAGCAGGGTCGTTGTTGAGCCACCGGGGAAGAGTCCAGCATTAGATGGTGAAGAATTGGCCAGGGTCTCGGCCACTGACATAGAGTCTTAGTCCCCACATCTTTCCCCTCCCCATTGGTCAGTCCACCAGGGGAGAGGCATGAGGAGGACGGGGTTACAATTTCTAGTTCCTCTTTCCTGCGACTTTGATGGCGGTTGGAGTGCTCAGCACCACCTGGTAGGGTCCATCCCATCTAGGTTCCAGGCTGCCAGGGTCATGGCGCTTCACCCAGACGAGATCTCCCGGAGAGAAGGCAGGCTGCGTTGGACTGGATCTCAGCACGTCCTCCTCCCCTACGGCTCTCAGGCTCTCACCACCCGTTGTGCCGACATGGCGCTGCTCTGCAAAGCCTGTAAGGACTTAAGCAAATTTTGGGTAGACAGCGGGCAATTTCTTCCTCCCTTAGGCGGGGAAGAAGAGGTGGCGGCCTGCCAAACATAATTTCAAAAGGGGTGAGTCCTTTTATGTACGGGGTGCACCTAGCTCTGAGGAGGGCAAAAGGAAGGAGACTTACCCAGTTTTCACCAGTCTCTAATTTTAACTTAGTTAATGTTTCCTTTAAGGTCCAATTCATCCTCTCTACCTGTCCAGAACTCTGTGATCTATAAATACAATGTAATTTCCAAGTTACTCTCAGGGCCTTAACTATGGATTGTGTAACTTTGGCAATGAACGCTGGGCCATTATCGGACCCCATGTACAGTGGCAGGCTAAACCGGGGGACAATTTCAGCGAGGAGTTTCCTAACTACTACCTGTGCTGTCTCTGTCTTGGTTGGGTATGCCTCAGGCCAGCCAGAGAAGGTATCAATGAAAACCAGCAGGTACTTATACCCTCCTTGTCCTCCTGGTATCTCGGTGAAGTCCACTTCCCAGTGTTCTAGGGGTTCTGACCTCGGAATCGCTACCCCGGCACAGCCACAACAGGGGGCCCTTGATTTACCCGGGCACACACTTGGCACCTTCTAGCCAAGTCTTGGGATATTTTCTGGAGCCCTGGGATGTAAAATTCTCTTCCCAGTAGTTCTGATAGCTTCGTTCCCCCCAGGTGGGTACTCTGGTGGGTCTGGGAAGCGATGGTCTGCCCCGGGGCTTCTGGCACTATAGGCCTCACGTCCAGCAGAATTAGCCATCCAGCCTCTCCTTCCCGGACCCTTAGTTTCTCAGCTAGCCTCTGCTCCTCTGGCAGATGAGTAGGCTTCCCTGGGAGCCTTTGTGCTGGCAGGGCTATGAGCACTTCTAGGGGCCCTACTAGTCTTTTAGCCACTTCCTTGGCCCCTATATGGCTGCCAGGAGGTTGAGCATCTCAGGAGCATTTTTCCTTTTCTCCTGATGTCAGGAGACCTCTTTAAGGTGGCTCCCGTGTCCTCCTGTAAGTGCAGTGTGAGGAGATATCCCTGCATTCCCTGGGTAGGTCTGGCAGGGCGATTGCAGGGGCGCTCACCAGGGCTTCTTTCTAATCCTGGCAGATTGTAGATCCCCCCTGGCTCCTCATCATGTCACTACTGCCGCCCCCGCATACCGGGTACCTTCCTCTACGAAGCTGCTCCTGTCCGTGTAGAGGGTCTCATCCGGATTCTGCAGGGGCTGGTCCACAAGGTCCTCGCGGAGGGAAGCGAGGGTAGTCAGTGTCTCCTCGCAGTCATGAAAAGGGGCCTCTGCCTCTTCATCAGGGAGGAGTGTGGCAGGGCTCAAGGCAGCTGTTTTCAGGAAGCTGAAATGTTCACTCCTTTTTCCTTTCCCCACTAGAGGGCCTGAGTGAGCGCTATGAGTTCTACAAGGAAGTCCACCTTTTCTGTCAGGGTTATCCTGAGCTCTTGGGAGCCAGCTGAGCCCTGACAACCCTGATCCACCTCCTCCACCAGCACAGGAGGGAGTCAGTTCCCCTGCACGTTCAGGGCACTCCCTTTTCCAATGTCCTTCCTTTTTGCAAAATGCACACTGATTTTTCCCAAGCCGGGTCGTACTCCTTTTCTCCCGCAAGGCTTTTCTTTGCCCTTGTTGTCTCTCCAGCCCCTTGGGCCTTTTTCCTTGCTTATGGCCAGGAGGACCTTTGCCATCCGGGTGTTTAAACCTGCTGTCGGGTCCTCCCGATTGTTAAAAACCTTCTGGGCCACCTCAACCAACTCAGAGATTGATTTCCCCTTAAAGCCCTCTAACGTCTATAATTTTTTTTTTAATATCTTGGGCCTACTGGGAAACAAATGCAACATTGACAGCCCTCCGATTTTCTGGGGCATCAGGGTTAGGCCCCTGGACTGTCTCTGTCACTTTAGAGAGGTTTGTGGGTCTCCGAGCAGCAGCTCGGATGCCCCCCAATAAAGTCTGGCGATACCGATCAATCGAGAGCCTCCTTTCCCCTGTCACTATAGGGGTTCCAGTCGGGTTGCCTGGAGGGAAACACAGCCTCTAATCTGTCTTGGTCAGATGTAGTCTGTCTATCCGGACCCAGAACAAGTTTCCTCTCTTCCGCCCTGACTCTCTCTCTCTCTCTCTCTCTCTCTCTCTCTCTCTCTCTCTCTCTCTCTCCATATGGTGTCCCTTGCCTAGTGTGAGAAGGGAAGAATGGAGCCGGGTCCTGGACTGGTGTTTCCGGACAAAAGGAAACCGGCTGTAGAGGAGGCAGGGGTTCTGGATCAGGGTCTTTAGCCACCGTGGGACCAGTGGGTGGAGGAGCATACGGAGGAGGCCTGACCCTGGGGAGTGCCTCCTCACTTGGACCTTGGAGAACAGGGCGAGTTTTGCCCTTATGGGCCGAAGCCACGAGGACTGTCTGTCTCTGTCCCAATTTCTTTTCCTTATTCTGACAACTCTTTAACTACCTTGGTTTTTCAGTGAAAATATCGACCCACACTTGAATATAGGGAATTTGGTCGGGGTGACCCAGCCGGCCGTAGACAACATGGTGAACCCGATAAGCAGTGGTTAAATCATAAGTCCCTGCATCCGGCCATCCCACCTTGAAAGTGGGCCACTCCTGTTCACAGAATTTCTGCAAATCAAGAGCATTAACATTATAACCTTTAAATCTACCCCAGAAATTTAATTTAATACAGTAAATTTACAACCTACGTAAGAGCAACTGATAGACAGAAATCTTTATTAGCTAAGTGGGCTGGTTCCCCTTTAATAGTGAGCAAAAGACTCTGAGAGAGATAATTCTCGCAGCTGCAAGAGACTTTTGCAGATCATCACGGGTCCAGCCCAAATGTTCAGCCAAGCATATCAACAGAAAAGCAGAATAAATCAAAGTAGCTTTCACTTCACACAGACCAGTTAATGAGCAGCCAAGTCAGACAAACACCCGTACTTATACTCTCCTAGTAGACTAGCCCAGGCTGGAGCTGTATCCAGTCCCCCTTCTCGGTAGTAAATTGGTTAGTCCCACACAAACAAACATCTGTTTACTCATAATTCCTCAATCGAATCACTTTTTTTTCTTTCAATATGCAATTGAGAACAGTGGGTTTACTTTGTCCCAACCCCATGATGATTGGTGGCGAGAGACAGACAAGGAAGGGGTTGACCTGTTTTCACAGATCCTCATGCAGATGCCCACCTGGCCACGTCCCTTGGGAGCTTAGATTCGTCGTAGCTAAGGTGCACTGTATAAACCCCGGGCCTGGTCACCTCCACGTGGGGGTGAGTCACCATTATGCCATATGATGAATCGTGGAACCGCAGGTTGGGACCCACTCGGACTCCGTAACCAAAGTCGTGGAGCCACACAAAGGAGAGGAGAGGGCAGGCCCCCTCCCTCCACACTCACACACTTTCACCAGACATTCACTCAGAGTTTAAACAATCCACCCAATTCCTAATTCCCAATTCCTGAGGGAGCTCTATAGTTTCCCGGGAGGTGATCAAGCTCCCCTTCCACTCACTCGGAGTGGGCCTGACTGATAGAGGGTCGACGAAGATGACTGACCCTAACCCATTTTTTTTTCTAAAAATATATTTTATTGATTTTTTACAGAGAGGAAGGGAGAGAGATAGAGAGCCAGAAACATCGATGAGAGAGAAACATCGATCAGCTGCCTCCTGCACATCTCCTACTGGGGATATGCCCGCAACCCAGGTACATGCCCTTGACCGGAATCGAACCTGGGACCTTTCAGTCCGTAGGCCGACGCTCTATCCACTGAGCCAAACCGGTTTTGGCCCTAACCCATTTTGACAAAGACAAAGACAACAAAGAAAAAAGACAAAACAAACCAGACAAATACTATCTAAGGTTGCCCGGAACCTGCAGCTCGCTCCTTGAAGTCCTGAAAATTTTTCAAAAAACATTGCAACAGGGTGCACACGGAAGCAGACAACTTTTTGACAACAAACACCAAGACAAACAAACACCAGACAGAAAAACCCGGTGCAGCCTAAAGACGCACGAACCAGGGACCCCGGCCACCATCGTGACCGCGGGTCAGGACCAGGAGTACCGCTGCGTCCAGCCCTCCTAATTGGTCCTTCCGTGGGACGTCCCAATTCCAGATTAACAACCAGTCTTCCTTACCTCTCTTGAGAGTCCAGGTGGCTCGGTTTCCGAATCAAAAGTTTTGGGTGGAGTCTCCTCCACTTCCCTGGGACCCGGGACGGAGACTGGAGGCCTCCTTGGTAGTCATTCCCCACAGGTGTGGGGTATCTCGCTGCGTGCCCAGCAATAAATGGGGGAGAGCCTCCTGCCTTAAATAGGGGGTCCCTCTCACCCCTGCCAGGGGAGAGCCTCCTGCCCTAAATAAGGGGTCCCTCTCACCCCTGCCAGGGATCTCGCTGGGGCCTCCAAATGTTATGGGTTCACTCAGCGAGATAGACCACCGACTAAGAATTTAAATTTAGGAGCCTTTATTAAGCTGACCAGCTGACTACAGCGCATCCCTCCCTCTCTTGGAGCCTCGCAGCTTATAGTGCAGACCAAGGGTCCCGCAAGGCTTTTATTTGGGAGAACTACAAAGCATTAACTGGCAGGGTAAAAGTTCAGTAGGAAAACAGGGTCACACCTGGCTGGAGCATATCATAACACTTTGTTTCTTAAGACAACTAGTAATCTTTCCATGTCATGGTCCCTCCCCCTAGCACATTCAGTAATCTTTCCATGCCGCAGTCCCTCCCCCTAGCACATTATCACTATGAGATTTGGGGAATGGCCCCTCATAGTCCCAGATTGCAATAAATGTGACTCTTTAATTCAACTTCTTGAGGCGTCCTTCTGTGATTCACGGAAGGTGAATGTACATGGGAGTACATTACAGCACAGCACCCATGGGGATGTAGGACTTCTACTTCTTTCTAAGGTTCCTGTTAGGTTAGGTGGCTCAGGAGGCAGCATAGGAAATAAAGAGAGTCCAGTGAATCAGAAAAAGAAGAGGAAAAGGTTTATTTCTGCGTCCCTGGGAGACCCACGTACCCCCAAAGACAGGGCACGTGAATTCACACCAACAGGGGTGGTGGGGTCGTTTTTTTATACTGCGGTTGGATGAGGGGCAGGGACATGAGCTGAGGTATTCAGCTGAGGAAGTTTCAGCTGCAGGGGGTCAGCAAGGTATTCAGGAAGGAGTCAGTATCTTTGTGGGGGTCATGGAGAAGCCAGTATCTGTGTCTGGCATGCTGATCTGTTAGAAATGCCAGGGGGAGTCCATTATCTCGTCACACGTCTGCATGTATCCGATCCTGGGCTCTCTCCAACCTAACAGTTCCAAAGAGTGGAAAGGTATTTGGTGGTGGTGTGTGTGTGTGTGTGTGTGTGTGCGTGTGTGTTTTGTTTTTTGTTGTGTTTTGTTTGGGGAGGCGGGGGGGGGGGTTGTTTTTGTTTTTTTCTTAATCCTCACCCAAGGATATTTTTTCCATTGATTTTCAGAGAGTGGAAAAGAGAGGGGAGAGGAAGAAAGGAGGGAGGAGGGAAAGAGAGGAAAGGAGGGGGGAGAGGGAGAAAGGGGGGAGAATGGAGAGAGGGAGAGAGAGAGAGAGAGAGAGAGAGAGAGAGAGAGAGAGAGAGAGAATGTTCATGAGAGAGATATATATCAATTGTTTTCCTCCTGCACACGCCCTGACCAAAGCCAGGGATGGCACCTGCAACCCAGGTATGTGCCTTTGACCAGGAATCACTGGCCAGGATGTGGAAAGGTTTTAATGAGCATCACAAAGGGACTGGGTGAGGGGGAAACAAATTTCAAATCCAGCCTTTATTGCCATGCTTCAGGGGCTGAGGAGGAGGGAGAAGGCTCAACCCTGCTTATCTCTTCCCAGACCCAGAGGCAGCTAGCTGGAGGGCAGTCCCTGAAAGTCTTTCCCCAGCCCAGGGGCTGAGGGAAAGGGGAGATGTCTCTGGTGCTTATGCCAGGAGCGGGAAGACCTGGAGCAGCGAGCTGACCGCCAGAGGTCAAGAGAGACTCAGAATTAGGCAGGAACATCAGATGTTGGCAGGGCAGATGGATGAGGAAACCCTCGGGTTCCCCAAACAGCACTGAGGCCTGGATGCCCTGCGTCTGCTGGCTCCAGGGACTGAGACCCTGAGGTAGGCACCCCCAAACTGAGATATGCTCACAAAGAGGCCCTGACATCACCCCCTCCCCCTGTTCAGCATGATCAACAGAAGGTCTGGAGGGAGAAGTGAGGGCAGGGCCTGGGTGGGCAGGAGGCTGGGAAGAGCACGAGGGGCCGGGCATTGGGGCAGTGCCATGAGGGGATGGTGGGGGGTCTTTAGCTGCTGCTCTGCTGCTCCTGCTCGCGGATGAGGTTGGCGATGGGTCTGGTGATGCCTCCTATCAAGGTCCAGTACTCGTCAAAGCTGATGCGTCCATCGTGGTTGGCGTCTAGGTTCTGGATGAGCTTGTCAGCAGCTTTTCGGTTCCCCGTGTCCTGGGGAGGAACCTGGGTCAGCTATGCTGAGAGTGGCAGTCCCACAGAGCCCCCTAGGCAGAGGCCCCGGATCTGGCTCAGGCCGGGTACCCAAGAGGACAGAGGCCTGGGCAGGGTCAAGACCCTGGTTTGTGGGGTAACTCTGAAAGAACAGGGGCCGCACTGGGGAGAGACAGGGCTTCGGGGGCTGGGGAGAGACAGGGCCCTTGCGTGGGGGCCTTACCGTCAGCATGTGGTTGAGTTCGTGCTGAAGCATCTTTCGGAAGCTGCTCTTGCTGATCTTGTTCTTGACCAGGCTGTGCTTAGACACGTATTTGTAGAAGTTTTCCACCAGAACTACAACCGCCTTCTCCAGCTCTGTGTAGCAGTCCGCCATCACTGCCTCACTCCTCGAGGGGCCTGGGCACCATGAGAATCACAGATGAGAAGAGCCCCCGACAGGCCACTCCCCTTCCCCCACAAGCACCCTGGGCCCTGGGTCCTCTAAGCTGACAGGTCCTCCAGGAGGAGTCAGGAAAAGGGAGGCACAGGGGGGGTAGCCCTGGAATGAGTACTATGTGGCTCTTCTAATCCAGGTGTTCCCCAGCTCAACTGCCTTAACAGGTTCTCCCGGCCCTTCCCCAGCCCCAGGCACTGGGCTTGTCAGAGTCCCAGTGAGAGCAAGAGGCTCCCGTGGGAAGAGAGTAAGTGCCCATCCCTCCACCATCTACACACCTGTCTCATCCAGGCCCTCTGCCCTGGGGGCAAACACAGCTAGGAGCAGCTAGGATGAGCCAAGATGGCTGGGACAGGAGCCATAGTCCTCTACCAAGACACCAAGATTGGCTGAGACCCCAGCCCCAGGCAGCAAAGCAGAGGCAAGGACCTAGGCCCTCCACAATCCATCCGGCCAGGGGCCAGGAAAGGGAGTCCAGACTCTCAGGCCATGGCCGCTGCTGGGAAAGGACAATGTCCGGATTCATTGAGTCAGACATTCTGCAGACTCCCAGCCACACCCCGCTAGCCTAGCCTCCCTCAGACCCACCCCAAAATATGCAACAGGCCCCAAGGACCCTTCACCCGATTACCTAAAGAGGAGCCAGGCCGGGTCTGCCCCAGCTGGAGACAGAGCTGCCCCCAGCCAGCCAGCCAGCCAGAGGCCACACAGTCACCTCCTCACCCGGGACAAAAGATACATTCTCAGCGGATACAGCTCTCTGAATAACAGGATATGAAGGGACAGGCGGATCTAGTCTGAGTCGCCGCCCATGCCCAGTGCCCCCCCAAGTGAACCCGGGCAATGAGCCTCCACTCACACCCCCAAGCCCAGGAAGGAGCTGCAGCCACCCTGCCCATCAGATCCTGGTGAGGGAAGGGCCTGGGCACCCACAGTTCAAGTCCCTGCCCCTCCCACCTGCTCTCGAAGGCCGTCTTCCTCTGTGCCCACTGCCCTGCCCTCACTGCCTACTTAAAGCCTACTGGAACTGCCCCTCCCACGGGAAGCCTGCCCTGCCCCCTGCCCTCCATGCCCTCCTCCCCTGGCTCCCATAGACTCTCAGTTGGCATTGGCAGGAGCGCACTAACTGGTACGGCTGCAGCCTTTTCCTGGGTCTTATAATCTCCCCAGACACCAGACATTCCTGGAAGCAAGGAGTGTGTTTCTAACACACAGCCATTGTGTATTCTGAACCACACAGAAGGACAAGGCTTTGGAGCCATTTTTTAAAAATCCTGGATAGACAACCTCACTGCTTTATTATATATATATAGAGAGAGAGGAAGGGCAAGGGAGAGAGAGAAACATTGATGTGAGAGCCAGACATCTATCCGCTGCCTCACATCTTACCCTCCACCCCTCCCCGCCCCCCCAAGGAGGGATCAAGCCTGAAAGACCAGGCGTGTGCCCTGACCCGAAATCGAACCAGCAACCTTTCCGTGCATGGGACTACACCCAACCAACTGAGCCACACCAGCCAGGGCTTAAAGCTTTTTTAATCTCTGCATCTCTTCTAGCCTATATTGCTCAGCCCAGTGCTTTGTTCAAGGAAGATGTTCCATAAATGCCCTGCTTCCTTCCAGCCCTGAAACCAGGTGTACAAAGGCCTCTGACCACTCTTCTAATGTCTGTTGGTTTCTGTTGTGCTTATTTGCAAAGGTTTTTTGGGAGGTAGAATGAGACTGGACCAGGGTGCAGGAAGGAAGGAAAGTTGAGAGAGAGAGAGAGAGAGAGAGAGAGAGAGAGAGAGAGAGAGAGATCAAGCTGGGGCATCTCTGACCAGGAATCCTTCTCTTATCTGCCCTGGTCTGTGACCGAAAGGATGAAGTATGGAAGCAGGAATCCCGTTTCAGCACGGATCGTGCCAAGTGTACTCCCAGCCAAGCTTTGCGAGTGGCAAGAGAGTTCCCCACCCTTAACCATCCCAGACCTTGTTCCCTGAGTGAGGAATTTTATGGAAAATAAGAAGAGGAAATGGAAAGAAATCCAGTTTAGGGGGTAGCATGTCTTGCCCCTTCCCCCAAAGCCTGCCCATCCCTCCCACCACCTGTCTTCTTGGAGTCTTGTTTCTCTGACCAGAGGAACCTCCTGGCCTTCGTTGATACCACACCCCAGTCCCTACTGAGTCTCTGGCAGCCAAGTAGGCAGGACCCAGGTGAGCACCTGGTTGACAATCAGCCACCTGCTGTCAGGTGTGCGATCACCCCAGAGAGCTTTAGCAGCTCCGGGTTTCAGTCCCCAGACCTCCCAATAGTCTGCCCATCACTCATCCACACCTTCTCCTTCTTTTAAATCAAGTGGACATCTCTGGAGATACATCTGGATAAGTGCCTTTCTGAAGGAAGAATGCCAGAGTGGGATAGTCAGGCGTCTCCACCCTCTTCCGCCCTTCCTCCTCCCCTAGGGGCTGGGAGACAGGCTCTGCCACTACACCCATGTCATAGCCACCTGCTCCTCCCTGCCTGCCCCATCCCCCCACCAAAGAGGCAGCATGGTCCCAGGCACAGGATGGGAGCCGTGAGGGCAGGCCACAGAAGGTAGGTCCTGTATTGACTTTGCTACAGGTAGATCCTGGCCTAAGCATTCGGGGGAGGTAGACATGTCCATTAGAACCTTCCCAAAAAGTGGGAATGGGGAGGCCACTGGTTCTCCAAAGGACCCCTCACCTGGGACCCTCAACCCTCCCCCAATGTTCTCATTGTCTTTTCCTTGAGGGATTCATTATTGAGCAACCAAGAAGCCCCTAACCCCACCCCCACTCACCTCAGCCTAGCTTGACGACTTCTCCAAAAGTGCAAATTGCCCAGACACCATGCCCTGGGACTCAGCCACTCCAGCCCCACCCTTCCACCCACAGGTTCTGGGCCCCACCCCTCCAGGTGCCTCCTAACCATCCCCCATCTCTTCAACTCTCCAATCCCCTTCAATCTGGAGCCCTGAACATCCACCATACTCTTCAAAATTCATCTCCCCCTCCCCGCTTCTGCACACACTTCTTGAGTCTTAAATTGTTTCCAAATGTCCCTGTGTTAGAGTAAGCAGAGAGAGAGATAGGAGCTGGGAGAGGTCGGGAGAGGCAGCTGGGGCCTGGAGAAAGCAAGTGTGAGACACGACAACCTGAAAATAGACAATGGCGATACCAGGCCCTTCTGTGAGCGGGAAAGATTCAGAGCCCTCCAAGATAGGGCCTAACTCTAAGCGATGGCATAACTCCTAGATGAAGGAGCCTCATAGCTTACAGATACTTTTTTTTTGAGACACGAGGGAGGGAATGACTTGCTCCTTGCCTAGGATCATGCCAGCCTAGAGGTATAAATCCTCTAAACTCCCCAATACTGGTATTTGGTCTCAGCCAGCTGAGCTGCCCACTTAGGGCACTTGGTTTGGTTTCATCCAGTTGAGTTGCCCATTCAGGTCCTACCTGAGTGTATTTCTTTCCTACAAATAAATCCTCGCCTGCTTTTGCTGCCATAAAGTTGTCTCTTGTTTGAATCCATTCCTACAAGCAAGGTAAGAACTGAGGGCACAGAGTACTTATCTCTGGCCAGAGGCGCCCTTGACCACCGCTGACAGCTGGACTCCTGTCTCTCCTAGTCACCAACCTCTCTAGAGCCTAGCCCATTCTCAAGCCTAAATTTGGCATGCTCTGTGTCCCTTCCCTCTACCTCAAATGTGCTCACTCTTTTATTCACCATTCATTTGCTTGTTCATTCATTGGCTCATTTATTCATTTATTGACTCATTCATTCATGCATTTCCTTGATTCCCGTCAATATGCAGGGAAGGTGTAATCTGAAGTAGGCTGGTGATGCTTGACTCGATTTGCAAGGCTCTTTCTAACTAATCTCTTCAGCCTCCATGGCCCCACTCTCTGCTCTGCCTTCTCCTGGTCTTTTCCCAATTCCAGAGGCTACTCTCTCACACAAGCGCCCCTGCCTCGCCCTTCCCCACCCTCACAGGACTCACTGCATCTAATTCGCACACATGGATACACAGCGTGAGGCACTCTGCCATTCCTGCCCCCCTCTACTTGGGTAACCTATCTGCCTTCCGCCCACTTGTGATTTTAGAGAATGTAGCTGGAAGGAGAAGCCTGCTCCTCTAAATTCTTTTCTGGACAAGTAAGCTGGAGGAGTTTGATGTGGACACACACACACACACACACACACACACACACACATACACACACACACACACACACTCCGCTGGTCCTAGTCTCACCAATACCCAGAGGGCTCTTTACTCTTGGATAGGGAAAGGCTGCGCCCGCTCATCGGCACCTCCAGTGCCCCCTCCCCCAGAACCCCTGCCCTCACCCCCACCCGGACAGGGCTGGGCAGGGGAATGCTCCCACGGCGCAGGTGGCTCCACCAAACAAAGCCAGTCAAGCCAGAACCTGCCTCGGTCCTGAGGTGGAGAAGCTGCCCAGACTCCTGGCCCCTATCCCAGAGCTCCCCGGCGCCCCCGGGATCTCACCCAGGTTCCTCAGGTCCCGTCTGCCCTCCCTGGGAACGGCTCTGAGAGCACAATGGGGCCTGCGTCCGGGGACCTTCCTGAGTCCCAAGGTGGAGAGAAGCCACCTCTCTCCCCGCCTCAGGCTCCCAGGCTCCCTGGGCCCTCCCCGGACCCCATTACCTCTCCCAGGACACTGCTCCCAGAGGCCAGGGAGGCCTGTAGCGAGGGTCCGACCTTCCCCAACCCCCAGCTGCACGCATTTGCCCCGTTTCTGTCAGGAAAGGATCGGAGCAGCTGCGGGCAAAGCTCCCAAACACCCTTCCCGGTGGCCCCGCCGCTGGAGAGGAGCCCAGGCAGCTCCTGGCTGGGGAGGGGTCTCGCCACCCCACCCGCTCCTCTGACGGCCACTCCAGTCCCTAATCTTACCAGAATTCTCCATTTGCAAACCAGCCTTTTGGGAGAGTGAATTAACGAAACCTCCCGGCCCAGTCTCTGGCAGGGCCCTCCCTCCTCAGGCCCCTTTACAGCCCCTTCTCCGGGCCTCAAACGCCCCCGACCGCCCAGGACGGGGCTGGGGTGCTCACCTGCCTCCTCGGTTCAACTCCTCTCCAGCGAGGCTCTGGGGCCTGGGCTCTGGCACCGCCAAGCAGCAGCCCTCACTCAGCCCAGCCAGGACTCCTCCCCACCGCACTCCCCAATGGGTCCCACTCCCTCCTTCCCTGCCTGGCGGAGCTGGCTCAGTGGGGAGGTAGTGACTGAGCTCCCTCTTGTCTTGGCCCTGGGGTTGGGCCCTCGTTAAAGGGATACACACCTTTTTTAACACCCCTCCACCCCACCCCAGAAGGAGGGGTGGAAGCTGGCATTCTGTCAACCCCACCCTCCTAGCCCCGCAGGGCCTGACAGAGCCTTCCAGGTGAAGAGAGGAAGGGAAGGACTGTCACCTGCCCTTCTCACCTAGGTCACTGGAGCTCAGGGTCAGGGGCCCCAAGCAGACATGTGCGGGTTGCACTCCAGGCCAGCTTGGCTGGCCTCAGAAACGGCCTTGCCCTTGGGATCTCAGGAGTAACGCCGGCTTGTGTGCACAAGCCAGAAGGCAGGCACCAGGGACCGGACTCCGGCCCCCTGAGCTACCACCTCCAGGCCAGCCCAGCAGGAGCTCTCCTGCCCCCCCCATCCCTGGGACTGCTTTTGTGCAGCAGATGATTCCTCTGGAAATACCCTCTAGCCCAGCCGTGGGCAAACTACGGCCCGTTTGAAATGAATAAAACTATTGAAAAAAAAAAGACCGTACCCTTTTATGGAATGATGTTTACTTTGAATTTATATTAGTTCACACAAACACTCCATCCATGCTTTTGAACCCATTGTGGCCCTCGAGTCAAAAAGTTTGCCCACGGCTGCTCTAGCCCTTCCCCAAGGAACCCAAGGAACCTGGCCAGTTCCACATCCCCGTGAGGAGGCAGCAGCTGAAAAGAGGGGGGACCCATTCACCAACTCTGGCAGTTCACCGGGCACTCACTGTGCCAGGCTCTCTGATAAGTGCTTTACATGAGGCCTCACATTATCCTAACAATCCTCTGAGGGAAGCACTGTTAATATCCCCATTTCACAGATGAGGAAACTGACCCTGAGACTCACACGGAGGCCACCAGCCCCACATCTGCCTTGCTCCTCACCCAGGCTCCATCCGGCAGACCCGGGTTCATGTCCTCTCCTGTCCGAGTGCCAGGCCCTAGCAAAGAGGAGCTCGGCCCTCACAGAGGACCAGGTCTCCCACCTTTGGGGCCTGGCACCGTCCTCAACCCAAATCCCTGGGATAAAGTGGGTCCCTATTCACTTCTACTGACAACCACTGCAGCCACCCCTGGAACATGCTACCCGATGACTCTGCCATTCACCCAACCACCCGGCACCCATGGGCCCGTGGACCTGGGAAGAAGGTATGCAGGCACAAGACATCTTTCACTTTTTCCATTTTATTTTTATTAATCAAGATATACAAAACAGCCATCATTCTTTAAATGCCCAACCACCCAGCTGGTTCTCGCTCCCCAAGGTCACACCCTTCTTAGCCTGCTCCCCCTCCCCACTGCTCTCCCACTTCCCCTGCCCTCGTCCAAGGACAGTCTTGGGAGGAGGCTGGGGCAGAGCTGGAGGCAGGAAGATAAAGCATTGACAGACAGCTCCTTAGGGTTGGGGAAGAGAGTAGGAGGGGTAGGTTCTTAGAGACCTTTTTTAATTCCAAATATCCAGCCCTATTCCCAGTCCCTTTCAAATCATTTCCCAAAGTCCAGCTCCTCTCTGCCCAGCACCCACTACCAAATGGTGTGGCCCTTAACCATGCTGACCCCTCCACACCATCCCTGGCCCCAGCCGGTCCCCTGAGCCTCCCTCTGGTGGGGATCCCTGGACCCATTCTCTCCACAGAGCGAGGGATGAAGTGCAGAGACCCCAGGAGGGGCCGCTATGAAGCTGAACCTGGCAGAGGTGAGGCAGGCGCGGGCTGGGGAACAGTGCGGTGACGGTAAAGAGAGGAGTTTTATTTCCAGGCCCACAGTCTCTAAGGTCCCCTTTCCCCAGCATCCCCCCAAGAATCCCAGGGGAAGGTTCTCAGCTCCCCCGGACAGCCTTCTCCAGCTTCACGCTCTTGGCTGCTTCTCCAATCAGCTCCCAGAAACTTCCAAACTCCAGTTTAGAGTTGTTACAGCTGCCCAGGTTGGCGATTCTATCTTCCAGCCCACAGTTGTTCTGAGAGGAAAGACCACAGCTCAGCAAGCAAGCACCTTCCAATCGTCCCACCCCACCCTGCCCAGGGGCCAAAGCAAGACTGGAGCCTCCCCAGCACTGCCTCAGGGCTGCTAGTGCCAGGGGCTGTGGCTGGGTGGTGGCGCCTTGGAGCATTTGCTTGGGAAGCCAGTGTCCTGCCTGGTGTGGGGTCACCCCCTCAGTACCGGCATAAGGTGAGGCAGCTGCTGGGTCACTAGGTTCTGTAGCTCGGAGGGTGTCAGCGTCTCCTTCCCACCCTCCACCGAGTACTGGTGGAAGTTCTTGATGAGGGTCTCAATGGCCCTCTCCACGTCACTGAATTCCTGGGCATCCTGCGGGTAAGGGACATCACCCACATCAGGGAGGCTCCACCCCACCCTATGACACCCTGCTTTCCCCGGGAACCTAGCCAGGCCAACAGGGCAGAAGACTCTGGAAGGCACACAGGCTCCCGCCCACTCCAGAGCCCAACATCCAGCCCTCCTCACCCCCACTGGCCTCTGCCCTGAGCCACAGGTTGGACAAGGCTTCCTCCCACCACCCACAGCTCCCCCCCCCCCTCCCCAGGCAAGGCAGGTCTCAGCACGTGGCCCAGGCATCCTCTTCCTGGGAGGCCTCCTACTGCATCACCCTGCGTGGGCACCAGAAAGGGGGTTCAGGTCTCAGAGCCAGGGTCTGGAGGGTAGACCACGGCCAAGGCGAGAGGGCAGAGGTCAGTGGGAGAACACAGACCCTCAGGGTAAAGGAGAGGAGTGTGGGAACAGAAAGACAGGCCGGGAATGAATGGGCTCACCTCGGCATTGGCTGACCGACACTGTCCCATGGTGCCTGGTGTGCTTGGTCCTTTGGTGGAGAGTTGTGTAGTCTACAGCCTGCCCCGGAGGAGCCGATGGCTCATGATCTACCTAGAGGTGAGGGGAAATCCCAGCGTTTCTTTTTCAACTACCCCCTTTGGCTCCACCCCAGATACTCTGGCCTCATCTAAGGGGTCAGGGTCCCCACCCAGGCTGCAGGCCAACTCCCAGGCCAACCCATTTAGAGAGAATCCCTTGGACCTCATCTTAGCTTTCCTCCTTCCTCTTCCTCCAAACACCCACTTCTGTTCCAGACACACATACCAGCCTCCAGGGCCTCCCCCCTCCCCCCCCCCACTCCCCCACCCCCCACCCCCGCGCCCCTTTCCCTGGCAGATTAGAGTAGAATAGTCTAAGCATGCCCTCTGGACAGGGGCAGCCCATTTTGGGTGAAAAGCTCTGGATCTCCTTACCTGCTGACACCTCTGAGGCAGGACAGGATGAGCCAGCTAACCTGAGCTCAGCTCTTATACCTGGGGGAAGGGAGGGGAGACAGGGGGAAGGGAAGCGAGGCAGGGGGCTGGGCCTCATCCCTAAGCCACCCAGGCAATTGCAGCTGCCAGGGCTATGAGCCAGCTGTGTGGGCTCCACCCTCCATTGGCCAGAGCTCCAGAGCCCGCCCCATCTCTGCCAGGAAGAGAGAGTCACAGAGGGCTGGGTCTGCTTGCCCCTGGCCCCAGACCAGGAGGCAGGGTCCCTGGAAAAGATAGGGGAAGAGAGGCAGGGGAAGGAGAGGGGGAGGGCTTGGAAGCACTATAGGGTTGAGCTTGGGAGGAAAGACCTGGAGGAGTTGTAGGGCAGGGAAGGGAAGGGGCCCTGAGCTAATAACCAGAAGTAGAGGCTGATGAAAGCAGGGTTTGCGGCCCAGAGGGAATGAGAGACACGTGGGTTGAGAGGTCTTCAGGGACCTCTCTGTACTTTGATGTCACACACACACACACACACACACACACACACACACACGCACCAGGGCCAGTTTGGATCCTGCCCAAATCCCAGACACCGGCTTCCTCAGTCCCAGTAGCAGAGGGATGAAGGAGGCCTGGGTCAGGAAGAAGGAGCCAGAGAGGGGCAGCTGTCCTGCCTTCCCTCGGCTCCCCTCTACCAGCATGCACATGTGCAAGGCCCGAATGAGTTACCTGGCAGCTAATGACCTCTCCAAACTGGTTGGGCTGCCTTCTCCTCCCTCCCTCATGCCTTTCCTACCTCAGTGGCTCCATAGCAACCACACACACACACACACACACACACACACACACAACCACACAGACACACACACACAATCCAGTACCGAGGATGCATCCCAGGGAGCAGATCCAGGGACTCAGCCCAACCCCAAAGGCTCTCCTCACCTGATGGAGAAGGGCAGGGGGTCAGGGCAAGGGTGGGGCCTAGAGTCAAAGCTCCTGGACTCCTTTCCTAAATTCTAAGATCAGAGCATACCTTCTGTAAATAATAATAATATAAATGGAACCACTTTAAAATGGAGTCAGGGTGCCTGGCCAGTGTAGCTCAGAGTCCCATGCACCAGGAGGTCGCTGGTTCGTTTCCAGGTCAGGGCACATGTCGAATTTCCGGCTCCATACCCAGTAGGAGGTGTGCAGGAGGCAGCGGATAGATGTTTCTGTCTCTCCCTCTCCCTTCCTCTCTCTGAAATCTGTAAAAACTTTTTTTTAAATAGAGTCCAGGGTGCCATTCCAGAGGAACTGCCTTGTTTATCTCACTCTTCAAACCTCTTAAAACTGGGCAAAATGACCTTTGGACTGGGCCTAGCAGCACTGTATCCCAAACTGTTTGCAAAGATAACAAGAAAGCAAATAGAAAATTGAACACATTCCTTAGAATTAGCATCCCTATGTTAGCTTACTGCACCTATAGAAATTCCTTCCTTAGCTTATTAACGCCACTAAAAATTCCTTGGGGGAGGGGAACGGAGTGGGCTAGAAGGGGTCAATGGGGGTAAAGGGGGTAAATATATGTAATGCTTTCAACAAAAAAAGATTAAAAATAAATTTCCTTCATCACTCGAGCCAGGTAGTTCAGTTGGTTAGAGCATGTTCCTAATACACCACATTGTGGGTTCAATCCCCTTCAGGGCACATACAAGAATCAACCAATGACTAAATAGATAAATGGAACAACAAATCAATGTTTCTCTCTCCCTTCCTCTCTCCCTCAAATCAACAAAAATAAGTAAATAAATAAATCCTTCCTTCTCTCCACCTGTAATTATTCCCCTTCCCTTTCTCATAAATCCCCCGCACCTCTTAATCAGAACATTATCTGGGTTTCTGCCTAAATCAGTGCTTCCAAAAGAATGATCCTTTTGGGTCTCAAATAAGAGCTTGTTGCCTCACCCTGTCCTTTTATTTTTAGGTGACCGCTCCAATGGCCTCCGAAGGCCCCTTCTAGGCCCCCGCTGTACTTGTGGCCTCGGTGAAAGGCGTCCGTGTGTGTCCCAGTGAGGCCCTTCTAAGGGTGTCTCATTCTGAAAGTTCCTCGGAGAGGCATCACTCTGGAGACCCTCTGACAGTCTCTCAATCTGAGGGCTTCTCCAGAAGTGCCTCAGCCTGCGGTCCCTCCGAGGAACTTTCTGGAGCTCCCTCCTGGGGTCACTCACTGTGGGAGCCCCACTGGAGTACCTCCGACAAATGACCCCTGGCAGTCCCAGTCTGGGGGTCCCTCTCAGTTCGGAGGCACTTAGAAGGTCTCAATCTAGGGCCCTTTCATGGTGCGAGGTAGGAACTGTACATGTGCCTCTGCACTAATAGCTGCCCCAAATGGACACCTGATGGTCGTGCAGTAACAGCCCCTGCAAGTCGGCACCCACTGGGCTGTCCCACCCCTGCCCCCTCTGGTGACGGGCAGTGCAAGCCACATGCCACTCAAGCCAAGGACAGAGAGAGGGGCACCATGGTGCTCTAATGTTCTGCTTCCTGCAGCACCTCCGCCATCATTACCCCGCAGTCCTCCAACCAGAAACTGTGTCCATCCTTCTGTTCCACCCCCGCTCTGGAGGGAGCAGGGAGCGAAGGAGGGAAGGCCCAGCATTCCCAAGCACCCATCCAGCCAATTCATCGGACGCACTGGGATTTCCATCCAGTCCCACCTGTTCATGACTTTATGGCTTAACCTCTCTAAAATCTGTTTCCGCCTCTTTAATACGGGACTTACAAATAGAACCAACCTCAAAGGGCTGTGAGAAGTAACTGAGATAATGCAAGAGGATGTTTAGCAAAGCGCCTGGCATACAGCAAGCCTGTGGGGCGTGGCCACAGTGTTTTGGACAGGTTCAAGCCTTGGACTGAGGAGAGGGCAAAGTCCTTTCATGGCCATGTGCAAGTCCCAGCTTGGAGGGCAGAGCCTTCCCAGCACAATTATAGCCAACAGCTATAGTTATGAGCTTGAACCTATGGTCCGAACACGTGGCCCCAGGTGCCTGAGTGACATGGCTGTGGGTGCTGGCGCTGTCCACCAGAGAGGCAGTGTCCCACCGAGACCCAGCTTTCATTCTCTTGTCTGTCTTTTCTAAGCCTTTCATCGCCCCCACTCAGGGTCACTGAACCAGGCTGAGCTGGCATGAGTATGCCATGGCCGTGCCAGCTCCCCACATATGGCGCCCAACCAGGGGCTGAATTCTGCAACCAGGGACTGAGTTATGAGGAACAGGGCCTGAGTTCGGGCTCCCCACACAAGCCGTCAGCACGTAGTCACGACTATCATCTCCCAAGGACGCAAAGCCCAGGAATAAGAAAAAAGGGAACTAAGACCATGCCCCTGAGCCCTAGGAGGCACCAGTAGAATGAGTCACCTCATCTGGCCCAAAGATCTGTCTCTACCTTTCATATATTCATTCACCAACCATTTATTTGTTGAGCAACCTAACCTGAGCATGAGACCTCGGTGCTAGATGCTGCAGAATATTTGAAGATGAGTAACATTCCTGGTCCTCAAAGAGCCCATAATTTTTGGACCCACCCTCAGGTCAGAGCAGAGCTTTCCCACCCCCTGGTCTCAAGAGAAGAAATCAGGGTGGGCACGAGTAAGAGACATTGGTGTGTTAAGGAGAAGGCTTTATTTGCGGGAGTGGAGTTCTGCCTGGTCCTGCCCATCTTATCCCAGGCAACCGAACTTCTTCTGCGTCTCCTTCTCCTTTCTGATCTCTTTGGCCAGCTCCCCAAGCAGACTCCAGTACTCATCGAACAGGCTCTTTGAGTCCCCTTTCACAGTCAAGCTCTTCATCTTCTCATCCAAGGAGCCCACGTCCTAAGGCGACACCAAAGGGAAGGGTGAGGTTAGAAACAATGGTTCTGGAGAGGGAGAGAGGGAAGAACGGCTAGTTGCCATTCCCTTCCCTCAGGGAGTGTGAGGACCGGGCTCAGACCTTCGAGATGAGGCTACAGCCCCAAGACAGGATTGCCGGGGGGCCCAACTCCAAGGGAGAGGAGCACAGGGAGGTGGGGACTTGATTCATAGTGTTTGCTGGGGTGGAAATACCCCCGCCACAGCAAACTAGGAACCACAGACATGGCGATGAACATAGAGCTGGGAAGAGATGCAGGTGTAGGTGGGTTCTGAACACGACTGCACCAGCCCTGGGATTTGTGCAAGGATCCTCGGGGAGCCCTTGTAGGCATGGACCCACGCTGATCATCCTCAAAGCCTTCTCAGGCCAGCCTCCTCACCCACAGAAAGCTGTGGCTGCTCACTTGCATAAACCGGATGTCTTCTCATATTTCCACTTGAGCCACCAGCCTGGTAGATTGGGGGAATGGCAAAGACACAAGGTGTTTTCCTAGAGGGCCCTTGACTAAGTCTCTCATGACAAGCCTGGGAAATCAAAGGATACTGTAAGCTGGACCGTCATGATCAAAGCATTTGTTGCCAGATAAACAACCACAACCAAAAAGTGGACTGTTTAACAATGCATCCTTGTCAAACCAGAGAAGGGTGCCTCAGGCACAGCTTGATGCTGAATATCTGAATCAATATTTGGATGAAGACAGAGCAGATTTGCCTATTCAATAGATGGCACAAAGCTGATCCGTATAAGAGCTACACAAGACTTTTAAAAAAGCTACTATCATGTTTAATTGCAGAATACTATAAGCATTGCCAATTGAAGGCAAAGATGCCCAGTGTAACACTATATCGGAGGAGAGAAAACATACAATTAGTCAAGAGAAAGAAATAAAAGGTATAATAAGTATTAGGAAAGAAGAGGAAAATTCACTTCTTATTATCTCAGCAATTACATCATTGTACACCTAGAAAAAAAACAAACACAAAAGAATGATAATAGCTAACATTTCCACAGGTGTAAGCACTTAATAGTGCTGACTGTTCCAAGCATTATGATAACACATTACACTCGTTGGCTTCATTTAATCTTCATAATCTGCTGGAATGAAAGGGTCCATGAGCACAGGGACCTTGCCCATCTTGTTCACCGCTGTAATGCCAATCCCGGGAGGATGTCTGGCACGTAGCAGATGCCTGTTCACCACTGTGACCCAAAGCCTAGAACAGCATCAGGACAGGACAGAACACTGACTGAACAAATGCAAGACCAATCCAACCAAAAACATTATTATGAGTCCATTTCACAGACGAGAAATTAAGGCTCTGAAAGCTTAAATAACTAACCAAGGATGACATGCTAGAACCTGCATTTGAACCTAGATTGTCTGACTCAGAGCTTATGTCCTTATCCACTATTCTGTATGTCTACCCTCACCCCCCCAAAAAGACTATTAGAAGTGATAAAGTAATATTTAGGTATATAAATATTAACCAGTTAGAAACTATAATAGACAGATCACATTTAAAATAGTAAAAAATAGCCCTAGCTGGTTTGGCTCAGTGGATAGAGCCTCGGCCTGTAGACCAAAAGGTCCCGGGTTCAATTTCAGTCAAGGGCATGTACCTTGGTTGCAGGCTCCTCCCCGCCCGGGCCCTAGTCAAGCTCCAGCAAGTCGATGTGTTTCTCTCACATCAGTGTTTCTCTCTGTCTTTCCCTCTTTCTTTCATCTCCCTAAAAACCAATGGAAAAATATCATCGGGTGAGGATTAGCCAAAAAAAAAAAAATATATATATATATATATGGAGAGAGAGAGGGAGAGAGAGTAAAAAATAAAATAAAATAAAGCACTTAGCATAAATGTAGAAATCTGTTTAGGTTTTGTGAAGAAAACTGAACTGAAGGATATATGCAACACTGTGATTTATAAAAAATATATATTCGGTCCTTCAGATGACTGATCAAAATATAATTATAATATATACAGCTTGTGGTCTTCCACAGCTCCTGACTCAGAACTCCCAAAACCTTTGGAATATCCTAAGTGTAGAGCATGAGCAAGGTGTCTTGTGTTATGTTAATGAGGCCCTGACACATTAGCAACTAGACCTCAGAACATGTATTGAATATAAAAGAAAATTCGAATAAATATAAAAACATACCTTTCTTTAGAAAGAAAGGCTCAATGGTGTAAACATGTAAATGTTTCCTAAAATTTATTTACATGATCCCAACTAACAATCTACAGAATTCTTTTTTTATTTTTTATTTTTTTAAATCCTCACCCGAGGATATGTTTACTGACTTTTTCATAGAGAGAGGGAGGGAGAGAGAAATATTATCAATGGATTGGTTGCCTCTTCTACTCACCCAACTGGAGATCTAACCTGCAACCTAGGTATGTGCTCTGACTAGGAATCGAACCCGCAACCTTTCCGCATACTGGACTGAGCCACACCAGCCAGGGCTATAGGGTCTTTTTTTACCATGACTAAGTGTTATTAAAATTCTTATTGAAAAATAAACATGTGAGATCCACCAGTAAAAATCTGCATAATACGAGAGAACCAGCCCTCTCTTTCTCTCCCTTCCTCTCTCTAAAAAAATCAATAAAAAACAGCCCATGCTGAGACCGGTTTGGCTCAGTGGATAGAGTGTCGGCCTGCGGACTGGGGGATCCTGGGTTCGATTCTGGTCAAGGGTGTGTGCCTTGGTTGCGGGCACATCCCCAGCGGGGAGTGTGCGGGAGGCGGCTGATCGATGTTTCTCTCTCATCGATGTTTCTAGCTCTCTATCTCTCTCCCTTCCTCTCTGTAAAAAATTAATAAAATATATTTTTAAAAAAAACAGCCCAGCCTTAGTGGCTCAGTAGTTGAACATTGGTTGGATTCGATTTCTGGTCTGGGTACAAGCCTGGGTTAGGGCTTGTTCCCCAGTAGAGGGCGTGCAAGAGGCAGCCAAATCAATGATTCTCATCATTGATGTTTCTATCTCCCTCTTCCTTCCTCTCTAAAATCAATAAAAATCTATTTTTTAAAAAATAATAAATAAGCAACATATTGTTGGTTGAGGATTGAAGAGAGAGAGAAAGCCAACTCTACAGATTATTGTTAGGCATATTCTCTACCATTACCCCCTGCTTGGGGCTCTCACCCTCCCTTCAGTTTTCCCATTATTCTCATTTCAGGTTTTGCTAGACATGACACAGCTTTCAGTTTCCAGTAAACCGCCTCACCCAGTTTCCAGTGGACTGCCTACACCTGGTTCGACTGGTTACTCTAAACTTTACAAGAGACATAAATATCCCGCTCCCCCTATTCTGCCCCACTGACAACCCTGGGTGCATAAGGGAGACAACCAATCAATGTTTCTCTCTCCCTCCCTCCCTCCCTTCCTCTCTCTCTAAAATCAATAAACATAACCTTGGATGAGGATTTTAAAAAATAAAAAAAGACTCAGGAAAAGACCTTTGACCTTCCCCCTAAATGCCTAAAAGAATTTATTTATTTTTTTTTTTTTAATATATTTTATTGATTTTTTACAGAGAGGAAGGGAGAGAGATAGAGAGTCAGAAACATCGATGAGAGAGAAACATCGATCAGCTGCCTCCTGCACATCTCCCACTGGGGATATGCCCGCAACCCAGGTACATGCCCTTGACCGGAATCGAACCCAGGACCCTTCAGTCTGCAGGCCGACGCTCTATCCACTGAGCCAAACCGCTTTCGGCCCTAAAAGAATTTAGATAGAGAACCTGCTCCATAAAGGAACTATCATGATAGATAACTATAGTTTAATATGAATATTGTGTGATAGACAGTGAGGAACCTGGCAAAGCCCATTTGGTAAAAGTCCTCTCTGTGCCCCATTGTTAAAGGTGGCCCCGCAAACATTATTTGCCAAACACTTGCTCTTCTGTCTCAATGGGAATTGCCCTCCTGCCCTTTCAAGTCCCAAATCACAATCCCCGCCCCCCCCTTCTCCTTGCTCCAGAATGGCATATAACCCTCTACTCTTCTAGGGCCCCATTTTCTTATGGAACCCCCATGTATACACATGTATTAAATTTGGTTAGTTTCTCCTCTTAATCTATCGCATGTTAATTTGATTACGATAGCCAGAAGAACATTCATTTTTACTCCCCTACGGAGAAGCAAAATCAGAATGACCGGAGGTAGAAGGCAGAGAAAGGGAGGCTTAAAATTGAGACTTTGGAAGTGGTGCGTTATTTCGGTAATAACAAGATCTGAAGCCTGAGCAGAGGAGTGGAATGCTGAGATGCAAGAAGACAGAATCTTTGGAAGTGAGGCATTCTCAAGAAAAGGAAAGGGCCAAGTGCTAGAGGGGCTGTCTCTGTGGATACTAAGGATAATGACAGTACCAGCAATGAGAATAAAACAATGAGGAAGGAGCTGAAAAGCTCTAAGAAAAAGCAGGTGGTATCTGAGCTTCCAAGGAGCTGGGCATTTAGAAAGAAGAAAAAACGAAGATCCGGAGGCAGCGATGAAAAGCAAAGAGGTCACTCCTGCATTTCCAGGCCCAGAGGAAGCTGGATTTGGAAGAAAAACCACTCGCTATGTGCGATGTGACGAGGCTACAGGAAATGCTGTATTTTCAGGAGAGAATCTAAAGTTTCCTGTGAGAAGAGGAAGGGAAAGGTCTGGGAAATCTAAGGATGTAGGGCAGTGGTCGGCAAACTGCGGCTCTCGAGCCACATGCGGCTCTTTGGCCCCTTGAGTGTGGCTTTTCCACAAAATACCACGTGTGGGCGCGCATGTACAGTGCAATTGAAACTGCGTGGCCCATGCTCAGAAGTCGGTATTTTGTGGAAGAGCCACACTCAAGGGGCCAAAGAGCCGCATGTGGCTCGAGAGCTGCAGTTTGCCGACCACTGATGGAGGGGATTTTGCAAATGATAGACTATGAGTTTCAAAGACCAGTTTGCTTGCTTTTAAACCCATCTTCACACACTTTTATGTGCCCATGACTTTTCAGAAAGAAACTGTTAGCAGCCTGGGGAGGATGTACCAACCCAGTGGCGATGACATTTAAATCCCTCTTCTGTCCAGTGAGGAAAGAAGGAATGACCTTGTCAGGCACGTGATTGAGGGGATTCCCAGAGAGGGTGGGCAGGAAGCACAGTTGCTGAGAGCCTATGAGGACATGAATTGGACTGTGGGGTTTTTTGTTTTTGTTTTTGTTGTTGTCGAGTTTTTTCTAAACCCCTCCCCACAGCTGGGCCTCAGATTCCATCATTGTTAAGTGAGGCGTGTGGACCGTATTTTCTACTGGCCACCAGCTCTGATGGTCTGTGGACCTCCTGGCAGGAGCTTTGGGCCCAGTCCTGTGTGAGGGAAATGGGACCAGAGAGGCACAGAGCAGACACAGGAACCTACAGCATCTTCTGATGGGAGCACAAAGCCCACTAACGCTTCCCCTCACACAGACACAGAGTTGCCTAGTCACACACACACCAGGCAAGATCAGCCAGGACCACTCGCACAAGCAGTCGACTGCACTCCTCTCCACAACACACCTGTGGTCACATGACTGTGCCCAGCAATGCCGTGTCACATATACAGAGTCTCACAGTCACTATCTGCCAAAACCTCAGGCCCAGAGACCCCTACCTACCTTGAGCAGGTGAGGGAACTGCTGAGTGGCCATTTCCTTAAAGTCACTGACGTTGAGGCTGTCCTTCTGGCCCTCGCGCTTTGCAAAGGTGCAGAAGGCATGGGCCAATGTGTCAATGGCTGTCTCCACCTCAGTCAGTGGCTCTGCTGCCATTAGGATCCTGCGGACTATAGCTGATGTCCTCTGGGGGCTGACCTGCTGGGAGGGGAAGGAAAGAGAGAGTCGGGATAGGCCAGAGTGCCCCTGTCCTGGTGGCCACCTCAAGCCTCTGTCTGGACAAGGCATTATGGGGAAGGAAGGAGAAGACAGGGATGGAGCTTGGGCAGGGGAGTGCCTCAGGTCAGGTGCAGGGAAGGATATTCATTTCCAGAAACCCCTTCCTCTCTAGATCTCAGTCCAGGGTCCTTCTGTTTTGTTTGTTTGTTTGTTGTTTAAATATATTTTTATTGACTCCCAAGAGGAAAGGAGTGGTAGAGAGAGAGAGAAACATCAATGACAGAGAATCACTGGTGGGCTGCCTTCTACACGTCCTCTATTGGGGATCGAGCCTGCAACCTGGGCATGTGCCCAGGTCAATATTCGAACCAGGACCTCCTAGTTCATAGGTCAACACTCAACCACTGAGCCACCCCAGGGGTCCTTTTGCAGTGCCTGTGTGTTAAGGACCTCGCTGTGGTGGTCCCTCAGCCTGAACTTTGACCACAGATGTGTTGTGGACAAGAGTGTGTAGTCGACTGCTTGTGCGAGTGGTCCTGGCTGATCTTGCCTGGTGTGTGTGTGACTAGGCAACTCTGTGTCTGTGTGAGGGGAAGCGTTAGTGGGCTTTGTGCTCCCATCAGAAGATGCTGTAGGTTCCTGTGTCTGCTCTGTGCCTCTCTGGCCTCATTTCCCTCACACAGGACTGGACCCAAAGCTCCTGCCAGGAGGTCCATAGGGCATCAGAGCTGGGTGGGCAGGAGAAACTATGGTGCACACGCCTCACTTAACAATGATGGAAACTGAGGTCCAGCTGGAGGAGGCAGGGGGGAGAGAGAAAAAACACAAGAACAACAACACTCCAGCCCACGCCTGCAGTCACAGCATCTCGGGGAGGAGGCTTTCAGGCTGAGGGGAGCCCTGTCAGCCTCCTGACCCCTCTGTGGGGTTCAGTCCCAGGGCTCTTGCTGGAACCTCACCCAACCTCAAAGGGCCAGGAGGCTGCTTGCCTCCAGAGCTTGCTTGTTTGTGCGGGGACCTAGTCATCACCCGCAGGCACTCGGCCTGCCCCTCCCCGCAGAGCAGCCCGGTCTGCAAGCGCCCCGCGCCCCGCTCCGACTGCAGCCACCCAGGAGGGGTTCCGCCCCGCACCCCCAGCCCAGGGGCAGAGGAGGGCTGGGGGACCTGCCCCTCATCCTCTGCCAGCCGCCCCTCCGCTCGCTCCCGGGGCCTGTGGCTGCTTGGCCCCAAGCCTCTTCCAGATCCCCGCCGAGGGCTCCGGGGCGGGGCCTGGGAACCCAGGGAGGAAAAGGCTCCTCGGGCTCCCTCCCGAGTTCGGGGGACACAACTCACCGGGGCGAGTCGCGCAGATGGGGTGCAGCGCGGGCGAGCAGCGGAGCTGAGGTTTATAAGCGCTCAGGCCGGGAGGCCCGCCGCTTCCAAACCCGGAGGACACAAGTTTCCTTGTTGATTCTGGAGCGAGGAGACGCCCACGGCTGCTGCCCCTCCCGCACCGCCGCCCACGCCTGGCCATCTGCCCTGGAGCCCGGCTCTCCCCCAGCCCCGCGCTAGCCCAGCCCACGTGCAGACCCCCTTTTGGCTGGGGTGGGGGGTGGGGTGGGGGGAGAGGACCTGCCTGGAACTGCCTGGCCAGATCCCATTCAGCGTGCAGCTTACGGTCCTGTCCCTCCCAAAACGGGGACCTGAGTCCCACCACACCCCCACGTCTAATCAGGAGTGTGTATTAGGGGGAGAGGGCGTGACTGCAGATTGAAAGAAACAAGGGAGGGCGCTCAGCACTGAGAGGCCCGATCTAAGAAGCCCCCCCTCAGAATGGGGTCTCTCTAAGGACCCTGCAGCCCAGATCCCCTCAGAGAGTCCCAGACTGAGGCCCCACAGACAATGGGATCAGACTGAGACCCATAGAGGGGACCCAGGTTGCAATCTCTCCTGGAGTCTCATCCTGGAACCCCTGGGGGAGCCTTCCAAGACTAAATTATTCAGTGGGCTCCTCCCCTTCCCTGCCTAGCTGGCCACAACCAGGTACTGGGGGGGGGGGCCTAAGGGGGGGCACTCAGTGTCCTTCTCAGGACCTTTCCCACTCCCCTTCCTCCTAGGCTCTGCCTTGGGGCCCAGCAGTGGGGGAGAGGCGACCAAGCCTGGAAAAGAAGACATAGGGCAGCTTGTTCCAGCCCAGAAGACAGAGGGCACCTCTGTCCACTCCTGGCCCCTTGCCCCACTGGGTGTCTATCTGTGAAGGGGTGGAGCCGATGGAGGGGGGTCAGTGGGGAAGGAGGACTGAAGACAGGTCTCCCCACACAGCTCCAGGAGCCACAGTCGCAGCCTTGTCCGTCTGTCTGGAACCTGCTCCTGCCTCAGGCCCAGCTGACAGTAAGTACCCTGCCCGCTCCAACCCTGGCCAGCTGGGGGGAAGGGACCTCAGTCGGGCTCCAAGAGTTTGGGGACGGTGGCATTGTGGTGCACGGAGGGTCTGGGGGGAGTTCGGATGATAGCAGTTTGGGAATCGGGGGAGTCAGGGTTTGGAGGGTCGTGAGAGGAGGCAAATGAAGGGCAGAGGGATATCTGGGAAGTAGGTGAGTGGGTGAGGCAGCCAGTGGGGAGCCCAGCCACTGAGTTTCCAGGAGAGCAGGCCCTCCAACCAGGGAGCCCTCAAGTGCCCTCCCAAGGCTCCCTCCATCTCCCAGCTGCTGGGGAGGCAGCCCACCCTGGGCTCACTTCCAGTGAGATTAGAACTGAGATTAGAACGAGAGCAGATGGAAAAGCTGCTCTGCCACCCCTGCCCAGCCAGCTGCGACCCAGGGCAGCCTGAGAGTGGCAGGGCATAAACCGAGAGGTATCAGGAAGAGGGGGCGCGAGGGAACTACACCCACTCCCAATTCTCCCTGCGTGTCGCCTCCCGTCTCCTCCGCTTTCTCTGCCCAGACCTCCAGACTCCTCTCTCCCCCAGTTCTTTTCTCTTTGTTTTCCCAGGTGCCCCTCCCTGTCAAGGTCCTCTCTGAACAGCCCCTACATAAAATGCCTGGCTGCTCTGCGGGCTCGAGAGCTCCAGGTGCCCCTCCGGGCTGGGGCCTGTAACTGAGCCTCCAGCACTCCTCCCTCACACGCCCCTTATCCCCTCCATCAGCCAGGCTTGGGTTCCATCTCCCCCAGGTCTCTGTGACAACCGCTTCTCATGTCCAGAGTTCAGGTGACACTCACAAGGGCCCCATTGAAGAGCAGGGATGTCATTTGATCAGGGCCTATTGTCCAGCCCCTCAGGCCTGGGGCAGGATGGGGACACCTGATCTGAGATACCTGAGCTGCCCCCTGAGGCTGTGAAGGGGCTGCCTGTCCTAAGACCCAGGGAAAGAGACCCCTGGCTTGGCGATCTCCTCTCCTCAACGGACCCCTTCATTTTTCTCCTCCTCTCTCCCAGCCCCTTAAACTCAGAGGACCTTCCTTACTCGCTCAGCGTTTTATCTCCCCCAATACATGCCAGTCCCCTTCTCCCTGCTGCCACTGTCCCCACATCTACCAGGCTGGGCCTTGGGGTGGGAGTGGCCGGCAGCAGGGACGACATCCCCCCCCCCCCCCCCATACACATGTCTCTCCTCTCCTCTTCCCTGGAAGCTCTGGCTTCAGGGCAAAGGCTCAGACATCCCTCTCTCCCTTCCCACCACTACCCGATGGAAGGGGAGGTAAGAGGAACCAAACTAGAGGTGATGGAGGCTCACCCCAGGGAGCCAAAGTGCCATGTGCAGGTCAGAACAGAGTTGAAAGACCAAAAGAGGCCCCCAGTCTGCTGACAGGAAGCTCAGAGGCAAGGAGACCCTCTCCCCATGAACCTTGGGCCAACCACTCGGGCTGGCACCTTCTCCACCAGGTGTCCAGGGGCATCAGACGGACTCTTTGCCAGGGGTGGGCAGCAGAGAGGAGCCCAGCCCACCACCCCCAACAGCAGAGCTTGGCTGTGCTAGGCAGGCAATGTCCAGGGTAAAAATAGAGCCAGAGGAAGCCTGGCTGGGTCCTGTGACCACCCCTGCCTGCCTGCCTGCCTGCCACACCCTCCTCCGTGTCTGCCCAGGCAGCCGGAGACATTGCGAAGTCCACTGCAGGCCTCTAGAGCCGCTCCCGCCATCCTACCTCCATGCCCCAAACCCCGACTCCCCTGGCTGGCGTCTGGATTGAGAGACACAGAGAACGGTCTGGACTTAGATCTGTTCGGGTTCCCCTACATCAGTGATGGCGAACCTTTTGAGCTCGGCGTGTCAGCATTTTGAAAAACCCTAACTTAACTCTGGGGCCGTGTCACATATAGAAATTTTTTGATATTTGCAACCGTAGTAAAACAAAGGCTTATATTTTTGATATTTATTTTATATATTTAAATGCCATTTAACAAAGAAAAATCAACCAAAAAAATGAGTTCGTGTGTCACCTCTGACACGCGTGTCATTGGTTCGCCATCACTGCCCTACATCATAAAGTCCCAGGGAAAGGCACGTTGTGACGGGGCTCCGATCTCAAGGCTCTTGGGGCTGTGGAACCAGGGTCGGGGTGAGGGCCTGAGCATGGTTCCCAGCTCACTTCCATGGTGGGGGGTGGGTAGGTGAGCTGCGCAATGGGTTCTGAGCTGGAGACGGCGATGGAGACTCTCATCAATGTGTTCCATGCCCACTCGGGCAAGGAGGGGGACAAGTACAAGCTGAACAAGAAGGAGCTGAAAGAGCTGCTGCAGACCGAACTCTCTGGCTTCCTGGACGTAAGCACAGGGTGGAATGGGGGTGGGGGGAGGGTATGGAGTGGGCATCTCCCTGCCATCTCCCCAGCCCAGCCCAGCTCACCCATCTCCTTCCTCTCCTGGTTCAAGTCAAAATACCCTGATTTATTCATCACCGGTGCCAGGCCCTGTGTCAGTACATCAGAAACAAGGCTCACAGTCTAGCAGGGAAAGACTGACACCTGAAAGTAAACCTTGAACACCAGGAAGCACACAGACGCTTAACAGAAGTGGCAGAAAATATTATGGGAGGATATTAACCTGGCTGAAGTGGGGCAGCTTCTCCAAAGAAGTGGCACTGGAGCCATAGATTTCCAGTGGAAGGCTATCAGGGTGAATGCAGACATCTTAGGAGGAGGTATCTGCATGAACAAAAGCCTGGCAGGAAGAATACGCAGCATGCACAGCAGTTTTGACTAGAGTGAAGGATGCAGAAAAATAGGCTAGCTCTGACCAGGCAGCGTCATCCCCAAATGCGAAGGTTGCAGGTTTGATCTTTGGTCGGGGCACGTAGGGGAAGCAACAATAAATGCATAAGTAAGTGAAACAACAAATCGATGTTTCTTTCTCTCTCTCTCTCTCTCATCAATTTAAAAAAAAAAAAAAAGCTAAAGGAGAAGTAAAAAGTGAAACAGCTTTGAGATTTTATTAGACCTGGGTTCCAATTGTGACACTGCCACTTCCTAGCGTGTGACTTTGGACACGTTGTTTAACCACCAGCTGTCCACTTGTTTCTTCTCTAGAATAGGAATAATGAAGCCTGCTTCATACTGTTACGTTAGACAAGGCTCCTAAACTCCAGGTGTAGTGCTTACCCCATTGCAGGCACTCGACTCATACCTGATGTTATCATTACTCTGCCTTGTTGAGGAGCTTATTCTGTGGGCAACAGGAGACTCCGGGTGTCGGTTTTGAGGAGGGCAGCAGAAGAGTCTCATATTTAGATGTAGCTCCCCCTCGTGCTCATCTCTGTCTCCTTCTCCCCAATCAACCACCCCCTTGCCTCTGACTCAGCGCTACAGACATCGCCATACAGTGCTCTCTCTATCTCCTCGATTCGCAGGCCCAGAAGGATGCGGATGCTGTGGACAAAGTGATGAAGGAGCTGGATGAGAACGGAGATGGGGAGGTGGACTTCCAGGAGTACGTGGTGCTGGTGGCTGCCCTCACGGTGGCCTGTAACAACTTCTTCTGGGAGAACAGTTGAGCAGACAGCCCCAGTGGGCCGCGCCCTTCCCCTCTGCCCTGCCATACCTGCCCCTACACCCTGCTTTCCTTCCTCCCCACCTGCCCCTCCCCATAGTCCCACCTTTGCCCACCCTCCAACAAGGGCGCAAGAGTAGTGGGCCAGACCTGCAACTCGTCTTTCATTAAAGGCTTCTCTCTCAACAGCTGCTGTCTGTCTCCTTTGGGCTCTGGACGTGGGTGGGGGAAGTAAAGGTAGCTCACTTCCAACTTGCCTTGTTTGGGGTGGAATCTTATGTAGAGAGAGATCACAGAACCATTGCCTCTTCCTACTTGAGGGAGTCTCAAGGCCCAGGAAGGGAAGGGTTCAAGGTTCCAGCTGGAAGTGAAGGAGATGTTAGCTTCTCAGCTATAAAAGCCAGAAGGAGAATTTCCCTTAAAAGAACATTTAGAGGATCTCCCATGTGCTAGACATCGTGTAGGAACCGGGGATACAGCAGTGAATAAAACAAACACACTCCTAACCCTCACACAGATAAAGTCCAGTAAGGACGCTCGACCATTAACCACATACACAGAAATGCTAGGATCCTGATGGGCGCACATGGGGGTTGAAGAGGGTGGAGGGTTGAAGATGTGTTCATTCATTCATTCATTCATTCATTCATCAAACATTTGAGCATTTTGTGTATCCAGGCATTAGAAAACCCCATTTATGTCTGTATCAAAATCCACATAGATGGCTGATGAGGGGAAGACCTGGAAGGGAGATCAGGGACTCAAAGATTCCACCCAAATAAGGATTTAACAATTTAATAATATTCAGGCCAAGTTGGGGAGGGGAGAAAGTGAAGAGGAAAATATGGAGGGGGGCGGTGACTGGAACAGGATCCAGTAGAGGGTGGCTGGGCGTTCATGGCACTCCACAACTCTCTGGAGAGAGCAAATGATAAGGTGGGGAGAACCAGTGCAAATTAATAAGTTTATTTATTTTTTAAAAATACTTTTATTGATTTCAGAGATGAAGAGAGAGGGATAGAGAGATAGAAACAGCAATGATGGGAGAGAAACATCATCAACCAGGGCACGCGTCCTGACCGGGAATCGAACCCCGTGACCTCCTGGTTCAGGGGCTGGCGCTCAACCACTGAGACACACCGGCCGGGCCCGCATAAAGCATCTTAGACGCTCTGCCTTAGTTTGGGGAAGCGAGCAGACGCGCGAGGAAATACGAACACGATTCCCACGGGGACCAAAACTTCTCGGAGGGGCCCAGATCTCGTACTAACAACCCTGCGGGTTAGAAGAACCTCCAAATGCAAGGCCTTGGCCACGCCCCTCCGCGGGCCAAGCACCGCGAGCTCTCAGAAGGGGGCTTCGCTAAAGCCCCGCCTTCTCTCTACGGCTCCGCCCCGATTCCCGCGCAGGCGTAGCACAAACCTCCCCGCCCCTAGTTGTGCGCAGCTCTGACGTATGACGTAACTGCGTCGACGCCATTTTAGCCGGTCCCACTCCGCACTGGGCGTGGCGGCCATTTTGTTTGGGCACCGAGCGGGAGTTGGTGGCGGCGGTTGCGGTGGCACCGACGAAAGGCAGGAAAGGGCAGGCCGTGTGGGCAGGTGGACCGGCTGAGCCCAGCAGACAGCCAGCCAACAGCGAACTGACCTAGCCGTCTACCACTTACGCATCTAGCCAGCCAAACCAGTTCGCCCGAGCCCCTTCACCATCAACTCAGGTTCGGCCGGCCCCCGGCCCCCCTTCCGCAGCCGTCGTGGCAGCCCCGGGAGGAGCACTGGCGTCCTTTTCCTTCGGTAAGTTTCTGTGGTGAGAAGGATAGGCTCGGGGAGCGGAAGGGCCGGCGAACCGGACGGGGTTGGGATGTGGAAGCCGAGAGGGTGCTGGCGCGTGGGAGCCCGGGGAGGGGCGGGGCCTCGGGGCGCGAGGCGGGGCGGGGCGCGGATTGGAAACTGGCGGCGGGACTGCGGCGAGAGGTTGCGGTTTGATGTGGATAAAAAAGAGAGTTGTTTGGCGGGTGGAGCAAAGTTGGCGGTCTTGCCAGCACTTCGAGATGGTAGGGAGGTGAAATGAGGACTGCGGGGTTTGGGGGGACGCTGGAAAGTCATGGCAGCTTTAAGGTTAAATGTCATCGAGCGCTCTCCGGGCGCTCACGCCCAGGTGAATGCCCGATCGGGAAGCCTGGCCTGCCCCCTCCCCCCACCCCTCCCCCAGGTCCCCAGCCCCTTGCCCAGGCCCCCTCTCGTTCTGGAGTCGATGTCAGTTTGAAACTCGGCCTGCCTGTGTCCTCTCTGCGCCGGTGGTTCTCGGTCGGGTCTGCACGTGGGAAGCGCCGGGTAGCCTTTCTTCCCCTCTCCGGTTGCTGATCCCCAGACCTCGCCACCCGATATCGAGGTTTAATTGGTTTGGGCCCAGGTTCCTGCATATTTTTTTTTTTTTAAAGCTCCTTGCAGCCAAGGTGGTTGAGGACTGCGCTAGATGGAAAGCCAGACTCTTAAACACTCCCTTCAGCTAGGCCTGGGTCCGCGAGGCTTTGGCAGGTATTTTCTGGCCCTTGGCCTTGAAGTGTGCTAGTTTGACATGACTGTCTTAGAAGCTTAAGCACCTGGAATGAGTTTCAGTGTGGTCTTCAGGAGTCTTTGATGCAGGCCTTTTCATTCATTCACTCACTCACTCACGTACTCACTGCTGCCTTGGGCCCCGGTAGAAATGAGGCCCTTGTTGTTTCTGATGTGCTCATTCTGCCTATTGTCCTTTGTAGATCCTCGGGATTTGAAGATGGCTGCACAGTCAGCACCGAAAGTTGTGCTAAAAAGCACCACCAAGATGTCTCTAAATGAGCGGTGAGGCAGCGAACAGCAACTTCAGCTCGTTCATAAGAAAACATTCCTTAAATTGGCCCTGGGGTCCAATGCACAAAAGCCGGTTTTAAAACTAAATACCAACAGAAGGCTACAGACCTCTGTTCTTAGTTGCATCTTATTTATGTGGTACACAGAGCAAATTGGGCAGTTGTTTCAAAACCCCTTACCAGTAGATTTTTATGTTAAGCTGTCTGAAGTATTGATTTGGTGGGATGTATTTTAAAAAGACTCCTCACACCCTCCCTTTTCTTCACATTTTTTTAACATTGACACGGGGATGGTGCAGCTTGGTAGCACGGTACCCTGGCTGCAGTAGGCTTGCTGCCCAGTCCAAGGCCAGCAGTGTTGTGTCTGGCCTGTAAGAGGCGGGTAGCAAGCTTTGAATATGTCCAAAGGCCCTTGAATGCCATTCTTGGGCCTTGTAAGAGGCACTTGCTTTTGCTCCATTTCACTTTCTTTCCATTCTGCTTTTCGTTTGTTTTTGTTCTGGATTCTTTTACAGCTAAGTGTTCTTCTCTTCCATTCCATTAAGCTTATTTTACAGAAATAATAGAGTGTCTTCACAAACTCTTAAAACAGTTGAACTAATCTAACTTTTCCAGAAATAGTTGAAGTAAAAAAAATTTAATCATTTCAGACTAAGAAAATCAAAGATATTAAAAGGCGGTTTCTGTCTATGAGGGCTCTGTTCATTGAGAGCCTTTGGCCAGTGATTTTATTAAGTTGATTTTAGACCACGTATATTTTTGCCTTTTTTGAAGCATATGTGCTCCTTTTCTCTTGGATACACTAATGCTTTGTATTCACATAACTAAGTGGACAAACACATAAGAAAATGTGATGCATTCCTATAACTTACATGGGCGCATTATTTCCATGGGCTTTGAAGGTGCTCTAGTCCTTCCTTATATTTGCCCTTAAAATGCACCCTCAGTTCTCCCAGGGTTTTGACTTTCTTTGTTTGTCTTTGAAGCTACATCTTTTGTCTCGTGTTGTCATCATATCTGCTTACTGCGTGTTTTTCATACCTTTCACCTCTCTAAAAGCCGTTACTTGAGCCCTTGTTATCACTTTTGATTGAATGTGCTGCACTTAGCTGCATTTCTAAGTTTCTGATTCTTGCAAGTTTATGGAAGCAGAGGAGTCTTTAACCCACATCAGCTTTGATCTAAGTGTACCGCTTTACTTAAAAGTTCGTGGGATCTGGAGTTCCTGGTCTAGCAAGCCATGAAAATGCCAATAAATGTTTTATAATAAAGCTTTATTTAAACATCCATTTTGTTCGACCTTGAAGCTTTACTAATATGCTGAAGAACAAACAGCCGATGCCAGTGAATATTCGGGCTTCGATGCAGCAACAGCAGCAGCTAGCCAGTGCCAGAAACAGAAGACTGGCCCAGCAGATGGAAAATAGACCCTCTGTCCAGGCAGCATTAAAGCTTAAGCAGGTGAGAGAATGAGTCTGAACATTCCAGAAGCAGCTGGTGATTTCTGTCAGGCAGTCCACTAAGACTGTCAGGAGTGATACAGGGTGGCTCGGGCCAAAAGCTGAAACTTCTCTGCAAGAAAGAGAAGTTCAGAGAATCCCCATTTTGTCAGGTACCAATAAGTAACTCTTTGTTGTCTTTCTCTTTTTTAGGGTGTTTGCCATCAATGTGGCCTGTTTCTCTGTTATCAATGAGTGCTAATCTCTTGTTTTCTGATCCTTTGCCCTTAAAGTAAATTCACTGGCTTTTTCTACAAAGAAATTTTGGTTTTAGATGACCTTCAAAAAATCCTTTATTCCCTGTTACATGATTTACAAATCAGGGATGTGCTTTCTCCCCTAGTCCAGGGGTCTGAATGGCCTCAGTCGGTGGTTTCAGTGCTAACATATAGAAATAATAGGATGACCCTCATCTCCGCAGCACCTAAATTTTTGTCAGTAAAGTCCAGCAAGAGCACTGAGTAATTTAAAAGTTAATGGGTTTGCTTTCAGATTTCCAGTAAGAGAGAATCCTATTCAGACCTGAAATAAAAACCTGCTCTTTATTATTCATAGACTTTATATGCAAGTCCGGACAGTGGCTGTGGAAGGATATGTCCAAGCTGTGGCTGGGCGTCTGAAGGGCGGTGCCATGCAACTGTAAGGACTAACTGGTAGCACTGCATGGCTGTGCATAAATTCAGCAGTTAAATATAACACCCACCCCCACCCAGAACCATTGGGCTCACTGACCAAAAATAAACAAGGCCTTCTGCTTCAGCTACCTTAAGCCTTGGAGTGACTGTGCTCGTCCCTGACTCAGGAAAGCAGTAAAAGGCACCACCGTTTTCTAGGAGTAAATATAAAAAATGGTTGAAAACAAGTCTCTGACAGATCATTCCAAAGGGTCTTTCAACAAGCTTTAAATATAGGCTATGCAGAAATAGCCTCAGGAGTGGCACTCTCCAATAGAACTCTTACAGTAGTAAAAATGTCCTGTGTGCTCTCCAATACTGTAGTCACTAGCCACAAGGGACTTTTGAACACTTCAAATGTGCTTAGTGCGATTGAGGAGCTTAGTTGGTTGGGGGCAGGGGGTGGGCAGGTGTTTCTTTGTGTTTTTAATTTTATTTACTTGAATTAGCCACATGTGGCTAGTGGCTACCTTAGCATACAGCATAATTCTAGAGTAGAAACTGGGTGATATAGTGGACATCCTTAAGCTTCCTGTCAATGTTAGAGACCAATATTGGTGGCTGGTAAGGCTTGGGAAGGGAGAAGAACTAAGTGCTGTACATTCTCCCTTTAAAACACAGGTCTTGGGAGAGTATTCTCAGGATGCCTGAACAAAACGACATGTAGAATGAAGTCCTGACCTTATAATAGTATGCAGTCAGGAGAGTGATGTCATGGGCTTTTATGATTGGTTATACCTGCTCACGCTAGGTGCATAATGTTCAAAGACTGGCCCTCTGATTAGAAGTAGTTTATGATCTTGTGCTGGAAAGCTAATAATAATAACTCAGACTATATGATTGCAAAAGTCATTGGTAGTCGTTTATGGGTGAAGCCTAAGGATACATAGAATTTATTTTAATTTATATTGACTGATGGCTTTATAGAAAAACAAGTTTGCTGAGGTCTTGATTGTGTTCAAAGCTACAGTTACCTTTTTCTTTGAAGAAATTTAATTCTTTGGTATGTGGTCTTTATAATTTTTCTTCTAGGGACAAATGATTGAAAATCTTTGCCTCTGATGTGTCTTTGTCCTGGAGTGTGGGCCTGCGTTTTGTGATTATAGCTCACCTGTCTTTATTCTGATGCAAATTTGGCCTGTCTCTCTCTGGAGATACATTTGAGTTATATGTTCATTTTGAATTAAAGGTCATTATACTGGTTTAATGGAGCTATTTGCAAGGGTAGACATGGAATTGAGGCTATTTAAGAAATTAAGAAAAGGAGGTTTGACTTTTTGTGTTTATTTACGTCTTAAGGTAAAAAGTGGACCGTCTGGGGATATGTACTCAGGAAAAATGGAACACATTGGCCTCTGAGAAATCAAATGTTGTTCTTAAGTCACAAGAATTCAGATGAATTTTTAATTTAAATTTTGCCCCACCTGGATGAACTTCCTATGGTGTTTGAGTAAACCTTTGAAGACAGTGGTAGTCCTTGGGCAAGTATTAATCAAGAATCAAGTCATATCATTATCAATCTGTGATTTAAAAACAACAGAATCAGGATTTGGAATATAGAGTGTTCTTACTAAAACTTAAGTTTCAAGTAGTGGTGTAAGACTTTTATAGGCAAACTAGCAAGCTAATTTGTTGTAATGCCAATTTCATAGGACCATTCTCAAGCTTCTTAGAAGCTCTGGATCAGAATTTTGCCTTTATGTCATGTTCTGAGGCTTGCTTCTAGTTTAACATTCTTATGACACCCACAGCAGGTTTATCTGCCTCCACATAGTCATCTCACTTGCTTCTTTTTCTCTGCACTTTAAGTTACAAAATCCCACTGGATTGCTTTTTTGATCTCAATCCCTCCAACACCTTTTCTTCCAGAAGAGCTTAAAGCAGCGCCTGGGTAAGAGTAACATCCAGGCACGGTTAGGCCGACCCATAGGGGCCCTGGCCAGGGGAGCGATCGGAGGACGAGGCCTACCCCTAATCCAGAGAGGCTTGCCTAGAGGAGGACTACGTGGGGGACGTGCCACAAGAACCCTACTTAGGGGCGGGATGTCGCTCCGAGGTCAGTGCTGTGTTCCTGATAATTGTCGAGCCCCACCCCCTTTCCTTTTCTCTTGGGCTGCTTATGGACACATTTGTTTAACATCTTTAAGCCTGAATTTGTATTAATATAATTAATAACTTGATATCACATATTTTTAATAGTGCTGCATGTCCTTTTATCAATACCATACCTTTTCTGATAATGTGCAATGGTGAGAGGCTATGACCTGCGTAACAACAGGTAATTCACGTCATCTCCATTCCATTTTAAAACACCCTGCTGCTGCTTGAATCAAAGCACATTCAAGTTCTAGCAATAAGTCAAGTCTTAAGAAATGTATGGGTCTGTTGGCCTATATCTTAACCAGTCATCTCTTTTCCTGGTGCTAGTGAAATACTGTTACATCTATAAAAAAGAAGACAAGTTGACCCATAGCACTTAGCTATATATACATTTGGGGCACTGTTCCCTGTATAGTTCTTGTCCCTACAAGAGTGTATTGAGAACAGGAACCATATCATTTATGTGTAAATTTATCGTAATGTTAGGTACCTATCTGATTATTCAGTAGATACTTATTAAATGTACATACTTCCTAATTACCTTAACTCCTCCCAGCTTCTTCCAAAAAATGAATTTTTGATCAGACTTGTTTAATCTTAATCTGTTCACACTCCATATGCAGCTTTCCCCACCCAGCCTAAAAATTACCTGAATTAACTTATTTAACCCTTACCGCCTTCCTTTGGTTAGAATCTACTTTGTCTCTCTTGGATTTACCTGCATATACATTGTATGCCTCCTCTCTAAGGTCAAAACCTGCTCCGAGGTGGACGAGCCGTAGCTCCCCGAATGGGCTTAAGAAGAGGTGGTGTTCGAGGTCGTGGAGGTCCTGGGAGAGGGGGCCTAGGGCGTGGAGCTATGGGTCGTGGCGGAATCGGTGGTAGAGGTTAGTCAGCTACCAACTTCAGAGAATAGCTCCCTCTTATTTCTCTCCCTTTAAAGCTCAGAGCCACCTTTCTGCACAGCTTCAAGTCGTAGGCAGGCTTATTTGTTTGTCTTGTTTTGTTTTTTGAAACTGGCTTATTTTTCTAAATTCACGTGGTGGTAGTGCAAAAGTCTGTCCTGGGTTTTCTAGGAACTAGTAGGTACATGTTATAGAGCCAGATTGTATGTGCAGTCTTCCAGACTCTTGTGAATTTAAATTGTATTGTTAAGATGACAAAGTGGTCAGTTTGGGGTTTTACCTTTCTCTGTCCCTGCCCCACCACCACACACAACGCACCCCATAACTCAAAACCCCTTTTTTGAGTCTAAAAATCTAAAAGAGGAAGGTGTACAAAAATGAAGCAGAGTTAAAATAAGGATGAGATCTGGAACTGGGTAATGACTCTAAAACCAAGTAAATTCAAGGTAAAGTTTGTGTCTATGGGAAACCAGAGATGACTTTTTGAGTACATTTATTAAAGCTGGGGACCGTGAAACAAGGAAGGGCCTGGGATAGAAGAAGCAACCAAAGGGACCTTGGAGACAGGCTCAAGGGGTTAGCCCAGGACCACATGCTCCCCGGTGGCAAGTCTCTCGGGAGTTGAGGATATGCCCGCCTGTGGAGGAAAGGGAGGGGGTAAAGGTTCCTGCTTGCTCCCAGGAGGTAGAAGGCAAGGATGGTATTGTGTCAGTTAACTGACTGACTCATGTTTGATAACAATCTTACCTTTGAGACTTAGTGATACTTGTCTTGTGACCTCTTGACCCAGATTGGAAGGGTTTTAATGGTGTTGCTGTTAAAATGCCAGATCTCATGGGAATTTTCTGGCTTAAAGTTCAGTGGAAAACTCCCAACATCTGTCGAAGAAAAAGAAAATTTTTACTCTCTTAGCTTAACCCTGTATATATTGGCTTTGGTCCTTTTAAAGTGTGTGGTGGGTCCATAATTTATGACCTTAAAGTTGCCAAGGGATAATAACTGTTAGGAAAGGAAATTTGATAACTAAGGGCTTGTTTTCTTCTCGCCTATTATATGTTGCTTGGCTTATTGAGTGAAGTGCAAGCTAGTTTGGGTTTCAGGATGAAATAGCATGTTTCCAAATTATCTTGACTTGGTTTCTGAGCAACGACACAGGGGTGAGGGAGTCAAAGTCTTAGCTGAGTATGTTTTGTTAAAGTGAATTGAAACCACCTCTCAGATAACCATAATTGTTATAAGTATCTAGAATAGCAGATAAAGTGGCTGAGACTACTCAGGATGTTTTTTCCCATCTCCCCACATTGTTCCTATGTAAAAATAACTCCTCAGTCTCCTGACATAGGGTCAGCTCTTTAGGTCTTTAGGTTTGATAAGTTTGAGGAGAGATGAGCTAATTTTCCAGAAGGATCTCCAATAAAGCTTAATTTGAAAACTGGCTTCATACCTCTGTTGCTCTGTGTCCTTATTACTTTCTCCCTATCTTAATAAATGAGTTTGTCTGTAATGTATTTTAATTATGAGCTTATATAGTAGGTCCCAAAGTTGAGGTAATTTGTTTTAGGAAACATTAAAATTTTTTTAAATTAAATAGCATTTAGAGGTGAGCATATAATAAGGGATTCATTATGTGTGCTTTCCATGTGTTGCTTGCTACCCAGTGTGTTTCCTATTTTTCCAGACTTCTCCTCTTTGCCCTGCCCTTCAGCCTCTCAGCTAGGCCCCACTGCTCTAAGGGGCATTTACTAGAGCACCCGTTAAACCTACTTGTAACTGTCTTTTTTTTCCCTTGGGCCAGGTCGGGGTATGATAGGTCGGGGAAGAGGGGGCTTTGGAGGCCGAGGCCGAGGCCGTGGACGAGGGAGAGGTGCCCTTGCTCGCCCTGTACTGACCAAGGAACAGCTGGACAACCAATTGGATGCATACATGTCGAAAACAAAAGGACACCTGGATGCGGAGTTGGATGCCTACATGGCACAGACAGATCCTGAAACCAATGATTGAAGCCTGCCTTCCCTCCTCTGAGAGACTTGTTAAAAAGTTACCACATCTGTAAATAACCTTGAGATGACAGATGAGAAGAGCCTACCTGACTGATTCTGGAAGGACCTGTCACAATAGACTATGGACTTACTTGCCACCAGTGTGTGCATTTAGTGTGTTCTTTTACTTTTTTGATAACTATTGTATGAAACCCTTTTTCCCTCTGATTTGGGTTTGGTTTCGTTTTGTTGTTTGGGTTGGTTGGTTTGTGTTTTCCTTTTCCCAGACTTCTCTTTGAACATGAATATGTTGGCCTTCTTTCCACCTCTGCCTCCCCTCACCTGCCATATATGCTTTGACTGTCTAACATTTCCTCTGTTCATCTCTCTATTCTCTGAAAGTCCCAGAAAGAATCCATTCAATGCTCCTCCCTGATGCCTAGGTGTCTGTGATGCAGTTCTGTTCTTTATCACTTTAATAGCCACTTAGAAGTGGTTAGAAAACCTGGAGTTCAAAAATGCATTCTGCCACGTTGATATTTTAATATAATAAATTAGGAACATTGGCCTAGCTACAGTGTCACATGACAGGTTATGCATGGTAGCAGCTCTGATTTGATGGAAGTTGCTACCATGTGCATTGATACCACATATGTGAGCTGGTTTGGGTGTGTGCATTATTTCTACCATGGAATAAGATTTATAAACTTGCCTCTTGGCTTTGCATCATGTCCAAAGGGGTGCTATTGAGTTGGCTTACACCTGCAGTGGAGAGGGAAAGGCCATTGGTTAAGCAGATGCGTCAGAAGGGATGGGAGAACTATGGCAGATACCTGCTGGGGAGGGGTCAGAAGATACCCATGTTGAATGTAATACTTAGGTTTATCCCAAACCAGTCTTGAGCTTTTCCATACATTGGCTTTGTTTGACCCTCTTATTTCTCTTGAAGGTTTGTAAGTTCAACCATATTCTGTCAACTGTTCGTTTCAGTAGAATCTTGTATTTATGGTTTATTATAACAAGAAATTGTTCTCTCAAATCCAGCTAGGACTTTTTATTTGTTGTGCTCTTGGAGATGCTATGGCTACTGTAACACTACCTTAATATACCCCTTATAGAGCTGAGTCCTTCATAGTCGTGTTAAAATTCTTGGGAGCTCAGTGGATGGAGTGTCGAACTGCAGACCCACAGGTCTTGGGTTTAATTCCGGTCGAGGACGCGTACCTCAGTTGCAGGCTTCTCCCCGACCCGGGCGTCGGGGGTGTGTGCGGGAGGCAACCAATGTGTGTGTGCTCTCACATCGATATTTCTGTCTTTCGCTCTTCCACTCTCTTTCTGAAAAGTCAATTGAAAAATACCCTCGGATGAGGATTAAAAATAAAAAGATAAATTTTAAAAAATCTTAGGAAAGGGGTATTGTGGCTTTGGGACAGAAAGTGAAGAATCTGTCTGTCCCTGAGTAAGCCTTGCAGAAAGATTAACCACACGAAGTAATGTACTGACCCATTTGGTCCATGCAAAGTTCAAGCAGTATCCTGGAACCCAGCACTGGTTTCCCTTTTTCCCTGCATTGTTTAAGGGAAAAGAATCTAACCACCTCCAGGCAAACCAATTACCATGGAGCTACCTGGTGCCTAAACTGTTGGGTTGTGTTCATTGCATGCTGGGAAGGAAGTTTTGATCAGGAATCCTGTCTGTCTGACCTAAGCTACTTTACTTAACCCCTCGGTGCAGCCAGTGGTTTAGTTAGCTGTGGAAGGGAGAGCTTGAAAAGATCACATGGGGATAGGATTTAACCATGCTGACAGCCAATCTGACCTGGATTCTGAGTGTACTGTAATTCCTCTAAGAATGGATGGAGATGAGGTCTTCAACCCAGATAGGTGTTCATAACCTTTAATTAGAAGGAATAAAAGGTATTTTTACGTGGGTGTGGGTAGGTGTAGGGATATCTCCATTGGAGCCCCCAAGGCCCTGAGGGAGGTGCTGGTCAACAGTGGGCAGCAAACGTCACATCCCTGGTGGCCTTGCATCAGGCACATGCAGGGTTTCTAGGAACCCTTTGGGAAGAGAGAGGAAGGGGGAGCTGCAGGATGAGTGGGCTCCTTACCCTCTTCATATAACCTGGGTGACCTAGGATTTTTCCCCAACCCTCCCCCAAAGTAGTTAGCAACTACATTCCCCTAAAATGACTTTTTACCTAGAACTTTCCCTCAGGATATATATTTCAATCTGGTGACTTTTGAGCCACCTCTGATAATATACCCAAATACTTCCTCTGTAGAGTGAAAGGCATGAAGGGGAACCTAGCGGGGATAGAGGTGAGGGCCACCGTGGAGCCTTTCAACAGCAGTCTTACAGTGCCCCACTTCACCTCCATGCAGCTCACACCTCCCTGCTCATGCCCATCTCCCCTCATTGGGAGTTCTCCCCAGACTTGACAACATTTCCAGGATGAAAACTATGGAAGGAGTCCCGAAGTGGGGAAAGGGGCACAGGATGGCAGCAAGTGCCTCCCATCACCACCCCCTCATCCACTGATGGAATTCCTTTGAGGGGGTTCTCTCAGGACAGAATCCCTGGATGCCTCACCCCCCTGGGCTAAGGAAGAAGTTGGGGCTGGGAAGCGGTCCTCCCAAGGCACTGGGTGTACCTTAGTCGCTCTCTCTTAGGTCAGCCTCTTCTAGCTCAGGCTCCCCCAGCCCAGGGTGCTTCTAATCCCACCACATTCTGACTCATTGTTCTTAGTGCCTATGGTGGCTGTTCAAAAGGATGTGTTTGGGCGGGAGGGCGGGGGGGTGTTAATGGGGGGATAAGAACACATTTGTAATATCTTAACCAATAAATTAAAGATTTAAAAGAAAAAAGATGTGTTCATGTCCTCTACACCCTTGGCACTGGCTCCACTGGGCAGTGCAGGGAGCTGAGCCCAGGTCAGGTCTCATTTCTAAAATCTGAAATCTTTACTACTGTGAAAATGTCGACATGGCCTGGTGTTCAGGGGACCCTGAGGCATCCTGGTGGGGTGGAGGATGGGGGCTTTGAGGGTCCCAGTGGAGCCTAAGCTCCCTTCTCTTTGTGCCTCCTCTATTCCTCCTTCATTCCCAACAGTGGGTACAAGGAATTTCCCTCCAGTCACGGGCTCTCTAGCCCCACCTGCTGCTCCCTGCAGTTCCAGCACCTGAGGCTTGTGTCCCATTTCTGCCACCCTCTGTCCCTATTGAGTGTCCCGGATAGAGTGGGACCAGGAGTCAGCCTGGCTCCTACGTCAGCCTTTTACTCATTCAGCCACCATCCACAGAGGACTTGCCATGCAGACACAAACAAGGCATTATTGTTAGAAGGGCACTGGGAGCACAGAGAAGAGAGTGATAAACTGGATCTTGAAAGTCCTAGGAAAGTTTAACAGACAAGGGAGAATATTTCAAGTAGAGGGAATGACAAATACAAAGGTACCCAGACCTAAAAGAGCATGTTGTATGCCAAGGAAAGTGTGTGTGAGTGGAAACAGGCCCAGGAAGGCTCTGGGAACTGTGATGGCAGCAGCCACCATGGCCCTCTTACCTTGTAGGGCTGGCAGGCCAACAGGCCTGTGACAGCTGAGGCTTCATGAGGCCTCTTTATTTATTTTTATTGATTTTTTTATTTTTTGTAGGGGTCACTGGCCCACCTTTGCTTGAAACTGATGGGTCCAAGATCCAATCATTGAGTTCTGAGAGAGAAACATTGATGTGAGGGGGAAACATGGATTGGCTGCCTCTTGCACGCCTACTACAGGGATTGAGCCCACAACTCAGGCATGTGCCCTGACTGGGAATTAAACAGGCCACTTTGCCCTCGCTGGAATGGCTCAGTGGATAGAGCATCGGCCTGTGGACTGAAGGGTCCCAGGTTTGACTCCAGTCAAGGGCACATGCCCGGATTGCAGGCTCGATCCCCCGTAGGGGGCATGCAGGAGGCAGCCAATGATTCTCTCTCATCACTGATATTTCTCTCTCTCTTCCTCTCCCTTCCTCTCTGAAATCAATAAAAAGATATTAAAAAAAATAAATAAAACGGGACTACCTTTTGGAGTACAGGACAACACTCCAACCAACTGAGCAACACTGGCCAGGGTTCATCAGGCCTCTAAAGGATTTGCTTTGAGGAAAGAGTGAAGATAGAAAATAAAAAATGGAATCACTTTAACTAAGCTGCTAAAATTATCCACACTATGAAGGCTGAGGCATGAGGACTCTATTCTTGTTCTAACTAGCCTGGGGACTTAAACTTTTTGAACTTTCCAGTCCTGTGTCAATGCCTGTAAATACATTTGGACTTCCAGGTAACCTTCTGATTACCTGCCTAAAGGACTCACATATCCATTCAACCTGACATCCATTATATAGACCACCTGACATCTGAGTGATAACCATCCTGGACCAATCCTAAGGCTAAGAATGCTGGACTGATAGTTCACAAAAATGAACTTTTACTCTAAAAACTCAACTTTTCTTTCTTCTTTGGAACACTTGTGGGTTTTTTGCCTAGCAGTGTTCCAACTTTAAGACCGTTTAATAAATCTTTCTTTTATTTCTCCCAAAGCCTCCAGACTCTGAGTTTGACAACTTGATTCTCCATTTAGGCTTGATTAGTTTATTTTATCTTTTAGTGTAAGGTGATTCTTGGCTTAAGATTTAAAAACATCTATGGCCCTAGCCAGTTTGGCTCAGTGGATAGAGCGTTGGCCTGCAGACTGAAGGGTCCCGGGTTCAGTTCTGATCAAGGGCACATGCCTGGGTTGTAAGCTCCATCCCCAGTAGGGTGCGGGCAGGAGGCAGCCGATCACTGATTCTCATCATTGATGTTTCTACCTCTCCCTCTCCCTTCCTCTCTGAAATCAATAAAAATATATTTTAAAAATAAATAAAAACATCTACAGTGTAATATGAGACATAGGAGAAATATATATTTGGTCTTGAACCCTGTTCCTGGCACAGAGCTTCTGAAACCCTAAGAATTTCATGTGATAAGAGCAATAATGGTGTCTTGTTATGTTAAAAAAAAAAAACAAAAAAAAAACACCCGTAGGATGGGGACTGGTTGTCAGTGGAGCCAACCATGTGATTAAAAGATTGGAACTTCCTGCCCCATCCCTCTAGGGAGGTGAGAGGGGCTGGAGGTTGAGTTATGTTAATGATGTGCTTTTGGACCCCATCTAAAGGTTGCCAGGAGAACTAACCTTATGATTAAAGAGTTGGAAATTTCAGTTCCCACACCCTAACCTCCAGGGAGGGGAGAGGGGCTGGAAGTTGAGTTCAAGCACCAATAGCCAATGAATTATTTAATCAGTCATGCCTATGTAATGAAGCTTCTATAAAAACCCAAACACATGGAGATGGGGGAGAGTGGAGCACCTGGAGAGGGCAGGCACCTTTGTGCCCTTTCCCCATACTTTGCTCTCTTCCATCTCTTCCATCTGGCCGTTCCTGAGTTATATCCCTTTCTAATAAACTGGTAATCTTGGAAATAAAATGTTTTGAGTTCTATGAGCTGCTCTAGCAAATTAATGGGACCCTAGAAAGGAGTCATGGAAACCTGATTTATAGCCAATAAACCAGAAGCACAGGTAACAACCTGGACTTCCCATTGGCGTCTGAAATAGGGTGGGGAGGGTCTTACAGGACTGAACCCTCAACCTGTGGAATCTGATGCTCCTGCCTGGTGGGCTGTCCAGGCAGATAGTGTCAGAATTGAGTTGGTGCCCAATAATTGCTTGTTAAAGGTGTTAAAAAAGAAACAACAGTCCAAAATGGAGTCACCCTTGCTAAGCCACAAGTCAAAATTTAACTAATTGCAATGTCAGCTTCTCCCAAACCAGTCAGGAATTACCTGGTCAGCACCAGTGAGGTAATCTGCCTGAGGGAAGGTGACCTTGCCTGAAATAATCCATTATTAAATTTCTTGTTCCAACTCTTTCTGCCTATAAAACCTTCCAATTTGTACAATTCCTGGGAGCACCCTTCTAGTTGCTAAGTGGGATGCTGGTCAATTCATGAGATTTATGAATGGCCTAATAAAGCTAATTATGTCTTCAAATTTACTAGGTTGAATTTTGTTCTTAGGTTTGTCTGTGTGTGTGTGTGTAGAGAGAGAGAGAGAGAAACATTGATTTGTTGTTTCACTTATGCATTTATTGGTTGACTAGAGGCCTAGTGCACGAAATTTGTGCACAGGTAGGGTCCCTAGCGACTGACACTGCCGTTTGGCCAGCCGCCTCTCCTCGCCCCGACCCCCTTGCCCCCCTCCCCACCCCCCGCAGTCCAACTCCAGTGGAGGGGACAATTTGCATATTAGGCTTTTATTATATAGGATTCTTGTACGTGTCCTGACCAGGGATTGAACCCCCAACCTTGGTGTATTGTGACGACAGTCTAACCAACTGAGCTACTTGGCCACGGCTGAATTTTGTTTTTTTATAGAGGTATGGGGGAACACACACATACACATGCACATTGAAATTTGATCCAGGAACCCAAAGGCACAGTGATGAGAGACACACAGTAAAAAGCTATCTGTGAGAGTCTTGGGTGAAACAAGGGCTCCCAAAATTCCTAAAGTTTTATCATTTTGAGTTTAACCAAAAGTATATCCTTTAAAGGAATTTCAGAGGAAAAACCAGGTCAGCAAATAGAGAAGAGAGGAGATGGGGGAGAGCTAGACAAGGAAGATAAAAGAAGAGGACAGACCTCAGCCACCTCACACTTCCCAGTGCTACGGATACCAGAACCCCACCCTCAGCCTCTGACTCCTTTGTGATAAGCAGGAGTCCTAGAGTCTGACCTGATATTGGTCTGACCGAAAAATTCACCCATGGGTGAGGTGGGATGACAGCTCTCCAGGAGCACCACTTGATAAAACACCTGGAATCTCAGACCTCCTGACTTGCCCATCCTACCCCTTCCGCACGCTCATTCCAGGTGTCTGACAGGTGGGGTCAGACCAACCTTGGTACTGGTTCAGCAATCTCGGTACTTGGGTTCTCGCTAGGAAAGAATTCAGAGCAAGACCAAACTGTAAGAGAACATTTCTTGGGTAGATCACAGAGGTAGCAAAAGTAATGGCTAGAAGAAATGGGCTTAGCAAACAGGTTCCAGAGGTAAAGGAAGGGCCCTTGGAGCTTGGGATTTGGGGATGGAGAGAGAGCGGAAGGGAAAGGGAAAGGCTCTCTCCTGGGAGAGAGAGCGTGCTGGGTCCTCCATCCTAAGGGGTTTAAGCGTGGAGATTTTAGGGGAGTGCCAGGGAAATATCCTGATAGAATATTAGCAGTTTGCCAGGTGTGTCCATTCAGGGCTGTGGTCTCCACTGATTGGTTGGACAGCACCAGGACAGGGGGTCATTATTCCATGCAGCTAGTCCTGACGTCAGCGGTGGCTGATTTTGTTGCTTTTCTGGGCCTGGAGCTGAAATACAACTGAGGCCTAGATGTTATCTCTAGAGAGGAAAGGTCAGGGAGTCCTAACCTCATGGACCAAGGATGTGCTAGGGAGGAAAAGTCACCCTACAATTATCCATTGCTAGGCAAATGGGGCTTTCCATCCTGGTGACCTTCTGTACCTGACCCCTTGTCCTTGCTCTGCTCATGTCTGTCTAACTGCCTACAGCACCACCACTACTGCTGCCCTCTTCATTTCTGCCATTGAAGCATTGTAGAGCTCCCCACACAAAGTTCTAGCCTCCCAGAAAGCAGGGTGAACTAGGAAATCCTTGTCCCTGACCTGAACCTAACAAGTTTAACTCTCAGATCTCCCTCACCAGTAGAGCCACCACCAGATACCATTCTGTGCCCACTACCCCCACTACCACAAGAAGGCCCCTCTAATAACCCTGGCTGCCCTCTCTGCCCCATTCAGGGTCCACCGTGGGTGTAGGGGTGCAGCTAACCTGTCAGACAGAGGGTACTGTGTGTGGCTGTATTGCCTGAGCCAGACAGCTGTTCCCACAGCTTCCTCATGGACCTACCCCGCTACCCACCTTCAAATCGCCAGCAAGGAGGGGGCAGGTCAACCTAAGCACCACCCACGGGGTGAGGAGATGGGAGACAGAAGAAGGGGAGTTCTTAGGATCTCCTTAAGCTTTTATGGAAAAGCCAAGAACGGGAAAGCCACTGCAATGTGATAGGGGTGCAAGCTGGGAGGAGGGGGATTTTGTGCTGAATACCTTGTGTCATGATGCCTGGAATTTGAAAAATGTTTAGAGAATGAATGAATAATTGAACCAGCACTGGCTTTCAACCTGTTATCAAACTTCAGGGTTTCTGGAAGACCCTTGCCCAGTCTCCCTCACAGAGCTATCTAAGGAACCAAGGAAAGAAGGATTCTAAAATTCCCTTTCATCTGAATGGTATTTTAGATGCAGAATGACCTGGAGAAGAAAGACTAGAGGCAAGATCAGGAGGCTGTTGCAATGGCTCCCTGAAAGATAAGAGCAAGTCAAGATGATAAGGAGTGGAAAGGAAAACATAAACCAAAAGTCATTTTCTTCAGAGAACCAGCTTCTTTTTAAAAAATAGTTTTAATTGATTTGAGAGAGAGACATCCATTTGTTTTGTTGTTGTTAATCCTCACCCGAGGATATTTTCCCATTGATTTTTAGAGTGGAAAGGAGGGGGATGAGACAGAGAAACATCGATTTTGTTGTTCCACTTATTTATGCATTTGTTGGTTGAGTCTTGTATGTGCCCTCATGGGGGATCAATCAATCAATCCTGCAACCTTGGTGTATTGGGAGGATGCTCCAACCAACTGAGCTACCCAGCCTGGGCTAAAATATTCTTTTCACTGTGGCAAAATACACATTACACAAAATTAAGCACTTTAACCATCTTTTAAAAATTTATTTTAGAGAGGAAGGAAGGCGAAGACAGAGAGGTAGAGAGAAACATCGATGTGAGAGAGATACAGCTAACTGTTGCCTCTGGTATGCTCCTGACGCATTGATGTTTCTCTCTCTCCTCTCTTCCCCTCTAAAAGTCAATGAACGAAAATGAACGAATCCTTGGGTGAGGATTTTTTTTTAAGTGGACTCTCGTAAATTTAGAAGTATAAAACTATACTATGAATGTAACCTGGTTTTCTCATAAATTAGGCTAGGAAGACTATGGCCAACTAGGGATTTAAGAATTAATTTTTCAATAAAAATAAATAAAATAAAAAAGATATTAAGGAAAATAAAAAAAATAATAATAAAAAGAATTTATTTTTCACCTTTGGAGAAAACAAAAAGTATCCGTCTCCCAAATTATTCCTTCCCCAGCTACTGAAGTCTGAAGATTTTGAAAACCCGCCCCTTCAAGGCCCATAAAGAACTACAACTCCCGGAGCATCAAACGCGCCGGCCTCCTCCCCGTCCTGCCGGCTCCAGGGACTCCATTTCCCAGAAGTCCCGGGGGCTGAGCGGGGGCTCGCATGACTCGGGCGCCCCCGCGCGGCGCACTTCGACGGGGCTTCAGTTCCCGGCGGCCCTCGCGGCAGGTTCCGGGATAAGGGTAGTTCATGATGGCGGGAGCTGGTTCCGCCACTGTGTCCGGGGCAGGGACGCCGGTGGCGGGGCCCGCAGGCCGCGACATCTTCGCCGAGGGGCTCCTCGAGTTTCTGCGACCGGCTGTGCAGCAGCTCGACTCTCACGTCCACGCTGTCAGGTGCCCGAGAGGGGAGCTTGGGCGGAGCCTCGCGCTCTCAGTGTTTTGTGTGGGGCGGGGCCAAGAAAGGGCGGAGTCCAGAGGGGTTGCTGCCGGGGCTCTGATGGGCTGAGAATATGGAAAAGCGGAGGCGGCAGAACGGCCTGGGGTGGGCGTGGGCGGCGGCCGGCTGCTCTCAGCGCTTGGGAAATGCGCCGGGGAACAGGTGTCTTGAGTCCCGTTGCTTGACCCTGCAGGTCTTGCATTTCTTTGCAGAGAGAGCCAGGTAGAGCTGCGGGAACAAATCGACAACCTGGCTACCGGTGAGTAAGCATCCCTATGTACTCGGAATCCTTCAGCTTGCTTTCCGAACCTTAGGTTTTGCCACAAAGTCCGTCCTCTGGGCTGAGTTTCCGTCACTTCCTTGCAGCATGGCAACGCTGCCTCAGATTCCGTTAAGTTTCTAGTGACTGTGGTCCTTGTGGTGCAAGAGCGTTTTCCGTCCTACTTTGCCAAAAAACAAGACGTGCGCCAGCAGGTATTAGTTGCACCTTACATTACACCCACAGAGCTGTGCCGTATCAATGAGGATCAGAAAGTGGCCCTGGATCTCGACCCCTATGTAAAGAAGCTACTGAACGCCCGGCGACGAGTTGTCTTGGTCAATAACATTCTGCAGAATGCCCAGGTAAAAGAATTTCCTGCCAGCAGTGACTCTGCTCTGCTTTGTAAGTTCTCAGTGTGTATCTCCACTTTTCAAGGGATGTCTCCCGTCTCCAACTCAACGAAAGTCATTTTGCAAGTCTTTGGGGAAAGGGAGTCGTCAACTAAATTAGTGTCTAGAACTGTTTATTCTTTTTTCTTTCTTTAAATATTTTTATTGATTTCAGAGAGGGCGAGGGATAGAAACATCGATGAGAATCATCGATTGCACCCCAGTGGAGATTGAGCCCACAACCTGAGTATTTGGCCAAGACTGGGAATTGAGCCATGACCTCCTGGCTCATAGGTCGACGCCCAACCACTGAGCCACATCAGCCGGGCTAGAACTGTTTCTTCTCACTACCCAGTGGCTCTTATTTACATTCTTATATACCTTAGGAGACCTACATTGAGATGGAGCAAGCCTAAGATATTTTACATGCCCGGTAACAGTGAGCTCTAAAGCCTTTCACAGAGCAGTTAAGATTACAAATTTGTCTTATAGGAGCGGCTGAGGCGGCTAAACCACAGTGTTGCCAAGGAAACAGCCCGAAGGAGGGCAATGCTGGATTCAGGAGTTTACCCCCCTGGCTCCCCAAGCAAGTAACAGAAGATGGGCCTCAGAATAGCTCAAGTACTATTCCCACCTGCCTCATTTCCTTCAGGACACCCTATTAACCCTGGGACATCAAGGCAATCCTATGGATTGTTTGAAGCACTTAACAGTCGTACCCATTTATGTGGGGGTCCACAGAAACCTGTTCAGGACTCAGGATCCCAAAGGATTTATTCCAGCTCTTCCTTCCAAGAATGAGCTGAGACCTCTACATTTTTTAAAGGTACATACTTAAGTTTCACCTCTACCTTCAAATCTAGTTAACCAGGGAGGGGCTTCTTGTTACATGGCTGGCAAAGTTGGTAGTTGTTGGGGCCTGGGCAGCACACCCTCTACCTGTGACTTCCCATTTTCCTGTTTATGCTTAGGATTTGGAGAGGGCAGGCAGTCACCCATCCACCCTGTTGTAGATTTCACTGGCTTGGACACAGTAGTCTTGCTGGAACCATTTAATTCAATAAATGCTTAAACAAAACTCTAGTTTACTTTGGTATATGGAAAGGTTCCAAGGATCTTTGTACTTTAATAAATTCAAATACAGCTTCAAATTGTGATCTAGCATTCACAATGAAAATACTTGAGTTGCATTTTTTCAATGAAGAGTACAGAAAGCAAAAAGGGTGGCCAGATACCACAGAAATACAAGACCAAGAAAGAGCCCTAGTAGGAAGTACTTTATTTTTCTTAGAAAAAAAAAAAAATTTCCAGGCATGAACAGTTGACATTTCAACAACAAAGTACTGGTTAAGAGAGGTTTCAAGGACCTGGGGATTCTACAATATCATGAAGAAAAGTTGGTAACCTGCTTCACTAGAGATGGGAGACTTCTGGCTACTAAGCAACATAAGAATTCAGTGGGATGACATTTCCTTCCGTGGTTTATTTTTATTTTCTTTCCTGTCTCCCCCAGCCCTCAGAAATGCCACCATATAGAACCCAGTAGCAGTTAGCTCAGGCTCCAGTCTTCCCCTTGGGTAAGAAAGGGTGGAGAGAAGGGAGTCACTCCTGAGTCTCCATGCTTTCCTCCTCCTCTCCTTGAGGTGGTTCTTCTGTATTCTCCTCCTCTTCCTCCCCTTCCTTCTTCTCTGGTGGCTTCTCATAAGCCTTTTCTGAAGGTGTCACTATCACTCCATCCCAGGTAGATATTTCAGAAGCAAGATCTAGAAGAGAAAAAAGGTGTGATTTCAGACACATAGCCCAGCATACAAGTCATGATCTACACAGTGGAAATACGGAGACATCTGAGTAGTGTAGAATTTCTTCGTAGACCACAGAATACCCTAAAGAACCTCCAGCCCAGGGGTCACTCACAGCTGGCATCACCCTCCTGGCCAAGGATCTTCCTAAAGCCACCATGTGAGAGGATCCGGACCAGAGTCTGAGCTGTGTAGCAGACCATGTCCTGGAAGAGAGCAAAGTGAGGATATATAAGCAAATATCAAAACACCTTGTTTGACTAACATTCTCATGAAAACAGAGATGAAGATAACCTTTCAATTTCAAGCCTAAAGTATATGAGAACCCCCATATCCCTGACCCCTAAAGACCACATTCCCTTTGCCTTCAGACCCAGGAGTATTCAATAATGGCGTACAACAGACCATTTCAGGGCTGTCCCAATACCTGCTGTTCCAAAGTCATGACCGTGTGTACTCTGAAGTTGCCACTCTCACAGGGGTCTGTGATACCCATTGACCCTGGCAAGAACAGTCCTGCAGCCAGAATCTGCAAGCAACGCCTGAAACACAGGGAGGTGTTAAAAGAGCAAAAACGACAGTTTACCTCCAGTCCCAAACCCAGAGAAGCATGCTGTACCTGTATGCCACATTGAGGGCCAAAGGCTGTCTGGTGGGGTTGTTCATCACGGCATAGTGCCCCTGGAAAAGAATTAATCTGGTAGGTGTGCCATAAAACAAACTACAACTTTAAGCTATCATGAGGAAAATTGGTTATTAAGGCCAAGTCAACATGTTCACGTTCAGAAAGGATTCTGAAGTGACTGCTCATCTAGTCTGTCCTTTCCGTTATTACATTAGTGAAATGACAGCAATAATAAAAAAGACAAAGGGGCATTAATAACGACTCTTTTACTCTAAAAAAATCTTTATTGGATTACTTGTCCAGCAATAAAAATTTTTTAAGCTTCACCAAACTTCAGATTCTGGTAGATGTCAGAGTATTATTAAATAGGGAAGATCAGGAACAACTGCCCTTTACTTACAAGTAGGTCAAGGATCCAGGGTGTGAGGGGCTCAAAGCCAGGAAAACGAATCCTCAGGTCCTTCAGAAGTCTGATGAGAACTTTAACTCTAAAGGTAGGAGGGATCCAGGCATTAAAAGTAATGACCATGTACTTCCACACCCGAGGTACACAGCTAAAGCTATTTCCAGAACTACACATTCTCTCCTTTCAATTTCAATTTGAATTTTGCTTAACATAAAATTCAGAATCCAGACAGAAGGTCAGAGGAAGTACAGCAGTGCCCTGTACTGTAGTTAGAAGGGTTAGGTTATCTTAGCTCAAATAGTGAGGGGAGAACTCACGTGGACTGAGAAGCATTTTCTTCAAACCAGCGGGCATGTCGGATGGCTGCTAAGGCACTCTGCAACACCTTGATGTCCACTAGAAGCATGACAGGCCAAGATGAAACATTCCTATTATTAAGCAAGCAATTCAACCCCACCACCACAGTTCAGTAACTTGGAAGGACGACAGGATAATATAATTCCTAAACCACACCATGTTTGCCCTGACCAACTAGCTCAGTTAATTGGAGCATCATCCCATGCACCAAAAGGTTGTGGGTTTGCCCTGGCCACATGGCTCAGTTGGTTAGAATGTCACCCCAATACATCAAGGTTGAGGGTTCGATTCCCCGGTCAGGGCACACACAAAAATCAACCAATGAATGCATAAATAAGTAGGACAACAAATAGATGTTTCTCTCTCTCTAAAATCAGTAAATAATTTTTTAAAAAGGGTTCGATTCCCAGACCAGGCACATACCTACATTGCAGGTTTAATTCCCTGTCAGGGTACATACAGAAGGCAACCAATCAATGTTTCCCTCCCCCTTTCCTCTCTCACTAAAAAATCAATAAAAATACATGTACTGAGTGAGGATTCAAAAATAGTAATGAAAATTAATAAACCACTGTTTCTCAGATCAGCAAATCACTTGTCCAAAACTCACTACTTTTCCCCTAGACCAAATCTAGAAGCATATAAGATCCATAACGTTTTCCAAAAGCCTAACCCAACTCCGTAAGTATTTCCATAGTTCTTAGCCCTCAAACTGCTTTCCTGGTCATCCTATATTTGATCATTTCACTAGCAAGTTGGTAAACCTGTCTCCAAATTACAGATGGAGAAAACAAAGTTTGGGAGTAAATTTAAGTTGCAGAAGGTTTTATGTGGAATAGCAACAAGCTCAGCAAACTCAACAGCAACTGTATCCCATCTTTTGAATTTCCTCCAAATTTCCCAGCAATGGAAAAAAAAAGGACTAACAATGGAGTTCTGGATCCAGTTTTCGGAGATTGGGTGGCACTGTTGTAATGAGAATCTTCACTGTAGCATCAGAAGAACTGATCTCAAAACCGGTTTCATTGGTCAGCATGGTCAAAACTAAAAGAAAAGAAAAAATTCAAAAGTTTTAACTCTCAGATTTCCATTAGTGAATTGATAGGTTTTCAAAAGCAGCAAGAGTCCAGAATGAGGATTTAGAATACAGAGGTTTGAAAGTAAAGATCATGTCAACAAAAATAAAATAAAAAAGTAGAGATCAAGAGGATTTTGCACAAGGAAGATCGCGCCCACACTTCCCCAACATAAAGCTCTCCATCACATTTCCTTCTGGCCAGACTTTAACTGTATACTTAGAATGACAGATCTGGCTCTTATGTCCACTAAATACGTGTTCAGCAACAAACTCAAACCTTCAGAAGGATCCTGTGCTCTTAGGCTTTCCACAACTTTGTTCCCTAGGGCAGCAACAGCTTCCACTAAAACGAGAGAAAAGAGAAATTTGGGCTTTAAAGATCCCTACGCCTCAAATCTAACTGCTATGTTGTTTCCATAGCCAGAAAGAGGTATACTCACACGTTGGCAAAATCTTTAGGATGACCACCAGGTCAGCCACATTATGTCCTGTAGTCATTGTTCCCTTTTTATATGATCCAACCTGTCGCACTTCTTCAATTTGCTGTTGGAAAAAAGGATTTCAGAGAGAAAGGAAAAAAAGTGAAAAGACTGCCTAGTTCCTCTCAGAGCTCAGTTACAACACAGCTGCTTATCACCCAGATTTGGAAGTTGCAAAGGTCAAATCATGTCCCAAAACCATTAAGGAAAGCCTGATACATCATGGCTAGCTAAAAGCAGTAATACAAGTCTTGTCCCCAAGATCAGTACCACAAAGGAATTCCATTGTACTTTCCCATGTAGGCATGGCTTTGATGGAAGAATTAAAAAAAAACAGGAGCCAATGTAATTCCCACACGACCAAGGCTGCCCTTTTCCAGGACTAAATCATCAAAAACTCACCACTTCAAATGTCCCTGGAGCCACAATCAAATTGTCAATCACATTGTTTATTTTTGTCACCAGAGAAAGGATAGAGGCCTGAAAAATAGCAGGAAACAAAAACAACCTAAGGTGAAAAATTATAAGCCAACTTCTCAGTTTGAATTATTTCCCCCTAATCCCTTCCATACAAGCTGAATCAATACCAATATAGGGCTTTGAAAACACTGACCCATCTGGCCTTGAATATGCTAGAAGAAAACTTTTTTTTTTTATCTCAAAGATAGGATTCCCCTAATAAAAATATGAACACATACGCAATCTGGCACTCTTCCTCCACCCACCATGAGAAATAAGAACAATTTTAAGAGTAATCCATTTTGCTAGTTTTGTTTTCCATGGTTTCAGTTACCTGCAGTCAACTCTGTTAGGGAAATATTAAATGGAAAATTCCAGAAATAAACAATTCATAAGTTTTAAATTGTGCACCATCCCCCTCAGGACACGAACCACCCCTTTGTCTAGTGTACCCATGCTGTACATGCTACCTGCCCATAGCCCTGTCTGTTATCAGATCCAACTGGAGGTGTCACAGTGCTTCAGTTCAAGTAACCCTTCTAGTGAGCTGCCTAAGGCTATGCCAGTGCCTGTGTCATTCACCTCACTTCATCATGTAGGCAGAGGATCGTATCATCCACATTATCACATGAAAGACAGTGAGCACAGTACAGCAGGAGATTATGAGAGACCATATTCACAAATCTTTTATTACAGTATATTATTATAATTGTTCTATTTTAGAAGTTATAGTTGTTGCTATTAAGCTCTTACTGTGTCTAATTTGTAAATTAAACTTTACCACAGGTATGTATGTATAGGAAAAAAGATAGTATATACAAGGCTCAGTACTATCTGAAGTTTCAGGCAAACAGTGAGGGTCTCAGAACATACACCCCATGTACAAGGCTGGGGGTAGAGGGAGAGGGAGGCTAATATAAACCTGTGAAGTTTAGGCTCTGATAACAGTAACCTCACCAGTAGTTACTCACTTCTCTAGCTTTCTCAGAGAAATCACAGGAAAAAAGCCGAAAGAATATACCTGTTCAGCAGAATTAGGAGCAAGGTCCTGATTTCTTTTCAGCAATGCCTCACTGAAGGAAGATTCATCAGGTGCTGGCTTAACCCGAGGGAAGGCCATTTCACACTAAACCAGAAATAAACAACTATTTATTATTTATCAAAATAATATACAGCCCTGGCTGGTTTGGCTCAGCGGATAGAGCATTGGCCTGCAGACTGAAGGGTCCTGGGTTCAATTCCAGTCAAGGGTACGCCCCGGTATTACTTAAGTCTCCTTTTCCCCCCGGCTGCTCCCACCCCCCAACACATGCCCTCACCAACCAGTTATGCTCATATGCATGCATACAAGCCCCTCAATAAAAAAATATTTTTAAAAAATCATATACAGGGGAGATTACATTTCTGTTCCTACAACAGAAAAAACTGAAAACAAAAAAATCTTAACACTTGTTTTTACTCCTTAAGATGTCCAAACAAGGATACAAACTGGAAGAAACAGCCATAACTTAAGCTCTTGCCACCTTTACGTTAACAGATAAGCCAGAGATACAATAACTATTCAGAACAAAGATTACAAACATGTTACTGCCCATAGTAGCCAAGGAATTAGCTTACCTACCCAGCTTATACTGTTTTTGTATGTAAAGCAACATGCAGCTGATTCAAAACCCCAACTCTATTCCCTAATCCCCTTTCCTCCTGCAACCACCATTTTCACAGGGAGATGCTGGGCTCCAGGAAACTGCAAGTGAAAAGTGGGCAGGCTCCGTGCCTGTCACCGGGGAACAGGGGCAGTGGTACTCACCAAGTAGAAATCAAACGGGATGTGGGGCACAAAGGGCCTGAACCTGAAGCAAGAGAAACAGTCCAAATTACTAACTACCGAAGATGAAGCCGCTTAGCAGGAGAGCTTGTGGCCTCTGAACCACAGCTGCACCTCACAAAAGCGGGTGCCAGGAGTCCGCCCCAGGCTCTTACTGGGGTGAGAGATGCCGGACACTCACCCTCCTCCCGGGCCTCCTCGGGAACCAAAGCGCCCGCCACGACCTCGGCCTCTGTCGCCCCTGGAAACGCATAAAACAAAGAGCCTTCGACTCGTTTCCCCACCAGCTGGCCTATCATGTCAAGCTTGCCGACTCCATCTCCGACCTTTCCTGTGGAAACTAAGCATCCCCGTTCCCACTGGGATTCCTCCCCATTTCAAAAGCCCAACCTCACCCCTGACCTCCTCCATCTGGAGACGTTCATCACAGCCCACACCAGAGGACGACGGGGCCCCACCGCTGAGCCCCTCCAGGGAACACCCCGTCATCCCGGGACTCGCCAGCGCGGCCCCCGGAGAGACTAAAGGCTCTTCTTTCGTCATCGAGAGAGTGGACCATCTCCCGGGCACATCTGGTCAAGCACTTGGAGGATGAATGAGGCCGCGTTCAAGCCTCCTCAGGCCACACGGGGAGACGAGAGGGGTGCTCCTCCTGGGACCCGAGGACCCCCCTCACCCGAACCCCCAGAAACCGGGCTGTGGAACGCTCTACCCCAGGCCTGGGTTTCCCCGCCTCCACGGCCTCCGATCGCCCCCACTCGCCCAGACCGGAGTTCTCAGGGCAGCCCCTCGGCACGCGGTCCTTCCCGGCCCCACGACTCCTCCAGGCCCACCTCCCCAGCGATTTCGACCACATACCCCCACCTTTCCAGACCCCCTCCGTGTCCTCACCTCATGGCGCCCCAGATCCTGAACAATGGAAGCCACACCAACCGCCCCTCTCCTCCGAGCTGCCGCCAGGCGCAGAGGCGGCGTGCCGGTATGCCAACAAGCCACGGCGCGATTGGCTCCCGCCTCGCTCCTCCGCTTATGCCTATTGGTTTGCCGTAGAAAACGGGCTTGTAAACCAATTAAAAATCCCTGCTGCGTCAGGAACTAGCCAATCAGATTAGACTACACCGTAATGACGATTTTTTTTTTTTTTTTACCAGACATTCGACGGCGCTGCGTAAAGAGATTAGGACAGAGATTACGTAGGAAACTTTCTATAGGGATCAGGAGACGCCTGCACTCGCAGAAGCAGAGTGGCGCAGCGGAAGCGTGCTGGGCCCATAACCCAGAGGTCGATGGATCGAAACCATCCTCTGCTAGTAAGACTTTTTTTTTTTCTTTTTCCCTTCACTAGAATAAAGAGAATTTTAACTTTTTCAGTAAAAGTAAACGCCATCCTTCTACTTTTTCCTCCCTGGAAAATTCAATCTTTTGAGGCCGTTTTTGCCATTAGCAAGTGAAATGAGGCAATAGGAAGGGACTTTAAGCAGCAATGGACACTGCTCAGACGAAGCGGCTCTGAGAAAAGGAGGCGTGTGTTGACTGAATCACAGGGTGAGGGACTAGAAGGGAAACTGAGGCAGCTTCGGAAAGAGATTTCAGAGAAAACGAGCAAGGGAAGAAGCAAGGCGAGAAGGACCCGGCCCATCCCCGTGGCAGTTTCCCCGCACTTTTCTTTCCTCATTCTACAAACGGACGGATTTTACCCTTATGCGAGGTTTCACCAGTTACAGATACCGATAGGCTGTATTCGCGTTTAAATCAATCAGATTACTACGTGCTTTGACCCTCCTGTAATACATTTTCTCCCCTGCTTGCCTCCTTTTGCATTGATTAATGTTTATTATTCCCTCCCCGCCTTTGTTAATTGAAAGTTACTCTTCTTCTTCTCTTATATTGGCTACCCTAAAAATTACAACATGCATCCTTGACTTATCTAATACTTTTTTACTTTTCTCATAAAAAATGCAGGAATAATTGGTCATCACTCCCTTCAGAATTATCTGCTATTGCTGTTGTTGTAATTCTTTTAAATACTTTATTGATATATGATTTAGTACAACAAATGCACAGATCTCAAGCCCACAGCTCGATTATTTTTGAGTAATATATTCCGTCTATAGAACCAACTGAGGTGATGTTTTTATCACCTCAGTTTGCTCATACCCCTTTGCCCTGCCACTAAAGGCAATCTCTCTTCTGATTTCTGTGACCATAGATTAGTTTTGTCTGTTCTTGAACTTCAAATAATTGAACTCACACTGTATGTACTCTTTTTTTGCCCCAGCTCCAGTTTTTGCATTTATCAGTAATTTGTCCCTTTTTATTTGAATAGCACTCCATTGAATAATTATACCACAGTTTGTCCTTTCTCCTTTTTAAAAATACATTTTTATTGATTATAGAGAGAGAGAGAGGAAGGGAGAGGGATAGAGAGATAGAAACACTGATCAACCGCCTGCTACAGGGCCCCCACTGTAGATCAAGCCCACAACCTGGGCATATGCCCTGACTGGACACACAGGTGACCTCTTGGTGAATGGGTTGATGCTCAACCACTGAGCCACATAGGAGTGTGTCTGTCCTCTCTCCTTTTGATGAATTCAGGACCTCTAACCAACTGAGTCACAGACAAACACATTTGGGTTGCCATTATAAATAAAACGGCTATGGACATTTTTTTTTTTTTTTTTGCAGAATTCTTGTGGTCAGATGCGTTCACTTCTCTTGGGTAGGTGTAGGTATACATGTGCACACAATTTAATTATCTATATATTTTCAGTCCCACAAGACATTAATGTTTATTAAATTAGTGGTCATTTAGATTTACCATTTTTTAAACTTTATTTGTATTATTGACTAAATTTACCATTTTTTAATTTTTTATTGATGAGAAAGAGAGAGATTTGTTATTCCACCCATTCATGCACCCAGCCAGGGGCTGCGCCCTTGATTGCTTCCTGCAACTCCAATCACTCACCTGGAATAACATTCCTCCTGCTTGAGAATTAGTGTCCCTCTGCTGGCCCCTTTCTTGGTTTTGGTTTGTATTAATACATCTTTATTTCACATGTGTTTTCGAAGGATATTTTTTTCTGGGTATGGCTTCCTAGTTGGGAGTTACTTTCTTTCATCACATTTACAATGTTATTTTACTGTCTACGGCTCCCCCCCCCCCTTTTTTTTTTATAGTAAAGGTGGAAATTTATTGAAGAACAAGTACAGACTCCCAGGTGGGGAGAGAGAGGGAAAGAGTCCCACTGAGTCCCTTTTCCCTACAGTTTATAAAGGCTGCAGATCTTTGTGCCTTGATACCCCCTCTGATTGGCCACTATTCCCTTAGCTTGGTTACTACAGCAACTCCTGAGCTTAAGCCACACATGAAGTTCCCTCCTTCTTCTTGTGGCTTCCCTTTTTACTGTAAAAAAAAAAAAAAAAGTTGTCAATCTAATGGTTTTTCTTTTGAAGGCAATTAATACTCTTTTTTTATGTTTTATTTTATTTTTTCCACTTTTTTATGTTTTAAACATTTTATTTTTAATTTCCTGCAGTTTCATTCTGATGGGTTTAGATATGGATTTTTAAAATCCTATTTGAGGTTTGTTGCACTTGGAATTTGCGGCTTAATGTATTTCATCTACTTTTTAAGATCCTCAGCCATAATCTCTTCACATATTGTTTCTATCCTATTATTTCCCTCTGTCTGGGCTCTAAATAAAGGTGTGTCAGACTTTCTCACAGTATCCTCTATGTCTCTAACCTTCTCTTAGGTTTTTCATCCCTTTTATTGTCATTATGAGAGAGAAAAAAACATAGATTTGTTGTTCCACTCATGGCTGATTTCGTCTTTGTATGTGCCCTGACCAGGATGGAGCCTGCAACCTGCCACAACCTTGGCATACTAGGAAGTCACTCTAATCAACTGAACTACTCAGCCAGGGCTTTCTTCTGTTCTTTCTTTTAAATCACTTATTTGATTCTCAGTGTAGTCTAACTTGCTGTTATACCCATCAATTGGTTCTTAATTTTGGTTTTTGAATATTTGGGGTCAGGATTTTCTACTTCCAGTTTACCCTACTCTTAGGTTTTCCCTAAGAGTGCTGCCTTCCAGGATCATAACCCAAAACAGGATGGTGGTTTACCAGGATTCTCACCTTTGGGGACATTTGGAGTCCAATTTGTCTCACTTGCCCCTCACAGCCCATTTTCTTCCACCGGTTCCCGGTCAGCAAATGACCTCAAGGTAAAAGCAGTCCCACTGCTGACCTCAACTTTGTCTTTCTGCCCTTTCATGCTCTAACACCAATAATTCCTCACACTTGTACTACTTCTTGATCTTTTAAAAAATATTTTTATTGATTTTGAGAGAGAGAGAAGGGAAAAGGAAAAATGGGGGGCTGGAGAGAGGGGGTGGGATATGATGCCTCCTGCACATCCCAGGGATCCAGCCTGCAACCGGGGCATGTACTCTGACTGGAAATTGAACTGACAACCTTGCAGTGCATGGGACGACTCTCAACTTACTGAGCCACACTGTCCAGGGCTTGATTTTTAAAAGCATTTAATCCAACGTTTTTAGTTGTCTTCAGCTTAGAAATTAGACAAATTATTTAATCAAACATTATTGATGGAGGAGCTCAATTATTAAATTAGATATCTAGCCCAGTCATTTCTCCTGAACTCCAGTTCCACTAATCCAATGACCTATTGGACACTTCCATTTAGGTTTCTACAGGCACCTCAGACCTAACAAACTAAAATTGTTAACATCTCCCAAAAACCTGCTTCTTCAGCTTCTCAAAGATGGTTCAGTGTCACCTAGACTTCGGTTATTTGTATATTGTCTTCTCTTCCTGAAGTTTAATTGATTCTACTTACAAAAAAATCTCCCTATACTTAAAAATTTATGCATTAAAAATTTAAGAGGGTAAAAAACAAGGAGAAAGAACTAAAAGAACCAAAAAATTTTTAAGAGAATAGATCTCATGTCAGTGTTCTTTTACTTTTTTTTTTTTTTTTTTTTGCTTAAAAGCTTGGGCTGACCTGGTCCTTACGGGCCCTGCTCTGAGGCTCCTGGGAGCTCAGTCCCCACTCCTGCTCTGACCCCATCTTCCCACAAACCTGGAGCCTGCTGCATTTGCCTGCCCACTGCCCTGCTTGGCACCTACCCCACTGACCTTCCCCAGTATTTCCTCGAGGACTGTGGTCTGGGGGTTGGGGTGGGGCTCTCATGATGACTTGTTTACAGCAGGGTGTGACTCAGTAAAGAGATTTTTTTTCAAAAAAAAAAAAAAAAGCTTGGACTGGGTGTGGTGTCTGCCCTCTGATAGAGGGACAGACACAGAGCTCATGTCAGTGTTCTTAACATACACAAACACAAAAGATACAAGAGCTCTGGCCAGTGTGGCTCAGTTGGTTGGAGGGTTCCCCTGTGCACTGAAGGGTCTTGGGTTCAAGTCCCAGTTAGAGCACATACCCAGGTTGGGGGTTTGATCTCTGGTGGGGAGGCAACCAAATGATTTCTCTCTCTCTGTCTGTAAAATAAATTTTTAAAAAATCCTCAGGTGAGGATTAAAAAAAAAGACACAAGGAAACTTTTGGAGGTGATAGATATATTTGTTACCTAGACATGGTGGCAATATTTTCACAAGTATATACATATGTCCATACTAATCTAATTGTATACATTAAATATATAGTTTATGGTGTATCAATTATACCTCAACAAAACTGTTTTTTAAAAACCTCCCTAGTAAGAAAGTTGAAGTAATGTTAAGCTATGTCCTTCAAGCAATTTTATATTGTCTATGAACTTTCTGTTCTGTGATCTCTACGACAGTTTGCCTGGTAGTGTATGTGGAGGCTAATATTTCATCAAGGAAACTTTCTACATTCGCCAAACTTTTTAAAATAAATTTTTAAGTGGCTTGCTGCATATCAATAAAAAATTGACACATTAAAACAAAACAAAACAAAAATCACCCTGCTGGGCTGGTGTGGCTAATTGGTTGAGCATCAACCCAGGAATCAAGAGGTCACCAGTTTGATTCCCAGTCAGGACACATGCCCAGACTGTAGGCTTGATCCCCAGTAGGGGGCGTGCAGGAGGCAACCAATCAATGATGTTTCTCTCTCATCAATGTTTCTACCTCTCTAAACCTCTTCCTTCCTCGTTTTCTAAAAAATCAATAAAAACATATTTTTAAAAAAATCACCCTGGTTAGTGTGGCTCAGTTGGTTGAGCTTCATCCAGTACACTGAAAGGTCGCTGGTTTCAGGTCACATGCCCAGGTTGTGGGTTCAGTAGCTGGTTGGGGTGCATGCGGGAAGCAACCAATCGATGTTTCTCTCTCTCTCCCTTCCTCTCTCTCTCTAAATCAATAAAAACATATAAAAAATTTTAAATCTCCCAATCTCCCATCTGCCTTTATAGTCTCTGTAGCTCCCCTTATGGGACCAAGACAAGCCTGTCACACAAAAGCTTGCCTAAGTTGCCATGTGCTGCCCTTTCTTGCCTCTCCTCCTCATTCATTCCTACGTGAACACACCTTACATCACAGGTCAGGATTGAAAACATAAACTCCTACTGCAGCCAGTAATGCCAATGAGTGAACAGGGTGGAAAAGAGCCATCATGAACTAAACATCTCAAGGAGGTCATGGATACTGGTTGCAGCTGATTGATCATGGATAGATGCAGGACATATATTATCAGCTCTCCAATATTTCAAGACAAGTCAGAACACCAAACATTCATGTGCCATCTACTGATTTTTTTTTTATTTATTTTAGAGAACGAGGAAGGGAGAGAGAGAGAAAGAGGGGAGCATCAATGTCAGAAAGAAACATCCAACAGTTGCCTCCCGACCCGGGATTAAACCTGAAACCCAGGAATGGAACCTGAGACTCACCCTTCAGTGTCCGGGCAGACCCTACAAGCAAGTGAGTCACATCAGCGATGGCCCATTTTTAAGTTTGGGCTATTAAATAGAGAGAAAATGCAGGCCAAACAAAATGTGCCTGCCATCCTAAGTTGGGCTACGACACCCAATATTTCTAACCATAGAAATATTCAAAATTCTCCTAAAATTCTTTATATAGAAAACATACTTCAGTTTCTGCTCTCTCTACACAGAATACTTTTCTCATCCTTCTACCCTTGTTGAAATATTTCTCCTTGAAGTTTTTCCTGGTCCCAAGGCAGGCAGAAGAATAGTTTTCATCTGGACCTCTGCTTAATTTATCTGTCTCTATATTGTCGTGCTTAACGATGCTACGTTATGACTGTCTGTCCCAAATAGAGCTCTTGAGGTACAGGCTCTCTACCTACTTCTCTTTTTGCCCTTAGCAAAAGGGGTGCCTGCTGCCAGGACGATGCGCCCTGAGATTCTAGCTGGCGCCTAACCCTTATTAGGTCCCCCGCAACTGTTTGCAAGCCTTGGGTCCTGGCCTGGGCGCCGGGTTGGAGAGCTTGGTGGCCCAATACCGTCAATGACGCCCACTGACCACTAGAGGGCAGACTGGTTCTACAGCGATCCGGTCTAGCCGCCCAGCCGTCAAGTAAGGACGCCCAAACCTTCCCCTCCGCTGGTCACTTCCAACACTAGTTCTCGCCGCCACCACGAAACCCATTTTAGCAATCCTTCTCAACACGACACACACAGTTACATTCCCGGAGCGGCCCGGAGGTCACCCCTCTTCCCTCTCCAACCACCCGCACGCTCCCTCCTCGGCCTAATAACCCTTTAGGAACTAAAGAGCTAATTCCGCCCTCCCACCTGCCCCTGTTCTCCGCCGATCCCTTTAACGGGGGTGGAGGGGCGTCCTGGAGGGTCTGGGTCATCAGGACCCTGGGGTTCACCTACTTGAACGTCTTTTCCAGAAACCCCTCACTCCCAGACACACACATCGCACACGCACACCTTCTCCTGCCGAGATCCCGGACCAGCACCTCCTTCCTCCCCAGGCGGAACCCGGGAGGAGGGGAGGGCAGAGGCCCCCGGGGGTCCCACACGCTTCTCCGTTCAGTCCTTCCGCGCGGCCGCCTCTCTGAGCCGGCGGGCGGGCGGGCGTTGGGGGGTCAAGGAGCCGGCAGAGGGACCGGGGGACAGCGCTCAGGCTCTGGGCGCTGGCGAGCCCGCGGCTTGGGGGCGGGGAGGAAGGAGTTAAAGGTCCGGATTGGCTCGGCTGATACCGAGTCTGGGAGGGGAAGAGTCCGGGAGGGAGGGGTAGGAGCTTGGCTCGGGTCCTCCCCTGTCCCCCCCCCGGACAGCCGGAGACTTGGGCCAGCCGGACGCCTCTCCTGGCAGACTCGCTGGGGCCGCGCTCCCGCACGCACAGCGCGCACTCCCCTTTTTCCTCCCTCGTGCCATCTCCTACCTTCTCCCCTGACCCAGCGAGCGCTCCTTCTCTCTCTCTCTCTCTCTCTCTCTCTCTCTCTCTCTCTCTCTCTCTCTCTCTCTCTCACACACACACACACAACTAGCTCCCTCCGGCCCCCTCCGCTCGGGCTCCCCTTCTCGCGCCCACCTGCTCGCAGCGCCCTCCCCGCACCTCGCCGTCGCGGCTGTCCGGGTCCGCCCTCCCGCCCGCCCCGCACCGTGACCGTGACTTAGCCGCTGGAGGGGACGGAGCTCCGCGGGGCGAGCGCCCTCGCCCGCTCCACCGCACTCCCGCCGGGGCGCGCCCTGAGCGCGAGGGGACCGCGGAGGCCATGGTGGGAGCCCCCGCCCGCCGCGGCGCCCGCTGAGGCCATGCCGCGCCCCGGGTGCCCCGCCGGCGCCCGCTCGCGCCTGTGGCTGCTCCCGCCGCTGCTGCTCCTGTGGCTCCGGGGCAGCCACGCGGGCAACTTGACGGTGGCCGTGGTGCTGCCGCTCGCCAACACCTCGTACCCGTGGTCCTGGGCGCGCGTGGGCCCGGCCGTGGAGCTGGCCCTGGCGCGGGTGCAGGCGCGGCCCGACTGGCTGCCCGGCTGGACGGTGCGCACGGTGCTGGGCAGCAGCGAGGACGCGCGGGGCGTCTGCTCCGACACCGCCGCGCCCCTGGCCGCCGTGGACCTCAAGTGGGAGCACGCGCCCGCCGCGTTCCTGGGCCCCGGCTGCGTGTACGCCGCCGCCCCGGTGGGGCGCTTCACCGCGCACTGGCGGGTGCCGCTGCTCACGGCCGGCGCCCCGGCGCTGGGCTTCGGGGCCAAGGACGAGTACGCGCTGACCACGCGCGCCGGGCCCAGCCACGCCAAGCTGGGCGACTTCGTGGCGGCGCTGCACCGACGGCTGGGCTGGGAGCGCCGGGCGCTCGTGCTCTACGCCTACCGGCCGGGCGACGACCAGCCCTGCTTCTTCGTCGTGGAGGGGCTGTACCTGCGGGTCCGCGACCGTCTCAACATCACGGTGGACCACCTGGAGTTCGCCGAGGGCGACCGCGACCACTACGCCAAGCTGCTGCGCACCGTGCAGCGCAAGGGCCGAGGTGAGAGGCGCACGGGGCCCAGAGCCCCTCGAACCCCCGGGAGGTTCCTGGACGTCCTGTTTCTTCCTCCTCCATCTCCTCCTCCTCCTCCTCCTCCTCCTCCTCCTCACGTTCCTGTCTCAGCCTCCCCGGCCTTTTCCAGCTCTGAGTTCCCATTTCCTTCTCCTTTTCCAGCCCCTTCTCTTCCCGGTCCCGTGGCCCTCTCCCTTCCCACCTACCCCACTCCCCCACCTCCTTCCTGCCCTCCAGCTCCTAGCGAGTTCACGGCGGGAAGGGGTGCCTGCTGCCACCCTGACACGCAGTAGGTTCCTGGCTTAGTTCCCATCCCTTTTCTCTCGCCCATTTTCTCTCTTCCCAACAGCCTGGCTCCTTCCTCCATCTTCTCCTCCCATTGCTCCCACACACCAGCTCCTCTCCAGGCCCCTCTCCAGCTGGCCTTCCTCTCCTTCCGCCCCCCCTCCTGACCGACCTCCCCCCCTCTGCTCCCTTCTCCCTCCCACCTCCACCTCCTGCCCTTCTCCATCTTTCTCCCGCCACAGCCTGTACCGAGGCAGGAGGTCCACCCAACCTACCACAGGGTCTCTGAACGACCCCCTGGGTGCCCCAGCTTCCCTACCTGGAGAGTCTCCCCCTCCCCAACACCTGGGCTTTTCTCTCTGACCCTCCTCCTTCCCCCCAGTCATCTACATCTGCAGCTCCCCGGATGTCTTCAGAACCCTGATGCTTCTGGCCCTGGAAGCTGGCCTCAGTGGGGAGGACTATGCTTTCTTCCACCTGGATCTCTTCGGGCAAAGCCTGCAAGGTGCACAGGGCCTTGGTTCCCGCAGGCCCTGGGAGCGCGGGGATGGACAGGATGTCAGTGCCCACCGGGCCTTTCAGGTGAGTGCCAGGGGGTGGGACTCTCAACTGGTGACACGTAGTTTCTGGGCACTGGGTCCTGCATTATCTGAAATGATTCTAGAGAAGAAGTTCTTTCTTTCTTTTTAAAATATATTTTATTGATTTCAGAGAGGAAGGGGGAGAGAGATAGAAACATCAATGATGAGAGAGAGTCATTGACCAGCTGCCTCCTGCACGCCCCCTACTGGGGATTGAGCCCACAACCTGGGCATGTGCCCTGACCCGGAATCAAACCTGGGAGACTTCAGTGGGCAGGCCCACGCTCTATCCCAGCGGTTCTCAACCTGTGGGTCGAACGACCCTTTCACAGGAGTCGCCTAAGACCATCCTGCATATCAGATGTTTACATTAGATTTATAACAGCAGCAACATTACAGTTATGAAGTAGCAATGAAAATAATTTTATGGTTGGGTCACAACATGAGGAACTGTATTTAAAGGGCCAGAAGGTTGAGAACCACTGCTCTATCCACTGAGCCAAACCGGCCAGGGCAGAAAAGGAATTCTTGATGCTCACAGGGAGTTAGGTGACGGAGCGCAGGGGCCTGGGTCTAGAGGTGTATGGAGGGACAGGGGGCTCAGAGCTGGAGGGTAAAAGGATGTGTGCGTAGGCTTGAGGTGGAAGGATGTCCAAGTCCCGCAGACTCACTGGACTGGGAGAAGCCCTCCCTTTGGGTCCCCTGCTTTGGAGCAGTCAGCACCTCACCCAGGATATGGGGTCCAGTTTGACCTTAAGCTGAGCAGAGATGCAGCTCTGGGAGGTGGGTCCCAGGCTACTGGGAAGGTGGATCAGCTCCCAGCTCACCCCTCTCCACTGACCCCTTCCTCAGGCTGCCAAAATCATTACGTACAAAGAGCCAGATAACCCTGAGTACGCGGAATTCCTGCAGCAGCTGAAGCACTTGGCTCATGAGCAGTTCAACTTCACCCTGGAGGACGGCCTGGTAGGACGGGGCCCTGGGACCCTCCACTGTGGACCTCCAGCCCCCCCTCCATGGCCCCCTGCCAGTCTCCACCCTGTCCTCTCAGCCATCCCAGGATCCCCAGGCCTCCCCTTCGTTCCCTGCCCCTTGTTTCTGTATCTCTGGGGGTTGGGAGGTGGCGCTGACCAGTTCAACCTCCGAATCTCAGGTCCTCACAGTCAAAGGGGAGTGATCTGTCCTGCCCCCCCTGCCCAGGGGCATGCGAAGCGGTGGTCTATGCAGAGGCATCTTATCCATAGCAAAACCTTGCTGTCCTGTGGGGATGTTTTCTCCCATCCCTTCCCAGCTCCCAGCACTCCCAGTGCCTCCCCCCAGCACCCACTGTGTGCCCTCCACATCCCACCCAGTGAGGCTCCGCTGTCCCCGCAGGTGAACACCATCCCCGCGTCCTTCCACGACGGGCTCCTGCTCTTCGTCCAGGCGGTGACAGAGACCCTGGCCCATGGGGGAGCCGTCACCGACGGGGAGGGCATCACCCAGCGGATGTGGAACCGGAGCTTCCAAGGTCAGGGCCTGGAGGTGGCGAGAACGGCCTGCCTGGGACTGCGCCGGGCGGGAGGCCGTGGGGAGCCGCTAGTCCTGCCGCACGGCAGTCCCTCGCCCCCGCCAGTCTCCCACAGCTTCCTGTAGGCCCTCCTGCCCTCCTGCCCTCTCTCCCGAGCTCCATCAAGAAATCCTTCTGAGTATCCAGCGCCCATCAGTCCTGTGGCTGAAGCGTCTGTCCCTTTTATTATCATTCCGTATGTGTGTGTGTGTGTGTGTGTGTGTGTGTGTGTGTGTGTTTGGAGGGCAAGGCAGAGACAATCAAGGGATCAGATGAGGTGTGTGTGCATGTGGGGGGGGGGTCCCTGAACTTTCTTCCACTCCCTCAAAACACAGCCATCTTCCTCCACGCCCCCAGGTGTGACAGGACACCTGAAAATCGACAGCAATGGAGACCGAGAGACTGACTTCTCCCTCTGGGATATGGATCCTGAGACTAGTGCCTTTCGGGTAAGGCTGTGCCCGAAGACAATGCCAACTGAGAAAGACACCTCACCCCTCTTCTCCCGGCCTTCCCCGCCTCCCCCCCCCCCCCGCCCCCCAGCCCTGGCAGGGCATCTGTCTACTCTGAAGTTACCTACTATGCTTGTCACTGATGGAGAGCCCTGGATTAAAGCTCTAGTGGGGGGATCAACCAGAATGATAGGGACTCACAGGCATTACCCTTGGGGAACCCCATGTCTGAGGAGGGAGCACAGCCCTGCCCTCAGGAAGTCCAGTGTCTCCTAAGGTCACAGAACCCCTCCCACAGAGACGGGCAGCTCAGAGCCAAGGTGAACACACACTGTGTTTGTTATTCCACTCTAATGACCTGGGGCACAGGTGTGGGGTCTCTGTGTCACTCACAGTAGGGGTTTGATACAGGGTTGACATCCCAGTTAAAGGGCCTGGAAGCAGAGATGGGGTAGGTGGGAGGCAGGACTACCCTACAGGACAGGAGGTCTTGCCCGCTCACCGTGCCTGCCCCCCCCCCCCCCATAGGTCGTCCTGAACTTCAACGGGACTTCCCAGGAGCTGGTGGCTGTGGCAGGGCGCACACTGCACTGGCCCCTAGGATACCCGCCTCCTGACATCCCCAAGTGCGGCTTTGACAACGAGGACCCCGCCTGCAACCAAGGTGCCTGCCCCTTGCCATCCAGATCTCCATTCTGAGACACTGCTCCCCTCCCCCCACACTGAGAGTTTTCTGGAAAGACTCCTGCCTTTTCCTTCCTTCATCCATCATCCGAGTGCACTGGCTGACCGTTAGAAGGCACTCCTCCTGCTGTCTAACCGAACTCTTTCTTGCTGCAACTCGCACTCTCTCCCACAGCCCACTTTTCCACCCTGGAGGTGCTGGCACTGGTAGGCAGCCTCTCTCTGCTCAGCATCCTGATCGTCTCCATCTTCATATACAGGTGAGCCTTGGGGTGAGGGTGGTGAGTGAGGCTGGGAGACCCGGAGAACCAGCCAGACTCGGGGGAGGCGGCAAGGATGCAGAGGGAAGGCAGGAAGGGTGCGGGCACAGCAGGGGAAGGCCGCTGGAGAAAAGAGACTAAAAGGCCTTAGGACACAAGGAAGAAGGGAGGAAACGGGTAGGGGTAGGAGTGCCCAGGGAGAGGGAGGTGATCCCAGACAGCAGGGGGGTGGGGGATGGAGTGGCCTCAGAAAGGCCTGGATCTTGGCCCAGGGGCCGGTTTGTCCCCCCTGCTCTTGCTGACGGGATGGAAGCAGTGGTTCGGACCCTTTGGGATCGGGCCCTGCTAGCAGGGCAGGCCGATGAGCCCTGTGCCTGCCTTCCAGTGGAGAAGTTAAGGATAGAGGGAGGGGAGAAAATCGGTGCTGGCTGATCACGTACTATGTAGAGACCCTCCCACACAACATCTCTTTTCATTCTTTGTTTTTTTTAAAATATATTTTATTGATTTTTTACAGAGAGGAAGGGAGAGGAATAGAGAGTTAGAAACATTGATGAGAGAGAAACATTGACCAGCTGCCTCCTGCACACTCCCCCACTGGGTATGCGCCCGCAACCAAGGCACATGCCCTTGACCGCAATCGAACCTGGGACCCTTGAGTCCGCAGGCCAATGCTCTATCCACTGAGCCAAACCGGTCAGGGCTCTTTTCATTCTTATAAATGTTAGGTTAGGTGGCTCAGGAGGCGGCGCAAGAAATAGAGTCCAGTGAATCAGAAAAGAAAGGAAAGGAAAAGGTTTATTCTGCGTCCCCGGGAGACCCACGTACCCCCAGGACAGGGCACGTGGATTCACCACGCCTTCTCCACCGCCTCCTGAGCCACCTAACCTAACAATAACAATGCTTTTGAAACAAATATCGAGGTTCCCCGTTTCCAAATGAGGACATTTGGACATGAAGACGTGAGACTCAAAGAAATAAAGTGACTGCCCCAAGTTCCCGGTGAGGCAGAAATTCACCCACACCTCCCGGCTTTCAGCCAGGGGCCATCCTGAGACCGGCCTCCAGAGCAGTGGGGCTGCTCTCGGCTCGGCTCAGGCAGTGGTGCCAGGGCTCTGGGAAGGGGGTATGGGTCAGAGCCTCCCCACGCGGGGTCAGGGGCTCAGAGGCCAGTGTCATGCCGCAGGAAGATGCAGCTGGAGAAGGAACTGGCCTCAGAGCTGTGGCGGGTGCGTTGGGAGGACTTGCAGCCCAGCAGCCTGGAGAGGCACCTCCGGAGTGCGGGCAGCCGGCTGACCTTGAGTGGGGTAAGAACGCTGGTATTGGGGGGGACTTGAGGGACAGCTGGGGATGGGGTGGGGGGAGGGCAGTGCCTGATGGGTCAGGGAGAGAGCAGGGTTCCAACCCCAGCTGTCTTCACTGTGTGACCTTGGGCAGGTCACGCCCCTCTCTGAGACGCTCAGATAGTGGTTACATCTAAGAGCCTCCGGTAGAGGCTTCTTCAAAGGTTGGAGATAGTCTATGTGACAGTACATTAAAGGGAAAAAGCAAGTGAGGGGCGGGTGTCATGATGTGGAAGGAGGCAGTGAAGACCAAGCTCAAGCCATTAGTAGGGAGAGCGGGGCCCATGGTGGGGCCCACGGGCTGACCGTCCCTCCTGCTCTCCCTCCCTTCAGAGAGGCTCCAATTACGGCTCCCTCCTCACCACAGAGGGCCAGTTCCAGGTCTTTGCCAAGACGGTGTATTATAAGGTGGGCCTGGGGCCTGGGGCCTGGGGCAGGCTGCTCTCTGACAGGACAGGGAGGGCCCGGGAGGCATGGTGGGCTGTGAGGAGCAGCTGCAGGTCCCATCTCCTCACAGTGACAGTCTCCATTCCTTGCCCAGGGCAACCTCGTGGCTGTGAAAAGTGTGAACCGTAAACGCATTGAGCTGACAAGAAAAGTCCTGTTTGAGCTGAAGCATGTAATGTAGGGGAGTGAGGCAGTGGCCTGCGGGAGCACCCCAGGGGGACAGGGGAGGTTGGCCAACAGCACTGCTTATGGAGGGACCTCAGGGTCGTCTGTAGCCCCAGGAGGGGCCCTGGCATGTTGCCCGTGGGAGGAGGGCGTCATGGATGGGGAAAGGACACCTGGACATGTCCTGGAGGAAGGTCCTCGAGGGGCCATACTTGACGCCCTGGGCGGGTGGAGGGCTTGGGAGGCAGGGGGAGTGGGGAGCAGATGTGGAGGGATGGTGGGCCACAGAACACGGGTGGGAATCACCAGGGAAGGCCCTAGAATGTCTGGAGAATAAATACAGAGTTAAGAAGAGTGAGTGGTCCTTGAGGGTGGGGGACAGCTTGAGGAGTGAGGTCTCTGTCAGGCTCCTGATGCTGGCTCCCACCTACAGATGCGGGATATACAGAATGACCACCTGACCAGGTTTGTGGGTGCCTGCACCGATCCCCCCAACATCTGTATCCTCACTGAGTACTGCCCCCGTGGAAGCTTGCAGGTGAGGGGACCAAGGGGAGTCAGGAAACCTGGGTCTAGCCCTGGCTCTAGCCCCGGGCAGGCCCTCTCTCTTTCTGACCTTTATTTGCCCCATCTGTAAAATGGGACGGGGGTGGGGGTGGGGGGGGGCGGGGAAGGGCAGTGGCACCAAAGTAAATACAAAGTTTCTCCTGTTCTGCCACTTGACGGCAGTAGGGCCCCTGCACTCCTCTCCGGGGGAGTCTGCAGGCCACAGGGCTGACTCTCACTGCCCAGTAGGACATTCTGGAAAATGAGAGCATCACCCTGGACTGGATGTTCCGGTACTCTCTCACCAATGACATCGTCAAGGTAGGTCCCGGAGAGCCCATTGGACGTGGGGGAGGCGTGCTTCTCTGGCCGGGGTTGTAAGTCCCCCTCATACCCCAGACCCCTGCCTCCTCGTTCTCCAGGGCATGCAGTTCCTGCACAGTGGGGCCATCTGCTCCCACGGGAACCTCAAGTCATCCAACTGTGTGGTAGACGGTCGATTTGTGCTCAAGATCACTGACTATGGGCTCGAGAGCTTCAGGGACCCAGAGCCTGACCAAGGACACACCCTCTACGCCAGTGAGCTCAGACCCACGCTGTCCCCAATCCTGACTGAAGGCCAGCCCAGCAGGGAGGCTGTGCCTGGTCTCGGATGGGCCTGAGCACGCACGCCTCTCCTGACTCTTGCTCAGCTCATTCACCAGTAGAACGAGCGAGGAGTCCGACGAAGTCTCCAGGCCTCGTCTAGCTCTAGCACTCGTTTGGTGTCTCCAAATCCGTCCCAGACCAACCTTCTAGCTCTAGCCTTGTTTCCCTTTAGCTTTGGGCCCTTCACCCTGTGACTCCTGCCCTCTGACCCGCAGAAAAGCTGTGGACAGCCCCCGAGCTCCTGCGAATGGCCTCACCCCCCGTCCGGGGCTCCCAAGCCGGTGACATCTACAGCTTTGGGATCATCCTTCAGGAGATTGCCCTGAGAAGCGGCGTATTCCACGTGGAAGGTTTGGACCTCAGCCCCAAAGGTAAGAGGACATGCCGTCCCCTAGCCCTGCCTCAGTCTCTACTTACCTCAGCCCCAGAGAGAGACGCCTGGAAATGCCACCACATCTTCCTCCTGCAAAGCCCAGCCACCACCCGTTGCTCCATTGTTGCCCGTGACCCTGAGGCATGACTGCCCCAAGCCCGGGTCCTGGCCTTCCCCACCCCATCTCTCAACAGGCCCTTGGCTGGCCCAGCCACTGAGCCCCTTTCTCCCCACCACACAGAGGTCATCGAGCGGGTGACTCGGGGTGAGCAGCCCCCGTTCCGGCCCTCCCTGGACCTGCAGAGTCACCTGGAGGAACTGGGGCACCTGATGCAGAGGTGCTGGGCTGAAGACCCCCAGGAGCGGCCACCCTTCCAGCAGATCCGCACGATGCTGAGAAAGTTCAACAGGTCGCTGGCCTTAGGCCTGGAGCACCCCCAGCCTCCTCTGTCCACCCCCCCCCCCCCCGCACCATATACCCCCCACTTAAGTCTCATCCCTGCCTGGCTCAGTTGGTTAGAGCATCGTCCCAATATGCCAAGGTTGTGGGTTCGATCCCCAGTCGGGGCACATACAAGAATCGACCAATGAACGTATAAATAAGTGTAACAACAAATTCTCTCCCCCCCACCCCCCGCCCATTCCTCTCTCTCTTTAAAATAACAAAGTCTCATCCCTGCAGTAGCTACTGCAGCACCACAGCCTCACAGCCCCCAACCCCACCCCCCGCACCGTGTGAATACCGAATGACCCAGATGTCCCCACCTCTCATCCCCCCTCTCCTCCCACAGCACCCCTCCCCACACCCCTCCTGCCCAGCCCCCAGGGCCCCTAGTCTTCCCTGGTGTGCAAAGTACACGGGGCCCCTCCCCTGCATGGGAGCTCCCAGCCCATCCTGTGAACTCCTTTGCCCAGGGTGCCACCCTGGGGCCCAGTGCCTCCAGATGCACCTCGGAGCCTGTGTGCCCTCCTGCTGCGTTCTCAGTCCATCCGAGTCCCTTCCCACCTCTTCTGCCGCCTTCTAACTCACTGTTCCAACAAAATAGCTGTGCCTGAAGCTTCATACTTGACCCTGGCATCTCAAAGATGACCCCAACGTACCTCCTACCCTTTCCCCCTGCCCTCCCATCCAGCGGTGCCCCTCATCCCCAGCCTTCTCCAGCATCCCCACTGCCGTTGGGAGGTGGGTTGGGAGCCTGGGTCCGTGGAGGCCTGGGGTGGGCGCACTCTCACCCCTGCCTGCTGCTCCCCGCCCCCAGAGAGAACAGCAGCAACATCCTGGACAACCTGCTGTCCCGCATGGAGCAGTACGCCAACAACCTGGAGGAGCTGGTGGAGGAGCGGACCCAGGCCTACCTGGAGGAGAAGCGGAAGGCCGAGGCCCTGCTCTACCAGATCCTGCCTCAGTGAGTGCCCGTGCCGGCGACGTGCCCTGCCACCCCGGTGCCAGCCCCACCTCACCCTCTGATCCCTGACCCCTCAGCTCAGTGGCTGAGCAGCTGAAGCGCGGCGAGACCGTGGAGGCCGAAGCCTTTGACAGCGTGACTATCTACTTCAGTGACATTGTGGGTTTCACAGCCCTGTCCGCCGAGAGCACACCCATGCAGGTGAGTCAGGGAGCGGCCACAGTGAAGGCCGAGCAGGTACCCTTGGTCCACCATCGCCATCCCGTAGGCCTGCCTTCTGGCTCCGCCTTGCACCCAAGCCCAGGTGGAGCCCTACTCTTCCTTTCCAGGTGGTGACGCTGCTCAATGACCTGTACACGTGCTTCGATGCCGTCATAGACAACTTCGATGTGTACAAGGTGAGGGTGTGAGCGTGGGTGGGAAGGGACAGGCGGACGCCGGGGCAGAGTCAGACAGAGGTGACGGGAAGGAGGAAGTAGAATCTTTGAAAGGAGACCAAGGTGCATGGGGAGAGAGAGCATCCATCACAAGGAGACCCAGGGGCAGGCAGAGAAACCGCGCGGGGAGGGGGATGGGGGGGTGGCGGATGAGGAAAGCCAGCGCCTGGCCTGGCGGGTGGGAGTCCAGAATGATAGTACACGCGGGGGTGGGGGCGGCCCAGGGAAGGGAATGTTCCAGCCTTCAGGTGCTGCACCCTCTCCCGCCCTCGCAGGTGGAGACGATCGGCGACGCCTACATGGTGGTGTCGGGGCTCCCGGTGCGGAACGGGCGGCTGCACGCCTGCGAGGTGGCCCGCATGGCCCTGGCGCTGCTGGACGCCGTGCGCTCCTTCCACATCCGCCACCGGCCCCAGGAGCAGCTGCGCTTGCGCATCGGCATCCACACTGGTGAGGCCCCCAAGGCGCGGGGAGGGGGCTCCCGAAGGCGGAGCTGCGGGGATGAGGCTCATTCCTCTGGCCTGAGATGCACCTCCTGCCTCTCCCAGAGCGCCCGAGCTCCGCCCTGTGGCCGCCCTCCATCCTCCTCCCTCCCTCCCCACCCCCCACCCCCCCCACCCCCCAACACCCTCCGGCCCCCTCGCTGACCGGCTTCCTCCCTCCAGGACCCGTGTGTGCTGGTGTGGTGGGGTTGAAGATGCCCCGTTACTGTCTCTTTGGGGACACAGTCAACACGGCCTCAAGAATGGAGTCTAACGGGGAAGGTATGGTGGCCCCTAAAGGGGATGGGAGGGCAGGGTGGCTGGAGCCCAGGAAAGTCGCCCGGACCGCTTGTGCCTGTCCCATCCCTGCCCCAGCTCCTAGCCCTCTCTCCTCCCAGCCTCTTGCTCCTAAGAGCTCAACCTGGGCAGATCCCCTTGCATCTAATCAGAGACTCAGATCCTAGCTGCCCTGCCTTTCCAAATGTTTGGAAAGTCTTTCCAGGCCATTGCTCGGCAGTTCCCAGCAGGAATCCCGCCTTTAGAAACCCTCTGCTCCCCGTGGGCGTGGTCAGGCACGCTCAGAGCTGCCCTCTGGGGTGTGGAGCTCCGCTCTACACCTAACCCAGCTGGGTATGGATTTGCTACACCATTGTGAGTCTCCGTGCTCCTCATCTGTAAAAATGAGAATAAATACCTGCCTCACTAGAGTTATATGAGGAAGCCGTAATACATGCGGAGCACATAACCGTCATTCAACTTTTCCGAGCCTCGGCTGTTTATCTGTAAAAAATGATGCCTGTCTCGGCTTGTAGAAAACCTAGCACAGCCCTGACACACAGTAGGTACCTAATAAACGCTTGCTCCCACCGCTTCCTTTGCTCCTGCTTCCTGTTGATCTTCTGCCTTCCTGCTGTATTCAACACAGTTTAACCCAGTGAACATTTATGGAGCAATCTGTGAGAGCCGGGCCCTGGGATACGAAGACCCAGACCCACAGTTGGCTGGAGCGTCCCTGTGGACCCCATCCAAGCCTCATGGCGGAAGAAGGGCTGGCTACTTGGGGCCAAGTGGGGCTCTGGTCCAGCAGATGTTCCCTGGGCACGGTGCTTGGGGCTGTCCGGGGAGGAGAGAGCCTCTCACTGAGATGCAGTTCTCAAGGAGCACATCCTCAGAAATGGTTAAACAGCAAAACAAGGCCACTGTGATGCAGACCCAGGGGTGGTGGGAGCGAGTTCAGAGGGAGATGGATAGAGAAAGGGTGTGGGGATACCCGGTCAGGAGTCAGGAGGCCGAGGTCTGACCGCAGCAGCCTGGGAAGATCTCCTCTAGGCCTCAGTGACCCCAGTGGGAAAACGAGGGTGGTGAGGTAGATAACTGACAGCAGTTGCTGATGGAGTGCTTCCCATGTGCCAGATTCTGTCCCCTTTTTGAAGGTTAAATGTAATCCTCACAGCGGGGCTTTGAGATGGGCGCTGTCCCTGTCAGCTCGCTACGGATTAGGAGAATGAAGCCCAGAGAGTTCGCATGACTTCCCCAAGCAGGCACTCACTCCGGCATTCAGACGGCAGAGCAGGGTCCAAACTCTGAGGTCCTGACCACTGTGCTAGACTGCCTAGAGCAGTGATGGCGAACCTTTTGAGTTCGGCGTGTCAGCATTTTGAAAAACCCTAACTTAACTCTGGTGCCGTGTCACATATAGAAATTTTTTGATATTTGCAACCATAGTAAAACAGATTTATATTTTTGATATTTATTTTATATATTTAAATGCCATTTAACAAAGAAAAATCAACCAAAAAAATGAGTTCGTGTGTCACGTCTGACACGCGTGTCATAGGTTCCCCCTCACTGCTCTAGAGGCTGGTGATGCGCGAGGGTGCTGTCCAATAGAACTTGCTGCAGTGATGAAAATGTTCTCTAATCTGAGCTGTCGCACATGGGAGCCTTTGTCACAGGGGCTATTGATCGCTTGAAATGTGGTCTTGAAACAGGCATTGAGTTTGTACCTGTATTGAGTTTTAATTAATTTAAGTGTAAAGGATGGATAGATCACACAGCTCTCAGGTGCCAGCAGAGAGGCCAGTGTGGTCAGACACCCCATGGAGAGGGTGGGACTCTGATTAGGAAGCTTCCCAGACCAGAAAGAAGGAGAGAGCATCTTTCTACCCCCACAGTCCCTGATTTCCCCTGGTCCCTTCTCTTGCATCCCTCACCTTCCCTTCTCCTTATCCTCCTCAGCCCTGAAGATCCACTTGTCCTCGGAGACCAAGGCTGTCCTGGAGGAGTTCGGTGGTTTCGAGCTGGAGCTCCGAGGGGATGTAGAAATGAAGGTAGAGAAGGAAGCCCCTATCGTCACCATCCCTTGGGGTCCCAGAGCGGGCTGCCCTCCCTCAAGCCCCTTCTCAAGCAGCCACTTCCACTCCCATCATTTGGCAGATGGGCTTGCCACTCCCCATCCCCACCCCCTCTTCTATTTCCCTCCAGGGCAAAGGCAAAGTTCGGACCTACTGGCTGCTGGGGGAGCGGGGGAACAGCACCCGAGGCTGACTCGCCTTCCCTCCTGGCCTCCCACACCTCCCTTCCTGCGCCAGAGGTGACAGCGAGGGTCCAGGCCTCACCCTCACCCACCGCAGCCCCACTGTTGCCAGAGGATCAAGAGAAGGGGTTTGAACAACTCAGGTGTGCTCACTGCAGTGGAGACCCCACATACCACCTCTGAAAGAGGACCTGTGTCGGGGGAGAGAACCCGGAGCTCACAGAACCAGAACAAAGCCCACCGCCACGCCCAGAGGGACCCACACCCCTTATCCACCCCGGGCCAAGCTGGGGTGTGGGTTCCTGGATCCTCCTGCCCCTCCTGTGCCCGCCTCCCTCCACCTGGCTACACTGTGACTTCTATGGGGAAGGGAAGAGCCATCTTAAGGGGAATAGCAAAAGGTTTTAGAGGTGAATCTGGGGGGGGAGCCCACAACTGCCACAAACACCCCCTATCTCCCACCACCCACCACTGGATACAGTGTGCAGGGGAGAGGCAAGGTATGGCGGGTCTGACCATTAAAATCAATCGTTATCCTAGTGACAGTGTCTCTTCTTGAGGGAGAGGGTTGCCGGAAAACACAGCCATGTTCTCCACCCTCTGTCAGATGAGACCTGCTTCTCAAGCTGGGAACAGCCGACGCATTGCCCAGGCAGCGCATGCATCACTCTTGATCCCAGGAACCATTTCCACCCTAAGAGTTCTTGAGCTTTTGTTTCTGTGGGCTTATCTACTGATATCTACTGTACAATAAATGAAAACAAGCCCTGTTAACTCATTTAAAATAACTATAATAAACCCATCACATGTTAGTAACTTTTTCCTGCTTTATCAAGCACATTCTTAGAGAAACTGGCAGCCCTGGCCAGTGTTTCTCAGTGGTTAGAGCATCAGCCCAGGCACCGAAGAGTCGAGGTCTCTGTCGAGGGCATGTTTCCTCAGGTGAGGAGTAACAAAAAAGAAGAGAGAGAGGGAGAAACTGTTTGTTTTTTAACTGGCAATAGGTGAAAATGAAGATTTCAGTGACTGGTTTGGTGCTACTGCCTTGATTTATGCTAAGATACCAGCAGTTTCTCTCTCTCTCTCTCTCTCTCTCTCTCTCTCTCTCTCTCTCTCTCTCTCACACACACACACACACACACACATTGCTTTTTCACACTCAGCGCAAATAACACAGTCCATAAGGCAAATCATGTACTAGTAGGAGCATGAAAATCAGAAGCAGGAAAAGGAGTGAGGACTGAATGGAGAGCTCTCACATCTTTTGCCCCAGGAGGCCTGGGAGCACAGAAAAAGGGATGGGGTGGGAACATATGGATCCCTTTTTAATTCCATTGAGGTTTCGGGATTGTCCGCATGTCTCTCCATTCCCATGCCAGTGTAGACAGCTGTGACTGATAGTTTGCAAAATGACTCTCCGCTGGGCTAAGGGCCCTCCTTGTCCCAGCTCCAGCAGCTCACCCCACCCCCTTCCTGAGAGGCAGGCAGGCAGGAATGCAGATGAGGGGGGAGAGGTGGCTACAGCTTCACCTCCCCCAAGGGGAAAGAAAGTGCCAGACATTTCTTCAGTACCATCCATCAAGTGCAGACAGGCCCTTCCTCCCACCTCCCCTCCCCAAGCCTCTTCCTGGAGCCCACACCCAGTGGGACCTGGAAGTAGGGGTGGGCAGCTTGGAGGTCTGCCTTCAGGGCAGTGCTCCCCGATACACAAGTGGTGGTCTGGGATGTGACCTTGTCCAGTGACCTTAATGTTCTGTGCTCCCTACCCACCCTTTTGGGCTTCAGTCAGCTTTGATTTATTGGGAGAGGCAGCTTGCATGGTCAAGTCCTCACCCTCTGCTGGAAGGCCTAACAGAAGGATGGTTGCCCTGGTAACCACAGCATACTCAACTTCCTATGGGCCCTGGTGACCATCTGACTCTCCTGCCCCCGTCGCCCCTCCCAAGGGTAGTAGACACCCCCAGAGCAGAGTGGATCTGCCAAGGAGGGCTAGGGCCTGAGATGTTGGGCATGGGGGCTGGGTACCTAAAGAGACTGGGCTTTGGGGAGGGGAGCGGGGAGCCCAATGACTGAGGAACTCCGGGAAGACAATTCTAGGAAATTGCCCGTCAGATCCTTCCGGGGTAGCCTGGCTCTGCTGCTGACGCTGGAGGGAGGGCCTGGGTGGGCGTCAGGAGAGGCCCTGGGAGTGGGTGATCTCTGCAGCTCGGGAACTTTCACTGCGACCGAGAAGATTTCCTTCCGGAGGAAGGTCCCTGAAGCCAGGAAGACCTGGGAAAGCCATTACCGAGAGGTGGGGGGTCCGACGTTAGAGAGCGTCTCTCCTCCAAGTCCGGGAGGCAGATCTGTGCCAGGAACCGCCGCCCGCAGGGAGGGGCAGTCTGGCCTGGCAGTTTCCCCGGCTGGCCCGCAGAGTAGGGCTGGGAGGGCCGAGTGGGCAACAGGGTTTCCCTGGAGTACAATAAGAACAACAACAGTAATCCTTGGCATTCAATTGTGCCTTGGAGTTGACAAAGGCTTTCACATACGTTAGCTCATCTGTCCACGTGACACCCTGGGAGGGGGGGCGCAGGCCGTGCAGCTGGGGGTAGGAAGGCCCAGCTGAAGTCCAGCTGTGGGTAGGAGGGCCCACGGTAGACTGTGTGCAAAGGGAACCCTCGCCCAACCAGCTCTGCACCAGACCAGGGCCTGGGAAAAAGTAGAGTTGACAAGACAAATACCCTCTTCCCCACCCCCTCCTTCTCTACGTCCAAGAGCTTGGGTAATATATCATAGCAGTACATTAAGTAATAATTTTTTAAACTTTTAAAAAATGTGTTTTTTATTGATTTGAGAGCAAGAGGAAGGGAGACATGAGAGAGCAATATCGGTTGAAAGAGAAACATTGATCAGTTGCCTCTTATAGGCACCGGGACTGACCATCCAACCCGAGTCTTGGGCATGTGCCCTGACCAGGAACCAAACTGGCGACCTTTTGCAGCAAGGGACGATGCTCAACTAACGGAGCCACTCCAGCCAGGGCAAGTAATACTTTAAAAATATATATGTTTATTTAAAAAAATGATTTCTACCTTCCTGGACAGATCCGTGGAATCTAATTAGCAGCAGAGGCCAGTTTTGCAGCCTGAAAGTCATTTTTAATTAAATTGCAGGAGCTGTAAAAATATAAAAACAAATAAATTAACCATAAAAAAATACCTAATGCTGTCCAGGAAGACTTAATCTCATTGAGTTGGAAGGCAAGCAGGGTTACAGGCGAGGTGTTTACCACCAAGATGAAGGAGTTAGGATGCTGATGAATTTGGTGATGCATCAAGCAGAGGCAAAGATGCTGAGGAGGAGGAGACCAAGGAAGACAAGAGGCGGTGGGCAGGAACACGTTTGACCGTAGTGCTAAGCCCAGGTTTAGTGAGGGGGTCCAGGTAGGAAAAATCCCACCCACTCAGTTCCCTATTACATGCATTGCATCATTGAGTGAGTGGCTGGGCTGGTTGTCCTTTAAGAACCTTTCCATCGCAAAGATTCCATAATCAAGTACATCTGTTAAACGCCTGAACTTGATGCAACTATCTCACTATTATTCTCTGCTTTTGGCTTTCAAATGTAGACTTCAGGAGGAGAGGGGTGGAAGAGATTAACCAAAGAACTTGTATCCCTATAATCATAATCCATGGACACAGACAATAGTGCAGGGGGACGGGGAGGGGAGACAGATGCAGGGTGGAGGGGGTCAGTGGGTGGAAATAGGGGACATCTGTAATACTTTCAACAATAAAGCTAATTTAAAACAAACAACAACAAAAAACAAATGTGGACTGCACACGGCATACTTTGCCTGCTGATATGTCCCATGAGCAGGTCAGCCCACAAAACTCCCAGCAGGGTAGAATACCGCATAGATCTCAGCGTTTGGAATTAGAGCAATTTCAAACATCTCTGAAGTGAGAGGCAGTATGATGTTGGATAAGAAGAGGCTAACTATGGAGACAGCCTGCCTGGATTCAAATCCCAGCTTTGCCCCTCATAATCCATGTAATCTTGGGCAAATTTCTCAACTCTGCTAAGTCTCAGCTTTCTGCTCTGAAACACGGGAACGATCTGAAGACCTATCTCGTAGGGTCGCTTTGAAGATTACATGAGTTAATTCTCCCCAATGCAAGCTTAGGATGCTGACTGGCAAGTGGTGAGAACTAGATAAGTGTTTGCTTGTTTATTGAGTCCACATCATGCAAACCATGACGCTACATGTAAGAAGTCCCTGCTGTCCACAGAAGAGCTGGAAGTGAAACACAGCACACAATTAGAACCCTCAGTGAGAGGTACTGGTAAGATCTAAAAATCTTAGAAGAGAAAGTAGAAGTTGTGCAGTCCAGCTGCCTATCCAAGCCCAACATCTTTCTTAAAATATCTGTGAATTCTTCCACGTTCTATTGGAAAACTTTCAGGAACTTGGAACTCAAACCAATCTATTTTTGAACAGCTGTAACTAGAATATTCTTCCTGACATAAGAAGATGGAGAGATTTCAATCATTAGAATTCCTTTTGAAGGAATCCTTTTGTTTATGGACAAGGGGGCTTGCCGCTTCAACTGCCATCTAAGGAAGGTGCGTCTTTGTTTTGCTGATGTTGGAACTGAGTTTTCATAGAAATTATGAGGCTCAGAATGAACTAAATTCATTTGTGCAGTAGTAAATATATCTAATAGAGACTTTTGTTATTTTTTTATAAATATTGTTGAAAGTATTACATATGTCCCCCTTTTTGTTTTCCCCATTGCCCTTTCCCCCCCCCTCTAATAGAGACTTTTTTAAATAACATATTTTTATTGATTTCAGAGAGAGAGAGGGAGAGATAGAAACATCAATGATAAGAGAGAATCATTGATTGGCTGCCTCCTCCACGCTCCCCTACTGGGGATTGAGCCCACAACCCAGGCATGTGCCCTTGACGGGAATCGAATCGAACCTAGGACCCTTCAGTCCGCAGGTCGATGCTCTATCCACTGAGCCAAACCAGCTAGGGCTCTAATAGAGATTTTCTTAAAAGACCAAAATCACCCAGCTGGTGTGGCTCAGTTGGTTGAGTGTCATCCCTTGCACCAGGAGGTTGCTGGTTCAATCCCCACCTAGGTCACATTCCTGGGTGTGGGCTCGATCCCCAGTGGGGGGCAGCCAACCAGCCAACCAGCCAACCAGCCAACCAGCCAACCAGCCAACCAGCCAACCGATGTTCCTATATCTCTCTCCCTGTCCCTTCCTCTCTCACTAAAATAAGTAAAAACATATTTTTTTAAAAAGAGGAAGACTAATGTCTTTGTTTTCTAGAATGACACGCACTTATATAATAAAGAGGCACAGAGAAGAAATTAAAGACACCTAAAATTCTACCATGGAGATATTTATTAACATTAAAAAATATTTTTATTGATTTCAGAGAAGAAGGGAGAAGGAGAGAGATAAAATATCAATAATGAGAGAGAGCCCTAGCCAGTTTGTCTCAGTGGATAGAGCATCGGCCTGCGGACTCAAGGGTCCCAGGTTCGATTCCGGTCAAGGGCACATGTCCGGGGTTGCGGGCTGGATTCCCAGTAGGGACATGCAGGAGGCAGCCAATCAATAATTCTCTTTCATCATTGATGTTTCTATCTTCCTCTCCCTTCCTCTCTGAAATGAATAAAAATCTATTTTAAAATAATAATAATAATGAAAGAAATATATATTTGTCTTCCCCTTTCTTATACAAAGTGTAGCATCTTAGTTCACTTAATATCTCGCTTTCCATATCTATTTAGAAAGAGCTTCCTTATTCCTTTTGCAGTTGCATTTTATTAATTTTGTGCATATACCATAATCTATTAACCTAGCTGGTGGACATTTACCTGTTTTCAAACTCTTGCTATTGTATACAATGTTTAATCTCATACCTACACCTCATGTCATGTCTGTCCCATGCAGAATACCTGCAAGATAAACTCCTAGGAGTGGGATTGCCCAGTCATAGGGTATACATATTTGTAGTTTTTATATCCATTCTAAAGTACCCCTTTATAGGGTTTACCAACCTGCACACCCACCAGCAATGCATGAGGGTAACTAATTCCCTAAAACTTTGACAACTGTTTTCAAATGTTGCCATTTTTGCCACCTTGACAGATGACAGGTGATGGCTCAGTTTGGTTTTATTTGTTCCATTTTTAAAAATTGAGGTAAAACATACATAGTAAAATGAACAACTCAACAAATTTTAACACATGTATGCAGTGCTCGCTTCAGCAGCACATATACTAAAATTGGAATGACACAGAGAAGGTTAGCATGGCTCCTGTGCAAATTCATGAAGTGTTCCATATATTTTTTGGGGAAACAAACAAAAAACATATGCAGTCACCCAAATAAACCATGCAATCCTCACCCAAATAAAGATGTGACTGTTCCCAGCACCTCTAAGTCTCCTTAATGTCCCTTCTCAAGCAATACCTCCTCCAACCCTCACCCCTCGGAGCTAACCATTATTCTCACTTCTATTGCCATAACTTTCAGTATTCTAGAACTTCGTATACATGAAACGACATAATATATACTTAGTGTGACTATTCTATTTTTGTTTCTTTGCTTTTAAGGGTATTTTTTTTAAAAATCAATTGATTGGTAAACTGAAAGGTCAGGGGTTGGGTTCTGTTCCTGTCGGGGCACATGCCTGGGTTGAGGGTTCAACCCTGGTTGGGGTGCCTGCAGAGGGCAATCCATCCATGGTTCACTCTCACATGGATGTCCTCTCTCTCTCCCTTCCTAAAATCAATAAAAGCATGTCCTCGGGTGAGGATTAAAATAAATTGAAGGAAATGGTTCTGTCATTTAGTAAAATTTTGCGAGATCTAGTGCTGGCACGACTGTGATTTGCACAAGTGGCTCTATGCACTTTTTTCTGGCAACATCTGGCTAACTGCACTTGCGCGAATGCATGCATACACTTGCTTGTGTGATGCATTCTCAGCTCGGGGAGCTGGCTCCATGGCATCCGGAGGCATTTGCTCCGGGACTGCTTAGGGTGACAGCTCCGCTCCCTCGCTGCCAATTGTAGCTACAATTGGGGTTTCCCGAAGTCAACCGCAGTCTCCCAGTTCCTGTACCTTCCCCCAAGCTCCGGATGGAGAGAGGAAAGGCGGGTTAAGGGAGTTAAGGAGGGCGGAGGCCCGCGCTGCGCATGCGCATCAGTGCGCGCAAGCGCAGCCTCGCTCCTTCCTGATCACCTTGCACTGCCAGCCTCCGGAAGTCGGCCACCCCGCCCTCCAAGAGCAAATGAGGGCTGCGATTGGGTGTTCTCGTTGTCCATCAGGACGGTCGCTCTTCTTAATATCATTGGCAGCTGGGAAAAGGCCGGCCGCTGTCCTCCGCCCACCGCTCCGCGACTCTGAGTCACCGCTGAAGCCGCAATTGGCGGAGGCCGAGGACCGCGACTGCTCACTTCCGGCGCGGGCCTCCACGATTCCTCCCCTCCCCCGCTGTCCCCTCCGCCTTCCCACCCCCCGCCCTTCCACCATGGCCGCCTCTGTGTGGTGTAGGGAGAAGCTGGCCCTCGGTGCCTTCCTGTAGCGCTTATTGCCTCACCCTCACCCCCCGGGGACGGATCCAAAGGAGCCTCGCTCTCTAACCCTGGGGGCGCTAGCCAGGAGCTTGCCCACCCCCCACTGCGGGGCAGGACTGCTCTTGCACCCAGCTCCTGAGGCAGAAACTTAGGGTTCCCCTACCTCTCTCAGGGTCAGAGCCAGAAGGGGCTTATCCCCACTTCCTCGGGGCCGGAAGCCTGTCCTCCCCCCCTAGGGGCGCAGCCCCTGACTTCAGCAGAGTTAACGGCTCTTCCCCGGCGCTGCCCCTCCACGGCAGGACCTAGAGGGCCGCCCGCCTTGGCCTCCTGCAGAGCGGCCTTCCGCAGAGGAGGGAGGCGTGGAGAGGACAGGGACCCTTTCCCTCCCCTCCCCACGAGTCCCTTCGCCCCCGGTCCCTGGCAACCCAGAGGTCCTCGTTGCTAGGACCCCCCAGCCATCCCCTCCCTGGCCTCTTCCCGCCTCCGGGCTGCAGCCATGGAGTTACAGAAGGGAAAGGGCGCAGCAGCAGCTGCTGCAGCAGGAGCAGCGGGAGGTGGAGGAGGAGCGGGAGCAGGAGCCCCAGGAGGGGGGAGGCTGCTCCTTTCCACCAGTTTGGATGCCAAGGATGAGTTAGAGGAGGTAGGTGTGGGGGGAGGGGAAGGGAGCTGAGGAACGGGGCTGAGGAGGGACACCGGAGCGGATGTGGGGTGGGGGTTGGGGAGGAGGCCTGCCAGTTTTTTCCAAGGCAACACACTGTTCCACACTTCCTGTTCCTGAAGGAAGAAGTGTGGGCCAACTTCCTGGACAGGTTGTCATAGCAACAGAAGCCACTCGTGTGAAAATGGGTGGGGAGGGGGTGTTGATGAGGAAGGGAGACAGCGTCCAGATCTACCGATTTTTTATTTTATTTTATTTTTTTGACATTCCTTTCCACATAACAGGCCACAGCTATTCTTAATAGTTGCCCTGTTTCAGACTTAGGTCGTATGTTGAGAAGTAATGTGTGTCTGTGTACGTGTCCGGGGGGCCCATAGGAACTTGCAGCAGATCTTGAACCCTTATGTTAGACAGTATTGGCTTCATGTAGGCACAGTCAACGGCCAGTTTATGTTAACTGGGCATGTCTTTATTTATTTATTTGTGAGTTTTTGTAATAGTTCACTTGAGCCAAATTGATGGCATATACGGGGAGCAAGATCTCAAATGCTCCCTTAACTGGGCATTTGGAGTGAGTGACAACTTAAGCAAACGTGGTAGTGTTTAGTTGGCATCCTCTGCGGCAGTGGGGTGAGGGGACAGCTTCAGAACCAGATGGCACAGGGAAAGATGCCAAGGAAGTGGGTGGAGTGAGGTGATGGAGTGGAGTGTAAGGGGGATTTTAGATGAGGGATAGTACACCTCTCCTCCCTTTCCCCACTTGTTCCTCTGCCCCTGCCCCTGCCCACCCAGATTGGCTCATGCATCTCTTTCCACCGTCACAGACCAAGAGACATACTTAGGAATATGAGACCCAGAACTGGGAAATGATTGTTGAAATGTCCTTAAGATCTAATGCATTCAACTTGGTTATCCAGGGACAGGATGAGTAAGTTAGACACTGGCTCTTCACTGGCCATTTCCCTGCTTTTAACTGTCACTGCCCTTTATCAAATATTAGTGGGTGGGCAGGCAGAGAGGTGGAATTCAGAATTTAGATTTGGAGAAATGTTGGTTCAGGTTCAGGTGGTGGAATTTATATACAGAAATGAATTTTGTGAATCAAGAGATGCTGGATAGCAACTTTGAGGATTATCCACCAGCAAATGTCTCCTCACAGATCGGCTTCCTATCATGCATCGCCCCCATAATTCTTTGTGCTTTTAGGAAAATCAAAGTTTGTTTTCTCCTGTTGTTTTTATCAGGTAAAGTAGATATAACTCGGAACATACACAGTGCTTCTAAGAGTAATGTATTCCCAAATGCAGCAGATAATGACTCCAGGATTGTTTGACAGTTTGAATTACCCACTTTTTTTTTAGAAGTGGCCACTGTCATTGACAAAGTATTTATTGAGCCCTTTGTGGTAGTGCTGGAGCTCTGGAATTGTAGAGAGAAAATAACTGACTGCCTTTGATCCCTCCACCAGTGTGAGTGGAAGGGAGAAGTCCCCAAAGTTGGATGAAAACCTGTTTATTTTTACCACCATGATTGTTAGAGCCATCCTGCCTCCGATCTAATCTGTGCCACAGAATCCGCATCCTGTTCTGAGCGGTGACGTGTTTACTAGTAAACCAAGTGGAATGGCAGGAGGGGAACACAAAGGAGAGGAAGCGTTTATTTTCTTGCTTTTTCTGGTCTGTCTGAAAGTGAACTTTCAGCTGTTTCCAGGGAGAAGGGGGAGGAAGGGTCTCTTTTTTCTGAAATCCTTCGTGGTGTAGATGTTTCCAGCACGTCTTGGGCTCCCCCTTTCTTTGCCCTTTGTCCTTTGCATTTGAATTTTCCAGCAAGCCTTGCCACTCTGTTGTTGTTTTGTTGTTATGTTTTGCAATTCATCTTGCTCTTTTTTTTTTCTTTTTCTTGCCACTCTGTTTTTAACCCCATGTGTATGGTTCCCATTAGACCAGAGTGTCTCCAAGGGCAAGACTTACTGGCTTCTTCCTCAGGGTCTCCCCACAGATGTTTGCACACAGAAGTTATCACAACCTCATGGAGACTCGCTGGTCTCTGCTTGTTCTCGTTTGGTTATCTTCTCACACAGGCCTACCTATTGCCTGGGAACACAGCTTCCTGACCGTAGGTGCTTAGAGTGCTGGGTCTGATAGGAAAGAGAATGAGGGAGACCCAAGGTCTGCTTTCCAGAACTTACCATCTAAAGTCTGAGTTAACTTACCGTAGGGAGGTGAACAAAACCACTGGTTATGGGAGTGAAGAGACGGGGCGTGATGAGGAAGGGCCCTTTAGGGTCTGCAGTATGAAGCACTGGTGGAGAGCATTCCAGGCCGGGACTGGGACTCTGCTACCCCAGGGAGCATTGTATCCTTTCTTCTCCTTGGCCCTGTTCCTCTCTTTGAAGAGGGAATTCTTGCCGATCCCTGTCCCCTTTTGGGAATGAGATAAAAATAGTGCCACAGATTGGAAGCATTTAGAACATGGAGCTCCTAGTCTCATAAACATTCTCAGCCCCCCCGGTCATTTCTCTGCGGAGAAGGACCCTGTCCACTTGGAAGTAGGCTGAAAGCAGGAGCTGTGGCCCAAACAAGTCAGAACTTCCCCTGAAGCTATGGGCAGGTCTCAGGGTTGCCTTTGGTTACAGGTATGTCCCTCCCAGGCTTTCTCCAAGGAATGATCCGTATCTTGTCTGTGAGGAATCTCTAGGAAATGGACTTTGAGTTATCTATGATTTTCCACCCCCTTAACCCTACAGACCGCTGTACCGATTTTTCGGTAATTTCCACTCAAAGGTGGAATATTGGCGCTAGATGAAAGGTAGATGAAAGGTAGACCTATTTTCTACAATGTCTCCAAGTTCCATCTTATTCTAACCACTTGTTTGCATGTAACTAACATATTTCTATGTCATGTTGGTTTTCTCTCTTTAATGCTCAGGAGCCCAGGTATAGGGGACAGTTAAGTTCAGGGCCTCAGGTCTGGTAGGATTAAATCCTCATTTCTCAGATACATGACTCTTGGTTGTGGAGTACTTGGAAACCCGGCTTGTTCAATAATGCAGGTCCTTGGGATTTTTCAGGTTGGATCATATCCTCTTTTTCTGAAGGTGGTAGAATTTAGTCCTTCAAGGCCACTCACTGACTTCCATAAGGGGGTCGTATTTAATTTACATTTGTTACCAGACTGTACATTCACCTGGCTGAGGGAGGGGAAACTGAGAGGCTAGAGGGATCCTTCTGACTTCAGTCTCCAGCTTCAGGTATATACTGGAAAACTGAAAGGCCACCTCCCACCCCCTCTGCCCATACTCCACCTACTGCTGCTATCATGGAAACCATGTTCAGGTACTCTTAGAACTAGGAAAATTAATTCAGAAGCTCCTAGAAATGGTAAATAATTACTCAGCTCTCTGAGGTGCTGTTGTGGAGGGCTTGCTCTGAACAGAGCTGTTCTGCCAGCTGTTGGCAACTGCATGTATGATTGCATCTTTGCTCAGGGCCTCTAGAGACTGGGGGGCGGGAGGGGTGAGGGGGGAAAGAGGGGGTACTGCTACTTGATTGTAGAGATTTGGCCTCCTGTAGTCTCTTTGAGGCAGTGTGGTCCTTCTGTCACCCTGAATGATTTGTAATTAGTTCTCCCATCCGTGTTTGGAAAAGTAATTTCCATAGTTCAGAAAGAGTAGCATCTTTCATACTTCGGTTGCCTGGAAGGACTGGCCCTCATGTTTCTTTTCTCACTGCTGTTACCCACACATCCAAATTCTGGACCCTCCCACTTCGTACATCCTTACTTTCCAAGAGGCCACTTTCCTTCTGGACGGGGCAGTGACTCAGAGCATTGCCTCAGGCCTCTGAGTGGAGTTTAGAATATGGAGGAGGGGCCTAGAGAAACCTGCTTCAGCCAAGGCCTCTGTTCCGTCACGGCTATGGGGCTGCGTATCTGTCTTCGCTGTAGGATCTCGGTGCAAGGTCCATCAGGTAGTCTTCCTCCCCTCTCCCCTGAGCTTTTTCCTTCTCTCCTAGAAGGCAAAGGTTTACCGAAGGTAAGTAGGAGAGGAGGCTTTTCAGTCTGGCTAGGGACTTAACCCATGCTCTATAGCAGCAGGATTCAGTTTTCAGGAATCTTTAAGGATGAGCCATTAGCCGTCGTGGCGGGGGCCGGTCTGGTCCTCGTAGATTTAGTTGTGCAGCTGCTGAGCTTCCTCACAAAGGGAATGATTCTAATTCAGCTGAGGCTGTGTGCTAGGTGCTTGCACATTATGTATGCTATCTCCTTGAATCCTCAGCGTATCTTCGCAATACAGGCTCTGTTTCTATTTTCAGATGAGCAACCCAGGGTTTAGAGAGGATAAGTCATTCACCCCAGGTTAGCCCAAGGCTAGCGAGTGGTGGTGGGGCTCTGCTTGTCAGTTTGCTTATTAGCTTGCTGCTGCTCTTTGACTTGCATCTCTGCTGATCCAGCAGATTTTTCCTTTGAGGAGGAAGCAATATCTAGAATTCTAGGGTGCTGCTGCTTGTGTCTCATCTTCCTCCACTTTGATTCTGCTTGTTACCCTAGGCCAGTGGTCGGCAAACTGAGGCTCGCGAGCCACATGCAGCTCTTTGGCCCCTTGAGTGTGGCCACGAAGTTTCAATTGCACTGTACGTGTGCATCCGCACGTGGCATTTTGTGGAAGAGCCGCACTCAAGGGGCCGCAGTTTGCCGACCACTGCTGGGTGAACAGTTCCCCCCAGAGCTGTCAGCAAAAATAGTTTGGACCTACCCACTGGACCTGCCTGTAGGTGAGATGCTGCGGTCATTGATGACTACCTTGGCTGGAGGGATACGATTTCAGAAGAGAAAATCCAACCTGAAGGTTTTCCTTCCTCCCCTCACACAGGAGCTAGATGAGGTGGTGCTGAATCTCAGAGCTTGTGGGTGAGGTGGGTTGCGAGAGTCACGCTCAGCTTTCATGTGCTCTCACAGCCCCTTGTCACAAGTACCCAGGTGCTGTTGAGTAAGGCTGAACACAGTGATCTGACCTAATTTGAGGGACAGGCCTGGTGATGAGAGTGAAGTTATAATACCTTCAAACCTGAGCGGCTTTGGGCCTATTTTAGATTGAAGTTTTGTGGCTGTGGGAGCTCCTTGCCTAACACTCAGTTCTACCCTGTGCCGCCCTATACTCTGAGGGTTGGCTGTCAAAGGAGGATTGTCTTCAGGCCTCTTTCCCATTGTCCTTATTGGTTGGCTCCTCACAATGCTGCAGTACAACCCGTTCTCAACAAGATGTTTTGTGATGACCTCTAGCCACTGAGCCAAACTGGTCAGGGCCATTTTACTGATTTCTTACAGAGAGGAAGGGAGAGGGATAGGGAGTTAGAAACATCGATAAGAGAGAAACATCCGATCAGCTCCCTCCTGCACACCCCCTACTGGGGATGTGCCCACAACCAAGGTACATGCCCTTGACTGGAATCGAACCTGGGGCCCTTTAGTCCACAGGCCGATGCTCTGTCCACTGAGCCAAACCGGTTAGGGCAAAGTGTTCTATTTTTAATCCTCACCCAAGGATTTGTTTTCAATGATTTCTATTTATTTATTTATTTTTAATTTTCTTTTTTTAAATATAATTTATTTCAGAGAGAAAGGGAGAGGAAGAAAGAGATAGAAACATCAATGATGAGAATCATTGATTTGCTGCCTCCTGCACGCCCCCTACTGGGGATTGAGCCCACAACCTGGTGACTGGAATCGAACCTGGAATCGTTCAGTCTGCAGGCAGATGCTCTATCCACTGAACCAAACTGGCTAGGCCTGTTTTTAATGATTTTTAGAGAGAGAGAAACATTAATCAGTTGCCTCCCGTATGCGCCCCAATGGGATCAAACCTGCAACCTAGGTATGTGCACTCTGACTAGGAATCAAACCTGCCACATTTTTTTTGCTCCAGCCGACTGAGCCACCCAGGCAGGACTTTTTCCTTGCAGTTTACGTGTGAAAGAAATCAGGTCACGTGTCATGTTTTCCACATTCTGGATTTTGCTGATTATACCCACAGTGATGGTAGTTAGCTCTGGAGACATAATGATGTTGGAATTTCTAAAACGTTTTTGGGCCAGAAGTATTTCACTGTTCATTTTCCTCATTCACAGAGGCTGGAAAGATGTATGAGCATTGTGACATCGATGACTACTGGTGTCTCGGAGAGAGAGGCCAATGATGCCCTCAATGCCTACGTGAGTATAATGCTCTCTCCCCTTGTCCACTGTTGCGGAGTCGAAAGCTCTGAGACATGGTCAGAAAGATGGAAAGACTTAAGTGGTGGGAATTAGGGAACTGAAGTCAGTGTCTTGGCTCCCCAAACCAGGCTTCCAACTCCTCTTTCTTACTTGTGGGAGTTCATTTCTTGGAGCCTTAGGCATCTTTAAAAAAATTATATATATATATATATATTTTATTGATTTCAGAGAGGAAGGGAGAGGGAGAGAAAGAAATATCAATGATGACAGAGCATGATTGATTGGCTGCCTCCTGCACACCCCCTTACTGGGGATCAAGCCAGCAACCCAGGTTTGTGCCCTGGCTCAGAATGAACTATGACCTCCTGGTTCATAGGTTGATGCTCAACCACTGAGCCACACTGGGCCCTTAGGCATCTTTAAATAACAACTTTAAATAATAACTCATAGTTCCATAGTGACTTTTTTTTCTTTGTAAACCATTCTTTCACATGTGATCTTTCACATGTTCTAATCTGTGGCGTTGAAAAAATATTATAAATAGTCCATATGAAGGACTTAGAAAAATGGTACATAGTGAATGCCCTGTAAGTATTACTGACTAATATTTATTTTGTTATTATTTTTTTAATTGTCATTATGTGTTTCCCTTACAAATGTCAGAGGTTCAATGATTTGTGCTACTCCATGACTGTTTGCAGCTCCTGCTCTGCTGAAGGCTGTTAAGGTCTGGGAAGTGGAGGAGGATTTGTTTATTTTTCCATTTTAAACACTTAATTTTCTGCCCCTGGTCTGCATCAAGCCTTGGAGAAAAGCAATACGATCTATCCTTTCCCTCCACCTCTCCCCTAGAACAGATGCCCCACCACTGTTAGGAGAAGGAATCCTCAGATTTAGGAGTTGATGATTCTCCTTTGCAGGTTGCCTAGGAGTCCCAAGTTTTCTGGGAGAAACTGTGCTCGAGAACTTTTCTCCTGTGAGTGACAACTATTGTTTTTTCTTCCTCTGATCCCAGGTATGCAAAGGCCCCCCGCAACATGAGGAAATCTGCCTGGGTCTCTTTACTCTTGTCCTCACTGAACCTACTCAAGCCCAGAAGGTAAGATGCCCTGCTCTGGATCCACAGACCCTCCTCAGATACGATCTGAGAACACGGTGGAACATGGATATGGCTTCATGGCATAGTGCCAGACACTGTGAGCAGAGCTGGGCCACCTCGGTCTCTAAATATAGTTTTTTACGCTCCATAAATTTGTCATTCTCTGACTAAAGTCCCTTCTCTGCCTCTCGATTCTGAAGCTAACAGGCAGTTGTGAGCGTGAAAAGCATATAAAAGGCTTCACATTTCAGGTTCACTACTCAAGGCTAAAAGACTTGGGGTGTAATCTAGAGAACAGAACCACTGTCACCAGGGGAGTTCTTCCCCAGAAGCGCATAATCTGTAGTTTTCAGGTTCTCTCACTGGCAGGTGAACAGAAGGCAGGCTGAAGGTTGCAGCAGATAGGATTTAAGTTAGATAGCTGGATGTTAGGTGATTGACACAGTAATAATGTGATGGACTAGCTAGAATTAGGCTTCCTGAGGAATACTGCCTGAAAACTGGTCGGGTTTTCACAGAGCTTTCTTCATGTGGAATGGCTTACGTGGGATCCGTCCTTGAGCCGAGGGGCTGGACACGATGCTCTCTTTGGATGCTGTTCTTTCTGTAACAGAGGAGCAGAATTCTGTCTTTTACCTCTTCCCATTTCCCCTTTCCAGCAATTCTGTGTCCTTTGTGTCTTGGCATGTTGGTTTAGAAGTTTATGTCTGATATCGGGCATTAACTCTATGCTGCTAACAGAGGAACACTTAGAGTGGGAGAATTTAATATTCTCACCGGCCCTTCCCTGAGCAAGGGGAGTGTGGAAAGGCAAACGTGCCCTGTGCCCAGCGTTGTGTTAGGCTGTATCCAGACAGGTTCTCATTTATCCTTCGGAAAAGCCATATGAGGTTGGTGGCTTTGTCCCTCTCCCTAAACTGCTCCCTGTTTATCCATAAGTTAACTTGATATCAGAGACATTATTGTTTGTTCAAGGAGAACCAGAGAAAGGTCATCCCTAGGGACAAAGACAGGATGCCAGGCCCCCTGGCATAGCTGCTTGAATTAACCTCAGGAGAAGAATTTATGGGCATGGCAACCAGGTGTATTTGTACTCTTCTGGTGCCAGCTGGAGGAGGGTCTGGTATGCTTGTTGGGAGGGTGGGGCAGCAAGTATTCACAAGTCCTTGGTTTCACAGGCCATTTCTGGGCTGGGACCTTGTTGAGTTAAATTGGCGTTTCATTTTCATACTGAATTTGTCATTAAGATCCTTGGAAACAAATGAATATTGCCAAGTTGGTGGTGTTAAACAGTGATTGATATGATCAAGTCTAGCCCCTCTATTTTATTTTATTATGTATTGATTGATTAATATTAGAAGGGGGGGGAGGGAGAGAAACAGACACAGAGAGAAACATTGATTTGCTGTTCCACTTATTTATGCATTCATTGGTTGATTATTGTATGTGTTCTTACTGGGGACTGAACCCACAACCTTGGCATATAGTGATGACACTAAACAACTGAACAACCCGGCCAGGTAGCCCTTCTATTTTAAAGAAATTATTGGCAAAGTTGGATGTGTAGGGATTGGGGTTGAGGTTTAATTTTTTCTTCTGTGGGTTTCATAAATACAATTAAAATATCATTTAATCATCTTCATGCGAAGTCATTTTGCCCGCTGTTTTTTGTTGTTGTTGTTTGTTTGTTTTTTAAAGATTTTTTTATTGATTTCAGAGAGGAAGGGAGAGAGAGATAGAAACTTCAATGATGACAGAGAATCATTGATTGGCTGCCTCCTGCACACCTCACCCTGGGGATTGAGCCTGAAACCCAGACATGTGCCCTGACCAGGAATTGAACCGTGACCTCCTAGTTCATAGGTCAACGCTCAACCACTGAGCCACACCAGCTGGGCCTGCTGTTTTTTCATTTGTTTCAGATGGGCTCTGAATCAGTGAGGGTATATTAGTAAACATTAGTCAAGGGAGCAGGGTGTGTGGAGTATTTCTAGTTCTTTGTCTGTCCTGGCAGTGAGAGGCCTCAGGACTCTGCGGTATGAAAGCTTATTATGTTGTGAATTTGGTCATCCAGACCCAGCAAGGGACAAGAGTACCTTGTCGTCTTTGTGCCCTACAATAGCCCTCTGGGGTGGCCCAGGCCCTCGCCTTGGGTCTCACTGCTGGTTGCCAGCTACATCAGGATTATGTTCACATGCTAAAGGTTTCTAAGTAAATCCTTTACCTGGGAGCTTCCTACGTAGACAGACGCCCAGGTCAGGCCTCTTCAGACAAAGTGGGTAAAGATGGGGAAATAGAAGGATACAGTTTTAGGCAAGTGAGGCACCGTCAGTGACTCATTCAGAGTCCTTGAGCCAGGTCAGATTATGGTGGAAGAGTCAGTGACGTATCCCCCATTGTGCTTTGATCCTTCTCCCTAAAAGGTCGATTATGTTGTGAAATACTTCTGTCCTGCAGAAGTTTAGGTGGGAGTTACTGATGAGAACTGATCCTAATGCATTGTTTCAGGCTTTAGCGTAAAACAAGGGGAGTGTTTTCTAAGGGTTTATTCGGGTTAATTCTGTCTCTGGAACAGAAACCTAAGGATGGATTGGGGATTCCGTTGTTCCTGCATCTTCACAGGGGATAATGGAGAGGGTGGGAGTAGAAACTAAGTCTTGAACACATGAGAAATTTGCTCTGGGAGCGTGAGGTGAGGAGCCTGTGTCAGTGCTGGCAGGCAGGTTCAGAGTTAGGGCCAGCTCTCTAGGACTTCTAAGTGGGTGGATTGAACCAGAGAACTCAGTTGAAGAGAAAACAGATCAGGTATTGGTGGAGAGTAGAATCTGCATGGGGTGGATTTTGTTCCAGATGTACCTTCTGGATTTACGTCTGCTCTCTCGGCAACTCTTAGGAATGTTTATATTCTTTGCCTTTATTTATTTCCTATTTGATGTCTGAACTGAATAGCTGGGAGCAGGCCTGGCTGAAGAAGAGAGGCTAAAGGAGAGGCCTTGCCTTCCGTGTAGGCGCTGGTAGTCAGTAGATACAAAGAGGGGTCTAACATCAATGCCAAGATCTCTCTTCACCAAGGGGTCAAGGACTCCGGCCCTGGCAGTTCTTGGTCTAGATACAGTTCCCTAAGCAGACAGCTCCAGGAAGTTGGGGGCTGTGAGGGCCGGGGCTGGATGGAATATCTGCCTCGACAGACCCAGGACAGATGTGCGACCACAGCACCATCCTGTCACCTTTCCTTTCTCTTGAGACTCTCCTTCTCTTCTCTGTTGCCTGCTGAGTCCTCCCTCTCCCCCTCTATTTGTTTTCCAAGCCAGTCAGCAAACTGGTACAGAGGTTGGTGAGAAAACTGGCAGCATCAGAAAGATGATACTCCTGGTACCCAGCTGCCATGTGTGACTAGCAGTGGTGGTTGTTAAGGTCCCGGCTGGAACATGGAATGAGGCAGGCAGTATCTGCTTCCTTCATCTGACCCTGTGTCTCCTCAGAGACTCTTTCTTCCCTGTTCTGGGTTTATTCTACATTTCTGCTTTCGTTAGAATAGACAGGAGGGCTCTTCTCTGGTTTTCTTCTGCCTCCCTCATCCTCTCTGCATTCTGTGGCTCACATCTCTGGGGGAGGCTCCAGGCTATACCACCAACATTTACTGACCTCACGTTGGCAGTAGTTCACTGGATCCTTTTATCTCTTCCTTGTTCCCTTGCTTATACGTTTGATCTCCCTGCCTTCACCTCAGATGGAGCCAGAGAATAATCAAGGTTTCCTTTGGGTATGAAACGTTCGCAGCACATGTGGGATTCCCTAAGTGTTGGTATTTCCATTATATTAATTAGTTTGACTTAAGGACACTAGAGACAAGAGGAAGCGACAGTAGCTAATCTCTTAGGAGTCCCCAGTCACTCCAAGGCCAGGGAGCAGCTGGTCTTGAGTACTCCTCTTTTGACTACTTAGGATGAAAGAGTTTAAAAACCTAGCAGTCTCAGAACCACCGTACATTCTTATTTCCATCCCAGCAGCCTCTTCTTTTAGTGATTTCTAACAGTGGTACAGGGGTGGTTAAGAGCATGGATTCTACAATTGGACTGTCCAGACTTGAATCCTGGTTCTTCCTCTTATCTCTTATGTTACATGGGTCAAACTATTTTAACCTCTCTATGCCTGTTTTCTCACCCGTAAACACAGAGATAATAAATAGTACTATTTCAAAGGGTTGTTATGTAATTCAAATGCAATAATATATATATGATACAACTTGGCACATAATGCCAATGCATTATAATTGCTGTTATAATTGCTATTATGGTTGATGCCAGCCTTCCAAGGTCGTGGAAAGCTGCCTACCTAATTTTACCCTTTGTGCTCAGACCCTGGCAGCAGAGAACTCAGCAGGCCAAGAAGGTCGCTAATGAGGTCCCCTAAGGTATTCCTCCAGGAGTCTGGTCTCCAGAGAGACCGGGTGAGAAAAGCTCTAGGGGGAAGGGAAGCAAGAACTCTCAGAGAGAATTGGAATGCCCTCCCTCAGCTCCCCCAGGGGTGGGTATGCATAAGGACCCCTCCTTTTTCAATACTTGGCAAAAGCCAAGGGCAGCCCAGAGAAAAGGAAGACATGGAGTTAAGGAAATTCAGTTTAGTTTCGCCCTTTCTTTCTGGGGCCCAGGTCCCTGGATCCTCTTCCTTTAATACTCCTATCCCTTTGCTTCTTCTGGCTGGGTCAGTACAGGCTTAAAAACTTCTTTGTGATCCTTTCTGGCCTGTTCAACCAAACCCATTCTGTGGTGACCTTTTACTGGCAGATGAAAAGCAGATGGCCTCCACCTGGTTTTGCTCAGCGTGTGGCATCAAACAGTGTGACATTTCCTAAGAAGGGAGGTGGGGGGACAGGGAGCCTTTCTTAGCAGGCTTTTCTGCTTTATTAGAGAATAGCTCAGTCTGCCCCCACCCCCCATCCCACTCCATGTGATGGAGCAAGGGATAGGTTAGCACAGAGTGGAAAGTCCTTCATTGCTACTCATATTGGTGTTAAGTTGAACAGGTCAGGGGGCCCCTGTGGGTGGGGTCAGGAGTGGATCCCCAGCTTGCTGGCTGCTTACAAAACTCTCTTCTCAGTGTTACCGGGATTTGGCTCTGGTGACTCGTGACGGCATGAATATCGTCTTGAATAAAATCAACCAGATACTTATGGAGAAGTACTTGAAGTTGCAGGACACCTGCCGAACTCAGGTAAGGCCAGAAAGAAAAGAGATGCAGCTCCAAGACTGAACAGAGGAGGAATCGGGCGTAACATACCCCCACCTTTGTACACCTAAGTTGAAATGTTATTGGATGAGCCCGTTTCTCAAATTCATAGGCCCTTCTCTTCATCTGTTTTTTCCTTTCTCCTTTAGTTGGTGTGGTTGGTACGGGAACTAGTGAAGAGTGGGGTTCTGGGAGCTGATGGTGTATGCATGACATTCATGAAGCAGATTGCTGGTGAGTTTGATGGCAAGAGCATAAAGAAGAAAGGAGAGGAGCCCAGAGACTGCACCAGGCAATGGAGAATGATTGCGTGCCTCAGGGACTCCGTTTCTGGGTCATTTAGACTCTCCTTGTGAGAAAGGCGTCTTCTGGCCACATACGTTGAAGAAGAAATTGAAAAATCACGGGGCGCCTTTTGAATCAATAAGTCTTGCCTCATTTTTCTTCCTGCCAAACTCAGGCCTGACATAGAATAGTTGACCTATTTTAGCCAGTCAAGCCAATAGTCAGTAGACATGAGAAGGTGCTCAGTCTCATCAATAATCAGTAAAATGCATACTGGGGTTTATGGGGTATTGGATCTGAAAGGATCTGGAAGGAATGAGGAGAGAAGTGAGGGCCAATAATTTGTTCCCATCACATTATGCTTTCAGAAGCAGACATCTTCCTTGGCTCCACCCCCATGTTCTGTGTACTTGCTCCCTAATAATTATGACATCTGATTAGGGCCAGTTTGAGGGACAAACCATGTCACAGAACAGACCCTGACATTTAGGTTTTGTTATCTTCTTGGCATTGGTGACATCTGTCTAGGCCACTGAATATCCAAGAGGCCTGCCTGTGCCACTTCTGCAAGATCGCATGTGTTTGTTTAAAAATGAGCCTGCCTCTCCTTCACCATTGCCCGTTGGTTCTTTGTTTCTTTCCTTAGGATTTTATGTAACACTGATGCTCCTGTTTTGATGTCTGTAAACCTTAATTTATGTGATGTGTGACTGTGTGAACATTGAATTTTTAAATTGGGTCCTGGGGCAAGACATAGCGTTGTGCAGGGTGTTTTTATCCACGCTCCTGGCACTTCCTCCCCTGTCAGGCACTGTCAGTTCTCACTTCTCATCCTTAGACTTTGGTCTGGTGCTGCTGCATATTAATTCTGCCCCAAGAAGTTCCTTAGCAAGCCCTGCACACTGATACCGGGAAACAAGAAACCTTTGGCCCGTCATGAGCCTGACACGGGATGTGGGACGTACACATTCTGGCTGCTACTGTCCCCAGCCCCCGGCACCTCTCAGGCCCTATCTGAGATGTCTTCCTTTCTTTCCAACCATGGTGTCCTTCCCAGACATTCCTTTCAAGGGTCAAAGTATTCCCACTCCAAACGCTAATCTTTGGAAAAGTTGCAGCTCTAGTTTCTGGAAAAATCTAGAACCTTCCCTTCCCTTCTCTCTGGAGGTAAAGGAGGAAACTTTAAAGCCTGACAGAACAAAAGGCAGTTTTCCAAGACTCAGAACATCAATGATTGATAACAGTTAGGGATGGACCATTGGGACAGCTCACGAAATGTATTGTGTATCTGAGTAGCTAATTAGAATCATTCTGATTCTCTCTTCTCCCTTTTGATTAGGTGGGGATATTACGGCAAAAAACATCTGGTTGGCAGAAAGTGTTCTGGATATCCTGACGGAGCAGAGGTAGAGTCTACCATGAAGGGTGGGGAGAGAGCCAGAGATGGCCTTGTTGGTTTCAGGTGTGGGAAATGGGATGAAAGGAGTGTATGAAGACTGTTAGGTGACCCCAAACACCTTGGGTTAGAGAGACTAAGGCAGGGGAGGGAGAAGCAATTCCATTGGTGGCAAGCGAAGGAATTAATGCCATGATATGCCCAAAGGGATGAAGGATTGGGAAAGGAGGTCTTTGCTGAAATATCTCAGAGCCCAGGAAAAACTAGTTTCATCTGATAAGGGTTTATTTTTGACCCAGACCTCCTTGGAATGTTTATCTTTGTGGGGAGGGGGGGAGAATGAGCTCAGCAGAATGGGGCCAGCCAAATACCCAGGCCTGGCAGGTACCCCTTTTCTCTCTTCCAAAACTTTCCATCCAACCCATTCTCTTGTTGTTGTTGTTGTTGTTGTTGTTGAAGCAGCATGGGAGAGGGGGAGTGAGGAGATCATCGAGACCCGCTAGAGTTTGCATCAAGGGCTTGGAGGCTCGAGTGGTAGAGCGGGCATAAGGGGGGGCATATTGTGTTTTCTCACTGATCCTTTCCCTTCCCCATCAAGTAAAGGACCAGAAATATTATGAGGGCTGTTCCATGGCTGAGGCCTGCCTCTTGGTCCTGTGGCCTCGGTCCTGCTTGATTTCAGTGTGTGTTTCAGGGTGAGGACACCATAGTAGTCAATAATGGAGAGGGCTAATCGTACCCGTATTTCCTATTTCCTAGTATCCGTGGACCTCCTCCCTCATTCACTCTTCTGAAAGAGAGGGCTGTGGTCTATGCTCTGCCCAAGCTTGAGAGCTGTGCCAGGTCAGCTGTGCAGTGCCACCTAGTGCCCTGGGCACAGACGTGCACCCACAGCTGTGACAAGTCACTGCCTCCATCATTATTGGTACCATTGGCACAGCACACGAGATCCTAGCCATTTCTTACCAGGCCTCTGCTTCTCTTAGGTGTCTTTGCAGAATGTCTGTGTCCTGGCCAGAGGGACTCCCTTTTTTTCTCTTTCTGGACAGATACATTTATCACTCCTGTTAGCAACTTTCCTAAAAAGTAGTTTTTCACATTTTGTTCCCAATGCAAGATACCTCCCATTTCCATACCTTAAAGCTCAGTTTCTGCCCTAGCTGGTTTGGCTCAGTGGATAGAGCGTTGGCCGGCAGACTGAAGGGTCCCAGGTTTGATTTTGGTCAAGGGCACATGCTGGGTTGTGGGCTCATCCGCAATAGGGGCTATGCAGGAGGCAGCCAATCAATGATTCTCTTTCATCATTGATGTTTTTATCTCTCCCTCTCCCTCTCCCTTCTCTCTGAAATCATTAAAAATACATATTTAAAAAAATAAAGAAAGGACAGCAGAGTTATAAAGAAACTACCCATATTAAAAAAAAAAACAGAAATAACTCAGTTTCCCTCATTTAGGCAATTAGAGTGCAGTCTCAGTATACAAGTGTCAGATAAGTGTCCTACCCTTTCTGTTCTCCAAAACACAATGTTTTGGTGTGGTGTCCTCTTCCACACCCTTCCCTCCCTCCCTCCCTTCCCCCCTCCCTCCCTTCCTCCCTCCCTCCCTTCCTCCCTCCCTCCCTCCCTCCCTCTCTCCCTCCCTCCCTCCCTCTCTCCCTCCCTCCCTCCCTCCCTCCCTCCCTCCCTCCCTCTCTCCCTCCCTCCCTCTCTCCCTCCCTCCCTCCCTCCCTCCCTCCCTCCCTCCCTCCCTCCCTCTCTCCCTCTCTCCCTCCCTCCCTCCCTCCCTCCCTCCCTCCCTCTCTCCCTCTCTCCCTCCCTCCCTCCCTCCCTCCCTCCCTCTCTCCCTCCCTCCCTCTCTCCCTCCCTCCCTCCCTCCCTCTCTCCCTCCCTCCCTCCCTCCCTCCCTCCCTCCCTCTCTCCCTCCCTCCCTCTCTCCCTCCCTCCCTCCCTCCCTCCCTCCCTCCCTCCCTCTCTCCCTCTCTCCCTCCCTCCCAAGTGTTTCTAGGCTGTGGAGTTAAAAGGTAGCAGACAGGGAGGGCGCGCTCCCCAGTGTCCTTGGCTGCTGCTTTCATTCTGTGCAAGGAAAAGGCCAGAGTCTCTTAATTAGGTGGCTGTAGCACTTTTCCGGAATCAGGATGTTGCCTGGTTGGATTAATTAAACTCCCTGTCTTCCTCTGGTTCTCTCCTTCCAGCAGGGGTGCCAAGCGTTACAAACTAGTTGCTTGGAGAAGACAGCTCCCCGATTCGGCACTTTGAGATGGCATTGGAGTTTTTGGAATCTCCCCACTGCGTCTTTCTACCCCTTTTAGAGCACACAATTCTTTCATTACCTTCTTTTCCCCAGAGAAAGTCTAAAACTCCTAGGAAAATGGGCTTTGCTGTCCAAAATGAAGTTCTCCTTTTCAGCTTGTGATTTAGGGCAGATGACTCGTTTGGGAATGGAATCAGTGGAGAGAGAGAGAGAGAGAGAGAGAGAGAGAGAGAGAGAGAGAGAGAGAGGGGCTCACGCCAGGGAAGGGTTTGTGGCATGGTGGGTGGTTAATGGAACATGATGGAAGGGCTCAAACAGTGTGTTCTGAAACCTCCAGGGTTCTCAAAGGGTCTTAGTTATCCCCAGAGGCCCACCGACTTAGGGAGACTTACAAATGTTTCCCCATATCTGAGTTGGGTAGAAGCTATGGCTTATCTCTGTCCCTAGTACCTCACACATGCTTGGCACATGAGAGACACTCAGTAAATGTTTGAGGGAGTGAGTCAACAAACAAAATTATTGTATTGGGATCTAGGTAGTTACATGGTAGAGAGAAATGGCTTTCATCAGCATTTATCTGTATTGGACACCTGGTAGACTAGTAGGACGTTGTCCCCACCTTTGCCAGTTGATAGTCCTAGATAATGACAGTATGAACGAGCAGTCAAGGAATCAAAGAGCCTACTTCTAGTGTGAATCATCAGACATTTCTAAGATCCTGGAGCCACGTTTGGGGGGAATTGGGAGGGTGGACAGGTGCAGACAGCGTGCAGCTGCCATTGTCTTCCCTCCCTGCAGGGAGTGGGTGTTAAAGAGCAGCATCCTCATTGCCATGACGGTTTACACATACCTCCGCCTCATTGTCGACCACCACGGCACCGCCCAGCTTCAGGCCCTGCGGCAGAAGGAGGTGGACTTCTGCATCTCGCTGCTCCGGGAACGGGTGAGGACAGGATGGTACGGGGAAGGGAAGCCCAGGGCAGGACACCTCTGTGGGTTTTATCCCGTGACCGGGGCCAGAGATGTCATGTTGGAGTGATGGCGGTCGTTCACAGTCTGCTGTGTTTTCCATCATTCTAAGACGGATGAAGGGGAAAGGGTAGGGGAATCAGTGTGGGATGGCCCTAGTTCCTAGAAATGCTGCCCGCTACTCTGGCATCCTAGGGATTTTCCTGGTCAGCTTCGTGGGCACTTGTATACCACAGACACAAGCTGTTCTTGTGTGCTCACTGCTGTCCCCCACGCCTACCTCGCTGGGTAATTGCCTGATCAGGTGGGATTGTGAATTGCCCATTAGCATCTCTCCCAAGATTGAATGAGTCTAAGGCTATGCTTTCTAATGTGGTAGCCCCTAGCCACAAGTGGCGGTTTAAATTTTAAAATTAGATAAAATTTTGAAATTTTTTCCTTAGTTGAATAAGCCACATTTCAAGTGCTAATTGTGGCTAATGAGTATTCTTTTGGGCAGCACAGATATAGATCATTCCTTTGTTCTGTTGAGCAAGTGAGTTTTGGGGTTCAATTTGCTAGTCCTATCCTTTTAGAATTTCAGTCTCTCTTGACCTGGATGGAAACAGTTCTGGGAGGAGAAGGCAAGAGATTAATGTGAAAGCCAAAAGGGTTCCAGCAGTTTCTAGTAACCTCTCATCCTTGACATCAGTCTCCAACTTCGAGCTCTCTTCCCCTGAGCAGCTAGGAGCCAGTCCTTCGTTCCAGAAGAAATCATATAATCCCTTCAGCCCTCCTCCATTCCCTCCCTGGAACATGTTGTTCCTTCGCCCCCTCTGCAGCAGGTAAACAATCCATGTTTTCATTCTTTTTCCTATCTGTAACCCCTCACCCCATCAAGTTCATGGAATGTTTGATGATTGGCCGGGACCTCGTAAGACTACTTCAGAATGTTGCCAGGATACCAGAATTTGAACTGCTTTGGAAAGATATTATCCATAACCCCCAGGCCCTGAGTCCTCAGTTCACAGGTGAGTACGGGCTGGGGCATGCTGTCCAGGAGAGGTGGGAGGTCAGTATGTATGTACTGCTTGAATCAAGAGGGCAGAGTTTCATGTGTAGGAGAGGCTTTGGGAGTCAGATAGAGGAAGCTTGGGACCAAGCAGGCTCTGCCAAGTGCAGCTGGATAAGGGAATGGCAGAGCTACAGGACAATCCATACGGTTCCCAGATAGCCCTGCTCGACAGGCCCCAGCTGTCGTTGCTCCTAAGAAAAGTGAAACAGCACTGGGACCCTGCTCCTCCCCCTCCCGGCAGCTGTTTGGCTCAGGGGGTGAGCCGATGACCACTTTCCAGCTTCACTGAGTCCAGCAGGGGAGTCAGAGGTCAGCTCGTGAGACTGAGTCAGCAAAGGCGCTGGAATGAGTCCTGTTAGAGAAGGCGCCTCCCAGGACCAGTATTGTCTCTGAATTCCAAGGATCCAGCTGGTCAAAATCCTCTTTGGGGGAGGGAAAGTAGCTCCGTGCGCCTCCTCTGACACGGTCCTTCCCATGTCCCTTCTTCTTCCCGAGTTCCTGCTTATGGTCTAAACTATAACTGTACAGCTTTGCTCCCCGCCCCACCTCTGCCACACACGTGTGTGTGCATACACACCTGCCATGAAAACAGTTGGTTAGGACCTGGAGAGTCAGAACCGCATTAGAGGTGTGCAGGGTGCAGCTCTTATATTGAACGTGTATTAAGTTGTTTTGAGTGCCAACTGTGTGCCAGGCACATGCATACAGGGTGTCTCAAAAAATATACACACACTTTGAATGAGTATGAAGTCGCTGTTTATTAACATACAGCTCAATTTCAAAATTTATTTTTTTTATCTTTTTTTTTTTAAATTAAATCTTTATTGTTCAGATTATTACATTTGTTCCTCTTTTTTTCCCCCCCCATAACTCCCCTCCTCCCAGTTCCCGCCCCACCCTCCGCCCTCACTCCCCACCCACTGTCCTCATCCATAGGTGCACGATTTTTGTCCAGTCTCTTCCCACATCTCCCACACCCCTTTCCCCCCCAAGAATAGTCAGTCCATTCCCTTTCTATGTCCCTGATTCTATTATAATCAACAGTTCATTCTGTTCATCAGATTATTTATTCACTTGATTCTTAGATTCACTTGTTGATAGATGCATATTTGTTGTTCATAATTTGTATCTTTACCTTTTTCTTCCTCTTCCTCTTCTTAAAGGATACCTTTCAGCATTTCATATAATCCTGGTTTGGTGGTGATGAACTCCTTTAGCTTTTCCTTATCTGTGAAGCTCTTTATCTGACCTTCAATTCTGAATGATAGCTTTGCTGGATAAAGTAATCTTGGTTGTAGGTTCTTGGTATTCATCACTTTGAATATTTCTTGCCACTCCCTTCTGGCCTGCAAAGTTTCTGTTGAGAAATCAGCTGACAGCCGTATGGGTACTCCCTTGTAGGTAACTGACTTTCTTTCTCTTGCTGTTTTTAAGATTCTTTCTTTATCTTTTGCTCTTGGCATTTTAATTATGATGTGTCTTGGTGTGGTCCTCTTTGGATTCCTTTTGTTTGGGGTTCTCCGAGCTTCTTGGACCTGTAAGTCCATTTCTTTCACCAGGTGGGGGAAGTTTTCTGTCATTATTTCTTCAAATAGGTTTTCAATATCTTGCTCTCTCTCATCTTCTGGCACCCCTATAATTCTGATGTTGGTACGCTTGAAGCTGTCCCAGAGGCTCCTTACACTATCCTCGCATTTTTGGATTCTTTTTTCATTTTGCTTTTCCGGTTGGATGTTTTTTGCTTCCTCGCATTTCAAATCATTGACTTGATTCTTGCGCTCCTCTGGTCTGCTGTCGGGCATCTGTATAATATTCGTTATTTCAGTCCGTGTATGCTTAATTTCTAGTTGGTTCCCCAATATAAGATCGAGGGTCTTATTAGTTTTCGTGTAGATCTCATTAAGTTTATCGGCAGCTTCTAAACAGTTCTTGAGAGACCTTAAAAGTGTGGTTCTGAACTCTATATCTTCCTTTGACAATTTTGTCCTGTTTCTTTGTCTCCGAATTTTGTTATGCTTCCTTGGTGCACCCCCTAGTGGTCTTTGTTCGCAGTCTTATAGTTAAATCTTGATTGTTGTAGCTAATTCCAGGGAGGGTTTGACCTCCAGGCCAAGTGGCTATGAGAATCAGTTGTGTCAGCGGTGAGAGAACTTCTGTCCTCTAGGGAGGTGCTAATCTAGCCTTTGCCTGAGGCTATCCGGCAAATGCCTCTGTGCAGGGCTTGGGCGGGGCGGGTCGCACAGGATCAACAGGGTGGGCTGGAGAGAGCAGTTATGGCGGCTCTCAGTCCTGTCCCCAGGGGCTCTGCCTCTCTGAGTCCCAGCACCCGCTGCAAAGCTGGGAGAGAAAGCTGCACTCGCTCTGACCGAAGCCAGACAGTCCCACTTCTCCCGTTTGAGTCTGGGTCCCTAAAGACTCGCCCGGATCTGGTGCTCAGAGTCTGCGACTCCCTCCCGATTGAAAACAACAACCGCGCCCTCCGCCGCCAGCCCGCTCCGCGCACTCCGCACCTCAGAATTTGACTTCAGCACTGCGCCTCCTCTGAGTGTCCGTGTGCGTTTCTCTTTCCTCCTAGTTGTAGGACTTCCACTCAGCCAGCGTTCCTGTGGTTCTGGGTGATGTCCCTTCCGTTTTTTGGTTTCACTTTTGAAGTAGTTGTTCAAAGCAGCAAACTCCGGCATTAACCTATGCCGCCATCTTGGTTCTCCTCCTTATTTGTCAATTTCAAAATTTAAACGAATCTACAGAAATGAACAATTTTTTTGTCAACACCTGTTTTCAAATTGATGACCGTCTGGTCTAGACACTGCTGATAACTTGAAGCAATGGAATCGCAAACATCAAGAATCATTTCATTCGATATTTGTGCGCCTTCAATTCATTGACTGTTGCTGGTTTTGTACTGTAAACTTGATCTTTTATGTATCCCCATAAAAAAGTCTAGTGGCATGGCATGTTAGGATAAAGTTTTCCTTGTTCAAAGCTTAGTCTGGTTTCACCCATTATTTCAGATCAGTTAAAGCTGAAAAGGGGTGAAATTTAAGTGAGCAATCAGCTGTTACAGTGTTTACATTTTTGAGGGGACACCCTATATTAACTCATTTAATCTTTAGGACATCCTGTAAGATGGATGTTCTACTTTCCATATTTACGGATAAAGAAAATTAGACTCAAGGAGATAAAGTAATTTGCTCAAGGCCACACAGCCGGTAAGTGTCAGAGGCAGGATCAGGATCCAAGTCTGACTGACTCCAGGGCTCATGCTTGTACCACACACCACACTGATCCCGGGGCCCAGTGATGGGACCGCCAAGAGCAGGAGGAGAGGCGAGGGTTTCCCATATCCCCCCAACCATCCACATGATGCCAACTGGAGTAATGTGAGGAGCAGGCTCTGCATGGCCAGTAGAAGAGAATGAATATGTCTGGGTTGTGGGGATGGTGGTTCACTGGAGCGGAATATACAGATGCTGGCTAGAACCCCCACTTGCACCTATGCGCTGGTCTTATCTTAGATTTCCCCACAAGTAAGACCATTGGCCAGCAGTCCTTGGTCCAGGTTCCCCACCTGCCTTCCATTCTAGTCCTGAAGCTTCTCGTTTTTCTCTTCCCGTCTACGCTTGGTTCAGGCATCCTGCAGCTTCTTCAGTCAAGGACATCCCGAAAATTCCTAGCATGCCGTCTAACCCCAGACATGGAGACGAAGCTGCTCTTCATGACCTCCCGGGTAAGCTCGCCTGCGAGGCTTCTTCCTCCAGCCTGCCCGTCTGTCACTGACCGGGGGCATGTGGTCAAGTGGGTGCCCCTGATCTGCCTGGCACTGGGCCTGGCACTAAGAACGGGGATACATCGCGGAATGAGAGAGACAGTTCCAGCTCGTGTCTATCTGAAGTGCCATTAAACGAATAATTGTAAAGAAATAATGTACCTGGTAAGTGTGAAATGTGCTATAAAAGGGTAAAGTGAGGATGTTCGTTCGGGAAAACCCACTGTTCCTCTGGGTGAACCATGAGCTCTCAGGAAGAGAGCCCTGGTCTTTTGGTTTCCAAACATGGCTGACTTATGGCAGAATTGCTTGAGGAGTACCTGAAAAATACATCTTCCTGGAACCCACTACCCTAGAGAATCTGAAGAATCTGTATTTCTAACAGAATCTCCCGACAGCCGCTCCTCTGCAGCCAGCCTGGTGTCAGGGAGCAACTGAGCAGCCAGCGCTCAGCTCCCCGGGTCGTCCAGGAGAGCCGTCTGATCTGTGCTGTCCTGTGTGGCAGCCACTAGCCATGTGTTGCGATTTAAATAGTTAAAACTAAGTAAGATTAACCATTCAGGACCTTGGTTGCAGGAGCTATATTTTAAGTGTCCAATAACTACCACCATTGCAGACAGTTCTGTTGGACAATGTTGGTCTCGATGTTGGTTTTTCCCCCCTCCTTTAACCCTCCTACTCTCTGTTTTGGTTGAATTTGAGAAATAGAAGAGGAAACCAGGTCTTTCTTCTTAATTAGTGTTGCTGTTCATAACCTGTTTGGGGGAAGGACTTAACTGCAAGAAGGCTTGGAGGTTGTATGTACCTTGGATAATTATCCTGTTAAGTCCTTTAGTGTCAGCTTTTAGTCAGTGCTGAGCAGTGCAGTGGCTCAGCTCTGGTTCTGAAGCGGCATTGCTTGCTGTTCACAAGTAACTCAAGAAAATAAAAGATTATACTTATGAAAGAAAGAAAAAGGTTATGCTATGACTGCAGAATCAGGAACCAGTACAGGAGGAGGAGCCAAAATCGGGCGGCGGTTGCAGGTAATGTGACATCAGGTCAGTGGCAAGAACGAGTGCACCACTGGCCTGTGACTTTCAGCATTTTTTTTAATCAAGGAGGGGAGACTTGAGAGACAGTATTAGTTGATTAATAAATTGTGGGAAGAAATTGAGGTCTGGCTCCAGCCTAGAGTTGAATGGTGCTCATTTTCCTCTGCCCAAAGACCTCACTTCCACGTTTCTTTTCCAATGTCTTCCACCAGGTGCGGTTTGGTCAACAAAAGCGATACCAGGATTGGTTCCAGCGCCAGTACCTGTCAACCCCCGACAGTCAGTCTCTGCGCTGTGACCTCATTCGCTACATCTGTGGGGTTGTCCACCCTTCTAATGAAGTGCTGAGCTCAGACATCCTGCCCCGATGGGCCATCATTGGTTGGCTGCTGACAACATGCACGGTGAGAGGCTGGACCATGGAGGCCGTTGGGTGGCAGAGTCCCCCCTCCCTCACGCTCCCCAAATATCCATGCTTCTTCCTGACTCTCCGAGCCCCCTGACCCCTCAGGGCCCTCATTTACTCTCATGTCTTTGCACCCCCTCCCTTCATGTCTCGAGAAATTCACTTGCTCATTGTTTCCCATCTGGGCTCCGGGTTAAACAGGGTCTCCTGTGCCTCTAGTGCCACCCCCAAGCCTGGGCCCCTTGGCACTCCTTCTTCCAGAAACCACGGGTGACTGTTCTTGCTCAGATCCCGAGCTGTGATCCTCACACACTCACTTCCATGCCTTTGGCATCGGCTTTGGATATTTCTCTTCTCCAAAAGTAGTGAATTCATCGCTTCTCGGCCTTTAGGCTAAGATCAAGTGCAAAAGTAGTGAATTCACAATGGAGCCATCTCCTCCCCAGCATTTCCCTCCCATGCCAAGGGTGGGAAACCCTCTGCTCCCTGGTGTCTAGTTGCCCTCTGACCTCTTCTCACAGGGCTCCTGCCCCCCCCCCCCCCATCTGACTGTATCCTTGGAATGTGCTGATTCAGATATAACAGCAGGCTATTCCTAGGGTCTTTCCCTTAGGAATGTGCCTGGTGCATCCAGCAAGGGCTCAGACTCGTGCTGTCTCAGCTCACGAGTGACCAGGGACTCCCAGCCCAGGTGTCTTCCCTTATGGGGTCAGGTGTGTGCTTCTGGATATGTGAGACCCCACGCTGAGCCTCAGCCCTGGTTGGTGAGACCGTGAGGGACTCACACTCATATACAGACTTGGTGTCCCTCACCCCCGTGGGGGTTCCATTCTGTCTCACTAGGAACTGAATTTTCCTAGATGGGTCAGTATTGTGAGCCCTGGAATCTGTCTTGAGCTCCTAAAGGGAAGGGAGCTGGTTGATGAAACTAGCCCTCCTTTTCCCCTCTCTCTTCTAGTCAAATGTCGCGGCCTCTAACGCCAAGCTGGCTTTGTTTTACGACTGGCTGTTCTTTAGCCCAGACAAGGACAGCATTATGAACATAGGTATGTGAATGAGACTCAGCAGCCTCACTCTCCCCCCCACCACCCCCCGGGCCCCAGGCCTCAGTGACAGCAGTCATCAGTCAGGGCGAGTGGCGTGGAGGCAGCTTATCTGGGAGCAGTTCCGTTGTTCCTCATCAGTGCTCCCTTGACCTAGAAGAGAAGTTGCTTTGATGAGGCCAAGCAGTACTCCACCCTCTTTTCCCTGTAGCCTGACGCTTAGACTTGGGGGGGGGAGAGGGGCGGAGTAGGGGGACGGGAGGGTCCCTGCAGAGGAAAGGGCTGCACCACATCCCGCTTTCCCTCTCCTGCTACCTCCTTCCTCCAAGCTGAGTACTGGGGACAAGAGGGGAGATGAGGTCTGCCCGCTGTTTGTGGGGGGGTGCTTTTGGACCTGCTCAGTGGGACTAGGGGGCAGGGATAGCTCTGGAACCATTCATATATATTGATCATTCGGTTTATGGAGCTAAGAACAGACCCTCTGATATGGATCCCTTTAACTCCACGCTCTCCAGAGCCAGCCATCCTGGTCATGCACCACTCCATGAAGCCCCACCCCGCCATCACTGCCACACTCCTGGACTTCATGTGCCGTGTAAGTGCCGTTGCCTCTTTTCTCCTCTTGCCTGGCTGAGCCGCTAAGTGTGTGTCCCCTCCAACCTTCTAGGTCAGTGAGTAGGTCCTCCCAGTTCCCCTTGCCTGGGGGAGCAGAAGTGGTGGTAGGTCCCATCCCCCGAGTTAATGAATTCCTGCCGTCTTCAGTTGGGTCTTTCCACGTTTCCATGAGGTTTCCCATCCTCAGGGATGATGACGTAACATAGACTCTAGTCTCCTGGGGGACCAGTAAAGCTCCCACTTTCGGAACCTGGAGCGGTCAGGAGCACCCGGCCCTTTCCGCAGCCATACTCTGGTGGCCCAGTCAGAACCAGCCCTGTGCTCTGCAACTGGAACAATACAGAGATTAGCAGGGTCCTGCGCAAGGATGACAGGGAAATTCCTGAAACAGTCCTTTTTTTTTAATTTAAAAAATGTATTTCTAAAAATTGATTTGAGAGAGAGAGAGAAACGAAACATCTGTGAGAGGGAATCGTTGATCGGCTGCCTCCTGCACGCCCCCCACTGGGGACTGAGCCAGCAACCCGGGCATGTGCCCTGACTGGGAATCGAACTTTGACCTCCTGGTTCATGGATCAATGCTCCACCACTGAGCCACACCAGTGGGGGGCTCTCTCTCTCTCTCTCTCTCTCTCTCTCTCTCTTTATATATATATATATATATATATATATATATATATATATATATATATTTTTTTTTTTTTTTTTTTTTAAAGCAGCCTTTTAGATCCCGTGCTCATGCTCTCCCTTCTTCCCTTCCAGATCATTCCCAACTTCTACCCACCACTGGAGGGCCACGTGCGGCAGGGTGTCTTCTCCTCCCTCAACCACATTGTGGAGAAGCGGGTCTTGGCGTAAGAACTTTCTGTCTGGGGAGAGGGAGGTTGTTTTCCCATTTCACCAGGTCAGGCACATGCAGATGTTGCCATACGACTGTGGACCCTTTACCTTGAGAGGTACAGGGAGCACTGGCTCCACCTCAGAAGGCTCGGCCTGTGTTCTCGTGACTCTCAGAGAAATGTCTCTCCTGCCGTCACATGACAAAGGGCTTCAGATGCGTCCCTGTCCCCTGGGGACCCTCCCAGGACCTGACCGTAGCCCAGTTATACTGGTCGGGCTTAGACCTACCCCTGTGCCTCCGTGTCGAGTTAGGAGGGAGGAGCCCTGATGTTGATCTTCATTCATGGTCCCTGTTAGGCACTTGGCTCCCCTGTTTGACAACCCTAAATTGGACAAGGAGCTGCGGGCCATGCTGAGGGAGAAGTTTCCTGAGTTCTGCAGTTCACCCAGCCCCCCTGTGGAAGGTACGGACCCTCCCATGTCGGCATCTGCTCCGGAAGAGGGATGGGGACATTCAGGGCGCTCAGGCGAGAGCCCCTGTTTAGGGGTCACACCTGTGCAGCGCTCTACCTCCGTCATTGTCCATTCATTTTCCCTTCCCTACCTCTCTTCTGATTCCTTTTCATGTCTTCTAGGTTCTCCCTCTCCGTCTAATTTAAAAAAATCTTTTCACTGATCTTTAGAGAGATAGGGAGAGAAACGTCGATTTGTTGTTCCACTTATATATGCATTCATTGGTTGATTCTTGTGTGTGTCCTGACCGGGGTTTGAACCCACAACCTTGGCGTATTGGGACAGTTCTCTAACCAGCGGAGCTGCCGGGCCAGGGTCTTTCCATCTAATTTATCTAACTTGCGCTAATCTCTCTTGCTCTCTTAACTATTTTTCCTCTATTAACCTGTCTTCAGCAGGTAGAGATGTTCATGGGATGTGTTTACCTTGCTTTAACTTTGTCCACCTTTTTCCTTTTCAGGCCAGGGCCCTGGCCTTGGTGAAAGGTTGTCATGTTGGGTCTCAAGTCTTGCTCCCAATTTTAGACACACAAACACTTTTTGTTTAGGAGGAGGAGTTAAGCCAAGCAAAACTTCCCAAGTTGGCTTTAAATTAAAGAGTGCTTAAGGCTGTCCTTGGTCTTATCTACTCGCTGATCCTGAGCTGAGCATAGAGGAGTCGTGGCCTGTGCTGTTTTATTCCTGGCAGATCCCCGTGCAAGTCCTGGAGGGTTGGGAGAATAGGACCTTTATCCTTCAGGGTTCATATTCCACTTAGGTCGTGAAATCCTTATTCTCTCACTTGCCCTTCAGTCTCTTTTCTAAGCGAGGTACGTGTTAGAGGACACAGGAGGCCATTGAATGCCTTGTCTTTCTTTCCCAAGTCAAAATTGAGGAGCCAGTTTCCATGGAGATGGACAACCACATGTCAGACAAGGATGAGAGTTGCTATGACAATGCAGAAGCAGCCTTCAGTGATGACGAGGAGGATCTGAACAGCAAAGGTGAGGCCAGCAGCTCGGGCAGCTCAGGGTGTGCCAGCTCCATTGGTAGGAGAAGCCTGTGCGCCGTTTCTCTGTCGCCTTTGCCTGTTAACGGGCACTGGCTGAGACTCCGGGTGCAGAGCCCTGCACTTGGCCCTAAAGCAGGAGGGGAAAGAGAAGTGGTCCTCGGCCTTGTTTGCTCCTCAGGGCTTGGGTGTGCACACATTCAGGGAAATGCTCAGGCCACTCACACCGTGCTGAGTGCGCGAGAGGGGGACAGAGTATTTGGGGGAGCGGGAGGGGGCTGTCTCCGTTGCTGGTATCTGGGCAAAGTGACTTCCTTCCCAAATCACGCCCTTCAGGAAAGAAGAGAGAGTTTCGCTTCCACCCCATCAAGGAGACAGTTGTGGAGGAGCCAGTTGACATCACCCCTTACCTTGACCAGTTGGATGAGTCCCTAAGGGACAAGGTGCTCCAGCTACAGAAAGGCAGGTAGGTGCGCCCGCTGCTCTCAGCCCCCGGATGTCCAGCCCGGGCTCTCTGCCTGGTGCTTAGTGGGTGGCAGGATGGGGGGGTTGGGGAGGACGTGGTAGGTGTATGGAGAAGTAGTGGAAGCTGCATGAGGGATGCCTTCTGCAGTTTATGTTGGCGTGTAGGGACTGGGTGTGGCAGCCTCATTTCCCAGCATCCCGGGTTCTCACTCCGTCTGTTCTCACTCCGTCTGTTCTGAGGCTTTGAATTTCGAAGCAGGATTGTGGGGATTTCACTTCAGAATGGGCCTCTGCCCAGAGAGCAGCAAATTCTACCCCGATCCTCCCACGCAAGCACAGGGTCACACAGAGCTCCTTTGTCTTGTCTTGTCTCTGTGCGGCCGAGCGTGCGTGCTGGGGGGTGTGTCCTGCCCTCCGCTATCGCTTACGTCCCTGAGCTTTCCTCTCGCTCTGCACTGCAGCGATACCGAGGCCCAGTGTGAGGTCATGCAGGAAATTGTGGACCAGGTCCTGGAGGTAAGAAACGCATCGCCTGAGGGAGGAAGCAGCCCAGCCTGCCCAGCTTCAGCCCTCCCCCCAGCAGCTGACTCCCTCCTGCCCTGCCCAGTGGGTCCCCTTTTCTCGGGGGAGGGGCTGGTTAATCCTGGAGGTGGAAGCTGATGAGTCCGGGTAGTGGGGGCAGTAGGCTCAGGTCTGACAGTGATTTCCCCTCCCCTGTCTCACCACCAGGAAGACTTTGACTCGGAGCAGCTGTCTGTCCTTGCGTCCTGCCTACAGGAGCTCTTCAAGGCCCACTTCCGAGGGGAGGTGCTGCCCGAGGAGGTTACGGAGGAGTAAGGCTCATCTTTCTGACTTTTAGGAGCCAGAACTGTGCTCCAAGAGGCACCTTGCTGAGGGCTTGAGAAAAACCATCTGTTCTGATTCACGTGTACTGACTCATTTAAACTAGGATTCCTTTTTCCCTGCTGAAGGCCAAGCGTGCTGGGGCGGTGGACTAGCCCCCCACCCTGTTGCCCTGCCCGCTGCTGTACCCAGCAGCCCCCCTCCTTGCTACTTGAGGTGGGACCGGACCTTGCCTGGATCCTCCCTGAAGGGCGGGAATCTCACTTTCAGTGACGATGACAACCCAGATGTGGTCCCATGTGAGGAACCTGTTTTCTCTGTGACCAAGTCTCTGGAGCAGCAGGACACTGACTTTTAGTTAGGAAAGGAGGAGGCTGGCCTCCTGCCTCAAGCTGGTCCTCCACAAAATCTGCCTGCAGCCCACCCTCTCCTCTTACATGGACTCTCACATCACCTTCCTCTCGTAGGTCCCTGGAGGAATCTGTGGGGAAGCCCCTCTACCTAATATTTAGGTAAGCATCCAGCGGTAGGAGACACTGCCCTGCCCTCCACCCTCCCTAGAGCGCACGTATGCTTCTGTCCCGGGGTAAGGGGACCCCTTTCCAGGAAGGAAGGGTCTGCAGTGGGGCAAGCAGACACGCCTCCCCAGGGGCCCGGGTGAAGCTCCGCTCCTCCCTCGTCTCCCTCCAGGAACCTGTGCCAGATGCAGGAGGACAACAGCAGCTTCTCTCTGCTTCTGGATCTTCTCTCCGAGCTGTACCAGAGGCAGCCCAAGATCGGCTACCACCTGCTCTACTACCTGAGGGCCAGGTGGGCGTGGGCCCCACATTTAAGCAGGGCCAGGGGGCACCCTGGAGCGCCTCTCTCCTACCACACGCGGGTTCCCACCTGTCTGTCATCGCCAGGGCCTTCCATGAGCGCTCTCTCTCTTTTTTTTTAAATAACAGCTTTAAAGTGTACAGTTCAGTAGTTGTTAATAGAGTCACAAAGTTGTACAGCTATTACTGCTGTCCAATCAGAACATGTTTATCAGCCTGAGAAGAAACCCGCACCCTTTGGCAGTCACTTCCCTTCCTCCCTTTACCCAGCCCTGTCACCACTGGTTTGTTTTCCGTCTGTAGCTTTATTTATTCTGGATATTTCATATACCAGCAAATGGAATCACACAGTGTGTGACTTCCGAGCCTGGCTTTTGTCACTTAGCGTGCTGTTCTCGAGGTCTGTCCCCATTGCAGCGTGTATCAGCACTTCCTTCCTTTTCCGTGAGTGAATAATGCTCCACGTTTTGTAATATCCATTCGCTCAGTGATGGACATGGCAGTTGTTTCTACTTTGTCTGTTGTGAACATTCACATGCAGATTTGTGGGTGAGCATAGGGTTTCGGTTTTCCTGGGTATACACCTAGGAATGGGTCAGATGGTAACTCTATTTTTAAGTTTGTGAGGAAGTGCCAAACTGTTTTTCCAAAGTGACTGCAACCATTTTACATTCCCCCAGTGATGTGTGAGAGTCTAAATTTTCTACATGTTCCCCCAACACTTCTTACCGTTTGGCTTTTTGATTATGGCCATTGTAATGGGTGTGAAGTGGTATCTCACTGTGGTTTTTTTGTTTACTTGCTCGTTTGTTTTTTATTGATTTTTTTTTTTAGAGAGAGAGGAAGGGAGAAGAATAGAGAGATAGAAGGCATCGAAGAGAGAAACATTATTGATCGGCTGCCTCCTGCACGCCCTCTTGTGGGGACCGAGCCCGCAACCTGGCCATGTGCCCTGACCAGGAATTTAAGGGCAATTTCTTGGTTCCTGGGTCGACACTTAACCGCTGAGCTACACCAGCTGTCCAAATTCATTCCTCTTTTTTAATTGGGCTATTTGTCCTCTTACTGTTGATTTTTAAGAGTTCTTTATATATCCTGAATGCAAGTTCCTTATCAAATGTATGGTTTGCATATATTTTCTCCCATTCTGTGGGTTATCTTTTCACTTTCTTTTTTTGTTTGTTTGTTTGTTTGTTTTTCATAATTTTTTCATCTTTTCACTTTCTTTATGGCATCCTTTGAAACACAAAAGTTTTACATTTCGATGAGTCCAGTTTCCTTTTTTTGGTCACTTGTGCTTTTGATGTCATGACGATGTACGCTTCTGTATTTTCTAAGAAGTATACATTTAGTTTTTACAGTTAGGCCTGTAATCCATTCTGAGTTAAGGTCTGTGTATGTTGTGAGGTAGGAGTCATTGTCCTCATTGCTCAGAGCCCAGAGAGCAGGAAGGAAGGTTTCTTAGCCTGACCCGGGCCCTCTCTCCCCTGTTCTTGCCTGTCCCTGTTTAGTAGCTGACTCGCTGTGGTCCGAGCCCTGGTAGAGACTGGGAAAGGCGGGGAGAAGGAGAAGTGGCTCCTGGTTCCCATCAGTCATCCAGCCCTTGGGGAGGCAGGGCAGAGCCGTGAACTAGATCAGCCCCAGGCACCTGGGTAGCAGAGGGTTTCAGTGGCAGCCACCTCGGGGGATGCCTGAGGTTGGGCGCTGGGGCCAGGCTGCTGGCTTAGGCTCCACTGGTCCTGCAGCAAAGCCGCCGCGGGGAAGATGAACCTGTACGAGTCATTTGCCCAGGCCACCCAGCTGGGGGACCTGCACACCTGCTTAATGATGGACATGAAGGCCTGCCAGGAGGACGACGTGCGACTGCTGTGCCACCTCACACCCTCCATCTACACAGAGGTCAGTGCCTCCACCCGTGTCCATGGGGTGGGGTAGCAGCATCCCCTGTCTCATTGCACACAACCCTGACGCTCCGTACCCACCCCACTGGCCTTGGTGAGCCATTTCTCCCCACACCACAGCTGTCCCCTCCGTCCACATCTTTATTAAAGATTTTAAAAGGTCTCAAAGCTCCCGAGTTTCTATGTGAGTTGGGATCTGGGCCTGTGTACTTGGCTTCATGGCTTTGGCCCCACCTTCTGCACCCAAGACAGGCTCCCCTCTAGATCCACGTTCACAGATCTCGGCCCTCTTGCCAGCAGATGGCTCACCCTCGGAGTCTTTCTATTGGCTCCCAAAGACCAGGGCCTCTGGTGGAGGCTCAGCTTTCATTTCCCGGCCCACGCGCAGTCTTCCCTGGAACTGGAACACAGGAGGTGTCAGCTCTTCCTCCTTTGGTGAAAGTTCGCAGGAACTGGGAAGTCGGGGCCCAGGGTGTGGGCATGACAGGAGGAACTGTGATCTCAGCCAGAACCCGGGGGGGTGCGGGGTGCAGATGCGCAGCAGATGGGAGTTTCCCTCTCCGCTCCCTAACTGGTGAACTGGTTTCTCCAGAAGGGGTTCTGCCCACCCCGACACCCTGAACACTCCCTGAACACCCACACACTCTCTACACCTTCTCTTCTTTGGCTGAGGATCAGAATAGATTGGATTTCTTTGCTGCCAGAGATGCAAATGCATATTTTGTCACCACACAGAACGAACGTCGTGTCCAATCCGTTCTGCTCTGGCTTTGTCCCTGCATAGTTCCCATTCCTTCCCTCGTGCGCACGCACACACAGAACACAGCCCGGCTCTTGGGGGTTAGGTTCCCAGCTTCATAGCTGTTGTGTCTTTGTGTAGGGTTTTCTATTAGGACCCTGTGTCCGGCTCACCCAGCCCCCCCACCATGTGCCAAGGCAGGGGAATGGGGTGTGCCCTGGACTCCTGCCCTAGGGCCCCTCTCTCTCTCTCCAGTTTCCAGATGAGACCTTGCGGAGTGGGGAGCTACTGAACATGATCGTGGCCGTCATTGACTCTGCACAGGTGAGCGAGTTGTCATCCCAAGAGTGTGGGAGGCAGGACTGGAAATCAGGGCTCTGCCTCCCCACCAGCCCACAGACAGTGTCCAGCTGCTCCTGGCTGCCCTGTGTGCACCCCAGGGGTTCCCCTTCTCCATATTCTTTGGGCACTTCTGCTCCACAGGGAAAGCGAAGGAATTGGTTTTTGCTCTCAACCAGCCTTCCACGTACCTGACTCGGGATGGAATGGTCACACCGTCTGTTTGACCTTTGCACCAGGCATACGTCCCCAAGAGGCTTTCACTTTGCTTATGTCCATTCGCAGGCCGAACTGGGGCCCCGTTTCTGTTCCTTCTCTCCATCCATAAAGGAGGGAGTTTAATACTCCAGATCCTTCCTCTGCTTTGCTTTCCCCACACCTGTAATCCAGAGCTGGGTCTCCCATGGCCCTTCCCTCCTCGGTGCCGGCTGGGATGGGCCGAGGCCCTGACTATGGCAGGTAGAGAAGTTGCCATTCTCTAGCCTCCGTGTGAGAGATGGCTTCACTTAACTGTTCTTGCCCCAAGTGGGTCTGTGGTTACCACTCAGGCCTATTGCTTCTTTCCCAGGCCCCTTTGTCCTTCAGAGACCCCAGCACCCATTGTATGCCATTTCCTCCCTAAACCTTTAAAAACTAGGCTTTCACTTCCTCTGATTTCTCCGTATTGAGCCCTCTTGGTTCTCCTGCCATCCTGGCTTCCCGGCCTCTTTAAAACCAGTGGGTTATGGCTTCTCCTCCTCCTCCTTAGCTCCAGGAGCTGGTCTGCCATGTGATGATGGGGAACCTGGTCATGTTTCGAAAAGACTCAGTCCTCAACATACTCAGTAAGTGAGCAGATCTGTTAGGAACCTGGAAGAAAGGGGATGGCAGCCTGTTTATAGGAACGGGAGGGCTGGTTGTGGGGCTGAGAATGGGACAGAACAGCATCCACCCTGCTCTGCGGTCTGGGGTCATGTCTCTGGATCTGCTCCTTGCTCTGTGAGATGGAAAGATGCCCTCTGGCTTCAGGGCTGACGGGGCTACAGAAGCTATCTGAATGAAGGCTTTTTGTGGAAAGGGAAAGTATCTATAGGCTTAGGATTGGGGTGCTGGTTGTTAGGGGAAGAGAGAGAGAGAAAGAAGAAATGTCTCTTCACTGTCTCGCAGTCCAGAGCCTAGAATGGGAAACCTTTGAACAGTACTGTGCCTGGCAGCTCTTCCTGGCCCACAACATCCCCCTGGAAACCATCATCCCCATCTTGCAGCACCTCAAGTACAAGGGTGAGTAGGGATGTGGCAGAGAGCATGGTGATGGGACTCTCCTGGTCGGGCTGGGGCAAGGCTGAGGCCTCTAGACTCCAGATGAGCCCAGGCCCCTGCTCCCCTCCCACCGAAGCTCTTGCAGAAGGTCAGCCACTTCTGCTCTGAGCCGAGCCCTGCACACCCCTCTGAGCCAGGCGCCCGCTGGGCTCGGGCTGTGCAGGATCCGGTAGGACTCTCTTCCTGCTCCCGAAGACTGTTTTTGCTCCTCCCAGCGCTGTTGGTTGGAGGAGGGGAGAGGTCCCGGATGTCTTCCTGGAATTGTGCCTTCCTCTGAATGGCCTCTACCCTTCCTCCACAGAGCACCCAGAGGCCCTGTCCTGCCTTCTGCTTCAGCTCCGGAGAGAGAAGTGAGTCCCACCTGGAGCTGAAGAGCCCCATCCAGCACGAGAGATGCTCCTGAATGGAGGGCTTTGGTCCTGCCCCTTGGCCATGTTTGTTCCTGTTGTTGACATGGGCTTCTTCTGTCCTTTCCCCAGTGACGGACAGATCAGCAGCTCGGGGGCCTGGGCTTCCTCTGGACTTTACCCCTGCCCACCAGGCGCTGCCCGGGGTGGGGACCGGACATCCCTGTTTCCTGCTGCCACAGCAGTTCTGATCCCGGGAGCTGCTGCTCCCCTCCCCCAGGCCCTTGAGGCCACCCCTCGGCTAATCCAAGAGGAGGAAGGGTCAGAGCAGAGGGGTCACACACCACCTGCTTCCTCAACCGCTGGTTCCCTGCTGGGGGGTGAGGCGGAGAGGCCCCGCCCCCCTCACAGACACTTTTTGTTGGTTGGTTTGTTAATCCTCACCCGAGGAAATTTTTTCCATTGATTTTTTTGAGAGAGTAGAAGGGGGGAGGAGGAGGAGGAGAGAGAGAAACATTGATGTGAAACAGACACATCCATTGGTTGCCTCCCACACGTGCCCCAGCTGGGGCAGGGGATGGAATCGTAGGCCCTTCAGTCGCAGGCTGACACTCTAACCACTGAGCACATGAGCACGCCAGCCAGGGCCATCACAGGCACTTTTTTTAAAAAAATATATTTTATTGATTTTTTACAGAGGGGAAGGGAGAGGGATAGAGAGTTAGAAACATCGATGAGAGAGAAACATCCATCAGCTGCCTCCTGTCCCCCCCCTTCCCCCCTACTGGGGATGTGCCCGCAACCAAGGTACATGCCCTTAACCGGAATCGAACCTGGGACTCCTCAGTCCACAGGCCGCCGCTCTAGCCACTGAGCCAAACTGGTCAGGGCCATCACAGGCACTTTTGCAACAGCTCCGTATACATGGCACAACAGCTGTTGTCTTTTCCTTCGTACCTTCTTGTCTTTCCCTTTTCTCCTCTCTTGCCTGAGAGACTAGAAGTGGTACAAAGCGTCCTAAAGGAAGCGGGAAGGCAGGAGGACTGTGTGGGGACTGTGCCCTCCCAGCCCTCACCCCCGCCCCCCCGCCTTCCCTGGGCTGGGTACTAGTGTGGCTCACAGCCCGGGATGGGGGGCGGGGGGGCAGTGCTCACACACCACATGTTGTCCTTTGCCTCCCTGGTCATTTCCTGAATGTTTTGGGGGAAAGGGGGGGACTTGGGGGCTTCCTTCCCCGAAGGTCCACACGCACCTTCTGCCACCACAGAAACTACAGAATCTCACTTCTTGTCTCCTGGCTTCTGCAGAGGATGAAACCACATTCCTTGGCCTAAAGAGAAGAGGGAGAGGGATGTGAGAGTAGGAAGCTACAGGACTCGGGCAGGGTGGGGAAGGCTGAGGTTTGGGAAATAAGTACATGGGAGCGATCTGGAGGTTCCTGCGGCCAGCCGTGTGAGCCGGGTGCCCACAGCCCCTCTCGCCCCCAGGCCCAGCGAGGAGATGGTAAAGATGGTGCTGAGCCGGCCCTGCCACCCCGATGACCAGTTCACCACCAGCATCCTGCGACACTGGTGCATGAAGCACGATGAACTGCTGGCCGAGCACATCAAGTCCCTGCTCATCAAGAACAACAGCCTCCCACGCAAGAGGCAGAGGTGGGAGTGGACCCTTCAGGACACACCAGGCCGAGCTGCTGCTGTCCACCCTCCATCCCGGGGCAGCCCATGCTGTCCCTGCCTGGCTTGTGGGTGACACCTAGTGGTCCAGTGGTCCGAAGCTACACGGCACACTGGACCATGTGGCCCCTTCCCCTCCTTTCCTAGTGCCCTGTGGCTGGTCCCTATTCCAGCTCACCTCCCTGATCCCATCCCAGCGCTCTGTCCCCTCCCTGTATGGGCTGTGTCTGTCGTCAGGAGGGACCCTGGTGGGGGAGAGTGCCTTGCACTCCTGGAGCCCTCACTTGGAGCTCAGGTCTGGTTCTCATGGCTTCCTTGCAGCCTGAGGAGCTCCAGCAGCAAGCTGGCCCAGCTGACTCTGGAGCAGATCCTGGAGCACTTGGACAACCTGCGTCTCAACCTGACCAACACCAAGCAGAACTGTATGCGCCAGCCCCCCTGAGTCCAGCCTGCCTGGTGCTACCCTGGCTCAGACCGCCCCTGGGCCGGGTGGGAGCGGGGAGGAGGAAGTCACCCCTGGGCACCGCTGGTTAAGCTCCCAGACCTCTGACTGCTCCTCCTCCCCGCTGCCCCTGCCCTCTCCCTCTAGTTTTCAGCCAGACCCCCATTCTCCAGGCGCTGCAGCATGTCCAGGCCAGCTGTGACGAGGCCCACAAGATGAAGTGAGGCTCCTTGGGAAGCAGTGGGGAAGGCCAAGGGGGGGCCCGCTGGGACACAGACTTAACGACCAGGAAGACCGGGGGCTTGAAGAGAAATGGAGACGCGGGCCGGGGGCAGAGAAGATGGGAAGGAGGCCAGAGGCCAGAGGCCCCGCTCTGAGAGCTCTCCTGCCCCTCAGGTTCAGCGACCTCTTCTCCCTGGCAGAGGAATACGAGGACTCTTCCACCAAACCCCCCAAGAGCCGGCGAAAGGCAGCTCTGTCCAGCCCCCGGAGTCGAAAGAACGCCACTCAGCCCCCCAATGCGGAGGAAGAGTCTGGCTCCAGCAGCGCCTCGGTGAGCGCCCTCGCCCGCAGGGGCGTGGGGGCAGGTGCAGCCGGCAGCGGCCAGGCTGACGCTCCCCTTCCCTCCCCTCCAGGAGGAAGAAGACACAAAACCGAAGCCCACCAAGCGGAAGCGGAAGGGCTCCTCTGCCGTGGGGTCTGACAGTGACTGAGTCCCTGCCGCCCGCCCGCCCGCCCCTAGTGGGACGGCCCTCCTCGGTGAAGCGGGGGTTTAACGGGGGGAGACGGGGGAGCACCCTCTCCCCATCCCGAGACACGGCCGGCCGGTGGGAAGCCTGATGGCCGCCATGCAGCCTCAGCCCCTCCCGCTCCCTGGGGCCTCCAGCCCGTCGCTGCTGCTCCACCGGCGCTGGGTCCCCCTGAAGCCCGAGGCTTCGGAACCTGGGCTGCGGGGGGGTCCTCAGGCCCCTGCCCCTCCCCCAGCCCAAAGAGCTGTTTAAATCAAGAGGAGAGATGGCAGGGGGGCAGCTGGCCAGACGAGGACGAGAGGAAAGACTCAAGGGTGCGCGTGTCCCTTCTGACGATCCCCTTTAGTCTTAATTTGCCCTGAACAGGCAGCTTCTAGTCGCTCTCCATACACTGGTATGAAACGGGCATTTAACCTGTGACAATGTTGGGCTGCCTGTTTGTTTCCCTGGGGCAGATGCCACAAGCGCTCAGGAAGGAACCTGAGAGGGAGGCGCAGCCCCACCTGGTGTGCCCTGGAGGCACCTCACGCTGGGCCAGAGCCCTAAGGAGTCTCGGAGACGTGCTCCCCAGAACTGTCAAAGGTCCCATTTCCTTGGTTGTCTTCTTTGGGTTTTTTTTGTGGGGTTTTCTTTGGCAGAGATAATCGTGTTTTAAAAGCTGTTTTTAAATGACAATAAAACAAGCCAGAACCTCTTTTGTGCTGGAGTTGCCGCCCCCATTTCCCCTGTGCATGTACAGGTGGTCTGTTTCATTGGCGCCCCTCCTGTGACTTCATAATTTCCCCCTGTTCCCTTCCTGTCCTTTCCCCCCACCACCACCACCTTTTTAAAAATATTTTTTAAAATATATTTTATTGATTTTTTTACAGAGAGGAAGGGAGAGTGATAGAAAGTTAGAAACATGGATGAGAGAAACATCTATCAGCTACCTCCTGCACCCACCCCACTGGGGATGTGCCTGCAGCCAAGGTACATGCCCTCGACCAGAATCGAACCTGGGACCCTTCAGTCCGCAGGCTGACACTCTATCCACTGAGCCAAACCGGTCAAGGATTAAAAATATTTTTAATATTGATTTCAGAAAGGAAGGGAGAGGGAGATAGAAACGTCAATGATGAGAGAGAATCATTGATTGGCTGCCTCCTGCATGCCCCCTCCTGGGGATGGAGCCGGAAACCAGGCATGTGCCCTGACCAGGAATTGAACCGTGACCTCCTGGATCATATACATAGGCAGACGCTCAACCACTGAGCCACACCGGTCAGGCTGTCCTTCCCTCTTCTTGTCTGAAGCAGAGAGGACTTGGCTTTGTCCCCCATCATTCTGGCTGCCACTGGCAGTGAAGGCCAGACAGTAAGCCGAGGTCTGTCCTTAACCATCTCAAGTAGAGACTCCCAGAAGCTGGTATTTGTCATATTCCATTTAGTAAGGCCGAATGCCAACTACGGGCACGCTCCCAACTCAGATCCTGGGCACGTGGAGAGTTCGGTTACCAGGGAGGGGGCTCCCCTTCCTCCACACCTTGTACCGGCAGGAAGAGCTCCTTGGCTGTGCTGTCCCCTCCTGTCAGGGAGGTGGGTGCGAGCTGGAGAGGAGTGAAGTTCAGGCTGACTGAACAGTGGCTCAGCCCGCAAGCTTGTCTCAGGCTCTCCCCTCCTTCAGAGCTGCTACTCCTTCCTTTGCAAGTCTGAACCGCCAGAGGCCTCTTCCTTCCTCTCTCCTTCCCCCGTTTTCTCTGCCCCAATTAAAACCAGGATGGAGAGCATTCGCTGGCTGGCCCCAATTGTACCCTTGCCCAAAGGGAGGGGCCTCCGCCACGGCCCCTCCGGAAATCTGGCGGGCTGGGCCTCCACCTTTCCCCTACTTAACTTCCAGCTCCCACCCATCCCCTGGGGTTGCTGCTGCTGCTGGCAGCTGGAGGGAGGGCATGGGTCTGGCTACCTTGCCGGGACTTGCAGCACCAAACAGGCAAGGGGCCGAGTCCTTCAGTCTTTTGGGAGAGAACAGAGGCACCCTTCCGTCACGGGTGCAAATGAGAGAAGAGGGAGCGGTGGACTTCGATCCAAACGTCCTGGTGCTCAGACCTGGACGCCAAAGTCCAGCCAGATGCCTAAACCGCCCTTGAGAAGGGACCTAAAATGAGACGACCCTGGGATTGAGGGAAGGCGTGAGCACCGCCCAGGACCTGGGGAGGTGCAGGCGAGTCGCCTGGAAGGAGCGAGTCCAGGGCGGAGCGTAGGGGTGGGGAGGCCGGGAGTGCGGGGGCCGGCCCCCACCTCCGCCCCAGCTCGCCTCCTGGGGGAAGGGGCGTGTGCCAGCGCACGCGCGCTCCGGGGAAGGAGCGGTCTCAGAGCCAGAAAGTGAGGCCCCAGTTTCTCGGAAGCAAGTACCAGGCAGCAGCAGCCAGAAGCGAGAGGCTGGTGCCAGCCGGCGCCGAGTCGAGGAAGAGGGCGCGATGGCTGCTCTCCTGCTGCTGCCCCTGCTGCTGCTGCTGCCGCTGCTGCTGCACTTCTGGCCACAGTGGCGCTGGTGGGCGGCAGACTTGGCCTTCGCGGTTCGCGCCCTACGATGCAAACGCGCGCTCGGAGCACGCGCCCGGGCCGCGGCCGCCGGCGACCCGCAGAGCCCCGAGGGAGGCTGCAGCCTGGCCTGGCGCCTCGCACAGCTGGCTCGCCAGCGGCCGGCGCACACCTTCCTCATCCACGGCGCGCGGCGCTTCAGCTACGCGGAGGCCGAGCGCCAGAGCAACCGGGCGGCGCGCGCCTTCTTGCGCGCGCGGGGCTGGGAAGAGGGCCCCCGCGGCGGCGATTCGGGGGGCGCCCGGGAAGGCGAGGGGGCAGCCGGAAGCCAGGAGGCGCGGGCTGCGAGGGAAGGGGATGGCGCGGCACCACTGGCACCTGGGGCCACCGTGGCGCTGCTCCTCCCTGCCGGCCCGGAGTTCTTGTGGCTCTGGTTCGGGCTGGCCAAGGCCGGCCTGCGCACGGCCTTCGTGCCCACCGCCCTGCGCCGCGGCCCCCTGCTGCACTGCCTCCGCAGCTGCGGCGCGAGCGCGCTGGTCCTGGCGCCAGGTGAGGCTGAGCGCCCGCGGGGCGGGGCCCGCAGGGAAGGGGCGGGGCGGGGTCAGACGGGACGGGCTCGGAAGGTACCCGAGAACGTTTCTGGGGTTCCCAAAGGGTGGGGAGGAGTCTGTGGATTTGCGAAGGGATGGATGTCTATACTCTACTTTCACCCAAGAGCGGGGCGGGGGGGCGGGGAGTGGCCACGCCAATAAGCTAAGGGGTGGGAAAGGCTTCTGGGTGGCGGTGGGCGGAGCGCGGAGCTGTGCTTTCCTGCCGCATCCAGAGTTCCTGGAGTCCCTGGAGCCTGACCTGCCGGCCCTGAGAGCCATGGGGCTCCACCTGTGGGCTGCAGGCCCTGAAGCCCATTCCGCTGGCATTCGCGATCTGCTGGCTGAGGTCTCCGCTGAAGTGGACGCACCGGTGCCCGGATACTTATCTGCCCCCCAGAGCATAATGGACACGTGCCTGTACATCTTCACCTCTGGTACTACCGGTGAGGGCTGGTCACCATGCTTACCTCCCAGAAGCTCGGGCAGAGGAAGACAAGGGTCTGGGACAGGACCGGGGACCTCGCAGCTCCCAGGCCACCCCTCCAACCCCCCGGAGGAGATGGTGACCCAGCGGCCCTGTCCTCTCTCACCAACCCTCTCATTCCGGTCCTTTCTCCGCCTTCCCGATCTTCCCACATTTCCAAGTCAGCCTGGCCTCCCTTCTCAGCTTCGGTTTTGCCTCTGTGCCTCTTTCTGTGGGAAACCCAGCAGGGGCGACGAGGGAGGCAGGGCTTGGCGCTGAGCCCTTCCCCTGGTCTCCCCCCAGGCCTCCCCAAGGCTGCTCGGATCAGTCACCTGAAGGTCCTGCAGTGCCAGGGCTTCTACCAGCTGTGCGGTGCCCACCAGGAGGATGTGATCTACCTGGCCCTCCCACTCTACCACATGTCCGGCTCCCTGCTGGGCATCGTGGGCTGCTTGGGCATTGGTCAGTCTCCCCTCGCCAACCCCCATGTCGCCCTCTAGCACACATTTAGGAAGCACCTGCTGGGGTGCCCCAAGTCCTTCAGGTGGAGAAGGGAGCAGGAAGGCAGGCAGGGCCTACTCCAGGAGCTCCCGGTACAGTGGGGAAATGTCACCTCACAGACCTGCAGGCTGAGCACTGTGGGAGGCCGTGTGTTCACAGAACTCCGCATTCCAGGGGCAAGGGGATGGAAGGGCTGGGGGTGTCAGCCTGGGAGGAGGCACATGGAGAGGAGGAGGGGTGCGACTTGGGGCAGGGTACCCGATGGGGCGAGAAAAGGGCATACCCTCTGAGGCACAGGTGGGAAAGGAAGAGGGCCAACTTGTGAGAATGCTACTGGGGCGCTGCAAGCTAGTAACTGGGAAGAAGGGGACAGGGCTCCCCCGACAGCTCTTAATCTACCTCTTTCCTCCCTCCCCTTTCTCCCCTTCTGGCAGGGGCCACAGTGGTACTGAAGTCCAAGTTCTCAGCTGGTCAGTTCTGGGAGGACTGCCAGAAGCACAGGGTGACGGTGTTCCAGTACATCGGGGAATTATGCCGATATCTCGTCAACCAGCCCCCGGTGCGTGGGCTCAGATGCTGGGGCGGGGGGGGGGGGGTGGCGGGGGGAGCCGCCAAGGCAGGGAGATGGGCAGTTGCCAGGAGACACCGGGACAGGTGTCTGGGAGTTGGAGGCAGAGGAGGAAGCCTGGAACGACAGGACATCTGATACTTAGGGAGTCTGAGCGTACCGGTGGAAGGATTTCTGGGGGATGACAAACAGGACTTCACTTTGGGAGCTGGCATCTTGGTGTGAAAGCTCCTGCCCCTCTTTGCACGCTTCTCAGAACCAGGCAGAATGTGGACACCAGGTCCGGCTGGCGGTGGGCAGTGGGCTGCGCCCGGACACCTGGGAGCGTTTCGTGCGGCGCTTCGGGCCCCTGCAGGTGCTGGAGACGTACGGACTGACGGAGGGCAACGTGGCCACGTTCAACTACACCGGCCGGCGGGGCGCCGTGGGCCGAGCCTCCTGGCTTTACAAGGTGAGGGGAGGAAGGAGCCCGAGACCTCCTGGGACAGCCGGGGGTGGCTGGGAGGGCCTTCATGCAACTGAAATGACCCAGTGCCTGGGGCTCCCTTCCCCAGCATGTCTTCCCCTTCTCTTTGATTCGCTATGATGTCACCACAGGGGAGCCATTTCGGGACACGCGGGGGCACTGTGTGGCCACATCTGCAGGTCTGTGTTGGGGGTGGGGGGGTGAAGCTGGCTAGGGGTGATTGGCCTTGAAGAGTGGGGTGGGAGGCCGGCAGTCACCCCTGACCCCAGCTGCTCTGCCAGGTGAGCCAGGGCTGCTGGTGGCCCCGGTGAGCCAGCAGTCTCCGTTCCTGGGCTACGCCGGGAAGCCGGAGCTGGCCCAGGGAAAGCTGCTCAAGGACGTCTTCCGGCCGGGCGACCTTTTCTTCAACACGGGGGACCTGTTGGTCTGCGATGACCAAGGCTTTCTCCGCTTCCATGATCGTACTGGGGACACCTTCAGGTATCTGTCCATACCTTCTGTCTCCGTCCAGGCATCGCATCTCTGTGGCCCGGGCCCCCTAAACCTCAGCTCCGTAATCCCCCAGCCCAGCCCGGCTCCTCATCTAACCTCTCCTCCCAGACCTCTGGCCCCTGCCCTCTCCGACACCCTCCCCGCCGGCTCTGGGGCCCTGACTCCTACCTCCCGGCTTTGAATCTGCTCTCTGGCAGGTGGAAGGGGGAGAATGTGGCCACGACCGAGGTGGCGGAGGCCTTGGAGGCCCTGGATTTCCTCCAGGAGGTGAACGTCTATGGAGTCACCGTGCCAGGTGCCCAAGCGTGGGAGCTGGGGGGGCACCTGGCCCACCTCCCGGAGTCGGTGTAACTTGGGCACCGGGAGCCTGAGGCTGAGCCTTGCCCCCACCTCCCCAGGGCACGAAGGCAGGGCTGGAATGGCGGCCCTGGTTCTGCGTCCCCCCCACCCACTGGACCTCGGGCAGCTCTACGCCTATGTTTCTGAGCACTTGCCACCTTACGCCTGGCCCCGGTTCCTACGGCTCCAGGTAACCATCCACTCCTGCTGCGACCTCTCGCCCCACATATGCACCCCATCTCTGTGCAGCAGTCGGTGGCTCCCAAACCCCACCAAGGGACACCCCATAACACTCTGAAGAGGAAGAGCAGCTCCTCCCAGACATGCTCCTCACCCCTTCATATCTAGACTTGGCTCCTTCCCTGTCACCTCCTCCCCTGAACCCTGACCTCATGACCCACTTTTCCAAGACCTGCCCCCTAATAAAATTCAGGCAACTCACCTGAGCCACCTGGGCAGCGTACCCCTCCCTTCAACTCCCTTGACGCCCCCTTCCCAGGAGTCTCTGGCCACCACAGAGACCTTCAAGCAGCAAAAGGTTCGGATGGCCAAGGAGGGCTTCGACCCGAGCGCCCTGCCCGACCCTCTCTACGTCCTGGACCAAGCGGGGGGCGCCTACCTGCCCCTCACACCCGCCCGGTACCGAGCCCTCCTGGCGGGCGACCTGCGGATCTGAGCGCCCTCCCTGCCCGGCTGAGAGGGGCCTGTGGGGCGGGGCATCGCAGGGGCTGCAGGGATCTTTTCTACCCAGATTTGTACTCTTTATTTTGTAATAAACGTGCCCAGAGCCAGCCTGGCTGTCTTTCTCGTGTCCAGTTCGTCTTCCCTGTCGGCTGTGGCGCCGCTTCTCCCTCCGGTGTTCGCTCCTGGCACAGAGCCCGGGCCCTCCTGCCCTGACTTCCTGTGGCCTCGGGATTTTCCCTCTCAGGGGACCCCAGACGATCCTTGATCCTTGTTCTGGGACAACCCTGGTGACGGATGTCTGTGATCCTGGTGTCTGGTCCCAGTCTCACTCTGAGTTCAGGCCCCCCCCCCTCTGTTTTCTCCCGAGAGCTGCAGGCCCCCAGGGTTGCCTCGGGACAGAGGTGGCGGGGCCTGGGGCAGAGCCTCCACCCGGCAAAACAGGGGGAAAGGATACTCCAGGCGCCCATCTCCCCTCACAGCCAGTCAGCGAGGAGGGGAGAGAGGGTCACGCAGCCTCCCCAGCGCAGAGGTTCCCAGTTTCACCTAATCCCGGTCACACGTTCCCTTGAGCAGGCTGGGAAGGGGCCCCGCGGGCTCTGGAGTTTGAAGACCCCTCGTGGAGCAGGGCTCCGCCGGCATGCGTGCCTGTGGCAGCAGGAGGAATGGAGCAATCAGGGGAATCACACCCTGAAGTTAATCATTTAAAAGCCTGAAATGACGAAACTCCTGCTTCTCCTAGAACTAAAGTCTCTGTTTTAAGCTGTGGGTCCCTGACATTTTCTGCTACTTTCCCTTGGGTTGTCTGTCCCCTTCCAGCCTCTCTCCCCAACAGAGAGCCCAGGGGAAGGGCCCTACCACCAAGCTGGGGCCCCCCTGGCTAACCCTCCCGTTCCAAAGCACGCTGCCCCACCCTCCACCAACAAACCCCATCCAGTGTCACCAACCGACTAGTGGCGGCGCACGCTGGGGTGTAAGTGACATCTTCCCACACTGACCAGTAAAAGTAATTTCGCTGCTTCTGCTCACCTCTCTACGCTGCCGAGGGTCTGCCGAGGACTCAAAATGTGGCTAGTCCAAGCGAGCTGGGCCGCAAGTGTGCACTACTCATTCGGCTTCAGACTTACCACCAAAAAGAGAATTTAGAGATTTCTTTCATAATTCTCTTCTATTGCTTACATGTTGGAATACTATTTTGGATGTATTGAGTTAAATAACATGTTAAAATGAATTTCACTTGTTTATTTTACTTTATAAACATGGTTACTAGAAATTTTAGAAAGAATTATTTAAAAAAATAAATAGCCCAGCCAGTGTGGTTCAGTGGTTGAGCGTCGACCTATAAACCAGGAGGTCAGGGTTTGACTTCCCGTCAGGCCACGTGCCTGGGTTGTGCGCTCAGTCCCCAGTGTGGGGCGTGCAGGAGGCCGCCGATCAGTGACTCTCTGTCATCACTGATGTTTCTAGCTCTCTCCCTCTTCATTCCTCTCTGAAATCAATAAAAATATTTTAAAATAATAAATAAAATTTAAAAACTAGGTTTTCCTGCTAAAACACACAAACCACACACATTGAAGTGAAATAAAATGGAATGATGAGATAGTTTGCGAAGAGAGAGTAAACCAGAGGAGCCAGAAAAGGGGGGCTGGGGTCAGAGAAACATTCCTGTTTGTTTTGTTTTGTTTCAGCCCGAGGGCTGAGAATGGCTTTATATTTTCACCGGGTTAAGGAAATCCAAAGGATATGTCACGACATGTAAAAATGATCCGGAATTCAGGTTTCCGTGTTTGTATGCAGTCTTATTGGGACAGGCCACGGTCCTTCCTCGATCTGTCCTCTGTGGCTGCTTCTGTGCTACAAACGCAGAGACGAGTGGTGCAGGGACCAGACGGCCTGCAGAGCGGGAGATGCTGACCGCGGGCCCTTGGGGCAGCTGCCAGCCCGTCCAGGGCGTCGGCCCGGCGCACCCTGGGGGGGGGGGGGGCCAGGCCCTGGCGGCCCTGGTTGGGGACCGCGCCCGGGGGACCAGGCGGGACGTCCCCGGAGACCACTAGGCGGGAAGGGCATTAACCGGCGGGCAGCCCGCGCATCGCCCGGCTCCCACCCGCCCGCGGGCGCCCTGGCGGCCACGTCCCGGCGGGAGGAAGGCGGGGCGGCCCCGGGGCACCGGGAGGAGTCACCTCCGGCGCCCGATCGGCCCTCCGCGGCTCCCGACCCAGAGAGGCGCCTGCGCACGTGGGCGCGGGGGGCGCGGGGCGGGGGGTGGGGGTGGGGGAGCCCCGCGCTCTCGCTAAAAGTAGAAGAAACGTGGAGGGGCGGGGCCAGAGTCCCCCGAGTTCTTCTCTGAGGCCTCTAGGGGGCAACTGCAGGAGCAGCTATTTGAGATATAATTCACATCCCATAAAATAAAATTCGCTCTTTAAACATGTAAACTAGGGTTTTAATGCATTCGTAAATTTGCGCAACCATGGCCACTACCTAATTTAGAACGTTTTAAAAATATATTTTTTTATTGATTTCCGAGAGTAAGGGAGAGGGATAGAAACATCAATGGTGAGAATCATTGATCGGCTGCCTCCGGCACGCCCCCTACTGGGGACAGAGCCCGCAACCGGGCATGCGCCCTTGACTGGAATCGAACCCACGACCCAATCCAATTCAGGCTGCAGGCCGACGCTCTATCCACTGAGCAAACCAGCTAGGGCTGGAACACTTTTATCACCCCCAAAAGAAACCTCTAGCTCAGCCCGCGTGGCTTAGTGGTTGCGTGTCTACCTATGAACCAGGAGGTCACAGTTCGATTCCTGGTCAGGGAATGTGCTTGTGTTGCCCGCCCGATCCCCAGTGTGGGGGCTGCTGTAGGCAATCAGAGATTCGCTCTCATCATTGATGTTTCTATCTCTTTCTCCCTCTCTTTTCCTCTCTGAAATCAATAAAAAAATATATATACTTTTGACAAATAAAAAGAAACCCCTACCCTTTAGTAGTCACTCTCCAGTTCCCCTGCCCCCAAACCCCTGGCAACCACCGCTCTATATTGTGTCTCTATGGATTTGTCTATGCTGGGTATTTCCTATGAACGGAATCATACACTATGTGAACTGCGTATAGTGACTTTCACTTAACCCGTTTTCGAGATTAATCCCCATCGCGGCATGTATCAGTCCTTCATTCCTTGTTTTTCTTTTTGCTGCAAAAAGCGTTATTGTTTCATTTGGTCCAACGCATGGGAGAGGCCTCAGGTGGTTAACAGAATGGGGGTCCGGGGAGAGGCCTCAGGTGGTTAACAGAATGGGGGTCCGGGGAGAGGCCTCAGGTGGTTAACAGAATGGGGGTCCGGGGAGAGGCCTCAGGTGGTTAACAGAATGGGGGTCCGGGGAGAGGCCTCAGGTGGTTAACAGAATGGGGGTCCGGGGAGAGGCCTCAGGTGGGTAACAGAATGGGGGTCCGGGGAGAGGCCTCAGGTGGTTAACAGAATGGGGGTCCGGGGAGAGGCCTCAGGTGGTTAACAGAATGGGGGTCCGGGGAGAGGCCTCAGGTGGTTAACAGAATGGGGGTCCGGGGAGAGGCCTCAGGTGGTTAACAGAATGGGGGTCCGGGGAGAGGCCTCAGGTGGTTAACAGAATGGGGGTCCGGGGAGAGGCCTCAGGTGGTTAACAGAATGGGGGTCCGGGGAGAGGCCTCAGGTGGGTAACAGAATGGGGGTCCGGGGAGAGGCGCAGGGAAGCCAGGCCCAGGGAGGCAGCGGCCCCTCACCGGCCTCCGGGCTCCAGAGGCGCCTGGCGGTGCGGAGGGGCCTTTGGGAGACACTCGCCCTCCCGGCCCGGGGCGCAGGCGCGGGGAGGCAGGTGGCGGGGAGGCAGGCGAGGGGAGGCAGGTGGCGGGGAGGCAGGCGCGGGGAGGCAGGTGGCGGGGAGGCAGGTGGCGGGGAGGCAGGTGGCGGGGAGGCAGGTGGCGGGGAGGCAGGTGGCGGGGAGGCAGGTGGCGGGGAGGCAGGCGCGGGGAGGCAGGTGGCGGGGAGGCAGGTGGGCCCGGCTTCTTGATGAGCGGCGCCTCCTCCCCGGAAGCGGTTCTGCAGGAGCCAGAGCGGAGGGCCTGCGGGGAGCGGGCCTGCGGGCCCAGAAGGGCCGGGCTCAGCTCCTCTCCGAGGCCAGGGCGGCTCGCATGGCGCCCTGAGCTGTGCCCCCTCCTCTCGGGGCGGCGGCAGCTCGTCCTGGAGGAGAAGGCGCCCCCGCGCCGGTTTCACAGCTCAAGACGCTGGGCGCCCTCGTGCTTCTCCACCAACTCGAGGAGGACGCGCCCCCGCCCTCCGGGCCACCTCGTCCGGACAGAGGTGGGTGCGGGCGCGCAGGTGCGGGCTGGCCGGGCGGGCGGTCGATGGCAGCCTCCAGCCGGTGGAACAATTCTGACGAATTTGGGGGCTCACGGTTGTTCGGTGATGAGGGTGAAGGTGTGTGGTTCGGCAATAAGGAGCAGCAGCTGTGTGGTTCGGCTATAGGCGTGAAGGTCTGTTGGCTGGTCTCAGAGGTGATGCCGAAGGTGGTGACTGGAAAGGACGGTGGTTGGAGGTTGGGAGAAGGGGTGTCTTTGGGTCTGTTCCGTCCAAACACTGTTGAAGCCAGAGACAGATCCGGGATCGCCGCGGGCACCGTCAGTGCTTCATTCCTCCTTAGGGCGAACAATGTCCTATTGGGTGTCCATGCCACCAGCTATCAGTTGATGGATGTGGGCGGTTTGAATAACACTGCTGTCAACGTTGACGTACCAGTTGTTGTGTGGACATATATTTTTAGTTCTCTTGGGTGTACAGCTAGAAATGGAATCGTTGTGTCTTATAGAAACTTGTTTAACTATTCTCCACAGTGGCTGCGTAATTTTACATTCCCACCAGCAGCGTATGAGTTCCAGTCTTTCTCCCTCCTCACTGACGCTTGTTATTATTTGTCTTTTGACTCTCAATCCTAGCGGGTGTGATGTATCGCATTGTGGTTTTCTTTCTTTCTTTTTTTTTTTAATATATTTTATTGATTTTTTTACAGAGAGGAAGGGAGAGAGATAGAGAGTTAGAAACATCGATGAGAGAGAAACATCGACCAGCTGCCTCCTGCACATCTCCCACTGGGGATGTGCCCGCAACCCAGGTACATGCCCTCGACCGGAATCGAACCTGGGACCCTTCAGTCCGCAGGCCGACGCTCCATCCACTGAGCCAAACCGGTTTCGGCCGCATTGTGTTTTTTTTGTGTGTGTGTGTGTGTGTTTTTTTTATATTTTATTGATTTTTTACAGAGAGGAAGGGAGAGAGATAGAGAGTTAGAAACATCGATGAGAGAGAAACATCGATCAGCTGCCTCCTTGCACATCTCCTACTGGGGATGTGCCCGCAACCCAGGTACATGCCCTTGACCGGAATCGAACCTGGGACCCTTCAGTCCGCAGCCCGACGCTCTATCCACCGAGCCAAACCGGTTTTGGCCGCATTGTGGTTTTGAGTCGCGTTTCCGTGATGGCTAGTGATGTTGAACGTCTTTTCATGTGCTTACTGGCCATTTGTATATTTTCTTTGGAGAAATGTCTATTCTAATTATTTCCTTGTTTTTTGTTTGTTGTTAATCCTCACCCAAGGATATATTTTTCCCTGTTGATTTTTGTTTGTTTTTTTAGAGCGAGTGGAAGGGAAGAAGGGAGAGAGTGAAACATCAATGTGAGAGAAACACATTGATTGCTTGCCTCCCTCACACGCCCCAACCCAGCTGGGATCAAACCTGCAACCCAGGTACCTGCCCTTGACCGGGAATTGAACCCGAGACCCTTCACTGCATGGTCTGATGCTCTAACCACTGAGCACCCAGCCAGGGCTTGCCTTTTTTTTTTTTTTTTTTAAATTGGGCTATTTACCTTTTTACTGTTGAGTTGTGAGAGGGTTGTTGTTGTTGTTTTTAATGTACTCTGAACTCAAGTTCCCGATCAGATACATAGTTTGCAAATATTTTCTCTCATTCTGTGGGTTGTTTTTCACTTACTTGATAGTATCCTTTGAAAGACAAAAGGTTTTAAATTTTTATGAAGTACAGTGTATCTATTTTTTGTACAGGGAGAATATTGCAAGAGTTAGTATTTTCCTAAGGACAAATAGATATGTTACATTTTATTGGGGAGTGTACTTGTTAGTAGTAGTGGTGTTATTATTTGAAACTATTTTATGTATATTAACACACACATTAGGAGTCACTGTTTCCTGAGCAAGAGAACAAAAGGTTTAGTATAAAATGAAATTAGAGCCCTAGCTGGTTTGGCTCAATGGATAGAGTGTCTCCCTGAGGATTTGAAGGGTCCAGGTTCGATTTCGGTCAAAGGCGCATGTCTGGTTTGCGGGCTTGATCCCCAGTAGGGGGCGTGCAGGAGGCAGCCAATCAATGATTCTCTGTCATCATTGATGTTTCTGTCTCTCTCTTCCTCTCTGAAATCAATAAAAATATATTTTAAAAAATAGTAAACATTTTGTATTTCACTGAAAAAGCTTTGAGGCAGTGAACAATCCACCAGCAGTGAGATCTCCTGGCGCCCAGCTCCCTGGAGGAAGGGTTGATTCTAGATCAGGGACAGGAAACAGGATGATCCTTGAGGCATCTTGTGCCCGAAAGCAAAAATATCAAAGAACTGGGTAACAGCAAAAGGACACAGAGCTCCCACTGCCAACCTAGGGCAATCCAGCCCTGGCCGGTGTGTCTCAATTGGTTGGAGGGTCATCCTGTACAAGGAAGAGCGGTGAGTTCAATTCCCGGTTAGGGCACATACCCTGTAATACTTTCAGCAATAAAGATACATTTTTAAAAAATCAATAAAAGCATGTTCTCAGGTGAGGATTTAAAAAAGAAAATAATAATAAAATAAAATAAAATAGGGCAATCTGTATGTCAACAAGATTAATGAGCCCTGCCTGCTCAGTGGTTGAGCGTTAACCCAGGAACCCAGAGGTCACTGGTTGATTCCCAGATAGGGCACATGCCTGGGTTTCGAACTTGATCCCCACCCAGTAGGGGGCGTGCAGGAGGCTCATCAATAATGTTTCTATCTCTGTATCCCTCTCTCTCTAAAAAAAGTCAATAAAAACATATTTAAAGAAAAGATTAAGGAATGCACTTGAAACATTGAATATACAACATGTAGCAGTTCAGAGTGATACTAAAGGGGATGTGAGGATAAAGGGAAATGGAGAAAAACTGCTTCCATAGAGCACCAACGATTTTATGTATATTAATAGTTACAGTAAAGAATTAAGCATTTCTCCTTGTGTGAATTGTATTTCAGGGTTATCAAACTGTCCTAGCTGATGAAGGAAAGTTCTTTTGTCCTTTAAATTGACTTGAGAGAGCCCTAACCGGTTTGGCTCAGTGAATAGAGCGTGGGCCTGCGGACTGAAGGGTCCCAGGTTTGATTCCAGTCGAGGGCATGTACCTTGGTTGCGGGCACAGAGTGTGCAGGAGGCAGCAGATCGATGTTTCTGTCTCATTGATGTTTCTAACTCTCTATCCCTCTCCCCTCCTCGCTGTAAAAAAATCAATAAAATATATATTTTAAAAATCGACTTGAGAGAGAGGGGAAGGGCGGGAGAGAGGAATATCTATGTGAAGGAGAAGCCTTGATTGGCTGCCTCCTGCACGCCCCCTACTGGGGATAGAGCCTGCAACCCACTCTTGTGCCCTGACAGGGGAATCTGAACTGCCGACCTTTCGGCCGGTGCTCAGGGCTCTGGGCACACAACAGGGACAACAGGAAAAAGGCCAGTCCCTGCCGCAGAGAAGTCCCCTCCTCGAGGAGACACAGAACCCAAACAAGGAGACGTGAAATGAAAATCGCGTAGTGACGTCGAAGACAGAAAAGACAGGAATTGTGTAGAGCGTTCTATTTGCTGCTGTCACCAATGGCCACGAACGCAATGGCTTCCAACAACGCGGATGTATTCTCTATGGCTCTGTGGTGGGCTTTCAGACGCAGGTGTCTGGGCGAGCATCAGGTGCAGACAGGGCCGGCCCTCCCTGGAAGCTCCGGGGGCGGAGACCCCATCCCTTGCCTTTTCCAGTTTCCCGGGGCCACCCCATCCTTTGGCTCTGCCTCCTTCACTTCCAAGTCAGCAGCGTCAGGTTTGGTCCTTCTCACGTGACATCACTCCAACCTTTTCTATGTCGCCAGCTTCTCCCACTTTTAAGGCCCAGAGGGTTACATGGGGCTCACCTGGGTGACCCAGGCTGCTCTCCTTACGGTCACTGATTAACTCCACCTGCAGCCTCACCCCTTGACAGGGACCCTACCGTAGTCAGAGGTTCCAGGGATTAGGACGTGGGCTCTCCGGGGGCCATTACTCTGCCTGTCACAGATGGAGAGAGAGGAAGATGGAGGCAGGGAAACAAGGGTTTGGGGAGATCTAGGTCCCGGTTGAGAGAAGAGCGTGGGAGAGGCAAGGGAGACACTGTCCCGTGTGCTGTGTGCTCCCAGGGCGCCGGCTGCCAGGGACCTTCCCGGGAACTTATTCCGGAAAAGCCTGGGGCTGGGGGGGGGGGGGGGGGAGAAAGAAGGGCAGGTCACAGGGAATCAATCCAGCCAGCACCTCCTGAGCATTAAGGCTATCGGGGACTCCATCGCGGGGGGACAACACTTCCCAACCTGGGGTTCAGGGGCGCGTGCAGACGTTCATGGGAACTGAGCAGCTCTGCTTGGTGGGGTGGGAGGAAGCTTCCATCAAATTCTCAAAAGGGCCTGGGAACAAGAAGAAGTTAACTTCTAGCTTGAGGGTTATAAAAAGAAGTGCCTAGAATGTAAAATGCTGCAGCCACGTTGGAAAATAGCTTAGCAGTTCCTCAAAATGCAGTCACTATAGGACGGAGCCACTCCATGCCTAGGTATATACCTGAGAGAAAACATCTCCACACACAAACCTGCACACACAGGCGGGCAGCAGCCCTCTTCATAATCGTAAAAAAGTGCAACAGCCCCCATGTCCCTCATCCGGGATAAACACACTGGAACAGCCGTGCAGTGGAACAGGATTAGGCCACCAGAAGGATTGAGGCACTGCCCTGGCCAGTTTGGCTCAGTGGATAGAGCGTCCCAGGTTTGATTCTGGTCAGGGGCTGGATTGTGGGCTTGGTCCCTAGTGGCGGGCGCGCAGGAGGCAGCCAATTGATGATTCTCTCACATCACTGATGTTTCTCTCTCCCTCTCCCCTCCGCTCTGAAATCAATCAAATGATTTTAAAAAAAAGGAATGAGGCACTGATACGCGCCACCCCCCGAATGAGCCTTGAAAACATGATGCTACTTGAAAGAAGCCAGGCACAAACGCCCACATCTATATGCGACGCCCAGAACAGGCAAAGACAGAGCAGATTCGTGGTGGCCCGGGCCAGGAGGCAGCAAGGAGTGAATGTCTATGGGCACGATGTTTCTTTGGGGGGTGATGAAAATGTTCTAAAATAGATTAAGGCGATGGTTGTGCAAGTCTGTATATATACTAAAACCATTGAATTGTAGTTTAAACAGGTGGGTTTATTGTATATGAATTCATATCTTAGACAAATTGTTCTCAAAAAGGAGCGGGGGGGGGCGGGGCATGTGGTGGTGCTTGGCCCTTCAAGGCCAATGCCGTTCACCTGATCCTCACTCACAGCCCTGAGGGACAGGCCCTGCCTTCTTCCCACTTGACAGGTGGGCAACCTCAGAGGTGAGGGGCACAGGCCGAGGCAAGGTGGCTGGCTGCTTAGTGACAGAGCCTGGACTTGAATCCAGGTCTTCTGCATTGGTTGATGTCCTGGGGTCACGCTGGAGTGTGAATTCGGAGGTGACAAAGCAAGTGCTGCAGCTAGGGAGGCATCTTCTCAGTAGGTGCTGGTGAGGGGCAGTGCCACCAGGGCAGGGACACCAGAAGTGGGGGGGCAGGGAGGAGGGGCGCAGAAGAAAAGGCGCGAGCAGGCTCTGTCCTCAGCCCTTACTTAATGCCGTCCCCCAATCATGGGGCGAAGTTGCTCCGTCACACACCCGCCCCATTTTATAGATGCAGCGGCTCAGAGAGGTAACTGCCCACAGAGGGCGCACAGCTCACAAGTGACTTGGTCCTGTCTCCCTGGCCACGGGGCCTGCGGTCCCTTTCCTGTCCACGCTGCGCCGACTCAGGAGGCTGCCCAGGGAAGGTGGGCCCCCGAGAGATGCAGGGCTGGGTCAGGACGGCCGGGGGGAGGTCTCCTTGAGGGGTGGCCCAGGACCGGAGGCACACCCCAGGACTGCCGGTCTGGAAGGAGAAGGTGGAGCGTGTTGGGGTGAAGACTGAGGATAGAGCTTGTGCTGACGAGGCAGGGGCACACCTCAGCTGTGCAGGGCAAAGCCAGACACAGGAAGCGGAGGACATGGTGAGGGGAGGACTCCAGGAGAGTGGGGTCAGGAGTCAGACTGGCTGGACTTCTGGGGCCAGAAACCTGGCTGCCTGTGGCCTCAGGGCAGGACACCAACCAGATTCCTCACCCCTGCTTTCCTCCTCCTCCTCTCTCCCCCTCCCCCATACTTCCTCTCTCACATTTCCGGCCGCTCTCCTTTTTGGAGGCCTCCCATTTGGGGAGGGAGTCCTACAGAATAGCAAGTCTCAAAGTCAGTGCCTTTTTGGGTCCCAGGCTCCTTTGGCAAAAGGAAGGCCCCATTTTTGCATGTTTTAATCATCACCCGAGGATACGTTTTTATTGATTTTTTGAAAGAGAGGAAGGGAGAGGGAGGGAGGGAGAAAAAGGAACGGTTGTCTCCTGTATGCCCCGACCAGGATTGAACCCACAACCTGGGTATGTGACCTGACTAGAGAATCGAACCTGCAACCCTTGGGTGCATGGGACGATGATGCTCCAACCAACCGAGCCACACAGGCCAGGGCGTTTGCATGTTTTAGATGGTCAGCGGGGCGAGGGGGGGTCTGGGCCTCTTCTCTGTAGGATGGGGCAGTGGAGGCTGGGCCACCTCCCGCCTGCTGGCCACCTCCGGCCCCTGAAGGCCCAATCCATTGTCCCAACAAGAATAGAACAGCTTTGTAAAGTGACGCTATGAATGGTGCAGGGCTGCCAGGGCCAGACCAAACTGATGGGATGAGCTCCCCCATGCTGGGCCTGCCTCAGCACCTGGGACAGCAACCCTGCTAGGAGGGGTGGGGGCTCTCCGCCCCCCTCTGGGACCCCCAAATCAGACTCCAGGCCACCCCTGTCCAGGCGCTGAATCCCCAGAGATGAGCTTAGGGCAGTGGTTCTCAACCTTGGCTGCACATTAGAATCACCTGGGAATCTTTTTAAAATCCTGATTTCTGGGCCTCATCCTCCGGAAATTCTGTTTGTTTGTTACTAATGTTGTGGCCCTACCCCATAACAAAGGAACATGATTTCCGGAGGATGAGGCCCAGAAACCAGGATTTTAAAAAGATTCCCAGGTGATTCTAATGTGCAGCCAAGGTTGAGAACCACTGGCTTAGGGCAGTGGTCAGCAAACTGCGGCTCGAGAGCCACATGCGGCTCTTTGGCCCCTTGAGCCACATGTGGCTCTTCCACAAAATACCGACTTCTGCGCATGGGCCACGAAGTTTCAATCGCACTGTACATGCGCGCCCGCACGTGGTATTTTGTGAAAGAGCCACACTCAAGGGGCCAAAGAGCCGCATGTGGCTCGCGAGCCGCAGTTTTGCGACCACTGGCTTAGGGGAACAGATGCCCCAACTCCCCTTAACACTTCATTCTTAATCAAAGTTTGAGAGGGAGGAAGGGGTGGGTCTGATGGGCTGGGAAAGGATTCTGGAGGCTGGAAAAGGGGCGGGCTTGACCCCCAACTTTTCCCTGCTCTCACTGCCCCCCACCCCCTCCCCCGCCCCAATTGTCTCAGTGTCTGCTGGGTCCTGGGAGGAGAGAATAGTGGGTGGGGGTGGGGAAGGGGCTCGGACTGAAAGTAGAGAGACTGAGCTCCAGGGAGGGCAGAGTGAAGGACAGCAGCCTCTGGCCTCCACCCCAGACCTTGGCCTCCCTGATCCTGGGCTCCCCAAAACAAGGACGGAGCCCCCACCCACACTGTGTCTCCCGAGGGTGGGGTGGGGAATGCCCACAGCTCAGGGGCCCCCAGGCTGAAGGCAGACCAAGGCTCTTGGGGAGTAGCCCCGGCTGAGGGCTGGGCCTGTGGGGACGGGGGGGGGGGCAGGGGGGGCGGGGGGGCCTGGGGCTGCTGCTGCTGCTGCTCCAAGACTGGGGTGAGGGGACGGCCTGCAGGGTGTGAGGGGAGAAGGAAGATAAGGACAATGGGGGAGGAATGGGGGGTCAGATGGGAGAGGTAGATGGGAGAATAAGGGGACCTGAGGGTGGGAGAGTTGGGAGCAGAATGGGAGGGAGAGAGACAGGCGTGTAGGAGCAGAGGTGCAGAAGCCCTGCAGGACACAGGGAGGGGACAGTCGTGTGCGTGTGCATGTGTGTGCGTGTGTTAAGAACTACGTGGAGGGCCAGCCTCTGGGGAACCAAGACTGCTACAGTGTGAGGCCGCGCCAGCTGCAGGAAGCCGGGTGGCAGGGACAGCTGTCGGCGGGGTCTTGGAAAAGCAGGGACCAGTAGGTTTCCCCAGATGTCCCTGAGGGACTGAGGCTGGATGAGCCCTGGGTCTGTGGGCTCTGGCCCCTCCACGGCCACTGTCTGCCCACCCATCACCCCCACCTGCTGGGCAGCCTGGCTCAGCCTCGCGGGCGGAGGCATCATACACGGTGTGCGTGGTTGGCGGGTCTGCGTGTGGGTTCAGCTCAGCTCAGGCATCCCTGGGCTTGTGGCATCAGTGTCTGTGTTTTTATATGTGTGACTTTGAGCCTGTAGGGCAGTGGTTCTCAACCTTCCTAATGCCGCAACCCTTTAATACAGTTCCTCATGTGGTGGTGACCCCCAACCATAAAATTATTTTCGTTGCTATGTCATAACTGTAATTTTGCTACTGTTATGCATCGTCATGTAAATATCTGATATGCAGGATGTATTTTCATTGTTACAAATTGAACATAATGAAAGCATAGTGATTAATCACAAAAACAGTATGTAATTATATATGTGTTTTCCGATGGTCTTAGGCAACCCCTGTGAAAGGATCGTTTGACCCCCAAAGGGGTTGCGACCCACAGGTTGAGAACCGCTGCTGTAGGGCATCCGTGTGTGACCTGTGTTTGTCCTGTGAATGTGTCTGGGATACAGCTGTTTGTGTGTAGAAGGTGGGGTGGTCTGTGAGGTTGGGATTTTTGTCCAAATGTGTGTGTCTGCGAATGAGTGTAAGAGTGTTCCTTCCCTATTCAGAGGCTGGGGTCCTGATGGTGGGGACGGGCAGGGGGAGAGCCAGGAGTCTTGGGAAGCTGACCCTGCAGGCAGATGGACAGATGGGCTGGCAGGGGAAGGAGAGGGCGACCCCACTGTCCCCTAGGGAGCACAATGCCCATGCCTGGGCCCCTGACCTCTCTATTGTGCCCGCTCCATCCCCTCCCGGTTGCCAGGGCCTGGCTGAAAGAGACCATCAATCATGCTGGCCCGCCAGGCCTGAGGCTCCAGCCCAGCCAGGCAGTGCCCGCCAGGGCCCGCTCCTCTGACTGCCCACCCTGCTCCTCCCTTGCTGACCCGGGTCTCGCCCCTCACCCAGGCTGGCAGGGGATCAAAACTGAGGGGAGGCAGTGGGCACAGGAGGCTGCCAGTCTGGCCTCACTGGCTGTCCCCACAGGCCGTGCTGTAGGCTCCGAGCTGGCCTTTGTGCAGGAGCCCGGGGACGTGGTAGCTGTGTGGGAGCGCCCACTGGTTCTGCCCTGCCAGGTGGAGGGTGAGCCGCCGGAGTCCTTTCCTGGCAGCAGGATGGACTGGCCCTGGCTGACAGCGGTGCCACCCTGATGCCGGATGGCTCCCTGCATCTGGCCGCCCTGGCTGTCCACCGGAGCCTCCTGTCCAGGCCCATGAGTACCACTGCATGGCCCAGAGCTGCTATGGGCGGCCGGTGAGCCAGGGGGCCCGGGTACAGCTGGCAAGTAAGTGACCAGGCTGCTGCTTAGGGTGGGGGTGAACACACAGGGCACCCACGGACACCCATGGGGCAGAGTTGCGCCGAGTGAGCCCCGGGCAGTGCCAACTTAGCCATGAGACACAGTAATCACAGGGCCTAGATCCCAGGTTACTTTCAGGAGCCCATAAAACTGTCTTAAACCGTAATGAAAAAATAATAATACACAATAATGACCCCAGCCTGGGTTCTATTTGTCTCTTTCCAATGCAGATGTAAAATGTAATTTTTAATGTTTTTTATGGAGGAAGACAAAGTGGTTATGGCCCATAAAAGTCAGACACCAGATTGCAAGGTTGCATAGTGAAGTGGGCAGCAGGAAGTGACCGAAGTGGGCACAGAGGTGGGGGCCAAGGCTCTGGAGCATAGTCGCTGGGGGCAAAGCCCAGGTCCAGCTCTGTGGCATTCAGGTGGTCCCCTGTGCCCTAGGTCTGTCCCGTTTCCACCAACATACAGAGTCTGTTGAAGTGGAGCAGGGTGGAGTTGCCTGTTTCCAGTGCCTGATCCAGGGGGTGCCTGAACCTTCCATTTCCTGGGAACATAATGGCACAGCCCTGGACCCTGACTTCTGCGTCCTCAGGGTCACAATGCTGCCTGGTGGCATCCTCCACATCACCAGCGTAAGCCAGGCTGATGTGGGCACCTACCACTGTGTGGCATGCAATGTGGCCAATACCCGGCACTGCTAGAGTGCCCAACTGACCCTCACTGGTGAGCAAGGACTAGGGGAATCAGAGCGGGCATCAGGCAGAGGAGGGCATGGGGAGCTGGTGCCACTGGGAGCAGGTATGGCCGATGTGGTTGTAGGCGGTAAAGTTCTTTGTAGAGACAGACATTTGGAGCACCTGTGATCTGTGGGGCACTGTTGGGTGTTGGGGGTGCAGCAGTAGGGGGACAGAACACCCCAGTACAAAGGGAGGAGCTGTAGGGACCCGGGATAGGGGCCTTTAACCCAGCTTTGGGCTGGAAATGGTCAGGGGCTTCAGGAGCAAGCTCTACCAAGCTGGGTGTTGGAGAGGTGAGGTCAGGAAGGTAGAGAGGTCAGGGAGGTTGAGGAGTGAGCAGCCAGGTCAGGAAGGTGGAGAGGGTGGCATTCCTGACATTTCCTTGTGCAAAAGCACAAGGATGAGAAGAGAGTGGCCGGATCTGGGGTAACAGAGTCGATGTAGGCCAGGCCCACTGTGGAAAGGAGTTGGGACTAGATCCAGAGGAAGTGGGAACCCCTGATGGATTTAGGGGGGGGAACATGGGCTCAGAGTCAGCCTGTCTTGGCTGGGAGTGGATGCCTGGGTGCAGTTGTGTGTGCGTGCGCATACACGCACGCACGCACGCACGCCTGTGTACCTGTGCTTGCATGTTCCCTCCTTGGGGTTCGGATAACAATAGCTTGTAACTGAGATTAAATGTCCAGGGTGACCCCAAATACAGGCCTCGTGGAGTGGGAGGGTTTTATGCCCAAAGCAAAGCCTCTGAGAAGCTGGTACCAAGCAGGAGCCTGAAGGGGAAGCTGCAGGTGGCTGAGGGGAGTAGCGCCTGAACCGTCCACCAGGGGGCTCCATAGTAGAAATAACAAGGAACCTTAGGAAAAACCCAGGGTTGCCTTTGGCAGTGACAAAATTTCATCAAAGGATGTTTATTTTTTTTTCCAAAAGTCATTGTGAGACCTTCCAGAAATAATACATCTGTCTCAGTTTTATTTAAAAATGTGTCTTTATTGATTTTAGAGAGAGACAGTGAGAGGAATGACCCCTACTGGGGATGGAGCCCAAAACCTGGGCACATACTCTGATTGGGAATGGAACACCAGCCAGGGCCAAAAGATGTGTAACTTAGACTGAAAGGGGAAGAGAGGGAGCTGTTGTGTGTCTAATTTGGAACCAACTTACAAACTGAAAGCAGAGAATGGGGCTCAGAGGCTCCTCCCTGAGAGCAGAGGGGGTCCCGGTGTGGTTCCTCTGGCCTCCCACTTCTCATCCCCAATCAGCCACCTGGGGCAGGAGGGCTTCCATGATACTCAGCGCTCCTGGTCAAATGCCAGGGTATCGGGCAGGCATGGTCCACCATCCTGCTGCCCATGGAGGCAGGGGAATGGCCAGTGTCTCAGGCAGGTGAGGAGGAGCAGCAGGCTCTGCTGGGAGCAGAGGATCAACCAGTAACAGAGGGTTTGCGGGTTCCCTAAATGTTGAGAAAGGAGCTGGGGTCAGTGCAGGCTCTTTTCCAGGGACAGGAGCTGGGACCAACGCCCTGACCATTCCCTCCTAAAGCACTCCCTGGGGTGTGCCTTCCCATGGGAGGCACAGGGAGATAGGATTTCCCAGACTCAAGGTTCGAACAGTGGCAGGAGGGGTATGCTGTCACCTGGCCAGTACCTCCAAGACCCAGGTTTGAGGCCCATTTCTGCCAGTCCCTCTGACACTGGACACATTACTCAACCTCTCTGACACGTGGTTTTCTCATCTGCAAACTGGAGAAATTAAAGCAGTTGCCTCATAGGCTTTAGTGAAGATGAAGTGAGACAAGGTGTGCGGATGGGCTCACAGTACGTCGGGGAATGAGGAGGGGTTCAGCCAGTGGTAGACAAACTGTCATATGGTCCAGGTTCTATTCCACTGAACAGTCTGACCACGCAGAACACAGCCTCCTTGGTCAAGGCCAGGACATTCCAGGACAGCCCAGGGCTGAACTAGAGCTTATAAGAGGCAAACTGGGGACGGTCTGGCCCCAACTAGGAATGAATGGATGGCTGGATGGATGAATGAATGAAATACCGGCACATTTATTATTATTATTACTTTTTTAATGAAAGAGGAATGGAGAGGGAGAGAGAGAAACATTAATGATGAGAGAATCATTGATCAGCTGCCTCCTGCACGCCCTCCCTCTGGGGATCAAGCCCCCAACCCGGGCATGTGCCCTTGATCAGAATCGAACCCAGGACCTTTCAGTCCGCAGGCCAATACTCTATCCACTGAGCCAAACCAGATAGGGTGAGGCACAACATTTTGTATTTAAAGTTCTTGATAAAGGACATATATGAAAGGGTTAAAGATATGTTACAAAGTCTCAAAAAATACAAAGTAAAAACAAAAACAAAAATGAAGGTAACAGATTGAGGTATTGGCTTTGTTTCTGTCCAGTGGTTTGGGGGTCCACTGGGACAGGACTGGGTGAGGAATTATTTTGAAAACCTGCAGGGGAGTGGGATGGGAGGGCGCAGAGACAAGTACAAGAAAAGGAAGGTTAAAAAAAAATAAAAAATGAAGGTAAAAGGATAAAGGAAAAGAAAGGCTTATTATTCCTTTGCTGTTCCCAGTGTGAGAACAGCTTCTGGCCATGGTACCCCAGTGATGACTTGTTAAATAACCTAATAGAATGGGAGAGAGTGGCTTAAAACAACAGATGCAGTATAGAGCCAAATAGTGTACAGTAGACCTTTGATTTTTGTGGACCTCGATTTAACAGATTTCGGACTTAATGAACAAAATTTCTTATTCGTGTATCATATGTAAAAGTTAGCACTCTATTCATTTTTAAATGCTTTTAACCCAAGATTTGCTTAAAATTAAATTAACAGATTATTTTTTTGTCATTAATTCACTATTATTTTAAACAAATTTTAGTGAACAGGCCATATGTTAGAGAAAACACTATAGTAACTTCACTGACAATAAATATTATATATCTACAAATACAGTCTACATATTTAGAAGTCAGGGCTTGTAAACAATGGTTAGCATGTTTATCACACCATACTGGGCGTGGTAATTGGTTCTGATGTCACATGGCCTGACTTTCTGCAGTTTTTGTTTTTTGTTAATACTCTCCTGAGGATGTTTTTGCCATTGCTTTTTCAGAGAGTGGAAGGGAGGGAAAGAGGGGAAGAGAGAGGGAAACATCGATGTGAGAGAGCCACATCTACTGGTTGCCTTCTGCATCACCTCAACCCAGGGCAGGAGTGAACCTGCAACCAGGTATGTGCCTTTGACCTGGAATGGAACCAGAGACCCTAGAATGTGCGGGCCAATGCTCTAACCACTGAACACACCAGTCAGCGCTCTGCAGCAGTTTTAACTGGTTCAGGCCACACCCCAGCCATGTGCATTTGTTTACTCTGGGTGACTGATGAATGAATGAATTGAAAGGAAAACATGGGGGAGTGGGTTAATTAAGGTGGCACACAAAGCATTCCAGGTTTTTCAGGGGATGGTGCATATATATAGATTAAGGAATGATTCTGCAGTTTGCTAAGAGCAGTGTGAGCTGCTGGTATAAGGTCCCCACCTGGAGAAACCAGCATGTTACAAAGAATTCAGTCACTAGAGACTAGAGCAGTATGAAGGGAAGGGCTGAGGAAGGCTAGGAAACTCCTCTCCCTAGGACAGAATGGAGACCCAGACTGGGTTAAATGCTACCTCCTTCCAGATACCCTTTATTTTTTTTATTATTTTTTTAAATATATTTTATTGATTTCTTACAGAGAGGAAGGGAGAGGGATAGAGAGTCAGAGACATCGATGAGAGAGAAGCATCGATCAGCCGCCTCCTGAACACCCCCCACTGGGGATGTGCCCGCAGCCAAGGTACATGCCCCTGACCGGAATCGAACCCGTGACCCTTGAGTCCGCAGGCCGAAGTTCCATCCACTAAGCCAAACCGGCCAGGGCCAGATACCCTTTAGACCTTAAGTCATCAGGTAACTAAAGTGGGGTCAGCGGCTTCTGGAACACTGGCTCCATTTAAAGATGGAGGGGAATATGAACACAGATGTAGGTCAGAGCTTTAAGTAATCATCACAATTGGAGGGTACAAACCAAAGGTACCCCATGACTAGGGAGTACAACCCAGAGCCCATCTCCGAAATACCCCTAAATTCTCCCACCAACTGCCCACCATGACTAAAGCACAAGCCACAGGAAAGTTTAGAAACCATTCCTTTCTTTATTAAACATAGCTTGCAAGTGATAAATATTACAAAGTTTTTTTTCTTTTAATCCTTTCTCCAAAAATTAGCTTATTATTTGAATCTGTCACTACTGAAATGCTCAGCAGCATCTGAAACAGATGGGAGTGTATTTGCCTTTTTGAAACCCAGTTTCTATTGGTCTTAGTTTTTTTCACTTTAATTCCCAAACACAATGCAGAAAATTAGAATGCGTTAAAAAAAAAAAAAAAAAAGGAAACTTAAAAGAGGGTTGTGCAAAAGGGTCTTGTTCCCCTCCCACCCACCCCATTCAGAGAAGGCCATTCCCCATCCCACCTCCCTGCTCCCCACCCTCCACCCCGGTCTATCCTTCCACCTTCATCAGGGCCTCATCCATCGTTCTCTCCAGGCTTTACCAGCCAAGAACCTAAAGTGTGTGGAGTACTCAGCCCAGGCTGTGGGGAAGTTGGGCCCCTGAAAGGGACAGGCTGTGTGTGAGCTGTCTTTAGGGGGTTCAGATGAGATATGAGGGAAGGACACAAGATGGGGACTATGTTGGAGCTCTCCTACTGTGTCACCAAGATGATGGGACATTTCACAACCAGTAGCTCAAAGAGGGTGTAAGTCACTAGACCACTAACCTGGGGCATTCACTGGTCAACCCCACCCTTAAGGATCCTGTGGCTGCTTGTGAGGTGCGGCCTGAGGCCTGGTCCACACCCTCAAATGACTAGAGGCATAAGGGCAAAGATGTCACAGGTTTACTGATGTCCTAGACACCACTCTGCTGCCTTTCCCAAACCAAGCCACAGCAGAAACCTGGCAGCTCTCCCAGGGCCTTGTCACACATATAACCACTTTAGCATAGTTACTCTGATTTTCTCCCTGGTTTTCAGCCCAACATTCTCCTCACCTCAAGCTGTTCGCAGGCTGGAGAAGGAAGCATAGCATTAACTTGGTGGCAAGATGATTTCCACTGTAATTTCACAAACAAGAAAACTGAGACCCAGAAAATTAATTCTACCATAACAAGTTAGTAGGAAAATTTGGGACTAGACCCCAGGTCTTCAGACTGTGCCACCACCACACCCCACTTTGTGTTGTGGTTCTCTTTACTCTCAAGTCTGGACTAGGAGCCTTAGCTTTCATAGAAGCCCAGCCTCACCCCAATTTACAAAGATGGATAGGGCTTTCCCTAGGTGAGACTTTCTTAGGATGACTTGTTAAAGTCCTTTCTATCGTCCCCTGGCAATCTCCCCCCATCAAAGGCCCATGAAACTAGATTCTTTTTTTTGGGGGGGGGGGGGAGGTAGGGGAAATCCCTTGCATAAGAAAGCTTGACACTAAATTTTGTTATATAGGTATATTGTATATATGCTGATGCAGTAAGAGGGGGGAAAAAAACAGTGCAAATACAATTACAATTCATAATACTTGGTTTCAATGCCCCCAGGAACTGCCCCATTCCTCAGCTACCTTCCAACCCCAGCACTTCCCCACAGTATCACCCTAATGCTGGGGGGCAGAGAGGGCGGGCAGGTTAGGGTAGGGAGTGGGCTCTGCCGAGGCAGTGCTGGTGACCCGGAGGGAATGCTCCAGGGTGGGGAGGCAAGGCACAAATGCGGGGTGGGTGGTGGGGGAGGGGCTTCTCTGAGGAGGGACAGGGTGGGAGCAGCTGCCAGTCAGTGTGCTGGGCCTGGCCCCCTCTCCGACCACCTCCCCAGCCCTGCCTCCCTCCCTCCTCCCCTTCCCCAGAAACCCTTTTGCACGGATCATACACAAACGGGCACATTACAAAATGACATAACACGGTTTCACAATATCCATGGCTAGGGCTTTTTTTTCTCTTTTTCAGCTTTTTTTTTTTTCTACACAATGTACAATTCCTTTTAAATGAATCAAGAAATAGCTTATATACACGAATGAGTCCTTGTTATAACATCTCGGCAGCAAATATCATAAGCTAATGAAGGTCTTGTTGGAGGGGAAGGGAGCCTAGGACTGGGGTGGGGGTGGGGTGGAGAGAAGGGTTATGCCTTCTGGAGGAATGGGGAGAAAAGGGAGTGGAGGGGGGAAAGGAACAAAAGTAAAATATCAAGAAGCATCTTTACAAAGCAGTTCTATAGCTAATTATTTTTAAAGGGGAAAGGAAAGATAACCAAAGCAGGAACACATCTCTGTTTTAAAAAAAATATGTCTACCATACATACATACAAAAATGTGGAAAAAATACTTATTCCAGGGATGAAGGAAGTCCAGATGCTGTGGTCAAGTGAAAAAAGAAAAAAGAAAAAAAAAAGAAAAGAAAAATAAAAGAGAGACAAATAAGGACCTCAGTCCCTCAGCTTTACCCAAGCCTTACCACTCATCCACCCGTTTCCGGCTTCTAGGGAGTAAGCCACCATCAATAACCTATGACTTTTAGAGGCTTTGGGGATGGAGAAAGCCAGGCAGAACTAGTGGGATCCTCACTATATTACCCTGAGCCTCAGAGCTCCAGGGGTAAAGGGTAACTCTGAATAGAGGGTCTTTCCTCCTATCTTTAGCTTAGTGTCTAGGGGGCCCAAGGCCTGCGGATGAACAGCAACAATAGGCTTGGAGGGACTCAAGGCAATCAGTGATGAAAAAGTAGAGAAATGAGGAAGACGGGGGAGGGAGGGAAGGAGGGAGGTGGAAGGCTAGTACTTTACCATGATTTAGGGAATCCTCACCCCCATCACTAATCCCTGGGAAGGATATGAAAATGAGAAGAGAGGGTAAGAAATCAAACCTCAGCGATTGAGCAAAGGGTCATGGAGCTTTACTAGTGAATAAGCAGCCTCTATGTAACTGACCCTGAGGGGATAAAAACAGGAAAGACTCCACCCTCTCTCCCATTGCCTCAGCACCTTGGCAGGCACTCAACTATAGGTTTTCCTTCCCCATCATCCCCCTTTCTCTACACATCTTACTTCCAAACACCATCCAAAGGTGGCCTGGCTCCCAGGGAAGGGGCTCAGTTCAGGGCAGGGACAGACCCCAGCCAAACGATATTGCACATTCTCTGTTTCTTATTTTTAATCTCAACTGACAAACTTGGGCACCTCGTACCTCTGAGCACCTCTGAGCTGGGGGAGGGGAGACATAACAGAAATGGCACTTCATCATGGGAGGAGGGGGAAGGGCTAGACAGACATGCCACAAGGCAAGATGACTTGTAGGGAAAATATTTTTTTTAAAAAAGCTTCCAATTTCATGGAAGACAGAAAAGCAAAACCAAACGATTTATCCAGTGCTTTCAAAGCACAGAGGGCAAAGAAGAGATGTAAGAATATATCTTTATATATATATATATATATATAATTTTAAAATAATACCACACCCAGTTCCATTAACACCCCCCTCCCACCACTTACAGTCGGGGTAACACATTCCCCAGAAAAATACTTGAAACAATCCCATCACTACCTGTAACTAGTGTCTAGCTTCCAGATCATTTCACCACTGGGGGAGCACAGACATAGGCTGTAGCTCTGCTCCTTTATTAAGTGCTCAATGAATTTGGGGGGAGGGAGGAAAGAAAAAAGCCAGGAAGGCCTTGTAGGGCCAGTATAATCACCCACAGTGGCTCTGGAGTATGGGGAATAGAGGCCAGAGTGGGGAGAACTGAGCCTAATTCTAGCTCCTTCTCCCATCCCATCCCCAAACTTTATAGGGAAGATGTGCAGTTTGTGTGTGTGTTAATTTTAAAAGTGCCTTCTTATTTTAAAAAAATTATTTAATTTTAAAAAATAAAAGCGGGGGAACTTCCCCAGGTGGCTTTCAAGGGCAAAATGTTAAACAACTCTTCACACCTCTCTGCTGAGAGTATCCCTTTCCAGCACTGTGGTAGCTTTTAGAGCTGGAGAGGCAGGTGGGTGTACACTGTGAGAGCAGAAACCCCGCTTTTATGGGACTTCTCTTACCTCAAAAACAGCCGGGTCCCCACCGTATAAGTAAATGGGATACTAATCTCCCCAATCCCCAGAACAGCAACATTGCACAATTAAATTCATTTTCTACATTAGTAGCACTTAAGGAAGGGGGTGGGGCACAATGAATAGAATTCGGGGGGGGGGGTGGCAACAATTAATTTTCTAGCAGAGGCCTAAAGCTGGTTTGGACATGAGTGGTCTGGTTCTGAGCAGTTGGCTCTGCAGTCAGTGCAGCAGGGTCAGGGCAAGACTCCAACTTGATCAGGTGCTCTCACCCTCACCCCCTGGCACTCAGAGGGTGAAGACAGACAAATGTGAACCTCAACTGTCAGGAGAGAAAGCCCTTCTTCCTTCCTCTATTTCCTCCCTTTATCATTTCATGCCCATCCCAACTCTAGGTCACCCAATAAACTCAGGCTGGGAACAGCCATTCCTCTATAGTACAAATGGGGCTGTGGTTACTAGGATAAAAAAAGTGGGGGATAGGAAAAATTTTTATAAGAAAATAAGATGAAATTATTATTTTGGGCTGGTTGGCCTGGAATAGACTTCCACGACTCCACTAGGCTCAGGAGACCAATCTTATTCCCCCAGCATCCAGATGGCTAGGACCTGGTCTCAGTCTTCCTTGGCTCAACATTATGCTCATCATCATGCTCCTTTCTCCCCCTTCTCCGAGTCAACTGTAGGATGGTTAAGTTTTAAAGCTTCTCCCTCCAGGCTCTTCCCCCTCATGCTTAGAGCCCAACTTAAATACTAACACTGCCTCCTGAACTGTCCAATCCAGAGACTCCACAGTGGATGTGCTGTTTCTCCTTGGTTGATGCCACCATCTCCCCTGGTTAAGTGCATAAGAACTCTGCCCTAATACTCCTGGTCATGCTCTACCTGGCAGCTGGGACCCTACTGCAATGCGCCTACTATTTAACTGAATGTCATTTGTGTTTATTTAAAAAAAAAAAAAAAAAGGGGGGGAGGGAGGACAAAAAAAAGAGAGAAAAAAATATTGGGGAAATAAAAAAGGTTTAACCGTCCACTGAACAAAGGGAGGACACACAACATCATTAAAAATAGTAATTATCATTATAGCATAAAAACAAACTTTAGAAACACACGTCAGAGGGCTTAAATTTCTCCCCAGGACCTCATTCTCACCTCTACCAGAGGTGAATGTTCACCTCACTGTTATAAGAAAACTGAAGAGAGAAGACAGAGCGGCAGAAGAACAGATCGCAGCAGTATGAAATAAAGGGGAGGTGGTGGGGCGGGGCTTGTGTTTTCTTGCTGATTTCTATTTTTTGTCTTCTGTTTTGTTTTCCGTGTATGGTAGGCACCAGTACAGGCACTGCATGCGACGGAAGTTAGGGCCGAAGGGAGAGGAGAGGGGTAAAGGATTCAAGGTTGGGGCAGTACAAGTGGAACAGGCGTTATTTCTGTCCACTAATGGATTGCGATATAGACCGGGGAGGGATCATGTCTAAAAGGTATTCCCGCTGTCGGTCTGCCAAACTGGGGGCTTTGTGTCCTCCGATGCCAGTGTTCAAGTATGCAATGTTGACACCTAGACCCAGGAGACAAAAGTGGAGGGCAGGTATTAAAAAGGAAATGACACCTTCTTCTGCTACTTAGGGCTGCAGAGCTGGAGATGGGAGAAGATATTAGAAGCTGCCTACTTCTGTCCAGACTCAGTTAACTTTGTTTCAGTAGCAACTATCCCTTTGCTCTAAGCTTTAGGGAAAGAGGTCTTCCTGAAACTTCAATCCTTCAAGAATAATAAACATGATGTCTTGATGATATAGGCGAGTCAAAGAAAACAGTGGTGAGAAGAAAATAACCAAGACAAAGAGATGAAATCACTGAATCTGCTTTGGTTTTGGGGCTGCTGACCATGGAAAGGCAACCATGGATCCAACAGGATTAGGACAGTTGGTTCTGCAGTTCTAGCCAAAAGACATCAATAACCACATGCCCACCAAGGGGGCAAATTAGACATTAAATTTCTAATGGCAGGGACTTTGTCAGTTTCACCACCAAAACCCTAGTACACTGTGCTTAGCATGTAATATAAATTTAGCAAACATTTGCCGTATAAGGCATATAGATCAATGGAACAGAACAGACCCCAGAAATTGCCACAAGCCATTACGCTCCATTAATATTTGACAAAGGAGGCAAGAGCATACAATAGAGTCAAGACAGTCTCTTCAATAAATGGCGTTGGGAAAATTGAACAGATACATGCAAAAAAATGAAACTAGACCACCAACTTACACCATACACAGGAATAAACTAAAAATGGGTAAAGGACTTAAATGTAAGTTGTGAAACCATAAAAATCCTAGAAGAAACCACAGGCAGCAAATCTCAGACATCTCCATAGCAATATGTTTATGGATACATCTTCTAGGGCAGTGATGGCGAACCTATGACACGCATGTCAGAGGTGACACGCGAACTCATTTTTTTGGTTGATTTTTGTTAAATGGCATTTAAATATATAAAATATCAAAAATGTAAGTCTTTGTTTTACTATGGTTACAAATATCAAAGAATTTCTATATGTGACACAGCACCAGAGTTAAGTTAGGGTTTTTCAAAATGCTGACACGCCAAGCTCAAAAGGTTCGCCATCACTGTTCTAGGGCAAAGCAAACTAAGGAGAAAATAAAAAAAATGGGACTATAGCAAAAGAAACCAACAAAATGAAAAGGGAGCCCACTGTTTGGGAGAACATATTTGGCAGTGACACATCTGATAAGGGTTAATATCCAAAATATATAAGGAACTAATACAACTTAAAAGAAAGAGAAACAATCCAATTAAAAAATGGGCAAAGGACCTAAAAAGACACTTCTCCAAAGTGGACATACAGGTGGCTAAGTGACATATGAAAAATGCTCAAAGTCACTGATCATCAGAGATGCAAATTAAAATGACAATGAGGTGTTACTCACACCTGTCAGAATGGCTACCATCAACAAATGACAAGTGCTGGGGAGGATGTGGAGAAAAGAGAACCCTAGTAGTACAATGCTGGTGGGAATGCAGACTGGTGCGGCCATTATGGAAAACAGTATGGAGTTCCCTCAAAAATTTAAATATGGAACTGCCATTTAACCCAGTGATCCCACTTCTAGGAATATATCCTAAGAAATCCAAAACACCAATCAGAAAGAATGTATGCACCCCTATGTTCATAGGAGCACATTTCACAATAGCTAAGATCTGGAAACAGTCCAAGTACCCATCAGTAGACGAGTAGATAAAAAAGCTGTGGTACAGTGGAATACTATGCAGCACTAAAAAAGAAAAATCTCTTACCCTTTGAGACAGCATGGAGGGACCTGGAGAGTATCATGATGCTAAGTGAAATAAGTCAGTCAGAGAAAGTCAAGTATCACATGACCTCACTCATATGTAGAAATTTAATTAGCATGATAAACTGAAGAACGGAGTGGATCCAGAAACATGGAAGCATGGAACAGAGTGCAAAATCTCTGAGGAAAGGTGGGGAAGGTTGGGTGGATGGGAGATAATCAACCAAAGACCTTGTATGCATATATGCCTAACCCATGGATATAGACAATAGGATGGTGAAGGCCTAGGGTGGAGGGGGTCAATGGAGGAAAAAAGGGAGCATATGTGATGCTTTCAGTAATGAAACTTTAAAAAATTTGTCATATAAAAAAAAAGGGAAGGGAATAGGACCTAAAGAAAGAGCAGAAAACAAAAGAAGGACAATTTACCTGAAGGGGCTGCTATAGAATTGTGTACTAACTAGTTAATCCCTGAGAAAAGTTCTCAGATCAACCCTTCTTACCTGGCATACCAAGGAGGCCCCCTGGCACAGACAGCTGGGGTGCCTGTGCAAAGTTGGAAAGCATGGAACGGGCAGATGTGGGTATGCCACGCTGGAGGCTGCTTTGGGGCTGTGGAGCCTGCAACGATGAGGAGACAGTTCATCACAACTTTGCCATATGGAAAGTTTAAGTGGGGGAGTAAGAACATGAAAGTGCAAGATTGTAGTATGACTTCCCGCAGAAGGAAAAAACAGTTGGGATAAATAGCTGACAAACCCTGAGATAATTCCTCACCTGCCGAAGTGTATGATGTCTCATTATGGTCTCTTGTTTACTGACACTGGACACAGCTGGAGCCGTAGTGGGGGAGAGGGCTGCCTGCTGCTGTAATCGCTGTTCAATTTCCTGTTGGGAGTCATCAGGTCAAATTGGGCAGGACAGCACCCAATTTCCTAACCAGAAAACCTAGAAGTCTTATCTCTATTGCTGCCAGCTAGTTGAAGGGATATAAAAAAGGCCATAGAGTTTGGTGGGGTACAGTGCACTAAGATATCAGGGTACAAGTAGCCTACATGCTTCACTGATTAAGGGGCCCCTCTCTCCTGGAAAGCTGGCTTTCAGAAGCTGGCTGGGTAGTGGTGATGAGCTGACCTATATAATTAAAACTGAAGAGTTACTGAGGTTTTATTTTTGACTCCTGTCTACCATTTTCCAGAAGATTCATGATGTTACCCAAAGGGTCTGATGGGTGGAAAATGTGACAGACGAAAAGAATCAGAGTTTCCCAACATATCCCTCCCCTCTTCAAGATAGATTCATTATATTAACCCCTAGAGTGCCGGGAGCGCTATCCCGCTCCTCCTGCAGTGTCACTATTAAATGCTAGTACTTCACTCTTTATTGACAGATGGCACCTAAGGAAAATCAGCAAAAATGCCTTGGCAATTTTAGCATAGTTCCTAGGATATTGGTTGGCACTCAAAGGGTTAATACTATAGGTGGTATTCACACACTCTAGCCCCACTAGTCTTCACTGGACTACTTTATATCTACCCTTTCCATTGTCATTTCTTTGTCAAATGTGGACTGCAGATAATTACTTCTCTCAAAGAGATTTCCAATACAAATACAAATCCCTTCCATTAAAATCCATTTGTTTGAGGAGGAAACAAAGTTGAGAATAAATTTCTTTAGTGATATTAGGGAAAGGCAAGAGTCTCAAGCTTTCTGTCCCTTTCCCTTAACCTCAGTCATTATATATCACTCACTGTGCTCTTATCCAATCAGAAATAATCAAATGGAAATGGGAAGGAGAATGGTTAAGTAGGAAAAAAGGGAACCACGGCCTCCAGGTTCTAGGAACTTCAATCCAGAAACCAAATCACCAGGACTGTGAGGATCACATAGATAGCTCCTCTAAATTAGAAGTAATTATCTTTAGGGACAACCCAACCTAGACAAGTCACTGGTGAGAAGTCAGAATTCTTACCTGTTCCTGCTGTAGGGCTTTAACAAAAGCGTTTTTCAGCCGGTTGGTGTGTTCAGCTTTTAGAGCCTTCTTCTGGTTGGAGGTCATACATTGCTCACATAGAATCTTACCATTCTTCTCTTGCTTCCAGTGAGGGGTGAAATCTGTGCGGCACTGGGCACAAACAAAGGGTTCGACCCGCAGAAGTGAGGCACAGCTTTTGCCTAGATGCCAACAAGAAGAATAATCAGTGGTTTCACATTTCCTCTCTATCTCGTTTCTCTTCATCAAAGGAATCTTTTTCCAGGAGTTTACTTTCCTGAATTAAGAAAGAGACTCTACAAAAATAATACTCTATAAAAATACTTTATTTCCTTTGATTTTAACAGCATAACTTTAGTGAATTCAGATAGTACCATTCCCATTTACAAAGGAGCAAACAAAATTTAAGAAACATAGTTCCTAAATAACAAAGCTGGCATAAGAACCCGAGTCTTCTGATTTCTTATTATATTACCATTCCAAAAAGTGCCAATTTAGATTCAAAGGACTCCAGCTAACTCAGCCAATACTTTTGCTTCTTAGCACTGCTTTACCTCAGATTACATTTATCTTTGTCACATGTGTTTATAAGTTTTAGTTATCAGTGTCTAAATGATTCACTTTATGATCTATTTCTAGCCAATATTGAGCCCTTTAGACACTTTACCGTCAGGTATTCCCTTAAACTTGTATGTTTGGAAATTCAGGCTTAGTAACTTAATGACAGGGACTGAATATAAGAACGTAGCACAATGCCCCATAAACACTGACATTAAAAGGTAAGTGTTCTAGCCTGGCCAACCTGGCTCTGTGGTTGAGCGTGGACCATGAACCAGGAGGTCACAGTTTTATTCTGGGTCATGGCACATGCCTGGTTTCGGGCTCAATTCCCAGTGGGGGGATGTGCAGAAAAGCGGCTGATCAATGATTCTCTCTCATTATTGATGTTTCTATCTCTTTTTCCCTCTCCCTTCCTCTCTGAAATCAATTAAAAAAAAAAAAAAAAAGTACAACTCAACACCAAAACTTAAATAAGTGTTCTAGTCATCAAATTATGTATGAATTATGCTAGGCACCATTTAAAACAATACACTGCAAAAATACACAAGAGACAAAAAATACACAATATATATAGTAAGAAGAGGTTATTTAATATTACATAATATCCCGTGATACTCTGCTTATGTCAACCAGGCTTGGCAACCTCTTGCTTAGATAAAGACTGACTAGAGAAAAAAAAAGTCTTACCTTGGCTGTCGATAACACTTTGTACGACTTCTTCCAAGCCTACCATGTAGATGAACTCGCTGTTAGCTGCACTAGGCAGAAAGTGAAGCAAGGGAGCAGGAGGTTTAGGAGGTGGAATCTCCAGGAGTGTCTTTTCCAGCTGTTTACGAAGAGCCAATTTGGCTGCAGCCTGTGAGTTGGCAGCATCAGTCATGGCGCTGGGGCTAGGAAGTGGTGAGGACACTCTGTTCACGGTCCCTGGCTGGATATGGGAGGCAAGATTCATATAGATGGCAGAGGATGTTGTGCGCTGACAGGGAACAGAAGAACTTGACTGCTGAAATAGATTTAGTACAGGGTCAGTGATGATATGTGGGAGAAAGGACCAATTCTTGTTTTTGTGGCAGAGAACATTATTTGATCTTAGTTTAGACTACCTAGCTTCCCCCAAACTAAGAAAAAGGCAGGAGGTGTCCAATTTCTTCTTTGGAAAAAAAAAAAAACTACAGCACACAGGAAAGAAGAATAATGACTGAGCTAAAACTGCTAAGGGAAAAATAAAAATATTCCCTAGAGACTTCTATCTATCTTCTAGACCAGGGGTCCTCAAACTACGGCCCGCGGGCCACATGCAAATACAAATACTGTATTTGTTCCCGTTTTGTTTTTTTATTTCAAAATAAGATATGTGCAGTGTGCATAGGAATTTGTTCATAGTTTTTTTTTAAACTATAGTCCGGCCCTCCAACGATCTGAGGGACAGTGAACTGGCCCCCTGTTTAAAAAGTTTGCGGACCCCTGTTCTAGACAATGTTAGCTCATTATGCTCTACTGGTATAATCTCTTTTTTCCACCCCTACTTTCATATAATTCCCTCAGTGCTTCCACTTTTGGGGATAGTTGTCCAAGTTCCATCAAAATTATCCTTGTTGTCTTAATTTCTATCTGTCCAAAAACGTAAAACCTACAATTCTTTCAACAGGGAAAGCAAATAAAAGATTTCTGTGTTACCACATAGGGCTCTCTCTTACCGGTTGGTAATTGATGGCGGGGTTTATATTGGGTGTTGTGGTGCGTACGAGGCCAGGCTTAGGCGGGCCGCGCTGACCCTGTAGCTGGGCTGGGTTTGGTGCAATAACACGCTGAGACATCAACATGTGTGGGAGGGTGGTATTGGTTGCTGAACGAATGACACTATGACCCTGAAAGGAAAGAAAAGGAAAAGAACTAGTCATAGGTGATAAAATGCCCCACAAAATGTGAAAGGGAAAACATTATTTATAATACGTAGCTGAGTAGAAATATAGAATAAGTATACCATCACTGTAAACCCTTATTAGTCGCTAGAAATTCCCTGGCCTTTTTTTTTTTTGTATAAGCTATCTAATCTATATGGAAAAGGGCTAAACTGAAAACCTTCTCTAGAGAAGAAAAACTAGAGTGGAAAGATGGGGGTTATTCATCCTACTGCAGACTACATCAGGCCACAAAGGACCAACAGGATTGCCTGTAGTAATAACACCTATTTCATGGCCCTCTGACACTAAGATCCCACTATGGGTCACATACCTGTAATGTTCTTAAATTCTGAGGTTCAACCCCCTGGGCCCCAGGCCGGGAGGGAAGCTTGGATAGGCCCTGCTGTCCAACATGGGCAGGAGATGGCTGAACAATAGATGCTGCATTCTGTACAATTGGAGTCTGGGAAAGAGAATAGAAAATGAGACAACTGGAAAAGGCTGAAGAGGTATAAACTTGGTACACTTCTAAACTTTTTTTTTTTTTAAATTTTTATTGATTTCAGAGAGGAAGGGAGAGGGAGAGAGATATAGAAACATCAATGATGAGAATCATCGATCAGCTACCTCCTGCACAACCTTACTGAGGATTGAGCCCACAACCCAGGCATGTGCCTTGACTGGGAATTGAACCGTGACCTCCTGGTTCATAGATAAATGCTCAACAAATTGAGCCACAATGGCTAGGCAATACACTTCTAAACTTTAAATTCTTGTCAGTGTGAAGCTCCCACTGACCAGGAGGGAAAATGAAGGGGGGGGTGGTGGGGGTGGAATAAAGAATCAAAGTTTTTTTTGATTAAGGCCTAACATAAAAAAACCTACCTGGGGCAGCCCATTCTCAATCCAGTCCGCCCCCCCTCCCCTCCCTTTCCCCAGTCCCTTATTTCTAGGGCACATTACCTTCTGAACCACGTTCTCTTTCTGTAGCTGACTCTGTCTCAGTTTCTTTAACAGCACTAGTCGAGCTTCTTCCAATCGCAACTCATCCCTCAGCTGCTTGATGAGCTGCTGCCGTTCCTCAATGCCCTTCCCCTAAGGAAACATGGAGACTGTCAACTATGGTAGCCCAGAGTCCCTTCCTGCAAGATGATCCCTTCTTTTAGGTCTGAAACCTTCATCTTCCACAAGTAGCAGAAGTGATGATGAGATTGTTATCTTTGTGTTCTTGGGGTCTGGCAAGCACAGAGGCAGTGGCAGGAGCCTCTCCCGGTGGTAAGGAGTGAGGGATCCCGGGCTGTGAAAGGGATGTCTGACTGCCGGCTTACCCGATCCCGTGCCCCCCCCCCCCCAACTGCTGGCAGACATCTCCTGAGGGGTCCTGGACTGCGAGAGGGCGCAGGCCAGGCTGAGGGACCCCACCTCCCACCCCCAGTGCATAAATCTCATGCACCGGGCCTCTAGTCATTTATAAAGTGTCATCAATGGGTATTTTGACCTAACAAATAACTATAAAAATAACAGAACTGGGATACTTACAGAATTAGAGAGAATAGGAGGAGTAAGAAAAACATTTTTTTTTGTCCTTTTTTTTTTTTTTACCTTAAACATCTCTAGGTTGGCTGCTTTGAGTCTTTCTTCCATTCGGGAACTGGAACGGGGACTGGAAGCCTCATTATCAGATAAAACAATGATGTCTGGGGAGGGAGTTAGCCTTCCTCGGTCTGGCTCACTAACACGAAAAGAAAAAAATTAAGGTATGTCCAACAATGAAAGTTCACCGAAAAGTTTTTAAAACTTCAAGGGACCTTAGGTCTGTCCCAATTCACCCAGAGGATGACAGAGAACTCAAATTATAGGATAAAGAAGACACTCAAATGAAAGTGATGATGAAACCTCATCAAAAGTCCTTTTCCTGTCTAAATTCCTCACAGAGGATGCAGCGACAAAGTCATGGGCTTTAGAAATGGAAATAAGAGTGTTCTCATCACACTTAGTAAAGTAAAATTCTAAATGTTCTCCCTATACCTCTCTCCCCTTTGGGTTCATTAGTAGGAGCAAGAAGAAAATGGCTGGTTTGACAGGCGAAGAAGGGTTTAAGGCAGTAAAGCCTAGTTGCCCACCCCAGGTACATATGTTGCTAATATGTTGCTAAGGAGATAGCTCATTATACCAGTAATATGGTCCTGGCCATCTGAGGATTTACAAGAAAGGAGGTTTTATCACAACTCCATGATAGTCTTACCTTGTCAAGAGTTAAGGCAAAAGAAGGTACTGTTCTCATTGGCTTGAGGGAATGGACAATGCCAAATATAATGTCTATGGCCTTCTGGAGGACTGACACTCCAGATGTAAATATATATGGAACTTGCATCTACTTGCCAGAGTTCTGCGTAGTATCTTTCTTCAGAAAGAAACTGTCTAGAAATGAATTTGAAATCTGTCTTCCACAATGGTTCTCCTGGAGCTTATTTATTAAACAACTTTAGTTTTGGTCTTTGTGGGGCTGCCTTGACAGAATTCTACTTGTGTCTGGCCAGCATGGCTCAGTGGTTGAGCATCAACCTAAGAACTAAAAGGTCACAGTTCGATTCCTGATCAGGGCACATGCCCAGGTATTGGGCTCCAGCCCCAGTGGGGGGCATGCCGGAGGCAGCTGATCAATGATTCTCTCTCTTCATTGATGTTTCTATCTCTCCCTCCCTCTCCCTTCCTCTTTAATAAATATATATATATCCCTAACCGGTTTGGTTCAGTGGATAGAGCATCGGCCTGCGGACTGAAGGGTCCTAGGTTTGATTCCAGTCAAGGGCATGTACCTTGGTTGCGGGCACATCCCCAGTGGGGGATGTGCAGGAGGCAGCTGATCGATGTTCCTCTCATCGATGTTTCAAACACTCTATTCCTCTCCCTTTCCCTTCCTCTCTATAAAAAAATCAGTAAAATATATTTAAATATATATCTAATTATATAATTAAAATATTATATATATGTAATTAAAAAGAATCCTACTTATTTCTCTAAGATGATGAAAAATAGCATTCATCATTTACCACTTAAGACCTTGAGTTCTTCACTGTATTTTGGAATACAGAAATCTAAGCAATATGTTCTTAGGTCTTATTTAAACATGTAACCCAAACTCTTAATACACATAGACCTTTAGTCCTGAGAGCTTCTCTACCATTTCTGAGGGCTTGACAACATGTGCCTTTTAAACTACGCACCCTGGATGGTTGGGATAGGCATTCAATTTCTCTACAGGGTAAACTAAGTTATAATAAAAATCAACTAAAATTTAGCTGAGGAAATAGAATAAGAAGACAGAGTAACAAGAATGACTATCTAGGGCCCTGGTTAGTGTGGCTCAGTTGGTTGGAGCACTTAAGGTGGCGGGTTTGGTTCCTGGTCAGGGTATATACCCTGGTTGCGGATCCGGTTGGGGTGCATATAGGAGGCAATCAATCTATGTTTCTGTTTCTCTCTGTCTCAAATCAATAAAAAATACATTGAAAAAAAAAGGAATTACTATTTTGGGAACTATTCAAGTCTCCTGTGTAATCACTAGTCACAGACATAGCAAGCTGAGACTGTGGAGTTATAGAAAATGAAGCCACTAGAGGGGAAAAAAGAACCTTTCATAACCCCAAATTCCTGGAGTAATGGTCAGGCCTAAATAAAGTTTGAATTTTTTAATTTTTTTTTTTAGTTAATCCTCACCTGAGGATATTTTTTCATTGATTTTTAGAGAGAGTGGAAGGTAGGGGGGAAGAGGGAGAGAAATAGCAATATGAAAGAGACACATCAATTGCCTCCTGCATGAGTCCTGACCAGGGCCCAGGTAGGGGAGGAGCCTGCAACCGAGATATGTTACCTGGACGGGAATCGAAACCTGGGACCTTTTAGTCCCCAGGCTGATGCTCTATCCACTGAGTCAAACCGGCTAGGGTTGAATTCATTTTTTGGGCAACTTTATCATTTTTATATTCTTTCATCTCCCCACCATCTCTAACACTGACATTGCTGAATAATTTTGAGCTCTGGTAATTTCTACTTCTTCTACTTGATTCCCCAATGTTTATTATATCAACAGTCTGAAGCTCTTTCCATTCTGGTCCCTGCTGGATACACACACCACATATTTCTAAGTTAAGAAATTCTTCCTTGCTCAAATGAGTGCCACCTACCTATTGCTAGGGATTCCCCAGCAACAACACAAGCAGAGACATTCCTGGATGGGGATTTTGCAATTGAGTGGCATTTATCAAGAAGTTATGCCTGAGAACAACCCTAAATGGTATTTTATTCCCAGAAATAATCAGACTCATAATAGCTAGACCCACAATAGGTAAGACAAAGCTCAAGTCAAATTTCATTCCTCAAATTTTTAATTAACTTTTGAGACCTGGGATTCTGGCCTCATTTATTAAACTTTCTAGGGACAGAAATGGCTACTTTCCCCAACATATATATATGATTTACAATATTTTATGTTCCTAAGTGTGAAACACTACTGGCTACAGAAATATTATTAAAAGCTAGACTTGCAGCTGACATCATCTATGACTCAGACTGAGAGATACCCAGAAGCTATAAAATACCTAATCATTAATTCCACAGTAAAAACAACTAAACAGAAAGAAAACTGCCATGTCTGTCCAGCATTACAAAATATTAGTAGTACTGGTTTCATATATATACCTTACTTCATAGTAGATGTAACTTGCCCAAATGATTAAAAAAAAAATACTTAGGCAATTATGATATAGCTATGATGCCAAGAGCACATCTTTCTTTCTGCTTTAAATCTTATTATTTTTTAAAAATATATGTTTTTGATTTCAGAGAGGAAGGGAGAGGGAGAGAGATAGCATAATGGTGAGGGAGAATCAATTGCTTGCCTCCTGCACTGCCCACACTGGGGGTCGAGCCCGCAACCCGGGCATGTTCCCTGACTGGGAATCGAACCATGACTTTCTGATTCATAGGTTGAAGCTCAACCACTGAGCCATGACAACTGAGCTAATCTTACTTGTTCTTACAGAAACCTTGGGGCTAAGTAGAAATAGCTGTTAGTATATCTGGTGAAGAGACATGGGCCAATAGGGCCCACTTTTCCATGTAGAATGGGGTTTTAGAGGGTTCACTCAAGCCTTTTTCCTTGGAGACCATTAAAAAATATCCCCATTTTCTAGAGGATCAAGTTCCAAAAGATCATCCCTCTAAAATAAAATTAAAAGCAATGGTAGGGTTGTTAGGATAAACTGAGTTTTTAACATAGAATTTATCTGTGATATTGTATAATCCCAATACCATTGATGAGATTTTACCAAAATGTGTAACGTTTCTAAGAAAAATGCATTTTCAATTCCAATTTAAGATGTGAGAAATCCGCCTAACATTTTTTCTCTTCTTCCTCCCCAATGAAATATAATTAGTCACTAGCTCCAGAAGGGTAAGAGTGATTATGGGGCAAGTGGATTGCTCAGGTACATGATCTCATTCACTCACTTTATTTTTTTCCCAAAGGATCTGAGGATTAACCTACTTTCATAATATTCTGCTGACACTACCTATAGCTTCCAAGGATTTTTTTCTCTTCCAGGACCACTAGAAAATTTATCTGAAATTTCTTAAGGTTTTTTGTTGTTGCTTTTTAAAAAGTTTCTCTTGGTTTTTCAGAGAGAGGAAGGGAGAGAGCAGAAAAACATCGATTGGGTGCCTCCTGCACTTACCCTGACTGGGGATTGAACCCACAACCTGGGTATGTGCCCTGACCGGGAATCGAACTAGTGACCTTTTGGTGCATGGGATGATGCTTAACCAAGTGAGCACACCAGCCAGAGTGCTAAGGGTTTTTAATGCTATACCAAGAATAATATTCCCTCCTTGGGTGTTTCTTAAAAAGATAGACCTGGGATAATACTAGTTAGTAAACATTAAAATGTAGAGAAAGAAATACAGGTGAGGTTATAACCATTCCTCCTTTCTTCTTTCTCCATCAGTCCAGCTTAAAGATCCTGCTTCGGATCAGTGCTAGGACAAAGTCAGGTCAACTGGAAGGCAACTGAACACTGAAGAGTAATTTTCATGCCTATCAGCTGTTTCTGAACCCTAACAAACTGAATGTTCTTAAAACTAGGGTTTGTCTATACTGTGATTCACTGTCAAGGTAGCCTCTACCCTCAGCCAGTACTAGATACCTCTTCTCAGTGTTTGCTCCACAGTTTTAAGTACTCAACCTTAACAGAAACCAGAAAAAAAAGCCTGTAAAAACGTGTGCTTGTGTTGTTATGTGTGCGTGAAAGAAAGAGAACACAACATGAGTGTACATGTACAAGCAAATGTGTATGCATATGTTCGGAAAAGTGGCACAAATAAAACAAGAACGTAGAGAATTACCACATGGAGGTAATTTGTCACAAAAAAAGTTGGACCCATGTTTTTTGATGTAATAAAAGGTGGGACTCCAGAATAAACAGATCCTAAAACACTTAGGATGAAGACTGCTTTTTCCTCCTAAATTAGACATCAGATTAGAAGAAAAGTATTAATTCACTTTTAATTGGGGTATCAATACTGTAGTGCCTCCTTTATCCAGAAATGACTTCATCTTTTTTTAAAATAAATTTTAGCCGTAACCGGTTTGGCTCAGTGGATAGCACATTGGCCTGTGGACTGAAAGGTCCCAGGTTCGATTCCGGTTAAGGGCATGTACCTTGGTTGCGGGCACCTAGGTACCTAGGTACCTAGTTTCATTTAGAAATGCGAGGAATTCAGGGTCAAGCCATATGGCAGACCCTGTCTTCATTCAGGCCTGGCCAGTGTGGCTCATTTGGTTGAGTGCCATCCCAAGCACCAAGAGATCATCTGTTCATTTCCAGTCAGGGCAGATGCCCAGGTTGCTGATCAATCAAGGTTTCTCTCTCTTCCCCTCTCCCTTCCACTCTAAAAAATAAAAAAATCAATAAAGCCCGAACTGGTTTGGCTCAGTGGATAGAGCGTCGGCCTGCGGACTGAAGGGTCCCAGGTTCGATTCCAGTCAAGGGCATGTACCTTGGTTGCGGGCACATCCCCAGTGTAGTGAGTGTGCAGGAGGCAGCTGATCGATGTTTCTCTCTCATCGATGTATCTAACTCTCTATCCCTCTTCCCTCCTCTCTGTAAAAAATCAATAAAATATATTTTTTTAAAAATCAATAAAAACACATGGGGGGGGCGGAGACTTTTTAAAAAATAATTTTTAAAATGTTTTTATTTTATTTACTTATATGTTTTTAGAGAGGGAGGAAGAGAGTGGGAGAGAGAAAAATGGATCCTGCAAGTGCCCCAAGTAGAGATTTAACCAGCAACCTAGGTATGTCCCTGATTGGGAATTGAACCTGAGACCCTTTGGTCCATAAGAAGATGCTCCAATGGAGCCACACCGGCCAGGGCAAAAAAAAAAAAGATATGTTAGGATGTAAAACACCCTCCTCTTGCTGGAATTCATTCCATTTTCATAGGCTTATTTTATGAGAAAACCCTATCCCTAAAGACAGCTGAACCAAGCCATACCTCCGTCTAGCACTCATATCCACAGGCTCATCATTGATGTTTTCTTTGCCGGGCCTTCCAGCAATCCTATTGTCTCCATGAGGCCTGAGATTCCCATTGAGTTTCTCTTCATAGCCCTTGACACCACTGCCATCCTGTTTGGTGGGTAACTCATGAGACACCTCAAGATTTGCCAAATCCTTCCGTTTGAGCAATGCCAACATTTTCAGACGTTCCATGGCCTCATGCCCCTCCATTTTGAGTCGCTTGGCCAGGACATCATCTCGCTCATCTGCTGGGTCCAAGCTCCGTTTCAATAAATTCAGGCGAAGAGCATCTTCTGTCATTCTATCCATCCTGTGGCAAGAAAAATACAAGTGAGATCAGAATAAAGTCCCTTAAATAGTCCATAAGGAAAGAGGGTGGGGTGGTAAAGGTATTAAGAAGAATCATAAACATATACATGGAGGCTTAAAGTTAACTCAGCTAACCTACCCTGTATCTTCCTAGAAACTAAAGAAACTACAAATACTCTCCAGTCAATTAGGTCCTTACTGTAGAGATACCTGAAACCAAACACTACACTCATCTGGATAGTCTATGAAGAGCCTACATCTCTCAAAAAAGAAACATTCCTTTGTGATTGGCTTTTTGTGAACGCATGCTCCTAGTCAGATGCTTTAACACTCATGCCAAATTTGCCTCTTGGAAAACTCTTTATGAATGGGAAGTTCTTTAGGTCACACATGCATTATCTTGAATTGGTCTATCTTATAAAGGGAGAAATATGAGAAAGATGAATTAGACAATGAGCATCTAACAGGAAGCCTCAGTTGTCTGAATATAGCAAGGATTAGAGGTGCCCATTTTTATTTGCCCTTAATGCTATAGACACAGATTCAAAATCTTAAAATACTTGGCTTTGCTTAATGACTCAGGTGCTAAAGCTGCTAAGAGGTAGTATTTTCTCTACTAATGCAGCAAAATTATTAAAGACAAGCTAATTATAATTTTCCCTTCCACTTTGATTTTTTACACCTTGGAAATCTAAATAAAGAATTTCTCCAAAAGCTTTAAATCTAGGGTTGTTTTCTTAGTAGGAAATAATTGAGGCACTGGAAAGAAACATTTTGAGTCATAGAAACATAGATTTGAAATGCTACTTATTTCTAGAAGATAAAAAAAATTAAGTTACTTTACCTCCATAAGTCTCAATTTCATATATAAAGTGGGCACTTAAAAGGTGCTAAGCAAAATTTAATTTCTATACCCTTGGGCTATGACTTCCATACCTAAGATATGAGATTAGGCACAAAACTTCAGAGACTCAAGTAGTAGGTTGAAAAAAACTAATGTTAATTGGTGCTCTTGCAAAAAAAAAAAAAAAAAAAAATTATTGTGCTTGAGGAATCTCCCTTCCTGTAGTGCACAGTAAAATAATAGCTATTCAATTCTTTTCTGGTTACAACAAAGAAAAAGAGTAACCACCACCAACAAAAAATTCCAATGAAAGAAAACAGATCTTTTGGAGACCAGAGAAAAGTCAGAACCCAGAGCTCTGAATTTTTTTAGTGTTTCTTAATTTTCTTTTTAAAAGAATAGCTTTATTGAGATATAATTTGCATATCATACAATTCACCAATTTAAAGTGTATAATTCAATGGGTTTTAGTATTATATTCACAGAGTTGTGCAACCATCACTCAATCAATATTTAAAACATTTTATCCATCTCCCCCCTAAAAAACCCATAGTCATTAAGCAGTCATTCTCCTTCTCTACGCTCCCATCTCTGTTCCCCACTAATTTACTTTCTGTCCCTCAATTTGCCTATTCTAAACTTTTTATATAAATAAAATCATATGTGGCCCTGGCCAATTTGGCTCAGCGGTTAGAGCGTCAGCCCATGGATTGACGGGTCACGGGGTTCAATTGCCCTTCATGGGCATGTACCTTGGTTGCAGGTTCAATGCCTGGCAATGGCTGGGGCAAGTACAGGAGGCAACCAATCAATGTGTCTCTCTCAGATCAATGTTTCTCTCTCTCCCCCGGTTCCTTCCTTTCACTCTTTCTAGAAATCAATGGGAAAAAAGAGGATTTAATGAATGAATGAATGAATGAATGAAATCACATGTGGTATTTTGTGACTGCTTCTTTAACATAGCATTGTGTTTTTAAAGGTGCATTCATGTTGTAGCATATATCATGACATCTTTTTAAAGCTGAATGCTATTCCACTGTATGAATAGATCATATCCTGTTTATTCATTTATCAATTGATGGACATTTGTTTCCCCCCCTTTTTGCTATTATGAATAATTTTGTTATGAACTTTTTTGTACAAGTTTTTGTGTGGACATACATTTTCAATTCTCCTGGGTGTATACCTAGAAGCAGAATTGCTGGGTCCTCTGTTAACTCTCTGTTTAACATTTTGAAAGACCATTTTCCAAAGTAGCTGCACCATTTTGCATTACCACCAGCAGTGCATAAGGGTTCCAATTTCTCCATATTCTCTAAGTCCTCTGTTAACAGTTTTAGAGGTGAGGTATTATTAGCTACAGGTTCCCAAACATTGTTATTTTGACATGTGTTACTTCTAAAGTGGTTTACCTCTGAAATATATAGTCTCTGATAGAGTGACTGGAAAGTTGAATGCTATATGGAACATCAAAAAGTAAGCCCTAACTCCACAGTAACAATGTCTTGGATAACTTGATCAACACAGGAGTTGTAGAGGGTGGGAATAGTCTGTCACTCAACTAATTATACAAAAGTACTAGTATTTCAGAAAACTACACAGCAAGATATACAAATTTAATACACACAGTGTTCTAAGTTTTGAGATAAATTATATTAATGAGCAGCAAACGTATATGATAAAACTTAATAACCTAGAGCTGAATGGAGTTGGGATGCCACCATTATTCTGGCTTCTTCAATGGACAGTTATACAAATAGGTTAAAGCAGTTCAAGTAAGTCCCAAGGACACAAACAGATACATTGAAGTTGGTAGAAACCAGAACCAGGTATTTGAATGTCTAAGGTAATCTTTCCCAATAGATGGCTTGAAAACCCTGACAATTTTCCTTGCCCACTCTCTTTCAAAAAAGTAGAGGTTAACATTGGTTTAAGTTTCAGATATCTATATATATAAAAGGCTAATATGCTAATTGTCCACCCAACCGGTAGCTATGATGCACACTGACCACCAGGGGTAGATGCTCAATGCAGGAGCTGCCTTGACGCACACTGGCCATTTACAAAGAAACGGCACCGCGGTCCTGGTGCCAACAAAGCAACACTCGGCTTCCCCCAAGTGGGACACGGGCCCCGCATCCACCCCAGAGCAACAACCCATCAAATTGCAGCCAACACTGCCAAGACCCCACGGCACAAAATGCAGCCCACAGCCCAGCCCAGCCCAGCCCAGAAACGGTAGCTGTGGATGCCAGGTAATGACGTCACATAGCAACGCCCAGCTTCCTCTCCCTAGTGACTAGCCTCCTTGGAGTTTCTTCAGCCCAGGAACACAACTTGCTTTATAGCCTGGTGCAAACATTTTACACTTTACCCAAATGTTTGTGAAGCATTTTCCCATGCCTCATCTCATTTGATCCTCACAGAAATCCTGGAGTAGGTAGACAGGAGACTCGATAGAATCCTATTTTATTTTCATTAGCCAGAAAACAGAGATTTAGAAAGTTTAGAAACTTGACCTGACTGAAAAGAAGAAATGATGGACCTTGAAAATGACTTCAGGTTTTCTCACTGTGCAGAATATAGTCAAACACTGCTGTAGTTAAATATTTTACCCTTTGTTCTCCCTGCATGATCTACAATAATAATCTGCTTTGTATTGATAATTACTGCTGTGTTGCTGACAATTACCTGGAAGAGAAGTTGGGGTGCTTCACTGGGCTGGAAAAAGTTTAGCTACATCAGAAAGCACGTCTAATTAAGCAAGTTTATTCTATATATATAAAAGGCTAAGTTGACTCGCATATGTGCAATACATATAAAACTCTCACTGGCGCCAATCGCACGCGTGTTTCGATCTGTCATTGTCGATTGTGAATTTGGTTGACACTTCTATTATAGAGAAAGGGAGAATACCAATATTAAAATACTTCTTCTAATTAATTTTCTTTCAATGTGCACGAATCCATGCACTGGGCCACTAGTCCTATACTAGCATGCTATATAATAAAGAGGTAATATGCAAATTAATCCTCACACCCTCACAAGATGGCTGCCTACGACCAAGGCCAGCTGGGGGGTTAGTGAGGGACGACCAAATGACTGAACAAGCGGGGTGGCTAGGCCCCGGCTGGGGGGGGGGGGGACATGAGGGGCGACCAGGCCAGTAGGGGGGGGCAGTTGGGTGTGACCAGGCCAGCGGGGGAGGGGGCAGTTAGGGGCAACCAGGCCGACAGGGGGAGGGGCAGTAAGAGAGTAAGAGGCAACCAGGCCGGCAAGGGGGGGGGGGGCAGTTAGGGGTGACCAGGCTGGCAGGAAGGGGGTAGTTAGGGGCGGGCAGGCCGGCAGGGGATGGCAGTTAGGGGCAATCAGGCTGTACGCAGAGGCAGTGAGGGGCGATCAGGCCAGCAGGGGGCGGGGAGCAGTTAGGGGCGAACAGGCAGGCAGGCAGGTGAACAATTAGGAGCCAGCGGTCAGGATTGTGAGAGGTATGTCCCTATCCCCTAAACCGGCAGTCGGACATCCTCTAAGGGGTCCCAGATTGGAGAGGGTACAGGCTGGGCTGAGCGGACGCCCCCCCCCCCGTGCACAAATTTCGTGCACCGGGCCTCTAGTACCATAATAAAAGGCTAATATGCAAACAGACTGAACGGTGGAAGAACCAGTTGCTACGACGTGCACTGACCACCAGGTGCAGCACTGCTCAACCAGAAGCAGAGCTCACAGCTGCAAGTGCAGCAGCGGTGGTGGGAGCCTCTCACGACCACGCAGCAGCACTAAGGATGTCTGACTGCTGGCTTAGCCCCGCTCCCCACGTGGAGTATGCCTAAGCCATCAGTCAGACATCTCCCAAGGGCTCCCAGACTGCAAGAGGGCGCAGGCCGGGCTGAGGGAACCCCCCCACCCAAGTGCATGAATTTAATGCACTGGATGTCTAGTATAATAATTTGACATGTTACAGATGTCAGTGTGCTCACCACCAAATATCTAGTTTTCACTTGTCCCCATGCAATTTCAACCTCATCCCAACCCCTTCTCTTCTGTTAACCAAAAACCTGTTGTCTGTATCCATGAGTTTGTTTCTGTTTTATTTTTAATTATTTCACATATGAGTGAGATCATATAGTACTTGTCTTTCTCCGTCTGTTTCACTTAGCATAATACCCTCAAGGTCTATCCATGTTGTTCCTAATTCCTACCCACTTTTTTTTTTTTTTAATGTTCTTATTTATTTCAGAGGAAAGGAGAGGGAAAGAGAGAGAGAGAAACATCAATGATGAGAATCACTGATCGGCTGCCTTCTGCATGCCCCACACTGGGGATTGAGCTCGCAACCCAGGCATGTGCCCTGACTGGGAATTGAACTGTGACCTCCTGGTTCATAGGTCGACACTTAGCCACTGAGCCATGCTGGCCGAGCCACTGGTTTGTTTTTCTTAATGTTTTTATTGATCTTTTTTTTTAAGAGAGAGAGAGAAACATCGGGACAATGCTCAACCAACCAAGCCACACCAGCCAGGGCTCCTTGCCCACTCTTGACTTCACTGACCTGTAAATCCCAACTTTATATACTCACAGCCATGCCTGCCTCAAAATCCAAAGAAACATGAATAAGTCTTGGAAATATTATGCTAAATAAAGAACATAAAAGGATAAATGTTTTATGGTTCCACTTATTTGAGGTACCTAGAATAGGCAAATTCACAGAGAGAGAAAATAGAACAGTGGCTAGAGTTGGAGAGGAGGGGAGTGAGGAGTTATTATTTGTGGAAACAGTCTCTAAGATGATGAAAAAGTTCTTAAAATACATAGTGGCTAAAGGAGATAAAAGACTTGTACTTGGAAAACTACAGGACGTTGAAAAGAGAGGAAGATAGAAACAAGTGTTCATGGATTGGTAAAATTAACATAATTAAAATGTCCATACTACTCAAAGCAACCACAGATTCAATGCAATGTCTATTAAAATACCAACAGCAAGCATGGAACAGAGTGCGGAACCTCAGAGGGGAGGCGGGGTGGGTGGGTGTGTGGGAGGAAATCAACCAAAGACCTTGTATGCATTTATGGTATGCATAACCCATGGACACAGACAATAGGGAGCTGAAGACCTGAAGTAGGGGGTGGGGGGAGCAGGGGTGGGGCAGGCTGGAGGGGTCAATAGGGGAAAAAGGGGAAGATATGCAATACTTTCAACAATAAAGATTTATTTATTTAAAGAAAGAAAGAAAGAAATGTAGAAAGTCACCTACCCCCAGAAAATCAGTATTAGCAGTTTGGGATATAGTCTATCAAACTTAAAAAAAAAAAAAAATACCAACAGCATATTTCACAGATCTAGAATACTCCAAAAATTTATATGGAACCAAAAGAGACCCCAAATATCCGCAGTAATCTAAGAACAAAGTTGGAGGAATCACAATATCAGATATCAAGTTATACTACAAAGCCACTATAATAAATACAGCTTGATACTGGCACAAGAACAGGCATATAGAACAAAACAGAGACCCCAGAAATTGCCACAAGCCATTACGCTCCATTAATATTTGACAAAGGAGGCAAGAGCATACAATAGAATCAAGACAGTCTCTTCAATAAATGGCGTTGGGAAAATTGAACAGATACATGCAAAAAAATGAAACTAGACCACCGACTTACACCATACACAAGAATAAACTAAAAATGGGTAAAGGACTTAAATGTAAGTTGTGAAACCATAAAAATCCTAGAAGAAACCATAGGCAGCAAATCTCAGACATCTCCATAGCAATATGTTTATGGATACACCTTCTAGGGCAAAGAAAATTAAGGAGAAAATAAAAAAATGGGACTACATCAAAAGAAAAAACTCTGCACAGCAAAAGAAACCATCAACGAAATGAAAAGGGAGCCCACTGTATGGGAGAACATATTTGGCAATGATATATTTGATAAAAGGTTAATATCCAAAATATATAAGGAACTAATACAACTTAACAAAAGGAAGACAAACAATCCAATTAAAAAATGGGCAAAGAACCTAAATAGACACTTCTCCAAAGTGGACATACAGATGGCCAAGAGACATATGAGAAAAATGCTCAAAGTCACTAATCATCAGAGAGATGCAAATTAAAACAACAATGAAATATCACCTCACACCTGTCAGAATGGTTAACCTCAATCCTCCTATATAATAAAGAACTAACATGCTAATTAGACCGAACAGCAGAACAACTGTTTGGACGAAGCCGGGGCTGCGAGGGCCAACCCCCTTGCACAAATTTTGTGCATTGGACCTCTAGTCCTATCTAATAAAAAGAGAAACATGGTAATTAGCGTACGACCGCTACCCTTCCCACTGGCTAATAAGGGTGATATGCAAATTAACTGCCAGCCAAGATGGCGGCCAGCAGCCAGGCAGCTTAAACTGAACATGAGGCTTGCTTGCTTCAGTGACGGAGGACTGCAACGTTCCCCGCCTGCCTTGCCGGCCTCTGAGCTTGCAGTTTGAAACATTGTAACAAATATAGAAGCTAAACAAAACCCCAGAAACCAGCTTTCAGCCGGCTGGGATCTCAGAGCTGGAGTTGATACAGAGTTTCGATTATAGAACCTAAACAAACCAGATACCTGCTTTCAGCAGCTGAGGCCTCAGAGCTGGAGCCAGAGCTAAAGCTGGCCCAGAATAAAAAAGAAAAAAAGGAACAGCTGGGAGCTTCAGTCCCAGCCTGAAAACAGCCCTCAGCCCCTCACCCAGACTGGCCAGGCACCCCAGTGGGGACCCCCACCCTGAAGGGTGTGTGACCAGCTGCAAAAAGCCATCATCCCCTCATCCAGGCTGGCCAGGCACCCCAGTGGGGACCCCCACCCTGATCCAGGACACCCTTCAGGGCAAACCAGCCAGCCCCCACCCATGCACAAGGCCTCTATTCTATATAGTAAAAGGGTAATATGCCTCCCAGCACCGGGATCAGCGGAGCCGAGAGGCCTCCCGGCACCGGGATCAGCGTGACAGGGGGCAACGCCCAAACCCCCTGATCGCCCTGCGGATCTGTGTGTGACAGGGGGCGGGGCCACAACCTCCCTATCAGCCCTGCTCTGTTCCTGACAGGGGAAGGCACCCCAACCCCGATTGCCTCTGCTCTGTGCCTGATAGGGGGGAGCTCCGCATCCCCCTGATCGCCCTGCGGCTCTCTGTGTGACAGGGTGCGGCGCCCCAACCCCCCCACCCCACGGGCCCTGCTCTGTGTATGATGGGGTAGAGCCATAATCTCCCCATCGGCCCTGCCCTGAGCGTGACAGTGGCGGCGCCCCAACCCCCTGATCGGCGCTGCTGTGTGTGTGACAGGGGGCAGTGCCCCAACTCCCCTATCGGCCCTACTCTGTGAGTGACAGGGGGGAGCTCCCCAAACCCCTGATGGGCCCTGCTCTGTGCGTGACAGGGGGCAGTACCCCAACCCCCTGATTGGCCCTGCTCTGTGCGTGACAGGTGGTGGCGCCGCAACCTCCCCATCGACCCTGCCTTGAGTGTGACAGGGGGCGGTGCCCCAACCCCCTGATTGACCCTACCCTGAGGGTGGCATCGCAACCTCCCAATCCGCCCTGCTCTGTGCATGACAGGGGCGGTGCCCCAACTCCCCAATCAGCCCTGCTCTGAGCCCAACCAGGGGCTGCACCTAGGGATTAGGCCTGCCCTCTGCCACCCGGGAGCAGGCCTAAGCCAGCAGGTCGTTATCTCCCAAAGGGTCCCAGACTGCGAGAGGGCACAGGCCGGGTTGAGGGCCGCCCCCACCCCCCCTGAGTGCACAAATTTTTGTGCACTGGGCCTCCAGTATATAATAAAAGGCTAATATGCAAATTGTCCCCATGGGCAGGAGTTTGACCAACCAGGAGTTAGACCTGCACTGACCACCAGGGGGTGGCGTGGAATATGGTGGGCATCAGTGACGCGGTGCTGCCAGCCCCGATGGGCCCCGGCGAGAGCAGGACTGCGGTAAGATGGTGGAGCAGGTAAGCGGGCAGCACCAGGCCAACGCAGGTGCGAAGGGAGGCCCCGGCTGGTGGCAGTGGCGGTAGCAGGTAGCCGGGGGAAAGGAGGCCCTGGCAGCAGCTGCTAGGAACCCTACCCGTGCACAAATTTCATGCACTGGGCCTTTAGTAAATGAGTAAATGACAAGTGCTGGTAAGGATGTGGAGAAAAGGGAACCTTAGCCAGCACACTGCTGATGGGAATGCAGACTGGTGCAGCCATTATGGAAAACAGTATGGAGTTTTCTCAAAAAATTAAATATGGAACCGCCATTTGACCCAGTGATCTCACTTCTAGGAATATATCCAAAACACCAATCAGAAAGAATGTATGCACTCCTATGTTCATAGCAGCACAGTTTACAATAGTTAAGATCTGGAAATAGCCCAAGTGCCCATCAGTAGACGAGTGGGTTAAAAAAGCTGTGGTACATTTATACTATGGAATACTATGCAGCAGTAAAAAAGAAGGATCTCTTACCCTTTAAGACAGCATGGAGGGACCTGGAGAGTAATATGCTGAGCAAAATAAGCCAGTCAGAAAAAGACAAGTATCACATGATCACTTTCATATGTGAAATCTGATTAACAAAATAGATCCAGAAACATGGAAGCATGGACTGGACTGTGAACACAGATAATAGGGTGGTGAAGGCCTGGGGTAGGGGGTGGAGGTGGGCTAGAAGGGGTCAATGAGGGAAAAGAGACATATGTCATACTTTCAACAATAAAGATTAAAAAACAAAATAGATAGTGGTTATGGTTGCACAACACTGTGAATGTACTTAAAGCTATTGAATTTGTACACTTAAAAATGGTAAATTTTGTTACATATATTTTGTCACAAAATTTTTTTTTAAAATATATTTTATTGATTTTTTACAGAGAGGAAGGGAGAGGAATAGAGAGTTAGAAACATCGATGAGAGAGAAACATCGATCAGCTGCCTCCTGCACATCTCCTACTGGGGATGTGCCCGCAACCCAGGTACATGCCCTTGACCGGAATCGAACCTGGGACCTTTCAGTCCGCAGGCCGACACTCTATCCACTGCGCCAAACCGGTTTCAGCTGTCACAAAAATTTTTAAAAAAATACAATGTAATGAGACTGAATAAAATAGCCCAAGCTTCTTTTTGGGGTGATGGATATGTTCTAAAATTGGATTGTGGTGATAGCTGTAAAAAAATAATATTTAATGTAAACTTGTCATATAAAAATTCTCTCCAAAAAGCAAAACAAAAATTCTATAAAAATGAATGTTGTATATTGCCTTTTAAAGCTTAACAAACCTTTTTTGTTTATTCTGGGCTGCTAATAATAACAGCTAATATTTCTTATGTAGCTGATTAAAAGCCAAACATGCTAGTAGGCACTTTATCATGTGTTCTTATTTAATAAATGAGGTATTATCCCTACTTCATGGATGGGAAAAGTGTCAAACAAGTATCCTAAGACTCCAAAGCTGTAGTGAATCTAGAATTCCAACAATGATCGAGCCCACTTCAAAAACCTATTATACAATACATCTCTCTGCACACAGATGTATTAAGCACAGGAGGAATTTATGGCCGGCTGATATCTATGCCTCCTCCACTTAACTTCTACAGTGTGTATTGTGTAGTTAGAGTCTATACTGTAAACGGTTAGACCTGATATTCAAACACCATGATTATTCCATAAAAAAAGCACCCTAGCCCAGCCAGTGTGGCTCAGTGGTTGAACCAGGAGGTCATGGTTCAATTCCTGATCAGGGCAGGTGCCTGGGTTGCAGGCTCAATTCCTCAGGAGGGGGTGTGCAAGAGGCAGCTGATGGACAATTCTCTCTCATCATTGATATTTCTAACTCCCTTCCTCTTTTTGAAATCAATAAAAACAGTTTCTTGCCTTAGCTGGTTTGGCTCAGTGTACAGAGCCTGTGGACTGAAGGGTCCTGGGTTTGATTCCAGTCAAGGGCACATGCCAGGGTTGTGTGCTCAATCCCCAGTAGGGGGCATGCGGGAGGCAGCCAATCAATGATGCTCTCTCATCACTGATGTTTCTCTCTCTCTCTCTCTCTCTCTCTCTGAAATCAATAAAATATATTTAAAAAAAAAACAAACAAAAAAAACACCAAACTTTTTTTCAAAAAACAAAATACCCCACCCTAAAGGCCAAGTAATTTAAATAATTCAATAGTTGGTATTGTAAAGACATTTATTTGTATAAAATATGAACACATATATTAGAAATATGAATTTGGATTCTATATAACTTTACTTACAAAGAATTCTGAATAAATGGCCACTGCAAACTCAAATAAGACCTGTCTTCTTGATGTTTTGTATAAATACTGCCTTACTGCCATTATAATTGTTATTAGGGGCCCAGTGCGCAAAATCATGCGAGACCTAGGACCCAGAAAGAGTCCCGGAGACGGGACCCAGAAACCCACCCGCGCCTCTAGTCAAGTCCTCCAGAGTCAAGTCCCCACCCACCTGCACGCACCCTGCCACACATGCAGCCCTGCCCACCCCACACACGCAGCCTCCTGCTGATCGGTTGTTACGGCGTGATGGTGTGACGACCACAGGCTTTTTATATAATAGATTAGTGATGATATCCACGTAATTTTTTGTTGTTATTAATCCTCACCTGAGGATATTTTTCTATTTATTTTTAGAGAGAGTAGAAGGGAGAGACAGAGACAGAGAAACATCAATATGAGAGAGACAAATTGACTGACTGCCTTCACGCACCCTGATCAGGGCCAGGGAACCTGCAACCGAGGTACATGCCCTTGACCGAAATTCAAACCCAGGACCCATCACTCTGCAGGCTGATGCTCTATCCACTGAGCCAAACCAGCTAGGGCTCCACCTAATTTTAAAATTAGGAACTCATATAAGTTCAGTGTTTTGGGGTCTCCTCAGGGGCAGACCTAGATAATTTTAAGAAGCAGGATTGTATAGTCACATCTTTACACATCCATTCCCCCTTGCCCCAAATATGTGCCAAGTTCAGGGTTAGGTGCTAGGAATAATGGTAAAAGATTAGGTCACTATCTTTAATAATTTCATTCTGATAGAAGACAGATGTGCAGATAACTGAAATAAGTACCTGGATGTTTACATGAACTCAATTTTTTCTGCCTTCCTATATCCTGCTTTTCTTTCCTATATTTCAGTGAAGAGAATTCAATTTATCCAGAGGCAAAAGCTAGAACCCTGGGAATCATCCCTGACTTTCCCTGACTCTTAAATCTAAGTCACCAAATCCAATTAATTCTGTTCTCTTATTCTGAATACAAATAAGAAAATAGAGAGCCCTGGCATGTTGCTGCCAGCAGCCACGTTGTAACCATGAAGGAAGAGAACTTGCAGATAAAGCAGACACTGCAGAGTAGAGCACTGATATGGCAGCTAATTATATAGCTGTGCCACCAGACCAAACTACCCTAGAGCTAGTCTCTGGATTCCTGTTATAGAGGCCAATAAATTCCCTTTAATGTTTAAGCCAGTATGAAGTAGGTTTTTTGCTACTTAAACTGAAAATATCCTAATAGAAAAACTCTGTCAGAAGTGCCAATATGAAATCAAAGTTAAGATATCCAAAACACAGGTAGATACACGACATATACAAAAAAGAATCAGAGCGTAGACCAGAATTGGAGATAATTATCTGAATGATTAAAAGAGGTGATTTAAGTATGCAGATGAGTGAAACCCCAGAAAAAAATGAATGTACAGTTAAAAGGAAAATGGCCAAAGATAAAACCATGGACAAGGCATTTAAGGGCTGGTTGGTCGGAGAGCTAGGGGGAAACTCGCAAAGTATGACATGTCAACAAATTAAAGCAGAGACTCAAGAAGAGAGTAGTTGTGTCCAATAATTACAGCAAAAAAATTCCCAGCTTTAACTTTACCATTGACTGTTGTAAAAAAGAACAAAAAACCCCACAAAACAACAACAAGAATAGCCAGATGGCAACACAGCCTTAGTTAGACCCATGCTTGTCAGGTTTCTGACTTGTTACCCCCAAACCAAAATCCAAATTGGCAAAAAAGACTTTGAGGACCCTAAAAGGGGAGAGAATGAAGGAAGAGAGAAGGCTAGCAAAACAAATTAGCATCTACTGACTCCGTATTTACTAGGCAAATACAAGTTCCTTTATATTTGTTCTCTCATTTACATCAGAGGATTAATAAAAAATTTTAAATTGTCAACAAAGTTAAAAAAAATTATAAAAAATGATGAACTTTAAGACTATAATAATATAACATTGACTTTAAAAGTCTGAAGTAGCAACAGTCTAAAAGACCATATTACTTCATGAAGAGTTTTCAGTATTTATACTGAACATAATAGTCCTTACAAAGCAAAACAGTACTTCTTTAACAAAAAAAAGAAGTTGGTTGGGTGTCGTCCTGTTCACCAAAAAATTGCTGGTTCAATTCCCAGTCAGGGCACATGCCCAGGTTTCAGGCTAAAGCCCCAGTAGGGGCCATGCAGGAGGCAGTCGATGGATGTTTTACTTTCACATCAGTATTTCTCTCCCTCTCTAAAAACCAATTTTAAAATCTTAAAAAATACATTAATTGGAATTATATACAGTATACAACTTTGGGATTGGTTTTTTCCAAGTTGTTGCATGTACTGATAATTTGTTCCTTTTTATTGCTAAATAGTCAGTCCATGGTGTGGATGTACCACAATTATTCACCTGCTGAAGGACAACTGAGTTTTTCTAGTTTTTTGCTATAACAAAGCTACTACATTCATATATAAGTTTTTGGAAGAACGCAAGTTTTCATTTATCTGGGATCCATGCCCAAGAGTATGACTGCTGAGTCACATAGCAAATGAATGTTTAGTTTTATAAAAAACTGGCAATCTGCTCCCCGGAGTAGTTATACCATCATATATTTCCAGTTTCTTCATATCCTCACTAGCATTTGGTGTTGTCATTATTATTTATTTTGTTTTTAATTGTCACCCAAGGAGTGAGGATAATTTTTCCATTGATTTTTTATAGAGTAGAAGGGATGGGGAGAGAGAAACGTTGATGTGAGAGACACATTAATTGGTTGCCTCCCACACACGCCCGGTCCTGCAACCCAGGTACATGCTTTTGAACCAGAAATGGAACCCATGACCCTCCAGTGCACAGGCTGACACTCTACCACTCAGCCACACTGGCCAGGGCTGTCATTTTTTATTTAAGCCATTCTGATAGATGTGTTGTGGTATTTCATTGTGGTTTTAATTTGTATTTCCCTAGTGGCTAATGATGTTGAGTATCTTTTGCCCATTTTTTAATTCAACTGTTTGGGTTTCTTACTGTAGAGTTTTGAGAGTTCTTTACATATTTTAGACATTAGTCATTTGTTATACATGTGGCTAATTTATTTTCAGTGCAATTAAACATTACAGATACAGTTGAAGCACCCTAACTTTACCCCCAAACTATTCTTTTTTTAAAAATATATTTTATTGATTTTTTTATAGAGAGGGAGAGGGATAGAGAGTCAGAAACATCGATGAGAGAGAAACACAGATCAGCTGCCTCCTGTACACCTCCTACTGGGGATGTGCATGCAACCAAGGTACATGCCCTTGACCAGAATCGAACCTGGGACCTTTCAGTCCGCAGGCCAACGCTCCTTCCACTGAGCCAAACCGGTTAGGCCCCCCCAAACTATTCTTTATTCTTCCTCCTTCCTCTCTCCCCAGAATTCATTATGATGAATTTATTATTATTCTCATGAACTTATTTTTTTAATCCTCACCCAAGGATAGTTTTCCATTGATTTTTAGAGAGAGTAGAAGAAAGAGGGAAAGACAGAGAGAAATATCAATGTAAGAGAAACATATTGATTGGTTACCTCCTGCACGAGCCCTAACCAGGGCCCGGGCCGGGGAGGAGCCTGCAACGGAGGTATGTGCCCTTGACCGGAATTGAACCTGGGACCCTTTGGTCCGCAGGCTGATGCTCTATCCAATGAGCCAAACCAGATAGGGCTCTAATGAATATTTTATAAGTTTATTTCATATGTATGTATCCATAAGTAATAAAATATAGTAGTTTGTATACATTTATAAATTTTATTTTTTAAAGTAGTGCTTGGCCTGGCCGGTGTCACTCAATGGTCAAGTGTGGACCTATGAACCAGGATGTCATAGTTCAATTCCCGGTCAGGGCACATGCCTGGGTTGTGGGCTCGATCCCCAGTAGGGGACGTGCAGGAGGCAGCCAATCAATGATTCTCACTGATGTTTCTATCTCTCCTTCTCCCTTCCTCTCTGAAATCAATAAAAAAAAAAAAATTTTTTTTTAAATATATTTTATTGGTTTTTTACAGAGAGGAAGGGATAGGGATAGTCAGAAACATTGATGAGAAAGAAACATCGATCAGCTGCCTCCTGCACACTCCCCACTGGGTATGTGCCCGCAACCAAGGTACATGCCCTTGACCAGAATCGAACCCGGGACCCTTGAGTCCACAGGCCGATGCTCTATCCACTGAGCCAAACCGGTTAGGGCAAAAAAAAAAAATTTTTAAAAAGCAAAATTAAACAACATATACTAGAGCTTCTTTTAAAAAATATATTATTATTTTATTGATTTCTGAGAGGAAGGGAATGGGAGAAAGAGATAGAAACATCAATGATAAGAGCAAATCACTGACTGGCAGCCTCCTGCACGCCCACACTGGAGATCCAGCTCTGCAACCTGGGCATGAGCTCTGACCAGGAATTGAACAGTGACCTCCTGCTTCATAGGTTGACACTCAACCACTGAGCCATGCCAGCTGGGCTCATTTTGCTTTTCAATGTTAAGTTTTTTAGTATTTAAAATTTACCTAAATAAATGAAGCCCTAGTAAAATCCTCACCTGAGGACATGCTTAGAGAGAGAGAGAAAAACATGGATGTGAGAAACATCAATCAATTGCCTTCAATGTGCACCCTGACTAGGGATCAAACCCACAATCCAGGTACGTACTCTCACCAGGAGTCAAACAGGCCCACCTTTTGGTGCATGGGACGACACTCCAACCAACCGAGCCACTCTGGCCAGGCTAGTTGATTTGTTTTACCGGCTGTGTAGGATTCCACAGCAAAAACATACAATTTAATAATCCATTCTCCAGTTCAACACTTTTTAGGCATCAATTTGTAGATGTTAAAAGCAATGCTGCGATTTCTACTTCTGGCCAAGATGGCGTGACACAGGCTGGATTTACCCTCCCACCTGAAACAATAAAACCAGACAAAATACATGAAACAAGGGTCTCAGGACACTGGACACCAAGCACAAAGGACAGCAATCCCAGAGGGATAAGAGACAATGGGATGAGCTCCACAACTGCCCTCATTTATTGCTTTAGAAGAGTTTCTAGGACATGGTGTGGGGGAAATGAGAGGGAGCCAGGCAGACCCCTGAGTTGAAGGGATGGGTGAGGGTACAGTGAGACAAAGGCAGGTTTCAAAAAGGACAGAGTACCATAGAAGTGAGAATGCAGAAAGGTGGATATAATTTAAAAAGACAGATAATAAGTGTTAAAGGCACATGTAGGGAAGTTGGAATCTTCATACACTGCTGATGGGAATGGAAAAGAGCCTGGAAGTTCCTTATGAAGTTAAACACAGTTACAACACAATCCAGCAATTTCACTGCTAGATATATACCCGACAGAACTGAAAACATTATCTCCACACAAAAATTTGTACATGAATGTTCATAGCAATATTATTCATTATAGTCAAAAAGTGGAAACAACCCAAATGTCCACCAACTGATGACTAAACAAACAAACGTACATCTATAAAATGAAATACTGTACAGCTATAAAAAGGAATTTAATGCCCTGGCCAGGTAGCTCAGTTGGTTAGAGTGTTGTCCCAATACACCAACGTTGTGGGTTTGATGGTCAGGGCACATGTAGGAGTCAACCAATAAATGCATGAATGGGTGGAACAACAAATTGATGTCTCTCTCTCTCTCTCTCTCTCTCTCCCTCTACCTTCTTCTCTCTCAGAAAATCAATAATAATAAAAAGGAATGAAGTACTGATATATGTTACAACATAGATGACAGTTGAAAACATTAAGCTAAGTGAAGCAAGCCAGTCATAAAAGGTAATATATTGTATGATTCCATTTATATGAAAAGTCCAGAAAAGGCTTGAAGGAGAATGGAAACAGAACGTAGATAGGTGGTTTCCTAGGGCTGAGGAGAGAGGAAAATAAGGAATAACTGCTAATAGGTGTGTGTGTGGGGGGGGGGGGGGTGTTCTTTTTAGGGTGATGAAAATGTTCTAGTTTTTTTTAACATTTTTTTTTATTAGTTAAGGTATTACAAATGTGTCCTCATCCCCCCATTAACCCCCAACCTCCCCCCCCCCAATTTTAGATTACAGTGATAGTTGCACAACTCTGAATATACTAAAACCATTGAATTGTATACTTTGAATGGGTAAATTTAGGATATGTGTAATATGTTTCAATAAAGATGTTAAAGCCCTGATCGGAGTGGCTTAGTTGGCTGAGAAATATTTCATTTAATTCTCAGAACATTCCTATGAAATTCACATTATCCCCATCCTATCAGAAAGAAGTAACTGAGACTCAGAAAGACTAAATAAACCTGCTCAACGTCACAAAATAAATAGAAGAGTCATGATTAAAACCTAGGTCTAACTCCAATGCCCAGTACACCCCTCTTTCCACCACACCAAGGATGGTTAAGTAGGTTTCAACTCTCATGCCAACTTCATTTTATTGATGGTGGTTACCTATAACATTCTGTTTCATCAGTAAAGACTTTTACTTAATTATTGTCTGCCACAGGTACCACATATGAAAACAGCAGCACACATATAAGCCAAGTATTTATCATATCCATCTATAATAATAAAAATGTAACATGCTAATTAGACCGGATGTCCTTCCGGAAGTCGGATGCTGCAGCCGAAGCAGCTGCCATGGCTGGCCGCAAGGGAGGGATCCAGGCAGCTGCCACGGCTGGGAAGGCCTAGTCTTGCACAAATTTCATGCATCGGGCCTCTAGTATATTATCATAATCAGACTAATAAATCTGAATTTATTGGCCTGTGAGGGTAACCATATTTTTGTACTTTGAGGAAACAAGAGCTGAGACGTGGACATGGCAGGCAAACAGCAAGAATCTACAAACCTTAGGAAAGTCTCACAAAAGTTTTTGGCATCATGAAAATTTCTTCTAAATATCCCTCAAGAATGTTCATGGCTTAAGCCAGTTTTGCTCAGTAGATAGAGCATCAACCTGTGGACTGAAGAGTCCTGGGTTCGATTCCAGTCAAGGGCACCTACCTTGTTTGCAGACTCAATCCCTGGCCCTGCATGTTTCTATCTGTTTCTCTCCTTCCTTTCCACCCTCTTAAAAAAAAAAAAAGAATGTTCATAACTCTGTATAGCACTAAATCAGTCATATCAGAGAAGGGAGAATGTTATAAATAGCAGCCTCGCTAGGTATTTATTCCATAGTAGGCCTAATGAAGTTTCTCTAATGCCAATTCATGTACGTGACAAACAATCATACAAATAAATTCTATCTCAGCAGTGCTTCAGAGATGAGTAGGCTCATGACCTCTACTTATAACTGTGTACAGCTGAATGAATGTCCATTTGTCTCCCACCAAAGTAAAAGCAAGTTGCACTTCCAGGTCTTGGCAAAGATCACAGAGCAATGGTCTTGTTCTGCACATCAGATAGCTGAGCGAATGAGATATCTGAGCTCCTTCCAAGCTACCTAATGCTTCCTGCAGCCAATCATTTCCAGCAATTAACTCTGCAACCTCTCTATTTCAGTTCCCTAAAGAAACTCTCATACACACAAACCAAACTGCAAAACAAATTCTTCAAGTGGGGGTAAAAGCCCCTAAGGGAAAACAAAATGGTTATAGAACAGGTTTTATCTTAAATGCTAAAAGAATGAAATTATCTCCAAATGTACCATTTTATTGGATCATCTTAGAGGTTGCTTCTACACAGTCCTACAGGTAGCAATCTCTGGATTCAGCAACTGGTGGAATAGAAAAGGGTATGGATAAGGGCTTGAGAAGAATATGCATCAATGTGAATACCTAAGCTCTATTAATCACTTCTCATTAAGAGGTTTAGATAACATGGAACAAAAAGAAACCACTCTGATCACTGCGTAAGATAGAAAAATGCAGGACATGTCAGATCCTAAAGTAAATGCTTATTACACTAGAGACCCGGTGCACAGACTCGTGCATCGGTGGCGTCCCTTGGCCTGGCCTACGCCCTCTCAAAATCCAGGACCCCTCAGGGGATGTCAGACTGCCAGTTTCAGCCCGATCCCCACAGGCCAGACCGAGGGACTCCGCTGGTGCACAAACCCGTGCACTGGGCCTCTAGTATGCATATAAGATCTTTGGTTAATCTCTTCCCACCCTCCCCACCCCTTCCCTCTGAGATCTATCAGTCTGTTCCATGTTTCCATGCCTGTGTGTTCAGCGTCTGGCCCTTGGTGGTGAGTGCGCATGATAGCTACCAGATGAACAGTCTCTTAGGCTTTTATATATATATAGATTATCGCTGACAAGACTATGAACCAGAGGTTAGAAATAAATCTGGCAGCCCTGGCTGGTGCGGATCAGCTGGTTGAGTGTCATCCAATACAACAAAAGATCACCGGTTTGCCCTAACCGGTTTGGCTCAGTAGATAGAGCGTCGGCCTGTGGACTGAAGGGTCCCAGGTTCAATTCCATCACCAATAGGGAGTGTGCAGGAGGCAGCTGATAGATGTTTCTCTCTCATCGATGTTTCTAACTCTCTATTCCTCTCCCTTCCTCTCTGTAAAAAAGTCAATAAAATATATATATATTTTAAAAAAGGTCACCAGTTTGATTTCCAATCAGGGCACATGCCTGAGTTGCTGGCAGAATGTTGCTGGCTCAGGAGGCAGCTGATCATTAATGTTTCTCTCTCCCTCTCCCTTCCTCTCTGTCTAAAATCAATAAAAACATATTTTTAAAAACAAAAAAAAGGCCCAGCTGGTGTTGTTCAGTGGTGGAGTGTCAACCTATGAACCAGGAGGTCACAGTTCTATTCTTGGTTAGGGCACATGCCCGGATTGCAGGCTTGATCCTGAGTAGGTTTGTGCAGGAAGCAGAAGATCAATAGTTCTTTCCCATCATTAATGTTTCTATCTCTCTCCCCCTCTCCCTTCCTCTCTGAAATCAATACAAATATTTAAAAACAAAAAAACAAAGACAATATACTAATGACCAATAAATACATGAAAAATACTCAATGTCATTAGTCATCAGAGAACTGCAAATCAAAACCACAATGGCCTGGCCGGAGTGGCTCAGTTGTTGAGCATCAACCTATGAACCCTCTCTCTCCCTTCCTCTAGAAATCAATAAAAATATATATTTAAAAAAAACCACACACAATAAGATAGCAATTCACACCCACTAGGATGGCTATTATCAAAAAGAAAATGACAAGTGTTGACAAGACTGTGGAAAGACATTTGCAACGTCATGGATGGAACTGGAGAGCATTATGCTAAGTGAAATAAGCCAGTCAATAAAGGAAAAATACCACATGATCTCACTCATTCATGGACAATAGAGACCATTATAAACTTTTGAACAATAATAGATACAGAGGCAGAGCTGCCTCAAACAGATTGTAAAACTGCAGCGGGAAGGCCGGGGAGGGTTGGAGGGCAGGAGTTAGGGGGGTAAGAGATCAACTAAAGGACTTGTATGCATGCATATAAGCATAACCAATGGACATAAGACACTGGGGAATAGGGGAGGCTAGGGGACTGTCTAGGGCGGGGGGATAAAATGGACACATATGTAATACCCTTTGTAATACTTTAAGCAATAAAAAAATAAAAATTAAAAAATAAAATAAAGTAAAATAAAAATTCAAAAAAAAAAAAAGACTGTGGAAAGAGTAGAACCCTAGTATATTGCTAGTGGGAGTGTAAAATGGTACAGTTGCTTTGGAAAATGGTTTGGTGGTTCCTTAAAAAGTTCGAATAATCAAAAATAGAGAATTATCATATGACCCAGGAATTCCATTCATAGAAAAATATCCAAAAGAATTGAAAACAGGTATTCAAACAAAAACTTGTACAAAAATGTTCCTGGTAGCATTATTCACAATAGCCAAAAAGGTAGAAACCCAAATGTCCATCAACTGATGAATGGATAAGCAAAATGTGATATACAGTAAGTCCTCACTTAACAACATCAGTAAGTTCTTGGAAACTGCAACTTTAAAAAAATGTTTTATATTGATTTTAGAGAGAGATAGGAAGGAAGAGAGAGAGAAACTTTGATTCATTGTTCCATTTATTTATGCATTCACTGGTTGGTTCTTGTAATATGCCCTGACCAGGAATCAAACCACAACCTTGGCATACTGGAATGGCACTCCAACCAACTGATCTACTCAGCCAGAGCAGGAAACTGCAATTTTATAATGAAACCAATTTTGCCATAGGCTAATTGATAAACATAAGTTTCTACAGCATACTTTTGGTCACAAAACATTACCAAACTTCTAAATTAAGACCTAATATTAACACTGAGATAAATAAGCTATCCATATTTTTTAAAGATTAATAAAAATGAGTAAGATAATTATTTCCCAACCTGCTTATTCCAGTTCAGGATTGAGAGTGGCCAGAGCTTATTCCTGCAGCTCAGGGCACAAGAGGGAGCCAACCACCCTGGACAGAATGCCCTTCCATTGTAGCAAGTATTCACACCCATACTCAGACCGAGATAATTTAGATACACCAATTAACCTAACATGCACATATTTGGGGTGTGGAAGGAAACCAGAATGCCCAGAGAAAATGCATGCAGACACAGGGAGAACATGCAAACTCCACACAGTGGTCCTGGCCAGAAATCTTTTTTTTCTTCTTTTTCTCGTCAATGTAATAATGACACAACATTATTTGAGGACTGCTGTATTCCTACAGTAGAATATTACTCAAGCAAAAAAAGGAGTAAAGTACTGATACATGCTACAACGGGGATGAATTTCAAAAACATTATGCTAAGTGGAAGTAGCCAGATACAAAGGGTCACACTTGTATAATTATATTTATACTAGAGGCCCGGTGCACAAAAATTTGTGCACTCGGGGGAGGGGGGGGATCCTCAGCCAGGCCTGTGCCCTCTCGCAGTCTGGCACCCCTCAGGGGATGACCACCTGCTGGCTTAGGCCTGCTCCCCAGGGGATTGGGCCTAAGATGGCAATCCGACATCCCTCTGGCAGCCCGGCAGCCCTTGGGGGATGCCCACTTGCCAGCAGGGAGCAGACCTAAGCTGCAGTCGGACATCCTTAGCGCTGCTGAGGAGGCAGGAGAGGCTCCCATCACCACCGCTGTACTGGCAGCCATCAGCCTGGCTTGTGGCTGAACAGAGCTCCTCCCATGTGTGAGCACCCTGACCACCAGGGGGCAGTTCCTGCATTGAGCGTCTGCCCCCTGGTGGTCAGTGTGTGTCATAGTGACCAGTCATTCCCAGGTCTTCTGCTGTTAGGGTCAGTTTGCATATTACCCTTTTACTATATAGGACAGAGGCCTGGTGCACAGATGGGAGCCAGCTCGTTTTCCCTGAAGGGTGTCTCGGATCAGGGTGGGGGTCCCGCTTGGGTGCCTGGCCAGCCTGGATGAGGGGATGATGGCTGTTTGCAGCTGGTCACACCTCCTTCAGGGTGGGCGTCCCCACTGGGGTGCCTGGCCAGTCTGGGTGAGGGGCTCAGGGCCATTTTCAGGCTGGCGGGTGACTGAAGCTCCCAACCTCTCCTTTTTTTCCTTTTTGTTTTTACTCTGGGATTTATTTATCTTCTATGGCTGTCACTGGAGCTGAGAGCCAGCTTTAGCTCTGAGGCTCAGCTCCAGCTCTGAGACCTCGGCTGCTGAAAGCAGGTATCTGGGTTTGTTTGGGTTCTATAATTGTAACACTGTTGCGGTCCTGCTCACTCCAGCTCTGACGGCTCACAGCAGGTTTCTGGGGTTTATTTACCTTCTATAATTGCAATATTGTTTCTTAGACTGCAGCTCAGAGGCCGGCAGCGACAGGCGGGGAACCTTGGCTTCCTCCATCACTGGAGCAAGCAAGCCTCCTGTTCGCTTCAGCTGCCTGGCTGCCGGCCGCCATCTTGGTTGGCAATTAATTTGCATACCTCGCTGATTAGCCAATGGGAAGGGTAGCAAAGTTATGGTTAATTACCATGTTTCTCTATTATTCGATAGGAGGACTAGAGGCCCCGTGCACAAATATGTGCACAGGTGGGATCCCTCTGAGTGGCCTGCAGGGATCGGGCCAAAACCACAGTCCAACCTCCTACCTGCCGCTTCTGCTCATCCTGGCCCCACTGTGCCTGCTGTGGGCTTGTGCCCAACCAGTCCCAATCAGGAGAGGCTCACAGCAGCGCTCACCAGCCATAAGCCCTGCCTTTGGCACCCTCCCAAGGCGAGTGGCCTGCGGGATCAGGCTGAAACCGGTTCTCTGACATCCCCCAAGGGGTCCCAGATTGCGAAAGGGTGCAGGCCAGGCTGAGGGAACCCACCAGTGCACGATCAAGGCTGGGGAGGGACCACGGGAGGGCTCCAGGTTGTGTCAGGTCCATCTCACTCAGTCCTGATTGGCCTGACCCCACTAGCAAGCTAACCTACCGGTCAGAGCATCTGCTCCCTGGTGGTCAGTGTACGTCATAGTGAGCAGTTGAGCAGCCTTTGCATATCATTAGCATATTATGCTTTGATTGGTTGTTCGGTTCTGCAGTTTGGTCTATTTGAATATTGCCCTTTTATTATATAGGATAAACTATCCAGGATAGATAAATCTATCAAGACAAAAAACAGCTTAGTTAGTAGTTGCCAGGTGCTAGAAAATGGAGAAATGGGGAATGACTGCTTAATGTGTACAAGTTCCCTTTTGGGGTGATGAAAATATTTTGGAATTTGATTTAGGTGATGGTTGCACAACACTGTGAAACATACTAAATGCCACTGGATTGCACAACTTAAAATGTTTAATTATATGTTATACGAATTTTACCTCATTTAAAAAAAACACCCAACACAGTAGTTTCTAAATGTTTGTTGCAATGTGAAATCTGATACCTTATAATTATTATAATTATTAAAATACATTGGCCTATCTTACACTCTGAATGGATCTTTTACCCAAAAATTATTTTGTTACATCTCAAGCATTGGTCATCTGAAAAATTCTGGTCCACTACGTCATGTAGATTTCAATGTTGACATATTTCATTATACAATAGTTTTAAAAATCACATTTGTGCAAGATGGCGGTGTAGGTAAATGCTAGTACTTGTGGCCTTCCACAACCACATCAAATTTACAACTAAAATACAGAACCACCATCATTCAGAACCACATGAAATCTGGCTGAATGGAAGTCCTGCAACTACAAAAGTAAAGAAGAAAGCACATTGTGACTGGTAGGAGGAGCGGGGGCATAGAAGGTGCTGGTTGGACACACACGTGTGGCATATTTTTAATTGGAAGGGATATCTCCACTGCAGAGGCCTCCGTTGAGAAGCAAGGGGTTCCAGACCCACACCAGACCCCTAGCCCAGGGTTCCAGAGCTGGGAAGAGAAAGTCCCATAACTTAAGGCTGTAAAAACCAGCAGGGATTGTGGCTGAGTGGCCCAGAAGCTGCTGAAGACCCAGGCAGTCCCTCTTAAAGGGCTGGCACAGGGACTTACTCGGATTCGATCCCTCTGAGTTCCAGTGTTAGGTGGCGGCATTGGGGGAACCAGAGACATACCGGGAGGAACTGGATTGTCTGGCATGGGACAGGAACTTGGTGGTGGCTTTCTCCCAGATGGAGGTGCTCACAGGGGTCATTGTTCCTATGTTGGGACCTCCCCAGTCCCAGAGCTGACTGGCAGCCATATCTGAGTTTCCTTCAGCAGGGCTCACACTGTTCACTCCATCCTGGTGATTCCCTGAGACCCCACCCCACCCAATTTGCAGCCCTAAGCTGTTTGCAGCAGCTTTTCCAAATGAATAGCCTGTCCTGGCTCAGGCTTCAGGCTTTCCTAAAATCTCTTAAACAAGCAGCAGCTGGCATCAGCTTGCCTTATACCTATCAATAAGAGGCCCAAGACCCAGCACTAGCACCAGCCTGCCTTGCTTCACAACTTGGCCTTGTCTGGGCACTTCCAAGCCCAATACAAATAGCAACCATCTGCAGATCACTCGGCCCCAGACAGTGGCTGACTTTGCACCTCCCAGGAGGCCCCAGAGCCAGTGCACCTGGCGGACAGCTTCAGACCATGCCATATTACAACTCTACATATCCACAAGCAACATATTCAAGGAGCAGACTCAGTGAACACGAAAGCCCCACTGAAGCAAGTCCTGCTCCATAGGGGTATAGGTGCAGCTGGTCTTCACAGCCATTGGCCTGGAGGTCAATTCCTCCCAGTGACGCCAACAGCAATCAAGGCTTAACAACAAGACTGTGCACACAAGCCCTCACAGGATCACACCTGTAGTGCCCAGCTCAAGTAACTGGGGAGGCTGAGCCACTGGGCCCTACAGGACACCTAATACACAAGGCTACTCTACGAATTCTAGTAGACATTGCAGCTCTACTTACTTAATACATAGAAACAACACAGGGAAGCAGCCAAAATGGGGAGACAAAGAAACACATCACAAATGAAAGATCAGACAAAATCTCCAGAGGAAAATCTAAATGAAATGAATGCAAGCAAACTACCAGACACAGAGTTCAAAAAAAATGGTTATAAGGTTAACTGAAGGATCTTAATGAGAGCGCCAAGGGACTTAGTGAGACTTGCAAGGATCTTAGTGAGAACATCAAAAACATGTTAAAGGACCAGTCAGAAATTAAGCAAACATTAACTGAAAAAATTTTACAGAAGTCAACAGTAGAATAGAGGATTCTGAGAATCAACGATTTGGAATATGAGGAATCAAAAAACACCCAATCAGAAGAGTGGGGGGGGGGGGCGCGGGGAGCATCCAAAAATATGAAGATAGTGTTAAGAGCCTCTGGGACAACAAGTGTACCAACATTCGCATTATGGCGGTGCCAGAAGGAGAAAAAGAGCAAGATAAATAATGACAGCCCTAGCCAGTTTGGCTCAGTGGATAGAGCATCAGCCTGCAAACCAAAGGTTCAGGTTCGATTCCGGCCAAGGACATGTACCTCGGTTGCAGGCTCCTCCCTGGCCTGGGCCCTGGTCAGGGCTCTAGCAGGCGACAACCAATCGATGTGTTTCTCTCACATCAATGTTTCTCTCTGTCTTTCCCTCTTTTCCACTCTCCCTAAAAATCAATGGAAAAATATCCTTGGATGAGGATTAACAACAACAAAAAGAAATAATGACAGAAAACTTCTCTTACTTGGTGAAAGAAATAGACTTACAGTCCGGAATGTGCAGAGAGTCCCAAAGAAGAGGAACCCAAAGAGGCCCACACCAAGACACATCGTAATTAAAATGCCAAAGGTTAGCCCTAGCCAATTTGACTCAGTGGATAGAGCGTCAGCCTGCAGACTGAAGGGTCCTGGATTCAATTCTGGTCAAGGGCACATGCCCAGGTTTCGAGCTTGATCCCCAGTAGGGGGTGTGCAGGAGGCAGCGGATAGATGACTCTATCTAATCACTGATGTTTCTCTCTCTCCCTCTCCCTTCCTCTCTGAAATCAATAAAAATATATAATTTTTTTAAATGCCAAGGGTTAAAGACAAAGAGAGAATTTTAAAAGCAGCAAGAGAAAAACAGTTAGTTACCTATAAGGTAACTACACCAAGGGAGTGCCCACACGACAATAAGCTGATTTCTCAACAGAAACTTTGCAGGCCAGAAGGGAGTAGCAAAAAATATTCAAAGTGATGAGTAGCAAGGACCTACAACCAAGATTACCCAGCAAAGCTATCATTTAGAATTGAAGGTCAGATTAAGAGCTTCACAGACAAGAAAAGCTAAAGGAGTTCATCACCACGAAACCAGTATTACATGAAATGTTGAAGGATATTCTTTAAGAAGAGGAAGAGAAAGAGATAAAAATATTAACAATAAAATGGTAATAAGTATATATATGTATATGTATATATACATATGTATATATCAATTGCTGTATCTAAAAATCAAAATAAATGAACAAGAAATCTAATGAACAAAATAAACTGATGAATAGAACCAGAGGCATGGAAACATGAAACAGACTGATTAATCTCAGAGGGGAGGAGAGTAAGGGGCAGAGAGATATTAACAAAATATCTTATTGCATATATGCATTACCTATGGACACAGACAATAGGGTGGTGAAAGCCTAGGATGGGGAGGACATCTGTAATACTCTCAACAATGAAGATTTTTTTTTTAATTACATTTGTTAACATCACCATTAATCGCACTGGGAAAGTTATTTCTGGGAAGCTGTCAAACTCATGGTTTAATTTTATTTAAGTTTTATTACTGGGCACAAATAGTTGTTTTCCTTAAAATTTTTCAAGAATATGTCTGCCAAATATCCAAATCAAAAGACCATAGTTCACAGATTATTCTTTCAAGTAAAAACAGCGTTCTATGAAGAAAGCAGCTAGTTTGCTTGCAATTCAATCAGTACTTTTCCTTGAGACACCATTGTGTTTCAATATATAGCTGAAGTACATAATGAGTATTTCCCATTTTATCACACAAAATATTCAAAAGCCATGTTCTGAAAGGTCAAAATTATATAAAATTCACTCTTACTGCTTCATAGAGAACATCCTTAGTGAAACTGGATCATTTTTTTCCTGAAGTTTAAATGTATGGCAATGAAGAATACAATGACTACTTGTATAGTTTGGTGCTACTGTTTTGATTCGTGCTAAGGCACCAGCAGTTTTACTCACTATTGATTTTAGATCATCAGCGCAAATGTCAACACAGTGAAAAAGGCAAAAATGCTTTTGTATTATTATGAAATAATTTTGATCACAAGACTCTCTGAAAGGATCTAGGGGAATCCCCAGGAGTCACAGACCACATGGGACACTGCTTCCATACTCTAATATACTTGTTTAATAGGTAACCCACCAATTAATACTATTTTCCAGGTTTAATGCAAACTACTTGGTAGCAAACCTTCTTTCTTTATATTTTCCTTTAATACCCACTACTATGAAATGTTCCTAATAGACTACATAAGCATTATTATTGCCTAACCAACTCCAAATCGTAAATACTTTCCCTCAACTGTTATCAGCTATAATGGGCCCTCTTCTTACTATTCCCAAAGCTACAAAATTCCATTCCTACAAATCTGAAATGATTAATTCCTTCTGGTCCATTTAAATGTCTATTTTAATTACTTCCCTTTTGATTTCTAGAATTTCTTCCTGGCTCACTCTTCTAGAAAAAAAAAAAAAAAAGAAGACGACTCTTGATCTACACCATGGGTCTGGAAAACTTTTCTATAAAGAACCACACAGTAAATATTTCAGACTTTGTGGGCCAACTACTAAACTCTGCTGTTATGAGCAAATGAGTGTGGCTATGTTCCAATAAAACTTTACAGAAATAGGCAGTGGCTGTAGTTTGCTGATTCCAGACTTTCAACCTATATGTCAATCAATCAAATCTAACTCAAAAGATCTGCCCACAGTAAAGTAAGGAGGTAGCCACAGATTGGCTAAAAGAAACTAATACAAACTGTGAAAACAGTAGTAAACAAACCCAATAGCAAGGAATATTACTAATAACTAACATTCACTGAGCTCTTATTATTTGCTAGGCACTGTGCTAAAATGCTCTACAAAGGCACTATCTCATTTAAGCCCTTAGAAAGGGCTTTAAGCCCTAACTGGTTTGGCTCAGTGGATAGAGAGTCAGCCTGCGGACTGAAGGGTCCCGGGTTCGATTCCAGTCAAGGGCATGTACCTTGGCTGCGGGCACATCCCCAGTAGGGTGTGTGCAGGAGGCAGCTGATGGATGTTTCTCGCTCATCGATGTTTCTAACTCTCTATCCCTCTCCCTTTCTCTCTGTAAAAAAATAAATTAAAAATGTTTTTAAAAAAGGGGGGGGGCGGGACTTTAAGCCCTGGCCCATGTGACTCAGTTGGTTGGGAGTCATCCCATGCACCAAGAGGTTGCTGGTTCAATTCCTGGTCAGGGCACATGCCTGTATTTCAGGTGCAAGCCTCAGTGGGGGTTATGCAGGAGGCAGCCAGTCGATGTTCTACTTTCACATCGATGTTTCCCCTTCTCCTTCTCCCTTCCTTTCTCTCTAAATACCAATAAAAATATTATAAAAATAAACAAATAAAACAAAAAGGGCTAGAGTAATTTAAATATTTCTCCTTTTACAGAAGAGATACAATAAATAACTTTCCAAAGTCTTAGTCTGTAAATGCTTAAGCCTGATTCAAACACAGATCTTTCTTACCACAAGGTCCATGTTCTTAATCATCATACTATATTATCTACTAGAGGCCCAGTGCACGAAATTCGTGCACTGGGCCGGGGGGGGGGGGTGGTGGTGGTGGTCCCCTCAGGCCAGCCTGTGCCCTCTCCCAGTCCGGGAGCCCTTGGGGGATGTGCAACTAACAGCTTAGGCCCGCAGTCAGACATTCAAAGGACTGCCGCAGAGGCAGGAGAGGCTCCTGCCACTGCCACTGCACTCGCCAGCTGTGAGCCCAGGTTCTGGCTGAGTGGTGCTCCCCCTGTGAGAGTGCACTGACCACCAGGGGGTAGCTCCTACATTGAGCATCTGCCCTCTCGTGGTCAGTGCGCATCATAATGACTGGTTATTCTGCTGTCCAGTTGATTTGCATATTAACCTTTTATTATATAGGATACTGTCACTTTGGTTTTTTAATCCAAACTGATAAGATAGTAATTCTAAATTAAAACAGACCATTGTCATTTACTTGCTCTTACAGTGTCTTTTCTATATCGAGTTTACTACACAAACCTTGGCTCATATTCTGAAGGAAGAGCCTATTTTAGATGACATACTGTCTAATAATATGCACCAAGGATCATATGCTTAACTGTGACAAGATGTGCTGCCTAAAAAACTAATGGATTAGGAGGTAAGCAGTCCTTTCCCCAATGTCACATTATAAGTTAGCACAAATATATTATTATACTAATATGTTATATATTATAAAAATATAAATCAGCACAATAATTCTGATATATACCAAAGGAAATCTGCCAGACATAATTTAAAACAGGTGATATTAGAATAAAGAGAACAGAGGCAGTCAAAGGGCAGATTTCATACATTCTTCAAAACTACTCTTCAGATAGCCCTAACCAGTAAAATGGGCCTATGAGAATTAAGCAGAAAGGGGGAAAAGAGAAAAAAATCTACTACTAATAGAATGTGCTAACTTAACTTATGCCTCATTAATGATAACTACCTAACCATAAGATTATTCCTTCTAATCGGCTTTCAGGTACCAAGAGAAAAGTTAAAAGTCAAAGGCTGCAAAAAGGCCTCTTTGAAACCTATCAGTCTAGCCAAACCAGTTTGGCTCAGTGGATAGAGCGAAGCCTGCGGACTGCAATGTCCCAGGTTCAATTCCGGTCAAGGGCATGTACCTTGGTTGCGGGCACATCCCCAATAGGAGGTGTGCAGGAGGCAGCTGGTCGATGTTTCTCTCTCATCGATGTTTCTAACTCTCTATCCCTCTCCCTTCCTCTCTGTAAAAAAATCAATAAAATATATTTTTTTTAAAAAAAAAAAACACCTATCAGTCCAATAAGCAAGCATCATACAGACAGAATCTTAAATTAAGAGAGAATGGTGCCCTAGCTGGTTTGGCTCAGTGGATAGAGCATTGGCCTATGAACTGAAGGGTCCCAGATTCCATTCCGGTCAAGGGCACATCCCTGGTCTGGGGGCTTGATTCCCAGTAGGGGGAGTGTGGGAGGCAGCCAATCAATGATTCTCTCATCATTGATGTTTCTCTCTCTCCCTTCCTCTCTGAAATCAACAAAAATATATTAAAAAAAGAGAAGATGGTAAGGAATGAAATAATCCTTACATCTTCCCTTCCCTTTATATTCAATGTAAACCAGTATAAAAGATATGACAATACCACACATATAACACATGTAAAATGGTGCCCATGGCATTACCAAATAATAGTATAAGAAGACAATATCAATTCAAAAAGGTAATTATTACTTCTAAGAATTAGCGAATCTCACAACTCTGACTGTATCTTCTAGCCTTCTAGGTTTCAGGTATGCGGGACTGTTGCTGTTTGGTCTTTTAGTATTCATCTGACTGCAAAATGATCTCCCTTAATTCATTGATAAAGGAAACTTGAAAGAGTAGGCTCCAGCTACTCAGGGTGGGGAAATATCTGGGGCAGTCTAGGGAATAAGCAATCCAGCCACTCTGGTAAATCCATCTGCCAACCCATAAAAAAAGCATAACATCATTAAGTACCTCCTAACACTTGCACCAAAACTGAAAAATATACATCTATTCAAAGATTGTTGCTTGTGAAAATGTAGCTAGAACAAAAATTCATAACCAAAACATTAAATTAAGGCACTACCTCCAGACTACAACCTGACAAACCTTATTATAAGATAAACTAGTTCAAAAGTTCCCTCCCATGCTAAGCTCTCCATACCTAATTATTGCATTATTCTGAATGGTCAGACAGGGGCAAAAATAAACTCTCATAAAACAACTGTTACAGTATGACTCTCTGTTATTCATTAATATACTTTATTTCACATTTCCACTTAATACAAGAGTTACTTCATTTATGTACCACACCTAGAAAGCACATAGAGAAATTAAGAAAAAAGCCGAAGCCAGTTTGGCTCAGTGGATGAAGCGTCGGCCTGCGGACTGAAGGGTCCCAGGTTCGATTCCGGTCAAGGGCATGTACCTGGGTTGCGGGCACATCCCCAGTGGGAGATGTGCAGGAGGCAGCTGATTGATGTTTCTCTCTCATCGATGTTTCTAACTCTCATCTCTCTCCCTTCCTTTCTGTAAAAAAATCAATAAAATATATATTTAAAAAAAAAAGAAAAAGGGCACCATGGTAAACTGATGGTAAGCTGAAATACAATTTCTGAATGAATATTAGATTTCTAATAGCCAATAAGAGATACATTTTTCCAACTGAATCCCAAAATTGTGTCACCTGCAATATCTGGAAGCTTAAATCTCTCTTTTTCCTTCTTTTCTTTTGTACAACTGTAACTTTGCAACAGATGGTAGAGAGGGGGGATTATGCCACTTTTATAATGTTCTAAATAGAACAACAAGAAATAAGAGAAATAAGGGAAGGGGTGGGGGAGGCAGGTGAGGGCAAAGGGGGGGATAAATGAAAAGAGACATGACTTGTGGTGGTGAACACACAATATGCAGATGATGTATTATAGAACTGTACACCTTAAACCTATATAATTTTATTAACCAATGTAACCTCAAAAAATTCATTTAAAAAGGAAAGGAAAAAAAAAGAAATAAACAAGAAGCCCTGACCAGATAACTCAGTTGGTCGGTTGGTTGCAGCACTGTCCTGATACAAACAAGGTGTGGGTTTGATCCTGATCAGGGCACATATGAGAATCAGCCAATGAATGCTAAGTGGGACAGAAGATCGATTTCTCTCTTTCTCTCTCTCTGTCTCTCTCTCAAAACCAATCAATACTTTTTTTTTAAAGAGAGAAAAGAGAAAAAGGGGAAAACTTAAAGAAGTAGCTAATAGGTATTTTTTTCTCTATTATTTGGTTTTTGTTTCTCCTTAAGAGCATCCTGTTGCCCACCCACCCTTGTACCTTTGGCAACCCTGAATGATTAAAAACAGTTTGGAGCCTAACCGGTTTGGCTCAGTGGATGGAGCGTCGGCCTGCGGACTGAAAGGTCCCAGGTTCGATTCCAGTCATAGGGCATGTGCCTTGGTTGCGGGCACAACCCCAGTGGGGACTGTGCAGGAGGCAGCTGTTCGATGTTTCTCTCTCATTGATGTTTCTGACTCTCTATCCCTCTCCCTTCCTCTCTGTAAGAAAATCAATAAAATATATTTAAAAAAAAAAAGTTTGGAGAGAAATAAAAATATCTTAACAAATTACAGCTGTTAAATCCAGGAGGCATTTCTCTTCCAGTCACCCCTCTTCTTCAAATAAACATAACTCTAAATGGGGACAGGAAGAAGAGATAGAAAACAAACTGCTTCACCTCCCAAGAGTTACTACTTCCACTAGGAACATGGTCACTACCACTGGAACAGAAAAGCTCTCTTTCACATATTGCTACAACACAAATTTTTTTTTTTAAAGACAGCAAGTAAAAAAGTGTGTGTATGTATGTGTGTGTCAAAAGGATCTTTTTCTTGCCCTAATAAGCCTTCCCCTTTTCCTTGTCCATCAGCCCAAGTAAGCAGAGATGACGCAGACTTCCTTACATAATAGCCTGTGATTTCCTAGACTGCAGGCCTTTCCCTTTGTGTTCTGTATACACATACACACAGGAGTGCACATATTCTCATTGCTTTGCAGCCACTGGCATGATGCCAGCACTCAGTCAGCTGGTTGATTCCATTCACAGAGCAGGGTTGGAGCTGACATGGAAAAGGGAGGGGGTGGGTAGTGAGGGTAAGGGGGAACTAGAACCATCATTGCTACAGACAAAAGAAAAATATTTTTTTAAAAAGAAAACGTTAGCATAATATTCCTCTTACAGCTTTAGCTCAAAGAAAACTAGAAGCCAGAGACTATTATAGCAAAAGGATGAAGCACAAGGGTTGAGGATCCAAACCGAAAGCTTTTTATGAGAAACAATTACTCCTCAACAAATTTTAAAAAGCAAAAGTATGTATTACTTCACTCTCATCAGAAACCTCGGCATATCATCTCTACACATAGGAAAAGGCTGTGAGAAATTTAGAACAATTTTGAGTTTCTGCTTTTAGAAAAAAAAGGGGGAGGGGGAGCAAGACAGTTAAAAGTACTTACAGGTATACATTTTTCTGCTCCCTCCTCTAGCTGCCAGGAAAGCTGGAGACAAGAAAAGGGGGGATACAGAAAAAGAAGGAAAAGAGGAATAAGAGATGGGATTGGGTTTTGGTTTTGGTGTTTTTTAGAGGGGGTAGAGAGGGAAGGTTCCCTTTATATTTTCTATCATACGGCACAGAGTGGCCCCATACGTGCCAGCCCCCTCGAGAGACCTGCACAAACCCAGTCTCTCCAAGCGGGCACTGCCCTGCCAATCACATGGCGTACTGTTATATTAAACAAAAGAAACAAGGGGATGCTTACTTTTACCCATGATGCCTAGCGGGGGCAGGGGAGGGGGGGAGAAAAACCAGTTGTATCCGGTTTATAACCTCAGGACATAGAATTATCTCTTAATTTTTTAAAGTCATTTGTGATACAAAAAAAAAAAATCAGTCTCCCCACCCTAACTCCCTCCCACCCCCCGCTCCCAATTATTCTGGCCTAGTGCCAAACTTTGCCTTCATTCGTGAGAGCTAGTTTCCTCTCAAATCATGATGCTTTAACTGTTTAGTTTCCAAAGCCAACATCCAAGACAGGAAATGACTGCATCAATACCAAAACATACCTCAAATAATAATTAAAAAAAGACATATTGCCAACCAAGCTCCCTTTCTTTATCCTTTATTGCTAGTGCTAGAGAGCAGACACCAGGTATGATAGTAGATGTGTTCATTAAAGATTTTTTCCTGTAGTTGTCCCACACACAGCTTAGGGCAGTTGAATCCGTATCTAATACAAATTATAGCAAGCTTTCACAGCAAAGTCGTCATGACAGTATATGCAACACTATAGCCATAACTGGTTTGGCACAGTGAATAGAGTGTCGGCCTGTGGACTGAAGGGTCACAGGTTCGATTCTGGTCAAGGGCATATACCTTGGTTGCGGGCACATCCCCAGTAGGGAGTGTGCAGGAGGCAGCTGAATTGATGTTTCTCTCTCATCAATGTTTCTAACTCTCTATCCCTCTCCCTTCCTCTCTATAAAAAAATCAATAAAATATATATTTTTTAAAAATGGCTTAGGTCCTTCTTATGTATGTATTTACAGCACTTAAAAATAAGAATAAATTTTAAATGGCTTAGGCCCAGCCATGATATGGTTACAAAATTATTTTATTTTTGTGTCCTATCTAGAACCTTTTTCCTCTTCATATTCCTTACCCAATGTAATCATTTACCACACATATCCTTACTAGAGGCTCGGTGCATGGATTTGTGCATGGGTGGGGTCCCTCAGCATGGCCTGTGCCCTCTCATAATCCCGGACCCCTCGGGGGGATGTCGGACTGCAGGGTTTTGGCCCAATCCCCGCAGGCCAGGTTGACTGGGCCGAAACCCAGCAGTGTGGTATCCCCCTAAGGGATGCAGCAGTGCCCAAGTGGCAGGCATCCAGGGAGGAGCCCCAGCCGGGGCTGGGCACAGCTCTGCTGCCACTCATCCCGGCCCTGCTGAGCCTCCTCTGCCTCCTGGTAGCGCTGCCATGGAGGCGGGAGAGGCTCCCACTGCGGCAGCTGCATACCAGCCCTGAGCCGGATTCTGGCTAAGTGGCGCTCCCACTGTGGGAGCACGCTGACCACCAGGCAGCAGCTCCTGTGTCGAGCATCTGCCCCCTGGTGGTCAGTGCATTTCATAGAAACCAGTCAACTGGCCGTTCCGGTCGTTAGGTCGCAACCGTCGCTTAGGGTTTTATATATATAGATGTCATTCTATAGACAGATCAAGATTGTAGACATATCTGAGCCTAGCCTCCTGATCAACCTTCCTTTTCCTGTTTTAGAGCAACTGTCTCCAATCACTTTATAAGACATTTTCCTTTCCCAAAAGTACTTAGGAGGGGTCTGAAACTGGTGAGGAAGAAATTCAAGCAAACCAAAGAGCTAAGGCAGCGGTAATTATTTGGAGATTTACTGGCTGGAGACTTTAACTCTACAATCTTTGTCTGTTGGAGGGAATATGTTCTATATAAATAGTAACAAGGAATAACTAGGGGGCAGGGGAGATTTCCTTACTTTTCAATTGATCTCTCTTATCAACATACCACCCAAATGACTGCCTCATTTGGGCCTCTGAAAGTCAAATCACAACTGTACTTACTCCATCAGAATCTCTCAAACACTTGCTTTTTCCAAAAACTAAAGCTTCTAGAATCTATAAAATATAGAGGGGGAAAAAAATCAACATCCTATCCAAAAATATTAATTTGTAAATAAAAGCTTTCCTGAGCAATTTAATACTAACTTCAATTTTCAGAAAATGAATACTGACCTAAATCTGAAATAGACAGCATTGGCCACTTGCATAAGGCATTCAATAATTTACAAACTACAACGGAAAATGCTACATCTATACCAAGGTAAGCTGCAAGTTGTTGATGTACCGCCTCAGTCACAGTAAGTGGTACTTAACAGGAGCCCATTAGAGATCTTTATATCTAGGTACTGTTATCATTTTAGGAGATAAATGGGGGGGAAATGATGCCTGTAACATATGGGGGCAAAGAAAATAATACATTTTCCTCTTACTCAAAACATTTCCACAAGAGACCAACTATGAATTTTAAAATGAAGCTCACTAGTTCTATGTTTGATCAGGGGAGGTAAGAGTGTTTACTTTTAACTAGAGGCCCAATGCATGAAATTCGTGCAAGAGTAGGCCTTCCTTCCCCTGGCTGCTGGCACCGGCTTCCCTCTGGCACCGGGAACCTGGGCATCCCTCACAGCCCTGGCTTCTTCTGGAAAGTCGTCTGGGAGGACGTCCGGTCTAATTAGCATATTGTGCTTTCATTATTATAGATAATCATTCACAGATCATGCCCATTTAACTCCACTGAATACATTTGACTGCATTTAAACACTGGTCAATTTTTATCAGTCTTTAAGATAATATAAAAGGTTTAAATACAATTATGCTGTCACTAGTGATTACCATTAGGCATGCATTAATTCTCAAATAATTACATAGGATAAAGCATACACTATGTTTACTACAATAGAGTAAACTCTCAATTTCGTGCACCTCGATTTAACAAACTTAGGATTTAACAGACAAAATACCAGCCTGTATGTCAAATTAACACTTAATTTTTTAAAATGCTTTTAACTAAGATTTGCTTATAATTAAATTAACAGCTTATTTTTTGTTATCAATTCACTGTTATTAACAAATTTTAGTGAATAGGCCAAATGTTGGAAAAAACATTGTAGTAATTTCACCAACATAAATATTACCTATCTACAACTATAGTCTACATATTTTTTTTTAAATATATTTTATTGATTTTTTACAGAGAGGAAGTGAGAGAGATAGAGAGCTAGAAACATCGATGAGAGAGAAACATCGATCAGCTGCCTCCTGCACATCCCCAGTAGGGGATGTGCCCGCAACCCAGGTACGTGCCCTTGACCGGAATCGAACCTGGGACCTTTCAGTCCACAGGCCGACGCTCTATCCACTGAGCCAAACCGGTTTTGGCTAGTCTACATATTTAAATCCAAGAGTCACCACTCGTAAACAATGTTCTGTGAATGATTAGCATGTGATCACACTGCATCTCAATCGATAATTGGTTCTGTTGTCCCATGGTGTGACTTTCTGCAGCAGTTTTTTAAAAAAATATTCTTTTATGATTTCAGAGAGGAAGGGAGATATAGAAGCAGCAATGATGAGAATCAATTATCGGCTGCCTCCTGCATGCCCTCTACTGGGGATGGAGCCCACAACACAGGCACGTGCCCTGTTTGGGAATCAAATTATGACTTCCTGGTTTATGGGTCAACACTCAACCACTGAGCCACGCTGGCCAGGCTCTGCAGCAGTTTTGTGTGTTTTTTTAATTGATTTCAGAGAGGAAGGGAGAGGGAGAGAGAGACAGAAACATCAATGATGAGAAAAAATCATTGATCGGCTGCCTCCTGCACGCCCCCTACTGGGCATTGAGCCTGCAACATAGGCATATGCCCTTGACCAGAATCGAACCCGGGCATGCAGTAGTTTTAGCACATGCCATGGCCAGCCAACCTTCCCACATGTGCTAAGCCACGCCCCAACCATGTGCATTTGTTTACTGGCAGTGACTGGTGAATGCACCCATTTACTAGACCTATTCAGTATAAATTTAAAAATTACTGTAATACATATAATAAATTTTTCTTGTGAAATTAGACTTTTCATACATACTTAATTTTAATCACATAAACGTGTCTACATAAGTATAAACAGGTAAACTTAACTTGTCAACTTTTTACCATACATATTTGGAAAACCTACTTTATTATAAAACGGACTTTCGGCTTAAATAGACACCCCCTTACCCGAATCAGTCCATTATATTGAGACTTTACTGTATCTGCTTCTGTATATTAAATTGATTAGTAGTCCAAAGGTACCAGAGATGCTCTCAAACCAACAGGCACTTCTCTTCAGAATCCTGGAAAATTAAGAACTCTATGGTAGCCAGCAACCTTGTTCTTTTCAGCTAAATCATAATCACCCAAAATCAAAGGTGCTTAATTGTGTGAACTGAAAAGTGTAAACTTAAACACATTTCTCGGTAAATGTTACCCAAGGTGTAATGCTCTGAAGAATATAAAATTCTTTAAGGAAAATAAAAAACCTAACATATCCTTAGCATTTAATGCACTAAATATTTATTTAATCCACACAACAAACCAGGAAGGCAGGATTCTTTTCCTGTTTTATATTATGGATATTAACTTGGTGAAATTAAGAAATTTGAACGAAGTCACTCATTCAGTTAACAATAATAGAGGCTGACTGAAAAGGCCATACTCGTTCCACTACATCATGATGATTTGAGCATTTCTTGTCAAAAACTCAAGAGCCCAGTTCACTAGGCTTGCCCTGCCAATCTCCACTCCAAACCTTTGGGTTAAAGAAAATATAAGCCAAATACAACTGAAGTCATAAATACAAACTCTTTGCCTTGGCCAGTGTGGCTCAGTTGGTTGGTCCCATGCACTGAGAGGTTGCTGGTTCCATTCCCAGTTGGGGCACATGCCCAGGTTGCTGGTGGTTTGTTACCGGCTCAAGAGGCAGCTGATCATTTATTGCCATAATCACTTCAATAGGCCCTAATTATTAGAACAAGGTTTCTAAACCTCAGTTCTAGCAATTAACACTTTGGGCCAGATAATTCTTTGTTACGGGAAGCTGTCCTATGCAATGTAGAATGCTTAGCAGCACCTCTGGCTTCTTATACACTAGATGCCAGTAGCACCACATCCGCCCAGTTTTGAATACCAAAAATGTCCCTATACACAGCCAAATGTCCTCTGGGGGTCAAATCCTCCCAGTTGAGAATCAATATTAAACAACAACAACAACGTGATTTTACTAACAAGAAGGTCGGTGGTTATTATCACCAACAATTTCAACCCTAGAACACAAATACTACCAGAGGAAATGAGAATAGTAGTTACCTTTAGAGGTGAGGAAGGATAATGACTAGGAGGGAGCATAAAAAAACCTTCTGGGTAAGGGGTGGGCAAACTTTTTGACTCGAGGGCCACAATGGGTTCTTAAACTGGACCGGAGGGCCGGAATAAAAGCATGGATGGAGTGTTTGTGTGAACTAATATAAATTCAAAGTAAACATCATTACATAAAAGGGTACGGTCTTTTTTTTTTTTTTTTTTTTTTTTTTTAGTTTTATTCATTTCAAGCGGGCCGTAGTTTGCCCACGGCTGTTCTGGGTGGAGGTATCTTCTATATTAGCGGTCGCCAACTGGTGGTCTGCGGACCACTGGTGGTCTGTGAGGTCCGAAAGGTTGGCAACCACTGTTCTATATCACTATCTAGGTCCCTTATAACACTTTCTTCTGTATGCATGTTATATCTCAGTAAAAAAAATAAGTTTACCCAACAATACAACAGCCTTGCCAATGTGGTTCAGTTGACTGAACGTCCTCCGATGCACTAGGAGGTTGCCTGTTCTATTCTCCAGGTCAAGGCACATGCTCAGGTTGCAGGCTTAATCCCCAGTAGGCGACATGCAGAAAGCAACTAATTGATGTTTCTCTCTCATCAATATTGCGCACGCGCGCGCGCTCTCTCTCTCTCTCTCTCTCTCTCTCCTCTCTCTCTCCCTTTCCCTTCCTCTCTCTGAAATCAATAAAACATATTTTTAAAAAATACAAAACAAAAATTGATAAGAAAGAGATGGTACTCCTTGCCTCAACGCTACTAGAATTACAGAACTCAGACATCTGAAGGGCAGGAAGACAAATACCTAAATATTTCTGAATAACACAATGATTTACCCTTGAATTCAAGATACTTGACAGTATTCAGGTGCTTCCTTTAGCCATCCAGCTCCAATTTCCCATTCCTTTTTACCTATAAAGCTTTCTAAGATTGATAATCATATCTGAGGTCAGGGTCGATGTATCCTGTTCAATGAGACTTTCATACCTTGACTTTGGAAGCTTAAAAAGGCTCTTCAAAAACCGCTCTAATAGCCCGAGCTAGTTTGGCTCACTGGATAGTCAGCCTGCAGACTGAAGGGTCCCTGGTTCCATTCTGGTCAAGGGCACATGCCTGGGCTGCAGGCTCTATCCCCAGTAGGGGGCATGTAGGAGGCAGCCAATCAATGATTCTCTCTCATCATTGATATCTCTCTCCCTCTCCCCCTTCCTCTCTGAAATCAATAAAAATATATATAAAAAATACTCAAAACTCTTACCTCTTTATTTTTTTTTTATATTTTTATTTATTTTTTACAGAGAGGAAGGGAGAGAGATAGAGAGAGTTAGAAACATCAATGAGAGAGAAACATCGATCAGCTGCCTCCTGCACATCCCCCATTGGGGATGTGCCCGCAACCCAGGTACATGCCCTTGACCGGAATCGAACCCGGGACCTTTCAGTCCGCAGGCCGACGCTCTATCCACTGAGCCAAACCGGTTTCGGCAAAATTCTTACCTCTTTAAAAAAAGTTAAGAGACAACCTCCTTTAAAAAAAACACCTCTAAGACATCCCTAGCCAATCTGGCTCAATGGTTAGAGTGTGGGCCCGTGGTCTGAAGGGTCATGGTTTCATTCTGGTCAAGGGTACCTTGTTTGCAGGCTCCACCTCCACCCAGGTCAGGGCACCTGCAGAAGGCAACCAATCAATGTGTCTCTCTCAGATCAATATTTCTATGTCTCTCCCCCTCCCTTCTATTCTCTCTAAAAATCAATGGAAAAATATCCTCGGGTGAAAATTAACAAAAATAAAATAGAACTGAATTCTCTACTCCAACAAATAGGGCAGACAGATAAAGGGAGTAATCTGAAAAAAATAAAAAGTAGGAGGGACCATAAACAGAATGGCTTGTGGACTTTAAGAGTGGGTAGCAAAATTTTCAGACCAAGAAAGCAATTCCCAATATTACTAGAAATATTAGCCATAGAGGAATTTAGAAGATATTCCTGTATTCTATTTATACATCCATAAATTTCTTAGAGAAAAAATGTCATTAGACTAGATATTTTATGTTTCATTGCTTTTTATATCTAGGGCAACTTAATTAAGACACCTTTTAAAAAACATGTTTTATTGATTTTTTTATTAGAGATAGAGGAAGGGATAGAAACATCAATTAAGCAAGCAACCTGTGCATGTGTCCTCAACCACTGAGCCACACAAACTGGGCTAAGATACCTTTTCAAAGGGTCTTTTAAAAAGAGAAACTGGCTAAGCAAGCACTTCCAGTTAATTAAAAAATACTGTGGCTATGGCTTTGAGAACGAAATCAATATATCTTAGAACACTTTATAAGATAAAGAGCACTCAAATCATCTGATTTTGCCTCTTCTGTTTCTTCTAATATGATGAGAACACAATAATCTTATGCAACCTGGGGAGAATGTGAATAAGAGAGAGCTACCTCAAATAGGATTACTTGACTTTTTGGTGCCAAGAGCCTCAGACTACCCAATGGAGTTCAAGGAAAAGATTAGTGCTTCTCAAGGAAATACTTAAGTCACTATTTTCCTACAAATAATTAAAATTATACCATGTTGCTCTGAAGCTGAAGCACTTGCTTAAGAAAAATTTCTTCTATGGAGACCCAGCATTATGTCTTTAAAACATGCCCATTTGCCGAAACCGGTTTGGCTCAGTGGATAGAGTGTCGGCCTGCGGATTGAAAGGTCCCAGATTCGATTCCGGTCAAGGGCATGTACCTGGGTTGTGGGCACATCCCCAGTAGGAGATGTGCAAGGAGGCAGCTGATCGATGTTTCTCTCTCATCGATGTTTCTAACTCTCTATCCCTCTCCCTTCCTCCCTGTAAAAAATCAATAAGATATTCTTAAAAAAAAACACAAAAAAAAACACAAAACCACAAAAACTCTTTAAAAAATAAATAAATTAATTAAAATAAAACATGCCCATTATATTGCCCTGCTGGTGCGGCTCAGTAGTTGAGCATCAACCTATGAACCAGGAGGTCACAATTGGATTCCTGGTCTGGGCACTTGCCCAGGTTGTGGGCTCGATCCCCAGTATGGGGTGTGCAGGAAATAGCCGATCAATGATTCTCTCTCATCACTGATGTTTTTATTTCTCCCTCTCCCTTTCTCTCTGAAATCAATAAAAATATATTTTTTAAAAATTCTTTTAAAGTGGCCCTAACCTTATTTTATCCAAAAAATGAAGAATGTGAAGGGGAAAAAAGCCAACAATTTAAGTAGAAATCCTTTCCCCTTCATTAAAGCTTATTTAAAAGATACTTCCTTTTTTGCCGAAACCGGTTTGGCTCAGTGGATGGAGCGTCAACCTGCGGACTGAAGGGTCCCAGGTTCGATTCCGGTCAAGGGCATGTGCCTGGGTTGCGGGCGCATCCCCAGTGGGGGGGGTGCAGGAGGCAGCTGATCGATGTTTCTCTCTCATTGATGTTTCTAACTCTCTATCCCTCTCCCTTCCTCTCTGTAAAAAATCAATAAAATATATTTTTTTTAAAAAAAAAGATGCTTCCTTTTTTGTAAATCCTCACCCGAGGTTATTTCTTCCACTGATTTTTAGTGAGTGGGAGGGAGGGAAGGAAGGAAAGAGGAAGAGAGAGAAACATCCATGCGTGAGAGACACATCAACTGGCCGCCTATCGCACTTGCCCCTACCAGGGCTGGGGATGGAAGCTGCAACCCACGTATGCGCTTCTGACTGGGAATCAAACCTGAGACCCTTTCGTGTGGGGGCCAACGCTCTAACCACTAAGCAAACGCCAGGGCTAAAGATACTTCTTAAGCCAAGAGATAAAGGAAAATTCCAGAATTAACTTTCACCCCAAATATCAGAATCATAAGCTATCAACATTTTAAAATTAGAATCGCAGTTGCTTTCACTCAGGTTTAAACTATAAACAGGTCAGTAGTGATGATAAGACAACTGAAGTTTCCAGTTTCTTTTCCTCTTCATTTCCAAAAACCAATTCAAGCAGTAAGGAATATAAAGATCAGCAGTGGATCTAAATCTTTTAATCTATTAACAGAAGGAGATATCCTAGTAATCCAAAACTTAAAAGAAGTGATATTAACACGTCCAGAAGACAAGCTTTGCTTGCTGTTGGAAGTAAAATGACATTAAGTAAACAAGACGACAATAAATTAATGAAACAGTCTCAAATGCTCTTTTAATCTCTAAGAAGATGGTAACTTTGAACACATCTCATGCCTTGAATTAGTCAATTTCCTGTGAATCCTTAAGAATGTTTATGAAAACTAAGTCTGTTTCATTTTACTCCTGACAATAGGCCCCAAATACGGGATAAAAGAATATATGTGGGGGGATAAGAACACATATGTAATACCTTAATCAATAAAGAAAAAAATAATTTTTTTAAAAAAAATAAAGGCTTAAATATATATATATATATATATATATATATATAGTACCACCAAAGGTACCCTACACAACACACACTGACTCTACTTTGGGCGGTGAAAGCCTACTAGCAAGTTCTAAGTTCACTAAACAAAATGTAAATCTGAATAAAACAAATCACTTCTACCCTGAAAGCAGAGAAATGGGATAAGAGAAATACAAATAAGTGACCCACGACAAAGAAAAACTAGTCAGAAAGAAAATCTAAGTCATATAAGACATTTATTCATCTTAACCTCCCCATTCCCTGAAAACAGTATGACTCTGTGAATATAGCTATTAGCTCTCTGTCTCTGCCTATGGGAGTTCAACAAGAACTCTAGGAAGGAGTTTCTATGTAAGCAGTCATCTGGAAACTACATATACTCCTTACTCCTGAAGTTGTCCTGATTTAAAAAGACTATGGTGACAAGAAATCAATTTATCAAAACTTTTACATTTAGGTCAACAATTGAGAGGTTTGAGGGACCAATGCAATCAAGAAGAAAATTTTTCTTTTAAAATGCTTACTCTTCTTTCCAACAACTGGATACAGGCCAATAATCAAAATCCAGACATTTGCAAAAGAAAGGAAATGCTGATAAGGTACATGAGTGTTCCTAAGGACATTTGAAGATTGTTCTCATCACTGTCCACACTTACTTCCTTCCCATCAGATTTAAGTTGAGTTTTAGAAACTCTCATAGCCTGTTGGTATGAATGTAAATTGGTACAAAGTTGGAAGATAATTTAATACTATCTAACAAAATTTTAAAAGTACAAGCCGTTGGGTCCAGTAATTATATTTCTAGGAATTTTATCTACAGGTATAGTAAAAAGTGTGAAGACTGATGAAAAAAGGGTCTATGGAAAGTAACCTCACAAAATTATCCTCCCATATAATAAAAGGCTAATATGCAAATTGTCCCGATTGGGAGTTCGACCAGGGGGCAGGGCTGGCTGGCCAACCGCCCACGACCCCTCCCCCTGACCAGCCTGGCCCGATTGCCCAATAGGGGTGGGCCAGCCAGACCCCACCCATGCATGAATTTGTACACCAGACGCCTCTAGTCTGATTATAAATCCCTAACTGGGCAATTATTGTCAGTTTTGGTTCAAATAAACTTTTATAAAAATTCTCAACAGATTTGGACGTTTCTTATGTCAAAAAGATGTATGTAAAATGTTTCATTGGAACTTTGGTTATGACAGTACACACTTACACACAAACTGAGAACATTCTAAATGTTCCTAAGGGACAGATTAAGTAAATTAACATATATTCATACAATGAAATCTTCTTACACAGCTATTAAAACAATGATATACAAGTGTCATATATATATATATATATATATATATATATATATATATATATATATGTAACACACACACAGATAAAAGTACAGAACATTACTCAAAAGTTTGACCTTAAGAGTTAGACTTCCTGCCCTACCTGGTTTGGTTCAGTGGATAGAGCATCGGCCTGAAGACTGAAGGGTTCCAGGTTCGATTCCAGTCAAGGGCACATGCCCAGGTTGTGGGCTCAATCCCCAGTAGGGGGGCATGCAGAAGACAGCTGGATCAATGATTCTCATCATTGATGTTTCTATCTCTTTCTCCCTCTCCCTTCCTCTCTGAAATCAATAATACAGTTTTTTTAAAATCAGACTTCCTGATTCTGTATAGAGTTTACTTAAGTAGATATGTGACCTTATGCAAATCACTTAACACCTCTCTGCACTTGTTTTTTTCATTTGTAAAATGGGAATGATAATAGATCTACCTTTAGAGTATTGTGAGGATTAAAAAAGTTAATTAATGTGAAGTGCTTAGAACAGTTCCTGTCACACTGAAAAGCCCAATTACTAGCAAGTGTCATTATTAACAGCATATCCAAGGTACTAAACAGATATGGGCAAGCAATCACAATGGCTAACATCAGAGCAAGAGAAGTTGAGACAGACACAAATAGATGGACTGGAGAGAAATTTTGAAAGTAGAATTTTCAGGATTTGATAATAAACCTGTCTCACACTTGGACCCAAGTTGTAAAAATTGCTGAACAGCCCTGGCCAGTGTGTCTCTGATTAACAATGTTGGCCAGCACACCAAAGGGTCACGGATTCGATTCCCAGTCAAGGGCAAGTACCTGGTTGCAGGTTTGAGCCCCCGCCCAGGTAAGGAGCATGCAGGAGGCAACCAATGGAAGTGTCTCTCTCACATCGATGTTTCTCTCTCTTTCTCCCCCTCCCTTCCACTCTTCCTAAAAATCAATGTAAAAAATACCCTCAGGTGAGGTTAACAACAACAAAAAAGTGCTGAATAAAGGTACTGTTCCTACTTAAGAAGCACCTGTTCCTAATATGCTGACTACTTAATTTATAAACACGTTGAATTTAGTATTATAGTTATTTTTATATATGTCTTCTCTCCTCTTCTACACTACCTTTTTTTTACCCTACTTTTTTGAGAACTAATATCATTTATCTTCATATACTCTACGTGTGTGTGTGTGTGTGTGTGTGTGTGTGTGTGTATTTATTTATATTTTTTTAGAGAAAGGAAAAGAGAGAAAAGATGTGAAAGCAAAACATCGATCGGCTGCCTCCTACACACACCCTACCTGGGATCAAGCCCACAACCCCCACATGTGCTCCAATCGGAAATCCAACTGGCAACCTTTTGGTGTATAGGATGACGCCCAGTGAATCAAGCCATACAGGCCAGGACACTATGGATATACTTTTTACGTAGTAGGTGTACAACAAATGTTCTGTGACTATATGAATGGTCAGGCCTTTTCAGTTCCCTAAAACTAGAGGATTTAAGTGGTTATAAAGTAAACAGAGCTCTGATAGGTGGGAATCAAATTTTCCCTTTATCATAATAGTTAACTACTATCATTTTCCTACACTGAACCTGTCTAGGGTAGACAAAACGACCTGGGCTCTATAATCCAGGATTTATAACCCCATATCACTGATCAGAGCCTTGGATTTTCTGACATAATTTTGGCTTTACAACTACAAGACAGACTTCATGAACTAGGTACTAGCATTCCTAAATGAAGTTTATTAGCCTAGTAGTATTCAAATGTTATTCAATTTTAACTAAGAGAATAACAGACATAAAGGTCATTAAAGAGCAAGACTTACAGGCAACAGGAAAGGTACACAGCCATAAACACAAATATTTTTCAATGAAATTTGTTGTTGTTTTAAATATATTTATATTGACTTCAGAGAGGAAGAGGGAGAGAGATAGAAACATCAATGATGAGAATCACTGATCAGCTATCTCCTGCACTCCCTCCACTAGGGTCAAGACCACAACCAGGACATGTGCCCTGACCAGGAATTGAACCATGACCTCCTGATTCATAAGTTGACACTCAACCACTGAGCCACACCGACTGGGCTCAATAAAATTCTTATATCCATAAAAAGATTTTTACCCTTAAAATTTTCATTTAAAGAACAAATAAATTCTCTATGCACAGACTTGAAAAAAAACAAAATCTTCTTTATTATTAAACTAGAGGCCTGGTGCACGAAATTCGTGCCACTGGGGGGAAGGGTCCCCCTCGGCCCGGCCTGCGCCCTCTCGAAGTCCGGAATCCCTTGGGGGATGTCAACTGCTGCAGAGTCGGGAGAGGCTCCTGCCACCGCAGCTGTGCTCACCAGCTGTGAGCCTGGCTCCGGGCTTCTGGCTGAGTGGTGCTTCCCCTGAGGGAGTGCACTGGGGGCAGCTCCTGCATTAAGCGTCTGCCCCCTGGTGGTCAGTGTGCATCAGAGCGACTGGTCATTCTGCCATTTGGTCCATTTGCATATTAGCCTTTCATTATATAGGATAGAAAACAGCATGATGTGGAAAACTATGCTTTTATATAAAAAGACTAGAAATAAAAATTTAAAAAAAAAAGACTAGAAATAAATTCATACACACACACACACACACACACACACACAAAGAAACTGAAATAAAAGAAAGGAATAACAGTGACAGGGTTTAAAACTTGGCAGGTGACAAACAATTATGAGAAACTTTCTGATGTATATCTTGATTTTTCTAAAAAGATTTGAACCAAACATAATAATTTTCCAATAACAATATAAAAGCAAAGATATTTGGTATAACTTTGATTATAATGCCATAAAGAAAAGTACTGTGATCCAAGAAGCCAGGTGAAATTAAAACTCTTATGACAGCTGTCATAATGTAAATCACATTCAGTTTAGTTTTATGTTGCTTAATCCAATATAAAAAAAGTATTGAAAAACCCAGCCTAAAATTTACATGGCATCTTAAGGGATTCCCAATAGCCAACACAATCTTAAAAAAGAACAGAGAACTCAAAATTACTGATTTCCAAACTTAGCCAAAACAGTATAGTAATTGCATAAAGACAAACATATAGACCAATGAAATGGAGCACCCAGAAATAAACCCAACGTATATGATCAAATGATTTTCAATAAGGGTATCAAGATCACTCAATGGAGAAAAGAATGTCTTTTCAATAAATGGTGCTAGAAAAACTGGATATCCACAAACAAAAGAATGAAATTGGACCCTTACTTACATCATATACAAAATTAGCCAAAATGGATCAAAGACATAAATGTAATAACTAAAACCATAAAAGCTTCATTACAATGATTTGGAAGCAATTTCTTGAATACCAAAACACAAACAATGAAAGAAAAACTAAACTCTATCTTATCAAAATTAAAAACTTTTGTGCATCAAAGAACAGTCAACAGAGTAAAAAAGTAACCCAAAAAATGGGAGAAAATATTTGCAAATCCATATCTCATAAAGGATTAATATTCAGACTATAGCAAGAACTCCTACCACTCAACAACAAAAACCCAGTTAAAATATGGGCAAGGACTTGAATAGACATTTCTCTAAAGAAAATATACAAATCAACAAGAAGTATATGAAAAGATGCTCAACATAGCACTAATCATTAGAGAAATGCAAATAAAAACCACGATGAGGTACCACTTCATACCAATTAGGATGGTTTGTTTGTTTTTTAAATCACCAGAAAATAACAAGTGTTGGTAAGAATTTAGAGAAACTGGAATACTCGTACATTGCTAATGGGAATGTAAATGGTACAATCACTGTAGAAAACATTACAACTCCTCAAAAAATTAAACATAGAATCACCATATGGTCCAGCAATTCCAATTCTGGATATATACCCAAATGAACTGAAAGCAGGAACTCAAAACAGGTTATCTGTATACTCATGTTCACAGCAGCATTATTCACAATAGCCAAAGGAAGACAACCCAGGTGTCCATCGACCGATAAACAAAATGTGGAATAAATATAAAATGGAATATTATTCAGCCTTTAAAAAGGAATGAAATTCTGGCTCATGCTACAACATGGATAAACCCTGAAGACATTATGCTAAATGAAATGAGCCAGACACAAAAGGATATTGTATGACTCCACTTACATGAGGTACCTAGAGTAGTCAAAGGTATGGAAACAGAAAGTAGAATGGTGGTTGCCAGGGGCAAGGAGGAGGGATAATAGGGAGTTGTTTTTTAATGGATACAGGGTTTCAGATTGGAGAAGATGAAAAAGTTCTGGAGAGAACAATGGTGATTACACAAAATGTGCACATACTTAATGCCAATGATGGTTAAAATGGGCTTTGGCCGGTGAGGCTCAGCTGGTTGGAAGTGTTCCCATAGACCGAAAAGTGGCAGGTTCAATTCCTGGTCAGTGCACAAACCCCGGTTGCGGGTTCGATCTTGGCAAGGGGCATACAGGAGGCAACTGATCAATGTTTCTCTCTCTCTTTTTCTTTCTCTCCCTTCCTCTCTCTGAAATCAATGAAAAACATATCCTTGGGTGAGGATTTAAAAAAAAAAGATTAAATGTTAAATTTAAGTTATGTACATTTTACCACACAAAGTATGTACTAGATTTATCACTGTCTTTTATAAGAATGTCTAACATACATTTACTGAATAGTTACTATCTGCCAGGCACAGAAGTAAAAGGTTTGGTAAGTTAGTGGTGGAGATCTTCTGTCAGGACCTTCTGACTAAAAAGCTATACTTTTAATCATTTAGTGATCAGAAGTTCTTCTAATTTAACTGAAGAAGGAAAGCTCTTAAGTAAAAAATATCCACTAAGAATAGTACCAATACTAGGTTATTTTCTCATATCCAAACACCAGAGTTCAATTTATACACAACATTAAGAATGGTTGGTTCTGGCCCTGACTGGTTTGACTCAGTGGATAGAGTGCGGGCCTGCGGACTGAAGGGTTCCAGGTTCGATTCCAGTCAAGGGCACGTACCTTGGTTGCAGGCACATCCCCAGTAGGGGACGTGCAGGAGGCAGCTGATTGATGTTTCTCTCTCATCAATGTTTGACTCTCTATCCCTTTCCTTTCCTCTCTGTAAAAAATCAATAAAATATTAAAAAAAAAAAAAAAAAGAATGGTTGGTTCTGAGAGGACAGACAGACAGACAGACACACCAATTGGCCAAAACTTTTCATAATAACCAGCAAAATCCCTGGCTGATGTGGCTCAGTTAGTTGGGTGCTGTCTGGCACACCAAAAGGTTGCTGGTTTGGCCCGGCCGATTTGGCTCAAGGGTTGAGACTCCACCTAGGAACCAGGAGGTCACAGTTCGATTCCCAGTTAGGGCACATGCCCAGGTTGTTAGCTTGATCTGCAGTGATGGGCAGGCAGGGGGCAGCCGATCAATGATTCCCTCTCATCTTGTATGTTTCTATCTCTCTCTCCGTCTCCATTCCTCTCTGAAATAAAAATATATTTTAAAAAAATTTTAAAAAAAGAATGGCATCAGAGTAGCATTAATTTATTCATGGGCATTTATTATAAGCCAAACTCTAGTACAAAGAAAGAGTGTGATGATATTCACACATCAAATTTTCATAGAACTTGTTATAGGCTCTTCTAGCCAACCTGTCCTGGGTAGTAGCAATACACATGACCAACTGTTTTAATCTCTTTTATAGCAACATATCAATCTAGCCATATAAATGTAAAATAGTAGCCCTGGCTGGTTTGGCACAATGGATAGAGTGTGGGCCTGCGGACTGAGGGGTCCCGGGTTTGATTCCAGTCAAGGGCACATGCCTGGGTTGTGGGCTCGACCCCCAGTGGGGAGCATGCAGAAGGCAGCCAATCAATGATTCTCATCACTGATGTTTCTATCTCTCTCTCCCTCTCTCTCTCTGAAATCAATAAAAATATTTTTAAATGTTAAATAGTGATTAGAAAACTGCCGCTCCCTCCAAAAAATGTTATCCTATTAGGGAAATATTTTCAATATTTTTCACTGGTAGCTCAAACTAAAAGTTTGGATTTCAGGAGTGAACACCATTCAGGTAACCTTCATGCATTGAAATGATACAGAACAAATTTCTCAAAGTTTCATTTTGTTTTAAAGACCAACATACCACCTTTAAAAAAAACTGAAAAATAAAAGGTATCCACCTTTTCTCCTCTGATCCCCAGGTCTATCTGCATGTCTCACAGAAGAAAAAGAACGATGGGCTTTATAGATTTCTTACTGTGATATGACCATCTTTACAGAAAGAAAGGGTTTCTTGCTCCTGGCTCAAGGGTTTCTGCTCACTCACAAGGTTGAAACCTTACTCTCCTGCTTCTAGCACATTAGATGAAAGAAGGTGGGGCCAGCAGCTCAGTTACAGTTATCCACCTAGAAATTCAATGAAGGTAGGGCCAAGTCAGATGAACTGTGCCACTTGTCTTAGAAGATTCATGGAGGCGGGGACTGGGGAATGCAGCCTCCATACCAAGGAAGTTTCTAAAAAATATCTGGCCTAAGGTCACCAGACTATTTCTCTGGAAAACCAACAAACAAAAACAATCAATTCCCTCATTCCAAAGTTGCAACTCATTAAAAAAATTCAATCCACAGAAGAACTACACGGAAGCAGAATAGTGAAGCACAGTATTCTGAAAGCATTCAGTGAGATCACTAGTACTCTAAGATGCTCTTTGATGTTCAAATAATTTTGAGAAGCTCTGCATCCTTTAGCCATTCTTTTACCACTCCCAATGTACAATGCAAGGCTATGGGAAGTCACGTAGTAAAGAAATCTGAGCCCTGGACAGTAGCTCAGTTGGTTAGAGTGTTGTCTTGATATGTCAAGGTTGTGGTTTCAATCCCTGGTTAGGGCACATACAAGAATCAACCAATAAATAAACACATAAATAAGTGGAAAAACAAAACAATGCCTCTGTCTCTCTTTCTCTCTCTCAAATCAACTAAAAAAATGAAATCTGCCTTGCCCTGGCTGATGTGGCTCAGTTGGTTGAGCACTGTCCCAGGCACTGAGAGTTCACATGTTCAGTTCCTGGTCAGGGCACATGCCTGAGTTGTGGCCTCAATCCCCAGTAGGGGCATGCAGGAGGCAGCTGATAGATGTTTCATCTCTTTCTCTCTCTCTCTCTAATAAGAAAAGTGCTGCTGAATACTTTGGGAAGTTTATAGTGAACATGTTCCATCTCAAGATACTTGTGAACGCTGGTTTAAATGCTTTAAAAGTGATGATTTCGATGTGAAAGACAAAGAAAGTCCAGGTCAAAAAAAAGAAAAAAGTCCAGGTCAACTGAGAAAGTTTGACGACCAACAATTACAAGCATTATTGGATGAAGATGCGTGTCAAACTCAAAAAAAACTTGCAGAAAGATTAAACGTTGCTCAGCAAACAATTTCCTATTGTTTACAATGGGACAGATTTTAAAGGAAGGAAAATGGGTGCCACATCAACTTAAAGAAAGACAAATGGAAAACCGAAAAGTCATCAGTAAAATGTTGCTTCAAAGGCACGAAAGAAAGTCTTTTTTTGGATTGAATTGTGACTGGCGATGAAAAGTAAATTTATTTTGAGAATCCCAAACGCACAAAATCATAGGTTGATCCAGGTCAATCATCAACATCGACTGCAAAGCCAAATCGATTCGGAAAGAAGACAATGCTCTGCGTTTGGTGGGATCAGGAAGGTATGGTGTATTATGAGCTTCTAAAATCAGGTGAAACCATTAATACTGATTACTACCGACAACAAATAATCAATTTGAACCATGCTTTGATCATGAAACAACCAGAATGGGCGAGAAGACACGGCAAAGTAATTTTGCTTCATGATGACGCACCATCACACACTTCAAAACCAGTTAAAGACATGTTAAAAGATCTTGCCTGGGAAGTATTAACCCACCCGCTATATTCACCAGACCTTGCTCCTTCAGATTACCACTTGTTCCGATCGATGGCACACGCACTTTCTGAGCAGCACTTCAAAATATACAAAGATGTGGAAAGTTAGGTCTCTGAATGGTTTGCCTCAAAACAAGAAAAGTTCTACAGGGACGGTATCCACAAATTACCTGAAAGATGGAGGAAATGTGAAGCTAGCGATGGATATTACTTGGAATAAAGCACTTTTGATGTTTCTCTTGAAATTATCTTGTTTTCTTTGATTACAAAATACCAATTATTAACCCATACCCCTAGTATAAGGAACAACCAATGAATGCATAAGTAGAACAGTAAGTCGATGTTTCTCTCTCTCTCTCTCTCTCTCTCTCTCTCTCTCTCTCTCTCTCTCTCTCAAGTGTCCTTTTTCCTCACCTAATTCCACTAAACCAGCGGTTCTCAACCTGTGGGTCGCGACCCCTTTGGCAGTCGAACGACCCTTTCACAGGGGTCGCCTACGACCATCCTGCTTATCAAATATTTACATTACGATTCATAACAGTAGCAACATTACAGTTATGAAGTAGCAATGAAAATAATTTTATGGTTGGATCACAACATGAGGAACTGTATTTAAAGGGCCAGAAGGTTGAGAACCACTGATTTATGGCTTCAGTGATAGAAAGGGCTTCATTATCAATGAGGAAAAATGGGTTGTGAGGAAAGCTCAGCTTGTATCAGCGCATAATAATTAACAATTGTACAGGGCTTTACAGTTTATAAAGCACCTTTATATGACTAACACAGAAACCTAGTGAAACAGATAAAGCAGCTACTGATCCTCATTTCTAATCTGAGGAAACCATGGCTTGGAGGAAACCATGGCTTGAGTCAAATGACTCAACCAAGGTCACACAAATGGTAAGTGGCAGAACTAAAACTCCAACTTTGTTCTTCTGCCTCCAGAACATAACAAAAGGAGCATCTTCTAAATGTATGCAGCATTTTTCAACCCATAGGATTATTCATTTTAAAATATCTTTAGGTGACAGGCACCATGCTAGACACTGGAGACACAATAGTAAAAAAAACATGTTATCTTCTTCTTTCAGGATGTTTATAGACCACTAAGGGGAGATAAATAATATTTATAAATTAGAAAGAGATTAAAGAAGAAAGCATTTCTAAGTCTCTTTCTAAGCCTTCTCTTCAGGAAAGGCTTTCCAGAGAAAGCAGCATTTGAAATGAAATTTGGAAGTTGATCTGGGAACTAAAAGAACTGTTATTTGCCCACTTATAAATTGTAAGGGAGAAAAGCAAGGCTAAGGCAAAGGCCAAAATTATAAAGGGCCTTAAATACTAGGTAAGGTTTAAATTTTACCTTTAACTGATTGGAAACTATTGAATACTTTTTGAAGGTGACACTGAATAATCAGGTCTCTGTGTTAGGCCACTGTGAAGACAGTATGATTGAGTTTAAAAGGGAATAAGAATGTCCTGACCGGGTGGCTCATTTAGTTGCAGTGTCATCCATACATCAAAAAGCTGTGGGTTCAATTCCCAGTTAGGGCACATATCTATGTTGCAGGTTCGATCCCTGGTCAGGGCATATATGAGAGGTAACCAATCGATGTTCCCCTCTCTCTCTGAAATCGATAAAACATATCCTCAGGTGGGATTTGTAAAAAATTCCTATATAATAAAAGGCAAACTGTCCCCTCGGAAGTTCGACCACCCGGGAGTTCAACCACTCACTATGACGTGCACTGACCACCAGGGGGTGGCGCAGAACGAAGGAAGGCCCCAGCCAGCAGCCGGGGAAGGCCCTGATCAGCCCTGATCACCAGCCAGGCCTAGGGATCCTACCCGTGCACGAATTTCATGCCCTGGGCCTCTAGTTTAAAAATAAAAGGGAATAAGACTAAAAAGCAGTGAGACCTATAAGAGATTATGGCAATATTTCAAATAAGTATTGTGGGTGTCAATGAGAAGACCAGCAATGGAAATACAGAAAAAGGCCTAACCGGTTTGGCTCAGTGGATAGAGCGTCGGCCTGCGGACTGAAGGGTCCCAGGTTCGATTGCGGTCAAGGGCATGTACCTGGGTTGTGGACACATCCCCAGTAGGGGGTGTGCAGGAGGCAGCTAATCGGTGTTTCTCTCTTATCGATGTTTCTAACTCTCTATCCCTCTCCCTTCCTCTCTGTAAAAAATCAATAAAATATTAAAAAAAAATACAGAAAAAGGTAGATTCATAAGTATTTAAAAAAAGTAATGGATAAAAAATAAAAAGGAATGGATGAGAGAGAATTGACAACAATGCTCACACTTTTTGGCTTAGGTGATTCAATGAACCACAGAAGGGAAAGAGATGATAGAAATGTTGTTTGAGGCACCAATGGAATAGGAGTGGGTATGTCCAGCACACAACAGACAACTGGAATAAAAGGACTGGAGTTTAGGAGAGATGTGATAGTATTTATATATATGAAGATTATTTTTTTCAGTAAACAAGTATTATTTACCATTTTAATAGGAAGGCAATTATTTTAAAATCATTATTTGTATCATGCTACAAGGTTCACATTTAAGATCTCATATTATGCTTATCACATTCATACTTTCGTTATAAACAAACATGAGGTAAACATACATGAGGTTAGAAAAAGTTTTATTCCTATTTAATCAACAAATACTTGAGTATTAACTGTATGTCAGGTACTGTACTAGGTATTACACAAAACAAAATAAATCCATGCCTTCATAGACCTTATAAAATATGAAAGGACCCAAAAAGCAATAAATGTAACAAATCAGCATGTTATAAAGTTGTTAAGTGCAATGAAAAAGAAAACAGAGTAAGGAGGGATTAGGAGTAACTGGGTGGTAGTAGAAGGAATAATTTGTTGTTGTTAATCCTCACCCGAGGATATTTTTCCATTAATTTTTAGAGAGAGTGGAAGGGATGGGGAGAAACAGAGAGAGTGAAACATCGTTGTGACACATTGATTAGTTGCCTCCAACATGCACCCTGACTGGGGCCGGGGAATCAAGCCTGCAACCAAGGTATATGCCCTTGACCAGAATGGAACCCTGGACCCTTCAGTCCACAGGCCAATACTCTATCCACTATGCCAAACTGGCTAGGGCTGAAGGTACAATTTTAAATAGTGGTAGGATAAGGTCTCATTGTAAAGGTGTCATTTATTAGTAAGCAAAGACTTGAAGGAAGTTAGAAAATTATTCAATTGTATTATCTCTGGGAAAAACTCGCTAGTTTTTCCCAGTGGAGGGAATAGCTAGGGCAAAGGTCCTAAGATAAAGAATGTGGCTGAGCCCTGGCCAGTGTGGTGTGGCTCAGTTAGAGCATCGTCCTGTGCACTAAAGTGTCTTGGGTCCACTTCCTGGTCAGGGCATACACATACTCAGGTTGGGGGTTCAATCTCACACAGTCAGGGTCAGGGCATGTAGGAGAAACAACGGGTTGATGTTTCTCTCTTTCCCCCTCTCTGACTCTCTCTAAAAACAACAAAAAAACCACACATTTATACAATAAAAAACATATTCTCGGGTGAAGATTTTAAAAAAATGGCTGATATACAGGGGTAAGCAAAAGTAGGTTTACAATTGTAATACGAATAAATAATACAATAATTAATAAATAATACAAGAATAAACTTTCACATACAACAATAAACCTACTTTTCCCCACCCCTGTATTTAAAGAACAAGTCAATGCGGTTTGAATGGAGTGAACAAAGAGGGTGAGGAGGGCAGGCAGGTCATGTAATACCGCATAGGTCACTTTAAGGACTGGCTTTTACTCTGACAGAAATGAGAATTCAAAAATGATGAGCCTTACCCAAAGTCATATACTAGTAGCTAATAAGTGGCAAAGCAGCTCGGATTTGAACCAATATTTCTAGACTCTCTACACCTGTGTTCTACTATTCCAATTTGCCACTTATTAGCTCACAACCTGCCTCCACGAAGTGTAAATTTAAATACTCTCAAAAAGCTAATTTTATAAGTACCTTCTAGGTAAGAGACCACAAGCTCTTCAATTAATATTTCTAATCCCTCACAACCATAATGGGAATTTATTAATCCTAATATCTAACTTAAATCCTACTAACATTGCAGCCTATATTTATATTACAAATCCCACCTTCCCCCCAAATGAGACAAAATAAAAAAAAAGCTTTGATCAGAAGGCTTAAAGCATGACTTTCAGGTTCAAATAACAGTAACCTGAAATTATTTTAAAAATGTATACTAGCCAGATGTGAAAAGCAACCAGAGAATGGCTCAGGAAGTATTGTCATTTCCCTTAATAGTTCACTGGTTAGTATTAATAACAATTATGTTGTCAAAGAAGCTTTTGCAATTACTAAATGACTCTTTAAGGTCTGGGATATGACCACTTCATACCTCAAAAATAACAAAAATATATGCTCTTATTCATCTGTTGCTGTTGGTGCTATAATCCAAAACTCTTGATAGTTTCTTGCCGGATAGCAACTTAAGGTGGCAATGGCAAAAAAATAGAGGATTTTTGAGGGAGACACCATCTTTGAGCTATATGAGACAGGTTAAGCCCTTAATGGCACTGGTTCAGTCCTTTCCTATTGGATGAACTCAAACTGCATAGGAATATTTCACATATCCATAAGATAGAAGGTAAAAGATGGAACACGAGGAGGGAGCATTTCAAATTAGACCTACTCTTCAGAGATTTTCATCATTACTATTCAAATATAAGAGCCTCTCTGCTTTATGGACCCTAAAGCCACCGAAATCCCCAACCAGTAACCTACAGAAAAAGCATCTCAGAGGAATTACCAAGAATAAAATAATATGGCTAACAGAAGCTTCCCCTCACTCCCCAAAAGCCAGTCCTTTTTTGACAGAAATTGAACTGCCTTATGTGTTATCTTTTCCCAGGCTTAGCCAATGCAGGGGAACTGCAACTTTGTGTGGCATTGTCTGATAGGTTGCTTTTTTTTTTCTTCTGAGCAAGAGGTGGACAGCTTTAGGCCAGGACTAGATTTATAGTCAATCTGGGTTCATATCTTTTTTTTTTTTTCTTTTTCTTTCCCTCCAAATGGCCTCAGAAAATGCCTGGCTATTGTGCCTTGATATGTACTGATTCAGGACTTTAAGTACTGCAAAGGATCTGGAAAAGAAAGTCCCTCAGCCCCAGTTATGGTTCAAATCTTACGATGTCTATAGCATCTGTTTTAATCAACCAAAGCTGGTTTGGTTTTTCTCAATGAGCCAAACAAAATGAACATTCTGAGTTGAGTACAGAGGGGCTGCTTGTCAGCATGACTCCCAATGGGTGGCTAATATGGAATATGCTCCCGAGTCTTGAAACCAGGACAGCACAGATACTGTTCCTCTACACATGAACCTCCAGTTTGGTGGGTGTGCAAAGAAGAAAAAAATCAGTAAATTAAAACAAGAGGCCTGGTTTCCATACTGCTTAAGGCTAGTATGGAGCTGGAGATCCCAGAATATGACTAGGATTCTATTACTGACACACCCTTCTTCCACACTGCTGTTCTCTAACCAAAACCCAACCTGGTGACCAGGTCCAGCCAGAAGAAAAAAAAGGGGTGAGGGGTGGGGAACACAGGGACCAAATGGGGACATTTGCCTCCCAAACAGAGAGGAGAATACACAGGTTTTTGAATATACTTTAAGACTATCAGATTCAGAACAAATTTCTCACATCTTCCTCCCCACGTCCCTGTGGCCTTATGCTAAGCACAGCAATAAAAGTTTCTGCTAGAAGTTAAATGTGAAGAGCTGATCAGGGAAGCTGGTTAACATTGTTCCTAGATTCATATTTGAATGCAGCCTCTATTCAGACCCTATTCCGACTGCCTTTAAACAGGAAGTTAACAGACATCACCCACAGTCAGGGGAAGCAAACCACAGTGTCATAAAACAAAGATGGATGCTGCTGTCAGCTACAAATCACTCTCACCTCATGGAAAGTGTTCTTAAGTAAGGAATAGGCAGGACAAAAGTCCTTAAGCTTCACCTCTTCTCAAACTGGGTCACTCAGCCCACACACAGGTCCAGACTTCTGATACCTGCTGATTAATACTTACCTTCTTCAGTCTTTACTATCACTGCCACTCGACTAAAAACTACATTCTTCTAAAAACGGAAGACAGCACTACCAGATCAGTACTCCCATTAATTAACTCCTTATTCATACAACCTATCTGCTCAAGAAGCCCAAGGAAAAACTATCCTTAACCCAGCCCATCCCAAAACAGTCAGAGACTGGGTATCAGTCACACAAAAAAACAGGATCATTTCCAACAGGTGTGTGTCTTCCCTCAAAATATATCCATCTCCTCCTCAGTAGCACCTTTAGTAGCTCCAGAAGTAGCCTCCTTCCCAATCAAGTACCAACAGAAATGCTACTTTAGGACAATAATCTTATCAAGACTGCTCCAGCATCAAAAATATCAATTCAAGTGGTTATCAGACTTTCAAGAAGAGTCAGTGTATCAAAGAAAAAACAATAACGTTACCATTAAACTCCCAAGTAGGTTCATCTCCAACATATAGACAACATATGGACACCATCTTGCTGCCAGAAAACAATCAGAAGTTCATCTGCACTGAAAGGGGCATTGGAGGGCTGGAGGAACATTTCTTTTCATTTTTGTATCACATTTTGTAAAAACAAATGTTCAGAGAGAAACGTGTTTCAAAAACTCAAAAAAACATCAGCTCTTCTCCAACACAGATCGGTGGAACCTGCTTTTATCCCAGCTGCTGCAAGTCCAAATCTCTGTTGCAGGCTGCTCTTTTGCTTTGCTAAAATTATCTCCCAGCTCTGTTTTCACACAAAAGGCCTTCAAATAATTATTGATCAGAAAGGAGAAAACTGTTGTTGGGAGGCTACCTGACTCTCCAGATGACAGAAGCAGAAAAGGTGGATGGGTAGCCACCCACCCACCACAATGCCTCCCTCTCCAACTCAGTGCCAGGCCCGCGAGCTAACAGCTCGTGTCCGGAGGGAAGTGGATGCTGGGGAAGAGTGCAGAGAAGCTACCCTACCACCTTCGTGAGGGGAGAGCGGGCCCGGGCCAGCGAGTGGCACCCAAACCTCGGCACCCACTCACAGGAGTGGCCAGCTCCTCAGTGTGACCGGGAGCAGGGGGGCAAAAAGTCCTCTCAGTCCCGGACGGGTTGGGGAAGGGTAAGTTCTGATTCCAGAGACCCCCAAGCAAGGGCCTGGGATACAGGTCCCGTGTGTCCCAGAAGCCCAGCTGAGGAAAGGGGTGGCTTAGTCGCTACAGAAGATAGGAGTCCACACAGACTGAGACAATTCCCTTTTCCTAAGGGAGAGCGAGGGGGCCGTGGCCGCCGCCGACGAAATAAAGGGGTCGGGTTCTGCGCTCCTGATGCCTTTACCTAAATAAAGATAATTGCCTCGTGCTTCCTTTACCCTTCAGAATCCCCCATTTGTCCCAACCGCCGCCAAACACCAGACTGAAAGCAGGGAGCGGCCCCCGCACCCTGAGGGCACCACTGGGGGTGGAAAGTTAAAGGGGGGGGAGCGCGTAGAGAGGAAAGAAGGGGAGCATGGCGGGCATGAGGCAGTGACTGAAAGCGGGGATGGCGGGGGAAACGGGGCGCGAGGGAGGGGAGAAAGAGTAAAAGGAGAAGGAATGAAGGGAGCTGAGGGCGCGCGAGGCCGAAGTGAAAGACCGGGGCGCGCGCACGGAGCGGGGGGAGGGGATGAGGTGAAGGGGGAGCGCGATGCGGGGGCGCGCGGTGCCGGGGTGGGGGGAGGGGGACGCAAGGCGGGGGCGCGCGGGCGGGCGTCGGCTCGCGGGCGCTTCCCCTCCCCCGCCCCTCCACCTTTCCCTTCCCCCACCTCCGCCGCCACCGCCTCCTCCCAGCCTCCCTCCCTTCCTCCCTCCTCACCGCCCCCGGGCGGGCGGGCGGCCAGGCTGGCCTAGGCCAGAGCTCCTCACCTGGCGGTGGCGGTGTAACTCCCAGCTAGCTCGCCTCTTCAGGCGGCGGCGGAGGCGTCGAAAAAGGAAGAGGCGACGGCACAGTGGGTTCCGTACCCTGCTGACGGGACGAAGGACGGAGGTGGGAGAGGGGGGCGGGCCGGACCGGGGCGGGCGGGCGGAGCAGACACTGCGGTACAGACGGGGGCAGCGGCGGCGGCGGCGGCTGCACCGGCGGCGGCGGCACCACACAAACAAGGACGCTGATTGGGCAGCTGCCAAGCGCCTCGGCTCCGCCTTACCCACACGCCACGACGCCCATTGGGCAACCTAAGCCGGCCTCCCCGCCCTCTTCTTCTAGGCCATACCAATAAGAGAGGGGATGCCGGGACTACACCCCACCCTTGAGGAGTGAGTGGCTGGCGAAGTGATGATTGGCGTACCTGAAACCCAATCCTAAACGGAGGAGGGGGATGGTCTAGCGGGGGCGCGTTAATGGGTACCTCGACCAGTCCCAGACACATCCGGGTCTTCAGCAGTCCATTAAGTGTCGGGGGTCAAAAAATCGCTTCAGGCTGCAACTTTACCTTGGAGACGTTTTGGTCCCCAGGCAGCCGCCGTACCCCAGTCTCCCCAAACCGGGATTCCCCTTTGGCTAGTTCTCATTCTTCCAATTCTAAAGATGGAAACTGATGAACGGCGCTGGGCTCTGCGTTAGGTGGTGTTTCATGCCGAGAAAACCCATGAATTTCACGATGGAAGTAGCTTTAGGCGCTTGGGCCTTGCTGTCTATTTGGGGCGTGGCCTGTTCTCCGCCTGCCAAAGGCCTTGAGTTCCTAGACTTCATCGTACCCCAGCGTGGCCCTGTCGTGACCAAACCACGACAGCAGAAATAAAAGGCAGCCCGCCAGATTGCTGAGAAATTACGGCGTGCAAAGCCCTCCTAGCTCCTTCTCTCGGGATCTTGTCTGGTTAGGTTCACAGTGAAGGGAACGGCCTCCTTACCCCTAATCAACTCCAGGCCCAGCTCCTCTTGGTCTTCCCGGAAGCTGTTAGACCCACCTGAACTTTCTTAGCATTTCTCGAGCACCTCGGTGAGAAGCAACAAGTATCAGAATGTGCTGAGGGAATTATAATAGCTAACTTTTGGGGAAAGAGACTGAGCTGTACATGCATTATTTATTCTTTTAAGAGCTTTACATGGGTTCGTAACTATGGAGTAATTATTATCCTCATTTTACAGACGAGAAGAAAGGAGGTACAAAGTTAAAAATGCTAAGTGGCAGAGCTGAAATTTGAATACAAATAGATTAAAAAAAAAAAAAAACAGGCCCAGAAAGGTTAACTTGCAAAGGCCAGACAGCTAATTAGTGACTATGCAGTGCTTTGAGCCCAGAAACAACTGATTCCAGAAGCACTAGAACATGTTCTTCAAATTATTTAAAAGTCATGCTCTGCACTGGAAATTAAACTAATGAAGGACATGGCCACACACGAATGAAGGACCCTGAACACACACGCACGCACATGCAGAGGCATGCCCCAATTCCTGTTTTAAGTGGGTAAGAAACCTTGTTTCATCCTAGTATAGTGTCCAGGTAAAGAACATGGTCTCTGGAGTCAGACTACTTGGGTTTGGATCTTTGCTGTAACTCTTACCAGTTGTGTGATTTGGGAGCAAGTTAATTTATATTCTCTACTAGTGGCCCGGTGCACAAAATTCGTGCACATTAAAAGGGAATTAATTAGAAGAAATATTTTAATATTGCTATTTACCCTTTCACTATAATAGAACTGTCAGAGATGAAAGAAAATTAGTAAAATGTATATGAAAATCTCCCACCTTTCAGAGTCTGGGGTGCGCCGCAGAACCCAGAGTCAAGTCCCTGCCCACCCGCACGCACCTCGAAATCACGCGAGACCCAGACCCACTGGCCCCACCCCAGTCAAGCCCTGCAGGGGGCGGGGGGCGCAGCCTCAGGTCCCCCAGCTCCAGCGTGAGGGCATGACAACCATACGCATATTAGCTCTTTATTATATAGGATGCTTTAGTTTCCCTGTCTGTAAAAATGGGAATGACTGATAAGAGTACGGAGCTCATAGGGTAATTGTGATGATTATAAAATAGTCCATTTAAAATGCTCAGGACAGCCTGACCGGTGTAGCTCTATAGTTGAGTATTGACCTATGAACCAGGAGGTCAGGGTTCAATTCCCATTATGGGGTGTGTAGGAGGCAGCCGATCAATGATTCTCATCACTGATGTTTCTGTCTCTCCCTCTCTCTCTGAAATCAAAAATATATTATAAAATGCTCAGGACAGTGCTAAGAATACAGTAAGTACTCGATAAACATAAATAGTAACTTATGGGATTCCTCACTTTTCCAAGAATTTCACCCTTAGTTCAAAATTCAGCTTCTGTTGGTATTCTATTGGTAGTAGTCTTGTACTGAACTGAAAATTATTTCTCTACTGACCCCCTAATTTTAATGCTTTCACTGTTATTAGTACACATGATAGAGGGCCTATTATATCATCAGGCACTCTTTTATGTGCTGGGGCTATAACAGTAAATGAGATAGTCACTGCCCTCATGGAAGGTATAGTCAGTCCTCTTCCCTAACCTGCTTAAACCATGATCAGTCCAATGCATGCTCTGTATCTGAAGGGCCATTCTTCAAGGGCTGTGAGGAGACAAAAGAAATATGTTGGTGGATACCAGCCCAAAGAAGATACTAGTGAGTCCTGAGAAAATGCCTTCTAGCAAAATTAAAAATCAGGCCATGGAGGGGAACTTTCAATCTGGAATTATCAAGTTCCAAGGAAGACAAGTAAGTGAGGCCACTGTTGTAATGGACATGACCTTTGCCCTATGCAGTCTCTGTTCATTTTCTTTTTGAAGCTAACATTTATTAATTTCATATGGATTTACATAATTAATCTTTAAACAACATCCCCAATTTGCAGATGAGGAAAAACTGAGGCATAGCAGTTAAGTAACTTGTCAGATGTAATAAAATTAGTAAGTGGCAGAGACAAGATTTAACTACAGTTTTTCATACTGGAGCCTATAAACTTCAAAGTCTGGGAAGATAACCCTAGCCAGTTTTGTTTGGCTGTGGATAGATAGAACGTGGCCTGTGGGCCAAAGGCTCTGGGGCTCGATTCTGGTCAAGGGCATGTCCCTTGGTTGCAGGCTTCTCCCTGGCCTGGGCCCCGGTTGGGGCTCATGCAGAAGGCAACCAATGGATGTGTTTCTCTCACATCGATGTTTCTATCTTTCCCTCCGTCTCCTACTTTCCCTAAAAGTCAATGGGAAAATTATCCTCGGGTGAGGATTAACAACAACCACAAAAATAGTCTGGGAAGAGAAATTGGGCCAGGTTATATGTGCATACCCTTTCCCTCATACAGTTCCCTAACCCACGGGACAGAGAAGGTATCAGACGCCATGATGATTACTTTATTACTGGAATTCTCAGATATTCTTGTGGTTGAAGAATTCTATAGTTCTGAACATCTGACTCTAGACCTCTAAAAGGAAGCCCCAAAGTGAGAAACAGACGCTGGAGGCAGGGTTGATTAGCATTATTGTTTGTGAACCAAGAGGCCCTCTAGACCAGTAAGATTATACGGTCTATTAAAGTGGGGACTGAGCCCTAAAAATCTCTCCACTGTCAGTTGGTTTAGCATATTCCTAGGCACGTTACACCCAACAGAAACTTATGAATTCAGGAAGGCAGTGGCTCCATTGCAGAGGGTCCCTGAGGATGATACAGGGAGAGGTCGATTTTGGAGAATGAGGTCTGTCGGAACCTGGGGTGACATGAGGGTTCCCTCTGAAGGAGGCATCTCCTAGTCCCTGGCAAAACAGATGGCATGTCCTAAGCCCCGGCTTTCCTCCTGTGCAGTTTCTTTGCCAAGCTCAAGACAGGATGGTGAAGGGTCCTCTGGCTTGAAGGTCCCAGAATTCAGAAATAGTACTTTTCATCCACTGATCTCACCCCAAGGAATGTGCACGAAAGGCTCATGTAGGTTATTTCCTCCACTGACACTCACACCCGCCTTCCCTAAGGCATTTCTGTTTTGTTGGCTAATTCCCTTTGGTAATTTGTTTTGCATCTCTGTTTGGAGTTGCTTCTGTATCTATTTCATTACACAGGGAAGGAAGGGAGAACTCCAAGTAGGCCAGAGGGATTAGAAAAGCGAAGCCTGTCTCTCTGATGCCCACATGCAGGGAGCCCCTTAATCCTGGTCCCCATCTTCCTGGCATTGTCCCCAGACTGAGACCCTGGTTGGAAAAGCACTTCCTCCAGCTGGAGCCACCAAGGAGGCCTAGGGTAACCGCCAGGGCTCCCAAGATGCACGAGGGCCACCAACACCAGCGATCGGGGAGAGCGCGGTCATCCCTGTGGAGGTGCTGGAGAAGTTGGAAGGGGATAAGCTGGGGGCGAAGAAAGAAGGCAGAGATGAGCTCAGGGCCCCCAGAGAATGGAGTCTTTGTGTGGGCAGACAGATGAGGGACAAGGGGGTGATTGTGCGGGAGGGCCGGAAGTGCCGCACAAACTGGCATCACCACAGCCAGCACCGGATTCACCCCTCTCCTGCTCTGAGAACTCCCTGTGCCTCAAGGGACCGGTAGCAGACCTGGTCGGGGAAAGCCGTGTGTACCTGAAGGCTGCAGGAGATGGAAAGGCGGAAGGGAGGATGTATAGCCAGGGGAAAAGGAGAGGTATCCCCCACCGTTATCCCAGACCCAGAAAACAGGAGGCAGAAGAAAAAAAAAAAAAACAGAAGCAGCTTTTACTATATTTACATCCAACAAAACTTCGCAAGGAACAATCCTCATTGCACAGTCAGGGCCCTGGGGGGTGACGCACTTGTCCCCAGGTGGAGAGGACAAGAAGGATTAGGACTTAGAGGGGGCATCAGTACTTCCTGAGGAGACCCTGGGACTCCTCCAGTTCCCACCTCTGGAAATTTAAGGTGCTACAAAGCACTGCACCGTAGGACCCCATTCCCCTTCTCTTTTTCACCATCCATAATAACTTCATACGCAAGGGGGCTGTGGCTCCAGAATAAATAACTTAAAATAAAATACAAATGCTAAGGTAGAAAGGCATGGAGAGCCTTGGACTCCTTCAGCAATTCTAGCGAAGGGGGGCCATCCTTGATGGGGAATGATGACCCTCCCTCCCATTCAAGGCAAAGGCTCAGTGGCTCTGTATCTTTCCAGTTGTTTTTTAAAACAAAAACTTATAAAATGACCGGGGGTAGAGCAGACCTGTGGGTAACTGGAGGGGAGCTCCTAGTATAGGATGGGGAGAAACAGAGCTGTGCCAAATGTCCCCAGGCCTCCTCCAATGTCAGCATGAGCGCGTTGGGCAGGTGGGAGACAGCGAACTGTGACTTTTGGTAATACTGGGTCCCCCTTCCCGCTGTCCCCACTTGGAGCCTATGGCTGGGGCATGTCTCCTGGCCCGTTTCCCAACTCCTCTATGAAAGGAACAGGGAAGCAGATGATCGCTAGAATCCTTTCTCCTCCACCTCCCCACTCCAGGCTGGAGGGGGAAGCTTCAGGGTCCCTAGCATTCCAGAAATGCTCCGAAACATTTTCGGCAATCAAGGGCCTTCGGGGTGGGCATCTGTGCCCGCCGCTGCCTCAGCTCCTCCTTGCCCATGCTGCTGGCCAGCTTGTTAAAGGCAGACTTGTACCGCTTATCGAAGTGCACTAGGGAAGAGGTGGAAGGCAGGTCAATACATAAGGATTCCAACCTCCCACACCGGGCCCCAGATCCCTAAACTCTTCAGCCCCCTGCCTGCACCCTCACCTGCTTTCATGTGGTCCTTGCCCAAAGCAGCTATCGTCAGGAAATAGATCTCACGGTAGATGCCCCTGAGTGGAGGCAGAAGGGCATGAGTGAGAGAAAGGGGATACAGAGTCTGGTACAGGCCAGCCAACTTCCAGATGGGAGCCCCCATACCTCTGCAGGTGCAGGCCTGTAGGAGGGGGCCCTAAAATTTCTAGCAGGAGCCCTATAGCCTTGTGCACCTCGTCAAGACCAACATAACGCAGCACCGACTCCAGCAAATGCAGGCTCAGGGATGGAGGTACGGGGCCTGGCCATGCCACCCGCTGGGGGATCTGGCCTGGGTGAAAGAAAGGAAGGCAAGCAGGATTATTGAGTCCTCTGGGTGTGGAACCCACCCCTTCCCACCCTAGGCCAAATACCAGACTCACTGTGGACCCTCCAGAGCACATAGAGAGGGGGGCAGCTATTGGGGTCAGGGGTCAGAACATCCCACAGCAGGCGCACCTGCACAGAGGCTGGGTCAGGCACTAGACAAGGAGATGGGGCCTGCAGGAGGCCAAGAAAAAGGAGACAGTGAGGCTCATGGAGGATAGGACATGGGCAGACAATGTTCCAAGACACACGGGGACATCACAGGACATAGCCAAAGAGAAGAGGGAAAGGAACTCTCACCCCCGGGAGAACACAGGCTCTCTGAGAGCAAGGACTGTGGTCTGTAATCTGCTGTATCCCTGTGCCTAAACACTGTGCCTGTGCTCAATAAATATTGGTAAAAGGAGGAGACAAACATTAATGAACCGGTCTGGGCATTACACAGGGTGTCTAACAACAGCCCTGGCGGGGGAACACTCATGCCATTTTACAGATGAGAAAACCCAGGCTCAGTAGTGAAGTGAAAGGGTGGGAAGGAGGACCAAGTACTCCCGACTCCAAAGCATGTGCTCCTTCTGCAGTACCAAGGACACCGAGGGCTGAGACAGAGCCGAGGGCTGAGGCAGACACTCGGGAACAGGGAACCACCGGAGGGCACTGACCTGGGGGGGTGGGGGACCATTGCAGGAGGCGAGCACCAGGCATGGCAAAATACTGGGCAGGCGCAGCCTCTGGAAATACCACAGGAGGTTCCAGAAGATGATGGGGTGGGCAGCAGGCAGCTCAGGCAAGGCCAGCACTTCACTGCCCTCGTTCTCTACCAGCGACTCCAGCTCCTTACGCAGCACCAGGGGGCTCAGGTATGCCCACGCCCCACCCTCGACTCGCTGGGAGGCACCCTGTTGGGCACAAACGGGGAGGGCAGGGGAGGGCATGTGCCATGCCCCATCCTCAGAGCCATGCTTCCACGTGTCCAACAGCTTCTGGGATGCCCCTTGGCCTCAATGCCCATCTCTGGACAGGATCACCGGGGGCCCCCCACAGGGCAACACGCACCCATTCCTCAAGCCCCTTTGGCCCAGCCCTTACCCCCATGTGCCCGTTGCAGAGCTGGGGCTCATCCAGGGCAAGGCAGAGCCTGCGGTCACTGAGCACAGGGCCTGGGCCCCCTGGGACAGGAGCATCTTTGCTGCCGCTGGCACCAGCAGGGGCAGGCTTGGGGCTGGGGGCACTGCAGGGGAACAGCAGGAGGGTTCAGCACTTGGGCCTCCACCTCCCTCTCCCACCCGAAGCATCTGCCCTGCTTTGGCCACCTGGGTCGGGAATCAACAGTCTGGACACTGAGCAGGGGCACGAAGGGGCAAGCGCAGAAGGGGCAGGTGGTGTTGAGGTTGGAGTCGTCAGGTGCCCAGCCGGCCATAATCTCCTCATCGTATACCAGCGAGTCACAGGCACGGCACAGGGAGCAGCTGGACAGCAGAATCTGCAGGCAAGAAGACCCCAGGAAGCAAGCGCTGCTTGGCCTGAGGCTCCTTCCCCAGCCCCCCCCACCTCCGCATCCCAGCCCAGCCCCTGCCTTGACAGAGGGTGTGTGTGTGTGTGTGTGTGTGTGTGTGTGTGTGTGTGTGTGTGTGTTTGCGTGCGCGCGCGTGTCCCAGCACACCCGTGTGGGGGGTTATCCTCACTTCCAGGGAAGGTGGCTGGGAGGTCCCGGGGGTTTCGGTGAGGCGCTCTGAGGAACGGCGAAGGCTCAGGCTGCTGACAGAAGATTCTGAGAGGTCCCACTCACTGCCCAGAGAGGCTGAGCTCTACCACACGAGAAAGCATGGTCAGCCAGCCCCTGCCCCTCTTCGCCCAGGACGCTGACTCCCACCACCCCTCAGGGCCCTCTCGGGCTCTGTCCCATTAGCAGCCCCTCCCCAGCAGCCTCTGGGTGCGTAAGTGTCTACCTTCCCCTCGCTGGCTACCTCAGAGGCAGTGGATCCAGGGCGCTCCCGGGGGTGCAGAAGGCCATCCATGGGGCTGCGGTGGGCTGGGGGAGGCAGGTCGGGGGGCAGCTCAGGTGGGGGAATGCGAGAGACAGAGGAGCGGCGGCGGGAAGGAGTGAGCAGCTGTTGGAGGCGGGCACCCAGCCCTCGCCGGGGGGTGCTGCTCTCATCCTGATGCCCACTAGCCTTGGGCACACGCTCACTTAGCCCTTCCACGACTTCAGTGGACTGGGTACTCAGGGCGGAGCCCGAGTCCCCTGGGCTGCCTCCAGCTGCCAGGTCCTCCCCAGGCAGGCTCAGGTCTGAGAGGCTTCCATCATGCCAGGGCACAGGTGATGCCCGGGACTCCAGTACCCCCAAGGCCTCCATCACTGCAGGGCAGAGAAGAGTCAGGGAAGACGCAGCCCAGGCCCTCCTCCAGAGACTGAGTAAACACAGTTTCTGGCTGCACAAACTCTGGCACCACAACCCCTATCGTGACGGCATTCTGGGCAAGATTCCCTGAGTCTGCAGTCCCCACCACGGAGGGCCACCCCTCCATCCTGGCCCTAGACTTCCTCTCTCACTGGCAAGTGGTTAGCAAAGCTGACTGGGGTGTTCGTCAGTCAAGGGCACTCACTGTGGGCCACGCCAGCCTCCACCGTGGGTTGTGCCTCTCGGGCACTGCCCAGGCTGCCACTCTTCAACAGGCGCCCCTTGGGTGAGGCCAGGTCCCGCAGGCTGCGCCCAGCCCAAGTAGTCTGGCGCTGAAGGGGGCGGGTAGGGGAGGGGCGCTCCAGGCAGGGCTCTGTAAGACACAGGGAGGGCTGAAAGGCAGCCAGGTCGACACCCAGCCTTCTATTCCAAAACAGAACTCCTTGCACAGACCCGGGTTCGGAAGGTTCTTTGTAGAACTTCATCTCTTTTGTTACCAGCCAAGTGTAGTTTACCCATCCCCAGAACACCCAGTGCCAAACAACGGGCCAGTCCCAGCTCTCCCTGCCTGAGCCCCAAGCCCGTGTCTCCAACCCCTGCCTACCTGTCTGGGAGCTGCCTGCCTCCTGTGCTGCCGCCTGCTGCTGCTGCTGCTGCTGCTGCTGCTGCTGCTGCTGCTGCTGCCACCGTTCCTTCAAGGGCTGGCGGAACTGAGCAGCCCCCAGGACAATGTTCCGAAGCTTGGCCCAGCGCAGGCGCCCACCAGGTGTACCAGATGGCCACTTACTCTCCAGCACAGCCTGCCAAGCACAGTGCCCATCAAGATGGCCTACTTTCACACTGATCCCAGCCTGACACCTACTGCCTGTCCTGCATCCCAGGGACCGCCTTCCCCTCCAGGCGTGCCGCCCGGGACTGTTCTGCCAATGGCTCAACCAACCGGGAGAGGCAGTTGGCAGCGGCCACTACTGACAGGGGGGTCGTAGAGGAAGCCAGAAGCAGGGAGACAGTTTATTTCCAGACTCTGTTACTTCTAAACTATATGGCTTTGAAGAAATCATTTCACTCTTTGGTCATTAGTTTTCTCATCTAAAAAAACAGGAGGCAGTTTAGTGTCATGGTCAAGGGCCTGAATTCAGGAGACATCAATATGCTTGTGTTCATATCCCACTTCCCTAACTTACTCACTGTGGGACCTTAGACAAGTTACTAACTCGGCAACCTCATTACCTCGTCTGTAAGATGGCGATAATAATCCTTCCACCTCTTGGGACTATGGTGGAGATAAAATGATGTAAATCAGCGGTTCTCAACCTGTGGGTCGCGACCCCTTTGGCGGTCGAACGACCCTTTCACAGGGGTCGCCTAAGACCATCCTGCATATCAGATATTTACATGACGATTCATCACAGTAGCAACATGACAGTTATGAAGTAGCAACGAAAATAATGTTATGGTTGGGTCATAATATGAGGAACTGTATTTAAAGGGCCAGAAGGTTGAGAACCGCTGATGTCAATGTATCGCGGCACACCGGCTAACACTCAGCTTTAATTGGGTGGTAGCAGTACCTGCCTACCCTTGTCAGGGCTGTTGTGAATATCAAAGCAGCCAAGCATGCGAAAACCCAACGTAGGTGCTAAGACCCTACAGGAGCACATGGACAGCAAAGCTTACAGGACCTAGCTGGACTGTATGGGCCCAATCTCCAAGGAGAGGGGAGGGAAGCAGGTGCCAGGGAGCAGCCTCCTCCCCATGCACACACCTGGCACATGCCACTGTCCCACCGTAGCCCCAAACTTGGTACCTTGTTGTAGTAGCCGTAAGTGATCGTGTTGGGCACAATGCCTGCCTGCCGCATCTCCAGCATGACCCGCACAGACAGCACAGGCTGCCCATAGTGCGAGCACAGCTGCATCAGCACCCGGTAACACACCTGGGCCAGGGGAGGTACAGGATGAGGCGACTCACTCCCACCCCAAACCCTGAAGTCTCAGCAAGCACCTCTTCCAGCCTCCCCGGTTCTCACAGACTTCCCTGGCCCCTGGCAGCTCCCGGGGCTTCCTGAGAGCTGCCCACTGTTCCAGCTGAGCCGCCACCCTCCCGTTCCTGGTCATGCTCATTCATTCAGTGAATCTTACGAAGCACCCGGCAACTCCTCCAGGGCTTGTGCCAATGCCCCCCTTCTGCATTCCCAGCTCTCCAGTGAATCTCATCGTACCCAGGACGGCACAAGCACGCCTGGGACTGGGCACGGGCACCCACCTCATCGGGCAGCACCACCTTGTGGTGCTCCATCTGGCGCAGCACGTGGTAGGCCGTGTGCAGTGCCTGCACCCGGGAGGGCGCTGACTGCACGTAGGCAGGCAGACACAGGAACCAGAGCCCGTAGCAGTGCCCCAGCAGGCACCGGGCCCACAGCTCAGGCACCGCCGCAGACTTCTGCGCCATCCGCTGTGCGACCTTCATCTCCTAGATGGGGTAGGGGACAACGGCAGGGCAGGGCAGGTCTTAACATGCTGTGGGAGAAGCAGCCCCCTCCCTGAGGAAGGGGCTGTGATTGGAGGAGGGAGGGGGGCTGCTGCACACACAGGCTTCAGCCCCCAGAGCCCTGGGCAGAGGGGCCAAGCCCCTGAGGATGGGCAGATGCCCTGGAAGAGGCAACACACCCCCGGTTCCCAGAGTGCTCAGAAGATGAAGACGGTAACAACACCAAATGTTTTCTGGGCCAGGCACACGTAACCCTCCTGACAACCTGACGGCATAGGTACTATTATGCCCATTTTACGGATGAAGACGCTGAAGCGACAGCCCTTGGCTGAGCCTGAGCCCTTGCCTCTGAGGGGCACCTGCTGGTTACCTGTTTGGTACGGCGAGGAGCAGGACTGCTCGGGGCACTCCGGGCCGGGCCGGGCACAGGCAGAGCCCCAGTTTGCTCCTGGGGAGATTCAAACAGCTCAGCCCGTAGCTCTGGAAATCCATCGTAGCTGGAGGGGCAGAGAGGCAACGTCGGGGCAGTCAGCACTCAGCTAGCCCGTGTGGCCTTGGAACCGGCGAGGGCGCCAGGGGCGCTCACCAGTACTGGGGAGTGGGTTCGCTGCCCTCGGGCACCGGGGGCTCCTCGGGAGGCGTGATGAAGACAGTGAGCTCACTTCCCGACAGCTCCTCCAGCTCCACCAAGGGCGTCGCCTCGGGCTTCTCCTGCTCTGGGTGGACCTGGGACAGGACGGTAAGAGAGTGAGCATCAAGGGCGTGTGGAGCAGAGCCGGCGTGTCCGGAAGGTGGCAGGTGGCGTCGCCCAGGAAAGCACACCCCGGGGGAAGGAGCAAGTGCGCTGAGACCTCACCGAGGTCCTGAGATACAGCGGGGGGGGGGGGGGGGGGGATGGCGTCAGGAATGGAAAGATGGGGTACATATAAGCCACCATGTGTGGTGACACGGGCTCTGCACTGAGTAACTCCAGGGGCGCCATCACCGTCACAGACAAGATACAGAGCTGTGTGTATGGTGGTCCTGGGGTAACAGAGACAGCCAGGAGGACAGCAGAGGGCAATGGGCACGAAGAGAAGGGACAGTGCTCAAAACCTTATCAACGCAAGAGTCAAAGAATTCGAGGGCAGCGTGCCGGGCAGAGCCAAAGGAGCATTCCTCGATGAACTGCGAGAACATCTGCGTGTGCAGCAGCTGCGAGTACAGCTTGTGGCTGGAGCGTTCCCGGGACTTGAGGAAACCTGAGGGCATGAGAACGGGGCGGGGGGCGGGGGGGGAGATTACCAGGCTTCCTACCGCGGCCACGCCCCTCGTCAGCCCCTCTCCTGGTCCCCTGCCCAGCGAAGCTGCCATCTCTTTGGCCCCTCTGACACTACCCCACACTCCAAGCGGACTGGTTCAGCTCCCCAGCACCATGGCCCCTTTTGTCTGTCTGTACTCCCTCCCTCTCTCTGGGGCTTCCCCAAAGCAGTGTCCCTGAAGAGAGATCTGCCCATGGGGGCGGCTCACCCCAAAAACAAGGCCCCAGAGGGCAGGGCCACAGCCGGTTCCGCTTTGTGCCCTTACTCCCTCCAAGCCCAAAAGAGTGTACGGCTCAAAGCTGGTGCCCATAAAGATGTCTGCTGAGCCCTGGCCGGTTTGGCTCAGCGGATAGAGCGTCGGCCTGCGGACTCAAGGGTCCCAGGTTCGATTCCGGCCAAGGCCATGTACCTTGGTTGCGGGCACATCCCCAGTAGGGGGCGTGCAGGAGGCAGCTGATCTATATTTCTCTCTCATGGATGTTTCCAACTCTCTATCCCTCTCTCTTCCTCTCTGTAAAAAATCAATAAAATATATCTTTTTAAAAAATGTCTGCTGAGTGAAGGAACAAGCCACTGAGTGGTCCCCAGTCCCCCAGCTTCCCGTGATGCCCTTCCCAAGCTCTTTACCCTGCAGGTAGAAGAGGTTGTCGACATCGCGCGCCCCCTCAGAGGGCGCCTTGGTGAGTGGACGCAGGAAGTCCCGGTAGCCCTTGAGCAGGCAGGCCATGAAGCGGAGAAAGGCCCCCTGGACTTCGCGCTCCAGCCGGTCCCGGCGGCCACACACGGCCTCGTAGTCTGTCAGCAGGAACTCCAGGGATGCCTCCTCCTCGGGCCCGGTGTATGCTGGGGACCAGGGTGGCCGGAGACTGAGAGCCAGCCCCTGAAGGGCCAGTCCCAACCCTGCTCGGCACGCAGGTCTCCACCACGGCCTGGCCACCGCCAGCTGTTAAATGACTTTGCACCAATATTGACTGAAGAGTTACCCCGAGGCAAGTTTCAAGCCTCCCCGATGACCAGCTCGTCCTTCTCAATACATTCAGGCACACTAATATTATATATTCCTCCCTCCTGCTTATATTTCCCTCACTTCCACCCAATGAAATCCTAGCTCCTCTAACCTCCTCAGGTAAGGTCTGGCTCTCCACAGGCCTCCCCAAACTGGGGGTTTAAGGTCAATGACAGTTTCCAGCCTCCCCCCGCCAGGCTTCTCACTCTGATCCAGCTGCTGATGCAGGGTTGTCAGTGTAGCCAGCAGAACCTTGTAGGGTCTGCGGGGCAGGGTCCGCGGGGTGAGGGGCTTCTTCTCCTCCGTCCTATGAGAGAATCAGAAGGAAGAAAAGGCCATGGGGCTCGCTGCCAGCCCCCCCGGTTTTTGCCTGAGGCTCCTTTTACATATCGGTGGCACGCCATACACCTGCCCGCATGCTCCTCCCCGCAGCCCCTGGACGAGACCGGCCATCTTACTGGAAGAGGGTGTTGGTGTCCAGATCAACACAGATGACATCAGAAGGTGGGTCGTGCAGATCGAAGTAGCTGGAGTGGATGCCCACAATGAAGGGCACGGGGGCGCTCAGCACGTCAGCCAGCGCCAGCGGGCACAGGGGAATGTAGGGGCACTGCCAGTGCAGCGGGAAGATCATCTGAAGCACCAGGGAGTGAGGAGCAGTGAGCAGGGGGGTAGGGGTGGGGGGGTGGGGCAGTGGTGAGGGCGGGAGGGTCACTGGCTTTTGGGGGGGGCCTGTTGAGAAACTTGAAGGTGGGCTCTGAAGAAAAGCCCCTGATGGAAGCTGTATGCCCCTGCAGACTGTGCCAAAGGAGAAGACTGAGGAGCCCTCCCCAGGGAAGAGTCCGGGACGGGGTGGGGTCACCTGAAAGAACACCCTGGGGAAGGGAGGGCACTCACAGAGACGAGGGCCTCACAGACGCTGGTGAGCAGGTCCGGCCGCAGCGAGTGGACTAGGAGTTTGTGCTCTGTGAGCACAGCCAGCAGCAACGTGACGGCCAGCTCAGGGCCCAGGTTCTGCAGCAGCTGCAGGAAGCTGGCACCACTGTGGGTCACACCAAAGTCGGGGGGCAAGTCACCAGGAGGCCCTGGAGACCCTTTCCTAGTCCCTGGGCACCGACACCGCCTGGGCCCAGCCTGCACAGACCTCAACAGCTGTGCCCACCTGCCTGGCACCTACCATGTCCTTGGTCCTCAACCCTCTCCCCCAACTTGGGCACATACCTGAGGGGCAGGGGTGAGGATACAGGCTGGCAGAGGAGCAGGTTGTCGTAGGGAGACATCTGGGAGGCAGAAGAGCCATGGGTCAGGATAACGGAGGCTGGCCCCTGCCAGGTGCCCACCTCCCGCCCAGCCCCAGCCCGGCCTCAGCCCTCACCTGCACCAGGATGCGGGGTCTCTGTGGGGAAGGGAAGGGGACGTTGTGAATGAAGTGGGAGATGTGCCTGGGGAAAGAGGTGTGCGGGTCAGAGACGGATTCCCCAGTCTACCTGTATCCTACCATCACATTCACTCTCCTCAGCCACCTGGCCCCAGAACTTTATTCCTCCCTGACCTCGCCTTGAGCCTGCGTCAGCCATCAGAGCAGCCAATATACAGGGTGTCCCCCCAAAATGTACACACACTTTAACAGCTGATGGCTCCGTTTTGAAATTAAATGTATTTTAATGAGCACTGCCTTTTATAATGATTCGAAGTGTGTGTATACCTGTTTGGGACACCCTATGTATAGAATCCAGGCAAGCCCCTTAGCTAGCAAGTGTAGACTGGACTTCAGCCCCCTCTCCCCCTTAGCCAGTGGCACTTTGGCAATGTATACAACCACACAGGACAGCCCTGTCCCCCACTTCTCTGCCCACCTCCCGCACACACACCCCCAGTCCGCTCCATCCTAATCTCTTCCATCTCTCCTGGCCTCCTGATCCCCTCAGACTCCCTCCCAGGGTCAGGGGAGCCATGCTCACGCTTCCAAGGGCAGGCGGTGGGGGCCTGAGACGGAGTAGCGGTAAAGGAAGGTGAGGAAGGCGCGGAAGGCAGAGAAGGCAGGCCAGCGGGACAGCACGGCGATGGCGCGCCGGCTGCGCACCGCGCGGCCCCCAAGCGGCCGGCCTCGCTCCACCGCGCTCAGCAGGCCCAGGGCCCGTGACTGCCGCTCCGACAGCCTGGCCCTCGGGAACGCCTCGTAGAACTGCAGGGCCGCACCGTACACCTGGCGGGGCCAGAGGGGCAGTCAGATGGGCCCTGCGCGGCCCAGACCCCCTCCCCCACTCCACACACCCACCTTATTACCAGCTGCACCCGTCAACACGAAGGTGGAGAAGACAGGCACCGGGTACTTGGTCTCGGCCGGCCAGCACTCGATAGTGGCCCCCATGGGTAGGCAGAAGACGGGCACCGACTCGGGCAGCGGAAATGTCTCATTGTCCTCCTCTGGGTAGCGGCCCAGCAGCTCTGCACCCAGGACGGGGGGGGGGGGTCACCCAAAAGGAGGGTATATCAGGCTCCAGGGGAAGGAACCGGGGGGATCCCAGGGAAGGGCCAAATGGTGAAGGGGAGTTCCAGGCACAATGAAAGTGACAGCCAAGAGGCGCCAGGGCAGAGGGACATGGAGGGCCAAGGGGTTAGAGAGGGGCTACAGGGCAACTCACCTGCCTCATACACAAGCGTGTTGGCCTTGGCCAGGCCCACCTTGTAGCACAGGTACACTGCTGGGCCCCACTGCCCAAGAAACAGCAAGAGACAAGCAGATACACAGGTTTCTGGGGTCCACTTCCTCCACCACCCCTAAGCGGTCTTTCGTCTTTAGAATTCCCACTAATCCCGGTCCCCCAAGACCAGAGTCCACCCTGGGCCCACGCCTGCCATGAGAGGCCTTAGGCTGCGCATGCCCTTGGCGCCCAGTGTCCACACCCCCATGCTGAGGGGGGGGACAGGTTTCAGCCCTGGGCCCGAGCCCCACTCACCATGCCCGGGTTGAGGTTGCGGGGCAGCCGGCAGTAAGTATGAGGAGTGCCCTCACCCTTGCTGGGCAGCACCAGGCAGAGGTCAGTGATGCCCAAGGCATGCAGCCCTGCCCCCTCTGCTGCCCGCCGGTAAGTGAGGTAGGTGCGGGGGTGCCCAGGGCCTGCAGGGGCCAGGTTGGCGGAGTGGCTGTAGGGTGTCGTGTCTAGTACTTGGAAACCAGGCTTGGGACGTTCCTTCCCCTCATACAACACCCTTGGCACAGAGAACAGAGAGAGATGTCGAGCAGGGGCAGAGGAGAAAGACCCCGTCCTGCCAGATCCGCCTACGCAGGCCTACCTATCTGCTGTGCACCCTCAGCCTCACGAACTGCGACCCCAGGGCTCACTTACTGCTGACCTCTGCCCCCAAGAATCCCATGCCCCTCTTCTGCCCTTGTCTCTACTTCTCCATCAGCAGCAACCCCTCCAGCTTCCCATGGCTCTCCTAGTCATTAATAAATGCTATGAAAAAAGTTACCATTTACGGCCTCTGTGCTAGTCCCTTCCATGGATGATCTCATTTAATCTTCCCCACCACCTTATGAGGAGGTACAATTTCCCCCACTTTATCCACCAGGAAACAGGCCCAGAGGGGCTCAAACCCTGCCCAACATCCCACAGCTGGCAAGTAGCAACATGACTACAAGAACCCAGATCGGTGTGAGGATTAAGTGAATAAACACTCAGTCCCTTCTCTCCGGCCCCTAGCCAGCCCACTGTCCTCCCGTTCCCATCGCCTATCCCTCATCCCATACCCCTGCGTCTCCCGGCCTCACCCCACAGCCCCTCCCAGCCTCCCCTGGTGCCAGCACGGGGAGGGGCACACACCCGAGCTCCACGAGGGGCGGCTTGTCACGGCCCCTGCGGTAGCAGATGACAGGCTGAGTTCCACTCAGGAGCCCAGCACTGAGTTCCAAGGGGTGGCCCCCCACGGAGGCCTGGATGCAGGTGTAGCCCTGGGGCACCTCCTCGCCCAGCGCCCGAGCGATGACTGCCACGTCGGTGATGGGCTCAGCCGGCCGGGGCGGGCGCAGGGGCCCACTGGGCTCAGGAACCCGGGTCTCCTCGGGAATGGGTGCTCCGCTCCCCGCAAGCCCGGCGATCACGAAGTAATCCACCAGCCGGGGGGGCCGCTCCTCGGCCATGGCCCCCCCCTCACTCACTGCATCTGCAATGGTCAAGGCAGGCTGGTGTTGCCATGGCAACCAGGGTGCCCCCCCCCTCCCCCTTGCTTCCCTCCTCTTCCTAGTCCCTCCAAGGAAAGGCAGGATCAGCGGCCAGCCAATCCTGAACTCTCCCGCCTATGACATCACCAGGCCTTCAGAGCCCTGCCACAGCTTCTTAAAGAGACCAGGACCCTCTCTTATGGTCCTAGCCCTCTCCCTGAAGGACCCAAACTCCACTCCACCACACACCTGTTCCCTTTTAAAGCCCCCTCCCCTCCTCACCCCCCACCCACACAGAGTTATAGTAGGTCCGTCTTTCCTGCAGTGGCCTGCAATGACATCATTAATTTTGGCCATGACATCATGCCAACCTTACAGGTTTTTTAAGGGTTTTTGAACTTTTCAACTCTAGTTATGACATCCTAAGAACTACACGAGCCAGTTAATGTTCTTAAAGAACCCACCTCTAGATTTTGGGAGCACCCAAGTGTCCACAAAACCCAAGCTTTAGTGTCCTTTCACCAGACTCAACTGTCCTTTTTTCTCACCTAATTCCACTAAACCAGCGGTTCTCAACCTGTGGGTCGCGACCCCTTTGGGGGTCCAACGACCCTTTCACAGGGGTCGCCTAAGACCATCCTGCATATCAGATATTTACATGACGATTCATCACAGTAGCAACATGACAGTGATGAAGTAGCAACGAAAATAATTTTATGGTTGGGTCACAACATGAGGAACTGTATTTAAAGGGCCAGAAGGTTGAGAACCACTGCAACTGACAAAAAAACCAACAACCAACAACCAAAACAACAGTGCCCGCCCACCTCCAGGGTCCTCGGGTCATCCCGTGAGGACAAAGGCGGCTGTGGGAAACAGTCCCGGCCACCCCATGTCCTCCTCCAGGGAGCCCCGCGATAGGCCCACAACAGGTCCTCAGTCACTGAGTTCTCACCTGCCTCCATGGCCAACCCGAGAGTGGGAGCCTAAGGGCCCTGGGGAGCCCCAGGTGCAGAAGCTAGGAAAGAGCTTGATGGGTGGCGTGCAGCGGAGGACAGGAGGAACGGGGGCGCTTCAGAGGGGAAGGGAGGTGACTTCCTGGAACAGTGGAGGGGAAGCTGTAGCTCAGCCCAGCTCAGCGGAAGTCAGCCTATGGGTGTGTGTTGGGGGGCGGGGGGTACCATTGAAGGCGCCAACGCAGCATCATGCCAAGTGTAACCTCAGACGAAAGGACCCCAGTTCAGCATGGCCCCAGGATGGACAGTCCTACTTAACCTCAGAGAACTTCAAGGAGCAAGGGGATCTCAGAAGCCAGGTTGGCCTTCTCCTCAGTATGGCTTCTGGACTCACACACACCTCCAGCTAAATTTAGCCTCCATGTCTGGAAGGTGAAGCCAGGAGTCAGCGTCAGCCTCCTAATTTAGCTCTGGGGCACAACCGCATCCCTCACCCTCTGCAGGCGAAAGGGCGCCCTATGCCCCAGGCAGCAGGCAGGAGCCCTTAGTGGGCCGAGTGGGTGGCCCCGACCCGCAGGACCTGCTCACCAGAGCCTCCGTCACCCAGCCAGGGAGACACCCTGCACAAGGCAGCCCTTGCTGCCTGGGGAAGGCGAGGGGCGCGGGCACCACTCGGGGTCCCCACGCCCACAAACCAGGCGATGGGGAGGTCGGGCCGGGGCGGCGGGCGGGCGCGTGGAGCAGGAGACTGCCTACCGAGGAAGGGCCGGGGCACCGGGGACCGGGGCAGGTGCGCCAGTCGCGGGGGACATGACAGCAGCAGCGCCGCGTGACCTGAGCCAGAGGGAGGGGTGCCCTGGCTGAGGACCCGCAGGAGCAAGGGGGTGCAGGGCACCGGGCGCAGCTAGCGAACTCCCCTCCACTTTCACTTCCCCAGGAGAGAGGAACCGGAACCAGATGTGCCACGCCAGAGAACAGCTGGGGGACCTCCTCCCGCCCGGCACCCCCTCCCTTCCTTCCCCGCCCGCCACCCCGCCCGGTCCGGCCCCTACCTGCCTGCCCTGCGACTCCCTGGCCGGCCGGCCCGCTGCGGGCGGCAGGGAGAGTGGGCTGGCGGGCCGGCGGGCGGGCGGTGGACGGTGCGCTACCCGGCCCCGGACATGGCGCACCGACTTGGGCGCCACTCCCTCCCGGGAGGCCAGGGAAGGAAGGAGAGGCAGCCGAGGGCGCCGGGGCGCTGGGCGCGGTGGAGGGAGATCCCGGCGGTGCCTACGTTCCCCGTGCGCTGCGCCACGCAGGGACTGTGCTGCCCTGCAGCTCACTTGGGCGTGCGCTCCTCCGGGCTCCCGCTGGCTGGAGGCGGGGTGCTCCTCCGAGTGTCCCGCTTTCTCCGCTCCCCCTCACCCCCACGGGGACTGTGGGCGCAGCTGCTCCCCCCACGCCCTCCCGGGCCTGTGGCCGTGACCCTGGCGGCGCCTGCCCAGCGCCTGCCCAGCGCCCGCCCAGCGCCCATCCAGCGCCCAGCAGCCTGCAGTGCGACCCCTGGCGGCTGGGAGGGCCCCTTGCACCCAAGCGGCTTCTCACCACTCACAGGATGCTGCAGGACACTAATGGGGTGGCCGCTGAAGTCCAAGGTGATCCTAGTCACATATGCAATGCAGGCCTTGGGGAGGGCCCTGAAGGTCTAGGCAGCAACACCCAGGTGGCTCCCCCTACTTCCAGGTTTAGGGCACATTGTAGTCCCTTCCCGCCTAAGCCAGAGCTCTCAGTTCTCTTTTCTGAAAGTGACAAAAGCTTTGGAAAGAGGAAGAGGAAAGACCAGGAATGTAGGGTGTGAAAAGAGTAGCAGAGGTGTGGGTAACTGAGGAGGGACATGACCCTTCTGACTTTGCTGGAAGTGGAAGAGAAGAGGGGAGAGACTATGATGGTTAGAGGGCTAGCAGCAACCCAAGCCAGAGAGGAACTCTCTTAGAACATAGCACTCCAGCATCTGGAGAACGAGTGAAGTATGGCCAGGGTGAATTCATGCCTAGTGAGGGGGCAGAAACGAGACCTCAGAGCTTCCCCCTAGGAGCATGGGTTCAGAGGCCGGCCAGGTACTGCTTGTCTAATTTCTTCTAGGCTTAAAGGGCCATAAAGAAGGGGGAGCCGCAGAACCGGTTTGGCTCAGTGGCTAGAGCGTCGGCCTGCGGACTGAAGGGTCCCAGGTTCGACTCCGATCAAGGACATGTACCTTGGTTGCGGGCACATCCCCAGTGGGGGGTGTGCAGGAGGCAGCTGATCGATGTTTCTCTCTCATCGACGTTTCTCTCTATCCCTCTCCCTTCTTCTCTGTATATTAAAAAAAAATAAAAGAAAAAAAAAATAAAAGAAGGGGGAGCCAACCCAAGACCTACATGGTGTCAGGATTTAAATCCTCTCTCCTAGGTAACATTAGCGCTGAGGCCAGCTACTCCGGAAGAAAGCTGGGATCCTGCAATCAGACACATCAGACCTCTGGTTCAGCTTGCAGTTGCTTCCCACTTCTACTCACTGCCAGGTCACAGGCCAGAGGAAGAGGAGTAACTCACCTGGCCAGCCAGAACTCATCCCAATGCTGCAGCAGGGCTCTGAACAGATGGAGGCACCTGTGCTGCCAGGGAAGCCGAAATCCAGCGTGAACTCCCATGTCCAATGCTAGGTACAAGTTCTGATGCTGGCCCCGCTGGCGTGGCTCAGTGGCTGAGCACTGACCTATGGACCAGGTCATGGTTCTATTCCTGGTCAGGGTACATGCCCTGGTTGCAGGCTCGAACCTCAATAGGGCGTGTGCAGGAGGCAGCTGGTCAGTGATTCTCTCATCATTGATGTTTCTCTCTCTCCCTCTCTGAAATCAATAAAAATATATATTTTAAAAAAAAACCAAAAAACAACAAACACCCTAACCAGTTTGGCTCAGTGGATAGAGCGTCGGCCTGTAGACTGAAGGGTCCCAGGTTCAATTCCGGTCAAGGGCATGTACCTTGGTTGCAGGCACATCCCAGTAGGAGGTGTGTAGGAGGCAGCTGATAGATGTTTCTCTCTCATCGATGTTTCAAACTCTCTATCCCTCTCCCTTCCTCTCTGTAAAAAATCAATAAAATATATTTAAAAAAAACAAAAACAAACAAAAAAAACCAACAAATTCTGACACTGGGGGGTGGGTCTCGAGGGTGGAGGCCTTCCACAAACCACAATGGAGCTCAGATGTAAAAAGCATAACAGATGGCCCAGCCCTGGCCGATAGACAGTGGTTAGAAGGTCTTGGATTCAATTTCCGGTCAAGGGCTCATGGTTGCAAGTCCAATCCTCGGTCCGTCAGGGTGTATGCAGGAGGCAACCGATCAATGTGTTGCTCTCATATCCATGTTTCTCTCGCTCTCTCTCCTTTCCCTCCCTCCCTTTCTCTCTCTCTAAAAATCAATGGAAAAAATATTCTCGGGGGAGGATTAACAACAACAAAAAAGCACAACAGGTGAAAGGGTCAGTACCCCAGGGACTCCCTAGTTTCCCAGCCACATCCCAAACAGTAGACAAACACATCAAGGGTTTGATATGATTTTTTTATTAACATATAATATATTTAATAAAAAATAATATCCACTCTGGCTCTCTCCTCCATTGCAAGGGGAAGAGTGGTGAGGAGGGGCTGGCACTGCCCACCCCTGGGCATCCAGAACTAGCCTTGCCTCTGGGGCTCCCTCTACCCCCTGCTTTCCAACAGGCTCTGACCTCCAGACGACGGTTCAAAGTTACAAGTGCTTCAGACCCTCCCTGAGCTCCCCCAGGCCTACCCCTGTGTACAATTCAGGGGCCACCTGGATAAACCCCTTGCTTTTCCTCATTCTTGGGATCCCTCATTCATTTAGAAAGAGGATCTGGGGGCAGAGAGTCAAGTCTCTACTGGCCAGGGGGAAGGGAGGAAAGGGACAGTGATGGGGAACAGGGCCAGTCAGAGGGAGGATGGTGCGTCCCCTCACTGTAGCCTGTCACTGCGGAATGAATCCTCCACCGCAGGATCAGGCAGCAGGGCACAGGGGTCGCTCAGCATGTTGAGGCCTTCCAGGCCCAGTGGCTCCATGCGCAGTTCCTCCTCCAGCCCCAGCCCTAACTCCAACCCAGCTGCTGACACCTCGAAGCCAGGCACCCCAGAGAGGGCCGCTGCGATCTCCTTCGAGAAACCCGGGGAGGAGTCTCCTGTGTGGGCAAAAGAAATGGGTGAGGACCCCCTAATCCCTACTGTGCCATCCCCCACGACCACCCACACCTCTCACCTGTGAGGATGATGTTGGGCCCTGAGCCATGGCGGGAACAATGGGTCAGGTTCTGGTGGTTGAGGGCATGGGGGTCCTGGAAGCCACTCACTGAACCTTCACCCCCTAAAAATCCAGAACCTTCAGAAAAGCCAGTGGGATCCAGCGCCAGGCTGGATGATGAACTCTCCATGCTGAACTGCTCCAGCTATGGATACAAAGACAAACCCTGAGGGAGTGGGTCTCAGAACAGGGGTACCTGCCTGCCACTGCTTAGCCCTGCTAATACATCCCCTTTCCCCAACAACCCCCCACCCCCACCCCCGAACAAAAGCAGAGACAGGAGATGGCAGCAAGCAGAGCGACAGAGGCGAGCACGGGCCCCAAGTAGCTGTGGGCACCGTACCTGCTGGGACAGAGCTTGTGCGTGCCAGGAAGAGAAGGGGTCAAAGCAGCAGTCATCAAAGAGCAAGCTGTGCAGAGATAGCTAAGGGGAAAGGGACGGGAAAGGGGTCAGATGCAGGACAGGAGGCCCCAGTCGGCAGTGTCATATTCCCTGGAGGGAGGGAAGATCTCCCCCACCTGGATCTCCAACTCATACAGCACCAATGATATCACTCTGACCCACTCCCATTCCCTCCCCTGCTTCGAAGCTAAGAACCTGGTACTCACATTCCCCAGGCTGAAATCACTCACTGGCCGGTGGTAAGACTGCTGCCCATGCCCACTGGAGCTGGGAGGGTACAGTGTCCCATAGTGTAGCTGCCTGCCTGGGGGCTGCCCACCTGAGGGCTGCACCAAGCAGGCCTGAGAGGGCAGCCCTGGTTGCTGTAGAGGCTTTGGGGTGGATGGCTGGACGGGCAGAACCAGACTTGAGTGGCTGTATGGGTATGAAGGCAGCCGCTGGTCAGTGGGCAGTTTACTGGTATCCAGGGGGACACCCTAGAGAAGCAAGGAAAAAGGGGGAAGCGTACCTTTCAGTGTGTCCCCAAGAGGAACTCTTAGGGCTTCCCACCCTTAGAAACTGCAACCATCCTCAACACAAACCTGACAACATCCCCATAGATATCCCCGGGATCAGGCGCAATTACGCAAAATGGCTGATCAGAATAAAAGCAATTGAGTGAGGCTAATATAAGAATAATTTTTAAACAGGTACAGAAGTAAACTATTCCTACACCTTGGTGCGTTAATGATTATTAGTAATCAAACACTTGTGACACTCCTAACAAGTGCCTGACAGCACAACAGTAAACTTGAGAACTGCCATTCTAAAGTCTTGAAAAGGCCAGAGGGAATGAGAGAGGAAGGAAGGAAGAAGGCAGGTTCACTCCAGGCTTTAAGAGAACACAGCCCTAAAAAAAAAAAAAAGAGAGAACACAGCCCTAGCTGGCCTGGGTCTCAGGCTTTCCTACAGAAGGGACCACAGCAGATGGAACACAGCACACACATTCCAGGGAAGGGGAATGGAGGAGGAGGAGAAAGTAGGGCAGAGGAGAGGGAAAGAGGAGCACTGGGGTGAAAGGAGAAGGGGTACAGAGAAAGTAAAAACAGAGAAGATGGGGAGGGCTGAGAATCTGAGCACCGAGGAAAGCCCGGAACTAAGAGTTTGTAGTTCTGGTCCCAACTCCTCCTAACGCGCTGTGTAAATTTGGGAGAGCCGTTTTCCCTCTGGCCCCCGTCTCCACAGCTATACAATGAAAGGACCAGGCTCCAAGGTCTGAGCCTCTCTGAGTTTATGGAATCTAGAAAAGGAAGAAGGGAGATGGCGGAAGGGATGAAACAGGATGGAGACATGAGAAAAAAAGACAGACAAGAAAAGCAGGACAGGAACAGAAAAGGGAAAAAGGGAACGGATAGGCCACCATCTGTGAAGCCTGCGGCGGGGTCAGGCATGGTGCCGAGCACTTCACGTGCGTGATTTCCTTTGACTCGTACAGTCTCATCCTTGTTCTATCGATGAGAAGGCTGACACTCGTAGAAATTAAACAACTGTCCAAGGAGACTACTAGTTAGAGCAGGATTTGAATCAGAAAGCTTAACCCCAAGGTTGGCACTCTTAAGCCAAGAGGAGACAAGATAGGTAAAAGATAGGGCTGGTAGCCCAGCCAGCGTGGCTCAGTGGTTGAGTGTGGACCTGTGATCCAGGAGGTCAGGTTCGATTCCTGGTAGGGGCACAGGCACAGGTTGCAGGCTCAATCCCCAGTGGGAGGTGTGTGGGAGGCAGCTGATCAATGATGCTCTCTCATCGTTGATGTTTCTATCTCTCTCCCTCTCCCTTCCTCTCTGAAATCAATAAAAATATATATATTTTAAAAAGGTGGGGCAGGTAGAGGATAGAGGAATTGAAGGGGATGGATGAGACAAGGAGTACGGGAAGTAAGGAGAAAAGGTTTTTCAGGAAAGGGGGGTGCGAGGGAAAGAACTCAGCAGGAAAGTAGAAGGGGAAGGGAGACAGACATGTAGGAAAGGCAGCCACGCATACCTGAGTGATGGAAGACAAGGTGGGTGACATTGTTGGCGAAAACTGTTTGGGCATCTGCTGTTGGGACCTTCTGGCGTCGGCTGGGCCCGCGGGCAAACTCAGGGGGCTGAGGGGTACACGGCGGTGGCGGGGGGAGGCCCCAGGGGTAGACGCTGGGTAAGGGGGGGTACCCAGCACAGGAGGTGAAGCAGAGGAGGAGGAACAGGAGGAGGAGAGGGCTGGGGCACTGAGTGAGGGGTGACCCAGGGAGGTGGTGGGCAGTGCATGGCGGGCCAAGGAGGAGGCAGGCAGTGAGGGGTGACTGTGGGAGCCCTGGAGCTGGGGCTGAGGGCTGCTCAGGGAAGCCTGGAGGTTGGGATTGCTTAGGGAAGACTGCAAGGATGGATGGTTGAGAGGTGAATGAAGTCCTGCAGGCACAGACAAAAAACCAGAGATGCCAACATTACTGATGGGAACTGGGCCCCCTTCTGCCCAGAACAGGTCGCAGTGATCAGACTATGGAGGTGGCAACACAGTGTCCTCTCTACACTGTCCCTGGCAGTGATGCTGGTGGCCCTGCCCACTTGGGGGCAGCTCTCCATCTTCTTTCTAGGAAAAGCCACACCTACCAGTCCTCACTGGCAAAAAAGTACAGTGAGGAAAACCTGGTAGAGACAAGTGACAGGTGATGGGTTGATGTGAGCAGTCACTGGTGCTCAAGCCTCCCATCCCTTAGCCCCTCCAGCCGGGCAGCACCCCATGGACTCAGGACAGCCACTCACCTGGCGTATCATAGCCTGGGCCTAGGCCCAGGCCCCCACTGATGCCCAGGTGGGTCATGGTGTGGGTCAAATTGGAGGTACTGTTGCCCCCGCTCAGGCTAGAGTAGGATGTCTCCTCTGGGTCCAGGGGGGTGGGCAGCGGTGGGGGAAAGTGCAGGTTGGTGAGGTCAGGTAGGGATCCTCCCGTGTTCATAGCAGGGGGGAGGACAGGCACATTGGCAGGCTGGTCAGGAGATGGAACGATGCTGGGAGGGAGAGGAAAAAAAGACGTAATTGTGGGGGGCAGTGGAAAGGGAAGAGCAGAGACCAGCCTCCCACATTTCCCTTTACTTCCCTTCCCCATCCTCTCACCGAGACACTTACTTAATTCCAGGGACCTCACAGGACCGAGGTCGGGAGGAGGAAGAGGACAGCTGAGGAGAGAAGGAGGAATGTGAAAAGTGACGACAGTGCTCAGGGGAGGCCCCTGAAAGGCCTGCCATGGGAAGAGGGGGAGTAGGCACACGTACCTTCTTAGCATCCCAGGGCTTCAGCAAATGCCTGTCATCTAGTAAGTTCTCCTCAATAGCAGGGACTTGAAAGAGAAAGATTGGTGAGGAGAGGGCTACAGAAGGAGTCCATAAGGTAGAACAGGAGCACAGGCAGGCAGGAGGGAGTCTGCACAAAGCCCCCAGCACCAGCCCAGAAATTCTTAGGCATTCAGTACCCGCAAGTGGCGAGAAACATATACCTTTGGAATCCATTTCGCCATCCAGATAACCTGCAAAGGATGCAGTGGAGTTGGCTGCAGGGCCCACATCAAACCAAAGCACCACGCCTACTCCCTAACCCAGGGACATGCCACATACCTCCACGGCGACTGGGCAGGACACTGGGAGGTACAGGGCCTGGATAAGTGTCCTGAGGGTTGGGGTTCATTACGCTTGTGTGAAGGGCCGAGTCAGAGCTTGTCCTGTGGGGCAAACACAGATCAGCTGGCACCAGTGACAGTCTTCCTGGCCCCCATGCCCTCCTCCTCAGCCGGGAAAAACACTAGCTGGGCTGGACAGGGTACGGCCCAGAAACTACGTAAGAGGAGACGTAGACTGAAGAAGGCAAGGACCATCACCTGTTAAGTGCAGATGGTAGTCGAAACAACTGCCCCTTCTCTGCAGGGAAATTACCCCAGGGCATTGTCCTGGGACGAAAAACAAAGTCGGGAGGAAGGTCAGTAGTGGACAAGGCAGGCATGGGGATTGGAAAGGGGGGGCAGCCGAGGTGGAAGTAAAGAGGGCTAGGCACCCAGGACCAGGCCTCTTTTCTTTCTGGTTCTTCTAGTATCTGTGACCCACGAACCCTCTCCCCAGTCAATCTTGAACAGCGATTTTCAACCGGTGTGCCATGGCACACAGCTGTGCCGTAAGAATTCTAAAAACATCCGATACCTGACTATTTAGTCAGGGACATTGACCCCTTTCCTCCTTAGATCGTTAATTTTAAAAAATGACAACTGTCAACACAACAATAGCTGTCTGATGTGAATACCCTGCCGGGAACCACAACTATATAGGTCATATAAAAGAGATGCATCTTATTGGTCACAGCTCATAATAAGGTTGCATCTGATTGGTTAATTCTTGGTATCAAAAATCCTTATATACAAGTACAGGCACCTGATTTTTAAATTTATTTTCTTTTTTATTGATTGATGATTTTTAGAGTGAGAGGAAGTGGGGGAGAGGGAAAGAGAGATCAATTTGTTGTGCCATTTCTTTATGCATTCACTGGTTGACCCTTGCATGTGTCCCAACCCGGGATGGAACCCGCAACCTTGGCGTATCGGGACAGCGCTCTAACCAACTGAGCTACCTAGTCTGGGCAACACCTGATTTATTAAAAAGTCACTTAGGAGCAAAAAGGGTAGGTAAAAAATTACTATTTTTAAAAACCAGCCCTGACTGGTTTGGCTCAGTGGATAGAGCATCGGCCTGCGGACTGAAGGGTCCCAGGTTCGATTCCAGTCAAGGGCACCAAAAAAAGAAAAAAAAAAAAAAGGTAAAAAACCAATCAAAATTATACCAATTTTTTTTGTCAGAGTAGCAAAAAATTAATATATTTTTTGATGTGCCACAGAATTTTAGTAATTATTTTACGTGTGCCATGAAATGAAAAAAGTTGAAAATCACTGATGTAGGAGATCTGGGAAATCTCAACTTCTATCTGCCAGGACAAGCTGATCTGGAGCCCAGCCACTCTTCTATGTACAAGTATTAGCGATGAGATGGACAGGGGAAGGGTTCCGGTATCTGAGTGCCAGAACACTACATCTGGCACCCACTCTTGACAAGAGGCAGCTGTTCTCCCTTCCCCCTGACAAACACACCCCAGCCGGCCCCAGTTACCATTGGTCCTGCCCTGCTTGGACTGGGAGGCTTGGCCACCCGTGTCAATACGGCCAAGGCTGGACTCTGACCCACCTACTCCACCTGCCACCACCCTCCCAGCCCTGCCCTTAAGAGAGGAGGGACTGCTGAAAGCCTGGCCCAGCAAGCCCAACCCCAACACAAGCTCCCTCCAGAGATATGTCAGAGTGGGCAGGAGATCCGCCTGCCCTGGACACTGACCTCCGCCAGCTGGACTCCGGGGGAGGAGACAAGTAGGCAGGACTGTAGGGAGAGCTGTCAATGTGAACAGCACCAGTTAAGGTAAAAAGTGAGGAGAGGCTGGATGGGCTAGCCCAGTGGTCGGGAAACTCATTAGTCAACAGAGCCAAGTATCAACAGTACAACGACTGAAATTTCTTTTGAGAGCCAAATTTTTTAAACTTAAACTATATAGGTGGGTACATTGTTATTAACTTAATTAGGGTACTCCTAAGGCTTAGGAAGAGCCACACTCAAGGGGCCAAAGAGCCGCATGTGGCTCGCGAGCCGCAGTTTGCCGCCCACTGGGCTAGACCCCAGATGAAGGAAGGATAATGGAGACAGCAGATGTGAGTTTCAAGAAACAAATACCTTTCTCCTTCTCAATAAGGGACAACACTCAGGTCAGAGAATGGAAGAGAAGAGGGTGAGGCCAGCAGAGTTGGAAAAATACAGGAGAGTATCTAGGTGGGGCTTGGGGAGACAGGTCTATGGAGGTCTCTGAGATTGAAAGCTAAGGACAGAAATGTGTGGAGAGAACCAAACTCCCTCTATTAATTTTTTAAAAATATGTTTGTATTGATTTGAGAGAGAGGAAGAGAGGAAGAAAGAGAGAGAGAGAGAGAGAGAGAGAGCCATCAATGATGAGAATCATCCATTGGCTGCCTCCTGCACGCCCCCTACTGGGGAGATTGAAACCTAGGCACGTGCCCTGACGGGGAATCCAACCATGACCTCCTGGTTCGTGGGTCCACACTCAACCACGGAGCCACACTGACCGGGAAACCAAACCCCTTGAGCAGGAGACAACAAAGAGCTAGCTGAATAAGGCAGCCAGAGCCAGCAGAGATGGAGGGCACAAGCTCTGGAGCAGCCACTCCTTTGCACAGGAGCAGCGCGCTCACCTGGGCCAAACGGCCACTTTTCTGGGTGGCTGGGTAAAGGAGAGCCCCTGGAGAAAATAGGACTGGACAGCACTTCAAGTCCCTTCCCACCATGAGCTTCTAAGGGACTCCAACCCCCCACCCTCCAAACCCCCCAACCCTCTGTGAAGGATATGTGGCGGGGGTAGCGGCGGAGTGGGGACACCATTCTTCGGGGATCTCGCTGCACCCGTTCCACCAGCCCATGGTGCCGAGTGTTCCGGGATGAATCCAAAGGTGAGTGGAGGGGGCTCTGCCAAAACACAGAGGTGAGTCGATGGGGGAGCTGCTGAGGAGCCTGCACTGGCCTGAGGCTGGGGTCCACTCACCTGGAACTCAGCCAAGCCACAGCCAATCTGGTTCACATTGGGCAGAGAACCTCCGTAATGGGAGTTCCTTGTGTATGCCAGTCGCAGTTTTTGGGCCTGTAACTGAAACATGAAAGGCAAACATGGGAATGTCAGGCAGGGGCCTGAGTACTGTTCCTATTCTTTGGCCACCCTTACCATGCCTGTCTCCAGGATAGGCTCCTATTGGTGCTGCTTTTAAGAGATTTGCCAGAAGGAGAAGAAGAAAATGGTGCTGGGGAAAAGCTCCACTGAGGCCAGGTGTAAACAACCTGCCCTAGCTCTTCCGCAGGCTGCCCGCATCAATGACATCACCAATGCCTGGCATCAAACACCCTGCCAAGCACAGAGCCTGACACTCTGCTCAGTTGTCCTCAGTCTAAACAGAGTCCCTGGGGGGTTGCCAGGAGCCCCCAGCTAGTCACATGGGAAGAGGTGCCTATTAGGCACCTCTGCTTTCCCTTCCAGACGTGTCCCAGAGTGATTGGCAAATGAGGGAAAGGCCACAGGTGGATGCCACAGAGACCAGCCTTTTCCTGTGGCTTCTGGGCTCTGCCATTTGCCCAGCCTCAAGAAGGCTACACAGGGCCTGCACCTCCTAAACGAGAGCATCTAAGGAATAATGGCTCACGTAGCTGTAAACACAGGGCCAAAACCAAGGCACACTCTTCTACTTAGTTGTAAGGCCCCGGAATGGGCAGGAAAGCCTGCAGAATGGGAATGGGAGAGGGAACAGTAGTCCACGCTAGTCTGGGCCAGAGCCATCTCCCTAGCCGCACCCTCACTTTGGGGAGATAAGTCTGGCACTGGAGCGAGACACCACATCCCTCAGCCTGGCATGGTTTTAGTCCGGCTACAGATCTCGTGTCCCTCTGTGAGTGGTGAGCACCTACTTCTGAGACTCAACCACGGTCAACAGCCAAATAAAAAGACCCAGGGCAGCTGATGAGGAGCAAATTCTACGAGCTTCTGGGACATACTGTTGTGCATAGGCTACCCTCAGGACTTTCTGTCCCAGGAGGTCAGCCCAGTGAGTTTAGTGGGCACTATGCTGAACCTTGGACCACCTCAGGGCTGCCTATATATATATGACAACCCCAGCCTCCAAGCAGTATAGGCCTCATGGCCACATTCTGCCTCGGATGAGCCCTCCCAGCTAGCCAAATACCAGGCTTCCGCTCCTGGGTTCCCAGGCTCTGGCTGAGTATGCCCACTGGAATCTTACGTGCCGCAGAGAAGGGACCCTGCAGGGGCAAGGTGGGGCCTTTTGACAGACCAAGACACTACAAAGATAGATGGCCTGGCTTTGAGTTCCTCACAAGCCTTTCTTTGTTTGCACACACAAACCCTAAGATCCTACCATGCTCTGCGGGAGTCACAGTCCAGAAGGCAGGGCCTCAAGCTGTCAGCTAGAGATCATCAGCCTCTCGCCCACCTTCTTGCCTCTGCCCCACCATGACCAAAAGCTACTAAAGGGGAGCAGTCAACAGGCAGACCATGATCCTCATGGCAGTTAGCAGGGGTTAGGCACACACACAAGATTTGCCTCCCCACCTAACTATCTCGTTTCTGTCTCCCACAAACTAGGGCACATGGTCTCTAGAGACTCAAAGGGGAAACAAACATGAAAAAGACTAAGAGTGTGGAGGGAGAGACACACAAAAATAAAACCAGAGTCAGTCCTAGACAGATGCAATCACAGTCAAATCAGGAGAAAGAGCTTTGAAATGTGGTATTTATGTTCCACCATCTCCCCTTAAATTCCTCCTAGCTCCCTGCCAGGAGGGAATCCTACAATATTCTCCTAGCCTGCTGTTTTGAGAACAATGCCTCCCTAAATTAGGGCTGCATACCAGCTGGGCGAACTCCCACCCCTCACTCCCTCAGACATCCAGTGCTGGCAGCAAGAAATCAAGGCCAGAGACTCGGTTTCAGAGGCAACTCTGCCAGGATGCCTTTTTTTCTGGCTCTTCCTAGGAATTTCTATTCCCTCCACATACAAGACCCTCCAAGCCAACCCGTAACTGACCCACAAAGCAGCCATCTCCTCAGAGAGCTCAGCAGACCAGCGGATTCCACACAACCTATAGCCACCGGCTCCCTGCCTCTCCTCCAAGGCGGCCACCACGGCAAAACACCACGCACCAGCCTGTGAGCAATGGACCTCACCTTCATTCACGTCAGGAAACCACAAGAAGCGTTTGAAAAAGGAAGCAAAGGGACGGGACGCAGGAGGGGACTTCCTGCTCCACTATACCCAGCGCCGCTGTTCAAACCGCTCCAGGGGCCCTTTCCCAGAGGAACTGAAGTGCCCGGTGGCCAAGAGGGCGGGAGGACCACAGTGGAGGAGATTGCCAACCGAGGAGACAGAGCAGGGCAAGCTGACCATCCTCCAACCCACACCCCAACCACCCCGGGGATGCTCGGGCAGAATCCCGGAGGGGACTCCATCAGAGATGCACGATGACCACCCCCCTCCGCCGGTTCCGGGGAACGGTCTCCTCCCTCCTCCCTCTCCTTACCCACTTAGCCCCCCGTCTTTCCCAAACTCCCAACCTCACCGGTGTTTCGGCCTCCTTACCCCCCCCCTCCCCCGCAAAATCCGTCTTCCTGCCCCCCGGCCCGCAGCCCGCGCATCCCAGACGGCGGCGTCCGCAGTCCCGTTCCGCCTCTTTTGCAGTGGCTCCCGCCCCCGCCCCGCCTCTCAGCTACCCGCTCCGTAATTGCTCCGCTCGGCTCCCCGGCGCGGCCCCTCACCCGGGTGGAGCCGATGTCCATCATCACCTCCTCGAAGGCCGCCGTCTCTTCGGCCTGACGCTGCTTCTGCAGCGCGATCTTCTCACTAAACTTGCGTGGATTGGAAGCCGAGGCCGTGGCCGAGCCCGGCCCATTCGGCCCCGACGTCGCCATCTTCCTCCTCCGACCCTCCCCGCCACCCTCCCAGCACCAGCCCCGGCCTCGGCCGCGGGCTCCCGATCGGGTCTTCCACCCGTAGCCGCCGCCGCCGCCGTCTCAGCGAGCACCGCGAACCCGGCCCCAGCCTAGCCCTGACCCGTGGCGCGCGAGGCCTTCCGGGAATTGTAGTTTGTTTACGTGACCCTCTCACAGCCCCAACCACGCAGTACGGAAAGGAAATGGACACCAATTCCCAGCAGCCCTGTTGACTCGGGGTACTGGGGACTTCGCTCCTCCCACTCGGCTCCTCCCTGCGCGCGGCAAGCTGGGAAAAGTAGTTTTACATTAGCCCGGAGCCTAGGAAAGCGAAGGGGAGAGGGAGGAAGGAGGAAAGGAAAAGGAGAGGAGAGGGAAGGGGTGGAGACAGGGAGGGAAGAAGGAAGAGACAAAAGAGGGAAAATGTCATCTTCAGGGAAGGGTAGAAGGGCCTGAATGAAAACAGTGAGACCAGGGAGACTACTGAAACAACGGTAAACATCTGGGACGCAGGCCCTCAGGCTAGCCACATGCCCGCCCACCCCTTTCCCAATACAAAAGAATCAGATTCCATACAGATGTAGAGAAACATCTTTTATTTGGGGAACATGTCCCAAAACAGATCAGTAAGTAAAATAGAGTCTAGAGAATATGGCCCTGTGCCCAGCCCTATCCCCCCCCCCCCAATAACCCTGGGGGTGAACATTCCCCACCCCCCCTTGGGCTCCTACGGTATAAAAGTTTTGGCAGCTCAATGTTTATCATCTGTGGCATATGGGGCACCATATATCCATGTTCAGTATTCCTAGAGTGCAGCAATGGTAGGGCCCTCGGATCTACCAACCCTCCCTCCACCCCAACTCAACAAACATTTCTGCCCCACCCCAGAATCTGGGACTAAAATAAGGAGCAAGAGGACGACCCCTTCACTGAGGTGCTGAGCAGGGCTCAGTACATCACTGTGCTTTGAGAAAGAGGGAGGGCATTTTATTTGGCACTTTAAAAATAGAGTGAGCAGAACTGGAGAAGCCAGAGAAGGTACCAATACTGGCAGGAAGAGGCCACTTGGCACTAGTGTCTTGGGAGAAGGAAAGGAGATATGTGTGAGAGTAGGAGCTAAGAAAATTAGGAAGGATCTACTCCAAATGACAGAGGGATGAAATGGGCTAGAAGCAAGAGAACTGCTGACTCTGGGCCTGTGTTCTCTCTACTTCCATCCCAAAGCCTCCCCAGTGTCAGTCTGTCCCTGTGTAGTGTCTGCCCAATTCTAGTGTGCAATGTCTTCCCTAATACTAATGTCTCTTGACCATGTCTCTAGTGACTTGATCATGCCTTGTCCCTTGAGCCTGGGGACCAGACTTTTGTCTACCCACTTGTTTCCCATTGGTCAAATTGTCCCAAAAGCTCCACCCTCACCTCTCAGAGAACTCTCTGGACCTCAATACTTCCCTTCCCCATTCCTGAGGAGGGGAGGTGGGTCAAGGGCACCTGGTACCCAATCTCCCCCGCCCCTCTTGGAGCCTCCTAGACTTGGATGAAGAGTAGGCCAGTAAGTAGGGCAAAGCCTGATAGGAGCAGAATGACCTTGAGGATCCTCTGGTCAGCAGTGGCCAGCTCCTGGGGCAGGATTTCCAAGAAAGTGATATAGAAAAAGGTGCCAGCTGCCATGCCCTCCAGCACAGACTGGGCCAGCTGGTGCAGTGGGCCAGCTGACTCTGCCAGAGCTGCGCCCAGCCCAATGCCCAGGGGTGTCATACATGAGAAGAGAATGCCACAGCCAGCCACCACCTTTGCTCGCAGGTGGCTCTGCAGCAGCCTCAGGGACAAGCTGACGGCCAGAATACCCTTATGGAGCAGCAAAGCCAGACACAGCTCCATGGCCCGAGCCCGGTCTCGCTGTAGTCCCACCGCCAGCCCCTCGAACACCGAATGCAGAGCCAGGGAGAAGACCAGTACACAGGCACGCAGGGCTGAGGGAGCTGCCAGAACTCCACTTGCCTGTGGGAGGCCTTGCCCATCATGCCAGTGCTGTGGCCCACCATTCACTGTTCCCAGCAGCGCCCTTGTCTCCTCTCGAGGTGGTGGCAGTGACTGCTCCTTGTAAGCGAGCGTGATCTGCTCCATCACCAGGACCAGGAAGAACCCCATGGCCAGGATAAACTCTTGTAGGGGAAACTGAAGCTGTGGGCAGAGGAGGCAACAAGGAGTTTAAGAGACAGACCAAGTATGGGGAACATGAGTCAGGTGCAGAGCCCAATGAAGTCCCAGGCACAGAGACGGGGGGTCCACACAGACACATGGCCACTCTTGGTCACACAGATACAGAGTCACTTGGTGACACAGACACAGAATGACACACAATCACACAGATCCTGGTGTCACAGTGTTACATGTAAACAAGATTTTCCAGCTTTGGCACTATAAACATTTGGGACTACATAATTCTTTGTTGTGGAGAGCTGTCCTGTGCACAGCCTCCCTAGTCTCTAACCATTAGATGTCAGCAGCAGCACAACGCCCTCCCTCCCGAAGCTGTGACCACCAAAAGTGTCTCTGGACGTTATCAAATGTTTTTGGGGGGAGGGGCAAAAACACTCCAAATTCAGAGTCACTGAATGACATTAGTGTAGACGTACACAAAGTGTCACATGTAAGCACACAGCGTCCCACATTCTCCCGCCTTCCCAAATGCTCACACAGAGCCGCACACTGTTGCAGGAACATTCAGGCTTAAGTCACAGGGAGAAACAGGTCACTCAGTCAGACACACAGATTCTATCCAGTGCTACTTCCTCATTCTTAGGGAAATAGAGGAAGAGCCCAGGGTGCCATCCTTGCACCCTCCCCCCTCCCCTGCAACTGTCTCGGTTTTTCCCATGAGACTTTCCTACACTTTGGAATTATCTTCCCCAGAGCCTACTTATTTGGGCCTTTTTGGTCAGCAACACCAAGCGCCTGGGATTGCCTCCCAAGCCTGTATGGACCTCTTTCTCCAACCCCTCAGGGAAGTGGTGAGGGAGTGAAGGTCATTCTTGGAATGCTGTTAACTTCCCAGAGGCTGAACCGATAAACCCACAGAGTAGGTCACACACCGGGTAACAAGGCTCCTCACACTGCTCCACAGGGTCACATAAGGACTGGGGGGAAACCCCCAAAAGAAGTTACGCCCCATAACTAAAAACCACAATTCACAGGTTCACATCCAAGAGCCTTCCGCACAGTCGCAGAGTAACACAGGAACAGATCCATACATGCCAGCTCTCCTAGAGGCATGCAACTCACACACACAGCCTCACTCGCAGCCAGCCGGTGCTCACCGTCACGTGCAGGGCTGCCAGGGCCTCGTCTATGGCAGACAGGTAGTCAGGCAGCAGGTCCAGGAGACAGGTGGCCAGAAACACACCCCCGGCAAAGCAGCTTACTAGGCTCAGGACCTTCTGGCGGAAGGCTGGGCAGGAGTGAAGGCAGAAGGGAATGAGCAAGGGAACCCCCTCCAGGCCCAACCCAAGCTTCGGTCGCTCTCGCCTTCCCCTCCTTAAGCCACCGTCCTCGGCCCCAGGGCCTTCCCCACCCCAAGCATCCGCGGCAGCAAGGACAAGGAGCGCCTTACCTGAGGCTTCGGGGCTGGCTCCGGGTCGGCGTAGCACACAGATGGGCACCAGACTGCAGATGAGCGTGAGCACCAGCAGGAGCACCAGGGCCCCCAACTTCACCTCCAGGCCCACAGGCAGTGGGGGAGCCGAGGCCACTGCCTCTGGGCGCCACACCAGGAGCTCTGGTTCTCCCCAGGGCCCCATGGTGGCCGGCTGCTCCAGTGACTCTCAGACCTAGGAAGCGCGCGCGGGGGGAACGGTCATGTCAGGGGCGCCGGGGCGGCAGAGCGCAGCTCGCGGGGCCGGCGCTTTCTGACCTTCCCGTGTGACTCATCCCCTCCTGCAGGGGAACAGTCCTCCTTCCCCTTGGTCCCTTCCCAGTGACTGTTCAGGGGCCCAGCAAGGGGGAAACAGGGGCACGAGGACTGTGCAGCCATCTCCTTGCGCTTTCGCCTGCAGCTCCCAGAGAACTGGGGAGCCGGGGCCCTGGGAGAAAAGTGGAGGCCAGGCCCCTTGGTGGAAGGCACGGAGGAGCCGAGCGGGGTTCGGGGCTGTGCAGAGATGTCGCACGGGTAGCTCCGTGGACCCCCAGAAAGAACAAGGAGAGCCCGGCTGCCGGACGGCTCTCCCGCTCCCGTTCCCCCGGCGCCATGCCCCCGAAGACGGACAGAGGCCACTTCAAGCCACAGGCCCTCGGGGTCTGGGGTCCCGGGACGGGCTGGCACAACCACCGAGGGCGGTGTCTGAAGTCCCCGCTGCGGGAGGCGGGGTCCCAGGCCGCCAGCGTTCCGGGAAGCCCAAGTGTGTGAGAACCCGAACTCCAGCTCCCAGGCCCCGGCCGGGGCGGCCCACGGGAATCGCACCCCCAGGAAAGCCGCGCTCACCTCGCGAGGGTCTCACTCCATGGCCCCCGCCGGGTTCCGGCCTCCGGTCGGGAATTCCCGCCTCCCCCCAGCGCTCCGCTCACCCTCCACCCCCACAGCCGCCGCGTACCAGCCCCCGCCGCCAATGACTGCTCCTGGGGGGCGGGACCAGGCCGGGAGTGACGGGCCTAGGGCCAATCAGAGACGGGCAGCGGGAGCTGGGTGGAGGCGGAGACCAGGGGGAAATCTGCAGGAGCCTGGGAAGGAGCTGGAGGGAAGGTCGAGGGGCTGAGGGCCCGGGCTGCTGCGCTGGAGTTCTGGTGGGCGGAAGCCGGCTGCTCAGCAGAGGCTTTGATTTTTGGACGTTTTAAAAGAGAATGCTAGAAACCTCGTGGACATGGCTGAAGTCCCATACGCACCCCGCAGGCCCTGGTCCTCCGCCTTACTCCTCTGAGTATGACTGCCTGGTCTTGGACCCCTTCGGTGCACCCTGGCGCCAAAGGGGAAGCCTTACCTTCTTAGTGTGGCGGGCAGTTAGACGTGAGCAGAGCAGGGAGGATGGGCCAGGTACAGAGGGTCACCAGGGCCCAACCCTGTTTGCTCAGTGGATAGAGCGTTGGCCCAGACTGAAGGGTCCTGGGTTCAATTCCAGCCAAGGGCACGAACCTCAGTTGCAGGCTAGATGCCCCCCCTCTCCCCCAGACCTGACCAAGCAGGAGGGAACCAATCCATGTCTCTCACACCGATGCCCCCCCCCCCCCCAAACACACGCTCTCTAAAAATCAATGCAAAAATATCCTGGGGTGAGGATTAAAACAAAAGGTTACCAGGATGGAAAGCTCCAGGTGCCTAGCAATGGATAATTGTGTAGGGTGGACCTCGCCTCGTGACTTTCCCTCCCCTAGCATATCACTGGTCGTGCGGTATGGATCCCTTGACCTTTCCTCCTAGAGATAACATCTGGGCCTCAGTTGTATTTCAGCTCTAGGTCCAGATAAGCCAGCCGTTCTCAACCTGTGGGTCGCGACCCCTTTGGCAGTCGAAGGACCCTTTCACAGGGGTTGCCTAAGACCATCCTGCATATCAGATATTTACATTACGATTCATAACAGTGGCAACATTACAGTTATGAAGTAGCAACGAAAATAATTTTATGGTTGGGTCACAACATGAGGAACTGTATTTAAAGGGCCAGAAGGTTGAGAACCACTGAATAAGCAACAAAACTAGCCACAGGGGACATCAGGCCCAGCTACATTGACTAATGATCCCCCACCCCCTTGTTGGCCAATCAATCAGTGGAGACCACAACCCTGAAAGGACACACCTGGAAAACGACTGAATATTTTATTAAGATCTTTCCCTGGGACCACCCCTAAAATCTCCTTCCTTAAGACCCGCAGGATGGAGGACTGTGCACTCTCCCTCCCCGGAACATGCCCATGACTTTCCCTTTCCAGCCCCTTCTTCATCCCCCCAAGCTTCCTCACTCCCAAGCTCCAAGGGCCCTAACTTTACCTCTAGAACTTGTTTGCTAAATCCATTTCTTCTAGGAATTACTTTTTCTAACTCTGTAATTTACCCAAATGTTCCCTTGCAGTTGGGTCTTGCTATATCCTCTTGGCCCACATCCTTGTGCTATCAGAATCCTCTTCTAGCCTCATGAGAGAGTAGGGGACAAAGCAAAATAAAGAAGGGGCTCAGCCTATTCTTCTTTGCAAAGGTGAAAAGGCCTCATTGTGTTAGGACTATAGGACAATATAAGGGCCGTTTTGTAAACTTCCTGCCACAGGAGACAAAGGCCAGGAAAAGCTTTCTGGACACCAGGAATCAGACCATATAAGGAACTGAAAGTGTCCTAAAAACACCTGAGCACACACCTGCATTCCATCTCCTTCCAAGCCTCCAAGCCACCGACTCAGTCCCCAAGTCCACTGATGACAAAAGTTTCCTGCCAGCAACTACATATAAGGATGAAACTCCAGCTCCTGGGTGCTGCCATCATCGACCCAATGTCCCCTTGGCTCAGTGCTGTGCAGCCCTTCCCTTTGGATATCCCATCCCTCATCCCCTTTTCCTAAATAAAATCATTTTTCTTTATCCACCGTCTGAGATGGTTATTTAGCCTGCCTGTGCACACCGTCATGTTCACCTTTCAGTGACCGACAGAAGGGACCAAGTGATGCCTTGGGAAATGAAAGCCAGCAACTTCCTTAAGAAAAGGGGGAATGTGCGGACTTCTTTATTATTCAATGCAGCTGGGCCTGATGTCCGCTGTGGCTAGTTTTGTTGTTATCTGGACCTGGAGCGGAAATACAACTGAGGCCCAGATGTTATCTCTAGGGAGGAAAGGTCAAGGGATCCAAACCGCAATATATATATATATATATATTCCTGGACACCAGGAATCAGACCATATAAGGAACTGGAACTGTCCTAAAAACACCTGAGCACACACCTGCATTCCATCTGCCTTCCAAGCCACCGACTCAGCCCCCAAGTCCACTGATGACAAAAGTTTCCTGCCAGTGACTACACATAAGGATGAAACTCCAGGTACATATATATTGATTTCAGAGAGGAAGGAAGAGGGAAAGAGAGATAGAAACATGAATGATGAAAAAGTCATTGATTATTGGGGAAAAAAGAGACATATGTAAAACTTTAGACAATAAATAAATAAATAAAATCATTGATCAGCTGCCTTCTGCATGCCCCCTACTGGGGACTGAGCCTGCAACCTGGGCATGTGCAGGCTCAATTGAAATTGAATCAGGGACCCTTCAGCCCACAGGCCCAGGCTCTATCTACTGAGCCAAACCAGATAGGACTGTGAGGACTTCTTGAGGGATGTAGTTTAGGAGGAAGGAATCACGTAGACTCTAAGATCAGGATGTAAATGAAATGGGGTACTAGTGTCTCATCATTTATAATAATTATCATTACTCTTCCAAGCTCTTAATTAAAATGATTATTAGAAGCTACTCCAAATTGTTTAAGGGAATATTATGCACACTATGGTTTGTTTATGGCAAATTATGCTTTTAAGGTTATTGATAATTAGTAATATTAAGAAAGAATCGCCAAAGCCGGTTTGGCTCAGTGGATGGAGCGTCGGCCTGCGGACTGAAGGGTCCCGGGTTCGATTCCGGTCAAGGGCATGTACCTGGGTTGCGGGCACACCCCCAGTGGGAGATGTGCAGGAGGCGGCTGATCAATGTTTCTCTCTCATCGATGTTTCTAACTATCTCTCTCCCTTGCTCTCTGTAAAAAAATCAATAAAATATATTTAAAAAAGAAAAAAGAAAGAAAGAAAGAATCATGGACTGGGAGTTAGGACACCTAGGTACTAGTTCCAGCTCCACCTTAATTTGGTGTGTGATTTTTAGGCAAGTAATTTCCCGCTTGTGAGCTTGATACATCTGGTGGAAGAGAGAAGGTAGACTAGCAGATGATACCAGAGGTTCCTTTCAGTTGTGACATTAGTGGAAGCTGACTATATTTTCCACTAATCATCTCTGCACATGCAGCGGGGAGGAAACCCTTTGAAAGTTCTCTTGCTCTGGGAAAAATCTAAGCAGGGACATTTCTGTTTTCCTCGGAGCTCTGCATCAACCTAGGAACCTGCTTTGTCTTTTCATTACTTGAGCAAGATGCAGGATGAGCAGGCAAAGACAGGGGGGAAATTTGAGAAAGTTCCAGCAAGGTAGTTTAGTATAGTGCAAGGAATATGGGCTTAGGCACCTAAAATTTGGTTAAGCTACTTACAGAGTAATCTTGAGAAAGTTCCTGAGTTACTCAGTAAATAGTAGGTCCTGTTCCTGTCTTTACCTTCAGCCCACTCAAATGTTCACGATAATACCAGTTTGAATTCCAGATCCACACCCCAAACTTTCCTGTTTTTATCCGACGTATTATTAGGGAGGCAGGCAATGAAAATACCTATATCACTATAGCCTCATTATTTTATTTAAAATGAATTCCTGCCCTGGACGGGTAGCTCAATTAGAGCGTCATCCCCATATGCCAAAGTTGTGGGTTCAGTCCTCAGTCAGGGCACACACACAAGAATCAAGCCATGAATGCATAAATAAATGGAACAACAAATTGCTGTTTCTCTCTCTCCCTCCGTTAGTCAACAGTCCCTGTGTGTATGTATAACTGCTGTTCTTCATCAGTAGCAGAATGCACTGATTACGGATTTTGACACCGCGCGATTGCGCGACTTCCCGCCGGCTGAGTCAAAACCCTGTCACTCGGGCTAACAGGATATTTTCTCCCTGCCTGGATAATAACCTGGGTTTACGAGTCACGTGACAAGCCAACCCGAACCAAGCCGCTCCCCACATTCCCGCAACTTTTGCCCTTCCCTACAATTCATCTCCAGGCGTTCACCCGGACCTGCAGAACCCAGGCCCCGCGGGACCAATAAATGCTCCGGCCCCATTGGCCTTATTTTCTCTTGGACAGACAATTCTGACCAGTTACGGCGGCGCCGGCGCCCAGACGGTAATCCCATTGGCTCAGTGCTCTGCCCATCAAAGCCGCTACGTCTTCGGCTTCCAATCAGACTCCAGTGTGGATGAGCGCCACCGGGTGGAGGAGGGGAATCCCCTGTAAATCTTGGCAATCCAGTGGACTCTGCCGCCTTTGTTTTCAACCCTGCCTTGTTCTCCTCCTTATGAAAGTGATGGCCGGAGAACAGGCACTCGGACATCCTGGGCTGCAGTCACAGCCGTCTCTGTCCTGCCCCGAGGAGCCTCCTCGGGAAGATTTGCTATTGCTAGGGGACACTGAGGCAGAAAGGGCGAGGCTGACTATGTTTGTCTCAGGTCACGTTTGTGGACGCTCAGCCTCTGAACCAGGGGTCCTCAAACTACGGCCCGCGGGCCACATGCAAATACAACTATTGTATTTGTTCCCGTTTTGTTTTTTTACTTCAAAATAAGATATGTGCAGTGTGCATAGGAATTTGTTCATAGATTTTTTTAAAACTATAGTCCGGCCCTCCAACAGTCTGAGGGACAGTGAACTGGCCCCCTGTTTAAAAAGTTTGAGGACCCCTGCCTGAACTCTCTGCTCCCAGATTCAGCGCCTCTACCGTGGCTCCCGACCAGGTGCAACCCACTTTCCTAGTGTAAGGCTGGGGGCGGGGTTTGGCTGGGCCGGTCCAGGATGCAAGATCCTGGAGGGAAGAAAAGGTGTACTGTTTGGGGTGCTCAGCGGGCTGGGCTGGCTTGGCAGGGCTGGGATCTTCGGAACAGGTAACGACCCGGAGGCCTGTTCGTCTGAACCATAGATAGAAGGACAAGGCGAGATCTCCAGGTAACAGGTGAGGGGCTGCATAGGTGAGGAAAGGGAATAAATGGAAGAGCAAGAGGAACCAGAAGCTGTGTGTGTGTGTGTGTGTGTGTGTGTGTGTGTGTGTGTGTGTGTGTGTGTGTGTGTGGTGGGGGGGGATGGGGAGGGGCAGGAATGGGGGGAGCAGCCATCATCTTCCTGCAACACTCCCACCCAACACGCCTCCCTGCAGGATGGATTTCGGAACCCCTGACCTGCTGGATGCGTGGCTGGAGCCCCCAGATGATGTCTTAACAGGACCCTTCCTGGAGCTGGGACTCCACTGTCCACCTCCCGAAGTCCCAGTGACTATGCTACAAGAACAGGGGCTGCAAGGCTGGGAGTCCAGTGGGGCCCATGCCTGTGTGAGTATGATGAATGGAAGTGGGGGTGGTTTGAAACACAACTCTGATAAGAAGCCCAAGAGACTTCAGCCTACACTTGGAAAGTGGTCTGAGACAGTACCCCTAGAATAGAGATAAACTAATTATCCCCATGTCCAAGGACAGAAAGGACTGAAACTGAAGCATGAAGGATCTAGGTTTGATGTCAGGAAGGACTAACAGAATTCTTCCCTGTATACATACACGCCCTCTTCTGATGTAGGGCCTTCAAGAGAGTGAGCCTGAAGATTTCCCGAAGCTTTTCATTGATCCCAATGAAGTGTACTGCTCAGAAGCATCTCCTGGCAGTGACAGTGGAATCTCGGAGCACCCTGGTCGTCAAGACAGTCCCCCTGTCCCCCAGGCACCCAGTTCTCCTGCCCTCTATGAAGTTGTTTATGAGACAGAGGCCCTGGAGAAGATGCAGGAGGAAGCTGGGCCAGCGGTGGGCTTCATCTCCATTCAGCTAGGTCAGTAGTGTTATGTGGGAAGGGGCCAATGGCCTTGAGATCCAGCCCTGGCGCTGGAGTTAAGGCGTCTCCCCGATCTGTGCCTCTACCCAGGCCCTCCTGCCAGCAGGGCGTCCCTTCCATCTTGCTTCTCCCAGCCACCTGTACTTTCTTTCTTTTTTTCTTTTTCTTTTTAATATATTTTATTGATTTTTTACAGAGAGGAAGGGAGAGAGACAGAGAGCCAGAAACATCGATGAGAGAGAAACATCGATCAGCTGCCTCCTGCACATCTCCCACTGGGGACGTGCCCGCAACCCAGGCACATGCCCCCAACCGGAATCGAACCCGGGACCCTCCAGTCCGCAGGCCAACGCTCCATCCACTGAGCCAAACCGGTTTTGGCCCTGTACTTTCCTTAGATCAGTGGAGCCCACCTTTCATGACGCCTGATGCCTGCATGGTCAGCAACGTGCCCCTTGATGCTCATGCCCACATCCTGCCCCGAGCAGGCACTGTAAACCCAGTGCTTCCTGCCACCCTGGTGAGTCTTGGGGTTGGCCTAATCCATCCCCCCTGATACACACACATATACCCACACAGATTGGGATAAGGGAGGGGGAAACTGATGCTGATCTCTGTCTTTGCCCTAATGTTTTTGGCATCAGGCCTGAAAGCCAGGGAGACGTGGGCAATTAATTAATTTTTATTGATTTGAGAGAGAGAAACATCGATTTGTTGTTCCACTTATTTATACGTTCATGGCTGGTTTTTGTATGTATGTGCCCTGACTAGAGATTGAACCTGCAACCTTGGCATATAGGGACAAAGCTCAAACCAACTGAGCCATAGGGCAGACTTGGGCAATTTAAAAGCAGGAAAGGATAAGTGAGACAGAAACACTTGGGAGTAAGTTGATGATGATGACTCAGTTAGGAAAAGGGGGGGTGAGAGAATCCAGGGATAGGGCTCAAGACAAAGGCCAAACCTTGTGTTCATTGTTTGCTTAGCTATTGTCTCAAGTCTTGGGTCAGGACGCAGAAATGGGACAGGCCACCTGGGAAAATTGAACTGGTTACTGGGCACAGGGTGTAAGGGAAACAACTGCATTTATGTTTCCACTGGAACAATTGTCTTCCACCCAATTGCATGGGGTGGCAGGGGAGTAACACATTAGATAACTTTCCAAGGCTACCTGGTCTGCTTCCTCCAGGGCGTGAGGAGGGGAACCTGCCTTTACCCTGGAAAGAACTTGTTGCACGCAAAAGGCAGGGAACAGGTTCTAGCCGCCCTGCAAATCTGTGGTTGAAGCTGGACCAGCAGCCAAGCCAAGCATCTTAAAATCTTAGGTTGAGGGACCTTAAAAAGTTTGATACGTCTAAATTTGACTGTGCATCAAAACAGTGGGGAATTTGTGGGTTTGTTTTTTAATATTTTTAAAATATTTTTATTGATTTGAGAGAGGAAGGGAGAGGGAGAGAGAAATAGAAACATCAATGATGAGAGAGAATCATTGATTGGTTGCCTCCGGCACATCCCCTACTGGGGATCAAGCCTGCAACCTGGGCATGTGCCCTTGGCTGGAATCAAACCCAGGACCCTACAGTCAGCAGGCTGATGCTCTATCCACTGAGTCAAACCAGCTAGGGCGGTTGTTTTTTAAATAAAACTTTCTAGGCCTCATTCTCACAGATTTTGACTAGGTGGATTGGGAGGGACACCTTTCTAATATAGTTCCACCAAGCAGTCACAGGCACAAGAAGGGAGCATCAGAAAAAGGCAGAGACAGAAGGAATGGTTCAGTTAAAAGCCAAAGGCTGTCAGGGCAAAAGCCACGCAAATTCCTAAGACACAAAGGAAAGCACAAATTTTTCAAAAGGTAATTGGAAAGGCAAGTCATTCAGTTGATAGACTCTCATTAACCAGACACTACCCTCCCCACATACCTTTTTTCTTTAGTTCTTTGTCTGACAGGGGACAGAGCTTTAGTCTGAAAAAAGGGGATCAGACCCTAGGGGAGAATGGGCCACTGCCCCAGGGAGCTCACTGTGATTGACAGGTGACTGGATAACACACTCTGCCAAACAGGAACAGCTAAAAGTGAATCGTTTGCCTGCTGGAAGATTGGGCAAACCCGACCTTAGTGAGCTACTCCACATTCTCTTCAAATACTCCTGTTTGGGGAGATGTGGATCAGAGACTGCGGTCAAAGGATATGACAAAACCACCTCTTCTCTCCCATCTTCTCTCAGGAGGTCCCCTGAATTAAAGTCCCTGCCCTCACTTCATTTCATGGTTAGCTATTCCTCAGTGCAAGTGGAAAACACTATAGAAGGCACGCACGGGGAGCAGCCTGGGTGCCAAAAATGGGATGACCCGCTCCCCCCTCTCATCTTCTGTGCCCCACCAGCTACCCTGTCAAGCCTTGTTCCTGACAGATGAGGAGAAGCATCTGCTGGGGCAGGAAGGGATTTCCCTGCCCTCTCACCTGCCCCTCACCAAGGTAACATGCTTCCCAAAAGGGTATCCCAACCCAGTGGCCCACCATGGCTCTGAACAGCCAGGATCACGGGGGAGAGTTGGGGCATGGGGGTAAGTTAAGGGCCCAGGACTGATACACCTTGGGGCCCCAGACAGAGGAGAGGGTCCTCAAGAAGGTCAGGAGGAAAATCCGTAACAAGCAGTCAGCTCAGGACAGTCGGCGGAGGAAGAAAGAATACATCGAGGGACTGGAGAGCAAGTATGTTTGAACTCACATGTCTGGCTTCTGGTGGGCCAGGCCCGAGTCCTCTTCCTGACCAAGGGGGGTAAGGCCAGGGACGCACATAATGGAAGAACCCTGTCCTGCCTTTCCACACTCCTTAGGGTGGCTGCCTGTTCTGCACAGAACCAGCAACTACAGAAAAAAATCCAGGAGCTGGAGAGGCACAACATGTGAGTGAAAGCATCGTGTGCACGTTGGAGGAGGTATGCAGCACAGGGGCACCACTCTTGGACCCTCCTTCCAGATCTAACTCATCCTTCCCCCTTTCCCAGGTCCCTGGTGACTCAACTCCGCCAGCTGCAGATGCTCATTACTCGAACTTCCAACAAAGCTGCCCAGACCAGCACTTGTGTTCTGGTACCATTAGTCTACTTCCCATCTCCCCCCACTCCCACCACCTGACACACGTCCACCCTGATACCCCTACACCCAAGCCATAGGAATCTTCCCATCCCTGATGGCTCCAACTGCCCTCTATGCACTTATTGTCCCCACAGCCCAAGTGTCTTCTGCTTCCTCCCAGATCCTTCTTTTTTCCCTGGCTCTCATCATCCTGCCCAGTTTCAGCCCCTTTCGAGGTCCACCAGAAGCTGGGTCCGAGGATTACCAGCCTCATGGAGGTGAGAGGCAAGGGCAGGGAAGGACTTTTGACCTGGTGAGCAAGTGGGATGTTCTCCAGGTAGTTAAGAGGTGGGAGGGAGGGCCTATCCTGTCTAGGAATTCCCACCCAAGGGGGCACTCTACTACTGCCCTTTTTCCTTCACCCCACAGTGATTTCCAGAAATATCCTGATTCACAAGGACGCAACAAAAAATTGGGAGACCCCAGAGGTAGAGTCCAGATTGGGAGGGCCACCTGGGATCAAGAGTGCAAATGGCTCAACAACGGCGCTGCTTGAGAAGACGGGAGGGAAGACAGGCCCCCGTGGGCTCCTTAGAACTGTGCTGCATGCAGATGAGATGTGAGCTGGAGCACTTCCTAGCCCACCCCTCAGTCACATGAGGAACCCAGGGCTCTCCGCTCTGCTTTCCCCTGGGATTCCCACTCGGGGTTCTTTGGCCTCAGGATTACATCAGGATGCCCTAGATGCCTGTACCCTGAGGCCGTCTGTCTGTGTGAGGTGGCACCACAAATACTTTTATTATGTATCTGTGATTTTATTTCTTCTTTGGATGTAGGGTTGAGGAAAACAGACGTTTTTGCTAATGAAATAAACATTTTTTTGCTGAAATTTTATTCCAGTTTTAAATAAGTAGTAGAAGGGGGGAAGATAGGTACTTTATGATAAAGTGGGGCCTAAAGTTGCCACCCCGGTTCCCTCTCTGCCTTCATATCTTCCTGCCCCAAACCAAATCACAATAGAGAAGGAAACTATTTTACTCTTTTTATTCTGCTCATTGATGATCTAGACGAGGAAGACGGAAGGGGTTTTGTTTGTTTGTTCCTCCCACTCCCCAAAATACTAGGGGCACAAATAAGTCCATTCTACTTTCTCTGTCGGAGGTGGGGTCTTTAAGACCCATATACAAGGGTAGAAGGTAGCTATATGGATTCGATTTGCTTCCGGACCTTTTCCAGGGCCCTTCTGTCCAGTTGTCGCTGACGAATGATGACAAGGCAAGCGAAGACCAAGGCTACACCGATGACAGTCCCTTCAAATTTCCAGAATAAGTGTTGTTCCATCAGAGCCGAGCGACAGCTGAGGGTAGGAAGAAACAATTATTCCCAGGGAAGGCCAGACAGCCTCTCCCTCTAGCCTCCCTCTACTTCAGCCTAACCAAGACACAACATCTGAGGGGAAAAGAGAAAACCAAAGTCAGTCTACTGTGCTCACAGTGCACAAACCCCATTCAGATATATCATTCAACTTATTTTCTGGTGAGGTAAGCAGAGCAGGTATTAAACAATTTTACTAATGAGAAGAAATGGCCATAAATATAGCACTGAGAAGAAGAATTGGGACTTGAAGTAATTTGGTTCCAAATCCCTTCCTCTTTCCAATGTGCCATCCTACCTCCAGACCAAGAGGAAGAGGTGGGACTATCTACCTAAGGTCACAGGAGCAAAGGAGGTGATCTAGGAGGTTTCCAGAGGAGAAACAGCACTTGCCTTTTGAACCCATTCCTCTTAGATAAGCTGCATGTGATTTTCTCCACATACCCCGTGGAGCCACATTCAGGGGTGGTTTTCTGCCGGGAGAAAAGGACCAAAGCACACGTTAGGAAGGGGCCAGAGGAGAAGCAGGCTGGCTGCTATTCAGAATGGGCAGGTGCCCAAGTGCTATGGCTCAGAACCGGGAGGTAACTCGCGAAGAGTTCTAATGGGGATGGTGGAGGCGGTGGCTGCACGGTTAGGAATATGTGTTAGAAAGAATATTTCAAAAGCGATCGTCGCCGAAACTGGTTTGGCTCAGTGGATAGAGCGTCGGCCTGTGGACTGAAAGGTCCCAGGTTCAATTCCGGTCAAGGGCATGTACCTGGGTTGCGGGCATATCCCCAGTAGGAGATGTGCAGGAGGCAGCTGATTGATGTTTCTCTCTCATCGATGTTTCTATCTCTCTCCCTTCCTCTCTGTAAAAAATCAATAAAATATATTTAAAAAAAAAAAAAAAAGCGATCGTCTAGGAGAGGCGTGGACAGGTCCCAGAATCTACTGGATTCAAAATGAACAGGACACGGTTATTAACTCAAAGTTGCCATTAGCCTGGAAAGAAAAGGGGACATTTACAGGGGAAGACAAGTTCATATGTGGACATATACAAGGAAAAAGATAAAAGACAATGAAAGGCATACTCAGGAAGACTTAGGGGCTGTGGTGGAAGCGTGAGAGAAGCCAGTTTCATTTGCAAGTATCTCTGAGCTCGCTGAGTAGACACCATGAGCAAAGCTCACCCCCTGAGGTAAAAACATTTATGGAGCCAAAACCGGTTTGGCTCAGTGGATGGAGCGTCGGCCTGCAGACTGAAGGGTCCCGGGTTCGATTCCAGTCAAGGGCATGTACCTTGGTTGCGGGCACATCCCCAGTAGGAGGTGTGCAGGAGGCAGCTGATCAGTGTTTCTAACTCTCTATCCCTCTCCCTTCCTCGCTGTAAAAAAATCAATTAAATATATTTTTAAAAAAACATTTATGGACAAGAAGTTATCCTTGAAACTAAATGGCGGCTGCCCGGCTGGTGTGGCTGGGTTGTGGCTGGGTTGGAGCGTCATCCCATACACACAAAGGAGGCAGGCTCCATTCCGGGCCAGGGCACATACCCAGATTTCAGGTTCCACGTCACATCAAGGCTTCTCTATCTCCCTCCCCTCCACTCTAAGATCAATACCTTGGGTGAGTATTAAAAATAAAGGAAAAACAAAATAAACGGTAGCAGACATGTCCAAGGAACAGTGCCAGGATTTGACCCCTTTATGAATCTTGTAATGGATGAATGTGTGGAGATGGCAACAGTGGGCACCAGGGCCCCATTGGGATGGTGGTCACACAGGAACCGGTGCCATGTCAGAAGCCCGGGCACGGACCTGAAGAACGGCTGTGTTCCTCGGAGAAATCAACGTGCCTGCACCTGTTTTTCTACAATATTAAAGCCAAGTCTTGGACATTTTCATATTGCACTTTTGTTAAATGAACTTTCGCGTTGGTCAGGATAGAAAACGATGTAGGGACTGATCAGATGTGAGAAAAAAGGGGGAGGAAGCAGCTACTCACAGCCTGGAAAGTAGAACACGGAGTACACTCTTCTGCCACCACGAACTCTTCCGCCATCCAGCACGGCAAGCCCGAGGTGCTCACTAAAGGGGAGAGAGGCAGCCCCAAATCTCACTCGGAAAACACTGCCCCAAAGGTTCTGCCCATCCCACTTCCCAGCACCCTGACGCCCTCGGTCCGCACGGGGCGCCCTGGGCCGCCTGTGCTCTCGGTGCGTGGGAGGAAGTCAGGACAGAAACCCCGGGGGCGCCGGGCTCCCTCCCGGACCATCACCCACCTGACAGCTTCTCCTCCCGCACCGGGGCCTCTGCTTGGCTGCGGGGGACAGGGGGGAAGGGGCAGACGTCAGAAGCCAGAAAACAGGGAACCCCCCACCGCGCGGTCGCGGGGCGCAGTCTCCCCCACCCCGAGGGCAGGGGCTAGAGCCCGTCTCCCGCTCCCCCTCCCCCGGCGCCCAGCCCTCACCAGAGCTTTAAGGTGAACGCGCAGAGCAGCCAGCAGAGGCGGCGGCCCGGGGGGAGGCCACGCCTCCCCGCCCCCGCAGGCATGGAGCGCTCCGGGTCGCCGCCGGGACGAGGAGGCTGCTTCCCTGGGCTCGCGCCGCCGTCAGAGCGCCGAGGCGCCGCCCACCCCGCAGCGCTCCGGGAAGTTCCAGGTCAGAACTGCGAAATGCTGGGGCTGCCTCGGATCAAAGGCTCTACTGGGAGGTGCCCATGGCCCGGACGAGAAGAGTCAATACGTCCAATACGCAGAGCGGGACGGCCCTAGCCGCCCCTCGCCTCCACTTCGGCTCCCAGCGCGGCCATCTTGCCCTGTGAAGGCTCCTGGGTGTGGGCCTGGTTTCCCTGAGCGGGGCGGGGCGGGGCGGGGCGGGGCGGCGCAGGCGCGGGCGCGGGCGCGCGCGTTGCTTGCTGGGCCTTGTAGTCTCGCAGGGTTGGTGGCGCCGCGGGCAGCTCCCGGAATAGAATGTCACTGCGTTCGTGCTGTGCACCGGGGCATTCTGGTCCTGGTAGTCTTTGGTGGGAATGGAGGAAATGGCGGCGAGGCTGTATTCTCAGTTCCTGGCTCCCTGCCTGGCCTGTCGCTTATTTACCCATCTGGGCTAGATGAGCAGCGAGACGTAAAAAAGAACCATACGTCGCACTCGGGACTTTGTACTTTCCTTAGAACCCTGGGAGTTACCATTAAAATTCAGCCTTTCTGACACACTTACCTGTCTCATTCTTCCTGCCCAGTACGGTCAAAGGGAGAAGCTGGGTTGGCCTCTCCCTGCCACTGGGCCCCCACTCAGCTCTACTCAGATGTCACCTCCTCTCATGTTCAAAGATCCCCAGAACTGGCCCTTGAATAACCGCATCGAATGTTCTCAGCTCTCCCTTGCTCCTACATAATGCGCAATAAAAAAGAGCGTAAGAGCTGAAGTTCCAGCAGGTGTTCAGTCTAGCTAGGTTGGGGTGCTTATTAGCTACATGACTTTAGCACTGTGTCTGGCTCTCGGTGTTCTGTGTTAAAAGGAAATGCAAACGTGCGTTTTCTTTGTTTGTTTGTTTGTTTTTGAGATGCAAATAAAATGTGTAAATACTTATTCCCCTCTATATTGCCTCACATTTCTGTCATACTTTTTAAAAGGTATGTTTTTATTGATTTCAGAGAGAGGAAAGGAGAGGGAGAGAAACATTGATGAGAGATGCCTCCTGCATGCCCCCTAAATGGGGACGTGCCCTAAAACCTGGGCATGTGCCCTGACGAAGAATAAAAAATTAAGATACTTAGGAATAAAGTAAACCAAGAAGGTAAAAGACTTGTACTCGGAAAATCACAGGATGTTGAAAAAAAGAGACAGAGGAAGATAGAAACAAGTGAAAGAATATACCATGTTCTTGGATTGGTAGAATTAACATCATTAAAATGTCCCTACTACCCAAAGCAATCTATAGATTCAATGCAATCCCTATTAAAATACCAATAGTATATTTCACAGATCAAGAACAAATACTAAAAAAATATATATGAAACCAAAAAAGACCCCAAATAAGCCACAGCAATCTTGAGAAAGAAGAACAAAATTGGAGGGATCACCAATACCAGATATCAAGTTATACTGCAAACCACTATAATCAAAACAGCATAATACTAGCACAAGAACAGGCATATACACCAATGGAACAGAACAGAGACCCCAGAAATCCACCTGAGCCATTACACTCAATTAATATTTGACAAAGGAGGTAAGAGCACACAGTTGAAATCAAGACAGTCTCTTCAATAAATGGTGTTGGGAAAATTGGACAGATACAAGCAAAAAACAAAAAAAGAAACTAGACCACTAACTTACACCATACACAAGAATAAACTCAAAATGGATAAAAGTCTTAAGCATGTCATGAAACAATAAAAATCCTAGAAGAAACCATAGGCAGCAAAATCTCAGACATCTCCGTAGCAATATGTTTGCGGATACATCTCCTAGGGCAAGGGAAAAAACTAAGGAGAAATGAACAAATGCAATTACTTAAAAAGTTTCTGCACAGCAAAAGAAACCATCAACAAAATGAAAAGGGAGCCCACTGTATGGGAGAACATATTTGGCAATGATACATCTGATAAAGGGTTAATATCCAAAACATATAAGGAACTGATACAATTTAACAAAAAGAAGACAAACAATAAAAAATATTCCCAGCTGACCTGGCTCAATGGTTGAGCATCAACCTGTAAACCAGGAGATCACTGTTCTATTCCTGGTCAGGGCACATGCCCAAGTTGCAGGCTCGATGCCCAGTAGAGGGTGTGCAGGAGGTAGCTGATCAATGATTCTCATCATTGATGTTTCTATTTCTCCCTCACCCTTCCTGTCTGAAATCAATAAAAATATATGTTTAAAAAATAGGCAAAGAATCTAAATAGACACTTCTCCAAAATGAACATACAAATGGCCAAGAGACATATGAAGAAATGTTCAAAGTCACCAATCAGAGAGATGCAAATTAAAACAACAATGAGGTATCACCTCACACCGGTCAGAATGGCTGTCATCAACAAATCAACAAATTGCCCTTGCTGGTTTGGCTCAGTGGATAGAGCGTTGGCCTGTAGACTGAAGGGTCCCAGGTTCCATTCCAGTCAAGAGCACATGCCTAGTTGCAAGCTCAATCCCCAGTAGGGGGTGTGCAGGAGGCAGCCAATCCATGATTCGCTCTCATCATTGATGTTTCTCTCCCTCTCCCTTCCTCTCTGAAATCAATAAAAATAAATAAATAATTTTTTAAAAGATCAATGGAAACTTATCCTCAGGTGAGGATTAACAAGAAACAAAACAAATCAACAAATGATAAGTGCTGGTGAGGATGTGGAGAACAGGGAACCCTAGTACACTGCTGATGGGAATGTAGACTGGTGCAGCCATCATGGAAAACAGTATGCAGTTTCCTTCACAAAATTAAATATGGCACTGCCATTTGATCCAGTGATCTCAATTCTAGGAATATATCCTAAGAAACCCAAAACATCAACCAGAAAAAATGTATGCACCCCTATGTTCATAGCAGCACAATTTATAATAGCTAAGATATGGAAACAGCCCAAGTGTCCATTAGCAGATGAGTGGATAAAAAAGTTGTGGTACAGCCCTAACCGGTTTGGCTCAGTGGATACAGTGTTGGCCTGCAGACCGAAAGGTCCCAGGTTTGATTCCAGTCAAGGGCATGTACCTTGGTTGCGGGCATATCCCCAGTAGGGGGTGTGCAGGAGGCAGCTGATCCATGTTTCTCTCTCATCGATGTTTCTAACTCTCTATTCCTCTCCCTTCCTCTCTGTAATAAAATATATCAAAAACACCAATTTTCAAAGGGCAATAAATGTAATAAATAAATACATACATAAAGAAACTACCTAACTGAATAAATGTACATATTAAAAAAAAAAAATAGCCGAAGCCGGTTTGGCTCAGTGGATAGAGCGTCGGCCTGCGGACTGAAAGGTCCCAGGTTCGATTCCGGTCAAGGGCATGTACCTGGGTTGCGGGCATATCCCCAGTGGGAGATGTGCAGGAGGCAGCTGATCAATGTTTCTCTCTCATCGATGTTTCTAACTCTCTATCTCTCTCCCTTCCTCTCTGTAAAAAATCAATAAAATATATATTTAAAAAAAAAAAAAAAAAAGCTGTGGTACATTTACACCACGGAATACTATGCAGCCGTAAAAAAGAGGGATCTCTTACCCTTTGAGACAGCATGGAGGGATCTGGAGAGTATTATGCTGAGCAAAATAAGCCAGTCAGAGAAAGACAAGTATCACATGATCTCACTCATATGTGGAATAATAACGAACAAAAAAACTGATGAACAAAATAGATCCAGAGATATAGAAGCATGGAACAGACTGGAATCTCAGAGGGAAGGCGGAAAGGGAGGGTGGGTGGAAAGAGATCAACCAAAGAACTTGTATGCAAATATGCATAACCCATGAACACAGACAATAGGGTGGTGAAGGCCGGAGGGGGGGCGGGGAAGAGGCCAATGGGTGGGGGTGGGAAGGGGTAATATATATAACTTTCAACAACAAAAATTTAAAAAAAAAAGGCTTGTTTCCATACCTTTTTTCTTTGTTAACTCTGCTCTACATTCTCCTTCCCCAACAAGTCTTTCTAGCCTAGTCACCACAGCTGCTCCCCTCCCCCACAGCCATAAAGGCTAACACTTTATTTTGGAATGAACAGTATATATGATGCTACATCCCATAAATTTTGTCTTCCCGTCAGACTTAAAGCTGGCTTCTCAAAAGCAGGAACTATCAGACTATGGAAAGATCACTGGGTGAGAGTTGGAAAAAAACACACACAAAAAACAAAACCTGGTGAGGGCTGAGCTTTAATTTTGTTTGTGACTATTTTTCCTTTAAGTTATTTGTATGTGTCAAGAGTTGTATGTTACAGAAAGTAGAGTGTGGGTTTTCCCCCCAGTAGTTTTTAGCTATAATAAAAGTTTGTGCTGAAGTTTCGTATTGCTATCCTTGCCCAATCCTATCATGTTTCATGACTAGCTGTGAGACCTTGTAAGATTTCACTTCCAGTAGCCATACCAAGCATCTCAATAAGGTCTCTACACTGAAACTACATTTTAAAAATACCTGAGGTATGATGAAGATGTCAACAGTCTTTCTGGGATTCTGAAAATGCCAAGGCTTTCCTTATCTTGAGCAAATTAAACTAGCTCGCAGTTGACAACTGAGCTCAAACATAAGCCACAGAGGACATTACCCCATCGAAGCTTGGATACTTAATACATTTATCAAATTAATTTCTAAGTTCTTCTCCCAGTACTATCAGACTTCTTTCTTTTCTTTTTGTAATCCTCCCCGAGGATATTTTTTCATTGATTTTTAGAGAGTGGAAGAGAGAGGGAAAGAGAGAGGAATATTGATGTGAGAGAAACACATTGATTGCCTCCTGCATGTGCCCCCAGAAGGGCCCGGGCCAGGGAGGAGCCCGCAACCAGGGTACCTGCCCTTTACCAGAATCGAACCCGGGACCCTTCCGTCCGCAGGCCCAAGTTCTATTCACTAAACCAAACCGGCTGAGGCAGACTTTCCCGAGTGCTGTCTTTCACCAACAGAAACAGTTGCACAAAGAAGGCTTGGCTGCTGCCTCCAGATTGTATGTCCACTTCTATACTGTGGGCTGTGGATTTCCTTTAGTTTTTATTTATTTATTTAAAAAATATGTTTTTATTGATTTCAGAGAGGAAGAGAGAGAGATAGAAACATCAATGGTGAGAGAGAATCATTGATTGGCTGCCTCCTGCATGCCCCACACTGGGGATGGAGCCCGTAACCCCAGCCTTTGCCCTGACTGGGAATCGAACTGTGACCTCCTGGTTCATAGATCGATGCTCAACCACAGAGCCACACTGGCTGGGTGGGCTTGTGGATTTCTTAAATGCCTTGAACATCATATCCGTGAATAAAAAAGCTTCTAATAGTATTTTGTCCTAACCAAATCTGACATTTTAATTGTCGTGGTAAAAGATCAATTCTGTGAGATAATTTCACTGTTTAAAAAAAATATTGTGGCTGAAACCGGTTTGGCTCAGTGGATAGAGCGTCGGCCTTCGGACTGAAAGGTCCCAGGTTCGATTCCGGTCAAGGGCATGTACCTGGGTTGCGGGCATATCCCCAGGAGATGTGCAGGAGGCAGCTGATCGATGTTTCTCACTCATCGATGTTTCTAACTTTCTATCTCTCTCCCTTCCTCTCTGTAAAAAATCAATAAAAATATATATAAAAAAAATATTGTGTGTACCCTGGCTGGTTTGACTCAGTGGATCGATGATCGGCCTGAGGACTGAAAGGTCGTGGGTTCAATTCCGGTCAAGGGCACACGCTCGGGAGTTGTGGGCTCGGTCCCCAGTAGGGGGTGTGCAGGAGGCAGCGGATCGATGATTCTCTCATCACTGGGGTTTCTATCTCTCTCTCCCTCTTCCTTCCTCTCTGAAATCAATAAAAATATATTTTTAAAAATATTGTGTAACAGTAAAAGAGGGTTATGTATACTAAGGGCAATATGTATCAAGCCTGAGTTTTTGGTGTTTTCTCTTTTTTAAGAACAATTTTATTTATTGATTTAAGAGAGAGAGAGAGAGAGACAGACAGACAGACAGACAGACAGACATCGACTTGTTGTTCCACTTATTCATTGGTTGACTTACATGTGCCCTGACTGGGGATCGAATCCGCAGCCTTGGTGCCTCAGGATGACGCTCCAACCAACTGAACTACCTGGCCAGAGGCTGGTGGTGGTTCTTTTTGCTTGCCTCTTTGTACTCAGTAGTTAGGGGCTGTTTCTGTTAAAATTTACTTGTCCCACTTATAAGTACTACCCAAACATTATGTTAATTTGACCACAGTGCTTGGCACATAGTAGATGCTCAATAAATATTTATGAATACATGAACCTGTTTTGTGTCTCATTTTCCTCATCTATTAAAGCAGATAACACCTACTAGCTACCTAAAGGGATTGCTGGCAGAATCAAAGATGCTTGCTTGGGTAACAATACTAGGTCTTGCTATTTCCATGAGGCGGGGACTGTCACTCCTCAGGGGAGGCCCAAAGAGAGTCCTTAAAAAAAAGGTCCTGCAATTTCCTGGAGAGGGCTCTGCCCACAGTGATTCTCTAAATCCATAATGGAAAGAGTATGTGTGTGCACACCCGCACGTTCAAAGAACCTTTGCTCCTTGCTGGTTTCCTCATCAATTAAACAGCTGGGGAAGAGAGATAGCTGTGGGTCTAATCCTGGCATCACAGGAACCCAGCCAGGTTCAGGCAGCCCAAACACCTCAGAGGGAGGAATTAGGTTTATGAGTAAAGAGCAATTCCGACAACAATGAAAGTTACCCCAAAAAGCTACATTTGTGCAAATGGAGGTCTTTAATACTGAGAAAGACCATGCAGAGTGACAGAATAGGACCAAACTTTCAAGGGGTGGTGCTGAGCCAGCCTCTCACAGGACCCTAAAGCCTGATCCAGTAACAAAATCAATTATTTATTTACATTGATGTTGCCATGGAAACCCAGTGAAGGTCTGAGGCCCCAGGCTATCTATACTTCCTTTTCTCCTTCCTTTCTTCCTACCTCTTTCGCACGTTTTCACTTCCTCGATTCTTTCCCTTCTTGCTTCTTCCCTCTATTCCACCTCTTCTCCTCTTTCCTCTCTTGTTTTCCTTTTTTTTCTTCTCCATTTTCTCCCTGTTCTCTCACCATCTATCCATCTTTACTTCTCCAAACACCACCTACTCTCTCCCCCATCCAGCCCCTCAGCCCTGCTTCCCTCAGGTTCAACCTCCAGGCTTAGGGTGGGGAGGCAGCAAGGAGTCCTCAGCTCAGGGAGCACTTGGTGTTCTTTTTGTCACAAGTTTTCAGGTCAGTGCTGGAGGACTTGCTGCTGTTTCCCTAGAGGCAGAAGGGCACAGGGGTCAGGGTGAGAATGGCTGGCTGGGGTCTGAGCCTATGAACTGTTTGAAGGGGACCCGCCCTCATGAGAAGTCTCAGCACTGCTCCCCTCCTCAGTTTTTTATCTCCATCCCCCCCAGTTGTAACTTAGTCCAGCAGAACCAACTCACCGATCTCCGGCCTCCTGACTTGAGCAAGATGTCCCGGGCCAGGGAACTGAAAGCCTAATGGAGAAAGGAGATTGGTCAGTACAGACTAGAGAAAAGGATAACTCTAGCCCTAGCTGTTTTGGCTCAGTGGATAGAGTGTCAGCCTGTGGACCAAAGGGTCCCAGGTTCGATTCTGGTCAAGGGCACATGCCTGGGGTTGTGGGCTCGATCCTCAGTAGGGGGCCTGCAGGCGGCAGCCAATCAATGATTCTCATCATTGATGTTTCTATCTCTCCCTCTCTCCCCTTTTCTTTCTGAAATCAATAAAAATATATTTTTTAAAAAAGAGAAGGGCCCTGGCCGGTTTGGCTCAGTGGATAGAGCGTCGGCCTGCGGACTCAAGGGTCCCAGGTTCGATTCCGGTCAAGGGCATGTACCTTGGCTGTGGGCACATCCCCAGTGGGGGGTGTGCAGGAGGCAGCTGGTCGATGCTTCTCACTCATTGATGTTTCTAACTCTCTATCCCTCTCCCTTCTTCTCTGTAAAAAATCAATAAAATATATTTAAAAAAAAAAAAAGAGAGAAGGATAAGTCTATCTTCCGATATTCCATCCCTTTCGGGGCTGGGGCTGGGGGGGGTCTCACCTCATCCACATTCATACTGGATTTGGCACTAGTCTCGAAAAATCGGATTCCATGCTCCCGAGCCAACTGTAGGGAATGAAGGGGGAAGAAGAGAGTTGGATAAAGGGTAGTAGCCAAGTCCTCTGCAATCTGACCTCATCTTGGCCTCCAAGCCCAGTTCTAGAACATTGGCCAACCTGGTCCTTACCTTCTCGGCCTGCTCCTTCTGTACCTTCCTCTTGGCCTCCATGTCACACTTGTTCCCCAGCAGGAGGCGCTCCACCCCAGCTGAGGCATTCTGGGAGCAAAAGGGTAAGACAAGAAAAGTTGGGTCAAGCTCTTCTTCGCAATCCACTTCATCTTCTAAGTTCTATCCAATTCCCCCATCTCTCTGGGAGGGTCCTCACCTCTTTGATGCTCTTCATCCAGTTCTGAATATTCTCAAACGATTTCTCATCGGTGATGTCATAGACTAGAATAATGCCCTGGAAGATGGCAGAGTTCACAATGGAGGCATGGACCACAGTCCCTGTTTACTCCCCGTTCACCCCCCCCCCCCCGCCCCGTAGTTGTACTCTAAGTGAGCCTAAAGTTTTATCCATGAGTCAAATCACTAAGTCATGTGGGACCCTCTGCAACCCACTCGTGCAACCCCCCATTTCCCCCTGCCTCTCTGTACTCATAAACCTACATTTCATTGCCTCATGCCCTCATCCCTTGTCCAGACCCACACTTTGTACCATGGCTCCACGGTAGTAGGCAGTAGTTATCGTCTTGAATCGTTCTTGGCCAGCAGTGTCCCTGAAGAGGTAGAATATTTCACCGGGTAGGACAGAGGGAAGGGCTCTCCAGAGAGCGATTCCCCTTACCCCCCACCAGCTAAGCATTTAGCTTTCACATGATGGGGCTGAAAGGAACAGAATTAGGAAACAATAAAAGGGGAAAGGGATGAAAGACAGATGGGCTGATACTGAGAGATGGTAGAGGCCTAAGAAACAAGATCCCCCTGGTTTATTCACTGGATGCTTAAGCTGTGCCCAGCACTGTGCATATATCATTTTATACGCATGTCATTTCCTTTAATCTTAACTCTATTCTTGTGAGACTTCCTTTATTGTCTTTATTTAACAAATGAGGTAACAGATTTGAGGAGGCTGAATAACTAATGAAGGTCATTCTGTAACAGAAGGAGAATTTAAACCAGTTTGCTCTTATCTATCGTACCTTAATGTCTCCATTAAGCCTCATACCCTGAGGGTTTCCGGCTTCCTGATGACAGTCAGGTCAAACATCTCTACTAGGTTTTCTAGGCTCTCCGTAATTTAGAGAGAGCACTAGACTTAGAGTGAAGTCTTAATTCTGCTGTTTGCTATTAAACTGCTTAGAGCCTGTTTCCACATTATAGCTCAACAGACATGTGTTGGCAAGATCAGAATACTCTGGAGCTGGGAGAGGGAAGAGTTACAAAAAAGCTGAAAATAACTGAGCAAGCAGGGAGAGAGATGGAAGGACCACTGAGTGACGTGAGGAAAATGATCAGAAGTGCTGGGAGGAACAAGGGGGAAAGGAGAGAAATGAAGCAAAATAGCAGAAAAAGGGTTACCAGGGGTAGAGGAGGAAGTCTGGTTAGGAACCTAGGGCATTCACTCACCAGACTTGCAGTTTGATCTTCTTCCCCTCTATATCCACAGTGCGGATCTTGAAATCAATTCCTAGGAGTGGAGAGTGTACGTTGAAGTTGAGACACAGGTGTGCGCAACGCATGTAAAAGCGTGTTGGGGGCTAGACAGGAATGGAGCGTGGCAGTGCCAGGAAGTCTGCAGAGGAGGCACATGGGAAGCAGCCTTGTCCAAAGTGTAAAACTAGGAGAATTTCCTCAAAACTGCATTCCTCAATTAGCAAGCACGTTGTTTTTACTTAGATTGTGTGAATTTTGTGGTGAAGGTGATGAAAATTCTGTAGGGAGGCTTAAGGCCATTAAGGCAACTCTTGGGTCCACTCAGGCTTGCCAGCTGACAACTCTCTCAATCAAGTCCATCTCCCCCAACATATTACTTTCAGATTCCTTTTCCCTTCTGTTTTCCTGGAACCCTCTACTCTTCGCACCCCTCCCCCAACGTTGCCGGCCCTGCAGGGTAAAGCGTGAGGGAAAAGGTAGCGGATGCCTGTCTATGTGAATTATCTAGTAGGCCAGGCTTGGAACCAAAAAAGTTTGAAGCTAAACAAGATCCCTCTGGAGACCGAACTAGGAAAAAGGGGCATTTTTCCTTCCCCTTTCTAACCAGAATTGTCTTGAGACGCTCCTTGTCTTATTTCCCAGGCCAGAGTAGATGAAGAAAGATGAGAGCGGAGGAGGGGAAACACTGTTCTTAGTGGAAACTTGGGCACCTCCCCCAAGCCTGTTGGGAGCTCTAGGAAGGAGGCTGAGTCACCAGGCTGACTCAGAGACCCCAAAAGTCCCCTCATTCCCACCTTACCTTCTTCCCCAGGCCGGCTGCATATTCAGGATCACAGTCCTTGGGCCACCCTCTAGCACACCCAGCCACCCTGTTTCACCCTCCCCGCCCATTACGTTAAGGAGCAAGAAAACGGAGAAGTAGATGATAAGGTGGGGATGGAAGAGAGTCTGAAACTCAGTGGGACAGAAGGAGGCTGGCAGAGTTGGGAGACAGATGTTCAGCGAGGGGGAATACAGGAAATGTGGAGAGTGAGTGGGTCAAGAGTTCCAGGTGGATGGGGGAGAGGAGGAGCTGAGAAGGGAACAGAAGGGGTCATGTGGATCTAGAGAGAGGAGAAGACTGGCACCAAGAAAACGAGGGGCCGGCACATCGGAGGAGTTACCTGGAGATGGCAGGCCGGTTGGAATTGTGGGTACCACCCAGAGGCATGAATGGGGGATGGGTCTGAAGCAGAGGTTGAGGAACTGGATTTTAGAAGCCCCGCTGCAGGGGGACTGGAAGGTGGGGCCACGAGTAATCTGGGAGCCGGGGGACGAGGGCTCGGGGAGTCAGGGGCCCGGGATATGGCCAGTGGGCTCACCGATGGTGGAGATGTAAGTGTTGTTGAAGTTGTCCTCTGCAAAGCGAATGATCAGACAAGTCTTGCCCACCCCCGAGTCCCCGATCAGCAGCAGCTTGAAGAGGTGGTCGTAGGCTTTGGCCATGGCGGACACTGAGGGAGCCGGGGGAGGGGTGGGGACGCGCTGGGCACCGGGAGGCGGGATTGGAGGGTTGGTAGAAAGACGCCGGTAGCCCAGGCCAGGAAGTTTTCCTCCCTCTCCGCCCAGGCTCCGGGAGAGAGAGGCGGCACTCCTCGGGGCCCCACCCCCGGCCCGCCCGCCCCGTTCGGCTGCCCGGAGAGGCCAGCCCCAGCCTCCTGTTCCCTGGGCTTTCCCTTCGCAGCCTGGGCCGACCTGTCTCCCTCCCGTTCCCCACCACCCACTACCGTTCTCCTCTTTACCTTTTGACCTCATCCTGCCGGTCTGAGGCCGGAGAGGCGGGGGCGAGGGGAAGTGAACGTTTAACCAGGATGACGGGGGGAAGGAGGAATTTTAGAGGACTTAGGAGAACGTTTTGGGGAATAACGGTGAAGACAAGGATGGCGCTGGGAGCTGACAAAAGTCGGAGGCTTCCCTTGGGTAGGGCTACTCAAGGAAGACAGACTCCTCCCGGGCAGCGCTGGAATTCTGGTGTGGTTACCAGCCCTTAGTGCTGGAATCCCGACTCCTTTTGAAAAAAGCGGGATCACCCTGTGTAGGAGGTTATCTGTTGAGTCAGTCTGCCCCCTGGTGGAACAGAGTGGAGATTAACAATAATTATACCACAGAATCAGCGCAACACTTCTGTCTCTTCATCTAGACCAGCGGTTCTCAACCTTCCTCAGGCCGCGACCCTTTCATACAGTTCCTCATGTTGTGGGGACCCCCAACCATAAAATCATTTTCGTTGCTACTTCGTAACTGTCATGTTGCTACTGTTATGAATCGTCATGTAAATATCTGACATGCAGGATGTATTTTCATTGTTATAAATTGAACATAATTAAAGCATAGTGATTAATCACAAAAACAACATGTAATTATATATGTGTTTTCCGGTGGTTTTAGGCGACCCCCTGTGCAAGGGTTGTTCGACCCCCAAAGGGGTCGCGACCCACAGGTTGAGAACCGCTGATCTAGACACATTCTGGGGCTTCAGTTGGAACAGTCTTCCTTCTGGGATTCTGTGTCTGATTTCTCTGGGAAACCAGCTCAAAAAGGTAGAGATTGGGACAACAAATGTTTGGTCTCATTCTTCTGATGACATGTGGCTCTTAACACAGCCCTTACCCCACTGAATGGGCTGTGAATGGGTGGCCTTGGCAACCAGGAAGCTGAAGTATGGAGAGCATGGCTATAGAGAAACAAATTTATCTCTGCCTTTGGAAAAGAATTATTCAGAATTATCTTCTTTTCTAACCACGGATCAGTAGAATAGTCCTTGTATAAACACAGGGTACTGGCTGTGAGAAGGCATCTTTTGTTATTTCACTTATCTTGGTCACTTTCTGTGCTCTTGTTTGCCCCTTCTCAGACACAACCATTCAGTTCCCTTTTTGTCCATTCTCTCACCTCCTGCGTGTCTTCAAGTTGTATCATAAACCTTGAGTCTTCTTTATTTTTTTCTCCTCACTGGTCAAACCATCTCTAATCAGTCCTTTAGCCACACCAGCTGGGCAGTCCTTTACATTACTGTTCCATTTTCATGGATTGTTCTGATGATAGAATCCATCAGTTCCTTTTTTTTCCTCCATCTTATTTTGCCTGGGCCTGGACTATTCATCCCTGCAGTTGATTATTCTTGCTCACCTCTCTAAAATGAACTCCTGCTGCCTGGCCAGTGTAGCTCAGTGGTTGAGCGTCAACCCAGGAGCCAAGAGGTCCTCCCCTCCTTTGATTCCCAGTTAGGGCATCTGCCCAGGTTGTGGGCTTGATCCCTAGTAGGCGATGTGTAGGAGGCAGCTTGATGATTTTCTCTCATCATTGATTTTTCTTTCTCTATCCCTCTCCCTTCCTCTTTCTCTAAAAATAAATAAAAACATCTTAAAAATAAATAAATAAAATGTACTCATGCTGGTGTACACCTGCATTCACTGGAACCTCATCTCTGTAGTACTCTCTGCCTAGCTCTCAGAGCTTTGGTAACAATCCCTTTCTCCCCTTCAATTGTGACAGGTTCATCCTGGCTTTGGGTTTTGTATTCACAAACTCTTCCCTCAGCCTAAAATGCTTTCTTCCTAGATTGTTGCACGGTTGACTCCTTGTCCTTGATATTTCAACTCCCTTAGAGGTTTTACTGACCATTTCTTTTTTTTTTTAAATAACTTAAAAATTTTTTCAATTACAGTTGACATACTGGAACCAGTTCTTACAGGCTCTGTGAATCTATCAACTCCATGTTTAACGATGTCACCACTGAAATTAGCAAAATCAGGGCGCTCCTCCGTAGAACCTGTTAAACTTTTACCAGCACTTCCCTGACTGAAACTCACATCCCTTTTCTGTGGAAATAAGCATATCCCTAATTGTCATTTGTGTCATCTTCCTTCCTCCTTTAGGATAAATGGACATGGGAAGATGATGTTTCAAAGTCTTCATTTTTCCTTTCTTCTCCTTTCCTGTCTGGGTGCCGGTGATGCCAAGATTAGAAATCTTGGAAAGGCATTACTGGTGAAAATGTGGGAAAAACGATGTAGGGATGCAAATGGCACAAGTTTTTGGGAAGGCAGTGGAGTAGTACTTTGGACAGTTTCTCTGTGCATCCCTTTCCTAATCTGTAACATGTGGACAATAATAGTATCAACCTGATAAGAGTTGTTATGAAGATTAATATATGTAAAGCAGAACAATGCACCTAGTAAGCATTATATGTTCGATGTAATTACTATTAGAGGTAAGGATGGGAAGTTGACAATAAAATTAACAACTCTAGGGGTAGGTTGGGGATGGAGGAAATATGTGAACTCTACTTTTTTAAAAAATTAACTTGATGCCGAAACCGGTTTGGCTCAGTGGATGGAGCGTCGGCCTGCGGACTGAGGGGTCCTGGGTTTGATTCCGGTTGGGGGCATGTACCTGGGTTGCGGGCATATCCCCAGTGGGAGGTGTGTGGGAGGCGGCTGATCAATGTTTCTCTCTCATCGATGTTTCTAACTCTCTATCTCTCTCCCTTCCTCTCTGTAAAAAATCAATAAAATATATTTTTAAAAAAATTAACTTGAGAGAAAGAGGAAGGGAGAGGGGAAAAGAGAAACACCGACTAGCCCTTCTGGGGATGAAGGCCGCAACCTGGGCAGGTGCCCTGACCAGGAACCGAAGGGTGACCTCCTGGTTCATAGGTCAACGCCCAACCACTGAACCACACCGGCCAGGAAAGGACTTTACTTTTTTTTTTTTTTTTAATTTACATTTCTGAATTGTTTAAAGTGGGCAAACTAAACCAACAGAAAAATAATAAAGACATTTAAGAAGTCTGGACATAGCTTGGTCTGGTTGTTTTCCTAAGAAGTTCCTACTTATTAGGCTCCAACTGTCAAAGTTAGCAGGAAATTCTAATTGTCCATTTACCCCTGGATAAAGGTTTGCCTTGAAAAAAATTTTTTGAATGTTTTTTCCTTTTTTTTTAGAGAGAGAGAGGACGGGAGCGAAACATCAATTGGCTGCTTCCCGCACGCCCCCTACTGGGGACCTGACCTCGAAACCAGGCGAGTGGCCCCATCAGGACTCGGACTGGTGACCTGTCGGTGCCGGGGGCGAGTCAAGCCCCCGCGGGGCGGCTGCGGCGAGACGCTCCCCTCACCCACTCGCGAGCTCCCTCCGCCCGGACCCGCGTCGGGGCGCCGGGCCGGCCTCTGCCGACCCCCAGACAACGGCAGCCCTCCTCGCGCCCCACCGCAGGCCGGGGTGGCAGGCGGACCTTCTCAACATGGCCGCCGAGTCCCGAGGCGTCACTTCCGGCGGGGTGGCGGATATAAGGAGAAGGACTTCCGCTTCCGCCCCTTTCCGGCGGTGACGGCCTCCCCGCGACGACATGCCTGTGAGTTCCTGGGGGCAGGTTTCGGCGGCGATCTCGCTCCTCCGCCCGCCCGCTTCCCTCGCGCCGGGCGCGGATCGCAGGGGGCCCTCCCCGGCCCGCCGCGCCGCCTGGGACGTGAACCGCAGGGGCCGCGGGGCCCCCGCCTGGGCGGCCGCGGAGCGGAGCGGAGATAAGATGGCGGCGCGGCCGCGCAGACACCCGGCGCGGCGAGGGGCCCGCGCTCCCCGGCGTTCCCGCCGCGGGTCTCTGAGTCTCTCCCTTTCTGCCTCGTAGCTCGCCAAGGACCTCCTGCACCCCTCCCCGGAGGAGGAGAAGAGGAAGCACAAGAAGAAGCGCCTGGTGCAGAGCCCCAACTCCTACTTCATGGACGTGAAGTGCCCAGGTGAGGCCGGCGGCGGGCGGCGCACGGGGCCGGGAGCGGGGAGAGGGCGGAGTGTGAGCCGCGGCGTCTCCGCGGAGCGGCCCCGATTTCTTGGGATTTGAACGTGCGAGGCGGGTGAGATTTTGTGCTTTCGGAGGAGTGACCCGGAGTGACGTCCCATCAGAGCTGCGCGTACCGACCCCACGTCCTTGTGTTAGAAGCCGGGCTGATGTGCGGTGCGTCCGCCCGGGTCAGGGACGCACTGGCACCCGGGGGAGAGGGGTGGGTGCCGACCCACTGCCCACCCTCCTTCCCTCCAAAGCGGAGGGAGGAGCCGCCGTTTTTTGATCTACGCGTCGTCGTTGACTCCACGCCTTTCCCTGTCAGGCTCTAGGATGCTAGTCACACGTTACCCGGAAATTCACAGGTGGGGGCGGGCGGTCCACATTGCTTCTGAGCTGGCGTTACGGTGTCCCTAGACCCGGGTAATCGAGTTTCCAATAGGAGAGCACATTTCCAAAGTTGACCTAACATGCAGGTCTTAAGAGTTAATACATTCTAGTTGATGTGTCAGTGAAGAAAGGCGTGGAAAAAAATGCAACCCCTTCTTGCCGTTTTTTCCAGGATGCTACAAAATCACCACCGTCTTTAGCCATGCACAAACGGTAGTTTTGTGCGTTGGTTGCTCCACTGTTCTCTGTCAGCCAACAGGAGGAAAAGCAAGGCTTACAGAAGGTACAGGCTTGCAAACGTCATTTGGGCTTTGGATCTCATAGAGGGCCACATGTAATGTAAATGACCGGACTTGTAAAGGGAGTTGTATTACCAGACACAACATACTTAATCTCACAGTGCTGCTGTCTGGAGCTAGGATGGGAGGTGGAGAGCTGCTTTCCTGCGGGTGGGGCGTCAGCCGTGGGGCCTGTGAGTGTGGGGCGGGTGAGTGGGCTGCGGCAGTTCATTCTGAACCTTCTTCTTCCAGGATGCTCCTTCAGAAGGAAGCAGCACTAAGCGCACCTCAAATCAAGATGAGTGGGACACCCTCCCAATAAACACATTTTGGATACATCCTGTTTATTGTCTTGCTTTACTGGTAGGAAGTTCTTACCGCAAGTATTCAGGGCCAACCAGAAGAATGGACTGCTAGTCATTTGGGGCAAGTAAGTAGCCAAGTATTTAAAAAGTCCGTTTGGGACATTTCTGTCTGCCTAGGCTCACTGAGTAAATCTTCAGAGCTTGATTTAAAATTGGGGTTTACCATATAAGTGAGATATCTACTTTCACTGTTACGTTTTCTTAGAATTAAGAACAAGTTGCTCTTCGGAACACAAGCCAGCACACCACTTGAACAGAACAGCTCAGGACCCTTTATTTACAGTTCTCAGAAACCTTGTCTGGAGGCTTACAAGTATAGAGGTTGTTGCTAGGCGGCTTCTGGTGGCCAAGGGTTAGAAATCTCCAGTTTCCTACAGTTAAGGAGACGTGTCTAAGGACAGGTTAGTGCTTTATACTCCACAGCCAGTGTTGTAGCCGACTCTGGGCTGGCGGGGGTTGTGGGCTCAGGAATGGAGGGGGAGAGCGTGTGGAGGCATAAGAACCTAGAAACAAATGGGAAAGGGAGATGGGTGAAAGGTAAGATACAGGTACTGAAATGTGAAGATGAGGATCGTGATTCTTTACCTGTCAGTGGTGCTCCTAGAGTTGGAACGTAAACAACTGGAACTGTCTGTATCTTGTTTAGAAAGGCACTGTATGCTGCAACAAGAACAAGGGAGATGTCAGTAAAGAGACAAATTCCTTCGTTGGAGGAAGGCCTTAGTCTTACTTCAAATAACTTCATGGTAATTAGGAAATTTTTGTTCAGTTTTTAGAGTTACTTATCAACTGGCCAAATGATAGGGCAAGTGCAGGTGTAGACAAAATCATCTCTAGCTAATGAATTTAACCCAAACTAGTCATTTAGCAGTATCCACTTCTGAATGGTATTTGCCACATCCAATTTGATAGTTGTAACTTGAGCAGGACCTTTATTTAATCCAATAGGTGACTAGGGTTAGGGAGGCTGAATCTGTTTCAACTGCAAAAACAACTAATTTTCATCCTTATTCAGTTTTTGAAATGAAGGATATAAGGACTCCTTACCTAAAAAGATGAAAGCTGTTGATGCCAGCACTACAAAGAGGGTAAAAAGGATCTGGTAAGAACCCATGAACTGGAGGACACCTGAATCTTCACATTGATCTATGCATTGGCCAGAACAGAAGAAGAGAATAGTTATGTAATAACAAACACATCCAGGCCAGATGTTGCATTTAAAACCTTGTGTGGTCATAAGACTATCTAGCAGAAGCACTCGAAACCCAGCCCTTTAGGACATCAATTTTTAAAACATGTAATACCTGGTTGTTCAGTCAGCTGCACTGACCTCTTTCCCCTTAGATTGTTAAATTGAAAAATGACAGCCGCCCTGGCCTGTGTGGCTCAGTTGTTTGGAGCCTTGTCCTGTATACAGAAAGGTTGCAGGTTCAGTGTGTTTGGGGCACATGTGGAAGGCAACCAATTGATCTCTCCCACATCAATGTTTCTCCCTACCCTTCTCAAATCAATACCCATATCCTTGGGGGTGAGGATTTAAAACAGTGATGGCGAACCTTTTAAGCTCAGTGTGTCAGCATTTTGAAAAACCCTAACTTAATTCTGGTGCCGTGTCACATATAGAAATTTTTTGATATTTGCAACCATAGTAAAACAAAGACTTATATTTTTCATATTTGATATATTTAAATGCCATTTAACAAAGGAAAATCAACCAAAAAAATGAGAACACATGTCATAGGTTCGCCATCACTGATTTAAAAGAACTAACACAATAGCTGTCCAGTGTGAATACATCAAAGCTAAACTTGTTTTTGGTAAGATTAGCGAAAATATTTTTTTGGTGTGCCCAGAATTTTAGAAATTACTTGGTGCCATGAGGTGAGAAAGGTTGGCTCCATCTTACTGGCTTTTTCCTATCTCCAAAGTAATAAACTCCAACTCTTGAACCTCTTATTTATTATTCTCAGCTTACAGAAATATTTATTTATTATTTTAACATATTTTATTGATTTTCCACAGAGGAAGGGAGAGAGAGAGTCAGAAACATCGATGAGAGAGAAACCGACCAGCCGCCTCCTGCACACCCCCCACCGGGGATATGCCCGCAACTCAGGCACATGCCCTTGACCGGAATCGAACCCGGGACCTCTCAGTCCGCAGGCCGATGCTCTATTCACTGAGCCAAACCGGTTTTGGCAGCTTAGAGGAATATTTAAAACTTCTGCCACTTAAAAATGGCTTTTACCTTCCCTGTGCATTTTAACTAAATTTGTTGCAATCTATGGTAATTCGATTTATATAAAATTTTTAATTGACTTGAGAGAGAGAGAGGGAGGGAGGAACATCAATTTGTTCCACTTATTTAAGCATTCATTGGTTGATTCTTATATGTTCCCTGACGGGATCAAAACTGCAACCTTGACACATCAGGGATGCTCTAACCAACTGAGCTATCTGGCCAGGGTGTGATGTGATTTGATTTCTCATTCTAATCCCTGTGACGTGAAACATTTCTTTGGATCCCCAATGACTTCGTAAATCCAAGGGCCTCACCCATTTTTACTCAGGATGTCATTTCTAGGGAATATTCTGATTTGTATATCATGTCCTTAATAAAACTTTCGACTCCTGTCTTTGAATCATATTTGGTATCTGCCTTTGGTTATTTCAATTTCTTCAGTGTCTAGAACTTTCTGTCCCACCAAATGATCTGAACTTCCAGGCTTTCCAATATAAATTGTGACCAGGCCCTCATACCTATTTCCTATTCTGCATCTATAGTATAGGCCTTCTACCTCTAGTCTTAAAACTGCTCCTCTCACCTTACTCTTTGATAACTGCTTCACTGAAGAATAAGGTTTCTTGAAGTGCATATACTGAAAAGATTGTCTATACTAATTCCTGATCAGGTCTTACTGCTCAAAGTCCAACTAAAACAGATGTATTACTAATTTTCCTAGCATCCCTTTCATAATCAGTGAGTTGATTAGAATGAACTCTAGATTTTAAAGCTGCTCTAATAGAGCACAGATTGGAGTTGAACACTTTCTAGTGGTGGGACCTTTAGACACCTCAATTCCTCAACTCTAAAAGGGAAAAACATCTACCCTTTCGAGTTAGAGAAATGCATTTAAATATGCTTAGGGGATATTTATTGACAAGTACATTATCAAAGTGCTTATATAAGCAAATCTTTCTCCCATTAGGAGATGTGCTAGGGTTCAGCCTAATTTATTCCCAATAATTAAGAGTACTGTTTCCCTTGAGGGAGTGGCAAGTGCCAGTGGCATGAGAACGTTTCTCTGGCTTAACATCTCTCCATAACTTCCCATCCCATACAGATTGGCATTTCTAAACTGGGTAATGGCTAGAATTAGGATTTGGGCAATAAGTCTTGTTTCTAGGGTTCACCTTTTGCCCTTTGCTTAATGCAGAAAGATCTGCTAAATACTTTTTTAAAGAAAGTGAAACATTTTTCAAGAGGTTTAGAATGGAAACTGACAGACTTGTTAAACTGACATGACTATTCTTATGTTGAGTAACACATCTAGCTAGTGATAAGCTATCTGAAGATTGTGTTTTCAGTGGGCTTGGAAATTGATCCACGTCCCAGTTAGAGAGTAATCTTGGTCAAGTGGCTGAATGTTTTCCATTAACTGAATTGTAATGTCTTATTTTCCTCTAGATCAGCGGTTCTCAACCTGTGGGTCACGACCCCTTTGGCGGTTGAATGACCCTTTCACAGGGGTCACCTAAGACCATCCTGCATATCAGATATTTACATTATGATTCATAACAGCAGCAACATTACAGTTATGAAGTAGCAACGAAAATAATTTTATGGTTGGGTCACAACATGAGAAACTGTATTTAAAGGGCCAGAAGGTTGAGAACTACTGCTGTAGATTAAAAGTAGGACCCCCATTGCTCACCTGCACCAGACTTCTTACTAGCTCTCACTAGCACAGCCACACTTTGACCTGTGAGCACACAGGAAATATTGATGAAAACAGGTGATGTCATCTGCTGAAGGGAAGTGAAGTTGACTACTCTTACGGGGTAGATAGCAAGGCCAGGTGTGAGGGAAGAGTGACTCTGGCCAGAGACCACTAGAACCGGGGAGCTGGGGAAGACCTAGGAGAAAAGAAAATAGCACTGTTTGAAAGAGGAAAAGGCAGTTTTGTGTTCTATATATTCCAGTCTTAAACATACACAGACACCTGGATTTCTAGTTTAGCTAACAAGTCATTTTTTCACTTAGATGTATTGAATGATAAGGGAAAAGGTGATCTGTGAGAATAAAAGCGGCTTCAAAAAAGTTTTAAACTAGAATATATTTTTTTAAATATATATTTTATTGATTTTTTACAGAGAGGAAGGGAGAGAGATAGAGAGTTAGAAACATCAATGAGAGAGAAACATAGATCAGCTGCCTCCTGCACATCTCCCTACTGGAGATGTGTCCGCAACCAAGGTACATGCCCTTGACCGGAATCAAACCTGGGACCCCTCAGTCCACAGGCCGACGCTCTATCCACTGAGCCAAACCGGTTATGGCTAAACTAGAATTTTAAAGATTGTTTTTAATTAAGAGCATTGGTGCCCTGGTCAGTGTAATGCAGTGGTTAGAGCACTGGTCCACACACCAAAAGGTCTTGGGTTTGATTCCTGGTCAAGGACGCGTATCTGGGTTGCAGGTTCATCCCCGGCCCTGGTCTGGGCGCATGCAGGAGGCAACCAATCCATGTGACTCACATCCATTTTTCTCTTTTCCACCCCCTCCTCCCACTCTCAAAAAAAATCAATGGAGCTCTAGCCATTTGGCTCAGTGGATAGTGTTGGCCTCTGGATTGAAGGGTCCTGGGTTCGATTCCAGTCAAGGGCACATGCCTGGGTTGTGGGCTTGATCCCCAGTAGGGGGCATGCAGGAGACAGCCAATCAATGATTCCAGTGATTCTCATCATTGATGTTTCTATCTCCCTCTCCCTCTCTGAAATCAATAAAAATTATATTTTAAATAATAAATAAATAAATAAATAAATAAATAAATAAATAAATAAATGGAAAGACTATCCCCAGGTGAGGATTAACAACAAAAAGATAGTATTGGTGTTATCTTCCAGCTAATGACCCAGATTTTAAGACTCTGGGAGCCCTCCTGAATGGGACAGATTTTCTTCATCCTGCTTAGTATTTCCTACTATTTTATCATCACAAAAATCTCTTTTTTCAAAACTTATCTGTTTGGGTTCAGTTCTTAACATACCTCTAGCTTCTCAAGAACTCTGTCCACTCCCAATACTCTTATCTCCCCGATGTCTCGTTTGTGGCTAAGCACCAATTCTGACTGGTTGATGTAAAAGGCTGGGATGAAAGGAATGAGAATTCTTTGCATTCCATTCTTGCTATGTTCACTCATGAGTGTGGCCCACCCATAGACTGAGGTGTCAGCCAGGCTGAGGGCCTGGAGCAGCTCCTCTGGTTGGGGTCGAACCTTGATTAGGCAGACATAAACCCCTGAAGAAAAGAGGAAAATCAGCAGGAATGTTCAGAGGTTCTGTTGAGCCAACTGAATTAGGATAAGAAGTAAAAATGGTGACATGTAAATTCAAAAGAAAATGTGAACTTAGTTTTGTTATTCAGCTAGCACACGATGGACCACCAGAATAAAACAGGGAACCCACAACTGAACTTGTTGCTTAAATTGGTAAATCAGCATGCCAGGAAATACTAATACAGTGCAAACAAGTTATGGGGATACAGAATGAAGTAGTCAATTGGTAAGATCAGGAAAGGGTTTGTGAAAAAAAGATATGCTTCGAGCATGGTTTAATCACTTCTCTATCAAACCACCACTTGGTCTTATTTCTGCCAGTAGTAGTTTTCTAGTTACCTATGCTCAAACCTTTACTTCCTTTACTTCATTCCTATATCCAATCATTCTCCAAATCGTGCTCTTTGAAATGCCTCTGACATGTCTGCCCTGTTGGTATTTCTTCGTTACTCTAGTCTAGACCCTTATCAATTCGTGCTTGTATTATTGCAGTGGCTCCATTTACTAGTCTCCTTGCCTCCTATTATTCATTCTTTCTTATCCATCCTATGTACTTCCAGTAAATACTTTAAAACTGCTTTCATTTTATTTTTGTAAACTTATCTGGGCTCTATATTGCCTGAAATGTCCTATTTTCTTTTTTTTATTTTTTTTTTATTTTTTATTATTATTTTTTTTATTGCTTAAAGTATTACAAAGGGTATTACATATGTATCCATTTTATCCCCCCGCCCTAGACAGTCCCCTAGCCTCCCCTATCACCCAGTGTCTTATGTCCATTGGTTATGCTTATATGCATGCATACAAGTCCTTTAGTTGATCTCTTACCCCACTACCTCCTGCCCCCCAACCCTCCCCGGCCTTCCCGCTGCAGTTTGACAATCTGTTTGAGGCAGCTCTGCCTCTGTATCTATTATTGTTCAAAAGTTTATAATGGTCTCTATTGTCCATGAATGAGTGAGATCATGTGGTATTTTTCCTTTATTGACTGGCTTATTTCACTTAGCATAATGCTCTCCAGTTCCATCCATGACGTTGCAAATGGTAAGAGTTCCTTCCTTTTTACAGCAGCATAGTATTCCATCGTGTAGATGTACCACAGTTTTCTAATCCATTCATCTACTGATGGGCACTTAGGCTGTTTCCAGATCTTAGCTATGGTGAATTGTGCTGCTATGAACATAGGGGTGCATATATCCTTTCTGATTGGTGTTTCTGGTTTCTTGGGATATATTCCTAGAAGTGGGATCACAGGGTCAAATGGGAGTTCCATTTTCAGTTTTTTAAGGAAACTCCATACTGTCTTCCATAGTGGCTGCACCAGTCTGCATTCCCACCAGCAGTGCACAAGTGTTCCTTTTTCTCCACAACCTCTCCAGCACTTGTCGTTTGTTGATTTGTTGATGATAGCCAGTCTGACAGGTGTGAGATGGTACCTCATTGCTGTTTTGATTTGCATCTCTCGGATGATTAGTGACTTTGAGCATGTTTTCATATGTCTCTTGGCTTTCTGAATGTCCTCTTTTGAAAGGTGTCTATTTAGGTCCTTTGCCCATTTTTTGATTGGATTGTTTATCTTCCTTTTGTTAAGTTGTATGAGTTCCCTATAAATTTTGGAGATTAGGCCCTTATCAGATATGTCATTGGCAAATATGTTTTCCCACACAGTGGGTTTTCTCGTTGTTTTGTTGATGGTTTCTTTTGCTGTGCAGAAGCTTTTTATTTTGATGTAGTCCCATTTGTTCATTTTTTCTTTAGTTTCAAGTGCCCTAGGAGCTGTATCAGTGAAGAAATTGCTTCGGCATATGTCTGAAATTTTCTTGCCTTTGGATTCTTCTAGAATTTTTATGGTATCCTGTCGTACATTTAAGTCCTTTATCCATTTTGAGTTTATTTTTGTATATGGTGTAAGTTGGTGGTCTAGTTTCATTTTCTTGCATATATCTGTCCAATTTTCCCAACACCATTTATTGAAGAGACTATCTTGGCTCCATTGTATGTTCTTGCCTCCTTTGTCAAATATTAATTGAGCATATTGGTTCGGGCCGATTTCTGGGCTCTCTATTCTATTCCATTGATCTATATGCCTATTCTTGTGCCAGTACCAGGCAGTTTTGAGAACAGTGGCTTTGTAATACAACTTGATATCTGGTATTGAGATCCCACCTACTTTGTTCTTTTTCAGGATTGCTGCAGCTATTCGGGGTCTTCTTTTATTCCAGATGAATTTTTGGAAAGTTCGTTCTAGATCTCTGAAGTATGCTGTTGGTATTTTAATGGGAAGTGCGTTGAATTTATAGATTGCTTTGGGTAGTATGGACTGAAATGTCCTATTTTCTTTACATCTAGCTCACTCTTAGTCATCTTCTAAAGGGTCATTTACTCTGTAAAACTTTACTTTAACACCCATGTTTGATGTAGATACTCTTTTCTGCTGCCCTAATGCCCCATGTGTATTTTTACTAAAACTAATCACTCTGCAGAACTAGTAAGAGTTATAAGCCTTGTCCTCCTCTTTGTATCTCCAGTGCATGTTGTGGTACGAGGCATTCTATTTGGTGCTCAACAATTTGCCAGGTGAACCTTCCTTCAGTGGTTGCTCATTACCATTCACACTGCCTGGCCTTGGAGTAGAAACTCCCCCATGATGTAGCACAATCCTGTTCACATTTGACATGAATCTTCTCAGTTTAGATCAGTTGATTTATGTAAAGTCAACTCAGCGTCATACCTGTTTCTACTTTCTGCTTGTTAATAATAATCTGCTTGGAATAGCCTTCAGTTCAAACATTCAAACACTGTGCTACTTGCCGGGGATAAAAGATGAATGAGACCTAAGCCAAGCCCTTACAGAGATAACGGGGACTAACAAAATAGTAAATTATAATAGAAAAGCATTTTTTATTGTATTATAAGCAACAGAAAGGGATTACAGAGCCACGTTAACAAATTAGAATGAATTAAACAAAAATGTTGATTGAGAAAGAATCCATATTTAGCAGATGAAACTGGAAAATATGCAGCAATCCAAAAAGAAAGTGACAACTGTACAAATATGAAAATAAGGGGGAAACCAGATTCAACTGGTGGAACCCACCTTTCTCCATGCTGAAATATGAATGGACATGAAAGACTTTACTTGCTGGAATTTCTAGTGAAGTATTACTGAACTGTATATGACACAATATGAGGGTCTCAGGAAGAAGTATTGTTGTAATGGCCAAGGCTTGACTTGGGGTGCAGGACCCTAATAAGCAGAAAAGAGGTAAACAGCTTTATCACTAAAAGATTTTTTAAAAGGAGATGCTGTTACATAGAAGCAGTTAGGTATAAAAAAGGGTGAGTCAATGATTAAGGTAGAGTCAATTCTGAAATAAGAAGAAATTGACATTGCTAATCCAAAGGGGGAAACTGATACGGGAAAATGAGAAAGTTGAGAACAATCACCCATACCTATAAGAATCCTGACCTTTAAGATTGACACCATTTCTGCCAGTGGTGATGAAGAACTTGAACACAGTTGAATTGGGAGTATTGGTGAGATAAGTCTTGAGGTAATAACTGAGTGTTAATCTTGACGATGCATTGACAACCACCTGTCAGGAAACCGAAGGCAAATCTGGACCTCAATTCCCAGAGATTCTGGTTCCCTCCTTCTCTGCCCCTCATAACTTATTTGACCAGAAGCATCTGCTTCACACAAATTGCTCTTCATGTGCTAACGTATTTGAGAACCACAATATCTTACGGGAAGAAAACATTTTCTAAAAAGAGGTCTCTGTCCATTATTCCTTCTGACATATGTTCCCTTTGTAGGATTCCCTATTAAAATGCCTTTGAAGACAACTGCAACTTTTCAGAGTACTCGGTATACTTTGCAATGTTCTGCCATATACTGTGCACATTTTTACACTTGTTAAAATCCCTCCTATTAGGCTCTAAGCTCTTTAACTTAGAACCCTAATTTATCCCCGTGCATCCTATACTGTGCCTTGTATGTAAGGCCTAGTGCTTAATGATTACAAAGAGATATGATGATAATGATCCTTTTTCCCCCCAAATATCTTCAATTTAATGTAATATACTGTCCAGTCTCCTCAGTACTACCACAGTTTGTTTCTGTTTACACCCATTCTCTTAGTGATCTAATGGCTTTAAATATCATCTCTATGCCAACGACTCCCAGACTTTTTTATCCAGCTACCTCATGTCCAGTTTTACTAGTACATGTCCAAAACTGACTGACCTTCTCTCCAAAGCTATTCCACTCACAGATTCCACAGTTCAGTTGATGGCAACTTTGACCTTTTAGTTAGTCTATCAAAAACCTTAAGTCGCCGAAACCGGTTTGGCTCAGTGGATAGAGCGTCGACCTGTGGACTAAAAGGTCCTGGGTTCGATTCCGGTCAAGGGCATGTACCCGGGTTGTGGGCACTTCCCCAGTGGGGGATGTGCAGGAGGTAGCTGATCGATGTTTCTAACTCTCTATCTCTCTCTCTTCCTCTCTGTAAAAAAATCAATAAAATATATTAAAATAAAATAAAAAAACAAACAAAAAAAACCTTAAGTCATTTTTTTTTAAAGAATAGTTAATTGAATTTTAGGAAGAGAGGAAGGGAGAAGAGAGAAACATTGATGTAACAGTCCAACATCCATAGACTGCTTCCTGCATACCCGCTACTGGGGATCAAGCCACAACCTGGGCATGTGCCCTGACCAGGAATGGAACCAGCAACCTCTTGGTGCATGGGATGACGCCTAACCAACTGAGCCAGGGCCTTAAGTCATCCTTAACTGTCGCACACTCTACATGTAATCTTGTCAGGAAATTCTATTGGCTCTATTGGCTCTACCTATAATATATATGTAGAATCTGATTAACTTCTCATTACCTCCTCTGTTACCACCCTGATCCACCATCATATCTGACCTAGTTTACTGCAATAATACTCTTCCAACTGGTTTCTCAGCTTCTACCCTAGCCCCTACAGTTTAGTACCAACCAGAGGTCACAGTGATATTTTAAAATGTAAGTCAGATGAGGCATTCTTCTGGTTAAGAATCTTAATACTGCCCTAGCCAGTTTGGCTTGATGGATAGAGCATCGGCCTGTGGACTGAAGGGACTCGGGTTTGGTTCTGGTCAAGGGCACGTGCCTGGGTTGCGGGCTCAATTCCCAGTTGGGGGCATGCAGGAGGCAGCTGATCAGTGATTCTCATCATTGATGTTTCTATCTCTCCCTCTCCCTCATGCTCTGAAATCAATAAAAATATATTTTTTAAAAAGTTAAAAAAGAAAGAATCCTAATACTGTTTCCCTTTATATCCCAATAAAGCTTGTTGGCTCTTTTTATATCTGATATGTGACTGTATTTCTCTTTTATATGCATATTCCCATTTATAAAAATATACGCCCTTATCTCTTCAATCCTGGTATTGTTAAGTTTACCTCTCGATATGTTTTCACCAGTCCTGGGATGTCATGAAAGATTGTTGCTATTCCTTGACTCCGGGCCACTCCTACCCCAGTGACAGTGTCTATTTGTAGAATACTGTCGGTAGAAATCATCCATATCCCAGGTTCACCTAGGAAAAGATGAGAAAAAGCACTTTGTTGCAACGTTTTGAATAAATTGATGGTCACTTTAACCTTACTCAGACTCCAAATCAGTAGACCATTAAAGCATATTGATCTCTCTTCCCATCCAGGAGGAACACCGAGCTTTGAGGATAACTTAGAACTAAAGCCGCCTTATACTTTCCTTACTTTTTTTTTTTAAAAAAAAATATATATTTTATTGATTTTTTACAGAGAAGAAGGGAGAGGGATAGAGAGTTAGAAACATCGATGAGAGAGATCGATCAGCTGCCTCCTGCACGCCCCCCACTGGGGACGTGCCCGCAACCAGGGTACATGCCCCTGACCAGAATCGAACCCGGGACCCTTGAGTCCATGGGCCGACGCTCTATCCACTGAGCCAAACCAGTTCAGCTCCTTTCCTTACTTTTATTTCATCCTTTACTGCTCTTCAGGTAAGCATTTACCTTCCTTCAGAAGCTGGAAATGGAGGAGAAGGCACAGTACCCTACATTGTCTACATAATACATTACATAGAGCTATGCATTCAATAGGCATTTGATGAATATAACTGGCTGACTTCTGGTGGCTAGCTATTGAGAGAATTGGGCATTGAACTGAGAATTATCAGTTAACATGAAAAATAATAAAATGCATAAAAACACTTTTGGAACTTAGATAATTTAGAAAAAAATCCTTTAAGGGATGAGTAGCTTTGTAACCAGTTGTGAGGTTAAGAAAGGAAGGTGTCCAGACCATTTTGGTTGAGGAGGTGAGTACTGAAACAGATGACATCTCCAACAAAGGTGAGCTTGGCGTCTGGCTCAATGGCGTGCTCGACAGCGACAGGAATGTAATCTGCCATGCCTGGGTGTCTCCGATCCCAGAGCCCCACAAGTGTCACCCCTCTGTTCACAGCGTGGGCCACGTAAGTATAGTTCCTATTCCCTGGTCCGATAAGTAGGAGGTCATCTCTGAAAGTAGATATGAAAAGCAGGAATCTCTGAAAAGGGACAGTAGTTAGAAAACAGTTCTGGGAACAGACCCTGTCCTGTATAATAAAAGCGTAGTATGCAAATTGTCCCCTCAACCATGCACTGGGCCTCTAGTTACAGTATATTCAACAGCACAAAAGTTCAGAAGGAATTCTACAATGGACAATAAGCAAGTAAGGGCCCGAGATCTGTCTATTACCTTCACATACCAGTATATAGAGTATATGGTGCCCAGTAAGACTTCTTTTCTTTTTTAATTAAACTTTTTTTTTTTCAGTACGACTTTTTGATAATATTCCAATTACCTCCATATGGAAGCTTTCTGTGAACTAGGACTTGACAGATTCAAAATATCCTGATATTTTTCTTCACTGAACAGCTAATAACTATTCTGGTCTTTTCCCATCATAATGAAAGAAACAAAGATCAGATTCCAAGTGCAGAACATGAGAGCAATTTACTGGAGCTGCTATATAACACTAACCAAATCTGCAAGAATTTCTACCATAATGTCATTGACTTCCATACCTGTTCAGAGCCAGATAAAGCTGGGTATTGTGTGTGTGGAATTTCTCTCCGATTCTATTATAAAACTGAACAGTGAAGGTGAGAGACATGCCCAATGGAAAGGCTGATAGGGTCCTTCCTTGGGCTGTGTATAGCTTGGATTGGCTGCTCATTCGCAGGTATGTCACTGGTGCTACCTGTGGGAGACAAAACCTACTGGTACAGAGAAGGATGCATTGGAGAGGAGTTGTGTCCATATTCTGAGATTTATAATCAACTAGAGGCCCGATGCACGAAATTCGTGCAAGAGTAGGCCTTCCTTCCCCCAGCTGCCAGCACTGGCTTTCTTCCAGCCGCCGGCAGGCACCTGGGACCGTTTCCCTCACAGCCCTGGCTTCGTCCGGAAGGTTGTCCGGAAGGATGTTTGGTCTAATTAGCATATATGCTTTTATTATTATAGATGATAAAAAAATGTGTCCCTCTTTCATATGAAATAATTAGCTCTTGATTTAAGATGACTTAAATCAGAGTGAAAATATGACAGTATAGGAAATGGCTTTTAACTATTAAAGCTGTGGGAATGTGAAGAGAAGCTTTTTGAGGAAAGAGCTGCAATTTATTTTGTGCAGAGTGCTCAATATTGTTAAATAATTATTAAGAATAGTATAATTTGTTTTTTAACACTGTAAGAGATAAGCTGTGATAACAAGAAAAGTTCAGCTTTGCTTGGTCAGCGTGGTTCAGTGGTTGAGCATCGACCTATGAACCAGAAGGTCACAGTTTGATTCCCAGTCAGGGCACATGCCCGGGTTGCAGGCTCCATCCCAGTAGAGGGCATGCAGGAGCCAGCCAATTGAAGATTCTCTCACATCATTGATGTTTCTCTCTCTCCCACTCCCTTCCTCTCTGAAATCAATAAAAACATATTAAAAAAAGTTTAGCTCTAGCCAGTTTGGCTCAGTGGATAGAGTGTCGGCCCGTGAACTGAAGAGTCCTAGATTTGATTCCAGTCAAGGGCACATACCTTGGTTGCAGGTTCCATTCCTGGCTCTGGTCGGGGCACATACAGGAGGCAACCAAACTGATGTGTCTCTCTCACGTTGATTGATGCTTCTCTCTCTCTCTCTGTCTCTCCCCTTCCTTTCCATTCTCTAAAAATCAATGGAAAAATATCCTTGGGTGAAAATTAAGAACAAAAAAGTTGATTGTAGCCCTATCCGGTATGGCTAAGTGGCTAGAGCATCCGTGGGCAAACTACGGCCCGCGGGCCGGATCCGGCCTGTTTGAAATGAATAAAACTAAAAAAAAAAAAAAGACTGTACCCTTTTATGTAATGATGTTTACTTTGAATTTATATTAGTTCACACAAACACTCCATCCATGCTTTTGTTCCAGCCCTCCAGTCCAGTTTAAGAACCCATTGTGACCCTCGAGTCAAAAAGTTTGCCCACCCCTGGGCTAGAGTGTCATTCCGGGTACCAAAAGGTCTTGGGTTCGATTCCTGGTCTCTCTTTTCCTCTCTCCCTCCCTTCCACTCTCATGAATTAATGAATGAGTGAATGAATGAATGAATAAAATATCCTGGAGTGAGGATTTAAAAAAGTATATTATAAATTTGTTTCACAGGCCACAAGGAAATAAAAGGACTAGGTACAGTCTTTGGGGAAACACTTGGAGATGAGAGGGGGTAAGATGAGTCTAGGGCCTCGGTGGGCACATTTCCATGGTAGGGAGCACAGTTGGGATGGCCCACCAACCCCATGAACTGGCCCAAGCAAGTCTGCAGCATGGAAACACCAGCTGCAATTCCTCTGCCAGCAGTCCTGCTGATGATCCCTGGGCCCCCAGCAGTTCCAGCAAGTGGCACTCCAGCAATGCCAGTATCTTTGGGAGGAGATCCCTCTACTGTTACCGCGACCAGCTTCTCCCCTCGAAGCAGCACTAGACTGAGGACTTGCTTTCTTCTCCTTCTGCTTGTTTTGAGTTCTTTGGCTTGATCTTCTTGAACTCATCACAACCACATAGGATCAAATTCATATGCTTGTCAAAAGCCTTGAAGGTGCCAATGGAGGTATGACTGACTTGCAGGATGCACCTCATCCTGTACCCGCTGTGCTGCAGCATCTTGCTGCTCTTGCCCAGTCATGGTGGCAGCTCTGTTCTGATGTGTGTGTTATACTAACTTACCTCTGAGGAACTGTCTAATTCTAATTTTTTAATTCTGAAAACAAAGCCTCATTTTGATAACAATAGTTCTACACTTCTCCCATACCAACTTTCTTGCCCAAGCTGTTCAGAAGACAATCACACCAAGGTGAGGCTATAACAAGATAACAAGGACTCTAAAATTCACTTCAACTTTTTTTTTTTAGTCCTCACTGGAGGATATTTTTCCATTGATTTTTAGAGAAAATGGGAGAAAGGGAAAGACAGAAATATTGATGAGAGAGAAACATCAATTGGTTGCCTCCTGCACATACTCCTGCCAGGGACTGGGCTGGGGAGGAGCCTGTAACCAAGGTACATGCCCTTGACTGGAATTGAACCTGGGACCACTCAGTTTGCAGACTGAAACTCTATCCACTGAGCCAAACCGGCTAGGGCTAAAGTTCACTTTAATCTGATGGTTTATATTACAATGATGGCGAACCTATGACATGCGTGTCAGAGGTGACGTGTGAACTCATTTTTTTGGTTGATTTTTCTTTGTTAAATGGCATTTAGCCGAGACCGGTTTGGCTCAGTGGATAGAGCGTCGGCTTGCGGACTGGAAGGTCCCGGGTTCGGTTCCGGTCAAGGGCATGTACCTGGGTTGTGGGCACATCCCCAGTGGGAGATGTGCAGGAGGCGGCTGATCGATGTTCCTCTCTCATCGATGTTTCTGACTCTCTATCCCTCTCCCTTCCTCTCTGTAAAAAAAAATCAATAAAATATATTAAAAAAATAATAAAAAATAAAAAAAAATTAAATGGCATTTAAATATATAAAATAAATATCAAAAATATAAGTCTTTGTTTTACTATGGTTGCAAATATCAAAAAACTTCTATATGTGACACAGCACCAGAGTTAAGTTAGGGTTTTTCAAAATGCTGACACGCCAAGCTCAAAAGGTTCGCCATTACTGGTTTTGAATCATGTCAAGATTATCTCTTACCTTATAGTTCATTTCTGACTTTCTGAGAAGTCTCTAATTCTTAAAAAAGGAAATATGCCTGTTAAGGGCATAGTATTCCTTTTACTTACTTTACTTACTTACTTATTTACTTATTTACTTACTTACTTACTAGTAGCCCTATGCACGAAGATTCGTGCAAGAATGGGCCTTTCTTCCCCTGGCTGCCGGCACCACCTTCACTCCAGCCAGAGCCATCTTTCCGCCTTCCCACGCTGCCCAGAAGCCTGGAGCAGCTGGGGCTGTGTGGAATGCCTGCGTTGTTGTCATGGTGCCTGCATATGCAAATTAACCCACAATCTTTGTTGGGTTAATTTGCATACTCACTCCCAATTGGCTGTTGGGCGTTGCAAAGGTATGGTCAATTTGCATCTTTCTCTTTTATTAGTGTAGATAGTAAGTGCCTGAACTCACCTGAACTGCAGTTATGGTTGTTTGGTTGACTCCAAAAGGTTCTACAGAAGTGACTTCCAACACGGCAGTACCTGCAATGGAACCAGCTTTCAGGAGCCCTTCACCGTCCTCCTCAATGACAGATGAGTTAGGGAAACACTTGAGAATACGGGAACTCACAAAGGCAGCCCCTTCCCTAGGGAACAAACAGAGCAAGTGGCATCTCTTGGAGACTCTGTTTGACCAGAAAGGAGTATTACTCTGAGGAAACTGCCTGCCATTCTCTATATTGTGTGCTTATTTGTTTCTCAGGTAAAAGTCTGCTTTGATATGCTTAACCTTTTTTTTTTAATCCTCACCTGAGGATATGTTTTTATTGATTTTAGAGAGAGAGGAAGGGGGAGAGAAAAAGGAACATTGATGTGAGAGAGAAACATCAGTCGGGAGGTTGGTTGCCTCCCATACACATCTGACTGGGGATCAAACCCACAATTTGGTTTGTGCCCTGACTGGGAATCAAACCTGTGACTCTTCAGTGCAAGAGACAACACTCCAACCGAGCTACACCAGCCAGGACTATGCTAATCTTTTTAAAAAATCAAATTCTGCCAAAACCGGTTTGGCTCAGTGGATAGAGTGTCGGTCTGCGGACTGAAAGGTCCCAGGTTTGATTCCGGTCAAGGGTATGTACCTTGGTTGCGGGCACATCCCCAGTAGGAGATGTGCAGGAGGTGGCTGATCGATGTTTCTCTCTCATCGATGTTTCTAACTCTCTATCTCTCTCCCTTCCTCTCTGTGAAAAATCAATAAAATATATTTAAAAAAATCAAATTCTATTATATGCTTATCATTAAAAATTATTCAGCCAAAACAACTGAAATAAAAGGATTGAAACAGGTATTCAAACAAATAGTTGTACATGAATGTTCATAGCATTATTCACAACAGCCAAAGATGAAAACAACCAAAATGTCCATCAATGGATGAATGGACGAACAGAATGTTATATCTCTACAATGGAATATTATTTACTCATAAAAAGAATGAAGTACTGCTACATGGAAGAACCCTGAAAATATTATGGTAACTGAAAGCAGCCAACACAAAGGTCACATATTGTATAAGTCCATTTGTGGGAAGTATACAGAATAGTTAAACTCATAGAGACAGCTGGTTGCCAGGGGCTAAGATGAGGGGAGATGGGAAGTGACTATTAATGGGCATGGTGTCCTTTTGTGATAGTGAAAATATTTTGGAACTAGACAGAGTGATGGCTGCACACCTTTGTGAATGTACTGAATACCACTGAACTGTACACTTTAAAATGGCTAATTGTGTGTTATGTGAACTTTACCTCAACCAAAAATAAAAATTATTTGTGCATTAGGAAAATCACCTAGAAAGCAATATAGTTCTTTCCATGTGCAATGTTTTACTGAAGGTGAAGTTAGAACCTGGCCTCCATTATCCTTACCTGTTGGTATGAAGTTTCAGTTGAGAATTCATGGGCATTAAGATTTGCTCAGGTTGGCACTCTGGATAGAAAACTTGGAGTTTTTCGAATACCTGTAATGAGAAAACTTTTTTTATCATATCTGGAAAAGATAAGTGATGGCCTTTATTCACAGATGGACAACTACAAGTCAGTCTGCCTAACTTCAACTTAGCCTAACGTTCCACAATGCTCTTAAAATGTACCTAGGTATTTTATACTCGGCTGGCATGGCTCAGTGGTTGAGTGTTGACTTATGAACCAGGAGATCACGGTTCGATTCCTGGTCAGGGCACATGCCCGGGTTGCAGGCTCGATCCTTGGTTTGGGGTGTTCAGGAGGCAGCTGATCAATGATTCTCTCTCATCATTGATGTTTTATCTCGCTCTCCCTCTCCCTCTCTGAAATCAATAAAAATATATTTTAAAAAAAAAGATGTATAGTAGTCTAGACTATATAACCTAATATTAGGCTTGCTTCAAGTTTATACTATTATTCCTCTGTATTACTTAGATATAAGGTATAAAATAATTTTGAAATTTCTAATTTTAGCTCCTATAATCTGAAAAGAGATTTGAGAACAAAGAATCTATATTAAATTAGCAAGGGACATTATTCAGGTTTTCTACCTAGCAAAGTGCGCTTTCCTCTATGTCTCACTGAATCAGAGAACAAAAGCCAAAATAAAGGAGAAAAAAGAAAAAGAAAAAATCAGTCCCATATTTAGAGGGAGAAAAATTTATTTGCTCCACACAACTGATAAATTTTTCTTTCGAATTTTAAAAGCAATAGGGCCATTTAGCTTTCAGCTTGAGAACACCTGCAGAAACTATTCATACTCTACACCTTACCAGAAGTTAGGATTAGTTTTCGTTCTACCTATGAATATAGCTAACTGGACTGTATCATAATATCTATGTTAGGCAGAATGGCTCAGAAATGAATCCCTCTTTAGTTATTATGGTGTTCATGGGGAGTTGAGAGGAGTGTGTAGTTTCTAATGTCAATACTTATATAGAGGCAATTAGAAGAAATGACAAAAGATCTAGAAACTATAAACCTGTTCTAGGGATCCCTCTAGCCATTTCTCTACCTCTATTCAGGCTAGGCTCTTCATGGATGATAAAGCAAATATAACTTTTTTTCTCCTAATATACAAATGCAAGATTTAGGTTTGGGCCCTTACCAGGATCTGAACTTCATCAGACAGTTCCAACAGATTCCCCTCAAACTGCCCAGAGGAACTGTTCATACAGCGGACAGTGACTTTGATACTGGTCCGACCAGCTGCTTTTGTGTGGACAACCATGGCAAAGTTATTCTCTACTGGGAGCTGTAGAAAAACCTAGACAGTGAGGGGTGGATTAAGAAATATTCATGAATAAACATTGTGCCCTTCTCTCTTTGTTGTAACAATAAGGAAAATGTAGGTTGGGAGTAGCCATCTAGAAGAACTAGAGTACCAGGGCTTATTTTCACAGTTACTTCCTTTCACACTCTTAGCAACAGAGTCACCCCTAGAGAAACCTCCGCTTGCATTGCTCAATTAATTCTGGCACACCTCTGTAAGATTCTTAAGTTATCTCGAGTCAATCCATTGATAGGAGGAGAATGAAAATGAAGAAAGCGACTCAGTCTAAAACTTATGATGAAAAACTTACTATCAAGATCCCTAAGGTAATATAATAAACAGATACATTCATACCTCTGAATGCCTGGGCACTAGATCCAATACCTCCCTTTTGCTCATGGACCAGTGGAATGTGAGCCCAGGGTTGGCATTGCTAAAGGAGAAAGGGGTCTGGGTACTGGTCACTCCCATGACATAAACTGGCATCTGGAAAGAAAACAGTGTTTCGTGTCGGAACTGGCATTATCAAAATAATGAGCCCAGCACAGGGTCATCATACGGACCTCAGTAGCTGTGATGAGTCGAGTTGCAGCTGCAAGGATCCTGACAGACCTTAGCTGAACAACTTCAACCTGCACTTCATCCTGCTCAACAGGAAGGAGAACCAGTTTAGGCTGAGAGGGAGTGTCTGTGGGGTGGACAGAGATGCTGGTGATAACTAGTTGGTTTGGGGCATTCAACCACCACAACAAAAACATGCCATACTATGTTTGGTTTTGCTCTTTAAATAATTCCTCATGGATATTATAACAATGTATTCCATGGGTTTTTCACTAAAGATCACATATTTCCCATGCCAGCTTAAAAGCATGCCAGATGAGGGGAGTAAAAGTATTTTTCTGGGCTGGTAACACCCTCCTCCTCATTACTCCCTCCCTCATCTCCCAATATGGTTCCCAGACGGAAGAGTAGAAGCCAAGAAGAACAAAGAACCAATACCTGGGAAAACACAATGACTTTGCCAGTATCTTCATTCACTGTCTGGATGGTGCCATGGACCACAGCTGTGCCAACCACCTTCCCTGTAACTTGCCCCCTCCTATTAACAACAGCCACAGTCTGATTACTGATGGAGAAGTGAACGACAGACTGGGGCTGGGGGCCACCTTCAGACATCACCTAGGATGTAAACACACCAGTGAATTCCCGAAGCATGGGGAGAAGGCACATCTTTGTCCTCAACATTTTGTCCCAACAACCGGACTTTTTCACTTTCTCCCACCGCCTTATATTCCACATCAACTCAAATGCAGAAGAAATGGAAGTGTTGCAGATGACCAGTGGGATTCTAAGAGGCAGTTCATTGTGGAACAGGAAAAATACTAACGTTCTTCTTTACCAGACCCTATTGTACTTGGCTGGGAGTAGACAAGAGGAGGCAATAAGAAGAGAAGAGTGTATATGTTGGGATGGGCAGAAGTGGGATGAGGAGAAAGGGTAAATCTTATTTTTTTTGTCTTTAAGATCACCTGCATCATGTTGGTTGGAATCAGTGTCATTTTCTCTGGAACAAGTTTGAATGGAGGAAACACCTTGAAGGAGAAAACCAAAAGGATTATAGTGATTAACTAGAGTCAATTTCAAAACAAATGATCATGCAGCTTATTCTAAGGGGAAAAACCCTAATTATGTATAATAAAGTTATATACAAAATATACAAAGACATGTATTTACTTATAAAGTCAACTTTTATTTATAATAGCAAAAATTATAAATTACTTAAATGAGAATGCTAAATAAGTTATTACATAGCCACTCATTGGAACAAAACTGGCCATTAAAATTATGTTCACAATTATCTTTTTTTTTTTACATTTTTTTCAAACATATAAAGAATTCTCAGCTACCTATTATCCAGCTTCAACACTTATCAACAAATGGCTAACAATTACTTTTAAGCACATAAAAAAATACTTTTGATAGAAGATTAAGATGAAAAAAGTATATGATTCATCCATGTTAAAGTAAGTGTAAGGGAAAAAGTGAAGGAAATAGCCTGGCCAGCGTGGCTCAGTGGTTGAACATTGACCTATGAGCCAGGAGTTCACTGTTCGATTCCTGGTCAGGGCACATGCCCGGGTTGCAGGTACGATCCCCGTAGGGAGCGTGCAGGAAGCAGCCAATCAATGACTCTCTCTCATTGATGTTTCTCTCTCTCTCTCCATCTCTGAAATCACTGAAAAAAAAATTTAAAAATATTTTTTTAAAGTGAAGGAAATACACTGAAATCTTAAAAATAATTTACTCTATTAGAATTATAGGTGATTTTTATTCTGTGTCTTTATATGTTTTGTGCTTTCCAATTTCTACAAGAAGTATGTTATTTTTATACAAAAAACACACAAACCACATATTGTTGCAAAAGTTCGACTACAATTTTTTTCAGTCAAATGATTTTCAACTCGTACAAACTAAACGGAAAGATAAATAATGCTAAATAAGTTGAAGTATCGATTTTGAATGAGGTCATTTTCTTACTTCAATTTGCCTAGGAGCTGATGTGAATTTTCTCCCCATCTTGTCCCTGGCAATAGCCACAAGTGTGGTTTGCCCCACAGAGACAGCTCGAAGGATATAATTTTCGGAGTATTTGTCCTGTTCCTCCATTAGCCTGCAAAGACCCATGTATTTTTAGATGAGAAAGATTTGGTTTTAAGACTGGCCAGTTATGCATCTTTCTAAAGATGCTTAACATTTTCTGCTCATCTTAACTATGGTTAGAGGGAACTGCCAGAAAATAAGTTTCCAAAGTCAAGACCCAGTTCATGGCAATGGCAGGAATCTCTTGAAGACAAAAATCTTGTTCTAAGGCGCCAAAGGAATCCTCTATACTAATAAAAGGGCAATATGCTAATTAGACCGGGAGACCTTCCGGATGTCCTTCTGGACAAAGCCATGGTGGCAGGGCTGAGGCAGACGTGGTTAGGGGCGGTCAGGCCAGCAGGGGAGGGCAGTTGGGGGCGAGCAGACCGGCAGGGGGGTTAGTGAGGGACGACCAAACGACTGAACAGCAGGCTGCGTGGGGCAACCAGGCCGGTAGGGGGGGCAGTTGGGGGCAACCAGGCCAGCAGGGGGAGCAGTAAGAGGCAACCAGACTGGTGGGGGGGGGCAGTTAGGGGCGACCAGTCCGGCAGGCAGGTGAGCGATTAGGAGCCAGGGGTCCAGGATTGTGAGAGGGATGTCCGACTGCAGGTTTAGGCTCGATCACAGGGATCGGGACTAAACCTGCAGTCGGACATCCCCTGAGGGGTCCCGGATTGGAGAGGGTAGAGGCTAGGCTGAGGGGATCCCCCCCATGCTCAAATTTCATGTACCAGGCCTCTAGTACGTAATATAAACATAGACTGGCAAAATTGCAAATACTAAACTGACTTAGAATACCTTCAATTCCCCTTTCACAGGCGGGTATACTAGTGACTCTGCTTCTAAATAGATTTTTGAAAGTCCTCTATATAGAAGCACCCCAAAAGGATATCGCCCAGGAAGAAGTTTCATAAAATGGAAAAACTAATGAGACTCATGATTTTAGCCCTCAAACAAGACATCTGAATATGGGAAGAGAGTAAGGGCCGAAAGGTACTGTGACAAAAAGGGAAAGAGGAAACTCGAAAACAACCATGGGTTCCCAGGTTACCAGGAAGGAGAGTGTCAAGACGTGGAGCATAGGGAGGAAGAAGTATTGAAATGGTACTCACGTCAGGGTGACAATGGCAGACGCCAGCTGCAGTTTGAGCTCCATGTTTCTGAAGTATTTATTACGGAATGGGCGTTTGGAAGAGCCAAGAACTCTCACAGTTACTAACACACTTTTACCTATTTCAACCTAATAGATTTTAAAAAGAGGTAATTTTAGTAGAGGTGCCTCATTCATCAAGGACAGTCTAAATCTTAGAGGTGGCAAACTTTTCATGCTAAATGTTCCTGGTCAGCCTTTGTTCAAACAAGACTAATCTATGTATACTGTATTTATCTTCACCATGTTTATTTTTATTTACTTGTTTTTTAAATTCTCACCTGGGGATGTGTCTTTTTATTGATTTTTAGAGAGAGAGGAAGGAGAGAGAGAGAGAGAGAGAGAGAGAGAGAGAGAGAGAGAGAGAGAGAGAGAAAAGAGAGAAATACTTATTGCCTTCTGTAAGCACCCTGACTTGGGGTTGAACCTGTGGATATGTGCCCTGACCGGGAATCAAACCTGCAACGTTTTGGTTTATAGACAACACTCCAACTAACTGAGCCACCTGACCAGGGCCTATCTTTACCATGTTTAATGTTGGAATTTAAAAAATATATATTTTATTGATTTTTTTACAGAGAGGAAGGGAGAGGGATAGAGAATTAGAAACATCATGAGAGGAAACATTGATCAGCTGCCTCCTGCACACTCCCCACTGGGGATGTGCCTGCAACCAAGGTACATGCCCTTGACCGGAATCAAACCTGAGACCCTTCAGTATGCAGGCCGATGCTCTATCCACTGAGCCAAACTAGTAAGGGCAGAATGTTGTTGTTGTTTTTTTCAATATTTAATTCTTTTTTTTTAAATTGCTTAAAGTATTACAAAGAGTATTACATATGTCTCCTTTTTTTTCCCCCCTGCCCTTGATAATCCCCTTGCCTCCCCTACAACCCAGTGGCTTATGTCCATTGGTTATGCTTATATGCATGCATACAAGTCCTTTGGTTGATCTCTTACCCACCCCCCAGAGTGTTGTTCTTTAAGGGCAGTTTTTCCAATAACATTACCAAAGGTTGTGAGCAGAGACTATAGTAAGTGATGTTTCAGAGAATGAAAATGAAGCCTGTTTCATTTGTAAGATAAAGCACATATTTCTCACCTTATCAATGAGATCAAGCTCCAGCTCTTGTATGTCTGACACCCTGAGGTGGGCCAGTGCTGGACCCAAGAAAGCCAAGCACAGATCATAGACCTCCAAGGTGAGAAATCCAGGATGTATTGGAACTAACTAGAAGGAAGAAGATGGTAGCTGGGTAAAGAAGCAAACATGGTCCAAACATAATTATGGCAACTATTTCTTTTTAAAAGGTTTTTAAATTGAATTTGAGAGAGAGAGAAAGGGAGGGGGAGAGAGAGACAGAAACATCGATGTGATAGTGAAACATCGACTGGCTGCCCCCTGCACGCCCCCTAACATGGATCGAGCATGTGCCCTGACCGGGAATCGAACCGGCAACCTCTTGGTGCATGGGACAATGCCCAACCCACTGAGCCACAACGACCACGGCATCATGGCAACTATTTCCATCGAAAGCAGAAAATATAATATCTTATTTTCTTTGTGATGGGAACTTTGAGAGGTCACTTTCCATGTTTCAGACATAGCACAATACACACTTAATGTGGTGTTTCAGTTAATGGCAAAATATGGATCCTTAACCGTTATTAACTGATAAAAGCAGAATTTAAGTTGATTAAATTCAAGCAGAATCCAACATACTGGTCCAGCCTCTTAATTATGAACAGGGAAAGGACTTTATGAAGAAAGTCAAGTCCATGTACGTTGCAGTTGTCAGTGAGGGAGAAAGCACTGGGCAGATGGGTCCGGTGTCTTTCCTTCTTTGCTACATGTTCTCACACCCTCTGCCTGCACATGGGGCCTCAATCTCCCCTTTGAATGACAAACATTATGACTAGAGTAAGTTAAATTCTTTTGAGCTCTTAGAAGGGAAGAAAATATAAGCAGATGTTAATGTAAGGTATTACCTTTTTTTATTTTAAATCCTCACCTGAGGATATTTTTCCAGTGCTTTTTAGAGAGTGGGAGAGAGAGGGAAAGAGAGAGAGAAATATCGATGTGAGAGAAACACATCGATTGGTTGCCTCCTGCACAAGCCCCTACCAGGGCCTGGTCCAGGGAGGAGCCTGCAGCCAAGGTATGTGCCCTTGACCAGAAGTGAATCTGGGACCCTTTGGTCCACAGGTTGACGCTCTAGCCACTGAGCCAAACTGGCTAGGGCAATATGAAGTATTTTTTTATAAGTCAGCTAAAAGCAAATCCCTTGGCATATTGGCTATGAAGTCAGCTTAAAAGCTTGAGTTGTTATAGCCTGTCTAAAAGCACCTATACTCAGGTTACATGGTCAATAGTATACCTAACTATCCATTTATAGAAATTAACCTTTTAATGGAAATCTTATAAATATAATGTCTCAGCTCAACCCGAACCAACAATTGTCCAGTATTGTAGTTAGTTAAAAAAATAAAACAACCCTCATTTTTTGGCTGAAGAATCTATATAGGTTAAAAAAAGAAAAAGAAACAAATGTTATTTTTGTAACTGGTTTGAAACACACAATGGAATTTTTCCCATCATTCTCCTAAGAGCGGCTTTGACCTGAGACCATCAATCTGGGAATGTCTCTAGCACTCACCTGCACAGAGCTTTCTGCTTCCATGTAAATGATGGTGACAATGTCCTGCTCACTGCTGTTGACTGAAAAATAACCAGACCCTTCCACAAGGCTAAATATTTCCTATGGAAAAATCAGACAAACAGCATTCCATCCCCTTTGGTTTATAAATAGTTCAAAGAAAATAGCTTCTATCTACCTAAGAGTATGAGATTAATGGACCAAAACCAAAATATGAATATTAAAATATAACTCCTAAGGATATTGTAGCTAATTACGATATACGTATATGTGTAGCCATGATTTTAAACACGTAAGTGAGCTTTTTTATGGTTATACTGTTAACCTTAATAACCTAGTACCCTCCCATCCAATATGATTCCATTTAACTAGACCAATACAGCTTCTACCTTCACGTCGGGATGGTTGTAGATGGTGGCATTCTCAGGCAGCACAGTCACGTCATCCACCAGGAGCAGCTCCACAGCTGCCGATGTGGGCGAGTCGGGAAGTACCTAGAAATGTAATAAGAGCCGCAAAGGTGACTATAAACTTTCAATTCCTCAACTCAGTGAAAAAAGATCCCAGTCCTCTTTCAAGTGCCAAAGATAACGGAAGCATAGAAGTACATACACAGTTCCCAGATGTATGTCAGTTACAAACGACTTCTAAAGAAGAACCTGAAATTTCAGTAAATTTATATTTCTTATATAATAATCTCCACTTACCTTTGAACTTTCCTCTGAATAGCCTACAAAACTGACTCCGATGAGTACAGTCCCTTTTATCTGATGTACTTTAAGGATCTGATGACCTAGAGACGTGCGGAAAAACATTCCATGAGACAATAACATGTAGAATACAAAAGCGTCTCCAGAAAACCAAATTCTACCCTAATTTATTTCAAACAGTGTTTTGTTGCAGGGAGAAAAAAAAAACAAAAAAAAAACACTGAATGGGGAAACACACAAGAATCAGAAAACTGGTTTTTTTTTGTTTTTAAATATATTTTATTGATTTTTTACAGAGAGGAAAGGAGAGAGAGATAGAGAGTTAGAAACATCGATGGGAGAGAAACATCGATCAGCCGCCTCCTGCACATCTCCCACTGGGGATGTGCCCGCAACCCAGGTACATGCCCTTGACCGGAATCGAACCCGGGACCTTTCAGTCCGCAGGCCGACGCTCTATCCACTGAGCCAAACCGGTTTCGGCAGAAAACCGGGTTTTTGTGTTGACTCTGCCACTATATTCCTACGTGACCCTGGGCAACCACGTAATTTCTCAGTTCCTTTATTAAATGAGGGATTAAGCCAGGCAAAATCGAAAATTCTTTCCAGCTCTGTTGGTCTGTGAGTCCAAAAATAGACTGATGACAATGTAGGAGAAACTTTTTGTTTAATTTAAAAATGGAATTGAGCCCCGCTGGTATGGCTCAATGGTTGAGCACTGACCCATGCACCAGGGGGGTCGCGGGTTTGATTCCCAGTCAGGGCACATGCCTGGGCTTGATCCCCAGCAGGGGGTGGCCCAGAGGCAGCCGATTGATGTTAATGTTTCTCATAGATGTTTCTGTCTCTCTCTCTCTCTTCCCCTCTCTACAATCAATAATAAAAACATTAAAAATGGAAGTGAGAAATAAAGTGGGATCTAAAACTCTTCTAAACTGTTTTGTATATATAATGTCATGTCAATCCCTTACTCAAAAATTTAACATACCTATGTCTTATTAGAACAATTCAAACTCCTTAAACTAGTTTTAAAGCCTTCTATAATCTGACCCTGCTTTATTTTTGCTTTTCTTTTTTAAATTAACTAACATGAATCTGCCACTTTATGTAGGTCAATTATTTTATCCTCAACACATGATCATCATCCCTAAATCTGTGGAGCATTTTCTGATGATGCTACATTCATTCATCCATTCAACAAAGATTTACTGAAGGCCTGCTAAATGCTACATAGAATGCCAGGTAATTAAGATACAGAGATGAAGAAAACTACACAATCTTTGCCTTCAAAGAAACTTACAGCTTTGTACGGCAACCGAGAGGGAAACCAACCACTGCAATACAGTGTGGTAAGTGTTATAGAAGTATGAACAGAGCACATGTATGCAGAATATAGAACAGCATGAAGAAGAAATATTTTCCTTAGATTGGGAATATAGAGGGACAGAAAACTCCTAGCTTACAAGAAGATGTTAGCCCAGTGAAGATGCAAGAAAAGAGAACATACAACATATACAAAGGAAAGAGGTATGACAAGGCTTATCATGGTTAAGAATCTAAAGTTGTTGCATGTCGCCAAAACCGGTTTGGCTCAGTGGGTAGAGCGTCGGCCTGCGGACTGAAAGGTCCCAGGTTCGATTCCGGTCAAGGGCATGTACCTGGGTTGCGGGCACATCCCCAGTGGGGGGTGTGCAGGAGGCAGCTGATCGATGTTTCTCTCTCATCGATGTTTCTAACTCTCTATCTCTCTCCTTTCCTCTCTGTAAAAACTCAATAAAATATATAAAAAAATAAAATAAAATAAAGTTGTTGCATGTGAATTAAATGGAGGGTCTATGTGGATGGTAATAAGTGAAGCCAAAGTAGGCAGGAGTCACCACATTAAGCGGCAACATATGAATTGTATCCTGAAATGCATGGGGCGTCCCTGAAGGAATATGGTGGCAGCACAGTCAGTGGTCAAGAGCATAGGCTGGCCCTGGCTGGTGTGGCTCCATCGGTTGAAGTGTCATCTTTACACATCGATTCCCAGTCGGGACACATACCTAGGTTGTGGGTTTAATACCGGGTAAGGGCACTCTGAGGAGGCAACTGATTTATGCCTCTCTCTCTCTCTCTCTCTCTCTCTCTCTCTCTCTCTCTCTCTCTCCCTCCTTCCCCCCCTCTCTCCCCCTTCCCCCCTCTCTAAAGTCAATAAACATAACCGAGTGAGAATTAAAAAAAAAAAAAGAGTACAGGCTTTGATGTCAGAGAAGTTATTGCTTCACCTACTTACTGTTATAATCCCAGGGCCTAACACTGTGCCTAGAATATAGTGAGAATGCAAGAAATGTTTGAGGAACGAATAAACTTTAAAAATCGGGGTTATAATGCTAGCCTGTCATGGTTGTTATGAGGATTACATAAGCAAATGTATATAGTAAAGTATTTAGTGCTATACCTGGCATTTCAGGAGAGCTCAGTAAACAGTAGCCAAAAAAATAATTTTAAGAGGGAGATTCAGATTTGTTTTCTTTCTTTTTTTTTTTTTTTAAGAAGAAAGCACGTTTTATTTTATTTTTTAAAATATATTTTATCCATTTTTTACAGAGAGAAAGGGAGAGAGACAGAGAGCCAGAAACATCGATGAGAGAGAAACATCCATCAGCTGCCTTCTGCACATCCCCCACTGGGGATGCGCCCGCAACCGAGGTACATGCCCCCAACCGGAATCGAACCCGGGACCCTTCAGTCCGCAGGCCGACGCTCTATCCACTGAGCCAAACCGGTCTCGGCTAGAAAGCACATTTTAAAAAAATGTGTTTTTATTGATTTATAGAGAGGAGAAGGGAGAGGGAGGAAGAGAGAGCAGCATTGATGTGAGAAACAGCTATCAGTTGCTTTCTGCATGTACCCCGACCGGGGGTTGAACCCACAACCTGGGCATGTGCCCTGACCGAGGATCAAACTGGTGACCTTTTGGTGCATGGAACAACACTCAACCAACAGAGCCACACCGGCCAGGCTAGATTTGTATTTGAGAAAGATCATTCTGGACAGTAATGTGGAGGTCTGAGGGTAGCAGTACCAAATGAGATCACTTGGGAGGCTACCTTGGTGATGTAGGGTAGAGGTGATAAGGACATCAATGATGAAGTTAGAGAGGAAGGGATGGAACAAAAAAATATTTAGAAGGTAACAATGAGCCGAACGGGTTTGGCTCAGTGGATAGAGCGTCGGCCTGCGAACTCAAGGGTCCCAGGTTCGATTCCGGTCAAGGGCATGTACCTTGGTTGCGGGCACATCCCCACTGGGGGGCGTGCAGAAGGCAGCTGATCGATGTTTCTAACTCTCTATCCCTCTCTCTCTTCTTCTCTGTAAAAAATCAATAAAATACATTAAAAAAAAAAAAGAAGGTAACAATGAAGGTATTTGGTAATTGATTGTTATAGGGTACAAGGGACATCTCTTGCTTCTCTACCACTTTTTACACCAATTGTATCATACTGTTAGTGTTATAGTATTATCTACATATTAATATTCTTTACCTAAGCTTTTAAACTTGTTCTGAATATAAGCTCCTGTGGGTAAGGGAAGGCTAAACGTAGTTCTCCTTCTCTGGTGTTTCTTATTTCACTACTGGTTACACCATCCATCCAAATGCTCATGCCAGAAACTGAAAAGTTACCCTTTTGTACCACTGTCTTCTTCACTTTGGGATTTTATTTTATTTTGTTATTATATTTTTTTAATCCTTACCCGAGGATATTTTTCCATTGATTTTTAGAGAGAGTGAAAGAGACAGGGAAAGACAGAGAGAAATAAGGATGTGAGAGAAGCACATCGATTGGCTGCCTCTTGCTGGAGCCCCAACCAGGGCCTGGTCCAGGGAGAAGCCTGCAACCGAGATAAGTGCCCTTGACGGGAATCGAACCTGGGATCTTTCGGTTCGCAGGCCGATGCTCTATCCACTGAGCCAAACCGGCTAGGGCTGGGATTGATTTTAGGTAGACTTTATATTAATTGCCTGCAGTGAATCATGCCTGCTGGTATCCATATCCTTGAGTGCTCCTCACCCACCCTGACTCTGTTGTTGGCCAAGTGGCTTGCTCTGGTGAATGGGCCATCAGATACAAGCAGAGGCTTGATCAGAGTCTGCGCAGGAGGTCCCGTTGCCCTCTTAGGACCTCATCTTACACCTCATCTAGTGCCTCTGTAAGTCAGTCTCACTTGCCTTATTCAGCTCATTCTTTCTATTTCCTCTTATCAACATCCCTTCAGGTCTCAGCATGTTACTTTCTCAAGGTAGCCTGTTCTAAACGAGGTTAGGTTCTCCTATTATAAGCTCTTAAAGCACCCCATATTTGCCCTTCGAACACATAACACAAATATAATGTTTAAAGTCTGGCTTCACCAATTAGACTGTAATTCTATGAAGGCAGAGGCTGTTTCTGCTTCATTTACCACTATATCTCCAAGTGCCTAGCACACAGTCTTACATGTAACAGCCATTCAATACATACTGGCTGACAAATGAATAATATTTCCATAATCTTAGGCAAATAATAGGCGATCAATATTTTAAGATTAATTTAATTTTATGTTCTTGTGAGAAATATTGCACCCTAGACCACAGCTTTTCAAAAAAGGAAATTTACCTTTATGTTTTTTTAAAAATGCAATGATTAAAGATGAAAGTTGAGCCTTGGCTGGTGTGCTAAATGGTTAGAGCGTTGGCCGATGTCCCAAAGAGTCACAGTTCGATTCCCAGTCGAGGGCATATACCTGGGTTGCAGATTTGATCCCTGACCCCCATAGATCTTTCTCTCTTTCTCCCTGCCCTCCCTTCTACTCTCTCTAAAATCAACAGAAAAATACCCTGGGGTGAGGAATAACAAAAAAAAAAGGGAAAGAAAGTTGAGATATGACAAAATCTGAAACAAACCCCCACCCACAAGGAAATATTTAATGCAGAACCATTTAGCAGGTATATGAAAACGTTCATAAATTTTCACAGTACCATGTAATCGAGTCTGCCCACTGCCATCATCCTTTGCTACCATCTCTACTGAATTGTAATTTTCGAAATGAGCTAGTGATTCATTTGAGGATTTCCATTCTAGCATGAGTGAACTGAAATTATCAAACTTTCTTTTGTGCTCATCAAACACTGACAGTTCCAGAACTGTATCCCTTAGGCTTGATACAGGAATCTGTATTAAAATAAAAAGGAAAGAAAACAACTTCTTAAGGGGCTTGGTAAGATAACCCTGAAGCTAGGGATCATGTTTTCTCCCACTTTTATTCTTTGACAATTTTCAAACCTCCAGATATGTTGAAAGAATGAATACCTACACATACTTCATGTGGAGTCACCATTTGCTTTCTTTCTCTCCCTCTACTTTCTCACCCTACATGTGTATCTTTTTAAAAAATAGCTATTTATTTTTTTCCTCCACAATTTATCCCTGCATACCCTTCTCCTCCTCCTTTTTTCTTTTTTGCAAAATTACGTAGGCATCATGGCACTTTACCCCTAAGTATTTCCACATGCATTTCCTAAGAATAAGAACATTCTCCTAACTTGCCTGCCTACCAACTATGTTATTGCATATTATTCTTCTTCATGATGGGTTTGGAGTAGAGGTGAATTCTGTTATTTATTGATAATGCTAATAAAAGATTTGGTAGGGAAGGAAATTAGAAAAACTATTTGGAAGTTATTTAGAGAAGTTATTGTCTATTGCCAATAATTATAAGCTGGCTAGGTACTATAAGCACTAGGTATTAAGTGTCATTCAGTGTAGCCAATTCTAACCTAGTTCAGTAACTTCTCAGACACTATCTGAGAATTAATAACAAATAAAACAATTTCCTTAACTTTATTATGACAAAACATTATTTCAGAACATTTATCTCTAGAGCATGGAAGACAAAAGTGCCATGCTAGTTGGAAATACTCCACTTACCAGTTGTTTGTTGTGCTGTGGCAGAGGACATGGCTGGGCACCAGGTGGCACCGTGTACACTGGGGCTACTGACGTGCTGGCAGGGTGGGCACATATGAAGTGCACCTGCACAGCCTCGACAGCTGGACTAGGGTTCAAGACAGCTGGGTGATTTCCAACTCGGAATGTCAGGACCTTTAAGGAAACACCAGAGCAGGGGTAATTGTACGTGGACACTTGATGTCAGTTTGTCCATCTACAGGTGTCAGAATTATTCAAATTCTGGTATAGAGTCTCTTTGGACATTAAAATCAGGCAAATTCCTTAAAAGACATTAAAATTCTTAATTGTCTGTGCTAGTGCTAAGAGAAACAAGGGTATTACGGAAATTTGAAAACAAAAAGGCACATTAAAAATATATAACTGACCAATTACTTCAGTTTTTTCCTCCACCAAGTCTTCTGTTACCATTTGGTAAAGAGGAGAAAAACTGATTTCTGTTTCAACTCGTCTCTGGTGGCAGTACTACTGAATAACAGGATGTGGAAACAAAAAGAAGCTAGAGAGCTTCAAAAGGGGCAATTAGGCCTGAAATTACTAACAGCTAGCCATATACACAACAGAGCTCACTAGAGATTATAAAGAAGCTCAGTTGAGCCCTAGCCAGTTTGGCTCAGTGGATAGAGCGTCGGCCAATGAACTCAAAGGTGCCAGGTTCGATTCTGGTCAAGGGCACATGCCTGGGTTGTGGGCTCGATCCCCAGCGGGGGACTTGCAGGAGGCAGCCGATCCATGATTCTCTCTCAGCATGGATGTTTCTATCTCTCCCTCTTCCTTCCTCTCTGAAATCAATACAAATATATTAAAAAAAAAAAAAAAAGAAGCAGCTCATTGATGATAGCACAGTTCTTAAGTTAAAACCCTACACTGATAGCCCTATTGGGCTGGTTAGCCTCGCTGTGTTTCACAGTCATACACTGCACTCTCAACACTAGTCAAACTGTAAACCTTTGCCACTGGTTTTGATAGAAGCAGGTCACAGCTGTGGATGGATCCATCACTACTTCAAAAAATTATCAAGACTAATTCAACTAATGCAAGGTACTTGCTACTCTTATCAGCACAGACCTGTTTCTTCAAAATTGCTAACCATAGATGACACTAAGTTTTCCTTCCTCGCATTCTTTGGAGATGAAAAACCGTATGTCCTCTAGTCTAGACAACAAGGAAATAAATTATAGTGATAACGTAATTGAAATAAGCTCATTACTACAAAAAGATCTTGAACCTCTTAGTTAGTGAATTGTTAGAATTCTCAGATGAGCAAGTCAAAACCTTTGGGTATATTGAAAGGATAGTAGAGATTTAAGAAAAATATCCTTTAATTAATCATTAGAATTTTCCTACCTAGTCCATAACTAAATCCATTAGAATCTGAAAAGGAATGGCTAGATGTACAAAAGGTTTGTAGTAGTATTGCTAAAAGAAATGTTAGAAAAAGGTGGTTTTCCTACTTGTTCTCCTAAATCCAGGCACAGGACCCGGTAGATATACTGGTTCTGTTTTCTCTTAGTTGGCAGCCGGACTTGTGTTATTTCAATTTTCTCTGTCTTCTCCGCGGTCAACTCCAAAAAGAATTGGGAGGGCTCCAAGATCCATGGACGAGGGCCCCCTTCAAATACCATTTCTTTCACAGAATTCCATGTCACCAATGCCACTTCCACAGGGTTTACAGCCTGATGACATTTAAAGAAATTAATCCTTGATTGGTTAGGGAATTCAGCAATTTCCTAAAGTAAAAAACTGGTTATTTTACTATGCTGAAATGACATTAGACTTAATTCCCAAACTAAGAAATAATACACAATGCCTCTTCACTTTGAATGCTTCTCATCCTCTGTACTAATTTTTTTTTAACATTTTTATTTAACATTTTTAATACATGTTTTATTTAACATTTTTTTCTTTCATTTTCCTCTGTACTAATTTTTTTTAACATTGGATTCGATTTATTTATCTATCATCTATCTATCTGTCTACCTCCTCACCCAATAATATTTTTCCATTGATTTTTACAGAGAGTGGAAGAGAAAGGGAAAGATGGAGAGAAATGTCGACATAAGAGACACACATAGATTGGTTGCCTCCTGCAGGAGCCCCGACCAGATAATGAATAAGTTGTCTTTTTAAAATTAGTAACTTGGGTGCTCTTCCTCCTGGGAACATGCCCACGCCTCTCTTCCCTCTCAGGCGTGCACCTCCTAAACTCTAAGGTCCCCACGAGACTTGCAAGCAGAGAAGCTCTGGGCAGCAGCGGCTCATCCTGGACTAGCCCCCTGAACCTGTCTCCGAGGCCCCCTTTTCTCTGACTTTCCGGTGAGCTTCTGTTGCTTCCTCTATCCCAGGCCCATCCTTGTTTCACTGTCCCCAGCTTTAAAATTAGCATACTCTGAAAAAAAAAAGAATTAATTACTTACCTTGCTTCTTTCATTAGTGTTAACTTTTTCCCTATGGGTGCCACATTTCTTTAAAATATATATTTTTTAAATATATTTTTTATTGCTTTTTTACAGAGAGGAAGGGAGAGGGATAGAGAGTTAGAAACATCGATGAGAGAGAAGCATCAATCAGCTGCCTCCCGCACACCCCCTACTGGGGATATGCCTGCAACCAAGGTACATGCCCTTGACCGGAATCGAACCTGGGACCCTTCAGTGTCCAGGACGACGCACTATCCAGTGAGCCAAACTGGCTAGGGCTAAAATATTTTTTTTAATCCTCACCCGAGGATATTTTTTCCATTGATTTTTAGAGAGGGGGGGAGAGAAAGAAACATCCATGTGAGAGAGACACATTGATTGGTTGCCTCCCGCCTGCACCACATGAGGCCTGGTGCGGGAAAGAACCAGGGACCCTGCAGTCTGCAGGCCAATGCTCTAACCACTGAGCAACTGTCCAGGGAACCTATGGGTGCCTCCTTATGGGAAGAGCATTCATTTAGGATTTGTCAGTATCTATCAGCATGAACTTATACAGACATCAATTTTAGCTCCTGAAAGAATTAAATGTTTAGAAAGCCTACCATGCTCTCTCTACTTTTATTCTAAACTACCACCTGTCATAATGTACCAAGTATAATGGACCGATCCTTAGGGCCCAAAATAAAATCTGTTGTATTAAAATCAATAAGTACGCCCTGGCTGGTTCCGCTCAGTGGATGGAGCGTCAGCCTGAGGACTAACGGGTCCCAGGTTTGATTCTAGTCGAGGCACATGCCGGGGTGGCGGGCTCAATCCCCAGTTGGGGGGCTGCGGGAGGTAGCTGACCAATAATTCTCATCATTGCTGTTTCTGGCTCCCTCTCCCTTCCTCTCTGAAATCAATAAAACAATAAATAAAATCAATAAGTATAAAGGGTGAAAGATAACTGGCTCCCTTCCTAGGTTAGAATGTTTTCTTTCAGAATTCTCCAAAAGAGAGTATGCTAATATTTTATATATTATTCAGGGTGGTACTTACAGAGATAGGTGCACATGTAAAAATTGAAATAGTACCTTAAAATTAGTGCACTTTATGTACTTTATACATATTTTATATCTCATTAAAAAAAGACAGGGGAATATCTAAAACTTGCTGATACAACTTAAGATATTCCTGTGGCAGAAAGTTGAGGGAGTAAGATCCCTAATACTCAGGTTTGATGGGAGAGCTGTAGATCTAAAAACGAAAGTAGTAAATAACCCTGGCTGGTGTTTCTCAGTGGTTGGAGCATCAGCCCACATACCAAAGGGTCACAAGTTCAATTCCCAGTCAAGGCCACCTACCTGGGTTCAAGGTTCAATCTCTGGCCCCAGTTGGGGTGTGTGTGGGAGGCAAGCAATCAATGTGTCTCTCTCACATTGATGTTTCTCTCTCTCTCCTTCTTCTTTCCTCTTCTCTCTTAAAAAAAATCAATAGAAAATTTTAAGTCAATATAAATATTTACAAAAATAAATAAAAGCAATGGAAAAAATATTCTTGGGTGAGATTAACAAAAAAAAAAGAAAGAAAGGAAGAAAGAAAAGAGAGTGGTAAGTAACGAGAACACAAACATCAGTGATCTTTAATAGAGATCACAGGCAGCGAGGAAGCCACTAAGCAGACATAGTGGAGTCCATGGAAAGACATGCCAGGTCCTTACCATAAAATATCTCACCTTTAGGGGCTCATAGGCAGCAAATGTGGCACTGCTTTCCATGTACTCTCCATACTCAGTTACACTCACTGTTAACAGAGTGTGACCCAGAGACGTGGCTGCTATGTGTGTACTGGAACAGTGCTTTGGTCCAGGTCTTTGAATACCTGCAAATCACATAGTATGACTTCAGTAGGGCAACAAGCATTCGGTTCTCAAGGAAATCAGTCTATAGAAATAAAAGAATCGCCCTGGCCGGTGTGGCTCGGTTGTTTGGGCGTCATTCCATGCCCCAAAGGGCCTCAGGTTCAATTTCCACCTGGGCACATACCCAGGTTGCAGGCTCCATCCCCAGAGGGGGGCATTCAGGAGGCACTTACGACAAGGGCAGTTGACAGGATAAACAAAAGTATTATAAAGAAAGGTAATATGTGAATTTATAATATAATTTGTGGTTTCTGAATTGATGATTTGTCCTTTAATTCTAAGACAAAGAAAGAAGAAAATAAAAAGCCTGCTCTCACCTTCTTTGAAAAGAGTGAAGACTCCTTGCTTATCCATGTGCAGATCCAAGGATAAAAGAGAGCAGTCTGAGAACGCGATGGCCTCCCGGGTCTCCTTGTTCAAGTGATACATAGCAACGGGGATTTCTATAAGCCGGCCAATCTCCACATCAGCACGATATGGTATCAGTTCAATTTTGTTCAGTTTCAGGACATATATCTAGAGGGGGGGAAATGAATCATTCAAGCAAGTTATGTCAGCCCCGCCAGCGTGGCTCAGCGGTTGAGCATCAAGTTATGAACCGAAAGGTCATGGTTCGATTTCCGGTCAGCACAGATGCCCAGGTTGTGGGCTTGGTCCCCAGTGGGGGGTATGCAGGAGGCAGCCGATAGATGATTCTCTTTCATCATTGATGTTTCTATCTCTTTCTCCCTCTCCCTTCTTCTTAGACAGCAAAAAATAAGAAATAAATGTAGGCAGTAGTATCTCAGGAGTAATAAGGAGGTTCTTTGGAGAGTTGTTTACCTTCATTTCTCCATATCGAAAAGGATTCTGTACATCTCGGGCCACAACAGTACTGTTGCCTCTGACCTGACCAGCAGTCACCACTCCTTTTGTGGTTACCATGGCCACTGTTTCGTTAGAAGAGGCCCAGGTGAAGTTGCCACTGCCACCCTCTACCTGTGAAAAAATACAACCTTTTATTTAATTACTATAGGAGAAAAATGTAATTTAAATGGAGATGTAAAAAAGTTTAAGAAATACTAAAAATATACAATAAATTATTTCTGGACACATGAGGAAACTGATGTTATAGTAAAAAGGGGAAGATAAATGCTAAAAGGAGATTATTAATGGCAGTGTCACAAAATGTCAAAAAGGGCACAAAGAAGCTTAACAAAACTTATAAAACTCACAAGGAGCCTGGCTGGTGTGGTTCAGTGGTTGAGTGTTGACCCATGAACCAGGAGGTCACAGTTTGGTTCCGGGTGAGAGCACGTGCCCGGTTTGCTGGCTCAACCCTCACTAGGGGGCATGCAGGAGGCAGCCAATTGATACTTCTCTTTCATCTTTGATATTTCTCTCTCTCTCCCCCTCTCCCTTCATCTCTCTCTAAAATAACTAAAAACATATTTAGGCGGGGGGGAATAAAACTCGCAAGGAAAGAATAAATGGAGGAGAGACAGAAAGTATACCAAGTTTTGTAAGGAACACAGTATTCAAGAGCATAATTTGGTTGTCACCAAAAACTGAGTTATACTATTAGGACTAGGGGAAAAAGAATTTAACATTAGCCAAATTTCAATAAATTAAGCTATCAAAGAAACTGACTTATCTCTTTGTGAAACCTCATTTTATAAGACAACATACTTGTACTTTATAACGATATAACATTCCCATAGGATGATGAGGAAATGCCAAGTAGTTGGGGGTAAGCTTGATGGGTAAATAAATCTTCACTTCTTGCTGATGTAAACCTGGAAGTTTTATAGGCTGAATATTTTTATTCTAGAAGAGCAGAAAAAAGGGAGCAAAAGAACTTTTAGGAGGATTTTTCATATAATACACATTCATATTCAAAGCACCAGAACATGGTGTGCTAATGAATTACTCAACCAGTTTCTATATATAAAAGAAATAAATGTCCCTGTTCATTAAAAAAGCACAACTACTGTGGTTCAGTAAAAATGAAAGGAATTTTGCTAAACCCAAAATAAGTATCACAATCAGAGAAAGTCGTTCAAGTTTCCTGAAGTGAAAGTTTTATCAACATAGGGAAGGAAATCATAGTTTCAGAAAGAAAGACCCTTCAACACTCATCAGTTAAGGACATGAACTCTAAAGGCAAAGGGATGTTACAAACTATTCATAATAAAAGAAAGAGAACATTTAAAGACGGTGGGCGGAGCCTGGCAGGCGTGGGACAGTGATTGAGTACTGACCTCTGAACCAGGAGGTCATGGTTCAATTACCAGTCAGGGCACATGCCCAGGTTGCAGGCTCGATACCCAATAGGGGGCATGCAGGAGGCAGACAATCAATGATTCTCTCTCATCATTGATGTTACTATCTCTTTTTCCCTCTTCCTCCCTCTCTGAAACCAATAAAAATATATAAAGGAACTTCAAATGATATAAATACACAATAACCATAAAATGTAGATACATGCAATAACACAGATTGGGATAGAAAATTTATAGAGGTATAAACTACTAAGTATACTGTTTATCCGTTTTTCTGGTGTGTTTTTTATCTTCACCTAAGGATATGTTTATTGATTTTAGAGAGAGAAGAAGGGAGAAAGAAGAGAGGGACAGAGAGAAACATCGATGTGGGAGGCAAGAGTTGTCTCTTGTGTACCCCATGACTCGAGATCAACCCATAACCTAGATATGTGTGCCTGGACTGAAAAATCGAACCCATACCCTTTTGGTGTACGGGACCATGTTCCAACCAAGTGAGCCACTCGACCAGAGCTGTTTCTCTGTTTTTTATTTTTTGTGAAAGATAAAGGTGGGATATGCCATATACCTGCTTGCAAAGCAAGGGTTACCAAGAGTCATCGATATTCTCAGAATTCAAAGAAGTCCTCTTGGTTCCTACCTGGGAAAGGATGGAAGTCAGGCATGCACTTATCACCACGACACCATCTTTCAGGGTTTTCACTACGTGGTAAGATCCATTCACAGTCGTCAGCTGCTCTTCAAAGTACTCAGTCAGGAACTGGCACGTGATCCTGATATTCTGAAAATCAGCCCAACAGCAACACAAGCCTGAAGAAATGCTTTTCCCCTGAAGCCATCTTAATCCCAAAGCATTAAAGAAAGAGAAAAAAAGGGCATCTATGCATTCTGGGGACAAAGAAATAAAAACGGGACTCTTTCCCCCTCCCCATGTGGGAGTCTGTACTTGTTCTTCAATAAAATCTCCACCTTTGTTATAAAAAAAGAAAGAAAGAAAAACAAAATTTTTCCTCTCCCTCATGGAAATTCTAAGTTGGAAAGATGTAATTCTAATGTGGTGCTAATTTTTGAAAGATCCACTAACGGCAAGTAATCAGAAATAGAAAGAGTCCAAGCTTAGGTAAATTTTAGAGGGATTTGTCACATTCTGTAAGTTGACAGTTCTTTGGGGTGGGCTGGGGGAGATGCTGGAGAGTGAGTAGGACACGTCATCTGATGTTCACACGACTACTCTCCCCCTACAAAGCAGTGCTAACCATCTCTGAAGTGCAGCTGTAGAATGAGGATCCTCTCCAACGTATTATCACTTCAGTTCTTTCCTATAATTCTGACCAAATTATTTCTTTTACTTCTAGCTTAACATTCCTCAAGGACAGAACTATTTAATAATAATAATAATAATAATAAAGAATAAAGTAGTAACTTGCATTTCCAAAGGTAAAATCTGGAAGCGAAAGCAATAGAAAGGTACAAGGGGCTAGAAGAATACAAGAGAGACTCACATCTGAAATATAGACCTTTGTGCTGCTTTTATCGAACACTTCTACTGCAATGACATACACCTGTCCCACCTCTAGACTCCATCGGCCTCCAGGTTGGATCGTGAAACCTATATACACACACATCAAGAAAAAAAATATATCAGGAGAGTTTCCAAAGTAGATCCTGTAGTTCACTCTATCAAATTGTATAATAATTTGGGGTTCCAAAGATGCTGGCTTAACTGAGCTCAGGTACAAAGAAATACTCTGTTATATCTGCACACACAAAAAAACCACAATTGCCAGGCAAGATTCTAGGTTTTTTTTCAGTTAGGCTCATTGTTTCAAATGGTCTAAAGACATTCAGATTCTCTCTTTTTTTTTTTAATCCTCACCTGAGGATATTTTTCCATTGATTTTTAGAGGGAGTGGAAGAGAGAGGGAAAGAAAGAGAAATATCGATGTGAGAGAAACACATCAACTGGTTGTCTCCTGCAGAAGCCCCGACCAGGGCCCCAGCTGTGCCCCTGAATGGAATCGAACCCAGGATCCTCCAGTCCACAGGCCAACACTCTATCCGCTGAATCAAACCGGACAGAGCGACATTCGGATTCTCTCCCCCTTGTATAAAGTCCCTTTTCCTAACCCAATACTGTGTTACGTGGATCTTTGTATTTTCCACAATCTGCTTCATCTTACAGACAGCATACAACCAGAACAATGTGTGAAAATATGCCAAAGGAAGGTTGAATTTGTAGTTAATTCGATCTCAAAATGAAGGTTAAAGAAGCGCTATCGTCTCAACATGTTCATTTGAGCTATTTAGCTTTCAGAAAATCGTTATTTGAAAATACCTAAAAATCCAGGTTGCACCACATATATGGTGCAGTTTGGAAGTCCAGACACAGAGCGCATATGGACATCTTAATAATTTTTGCTTAAGGAAATCATATAAGCCAAAGTTGGGTGAAAAGAGAAATGTGTGCTACGCCAAAGGGGGGAAAAATGAACCCACAAACAAAACTTCTACCTTTTACTATGCCTTGAAAAGCAAAAACCTAAATGTGTACCCTTCTGAGAAAAATATGAGGGACTCAATAATCACATGAGTCAGGTATTCTTGAATTTCAAATTTGAGGAAAATGGAGTGAGAGAAAAAAGACCATGCTCCATGCTTTTAATATTCATTTAGCTGCAGGACCCTTTTTCCAGGTAAATTCTGACACCAAAGCCCATGATGGAGAGCAGGACGAAGTGGCCTGGCTCTGGCTGAAGGAGTGAACAGTGGTGATAGAGGAATAGGGAGAGGAATGGCTTGCCATTCAGCCTTGAGCTCTGCAGACTTTTAAAAAATCACTAATTTGAGGCGCTCTCCCTTTGGGGAGCACGCCCACGCCTCTCTTCCCTCTCAGGCGTGCATCTCCTAAACTCTAATGGTCCCCGTGAGACTAGCAACCAGGGGAGCAGTGGGCAGCAGCAGTTCCTCCCGGACTAACCCCCTGAGGCTGTCTCCAAGGCCCCCTTTTCTCTGACTTTCTGGAGAGCAAAGCAGCCCGGCCTAGGCTCTCCTGTTGCTTCTTCTACCCTAAGCCCTCCCTTGTTTCACTGTCCCCGGCTTTAATAAGTGTCTTCTCTCAAAAAGAATCATGAATTGATTTTCTAATATCTGCAGCAAATCTGTAATACCAAAATGCTTTCTCTTTCCCACTGAAGTTACTTCTGGGAATAATGTTCCTAATTAGATCTGTGTAGATGAGTAGAAGAATAAATTTGTATTTCTGCTAGCATTTAACTGAAGAGGCTAGTGGCTCATAGGTGGACACTCAACCACTGAGCCACACCAGCCCGGCGAACCTTGCTGTTCTTTAAACATGGCCAACATGCTCCTGTTTCAGAACCTTTGCAATTTCTACTTCCTCTTCCTGGAGCTCTTTCACAGATATCGAAATGGCTTACTGCTGCAATGTCACCTTATCAGACTTCCCTAACTACCCTGAGTAAAATAGTCTGTATCCCCAGAGCTTAGAATACTGTTGAGCATATAGTATAGGAATATAATATTTGCTGAATGAATTAATTTCTTTCAGATTCAACTATTCAAAAATAGGAAATATTTCAAAATCTAACACTGAGATATGAAATCCAAATGCTTCAATTTTCTGAGAATTTAAATCTTCATTCTGTTTTGTTTCCATCAACTTTAATAGAGCTGTGTTATATCCTTACAGAGCAGGTTTAGTGAATTTTAAAAAATTACCCTCAACTTGCCCTGGCCGGGTGGCTCAGTTGGGCGTGGCATCATCCCATACACCAAAAAGGTTTGGGTTTGATTCCGGTCAGAGCACATATCTAGGTTTTGGGTTCAATTCCCAGTCAGGGTGCCTATAGGAGGCAACTGATCCCTGTTTCTCTCTCTCACATCAATGTTTCTCTCTCCCTCTCTCTCTGTCTCAAATCAATAAAAACATATCTTTGGGTGAGGATTAAAAAAATTACTCTCAACTCAACAAATATTAATCAATCATCTTTTCTCACTTATTCATGTGAAAAGCAACAAATTAATAAAATTCACACACAAGTTCCTCCAAACTGTTTTCCTCAACCTCATAATGTGACTGAGGCTGCAAATAAGCACTAAAGTCAACAGATACTAAGCCCCCTCCAACTACTTCTCTCCCTGCTGTTAGGAAGTGTAACAGTAATAATTTATAGTTCTTGTTAAAAATAAAACCTGCGGAAAATTATGTGTAGTAGTATTATAATCACTCAACAAATTATTTTACCAAGGAGCGTTTCTAGCATGCTCAGGGAAAGATATATTGGCAGCTAAAACTTGAACAAAAGGATACTTTTATGTACAAAAATAAGATTAGTTTGGCCCAGTTGGATGGCGGTCACGACGGCTGTTTTCTCATCCAGTAAAGCCACTTTCCCAGAAAAAGACGCATTATGTGCAACTTTATGGTTTTGTAACTCCAGGGTATAATGTTCCAGGGGAAATCCCATCTCTGTAAGACATGGAAAGTACATAAATATAATGAGAGCAGCCATTCCAACAGACAATAGTATATTGTTGGATTATAAAAGGAAAATCAAGCAGCAGGCCTAGAGAAGAGTACGTACGATCTGTTCCTAATTTCCTTTCCACTCTGATGAATTTCTACAAGTAGCCACGTGGGGAGGGCACTATTGAGTGTATTGTTGGTATTACTTGTAGTCTTACAAACCAGTAAACTGAGAGTAGCAGAAGGAATCCCCACTAGGTAAGTTAGGAAAGAATTAATGTTAATGGAGTCAATGCACACTTTATAAATTCAGCTGGATTTTTGGAGTTAATAGAGTATTCAGTTTTCAGTTACCGAATTGAGTTTTTCAAGAAACTTTTACCAAGATAATTCATGTCCTTTCTGGTAAAGTTTCTCCCCTTACCCTGCAGAAGCTGGTAAGTTTTTGGTTGTTGTTTTAATGGAGAACTCATATGCCTATGGTTACTGAAGCTAAGCAGCCAAACTATAGCATTTAATCTGTTTAAGATATGGGGACTATCTCTGTCCAGTATTAGCTCTAGGATAGCATTCAGAGAAAACTTCATTACAAAAGCTAAAAGCAGGTGCGTACATAATGTGGAGTTCTTCTCAGCAGAAAGGATTTGGGAAATGTTAGTCTTAGGAAATGATAAGTCACCTTACCTGTCACTCTTCCTTGAACCATTTTTGCAACTCGGTATTTAATATATGTTCCTACTAAGAGATAGATATCATGGGATGGTACAAGAAATACATTCTCCAAAACAAGCAGACGTATTATTGCTGCCGCCACTTTCTAAAAGAGGAAAAAAAAAATCAAAATTTCCAAACTTAAGGCAAAATCCTCAAGGCCATCTTCCTTGTTAAAAGTTTTATAAAGATTTTTTTTAAATGCTTTCTTAATCACAAATCATAATTTCAGTTAACCTTAAAAAATGATCATGAATCTTAATACTATATTAACTTTCTAAGTCATTTACTTTCTAAATCACTCAAACTAGGAATGAAAAATGACGAGCCTTCTAAAGGAGAAGAGTAGTAAATAAAATGACAAGTATGCTGAAACGAGAAAAGGTAAGATTTCACTGTTATGCCACAGAAATCCTTTCTTTAAAAAAATATATATTTTATTGATTTTTTTTTACAGAGAGGAAAGGAGAGGGGATAGAGAGCTGCCTCCTGCACACCTCCCACTGGGGATGTGCCCGCAACCAAGGTACATGCCCCTGGCCGGAATCGAACCTGTGACCCCTCAGTCCCCAGGCCAACGCTCTATCCACTGAGCCAAACCGGTTAGGGCCACAGAAATCCTTTTAACCAACCTCGAACTGTCTTCCCAGATTAAGTTGAACATACTGGTTCTTACGAAGGCTTACCCAACACACGGTTAGTGAGCTGCCCTCTGGGATATCTATACACTTGTGTTCCTGCCACTTGCATTAAATGCTATTCAAACGACAACTGTTTTTTCCCAAATCTATGTATGCCAGCAGCACTTCTATATATATAAAAGGCTAAGTGACCGTCCAACCGTCCGACTGGCTGGTACCTATGATGCACCCTGACCACCAGGGGGCAGATGCTTAACGCAGGAGCTGCTGAGCTGCAGTGACTTGGCAGAGGCGGTTCTTCGGTGATGCACCCCAGAACCAGAGAGGAGGGAGCCCAATTCCTTGCGGGGCAGCGCGAGTCCACCTTCGGCTGTGGGTTATGTTGTTGCTGGGGCACTGTTGGCCCCAAATCTGGTTTCCTGCACACTTGTGTTTGCGTTCCACACCCTGCATGACAGCAACTTTGCAGAGTGCCCTCTTGCACTCCAGGACCCCTCGGGGGATGTCAGAGAGCCAGTTTTGGCCCAATTCCCATAGGCCAGGCCGAGGGACCCCACCAGCCAGAGGGACCCTGATCATTCCGCAGACACCCTTCGAGCCACGGTACCGTCCCAGGAATTCTAATTAATTTCCTTAGAATGTGCACGAATCCATGCACAGGGCCACTAGTTTAATTATAATTACGCTTAAAAAATAAACCATGGGTGCAAAAGTAGAGAAGTTGTTTCTACAAAGAATTTAAACCTTTTTTAAAATTGATTTGAGAGAGATAAGAAAACACATTGATTTTGTGTCCACTCATTTATGCATTCATTGGTTGATTCTTGTATGTGCCCTGACTGGGGATCGAAGCCACAACCTTGGCATATTGAGACTACGCTCTAACCAACTGAACTACGTGGACAGCGCAAAAAATTTAAAAATTTTGAAAAGTTAAAAGCAAACTGATAAAATGTGCTATTAAATTGGGTTTAGGTGAGAAATGTAAAAATCCTTGAAAAATATGGAATTATGTATTCAAATTGCTTCACAGGTCTAATTTTTCACTTTACTATAAAATAAAATAAAAAAAGAAACTAGAAGCTAATTTATACAAGAAACAGTATGTACAGTTCTAACCAGTGAACTCATGATCAAAGAAAGGTCTTGGACCTACACCAAGGGGTTGGTGAATAAAATGCAGTTATAGCCCGGGCAGCATGGCTCAGTGGTTGAGTATCAACCTCTGATCCAGGAGGTTGAGGTTCAATTCCAGGTCAGGGCACATGTCCGGGTTGGGGCTCCATCTCCAGTGGGGGATGTGCGGGAGGCAGCCGATCAATGATTCTTTCTCATCATTGATGTTTCTCTCTCTCTCTTCCCCTATGAAATAAAAATCTTTTTAATGCATTTATATGTTTTAACAGAAAACAGCAGTTTTATTTGTAATAGGTAACAAAATGTTTAAGGAAGACAAGTGTTGTTTTTCATGTTTACCCACCTCAAATGACTTTTTCAAAAATGACTATTAGCTAAAATTATATCAGGTTAGATAGAAAACTTCTATTATAGATAAACATAAAAAACTGTATTTTACTGGTATGTAGGCAAGACTGGTAAACGAAAGTTTATAGCACAAACTTTTTACCTTATAAAATGGTTCCAAAATTCGAACTTTGACAACAGCAGCACCAGTTCTAATCCCAGACACCAAAATTATATCTCCTTGTTTCCCTTCTTTTTCCATCTCAGTTACATATGCTGGGGGAGAATATTCTGCATCAGAGTATTTTAGAATCCTAAAGAGATTTAAAATAGGGTTTGTTTCTAACAGAATCAAATAATCAGTCTTCCTCCAAAAGGCACTAAGCAACTTTAGACCTAGACTCTTCAATCGCTATACAGTATAAACAGTTGTGTTGTTTTTTTGTTGTTAATCTTCACCCAAGGATTTTTTCCATTGATTTTTTTAATGTTTTTTTTTTAATTGATTTCAGAGAGGAAGAGATAGAAACATTAATGATGAGAGAGAATCATTGATTAGCTGCTGCCTCCTATACGCCTCCTACTGGCGATTGAGCCCACAACCCGGACATGTGCCCTTGACTGGAATTGAACCTGGGACCCTTCAGTTCACAGGCTGATGCTGTATCCACTGAACCAAACCAGCTAGGGCTCCATTGATTTTTTAGAGAGAGTGGAAGAGAGGGAGGAAGGGCAGAGGGGGGGAAAAGAGAGAGAGAAAGAGAGACATCGACTGGTTGCCTCCCATAGGCGCCCAACCAGGGCCAGGGATTGAACCTGCAACCAGGTTCATGCCCTTGACCAGGAATCAAATCTGAGACCCTTCAATGCTAGCTCAGCACTCTAACCACTGAACACACTGGCCAGGGCAAAAGTTTTAAAAAATTTTTCCCCATAAGAACTAGATAGAAGAAAAGTATTTAATGTGCTTCTGGCTAAAATTGTTGTTGGACTAAAACTTAGATGATCTCAGAGCTACTTCTTGGTACTGAAGACAAAATTTCATACTATTTTTCCCACTTACTGGATTTCAGCACGTGCAGATAGCTTGAACAACAAAATGGCCAGAATATATACCTGACTCAAATAATCCTATCCTACATAATCCTATATAAAAAGAGGGGGATATGCTAATTAGCCCAGATATGCTAGTCACGACAGGACATGCTAATTAGCCACGACCAGTATGCAAATTGACCGTCATTTCAATACAATAAGGGATATGCTAATTAGCTGCGACCAGTATGCAAATTGACCACCACTCCAAAACACAAGATGGCCGTCCCCATGTGGCCACAAGATGGCCGGCAGGGGAGGGCAGTTGGGGGCAACCAGGCCTGCAGGGGAGGGCAGTTTAGGGTGACTGGGCTGGCAGGGGAGGGCCATTGTGGGGGACCAGGCCTGCAGGGGAGGGCAGTTGGGGGCAATCGGACCGGCAGGGGAACAATTAGGCGTCCATCAATCTGGCAGGGGAGTGGTTAGGGCAGCCGTGGGCAAACTATGGCCCGCGGGCCAGATCCGGCCCGTTTGAAATGAATAAAACTAAAAAAAAAAAAAAAGACCGAACCCTTTTATGTAATGATGTTTACTTTGAATTTATGTTAGTTCACACAAACACTCCATTCATGCTTTTGTTCCAGCCCTCTGGTCCAGTTTAAGAACCCATTGTGGCCCTTGAGTCAAAAAGTTTGCCCACCCCTGGGTTAGGGGGTGATCAGGCTGGCAGGCAGGAGAGCAGTTGGGAGCCAGCAGTCCTGGATTGTGAATGGGATCGGGCCTAAAGGGCAGTCGGACATCCCTCAACCAGGAGACCCGAGTTCGATCGCTCTCTATGACGTGCGCTGACCAATAGGGGGTGGTGCGGAACAAAGGAAGGCTCCACTGGCAGCCGGAAGGCCTTGATCGGCCCTGATCTCTGGCCAGGCCTAGGGACCCTACCCATGTACAAATTTTGTGCACCGGGCCTCTAGATGTACATAATCCTGAATGCATGAACTCCTTTGCAATACATCAAATTAAACTATCAAAATGGTACCTATAACCATACCATACTATAGCCTACATCCTACTATATCAAAGACATCCCCCCACCTGGTAAATTTATCTGTTCTAAAAAAGTCCAGACAGCAGAATTAATGCCCTCACAAATGGTTGTTGTTCAGTGTGCCACAAAGGCAGAGGTCTCCTTCAGAGTCAGATGGTTTATGTTAGGTTGCAAGGTTACCTGATTTTATTAGACAGTTCTCCTCTTGATGATTCATTGTCCTTGACAATGCTCCACTCAAACATCATACCTGCCAAACTACTAAAAGTATTTCCTGTAGATCAAGTCAAAAGCAGACAAGACAGAATCACATACTCAAAAACATTCAGGTATCTTCCCCCCCCCCCTTTATTGATTAAGGTATTACATATGTGTCCTTATCCCCCCATTGCCTTCCCATCCCCCCAATCCTGCCCTCACCCCCTGTTGCCTGCATCTATTGGTTATGCTTATATGCCATACAGGTTATCTAGTTAGGAAAACCTAACTAGAAAATTACTTTTGGGCCTTTTTCATGAACAAATGGAAACACTTATCATTAATTAATTAAAATACATATACCAGGAAGATCCCTACATAAACAATAGAAGTGCTACTGCTGCACAAGCTTTCTGAAAAAGGACTCAAAATGATTAGCTTCTGGTTGACAAAAATTATGCCACTTTTTCTGTTTCTCTTTACATAAAGGCCCCCTTGTAGTCTACCTCAGAGTTGACAGGAATCCCTAAATCCTGGTCCCTTCAACAAAAATTTTATAAAATTGAGATTCTAGGATAATTTAATACATCTACTCTTCAGATTTAAAAAACTATTCTTTACTGAATAGTTTAGAAAGAGGCAATAACTTTAAATGTTTTAAATATATTACAACATCAGCACAGTATATTAAGCAATATAAAACCATGCTCAAGAAAGAAAAATTATAAAACGTTTTCACAGGTTTACATTGAATTTTCCTAGCCTACAGAAAGTGGACTTACCAAACAGAGCTAGCAATAAATTCTAAAATAATGTTCTTAATTGCTGGTTTAGGGATCATCAGCAGAAGCTAAGTGGCAGAATTTGGACATTCAATAAATCTTCTGAGATGACCAACAATTCAATATAGCAGGAAAAAAATTTATTTTTATTTTTTAAATATATTTTATTGATTTTTTACAGAGAGGAAGGGAGAGGGATAGAGAGGTAGAAACATCGACCAGCTGCCTCCTGCACACCTCCTACTGGGGATGTGCCCACAACCAAGGTACATGCCCCTGACCAGAATCGAACCTGGGACCTTTCAGTCCGCAGGCCAACGCTCTATCCACTGAGCCAAACCGGTTTGGCAAACTTTTTTTTTTTAAATATATTTTATTGATTATTCACAGAGAGTAAGGGACTGGGATAGAGAGTTAGAAACATCAATGAGAGAGAAACATTGATCAGCTGCCACCCGCACAGCCCGCAACCAAGGTACATGCCCTTGACTGGAATTGAACCTGGGACCTTTCAGTCCACAGGCCGACGCTCTATCCACTGAGCCAAACCGGTTAGGGCAGGAAAATTTTATGAAAGTATTAGCTAGTGTATTGAACCATGCTCATAATTATTAATTCCTTATATACATGAGCTTCATATGAGAAAACAAATATTGCTTTCAATCTACTTTTATCTCTCAAGTTTCTGTTTCGAAGTACTAAACATACAGGAGTATAACTTTAAGTAATTTTGTTGAATCTTCTGAACTTCTTTACCTTCAGCATCCAATGCCCTCACCATCAGTTCCAGTGGTGAGTCATCTACATAAAGTTCCCGAGTTCGAGATATAATTTCAATGCTGTCTATCACATCAACCTTCACATCACAGCGCAGCTCATGGTCAGTCACTACAATGAATCCAAACACTGAGAATTTAACTTAACAGGTCATGACTCTATTAAATGTCTTAAACACTCAGAATCTTATTCTAAATATTTGAAAAAAAGAAAGGCTGTAACAGTTGCTTTCAACCTGTGGAAGAAAACAGCAAAATGACAAAACATACGAACTTTTGTTTATAATAAAACATTAGACCATCGACTCCCAAACACTGATCTACAATGTATGTTTTCATTCATCCATTGAAAAATGAGAAAAAAATAATTTAAAATAGTACGTAATCAAATTTATTCACTTTAAAGGACTAAACTTTATTTTTACATTCTATCTTACTTTTGAAGTGTTAAAATGTTTTTCCTTTAATGAAATTATGGTAATAGATTTTTAAAAACGTATTTAGTTAAGTAAAATGGTTGCAACAATGTCAGTCCTGCTCTGATTTTGGATACAAATAGCATTTCTTGAGCTGTTCTAGTTTAAAACAGACTAGTGCAGTACTTCTCAAACTTTAGTATGGATGAGAATCACCCAGAAAACTTGTTTTGGGCCCACCCCAGAGATTCTGACATAGCAGAACTGAGAGGGGCCTAAGAATTTACATCTCTCCCCTGGCCAGTGTGGCTCAGTGGCTTGGAGCGTTGTCCCGTGCACTGGAAGGTCACCTGTTTGGCTCCTGGTCAGGCACATACGTAGGTTGCTGGTTCTATCCCCACTGGGGGCACATGCCTAAGGCAACCAAATGATGTTTCTCTTACCACTGCCATGTTTGTGTGTGTTTTCTCTCTCTCCCCCTTCCTCCCTCTCTAAAAACAAACAAACAAACAAAACCTCTAACAAGCTAGGTGATGCTAATGGTATAAGTTCACCAACCACACTTTGAGAAGTACTAGCCTTTGGCCTTTCTCAAGACCAATCTCGGACCTTAACACTTAAGCTAGTTCTGATAAATAATTCTTTCCCTCTTGTATCAGGTACATGCAGGTGCTGAATACACACACACACACACACACACACACACACACACACACACAAAAGTCACAGAATAGGATGTCACAATTATTTTACTGTTACATATTGTGTTTTCTCTCAACATACCTATCTCTCGAGCAAGAATAATACTGCTGAGGCGTATAGGTTGGGTAGATTCAGCAAAAAGTACCGCTTTTTGGGAACATAAGATGCCGTTTTCATATAAAGGCTCAACAGTTACTACATCAGGATGGGTGGAACGCCTGCCAGAATAAAATGCTTGAGTATCAAATAGGAATAAGTGGGTTAACTTTTGGTGGAACACAATTTCTTTTATTTTGTCCATTATTACATACTACCAGGGGTATTTAAATGACACTCCTCAAAATAGAAACATTACTTAGGAAACAAGAGTTAAGTCGGAGAGACTGGCTCAGCCAGTGTGGCTCAGCAGTTGAGCATTGACCTATGAACCAGGTCACGGTTTGATTCCCGGTCAGGGTAAATGCTCAGGTTGTGGGTTCAATCCCCAGTGACGGGCGTGCAGGAGGCAGCCAATTGGCGATTGTCTCTCATCATTGATGTTCCTATCTCTCTCTCCCTCTCTTTTCCTCTCTGAAATCAATTAAAAATTTTTTTAAAAAAGATTTAAGTGGGAGAGACAGAACCATTTCCCAATGATCCCATGTGCAAAATTACATTCCTTCCTCAATATTTAAAATGCGATTGCTGCCCTAACCGGTTTGGCTCAGTGGATAGAGCGTCGGCCTGTGGACTCAAGGGTCCCAGGTTCGATTCCGGTCAAGGGCATGTACCTTGGTTGCAGGCACATCCCCAGTGGGGAGTGTGCAGGAGGCGGCTGATCGATGTTTCTCTCTCATCGATGTTTCTAACTATCCCTCTCCCTTCCTCTCTGTAAAAATCAATAAAATATATTTTTAAAATGCGATTGCTACATGCTTCCCTCAGTATGTAAAAATAGGATTGATGTGTTTCCAATAATGAGAGAAGTGGTTTTCTCATACTCTCAGGAATGAGTTTCCATCAATTCTAGAAACTGGGTTGCTGATATCTAAGATGGTAAAGTTGCTGAAATTACGAGGTGTGAGCTCACTTAAAAAAAAAAGTCATTAAAATTTTTGGATGGATGGAATGGCTTTCAGTGCTGGAAAGATTCCTTGCATCATCCTCTCAATCAGGAAATACATCACAGGGGTTATCCTACAATTACATTTCCCCATGAAATGGGATGTGAGCTTCTTACGCTCTAAGCAGACCTTAGTGCTCTCTTAGGACAGGGGTGGGGGACGTCTGGCCCGAGGGCTGTGTAAGGCCCATGCAATACTTTGGGGTGGCCCTCCCAAGGCATTAGGGTTGAGTTAATTAAATGTTTGACCAAATATAGTAAGCTAATTTTTTAAAATTATGTTTTCACTGATTTCAGAGAGGAAGGGAGGAGAGCAACCTGGGCATGTGCCCTGACCAGGAATCCAACCGCCACTTCCTGGTTCCTAGGTCCCTGCTCAACTGCTGAGCCACACCAGCCAGGCTCAGTCAATAATGCTGTACGGCCCCCGAATGACGTTATAAATACCCAAGTGACCCTTGGCAGAAAAAAGGTTCCCCACCCCTGTCTTAGGAGATGGTAAAGGGAAATCCACTCCTTTTCGGATGAACCCGAGACCTTGAAGCCCACTTCAGTTAGGTTCCCTCACACCTTGGGTAGCCTCACAACCTATCATTGGGTCCCCCCACCAAGAAAGTCATGTCCTTCCATCCTCGGTCAGAGTCACCCCCCAGAGGTGAGCACCCTTGTCGCCCGCTCAGGAGGGCGCCATCCTATAAGCGGGAAAACATATTAGGGCAGATCTCGCCGCCACCCAAAATGGATCTTTTCATATTGCAAGCAGTGTGTACTTCGTGGTCTCCGGGGCTCAGTTCCCTCGTCTGTAAAACAGGACTAATGTACTTACAAGACTACAAACATGGAGTCAATACACGCCAAGTGCTTAGTTAAGCACACAACAGTTTATGTTTTGCGATGCCTTCCCACGGAAACCCCCTTTATTCACCCCAAGCCTCTGCTCCTGAGTAAATCCCTCCGGCCTTTCTCTCTGGCTGTGTGCCCTGGGGGATCCCCATGTTGGTGAGCCCCAATACCAGAGACCTCCCACCCGGGGCTTCCGCGGGCTCTAATGCCCACTCCCACAGTGACCCCAACACACACACACACACACAGTGTCACGTCCCGGGCAGGTCTCGGGTAAGAGCCGTGTCCCACGCAGCCTTCGGGTCTCCCACGCGAGGGCAGGCCACAGGGGAACCTGGCCACTCCGCTCCCGCCTCCACCCCACCGCCTCCCTCGGGAAAAGGCACCACCTGGGCACACGGCCTTCCCGGGCCTCTGACCCGGTGAGCCCCTCCCATCCTCGCCGGGTGGCGTGGGGCGCAGACCCGGGGACCCCAACCCCTCACCAAGTGTAGCAGCCCCGCTGCGCCTCCAGCAGGAAGGGCACGCGGCCGGGCTCCCGGCTGAAGGGCAGCAGCACCTGCGGCACCTTCAGCTTGTTGGCCAGGGCCCCAGGCGGCACCAGCACCAGCAGCACCAGCAGCAGCAGCAGGAGGCGGTGTGGGGGCGGGCAGGGAGCCGGGCCTGGGCCCGGGGGGCCGGGTGTCCCTGAGCCGGTCATGGCGCCTGTGGGTTCAGGTTTTCTCACCGAGGCCGACCGGCCCCACCAGCCAATCCTCGCGCGGAAAGCCGGCGGGAGGCGGGGCCGCCTGGCTCGGAATTGTGGGAACCCCGGCACTCAACGCTCCAGCAAACCAGCAGGATGGAAACTTCAGGCACAAACCCAGCTGCCCACTTAAATATCGGAGGGCAGGTCTTGTTAGTAAATAAAACTTCCTCCCAGGTTAATTCGATTGCTTACCTTATTCGGCCCCTAACCCCACCCCACCTCCAATTTAAAAAAAATTTTTTTTTGGGGGGGGGGGCCAGTAATTTCTATGCATTGATCCGTGCCTATGAACGGAAAAACTTTCCAGTCTGAAGTATAAACAGCTAGAGCTGGTTGCTGTCAAGGGATCCGTGTCATTTTTACTAGTATGTCAGATTCATGGCCAGCCTCATGGCCAGGTGCAGGAATGCCAGGCACTGGTGTGTCAAAGGCAACTTTGAAAGCTATCCACTCACACAATCTCTAAGCAAATACTAAGAGCACTTCTTTAAAAAAAAAAAAAAAAACAACAAACAAACACATTTTATTGATTTCAGAAAGGGAGAGGGAGGAGATAGGAACATCAATGATGAGAATCATTGATGGCTGCCTCCTGCACGCCCCACACTGGGGATTCAGCCTGCAACCTGGGCATATGCCCTGACCAGCATTTGAACTGTGACCTCCTGGTTCATAGGTCGAGGCTCAACCACTGAGCCACACCAGTTGGGCTAAGAGCACTTCTTGTTAAGGGTTTCATGTTCCATTCCGGGTCAAGGGCACGTGCAGGAGGCAACCAATCGATATGCCTCTCACATCGATGTTTCTCTCTCCACCCCCCTTCCACTCTCTCTAAAAAAAATAAATGGAAAAAATATCTTCAGGTGAGGGTTAACAACAAAAAAGGACTGGCACATGATTTTTTTCAAATTTTCCCATTTACCTGCCGAAACCGGTTTGACTCAGTGGATAGAGCGTCAGCCTGCGGACTGAAAGGTCCCAGGTTCGATTCCGGTCAAGGGCATGTACCTGGGTTGCGGGCATATCTCCAGTAGGAGATGTGCAGGAGGCAGCTGATCGATGTTTCTCTCTCATTGATGTTTCTAACTCTCTATCTCTCTCCCTTCCTCTCTGTAAAAAGTCAATAAAATATATTAAAAAAAAATATTTTCCCATTTACCTGCTGATACATGGTATCTTTGTTTTACCGTTGTTGTATCAGGACATAACAACTAGGAACTCAGAGCTGAGTTTTGAACCCCGTTTGGTATGCTACCAAAGCATATACTCTAATGTCCTGTTGCTACCACCTACAAAGATCTGATTTTTTACCCAAACCTCAGTTCCTGTGGAGAAAGCACATTTGGATTAGTAAAAAAAAAAAGAAGTCAAGTAGGTCTGAAGGTTGGAGGGACTGGTTCTTTATTTTAAAAAGATACTTGTTCAATTTTCAGTATCAAAACAGTTGCACTATTGGTTTCTCTTTCTCCAAATTGGCCCCCAAAGGGACCACACCAAAGGAGAGTACATTTTAAGCCAATAAGCTGCAGGATGCGCACCTAACAGACCTCACAGAAACCTCACTAAAAATGGGGCATTAGGTGGTGAAAGAAACTTAAAGATCAGCACACTGCCAGCCCAGACTGTAGCGAGCTCTCACAGCCAGACGGGGTGGCGTGTGCCCCAACCCCAAAGAAGCAAAGTTTCAAAATAATACAAAATTTAAAAAGTTTTGTACATAAACTATTCAAGATTTCTCCAGCACTAACTGGTACAAAGCACAATGAGATGGCACTTTTAGAGACAGCAGCTTCAGACCCAGAGAAGGGTAATGAGATGAGTTTCATTTGGCTAAATCAGTGGCAAAAACATAATTTTCTTTCTTTCAAGGAGGCAGGAGAGCAAATAACTGGTCACTTCAACCTAAGGGGCACATGATCCATTTTGTGAACCACTGGGCTTGAAAGGGAAGAGGTGGGACTAGAATTTGGTCTCTGACGGAGAGGTCTCACCATTTTAATTTGGTCACTTCTGATGAAAAAATAAATTGCCCAAAGATGCTTTAAAAGCTGAAACCTAAACATCACTTTTTTTTTTTTTTTTTTGGCCAACTCCTCCTGGAATCACCTTTCCGATTTGGCTAGTGCTCTGCACAAAGCAATGATTCCCACAGTGGAGTCATTCTCTGGGCTCTCGGGGGCTCTCAGTAAGGCAGGCCCATACCTCTTTCCCTTCTCTATGGAGAGGGCAAAATTACCTCCTAAAAGCGAGAAGGGATTAGACTGCTGCTCGAGAACTGTGGAATTATTTGGAATGTTTTACAAATGGTTGCCACATCAACAACAAAAAAGGTAATTACAAAATGTGTACATCACAACATGCTTTTAAAGACACTTTGCATTGTGCTCACATTCCCTTAAATGTTGTTCCCAAAGGTGCTCAGCCTCTAGCCCAATCAAAATCTCTGAGGGGAGGCAGAGATAATTTGGCGAAAAAGACGCGGGGGGTGGGGGTGGGATGGTGGTGGGAGGCAGTGAAAGGAGAAAGCAGCCTTCCAGTTAAAGATCAGCCCTCAGTTTAAAGGTCAGCTTCAAGCAGGCTGGCCTCAGGCGGAGTCAGGGTCAGAGGGAGGAGCAGCGGCAGGGCGGGACTGGGTGGCTCTACATCTCATTCAGGTCAAGCAGAGTCTGGTCCAGCATCCTTTGTGTACAGAGGTGTTCCTCTTTGGTGCATTTCAGTTTATCTAATGAGGGTAAAGGAGAGACATTAAAAACCAGAAGTAAATTTCAAGGTCTACCCACTCTGAGAACTGCTCCTGTTGCAGGGAAGCTGCAGACTAATAAAGCAGTTGCCTTCTCAGCCACAGAAGTGAGCTATTGCATCACTTGGTTTGCAGGGCCACTGGCTTGCCTACTGAAGTTGCAGGCGCTGCTGTACTTCTGGGGGAGTTGGGAACCTTATCAGTCATTTCCTCTACTTCCCACACCCAACCAAGCCTTATCGCTTTCAGTCCCCAAAGGAGGCAGCCTTAAACATCACCATCAACTCCTTTAGGCTTTGCCCAGAGAACAATGGCTCACTGAGGTTTGACCACAGAGAATAAGAATGGGTATATGTCTACCATAGAAACATTAGGATCTCAACTTGAAAAGCGTACAGGGGGATTCTCATGATCTAGAGAGGAAAGGAACCATTGGTGGGATAAATAAAAGAACCCCCCCCCAGTTAAGTAAAATATCTGTAAAGGAAATAAAGCCAAGAATATTATCAAACGTATAAGTGTAAGCAAAACCTTAAGATGTTTGCAGTGTTTATTCAGAACTAGCCTGTGACACAGTTAGTTAAAAGTAAACATAAAATCAGGGAAAAGCGGCATGGAAAATGTCAGGAAGAAAACCAGTAGCTGGACATTAAAGAGAATCTAATCTGCGCAGAAAGCAAACCTCTCTGACTGCTCTAGGGAGTGGGAAAATACTCAAATCTTTCACTCAGGGAAGGTGATGGCACACAGATCTATGAACATTCCACGCCTTTTTTGCATCTAGTCAGAAGGGCCCATCGCTGGGCCTGCAGATAAAGCAGTTACAACATCTTGTCAAATCATTCCTTTTATTGTTAGAAAACATCCATGCAAGGGAAGTATCCTACAGTCAGTGCACAAGTGAAAGAGCAGCAAGTAAGGGTGGAAAGCAGAGAACTCTCCCGAGTTTTCTCACTATAACCTCTCAGGCCCCTCCCTTCATCACCCACAAGCTCTTGAAAAGGGATAGAAATGCAGTATTAAACATTCCTACTACACAGGAAGTCAACAATATTCTAACCGCCCCAGTTGAAAAGCAATTTGCTTAGGGCAACTTAATAAACTTTAAAAAGACAATCAGCTTTTTACTGGGGTCCAGGTCAGTGGTGTGAGCAATAAGCTGGGATTAATGGGCATCAGGGAGCCCTGCCATCAGTCACACAGATCATGCAGCGTTAGCTTCAGCTCATTAGAGAGCAGGCGGTTTCGCTCAAGTTGGCTGTAGAGACGCTCTGCAGCAGCGACAGGAAGGAGAGAAAACAAGAGGAGAGGAGGAAGAGGAGAAGAAAGAGAAAAAGGGAAGGTTAGTAGAGAACCAGATGTAAATCTGAGACTTTCAACTAGCTGGCACACATGACATGCATCTGTAAGGCAGAATGGGTGCAAGGACGATTCAAACGGAGGGCAGTGAGAGTCGGTCAGTTGATGGAAAGATCAACAGAGGAATAAAACAAAACACTCAGACCAACAAGTTGGAAGGACAACATTATGAGGGAGAAAAAACACATTCATAGCATATATTCCCTAGGCTAAGAAACGGAGACAAGTGAAACAGGGCAAAGAAAGGAATACAGCTCAAGTCCAAGAAATACATTTATAATAATGAAGTTTGAAATGACCAAGTGAACAGTTGAACATTTTTCTGTAAGATCATTTAATACACCATTATGAATGGTAGATTGGGGCAAATATCCCTATACCCACTTAATCCTACACTTTCCAATGCTTCTTGTTGTAGGCACTGGAATAGAACTATCATAGTGGTTTGTTTAATCAAAATCCAACTTCCCCCCTTTTAAAAACAAAACAAAAAACCAAAAAACCCCAAACCTGTTAGGGTTAACAGTGTGCTCAGGGCCAGGGAAGTTGAATTACTGGTACAAGCCAATCAAGACTATCCTATTCTAGTTTTTTTCAGTCACTTGCAGCTAGGGGTGGTCATGTGATCCAGTTCTGACCAATGAGATATAGAGATTAATCTGCTGGGAGTTCCTGGGACATCTTAGCTTCCCTTCTTGCCTTTGAATATGGATGTGATGGCTAGCGCTACATATTCCAACCTTAAAAGACCAAAAGAATCACAGTACGTCCAGCTACATCAGACCGCAGTTGCTCAAGACTAAACTTTTATTATGCAATAAAAACAAACCCCGTATTTATTTCAGCTACTGTTCAGCTGTTTCCTATAACCACAGCATTCCCGAGACAAGTAGTTAAGTGCTCAAGTTCCTTGGCTTTGTCTGGATTTTCTACTTGGAGCACACCTTAAAGGGGGGGTACGGAGAATTCAAATGCAGCACAGGGGTAATGGAAATTTGTATCAGCCTCTGAAGTTCACGTAAAGTTTCTTCCTGTTTTACAGCCTGTTTCAAAATTGTCTCAAGATGTCACCATGAGCCCTGGTCGGTGTAGCTCAGTGGTTAGAGTGCCTGAGCACCAAAGGGTCTGCCTGGGGTTTGATTCCTGGTCAAGGGCAAGTACCTGATTTTGAGTTCGCTCCCACACCCACCTCAGACAGGACGGTGCAGGAGGCAACTAGTTGATGTGTCCATGTGTCTCTCTCGCATCGATGCTACTGTTTCTTTCTCTACCTCCCTCCCCATCCATTCCATTCTCTCTGAATAGCAATGGAGAAAAAAACCCTCAGGTGAGAATTAACAAAAACAAAAAAGATGTTAATATGAAAAAGATACTTTTATGTTCCTAATAATACTTTCCACTTTATGTACACTATCAAAACAAAAAGCTTAGCCCTGGCTGGGTGGCTCAGTTAGTTGGAGGCGCACACCAAAAGGTTTCACGTTTAATTCCCAGTCAGGGTGCATATGAGAGGCACCTGATCAATGTTTCTCTTTCTCCTTCTCCCCCTTCCTTTTTTTTATTTCAGAGGAGGGGGAAAGACACATCAATGGAGAGAGAGAATCCTTGATTGGCTGCCTCCTGCACGCGCCACACTGGGGATCAAGCCTGCAACCTGGGCATGTGCCCTGACAGGGAATCGAACCCTGACCTCCTGGTTCATAGGTCAACACTCAGCCACTGAGCCATGCCGGCCGGGCTTTCCCCCTTCCTTTTATTGTTATCTTTTTCTTTGGTATTTTTTTATTTCCCCCCTTCCCTTTTTTTTTTTTTAAATATATTTTATTGATTTTTTACAGAGAGGAAGGGAGAGAGATAGAGTCAGAAACATCGATGAGAGAGAAACATCGACCAGCCGCCCCCTGCACACCTCCTACTAGAGATGTGCCCGCAACCCAGGTACATGCCCTTGACCGGAATCGAACGTGGGACCCTTCAGTCCGCAGATCGACACTCTATCCACTGAGGGGGGTTTCGGCTCCCCCCTTCCTTTTAAAGTCAATAAAAACATATCCTCAGGTGAGGATTAAAAAAAAGAAAGAAAACAAGCATACATGTATAAGAAGATCCTGGAAGGGAATACTCCAAAATAACAGCTGTTTATTTTATTTTATTTTATTTATTTTTTTAGAGAGAAAGGAGGGAAGAGAAACATCGATGAGAGAGAACCATCCATTTGGCTGCCTGCTATACAATCACTGGGGATTGAGCTGGAAACCCAGGCATGGGCCCCTGATGGAAATCAAACCGGTGACCTCTCAGAGCCACACCATCCAGGACAATAGCTGTATATATATATTTTTTATTGATTTCAGAGAGGAAGGGAGAGGGAGAGATAGAAACATCAATGATACAAGAAACTCATTGATCAGCTGCCTCCTGCACGCCCCACACTGGGGATCAAGCCCACAACCTAGGCATGTGCCCTTGACCGGAATTGAACCAGGGACCCTTCAATTCATAGGCCAATGTTCTATCCACTGAGCCAAACCGGCTAGGGCAGCAGTTCTTAACCTGTGGGTTGCGACCCCTTTGGCAGTCGAACGACCCTTTCACAGGGGTCGCCTAAGACCATCCTGCATATCAGATATTTACATTACGATTCATAACAGTAGCAACATTACAGTTATGAAGTAACAACGAAAATAATTTTATGGTTGGGTCACAGCATGAGGAACTGTATTTAAAGGGCCAGAAGGTTAAGAACCACTGGGCTAGGGCAATAATAGCTATATTTTAAGGGGCAGAAATTAGAATGAACTTTTAAAATTGCACTGTCCTCTAAACCAGTGGCTCTCAATACAAGCAACATTGCCCTTCCTCTCCCCTCAGAGGACAATTTGGAAATGTGTGGAGGCAGGCTTTAATTGTCACAGTAACTAGAAGGCCATACAGATATTTACTGGGCAGAGGGCAGTAATAAGTAGAACTGTTCTGGACGCCCCAGGATTATCCTGGACTAAATTTAAAAAACCCACCATACTAGTCTATAGACTCCATGAGGCCTAGGATTGGACCTGTCACAATCACTGGGACGCCCCTTACACATAGATTCCACGTGCAGCCTGACTCCCCTGTAGCATCCAGTCACTGCTGTCTTGGAACGAAGGTGTAAGCAGAATCTTATCCCTTAAAACAGTCTGGTCAATGAGGGTTTTGTTCCATTTAGAGGAGAAATAGAGAAGTGGGAGCATTTTATTGCTTGATTAATTCCCAGAACTCACAGTCCCCTTAGAATTGCATGAGGTCAGAAAGACAAATGTGGTTGTTCGCTCACAAGGAACTTATTTAATAAGTAAAGTTTTAAACTCCGCTATCTCTAGTGACTAAAACTTCAGGATCAGATAGCAGCTCATTAAAGCTCTTGGCTCCCTGATAACAGCAAAATAAAACAAACAAAAAAAGGCAACCCAGAGAGTCCATTTGGTCTCATTGCCTTTTAGCCGTGCCTAATTAATTAGAGAACAATCTCATGAACACGGGACATCCTTAAGCTTCGTCGTCCTCTGAATTAGGTCAACTTCATTCAGTAACAGGAAAGATCTCAGAGTAAAGGCTTTAAAGTTCTTAGCCTGTGGGTTGCGACCCCTTTTAAAGCATCCACTTTAAAGCCTCAAAGTTCAAGGGAGAAGAGATTTTGCTTTTGATATCCCCGCCCCCCCCAATGTTGAGGCTGGGGAGTATCCCAACAATACTACAGGAAAGGACAAGAAGCTAAGATAAGGCTGCCTAAAGTAACAGGTTAGAGCCACCCGTCAGGTAACTTGGGGTGCAGCCACATTTTGTCCATCATTCCAACAATGGCAACGAGGAAATAAAGAATACACATTATCAGCCTGTGGTTCTTTCTTAGAAATTAAGAGGAAAAAGCTAAGATGTCAAGCACTTTACTCTGAGATTACCTATGATGCCTGACCCCCTTCCAATAGAAGATCCAGACTTAAGTATTATAGGACTAGGGGCCCGGTGCACGAAATTTGTGCACTGGGTGTGTGTGTGGGGGGGAGTGTCCCTCAGCCCAGCCTGCCCCCTCTCACATACTGGGAGCCCTCAGGCGTTGACCCCCATCACCCTCCGATCGCAGGATCGGCCCCTTGACCAGGCCTGATGCCTCGGCCAGAGGTGTAGACCCCCATCACCCTCCGATCGCCTGATCGGCCCCTTGCCCAGGCCTGACGCCTCCGCCAGAGGTGTCAGGCTTGGACAGGGGACCCCCATCTCCCCCTGATCACTGGCTCTGGCCCCCGCCCAGGCCTGAGGCCTCTGGCCCAGGAATCATGCCTGGGCAGGGGACCCCCATCTCCCTCTGATCGCTTGCTCCACCCCCCGCCCAAGCCTGACACCTCTGACCCAGGCTTCAGGCCTGGGCAAGGGGACCATCATATCCCCCCAATCCCCGGCTCCGCCCCCCACCCAGGCCTGATGCCTCGGCCAGAGGAGTTGACCCTCATCACCCTCCGATCACCAATCACCGGATCGGCCCCTTGACCAGGCCTGAGGCCTCCGGCAGAGGCGTCCGGCCCGGGCAGCGGGGACCCGCAGCTGCAGCGGCCCCGCGATCGTGGGCTCCGCTTTAGGCCCAGGCAAGGGACCCCTAGCTCCCGGGACTGCCAGCTTCGACCGTGCCCAGCTCCCATCGCTGGCTCCACCCCTACTTCCTGCTATCACTGGCCAGGGCGCTACATATTCCAACCTTAAAAGACCAAAAGAATCACAGTACGTCCAGCTACATCAGACCGCCTTTGCCCTGCCCCCCAGCTCTTAGCTCCCCCCTGGGTTTCCGATCACTGTCAGTGGCAGGGGGCTGCTTCCTGCTTTCCCTTTCGCCTCCCTGCATTGTGCCTACATATGCAAATTAACCGCCATCTTGTTGGCAGTTAACTGCCAATCATAGTTGGCAGTTAATTTGCATATAGCCCTGATTAGCCAATGAAAAGGGTATCGTCGTACGCCAATTACCATTTTTCTCTTTTATTAGATAGGATGGTTCCTGCAAGGATACATAGTATTAAATTAAAGAATGAATTTAACGTAACATTTCAAATTGTACTCAGCTGCCATGGCTTGCTGGTCTCTATCCTTGATCACACCAGCCATGGACATGGAGAAAGACAGGAGCTACCAGGATAACACTTCACTTTTCTCATTCCCATTCTCTCCTTTCCTTTTTAAGAAGCCCCTCTGTACCAAAGTCAACTCCTTCTGCCCAAATACTAAAACATCTAGGATTATACTATCCAGTGCAGTAGCCACTAGCCACATGTGACTGTAAAATTTAGATGAAAAGTAACAGAATTAGAAATTTAGTCCCTCAGTAATATGAGCCATATTTTGAGTGCTCAACAGCCATATGTAGCTACTGTCTATAATACTTTCCACCAATTCACTTTTTTTCTCTGTGAAATATGTCTCCTCTCCTTGCTCTTTTTTTAAAAAATATTTTATTGATTTTTTACAGAGAGGAAGGGAGAGGGATAGAGAGTTAGAAACACTGATGAGAGAGAAACATCGATCAGCTGCCTCCTGCACACTCCCTACTGGGGATGCACCCGCAACCAAGGTACATGCCCTTGACCGGAATCGAACCTGGGACCCTTGAGTCTGCAGGCCGATGTGCTATCCACTGAGCCAAACCGGCCAGGGCTCCTCTCCTTGCTCTTAAGGCTAAAAATGTACCCTTCAAATACAGTATCAACGACATCGTCCCATCTTCAGTTAATTTCCTTCTTAACCTATCAAAGTTGAGAATCACTGAAATCATCAGCCCTGAACTTCATAAAGTATCAAGGCTACTCATTCTCCTTTATCCCTCTAACCAATTCCATTTGGCTTCCTCGTCTATAGATTTTTCTCTTTGCTTAATTCTTCTTTTTACATTTACAATTGTCTTTAAGGTTCTAACTTACTTCCCATGGCCTAAACTGCTTGTCACCCTTATGGATTCCCAAATCAAGGCCCAGGATTGTTTCACCTGGATACTTGATAGTTTTTCAGACTTATAGTCTCTACCTTCCACATGTCCTCCCTACACCTATACCACCAGCATTTTCCCACGCTCAGAACCAGTCCTTGACTTTTCCTCCTCACATTTAGTGGCGAGGCCCTTCCAAGTACCCCTCCTCAAGCCATCTCTTCACCACCATTACTCTAGACCAGATTATTACCCCTAGGAAAACTGCGATAAACTAACCCAGTGTTTCCCGAAGTATGGCACAGTCACTGCTAGTGGAGGTGAGATGTCAAGCAGTATGCATTCATGAATTTAAAAAATGTTTATTATCTGTATTTCTTTAATGTGCATTAGGAAACACAGCAGCACACATCAAACCTTTGATTTCAAGTTAGAATTGTGTAGAGCAGCGGTTCTCAACCTGTGGGTTGCGACCCCTTCACAGGGGTCGCCTAAGACCATCGGAAAACACATATATAATTACATATTGTTTTGTGATTAATCACTATGCTTTAATTATGTTCAATTTGTAACAATGAAATTGGGGGTCACCACAACATGAGGAACTGTATTAAAGGGTCATGGCATTAGGAAGGTTGGGAACCACTGGTGTAGAGTAAGAACAAAACAAAATTGAAACCAAGAGCAAATCTGAAGAAAACAATGTAGGCAATAAGTGAATACGGCAAGTCCCCAAAGTGGTATGCAAATAGATGAAATTTGGGAATCATTGTCTTCATGGATCACTTTGATAATCTGCTTCCCTTCAAATATATTCTCCCCCCCCCCCAATATATTCTTAACTCAGCTGCCAAATTAACTCTTCTTATTCGAAATCTCCAGTGTCACCCCCATTACCTAGAAAATAAAATTAACCACCCGCCCAGCCTGGCTTCAACATACCAGTCCCTACTGTCTAAATCGACCTCTATAGATATTGTGTCCTTCCCATCTCTATCTGTGCCTTTATTCTTTTTCTACTTTTTAAAAAAATATATTTTATTGATTTTTTACAGAGAGGAAGGGAGAGAGATAGAGAGTTAGAAACATCAATGAGAGAGAAACATCGATCAGCTGCCTCCTGCACATCTCCTACTGGGGATATGCCCGCAACCCAGGTACATGCCCTTGACCGGAATCGAACCTGGGACCTTTCAGTCCGCAGGCCAACGCTCTATCCACTGAGCCAAACCGGTTTCGGCTCTTTTTCTACTTTTTGACTGAAATGTTCAATGTCCACTATACCTCAACTAAAGTCTGCTCGTCAAAAATCCAAGCTTTGGAACCTAATAAAAATGAAGAGTCGAGTTTCAACATGTTTATTAAGTACCTATTATATGCCTCCTTTCATCTTTCCTAAACATCCCCCACAGGAATCATTACCTCCCCCTGTGAAGTCCCACAGCACTTTATTTGTGGCACTTATCACACATCATTTTTGACTATGTATTATATAAATATTCTCTTTCCGACTAGATTCTGAGCAATCTGGGAGTAAGGATGGTGTCTTCATCTTTGATGATTTCTGCCCCCACCTTAATACCCTGTGCATAGAAAATACCAGTGTCAGCTGAATAAATAAATCTGTACCTCAATTTCAAGGGCTATGTGGCAGGAAGAAAATGGTAAAGACAGAAAAAAACCTGAACTCAAGTATTAGGTCAAGGAAAACCTCTCTACCTGCCTCTATCTGTTGAAAAGAAAAGCAGCCCTGGACAGTTTTGCTCAGGGTTAGGTCGTAGGCCTGCGCACCAAAGGGTCTTGGGTTCGATTCCCAGTCAAGGGTACATGCCTGGGTTGCAGGTTCAATCCCCAGCCCTGGTTGGAGCACTCGTGGGAGACAACCAATTGATGTGTCTCTCTCACATTATGTTTTTCTCTTTCTCTCTATCTCTCTCCTCCTCCCTCTTTTCTACTCTCTTTAAAAAAACAAAAGCAATAGAAAAAAATATCCTCAGGTGAGGATTAATAAAAAAGAAAAGAAAGGCAAATTTTGCCCTGGCTGGCCTGGCTCCGTTGGTTGGAGCGTCATCCCATACACCGAAAGGTGGCGGGTTTGATTCAGTCAGGGCACACACCCAGGTTTTGGGTCTGATCCCAGTAGGCACATGCTGGGGAGGCAACCAATTAGTTTCCCTCTCACATGATGTTTCTCTCCTTCCTCCTCTATCTAAAATAAATTTTAAAAATTTTTTAAAAGAAAAGAAAAATTAAAATATATACTTTGCTGGGAAACTAAAGTACTAAGTGAACAAAACTTAGGTGCTTAAATAAGTACAACCGAACACCACACCATCCAGATTGAATCACCTCTGGTGTGTAAACTGAAATTTTCCAAAATACTGATATTTAATTCCATAATATAAACCAGGAACAACTTTACTAACAGAAATTTATCCTATGAATGCACGTAAGAAATCATTACCACCCTGTGCACATTATTTGAAATAGGCATGCTTGTGTTAGTTTTTCTGATAATCACTTATCACTTGTCTCATAGTAGGAGGCAAATGGTAATAAGCCTCACATATGCAAGAAAGATTTCAGGAAGAAAACACGAAACTCTTGAAAATTCTATCCCCCATGTGTTTTTCTGGGACTTGGGATGACCAGTTTTAATGGTAACATATCTGGGTCCACCGAGTGTTTTGAGGACGCACTATTTGAATCACTGGTAAAAGGGTAGAAAATGTGTAGTGGGAGGCACTTCAATGGACTCTCGACCTTAATCAAAGGAGGAGAACCTGAAGAGAGGATGGAACATTCCAGGCGGGATGACTTAAGAAGTGGAAGTAAAGGACTTGGATGATCTCATTCAGCTTAAACAGTAAGACTAGGGCTCCACTACTAGACCACCATTCTGATAGACTCAGATCAGGAGAGTTTAAATGTCAAGAAAAAATAGACAGACACACACAAAAGTGGCTTTGATTATAGAAGTCAGAGGAGGGAGAGCCTACGATAGCTGTTCCCCACACCACACCCCGAAGGCTCTTTCTCAGGGACAGCAGCAGCTTTGTCAAGGACACAAATGCAGGGTGGCATGAGGCTCCAGCAGCTGAACATTTTAATTTGGGGTGGGGGTGGAAGAGAATACATAAGTTGCTTTGTGCCCCCCCCCCCCCATCCTAATGCCTTGGGGACGGACCAGCCAGGCTGACCCAAATGGAATCCAGAGTGAGAGTGGGGCGTTGGGTTCCCCGAGGAAAGGGGGCAGATCCAGAACAGAGCAGAAACGGTGGCAATTTATCTGTATGAAAAAGTAAGGAGACGCTAGGTGAGAAGGACTAGCATCCATCTACACAACAACGTGGGAGACAGGTGGCAGTAGGAAGGATAAAAGAGAGCCAGACACTATAGCCTGAGCCACTCGGCTTCTTTTCAGGGTTAGTGGGAAAGACACCAAGAGGCAGATTAGCATCAGGACCAGGGATCCACAGCAAACAGGTGAAGTCCCCAACAACTCTTTTTGGTGCTTTTTACTACCAGGCTTGCTCTGGGACTAAAATTTGGGAATCAAATTCAATTTGTAGGTAAAGTTGATTATTTCCAATTATGGGTGTTTCCCCAGAATTTTATCAGGGCCCAAACCAAATACACCCAGGAGGTCTGAGTTTTGTTATGTAGTATTAGAACCCCAGTCACTGGTTCTCTGGGCCCTATTTCCTTAGTCATATGATGACATGTTTCTACCTTCAGCAGTATCCCTGCTGAGAAAACTAAAATTGAGGAACAAATAGAAAAATCATAGTGTTATAAAGAAGGGATTGTGAATAAAAATTACATGTAGATCAGGGTTCTACCACTGATCCAAGATTAAATGCCTCCCCAGCTTTTGCCAACAAGTAACCAGCACCAATGTTTAGAGATAAGGGTGGAGATTCTAGTGTCCAGAGGATAAAGCCAAAGCACTCTATGCAGTCTATAGCCCCGCTCACCCACAGCCACGGTCCCAGCCCCATCTGCTGTCAGATAGTTACATAGAGGTCATGTCATTGAGGGCGTGGTCCAGCTCCTCGCTAATGGCCTTGTACTTCAGTTTCTGGGCATAGAGCTCATCTGGACAGGCACAGGAACCACAGGGAGGAACGAGGGGGACAGAGTGAAAGGTATCAAAAGCAGATGAAGAGAAGGAATCATTAGAAATTAGGGAACGTGTCACTGTGGGTCTAATACCACAGTTAAGAGCACCATGACTGGCCATTTTCAGATCCACCGTCGCCCAGGACAAACTGGACTTCTTGACACCTCTAACTGACTGCGGGGTAAGAAGGTGGGCACAGTCGTGGCTAGAAATTCCTATTACCAAAGGCACTCAAGAGGTTTAACTGCCACCCAGTTAAACCAATTTCTAGCCATGATAGTGCTTAATTTAACAAAAATAAAAAATAGAGAAAGTACATTAATATCATTAATATCAGATACTTTTCTAGCTGCCAAGGATAACCAGTCTCCTTGGCCCCTTTGCTCTACAGGTTGCCTGCTCAAACTCCCCAAAGAATACCCTGCTACCCAGAGTATACCAAAGGAGCATATTTCAGAGTTCTCAGAGTACCTTTACCCTTGTTAGGGTGGACACGATGCCAAATTGTGGGGACAGAAGTATTGGAAAGCCCGTGGTACTGGTCATCTCTTGCGAAGGTCCCCCACAACCTGAGTGGTGAACAGGATTGCCAGAAGCAGCCATGGAGTGACACATGTTCTCATTGCCTTCTCAAAGTATGGCTACCATTTTGATCCAGAAACTAAAACTAAAGATTTAAGACTACTAAATTGGTGATAAATGCAGCCATTATCAGTCTCCAAGGGAAGGATGTAAATTCCAGAATATTAAGTAAAGTCTTACTAAAGGAAAAGATTAAATGTAGATAGCCAATTCTATTCTAGGGTTTGACCCACTTCAGCTAGTTGTGGCAGGGCACGGGATGCATCCCAAGTCACCACCAACTCCCTTTGGTCTCCAGGGAAAGGGGATAATGGTCAATGGGCAAGGTCTTCCTCTATATTCCAGTATTTTAATTCCTCTCCCAGGCTCCATACCTTCCAAATCATCAATTGTCTTTTCCAGCTTGGCTACCGATCTCTCAGCAAACTCAGCACGGGTCTCTGCCTGAGGGAAATACAAAACCGTTGGAATCAGAGATGAACAAAACAAATAAGAGAAGAATCTCTATTATCTTCACCTTCTACTTCCAAACCTTTCAGAACCAAAGCCAGCCAGTCTACATTATGCCCTATATACCCTTAAACATTTGGGCCCTTCCCCTCAGCTCACCTCCTTGAGTTTATCAGTAAGAATCTTTATCTCTTCCTCATATTTGTCTTCTTTTTGAGAGTACTACAAGAGAAATAAAATAAAATTTTCAGAGTAGAAAATTATTCACACAGACAATACACCACCACCCCCAGCCCCACATTTACTCTTAGATTGACTATCTTCTTGGATATACTGTGCTGAATGGTTGGTCCATAACGAAGAGCAAGGCCCATTTCTGGACAGTAAGTCCTTAAAATCCATAAATCAATGTCCTAAGAGTCATGATACTCTTATTTTTTAAAGGGACCTAACTTTTGATCTCATTCAGATCAACCCAGGGGTTACTTTCCTTCCTCCTACTTATTAAGTATGATGACACCCAAGGCCAGATGGCTAAAACAGTGCCACATGGTGATAAAGACAAGTCTTCTGTTTCGATTGCTTAGTCGCTCTCAATCTGATACCATCTGTTGCTCCCATCTTTCTGCTAGAAAACCTATTAGGACCCATGATCGTTGTCATTCAGCACATTCCTATCAACCTGAGAACATGACCCCAGGCACCTGAGACCATGAAGTTATTTTAACTAAAGCTGTCAAAGTGCACAAGAATTAGCATTAAACCTAGAGTCCAGACAGAGGGTGGGTTAAGAGGAGGATACTTCTCACTGGATTATATAAGGAATGAGTTTTTCCAGTCTCTCATTAAGGGTAGGGCTGGGCCCAGGCCCCCAAAGCCTGTCACTTTCACAAACCAGCCCCTACCTTCTCCGCCTGAGCCTCAAGAGACTTGAGGTTGTTGGTGACATTCTTCAGCTCCTCCTCCAGCTCAGAACACTTACTGTGAATATTTTACATACCGCAGAAGAAAGGGGAAGAAAAGAATAAAAAAAGGGAGAGAGACACACAGACATGAATTGAACCTATATGTAGAGATTTGGAAGGCATAACAGGGAAAAGAGAAGGTCCCAGGTAACGTGAGCAAGCAACAACCCTCCTCCCTCTACCAGAGACCATGTCAGGAGCTAGACTCCCATGGGCGAGGACTCAGAATGTTTAGATACCAATAAAGAAAACACTTGAGAGAATTCACTACTGGGAACAATTCGTAACTGCTACCTGGGGTGAGGTGGGAACAGATGTCCAACCCAATAGTCCCCCACATCACCCAAGGGAAGGAGAGACCCTGTGGAGGCAGTGAAGCAACTGGGAAAGAAAAGATGAAAGATGCCAAGAAGTGGAAAAGAATGGAGCATTCCATGAAGAGATGAGAAAGCACTCAACAAACCAACCAGTGGAGGGGAGGCAGCTGCAAAACAAAAACAAAACCACACCATACACAGAACCTCTCCGTAGGCTTAATGGTTAGTACCTTTTCCTCAGCAGCACTCAGACACTTCAGGTTCTGGTCCATCAGTCTGATCTGCTCATCCATCTCTCGGCAACGGCTGTTAGTGATAGTCACGGGGATCGCACAAGCCAGGTTGTGGGGAGGGAGAAAGGTCAAGAGGGAACACAGCAAGAAAACAAGCAGCAAAATGGGGGGAAAAAAACTTTTCAAAAAATGGGAAGAAAACACCACCATGGTCATGATATGTCATGTACGGGGAGAGGGGGATGCAAGGGAAGCACAAATATATATATGCACCAGCACTAACTTTGTTATGCAAGGCCCAGAAGGTGCCAACAGGAAAGCTGTTCATGCCTGCCCTTGCCCTCAAGTTCCCCAGCCAATTGGGGAAGTGGTAAAAACAGAGGGAGACCTGAAGGCGGTACAGCCACTTCAAAGCCTCAGGGAGAAACAGACCAGGTGAAAGAACCCAGTAGGGCCTTCCAGTTAACGGCTCACCATATGTTAGTCTTTCTTTTCCCTCAATAAGAAAGCCTCAATCTGTCCCCTGTCACTAGTAAGAAAGAGAGTAAGAAAGCCCCAGGCCATTCACAGGGCCTGAAAAAGCACTATCGATAATGCCTGCCCGGGCCCTGTTTAACAAGGTTGAGGAATGCTAGCTTATTCACATTGCCCAAGCCAAAGGGGAACGGATAGAATGGAGGGCAAAGATTTGGGGAGGAAGACACTCACGACTCTGCCAGCTCAGCTCGTTCCTCTGTGCGTTCCAAGTCTCCCTCAATAATCACCAACTTACGAGCCACCTACAGGAGGAGACCAAGGCACAGCTCAGCAAAGCAGGGGAGGAGCTAGTTCCCTCCCCTGGGTCTTTTGAGAACCCCAATGTCACCGACAGAGGGACAACGAACGGTGCCTCACCTCTTCATACTTTCTATCTGCCTCTTCCGCAATGTGCTTAGCTTCTTTGAGCTGGATTTCCTGGAGTTCCATCTTCTCTTCATCTTTTAAAGCTCGGTTTTCAATAACCTTCATGCCTCTGTTAGAAACAATAAGGACAAATGTGGCATTGACACTCTCAGGAATCTGTCATCAGCTACACCCCAAGGGATCCAGAATTGCAGGCATAGAAGATCATTCCTCTCTGCTTGCCACTCAAAGAGAATTCCCATGGCCCCCCGCCCCACCTTAGTTCATTTTGTTTTGAACCTTTATAAAAACAATACACACTTACTAAGAAATTAAGTATTTAAGTGTATAGTCTACGGGCATAAAGTGAAAAGTCTCTCCCCTTCTAATCCTGCTCATCAGAGGTAGTCACTTACTTCATAATCCTTCCAGAAATGTATTCCACAGATAAAAACGCAGAAAGTCTCACCCCTACTTCCCCATACCTGAGGGAATCATATACTACACTGTTCTGCACTTGTCTTCCTCACTTTCTATAATTTGGACACTGTACTGTAGTAGTACAGACACAGCTGGCTGCCTCACTCGTTTTCACAGCCACACTGTGTTACTGGACTCCCAGTAGGGCATTTTTAGTTCTGAAAGCCTCAGTTTGATCCCATGCAAGTCATCACATAGTTCACATATGGCAAGGAGCGAAATGGCAGTTTTCATCAAAGATGAGTTGTGATTTGGTTTAAGGACTACAGTTCTCAACTCATGAAAATTATCAGAGGAATTTTAAAAACATCAATGCCTAGGCCACTCTCACAATGGATTCTAATTGAACTGGGGTAGGACCCCGGCATTCTGAGATTTTAAAACTCCCTGATGATCCCCACCCCTCACTCCCATGATCCTAACAGTACAGCCAGGGTCGAGAGAGTTTTTTTTAAGACACAGATTGCTGGGCTCTACTTCCAGAGTTTCTGATTCATAGATCAGGGGTAGGTACGGTACCAGCTGAGAACTTGAATTTCTGCCAGTTTCCCAGATGCTGCTGGTCTGGAGTCTCATTGAGAACCACTGCTTTGGAGGAACCAATCAAGTAAGTTTATGATCCAGTAAGTGGAAGTCATCCTGGTGACCCCATTTAAGGATCAATTTATAAAGAAACCAATTACAAAATAGTTACAGGTACAGGGTTCAGGTAACCCTGTCTTCAAGTGGGGAAACTATGCAGAAGAGGAATGAGGATCCTGTAAGACAGCAAACTATTTTTAAAAACAAGTCTATAAGGAAATCTTGACCAGAGCCATTATGAATTTCTTTGGAAATGCACGCTTCAAGAGGCCCCTCTACACACCTCTCGCTCTCATCGGCAGCTTTCTCAGCTTCCTCCAGCTTTTGCAGGGCAGTGGCCAGGCGCTCCTGAGCACGGTCCAGCTCCTCTTCCACCAGCTGGATCCTACGGTTCAAGGAGGCCACCTCAGCCTCAGCCTGCGTTTCAGTAAAATAATGGAAAAAGGAAGCAGAGGCATGGTGAAAAGGAATAGAACTGTGACAGAAAGACTGGGGCTGACGACCGTGAAAGAAGCGAAGAGTCAAGCAGGGTAGAACCTGTCTTAGCTCAGATCAAGCAAACATATTACATATTTCCTGCCTTCTTCTGTCAACAAACTACTATATGTTCCACAGGAAGAGTGTTTTAAAACTCAGTTCCTTGCGCAGCCCAGTGTCACCACCACCCCCTTTCTGGATTCCGTTCAAACTCCTGACTGTCAGCAAACACAGCCGGTGAAGGGTTCCTTCTGTCTGAGCTCTGGCTTAGAGGTATTCTTACTCTTTTAAGTGTCTCACACAGGAAATCTTGAATTATTTATTAAGATTTTTTTTCAATCCTCATTGGAGAATGTTTTTACTGATTTCTTTCTTTCTTTCTTTCTTTCTTTTTGGAGAAACATTGATATGAGAGATAAACATTGATCAGTTGCGTCCTACACACACCCTGACTGAGGGATTGAACCCACAACCCTTTGGTGTACAGGATGACACTCTAGTCAACTGAGCCACCTGGCCAGGGGAGATTACCAATTTATTTGCTACTTAACTCAGGTTGTTCATCCTCTGATTACCCTACACTGACACAGCAGAAGGATGACTGAGAGAACTGTGTTGCCAGAAGAACCTTCCCAATCAGAAAGTGAAAGCATGGTCCACTGGGAGACCTACTCCCCACCTTTTTAAAGTTGACAAGAAGCTTCTGGCTAAAATTATCTGCTTTGATGACATTAGAAAAAGAACTGGGGGCAGAAGAGAATGAGTTCTCTATGCCCATCCCCACTCCTCCACATTTCTGAATCGTGACTCTGTCTATTCCCCTTAGCCCCATGGCCTCACCCTTCAAGTACAACTTAGGACAGTAATAGCGAACCTATGAAATGCGTGTCAGAGGTGACACGCGAACTCATTTTTTTGGTTGATTTTTCTTTGTTAAATGGCATTTAAATATATAAAATAAATATCAAAAATATAAATCTTTGTTTTACTATGGTTGCAAATATCAAAAAATTTCTATATGTGACACAGCACCAGAGTTAAGTTAGGGTTTTTCAAAATGCTGACACGCCGAGCTCAAAAGGTTCGCCATCACTGACTTAGGACAAACCTCTCCCTAACCTCGCCCCGTAATCAAGCACAAGCTAGAGCAGGGGTGGGCAAACTTTTTGACTCGAGGGCCACAATGGGTTCTTAAACTGGACCGAAGGGCCGGAACAAAAGCATGGATGGAGTGTTTGTGTGAACTAATATAAATTCAAAGTAAACATCATTACATAAAAGCGTACGGCCTTTTTTTTCAATAGTTTTATTCATTTCAAACAGGCCGGATCCAGCCCGCGGCCCGTAGTTTGCCCACGGCTGAGCTAGAGTCTAAGACACCCCAGGCCTCTTCCTTGGTAATGGAATGAGAAATAAGGAGAAGAGGCAGCTGCATATGGATGAATTTTACTGGTAGAAAAGCCTCCTTCCTAAGACTGCTTTTCCCTTCCCCACACCTTTACTGGTAGCAAGTATGCTGACTGCCACAACCATAGAAGAATTCAATCTGCCCTGCATGCTACCCCGTTCAGATGCTTATCCAAGTGCTTGGTAAACATGATCTCCCTGCTACAGCCCAGATTGCACCTGAATTCTATTACCCTGATTTCCTCCTGACAGACAGGGGTGGGGGCAGCTATAGAAATAATCTGCGCCACTAGCCTTTAGTGCAACGGTCCTCAACCTGTGGGTCACGACCCCTTTGGCGGTCGAACGATCCCTGTCTTTCACAGGGGTGGCCTAAGACCATCCTGCATATCAGATATTTACATTATGATTCATCACAGTAGCAACATTACAGTCATGAAGTAGCAACGAAAATAATTTTATGGTTGGGTCACAACATGAGGAACTGTATTTAAAGGGCCAGAAGGTTGAGAACCACTGCTTTATGGGGAGGGATATAGCCCAAGAGATTTCTGTTAAGCATCAGGTTAGCCTGCCCCATGTGGCTCAGATGATTGAACATCCTCCCAAGCACCAGGAGGTTGTGGTTTGATTCCCAGCCAGGGCACATGCCCTGGTTGCAGGCTAGATCCCCAGTAGGGGGCGTGTAGAAGGCAGACCATCAATGTTTCTCTGATACTGATGTTTCTCTCTCTCCCCAGTCCTCTCTCTGAAATCAATAAAAAAACATTTGTTTTTTAAATTGGATTATTTGAGCCCTGGCCAGGTAGTTCAGCTGGTTGCAGGATCATCCTGATACACCAAGGTTTCGGGTTTGATTCCCAGTCAGGGCACATACAAGAAACAACCAATGAATGCATAAATAAATGGAACAACAACTCGATGTCTCTCTCTCTCATCAGTAAATAAAATTTTAAAATCAGGTTACTTGACACAAAAATTTCCCAATACAAGCATAGGAAATTCAAGGGACCAGACTGGGTGGGATGGGGGATGTGTATAAATAACTACCACCTTAGAGGAAAAGAAAACGGAGAAGTCTACAGAAGCTGAATTTACAAGAAACCATTTGTGCCTCTAACTACACCATTCAAAACACCACAAAGCCAAGTATTCTCTGGTTTTGTCCCTTCTAGGAAAACAGATGTCTCCTAGAACATCACACATTTCACCCCACAAATTCAAAAAGTCAAGATTACAAGAACAATTCAGGCTATCAGGCAAGAGCTATGAAACACTGCCAGTATAATTTATCACACACACACATATGCCTAGAACTAAAAAAAACCACAGAACCAGATTTGGAGGAAGCTCTTTAATCTCAGTCCCCTTCGAGCTCACCAGTAGTCACCCAAAAGGAGTAGAAGATAACAGACTATGGGGGTGGGGTGCAAAGTTTCCATGACAACAAGCTGGCTAGGGCAGTTTCTACCACACATCAGGATTTACAACCTAATTTTTCGCGAGGCTGAAAAGGGAGGAAACACATCTTGGTGCCTCACCAGAACATGTGCACATTAAACAAGCCTGTAGCAAAAGCAGAACCCAAGATGGGAGTCCCAGCAAAAGCGTTCAGACACACCCCCTCCCATGGGGGTGGGGGTGGGGGTGGGCGGGGCAGTGGCTATTCTCCTGTGTGTTTTTTTCCTCTTCCCTCCCCCAGAGGGTCAGTTCTCTTTAAAATGAAGCAAAAGCTTTGCTGAATCAAGATCTCTTACAATGTTTAAAGGGAGAAGGAAGCACACCTGATTTCCCTTCAAATCAGAACCTATGCAAAATGCCTATCAGTCCTGCCAAAAGATTGAATGGTACCAACTTCTGCAAACCAGGGAAACATTGTTTTAGGCTATTCTAATCATCCTAGGGGTAACATGCCCAGATGTGGTTTTGATCTTTCAGCCTACCCACCTCTGCCCAGCTTGGAGGATATACCCTGAGACCCTTCCTTCAGGTAATCATAGAATTCCCCACTACCCAGGGAGCAATGATCCCAAGGAAAAAGGAAGAGAAAACAACAGCAATTCGGACACATGAGAATATGACTGACAATATCTTCAACTGTGAATTAGGTTTGGTTAGAATGCTACCATCCTCCATGCTAGAGGTGCCCCAAGCACACCACACCCCTCAAGGCAAGAAAATGACAGGGCACTGGTGCTGGGAGGTAGATCAGGGCTAAAGACAGAAGTGTGATTAGTCTAATTCTGGCATCCTGCCACTCTGGGGTTTCTCTTGTTAGACAAAAGCTACAGATGAAATTCAAAGGAAATGAATGAGTAATGGAAGTTAGCCTGGAGTCCTTAGAGTAAAGGGCTGCTCTAGTTCACTGTGTTCACAAATGTATCTACCCTGGGAGATACTGTGTCCTTGGGGACTTTAATTTCACCAAGGGGAAGGCAAGTTGGAAGGGAGTCCAGCTATCAGCCCCAGAGCAAACAAAGGTGGAGTCTAAGGCAGGCACTCAGAGCAAAGTGCTATTTGCCTCTCCCCTATGAGTGTGTGCCCTAGTATGAAGGGAAAGTGAGGTAATCAGCAGGAAAGCAAATCTGAACCAAAGAAAGGTGATAGAGCCTATTGCTAGCCCTGCAGACCCATATAGGAGAGCCACACAATGGTCAGACATTCTAACCCCTCCAGAGACTGGGAATTTGGGAATAAAATCAGAATCGAAACTTCTGTTCAAAGCCCACTGCCTCCCTCACAATATTCCTAAATTTTTTTAGACCACAAAAAGAAGAGACAAATACCAGGGAAGTTAGGAGGTAAAATGAACTATATGGGAGGGTAACCAATAGATGTTTCTCTCTTTCCCTTCCTCTCTCCAAAATCAATGAAAAACATATCCTCAGGTGAGGATTAAAAAATAAACTAAAAATAAATTAAAGTGGTTAAAAAGGTAAGTTTTCTGTTATGTATGTCTTTACCACCACCACCATCACAGCAAAAACACAGGTAAGGAAAAAGACTACATTTAAGTATTATGTTGCCATCTATTTAAGTTCAGCAGGAAGTGAAAAGGAGACTCAAAATCGAAAGTGGATTTGACAAGGTGCTACATTATAAAAGGTCAACCTCCAAGGCCAAAGCAGGAAGGGAAGATGGGCCCCCCAACACCTCGTCTCAGCTCTGGAGCCAGCCAGCTTCTCCGCCAGGGCTGGATGCCCACACAAAGCAACAAGAAAAACCATTAAGTGACAATCTCACTAACAGCATGCGATAGCATCAGGGAGTCCTGAGCTTCCTGTGCCAGAGGGAGGTGCCTGCAAAACCCGCATTCCACAATGGCCTAGGTCCTAAGAGGATAGGAAGTAGCCCAAGCACCTCCTCCACGCCCTTCCCTCAGGAGGGGTTCAAAGTTCACTAGAGCAGAAATCAAAAGGTTAGGCTCCCTCAAGCTGCAAAGGAGAAGACATTAGTTTCATCAATATTTAACTATCACCCTACTTCCCCATCTGAGGACTTCCTCCCGAGACGTCCGCTCAGTGAGCAGATGTGGCAGGCTCTGAGCGCGAGGGCAGCTGAAGCAACATCTGCAGCTGCTCACTCTGCTGCCTATGGCCCCAAAGTCACCAAGGGTGGAAAAAAGGGAACCAGGTTTTCCTACAAGGAAAATTACCAAACCCTGGGAGGCGTGGGGTGGGGGAGTGACATCAATCCCCCCTGGACTGTTCCTAGGATGCCTATACTTAAATGTTGAGCCCAAGACTGCAGCTCAAGATGTGGCTCGTTCCTTCAGCCACCCTCTCTCTCTTCCCCTTTAAGGGGATCTGGTCTCCAGCACAAAGGAGATGAGAAACTGTTGTTAGACATAAAGAGTAGCCCAGCCAGTTCATCTCACTTGAATTGACAATTAGAAGTTACTGGCATAATGAACAGAGGAAAAACCCACTGAGAAAAAGGTGACTAGACAAGCTCCCAGCATGTCTATGCCGTTATATCAATAAATGAGTATTCTAACAATCTTTACGTATTAACCTGGAGGGCAGCAGCCCTACCCTCTACCCCCAAAGCATTCCCAATCCCCAGAGCAGCCAAAAAGAAGAAGAAAAAAATTACCAACGGAAAATAGAACAGGGAATACCAATAAAACCCTAAGAGTTCTTTAATTGGGTTTTCAAATTTCAGCAAGTTATTTCCTCTCCAGCCTCACCATCCTCCAAAGCCTCAACTCAGGGGATCAGCTCCACCCACTAGACTACACCGTACCCTAGACCTGGGAAAGCTTATGGCTCATTGAAACTACACCACCACTTCTAAACAAAAAGCGGTTTCAAGAATCACCATTCATCCCACCCACGTGTTATGTTCCCATTTCCGTTGAACCAATATTTATTGAACTTAAAAAAAGGGCACTGGTGGATAATTGGGAAAGTAACAGAGGAATATTCCTAGAGCCACCTAGGAATGCATTACTCTCTCTCCACCGATCACAGCGCTTGGTAAATCAGAGACCTTGACAGAAGTTGGCACGCTTCCCCACTCCCTGCCACATACTCTCGATTACCACCTAAGCTTGGCACAAGTCCCGGCTCGGCTTGCACTAATCAATGACACTCCAGCAATAGACGCCCGAATGGGGCATCAGTTCCTGCCTTCCCGGTGCCCATGGGTAGGGCCAGACGTGTTCCTTCGGCTCCTACATTTGTACTAAAACGCAGGGAGCGGAGTACCACCTCCTCCCCTCTCGCTTCATGTCGATGAAGAGAGGGGATTTAGCAGTTGCAAGGGCTCCTCCGAAGGGGAAAGGGCCCCGGGCCAGAGGATGGGAGGCGGTGCTGTGGCCTCCACCTCCTCCAGGGAGGGCACCCCGCTTCCTCTAGGCCGACTGCTGCCTCATTTCCTGAGCGGGAGGAGGGAGCGGAAAAGCTGCCAGCCGGCCAGGCCGGGGGCTTTCCGGGTGTCCCCCCCCCCCAAGCCCCACCCTTTCACCGTAGGTTAGGCCCTGCCCATCCCCGACCGGAGAAGCACCCCTCGGGCCGGAAACCTCAAACCAGAGCAAAGTGACGCCCCCTTCACGGGGAGTGGGGGAGGGAGGGAGAGGCCGCCGAGCCCCTCCCCGTGGCCGCGCCCGGCTCCGCGGGGCTGAATGAATGAGCTGCAGGACGAGGAAAGCCACTCCCCGGGCCCCGCGAGGCTCCATTCCTTTGGAGGTCAAGCCTGCTGGCTCGGGCACCCGGTCCCCCCGCGCCCACTGGAGGTCCGGCTAAAGCCCAGCCCCACCCACCCAACCTCCGGCCTCTAACTCCATCTCCCTCCCAGCCCACCAGCCCCCCGAGAGCCCTGCTCCACCGCCAAGAAAGGGCCCCCGTTCCGGGTCCCAGCTGTCCCATCGCCCGCCCCTCCCTCCCGCGCCGCGCCCTCCCGTACCTGCTCCCGAGCCCGCCTCTCCCCCTCCACCTCCCGCTGGAGGCGCTCGGCCCGCTCCTCGGCGTCGTCGGCCTGCTGCTGCAGGACCTGGATCTTGCGCTTCACCGCCTCGATGGTGGTGATCCCGGCCATGGTGCCCACCCAGCGCCTGCTCGCGTTCGCCTTCCTGCCTCCGCTCCGCGCTGCAACCGCTTCTCAGCCTACTTCCGCCTGCTCCGCCCTGAAATACCGGAACTCGCCCACCCGCCCGGATGTGACGCCACAGCCGCCGCGCCCTCCCAGCGCCAGGCGGGCGGGAAGGCGGGCCGCGGAGGGAGCCGGGCGCCGGGCGCCGGGAGCGAGGGGCGGGGCCTCCCAGTCGCCCTGGGCGACCGCTCCGGTCTTTCCCTGGGGCCAGTAAAGAGGGGCGGGGGGGGGGGGGAGAGAGAAGGGAGGTTACCATGGTAACCGGAGGCGCGTCGGGTCTTAGCCTCTCGGACCGTCGGGAAGCCCCCAGTGCTGACCCACCACCACCTCCCCACCCGCTAGGGCTCCCTGCATCTCTAGAAGAAAATATCCTACAATCCGCTGCTTCCAGCCATCCCACACCGACCCTGCAACCATGTGCTAAGAAAAGCTGGGACTCCAGGGGCCTCATCTGCCCAAGAGCCGCACCTCCTTTCCAACCCCACTGTGGTGGGTTCTCGTCCATCTCCTGAAAGGCAACGAAGGAAAGTCGGGGTGTGGAAGAGATGGGCAGGGTGGCAAATGTCTCGTTCTGTTTGCATCAGTTACGAGCTTCGTCTTTAGAATACTAGTCTTTCCCCTGTTATGTAGAGAGTCAATATGCACCCGCGGTTTACCAACCTGCCGGCCCCTCTGACCTTAAATGATTCGGGACCTGGTAGTCAATCATTGCTTACAATTCCTTTTGTAGGCGAGGAAGGTCTCATGCCCCTATTTTATCAGGAAGGCATCCTCTATTAAGGATCGTAGCTGAGATAGGCCAGGAAGCCAGGAAAGTGAAATAGGGAAACAGTCATGGTTCAACAGCAATTTACAACCAGCTAGAAAATATAGATCCCAAGCAATTTGCAGTCGTCTGGTAAATCCTAATTTCCCTAAACCAAAGACACTTAAGAGTAAATGGTTTTGTTACACTAACCGGTTTGGCTCAGTGGATGGAGGTCGGCCTGTGGACTCAAGGATCCCAGGTTTGATTCCGGTCAAGGGCATGTACCTTGGTTTCGGGCACATCCCCAGTTAGGGGTGTGCAGGAGGCGGCTGATCGATGTTTCTCTCTCATCAATGTTTCTAACTCTCTATCCCTCTCCCTTCCTCTCTGTAAAAAAAACACACAATAATATATATATATATATATATATATATATATATATATATATATATATATATATTTTTTTTTTTTTTTTTTTTTTAAAGAGTAAATGGTTTGGCCCAGCCAGTGCGGCCCAGTGGTTGAACATCAACCTACAAACTAGAAGGTCACCGTTCGATTCCCAATCAGGGCACATGCTCAGGTTGTGGGTTTAATCCCCAATGTGGGGTGTGCAAGAGGCAGCCAATCAATGTTACTCTCTGATCATTGATGTTTCTATCTCTCTTTCCCTCTCCCTTCCTCTCTGACATCAATAAAAATATGTCAAAAAAAAAAAAAGAAATACTGAGCAATGAGACCATTCAGAGGAAAGGACTCCCACAGACAATAAGTAATTTGCTTGGTAGAGTAACTGTACACTTTGATTCCGCCGACCCCCAGGAATTGAGAAGGAAGAGCAGAGATCAGAGCCTCAGTAAACTCTACCCTGATGGCCTAAGAATTTTTCCAACTCTCCTGGGAGAAGTCTGAGGAGAGGGTCTAAGGAAGCGGAAATGAGACTTTGTCATCTGGGTGCTGGTCAGCAGGGGGCACTATTGAACCTCCCTTTGCCCTAGTGAAAAAGCAGACCTCATCTTCGACAAACCAACGGGCTGTTGAAACACCATGCATTCCAGAGGCTGGTAGATTTGAACAGATAATCCTCTCTTGATCCAGGGAAACAGGTGGATTGACTCTGATAGCCTTTAAAAGCAGGATGGATGGGCAGAACGGAGTCCAGTGCTATTGTTTTCATGGCGACCAACAATACAACAATAGATCAACAGGTCTGTCCCTGTCCCTCCTCTTCCCAGCCCTCCCACCTCCTGTACTTAAAATAGAGTGTAATGACTCTATGTCCTAACCATTGCATTCCTCTTTCCCCTTGTTATACAGTAATTGGTTTCTAATTTCATCTCTTATTGAAAGGACCTTAGCCATGATTACCCAACAAAACAATGTGAATGTTCTTACTACCACTGAAGTATACATATTTAAATGGTTAAAATGGCCAATTAAAAAATTTTTTTTATTTATTGACTTTAGAGAGAGAGAGGAAGGGAGAGAGAAACATCAATATGTTGTTCCACTTATTTATGCATTCACTGGTTGCTTCTTGTATGTGCCCTAACACGGGATTGAACCCAAAACCTTGGTGTATCAGGACGACATGCTAACTAACTGAGCTACCCAGCCAGGGCTAAAATGGCTAATTTTATGTTATGTATATTTTTCCACAAGTAAAAAAAAAAAAAGATCTTAGATGAACTCAGGAAGGGGAAAAAAAAGAAGTTTGGACTCACTGTGCAATACCCTTGGGTCTTTCTTTGTTGAAGCAGTCCTAGCAAATCCTACACTTTCTGGCAAGGTTTCTCAGATAGTCAGAACTCCCTGTGTAAACATGCAGTTTTTGACTCCTCTCTTTCTTCCCCTTATCTCTATCAAAGTAATATACTTTGCTTACTTGCTTATTAATCTCAAGGCACAAACTAATTTGTGAACTTCCTTTGTACTGGGCAGAGCACTGTCCCGCAGAAATGCATATATTATGTTGCTGATGACTGACCCTTGCTATGTGTACTTTAAACCTTGTTGCCTCCTCCTTATTCAGGGATTTTCCTCATTCTTTTTTTTTTTTTTTAATTACTTTATTTTACAGAGAGGAGGGGAGGGAGAGAGAAATATCAGTTTGTTGTCCCACTTATTTATGCATTCATTGGTTGATTCTTGTATGTGCCCTGACCGGGGATTGAATCTGCAACCTTGGTGTATATGGACGACGTTCTAACCAGCTGAGCTACCCAGCCAGGCCATCCCAATTCTTATAAACACCTCAGTTTCCTTCTTTGAGGCAGGAGTTAAATTTTTCTGTAAAGCTGAAATAGTAAATATTTCTGGTTTTGTAGGCCATCGGGTGTGGTAACTACACTCTTGTAGGGTGAGTGATGTGTAAGTGAAGGGCATGGCAGTGCTCCAATAAAACCCTGTACAGAAACCAGGCTGGGGCTAGCTTTGTGCAGTGGCAGTAGCCAATGAGGTTTATCTGAGGCACAATTTTGCTGCTGAAAAACAATCAACAATAACAACAAAAAACACAGGCTGGGGCAGGATTGACCCCACAGGTGGTAGTTTGCTGGCCCCAGCTTTGAGAAAAACAAAACACCTTCCTTGCTGCATCTTCACCAGCCCTAACAGATTTTTGCCTCCTGCCCTCAGCCTTTCTCTCCTATTTCATGTTCTACATATCTCACATCGCTGAGGGTACTTACTGACTTGATGGGAAAGCTAACAAAAGTGAGGGACGTTGCCCTAACCGGTTTGGCTCAGTGGATAGAGCGTCGGCCTGCAGACTCAAGGGTCCCAGGTTCGATTCTGGTCAGGGGCATGTACCTTGGTTGCAGGCACATACCCAGTAGGGAGTGTGTGGGAGGCAGCTGATCGATGTCTCTAACTCTCTATCCCTCTCCCTTCCTCTCTGTAAAAATATCAATAAAATATATTTTTTAAAAAAGTGAGGAACGTTGAATGAATTTGTTTTTTTAACCTATGGTTTATATATTTAAATGTTTTTGGTGAATTCCTATATAAATATGAGAAGTTTTTTTCATATATATATATATGAAATTAATATACTGAGTATGCTTAGGTGAGGGATGACGTGTGTGTGTGTGTGTGTGTGTGTGTGTGTGTGTGTGTAAAACAGGACAGAATTTATCCCCAGGAAGTTCCCGTATCTTTCCAATGATACTTATATATTATCTAGAGCAGTGGTTCTCAACCTTCCTAATGCCGCGACCCTTTAATACAGTTCCTCATGTTGTGGTGACCCCCAATTTCATTGTTACAAATTGAACATAATTAAAGCATAGTGATTAATCACAAAAACAATATGTAATTATGTATGTGTTTTCCGATGGTCTTAGGCGACCCCTGTGAAAGGGTCGTTCGACCCCCAAAGGGGTTGCGACCCACAGGTTGAGAACCGCTGCTCTAGGTCACATTGACCTCCCAAGATCTCAGGTTAGACTTGTTTGTTCTCTTCGTTGCTCCTGAAAACACCTGCTCAAGCCCACATACTATTTCAGCCTAAAGATTTCCCAGGGATTTGTTACCAACATCTTACAAAATGTTATCAACCTGCTATTGTGCCAGTTTGCAAAAGCTACCCCCATGCCTGTTCATTAGAACAGAGAGATCTGTCCATTTACACCTGGCACCTCGGGTAGGCAACGGCAGCGGGCCACCAAGCATTTGCCCAAAGCCCTAGGGGTAACCTGTGTTTGTTGCAATTTTATGAGAAGGGTGAGTTCATAGTTTGCAGTGGTGTAAACTTTTGGGAACTATGAATACGTATACTGTACATGATCCTCTTAGTGTCTCTGACCTCTGACAGGATATATTTAACAACACTCACCACTTCCCCAGGCCATTGAAAGTGGTGAAGAGCCACAGAGGAGATCAGAAACCTAACAGCAATGAGGCAAAATGTGAGGATTGGAAAACATTTGTGAATGGCCTACTCTGTCTTTCTAGCTATTTTCCAAAGCCAAATGTAATTAAAAAAAAACATGCTCCACGCTAGCCAGTCTGGCTCAGTGGATAGAGCGTCGGCCCGAAGACTGAAGGGTCCCGGGTTCAGTTCCGGTCAAGGGCACATGCCTCGGTTGCAGGCTCATTCCCTGGCCCTGGTCAGAGTGCTGCATGCGAATGTTTCTCTCTCTGTCTCTCCCCCTCCCTTCTACTCTCTCTAAAAATCCATGGGGAACATATCCTTGGGTGAGGATTCACAAAAATAAAAAAACACATGCTCCTATTTTCCTGTTAATTCAGAGCTGAGAATTGACTATTTCCATCAATACCAGGACATTCTTTTATTGCTAAGATACGTACGGTACTTTTCTATGTAATCTCGCATTTATCTTTGTGGTAAACTTCAAGTTTGAAGTGAAGGAAAGTAGGTGATAGTGGGATAAAATAAAGGGGAAAAGAGAATTTATTTCCTTTCCAAATGGGAAAATTCAGCTCTAGAGAAGCTGAGTAATTTAGTCAAGGTCACAGAGTGAGGTCTGGCGGTGATACTTTTACCCTCTAAGCTTACCCCACATCTAAGAGCCCATCTTATTTCTATTATAGTCTATCGTTCTACGGTCCTCTCTGCTGCCCCATGACCAATGCTTCCTGTAGCATCTCTGAAGCGTAAGGGCAGATGTCCACATTGGCCAAGATAAGTAAACCTAGATGAGGCCAGGGTCAATGTGACCTTCTTTGTCCCATTATGAAAACTGAGCTGCCTCTGCTGGGCAGTTAGGAGATGAGAGTTTCCCTATTAATACACATATCTACATGCCAAGCCTTGGGCACAAAAGCGAAGAATGCGGCCTGGGGGAGGAGGTGGGATAAGTGATAGCAGTCTGGACTTAGCGTCCCTTCCCTTTGTCCAGGTCCTGGAAAAGATCACGGAATTCCTGGGTTGGGGTGAGACCAAAATAAGAGACTTCTATGTGCCTTTAAGAAAGAAAGTATCTGCCATTACAAGGATATGCCAGCATGTGGTTATATGCTGTAATGTATGTGGGTATCTATGTCTACGTTCTGTGAATCCACACGTATGTATGACCAAGTGTGTTTGGAATGTAGTCATATTAACATGAAGATCTTATATGTGTGGGTGAACTGCCCGCCCCCCCACCCCCCACCTCTCTAATACTCACGTCCGCTGCCTTCTTCTCGGCCAGCTCCAGCTTCTCCTGCGCATCCTTCAAAGCTTCGGAATACTTGTCCAGCTCATCTTCTGTCCCCTTCAGCTTCTTCTGCATTGCCGCCAGCTCATCTTCTAACTACAGGAGCCGCGAGAGTCACACACAAGACATGCATACACAACAGTGCCCGGCTCAGACCCTGGGAACTTGAGCTTTGATAGACCCCTGAGCTGTCACCAGAATTACACACTTTCTCTCCAGTTACTTCCAGCCAGCTGCCCCGGGAGTTTTGCTGGCCTTGGCCTGTCACCCTGTGATCTCTGATCCTAAGATGATCCAGTCCTGTGAGTTTTCATCTAAGACTCTGGGATGGTAAATATGTTAGGGGGATAGGTACCTGTAACTCCATCTAAGGGAAAAGCGTTGCTGTAGGCCAAGCTCCCCCCTCTTCCTCTAGAAATCAGGACTCTTCCAAAATATGATCTGCTCTCGCTTAAATCCAGGAGACACACTCTAGCTCCGAGGGGGCCACTAACTTTCCCAAGGTCACACGGGCAGCCCGAGCTGGATACCTTCGTTGTCCTCTGCCTATCCAGGTACCAGTGGTCACTGCCTTTTCCATGAAAGCTCTCTTCCATTGCACAATCTCGCTCACCCGTAGGTGAGAGACACCGGTCCCAGTGCCTACCTGTTTACTTCTTTCTTCTGCCTGCTTCTGCTCAGCCTCAGCTTGTTCTGCCCGATCTAGAGCATTCTCCTTGTCCAGCTTCAGCATCTGCATCTTTTTCTTGATGGCCTCCATCATGAGCAGTGGCCGTTGGTGAGCTCACCTGCGAACACTAGAGAACTGGAGACTAGGGCAAGAAAGGAGGTGCTGCTGGCTGAGTGACTGGGAGCCCCCCAGACTTGAGCCTTTATCTCTGCTCATGGCTCCACCTCTTGTTCCTAATATAGTCCGTCCAGATCCCTCCAGCCCATCATTGTTCTCCGGGGGGAACACAGGGTGAGACACTTTCATGGACTGACATCACCAGCACAGAAAAAATGGGGGAACAGCTGAGGCTGATTTTAGACAATGGAAAGTGGGGGAGGGGGAGGCTCTTCCTGACCCTGAAACTTTCCACTCACTCTGGGCAGCTCTATGGGTGTGTGTTTTTTTTAAAGAGGGGAGGGGGGTGGGGCGGGGGAGAGGTGAACATGGAAATAGAGAAAGGTACTTTGGTAATTCTAGACTGGTAGTTTTCACTCAAAGGGTCCTACTTGCTCTTCTGTTTCCCCTTCCTCTCACCTGGACTGTGTTGGGTGCTGATCAGACGCCACCGTTGAATTTCACCTTTTGATTTCTGGTATTCGGGAAGCTTGAGCAACAGTGAAAAGGGGAGGTCACTCGTGATCCTGAAAATTCCCCCAAATCCCCTGATCAAATTACGGCGTTATTTTGAGAGTCTCTAATTGGCAGGGAGGTCTGTTCCTCCCCGTTAAGAGCCACAGGGATGGGGTAAGAGGGTAGGGTGGAGATCTGGAAGGCCATCCCAGAGCTTCAAGTGGGGTGGGGGAGAGAATCAGGGCATGGGCAGAATAGTCTAGATGGGACCATGCCCTCTGTTTGCCCATAGTGACCTTTAAATAGAACTTTGATACCCGCACACACCGAGGTCTGTGTTGCTCTCTCCGCTTCTCACCCTCTGCTCCCTTCATATCCACCACCCCCACCTCCCACGCACTCATCATCCTAGTCATCATTGCCAGCGTTATTCTGCCCAGCTTCGTTCCCGGCCATGTTCATTCTTCCACTTGGAGCCTTGTCATGGACAGGTGGCGATTGATCCCAGGACAGTGGCACCATACAATCGGAGAAAATGCCAAGAGCGAGGGGCACACTGTTCAAGGTGACCAGAGCTATCAGGGAAGAATATAAATGGCTCTAATCAGTCATTATGCCAAGGATAGATGGGTCGTGTTAATACTAAGCCCCAGCAATGGGGGAACTGAGACAGAGGGCAAAACTGGAGTCCACTCTTGAGAGCTTCCAGTCACTAGAGGTTAGATGGGCAGACAGACCATCAGCTAACTCTTGAAGGAGAGCAGAGAAATTAAGGACTCCTACTGTGGAACTCAGAAACAAGACAGTCCCGGGGTCAGGAGGCAGTGGATAAGAAAGGGGGCGGCAGGGGGTGGGCGCAGGCTGGGAGAGGTCAATGGGAGGAAAAGGAGACATGTGTAATACTTTCAACAATAAAGAATTTTTAAAAAGGGGTTGCCTATTGGATAAAGAGGAGAAAAATACAAGGGACAGGAGAAGATCACTTTGGGCACAAGGAAAAGATACAGGAAGATTAGATACTCAAATAAATACCAGCCCTCCAGCTTAAGATTGCAATCCATGTGGGCTGTTCTTCCAGGTGGATCCTGGAGAGAAGAGGTTCCGTAAAAATCACAGGAGCCCCAGACCCCAAGAGGTAGGAAAGGGTGTGATGCCAGATTGCCCACTGCTGTAAGAATATGTTTGACATTTAGTTGGTTCCTAATTAAACAACCCAATATCAAACATATCACACAGAAGCAGGCAGGAGAGCTTTGGGGGTCACCTGCCTCTTCCCCACTGCAAAGGAGGGCCAGAGCAGATCCGCCAGGCACCAAGGATGGCTAGCTGGAGGGCCCTCTCCTGGGGGAAGGGCACCGACTCCTGCCCTTGGCCTCCCAAGACAGCCAGTTCTTACTCATCTGCCCTTCGTGCCACCCCTGTCTCAGCTCCTCTCTTGCCAGTGCCTGGCCTTTGCTGGATCACGTCGGGCTAAAACAGGAAGCTATCTGGCAGGGCTCCACCTCCGGGCCCCCGTCCTTCCCCAAAGCTCCCACCCAGAGCTGCTCCCCCTGATGTCACGGCCCCAGCGCCCCGGGGATCAGTGGTGTCAGCAGCTCCTTGCCAGCCTTGCCACCTGCTCTCCTCGGCTCCCTCCCAGCTGCCCCCGAGGCTTTTCCAGAGTGGGGTGGGGGGCTTGTGCATTCTGCTTTTCTCTTCCAACAGAACTCCTAACCTTTCCAAGTCACCTCCACAAGATAGCTGAGGGCCTTTCCGTGGAAACCATCCTGGAACCTTTCTGCTCTTAAGTACTACAAATGAATCGCTGTGAAAGGGAGACACTTCTAGAATGCTTGGCTGCTTCTTCCCACCATCTTGTCCCTTCTCACCTTCTCCCAATGTCCTCCAGGTCCTTCTTAAAGTCACCCTTGGATGTCCAGAAGAGAAAGTGACATGTCGTATTAGCAGGCTCCAGCCTGGGCTCCAGAGATGCATGGTCCCCCTGCCCGGCTCATTGAAACTAAGACGTGAGGAGGTCAAGGGTGAGGGAGGAAACCCTCTACCAGGAAGCAGCCTGCAGTCCTTAGGGCTCTTTTCTCCCGAGGCTTATCACCACCCTGGACCAGCTCCTCTAAAGGTCTTCCCTCGCAGGAATGCAGCCTGATTACTTTCTGGGAGGTTTTTCTTCTGAAGGGAATCAAATCTGTTGAATGTCATGTGGCAGGCAGATGCTTCTCTCTACTATGGCAGCAAGGAGCCCAAGTTATAGCTACGCTAGAGGTGGGGGTAGTGGGGGGCTTGGGTGGAGTCTGGGGGTGGGAGGAGGATGCCCTGCTTTAGCCCCTAGGCCTGTTCCATGTGTCCTTGTTCCCATTAGTCTGGACACTGCCCCCCGCCCCCTGGCCCCCACATATACCAACTCCACAGTGCCCTTGATCTAGATAGATAGCTTGTCCCAAGCCCCAGTCAATTCCTGTTGTGTGGCTCTTGCCTTCCAGGGGAAGACTAACCAATGGGTGTCTGAGCCCCAAGGTAGGAACCATGGCGTTGTCTTATGGCCTGTTCCTTTATGACTCTCAGTGAAGGGTTGTGTGTAACTTTTACCTTCTTGACCTTCCCTTTTACCCTTACTCCTCCAGTCCTAGTTCCCTTCTCTGAGAAAGCTGACTACCCGCAGAGCCTGGGAGAGAGGCTGGGGAAAGGACTAGGGGGAACTGAAAGGACTTCCATGTTTGGGGCACGAGGGTAACAGATGCAGAGGTAGGAATAGTGATGTAGGGAGGAACAGCTCCCTGAAAAGGAGACTCTGGACAGCATAACGAGGCAGAAACAGCAGACGGCCTCTGATGAAAGCTTCCTGTTTCTCCTGGAAGGACCTTCTATGCAGCCATTTCATTACCAGGGAAGCTGGGGAAGGCACCAGCCACAGAGGAAAAGGGGCCTGGATGGGTGAACTACTCAGCTGATGTGATGAGAACAGACAGAGTAGGCAGAGAGGACCAGAAGCGATGGGCTTTGTAGGAGGCCAGCCTGCCAATACTGGAGCCGGCCCGGCACTGACAAGCCCTGGGGAAAGAGGCCAAGGTCAGGGATCAAGGCGGAGTGGGCTGGGTCTTCTGTGGGTCCAAATGAACAGAGGAAAGAGATATGAAAGGGATTGGTGAGGAAGTGTGGTGGGAGGCGGGTGGGGGCCGGGGAGCCGTTAATGGAGCCCAAATAAAAGGAAAACCAGCCCTGGCCAGGTAGCTCAGTTGATTAGCCCAGTCCACCGAGGTTGCGGTTTTGTGTGTGTGTTTTGTTAATCCTCACCGAGGACATTTTTCCATTGGCTTTTTAGAGAGAGTGGAAGAGAGAGAGAGAGGAAAAGACAGAGAGAAACATTGATGTGAGAGAAACACATCGATTGGTTGCCTCGTGTATGCACCCCTACCAGGGCCTGGGCTGGGGAGGAGCCTGCAACCAAGGTACACGTCCTTGACCGGCATTCAACTGGGGGGCCCTCTGGCCGAGGCTCTATCTACTGAGCCAAACCCACTAGGGCTGAGAGTTTGACATACCTGCCCTACATCCATTGCCTTATTTAATCCTCTTAATAACCCTAGGAGGAGATGGGTGTTATTGTCCCGTTTTCAGAAGAGGATATTGAGGCTCAGGGAATTAACGTATACATGATGACAGCAACTAGAAGCCAGACCTTGAACCCACACTAAACTCCAAAGCCTGTGCTCATCCCTGTGCCTTGCTGCGTTGTGCTCCTCGTCAGTAGGGTATGTAGGGAGAGAACGGAGGAGAAGCTCTGAAAGTTGGGAAATAAGAGGGTCCCTTGCCTCCAAATGGGCAACCTACTCAGGCCCGCGGGTATGGACAGGACCTCTGAGCCGGTCCAAATGGGAAGAGGCAGAAGGTGCTGGAGCCAGGCTCAAGTGGAGGCGGCAGGAAGGGAGTGGGCTCTGCTCCTGCATCTCCCTGGGACCCAGAGCTACAGGGGGAAGGGGACTCTGGTCCCCTCTCCCAGGCGCCCTCAACACCACCACTTCGCCCCAAGCAGCTTAGTTTCCATCTGTTTTATGTCATGGCCATCAGGTAAGGCATTATTTGCAGAAAGTACTCAGCATGGAAACCATTTGAAGTCTCCTGCTCAAGGTCAGCTCTCAGGCCCTTGCAAGCTTGCCTGGCCCTGGATTTCGGAGAATGGAGGCCTTTCTCCCAATTCTCCCCAACACAGGGAGCTCCTTATGGAGTCAAGTGCACATCTGCATCCTGGTGTGATTACCTTGCCTCCAAAGGGACAACAGACACAGGCCTGTGGGTGTAGAGAGGACCCCTGAGCCGGCTCCAAATGGGGTGAGGCAGAAGGTGCTGGAGCCCAGGCTCAAGTGGCAGGAAGGGGGTGGGCTTTGCTCCGTGCCCAGCTCTGTGCCCGGTGCTCACAGTCCAGATCCTCTCCAATCCAACCAGAGGTGTTTCTTTCCTCCCTCCCTCCCTCTCTCCTTCCCCTCCTCCCTTTCTCCCTCCCTCCCTCCTTCCTTCCGGATTTACTGAGCACCTGTCTGTGCGAGGGGCTGGGGTACAAAGGCAAAGCTAGCATCCCCAAGACCTCACCGCCCTGTGAGAGCATCATCAAGAAAAGGGCTGTGACCGTGGTGGGTGCAGGATGCAGGGGGAGCCCCTGGGGACTCAGGGGAGGTTCTCCAGTGGAGTTAAAGCCGCTGGGACCTGAAGGCTGAGGAAGGGCTTTCCAGGTGGAGGAAACTGCATGCGGGAAGACAGGGAGGCAGGAAAGAGCCCACCTGGTCTGGGAACTGTGGGAGGGCGATGGAGTCCGGGTCCAGGAAATCTGTTTGAGGTTGGGGTCCCAGAACCCACTCCCTGGGCCCTCTGCCTTCTTGACCTCCTTTCCGGCCCAGCTGCACAAATGGGTGCCTTTGACATTGGAGAGGGAGTGAGGAAGGAGGGGCCAGCTGGTGTGTGTTTTGGGATTGCTTCTCAAAAATCTCCTCCTCCTCTTCTTCCTCTTCCTCCTCCTCCTCCTCCTCCTCCTCCTCCTCCTCCTCCTCCTCCTCCTCCTCCTCCTCCTCTTCCCCCTCCTCTGACACCATGGCAACCGGGAGGCAGCTGGGGGTGCCACCTGTGAGCTGGGCTGAGTTGAGGGGGAGGTGGGCTGGGGGTAGGGACCTCTGCTCCCCCTGAGCCTCAGTCTTGGCATCTAGAATATGGGCACGGCAACCCAGTTGTGGGCTCCTGTCAATCCAGGTGCTCCAGGAAGCCCAGGCCTAGGCCCAGGCAGGACTCCTTAGGGCAGTGGTTCCCAACCTTCCTAATGCCTCGACCCTTTAATACAGTTCCTCATGTTGTGGTGACCCCCAATTTCATTGTTACAAATTGAACATAATTAAAGCATAGTGATTCATCACAAAAACAATATGTAATTATATATATGTTTTCCGATGGTCTACCCCTGTGAAAGGGTCATTCGACCCCCAAAGGGGTCGTGACCCACAGGTAGAGAACCGCTGCCTTAGGGGAAGGCCCGGGAGGGAGGTAAGGGCAGGGGTGGGGAGTGCCCTGCATCATCCTGCAGCGGGAGCTGGGCAAGGCTGCGGAGAGTCCCTGAGCCACGTGGCCTGCCCTCCCACCAAGCAGCCTGCCTGGTGTGCCCACTGCACTGTCACTGTGGAGGAGCGCCAGGGAGCAGGAGACAGGGCCCAGGCACAGACACAGGGATGATCTCCCTGTGAGCCTTGCAGTGAGAAGTCTGGGGTGGGGGCTGGGGGGTCTCCCTGCCACGGAGCACAGGGCTCAGCTGTTCCCAGAACCTGGTCAAAGCCCCAAAAGGAGCCCTAGCCGGTTTGGCTCGGTGGATAGAGCGTTGTCCCAGGTTTGATTCCGGTCAAGGGCACATGCCCAGGTTGCAAGCTCGATCCCCAGTGGGGGGCTTGCCGGAGGCAGCCAATCAATGGTTCTCTCTCATCATTGATGTTTCTTTCTCTGCCTCTTCCTTCCTCTCTGAAATCAATACAAAATAAAATAAAATAAAACCGCAAAAGGAGGGGTCTATTTCCTGAGGCTGCGGCTCAGATGACTACAGACTGGCCTAAACCAACAGGAACAAGTGCTGTCCCCATCTGGGTGCCAGAATCTGAAATCAGGGCGTCCAGGGCTGTGCTCCCTCGGAGGGCTCCAGGGCAGGGTCCTTCCTGCCTGGTCAGCTTCTGGGGGCTCCTGGGGCTCCTTGGCTCCTGGCCCCATCCCTTCAATCGCCGCTCGTCTTCATGTGGCCTCTCCTCCATCTTCAGGTGCCCCCTTGTCCTTCCTAACATAACCCCACACTGTGTTCACTTCCGGCAGATCACGTGGCCCCGCCCCTGCTCACGTGCCCATTGCACAGGTGAAGCTACTGCGGCACAGAGAGGGCGAGTGGCTTCTTCCTTGGAGGGTGCACAGCAGTAAAAGGACGGAGCTGGAAATGGACCCTGGGCCGCCCAGAGCCTCTGTCTCCTTGACCTGTGACCTCTGGGTAAGCGGCCATTTGCTCTGATGGGCTTCACCCTTCCCCTCACCCCCCCACCCACCCCCAGCAGACAGGGGGCCGGTCTCTCCCGGCACCAGTGCCTCCGGGGCGGCTGCTCTCTGTCCCAAGGTCCCTCCCAGCCGGTAACCTTGGCGGAGTCCCGCTGCACTGGGGCGAGGGCCCTGCGTGGGGAACACCCCCCTCCCCTCGTCTTCTGTGGCTGAGATTACAAAGTGCCATGATTTCCCCGTCTGGCTTCCGCCGCCTGCCTCTCCTGGCAGATTCTGTTTTACCTCGAAATGAAATTGATTCGGGGTCTGCAAACCAGCAGACTTCCTGCATTCGCTCTGAGACGTGGCTCTGCCTGGGGCCTCCTGATCCAAGTGCCCGATGCCCCCCCACCTCCGTGGCAGCATCGCTCACCCCCTGGGCCCCCATTCAGCACAGGCACCCTCAGCGCTCCCCTGCAGCCCTAGGGACCTGCTGAGCCCAGGCCCGGCCGGTCACCAGTTCCCCAGGTCCTGCCTGCAGTCCCGGGTCCTCAAACCAGTCTGGGAGGGGCTTGAGAGTTGACCCCTTAGGCAGAGGGGTGCAGACACCAGGTGGGCACTGTGCCCCCACACCCGGCCTCCCCTCTCCAGGAGGAAATGCCGAGAACACCCAGTCTGTGCTGACGTCCTGCACCTAGAGGGCTCAGCCTGCGCAGTGCGGCCACCAGAGGGGACCCGTCTGCAGGGTGGTGGGCAGAACAGGCCTCCCAGGGCAGCTGGGTGCCCACCTGGCCCCAAAGCCAGCCTTCAGCCTCCCCCTTGGCCCCTGCTGAAGGGGAACCAGGTGTGGTTTCCGCCCAGCTTCCTGCCTTGGGAGGCGGCAGAGGCTGTCACCCTCTGCTGGCCAGTTCCTGTTACTGCAGAAAGTAAGAGTCACTCTGCCACCCAGCCTGTGCCCACTGGGAGCCAGCCCAGCACATCATTCCCATCCACAGGCCAGAACCAGGCCTCGGCGCTTCCCTCGGCTGGCATGGAGGGGAGCTGGATTGGGAGTCAGGACGGTCTCTGCAGCTGATGTGTGTGGTCCCCATTTTCACGAGCCCAGGAGCCTCCAGGGCCCTCTGTGCATCTGTAACTGTCGCTGTAGTACCAGAGGTCCCTTCAGGGCACAAGCTGGGACATGGCAGCCAGGACTTGTACGCCGCCTGTAGGATTGGAGCCCTCTGCTCTTTCCTCCGCAGGCTGCAGGGACTTCCCGCCCGGTGTTCCTGGACCTAGATGGCACCTGGTGCGTGATACCGACTTTTGGGAAAAGGGAGGGAAAAGGTGTGTTTTGCAGTGAAGACATAGCCATATGGAGTCGAGGGCAGAAAAAGATCAATGTGAAGGATGACTGACCCATTGGATGCAGACGGGAAAGTGAGAGAGAAGGAAAAAGTGTGTACGGTGATTACATCAGAGAGTGATGGTGTGTTCTGGCCACTGTTACTGCCTGCAAAATGGGGGTCTCGCCATAGATATAAGGAACAAGCTAATAGTTCTCAAAGGGGAAGGGGTGGGAGATGGGAATGTTTTTGGCGGGGTCTCTCCGGTTTGGGATGTCATTCGAATGTAAAGTGGATTTTTACATACATTTGAATGTAAAGTAAGGTTCTTTGTGGCCTATAGATGCCTATGATTAATCAGTACTTCTCAGTATTTTTCAAATTTTAAATGTTTGTAGACTTAATGCTGTTTCTGGTCCCCTATAAATTCCACAAGTACTTATTTCCTTATGTCTGAAGGCATTTGAGATGGGAATCCTATCATTTGCAGAGGTGGGAATTGAGACCCAGAGGAAAGAGACTTACCCCAAGATCTCACAATAACTGGCTCACTCAAAACCTACAACCCAATGGACACAAGACACTGTAGGGGAGGCCGGGGGAAGGTCAAGGGGGGAAAAAAAAGGAGACATATGAAGGGGGGAAAAAAGGGAGACATATGAACTAATACTTTAAGCAATAAAACAAAATTAAAAAACAAACAAACAAACACCTAAAACCCAGACCTCTTGATTCTCAAGCACCACAGTGGCTGTGGATTAATAGCTACATTCAGAGTTACTTGTCCAAGTGTACAGAAAAATATTAGTGGAGCCTGACCAGTTTTGCTCAGTGGTTAGAACTTCAGCCCAAGCACCCAAGGGTCTCGGGTTCAATTCCAGTCAAGGGCAGGTACCTGGTTGCAGTTTTGATCTCTGCCCCAGTGGGGCAGGCCTTCGGGAGGCTGCCTTCTGCACGCTTGCCTGCAGCCCGGGCATGTGCCCCGAATGGGAATCAAACAAGTAACCTTTTGGTGCACGGGATGATGCTCAACTGACTGAGCCCAATTGAGCCACCCTGGCCAGGGTTTTCTTGTTAATCTTCACCTGAGGATATATTTCCATTGATTTTTAGGGAGAGGGGGAGAGGGAAAGACAGAAACATCAATGTAAGAGAGACATATTGATTGGTTGCCTCCTGTATGAGCTCTGACCAGGGCCTGGGCCGGGGAAAAGCCTGCAACCGAGGTACATGCCCTTGTCTGGAACTGAATCCTGGACCCTTTGGTCCATAGGCCGAGCTCTATCCACTGAGCCAAACCAGCTAGGGCTGCCCAGGGTTTTAATTGATTTTTTAGAGATGGGAAGGAAGGTTGGGAAGGGGGGGAGAGAGAGAGAGAGAAACAGATGTGAGAGAGAAACATCAATTTGTTGCCTCTAGCAACAGGCCCCAACTGGAGATCAAATCTGCAAGCTGGGTATGCTCCCTGACCAGGAATTGAACCCAGCATCTTCGGCTGTATGGGATGATGCTGCGACCAACTGAGCCACGCCGGCCAGGAACTAAGTTTGAAGCTTTAAGAACTAGCTTATTTATTAAACCAAATCGGGATTCTCTCACATTGTCTCTCCATCTTCCCTCACCACCTTACATCAACACTACATCTCTCATTCTGACCACAAGGTGTCACTCTTGGTGTTTTGGTTTTTTCTTTCAGTTTTTCATAGATGGTTTCCCAAATAGCACCAGGCGGTTGAGAGGCGAGAGTAGAAGCACCACCTTAAGTTGTGGACAGATAACTAGATCCAGGTGTGTTTTGGGAAGGAAGTTCAAGGTGGCAGGAGCTCGAGAAGATTAGGTTAGTGGGCATGATGAAAATGGAAGGACGGTGTTTCGGATGTCATCAGAATCTTTCCACATAGAAAGCTTTGCCCATCTGATTTAGCTCCTGCTGGTACTGCTGATGCTCCCTTTCAAACAGCTGGTGCAGGGCGGCTTGACGGACCTGGTGGGAAGGGCACAATAAAATATTGTCAACACAAGAAACATTCAAACCTGTAGAGAATTTTTTTAAAATATATTTTTATTGATTTCAGAAAGGAAGGGCGAGGGAGATGGAAATATCACTGATGAGAGAGAATGACTGGCTGCCTCCTACATGCCCCTCATTGGGGGTCAAGCCCACACCCGGGCACATGCCCTGACTGGGAATTGAACTGTGACCTCCTGGTTCATAGGTCAAAGCTCAACCGCTGAGCCACACTGGCTGGGCTGTAGAAAATTTTTTTTGAGTTTATTTGAGCCAAACTGTTGACAACTGTCAGAAAGCAAAATCTCAATGGACTGAGAAAATGCTCCAGAGAATGCCAGTTTTGCATCTTATTTTACACATTACAATCAAAAGAGAAGACGTGAGTTATATGAAATTCATTGGTGATAGATTAGGAGGCAGGAGAAAGCAAAGTGGGGGTGAAGGAACCTTTGGGATTGGATAAAAAATTAAGTCAACAATGATCAATAACAATGAGGAGATTTGTGGTCTCCACTTTGGCTCAGTAGCTCTACTTTGAGGGATCCGGACAAAGTAAATTATTTTGGCTTGGCTGATGTGGCTCAGTGGTTGAGCATTGTCCTATGAACCAAGAGGTCATGGTTTGATTCCCGCTCAGGGCACATGCCTGGGTTGAGGGCTTGATCCTCAGTAGGGAGCCTGCAGGAGGCAGGCGATGAGTGATTCTCTCATCATTAATGTTTCTATTTCTCCCTTCTTTTCCAAAAAAATAAAAATAAAAAAATTTAAAGTGAATTATGACATTCTAAAGGTATGTTATCATAGATACAAAAAGACAATTGACAGACTTAACTAAGGTGAAAATTGATCTTTTTCAGGGACGATTCTATTCTAGGACATGGTCACCCACCATACACTTTTTAGTTAAAAAGTTTTGTTTTGTTTTTTTAATCCTTACCGGAGATCATACTTTGAGAGAGGAAGGGGGAGAGAGAGAGAAACATCTATCAGTTGCCTTCCATATGTGCCCCCACCAGGGATCGAACCCACAGCCCAGGTATGTGTCCTGACCAGTAATTGAACCGGCAACCTTTCAGTGCACAGGACAACACTCAATTAACTGAGCCACTCAAGCAGGCTCATTAAAGAGTTTCAATTTCAGGCCATTCTTTGCGGTTATTTTAAGTCTCTGAGTTTGTAAGGCTACCGTATGCAGGCCTTCCCTGAACTTGCCAGTTTTAGTAAGTGGCCCCTTTCCATCCACAGTATGATGTTGCCCTCTGTTTACCCCCCTTTCTCATTCTCTCTCCCAGGTTGCTTTCCCATTGTTCTATCATGTCCTCTTGGGTCTGGACTTAGCTGTGACATAAAGCTAGGCAGGAACATAGAGGCTACACCATTGAAGGAGAAGCTTAACCAATTTTTTTCTCCAGGGTGAAGCCCCATGTTCAGCAAATATTTGCTGAAAACATATAATGAACCAGGAACTCTGCTAGGCACCTGGGATACAAAGATGGTAACATGACAACAATTGGGGACCCCAGGGAGAGAGATTTTGAGAGGCAGGTGCTGGGCACTAAAGCAGTTTTGAGTCTCACCAAGAGGAGAGGAGCAAGGGCTAGACTGAACTTTGAAACTTTGTAATGTTCCATCTGCAGCTGAATGCAAAGAATCACTCAGTAAAAAGGTGCTTAAGGCCGAAACCGGTTTGGCTCAGTGGGTAGAGCGTCGGCCTGCGGACTGAAGGGTCCCAGGTTCGATTCCGGTCAAGGGCATGTGCCTGGGTTGCGGGCACATCCCCGGTGGGAGGTGTGCAGGAGGCGGCTGATGGATGTTTCTCTCTCATCGATGTTTCTAACTCTCTATCTCTCTCCCTTCCTCTCTGTAAAAAAATCAATAAAATATATTTTTTAAAAAAAAGGTGCTTAAGGCATTTAGGAGTTAAAGAGTTATTGCTCTGGTGCCATAGTGAAAACCTCAGAGGAAAGTGATGGAGGGTGAGTAATAGCAGAGATGAAGAGTTTGGGAATCGCAGTGCGCATAGCACAGAGCCGTAGTGGATGAGACTTAAGGTCATTCTTGCTAGAACTCACCATCAATAGTTGCTTGTTGGCCAGTGCCAACTCCTGTACCATGGCATCCTGAATCCTCAGAGTAATATAAGGGTTTCTCCTCTGGCTCAATGTCATCTGCCACAGACAGAGAGTGTGTGCATTTCGCCACCTGCCCCAGGTATAGAGGTAGGGTTAGAATGGGTTACAGTTAGGAATGGAGACAAAAACCCCATCAGTGTGTCTGCTTCTTCTTTTTTTTTTTTTTCTCAGAGAGGAAGGGAGAGGGAGAGAGAGATAGAAACATCAATGATGAGAAAGAATCATTGATCGGCTGCCTCCTGCATGCCCCCTCCTGGGGATCGAGCCCGCAGCCTGGGCATGTGCCCTTGACTGGAATCGAACCCAGGACCCTTTAGTCTGCAGGCGGATGCTCTATCCACTGAACCAAACCGGCTAGAACAGTGTGGTTGCTTCTTCACCAAAATCTTTGTGATAGTGTCAGAAGACTGCCAACTCCTTGAAAGGGTACCTAGAACAGACTTAGAACCTTGTATAAAGTACATTTTGTCATTTAATCATCATAGCAAGCATGTACCATAGATATTAATTTTTATATACAGACAAGGAAACTGAAATTTCAGGTGTGTTGCCCAAGGTCACTTACTACCAGGCCTGCATATCAAATCCAATCTAAGGATGAACTCCTTCCCTCCTACTGGTGATTCTCAGTCCTGACTAGACACATTTTTGGAAGATTAATGTTTTTTTAATACATAAAAGGAATACACATATGCATCATATATGCCTACATAACTACATACATATATATGTATCCTCTGCTCAGATAACCCCCGAGATTTTTTAAAAAATATTTTTGATTTCAGAGAGGAAAGGAGAGGGAGAGATAGAAACATCAATGATGAGAATCATTGATTGGCTGCCTCTTGCACGCCTCTTACAGGGGATCGAGCCTGCAACCCAGGCATGTGCCCTTGACTGGAATCGAACCTGGGACCCTTCAGTTCGTAGACCAATGCTCTATCCACTGAGCCAAACCAACTAGGGCCCCAGAGATTTTTTTTTAAATCAAGTATTTTTTACAGATTACTAGAAAATTAAATTCATATAGAAATATAGTGTGAAAGCTTCATTCTTCTGCTCCAGTACAAAGCTATCAGTTTCTTGTGTATCTTTCCAGAAAATGTTTATATCAGATACCAGCAAATAGATCTTTTAATTTTTTCATAAAAGCATATTTATATAGGCAGCATGACTTAACAATTTGGACTTTTCATATCAGCACACAGAAGTTTTGCTTCATTCTGTTCAAAAGCTGCCTAGCATTTTTGTATCATAATATACCTAGCTGGGTGGTTTCTACTTTTTCACTTTTATTAACGATTGATTTTAGAGAGGAAGGGGGAGGGAGGGAGGGAGGAGAGAGAGAGAGAGAGAGAGAGAGAGAGGGCGGTGGAGAGAGAGAGAGAGAGAGAGAGAGAGAGAGAGAGAGAGAGAGAGAGAGAAAACATCAATTGGTTGCCTCCTGCAGGGATCAAACCTACAATCTGGTATATGCCCTGACCGGAAGTCAAACCTGCCTCCTTTTGGTGCACAGGATGATGCTCCCACTGAGCAACACTGTCCAGGACTGTGTACCTGTGCTTTTTAAAAAGTTCCTCCAGGTAAAGGATATATACAGCCTAGGCTTTTGAATCTTCGCACCCATTCAACAAATACTGCATCCCTATCACATGATTAGTACAACGCCAGGCAACAAATACTTGCATTCTCTTTAAAATATAAAACAAAAACCTAGCTGGTGTGGCTCAGCAGTTGAGTGTGGACCCAGGAACCAAGAGGTTGCTGGTTCAATTCTTGGTCTGGGTACATGCCTGGGTTGCAGGCTCGATCTCCAGTGGGGGTGTGTGCAGGAGGCAACCGATCGATGATGTTACTCTCTCATCCATGTTTCTACCTCTGTCCCTCTCCCTTCCTCTCTCTCTAAAAATCAATTAAAAACATTTAAAAAGTAAATAAGACAACAAAAACTCCGATTTTCCTTTAGAGAATGGTAAGGGACAATAAAAACCATTGGCACTGGCTGGTGCTGCTCAGTTGATTGGAGCATTGTCCCATACACCAAAGGTTGTGGGTTCGAATTCCAGTCAGGGGACACATTTAAGTTGCAGGTTTGATCTCCAGTCGGGGCACCTTTGGAAAGGCAACTGATTGATGTTTCTCTCTCACATTAACATTGCCCTCTCCCTTCCCTTCTCTTTAAAAAATCAATAAGCATGGCCTCTAGTGAGGATTAAAAAACAATCACCATTGTCTATACAGCTTAACATAGTGGGCACTAGGAGGCTATCTCTGGCCCCCTTCACACCGGTTTTCCTTTTTTAAAAAATATGTTTTATTGATTTTACAGAGAGGAAGGAAGAGGGACAGAGTTAGAAACATCAAACATCAATGAGAGAGAAACATCGATCAGCTGCCTCCCGCACCCTCCCTGCTGGGCATTGAGCCTGCAACCAAACTACATGCCCTTGACCAGAATCGAACCTGGGACCCTTTAGTCTGCAGGCCAATGCTCTATCCACTGAGCCAAACCGGTTAGGGCCTGTTTTTCTTCTTGATGAGCCCCTAGAAAGATGATCCAGAGCTGAGAGATGGCTCAGGGAGTACAAGAGGGTAAAAGGTTAAGCTGAAGAGTAAGGGAAGAAATAGAAGCAGAGATTACCTGTTAATCATCTTCTTAAGTATCAGGTACCTTTGAAAACCCTGCAAGAAAAGGGAGTTCTGTTGATCTGCTTTCTATCTCCAGTTCCTCACCCCTAGTGCCCTGCTCTAGTGGGAGACACACAGATCTTTCTCTTTTGAGAGGGGCTAATGTTCTAGGGGAGGTGGGAAGAAAGGTCTATGCCTTTCAGAACGGATCAAAGAGCATAGGTAGGAGTTATGACACACATAAATACTACGAGCCAGGCCTAGTATGTGCCAGATAGTCTCCCGCTTCTGTTACTGTCCTTGTTACAAGGGCCTCTCTCAGAAGGGCCACTCCTGGTAAACTTATCTGGAAAATCCCCTCCACCCCAGCTTCTCCTTCCAGCTCTGCATACGCTGTCTGTCTTCGCCAGGTTTTCCGTAGACATGTTTATAGACTTTGTCTCATGTGGTCTGGGGAGACTGAGCAGGCTCTTTCTGTTTGGTTCAGTAACCAAGGTTTCAGTAGTCATAGCAACGTTTTTGCCTCCAACAATGACCCTACAGCTAGGAGTTGATTGGTCACCTGGGCTGATGCCTGAGACACCTGAAAGAATCCTGGTTCTTGTGTTCTATTAGTGACACAGGCAATTTTATGAGCAAGGACCAGAGTCCCAATTTTAAGATTTCTTCTGTTGGGATCCCAAGGAATATCTGTATGGTCCCAGATCCAGGGTCCAGTCCTATCAATTCTCTGAAGGCAAATCCTCATGCTGTATCCTGAGGCAGGTGCAGAGAACATATCATATGCCTGTTTTACTAAAAGGCAACTGTAAATGAATGAATCATATACTTTATTGTTTTATTGTTCATTTTATTAATTTATAAAGTCAGACCAGTGCATTGGTCTGACCATTCTTCCCCTGTCACCCCAACTCTCTCACCCTTGGGATTATAGTCTAGAAAGGGGCAGATGAACTATGATCAAAACCAAGTGAGGATTTTTAAGGAAGCTCTGACAGAAACATTAAGAAAAACATCTTAATTCAACTCCAGAAAAAAAGTGCTACCAAAGGAAAATAAAGTCTTAACTGGTGTTTTGAAACTGGCCATAAGGAAGGCTTGGAAAATGATTCTCTAGGCATGAGGTCTAAGAGCTGTGGACACGACCGGGAGCTTCAGCTGATCCAGATGATCTGAGGGGCACCCAGCAAGCACCGTGCAGTCTCTCTGGCTCCATCCACAGCAAGCCCTTCAGCGCCGTCACAGAGTGCTCTCTAGTGTGTTATAGTTGTCCTTAAAGCTCTTCAATTCGAGGAAGTGCTTGGCACGTTTGCTCTTCTGGCTGGAGGGGAGGTAGGTCACCTGGATGGTGGTTGGGGAGACTTCAGGAGACTGGGTTAGGTCTTTGGCTGCTGACTGATGCTGTCGCTGGGAGTTCCCACTTCGTGCTTTGACCCTGAAGAACACAGAGGGCAGGTCACAGACAGAATGAGGACTAATGAAAGAGCAGAATTCGCGGCTCATCCACCCCATAAATGCAGTTGTAGCACAAATGGTCTCTATCCTATTTTATAAACTAATTACTAAAATCCCACCTGGCAGCTTAGAAATAGCAGAGTAACCAATTTTCCCACTGAGTCCCTGCCTCTGGCCCAACCTTTTCATCTCACTACTCTCTCTCTTTTTTTTAAAAAATATATTTTATTAATTTTTACAGAGAGGAAGGGAGAGAGATAGTTAGAAACATCGATGAGAGAGAAACATCGATCAGCCGCCTCCTGCACATCTCCCACTGGGGATGTGCCCGCAACCCAGGCACATGCCCCTGACCGGAATCGAACCCGGGACCCCTCAGTCCGCAGGCCGACGCTCTATCCACCGAGCCAAACCGGTTTCGGCTCATCTCACTACTCTTAAAGAAAACTTTTAATTCTGGTGAGTCGCCTAATGTGTGTATGCTGCTAATATTTCCCCAGTCCAGAGAGAATCCCTTGAGAATGGAATATCAAATAATAAGAATAAAAGTAACTACTGAGTACTGATCACATTAGGACATTAAACTTGGTGCTTTCCTCACATCTAATTTACTAATATCTCAATATTCTTACATTGTGGGATCATTTCATTTTTCAGGTTAGGAAACTGAGGGTCCATTAAGTAACTTGCTTGAGGTCACAAAGCTATTAAGTGACAGAAAGCTGGGATTCAAACCTAAGTTAGTCAGGTCTCAGAGCCTATACTATTTTTCACTACATCCATTGAACCTTTCTAGAAGCTAGAAATCAGAGAGACTGAATTAAAAATTTTTTATAGTAAAATAAACATAAAAGTTGCTATTTTTTGTATTTAAATCTTAACTATTTTTTATAGAGCCTTATTGATTTTTTAGAGGAAGGAAGGGAGAGAGGGAGAAATACTGACTTAAGAAACATGAATTGTTTGCCTCCTGTACCTGCCCCAACTGGGACTGAACATACAACCTAGGTATGTGCCTCTGGCCAGGAACTGAACCTGTCACCTTCCCGTGGACAGGACAACAGTCCAAACAAATAAGCCACTCTAGCCAGGGCCCATCTTAACTATTTTTAAATGTTTACAGTTCAGTAGTGTTAGGTACATTTACATTATTGTGTGACTAATATCCAGAATTTTTTTCATCTTGCAGAACAAACCCTCTACCTATTAACTCTCTATTCCTCCTTTCCTCCAGCCCGTGGCAACCACCATTCTACTGTCTATCTCTATGAATTTAACTGCTCTAAGCATCTCAAGTAACGGAGTCATAAACTATTTGTCTTTAAAAAAAAAAAGTTTTGAACAGGCCTTCTGCCTGACTTCTAGACCAAATGCCCTTTCCCATCCTTTCCACATGCTCATTTTCATTACCATTGCTAGTAGTTTTTAGTAGGAACAAGGTGGTTTATTCTTAGGAACAGAGAAAAGACAGGACAGACATAACACTTATCGTTTGAGAAAGATGCATACTCAACACATCAGAAAACATGTATTCTTTCTTTTCATGCTGTTAACTTTTTATTCTAGATTGGCTTATCCTTTTTACCCTTTCATTTTAACACTAGAGGCCCAATGCACAAAATTCATGCAAGGGGCAGGCCCTCGCAGCCCTGGCTTCATCCGGAATGTTGTCTGGGACGGTTGTTCTGCTGTTGGGCTGTCCGGTCCAATTAGCATATTATGCTTTTATTATTATAGATTTGCATAAGCAACATAATGAAACTATGTTAGTACATATTTATAACATTCCCATAAAGTCATGATTCCTCTCCTATAACACACATACTCATCAGGGGACTCTACAGTGATTTACTAATGCTTAAAGTAGTACTAAAAATGGGTGGCATTTAAATCTTATTTTTATCAGACCAAGGCACTGAAGGAGGACCCTGGGAGAAGGCATCTCTGTGCGATGAAAAACTCTACTCTTTTTCCACCAATTAAAAAAGAGGTGTACAAAAGCAGGAGAAGGTTCGCTGATTAGCTTGTTGAGGCGCATCTGCTTCCCAATGTGAGCGAGAGGCAGTTCTAATCGTCTGGGACCTGACACTCTTACGTCATCATGGATTCTGTTCACATTGCTTTATGGAGGCCATCTCGCTATGGAAGCAGTCCAGCCTACTATACATTCTCTAACCAGTCCCCTTTGACATGTTCCCCTCTAAACTCACACTGTGGCCAGCTCAGTCAGGGCCTCCTGATAGCGCAGGTACTCTCTCTGGCCAAAGACCTGAGGAAAAAGGAAGGGAGAGTGAGGATCTCTTAGTGTGGGGATCCCTTTAGTTTCCTTTAGTGGCAACCCAGCTTACCCCAGTCCCATAGCGGGCTGTTTCATAGCCATCCAGCAGGGTATCAATGAGGGCCTTGCGCACACCCTTGAAAGGAGTACTAGTGTTTCGAAGATCTAGCAGGTAGGAGCGAAAATTCTTGCCCATTAAGGAACGGGGGTGCCGGCCTTCAGCATGAAACGGGATTTCTGAGGAGATAAATAAATAACAGCACAAGGCCACCCCTTCTTCCATTTGTTACTCTTTCTGGTTACTTTCCCAAACTTAGAAATGGGAAATTCTAAAGAATTAAGAAGACCAGAGGTACAGAGCTGTGTCTGAGTTGTCATTTGGTGGTGGCAACACAACTGTAACTATACCAATGATACACAATCATGTTACCCTCCTATTTACCCCCCTACATATCTACCCTGGTTTTAAGACATAAACTATGTTTTAGTAGAGACAGAGTATATATGATAATGGTTATAGAATAAAAGAAGTAAAGAATAATCTATCTGGGGCTTAGCAAAAGAGCTTGTCTTTTGCAGAAAACAAGCAAATTGCCACCACCCAGCTCATGAAACTTAAGGTCTAAAGAACAAAACAAATTCAGACTCTTTGGAGAAGAAATAACTTGTCTACATCATTTTCTTATGCAAAAGAGTCACCCAATACTCACAAAACTAGGAAAATTCCTATGAACCAGAGAGGTGCAGTAAGGACAAATTCTAACGTACATAAAGTGGGTTCCTCCCCCTCTTCCCTAAATGAGCTTTCAGGATCCCGAATGGCCCGTCAAGTAGCCCTTACCAGAGGCACGGATGGCATCCAGAGCTTTCATCCTGTATAAGTAGTTGTAGCAACCTGTTGAGAAAGTGGTCTCAGATATAACCCTCAAAAAAGTCTCTAAACGCCAAGCAAAAACCCTGCCCTCCACATGTCATATACCCAGTAACACAGGACCCACAGCTGCTGGTTTTGCCAGCAGCTATGTTACAACTCTGAGAGCAAAGGAATTCTGAACTTGCAGGACTCCTCACTGAAGTATTTTCCAAGAGAATGCCACACACTCTGATTTCCCTGGGTGTCCAGCTGCAGCAGTCTTGCATCATCATCCGCAAGGAGCTGAGGTTCATACTTGATATCCTGAACCCTGGATAGTCGAATATCAATCTCTTCTTTTAAGTCCTGTTCAGAGAAAAGAATACACAATCACTTACCCTGCACTCTGCTTTCCATTAATCTGGACATGGAGCAGAGCAAATGAGCAACTAAGATGACAGAAGCAGAGAAAATGCTCATTTGGCTAATGAAATTGCAAGATAAGACTCAAAAATGTAAAACGGTCTCTCTTTGCCCCAGTGTAGCTCAGTTGGTTGGAATGTCATCCCATATACTGAAAGGTTGAGGGTTCAATTCCAGTCAGGGCACATACCTAGGTTGTGGATTTGATCCCTGGTTGGGGCATGTACAGGCGACAACTACTCGGTCTCTCTCTCCTCCTTCCCCTCTCTCTAAAAATAACATGTTCTCTGGTGAGGAATTTAAAAAAAGAAAAGAAAAAAAAGAATGATCTCTCCTTATCAGTCCGAACTGTGTGCGGGCTGCTTGGTCTGTGGCAGCAGCAGGCAATGTCTCTGGTACCATGAGCTGCTTCAGCCCTGAGGAGCGCCATGCCCTTCACCCTTGAGTACCGCATCTCCCTCAAAATTCAGAAAGCCCAGCTGGCGTGGTTCAGTGGTTGAGCGATGACCTATGAACCAGGAGGTTGTGGTTCCATTTCCAGTCAGGGCACATGCCTGGGTTGTAGGCTCGATCCCCAATGTGGGGCGTGCAGGAGGCAGCCAATCAATGATTCTCTCTCATCACTGATATTTATATCTCTCCCTCTCCCTTCCTCTCTGAAATCAATAAAATGTACATTAAAAAAGAGAGAAAAATTAAAAAGGACAGCCATGGCTGGTGTGGCTCAGTTGGTTGGGCGCCGTTCCATGCAATGGACAATTTGACAGTTCGATTTCTGGTCAGGGGACATGCCTGGGTAGGGGGCATGGCATGTAGGAGGCAGATGACTGATGCTTCACATTGATGTTTCTCTCTCACCCTCTCCCTCTAAAAGTAAAAACCTAAAAATAAAAAAGGACAATACACATCTCCATTTCATGATATCCCAATTTTACAGATAAGGATGCGTTCCATATGGTAGTTGAAGTACCACACTGGTCTTACTACAAAGGACCATTCAAAACCAATTAAACGAGGTGAAAAGAGGAAAATTCCATTTTGTTGCAAATCTGTTCCCTTATAAAGGATACATGTAGCACTATGGTGCCATCCCTCACACTTAGGAAGACCCAGGACACAAAGATGAATATCCAGGACTTAAAAGAGGACCCAACTGATATCTGTGAAACTGGAAGCAAGGTATGTGTAAGAGGTGAAATAAATAAAAGTACTCATGACCATTGGAGAGTGTTGGTGACAAAGAAAATCCATGGAAAGGAATCAGCTGCATGATTATCACAATCTGAAAGCCCGTTCAAGTGTGAGCCTGATCCTGCCAAAGCCATTGTGGATGCTTTCCTACCATCACATACCTTGCTTCCAGTTTCACAGATATCAATTGGGTCCTCTTTTAAGTCCTGGATATTCATCTTTGTGTCCTGGGTCTTCCTAAGTGTGAGGGATGGCACCATAGTGCCTGTACAATACCAGCATATCACAAGTGGTTCCATCACCAGAAAACAAGGAAATTTCTCTGGGATACAAGGTCATATTGCTGCATCCTATTCATCTGGAAGCACCAGATACAAAAGTAGAGGGCTTTTTGTTGTTGTTGTTGATCATCACTGGAGGGTATTTTTTCCACTGATTTTAGAGAGTGGAGAGAGGAGAGAGAAATATTGATGTGAGACGGCCACATCAATTGGCTGCCTCCCGCCCAAGTCCCACCCTAGGCGGGGAACCTGCAACCCAGGTACTTGCTGATGACCAGAATCGAACCTGTGACCCTTCGCTTCCTGGGCTGACACTCTAACCATTATAGAACACTGACCAGGGCGGAAAAAATATTTTGAATCTGTAATTTGTCTTTCAAAATGTTAAATAACCTTTATTGAGGGTGAATTTATATGCAACAAAATGCAACCGTTTGTGTAGGTGGATGAGTTTTGAGAAATGAATATACCCAATCACCATTCCAATCAAGATACAGAACAAGCCCTGGCTGGTGTGGCTCAGTTGGTTAGCACTGTCCTGGGTGCAACAGAGGATTATGAATTTGGTTCCTGGTCAGGGCATGTACCCAGGTTGCTGGTTCAATCCTCTGTTGTGGCAGGTACTGCAGGCAAGCCAACCAATCAATATTTCTCTCCCTCTACCTTCCTCTCTCTCTCTCATCTATGAAAAGCATATCCTTGGATGAGGGTTAAAAAAAAAAAAAAAAAAGATACAGAACATTTCCATCACCCCAGAATGTTCTTCATACTCATTTGCTGTCAACCTTTCCCACTGGGCAACACTGATGTGCTTTCTATCAATACAGTTCTGCCTGTTCTAGAATTTCATATAAATGGAACAGAATTACCCCTAGCCGGTTTGGCTCAGTGGATACAGTGTCAGCCTGCAGACCGAAGGGTCCTGGGTTCGATTCTGGTCAAGGGCACAAGCCCAGGTTGTGGGCTTGATCCCCAGTAGGGGGCGTGCAGGAGGGAGCTGATCAATGATTTTCTTTCATCATTGATGGTTCTATCTTTTGTTCCCTCAAGTCTCTGAAATCAATAAAAAAATAAAAGAAATAAATGGAGTGGAATCATATGGTATGTTTTTGTGAATGGCTTTTTTCACTCAATGTTTTCAAGATTCATTCACATTTGTGACTTACATTCACAAATACTTTGGAGCTTCATTAGTGTTCATGTATTTACCTCAGTTTATTTTCACTTTCTATAGTATTCCAGAATATAACTATACTAGAGGTCTGGTGCACGTAATTCGTGCACTGGGCGTTGGGGCGGGGTGAGGGAGGGTCTCTCAGCCTGGCCTGTGCCTTCTTGCAGTCTGGGAGCCCTCGAATGATGTCCAACTGATGGCTTAGACTGGCAGTCGGACATCCTTAACGCTGTCGCAGAGGCGGGAGAGGCTTCCACCACCACTGCTGTGCTCAACAGCTGTGAGCCCAGCTTCTGGCTGAGCGGCGCTCCCCTGGTGGTCAGTGCACATCATAGCGACTGGTTGTTCTGCCGTTCACTCGATTTGCATATTAGCCGTTTATTATACAGAATATTACTAGAGTCCCAGTGCCCGACTGAAATCGTGGGAGGAGGCACCCCGCGGGGGGCTGGGACCCACAACTGCCCCGCGTAGCCCCTGCCACCGCATTGTTTTGGCTGGGGTGGAGGCGTGCTCTGAGCCGTGTGGTGGCAGCTAGGAACATGCCCCTGGCAGTATGTTGTGTCTGCTGGGGTGGGGGCAGGTGCTCCTGTGTGTTGTGTCTCCCCTCCAGCCCGGCCCCAGCCCGCGCCCCCTGGCCACTGGGGTGGGGGCGGCACGCAGTCCTCTCTTGCCCACCTGTGTGCGCAGCTCCTCCTGAGTGGCCGTGACGCAGCCTCCTCTGGAGCGGTCATGATGCTTGGCTAATTAGCATATTCCGTTTACAGATATTAGTGGCCTGGTGCACAGATTCGTGCGCATTGGAAGTAAATTAATTAGAAGAAATATTTTAATATCGCTATTTGCCCTTTCTCTATAATAGAAGTGTCTACCAAATTCACAATCGACAATGACAGATCAAAACACATGTGTGTGATTGGCACCAGCAAGAGCTTTATATGTATCATGCATGCACGAGTCAACTTAGCCTTTTATAGATATAGAATAAACTTGCTTAATTAGACCTGCTTTCTGATTTAGCTAAACCTTTTCCACTCAGTGAAGCACCCCAACTTCTCTTTCAGGTAATTGTCAGCAACACAGTAGTAAATATCAACATGAAGCAGATTATTATTGTAGATCACGCAGGGAGAACAAAGGATAAAATATTTAACTGCAGCTGTGTCTGACTATATTCTGCGCAGTGAGAAAATGTAGTCATTTTCAAGGTCCACCATTTCTTACTTCTTTCCAGTCAGGTCAAGTTTCTAAACTTTCTCTAAATCTCCGTTATCCGGCTAATGAAAAGAAAATAGGATTCTACCGAGTCTCCTATCAACCTACTCCAGGACTTCTGTGAAAATCAAATGAGATGAGACATGGGAAAATCCTTCAGACATTTGGTGAAGCTGTAAAATGTTTGCACCTGGCTGTAAAGCGAGTCGTGTTCCTGGGCTGAAGAAACTCCAAGGAGTCTAGTCACGAGAGAGAGAAAGCTGGTCATTGCTACGTGACATCATTACCCAGCACCCACAGTGAACATTTCTGGGCTGGGCTATGGGCCGTATTTTGTGCCACGGGGTCTTGGCAGTGTTGGCTGAGATTTGGTGGGCTGTTGCTCAGGGGTGGTGGTGGGGCCTGTGTTCCATTTGGGGGAAGCCGAGTGTTGCTTTGTCGGCACCAGGACCGCGGTGCCGTTTCTTTGTAAATGGCCAGTGTGCGTCACGGCAGCTCCTGCATTGAGCATCTGCCGCCCCGGTCAGTGCGTGTCATAGCAACCGGTTGGATAAACACTTAGCATTTTAGCCTTTTATATAGAGAGAGCGCCATTCTCAGTAGACATTTAGATTAACGATCGCCCCCGCCCAGCTGGATGGTTCAGTGGTTGAGTGCAGACCTATGAACCAGAAGTCATGGTTCAATTCCCAGTTGAGGCACTCTGGTTGCAGGCTCCTTCCCCAGTGGGGGTTGTGCAGGAGGCAGCCGATCAATGATTCTCTCTCATTGTTGATGTTTCTATCGCTCTCCCTCATCCCTTCCTCTCTGAAATCAATAAAATTTTTATTTATGGAAGTTTGTTTTATTTTGTTTTTAAAATATATTTTATTGATTTTTTACAGAGAGGAAGGGAGAGGGATAGAGAGTTAGAAACATCGATGAGAGAGAAGCATCGATCAACTGCCTCCTGCACGCCCCGCACTGGGGATGTGCCCGCAACCAAGGTACATGCCCTTGACCAGAATCGAACCCGGGACCCTTCAGTCCGCAGGCCGATGCTCTATCCACTGAGCCAAACCGGTAAGGGCAGTTTGTTTTGTTTTAATTCCAGCCACTGAAATATGAAAATATATATTTTTTAATTTTTCTTTTTTTGTTAATCCTCACTTGAGAATATATTTTCCATTGATTTTTAAAAATATATATTTTTACTGATTTCAGAGAGGAAGGGAGAGGGAGAGATAGAAACATCAATGATGAGAGAGATTCATTGATTGGCTGCCTCCTGCACACCCCCTACTGGGGATTGAGCCTGAAACCTGGGCATGTGCCCTTGATTAGAATCGAACCTGGGACCCTTCAGTCTGCAGGCTGATGCTCTATCCACTGAGCCAAACCTGCTAGGGCTCTGTTGATTTTTAGAGAGTGGGAGGGAGGGAGGGAGGGAGGAAAGGGGGGAGAGGGAAAGAGAAAGACTGAGAGAAACATTAATGTGACAGAGAGACACACTGATCAGTTGCCTCTTGAATTCTCCCCAATGGGGACCAGGGATGGAATCTACAACCCAGCTACATGCCTTTGAGTGAGCATGAAACCTGCAACCCTTCGGTGAGCGGGCTGACACTTTAACCACCATACCACACCCACCAAGGCAATTTCTTTTTAAAATACAGTAAAATCTGGATATAATGGACTAATTTGGGCAAGGGGATGTCCATTAAAGCCGAAAGTTATATAATAAAAATAGGTTTTCTGAATGTGTATGTTAAAAATGGACAAATTACTTTTCCCATTTTTACTTATGTAGATATGTTTAATTAAAATTATGTATGAGAAGCTTAACTTCAGAGAAAAGTTTTCTACATATATATTACAGTAATTTTAAATTTATATTGATCTAATAAATTTGCACCGTTAGCAGTTATGGAGAGTAAACAAATACACATGGCTGGGGTGTGGCTTAGCACACTAGTTAAAACTACTGCAGAAAGTCATGTTACTCGACACCAGAACCAATTACCATGAACAATGTGGTGTGACCGCGTGCTAATCATTTGCCGAACATTGTTAAGAGCGGTGACTCTTAGATTTAAATATGTAGACTATAGTTGTAGATATGTAATATTTATGTTGATAAAATCACTACAGTGTTTTTTTCAACGTATGGCCTGTTTGCTAAAATTTGTTAAAAATAATTAAATTAAGAACACAAAGTAACCTGTTAATTATAAACAAGTCTTGGTTAAAAGCATTTTAAAATTAACAGGGTGTTAATTTTCACACATGACACATGGACTGGAAATTTTGTCCATTAAATCTGAAGTCCCTTAAATCGACGGCTTACTGTATGACAAACAATGCTGCTATAAATAATCTTGTACATATCTTCTGGTACACATGAGCAAAATTAATTTCTCTATGGTAGGAGTAGAATTGCTGAGCTGTGGATTAGGAACCTGTACAATCTCACTAGATAATGCCCAATTATTTTCCACAGTGGTTTAACTAATTTTTACTTCCACCAACAATGGGTGAAAATTTAGATATTTAAAAGCAAAAGGAACCTTGCTCTCATCTAGTCCATGGGGCTTCTAGATAGTCCAAGTTTTGATTGGCTCATGATATACTGGAAGCCAACCCTAATCCTTATGGAAGTGAGCAGGCATTTGGAGACCTACTGGAATGTTAAAGGAGTTCTGCTGACATTTCAGGCCATGGCATCTTTCTTGAGGTTTTCCATGAAATATATAACCAAAGAATAAGGAGGGGAGGGTTAATAGCACTGATTAATGAAAGAACTTTGGTCTAGGATTGAGAGTTGTGTACTAGCTCTAGCTCTCCCACTAACCTGCTTTTCACTTAAAATGGGTTGAGTACCTAACATGTGTCGATCCTGACTTTACAGTGGTGAACAAAACTGGTATGGGGCCTGCAGTCTTGAAACTTAAAGTTTAATGGAAGAGAGAGGCATTAAACAAATAGAAAACTAAGCATAAAAGAAAATTAGCGGTAAAATGCTATCTAGGAAAAAATCAGGGGACTATGAGGAAACAAAGAGGAGGACCTATTTTAAATAGGTAATAAGCACTCCTCTTTGGAGGAAATAATATTTAAATTAAGATCTAAAGAACAAATGAGCTAGTCAAGGGAAGACCAACAGGTCATCACAGTAACAGCGCATGGAAAAGTGGAAAATTAACCACTGTAGCTGGGTTCCAGTGACGAAGGGAGAACCACACAAGAAGAGGTAGGTAAGGTCAACAGGTGTCTTTTACTCTAAGTCAGCAGTTCTCAACTTGTGGGTCGACAACCTGTGGGTCACGACCCCTTTGGGGGTCGAACGACCCTTTCACAGGGGTCGCCTAAGACCATCAGAAAACACATACATAATTACATATTGTTTTTGTGATTAATCACTATGCTTTAATTATGTTCAATCTGTAACAATGAAAATACATCCTGCATATCAGATATTTACATGCCGATTCATAACAGTAGCAAAATTACAGTTATAAAGTAGCAACGATAATAATGTTATGGTTGGGGGTCACCACAACATGAGGAACTGTATTAAAGGGTCGCGGCATTAGGAAGGTTGAGAACTGCTGCTCTAAGTGGAAGGCAGAAACACACAGCAGGATGGGGATGGAGGTGGGTTATCGAGCTCTGATGTAGACAGGTAGGTGTGACATGCCTATAAGACACCTAAGTGTTAGGCAGGCAGTTGGATACGTAAGTGTGGAACTCAGGAAAGAGGTCTGGGATACAGATTAAATTTCATCAGTAGATAAATAACTAGGCCAAGGAAAGGAAGGCAATCCCCTAAGAAGTGGCTATTCACTTTCTAAAATGTCTTTGGCTAAACTGTTTCATTTTCTTAGGTTTCACTTTCTAACTGTGAGCGTTGGAACTGGATGACTTAGGGAGCCCTTATAAATCTAAAGTTCTGCAAGAGGCAACTTTTATCGTGCTGGGGCTAATTTTAACCACCCTAACCCCATCCTAAAACAAAATTAAAAAAACAACAACACACCAAAACAAACAGAAAACACTGGGTAGTTTAATTTGTACTGGGAGGTATCTGAACACAAAAGTTGGGAATTTTACCCCAAGCCCTTCATTCTGCAGATGCAGAAACTGAAGTTCCTGGGGAAGCCACATGCCACAGCAGTGAGCCGGTAAGCCAGCCCCCAAACTGACAGCTATTGCTCAGTCTACCAAGGTAACGTGGGCAACTGGACAAGAAAAGGAGGGACTTAAAAGTCGTTCCCGCCCTCGCCGGTTTGGCTCACTGGATAGAGCGTGGGCCTGGGGACTGAAGAGTCCCGGGTTCGATTCCGGTCAAGGGCATGTACCTTGGTTGCGGGCACGTCCCCAGTCGGGGGTGTGCAGGAGGCAGCTGATTGATGCTTCTCTCTCATAGATGTTTCTAATTCTCTATCCCTCTCCTTTCCTCTCTGTAAAAAAAATCAATAAAATATATTAAAAAAAAAAAAAAAAAGTCGTTCCCAAAAGGAAATCTCATTCCGGGGCCGAACGGATCTGGGAAGCCACGCCCCCCCGGGGCCTGCAGGACCTACCTTGGGGGCATTGTGTCCCACAGGGACGTGAGGTCCCCTTCGGGATTTCATTGCAAAGCGCATGATTTGCCTCTTCACAAAAATGAACAGCAGCACAAACACCTGTCCAAAAGATAGGAGAGAAGTACAGAATCTTAAGACAGTGTAAAGACTAAAAGGCATGCCTTCATTTCAAATCGCGATTCAGGCTCTCCGGGGGTGTAACGGGACAGCAAGGCCATCAGAGCAGGGGTGGGTAAAAGGAAGCCGGCAGGCGGAGGCGTGGGGTGCTCTCTGTTTCAGGGTTCAGAGGGAGGGCTCTTGGCCAGGGGCGGGGCAGCACGAGTCAGTGACTTACGCCCCCAGGTACTCCCGGAATAGGGGTCAAAACCCAGAGAAAGTGCAGGTGAGTGGGTGCAGACTGCGGACAAGGAACTGCTCACCGGGAGGGGCTCTACCAGGTCACACGCAACAGCAGGAATAGGGTCGGGAAATCTCACCAGGCTCCCGTAGGCCATCACCAGCACGACATTCACCCCCGACAGCCAGTTGCTGCTGGACGCCATGGCCTCCCCACCCCGCGCAGAACTGCTCCGGTTTACCCCGCTGCCCTGCCTCGTCAGCCCGGGCTCCTCCGAGGCAACGGCGCCTGGGTTCTCTGAAACCCCCCGGCCATTTCCTTACGCGGAAAGACCAAGGATGACCCGGCCAGAAAACATGGCGGACGGGGGAGGCGGGGAAAGAAGAACGACACCTTCCCGCTTCCCCCAACACGTGACTCAGGCGCGCAAAGGCAGCCGGGAGCGGTGGAAGCGGAGACGCGGAACTACGCCAGTAAGAGGAAGCGAAGGCCACCTGTGCATCACGTGGAGGGGGCGTGGCCTCCGTGGAGGAGGCGGGGGAGCGGTGTCTCGTGGCGCGGCGACACGCGCACGCCGGCGTGCGCGTCCCTTTTGCGTCACGTGCTGGGGGACGCAGGAAGGCAAGTGGGAGGGGCAAGGCGCGAGCGCGAGCGCGAGAGGGAAAAGGAGGGATGGGGGCGGGGAGGAGGGAACATTATATCACGTGACAGGGGCGGCGCGGCCCGGGGGTGTCAGTGTGGAGGAGACTGAGGTAAAGTTGGGAGCGCAGCGGCGTTGGCGGCGGCGGCGGCGGCAGCGGCAGCGCGGCGGGGCCGGGTATTGTCCGCGGCCCCTTTAAATCCGCGATCCCCCTTTTATCCTCCTCCTTTCTCTCCTACCCCCGCCGTGTTCCCCTCCCTTGGTAGGCCCCCCCCCGCACCGTGTGTTCCCCCACTGTACACCCCCTCCCCCCAAGTCGTGAGAGCCCTGGCTACCCCCCCGAGTCGGCCGCCGGAGGTTTTGTTTATGGTTGGGTTCGCGGCCTAGTGGGCCTCACCAGAGCCGGGGCCTCGATTTGGGAGCGTGGCCGGGGCGGGGCTTGGGGCAGCCGGAGGGGGGGGGGCATGCGGCTAGAGCCTGAGGTGGGGGAGAGCGAGAAAGAGCGCGAGCGAGCGAGCGAGACCTGGGCCCCGCCCGAGGTACGGCCCTCGCTGCCCCTGCCGGTGCCTGTGAAGACGAGGGGGCCTCCTCCCTTTCCGACCCACTGTGGGCCTCTTCTGATCCGGATCCGGCCTGGTTTGGGGGTGGCGGAGGGAAGGGAGGGCGCCGGGGTGGAGCTGTCCCGGACTCGCTCCTGTGGTCCTCAGTTCGGAGTGCGGGGGGTTGGATGGTTCCGGGTGGGAGGGAAGGAGGCGACGGGGCGCTGCGGAGCGGGGCGAGCCTTTCATCCTGAACGCGTGGGCTTGCGTCCCCGCTCCGTTCCCAGCTTCTTTGTCAGCTCTTCCTGTGCCCTTCCTCCTTCCTCACCGCCCCAGCTCCTGGGATCTATGTCTCCTTTGCTGCCGTCTCTAGCTTTCTGTTGTCCATACTGGAGTTTGGTGTACCCCCCCCGCCCCAGCCCCCGACATGATGATGTTATTTGTGGGAACTGGACGTGGAGGCCCCCATCGGGGTGCCTTCCGCCAAAGGGACGTCACTAGAGCACCGGGGTGCCCGCTGTTCTCATAATGGGACCGTAACGAGACGTTTCCCCAGCCCCTTCCCCCGACGGGCAGCCCCTACGTTGGCTCTGCGAGCTGATGTCACAAACAGGAGACTGCTCCTTTGCCACCGTTCTTGAAAGGTGGCCACCTCCGGTGTAGGATGTTGTGGAAAGAAAAACAACACAGGAATAGGTGTTTCTCTTGTTCTTGTCGCGCTGCCTTGGACTGTCCCTGGCTATTCGGTGGAGAAGTGCTTTCGGTGTTTCCCCGTCCCCCTCCCACCGCCCATGTCTTGCCTGGGGGTGTCTGATGGGATGGAACTCGAGGGGAGGGGACGAGGGCCGGTGACCACCAGCGTCCATTGAGCACTGGACCGTCTTGGCCGAGTAAGGGTTGACCAGCCTGCTTTGAGACCCCACACCATTGTCTTTAAAGATTAGATTACGCCAGTGATTATTTCCGTTATGAACAGGAAGTGTTTCTGGCATGTAAACTAATGATGAAAGGCTTTACAGTGTACCGTTTGCTCTTTATTTTTAAAGCCCCGTCCTTATTAAACATGTCCTAGCTGGGCAGGACTATTTTCAGACGTTCGATTGCAGTTCATGGGAAGGAGAGGAAGGGGTCAGTACCACAAAGCATCTAGGGGAGTTAGTTACTTTGTAAGAAGTGGGAAGCCTTACCGGCCCCTGTCCAGCTTCAGGGTCCCGGAATTGTTTCTCAAACTAGATTGTGAGCTCCTTGAGGGCAGCAACCGAGTCATATTGCTTTTGTATTTTCTCAAGCACTGGACACAGTAGATACTCAATAAATACTTGTTATTTATTTTTTTCTGTAAAATTTCTCTGGCTATTTTTTTAAGTAGCTGGTTTTCAAAAAAATGGTCAAGGGCACTCCTGTGTTGAAACCTGTATTTGTTCCCACACTAGTCCCTTGGTCTCCAATACTTCTCACCTATTTCCCTTAAACTGTTTTATTTTTTAAGAAGGAGTATTTAACAAGATTGCTCACCTTCACTGTGATAACTCTGGGTATGTGTCTGCTTGCTACTGAAAGGCTACTAATTCTGTGACCTCTAGTGCTCCATCCCAGATCGCTTACCTGTTGCTCAGTGTTGTTATTACCTAGGTGGTAAAATTTTCTTAGTCACACTTTTTAAAACACTTGTAATAGAAAAATAGAAATCAATAGCAAGAGTGATCAGGAGGATTTCCCCCCGCCCCCACCCTTTCCTGAATGATTATGTGGCTTCCAATATGACTTTTAATGTATTTACAACAATTGGTACAGTATGTACAGTTGTCCACATAGCTAGCTAGTCATGCAATCCATAGCTGTAGTATAAATCATGCTCACAAATTGAAATCACATGTGGAGTAGAAAGCAGTCAAAGTTGTAAGCTACAGGAATGGCTATCCCCATATTAGAAACTACATCTTAGAGCCAGTTATTAAGCATAACGGTTTCCTTCTAATTTTAATCCCCCCCTCCCACTTTTAGTTGAATCTAGGGGTACTTGGTTAAACAACAGATTTTTGTTGTTTGTTTTTGTAAATTAAGTATTGAAACTTGATTATAATGCCAGCCTGGGAAACTGTACTACTGTGTAGTAAATAATCCCTTACTGAGCCAGAAATATTTATAGGTCTTTGTGCACATGTGTGTGAGGGGAGAGGTAGTGGTTAAAAATTAGTCCCTTACAACTCTTTCTTAGTGATAGAGGATGTAGAATTCTTAATTCTTAATGACTGCATCACAAAACAGAGACCTATCCAACCTGTTACCGAACTTGGTGAAAAATTTATCCATAAGGAAGTCAACTTTTTTTGTGAACCAAGAAACAGGTGACATTCACTTTCCTAATAGTTATTCCTTGCATATTTCTTTAGGAGCCCACTCTAGTTCTACCTCAAATCCAGCAATGTCTTCTGAGCAGTCTAGAATTAACCAGTTAATAAATAAGTAAATGAGCATAAAAGCATAAACGTTTACTCCTTGGAAGGGAATAAAACAATGCGGAATAACCTTATCTTGAGCACTCCATCGTGTGATGAATGTTTTCTTTGTTTACTAAGTCATCTTGCCCTGCAATAATGTCTCAAGTTTAAAATGATTTCCCAGAAGCCCTTTCTTCCAAATAAAACTTTGTGCTGCTAGATGATTTGGGTTTGGGATTCTCTGTATATCAAGGTGAGTGGTGGGGAGTAATTTTAATTCTGGTTTCTTGAACTGTGGATTAGGAGATCAACAGAAGCAGCTGCAAAAGCAATGTGTTGGAATTATCCAGGGAACTGAGGTTCTGGGCAAAGTCACTGGGGCTCTTATATGCCTTGTGGAAAGTATGGAAGCCCTACAGCATGCCGAGAGATAGAAACTTAAGGGAGAAAGAAGCTAGACTTGAGTTTGTGCTTTTTTAAATGATGGAGGTCACATGCAACTCAAAGGGTTGTAAGGCAGGTAAGCCTGTTTTCATAGGTGAATTGAGTACAGACTAATCCTCTTCCTGGAAGACTTGTTTCCAGTCTTTATCTTTCCTTTATGTCAAAGGGACTTGAGATATTTTTGTCTACTACTAAGATAGCAAAACTTCACAAAACCTGCTTATAGGGGACGAGTAACCAAACTGTGTGCATAACTTAAAAAACCCACATTATTTAACAGATGCTCTATACATTTCTTATACAAAAATGGATTAACATCCATAGTTTCATAGGGAATTTGTCAAACTAAATTTCTCTGAACAGGTGAATCCTCTTGGTTTATTTCTTTGAAGAACTGAAAGTGTTTAGTGAAGATGCTGATGAGAGGTTAAAAGCCCTCATTTTGCCTGTATTTAATATCTAAACTTATTTTTTTAATCTTTCAGTATTCTACCTTGTAAATACTGTTATTTGTATATACTGTAAATGATGACGTCGGTGGGCACGAACCGAGCCCGGGGAAACTGGGAACAACCTCAAAACCAAAACCAGACACAGCACAAGCAACGGCCACAGGTAAACAATCCAAGTGTTATGGATCCATGGGTAGGTTTGCTGATTGATTCTAGTTTCTATCTAATGCAGCATCATTCTATACTTTGGATTCTTTTTCTTCTTAAAAAAATATATATTTTATTGATATTTTACAGAGAGGAAGGGAGAGGGATAGAGAGTTAGAAACATCGATGAGAGAGAAACATTGATCAGCTGCCTCCTGCACACCCTCCACTAGGGATGTGCCTGCAACCCAGGTACATGCCCTTGACCGGAATCGAAACTGGGATCTTTCAGTCCGCAGGCCAATGCTCTATGCACTGAGCCAAACTGGTTAAGGCTATAGTTTGGATTCTTGATTTGGGTTCTTCATTCTTATTTTCAAGTCCTTCTTTTTATTTTCTTAAAGTATGTTTTAATGATTTCAGAGAGGAAGGGAGAGGGAAAGAGAGATAGAAATATCAATGATGAGAGAGAATCATTGATCAGCTGCTTCCTGCATGCTCCCTACTGGGAATCGAGCCCACAACCTGGGCATATGCCCTTGACCAGAATCGAACCTGGGACTTTTCAGTCCTCAGGACAACACTGTATCCACTGAGCCAAACCGGCTAGGGCATGTCCTTGTCTCTTTTTACTTGGAGCCTTATAACTATTAATGTCATACTGTGATGTAGTGCTCTTTTTGTTCTTTAATACTGAACTATGAGGCTTGGAAAGAATGGCTCTTGTGCTTTGTATTTCTAAAGTAGCAATACATGTTGTAGCAGTAGCCAGCTTGCCATCTTTCTAGCCCACCTTTATCTTGCCACTTTTTGCCTTTCTTTTGTTCTTCTTTTTCCTAACGGATCTGTTATCTTCCTCTTTGGTTTTACTGAGGCCTAATCTGCTATTTCCTTTTCCATGAGGCGTTAACATCTTTGCTATTTTCCTTCAAAATTAACAAATGAGACACCCTAGAGCAGTGGTGGGCAAACTCATTTAGTCAACAGAGCCAAATATCAACAGTACGACGATTGAAATTTCTTTTGACAAATTTTTTAAACTTAAACTATATAGGTAGGTACATTGTTATTAACTTAATTAGGGTACTCCTAAGGCTTAGGAAGAGCCACACTCAAGGGGCCAAAGAGCCGCATGTGGCTCGAGAGCCGCAGTTTGCCGACCATGGACCTAGAGCAGTGATTCTCAACATTGGCTGCACATTAGAATCATCTGGGAATCTTTTTAAAATCCTGATTTCTGGGCCTCATCCTCCGGAAATTCTGTTTCATTGTTACTAATGTGGCCCCACCTCATAACAAAGAAACAGAATTTCCAGAGGATGAGGCCCCAGAAACCTGGATTTTAAAAAGATTCCCAGGTGATTCTAATGTGCAGCCAAGGTTGAGAACCACTGCCCTAGAGTATTGTAGTCCTCCTGGGTACTAAAGTTTATGGGTTTTTGTTTTTTAAAGTTTGATTTAGGTATGATCTGTTTTCTATAACCAGTTTGGTGTTGGTTGGTATGTAATGTGAATAAATTAATTTCCCATTTGGTTATGGTCATATAAATTGAATATGTAAGACTAGAACTTTCCTCTTACTCTTTTTTTTTTTCCTTCCAAGTGAATTTCTAGCAGAATTTTAGCACTTAAGTTTTGAGTTAGTGTCTCAATTGGGACAATAAAATTTGTATTATCTTGTAAACATACACGGGACCCTGAGAAGATATGCTGAATCTACCTTTAGGCTAACCCTTATGTCAGCCCTAAGAATAGGAGGGTGGCATTGGTTATTGCAGAAATAGGAAAAGGGTTTGTTTACACATGACTTTGCAAATATATTAATGTGAATTAAGGTGCAGAAGTTTCAGAGTGGTGCTGTGATCCCAATATGAAAACCTTGTTAATGGTGAACATGGGTGAAAAAGCCTCCTGCTTTTTTTAGGTATTGTAGAGTGAAATAGTACCAGCTTTACTCTTTGTTTTCTGTCATTGTGCTGACTTAAGTATCTCAAATGCTGTTAGTGTTTTGTTGTTGTTGTTGTTTTAGAGGGAGCAAGAAACATCCATCAGCTGCCTCCTGCATGTGCCCTGACTGGGAATCGAACCCCCCACCTTTTGGTGCACGGGCTGATGCTCCAACCAACTGAGCCACACTGGCCAGGGCAGTTAGGATTTTATTACTTGGTCATTTGTAACAAGAAGGAAACGTGTGGGAAATACAATGGATATTGACTACATAAGTCCTTCTTATTTCTCTAAACCAGGGGTGGGGACCATCTGCCCCTCAGGCTATAAGGCCCTCGAAATCATTCAGTCTGGCCCTGCCAAGGCATTAGGGGTGAGTTAATTAAATGTTTGACCAAATATAGCAGGCTGATTTTTAAGTTGATACTTTTGTATGGCCTGTGAATGATGTTATAAATATCCAAATGGCCCTTGGCAGAGGAAAGGTCCCCCACCCTGCTCTAAACTGTTGTCTGTCAATCATGCTCGGTTTTTTTTTTTTTTTTTTTACTATTTATTTCAATTCTTAGGCCACTGCGGAACAAATTCGACTTGCACAGATGATTTCAGACCATAATGATGCTGACTTTGAGGAAAAGGTGAAACAAGTGAGTGGATTGCTAATTTGCTGTAAACTATGGGGGAAAAAACATCTGGATTAATGCATAGATGCCTACCAGGGTACTTTGTGTTATAGGTATTAAAAGAGTAATGACCTGAAATATGATAGGTTAAGCCAGTAAATAAGTGCTTTTATTGTCTGATTTACTGACCCTTTGGACAGATACCTTGTTCAGAGGTTTTGTCTTAATTTCAACCTCTTTAATGACTGACTTTGTTGATGCCCTTCTATAGCAACATTGAGCAATTGTGGCATCTAGGAAGTGTGGAAGTTCATGTTATGCCGAAGTCTGTGTGTTTCTGAGTTTGATTATTAGATGTTTTATTGTTTGATTGCTTTTGTATGTAAGTCCTTTAATCCCATTTTTGGTCACTGGTATTTTTTGCTTTGGGGATTAGAACACCAAAATTCTGCTTTGTTTTTTTAAGCCTGGTTTTTTTCAAACTCAGCTGGTGTTTTCTCTTCTTTTTTTTTTTTATATATATATATATTTTATTGATTTTTTACAGAGAGGAAGGGAGAGAGATAGAGAGTTGGAAACATCGATGAGAGAGAAACATCGATCAGCTGCCTCCTGCACATCTCCTACTGGGGATGTGCCCGCAACCCAGGTACATGCCCTTGACCAGAATCGAACCCGGGACCTTTCAATCCGCAGGCCGTCGCTCTATCCACTGAGCCAAACCGGTTTTGGCATTCTCTTCTTCACCTAGGTTTTGTTGGGGAGTACAAACTTGTTCATGATCACTGCTGATCTTTCTTTTTCAGTTGATTGATATCACAGGCAAGAACCAGGATGAATGTGTCATTGCTTTGCATGACTGCAATGGAGATGTCAACAGAGCCATCAATGTACTGCTGGAAGGAAACCCAGATACGGTATGGTGCTGAGAAAGTGCTCCAGAAAGTGGGTCCCTGGCTGAGATGCTAGTAATATTCCAAAAATAGCAAATGGGGTAACTCAGTTAAAACCGAGTACCTTATTCTTCATATAGAACTGGGAACTACTATGAAGATTGTTTGCTGCAGGTTGCAGATACTTAAAATTAATGTACAATAAACAGGAGAAAACATAAAATCAAGTTCTTCTAATTGGCCTGGAATAAATTATTCACTCTAGGCTAGTGATTGTTTTCAGGATTGGATTAGTATGAATTAGAGATGCTATTTCATAGCTTTAGCTGATAATATGGAAGACTTCTGTTCACCTGTTTTACTGTCATTGAACAAAATCACAAACTACTGGATTCTGACTTCAGCACATTCCCATCAATATCAGCTTTGCGTTTTTCCAATACCTTTTCATCATGTGAACTTATTTCTGTTGAGGTAGCAGATAACAAAATTTTACAGCCTCTTGACCATCCCTAGAGAGGATAAGGGAATATCTTGGAGGGTCTCTTGTTCTAGAATTTAGAATTGCTTTTACTTCTTCCTCTACTTCCCACTCAGTGAGAATCCTGTGTTTTTATGCTTGTCTTATCATTGTACCAAATTATAAGTCCCTTAACAACAGAGATTCTATTCTGCCTTAATAATTTGGGATGTTTCTGTAGTGCTTAATAGAGGACTTCATTTTTATTTTTGTTTAATGAGCACTGTATCATTTTGAAGTCTTTTTCATTTACTTGGTCTTACACTGGGGACTTTGGGTTGGGATAGAGAACCAGAGTTCATCCTTTGAGTAATCAACTGATGTTACAGTGTCACTTTAGTTGCATGTTGGAGGTTTCTCAGTTTTCTTTAGACAATGGGAAATCATAGTGGAAAACTTTCTTTAATCATTGAATTTAAATTTGTGAATTTTTCTCTTTAAAGTGTGGTTCCAGGTTTGATTTTACATTATTGACTTTATTTGAAAATTATTGCCTGGGCAGTTATATAACTGTGCCTTTGATTAATTTTGAGTTTACTCTAGAATAGGTGTCCCAAGATATTTTTGAAGGGGAAGAGGTAGGGCTGACTACTCATGCTTTTTAAAAGTCTAATTTTGCACAAGTCACATTTTCTTTCACCTTCCAGCATCTTCTGTCTAGTGCTTCAAGTTTGAACTTCCACAGTATCAAAAAAGAGAAGTAAACTGGAGCCCTGGCCAGTGTTACTCAAAGGTTAGCGCGTTGGCCTAGTCACAGAAGGCTTCGATTTCTGGTCAAGGGCATGTGCAGGAAGCAACCAATCGATGTGTCTCGCTCACATCCATGTTTCTCTTTCTCTCTTCCCCTTTCCCTCCCTCCACCCTTCCTCCCTTCTTCCCACTCTTTCTAAAATTCAGTGGGAAATATCCTCAGGTGAGGATTAAAAAAAAGTTAATGAGAATGTGGGCTTATGCTACAAATAAACCAGCTGCTAGTGAAATCAATGGGAGCAAAGTCAGCTGCCAAGGATGTTGGATGTATTTGGGTGGATGCGATCATTTCAGAAAACTGGCAGTATCTTTGGGAAGACCATAGTAATTCTCTTTCCTTATAGAAGTTATCTGGTGCCAGCAGCTAAAGTATACCATAGAGGAAGAAGACAACAGGTTTCTGAAACTTGCTAGGTTTTAAGACAGACTAGCAAAAACTCTAAAAGCTAGCTGTTTTGAGTCTGGTTTTCATTGTTTCCAATGCAGATTTAGCTAGAGGGTTATGCTAACATAGGAATTGAAGCCTCTGTAAGCAGAAAGTAACCCACCAGTTGTAATGTGAAATCAACTTGGGTTGGAAGAGTGGGCAGTGAGGAGCTGCCAAGTCCTTGCTGGATACTTAATATGTATATTTTTAATTATTACTTTCGTAAACTATTTATTGTAGACTTTAGAATATGTAGATATGTTTTTACCATACTTTTAAATTGATGTTTTTGAACTTAAGAACTTTTAAAATTTTGGTAAAATATACTTAAAATTTACTGTTTTAACCATTTTAAAGTGTATAATTTAGGCATTAAGTACATTGACAAAGTTGTATAATCATTACTATTTATTTTCAGGAGTTTTTCATTTCTCAAACTGAATTGAAAATGGATTTTCTGTATTCATTAAATAGTAACTCCTTATTTCTCCCTCCCATCAACTCCTAGTAACCTATTTTCAGTTTCTGTTTCTGAATTTGCCTATTCTAGTGGCATCATATAATATACTTGTCCTTTTGTTGTCCTTTTGTTGTTATTTCACCTAGCATAATGTTTTCAAGATTTATATTGTGGCATGTATCAGAATTCCATTTTTTTAAGGCTTGATAATCCAGAATATGTATATGTTATCGTTTTGTTTGCCCGTTTATCCATTGATGGGTATTTGGGATTATTTGGAAGTAATTGTAGATATCATAATATTTTATTCCCTAGATATTTTAGCATGCTTCCCTTAAAGAAAGATGATTTTTGTTGTTGTTGTTAATCCTCACCCAAGGGTATTTTTTCATTGATTTTTAGAGAGAGTGAAAGGAGGAGAGAGAGAGAGAAAAATATTGATGTGAGAGAGACACACTGATTGGTTGCCTCCTGCACATACCCCAGGTACGTGCCCTTGACCCGGAATTGAACCCATAATCCTTTGGTGCACAGGCTGATGCTCTATTCACTGAACCACACCGGCCAGAGTGAAGGATGATCTTTTATACCAGCGGTCGCCAACCTTTCGGACCTCACGGACCACCAGTGGTCCGAGGATCATTGGTTGGCAACTGCTGCTCCAAAGGTTTCCTTAAACCAGCGGTCACCAACCTTTCAGACCTCACGGACCACTGGTTGGCGACCACTGTTTTATACGACCACAATATTATTGTCAATCCTGAGAATATTAATAGTAACTTTACATTATACCTGGTTTATATTCTTTTTTTTTTTTTACCATCCTCACCCAAGGATATGTTTATTGCTTTTAGAAAGAGAGGAGTGGTGGTGGGGGGAGAGAAACATTGATCAGTTGCTTCTTGTGTGCACCTGGACTGTGGATTGAACCCACAACCTTTTGGTGTACGGGACAACACTCCAACCAACAGAGCCACCTGGCCAGGGCCTGGTTCATATTCTTGAAAGCTATTCAATATTAGATAGCTATTGCTGACAGCCAGGGTCATTGTTATTTGAGTTAGGTGGTAACTAGGATAGTAAAGATTGGTAATTTGGGTGCTTGTCCTGGAATTTTTATTTTATATATATTTTCTGAAAAAATATGTGTAAATCAAGATATGTGTATGTTTAAAACTTTAAATTTATAAAATTCATTTTCTTAAGGAATGAGTATTTTATAAGAATGTTTAGCTTATTTTTCTTACCACAAATTTTCTTTCTGGAATGAATTATAGAATATTCTCTTTTGGGGAAAGCTGAATTGGACTCTATAAGTTTAGGAAGTATAGGGGAGAACACAGTGCATTAAAACCTGGAACGGAAGGCTTCCTATAGTCAGCATGTCTTGGGGCCAGGGCGGTGCCTTCCTGGCTGCTATTTGGTCTTTTAAGAAAAGGAAGTTGGGATGTTGTGTGGGGAAGTAGGTGCTGTTGTTTTCCTCCTAAATTTTGGATTGCTTGGTTAGAGCATATGCCCAAGAGTTGAATGCTGGTAACTCATTCTGAATTCAAAGTTAACTTAGAAACTTTCCATTTTCTTTGTTTGCTTTCTTTGACATGCATGAGATTATAAAAAATTAGGAATCACTGAATCCACAGGAAATTAGTTTTTTCAGCTAAGGAAACACACTTGAAAGCTAGGGACCAGGAACTAAGTCTTTTGACTAATATGCCAAGTGACTAAACTGGATAATGATCTTGGTGATCCTTTTGGAAGTGACCTCTGCAGTCCGTTAGCACCTCCCCTAAAAAAGAACTTCAGTTGTGCAGTGTTAGGTGTCGAGTTTGTTTTGAGATTCTTTCTGTACCCTCCATTTAAATAGAAGTAAATTAGTTAGAGGTATCTTAGACTTGGATGCTGAGAGGAGAATGGTTAACAGTTGTCCCAGCTTTTTTCTTTTTTAAAAATACATTTTTATTGATTTTAGAAGGAGGAAGGGAAAGGGAGAGAGAGAATGATCGATTGGATGCCTCCTGCAAACCCTGCATTGAGGATTTTGCCCACAACCTGGGTATGTGTCCTGACTGGGAATTTAACTGCAATCTCCTGGTTCATAGATAGATGCTCCGCCACTGAGACACAGCAGCAGGGCTGTTCCAGCTTCTATCTCTGGTTTCCTGGTAGCAATCCATTTGATTAGCTATGAATGCTCTGCCCTTTAGCATTCCTGGGAGATGGTCGGAAAGAAGAAAGGAGTCTCAGGACAGAAGGATGGTGGCCAAACGGAATCCAATGAGGAAGGCAAAGAAAATCGAGACCGGGACAGAGACTATAGTCGGCGACGTGGTGGGCCACCAAGACGGGGAAGAGGCGCCAGCCGTGGACGAGAGTGTATGCATGGGGCTTTAACAAAACCAGCTGTGGGTCAGTAATGTCCAGATTCAGGGTTGTCAAGGCCCTGCTAGGCCGGACCTAGTAACCATTATATCACCTTTTTAAAAATTTTCTTGCCATTATCTCTTCGGAGACCCTGGTGTCTCTTAACAGTAGCCTTTCTAGCAGCAACCGCCAGTTTGGCATTAAGTTATCCTGTAACTATTTGTAAAGTTTGACTTACAGTTCTCTGTTGTGGTTCATCACCATTCCCCTAGTAACCATCATGTTCCATCCTTCCAGCTCATTTTTTCTCTCGTTTTGGTCTTCCACCAGTGTATATACATACCATTTATATATTTACTTACATACCATTTATGTATATTCTGTTGATTCTGCTCTGGCCATCTTGTTTTGTTTTTCCCAGTTCGGGGTCAGGAAAATGGATTAGATGGCACCAAGAGTGGAGGGCCTTCTGGAAGAGGCACAGAGAGAGGCAGAAGAGGTCGTGGACGAGGCAGAGGTGATCATTACGGGGTGGGGAGGGCTGGACATTGGGGGACTCTTACTAGTTTTGTAGAGGTGTGCATTATTTCAAAACAAATTCACATAGAGTCTAGTTACCTTCATAATTGAGATGTCATGCAAATTTTGGAGGTTGCTAAGTGGGCAATGAGAAGATGGATGTCATTTCCTCTAGTTTTATTGTTGATATTATTGTATTTGTTGGAGGACCCAGCAGTATGATCAGCAAAGGAACAGTCTGTCAATAGTAATGATTATCCCACTGCTTTATATGAACTGATGCACTACAGAGTAAGAAAAAGCACATCTGATAATATTAACCACTTAATATTCTGAGTTGCCTCAGTTGGCAAATTAGTTTTGTTTAATTTCTACAACATTTCTGTCTTTTTCTCTTTCCTTAGGTGGTTCTGGTAGGCGGGGAGGAAGGTTTTCTGCTCAAGGAATGGGGTAAGTTTCCTTGATCCAATGTCAAAGTCTTTAGTGTGGCTAATAACCTGATGTCCTGTGTATAATAGTAGACAACCTTAACCAAAATGTAATAAAAAAGATGTCTAGACCAGTGGTCGGCAAACTGCGGCTCGCGAGCCATATGCAGCTCTTTGGCCCCTTGAGTGTAGCCACGAAGTTTCAATCACACTGTCCGTGCGCACCCGCACGTGGTATTTTGTGGAAGAGCCACACTCAAGGGGCCGCAGTTTGCCGACCACTGGTCTAGACTATTTAATCAGAAAGGTGTGTACTTAGGACTTACTTTTATTTTTGCTTTAAAATTTATTTTTATTGATTTCAGAGAGGAAGGAGGAGAGAGGGGGAGAGAGAGAGACATCAGTGATGAGAGAGAATCATCGATCGGCTGCCTCTTGCATGCCCCTTACTGGGGATGGAGCCCGCAGCCCAGGCATGTGCCCCTGACTGGAATCGAACCGGGGATCCTTCAGCTCATAGGCCAACGCTCTATCCACTGAGCAAATCAGCCAGGACAGGGCTTATTTTTTAAGGAAAAGCTTTTACCACCTGGATCATTATTTCTGTTTCACAGCTTAATTTGAATGCATATACCTACTATCTTCCCACAATCTTCATGTGAATTTTATTACAATTATTGGTGTCCTAACCCAAAATAGATAGTAGATATAAATTGAGATTATGCCATGAAATTTTAAGTAGGCTGATAGGTGAGGAAAAATTGACAGCATAGATTATAGAAAGGGGCCATGATTGATTTGTACTAAGAAAGGGACATTGAACATTCTGATTGCCCTTCTCTTTGAGTTAATTTTTTCTTGGTACTGCTTAGGTGTCAGAGATTCTTTTAAGCTTTTTTGTTGTTGTTCACCCCACCCCACCCCCCAGAACCTTTAACCCAGCTGATTATGCAGAACCAGCCAATACTGATGATAACTATGGCAATAATAGCGGCAGTACGTGGAACAACACTGGCCACTTCGAGCCAGATGATGGGACGAGTGAGTGACTGTTTTATTCGTTTCTTGTCTCTGGGAACCTAAGGAAATAATTGTTTTGAGGTTATAATTATGTAAAGTGGAGGAATAGTTTTTGGGTGCAGAGATAGGGGGAGAAAGGGAGAAAATCACAAATGAATTACTGTGTGTTCTCTTTACTTTGTGTCTGTATGCACATTATACAAACTTTCACCTGATCTTCATCAATATTTTATGAAACAGACATTTATCATCACCTTCCAGACGACGAAATTAGATTGAAAGAGGAGTGAAGAAATTTGCTAGTATTTGAACTCAGAATTATTTGATTCTCCAAGCCCATGCTCTTTGCATTATGCCATATAGGTGCCATTAGCTCCAATTGTTATTTCCTAGTACTTTTGTTAGGGTAGCTAGCATTGCCTTGTGAAAAGATATCCAGAATTAATTAATCAAGCCACTACTTGTAGAGATGAAGAGGTTCCAGAATCAAAGCCCACTGTCAGTTTGTTTTCTCGTACGGAGGTAGGAGTATCTTTTTTCCTTTCAGTTTTGAGAAATCTCAATATCTGGGCATAAAGGAAATCTTGAGACTTTTTTTGCTCTCTTTGTTGGACAGTGTTCTGGGTGTGGTAGAGTTTTATAGGATTTTAATATGATTTTTTTTTCTTTTGTTAGCTGACTTTGGTGCTTCTATCTGGGTAGGGTGTATATATTTAAGGATATGTTAGGCTTGTGGGCTACACCAAGATATATTTGAGAGTACGATACTTTTACTGCTTTAAATAAGCGCAGTCGCTGGGCTCCAGAGTACTTCTTATGACATCAGCTCCTGTGTTCCTCTTCTAGAGGGGTATGAGTTAATAGTAAAGAAATAGGCTTTTTGACTTCTTATCCATTAAACGTTCCTTGCCCCTTTTTATTTTCAATTTTTTTATTTTATTGATTGATTTTAGAGGAAAAACACATTTGTTGTTCCATTTATTTATGCATTCATTGGTTGATTCTTATATGTGCCCTGATGGGGGATTGAACCCCCAACCTTGGAGTACTGAGATGATGCTCTAACCAACTGAGCTACCCGGCCAAGGCTCTATGCCTTGCCCCTGTTTATTTAAATATATTTTTATTGATTTCAGAAAGGAAGGGAGAGGGAGAGAGATATAAACATCAATGAGAGAGAATCATTGATCAGCTACCTCCTGCACACCCCACACTGCAACCTAGGCATATGCCCTGACTGGGAATCGAACTGTGACCTCCTGGATCATAGGTCAGTGCTCAACCACTAAGCCATGCTGGCTGGGTAACATTGCCCCTTTTTAAAGATCAATGATCTTTATCATTGTAGGGTCTTTGGCACAGCTTCTCATCTACTGTCCATAAGATGTTAGATATACCTCGGGTCCTGAATGTTCCTTGCTTTTTGTTTACCAAGTTGTGTTATAAATTAATTTGGAATACAGCTTTTTAATTGATGGAGACTAATGTTGAGTTATTGGAAGAATAGACATCTTTGAATTCCCTTGACCATTTGGCTATGAAATGTCCTTTTCTGTTTTAACTTTCTGTACTTTGGAGGCATTAGAACTGCTCTTCATTCATCTCTTAATGGCTGGTAACAGTCTGAATAACAAAAGTTACTGTTTTTGAGCTCTAAAGTGTTCTTGGGTATTTGGCTTTTTATCATTGGCAAAAAAGATGATAGAAGTTAAGAGATTTTATTTTCAGTTGTGGATAAAAAATCAGGCATGGAGTCCCAGTCCTGGATTGCTAACTTTTGCTGTTCTCAACAAGGTTCTGGTTGGAAAAACTGGAGAAGGTTGAAGAAGTTTATGTTTATTTCTAATGAGTGGGAAAATAGCAGATTTGAGAGGCTAGAATCCGAAATCTGTTGTTTGTGTCAGAATGAAAAATTATGTGATGCTGCTGTCATGTTAGTATGAAAAGTATTGGGTATAGCTTCATGCATTCTCATTATTGTTAATTTCATTACAAACTCACCTTCATGCATGATCTCTTTTTGTGTTTTTATGGTAGCACACTCAAATTCCTTTTTTAATTTAAAAAGAAATTTAAACCTACCCTTAAAATATCCACAGGTACTCTGGGAATTGTGTTTTTGGGGCAAATGTTCTCATTCACAAGCAAAATTTCACTGGTTGTTTTTTCTTTTTTGTTTCAGGACTTGATTTCATTGGGGTTGAGGGGTCAAATTATCCCCGAAAATTTGAGACTGCTCCTGGTATGATACATCCAGGCGCCTAACTGCCCCGGATATTTTATAGATTTTTATGAACTGAAATATCTGTGGATATGTCATTTTTCTGTCTTCCTGCTTTTTCTCTTTCTGCCTTTTTCTGCCATATTTTAAGCTCATTTTTGCTTCTTGAAAATTTGGTTCATTTAATGACTATTTAACATTTACATTGACTGTGCTTTCTTTTGATGGAATGGAAACCCTAATCTGTTGTTCAGAGCATTTTCATTCTTTCTGTTCCTTAATGCTTCTTCAGTATAGTCCTCTTCCTCAGTCATTTTTATACATTCTTTATAAGAAAATATCAATGAGGAATCTACATTCTTTTCTGTCCTAGCTGTAGTTGCCAGAGTGCAAAAAATAAAATCCTTTCATTGAGAGATTATCTCTCAGTAGTAGATAACTTCTCAGGTCATTTCTAACTCTAGGATTGTGTGTATGCATTAACCCAGATCTTGGGGGGAGAGGGGGAGGCTCATTTAGCCATGGTGGGATGGATGTCAATGGGTAGGAAGAGTGGTATCACCAGAGAGGGAGAGGAAAATGTGGTTTATAATTTGTCTAAACTGAGATTGGACTGTAGTCTGATTCGGAGAACATTGTCATTAGTAAGTGGTTTGGAATTTCCCTGGTGCAATTTTAACTATTGTCCTAGGACAGGCATTGAACATATTTTTCTCTAGGAAATAGGATTTTTCATTATTAAATGTATTAAAGAATTTCAGATGGGTTTTATAGCTGCTATAATATTTCTCTTCAGTGACAATGGAATATCTGAATACCAGACTTTAATTTTTCTAAGACGCTTTCTCCATTTGGATATAAATCTTTAAATTATTCAATATATCAATATATACTATTGTTCTAGAAAAGAAAATAAAGAGTGTTCTTGTCCCTTCTACAGATACGTTTTTATTTCTTACTGTAGCCCTTTGGTCAAAGGGAAGGATACTGGTTCTCATTGAAACTTTCACCCATGTTCCTTAAGAAAGGGCAGTTCCCCTTTGCGAGCATATTGATTGCTATGGATCTCTCCTATAAAAACTGAATCCCACCTTTGTCATTACCAACATGAGGAGTGTGCACATCTCTATTGTCTGCGCCATGAACTCGGCAGGTCAGATTTTCTGTATGATTAGGATTAGGAGAATAACTATTACACATACTTGATTTTTTATATACATATATTTTTTTATTTTAGAGAGGAAAGGAGAGGGAGAAACATCAATGATGAAAGAGAACCATTGATCGGCTGCCTCCTGCATGCCCCCCACTGGGGATTGAGCCCTCAATCCGACCATGTGCCCCAACCAGGAATTGAACCTGGAACCCTTCAGACCATAGGTCTACACACAATCCACTGAGCCAAACCAGCTAGGGCTCACATACTTGATTTTTAAGTTTTGTCCAGTATCTTCTGAAAAGAGCAGATCCATAGAGATTCCCTATAGTTAAGTCAGTAAGATTTAAAAACATCTGCTAAGTATGCATTATTTATTTTTTAATGAATACACTTTTATTGATTTAAGAGAAGAAGGGAGAGGGAGAGAGAGAGAGAAACAATAATGAGAGAGAATCATTGATTTTCTGCCTCCTGCACGCCCCACACTGGGGATCAAGCCTGCAACCCAGGCATGTGCCCTGACCGGGAATCAAAGCGTGACCTCCTGGTTGGTTCATAGGTTGATGCTCAACCACTGAGCCATGCTGGCCAGGCTAAGTATGCATTTTTAAATACAGTTTCAATAGCAGATAGCAATGCTTTCCGTATTGATTTTACTCTTCCTTCTTCACTGCCCTTTCATTGTCACATGGGCAACCATTTGTGTTCTATCATTGCCACCCATCTTTCTTTAGATTGGCTGCAGTATTATCTTATACCAGATAAGTAGGTGGAGTTATGTTCTGGTTTAAGTTGGCTACTGCCATTTCACTGAAGGTTGCGTTTCTTATGAGATTGCCTGGAGCATTGGGTTCGTTGGTGTCTTGCACTCTCGCATTTTCTTGCTCTCATCCTTTGCTGTATAGCCATGTAACAAAAACTGAAAGCAGCTGTGAAATCATAATCTTATTAAAACCCTGGTATTCTGAGGTATGCTTTTCTAAATAGTCCTTTCCTCCCCTTGAAGCCCAAGAGTCATTTCTGATTACTAAATTATGGTTACACTTTTGGCTGCCAAAAATGTTAGTACATTAGTGATTTCTGTACATGCTGTGTGTTGGTACTTAAAAATCACTGTTTTTCCTTTATTCCCAGGCGCATGGAGGACCGCAACAGAAGAGTGGGGAACTGAAGATTGGAATGAAGATGTAGGTATTTCTAGGTCATTTTTCTTTAGTGCCTTCTATCCCTAAGTGGTGTTTAGGGATAGAAAATGGGTATGTTTCTACCCCTCAAAATTAATCCTTAAGATTCTGACCCAAAACTTTTACATCCAAAATAGTGTTCTGAGCCAGAACATTTCACATATGTTATATGAAGGAGACTGGGCATGAACAGGACTCTGTGGAACCAGACTATGGAAAGGGCAAGTGCACTTGTGTAAGTCCAAATATCTGATTGTTGGATTTATCCCAGGAAGAGATGGTGGTTGGGTAGAGCATTGGAAATGGAGTTAGGCAGGCAGTGCATTAACACCTGCTGGTGGCACATGACTCTACTTGGAACAATTTGCTATTTAGTTCACATTTGAGCATTGGTGTATGGTACTGTAATTGGCTTGGAGGTGGGTACAAAGGGAGAGTTAAAGTGCCAAGTCCTTAAGTCTATTATCTGTTTGGCTCTGGAACCCTTTTAAGTTACTTGAAGCCCAACTTTATAATTGAGAATTATATGTAGAATTGGTTATCTTCCAGCTTTCCAACTTGGAAATCTCATAGATGGGTGGCATAAGGTGGCACATAAACAAGCTGTATGAATTTGCTGGAGTAGTACCTCAGTAAAGGAATTTTGCTGATTCTTAGCACCTCAAGCTTTTGCTGTGAATTATAGTTATCAGTGATCATGAATGAATTTCCATTTTAACATTTTTAAATCTACTTATATTCATGTTCAGGCAAAACAACTTTTGGGTCAAGAGGAAATAATATGTCAAACTGTTTTGGTGGCTAGGCCGGTGGTTTTAAAATTTCAGGTGTTTGAACATCAGGGTGATTATTTTCTATTGTAGCTGAGCTAGACTGCGTTGTGAATATTTTCTAAAATGTGGCTTGTCTACTTAAGCAACTTTCAGAGAATGATATATTGGGGGAAGTGGATTCCCTATTTTTAGAGGAGAGATTTTAATCAAAAGGTCAAAATAAAAGCAAATCAGCTTTTGAATAGTTTGAAGAATTATTCCCAATAATTGCTTATCTGATTTTAGTGTCATAGTGGAGAGGCTAGGTGTAATCAAGTCACTATTAAGGCAATAATTGCACATGGTTAAAATTATCCCTGAAAAGACCTTAGCTCACCAGCACTTGGGCCCTTACTACTCAAAAGCCAAGAATTAACTTTCAAAAAAATTTCTGTCTTCATCTAGGCTGTCATTTTCCTTTCTTTGAGAGGAGCAGTAGAAGATAAATTAATGGTTTAGGTAGAGGTGGGTGTGGGGAACTCTAATGGGAAAATATAAAGGTGTTTTCTCTGTTTTTCTGTCTAGCAAGTATATTCACCTTCCTCTGTTTAGTGTGCATATTATGTGACTTTACTGTATATTTTTTGGTATCTTGATTCTCCTCTCTTGATAAAATCCTTGAGCATGGATAGAAGGGGCTTCAAAGTTGATCCATTCAGGATTCTTGACAGTAGTTTCCCCTTCAAAGGGTTTTCCATTTTTCTTGATGAAATGAATTCCCCTTATGCCAGGATTCTGACTATAACCTACCTAACACCAGGAGTAACTAATTTCTCTGTTTTCCAGCTTTCTGAGACCAAGATCTTCACTGCCTCTAATGTGTCTTCAGTGCCTCTGCCTGCAGAGAATGTGACAATCACTGCTGGTCAGAGGCAAGTGTGGTAAAATTCAGTATCTTTTCCCCAAGGGATCTGCTGAGATAGCTGTAAGGAAGAGTGGCACTGGGCCTTTACAGGGTGTTGGTAATAATGATAACCAAATCAGATTAGATTCTCTTTAGTTGATTGATAGATTTGTAAGTTGATAGTTTACTGACTGGAAGTCTATATATTACAATTTTAAAATTGATTCTTCCCCCAAAGTGGCCATTTAATCACATAGGTAAGCATCACAGGCATTGATTAAAACTTAGCATGATGGCCTGACCTATGTGACTTAGTGGTTGAGTATTGACCCAGGAACCAAGAGGTTACGGTTCAATTCTAGGTGTGGGCATATGCCTGGTTTTGGGCTCAGTTTAAGAAGCAACCAATCAAAGATGTTTCTCTCTCATTGATGTTTCTTTCTCTCTATCCCTCTCCCTACCTCTCTCTAAAAATCAATACCGAAGGGTCCCGGATTCGATTCCAGTCAAGGGCATGTACCCCGGTTGCAGGCTCCTCTCCGGCCCGGGCCCTGGTCAGGGTGCATATAGGAGGCAACCAATCAATGTGTTTCTCTTACATCGATGTTTCTGTCTTTTCCTCTCTCTTTCACTCTCTCTAAAATGTCAATGGAAAAATATCCTTGGATGAGAATTAAAAAATAACAACAAATAAATATAAATATCAAGAAAAACATACTTTGCCCTAACCGGTTTGGCTCAGTGGATAGAGCGTCGGCCTGCGGACTGAAGGGTCCCAGGTTCAATTGCGGTCAAGGGCATGTTGTACCTTGGTTGCAGGCACATCCCCAGTCGGGGGTGTGTAGGAGGCAGCTGATCGATGTTTCTCTCTCATCAATGTTTCTAATCCTCTATCCCTCTCCCTTCCTCTCTGTAACAAAAAAATCAATAAAATATATATTTTTTAAAAGGACATATTTTAAAAAGAAACTTAGAATTCCTGGTTTGAATGAGCAAACGGCAGCAATTCCTGCAAATGAATCCATTAATAATGCCACCTTCGTGGAAGTGGATTGTGCCTGATAGGATTTACCCTAAAAAACTATGAGCCCGAAGTTGTAACCTGTTATTACCAGCAAAAACAAAAAACAAAACAAAAAAATTAAAACCAAAAAGGATCAATGAAAAAAATAAAATAAAATAAAAAAGAAACTTAGCATGATATAATTTGTCTTTGAAACATTTCCAAAAGAGGAACTATTTTCATTTATTTTTGAATTTGCAGAACTGTTCAGTAACTTGTTCTTTTGATTTATAATTATGATCTTGGTTGACTGAGTCCACTGAGTATAATGATCATCTTTTCCCCTAGGATTTGACTAATGAAGTTTTTAGAACTTGAACCTAGGCATTGGGGTCAGTAGAAAGGATACACTCACCATGGAATGTTTTTATCCCCAGAGAGCCTCCTGGATTATTTCTAGACCTGAGTATGATAGCTGCTGTCTCAGAAGATCCTGAAGAGAAGTGTGATAGGAATGGGCTGTTAGGGGTGTCATTATTAGTGGTAATGCGTATTTTTTTTCTGACACCAAATATCTGATTTTTCCGCACCCATTCTTCATTTCTCAGACACCAATTAGGTGTTCACCAATTCTGACATTATCTAGAATTAGCACAGACCCTAGTTAATGGCTTAGTCCCACAAGACTGCCCTTGCTTCAGAGGTCAGCTACAAATGGGTAGGTACCCAGACTACATACATTTCTTCCATGCTGACCACATATTTGGGGGTATTCCCTCCTCAGGTTCAACAATTTGCTAGAATGACTCATAGTACTTAGGAAAGAGATTTTCTTGCCATTACTGGTTTATTATAATCAGTATTCAGAAACAGCCAAGTGGAAGAGATGCATAGGGCCAGGTGTGGGGAGTGGGGTACAGAGCTTTCATGCCTCCTCTGATTGTGCTGCCCTCCCAGCACATTGATGTGTTCACCTACCCAGAGCTCACTGTATCTCATTGTTCAAGAGTTTTTGTTAGTTTCATTATATAGGCATGATTGATGAAGTCATTGTGATTGAGTGTAATGTACAGCTCTCTTCCCTCCCTAAATGGCTGGAGTATAGTAGGACTGAAAGTTCTAACCCTCTAATCACATTATTTGTGTTTGGTTACCAGATCCTGTTTTGAAGTTCTGAGGGAGGCTCCACCTTGAGTAACCTCATGGTTGAAAGGGTCTCCTTTCAAAAGACCACTCTATCACACAGGAAATTTTAAGGGTTTTAGGAGTTCTTCCAAGAACTGGGGCCAAAGCACAAACATATATTTTTATTATGCCATAGATAATTTGAAATTTTACAAAAGTTGGGAAAATTCCCCCAATTTTTCTTGTTCCAAAGCCACTTGAAAATGTGGGCATTCTAGTATCTAGCTTTACATATTAAATATTGGTAATGGCAGGTATTCTGTATTTTAAAATCATGGGTAAAAATTAGTAAATTTTGTCTTGGCCGGTGTGGCTTGGTTGAGCATTGTCCCATGTACCAAAAAGTCGCCGGTTCAATTCCTGGTTAGGTCACATACTCAGGATGGGGGTTCCATCCCCAGTCAGGGTGTGTGCAGGAGTCAGCCAATTGAAACTAACATTTGATACTTCATTAAATTAACTTCACTGAAAAAATATATATTTAAATAATAATATGCTTAGCGATATCATTAGAACATGGCTAGATACTATAGTGGCTCTTGTATATCAATTACTTTTGGTAAATTAAACATTTCAGTCAGGACTTTTTGTTTTGGGGGGTGACTTCATGTTAATCTAACCATAATCTGATTCTGGTGTTGGGGATGTTAGAATATTCAGTCTTACTCATTAAGATCCTCTCTCCTCTCCACTAGAATTGACCTTGCTGTCCTGTTGGGGAAGACACCATCTTCAATGGAGAATGATTCATCTAATCTGGATCCATCTCAGGCTCCTTCTCTTGCCCAGCCTCTGGTGTTCAGTAACTCGAAGCAGAATACCATATCACAGCCTGCTTCAGGGAACACATTTTCTCATCACAGTGTGGTAAGTAGGAAACATGGTGTATTTTAATCCACCTTTCCTGCCAAACCCTACCCTGGCATACAGTCATTCCTAAAGGTGACAGAAGTTTGAGGCAGGGTAAAGCATCCTCTTTGTCCTCTTAAGCAGCCCTTGGTGTAGAGATGTTGAGTTGGGTAGTTAGGGGTAGCTCTAAGGAGAGGAGTTAGCTTCAGACATACTGAACCTTATAAAAATGAGTTAACATAATTTATTTAATACTCACTGTGCTGAACATCGTTGGCTATTTTCTCTCTTCAAGGAGAGAAAATCAATGGCATCAACAAATTTTAATCCTTTTGCAGTAGGGAGTTGTAGCAGTCCCCTATTTTTTGGTAGAGCAGAATTGCCATGTATATTTATGTAAACCAGACATTTCTGGACTAGGTTTCCAAAAACTTGTGTTTTTCTGAATCTGCCCACTTTTCGCTGTTTCTCCCTATCTCTGTAAGTGGGAATAAGAGTGCTTGCTCTGCAGATGATGTATTATGGAATTATACACGTGAAACCTATATAATTTCATTAGCCACTATAACCCCAGTACACTTAATTAAAAAATTTTTAAACTTTATTTTTATTGTTGACACTATCGTAGATGTCCTCATTTCCCCCCACTTTGCCCACCCTCAACCAGTCCCTCTTCCAAAAAATGTTTTTAAGTGCTTGCTCTGCCTATCTTTTAGGGCTTTAGGAAGATAATGGATAAGGTACAAATATGGTGGCAATAGTTTTATTTCTTAATAACCTAGAACACTTGTGGCACGTGACTTGTTGATTCAAAACATTTTAAATATTCAAGGTCATTAACTATGGCAAAGGAATCATTTGATGCAAGAACCAATTTTCTTATAGTCAGTAAATGTTAAGTACTGCTTTTTCTTTTTCTCCTGTCTTTATTTTTTGGTGGAAGGATGCTATAGGATTAAACAGGTAAAAGATGGTGTGTATGTGTAATAGTTTTATTTTTCCAATAGTAGGGTTATAATAATTATTTTATCTAGAAAATTGCTGAGCTAGCTTCTAATCCAGAATTCTGTCAGTTTTTAACTGTTGTCTTAAAGTTATTTTTTTGTGCTAATAATAATTTGGTGGTTGATATTCTGCCATAGATGAAAGGTGACAGGTGAGAAAAGGTAGGAGAGAGGTAAAAGGGAAAGGAATATGAGATTAAAAAGATAAAGAAGAGAGCAAAAAAAATAGGACAAAGTTGTAAGAAGGTGAAACAGGTCAGGAAATAACTACCAACCTCTAAGAGATAGGACTGGAAAATGTTAAGCGCTCTGTATCTCTTAAATTGCCTTTTTAAAGTTTTCAACATTTTCACTAACCCTAACATTTTATTTAATGTGTCATGTGATAGGTTAAACTAAACATAAATGTTATTCTGTTTTTTTTCTCATCACCTGTATTAATCACTGTGCTATTTAATGTTTCTTTTCCATTGAGAATAAAGAGAGGTTTGATTTCCCTTAACATTTAAGATGTGAATAATACAGAAGCCCCTATTAATTACCATGTACAATATGTGGAGATTCGTAATTTTCTGTCTTTAATATGTTTTGCACTTGTATAATATTTGGTAATCATTGCTGTGTGAGATCATCTCTGCCACAATCCCATACTTTGAACTAGACTTCTGATTTTAAAAAAAATAGATTTTATTGATTTTTTTACAGAGAGGAATAGAGAGTTAGAAACATCGATGAGAGAGAAACATCGATCAGCTGCCTCCTGCACACCCCCTACTGGGGTTGTGCCCGCAACGAAGGTACATGCCCTTGACTGGAATCGAACCTGGGATCCTTCAGTCCGCAGGCCGATGCTCTATCCACTGAGCCAAACTGGTTAGGGCAAGACTTCTGATTTTTTTGTTTGTATAATTGACTGAAGTGGGGAAAATGTCTTACCTTGAGTTGGACAGACTGGTTCTGTATAAGAAAGCGTTGCTCAATCATGATGATGATGATATGGTTAAATAAGAATTTAAGGAAAATGAGATTAAATCTCCTTGGAGGATTCCTGGAATAGTTAAGGTCACATGGTTCATATTCTGGACCAGGCTGATAGTTTTACTTGGTGTAGCAGGCAATGGGGAGAATCTCCCAAAAGCATACGAGTAAATTTTGCTTTGTTGTCATGATTACCTCATACTTGGATACACAGAAAACAGTCAAATCATATTGACTCATTGATTGTCTAGTGCTGAATGTAGGATTGCCCCTAAAATTGTCTTTGCTTCGATGGTAGCTATTAGCAGCACTGAGATGGGAGTCTAATTATTTGTTTTGTTCCTTTTTTAAAATCCTCACCTGAGGACTACTTAGAAGAAGGGGAGCGGGGCGAGGAACAAACAGTGATGTGAGAGAGAAACATCAACAATTGGTTGCCTTCCGTACATTCCCGACTGGGGATCGAACCTGCAACCCAGGTATGTGCCCTGACCTGGAATCAAATTGGCAATCCTTTGGCGCACAGGATATTGCTCAGCCAACTGAACCACTCTGGCTGGACTGTTTTTGTTCCTTTTGAGCTGTGTAGTGGGAAGGGCAAGGAAACTTTTAAACTTTGAAAGGGGAAAAATATCCTCTAATCATTAGAGCTTTATCCCTAAGATGGAGGGAGGAGGAGGAGGAAGTGCTGATAAAAGTATAATTTTTAATAGCTCTCATTTCTATTGAGTATTTACTGTGTTCTATGCACACATTAAATGCTGTACATACATTATTTGTTTAATCCTTCTACAACTTTGAGGAACTACTTTTTTTTTTTAATCTATTTTATTGATTTTTTACAGAGAGGAAAGGAGAGAGATAGAGTTAGAAACATCGATGAGAGAAACATCGATCAGCTGCCTCCTGCACACCCCCCACTGGGGATGTGCCCGCAACCAAGGCACATGCCCCTGACCGGAATTGAACCCGGGACCTTTCAGTCCTCAGGCCTACGCTCTATCCACTGAGCCAAACCGGTCCCGGCGTGAGGAACTACTTTTATTTCTATTTTCAGATGAGGAAAATGAGGTGCAGAAAAATTATTTTTCCATGTTTATATAACTGGGATTTGAATCTAGATAGTCTGACTCCAGAGCTTGTGTTCTAATGGACTGTGCTGTGTACTCAGTGTGGTGACAATCTTTACTTGTCCCATTTATACTGGCTCTCACCCTGGATAAGTGTCTTTTTGAGTAGCTGAACAAGGTTGTTGCCTATTTCTCTAATCTCTGTGTTGATTTACAGGTGAGCATGTTAGGGAAAGGATTTGGTGATGTCAGTGAAACTAAAAGTGGCAGCACCACAGGCTCCCAGTTCTTGGAGCAATTCAAGACTGCTCAGGCCCTGGCTCAGTTGGCAGCTCAGCATTCTCAATCTGGAACCACCACCACCTCCTCTTGGGACATGGGCTCCACCACACAGTCCCCATCGCTGGTGCAGTATGGTGAGAAAAATGGAAAGTGGATTGAATTCTTTAAGCATTGGAGCATTACTGTCAAGCGGCTGGCAGGAGTAGGGGGTGGAGAATATGTCCTGAAGTGAGGAAAGGGGCTGCCAACTGACTAGTTTCCCACACTGATTTCCCCTAGTGAGCTGGGCTGACTTCAGAAAGCTGGGGAATAATAAAAAGTCTATAATAAAAGGCTATAAATTCTTTCATTAAATTTAGCTTTATACATATTTGTAGTCTTGTGTTGACCTGGGGATTTTTTGGAATTCCCTCAATTTACCTTTAGTGTTTGAAAACAGCATATTCCCTTTGGAAAGGTTCATGGACTTGTCCATTTTATGACTTTATACTCTAAACATGGACAGTTCCTAGATTCCTGTCTTACACAGGCAGGGTAATAGTGTTGATTCAATTAGGTCCCTAGGCTCTACATCAGAACAAATGTGATCCAGTGATCCAGTGATTGTTATCTACAGACATGAGAAAATGCCTTAAAAGAGGACCTGTTTATATGAGTTTCTGATCCTGAAGGCCTGGTTCCTGGCTCTAGAGCAGGATAATAGCATTTTCTTGAGGTTCACCTGTATCTCTGGCCTTATACATATTGGGTTTACTCATGCAGATTTGAAGAACCCAAATGATTCAACAGTGCACAGCCCCTTCACAAAGCGCCAGGCTTTTACCCCGTCTTCAACCATGATGGAGGTGTTCCTTCAGGAGAAGCCACCCGCAGCGGCTACCTCCACAGCTGCACCTCCACCCCCCTCTTCTCCTCTGCCAAGCAAATCCACCTCGGCTCCACAAATGTCTCCTGGGTCTTCAGACAACCAATCCTCCAGCCCTCAGCCGGCTCAGCAAAAACTGAAACAGCAGAAGAAAAAAGCCTCCTTGACTTCTAAGGTACTTGAACTTTTAGATATATATTACCCTAGGGCAGCGGTTCTCAACCTGTGGGCTGTGACTCCTTTGGGGGTCGAACGACCCTTTCACAGGGGTCGCCTAAGACCATCGGAAAACACATATGATTACATATTGTTCTTGTGATTAATCACTATGCTTTAATTATGTTCAATTTGTAACAGTGAAAATACATCCTGCATATCAGATATTTACATGACGATTCATAACAGTAGCAAAATTACAGTTATGAAGTAGCAACGAAAATAGTTTTATGGTTGGGGGTCACCACCACATGAGGAACTGTGTTAAAGGGTCGCGGCATGAGGGAGGTTGGGAACCACTGCCCTAGGGCGAGAGGGTGTATGACTTGGGAATTGAGATTGTAAGAGCATAGTTTGGGAAATTGAAGGACGAGGTTTTTTTTATTAGTCTTACAGTAAGGTTACAATAAGCCATTATTTTTCTCTTCTCTACAGATTCCTGCTCTGGCTGTGGAGATGCCTGGCTCAGCAGATATCTCAGGGCTAAACCTACAGTTTGGGGCATTGCAGTTTGGGTCAGAGCCTGTCCTTTCTGATTATGAGTCCACTCCAACCACGAGCGCCTCTTCAAGCCAGGCTCCAAATAGCCTCTATACCAGCACGGCCAGGTAGAGGAAATGCCAGTCATGAGGCTTCTTTTATTAGGTTTTTAACCACTTTTTCTAAGTCTCTTGCTGATTGTTCAAACTCTGGGGATGACAAGACTCGAACTGAGTGAGAAAATAATAGCCACTTTTAAAGAGTAGCACTTTAAAATATCATTACTAGGATCATCTGTAACTCTAAACAGAGGGAAACATACGCTTGAGTACTTCTAGAATGGTCAGACACAGTTCTTACAGATGTGTACCGTGCCTCTAATGGAAAGTACCTTGGCATCTGCCACAGCTAAAAATGCTTTTGACACTTTTAGCCCTTTGGTGTGGGACTTAGGCCTATGAAGAGTATAACTTTGAACCCTTAAGAAGGAGGTAGCATTGATATGTTATACAGATTGAAAGGAACCTTTCCAATAAAAACTTTCCTACCTCCTCTGATACTTCAGGGAGGGCCATCTTAAGCAATAGAAAATCCTGGAGGAATTTTAGGGGACTGAGCTGCTTTTCTCAATCCTTAGAATTAAAAAAAAAAAAAAGATGTTTGGCCCTAGCCTAGATATATTGAATCATATGCCATTAATGCATGAGAATATTTCAAAAGTTTCTTTCAGAAAGTTCTATCAGTAACCTTATATTTAATGGGGTTTTTGAAAGAGCCAAGGGCTCAGAATTACTTAAAATGCATATGAGCAAAAGATAACGCTCTCATGCTAGCGTTCATGCTATGATAAAGGGACCAAGAGTAGTGTATCCTTTCTACTGACCTTTAGCCTCTTTTTCTTATAACAGCAGAATATAGGGGGGACAAGAAATGTTTTAAACTCCATTCTTAATTCAAATACTTAGCTCTGTAGCATATGTAAATGCATTCAGTTGTCAGGAGAAAATGGTGGTGGTTTCTTTTACTTGTTGCTGGAAATTTTCCTTTTGATTGAAATCAACTTTAGTAGTCAATCTCCACTGTTTCCTTAGTATCAATCAATCTGCTTTATTTAATTTCTCTGATAGATTCCTTCTTTATTACCCACAGTGAATCTTCATCTACAATTTCATCTAATCAGAGTCAGGAGTCCGGTTATCAGAGTGGCCCAATTCAGTCAACAACCTATACCTCCCAAAACAATGCTCAGGGCCCTCTGTATGAACAGAGATCCACGCAGACTCGGCGGTACCCCAGCTCCATCTCTTCATCACCCCAAAAGGACCTGACTCAGGCAAAGGTAGTGTCTTCATGAGCCCCTGGCATTGATTAAAAGACTAGTGGGCAGGGGCCTATTAATATTAGCGTTTTGTTTCTTGACAAATAGTGCAAAGACACCCTAGAAGTGCTGATTGAGAAGCTAATAAAAGTACATTTCTGTGGTTGGTGAAATAAAAAGTTATTTTTAGCAAGCCTTGGGACTCAGAACCAGAAAACTGCTCTCCCTGCACTCGGGAATCATTCTTTCTAGTAGAATCCGTCTCAGTGCCTGTTCTGGATGGATGGCGGGAAGAGCTGATGGCCAGCATGCTGGGTGCAGAGCAGGAGACCTCACCTGGCCATGTCTTGGCTTGGTGAGGGGGATAGCGTATGCCAGCGGTGATGTGGAGGGACTGTCCGATGCAGCCAGAAAAATAAGTGACTTGGCTGAACTACCTTACTCCCTCATTTCCCCCACAGGGATCCCTGGATTTGGGCTTTTTCCTGCAGCTATTTGGATTTGGGATATATTCAGCAATCTGGGGGTTGCTTTCTGTTGCTTTGGGTCACAGGGTTTATGTCTCTTTGTTTTTGTTTTCCTTTGTTTGCTTGTTTATTTTTTTGTTGTTTTAATATATTTTTACTGATTTTAGAGAGGAAGGGATGGGAGAGAGACAGAAACATCAGTGATGAGAGAGAATAATTGATCGGCTGCCCCCTGCTGGAATAGAGCCCGAAACCCAGGCATGTGCCCTTGATTGGAATCGAACCCGGGACCCTTCAGTTTGCAGGCCAACGCTCTGTCCACTGAGCCAAACTGCCTAGGCACCGTGGTCGGCAAACTGCAGCCCTTTGGCCCCTTGAGTGTGGTTCTTCCACAAAATACTACTTGCGAGCGCGCATGTACAGTGCGATTGAAACTTTGTGGCCCATGTGCAGAAGTCTGTATTTTGTGGAAGAGCCGTTATTTTGTGGGAGAGCCACACTCAAGGGGCCAAAGAGCGGCATGTGGCTCACGAGCAGCAGTTTGCCGACCACTGGCCTAGGGCATCTTTGTTTTGTTGTTAATTTTTGTTTTTATTTTGTTTAGATAGTCTAGATTATGTTAATTTACAGAATTTTGCTGGAAATTAAGCTGTGTCAGTCAGTGCTAATTTAATTTGTTCACTTGAATTTATCTATCTCCTGTTTTTCATATCAGAATGGCTTCAGTTCTGTGCAGGCCACGCAGTTACAGACCACGCAATCTGTTGAAGGTGAGTGTTCTCCAGGTTTTTTTCCTCCCAGTTGTAGTATTGTGCTTTTTCTTTTTTTGTTAATCTTCACCAAAGGATATTTTTCCATTGATTTTTTGAGAGAGTGGAAGGGAGGGGGAGAGACAGAGAAAGAGAAAAATTGATTGGTTGCCTCCCACATGCGCCGGACCAGAATCCAACCCGGGACCCTACAGCCTGAGGGCCTACGTTTTGTCCACTGAGCCAAACCAGCTAGGGTGTGGAGTGTTTTTCCTGTCCTTTCATTATTTTTACATTTCCTAGATTGTAGTGAAAATAGCCCCGGCTCAATGATCAGAACATCTGGTTATAGTCTTAGCTTGGTTCTGTCTTGTTGTTTAATCTCAAACCATCCTAACTTTTAGGTTTTCTGTCTTAAAATGGTGATAATCCCCTTGGTTCCCTTCACTGGGTAAAGGAAATCAGTGCTGTGAAATGCTTGCAATTGAAAAACAGAAAAGGATTCTACCTAAACACAAATGATCCATTATTAAATAACTCACACTCTTATCTTTGGGATAGCCAGCCTAGGACTATAGTCATCTCTCATTTCTTTTTAAAAGTTTTTTTCTTTTAAATATGTTTTTATTTATTTTAGAGAGAGGAAGGGAGAGGGAGAGAAGCATACATCGGCTGCCTCCTCCATGCCCCCTACTAGGGATGGGGCCCACACCCTGGGTGTGGGCCCTGATGGGACTCTAACCAGCAACCTTTTTGGTGCATGAGATATGCTCAGCCAACTGAGCCACACCAATAAGCATTCTCCTTCCTCTAATGAGGTGACTTCCTTTCTTCATTTCCAGGTGCTACAGGCTCTGCAGTGAAATCTGACTCACCTTCTACTTCTAGTATCCCCCCTCTCAGTGAAACGGTATCTGCAGCTTCCTTATTGACGACAACCAATCAGCACTCGTCCACTTTGGGTGGCTTGAACCACAGTGAGGAGATTCCAAATACTACCACCACACAACACAACAGGTGATTTGGGGTGAGGATTGGAGGTTAGAGTTGATAAAGTAGCAGTTGGTGAGAGCTCTTTGGTTTTATCTTATTAATCCTCTACCTGGCACAGGTCACATTAGCTAAGTAGATTCCCTAAAAGCTATGGGAAGTAAAGACGGGAGGATTATTTTCCCTTTTCAACATCCATTCTACCTTTGCTCACTAGCCCTGGCTGACTATTTTGCTGACTGTATTATCTCAGATTTCCTTGGTCCTATATTCTGTCTTATTTTCTTGCTGTATTCTTCTTCTTTTTAAATATGTTTTTATTGATGTTTAGAAAGAGAGGAAGGGAGAGGGATAGAGAGAAACATCAACAAGAAAGAACCATCGACGGGTTGCCTCCTGCATGCCCCCTACTGGGGATTGAGCCTGTAGCCCAGGCAAGTGCCCTGACCAGGAAGTGAACCTGTGACCTCTTGGTTCATGGATGCTCAACCACTGAGCCAAACTGGCCAAGCTCTTGCTGTATTCTTAATTCAAGCTTTAGGTCAGGTGACTATAGCACTGTGTCTTATGACAACCTCTTTTTTTTGTTACAGTACGTTATCTACTCAGCAGAATACCCTTTCGTCATCAACATCTTCTGGGCGTACTTCAACATCCACTCTTTTGGTAAGTATGTTGCTGTAAAAGAATTGTGGGTTTTTTATACTTATAACTATCCAACCATAAGATTCTCCTAAGGGATTCTGAGGTGGCAAAATGATCATTGATCTTGTAAGAAAGGAGTAAAAGGATATTTGAAGTCAAGAGAGGCAAAAAAAATCCAGAAGTGTTGTAAAGCTATGGGCCAATTCTCAAAGCCCTGGAAGTGACTTTTCCTGAATCATTGTGTGACTTTTTTTTAAAACTGAAGCTGGGTGGGGCTTTTGTATGCTACAAGAACTTCTGTAAGAATATCTTTTCAACTGATACAGCCATTTTTATTTATGGTCTGAGATATGCTGAACATGAGTCCTGAAAATAATCAGTGTGAATCTGAGCATCCTGTGAAAGTAGAGATGAGATAAGAGCTTTTGGTCAAAGAACTAATTTCACTGTTGTGATTTATAGCAACTATGTAATTACTCTGAAATGGTAAGGAAGACAACTAACATTTGGGGCTAAGGTGTCTGGTTTGCCAGAAGCCTAGGGGAAGATAATGGGAGCTAAGGCTTTCTAGGAGTCTGTTGTTTCTCAAATATACAATTTCATGTTTAAGTTTATTAGGACTTTTTCCTGTCCCACGACTGGTCTTGTGCTGAACTAATGAAGAGTGTAGGAGAAAAGGCTATTATATATTTTTCACATTTAAACTATCTTTGTCTTGTTATTGGCCAACCAGTGTTAGTTTTGGGGGAATTTGGTTTGTCCCTACTCTCTCTGCTGCTGTTTCTGAACAGTGTAATGGTGTGCAGTGGGCCTTTTGTTACCATTCTTATCAGATGACTCCTAGGGAATGTCTACCTGTAAAGTATTTATTAATTTCTTCTAACTTGGCAGAGGACCCTCTGGTACCATCCCTCAGCCTTTTTAATTGGGAATTTGAGTGATGATATAATCGACAGCAGGGATTATTGATCTTTCCTGACCGGTTAGGCTAATTGCTGTTTCCTCCTCCTCTCTTCCACCGCTCTCTTTTTGAAGCACACAAGCGTGGAGAGTGAGGCGAATCTTCATTCTTCCTCCAGCACTTTCTCCACCACGTCCAGCACAGTCTCTGCACCTCCGCCAGTGGTCAGTGTCTCCTCCAGTCTCAATAGTGGCAGTAGCCTGGGCCTCAACATAGGCAGCAACTCCACTGTCACAGCCTCGACTCGAAGCTCAGTTGCTACAACTTCAGGTAGCCCTGCATAGAAAAGGTGGATGGCATTCCTTTGGGATGAAGGAGAGAAATAATTGTGTGACAGCATAAAAATATAATTTCTTTTTTAGGAAAAGCTCCTCCTAATCTCCCTCCTGGGGTCCCGCCATTGTTGCCTAATCCGTATATTATGGCTCCAGGGCTGTTACATGCCTACCCGGTAAGTGAGACTTTGGGGTCTTCTCCAAAAGATGAAGATAGTGTGCCTACTCTATAAATCTGGCTTCAGGTGGAAGACTATAATTAAAATATAGGATAGATGAGTGGTTGCATGAAAGCAAGGCTTCAATCTTTGTAGTTTTGAGAGAAAAAAATAACAGTTTATAGAGAGGAACGACTAAATGGAGGCCAGGCCCTCTGTTGTATATTTTTTCTGTGAAATACATATTCTCAGTTTCAGAAGCCAAAGGCCAGAATGTCCACCTGATACCCCTTTTAATTTCTTAGAGAATTATTTTCTCTAGTTGAATTGATTCCCTATCTCTGAGGGTCTTTGCTGGAACTTTGGTCAGACCAACGTTTCCAACTCCATTGGGTCTACCTGAAAATGGGTGGCTGACAGTAGTAGCTTTTTGTAAACGGGGTTGAGGGTAGAAATAGGTGACATCTGTAATACTGTAAAAACTTTTATTTAAATTTTAAAAATTCTTTTAAATTGGTTTTGGAGAGAGAGGAAGGGAGGGACAGAAAAACATCAATGTGAGAGCGAAACATTGTTCGGCTTGGCTGCCTCATAGGGATCAAGCCTGCAGTCTGGTCAGGAGTCAAACCGGCAACCTCTTGGTGTATGGGACGACACCCACACCAGCCCAGGGCTAAGCCATGTTTTGAAAACTGTAAGAGACAGGCTGGTTGAACAGAAAGTAAGAGCAGGCTATTCATGTATGACTTGTGTAAGACACCAGTCTAGTTGAATCACTAGTATGTAACTCAAGGAAAGTTTCAATACCTTTCATGAATCACTTAATCTCTTTGTATTTACTTCTTTCCTCTTAAAGGAAACAATCCGCCTCCTGCTCTTCCCTAAAAATGAGGATGAATGTTCTGTTGATTTACCTTGTTTCCTAGCTCCTTGGTTTGCTAGCATCATGACCAGTCCACATTAGTATTCTTATATGCTTGTATCTTTCAGCCACAAGTATATGGTTATGATGACTTGCAGATGCTTCAGACAAGATTTCCATTGGTGAGTATGTGATGTATGGTTTGGGAAAAGAAAGCAATCTTAAAATTAGTGTTGGGGGGATTATTTTCACATGTTCAGTTGGTAAGTCATAGCTCTTTTCCAACCATTACTTCATACACACACTTTAAGAGATATCAGAGCATGGTGTCTTGGGGAGTGGCTCTAATAGAAGATAACTTAAAAGAAAAATCAGAGTTGTGGCATCTTTGAAGTAAACAAATTTTAGCATTCTATAACGCAGGGTACCTGGAACTCTCAAGATGCTTTCTGTATGTTTCAGACACTTGGAATTCTAGAAAGATCTATTTTCTCAGTAGAAGTAGACGATTGGGGTTAATTATCTACAGGTTTGAGAATATTACTGGTCCTGGTGAACTTGGTGTGTTTTACACTGGGCATACCCGTAGACCTTGCTTGACTGTGCTCATGGCCAGGCAGGGGGGACAGTGTATGCAAGAGTAATTTGGAGTTTGTGCTAGTTCTAGCCAGCCTATTCGGTGGCTGGATAAGTTGCATTACTTCGACATTTTCCTGCCTCTCAGCAGAGAGAATAGTGGCATTGAATCTCTGCTCTTTTAATTCTCTCTTCTAGGATTACTACAGCATCCCATTTCCTGCACCCACCACGCCGCTGACTGGGAGGGATGGTAGCCTGTCCAGCAACCCTTATTCCGGTAGGACTGGGATAGGGCTAAATAAAAGGAGATTGTGTTGAGATTGGTGGCAGAAACCTGATGAGTAGCAGGAAGGGACCCAGTTCAGTTAAGATCTTTGACAGAAATATAGAATGGATGTGATGAATCAGTATTGGTAGATTCAGAATCCTGCTAAAGATGGGCATGTGGCAAGTTTTTCCTTATCTTTTTGTTGTCTCCCTATGATTCCAGATGATATTTTGACATGGTTTTCAGACATTCTCCAGGAAATGCATTGGTTGAACTGGCCGTCCTCTGCTCATCTCTGCTCCTGTACCCTACTCACAGTGGCAGTCTCATTGCCATTACCTTGATTGTCCATAGATAGGCCTTCACTGATCTACCATTTTCTTGACCTATCATTGTTTTTTTGAATCTAGCATGGAGTGTTCCCATGGAGGGAGAGTTGGGGGAGATGAAGTAAGATGAGTAGGCAGGGAAATCATGCAGGAACTTTATTCTGGGAGCCTGTCTCTGCTACAGCATTGCACAGTCATTCGACATTAGTCCTTGACAGCACTGTGCTTGCTGTGTGCTGGGCAGTGCTAAATGGAGCTGCAAAGAAATGTAATTCAAATTTAACAGGATTTTCTGGAATCATGGGAAACCAGAGTAGTAATTCTGCATTGGTGTGGGGGGCTGGAAGAGGCAGGTACATTTAGCCTCTCCTGTCACAGGTGACCTCACAAAGTTTGGCCGTGGGGATGCCTCCTCCCCAGCCCCGGCCACTACCTTGGCCCAACCCCAACAGAACCAGACGCAGACTCACCACACCACGCAGCAGACATTCCTGAACCCGGCGCTGCCTCCTGGCTACAGTTACACCAGCCTGCCATACTACACAGGGGTTCCGGGCCTCCCCAGCACCTTCCAGTATGGGCCTGCTGTGTTCCCTGTGAGTACCTGGGCTTGGTCTTTCCTTGTGGTAAAGTATCCTAAATCCTAGACTATCCTAGGTGCTTTCAAGGACTTTAATAATGGATAAAGCGGAACAGTTTCTCTTTCTGGCCTGGGGGAGGGAGTGGGGCTGGAATTGGGGGTATTGGGATAAGGATTACCTGTTATTAGAATTAGCTAAAGTAGGAATATGATAGCATATAGCTTTACTCCCAGGCTCTCTTCATTCCCTTCTATCACTGCCCTTTTCCCTTCTTTCAACGTACCCTTCTTTCATTTCTTGACTTGACGGATTTTAGAAAGTTGGTAGGGAGCCTATTTCATTCACTAAGTGAACTGTAGTCAGCCTATGTCACAATGGGTAATCATCTGAATGCTTCAGTCCCTGAATGAACAGCGGTAGGGTGAATGGTACTCTGCTGCCATTTCACGGCAGTTCTGGCCTTTTTACTCTTTAGGTGGCTCCTACCTCTTCCAAGCAGCATGGTGTGAATGTCAGTGTGAATGCATCGGCCACCCCTTTCCAACAGCCAAGTGGATATGGGTCTCATGGATACAACACTGGTAAGCTTACCTTGACCCCAGCTGTCAGTGGTGTCTGGGATGTTATTAAATGAGTTTCAAGGAGGAAGACTGTGCTTGATAAAATAAGGCTCTATTGGTGAGGGTGTGCTGCTGCTCATGTGTGATTGTTAATGATTGACTGCCTGTGTGTCTGCCTGAGCAGCCCCCAAAGAGGAGCTTGATACTACACCATATATCACTCATGACGGGGATGGCCTGGAGCATGTATTGGCTATTAGCATCCTGGCTGGCCTAATATTTGGGTGGGAAGCAAGGCAAGGGGCCCCAAGATTTCATTGAGATGTTAATGGAGGCAAGTGTTAATATGGATGGTACCAGTCATACAGAAGGGTCATATTTACCGAATAGAAGGGTTGAATGGTTTCTTTGCTAGTGTGCTGTAGTAGACTGAGCATATATATACCTTTGTAGTACTACTTTTTTTATGTGGCCCCTTTTAAATCCCAAGCTAGGAGACCTAAAATGTGGAGAGAAAGAATTAGGATATGAGTATAGGCATACCTTGGAGATAATGTGGATTCTTTTCCAAACCACCATAATAAAGTGAGTTGTAGTCTTTGATGGTGGATGGTCTTGCCTTCTCTTTCCAAAAAAAATGCAACACTTGTGAGGTGCAATAAAACAAAGTATGCCTGTACTCAATAAAGTGAGAGTTGGACCTTTAGGTTCCTTCACTTGTATGGCTGGGCTCTTTGCAAAATCCATTTGCACATCTGATGGCAGAGAGGGAAATGTTGGAATCTCCTGAATGGGTACTGACCTAAAAGATTCTTAGTCCACTCCTTCCTTTTTCCTGTACCTGACAACCTATACTCCACTTTTGGAGGACAGGGAGTAAGAAAAGGAGTCTTTGAAAAAAACAATTCCATCTACTTTTTTATTGATTTGTAGATGAACATGGGTGTGTGTGTGTGGGGGGAGGATGGGTTTAAGGATTGTACTTCAAAAATCTCTGCTCAGTTATGGTTTCATGATGATTTGGATGGAGCTGCATCTGCATTCTTCACCCTTGTGTGGCCTCCAAGTTGATAAATTGCCCAAGGTTTTAATAATTGGGAAACTCTGAGCTGAGCACAGATGGCAGTTGGTCTGGGAACTAACAGCCAGGTGGAGTTTTGAACTGTGCTGTATGACTTAGGTCAAGATTTAAACTCAAGAAATCCCGAGGCACCCATTGAGATTTAATACCTAGGACCCCTGGTGGCTATTCCTCTCACTGAGCACGATCCACCCTAATCCTTGGGGAAGTATTATAAGGTCTTTGGTTTGGAATGACCCCATTCCAAGATTAGATTTAAGTTTTAGCTGGACCAGGTTCAGGAATAGCAAACCTGGTTCTGGAAATTGGAGCTTCTTACCTCCCTTAGGATTTCAGAAACACTCTAACAGCCCTTTTGAGAACCCCCAGTTCCCAGCCCCACAGAAGGTTGTCATCCCGTTCCTCATCAATCTCTAAATTCATTTATTTTTATGTATTTGATTCCTTTTAGGAAGAAAATATCCACCCCCTTACAAGCATTTCTGGACGGCAGAGAGCTAATTTGGCCCAAGGCTGGGGGCTCTGTTTTGTGTGTGTGTATAAATTTGCACTGAAGTCTTGTTTCAGAAACCAGACCACTGAGGAGAGCCTGCTGATCTGAGGCCATGGCCTGCGTGGCTTGGGGAAATGAGTTGGTGGATACCTTCTGGGCTTTTGAACTTGCCCTTCCCCCAGTTCCCTCTCCCCCATGTGTCTGACCCTGTCTTACCCATTTCGAGTTCAAGCGGTGCAGCACCTCCGAAGCATCAATGCACACACCTGCTGTTGCTTTTGTTTTCTGGAAGGCATGTAGTTTCAACTTGTAACAAAAAATATTTGTAGTCTTCAATAAACTGTGGTATTTCTTTAGCTAACTCTGGCGTTCTTTCCGTGCATGTCTTTCTGGACACTAGGATCCAATGTTGTGCAGTGGATGAAGGGTGGAGGGTGGCCTTTTCAATCAAACTCCAGCATAGCCAAAGAACTGGTAACTTTTCAGTATGGTGATTTTTATGAAGGTGGGGGAGGGGAAACAGTCTCAGTTTCCAACCTGTTGATTGGTTGGTAAAGACAGTTATTTGTAGAAAATCCCTGATTCTCCATGCTTATTATAGCTCTTCACTTTTTATTTAGATCTTCCCCTTGCCTCTGACATAAGCAGGGGGGGGCGGGGGGAGGAAAAAAGGTTTAGTGTCATGTCATGGTGAAAGGTAGAAGGGATGGTGTTCAGAGCTGTTGTTGGAGAAGTATCTTCAAGGCTTAATTTTCACATTTGGTTCCCTCAGGCCAAGTGGCTGGTTGAGATCTGATAGAGTTTTGAGGGACCAGCCAGTTGATGACTCAGGCTGTGGAAACTGTGCTAGCCTGGAGCATTGTTCTTAGTCCCTTCAGGGATTGTGGAATATTAGTGTTTTGCACTCGTGGGTGTAGCTAATGATGTGTGGGAGAGGTTTGGTTAGACATCCTTGACTATAGAAATTCTAATCCCCATTCAATCCAACTAGTACACCACCAGCCCTTTGTTTACAGTTAACTTGCACAGTGAGACCACCATTCTTGGTTAATTGGAAACCCCTATATTACTTCCTTTGTTCCTAGCCCGCTGGAGTAATTTTGTCCTGGGGGTGTAACCAACTTTCCAAGGGAGAGAGTGGTTCTTGGTTCTGGGTTCTCCTCCCTGTTGTCCACATGGTGTTAGTATGATCATCATGTTTGGGAGTCGGATATAGAAGGGGATTTTGACTCTTGGAAGGAAAACAAGAGATCTCGAGCCTGAGGAGCTTTCTAATAAATGGTAAAGGGTAGGTAGGGACCTCTAATGCTTACACTGAGGCTATTATGGCAACTACAAGAAGAAATCTCTTTTTCCCCCTGTATTTCCAGTCTCTTTATCCAATATCCAACTTAAAGCCTCTGGACTGTAAGCTGGTTTTTAGCTAGTCCAGCCTCTGAAAAGAGTGAGACCAAGTAGGGACACATTGAAACGAAATTGCTCCTTACCACCCAGTTTGAGAGTCAAGTTAGCCATTTCTTCCATTTGTGTGGGATGACCAAGGGGTCTCAGCAAGCTGTTTGAGTCTTTGCAGTAAAATTAAATCATTATCTCATTTTCCTAAAGAAATGTTCTATTTATATCCTGTCTGTTCCACTTTACTCAAACCTTCCATATAAACCTCGTCAACATAGCCTTTTTCATACAAAAAATAAGCTTGTGTTTTCAAGTTAGGCCTACTGCCGGTGATTTACCAGATGGGCTCCTGGGATTTGAAGAAAGGGAAGGGGAAAAATACTCAATCAGGTCATAATATTGTCCCTTTCACTTTAGTGCCTAGAAAGCATGGAGTTGATACTTTGGACACGGGGAAGTATTTTCTCATGCTTGCTTTCTGTAGTTCTGTTCTTTTTCCTAGTTGGTGTTTGCTCCTCCCTGGAACTATCTGGACTTGTGATGTGGGAGGGGTTTCCAGGTTAAGATGCCACTTCTATTGGGAAGATTCTAAAGTGGCTGTCTAAGGTGGGCTTAACTTTTGATGGCTGCCTTTGTCCTAGACATTGGGAGGATTTGGGTTCTGGAGTTTGAAGGGGGATTGCTGCTGAATTGCGGGTGAATGGAGGATTCTTCATTTGTGATTTGGTCACTTCAGTATAGTGTTTTTTAAAAACTCTTCTGTCAAAGTAATCCTAACAGCAAAGGAGAAGTATCCAAGGACATAGACTAAAATACAAAGTTTTTCTGAAGTTTCATTTTATCTCAATTCATGAGAACTAATATATCTTTTAAAATCATGCTTTAAATTCCTAGTTAAATTTGAGTTACTTGACCTCAAATCTTTGCATACAATTTTAGTAAGATAAGATGCTGGATTAGCTTACCTGATGGCTTTTTTCCTATATCCTTAACCTTTTGCCCCAGGAGATAGACTATGTGTATTTCAGTTGAAGGAGTATAAATTAAAATGAGGACTTGTATTACTTTGGTTTCCTTTAAGTTGTAGTGGTGGTAGAGTTTTTCAAAAGGAAACATGTGAGTTGTTAGAGTATGGACTGAAGCCTTTATCTCATGGAGAAGCTAAAGTTGTAAACTAGAGTAGCATTTAGGTTTTGTGTTCCACCAAGACTGCAGGAGACAGCCTATTCCTATAGGCCTTCCTCATTCCCCTTCCCTTAAAATGCGTAGATGGATCTTCATCTTTATGCCAGCTCGTAAGTACACAGCCTGGAAGCTCCAAGACTGGAGAAGCTGGACTGAGTGAGCTGAAGCTCTGAGAATAAAAGTACTCTGGAGGTGGAATTGAACTGCTTCTCTCGTACTTACCTTATGCTGTGAAAGCATGGATTTTGAGCCCAGGAGTGCCTCTTCATGAACAGGAAAAGAGCCAGAGTACCGTCTTCTGGAGCAGGACTGAGTGCATTTAGGGTGGATTGACTTGAAATGGACATTATAAGTGTAATACATTCCTGTTGGGCTTTGCTACCGAGGTATTTTGAAAACTATGTACTAGTGAGTTTGGCTATTTCCCCTTGTCCCCCCAAAACCCACTCACCTCACTCTCACAATATACTCAGTACACACCTGGAAATGACAAGAAAACCCTTCGCTAGCCTTTGTGTCATGAGCTCTTATCCCTCAAGACTGACCTGAAGTTGGAAAAACAGACCAAAATTCCCTTGCCGTGCTCTAGCTAGAAAGACTTCACATGTCACTCACCACCTCCCAGGGGGAGGGATCAGGCAGCTAGCTGAGCTAATCCTCCTCTGTTTCCTCCTCCCCCAGGTGTCTCAGTCACCTCCAGTAACACGGGCGTGCCAGATATCTCGGGTTCTGTGTACTCCAAAACCCAGGTAGGTGCCTGACTCTGGATGGAAGTGGAAAAAGAGAGACAGACATAGAGAAGATGGAGTTGCATTGATAGAAGTGAGCAGGAACAGCCCTAACACCTGTGAGCAAGTGTCAGGAAACCCATTCTACTAGCAAATGATTCATCTTTAGACTTGAGTTTCTCAAGGAAGCTTAAATTTAGTCTTCAGGGAGGGAGAGAACAAACGAGAAATGTCATAGGAAGGTTGGAAAATTGTAATGTGTCATGTGATTTATTGTGTCCTTAACTTACGCACACCCAAACTTTTCATAACTTTCAAAGAGAATGAATGTGGAATGAAGGGAAGTAAGTCCATTCCCTTCTTTCTAAGTATATCTATAATAAAGAGTGGGAAAGGAGTGGGCAAAGCCCATGTCAATAACTAAAGTGAAGCATTTGCATTATCCACAGATTTTTTTTTTGGTTTTTTTTTTCTCTCCCACCACCATAAATTTAAAGTTTGATATAAAGCATTAGGAGTTATAGTGGAGTGCTTCATGGTCAAGACCTTTAACACTAAAGATAACTCAGCATTTCTTTTGAAAAAAATCCGTGGAGTTCCTATTCCTGCCCAACTCCAGAGAGAGGGGTGCTAAGGAGTAGTCAGCAGATTTCACTGTTTGTATATGACAGATTTTACAAAGTGCTTTCACATCCAGCTTCTCATTTGGTCCTTAACAACTAAGCATCCCTGTTTTATATATGAGAACAAGCTGAGAGAGTAATTTTCTCAGGGCCACACAGCCATTAAAGTGCAGAGCTGAGACTGAGACGTGAATATCTGACTTCAGGTGCAGCATTCCTTCTGTGACACCATGCTGCTTTTTGAGGGTGGGAGAGCTTGGGCTCAAATCCTCAGGATTCATTGCTGATCCCTTTTACTCTCTCCTCCCATCCTCCTGCATAGCAATCCTTTGAGAAACAAGGTTTTCATTCCGGTACTCCTGCTGCCTCCTTCAACTTGCCTTCAGCCCTAGGAAGTGGGGGGCCCATCAATCCAGCCACAGCTGCTGCCTACCCACCTGCCCCCTTTATGCACATTCTGACCCCCCATCAGCAGCCGCACTCCCAGATCCTTCACCATCACCTACAGCAGGATGGCCAGGTAATAGCCCTCCCTTTCTCCTTTCTCTTCCTCTTCCTTCTTATCCCTTAAAACTGCCTCCCCTTTCCTTTTCTTACCCTTCCTCACCACCACCTCCACCCAATTCTCCCCAGCGCCAGCCATGGGCACACAGCACATTACAGACACAAGCGCACATAACACGAGCGGCCGGCAAAGGAGATGTCAGAGAAGGGGCCAGACTGAAACCTAATTCTGCCCAGTTCCTTGGTGCCTTTCTTCTCCACCTCCTCCCATATCACAGTTTTCCTCATCCCATCAGACCTGGGTCACACCTTCCCTCTTCCCTCTCCCAGCCCTCCCCCGTCCCTCACATTATAGCTTTCCCTTCTAATAATGGTGGAGTTCTATTGTCAAAGTTTGTCCCTTTATTTTCCATATATCCTGGTTCTGCCTCAGCTACCATATTTGCAGATGATTCTCTGTTGCCAGCGCCAGCAGGAGGAGCAGGTAATGAAACTGAATGATATGCTTGAACCCACTCCTTTTCAGTCCCCATTACACCTCCACAGCCTTAGGGAATTTGAGAAAAGTTTGCACGATCACAAATCGGGATACACAAACACGAACACCTTGCTGAGCTCTCTGGCCTCCCATCCTCTCTTGTCCTCCCCTCCTCAATGCTCTCTTTCTTTCTGCCCTTCCCACCTCTGGGAACACTTGGTTACTGCAATGGAAAGGATTCTTGGGGCAGCATCTGAAGCCTGGGCCTTGAGGCTGTCTCTCCACCTTACCTGTAATGGGCTCACAGATACGATACATGTGGCAGGGGTGGGGAGCCATGGGATGGTACAAGTGACCTCTCCTCCACCATAGGTGCCTGGGGAGCTGGAATAAGGGCTTCTTTGCTCTCAAAGGCAGCTTTCCAAATGAGGCCTTCCTGGGGATTAATGAAAATGAAATCGCTTGTGATCGCTCATCTTCAAGAGGCCATAATTCTCTCTAGAGAGTTGCCTTTTCTCAGAGCAGGGGAAGGAGGGGAGGAGACGGTACAATTGAAAATGAGTAGAACTGATTCACTGTCTAATCTCTGAAGGTATCTTGCCCTCTTTTCATCTTTCCCCTGTTTAAAGGGTTTTTTGCGGGGATTTTTGCTGCTTTTTGTTTGTGTTTTGTTTTTGTTTTGTTTTTGTGGTCAGAGGTGCTTTAGCAGCCATATAAACCAAATTTTCTGTGGTTGAGAAGCTTCAGAATAGTTTCTAAGCAAGGGGAATGGGAAAGCAAGATGATTTCCAAATCTCCACCTGAAGATGTCACAAATGTGTCACACTAACTAGACACCTTTTTCCTCCCCGTCATCCTCCCACTCCCTGCAGACGGGCAGCGGGCAACGTAGCCAGACCAGCTCCATCCCGCAGAAGCCCCAGACCAACAAGTCTGCCTACAACAGCTACAGCTGGGGGGCCAACTGAGGCCCCGGCCTCTTCCTGGTCCCATCTTCTGAGAGGGCTTCTCAGCCTGGCAACTGTGGAAACAGCATCAAAGAGAGGAATGTGGAGGGGTTCCGCTGCCCCACCCTCACCCCCAGTGGCCCACCCCATGCCTCAGCTCCATGTCTGTTCATTCCCATACCATCCCCACTCTGTTGTATGTATTATAGGATTTGTATTTTCACTCCCCCCCCCCCCCTTTCCTTTCCTCCTTCCCCCTTGCATTCAAGATTATGAAATTTTGCTGTGGGCCCTGCCCTTCCTTTTCCTCCTGTTCACCCTGGTGGTGTATGGGTGAGGTGGGGAGGGGGGAACCCCCAAATATATATCAGCCCAACAGCCCTATGTCTCCTCCTTTATTATTAGGAAGCAAAACAACAACAAAAAATGGCGTCATGAATATGAACAGCATTGTCAGATGGATTAGTTGAAGTGGTTTTTTTTTTTTTTTTTTGTACTGTGTCTTCAAATTTAATGGATTAATGTGTCTTGTATATATAAAAAGAAAACATCTACCTTCAGCCTCTGCCCATTCTTGCTCCGTCTAGGACATCCTCAGTCTCGCGGATGACCAGCTTGGTGAATAAGTATTACTGTACCAACTGGGCCTCTTCTAGCAGGCCCCGAAGGCAGTGGAATAAAATGAAATCTTCATCCTTTAAGAACAACTCTGACCTTAATGATTTAGTATTGTGCCCTTGAGGGGATTCTCTTCCCTTCTCCCCTAAGAATTTCACAGCCTGTTGCCTGGAAAGAACCACCTCAAATCTTCATTTCCTTCAAAAACTGCTACATATACGGCACATTTCAGGCAGTAAAGGGAGTGGGAGAGTGGATATTGGGTGGAAAGGGAGAGGATTAAGAAGGAGCTGAAAGAAATGCCTTTGTAAAGTCAAAGTATAATTTAGCTGAGTCCAAGCAAGTGAATTGCAAAGTCGGGCAACATGCACTGTGTACTGGAAAAACTGAAGTTTGGGGCCAAATTTTCCTAGAAGTAGTTCTTGCTGCTTGAGTGGTTTCATTCTCCATAGCTATACCCAAACCCCTAAAAAGGAGTCTAGAGGAAGGCCAGGGATGAGATGGGGGTAGGAGTGCAGGAGGGAGAGGCTTTGAAAGCCATGAATGATAGGGAAAGGGGGGGATACTTAAGAGCCCCAAATTATTTCTTCTCTTCGAGACTCCACTAGATTTCCCTTGGTCTCTCACAAAGCCTTTATTCTGCTGGTTGTAAAGCCTGCATAGAAAAACTAAAAGGATCCTTTATGGTGATTAAGCTCCTTAGCTGGAGAGAGTAAGTGCATGTGTCCCCACGTCTAACTCCCCTTAGGTCCGGGGAGTTGGGTACTGAAGGAGCTTGATGAAATATTTTGTCCATCCCACTCAGACTTCACTGAGGCCAGCCAAGAAGGCGCCCGGTGGTGTCGGATGGGGGACTGAACCGGGGTGGTGACCGGCGGTGAGGGCGGGCGCGGGACCGGTTCATTTGTGCGGATGGGCTGCTCTCTGGCGGCTTTATCGGCACCATTAAACCCTCGCGATACCGTATTGGGCCGGGTTGGTCGACAGGAGAGAGAATTGGCTTAGGAGAGAGGTGATCGTTGGAAGATGAAAATTCAGGACGCCCACGACCAGAAAAAAAACGAACTGTTGCTGCGAAATGAAAACCTTTCGCATATGAGAGGCCCGTCTGCCCCGCCCCCTCCGCGTCCTGCTCACGGCCGTTTTACGACGGGGTGTCGATCGCAGGTTTGCTTTCCGGCAGCGTAAGCTGACTCTTCGCTTAATTTCCGACGGCGTAGCCCCGGCTTTCCTCCCGGTGTGAATGGGCCTCAGGTGGGCTTTGGAGGTTCGAATCCCAATACGGGAATGAGCCTCTTTGACCTCTTTCGGGGCTTTTTCGGCTTTTCTGGACCTCGGAGGTGAGAATGGATCCGGGTCGGACAAGGGAGCGGGGGGGTCTTCTGAGGGGAGCTTGACCTCTGACACCGTATATTTGGAAAAACATCTGTCTCCACTCCAACTCCTGTGGAGAGAACAGAAGTCACAACACTGAACACTCACCCGCGACAGTAACCAAGGCGGTCGTTAGGAGGAAAAGCAACAGCTTAAGCCTGTCTCCACTCCGGGGTGATGCGACAGGGCCCGGGCGGGGAAGACAGTGGGCCTTCGGGTGGAGGCCGGTGAGCCAGTGAGCAGGACCTTGGGGGGAGGGAGGGGCGGTGTTTGGGAGGGGTCGCGAGGTGAGGACTGCCTGATTAAAAACAATACCCCGATGGCCAGTCTTCTAATCCTCACACCAGCTCCCCAGACACCTGTTCTTGTCCCACTTTGCTACCCATGAGTTGATTTTCTGGTTTAAGCTATAAAGTGGGTATGTGAGTGCTGAAATTTTGGTGGCCAATCTGCCTCCACCCCAGCCACAGAGATCCCTTTTTTGGAGGGATGACTCGAGATGAAGATGAGGATGACGATGAAGAAGAAGGAGGAGCCACCTGGGGCCCTGGGAGCTCGAGGTTTGAGGGTCCCCAACCCCCTGAGGAATTTGGCTTCGGCTTCAGCTTCACCCCTGGAGGAGGGATGCGTTTCCACGACAACTTCGGCTTTGATGAGCTAGTACGGGATTTTAATAACATCTTCAGCGAGATGGGGGCCTGGACCTTGCCTTCCCGTCCTCCTGGTGTGTGGCTGCCCCTGAGGGAGAACCTATGGTTTCTACTGGGTTGGTGGGTGAAATAAAGAGCCTGCCGAAAGTAGTTGGTGGGTGGGAAGTATGAGAAGACTGATGATTTCAAGGGGGATTAAGAGATCCCAAGCCCTTTCCCTCCCCCAGCATCCATACACTTGCCATCTTTCTGCAGAACTTCCAGGTCCTGAGTCAGAGACACCTAGTGAGAGATTGCAGGAGGGACAGACACTTCGGGACTCGATGCTTAAGTATCCAGATAGTCACCAACACAGGATCTTTGGGGGGGTCTTGGAGAGTGATGCAAGAACTGACTCTCCAAAACCAGCACCAGACTGGGGCTCCCAGAGACCTTTTCATAGGGTGAGTACATCTGAGCCGGAAATGAAAGCCTATGGGAGACACCTAATAGAGTGCGAAAAATAAAATCCTTGTTGGAATCTAACAGACTTGGGTTGAAATACTGGGCCCTCCACTTAGTGTATTTATCTGTTTCCTATATTAAGCTGCTTGTAGTATTTTCTCTGGGGGAAAATAGGACTTCTGCTTTTTCTTTTAAAAAAACAAACGAAACACTGGTCTGTGTGATTCTTGGACAAGACAGGATTATTGGGGGAGGTCAGGAAAGTAACAGTTCATTAAGGCTTTCTTTCTTTTCTTTTTTTTAATTTACCATCCCCATTTATTTATTTATTTATTTTGTTTTTTCGATCCTCACCCAAGGATATGTCTTTATTGATTTGAGAGAGAGAGGTGGAGAGGAAGAGAGAGGAACATCAATACTGGTAGGTTGCCTCTGCACACATCCTGATGGGGGATCAAACCTGCAACCTGGGTATGTGACCTGACTGGAAATCGAACCCAAAACCCTTCATTGCAGGGGATGATACTCCAACCAACTGAACCACACCAGCCAGGGCAGAAAGGCTTTTTTGGTAGAAGGATACATAAAACAGCTAGGGAAGAGAGAGAATTAGTAAATAAAGCGATCGTGAATGGGATCATCTCCTGGAGAGAGGTGGTTTTGGAAGTTGGGAATATTTTGGGGTCTGTGACTCCTCAAGTTTCAGATTGAAAGATGTCATTTCATCTCCTTTGGCTTCTGCAGTTTGATGATGTGTGGCCTGTGACCCCCCAGTCTAGAGCCAAAGAGGACAAGGGTGAGTCTGAGAGGACATCTCCAGCCCTCTGTTGTTCTTCAGAAGTTCTCTCTGTTCTCTCTCCCGAAAGTTTCTTCCTGATACACTTGTTCCTTCTTTCCCTTAGACTCTTTCTTTCCTGTTTCTTCTCTCTGTCCTTCTAGATCTTGATTCCCAGGTTTCCCAGGAGGGCCTTGGCCCAGTTCTGCAGCCCCAGCCCAAATCCTATTTCAAGAGTGTCTCTGTGACCAAGATCACTAGGCCAGATGGGGTGAGTTGGGGAGAAGGGTAAAAGGAACTGTGGTTAAGGATGTTTTGGACAGAGGGATCTTTGTAAAGAAACCAGGGACCTCACCTTTAGTGATGTTAAGGATATGGTGGGGGCTTCTCCTTGTAGACAGTAGAGGAGCGCCGGACTGTGGTGGACAGTGAGGGCCGAAAAGAAACCACGGTAATCCATCAAGAAGCAGATGGCAGTCCTAAAGATGGTAAGTGAAGAGTGTGAATCAAAGGGATCCATCTTTTAATTCTTTGGAAAAGGAAAACCCTTACTCTTCTACTTTTTAATATTATTCCCATCCTTTGCCTCTGCCTAGCCATTTAGTGTGTCTATGTGTATCACTTTCTTTCTTAGATCCAGAATCACCAACAGCTCCAGCCCTGGATGATGCCTTTTCCATCCTGGATTTATTCCTAGGTCGTTGGTCCCGGTCTCGATCCCAGTAGCCTTGTTAACCCTCAGAGGCCTTCATGTTCTTCCCACCTCCCACCCTTTTCTCACCATCAATGGGCTTAGCTTCTCCTCCTGTCACCTCAGGGTCTTGGTGTGTGGAACAGTGAATTGGGGGCATGTCAGTATGTCATTCATGCAAACTGACCAATAAAACCCTTATTTATGCTAATTTCTTGGTCTTGGTTTTGTTAAGGTTGTTCCACTTTCTAGCACCATCCAGGGTTTCCTAAATTATCATGGCCCAAAACCGTCTCCTTGTTTCTTAATATTTTGTTCTACTTCTAAAACCCGATTTGATAAGTAAAGATCAGTACCAGTAGAAAATAATTTTCCCCTTGGAGGAGATAGGATATGTAGAGATAATCCCAAGAGCATTTCCAGACACGGATGCATCAGATTCTAAAAAAAAGCAAGAGTGCTTGGAATTGTAGGGGTAACTGCTTCCTTGGTGTGGGATAACTGTGATTGGATAGCTCATGGGATAATTTAAGGAACTACATGGGCAAATATTTCTTCCTTTACTGGTATGCTTTTATTTTTTTATATATGTTAGATAAGCTGTAATTTAGCACAACATTATGGATCTTTTTCTCAGTAAAAAAGTTTTTAGCACCATGGCTTTGAAGAGCAGATCTTCCAGATTTATTTACCTCTTTCCTCAGGAAATCCCACTAAAACGAAAATAAAAGGATTTTTCTAAAGAGGATATATATATATATAATCTATCTCAAGAACAGAGGAGAGGAAATATAGTAATGGAATTTAGTCTTTTCATTCTTTTATCTTTTGATTTGTTGTAGCCAAATTTATCTTTTCACTTATGGTTATTATTTATATTTTTAGAAATCTCTCTTAACCCAAGCTTAAAAGGATACTCCCCTTTATTATCCTCTATGGGTTCTATAGTTTGGCCTTTTACATTTAGGTATTTATTTATTATTAAATATATCTTTATTGATTTCAGAGAGGAAGGGAGAGGGAGAAAGAGATAGAAACATCAATGATGAGAGAGAGTCATCGATCGGCTGCCTCCTGCACGCCCCCTATTGGGGATCAAGCCTACAACCTGGGCATGTGCCCTTGACCAAAATCGAACCCAGGACCCTTCAGTCCGCAGGCAAACGCTCTGTCCCCTCAGTCAAACCGGTTAGGGCTACATTTAGGTTTATAAATCCACCTGGAATTTATCTTCCTATATGGTATGAATCAGGAGACCAATTTTATTTCCATTTGAAAACATACATAGTCATATATATGTACAAATATTACAAATACACATACAGATAACATATATATCCCTGTGCTGGTCTATTTTTCTCTCTCTTTCTCTCTCTCTCTCTCTATATATATGTATATTTATATGTATATGTATATGTATATGTATATATAATGCCTATATATATAAAAGGCTAATATGCAAAGTGTCCCCTTGGGAGTTCAACTGGGAGACCAATTGCTCACTATGACATGTGCTGACCACCAGGGGGCAGCAAGGAACTAAGGAAGGCCCTGATCAGCCCTGATTGCTGGCCAGGCCTAGGGGACCCTACCCATGCATGAATTTCGTGTACCAGGCCTCTAGTGTGTGTGTGTGTGTGTGTGTGTGTGTGTGTGTGTATACATACATATATACATACACACACTTAATTGATTTCAGAGAGGACGGGAGAGAGAGATAGAAACATCATTGATGAGAGAGAACCATTGATCACTGCCTCCTGCACGCCCCCTACTTTGAATTGAGCCCGCAACCCAGCCATGTGCCCTGGGACTCTAACTGTGACCTCCTGGTCCATAGATCCACACTCACCCATTGAGCCACACTGGCTGGACTCTATTTTATTAATCTAGTAGTCCACCTTTGTGTCTATATCACACTTTTTTGTTGTTATTAATCCTCACCTGAAGATATATTTTCCATTGATTTTTAGAGAATGGAAGGAAGGGAAGGGGAGATGGAGAGAGAGAGAAACATTGATTGGCCCTTGACCGGAATTGAACCCTTGACCCTTCAGTCCGGAGCCAATGCTCTAAACACTGAGAAAACTGGCTAGGGCCATTTCGTTGATTCTTGTATGTGCCCTGACCAAGACAAGATGAAACTCTAACCAACTGAGCCATGCGTCCAATGAGCCATATCACACTTAAATACTGTAGTTGTTTTTAGTAGAAAAAGGGCTTCCCACCTTTAAAAAAAATTCTCTGAACTCTTCTAGTATGTAAGAATGTAGTGGATTTTTATTGTTGCTGTTGTTAATCCTCACCGGAGGATATTTTTCCATTGCTTTTAGAGAGAGGGAGGGGGTAAGGGAGAAACATTGATTGGTTGCCTCCTGCAAGCACCTGACTGGAGCTGGGGATCAAACCTGTGACCCTTCTGTGTGTGGGCTGACGTTCTAACCACTGAACACACTGGCCAAGGCTACGATTGATATTTTTGATCAGCCTGTTAGAGTACCACCGAAGGCACAAATGGAGCCAGAGATTGCCAGACATCTGTGGACAGTCTCCAGCATGAAGGATGGAGATTCATACAAACAGAAGAAGCAACTTGGGAGAAACAGACTATACAGAAAGATGAAAATTTAGCAAGAACACAATCTTTAATGTCCTTAGGAATATGAGATGATATATCCCTAAAACCAGAACAGAAGGCTATAAAAGATAGACAGGACCTGGCTGGTGTGGCTCTGTTGGGCATTGTCCAGTGCACTGAAAGGTTGCCAGTTTGATTCCCAGTCAAGACACATGCCTGGGTTACAGTTCTGATCCTTGGTAAGGGGCATGTAGAAAGCAGTCAATCAATGTTTTACTCTCACATAGATGTTTTTCTCTCCCTCTCCCTCTCTCTCAAAAAAAAAAAAAATTAGGAAATAAAGATAATGGAGCATTGCTTTTGTAAATACTAAAGTAAAATTATTTCTATTCTAGAATTTTATACTCAAGTGAACTATGATTAAATGTGGGGGGATAAAAGATACTTTTAGACATTAAAAGGGTATTAGCAAAAACCTGTACAATAAAACCTCAGTTCTCAAACATCTCCCATTTTAAACAATTCACTTCTCAACCTGACAACCCTTTTCATGCTGATATGATCAATGACATTTCTCAAGAAACAAAGGAGAGGATTATCAAGTATGAGTCAGTTTACTGCTAAATCCAGGTTGTTAACATCTCAAGAAATTGTGCTGTGAATATTTTTGGGTTTTTTGCTTTTGTTGCTGCTTATTAATTTTTTTTAAATATATTTTATTGATTTTTTACAGAGAGGAAGGGAGAGGGATAGAGAGTTAGAAACATCAGTGGGAGAGAAACATCGATCAGCTGCCTCCTGCACACCTCCTCCTGGGGATGTGCCCGCAACCAAGGCACATGCCCTTGACGGGAATCGAACCTGGGACCCTTCAGTCCAAAGGCTGATGCTCTATCCACTGAGCCAAACCAGTCAGGGCTGCTTATTAATTTTTTATTTTTCTACTGTACATTTCCTTTTTGTTAAATTTTCATTTACATGTCATGTCCTTTTGTTTTTAATGTGTTTATAGATTAAATAGCAGATTAGACATGTACTATATATAAGAAATTAAAATGGGATAATTGGGGTTCTGGAACCGATTAATTCAATTTATATTATTTCTAATGGGAAAAAAATGATTTGGTTTTCAAACAACCTTCCAGAATGAATTAACTTCAAGAACCGAGGTTCTACTCTACTAAACATTATATTTAATGGTGCTTTTCCAACTAAGATTAGAAATACAAGATATCTGCTCTTACCACTGCTATTCAACATTGTACTGAAGTTTCTAGCTAGAGAAAGACATGGTATAGAAAGGAAGAAGTAGAACTGTATTTATAGGTACCATGAGCTTATGTGTAGAAAAAATATATAAGGAATCAACAAGAAAATTACTAGTCGCGCCTGACTGGTGTGGCTCAGTGGTTGAGCATTGACCTATAAACCATGGTTCAGGTACAGGCTTGATCCCCAGTAGGGAATGTGCAGGCGGCAGCCAATCCATGATTCACTCTCATCACTGATGTTTCTGTTTATCTCTCCCTCTCCCTTCCTCTCTCTGAAATCAATAAAAACATAAAAAATACTTTAAAAAAATTACTAGCAGTAATAACTGAGTATAGCAAGATGTCAGGATATAAGATAAATTTAAAAATTTGCATTTTTATAGGCAACAATCTGAATATGAAATTGAAGGAACAGTTTCATTCATATTAGCATAATAATAAAATAATTTTGAAAAAGTGCAAGAGCTGAACATTGAAAACTATAAAAATTGCTGAGATAATTAAAGAAGATCTAAATAAAAGAGATATGGAACTCTTAATATTGTTAAGATAGCAATTCTGCCCAAATTTATAGATTTAATGCAATTTCTATCAAAATCCTAGTAAATTTTTTTGTCGAAATTGACAAGCAGTTTCCTCTATCCCTACCACTAGTTAACTCGTTCAGTGTATCCATTGTTTAAAACTGGGCAGCTGCTGAAACCGATTTGGCTCAGTGGATAGAGCGTCGGCCTGCGGACTGAGAGGTCCCGGGTTCGATTCCGGTCAAGGGCATGTACCTGGGTTGCGGTCACATCCCCGGTGGGGGATGTGCGAGAGGCAGCTGATCGATGTTTCTCTCTCATCGATGTTTCTAACTCTCTCTATCTCTCTCCCTTCCTCTCTGTGAAAAATCAATAAAATATATTTAAAAAAAAAAAAAGCTGGGCAGCTGATGACAGTGGCTGACTCATCCTGCCAGTGGTTGTTTAGTGCCTCGTCTGATGGTTGCTTTCTAGTGGGCATTAACCTGTGATACAAAGATCTTCATACTTCAAGACTACTCCTGTGTGGGATCTCAGAGGGAAGGGGGATGGGAAGAGATCAACCATATATATGCATAACCCATGGACACAGACAATAGGGTGGTGAAGGCCTGGGGCAGGGGGTAGGAGTGGGCTAGAAGGAGTCAATGCGGGGGTGGGGGGGACGGGAATGGAGGACATAAGTAATATTTTCAATAGTAAAGATTTAATATTTTTTTAAAGACTACTCCTATAGGTCCATTGACATCTCATCCTCAGATCTTCTTGTCCTCGATCTTCACTAAGTGAAGATAAGTGGAGGCTATTTGATTTCTAGCCTAGATTAATGTCATTAATTCCCAGGTCGACATACATTACCTGTTACGGACTTTCTCTTTCCACACCAAGTGGATGACCAGATGTACCGTCCAGATCTCTTCACTGGGAGAACTTCCCCTCACCACTGGGGTTGCAATGTGGCAGTAATATTTGGCTTTTATCTACATACCAAGCTTAAACTTTTTCCTTCTCTGATTCCCCCCTCACAAGGGATCCTTGCTATAGACCGAATGTGTCCTGCCCCAAAAATTCATATGTTGAAACTTAATCTCCAATGTGATGGTATTTTGAGGTAGGGTCTTTGGGAGGTGAATCAGATTAGTTCCCTGATAACAGAGACCCAAGAGCGCTCTCTCGCCTCCTCTGCCATGTGAGGACACAGCAAGAAGATGACTGTCTATGAACCGGGAAGTGAGCCTTCACCAGCCACTAATTCTGCTGGCCCCTTGATCTTGGACTTCCCAACCTACAGCACGATGAGAGATCAGTTTCTGTTTTTATAAGGCTATGGTATTTTTGTTATAGCTACCTGAGTGGACTAAAACAATCCCCAAAAGGGTCATAGGTGTGAGCAGCGGAGGAGGTGCCAGGGTAAGATGTGAATGATATGAATCTGGGCCACTTGCTTTTCAGCTTCTTGTGCCTCTGACTCTCAGCTTATGCCAGATCCCAAAGATGCCACTTCCGTATGAAAATGTGTTCTTTCTGGGCCCGGCCTTCCTATTGACATGGAGGATCTGACAAGGTTCAGTTTGTGATGGGCAATTCTAGCTATTTGGTCATTTGATGAACAGTAGTCAATTGCTCTGTCTTTATTGGAACCCAGTCGCACTCCAAGAATTGCTTTTCCAATGGTATGTATTTCTCTGCTGCAGCTCGCATGGCTTTGCTCCAGAGCTGTAGGGGTCTACATTATGATTCTCCTATGAGAGCTTGCCAAACCATCTTTTCCTTCCACAGATATCTTAGTCTCATAAGGTCTGTGGAGACCATATGGCTGCAGAGACTTTTTTTTACTTTTGGTCCCACTTAAAAGTTGACAGCCTTTACTGTCAGCTAGTAAATTGGTCAGAGTTGTATTCTCTCTCTCTCTCTCTTTTTAAATCCTCACCAGAGGATACTTTTCCATTGATTTTTAGAGAGAGTGGAAGGGAGGGGGAGAGACAGAGAAAAACATCCACGGGCATCGAGCCTGCAACTGAGGTATGTGCTCATGACTGGAATTGAACCCAGGGTCATTCATTCTGCTGGCTAACACTCTATCCACTGAGCCAAACCTGCTAGGGCTGGATTTACTCTTTGGTTAATTTTACGGTAAACCACTGCCCCCTGCCATGATCTATTCAGTTTTTGTAGGAGCCAAGCTGCTGGTATAAAAGAGGCCACTTCTCCTGTAGTTTTTTTTTTTTTTTTAATTGACTTCAGAGAGGAAGGGAGACGGAGATAGAGATAGAAACATCAATGATGAGAGAGAATCATTGATTGGCTGCCTCTTGCTGGCTGCCTCTTGCTTGCCCCCCACTGGAGATCAAGCCTGCCTGGGCTCTCCTGTAAGTCTTGGGGGGTGGTGCTAATCTCTTCCATTTTTCCTAGGATATGGTCGTTTTAAGTTTTCATTATTTTGGTGTGGAGCAGTTTCAGGCCTCCACTTGGCCTTTATCACTTACTCCATGGGTCCAGAAACCAAACTGAGTGTTCTGCAACATCAAAGGATATCCATTTCAGTTGTATGATATATGTATACATGGGGAAGTGACTACTGGGTGGATCCATGGTTTCGGTGAACCAGACCTGAACTGGGACTCCATTTATTATCTGAGCCCTATATGCCCCTGCTCCAGCCTGGGCAAACTACGGCCCGCGGGCCGGATCCGGCCCGTTTGAAATGAATAAAACTAAAAAAAAAAAAAGACCGTACCCTTGTATGTAATGATGTTTACTTTGAATTTATATTAGTTCACACAAACACTCCATCCATGCTTTTGTTCCGGCCCTCCGGTCCAGTTTAAGAACCCATTGTGGCCCTCGAGTCAAAAAGTTTGCCCACCCCTGCCCTACTCTAACAAGGGACCATGGTGAAGCATCCATCTGATATAAAAACTGCTGTTTGAAATTTTAACCCTGCTATTTCTGGCTTCTGTAAATGCTTGCTGGCTTAAATAATAAGGAAAATAAGAGTACTCCCATTTCAGAGAGGCCATTAAACCTTCCCCAGACGAAGTTATCAGTGCTGGCGTCAGGCCAAGCCTTTGGTCGAGGTCTCAAAGCCCCAGCACATAGAGCCCTTTAAGAACTTGCAAAGGGAACCGGAATAACTCCATATTTGGGAGACAAAGAACGTAAAATCGTATAAAATATGGGAAACTTCATGTGTGATTTCACCCAGAATTTGAGAGACATTTTCCTCTGGGCCCGCGCGTAATAAATGTAACTCCATCTCTCTAAGCTTTGCTTGGTTCTTCGATCTTTCCGTAACAATGGGGTAACTTTGGGTTGTCAACTATCAGTGTTAATTCAGATCCTTTGTCCAAAAATCCTCAAAAGGTCTGAGGATTCTCCCTCTTTTCAGTATGGTCATCAACATAAATGACTTGTCCTGGCATTTTTACCTTCCTTTGTGTGGGCCGTCCTTTTCTCCAAACTAGGGCCATCCTAGGGAAGGATGGTGGCAGTCATCTCGGGTAGAAACTGTAGTTTACCTTGAACCCTGCTGTTTGGCTTCTGTGCTTACTTGCTGTGTTTAACAATAGGAACGTTACTTTGATTTTCTGAACTTGTGTATGCTGTCCCAGCCGATTGAACACACCGATGGTGGTGGTTTGAATGTCCCACTGATTGTGATCTCACTGGTTTTGGAAAGCACATCCTTCTGTACCTGGGAACCAGGACAGCACAATTATCCTAAATTGCCTCAGTGGCCACAGATAATGTGTTTCCGTTGACTCAGTGGTCCCGAGACCCGAGGGCTCTAATGTGTTTCTGTCAACTCAGTGGTCCGAAGACCCAAAGCTATAATTAATCTTTGTAGATAACTAATCGGCTCAATTCCGCTTCTGTAACTGCTTTGTGCAAACCAGGTTCCTCGTTCCAAACCCAAAGATGTAATCGATACCTTTGTGATTTTTGCCTATATAAATCTGGTGTTGCGGCTACTTAATCACTACGAGATTTTTTTTAATTTTTTAAAATACATTTTATTGATTTTTTACAGAGAGGAAGGGAGAGGGATAGAGAGTTTGAAACATCGATGAGAGAGAAACATCGATCAGCTGCCTCCTGCACACCCCCTACTGGGGATGTGCCCGCAACCAAGGTACATGCCCTTGACCAGAATCGAACCTGGGACCTTTCAGTCTGCAGGCCGACACTCTATCCACTGAGCCAAACCAGTCAGGGCATCACTATGAGATTTGAGAGAGCAAAATGCCCCCCTCGTAGTCCCGGATTTGCAATAAATGTGACTCCTTAATTCAACTTCTTGAGGCGTCCTTGTGTGATTCGCAGGGTATGTTACAACACTAGGAGTGTATTCACCCCGTATTCATATTCCAGGGATCTTGCCAGAATTTAAATCCTACGTCACAGGAGAGTGCTCCTATATCACTAACTTTTTCCATATTTATCTTTATGTCCCACCTCCTTTGATCCAGCACTCTAGGTATCCAGTTTCATGAATAATGTTACCAAATTATGCAGGTACAAACATATTAGCCAGATCTTGAAACGCCTTTAGCGTATATTCCTTCTCTTAGTGGGTCAGACATCCTCTTTGGAGCTTTGCTAGAATTTGATTCTTGTTTTTGGTCCTATTGCCAGGAAAACAGATGGAAATAGATCCTTGCAGGGTGGGGGACCTTTCCTCTGCCAAGGGCCATTTAGATGTTGACAACATTCGCAGGCCATACAAAATGATCAACTTAAAAATTAGCCTGCTATATTTGGTCAAACATTTAATTAATTCACCCCTATTGCCTTGGCAGGGCGAGACCAAATGATTTCTCAGGCCTTATATGGATGTTCTCCGCCCCTGCTTTAGGGCATGAGCATTGTCTTATAAAGCATCTGCAAACGAGGACTAACTCCCTGCTACTTGCCTTTTAAGAAATGGCTCAGATAAGAGTTCTTGAAGAAGACCAGGTGCTTGCCTCTCAAAGATACTGGGAAAGAAATGTAAATTCTGCTTAGAAGGAACTGGGTTTCATAAAGTCAACCATCTATAAGCCTTTTGAGTTGAATACTGGAGATTTGGGGAATGTAAAAGGACTTAGTGGGCTTTGATGTTTTGGAGCCACACCTCTGGCCCTGTAAAAACTTTATTTGTGAAACAAGGACAGTGGGTGTTTTTTTAAACATATATTTTTTTTATTTCATAGAGGAAGGGAGAAGAGCAAGAAGGATAAACATCAATGATGAGAGAGAATCATTGATGGGCTGCCTCCTGCATGCCCCCTACTGGGGATTGAGCCTGCAACCCGAGCATGTGCCCAAGAACGAACCGAACCCAAAACCCTTTAGTCCGCAGACCAGCACTCTATCCATTGAGCCAAACCAGCTAGGACAAAACAGTAGTTTTTAATACTTCCAGGATTGACAAATGTTAGCAAAGGATTGACAAATTCATTCATCCATTTTTGGAATGTTTCTTTACATTTGGGTATATATTTTTTTTCAGGCTCTGTAGCAATTACAGAGAGATCTAGTTTACCACATAGCTGAGGGTCATTTTTAAAAATATATATATTTTTATTGATTTCAGAGAGGAAGAGAGAGGGTGAGAGAGATAGAAACATCAATGATGAGAGAGAATCATTGATTGGCTGCCTCCTGCACATTCCTTACTGGGGATCGAGCCCACAACCCAGGCATGTGCCCCTGACTGGAATCGAACCTGGGACCCTTCAGTCTGCAGACTGACGCTCTATCCACTGAGCCAAACCAGCTTAAGGCATGAGGGTCCTTTTTGAAAGCCATAAAGGCTTGGCTGTATGGAAAAGGCACATCGATCTCAGGAGGCTTCATTCTCTATCCACTTCCCTTGGGAACAGCAGAAACAGGTCTAGCTGCAGGATAGAATTAAACTCAATGGTGCCATTAGGTGGCCAAACCTCTCCATTGCTCACTTTATCGTGGGGCCAGGCTGTGTTGAGGGACTCAGGGTCAAGTTTCTCCCAGTTGGCAAATACGCATCCCAAAAGGGGTATCTCGAGGTACTGTGGACTGGCTCCCCGCCTACAGAGACAGATATATTCTGAGCCAAGACTTAGGATCATCTCTGCTAGTCTCTGGGCTGCCCAGTTGTCTGAGCAGCACGGTAGACAGGTGCCCTATCGCCTGGGAAATACCTGGGTGTGGAGTGCATATCCTGTACTCTGAAGGCAGACTTACTAATGATCCCGGTTCCGTTCCCACCAAGGGCATATGCCTGAGTTACAGGCTCCTCCTGGGCTGGGCCCTGGTCAGGGCCCATGCAGGAGGCAACCAATCGATGTGTTTCTATCACAGCAATGTTTCCCTCTGTCTTTCCCTCTCTCTTCCACTCTTTCTAAAAGATCAATGGAACAATATCCTGGGTGAGGATTAACAAAAATTAATTAATTAAAATAAGGAGATCCAGAATTCCAAGACTCTCACTCAAGTCCACTCAATGCAAAACGAGAAGCCAGTGGGGCACAGTGGCCCCTGTTGGTACCTAGAAAGTGTCTGGTTTTGCAAGATGGTGCTGGGTGGGCTTCTTTGGGATCCTGCCACGCAATCCGTCAGCATAGGAAGAGGCTACTCCTGAGAGACAGAGAAAACGGCGGCCCCTGGGCAAACTCCAGGCCCTGGTCATGCACGGAGCCTGCTTACATGGGGACATTCTCTCGTTATCTCTATCCTCTCTATACACGTACGTGCAAACACACTGGCCACTGTTCCAGAGCTGAGCTAATTGGTTTTAAAGTCTTTTCCTTATCTTTTCCCCGGGCAGACATACAGTGAAGTAGCAGCGTGCTCATGCAGACAGAGGGAGCGGTAACCAGAGACAGGGTGTCCTCACCATCGTCCCTATGCAACTCCTGGCAGAAGTCAAGGGCTGGCTCCGGATCCGAAGCCTCCTGGCCCGACAGTGCCTGGCAGAGTTTCTGGGTGTGTTTGTGCTCATGGTAGGCAGGGTACTTGGGGGAAGGGAACAGAAGGTGGGCAAAAGCTATTGTCAATCTGTGGTGTTCTTATCTCTTTCCCCGGCGTCTTGTTTCAGCTATCCATCATTCCTCTTTCTGCCCTCCTCTTGTCTCTTTTATTCCTCTCCTACTTCCTGATTTTTATTCCTCTCCCTTTCTTTCTTTTTTTATATTGTCTAAAGTTTTACATATGTCTCCTTTTCCCCAGATTGACCTCCCCCTATTCCTCTCCCTTTCAATCTCACCCTCCTTCCCTTTCTTAACTTTTTTTTTCACTTCTCCCATTCTTTTCCCTTCCCTCTGCCTGCTTTCCTTCCTCCCTTGCTGATCCCTCACATTTGTTCAGAGTTCACCTCTCTTGGCCATTCCCCTCACCTTCCCAGTCTCTCTCCCCTGTAGGTCCACCAGGCTCTCCAGTCCTGGTTCTCTGCTCCTCATCTTTCCTTTCCCCACCAGCTCATCACCCAAGGGGCTGTGGCCCAGGCTGTCACCAGTGAAGAAACCAAAGGCAACTTCTTCACCATGTTTCTGGCTGGCGCTTTGGCTGTGATGGTGGCCATCTACGTGGGTGGTAATGTCTCCGGTAAGGAGGGAGGGGTCTGATTATTAGACATGTAGGATATGCATGTGAGTGTGGATGTATGGTTATCGAGGAAAAGTGACTCACGGACATTATCTTTTTGAGCTTGATTAGTGCCCTGGACTGAGATATACCTGTGGGGTGCGGCTGCAGTGTTTTGGTTAGGTTCAAAGCCTCGGACTAATGAAAGGACAGGGTCCTCTCATTGCCGCGTGCAAGTCCCAGCTGGAAGGGCAGGGCCCTCCCAGCACAATCACAGCCATAGGTTCAGTAAGCTTGAACCTGTGGTCCAAACACGTGGCCCCACGTGCCTTGTGATAGAGTTCGGGTGCATGTAGTTGAGTGAGGTTGGAACTCACGAGAATGCTGTAAACAACTTGATCACGCCCCTATTTTGCCTCGTGGCATCTGCTATAAAATAAAGACATGGCTTGTGGGCACTGGTGCTGTCTCCTCATCAGGGAGCAGTGTCCCACCCAGACCCAGCTTTCATTCTCTTGTCTGTCTTTTCTCAATCCTTTCACCCCTCCCACTCAGGGTCACTGAACCAGGCTGAGCTGGCCTGGCACATAAGGCGCCCTGGGGCTGAGTATGCCATGGCCGTGCCGGCTCCCTACATATACCTTTGGCCCATTCCAGCCCCTCCCCTTTCCACATCTCTCCATCCCTCTTCCTCACATTAATTCTTTGCTCACTTAGAGATCTATAGCAAAGTATGAAGGGTAAGTGCTATCCTCTAGAGCAGCGGTTCTCAACCTATGGGTCGCGACCCCTTTGGGGGTCGAATGACCCTTTCACAGGGGTCGCCTACGACCATCGGAAAACACATATATAATCATATATTGTTTTTGTGATTAATCACTATGCTTTAATTATGTTCAATTTGTGACAATGAAAATGCATCCTGCATATCAGATATTTACATGATGATTCATAACAGTAGCAAAATTACAGTTATGAAGTAGCAACGAAAATAATGTTATTGTTGGGGGTCACCACAACATGAGGAACTGTATTAAAGGGTCGCGGCATGAGGGAGGTTGAGAACCACTGGGCTAGTGTTTCCCACCCGAAGCCCACTGGGGTTCCCTTTGCTCAAGACCTCACCTGCCACCCCCCAGAAGCATCGGTGTGTCTGGCTGGAGCCTGGAGACACAGGCACTGGAGGGGAAAGAGCAGACAGTCCCAGGCTCACTGGGGGACCTTGACAAGTTGCTTAACCTTGAGCCTCACTTTCCTAACTTACCTGCTGGGAATGGTAACACCGGTCTTCAGAGTTGTGGGGGCGAGTGCCAATGTTACCTGGTGAGTGCCTGGCAGTGACGCTTAATGGATGTTGGTTTTCTTTTCTTGATCCTTGAAGGGGCCCACCTGAATCCAGCCTTCTCCCTGGCCATGTGCCTCCTGGGACGCCTCCCCTGGGCCAAGCTCCCCATTTACTCCCTGGTGCAGATACTGTCTGCTTTCTGCGCCTCTGGAGCCACTTATGCTCTCTACTATGGTAACAGAGGGAACAACTTTTGGGGTGTCTGTGTGTGGGCAGGGGTGCCTTGGAATGGTTTTGAATGAGAAAGAAGGAAATCCTGGGTGTTCCCCTCCCCTGCAGATGCCCTACAGAACTATACAGGTGGGAACCTGACCGTGACTGGCCCCAAGGAGACAGCTTCCATCTTTGCCACCTACCCTGCTCCCTATTTGTCCCTGAACAATGGCTTCTTGGATCAGGTAGGTGTGAGGGGCAGACCTGGTGGTGACCTTTGTCCCTGACCTCTGGCACTACAGCCTATTGTTAAGTCTCTGGGTCCGATGGGATGCGGGGGTTATGTCTGTCTTTTGCACTATCCCCCACCCCAGCTGCCTGTATAGGACAGTCAGATGACATAAGGTGGTGCCTGTACTATTTGGGTGAGAGAGGGCAGATGGATTATCTGCCAGCTGATCGGAATCCTTTGCATCTGTCCACTGTAAGGTTCTGGGAACTGCGGTCCTGATTGTGGGGATCTTGGCCATCCTGGACACACGGAACAAGGGAGTGCCTGCGGGTCTGGAGCCTGTGGCAGTGGCCCTTTTGATCCTGGCCATCGGGCTCTCCATGGGTGCCAACTGTGGATACCCACTCAACCCTGCCCGGGACCTGGGCCCACGGATTTTCACCTACGTGGCCGGCTGGGGCCCTGAAGTCTTCAGGTGCGGGCCAGCCTCCCCTGGTGCTGTCCCTCCACTCAACCTCCCTCTGCTAAAGGCTCTGCCCCTGGGTTCCCAGCCTAAGTATTTTCCTCTTAAATAGTTCTTAGCTTCTTAGGACAGTGTTCCTCCTCTAAGCCCCAGTTCTCCCTTTTGCTCTGCCCCTCCCCCAACCCTTTTCACGGAAACAGTAAGGTTTAGAGGTCCTGTTCTGGGATGCATATAACCTTTTTGGGTATCAGTGACCTCATCAACAAAACGGGGATATTCAGATAATTACCTAAGGCAAGAGGCTGGACTAAGCCCTCCTGGGACTCCTCCTCTCTGAACCCCTTTTCCTTTTCCTGGCGTCTACCACCCCAGGAACTGCTTAAGGGAGTTCTCTTGTTACTGCCTCCAGTCCTCTGGGGCAAGACTGGGGGAGTCACCCTGATCGCTCCCTTTTGTCCTTCTCTTGCAGCGCCGGTAATGGCTGGTGGTGGGTGCCTGTGCTGGCCCCTATGGTGGGGGCCACCCTTGGCACAGCCACTTACCAACTTCTGGTGGCTCTGCACCACCCTGAGAGTTCAGAACCGGCTCAGGGTCTAGTGCTTGCCCAGTATAAAGACTTGGAAACTCCTGCCTCAACTCAGACGCCCCAACAGTCCTACCTCCCTCATGGACACTGAAGAGGGCCGGGGACCCAGACCTGGAGACACGACATTCTTTCTCTGGACTAAGGCACCAGGCGCTGCGCAGCTTCTGTGTTTACTCATCTAAGCATCGCTTCCCCCTAAACTGGGGCGGACGCTGGGACAGGGAGGCCGCCCGGGAGGAGCCTGAGGTCCCACAAGCCCCTTTGGGGACCCTGCGGGCTCCCAGGAACGCAGTCCTCCCTGCGGCCGCCAGGGGGTGCGCCCCCCCGGACGCCGGACTGGGGAAGCCAGAAATCTGCCTGGTGGTGGGGACTAGCTCCGAACCTGGGTCCCACTGTCTGACTCCCAGGTCCCCTAACCTCGGCGCCTCCGCCCCTGCATTAGCTCCCCCTCCTCTTAGAAGGTACGGGGTGGGGGGGGGGCGGCCTCCACCAAGGGGGCCGGGGTGGGGGGCTGGCCGTGGGACACAGACATCCAAGCGCCCCGAGACCGGGGGAGGGGGGGCAGGGGGGGGAGAGCGAGGCGAAGAGGAGGAGGCACCCCGATGCGGAGACGGTCCGGCTGTCACTCGAGGACGGGCTGCCATCCAGGAGCTGAGCCGGGCGAGCGGGGGAGACCCGGGCAGCAGGGGAGGAGCGGGTGAAGGGCCCGGCGCTGGGGCACTCCCTCCCCGGCTCCCCGGCCCCCCTGCCCCCCGAGGGGCCCTTCTAGCCGAGAAGACGGCTCCCCAGCCCCTCCTTCCGCATAAAGCGAGTCTCAGACCTCTCGCCTCCTGGGTGCTTCCTGACGCTGCGGCGGCCGTGGGCGGGGCGCGAGGGGCCGGGACCCCCCTGCCCGGCACCAAGATGGCGGCTCCCGCCTCCCGCCCTCTCCCCAAAACCCACTCCCGCCCCCCGCCTCTCCCGCCACCGCCGTCACTTCCGCCCCGCCGTGGCCGAAACTGACACAAAGTAGCGGGCCGAGGCCCCGGGGGGAGCGGGGCTGCAGTTGGGGGGCGGGAGCCCGCGGGGAGCCGAGCCGAGCGCCCCCGCCCCAGCCCCCGGCATGGGCAGGACGGGGCCGCCGGGGCGGGCGCCGAGCGCCGAGCGCTGAGGTGAGGCCGGGCGCGGGGCCGGGGGCGGGCGGGGATGCGGGAGGACGGCCGAGCCGGGGCCGGAGGAGGTGGCCGGAGAGAAGGGGCTGGGGCCCGGGGATGGGGCCGGGCCGGGGCCGGGGGCGCGGCGGGGCCGGGGCGCTGCGCAAAGCGGGGGGCGGGCGAGGAGCGCGGTCCCGGGCTCGGGGCCCGGAGGCGGGAGGGGGGTGAGGAGCAGCCGGGGCGGGGGGCGGGCTGGGCGGCGAGTCCCGGTTCCGTCCCGGGGTGGCGGCAGGTGGCGGGGGGTCCCCTGCCCGGCCCTCCAGACCCCTGTCCCCTCCGCCAGCTTCCCGGGCTCGGGATGGGCGGAAGGGAGCGGGCCAGGCCCAGGAGGAGGGTTTCCTCGGTGGAGCTCTGCCTCCCTCCCAGAGGCGGCTATTTTTATCCCCAACGCGGCTGCGGAGGGGGCCGGGCCGGGCCGGGGCAGGAAGAGCCCCTGTCCGCGGTCTCCCCTCCCTCCCCTCCCAGCACAGCCCCCGTAGGGGACGGGGTCCGGTCTCCCCGGGGCCCTGGAGGTTGAGCCACTTCCCCGGCCAGTGTCCAGGCTCCCGGCTCCCCAGAGCGGTGCCGCTCCCTCCTGAACTCGGCAGGACTCGAACCCAGACCTGCGGGCTGAGAGCGTCTGGCCGGCCTCCTGGGAAGGGTGGGGCCGGCTGGGGCCTGGAGGTGCCCACCCTGCACCCTGTCCTCATGGTCCCCTTCACACCCCACCCTCCGTGACTCACCCTCTAGACTGGGTGGAGACCCTGGCCGGGGGCCCTGGGGCGGCCTGGCATCTCTAAAATGTGGATGAGGTTTTCCTTCTGGAGCCGGCGAGGGCCGGGGAGGGCCGGGAGGAAGAGGGCTGTGGGTCTCAGCGTTGCCTGATCGGGCTCAGGAAGGGCGTCTGTCTGCGAAGAGACAACTGGTGTGGGCGACAGGCTGCGGCCGCGTCTGTGATTATAGAGGCTGGCAGACGGGCAATTAGTACCTCTGGGGGCCGAAGGCTGGCGGGGTGTGCCCCGTGCGGACAAAGAGGAGGTGATGGAGGACCCAGCACTGGCTGGCAGTGTCCTCTGGACCAGGCTGGGGGTCGGGCGAGGCTCTGGGACCCTGTCTCGGAAGCCCGAACTTTTACCTTGTCAGGTGGGAGGAAGGACGCAGCGCTCCATCTGACGGATGCTCTGGAGCCCGCACCAGTGCCAGGCGGGCAGGACAGGCTGGGGGTGGGGGGGAGAGGGCACCTCCTCCTGGGGTGGGGGAGCCTTGCTTGCCCAGGAAGGTGGTGACTGTTGCAGGACGTGAAGGCCGGGCTTCTAACGCGAGCTCCCCCGCAGGAGACCATGACAGCCCCCAACGGGGAGAGGGGGTGGAGGGTTATGACTTGTGAGAAGGGTAGAGCCTGCCCACCCTGCTTCCTGATGCTCTGCCAGGTGTTTCCTGGCTGGTGTTCCCTCAACCGCACCCCACCCTCGGGTGGAAATTCTGCTTTCCAGTAAACACAGGCACCATTCATTGCCGGGAGGAGGGCACCTGGGGGCATCCGTTGCCCTGGGATGGGTCCCGTGAGAGCTGTGCCCCTCCGGTCAGTGCCTGGCCTTCCCTCTCTGCCACCTCCTGTCCCTGCAGGTCTTGCTCTTTGTGAACGGTCGGCCCCGCTGTGTGATCCCAGGCAGGGGCACGTGGGGAGCGAGTCTCCTTCTCCAGGGACCCATGGGAGCAGAGTGTTGGTGGGAGTGGGGGGTAAGGCTGGGGACGGAGGAGCAAGGCTAGAACCGGGGCAGAAAGCTTCAGGAGGCGCCTGAAGAAAGGAACGAAGGGTGACCCTCAGGCTCTCGACCTCACCCGCATGTCACCTTCCCGCAGGGCCTCCCATGGGACTGCTGGGACCTTGCTGGGTGAGATGGCACTGTGTGCAAAAAAGCGCCCCCCAGGTAAGACAGACAGGAGTTGGGGGGTCCCCTGGACTATCGGGGACGCCTGATAGTAGGGGTTGTGGCTCCGGGAGCAAAGGGGAGGGGACAATGGTGATGCGTGTGCCGGAGGGTAGATGGGAGCGCCTCGTCCTGGGGGAGCCTAGGGAACCCCGTGCTTCCCTTTGATCCCTGAGTGCGTTCCCTGGGAGGGTGCTGAGTGCCCGCCCACCGGCCCTGCACAGGGAGCCTTCTCTTGGGGTACCCGGAGCCTCTTCTCCGGCCGGGAGAGCTCGGGGAGCTGTTCCCATCCTCTCCCCTCGGTCCTCACGCCTCCTGTCTCCCTCCGTTCTCATCCTCCCGGGTCCCACTTTTCCTGCGGGCGGGCGGGCGGGCGGGGGTGGGACCAAAGCGGTTGCCCCCGACAACACGGTCGTCCCGCGCCCGCATTGGCCGGACAGGAGGCGGGGCGGGGCCAGGCTCTCGCCTACGCGGCGCTGGCGGACGGCTGCCCGGCGGCCGGGAGCGCGGGGCGGGGCCGGGGCGGGCGCGCGGCTCGGGACCACTCCGCTCCGGTGTCGGCTGGGCCGTCCGGACCGGCGGCTGCGGCGTCATTGAGCGCGCGGCGTCCCCGGGCGAGGGAGGCCGGGAGGATGGCCGGGGCTGCAGTTGGGGTGCGCGCCCGACGGCCCGGGCTCCCCTCTGAGCGGCCGCAGCTCCTGCGCCTCCCAGGGGGGCCGCCGCATCGGCGCCACTGAGCCCCAGGACCGACCCACAAGCAGGCCGCCCTCCCCCGCTCCGACCGGGATCATGACAGTCCCCAAGGAGATGCCGGAGAAGTGGGCCCGGGCCGGGGCGCCCCCCTCCTGGAGCCGAAAGAAGCCCTCTTGGGGGACAGGTAACGGGAGGCAGCGACGGGCGGCTCTCCCGAGCCCATCATTCCCGCTCCCACCCTGACATCGCTTGTCCTCAGCCGCCCCCAGCCTTCCCCGTTCCTCTCCTTGCACGCCCAGAGGTCCTGGCTCGGCGGGTCGGCCCCTCTCTCCCCTTGCATGGTCTTTGGCGCCTGAGCAGAGGTCTCAGCCGAGGGTCCCCTCCGGGGACGTTTCTGGGAGTAAAGTGATGTCTGAGAGGGAGGGCTCTGGGGCAGAGGATGTGGTGGTCTGAGGTTTAGTGCTGCAGTGAGCTCTGCAGGGGTCTCGGGAGGGGGTGAGGGGTGAGGGGTGATGGCCGAGGGGAGGGGTGTGGAATGCTGCTCTGGCTCCAGGACTGAGGCATCATGTTTACTGCCAGACCAGGATGCCCCCTTTTTCAGCCTGTGGTAAACGTGACCCTGGGAGATGGATGGGCTGGAGAACCCTTCCTAAGACACGCCGTGTTCTGTCCCTGAACTTGGTGCCGACAGTCCCAGATCGGCAGAGTTTCAGGATAGGTGTAGGTCATGGGTCACTCAGCCTCAGCGACAGCTGTGTTAAATAGGGGACATGTATGCAGATGGCACACATTTAGAGAGCAGCTGTTTTCCGCTCTCCTTCATGTCTGTCTCCGTCTGCATGACCCATATCCCTGAACCCCCCCTTCTACTTGAAGATGAGCTTTAAAATTAGGTGATGTCATTGCAGGCCAGTCAGAAGCCACTGCTGCCGCCATGTGACAGGCAGAGGCTCCTGTAGGGGGGCTGCACATGGGGCTGGGATACTGCCGCAGAGCAGTTCCAGGGCACTGTGACCCTCGGGCTTGCCACCTACCCACCTCCCAGTAGGAGAGGACGGTACCACTGCCGCTAGGTCTGCAGGGGTTCCCAGGGGAAGGAGCTTCTGTCTCCAGTTGCTATTCCTCTGGGATTCCCAGGACCATACAGGCCTCAGGCACTAATTAATGAATGGGAGGGGAGAGGAACCGCGAGCCCCCAGTGGAAGACCTTGAGGGTTGTTGGTGAGGAAAGAAGGCATCTTGTTCTGTGAATGTGATGCCTGCAGAGCCCAGCCATCAGGCTTGTGGTGAGAGGTGGACCAGAGGGAGGAATTTAGTGACACCTCAGGTGTGGCACTAACTCCTTCAAACTGTACTGCGCACAGAACCAAGGGCCCTCCGCGCAAACCCCACAGCCTGGGGCGCGCCTGGCCAGCTGCTGGGCCAGGCCTCAGTTTGCTCCCCCTGACTGCAGTGTTGTTCCGTTGCAGAAGAAGAAAGGAGGGCACGGGCCAATGACCGAGAATACAATGAGAAATTCCAGTACGCGGTGAGTGGCTCTGGACCACTGTTCAGACCCTCCTCCCGAGCTGGAAAGGGGAAAGGTGCAGGAGCAGGAGTGGGGGACTGGAGAGCGCTGGGGGAGCGGGAGGCAGCCTCCTCACCACTCCATCTGCTACTGTGCTGAATTTTTCATGCCTTCACCTGTCACCTGTCGGTGAAGAGGTTACAGTGACCCCAGGAGGCTCCCTTCTCTTTTGTTCTTTTCCCTCCCACACCTGTGGGTGCTGGCTTTTGGGGACCGAGGTCTGGGGCAGGGTAGGTGAAGAGGCACCCTCCGTCTGCGTCTGGGTTGGGGTTGGAGGCTGCCTCATTGTCTTCTCTCCCACTGCCGTAGAGTAACTGCATCAAGACCTCCAAGTACAATATTCTCACCTTCCTGCCTGTCAACCTCTTTGAGCAGTTCCAGGAAGTTGCCAATACCTACTTCCTGTTCCTTCTTATTCTGCAGGTAAGTAACCTGTGGGAGACCCTTGGCAACTCCCAAGGCCAAATACAGTCCAGGAGGAGAAAGGTCGAGGGGAGAAGAAGGCACAGGAGGGGCCCCAGAGGCATGCCTCGCCTCCTCTTTCCTCTTCCCAGTTGATCCCACAGATCTCGTCCCTGTCCTGGTTCACCACCATTGTGCCTTTGGTTCTTGTCCTCACCATCACCGCTGTTAAAGATGCCACTGATGACTATGTGAGTTGTATCCATTGCCATCCCTTACCTGGTCCAGCTAGATTCATGATATTGTGGCTGAGAGTAGGGAGGGGGAGGCAGAGAGAGAGTGGATCTGTGAACAGGTATATATAGCTGCTACCCAGCATGCTCTGCATGCCACCGATGCATCTGCATCCCTGGGAGCAGGAGCAGGTGTCTTACCATTCTTAGTTTCCTCCTTTTCAGTTCCGCCACAAGAGTGATAACCAGGTGAATAACCGTCAGTCTCAGGTGCTGATCAATGGAATGTGAGTGCCAGTTGGGGACGGAAGGCCTTGGGAGGACAGGGGTTTCCGGGAAATTCTCTGGCTGCTGACAGCCTCCTCTCTGTCTTCCCGTTGCCTCAGCCTCCAGCAGGAGCAGTGGATGAATGTCTGTGTTGGTGACATCATCAAGCTAGAAAATAACCAGTTTGTGGCGGTAAGGGTGCCCCTCAGGCCGACAGGGTGCTTCCTTGGCAGAAAGGATGAGCCTCTCCTGGTTCGTGCTGCCTCTTAAACACTCTGGGAGGAGCCTTTCTGGAATGAGAAGCTCCTGTGTCATATGAGTGTGGTTGGGGCTGGCTGCTTTCTGGCCATTCCCATGCTTGGGACTAAGCAAGCGAAGAATTCGTGGTGGAAGGAGGGTCCCCACAGAGCCCGTGGGGGGTGGAGGATCGGGTCTCTGGGTTCTCACTAGGTCTTCTCTCTAGGCGGACCTCCTCCTCCTCTCCAGCAGTGAGCCTCATGGGTTGTGCTACATAGAGACAGCAGAACTCGATGGGTGAGTGGCATGCTTAGTGTCACCCCTCTCCTGCCTCCGAAGGGGTACCAAGCTTGTTTTGGAAAGAGGTCCCCAGGTCTGAGGGATGTGCACCTTTAAGAATAATTGGGTAAGCAGGACTGTGGGTGTCCTTCCAGAGAGACCAACATGAAAGTGCGCCAGGCGATCCCAGTCACCTGGGAGCTGGGAGACATCAGTAAGCTGGCCAAGTTTGATGGTGAGTAATTTTGGAGAAGTACCTTTCAGGAAGAGGAGGTGGTCGGGTTTTGGGATTTAAATTGTACTTCCTCCTTTGGGCTTCTTGTTGCTATGGTTATGGAGCTCCCTGGACTCTTTTTTATATATATATATAAATATATTTTATTGATTTTTTACAGAGAGGAAGGGAGACGGATAGAGAGTTAGAAACATCGATGAGAGAGAAACATCGATCAGCTGCCTCCTGCACACTCCCTACTGGGGATGTGCTCGCAACCAAGGTACATGCCCTTGACCGGAATCAAACCTGGGACCCCTCAGTCCCCAGGCCGACGCTCAATCCACTGAGCCAAACCGGTTAGGGCATCCCTGGACTCTTGTGGGGGTCGGTAGTGTGGAGGTGTCAGGAATGCCAGGTGGCTACCACTTACTTATGTTTATTTTTTAAATGAATATATATATATATTCATTTAAACATATATATGACCTTTAAACATATATATATATATAAAATAAATATTTGTATTGATTTCAGAGAGGAAGGGAGAGAAATATCAATGATGAGATAGAATATTAATCGGCTGCCTCCTGAATGCATCCTATTGGGGATCGAGCCCACAACCCGGCCATGTGCCCTGACGGGGATCAAACCATGACCTCCTGCTTCATAGGTTGATGCTCAACCACTGAGCCACTCCCGTCGGGCACTACCACTTATTTTTTTTTTAATATATTTTATTGATTTTTTATAGGAAGGAAGGGAGAGGGATAGAGAGTTAGGAATATCGATGAGAGAGAAACATCGATCAGCTGCCTCCTGCACACCCACTGCTGGGGATGTGCCCACAACCAAGGCACATGCCCCCGACTGGAATCGAACCCGAGACCCTTCAGTCCGCAGGCCGACGCTCTATCCACTGAGCCAAACTGGTTAGGGCCACTTATTTTTTAATTAATGGTCATTTCAAGAGATCTTCATGGGTGATAACTCCCTCCTGGCTGTGCATATTGATAGAATTTCAGCTTATTCTTATTTCTTATTCTTATTCAATTCAGAACAGTGTGCTATACACTCCTTTAACAAGACGAACTGAGCAGCATGCACGGGAACTGAGCAGCATGCACGGAAAAAAGCTCTCCTGTCCTCTAGTCCTACCTTCCTAAATAGTCAGCTTGACAGGCACTTGAATGTGATTTCATTCATACTTTTTTTCCGTTTTTACAAACATAAATCGGTGGGATCATACTGTCCCCAAATCCCTGCCACCTGCCCGTACCTATTAATTTCATCATCATTATCTTATCACATCACTATAGAAAAATTTACTTCATTTTCTATAGCTGCATATTGTTTCATAGAATTGATGTGTCATAATTTACTCAACGATTCACTGACCCTTCGGTTGTGTCTAGTCTTTCTGTTCAAATAATGCTTCAATACAAATTGTGACCCGTGCTCTTATTTCTGTAGAACAGAGTCCCCAAGTGGGATTACGGGGCCCAAGGGTGTGTGTTCTCTTAATATGAGTTCACGTGGCCCCATTCCTTTCCCATCAGCTCACAGTGACCAGCAGTGTCTGGATGGGCCATGTCCTCACAGCCTCTCCCTCCGCTGCTTCCTCTATCCTGTTGTCTCGTGGTCAAGCTACAGACGGTCCCTTGAGCGGGGGCGCTCTTGTCTCCCATGCAGGTGAGGTGATCTGCGAACCCCCCAACAACAAGCTGGACAAGTTCAGTGGGACGCTGTACTGGAAGGAGAACAAGTTCCCCCTGAGCAACCAGAACATGCTGCTGCGGGGCTGCGTGCTGCGCAACACCGAGTGGTGCTTCGGGCTGGTCATCTTCGCCGGTGAGCCTCCGCGCAGAGCAAGCCGGGCCAGGGCGAGGGCCAGGGCGAGGGCTAGGGCGAGGGCTGGCTCCGCCGCCTCCCTCAGGCTGGCAGGAAGCCGAGGGCGCTGGTTCCATGAATAAGGTCGACACCCTGCAGCCCTGAGGACAGGCCCCCTGGCCATCCAGCCTGTGCCTCCCTTCCAGGCTGATGTCCTGTCGCCTGGGGACTGGGCAGGAGCCCAGAGGCAGGTTCCTTATTTGGCTCTCCTAGCCCTTCCTCTTCCTTTGCAGGTCCGGACACCAAGCTGATGCAGAACAGCGGCAGGACGAAATTCAAGAGAACAAGCATTGATCGCCTAATGAACACTCTGGTGCTTTGGGTAAGCTTCCCACTTACGGTTCCCTGCCGCGCCCTCCCGGTCCTCCCTCTGCTCCCATCTCTCCTCCCTGGTCAGTAGCCAAGCTTCAGGTTTTGGCTTTAAAGCCACTGGCAGGTCAGCCACTCAAAGGCAGTGTTTATTTCAGGTTCCTTTTAGACTCGGCAGATATTATTTTAAAAAACGTGTATGAATCAACAACTTAAAGCTGAAACAAGTCTTCCTTTCTCTGGATTCCAGTGATGATGATGACTTAGTGTAGCATGTGACCTTCTGTTTGCTTTTGCCTGGGACAAGGAGGCCTTCATGGGGATGGAGAAGGAATGAAAAGAAAAATTTCCATTTGGAGGATGGAGAACGGGGTCTAATGGGGGCTCTTCCCCTGCCTTCCCAGAGTGAAGGATCCCGAAGGAAAAGTTTCTATTTCAGTTCTTGGCAATTCCCGAATCCTTCTCTTGTTGGCTAGAAATTTGAGCTCCTTGTCAGGTTCTTCTCCCCTTCTCTCCTCCCCAACCCCCCCCACCCCCCCATTGCCTGCTGCCTGCCTTCCCTCCCCCACCCCATGCCAGCTTGCAAAGGCTGGGCCAGCCTCCGATGAGACAGCCTCCCCCTGGGAGAGTGGGTTAAGGCTCTCATGCAGAGGCTTGCATCGCCCCCTGGTGGCTCTTGTATACCAGGATGGTTCCTGTTTTGTTCAAAGCATCGGGAGTGAAGGCAGCCCTGGCCCGTGGGGTAAAATGGTTAGAGCTTTGGCCCAAGCACCAAGGGTTGCAGGTTTGATTCCCAGTCAAGGGCATGTACTTGGATTTCAGGTTCAATATCCAGCCCCGGTCAGTTGGGCACGTGTGGGAGGCAGCCAATCAATGTGTCTCTCTCACATTGATGTTTCTCTCTCCCTCTCTGTACCCTCCCTCCCACTCTCTCTCCCTCACAATCTATGGGAAAAATATCCTCAGTTGAGAATGAACAACCACCAAAAAAAAGTGAAGACAGCTTGGCAGATGGATGTCTGAAATCAGACAATGGTCTCAATTTTTTTTCTTTTAACTTCCAAAATTCTCTTAGGATTCTTCTTCAAGGACTACAAGTTTTATAAGATTTTTGGCTATCGAGAAATCTACATTTCTGAAAATGCGATTTGTTTCCTGGTTTTAAAAAATGGGGGATGTCCGGCTGGCATGACTCAGTGGTTGAGCGTCGTCCTATGAATCAGGAGGTCACAGTTCCATTCCCAGTCAGGGCACGTGCCCGGGTTGCGGGCTTGGATCCTCCATGTGGGGCGTGCAGGAGGCAGCCGATCAGTGATTCTCTCTCATCATTGATGTTTCTTTCTCTCTGCCTCTCCCTTCCTCTCTGCAATGAATAAAAACATATTTTAAAAATGCGGGGCAGGGGGTCAATCTGAGATAAGGAGCATGACAGAAATTTGGCATCGTTGTTGGCTTGTGGAGGCTTAGCTCAAGTAAATGGGTGATTTCCAGTAAGTTTCTTCTGAAGTTTTGAAAGCAGCTTTCTCCCAATTTCATCCCCTTTTTCTTCTTTTTTAAAAATAAAAGCCTGTGGAAAATCTTTATAAGAGTTTATTTGAGCAACATTGTGGACATATCAGGAAGTAAGATCTCAAATGCTTCCCACTTTTATCATCTTTGAGGTCTCCTAAGGGTTCTGGGTGTCAGGTGGGGAGCTGCACAACTATTTCAGTTCCCCATCAGACAGATGGGAAATGTTCAGAGAGGAGGCCATGTGATGTGGGTGGCAGACTAGAACCTGTCGCCACTTCTGGGTGCTTCCCACTGGCATGTGCCACCGTTTTAAAGCTGCCTGGCCCTGGCTGGTTTAGCTCAGTGGATAGAGCATTGGCCTGCAACTGAAGGGTCCCGGGTTCGATTCCGGTCAAGGGCACGTACCTCGGTTGCAGGCCCAGGCCCTGGTTGGAGTGCGTGCAGGAGGCAACCAATCGATTGTGTTTCTCTCACATCGATGTTTCTCTCTGTCTTTCCCTCTCTCTTCCACTCTCCCTAAAAATCAGTGGAAAACTATCCTCCGGTGAGGATTAACAAAAAAAAAGGTGCCTGCGCTTTTGCAGGATCAGGCCTGAGGGACGGCCTTCTGGGACGCAGTTGATTTTGGGGGCTTCCTCGGCGCAGCCTCACCTCTGCTTCTCATTCCTCCCCAGATTTTTGGATTCCTGGTCTGCATGGGGGTGATCCTGGCCATTGGCAATGCCATTTGGGAGCACGAGGCCGGGATGCGCTTCCAGGTCTACCTGCCCTGGGACGAGGCGGTAGACAGTGCCTTTTTCTCTGGCTTCCTCTCCTTCTGGTCCTACATCATCATCCTCAACACCGTCGTGCCCATATCGCTCTATGTCAGGTATGTTGCTTTCTGCGCCTGGGGTCTCTCCAGGGAGCTGGGGCTGTCCCTTGGCCAACTTCTCTTGTCTGTGAAGGTGAAGTCCTCGAGCAGGAATGTGGTGTCCTCTTCCTTTGCTGTGAACATGTTACGTTCTTTGTTTATCTTTGTGTGCAGAGCTAACTTCACCATTCCCTGGCACTTCAGACTGTATAGGATGGAAACTTGCTTATTTGTCACGTGTTTGTTGCATGCTGACTTTGTGCAAAGAAGCATGTTAGGTGCGTGGCACATACAAAGGAGGAGGTAGGAATGGATCTCCTTCGCTGTAGGCGCTTCAGTCTAGGCAAGGAAGAAAGATGTGAACACGTTATAAAACAAAATGGGAACAAGTGTTTTAGGAGCCCAGCCTACAGGCTTATGTGTACAGCCAGGGACGCAGAGATGTGGAACATGGCCTCTGCCTTCAGCAGCGGCGGGCCGTTAGGGGAGGGGAGAGACGAGCCTCGTAGGACACTGAGATACCGTGTGGGAGGCGTAGCTGTGCAGGCCATGCATTGTTCCCTGCACAGCTAATCAGGGAGGACATCTCTGAAGAGGTGGCGGTTGAACTGGGCTTTGAATGGTGGCCGGGACGGGTGAAAGGTCAGCCTGCGGGAGAGGGCTAGAAACACGGGCTTGGGGGTGGGAGTCTAGGAATGGGCACGGGACAGTTTGGCTGTGGGGCCGGCAGCCGGAAACATGAGTTGGTTACCAACTGTGGAGGGTCTTGAATTTTTGCCTCTGACCTTTGTACTTAGTAAACCATTAAAGGATTCCTAAAAAAAAATCTAAATATTTCAGGAAGCGTTGGCAGACAGTGGTGTGCATGAATAGGATCAGGGAGACGTCTAGGATGCTTGAGGGAGCTGTTAACAAGGGCTGGCCCAGTGAGAATGAACAGGAAGAGGAAGGAAGAGTGGCCAAGAGAGAAGTTTTGTACTTAGTGCCTTGCACTTGAGTTAAGTGAACCTGCACCTTTTTAAGGAAATGCTTTATGGAGCCTGAGAGCTCTTCCCATACGCCATAGCTCTGTTCACACAGACTCCCAGATAGTCCTCCCATCTCCCCAGCCCCCGAATCCTAGTGCCCGCGGCAGTGGTAGGAGATGGAGTTCCTGTGCTGCGGGCTCCCCTAGAACATTAAGAGGAGACTCGGGTTTGTGGTTTGGTCCTGCTGTCTCAGTTACGTGACACGGGTAAATCCACAATCACTCGAGGCCTCAGTTTTCTCATGTAAAATGGGAACAACAATACCTGGTCCACCGTCTTCATAGGGATGCCGTGATAGAAGATACTGGACTGGAAAATAGCTGAGAAATTTAGTTACTTTACAAACATTGGGTGGCAGCATGTCCATCATTGTCACTGTAGCGCTGATTCTTCAGTACTCTCTAAGTGTTTTCTGGCTTCCAGCCTAATTATTGTTCCATCTTTGGGCCTTACTGTTCGGTGTTTTGTATTCAGGCCCACAGTAGCTACCTAAGAAAGTTTTCTTTCCAAGTCTCATCAAGTTCACGGTATGTGTGTTTGGGGGAAATGGAGGTCGGGGTGGCGCTTCATCGGCTGAGTGTGAGAACGGCCATGAAGGCCTTCCCAGCTAGCGCAGCGTTTGCCTAGTAACTGGGTCCTGAGAGCAGCCTCGGGCCATAAGCAGGGTTCCAGCCGGGGCCCCCTTGCTTGGCTGCACTGGACCTCACGCAGGGCCTTTTCTGAGAACCCTGACGGTCCACGTCCCAAAGGAAACGCCCAGCCGAGAAGAGGGTGCGAGCAGGCCTTGGCATGTTGAAAACACCCCGCCACCGTGAACTGAAATCATTGCCCAGGTCTTTGAGGTCCCCCCTGCCTTCCGGAGCCAGCGTCTCGTTGGCCTCATGTTCTCTCTGAAGGCCACAGCGTCGGGGTGGGCTTGGAGCCCCGAGCCAGGCGGAAGGAGTGTCGGCTGCGTGTGGCCAGTGAGGAGCGGGCCGAGCGCCTTCTCGGCTCCCCCCGCACTGCGGCCCCTGTGGTGGTGGCACGCGCAGACCCTCATTATCTCTCTCTTTTCTCTCCCTTTCCTCTCCCACTTTCTCTTGTTTTCTCTGCATGGTTTCTGTATTATTAGTCCCGAGGTAAGAACTGGCCGAATGCCTTGTCTCCAGCCCCTCTTCCTCCTCTGCCTGTGCTGTCTGCCCCGCCTGCCCGGACCCTTTGCACTTTTTTGTGTGGAGAGCACCAGAGGGTCGGGGTCGGGGACCTCCTTTGCCAGCTGTAGGTGGCCGGCTCCGCCTTCAGGCTCTCCTCGCCCTTCCCCGCCCAGGTGCCCAGGTGTCACCAGCCGGAGCGCCTGCAGAGGAGGCCTGTGTGGGTGGGCGCCGCCTCCCTGCCCCGCCCAGCCTCACCCCCTGTCTCCTGTGCAGTGTGGAGGTCATTCGCCTGGGCCACAGCTACTTCATCAACTGGGACAAGAAGATGTTCTGCACGAGGAAGCGGACGCCCGCGGAGGCCCGCACCACCACCCTGAGCGAGGAGCTGGGCCAGGTGGAGTACATCTTCTCCGACAAGACGGGCACCCTCACCCAGAACATCATGGTCTTCAGCAAGTGCTCCGTCCACGGCCGCAGCTACGGTAGGCGCCGCCGGGACGGGGCTCGCCGCTCGCCCGGAAGGAGAGTGGTCCTGGGGCTCCCACAGCTGACTTGACATTTGGGTCTTTAGTTCTTTCCTACCGGGGCCTGGGGGGCCTTGAAAGGGTCCACTCTGGGTCCCATGTCGGAAGCGGACACTGACCGGGCTTCCCTCCTGCCTGCTGACCTCTCCCCGGCCTCGGCCTCGGCTCCAGGCGGTGGGGGAGCTCCTGTTTGCGGTGAAGCCTGACGCTGGCCTCTGGGCGTCCGGGCCAGGCTGGATCTTGGCCGCCCCGTGGAGCGCTAGACTCACCCTGTGTTGCCGTTCAGGGGCCTTGTGAGTCTCTGGAATGTGACCATGGTCTTTCTAGTGTGGCCCTGTGGCAGGGGCCTGTGGCTGAGCTGCTGGGATGGCTTGGGGCAGGGTGTGTGGTGTCTGACTTTTATGCAGAGGGAGTTCTTACAACTGCTTCCTGTACTAACTCAGGCCCGAGGGCCAGTGTGTGAGGCCTTGTCTGCTGTGTAGGCCCAAAGGGTGAGAGGCACCCCGGGAGGCTTGGGAGCCCTTGGGGGAAGGCTATAAAACAGGAGCTGCCCCGGGAGGCAGGCGGTGGGGGCGGGGCCCCAGGGGCGGGATGGGGAGCAGTGGGTGCCATGACCTTTAGTCCTGGGGTTCCAAGGATCCAGGGTGCCTGTTGCCGCCTGTCCTTTGAGTGAATCTGTGTGACATTTGCTCAACAATTCGGGTTGTGGGTTTCGGGTGCCTGCCGGGGGGGTGTTGAGGTTCCCCCCTTGCTCGGAGGGCACGCTGGCTGATGTGGCTTCTCGTCCTGGCTGTGTGCAGGTGATGTGCTCGATGCCCTGGGACACAACGCTGAGGTGGGAGAGGTAGGCGCAGCCCCCGCAGTGCTCCTGTGTATTCTGTTTGCCGGTTAGACGGGGCCTGGCCAGGAACAGTTGGTGTCGTTGGAGCAGGGTGTTACCTGGTCAGGAGGTGGAAGCCGCGTGGAGGAATGGGTATTTCGAGGAAGAATTGGTAGCTGGGGATTTTGAGGTCCACAGCGGGCAGGATCTTGGGCTCTCCTCCTGAGAGTTGGAAGGGCGGGGAACAGCAGCAGGGTGGGGACAGCACCGTTCCTGGGGTGCTGCCTGGTGACCCACCCTTTTCTGATCGCCCCCTTACCTGCCACAGAGGCCTGAGCCCGTCGACTTCTCCTTCAATCCTCTGGCCGACCAGAAGTTCTTATTTTGGGACCCCACCCTCTTGGAGGCTGTTAAGATGGGGGACCCCCACGTGCACGAGTTCTTCCGCCTCCTCTCCCTGTGTCATACTGTCATGTCAGAGGAAAAGAACGAAGGTGAGTGCGGAGCTGGCTTGCGCTCTCGCCTACCGACTCGGGCCTTCAAGCGAGGGGACTGCTCTGCACGGCGGATGCCCCGGGCTCCCTGGGTGGGACACGGGGCTGAGAGGGTGGCCACTCACACCACGGGTGTCCTCCCTCCCACCCAGGGGAGCTGTACTACAAAGCCCAGTCCCCGGATGAGGGGGCCCTGGTCACTGCAGCCAGGAACTTCGGTTTCGTGTTCCGCTCCCGCACCCCCAAGACCATCACTGTCCATGAGCTGGGCACAGCCGTCACCTACCAGCTGCTGGCCATCCTGGACTTCAACAATCTCCGGAAGCGGATGTCGGTCATAGGTGAGGCCAGGCCCGGGCGCTGGAGGGCGCGGGGCAGCTGGCACGTGTGGAATGGGTGAGGTGTGCTGGGGGACCCTTGTTAATATGGTGGCGTGGGGGCCTGCACCTGCCTGAGCTTTTCTGGGCCTTTCTCCCCCTCCTCACTCAGTGCGAAATCCGGAGGGGAAGATCCGACTGTACTGCAAAGGGGCTGACACGATCCTCCTGGACAGACTCCACCCCTCCACCCAGGAGCTGCTGCACAGCACCACCGACCACCTGAATGTAGGTGTGAGGCGAGGAGGGGCCCCGTGGCTCTACTACTCGCCGTGTGGAGGGGGCGAGGGGTGACGTTCTTGACTCTGCCTCCAGGAATACGCAGGGGAAGGGCTGAGGACCCTGGTGCTGGCCTACAAGGACCTGGACGAAGAGCACTATGAGGAGTGGGCTGACAGACGGCTCCAGGCCAGCCTGGCCCAGGACAGCCGGGAGGACAGGCTGGCCAGCGTGTACGAGGAGATTGAGAGCGACATGATGGTACGGGCTACGGAATGGGCCAAGGGTGAGCCAGGAAGGCTCGGGTCTGGGACTCGTGCCAGGGACCCTTGTGGTATTGCAGCTGCTGGGCGCAACGGCCATTGAGGACAAGCTTCAGCAAGGGGTTCCAGAGACCATAGCCCTCCTGACACTGGCCAACATCAAGATCTGGGTGCTCACCGGAGACAAACAAGGTGAGAGCCCAGTGGGGCAGAGGCAGTGGCATCTGGACAGCAGCCCCCTCGGGTCCTGCATGAGCCCAGGACGTCGGGCAGGAGAGGCGCTGACTTTGTTGGGGGCCTGCTCGTAGCTCCTGCGTTCTCTCTTGGTAGAGACGGCTGTGAACATTGGCTATTCCTGCAAGATGCTGACGGACGACATGTCCGAGGTGTTCGTGGTCACTGGCCACACCGTCCTGGAGGTGCGGGAGGAGCTCAGGTAAAGGGGCCGAGCCGGCGGGTGCTCGGTGTTGTGAACGTGGGTCGGGGGGGCTTCCTGGACCCTGACTGGGCCGGAATCCCCGCTCCTGTCAGGGAGACCACGGTCCCGTTATCCCTCCGCAGGAAGGCGCGGGAGAAGATGGTGGACCCGTCCCGCACCGTCGGCAACGGCTTCACCTGCCACGGCAACCCTTCCTCTCCCAAGCTCACCTCTGTCCTGGAGGCCGTGGCTGGGGAGTACGCCCTGGTCATCAATGGACACAGTCTGGTGAGTGTCGCCATCCTTAGTTTGGGCAGTGTTTTTCCAGAGGGCACTTCTCTCCGAATGGCGTTTAGGTCTTACCTTGTTCTGATTTCCCTCGACTTTGGGGGGCTGTGGTCTTTAAGGGGACGTGGCGAGGCTGACGCCCAGTCTCTCCTGGGGAAGACAGGGCCTCTCAGGCTCTCTGTGTCGCAGGCCCATGCGTTGGAGGCCGACATGGAGCTGGAGTTTTTGGAGACGGCCTGTGCCTGCAAAGCTGTCATCTGCTGCCGGGTGACGCCCTTGCAGAAGGCGCAGGTGGTGGAACTGGTGAAGAAGTACAAGAAGGCAGTGACGCTGGCCATTGGGGACGGAGCCAATGATGTCAGCATGATCAAAAGTGAGTGTCGTGTGTAGATGTGTAGGTTGGTGGGAGGGTGGAGGGAGGGGCCCCTGAAGTGGGGGGACGGGGCTCTGAGTTGGTGGGATTCTCAGGTGTGTGGCCATCTTCACCCTCGTGTCCCCTCTTGTCTCTGCAGCGGCTCACATTGGTGTGGGCATCAGCGGACAAGAAGGGATCCAGGCTGTCCTGGCCTCAGATTACGCCTTCTCCCAGTTCAAGTTTCTGCAGCGCCTCCTGCTGGTGCACGGGCGCTGGTCCTACCTGCGCATGTGCAAGTTCCTCTGCTATTTCTTCTACAAGAACTTTGCTTTCACCATGGTCCACTTCTGGTTTGGCTTCTTCTGCGGCTTCTCAGCCCAGGTAGTGAGCTCGTAGTCCACCGGCGTGTCTGTCTGTAAGTTCCTTAAGTCAGAGATTGTATCTGTTCTGTTCAAAGCTTAATCCCTTAGGGCCTAGCTTTTTCTGGTTCATGCATTTAAAAAGTCGCGCTACTGGGCGCGACTTCCAGAAAATTCCTTGGGGCTCCGTATACACCACATCGCCGTTTTCCTCTGCCTGGTTTGTAGTGAAGAAGGGTGACATATTCTTTCCTCTCTCTCCCCGTTTTCTTTCCAGACCGTCTATGACCAGTATTTCATCACCCTTTACAACATCGTATATACCTCCCTCCCAGTCCTGGCCATGGGGGTCTTCGATCAGGTACGGGGAGTGTGATGATCACGCAGGATGGGGAGAAAGACATTGCTGTGAGGAGTCAGGCTGACAGAGGTGGGCGTGTGACGTGTGCCCTCTGCCTGTGGCCCTGGCACGGCCTTTTCCCAGCTGGCGGGTGTTCTTCCTCTCAGCCACCGCTGACCTGTGACTCCCCTGGGTGGCTGGGCAAAGACTGATCGGGGGCAGTTGGCTGGAAGTTAGATCTAGTGTCAAAGAACTTAGAAAGCAGGAGGCAGGGACAGAGCCTGCCCAGTCAGAACGGCCGCTTCTGAGGCCCCGTGTGTGACCTGGGCTCCCCACACAGGACGTCCCCGAGCAGCGCAGCATGGAGTACCCTAAGCTGTACGAGCCGGGCCAGTTGAACCTCCTCTTCAACAAGCGGGAATTCTTCATCTGCATCGCCCAGGGCATCTACACCTCCGTCCTCCTGTTCTTCATCCCCTACGGAGTGTTTGCGGAGGCCACCCGGGACGACGGCACCCAGCTGGCCGACTACCAGTCCTTCGCAGTCACTGTGGCCACGTCGCTGGTCATTGTGGTCAGCGTGCAGGTCAGAGGCAGTTGGGGACCTGCCCTCACCTCTGGAAGGAGTGAGCCTCCTGTCCTGGGGCCGCCCTGGGCACGGCAGTTCTGTTTCTGGGAAGGGGACAGGTTTTGGGGTGCTCCTCCTTCTGCCTGTGACAGCTCCTGCTTGTTGCAGATTGGGCTGGATACGGGCTACTGGACGGCCATCAACCACTTCTTCATCTGGGGCAGCGTGGCTGTTTACTTTGCCATTCTCTTTGCCATGCACAGCAATGGGCTCTTCGACATGTTTCCCAACCAGTTCCGGTTTGTGGGTGAGTCACTGGCTTCCCCTGGAATCACTGGGGTGTCACGACTGTCCTGGGACTCACAGGGCAGGTAGCCGGTCTGCACTCCGCGAGCAGTTCCTGGGTGCTCCTCAGGTGCCAGTTCTCCAAGGTGCTGGGGGAAGGCTGGGTGTGTCTGACCCCGGTGCTGCCCTCAGAGGGCTCCATGCCCATGAACGTGAAGCACAGCCCTGCTAGGCTGTACGCCGTCAGGCCCGAAGGAGGACGAGGGCTGGCCGGCGTCATGGTCAGCAAAGCGACTGCATGTGGGGTGGTCAGGGAGAGTCCCACACAGGAGGCTGCTGTGAGTGGTGCCAGGATCGGGGAGTTGGGTTCCAAGTCAGGGAGCTGAAAGTGTGAAAGGGCCACTTGTTTCTCGGGCAGGGAGAGAGCTCCAGCCAGGGCGGCGGGGAACCCCCACTGAGAACAGTGGAAGAGAGGCCGTGGAAGGTCGGACGTTCAAGGCGTCAGAATGACGTGCCAGGAGCCTTTTTTTTCTTAAATTATTATAATAATTGTTATTATTTTTATTTCTAATCCTCACCCGAAGATATTTTTCCATTGATTTTTAGAGAGAGGGGAAGAGAGAGGGAAAGACAGAGAGATATCGATGTGAGAGAAACACATCGATTGATTGCCTCCTGCCCAGGGCCTGGCCGGGGAGGAGCCTGCCAGCCAGGTGCGTGCCCTTGATGGGAATCGAAGCTGGAGCCCTTCGGTCCACAGGCCAACGCTTCCCCACCGAGACAAACTGGCCAGGGCTTTTTGTTTTTTGAGGAGGAGAGAGTGGGGAATGACAGCAAAGGATTACTTCAGAGAGATGGATCTGGCAGTGGTGGCCGCTGAGGAAGCTGCTGCAGTGGCCGAGTGTGAGGCTGTTCAGAACCGGTGACAAGGTGGCTGTGGTGGGTGGCAAACGGGCTGGTTGGGAGGCATGAGGTGAAAGGTGCATTTGCACTTTTGGCATTTTCTTGAGATCTTTCATTTACTCACCCAATGGGCCTTCGGTCAGCCCCTATTCTGGATGCTGGGGATGCAGCAGTTAACAAAACTGGCAGAATCCTGGGTTTCATATTTCAGTGAGAGAGACACACGGTTTATAAGTTAATAGATACATAAGCTGACATGTTTTAAAGGATCACTCTTACTGTGATAAAGTGGAGAGGGAAAGGCGGCTCCAGCAGTAATCGGGTGAGAGCAGGGGTGGCTTGCAGTGCAGTGAACAGTGGTGGGAGCCATAGGCATTTTGGGAGTGGAGCCAACGGATTGGAGGAGCAGTGCGCGGATCGGAGGCGCGGTGTGCGGATCGGAGGCGCAGTGTGCGAGAGAAGTCAGAGGTGGCTTTTGGGCTGTTGGTGGTGGCAGCGGAATGGTAGCTGGCCTTTCTGGAGCGGGGCACATGGAGCAGGTTGGGGTGGAGGGAACGATAGTTCACTTTTGGCCATTAGAAATGGAGATGCCCGTTAGAGGTTCAACAGCGATGTCAACTAAGGCAGTTAGAGAAGCAGGCCTGAAGTTTTGGGGGGAGTTTGGAGCGAGAGTCAAATTTGGAGCTACCTCTATGGGGAGCAGGGAGGAGCCGGAAGCCAGGATGACTTAGGCTGTGAGCCTGGGGGCAGTGGGGGAGCTGTCCACCCTGTGACTCCCAGGGCCCCTGACTCCTCTGCGTTCTCAGGTAACGCGCAGAACACCCTGGCCCAGCCCACGGTGTGGCTGACCATCGCGCTCACCACGGTCGTCTGCGTCCTGCCTGTGGTCGCTTTCCGATTCCTCAAGCTGAACCTGAAGCCCGATCTCTCTGACACGGTGAGCAGCCCTTCTGGCATAAACGCACGCAGCTGCGGCTTTGGGCTTCGTGCCTCGCGTGTTGGTGGTGGTCCCCATCAGTCCTGTCCTGGGGGCTCTGGGTCCCTTCTCGGTGGTGGTGTCTGACGCAGCCACGCTGACGGCCACTCCTTCCTCGTGCTTCCCCACCCCCGCCAGGTCCGCTACACCCAGCTGGTGAGGAAGAAGCAGAAGGCCCAGCACCGCTGCATGCGGCGGGTGGGCCGCACAGGGTCCCGGCGCTCCGGCTACGCCTTCTCCCACCAGGAGGGCTTCGGGGAGCTCATCATGTCGGGCAAGAACATGCGGCTCAGCTCCCTGGCGCTCTCCAGCTTCACCACCCGCTCCAGCTCCAGCTGGATCGAGAGCCTGCGCAGGAAGAAGAGTGACAGCGCCAGCAGTCCCGGTGGAGGGGCCGACAAGCCCCTCAAGGGATGAGGGCTGGGACCTCTCTGCCCCGTGCCAGTGATCAGAGCTCACAGGGCAGGCCGGCCACCGAGAGGACCGTGTCGTAGCTGCAGGTCCTCCTGCCTTGCCTCTCCCAGGCATCTCCCCTGGTGGACTCTGTCCTGCTGGCCCCACCAGAAGCGTCTGGGACATTCCAGCCAGGGGCCCTCCCACCAGCTGGGAGGGTGGAGGGGCAGGCCTCGAGCAGAGTCGGGGGTTGGCATCTGGAACCAGCCCCGGGGGGACCAGATGTGGAACCAAAAACAGAAGAAGAAACTGAGAGATTGGGTCTGCCCCTGCCTTGCCCGGGAGCCCACAGGGAGACTCGAGTCTCTGTATTTTTCTACTCCCCTTCCCCAGGGGCCCTCGAGGCCCTGTTCCTGAATTACATACGAATGTATCATGCCGGGAAGCCAGAGACCTGTTGGGGCCTCTGGGCCCCTCACGTCGGGTATGTCTCTCCTTGGTTTGTGTTTGTGTCTAGTTTGGTTTTGTCTTTTTTATTTGGCAAGTGGAGGAGGCCTCTAAGTGACTTCTATGTAGTGGTCGGTGTCTTAACTCTCCTGGAAAAGAGGAGGCTGGCGCACACGGGTGCCCACCTGGCAGTTGTGGAGTGGTTTGGGAGGAGCTGCAGTTCTGGGCGGGCCCTCCAGGGGCTGAGGGGCAGAGAGGCTGACCAGGAGGGAGGTGCCTGTTAGCCAGAGGAGGGTTTGGTCTGTCTCCTTCCTCACCTTGGGAGTGAAGAGCTGCCCCTTCCCCCAACACACTCACATATCCACTCCCAGTTTCCTCAGTCCTGCTGGCATGGGGCTGGAGCCTGGGATAGTGACCCTGTCATTCTCCGGCCAAGAGCTGGGTATGAAGTTTAGTCCTAAAAAAAGGTTTTGTTTCATTTTAAATGTAGACTCAAGTCCATTAGCAGAGTCCCTCTGACTCCCTTCTCCCTCCTCATCTGGCATTTTCCTGCACCTGTACCCCAGGACCTGAGGTGGCCCGAAAGGGGAAGCTGGCCTCTGCTTCTCCCTTCTGGTAAACGGGCCCACCCGCCGGCTGGCACCGGGGTGGAGGTGGTGGAGGCCGTGCCCGGGTGTGGGGGCGCTGCTGGGTGCCGGGCGTGGTCTGGACGGGGCTGGTTGGAGCCTCGGCGCCTCTCCTTCCTCCATTCGTCTTGGGAAGAATCCTTTCCTCGGCTTTGGTGGAGGGGTCCTCAGGAATGGTGCGGGCTGGGGGTGGGGTACAGAGATCTTGGACATTCCATGAAGTGGAGCCCCATGGAGCTGCGGGCGGGCTGCGGTGAGGCAGGGTGGGTGGGTCTCCGATGGGGGGAGGGAAAGCTCGACAGGGAAATCCCTTAGGGCCACACCGTTTACAAACCCAACATCATGTCTTTCTGTGTGTCTCAAGGTGAGAGTCTGATTTTTATACCAAAGAGGAAATGATTTTTTTTCATATTTGGTTTGTCTATTATATAAATATAAATTTATCTATATATATATACAGTTATATATTATTTTTTTGGTTCTCTCTCATTTTTTAGGGAGGGAGGAAAGTACCAAGTTGCATTGAACTGTAATTAAGGAACATTCTGTATAATTTATGACATATTTCTATACTTGGAAAAATTATATCATTTTATGGATATAAGAGAAAAATGCCTTTTTATAAAATTTCAGTTTCTGAGAAATGTGTGATTTGTTTCTTTTCTGATGTGTCATCAAGACATGGTCAATGTGAAGAGAGAAACCTTTTCTTGAACCAGGGTGCCCAGGTCAGACAGGCAGGAACGGGATGGGTGGATCTGGGCTGAGGGGAGAAGACAGTCTGGCTGGTAGGGTGAGCCCCTCTGTTAGCACACCTCCCAGACTCCAGTTCAGCTGGACGATGGGGCAGTGGGCGGGGCCGAGAGGCACATCACAGCGACTGTGTGTTCGTGCCTTGGACCTTGAACTGGTCCCTTTTTCGAACACAAGCCAACCTTTCCTTTGTAATACGTGCCAAGTGGGTGGGTATATGCAGGGGAAGTACCAGGTAAATATTTTACGTTTTTGTTTGTGTTTTTTTTTGCTTTTACCCCATACCTTATCCATTAGTATCAGCCTCACAGACAAACATCTTCCTGGCTTTTCATAGAAGTGACTATCAAGGGACCTAAATAGTATAAGCAAGACTGCAGAAAAATTTTTAAAAATATATTTTTATTGATTTCACAGAGGAAGGGAGATGGAGAGAGGGATAGAAACATCATCGATCTGCTGCCTCCTGCACACTCCCTGCTGGGAAACAAGCCCGCAACCCCGGGCATGTGCCCCAACTCAGAATCGAGCCATGACCTCCTGGTTCATAGGTGGAGGCTCAACCACTGACCTACGCCAGCCAGGTGGGGGCAGCATTCTTTTATGCTCATTGCCACTTCTAGACATTTTCCTTCCATCTCTGTACAAAGATGCTTCCTCTGAGCCTCCTGCCACTCAGATTCCCGTGTTCTTCCCTTGATCTGCTAATTCTTTCACTGAGGACTTGGGCTCCGGTCCGACCATCTCCGGTTTCCCCCTTACCATCACCCCAGTGCCTTCTCTGACTGCGGTGAGAAGTCTGCCTGACGCCCTGGCTTGGTTCTTCCTCATTCTGACTGTAACCCTCCCCTCCCTCACCTCCCCACCCCTATTGTAACACACGGACATCCACGGCCCCCGGGAGCAGCTCCACCTCTGAAATGTCACACTCAGGCATTTGACCCTCCATGTCCTCCTTGCGCCTTCCACCTGTGCTCCCGGCACGGCCTCCTGCCTGGCCTTCTGGTCGCCAGCTCCTCCCCAGCCCAGCTCAGAGCCTGTGGTCTGACACGAACCACTCTGCCCAGGAACGGCCAGTGACACCCATTCTCCGACCCCCTGCTGACTCCTAACCGTCCCCTCTCCTCCGCGCCCTCCCACCACCTCCTCCCCTTCTCTCAGCAGATGGTTCTGCCTCCACTTCCCAGAGGAAAACGGCTGCTTCAGCGTCCTGTCACCTACAAGTGTCACTGGGCAGAAGCAAAGCCTGGGCCCCCCTGTTTGTGCTCTGGCTCCTCTACTCCCCCACCTCCTCCACCCCCCCCCCCCCCGTCCTCTCTTCCCTCCACCTCCCTCTCCGCTGATTCTTCCCGTCACGAAATGAGCATGCTCAAGTTGTTTCTCACTGAGCCCTTTCCTCACCCCTGTACACCGTTTTGTGATCTGTGTCCACGTCCTCACCCTCTTCCTCATTCCACTCCCTGCGGTCAGCTTCTCCTGTACCCACCCCCAGAACGCTTTCCATGAAATCACCCTTATCTTCTCCGGGCCGTGTCCCGTGGAGACGTGCAGGTCTGATCTTGCAATCCCTTAGCCATTTGACTCTGTTGACCACTAAACTCTGTCCTCCGGCTGGCTTTTTCTTTTAATTAAAACAAAATTTCAATGACAGTTGGCATTTAATAGTGTATTAGTTTCAAGTGAACAGCATGTTAGACATTTATGTAACTTACAAAGTGATCACCCCCTCCATGCGTCTCGCACCACCTGGCACGATACCAGCTACATGATTGACTACATTCCTTACGCTGCGCTTTACATCCTATGGTGGTTTTGTAACTACCCAAGTGTACCTCTCAATCCCTTCACGTCTTTCACCCAGCCCCTCAACCTCCCTCCCATCTGGCAGCCATCGGTTAGTTCTGTGTCTATGAGCTCCTCTCTCTTTTGTTTATTTTGTTGTTGTTTTTTAATATTTTTTTATTGATTTCAGAGAGGAAGGGAGAGGGAGAGAGAGATAGAAACATCAAAGATGAGAGAGAATCATTGATCGGCTGCCTCCTGCATGCCCCCTACTGGGGAACAAGCCCACAACCCAGGCATGTGCCCTGACTGGGAATTGAACTGTGACCTCCTGGTTCGTAGGTTGATGTCAACCACTGAGCCACGCCGACTGGGCCATTTGTGTCTCGATTAGAGCATTTAATCCGTTTACATTTCACAGGTTTGTAGTTGTTGCCATTTTCTTTTTGTTAATCCTTAATTGAGGGTATTTTTCTATTGATTTTTAGGGCGAGTGGAAGGGCGGGAGGGAGAGAGGAAAAAATACACACATCGATGAAAGAATGCCATATCAATTGGTTGCCTCCCACATGCACTCTGACTGGGGCTAGGGACGGAACCTGCAATGCAGGTATGTGCCTTGACCAGAATCGAACTGTGACCTCCTGGTTCATAGGTCGATGTTCAGCCACTGAGCGATGCTGGCCGGGCTATTTGGGAAGTTCTCTCTCCGTCAATTCTAAATAATAGCTTTGCTGGGTAGAGTCATCTTGGTTGTAGGTCCTTGCTTTTCATCACTTAGAGTATTTTGTGCCAATCCCTTCTATCCTAGACCACTCTTTTCCAGTGATTATGACCCAGGCAGTGTCATGATAGACATGTTTCTGCCCGCAAAGAGTAGCCATTTAGATTGGGACTCAAGAAAGAAATTCTTCTGCCTGATCACCCCACATTCCCTGGTCCTGCAGGAGCAGATGGGGAGAGAGCAGGGTGCTCCGGTCAGACAGGCAGGCCGCTGAGCCTCCTGCTGTGTCGCCTGCCACATGCAAGGGAGGCAGTCGCTGATAAAGCCCCAGGACTGTGGACTGTGGTCCCCGCTTGGGAGCGATCAGCGACTAAGAGGTTCCCGCAGCAGCAGCTGAAGGGAGGAGCTGAGTTCTCCCTTATCTTTGTTCTCAGAACAAAGTTGGGAAGGTGGCACCCCTGTCTCCCGTTGTGCGGGGGAGAGTGGGTTTGGAGAGCAACAGCCTAAGGTCAGGGACGGGGAGGCGGGGTAGCTCCATGTCCAGCGAAAGAAAAGGCCGGCTGTCCTTGGCTTCAGCAGACGTTTCTCTGGTCTTCAGCATCCTGTCCCGAAGGACTGTCCTGACCCCAGTGGGAGACGCTGACCTCCTGTCTGACCCTCCCAACACTCCCCGGGAGGCTTCCGCGGCTCAGTGCGTGTTGGAAGCTGCCCTGCAGAGCAGCTGGGAGACAGCTGGGGAGTGTAGCCTTCATCTTTTTCTTGTTTTTAATTTTTATTTATTGGTGGTTTTTTTTGAGAGAAGTGGCGGGGGTGGGGGGGGGCGCGGAAGCAAGAGGGAGAGAGAGAGAGAAGGAACACTAATTTGTTGTTCCACTTATTTATGCAGCTTCGGCTGCTGCTTTATGTACCCTGACTGGGGATCCAACTCGCAACCTTAGTGTATGCAGAGGACGCTCTGGCCAACTGAGCTACCCGGCCTGGATCTCGGCGTGAGAAAGGGACATCTTTCCACAACATTTCCTTGGGCCTAGAGCCTATAAAACAAACAAACAAATTCCCCGCGATGGGTGGGTCTCCTGAAGGAATGAGTGTTTCTGGACCGAGAACGTGGGAGCTCCCCGAGGCGAGGACAACCTGGGGCTGCAGAAATCTTCCCACGTGCGTGACTGCAGGACGAGGCCTGACGCCCTGGGCAGGACCTCTCCTGTCTCCCAGGGCCCAGCAGGACTTGTGTGGCCCAGGTCCTGGTGGGGGCCAGAGAGGGTGCCCAGGGTTACTTGAGGGCCTGGAGGAGGGGTGACTATGGGTGGAAGAAGAAGACCATGTCCCACTCCCCAGTCCCTCTGTTTCCCACTCTCTTCTGCCTTCCTGGCGGCCTGGACTGTGGCGTTTCTGCAGGAACCTCCCGGGTGCGGGGCTGTTGTGCCAGGGGCTCTGGGTTAGGCACAGGGAACGCGTCCCGAGGCTCTGATTTCCACACCACCCATGGCCCACTGCCCAGGGTTTGCAGGCCAGGCCCGCTGGAGAGCCATTGGGGAGGGTGGCCAACGCTGGAGGGCAGCTCCCTGCCGCCCGCCCTGTGGGAGGAAGGCCGGTGGCTGGCCCTGCTGGGAAGCAGCTTCTACAGAACCCGAGAGAACTGCTGGGGGGTGGGAGGGGGACGGATGTGAGAGAGTGGGGAGGCCGCACTGGAGGGGAGGGGGGTGTTTCTATAAATGCAGAAAGCCCGTTCTGTGGAGATATAAAGGGGGTGGGAAGAACATGGGAGACCTCAGCCACTTGCCGGCCTTCTCCAGGTCGAGCCCACACCTAGAAGAGGGCCGGCCTTGACCCCGCCTTGGAACCAGCATGGCGAAACGCCAACTCGTCTCACCAGATTCTCTGCAGAATCTCAGCTAGTGGTTCTTTTTTTTTTTTTTTTAAATATATTTTATTGATTTTTTACAGAGAGGAAGGGAGAGGGATAGACAGTTAGAAACATTGATGAGAGAGAAACATCGATCAGCTGCCTCCTGCACCCCCCCCACGGGGGATGTGCCCGCAACCAAGGTACATGCCCTTGACCGGAATCGAACCTGGGACCCTTGAGTCCACAGGCCGACGCTCTATCCACTGAGCTAAACCGGTTAGGGCTCAGCTAGTGGTTCTTAGTCCCCGTGAACGCTACGCAATAAAATGTTCCTGTGCGTCCACCAAATGCACGCAGGCGAAAGGGTGCTCCAGCCATCCATCCAGGGGCCTTCGGACGGGTCCCAGGGCAGGTAAGAAGTGGAGGCCCACGCAGCACGTGTCTAGTACTGAGGCAGGCATTCCAGGTCAGGTTAACGGACTAAGAGTATGTCCCGTCCCCCTGCCTGACAGGGGTATCTTCAAACAGCTTACAAGGCCAAGTTTGGATTTAGAACTCGCCACCCATAGCTCCCCAGCCCTCAGCCCGCCCTCTTCTCTTCCCCCTTTTCTCCCCTCTCCCTCGTCTGCACTGTGAGGGGCCAAGCATGCACACAAGGGGACACCCAGCTCCATCCCCACCCCGGGGGCAGCTCCTGGCCACCTGTGGGGGCCCACTGTGCACCATCAGGGAGGGTTCTGCTCACCTGAGGACGCCTGAGGCAGAGGCCGCAGGCCCTGGAAGTGGGCTTGAGTTAGCTGGGCAGAAAACGCCAGAGTCTAAAACAGTGCTTCTGCTGAATGACCGGCTTTTTTTTTTAATCCTCACCTGAGGATGTATTTTTTTAAAATATATTTTCATTGATTCAGAGAAGAAGAAAGAGGAAGAGAGAGATAGAAACATCAATGATGAGAGAGAATCATTGATTGGCTGCCTCCTGCACGCCCCCCTACTGGGAATCGAGTCCAAACCCAGGTAGCCCTGACTGGGAATCAAACAGTGACCTCCTGGTTCACAGGTCAACGCTTAACCACTGGACCATGCTGGCTGGGCTAAGGATATTTTTTCCATTGCTTTTCAGAGAGAGTAGAAGGGAGGAAAGGAGAGGGAGAGAGTAACCTTTCTTACCTAAGAGTCTGAGAGTGGCAGGAGACTTTTGGAACCCCGGCGCTTGAACTGTGAGGCATTCTAGCACAGTTCATCGAGAAGTCCAAAGTTGCTTATGCCATACCATCATGCTGGGCCTCCATTGGGTGTGGCCAAGGATAGACAAGTGAATACAAGGCATAAAACATATTCATAAATGAGAAAATCTGTCTATAACAGAAATGCTTGACTGTTAAATAGTTACTTATACAATGAAGTATAGGCTCTCGAGAACGTAAGACACCAAGTCCTATGAAGGGGCTGCTGGCCTTTCTTGCCTTGTCCCAGCTGGAGTTGCCAGGGGTCACGTGTCAGCCGCAGCGGGTTACTCATTCTGTACCTATCGCCTCTCGACTCTGGTTGTGTAAGTGTGGGTTCTGATTACCGGGCGCCCTCACTGGGAATCCAACCGTAGCCTGGTTCATAGTCAATGCTCAATCACGGAGCCACACTGGCCGGGCTCATGTGCTGTTTTTGCCATTTGTATATCTTTTCATGAAATATTTAATTTTTGTCCTTTTTCTGGTCATTTTAGTTTCAGTTGTAAGAGTTCTTTATGTATTCTGGATACTGGACCTTTATCAGATATATGATTTACAAATATTTTCTCCCATTGTGTGAATTGTCATTTCACTCTTTTTTTTTTTAATATATCTTTATTGATTTCAGAGAGGAAGGGAGAGGGAGAGAAAGATAGAAACATCAATGATGAGCGAGAATCATTGATTGGCTGCCTCCTGCACCCCCCTCCCCCCCCGACACTGGGGATCGAGCCCACAACCTGGGCATATGCCCTTGGCCAGAATCAGACCTGGGACCTTTCAGTCTGCAGGCTGACGCTCTATCCACTGAGCCAAACCGGCTAGGGCTCATGTCACTCTGGATGGTGTCCTTATGAAGCCCAACTTGTTTATTTTTTTTTGTTGTTGCTTGGGCTAGGTGCCATAATTAAGAAACTATTGCCCAATCTAAGGCCATGTAGGTTTACTCCTGTGTTTTCTTCTAATAACTTTTATAGTTTTAGCTCTGAAATTTAGGTCTTTGCTCTATTTTTCAGTTAGTTTTTGTGTGCAACGGGAGATAAGGATCTAACTTCATTCTTGTTACATGTGGATATCCAGTTGTGTTCTTAACAATTTTTGAGAGTATAAGGGGGTCTTTCTTTCTTGTTTTTAATCCTCAGCCGAGGATATTTTTTCCATTGATTTTTATCTTTTTAAAAAAATGTTTTTTTGTTTTGTTTTTGTTTTTTTAAATATATTTTATTGATTTTTTACAGAGAGGAAGGGAGAGGGATAGAGAGTTAGAAACATCGATGAGAGAAACATCGATCAGCTGCCTCCCGCAATCCCCCCACTGGGGATGTGCCCGCAACCAACGCACATGCCCCTGACTGGAATCAAACCCGGGACCCTTGAGTCCGCAGGCTGACGTTCTATCCACTGAGCCAAATTGGTTAGGGCTTAAAAAAATGTTTTTATTGATTTTAGAGAGAGAGAAAGGGAGAGGGAGGGAGAGAGAAACATCCATTGGCTGCATCCTGCAAGCCCCCTACTAGGATTCTTTGATTTTTAGAGAGAGTGGAAGGGAGGGAGGGAGGGGGAGAGAAAGAGAAAGAAACATCAATGTGAGAGAGACACATCTATTGGTTACCTCCTGCATGTGCCCCAACTGGGGCCAGGGATTGAACCTGCAACCCTTCCGTGTGTGGGTCAATGCTCTAACCAGTTAGCAACACTGGCCAGGGCCATAAGGGGTCTTTCAATCAAAAAGTTTAAGAATTGTTGCTGTAGGGAAATCAATATAAATAGTAGAATAATGTATAACTAAGGATTAAATAGAGGAGGAAATGAAAAAATAAATTAATACAAAGAAGTCAGAGTGACAGAAGAAAACAATAGAAACGATAAGATAAACATAAAACAAATGATAAGATGGCAAGAAGTAAATGCAAGTATATCAGTAATTCAATTTAAATATAAAGAAAAAAATGACCTAATTAAAAGACAAAGACTGCTGAAATTCATAAAAGATAAAACTCCATTGGCCCTGGCCGGTGGCTCAGTGGTTAGAGCGCGGGCTAGTGCACAGAAGGCCCCTGCTGTCCACACCTGGGATCATACCAGGGCAGAGGATAGGGTGGAGAGAGGTGACAGAGGAGCAGACGGGAAATGTCTGACCTGAGAACCAAAACGCTGATTGGAAGTTCTGCCTTTGGATAGGGCTGTTTGCTGGGAAAATCCCTAAATATCTGGGTCTTTAGGTCTCTCCTCTAGGGCTAGTCAGATTTCCCAGAGAAAAATATACCAATCTCCTTCCAGGAGGAAAAAGACCTGGCCACCGGTGACCTGACTGCAGGCCTCCGGGGGGAGCATGAAGCAGACACAGAGCAGTCCTCTATTTTAGAAGCCACACCCCCGCTCTCAGATGGGCATGGTGACCTCCAGATGAATGCAGGCTCTCTGGAGAGGGCTTCAGGGAAAGGGGAAGAAAAGGCCTGACCCGGCTGGGAAGTGTCTTGAGTGGATTATATTTGGCTCTAGAGGCCATGGGCTTGGGGTGGGAGCTGACCACTCAGGTCTAGCTGTCGAGACGTTTGGCAAGTTTATTATCCATGTAGGTCTCAGTGTTCTCTTGCTTCCTATGTGATGACTCAAAAGGGTGTGTGGGAGCAAGCAGTAAACTATGCAGTTCTGTGCTGTGCTGTGTTATTTTTCAAACGCAGCCAGAATTTTCCTGTTTTTATGTCTTTGCTCAGACTGTTGCTTCTGTTTGGAATTTTCTCTATCTTCTCCCTCATCTCTCCAACCCTTCCACCCCTACCTTTAAGGTCCAGCTTAGTGTCCACTCCAATATGAACCCGCCGCCCTCAAACCGAATAGGAATTGCCAAACTTTCAAACTTTTTTTAAAAATATATTTTATTGATTTTTTTTACAGAGAGGAAGGGAGAGGGATAGAGAGTTAGAAACATCGATGAGAGAGAAACATCCATCAGCTGCCTCCTGCACACCCCCTACTGGGGATGTGCCCGCAACCCAGGTACATGCCCTTGACCAGAATCGAACCCGGGACCCTTCAGTCCGCAGGCCGACGCTCTATCCACTGAGCCAAACCAGTTAGGGCTCAAACTTTTAATGATGGTCATTTTTTTTCTCACTGCCTGTCTCTATTAGTCAAGGTTCTCCAGAGAAACAGAACCAATAGGTCTATTTATATGAATGGATGTGTATATTCTATATATGTACATAACCAGTCTCTTCACACATATATTTATTATATTACTAGAGGCCTGATGCATGAAATTCATGCCAGTGGCTCGGCCCTCGCTGCCTTAGCCGGCCCTCACAGCCCCGGCCTCATCCGGAAGGTCATCTGGAAGACTGTTCTGCTGTTCAGTCTAATTAGCATATTGGCTGTTTATTATATAGGATGCATTATAATATATAATAGAGGTTTATTATAAGGGATTGGCTCATGTGGTCATGGGGGCTGTCAAACCCCAAGCTCTGCAGGGTGAGGAGGCCAGCTGGAGGCCCAGGAGAGTCCTTGGTGCAATTCTGCGCAAACCTGAGGGTCCGGGAACCAGGGCGCCCAATGGTGTAGCTCCAGCCTGAAGACCTGCAGGCTGGAGACCCAGGAAGAGCTGATGCGTCAAGTCCAAAGGCAGGAAAAGTCCACTCGAAGGCCATCAGGCAACTCTCTTACTGTTATGAATAATGCTGCTGTGCACACAGGTGTACAAATGTCTGTCAGTCCCTGTTTTCAATTCTTGTTTTTTATTTAATAGGTTTTTAGAGAGAGAAGAAGGGAGAGGGAGAGAGAAAGAAACATCTGTGTGAGGGTGGAACATTGATTGGCTACCTCCTGCATGCCCCCTAGAGGGCTGGAGCCCGCAACCGGGGCTGCTTAGAACATGTGCGTGCGAGTGTTTGCGTACAAGTGTTCATTTCTCTGGAAACCGGTGGGTCATATGGTAACTCTATGTTTAATCGTTTGAGGAACTTCCAGAATATTTTCCAAAGGGGCTGCACCAGCCGGCATTCTCGCCAGCAGTGTATGAGGGCTCTGATTTCCTCACATTCTTGCCAATACTTATTATTATCTGACTTTAAATTCTAGCACACTCCAAAAGCTTTAAATCTCTATGCCATACGGCTTCACACTTAATACAATTATGTTTCACATGATCCATTTTATGGGCCAGAAAAGGGTATGCTATACCTAGGAAAGAGACGCATGAAAATGGCCAACATAAAGAAGGTTTTCCCCTTGGAGGGAAATTTCAGGTAACAGAAAAAAGAAAAAAAAAGATTATAAGTAACACCTACTTTCTTCTCTACTCCACGGGATGAGTGAGGTTCCCACACATACAGATGATTATTACCTGGCTGACATTCACTGAGCCCTTACCGGGGGCGAGACTGCGCTAAGGACTTGAGATAGTTTTCTCAGTAAGTCCTCACAGTAACCCGGTGCAGTAGAAGCTCTTACTATTCCCGTTTTGCAGGAAAGGAAAAGGATATTTAGAGAAATGGGTTTTAGAACGTGTCCATTTTAAAGGAGGCCTTCGGCTCAGCCATCTGCCTATACAGGTCTGTCCACTCTCCTATGGCTCTGCGTATCGGAGTGCTTGCTAGAGAGCCAGCTAGTGGAGCAAATGGTCAGTGATGTGAAGGGGAGTTATTAGTCAGCCCTCCGTCTGCCAACAGCCAGAGTGTAACGCAGCCTCTATGGGGAAGTGCGAGAACAGACACGTGAAGTCCAAGTTTAGAACATTTTCCAGGAAAGATGAAATGGCAGATGAGAGATTATTGTTGACAGCAGGAGCAAACCTGGCTGGAACTGTTAAGTCAACTGGCAAATTGTTCTTTAATCAGAACACAGTTAAACCCGGGAGCTAGAAGGGGCCTCCAAGAGTAGCTAATGAACAAATTCTATGGCAGCCTGTTCGTTTTATGGGTGATATAATGCGCTATAACTAAAAAAACATAGTCAGATGGATTCTTCTGTCTAGAGGATATATTTTGGGAAATTTTTTAAATGTACATTTATTTAACAAACACTCATAAGGACTTACCATGTGTTGGGTATGTTATAAACATTTTACATATGTTAACTCATTTAATTCTCATAAGAAGTCCAGGAAAGGCGTTCGGTGACCTTCCCGAGTAGCTGGCTGTGCGGGTCGGGGCTGCCCGAGCCGTTGGTCCTGCGGCGAGATGTTTCAGAGCCTGATGAGAAATGTGTGGGTCCCCATGAAGCCCTACTACACTCAGGTGTACCAGGAGATCTGGGCGGGCGTGGGGCTGATGAGCCTCATCATCTACAAGATCCGCAGTGCGGATAAAAGAGCTAAAGCTCTGAAAGGTTCGAGTCCCGCGCCTGCTCATGGTCATCACTAGCAGCCGAGCCGAGGGCGCAGCGGGGAGCGTTGGCTGTTAGATGGGGACGAAGGACAGTATCTAGAAGTGCCGTGCCCTTGCTGGCATGAATAAACATACCTTAGACACCAAAAAAAAAAAAAAAAAAAAAGAAGTCCAGGAAAGTGTCTTTCTTTTCCCTATTTTACGGATGGAAAAGGAATTTTTAGGGGAAAAATAAAAGACAGGTTTTAGGAAATTTAAAAAATTTTAGAAATCAAGGGGACCATGGAAGAAGCACAGGGCTGCAGGGCAGCAGAAGGTATATTTCCATAGAATAGGGGGCTGGAGAGCGGCAACAGGTACATTTCCATAGACTGAGGGAGCTGGGAACAGCAGAAGGTTTAAATTCACAAAATAAAGAGAAGGAAGCCCTTGGGGAAGAAGAAAGCCCAACAGGAATAGAAAAACAATAAGGAAGGAGGTGGGGGGGAGAACCTCACGTCCATGGGAGGTTTGACCTTTGAGCCCAGGAGTTACTATAGTAACCAGTCCAAGGGAATAGTGACCAATCAGAGGGGATATCAAGCACCAAAATCTACAGCCTTAATAAGCCGTAGGGAAAAGGAACTCAGTGGGAGTCTTTCCCCCTCCCCACGTGGGAGTCTGTACTTGTTCTTTAATAAGAACCGGGACACCTTTGCTATTCCACCTTCTGTCCATGGACTCATTCTAAGTCTCTGACAGACAAAGAACCTGGGTTCCAGTCCAAAAATTCCTTTTCACAGAGGGAGACACTGAAGCCCAGCGATGTTAAATTAGTGGTAGAACTGGAACTCCCAGGCAGTCTGGCTCCGGAGTCTGTGCACATAGAATTATACTGTGTGTTGCATTTTTAAAAGTCCACTTTCTAAAAGAATTTCATGTTCTATCCTTTTTTTTAAAAATATATTTTATTGATTTTTTACAGAGAGGAAGGGAGAGAGATAGAGAGTTAGAAACATCGATGAGAGAGAAACTTCGATCAGCTGCCTCCTGCACATCTCCCACTGGGGATGTGCCCGCAACCCAGGTACATGCCCTTGACCGGAATCGAACCTGGGACCTTTCAGTCCGCAGGCCGACGCTCTATCCACTGAGCCAAACCGGTTTCGGCTCATGTTCTATCCTTTAATAACATGAATAGCCGAAACCGGTTTGGCTCAATGGATAGAGCGTCGGCCTATAGACTGAAAGGTCCCAGGTTCGATTCCAGTCAAGGGCATGTACCTGGGTTGCGGGCACATCCCCAGTGGGAGATGTGCAGGAGGCAGCTGATCGATGTTTCTCTCTCATCGATGTTTCTAACTCTCTATCTCTCTCCCTTCCTCTCTGTAAAAAATCAATAAAATATATTAAAAAAAAATAACATGAATAGTTCCCCTGTCCCCACCTACTTAATATATAACAACGTATCTATTTTGCATATCATGATTTATGTTCCTAGTTTGTTTAATCTTATAATTGTGATGCTTTTTTAAAGAAATGTGGAAAAATATACATAACGTAAAATTTACCATTTGGCCATTTATAAGAGGACAGTTCAGTAGTGATAAGCATATTTACATTGTTGCACTCCAGTGCAACCATCACATTATATCCATCATCTTGCAAAACTGAAATTCCATACCTATTAAACCATGACACCCATTCCTGTCTTCTCCCAGCCTCTGGCAACCACTATTCTACTATCTGTCTCTATGAGTTTTGACTACTTTGTTGTTTTTGTTTTGTTTTGTTTTGTTTAAATATATTTTCATTGATTTCAAAGAGGAAGGGAGAGGGAGAGAGAGAGAGAGAGAAACATCAATGATGAGAGAGAATCATTGAGCGGCTGCCTCCTTCACACTCCCTACTGGCGATTGAGCCCGAAACCCAGGCATGTGCCCTTGACCAGGAATCCGACCATGACCTCCTGGTTCATAGGTCGATGCTCAACCACTGAGCCACACTGGCCAGGCTGCTCTGGGTTTTTCATATAAGTAGAATTATACAACAGTCTTTGTGTGTCTGGCTTATTTCACTTAGCGCAATGTCTTTAAGGCTCATTCATGCTGTAGTGTGTGCCAGAATTGCCTCCTTTCTTAAGGCTGAATCATTTCATATATATACCACATTTTGTTTATTCATTCACCCATAGGTGGAAACTTGGGGTGCTGCCATCTTTTGGCTGTTATGTATAATACCGCTATTGCTACAGGGCACTAAATGGGTCCCGGCCGTCTGTCACTACGTGAGCCAAATTAAGCAGAGACAAGGTTGAATAGTATATGAGTGTTTCTTCTGGCAGTATGGAGAGAGCAGCCGGTCACCTGGTAAATTCTGCGCTAACACCTCCTCCTAGCCGGCTGATTAGGGAGAGAAGGATGAAAGCTGCCTGCCAGGGTGGGGTGGGGTGGGGTGTCAGGATGATGGCTGCAGGGCCTGTGGTCTGTGTGTCTCCTTCCAGGATCTTGAAGCTGGATAACAAGGTAGTTACTTTTCAATGGTGTTAAAACTCAGCTTGGAAGGTTCCTGGGAGGGGAGACTGGCCAGCATTCCTGAGCTGAGGCAGACTCCTGGAGGGGGTCAGGGTCCAGGCACGGCAACCAAATCAAAGCATGTCCTGTCCTTTGTCTGTTCACAACATCTATTTTCTTTTCTGAGCGAGGGACCCACCCGCATGGGCCCCAAGGCGTCTCTTATCTTTTTACAGCTCTGTTTTTCTTCTTGCAGCACATCCTCCCTTCCCGGGGTCTGTAAGAAAACCTCTCATCTGCAGCGAGTAATCATTAAACAACCGTGGTCCTACCCCCTTCCCACTGGGAACAGGGGTGTACACATATCTGTTTGAGTTCCTGCTTTCTTTTTAATTTTTATTTATTTTTAGATATATTTCACTTGATTTCAGAGAGGAAGGGAGAGGGAGAGATAGAAACCTCAATGATGAGAATCCTGCAGGCTGCCCCCCCCCCCCCCCCCCCCGCCCTGCCCAACTAGGGGTTGAGCACACAATCCAGGCAAATGCCCTGACCGGAATCGAACCATGACCTTGTGGTTCATAGGTTGAGCCATGCTGGCTGGGCTGAGTTCCTGCTTTCAATTTTTTGTATATATACCCAGAAAAGGAATTGTTAGATCATAGGGTAATTCTACATTTAATTCTAGTTGTGCTTTTAAACAGTTACGAAATCATAACACTATAAATCTTATAAGGGGAGGAGGAATTTTATAACCCCTTTCTGAAAACGGGGCTAAAAAATCCCTTCTCTGGGGGTGAACTCAGCTGGTGATGTGACGGGGAAACGGAACAGAAAATGTACTGAACTCCACTGCAGGCGGTGAATGGGCAGCCTGACTGTGGTCTTGCCGGAGCTGTGACAGTGGAGAAGTCTCCCCAGGCAGGCGGTCGCTGGCCCTGGCTGGGTCTGTGGGGGTGTCAGTGGTCTAGGCCACTGAGTTCTGCCCATCAGAGGGGCCCCCTTATTATACCTCAGTTGGGCCACAGACTGTCTACCTCAGTGGTTCTCAACCTTCCTAATGCTGCAACCCTTTGATATAGTTCCTCATGTTGTGGTGACCCCCAACCACAAAATTATTTTCCTTGCTACTGTAATTTTGCTACTGTTATGAATCGTCATGTAAATATCTGATATGCAGGATGTATATAGGCGACCCCTGTGAAAGGGTCGTTAGACCCCCAAAGGGGTCACGACCCACAGGTTGAGAACTGCTGGACCTCCTCTTGGGCGGTTGAGAAAGGGGAGGGGAAGGTTTCAGGGAATAAGGAGCACCTTCCAGTAATTATTGATAAGCCAGGGCCAGTGGCCAAGGGAGAGATAGCAAGGCAGCCCGCCCACTGCTATGCACGTTTTAGGATATCATTGCCCCTAAAAGGCGGAGAACAAAGGGCATTGTTTTAAAAGCTCCTGATTGAGAATAACTCTCACACATCAGCCCACGCCTGAGGGTGGGTGAGGGTGGGCGCAGGGTAGGAATGGAAAAGAAATGACTCTTGAGTCCGGCTATCTGGGATCTTGACTTCCTGTCATTACTTGCCCCCTGTCATCTTTGGGAGATCACCTTTGGAGGCTGGAGGGCGGAGCAGCAGAGGATACATGAGTACCTTTTGGATTCACCACAATCTATGAATTTATTCTAAGGCTTCCAGTTGACCCCCTGCCTGTGGCAAACTTTAAGAAGCTTAATCTCTTCCGGTCAAAGGTGGGAGAGGACTTGCTTGCTGGGAAGGATCTGATAGGAGCTGAGCCCGTCCGGGCTTCCCCCTCTAGGGGTGACCGAAGGCAACTGCAGGAACACACACTGAAGGGAGAGAGTCTGGGAGGCCCAAGAAGGGGTGTCCCAAACGGCAGGTTCTGCTCCTCGCTCCTCTCCCCGCCTGGCCCACGAATGGGGCAGACAGCTGTCCTGCAGCGTCCTTGGGCCTGTGTCCACCGCACCCTCCCTCAGTGCGGGTTCTGGGCCAGGAGCCAGACCTCACTCCAGAGCGCCCCTGACCAGTGGTGCAATCTTGAACAAGTCGCTTTACTTCTCTGAGCCCCGGTGAACTTATCTGAAAATTGGAGCCGAAATCTCCCAGCCCCCAGGGCTGAGAAGTTCAAAGGAGATCGTGTCTGAAAGCGCCTGGCAGGCAGCACGGTTCCGGGCAGCGGCGCCCCCTGGAAGTCCTCATTGTTCCTTCTCCTGCGGGCCGGAATCCCCAGCCCGGCCTGGTTCGTTCTCAGTTCTGTTTGCGGGTGACTCGCTCTCCCTGTTCCCATTTGGGGCTCTAGACAAATCGAGACAGGCCCGAATCTTCTCCCCTTGCTGGGTCGAGAAGCCAGACGAGAGAGACCTAGCTAGTGACCCCAGAATGCAGGCAGGTCAGGCCGCACCGCACAGGTATGTGTTTGCTCCCTTATCAGTGTTTTCCGTATTAAACACCGGAATGCGGCCCCGTGAATTTTGAAACTCCACTGAGTGTTGAGTTCAAGTGGCGTTTGACGGAGGTCAGAGAGACCTTGCTCGGACGACCCCAGGCAGGTCACGTCTCCCTGACAAAGGCCCTCCCTCGCTCTGTGCCAGGCCCCGCTCAGCAGGGGGGCGGGGGGGCAGAGAGGAACGTTATGGTGTGGCAGGGAAGACAGGGTGGTGAACAAAGCCCGGAGGGGGGTTTTGAGGAGGGAGCCCAGGGCCCAGCCACTTAATTTGACCTTGTGGATGAGCGGCAGGATTCCAGTGAAGCAGGGACGAGACGGGCACCTGCCTGTAGAAGACATCGCAGCTGAGTCTTCAGTGTGAGGAGGGTGTAGGACACGCAAGGGGATTTCTGGCAGAAGGAATAGCTTGAACATAGGCATGGAGGTGAGAAGCCATAAATCATAAAAGACATAATTATATTCAAAGCATAGAGATGTAGAACATGAGGCTGAGAGAAAAAAAAAAAAAAAAAAAGATGGGCCAGATCTTTTCATGGGAACCATAACCTCGATCATTTGCATATTGCTGCTCTCATATTAAAAAATTGAGCAATAGAGCCCGGCCGGCGTGGCTTAGTGGTTGAGCATCAAGAGCAACCCGGTCAGGGCACACGTCCAGGTTGCTGGCTCAGATACCCTGTGTGGGGCATGCGGGAGCAGCTGATCAATGATTCTCTCTCATCATTGATGCTTCTATCGTTCCCTCTCCCTTCCTTTCTGAAATCAATAAAAAAAAATGTTTTTCAAAAATCGGGCAATAGAGGCTCAGAGAGTTTAAATCACGTGCCCAAGTCACACACAGCCAGCAAGTGGCAAGCTGGGATGGGAACTTGACCTGTCTGACTCCAGAACGCAGTCACCCCACCTGGATCAGAGACGGGGAGGCCCACTTTGATGGCGGAGCCGCGTGGGGTCTAAGACTTGGGCTTCAACAGCCACCTGTGAAGCCTTCCTCTCTGAGCTTCTGGTTTCGGCCGGCAGCTAGAGGCCCCCTAGGATTATTTTCAGGTCTGCATTTTCCACAAACGGGAAGGGGCACCCACAGCGGGAACCACCTTCCAGCCCAGAGGGCGAGTGGCCAAAAGATCCGCCTGCCCCCAACAGGCCTTTCTTTCCCTGCCTGTGGGTGAGGCTAATGAATCCACCCCTATCACACTCCATCGCGGATGGGTCAGGGCATGTGGCTGGTTCTGCCTGGCACTGCTGATGGGTGGTTCCCACAGACAGGCAAGATGCACGGGTCTGAGAGCTGCAGTTCCAGAGCCCTGTCCCTTCCTTTTGTTTAAATATAATTTATTGATTTTTTACAGAGAGGAAGGGAGAGGGATAGAGAGTTAGAAACATCGATGAGAGAGAAACATCGATCAGCTGCCTCCCGCACACCTCCCACTGGGGATGTGCCCGCAATCAAGGTACATGCCCTTGGCCGGAATCGAACCTGGGACCCTTGAGTCCGCAGGCCGACGCTCTATCTACTGAGCCAAACCGGTTAGGGCTGTCCCTTCCTTTTAAAAAAATATGTTTTTATTGATTTCAGAGAGGAAGGGAGAGGGAGAGAGAGATAGACACACCCATGATGAGAGAGAATCACTGATCGGCTGCCTTCTGCAGGCTCCACACTGGACATCAAGCCCGAAACCCTGGCATGTGCCCTGACCGGGAATTGAACCGTGACCTGCTGGTTCATTGGTCAATGCTCAACCCCTGAGCCACGCCGGCCAGGCAGGAGCTCTGTTCCTTCTTGCCAGGTCTTGTCCACCTGGGGGCCCCTCCAGGCCATGGCCATTCCAGCTGCCCCAGGAACCTTGGTCCTGGGTCGTGTCAGCCTGGAGTCCAAGTGGATAAGCCCATTGTAATGAGCAGTTGCTGGTCCAGAAGCTTCTCAGACTAGACCTCATCTCAGCACTTTTCTTTCCCTTCACAGTGAGCTCTGAGGCCACCCTCGTGGACTCAGGACCCTGGGCAACCTTCCTGGGCCCTTTCCATAGGTCTTGCTCCCGGAAGCCGGTACCGACTTCTATTTCTCACTTGGGGGGGGGGGGGATAAGCAGGTTCTGGCATCCACTGAGCCCCTGTGACCCAGACCCTGGGTCCGGTGTACCCATGCCATCTCCTGAGCATACACTGCGAAAAAAATTTCTTTCCGACAGATGCTGAAAGAAAACCCAAGAACTGTGAAGAGCAGTCACAGTAGGTGGAGGCCTGGGTGGAGGGAGGCCTCTCCCTGCCTCCCGAGCCCCCTCCGCGGGGCTGCGGCCAGATCCATTAAATCAGAATCTCTGGGGGTGGTTTTAGGGTTATCTCTTAGCGGTTCTCAACCTGTGGGTCGCGACCCCTTTTGGGGGGTCGCACGACCCTTTCACAGGGGTCGCCTAAGACCATCGGAAAACACATATATAATTACATATTATTTACAGCAGCAAAGTTACAGTTATGAAGTAGCAACGAAAATAATTTCATGGTTGGGTCACAACATGAGGAACTGTATTAAAGGGTCGCGGCATGAGGAAGGTTGAGAACCACTGCTCCAGGTGCGTCCCAAGCAGCGGGCTGGACCACGGCTTCACAGGAAGGGGGGGGGGCACCTCCGTCCTCCGCGGCCCCCAGGTGTGCCTTTCACAGCACCATCCCGTTCACGAAACCAAAAATCAAAACCGGCGAGTGGAGGCCAAGGCGGCAGGACCGGAAGGAGGGGCGCCGGCCGAGCGCGCCCCGCCAGGCTCGGGGTCCCCCGGCCCGCGGCTCAGGTGTGGCGCCCCGGCAGGAAGCCTGCGGTCAGCCGGGTCGCGGGCGGTTGCGCCACCGGCTCGGGCTTTCGTAACAGCGCCCTGGGGCGGCCCCGGGACGCCCGGCGCGAGTTCCTCAAATGTTTTCCTGCGTTGCCAGGGCTGTCAGCGGCCCTGAGTCACGTGCAAGTGGGAAGTCGCACGGACACGGAGCGCGGCCGGCAGGAGCCCAGCCCGGCGCCGCGTGGGGCTCCAGGACGCGCCTGGAGTGTCCGGAGCCGGCCCCTCGGGGATGCGGGCCGCCCGCCGGGCCTGAGCGCGCCCGCCCCCGCCCCCCGCCCCGCCCCGCCCTCCCGGTCCCGCCCGCCCGCCCGCGGCCTCCTCGGGACCATGGCGATGGGCTGCTAGCGGAGGAGGAAGCATGCTGGCCGTCCGCTGCGCGCTGCTCACCGCCCTGCTGGTCGCGCCGGGGGCTGCGGCGGCCCCGGGGCGCTGCTCCGCGCTGGGTAAGGCGTGCGCGCACCTGGAGTGCCGGGCCAGCTGGCGGATGGGGGAAACCGCTGTGGTCACCGCAGGTGGGGGTGGTGGTGGGGGGACGGCCGGAGGGAGGAAAGGCGGGGTGATGGCTGCCCTCTTCCGTGGCTGGCTTAGGTCCCCGCGGGCACGAGGTGCGGGCTCCCAGGGACCCAGCTGTTACGTCGCGGGCGGCGGCTCCTGTGCCCCGGCTGCGCCCCGCGCCTTCGGAGCTGCGCGCTCCGGGTGACGGCTCTGTGGCCGGGAAGCGCCGCGCCGCCTGCGCGCAGGGCTTGGTGTGTTCTCAGAACCCTGATTCACGGGTCTCCCCCCAGTGTTCCCCGGAGTCTTTACACCGCTGCGTCCCGGGTGACTCTGAGGGCAGGTACCCCAGCCGGTGGGGCTCCCGCCGAAGGCGCCCCTCTACCTTCGGCTTTGGGGGCGCACCTGGCCTGGCTCCCCCCTCAGTGCCCCGGCTGGATGTGTGGATGACAGTGTCCTGCCTGTGTAGGGACTGCCCTCCTGGGCGCTGAGTCACGACCTCCTGGATGCGTGCTCAGGCTTCAGCGGACACCAGCTCTGCAAGCTGTGTCCACCCTGGGATTTCCACCTCAGTGGGGAGCAATTGGGACGTCTTGGGGGCTGGCACACCCCGGACTCACTTCCAGAGGCGAGGGAGGAGTGAGGGCAGGGGGCAGGGGCCACTTTTGCTCCTGTTGACTGTCATCTGCCCCTGGCAGCGTGCCCAGCTGCATGCCTAGTCTCTCTGGTCCAGCTGGGCAACTGCTTCTCCAGAGGTTTATTTTTGGGTCTGAGGGCTTCTCTGAAGACATGGCGGAAAACCCTGGGGCAGCTGCTGTCTCCTGCGGGGAGATAATGCTCGCGGCTGGAGACCAGTGTGCCCGCCGCTCTCTGCTTTCTGCATAGCTGTGTTCCTTGTGCTGGGAGGTGCGAAATGAAAGGATTCCTTTTTTCAGCACACACTTACAACTCGTGCCTAGAGAATGGGCACTGTTGATCGAGGCCTCCTGTGTTTCAGGCGCGTTTTCTAATCCTCCACTGGATCTCAGGACACTTTGTTCCGAAAAGGAGACTGAGGTTCAGAGAGGATGAGATGGGAAGTTGCCAGGCCCCATGTCCCTGAGCTCCAGTGTGGCAGATCCCCAACATTCCCACATGTAGAACTAGCCCAGCAGTAGGAGCTGGGGGGGAAGGGTGGTGGGGGGCAGGCTGAGAGTCACCCCTGGCTGGCTGAGTGCTGGAGCAGAAGAGGCCAAGGCAGGGAAGTGGGGGCCTGGGCTTGCCCACCCTGGCTGGTGTCAGAGGGGTGCTAGGCAGGGTTGAGGCAGCGGTCGGGAGGGAGCAAGGCTCCCCTGCCACCTCACCCCACAGCCAGGGCACCTGCCCAGGGGCGTTACAGCTGCAGCGAAGGCTTCCTTTCACTCCTGAGTGATCACCCAGCGCGAGGTACTGTGAAAGCAGCCAGGTGCCCGTCAGTTCTCCATCTCCCTGGTGCTCAGGGGGGACGGGCACGGTGGTCTCAAGGCCTGGGCAGCCTGTGAATTCAAGGCAGAACTGAGAGTTTGGGGAGGAAGTGAAAGCCCTCCCAGTTCAGAAGGAAAATACAGAGATGTAGGAAATACCCAGCTCCCCTCCCACACCCACACAGACTCAGCCCACAGGCTCGAGAGTAAAAATAAAGACCGTGTACAGGAAGTCTGGAGCAAATGACTGAGGTGTCTCGCTTTGGAGAAGTGAGGGGCCGAGGGGTAGCAGTGGCTGGAATGGGTTTGGAGGGGAAACCCACTGGCTCCCGGGGCTGTGGGCTCCTAATGGCCAGAAGCCTGTTTCCCTTGGGGTTAGCAGCTGCCGCCTGTCCTGGAGCTCAGGCGGACCTGCCTTCTCGGGGCTGGACTAGCTGGACTGAGCTGTTGGGTGTGGAGGGCCTGGACACAGGCGACTCGGGGTCTCCTTTGGCCTTCTGCAGGGCCCTAGCACCCAAAACATACACCTTTGTCGCTCCAAGTCCTGTCTCAACTTCTGCACTTCCCTTTATGGTAATTTCTTCCGGCCCCAAGTGTCTACCGCTTTCCTAGCCTTACCCTGGCCTTATCAGTATTTCTCAAAAGGGTGGTTCTGGGTCGAGTTGCGCCAGAATTGTGTGTGTGTGTGTGTGTGTGTGTGTGTGTGTGTGTGTGTGTGAAGGGTGGGGGTGGGGGCGGGGGCTTGACAAAAATGCTCGTTCTTGGCTCCAGATTTACCCAAGAGAAATACCAGGGAGCGAGTCTTGGGAAATGTCCTTTTCAACAAAAATCCCTTGTGATTGGCAAGTTTGGGGATGGCTGGCAAACCGAGTGGTGGAGGAACGGAACGAAGGCCCTCCCCCCGGTGGGCTTCCAGTTGCCAGAGATCTTTTCCTGCTTTGGCTCCGACCTTGTTTTTTCATTGCAACAGACAGGTATTGAGTCCGAGGAAGGAGGGGCTGTGTGCGGTCAGCCGCCCAGACGCCGCACTTAAGGGGCTTGAACAGGGTCAGGTGTAAATCCCTGAGAGGGACTGAGGAAGCCCAGCTCTCCGAGCGTCCTGCTCAGCACAAGCTCCCCAAAGACAACTTGTCAGGGCGACAGTGCGTAGAGCAGCGGTTCTCAACCTGTGGGTCGCGACCCCTTTGGGGGTCGAACGACCCTTTCACAGGGGTGGCCTAAGACCGTCAGAAAACACATATATAATCACATATTGTTTTTGTGATGAATCACTGTGCTGTGCTTTCATTATGTTCAATTTGTAACAATGAAAATACATCTTGCATATCAGATATTTACATGACGATTCATAACAGTAGCAAAATTACAGTTATGAAGTAGCAACGAAAATAGTTTTATGGTTGGGGGTCACCACAACATGAGGAACTGTGTTAAAGGGTCGCGGCATGAGGAAGGTTGAGAACCACTGGCGTAGAGGAAGCTCCTCTGGGGGAGGGGGAGGCGGGGGGGGGCAGTGGGGGCGGGCAAGGCCCCAAGAAGCAGGCATATTGACCCTGACTGTGACCTCATCCTGGGCTGGGTAAACAAACCCTCCCCCTCAGGCTGTTTGGGAGGATTACACAGAGTGGCCTGGGTTCTCTCCGTGTAAATGTGCACCCCTCCCGTCTCCCCCTGTCTCCCCGGCCTGCAGGCCACCAACCCTGTGAGTGAGAGCGTTCTTGCCACTAATCCCGGCTTTTCCCCAGCCAGTCCTAAAGGCTACAGCTCGGCTCTCTAATACGGTGGCCACTTCCTAAGCGTGGCTCTATAAATTTAAATTAATTCAGCCCTGGACGGTTTGGCTCAGCGGATAGAGCGTCGGCCTGTGGACCAAAGGGTCCTGGGTTCAATTCCGGTCAAAGGCATGCACCTTGGTTGCAGGCTCCTCCCTGCCCAGGCCCTGACTGGGGCACTGCAGGAGGCAACCAGTTGATGTGTTTCTCTCATATCGATGCTTCTCTCTGCCTTTCCCTCTCTCTTCCACGCTCCCTAAAAAGCAATGGAAAAATATCCTTGGGTGAGGATTAAAAATAAATTTAAATTAATTAAAATGAAGTCAAATGAAAAGTGTAGTTCCTTAGTTGCATTCGCCACATTTCAAGCGCTCAATAGCCCACGTGACCAGTGGCCTCCGCATTGGTCAGAATAGATAGAATTTCTATTACCCTACAAAGTTCTGCTGGACAGTACTGGTCCAATAGAACTTCCAGAGATCTTCTGTTGCTTCTCCCTTTATCCCTCTCTGGTCCTTCTTTGATCCTCCACCTGAACACAGCTCATCTTGGTACAGGTAATGGCTAAGGCTGTGGAGCCAGACAGGTCTCTCTACCCAGCCCTGCCCGGTAGAAGTGATGATGGTGAGCGTGGGTGAGCGATCTTACCGCTCAGAGACTCACCGTCCTCATCTAGAAAACATAAATAACCACTGTACCTTTCGGGGTGGTTATGAAGATGAAAATGAGCTAGGAAGATTGTATAAAAACAAGTCCCTGGTGCGGAGCAAGTGCTTACGTAAGTGTAGCTCATAGTTCATTCATTTGAAAAAATAGTTTCAGCTCCTCTTGCGTCCCAGGCACTATTCTAAGAGCTATAGATACCCAGCCCTGAGCAAAACAGACAGATAACCCCTGGCTCGTCAGAGCTTCATTTGAGTGGGGATGGAAATTAAATGTGTAGTGTGATTGTGACTGGTGCGAGGGAGGAAGAGTAACGCAGGGGAGAGAGGCAGGAACCGTGTGCCTCTGTTGAGGACGGGGCATGTGAACTGATCTTTTCCTCGGGAGGCCGGGGGTGTTCTCACCAAGAACATGATATTTGAATGCAGGCCTGAAGGAAATGTAAACGTGTTTCAGGATTATACTCCTCTCAAACAAAGCACTTTCACGGCCAGAAGCTTTTCTGAAAGGAAGTGTTTATTGAGCCAAATGCTAGCCAGGAAAGGGCCACGTCCCGGGCATGGAGTCTAAACCACAGCCGCGGGGCTGGATGGAGCAATGTCTGCCGGCCTGCGTCCCCGGCGCTTTCGGACATCGTGTCTGTGGGGGGAAAAGAGAAGGATGGAGCTGTGTTGAAAGAATGTACACTGGCTATCGATCAAGAGGGGGGGGGGCGGGGCCGGTTCTGAGATGGGTGCAGAGTCCACCAGGAGAAGGGTTGGCTCCTTTGGGTTGGCGGCGGGCAGCGGTCCGGAACGTTCTTGCAAAAGCGAGAACAGAGGTGCCTGGGGGTTGGTGGCGCCTGGCTATTTTCTTTAGATAAACGTGAAGATAGCCACCTGAAAGTTGGCTCTCTTCCAGCACGCCTCAGGAGTGCGCGCAGCCTTTTGTGGGTCGTCCTGTGCTCGATAACTGATTAACTTCGATGGTCTCTCGCTGCCACCTCCCGCTGCGATCTCATGTAGGACGCCTTGTTCCTCCCTAGGCGCAACACGGGAGACTTCACAACGGGGGGAGAGATCTGGGATAGATCTCAGAGAATAATCTAGTCTCATGCTTGGCAAACTGCGGCTCGCGAGCCACATGCGGCTCTTTGGCCCCTTGAGTGTGGCTCTTCCTAAGCCTTAGGAGTACCCTAATTAAGTTAATAACAATGTACCTACCTATATAGTTTAAGCTTAAAAAATTTGGCTCTCAAAAGAAATTTCAATCGTTGTACTGTTGATATTGGCTCTGTTGACTAATGAGTTTGCCGACCACTGGCCTTGGGGGTGTGCCCCTGAGGCCCTCCTCCAGGAGGTCTCCTAGCACCTGTTCTCAGTCCCCTTCCACATCCAAACTTCCTTTCCCGAAAAGCATCCTAGGTCTGCCCTCTCTATACCCCTCTCCACACGATGGTGACTGTCTGTTACCATATTGAATGCCAGCTGTATACACGGAACGAAGCTAAGCTCTTTGCCTCCGTGATCTCATTTGCTCTTCACAGCCTCCTATGTGAGAACCTCCTCTTGTGTGAGAGGGTGTTAGAGCCATTGCATACTTGGGGGAAGCTGTAGGACCAGCAGGGATTGTCGGAGGGAAAGATCAGAGGTCAGTTTTGTACATGTCGTAGCTGAGGTGTCTATTAGAAAACCAGGACTGCCCGGGTGGCGTGGCTCAGTGGTTGAACATCAACCTATGAACCAGGAGGTGACAGTTTGATTCCCAGTCAGGGCACATACCCAGGTTGCGGGCTTGATCCCCAGTGTGGGGCGTGCAGGAGGCGGCCGATCAATGATTCTCTCCCTCTCCCTTCCTCTCTGAAATCAATACAAATATATTTAAAAGAAAGAAGAGAACAAAGAAAACCAGAAGATGCTGAGGAGTTGGATACAGGAGTCTGGAGTTTGGGGATGAGGACTGAGCTTCAGGCATGAATTTGGGAGTCACCTGGTGGCCTGTGAGAACCCCGAGGCAATCTAGGGCAAGAGTGTAGATGGAGGAGAGAAGAGGCCCCTGGGCTGGGCCCTGGGGCACCCCAGCCTTCTCAGGCTGGAAGAGGAGGAGCAGGCTGAGAAGGCGAGCCCGGTCATGTGAGGAAAATCAGGAGCGTAGTTGCCTGGAAACCCAGTGAGGACCGAGGAGCAGAGAGGAGGGAGCGCCCTGGCTGGCGTGGCTCCGTTGGCTGTTTTGGGTTACTGTTCTTTTTTGTTTGTTTGTGAATCCTCACCTGAGATATTTTTCCGTTGATTTTTTTTTTTTTTAGAGAGAGTAGAAGGGAGGGGAGAGACAGAGAGAGAAACATCAGTGTGGGAGACACGGTTGCATGGGCCCCAACCGGTACCAGGGATCGAGCCTGCATCCGAGGTACATGCATGCACTCCCCTGGAATCGAACTCGGGACTCTTCAGTCCGTGGGCCGACGCTCTATCCACTGAGCCAAGCTGGCTAGGGTGGTTACTATTAATTCTAAATTTTCTAGTATCTTCCATAGTATCGTCTGACTCTTCATGTGCTTAGTTGCTTACTGTTTTAATTGCAATAGCTTTATAATTTCCTGCACAGGCCTACCATGTTTTCTGAGATAGGAAGGAAGAGGGGAGGGAGGGGAAAAAGAGAGAGAGAGAGAGAGAGAGAGAGAGAGAGAGAGAGAGAGAGAGAGAATAGAGAGAAACATCGATCGGTTGCCTCCCACACTTGCCTTGACCTGGGTGGGGATCAAACCTGCAACCCAGGTACATGTCCTGGACCAGGAATTGAACCCAAGACCCTTTGATGTGAGGGCCAACCATCTAACCATGGAGCCACACCGGTCAGGGCCCAACAGGCACGCTGATTCTAAAGTTCAAATGGGAAAGTAAATAAGCAAGGATAGCAAGGACAGTTCTGAAAAAGCAGAGAACTGGGAGGGGAATTAGCTCTACCCATCTTAAAGCACATTATAAACCCACGGGAAGCCAGAATCTGGGGGTCACAGCTTCCATCCTGAACTGTTTCCTTCAAGGTGAAGCTTGTACAGAGCTCATGGCACATGGGGGTGTGGAGGGGGACGTAGGCTTGAGCTCAGGCAGTGTTGAGAATGCGGGGTGTGTGTGTGTGTGTGTGTGTGTGTGTGTGTGTGTGTGTGTCTTTAGGTCCTTTGTAACCGCGTACTGCAGTGTCACATACATAGACAGGGGCGCACTCAGCACAGCTCTGACGGCTTGCGGAGTTGTCACTGAGCACACCCAGGAACTGACCGGGACCAGCCCAGAACCTCCCCTGTGCTCCGCTCCCCCCACCCCCTCCCGCACCTCCACTTGGTGGCTTCTTAAGTCTCTAGCGTTGCTTCCTCGCATCTAAAGGGGTGGGAGAAGGTGGTGGACGTGGTTTGGGATGGGATGTGGGACATAGATCAGGTCCCTTCTTTCTTCTCCCCCTAACCCCCTCCACAAACATAACAACCCTCATGTGGGTCAGGCTCCTGGGTAGACTCTGAGGCCAAATTCAGAGATGGGAAGACCGGCCCCTTTGTGCCCTTCTCCTGTGAAGGTCATGGACCCTTTGGCAAACATGACTGAGTCCCAGGGCCGCGGGTTCCCATCCCCGCTACAGGACACACTGGCTACGTGACGGGGCCCTGGTTCTCATCTATGAAAATGGGCAGGTTGACCTGAGTCATCCTTTTTTTTTTTTTTTTTTAAAGGACTTCCTTATATATTTTTATTGATTGATTTTTAGAGAGAGAGGAAGGCAGGAGAGAGAGAGAGAGAGAGAGAGAGAGAGAGAGAGAAACATTGATTTGTTGTTTCATTTACTTAGGGAGGCTCGGCCCCACTTCACTGTTGAGTCAGTAGAATATGCCCTGACCAGGAATTGAACCCACAACCTTAGTGTATCCGGATGATGCTCTAACCAACTGAACCATCCAGCCAGGGCCTTTAATCACCCGTCAGGCCCCTTACAGCCTTAGAAGAGTGACCCTTCGCTCAGCACGCGCTCTGTGCTGAATTCAGCCCCTCTCTGGACCCAAGTCCTGTGTGTGTCCGTGTGTAGGCACCTGTGCTCTTCTTTTTATTATTGATTTTTGAGAGAGAGGAAGGGAGGGAGAGAGAGAGAGAGAGAAACATTGATGTGAGCGAGAAACATTAATCAGTTGCCTCCTGTATGCACCTGACTGGGGATCAAACCTGCAACCTGGGCATGTACCCTGACGGGGCAATCGGACCACAACCTGTGGTGCACAGGACAATGTTCAACCAACGGAGCCGCCCGGCCAGCGCCCTCTGTGCCCCTTTCACGCCCTGCTCCGTCCTGCTTTGATGTCTCCATTTCTCGATGTGCTTCCTGGGCTTGGTGGGGGTGACGGGGTTGGGTTGTTTGTCCTCCTCAGATAACTTTTCCTCTGATGAGTTTGTAATCTCTGAGAGGTGATCCAGGCCAGACCTCCTGGGCCGGAGCCAGCTGCTCTCTCCGATGTTGCTGGAGAGGGAGTGAGTCCGTGTTTTCTCGGAGGACTGGTCTCCGAGTCGGCAGCCAGCATCACCTTGTTATGGGTCCAGAAGAGCCTCCATGGCTCCCTGCCCCTCCCAGTGGTACAGAGGCCGTGGTGTGGGAGGGGAGGAGAGGCTGCCAGGGTAAATACTGACACCACCAGCTACAAGGCAAATACAAGCAGGTACAGAAGCACAAACACGCCAGAGGGAGAGGAGCGGCCGGGCTGCCAGCAGGAGCAGCGATCTGAGGAGGGGGGGCTGAGGAAGGGGTGGGGCGGGGAGCTGAGTTACTGAACATGGCAGGGGCCACAGCTTAGACCCTGAGGGCTGGCCTCTCCCTCCAGGCGGAGGAAGGCATTCGGGGGATTTTGGGGGAAGTCACTGAGCACACACTGAGCTGGGGAGAGTCAGAGGTGGGGGCACTTTGAAACGAACTAGTCCTTTGCGTGTCGCTGCTAAAGGTAGGGTAGGGGGAGAACCGTCAAGGGTGCCAGGCCCCTGGCTCCCGGTAAGAGACCCCTCCAGATACTACTCGGATGGCAGGGCTAGACTCCTTCCCCCGCAACCCCCCACCCCTTTCCACATACCCTCAGCCCAGACTCCCTTCCCCAGGCCTCTGTGGAGGGTGGACAGGAGTGAGAAGAGCAGGGTAGAAGTGAGGAAATTGGAAGACAGGGAGAGATCTATAGAGGGTGGTGGGCAGCCCAGAAAGGGCAGCTGAGGGTGGAGCCTAGGGCGACACCTGGCCCCCCGAGAGAGAGAGGCTGGGGCCAGACTCGCCTGCAGCCCATGCAGACCCCTCCCTCTCTAGGGTGTGAATGTGGGCCAGTTCCTTAATGTCTCCCAACTTCCTGGACTCAACAGTGGCGTGGGGCCAAGCCTCCCTCGGCAGCAGGGTTGTTCGGGGTGGGGAGCTCTCACGGGCACGTGGGAATCCGTGCTAATGAGTGGTAATGATCGTTAAGGTTATTGTTACATCGGAAGCCAGGAGGTTGGTGTCGGCCCTTCGATGGGGAGGCAGGGCCAGGGGATGAACCCTGGGAACTTGTCCGAGGCCCCGGGCCCCGTGGGACCAAATTCTGCGCTCGTTTCCCGGAGATTCTCAACAGCCGCCCCCCTCGTCGCCCAGACAGGACCTTTCATTCCCTGTGAGCTCATCTGCAGCCCTGTGTCCCCGCAACCGGAGAGGCGGGGGCCTGCTGTGCGGCCAGCTGCCGGCGGCCGGCGGGACCTGCGTCTCCGCTCAGACCAGGGCAGTGGGATCAGCAGGCGTGCGCTAAGCTAAGCCCGGGCCCCGTGGTGCGCTGGCAGCTGCTTCGCTGCTTACATAATTGGGCCGGGGAGCTGAACTTGTTTTTGCTGTCGGGAGCAGCGACAAGCTGTGCGAGTTGAGAAATACGTCTCTGTGTGCGTGTGTTTTTCTCTAGTTGTGAGCGTTGCACGTCACCCTGGAGAGGGGAAAAGGAGAAAAACAGCAACCTTACCTAGGTCCGGAATGAGGACCCACACTCGCAGGGCTGGCCCTCCCCGCCCCCCCACCCTTGAGAGGTGTCGCAGGGAGTGGGGTTCTGTGGCTCCAGGCTGGGGTGTGGGATAGGTTGCCAGGGGTGACGAGGACCTAACCTCTCCTCCCCTCAGAGAATGGGAGGCCAGGGAGGGTGTGGGAACGCCTCTCTCCCACAGCTCTCCAGGGAGAGGAGGATCATGTGTCCGAGGGCAGTGGGGTGACCTGGCTGTCACTCCTCTCCAAAAGTCATCCACTATGAGAATAATAAATCCGTAGACTGATTATGTGTCTTCAGGCAGGGCTGTTGTCTGAGCTACACAGACACACGCACGCTTCCTGCCCTCTGAGAGCGAATGCTGGCGTGGTAAGACGCTAGACTGCAGGGAACGGGGGCAGCAGGGAGCTTCGGACCGTGGTCTTACGGAGAAGGCGCAGGCGAATGGGGCTGTGCGGCGGCTGTGACGCGCCCAGGGCTGCCCGTCATTGGCCAGACGGGGACTAGAACCCGGGTCTTCTGACCACACGGGGGTTTCCCCTCTGCCCGTCTGCCTCCCGCAGTCAGAGATGTGCTTTATGTTAAATAACAAACCAAGACGAGACTGTCCCTGGTGGAGAGTATAACCCGTGGAAAACTCTAGGCACTTGCCCTCCCTGGGTTCTCACTTCTCTTTGCTGTTCCCTCTTCACTGAATGCCATTCCTTGTGGCTCTGTTTCTCCAACTCCCACGCGCTTCTCAAGGCCCAACTCAATCTCCCTTCCCTGGGATCCTGAGGGCTCCCCTCCCCACCCCTTTTGAATGATTTCACCCTCATGACTCCCTCAGTATGTCGGGAGCACGTATCTCGGGGTGGCCTGTATTATAGGTAGATTTTTAAGTTCTCCATGGAGGTCTGTGTAGGTTAAACGAGACCATGACATGGATAAGGAGGAGAGGTGTGTCGGTGCCTCGTAGATGTTCATAACTGTCAGTTCTGTCTCCTGGGATTGGGAGTTTGGGGCCTTGTACATACATGATGAATGTACAAAAAATCGTGAATCCTTGAGACAGGCACAGGCTTGCAACCCTGGCCTTAAAAGACCGAGCAACTGAACCGCTCAAGCACGAATGCTAAACTGTGTGCTCTTTGCTAAATGTCAGGCTGCGCAGGGCCCGCCCCTCCCTGCCGCGCCCCTGCCGCCCAGGCTGGGAGTGTGAGCGAGGCTGGGCGCGTGTGTGAGGAGCGGGAAGGGGTGCTCTAGGAGCACGCTCCTCACCTGTTCCCCGCTGGGTCTCTTCTCGGTTAGGAGGGCCTGTTTTGGGAGGGCTCTGGCAGATTCCAGGGAACAAACAGCGGCAGATGGGAGGAATGGTGACCTTATGTCCACCAGGGGATCAGGCCAGAGCGCTGAAGCTGCAAGGGGGGCGGGGGGTGGGGGAGGAATTATATATATATATAATATATTAAGAGTAATACAAACAACTTATAGAAAATTCAAAAACTACAGAAAGATGAGAAGAAAGAAACCGTCTGGTCTCATCCTTTGGAGAGGTGGGCAGAGATACCAGGAGGGCATTCTGTGAACACCCCTCCCTCCTCCTCCCAGAAACGCCCGTGGGCTCCCACGTGCCGCGGCCACCCGCAGTCAGGGGTCTGACTCAGAGGTCGGGTGGGGTCGGGGCAGAGGGGTGAGTGGGCGGGTGGGAGGGGCAGCGCTGCCCACTCTGACATTAGCACGTTTGTCTCCTTGTGGTCTTTCCTCTGAGTTTTTGTGACCATCCTGTATCCAGCGCCTCAAAACGCCGAGGTAGTGCGGCGCTGCTCAGGCTCTAGAAGAAATCTGTCAGGAAGAAGGGCCGGGACAGGCGACACTCGCCAAGGGCTGGTTTATAATTAATCATCTCCCATTAAAAAAAAAAAAAAAAAAAGGTGACTCAGTTTTAAAGAACACTGTTACTCAAGTTCCCTGGCAGAGGAAGTGGCCATTATGTTTCTCCCGCAGCTCTGCTTTTGTGGAAGAGGAAAATAGGCTTTTTATTTGCTATTGCTCCGAGTTGCCCAAATAGTTTGGCCATTGTCCGCGAGCCCTGGGACAGAACAGCCCCTGCTATTGTTCGGAGGGTCACCAAACATGGCAAGAGCTTCCATCTGGACTGGGTAAGGGAAGTGAGCGGGGACACACATTTCCTGGAACTGGCAAAGCAGGCGCAGGAAAGAGCTCCCGTGGGCGCTGGACTCAGCGTCTCCTCGTTGGGGCGAGCTGGTCTGGTCTCAGTGGAGGGCCTGTCCATGGTACCACCAGAGGGGGCACCTCTAGACCACTGTGTCGGCTGTTTCTTTTTGGTTATTTTAAATATATTTTTATTGATTTCAGAGAGGAAGGGAGAGCAAGAGAGAGATAGAAACATCCATGATGAGAGGGAATCATTGATTGGCTGCCTCCTGCATGTGGGACCGAGCCTGCAACCCAGGCACGTGCCCTTGACCGGAATCGAACCCGGGACCCTTCGGTTTGTAGGCTGACGCTCTATCCACTGAGCCAAACCGGCTAGGGCAATGTGCCAGCTGTTTTTAATGTGGAGGCCCTGTCCAGGTGGAGACCATGTAGGTGCCCTACATGAAACGAGCATTTATTAAGCACCCACTGAACTCTCTGATGAGTGCAAGCAGGAGCTCACGGTCTCCTAGTTATGGTTGGGGGTGGGGAGCTGTGTGTAGTCCGGGACCGTGCCATGTGAAAAGTGCCAGTGAGAGGATGAGCCGCCTGTGGTCCTCGGACCCTACTAGGACCTTCATGCCACCTGCCCCGTGTTTTGTATTGGTGCTCCCGGCTGCCTGTGAGTTCTGATGTCTGCTCATCAGCTGGTGGAGGGGTGTTGCTGCACCCCACCGCGGGGCCTCCCACCAGCAGACAGGAGCGGCTCCATCTCTGTTCCTGCAGAGGTGGTAATTCGTGCGTGAGCTCAATGTCCCCGTGGGGTTTAATCCTTACAGCTGCTTTATCAAGTGGAAAATGGAAAAGTGAAAATATCAATGTAGTGATCAGAAGTGTTGGTACGTCTCCTAACGTAACCGCATTCAGGCACAGATGGAAATCAGTATGTGAACTGAAAGTGGCAAGCTGTATCTCCACCAGGCGCTTTTCGGACTTGAGTCCATTGGACTGTGTATTCTGTTATGAAGGAAAAGGACACGTGTGACACACACACTAGGACCAGCGATTCTACTCAGGGAAACTCGGAAAAATGCACCAAAAGCCACATGTGAGAAAGTTGATAGCCACACTCTTTGAGATATGACTCAAACCTCCCTCAATAGGAGATGATCTACTGTAGCTGCACAATGGAATTTTTTAAAAAAATATATATTTTATTGCTTTTTTTACAGAGAGGAAGGGAGAGGGATAGAGAGTTAGAAACATCCATGAGAGAGAAACACCCATCAGCTGCCTCCTGCACACCCCCTACTGGGGATATGCCCGCAACCAAGGTACATGCCCTTGACCGGAATCGAACCTGGGACCCTTGAGTCCACAGACTGACGCTCTATCCACTGAGCCAAACCGGTTAGGGCTGCACAATGGAATATTACACAGCGGTGAAAAAGACACACTGGAGCTACATGTAAATAAATCACAGAAACACAATGGATGATAAAAATACATCGCATGAGTAGTGAGTCTATTATTTTTCGAAGTCAGGGAGGGATGCCCTGGCCAGTTGGGCTCAGCGGTTAGAGTGTCAGCCCACTGACCTAAGGGTCTCGGGTTTGATTCCCAGTCAAGGAATCAAATGGACCTCGGTTGCAGGTTCGATCTCCGGCCCAGGTCAGGGTGTGTGTGCGGTAAGCAACCCCTCGATACCTCTTTCTCATGTCGATGTTTCTCCCCCTCCCACTTCCCTTCCACTCTGTCTGAAAACCAAGGGGAAAATGTCCTCGGGTGAGGATTTAAAAAAAAAGTAAGGGAGACGAACCCCAGGACGGAACACCGTGTGGGGGGAGGCTGGAGGGTGCAGAAGTGGAGCGGGTGCTCAGGGACAGTGATTGCACTGCTTGTTACTGCAGCCTCGGGGCAGAGGACTCCGGCTCCCAGTGGTGAAGTGAGAAGGCAGCTGGAAGGCAGCCTGTGTCACCAGGCAGGGCCCAGCCCCAGGAGACGCCATCTCTGTCCCTTTGATGCCCATGTCCCTGGTCCCTGGGCTGTGGCCAAGGGTCGGTTTGCACAACCAGCCCTGGCTTTGGGATTGTCAACCTCTGGGAGTCACTGAGCCTTAGGCCCTCCTTGCTGACAGCCCCCTCGGATGGGGTGGGAGGAAGGACAGTCTGCCAGGTGTGAGGTTAAAACTCTCCCCCAAGCGAGAAGGCTCTGCAGGTCTGAGAGAGACTGGTGCTCCTCCTCCAGGCGCGAGAGCAGGGGTGGGGGGTGAGGTCGGATGCTCGGGCAGCTGCTGGGCCCCTACAAAATCTTGGGCCAGATGTATTGCTGCTGCCTGCTAGTGAGCGGTTGGACATTTGGTTTGAAGGACTAAGTGTGCTTCATGGGAAACTGGCTGTCTTCCCTGGCCCTGGTGCCCTCAGCTCCTCGGACTCATTTAAGAGATGGGTTAATAAATTCGTCCAAGCTGGGCTCTGGCTGGTGTGGCTCAGTGATAGAGTGTCGCCCCCACACCAAAGGGTTTCGAGTTTGATTCCAGGTCAAGGGCACGTGTTTGGGCTGCAGGTGTGGCCCGGTCCCGTAGGGCTGGCTGGTCGGGGAGCCTGTGGGAGGCAACAAATTGATGTGTCTCTTTCCCATCGATGTTTTTCTCTCTCTCCCTCCCTCCCTTCCTCCCTTCCACTCTCTCTAGAGATCAATGGAAAAAATACCCTCGGGTGAGGATCAACAACAACAACAAAAATTGGTCCAAGGTGGCTGGACTAATTTATATCTTAGAGCACGAATATATAATCTGTACTAAAAAAAATGTACTTGTTCCTTTAATTTTGGACACTAGGCCGTGAACAGTGGCAGGCCCTCAAAGGGTTTTCTAAGCAAAAATGTGGGGAGGCCGGATCGAGGCTTCGAGGGCTCCCTTGGGCAGCTGGGTGGAGAGGGCCACGGCTGGGGCCTGGGGCCACGGGGAGGCTGCTGCCATCACCCAGGCGGAGGCCTGGACCTCGGGGTGGACTTGGGAGATGTTTAGTATTGAAGCCTCGCGGGGCTTCCCCAAGTCAGGAATGAAGTTGCTCCGTTCGCCGTGGACTGACTGCGCGTCTTCTCTGTCCCCAGAGGTGGAGAGCGATGTGCTGACCAGCAGGCCCGGCGCCAACGTCTCCCTGACCTGCCCCGGCGGGAAACCGGGAGGCAATGCCACGGTTCACTGGGTGCTCGGGACCCCGGCGACAGTCTCGAGCCACGACAGATGGGCTGGTTGGGGGAGGAGGCTGCTCCTGAGGTCCGTGCAGCTCAACGACTCCGGGAACTATTCGTGCTACCGGGACGGCCTCCCGGCTGGAACCGTGCGCCTGCTGGTGGAGGGTGAGTTGTGTCCGCCGAGCTCTCGGGGACGGGATGGCTCCCTGCGCAGCAGCTCAGCATCCCAGGCTCCTGTTTTTTCCTTGGCCCATGGATCCTGGGACAGGCCCGCCGACGTCTGCCAGCGAGACTGGCGGGAATTCCCGCTGGGTGGGTGCACCTGGCTGGTGGGGACCCCGTCCCGCTGGCCTTGATGTGCAGGTAGGGCCAGAGGTGGGAGCCAGGCGGCCTGGGCGTGCATCCTCCTTTGCAGCTTACCGTCTCTGCTCCTCAGTCTCCTCTTTGGTAAAGTAAATTAATGTTACAGTGGGGCCTTGACTTACGAGTTTAATTCCTTCCGAGACCGAGCTCGTTAAGGAGCTCGTTAACTCAAATTACTCTGTCAACTCAGTGCAAAAAATCGGCGGAGAGACAGCTGGTATCTCAAAAAACCCGTTAGTCGGGACACTGGTAAGTCAAGGCCCCACTGTATTACCTTCCCTCAGAGTCAGTGCAGAGATTACATGGAGAGGAAGTGTGAGTGTGCGCACACATGGACATAGGATGTTGAGCACTCTCAGACCAACCAGCTTTATTTTGAGAATCAGCAGGTTCTCAGCTCCCTCACATCGCGTCTCGATAAAGATGCGCTGGAGCCAGGTGCCCTGTGCGCCAGGCCCTGTGTCCCCGGGACCCTGTGCGGGAAAGCCGTGTTGCTGTTACTTAGATCATTTAATTTTGGAGGAGGAAACTGGAAAGAGCTGGCCTGTGTGACTCCAAAGCCCCCATGTTGGGATTGTTCTCTCTCCCCTTTAGACAGGGTAGCCCTGGGCGTCTCCCTTTGCCACTGTGAGGTCCTTTAAGCTCCCAGCCACTGTTGTGTATGTGGCTGTTTGGGTCCCAGCTGGCGCCAGAGTTGGGGGGCTGGGCGGGGGGGGGGCGGTGAGGATGGCTAAGCCAGGGGCTCCCCGAGAAGGGGAGGGAGGAGAGCTCACCTCGGCCCCGCGTGCTCGCTTCCAGGTCCTCCAGAGGAGCCCAAGCTCTCCTGCTTCCGGAAGAGCCCCATCAGCAACGTCATCTGTGAGTGGAGCCCTCAGAGCCCCCCCTCCCGGAGCACCAGGGCCTTGTTGTTGGTGAGGAAGTTGTAAGTATCCTGGTCTGGGCTGTGTTTATGTCTGCTCATCCTTCACTGAGGCCCTGGGAGGTGGCGGGGGGCAGGGTGTAGGGGGGGGGTGGGGGGAGGGGGGGCTCTCAAAGGAGCCAAGTGGCACTGGCCAGCCAGTGATTCCAGAATTTTATCATCAGAAAATATTAGAAAATAATTAATTCCTCTGGGAAGAAGAGGAGGGAATGAGAGAGGAAACTGAGACAAACTCCGGTGCTCTCCCCTGCTGGCCACTGTGCTAGGATGTCTGTCCTGTCAACCGCCACAACAGGCATGGGAAGTGGGTGTCATTTTTCTCTGTAACAGATGGAGAAACTGACTTTTCCGAGAAACTGATTTCCTTGGGTAAGGTCCTCCTGCTGGTAGCTCTGCTAGGAGCCCAGCCCGGTCGGCCTGACCTTATTCGACGCTAAGGTTTGGGGCGCTTTTCTGAGACGCAAATGGCGCTGGGAGGGGAAGGGAAGCCGCTCATTATTGTGTCCAGGTGTCCTGACCTGGTGAGCTTATCAAGTGCTTCCCTTGATAATGGCAGACGACGGGAAGTGGTGATAGGGGGAAGTGGTGATAGAGGGGAAGTGGTGATAGGGCGGAGAGGGAGCCGGAGGGGGTGGTGGTGGTGGTGGTGGTGGTGGAAGTCACACCTGCCTGGGGCGCCTCTTTGCTCCAGGAGATGGGATGAGTTGTGGCAGGGATGTGGAGGAGGGGGAGATGCTGAAAACCAGCACACCTCTGCAGTTCCGTCTGTCTCCATCCAGAGCCGAGGGCCCCTTAGCCCAGGTGCTCCTATTGGAGTTTGGGCTGTCAGTCACCAGGGTCTCAAAAAATCTGAACAGTGGGTTCAACCGGGTGATTCAGTGTCCAGGGTCAGCTGCCTAGACCAGCCTTAGCAAGTTTATTAGAATACTTTGTGTGTTCGTTACTGGCATTTTGAGAGAGAGAGAGAGAGAGAGAGAGAGAGAGAGAGAGAGAGGTTGAGAGGTTTTAGCTCACACCTTCCTCCTGTCAGCAGCCTCAGGCACTTCTGTCCTCCTGCCTGGCCGGGTGCCTCTGCCTTGAAGTGAGGAAGTGGAGTAGGGAGCAACTGTGAGAGCCTGGGGGACCACAGAACCCACTCAGGCCCGACTCAGACCCGGGGCTGCTGGGGGTGAAACAGGCCCCTGGAGGGAGGTTGTGTGTCCTGCTTTGTGCACACATCCACGCCCTCCCCGGCTGTGCTTGCTCACCCATTCGTGTCACCAGGGTTCCTTTCGGTGAGTTCAGCATCAGCTGTGGGCCGGGCCGGGCTGGGTGGGATGGAAGCCTGGGCGGGATGGAGGGAGGGAAGAGGGAGTCAGGGAAGCTCTAACTCAGTCTGGGGAGGTTGGGGCAGGCTTCCCAGAAGTTGGTTCTGGGCCTGGGGTTCAGACCCGTAACAGGAGGTTGGCGGGCGAGTGGCTGCCGTGGCCTCACATGCCCACGCATGTCAGAAGTGGGTGACGTCTCAGGCTCCCAGGCCAGGTGGGCCGGTGTCTGACTCACCTCCAATATCCTCAGTCACCCGGCCTTCCTTTCTGGGCTCACCTGCCAGAAATGCTCCCACCTCCTTCGAGCCCCCGGCACCGTGTGCTTCTGGATGGCCTGTTTCCTGGCTGCCCCCCTGCCCCTCCCCCACCTTTCCAGGAGCACAGGACCTGGCAGAGTGCACCCCCCTTCAGCACCTTTGACCCATGGGCCCCAGCTAGATGTTTTATACTCATTTTTGTAAAAAAAATATTTTTATTGATTTCAGGGAGGAAGGGAGAGGGGGAGAGAGATAGAAACATCCACCATGAGAGAGAATCATGATCGTCTGCCTCCTGCACATCCCCCACTGGGGATCGAGCCCACAACCCGGGCATGTGCCCTTGACCAGAATCGAACCTGGGACCCTTGAGTCCGCAGGCCGACGCTCTATCCACTGAGCCAAACTGGCCAGGGCTACACTCATTTTTCAATTAACCACCAGGCAGGTACTATGAATCTTCCCATTTTCAGATGAGCAAACAAAGGCTCAGAGAGGAGATAACTTACTCAAAGTAGCAAGAACTACCCCGTGTGGAGCCGGGACTCAGCGCCAGGGCCAGCCTGCAGAGCCCGGCCCCCCTCGCCATGGCCTGCCTCCCCAGTCCCGAGTCCTCGGGGAATCTGAGAGTGGGCGGCTCTTGTTTTGTGTTGGCAGCCAGCATGGTCCGCCGGAAGACTCCCAGGAGCCGTGCCAGTATTCCCGGGAGTCCCAGAAGTTCTCCTGCCAGCTGGCCGTCCCAGAGGGAGACAACTCTTTCTACCTTGTGTCCCTGTGCGTCGCCAACAGTGCTGGCGGCAAGTCCAGCAGACCCTACACATTTGAGGGTTACGGAATCCGTACGTAAGCTCTCCCAGGCCTCCGGGGCCCCTTCCAGCTGTTTCCCTCTTGGGCTTCTCTGAGGGGCAGGGAGGGGCTGGGTGGGGGTTTGGTGAGCTGGGGCCTTTGGAGCTTCACTTGACAAAAGGTCAGGCTGTGGCTGACCAGGGGAGCGGGGGAAGTGCTCGGGCCGGGGTGGCGTCCTGCTGTGGGGGTTTGCACAGCCTTGGGGGTCTTTCCTCGGCACCACGCTTGCCGCTACAAAGAGCATCCTTTTCCCACAGTGCGACCTGACCCACCCGTCAACATCACGGTCTCCGCCGTGGACCGAAACCCCCGCTGGCTCACTGTCACCTGGCGAGACCCGCCCTCCTGGAACTCATATTTCTACAGGCTGCAGTTCGAGCTGCGATACCGGGCGGAACGGTCCAAGACATTCACCACATTGATGGTAACTTCTCTTACTTCTGGATAGAAAAGTGCCCCTGGCTACTCAGGGGCAGTAGAAAGGCTGCTAGAAGAAAGCAACGGGTTCTGGGCCCTGTTCCGCACTCACCACCTGCGTGGCTCTGGAGGAGTCTCTGAGCCTTTCTGAAATGGCGGCATCGCCTATAAAAGGGAAATGAAAACCTCCCTGTGTAGGCCTATTGGTGAGCGTGGGAGTGACCTGGGAAGCGAGTGGGGCTGTGAGCATGTCGGGACGTGGCCGGCAGGATTCCACGGTGCATGCGGGTGGGACAATGACTTCTAGCTTCTGTCTGTGTTGGCCCAGAGGGCACCCGTGTTTCTGAGCTGCTGGGGTGATGGCAGCCCTTGGAGAAGCTATGCCCAGCCGAGTCGCCCCCTAGACCCGAGAGAGGGAGGGCTGAAGGGCAGGGCAGCCAAGGGCATCCTGTCCCTGTGGAGAGTAACATGCCTCTGCCCTCAGGTCAAGGAGCTCCAGTATCGCTGCACCATCCGTGATGCCTGGAGTGGCATGAGGCATGTGGTGCAGCTGCGCGCCCGGGAGGAATTTGGGCACGGCCTTTGGAGCGAGTGGAGCCAGGAGGTCCTGGGCACCCCCTGGACAGGTAGGTGCTGGTGGGCACGGAAGGGATGTTTCAGCGTTGCTGCTGTATCAGTTACCTGTTGCTATATAACAAGTCACCCCCAAACTCGGGGTAAAACAAACCATTTATCTGCTCAGGGTTTTGGAAATGAGTCAGCGAGGCAGCGCTCGTGTTGGTCTTGCCTGAGACAGTACATGAGGTTGCGTCAGGCCTGCAGGACCCTAGGGGGCCTCACTCACATGCCTGACGGTTGGTGCCGGCAGGTGGCTGGGGCCCTGGGTTCTTCCCCAAAGCCTGGCCCCTTCCAGGAGGCCAGCCCGGACTCAAAGAGGGGAAATCATTTCACAACTTGATGGCAGCAGCCGCAAAGAATTTGTAGCTATATTTAACTTACCACGGTTACTAATGCTTCTTATTAAAAAAAAAAAAAAAAAAAAGATGTTAAAGGCCCTGGCCAGTGTGGCTCAGTTGGTTGGGTGTCATCCCATGCACCAGAAGGTGGCTGGTTCAATTACAGGTCAGGGCACATGCCCAGGTTTTGTAGGGGGCGTGCAGGACGCAGACAGTTGATGTTCCGCTCTCACATCGATGCTTCTCTCTCTCCCTCTCCCTTCCTCTCTCTCTAAAAGTCAATAACAATATTTAAAAATAAGTAAATAAAAACAAAAAAAGATGTTAAAGGTAGTAATAATTGCCTCTGAGGAATGATTGAAATAAGTGTGTTATAGAACATGAAAAATTCCAGAAAAATATGAAGAATAATTATCAATGGTATATCTTCCCAGCTAGAGAAAACCAGTTAGAACATTTTAGTATACTTCTTTCCTGTGTGTGTGTATTTTCTATAATATATATATAAAATATTGTGAGCATTTCCATGTTATTAAATGTTACTCATTATTTTTGGAAATGTATTATTTAGTAATTGTATGATTAATTTTTTTTAACCCATGGGAATTTTTTTTTTTCTTAAAGTATTACAAAGAGTATTACACGTCTGCTTTTTTCTCCTCCTTGACATTCCCCCGGCTCCCCCCACCTCCCAGTGTCTTGTGTCCATTAGTTATTCTCATATGCATGCATATAAGTCCTTCAGTTGATCTCCTACTCCCCCAACCCTCCCCAGGTTTCCCACTGTAGTTTGACATTCTGCTCAATGCTGCTCTGCCTCTGTATCCATTTTTGTTCATCAGTCTATAATGTTTCTTATTATCCATAAATGAGTGAGTTCATGTGGTATTTTTCTCAGCTTCCCAGGGGCCGTCTCAGCCTCACAGGGGCCATCTCAGCCTCACAGGGGCCGTCTCAGCCTCACAGGGGCCATCTCAGCCTCACAGGGGCCGTCTCAGCCTCACAGGGGCCATCTCAGCCTCACTGGGGCCGATTCAACCCACCGGGGCCGTTTCGACCTCACCGGGGCCGTTTCAGCCTCACTGTGGCCGTCTCGACCTCACCGGGGCCGTTTCAGCCTCACTGTGGCCGTCTCGACCTCACCGGGGCCGTTTCAGCCTCACTGTGGCCGTCTCAACCCCACCGGGGCCGTCCTAGCCTCACCGGGGCCGTCTCAGCCTCACAAGGGCTGTCTCAATCTCACCGGGGCCGTTTCAACCTTACCGGGGCCGTTGCAACCCCACCGGGGCTGTCTCAACCTCACTGGGGCCGTCTCAGCCTCACCGGGGCCAATTCGACCTCACCGGGGCCGTTTCAACCACACTGGGACCATTTCGACATCACCGGGGCCATCTCGACTTCACCGGTGCCATCTCAACCTCACCGGGGCCGTCTCAGCCTCACCGAGGCCGTCCAGCCTCACCGAACCCATGGGAATTTAAAAAAAATGTTTTTATTGATTTGAGAGAGAGAAAGAGAGAGACATTGATGTGAGAGAGAAACATCAACCAGTTGCTTCTTCTACTGGGGATCAAACCAAAGCCTAGGTATGTGCCCTGACCAGGAATCAAACTCACGACCTTTTGGTGTTCAGGACAACACTCCAAATCAACGGATCCACCGAGCTGGGCCACCACGGGAATATTTTTTAACTTCTAAAATTTTCATCCAATTAATACATGCCCAAGGCAAAGAAGCAAAGAAGGTCTTATAACAGCCCGTGTCCCTCGCCCCACCCCTCCCCATGTCCAGTCCTGCTCTCTGGAGGACGCCGCTTGGCTTTCTGTTTCTATTTCTTCTGTTGGCACCCTCCTCAGCGCCGAACAACAATCTAATATGGCTGTTTGTTTGCTTTTCCGAGAAGACAATTTGAGACATTATCTTTTGACTCTTTCCTGTGAAAGATAAGGATTTAGCAGACCTAGACCCAGTGCAGGAATCTCTCTGACTGCAGCCCAGAGAGTGGCCACCCCGCCTCTGCTTGAATGCTTCCAGAGATGGCGAGCTTACCACCCCTCGTCATGCGGTCCCCAGTGTTTGTGTAGAAGGACTTCCAGGCTTATTTCAGTGTCAGATCTCTTTAGCCTGTGCAGTGTCATGAACCAAACCAGTCATTCTTAAACACTAAGCAATTTGAAAAGAGTAAAAGACTCATTAATCAAGTGTGTCTGGATAAAATGGGGAAGACAGACGTGACATCCATTGCCCAGGCCTGTCCCCACCCCTACCCCTTTCTCCTCCCCTGGCCCCAGGCCCCAGGGAGAGGACTTTATGTGGAGGCTGTGATGTGATGGTGTTTCCTCTAACCTGGCTTTGCAGTTTGGGTGTCCTTGTCCTTGTCCTGGGGGAGCCAGAGGAGCGGGCTTGGGCTGAGGGTGTCTTCCTTATTGGCCGCACATGATGTCAAGGGCAGGCTCAGATCTTTGTCGGCGCTTCCTGGCTGTCAAGAGCGGAGGCAGCTTTCCACTGGACCCTTTTCTTCAGCTCATTTTCCCCTCGGACCTGGGTACGAAGGGAGGCCTGACTGCTCTGTCTTCCGTAGGAAAAGCATTTAAAGGAAGGACAATGCCCTTCGGGCTAGACTGTGTTGACCCGTTCCTAGTTGTCTTTGATTTGTACACTCTTTGAGCCACAGCGCACTCCGTGAACACCGAATATTAATGTGGCCCGGGGAGCCTTTGTGAGGCAAGAACGTCAGTTACAACATTGTGCAGAGGAAGTGTCCCGGATCTAGGCGGACACCCGTGGACACCCGCTTACCTTTTATTCCAGCCGCTGAACGTAGATCTCCACAAACGGCTCTAAGAAATCCCGTTTTTGTCAGCCCTTTCTTTAAAAAATATTTTTGAATTGTGCTACAAAATATGCATCACTTAAACTTTACTATTCTAACCATTTTTAAGGATCTATAGTTCAGTGGCATTAAGGACTTTCACGTGGTTGTGCAACCATCGCCACCATCCATCTTCAGAACTTGTTTCATCTTGCAGAACTGAAACTCTGTGCCCGTAAACACTAACTCGCCATCCCCCTCCCTCAGCCCCTAACGGCCATCATGTTACTTTCTGTCTCGGAGTTTGGTATTGTAGGTACCTCATGTAAGTAGAATCACATGCAGTATTTGCCTTTTGTTGTGTCTGGTGTATTTCACTTAGCAGAGGGCCCTCAAGATTCATCCATGTTGTAAAATGTCAGCATTTCCTCCCCTTTAAGGCTGGATGATACCTCATTGTGTATATGTCACATTTTGTCTACCCGTTCCTCTCTGGATGGACATCTGGGTTGCCTCCACCTTTTGACTATTGTGCACAATGCTGCTATGAACATGGGAGTCAGGATATCTGTTCAGGTCCCTCATTTTAATTCTTTTGGGTATAAACCTAGAAGTGGGATTCACTTGGTAATTCCTTTTTATTTGCATTTTAAATTGGTTTTTAGAGCGAGAGCCAAGGAGAGGAAGAGGGAGAGGGAGAGATAAACTTTGATGTGAGAACTATGTGAGAGAGAAACATCAATTGGCTGCCTCCTGCACACCCCCTACTGGGGATTGAGCCCCGACCGGGAATTGAACTGGCAACCTTTTGGTGCATGGGACGCCACCCAACCAACGGAGCCACACCGGCCAGGGGGTGATAATTCATTTTCAAGTTTTTGAGGAACTGCCATACTGTTTTCCAAGTGGCTGCACCATTTTACATTCCTATCAGCAATGCACAGGGTTCCAGTTCCTTCACATCCTGGCTGGCACTTCTTACTTGCTGTGTCTTTTGGACAGTGGCCGTCCTAATGTGTGTGAAGTGGTATTGCAGTTTTGATTTGCATTTTCATAATGAATAGTGACGTTCAGCATCTTTTCATGCGCGTATCGGCCATTTGTTTATCTTTTTTTGCAGGAATGTCTATCTAAGTAGGAAGTTCTTTCTTATGTGAACAGCTCTGGCCTCACGGGGCCTTGCCCTCTGGGGTCACCCCTGACAAGTCTGCTAGCCTGCTCTCTGAATCCTCCGGAATTCCCAGGGGATCTGCATCTGCTTGGGCTTCGGTTCCCAGGCTGTTGGTGGCTGGTTGGTGGGTTCCTCACCTGTCTGTGCACCTCCCCCGGAAGCTGGTCTCATCTGTGATGTTCCTTTTTAAATTGTTGATGTCCTCCCCGCAGTGGGAGGTGATACAGCAGCGGCACCGTCCCTGACTTTCCAGCCTCGGGTCACTGTGCTTCTGTGACTTGCTAGAGTGACCATGTGAGCTCAGTCAGAACACTTGGCTTCTTCCCCCGTAAGCAGCTGAAGAGTTTGAACTCCCCGTCCTGTACATGTGTGCTTTTGGGGGGTCCTCAAAGCCCCAGGGGGGAATATATCCGAGAGAGAAACCAGAGGCTCCCCTCACTCCTTTACCCCCATCCTCTACCCCACTGAGGCCGGGCTGATGAGCTGGGCTTCAGCGGGTGCTGCCCCCTTGAGGCTGGTGCCTGGCTGCACACGGGCTATGTTCCCAGGGAGATTCCCCTTTTTGAGGGCAGGGCACTGAGTCATAGGTATCGGGGGTCCCTGCTCCATCCAGCAAAGGCAGGTGACTCACTGAGACTGTGTCACTGAGGGCAGGGAAGGGCAGGGAGAAGAGGTTACTGACAGGGCAGCTGGGCAGTAGCTCTCTCCAGAAACGGCTGGCACCACGACTGCAAAACCCCTTTGCGAAGTGGGGCAGGGTGCCTGGGAAAAGCCCATTGGACATAAGAGGGTTATTTCTTGCTCCTAACAAATTCCTTTCACTTTGCTTCATACCCTGCTCACCTACTCCCAGAAAATAATGAGAACTATGTGTGACAGGGCGAGAGCAGAGTAGACTCATTTTGGGGGGTCCCAGTGGTTGAAGGGGGTGCTAGAGGTTTGCATTTGCAGGGCCTTTGGGGTGCCCCAAGGCCAGGGCTGGGGACTCTCCAGGCGGGTGAGTCTCCCTGGCTTGGATCCTGGGAGGTATATACAGGGGTGGGCAAAAGTAGGCTTACAGTTGTTCATATGGAAAATAATGCAGTAATCCTATCTAATAAGGAGGGAATATGCTAATTGACCCTCACACCATTGCAGAGATGGCGGCACCCACAGCCAATAAGTAGGGAATATGCTAATTGACTGCCCTGCCCTCAAAGATGGCAGCGCCCACAGCCAATAAGGAGGGAATATGCTGATTGACTGCCCCGCCCTCAAAGATGGCGGCACCCACAGCCAATAAGGAGGGAATATGCTAATTGACTGAACTGCCCTCAAAGATGGCAATGCCCACAGCTAATAAGGAGAGAATATGCTAATTGACTGCCACGCCCTCAAATATGGTGGCGCCCACAGCCACAAGATGGCAGCACCCAGTCCGCTCAGCCTTCTAGCCGCCCAGAGCTGCCTGAGGCTCTGGTAACCAGGGCCTGCAGAGGCTTGCGCTGCCGGCAGTGGCAGCAGCAGAGGTGTGATGGGGCATCACCTTCCCCTGATCGCCAGGTCGCCTCCTGCCCCTGAGGGCTCCCGGACTGTGAGAGGGGGCAGGCTGAGCTGAGGGACCCCCCTCCTGTGCATGAATTTTCATGCACCGGGCCTCTCGTTAATGAATAATAATACAAGAATAAACTCTGTTTCACGGACTCACAACTGTGAGCCTGCTTTTGCCCCACCCTGTATTGTCATCTAAACCCATTCTGGGAGCGCATTTGACAACAGCCCTCCTTATCGAGCTCCTGTCTCTGTGTGAGCCACACCACCGCTGCGGGCATCTGTCTCCCCCCAACCCACAGCCACGGCTTCCCCATTACTTTTCCCGTGAAGTTCAAACTCCTGAGCGTGTGCAGAAGGCCTCCCCGGGCTGCCCGCCCACCTCTGCCGCATGCCTGGCTCCCCTTCACTTACCTTATTTCCTCCAGCTGGACTGAACCTGGCCCAGCTTCACACGCATGTCCTTCCATCCTCAAGCCACGTAATCCTCTGGTCAGCTCCCTCTCCCATCCAGCTTATCTTTGCATCACCTCCTCCTGCATTCTCGCTGCCTGCCCAGCCTGTCTGCATAGCTCAGAGGTTCCTTTTCACAGGTCCATAACATCTCAAACAGGACCCAAGAAGGCCATCAACTTTTTTTTTAAATCCTCCCCCGAGGGTATGTTAATTGATTTTAGAGTGAGAGAGAAAGAGGGAGAGACGAGAAACATTGATTGGTTGCCTCCCATACCTTCCCCAACCGGGGATTGAACTCACAACCTAGTATGTGCTCTGAATGGGAATCGAGCCCACAACCAATTGAGTCTCCCAGCTTGGCCTAAGGTCATCAAGTTTTACTTTTGCTGAGTAAGGACAAAAAATTGAACAATTAAGGAAAAATGCTGTGGCTGTTCACCATCACCATCCTCCTTTCCTATATAATAAAAGGCTAATATGCAAATTGTCCGTTCGACCAGGGGGCGGGGCCGGCCAGCCAACTGCCCGTGTCACCCCTGCCAGCCCGCCTGATCAGCCCCATCCATGCACGAATTTGTGCCTCGAGCCTCTAGTTATTTCATAAAAGAGAGGATGAAATAGGGCGTAAGCTCAGAATGAAGGATACTTTGGCAACTTTACTTCAACTAGGTATCCACATCACCTTTTCTGGATGTTTCTCTTTTGGCCTAAGGCCAGTAGACTTGTTTACAGACCATCCTTGGGGGTGCTAGGACCCCACTGGGAGACTGTCTGCTCCTCCTGAGGTTTTTGATTTCTTTTCCCTCGAATAGTGGAGCACTGATTAACTTTCTGGTTGGTGGTTTACAGGGTGTGAAGGAAGGTGTGAGGCCAAGGGCGGGAGTGAGCATGTGCAGAGTGGAAGGTGTTGTGGGTGGTTGGCCTGTGTGTGTCCTTGTCTCTCCCCAACCCTGCTCTTCCCATGAGTGTCTGGCTTTGTGGTTCATCCTTCTCTCCTTGTTCCCTCATCTCTCTGCCACCCAGTTGCTTCCTTTTTCTTTCTTTTTTCTCTTTTAATTCTCAGCCCACTCCTATTTTTCCTCTCTGTACTTCAACCCCAGGCCCTACCCAGTAGCCCATATCTTAACTTGTCATTATATACCATTTAAACATTTTAAGAAAAAAATGTGTTATGTTCTCTTTCCCCTAGTTTTATTGAAATACCAGAGGCCCGGTGCATGACATTTGTGCACTCAATGGGGTGGGGGTTGGGGGGTCCTCAGCCTGGCCTGTGCCCTTTCACAGTCTGGGAGCCCTCGGGGGATGTCTGACTGATGGCTTAGGCCTGTGGGGCGCGGGTCTAAGCCAGTCGGACATCCTTAGTGCTGCCGTGGAGGTGGGCTGCTGTGCTCGCCAGCCGTCAGCCTGGCTTGTGGCTGAGCGGTGCTCCCCTGTGGGAGTGCACTGACCACCAGGTGGCAGCTCCTGCATTGAGTGTCTGCCCCCTGGCGGTCAGTGCGCATCATAGCGACTGGCCATTCCGCCCTTTGGTTAATTTGCATATTACCCTTTTATTATATAGAATAATGGACCTATAACATTGTATGATTTGATATATGTATATATTGTGAACTGATCACCACAGTAAGTTTACTTAACTTAATCCATCGCCACAAGTGGTTACAAATGGTTACGATCGACTCTCTTAGCAATTCTGGAATATACAATACAGTGTTATTAACTATAGTCACCACGCTGTACATTACATCCCAGCAGTTATTGTGTTCTCGGTTCCTAATTTTGAGAATTGGGCCAGTTTTTAAACAAATATTATTGTGTTCCAGGCCAGAGTTAGGTGTTTTTAGTGTGTAATCTCAGGTGATCTGTGCAGGAGGAAGCCACCCCCTTGCTTAGAAATGAAGAAACAAGGACTAAAAAGAGGTTAAGGGTCTTGACCAAGGTTACACATCCTGTATGAAGAAGGTCTCTGCCGTCTTTTATATTGAATTTCTGTATTCCAAAACTCAAGCGAGTAAACCCAAACCAATTTTCAAATTAATGGAAAAAAGTTTCTTGTTTTAGAATCTCATATGAAAAAAACCCCACAACACACATGTGGTCTTCGATTAATCTCATTTATTAGAGTATGGCCATTCATTCATCTATATATATAAAAGGCTAATATGCAAAGTGACCTCACGGGAGTCCAGGAGTTCAGTTTCTCACTATGATGTGCACTGACCACCAGGGGGTGGCGTGGAACGAAGGAAGGCCCCAGCCAGCAGCTGGAAGGCCCTAATCGGCCCTGATTGCCGGCCAGGCCTAAGGACCCTACCTGTGCAGGAATTTCGTGCACTGGGCCTCTAGTTTTATTATAAAATAATAGTACACAGGGGGCAGTGAATCATAGTTCCTTCCCCTCTTTCACTCAATGTGGCAGTGAAGTGAGGCGTTAGGAAATATAAAATACGTGAGGAGAAATAGGAAATACTTTTGCCTAAACAGAAAAGGAATGTGCTCCTCAATGCTAATAACTTTCCACAGCCTTTGTGAATCTCAGTGTCTTTGTAAAATGGGGTAATAGTGCCCGCCTCGTGTGATGCTGTGAGGGCGAAATGGGATGATAATACAGGCAAATGAGCTGTTTGGAGCTGGTGTGTAGTTACCCTCAAAATGTTGGTGCTAGACATATTAGCGGTATTTTATTAGTATGCTATTAGCATTATTAATCTTATCTTCATTGAGCCCTAATTTCTTCATCTGGAAAATGAAAATGATTATTAATAATGATGCAACAGTTGCTCCACTTTCCATCTCAGGGGACAAAATGGTCTGAATTAGGGGGTCCCCATGGTCATCTTGGGAGATGTTTAAAAAATCTTGTTATGTAAGACAATTTTATTCTGTATTAGAAAACTTTTATTCATTCTGGTAACATTCCTGGGTTATTTGAAATAATACCAAACTAAAACCCCCACTCTGCCCCTGGGCAACTGAGTTACCAAAGATTAAACGCCCTTCTCTGGACCACATGCCATGATGGGGGTCAGAGCTGAGGGTAGAAACTATACAGGTCTCCCTTTCTTCCTAAAACCTCTCTCTGGGTTTGGGGAGTCTTTTAAAAACCCTGATGTCTGGTCCCATCCCCAAGATTCTGAGGCCATAGGTCAAGGGTGCAGCCTAAAAGGCCACAGGTAAGGCTGAGCATGGCTGGGTTTGGGAACCACTGGACTGAATGACCATCCATGGTCAGCCATATTTCCTAAGTAGTGCTGCCCCATCTCCTGGTGTTTGCTTTCATTCTAGCGCCCCCATACCCTCCATCCGTCCTTCAGTCACTTTCTGCTGTGATTCTATCCTTTGCTGGGCTCAGCTGGGAGGAACACAGAGCAATGAGAATAAGGGTCCTTCCCATTTATTCTTGGTTGATTTGGGGCTCACTTGCTGTGTGACCTTGGACAAGTTGCTCTCCCTCTCTGGGCCGCTGTTTCCTGTCTGCACAATGGGAAGGAGGCGTGAACATGCTCGTCTGTCCCCTCCAGTGTGTGGTGTTCTCTCCCGGGGATGGCACGCTCGCCTCCACCTCTTACTAGTTATTTTGCTCCTGGCTCAGGGAGGCTGCACATCTTTGTGTAAACCATTCCTCTGGTGTTTTTAACTTCTTGATGGAGAAATGATAAACTGGAAAGAAAATACTTTTAAATTTCAGAGTATTCTACACATTCTACCCAGTCCTGTTTCAGTTCGTGGTCCCTTGGGCCCACGCTTGCTGCTGAGCCAGGCCTCAGGTCACACGCCCACTTTGATCCTTGGCCCCCTGCTGCCCGGGAGGTTTCTGCAGAAACACTGTTCCCATGGAGGGGAAGGGCCTCGTGAGGGGCCTGGGTCCCTGCCGCTCCTCGAGCAAAGTGTACTAAGTCCACCCAGGAGGAAGAGAACTTGTTGTTTACGTTAAATTCTTTATATTTTTTTTTACTTCAGAGAGGAAGAGAGAAGGGGAGAGAGAGAGAGAGAAACATCAACGATGAAAGAGAGTCACCGATGGGCTGCCTCCTGCACACCCCCGACTGGGGATAGAGCCGTGGCCTCCTGGTTCATAGGCTGCCGCGTAACTACTGAGCCACACTGCCTGGGCAGCATGATGCCCTTTTAAATAACGTTGTGATGAACTTTATTCGGCTTCTGCAGCCCATCAGACAGGACTTCAGGGTCCATGAGTCATTAATAATATGTCTTCTATCCACAGAACCCACGAGTTTTTCAACTGCGACCACGGTGGAGGTGTCTTCCATGAAGGTGAGTTCATGTTCTTGTCAAAGGGTCAACACCTACTGGCTAGCGATGTGGCTGGCACCAGACAGAATGTAGCTTCAGTCCAGCTCTGCCACTTGCTGGCAGTGTGGCGGTGGGCAAACTGTGTCCTTCTGAAGGCTCTGTAAGACGGGGCAGCAGCGGTTCTCGATCCGGGCTTTTATGAAGCGTAGAGCAGCGTGGGGCTGGCTCACAAAGCTGGGCTGCCCCGTCAGCGGATGCAGTTTCACCCTGAGCTTCTGGACACCACGGGAGGCTTAGCGTGCGACTCCGGTTCAGTTCCTCTGAGCCCTTCCCAGTGGACTCCTGGTGTCATAATGATCTGGAAAGAGGATTACCGCCGAAGCCGCTTAAACAAATCCTCGAGTAATCCAATTTCCCACCCCGCGGCAGCTCCTCCGTGGTCCCCAATTCCCACATGCTCAGCGGGGAGGCTCCACGCTCCCGGAGCTGGGCAGCACCTCACCCATCATCAGTGGCGGACTGTCCAGGACCAGCACCTCCGGGGTGAAGTCCAGGCCCTTGGGCCAGAGTGCTCCCAGCACAGGGTGTCGGGGCACGGACTGGCCGAGAGCCTGCCCAGACCCCAGGCCCGGAGCCTTGCGTTGGCCGTCTCATTGATCCTGACGTGAACTGAGATTCAGGGAGACGCTGACACCCAGCTGAGTTGAGAAATCTGCCCACGGTCTCAGAGCTAGTGGTGGTCACAGAGCCAGGATTCCAGCCTGTGATTTTCCTCGTCAGGGATGGTACCTGTGCCCTTGAACCAGACCCGTAGGACAGCGTAAGCTCTTGGTGGAGCGGCAGATGGGAAGCAATCCCCACCCTGAGTAGGCGAGGTGTAGGTGCAGATAATGCAGATAATCTTGCAGATGTTGAAAGTGACAGGTCAAAATTGGAGAGGTACATGAGATGAAAGGCGTGGTGGGGGGTCGGGGGGCAGGGAGGGGGTTGAGGAGGTGCCTGAGCTGGGTCCTGAATGAAGGTGGAATCCACAGACACGGGCTTACAGTGCGGAATGTCTTTTACAGGCACCTACTACCAACGGAGACGATGACAACATCTCCTCGAACTATCCTGCCAATACGACAAGCTTCCCAGGTGAGCCCTGGATCGTTGTGTATACCTGTGGCCTAAGGGGCACCGAAGGCTTGTAACTCGGTAGAAAGTGCTTTCTTATTTGGAAATGTCGGCAGGGGGCCAGTCTGCTTCATGGAAAAGACCAGTCGCAGAAACATTCTTTTATGACCTTGTATGTCCAAGTTGGATATGATTAGCTAAGGTATTACGAGGGAACCACAAGAATAATGAGACAGATCAGCGAACCATTTCACAGTTGGCACTAACCCAGCTTGGAGTGGAGTCACAGCTCAAAGGAAGTGTCTTCATCTCATCTGAGACCCAAAGGCCGGGGAGGACTGGAGAGAAAAGGGGTGCAGGGAAGGTGGGAAGCGTGTTCTGGGGGAGATGTGAGACCATGTGCGGAGAGGCCCGAGGTCGGGGTGGGGGGAGAGGGGAGGACATGGCATGTGGAAGAGCGAATGAAGATCCTATGGCTGGGGCTTGAATGCCAAGTGGGGAGACAGGCAAGAGATGACGCCCCATGGAGAACGCTGCACCCAAACACTTGATTTAAAGCACCTGGGCCTCCCTGGCATCGTCCTCAATGGAGCTGCCATCGACGAGGTCCCCAAAGCTTTCTGCTTCTTGCCCCCATCTGTGCCTTATGGGGGCAGGCTGAGCACCCCTAGAAAAGCCACTCTGAAGGGGAGTGGGAGCCAGTGGCTGGCCACGGGTGCTCAGAAGCTCTGAGCTTGAGGTGTATCTCTTGCCAAGTGGCAGAATCCCAGGGTTTGTCAGGCTCTGCTGGGAGTGATTCTTCTAGCGTGGCTTTGGCCAAAACACTGGCCAGAGGCCTGCTGGTTAGCAGAGCTGTTTCCTCCTCCAGGGTGAGGTTCCTTGGAGACTTTGGATAGCACCAGCTGAGTGGCTTATTGTTTTCTCTTCCTTCTGCTCCTCCTCCTCTTTTCCCCTCCAGTGCAAGAGCCCCTAGTGCCCCTGTACACGTTCCTGGTGGCTGGAGGAAGCCTGGCCTTCGGAACGCTCCTCTGCGTTGGCATTGTCCTGAGGTGAGCGGGGTCCTGGGGGTGCCCTGGGTGTTGGCATATTTCTTATCTGACTAGCTTCGCCTGTGCTGGGACGGGGGCAGTGAGTGGGAGAGCCACACATGGCTCAAGATGTATGTCAGAGGTGGGATCGATAAGATGAGGAGAAGGAAGGAGACGGAGGAGTCAAGGCTGACCCTCATGTTTCTGGCTTTGGCAACTGGGCAGATTAGGTGATGGTGGTGGTGGTGGTGGTGGTGGGGTCACGCATTTAAAATTGGAAACACTGGAGGGAGAATAACGGAGTGAAAAACGATGATGCTGGTTTGGGACCCCCGAGTCTGAGGAGCCTGTGAAAGCCCCAGGTGGACGTATTGGTAGACAGTTCTGATCGTAGCTGCGTGCAGGTGGTAGTTGGAGCCATGTCAGAGGAATAAGGCCAGTGGCAGTGCCCTGTGGACCCCAGGGTTCTGACATGGGAGAGTGTAGAGGAGGAGGAGTGAGAAGAAGAGTGGCCTGAGAGGGAGAAGCACCGGGAAAACCCGGTTGTGAAAACCAGAGGGAGGGTGGGAGGCACCGAAGAAAGCTTCAGGCCCTGGGATTGCAGGTGAATACGACCTCCTCCTCCAGAGCCACATGCTAAGGTGATTGAAGTAGCACGTGAGGAACATCAGTATGTACCCAGGCAATCTCGGGCGCCTAGTCAGACCTCCGGGGGGCTAGTCCATGTCTCAAACAAGCAAACCTAGCCCAGCCAGCTTGGCTCAGTGACTGAGCGTCGACCTATGAACCAGGAGGTCACAGTTCAATTCCCGGTCAGGGCACATGCCCGGCTTGTGGGCTTGATCCCCAGGGGGGGACATGCCAGGCGGCAGCTGATTGATGATTCTCTCATCATTGATGTTTCTCTCTTTCTCTTTCTCTCCCTTCCTTTCTCTGAAATCCATAAAAATATATTTAAAAACAAAAACAAAACGCAAGCAACACCTAGCAGGTCACCTTTAAATGCTCGGTGCTAGTGCTGTCCTCTGGCCATGGTCAGGAGACAGGCCGAACGGGCACCCTGGCCGCTGTAGCACCGTGCCCGTCCATCCCGTCTCTCTCTATTTGGTCACTGGTTTTGCAGTTCCCTCCCAAGCTTGCAGAAAAATCAGCCAACAGTCCTGTCAGTGATGGCAATAAAGACAGCTTCCCATGTTCACGGTTTCACTGCAGGACGTTGTACTCCTGCCTGTGCTGAGGCCCTACAAGACGCCAGGCTGTGCCCTGGCGTGGATGGTGGTTAATTACAGCGGTGATGCGACGGAGGAGAAACTTCTCTGTCCCCCTTTCTCTCACTTTGCGTGTGACTTTGAGGAGACTCCAGTTGGTGGTTGTGGGAGATGGTGGCTCACTGGGTCCTCACAGTGACCCTGAAATAGCTTGACTGTAAGGTGGTCTGGGTTGGAAGGTGAGCAAGATGACAACTCAGTGTGTTCGGGGTTGTTTCCACTTTGATTTTCCAATGAAGTGGTAAGCAAATTGGCCAAAGGGTGTGCAAAAGAGAAAGTTCCCAACGAGTGGAGGTAGCTCCTTGGAGAAGCTTGAAAACTCACTGTCCTTTAATTTTGGGCCAGAGAGAGGCTATCCCAGCAGTCAGGGGTCTTCTACAGCCTTCTAAGGGATTCCTTGCCCTCAGGCACATACTTCTGTGTTCTGTTTCTATATCATTAGAGCTTCCACAGGCCTTTCTCTTAACCTATCACAGACCCGATAGAGCAGCGGTTCTCAACCTGTGGGTCGCGACCCCTTTGGCGGTCGAACGACCCTTTCACAGGGGTCGCCTAAGACCATCCTGCATATCAGATATTGTCATTACGAGTCATAACAGTAGCAACATTACAGTTGTGAAATAGCAACGAAAATAATGTTATGGTTGGGTCACAACATGAGGAACTGTATTTAAAGGGCCAGAAGGTTGAGAACCACTGCCATAGAGTAAATATGATTTCCACTTGACAGGTGAGGAGATTAAAACTGAGAGGTGGAGTGATCACAGCCAGCAATGGCAAGGCCAAGGTTTAAACCCAAAGCTCTTGCTCTATGGATAGGGTATTGGAGGCCATTTAGTCAAATTCTTTAATTTTACATCTGAGGAAATAGCCCCAAGAGGCGAGGTGACTTGCCTAAGGACACAGTTTGTTATTAGCAGAGCCAGGACTAGAACCCACGTCCTGAGAGTCGCAGCCAACCACGCTAGCCAGCTGTCAGCTAAGCGGTGGACCCAGTTGGTCCCATCAGCCCACCATTGGCTCCATTCACAAGCAGTGCCATCCTGGTGGGCTGTTGATCACTGACAGGGAGCGTTAGGCTGGGAACCGGCCACAGCGCGCATCGCAGACCTAGTTTGCTAATGTGCTGACGGTGCTTGTACACGAGCTCGTTGCTACACAACCAGGGCCCCTGGAGGGCTCAGTACCCTGAGCTGGAAACATACCAGTAATTTATTTCCTAGCCTGGCGAGCTTCCATTCTCGCCCGTATAAGGCAAATTTATTTGAAAAGAGGCCAGTTATTTCAAGTGATGAAAACCCCTCTGGTCTCCAAGTCCCTCGCGTCAGAGCTGCCAAAATGGCTGAGGCCCAGGACGGTTGGGGTGGCCACATTACAACAGGCAGGATGTGAGAGGCAGGTTGAAGTACATCCTTACCGTCCATGGTACCATATTCTTCTTTTTAACACATTTATTTGGCATTTCAGGCAAAGCCTTTTCCTAAATATTTTCCACGAATATCAGTGATAATTTTTAAGACTTCAAGTGTATCATCCGGAAAGAGGGGCCATCTTCTTAAGTGGATGCCATGCCTTACAGGGCCCAGTTCTCCCCACCCTACTCCCCAGGCCCCCCCCCCCCCACTCTCCTCTCTTCATCGTATGCCATGCTGCGCTGGGGATTCTTATAGCAGAGAATTCTTTCCCGGCACATTTATCTAGAATGGGCCGGCACTGTTAGGTGCGGACTTCCTGTGTGTATATGCCAATGATTCAGAGAATTTTAGTAGTCTCATTCCGATATTTAAAAATCACAGACTCTCTCACCTTCATGGCAGGGCCAGAGGGACTCTCAGGGCATCCCGGGCGGTGGGAGTGGCTGGGTGCTGTGGGTACCCTCGGGGCCCTGGCGGGTGGGGTCACTTCCTCTCCCTGAGTCTTGGTTTCTCATTTTCTAAGAAGAGTGAGAGTTATTATGAATGTTTTAAGACCTTTCAGCTGTAGAACCTTTTCTTTAAGCAAACATTCTGACGCTCAAAAGACGTAACCTCGATAGAAGGCAGAGGCTGAGGTGCAAGTGGGGTCTGACAGCTGGGCTTTTATCTCCTCTCGGCCCCACGCCCGCTCTAGCTCCAGGCCCTGCTCAGACCCCTGCCCAGGGCAGGGCCATGTCAGGTGTGGGCACCCTCAGACTGGCTGTTATTAAAGCCCCTTTGAGCGCAGTGATTTTTAGAAAGTGTCTCATTCATGCCTCAAAATATTTCAAAAGAAGGAAAGCCCATTTTTCCCAGTTACCCATTCAGTTGCTGAGGATGTAGACTGCTTTTTGTATTGGTTAACGCGTTAAGCGCCTAGTCAGTCACCGGTGACTGACACTGTACTTTCCGTCTGGAGGACAAAACAGGCTGGGCGCTTAACGTGTTAAATAACGTCAATAGAGATTTTAAAACATTGTGATATATGCTTATTTGCTAAATACTGGCAATTTGCTAAATATTGACAAACAGAAAGAAGGAAAAAATCTACATTATGCAAAGACAGCCACCATTAATTTTTTTTTAGTTCTTTCCTTTTTATTGGAAATACACTCATTATATAGAAATACAATTTGTTTATCCATTAACCGCTGTTAATTTTTATTTTATTTTAAAAATGTATATCTTTATTGATTTCAGAGAGGAAGGGAGAGGGAGAGAGAGATAGAAACATCAATGACGAGAGAGAATTATTGATCAGCTGCCTCCTGCACACCCCCTACTTGGGATCGAGCCCGCAACCCAGACATGTGCCCTGACCATGAATCAAACCGTGACCTTTTGGTTCATAGGTCGATGCTCAACCATGGAGCCACACTGGCCAGGAACCACTGTTCATTTTTTAAATGTAAACGTGCTAGAAGTCTAACAAACAAACAGAAAAGTGCACACGTCATAACTGGACGTGAATTATCCCAAGGTGAACACACCCGTGCAATCAGTACCCCCGATCAAGAACACTTCATAGAGAATGAATTTCCTCTGCGTCTTTTTCCTCTGCATAATGTCTTGTTTGGCTTTTCTGTGGCCTTGATTTTTCTGTATCTGTCACTCTGATTCCTGCCTTTTAAATGTAGGATTAATTGTAACGTAAGCGTTTGTCACCTTATTGCGCATTCCTTGTGAGCCTCCCTTTCTTTAGCTGCAGACTCCTCCGTCAGGGACGTGTTCCCCGTTCACTTAGCCAGCCTCCTCCCACTGGGCCCTGGGGCGGTGGTTCTGCTTTGATGGAAAGCAGTGTGGGCACCCTTTGTGCGTACAGTGTTGTCCATAGCTAGGCTGTCTCCTTCAGGCGCGTTCCCAGAAGTGGAATTCCTGGGCCAGAGCGTCCGAACACTTTGGAGTCCGAGCGTGATGATTTTGTCCTCCGTCTTCTCAGACAGGCAGAGAATGCCGTCCAAGGACCCGGCACAGCTCCAGTGAGACCCTCCTGCGCTCCGTGCTGCCTCGGGCCTGCCTGGCGGAGCCCTCAGGAATATGCTGTAGCTTGCCTATTCCATTTGGAAAAAAGGCTAAGAGCCAGTGCAGATTTGGAGCCAACTATCAATTATTTATCACAACAAGGACAGGAATAGCCTGTCGATATAAAGAGAAACCCAAGGAAAATCCCCAAGCCTTGTTTTTATATATTTTTTTAAATGTTTATTTATTTATTTTTATTTTTTAAAAAATATATTTTATTGATTTTTAAAAATATATATATATTTTATTGATTTTTTGCAGAGAAGAAGGGAGAGGGATAGAGAGTTAGAAACATCGATGAGAGAGATCGATCAGCTGCCTCCTGCACGCCCCCCAGCGGGGATGTGCCCGCAACCAAGGTACATGCCCCCGACCAGAATCGAACCTGGGACCCTTCAGTCCGCAGGCCAACGCTCTGTCCACTGAGCCAAACCGGTTCAGCTATTTTATTGATATTTCTACAGAGAGGAAGGGAGAGGGGATAGAGAGCCAGAAACATCGATGGGAGAGAAACATCTATCAGCTGCCTCCTGTTCACCTCCCACTGGGGATGTGCCCGCAACCAAGGTACATGCCCTTGACTAGAATCGAACCTGGGACCTTTCAGTCTCCAGGCTGACGCTCTATCCACTGAGCCAAACCAGTTAGGGCTATTTTTATTTTTTAAAAATATATTTTATTGATTTTTTACAGAGAGGAAGGGAGTGGGATAGAAAGTTAAAAACATCGATGAGAGAGAAACATGGATCAGCTGCCTCCTGCACACCCCCTACTGGGGATATGCCCGCATCCAAGGTACATGCCCTTGACTGGAATCGAACCTGGGATCCTTGAGTCCGCAGGCTGACACTCTATCCACTGAGCCAAACCGGTCAGGGCTTATTTTATTTTATTATTTATTTATTTATTTAAAATTAAATCTTTATTGTTCAGATTACAGTTGTTCCTCTTTTCCCCCATAGCTCCCATCCACCCATTCCCCCCCACCCACCCTCAGCTCTCACCCCTCCCCCACTGTCCTCATCCATAGGTGCACGATTTTTGTTCATTCTCTTCCCGCATCCCCCACACCCCTTTCCCCCCCAAGAATAGTCAGTCCACTCCCTTTCTATGCCCCTGATTCTATTATAATCACCAGTTTATTCTGTTCATCAGATTATTTATTCACTTGATTTTTAGATTTACTTGTTGATAGATGTGTATTTGTTGTTCATAGTTTGTATCTTTACCTTTTTCTTCTTCCTCTTCTTAAAGGATACCTTTCAGCATTTCATATAATACTGGTTTGGTGGTGATGAACTCCTTTAGCTTTTCCTTATCTGTGAAGCTCTTTATCTGACCTTCAATTCTGAATGATAGCTTTGCTGGATAAAGTAATCTTGGTTGTAGGTTCTTGGCATTCATCACTTTGAATATTTCTTGCCACTCCCTTCTGGCCTGCATGGTTTCTGTTGAGAAATCAGCTGACAGTCATATGGGTATTCCCTTGTAGGTAACTGACTGTCTTTCTCTTGCTGCTTTTAAGATTCTCTTTGTCTTTTGCTCATGGCATTTTAATTATGATGTGTCTTGGTGTGGTCCTCTTTGGATTCCTTTTGTTTGGGGTTCTCTGCACTTCCTGGACTTGTAAGTCTATTTCTTTCCCCAGGTAGGGGAAGTTTTCTGTCATTATTTCTTCAAATAGGTTTTCAATATCTTGCTCTCTCTCTTCTTCTGGCACCCCTATAATTCGGATGTTGGTACGCTTGAAGCTGCCCCAGAGGCTCCTTACACTATCTTCGTATTTTTGGATTCTTTTTCATTTTGCTTTTCTGGTTGGGTGTTTTTTGCTTCTTCATATTTCAAATCTTTGACTTGATTCTTGCTATCCTCTAGTCTGCTGTTGGGAGTCTGTATAATATTCTTTATTTCAGTCCGTGTATGCTTAATTTCTAGTTGGTCCTTTATCACAACCTCGAGGGTCTCATTAGATTTCTTGAGGGTCTCATTAAGTTTATCAGCCGTTTCTAGAAAATTCTTGAAAAACCTTAATAATAAATATTTTTATTGATTTCAGAGAGAAAGGGAGATGGAGAGAGAGAGATAGAAACATCAATGATGAGAGAGAGAATCATTGATCGGCTGCTTCCTGCACGCCCCCTACTGGGGATTAAGCCCCCAACCCAGGCATGTGCCCTTGGCCGGAATCAAACCTGGGACCCTTCAGTCTGCAGGCGGATGCTCTATCCACTGAGCCACACCGGCTTAGGGCTCCAAGCCTTGTTTTTTTTTAAAAAAAAAATATATTTTATTGATTTTTTACAGAGAGGAAGGGAGAGAGATAGAGAGTCAGAAACGTCGATGAGAGAGAAACATCGATCAGCTGCCTCCTGCACACCCCCCACTGGGGATGTGCCCGCAACCAAGGAATCGAACCCAGGACCCTTGAGTCCGCAGGCCGACGCTCTATCCACTGAGCCATACCGGTTAAGGCCCAAGCCTTGTTTTTGACTTTGGTTTCCCCTCCTGCCCCCCAGCCCATCCTGGAGGCGCGGACATCGGTGGGACTGAGGGAGACCACCTTGCTCCCACTACGGGGTGGGGAGGCAGTAAGTTAGTAAGGGACTGAGGGGCGGAGCGGGAAGCAGGAGGGAGGGCATGAGCTGCCCTGCAGTCTTCAGGAAGGAGACCTGACTGTGCCTTTGAAGATCGCTATCACCACCTCATCTCTCTCTGGGCTGTCAGGTGACTTCTCTCAGCTACTGAGCCATGGCTCGGGGCCCAGAGGGAGCAGAGTGAACGAAGCTGTGATCAGAGAGATGCCTATCTCCTTCCTGTTTAACATCGACTTTCCTGTCAGATGAGTCACTTGTGCCCGCGTGGTGCCCACGGCCGAGGCTCTGAGAACTCACCGGGGTGGTGGGAGTGGGCCCGGAGGTATACAGAGAACTGGGAGGACGGGGATGTGGGCAGCAGGAGGAGCAGGAGGGCTGTTCAGGGAGCAGGTGGCCCTTTTCCTGCTGTTACATGGCAGTTGATCTGCCTCCTGCCAGCCTTCCTTTCACTGAGCGGCCCATTTCCTCCCCCACTGGGAGAATGCGCTCCCTGCCTCTCTTAAGCAAATGGAGTGGGGCTGAGGATGTGCCCTCTGGGCAGCCTCTGGGACAGGACAGATGAAGCTCTCAGTGCGGTAGAGGGACATTCATGGCCACTTGTGCCTCCGTTTCTCCATCTGTCAACGTGGAGACAATACAGATCCATTCTCTGGGGGTGTTTTCGAAACCCCCAGCCCCTCAGGGTGGTGTGTAATGCCTGGTGGTAAGAACAGGTGAGGGAATCAATAGTTGTCCCTCTTCTGAGCCGCAGCCGGGACGGCCAGGCCCGCAGGGCGGCCAGCTGTCGGTGTTTTTCACTCAGGTGCCTCACGGGGGGGGGGACTGAACATCTGTGTGGTTTGTCTCTGTGTCTCTGAAGGTTCAGGAAGACGTGGAGGCTGCAGGCCCTGAAAGAAGGCAAGACGAGCATGCACCCACCGTATTCTTTGGGACAGCTGGTCCCCGAGAGGCCAAAGCCCACCCCGGTGCTGGTCCCCCTCATCTCCCCGCCGGTGTCCCCCAGCAGCCTGGGGTCGGATAACACCTCGAGGCACAGCCAACCCCATGCCAGCGGCCCACAGAGCCCGTATGACATCAGCAACAGAGACTACTTCTTCCCCCAGTAGCTGCCTGGCTGCCTGGCGGGCTGGCGCCTGGCGGGCTGGGGTGTCAGACCTGCTGAAATGTGTGGATGACAAAGCACAAGCGGTTTCAGCTCATCTCAGGTGTGTGGGCCTCTGGCTGCGCTGTCACCGAGGGGCCTCACAGCACGTTCTACGCTGGGTGAGCACAGGTGTGCCGGCCTGTTCCGAAGGAAGAGGTGGTTGAGTTTTTGAACCCCTCTTCCCCACCGCCCTGCCTGCAGGGGTTCCAATGAACGCGGGCCCCGTGCAGGGAGCGCTGTCGAGTCCACTGGACACTCGGGTGGGCAGAGCCAGGTGTCTGCGGAGGCCTCGAACCCTGGGCTTTGTGTGGACAAGCTGCCGGCCCCCGGCTCACCTGACCTGGCTCCACACGCCGCACCCTCAGGAGGTGGGATGGATGCCAGCCAAAGACACCCCCCACCTCGAGTCGCCTATCTCCTGCCCCACTGCACAGTTTCACCTTCTCGCTCAAACTCTTGCAGCCTAAGTGCCTTTGCAATTCAGTTTCTTCGGTCGCCCAGGCTGGGGGTGCTCCCGACTGCCTTTCCTCTCCTCCCCACGCTGGATACAGCTGAGGGGGCGAGAAGAGCATCTCAGGACCAGGTGGTTTGAAGTGGAGTTGCAGTGAGCTCCTGTTAGCATTCTGCTCAATGTGAATGTTAACCCTCAGCACCTGCTGAACCCAGAAGCCACTGCACTGACTCAGTTTCCCTCTCTGGACCCCAGGGCTTCAGGAGGAGAGAAGCAGAGAGGAAGTAGGGGCGTGGGGACAGGGTCTGAAAACCACTATTCTCCTCCCTCCTTTGCCCCCCGGCCCCCAAAAGGGGAACGGCATTGGGGGAGACCGAACTGTTGGACTCAAAATGCTAATTTAGTTTTCACCTGAGCCTGAGTACCGAGGAGGGAACATACTCATGTGAAAAGACAGAAGAACCCGGCAGGAATGTATGTTAATTTGGTCTTTAAAGGAGTGCTGATCGTTTTTCCCTGAGAGCCTGGAAGGTCCGTGCTAGCTGGGGGTCTGTAGGTAAACAGCTCGGGGAGAAGCCGTCGCTCTGTTTGGCACAAAACTGAGTCAGATGGGAAAGAGGAGGAGAAAAAAAAAGAATGATTTTCCCCTCTTAGAGAAGAGACTCTGGTTTCATTCTAAATTTTGTTTTTGTCTTAAAAGTGAAAGACATTGCCTGCTTCTCTAATTTAAGGGAAGAGCAGCTTGTGATTGCCGCCCCCCCCCCCGCCCCCCACCCCCGGCGGTGGGGAAGGCCCTGGCGTCCAGCTTCCGGGCTGGTGTTGGGAAGCGGCCTCCCACGGCTACCAAGCAAGGTCAGTTGCCGAACCCCCACCCCTGACAGCCAGGAGCCCTGGTTATCTGGGGGCAGGGGGGTTCATGGCCCCCTGCCTCCCCCCCCCCCCAACCCATGCCTTCCTCTTCTTCTTTAGTTCCTTGAATGTGATTCAGTTCAGCTAAATGTCTAGCCGTGACTCTGAGACTCTCCCACTTCAGCTCACTTTTCTGTCCGGGCTTTGAAAGTTCAGTGATGAGAGGGGTTCCCCTAGACAAGTGCCCTCCAGCAGCTCGGGGTGTCCCGGAATGAGGCTGTGATTCAGATCTGTTGGGTAACCGAGGACCAAACATTTTACCAGACCACAGCCTTTTCTAGGAGCCGGCCCTTTCGGAAAAACAGCCGCCAGCACCAGGCAGGTGGCAAAGGATGACCATGAGCATGCCTTGTATTTGCGGTTTGCTGGGTTTTCACACTGTTACTATGTTGGGCAAGGGGTGATTTTCATTGCTGGCTTTGACTCACGTTTCAGACCCCATTGCTGCCTCAGGCAACTCTCGTAAGTTTGACGGAAGGCAGGCAGGTGTGTGTGTGTGTGTTTCTTTGAGGACAGCAAAAATGCTGTTAAAGGGAAATATTTTTTTTATAAAAAGAGAGAGACTGCCTGAGAAAGGGTGATTCTGCCCACGGTTCTTTAACTCTTTGTAAAGGTTTTAACCACAAGCACTGTTACCAAAGCCGGAGGAGGCGGGCTAGTGGAAGATGTGAAGTCAGATAGCTCATGATTACCGAGAGCGAGGCAGCTTTCATCTCCAAATTGTTATTGCTTTCGTTATTATTGTAACGGAGCTGCTTTTTGTTTTATTAATTGAAGAGGGTTGTTTTTCCCCCCTTTACATCTTTATAAGCTAGTGTACATGAAGGAAACGTGTTTGTCTTCTCTGGGTTCTGGGCGTTGCTCAGTGGACACAGGTGTACACCCTAAGCTTTCTCTGACCTGGGATCTGTGGTCCGTGACCCTGTATTTTCAACCCACTGGTCATTCTCACCTGTGTTTCTGCAGCTCACGTGCTGCCTTTTATCCTCAATGATGATGCCCCTCACCCAATACCCGCAGCAATCTGCCACGGCCAGATGCGAAAGGTTGGCACGCTGACAGTCGATATTACACATGACAGCTTATCCTTCTGGGCTGGAAAAGTTACAAATATGTGGGTTCAAGGTCTAAAGTGGTCATTAATTCTTGCAGCATTAAGAAACTATTGGTTCAGATGTCAAGGGGGTAGCCTTGGCTGTGTCTACGAAGCCATTGGTAACTCGGAGAGCCCTTTGCTCGGATGGGGCCCAGGCTGGGCTGGTTTTCTGCCAGGCTCTGGGCTCACTCTGTGTTGATGTCCCTGCTCTCCTGGGGAGAGAGGGTGGGGGCAGGAAACACCCTCATCAGGTGTGGAATCTGCTGCTGCGACTGGGGCGGGAGTCCACCTGGTGGCGAACAGAGCCCAGGGGAGCGGGCGGGTGTGATCGTGGTGTGTGAGTCTCCTGCAGAACGTTCAGGAATGTCTTGCCCTGCTGCTGGGTGCTGAGCTGTCCTGCCCCCTCTAAGGTTGACTCCGCTGGGGAGGAAGCTGGCATCCAGCTCCAGGTGGAGTTAGTGAGAAATTTACCTTAATTTGGAGACGCAGGGGCAACTGTTGGTCTTTCAGACCGTGAGGATGGAGCCCCATGTGGGCAGCCGGGCTGTGACTGGAAGGCCTCCTGGCTCGGGTCCTGCCAGCATCATGTGCGCTCGGGTGCTAGCGCAGGTGTGTTTCTATGGCAACCTTAATGATTTTTGTATTTGCTAATTTTTATTTTATTTTTTTTCAATTACGGCTGGCATTCAATATTATTTTGCAGCCTTAATGATTATTAAGGAACATTGTCAGTTTCATGAACATATGCTCGAACCAAGATCTGCTTTAGAAGGAATGGATTGCAACAGCATGTAGCAAGGCTGTTAATTAATAGAGAAACCATCTTTGGGTGGCGATCACACAACTGTTAAATACCTCAACTTTTCTTTTGGAGATGAGAATAATAGTTATAAGTTTTTATTTTTTTACTTAATTACCTAAAAGCAAATACCACAAAGGCTGATGTCTGTATATGGGGCAAAGGGTCAGTATAATATGTATTTCAATGTGTGTGTGTGTGTGTGTGTGTGTTTATCAGCTATTTTGCATTTAAAGTGAAAATTGTGTTTGAAATAAATGATTTCTAAAACTGTGCTCGGGATGTAATTGTGCGTTGGGCACCCGGGTCCTTGAAAGGAAAGCTTGGCCTGATGAGTGAGGGGGCAGGAGTGAGAGAGGACGGGCTTAAAATGAAAGTGGAACCCTTTTGGGGCAGGCCTCCCCTTCATGCAGGATGAAATCACATCTGGAAAAGATCAGATTAGCTTAAAGAAATAAATAGTTTCTCGAAAGACACTAATTATGAAAGTGTTTCCCAAAATGAGTCCTGGGGTTTCTGGAAGGGGCGTGGGTGCCATGCTCACCGGCACTCCCAGCTGCTGGGCGGGCGGGCAGGACAGGAAGGGCCATTATTCACCAGAAGACTGTTTATTGGACGGGGGTGTTAGCGGCATCACGGGGCAACGCTGCGTCCTGACCCTCAGGTACATGAAGAGTTCCCTGCTGTGAAGGGCCTCAGCCGTCCCACCTACACGTTCTAGACAGGAAAGCCATCGAGGGAGCGCTTTGTGGCTAAGAGGAGCCGTGCCAACAGCTCAGGGCTGGGGGAGAAACTGCAGGGAAGCGTCGACACCGTAACTCAGACTGAAAGTTGAAGTGTGGGGCCCCACTGTGCGCCCCCCAACCCCACCCGGGGAGAGGAAAGCCCTAGGACTGAGCCTCCACACTGTCTCCTTGAGGATCTTTTTCGAGGTCGGTCCCTGTCTTGCAGAACGGGAACAGGAAACATGTCCCCCGTGGTGGCCGGGCCGTGCGGGCACGCAGAGGGGCGCCGGAGTGGGCATGAGGAGCAGGAAGTGGAGGAGGGGCCCCCCCTCTTCCCCACAGCATCGCTGTTAGGACGACATGGTGACCATGCTGTTTCCAGGGGAGTTGGGGAGAGCAGATGGCGGTTCTTTTTTTTTTTTTTTTTAATTTATTAATTTTTTTACAGAGAGGAAGGGAGAGAGATAGAGAGTTAGAAACATCGATGGATGAGAGAGAAACATCGATCAGCTGCCTCCTGCACATCTCCCACAGGGGTTGTGCCCGCAACCCAGGTACATGCCCCTGACCGGAATCGAACCCGGGACCTTTCAGTCTGCAGGCCGACGCTCTATCCACTGAGCCAAACCGGTTTCGGCAGATGGCGGTTCTTGATGGTGAGGAACACTCAGTTATTGGAACGGGCACGGAGGAAAGCATTTTCCTTACTGACTGAGGCACAGAGACCACACCTTCCCCATGTCTGCGAGGAGGCCGGACAGGAGGCAGGAAACCGCGATCCTGCAGCCGCAGAGCTGCGCTGTTTGCCTGAAACTGCTGTGCCCCGGGGCAGCCCCGGGCGGGATGGAGGCCAGGTGGGTAGGCTGTGCGCCCTGTTGCTGAGACCAGCGGTCGCCAACTGGTGGTCCACTGGACAGTCCTGGGCAATGGCAGCGAGCCCGGCCCCATCCTTCAAATGCTGACCAACCCCCAGTTTCTTTGGGGAAGTTCCTGTCTTCTGCACATTTATGTCGCTTAAAAAACACAGCAAAACCAAGTAACAGCAACAATACCTCAGCCTTGTCCTATTTCATACCAACAGCTGGAGGTGACCGTCCGAAACATGAGTGAAACCCATTTTTTTTTCCCAGTGAAATCATGATACATTTAACCAGGGATACTTCACTGAAGCAAACAGCTGCACCGCTGGCCCCACGGGTTACCCAGAAACCCACAGAACCCTTTTTGGTAGAGATGCGCCTGGAAAAGTAGCTGAAGAGAATGGCTACCATTTGTGGCCCCTCCACCGGGGGCCTTACCACCAGGGTGCCCTTTCTCACCCTAATGACGCTGAAGGTGTTCTCCCCTGTTAGCAGTGAGGCCACTGGGGCTCGTGTTGGAAAGGACAGTGGCTCCAGGTGCCCGGGAGCCTGGGTCTGCCTGGCTCCAAAGCTGGGGCTCTTTGCGCTGCCATGCGGCCCCTCTGGGTCTCTCTCTCCGACCCCTTTCCCGGGCCAGGTGCCCTCACGCTACACGGGGTAAGGGCCTGGTCCACTCACCCTGGAAGGGAGATGGGCCTCCCTTCCTGTCAGCGTGGGAAGGGGCTGGAGCCTGAGCCCACACAGGCTTGTCCCGGTGCTCCCCTGGGTGGCCCGAGGCAGCCAGGCCCCAGCGCTGCTCACGTAACAGCAGCCACAAAGGAGATGGGTCGCCAAGGGAGGGACACAACCAGTTTCTGATACTCCATGATCCTAGATCAGAACCCAACCGCTTCCCCTCCAGCTCCATCGGGTTCTGCGTGAATGACGGGGTTTTCTCCTGCTGCTTCCCCTAACAGATTTCCTGGAAATCCTCAAATTGTGCTTTAGTTATGGTAGGCAGACCTCGCCCCACCCACTCCCTCTGAAGGGATGAGCGGTCACCACACGAAGTGCTGGTGCTCTCTGGGCGGTGAGAGTCCTTCAAGGAATGTTGACTGAACCCCGGTGCTGGCTGTGGGGGTACAAGAGGATCCGACCGCTTCCTCAGGAGGCTGGCAGGCCATCCAGCTGGCACAGTTATGTGCAAATGCTGTCGCTGGGAGCAGATGAGCAATCTGCTCTAGGGAGTCAGGGAAGGAAGGGATAGAAACAGGGAGGGTGAAGATGGAGGAGGAGGGTTGGGTGGGGAGGGTGCTGCACAGGGAGAGGCTGGGAGGGGTGGGTAGGGGAGGGAGGCCCGCCTAGGACATGGACCATGTTGCGCAACTTTGCAATATTCTGAGAGCGTTAGGAAGTCACTGGAGACCACATTTGCTCCTCCTCTTTTCTTTTATGCCTATTTATATTTCTTCATGAGGGTGCATGTTTTCACAGTTACAGAAGGCTTTTTATTAAACAAGTATAATCCTATTTTGGAATAGTTCAATCATGTTGTGCTGCCTGTAAAAATTGTTTACTAAAAAGGCCAAGCAGTTGGTGGGGATCATAGATAAGGCGAAATTGGCCAGGAGGCAGTAATTGTTGAAGCTGGCACGGAATGATTCATTCTATTAATCTTGAAAAAACCTTGACATTCTCCAGTTTAAAAAGTGCAAGGATTTTAGGGGAATGTTTCACTTGCACAAGTACCATTTAACATAATACAAAATGAATGGAAACACCTTCTTTTTCCCTCTTTAATTCTGAGACTTTATTTTTTAGTTTATCTTTATTGTGGAAAGTATTGCAGAAACCCCCTTTCTCACCCATTGACCTCTTCTAGCCCGCGCCTGCTCCCTAAACACACCTGTCTTATCCTATCATGTAAACCACGATTCTCACTGATCAACCACACACTGATGTCTTTTTAAAAAAATGTATTTTATTGATTTTTTACAGGGAGGAAGGGAGAGGGAATAGAGAGTTAGAAACATCGATGAGAGAGAAACATCGATCAGCTGCCTCTCGCACACCTCTTACTGGGGATGTGCCCGCAACCCAGGTACATGCCCTTGACCGGAATCGAACCCGGGACCCTTCAGTCCTCAGGCCGACGCTCTATCCACTGAGCCAAACCGGTTAGGGCCACGCTGATATCTTGATGAACTCATTGGCTTTACATATATCTTCCCTTCCGTCAATCCAAACCAGTAATCCTATTTATTTATGCACAAAAGCAGAAGGCAATCTGAATCATTAAAAAAAAGTCACGCAGGAAGCATTTTCAGTTTGAGTCAAGACGATGCAGTGACTCAGACTGGGTGATTCACAAGGCGGGGGACGTAATTCTGGAGTCACGGGTTGGCTTCGGGAATGGCGATCCGCACGTCTCAGCGTGAATCTCCTTAACGTGCAGTCACATGGCGACGGGCTGCAGGCCGCCCAGCTCCACGGGGGGAGCCTCTCCCACGCAGGGGAAAGGGGACGGCCGCCCCCCGCCCCACCATGACCTGCCAGACGCGGGTCCCTCAGCCCCAGTTCCTATCCCCGGCCTCGAGTCCACTGGCTCTTCTGGCAACCTGCGTGTCCAGTCTGCTATAGTCTCATTGGAAGATAATAGACATTCCGTTGTGTCTTTTTTTTTTTTTTAACTGTGGTAAAAGACACATAAAATTTGCTATCTCAACCATTTCTAAGTATACAGTCCCATGGTGTCAAGTGTATTCTGTTAGGTACAGTCGCACTGTGGTGTAAACACCCCTAGGAAATGTTTTCATCTTGCAAAGCTGAAACTTGCTAGACAGCTCGCTCTCTCCCGGCCTTCCCGGTGCTGGCGACCTCTATTCTACCCTCTGCCTCGATGAACTGAGTACTCTGGGCACCTCATGTAAGTGGGATTGTACAGTATTTGTCCTTTTGTAACTGGGTTATTTCACGTAGCAAAATAGCCTCAAGATTCACACACGTTGCAGCATGTGTCAGAATTTCATTCCTTTTTAAGGCTGAATAACAACATTCCATCGTATGTACAGGGGTGGGCAAAAGTAGGTTTACAGTGGTTCATATGGCAAATAATACAATAATTGATAAATGGCAATACAAGAAAAACCTGTTTCATGGACTCACAACTGTAAACCTACTTTTGCCCACCCCTGTATGGACCGCATGGACATTGGGATGCTTGAACTTCTTGGCTGTTGTGAATGTTTTCTTTCTTTAAAAAAAAATTTTATTTTTATTGATTTCAGAGAGGAAGGGAGAGGGAGGGGGAGAGAGAGAGAGAAACATCAATGATGAGAGAGAATCATGGATTGGCTGCCTCCTGCAGGCCCCCTACTGGGGAATCGAGCCGGCAACCCAGGCATGTGCCCTCGACTGGAATCAAACCCGGGACCCTTCAGTCCACAGGCTGACACTCTATCCACTGAGCCAAACCAGCTAGGGCAATGTTTTCTTTTTTAAACATTTTTTTTTTTTCATTTGCTAACTACAACAAAGGGGCTAGTTTATCACTCCTCGCTCAAGTTTGACCAATTATATTCACATTTGAAGGGAAGAATTCCTCAGGCCAGGCACACTCTCTCAAAGGGAAAGTAGAGGTGTAGCAATTAAGAGTCACTCTAGAAATAGGCAGGCTGCTCTCTGGGCTCTGCCACTTCCTGTGTGGCTGACCCGGGACAAATTCTTTGATTGCTCCTGGTACCAGGGTCCTTATCTACAAACGAGGCTGCTTACCCGGCCCAGTGAGTTGTGGAGGATTCAAACAGGATAATGCAGTATGGAAAGCATTTATTCAACAACACACCTGATACGTAGCAAGAATCTATTCTATCACTTACGGCATGGCTCTCACAAGGTCTGAATCCAACACTGAACACCCCAAACGCTGGCTCTTAAAAACATGGGTTCAATCTGAGTTCTGCAAACCATTACTGTATGTGATTGCTTGTGTGTATGTGTGTGGTGGGGAGGAGCGGGGAGGTGAACATTTCTCAGTACAAACTTCCTTTTCTGTTAACACAGATGGGAAAATAACAATGGGCACTTGTACCACCTGGTGGCAGTTTATATAAATGCTCAGTGGAGATTTAAAATTTGCTACCAGAGACTCAACACTATTATAGCCTTTTTCTAGAACAGCGGTTCTCAACCTTCCTAATGCAGCCGCGACCCTTTAATACAGTTCCTCAGGTTGTGGTGACCCCCGGCCATAAAATTATTTTCGTTGCCACTTCACAACTGTAATTTTGCTTCTGTTATGAATCGTCATGTAAATATCTGATAGGCAGGATGTATTTCCATTGTTACAAATTGGACATAATTAAAGATATAGTGATTAATCACAAAAATAACATGTAATTATATATGTGTTTTCCGATGGTCTTAGGCGACCCCTGTGAAAGGGTCGTTCGACCCCCAAAGGGGTCGCGACCCACAGGTTGAGAAGCGCTGTTCTAGAATCTCAAATGAATTTATTTGCGAATTTCTAAATAGTAGCTTCCAATGGTGATTCTCAGCCATCACCGATTATCAACATCATGTAGTGGAAACGGTAACCTGCACACAGCATCACTTACAAAAACAAAGCAAAACAGGGGGTGGGGAGTGATCGTGGTTTGTGGGAGTTAAAAAGACAACAACAGACAACCACGAAATACACAGATTTCAACCTTCACCACAGACCACAGCATCAAGTCCCATGATGGGCTGAGGGCATCTGTATGAATACCAAACAACAACAACAAAGTCACAGCTCAGATGCCTCATCAGGGAAGGTGACAAATGCAACAGCTGTCTACGTGGGAAGAAGATGGCCGAGGAGACAGCGCAATGTCACTGTTTCTGTTTAACTGAGTAATGAAAACAGAATAGGAGGGCTTTACCGATGAGCTGAGAAAAAAATGAAGATCCGGTCTCGTTATGTTCAATCATGGTTTGTTTACACATGTCATTAGCAGTGATTACAAATGGAATTTTTGACCCTCTCTGCTATAGCTGTTACCATAGGAATTTAATTTTAAAAATATATTTTACTGATTTTTTACAGAGAGGAAGGGAGTGAGAGATAGAGAGTTAGAAACATCGATGGGAGAGAAACATCGATCAGCCGCTTCCTGCACACATCCTACTGGGGATGTGCCCGCAACCCAGGTACATGCCCTTGACCAGAATCAAACCCAGGACCTTTCAGTCCGCAGGCCGACGCTCTATCCACTGAGCCAAACCGGTTTCGGCAGGAATTTTTTTTTTAAGATGAAGAAAGGTGATTCTCAAAACTAATTAAGCAAAACCATGGTTTGCTTGGAATGCTGTTTATTTAAAGTTACATTCCATCGTAAACCATCTTCAGGAGGGCATGTAGCCTACACTGGCTACTGCACTACATCCAGAAATTTTATAAAATGTTTCTGATTTAATTTATATAACTGAAGTTCTACAGATAGGCGCCGTTTTACATACACTCGTTACATATTTTTGAAAGTTAAAACTGTATTAGTTAATATTTAAAATGGTAAAGCCCAGCCCTAACCAGTTTGGCTCAGTGGATACAGCGTCGGCCTGAGGACTGGAAGGTCCCAGGTTCGATTCCGGTCAAGGGCATGTACCTGGGTTGCAGGCACATCCCCAGTAGGAGGTGTGCAGGAGGCAGCTGATCGATGTTTCTCTCTCATTGATGTTTCTAACTCTCTCTCCCTCTCCCTTCCTCTGTGTAAAAAAAAAATCAATAAAATATATTTTTAAAATGGTAAAGCCCACTGACAAATAACGGAATGGTTCAGAGCTTGGCAACAGGAGATGGCTGTCAGTCATGATCTGCTGCTAGCCTATTCATTAAAATACAATTTAAGATTCTAAACGACATGATCCAGCCGTAAGTCCGGGGGCCTGGTGATGGGAGTTGCATTAGGCTGTAGTCACCCGTTCCACAGGAAAAGACCGATTTCAAGATGGCAGCTGCTGTGTCATCATTTTTCACGCTGTGAACGGTGTCAGGAATCCTTTAGAAAACACCCAAACCTGGGCTTGTTTCCCCCCTGCAGTTCGCTCTCCTTCCATTAGATGGCGGTAACACTCCACGGCTTGCTTTTACAGGCTCCGAAATTAAGGAGGCTAAGTTAAGGACCACTGCAGGCCGAGTTTCTCCCAATCCAAGTTAATGGGGTTGTAAACATCAGAGAGGAGAAAAAAGAAGAGTGATTCTAAAGAGATCATAAGGCCAAAACAGGGCTGGTTATGGAAAACAAGAGAGACAACGGGTGAGCGAAAGACACCTGTGAGAAAGGTGTCACATAAATCCTGCTACCATTAAAAGGATGCGGAGAAGGGAAATGAAATCGAGACATCTCAGTCCCCGCTCCGGGCAGGAGGAGAAGGGGGGCATTAACCGTTGACTAGACAAAGGGCATCTTCATAGAACAGAAAGGCTGCCCTCATTTAAAAGGCAACGGGTTAGGACTCGTTTGCCACCTGTGCCAAAAGCTTCTGGCTGTCTCGAATCATCTGCCCACCTCCCCGTTCTGTGGCAGAGGCCAATACACGAATAACAACTCAGCAAAGCATGGAGACTTGAAACAGCAAAAAAAAAAAAAAAAAAGACTTTATTTTTAAAATATAAATGCTTCTTAAGAAAGCCCTGTGCATAATTTCAAAGGACGTATCTGTCCCCAGCAGAGATTAGGATGTCAGTAGGTACCATTTTGTACACGTGTTAACTTTTCTCTATTATTTCATGCCTACTCATTGGAAAACACACAACCCCGAAGGTTGGAATCCAACCTGATGGAACCAGTAGCAACATAAAAAGAGAAGCCCTCTTACCCCCTGTTCCTCATAGGCCCGAAACAAACCGATGAAATAGACTATTAACCTGGAGCAGAGAACTTCTTTAAAAGGAGGTGTGATGAGGGGAAAGGGCGCAGATGCAGGAAGCTCTAACGGAGGCAAAATTCAAGCCAAGTGAGCACTAACTTGTTTGAAGACATGATTCTCTCCAGAAAAAAACCAGCACACACCAAGACATTACTCTCTCCAGAAAGAATCTGTCTGGGGGACAGAATTAACTCAAAAGAATGACGACTACAGGAAAACACCTGTATCCAGACAAGATGACAAGCCCAGGCATTCAGAGCTCAGAGAGGAAGCGAGGCGGAGCGCGGCGTTGGAGGATCCGCTGGTCCCGGAGGCTCCACCAGGAAGCCATTAGGGACACCCCGCTGGGCCTAATTGTTTTTAGAGGGAATGGTACTTCGTGCCGCTGCTCAGCTGTGAACTCCCTGGCTTTGTCAACTTGTGTCACAACCTGAAGAAAACAGTAGCTTAACCCACTCCCCTGCTACTCATTTACTGTATTTCTTCTTCTTATAACCTCCTGTACAACTGTGAAGGAACTGGTCTATAAAGAAACTCCACATCTCCACTTTTAATTATATAAAGAAAATAGTATGACTGTCACAGAAAATGAGTATAGAAAAAGCCACAATCCTGAGCGTTTGCTAGAAGCTCAATCAATACTTAATATATCAGGTCTGCTTTCAAAATGTTATTTCATTGTATATTCACCACAGTTGCTGGGTATGGGCCAAAAATCATTTAGGACACAAAGAAAATTTTGCAAAGGTTTTAGTATTTATTAAAATTAGGATAACTGCTGTGTTTGCTTTGTAGGATAAGTTTAAGTAAAAAATAAGGTTTCATTTCCAGGATATTGAACTAAAAATAAGTTTAACATAATGAATTATTTATATATGCAAGACAATAAATATTTGCTGAATGAAACTATGGATGCTAAAAATGAAAAAAAAAAAACTTTTACTAAAGATAGAGTACATGAACCAATACACATTTAAAAAATTCTATCAGTACTTAAAAAACAGAACACTCTTTATTAATAAAATCATTGGGATCCAGTGAGAAACATTTCCTCTCAGATTTTTAAAATCAAAGCTCATACAATCCTTGGGCTACAATCTTACCTGAATAAGGAAACAAATGTTTACTAACCTCTAAATCATCATTGTAAAATGAGGACTAATAACTAGCAAGCTAGGCTTTCCCCAAAATGAATGAAGTCGGTATTTGTTTTTGTATTTCAAAGAAACGACAAAAGTTAACTTTTCGTTAGCGACAGACAACACATTTGCAACTGGACCAGTTGTGAGAACCCAATTACAAACCCCAGAACCCAGAAACCTCTGCTCAGTGGTAATTCCAGAGCCAGTCACGGCAGTCACCTTCCCATCGTATGTTATGCCAGTGCCGCATTTTGTTTTCACAGTAAGTAAATTGGTGATAAAAGTTCACAATAATTCATAAAGATAACGATGTTATGAGTGTTAAAACAGTCCAGAGAAAATCCCAGGCTTTTCAAATATCTTTATACAGTGTGAACTGGTCTGTTTTGTACAGCATTAGAGACCCAGTTCATACAATCAGACCCTAGAGTTATACATATTCTTTAAAATTTACTCTAACAATACAAAGCAAACCTAATTTTAGGGAGAAAAATTAATAGTTTCATAACTACCACAATGCATAAAGATGAAACCAAAGGTACCAGAAGCTCTGTATAATTATCCAATAAGAAAACAGTTGTTGAGCCTTCTAACTTTTCAGATTTTTTACGAATCAGAAATTAAACCTTTGTTGTATATTTTGTTCTAAAATTCAGAATAATAATGCCAATCCTTAATTATATTGGTGATTCTTTTTAAAATTTTTATTTTTTAAGTCATTTAAAATTTTTCAATTATAGTTGACATACAATATTATATTAGTTTCAGGTGTACACCCCAATGATGAGACATTATATAATTTCCCAATAAATCTCGTACCCATCTGACATCATACATAGTTATTAGAACATTGACTTTATTCCCTATGCTGTACTTTACAATCCTATGATCATTATGTAACTACCAATTTGTATTTCTTAAACCTTTCACCTTTTTCACCCATTCTCCTCAACCCCCTCCCATTGGGTAACCATCAAAATGTTCTCTTTATCTATGAGTCTGTTTCTATTCTGCTGGTTCATTTTGATTTTTAGATTCAATTATTGACAGATATATATTATTGCCATTTATTGTTCATATGTTTAGTCTTTTTTTTCTTTCCCTTCTCAAGATCCTTTAACAACATTTCATGTAATACTAGTTTGGTGGTGATGAACTCCTTTGGCTTTTTCTTGCCTGGGAAGCCAAGACAAGATTCTAAATGATAGCTTTGCTGGGTATTTCTTGCCACTCCCTTCTGGCCGGCAAAGTTTATGTTGAAAAATCAGGTGACGGTCTTATGGAAGCTCTCTTGTAGTTAACTGCTTTTTTCTTGCTTTTAAGTCTCTATCTTTAACCTTTTGCATTTTAATTATGATGTGTTTGGTGTGGGTTTCTTTAGATTCATCCTTCTTGGGACTCTCTGCACTTCCCGGATTTGTATTTCTATTTTCTTCGCCAAGTTAGACAAGTTTTGTCATTATTTTCTCAAATAGGTTTTTAATTTCTTGCTCTCTCTCTCTCTCTTCCCTTTGGCACCCCCAATGCAAATGTTGATACACTTGAAGTTGTCCCAGATGCTCTTTACACTATCCTCATTATTTTGGATTCTTTTTTCTTGTTGCTGTTTTTTCTTTTTTTGCTTCCTTATAGTCCAAATTGTTGATTTGATTCTTGGCTTCACCTACTCTACTCTTGATTCCCTGTAGTCATTTCAGTTAGTGGATCCTTCATGTGTGACTGGTTCTTTTTTACGGCTTCCATGCCCTTTTTTATGCTGTTGCAGATCTCAGTGAGTTCATTGAGCACCCTTAGAACTAGTGTTTTGAACTCTGCATCTAGCAGATTGCTTGTCTCCATTTTGTTTAGTGTTTTTCTGGAGTTTTGTTCTGTTCCATTCATTTGGGACGTTTTTTGGTCTCATTTCAGCAGCCTCCTTGTGTTTGTTTCTATGTATTAGATGGAGCTTCTACATCTCCCGGGCTTGGTAGAGTGGACTTGTGGAGAAGGTGTCCTGTAGGGCCCAGTGGTGCCCTCCTCCCCCACTGTAGACTGTGTACACCCTCCTATTGCAATTGAGCCTTGATTGCTGTTAGTACAGCAAGGGGAGGAATTTATCCTCAGGCCAATCAGCTGCAAGAACTGGCTGTGACCATGGCGGGGGATCAGATATAGGGGCTTACACCATAGAGCAGGACTTACTTCAGCAGGGATCTGGGGCCCACTGAGCCCACTCCTTGTGTTGCTTATGGAGGTGGTTGGGTGGTGCTTCGACCTGGTGTGAAGCTGTCCACCAGGTGCAATGGCTCTGGAGCCTTCCAGGAGGTACAGGCCAAGGTCAGCTACCACCTGTGTTCTGCCTGGGGCCTCCTGGCATGGGTATGAGCTACACATTGATCTGCAGATGGCTGTTACTTGTGCTGGGCTTGGAGGGCCCAGATGAGGCCAAGCTATGAACCAAGACCAACTGCCACTAGTGCTTGGCCTGGGGATACTTAGTGAGACGTAAGTAAATGCTGCTTATTTGAGAGATTTTAGGAAAATCTGAAGCATGAGCCAAGACAGGCCATTTGTATAGAAGAGCGTGGGTGGGTCTGAAAGTTGGGTGAGGTGGGTCTCAGGGAATCACCAGGGTGGGGCAAACAGTGATAACAAGGCTGATGGAGATTCAGATATGGCACGGCCTGCTGGCTCTGTAAGGGGGATAGACTCAGCAAAGGAACGATGGCCTCTGCCAACACTTCTATCTGGTAGAAAGCCACCCCTCCAGACCTCACCCTGATGTCAGACAATTCAGTTCCTCCCCATTATGTCCCTGGTGCCTTTTGAGCTGCTGCCCTAGTCAGAGGGACTAGTCCGGGTAAGTCCACGCACAGGCCCTTTAACAGGAACTGCCTGGGACTCCAGAAGCCCTCCATCTCACTCAGTTGCAATCCCAGCTGGTTTTTACAACCAGAAATTATGGGGACTTCCCTTCCTGGCACTGGAGCCTTGGGCTAGGGGACCTGGTGTGGGGCAAGACCGCTCACTCCACAGTGCGGACCTCCACAGTCAAGTATCCCTCCCAACTTTTATCCACATGTGGGTGAGACCAGCCCATTCAGTGTCTCTGCTTCTCCTACCAGTCTCGATGTGGCATCTTCTGTATATTCTTGGTTGTAAAACTTCCGTTCATCTAGATTTCAGGAGGTTCTGAGTGATGGTTGTTGTGTAGTTTAGTTGTAATTTTGATGCGGTTGTGGGAGGGTGCAAGTACCGCACTTATCTATGATGCCACCTTGACCAGAAGCCTGTACTGATTTTTCAAATTGTCCTTCCTATTTATGCTTATGTTACTGACTTGTTGAAATGACGAAAAAGTTCAGAGATCAAGAAAGCACAAACTTTCTTAGCAGGCTGACCAACAAAATAAACCTTTGCCAGACCCTAAAGTTGGGAAATTTCACGGACTCCAAAGCTGAACTAGGACACGTGAGAAAGACAGCTTTCTCTAAGGTCCACTATTCACTTATTCTTTCTGTTCAGCCTTTTGTCCAAAGGGGGTCTGAGAGCATCTGCTCTCCTGTTCCGCCTGATCATTTTTATGTAAAAGCTAAGTGCACTTTTATTGGTTTGTTTGGAGACCAGGTAACCCAGGTAAAAATTAGCACAGTTTCTGGAGAACTTTAATATTCCTGGACTCCTGACTTACCTTTGCTGAGGGTCATACCCAAATAGAACACCCTAGAGAGTGGAGGCACCTGGCATGAGCCATTTCTTGTTGTAGGACTACTTAGCAGGGAGAAAGGGGACAGGTCAGTGACCAAGTGTCGTGAAATGGATTCAAGCCCAAAGACGTTTTGACTTCTCAATGGAGACCCCCGCCTCCTACCAATTATTGTGGCGCAGTCCAGCCTTGTCCCCTGAGGTGCTGGGTGGGTGCTGAGGCCCTCTCAGGTGTGCGAGGCCCGGCCAGGGCTTGTGGCGGCTGAACCTTAGTGCAGCTTGTTGTGCACGGGGTAGAGTAAGGTCATGTGTTCTGCCCCCTTGAAAGGCAACTTCTCATTGGAATAATAGTGTACCACTTCAGGGATGCTGTCGAAGACGGCGCTGGTCTGGTTCAGTGTGTACTTGTTGTCTTTGGTCTGAGCCACTATGATGTGGACACACCCTTGACTAGTCCTGGAACAAAACAAATCAAGGAGGAGACATGAATGAGCGAGCAAGGGGACCCCTCCTCACTGCAAATAACCCCGGTCAGATTCACAGGTGGACAGGCTCTCATTCATGCCCGCAACTGTCATAAACAAACACAGCCCTCAATGAACGTGTCCTTGAGTTTTTATCCTTAGTGCACACAAGTCACCAGGCACCAGACAAAAACAAACAAACAAACAAACAAACAAACAAACAAACACAAACGTCCAGTCCCCCTGGTCCTCGAATTGCCAAACTAGTGTGCTTAAGCCCAAGTATGAGACCACTAAGGTGAAGTTTAAACTCACATTCTTCATCATGGCTAAAAGGACATGTATAAGGTCTCCTCCTTCTTTCCTCCCCAAAGAATACATCATCATCATCAACAACAACAATAATAATCTGTTTCCTCCCCCCGCCCCCACCCCCACCTCCATCTCAATCTGGAAAGACTGCTCCTGGCTGTATCTAATGACAGCTGGCACTGACGGCTCAAAGATCTAATCCGCGAGCACCAGTTTCAGGAACAGCAAAGCTATTCCTGGTATTGTATATCTGGTGGCCTATCCCGTTTTCTGAGCCATATTGCTCCAACACCCTCCCGCCCCAGCCTCTTTCCCCCTCCAGCCTGATTGTTTCAGCTGCAGGGGCTCAGCTTCCGCAGGAAGGAAATGCTGTTCGGTGCTTGACAATGATCCTCCAATATAGCACCACTGAACTCGCGGAGCAATGAGAATTTCCATGATTCCAGCTCCACCGGGCCTACCAGGCAAAAATGAACGTTCTGTGTAGAGTCAGCCAGGGGAGGAATAGCGAGTCAGCGTTTCCTTCTCCGCTAGAAGAAGCTGGTATCAAAACGGCACTTGGCATTTGAACAATCAAGGGATCTGATTTATTAAAGTCCCAAAGCACTAGGGAACGAAAGAAAAATGACTGAATTATCCTGTCAGATAGTATTCTTTTTATCAGGAGTTATTTCTCTGGTGAGAGGACCTACTTTAGGTTGGGTGATGTAAGGTACACACTGACTAATGGACAATGACAACGACATAGGACCCTCATTATCATAAGAGATATTGAGGCATTCTAATTAGAGCATTTCATATTCTGTCGTCCAAGCAAACGCATTTTACTATGTGGCAATACATGCCCCGGTGGGACTACCTTGAAATGATATATTTTTTTTGTCTGGTCATCTACCCATGATAGGAAAGACAGTCAACCCCCGCGCCCTCCCCCACCCGCCCCATCCAAATGGGAGGGCCCATGAGGCTGCCACACTTACTTTAGTGCAATGGAGTACCTACTGGTCCCTGACTCACTATTTCGAACCAGGTAACCAGCTTCTTTGCAGGGTTGGAGTCGACTCTCAGCCTCAGCACGGGTGATGGCACCATGATACCAACTGAAAAACGGGGTGGGGGTGGGGGGAGACACCACGGGCATCAAAACAGAAATCCAGGCAGGGCCTCACTCCTAAAGCGTTGTTTGAAATGCACTTCTGGCAGGAGCTCCACAGCCTGAACTAGATCCCGATTCACACTGAGAGCGGACACGATGCAGCTCTGGGTAATCCTGGATCACAAAACCCACCAATCACATGAGAGGGAGCTACCAGGGCGGTGTCCTCATCCATCCAGGAGAAGGAAATTTAAAATCAGGCTCCCGGAGTGATCTCTTAGAGGTTTCTCTCTTTAAAAAATAATCTGAATGATGTAATATTTAAGGTTCTATCATGCTTATTTGAAAACAATATTGCAATCATCAAAGAACTTGGAGCATCCAAGAATGTTTATGTGTTGTGTGTAAACATTAAATAGTTTAATAAACATGTACACTGATGCTTTTTCATGTAAAAGCATTAATAGTCTTTGTGATGAATACAAAGAAAATCCTTAAAATATGAATTTTTGTTTATCTTTATAGGTCATTTATGTTTGTAAGTGGGTTAAAGAAGCAAAGCTTCCATTAGGACCCCTTTTTTAATTTGTTTTGTTTTTTTTTGTTAATCCTCACCTGTTTTTTCCATTTATTTTTAGAGAGAGTGGGAGAGAAGGAGGGAGGAAGGGAGGGAGGGAGGGAGAAATATTGATGTAAGAGAGACACATCAATTGGTTGCCTTTGCACGAGCCCCAACTGGGGCCAGAATCGAACTTGTAACCCAGGTTTGTGCCCTTGACCGAGAATCAAACTCGTAACCCTTCAGTGTGCAGGCTGACACTCTAACCACTGAGCACACTGGCGAGGGCAGGACCCCCTTTTTTATTGTTAAAATAAAGATTTAAGCATTCTGTCAGGGTGGGTACATAGAAAAAATACATAATCATATACTGTATGTATCCTGGAAAATTATAATAACAATAGCTAATGGTTATTCAACTTGTTCTGTGTGCGAGGTAACCACTAAGCTTACATGTATTATCTTGTTTTGTCCTTGCTCTGACCCTGTGAGGTAGTAGTATCTCATTTTACAGGTGAAGAAACTGAAGCGCAGGTAATATTAGGTAGCTTGCTCAAGGCCACAACAAAAAAGTCAGACTCAAGCTGAGTTCTGTCTGACTCCAAAATATATTGTTCTTAACTGCTGCACATAATTCCCTGCCATTGATGCATATTCTAAGAATTGGTATTGAGGAGCTTAATGGGTAACACATTTTTCTGTATTCTCTTGTACCTGTTTATATAATGTCATGGTGGTTATGTGACATTTTTCTTTGGATAATAGATTACACGTACATACACCCACCGGGAATGAGGGAGGTCTGAAGAGATCTATAATGTAGGCCTTCATTGATGTTTCATATTCATTATATTAGTACCATGTATAGTATTAAGTCAGATAAATTTCCAGTAATAGAAAATAAACTAATAGCTTTCATAATTTTTAATTGTCAAAACACAAAGGAAAAATTTTACAGCTAATCTTGGCGGTAATCTAAAGCTATATTAAATTTTTTCAAAATTCAAAATTCAAAAAAAAAAAAAAAATCAGGCTCCCGGGATGCAGTAACTTTCCATTCCGTACCAGTGCCCTGGGCTTTGAAAGTGGGTTTTCATTAATGAGCCCCCCCCAGACAGGTCCTCATGAGCCATAATAACCATGTAAAATGGGCCAGCGTGCTCCCTCCACCCCCAGGCTATGAATGAGCTACCGGCAGCCGGTGATGCGGCTGGGCAGGGGACTCACGGCTGCTTCTCCAGCGGCAGGGCCGGGTCCACGCGCTCCCCCTCGCCGTGGTCAGACAGCGCCGGCTTCAAGATCTTCTGGGTCCAGCTCTTCTGCCGGTGGTGCTGCCTCCCGGGCTCCTCCTTCGCGGAAGGTCTCTCAGAGCCTTCAAACTGAACTGGAAGGACGGCTCCACTTAGCATCAGAGGCCACGGAGGTGAACCCACTGTGGACCTCAAAGAGTGAGCCCTCCTGGTCGTTCTCCCTCCCCCGATGCGAGCGAACGCCCTGGGATATCTGATCACACTGGAGCATCCGCACGCAGACAGCTACTTTCTCCGCAAGATACTCATCAGCGTGGAGCAGTTTTAGAACAGGAAAGAAAACCACTTTAATATAGTTCAGCATGTAACGTTAGAAAAAACTCTTCCGCTGTAGTATATTCAGATTAATACACATAGTTACAGGGGAGGATTCCTTGTAAGGGTCTGTATCACTCTATGGAATCAACTGAACAGCTTTTACCACGAAATAATAAAACCTAAAGAAAAATCAATTGCGAAACAGAGTAACTACTGAATGGTGCCTCACAGAGGCCATGACAGGTAGCCCGGCTAGAGGATAATGAGAGAAAATGAGCAGCACTTAGCACAGTGGCAGGTGTCCAATAGAGATGTGTGAACGACAAGACGAAAGGAAAATTCAAACGGACTTGAAGGTTTGCTATCAAATGTATTACCTTCCGTGTCACTCTTTACATTAACTACACTTTCCTTTTTAATTCTCATGCCAGGATATTTTTCCCCTTGATTTTTGGGGAGTGTGGGAAGGAGGGGAGGGGGAGATACAGTGAATGGTTGCCTCCTGCACAGGCCCTAACCGGGGCGGGGGATTGACCTGCAACCCAGGTATGAGCCCTTGACCGGAACTGAACCTGAGATTCAATTGACACTCTAATCACTGAGCCATGCTGGCCAGGGCCATTAACTGCACTTTTAAAAAAATATGTTTTTATTGATTTCAGAGAGGAAGGGAGAGAGAGAGAGAGAGACAGAAACATCAATGATGAGAGAGAATCATTGATTGGCTGCCTCCTGCAAGCCCCACAATGGGATCAAGCCCGCAACCTGGGCATGTGCCCTTGACTGGAATCGAACCTGGGACCCTTCAGTCTGTAGGCTGACGCTCTATCCACTGAGCCACGCTGGCCAGGGCCATTAACTACACTTTTATTTTATTTTTAAAATATATTTTATTGATTTTTTACAGAGAGGAAGGGAGAGGGATAGAGAACTAGAAACATCGATGAGAGAGAAACATCGATCAGCTGCCTCCTGCACACCTCCTACCGGGAATGTGCCCGCAACCCAGGTACATGCCCTTGACCGGAATCGAACCTGGGACCCTTCAGTCCACAGGCCGATGCTCTACCCACTGAGCCAAACCGGTCAAGACTAACTACACTTTTATTTTTTTTTATTATTATTTTTTTAAAACATATTTTATTGACTTTCTACAGAGAGGAAGAGAGAGAGATAGAGTTAGAAACATCGATCAGCTGCCTCCTGGCACATCCCCAGTGACATCCCCCACTGGGGATGTGCCCGCAACCCAGGCACATGCCCTTGACCAGAATCGAACCCGGGACCTCTCAGTCCGCAGGCCGACTCTCTATCCACTGAGCCAAACCGGTTTCGGCAGGACTAACTACACTTTTAATCGCAAACTTGGCTTAGCTGTTGGAGGGAAAAGACATCCCTAGCTTTACAAATCAAAGGCAAAAGAAATTATGTGGTCAGCCAAGTAGAAAAACTGTGTCCCGAGAGAAGCAGGAGGGTGAATTACCTTTAATAACTACTGACAAGCTATCACCTTCCGTGTAAGTTATTTAAAAAACTCATATTTAAAGAACTGATTCCTCTAGGAGGAATTCTGACGAGAGAGAAAAAAAGCTAGCTTCACCCTGCTTTCCAACCTCCTCTACCTGTAATTCACCTGCCCCGGTACTGGCAATTTATAAACAGGGCCTCTGACAGGTGTGAGGAGGAGCTCCAAGGAGAGTGAGGAAAGCTGCTCCCAAGGAGAACGCTTCAGTGGGGATCAGATAAGGTTTCCCAATAGTCACGTAAGGCTTTTCCAGGAGATGTGCAACGGGAGAGAGAGGAAAATAAAGTGCCCGGAAGGATGAAAGAGAATTGCAATAGTAAGGGCTCGTCTTCAGTCCTGGTCTTCCCACCAGGCCCGATTCTTCTTTCCCTACCAAATTCCTCGGAAAGAGACTTGTGCCCTCGCCGGTTTGGCTCGGTGGATAGAGCGGCGGCCTGCGGACTGAAAGGTCCCAGGTTTGATTCCGGTCAAGGGCATGTACCTTGGTTGCGGGCACAGCCCCAGTAGGGGGTGTGCAGGAGGCAGTTGATCGAGTTGCTCTCTCATTGATGTTTCTAACTCTCTATCCCTCTCCCTTCCTCTCTGTAAAAAATCAATAAAATATATATTTTTTTAAAAAGAGACTTGCAATTGAGGAAGTAAAAAACGTGGCATTTGCCCACGGGGTGCAGCTTTCCCAGCGGGGCTGCAAAGAGCGCAGGGACGCGCCCCCCACCTGACAGCGCCCCCCACCTGACAGCGCCCGGACCTGACAGCGCCCCCGCCTGACGGCGCCCCCTACCTGACGGCGCCCTGCCTGACAGCGCCCTCGCCTGACAGCGCCCCCGCCTGACGGCGCCCGGACCTGACAGCGCCCCCGCCTGACGGCGCCCTGCCTGACAGCGCCCTCGCCTGACAGCGCCCCCTACCTGACGGCGCCCCCTACCTGACGGCGCCCTGCCTGACAGCGCCCTCGCCTGACAGCGCCCCCACCTGACGGCGCCCCCTACCTGACGGCGCCCTGCCTGACAGCGCCCCCACCTGACAGCGCCCCGCCTGAGAGCACCCTGACCTGACAGCGCCCGGACCTGACAGCACCCCGACCTGACGGCGCCCCGACCTGACAGCGCCCTCGCCTGACAGCGCCCCCTACCTGACGGCGCCCCCTACCTGACGGCACCCTCACCTGACAGCGCCCGCACGATCTGCTCCTTCTTCCACTCCCAGGGCTGCTCGTACTCAGCCGCCGGCCTCTCGTCGTCCTGCGGCAGCCGGCCGTGGGCGTCGGGGGGCCGCGCCTTCCGCTCGGGGCCCCCCTCGGCCGGCTCGTAGGGCGTGTCGTACAGCTGCGGCGGCTTCCCCAGCAGGTCCTTGGAGCTCCGCCTCCGGGCCAGCGCCTCCGGCTTCGCGCCCGGCTCCCCCGGCTCCCCGGGGCTGTCCAGCAGCTGCAGGGCCTTCACCAGGGGATCTTTGGATCCTCGGCGTCTGATTTCTGAAAAACACGCAGCGCACAGAACACCTTGAGAGAGGAGTGCCGTGGAAGCCTGGAAATTAACCGAGCTGCCTTTCCCCCTCCGGCTGGGCTGTCGGTGTGGGTGTGGTCGAGGGGGCAGAGGCCGCCAGCACTGCTCCTAAGGGCTGCAGGGAGGAGCCTACAACCTCCCGCCAGGAGCCGAGCCAGATCATGGGACCAGGCCGCCAGATCAGGGGTCATGTCTGAAGACAGGTGTGCGCTGGGGGCCACCTGCAGTCTGGGAGAACAGACGTGGCCTCGGGGCAACCTGTTCACACTGTTCCTGACCCCGTGTTGGCTCCCAGTACAATTTACCTGCAGAGTTTTTACTTGTTGTCAGGAGATCATTTTAATAAAAATCAGCAGAGTGTTTACTATATTCAAAGCATTGGGCATTAGACATAGTCTTCTTGACTTGTAGGTGGTTTCAGTTATAACGGGGGAAGCCAGACACATTCACAAATGACACGTTAACAGGCTAACAATTGCAGGATAAATAAAAGAGGTGTCACGGGAAAAAACAAAAACAATGATAAGACAGCTAACATTTATCGATATGTGCTATGCATTCAGCACTATTCCAATCCCGTTATCATTTTCCTAGCCACCCTGTGAGATGGGGACTGGCAGCCCCCCAATATCACAGAAGAGAAAACCGAAGCGCCGAGAGCTTAAGGAAATTGCCCGAACCATTTTAAGTGGCAGAGCCTGGATTCCAAAACAGGAAGCTGGGCTCCAGGAGCCATACTCTTCACCACGGCGTTTGGATGGACTCCAAGTAGAAGAGAAATGGAAGATGAGTTGACTTTGATAGAGAAGGTCATTTCCAGTGGAGGAAGCTGCATGAGTGAAGATATGGCGGTGGGAACCATAAAGGGCTTGTTCCCAGAAAGGGGAGTTGAGAGAGAAGTTCAAAGGACAGAGGCCAGGAGAGGAGAGAGGTAGTGGGAGAAGCAGCCAGAAGAGTAAGCAGGCCTGGGCACCGAAGTGTAGAAAGGCCAGGATGCAATGAAAAATGGTTACACATTTTTTTAAAAAAACAAGTGGTAACAGTTACATTTCTGTTTTGTTGGGAGATAACGCCAACACAGTGTACAGGATGGAATAAGCCAGAATGGTATGGTCTGGACTTCGACAACGAAGACTGGGAAGGAGTGATCAGGTAAGAAATGGATCCAAAAAACCTGATGCAAATCAATCAACCGCCAGCCAACCAGCCAGCCACCGAGGGGAAGAATCAGCAGTATCTGGTGACGGACCAGCGCGGACCCAGAGGCCTTGGCAGGTAGTTAATGTCTCAGGTCTGGACAACCAGAGCTGGGGCCGCAGGCCAACAGAAGCATAGGTGGTTCTTCTAAATGCCCATCAAGGAAGCTTTCCATCTGTCCACTTGGTCATGGTCCAGGAGGACCTTTCTAAACACTAACATCTCATCACTCAACACCCCCTTAGCTCTCACCGGTCTAAGGTACAAACTGCTCAGCACGGCATGGGAGGCCTGCTGGGACAGGTCACGGTCTCCCTCTCCAGTTTCTTCTCTCAACACCACCCTGCCCCATCCCTCTGCAACCCGATTCTTTGTTCCAACCAAATGGAACTTGTGAAATTCCATGAGCACCACACTGCCTGATGCCCACTGGTGTCCAGGGTGATCTTCCAGCCTTTGAAATCTAACCTCGCATCTCCCCCTCCAATTCCCCACCTCTCCCAGGTGCCGTCGCTTGGCCAATCCGCTCTCACCTTGCATTTCTCCCACTGTGTGGGCTGATTTGTTCTTGTGTCTGTATTTCCAATTTGGTGGCGACTGCCAGGGCGGGGACCACCACCATCCTGTTGATTTTTGCAGGACACCCAGTTGTGCTAAATAATAATGGGGTGGATGGGAGGAGAGACAGAGAGGAAGGGGCTCTAGAATCTCCAATAAGGTGACAATACGGACCCGGAGTTCAGCAGGGAGATGGAGGTCAGAGGTATGCGTCAAGGAGGTACTCGCAAATGGATGGTTCTTAGTCCTGGGAGAATGGAGGCCATCACCGCGGAAAGGAGGCGGGTTGAAAAGAGGATCCTCGGAAGGATCTGGGCTTTCTTCAGTGAAGGGTGAATGGAAGACGAGGTGCCAGCAAAGACGACTGAGGAGGAGTGGTCATGTGAGGAGGAAGAGGACCACAAGACTGCAAGGCCATAGGAGGAAAGGAGAATGGGCACGGTGACACTCTATGGCGATGCAGAATTGACTCTATTAGCGAGGAAAGACTTCTTTTTTTGATTGATTTCAGAGAGGAAGGGAGAGAGAGAGAGAGAGAGAGAGAAACATCAGTGATGAGAATCATCCATTGGCTGCCTCCTGCACAACCCCCACTGGAGGGGTCAAGCCTGCAACCTGGTCATGTGCCCTGACCGGGAATCGAACCTGGACCTTCTGGTTCATAGGTCAATGCTCAACCACCGAGCCACGCCGGCCAGGCACCAGGAACAACTTCTTTAACAAGGAAAGGCCAACAGATGAAACGTTCAAGGGAAAAGTTATTCAAATCAGGACTCTAAATTAGAAAGGACAACACTTATTAATAGGGTGAGGTTATAATTCTGCTGGCTAGGGGTCCCTGCCTGCAGTTCACTGGAATCACCTGGGAGTTTTCACACCCACTGAGGCCTGGTTCCCATCAGCAGAGGACCTGATTCAATCGGTCTGGGGTCCGACCTGGGAGTTAGAGGTGCAAAAGCCCCCCCAGGTGATTCTAACGAGAGGCGAAGCCTGAGCAGCACTCCCACACCTCCTGGTCCCCCTGTTTTTCTGCTCTCCAGCGCTCTTGCCATGGCTAGCCCCAAAGAGCAGGGTTCCCCTGTATCGAAAGCCTCCACACCAGACCAGGAGGCTCGACTGTCCCCACCCCCAGGCCAGGAAAGGGGCCTGGGGTTGTCCGAGGTCTCCTGCATCTCCAGTCCAAGCCTCTTGACTTTTAATCCCACAGCTTTTTTTTCTTCGTTGCTTATTCTAGATGGAGTTATGGAAAATAAGAAACAAAAACACACTCTGCTCTCGGTTCAATTAAGATAAGGCTGAAGTTTTTGTTTTTTTTAAAGAAAAGAGAAAACACAAAGGAATTCCTAGGATGGATTTAGAATTTTAAAGTTTCTGATGTAAACCTGTTTGCCCTCAGTTTAGTCTGGCACCAGCTGGGGTAACCTTTCCCAAGGCTCGTGCCTCAATTCTGTCTCAGTTGAGATAAATGGACAAAGAGTTGATTCCAACCTTCAGACAGACGTCATACGCCTAAGAAAATGTCAATACATCTGTGTGAAAGCGACGCACAGCGATTAGAACGTCGAGCTGTTATCACACACGTCTGCGTCTTCACTTGTGAGATGCAGTCCCTGCACTTCTATTTCAGGCAGTCTGTGTGCACAGAGCTCTGGGAAAAACACTGGCAAGCAGGCAACCGGGAATGTTCCTTCCCGCGATGGTCCTGGGATTGGGCAAAATCTGCAAAGTAGTACCATCTTCTCAAACAATGTTTAATTAGGGGAAAAAGAGGGCTTGAGCACAGGGCCCCTCCGCCCGCTCCAGGGGAGTAACCTTCCAGTCCCTTCCAACACCTGGCTGCCCCCGGCCAGAGGCGCCATAGAAACAGAAACAATGGCGGGGCTGCAAGCCGACCCTTCCTGCAGGGAGAATAGCCCCTGACGTGCAGGGCTGGCTCCGAGAGGAAACGAGCCTGAGAAGGAGGAAACGGCGAGAGGAAGCTACGCCCTGGCTTTGCCGATAGAGGCCATTTACATGGCAGACAACAGAATGCGGCCAACGGGCGGCAGATAAACACCCATCTGCAGCTGAAACCCAGGCCTGACCTGCACCAGCTCGCAAGGTGGCGTGGAACAGAATGTGGGCTGACATCTTCCCTTCCCAACGCCGGCTCTACAGAAGTAGGCCACTTACATTTAAAAGCATAGCAGGCGACTAAGACTTCCTTTTACCAAGTTAATTGTAGGGACATGTTATTCCTCCAATTGTCCGGAATTTTCTTTGAAAATGGAAGCCTCTGGAGCAGTGGTTCTCAACCTTCTGGCCCTTTAAATGCAGTTCCTCATGTGGTGACCCAGCCATAACATTATTTTCGTTGCTACTTCATCACTGTCATGTTGCTACTGTTATGAATCGTAATGTAAATATCTGATATGCAGGATGGTCTTAGGCAACCCCTCCGCGAAAGGTTGAGAACCGCTGCTCTGGAGTGTCTAAAGAATGGCTGTATTCATTGTGTATGCATGCACTAGCCTGTTATACCCCGTATCTCAGTGAAGCCTCATAATGGAGTCAGAGAAGTGTTATCCCATTTTCACAGGTGGATAAACTGAGGCTGTGCAGCAGTCAACGGGAGCCATTTAGCACTGACTCCAGAGCTTTCTCTATCATTCCTTACTTTAAGCCCCAAAGATCTCATGTAAAACATGAGTTACGATTTCTATAATGCACCTTTCCCCCCAATTCATTTCATAATTTAGCCTGTGCCAGCCTAAACTTAGAGCCTCATAAAGCTCTTATTTCCTCACAGAATCAGAAAAAGGGTTCCCTCCTGCACGAAATCAAACCTGACACCCACACCAACCGAGCCACACTGGCCAGGGCTGGCAGGTAACATGTGTACTTACATCTTTTATCAGTGCTCGAGCTTTTGATTTAAAATTACTTTAACATTTTCTGAACAAAAGCAGATGTAACTCAGAAGCCCTGAATTTTAAGTTTAACAAGGAAAATAGAGACAAATTATATAAATAAAAAATAGTCTTCTGTTTTTCATTTTTAACTATGGTTAAATTTTTAAATGGAGACCTGAACAATGAGATTCTCCTTTAGATTTCACTACTTAAACAAACCAACAAAACCATTTGGAGGCAAAAATACACATTTTAAACCACCTGCGACTGCAGCTCCGTAACAAAAACCAATGGTTGCTAAGGGACCTGGTGACGCCACTCTGACGCTGCATAATTTGGACAAGTTATCGAATCTTTCCGAACCTTGGTTTCCTCAACTGTGACACAGAGACTTCTAACACCCACTTCTTAGGGTTGTAGGAGTTAGTGAGGCAATGTAGCAAGCTTGGCACCTGGCAAGCACGCAACTTGTGTGATACCAGCTGCGGGAGGAATTTTTTTTATTTCTTTATTTTTATTTTTTACAGAGAGGAAGGGAGAGGGATAGAGAGTTAGAAACATCGATGAGAGAGAAACATCAATCAGCTGCCTCCTGCACACCCCCTACTGGGGATGTGCCCACAACCAAGGTACATGCCCTTGACCGGAATCGAACATGGGACCCTTGAGTCCACAGGCTGATGCTCTATTCACTGAGCCAAATCGGTTAGGGCAGGAATGTTTTTTTAAATCCTCACCTGAGCATAGTTTTTCCATTGATTATTATTATTATTTTTTTTAAAGAGACTGGCGGGGAGTGAGGAGGCGGGTAGAGAGAGAGAGAGAAAGAAACATCGATGTGAGAGAGACACATCGATTGGTTGCCTCCCACATGCGCTCCCATGGGGCAGGATCAAGCCTGCTACCGAAATACATACCCTTGACCAGGAATAGAACCTGCGACCCTTAGGTCCACAGCTGACGCTCTTACCACTGTGCAACCGGCCAGGGCTGTGGAAGGACTTTTTTTTTTTTTTTAAATATATTTCATTGATTTTTCACAGAGAGGAAGGGAGAGAGACAGAGAGCTAGAAACATCGATGAGAGAGAAACATCGATCAGCTGCCTCCTGCACATCCCCCACTGGGGACGTGCCCGCAACCCAGGCACATGCCCTTGACTGGAATCGAACCTGGGACCCTTGAGTCCGCAAGTGGAAGGACTTCTGACACTGAATGATAGCTGTCTTAGGGAGCTTGTAAAGACCCTTTCAATGCTGAAGTTTTAATTTGGTGGCCAAACCCCATAATGCTAAACGATATAGAATATTTCTACCAAATATTTAGCTGCAATGATTCTGCTAATTTAGCAGCACAACGAAGAAGTTTGTACTATTACTGCCTCATATTCATAGTCATATCTTTTTATGAGCAATCCTCTGAATAAATATAAGCAAGAATTTATTCATAGATTGATACAGCCTTAGCCTTTAAAAGTTAAGAGCGAAGTCTTGGCAGGGGTCCAGGGAGCCTGGGTCCCAGGGGTCTGGCCTCAGGAAAAGTACTAAATGCCTCTTAATGTGTTTCTTCCTCTGTTCCCTGAGGCAGATGATGATTCGAATTCTCCGCCTCCTGGCACTCACCACACTTTTCAATGGCATATTTTCTTCTGCATGGGTGTTAGGTCTGTCAGCCCCTGGGGCTGTGAGGTCCGCAAGGACAAGGGTCAGTGGGTCTTGTTCCCTGTATGCCCAGATCCCAGCACGGGGCCTGGCACACGGTAGAGAAATATTGGTTGGCTGTTATAACATCACATTAGGAGCAGTGTTCTATACACCCAAGGTACTGTTAAAATCAGACATGTTGTTTCCACTTCACAGTCATTAAAAAGGCAGGTCAGAGGCTGGGCGCTCCACAGTGAAACCATTCATTAGTATTATCTCCTTCTGCTACCAAAATGCAGAAACAAACTAAAAAGAAATCCCTAACGTTCCCCAAGAAATATGGGACGTTTCTGAACTTGGACTTGACAACAAATCACACAAGGAACAAACTGAACAAAAAAGGTAAAAGGTTTTTTTAAAAGAAAACAACACCAGGCAGCAAATCTTTTATTCCCAGCTTCCGATAAACTCACTTCCTGTTATTCTGCCCAGCTGTGTAACCTACGGGTAGAATAAGAGGTATACTCTCTACACTGACTGAGAAAGTGCTTTTTGATATATGTTTTAGGTGAAGAAAGTTTAAAATTCATCAATATATATTTTTGAAAAAGCACAGAAAAGGTCAAATAATTTTTAAAAGTAATTTAAATTTTTGATAGACTTGAATTTAGTCTCCAACCGAATGTATTAATTTCCCATTCCTAAATGAATTCATTCACATAAACGACTTAACACACGAGCCTGGAATGCACAGATGCTTACATATTTAATGCTAGCTATTATTATTATATTTATTCATGTTGGACGACTTTGACTTTTCACTATAACCCTCTCTGTGAGTGAATGGAAAGATGCCTTACTGATGGATAAGATTTAAGTGCTTTTGCATGCAGCACTTCGTATTTCTTGGGGCAACCTGGTACAGGAAGCAGACGACCCCATCTGGAGTGGGAAGATCCGAGTTCTAATTTCTGCTCTGTCACTTACAAAGTCTTGGGAGCTTAGGCAAGTCAGAATCTCCTGGATCCTGCATCAGGGGGATGGTACTGGAGTTTTGTGGGGATTACATGGAGAACAAAAGATATGCTCATTTTTAAAAAGCACAGCACTTTCCCTCTGATCAGTGTGGCCCCACGAATACACAGCAGGGCTAGCATAGACACACTGCTTATTCCAGTCCAAGAGAAAGGAGTAAAACCCAAAAGACAAAGGAAGGTGAATAAAAAGGAAACATTTTTTTCTTAGACTATCTTTTTCCTCAATTTTATGTGAAAGTAAATCTTTCCCCCTATTTCTTCCGAGCCTCCGATATTTTTTAAAACTCTGACTAACTTCGTTTTCACTTCCTTTCATTCACAGATTTCATGAGAGGTCACAGTCCAGTGACCTTCAGGGTCACAGCCTGGCCGGGGTACACCCTCCCCGGGCCCGGCCTTATCTCTGCAAGCAGAGCGCAGGAAACAGCAGTGCCTTCCTGTGGCAGCTCGTTTGCATGGGGAGCCTGTCTTGGCCCTTCCAGGGGGAGCTTAGAGCACCCCCTCTTCTGCCCCCAGTTGCGTTCGTTACCCTCTGCTCAACTCCTCCCAGGCTTTGCTTGTGGAGCCCGAGTTGGACAGCTTTTCAATCTGCTTTTACACAGACGAGACCGTCTCCTGTGTGACCAACTATTCAGGCACCAAACACGACACTCAAACCAGGCTCCTTGGAGTCCGCACTCGGAAACTTCCTTTCTCATGACGGATGAAAGTGTGTGGAAGGGAAATTAGGCGAGTAAATAGCTTACTCTAAAGTTCACAAATAAAACGAAATCATTAGTAAATATATCTTTTTAAAGTACTGTTTACACCAGTTTAAGGGATTTGTGAATAAAAGGGAAAAGTTTGATACCAAAAGTGACAGGGGGATTGGACTGCTCAGCTCCTAAGTTGGAGTGGTTCCAAGTTGAGAAGTTACAAGGTTGTCAACTGGTTTCAGGGGGTTTGCCTTGAGTGGCGTGGCTCATGCCAGTGGCTGGGAATCAGGCCTTAGTGATTAAGCATTTTGCTCCAATGTTGTAGAGCTTGTGGCGAAACCAATGTTCTGTAATACGGAGGACACCGTCACTTTGTACCTTTTGACAACTTAAAATCCCTTAAGGATGTATTCGTCTCTTGGTGCAGATTTATGAGTCCCAAGACAGATGTTAGAGCTCTGAAAGTGGTCAGTCTTAACACTGAAGATCACATTCTGAGCAGATCTGCAAACTCACTATGAAAGAGTGTCATTTTACACAGGATTAGGAAAACTTTAAAGACCCCTTAAATTCTAGAACGGAAGGATGCAAACTATACAGGAAGGTAACTAGATATTTGACTTTCGTGTTTTTGTTGTTGGTAAACCTCATCTGAGGGTATTTTTCCCATTGCTTTTTCTGAGAGCGTGGGAGGGAGGGAGAGAGGGGTAGAGTGGGGGAGGGCAAGAGAGAGAAGCGTGGATGTGAGAGAGCCACATCGACTGGCTGCCTCCTGCAGGCAGCCCCATCTGGGGCCAGGAGCAAAGCCACCGTCCAGGTATGTGCCTTGACCGGGAATCGAACCCTTTGGCGCACGGACTGACACCGACAACTGAGCCACACCGGCCAGGGCTTGACTTTAGTTTTGAGTCTAATTTCTGTACCTTCCACTCAGCATGACCTGGTTAAATGGCTTCATTCCTCTTCCCTAAACAGAGTGTGGTTACTCTTTTACACACTCCAAGCGAGTGTGCGAGGTCTGCCCCCACTGAGCAGCTCCCGGTCACGAACCTGTTATCATCTGCTGTGCGTCATAGGGTTCCATGTAGCCGTCGTTCTCGCCTACTCTCTCCGCATCCCGCTGACCTTTTGTCCGTTTGGCATCATACGGGTCAGCATAGTCTTCTAAAATGATGACCTGTAAAAGAAGCAGAGAGGAGAGCCGCTAAGGATTATCATACGCCAGAATGGCGGTGGCGGCAAAGTGTCTACTGACAATCTGCTGATCTGAAAAGACATCGAAATCTCCAGTTCTGGGTAGCTTTTGCACTTGATCGTGTTATCCACCGAGCTGCACAAACATCTGATTTTTTTTGTAGTATAACTGGTTGTCAGCAATTCATCTAAACTCCGCTGATCCCCACGACTCTTTTCACCTCCTTTTCTTTCCCTAAGCAATAGAGCATTTATTTGCTGGGTTCAAGGGTGGCAGGGGTGGGGTCTTATAGAGCATAAAAACATGCTGGCCTACCACCTTCCCCATGATCTGGTCTTTTTAATGCCAGCAAAATGAGCAAATCACGGTCAGTCAGTCAATCACCCAGGCACTGCTGCATGTCCGCGAGCACTGGCTAGGGAATCAACGTAAGACCAAGACCTGCTTCTTGTCTTTCAAGGAATTTGTAACAGCTCTAAAGGGACAGGCTTTATAATAAGAAATAGGTCAGAACTAAACACCATTGTGGGCGTTCTAGGTTCGATGATTCACAGGCAGACTTGTCCTCAGAGGCTGCAATCAGATAGAGTTTTGATCAGTGTTTGTGTCAGAAAGCACCTATTCCTCTGAAAATACAAAGGGGCTTGCAAAGGTGGTGTGTGTGCAACAGTTCTGCTCCGCAGCAGCTGTGTGACAGGCAATGTGGGAGGTCACGTAAGAAGCCCCTTCCCTGGGAAGAAGCCTGCCCCACAATCTTTGATTACGTTCTCCAAAGAGTTCACGGAGAAGCACCACTGGAGCTGGGGGGAAGAGCGGACGGCGATAGATACACAGCGAGAAGCGAGGAGGAGAGGACGCCTGCGTAGGAGCCCTCCGCCTGGGAGGAGACGGCCTGAGAAACTCCGACATCTAGAAGTGATGACACGAAAACACACAGGCAACCGCTGCTGGGGACGCGGATTAACCACTCCTCCCTCCCTGACTGTACGCTTCTGACTGCCCACCATGTGAACTACATCCCCGAAGCACAGCGGGGACCAGGAAGTGTGACACGCAGCCCAGGGCTGCAAGGTGCATCCGATCTAGTCAGTCAGGTAGACCACTCCTATTCGGACCAGCGGGGGCCTTGGCAGTGCCCGGTGCCTGGCGCAAGGTAGGCATGCTGCACATACTTGTGCAAAGAATGAATGGAGGAATGGATGGAAGGACCCAAGGCAGACACGCGTGGTCTGCTCCTCCGGCTCCGGACTCCATTCAGCTGGGCAGCATGTTTGAAGCCGGGGCCAGAGAAAATTTAAGTTCCCACGGCAGAAAGCGATCATCCGGGCTGGAGTCCGAAAGGCCCTGTGAGCGCTTCTCTCCCCCCACTTCACACAGAAGAGTGAATTTAAAACCAACACCCAACTCATCTCTGTAAAAAACTGAGCGAGCCTCTTTACTAGTTCCCCGCATCTGTCATTTCCTGGAGAAACGTGTTCTTTGTTCCATTCCCTACCCCCTGCAGAGCCCTGTGCCCCCTCTCCTCTCTGGCTGCTGCACAGCCAATGGTCATGGGCTGAATGGAAGGGCTGTAAGGTGGGGAGCTGGTAAGCTTGGAGAAACCCTTTCTGAGGTGGGGCTTCCAATCTGGGAGGTGGGCTGGGCTGGGCTGGGCAACCCCTCTCTGGACCTTTGAAAACCATGCTTACAAGTTTGGAGGTCACCATTCCTGATGCACAAGAGATTCGAATTAACGCTAGACACAGTCTAGCTCTGCAACCCTCCCTGGATCCCAAAATGAAAATAGACCACCACCGATAAGGGGGCCAAACTGAACAAAGCAGGGGCGTTTCATTCCATTCCTCATCTACGCTGCGAACAAAACTAAACGCAGGGCACATTTCTGCAAAGCTCCCCATCCCTAGAAGGAGGATTTTTTCCCCCCAAGATGAAAACACGAATGGTTTAGAACGGTCACCTAGAAGTCACCAAATGCTAGACGGGGAAACACACCCTTCCCGTCTCTGAAACAGAAGGAACTCTATCTGGGGGTTCGCAGGGCCGCTGTCCTCTCCCACGGGGAGAGGTGGCCCAGGGGGGACTGGACTCCTACCGTGTCTTGCTGCTTAATAGTCTTGCCCTTGTCCAGCTCGGGGCCCAGGGAGGACGGGGATGAGGACGCGGAGGAAGAGCTGCTGGTGCTGCTGGTGCTGCTGCTGCTGCCGCCGGGGTAGCTGCCCTTCCCATTCTTCTCCTGAGTGTCCACCTTGATGAGCCTGTTGATGTAGGTGCTGCAGCCTGAGCTCCTGGCGGCGCCCCGGTGCGGCTCCTCGTCGGCGGTCCGGGAGTTCTTGCGGCTCTTGCCCGCGGCGGCCTGGATCAGCCCCTGCAGGCTCTCGCGGGACAGCCGGCTGTCCTTGGGGGGAGCCAGGCCGGCCCTGCCGCCCCCCGGCTCGGCCACCGAGTTCTTGCGGCCCTTGCCCGCCGTGGGGGCCGCGCCGCCCGCCTCGGAGTTCTTGCGGGGCTTGCCGCCGCCGCCGCCGGGCCTGGCCCGCTCGGACACGGTCTTCAGGTTCAGGGGGAACTCCTTGAACCACTTGGCCGCCATGAGGGGGGCCTGGCCGGCGCGGCGCAGGAGCGTCGTGGCCGCGGAGCAGGTGAGCGAGCAGGCCGAGCGCACACACGGGGAGGCTGCAGGCGCCGGGGGCCACCGCATTCCCCGGGGCGGAGGCCGGAGCCGCGGGAGGCCCTGCGACGGCTGCTCCGCGCGCTCCGGGCCCGCGGCCGCCCACGCCCGGCAGGGTGGGGCCCTCCGGCCCCGGGCGCCGAGCGGGCGGGCGCGGGCCGCGGCTCCGGACACGGACGGCGACAGGCACGACGCACGGGGCTCCGCCCGGGCTCGTCTTCAGCGCCGTCTCGGCCCGGGGACCCCGCGGCTGTCCGGAGGCGCGGGCGCCGGGGCTCCCCCTGCGTTTTCCGCCGGAGGGGCGAGGTCCGGCCCACGGAAGCCCACACTCCCGGGGACGAGGGGGCACCGAGCGGAGGTGGCGGGAGCGTCCCGGCGCCGCGGCGGACGGCGGACCGACGGTGGGCCGCCCGCCCCCTCCGCGCCCCTCCCCTCCGCGGTGGCGCCACCCAGCCCGCCGCCTCCCGCCCAGATCCGGGGGCGCCGGGGTCGAAGCTTCTGCGGGGGCGGGTCCGGGGGTGCGCGCTCGGGAGGAAGTGGCAGCGGCTGCACGTGCGGGCCGGCCGCGCTCGGGGCTTGGAGCGCCCCCACGTCTGCGCCCAGCGGGGCTCGGCCGGGCGCTGCCTTCAAATGCGCTCCGGGTGCGCCACGTGCTTCCGTCGCCCCGAAAGCAGCCCCGCCGCTCCCCAGGGAGCCAGGCGAGCCGGTCCGCTCCCTCCTCGCCCCCCGGGAACGTTATTTTGGGGGGGGTGTATGGGGGGGTCGCTCGCTCCAGCGCTGGGGCTCCTGCGGTTACCCTCCCGGAGCACCGCCCCGCGCCTCGAGGACCGGCTCTTCCCGCCGCCCCGGCCGCCGCCCCGGGATTGGTGGCGGGAGGAGCGCCCGCCCTGCGCCCCGCGGGTCCCGGAGGAGGCGGAGCGCGCAGCGATTAGGCGCCGGGGTCGGCGTCGGGGCTGTGGGCTAGCCGGGCCGGGAGAGGCAGGGTTCGGGGGTTCCAGGCCCCGGGCTGCAGGGTGAGGAGTGGTGGGGACCCGGGCGGTGGAGGCAGCGGTGGGACTCGCACCCCCGTTCCCACTCCAGGTGGCGGGGTGCACTGTTACGGAAGGGGCGCCTGCCGAGGGTTTTGGTGGGAATGGGGGGTGGGGGGGGAGCGGACAGCGGGACTGAAGCTGTGCGGGTGCGCAGCGTTTTGCTCGTAACTGTGGGACACTCTCCGTTAAGAGAGGCCTCTGCCACCACCCTGCTTTGGGAAGCATTATTATTATTATTATTATTATTATTTTTTAGCTAAAAAAACCTAAACGTGCTACAGAGGCTCATACGATATGTTTTAAATCCTCACTGCAAGCCACGGGGACTGAGTGATTTTGCTTGCTTACACCAACCAGTCTTGAAAGTGTTTCTTGACTTAAAAAAAAAAAAAAGTGTTATTGAGATATAACTTGCACACCATAAAATTCACGGTTTAAGTGTGCAGTTAAAAATATTTAATATATTTACAGTACAGCCACCATCGCACTCTAATTTTAGAGCATTGCCTCACCTCAGAAGGCAGCCTTGTGCTCCTTAGCAGTTCCAGCTCGTCCCCATCTCCTCCTTCCCACCCCAGGCAGCCGCTAATCTGCTTTCTCTCTCTACAGATTTGTCTACTTTGGACTTTGCATGTAAGTGGAATCATGCAATATGTCGTCTTTGTGTCTGGATTCTTTCCTTTAGCATCACGTTTTTGAGACTCATCTACGTGGTAGCATTTATCCGTCGGTCATTCCTTCTGTGTTGCTGAATAGTATTCCATCGTATGGATACGCCCCATCTGATTGATTCATTCATACATCAGTTGTTGGACCTTTGGGTTGCTCACACTTTGAAGCTATGTTCCCACCAAGGCTGCGGCAAACATTTGTGAACGAGTCTTGGTGTGGACATACGTTTTAATTTCTCTTGAGTAGATACCCCAGAGTGGAATTGCTGGGTCATATGGGATTCTCTGTTTCACTGTTTGAGAAACTGCCAAACTATTTTTGCAAAGTGACTGCACCATTTTACATTTCTGCCAGCAATATGAGGGTTCCTGTTTCTCCACGTCCTCGACACATTATTATCGTCTGTCCTTTTTATTATAGCCATCATAGTGTGAGGTGGTGTCCTTGTGGGTTATTATGTTTTAAAATCCTCACCTGAGGATATTTTTTTCATTACTTTTTATTTTTTAAAATATGTTTTTATTGATTTCAGAGAAGGGAGAGGGAGAGAGAGATAGAAACATCAATGATGAGAGAGAATCATTGATTGCCTTCTGCACCCTCTACACGGGGGATCGAGCCCACAACCTGGGCATGTGCTCTGACCGGGAATCGAGCTGTGACCTCCTGGTTTATAGGTCGAGGTTCAGCCACTGAGCCACGTGGGCCGGGCTCCGTTGATTTTTAGAGAGAGTGGAAGGGAGGGGGAGAGACAGAGAAAGAGAAACATTGATATAAATGAGACACACCGACTGGCTGCCTCCTGCTCACACCCGACTGGGACCCGGGGCCGGGGATCAAATCTGCAAGGGAGGTATGTGCCCTTGACTGGGGATTGGAATCGTCCGAGGGCCGCGGATCTAACCGCTGAGCTACACTGGCCAAGGCTGTCATTGTTTTGATTTGCATTTCCCTAATGACTAATGATGTTGAGCATCTTTTTGTGGGCTTACTGGCCGCTTGTATAGCTTTGGAGAAATGTTGATCAGGTCGTTTGTCCACTTTCTAATTGGTTTCTTTATCTTGTTATTGAATTGTACAGGTTCTTTATATATTCTTTGTCTTTTTTTAAAACACAGATATTTCTCCGGGCTAAGCAATAGAGTGGAAACTCCCTTTAGAGTGGTGTTGTCTGGATTCCAAAAACAGGGTTCCCCATTAACGAGCATAGATCGTTATCTTGGACAAATTACCAGATGATTGTTTTTCTGAGCCTCCAGGACTTCCTCTGTACAATGGGGTGATAATGTACAGCTCTTAAGAGCTTCCAGTGAGGAGTCCGTGAGCAACAGCAACCTATGTGAGCTGTTAGCACCCGGCGGCCCTTAAAGGCATCGTTGGCAGATTTGTGCCGGTCTTTGCTTGGGCGGTATTGGTGCCTGCCTTGTTCCCGAAGCCAGTAGACTTTTCTGGGGGTTCCAGGAAATTGGGACAAACACCCACAAACCTGCCCATCAACCTCTCTCTGTTTTTATTTTCCTCTACCAATGTCTTTTAATGATCTTAATCACGTTGAGTTCTATTTAAAGTTAGTTGCAGCTAAAGCTGTGGTTGCCTGCTACAGCTGGGAACAGTTTAGAGAGTTGCCGTGTTCTTTAAAAATGTAATGTTTTAATTAAACGTTTTAAGTAAAGGAAAGGCAAACCCTTTACTGTGACGTTCACAGCCGTCGTATCTGTAGGAAAAGAACCAAGGCTCCCTTCGGAGTCACGGACCCCGGTTACCTCCGAATCTTTTATAACCCTAAGGAAATCATCTGATGTCCTTGAACTTTGCCTTCCCCGTCTGTAGAGTGAGAAGTCAGTGCTCCATAGGGTCATAGGAAAGGGCCGGCAAAATGCGTAAAATGAAAGCCAATGGCCACCATTTATTGAGCTCTTAACACGGGGCAAGTGCTTTAAGCACAGCACCGCCCCTCACCCTGGTGGTCGAGGGCATAGGGCTCATTTGACAGATAAAATGTGCCCCGGGACTCTGGGCTGGACCCTGAACCACATCTCTACCAGCCAAAGGCCCCGTGCCAGCCACACGCAGACCACCGTGCGGAGGTGGGTGTGGTTTTTAAATATTTTTGTTTGTTAATCCTCACTTGAGGATATTTTTTTTCCCCATTGATTACTGGTAGGAGGGAGGGAGGGAGGAAGAGAGAAAAACATTGATGTGAGAGAGACACATCCGATTGGTTGCCTTCCATACTTGCCCTGACTGGGATCAGGGATCAAACCTGCAACCCAGGTACATGCCCTTGACTGGAAATGAACCTGAGACCCTTCAGTGCGTGGGCAGGTGCTCTAACCACTTACCCACACTGGCCAGGGCAAGATGGATGTGGTTTTAAATTTGCTCATGGTAACTATGTTCTATTTGCTGTTATAACAAAGTTCCACGTGTTTAGTGGTTTTACAAAAACAAAACTCCTGCTCTGTGGGTCAGAAGTCTGACCTGTCTCCCTGGGCTAAATGCAGGTGTCAGCAGGGCTGCGTCCCTTCTGGAGGCTGAAGGGGAGAACTGTTTCTTTGCCTTTTCCAGCCTTTAGAGCAGTGATGGCGAACCCAGGACACGCGTGTCAGAGGTGACATGCGAACTCATTTTTTTGGTTGATTTTTCTTTGTCAAATGGCACTTAAATATATAAAATAAATATCGAAAATATAAGTCTTTGTTTTACTACGGTTGCAAAGATCAAAAAATTTCTATATGTGACACAGCACCAGAGTTAAGTTAGGGTTTTTCAAAATGCTGACACGCCGAGCTCAAAAGGTTCGCCGTCACTGCTCTAGAGTAGACTCTAGACCAGGGGTGGGCAAACTTTTTGACTCAAGGGCCACAATGGGTTCTTAAACTGGACCGGAGGGCCGGAACAAAAGCATGGATGGAGTGTTTGTGGGAACTAATATAAATTCAAAGTAAACATCATTACATAAAAGGGTACGGTCTTTTTCTTTTTTTTTTTTTTAGTTTTATTCATTTCAAACGGGCCGGATCCGGCCCACGGGCCGCGGTTTGCCCACGGCTGCTCTAGAGTCTAGCTACGGCCTGCGTCCCCGGCTCCCAGCCCCCTTCCTCTGTGTTCAAAGCCAGGAACAGCGGTGCAGTTCTTGTCATATTGCATCGATTCATCTTGCTTCCGCTGTTAACCCTCTCTCCGTTTCCCTCTTTCACTTTGAAGGGCTCCTGGGATCACTGCCTTAGGCCCACCTGGATGACCTATTTTTTTATCCTCACTTGAGGATATATGTGTATTGATTTTAGAGAGAGAGGAAAGGGGAGAGGGAGAGAGAGAGAGAGAGAGAGAGAGAGAAACACCAATGTGGGAGGGACATCAGTTGTGTGCCTCTCGTGCCCGCCCAACCCCACAACCTTTTGGTGTCCAGGAGGACCCTCCAACCAATTGAGCACCTGGCCAAGGCTGGATCATCTGTTTTTTTAAAAAAAGATTTTAAATTGATTTTTAGAGAGAGAGAGAGGAAGAGAGAGGGAGAAAGAGAGCGGAACATCGATCCGGTGCCTCTGCATGACCCTCACCTCTGCTCGCTCCCCACTGGGGATCAAGCCTGTGCCCTGAGGGAAACTTTTTCCATAAACAGGGTGATGCGCAACCAACTGAGCCACACTGGCCAGGGCTGGGTAATCTGTTTTAAAGTCGGCTCCTTAGCAACCTTAATTCCCTCGGCAACCTTAATTCCCCCTTGGCATGAAACTAACGTATTCATAGGTGTGATATTGTGATTTTTAATAGGAAATGTGTCGCTTGGCCAGCGTGGCTCAGTGGTTGAGCATTGACCTCTAAACCAAAAGGTCACGGTTTGATTCCGGTGGGGGTACCTGCCTCATTGCGGGCTCGATCCCTGGTGTGGGGCATGCAGGAGGTGGTCTCTCATCATTGATGTTTCGTTCTCTTTTTCCTTCTCCCTTTCTCTCTGAAATCAATACAAATATATATTTTTTAAAAAAGACATACGCATTTGGGCTTTGTCCAGTTCCTGACACAGAGCTTCTAAATCAGAGGTGACACGCGAACTCATTTTTTTGGTTGATTTTTCTTTGTTAAATAGCATTTAAATATATAAAATAAATATCAAAAATATAAGTCTTTGTTTTATGGTTGCAAATATCAAAAAATTTCTATATGTGACACGGCACCAGAGTTAAGTGAGGGTATTTCAAAACGCATTGTTCTAAATCCTTTGGAATTGCCTGAGTGAGGAGAGCAGTGAAGGTATCTTCTGTTATGTGAATGGGGTGACTTTGGCAAGCCCCTGAGGAAGGGGGCTGGTTGGCAGGGGACCCACCCAGATGATTAGAGGGGTGCAGTTTTCCCTTCGTTCACCCCTCTTTCTGCCCCTCCTCTGAGGAGGGGGGAAAAAGCTGGAGGTTGAACCAGTTGCCAGTGCCCAGGATACAGTCAGTCTTGCCTGTGTAATGAGGCCCATAGGAGCCCAAAGGACAGGGTGCGGAGAGCTTCTGGGCTGGTGAGCAAGGGGAGTTTGGGGAGAGCGGCTGGCCTGGAGGGCCTGCAAGCTCTGCACCCGTCCCCGTACCTTGCCTCATGCATCTCTCCCACCTGGCTGCGCACATCTGTGATCCGCCCTAGCAATCGGATCAAACCCAAGGAGGAGGTCTCGGGACCCTCCGGTCAGAAGCACAGCTGATAACCCTAGCCCTTCGCCCGCGGACTCTCCCGCTCCTTCCAGGCAGACGGTGTTAGCGTTGAGTAGCGGAGGTGGGCGCCAGCTGACGTCCAGAGCGTTGCTTGGTGGTGTGGAGACCCCACATTGGAATTGGTGACTGGACTCCTGCATAGGTGCTGGGGGTGGGTACGCGGACCCTCCGGGGCGGCCGCAGCACCTGCTGGGTAGCGAAGTGCTGGTGGAGGTCCCGGCACGCCTCTGACCGCGGCTGCTTGGCTTTGCAGGAGATCCTGTTGGGAAGAAGCCGCAGCATGTAAGTCACTTCCTTTTGTGGCAAACAAGCCTCCTTCCTCAGAGCCTTCCCTTCCTCTCTTCCTGCTCGCGGTGCCCGGAGCTCAGGGGTCACCCCCAGCAGTTCTTGCCTGTTGATTAGCAATGACAAAGGTCCCGTGGAGGGCTTCCTGGTTTGGAACCTGAGTCGGGGCGGGGGGGTGGGGGGAGGAGGGGGACCCTCTGTCAGAAAGGGGGTGGGGTGGGGGGCTGGGGCAGGGCCCTGCTGCTGATGCGTTCGGGCCTGGGAGGTGAGACACTGAGACCTGTTTTGATAGGTTCTGGGGCAGCCGTGACCGACCCGCAGCGGAACCGTTGGGGAAGAAGGGGGCGATGGAGGAGCAGACGCCTCTCCGTGAGTTAGCCTGGGGGCTCGGTTGGTGCTGGGACCCTCCCTCTGTACGTGGACCTTATTTCATCTCCTCGGTTTCTGTTCCTGCGTGAACTTGGGGCCCACCTAGGTCCTGCCCTTGCCCCCGTCAGCCACCACCTTTCCGTGTACGTGGCTGTACGTCCCCCCGGCGCTGCCGTGGCCCAGGCCTCCGTCACCGTTGCGTTTGCTGCTGCTGACTCCGTGCTTCTCTTTAACGCCGACCCTCTTCCATTCCACCCTCCCCTGTCTGCAGAGCGGTCTTTCCAAAACCCAGCTGTGGATGTCACCTCTCTGGTGACAACCTTCTCCTCCTCCCAGCCAGCGGATTTCCCCACGTGGCCTGGCCTCCTCGCCGCGAGCTGTTCCCAACCACATGCAGCTGCCCCCAGGCGCCAGGCCTTTTCATAGCTCCCGGCCTCTGCCCGTGCTGGTCCCTCTGCCCGGATTCCTTTCCCCCCACCCCTGCTTCATGTTAACTCTGAAACGCAACCCCCTGGACCCAGACACTCCATAACATCTCACTGAAAGCACTGGCTTCCAGGGATGCTGGTGACTCCGCCCCCACAGAGCGAGCGAGCTGCCGCCTTGAAGGCAGTGATGTCCGCGGCCAGCACTCCCCCCCCCGCCCCCCCCCGGTGTAGCCAATCATTGCTCCCGAGGGGCGGGATGCTTGTGTGGGGGGCGGTGTTCACATGGAAGAAAATGTGTCACTGATCACATGCCTCCCCTCCTTTGAACCTTCTCACCTGACACCTGCCGTCTTCATGCTGTCTTCCTTCTTAGGATTCAAGAAGAGGGAGACCGAGGTGTATGTTGGCAACCTTCCTGTGGACATCTCTGAGGTATTCTCCGTTCCGCTGCTTCTCCTTTGCGGGCTCCCCCACGTGACATTCATCGGCCAGCGGCTGAGCGTCACCAGCTTTAACGGCGTTTTAGAGCGATGGGCGTGCACGCAGTCACAGGTGGGGACTGGGCGGACCAGCTCCTCCCCGTTTGCCTTGGACTTTCCCGGTTGTGGCCTCTTGCGCGGTTCGTCCCCACTCCTCCCACGTGAACCGGGGCGGCCGGTCACCCCGCGCGCTGCTCTGGGTGGACGGAGGGCTGCAGCGAGGCGGCTTGTTTTCAGGGAGGGGTCTCATCAGAGTTCAGGTGCCCGTCCTTCGGGCACGGGGAGCAGTCGGGTCTCAGCCAAAACCTGCACCCAGTTCACTTGGGAACGGACCCGTGGCGTCGGCGGCTGTGACACTTAGAATGTTAGCGCGAGGATCTTTGAGCCCAGGGGCCTCACTGTCTATTTGGGGAGGCCGAGTGAACAAACCTGAAGTAGTTAGAGAACCACACAGGTATTTAAAATTTGTAATAAGTGCATCTGAAGTTCAGAGGGAAGGAAAATGGAAGCGTAATCTCCTGAATTGAAGCATCCCCTGACTTTTTGGGGGGAGCATCTACTGTATGCAAAATAACGCGCTTGAAGTTGAGCAAGCACACTAGAGACAAAGCCGAGTCTTGACCCTCAAGGAGCTCAGATGTGGGAGGATGAGAGAGAGCATCTTTGTGGGGCCCCTGCTGCAAGCTAAACATTTTCAGAAACTCCCTGTTCTCCGTGCCCCCTTGCCAGTCAGTGAAACTCCGTCCTCTCTGCCCAGGCTGTATTTTATTCCTTTCACACCACTTACTATATTTTAATTACCAGGCACACGCCAGGAAATAGGCTAAATGCTTCGTTCGTGTGGTTTTGTTACGTTCGTGTAATAACTCTGGGCGGTGGGTGTTCCTTCACCCTGGAGGTGAGGCTGCCAAGTTCTGTGAGAGGGCCAAGTGCACAGACTAGTGAGGTCAGCCAAGAGCTGAATCCATATCTTGTTGCCCCCAAGTACCAAACCACATAATCGATAAGACATGTAAATAACTCGCCCATAATAAAAGTGAATCTATTATGGGTGTTTTTTTTTTTTAATCTGACAGAAGAAGATGATAGTGGAACACAGAACGGCGTCATTTATGTTGACCCAATAAATGAAATCATATTCAGTCAGAGGGGTCGGTGGGGGATTCTTGGCACCTGATTCCCCTTCCTCTTCTTGGCAGGCTGGCAGAACCTGCTACCGGGCAGCAGCAGGGGACAGGAGCCCCTGCAGGCAGGTCCTGCGGTGGGTGGTCGGGGGAGGCAAGGTGCTGAGAGGCAAGGCCTGGTGAAGGCAGCCTTCAAAATAGAAACCCTCTTAGTGCTTGAAGGCAGAACTCTCTGAGGATTTCTATCGCTCCTCTCCGCTCACCAGTGCACCCTGTTTTGGAATAGAGCCTATTTCAAAGCCAGCACCTGGCCTTTGGCCCCCGTCCCTTCCACAGGAAACAGACAGCCTCTCCCACAGATCTGTGGACGCAGCCCAGCCTCCTAGCAAAGACTTCAGCTCACGGAGTCGGATTCTAGAAAGAAAGTCCTAAATGTCCTGTTGAGAACTGTGACTTGACTCTCCTTGCAAATCAACAGATTAGTCTCATGGCTGTTGGTAGAAGATGCAAGTTGTGCGTCAGAGATGCAGGAGGATTTATTACTCATCACAATTAGTAGCCAGCATCTTTTTTCATTGTATTAACATTTTAAAAAACTGAGATATAAATCACATTCCATTTCAGTGGCTTTTAGTATACGCACAAGGCTGTGCCAACATCTGAATTCAAGAACCTTTTCATTTTCTCCCAAATAAATCCCATACCCATTACCCTCCCCTTCCTCCCAGTCCCTGGAAACCATGAATTACTTCCTGTCTCTGTGGAGTTGCCTGTCTGGACATCTCATAGAAATGAAATCATACAACGTGTGGCATGTCGTGTTTTCCTTCACGCTGCATGCTTCCGGGTCCATCCACGTTATACCACATCTCAGCACTTCACTCCTCTTTATGACTGAATGATACTTTATTACGTGGATGTACCACAGTGTGTTTATCAACTCATCATTCAATGACATTTGGGTTGTTTCCACTTTTTGGCTGTTATGCATAATGCTGCTCTGAACATGGGTATACAAGCTTTTGTGTGAGCATACGTTTCATTTCTCTTGGGTATGTATACCTAGTAGTGGCATTACTGGCTCACATGATAGCTCTATGGTTAACTTTTTGAAGACCTACCAAACTGTTTTCCAAAACAGTTGTTCCATTTTATAGTGGCACCAGCAATGCATGAGCATTCCAATTTCTCCACTTTCTCGCCAAAAGCTGTCTTTTTTACTGTAGCCATCTAGTGGCTGTGAGGTGGTATCTCATTGTGGTTTTGATTTCCTTAAGTTAGTGGTTCTCAACCTTCCTAATGCCGCGACCCCTTTAATACAGTTCCTCATGTTATGGTGACCCCCAACCATAAAATTATTTTCGTTGCTACTTCATAACTGTAATTTTGCTACTGTTATGAATCGTCATGTAAATATCTGATATGCAGGATGTATTTTCATTGTTACAAATTGAACATAATTAAAGTATGGTGATTAATCACAAAAACAGTATGTAATTATATATGTGTTTTCCAATGGTCTTAGGCGACCCCTGTGAAAGGGTCGTTCGACCCCCAAAGGGGTCACGACCCACAGGTTGGCAACCCACAGGTTGAGAACCGCTGCCTTAAGTAATGAGCATCTGCTTAAGTAATGGCCAATATGCTTATTGGCCATTTGTATGTCTTTTGTTATAGTATATTGTTATAATTGTTCTATTATAGTAGTATATGTTAATCTTTTCTAAAAATATATATTTTTATTGATTTCAGAGAGGGAGAGAGAGAGAGAAACATTAATGATGAGAGAGAATTATTGATCAGCTGCCCCCTGCATGTCTCCTACTGGGAACTGAGCCTGCAACTCGGGCATATGCCCCAGCTGGGAATTGAATTGTGACCTCCTGGTTCCTAGGTAGGCACTCGACCATTGAGCCATGCCAACCAGGCTATATGTTAATCTCTTATTATGCTTAATTATAGATTAGACTTTATTATAGGTACTAGAGGCCCGGTGCACGAAATTCGTGCACTGGGCGGGGGAGGTTTCCCCAGTCTGGCCTGTGCCCTCTCATAGTGCGGGAGCCCCACGATTGATCTCCCCAAAGAGGTAGGCCCAGCCCACTCACCCAGGGCTCCTCGATGGATTGCTCCAAAGAGGTAGGCTGGAGCCGGGTGTCCCGCCTCCGCACTGCACACGCAGTGTCAAGTCCCCGCCCACCCGCATACCTCACCGCGCACGCAGCCTCCTGGTGATGGGTTACGGCGTGAACGGTGTGAGGGCATCACGGTGTGCGGGCATGATGACCACATAGGCTTTTATTAGTGTAGATGTATGTATAGGAAAAAACAGTATAGTATATAGGGCTTGGTACTGCCTGCAGTTTCAGGCATCCACTGGGGGTCTTGGAATACACATCCGTGGATAAGGGGGGACAACTACCGTATAAAGGGCAGAAAGACAGTCATAGTTAGGGCATGTCTTCAGGTTTCAGGCGTCCCTAATGACAACTGTTAACAGTAACAGCATTTGCTGATGGGCTGGCCTCACTGAGAGCATTGGTTCAAGTCCCAATGGATGGAAAGATGTTGGCAGGGTTTTATATTTTGCCTTTGTGTGTGTGGTGGTGGTGGTGGTGGTGGTTTTTCTCTCCTCTCACCCTCAAGCACATTTTCTGAAAAGTAGTACTTCCTGTATCTGCTCGATACCATTGAACAGTAACTTTTGACCTTGGCTGCACATTAAAACCATCTGGGGAGCTTTTAAACAATATTGATGCTTTAATCCCAACCCCAAAGAAAAGTAACTGTCCAGCAGAATCTCATTTGCAGTCAGCACTGAGAACCATTGCTAGGGAACAGGGCTTGGCGGACTTTCTCCGCAAAGAGTCAGATAGTAAATATTTTATGCTTTGCAGATCGTGTACCTCTGTCGCAAACACTCTACTCTGGGGTAGTAGCCTGAAAGCAGCCTAGACAATAAGTAAACGAACGTGTGTGGCTGTGTTCCAATAAAACTTTATTGAGAAAAAGGTGGTAGGTTGGATTTGGCTTGAGGATGTGGTTTCCTGACACCTGCTATAGAAGATACAAAAATATGAAGTAGTTTCCTACTTTACTTTAATAATGGTAAAACCTAAAAAGAAGACAGCTGAGGTTTTGCAGAGAATGAAAAGAATGTAGGGTTTGAAGTTAGAGTCCCTGGGTTCGAATCCTGATTCTACATTGGCTGTGTAGTCTTAGGGAAGTCACTTAGCCTCTCTGATCCTTATTGTATGCTTCGGAGAATGAGGACAATAATAATGTGTACTTTACAGGGTAATTTTATAGAAATATTTTTTAATTGATTTTTTTACAGAGAGGAGGGGAGAGAAATAGAGAGAAACATCGATGAGAGAGAAACATTGATCAGCTGCCTCCTGTACACTCCCCACTGGGGATGTGCCCGCAACCAAGGTACATACCCTTGACTGGAATCGAACCCGGGACCCTTGAGTCTGCAGGCTGACGCTCTATCCACTGAGCCAAACCGGTCAGGGCATAATTTTAAAGATCAAATGGAATAAGGTTGGTGAAAGTGCCTAATAAACTGAAAATGCTAAGCACATATTGCTTGTCCTGACAAATTGCATGTTGCTCAGCATCTTGTAGATTCATGTGTAATAAACATTAAATATTTAAAAGTAAAAGCAAATTAGAAAATTTGAATTTAAATGTAATATAAACATGAAGACTGAGAAAAATGAGTTATACATAATGTATGTCTAATTTCCTCACTCAACAAAGTGACTTTAGATTGGTAAAAGCTGCTTTTAAAAAAAGATTGTATAAATGTCACACATTTTTTCCAAAATAGAATTTCCTAGGTAAAAAATGTTTTTTTATCATGGTGTGTGTGCTGGGAGGGAAGCAGGAAGGAGGCTGTGAGGAGAGGCTAAAGTTGGAGTTGAGCGGAGGCCTGCAGGCACGCTTCCCAGTGGGCAGTGGGAGACATGGGGACCGTAAAGAAAGCCTTTCGTCCTGGCTGGTGGGCTCAGTGGTTAGAGTGTTGGCCTGTGCACTGTGGATTCAATTCTCAGTCAAGGGCATGTACCTGGGTTACACGTTTGATCCTGCCCCGTGTGCGGGAGGCAATTATCCATGTGACTCTCTCACATAGATGTTTCTCTCTCCCTCCCTCCCTCCTTTCCACTCCCTCATGGTGAGGACTAACAAAACAAACAAAAAAGCAAAATTTAAAAAAAAAGAAAGCATTTTTAGCCGGGCAGGAGCCAGACTGCGGGCAGTTAGGAGGGAGTGGGCAGAGAGGACACAGAGGCGTTAGGAGGAGATGGTGTGGCAGAAAAGAGGAAAAGTAGGGTGTAGCTCAGAAGGCCAGCAGGGTCCTGGAGAGGTAGCTCACAGAAAGGGGGTGGTGTGTATGTGGAATGAGGGGCCCCAGCCAGCCCAGTGGAAGGAGGAGCCACTGGGAAGGGAGGCAGCCGGAGGGCAGAGGAGGGGGAAGGGCTGAGAGCAGGTGTGGAGAAATGCCCAGAGAGGGGGAAGGTGACCGGAGCCCTGGGCGCAGCGGCGGCCAGGCTACCGTGAGGACAGTGGGCGGGAGACTTGCAAAGAAGGTGCGTGAGCAGCTTGAGGGGAGGCCGAGCGGAGACAAAAGGCCTGGCCCTCAGCAGGCTGCCTGCCCTCCCCTGGCCTGCCCCTCTCTTACTCAGACTCCACTCTGCCCCGGGTCTGTTCGCTTGACTGTCTTGTCTGTAGCCCCGCTGGACTGATGAGCTGCACTTGGAGGCAGGACCTGTCTTTCTTGCCTCTGTATCTGCATCGCTCAGCACAAACCCGGCACATACAGTACATCATAGGCTTTTCATGAAGTATGTGTTCCAGTGGTTACAGATTGGCTGGTTGGGGGTCTGAAACCTGGAGAACCAGCTGTAACTTTTGTCTCTGGGTCTCTCTCTCTTGCAAACCCCGCCTCTGTAGGAGGAAATTCGGTACCTGCTGAAGGACTTCAACCCTCTCCGTGTCCATAGGGTCCAGAGTGGCTACAGATGGTAAGGACTGCACTTCCTGTGTTTTCTTAGGGAAGCGACTCCTTTCCCTTTGGTCCGTTCTGCTGATGCACGGACATTGCAGACCGGCCGCTGAGCTCCCAGGCCCACACCCACTGGGACTTGGCCCAGTGCCATCTGGAAGCCCCCCTCCCCCGCCCCCCCGGACTTGTCTTGCCCACACAGCCTTGGTCTAGGAGTCCAGAGGCCTGCGTTTATTTTTTGTAACATCCTTGCTCTGTTTTATGACTTGAGGTAGATGACCAAACCATGCGTAGCCTGGTGGCCCCTGGAAACTGGGCCTACTCATATTTCCCCTTTCTTATTTCCAGGGCAGTAAGAGTGCTTTGACCTTTGGGGGGAGTCGTAGGAAAGAAACCCTAAGCCCTCTGTAGCCAGATGGTGTTTAGCGGCAGAGTCAACGCACACACGTCTTCTTTTTTAAAAAAAAATATATTTTATTGATTTTTTACAGAGAGGAAGGGAGAGGGATAGAGAGTTAGAAACATCGATGAGAGAGAAACATCGACCAGCTGCCTCCTGCACACTCCCCACTGGGGATGTGCCTGCAACCAAGGTACATGCCCTTGACCAGAATCGAACCCAGGACTCTTCAGTCCACAGGCCGACACTCCCAGCCGTGGGCAAACTACGGCACGCGGGCTGGATCCAGCCTGTTGGAAATGAATAAAACTAAAAAAAAAAAGACCGTACCCTTTTATGTAATGATGTTTACTTTGAATTTATATTAGTTCACACAAACACTCCATCCATGCTTTTGTTCCGGCCCTCCGGCCCAGTTTAAGAACCCATTGTGGCCCTCGAGTCAATAAGTTTGCCCACCCCTGCCCTACCCACTGAGCCAAACTGGTCAGGGCACGCACACATGTCCCCTGATCCCTGCTGCTCAGCCCAGCCCAAGCCTGGGCCTCAGTGACTTGTTGGTGTGTCTGCAGCGCCCCCCTCTGGCTGGAAGGGGCGGAGAGCACCTGCGTTGGGGCTTGGCTGCCCCCTGCCTCTCAGGCCGGCGACGCGCTCAGAGCTGCCGGGTGTCCTTCCTCGCAGCTTCGCGTTTGCGGACCTGGGCTCCGTGCAGAGAGTGGCGCTGGCGATCCGGGAGCTGAACGGGAAGCTCTTCCACAGCCGGAAACTGTACGTGAATTCCAGCAGACGCTCTCCCAAGCGGCCCCAGGAGCCGCAGGTACTTTTCCAGGCTCTGCATGCCCTGGGGGCTGGTGCTTCCTCATCAGGGGGCTGTGGATGAAATTAGGGAAACTATTTGTGGTTGTTGTTGTTAATCCTCCACCTAAGGATATTTTTTTCCCCATTGATTTTTAGAGAATGGGAGGGAGCCAGGGAGAGGGAGGGAGGGAGAGAGAGAGAGAGAAACATCAGTGTGAGAGAGGGGGCCTGGGAATCAAGCCTGAAATGGAGATACATGCCCTTGACCATAATCGAACCTGAGACCCTTGAGTCTGGGCTGACGCCCTAACCACTGAGCAAACTTTAAAAATAGACACTCTCAATTTGTTGTATGTTTCTGATCAGTTTCCAGAATCCTGAAATGGTTGTCTTTGTTTTTAATCCTCCCTGTAGGAGATATAAATCTATTTTTAGGATATATTTTTATGATTTTAGAGAGAAGAAAGGGGAGAGGGAGGGAGAAAGGAAGGAAAGGAGGAAGAGATAGAAAGAAAGAAAGAAGAAAGAAAGAAAGAAAGAAAGAGAAAGAAGCATCAATCAGTTGCCTCCCAACTAGGGCTTGAACTCACAACCTAGGTATGTGCCCTGACTGGGAATTGAACCCAGGACAATACTCCAACCAAATGAGCCACTCAGCCAGGGCCTGAAATGGTTGTTTTTCACAATTGCGTCAAGTTTTATGCTTTTTGGGGAGAGGATTTATCAGTTGGAATATTTTGTAGTAAAATTGTTTTCAAGAGGAGAAAAGGCACAATTGGAGAGTCAGCTTCAATAGTGCAACATACACATCCAGGAGTAGTTCAGGTCAACATGAGGGAGAAAGTGTCAAGTGACATCAGCTCTCTCAGGAGTAAAGGATATGAGTTTCCAGAGTGAGAACTACCAGTGAGTGCCCAGGATAAGTGACGGGAAAATAAGAACGGACACCAAGGCACATTATAGGAATATTTTAGAATTCTGGGATAAAGCTTCTGAATGAGAATCTACGTGGAAGGGTATGGAATTGTGTGGTCCCATTGAATTCTGCGGGAAGATGATGTCCGACCACAAATCCATTCTCTCTTAAAAAACAGAAAAAAAGAAATGTAGAATCTCAGAAATATATCCCTCATGTACCTGTTCTCAGAAAGCTACAGAGGGATGTGCGCCAATAAAATGAAGCAGTAAGCTAAACAACCAGGTGATCTAGGAGATCCAACCCAGGAGTGGGGTCTGAGACTTCCGAGATGATGACAGAGGGGTAGAAGAGTTGTGCAGCAGCCAGTCCAGGACAGAGCAGGATGGTGTGAGACTGCAGGATAATAGTTGCATGAAGAAAAATGGAAAATTGAGTGGAGAGGTATGATAAAGAGCTACTGGTGGGTGGGAAAACTGAGCCAGAAATTTAAGAAAATCCAAGTAGTAAATGGAGGGAGGAAAAAGCAGTTAATTCCTGGGGCAAAGATTGTGTAAGAATGAAAATGATCAATCATAATATGTAACTTGATTCATCTGTGATTGATGTTTACATCTCTCTATGTAAAAGCCTAACATGCTAATTGTCCCTCCGACCCTTCGACTATTCGATCAGTCGCTATGACATGCACTGACCACCAGGGGGCAGATGCTCTGACCGGTAGGTTAGCTTGCTGTTGGGGTCCAGCCAATCGGGACTGGGTGAGATGGACTGGACATGCTCTGGAGCCCTCTCACGGTCCCTTTCCAGCCAGGGTGGGGTCCCATATTGCGAGAGGGCACAGGCCAGGCCAGGGACCCCACCGGTGCACAAATCCGAAGGGTTCCGGGTTCGATTCTGGTCAAGGGCACGTACATCGGTTGCAGGCTCAATCCCCGGCTCTGGTAGGGGCAAGTACAGGAGGCAGCCAATCACTGTGTGTCTCTCACATCAATATTTCTCTCTGTCTCTCCCCATTTCTCTAAAAATAATGGAAAAATATCCTTGGGTGAGGAATAAAAAAAAAAAGAGAGTTTGGGCAGGGAGCAAGGTAACCAGAATTAACCAATTTACATTAAAACACCAACTTAATTGAAGTATTAAGTATATTAGTGAAGTATGGCTTCATAAAGTTTGATGAATTTTGACATATGTAATGTCAGCAGATGATCATTGGTGCCAATTCAAATACCAACAGGAATGCACAATTTGGGGCGCAGTGAAGAAGGAACCTTGAGTGTAAACAGCCCCGCATTAGTGCAGCATGGCCGCCGTGGTGCAAACAGCTCCACTGTGCTGCAGGGTGGCAGTGAGGCTGCCCGAGCCAGGGGTCCCGGGACCAGGCCTCTCCAGCTGGGCAGCTCCACGCTGCCATGGCCCGCCCTGCGGTGTCTGCCCCAGTCTGTCCCACTCCGCCCGCCACGCTCTGCAGGTTGGCTCCACGCTGCCCTCTCTGAACCATCTTCAGCCAGTAAAACCCAGTTTTCAGTCTTAGGTGGAAAATGGGCACCCCCAAGGCCAGAGGGGAGCTGGCTTATAGCCAGAAGTCCTCACCCCTCATCCCTGATGGGTCAGAATAGAACTGCCCTGATTGGTTGGAGCTGTGCAGCTCCCATTGGATGGGGAAAGCCTCAGTCCTATTGGTCGAAATAGGACTCCAAGAACTTTTAAGGGCTGGCTCAGAGGCCAGAAGCACCGTGCAGGCAGGCCCTTCAGTGGACACGGGCAGTTCAGCCCAGAGCCTTCTCTGGGAAGTGCTGTTTACATGGGAGGCCTCTGTGCAGAAATGGCTGTGAGGCTCTGTTGTTTTTTTTAAGACCAAGTAGCCACCAGGAGCCCTTAGTCCTCAGGGTTTACAGCATGAAGCCGCATAACCACGACCACAACCCAATCGAGAACATTTTAGTCACCCACCAGGTTCTCCTGTTCCCAATCAGCAGTCCCCCTCGCGTCCCTGGCAACACCGATCTGTTTTCTGTCGCGTCAGATGAGCGTTGTCTAGAGTTCTGTGTCTGTGGAATCCTGCTGTATGTGCATCTCTGTGTCTGGCTGCTTCCACTCAGCGGAATGTCAAAGAGGTTCCCCCGTGTGGTTGCACCATCAGCAGCTCTCTTTTCATTGCTCAGTGGTATTCTGTGGCATGGACGGGTCACTGTTTGTCCAGCCGTTCGCCGGGGTTTCAGTTTTAAAGGGGCCCTGTAGAATAGCTTCCAGGGACCAGAGTGGAAGCAGGAGGACCTGTCCCAGGTGCCCCAGGTAAGAATGAAAGTGTCTTGTCATGCCCGCCCCAGTGCTGTTCTGCAAACACGCCCAGCTCATGCCCACCTTGGCCTTGGACCCGCCGCCTTCAGCCCACGGGCTCTTTCCCAGGTGTCTACGGGGCTGGCTTTGTCACTTCATTCAGGTCCTGTTTAGCTGTCACCCCACCTCCCCTCCCACACCCTTCATCCCTGCCCCTCGCCTGTGCTTCTGCATTGCCCTTGTGGCCCCTGGTGGTGGGTATACCTGTCTGTACACTTACTGTCTGCTGCCTCCATCCAAGTGTGAGCCCCTACCGGCAGTGTTTGGACTGTACACGTTTTATAAATATTTGTGGGGCGACTGAACGTGGGCTTCCTGAGAACGGGGTCTGCGTCACTCGCTTTCGTCGCTCAGAGCCTGGCACATCGTGGAAGCACAGAGTGCATAACCTGGGGGAGAGGAAAGCTGTTGAGGGTTAACGCTGTAAATGTCACATTCCCACCAAGATGCGCCCTTCCGGGGGCCCTCGTGCGGTTCCCTGGGTACGGTGAGAGCCTTCGAAGCCCATGGCCCTGAGTGACCAGCAGCAGTCGACCCAGAGGCCGCGGGCAGGGGAGCTGCCGCTGCTCCGGGTGAGACCTGCACCCCTGCTGAGCAGTGGCCCGAGGGCTTCTCCCTGGTGTGTGTCTGGCAGGGGTGGGGAACCTTGTTTCCGCCAAAGGGCCGTTTGGATATTTACCGTGTAACATCATTCTCGGGCCCCACAAAATGATCAGCTTAGAAATCAGCCTGCGCTATTCGGTCACACATTTAATGAACTCCTAATGCCTTGGCAGGGCCAGACCGAATGATTTTGCAGGCCTTATGGTGTGTGTGGGGGGCGGGCCCAGGGGTCGGCATGGCCAATCGTTCCCCACCCCTAGTGTAGGGGAGCTAATGGATGCCCCATCCACCCCAGTGCTTTCTGGCTACTGACCTTTGTGTGCCCTGTGTCTTCTCTCCCACTGCTCGGACTCGCGGGCATCGTTCTGGAGGCTGCTGCCCCTTAGGACACTTGGCCAGCTGGTAGCAGTGCCCAGAACAAAGTAAAGCGCCCGTTCGCAGCTGGTGATTGCTCTGGGCATGAGGGTCTGTGCTCGTAGCAATGATGGAACTTAATTTAAGCCGTCCGGTTTGGCAGAGGTTGAGATGCTGCCCGCTCTCTGTCGCTCCCGGGGGCCGCCTTTGTGACACGCGCCCCCTGGCGTCTGAGGCTTGTCTCTGGGTGACATGCTACGGTGGCTGGATGATAATGACATATTTTCCTCTGAAACTTAATTTCACAAACTGTCAAAAAAGGCTTGTTATGTTTATCTCTGAAATCATTAGGGAGTAATAATTAGACAAGAACGGTTTAACATGTTTACATATTGATGATGATTTCTAGCTTGAAGCCGCCGCTGAGAATTGGTTCTCGTGATTGGTACTCGGGGCTGTCTTAAGAGATTTTAAATAAACAGTCACCTGTGCTTGGCTGGGGGGGGCAGGTGTTTGCACGGTCACCTTGTCTTGCTGCAGGTGCACAGGTGGGGCCGAAGGTTTCACAGGCAGACCGGACTGGTCTCCGTGGTTGACGGGGAGTGAGCCGCCGTGGAGGGCTCGCTCTGCGGGCTTCTTGCGAAGGGCGTTGCTGTGCGAACTCAGTCACAGCAGCCGGTGCTGTGACCCTCCCGTCCTGCAGATGAGGAGCAACTCGCTAGCCCACAGTGAAGGGGCCCTGTCAGTTCTGGAACCAGGAGTGGATTGCTCTGGGCGTGAGGGTCCCTGCGCTCGTAGCAACGATGGAACTTAATTTAAGCCGTCCGGTTTGGCAGAGGTTGAGATGCTGCCCGCTCTCTGTCGCCCCCGGGGGCCGCCTTTGTGACACGCGCCCCCTGGCGTCTGAGGCTTGTCTCTGGGTGACGTGCCCCTGTGGCCCTCTTCTCATCCCGCTCCTGTCTGTTCAGCACCTCCTTCAAGTCGCGTCCTGCACCAACACGAGCCCAAGTGCATCTTCACACCCGTGCAGATGTGACTCGTGGAGGAGAAGAGGAGGCCGAGGCTGAGAGAGTTAAAGCTTGCCCCGGAGTTCATAACTTCTCCTCCCTTCCTTTCTCCCTCTCTCCCGCCCTCCCGCCCTCTTATTCGCCCCTTTCCCCCTCCTCGTGTCCCTTCCATTAATCCAGCCGTCCACCCCATCCACCCGTTCACCCCACATCTGTTTACCGAGAGCTGACTAGGCGCTGGGGAGCGTGCTAGGCCCCGGGCTACCGCCGTGTAATTGTCAGAAGACAAATGTGATTCTTATTCTCATGATATTTATGTTCCAGTGGGAAGAGACCTACAGTAACCAATAAATAAGAAAATGCCAGCCCTACGCACTAATTGAAAGAAGCTGATGTGATGACTGTGAGGGGCCTCACTTCTTTACATGGTTTTTTAGGGGGGGCCTCTTTGTGAGGAAGTGACGTCTCACCTGAGATCTGAATGGACAAATCAGAGCCCATCCTGCAAAGACAGGAAGAATACTTAATTTCAAGCCACAATACCTGCAGAGGCCCCGGGGTGTGATGCGGCGGGAGGAGGGGCAGTGGGCAGAGCGGAGCCCAGTGGGAAGGAGCGTCCTAGCGTGGCATCCTCGAGGAGCCCAGGAGGCTGGGTTTTACTTTCAAGCACAATGGGAAGATGTTGGAAGGGTTTAATCGGGGGAGTCATGTGAATTGAATTTTTGTTGGTGAAAGGTCGTATCTGCTGGGTGGCGACTGGATTCTGGGGCCAGGGTGGCAGCAGGAACTCTCTGGACACTGTTGCTATCGTCCTGGGACGAGGTGGCAGTAGCTTGTATCCTGGCGGCAGACACACATAGGGAGGAGTCCGTGGGTTCTGGTGTGTTTTGGAAGAAGAGGTGGCTTGGCTTGCTGATGAGTTTGATGTAGGGAAGCCAGGGAGAGAGCTGAACTTGGCCTGAGCCACTGGGTAGGTAGTGATGTAATTTGTGAGGTCGAAAGAGCTGGGGCGAAGCGGCTTGTGCAGGGTCTGGTTTAGACCTGCTGAGTTCGTGTACCTCTTAGTTGTCCGGTGGAGTAGACATCTCTATATTTGAGTTGAATTCCAGAGAGCAATTAAGGCTGGAGGTCTGATTTTGTGTTAATCTGTTGATTCCCAAAACCGCAGAACTGGAGAGGACCTGGGAGAGAAGGTAGATGGAAGAGAGGACCAATTCCTGGGGTGGGCCGGCATTGACTGGGTCGGCTCCTTTCAGGGGCCAGCCAGTTAGCCTGGCCGGCGTGGCTCAGTGGTTGAGCGTTGACCTATAAACCAGGAGGTCACAGTTCGATTCCCAGTCAGGGCACATGCCTGGGTTGTGGGCTCGATCCCCAGTGCGGGGCGTGCAGGAGGCAGCCAATCAATGATTCTCTCTCATCATTGATGCTTCTAGCTCTCTCCCCCTCTCCCTTCCTCTCTGAAATCAATTAAAATATATTAGAGGGCCAGCCAGTGAAAGATAAGGAAGACCAGACGTGTGCAATGTCAAGGAAGGCCAGGGGAGCAGTGTTTCTAGAAAGGGGGGGGGGTGGAATACCGCCAGTGAGCTCAGCGCGGAGAACATGAGGATGCAGCAGCTCGCAGGTCATGCTGACCCGGTGCGAGCGGTTTCAAGGCGGCCTCATTGGACTGTGCTGCAGGGAAGTGTCAGGTGGGGAAGCAGACAGCAGACAGCCCTGCCAGCGATGGAGCAGGGGAAGCTGGCAGCTAGAGGGGAGTGTGGTCAAGCCAGGGTCTCAAACATGGGTAACAGGGCATGTTCCTGGTGGGAGACGTCCACAGGAGAGGGAGAGCCATGGGAGAGGAAGAGGGCACGCCCTCAGGGCTGCTGTCCTTGAAAAGGCGAGACAGTGCGAGACCCAGACTGTTAGGGCAGGTACCTGGTGTCCACAGTGCGGGACCCAGAGCGTTAGGGCAGGTACCTGGTGGCCACAGTGAGAGACCCAGAGTGTTAGGGCAGGTACCTGGTGGCCACAGTGAGAGACCCAGAGCGTTAGGGCAGGTACCTGGTGGCCACAGTGCGAGACCCAGAGCGTTAGGGCAGGTACCTGGTGGCCACAGTGCGGGACCCAGAGCGTTAGGGCAGGTACCTGGTGGCCACAGTGAGAGACCCAGAGCGTTAGGGCAGGTACCTGGTGGCCACAGTGCGAGACCCAGAGCGTTAGGGCAGGTACCTGGTGGCCACAGTGCGAGACCCAGAGCGTTAGGGCAGGTACCTGGTGGCCACAGTGAGAGACCCAGAGCGTTAGGGCAGGTACCTGGTGGCCACAGTGTGGGACCCAGAGCGTTAGGGCAGGTACCTGGTGGCCACAGTGCGAGACCCAGAGTGTTAGGGCAGGTACCTGGTGGCCACAGTGTGAGACCCAGAGCGTTAGGGCAGGTACCTGGTGGCCGGGGCAGCAGGAGGGATGGCGGAGAGGGCGGGCTAGGGGCTTGCATGGAGAAGGGGGGGGATCTCCCGTCCCACTGCTTCCAGTTTTCACCTGGTAAAGAGGCAGGTTCGTCGGTGGGGTGGGGAATGGGGTGGGTCTGAAGAGGCGTGAAGTCGTCCGGTTGGCGAAGCGGAAAGGAAGCTTACGAGGGGCTCAGGTGGACTGTAGCGTGTGTCCAGGAGAGAACGGGCCACAGCGGTCAGTGGCCAGAGCGGGGGAGCAGCAGGGCGGGCAGAGACATGGCTCTAAGCAGGGGTGAGTGTTTTCCAGGTGAGGACAGTGGAGAGGGGAGCCAGCGTGGGTTGGGGGCTGCAGGGCTGTAGGGAGGCGCAGGGCACCCAGACCTTTCTGTCCCCACAGAACCCAGCTTCCAGTGTAACCATTCCCACCTCTTCTCCGCCCCCCCCCCCCCCCGTCCCCAGAAGAAGGTCCAGCAGGGACCCCCCAGGCGCCGCGTCTGGCCTTTGGGACTGTGAGTCCTGCGGGAGCCCCCCTGCAGCCGCCTGCCCCGCCTCCCCTGTTTCTGAGCGTCTTCTCCTGGTTGGCTCAGGGTCCAAGCGAGAAAGAGCGTGAGTGGGTGTCAGACTCAGCGGACGCCGGCGTTGGTGCAGGGGCTGTGACACTTTGCCTCCAAGTCCACTTGGAGCGACTCATCGTACAGATCGATAGAGTAACTGCTGCCGCGCCTGAGCGGTGCCGCGGTGCCTGTCTCCTCCTCCCTAGGTGTCGCAGAGGCCTTCCGGTCGAGGATTTGCTGAAATCGCTGGTGAGATCCTGTGTCCCAGGACGTGTCTTCGCAACGCCGGACTCAGCTCTCCCAGCCCCCCTTCAGCTCTGCCCCCCGTGGGCCTCTCCGTGGGGGAAATACCCTGTTTATTCCTCCGGGATGCTCTCCTGATTAATGACTGTCAGGCAGCACACCCTCCCCACCCAGCTGAAGATACAGAGCAGCAGTTCTCAACCTGTGGGTCGCGAACAATGACAATACATCCTGCGTACCAGATATTTACATGACGATTCATAACAGTAGCAACATGACAGTTATGAAGTAGCAACGAAAATAATTTTATGGTTGGGTCACCACATGAGGAACTGTATTAAAGGGTCGCGGCATTAGGAAGGTTGAGAACCGCTGGACTAGAGGCTGAGGCGTGGAAGGACACGGCCGAGTGGCCCATCCTGTCCTACCTCTGAGGGTGGGGCCAGGGCGTCTTGGGGGGCAGGGGCAGCTCTGGTGCCTCCAAGACTCTGTCTCCTGCTCTCCAGCTTTTTTCCAGCTCACCCCCAAAGCTCCCAGTGACCCCCGAGAGACAGCGAGACCGAGGACACCCTTATTTGCAGTCCCCATGGAAATGAGGTCAGTGGAGGGGCGCAGGGCCCACCAGAGCAAGCGGGCGCCTGCAAACAGCATTCCGTCCCTAGAGGGTGGTAGGGGTGGTCCCCATGCGGGCGTTAAGTTCTCAGGAGCTCCGGCACCAGACCCACAGGGACCTAAGAAAATCTGTTTCCGTTTTGGGACAGTGAAGGCCTGTGACTGCCCCCCACCCCGGGTCCCATGAGGCCATCATGCCCACCACATCGTCTGCTTTAACAGTGGACACCATTCGTAGTGTCAGAGATGCCGGGATCATCTCGGGCGGGAACATGCTGTACGACGAGTGGTTTGTTTTTCCACGGCAGCAGGTCTGCCTTGCTGGCCACACGGTGCCTTCGGGGATGGAGTTAGTGGGTGGGAGGCGGGAGTTGGGCAGGAAGTAGACACAGGAGGAGCGATTTGGGGATTGAAAACGTGTCCTGGGGTTTGGACAGTCCACCCCTTGCTTCAGGTCGTCCGCCCAGTGAGGGCCGACCTGTCTGTGGGAACCTGGGTGTGTGTGTGTTTTCCTCCAGGACCCGCCCCTCCCCAATCTCCCCTCTCCCTCCCCCTCCCCCCTCCCCCCTCCCCCTGCCCTGGTGCTGCCTTCGTTCTGCGTTATGTACTCGCCCCTCCCTGGAGGGGTGGACCTGACCCAGGGTGACCGTCCTGCCTGGCCCTGCCCCGCATCCTCCAGGGCCAGGTTGGTCACCTTGTTCGCTCGCTCACCCCGTGTCCCACGGCTCTTCCCCCAGAGGCTCCTTCCTGGTGCCGCTCCTGAGGGAATGCTTCCGCGACCTGGGCTGGCTGGCCACCATCTGCCACACGGGCGGGGACGTGGGGCTGCTGGTGACCAGTATTGTCCCTCGGACCCCGTTCTTCTGGGCCATGCACGTCACGGAGGTATGGGCTTGTTGGTGGCCCGCGTGGCTCGGCGCCTCCTTGCAGAGCCTTCCCGGGGTGGGTGTGGTGATGGGCCGGTCCGCGGCGGCGTCCGGCATCCGGACGAGTGCGTTCTGACCCCCGGGTCCCGAGTCTTCCTCTCTCCCGCCTGGACCTTGGTTCCCTGGGGGCCGGTCCGTGGTGCTGGCCTAGCAGGGGACGTCTGCAGAGCCAGGTGCGGGACGTGCTGCAGGCAGTGAGGCCCGTGCATGGGTGCCACCTGCAGACTCTGCACCAGAACATGCAGGCGCTCTTCAGCACCCTGGCCGAGGCGGAGGAGCAGCAGCCCTACCTGCAGGACGCAGCCGTGCAGCGCGGGGCCCGCTGCCTGGCCGAGTACCACCTGGGCACGTACGGCCGGGCCTGGAACAGGTATGTGCCCGGCAGGCAGGGGTGGACGGCCTTAGGCTGGACAGTGTGAGCGAGGCCGGCGGACAGACACTCCTTCCCTTCTCCCTCGTCGGGACTCTGGTTTCTTTCTTGCTGCTTCCTCTCCGAGATCTGTGACTAGGATCACGTCTCTGCCCGAGGAAGGGGAGAACGAGGGAAACTCTCCGTTAGCCTTGACCGCTGAGCCTCTTGGTGAGGACCACCGTGCATGCCGCCAGGGGGAACAGCCCTCCGTTCCTCCCTCCCCTGGCCAGGTGCTGGGTAGTGGACAGGGTGGATTCCTGGGCTGTGGTCTTGTTCGTCGACTTTGGCCAGTCGGCCACCGTCCCGGTGCAGTGTCTGCGCAGCCTGGACAGTGATGACTTCTGGACCATCCCCCCTCTCACCCAGCCTTTCATGCTGAGGAAAGGTAAGATGCCCTCCGACCCCCCCCCCCCAGGCTCAGGGATGGGAGATGCTGTGTCTGCCCCCAGGACCTCAGTGGGGGAGGGTGTGGGGGCAGCCAAGGCCCTCAGGGTACCCTTAAGCCTCTAGTCATTTGATCTTTCCCCGGTTTTTGGCATCTGCCTCTTGCAGAGCTGCCTCTTGGGTATTAGTTTTCACACCTGGGCTCCACGGGCCCCAGCAGGTGCTGTCCAAAGGCTTAGCTCTCGGGGTGCAGGGAGGGAGGGCAGGCTTCTCACCCCTGCTTCTGCAAGCGCTGCTCTGTCTAAAGCAGTGGTTCTCAACCTTCTTAATGCTGCGACCCTTTAATACAGTTCCTCATGTTGTGGTGACCCCCAATTTCATTGTCACAAATTGAACATAATTAAAGCATAGTGATTAATCACAAAAACAATATGTAATTATATATGTGTTTTCCGACGGTCTGAGGCGACCCCTGTGAAAGGGTCATTCGACCCCCAAAGGGGTCGCGACCCACAGGTTGAGAACCGCTGGTCTAAAGGCACAGCACGTCAACAGAAGGCCCCGAGTCCAGTGCCCTCCACCTAACCATTTGTGTTCAGATTCTAGTTTTCTTCTGTAACAGAATCCTTTCCCAATGAAATCTTAAGCAAAACCCAATGTACATAAAACCGGTGAAAGCAGAGCGACTCTGTGAAAGGATGAAAGAATGCTTTGGGGGATCAGGAGAAGCAGAGGTACAGACAGACAGACAGACAGACAGACACACTCCCTCCCCAAGTGTGGGCCCAGGCCCCCTCACCCCTGGGAGGCTGAGGGGAACGGTGCCTGGTGGTCAGGAGCACCACCCACAGGTCATCTTGGGTAATTGCCCAGCCTGGGGGGAACAGGGCCAGGGCTCTGGAGTTGGGGGCAGGCTGAAGGGGACTGCGTGGGTGTTAGGGGCCAGAGTGCCCAGCCCAGGCATGGGCTGTGCTGAGCTCCCTCCTGGACTTGGAGATGGCCCGAGAGGTCAGGCAAGTGGTGGACAGTCCTCCCCGGATGGATGAGGAAAGCAAAGCTCCAAAAGGTGAAAGGAACTTCCTCACCTCTCACAGCAAGAAAGGGGCATGGCCGGGGGTGGAAGTGAGGTCCGGCTTTAACATGGTCAGTCTCATGCGCAGACAGTCCCAGATTCGGAGGTTGGCAGGACAGCAGGAGCTGACATTTTGACCAGCGGCCTGCCCTGCCTCGTTCCAGCATGTAAACATGCTCATGGTGAGAGCATCTGCTTCTGACCTCTATCCCTCTAGCCCAGATGCTCAGAGCAGAGAGGATGAAGTTTCTGTCCCCAGAATTTCCCATTAGAGAATGTGAAATCGCCCAGCTGACATGGCTCAGTGGTTGAGCTTTGGCCTGTGAACCAGGAGGTCACAGTTTGATTTCCGGTTGGGGCATATGCCCAGGGTGCAGGCTTGATCCCCAGTGTGGGGTGTGCAGGAGGCAGCCAATCAATGATTCTCTCTCTCTCCCTCCTTTCATCTCTGAAATTTAAAAAAAAAAAATATATATATATATATACATATATATATATATATATGGAGAGAGAATGTAAAATCCCAGGTTCATGTAATTATTCCAGTAACAGTAATAATGTCCCCTCCTTTTATATATCCCTCGTGCACCCTCCTCCTCCCCCCACCCTCCCCTTGCCAGCTTTATCTCGTTTTAACCTGCAGCAGGGAGTTAGCCCTAACTAGCAGAGACTTGTAGGAGCTGCTCTGCATTTCCCCGAGGCCCTGCCTCCCACTTCCCTCCCTTGCTCCTCCTGCCTGACCCAGTGCCACCAGGGTTTTGTTGTTGTGTTTTGTTTCGCAGGCATTTTGAGTTCCTATCAGCAGACCCATCACATCCTCAAAGGGAGAATCACCGGTGCTTTGAACTTGGAGGTAACTGCCCGGTATCTCACTCAGCCCTGCTCCCTTCCTCCCACCCCAGGTCTCAGCTGCGGGCCAGTGCCAAGGCCTGGATTGTGGATTTATCTGGCATTCCCTTAGAGGCTTAGACAAGATAACCTGAAGTTACCCAAGGGGTCGGGTAGACTGGCTGCCGTGGTCCTTCCTTCCCACTGAAACTTTCTCTTTCTCTTGCAGCCACAAATCCTGAAGTTTGAAGAGTTAAGATGATGTGGCTAGCATCAGCTCCCTCCCTCAAATATTCTTCCTGCCCCCTCCCCTTCCCCTCCCTCTGCCCGCCCTGACCTGTGTCCCCACAAGGCCACACTGGTGCCCGGGATTGATCTGCGTTTGCCTTTACCCTCAGCTCCTCTCAGAAAAGTCTCAAATTTGTCATGTGTCTTCAGTTCCCCACTCAGGATGGACATTTGAACCAAACCTAGGAAGCTTACATGGGAAGCTTCAGGTGGCCATGTATTTATTTTCTGTCTTTTTTTTTTGTGCCCCCAGAGCACGATATAAATTGCTCTAACAGATTCTGGAGAATGGAAGGGCCCACTGCTTTATTTTCCTGGGATTCCATTGCAGAACCAGGTGGGGAACATTTAACCAGTGAGCCATCCCCATGGAGAATAAATGTTGGTATGGTTCACGAGTTTGGGTGATTGATTCCTGTCTGGCCACCTCTCCCCAGCTCTGCCCTCCCCGACTCACGGCAGTGAGGCGAGCTGTCTCAGGCTCTGGGCTGGGCAGACCCTGCCTGGGATGGAGATTCATTCACAGTTGAGGTGTAGGATACTGACCTCAAAGAGCTGTTTCACTTCTTCTTGTCTTAGAAGGAAATTGATTCACAATATGGCTTTGATTCTCCCATGATTTGTAACGCCATGAGAACCCTAAACTTAAGGTCATAAAGGGAATATTAGGTTTGACAAGAAAAGTGGGGGGTTCTCTGAGAGTTGCTGTACAACTCACAGGAGCTGGTGCCTCCCTTATGGCAGGGGAACAGGGACCCCATTATTTCTTTAAAAAAATTGATTAGAGCCAAACTATTTAAATAACTTTATTTGTTTCATCCTTTGGTAGATGAGAAAAATACATTACAAAATACATTATACAGAGGACAGCTCACAGTACACGTTACTAAAAACACAATCTACATGTCAGCCAGGGCTGGTGATCAGTTCAGAAGAAAGCCAGATTTCCGCTCTATGGAATAAGTTTGCCCCTAAGGTCCCCACTTTATCTAAACTTTAGCACCCCATATCAGGTGGGTGTGGGTAGAGTTAGAGCAGCATTGAGGGGGACTGTTGAACTCTCCATCCACCTGAAGCAGCAAGACATTAATCCCTTAAAAAGAAAATGGGGGGGAAATGACCAATGTTAAAGCATTACAGAACTGACATCCTATAGGCGCCCAGGCAGCGCTCTCAATTCTGGGCTAAGACTAGCATCGTCACTGAGCCATCCCTGGCTTCTGTTATTGCGGCCATCACCTCGTCTGCAGGCATAGTCTGTCCCTCAGAGCCTGTCTCAACCCCAACACAAGCTCACCGACGGGAGGCAGGCAGCACGCGTCAAACACAGACCTCATACCCTTCCTTTTAAACAGCACGTACAGACAACACGGCACTGACGGCTCTAGCCCCGCAGACCTCCTACCTCACTCTCCCCGCCCCAGCAGTTCCCAGAGCCTGGGCTGGGGGCACAGGTGTACACAGCAGCCCCCTTAAAGCTCACCTTCCCAGAGGACCCATCTTATGGAAGTGGCTTGAAAAGAATCCACAATTTTTCAAGCCAAACAATCTCAGAGCTATACCTGTTTTCTCTTATGAGACCAAGGGAAGTGAGAGAGAGGAGGGTGAGCAAAGAAGCTAGCCAGAAGCCATTTCCCCGGAGGGAGGGATCGGCGAACACTGGAGTTGTGGCATACAGAGCACACTGCTGAGACCGGAGGCTGAGTACACATGAGACTGCCTCCATCACCACTCAATTCATTTAAAAGCAATTCCATGAAACAGCAGCCTGGTAAGCCTTTCCCATTTCCTTGTTCTTAGAAATTTGAAAACATCTGCAAGTAGAAGAGAAAAGTAGTCCTAAGAATTAAGGTCATCATTTCAGCCTGCTACACCGTGGCTCAGCCCGGCAGGCTCTGCATGCCAGGGGGACGAGTGCTGGTCGCTCCAGAGGCCTTCAGACGGAATCCACCTTCCTCTGGCTTTAGCAGTGAAGTGCAGCCTCTCATCTCGACCCCTCCCCCACCACCCAAATAGTTTCCGGGATGGGGGTGGGGTGGATATGGGAACAAAAAGAAAGATGAGTCAAGACCAGCATCTTCAAATTAACAAACTGTAATTGTTTTCCCAAAGATACATTTTTTTCATACACATCCATCATACACTGTAACCAAAAAAAGCAGTGTACATGAAATAAGAGAAAATAAATTAAAAATCCATAGCATAGGTAAGGAGGCTCTAGTCTGGAGCACAGCTGAGTTTCCAGCAATATAAGGAGGCTCAAAAGTTTCTTGTATAAGAATGCCTGCTAGCAAGGGTTCCAGCCAGGTGGTTGGTTGGTCTGTCAGTCTTGAGTACTTGAAACAGTTCGGTGTTTGTTTTTTTCCTTAGCGTTTAGAATAGCCATCATTGTCCTGCAATAGGCAGAGCTATCACGTCCAGGAAAAATGAGGGAGGGAACCACAGAGGCAGCGTGAGATCCAAATACAGCATTCAAAGGTAATTGGTCCAGTGGTGCCTGGGGAAGGAGGAGGGGGACGGCGCTCCAGGGTTAGCCATCTTCCTTTGGGGGTGTGTACCAGCCTGCAAAGAAACCCAACAGTGAGGTGGAGGCTGAAGTCCCTGTTCCCAGCCCCGATCACTGAAGACTCCAGGATCCTGGACAGGTGAAATGACCCTAGGCCGGGCTTCCAGTGCGGGGAGAGGTGCAGGGGCAGGGAGACTGCCCACCTGGACAGCATAAGCAAGGGGAGAGGCTGTGCCCAGCCCGAGATGACAGGGTGAGGTGAGCTTTCTCATGGGGTGGTTGGGAAGGGGCAGCACCGAGTCCACATGGGGTATGATGGCTGGTGCTTTTCTGGAGAGGAGGCAGTGGAGGTAGCCACCTCTAGCCCTTCTCTGGGTAGCGGGCAGGTGCCGTGCCGTGTTAATGGGTGATAAAGGCTCAGAAACCAGAAGGGGGTCCTTGCTATTTGGCTGGAAGGGAAAACCTCAGGCCTTCCGAGTGTCCGAATCCCGAGTCCTGGCTCCAGCCTCACCGTTTTTTTCGTGGATCTGCACCAAGGACTTGTAGGACTGCTGTGCTCTTGTCAGACTGTATTGAGACTGGGGAGAGGAAGCCGCCAGGTCAGGCCATGGCCAGCTGCGGCTTTACTGCCCCTCGCCTTCCATGAACTGTCACCCAGAGACCCAAACTTGTGGTCTGTTAACATAGAAGCGCCCCACCTGTAGGCCCCTCAGGGGTGCAATCCCATAGCCTTCCCTTTCCAGACCTGTGTCCTCCCCAAGTCCTAGGCGGCCCCCCAGGCCAAGGCCCCCTCCTGTGCCCACCGCGGTGTCCCAGGCCCAGGCACCCGATGCTTCGTCCGCTTGGCCCCTCAGAGAGGGCGGCCTGGGCACCTGGCTCCAGCCCGTCCAGCAGCCCCGGCGCCTTACTTTGTTGGCTCCGAACTGCACTCGTGCTTTCCCCTTCACCAGTGTGGCACTGATCTGCATGATCACGGACTCTATCGAGTAGGCACTGCTCCAGCCCTGGGAAACGGGGGGAGCAGCAAGTCAGGAGAGTTCCCAGACACCTCACACCTGCTCTCCAGCAAGGAGCTGCGCCTGTGGAGGGGGTCCTGCCCTTCACTCCCGGAACAGCCACCACCTGTTTGTCTGGGTCAGTGGGTGCCGGGCTCTGCCTGGCAAGATGGAAGGTTAAGCCCATCACCCGAAAGCCATAGAGGTGTGCGGTGAAGCTCAGCCGAGCCCGGCCCTGGCCAGCCTGACCAAGAGCAAGAGACAGGCTCACCTGCTTGGTGAGAAGTTCCATGCAGATGGCACCTCCACCCAGCACATACCTGCAGAAGAGAGGTTAGTCAGTTGTGCCTGGCAAAAGCTCACGCCCCTTTCTCACCTTCTGTAACAGGAGCTACCCTCAGCCACTCACCCTCCTGAAAGGACTGGAGACACAACCCTGACGAACGGTGGGTCAAATGGAAAGTTATCCTGTGAGAGACAAAGGCAATGATTAGGGGGCGAGGCCAGGATCTGCCACAAGATTGTATGGTGGAGAAGGAGGCCGAGGCCAGGAGGGAGGGGCTGGGAGGGAAAAGACTTACTTTAAAGGAAAAGTTAAGTAGGATGAAGTCTGCACCTTCTTTTTCTTTGAGGATCTGGAGATCGTTGTGCAAAGCGCTGTCCTGGTCAACTCTATGAAGCAATGAGTCTGGGCTGACTCCCTGTCCTAGCTCAGGCGCCTTGGGTTGACCCCCACTTCCCCTGGCCAGCAGCAGAGGGACACCCCACTGCCCACACCTGCTCCTGGGACTGCCCGAGACTCCCAGCACAGTGGCTCCCCACATACTAGGCCTCAACTTCCTTTCCAATCCCAGAATCCCCACTCACTTGAGGAGTTTGACATTCCAATCATAAAGACTGTCATTCACCAGTTCGACTGCATAGTTTCCTGGAAGGCGGGAAGACAGGTGTTAGCAGGATGGTCCAGATGAGGATCCACCCAGGCCGAGAAGAAAAAGATCAAAGGCTCCAGGTGCACCCATGGACATGCGGCCAATCTGAGCCACTGGCTTGAGGCGCTCCATTCTGGCTCGTGTCCTTAGAGAAGCTCCTGTCCAGGCCCTTCCCGGAGGCAAACTCACCACCTTTGAAACTCTGTGATCGGTATATATCCCTGAGCTCCTTCATCAGCCGGTCAGTGGCCTGCACCGAGCCAGATACCGCCCCCTGCCAGGGAGGGAAGGCAAACGCCTCAGGGTCATGTGGGTTAGACCTTAGGGGCAGCCGGGCAGCTTGTTCAGGATCTGAGCAAGGATTAGGCACACCCATAACTCACCCCAGAAAACAGACTGCTCCCAGACTGATAGGTGATGGCCTCCCACCTTCTAGCCAGTACCCACCACCCCTTGGCCCAGCCTCTCCCTAGAAGGTACGTACATTTAAGTAATCTTGCCTCTGGTTCTTTTTAATTTTCTCTAGGATAGCCAAGTTTTCTTTTCCGATGCCATCATCTTCCGATTTCTTGCCCTCAGCTGGCTCTTCCTCTTTCATTTCATAGTGATCTAGGTCTTCTGTGTCCTGGAGGTGGGATGGGATAGAGAAAAGAAACCAACACAGGTTGTGGCGAGGGGCCATCGCCTGCCCAGTCCCATTTGGTCTAGAGCTGCAAGTTAAGGAACAGTGGACTCTCCAGCAAGCTAAGGAACACAGCATCCTTTCTGTTCCGGCAACAATTCCCAGCCCCATTCCCTCCACAATCTAAAGGACGAGGCAAACCCCCTCCCATTCAGTCCTACAGCAGAAATACGTGCGGGGCTAGGGAAGCAGAGACTCATTCCTCGTTTCTCAGCCTGACCCTGCTCCAACGTTCCTAAAACTCTCCCTTGGCAGCAGCTCTTAATTCCTAGAATGACTTTGGCCTGACACTGTGAGAGATCATGTTTCACCAGGTGACTACTGTAACCAAGAATTCTCAGGACTCTCCAGGTTAAAGGAGGAACCTGGATCAGAAATCTCATGCCCGCCCAGGTGCATGACCTGAGTCAGCACAGGCACCACTGACAAGAGGGAAATGAGGAAGGCGGTCCAGGGAGGGAGCTTGGTAGAGGTCACGCACAGGGTCCACTGTGCATGATGGGAAAGCCCATATCCAGGATGCGAACCGTTAGATGCTGGGTGATGGCGCAGAGGGCTCTCTACTCTCTGACAGGAGTAAGTTTCATGTGTCATGAGTCTTTTGTGTCTTAAGACCTTAACAAAGTTATAGAACCTGGGACATTAATGCAATGCTTAGAGACAAAGCAATCCAAGTGATCTGGCTCTAGCAGGACACGGCAATACTGACTTCCTAATTATTACCCTGATGCTGACATGTACTGACCGTTTATTATGTTGGGCACTATACTGGATGCTATACACACGAGCTCGGTTAATTCTCACAACACCGTGCCTTTATGGTATCATTACTCCCGTTTTCACAGGTAAGGAACTGAGGTCTAGTAATGTTAATTCTCATGTCCAAGTCAGACAACTCTTAGCCGAGCTAAAATGCGAATCAAATCTGTCTGGCTCCGAAGCTCAAGTTCTTAATTGTAATATTATGCAGAAATACCTGTTTTTAAAATATATCAGATAAATTGTTTAGCGCTATGTACTGCATGAAGCATTTTACATGCAATGCCTCATTTAATCTTTAAGACAACCATATATAGTAGATACCATAATTCTGTTTTATAAATAGGGAAACTGCAGCTTAGTAAAATTAGGTAATATTCTCAAGTTAAGATAACCTTGGAGATACAGGATGCAAACCCAGGCCTGCTCAAAGCCATCTGAAATTAACTTGCTGCAGCCTGACCAGTTTGGCTTAGTGGATAAGCAGTGGCCCATGGTCGGAAGGGTGTCGGGTTCAATTCCCGGTCAAGGGCACGTACCTCGGTTGTTGGCAGGATCCCTGGCCCCAGGTCAGGGCCAGTGCGGGAGGCAACCAGTCCAATGTTTCTCTTTCTGTCTCTCCCACTCCCTTCCTCTCTCTAAAAATAATGGAAAAATATCCTCGGGTGAGGATTAAAAAAAAAAGAAAAAGGAAAAGGAATTAACTTGTTGCTATTTGGTACAAACAGATTTGCACTTGACTGTCTTCAGTGGTTGGGTGTGAGTGCCCTGTCTCCTCCATTACACTGGCCATTCCCCCAGGTCGGTGAATCTGTCTTTACTCACTGCATTTTCCCTCCCCAGTTCAGACTGGAGCTCTGTTCCTCCTCACCCGAGGATATTTTTTTCCCATTGATTTTTAGACAGAGTGGAACGAAGGGAGAGAGACAGAGAGAAACATCGATGAGAGAGACGTATGGACTGGTTGCCTCCCGCACATGCCCCCGTCTGGGGCCAGGGATCAAGCCTGCAACCGGGGTATGTGTCCTTGACCAGAATCAAACCCAGGACCCTCCAGTCCACGGGCCAACGCTCTAACCATTGAGCAAAACAGGCTAGGGCTACCCTGGAGCTCTGCACACTGTGGATGCTCAAAGCTGCTGATTGAAAGTTTCCAATGCTGCCTCAGGTGGCAAGCCTACCTCAGGCATCTCCTCATCTTCATCTTCCGAAGACACGTCTTCCTGTGTGCACTGCAGTGGGGAGAGGAAAGGTGGGAGATCAGAGCCCAGTGGCTTCCTAGAATGCAACCTCTCACCTACTCCCCCACGCTCCCAGGTCTGGAAGCTGTGTGCCCATCCATAACGCTGCCAGCCTGTCCACCAGCCAGATCTGAGTGGAAGCAACAGCCCAGGCAATGACTTCACTAGCAGCCCATTACTCTCCTCCTACCATATGCCAAAGTACAGAAGAGAAGCAGAGTGGCTATTTCTGTCACCCACCTCACAAATCCCAGTTTATTTTCCCCAAGAGGGATTCTTGCTTCTTGGTTCTTAACAAGGGGCCTGAGACCCCCCCCCCCTTCTTCTCCACATAAGGTATATTGCCCATGAGAGTGAGTTTTGATAGGTGAAGCTATTAGCGTCCCATTTAACTAGATTCCCATCTGGGGAAAAAAGAAGCCAAGAGTCACAACACGTGTGTGTGTTTGGAGGGGGTCGGGTGCAGAGAACTGCTGCAGATTTGCCTCCATCGCCTGAGTGCTGTCTGCGGGGTAACTCTGCACAAGGCCTGAGCTCCTGGGCTCCTCACCTGGTCTGCGGGCAAGGGCTGATCCAGCATCTCCACATCTGGATGCTGAGGGAGGTTATAGAGTTTACACAGGTCGGAGATGATCCTCTTCAGATGCTGCAATAGCTGGGGGGTAGGGGACCACAGTGACATCAAATACGTTCCAACCCCAATCTGGACAGGTACATGGATGAGCTCTCAGCTCAGAACCCAAATTCGTACCTAGTTCACTAATCTTATGGACCACGTAGCTGTGGGAGAGTTTACCGGACCCATCCTGGGGCTGGCATAGGTCTCCCCCTTTGTCCTTCGCAAGCAACTCCCCCAAGAAGTCTGCCCCCACAGTTCGGCCTACCGCACCACCCACTTTCCAGGCGTCTCCCTTTCACAGTTTGCCTTCAAGATACGGGCCCCTTACCAGAGTATTCCCCTTCTTTATGTCCACCAGCCTCTCCAAGACAGCAGCCAAGTTCGGGTCATCAGACTCCACCGACCAGATGGGGGGCACAGCAGGGTATGACTCCTGGCGGGAAAAGGAGCAGAGAGCGCGGTCAAGATGGGCAGCTCTGGGACAAGCTACATTTTGCCTGCCCTCCACTCCTCAAAACTTCTCGTTCCTTTGCTCTTTCTCCAGCTCACGGAAGCCCAGCTCAGCAGGTCAGTATCTAATCCAGCAGCTTTCCGAGGAACCCTAGGCCATGAGGAGAGAGAGCGGCACAGCCACACTCTGAGGACAGTGAGGGGGCTTATCCAGGTTCTGGACTTGAAGTTCTCCCACACCCAGCACCAAGTCCTCTTCTGATTTTCAAGCTCCACAATCAGCCGAGGAGCAGATCACCTCACCACAATCACGCTGATGTGAAAAAAGCAGACTACAGACCACTTTCAGTTTAACTGCGGAAGCAGGGATTGAAAACTAGATTGTATCTCCAGAATCTAAAAGTGAAAGGGTAGCAGGATTTCCACACCCCACTTCCAACAGGACCCCTCAAAGGCCAATCTCCCCACCGCTCTCTCTTGGGAACCTGCCACCCTCTTCGTCCAGGCGTAGGATGCGGGCTCCACATGGCAGGCTGGAAGAGGCCTACGCCGCGAACATTCCCAGCATTCCTGAGCCACAGTGCCAAAGGCAGCCGGACCAGACTCCCCCTCTCCCTCAACCAAGGGGCCAGTTCAGGCCAAGTCTCCTTTACAGGGGCCACAGGGTGTCTAACCGAGAACCTTCTAAATTAACTTCCTTTTAGGGACAAAGATAGTAGATGGCCGCTGGCAACTGGAAGGGCAGGTATAAGGGGGAAAACCTACCCGTAAGGAATCAGTAGCTAAATGCAGGAACAAAATTAACTCCTGAAGTTTCCACATCTGCCAAGGAAACCATTTCCACGTTTACTAGGGGTTTCAGCTCTGCCATGGTTCTAATCCTCAACGCCGGAGGGAAACAAATTATTCAGGATGCCCCAGTCTTCACCTAAGCCACACCTAGTGCGTCAATCTTAACTTCCTACTTTAGTAGGAAAAAAGGTGATGTGTGTGGTTGGTGGGGATGGAAGAAGAAAGAAGAAGTGGGACGCGCGAGTTTTGGTGGGACATCCTCCAATCTGAGCCGAGGCCTGCCTCGCCAAACCTTGACCTGGTTTGATGAAGGAAAGGGACAGAAAACAGGAACCATGTAAATTGAATCAGGACCCAAAGTCCCACACAATCCACAAGCCTGTCTTTCCCCAGACTGCTCCCATTTGCAGCCTGCTGCCTGCCCGGATCAAGTACTGTTCTCCGAGTCCTAACCAGGGCTGCACGTGATCACAGAGGTAGTGGAAGTGCTACACCACACAGTATCGGGCAATCCCGGGGTACCAGCGGCCAGCCCTCTTCAAGGGGTCTGCGCGGGGGCACTAGCCCAGCAAGCAGAGGATGGAATGATGTCCACTGGGGAGAAAAGGAACTGTTTCTTGTTCGGAACGGGATCGTCCTCAAACATGACCACCATTACCAGGAAAGGCAACACACAACCCAGGACAATTGGAGATATCCTCAGGGAACAGCGAGGGAGTGGCAGATCTGCTCCCAGCTGGGGCAAAAGGAGAGTTAGAGGTTACACCAGAATGAAAGGAACCCGAAGGAGAGGAAGAAGAGGGTCAGCGGACTGCAACCACCACCAGGTAAATTCAGAGGCAGAGGGGCTGCAGGAGAGGCGCCTGGGCAGGGCTCTCACAGGTGGCAGCGTCCTAAGCGAAAGGTGCCGTGAGAGGGGGCATCACTGAAACGTGTCGAGCTCCCGACCAAGTCCTTCCAGCTGAGGTCGGGGCAGAGGCCTGGAACCGGGCAATGAGCGCGAGGGGAAGCAAAGGGCACTCCCAGGTGGCAGGGTGAAGCCGTGGAGAACCCCAAATCGTGAGCCTGTGGATGTGGGTGGGTGGGTGAGTGGAGAGGGGTAGTGGCGGCGCTGCGTGTCAGGGGGTACCTCACTAGGAAGGGTGCAGGGGGGAGCTTCTGGGTGCCCGGCAGAACCTCCAGGGGCAGACACAGTGTAACCCGGAGGGAAAGAGCGAGCCCCGAGGGGGGATTCGGCCTCCCAGGTCCCTCGAGATAAAAAAGCTGTGCGGGGGGACCTGGAGTCGCTGAGAGGGGGCTCCTATGGGGGCGCACGCACGGGGGTCCTCACCGTGATGTTGCAGTGGATGCGGACGGGATCCCCAGGCACCGACCCCCGTGCGGGGAGATGCGGGCCGGGCGTGGCCCCCGCCCCGGCCCCTCCGGCCCCGGCCAGCAGGAACTCGCAGCTCAGCTCGTCCAGGCAGGCGCTGGCAATGCGGAAGCGCTCGTGGCCGCGGTGGAAGATGGACTCGAGCAGCTTCAGCTCCCGCCTCAGGCAGGGCCCCGGCCCCGGGCCCCCCCCTGGGCCGCCCCCGGCCCCCGGCGCCGCCCCCTGGCCCCCCAGCTGCTGCCCCGGCCCCGGCTGCTGCTGCCCCTGCGGCTGCGGCTGCTGCATCCTCCGCTCCGCTCCGTTCCGGGGCCGGCGGGCCGGGAGCCTCCGGCCTCCGCTCCGGGCTCCGCCGCCGCCGCCGCCGCGGTCCGCACTTCCTGATCCCCCCTTCGCCAAGATGGCGCCGCCGCCACCTCCGGGACAGGGCCCCCCCCTCCGCTCGCCGCTCCCCCCACCCCCAGCCGCCGGAAGCCGCGCGCCCCTCCTCCTCCTCTTCGGAAGCCCCGCCTCCGCCCCTCACGTGACCTCCCCGCTTGGCCTCGTTCACGTGACCTCTCCTTTCCCGCCCCCTTGTTCTCGACTGCCACCCTCCACATGTGACCGCGGCTCTGGGCTCGCCGACTTTAAGCGCCTCAGCGCGTGCTGACGCACAGCGTGCGTGCGTGCGTGCCTGCTCTCCCCGCTCACGTGACCCGGCCCCGCGTGCTCCCAGGGGCTCCCCGTGCGGGACTCTGTGTCCTGCTCTGGGTCCCTTTCCCTGCGTCTCCACGTCGCGGCCGCCGTGCTGGGCGCTCGGTGGGCAGAGACAGAAGAGTGGGACCTGCGGGGGCCGCCGTGCCGCCGCCATCTGCACCCCCACGCCGGTCCTCGGCGCAGGGTCCGCAGCCACGGCCCTCGTGAGGCCACGTGGGCATGCCCGGTCGCCACGCCGAATAAGGGGCACGTAGCTGGGGAAGGAGATAGGGACCCGGTAGCAAGAGGCTGGGATTCTCGCCCGGCCCAGCCGCTGGTTCGTTCCGTTGTGTGACTTGGGTCGACTGCCTTCCTCCAGTCGCCTCATCTGTACAGTGACTGGTGAGGGCAATGCCCGCTCTGCCTACTCCCGAAGATTCGATGCCAGGGGACCGCCAAGTGTGGGATAGATCGCTGGTCCATTAAGTGTGAGATTGCTGACCCTTCGCGCCGATCAGGTCCAGGGGTCTGGACGAGGTCGGGGAGGGACAGCGTGGGCTTCCCAGGGTCACGGGAGAAATGCTTCAATAGTTCAAACCACTCGCCTGGACGTAGGATGGAAGGAGGCGGCCCGGAGGACCGCGTTCTCCATCCCAAGCCCGAAGCCTGAAGGGCTCACAGTCGCAGTGGTCCCAGCAGTTGCCGGGAGTAGGGAGCAGGCAGCAGTGCCCCGGGCCCTCGCTAGGTGGCACTGTCACCAAGGACAAAGCTGGCTGAGGGTCCAGCGACCCGGGCCGGCGTTCCTCTGCCAAATGTGAACCTGGGGAGGGGCCCGGTGGATTCTGCTGGGCCGGCTCGGCGCTTGAGCCCCTGGCGGATTGCCACCGTCCTCTCTCCCGTACGGACCCAAATGAGCCGGCCTTTGTTGGAAGTGGACTGAGCGCTTTGGTGCTTGGTGCTGGGTTACTCATTTAAGAAGTCAGTGGGCTTGGTAAGGGCCTTCTTTGGTTAAGTCGGGCTCTGGGTATTTAAAGATGGTTGAGCCGAAACCGGTTTGGCTCAGTGGATAGAGCGTCGGCCTGCGGACTGAAAGGTCCCAGGTTCGATTCCGGTCAAGGGCATGTACCTGGGTTGCGGGCATATCCCCAGTGGGAGATGTGCAGGAGGCAGCTGATCGATGTTTCTCTCTCATCGATGTTTCTAACTCTCTGTCTCTCTCCCTTCCTCTCTGTAAAAAATCAATAAAATATATTTAAAAAAAAAAAAGATGGTTGAGACATGGTCCGCAGGACCAGGAATGTGTCTTCTTTGGGGAGCCCGAACAGTTAGCTACACGGAGCATAAAAGGCTGTAGTAAGGATTCCCATTTATTGAGCACTTCCTAAGCCAGGGTATCTTGTACATATTTCTAACCCCCTGCCCCACAACAACGTTGCAAAGTAAGCATTTTGTACCCCTGTTTTACAAGTGGGCGGAAGGAATGACTGCCCAAGGATATACAACTGGTAGGCAGTGTTTTCGGGTGTGTCTCCAAGGTTCGTGCCCTTCTATCCCACTCTGTCTTCCTCTGATGCTAAAAATAAAAATCCTTATTGATTTTAGAGTGAGAAAAATATTGATGTGAGAGAAAAACATGGATTGGTTTCCTCCCACACACATCGGGACTGAGGGTATGCTCTGAATGGGAATCGAACCTGACACCTTTTTGGTGTTGGGGATGCTCCAACCAACTAAGCTGCCCAGCTGGCGCCTCTGATGTTTTTTGTTTTTTTTTGTTTTTTTTTTTAGCCTCTATTCCTGTGTCTCAAACCCGGGCAAGTGGAGAAGAAAATCTGGTGCTTCTTCCTTCGGCACCAATGGGAGATTCAAGCCAGGTAAGTCCCTGCCTGAATGCGTGACCCCGTTATCTGGGCCTCACCTCGCCACCACCTGTTTTTGCCTGTGAGAGTTTATGAAAAGCACTTAAAACAGCCCCTGGCACATAGTAAGTGCTATGTAGGTGTCAGTTATCACTACTATTGTGATTGCTGTCGTTGTTGTTGATGGTCTCATCACTGGAGAAAAGGACTGGGTACCTCTCCTTCCGACATACACATATATGTCTGTGTGTCCCTTCAGCCCTGTGCCATTCCCAGAAAGGGCCCAGAGTGATTTAGCGCCCTAACCTCCACTTTTCCCTATAGAGCAGTGGTTCTCAACCTTCTGGCCCTTTAAATACAGTTCCTCATGTGGTGACCCAACCATAAAATTATTTTCGTTGCTACTTCATAACTGTCATGTTGCTACTGTTATGAATCGTCATGTAAATATCTGATATGCAGGATGGTCTTAGGCGACCCCTGTGAAAGGGTCGTTCGACCGCCAAAGGGGTCGCGACCCACAGGTTGAGAACCGCTGCTATAGAGGAATCTCTTATATTAGATATGGCTGGTTCCTCATTCACCTTGTGGACAACAAATTCCTAAACAAGGAATTCTTGGAAATAAGGACCTAACTTCATGTCAACACCTCAGTGAAATTTTCCTAACTCGCCCACATAAAGTTCACAATGTGGTCCCGTGGCCTTACCCCCCATCCAAGCATTTTTCACACTGTGCTGGCGTCTTTAAATACTTGCTGTTCCCACCAACCTGTGAGCTTCTGACATCCACAAACTGTTGGCTCGTTTCTGTATGCCCTTCCTTTTTGCCCTGAAGTGGCCTTCTGGAAGTGCAGCTCTCTCTGTGTTTAACCTTTTCCTGGCCTCGGGCAGCCATGTTTTTCCAGGCTCATTGGACGGTGAAAAGTGAGAATGTGGCTGGTTCTCCCCCAGCCAGAGGCATTGCAGTCATTTCTTGATGGGCTTTTCTTTGATGTATGGTATCCTCATACCATCCAGGTGTCTGCAGGACTCGAAGTCTGTGCATCACCCATATCTGTGTTCCTTAGACTTCCTGTCATAATGCCTGACTTCCTATCACAAGCCAGTTACTGAATGAATGAGCCCAAGATGTCTGGAGACCTCCCTCTGCCAAGAGGTGTGTAAAGCTGATGGCATTTCTTAGCACAGGTAGTCGAGCTACAGTGTTTCTCTCTCTCATCTTCTTCAAGAGGTTTTCGTATGTCACTTGGCTCTAGCCCTTACCCCAAAACCCTACAAATGCAGCCATTTGGAAGATCCTGAATTCCATATGTTGGCAATGACTTTAATTAGAACAAAACAAGGTTCTTAGTGGTTAGAGCGTTGGTCCACAGACTGAAGGGTCACAGGTTCAGTTCTGCTCAAGGACATGTACCTCAGTTGCAGGCTTGATTCCTGGTCCCGGTCAGGGCATGTGCAGGAGGCGACCAGTCGATGTGTCTCTCTCACATTGATATCTCTCTCTCTCAGTCTCCCCTCGTCCCTGCCATTCTCTCTAAAAATCAATGGGGAACACATACCCTTGGGTGAAGATTAACAACAACAACAAAGGATAAACCAAGGCGATGAGATGGTCCCACAATGTTGCACAGACTCCAAGTGCCCCAGTGAGGAAACTCAAACGTCATGGTCTCTGCTGGTCTGTTCAGTGCCTCAGCTCCGGCTGAGAGAGCCCTCCGGCAGAAGCCTAGTTTGGAGTCATATCTGGCGTTCTGCTAAAACGTGAAGGGAAGGGGCATGACAAATGGAATGGAAGTGGTGCATATATTCATTTAATGAATATATTAAAAAATCACTGCCCTCGTGGAGCTTACGTTCTGCTGGGGAAATAGATGTGATAAAGGTGGAGTCTATAAAGCCAGCCAACTCCCTAGATGTAAGAGAAGATGAGCAAGTATTTACTGAGCACCTACTACATGTGAGGCACTGGGCATGCAGCATTACATGAGACAGAACCAGTCCTCACCTTTTCTGTGCGTTCAGGCTGGTAGAAAACCAGATACTTTATGAATTGTTACACATCCAGTCTCTTAACTGCAATGGCCTATGAGGGGAGGACGGGCTGGACGCTGACGCAGGCGGAAGGGACAGCACACGCAATAGTTCTGAGGTAGGACCATGGCAAGTTGGAGGACCATAGCAAGACACAAGAAAGAAGGCCTGTGTCTGAAGCAAGGGAGAGAGAGACAGGTAAGGCAGGCAAGGCTTCCATCTGGGCAGGCATCCACAACCATGTTGGGGAACTGGGGCTTTATTTTAAGATCAAGGAAGATGAAAAGATCACTAGAATTCTGAGAAGCTGTGCAAGCCTGGGCAGCTAATAGCAGTAGCATTAACAGAATCTCATGAGACGTCTCAAAGGAGAGCTGAGTTCCGTGGGAAGAGTGGAGAGTTGGGTTATAAATATACTGAGTGTGTGAGGGAGGGGAGATGTGGGACATTCTCCTGGAGACACCCAGCAGAGCGTGTTCTGAGCTCAGGAAAAAGGCAGAGCCACAGGTGTTAATTAGAGAATCAGCTCCAGCTGTCCTTCGAATTAGCCCATAAAGGAGGCAGCACAGCTGAGTGGAAGGAGCATGGACGGGGGAGTCAGACAGAACTGAGCTTGGGTTTGAATGCATTGGCTTTGCTGGCTGTGTGACCTTGGGGGAGTGATTTAATTTCTGTGAAACTCAGTGTCCTCATCTGTAAAATGGGCATGATGCTTGTTCTGCCTTGCAGGATGGATCCTTGTTCCAGTTTAGATGAAAAGAGATTTGTAAAATGGTGAACACTGGTGGGTCCATGGTACATTGCTCAGCACATGTTAAATACGACTATTCCTACGATTACTGTTATTGCTACAAAGGCAAAAGGTACTCACCATTCAGTAACCATGGATGGGGCTTTGCCATGTGTCAGACACAGGTCTAGGTATGAACATACAGCAATAGACAGGCAAGATCCCTGCTCTCTAGCCCTTGTTTTCTAGTGCAGAGTCAGAGACCAGACCAATGAGAGACCAGAAGAGTGACTGGTAAGTATTTGCTAGGAATTAGAGTAGGGTCATGTGGGAGAGGAAAACTGGGGACACTTTCAGTCCACTAGTCAGGGAAAGGCTCACTAGGAGGGCAGTGTTTGAGCTGAAATTTGAAGAAGAGAAGATAGTCTGGTAGGAGAGAAGAGCCTTCCAGCAAGGAGAGCAACAACTTCAGAGACCCTGAGTGAGCACACACATGCTGGTCTAGAACTAGGAAGCTCATGACAGGCTGGCTGAGCTTATGGGCTCTGAACCCCAGCTCTGGCAGCTGTTAATGGTGCGACTTAGCCTGGATGTACTTCAGTTTCCACATCTGAATGCGTAGATCATAACAGCACCTGCCTCATAAGGCCGGTGGGAGGATTAAGTGAGGTACACGAGAAGTGCTTCGAATAGTGCACAAAGCAAGAACTTGGTTTTTCGCCTGCTGGTGGTGGTCAGTGGTTGAGCATTTACCTATGAACCGGGAGGTCACGGTTTGATGCCCGGTCAAGGTACATGACTGGGTTGAGGGCTTGATCCCCATGTGGGGCATGCAGGAGGCAGCCAATCAATGATTCTCTCTCACCATTGATGTTTCTGTCCCTCTCCCTTCCTCTCTGAAATCAATTAAAATGTATTTTAAAAAGAACTTGGTTTTTCAAAAATGAGGGGGGATTATTATACCCTGAGTCTAGTGGAAAAAAGAGAGGGGGTGGTAGGGTAGGCGATGAGGCCAGTGAAAAAAGCAAGGGCTGGATTATAGAGGCCACAGTCAGTGTCTGGGTTTTATTCAAAGGACAGTGGGAAGCCCTTGGACGATTTTAAGCTGTGAGTGACATGATCTGACTGGAAATTTTAAAAGATCATTCTGGCTGCTGTATGTAAAGTGGATCATAGGGATTTTTTTCTTCTAAAGGTCATGTGTTGTCAGAATAAGCAGACGCTCTCATTTGGGGCAGAGTGAGCGTCCTTCCCTTGGACTTGCTCCCAGAAGCATAGCACTCTGACACTGACCCACAAATATGGCCTGAGCCCTTGTGCTTGGTCAGGAACTATAGTGGGCACCGGGGATGCAGAGACAAAGAAAATGCAGCCCCGTGGGTAGTGCCTGGCTTCATTCCTGGCACACAGGAGGGGCTCCTTACATGACAGCTGCTACTCGTCGTTTTTGTTGTATTTCCCACTCCTGCCCACATGGCAATGGGTGAACGGGGGCCAGAGATAATCAACTAGTACAACGCGGCGAACAGTCATAGGGATGGAAGGTGAGGGCCTGATGGCTGATATTATTCAGGATTACCTCCCAGGAAAGAATGTGACAGAGTTACTTAGATGGAAATGAAGGGATATTCTGAGAGAATTGACCCTTAAAGTAGGAGGAGGTTGGGAAGAAAGGCCCCAAAACGAAGGAGGAAGGACTTAGGAGAAAAAAAGAGAAAGACGAGGAGGGGGCTCGGCATAGGCAAGATTGTGGAGATGTTGGCCATCGGTGATTTAGGCTGAGGCCCTGGGTAACCCTGATAGTATTAATTCTCTGGAGGTGGAATAAGGTAAGTATTTAGCAATAAATAATAAATAATCAAAAAAACTTTAAAACCTTTGGCCCAGCAATTTCACTTGGAAATTATTAAAGACATATGCAAAAATGTGCCTACAGCAGAATACTTTGTAACAATTTAAAGTCACCAAAGAAACAAAAGCCGTCAAAGGATGCTTATTGGCATAAAGTAATGTTTGAGAAAGAGTAAATGAAAAAGGAAGGTTACAAAACTGTATCATAGCATATTCCTTTAAAAAATAAATTCAGATGTACACAACTTAGTTATGTACCAAGCAGGAACGCATATATTTGTACACCAAGAACATGAACAAGAATGTTCATAGAAACATGTTTAATAGTCCAAAATAGGAAACAACTGCCCTGGCCAGGTAGCTCAGTGGGTTAGAGCATTGTCCCGATAGGCCAAGATGTGGGTTCGATCCCCAGTCAGGGTTCTGAGAAGAATCAACCAATGAATGCATAAATAAGTAGAACAACAAATCACTGTTCCTCTTTCTCTCTCTCCCTTATTCTCTCTCAAAATAAAAAAATAACAAAACAAAACAGTAAACAACCCAAATAATGATGTATATTCATACAATGGCATATTCTATAGCAATGAGATGAATAAACTACAACTGCATTCAACGGTGTCAATGATTCTCATTAGCATAATGTTCAAAACACAAAAGATCATGATCCCATTTATATGAAATTCAGCAGGCAAAGTTGATTCGTGCTCTTAGAAGTCAATAGCGGTCACTTTGTTATTTTTAGGCATGTTTTCTTAATTGTGGGAAAATACACATAACATAAAATTTACCATTTTAACCATTTTAAAGTGTACAATTCAGGGGCATTCATTAGAGTCACAGTGTTGTGTAACCGTGACCTCTATCAGTTCCAGAACTTGAACAGTACCCATTGAGCAGTCACTCCCCATTCCTCCCTGCCCCCATGATGTTACTCTTGAAGAAGAGAGAATAATTACGGGGATACGTGGGGGACAGACATAATGAGGGGCTTCTGGATATCAATAGTGTTCTAGTTTATAAAAGTCTGGGTGGGGATTATATGGCTGTGTTCGTGTGAAAATTTACCTAGCTGTACATTGATCATTTATATACCTTTTGGACGTATGTCATATCTAAGTATACATAAATGTGCAGATCAGTTGGTTTGTAATGCCTTTAAAAGAAAATATTCCTTACCATCAGAGGCAAAGGGAGTGTCACACCAAACGTGGCCTGGTCCCTGGTCTGCCTCGGGGCTGATATTTCTATATCTGCCCATCACCCTGCATGGTTTCTGACCTGCCCCCTCTCTCTGGCTGCCTTTCTTCCTGGTGGGGATGGAAGGGGGGGGGGGGTGAGGGAGAGAGAATGTCCCAGCTCTCCTTGGCCACTGGGTGGTTGTGCTGAGAGGACTCACTCTCTGCCAGGCTGGAATTAATCTTCACGTAAAAGCTGGGGAATGGGAAACGATAAGGTCACGGCCAAGGTGAGCAGACTGCCTGGACTGGCCCTAAAGGAGCTTCAGGTAGCAACCAAGGGCTTCAAGAAAGCAAATGTGCCTCTAGTCTGTCAAACCAGAGACAGGCGGGCACTCCAGAAAGAGATGTTCTTTTTTAAAATAGGTTTTTATTTCAGAGAGAGGAAGGGAGAGGGAGATAGAAGCATCAATGATGAGACAGAATCATTGATCAGCTGCCTCCTGAACTCCCCCTACTGGGGATTGAACCCACAACCCGGGCATGTGCCCTGACTGGGAATCAAACTGTGTCCTCTTGATTCATGGGTCGATGCTCAACCACTGAGCCACACCAGCTGGGTCAGAAAGAGATGCTCATAAAGGAAGCCCTCTTCAATCACCCACACCCACCAAGAGAGGAAAGTACTAAGTTCTATCTACATGCAAGCTCCCCGTCCCTCTCTTTCAGGAATGCAAAATTAAGCCACCCTGGTCTTACTGGCTTTCTCATCTTTCAAATCTCAGTTTTTATCTTCATCCCCTCCAGGCACTCAGACATTACTAACCTCCCCCTCCTCTGTGCTTTCCATAGCACCTTGTTTACAGCTCTACTAAGCAGCCACCATCTTGTGTCATAAGTCTTTGTCACCAAACTGTGGCACCAAAGCTGGGACTAGGTCTTTCTGATCACTGCATCGCAACACCTGTGCAGTAGATACCGAACAAACATGGGTCTGATTGTTGAAGGCGGGCCTTCTTCCTGCCTTTGACCCTTTCCCCACGTGATGTGACGGCATACATTCCTTTCCTTCTCTGTAGGCTTTTGTTCTTCAATCCTTTCCTTGGTTCCCAGATTTTCTAAATTCTTCAGATGGTATTTACATGTTCGTGCCTGCACTTGCCTTGGAGCCTGTGGTGCAGGTTATGGCTCACTTCCATGGGCAGTACGGAGCCTGCAGCCATCCCACTTCTCTCCAGTCCTCCTTTTTCGGGTACTTGTCCTGCTCTTCCTTCACAATTCCAGGACCTGAGCTTTTATTTATTTATTTTTCCAGTTTCCAAAGGCTTAATTAGTAAATATGCGTTAGAAAAAGGATAGATCCTATTGCTCCCAAGTCAATGGACTGAAGAGCCAAGGGGACTGATGCTTTGTCCACCTCTTATTCACAGAGCCAGCCAAACGCACAGACGTGTAGTCACCAATTCTTTGGGCTTAAACCACAGGCTGATTTCTCTCTCGGCACTTTTTACTGAACCACTGCAGTGAAACATGTTCCTGCCAACTTGAATGCAAAAGTCTCCGTGAATGGTGCCTGGCTTACAGTCTGCTGGATTGGCCTCCCCAAGCATCACTCTCCCTGTCTTCACCACATCCAGCCCTACCCAGACCACGGTCACCACAGGCCCTGAGTTCGTGTACGTCACCAGCCCAGGGTAGAATGGGTGGTCTTTCAGGTCAAAGCGGTGCTGTTTCAGGAGTTCCTCAGAGGCCCGGTGGACATCCATGGTGACGAGGCGGAACCCCTTCTTCTTGCACTTGATGCTGCTGCCCATCAGGCCGCACTGCACGCCGTCAGGCTTGATGGCGAGGAAGGTGAGCTCCATGCTGGCCATGTTCCGAGAAGCGGGCTGGCCTGGCAGCTGGGCTGCTCTGCGCAGCCAGAGCCCAGGAACTGAGCTTTTAGAGGGGAATGTTCCTCTCCACAGTAAAAGGTGTCAGTCCTGTACCAGCCCTTCCCTTATTTGTTGAGCCCTCACCATATGCCAGGCACTGAGCTGGCTCATGGTCTGGCAGGAGAGGGTCACAGCCTTAGACTGGCTCATGTAGTCATTGGACATCCTCTGGAAACATACAGCAAGTCATCTGATTTAGTCCTCGGCCAGGCATAGCTTCCTTAAGGAACTGACGTTTCTGCCAGATGTTCAAAGGTGAGTACGTGGAGGTTGAGGGGAAATGGGTAACAGAAGAGCCATGTGAACTACATGTGTAAAGGGCTGTGAAGTATAGAGGATGGAAGGGAGAGAATGTGCAAGGATCTTAAAGACATTGCCCATATTTGAAGTGTGGAGCCGGCGGTAGGGGTGCCCATGAGGTTGAAGTAGGCAGAGGTGGAATAAGACAGAGCCTTGATACATGATAAGCCTGCTTTAGTTAGGAGCCTTTTGGTTGAAAGTGACGAAAATCCACCTAAGAAAAAAGGGAAGCCTTTATTGGCTCAGAAGCTAAAAGTTCAGGGCTTTCAAGATCAAAGATGGCATTGAATTTTGACACCTCTCTCTGTCTCATCTGTGCTTTCCTTTGTGATAGCTTCGTTCTAGGACTGGCCTCTGTGAAATGGTCTTCTGATCCTCCTCCTCACACAGAAGCCGAAGACTGGAGTGGAAGGGGAGGGGGGGTGAAAGGCTAACCGATGAAAGCCACTAATCTTCCTTCCACTCTTCAAGACCTTTAAGGTTACCTTCTCTTCAGGCCACGGCCAGGGGTCCTCACCTTAGACTTCTTGGCCTTTTAGGGAATTTATGGAGGGAGGTAGAGAATGGGACATGGAGGGACCCTGTTCTCAGACTCCAAAGCTTTCGTTTTCTTAAGGTTAGCAAACCCACAGTCCCCTGTCTCTTTTCCGTAGGGCATTTTCTCTGCTGCATCCTCAGCTGCACCGGGAGGCAGGATCCTCTGGGTTTGATAAGAGAAAAAAGGAGAGCGGGGACCCAGAACCTCCTCCCGACTTCCGCCCCCTCATTCTGGCCTTGCGATCCTCTGCACTAAGCGGGTCCTGACCTATTTGCCAGACTCGCTGTTTCTCCCTCCTTTTCTCGAACCACCCCCGGGTCCTGCCCCAGCTTCTGGGTTTCACAACTCCTCCACCCTCGGGGAGCCGCCCTTCTTTTGCTTGACACCCCCCCTAACTAGCCAGGACCAGCAAAAGAAGAGCCCATCCCGAGACCCCTTTTTTACTGGGTTCCGGCGCTTCCGCCTCCGGGGCGAAGACTCCTCCCCCTCCCGTCCCAATTGTGTTCCCTGGAAGAGCAGCCGGAAAAGCCGCCGCCGCCAGGAGCTGGTACCTTCTCGCAGCCCCGTGCACGCCCCAGACTTGCCGCGGCATCCTGGGCCCCCGCTCCCAGCCGGGGCGGGCGGCGCGGGCTCCGGCGAGACTTCAGCACCACGGACAGCACCCCAGCCGCGGCCCTCCCGCCCTCGGCGCGCTCCCGCGGGTCTAGGTGAGGCGGCGAGCGATGCCCACAGCATGGCCTGGTGCTCCGAGCCCATGGCGCTGCTCCTCGCTTTCGGCCTCCTCTGGCTGTGCTCAGGTAACCACAGGTCACTGGGCTCTGTCTCACCCCGGTCAGGCTCAGAGGTGGAAGGAAGGGATTCCTGGAGATGGGGGTGTCTGCTGGGAGTTAGGGGAGAGACCTTTGGGCCTGCAGGGAGGCCCTGGGGCACTGCCCTGGGAGGAGGACATACCCTAAGGAGTAAGGAAGAGGTAGAAACCTGGGCAGTGGTGCTGGGAAGGGTGTGGACACAAAGAAGGAGGGAGGGAATCTCCCCTGGCTTTCTAGGCCAGCAGGAGAGCAGTCTCTGCAGCTGAGACGCTGTGTGAAGCTTTCTATCAAGAAATCTACCTGGTTCCGCACCCTCCTTTGTCTCTCCATCATTCCCTGTCCACCACATTGGGGTCCTGATTCTGGTCGCTCCACAGGGGCAAGACAGGAGGGGGGGAGAGGTGACTCCAACTCTCTCCTAGGGCAGGACAGAAGGCTTGGAGGGCATAAGCTCTGCCAGGCTGGGGCCAGGGAGGAGCACCCTGAGGGGATGGAGTGTGTTTGTGCAGAGCTACAGAAAGTGATAGAGTGTATGAAGGGCAGGTACAAAGGAAATGTACAACCTAATGAGACTTCCACACGTGGACACATAACGTGACTTGCACGCATAGATGAGCACTGACTGAGGGAAAGGGTGTGTGGTGGGACATGAGTAACTGTTCCTTTAGACCACCCTCCAAAACCACCCCGGAATTGTAGGTATCTTGTAGGACAGCAGTTCTCAACCTGTGGGTCTCGACCCCTTTGGGGGTCGAACGACCCTTTCACAGGGGTCGCCTAAGACCATCGGAAAACATATAATTACATATTGTTTTTTTGATTAATCACTATGCTTTAATTATGTTCAGTTAGTAACAATGAAAATACATCCTGCATATCAGATATTTACATGATGATTCATAACAGTAGCAAAATTACAGTTATGAAGTAGCAACGAAAATAATTTTATGGTTGGGGGGTCACCACAATGTGAGGAACTGTATTAAAGGGTCGTGGCATTAGGAAGGTTGAGAACCACTGTTCTAGGAGAAGCCATGGAAACATGGGTTTCTCTTGAAACCACCCTCTGAGACCTTGCAGGAGAGCAGGTCTCCACTGATCCTTGCAGAATGGTTTCTGAGTCTGGAGGACTCTGTGTTGGGCTGTCTGGGTAACTTGGTCAGTGACCCCAGGGAGGAATTTCTCTCTGAGGGGCCTTTATGGGGAAACCTAAGCATTTGGATGATACCTTAGGGATGGAGCACTGGGGAAGCTGCGGCCGCCTGTCTGGGCCTGGGTTGCCCCATTTGCCTAGGGCGAGTGGGGTCCTGGATGGGCCTTTCTTGCCTCCTTACTTCCTGCCCCTCAACCTATTGCCCAGGAGTCCGGGGTACAGACACAGAGGAGCGGCTGGTGGAGCATCTCTTGGATCCCTCCCGCTACAACAAGCTTATCCGCCCAGCTACCAATGGCTCTGAGCTGGTGACAGTACAGCTCATGGTATCACTGGCCCAGCTCATCAGTGTGGTGAGTGTGTGTGTGTGTGGGGTCCCAAACCCTCTGCTCAGCTGCTGAAGTCAACACTCCAGAATGTGGTGGTGTTTGTGCTTCCTCCTCTGGAGTTCCCGAGGCTGGGGAGGTGTGGGAGGAGCCGTGGTGTGTGTGGTGGGCCCCACGGCTGGAGGGCCTTCTCAAGGGCCTCTCTTCTTTCCTGCAGCATGAGCGGGAGCAGATCATGACCACCAATGTCTGGCTGACGCAGGTGAGTGCTCTTCCCACCCCTGGTCTTCTCTTCCCTCCTTTTCCCTTCCGTGTCATGTGTCTTTCCCTCCTTACATCTCCCGAAAAGAGGCAGAACGGTACAGACTTTGGAGTCTTAATTAACTGGATTTGCATCTTGCTTCTCCCACTCACCAGCTCTGTGACTTGAACATGTTAAACTCTGCAAGATTCATCTTCTCAGCTGTAAAATGTGGATTCTAATATCGTGGATTAGCTGTTAAAATTAAATGAGAAAGTATTTTATGATTCACATTTGCTGGGCAGAGAAGTCACTGTGGGAAGGTGATGGCTTGAAAAGCTTCCTCAAGCCAGATGGGCCCTCTCTTGTCCCTGTTCTTCACCTTGAGCCCTTCCCAGGGCAGAGGTTGATGCTGCCTCCCTCTCTCCCTTTCTCAGGAATGGGAGGATTACCGCCTTACTTGGAAGCCTGAGGAGTTCGACAACATGAAGAAAGTTCGACTCCCTTCCAAGCACATTTGGCTCCCAGATGTGGTCCTTTACAACAAGTAGGTGACCCTGGAGTAACGGGGAGGCTGGGGGGACCATGGCAGTGCTCAGGGGAGGAAGGGGTCTTGGGGAAAGTAAATCAGCTCCTGCTGGGTACAGAGAAGATGTTTTTCTTTGGCACAGAGTCAGTCACTAACTACCCAGATAGACAGACCCAGACCAGAGATGTATATGGACGGCCAAGGTGATTGGCCCATGGTCAGCCCCCTCTCAGTCAGGAGTCCCAGTGTTTGGAGCTGCAGTGGGATAGAAATAAGGATTGACAGCCCTCAGTGCCTAAACTGATTCACAGTTCAATTCCTGGTCAGGTCACATGCCTGGGTTGTGGGCTCCATCCCCAGTGGGGGGTATGTAGGAGGCAGCCAATCCGTGTTTGTCTCTCATCATTGATGTTTCTGTCTCTCCCTCTTCCTTCCTCTCTGAAATCAATAAAAAATATATATTTTAAAAAAAGAATAGACTTTTCCTGGAGGCTTAGGCAAGATCAGAGAACATGGAGGTCTCAGTTTCTCCTCCAGGTTCCATACCCTCTCCTGAAATAATAAATAATCCCTCTTACCCCCAAGATCCAAAACCACCGGTGGGACCATCTCTTGCTCCCACCTGCCTCTGTCCCCCTCCATTGCTCGGGGAGCCGCATTCTGGCCTCCCTGGCTCCCCCAACTCCTCCATCCGCATGTGAAGCAAACAGCTTAACACAATGTATGACAAGCAGCAGACGTGTCCCTCACCCCCTTCCTCCAGTTCTTCATCTCTGAGGGGCCTCACAGCCTTCTCCCCACAACCCCACCCAGACACCATTCTTGCTCCATTCCTGCTCTAGCACCTGATACTCCGGACTGGGTTTCCGCTCCTCACAGTGAGGGCTGGGGTGATGGGGGGGGGTGGGGTGGGGTGGAGGAGCGCTGAGGCCAGCGCTGACTTCCTCTCACCCCCTGGCAGTGCGGACGGCATGTATGAGGTGTCCTTCTATTCCAATGCCGTGGTCTCCTACGATGGCAGCATCTTCTGGCTGCCGCCCGCCATCTACAAGAGTGCCTGCAAGATCGAAGTGAAGCACTTCCCGTTCGACCAGCAGAACTGCACCATGAAGTTCCGCTCCTGGACCTACGACCGCACGGAGATAGACCTGGTGCTCAAGAGCGACGTGGCCAGCCTGGACGACTTCACCCCCAGCGGCGAGTGGGACATCGTGGCGCTGCCCGGCCGGCGCAACGAGAACCCCGACGACTCGACTTACGTGGACATCACCTACGACTTCATCATCCGCCGCAAGCCGCTCTTCTACACCATCAACCTCATCATCCCCTGCGTGCTCATCACCTCGCTGGCTATCCTCGTCTTCTACCTGCCGTCCGACTGCGGCGAGAAGATGACCCTGTGCATCTCCGTGCTGCTGGCGCTCACCGTCTTCCTGCTGCTCATCTCCAAGATTGTGCCGCCCACCTCCCTGGACGTGCCCCTGGTCGGCAAGTACCTCATGTTCACCATGGTGCTCGTCACCTTCTCCATCGTCACCAGCGTGTGCGTGCTCAACGTGCACCACCGCTCGCCCACCACGCACACCATGGCGCCCTGGGTCAAGGCCCTGTTCCTGGAGAAGCTGCCCCCGCTGCTCTTCATGCAGCAGCCGCGCCACCACTGCGCCCGCCAGCGCCTGCGCCAGAGGCGGCGCCAGCGGGAGCGAGAGGGCGCGGGAGCCCGCTTTTTCCGCGAAGCCCCCGGGGCCGACTCCTGCACGTGCTTCGTCAACCACGCGTCCGTCCAGGGCGTGGCCGGGGCCTTCGGGGCGGAGCCCGCGCCGGTCCCCGGGCGCTTGCGGGGCCCCTGCGGCTGTGGCCTCCGGGAGGCGGTGGACGGCGTGCGCTTCATCGCGGACCACATGCGCAGCGAGGACGAGGATCAGAGCGTGAGTGCGCGGGACTCGGGTGGGTGCGGCGGCGTCGGGAAAGCAGTCGTGGGGTGGATAGACCCGCAAAGCTGGTCGGGCGGGATGCGGGAACGTGAGGCAGCTGGGGGCTGGGGGCTGGGGTGCTGGCCAGGGTTTTGGATTGGCTTCCGGGAGGAGGCGCCGCCCGAGCTGGTGTCCTGCGGGCTGACCTTGCGCTTCCTGGGGACCAGCGCCCCCTGCGGGCATCGCTAGTGGCGGAGGGCGGCCGGGAAGGGAGGAGGCCCTTCTGGGTTTGCAGCTGGCCTGTCCTCGCCGCTTGCATTCCCGAGCCCAAGTTGCTAATCTTCAGCTCTTAGCACAGACTGAGACTGAGTTCTTCGGTGCCCCACGGGAGCAGGGAAGGCAAAATTAAAGGCAGTGGGAGGGGTGTGGGGAGCGGGGAGGGGTGGGTGTTAAGAGGATCCAAGGGCCTGCTGGTGCAGGAGACAGTCCCAAATCAATTTACCGTTTCTGCTCTTCTGGGTCCAGGGGAATGGCCTCGTGAAATATGGATGGAAGTAGGAGGGGTGGGGCCAGAGCTTCTGAGACTCGCCCCCGGCTTTCTGCACAGCTGGCAGCTCCTCAGAAAGGGGACTCCCATGGTTTCCGAATCTGAGAGCCGAGCGTGAAGAGTTGACATGCCCCTACTTTGAGTGCCCCCGCGCGTGCGTGCGCGCGCAGCCTTTGGGTACCTGGCTAGTTCCAGGCAGCTGCTCAGCTGTTGCCATGGTGACCAGTGAGGTTTCTGCTGGGTCGCTGCCATTCCAGTTTGAGGGTGAGGAAGGGGGAGCTCCTGCACCACTGTTTGGGGGGCGGGGGAGGAGGACGTCAGAGCCTGGCGTCTGAGCAGGTCCCGGTGGCAGAAGAGGTGTGGCCCCGCCTGGAGGTGACGGGTGGAAGCCTCGCAGCCAGCAGAGGCCAAGTAGGGGCTGCACGGTGGGGGTGGGGGTGCGGGAATCCAGCCAGCTTCTCACAGCCCCGCCCCTGCTGCCGCCCGTGTCTGTCCTGTGCGTTTGCCCGGCAGGGCGCCGGGGATGCAGTGACCCACTTGGCTGCCCCACAGGCATCTCAAACTCGACCTGTCCCAAACGGAGTGCTTGCTCTACATCCCACCCACTCCTCTTCTCATCTCCTCTTTTAGTAAATGGCACCACCTTCCACCTGATGGGTCAGACTAAAAACCTGGAGTGACTCTCTACTTCTGGAGTCATTCTTTTTAAAAATATATTTTTATCGATTCTTTTTTAGAGAGAGAGGAAGGGAGAGGGAGAGAGAGAAACATCCATGTGAGAACATGGATCAGCTGCCTCACGCCTGCTGCCTTGGGGGATCGAGCTCGCAAGCTGGGCACGTAGCCTGACGCGGATCCAACTGACAACCTCACAGCCACAGGATGACGCCCAACCAACTGAGCCACACCGGTGTTTGTTTTTCCTTGTTAATCCTCACCTGAGGCTATTTTTTTAAAATACTTGTGTTGATTTCAGAGAGGAAGGGAAAGAGAGAGAGAGAGAGAGAGAGAGAGAGAAACATCAATGATGAGAGAGAATCATTGATCGGCTGCCTCCTGCACACACCTCACTGGGATCTGAGCCCACAACCTGGGCACGTACCCTGATCAGGAAATTGAACCCTGACCTCCTGGTTCATAGGTCAATCCTCAACCTCTGAGCCACACCGGCCATACTCACCTGAGGATATTTGTTCCTTGCTTTTCAGAGAGAGTGGGAGAGAGGGAGAGAGAGGGAAACACTGATGTGAGAGAGACACATTAATTGGTTGCCTCCCTGCATGCACCCCCATAGGGGGCAGGGAATGAATCTACAACCCAGGCGCATGCCCTTGACCGGAATTGAACCTGAGACCCTTTGGTGCACAGGATGATGCTCCAACCACTGAGCATGCTGGCCAAGGCTGCTTTTTGTTTTTGTTAACCTCACCTGAGGATTTGTTTTCATTGGTTTCAGAGAGAAAGGAAGGGGGAGAGAGAGAGAGAGAGAGAGAGAGAGAGGAAACATTGATGTGAGAAACATGGATCAGTTGCCTTGAGTACGTGCCCCAACTGGGGATTGAGCCCAAAACCTAGGTATGTGCCCTAGGAAATCGAACCCGCAATCTTTTGGTGCATGGGATGATGCTCCAACCAACTAAGCTACCTGGCCAGGCTGTAATTCTTTTATTTTTACTTATTTTGTGTCCATCTCTCTCAGTAGACGGTAACCCACAGGATGTGTTTGTCTTGCGCTCATTATATCCCCAGTGCCAGCATGGTGCCAGGTACACAGCAGGCACACCTGTGACATGAATGAGTCATTATTCAGCTGCTGACTAAATGAAGTGCACAGGTGCCTCCTTCCCAACCCCCAGCTAGCTGGGCTGCAGATGAACATGTGTGCTAAGACCTGGACTCAGGCTGGCGTGGAGCAGCTCCGAGGGGAGCCAGAGCTTCCCCTGAAACCCACAGAGGCCATTGTCTTTTTGATTCATTTGTTCACATCTGGGACTTAGTCCTCACCGCCCCGGGCCTGCTTGCTCAAGATGACACTGTTGGATGGGGCTCCCCGTGCACTCATGCAAGGAGCAGAGGGAGCCATTCATTGACTAATTCAACACCCATTTACTGGTACTCTGTGTTCCATGTGCTGGAATTACAAAGATGAATTTGACGGGCCCTTGTGGTTTAGGAGCTGAAGGAAGAGGTATGGGGCGGGGGGGCGGGGCAGGGCAGAGGGAGGGGGTGCAGATATGCAGATTGGAATGGTAACACAGTGCAGTATAAATACTGTGCTAGAAATGTGTACACAGTGTTAAAGGAACCCAGAAGGGACAAAGGTTCAATCTTATCAGGGGCATCAGGAAAGCTTTCATAGAAGAGGTGGTGGAGTTTGGGCTTTGAAGGATGTATAGGAGTTCACCAGGTATAGACAGAGAGGACAGAAATTCTAGACAGAAAAGAAACCCAAAGGCATGGAGAACTGAGAGCCCATGTGGGGTTTGGTAAATCTGAGTTAGAGCACGGAAGAGGATGGGGGTAAGCTCTGACTGTCATGGGTGGGTCTTGATTCCAGATTCGGGAGTTTGGATAGGTCCTGAAGGCAGGGGGGCCACGGCTGGGGGCTTTGGAAAGGTCACTCTGGGATCTTGAAGGAGAGGCGTGGGGTGTGTGTGTGTGTGTGTGTGTGTGTGTGTGTGTGTGTGTGTAAGCTGGGACCCGCTCCTATCTCGCATCATGTGACTGATACCCTTGGGCATCGTTTGTCCCCGTCCAGGTGAGCGAGGACTGGAAGTACGTCGCCATGGTGATCGACCGCCTGTTCCTTTGGATCTTTGTCTTTGTCTGTGTCTTTGGCACCGTCGGGATGTTCCTACAGCCTCTCTTCCAGAACCACACCACCGCCGCCTTCCTCCACGCAGACCCCTCGGCTCCCAGCTCCAAGTGAGCCTCCCTCACTCAGCGCCACCCCGCTGCCCTCTGCTGTACAGTCGTTTTGGGTGGAAGAGGATGAGCTACCAGGAAGAGGGGCGCTGCCCACAAAGATCTGTCCTTCCACGTCACCTGGAGCCCCTCCCCCCACCCACAGCCAGCTCCCCCTGGCAGCTGGGCCAGCCGCTCTCCTCCTCCTGCACCAATAGTGTTGCTGGTTGAGGATGAGGCCGAGAAAAGGAGGGTGGAGATATCGGCGACTTCCAGCCTGAGGAAAGTGTGAAGGGGAAGGGGCCGAGTAAGGGCCAGAATCTTCCACTGCCTTCTAGTCACCGGAAAGAGTGAGAGGGACAGGGGCTCCAGCTCTGCTGGGCCGGCCCAACACAATGGCAGCTCAGAAGGGAGGAGCAAGAGGAGAGAGGCCTGGGTGTGACCGGATGCTTGCCTCAGCCCCAGTGAACAGCAGCTGGGCGGGTGGGCCTCACAAGGGGCACAGGTTCCTGTCCAGAGGGTTCGTCTGCTGCTGTGGTCAGACGCCTGGAGGGAGCTTCCAGCCCGGTCCCACCGCCCCAGCTCCCCTCGTCCCGGTGAGGAATTCTCTGCAACCCCTGGACTTTCCTTCCTTTCTTGCTCGGCCAGGGTGTGAAGGGCAAGGCTGGGTATTGGGAGCCTCTGAGTTTTGAGTCTTTGCATGACCTGCTTGGAGCCCGAGGTCCGAGGACACACACTTTGGGGAAGGGCAAGTTCACAGGCTGTTTTTTCCCCCAGTTGAACTGACTGGTTGTTTGAAGTAAATGAAGGATGTTAGCTGTAAGCAGAGCCAGCCTTTTTATTTTTTTTAAATATGTTTTTTTATTGATTTTAGAGAGAAGGGAGAGGGACAGAGAGATAGAAACATCGATGAGAGAGAAACTTCCATCGGCTGCATACCCTACACTGGGGATCCATCCTGCACCCTGGGCCTGTGCCCTGACTGGGAATCGAACCATGACCACGCAGTTCATAGGTCACCTCTCAACCACTGGGCCACACTGGCTGGTTCAGACCCAGTCTTTTTGTGTCAGCAGAGCTGGCTGCCAGGAGAAAGCGGGCTGTGGAGGCCAGCGGGCAGGGCGGGAGTGGCCGCATCTGCACTGCTCCTGCTCCGCCCTCCTCCTCAGGGCTGTTCTTCCTGCTCTCGCCCCTGCTCTCACCCCGCCCACCCAGACCTGAGCAGGATTGCGGTGGGACAGGACTGCTGCTGCCAGTAGCTCCCCAGAAGGCAGCCCATCCTGTGAGTCTGTGGAGGCTATGTTCTGACACTGCTCCCAGGGGACAGCCGGAGGCCACCTGGCCTGTTAGCACAGGAAACAGACCTCTTATGGGAGTTCTGTCCCCATCCCTGCCACGTGACTGGCTCTGATTTATGGCCACAGCCTGTGCTCCGTGCTGGGCCAGCAGGTGGCAGGTCACAGAGGGGTCAGTCTGCCAAGTGCACTGAGGGGTCTGGCCCCCACACACCATGCTGTTCTTGAGCCCAGCTGGACTCCTGTGCCCCCAGGCACAGCACAGGTTGGGGTGCCAGTGGGTGAGAGGAGACGCACGGCATGTGCAGAGCGCTGGACCGGGGTCCCATTCTGGATTCTAGTCCCAGCTCTGCCACTGAACCGTCTTGAGCAATCTCTGCCTTGTTGGGTCTCTGCTCCCTCATCTATGAAATGGGGACAGTGAGGATGAAGTGATGCTTGTGAAAAAGCCAGTGCTCTCGTGGGCACAGAGTGGGTGATTTATTACTGTGGAGTCAGAGCTGCTGGGAATGGGGTTGCCTGTCATGTCAGTCTCCCCCTAGACCCTTGCTTACCCTCTCTCTCTCTTTCTTTTTAGTTTTTATGTACTTTTTATTTTATTTTTAAAAAATCTTTATTGTTGAGAGTATTACAGGTGTCCCCCTGTCCCCCACCCCACTGCTCCCCTCTACCCAGGTCCTGCCCCACCCCAGGCCTTCACCACCCTATTGTCTGTGTCCATAGGTAAGATCTTCGGTTACTCTCTTCCTGCCCCCACCCCAGTCTCCCCTGAGATTCGTCGGTCGGTTCCATGCTTCCATGACTCTGAGTCTGTTTTATTCACCAGTTTATTTTGTTCATTAGATATCCTCTTCGTTTATTTTGATTTTTAGATTCGATTGTTGATAGATATGTATTTGTTGCCATTTTATTGTTCATGTTTTTTATCTTTTCTTCTTCTTAAATAATACCCTCCAACATCCTATATAAGAAAAGGCTGATATACAAATTGTCCCCCTGACTGGGAGTTCGACTGGGAGTTTGACCAGGGGGGTGCCGGCGGGCCAACCGCCCACAGCCCCTCCCCTCTACTGTCCTGTCCCTCCCCCCCCATCGGGGGACCCCACCTGTGCACGAATTATAACCTTATAACCATGGTTTTGAACTCTATCCAGTAGTTTGCTTGCTTCCATGTCTTTCATTTGTGATATGTTTGTCTCTGCATTTGGCTGCTTCCCTGTGTTTGTTTCTATGTATTGGGCAGAGCTGCTATGTCTCCTGGAGTTGGTAGAGTGGCCTTCTGTAGTAGGTGCTTTAGGGCCCCGTGGCTCAGCCTCCCCAGTCACCTGAGTGGGCACTCTAGGTGCACCCCTGTGTGGGCTGTCTGCACGGTCTTGTAGTTGAGCCTTGATTGCTGTTGGCGTCTCTGGGAGGAGTTGACCTCCAGGCCAATTGGCTGTGAGGACCAGCTGTGACTACAGTGGGAGAGCTGCTGTGCTAGAGCCGAGTCTTGAGCCTTTTATTGATAGGTTTGGGGCAGCTGTCACCAGCTGCAGCTTGTCTGAAGCCTGAGGCAGGACAGGCTACTCATATGGAAAAGCTGCCTCAAACAGCTTGGGGTGGGCCTACAAATTGGATGGGGCGGGGTCTCAGGGAATCATTAGGGCGGAGCAAACAGCGTGCTCCAGGCTGATGGAGACTCAAATGCCTGCCAGTCAGCCCTGCAACAGGGGCGGTCCCAGCACAGGAACAAGGACCCTTGCGAGCACCCCTCTCTGGGAGAAAGCCACCCCGAGTTCCTGCCCTGATGCCAGACAACCCAGTTCCTCCCGTATGTGTCTGGGTCCCCAGCGCTGGAGCTCGGAAGAAGTGGACCAAGTAAGTTTGTGCGCCACCGGCTCTTCACACCTGGGGTTCCAGCAGACTCAGCGTCACTTAGCCCCAACCCCCGATGGTTTTTACAGCCTGTAGTTGCGTGGACTTCTCCCCCCAGCTCTGGAGCCCTGGGCTGGGTTTTGGTGTGGGGCTGGGACCCCCTGCTCCTCACGGGCCGCCTCGGCAGAGACAGTCTCCCTCCGGATTAAAAATCCGCACACACGGGTGTGAGACCAGCCACTCCTCACCCCACCCCTCCGACCAGCCTCTGTGCTTTCTTCGTTACTTTTCTGGTTGTGATGAAAAGCAGGCCTCTGTTCAGCCAGCCTTCGCGGCGGCCCCGTGTTGTAGTTGTGACTTTGACGTGGCCGTGGGAGGCGGCGAGTGCAGGCGGCTATCGGTAGGCTCGGGGCGCGCCGTCACCAGCTGCAGCTTGTTTGAGGATTTCAGCGAAGCCTGAAGCCTGAGCCGGGACATCTGGGTTCTCCTCTACCCCGTCTCTTTCTCGAACAAACCACGTCCCCCCAAACAGGGCCTGTGTCTGGGGGAAGGGGGAGCTGGAGGGAAGGCTCTGAGAGTCTAGCGGGTGGGTCTCCCACTGGAGCAGCTTCAGAACTGGCCTTGGCCCTGACCTCCCGCTGGGCCAGCGCCTCCTGATGCAGGGTGTGCTCAGGGCTCCCCGCTGCCCGAGGCCTTACTGGTGGTGTGTGCGAGGGGTCCCCAGTGCTCCCACCCGCCTGCCAGGGTAGTGTCCTGGCTCCATGGAAACGCACTTCTTCTAGAACAGCACATGGAGAGCTGCCAGTTTTATGCCCGGCCTCACCTCAAACTCGTAGCCCTCGGGAAGCATCTGGGACCTGTAACAGCAACTGGAAAAGAACTCCGTCTGAAGGGTTGGTGTCTCCCTCTGAAGGGAAGGGTGCTGGCCTGGGGCCCGCCCTGCTGGCTCTCCCAGGCTCCTGGCCCCTTGGCGGCTGGTGTTGGCTGTACTCGCTTCAGTCCTTCCCCCAGTGGCTGTCATCCAGGTAAACCAGCTGACGGTGCCCGAGGGGCTTAGAGAGCAGCCCCTCCGAATCCTCTCCAGGGGCATGGGAAACCGAGGCCTGGAGGCCTGGAGAGTCTTTGCTGCCCGACCTTGTACAAGCACCTGACTCCGCATTTGCTCAGCCTCATCTGTAACACGGGGGTGAGAGAGTGGGCTGGGGGCTGTAGCAGGGAAGAGAGGGATCGACGAACACGAAGGGGCTAACCAGGCAGGGTCCCTGGGCAGTGCCATTCCCTCCATCTCTGGCTTCAGGCCTCTGGGACCATCCCAGTGGAGAGGGGAGGAGAGGGGAAGGGAAGGGAGGGGAGGGAGGGGAGGGGAGGAGAGAGGAGGACGCCACAGGTGTTATGTATCAGCGCAGGGTCTGAACCCTCAGGGCACGGGAAGCTTTCGAGAACCAGGTTCATCCATCCTTAGGTTCTCTGTCCTCATCCCTTGGTGTTGTCTGGGCAGCACCTTGCCCCTTCCTGGGTGGGGCTGTTTCTAGAGAGAATCAGGGCAAGGACCGGAGGCCCAGGTCTGAAGAGGGAGGGAGAGACACCGATTGCAACCTGAGTGAGGTGGCCTGGGAGGCGGGCAGTGAGGGAACGAGTTGGGATGGTCTCCATCAGAAAAGGCGAGACCACAGGCGGCCCGATAGCCATTTTTGTCTGAAAAGAGCGCCTGTACAGACTCTGCTTTTGACAGTTGGCACTGCAGCAGGGGGAAGGCAGCTTCCTGGCCGCGGGGGAGCTAATGCTGGAACAGCTGGTACCAAGTTATTGAAAATGTAAAAGCAAACAAGACACGGGCAGCCCCCAGCTGGCATTTGCTGCAGAGCAAGGCTGTCTGCGGAGGAACGGCTGTGTCCCTCCGAGGAACCGGGGGTGCCCTAGGGGTTTGGGGAGCCTTGACCCCGTTCGGTCTCCTCCCAACTGCAGTATTAACTACTGTTTACCACGGGCCTGCTGTGTGCCTCGTGCTTCCGTTGCACCGTCTTTATTCGTCACGACAACCCTGCAGGGAAGGGGCCTGTGGACAGAAAACAGGGCTCAGAGACCAAGCGACAGCCGCTGAGCCGGGCTGGGCCCGAAACCTGACTCGCGGCCCCAGAGCCCGCGCTCTCCCGCGGCCGAGACGGGTGGAAGGGAAGGGAGGGGCTCCAGGGTCTTTTCTGAATTCATTCCCCAGCCAGGGTGGCCCGGGTCCAGTTGTCACCCTCTGCTTCTAGGCCGTTGGGCTGGTGTCACAGCCTCCCACCCACCCACCCAGACTAGACAGAGGGCAAGCAGTCACCCGTTTTTGTGTGTGTGTGTGTGTGTGTTTTTAAATAATGTAAATACAGATTATTTGTCCCCACACCAAGAAGAAAAGCAGCCTTCTGACAAGTGGAGGCCATTAAGATTCTTAAGCAGCTGCCTGCCTTCAGAGGGCGGGTCTGTGGACCTAACACTCGAGCTTTTTCCATGGGGCTCCCCCTCCTGCTTTTCTAACTCCTCACGATGGACAAGCCGGTGTTGCGGGCAGTTTGTGTGACTCTTGTTCCTCCAGGCACTTTCCCATGAAGCATCGGACATTGTGTCCTTGTTGGCAGAAGCCGCGGCCTTCAGGCCTAGCAGGAGCTCGGTTCCCTGGTTTTCCAGTTCCAGGGCAGACGCTCGGGCCTGTGTGCCGGTTCCCCAGTTGTCTCTCAGGCCTCACTCGCCGGAAGGCAGGTTTAACTCTCGCGTCCTCTGAGAGATCGTGGGAATGGCTTTCCACGTTCCCTCTTCACCTCAGCTTGGTTTTCAGTGCATGTGGCAGCACGAGGTCCTTCTGGGCCCCCCAGGCAGTAACAGGCCACAGGTAGACGGGCATCGCCGACGTGCAGCTCACTGATGCCGCGTAGTGAATGGCAGCCCTGCTCTCCCCGAGGGGGTGCTGGGCTGCCATCGCAGCTCCAGAGAACACCGGGCATGAACAGTGCTCAGCAGTGAATTTTAATATTCATCCCGACAGGTCCAAGAGGGTGTGTGACAGTCACATGGTCCCTCGGGCTGTAGGTCTGGGATACCTCACGGATCTGCCCTTGGCGCCCCTCCCCAACCTGCCTTGCTTGGACTCCCTTGTCTGTGCTCCTGGAATATTTGCACTGGTCTAGCCCACTCCAGGCCAGACTTATTAGGAACTCAAAATTCTTTTTTTTTTTTTTTTTACTTAAAAAAACTTTATTGTTGAAAGTATTACATATATCCCTCTTCCCCCTCCTCCCCACCCACTTCCCCACTGACCTCCTCCAGCCACCCCCCTACTCCTGCCCAGGCCTTTTCCACCCTATTGTCCGTGACCATAGATGATATATATATATATATATACACACACACACACACGTACACACACACACACACACACACAAGTACACACAAGTTCTTTGTTTGATCACTTCCCACCCACCTACCCTTCCCTCTGAGATTCTACACTCTGTTCCATGCTTCCATGTCTCTGGATCCACTCCGTTCATCAGTTTATTAATTAGATTCCACATATGAGTGAGATCATGTGATACTTGTCTTTCTCTGACTGACTTATTTCACTTAGCCTGATACTCTCCAGGTCCCGCCATGCTGTCTCAAAGGGTAAGAGAGCCTTCATTTTAACTGCTGCATGGTATTCCTTGGTATAAATGTACTATAGCTTTTTTATCCACTCATCTACTGATGGGCACTTGGGCTGTTTCCAGATCTTAGCTATTGTAAATTGTGCTGCATGAACATAGGGGTGCATACATTCTTTCTTATTGGCGTTTCGGGTTTCTTAGGATATAGTCCTAGAAGTGGGATCACTGGGCCAATTGGAAGTTCCATATTTAATTTTTTGAGGAAGCTCCATACTGTTTTCCATAATGGCTGCACCAGTCTGCATTTCCGTCAGCAGTGTACTAGGGACCCTTTTCTCCACATCCTCGCAGTCATTTGTTGATGGTAGCCACTCTGACAGGTGTGAAGTGACACCTCATTGTCGTTTTAATTTGCATCTCTCTGATGATCAGTGGCTTTGAGCGTTTTTCTCATATGTCTCTTGGCCATCTGTATGTCCACTTTGGAGAAGTGTCTATTTAGGTCCTTTGCCCATTTTTTAATTGGATTGTCTGTCTTCCTTTTGTTAAGTTGTATGAGTTCCTTATCTAGTTTGGAGATTAACCCTCTATCAGATGTGTCACTGACAAGTATGTGCTCCCAGGCAGTGGCTCCTTTTTTGTTTTGTTGGTTTCTTTTGCTGTGAAGAAGCATATCCTTTTTTTTTTTAAATTTTTAATTTTTATTTTATTGCTTAGTCTTACAAAGGGTATTACATGTGTCCCTTTTTTCCCGCCGCCCTTGACAATCCCCTCGCCTCCCCTACCCCCCCCCCCCCGTGTCTTATGTCCTTTGGTTATGCTTATATGCATGCATACAAGTCCTTTGGTTGATCCTTATCCTTTTGATGTAGTCCCATTTGTTTATTTTCTCCTTAGTTTTCTGCCCTGGGAGCTGTATCTGTAAACCTATTCCCATGAGAGATGTCTGAGATTTTGCTATGATTTCTTCTAGGATTTTTATGGTTTCCTGACTTAAATATTTAAGTCTTTTATCCATTTTGAGTTTATTCTTGTGTATGGTGTAAGTTGGTGGTCTAGTTTCATTTTTTTGCATGGATCTAATTTTTCCAACACCATTGATTGAAGAGACTATTTTGTCTCCATTGTATGTTATTGCCTCCTTTGTCAAATATTGAGCATAATGGTTTGGGTCTCTGTTCTGTTCCATTGGTCTATATGCCTGTTCTTGTGCCAGTAGCAGGCTGTTTTGATTATGGTGACTTTGTAGTATAACTTGATATCTTGTATTGTGATTCCTCCAACTTTGTTCTTCTTTCTCAAGATTGCTGCAGCTGTTTGGGATCCTTTTTGGTTTCATATAAATTTTTGGAGTATTTGCTCTAGAGCTGTGAAATTTGCTGTTGGTATTTTAATAGGGATTGCATTGAATCTGTAGATTGCCTGGGGTAGTATGGACACTTTAATGATGCTAATTCTACCAATCTATAAACATGGTATAATCTTCCATGTGTTTCTACCTTCCTCTATCTCTGTTTTCAATGTCCTGTAGTTTTCTGAGTACAAGTCTTTTACCTCCTTGGTTAATTTTATTCCTAAGTATCTTATTTTTGTTGCAATGGTAAATGGGATTGTTTATTTTTCTTTCTGAGAATTCATTATTGGTGTATAAAAAAGCCATTGATTTTTGGGTGTTGATTTTGTAGCCTGCTGCATTGCCAAATTCATTTATTAAATCTAGTAGTTTCTTGGTGGAGTCTTTAGGGTTTTCTATGGACAATATCATTTCATTTGCGAATAATGAGAGTTTTACCTTCTCCGTTCCAATTTGGGTGCCTTTTACTTCTTCTTGTCTGGTTGCTGTGGCTAGGACTTCCAGTACTGTGTTGAATAAGAGTGGTGAAAGTGGACATCCTTGTTAGGAACTCAAGGTTCTTGTAAAGACAAGTTGTGTCCAAAGACATCTTGTCTGTTACATTGGGGGGCAGGGAGGACCCAGGTTGGCAAATATGGGAAAATCAGAGAATGCTGGGAAAAAAGCATCATGAGGTTAAAGACAGAACCCAAAGAAAAGCTCAGTGGTAATAGTGCAATTATTGTGATTTGTTCACTAGATGGAAATGAAATGACCAAATGGCTAGGCCTGTAGTAGACAGGCCCAGAGATAGCTCCTGGGGAGGCGGGGGGCTAGGGGCCTCCTCTCACAGCCCCTGCGTGCTGGGAAGTCAAGGCTGTAGTCTGCGTGGAGGCCAGCCCTGCTCCCGGAACAGTGGTTTGATCTGGACCCAAATCCTGGAGACGGCATTAAATGGTGGGCCTCCTGGATGAAAGGCGGGGTGGACGGCACTAAGGAAAACACTGTGGTCCCGCAGGCAGTCTGCTTTCCCGCCTGAGGCGGGCGGCCGGGACAGCCTTCACGCCTGGCACTAGCCTTAGTAGGTGGGAAACTGCCCACTTTCTCAAAGTCCTGGACACTCCATCCCTCTGAATGGGGCCAGGGGCTGCCTGAGAACAGGACAGCGGCGCTCCTGGCACATCCTGGCAGCAGACCCATAACCCTTCCCTGCGTTTAAAAGCTGTCCAGCTCACCCAGCACCATTTCAACAGATTGAGCCACACCCAGAGTTCTGGTCCTTAATGTGCCCCAAACATGCACCCGCCTCAGCTGCTGCATCTGTGTAATGGATGAGGAAGGAGGCTTTGCTGTGACAGCCGCACCCTTGTGTCCTCTGGCGTATCATTCTTAAAAGGTCAAGCATGAGTCTTGTAGAAATTCTGGACTAAATTACAATGTGGCAAGTGGTGCATTCTCTTTGAAATTCAAGACGAAGAAATATTCTGGATGCCAGCTATGCAGTAAAAGGCAATGGCCCGCCTCCTGAGACGGCCACCCAGCCAGTCCTGGTTCAGGCGGCACATCCCGCAGGCGGAACACCTTTTGGGGCGGGGAGTGTGGGAGGGAGGGGCTGTAAACACATCCCTCCAGGAGAGGTGGGATTCTGTAGGTGATTTGTGATACTGTCTCATGGCCTCTTTTCTGACTCTGGGCTTTGAAATCTTGCCTATCCAAGTCTCTGGGAACAAGACATTTAAGGGGTGGGCTCTGACTGGGGGGGATGCCTGATGTACCTCACCCGGACGCAAGCTCAGTTCCCAGGTAGGTGCACTGAAATGGCCTCTTTCTGCAGGCGGGGATGGCCTTCTCCCCAAGTATCAGACGCAGCTAGTGCTGGTGCCAGAAATCCCTCCGTCCCCACTCTCCCCTCCCCCAAGAAACCAAGACTTGAAGTTTTCTACCAATTCAGATTATTTATTTCTTTAGAAGGAATGTATAATGTTAGTCACGTATCAGGGAGACACATAAGAGCGGAATTTAAAAACTGCAGCCTGTGGCACCAAGTCCAGGCTCGGGCTGTGCCCCCTCTGCTCCTGGAGTCACTGTTTCGACCCCAAAACCCAACAGTCTCTTCCCAGGGAGTAAGGGAAACGGTGTCAAGCGGCGGCAGTTTTTACAAGTGATTATTCCAGGAACGCACACAAGCCACGGTTCAGACAAATCAACTACAAAGTCATTTTTAAAAAAAGGGGGAGGGAGAAGGGGGTCCTGCTTATTAGAAACAAAGATTGGACAGAAGGTGAGAACACTCCAGGCAGGCTCTGCCTCCTGTGACCCCGAGGGGCACGGGGTGCGGCCGTGCAGGGCTGACACAGGGCTGTTTCCAGCAGACACGGGGGGCAGGTGCCTGGCTCTCTTCCTACAGCAGAAGCCAAACACCGCACGGCTGGCTGCCAGACGAGAGCCGGGGTGAGGGGGCTCTGGTCTCTGGAGAGCCCCGTGCTCTGCAGGAGGCCCCGGGGCCCAGGTTCAGAGGCACAGTGGGCGCCACCCCCCCAGCCTCAAGAACCAGGTCGGCTGCCTCCGAGGCAGGACTGGCCCCTGTGCCTTCAGTTGTCACAGGGCCAGGGCGGGCAGGCGCCTCCCTCCAGAGGACAGCACTGCTCCCCTGCCAGCTCCCATGGAGACGTCCTTAGTGCATCATGAAACTTGGGTTTTCGCATTTGGTCAATCTTGGGGGACAGTAGCCACAGGAAAGTGTGAATGTGGATGTATCCATTGCTGAAGAGGTGGGACCGATGGGCGTTCACTAGTCAGTAGTGCGGGGCGAGGGAGGGTGAAAGGTGTGTGAGCTGCTGGCTCAGCATGTTCACAGGTAAAGATGGAGGGACCCTCTAGAGCAAGCCTGTCAAACTCGTGGCCAATGGGCCGCATGCCTCAAACACGCGTCTGACAGGCTTGCTCTAGAGGAAGAGCCGGCTCCGGGCTGAGTGGCAGGGCCTCTGTGCTTTTCCGGAGCAGGTACATCCGCCTGACACGGCCCAGAGGGAGGCCGACGGCTCTGACCACAGGCGCCATTAGCTTGAGGTGTAGACCCGGGGCTCCACCTCACGGGATCTGCAGACAACCTGCCCTCCATCTACAGCTGCAGTCCTGTGTCCGTCCCTAAAGACCCCTGTGACCTGCTCCCAACGACCTTCTGAAGCTCTCCGGCAAAACAAAAGCACTTGAAAAATTACATCTGAATCTAAATCTGTGCAACTGCAGGTTATCTGTAGCAGTTAGGACCCGACTCTTACGGCGTTCTTTTACAGACTCCTAAGTCACCCGCGGCTCCATGAGCTTCCCTGGGTGTGGCTGTCAAGGGAGACCTGCGGGTGGAAGAGTGCTGTGACCTCGTCCCTTTCTGCCTTATTCCTGCTGAGTCCAGAGGCAATCTGCCCTGAGGCCCTCACCCCCACTGCAGGCACATTCCTAGGAATGCTGTGGGAGGGGCAGCTGGGAGCTTGCCTGCTCCCCGGGCCTGCCTGAGCTCCCTGGGAAATGGTCTGCTAGCTGCAGGGGCACCTGGGCTGCACCTCCCTCAGCGGGCTCTAAGAAGCTCTGCTCCTTCCGGGGCCGCAGGGCTCTCCTCCTGCTTGTAGGGCTGTCTCCTCTTTACCCTCTTGGAGGGAAATGAGAAACTTGACCACAGGAAGGAATCTCGACGGGGCGGAGGGGCTTGCAGAATCCGCAAATGAAATCAGTTCCTGATGTGACTCACAGAGTTGACTGGAACCTAATCAAGACCTCAAGAGGCCAGGGTAGCACACTGAGGGGCAGGAAATGGAAACCCCCAAACAGAACTGGTGAGGAAACGGGCTGCGGGTGCTCAGTGACGGCTTCCGCGCTGGTTGAAGGAGAGAGACCCCTTTTCTCTCCCCTCACGTCTCTACCTCTTTGCTTGGGAAAAGAGAAGGGGCCTGGTGAGACCTGGCTGGTATTCCCAAAGAAAGCAGGATAAATAGGAACCCCGAGGTCTCAGTATCACCAATTGTGGTTCCATTAAAAAAAAAAAAAGAAAAAAAAAGGAGAAAATAAAAGAAAAATTAAAAAAAACAAAACCCTTGACTAACATGAGGAATGCTACGACCTGCCTCTCGCCCCAGTGACACGCCCGCCACCCGCCAGGCCCGAGTCACACTATACTGGGCAGAGGTGGAAATTCTTTTCCTCCTGAGGTTTGCTTATCCAGTTCCCATAGCCCATGTCCTTCAGGCCTTTTTTGAAGTGGTTCTTGGCTATCTCGTATTCACGGGCAGCTCGCTTGGCCTCACCATAGGAGAGTTTAAGTAGATCCCTGCGGCCCCGGAAGGAGCAGAGCTTCTTAAATAGGAGGAAAATGTTCTTTTTGGAGACCCGGGACAGTTCATTCCGTGGCCTGGGGAAACAGAAACGTTACTCAGCCAGGGCCGGCGCCGTGGCGGGCGGGTAGCTCGGAAGCCTGGAGGCTGGCACCCACGCCGTCCCTGTGAGCCGCTCTGTGCTCCCTGCTCCTTACCCGTCCACGGTGCCCCTGGTGCCGTCCAGGATCTCCAGGTCGTAGCCGTCAGCCAGACACCAGTTGACGCTCGTCTCCTTGGTCTTCCCGGACTGCCTTTTGGAATCATAGACGCTGACCCGGCCAACCTAGGAGTCGCAGGAGCAGCGGGAGAGGACGGACACGTCTCAGGAAAAGGTTAGAAGCAGGGACCCGAGTCTCAGGGGGCAAAGGGAGTGAGGGCTCGGGACCTTGCCCCTCATTTATGTAGGATTCTACGTGGCTGAAACTCTAGGCACACTAACCCCACTTTGATGGAAATTCATTCCAGACTAAAAGGGGGAAAGCTGTTGGCATTCACAGGAGAAAAGGGTAGGTTCTTGGGATACCAACTAAGGCTCCCTGGGCCACACCGGACTTTTTTGCTCTGCGAACAGATGGCTTGAGGAGGAGAAAATGGCGAGGGAAAAGCAGACAGGGTTATAGCACCTTGGGGTGGTTGACAACAAAGGGATAGCGCAGTCCATTCTCAAACGCACTCCCATCTCTCGTCACACGACAGCAAATGGCACGAGTCAGATGCCCTTGGCTGAAGAGGTAACCTGGGTGTGAGAAAAAGCACACGTTTGGCACCAGGAATGAACTGGGAAGGCGGAGGGCTGTGGAGGTCAAGAAAAGGAAGACACTGCCGTTTTAGCCGCTGTGTTTCAGGGACTCATCGGGAGAGACCTGCCTGGCACGTCCCTCACCTGGGCTTGCTGCCTAAACCCGTCTTCCCATCACGACAGATGGGCACTCAGCATCAATTACTGACTCGCACACACTTTGAAAAGCGGAGACACTGTGCTAACTCCTGGCCACGAAGCATGCGGTTTGCTGAGATCTGGGCCTAGAAGGGCAGGCTGGTTCTGGCTCCCGGGATGGCCCTTACCCAGTGTGACTGACTTGAGGTACACGGGCTGCAGGAAGTGGGTCAACAGTGCCCCTTGCAGGCCGAGCACGTTCCAGCGGAGGATCTTGTCACTGCAGGACATGGTGCGGAGTCTCTCCCCGAGCCGGATGCCGTCCCACGTGGGCACAATGTCACTGGACTCCACGGGGATCGTGCCTTCCCCTGCGTGAGAGCTTGGGTCAGACCCACAGTGGCCCTGGGCGGAAGCACGCCCTGCACGGCTCTATCCATTCCCATGGCTGTGAGAGGAACAGCCGGGAGCCGACTCCCATGCTGCTACTTCCAGCCAGGCTCTCTCAGGGCGAGGGCAGCTCTGCCTCCTCTCTGATCCTCATCTTCCTGCGCACATGTCCCCCACCCAGACCTTCCCTCTCCCTGTAAACAGGACCCTCCAACCCCTGCAATTAATGGCAAAACCCCGGCAGCGGTGCCCGGGGCCCCGGAGGAGCCTGGGCTCAGCAGAGCCCTGGTGTGGGGAGGAGGCGTGCACTCACCGTTCTCCACCTTGGTGCGGAGCTTGCCTTGCTTGGGGTTCTCGAAGACGGGGTAGTGGCGGTCTGTGCTCTCCACCGCGCGGTCGCTGCAGGACTTGTCAAAGAGCGCACCATCCCCACACGGGGCCGTGCTGCAGGACAGGGCACCTGTTAACACTCGCCCAGGCAGAGGTTTCTCTTCCTCCCCTGGGCTCAAGAACTGTCCCATGTGGTGGGAGACGGGGGTGGGCAGAAGCGTACGTGGGAGTCATTCCATTCCAGGTCCGTACAGAGCGGAGTGGGGCCCATGGACTCGCTGTTTACGGACTAGGAGAGCATTCCACACCCCCCCTGGAGCCGGCAGGGCCCGCTCGGGCGGCACAGACCTGATGTAGAGGTGGAACGACACGGTCTTCTTGATCTGCAGCCTTTTCCCTCCCTTCGCGAGCTCAAATATGCTGTCCTTAGCCGTCTGGGGGTTGTACTTCATCAGCTCGCTGTAGAGAAACCTGCAGGAGGAAGTTGGGTCAGAGACAGTGGGAGCCTGGGGAGCAGCTGCTTCTGGGATCTGCCCCCAGTAAGGAGGCGCCTAACGCTGCAGCCCTTTCAGTTTCTCGGGCAGGAAGGCCCGGGGTCTCCCTGGGGCCTCGGCATTTCTTTGTGGGGGCGGGAGGGGCTGGCCCGACCCGTCTAGCCGCTGTGGGGGTGTCGGAGCTGCCATGGGGGTGGGAGGGGCTGGCCCGGCCCATCTGGGGGTGTCGGAGCTGCCGTGGGGGTGGGAGGGGCTGGCCCGACCCGTCTGGGGGTGTCGGAGCTGCCGTGGGGGTGTCGGAGCCGCTGTGGGGGCGGGAGGGGCTGGCTGGCCGCGCACCTGACGAAGCCCCTGCGGGAGATGATCTCCGCGTGGCAGTCGTTGACGGTCTCGCCCTTCAGGCTCAGGGAGTCGCCTTTCACACAGCGATTGCCTGCAGGACCGGAAGGAAGGACGTGTGAATGCCCAAAGGACAGCGATGATGAATTGGGGGGGGGGGGGGGGGCCGGCTCAGTCTTAGGGCGTGAAGGCGGCGCAGCCGCACTTCATCAGATCCTGACTCCCGTCCTCCCTTCCCTGGGGATGAGCACGCACCCCCCCTCCCCATGATCTGGAGCTAAAGGGACGTGTAATCGCCTGTGTTCCCATCGTACACTCGCCCCAGGGGACCCCAGGAGAGGACAAGGCCACCTCCAGGCACCGTGCGGGCGGGGGCGGGCAGCCTCGCCCACCTGTCCCCAGGCTGACCACCACTCCCAGGTCCTTGGAGTCCTTCTTCATGATGATGGCAGCCAGGATCTTGCGGCCCAGCAAGGAGGGCTGGAAGCTGTTGGTGAGCGCGTTGAAGCACCGGTGGCTCAGCATGGCTATCTGGTCGTGGAAGGTGCTGCCGGTGAGAGGGAGCTGCGGGGCAGGAGGCCGAGTCAGGGCCGGAGCGGGCGGGGAGAGCGCGCTCACCCGACGGTGGACCGTCCTGTCCCCTCGCGGGCCTGGTGTCCCTCCCGCGTTCTCGGAGGCTAATATGAAAGCCCGGGAGTGATGCACATACTAGCAACGGAAAGCTAACTCCACCCGGCGGAGCTGGCTGGGCCCCCAAGGAAGAGAGCACGAAGGAGACGGCTTAACTGTCTTTGGCTGTGCATCTGGGGACCTCGAGAGGAGGAGCATAGTTCTTCTGAGAGTGGCCCCTGTCACTGGGGTTACCTCTGTGAAACCCATGCGCTCTGCCTTCTCGTTCTCCCCAATCAGGACGCGGAGGGCGGCGTCCGCTGCCTCCTGCTTGCCTTGTTTCTTGCTGTGCGCGCAGACGGCTGGGAACCAGCGACCCCCAACTTTTGCTTGGTAAACAAACCTTTGGGATGAGAGGCAGGGGACAAAGACAAGCATCTGAATTGCCGGCAGGTGTAGGAAACGCAAGTTTTGCTTAAGAGGCAGCCATCAGCCCATCCCCGTCACAGCTCTCCAAGGCAGCAGTGCTTGGACTTTGGACATTCCTGGGTCGCAGTGTGGTTTTTGCTAGATTCGGATATAACCTGGACTGTTACTTAGGTCAGAACGTCAAGTCTGCCCTAGACCAGGGATGGCTATGGGGGACGGGGGAGCACCTTGGCATGTGACTCTGCTGACTTAAAGGGCTTGAGTAAGCAGGGAGGTGGGCAGTGCCGCTGTGGGCCGGGGGGTCTCACACATAGAGAGGGAAGAGCAGGATGGAGCAAAATGGCTGGAGCGTCTCTCCGACCAGAGTTCAAGAAGCCTAGCTTTCAAACACCCTGATCTGCGGGTTGGAGACCCTGCTTTGGCTAATCCACATGCGTATGGGAAAAGCTTCAGATCGAGGCTGGGGAGCTCAGGCGGTCACGGGAACCGAGCTTCTCGCTAGTCCTTGCTCATCCAAGGCATCCAACACCTTCACTCTATTGTGCTGGTGCCAGAGGTGCTGCAGGGCGGTGGGCTGACGGCCGGTGAAGGACAGGGACAGTGGGTGAAAGACCCTGGAGGGGGCGGGGCTAGCATGGTGGGTCTCCGCCAGGTGGAGAATTTCACGGCTGTTCATGTGTTTGCACATGGATCATGTATGTATCGATGATAAAAATCTGTGAATTGTGCAGTTAGAATCCTTAGAGCCGCACTGTCCAGTATGGTAGATACTAGCCACACGAGGCTATTACTTTGATTAAAATTCAATACAATTAATAATTCAGTTCCTCAGTCATACTAGCCACATTTCAAATGCTCAATAACCACATGTGGCTGGTGGTCAGCCTTTTTAGCAAAACGCTGGGGACAAAAGCTCCTGGAATGAGTTAAGAAAGACAAAGACTACAAATTGACAGGTTTGGCTGGGAGGGGAGCAGAGAGATGAGGTGGGCTCAAGGGAAGGTCCCGAGGTCGGACATGGGCATGTCTGCAGGCTGACATAAGTACCCAGCCTGGTGCCGAGGGAGGGAGGGACCCGAAGGGGCGGACGAGGGGGAAGGGGCCCAGGCACAGCGATGGAGGAAGGATGCTTCCGGCAGGTGGTGCGGACAGAAGCAGGCAGGGAGGTGGATTTGCTGATGGCCAAGGTGAAGTACTGGTCATATGATTATTGCTATTTTCTCAATTAAGTGTGAACTAAGATCACCAGTTTAGAGTGAGGAAGAGGGATTTTGGTGGAAATTTGAAGAAAGAGGCAAAGGTCTGAAATGGTTTTCTCAGAGTAGGAAAGAAAACTTAGTACAAAAATGCAGCAGGAAAAGGCTGGGAAGAGAACACCGGGGGTGGAGGCAAGTGGCAGCCCCTCAGTTAGAACCTTTCAGTGCTGGGAAGGCAGCAGCACGACGTCTCCAAGGCCTGTGGCCTCCCATCAGCTCGTCTCACCGGCCGGGCGCCTGTGCTGTCTGCCCCGCCCACCGGGCCTCCTGCAGCTGCCTAGCAGCACCGCTCTCTTCCCACCGCAGCAGCACCGTGGGCGACTGTCTCCTCCGCCTAGAGCCCCCCACTTCTCCCTTAATCTCCCTCCTCAGAGAAGCCCTCGCCCCTCCGGACTCAGGTCATGCACGGAGGTTGTCAGGCACATGCCACTCGAGCCCTTTGTCATACATGTCAAACACGAGAGCTCACGTTTCTTTACGCGACTACTGATGACTATCTGGCTCCTGCACTAACAAATAAGACGTACTCCACAAATACTGGTTGAATGACTAAAGTAGGGAGGTCAGGTGACTACTGCCCTGGGTTCTGAGAGAGAAGATAGTGCTTAGCCTAGAGGGTAAGTGGAGCTGGAAAGACGAGGAAGGATTTGGGATGGAAACTGTAGACATAACAGAACTCACGGATGGAGAGTGGTGTCATTTACTGAGATGGGAAGACAAGGGCAGAGAGGTTGAGGGAGCAAAAATCAAGAGTGCTGCTTTTGAGATGTCCGTCCAAGAAGCGGCAAGCAAGCAGCTGGATCGAGGAGTCTGGCGCTCTGAAAAGGTCTCCAGCATTTTGATATTAAAAGTCGTAAGCCATAGCCGGTTTGGCTCAGTGGACAGAGCGTCGGCCTGTGGGTTCGATTCCAGTCAAGGGCGCGTGCCTTGATCCCCAGCCCGGTCGAGTCCCATGCAGGAGGCAACCAATCGATGTTTCTGTCTCTCCCCCCCTTCCACTCTCTCTAGAAATCAATGGAAAAATATCTTCGAGGGAGGATAAAAACAAAAAAAAAGGTAAAAAAAAAATTAGTGAAGGTTGCCAAGGACAGAGAGAAAGGAAAAAAAGAGGACCCAGCATGACTCACATTAAGGAGTGAAGTGTGTTACTGTGCCAGACGTTCAATACACGTAGCTTCTCAATCAGTATTTTCTCTCCTCAGTGCAGCCTTCCCCGGCTCCCCAGGGACACTGGCCAATGTGCACTGTGTCCCCACAGTCCTTGCATTCACCGCCAGTAAGCCCTGTGCTGTGCTTGTGTCTGCAGTCCATTCAGGGGCACTTTTCATACCTTTAATCTGGTTCACAGTGAGTTCTCAGGTTCTGAGTGAATGATTTGAAGCCCTCGGGAGGACTGTATGGAAAGTTTTACAGAAGTGAAAGAGGAAATGGACTAAACCTGCCACCGATGGAGGTTAAAGGACGAGGGGAGTGCGAAGGGTGTGAACGAGGAGCCTGTGGCTTTAACCAAGGGTGGAGCCTGTGACACATCCTAAATGCATCGTGCCCAGGAGAGGACCTTTTCTGGCCTTGTCGATGTTGACTGTTCTAAAGTGGGGTGCACGCTGGTCAACGTACTAGGTTTAAAAAAAAAAAAATCCCCACCCAAGGATATTTTTTTCCATTGATTTTCAGAGAGAATGGAAAGGAGGGAAAGAGAAACAGTGAAGTGAGAGATACATCGATTGGTTTTTCTCCTTTAATCTATTAATATGGTAAATTATGATAAATATCTGAATGTAGAATAATCTTTGGTGCCATTTTTCACATTTTCGAATGGCAAAGATAAAAATGTTGATAATACCATATTGGTCATGGTGTAAGGGAAAAGCCATTTTTATATATGGGGTGGGGCAAAAGTAGGTTTGAAAATTATTCATATGGAAATAATACAATAATTAATAAAATAATAATATAAGCATAAACTCTGTACTCACAGCTATAAACCTACTTTTGCCCACCCTGTATTGTTGGTATAAGCATAAACTGGTATGATTCTCACTGGAGGAAAGTTTAGCAATATTTGCCAAAATTCTGTATGTACATGTTATTCATTGCAGCCTTGTTTATCATAGCAAAAGTCTGGAAACAATCCAAGTGGTCATCAATAAGGGCTGGTTAAATAAATCATGACATTGGCACACTGCACTTTGTAGCCATATACAAAGAATACAAAGTAACATGGAAATTCTCCAAGGTAATACTGTTATACGTGGAAAGCAAGCTGGAGATCAATATATATACTTCCTTGTATTTATACGAGGGTACTATGAAAGGATACATAATAACAAAGTTACTACATGTTGGTGTGTTGGGTGGGTGTATGTGTGTGTGTAGGTGAGAGTTGGGCCGAAGGGAGAGTGGGTGAGAATGAGCTTTATATACTTTTTTGTTTTTGAATAATTTTAACTTGGATAGTCTATTACCTATTTAAAAAAAAACTTAAAAAAAGGTACATGACCCATGTTTGCCCAGAAATTCCTGAAAATGTGTACTACAGACATGTAAGCAGACATACGTAGAAGGACAGTTACTGAGGAGTGTTTTTAATAGTAAGACCAGAACTAACCTAAATGTCATTGGAAATGGGTTAAATAGATTATGTAAGGGTGGGTGCTTCAACAGCAGCAACATTCTCTTTCTTAAATTAGGTAAACTACATGGGTATCTGTTTCCGAAAAGACCTTTCATATCTCTGGTTTAATAGCTGTGCAGGAGTCGGACAGATCTGTACATGCTGATTTGTAATGATCTCTACTGGTAAGGAAAGGAGTTAAGGCCTGGCACAGAACATATGTTAAATACTTATTTTTAAAACAAAAAGAAAAACATGCTAATATATGCTCGAAAGTTCTAGAGGGACTCAGTCAGTTGGTAATAGTGTATGGGGAGCATGGGGAGGGAACTAGAGTCTGTTAGAAATGAGACCTTTCGTTGCATACTTTTTGAATCAGCTTGAGTGATTTCTTGAAAATGAAAATTAGTTAAAATTAAAAAGGATTACACTCATTGGAAAAGTGACTATCATCTCAGGATGCTCAGCGTCTAGGGCAGGGTGGGGAACCTTTTCCTGCCAAGGGCCATCTGGATATTTATAACAGCATTCACCGGCCATACCAAATGATCAGCTTAAAAATTCCGTTGCTATGACACCGGCCATACCAAATGATCAGCTTAAAAATTCCGTTGCTATGACAAAAGCTCCTAGGTGTATTACATTTCGAGCTCCACCCGTAACGGTGCCTTGGCCGGGCCAAGACCAGACGATACGGCCCGCGGGCCGCATGCTCCCCACCCGCTCTAGGGGGTCACGGAGACATGGCTAACACACATCCTTCCTTTCCCTGGGTTCCAGGTGGACCCCACCTGTGACACATGCTGCGGCCGGGACAGGAGCACTCACTTGGGCTCGTGAGGAGGTCCGGACTGGTCAACCAGCTTGAACTCGGCAGCGAAGCCGTGGAGCGGGCGTACTCCAGCAGGCCGCCCACCGGGTTGGTGTTCAGGTATCTGACGAGCTCGCCGATCTTCCTAACCTTGTTGGGCATCATCGACTCCAAGTTATCAAATGACTCCGTGCTGGTACCTCCGGACTGAAAGGGAATCAGCCGAGCAAAGAGGAACCGTAAACACTGAAGGCGACCGAGGGCTCCCGGGCAACCCTAAGCCATCCTGCTGCTAAACATGACCGGCCTCTTCTGAGTCGAAAATGACCTCACCTGGTTATCGGAAGGTGCCGAGTTGGTGGCCTCCTCGTGCAGGGCCTTCATGGCTTCCTCGGCGGCCATCTGCTTGCCGCTTTCTTG